>NC_039508.1:0-5302142 GCF_003672135.1 Ooceraea biroi | reverse complement strand
CGTCATCGGCCGGACCCCTGTCCAGGCCATGTCGCGCGAGAGATTAGGCGATCAGCGGTCCCCGCACATCTTTCTTTCCATCCGCGCGGTCGGCGCCTCCCGCCGGGCGGCGCAGGGGGTGGCCGTCCCGGGGGAGTCAGGGGACATGAGATGTAAGACTATGGTCGACAATGTCTCCAGGCCCGACTCCACCCTCCACCCCCGCACTCTGCGTGCAGGCAGGGGTTGGCCAGGGCGATCAACATGACTCCCCCGCCACACGCACGCAGGTGCTTCTCGAGCCCGTGTTCAGGACGCACAGGCCAGAGTGCCGCCCAATCGACGGGCTCGCCCTGCGTCGGCCGCGGGAACCCAAACGCCAGACTTGCGCTTGAAGTCCCCGCGATCAGGAACTGGGCGGGGAGGCACCGCTGCCACACTCCCCCACCGTGTCCAGATCTCGAATCGGCGAGCCCATTTCCGGAGACGCGTAGCACCCGACACGACGGTGTTCGCCCCACTGCACCGCCACGAACCCCCCCGACTCAAAGAGCATGGGGGGGGAGCCCGCGGCGGGGCACCGTCAGATCGCGACGGAGCCACGCCTGTCGGCGCCCATGTGGGTGGCCGACGGCACGCGATTGGCTCCGCGCGACTGCCCAACGCAACCGCTCCGCCAGGCTCTGGAGGAAAAGTCCTGAGCCGGCGGGCGCGGTTTAGGTTGCTGGAGAGTGTGGGCATTACGATGGCCCCATTTAACAAGACCTCCTCCAGGTCAACCACCTTCAACCGCCGAAACCGCCAACGCCCGGCTACCTCTTGTCGCTATGAGGGGGAAGGCTCCCCGTCCCTCACCGACCCGCTCTGTTGGCTCCGTTACCGGGGGCAATTCCCCCAGCAACTTCCGGGCCACCACCTTTGACTTGGTGGCCGGGGAGGCGCCCCGCCGCCGTCCACCGCTTGTTGGGAGGGGGACGGGAGTCCCTCTCCTCTGTCGCGCCTCTTTGCGGAGGGCGCTTGGGCGGACGTTGCTCTTGGGGGGCCTCCAGGAGTACCCCCGACCTTTTGGCCACCGTCCGTCCCCTCTCCACCTGCATCGGGTTCGTGGCCGCGCGCGGTCGCGGAGGGACCGTAGTTGTCCCCGTCGCCCCCGCCCGCAGCCCCCCGCCCTTCTTCTTGCGCCCGCCCTTCTGTGCTGCGGGCGCATGCCGCCCCACCGAGGCGGTGCTCCGCGGGCCTCCCCAAGTCCGCACAAAGCGGGCAACGGGGAGCCGCCGCGGTGCAGTCCCGTGCTCGTGGCCAGTGTTCGCGCACCGGTAACACCGGTTACTCCGATCCTCCTGGTTGGGCACCGCTGCTCACATGTCCCACCTCCAGACATTTAAAGCACTGGAGGGGCGCGGCTCCAGCAGCGCTACCCGACCCGCGTCCATCCAATCTGGATCCGGGCCTGCCCGCGACTTTGGATGCCGCGGTAGCCGGGCACCGGACCCAGACACGGCCAGTCCGTCCGGGCCCCTCTTGATGGGCCCGTCTCAACGGCCGTGGGGCTGCAGCCCCCAGCCACGGCAACGGCCTCCGCCACTTCGCGAGCGGAGATCGAGTCCTCGAGACCTCGACCGTCAACTCCGCCCGCTTGTGGGGCGAGCCACCTTTGCCGTTCCGCCCATCAGGGTCGCGCGGATCCGTTCCGCCAAACGGTCCGCCTTCCCATGGGCGTCCGGCCGGGCACCTCCAAGAGGCGACCCCCCGTGACGCCTCCTTCATCTTTATATGGGGATATCGAAATCCCCCAAATTGATCGCCGCCTTGATGGCCGCTAGCGCCACCGCGTACTGCCCGTCGGGGCAAGTGAGGGCGATCGCGGCCGATGAAGGCGGTTTCGCCACCTTCAGTGCGGCCTTGGGGGGCAGGTTTAGCTCCGCCCCCCCTGGTCTGCCTTACCCCCAGTTGGTGGGGCCGAGGGACGGGTGTTCGCCCCTTCTTAGCGGCACGTGCCGCTTTACGCCCCACCACTTGGGACCACGCCTCCACTTGTGGTGCCACCAGGGGGGCCGGGGGAGGAGCCGGAAGCTCCTCCCGCCGGACCGACGAGGGGCCGGGGCGGGGCGGCGGTTGGTTGGAGTGGACTCCTGCCCACCGCCACCCGGCCCCTTCCCCTCCGCCTCCTCCTCCGCTTGCCCGCCCCAGGCTCTGCAGGGGCAGTTTCCGCCGTCGTGCTCCGGCCAGCCGGCTGCGGCGGGGGTTGTGGAGGAGCCGTCCCCCCCTCCACCCGGTCGGTCCCGTCGGACGGTCAACGGCCGCGGCCGGACCCAACCGGCGGTCCAGTAGGGCCTCGACTCGCGCTATAATGCGCTCCTCGAGGCCCCCCGGACCGTCCGTGCGCTCCTCTCCACGCCGCGGTGGGGCCGCTTCCGCCCTCGGCGGCGTCGGAGCTGGGGTGGGGACGTTCCGCACAACCCCCCCTTTCTCGAGCCCGCACCCGCGGCGGGGATGGGCGGGGCGGGTCCTCAGCGGTCCTCCCCCGTCCTGGACCATCGGAGAACGTTTGGGGGGGATAGAATCCCTCCCCCTCCCCACGTCCCTGAGAGCCTCACGCAACTCCTGCACCTGGCTCTTCAGGGACTCCACCTCGCGACGGAGGGCGCTGTTCTCTTGCGCCCCGCCGTCGTCCATCCGGCCCATAAGCACGGTGAGGGCCGACCTCACCTCAAGGGAGGCCTCGCGTAGGGCCTTCACATAGGTCCCTTAAGGTGACCCGAGGTCTCCGCCACCCTCACGACCGTGCCCATACGCTCCACGATGGAGGCGCTAGGTCCGCCGACGGTGCAGGCGCCAGCTCCCTCATGCGATTCTCCTCCGCCTTGGCCAGGTCGCGCAGAGCGCCCCTCTCCAGAATGGTGCCGGGGGGAGGGAATCGCGAAACTCCCTCTCATCCTGCAGCTCCATCTCCCGCTGCTGTACTCGACCAAGGAGCGCTTCGCCTCCGCGAGGTTTTTATATTCCCCCGATGTTGGGGGGCGTCCCGCGTGCGCTTCAGGCTGACCGGAAGGCTCGCGGTCGACTTCTCCGACTCCGCGTCGGAGAGAACCTCCACCGTGTCCACCGAGCACAACGACGGTGCGGGTGAAGTTGCCCGACTCGCCGTGCCCCTCGGCGTCCCAAAGCCCGACGTACCGGCCGCGCCACCCTGACTCCTCCTAATCATGAGGGGAGTCATCCTCTCCACCCTCGTTACGCAGGGGCGGATCTTGCCGCATGTGGCACCTCCACTCTTCTTCTTCGAGGACCTCAGGGAGACCGGGGCAAGAGGGCGGGGGCTTCCACGAACCCCCCATCCAGTGCTCCCGCCACCCCGTCATCCCGCTGCGTCCTCGTCTCCTCCTCCTCCTTCCTCCCACCGTCCACCATTTGTTCATTCATTTTTGGTTTATCCCACCACCCTGCACGGCTCCTGCCCACCGGGTATACCCCACCCTCGCAAGCAAGGGGCCCAAGTTCCCCCGGGGAGTGGGCGGATGACACGGGCCGGGGAAATAACATCCCGGCACTGGTCTCCAGCCCCTTACTCACCGCTGGCCAGGAGAACTCCCAGCCCAGGGCTTTCGGGGGTCCCGGGCCTCCGACAACCCGGAACCTAACCTAACCTTTTTTTTTTTTTTTTTTTTCCGGAGGAGGAACCCGTCATGGGCCCCCTCGCTCCCCTTGGGCGGGGTGCGAGGGGAGTGTGAGACTCATACTCACTAAACCTACCTCCGTCTGCCAACCCTGGCTGTATGGGGCGCGAGATCGGCCAAACGGCACTTCGTTCGCGCCCCACGATGCCCGGTATACGTCCCTAGCGCCGGTGCGCTGCCCTTTCGGGCCCTAATCCCCACCCGCGGTGCGTGGCAGACCACCGCTCCGCGGGGACCTCCCCTCTCTGTCGAGGGGAGGTTTTAGGGCGACGGCCGACGCTCCCAAGTCGGCCCTCGCCCACCCGTCCCGATACTCCCCGTTGGGGGTCAAGGAGTCCTCGGACCCCTCGACGATGACGGCCCGGGCAGATGCCCCGACGACCAGTCACCCGAGTGCCCGGGCAAATGCCCCGCCGACACTCTGCCCCCAACGGGGGTCACGCGCCTGCAGCCCCGACTCCACCCGAGTCGGGGCCCTTCCCCGCGACTCCGGAGGGAGGTCTCCGCGACCTCCCTCCCGAGTCTCCACCCCCCTGCTCCTCGCACTCCCGCCCCGGACGCGACGAGGGGGCCGCCGGCGCCATTAAGGCGCCCCGCGGCCCCCCCGCCGTCATCCGTGGCCGGGACCCCTCCGGCCGACTCCCGGTCGGCGCTCGCGCTCGGCCTCCTCCTTCCGCAGCATCACCTGCTCGCAGAAGGAGGAGACCGCCCTCCAGTTCCTCTCGCTCCCGACCATCTTCCTCATGACGGTCGGCAGCGAGAGGTCCTCCCCTACCACGTCTTTAAGGACACGGCGTTCCTCACCCCATGCCGCGCACTCGGCAGGGTGTGGTCCGCCGTGTCCCTCTCCGCCCCGCAATGGTGGCAGTGCGGTCCGCGCTCCTTCCCGATACGACACAGGAACTCCCCGAAGCATCCGTGTCCGGAGAGAACCTGTGTCGTCCTGTAGGTCAACGTCCCCCATCCTCTGTCCACCCACTCGCAGAGGATGGGCTGGACGGCCCCGGCGACCCTCCGACCCGATTCACCCGGGTCGGCGAGTCGCCGCTGCCACTTCAGCAGCACCGCCCTCCTCCCCTGCTCCCTCAGGGCCCCCTTTGCCCTGGCCGTCAGCACCACACCCCTCTCCCGCAGGTCCCGCCGGCGGAGGTACGCGTTAGCGTGTCCCTCCGCCAGCAGCTCCACGGGGGGGTGCCCGCCAGGGCCAGCGCCGCTCGGTGAGAGACGGTGCGGTACGCCCTCACGACCCTCCCGGCCAGCCGCCTCTCGGCCGCCCTCACCACCTGGAGGGCCCGCCGGGAGGCCGCGAGGTCCTCCGCCCACACCGGCGCCCCGTACAGGGCGATCGACCGCACCGCTCCCACCAGCAAGCGGCGCACTCGCGTCTCCGGGCCCCCGAGGTTCGGGAGGAGGCGACTCAGCGCGTTGGTCGCCCCCTCCAGCCTCGGCGCCAGCCCGCCGAAGTGCTCCCCGAAGGACCAGGTGCCGTCCAGGGTGAGGCCAAGATACTTCATCTTGGTCCCCACCGGGACGCTGACCCCGCCGACCCGTATCTCGGCCGGAGGCGGCAGACCCCGGCGATGGTCGAAAAAGAACATCGCCTGGGTCTTCTGCGGCGCCACCTCCAGCCCAGCCTCCCTGATGGCGCGGACCACCACCGCCACCGCCAACTCCGCCAGGCCGGACGCCTCCCCCCAGCTCGGACCCTCGGCCATCACGCAGGTGTCGTCGGCGTAACACCTCACGTGACAGCCGGGCGGCAGAAGGACGCGCGTGACCCGCTCGTACGCGAGCCTCCACAGGTGCGGTCCGAGGACCGACCCCTGCGGCACGCCGCGCTCCACCTCGCGGGTCCTGGTGCGCCCGTCCCGGTCGACCCACTCCAGCGACCTGTCCCGGAAGTACTCCAGGATCACCCTCGCGAGGTAGGGAGGGAGGAGCTGCGCGCGCATCTCCTCCACTATCACTCCCCAAGGGAGGGAGTTGAAGGCGTTCACTATGTCTAGCGACACCGCCACCACAACTCCCCCCTCGAGACAGCGGCCTCCGTGAGGGCCCTCACACTCAACACGGCGTCCACCGTGGAGCGGCCCTCCCGGAAGCCGAACTGTCTCTCCTCCTCACCCGGAGCACCCCCGGGCAGGTGCCGGACGAGACGGCCCGCTATCACCCGCTCGAACAGCTTGCCGATCTCGTCCAGCAAGCATATCGGCCGGAACTTGCGCACCGCCGCCGCGTCCCTCCGCCGCCTTCGGGATGAGGACCAGCTTGCCCTCTTCCAAGCCGCGGGGAAGCGTCCCTCCGCCAGGCACCGCTCGAAGAGCGCCCTCACTCGCGGGGCCAGGACCTCCATCGCGAGGGCCCAGACCCGGCTGGGAATCCCGTCCGGCCCCGGGGCCCGTTGGCCCCGCAGCCGGCGCAGGATCCCCGCCCACTCCTCCGGACCGATCCCCGGTATCTCCTGGGGCCGCTCGGAGGTCATCCACTCCGGGGGTCCCGGGCACCCGCCTCCCGCCGGGAAGAGGGTGTCCAGGACCCCGCGCAGCTCCAGGGGATCCATCTCCTCCGTCTCCGGGGGCGTCCATTGCCGCAACTTGCCCATCACGAGCCGGTACGGACGCCCCCAGGGATCGCCCTCCACGGACCGGAGGAGCTCCTCCCAGGCCCTCGCCTTGGCGTCCCTGATCGCCGCCCTCAGGGAGCTCCGTCTCTCCTGGAGCTCCCCGTAGCGCGCGTCCACCTCCGCCGCCGTCCCCCGGCGACGGGCGCGGGAGAAGCGGCGCCAGGCGCGCCCCGATGCGCGCCGCAGCTCCGCCAATCCCGCGCTCCACCAGTAGGTGGGCCGTCGCCGAGGCCGGCCGGCCCGGGGCATCGCAAAGTCGCACGCCTGCGTCACGATGTCCCCGAGCCAGCCGGCCTCCTCCTCCACCGTGCCCTCCGGCCTCTCCGGCCACGTGGACGCGAGCAGGGCGGCGACCAGTCTGTCGCCAGACAGCCCCTTGAGCGCCCATCTCCGCGGTCGGGGTCCGCCCGTCCCCCGTTGGCGGGGGGCGGAGCCCGAGGGCGGAGACACCACCATAGACACGTATCTATGGTCGGACAGCGTCTCCACCCCCGACAGCACCCTCCACCCCGACACCCGACGCGCGAGGGCCGGAGATGCCCAGGTCAGGTCGACCACGGACTCCCCCGCCCACCGCACGCAGGTGCTGTCCGAGCCCACGTTCAACAAATGCAGGCCCAGACCCGCCGCCCAGTCCGCCAGCACCGCGCCCTTCGCGTCCGGCCGCCGGGAACCCCAGAGCGCGGACTTCGCGTTGAAGTCCCCGGCGACCAACAGCAGGCCGCGGGGGTGCCGAACTATGCACCCCCCCAGCCTGTCCAGGAACCCCTCGTACTCGGCGAGACTCAGGCTCGGGGACACGTAGACCCCGACCACGGTGATGCCTCCCCACTGCGCCGCCACGAACTCCCCCCCGACCTCCAACACTCGGAGGGGAGGGGAGCCCGCGGCGTCGCCGCGCACGATCGCGACGAGGCCCCCCCCGCCGACGGCCCAACTGGGGCTGTCCGCGGGGGGCCTGAAGGGCTCCGCCGCGATGCCCAACGCGTAACCGCGCTCCGCCAGGCTCTGGAGGAAAAGATCCTGAGCCCGGCGGGCGCGGTTAAGGTTGGCCTGGAGGACCTGGCCCGCCATTACTCCACGTCCATGGCGGGCTCCTCCAGGCCCCTCGCACCTTCGTCGTCCTTCTCCTCCGCCTTCTTCTTCCCCATGGAGCGGGTCACCCGTCGGGGCTTCGGCTCCTCCTCCCGCGGAGGAGCCGCCCTCCCTTGTCCCCATCAGCAGGCGTCGGCTCCAGCGCCGCGCCCGCCGACGGGGCCGCCTGTCTGGGAGCCGGAGAGGCGACCCTTTGCGGGCGGGGAACGGCCTCCGTCGGCCGCGCCCTCCCTGGGCCGCCGTCTCCGACCCCCTTTGCACCCCACTTTTCCCTCCCTTGGAGGGCGGAGCACAGGCCGCGCTACCCAGCCTGTGGTCCGCCCTCCTGCCGAGACCCGTGCACAGAGGGCACTTCGGGTCAGCGGCGCATCCGCGCGCCCGATGACCCGCCGCGCCACACCTGTAGCACAGGTCTCGGCGGTCCTCTCGACTGGGGCACGTCGCTTGCACGTGCCCCTTCGCCAAGCACCTATAACACATCAATGGCCTGGGCTCCAGCACAGTTATCGGTGCCCAGGCCCAGCCCACTCTGATCCTGCCCAGGTCGGCGACTTTTCCGCCGGCCTGCGCAGGAAGCCTGATCCAAGAGGTCCCCAGGCCGTCTGGGGACCTCTGGATCGGCCCTACTTCGACGTCTCGGGGGTCGCAGCCTCCGGCGGCTGCGACCGCCCGAGACACCGACTCCTCCGTGGCCGCGTCGTCCAGCCGTCGGACGCGCAGCTCCGCCTTTTTGAGGGGTCGGGTGACCCTTACACCCGACCCCTCAAAAACCTTCTCTAAGCGGGAGGCCAGCTCGTCCGCCTTGGTGGCGGACTCCGGCCCCGGGATCTCGTAAATGAGGGCCCCCGTCAGGGCCCTCCTCACTCGCGGCGCGGCGATCCCCAGGGCGTCGATGTCCACGCCCTTCTGCGCCTTCTCCACGGCCCCCTTGTAGTCGCCGTCGGCTGCCGTGATGACCACGGCCGCCGTCTTGGGCGACTTAGGGGGCTTCGGCCCCTTCGCGCCGGGTCGACCGCCGGGCGGGGAGGGTTTGCCCGTCGCGGGTTTGCCCCCCCCGCTGGCCCCCCTACCTGGGGCGGGTTTGCCCGGCACGGGTTTGCCCTTACCCGCGGGGGCCGGTGGCTGGGCGGTTGGCCTCGCGGCCCTCCTGCCCACCACCGTCGACCACGGCTGCTCCTCCTCGCCGGCTGGAGCCGGCTGCCGGGCCGGCCACCGCCGAACTGGGCCGCTGCTCTGCCGGAGGGGGGTTAAGGGCGGCGGGGCTCCGCTCGCCCCACCACCCCCTTCTTCCTTTCTTCTTCTTCTTTGCCGTCCCGCCGTTGCCTGGCTCCTCCGGTCCTGTTTGGGAGGTCGGCTCCGCTCCCTCTCTCGCGCCGCGCCTCACCAGGGGCGCCACCGCCTCCGCGACGATCCGCGAGACCATGGTCCCCATGGAGGCCATAATTCTGGCCTCCATGGCGACCAGGGGGTCCTCCCTTTCGGCGGGAGGACCTCCCCCCTTCTGCGGGGTGGTCTCGGTCCGGAGTCCTGCCTCCGACGTCGCCGGGCTCCTCGGCGGAGTCACCAGCCTCCGCCCCCTGACGCGCAGGACGGGGGATTCAGCCGCCCGCTGGCTCTCCCCCCTGTCCCCCGCGGTCGCCCGTCCCATGAGGGAGATGGTGTCCCTCAGTTCGCGCACCTGCGACTTGAGGGACTCCACCTCCCCCCTCAGGGCGGCGTTCTCCGTGCTGAGAGAAGGGGCTCCGGCGCCCCTCCTCTCAGCAGTGACGGTGAGCGCCGCCCTGATGCCCGCCGCGGCCTCCTTCAGGGCCCTGACATAGGGCCCTGAAGGTGGCCCGAGTTCTTGCGACCTTCACCACGGTTTCGAGGTGCTCCATCACCCGAGCGGTGATGTCGGGTGACGGGCACTCCCGAAAGCGCTCCACCTGGACTTCCCAGGAGTCGCGCTCCCTCTTGTCGGCTGGCGAGGGAATGGAGGCGAGGACTTCCTTCTCCCGCTCCCACTCCCTCGACAGTCGCTCCTCCTCCCTGGCGGCGCGCTTGGCCTCCGCCAGGCCGACGTACTCCCCGGTGGTAGGGGGCCTCCCGCGCTTGCGCTTCCTCCCCGTTTCGCTCGCCGACGCGTCGGTGTCGACGTCCCCCGGCAGGGACGCCACGTCGCACGTGGTGAGGCAGCCGAGTCCGGGAACTATCCCGGCTACCCGACCGGCCCGACTGCCCGATCGCGCGCTCGATCCCCCCTCCTCGCCGTTTGGCGGGTCCGCGGCCGTCGCGTGCCCCCGCGGCTACCGTCGGCCGCGGAGGAGGAGGCCGCCGCCGGGTCCAAAATGGCCCTTAGCGAGACCCCCTCCTCAACGTCCGAAACCACCACCACCTCTCGAGGCGACTCCCACGCCTCCTCCTCCACGCCCTCCGGCGCTTCCGCGCCCGTCTTCCCCCCCGTTACCCCGGAAAAAGAAATTGCAGAATCCATGTTGCAGTGGTAAATTCTTCGGGTTCGGCCATCATGGCGTCCCCACCGCAGTGGGGAGCCTTCCCCCGGTAAATTTACCCTAATGAAGTGTGGGACAGCCGAGAGGCGGTTTTCGGGTGGCCAACCCTAGTCCCACCGAGAGCCGAAAGAGGGTGGGGTTACCGGTGAAGCCGGCCCCCGATACAAAATTTTGGGGCTTTACGTCCGGCGACGCCGTGCAGGCCCCGATCCGAACGGGGTCCTACACGGCCCCGACCCGGACGGCTCTAGTGCACTCGCCACCGCCTGGCAGCCACGCGGTTATGGGGAGACACTGGCCGAGTGCTCCCCCGCTCCCCCGCCCGGCACCGACGCTTCAACCCCCGCATTGGCTCCGAACCTCCGCCCGCCGCCGACGGCGCCCCACCACAGGGCGTCCCCGCCGGGCCGATCGCCAGGGGCAAGCCCCCGGCGGTCGACCCAGCGGGCTCCCACGTTCCGCATTCGCCCCGCGACGCCGGGTGCACTGCCCGACCCCCCGGGGAAAAGAGGCCTGGTACCTGGTCGGCAACGAGCGGCACGGTCGGGGGGCCTACTACTCCCCCCTTGGCTAGTCTGCGGGGAATATCCACAGCGGGCCGACCGGGGCCCATTCATTCATACACTCATACCATGACTCGGGTGCCCCCGGGAACGTCAATTCCCGTACCTGCTACACCGTAGCAGGCCCCTGAGGGAAACCTAACCCGTCATGGGCCCCCTTGCGCCCCTTGGGCGGAGCGCAAGGGGAGTGTGAGACTCGTACTCACTAAAACCACCTCCAGTTGCCACCCCTGGTGTTTGTTATGGGGAAGCCCAGAACCGCGTGCGGATTCTTCGGGCTTCCCCCACCAAGTATACGGTCCCACGCGCTGCGGTAACGCGTGCCAGCAAATGCGGGCCCGTCCCACCCCATGGAGCGTGGCAACTCTCCGCTCCACAGGGACCCCCTATCATAGAGGAGGGTTTTGTAGGGCGAGGGCTGTCCATCCCAAAACAGCTCTCGCCCTCCCATCCCACCAGTTCACCGTAGGGGGCACGACGTCCAAGGACGTCGTGTCGAGAGTGGCCCGGGCAAATACCCCGCCGACCACTCCCCGGGCGCCTGGCCGATGGCCAGGCTCCCAGCCCCCACCGTGGACCCGCCGCGCACACGACATTGCCGGATGCAATGCCGTGTTGTATCGGGCGAGTGAACGCAGGCCCGGGCAGATGCCCCGCCGGCCCGGCGTGGGGACGGCCTGTGTACCACACACAGACCTACCCCCCAGAGCACTTCGATAAAGGTGCTCTGTCACCCGCCCGATACCCCCGTCCCCCCAAAAGACGCCGACACAGCTTAAGGCTGTGCCGGCCCCGCCTCCTAACCCGGGAGGGGGCCACTTGTACGCGTGGCCCCGTCCCCCTCTTCCAGGTTTGCCGCCTCGTTCCTCTTAGAGGGGGTGAGGGGGAGTTAAACCTGACCCCCCCGGCGAGGTCAGCTGGGCGGCCGCCGCCGCCGCCGTCTGCCGACGTCCCTCGCCCCCCTTCCGCCCCGCCGCGGGGCAGGATCGGCCGCCTGCCGCGTCCTTTCCGCTTCCTCCTTCCGCGAGATGACTTCCTCGCAGAAGGAGGAGAAAGCCTTCCAGGACCTCTCGCTCCCAACGATCTCGCGTACGATCGCCGGGAGGGAGAGGTCACCGCCGATCTCATTGACCAGGACACGGCGCCTCTCCGCCCACGCCGGGCACGCCTCCAGCGTGTGCTGCGCCGTGTCCTGGTCCGCGCCGCAGTGGTGGCAGCGCGGTCCGCGCTCGCGCCCTATACGGCTCAGGTACTCCCCGAAGCACCCATGTCCGGAGAGCACCTGAGCCATGCGGAACGTCACTCCGCCCCGATCCCTGTCCAGCCACTCAGCCAGGCAGGGATGGACGGCCTCGGCAACCCGCCGACCCGACCGGATTGTCGGGTCGGACAATTGGCGCTGCCATGCAAGCAGCGCCTGTTGCCTCGCCTGTCGTCCAAGGACCTCTTTGGCCCTGGCCGTTAAACGGGCACCCCTTTCCCGCGCCTGCCGCACCCGCTCGTACGCGTCCGCGTACGCGGGCGCCAGCAGGGCGATTGGGGGGGGTGCCGGCCAGTGCCGTCGCCGCCCTATGGGAAACGGTCCAGTACGTACGGGCGACACGGGCGGCCACCCTTCTTTCGAAGTGCCGGACGGCCCGTTCCGCCCGGCTGGTGACCGCCAAATCGTCCGCCCACACCGGTGCCCCGGACAGGGCCACCGACCGGATCGCTCCCGCGTATAGGCGGCGAGCCTTCTCGTTCGGGCCCCCCAGGTTGGGCATCAGGCGGCTGGTTGCCGCCGCTAACCGCTCCAACCGGGGGGCCAACTCCACGAAGTGGTCCTCGAACGACCAGCGGCCGTCCAGTGTGAGGCCCAAGTACTTAATACTGGGCCCCACCGGGACAGGGACGTTCCCCACCATGATCTGGGCTGGAGGCGGTGCACCGCGGAGGCCGTCGTGGAAGAAGACGGCCTCCGACTTGTGCGGCGAGACCTCCAGACCCAGGGCGCGTATGGCGCGAACCACGCATGCCACCGCCCAGTTGGCCATCCGTATCGCTTCCCCCCATCCAGGGGCCCCGGCCACCACCAGTGTGTCGTCCGCGTAGCACACTAGGTGGCAGTCCGGGGGCAAGGCAGCCCGCAGTACTTTGTCGAACGCGAGGTTCCACAACAACGGGCCCAGCACGGACCCCTGCGGAACCCCGCGTGTCAACAGCCTTCAGCGTGTTTCACCGTTCCGGCCGGTGTACTCCATTCTTCTGTCCCGGAAGTAGTCCAGGACGGTGTCCACCAGATAGGCAGGGAGGCGATGATGGCGCATCGCCTCCACCACGGCGTTCCAGGGGAGGGAGTTGAAAGCATTGCGTATATCAATGCTCACAGCGACTGCAACTCCCTCCCCAGCCGCGGTTACGGCCTCCGTGAGGGACCTGACGCGCTTGATCGCGTCCACGGTCGAACGGCCCTCACGGAAGCCGTACTGCCCGTCACTAAGTCCCGGACCATTCCGGGACAGATGCCGGACGATGCGGGAAGCCACCACTCGCTCAAACATTTTTCCCGCCTCGTCCAGCAGACACACCGGCCGGTACGCGGAAGGCTCGTCCGCGGGCTTGCCTTTCCCCTTAGGAATGAGGGCCAATTTGGCCCTCTTCCAAGATGGGGGGAACCTACCTTTCCTGAGGCAACTGCTGAACAGCTGCCTCATGTGCGGGAACAGACCTCGAGGGCCTGGACCCAAGCCTTGCCGGGAATACCATCGGGGCCCGGGGCCTTGTTGCCCCTTAGCCCCTTCTGGCACCCGGCCATCTCCTCCGGAGTAACCTCCGGGACCTCGTTAGCCTCGTGCTCGCGAGGCCGGTCCTCGGTGAGGGGTGGAACGCCCTCTCCCGCTGGGAAGAGGGCGTCGATAATAGCCTCCCTCACCTGCGGAGGTAGGGATTCCGTGATCGGGGGCGCCCAAGGGCGGAGCTTGCCCATAACAAGCTTGTAGCGGCGCCCCCACGGGTCCTTGTTTATACTCCGGAGGAGATCGTCCCAGGCCCCGTCCTTGGCCCGGCTGATCGCTTGCCTTAGGGAGTACCTCGCCGTACGGTACTCCCCATAGGCATTGTCGATCCTCGCGGCAATCCCTGACCGGCGGGCGCGCAAAAAGCGCCTCCTGGCGCGGACGGAGGAGCGCCGAAGTTCGGCAATCTCCCCCGACCACCAGTATGCGGCCCGCCGGCCTGGGGGCCTTCCGGCTCGGGGCATCGACGCGTCGCACGCGTCCGTGACTATGCCCCGAAGCCAGGAGGCCTCCTCCTCCACGTCTTCGACCGGACTTCTGTCCGGCCATGTCGCCGCGAGGAGACTAGCGATCAGCGTGTCCCCGCACATTTCTTTAATCTTCCATCGCCGTGGTCGGCCGCCTCCGGCCGGGCGGCGAGGGGGTGGGTTCGTCCCTGGGGGCGGAGTCAGGGCCATGGAGACAGGAGATGTAGACGTGGTCCGACAATGTCTCCAGGCCCGACTCCACCCTCCACCCCGACACTCTGCGTGCAGCAGTAAGGTTGGCCAGAGTCAAGTCAACAATTGACTCCCCCTGCCACCGCGCGCAGGTGCTCTCCGAGCCTGTGTTCAGGACACACAGGTCCAGAGTCGCCGCCCAATCGACGAGGGCCTCGCCCCTGGCGTCCGACCGCGGGGAACCCCAAACGCAAGACTTTGCGTTGAAGTCCCCCGCGATCAGGACTGGGCGGGGGAGAAGGCGCGTACTCACGCATTCCCCCACCCGATCCAGGTATTCCTCGAATTCGGCGAGGCCCATTGCCCGAGACGCGTAGCAGCCGACCACGGCGACGTCTCCCCACGCGACCGCCACGAACCCCCCCCCGGACTCAATCAGAGTCATAGGGGGGAGCCCGCGGCGGGGCACCATGTGATCGCGACGGAGCCACGCCCATCGGCGGCCCAGTGTGGGTGGCCGACGGGCACGTGATATGGCTCCGCCGCGATCCCCAACCCGAAACCAAGCTCCGCCAGGCTGTGGACATACAGGTCTTGAGACCGGCGGGCGTGGTTTAGGTTGGTCTGGAGGAGGTGTAGGGCCATTACTGATCGGCCATTACAACCTCCTCCAGGTCAGCCTTCTCGGTAGGGGGGGCGGCGTTGTCCGCCCCGGTTTCAGCTTCCTCGGTGGGGGGAGGGGGCGAACCCTCCTCCCCCGTGTCGCCGGTCGTGGGCGTTGCTGCCAGGAGGGCCAAATCCCCGGCAGTCCCCTTTGCTCCTCCTCCCACCCCGGGGTCTGCTCGGGGTCGTTTGGGGGGGGCGCTGCTCCATTGGAGTTTCCTCCGTCGCAGCGCCCCGCTCCTCCGCCTGTCTCGAGGGGGGTTTGGGCTTCGGGGCGGGTGTAACGGGGGCATTAGATGTCCCCGACCCCTCCGCCGCTGCCCTTCTTCCCTTCTTTTTGCGCCCGCTGTTATTGCGGGCACAATCCGGACCCCCCAGGCGATGCCTCGTAGGCTTCCCCAGGTCCGCACAAAGCGGACAGTGTGGGGCCTCGGCGGGTCAGTCCCTGGCGCGGTGACCAGTGCCGCCGCAACGGTAGCACCGATCACCGCGATTCTCCCGGTTGGGGTCAGCGCTGCTGTACGTGCCCCACCTCCAGGCATTTATAGCACTGGAGGGGGCGTGGCTCCAGCAGCACCACCCCCACTCTCGTCCAGCCGATCTGGATCCGGGCCTGCTTCGCGACCTTAAGGGCCGCGACGGCAGGGCACCGGACCCAGATTCGGCCCAGGCCGTCCGGGGCCTCCTTGATGGGGCCCGTCTCCACCAAAGTGGGACTGCAGCCCCCCGCAGTGGCGATGGCCGCCGCCACTTCGTTGGCCGAGATGGAGTCCTCCAGACCCCGGACCATCATCTCGGCCTTTTTGGTGGGGCGGACCACCGACCACTGCCCACCAGTGAGGACCCCCCGGATGCCCTCCGCCAGCTTGTCGGCCTTGGCGTGGGCATCAGGTCCGGGAACCTCGAGTATGCGGGCCCCGGTAAGGGCCCGCTTTACTCGAACATGAGGGATCCCGAGGTCCTCTAGCCTGATGTCCGCCTTGAAGGCGGCCATTGCTGCCGCATATCCCTTCTCTGGGCCATTCAAGGTGATGGCCGCGGAGGCGGGCGGCTTGCGCACCCGGGGTTTCTTGGGGGGAGGAGGTGGGGCCTTAGCTCCTCCTCCCTTCCCCTTCGATTGCTGGGGCGCCCCTCCTCGTGTCGTCGTTGGCGGGGGCGGTGCCGAAGGACGGGCTGCCTTCTTAGCGGCCCGCGCCTCCTTGCGCCCCACCACCCGCGCCCAGACCTCGCCCTGTGCGGTCGAGGGGGGCGGAGGCGGCAGTGGGCGCGTCTTCTGCTGGGACGGTGGGGGTTCGGGTCGGGGCGCCGGCTGGGCGGGGGTTACCTCCCGCCCGTCCAAGCCCCTCCCCTTTTCTCTCCCACCTTTCCCTTTCTTGGCCGCCCCCGTTTTTTTATTAGGGGGGGCGGGTCTCGCCATCTCGGCCCGACCGGTCGTCTTCGGCGGTGGTGGGGGGAGCTTCCTGCTCTCTCCCTTCCCGCCAGGATCTCCCGCCGGACGGGGGGCGACCGCACCAATGCGGTGGTCGAGGATGGCCTCGATGCGAGCGACAATTCGTTCCTCGAGGCCGCTCATGGCCGTCGCCCCCTCCTCTCTCTGCCTTGGGGGAGCATCCACCCTCCCCCGAGGCTGCGACTGAGGGGATCGGGATCTATCCCCTCTCCCTCGCATCGATGAGCGGTGGGATGGGGAGCGCGAGCGGGGCAGGTCCCGCACCGTCTCCGCCCCACCGCACGCCGTGCTCGTCGGCTGGGGAGGAGGATTTGCGCCTCTCCTGTTGCCAACGTCCCTAAGGGCCTCGCGCAGCTCGCGTACTTGGGCCCTTAGGGACTCCACCTCTTGGCGGAGGATGTTCGTCTCCTCCGCCCCGCCGTCCGCAGTTCTCTGCATTATTATGGAGAGGGCGGCCCGCACCTCTATCGACGTCTCCTGAAGGGCCTTCATGTATGTGCCCTTCAGGTTGCTCGACGTCTGGGCCACCCTCTCCACCACCGACATCCGCTCGAGGATGGAGGCTGCCAGATCCACGGATGGATTGTTGGACAGCTCTCGCATCCTCGCTTCGGTGGCGCGACCGATGTTGTTGGTCGCGCCCCGCTGAAGTGCGCCAGCGGGAAGGGAGTCAGCGAACTCCAGTTCCCGCTGCCTGTCGCGCTCCTCTCCCTCTGCGGCCTGGAGCAGCTTTTTGCGGGCATAGTCCCCGGTTGTTGGGGGACGCCCGCGCTTCGTGCCCTGGGTGCTCGCGGAGGAGGCGATCGACTCCGTATCACTGAGATCGATCGCCTCCCCCGGTCCAAGCCCTGAGCAGAGCGACCGAGATGGTGAGGTCGCCCTGCTCGCGCCGCTCTTGGGGGTCGCGTAACCCGACCGCCCGGCTTCCGCGCTGTGCGGCTCTGCCCCCTGCGTTAAGACGGAGGGCGGCAAACGTGCCACCCTCGTCGTGCAGGGCTTCAGTGTCACCTTCAGCGCCGTCGCCCTCCTCCTCTCCTGGGAGGACATGTTCGGGGGACGGAGGGGCGGAAATCGCTTCCGTAACCCCTCTCACCCGATCTTTGTCCTCCTCGTCCCTCCTCCTTCCTTTTTTAATTTCTGGCATTTCCAATAAATCCCGCCACCCTGCACGGCTCCTGCCCACCGGGGTATACCCCCACCCTCGCAAGCCAGGGGCCCCAAGTTCCCCCGGGGAGTGGGCGGATGACACGGGCCGGGGAATTAACATCCCGGCACTGGTCTCCAGCCCCTTACTCACCGCTGGGCCAGGAGAACTCCCAGCCCAGGGCTTTCGGGGGTCCCGGGCCTCCGACAACCCGGGCACCGTGCAGGGCGCCGCCACGCGGGGGGCCCCACGGACGGTACGGGTCTGCGTCGCTACAACTCGGCGCGACCTTTCCCGCCGTGGGCGCCAGCATACCGTGTTATATTGGGTCGAGAGTACGGTTTTCCTCACAAGGAGGGGGGTTGTAGTCCCGCACTCCCGACCCCTCCCCCCTCGGGCCCCGCCTCGGAATATGTCCGAGCGGCCCCGCTCCTCATCCCCCAGGCTCCCCCCACTCAGTCGCCTCGAACCACGTCCAAGGGTGCAGCAACTGAGTGAGGGGGGTCCACACGGCCCCGTCTCCGTACCACGTACGGTCGTGAGCCGCGTGGACAAATCCGCCCCCGTCGTATGCCGGAGCACCGGCGTGCAACGACGGGTGCGGGTGTCTTCCACCCCGGCCGAGACGACATCCCTGCCCGACCAGGACGGAAAACAACCCCCCACTCCCCACAGTGCACGGAGGGAGGATAGAAATCCTCCCCTACGGTGCCGTGCCACCGGGCGTTTGAAGTCAGGGTCGCCGCATCCACTACCGACGATTGGGACGGAAAAAGGTCCCTATCGGAGTCGCCGGGCTCCGTGCCCCCTCCGGAGGCTGTGCGCAATTGGATCCTATCCCTCGCCCCAGGGCCTCCCGATGGTCCGAGGACCAGTCGGTTCCGCCGCCAAGGGTCATCGAGACAGGGAGCCCTCCCACCACGTCAAGGTGGCGCACACGGGAGAGAACCTAACCTTTTTTTTTTTTTTTTCGGAGGAGGAACCCGTCATGGGCCCCCTCGCTCCCCTTGGGCGGGGTGCGAGGGGAGTGTGAGACTCGTACTCACTAAACCTACCTCCGTCTGCCAACCCTGGCTGTATGGGGCGCGAGATCGGCCAAACGGCACTTCGTTCGCGCCCCACGTTGCCCGGTATACGTCCCTAGCGCCGGTGCGCTGCCCTTTCGGGCCCTATTCCCCACCCGCGGTGCGTGGCAGACCACCGCTCCGCGGGGACCTTCCCTCTCTGTTGAGAGGAGGTTTTAGGGCGACGGCCGACGCTCCCAAGTCGGCCCTCGCCCACCCGTCCCCGATACTCCCCGTTGGGGGTCAAGGAGTCCTTGGACCCCTCGACGATGACGGCCCGGGCAGATGCCCCGACGACCAGTCACCCGAGCGCCCGGGCAAATGCCCCGCCGGCACTCTGCCCCCAACTCCCTGAGTTGGGGCCCTTCCCTACGACTCCGGAGGGAGGTCTCCCCGACCTCCCTCCCGAGTCCCACCTCTCCGCCCCCACCCGAGGTCCACCTTCGCTCCGGCGGGTGAACTCCGCGCGCGCCCGGGCAGATGCCCCGACGGCGGCACGGCGTGAGGGCGGTCCGCGTATCCCGGAGACCCGCCCCCCAGGATGCTTAGATAAAGGCACCCTGTCACCCGCCCGAGTTCCCCTCTCCACGTGAGCCCAGTGATCCCTCTTCGGGGTCGTCGGGCCCACGCCGACGCCTCCGGTGGGCGAGGCCGCCGCACCGGGGAACACCCAGGCGCAGCAGAGGGGGGCCCGGGCCTGTACTCCTCGGCCCGGCCCCCATGCCGCCCCAGGCGTCTCCCCACGCGGCGGCCCCACCCTCGGGCGCCACTCCACCGCCGCCCCCAGGCGGCCTGCCACGAACACGTCGGGGATGCGTCCGGGCACATGTCCCGCCGGCTCACCCCGTCCGTGCCCGCGGCACCAGGCACGAGCGCCACAACCGGCAAGGGGCCCCGACAGCCAGGGGGGAGCGGAGGAGACGCAGAGGGAGGGGGACAACCTCCATGCGCATCCACCCCCCCCCCACGCCGGAGCCCCCCGCCGGGGCACGCCCCCGCCGACCCGTTCTCAACGGGTCCGGCCCCCCCTGGGGCCGCTCAATCGGGACAAAGCTCCGCTGCCCCCGCCGCCCCACCCCGGATACCCGGGGTGGGGGAGCGACCGCCATCATTGTTTCCTCCGGCGGCCGCCCTCTTCCTCCTCCCAACTTGTGCCCCCCAGGGCCCATGCCCGGTGGCGCGGGTCGGTGAGGGGGGGAGGGCCCGCGAGTCAACGGACCCCCCTGGATCCTCCCCCGCCCCGCCGAGCAGAAGCCCCGCCCGGGGAACTCGCCCGCTTAGATGTTCGGGCGGGCCCGTCCTTCCTCCGACCCCTCTTTGGCCCGCCGGGGCCTTCCCGTAGGACCTCGCGCGCGAATCCGAACCCCGACGGACCATCCTCCCCGGCGGCAAGCCGCCATTGGCTCGGGAACGTCGGGTTCGCCAAAACCCGTACTGCAGAGCGAATCATGCAGCCCCTGAGGTAGCTCGGGAACCTCGGGCTCGCCAAAACCCGTACTGCAGAGCGAATCATGCAGCCCCTGAGGTAGCTCGGGACCGTCGGGTGTGCCAGACCCGCATCCAGCCATCCGGGCGCAGACGGCCGGATCCCTGAAGTAGCTCGGGTAACCCCGGGGTCGCTAAGACCCGTATCCAGCCGCCGGCGGGAGGCGGCCGGACCCCTGAGGGCACCTTTTTTTTTTAGACGATGGAAGCTTTATGACCATCCCTCCGGGTCCGGTGACCCTTCGGGGGTGTCCGGGGACTCACTCTGGGACGCGAGTCGGCCGAAGCCCGATTCCTCGCCAACCAGAGCATACCCCGGTAAACCACCGTCACTGTCCTGCCCAAGGTTCAAGGGCCCCGGGCGCGCCGCCGAAGCAACGCCCCCGGAGGGCCCCCCTCCCCTCGGTACGCGTTTCGCTGAGGGCGCACTCATCGCTACCCCCAACAGCCCCGCGTAGGGCTTTCCCCCCGTGGCAGAGTGAGGCCAGCCATCGCTCCACCACGACCTTCCATTCGAAGGATTTGTGACCTCCAGCTAATTCATCCGGATTAGCCGAGGGTCGTCCCACCCCGAGGAGAGAAAAACCCACCCCGCGAACCCCACCGCGCGCGACCGACTCCCGCTCCTCCCTCAGATAGGGGAACCCAGGCACGACCAATGAATCACTCCGAACCCCCCATCAACAGGAGAAGCAGGAACCGTAAGGATGGAAGGGGAAAAAGGGAAAGGGATTAGGGAAAAAAAGGTAAGTACATTTAGGACAACACAAACTTCCACCCCCCGCTCAACTCCGTGGCTTACGCCACCTTCCCTCTGTTTATGGGACCGGTGATGTTATCCGGCCCCTCCCGTGTTCTCGCTCTCCATCCGTTTCCTCCTTTCAGTGTGGGCATTGCACCTGGGACCGCCAATCACGTGGCTTCCCTCAATGCCCATCGACAGGCATGCACTGCACTGTGTTGGAGTTTGGCAATCCTTCGCCTTGTGTCCAATGGCCCGAGCGGTCCACACTATTGTCACAAGTGACGCCAGTGTGGCCATTCTCGAGACACCTGTAGCACTGCAATGCCCTTGGTGGAATCCTCTCCACATATATCCTCGCCCATCCAATCCTTATCCTCTCCTCCTTCTCCATCAACCTTCGAGCCATCTCCGCCGTGCATGTCACCAATACCGATCCATATCCCATCCTGTTCCACGCTATCCTTCCTACTCGAACCTCCTCCTCGCTTCCTTCACCTATTCGCGCCACCACACTCTTCACCTCCTCTATCATCGTCCCCTCCTCTAATCCTCGAAGCCTTAGCTCCGTCCTTTTAACCGGTCTGTTGACCTTGACACGGGCTTCTCCGAAGAACTCCTTCAGCTTGCCCGCAAGTGCGTCCGCCTTGTCCTTCCTCCCTTCTCCAGTAATCTGGATCAGGGTAGCTCCCGTCGCCGTCTTCCTTGTTCTCGCCTCCGCTATTCCAAGGCCCTCCAGCGAGATGTTACGCTTGGCCCTTCGGATCAGCTCCATTCCTCCCGACTCCTTATCCTCACAGGTAATTACGACTGCCTCCGTTATTAGGGGAGCCTTTGTGATTACCTTAGGGGTTCTTTTCTCTCCTACCCTACTCTCCTTTCTCTCCTTATTCCTTCCTGCTCCTCTACTTTGCACCACCGTCCACTCCTTGTCACACTTCATCATCCTATTCCTTTCCATGTTTCCCACCTGCTCCTCCTCCTTCTCATTATCCTTTCCTACACATGCCTCATCCTTCCCTTTTCCACAGTAATCCATTACACACCTCCTTAGGTTTTCTAATTGCTCCAGCAACCGTTCCGCTACCTCGTCCCTCGCTCCGTCCTTTCCGGTTCTTCCTCCATTCTTCTTCACCTTACTAATCTTATTCTTTTCTGTTTCAGGTGCCTGCTGCTGCTGCTGCTGTATGGACCTCTTCACCGCCGCCGAGTATCCGTTGGACTTCGTCGTCTCTGCTGTCGTGGGCTCCCTGGACTTTTGCTGCTTCTGGATTTCCTGCTGGAGGTAAGTATTCTTCTTCTTTAATTCCATAATCTTTCCCTCCAATCGTGTATTCTTTCGCTTTAGCTCCTCCATCTCTCCTCTCATCTCACTAACTTCCTTTCTCAATTCTTCGCTTCCCGATCGATTCATCCTCTCCGTTGTAAAGTACAGCATCAATCGTTTCCCTCCGGTTCTTATTAATTCCTGCAACTCCAACATTCTCCCAAAAACCTCTCGTTTTAACACCTTTTCACTGTTCAGTCTCAATTCATCCAATTCCTTCGTCCATTTTTGTATTCCGTCCGCATATTTCATTACCATATCACATCGGCCTATGTCATCTTCCACCATCGTCGCATCCATGTCATCTTCCGTGTCCATGTCCCTTGCCTGTATGTCTAAATTCGACTCCACACTACCAAAATCCGGGTTCTCTTCCGTTCGTTTCCTTTTCGCGTTAACCAGCGATTGGAAGGAAGCATCCGAGTCTCTCATTTCTTGCTGTTTCACCCTCCTCAACACCTCATCCTTTATTTTCATCCCTAATGTCTTGCGCTGCCTCTTGTCATTTTTCATGCTATTTTCATCAACTGACATCTCTGATTCACTAGCCTCGTTACCTGCCAAGTTGTCTCCGACCCTTTTGCTTTCTTCGTCCTTCCGTAAAACACTAACCTTTTCCTCTAGAATAATCAAATCGTCATCACTTCCAGGTGCTGCTGCCTGCTGTTCCAAAATCGAATCCTTTGCCTTTTTCTTCGCCTTGTCGTCGCCCCGAAGGGCCAACCTGGTCACAGTCACCTCCGGCAGTAACCCCAGGGTCCGGCTACCACCTTGCCGCTTCGCATTTGATGGATCAGAGTCCCGGCAACCTAAACTCTTCTCCCTAGATTCCCTATCCATCCGAGAGATAGGGCGTCTTTCCTTTTCGGGTGTCCTAATCATCATAATTTAATTAGGTTTTTAACGCGGTCCTATCCCCGAATCTCCTCTCCATCCGTCGTTGTGTAAATGCGTCGTCCATAGACTAGCTTCGTCCCTCGTCCATGCATCCGTCCAAGTACTAGTGAGAATAATTCTCCCTAGATTCCTTTCCTAAAAACCCATGGCGTCTTCCTTCTCGTAGCCTTTAGTCGTGCCTTGTTCATCCTAGAATCTATCATCCGTAAACATAGCCAGGGTCGTTGCCATGTTCTCTTTCCTTAATTCTCTGACCTTGGCGGTGCGGACCATCCTCATCGCTTTGCCAAGGTCGGAGCTCAGAGTTCGTGAAGATAGCCAGGGGTCGTTGCCGTGGTCTGTCTTCCTTAAGTCATCATCCTTATAATCTTGCCTTAGTCGTCATCATCCTTCATATAGGGGCCGGCACCTCCCTCTTGTCATCCTTGAATTTCTTAGTATGGACCGTCCTTCCATACTAATTGCCGGGTCGACCTGGGGTTTTTATAGAGGGCCCCAGTCCTCGCGGTTCCGCAGAACCTCTGGTTCCTCCGTAGGCGGGCTTGTGAGTGTGTGTGTGAATGTGTGTGTGTGTTGTGTGAATGTGCGGAATGTGTGAGTAAAATATAGCAGACTATTGTGTGTGTGTGAGTGTATGGAGGTGTGTGCATGTGTGTGCATGTGTATGGATGTGATGGATGTCTGGATGTGTGACTGTAACCCGCTACGGAGGAATTACGGAAACTCGGGTACCTTGGAAGCATTAATTCCCATACTACGTCCTCCAGACTTGAAGGACGTAGCCCCTGAGGGGCCCTGAGGGCAACCTAACCTTTTTTTTTAAGGTGGGGGAATCCTCATGGACCCGCCCGCATGTTCCTAGGAGGACACGCTGGGGAGTGTGAGACTCTTACTCACTAAACCCAGCGGTTTGGACTATGACGTCCAAACCGCCACACCACCGTTTGCCAACCCTGGTGCATAGGAGAGGGGCCGCACTCCCACACAGAAGTGCATGATCCGCGGCCCCCCAGCACCTGGTGTAAGTCGGCCGCCGCCGAAGCGGCCGTGGCCCTTTCGGGCCCTTCCCACCCGCAGGACGTGGCAAACCACGGTCCCGCGGGGACCTCCCCCTGATGGTCAGGGGAGGCTCTGGAGCGGATGCTGATATTCCCAGATCAGCATCCGCCCCTCCGTCCCTGATCCCCGGGTGAGGAGGCGCAGTGTCCGAGGACACATGCGCCAGTGGGGGCCAGGGGGGGCAAGTGCCCCCGCCGACCGGTCCACTTAGGGTGCCCGGGCATATGCCCCGCCGACACCCACCCCCACCCGGGGATGCCCAATGGCAGCCGAAGCCACCCGCGACCCAGATGGGCGACTCAAGCCACCCATCTAGGTCGCACCTCCCTTGCGGGACCCCGAGCGCGGGGACGCCATGTCAGAAGCCACGGCGTCAGTGGAGGCAATGCCCCCACTCCGGGTGTCCGGGCAAGTACCCTGACGACACCCACCCCACGCCCGGGGTCCCTTCCCTGGCGTGTTAAACGCTCGCATCGCGGGCGGGCGACTCGAGTCGCCCACCCCCACGACTCTGGCCTGTGCCTCGACGCGGTCGGGAGGAGGGCGCGTGCTTACTACGCACCACCCCCTCCCCCCCGCGTCACCGGTGAGGGAGGGGCCTCTGCTGTCGAGGCCCCTCCCCCCTCCTCTCCCTCTCCGCCGCCTCCTTTCGGAGCATCACCTGCTCCGAGAACGAGGCGACGGCTCTCCATTTCCTCTCGCTCTCCAGCATCGCACCAACGACGCCAGAGAGATCTTCCCCTATGTCGCGGACGAGGACCCGGCGGAACTCACTCCACGCCGGGCAGCGCATCACTGTGTGATCCGCCGAGTCCACATCCGCGACACAATGGTGGCAACGTGGCCCGCTCTCTTTCCCTATTCGACACAGGTACTCGCCGAAGCATCCATGCCCGGCGAGCACCTGCGTGGTCCGAAAGGACAACTCGCCCCAGCCGCGGTCCACCCACTCGGACAGCCGCGGACCAAGAGCCCCGACGACCCGCCGACCCGAGGTATTCCTCGGGTCGTCAGTCTGGAGTTGGTCCTGCCAACTCCCCAACACGGATCGACGAGTCTGGCACCTCAGGACCTCGCGCGCCCTAGCCGTGACCGCAACACCCCGTTCCCTCAGGCGCCGCAGCCGCCGGTACGACTCGGCGTATCCAGCGGCCGCCAGCGCCAGAGGGGGAATGCCGGCCAGGACCAGCGCCGCCCGGTGCGACACCGTCCGGTAGGCGCGGACAACCCTGGCGGCCAACCTCCTCTCCGAGGCCCTGCAAATTCGCATGGCCTTCGGAGAGTTCGTGAGGTCGGCCGCCCAGATCGGCGCCCCATAAAGGGCGATCGATCTCACCGCGCCCACCAGCAGGCGCCGCACCCTTCTCGATGGGCCCCTCAGGTTGGGCAGCATCCTCGACAAAGCCATCGAGGCGCGCTCCAACCTGGGGGCCAGGTCCTCGAAGTGCCTCTCAAAGGACCACCGACCGTCCAGAGTGAGGCCCAGATATTTCAGCCTCGACCCGACCGGGACGAGATGTCCCGCTACCCGAATAGAGGATGGAGGCGGCGTCCCGCCACGGTGCAAAAACATTGCCTCCGATTTGCGGGGGGCCACCTCCATCCCCATCGACCGAATTACGCGGACCAACGCTGCCACCGCTACGTTCGCCGTCGCTATGGCCTCCCCCCAGCCTACCCCCCCCCCCGACTACCAAAAATAGTGTCGTCAGTGTAGCCGACGACATGGCAGTCGGGGGGAAGGGCAGCGCGCAGCACCCTGTCGTAGCCCATGTTCCAATAACAGGGTCCCACAACGGTACCCCTCGGGACCCCTCGGGACATGGGCCAGACCCGGGCGCCACCACCCCGGCCGACATACTCGACGCCCCTGTCCCGGAGATACTCCCGGGCGAGGGCCTCCAGGTACACCGGGAGGCCCATCTGCCGATGAGCCCCCCAGATAACCCTCCAGGAGAGGGAGTTGAACGCATTCGCTATATCCAGCGACACTGCGAGTACAACTCCCCCTCCCTGCAGCACGGAATCCGAGAGGGAGCGAACTCGACCAATCGCATCGATCGTCGAGCGCCCCTCCCGAAACCCATACTGCGCCTCATGGAGCCCGGGCCCATCCCCGGACAGGTGCCGAGTGAGGCGGCCCACGACTACCCTCTCGAATAGCTTGGCGACCTCACTCAGCAGGCATATCGGCCGGTAGGCCGCTGGATCTTCTGCGGCCTTGCCGCGCCCTTTTGGAATGAGGACCAAAGTGGCCCTCTTCCAGGCCGGGGGGGAAGACCCCTTCCCTGAGGCAGCGAGTAAACAGGCGCCTGATGTGCGAGGACACAACGTCCAAGGCCAAGGCCAGGACTTTACCGGGGATCCCGTCGGGGCCCGGAGCCTTATTAGGCTTCATGCGCCGACGGGCCTCGGCGATCTCATCGTCCGTCACCTCCGGGACTTCCGGTTCCAGAGGCTCCCCGCAAAGCCCCCGCTCCCTGGTCCCGTCCCTGGCACCCCCCTCACCCGGAGGGACGAGGGCGCCGAGAACATTCTCGAGAACCAGGGGTGGCATTGACTCGGTTATTGGGGGCGCCCAAGGACGAAGTTTCCCCATCACGATCTTATAAGAGCGCCCCCACGGATCCCCCTCTACCGACTCGATGAGCTCGTCCCAGGCCTTGGCCTTAGACTTCCCAATCGCGGCGCGAAGGGAGTAGAGGGTCGCCCTCCACTCCCGATACCGCTCCTTGAGTTCCGCGCGCGCGACTCCCCGGCGGCGGGCTCGCTGAAACTGTTGTCTTGCCCTGGCGGAGCAACGTCGCAACTCGGCGATCTCGTCGCTCCACCAGTAGGCCGCCCGCCGCTCAGGCCGACCCGCTCGGGGCATCGAGGCGTCGCACGCGTCCGCGAGAATGCGCCCGAGCCAGTCGGCCTCCTCGACCACCGTCCGGGGTGGTTGCTCGTCCCACGTGGTTGCTTTAAGCGCCGGGATTAGTGTGTCCTCGCACAACCTCCCGAGAACCCATCGCCGCGCCGGGGCCCGCCGACCCCCGCGGCGGCGGAGGGGTGATCGACCGAGGGGTGCAAGGGAGAACCAAATGTGCCGGTGATCCGACAAGGTTTCCCCCCGAACCACCTCCCACCCCCGCACCACACGCGCTAGGGAGGGGGAAGCCCACGTGAGATCCACAATGGACTCCCCCTGCCAGCGCACACAGGTGCTCCCGGAGCCCGTGTTTAATAAACACAGGCCCAGGTCCGCCGCCCATCCCTCCACGAGGCGGCTCTTGCCGTCGGACCGCGGGGAACCCCAAACGCGGACTTCGCGTTGAAGTCCCCCGCGATAAGGATCGGCCGGGGGGCGCATCTGCGAATGCATTCCCCCAACCGATCCAACACGTCCACGAGACGGGCCACGCTCGTTCGAGGGGGGATGTAACACCCCACCACGGCGACGGGTCCCCAAAAGGCTGCCACGAACTCCCCCCCGGACTCAAAAGGGTAGAGTGGGGGGAGTTCCTCGCGCCTCCCCAAACTAGTGCGACAGAGCCCCGCCCGTTCCCCACCCAATGGGGGTGGTCGGGTGGAACGCGGTAGGGCTCCGCCACAATGCCTAACGCGGCCCCACGCTCGACCAGGCACTGGACAAAAAGGTCCTGCGCCCGTCGAGCGTGGTTTAAATTGGCCTGGAGGACCCCCAGAGCCATTACGCCGCATGCATCTCGACGTCCTCCACGTCTACAGCTACACTAGCTTCGGGGTTGGGGGAATTTCCTCCTCCTCCCTCCCCCGCCTTACATATCTTGTCCTGCTCCTGCCCCCTGTCACCCCCCCTCGCGCGGGGTGGTCGTTGCTCCAGCGGAGGCTGGGCCCAAGATCCACTCCCCTCCGCCAACGAAGGCGGAGGGGTGTTTAGGGGTTTGGCGGCAGAAGGGGACGAGGAGGGGGGACAGGGCCCGAATATGGCCCCAGCAGCGGAATCGGGGAGCGAGCTTCCCCCCGCGCCCGGCCCCGGGACCCCGGTCCTCTTCACCCCTCTATTCTTCCCTCGCTTGAGCGAAACACAGGCCTTCCCGCCGTATCGATGATCGGCCGGAAGACCCGCGTCCGCGCAAAAGGCACACCGCGCCCTCTCCTTGCAGAGATTGGCCCGGTGCCCCATTTGGCCGCATCTATAACACGCCCCCCTCCTGTCCTCCGCACTGCCGCAAAGGGCCGCGGTATGACCCCTGCCTCAGCAGCGAAAACACTGGAGGGGGCGTGCGTCCAAGAGGAGCACCTTAGCTTTAGCCCAGCCGACCGTGACTCGGCCAAGGTTAGCCAGGCGCTTACCTGCCTCTGCCGGAACCCGCAACCAAACTGCTTCCATCCCGTCGGGTCCCTGCTTCACGGGTCCCGCGTCGATGCTAGCTGCATCGCACCCTCCTTCCTTCGCGACCACCTGCGCCACCACTGCTGCCGTCGCCGACGCGTCGAGTCCGGAAATCCGGAGTTCTGCCTTCTTCTGAGGGCGGGAGATACGCACGTCCTCTTCGCCCCTCAGCACGTCCCTGAATCGGCCGGCCAGGATGTCCGCCTTCCGATGTGCGTCCTCACCGGGAATCTCCAAGATATAACCTCCGGTGATGGAGCGACGCAGCCGTTGAATCTCGGCGTCATGGTCCGCCAGATTGACCTCCCGCTAGAGCCGATCCATCACCTTCCCAAGGGCGTCCTTGGGACAGGTGATGTCGATGGCCGCCGTGTTGGGTATCCGGACCCGGGGCTTCTTCGGTTGAGGGGCCAATTTCTTGGCCCCCCCCCCTCGGCCACGGGCCGCCCTTTCTCGCTCCTAGGCGGGGGGGCAGGGCCCACCGGAACGAGCTTGACGTCGTCCGGTCTGCCCCTCCTCCCCCGGCGCCCCACCACCAGACGCCACTCCTTCGTGGAGTCCAGCGGTGTCAGAGGGCGCACCGCTCCCGAGGACCGCGTAGTGTCGTCCTTGGACTTGGCCGGGGCCTTGTCCCGGGGCTTCGCCCTTGCAGCATCAACTCTAGGTGTGGGTGGGGGAACGGTGGTAGTCCCCGTTTCCCCTTTCGCCTTCGCCTTCCCTTTCTTTTTCCCCGTTGTCTTTACGGGGGAAGCGTTTTCCGCTTGTCCCGTCCGGTTCGGGGGCCCCGGGGTCAAAGGTCGCGCGACCGACGACCCACGGGCCCGCGGAGCCGCCAAATCACGGGGAGGACCCAAGGCTTTGATAAGGGCCTCGACTCTCCCCATTACTCGCTCCTCCATCCGGGACATCGCACCCTCCCATCCCTTTTCAGGGGTGGGAGTGGTCGACCCCCGCGGCGGAGACTGCATCCCCATCACGGGCGCGGATGACGTATCCCTCCTACGTCGCCCGATGCAGCGTCCCGTTCTGCCTGCTTCTCCCTGCGCAGTCGCAACACGGGGGGGACTAGGAGGGGCAGGGCCCGGTCCTGGTACCGGCATCGGGTTTGGGAAGTAAACTTCCCGCACCCGGCCCCGGCACCCCGGTTCCGTCCCCCCCTCTCTCCCCACCCCACGGGTGTTGCGACTCCGACGCGCGAGCTCGAAGTTCGCGGATCTGCTCCCGCAGGACCTTCACCTCCGCCCTCAGCTCCGCCAGCTCCTCCGTTTCCCGATGCCCCTCTCTCTCCGTTAAGACGGACATACCGAGGCGCACCTGCATTGCGACATCCTTGAGGGCCTTTTGGTACGTGCCCTTGAGGTTAAGGGAGGTTGTCGCTACGTCCTCCACGACCCCCATCGCGGCCACAATAGTAGCCACGATGTCGGCCGTGGGATTCGCACGCAACGTCTCCCTATACTCCTCCAGTTTCCCGCGATGTTTGCGTGGAACTGAATGGAGGATGGCTTCCGTCCTGTCGTGGAAGGCCTGCTCCCTCTTCCACTCGGCCTTCTCCTTCTCCGCCGCTGTGGCCTGCTTTTTAGCCTGCGCCAGTCCAATGTACTCCCCGGTGGTAGGGGGTCGACCCCTCTTCTTTCCTTTGCTGTGCAGGGAGGCCTCGGATGTCACTGAGGCCTCTGATTCGGCGTCGCTCGTTGTCTGCCGCTCCGCCCATCGCTCGCTGCCGCTCGTAGAGGTGGCTGCTTGTTGCCCCTTATGGTGCAACTTCCCCATAGCCTTTCTGGCCCTATACCATGACGGCATGTTCTTCCGGGTCGTCTTCCGTGGCGACTCCGATCGGACACACTCCACCCGAGCGGTCCCTAATCGGCGAACACCGGACCCAGACCCGGGTCCGCTCACTCCCACGATCCCGGATGTTGTGGGGTCGGGTGGAGACATCTCCGAAGGCGTCTAAAGCGCCTCCTGGAACGCCCCCTCTCTACGAGCGTCATCGTCGTTCCCCTTTCCATCGTCCCTCGATGTTTCTCGTCCTGTAATTATAAATAAATTAGTATCTGCCATTTTCGTTTATCCCTTCCCCCGTCCGGCTCCTGTCCACCAGGGTATACCCTCACCCTCGCAAAGCGAGGGGCCCCAAGTTCCCCCGGAGAGTGGACGGATACCACGGGCCGAGGAATATATCATCTTGGCGCTGGGTTCCAGCCCCCTACTCACCACAAGGGCTTTCAGGGGTCCCGGGCACTGGACGGGTGGCGCCACCCCGGGGGCCCCACGGACAGTCCAGGTCACCGACGTCGCAACCCCTCGGGACCCTTTCCGCCGTGGCGACCAGCAACTGTCCAGAGACAGCGGTGCCAGCGTGCAAGCGTTGCGTTGCCTCTCCCACTGCCTCCCCGCCCCCAATCCCAAACTCACAACCCCATCCCTCCCCAGAAACCCTCCCAACCCTTAACCCACCCACCTCCCTTCCCAGCCCCGCAAACCCCGTCCCACCCAAAAAACCCACCCATCCCTGAAAGTCCCCTGCCGAGGATGAGGACGAATCTCGATCTCCTACGGAGTTCTCGTACGCCGTCCTCCGTTTTCCCACGAGGGAGATGTCCCGCGCCGAGCAAGGTAGAGAGGAGGGAGGACAGGGCCCGGACGTAGTCCCGGCACCGAGCCGGGGAGAAAAACTCCCCAACCCAGCCCCGGGACCCCGGTTCCGCTCCGCCGGCGCTGTGCCATCTCGTCTGGTCTCGTCTGGCCAGTATTTGCCGATCTTCGTTGGCGCGGTTTACCGCCACCCTTATTCCGGGCACGGTTGTTCGCACATACCGTGCTGACTTGGCTGATGTTAGCCAAGTGTGCTCGACCGCTGGCGCAATGCGCGTTGGCACGGTTTGCCGCCCCCCTTCCTTGAAAGGAACGGTTTGCCGCGCGTCTCCCTTCACCCCGTACCTCGGGGGACTGCGCATATAGCCGCAGATTCTAGGAGATGTTTATAGAGGTCCTCCTAAACCTCGCGGTTGTCCAAGAAAGTTGGGGCAACCCCCGGTCCCCTGGAGCAAGATGACGTTTGCATCACAGAGGTTTCCGGTATTGCGTGGGTATTTATAGAGGTTTTCCATCCTCTCGGTCGACGTCGCAAGCCGGCTCGCGCCATCGACCCCCGGGCCCTTGGAGCTAAGGTGGTGTGTGCTCACAAGAGCTTACGGTGTATGTGGTTGTTTAGAGAGGTTCTGCCGTCCTCGTAGCCTCTGGCAGTACGCCTTTGGCCCCCGGTCCTCCGGAGCAACATGGTGTCTGCATCACGGAGGCTTCCGGTGTTGCGTGGGTTTTTATAGAGGTTGTCCTTCCTCACGGTCCAGCAGGACCCCCGGTCCTCCCAGGTCGGTAGCAGCCTTCCAAGAAGGGTTCCGGTAGGAGCGTACGACGGGGGAAGGATAGAAATCCCGCCCTCACGGTGTCGCGTCCACCGGGAGTTTGAAGTCAGGGTCGCCGCATCCCCTACCGACGAATGGGACGGAAAAAGGTCCCTTTCGGAGTCGCCGGGGTCCGTGGATTTCTTTTATAAGGGTTACCAGTCCTCGCGGTCCCAGCCGAAGCTAAGACCACTGGTCCTATGGAGCAAGATGAAGTTTGCGTTACATAGGCTTCCGGTGTTGCGTGGGTTTTTTTTATAGAGGTTTCCCTTCCTCGCGGTCTCAGCCGAAACCAAGACCCTCGGTTCCTCCGAAGAGGATTTCCGGTGTAGGACTCGGGCACCTCGGGAACGACAATTCCCGTACCTGCTACACCGTAGCAAGCCCCTGAGGGAAGGGAAAACTTAACCTAACCTTTTTTGGAGGAGGAACCCGTCATGGGCCCCTTTGCTCCCCTTGATCGGGGTGCGAGGGGATTGTGAGACTCTTACTCGCGAAACTTACCTCCGTCTGCCAGCCCTGGCTGTATGGGGCGCGAGATCGGCCTAATAGCACTTCGTTCGCGCCCCACGTTGCCCGGTGTACGTCCCTAGCGCCAGTGCGCTGCCCTTTCGGGTCCTAATCCCCACCCGCGGAGTGTGGCAGACCACCACCCCGCGAGGACCTCCCCCCTCTATTGAGAGGAGGTTTTAGGGCGACGGCCGACGATCCCAAGTCGATCCTCGCCCACCCGTCCCCGATACTCCCTGTTGGGGTTCGCGGAGTCCTTGGACCCCCCAACGATGATGGCCTGGGCAGATGCCCTGACCATCCCGAGTCACCCGAGTGCTCGGGCAAGTGCCCCGCCGGCACTCTGCCCCCAACAGGGATCACGCGCCTGCAGCCCCACCTCCACCCGAGTTGGGGCCCTTCCCCGTGACTCCGGAAGGTCTCTCCGATCTTCCTCCCGAGTCTCCGGCCCTGCTGCTCGCTCTCCCGCCCCGGACGCGACGAGGGGGCCGCCGGTGTCGCTACGACACCCCGCGGCCCCCCCGCGGTCATCCGTGGCCGGGACCCCTTCTTCCGACCCCAGGTCGGCGCTCGCGCTCGGTCTCCTCCTTCCGCAGCATCACCTGCTCGCAGAAGGAGGAGACAGCCCTCCAGTTCCTCTCGCTCCCGACCATCTTCCTCATGACGGTCGGGAGCGACAGATCCTCCCCCCTACGACGTCCTTAAGGACACAGCGTTCCACACCCCACGCCGCGCATTCGGCAAGAGTGTGGTCCGCCGTGTCCCTTTCCGCCCCGCAATGGTGGCAGTGCGGCCCGCGCTCCTTCCCGATACGACACAGGAACTCCCCGAAGCATCCGTGTCCGGAGAGAACCTGTGTCGTCCTGTAGGTCAACGTCCCCCATCCCCTGTCCACCCACTCGCAGAGGATGGGCTGGACGGCCCCGGCGACCCTCCGACCCGATTCGCCCGGGTCGGCGAGTCACCGCTGCCACTTCAGCAACACCGCCCTCCTCTCCTGGTCCCTCAGGGCCCCCCTTGCCCTGGCCGTCAGCACCACACCCCTCTCCCGTAGGTCCCGCCGGCGGAGGTACGCGTTAGCGTGTCCCTCCGCCAGCAGCTCCACGGGGGGGGTGCCCGCCAGGGCCAGCGCCGCCCGGTGAGAGACGGTGCGGTACGCCCTCACGACCCTCCCGGCCAGCCGCCTCTCGGCAGCCCTCACCACCTGGAGGGCCCGCCGGGAGGCCGCGAGGTCTTCCGCCCAGACCGGCGCCCCGTACAGGGCGATCGATCGCACCGCTCCCACCAGCAAGCGGCGCACCCGCGTCTCGGGAGGAGGCGACTCAGCGCGTTGGTCGCCCCCTCCAGCCTCGGGGCCAGTCCCCCGAAGTGTTCCTCGAAGGACCAGGTGCCATCCAGGGTGAGGCCAAGATACTTCAACTTGGTCCCCACCGGGACGCCGACCCCGCCGACTCTGATCTCGGCCGGAGGCGGCAGACCCCGGCGATGGTCGAAAAAGAACATCGCCTGGATCTTCTGCGGCGCCACCTCCAGCCCAGCCTCCCTCATGACGTGGACCACCACCGCCACCGCCAACTCTGCCAGCCCGGACGCCTCCCCCCAGCTGGAACCCTCGGCCATCACGCAGGTGTCGTCGGCGTAACACCGCACGTGACAGACGGGCGGGAGGACGCGCGTGATCCGCTTGTACGCGAGTCTCCACAGGTACGGTCCCAAGACCGACCCCTGCAGGACTCCGCGCTCCACCTCGCGGGTCCTGGTGCGCCCGTCCCGGTCGACCCACTCCAGCGACCTGCCCCGGAAGTACTCAAGGATCACCCTCGCGAGGTAGGGAGGGAGGAGCTGCGTGTGCATCTCCTCCACTATCACTCCCCAAGGGAGGGAGTTGAAGGCGTTCACTATGTCTAGCGACACCGCCACCACAACTCCCCCCTCGAGACAGCAGCCTCCGTGAGGGCCCTCACGCTCACCACGGCGTCCACCGTAGAGCAGCCCTCCCGGAAGCTGAACTGTCTCCTCCTTACCCGGAGCACCCCCGGGGAGGTGCCGGACGAGACGGCCCGCTATCACCCGCTCGAACAGCTTGCCGATCTCGTCCAGCAAGCATATCGGCCGGAACTTGCGCACCGCCGCCGCGTCTCCTCCGCCCTTCGGGATGAGAACCAACTTGGCCCTCTTCTAAGCCGAGGGGAAGCGTCCCTCCGCCAGGCACCGCTCGAAGAGCGCCCTCACCCTCAGGGCCAGGACCTCCATTGCGAGGGTCCAGACCTTGCTGGGAATCCCGTCCAGCCCCGGGGCCCGTTGGCCCCGAAGCCGGCGCAGGCTCCCCGCCCACTCCTCCGGACCGATCCCCGGTATCTCCTGGGGCCGCTCAGAGGTCATCCACTTCGGGGGCCCCGGGCACCCGCCTCCCGCAGGGAAGAGGGTGTCCAGGACCCCGCGCAGCTCCAGGGGATCCATCTCCTCCGTCTCCGGGGGCGTCCATTGCCGCAACTTGCTCATTACGAGCCGGTACGGACGCCCCCAGGAATCGCCCTCCACGGACCGGAAGAGCTCCTCCCAGGCCCTCGCCTTGGCGTTTCTGATCACCGCCCTCAGGGAGCTCCGTCTCTCCTGGAGCTCCCTGTAGCGCGCGTCCACCTCCGCCGCCGTCCCCCCGCGACGGGCGCGGGAGAAGCGGCGCCAGGCGCGCCCCGATGCGCGCCGCAGCTCCGCCAGCCCCGCGTTCCACCAATAGGTGGGCCGTCGCCGAGGCCGGCCGGCCCGGGCATCGCAAAGTCGCACGCCTGCGTCGCGATGTCCCCGAGCCAGCCGGCCTCCTCCTCCACCGTGCCCTCCGGCCTTTCCGGCCACGTGGACGCGAGCAGGGCGGCGACCAGTCTGTCGCCAGACAGCCCCTTGAGCGCCCATCTCCGCGGTCGGGATCCGCCCGTCCCCCGTTGGCGGGGGGCGGAGACACCACCATAGATATATATCTATGGTCCGACAGCGTCTCCACCCCCGACAACACTCTTCACCCCGACACCCGACGCGCGAGGGCCGGGGATGCCCAGGTCAGATCGACCACGGACTCCCCCGCCCACCGCATCTAGGTGCTGCCCGAGCCCTCGTTCAACAGCTGCAGGCCCAGACCCGCCGCCCACTCCGCCAGCACTCCGCCCCTCGCGTCCGGCCGCCGGGAACCCCAGAGCGCGGACTTCGCATTGAAGTCCCCGGCGACCAACAGCAGGCCGCGGGGGTGCCAAACTATGCACCCCCCAGCCTGTCCAGGAACCCCTCGTACTCGGCGAGACTCAGGCTCGGGGACACGTAGACCCCGACCACGGTGATGCCTCCCCATTGCGCCGCCACGAACTCCCCCCCGACCTCCAACACTCGGAGGGGAGGGTAGCCCGCGGCGTCACCACGAACTATCGCGACGAGGCCCCCCGCCGACAGCCCAACTGGGGCTGTCGGCGGGAGGCCTGAAAGGCTCCGCCGCGACTCCCAACGCGTAACCGCGCTCCACCAGGCTCTGGAGGAAAAGATCCTGAGCCCGGCGGGCGCGGTTAAGGTTGGCCTGGAGGACCTGGCCCGCCATTACTCCACGTCCATGGCGGGCTCCTCCAGGCCCCTCTCATCTTCGTCGTCCTTTGCCTCCACCTTCTTCCTGCCTATCGAGCGGGTCACCCGCTGGGGCTTCGGCTCCTCCTACCGCGGAGGGGCCGGCCCTCCTTTGTCCCCATCGGCCGGCGTCGGCTCCAGCGCCGCGCCCGCCGACGGGGCCGCCTGACTGGGAGCCGGAGAGGGGACCCTTTGCCGGAGGGGAGCGGCCTCCGTCGGCCGCGCCCCTTCCCGGGCCCCCGTCTCCGACCCCCTTTGCACCCCACTTTCCCTCCCTTGGAGGGCGGAACGCAGGCCGCACCGCCCAGCCTGTGGTCCGCCCTCCTGCCGAGGCCCGTGCACAGCGGGCACTTCGGGTCAGCGGCGCATCCACGCGCTCGATGACCCGTCGCGCCACTCCTGTAACACAGGTCTGGGCGGTCCTCTCCGACCGACCGATACGCTTCCATTTTCGGGTCAACGACTAAAGTCCATTTTACCCTATTATTCCAAACGGACATTCGATTTTTCGCTCAACGACCAAACTCCATTTTACCCTATTATTCCAGACGGTCGACTCGATGGTCCTTTTTAGGTAAGGGAAATGAATCCCTATTACCAAGGATACTACCTGTACGATCTGTCGAAGGAGAGGGTGAAGCGAGGGTAAGTAATTTAATCAAATTTCGGTAATTTCTACTAATTAACATGGTATATTCAAATCAATAACTCTTACAAATACCAATGTTTATAATTTTCAAAACGGAATACAGTATCAAACATGATCACCATTTTTTCCATTACCAACTCACTTCGAAATCAAAACTACAGTTTTACTTATTTGTAAAACGGAAACATATTCGTACAACGCATTTAAATTTAATATAAATTATAAATTCGATAATTTGAATAGGTGATGCATTAAATATCCATACACCTTGTACACTGACCGGCAGCGAATCGTTTCGCAAATGGCGGAGCATGTCCTACGTTGCCCGGCACTCTAGCGTATAACGCAGCGGCGGTAGATGGCGGCCATCCGCCGAATCTATCGACGATGGTAATTGATCGACTCGTATGGTTATGAGCAGCGAAAGAAATATCATTCCGTCGATAACGATGGAATTCTATTCTGCCCATACATTTTCTAATTAAGAACTGGGAATTAAGAACTTAAGAAATTAAGAACTGGGAATAAACAAAAGAATGATAAGAAAAAGAATAACGAAGAATGTTACTGCTTCCTCTACTCATTTGCATTCTAATAGTGCAACCATGGCGGACGTAGAGCAGATGGATCGTGGTCGCATTATCGGAATGTGGAAGTGTGGTGCAACGAAAGAAGAAATCGCACGTCGTATTCCTTGTTCCGTGCAAACGGTGCGCAAATGGATTAAACGGTGGCAAGAAGAAGGGAAGGAGGGTGTTATGGATAAACGGAAAAATAATAGAGGAGGACGAGTGTCAAATGCTGAACAAGATCTTTTATTGCTTAACCAGGTAGATAACAACCCTTTTCTTTCGGTATCAGAAACTGTAACTCGGTTAGATTTACCATATTCGGAACGGACTGCGCGACGCCGATTACAAGAAGCAAATGTGCATTGATATAGGCCTGTGCGAAAGTGTTATTTAACTGATGTGCACCGCGACAATTGTATTGCGTTTACATTGCAGCAAATAAATACAGCTTTACCGGAGGATTAGGAGCATACTACTTGGACAGACGAAAAAGTATTTTGTTCGACAGTTGATCGACGTTAACATGTATGGAAATCCGTTGACTCTAATCGTTCGTCTAGATCCAAAATATGTTGTTCCTCGCGATCGGAGTGGGCGTATCACTTGTGGTATGTGGGGCTGGATCAGTGCACACGGTCCAGGTGAACTAGTCGAAGTGTCGCCGCATATGGATGCTCTGGAATATGTAGATATTCTGGAAAACGTGTTGCTCCCGAGCGTTCGCACTATTTACCCAGAAGAGGATATGCCGACATTTCGACTTGTTCAGGATAACAGTCCATACTTCTAGGATATTGCAGGAGTGGTTGGCACAACATCCGCAGATTGAAGTTCTCGAGTGGCCACCGAAATCCCCGGATCTTAATTTAATAGAAACTGTATGGGCAGAAATTGTAAATTCGTGGAATCCTGCTCATGAGAGAACTAAAGCAGCTCTGATTGCACACGTGAAGGACGCATGGGAGAATCTTCGACGTAAACCGCAATTTTTCCAAAATCTCCACGCTTCTATTAATACCCGTTTGCAACAAGTTATTGCACGAAATGGATACTGGACGGACTATTGAGGTAATCTAGTTGATTACAAATGGTCCTTTTCAGACCTATCAATAGTCCGTCCAGTATCCATTTCGTGCAATAACTTGTTGCAAACGGGTATTAATAGAAGCGTGGAGATTTTGGAAAAATTGCGGTTTACGTCGAAGATTCTCCCATGCGTCCTTCACGTGTGCAATCAGAGCTGCTTTAGTTCTCTCATGAGCAGGATTCCACGAATTTACAATTTCTGCCCATACAGTTTCTATTAAATTAAGATCCGGGGATTTCGGTGGCCACTCGAGAACTTCAATCTGCGGATGTTGTGCCAACCACTCCTGCAATATCCTAGAAGTATGGACTGTTATCCTGAACAAGTCGAAATGTCGGCATATCCTCTTCTGGGTAAATAGTGCGAACGCTCGGGAGCAACACGTTTTCCAGAATATCTACATATTCCAGAGCATCCATATGCGGCGACACTTCGACTAGTTCACCTGGACCGTGTGCACTGATCCAGCCCCACATACCACAAGTGATACGCCCACTCCGATCGCGAGGAACAACATATTTTGGATCTAGACGAACGATTAGAGTCAACGGATTTCCATACATGTTAACGTCGATCAACTGTCGAACAAAATACTTTTTCGTCTGTCCAAGTAGTATGCTCCTAATCCTCCGGTAAAGCTGTATTTATTTGCTGCAATGTAAACGCAATACAATTGTCGCGGTGCACATCAGTTAAATAACACTTTCGCACAGGCCTATAGCAATGCACATTTGCTTCTTGTAATCGGCGTCGCGCAGTCCGTTCCGAATATGGTAAATCTAACCGAGTTACAGTTTCTGATACCGAAAGAAAAGGGTTGTTATCTACCTGGTTAAGCAATAAAAGATCTTGTTCAGCATTTGACACTCGTCCTCCTCTATTATTTTTCCGTTTATCCATAACACCCTCCTTCCCTTCTTCTTGCCACCGTTTAATCCATTTGCGCACCGTTTGCACGGAACAAGGAATACGACGTGCGATTTCTTCTTTCGTTGCACCACACTTCCACATTCCGATAATGCGACCACGATCCATCTGCTCTACGTCCGCCATGGTTGCACTATTAGAATGCAAATGAGTATAGGAAGCAGTAACATTCTTCGTTATTCTTTTTCTTATCATTCTTTTGTTTATTCCCAGTTCTTAATTTCTTAAGTTCTTAATTCCCAGTTCTTAATTAGAAAATGTATGGGCAGAATAGAATTCCATCGTTATCGACGGAATGATATTTCTTTCGCTGCTCATAACCATACGAGTCGATCAATTACCATCGTCGATAGATTCGGCGGATGGCCGCCATCTACCGCCGCTGCGTTATACGCTAGAGTGCCGGGCAACGTAGGACATGCTCCGCCATTTGCGAAACGATTCGCTGCCGGTCAGTGTACGGATGTTTATAAGGTAACTATAATTTCGAACGCATTATGAACACTAATCAAGCGACGCGGTAGCGTCGCGACGCCATGTACATAAAGAACAATGTTCCGAGCAATGAGAGCCACTGCATAGACGTCGCGCGCTACCAAATAGCTTATCCGCAATTTCACGTCAAATTCATGTCAAATAAACTTTTCATTACAATATCTCAGCAACCAACGACGTAATGAAAAATCTAACGATACTTTTATAACATAGTGTCGATGCAAGCTTTCGATTCCGACCACTTCAAAAACAATTGGTGCACTCCATCCTCAGATATCCTAATCGTATGCTAAAATTGTCACTTTCATTCTTCTCCAGATTCAGGTTCAGACTCACGTACGTACGCTCGTATGCACACAAGCAAAGCGAGTTTGTCCCTAAAGGCGCGTTCACATACGTACGATAGGTTCACGTCGCCGAACGTCGAACGCCGAACACCGAACGCCGAAAGTCGAACGCCGAAAGTCGAAAGTCGAACGCCGAACGCCGAACGCCGAAAGTCGAAAGTCGAACGCCGAACGCCGAAAGTCTCGAACGCCGAAAGCCGAACGCCGAACGCCGAACGTCGAACGGCGAAGACGCGTGCTCGCGGGCCGCGGCTCGCTCATCAGCTGATGTGCCGTACAATACGGCAGCTGTCAATTCTGTCAAATTTCTGTTAATGAAACACGATGAAATAAATAACACCTTTAACGCCTTTTTTAGAATAGGATTTGTGTTGTTTATTATATAATAAATAGATAAATATTATTATCCGAAAACATTAATATTGAAAAATAAAATAGCGCGCGCCTGTGTTGCTAGTAAAACTGTACATAATTATATAGAAACATAAAATTATGAATCAAATATGTCCATACATACTTCCTTTCTCTTGTATAATTTCTGATCACATATATGTAGAACAAATAATAAGAAATATAATTGAAAAATAAGTAGAAAAGTAATTTGCGCATTGTCTTTTTGTAAAATTGTGATTTTGTATAATTGTGACATATAATTGTGAGATAATATTTCATACATCGGGCGTGCGCGTATGTGCGGGCGTATGTGCGGGCGTGCGGGCGGACGTGCGGGCGGACGTGCGGGCGGGCGTGCGCGTATGGGCGGATGTATGTGCGAGCGTACGGGTGTATGTACGGGCGTGCGGGCGGGCATGCGGGCGAATGACTTTGTCAGAGGCGCAGCTGCTGCGGCGCATGACTTTGCCAGACACGCGCGCAGCACTTTGCCAGACGCGCGGCGCATCACTTTGCCAGCTAACTGACTCTCTAACCCTCCGTTCGCGAGATATCGACCATGATGTAAAAACTAGTTTTTCGCTATTATCTCCGGAACAGTGCGTGTGACTGAAAGTTTGATAAGGGCGTTGGAAAGGGCTCGAAAATCCCCGTCGAATGCCGTTTGGAAGAACTCTCTAACCCACTCAGTTCGTGAGATATCGGGCTTTTTGTGAAAAAATAGTTTTTCGCTCTGCTATTGAAAATACTGTAAACTCAGAAATGAAAAAGTTCTAGCCATTAGAAATTTTGTTCTTCTCCGAGAAGTTCTGAGTTGTTGATATCATTCTTTGTTATATTGCCTAGAGTTCTCTGCAATTGAAAATACCGTAAACTCAGAAATGAAAAAGTTCTCGAGTTCCAAATTTTTTTCTTCTGAGAGGAGTTCTGAGTTGATGATATCATTATTTTTTATATTGCCTAGAGTTCTCTGCTATTGAAAATACCGTAAACTTAGAAATGAAAAAGATCTATCCGTTAGAAATTTTTTCTTTTTCCGAGCAGTTCTGGCATGATAATATTATTAATTGGCATATTGCCCAGAGTTCACGATTATTGAAAATCCTTTAAATAGACAAATAAAAAAGTTCTAGCCCTTAAAAATTGTTTCCTTTTCCGAGAAGTTCCGGGATATTTATATTGTTCTTTGACATATTCCCAAGATTTCTCGGCTATTGAAAATCCTTCAGACCAATAAATGAAAAAGTTCTAGCCTTGGAAATTTGTTCTTCTTCCGGGGAATTCTGGGATATCTAAATTGTTATTTGGCATATTGCCTAGAGTCCTTGACTATTGAAAATCCTTTAAACACGCAAATGAAAAAGTTCCAGCCCTTAGAAAGTTTTTCTTTTCCGAGAAGTTCTGAGTTGATGATATCATTATTTTTTATATTGCCTAGAGTTCTCTGCTATTGAAAATACCGTACACTCAGAAATGAAAAAGTTTTAGCCGTTAGAAATTTTTTAGATAGATTATTGCTTAGGACCGTATCGGTTTACCTGGTTACGACCAGGGCCAGTCTGCCCTGCCAAGCAAGGGTAGGGGAAAAAATTTTAAATTATATACAATCAAATTAACTCAAATTCAGTAAAATCGAATTCAGTACAACCAACTTCAATAAAATCAAATTATATAGAATCAAATTCAATTAAATCAAATTAAATACAATAAAATTAATTACAATTGAATAAAATGAAATCAAAGAAAAGCAAATGGAATAAAATCATTGAAAATGCAATAAGGTAAAAGAAAATGCATTGAAATAAAAGAAAATGCAATAAAATCAATGAAAATGCAGTAAAATCGAAGAAATTGCAGGGAAATCATAGAAAATGCAGGAAAATCCCTGAAAATGTAGGAACATCACGGAAATTGCAGTAAAAGCGAAGAAACTGCAGGAAAATCAACGAAAGTGGAGGAAAGTCAACAAAAATGCAGGAACATCCCTGAGAATGTAGGAAGATGACAGAAAATGCTGTAAAACCACTGAAAAATTCAGTAAAAAAAGAAAAATGAAAGAAAATGCAGGAAAATTCCTGAAAATGACGGAAAATGCAGTAAAAAAGCAAAGAAAATGTTGTAAAATGACTTAAAATACAGTAAAATCAAAGACAATGAATGAAAATCACTGAAAATGCAAGAAAATAACTGAAAATGCAGGAAAATCATTAAAAATGGAAAAAAACTTAAAGAAAATGCAGGATAATATTTGAAAAAGCAGTAAAAGAGAAGAAAATGCAGTAAAATCAAGAAAAAGCAAGAAAATGAAATAAAAGAAAAGAAAATGAAATTGTAAAATAAAAAAAATGAAATAAAATCATAGAAAATGAAATTCAATCAAAGGAAATGAAATAAAATCAAAGAAAATAACATTAAATTAAATCAAATTAAAAAAAACCAAATGGCCTTTCTTGTTTCTTGCAAAATCAGTTTAAAAATAGCGAGAAACACCCAGCATGCAACGATGGAGGAGGAATCTGTAAGATTCAATGGTTGTTCCTAGCTTAAATGTCGTCCTCTACCATTTTCCTGGTTAGGACCAGTAGCGACCTGCCTGAATGAGCAAAAAGGAAAAAAACGAGAGCACCTTTACCTTTCGTAAGTATAAGAGACACCCTCCCGATCGTTGACCTTTTGAGGGGCAAGCACTGGTCAGCTCGACTCGCGTAACTCATGAGAGGATTCTGTACGTCTTCCTTATGTTCCTCATCATGGGACACAGTAATATGGACGTAATGAAATAAATAAACTCTTTATGCATTGACCGAGGAAAAGGAAAGGGAAGAAAAGAAAACTAGGAAGGAACGAGGACTATACGCTCGGTTTAATAAAACTTATTCCCACTCGAGCTCCAAAGAATAATATATATATATATATATATATATATATATATATATATATCACGGAAGCAGCATGTGATTGAGCGTTGTGGTGGTTAGATAATTTTCAATTTCAATTTCCATATCCTTTTTTGTTTTTGCGACGTCTTCCCTTCAATCAAACTTTTTAATACTTTAAGGAAACTATTTAATTATTTATTGTATACATACATAGAAATGTTCTTATGAAAAAATAAAATATCGCATACAAAAGAAAAATAAGTTTTAGAAAATGTAAAATGTCATTAACGATATAAAGTTAATAGATAACGATATAAGACAAGAATTTGTCGCGTTACACATTATACCATCTTCTCTCTTAATCTTTTCTATACTAATGGACGGCTGTGCGATAGATATATAATGACTCTTAATTTACTCCTAATGTATAAATGTATAAATATAAATGTATAAACTGTTGTACGTACCGACAATTCCAACGTAAATTTTGTGAAATTGTCGCTATTTATATTAGTTGCACTTGCGTTGCTCTAAATCTCGAATGCTCGAGATAGCGTTCAGACGATTTCATTCAAACTAATAAAAAGTAAATTTACCTTACGCAAATAAATTACGTATTCGAATTGTCTTAGTTTTGCATATATGTGCAAAGAAAATGCATGCTTTAATTATATAATACTTGAATACAAGATGTGTTGTAGCTTTTCATGTGTAATATATCAGCGAGATGCTACTGTTACACTCGCTTAAAGCTGATTTTACGATTTTCCATTGTTGCGACAATTTTGAGTCGAAAATTCAAGACCAAGGTGCTGTTCGAGTAAAGAGCGCAAGGTTTCCAAGAGATTGGTCGATCTAATTGAGATTCTGTTTCTTCGAAATTGAAGAATTGGAAGCCATTAACATGTTAGATACCGTATGACGATTCCTAATGTTATCAGTGCTGTTGAAACTGGAACGTTCTCTGCACTGTTACATCTGTGATCAAAGTAACAGAAACACCAGGTAACCTCGTCGTAGTAATCACGATGAATGTCCAATTGATGAATGCTATTATTGACGTAATGTCCCAGTTGCACATCTTTGGCAGCGGGTCTGCAACCCTCGTAGTGATCCGCAGGAATGTCCGTTCTAAAGCTACGTACCGAGCTTAAACACTCGCGTGTGATAATCGTTTCAGCTAAAACAATTTTACAAATATGTGTTATTTGTTATTCTTCGATCGTGTTGTCGTGTTACGTTTATCGTTTCGAGATGATTGACAACGAAATATTGTAAAAGTGTCGCTTAAAAACGAGTAAGGTTCATTAACCACCTCCTTTCCTTTCGATAATCTTCACGCATTTATCATCGTATTCTGGACAGGTTTCCCCCCAATACCAGAGCCAATTTAAAGGCGTCCCGCATCCTGGATGGTTACTGTTACATCTGTAACAGTATAAGCTGTCGCCTGCAACGGTGAAAGTACGTTATTTCACGGTGTAGCTAACCTCTTTGAGCCACGCCCTTCTTCACTGTCGAATGAAATGATTTACCTCGACTTGCCAAAACAATTAAAATAAATATCGTTAAAAGATTCTTCTTCGCCATTCGTACCAGCGTAATATACGTAATTTCACACAATACTTTTATAACCGAGAACAGAATCTTACGCAAAAGTAAACACGCCTCTTGCGCGGTACTGTGTGCGTTGTTGTATGTACTGTACACCGTAGAGTGTCATGTTGGGAGACCAAACGCGTGCATCGTACCGTGAGGTGGTACCATCTGTCGGAATCTGTTGGCACTGTGTCAACTACTTTCTCCCTCTGGTAAATGAAGTTGCATTTCTGCGTTATCTCTCGTTGGTTAGTTACGTAAAATTCCGTTACTAGATTTTACTAACATCTAGTTCTATTTGGCTTGGTAAAGCTGATTGTCTCTTATTAGCTGTTCGCACTGTTTAATGAGTTGGACCAATCGGCGGAAAGCGCGTCTGCCAGTTTGATGCGAATAAAGTTGAATCGCCAAAAGCGGCTATTTTATTAGCGTCATTAGTGAATATATCTCAAAAACTTGTAAATAATTAAAATTATGCTTGATAGCGAAATCAGTAGATTTTTGACATCGAAGCAGATGTCCGGTTGCGGACAAAATATGGAATCACCAATGAAAAACGGCTACAGCAGCAGCGTCGTCGACTCATGGGCGACAATTTCTGTAGGAATTGATGTTCCAAATGCTTCAAAACATGTTTCCTCTTCCTATTTGAAAGAAGAATGGAAGGTGTTTTGTAGCGGTTCCCCAGTTGTGATCATATCTTTCGCCCATTGGGCGTTAAGGCGAAAACGATCACCGAATATTCCGGGTATCTGGGCAGGTGTAATGAGATGTAATCAGCGTAATATAGAGAACTTCTCGTTTTATTAAAACGATAGTAATGAGTTTCCTTGTACAACTTGAGTTGTTTTAATTTCAGCCTGCTACTGTCGCTACCTACGTTTACGTGATCTATGCGTCACCTTACAATCGCTCGTTCTATAATCGTATGTATTCGGTGAATACATTTTATCCGCACTATCTTGATTTTCATTTATCTAACACTTGAATTCGCCATGTTGATTAACCGAGAAACGAGATGAAAATATGGATCGCATGTATATACATGAATGAATTCGGAGTCTGTATTATAACAGATTTCCACCAGCTATCTACGACATATGCTCGATGATGATGAGCTTGTTCTGATCTCGTTGCATAAGCAAAGGTGCACCGCACGATGGGATATACATTAATGCTGTCCAGTGCGCATGTATTCGGCGGACAAATTTCTCTGTAATGTTCAAGAATCATATTTTCTGTTTCATATGTATATGTATATGTATTGATTAAACGATTTCGATGTCACGTATTCGTTAAAAACAAATTGAGGTGTGTACCACGACTATTTTTTAAATAAATAATAATATAATTAGTTAAATATATTATATAAGTAATATCATATATTACATAATATCGAATATTGATAAAAAAAATATTCTTAAACCACTAGACATCATTAATGAACTCGAGCGGATAACAGCTCGAGCTACGGAAGGGAGGAATTCACTCGCTCGAGCGGCCGAGAACAGTACTGCACCTCGACCTTGTGATAGTCAAATTGTTCGCTGTGCATATATGTACCTATATATTTATGAATATGTATACATAAAGCGTATAAAAGCATAAAAAAAAGAAATGCTCAAGACACTCCTGTCATCTCGATCTTGATTTTGCGCTGACAAACGATAAGCCCATCGAGACGGACAAATATACACACATTTATCGTATTCTCTTCAGCGATTCAAATAGTTTCTCGAATCACAAAAATCCAAGTCGTTCTTCGTTCGAGAAATAAGAAACACTCGTTATGCCCTCGTCCCCGAATGCACGTTTTTCTCCTTCTCGCGAGATACGGAGGACTTTAGTCTAAAATAGATTCGATTCGTACACAATCACGCATGTGTAAATCATGAGGAATTAAATTGGAAAAGAAACGAAAAAAATAATATCTTTTCGTGTAAAGTTGGAAATGAAAAAAATGAGGAATAGAATTATATAATTAATATATTTCATAATCTCTGTCAGATTATTATAGCGGTTATTATAGATAATCACGTGGAATAGAAGCGGCGGTATTTTAACAATACAACGGTTGTGAGTCTTTCGCAGACAATCGCGTATCTTCAAGCATGCATTTACAACTTAACGCACACAATTGATCTACCTCCAAGTTCTTTGTGCTTTTTGCTGTTTTATTAATAACATAGAAAATACAAAGTTACAAACACGCAGCTACGCCGTTCGCAAACGTCGAAGGCCTTTCCTCGCGTTACATCACTCGCGTGTAGCGGTGCGAGAAGAAAGCTGTATTATATGTGTGTGTGTGTGTGTGTCCGCAGATTAAATATTAAGTTAACGAACGTGGCGTATATTAATGCTCGATTAAATACAATAAAGGTATTCTATCGTATAATAACATACAAAATGTGGATACATTAATGATCTGTTTCGATTCTGCGCGATCGCTCTCGTGCCAATATTCGTACCTTTCTTACTTAAAGAAAAACAAAAAAACGGAATTATCATTAGTTCAGTAAATACATCTTCAAATGCCAAACTATGTATGTGTATTAAAAGAGCGAAAATCCAGAGTGCGCTTAATAAAAATTTTAATCACCCTCGCGATTAAAGATAATAGATTCAACGAATGAGATTCCTCTCACGCAGAAAGGAAACAGGATCTCAGACTAGGTTCGCGTCCGAGGTCTTCTCAGCGTAAACTATGATAATCGAGGCATCGCTTAACGCATAAAATTACCATTAACTTGAAAAGGCGTGCCGTATTCAGATCTCGTCTCAGATCTGCATGATTTCGGCGGCTCGCCGTGTAGGAGTTCCTCTCAACTTTTTCCGCCAACAGGATTTCTGCCGCCCTCGTTAATTATTTCCCTCCGAAAATAGTTCGTCGTTTTTGAAACAGTTATCGAGTAATGAAAATTATGTAGAACGCTGCGTTTTCTCTATTTCGAGGAGTCCTGCAACTTACTTTAACAAATTAAATTATTCATCATCGGTGAATTACCGCAACGCAACGTAGACGCTACGAAATTATTCCCTCATCATTATTTAATCATCAAAACTACTAGTTTACTCTGTCCTCGCGCCGATTGCCGGTTTCGATGATCGTTATCACTTCGTATCCTCATTGCTCGCACAAAAGAAAAGAATGAAGCGACGACGATACGCGCGTGCGGCCTAAAGTATAGTGCAACATACATCTGTACATAAAAATAACGCGAAGGATGGGGAATATACATTATACATTATGTAATAAGTCTCTCTCTCACGGAAGGCACTTGAACGAAAAGAAAATGGCACCATATCGGTTGCGCGCGCGCTTTTCGCCGCACTGTCCCCCCCCCCGTCTTCATTGGCACGAAGATCGCATTACACGCGCGATCGTTATTCCCGGTCTGTCCATTGCGTTTCCTCTAGCTTCTAAAACGGTGATTTGTCCGGTAATCCGCTATCGCGTCGAAGGTATCCCTCTTGCGCGGACACCTGCCTTGCCACTTTATGTACTCGCCAAACTCGCAGTTGGGCGCAGCGCATTCGTTGTTCTGGATACACCTGCAATCAAGAAATTACAATAATATTAGGAGTGTGATTTAGTTTTGAGGGTTTTGCAACAGATAGCTGTAGTGTCAGTTTGTTCCAATAGCTGTTTCCGATAACTGTTGTTTCTTACAGTGTTGACATTATCCATGACATTTAGTAGCATTATAGCAATAGATGCAATAACAGTCGTGTTTATATCACCGTAAAAATGCAACTTCCGAAAGCTCTTTAGCATTTTCGACATGCGTTGCTTTTGTTTTTTAATCAAAACAAAACTGCGGCCGAGGGTTATAGAAGTCTTGTGAAAACTTATGGTGATTCTGCCCCATCAATTAAGACGTGTGAATACTGGTTTAGACGCTTGAAAAGTGGTGATACTGATGTGAAGGCCAAAGAACGCTCGGGACAACCAAGAAAGAATGCAGATTTGCAAGCATTATTGCATGAAAATCCAACAGAATCCACTTCAGAACTTGCCAGAGCATTAAATGTTGATCGTACAACAGTTACCAAACATTTACATGAAATGGGAAAAATTCAGAAAGAAGGGAAATGGGTTCGACATGAATTATCGGAAAGTGCCATTTGAACATTTGCATTTCGTTGATCGCCAGGCAAAAAAAGAAGAGTCTTTTGTCTCGGATTGTTACTGGGGATGAAAAGTGCATCTATTTTGATAATCCGAAAGGCAGAAAATCATGGGTGGATCCAGGCGAACCATCAACATCCACTCCGAGACGCAATATTCACGGTTGAAAAGTAATGCTCTGTATTTGGTGGGATAGTGTACTATGAGCTGTTAAATCCGCATGAGACTGTCACGGCTGATCGTTATCGACACCAATTGTACAAGTTGAAGCAAGCATTGGACCAAAAACGACCAGCAATTGCGAGTAAAGGACGGAAAGTGATTCTTCTTCGTGACAACGCTCGACCTGACGTTGCGTTATCAGTGAAACAAATACTATTGGAGCTTGAATGGCAAGTCTTACCGCACCCCGCGTATTCTCCGGACATTGCTCCATGCGATTATTATTTGTTCCGGTCGATGCAACACGCTTTTGAGGATACACACTTTCATAATTTCGAAGAAGTTCGAAAATTCGTCGACGAATAGATCAACTGAAAAGAAGAGTGATTTTCTCGTGGTGGAATCCATCTCTTGCCAGAAAGATGGGAAAAAGTTATAGAAAACGAAGGAAAATATTTTGATTAAGGTATTCATTCATTATCATATTTAAATACATACGTTTTTGAGCAAAAAAACCCTCAAAACTAAATCACACCCCTAATATATGAATAATAGGTATATGAATAAATCAAATTTAACTAATCGCAATTTTTCTTTAAACGCTTTTATAGTCATTGTATATGTCATTGTATTGTGTATTGTATAAATATTTATCATGAATGAAACCTTTAAAATGTCGCATGATTGAAATTTTCTTGCTCGCACGATTTAATTTTTTAATCATGTTAATTTTTCAACTTGCTAAAGAAGCGGGCAATTAGCCTTTATCGGGACAAAATATCTCCTTCGGGATAAGGGAATAACTAGAGCCAATGTGTATTCATCACGTTTGCATCGGTGAATGTTTAACGGAGCACGGAGTCGAGTTGGATTTCAAAGGCGTCGCGCAAAATGCGCTTACGCGGTGAAATTTTACGATGCGGCGTACGAGCGTGGCTCGCTATTTTGTCTTGTAAATGCCGATGATTAGTATGTAGGTGCTTTTATCGTCGCATTGTTACGGCTGTAAGTGCTGCACCGGTGTCGTGAAGTGTGTCGCGAAAATGCACTCACAATGAGCGTACGAGCATACTCACATCCTATCCGCGAGGGAGAAGTACACTTTTCCGCGTCTGGTTTTTATACAGTCCTCGTTGTTCTCGTGGCAGTTGCACTGGCAGACGCCGTTCAGCGTCATCCTCGGCATGAAATACGACGGACATCGACAGCTGCAACAGTTTTCGTTCATTCCATTACGACAAGTAAGAAGCACATCTCTGTGGTTGGATCGTTCTCCAGCGTGAAAAATTGAAAAAACATTGTAGATAAATAAGTTGATATATAAATCTACTGGAAAGACATTGTCTTTCTACAAAGGATTGTTGCAACAATAACGCGACACGAGCACAAACAAATGCGCTATATTTCTTATACGGTATTTATCGTATTATATGAGTATATTAATGAACAGTACTTTGACATTGTTCCGTCCCGTTTGAGAAATTGAAACAATTGCGTGTAAATTGAGAGAAATCTGCCGGAAAAACATTGTCCTCCTACGAACGATATGGATGGCTGTCGAAAGGGTGCACTTTGTCCAACTCACGATTTTCTCAGGGGCGGTTTCTTCATGTTCTGCGGGGGCGACGAGGACTGATAGTGCCGATAGAGTCTCTGGTCCGGCAGCTTCTCGTTCGGATTCGTCTCGTATTCGGACCTCTCCCTGCATTCGCATTCCGTGTGATTGTAGAACGATAGCTTCTCCACTACGGTGGTACCGCCCACGTTCGTGGTCTGCAATGAAATCAGAAATCAACGTTACTACGGGGACGTTCAAACGCCGACGCCGCGCGATACGCATAATCAACGTCGTAAAAGGTGCATTATGTCCATAGGCTCCATGCGCGCCTGCGAGGCCCGTGGCCGTTGAGCCTGAATGCATCCTTTTATCCGGCCGTTTATTTGTCCACGCGATATTTATTTACTGCGGTAATGCGGAAGCGCGTTACGCGGTAGTTTCGCGAGTAACGATCAGGCAAAAGTTAACCGTGCCGCGTACGCGTAACTTTGTAAATAATATTACGTGTCATGGGACGAACCATTCAACTTTATCCCTTATTTACAGCCGTGCGAGCTGCATCCCGGAACTATCGCCTCTTCTGTCGCGTTCTGTCCTCTTTTCCCGTCTCGATTCGAGATCTTTCCCGTCCTGAAAAGAAATTCCTCGGCGACAGAGTTGTGTAACGACTTGACGGCTGTATGAATAACTACTGTCTCATTATTGACAGACGTCGATTAGCTGGATTGATATCGCCGACATGCGAACGCGAAAGTGAACCTTTGGACGTAACAGTCACGGCACAGTCGATCATAGTGGCGACGACGCTTTAACGAGAACACTGCATAACATTATAGCGCTCGTAGAATAAAAAAAAACTGGACGATCGGCTCGTATCCGACCCAGTTTCTAATTGGGTTCAATTAACCTGACTCACTTTGTGCCTCACCGTGCAACGAAACTAGGCATCATTCACCGACTGACACGCCGAGCTATTCGTATATCGTCGAGCCGCATTTAGCCCGCCTTTAATCAGCTCTAATTGCCCTGAGTTACTCGCTCGTGTTGCTACCGATTTCCGATAGAGCTCGTTGATCACTATGACTCGCGATCAATATCGCCAACACGCTTAGCAGGCGATCCTAGCACGTGCGACGTTCTCATTAACACTACCGCGTGTACCATTTTCCATGTACACTGAAACTCATTTTCAGACCAAATGATATTTTTATCATTGGTAGATAAAGTGCAAGTAAATCATTGTTGATATCACTATTACATGCTCTATGATAATGTTTGTTGTATGATATGTTTCACTATTTATTCTACTAAAAAACTAAATTTCCAGCTCACAAAAAGCGAAAAAATAGATCATTTTTACATATTTATCAAACTTTGCAACATGTACCGTGTTTGGTACACCTGAAAATGACACTACTAAATGACTATCTACTCAAAAACGACTTGGCAGGAAACGTGTTAAGAAGCGATTCTGAATTCGTCGAGAATTATTTCCGTCCTAAATCTCATTCGTTTCGATCCAACATTCCACCGGATGCCTCATATTAAATTGATCCCGTTTTCTCCTCTCCCTCACCTCCCCCATGGACGCCCATTACCGCGTTTTACTACTCGCGTCTACTCTACTGCGCGGAGGCAGACGAGACGGGCAATCGACTTCTTGGACTGCTCGTTAAAATGTGACGCGAACTCGATCGCGCGAGGAATAAGAATCCCGCGGTTAATTGAAAGTTCAATAAAAGAATCACCTGCGAGAGAAACTCCGGGACGCGCGTTGCATCGCAAGCGACCGCGTCTTTCCCGTAATTACGCAGCGTTCTTGTGATCGGCTACGGGTTGATGTGTGCATTGTGCGTGATGGAAAGCTCGGTCTACGCGACAACAACCCGCGGGTCACTCGCAGTGCGTCAAAAATTCACGGCATACATCATACGTGTTTCAAAATCAACGCGCGCGCGCGCGCGCGCGCGCGCGCGCGTTCTCTTCGTCTTCGTGGTGCCAAAGCGACCACGAGTAGGAATGCGGTAACATAAGAGTATATTAAAAGTTTAGTTTCTTACATAGATACGCGCTGCATATTACGCGCGATGTGCGCGGAATTGTATGCGAGTCCTGTCGTGAATATTGGTTGGAACGAAAATCACGGAATTGCAGCGCGGAGAAAGTATCGATCGATTTCGTTGCCGCAGCAGCATTTCAGACGCTTGCAAATTTCCGATTCGGCAGAGATAACTTTGGCGTGATATTTAACGAATATAATCATTTAATATAATAATCAATTTTATTACGTGAAATCCGTTCGTCGTGCCACTAGCTATTTCTGTTAAAAGTGGGTCGCGATACTCGATCAGCGAGATCGATGACAATGCGCTAGCGGAACGACACGCTACGATTGTACGCTCGGTCGACGGTGTCGGCACCGTTAAAATTTTATTTATGGGATTCCGCGGCGAGGCGCGGTAATCACGTCGCGACGTGGCCATTCCACTCAATTAATCCCCTTTCGCCGCATGGGGTGACGCGAAGGTACGAAGGTTGCGACAGTCATTTCTCGCGGTGTCATTAGGATCGCCAAGGGCAGGATTACGAGAGCTGCTCTTTGCATTGAAAGTGACAAAGAACCCTGCTATATAATTCTCGTCTTGATAATCTTTTCCACCGCGAAAAGTTCCCTCGCGAATAAGCGACGAAATTATATTAACAATTCGATGTAGGATCGGCGGTTTTCCTACTTGAGGGCGGCCTATGTGCAAAAGTCGTAAAATCGTGCAAAACGGGAATACGAATCATGCGGTGCACGACAAATTGCATCGAGGAATCGCGTGGGATCATCTTTCTTTTTTTCCCTTGATAAAGTGGACGGAATCTCGCTGGCCCTTTGTAATACGAGCTGCATCCGCGGGGCGTTCTTCCTCCGACGAGCTCTGTCAGGTCAGTACACAGGGATTGAGATTCGCGATCCGTCTCTGACGAATGGCCTGGCCGAGAGATCGTGGTCATAAATTTCATGCCTCAGTGCCGTATGTAGGACGTCCCGCGGTGAGCACGCTCGCTCCTTCGAAATTGCTCGATATTATTCTTACTATTTTCTGCTTCAACCATGACACGCGACAGATGCGAAGATTACTTCACTTGCACTTGTGCCAATCACTACAGATTCGCTCTTCAATTACCGTCTTAGTTGCTTCTATACCGTGTTTTCTCTTGTAATTTTCGTTAGTAGTGTTTTATTCCTATCAACTTATTAAGTTTTTTCCTCCATAAAGGTAACTTCACACATATTCGTGACGTGTCAGTACCGTATCAGTGCCGTGTCGATTCGCATATGTTACTACGCCGGACATGTATAAATACTAGTATAAAAACATGTATGTATAAAACTGAGCGAATACGGCACTGACGCGTCACGGATATGTGTGAAGTTACCTTTATTCTGTAAAGTGCATCGATCAAATGTTTTATTATGATGATCTCGACAGAGTTACAAAGATAATGATATTTCTCGTATTAGAGATATTTCTTGAACGTTCATCATATGAGTTTCGCATGTTGTTGCGAGTGCTCCCATCATGAGAATATAAAGTCAACTCGGACTTGTCGCCGGTGGCGCGATTGTGTGCGCGAGTTTCGCACAGCGCGAACGGTACTCAATCATTTCCCGCTCGTGTTCGTTAAGCCCTACAAATGAGATTGTAGAGTAATTTGCGGCAATGAATCGCGACAGGACCGACGAGAAAAGACACGACACCCCGTGACAACGTTGTGTTTATTATCAATCGTTATCGCAGCTTTGAGTAATACGGTCACTGAAAAAATGTCTCACGCGATCACCGTAATTTTTCGTACATCGCCTTGCACGATCCTAATCGAGCGTAGGAAGTGGGGAACATTACGGGAGAGTCGCGCGATTCCCATAATAGAGGTGGATGATTTGCAGTGAGCGTTTCTTCGAAGGCTTCGTCGTGAGCTGATCCGTGGACCACGGCGAATCGCGGAATTTAATTTCCACGAGGATTATCCCTCTCGCAGGTCCGTAGCAGCTGACCGGTTGCCTCATTAACATTCGCCCGTATCTCGCTCCGGGCGCCCGTTCGTGAATGAAACGTAGGAACCTGGCACGAAATCCCGACGTGCATGTCGGCCTGAGATCGGTGAACCGTATCGGAGGCACGTCTCTCAGACGAATATCCCGTGTTTCCTGCGATTTGTCGGCGTTTACTAGCGCTATCGAGCTATATTGTATCGCGATGATTCTGCGAGCGATGTCGAGCGTTTAGTCTCTCCTCAAATCAGAATGTTTCATTACTTCAGACAGGTAACATCTGTTCTGGAGTTCCATTCCACAGAGAGACTCTGTAATTCGTATGCTCATGTATATCTCATGGATGGTTTTGATAGTAGATAGGAACTGCAAACGAGAATTCCTGTGCTCCTCGCGAGCACACAACTTCTTCGCCGATTTTATCGATTAAAATCCTGCAGACACGCACACGCGTGCCAAGATGCGGGAGGATGGAAGCATAATACAGGTATAATCTTCCGAGACCTTTCCAGACCTCGCTTCACCTCGCTAGGGCGATCGTTCCACGAATCGTCAGCTTCATGAAATGTTAGGAGAACCCGATGAGAGACTAGCCGGATAGTCGCATCGAGAGCAAAATAATTCACGGACGTCACTTGTGTCGCTTTTCACGATCATTTGTTGTTACTTTTCGCACGATCGATCCATCTCTCGATATATTGTTAGCTTGTAGAATCCTGCTGGAGCATACGTTGACATGGGTCCCATTGACATCGTTCGCCTGCTGAAGAATGCTGTCATTGTAATAACAGTATCGTACAGACGTAACAGATCACGTGACCATCCAGTATACGAAGTGATCAGGTGTCTCGAGTGTCGCGAAGGATTGTTGCATCTTGACGAGAGCAGACTAAACATCGTCGACGAACAGAGTGCTCACTTCATTGCGGCTCTTAATACGTTGTAACCGATACTAACTGGGCGTTCATTAAGCTGGCGCAACTACGGCGATACAATCAAATGGAACGCTCATAAATCGGACAAATCGCCAATCACCAGAAACTAAATCCCGCGGGACCAACGGAAATCCTGACAGCACTTGAACGTGTAAATTGGAACGTATCAAAATATACTTGAACATTCTAGGATCAGCGTTTTCTATGATGGAGATTTCTAGAGACTCCGGTTAACATCGCGATCACGGAAACTCTGCGGTGTAATTAACGCGTGTAGGCCACGCAACGACCGGATAAAGAGCCCTCCCGGTCTCTCCGAAACGTAACGACTTCTCGATTAATTGACTCGTTCGAGCACGGTAACCGGCGCGGTCTCCCGCCGCAACAATAATTAATTCCTGGCGTCCGAGAATAATTAAAAAGACGAGTCGCTTCGTCATCGCACCCACACATCGGTCGGCATCGAGCGAAAGCCGCGCGCGAGCACGCGGGATTACAATGCGACGCGACGCGACGCGACGCCCGTGTGCAATTAACATACAATATTCTCGGAGCGAGGGTGGAGAGGGGAACTCTGTTTCTTAGAGAGAGGATCAAGATATTCGGTTCTTAAGGATGGCTCGGGAATATTAATCGGAAATGTTAAGTATCGTTATCACGCGTGGGTTCGTCCGCGAGTCCGCGAGCGGAAACAGTTATAATAAGTTGCGTTATTCTTCCGTTTCTTTTTCTCTCTCGTCCCTCGGTGGATGCTGTAATACATCCGGGGGAAGCGTTCCCCTCCTGGTACGACGTGAAAGCCGACGTTAAACTCCCGTATTAATTTCAGTAATTGCGCATTCGTAACTCATTGACGAAATGCGCAGGTAAATAACAGAATGCAAATCGACCTCGGCGTTTGACTTGTCTGAGATTGTCGTTTCACCAGACAGATGGGAGGTGGTAGATAACGGTGTATCCAATGTCCGTCAATCAGTCTCGATCTCTGATACATGGTATCTTTCTACGAGCGATATCATCTTACGCTGCGGTTCGTATTTATCAGCACTTTCCTGATGTTGCGCTTCTCTTTTGGAGGCTCAAAGCTAGAGACTCACGAATTTATATTCTCGTGCGAACGCGTATCGTCGTCTTTGCGAAACTTCCAAAGCTCTCGGTGTCTCCGACGAATTTCCATTGCTTTGGCACGATTATTGTTGTATCATTTTTTTATTAAATATTTGAGATGTAAAAGACCTCCTAATTTTCCTTTTAATATTATTCTTACTTATCCACTTTCTTGTCGTTTCTTTCGTGTACGTGAGAAAATATCTAACGCGTATCCACGCTTCGCGTGCACCGGATTTTCGCGGCCACGCGCGCGTGCCACGTGTTAAGACTGATCTGCATACGATTATTGGTGGGCGTTCCCAGATCGGCGATCGAGATCTTTATCGCGCTTGTATAACGTAAAGTCCTCCCTTCGACCAGGAGATTATGCGGGAATTGGCTATCGCGGCTATCAGGATCGATTCTAATTGGTATCACGGACAGGAAATTGAGTTTGTCAATCGCTATCGAACATAACTGGCCGGAAGTCCGTTTGCGACTCGTCCCGAGTATCTTTCGATGATGAATCGGTACCAATCGGCTAGTTCAGACGAGCGAAACAAGTTCATTTTGCAAGGCAAACGTCGTAAATTCGATCTCGCGCGAAACGGTTGCGACGCGCCCTCGGACATCTCCATTGGCTTTAATCGCGGGTGCGACGTGGAGTCGTACGAAACTCTGGAAATTTCGGTCATCCCGCGATAAAGTCGCCGATAAATCAAGCTCGCGTCTGGGTCAGCGGCAGCAGCAACAGCAGTCCGCGTTCAACCTGTTCTGAACCAGATTCGGATCATCGCCGGCGGCACCCCGAGGACAGTGGTGGTGGTGGCAGCTAAATGACTCTGTCAATGCGAGCGGGTTGTCCCCTCGCACCGGCTAAATACAGGCTTCCGCCGAGTTCCGCGATTTCTATCCATTTCATGAATGTCACATCGCCCCGTCAGAAAACGCCGACAGGTGTTATTGACCTTACCGACACTCACATTCCGAGCGGTAGCGCGAAGTGGAATCATACGCAATTTTCCTCTCGGGAACATCCGGCCATTAGAATCTACTTTCCATTTTTTTTTGCGCCGGGTAGAGAGTACGCGCGTCGCGGAGAACGTTATCATGCAAACGGTCATTCAGCGGTTTGATTAAATACGCCGGTGTACACGACAATGTTCTTCGGTACGTGAACGTTTTCTGCAAGTGGCATCTCTCGACGAGGTCATCGTCGTTGTCGTCGTTGTCACCGCGTTTGTATCCCGACACCGCTAACACTGCTGGCTGTTCAATGGTGGTAACTTCTTTTCGACGACGACACGCTCGTAGGCGTATGGCACACGCGTGCATCTACGAAATGCAACGACCCCGGCTGTACAAAGTTTCCTGGAATATCGGTTCGCTCCGATGGCGTATGCGCTGTCGATACGTTAAACAGATCTACACGTCTTACACGGTCTTTGAGAAACCCCCTACTTGTAGCATGTAGAAACAAAGAAAAAAGGCGTAAAAATTTATCAAGTTCTTTGAAAAGTACATATTTTCAAGTACCATATCATAGAAAATGAGCAAGAGGGAAGAGCGTTAACAAACAACACTGATGTTGCAGCAAAAAGAACAGCATCTTATTAAACAAATCCCGGGTGGAGTTCCGAAAAGGGTACGGCTCCGATGTCGATCAAACTTTGTAAAAAGCTTTCTCTTAGGTTAAAATGAAAGCATTTAAAAGGAATTTTGGCGACTCCCATAAAGAAGGTCATTTTTTAAGGGAAAATAATAAAAGGTATAATTACTAGAAATCTGAGTATAGTATTCCAGTTTTGATAAAACTTTGTGAAAAGGTTTCTCTCAGGTTAAAATGGAAGTTCTTAAAAAGAATTTTGGCAATTCCCGTAAAAAAGTTATTTTTTACGGGAAAATGATGAAAGGTATAATTATTAGAAACTTGAGTATATTATTGAGTATATTATTCAAATATTGGTGGTGTATTGTGGAGATTTTTAAAGTTTAGTATGGCTATTGTTTACATTCCGTTCACACATTGAAGGACGAATTTGTTTCTATTTCGTAATTATATAGTTTAACGGAGCACCCTCGGACGACCTTGACATATATTATAAAGGTTACCTTCCTGAGTACTGTAAAAAAGATTTTAACCGTCACTCGTTGTTTAACTAGGTTAGATTAGGTTAAAGCAGGGAATACTTTGTACTTATATTAAAACAAACTATTCTAAATATTAACGATTCACTGCTTTAAACGACTTTCCTTCCTTCGTTCATATACCTATTCGTATACATATTCGTTTATGTCTTTGAATGTTCAAAATAACTACTACATTTTCGAAACTTCTTTTGTTAATAACTTTTTAACGAACGACGAGCGACGGGTGAAACCTAGTGCGGGTTATTCGGGAAGGTGACCTTTGTAATGCATGTCAAACTCAAGTCCTTGCTTCACTCAGACAGAATGGCTGAACATATGTGTGAATTTATGTGGCGTCGTCGTGTACATAAACTTAATATAGATCCATTTGAGCAACTTTTGAAAGATATTAAAACTATTTATCCAGGAAGAACCAATTAAAATTTATTATAACATGTATTACTTTTTGTAAAAACATAAAAAAATCAATACAATCAATACATATTCACTTAAATACAAATAGAGATCATTGTTAATTTTCTGAGAATTTATTATTAAAAATGATGACCTTTTTATGACCTTTTTATGAGAGTCGCCAAAAATCCTATTAAAGACTTTCATTTTAACCTGAGAGGAAGCTTTTTGCAAAGTTTCATTAAAATCGGAGCCGTACCCTTTTCGGAACTTTATCCCAAAGTAATCCCGAATTTATGTTCCAAAAGAATTGCACATTAAAGAAAGCATGCACTCCCAAGCAAAGATAGCTCTTATTAATCGTTGCGTGTAGCGTCGTACGAGGTCAAACGGATTTTGATCTCGTACAGAAAATTAGGTGCGAGCAGTAATGGGAGATCGAGCGTTCGCTTAATTAAGCGCATTGATGCGGGCGCGTTAATTCATCTCGCGGACGACCGCGGAATGTCGTAAAACTTCCTCGCGACGACTCGTCCGTTGATCAGGATGCGAGCGGGCGGCAAGAGGAACTTAAGCGCGGGAGCATTTCACCCTTTTTGCTCGAGGTCGGCGTGGAATGCGCGGCCAGACGCGCATGATGCGAAGCGGGCAACCACGCACGTGCAACGCCAGCTGGCCGCGCGATAAAAATTAGTGGCGACCCGCGTGCATCGAGTGTTTTACCCGCTTGAGAGAAGACCGAGTGACTCGGCATGTCGACCCCGATCGACCGAAGAACTCGCGATTTCGAAATCGTTCGGCGTGCCCGAAAAAAAGACATGCAGGAAGAAGCGAATCAATCGCTTTGATGTATATAACACAAGATGAAAATCGTCAGTTAATCTGTAATCTATGTATTTATCAACTATATCACGCTGTATGTACCGGTTACCGGGATAAGTAGTCGAAACGATACGGCATGTCTGGCCTCCGGGCATTTTATCGAACTTGAACTAAAAAAGAAAAGGAAATGTGCGACGCATGGAGAACGAGCTAACGGATATCCCCGGGGAATGACAAAAGTGTCGCAATTGTGCTGTTACATCGATTCCGCTCGATCGGCCGTCTTGTCTCCGAAATCGATAATGTCCCGGCGCGAAGGGCACGAATTTAAAAGTCAACCGACGTGTCGGTGGTGGAACTACTTGCGTTCGACCGCCGATGATATTCACGAAGATCGAAAGTGCAGAGAGAAGCAATGGGAGAAAAGAGATGAAGAACTCTGGCATCCGATCGATGATTCCGTCCTCTTAGCGAATGGACGGAATGATCGGAGTTGCGCGCGTGTAGTATGGTCGGCGGCTGTCCAGCCGAGAGTCAACGAGATGTGAGATTAAAATGGAGGAAGGAAGCCGCGCCGCGGCATAACTTATACAATTGGTAGCCTCATCGTGATTTATGGGTGATTTAGCGTGTTCCATTAGAGGTACCTACGATGCCTCAGTTGTCATACAAATATCGCGCGGAATTGCTTTCTGATGTTGGAACGACGGGATTTCTTCCGCGTGAGTCTCTCATCTGTGAGTCAAATCGGCCGGGAAATTAAGTGCCGATGTAAATTTCGGTTGACGCGGTGCACACACAACAAAGTAAGCGGTATCGCGTCATTTAGGCTCGTACGTGCCGTGGTTTGAAGCTTCTTTACACGTCAAAGTGGCGGATTTGACGTGTAACTAATCCTGGCTTAAGTTCCCGATTTATGTCGCTACCACGGGGATTATTCCACAAATCTTTCCGTTACGTTCGGCTATCTTACTCGGGTTCTCTCAATTTTCATGGGTACTATGTCAATTCTCGATTTCGTTATCGTAACTGCTTAGATTTTTATTTACTGCTCTCGCTGTTCTTTCACTTATTGATTTCTCTGCGTATCTCTATCGTTCACTCAACAAGTTCACCGATTCGATATTCCATCGGCATCGCCTTTCACGTAGTACTAAAGTAGGCGTACACGGGAGACCATGCGTTAACTTTCGGCTTTCGGATTAGTAGCTGCTGGGCGGGTGGGTTTGAAGCCAGCCGAATCGCGGGTGCCATCGATGAATCTACCTTAATACCACCGGACGGCGGATGAAGTCAGCTTAATATCACGGATCCTCCTCGAAGATCACGGTGGAAAGTTTACGAGTATGCTCGGGGACATAGGTGCCGGGTGCGCGCTCCAGATCGATCCGGGCTGAGACCAATCATCCACAAATCCACCTTGCGTACACCGTGTGTGTAAGTGTACCCGCAATATTCTCCGCGGCTATCGCTTTCCCACGACGGCTTAACCGATCGTGAGCCGTCGGCGTGATTCGTTCGGAGAGGCGAGTTCTCTATTATCCGCGCGGCGGGACTTTTGCGGGAGAATTTATGCGACTAAACAGCGACGCGTATCCGCGACAGGAACGTATGTTCGCGTGAACGCGAGAGATAATTGGCTTCCCCCGCCGATACGTTTCATTTGTACACGGCCGTCTAATTGCAAATGGTTCTATTAAGCGAGCGCTTTTCATTGCCACGCTGCACGACTACATCTGCATTACGCGTAGCGTTATTGATCGCAACGCCAGACGGATAATGGTCATTAATCGCGCGACTTATTAATTACATCCTCGGCCAGCGCGCGATGCGGTAATTCGAAATGCTATTGCCTATGATAATGCGTGCTACAGCACTCGGGGTTAAGTAGGTAAGGAAAGCTCAAATTCTGACCCGGCGGTTGGCACATTATTCGTACGCGTAACTTATGTTTTTAATCGGCCGACCCAACTGCTTTCTCTACGCAGGCGTGTGTATAATTTATTAACGGAATTATTGCCGGCTGTATAAAACATTCTGCGGAGTAACTGAACCAGGCTGGATTGACGAGTTTGAGTCATCGATTTTCTCTCGTAAATCGCGTAATGATGTGATCGGAGAGCGAAAGACGCGGGTAAAAAGTCACCGTGAAAAGCTCTTTTGCGGATGGACGGAGATCCGCGAGCAACGATTTCACGAGTTTGCGAATTATCGTGTACGCTCTCGGCGCTATATCCATCGATGAAAATATTAGAATTGCCGTGATAAGGGAGAGGCGAAATTACGGTGGTCCATATAGAAGGAGACAGAGATACGTAACGGGATACGCGAGAGTCGCAAACAGGGATTACGCGAATGCAAGTTGAGCGGACGCTGCCAGTGGACGATTCAAGCGGAATTAATTGATTGGAAATACGGTAATCGATAATCCGCCGTAAGCTTCATAACGGAAACGACCCGGTTGTTTTACGCTCGTACATTTTCTCCCGACGTGGCGCTCCCCGGTAAGGACGAGTCAGGTCGAAGACTATCCGTACGAGATGGCCGCGCAACCCATCGAGAGGGGATCTAATTACAGGGCCCTGCTTCCTGCAGTAATTAATCGCTACGACCCAGAAGATTTATGTAGAACTGCCGTACTCGCTCTCGGCTGTCCGGCGAGGGCAGTATTTGTCTCTCGTATCTTGGAAGCCGTCCTTTCGTATCTGCGAAACCGTGGGAAGCCGTTGCGCCTCTTTAACGAGTCGCGAGAGTATCAGCCGCTGTTATTTATTAACACCAAAGTTTTCTCTCGGAAAGTTCGAAACTCGATTCCATGAACGAAACGAACGGTGAAGTTCGTCACGCTGCGAGAAGCGAAGGAATTTCGAGAGAAAGAACTCGGGAGAGAAGATGGACTGTTCCGAGTTCGGTTATAAATACAGCTCTTCTCGAAGGACCACTCGCGCGAACTGCAGGAGGGTGCACGCACGTGCACTCTCGAGGCTACTCGGAAAGTGGCCGGCTGGTAACGTGGTGTTAATATTAGCGACATCGGAATCCGGCGGGACAGGCCGATCGCTTGAAATACGAGACGAGAACAATGTGTTTCCGGTCAACTTCGTACCTTGGACGAGCGACAATGGCCACATTGTCTTGTATACGGGCCGCATAAAGACGCGCGCGCGAGGACTGCCAGAACTCGTGCGAATCAGCTAGCCCTTTGCGCGATCCTACTGACAACTGTACACACGCGCGGATAATTTAGTACTTTTATAACATTATAACATAATGACATTCGAAGACAACATATTTAAACGAGAGAAGAGACATTTGCAACTATCGATTCTCAAATGATTTATATTTGCGCAGAAATCATCTAGGATCGACGTCTATTGGTCTTGCAGTGGTAATAATGTCGTGAACAATACTGATGGGATCGTGATCGGTGTTCTCTCACGCGAGTGTATCGTTAGTCGATTGTCGCGATCGAGCGAACAAAGCGCCGTTAACATACATTCCCGTCACCTGTGAGTAAAAAGTGCACGTCCGCCCGTAGATAAACTCGTCACCGATATCAGTTTGTGTCATCGATCATTGCGCAACATTGACGCGCGCGTTACGATATCCATCCGTATTGTTAAACACCGTGATTTATCACGCGTGCATATCGCCGTATCGTTGCTGCAACCGGATCGGCGCGAGCGATCGGCGTCGTCGTGCTCGTTAATCTTCGCGATCTTGTCGCGAAATGAGAAGCAGCCCGCGGACGTGAGACGGAAGGGGGCGGCGGCGGAGAGCTAAACGCCTGGACGATGAATGCATCGCGCGATTTTAACCACATCTTGCATCGTGCCACGACACCGCGATGGTACACGGCAATCGTCGTAAAACGCGCTCATAATTCGCCGATATATATATACATATATCAACGCGGCGCCCTCCGCCGCGGGAACCACGAGGTAACGTCACTTCCTGGAACGTCTCGCATAAATCGGCCCGCGAGTTCCGCGAGTGATCTGCGCGGACGTGGGTGAGACGTCATTTCACCGTTAGGGATCGCTACCGAACCAAAGAAACTTCGACTTGTATAAGTGAATAGCTCCGTTTTGCACCGCGCGCCTCGTTCATCTCGCTTTCTTGAGAGTTACCGTGCGAACAAAAGCAAAAGGGTCGCCTCATTTGCGTGGAAATGGCGGCGTCGATCGGAGTTTATTAAGCGACGTCTCAACGCCGTTACTTCGCGCCTGCACTTACGATGACGATGACACTCTCGTTAACCCTTCTCACGTGAGACGCGAAGAAAATAAGGCATCCATGCACACGCTCGCGCGATAATCAAAACATCCCGTAATAAACCGCGATAACGATCGGGAATTCTAGAGATCCCCGTGATAGCTGTGCTTCCAGCGCGTGGCTGCGCGTTGCTCTATTCTTCTCATTGTCAGTCATCTCTCTCGCTCTCGCTCTCGCTCTCCGGTCTTCTCACCCCGACGTCTTCGTCCGCCTCCAATTTCCGTGGTCGCATGTTCTCCGCGGACGGCGTAAAAAGGCGCAACCGCACGAGCGAAGATTAAACGTCCGATAGGGTCGAGCTGTTTCATCCGTAAACCAATCCTCAAGTACCGTTCACATAGAAGTCAGTGAGTCCTAATACTTACGGGCCCTGTCATCGGTCAACATTCATCGTACGTGATCAAGGAGGAGTCGCGTAACTCGTTCCTTCTCTCTCTTCTTACCCTCATTTCCGGGAGAAGCAGACATCGGTCGAAAAACAGCAAAGGGAGTTAACGGATATCGGCAAAGCGTCCGTGCGATGTGGACGATACTTGAGGGCGAGCACTCGCGCGTGAAGTCGACCACCGCCCCAAGGGCCATAAAGGACCTCGAGGACCGGGCCGAGAGACGGCGGAAGGTTACTTAGAAATCTCGCGAGATAGCCGTTGCAGCGTCGACGGATCTTTGCGCTCGACGTTGTGCCGCCCATGGCGCGAAGATCCTTAACATCGCCCTCATGTTACGTCGCAGCTTTCCGGAATGTATTGGACTGTGTCCACGAGGCGAGCACGAAGTGGGAAACGCTTCCGGTTCGGCGATCACGTCGAAGCTTTATCACGTGCGCTCGGATTGCTTTACTCGAAACGGTTATTCTGCGACGAAGCAACAGCTTTAGCTGAATTTCTAGCGTCAGAGGCTTTGTCATTTTACTGTTCGCTTTATTTCATTTTATCTTAAAGAACGGACGGTTTTATACATGCAGCTAGGAAGACACGGAAAATGATGAAATTATCTTCGTCGTTCTGATCGACGGTTTATACGGCAATAAAACGAATCCAGAAACACAGAAGCGGAATACGAAGCGAATCGCTCGCTAATTGCCTGATAGAGAGTCGAGTTGATTCACTTTGAGATCCCATTCAAGCTACTCGATGGGATCGTTCCACGAATTCCGGCGATATCGGCAGGAACTACTCTTAACAGACCGGTGTCTTTCCTTTTTCTCTCGTGCTTAGAAAGTCAATTCAATTAATTTCACGCTATCGGCACCCTTCCTACTTCGTCAAGCGGAAGAATTCCCCCGACCTCGCCGAGATCGAGATATGATCCGCACGCTCGATTCTGCCGCCGCACTTTTGCCGTTGAAAGAGTCCGGACACGATGAAAATTCAAATTCAAGCAACAAGGGACGCAATGTGCATGATAAATCGCATACACGATCGCGCGCACCTGAAGCCGAGTGGCTTAATAAACGAGACAGGTGAGCGCGATGACGCGCGGGTTAAGTGGCATAAGTGAAATCGCATGAATGGAAGTGAGAGGCAAAGAAAAGACGACTCAAGAGGCCTTATACGAAGGTATAATAACGAGCGACGACAAGGCTGCATAACAAAAGTGACATTCGTTTCCCGCGGGAATCTCTATCGCTGTGGTCCGCGGCGAGCGCGATATTCTGATATCACCCACTCTGAAAACTGAGATCGGAACGGTAGGTACGATAACTTGGAGTAAGTAACATGGGGAACAGTAGCAATAGAATCCGCATGACGATTCTTGATCATCTCTATAATTCCTTCGTAATAACACGAAGTGAACTATAGAATACATGCCTAGCGAATTATCGGATTTGATGTTTGCTGATCGATTCACACATCGATCATCGTATTCGGAACGACAAGCAGGAAAATCAATCAAGCACAAAGACAATAAATCTGCACCGTCGGGCTTTACTTTCTAATCATGACGTGGCCGGGCGTAGGAAGAATCTCGCGTCGTCGTCGTCGTTTCTCATATGCCCTCGCAAGAAAAGCGATGTCCCGATCGTTATGAAACGCGCGTGCAACCACCTCGGCTCGGCCAATCATGTTCCCGATCACCAACGAGCAATGAGCAACGAGCAAACGGTCGGCCGACCTCATTTCAGACTTTCATTTTTCTTAATCGTGCGACAATGGACCGCGCTCGCACGCGAGAAAAAGTACCGCCCTTCGTGGCTCGTAAGTGAACGGCAAAAAGGAAGAGGCTCGTCGGAGGTTGTACATGGGCACGGCCGCGATGCACGCAAAGGGAGATTATGGCAAAGGGACCAAAAGGGGCGGTCGGTATCTCCTCGCCGTATAAACTCACGCGGCGTTATTATCGCCCACATGCGCTAACCGTACGCGCAATTGAATCTCTCCGTCCTGAGGGCCGCTTGCCCGGTGACGACAATGCCCGGACACTCGCCCACAATCGAATCTCTCAGCACGAGGCGACACGTCTCGAGTTTGACCATGCTTGGTTGAAAAATTGTCGAACCGTATTGATGGTACCTTTATCGAGAAGGCGTTCTTCAAATTCATTTTCCTTCTTGGAAAGCCTCGATCTAAAAGCTATTTTCAGGTTTCATATACTTATTGTGAGATAAAAGAAACGTGTATTGCGGAATAATCGGTTCACGGATGCCTTCTCTTCCGACTTGCGTATCTGAAGGCAGTAAATTCGATACGCAGGTATGAGCAAACGGTGCTGGTAACGCGGGCATCGCGGAATGCGCAATAAAAAGGGAGACTTGCTGGGATTGTGCGGCGTTATCCAATATTGGTCAGCGCAAAATGCGAGGTAAGAGTCTTGACGTTCTATCTTATCAGCTCGAGGAACGGTGGCTGTAATTTAAACTGGTGTATCCGGAAAGCGCGACGACGTGATTGCGCTTCTGGTGCGGCTTCGTGATTTCGCAATTCCGTTAACCGAGTATCCTCGATCTGCATCGTGACTCTCGTCCTCACCTACTGGCAAAAGATACGTGCATCGTGCACTATCTTGGAGTTTGCAAGAAAAAGGATTTTTCTGCGGAACCCGGATGCGCACGCTTTAAAGTCGCGCCTCGAAGTTGAACCGCACTTCGGTCGCACTTGACCTGGAGATTGCGTGTAGGTACCGTCGATAGTAATCTATAATACTCAATTAGTAAATCAATTGGTAATTGATAAAAAATCCGTGTGTCAATCCAAGCGTTTCAAGGAGGATAGGCTGCGGATTCGGAATCCGTGTATCACGACCGACGCGTTCGGCGACGGTTTCGCCTCGTTTATAAAAATACATGGGGACGATACGCATAATCATTCCTGACATTTAGCCGGGTCAAACGATTATCCTCCTTTCGCGGGTCGCATAGATCGGGCACCGTAAAGTTCGATCAAACGTGAAATCAAACGCGCGAAGCGGATCACGCGGGTGTGCGTACGTGCGTGCGCGTGCGTTCCGAGGAATCGGTAGTGGGAAAAAGGAAGAAGAGTGTGCGCCGGTGGATAAAATCGGCGTGGGTGTTCATGCCGGCCGGGCCAACCGGTTGGCCAAGCCGGAGGTCATCGATTGCAAAATTTAGAACAATGTGCCCGTCGACAGCTCTTTGTTGACCGACGCGTTATCGCCGCCTCTGTGCTTGTAGATTGCATTTCTTGCTACCACGTCACGTAACGTACTCGTTCGCTCGCGCGAGCTCTTTACTCGAAGATGAATCCAATCGCTGTAACGTAATCGCTGGAAAAGGTTCGCTTATAGCATTCTAACGTAACATTTCCCGTACTGATTACCTCGTGACCTCGCGATCAAATCGCGAAATTCGTCTTACAATTTTTTTTAGTCACGTAAGTCAAGTCATTATTTGCATAATGCTCGAGTGCTGTGGGATATTATTACGTTTGTGACGGCGAACTAGGCGATTCACCCTTCGATCTATAGTATATTGCGCAACAATGTACTGCGACTGTAACGAATCGTCAGGATCATCTGGCAAGGTGTGAATCGCGTTTCGTTTTCCTGCGTGCCGTGTTAACGACCCTGACGGTGATCTATCTGGGTGATCGGTTCCAATCGATGGTCCCATTGATCGTAACTCGCGGACGGGCATCTCGAGGTTAATTGCGCGAGCTTTTTAGTCAAGGACGATGATCCTACTGTAACGAACCATCGGCGCATTGTGTGTCCATTGTGCGATTAGTTCGATAATTAGTTCGACAGTACTGCTGATAGCGCTTTCGTAACTCCGATAGAAATTTCGAAGCTGTTATTAGCGAACGTGCGCCAAGACGTGAACGGTCCAAGCTTCTATTGAGTCTGCTCGATGATTCGTAATTCTCGCTTCTTCAGTGGATCTGGCCTGCTCGTCGATTCAACACTTCGATTCGACGCTTGATTCTCTCGATACACTGTTCTGTTTAGTGTCACGCCGCGGCTATTGTCCTTGTTCAGCAACGTCACTCTCTTAAATTGCGCCACGCGGCATGATGATGAACTTTCGATGTCACCATTGTTCGACTCCGCGATAGGACAGCCTAGCGCCAATGTTCCAGCTCTTCGTGCACACTTGCATCTTCAGGATCGGTCAGAATCGTCCTCGAAAATTAAAATGACGTTACGTGTCGGTATCGGCGCGCGCGTACATGGCAATCTTAATTACTATCAGATCCGAAGGCGTAAGCGTTCTCCCTTCACGATGTTGCGCCTCTAATCCGTTGCATTTTTACGTTAGCGAACGTTTTCGGAAAATTTCTTTCCCGTTAAGAGCTGTGTGAAACATTCAAGCCGCTCGAGGAAACTCTTCGAGTTCGAGGATCGTCCTCACGGTTGTTCGAACTTGCGAGCTTGCTGGCAAGGTGTAACGCGAGTATGCAAATAACGGCGTCATGTTCCGTTCACGGTACATCTGTCATTTCGATATGTTACCTGCTTACGTCTGCGATCGTTAATCTGTCAAGCCGGACGTTGCGCGAACGCTGCGTGTACTCCTTGATCCACTTTCCTGGCGAAAATATTGATCGCCAGCGATATCCTTCTTAGTGAGTGATTAATTATGCGAAGCGAACTTTGCGTGGAGACAACGATGCGCGTGCAATTATATGCGACGTTCAAACGGATGATTGTTACGATGCGTCAATTGGAGAAACGATATCGTTCGTGTATCGCGGCCATCGCAGAAAATCTAATCTACCATTTCTCTGAATCAATATTGATGCATAATTCAAAGATACGGCATTCGCTTTTTGTCTCTCTCATCCAAGAATCATTGATTAGGGAAACTTTTATGAGGCACGATTTAAATTCACTTTTGCGCGCGTGTATATTCTTTTTAACGGCTTACATAATCGTTGCGCGTGATATCACTTGCATATTCAAATTTCTTTCATGCGTTATCAACGTGTGCACACACGCACAGATTGTCGTGAAAGAAGGTAAGAAAACGATCGAGGCGAGAGACGCGCAGGCGGCGCGAGCGCGGCGACGTGATGCGGACGTACGGACAAGTGACTAATTTTACGGTGAACGTCACTATAAATTAGCCGATCGTCGCGTGTCGTCGTTGCGCTGTCTCTTGCGTCGCATAAAAAATCGTGTATCGTGATCGTGTGTACACCACGGTGCCTTACTGTTCCACAGAAATCTCCAAATTCACACAAGTGGCAAAAATATTCCTCAGAAAACATCGATCAAGCCGACGCCGAAATCAATTTAAATTGCCTCGACGATGCGTCCTGTTCGATGGCACGAGTATCATCGCAACGTTAGCGCAGATTACTATCATCCCGCTTCGTTCCGACAGATTAGGTCCCCCGAGACGAGGAGTTTCTTGAAAAGACCGGCTGATCGCGGAAGCGGCAGTCATATGTCCGCCATGAAATGACAGCTTAAGTAATGGACGCGCTCCGGTGCCGTTCTCAAAGTGAGCCCGACGAGTCGACGAGGAACGAGAATGCTCGGCTCGCGGCCGTGATACTTAAGGCAAGCGCGAGTATCATTGCTATAATTGCATCGCTGCAGCTCTCGTATGCTGGTAATCTCTAGTTTCCTAAAGGGCTCGTCAGGCTTGGCGATATATTGATAAAATCCCGATATTTATTATATTATCCGTCTACCTGGTGTATATCGATTCTTCCTTCTTTCGAGATCTAGCATCGAGGCGGTTGAAGACTCTTAACGAATCTGTCGAACGACGTCGGTTGCAACGAGAAAAGGATCGGACGGGCGCACAAAAGCGCGTTGCTGAGAGCGCACGTGGGGTGGGTGTAACGGTGTAATGGTGGCCATGATAGAAATTCATGACGCGGACGTCGAACGGGAGTGAAATTAATATCGCGACGGGATAAAAAGATAAACGAGATTTTTAATTGGGCAGCGCTGAAGGGCTTCTCGCGGCTGAGAGAAAAGGAAACACGAGAGCCACGAGAGGAGGCGTCAGCGAGCACGTGGATCGGTGGGTCGATCCCTTACCCCGGTTCCTTACGTTAACGCGAGAGCAAGGGTCCAATAAAGAGAGGCAGGAAACCGGCGCACGATCGTCCGAAAGCGACTTCCGCGAGTCCATTCGGATCGCTCCCGATTAAGGATCAGCAGCCGGCGGCGGCTTCGGGTGCCGGCAGCAATTAGCTGGAAACGAGAGTTTAATTGAGGAGCCGATAGAAACGGCCCGACAACGATCTAATTAGCTCGAACGCCGACATCACTTGGCTGTGCCAAAGTCGAATTAGAGCGACTCTCTGTCGGGGATTGGATTGAGCGATTGCTATGTCTCGCAAAGACGCTCGATCCCGACGATCCGTCTGTTGTTGGATAATGATCGGCTGGCGATTTAATCGTTGTAATTTGATGTACACGCTTGTCTCTCTGGCGTGCCGGATGCAACAAATAATAACACGGCATGGTCCTTAATCCTTGAAAGACGAGAAAAATCAAGGATGTGATTGAATATACTCGAAGGTCACGTGGCAATTCCATCCATCGCTTCGAGCTATCGCAGCTCGACACTCGAGACGTGTGAAAAGAGACGTCAGAGTCTCTTGTGGTTTACGTCTGAAATTTTCCTCGACGAGATTATCGTGAGACTTCAAAGCGGAAAAAAAGAAACGGAGAGGAAGAAAAGCGCAACATTCCTGGCGGAAACGTCTTGTTCCTGCATTTCTGGCAAGTGTCTTTCCCCTGCCTATGTCGGATAATCGAGCCAGACGTCCGCAGATACAGCCGCGTGCGGTAATACGACAGATAAATATGCAAACGTCGAAGCGAAGCGGAAGCGTGCTTTCCCGGGAAGCAAACCCCGGCGACGCAAACTGTGCGTTTTGTTGTTTGTGCGAAAAACGTTGGCGAATGACATGGAACGATGCGCGATAAAACGAAGCATATCGGTTCCAGGTGACGCGGCGAAACGAAGCTACGACTTCCTCGTGCGAGACACATTCGTTTCGCGCCTCGGTACCTCCGTGCATTTGCTCGAGATCGCGGTGCACGCGACATTACGTGCCGTTCGCACAAGAGTCCTGGTTTTTGCGGTTTTCGTCTGTGGTTTCGCGCCTGCATAGACACTCGTTGTCGTGCCTAATCTAGTACGTTTTCCGTACGTTTTACGTGTGGAAACACGGGCATAATTGATAATAATTTTTTCGAGGCAAGTAATAAATAACTGACTATTACTCGCTACTACGTAACACACGTGCGTCCGGATCTTGTGTTGCCGAGAGGCGTAGGACCTCGTGTTACGAGAGTCGGTACGAGTCTTGTAATGCAACCCGCTCGAGCAGGCGACTCAACTCGACGAATAATCGAGCCTTAACGAACGTACGCAGCTAAGTTAACGTAAGTGGTTACCTGAGGTTAGTTCCCTGATTGGCCAACGCTTACTTAGAGGATACATATAAACGCTCTCGTACGTGGAACCGTGCCCCGAAGAGCCCACCCTTGCGGCGGTCGCACGACGACGTGCGCGCGGGGATGTTCGATCAATCGAGCGCGCCTAGTATCCGCGTGATTAGCTTCAACATGCTACCTTCCACCGCTGCTTCTCGTTCGAGCAAGTTAAGTAACCGTCCCGTTAATATCAAGTGTTAAGCAACCGACTTGTCGGGCCTGCTCGAAATATGTTCCGTAAGCGCAGAAGGATTTCGAGGAGTTTATTCGGACGCAATCGTCGTTGGACGGTGCTCAGAAATCTACGAGAGATGATCCGTCGATCACTTGGAAGACAAACACGCTTGTCGATCGAGATTTATTTATTATGCGTCTACAGTTATATCACGATTTTCATTTCAGCTGTCCACGCACGTGAGTGTCGTCCCGACACGCGACACGCGCGATATCGACGGAAAAGAACTGCCTGCTCCCGTAAACCCGGACCCGAACATTGACTTTGTCGTGCGAGCGCACGTTGGTGTAACCGGTCTTGAGGTAATCGCGCGGCCGCACGCGTTGGCTTAGAGATCCCAATTTAACTCGCCCCGAGGAGCTGGTCGCGCTCCTCGGACCGACGAGTTTGCGGGTATGACGCCGCCGTTACCTCGTAAGATACGGCACTCGAATTATTCCGCGGACATTTCTCTCTGAATTATGAATGCACCCCGAATGAAGCTGCCAGCCGCGCCTCCGCTCACGTCTCGAGTCGGCTCTCGTCGAACGGCCGCGCGGAACGAACGCGATGACGAACGACGCGCGTACATTTTAAAACGCATGAAAATTTATCGTCCTGCACGTCGCTTTTACATTATTGCTTTCGCGTTCGCCGGCGAAAAAGATGACGACGCATACTCGCGCGAATATTCCGAGGCCTCCCCTCTCGTTCCCTCATTGTATGCAGATTTGCGTGTACAAGTTCTACCAGAGGTCGCGCAACTTCTCTCTCGCCTGATCTCGCTTCGAGATCTGCTTCGACCGATTTCCCGCATAAGCGTGTCTCCTGAAATAATCGCTGAAATATTTCCTTATGGACGGAAAAGGAGAAAATATATCTGTCGAGATCACAGATTAAAATATAATATAAACGATCGTATACTCGCAAATTGAAACGCAGTATACGTCAATAATGATCAATACATACACGTACATCGGAGTCGCAGGACGAAACGCACGAATGAACCCTTTACACACAGATTTAAACGTACAATATTATCCGTCTGCGACGGCGGTAATGTGACTTTAATGAATAGAGTCATGTTGCGTTTTCGCGTTGGATGATACAGGATTGCGCCACGAGGTTTTTAGATCGTGCATTGAAGATGAACATCGTGTACGCGTCGGTTCTTTTCTCTTTTTCTCTTTCTTTCTTGATCGAGATACGTCTCGTACGTTCACAAGAGGGATGAGCAAGGCGTCGTGAATTTCGAGGCATTATTCAGGCGCAACGCTCCTCCATAGGAGTGGCCGATCGAAGAGGAATGATCCGCCGATCGCTTAGGAGACGCGTACGTTTTTCATTGATCGCCCCGCCGAGATTTATGACACTTCATTGATGTGCACTAACTCATGTAAATAATGTGACTGGGCATAGGTTACGCTGAAATGGCCGTTTAGTGCGTTCGAGGGTTCTTGTACGGTCGACTACTCGTAGGTCTCCATTCATTATGGTTTATTCATAAAACGCTCCAGGTGCGCGCTCTTGTCAGAGGAGCGACTGTTACGACGGTTTTACAGACACGTTTCTCTCTCTCTCTCTCTCTCCTCCCTCTTCCTCCTCCTTCGCTCGTTCTTCCTGCCTCAAGAATTTCTGCGCAAGAACGTTTGCCATTTTGCTCGGCGTTACGCTTTTCCTTCCCATTTGTACGGGCGTGTAGAGTGTGCCTTGTTACAATCGAAATTTTATGTCATTACGCGTCTCGATGATTCGTTTTTAACTCTGCCAGAAGCTTTACGCGCGCATGGTTGCGAGTATTACGCTCACTCGCTTGCCGTTGTTTCTCCTATATCGCATGTATCAGTAAATCTAGTCGTAAAACGCAAATCGCAGGCGGAAATCCATGAATTCTCTCGCGTGGAGAACCACTATGCGGTAGGAATCTGACGGTAAATTACGAGCTACAAGAGTACCTACGCAGGATGTCCAATCCGCGCAGGTGGTCGGCCGTCCGCGAAGAAGGATGTACGCGAGGGAATTACAAGAGACAATCAGTCGATTTTTCCGTTGTCTCGATAAAGCGTCCGGCAAAGGGAAGTGGCCGCGATCCGCCAAACGCCGGCTGCGAGCGCGGAATTACTCGTGCGCGCAAATTAAAGTCACGATGCCGATATGAAGGATTATCCGCACCGCGCAATTTATCCCCCCACCCCCCTATAGAAAACTAAACTGGCAAAACTCACGTGGAATGCACTGTCAACCGATATCCAGCGCGAAAGCCGATCTATCAGCGGAAGTTACCGTTTTTCAAACTGCTGCAGGATATTGATGATTCCGCGGAGTTTCTTGAACATATGTCCCTCGAACGCGAACGAGAACCAGCAGGATCGTGTGATTTCGAAGAGTTGATTTGAAAAGATCAAGCATTACGTTTCGGATCGTGAACTTCATCGAACTGCGAACGATTTTCCCGTTTCGTAAGCGAACGTTGAAAAAGCGGCAACCACGCGCCGCCTTTCTGCAGTCATTAAGGCTAATTGATGGTTTGTCATCCAACTACGTTGTTTCCAATCGAAATTTCTTCATCGGCTAAGTCCGCCGGGCGTCGCGGTTAAACGACACCGTTTATAAAACACTTGGGAGTGCAGGTTTATAAAATTCTCCCTATTCGCTCCCTACTGAAAACATCGAGTCGCTCAGGAAGCTTCAGGAAGTGGCGATGATAATGGACACTTTGCGTATTTGCGGAGCCGCTGTAGAGCTTCTGTAGAGAGATCGTAAAGACCTAAGCGAATTTTTCTGCCAACGTTTCGTTATTACACGTTGCGTATGTGTTACAGATCCGAGCTTTTCGAGAAATAAATTTCACGTTGCGGTATTCATGCGCATGCAGACACACAGGTCAGAGAAATTTTCCGTTTTTCACGCTGGACGTAATCATCGTAGCAAGGTTTCTCACGGAACAACGTCTGAATGGTGGAAGAAATCTCGCGAGGAATAAACGTCAGGCAAAAGCGTATTTCGCCCGTCTACGAGATATTACTCGTAAAATCTCTTAATGGAGAAACTCCCGCGGCTATTGTACGTTGTTTCATTTTCCGCAATTCTTCGCGAGCAAAGTCTGTTAATGATCGTTTTAATGATGTGAATATTTGTTTGTTTCTTGCGTGTCTTGTCCTGTGATGAAGCACAACGTGTGCCTGATACATTAGTGAGATGTTGCTTAAAGGATGAAGAATCTCAAGAATATTATTTCAAGAGTTTGTGTTAAACAGGTAAATTATATACGGCTGTAAACCGCTAAGAGATTAAGAATGCCCGATGTAATAGATTTAAAAGGAAGTCTTCTGACATGCGGATAATTCTCTCGAGTCCCCTTGTTAGTTTACTACGTCGCACGGTAGGCCGAGCGAGAGTTGAGTGCAGGGTATCGCGTGGATTTAAACGGTGGCCTCGGGTTAGTTTCCCGGGACTCGTGGTAGCCGAGCCAATCATTTTCACATCGATGTGTCTATCGATGCCAATTACGGAATGCGGCCTCATACTTGACCTCTCGTACCAGTCCGACGGATATTGCGTAATGCGTGAAGGTTGCACGAGAACGAGTGCACGATGATGACCGATATGACGACTACGACGTCGTGCAATCAGCCGTCCTGCTGATCGACTCGAGCCAGAAATCATCGAAAACGACGTAACATGAGGTAGGCCGGCGAGAAATGGAAAGAGACAGCATAAAATCCTCGCTCTATCATCACTTTCAATGATTGCTTATCGAGAACTCCTTTCCAAGTCCAATAGCAATATCGCTGCTGCACAGCAAACGCAAAAAAAATACGCCTGAATACGTTCAATGTATCGCGATGTCCGCGGTGTTTTGCACGCGTCGGCTTATCAACGAGTTTAATACGTACCACGTTCGGTTCAATCACAACTATCTCTCCCTGCGCGCTATAGACGCTGATCGCTTTCATTGACTGGCGCGAAACAGCCGTATCTGATGGGACCAGCGCCATCGCGCTCGTTCGCAATCTAAAGAACGTGTCGGACGTCTTCCACGGAGGAATATGCACGCACACGCGTTCACGATTCACGCGTACACGACACGACGAAGGCGAAGCGGAGATGCGCGCACGTACGTTCTCCAGATACGCGTCCCGACGTAAAAATAGAAGTAACGCGATGCTTAGCATGAGAGAGCATGTCTGGCACGTACGAGGAGAGACTATCGATACCTGACAGCTGACCCGAGGGGGTCAGCGAGTAGGCGAGGCCCTACGGCCCTGTGGAAAGGGAAGTCGTGACTCGATTTCCTTGTTCCTTGCGTCTACCCTTTGCTCGCTTCTCATCACGCGACCGGCGTCGAGATCGGCCTCACGTACGATTTCTCCCTTAAATAAACGCTCTTGACTTAATAAGTTCGCGGTAGTCGGATGTTACAAGATTGCTCGAAAGTTTATTTTCGGAGCTTAAAATAGCTACTCGTGTTACACCGGCATTACTCGCCCCATCAAAATGATTTGATTTGCCCCGGTCGAAGCCATAATCAGCTTGTAATCACGTGAAAGTTCCTCGCGTGCGAGCTTGTTGCGTTCAATGCCGTCCTGTTGATGTCTCACGGGATTTTAATTACATTCATTATTCCGCTAGATTGCGGCAAGAGAATCGTCTCGCGTTCGTAAGTCGCGTTACTTTCCCGCTTAATAGGACAGTTTCGTCCGAGACTAAAGTTAATTGCCAGTTGAACAGTTTTCAGGTAATTTCACTAAGAGGCCTAGATAAGAGCACATTCGAGTTTTGGCGACGTGACACCTGTCAGAGCGAAACGTGCTCCACTCAGAGCCAGGTGTAATCCCGAAACAGGACCCACGTCGACACGGTCGACCCATTAAAATGATGGGCATGTCCGCGCTGACGCAACCGTCCTCGTTCACTCGTTGCGGGGGCAATCGTTAATCTTGCGTGGGGTCCTCGTCCGGCCACTCAGCAGCCCGGAGAGTGGCGACTCGAAAAAACCATTAAAAACGATAACTGGGACTAAGATTGGGATTTACCACATTCCGTGAGAATGTAACATTCTTTTTTTTTCTTCTTACCTCCATCTGCAACCGGCGGCGGTACGGAATCCGTGGCGCAGGTGTGCGTCTTGCACAAATGGATCCTCGGACAAGACGTTCGTGCATTTTACCATCAAGTTTCAAGGAAAACTGAGGCTCGCAATTTGTCGCCTCAAATTCTCTCGATGACGGAACTCTGTTGTTTCTTTTCCAGGCAATTTCTTCTCCGGAAAATGATTCTTTTCGCGTGAAATCTGAATAAATATAATTAAACGGTTAAATAAAGGTAGCAACCACATACTTTGATTATCCACGAGATATGAATACGGCATTCTCTGTAACTAACGTGACTCAGACGCGGCTCATGGTGATCACTCTTTTGTGGTGCTAAACGCGGTGTCGCAGAGCTCACTCGCGTAACCTATCCGGAAAATCTAGGTGGCGAATTTTAGAATGCTACAACGCATCTCTATCGTATCGTGTTTACGGTGACCGCTTCTGGTCCATGCTTCTGCCTGCGTTGCGTATCATTATTCACGCGCGCATTCAATCAATTAGCTTCCACCGAGTCTCGCACAGTTGCGCGTGCATTTCCAGCAAGGATCACAAAGCGTGGAATCTTTCTGAAAACGAGACGGATAAAACAACGAGTTTGTGCACGAGGCGTATTCGTTTTCTCTTTGTTGCTCGCTCCGAGTGCGTCGCCATTGGTCGGCATTATAATTCTTGGCAGAGACTCGGCGTGGTCTTTTTCGCCGCGCAGCTGCTACCCTCGTCAAAGTCCACCCGATATTGTCTATCCCATTGTGCACAAGCTAGGTGCTCGAGGAGAATCATGACTCTCTCAGTTCGTGCTCGTTGCCGATTACGCGGTTTAAACGGTGTCGTTGACGTCCACGAGAACACTTGTGAGTTCCATTGGCGTTCGCACGGTAAGCTGAAGAACCCGAACCGAGAAGGACTCTCTTAGTATGGTAATCCGAGATTATGGAAGATATAGAACTTTAGTCCGCCTCTTTCTCTGCAGCTATATTTTGGGCAGCTTCGAAGAAAGGCTAGTGTGAGAGGGCGTCTCGGATCTATGCAGCACTTGGAACGCTTTCGCGATAACTAATGGTCCACCGGCGCATAAATAGAGGACCGATATCGAAAGATTCAGGCCGTCCTAGACCCCTAAAAGCGCCTTTTAAGATGCATCCAATTTACTTTGAATTATCATACAATTCGTTAAAACGGCCAGACGTGTCGCTATCGTTATATTCCAGTAAAACGAGTCGGGTGAATCAAGCGAAGCGATGCAATTCTCAATTTCTATTGATCGATATCGAAATCCGCACTTTGCGCTCACGCTTGATGACATTCATACTTGGAATACCGGTCTAACATTATAACCGAAATTAAAGTAAAACGTCTCTCGCGACGATGCTGTTCCTTTTTGTGGTAAACGTTTTGTTCGCAGTACGAGTGGTTCCAGGTAGAAAGGCGTATTAACGTGGGATTATCCTCGTGGAGAACGCATGCGGTTGTCCGAACTTTCCTGTCCAGACAATGTTCCTCGTTCTTATACCGACGACGTTGCTCGGCCGGTTGCGAATTCTGGGGATTGTCCGGTCAGTCGAGTGCTAGCGTTATTGAACGCCGTGAAACGCGAGGCGTTTCAGCTACGGTGGGCTGCTTCTTTAATTTCGAGTGCGCCGACCGTCACGTAGGTACCCATTAACGACCATTCCGAATTTCTCTCTCCCTTAGCGAAGGAAGAACAGGAGCGAAAGAGACCGATGAAAGAGCTGGATTTTGATTTCTATGGAAGCTGGCGCCTTTCTCTCTCACTGACGATAGATAGATTGTTTGTCAGGCGCGTAAATTGATATTTACCGCGCTCTTAAGCTCGTCACGTTTATGAGAATGAACGCTATTAAAGATTTCGTCTATCCCGGCTACTTCTGTGTTTTCGGCTTACCGTATTCGCCCGCTCGTAAAGACGATTGACGAGTCCGTCATCCATCAAACGGATGGATCTGCCCAAAGAACTTTAACGATCGACGGACGTTAACCCAGTTGCTAACGTGTGACGTCAGACGCAAGAGGCGGGGACTTGATGCGAGAGATCCTGGAGGGACCCCATAAATCAGCGTATTTCGGTATCGCGGAAGCCCTCCGTGGTATTTATATATAGCTTAAGGTTCGCGCGCGTTCCGCCGTCGCACTTTGTCGGGCGCATCAAGTCGCCGTGATGCCTGCATCCGCAGCGTCCGCGCAACGTCTGCGACGAATTTGATACCCGGCCAAGTGTGGCTCGGCCTGAAGAGACTGACTCACTCGACGAGTCGCCTCGTGGACTAACTCGCGGACGGTAACTCATAGACCTGGTATCGGCAGAATAGCAAGGGATTTACGAGAAAAGACGCTGCAGAGATGAAAAGCCCGCGTAGATGAGCGCGATGTAATCTCGCAGGTGGCCATCAGAAGAAGGGGTTGCGCTGGTTTAATAATAGAGGGTAACTAGAGCGTGGCGTCGCGACGATCGTTCTTCATTCGCTGAACGGAGGGATGGCTTTCGTCACTTTCGTCAGTGGGACAAGAAAGCGCCTCTTGTATCTAAACTTGCGATGTTTCGCTGTTTGATGCTGTTTGTTGGCGCCACCGTGTCAGCGAGAAACAAATCTAGCTCGCACATCTAGCTGGCGAGGAGAGTTTCACGTTACAGATAAAACGACCTGTCTGTTTTCCCGCTGTGCTTATGCACGGATAGCTCGCCGGACCCAGGTTCGCTGGTCAGGTCGCGGGCAGTGAAGGAACGGGGTTTCCATACAACACGTAGCGATACGCCAAGTAGCAATACGACAATTGTGAATTACGACAAATAGATTTATTTACAGACTTATGTACAGTGGACGGCACCGTCGTGTCCGGCGGTGCCTTGCGTGGGTTGATGAGTTCGCCTATCGACGCGGCTCGACGCGTTCGCGCTCGCGGTTTCGGTTGATTTGCGGGGCGTGGTTATTGTCGCGGCGCGAGGATGACACCTGCCCCCCCCCCCCCTGCGTTGTTATGACGCGTGCCGCGGATACTAATACGCTGGTGGGTAAATCCCGCGTGGAATCTTGGCCCGTCGTAATGTCGGGTAGGATTCGTACACCGACCGGACCAAGAATACTTGTGGCGGAGGCGGAGAACGCTTCACCCCCGGGCACGAATACGGTATGTGACAGGTGCGCACCGGTTTCTCTGAGCGGACCGTCGCCGAGAACGCTCGGCGGAGACCAAGTACGCTTGACCCCGCGGACGGTGTGCGGTCGAGAGAATCGGTGGCAAGGATCGGAGCGGTCGTCTCGCTAAGAACCACCCTTAGCGGAGGCTGAGAACGCTCAACCCCCGTGTTCGGACCTGAGATAGTTTCGGAAACTAGGATCTGGAATCGGTGTCGGATAACGGCGGTGATCAGGACTTCGGAGCGAAGACCAGATCAGAGCGTCGGATCGGAACGGAATGACTCTCCTCCGCGGTTTGCAGCCCTTTTATACCGCTTCCCTTGCCTACCGGGGGCGCCGGTGTCGGGTTAGCGGTTGGAAAACACTACGGGAAAAATATGACATGACGTCAGCTTTCCCGGCGGAGTACATACGAAAATATTATTTGGCGTTTAGCGCCTGGTCCTCGCCCGCCGGATGTTCGGGCGGGCGGCATCGGCGGATAGCCGGCCGGAAATATTACGATGCAGGGGGATGCACAGATTGTAAATGAATGGCGTCGACCTTATATAACGTTTCAGCTGCAGTCGTAGGAATAGAGCGACAATATCACAATCAGCAATTTTATCTATTTTTCATTCGTTATCTTTCGCGAAGCGAAACGGAGCGCGTCGCGTTTTGTAAAATATTAACATCAACGTAAGATATTATCATCAGCGGTGCTCCGGTTATTGCTAAACTGATCTGGGTGAATTTAATCCACGGATTAACCGGAACGCGTTATGGCATGATCAGCACACTTTGTCGCTGATGTTTGCTTTACGCCTCGGGCAAGAGATGGTTCGTATCCGATAACTCGCGAGAAGATAACGACAAGTTTGCGGCTTATACTTGCTGCCGGGAGAGGCGCGCGGCGTGTCCCCGCGCGTATATTAATTCCGCCGATAATATTAGCAACGATATACAGCTGGGAATTTATGGCGGACGTACCGCGCACTCGGTGTCGTAACCGGCAACAGAATTGAGCGCGTTCTACAGACACTTATCGACTCGGTCACGGATAAAAAAGGCGACATATCCCATTAAATTTATCGCATTCCCCGTCTGTGTGACCCCTAATGGTTCCCGAACCTTTACATTTATCACAATCAGTACTCTCGATTGGCCGGCCATCGGGCGCGTGGGTGCGCGGAGCAACGATACATCGACAGATCCTTGCGCGAGATTAAGGATACCGAGAGGAAAGTACAGGTCAGCCGTTCGGTCGCGTAATTAATTAAACGTTATCGCGCCTTATAAAATTCCGGGACCCGATTGTTCACGCTACGTAGCAGCGGATTTTGCATATTACGCGGGTTCCCGCATAATCAGTGCCAATTATTCATCTATATCCTCGTTCGTTTATAAATATCGACGTGAATCGCCGCGGTCTGTGCAATTCGCGCGCGTACTGTGCCCGCAGGAATGCGAATTGCACGTGGATGGATATACTGGCTGGAAACATGGCTTTTACGACTCCATCAGTTCTGCTCACGCGTGACCTCGCTTGAACGCGCACGGAAAGTCAGTAGGTTCTTGCTCGATTATGGACGAGGTGTTCGCGAACGCGCTTTTCTTCTTTCGTTGTGTATCTCTGCTTCATTCAGAAAGGAGAATCTTGAACGAGAAACGATGAAACAGAGCTTCCGATGCTCTCGATCCAGCTCAATCCGCTCGCACGATCCGGATGAACATTCGCGCTCGTTGATTTCGCAATGTCCCACTGTAGTAAATTTATCCCGTCGTCGCTCTCTCCTGCCGCACCATGCTCTCTCCTACTTTTTGTCTCCGTAATTGCGACCTTTTTTGTGGTCCTCGAGTGTAGTAGACTCTCACGTTGACACACAATGCGCTTCTGCGATCGCGAGCGAGACACGTGGTGGGATATGTCACTGAGAGTGATTGTCGATTGATCGGCAGAGAAGTTTTTTCGCGATGATGGAATACGAAGATGAGAGATGCAAAAAACCAGAGAGAACGAACATGAAAGCCTGGTTGGATTGGATTTGGCTTAAGAAACTTAATTGAATCTCTTTCCGGCTCTTCGATTCAATTTTTCGGCGCACTACCGCCGCTATCGAGCTAAATCACTCGCGAGTATGCCCCCGCCAATTACTACGCGCATTCCTAAAATGAGGGTAATATGATTGCTCTCCTAATAAGCGTTTCCTCACGCTCAACTCACTACCGTTTCTCACAAACGGCTCGGCAAGAACTTATGCTAATGCTACGTGCAAAACTGGACGGCGATCGCGGCGAGATGCAAATTGCATCCGCGGCGTTATTGCACCTCGGCATCGGCAATTACGCGGGCGCTTATTGAAATTTATATCGCGTCGATTTTTTCGAGCGGGGGGTGTCGTTAAGGACGCGGGCTCACTTCTAACGAAGGGCATCCGATATATTTCTGCGGGCACCAGGCTTTCGTTAGCGTCGTCGTACCAGAGATACCATCTCTCGCTCGACATTTTGCGTGGCCAGAGACTAACTAGGGACCAACGCACGCCACTTTTAAGCCACTAATCGCAAAATCCAAAAATCTTAATTAAAATTCATGGGGTGGTGTCCTAGCAGTCTCGGAAATCGCTCTTGTAACGTGGCTAATTTCCGCTTAAACGGACCGACGTCCACCCATGCAATTTCTCACGATCGTTTCACAGCTTAATTTTTACGAAGAGGAAATTAGCATGGGCTGTGACGACCGTTAAAGGCCTTAAACGCCCTACGATGATCGATGGCGATTGACTGTAACCCTCGCCGTCGCGTCGTTCAGTCTGGACTTTATACGTGGTCATTGTTGCTTGACGACCGCGAGGGGTAACTAAAAGACGAGACTAATTGTCCATCGTAAAATGACGGTCGTGCACCACGACGCGCGAAGCCGATAAGCGTAAATTTTTTAAGTTTCTTCTCGATTAATACATTTCCATCAACAATTTACTGAAAAAGTCTTTATAAGAAAAAAAAGAAATCTAATTTTATGAAATTTTATATTTGTTGCTAAAATAATTCTACTTTTAACGATAATACAATATTTTCGAAGCGATTAAAATATATCGCGTGAGCGTATCTTCATGTGTGCGATAAGATACGCTCGACACAATTGATTTTCTCGTACCGGTTTGTCCATTACTCTACGATTTACAACACGAACACACACACAGAGTCGTCCGCTGTCTTCTGCTGGACCATTATCCTTTTTTTCAAGTGTCGAAAATCTCTCGCGGGACGATAAGAGACGATCAACGGTCGACAGTGCTGTACGGAACCGTTGCTGATATAAATGCAGCAGATATAAATGGAGCGCATTTATCACGGGATTAATTGATTCATTAAGCCCGTGGCGTCATGGGATTCGAATTCCACGCGGGGTCGTTGAAACATTGATGCGAGCTCGATGAGGATCCACGAGTCGTACAGACGATTCCTATAATCGCCGCGGAATCACCGTCAATCAATAGACACTGATAAAAACACACAGGCCGCAGTCACGGATCACGAATTACCCTCCGCAACCGCCTAATGCGGAAATAATTGAGCGCGCATTAACATATTCACAAATCACTGGTTCCCAGAGAAAGTCGGAGGAACGGGGAAATCTCCTGCTCGCAATTAATCGAAAAGAGAGATCAAGGGTCAGCATTCCCCCGTCCGTAGTCTCTTATTCACTTTCAATTTTCCTTCGCATTCCGACTCGACGCGATTTGCACCGTGCGCTATTAATTAAGCGCAACTCACACTGTTTCGTAATACATGTATTAAGCGGCGAAAATAACCGATTAATCGCCAACATATCACGCGAGTTGTTGGCGTGCTGACTTTAACCGCTGCTTTATACTCACTTTATGCACGTTTTGCGGTACTTTATCGTCTCTGTCACGCGATAATCGGCACGTAGATTTTCATTCAAGCATTCGGCTGTTGTGAATTTTTCAGCAAACCTTCATTAGACCGTTAATTGCCAGGCTAGCTCTCGATTCATTTGATTTGACGGTCTCGAGACAACTTTGTAGTGCACTTTGTACGCGCAGTTACCTATTACCGCATTCATTACGGGGAGATAATAATACACCGGTGGTGCGGCCAGCAATTTTGCAACTTCGGCAAGTAATTAATCCGATGTGGCTGTCGATAAGCGATAACGAGAGGAGGAGAGAGAGAATATTAACGGATTCGTTTCTAATTGAATATTTATGATACACAAATACGCCTTGTAGTCACTTCATCGCGAAGTAGCGTTTGCACACATCTCGCGGCTGCAGATTGTATTCAAAAGAAAATATATCTACACTGCAAAACATGTCCACTTTAAATTCCGCGAAACTATAACGGAAAAAAAGTCATTTTTTTCCGCTTTAACTTGTAAGTGTGAAATTAAAGCGGAATCATTGCGAGTTGTCATAGTTACGTTATTTTCGTCCGCTTTAAATATGTATGACCGAAATCGTAACCGACGATCACATCCTTTATAATATCCGTTATAATGCTAGATTATTACCAGTCCTATTTATATAAAGGATTTTATATTAAAAAGGATTTTATATTAAATGACTTTTTTTCCGTTATAGTTAAAGTGGACATGTTTTGCAGTGTACAAAATAGAACGCAGTCATCTCGAAATAATATAATAGAAATTCTCAATGCTGTTTATGTTTAAGTTTTAATGTATTGCAAAAGTCTGAAAAGCTAAAGGTCTCACGGTAAATTCCTTGATGTTTACACTGACATTTTGCAAAGTGTTTATTGAAAATAAACAGCTGGGTCGCGTGCATCGCGGGATTTCTCCCGATGCAGCTGGAATTGGGTTAGGTCAAGCCGGCTCTCCGAGAATGACGGTGTGTGGCGAGTGTATGGAAGTTGATCATGGGGGTCTCCCACCGTAATCGCGCGATGAAACACCGCTGCAAAGTATCGGGTTGCGAGAGAGAGGAGCGGACTTAAAACTCCTAACCCGTAAACGCGACCAGTTGTACAATCACGACTACCGGTTCGCCAAATGAAGGTCTGAAAGCTGAGAAAATGCACCCTTTGTCGGCGCTCGGCCTCTCTCGCGTGCACACGCCGGCATTTTTCGAGCGCAAAGCATCGCGCTGAGAAAAAGTTCCTCCTCGAACTGGCCCGCCCCGTCGAATTACGACCGATTCCAATCAGAAGCCGAATAAAAATCGCGTCCGATAAAAAATTACGATCCTCGGTAGAGATCTTATTTTTTTCATTCGCGATCAGCGGACGTCATTAGTTATTAGCGGACGTGGTTGGGAGCATTAAACACACGTATTGACGATCAGGACGATGAGGAAGACCACGGTCACGCACGACGCAACGCAAAGTGGAGGAGACTTGATGATTCTCCGAGAGATCGCCATCGTGCATAAACGCGCGTGCAAGTAACAGCTGTCTTCCGCTGAAAGTGACGTGGTGGACCACCAACCACGACGGCGCGTGTCATCCGTCAAATTACGACAACGCGATTTTCCTGAGCGGATCTTCTTGAACGCATTCGAAAGGCAGTCAGAATTAATAACTCGCGACAGATCACACCGCGATCGTGTACATCCGTTTTGTCGGTCTTAATTATGCCTGGAGGATGATGGTACGAGGCGTAGGAAACGTCAAGCAGTTCCGCGACTTCTCGGATTTCACGGTGAAAACGAGATCTATTAACTGTGATTTCTCGATGATTAACCGAGCTACAGCTTCTCGACGTTACTTGAAGTTACTTGCAACGTTACTGTTTTACGTCACAATATCTGAAAAGTATCTCTTCGTGGCGCGACTATCCGCGCGCGCACCGAATTGTTAGCGCACTTATCGCGCGTGGAATCCGGGATAGTTATTTATTTCGTGGTTCATATAGTTCACTCGGATTAGAACGCGGCGATTGCACATTTTGTAGCGGAGATAAAGACAAAAATAATTCAATTAGCCAACCGCCACCGCGCCAAGCCACTTCTTGTATAATATCATAATGCCACTTGTTTTCCGTGACACTAATGCGCCCGCTTGGAACCGGACCAATTACCACGATTATTTCTGCGTAGATTAGATAACGCGAGCATTTCGCGCACGGCCATCCAACTCTCAGCTCGCGCGATAATGCGTTGCAGTTGCATTAAAGAAAAAAAAAGAAAAAAGTAAAGCAAGGAGAAAGACGAGAACGATCATTGCCGTTTATTGCGACGAAACGCATTCGCGCGCGTGTAAAGTATCGTTCGCATAATACCATATCCAACACTGAAGCCAGTAAAGAACTTGCCGATCTCGCGGCGCGACAATCCGTAAATCATGCCCGCATATTGTCGACTGCTCGGGATACGCGGCCGCTAATAAATTGTCCGCAATACAGTTTACACGATTAATGGTACTTTCTCTCGGCGGATAAAGTCTTCCTCCTTACGTTGGCGCATCCATCCTGTGACACAGTGCACACCCTTCTCTCTCTCTCTCTCTCTCTCTCTCTCTTTCTCTTCCGGCAATTTATCTGGCATGCAGCGGCCCGCATTTACGAGACCGTTTATCGTTCAATCGATCTGGTCCGCGCCGTTAATTCGCTTAATACGTTACCCCGGCAAATTATGCGTCGCGGCAGTTAATAATTATTGCATGTGCTTCCAACGCGCGCTCCGGATCGCGCGAGCATATCGGAAGCGCGCGAGGAATTCGTCATCGACGAATTCTTTGACTCTTCAGGAATACCGTTTCCTGATACTTATTGGGGATCAGGTTTGATTGACACTGTCTTTCTTCTCTTGATGTTACGATTAAATTGTGATAATTTGTATGTATTTTATCAATCAATTTTATTACTTATCAATCGATCAATCTTAAGAGAGACATCAGAGATGTGTCTCTTCGAGAATAAAAATCGTAGACACTAAAAAGAAATGTGCAGTGTACTTACATAGAAGGAGAGTTCTACGCGGTGAGAGTGCTTTGGCACGCAGGTGAGTGCTTCCGATCTGCAACATCCGGTGTCGTCTGAGCACCTGTGCAGTATGGCGCAATGTGGAATATAGGTGGTCGATGGGCTCGGATAAACGTCGCGTACCGGGACGACTCTCGCACGTGGCCATTGACAGCTGCCTTCCTTGTTGACTTTAATCGCATGCTGGAGAGCCTCTCTGATTTCAGCACCTAGGACAGGCGTTCGCCGTTAAAGTTCATCTCGCCGGATTGCCGATAATCGGCGAGAATAGCAGGCGTGACTAATCGCTCGCGAGCTCCAGCAAAAGCGAAGCTGCATCGAAAGCGCTCGCACACGTTGCCGACAGTTACGGCGATAATGTCCGATTTGTAATACGTTCCTACCCCCGATACTTACCGTCCCGAGAAATCTCCCGTGTCGTAAATCCCTGGGAGAATTTTCAAACCCGCCGACCTCCGAACCGTTCGATCGCCGAGACTGTGAATATTACCTGTCGCGGCCACTGGGTTTCCAGACGATTACGATAGAGAGAGAGAGAGAGAGAGAAAGAGGGGGGGAGGGAATCCATGTATTGTAACAGGCCAACGATCATCATCACTCTGCCGCGTAATTCATTAATTACTGTCTTTTCGTTCGCGATAAAATGAGAGGCGAGAGTGGATGGGGTCTGATTAGAGATCGTCTTACTCCTCGTAGGATTTGTCCGGCATGCTCGATATCGATAATACGCTTGTAGAGATAGAAGTGAGGGGCGAGAAATTCGTAATCAAGATCAAGACGTCAGCTGGGCTCGTATCCGCGCGGAGCGCATCTCGACATTAAGTGACATAAGCTATGAGAGCTTTCTATTGATTCAGCGCAGAGATAGCTAATCGCTTTCTATACGCGTTTCACATACTATCGATAATTACGGCGAGGCCGTCACTTCGCATTATGCGCTTGAGCGCACTGGTGAAACTGCATTGTAGCGGGAAACGGATAAATTCTAGTACAAATAATAACACCGAGAAAATGTCAACGGCGTGGAAAAGCGCACAGAGATGGTGCGAGACATTCGAGAAAGAGAGACGAGGACAGAAATTCTCCACGTTATGAGGTCGCGGGTCATGAGATCGTTGCTAAGTGATCGCCGAGGAGAAAGTACACTCGTTAGCGCCCGCCGTAATTTTTATTTAACAGTTTCCACTTTTGCGATCGGTTTGCTCCTGTTGGATCATTTCCAAATATGGACGGAGATTCGATAAGGCATTGACGATTTACGCGAGACAATTTTACGCCGAGAAACGACAAATTAGTTTAAGATCGTTTGTGACGAAAGACCGCTCGATTATGCATTGAACAATTGATGATGTTAATCGGATCAAGTCCGATCAAGTCCAAAGTTGATAACGCGATTCAGCGGACGAGAGAAGGCGCCGCGTCATTTCCAATCGAAAATGATTGCGCGTAAGCAAAACTTATAACGGAGACGATCGTGGATTCGAAGCTGCCTGTGCGCGCGTCGGCGGCACTTATCTTCTATTAAAGTGTCATTCGTCGCGTCGGATTGCGAATTAATTTATTGGCTGGAATTAGCCGCGCGTGGAAGGTTACATGGAAGGATAGTATGATGTGTCAGCTGACGATCGTACAATTTATATATTTTATCCGAGAACCGAGTAGTTTTATCGCGTGATCGCCCTATATCGCGCATAGGATGCAGATACGAGACGGAGTATTAGTAAAAGAAAATGAAGAAAGGAGCGAAGCAAATGCGACTTGTTTCAACGATCCAGCGATGCAAGGAAATGAAAAATGCACCAATATGATAGGTTCACCTATTTGAGCGACCGTCCGCGTCTGTGAGTGCAAGAAACTCGGCCGGACAATTTCGGAAGAGATTTCGGAAGTCGCGCGATCGTTCGGTCACTCCTTAATCTCGAGAGATTATCGGAATGTATTACGAGAAAGACAAGAGGAGGGGGAGAGGAGGGGGAGAGAATTTTCGGGATAAGTTAGTGTTCGCGAGCGAGAGTTCTGTGCGAGGATGAGGAGCACACACACACACAAAAGTAACTCGTGAATTAACTGTTTAACAAATAACCAATTATATATAATAAACGAATATAATAACAACAAATAATCAAATACTTTCGAGGCCTTTTCTTTCCGCGAGCGACGGAATTTCGCAACGAGCTATTACGGGAAGTAACGCCGGATTTCTCGCGGTAACGGACTGCGTTCAACCAGTATCTTTCGGCGCCCTTTATAAGGTAGCCGATCAATCTTCGATTTGAGCGGCGATTACTTTAAAATTCGGAAAGATAAATCCCGGGCGCCGTAATCTATTGGACCCCGCTTATATCGAACGCGCGCGAAGGTGTAATTCGCGCTCTATGATTGGCGGTCCGCTGATTACATCAGACTCTCGCGAGCGCTTCTAATAGCGGCTCGATCGCGGAGCGGTTGACGGTTCGTGGCGGATACCCGTTTGTCTCCTCGCACGAACGAAAATATTTGTCGCGAATTGAGACTTATTTTTCAAATTGATATCGATGTTTGGAGACAACCATTCCGCCAGCGAGCCTAAATTATCGCGGAAATATGATCTCGAATAATCTAGCAAATTACTTTGCTGAGCGTAATTTTCTTTTAATAATTAAGCGCCTGACATGCAATCCCAAACAGTTAGAGAGCTCGTCGCGACGCGCGAGCTTTATTAATCCCACGTTACGATATTTATTATTGATGCGCAGTAAGAAAATTGCGAAGAATCGAGCTTATCGATGATTCGCTTCTCCTTTCTCCGCGTTCTCCAGTGCTTAAGCTCTGCGCGTGACTCAGCACGAGAGTATTTGCGATCAACGGCGTCACGAAGGATACAGTGGCACACTTGGCGCGCAAATCACGCCACAAGTATGCAGGATTATGCCAAGTTAACGGAATATTATCGTGTGAATATTATCATCCAAACTCACACTGCTTGTAATCGCGATTCCGGTCCGCAATATTGTAACAAAAATAACGCAAAATAGTTAAAGTGGCATATTAACCATTAAATTTGTAATAACCACGAAACGATCGTCGTATTACTTGGGATCTGTCAAAATCTGAAAGATGTCCGGAGGAGAGATCGGAAGAGTCTCGACGCTCGAGGAGGTCTCAAGGGATTTTATCGAGGCGAAAGTGCGAACGCTCGCCTGAGATCGCTATCAGTCCGCCGAGTGATAATAAATCGATTTTAATCAACGGCGATATAAATCAGGGCCCGACAGTCCTGCGGCGCGCACGTGCGCACGCTGATGCATTGCGCCCGTGACGCGACGAGTTCACGGTGTTGCGGCCGGAGTTCGTTACTACAACGGGCATACAATCGGCATTATTAATTTGCATATTAATGACCCGTGAACTAACTGGCCGTGGCGTGCGTATTCTTGTGAAATTCTGCTCGGCAAGTTACGCGACCGAGCGTCGCCCGCGATTACGTCAGACGTAATTGGTGGCGAAAGGATGGCTCGTCCGAGGATGAATGGAGGCTTCGAGGATAGGTCTGCGAAACGTGCAACGATAATCACGAGGATCAAGCAAGAGGGAGCGTATAGTTTATGATATTTCTCTCGATGTATGAAAATATCGCGTTTTATGACGGCCGTTTTCATGATACATGATGTCTGCTCGTTAATGAGAGGAGTCGATGAGAAGGAAGCGTTCAAGCGTCGTCTCATCGTCTTTCTCTCCCTCTCTCATCTTTCCTCGGATGCAGACACGAATGGCGTCTTGTGCAATTGTACATCGAGAAGGTGCAACGCCTCGGGGGATAAATAGAGGCATGCACTGGGAGTCATATTGCAATCGTAATGTAGCACGAGCAAATTTATGTTGCGTCTCGCAGCGGATAATTATAAAAACGTCCATTAACGCTAACTAGACAGTCAGTCTGTGCGATATATTACCACTGCCTTTCGATTGTACAATGTAGCGTCGCGAATCTGCGAATCGCGAGAACGCGAAAGCTTTCGTACTTTCGTGCTTTCGTCCGCTCGGCGGATATGCATATTGTCTGAGTACGATATCGGCGGTCGCGATTTGATTTATGCGCGGTTTCGGTTTCATAATTTGCGGCGGATTATCGCTACATCGTGTTCGCCTGATTCGCGCAAATAGGAACATCCGTCTATTATATATCATCCGTAATTTCAACGTAACGCGCGCGTATCGGGTAGGTGAACGAGTACGTGCGCATATCTCGTATGCAGATGTTTGCAGAACGCAAATGGCACACACGCACGTACACATACTAGCGATGAAAAGTACATCGATAATTACCGCGGTGTGTGCCGGACATTCGAGAAATATAGCTGTGTTATTATGTTGATTAAACACCGCCACCGAACACGCGGACCACCGGCGTGGTATTTTTAATAACGATTAATAACTATTTCGGGGCCGTATCCGGCGAGCTGTTAGAATTAATTGCGCTGGATCATCGACGAAAATACAAAACGTCGCGTACATGTACGCATTTGCATAAACCGATTACGCGACGAATTGCGATCGCAATCGTGATCGCAAAGTGCTTTTTTAACATGCCTCGTCCGCCCGCGCTCTTTTATTCTACTCTTTTATCGGTATATATATATATATATATATATATACATATATATATATAGAGAGAGAGAGAGAGACGTCAAAAAAAGAAAAGAGAGGAAAGTCGAGAGTCATCGATTCGCACTCGACAGCTCAAGTGCACTCACTCTTTCCATTTTTGTTGTACTGCTGCATGTTGCTTCTGGTCTCTTTGACGCCCTCGCGAGTGCCGAGCGACTGCCACTTGTGCACGCTATGAGCGGACATCGGCGGATAATCGTTTTTCGCTTGGTATCCGTTATACTGAGCCGCTGTGCCGCTGTCGTAAGCCCTTAGGTCCTTGTAATCGTAATGTTGGTTCAGCGACGGCTTCGGCGTCGTGGTTGTCGTCGTGGTCGTCGTGGTCGTGGTCGTGGTCGTCGTGGTGAAGATGTCGGCTGGAGTCTCATCCTCATCGCCGTTGTCATCGTCGGGATAATCCTGCGCAGGTCAAATAGAACATAATAGCGTTCACGAACCGAATAATATCAGTGAGCCGTGATTATACATATTTTATACATATTGCGCAAATAAATATTAAGTAATCGCCAGCAAGCGTCATAATGACGTAACAAATCTGAAATTAATTAAATTGCAGAGATTTCTAGGAGCACGCAAACACGGGATGTTAGGTTGCCTCTTCCATCCTTTATCACGTGTGATGATCGTACGGGAAAAAGCGGAACAGCGTCGATATCGTCGATACGGATGTGACGAGAAGACATGTGACACCATTCGCATCTGCGTCTGGCAACCAGCAACGCTCGCATAAATTTATCCGCGAGGCCGATCCCCTTTCGATCGTGGGTGGCCAACACGCCCCCGTGAACCCTCGGCAGATTTCCGCTCCGAGATAAATTTAATAGGCGAATTTGCATCTTTCTCCGCGCCCTATGCACCTATTCTCCCCGCCTTCTCTGATCCCCGAGCTCGAGCTCAAAGAGAACGGGAGAACCTACTTGATCGCCGTCTGCAACATCTGGAGCCTTTGATGTCGTACCGCTTAGTAGAAACAATCCTCCGCGACTGCGTGCACTAGGGAGAATTGTACTCGCCGGCACTCGCAGCATCGCCCGTTTTCCGTTTCACGGGTGGATATGCTAATTGCTCAAATGACGAGAAGCCGATTATGTCTGCGTCTGACATATGTAAAATCAAGATCGAAATAGCTTATTTAATAATGCTCAATTTAAAGTCTGATATTGGATGAGACTATACATTTGTAAAGAACGTCTGTCAGTTGTTCAGAGATTCTTAAATTTATCAGGAGAAGAGAATTATTTCTGATCTGTCTAATCCTCTTTAATTTCATATTACATATTTATTTCATATTACTACAATCGTGAAAGGTTTATATTCATGTGAAGGGAGGTGATTGCACGTTATTTTCTGTTATTTATCATCGTCCTCATTGTTTCAGGATTGCAAGAAACTCGTGAGAGAAAGAAACGCGAATGAATCAATATATCTCGTGACCGAGTACCTGAGCAAAGCGGCCTATTACTCGGTGAGTGATGAATCGAGCGTTACGCAAAACGTTCATCGTGTTTATCGTGTCTCGATCGTGTTTAGGCCGCTCCCACTGGCGATTGAGACGTCTCGTAGATTTATTTACAAGATTTATTTCGCTAATGGCAAAGGGTTTCTGCGATCGTCGAAAGCTGCGAAGCGCCTGAGTTATTGAACTCGCGGACGGTAGCGAGTAATTTTACAGAAGCTCCTTTGTTCCTGGCAACCGTTGCCCGTCGTGCAACATGTGGTTCTAACGATGCAGGTTTAACCGTTTCGAGGCTTCTGCTGCACATACGTGCCATTGGCACATAATTGCTGTTGAAAATTAGCATGCAAAATCGTATGTAATCGTATAGCGGTCAATTTTTTACAAGCACACCATCCTCACGATTTACGTATCTTCGATAATCTCTCTAGTATTATTTTACAATTAATCTTAGAATACAATGAAAGTCTGTGTTGTATAATCGAATATTTTTTTCGAATTCTGAGATATTATAAATAAACAAATAAATAGATAAATATATATATATATAATAAAAGAAGAGATCGTAATTGAGACGAGGATTTATTCCTTTCGATCATTTAAAAATCTGTCAAGCAGCATCGACTGCCGGTTGCGATGGCGCCTCTTTCCGTTTCAGCTCACCTTTTATGAGACGACTCACGATCAGACAAAAGTTCCGCTGGGATGCGGGTCTGAAAGGTTTACCATAAAAGATCTGCCACGGGCGCACTTTGATCTCGGCTTGCAGAAAGCGGATTAGACCGTCGATAAATTTAAGTGTATCGGGTATGTACATCCCGATGCGTGCCGCGCACTATCGTTAACGATCCCGTAGGAATCAGGGTCGGTGAAAGGTCAGCCGGTCCTCACGGTTTAAAAATGCGCCCGCGGTTCCTCTGAATCTCGCCTTCGGATATGATCTGGTGCCGCGTATGCATAGTCGCGCGAAAGTGGAGCCTTTAATTTCTAAATCCCTCGCCCGACTTCATTCTTCTCTCTGTACACAATCAGCACAATAATTTTTTTAAATACTTATCGCGTTTGCCATTATACGAAAAGTCGAGATTTCAAGTTCGCTCGAGTCAGGTTAATAGGCCTGCCAGAATTCTACATTTTCCGCAGACGCTGAAGACGACGTTTCCCAAGAACGAGTCACACAATCACGTTTATTCGCGACGACTGTTACCGCATTATTAAAAATGCACATATTTACGGACCGACAAAGATAACCTTGGCAGAGCGTTATACAGCGGCGGGATATGCTCGTTACGATCGTCTTGAACGATTCTCGGAATTGGGTGTCCAGGTTTTATGAGCGGCGGGTCAGAGGTCACCGGCGTTTTCTGATCGCCGCCGAGAATTCGTCCGTTCGCGAACGACGAGCTCAAGTGAAAAATTCGCGATAAAAGTGCTGGCGGTCGTCGACACCGTCGTTGAGTCTTTTTTTTCTACCGTCAGACACAGGCTCAAGGATGCCGCTAACCGACGTGCTCGTAACTGATAAGTGATAACCGATAGTATAATAGTTAAGCTATTGTAAACTAGACCATACACCGTTCCCGATAGCGCACGGAAAATTTTTTCCCCGCTTTCTGCGCGGACGAAATAATTGCCCTGCTTGCATGGATAATTGAATCGTACCGCTGGCACCGCTGCTGTATCCGTTCCGAGTTTCATCAACCGCGGTTTCTGCGAACTTTGTAATTTCTGCGAATGCGATTCGCGATAACGGTGATCCAACTTTTTAGCAGAGACTCGGGTTCGTATTTGTTAACTTTTTGTTTTTTATCTTTTGTTTGGGGAAGCCAAAGTGATTTCAGCGGTTTCCGGATTTTTGTATTGCGAGTTTGCGCGTTAGGTATATATTGCAGAGCATACAGAAAGAAATAATTCTACACGTAGGATAAGATTCTTCCACATCAGAGTCGCGACATGAAGAAGCTTGCTTGCGACTGGTATTATCATACGTTGTCGCTGTCTCGTTGCTCCAATAAAAACACGATGAGATCCGACGTGAATCGCTGTTTATGCGGATCGCGCAATATTCCGGACGGAAAAAGATCGACGTTCTAACACGTTTCGAGCGCGAAATTTTTCGACGTGCACGCGTTCATTTGAAGATTATTGTTGCATCGGCGACGCTTTCGACACTCCGTTCAACTTTACGAGGTTGCTCGCTAGCGATTGAATATTCATACAGGCCAGTGTGTCCTAGAAGTTTTCTCGCGGGCATCATATTTTACATTCCGGTTTACGTGCATGCTGACAAGAAAAATATAGCGGCGTAAATCACTGGAAATTCATAGGAATTTAAATGGGACTTGAACTGGGATTAATATGTCACCCTTTCTACACTTCACGCAGATAAACGTTTGCTAAGGATAATCCGCGACGTAACTCAAAACTCTCGTCAGATTGAATTGTAATCACGAATTATTATTGCACAACGAATGCACGCTGGAGAACGCAGATGCAAATGCATTACTTTGCCCATCGTGAAGAGCGTGAAAGAACTCGCAAACCTGTGTAACTCGCACTTTGCCCATCGCATCGTCCATCACGCTATCACGTATTGTTAATTGTTGAAATGCTGCATACGGTAATCAGGTAGCGTTCGCGTTCGTGTAAAGCGGATTTACTTTCTGCGCCAAGATTAACGTCGACGGTGAAGAGAATGCCGACCGAACAGAACATCGCCTGGCGCTTCTACGTGACACACGCGCACGCAGTTACAAATTAGACCAGAACAACGTCTGGAGGTGTAAAAACAAAGTTACGGCCGAGGGGCACAAGCGAGCGAGAGAGAAAGAAAGAAAGAAAAAAAAGAAAAGGCGGTTCAAGCACCCTGAAAAATTCAGCTCGCAGCTACGCGCCGGGCATCGAGAAGTATTAGCACGTATATTCGGGGTACATTCGGGGCACCTCCTGTTATTAAATATTGAGTTCGCCCCCCCTCCCCCATCCCATGCAGCTATGCATCGAGGACCACCCAAAAATTCCGCAATGTCCCCCTTTGTCGGTCGACGGCGCAATAATTTCTCTTATGGAAATACGAGTTAGAGTTGCTCCGCTTCGCGGTAGGGATATCGGATTTGCATAACTTACTCCGCGCCGCGATTGACATAAATCAGCGTTGAGAATTTCCGCGGCGCGAAAACTCGAAGAACACCGCGCGGTGTTGCAAAGTTTTACGCTCGGCTTTTATTGTCGTCATAATTTAACGTGAAATTATTCCGCCGCAAATGACTGATACAAATATTACGAACTCGTATCCGCGCTGAGACTCCTTGAAAAAGCGAATATGATAATGCGATTTCACAAATAGGCAAATAACGCGAGTAATGCATATACTAATAGAATCATTTATCCGAGATTTCTTTTTATATCTTGTACGACGTGCGTTAATTATGACAATGTTTCACGATGTGCGGGAGTTTCGACTGCTTCGCTCTCTTTTTCCTCTGCCAAGAGGATGTAACGTGCCTGCGATTAAATTACTATTCATGCGTTAGATCGCCGCTGCAAGACAATGCGGTTAGGCCGCAAGGCGAATCGATCATCACGTCTCACAATCAGATAGCCGATCTTCGCGTCAAATAAATAAATAAACAAGACAATGGCCACCCAACGGGCCGAACACAGTTACGTTGACATATTAGGTACGATTTCATGATAGACAGAGAGAGAGAGACTGACTTTCTTTTCTCGGAACTCTGACAAACTGCCCAATCTTCTTCCTGCATTAAGATCGTTCAAATGCTTCCTGTGAGGAGACGTGATTGGTTATTCAATCAAACTAAATTAGATCTCCTCCTCCATCGACATGATTATGTAAAACAGGCGAATACGAATATGTTAGTCGATAATATCTTGCGTGTTGAAGTTTAAAGTGGAATTTCGTCGTCATGGTCGCCTCAATTATCACAAGTTCGGACATTTTTCGGTCGTTTTTTTCATGCTACTACTTTTGAGCACGATCTGACATTCGTGCGCGACGGAAATACCGAACAAAGTGCAACACGAGGAAAGGGACGATGTGATCGCCATACGAAATGCAGTCTGGTCGTTCTGAGAAAGAAATCGAGTCGCTGCCAGGCTGTCTGCTACCACGAGTCGGCGACATTAGACACATGTGAAAGACCACAGACGATTCATGATTCCCATCGCGATGGGTTGACGCTATTTCTGAGAATGAACCACCCGTTTAATTGATATGAGTGCCGATACCCGAGACGCCGAGGGCACGCTGATTTACCCCTCGTATTTTTAGCTACCGTTAATATTCACGGTTGTCTGTGTAACTGATTATGTGTTGATATGATATCATCAGTGGAAACAACAGAAATGATGAAGTTTGTAATCATTAAGCAACTATGACGACGTCAGATTCCACTTGAAATTTCAAATGAAATTCCACTTTACATTTAAACATGCGATCAAAAGTGGGTTCGTTTGTACGAACGGTATCATATTACCGATATCGCGCGCGTACATAAATAATAATCCGGGCTGTTGACTGAATCGTTAGTATTGCGATAATGCACATGAATTAGTCAAATGCGTCGATCGGTACAACAAAAACACTCGGAACGAGCGAACGAAGCTGATGGTATCTCACAGTGGTAAACGTTACGTGCGGTCGTAATATTGCGCTTTTACAACGTCAAATATTACGGTCTCCACAGGCTTTTACATGGCACGATAAGGAGATGGAGAAAATAACAAAGGAAATTTATGATATCTGCTTTCGTAATTAACGTTTCGCGCACCGTTCACGTAATACGTATTAATTGCTCGCTACGTCCATTGCTATCGCCGTTGTTGTATCAGTATCGAGCTAGAATGTCTGTCGAGACAGTACTTTCTTGGCCTTTCCGAGGCCGAACGATTTATTGGCGTTCTGACCACTTTCCCTATCAAGTGATATTTATTTGCGTTTACACTAAAATGTCGTTTTATTCGCATGCAGATTTGGCAATATCGATCAAAGCGTGAATTATCGCGTTCTCGGTGCGACGTTGGTCTCGCTTCGAAGGCTTGAAGAATATTTTTATCGAGGTCGCTAACATACCAAAAATAAAGTTCTTTCCATCACAGAAATTGGCAGCGTCCCAAAGGGGGAGATTCTCAAGATGAAAGTACTCGAAAGAGTGTTATCCGTCTCGCGTGAGACGTCAGGCTGTCTCGTGGTCAAAACATTGTGAGACGAAGTTTCTACCGAGAACGTTTTATAAATAACGTCCCAATTGTCGCAAAAACCTTGCCAAAAGATCTTTTGAGTAATCTCGCTGAAAGAATGATCGCTTTGCCTGTCAGCCACTTACAATTAGTCTCTCGACAATGTACGATATACTGTGATAGAATCTCGATTAGATTAGATATATTACAAGTTATATAAGTTCGAAAGTAATACGAATCAATGCTACGATTAAATATTAATTGCAAGATGTTGTTTTCCACTTGCGCGACACGGCAAACTGATGCACCTGAAATAGATTGGAAACAACGTTGTCGGAGCAACGACGGTAACAAGAAATAAATAATTGTCAATAAATGTGACAAGAATGTCAAATTTTCATCCTGCGAGACGTCTGCGACCGTTGACCCCGCCGGAACATCCATTACCATTTGTTTGACAGTGTTTGCACGTGGTGAGGCATAAATCCGAGAACTCGCCGATTTGGGAGCTCGCGATTCACGCAACATATTTCGCTCCGGTGACCGAGTGACTTATCTGACATCGGTTTATCTCAGCGATAGTGCGCAACGTAACCCTGAAGAGGGAAATTAGGCCTGCTGACGACAGCAATGCGGCAGAAGATAGAACGTATATGTAACTTCCCAAGCGCGAACGCAGTTTAGTAAAACGTCCGTCCTGGACATTTCCGTCTCGACCCGGCACGACACGTCGAGTTTACCTCAACCGAGAGAATCGAGAGAACCGAGTATGAGAGTACGGGATATTCGCCAGATTTACAACGAGCCCACCGTTAATATCGCGCGATAGCGTCGCTAGCCGCATTTCTGCGACCTGTTTACATTTGTAAACGGATGACGCGATCTCAGAATTTGTATAGAACACTGGCATCCGCGTGAATTCCGCTTCGCGTGAATCGCAAAATTCGGCGATCCGCACAAATCGTTTAGTTGATGAAATGCTAGTAAAGCGCCAGTTACGTGAACACGCGACATGAAATTTTCGTCAGGAGAGAAAATCAACTGTAAGTTTATGTATAACATAGTTATGATTAATTCAGAAGCATATCGAACGAAAGGTCTGATGAAAACGAGCAACGTGCACGCTGCACATGTTGCGACAAGGCGAAAGGGAATGAACGAAACGCGATGCCCGAAAGGAGGGATCGGTCGAGTCGGATGCGCTTGTCATCTCTTTTACGATTCGGACAACGTCGGCACATGCCGCGCATCACTATTTTCGTCTTCCCCGGCTTGCTATCAGAAAAAGGCGTGCTTGGTTACCGATTTTACGAGGCGTTCACTGATTTTATTTAAGACTTCCTCCAGGTTCACAAACTCAAACACGGACACCGACCGACCCTGTCGTTCTATACGAGTCCGTGATGTGACTCGCGATCGATTGCAGCACGATGGGTTCGTGAGTTCGATACGGACGTTTCGAGAGAGCGACGAATCAACATGACCGGATCCTTTTCGGACCGGTCGCGGGTGGTCCACGCCGGAGTAACTCACGAGTACGTGACCAATAAAACTGAACTACTTTCGATGATTCATTCAATGATCCTCGCTGCGGCGCGCGACGCCCGGCTGTCTCCGGCGACGCTCGGCCGGTTAATCGATTTACGACGGACAAAAAGAGGCTCGAGTGTCAATGAAGTCAACGAGGATGTAACTCTGAGAGCTTGGCCGTACGAACGGTGATCGTGGCCGTAAATTCGGCGACTCGGCTCGGGAACAATCGGAGCGTCAGAAATTGTAATACGAGGCAATACGACCGTGAAGAGCTCAGAAGGAACTCTCAGAAGGGACTCGTTAACGGACGACGATCTCCCTCGAATTATTCGGAACTCGTGCGACAGGTCGTACACGTTGAAAAGGCGCATTTCATATGCCATGTTGCCTCGAGTCGGCATTCTCCGAGTAGTAAAGCGCATCTATAGATCTCCTGTGATGGAGACGATTCGAAATTCCGAAGGATCCCTCTCTAAAGGTGGTGTACACATTTCCTAGCAAGAACCGACGGCACACCAGTCGTGTGATTGAGGTTTCCCCTGAGGTGAGGAATGAGTTGAAGAAGGAATCACGGATCTTTATCTGCTACTCTGCGTGTAGATTCTCTGATTATGTTAGAACATTGCAGTGCTTCAGATGTCTTGGTTTTGGGCACATTCCAACCAACTGTAAGGAGAGAGCTACTTGTGGACACTGCTCTGGGAGTCATGACACTAGAGAGTGTACGTGTAAGGATTCTGAGCCAACATGTGTAAACTGCATGAAGTGGAACCCTCGGGGAGACTTAAAGCATACTACAGTCGATAGTCTTAGATGTTCTATCCTGAAGAAACGTATTTTGCAGAAAATTCAAATGATCAACTATGGCTAACTTGGATTATGCTCTTGAGGATCTGAAAATATGTCATGTGAATTGCCAGTTGCTGGTTGCTCACCTCGATGAATTCAGATTGTTTTTTGTTGGAGCTCAGTATCACATCATTTGTATTTCTAACAAGTAAGTCGTGGCTGCGCCTTGAGATCTGTGACGACATTGTGGCACTACCTGGATATCGGCTTTTCAGGGGTGATCGTGTCGGTAGAAGAGGTGGTGGTGTTGCCTTCTACCTGACGTCGTCTTTGACTGCAAGGGTGCTGGGAAGCTCGGATCCGCTCTACTGTGGTAAACCTGAGTTCTTGATAGCGGAGATCACTGCGGAGAGTGGGACTGGGCTGCTGCTTGCGGTGGTTTATAGGCTGCCTCATTGTGGATATCTAGCGGAGTTCTTCGACGTGTTCGCAGATATGAGTGCTCTTTACAAGCATGCTATCATATTTGGTGACTTTAATGCGGACCTTGGTACTCTTACTTATGACTCCAGACAGATTTTCGACTATGTTGAGAGATACAACCTTCATCTCGTACCTTTTGAAGCAACTTACCATACCAGAGACTCGGCAACTTGGCTGGATATTTGTCTTGCGGATGATTGCGACAGGGTTGTGGCCTATGGACAACATGATGTGAACTTCCTGTCAGCTCATGATCTCATTTACATTACTTACAAGATCGGTGTAATGCGTGAAAAGCGAAGAACTATTCTTGCTAGAGATTTCAGAGGCTTCGAAACTGCGAACTTCTTGAGGGACTTGGAGGCTCTGAACTGGGGGGAGGTTTTTGAGAATGACAACATCGACTCTAAAGTGGAGATTTTCAACAGGCTACTGCTGTCCACCTTCGATAAACATGCGCCTGAACGAACTATTGAGCTGAAGAATCTGCCTGCACCGTGGATCAATGCTGATATCAAGAGGAATATGCGTAGTAGAGATCTAGCCAGAAGAAGGTGGAAGAAGTGCAGGTGCACTTCCTGTTATGATGGCTTTAGAAAGCTGAGAAATGAGGTTCAAGTTCAGGTCAGGAATGCGAAAAAGAACTTCTACTTCGGATTGCTTTGGCAAGAGTATGGATCAAAAGGAAACTTAGAGCAAATTAAGATCTCTCGGTTTGATCAAGCCACGGGGAGATGGTCGCCCTCTGATGTTCGCTGCTGATGAGTTCAATAACTACTTTGTGACTGCCTCTGGATCTAGCAGAGTTGGGCATGAGAGGATATATTTGGGTGAGTTGGAGTACGGTGACGAGAAGCTGTACTTGCGAGACGTGACTCCAAGGGAGGTATCTGTGGTACTGAAGAGGAATAATTCTCTATCTACTGGTGTGGACGGACTCTCTAGCAAGCTGATTAATTTTGCACTACCTTGCATTCTGCCTGTACTAACGCATATTTTTAATTATTCCTTGCTATATGGTACCTTTCCTGACATCTGGAAGGCCGTTCTTGTTGTACCGTTACCTAAAATTAAGTCTCCGACCTCTGTGCAGCATTTTAGGCCAATTTCCATTTTGTGTTTCGTTTCTAAGGCGTTGGAACGTCTTGTAGCCAAACAGATTACTGATTTTCTTGAGCTCAACAATTTATTTGATCCTTTCCAGTCGGCATATCGGAAGGGGCACTCTACTCAGACTGCGCTCGTTAGAGTTCTGGATGATATAAGATGGGCTGTGGATAAGAGGATGGTCACTGTTTCGGTCTTTTTTGATTTTTCTAAGGCCTTTGATTGCGTCTCGCATAGGTTGTTAATTGAAAGGTTAAGGAAGCTGAATTTCTCTTGCTCAGCGTTGCGTTGGCTGTGCTCCTATCTAGATAATAAATGCCAGGTTGTGAGAGATCCGTCTGACCGAAGATCTTCATCCTTCATCAATGTTGATATAGGCGTACCGCAGGGCTCTGTTCTTGGACCTTTGCTCTTTCTTTTGTTTGTATCTGACCTTGGACCAGTACTTCGACATGTCAAGTGTAATTTCTATGCGGATGATTTGATGATCTATATGGACTGTGATCCCTCTCACCTAGCTGAGGCGATACGTGATTTAAATGAGGACATTGATAACATCTGGAGATGGGCTGTAGCTAATGGTCTGCGTCTTAATCCCAGCAAGACCAAAGCAATTATACTGGGTACGTCAAGATTTATTAATGCCATCCATGGAGGGAATGTGCCGCAGATTGTGGTTGGTGGAGAGGTGATTCCCTACTCGGACTCGGTGGTGTACCTTGGACTGACGATCACTAACAACCTGTCTTGGGAGAAGCATGTCAATGTGATGGTTGGACGGATTCATGCCTTATACCGGTTTAAGCTTTTCAAGGAGGTACTTCCACAATGTGCGAGGAAATCTTTGGTTGCTGCTTTGATCCTACCCCTCTTCGACTACTGCTGTGCTGCTATCTGTGATGTGACTGGGGAGCAGAATGTTAGATTGCAGAGGGCCATGAATGTGAGTGTGCGCTTCATTTTTCAATGCAGACTGGATGCACATATTACTCCTCTCTACGAAGTCTTAAGTGGCTGAAAGTGGATGAGCGAAGGAAATATTTTATGGGAAGTCTTTTGCATTCAGTAATTCTGATTGGCAAACCGTGTACTTTGTTCAAAGAGTTTGCTATGAGGGAGGAGGTATGCTTGCGATCCACACGAACTTCTGGTGGGAATCTAGTGGTTCCTATCTGTAGAACAGAGATGTTTAAGATATCGTTCAGATGCCTTGCTGCGGAGTTTTGGAATGCCCTGCTTTTCGAGATTAGAACGATCAAAACGGTTCAAGGTTTTAAAAATGGCTTGTATGAGTATCTCTTAGCTACAGTATCGGGATGATTTCTTACCTTTCGTTGCGACTTTCTTTTTATTTTTTTTGTGTATTCATTTTATATTTGATTTTTAATTGTACCTGCTCATTTTTCTTTTTCTTTTTCTTCTTTTCATTTATATGTTTGCTTTATATACTTTGTATTCTACATATATGTTTAATGCTTGCTGAACTTATTTTATTTGCTATATTATTATTATATTATACTTTGTATTCTATTTTCACTTCTTTTATTTGCTTCATCATTATTATTTATTTTTGTATTGCGTTGTTGATTTGTATTTTCTTTCTTTTTTTTGGCTGTATCACTTTTATAATATTTGTGATCTTACATGTTTCTCATTATTATGGATGTATTTAAGTTGGTTAAGCGCTTGAGGGGACTTGTCCCAGGGCGCCAATAAATGCCTCTCTCTCTCTCTCTCTCTCTCTCTCTCTCTCTCTCTCGATAATGGCATTTCTTTCGTTTTTCCTTCGCTGTACAATAATCTGTGGAGCAACGTGTAAAGACGTAAAGATTTCTCGATATCAACGTTATCTAAAAATAAGCTGCCGTTGGATTAACGTGAATCAAACGACGTGGCCTTTGACACTGTTCGTCGACACGACGGTGTCCAATGAGATCATCAAGGAGTTCCTTAACGTGACACGCACAGTTGCCGGCCGCTAAATAGGGAGAAGGTGCAACGCCTGCATGACATCACCTCGTATTCACGCCCAGGAGAACGCACCGTGCGCGTTAGACACTCCTTAGAAAGTCTTCAGGGTAAACAAACGCTGAGAAATTTATTTATTCGCATTTACTTAGCCGCGAGGGCGATAAATCTCTCGTACCCTTGTTGCACGCGCGTTCGACGATAAATCCAAGATAGACCGCGCGAAAGATTAACAACCGCGTTAAGTGAATTCGGAGATGGTCTATCGGGAGTGCTTATAAAGTCATCGATTAAAGCGGCATCATTCATCATCTGCATCGCGATGTTTATCTTTGCTGAATTATAAACGGGGAAAACGCGGATATCGCTCGCAGGTGCGTCGTGTCGCGGCATCGTTAGATATTTATGATAATTGTCCAAGTCGCTGAAAAATACAATCTAAAAACTGGCGGCGCATTATTCATCAGAAAATCGTGCCGCAAAACCGTGCTTTGTTCAGGCACAGAAGTTCTCGCGTATAACGACTCCCACCAGACAGAACGCATGATTGAAAATGATCCGGCACTTACTCGATCAAATGAATTTAGATCTATTGTGCCAATGGCAACAAGTGAACCGTGCAATGTATCACCGGCTTGATGCAATAACTGCTTACAGATCGTGGACATCGGCGACTCACCGGCCGTGTAGACGCTTACTTAATCGAGCGCGTTTGCATTCATGAACGTGTACACGTTTCGTGACAACTTGTCCATCCGTACGAAAGTCGAAGATTAAAAGGGGTCTCGCAAACTTTCTCGCAAAATTGAAAATTAGCATTTCGAAAACGCTTCCGCTCGTGCATCGCGAAAGATATTGGTTTGTGTGTCGTATTGTATAAATCGAATGAATAGGTAGAATAAATAGGCTCGATCGCTCTTTTGTTTTAAAGCCCATACAATTACGTTTCTTGTACAATATTAAAATGACGGTGCTCAGAAATATTGTAATCGCGCGTCAGCTTTAGGCGCGGTCCGTCCCACGAGCGTATCAAACCGCAATGGTACGCTAACGACTCGCCTTGGGCACGGCCGCTTCATCTTCCAGGTAAAATCCACCCTCATGATAGTTACCCGTTACCCGCTACGCTAATTGGTCAGTAGTGGGCTCAGTAGGGTAATCGATATTACCCGGAACGATGGGTCAGTCGATAGCTATTATTAATAACGACGATGTAACGGTTGTCCCCGCGGACAACATCGCATCACGCAGTGCCGCAGGGCCACAGACGGAATTAATTACCGAACGCGCAAAGTCACAATTTTGCGAACACCAGGAAGTAACGACGGGGGATGTTCAAAGGAACGGGGGGGATACGATTTAACGGGGGTACCACCTTGGGCGTTGAAATATGCAGATCTTATCTCGCGCGTAGAGATAGACCAGAGAGAGAGAGAGAGAGAGAGAAAGCATTGTTTATTGGCGCTCTGGGACACGTCCCCTAAAGCGTAACCAAAATGCATGTACAAGTTTGACTATTACATCATAAGTTACATACAATCAATTAAAACATAATATATAAGTTACATAAATCATAAATCATGAAATCATAATATATAAGTTACATAAATCATTTAAAACATAATATAATAGTATACCTGCAGTATTTAAAAACATAATATACTAATATACCTGCAGTATTAGAATTACAGAAAAAGAATAAAACGCAAACACAGCATATACCTAGCATACCTAGAGAGCCGCCACAGAAACATTTTCCCCACTAAGAATTTCATACATACACCGTTTAAAATTTGTGCCTTTATCGACTTTACGCATTGCGAAGGGCAGTTTGTTCCAAATACTGGATGCAACACAAATAAATGACCGCCTGAAAATCTCAGTTCTACACTGTGGAACCTGCAAGAGGTCCGCCGAAGCTCTAGTATCTCTAAGGACGATATCTGCTCTGAAGACAAGTCTATCGTATAGAGAGAGAGGTCGCTTGGTTTTAATAATCCTAAATAGCTGACAAATTACAAAGTACTTCCTTCTTTGGTTAATATCAAGCCAGCCTAGCCTAGCATAAAACGGTGTAATATGTTGATCTATCCTGATGTCATAAATAAATCTTATACAAGAGTTTAACGCCCTTTGTAGCCTATGGCTATTTTCACTTGTAATATCCGTTAATGCAGCACAGCAATAGTCAACATATGGGAATATAAGAGTAGTAATAAGACTCCTTCTCAAATCCGTTGGTAAAAGATTTCTACATAATTTCAATCGATACAGCGTGGAATGAATTTTACTCGATGTGTTGATGGTGTGTAAGTTCCATGATAGATTACTTGAGATCGTGACACCAAGGTATTTGACCTGAGTTGAGTATTCAATCCCAGTGCCGTCCGCAATTATTTTTGGTAGACTGTTTAAATTGATCGTATTAATGTATCTAGGACTTCCTATTATAATTGCTTGAGTTTTCCCGGAATTTATAATAATCTTATTACGTGTAGCCCAATCATATATTCTTTCGATATCAGTGTTAACTCTGGCTATATCCTGTACCAGATTGTCGGGTCGACTATGATAATATATCTTGAGGTCGTCTGCGTAAAAACCATATTTGCAATATCTAAGAGTATTCCTAAAATCTGAAATATATGCAATAAACAATAGAGGGCCAAGTACCGATCCCTGCGGAACCCCCATATTCAAGATGCTAGTAGATGAAAGTTCACCAGTACTAGTGCCACGTACAATTTGATTCCGGTAAGAAAGATATGAGCATATTCAGCGAAGAGCAGAACAGGAAAAATTTAACGACCTTAACTTATCTATTAAAATGTCCAGTCGCACCCTGTCGAATGCTTTAGAAAGGTCTAAAAATACCGAAATAGTCACTTGTCTCTTATCAATAGCTTGCCTTACATCATCGATGAAACGGATGATACACGTTTGTGTTGAGTGTCCTCTTCTGTATGCGAACTGTACCGGATCATGCAGATTATCTCGCTCTATGTAGTCCTGTATTTGCTCGCTTACTATTTTCTCCAGAATCTTAGACATGGCCGAAAGAATGGAGATCGGTCTATAATCTTGTACACTAGCCGGACACTTTATTTTAGGTATAGGAGTGATTAGAGCCGTTTTCCACAATTGTGGAAAAACTCCATGATTTAGTGAAAAGTTCATTATGTGCTCTATAATGTTTATTGTTGATGGAAGCATTATTTTAATAATTTTTAAAGAGATACCGTCAACTTCAGTGGCATTCGATTTGCTCATAGCACAAGCTCGATGTATCATCTCCGGTGTAATATATAGCCAGTAAAATTTACTCTCATCATAACTTACTTCGTTTAAATATAATTGATCCTCATGATGACCATTAGGATTGTTTCCGACAGAGAGTGATCCAGTAATACTTGAGAAGTAATCATTCAATTCGCTGACCGAGAACATAAGTTTACTGTTTGTATCTTTTGATTTAATGAGTCCAAGCTTATTACGTAGATTATTCCAAGTAGTGCCAGTGTCGTTCGATGATTTAAAGATATCTGAATAAAATTTTTGCTTCGTAGATCTAATTAAATTTTGTGTTGAATTCCTTAGTTGTCTAAAGTGCATGTGACTATCTTCATCTCTTCTCCTACGCCATACTCTTCTCGCCTTATTTCTCTTCTTAATTGCCTCTTTGATGTCCGACGTGATCCAGGGGGCTGGAAGACGTTTAAAATTTCTCCAACATAGTGGTGTATATTTATCAAGGCAGCCCAGAACCACCCGATTGAAGATTTCAACCTTTTCGTCTATTGATGGGGCAGCGAATAAGGAACTCCAATCTGTACCATTCAAGTCCTCCTGAATCCTTCCCAGATCGAGATTCCTGAGATCCCTACAGAGACGTGCTCTTGAGTTACAATGTTCCACCTTAAGTTTATACGTCACACTAATGAGGTCATGAGCAGATAAAAAATTAACATCTTGTTGCTCGAAGCCAATCAATTTGTCAGGGTCATCCACGATGCAAAGATCGATCCAAGTGGTGGAGTTCTTAAGATGGTGTGTCGGATCATGAGGAACCAAGTAAAGACTAGAGGAGCGTAAAAAAGTGTTGATTAGCCTCGAGTCGTAAGAGTCTAATAACATGTTGGTGTTGAAGTCGCCAAAGATTACCGCGTGTCTATAATTAATCTGCAGGTCTTGAAATACTTCAAAAAATTCTGTGAGAAAATCAAAATTAGGTGGTCTATACACAACAGCGAGAAGCAATTTTGACAAATTAGGAAAAATTAACTCTCCAATTATATACTCAGGTTTCCGATGCTGTGCATGATTAGAGCACGTTAATACATTGGATTTTAGGGAATTGTGTAAGTAATAAGCTACCCCTCCTCCATTTCTACTACACCTATCATTCCTGAAGAGAGAATAACCATCCATCTGCACCATTGAATCAAGGATTGCTGGCCGGAGCCATGTTTCTGACAAGCAAATAACGTGATAATCCCTATCCAGAAAGAACATTGAGAATTCGTCCCAATGAGCGAGAAGAGACTGGCAGTTAACATGGCAAATACGCAAGTTTTCTAATGTAACACCGGCGTTATCCATAGTTTATATTAGCGATTTGACCTTGTATTTTACGACGTAGAATGGGGCATGCCGATGTGTCAGTTGCCCTGTGTCCATTATCCGTATCTCTATTTCCTCCATACCTCGAACAATTTGCGCATTTTGGAGAACCGTTCCTCTTCTAACAGTCTTTTGTTGTATGTGACTCTGAACAAGTACCGCATCTAGACTCACTTTTGCAGTTCCTGGCGTAGTGACCAAAAGCAAGGCAATTGTAACACTGCACAATTCTGATGTGATCAGCAAACTTATGGGCCGAGTATCCATGATAAATTCTACCCTGCTTATAAAACAGGTCACGTACTTCCGAGGAGACTTCGATCACGCAGCTCGTCTCAGTTTTACCAGATCTAGGCGGGTACAGATAGATGACTTTTAGATCCTTATTCTTAATTCCATTTAAGTTCTGTTCAATGATTTCTTTTTGAATCTCTTCACGTTTCGCTGAAACATTGATACCATAAACGATGAGCCGCAGGTCCATTTTAGTGCTCTCAACAACTCTCAGCCCCGCCTTTACAAGGCCAGGATGAGACCTAACTCGCTCAAGATCCGGGAAGTCAGCCTCAATTCTAACCGCTTTGTCCCTGGATAGAGACACCTTCTTAATTTTTAGCGCACATTCCGCTGGATTAAAGACCTTGGATATTATGTCCCTGGTAGCCTGCGATGAAGGAATCTCTCCCGCAACAGTATCCTCTGGGATGATAAGAAAACTAGTAGAAATTGGCGCCTCAACCACCTGTCCACGTGAAATATGTACGCCAGGTCTACTGAGAGCCGACGCATAGGACTGACCGCCGCTCAAGAGACCACTCCGCATCCTGCCATCCTCATGGATCTTCGCGTCTTTGATTGCCTCAGTAACCGACTTCTTTATTTCGACCACTAGATTTTTATCCAGATTCTCCCTACTCTCAAGGACGCTAATCAGAACTGAAGAGACTTCAATGAACGCGTCCCTACAGAATCTGAACGCAGCCTCCAGTTGTGATCGCTTATTCGACGATTCCTTGCTCGTCAGTAAAATATCAGAGATTACATTACTATTTCTATTCACCGAAGCTTTTAATTCATTAACTCTCGAAATAGATAACATTGAGGAACGCTCCTCACGCTCACACGCGCTCCCACCAGATGAAGCATGCTCCGCCATATATCGATCACCAGCATCATCCTGATCATCTCTCAAAGAGAGAGAGAGAGAGAGAGAGAGAGAGAGAGAGACAAGAGAGAATGAATGGTCGCATGGTATCATAGTGGGATAAAAATAGTTAGCCCGCATGAAAATGAGTGCGGAGAATCTTCATTTAACGCGTGATCCGCGTCCGTATCAAACTGCGAGCGCGCGTCGCGACGGTAATCAGATCTATTACAACATTCGCTCGCATTGTTGGTGCACGTGCTCGACGTCACCGCGCGGATGAATATTAATATTCGACTCGGTCTCGAGGCGGATCGCCTTGTACGTGCAAGCAGAATCTCGCGCACTCCTGGATCAGTTAAGGCGACAACGAGCGAGTTACGCAAACACGCGCTCGGAATCGAAGTCGAACACGGAAAACCGTGGATGGGAATCGCAGCGCAGATCGGAAGAACGCGCAGCAAGTGGAAAACAATATTGTCCATAAGAATATGCGACAATACGAACAATTCTCCAAAAATCGCGAACTCGTCGGAGACACGTTGTTAGAGAATCAGCGATGACATTGCTGCGAGAACTGCAATTCCTGCAGCTCGCACTCAGCATAATTGATGACAAGTCGTGTGTAAGACGATTACGTATCCTCATCGCGGAATTAAACAGCGCAGTCGAGCGGCCGGCTTATAATTGCACGATGCGCGACGCCGCAAACGAGACTCGCGCACATTTGCCGCAGACGCCTCGGTACTAGCGTCGGCGATACTGGCGTCGAGTAATACCTACTACTGGGTAATTACAGCTGCTAGATGAGTGATCTACGGACATCCCGACCGAACGAGCGGGATTTAATCGTGGAGCCGGATCAGTTCCCTTCGCTGTGCCGTGCTTTTTCTGAATTTTCCACTCCGACTTTCACGCTTAACGGAGCCGATCATGTGCCGATACGAGCGAACGATATCACGGCGTGATCAATAGGCGGGCTTGAACGCACGATGCGGTAAATCGCGAGTCATAAATTATCGCCGTGATGGCGTTACGCTTACGTTCCGGCTTACGCGCCTTCATGTCTTCATTCAGAAGCAACTGACTTCATTCACTCGGCTGACGCAGATTATCGCACGCAAGCACGTTTCTAGCTGTTAAATCCGCGAGCTTTTTCATTTAACGTACGCTTTCTGTTTATTTTCATAATTGTAGTGAGCGGAGTCTTACCGTATATGCGAGACGCGTGCTGGTAGCGGTACACGAGAAAACGCATTTTGTCAAGAGTGCCGTTAGACGCACGGTTCAGGCATGCATTAGGTCCTCGAAGTAATGTCGAGAGTAATGTACAAGAGTAATGTCCCGCGTGTCGTTCTATTGTTACTAGATTGTTACGTAGCTACAACACGCGTACGATGCGTTTCTCGCGTGTCGTGTAACCGTAGGACAATGTCAAACAGCGACGCACGAATAACGCGCAGAACCGTTAGCCGCGCGCGACGTCCTCTTCGGCTGCCTGCGAAGCTGGACTTTGCGCTCCCGTGGACCAGTTTCCAACTGGCAGTGCGTTAACCATTAGCGGATCATTAAAAGCGGTGCGTTCCTCTACAAACGTTCGAGTTTGTCGCAGATAAAGGTTTCGAGCACGCGTTACTCGATAACGTTCATTTGCGTGTTGCGCAACACGTTTAGCCATGTCATCCACGCCGCGAGTGTGAACGAGCCAACACTATATTTAGCGAAAACTGAACATTCAGCTTCGAAAGTCCCGATTTCAGAAACTGCAGAGATCTGACACGATCACCGCGACATGATCTCGTTTAACGCGACTGTCAACGTGATTGACTAGATATCGAATACACGATATCTGCTTCGCCGGCGATGTTCGCTGGTTGTTATTACGTTATTACGTTATTACTCGTTCCGCGTATACTCTACGCGTACTTAACATTTTACGCTACTAAACCAGTTTCGAGTCAGCGGTCAGACCAGCCGCAGCAACCCGCCACGGGTTGCTGGAAGATGTAATTTATTGACATTTGTCGCATGTCGGTGATGCGTGCGTACCGCGAGAACGCGTACAAATTCTTGCGGCCGCGCGTAATCGATCACCCACGGCTTATCGATAAATCGCGGCGTAATACGTTAATGGCACCTATAGCGTTATCCGCGGCGACATTAACGTTATCGCGATCGCTGTGCCCTAGGAATGCCGATAGATCACTCGGGCCCGTCCGTTTGATTGTTCAGGCGAGGATAATTATTTGCCGTGCTGGAATTTTTAATTACCCCAAGTCACTCACGTTTCGTACGCAATGACATTACACGCAATTGCGACAGCTGCGTGTACACGTGTTTTGACAATATTTTCTACAAGTCCGAGAGAGGGAAGGGGGGCTATCGGGAGAGGGAATTGGATACACCCGCAGTGCGAGTGGTACATAAATTATTCAACTAGCCATCACAGCCGAGATCACGCTTGAACGCGCTTTCGTTGAAAGAAGGAAAAGCGCCGTTAACGGTTTATTTTGATTTATGCTCCTCGTTAATGCGCAACAAATACGAAATACGCATGATTTCACCGGCGAGACGGTGTTTTATCGCGTTACTCGGACATTCGCCGCTTTTGCTCTCTCTCTCTTTTATTTATCGCCTATCGCCTATCGCCTCCCTTCGTTAAGCAACATGCGGAGCCTCCGGGAAGGTGTTAATAAGGTACCGAAAGTCGGCGTCACGACGACGGGAGGGCGCGAGCACGGTAATTAAGATAATTAGCCGGTACGATACGGCGCATTGTTATCCCCAGCACGTCGCACGCACCTTTTCTGGCGCGTGCTTTATGGTGCTCGTGCGCGCGTAATTGCAGCTTTCTTCAATCACCAACGACGATCGCGGGCCTGTTACCGCGATTAATGTCGTCGGTATCTCGCGGAGACGACGACCCCTCAAAATGTCAGGAGCGTGCTGCGTACCAATTATTTTGCGAGATCCTCCCACGACGTTCGTCCCCGAACGAGAACGTCGCGTCGCCGAGAGGAAACTTGATATTTCCTTCGGCAGATTGATTTGTAGCCACTTGCGCAAATGCGCTCGCCAGCTCTTAAACTTGGCGACAATGAGCGGCCAGGAATTTTCAATTAACCAAGACAAAGTTACGCGAAGTTACGCGGAATTGAGGGCGCAAGTTCGAGGCGCAAGTTGCGCCACGGGGCGCGAGGTAAATCATCGTTAGCAAAATAATACGGCGACGCTACTAAACGCGCAGTGTCTGCGTCGCGATCTTGTATGCAGAAGTGCAGCAGCTTCCCTCGACTTTTCGTCTTAGAAAGCTCGACGCGCTGCGTCGCTGAGCTTTCTCGGAGAAAGCGCGCGCGCGCGTACGTTGATCTTTTCTCGGGGAAACGATAATTCGCTGCGGATTGTCTTGGTCTTTGATCTATGTGCACCTTCTTCCCCGTTGTATCACGCTCACGGTACACACGGCGCGCGTGTTTGATCATCGCCGTGTTTGAATGCGGCAATTATTAACGGGCCCTCGTCCCGAGAGGAGCACACAAATCCCGGTTCTCACAGTTTCTATTCGATGTCCCGCGCTCGATGACACTCAGCATTGGTTTCCCTTGTCGCATTTAGCGTACCCGAGTATCCGGAGAGGCACTCGACTGCCCACGAGATCCTCATTACGCACTCGAAGGGGCACTCGCGCGCGATGGCAGCTGCCGTCTTTGTGTAAATAGCGACGGCCACTATCGCGCCTAGGAAAAGCACGAGGTCTCATTGAGCCGCGGCCTTAACCCGATCTCGCTGATACAAGCGGCTGATTTTCAACGGCTCAGAGATGTCCCGTGACTAATCGTGAGCGTGACGCAACAAAAGACGCTTTTAGAGCCGTGTTGCCGTCGCGTGGAAACCTTTTCGCGCTGAGGCCTTCGTTCAGCTGAGGCCTCTGCTTGCGTCTACCCGTCCAGACGAGCCGTAGACGTGGCCTAATTAGTTCCTCGCCGTTGATCGAGAAGCTGGAGAACGCGATGCGATCTCGAGAGAAAAAGACAAAACTGAAACGATGATATCACGAGCAGCATTCTCGTTAGGATCATCAGATTGCCCAAAGATCCGCGAGATAATTATTCCAATTATAATAATAAATATTCCAACGTTGCTCATTAGCTCGGCCGATGGGCCGATCGTATCGTTGCACAATTGCGAGCGTGGGCCGACTCTTCGAGGTACGCGACATGACAATGATGACGCTGTTTCTCCTCCATTCCTACGGAGCGAGAAAGGACCCGGCGAGGAATTTACCGTACGATGACACGCTGCACTTAACCTTCATTCGTGAATGAATTGGAAAGTGATTAGGGTGATACCCACGTGGGCCCATCCCAATACGGGAAACGCGGCAGGGAGGTCGCCGGAGAATTAGCCCCGCGACGCTAATGGAGATATGCTTCTCCGATATATCGTCCTCGGTGCACCGTTATCGGCTGGCACACGCGAGACGACGGCGACGCACGCATCGACGGCTTCCTGTCGGCTCTCAGTCTCATCTCGATCATCGACAAGAGCCGCTTCCTGCCGAGCGAGCGTGATGACAGTGCGTCTCGTCTGCTCGAAACCCGCGCGGTTCCTTGCGGCACGAGGTCCCGAGCAAATAAACCTCGCAACGTCCGGCGAGAGTTTCCGAAGACCGGTTTCTAAAATGGGACTCGACCTTCCTCTGCTTCCTTCGATCGAATCGCCGCGCGAGTGGAACTAATTCCTCGCTCCGCGTTGCTCCGATTCATCGTTAATTGCGCGATTGAGATCTATGCGGGATCTATGAGCCGCAAAGTTCCGTGGATCACCACCGATGAGAGTCGAGCCGAATGGACGATGAGAGCTCCCGTATCTCAGCAAATCGACAAATCGCTCCGATACTTCAATGCCGACCAGCACATGAACAATCGCTTCTCCATGCACTCTTCCTTTCTCCTCTCGTTCTCTCGCCTTCTTCGGCTACGCGGAAGCTTTCTCGTCAAGAATTCGCGTTCATATATCACTTCGTAGATCATTCGACGTCGTTACATCGCGCACTCCGTGCGCATGCCCGGGGCGTAACGCGCGCGGATACGCACCGACAAGATCGTCTCCCTTTCGCGCGCCGCCGTGGCCGCGCCGAAATAGCAGCGACTGAAGATGGACGACTCTCGTACATCGGTGTCTAGCTGACGAATGTTAGTAAACTGCGTTGCAGCTTGTGCCGCGAGCGGGTCGTTGCTCTTCTGGACAGGCCAAACAGAGAACCGACATTCGTGGCTCCGGTTTAGAATGTCTCCGTCGAGGATAACCGCCGCGATAAACGACAGCGTTCATGGTCACACCATGATAATCAGTGGTGTTGTTTGTTGCTCGTTTGCAAACTCGACTGTATTCTCATCGTTGCAAACTACCATCACGAAGTGAACGGTGATTGACTAACGCGCATACGAGTGACTTGGCGAAATTCTAACAATGATCATCACTTTGAAATCAATTAGGAGAACGTGATCGTTGAATGACGTCGAATTCGTATTACTGTGCCATTAATATTTATGCGCGCCATTGAGATAAATATTCTGACATTTCCTAATAACATTGCGAAAGTATCGCTTCGCGTTAAGATGAACAACGCTACGATTGAGTGACCTCGATGACGCCCAAGTCAATTTACTTGTATATATGTGGGAAAACCAACTGACACGCTCACGGAACGGCGAGATAAAATGTTAATACGATGCATAACACTTCTTTCGTCGCCGTCATCCAATTTATCATTCTATTCCATTTAATTTGCATATCTTTATTATGTGATGCTCCTAACGCAATTCTATATTCAACTTCATTTTATGAACGACAGAAATGCGGAGATCGAAATTTCGATCTCGAAGCAATCTGAATAAAAAGAACTTCATTTCCGCATTGTGCGCGTGATACTATCGACGCACCAAAACTTCGAAACTACTTTCGATAAAAGTCACGAAAAATTTTACGATACGTAAAAAGTCGCCGGATTACGGCGATGAAACTCTTCTTTCCACGCAAACAAGACTATCGAGATTGCCTTCTTTATCTTTTGCCATATCTCTGCGACAGGAAACCGAATAATTTAGCGGAGACAGCAACCAGAGACCAGCAGAGAGCAGCAATAATTTCCAGGCATATTCGGCGAACACTCGGTCATATAATAAATTGGACGAGCAGTTTCCTACTTTCTACATGCAGTCTCGACTGCGCAGTTAAGCGTGCCGTCACTTCCTTTTTTTCGGTGATACCGGTATATATCTCTGCTTATATCGCTGATAGCCCTGCCATTACTCGGACACTATATCATTACCGCGTCGCGCGATGATAGTGCTTTATTGTGATAAGTGCAAACTTAGCCATGCGAGGAAACACGCTGCTCGGCGGATATCTTATTTGCGGAACTCGGTGTATCGAGTCTTTGCTGTCGTTTACCGCGTGTTCGTGTTCAGAATTACACGGTGGTTTTCCGGTAACGACACGCGCGCACATGAATGCGTCGATCGCGTCGAAAGAGGGATGGAAACATAAATGCACTTTGACGACACGATGGATCGTTTGCTTCGCGCTAGACGCAATTAAATGGTAATGTTCTTCCAAGAAGCACGTAACGCTGTAGCGATGCACGCGCACGGAGAACTGCATTAAATGCACGCATGCATGCACGCACGCACGCACGCACGCACGTACGTACGCACGCTTCTATGATAAACTCGGCACGGCTCGGATTGTTTCGCGTGTCAAGCATTTGCCAAGATCCTGCTCGGGTCCGTTGACTTTTCCGCGAAAATCAGTGAACATCTAAAAGTCACGCTCATCGCGCGAATTGCCAGATTCTTTTCCGCTCGAGGATGACATATTGCGCGCGACATGTGCATCAACAGCTGCGCAATGTTTGTTATGCGGTTGCATACGTAGCGGGATAATAAAGACGAATTTACGTTGCAGCTAGGAAATCGATTTTCAATTTGCCTGGTTGCGACGAGGAAAAAAATATTTCCTGATAAATACGTCAATTAGCGAGATATTAATCATTGCACTGAACCGTTACGTATGCATCTGTCGATACGTATCTTCGAACAAGCGGCTATTTTAATTCCTCATTAATTCCGCAGAGGAAAAGGTGATGGGATGCAGACAACGCTTGTCGAATCGCCCGCACGATCTTATGTTATTATATCATTACGGCTATTCCTCAGCGAGGTAACGTCATTTGAATTTAGACGAAGAGATCAATCTCTCGTATGAAATTAACATCTATCCGCTCTTTAATATTCCGCTAATGATCGCATCGCACGTTTTTCTGCAACGGTTTCATCGCGCCGCCCGCGCCGCATCGACAAGATTCTACATTCACGGACAAAGCAAATGATAATCGTACACAAATGATTGGTAATGACCGAGGAGATCTTGGCTGTCGAGGATTTTTGAGATGTCGAATGCGTGTCTTAAACGAGGCGAGGGCGGGATTAATTCCTCGCGACCTGCAATATCACGGAATAATGCAAATGCGATATTAAGCGATTTATCGCAGCCGTGCTCGCATATTTCGCTCGCGCAACAAGCTCAATAAAATCTCCGTCGCCATGTAGTACCCTATCGACTTTTCATATTCATTTCCTCCCATGTCCTCCCGTACATGTGTTCCTGCGGCTGAGTTACTAGCGTATCGTTGGCCGAGCCAAGTAATCGCTATTTCATCACGCCGACGTTTTACTTACGATGCATGCCAATGACTTCCTCGTACACGGTGGGCGTGCCTTAATCATTCTATCACGAGTTTTGCACGATTTCGCCTATGATATCGACCAAGTTGAGTACATTAATGAGTATAGCACCTTGGAAGCAGCGTCTTCCAACGTGCCGTGAGAATTTGCGGAATCCTTGGCAATCGGCGACACAATCATTGTACGAATTTATATGGCTAGCAGATAATTATTCAATGGACAATTACTGACGCGTAAATCCGTTTCATCGCGGAGTTCGAGCATATGCAGCGGAGATTTCGAGGGACGGATACATCGATGAGCGCGCGTGTGCTTTAACACAGCGTGACAAATCCAAAGGTGACAAGAACGCCTAGAAATCCCGCGTAGAATTATTGCGACAATTATTATTTGCATAAGGCGGTGTGTGCAAATCCCGTGCGAGCCAGCACCGTCTCCGCGCGCGGAGACACGCGAGTGCTCGCCGGTGTCGCGAATTATGCATCGTAAATCCGAGCGATCAGCCCGCGCCGCGACATTCTCGTTATGCAAGCTTGGAGCTGCGTGGATCGTGGATCGAAACGCCTTAATGCCAATCGTTGGCTCCGTACGCGAGATAAACGGATTGAAAGGGAGTTAATGAAGATTAATCGTGCCGGACGTGAGGTCTCCTCAGCCTGGAAATCCGAAAACACCGTTAAAACCATCAGGCTCCACTCATCATTAAATTACTTTAATGACCGATTGCGCGTCTCGTTATCTGGCCGGTCTGAATAATTATCGAGAGTGAGTAACGCGCGCCACGATGTCGGCAATAACACGCGCGCATTAAAAAGAAAGAAAAACGAAAAAAAAAAACGAACGATGGCAGTAATAGCAACTTTATGAACGAGAAATGTGAAATATGGAATAATATCACGAGGATTATTGCAGGATACTGGAAAATATCGCGCGTTTCAGTCAGCTTTTTGCCCGGTTGTCGCTAATAATAATCCCGTTGCGAAATGCTCGACCCGCGAAGTTAAACGGACCGATTACGTACTATGTAAGAGCCGAGAAAATTAATTTCATGCGCCGTTACACCGTTGAGAAGGGAAACTGTGGTTTACTTGGCAGAGCTGTCACTCTGTTCGTCGTTCAGTAAAACACCGCGGCGGTAAAACACCAACCCCCTCTGGATTAGCGCGTTAACGCCTTTTTACGTGAACGCCTTACCTCGCTTTCATCTCCTCCGTTCGAGGAGAGATACAATAAAGTCTGGACTAAAGCGGGTAATCAGCGGGTTCTGCGCGACGCTCGCGGGCGAGAGAATTAATTTCCATAGGACGAACGCGAGTTATTATCTTCTCGGCCGCGTATTCATGGACGTTACGCGCGCGTGGGACGGACAAGCCGCGTCTTCTCTCCGGGAGACGAACACGCCTGATTGTCACGTAACGAGCAAATTTAAATCTTTACGGACTGCACGAGAGCACTTAGGTGGCTCGGGTTTCACGCACACCATTTCTCGCTTGCATTTTAATTGAACGTAACACAATGGCCGGGACGGGCGTTCGTTCGTTTGTTCGTTTCGTCGTCCGTCGTCATTATTTCTCCACCGAGCGGAGATCTACGAGAGCTTGACGGATGATTCAGTGAACCCTACGCGCGGGATGAGCGCATATTAAATTTTATTGATGCTAGCATCTTCATGGGACGTCTTTTGACCTCGTTTGACTCGACGTGCATCCTTCGGCTTGATTCTCGAGTCGTGAACGAAAGAACAAGGTTCAAATTTTTATTTTCTATTCTGCGCGCGCGCGCGCGCACGCGCGTGTGTGTATGTGCGTGTATGTGGACATAAGATTCGTTAATGTCACATGGAAAATTAATACGGAATTGTGCCGAAAGGTCATACGTCCTCGCGAGTCGATTGTGTTGGGAGAAGTCGAGCTTTTTGAAAGAGGTAATCATAAAACACACTTGTCACACGTGAAATGTCAGTCGGTCGTATAGGTTTTATGCAATTTTTATTACCATTGCTTGGGAAAACCGATATTGCGTCCGTCGTCCAATATAGAGAGTGTCCAATATAGAGAGTCGCTGTTGCGATCGACCACGCTCATTCGTTTGACTAAAAATGAATGAATTGACTTTTTCCGAGTAGCTGCAAATAGCCAAAAGGTCCAAGTCGATAAGCGTCGAAAGAATTCGTGAGGTTTATAATCAGAATGAGGCCACGTCTGCTCTTTGCATAATCTTTACAGATTCCTCGGATTCTCTGAATTCTCTTGAAACTGAGTGCCGTATGCAGATCGGCTCGTGCGAAAAGCACGCAATAACACGCACTCACGTGCTTAATTACAACCTTGCAGCCTTCATAGTTGCTGCTTAATAGTTTCGTCGCATGTTCGCTTTGCGGCAATCTTGAGAGTTTGCATTGGCGCGCGGGAATTCGCTTCTTTCCATTGCGAAAGCTCGCGAAGGTTCGCCCGTCTCGTGTTTTACGTTTTATTGTCGTGACCGGCGATCGATCGACTTCCCGTCAACGCGCGTTTAATTATCCTGCGGAAAGGACTCGCGCTGGATTTGCGTGCCGGCCCGCTGCAATGGATTACGTGACGTGACGTTGCAGAATGCCTCCAAATCGCGTGCGCCGTGCCGTCGTGCCGCCGCACAGTGGGGTATTTGTCCGATTTAGCTGGCCAAAAGTCACTTTCGTTAAATCTGTTCTAGACATAAACAAATTGCTATCTGGTAAAGATAAATAGTTAGAGAGTTAATAATATGACATTTTTGCTTCTTGCAACGTTGCTATGCAACGATTCTATCAATCAGAATTGGAGCATCTGTAACAGTAAAACGTATGTTTCTTCGGCGTTCTTGAGATAACCAATTTTTAAAAGTTGTATCTTTACAGTTGAAAGTGATTAATTACACAGGTCTGCAAAATTTCAAAAACTTTATGCGTTTTGGAATTGAAAGGCTATTTCCTACGTAATTTTGTCCGCTGAATACGAATCCGACCTTAGAATTTCTCTATCACGTTAGGTTTTCGAGATAATTAGGTTTAAATAGCCAAAAAATGCCGATTTTGACTATATTTAACCGATTATTGCTAACAAAGTAATTTTATTTCAAGAAATTCGCAAACGGCATCTTAATGTACAACTCTTCCCCTTCAAAATCATATAAGATTTTTTATTTTACGATTACTTTTAACAGAGATATGCAAATTTAAAAAATATAACTTTAAGTACAATTTTCTTGGACATTTTACTGTCATTTTCTCTTAACTGAGGGACGTACTGAAATTCTTATTATCCGCAAATTCAACGTAAAAACATTGGAAGTTTGATTTAAAAAATTACAGTAAAATTTCCTAGAAAATTTTCACCATGTGAACAATGATGTTTAGTTGGTATATGTATATAGTATTATAAAAATAGCTTCTAAAGAATCCTATCTTTGTGCTTTCATTTTTTTCTCACTGTGTACTATAAAGTACTATATTTTCTTTCATTTTATTGGTTTTAATTTTTCATAATAATATATGCTACAGAAATAGACTGTCACATATAATGTCTATAATGTGCTTTGAGTCTCATAGACTTCAATATCAATAAACTTCAGTATCTCCGTCAAAAATAATCGTAAAATAACAAATCTTATGTTTTTAAAGGGGAAGAATTGTACATTAAGATACCTTTTGCGAATTTCTTGAAATAAAATTACTTTATTAGCAATAATCGGTTGAATATAGTCAAAATCGGCATTTTTTGGCTATTTAAACCTAATTATCTCGAAAACCTGACGTGATAGAGAAATTGTAAGGCCGGATTCGTATTCAGCGGACAAAATTACGTAAGAAATGACCTTTGTAATCCAAAACGCAAAATCATGCAGACCTGTGTCATGGATAATCTTAAAGCAGATTGAAAAATATCATGTTTAGGTTAATTATAAAGTCAATTTTAATATAACTAGAAGGAATTTATTATACTTCAGGGTACGTCCCGGCATTTATATTTATATTAATATAAAGAGAAAGGTCTTATGTTTATAATAATAGAAAGAATAGCCGCGGAATCTCGCGGTTATTCTTTTTATTGTTATAAACATAAGATCATTATACGATATTATAATTGATTGTGTTTTATATATTGTAGAATAAAACACTACAGATGACATTTTCCAATTAAATTGCAGGACCATCCGGGGTCAAAATATTAACTCGAATAAAAATATTTAACATCATACAATAGTGCGAAAAATCAAGTATTAATGAGAAATTGGAATTTGTTGAAAACAAAAGACTTTTGGCCAGCTAAATCGGACAAATACCCCACTGTGCGCCGTGCGATTGCTGGCTGGGAAAAAGCGTTATAAATTGAATCGCGTGCAGATAAATTCTATAAATTGCGTATAAAATTGATTGAAGCGGCAATTCATATGCCACGTGTGAATCATCAATCCCGGAAATCAAATTGATCGTTTGTGATGATCAGCGTGGCTTTTGTGTCGCCGTAACGCGCGCGCGCGCGCGCGCATTATAATTTTCCATTACGAGATCTCGAGATATACGCGCGCATCGTTTATGAGCACAATGCAATTATCGTAGTGCGTATCGGCGGCCGATTGTCGCCTACGTGAAACACGTCTTGCAGGAAGAGACGGAGGCGAGAATAAGACGCGCTTTTTGCACGGCACGCTCGTATTTGCTCTCTGTTGCAATATTGCTTGTATACTTAGCATTAAACTGCTGTAATACCAGTCGTTTAATATGATGAATGGTGACTTGGGATAAGAACTAAATGCAGCGAGCCTGATACTCGAACATTACGAAAGTAAGTAAGAAATTTCGCTTAACGCTAAGAGGACCAATATAAATAATCACGTACAGACACGTAATCACACGTACAATTACAAGATTATTGCAAATGGGACGAATAATAATCGGAAATATCATTAGCGCGACGATTCGTTAGCCGCACAATTACTCGGCTCCTCGGTTACAAATAATTAGTTGAGAGGGTGAGCAGGGGATAGGATGAAGAGAGAACGAGCGTAACAAGTGCAGTGGCAAACAAGCGACCTATCGTCGCTAAGTTATTAGGTCACTTCCCTGCAACGCGAACGTAACGTAAAACCACGCCGGTCGGAATGCACATCGAGCCGAAGCCGTAAATATTGGTTATACGTGAGAGAACATAATGCACAAGTATCATAAAGCGGAGGCGAGGGATAACGCAGCGCAAACATGCGCCGGAACATCTATGTAAACATGTCGGGGACGAAGGGGGAAGTTCTTTAACCCGCCGAGTAAAAGAAACGTGTTTTCTGGAACGGAGCCGCGCGCGTTTCCCGTGCTTTCGAAGCTTTCGAGCTCCCGATCGGGGAACTTTATGCACTTGGCACGACCACTCGCCAGTCGGCGACTTGCATCATGGATTGCATCAGAGAAAGAGAAAGAGAGGAAGAGAGGTACGCACACACATGTGCCAAATTCTGTTTCTCGTCGATCGCAGAATTAAAATACGCAGAAATGTAGGAATGTCTCTTTACACCAAATCATTCCTTTCATTCTTGCCACGTTGTCGCGAATATCAAATGACATTTCTCGCGTTCACGTGTCATTGTAGATCGTATTGTGGCGTCGCCCTCGTAAAATTAGCACCGCGCGAATTCGGAAATTCGATACTGTCGACAGAGACCCGATTCCTCTCTGAAGCAATTCTCGAGTTGTCGATCTCGTAGCAGAAAGGATTCCGGCGATCAAACGCGAAAGACACTCGCGGCTATTCGCGGGGTACGAAGGAATTGGCATCGCATTTTCCCTTCCCGAGTATGGCAATAAATCGATCGCAGTGTTGCTGATGCTCGATAACTGGAACGTGCAAGTAAGTAATATCGAGGCTCGTGATGTATGATCGCGCGTGGATTAAATGCTAATTAAAACCGCCAGCTGGCCGCGCCGCAACGGCGCGGCGTGACAAGAGCGACGCGCGGTATTTCACAAAAATTCCAGAGCCCGCACCCCCGATGCGTTCGCGTGACGCATTAATTATTTATGTAGCACCGAGACGTGACGGTAGCGATACGTTAATCGGGACTTTCGATAAGCTCCTCGATCAATCAGCAAACGACCTGCCGTTCGTGTGATGTGTTATCGGCACACTTGAGGTGTAACGTTCACTTCTCGCGTTGTAAATTTGCAACACCGTGCTCGATAATTATCGAGCCATTTGCTTACCGATTGTATGTCCGGCTAATAGAATATAATAATTTTCTACATGCGTAACACGTGGACGGTAGCCCGACATATGTTAATATCGCGCTTAATGGCTTGTGGAGGCTGGGCTCCGAGTCGGATATCACTTAGGACGAACGAGCGTCGTGTATCGAGTAGCACATTGTGGACCTAGAAAAGTCGATGGATACACTTCGATATGCCCGCGGGATATTTGCGCTAATGTCTGTTTGACCATGCAAATTCTCGGTTGGGTACATTAATTACCACTAGCCGTTTGAGCTAGCCGCGACACAGGCCTGGCTGGGTACGTAATCAACTTGCGCTCGCGCGTTAGATATACGTGTATGCAAGTATATGTATGTTAATCAGCCATGGACTCTTGCGAATGCAGCATAGCTGTTTTTTTCAAGAGGACCGCGTTTCTGAGAAACCTCTCGCATCACGAAACGTATCACAACCGGCGAATTCACGCATCGCGGGGCAGAATTCTTTTTCTCGATGATGTCATTCGTCACCGGCTGAACGACCGGGTGGAATTTTTCAGACTGGTATTTCCGAGTCCGCCACTGGAATGCCGAATTATCGCAGATCGCATTAATAAAACGCGGTTATAATCAGGTCGCGCGCGAAATTGTCAGCGAGACGCACGCGCGCACCCGGCCAGTCGCGCCGGATAAATTGGCTTACGTATCGCGCTATTCGGGATAATTACCGACGACGAGACCGATGGTGAGGCGGGTAGAATAAATCACACTTTACAACGGCGCGCGTACGCGTATTATTAAACGCGCGGTGCGGCATAAAACGCCTTTTCCGCAACACAACACAGTGCGGCGCACCGCCGTAAATCAGGTGTTGGCGACGTCTCTTTCATCCGCGAACGACAGATACACGGTCGGCTGCGGATGTTGCTCTGCAGATTCTCCTCCTCCTCGCGGTCGCGGTATTGTTCGGAAAGCTGCGAGAAACGCAACACCGAAGAGAAACCGACATCTCCCGCTCAAGTCGATTCTCCCTTCGATCGCTTTCTCGGTGACTTTCGGTCATTCTTCGGTGACCAACGTGCGTCACGACGACAGTAACTTTTATTATAATTATCTGTCGCAACTTTTGCGATGTCCAAGTTTTCAGATAACGACCTTGGCCGGCCTATTGCTGCTTTCGCTTTCGTGCGAGGCCTTCGGCGTTGCGCAAGGGAATCGGTATTAGCTGCAAGCGACGCTCGCAATTATCATATCCCGAGATGGCACAATCACCACTAAAAAAGAGTCGGTTAATTGCGATGAGAGACCGGTAGGTAATACGCTTACGGTGTCAGCCGTAATCTCTCGACAATGTTCCTCTCGCGTAACCCGAGAGAATGACATGTCGACGAAACGCTCTGCGAGCATCGATCTAAGAGTGACGCTGAAAGTCGGTGGCTGTTAAATTTTCGTTTAAGTGACGGTGATTTAAATCCGTCGGCCCTCGGTCGGCCTTCCGTCAGCACACGGGATAACGAGAGCTAATGAAAACCGTCGTAAATACCGTCGTAAATTCGGGGTTGAAGAGTGCGATTCACACGTACGCTTTGTACAGCAGATTCAGCTTGAGATACGCTCGTTGGAGGATTTCTTTAGGGTCGCGAGTTGGAGGGCTCGATGTGAGAAAGAGCGAAGACACGTCCGACGTATTCCAAGCGAATTGTGCGCACTAATTTTGCTAGTAACGTACTAAATGGTTCGCTCTCATGGTGTTCGTCCTCAGGCTGTAATTCCTGCAATTCACGAGGCAGCATTCGCGAATATCGTCCACGGCTATGGTTCCGCTGACGACACCACTCTCCTCGAGAGGTCGGTGAGGTTATTCGTTCTAAACGCGACTCCAGAATGACGTATTTGTCGGTTTTAGCCGCGCCAAGTGCTCTCCGGAGCACGATCTTTAGGAAGATGAAAAAAGCCCCAAAGAATTTCGTCACGCGAGTTGTGTGTCGCCCGAAAATGCGGACGAAATTGTGGAACGTAACGAACGGTTGCGCGGCTGAAAGACAAGACGCTGGTTCTTATCGGGGCAAATTAGACGGATGAATTGAGCGATTAATTTAATGGTAATGGCCGAAACGGACGTCTCTCACGGTCGCGCCGCGGGCATAAAGCTTCTTTATGACCGATGTACGCGGGAAGAGCTTTCGTGCCTTCTTTTTGGTGCTGATTGTGTAAAATTCATGCCACCAACTTGAAGCAATCATGTCTCCGTGCGTGGGCGCATCCGGTTAACGCATTAGGGAATTGATTTGGAGATCATTAGCTCCGCGCGATCCGATGTGGTCGACGCGTACGTACTATATTATATATGCGGATTACGTAAGGATTTGCCGATTAATCGATCGAGCGCGTGGGTTTAATTCGTTTCATTGGCGCAGCTCTCGTGCCCGACAGATATCCGCGGGCGGTGCGGATTATTAGCGTGTTAAGGCTTTAGCGTAGTGGCGCATTAGCTACGCAAGATTTTACACGGTCATTCGGCCAAATTACGTAAGACGCCGTGGTTAATTGATCGTGCTTTGTATTATGCACGTACGCGCGCATACGTATCACCGACATTACGTACGTCGTAATCACGCCTGCGCGCTTAATGGCACGCGAGGCCTTTGATCTCCCTGATTAACGAATTACGCTGTGCGCACTTGGTTTCCTCTCCTCTTCCACGCGGGAAAACGCGCGAAAACGTAATCGCCTGTAATTTCGCGCGGCGATTACCGGCGGACTGGGACCTCCATCGTATCGTATACGTATCGTGTTGCGTGATGATTTCTCCGCATGACTGTTCGTTCGATCCACCATTATATTGTTTCATTACGTTGTTTCATTTAATGTCCTCACTGGCAATGCCGCCAGAAATCTCTCACCGCTTGGCGTGCGAGGAAAGAGGACGCGGGTAACGACAAGGAGGGGCGCTGGGCGTCCTAACCTCCAAGCGCGACAATGTCGAATTATATGTGATGCCTTCTCTTACCGGTCTGCGAATCAATCTCCCGATGACGAGCTCCTCCTCTTCGATAACCCGTGAACAAACTTATCCCGCGGAACTCACTCAACCTACGAAAAAACCCGAAAGAAAAGGTCCGAGAAAATCGACGCGCGTTGAGGCAACGCGCAACATGAAAACAATGAAGCGTTCGGGGCGCCACGAGTCCCGCGCGCGTTTTTTGACTCTTTAAAATCGCCTGTTGAGGTTGCGCAGGGGAGCGCACTGCACTTATATCCATCCGGACGAAACAGCATAATTACAATCGAACTTCACTTAAGGTAAGTTCGTTCAACTTCTTAATTATATTGTTTCATACGTTAACGTCAGACAATCCCATATCTGATAAAGGTAAAGTTGGAAAAGAAGAAAAAAGAAAAGCAAAATGAAACGGTTATAATTCTGCGCTCGTTCGTAGCGTAAAAGGAGAAAACAATAATCTTACGCGCGGCATAATAAATAAATACACTGGGCACCGGGAATTGCCGTAAAACGAATGAAAAGTGAGTTTTACGACGTAATGTCGGGACGAGCATCTGGTAGAACCTACTCTGGTGGCTCTTAATGAGTGATTATCGTCGTTCACTCGCCAGACGATGTTCATTAAGAAGCCGCCGATTGTCCTTCTCCGGCCGACACGAGGATTCCCGTCGATTAATGATCGAGCGAGCGGGATCGAGCAGGAACGTACAACGTGCACGCCGACACCGATCGCTCGTATCGCGGATCTTGGCGCCAGAACTACTCGTTAAGACGTGCTGCGAGAAGCGCCGTCCCTTTTCTCCCCCCCTGCTCTTTCCCGCACGCTTTCGTAATCGCTGATTGTGCAACTCGAGTTGCATTGTCGGTTTTACGAATGACGTGATGACGAGCGCGTGGTCTCCCTCATTTAGCGTTCGCTCACTAATTCGGCGATCGGTTCCGCGAGCACGCTCCATCGATTCATGTATCAACACTTGCATTATAACAACTAACGTTTCCCTGTTTTCTTTTTTTAATTTGTTTCTTTCTCGAAATTCAGTTATTTGTACAAATAGCGTGTTCTACTGGTAAAAGTGCACGAGTGATTAACGACCGATTCACAAGAGCGCGACAACGGCAGCGTAGTAATCGCCCATTGAATATCATCGATGAATATTGCATGTCGTTCCATTGATTAAATTCCCGACTCGTTAGACTGTTATGCTAATGGGAGACGCGCCGCGGGAGTCCGCACCGGGATTTCGTCGGTATTTGCCTTTTACGGTCGTGTTTTTGTGAACGTTAACGCGCTATCCGCGGAACGTGTGCAGCCTCACGTGGACCGCTGCTAAAACGTGATCGCCCTACGAAATATCGGCGCAGCATGCAGAAATTCGATCCCCTCGTCTCGTCGCGAGCGACAATCGAGGATCGATCGTCACGGATGATTACGATTTCCGGATGAGATTCCGCACGGCCGCTCGCGCAGCTAATCCGTGCGAGAGCCGACGCGGCACGCCGAAAACTAGAAGGAGTCCGCAATTCCATCGATGTATGCGTGGACGAGTGCATTCATTCTTTCTCTCTATCTGTCCATCTCTCTTCGGAACGTCTCTTGGCATTTCCGTCCTACCTGCTCCTTTTTTCACTCCTTTCGATCGCGAGCGCAACTGATTCGTCGCTGATTCGCGTTTTGTGCGCTTCCATGCAACGTAAGTAGCGGAATGCTCTGGAACTAGTTTCCCGCTTCTTATTACAAACCGGAAACGGCTCGTTAAATGTTACACTGATTTGTATATCGACTGCCGAGAATTGAATTCCTGAAAAATCTAGTGTTACGTAAGGTGACTTTGTCCACGACAAACGCTGAGCGATTCAGAGCCGATTGCAAAAACAACGCGGTGTTTCCACGGCGTGGCTGTCAACGGAGAAGATGACGAAGAAGAGGTAAATTACGCCAGGAAAGGCGGAATGTAACGTTCAATGAAAAACGCGGGGAAGCACGTGCACCCCGTAACTCGAACGGGGCAATGTGATGCCGATAACACGAGCTTTATTAACGCTCGGAACGTACGCGCGCCCGATTGCTGAACAGAACACACAGGATCTCCGTTTTCTCCGCTCGGATCGGAGCAGATTTTTTCTATAATGACTTCATCCCCGCGCGCCGGCATTAACTCAAATCGGAGGTGGTATAACGTGTTATTTAACCGATTGCGCCTTCCCAGCGGCTGGCGAAATTGCCTTCCCTTCTCTGAAGGGCCTAATGGAAACAAAGGGTGTGGCGCGGGGCCCGGATTCGCGGTACGTCCCTCCATCGATACAGTGTAAACAACATTAACGGCCTGATGACTATCCTGATTACTAGCCCGAGAAGGCTACGAGTCTCGCACGCCTCATCGCGTCACCCGAAATTGCGCTGGGAATTATTGATTGCATTGCTAACCGCGACGTCTCTCGCAATTGCACGGACCTCACATGACACGCACGATATTACGCGATTTTCCTCAATGAATTTTAATCATTCCTCTGTGAGGAAAGTGGATGATAGTGAAAGGAAAAGCGGCACGGCGAGAATAATCTCCTCGTGGTCGCGTCCCGTGCACCATAACGACGAAATCGTAATCGAGCGAGGAGCTCATGGTAATTTGAACTCGTTAATCCGTCGGCGGCGTTGATTCTGCGTCTCCAGGACGCAGACACCAGACGATCCCCCTATGCCAGTTACGACGCCGTGGAAATATTTTTGGATTACGATGCAATTCGCGTTCGTGGAGAGGAAGGGAGGGAGGGACGAGGGATGCGTGGTCTTTGGATGTTCTCCAAATGCACGAGCCCGACCGGCTTGACCGAAAATCCGGCCTGGAAATTCGACGGTCGCGTCGCCGCGTCTCGCATCCCGAATTGATGGTATCGCACCGCGATGAATAACGATCGGTACATCTCCTGGAACTCACTCGGCTTGCTCGGACGTCGCAATGTAACGCCGCTTGAACAGAACGGCGGCTTGACCTGGACGGCCGCCAGAATAGACCAGCTCGACGGGCTGCACCTGGCTGCGCGGAACCTACCGCATTCGGCACATTTGGGTAACCGCCAGCCGCTAGCAGAGCGCTCGGAAAAATGCTGCAACGGATTTAGGATTAGCAGCCATTCCTGACATAATAATCATGAGCGTTTCACGTCGGGCGAACCGGGCCACCGCACGCAAACTATTGGTTTACGCTAAATAGCGTCCCGGCGATTGACTTTCTAATTAGTAGCTGGCGGCGTGAAAGTTATCGTGTGCACTTTTCTTTGGACATGTAACCTTGAATTGGGATTCGGAAGACCTCGCTCCACGTTAAACGAGATAGATGCATTGTCATAATTGCCGGCTGCCATGCGCGCCTTCGTCAAGATACCATAAAAAGAAGATCCTGCGAGGTATTCTTGCGGGCGATACTTCTTGGATCCCGAATTGCGAGGCGGCGTGGCAAATAAATTCGGGAGAGCCTAACGAACAAATTCGCGATTTCGTTAACTGCGTTCGATCTTGGAGCGCCGCCAGAGAATTTGTGACGTAAATCCAAATCCACGTCTACTGGACAATTCTCATCGACAATTACGGATGTGATTCTAGGAATTAATTACTCGATATCCCGCCGAGCCAGTGCACGGACGAGTGTTCCAGGAGCCGAAATGGAGTGGCCGAAATGGAGCTGTCGAAAATCCTGAATCACCGATCCTCGAATCGGATCAGAATGCGATGATGCAACATGATACATAGCGCGCTCTCTACCTCTTGAATGATTTGTTGGATGAAGCTCAGCATGTGCGTATAATATTCCGCGAGTATTTCCAAGAGAGAGAATTCCGCGAATTTTTCGAAAATCGAGCCAAGATTATCGTCATTAATTCCTCGTAGTTACGTGTCTATCGATCGAGCGATATTCAAACACCGAAGTGCGCAGTACAGAATTCAACTAATGGAACGTGTCAGCTGCACGAAAATGCAGGCCAAGATTATGTTCGATATAGCTCTTTGTAATTTTCTAAACCATTCTAAACCAGAAATAAATGCAACTGGATCCGAGCCCGCTGTTTAGTAACAAAGTATTTCACCCCAAATGCATTTACGTTTCTATTTTTGCTCTAATGGCTATTCACAGGCCAAGTCAATCGCGGGAATTCCGAGAGTCGGTCATATCGGAATTAAATAAAGTCACGTGCTGATCTCGATCTTTTCGCCGTTGTTTCGCCGCGCCGTTGTTGGTATTTGTCGTGTTCGCAAAGTCCACCAGAAAAGAATAGCTTTCGCGCCAAAGGACGCTTTCATCTCGCGCTCGGCGATCATTTCCCTCGCACGTTTCTCGCGCCTTGTATTGTGATTCTGTGAGGCTCTTTGATAGATCGCTTTACGAGCGCTCAATGAAAGAGACTAATAGTATGCCGCTTGATGTAACGCGAGTGCCAAGCTTAAAATACGTCTCCTTCGAACGTACAAGTTCGGGCTCGAGGAACGCTTCACGAACTGCACACGCTTAACTGTTATACCGTCTGAATCACTGCGTCGCGACGGCAGCGAATTGTCGTCGTCGTAGTCGTCGTCGTCTCTTGGCGAATTTTATAATTAATGCCAAGTTGAAAACGATAATCGCGGTAATTGCATGTTTTACAAAACGAGCGGCCGCGACGGGTAACACGGCAGCGATTTTCTTACTTTCACTGTCGGAATATAATATTGGGCAGCCAATTTATTTACATCGTCTCGCACGCAGGCGAGATTTCGTATCTCGCCGCTATGAATACTTAATAAAATCTCGTTATACCCTGGAGGATATCGTATCGGCGAAAGTGCGGCGCAGCGTTTAATTAGGAGATTAAAGGTGGCACGATTGTCAATCTCGTCAGAACTCTGCTGCTTCTCCCGTCGCTGTAATTAGGTAGATGCACCAGGTCATCTCTGTAGCTACATATGCGTTGGATCACAGACCCGAAGGCGGCTGCGCGACGACGATGAATCATCGTCTCGGCAGGTCAGTGGTCAGTGGTTCGACTGTTGCATGTCATCTCCGATGTCAGTCAGCTTTTTTTGATGTCCGTTATCATTTGTCTTCATCACTGTATTCTATTTTTAGCGACAATAGTCATTTCACGCGCAGTACCGTCTTCTAGCGAAAGAATAATCCATATATATATATATATATATATATATATATATATCGTATATATACGATGTGCGGATTACTCACAAAGAAACGCGCGATCGATGATGCGAAGAATGTGAAACATGTGTATTAAAATACATCAAAGTCTTCGCGCACAAGAGAGAGAAAAGTAATCCCGTAATCTCGCAGACTCTTTTAATAATTCAGCGTACCTTAAATTAACGCCCTTAAACGTTGCTTCGCGTCGATTTACGCGGCTATTCGCGATAATCCTCCCATCTGCGCACCACCATGACATCAGCGTAATTTACCCATCCACGAAAATAGCCGTGGCGCTTTACGATCACTGAAAACGAGCGGAGCTTCTCTCTTTCTCCCTCTCTCTCATTCTCTTTCGGCGAGGAAGCCGGGGTGCCTTAATTCATACCTCGTTGCATTACGCGTCGTCCATAAATCCGCGCTCGCGCGATTCTCTTACCGCCGAATCTTCTTCGGTGCGGATGCATCACGGATGTTGCGGTGATGCGATGCACCCGGCTCGAGCTTTACGCGCCGCGATAACGAGCTTCCGCGGTGAGCTTTACGGCGGATTTATGAGCACTCCTCGTCGTGGTCAGGTGGTGAAGTCGTTTCTTGATGCGGAGAACGAGGATCCGTTTCGACGAAATGTGAATTCAAAAGGCAGAGAGAATGCACGTGGCGATGTGAAGCTGAGACGGCAGGCGGACGAAACGTGCGGAGCACGAGTGGAGCCTTCAAGCGGGCAAAGAGACGGGTGAAAAGCGAAGACTTTTACCTGCGACCGAGAAAGAGAGAGAGATAGCTTTTCCGCGTAAACAGCGTTTTCGCAAAGTCCACCGATTTTTGACCAAGTTTAAATGATTGTCGGTGTTCATGTTTCGAAGTCGCAGAGGAGTCTGATCTATAGATCTCTCCGGGTGCACCATGTGGTGAGATGTAATATGAGGATGACATGCGTCACATGTCGCTTGACGTGTCAGAGAATGCGTCGGCGTTTACTGGTTGACGCAATCGTCAGTTTTCAGTGCTCGTCATGCGTATTTTTCGCATACAGTCTAGTAAAACGACAATCATAAAACTCTACGCGGTCTTTTATGAGTCTCCGCGTTTCGATAAAGAGCACTCGGACATCATTCTGCCGAGGCTCTAACGAGAATCTCAGGAAACAGGCGAGACAAGTTAGTTAACGTGCACTTATTAGCGTATTAGCGTTTGAATAGAACTGATACTTTTGCGTTGCACAAGTTGTTGTTGGCTCACATTGCAGATTAACGCCGTTGTACGGGTGAACGTGTCGGACAATAAAGATAACGCTCTATCAACAATGCCGATTAAGATCTGGACGATGTATTCGCATGCCATTTAAGAAACGATGATGCACCATAAACGAGATCGTGCGAATGACCAAACCAATTTTCGCGGATGAATATGTAAACGCTAGTAACTTTCCGGTCGCTTGTCGCTTTGAATCGCGATAAGCCGAAACGCCACTACTAAAAGATATACGGAAAAATTACGGTTCCTTCAAGTCTCGTCACTGTCTGAGGCATCAAATTAGTCGTGGCTGATTCAATTTCACCATGAGTGGCATTAATTGCACGTTTCATCGTCGGATTTAGGTCATCGGATTAATATGCATAAGCCGAATGCTGGGCGTGCGTGCGTGCGTGCGGCCGCGTGTACCACGGTTCCGCTTGCCACGCATAAAATTTGCGGTCGCATTTAATCCGAGAATCCACGAGACCGCGATTGGCGGTCGCGTAGGGTTGGTGGGTCCCCTTTGATCGTCCGGCATCGGTGCACGTGAATTTACGACGGAAAACCACGACGGGTAACTGCACCGTGGTGGAATTGCTCAATTACCCAGACGCGGCAATTTCGCTCCGGCTGGCCGGTACGCACAGGTAAATTGTCGACGGAACGTGGCGGGTTTACCTTTGTAAATTGGCGCAAAAAAGGCAAGGCACGACACCGCGACGACAGCCGCCACGTATGTACGTGCGTCGTTTTGCTCGTCGATCGCGCTCGCTGTCGCTGCGAGCGAAATTAAGGTAGGTACGTCGTGTACCTTATTCAGCAACGAACATGCAGGATTCGAAACGAGACAAGAGCTCGTTCTCCAGTCGATCCATTGGATAACCGACGAATCAAGCGTCTCTCTTTTTTTTTCTCGCTCCTAACGCTGCAGCGATTAATTTTGCACGAGAGATTCTTCTTTTGGGACACGCATGTGTCCCTATGACGCATGTGCTACATGATTCCCCTGTCGACACCATGATGAGGTAGGCTGCCAAACTATTTGAAGACGTTTCCTGTTTGGCGTTTCGCATGCCGCAAATAGATTTGCCGGCTACTGTTGCACCAATTTGTTTGTATCATAAGCCATTTTGTCTCGGTTTCGAACGGCGTGGCGCGGCGCCTAGCAGGCGGCGATTTTCGAGGTCGCTCCTACGGATGTCAGTTCGATGAATTTTAGCGCGAATGAAACGTGATTTGCCGCGTGCTCCACGCGCGATTCGCATTGCCAAGGTCGATCTAAACTTGGCTCTCATGTAGATGAAGGGAACCGCAGACACGAGTGCAGATACGTCGCTCGTTAATAACATCTGCGACAGAGCGCATCCGCGAAATTCATTTCTCAGAAACAAAGTGTTTAAACGATCTTGAAGAACAGCAGAATGAGTTTGGCAACGTGCGCCGATTAGATATATTTGCTCAACATTGCGAACTTTAATTCGCGGAATACTTTGTTAACTGGTCTCTTCGTTACCGAAAGTGCCAACTAAATTGATAAGAATAATGAAAGCAGAATTTAAACATTAATTGGACATTACATTTGGAGAAACTAATTCAGATATCAAATTAATGTGATTAATGTGAGATGGATGTAAGAGCCAGTGCTCTCATCATTAATACGCGTGTCTTGATGAGTTTAAGGAACACGTGACCTTTGAGATAAAACAGTTTTTGACGAGAGCGACTGTATGTTGCTGCTACTGCGGGCAAGTATCTCGCGTCGGCTCACGGAGCAATATGACGGTTGTCAAGATCCGAAATGACGTTTCAGTGCGTTTCTTCGACGCGCGATTCTCGTGAAAGTTAATCGCGAGTTCGGCAGCACAGAACAGGTAATCTCGTGCGAGCAATCTGGTGCATATCTCGCATAATACATGAATTATTATTATTATTATTATAACACGTATTACGGACAGATCTCGTTACACTGCACGGATAAGGAAACGATTGATTACCCAATTTCCGACCTGCGGGCTCGAGATCGCAAAAATGGCTTTGACGAAATTAGTTTTCCAATAATAGGCCAATAAAGACAAGCTGTCATCTACGTCGCTATCATTCATCGCGTCGTGATAAATCACGCTTCATTATGACTTCTTTTTTCGACATGACAATTTTCGAAAGAGCACGTTATGCCGAGACAAAATGACGCTGGCAAAATAACGCGATGTGCACATTTACATTATAGGTATATAATATAAATGGTCGCTGTATCAATTTTGCGCGAAGCACGACGTGTAACAAAGATCGCCACGATCGTCAGGATGACAGCGTCGTAAGTTAGCGGAGGTCGCCCGATCTCGCATTCGAAATTTCGAATGAGGATCACGATCGAGCGATCGTACGAAAGACGACTATCGGCTACGAATCGCCGAGGGATGCGCAAGGTTTCCTCGGTACGGGGGTACAGTTACGGGGCACTCTTTCACACATCACCACGTGGTATATCGCTCCTCTTCTTTCACCTTCTTTTTACCTCCTTCTTGGGTGTTTGTATAAATGGAGGACGGCGGATTCTCGCAAGGAGCAGAAGATAGACGAGCGCACGTGCAATACGACCGTACGTGGTCCGCGAAGTCGGGCTCTCGACTTGATCTTAATCTCTGCAAGGTCGATACCGAGAGGAGAGCTCGATGGTAACTGACTTTACGACTCCCGGCTCCTCCGATGGCATCGAACACACCACGGAGCAATTCAGTGGATTCTTCTGAGAAACCGAATTGCATGCTCACAGAACGTCGTCGTGGTGGTGATGCAATCAATACTCGATCGATTGGACCGTAAGAACCACTGTAGCGTGTCAAATAAGGACGATTTCTCAATCATAATTGTCATCGAGCGAGCACGATTGCCGTGATTTCTCGTCATTATTCCGATTGCAAACGAACCTGTAATTGCATCATTCAATCTTCGCAAGTATAAGTATTGGAGTGTTAAAAAGAAATCGCGTAATCCTGCCTGCACGCTCTCATCAATCAAGAGATCACGGAAGGGAGAAGCGAAGAAACCGATTTCGTTCGTGACTCACCGTGTTAGTGACATCCGCCTGCATGCCCGAATCGTCGTCGACTCCAGCTTTGGCGAGGTCCTCCTCCTTCTCGTTATCCGGAGCGTTCAGGTACTCGTCGTAATCCTGCTCGAGACTTTTGGTTTTGGCTTGCGTATCGTTGATCTTCGCCACGATCTTTCCCTCCTGTCGATCGTTGTTCTTGACCGTCGCGCCAATCGCGTTCTTCGGGGGCTTATGTCCGGCGGATTTGACGGCCGAGCTCTCCACGGTTCGCCTGCTCGGAGCGAAATAATTGGACGTGGTAGCAAAGGGATCCACCGGTCTGGATACATTTCTCGGCTCGAGAAACTTGGGATTTCTGTAACCATCGCGTTTTATGTGTCTGCTCGTCTCGGTGTTCCGGTAATCCCTCTTGATGGTGGTCCTCGGAGTGGTCGGATCGTCAGACGTAAGCCTCCTGATGATGTCCTCGTAGGTCTTTAGAGGCGGCTTTGTCTCGCTCTTGTAAAAATCGTTGTCGAGCTCCTCCTCCTCCTCCTCCTCCTCCTCCTTCTCCTTCTCCTCGTTCTCCTCGTCATCGATGTCCTTCCAGATCTCGTCCTCGTCCTCGTCCTTGTCGCCTTCTTCGAGCCCGCCGTGATCCTCGTAATCCTCGTCCTCCTCCGACTTCTTAGCCGGCTCGTCCTTCGAGAAGCGACGCTGCGACTCCGACGAGTTCGATCCACCCTTGCGTCTCCAATCATCCATCCATCTCGGCATCTCGTCGCGATCTCCCAGGCGATGCCTTCTCGCGCCGCGATAGCCAGCGTTCATTTTGTTCCTCCAGTCTCTCCGGAAGGACGCGCGTCGCCTCGTGTTCCGCCACCACTCGCGCCACTTGTCAGCCTCGTCATTCTCGATGTACCTGTGCGGTCTGTCATAATCGAAATCTTCTTCCGAGTCATCGTTCAGATCGGACACCTCGCGATCGCGCGGATACGCGGGCCTGCGATGGGTCCTGGAGCCTCGATATCGGTGATACCTCGTGTTATACCGTGATGGTATCCTACGCCTGCCATCGTCTTCGTCGTACCAGCCGTTCCCGGTATGATAACCGCCGCCGTAGTACCTCGGCGGGTAACGCGGCTCGAACATCCGGTCGTGATAACTTCTCTGTGCAGCTTGATGACGCGAGGATAATCGCGGACGATCGTAATATAACCGCGTCTCGTATGAATCGTCCTCGTCGATCGGGTCCTCGGAATCGCCATCGTACTCGTACTCATCCACATTCTGCCAGGACCTCCTATCGTGATGGTGGTTTCGGTTCGACGACTCGTGCCTGTGTCGATGCCGGTGTCGTGCCTCCGTCGTCCTCGTGGTCGTCGTCGCCACCGCCGCGTCCTCGCGCTGACGGTGCCGGCACTCGGCCGCGAGCATGCCGTAAGCCATCAGCAACCCCAGCAGCAGCAGCAGCCTCCTGTCGCGCGTCATTTCGTCTCCAGCACCTCACCGTTTCCTCCGGATTGCGTGTTACATCATCACTGACCGCCACGTGACTGCGGCTTTCGCGCGCCGGTCGCACTTGCCGATCGCGCGTCGTTCATTCGTGTCGGGATTCGTGGTGGCGAGACGGCGCGCCGCGCCCTACCGACGGCGACGTCCCGATCAAGATCAGCCGATCACCGGACGACACCGATCTGATCCCTTTAAATTTAATCGCGCGACACGGCAAATTTGTGGCGACCACGTGGCGGAGAACCTAAAATGGCGATGCGGCGCACGAGCGAGTGCGACTCCCTTTTGGCGCCGCTCCAGGATACTCGCCGGCGCAAAAATGCACCCGCTCGCCTCGTGGTGTTCGTTCACTGATTACCGAACCATCTGAATCACCGTCACGATAGATACCGGGATATCCTTCGCAAGGACCATTCGGGGCAATTTCATCGCGCGCCGTACCGTTTCCCGCGAGTCGTCCAGATGTCAATGGTCCAAGAAGCTCGATTCTACCCTTAAAGATCGATCTAGATCGATCTAGCAACTCTCTCGGCAGATCGGCGCTCAATCGTTAATGTTTGTTGTACGAGAGATGACGTTTCGAATAATCATCTCTCTTGATTTCTTTCAAGTGCAACGCTACACTGCGCGTTCGGTTCCTTCTGTTCACTACTGTTACCGGTCCGTCTGAGAGGGTTCTTGCTCTCACCGACACTGGTCTCCACTTGTGATCGGCATGGACCACCAATTTGGGAGAAGGCACGACAGATCCACACCGAATCGTATCGCGGACAGAATGTCGCGGACGACTGAGGCCGTGAGGCCAGCCGGAGCGACCGGCGGCCCGAGAGATCGCGGAACGCACCGCGCATGCGTGCGGACGATATTCGCCCCCACCGCCCCTCATCCGGGGGGTCACCCGTAGCCGCCGCCGCGCCGCCGCGCCGCCGCCTCCTTCGTCCCTTCGTCGTTCGCCTTTACCTCTCCGCAAGAAGAAACCTCTGCTTCACGGACTCCGGGATGATGCACCGTGAAACAATAGATATGAGGGTCCGAGACGGTTATCCGCGATGGTACGCGATAGACCGCATCTCCGGATCCGGAGATGCAATTCGCGAAGGGTGAAAAAAATCCCTGCGAGAACCGCCACTTCCGATTGCTCGCTAAGACTCATCCCTTTTTGGTTAGGAGGGAGAAGGTTTCGGGGCTACTCGAGAATACGAGAATATAATATTTAAGATTTGATTGATAAGATTTCATGAAGATAAAATATGTCGAGAGAAATTTATTTAATGGTTGTCAAGGAAGAAATACATTTGCAATTATTACACATGCTTTGTAGGTGGAGGAAGATTTATAACGGAAAAAATGGGATAATCAAGGGAGAAAATGATGTGCTTAGTCTCGCCTGGCCCGAGCGAGGCTGGAGAATTGTGAACACAGGTGTGGTCACGCATCAGAATACACGCATAAATGGCATGCATAAACGGCCAGAGGTAGAAACTGTTACCTCGATCTACATTTTTGGAATATTGAGATCGTTGATTCGGTAGATATTTTACACGGCGTTGATTGGAAAAGCAAAGAAAAAGAAAACAGAGAAATAATTGAGACGAAGGAATTAAAGCCGCGGATCGATACGCGTGGCGTGCGAGACTTCGCTCGACGTGTTGCGCGCGTTTGTCAAAACCGGTTTCCAATTTATTTCGAATAGACATGACATTATCCGCATTAGACTTTCGTGGAGATTGCCGCTTGTCCGTGATAAAAGGCATTAAATTGATTTAATATCGAGCGAAGCGGTACGCTTGACTCGTGTCGTTCTGCGCGTGTATATCTTAATCGCGACTGGTCTTGAAGTGAATTTAGATAAGAACGACATTTATCCCCCAGGAAAATCTCATTTAAGAAATAAGAACACCGATTCAATATCGAGATTAGGAGATATGATACCTCTCGCTAAATGTCACAATTGCATTCAAGTGTACATACGGATTACATTGTTCCATCAGCTGTAAACGGACCATTGTACATGCATCCTGAATACGATATCTCCGCCTTGGAAACCTTTCAAGTATCGCAGTAACAATTTAAAATGTGTATGTAACAATAACACTCGAAGAGAGTTGTGCGGTTGAGAACCAAGTTGCGGCAACGGGAGCCGGAGATATGCAACAAGATACCCGGACAAGTTTAGGTTTAATGGATTACCGGTGTAAGCGCGCTAATGGTCCTCCCTCTTGGGCATTATTGCGCAAAAGCCATTTTTTCGCGCGCAATTGTCCGGCACCGGTGCTTTTAGCCAAAGAAGATATCACGCGAATGGAGCATCCCGATCGTAATCCCTGGAATCTCTCCTCCCCGTCGCAGAACTGGTTAACGTCATATGTCTTCTGTCACATCGCGAGGCTCGTGTCTCTCGATTTTACGATCGTCCAGGTCGATCGATACTCTTGACCGGCTGGCCTTTTCGCCGGGCGTTCTCCATTCACTTTCACGCCGCCATTCAGAGACGTTTGGAGCGGATGTTTGGTGCCGCGAAATCTCTGTATCGAAGAAAGAGGAACAGAAGCCGGCAAGAGGATAAAAAGTGGGGTGGGGCGAGAGGAAGCCCTGCGTCGCGAGATGCGGGCGAGGAGAGAGCGCGAGAAGGAGGAAGACGCGATCGCCGATGCCGATCTCGCAACCGGTACAACGAGGACAGGTTTTTCGTCATGCACGGAGGTCGGCGGGCGCTTTTTGTCACTCTTTTAAGTATTTATAAGCCGACTGCAGTGCTCACGATAAATAAATAAACACGGGCCCACCTTGTGACTGCACTGCGCTCCCCCGTTCGCGATCGATCGATCCATGTGACGCGCGATCTGCCGCGAAGAAATATATTTGAAAATCTTTTTTGGCGTGCTGGAAAGCTCAAGAGGAAGACGCGGAACGTCGAAAATTGCTTGTCATGAATCCGTCGTGAATCGTTTGGCGAATCGCTCTTTAAGTTTGTCTTTTAGATCGATCGGAAATAGAATCACTGACCTGATTCGAGCGCAGCTGTGTTTAATGATTCGCATGATTTGTCGATTAGTTGTTGTGCGAAATGGTTTCAGCGAAAACGCGAGGTGTTATTTAAGTAAGAATGAAGTCTATTCTTTTGTGTAGTATCAATATTGCCAGGGATTAATACATATAGCACGATTATTGCACGATACATTGCAACTATGCAAATTGGAACGTGGGGGAATTCAGATTGTGCTTGCGATCACTCGAATGTCTCATGTCAGGCTCATTTTTCTGAATGCCGGGAGTTGCGTAACGGCGCGTTGACGTTATCATGGTAAGAGGAAGAATTAGTTTTACGATGTCTATCTAGAATCTATCGGTGACGGCGCTGATGTTCCGTGTTTCGATTGCGCTACTCTAATTATTTCGCTTTCACACCTCGCTCACGTTAATTTGTAATCATTTGTCAAGATTCGCCGCGCGCGCGAGGAAACGGGCGCTCGTTAACGTCGGCATAAAATGAACGATTAAATCGCGGCCGTCCGATGGAATTTGTGCGCTGCGTGGTATGGAACGTGTGTAATCGTGCACGCTGCCAGATAAATGAGGTGAGACACCAGGTGAGAGGGAATCCGGTTAAATAATAGCACCGGGAGAGCGGTGGCAGTCTCCCTTTTTAAGAGCCTCTCACGCGTGTCACTCGAGACGCTCCTCTCTCTCTCTCTCTTGCGCAGCTTCGCCGTGAGTGATTGGATAAATAATGTTATAACTGACTGCACTCGATCTGTTTGACGATACATTTGCCTTCTTCGCGTTGATTACTCCGAACGAGTCAAATTGCAAAATGTATTTGCATTACGCGAGCTTACGGCGATAAGGGTGCATCTGCGAGTACGCACAGTTCCCTCAATTCTTCATGTCTGAGATTTGGGCGATGGCGCAAGATAAAGAAAATGATGACACGGCTGCTCACGCGCGGAGTTTCATCGAGATTTTCGTGGACGCGAGATTAGTCACGCAGATTTAAGCGCGGCCAACGGAGACGAGACGCAAGGCACCGATTTGTTCTACTTTCAGAATGCGTGTGCTCGCTCCGAATGCACGTGTAGTTTTCCATAAGTCATCGACTTAAAGATCCGTGATGCGGGCTCTTGTAACGGTGATATCTTGCTCGTTGGACTGATTTCTCGTGCACGAAAATCCTTTACGTTTTCACCGGCTGCACGCGGTTGAAAAAGGCTACGTTTGTTTGAATTTCTAAAATGAAAGCGGAACTAACGATCCAAGCCGTGAATACCGCCCTTAAAAGTTTAATATGTCAAGTGTTGAAAAATGAGAAGGGCTACTTTCTATTCTAACGCAGAGATTGCTCAACAAAGAATATATTAAAATCTGTACATTTTTCCCTTTTCTGCCCGATAGGACGATCACTCATTAGGAATGAGAGGAAGAGCGTCGTATCATCATTCGTAAGCTACTCAAGTCGCAAGATACTTAGACTTTATTATGATTATCAAGGCTACAAATCAATCGTATGATATATGCAGCCGTTCACCTCGGTTCGGTGACATCGAAGACACCAATTTCTCATTAACTAATTTGAATACGAGCGTCCGCGCATTAACGTGCGCGGCTGGCGATTTGTAATATCGTCGATCGTGAAATGCGAGAAACGGAAACGGTGACAAACGCGCTCAACGAGATTGATTGGACCATGATATCTCTTTCTCTCTCTTGATATTGCGAACGACAGCACGAGATAATTCCATGCGACTCCTCTCCCGCGCTCCGTGGCACACGTTTACGCACGCCTTTTACATACATCTTTCGATCGAGTTCAATCGGGTTATCAGCGAAGATTACGTTTTCGGATCATCACTTTGCTATTTCGAGGACCATTTTGTTTTTCGTCCGCCACTTGGATTCGCGTCTTCCACGCGTCTTATGTACGCGCGATACAAAACTTTCCATCTGTTCTTCCCAATGTTCCTTGTCGTTTCTTCGCGCGCCGCCTGCACAATCATACAGGTAATGCGCATAAACGCTTCTGGCGTCCGCGATATGACGTACGATCGAAAGCGAATCGCCACGAGCCTCGAAATAAATTTACCGCAAGTATCTCTTCTCTATCTTGCTCGAGGAAAACTCGAAAGAGAGAAAGAGGCTTTCTTAGTTACAGAAATAAATCACGCTAAACACGGTCGACGGGTGCCAAAGTGGGAGAGGCACTCGTCGGGGTATTCCCGCTTCCAGAAAAAAAAGGGAGAGAAGAGAAAATGCCGCACGGGACACCCGCCGTGGTTGCAATCTCCGAAGATGCATTCGCGTCTTATGATCGCTGCTCTCGCACACGTAGAGAATCGCCATTTCGCACGGTGCACCTGCCGAGTGGTGCGACGGCGAGGAACGACAAAGAAGATGCGTGTCGGTTGTGATAACCGGAATAACTCCTTCTGCATCCCAAGGCCGCCATGTGCCGCCAATGCACGCCGGAGGGCCGGCGCGCTTTGACCTCTGACATCTCACGCGGTTGACCGCGCGACACCTCCCACGGTTCTCTCTCTCGGACAGGGTCCTCTTCTTTCACCAGGTTCGCCTTGAGACAGCACCGACATCTCCCGTGCGAGAAAGTGCCGGTTTTATCACTTGAAGGCGTTCGCGGCTCTCGACGTCAACGTCCCGGCGAGAGGAACACGTTTCCGGTTTGTCCGCTGCGGTGGTGTTCCTCGTGTTGCAACGTGTTCAGTGTTGGTCGTGTCCCGGTTCAGACGTTAGAGCTGCACGCTCGAAAACGCTCGAGAACGCTCGAAAACCGTGCTGCTCCACGACGATTTCCTCGAGCGAAATTTATGGCCATTAAGGCGGACACGGAGAACAAACGGATACTGGCGGAAGTGCTTCGACGATAACTAGATGACAAACAGAGGCGAGCAAATAAAGCGGTCCTACGTGACTTACGAGGAACGACTTACGATACCTTGCGTCGAGCGCAAACATCGCTCATGAGAACCTTTTAGCCCTGCGAGCTCCTCCTTCCTGAGCCGTTTCGGTCAATGGAAACAGCCCGCAGCCGGTAGCTTTATAAACAAGCGGTTCTTTGTAATAATCTTTATAGCTCCAACGGAGCTGTGAGATGTAAGATGGATGCAGCTTGTTCAAAGTAACGCTAGTAACGCTATCGCGGATGTCTCACCGGTGCGAGCTACCGCCGCGCCGGATAAAAATTCGACATTGGCATAATGGAGAACGCGGCTGACAATGTGTGGTCGTTATTCTCTGCCTCTCGACGGAACCAGATTACCTCGCTCGTAGCACGTGCACTCGTATTAACATTTGCATATAACACTTTGGTAGATAATTGCGCGTGACAATGGCGACGAGGCATCTCAACTGAATTAGCAAACAATGCCAGCTGCTTTCTTACACTAATTACGTAATAAGCGCTACGATCGCGTTTCGAGAGATTACGTTCCGCGGTTTCCGGCCGCGATCGACTCGGGCAGGTGTCTGCACTGCGTTTCCATCCGGCACACGGGGATAAATAATTCGGATAACGGCTTCCCTCCGGCAGCTTTGCGTATTTTACTTTATTGACTCGTTATCAAACGCAGTAGTGCACTCACACACCGTATACTGCATTTTTAATCCTTTGGCTCAGATATACATAGTTTACATAGAGACTAATGCCATTTGCCTCGCTGCACCTAGAGCGGAGATATGTTAAACGCAGGTACAGGGTACACAGTGAACATTACGGAGGGGCATTAAACACGATGAATGCACGCGGTTGCATGGCGGCTGCATGGCGGCTGCATGGCGGCTGCATGATGTGCGCGGCACTTGAATGGAAGTCACATGAAACGCATTGACTTCGTATCGCTGTACTTGAGTAAGAAGGACGAGAGGAATTAATACGCCGATGCCACTTCAAGTCGTCTGATTACACCGAACGCGCGATTGATGGTTCAATCTAAGAGTACAGCATAATACGGTATTTAAGAAATTTCTTGCCATCGAGTACAACGATAGGTAGCACACACACGTTAGTTTCTTTGTTTAACGGTATTCGAGTTATTGCCCGATACACAATTGGTCGACTCGGAACGTTATCTATCTATCTATCTGTATGTATATTGTATATACTTACTATATATGCGGATGTATCTTTCACAATATACGAAAGCTTATTGTGCTGAATGTACTAAACAGAAATTCTTGCAAGTATCGTTCGCGAAATAACGTTTTCTTTTGTCGGCCGAATAAATCCATTTAAGTACAAGGTGAACAAAGAGACGAGCGTTTTTTTTTTTCGATAAGAGGAATCCCGCGCGGAAGATTGATCTTGTCAGGGGAAAACCGTTCGCCGCGACGTAATCTGGATGTTTCTTATAAGAGGTATGTCTCGAGAGACGTAACCGACGAACTCGATCGTTATCGGGTTTCGTCGTTCGCTCGTCCGTGCTTTCTTTATCGAGAGGGACTCGCGCCAAGGATCAGAAGTCTCGATCCTCCGCATTCGCGTCCGATATCCGCGTTCAGATTTCACAGCATCCTCGAGAGAAGCAGGAGCGCGAGCGACATGCCCAGGCTCATCAACGACGCCGAGCTGAACGTGGACGCGGCCGATAGGTCGAGTCTGCTCTTCAGATCCTGGGGAACGTCCACATAGACCTTGTCCACCCCCACGCTCTTGATGAGTTTCGAAAGCTGCGCGGCGTCGACGGAATCGCCCTCCGACGACCAGATGGTCAGCGTCGCGTTGGTGAACGTGGTGTTCTTCAGCAAGATCTTTATGACATCGATATCGTTCGCCGCGAGGCCCGCTCGTACGGGATAAGTTACCGGCTGGGAGATATGGTTTCCCTTTAGGACGTCGATCATCTTGTTGATGTGCTCGATGCTGTATCGACCCTCGGTGATGTTGGACTCCTTGCCATACCTAAAATATATTGACGCATGTATACATATGCATATACATATTGTTGCAAATATATTGTTGGACCTTGATCTTGTCGTATTATTACAAGATAAACTTGCGTATTTTTATATCGATACCACGTTGATATAGCTTATAGCGGATTGAATGAAAAGTAAAACCTGCAAATGCGCATTTAATTTTGATATCGAAAAGGTAACTCTCTCGATTAAAATTCTGTAAATGCAAACGCTAATGATTTTTTTTGATGTTGTGAACTTTTAACAAATATTTGTTACGAATATTTGTTTGCGTTCTCTAAACATTTTTGTTAGTACACTTGTCCAACAGTGAGGCGCGTATGTGTTTTATTGAAGCGCTAAGTCGATTATCTCAGGGACTTGATATTTATAAGCCCTTTTTTATAAGAGATCGTGCCATGGTCACGATACGTAATTCTTTGCTCACACGGCTGATTAATCGCAAGGTTGTATAGATCAGAAACTGTCGTTACACTTTAGCGCACATTGATAGCTGTTTACCTGGTTGTCCAACCGACGGAGAGGGTGCACTCCGGCATGATCTTCGTGGCGCCTTGCAGGAAGGCTTTTGCATCGAGCGGCGTGGCAGTGGCATTCACCGGTCCGGAAATGATGTCCGCGTTGAGGAAGATCGGGAACTTCAACTGCACAGAGAAATGTCTCGTTTGCGATTCAGTTATTTCTTATAGAATCGAGGATATTCAGATTTACGCACGCCGTGTCTCAGGTTCTTAAGAACCTCCTTGCTCTTCTCGAACGCTTCGATCGACTTGAAATCCAGCTTGATGCCCTTCGTGCCGTTATTCTCGATGTTGATGTTGAGGAAGTTTTCCAGCGACAGATCACTCTCCGTGTTCGGTGGGTGTGCCATTATCGGAATATCGGTCGAATTGCTGCCGGTTGCATTGTTGAGCTTGCCCAACGTTACGTCAGCTTCCAGCATCATGATGTCCGCTTTAAAAAGGAAAGACGGTTCAGTCAGCGGATTCGCTCGTGCGTGTGTGTACAACACGTACATATATAATATATGTATGTATGTACGCGTGTACGAGAGCGCGTGAAGCGCAAAGCAGTGGTTGGAGACGACCAGCTGGGCGGAGAGTTCCGGTATGTGCATACACGTGCGGCGAATATCGATCACGCCTAAAGAGGCTGGGCAAGATTGTCCAACATCCGCACATCCGCACATCCGCCAGTGTGTTGATGTTCAAATGACCAAAAAATCCGGCTCTTTCATGAACGACAGTCACGAAAGTCGTGTCGAGCGTCGTTTGAGAACCTTGCGCGATACGAACAAGCGCCCTTTATAAAGACGTCTCTCGTTTCGCGGGTATCAAAGCGAGATTGCAGATTAACGTTACTCCGACGCACGCGATAAATGGCGACAAACGCGATCGCGAGTATCGCGTTGTTCAGTCTCCACGTGATGCTGATGAACTTTTCTCGGACATCCCGATGCTATTTTTCGGCAACGTCGTCGCAATCGTGGGACGCGGCAACGAAGGACGAAAATCGAAAGTTGGCCGGTCGCTTCGAACCTCGACGCTTCATTGGAATTCAATGTAGGCGCGGGTGTACTTTTCGAAAACTCTACGTCGACTGCGTACAAATGACTTATCTACGAGGGTTTGATCGTACGTAGAAAACTTCAATACAGGCTGCTCCTCGGATTTCTTCCTCGCGCTTCGAAACGCGAGTTTCAGTCGAGGGAAGTTCGGAGTTTCGGAGAACTTTGACGCACTTCCGCCCGAAGCTCGAGACGTGCATGTGTCGTCAAAGGGAAAGGACGTCCGTCGAAAAATGCGAAACTGATCGATGTAACTGGCATTTTGCACAAGTGCGCTTTACGAGGCGAGCGGTGCCGAGATAAGCAGACGCTTCATGAAGCTTTCTCCATCGCTGTCGATATTTCTGATGGCGCACTTTTCAAGGACGTACCACACCATTATTTAAAGCGCGCGCCGGTGTAAAAATACATGTCACATGCGGGTTGCATACAAAGCCGCGCACAATCGGACACATGGGATATATCCATGAAAGTGACAGACGCAAAAAGCGCCGGCATTGAGGGCCAAGCAAAATGCCACGAGGTTCATTAATTAGTAACGGCGGAATGTTGCCGGGTCGATGAAAGTTGCGAACTCGCGGTAAATTAGGATCCCATCCCATCGTGACATTTTTGCCGACGTTATTTCCCGACAGCTGGATGTTTCTCGTATTAAATATTTATCGCCGTCTGTCGTTCGTTTGTAAACAAATTACTTTCAAGGCAACGAATCACAAATGTATTATATATTACATCCTTGCGACTTATTTCTCACATCAATTATTACCGCATATCTTACGGCCAATACTCATCGTTTTGTCATGTATCTACAATTTGTTTCTGCTCATCGCAGACTTTGAGAGTCGCATTATGTAACCATCATCTCTTGCGACCTCATTGGCGCGGTAACGTTAATGTCAGTGTTAATAGCAAACGATTGCTGTTAGCGTGCGATGCACGTCGTAACTAGGACGTTCAGATTTCGAATTAAAGAATTAAAGAATTAAAACTTATATGTCCCGATTGTGGGAAGCTTGCTTCAACAACGCTATTCAATACGTCATTTTGCGTGTCTCGTCTCGAATTTGAAAAACTATGGAAAACAGTATTCGTGGAGTGTCAGGGAGACACATTTCGAATACTCTCGCGTGGACGTTTCGGGCACGATATCCGAGCCGGCGAGAGTAAGACGCCGCGGCCATCCATCTTTTTACCTCTCTGTCTCTCGAGTGCAATAAACGAAGGAACGACGCGACGGAGGAACTCCTAGGATACGTCGATTGCGAAGGATGATCAACGTACCTGACGAGAGTGCCTTCTCCAATTCCGCCAGGCTGTTGACGGCGTGCGCCCAGACGATCCTCGTGAGATTGTCTTTGACGCCGGGGAAGAAGTTCCTCGGATCCGGCGAGACCGTCACGTTGCACGTGGCAGCTTCTGAAACACACGAAGGGAAACCCCTGTTGAACTTACTCGTACGGATGCGTTCGTTCGTACAATATTCGCACACGATATATGCACGGACTTGACCTTCCCGTCCAGTGCTCTCGACCCCACGACCTAATATTCAACTCGAGCTCGGGCGCCATAATTGAGCGCGGAATCGAGGATTCCTCGCGTAGCGTGGTGGCGGCGTGCTCTCGGGCTCTCCGCGATGACCGACGACGACTCCGTTTGAGAACTTGCTCTTGTGTGCGCGGATCGATCGGTAATCACGTTTATTTGTCGTACTGGTAACGAGCTATTTTCAAATCACGAGATTTCTAGAGCCGGTCGTTGTCATCCGGCTCTACCGCGAGAATCCGGGGGTCATCTCGTCGAGAGGGATACGTCATTTTGTCCTCTTCTTTTTCTCCCCTTCTACTACGTTGATTCGCTCGACGGTATAAGTGTCGATATAAATGAATTACGTACGTATGGCGCGCGGAACGACGACGCTCGGGGACGCGCGCGCCGGGATGAATTAATAATGGCATTGCGTCGCCTCGCGCGCCGTCGCGCCATGGAAAATTCCACGGACTCGCTCCCGGTGTCCCGGGTCCCGGTTCTCGTTCTCCGGCGGGCTAGCCCATTTCCGGTACGCTGAGGACCATGTGGCGAACAAATTTCGCGCGCCGGATGATCCTCCGAGTAGATTGCGAGGGCGATCGGCCTTCCCGTCGTTTTGCCCTTTTGTGACTGTGGATCTTTTTATGAATAGCCAACTATAGAGACTTGTGGGAGACACGAGAGAGTCCAGCGTAAAGTTTGCTTTGATCTTTCAAACGAAATTCTGCAGGGAATACAGAAATGATTTATATTTCAAGGGAATATAAGAGAAATTCCAACGGCGAATATCGAATTCATATCAGTCATTTTTTTTTTCTCTCAATGTTAGATATCTCGATTAAATATTTCTTTCCATTTTTCTTTCCGTAAAAAGAAGGGATAAACGGGGCGACTTTGCGGACACGTTACACGTTCGAGCATACAGTTACATGTCATTCAATAAAGTCCAATATCGATTGTAATAAGAAAGTTCCAACGACTAATCAGCTTACAAGCTGAAAGCAGCATGTGCCTGTCGCCGGTTTGTACACTAAATGGAGGGCAAAAACTCCATGGGGAACTTTTTCTCTGCATGTACCCCGCGGACTGGCGAGATTATATTACTGAGCTCGTTAAGTTGTCTGGAATTTATCGTTTATTTTTCATAAACTTATTTAAAAGAAAGATCGAAAAAAGAAAAAAAAAACACAAAAGTTCTGTCCGCAAAAAATCGATAGCGGGCCACGTAGCCGCGCCAATGATTCCGACCGACCCAGCGGTCCATGTTTCCGGTCCAGCGATCACGGAGTGAGCTTGAACTCATGCCGGTCAATAGAGAGAGCGGACTCTTTGTTCTTTTTTGGTTTTTTTTTTAAGCATTACTAACAGCCTTTTGCCCGTGTAGCTTCCGTTGCAACGTGCTTGACGACTGATAACCATCGCTTGCCTAAATGTTAATTCTCGCAGACTACGATTAACATTTGTCCACATGCTGAAAATGTTAAATTTCCACGGAAAGAGTAGAAAGCACACGTCGGAGAAACAAGTTGAAAAATATGTGCGAGTATCATCGGGAAAAACGACGATGATTCAATTACCGGCCTTTACGATTGATGAACCATCGCGAAAGAACTTACTGCACTTATTTGGAGCACCGTAAACTTAGCAACCACTCCCAGATTAATTTAATCTACACAGATATTTCTACACGGACAGCTAATGCCCGTTCGTGTACTCAGACACACGATATACCAAAGGAATGACTCACTGGTATTTGAACTGGTCACGCAATGTTAAGTTCGTTTTGATCTCTATCACTCATGGTTCCCATATAGAGCCCCCATATGGAGCAAATTCTCAAGTACCTTCTGAAAGCCGGCCTTTCTTGGTGCTCGAATCATTCGAGAGGAAAAGAGGCGAGAGGAGAAGAGAGGATAGAGAGATAAGGAGAGGAGAGGAAGACTCGTTTGTACGTTCTCGCTCTCTTTGTCCTTGCCAAGAATCCGAGCTTTCCCGTTATGCCGGACGCTACAATGTCGTTACAATGTCTTCGGAAACACCGATGTGTTTCCGGTTCGCCGATCTCGCACAGAAGCCGTGCTATGCTACGAACCGGTTCGGCCACCATCACCAGGGAAAACGTGAGAACGGTCCTTCTTTTTTGTTGAACCGAGAACGGCTCGCTCGCTCGCGCGACCAAACACCAGAGGATTCGAACGATTGCATTCGGACGGAATTCACTCGAGAGTTCGAGCGAACTAATTGCCTGGACAAACGACCGTCTCTTTTCTCAGGAGGTACAATGTTGCCCGACAATCGGAATCATACGGGAAGCGGCAATAAACGTGATGTAACACGTCATAATACAGTATGACGTGTGTGCAGGTGCCTAAATGCGAAGACGCGACGCCGAGCGTCGGTCTATCTCGGTGCGGCAATAAAGCAATCGCGACATTTTCGATGTGCCGCTATTTATAACTCACCGCTGTAGTAAACTCTTTTACGTTAGCCCAGGTGGAAATCTCTACCGCATGCATGCGAAATGAGGCGGTAATTAAAATTGGCGAAAGTTTTATTGGCGTGGAGATCATAATGCGAGGACATAATGCTTCCCGTGATACGACAATTTATGATACAATGCGTTTCTCCGCACTTGGTCCACTCGTGATGCTGGACATCGCGGCGAGATGATACCGTAATCGTCACGCGTCCGAAAATAATGCTCGATCGTAAAGCGAGCTTGTTTCACGTAACATTTCGTGCTGGCAGCCTTGATGTATCTAAATTGAGCGTCGATTCTCGTCGGATTCCATGGGGATTCCACGTCGAACGTCGCGAGCGGAACGCCGCGCCGGCCTCTTTTTCTCCGCTTTTCCGCCTCGAAACGGTACTTTTATCGGCGACTCGCACTTTCTTAGCCCGCACCAAGCCGACGTTGTATCACGGATAGAACGGATGCCGATGCAACGGGAGAAAACCGAATCCAGGCTTCCAGCCCCGTGAACAAGACCGCCGCATCTCGTCGGCGGCACAAAAGAACCTGATGCCCCCGCGGCCTGATAAAAGCATCTTTCACGCGTCACTGCGCCCCGTATAGTTTGCAAATAGCCGCGACTACCGACTCGTTCTCTTCCGCTTAGAACGCGCTTTCGAAGCTGCGAGAGCATCTCGCCGGCGATGTGGATCTCAGAGTTTCGCCTTAGTCAGCCGACTGACAAAGCGTGACTTATGGCCGCATCCGCAGAGGGAACCTAAATCTCGATTAAGGCGGGACCGATCGGCCGATCGGAAACGGCAGTTTCGGGCTTTAAGCGGAATTGCATATCGCGGATTTATCTCGACGGAATTCCGCGTCAGTCAGCTTATAGTTTCAGCGGAAATGCGCGCCGTACAAACCACTCCGTGGCTCAGAAACTTTTATGGCTATCGGAAACTTATCCGTTGTAATCAACGTCTCGACAACTGGAAGAATTTTCGTAAACTGTAAAAGAAAACTATTTAATACTGTTTGAACGCGATCTTTAGATGATTCAGTCTTATCGTTATTGTAACGTTTATTCACTGAGAAAAATTTCCATCTGATAAACCGATTAAATAGTGTATCCGATTGTTACTCTTGTTTTCCGATTAAATGATGGATATGTCCGATCGTTTTCTTTGTCTTTTACAATTACAATTTAATCGGATATATCCGTTTGTTACTATTTAATTGGATTATCCGATTAGATAGGCCATGATATTTTAGAATTTTAGATAAGTACTTGATCATTTTTCATGTAAGATAAAGTGTCAAGTGTGATTATCACCAACGGTAATAATTAACGTGGGACAAACCACACGGTCGAGAAATGATTTACGTGTCATGGTACCAAGGGTAATTCCATATTGATGATTAGCAAATAATGATGCACAAGTTGCGCGACGAACAGCTGATGGGTCACCTGTCACATTTGTTCCACGTTGAGCAAACTGCGAGTGTATCCCGTATACTTTTAAGCAGAGTGTACAATATCGTGTTCCTCCAAATCGATTACGCTAATATTTACTGAAGCCTCGCATATATCGTAAGTAAGCTCTGAAAAGGCCAGCAGAAAAAGCATTTCGGCGTCAGCAACTGTCTTTGAACGACACGATGAATCGTTCCATTATCATCGGCGTATAACAAATCTTATCAAGTCAACGTTATCGAGTAAATGTTGCAAGATACCTTATATGCTTGTATGCTTATATTGTTATTTTTTTGTTTTTCCTTAAGCAAGTTATGGGTCATCTATATTGCATTACATTCTGCATCGACTATATCGCGATCTCCTTAGTTGAGGTCTTTCCAAGTTTTTTCAAGTCTTTCTAAGTCATAAGAGAGATGTTGGTATACGTAGTTAAACGAATTTTGGAAGCGACGTCGGCCGAAATCAGGGATTCTGCAGAATTTCACCTCGAATCGCGCGTATAAAATATTGAGACTTGCCGTTCGAACAACCGATTAATTATGAAGCGGCTTCTTCTCGGCGAGTTCAGACGTCATGTACGCGCGATGATAAATTCATCTTCCCCCCGGCGCGGGAGTTTAGGAATTTTGAGATTTTGGATCACGGATCGCTCGATGTGAATTATCGTGCCAAGAAATCGCCAAGAAATTCGTCTTCCGAGTAATTCGCGAGTTTTCGCGATTCTCATGATTCTTCATCAGGCAGGACAAAAGAAAACTCTCTCATATCTCTCTCTTCTCGTCTCGCTTTTATCGCAAAATTTGTTCAACAAATTTCGTGCCAACAACTCTCTTCGCAGACTCTTCGCAGTATTTTCATGTTTCGCAGAACGCAAGTAAACAATTACATTACTTTTCGCGGCATAATCGTGATCGAGCGTGGACCGCGCGTAATCGATTCGCAGTTGCATCTCCGTTACTGCTAAAGTCATTGACCGGTGCATCCACGGAAACGAGGAATTTGCAATTCGCATCCGAAATGGTTGTTGAATCCAACCGGCTGGTTCGGCTAACCATGATCTCCAGATACGAGTGCAGGCGCACTCCGCCTGCTCGTTCGCGCCCGTTGCGACATACAACATGACGAGATACCTGCTGCGTTTATCGCGAATAAACACGCCTTTATCATCGGCGCATATTTGTTTCATTTCATGCGAACCATTCACGCTAATATGCGCAGATTCCACGTCAGGTGATGTAGATTTTCGAGCGACAATCATCGTGACGGTGAGTCAGTTTCTCCGATGCGAGATAACGATGAAACCGTACCGTGACAACGGTATCTCTGCGCATATAATGTATCCTCTTTGTTGGAATGACGATAAAAACGGCAAACTAATGCAAGGGGAACTACGTCACGGTCATGCCGCGCTCGAATGATTCTCCTGCCCTCCTCGGGGATAAACGTTCCCCGATAATTCATTGCGAAAGGGTTGCGGTCGCTTAAGCACCGATATCACGTATATAGCGCTATAACAGCGCATGCAGCGCGATTGTTTTTGTCTCACTTCTTGATATAATTGTTATCTACGACAAGTCACTGTACTGTCCTTGGACGTTCGCACAGATTGATGAGCGAAGCGGTTTCGCGCTCTTTCGTCGCGTGATTGGACGTGACGTTTTTTCAATTCCGCGATGAATCCGTGTTTGTTTTATTTTATTGTTCTCACGTCGATGTATTCCGCCTGGATATATCGCTTGCGACACGAGATGCATCCCACAATTATTGGCGAATTGTTTTTCGTCAATCAAGAGTTTGACATGAAACGATCGCAATGTGGGTCATTAACGTGGAAGATTGCGCGCGAGAAGGTCACGTTTGACACGGACCTCGTTAATCTTCGGATCGTGAATTTCGCGGGAAAATAACGCGCTGGATGACTGACAACTCGGATAAATAACTAATTAAATGCCTGCCGCAGCTGCCCCTGCGGTCATTTCCTGCCTACGCCCGCCATTCATTTTCGTAATGGGATCCACTTGCGTCAACGGAGATCGCTCTCCCTGGAGTTTTACCTTTCTTGCGCGAGTGGTTCGCGTGCGAGGCACCGCTTTCGCATTCACCGATAGCATCGCGGAAAGTATCATCCCGGCCCTTCACGGCCGCCAGAGAGAAAAGGGACGCCCTATATCGACACTTATGTCCATACCCGCGTTTCATTACCGACTCGCCGATATAAAGCCGATAAGCTCGAGTCCGCGACGCGACGTATCGAATTCTCAACGAGACGCTGCATACTTTGGCCTTGTTATTTTTGCGCGTTCCATCTTGATCGTCTATCGCGAGCCTAAGGCGCCTAAGCCGGCGTGGCAAACGAGCGCTAAAATCAGTTTATTTTCGTACTATTTTCGCGCGGTATGTAAGTTACATATCTACGACGCCACGACGTCGACCATGGTCGCGACGTTCATCTATTTTTGCAAACGCCTCTTTTACAAACACGCGGCCACGTTTGCGAGAGGTGCGAAACTGTAGCATGTCTTTGCCCGACAGGACAAAGACATTACTTTTCTCGTAAGGATAAGGAAGGATTGCTGTCACGCTGCGACAATAGCCGAAAGGCAACGCATTCGCTAACTACTATGCGGCTTTCGAATCGCAAGGCATTGTCTGTCACTGGTTTCATCGAAAGATTTCGATTCATCGGGAAATCAATTGCCACGCTTATTATTTGCGAGTCGCGAAACAAGGAAAAACACGTTTGCCATTCTACGAGTTGTTGAGAGTCGTCGAGAAAGAGAGAGAGAGTTGGAGAAACTTGCGACAGGTCAGGGACAAATTTGCACGTGTCGCTGACCGAATAGAGACCAGAACAAAGAGGAAGGGAAACTGATGTCGGTCCATACACGGCAAATATCGTCCCTTTTCCCCTCTCTCCTGGGATATTACGGGATTAATTGCGCTTTCGTCAGGCCGCCGCGCGCGCAACGAGCGATAGCTAAAATCAAGGGCTAATTTAATGTAAGGCGCTAAAGGTCTCGCCGTAGCACGTGGATGTATGTGTGCGGCGAGCGGCGTGCGTCACCGTGAGATTATTATTAGCGATCGATTGGGGGAACGGATGAGGATTTGTTACGTGTCATCGTCTTGAGAGACTCGCGTCCTCTAATCCAGCAAATTACCTTCTCAGGCTTGGTAACCATGATGGCGATCGTGCTCGGGTTAATCCGCGGAAAAAGATTGTCGGTACCTACATATATACGTGTGTGTATTACACATATGTACATAGGTATATACCTATACAGCTGCGAGTACGTGAGCGAGAAAGAAAATTTAATTGGCTACAATCAGCGTTAGCCGAGATTGGTTCAAACTGTTCCTGGACTTGAAGCCTCGTTATCGTATACCTCGTAAGTCCATCTCTCGCCCCTTTCCTTCCCTAATTGAAGCATTGTTCGCCGCAAATTGATTTAAACGGCGAGACTTTCTATTCTTCCGCGCGGAGAAATGGCTTTCTGTTCGGAATCGCTCGCCGATTTATTTGCTCGCCGCGACTCGCCAGGAACGTGCCAGGACATTTGAATCGATCTATAAAAAGCTCGTAAAGTCACGATCCGTTCTGAGCGGCTCGTTCGCGCCATGTCGGCGATATGTCAATTTCATTGTCTATTCACTCGAGGAGAGACTTCCTGAGTTCCCCATTCGTTCTCGATTCGCAAAGTCGCACCGGAAATTCCGTGCGTTGAGTCTCGCTCTCGAGAGGAGTTAAATTTAACGCAAACTTTATCCGTAAACACACGATTCTTTAAACGGCAAATTTAATATGTACCGGAACAAGCTCCTTCTCGCAAGAAGACGAGCGGGAAAAACGGCGTGACAAAAAAAGAAAATCGATACCTATTATAGAGGAGGCCTATTAGAGGAGCGTTTGGTTTCCCGTTGCGCGAGGTGTGCCGCCACGGTTTACGACGCTACGATCGAGAAAGATATTTCAGACCCGATTTCACGATCTGCTAAGTGTCAGTCCCGCGGAGGCATGTGCCTTGAAAATAGGATCGATATACAGAAGATATACAAGCCGGTTTCGCCGGAGCTCCGTTTCAAACCGCTTGTAAACGGTCGCGACTGTCTCTGTGCGTGATTTATGTTCTCACGTTTGTACAGATCTTCGACGGTCGTCCAGCTGTCGACACAAACCGGGTCTGTGCCATGTATATTCATCAATCCGTGTGATAAGGCGTATACAATACATACAGTATATCATAATAATATTCTTATAAGAAATAACATTGATCTTCAATGACATTTCTTATTATTGGAGCAACGTGCGAGGCGATTTCTGTTTCAAGTACTGCCAGACAAACGCTCTTAACGTACGAAATAACACGGTGCTTCGAATCATCGATCCTCAGAAAATCGCATTTGCTTCGCGATAAACGATCATTTATATTCTCGCCCTTCACCTCCAAGTTTACCATCTATTTTCGGAGCACAGCGCAACGAAGGACGCAATACTACCCCAATACTAAACGTATCGCTCGGACGTTCAAAGTTTCACTCCTTTGAAAATTCACGTTATTGATGCCAACTATTTTATGTATCGAACTTACGGATCACTGCCAGCAGTGCGATCGTGGTCGCGATCATGATACCCGTCATTGTCTTCGCTGCCGGAAGCGCCGGAAACGCAACGGGATGGCTGGCTCGACACGAAAGAACAAGAGCACGGACGGACGGATGCGTTCGCGAGGGATACCAGCGGCAAAGTGGTGGCCCGAGAAGAGGGTGAGAGATGCACAATACGTAACAACTACCCGCGGCTCTCGACCAGACGCCCGGTCAACTCGGCAGTCTCGAAACGACTGAGTGTCTCCACACGAGAGGAGCGAGCGAGAACGGTCGGCTGATGGTCGAAATCCAGCCGTACATAATGCCACGTACCGAGGAGAGGCCATATTTCGCGACGCCGCAACGCCGCAACGCCGCAACGCCGCGCCGGTACACACGTGTTCTCGTCCCTTCACAGGGGGAGAGGGAGGTTCTCGAGCGCGAATCGCGACCCGCGGATACCGGGCGGGAAGGGTGACGACGACGACGTGGCGAGCGAAGGGGCGCGTGGATCGAATCGAACAAGAGCCGGTTTCTCTCTCCCAAGGGTTACCGAGGGATGCCCGTTGTCGTTGTCGTGGCTTGTCGTCATCGGTGCGCGCTCGAGATTTCCGCGTGGAACGCTCGCGATAGACGGATGCGGAGGTGCACCGTGATGTACTTGCGCGCGAGCGGAAGGATGGAAGAGCGCAATTACGGAAATATCGTTCCGAAAATAATGGCGCCGCTGGATAGGTACGTGATGTGTTATAGATTGTTGATAGAACGAGGGTTGTGAGCGAGAGAGATATACCTGGCCCCCCCCGAGGCTCTTTCAAATGCGCTCTTTATGCATCGAAGAAATCGGGCCCTTCTTCGAGAAGGCAACCCTTTCACTGTCCGTTGAATCGTACGTTGGGAGTAACGGCTTCATCCGAGCGGGTAGATGTAGATGGCGGTTAGCGGGTAACGTGACGCGTCACCGTATATTTCCAAATTATCGCGAAACAAATGTTTGCATAAGAATTGTGATTCATAGAGTCTTCCTAAATCAAACGCTGTTCGAGCAATACGCTTGAACGTCACTATGAAACTGCGTGATTACGGTAACAAATTCCCTGTCGTCGCGTTAAGTTTCGCGGTGAATATTTTTGCGGACTCTGAAAACTTTAGTAATTGATCAAACGGAACAGCTTCAAGCAGTCAATATAGGCTGCAATCCATAGTTAGCACTGTGCTAACCTTCTTTTTATTTCAAGAAAAAGGAGAAAGTGTTTTGTAGTATTCGCAGTACTAATTGGACTGCGAATAAACAGCCATAATGTCTTGATATTGATATTGCGTTTGTTTACTCAGCGTGAGCATACATTAAACGCATACCATCATCGCACGCTGACGCCCTTACGCGATTTAATCAGTTGACACGGAGATTTGATAGGGTTTCCAGGGATCTCTGAAACGACCGGGCTGACAATTCACGAGTCATAAGCGCCATGAAACGAACTCGCATTGTTATCGCGCGTTGTTTCACGCAGAATTCGTCATGGCTGCGCCCGACATGTGCTCGGCACTGGATCCCCCATACGAACTATGAATGCGACGACGAGGGTTGCTTTCGTGACTCCCGACGCGCAGCACGAGGGGTGAAACATCTGTCGAGGGTTCACGACCGAAGGGTAGTCGCTGAGCACCAATTTTGTAGGTCTTTTAATTTATGAAGCCCACCGCTTTCTTTTTCCCTTGTTTTTTATTTTTATTATGAGAACTTTATCTTCGAAGATGCCTACCAGAACTTAATTTAGATGAACCATTGAGGAACAGCGCGCAATTCATTTTTATTTGTCATGATCCACGTAAAATACCACGTGCTTACGTGGAAGACGTGGGTAGAAGGTAGAGAATGCTTCCAATCTCTTTAATCATGACTAAGAAAAATGTAGGACTTATTTTACTCATTTATCGCTTTAATTAGTAGGCAGCGAAATTTCAGCGAATGTTCGCAACGTTACGCGTGGAGGAGTATTTTGTAAGCGAGAAGAGATGTTATCTTGAAGCGAAATTCAACGAAACTAATTAGATTTACAGGCGTCGCTTCACCTAGACATAATTATTAAACACCGCCTCGCTCGACATTAAGCCGACGTAAAATTGTTGCAACGTTGTCCTCATCGGCGTAGTCGTGAATCGCTCGTTCGTATTAAATGACAACGTTTACGCGGCGCACCAGACACAGCAGTGCAAGGTTCCGTGGAAAAAACCGGCAAGTCTTATCGTTCGCTCGCGTTGACAGAGGCAATTCGCAGGTTGTCGCTCCGAGATGTCGATTTAACGCATTCATGAGCGATCGCTACCATGTGCGACGTCAGACTCGCGTAAAACATTTCATTTCATGTCGTAATCGTTCTGTTACATATTAAACGCGCCAGTAAACCGTTTACGCATATCTGTTTTCCGGAAGGAAGCGGGACTGTAACGATTGTTGTTCCGACAACGAAGGTAAACTCGCAGCCACCCTAAAACGAGAGAGAGAGAGAGCGAGTTTATTACGGTTAAACATGTACAACCGTAATTTACTCGGTAAGCACAGTTAATGAAACATTCAATCGCGTCCCTTGCGTGAACCTTGCGCGCTGTCTCAATTTCGGTTTCGTCGATATCTCTCGTTACACGAACGCCTAATGAGCAAAGTTTACACCATCCTCTCGGTGACGTTCGTGCGAGTCGCAAGACTCGCAAGCACGATCATTGTCCATTCGTGTGCAGGGTTGACACGACGGGTCAGCGATGTTAACGAGTTAATTAATTTCGCAAACGGACGTCATGGCATTTTTTGCAGAGGAACGGTTTATTTATTTAGTGGCGGAATTGCGGTGCCCTTTGTGCGATTTTCCTCGATGGCTGCGCCGTTTTCGCGAATGGCTGAGAACATCATCTCCCTGTAACGATTTCATCGGCATGTATAGGTAATGTTTGCCCGAGCTTTGCGCGGGTGATATAATAAGCCATTATGCGTCATTGATTACATACTCTCGCTCTCCATGTCTGATAGCGCACTCGCGATGGCGCAGTTAATTCCGAATCAGAAATAGAAGATACGCGTTTGTCCGTGCCTTCTCGTGGCCGACTTTCCGCGGCCGCCGGCCGGTCGGTTTTTAATATTCGCGATGCTCATCTTTAATCAGTCGATTAAAGATCGACACTTCCAGTTACGAGAAATGTTTGATTCCTACCCGGGAAAATATTATTATAAGCGAGCCATCAAATTTAATCATATTTTTTCGATCTTCCCGACATTTTTTCTCGAAACATCCAGGTCCAGGCTGACTCGCTCACTGCGGGTGACAATTTTTTGCCTCGTTTTAGGCATACGATCCTTCTCTCATCGTCTGGAAATATCGCGTGCTGTCTCTGGTTTGTGTTTCTGATAGGGATCGATAATTCTGCAATTTATGTTCCCGAAATTTTGTAGACCGCTTCGGCCACCTCGCTCTCCAAAACCGACGATGGGAGGTATGATGGAAGAATGGTTGTTTCCGCGAGACAATAGTGAACGCTGTCCTTTGTTCCACGGAACCGAGACTCTGCTTTCCGTCGTGTGTCGATCGGCTCGGGCACATCCGCTTTAAAAAGCGTTCCGGACGCGCGACAGGCAAGCGTGACAATTAGACGTTCCAATTTTCGTTCGTATGCTAATACCAGCGCAGATCTCGCTCGTAGGCGCGGATGAAACAAGGAGCGAGGTTGAACGAATCCGGGGAAGCCGAACAAATTTGCTCGGCGCGTTCTCCGAGCTTTCTCCGCAGACCGTGATAGACACGATAAAAGGTGAGTTTATCGACGTGAAAGATTCTAACGGGCAGAAACATACTTGGAAAAATGAAGTATTTCCTGCGCCGTTTCCTCCCGACATTTTTTAATCTCCTCCTGACGCGACTATGATTTCTCGCGTGCTTTCATACCTCGGGGATTAATGGAGTACGTGTTTTCTTTCGGAGATTCGATTGTATTGATGTGGAACATAACATAACGTTGCGATCTTTAACTATTGTGCAAACGCACCGCTATCGCGGTGCCAACGCGGACGATGGCAGTCAGGCCGCATTATTTTCAGACGTACGATTACTTTTATTATGCGTTATTATGCGGAGGCGATTAATGAAAACGCGGAGTATCCTGAAAATGCGCTTGTTTTCTCCGCTCTCGCACGCGCGTCGAACTCGCGGCTAGGATATCGCTCGCCATTGATCCTCGCCACATTGCGCGCGGCTGAATCCCGATTTTATTTATCATCGAAAATTCCGCCACTTGGCCGGAGCGGGCCGCAGTTGTAATTCTCGCTAGCAGCGTGTGTGTGTTCAACGGGTTTGTTGCGTATTCAACATGCAAAATCAACAATTGCGTATGCGCCGCTTTAAATACGGGGTGATTCTCTCCCCGTTTTTCTCTCCTGGCTGTCATTGAATTACGCGCGCGCGCGCGATTTGAACGACTCGGTTTACCCTGCGAGAAGCGAGAGGAAAAATGGAAAACGGCAAGAAAATCCACACGCGCGCGTGGAATATCGTCGTTTACCCCGCAATTGCGGCTTTTTGTTCTCGGGCACTACTTTTACGTGCGAGCACTTAGTCACCCATGGGAAATTGAATATCGATGGAGAAAACGTTTGGATGTTTTCGCGATTGTGCGGTGAGAGGTATTCGCGCGTTTGTAATACGAATCTATTAAAGATATTGTCTATTAATAATATAAATATTCTCTCTGATAACATTCGCTTACATTTGCCTTCGCGGTATCATTTGCAGCGTACGATAACTTTGCCAGCTCGTCAATAGGCGCGATAGCGGCTGCTGCTGCGCGTGCAACGCGAGTAAAGGCAGAAGGCGTGCTCCGATGTCCCGACGTCGCGTAAAAACATTTATCAGCAGCCGGAAAAAGAAGTTGCTCACGTTCCTCGTCCACGATCTCGATAGCGATATACATATGCACGTCATGATTGATGCGCAACTGGCCAGCCATTTAATTGATTTTACTTATCTTTATTGGGCAATTCGACACGATCTCTCCCAATAATATGATGGATAAATGTTGGGCAGATATTTCGGAGAAACGAATATTGTTGCAGAGTGGAATTGTGTCAAAAGTGTCACTTTGCGCTTTCATAAACGCGGCGCGTCTTGTTGCGCCTCATCGCGCATAAATGAATTTTGTAGCAGCTCCTGCTCTTTAGCAAGCCTGACCTTACGAGACGAAAGAGCGTATCCGCAGTCACGAGATTCCTCATGATCGATAGCGGGCGCAATAATACCTTCACGTGCCTCTATCAGTGCCAGTCTGCTCGCCGAGCTTCGATTATTTCTTATTGGCACATCGCTCGCGGTGGGCAGCGCACGTTCTCCAATTTTCTCGGTGACAATTAGCGTGTTCTTACTTGCGTATGACGCGGCAGATCCGTCGACTTGATCGGCACTGTACGAGTCGATGTTGCCGCTAAGGTTTAATACCGTCGCGTATGCTGCATTAATATATTATATTAATAATGAACGAAGCACGCGTAACGAGCGTTTTATTGCTCATTTTTGTTATTCGAAGCGTATAAATATATGTTTGCGCAAATAATATTAATAAAGAATTTGTAGTGGATTTGTGAGTGGAAAATATGAGAAATAAAAAGCAAAACGCTAAAAGAGTAGACGTGTCACATCATTTTTATTGATAATGCAGTGATCCGTGTTGACGGTGGACGATAGAGTTTCATGAGCGCGCAGTTGTTACCTGTTGGTGATAAAACGTCAGTTTGTTGGTGATAACGCGTCTAACAAAAGAACATGCATGATAAAGATAAAATAAATTTTATACAAGTGCTCATTTTGAAATTTCTCACTGTGAGAGGCAATAAAGTACAAAATCGTCGATGTAATCTTGTAAAAACAATAAGCTTTTATTAAAATATTAAAATATAATACAAGATCGCTCAATGTTTTGCAATATACCTTATATATCATCTGTATCTCGAATAAAAGATAAAAAAAAGAAAACATACAATATACTTTTACACGCCATTGCACTTGCGTAAGATAACGCTTAACGATATATAGAATTAATCTAAATATTTTATTGGCACTTACGAATGGCTGATTTTGTACAAATACGAAGAAAGTAATCCCGAAGTATATCACAAGCTGTGTCTTATGCGACTTATCTCACAATGAGGCATGGTAACGCAAAGGTATTGGCACGGTAACTTAACTCCGGTTCATGTCGCGCACGAAAAATGATAACGTGTCAACGTTGTTATCACGCCCAAGATGTAGATTTCGCTTGGTTACATAAGCGAGACGCGAGATTATCGCGGAGGAAATCACACGTTATCTCCGCGAGATTACGATATGCTCGGATCGGCCAAGGAACTTTTGCGTTAATTACTACAATAGCAAGGCACGCCACACAAACACTCTGCCACATCAGAATAGCGTGTTACATTATTCCGTAATAATAGCGTATTACGCGTATTCTGCAGCAGCACAGTTTACGGTATGTATATTACGCATTTCGTACATACGTGTATATATATATGTATATATATATGTATACTTAAATATCTTGACGGAATTCGTTGTAATATCGCGCATCTCAACGCAATTATGTATCTAAACGAGTCACTATAGATAACAATTATGTTTAATCTGAATGTTAGAGAGGAATAAATTCGGTTTCGTGCAGTGTATCTGTCACATATCTGTCATTACAAAGCTCTTTGTACTCTTTTCGCTGGATATACTTTTGTCAGTATTCGGCTCTCTACTGCGTACTCAATTATCGTGTCTAAAATTATCTTCGTTTTGGTGCTAATCGCGCGGCCATTAGCTCGCCTATGATAATATTTCGATATTTCACTATTGAATTAATATTAAAGTTAAATCTCTACAACGAAACATATCCAAAATGAGATTTATCTGCCTCCGCTTCATTAATTCGATCGAGGTTTTATTCATAAGCATAAGCGTGTAAAAACAGTCGGTCGGATCGGAAAAGCAAAGTAATTAAAAGTTTGTCGCAATTATCGATTTCATCAGTCTTAGCGTACCAAGCCGATATCGAAAACGACATTATTCAATCTATAACGATAAACGATACTACCTAACAATCACGGTGAGTCCACCGTCCGCGAAGCGCAAGTAAACGTGTAATCGACAAAATCTTGTACGTGTACGCGAAAAAGTACTCGCGCGAATCGTACGACGACACACACGTATACAACAATTCGAACTACTAAAAATCGTCTACGCCCGTACACGAGTAAAACATTTCGTTGGCACAGCTCTCAACATACATCCCTATCAACGATTCACAATTCAATGATCAATACAACTGGATCGAGACCGAAAGGCCAGGATTTTCAATCTTTCGACCTCTCTCTTCGATCTATGCTAAATTGATCTGCGATTTTTCTGGCGCCATTTACGCGTTTGTTCCGGAAACCAGATTCTCTTTGGGGCAAAAATCACTTGTCTAGTTTTTCTAGGGTTTCGCGTACAAGCGACGGTCGCTCCTGGCATTGCCGTCCTCGTTGCTACTTATTTTATCCATGTACACCATTTCCGTTTTCTTCTCGGGCGGATCGTTAAGCTGCTTTTGTTCCTGCGAAGCGCAGGTTCATTTAAAATGGTACTTTTGGTAAAAGAACATTTTGCGAGTGAACTTACTGCTGATATCTTGGGAAGTATAGGCTGTTTCCTCCAGATGTATAAGAGTACCACGGCGCCGATTAAACACAATCCAACGATCGCGATAGTGATACCGCCGCACAGCATCACGGTGGGAAGTGCCAGCAATTGTTTCAGTTTAGCCGCCATCTCCTCCGATACTCCGACTTTCAAGTTAAGCCACAGCATCGGCATGTAGATTTTCGGCACGTTCTTGTAGAGCCTGCGCGCAACACGTCACTCTCGTTAAACGCAATCGAGTAATCGGTCGGATGAGATCAACGCGATGTCTTTGTTGAACTATGATGCGTGCATCTTTTAGTTTAATCAGAGTCGTACACGTGTTTTATTGCTTGGAATGTACTTACGATACATATTTTGATGGCTGCAAAAGAATATTGACTTGCAATTGGGCTGTTACTTGTAAGGGGATCCCCGTCGTCTAAAATATCATTTAGCGTATACTTGCGGGGATAATCATTAAGTAGCTATTAATTACTATTATATTACTACTCGTATAAAAAATTGATACAAATTTGTGCAAGTAAATACGTGTCATTTTAACAGTGCATAAAAAGGTAATGGAATTATATGTATATAATGGAATAAAATTAGCACTTTTGCGAACAAACTAACAGATGGTCGTCATTTCTGTGGTTGGTCTCGACAGTTTCATTTAGATGAAATTATATTGATCACTTACGGGTTCCAGTGTGATCGCAAAGTCGTAGTCGCCATCGTTGGGATTCAGTCCTTCGATCTGATCGAGGATGCTGGGATCGGATCTGTGGAAGTGAGGTAAACTGACGAAGACTGGCGCGCCGAAGCGACACGTGCTCACATTTAACAGACCAGACGGCACGCACTCTCCGTTGCAGTAACAATTGCCCATGTTGACGACGTCCGGGTCGCCGTCGCGATACTCGTCCGTGTTCTCGGACGACTCATTTTCTGGCATAGAGTTGAAGGAACTTTGGGTGGTTGTGGTGAATCCCACAGCTTCGACCGAGTGCTCCGCCGCGAAAAAGTCCTCAGTGGTGGTAGTCTTTTCGAAAAATTTCGCTTGCTCGTGAGGGTAACGTCGCTTGGTAGCGTTGCCGAGGGTCTTCTTGTCCATGATGTATCGATAACCCTCGACACCCAGATAAGAAACCGTTTTCTCGTATTCGTAGACTATCGGTCTGAAAGATTATTAATTTAATACATTAATCATTAATGTATCTATTAATATTAATAGATACGAACAAAAGGTCTGCTATTCACGGTATCCTACAAAGGTAACAATATTTTTTACTCACCGACACAATTCTGTGCTGAAAAGAGTAATATCATCCTTCGTCCTGTCGGGCGGCCAAAATTCGCCCGCGCTGCCTTCGACGATGTTACATGGACTTTTGTAGAATTTGATCGCGTCGTTATAATTCCACTTCCTTAGGATTCCCAATTGGCTGATATCGTCCTCGCCTGTTTCCATATTAAAGTGCCCATCCAAGTCGGTGGTACCATTTCGCTACAAGTAATAAGATACTGCAGTTGATGCCTATTTGGATTGTTGAAGAGAAGCGACGATGTTTTGAAGCAAATGAACAAGGGCCATTGTGCGCGCATTCACAAAGCTCGCAATCGTAAAATCGTTCTCGAAGATGCATATTTAATACATCGCTTGCTTTTCTTTGTTCGCACGGACAGTTGAACGAGTCGCTAGGAAAAGAGAAAAAAAGAAAAATGACCAATCTTATTGTTAATATCTTGGACGTACCATGTAGAACCAGGCGAAGCGATCGTAAGGCGGCACGTCGTCGGATGCCATCATCTTGCCCATGGTGAACAAACTGTCGCTGTAGCCGGTGAACGTCAGCTCGTCCACTGTTTTATGGATGTGGATCGATCTGTCCGAGGAACCCAGGACGAGGGATAGAGTCGCCTGCCATTCCAATTCCCAGTCTCGGATCTTGTACGCCGCTGACTGCAAAGGACAACGTGAACAACGATATCAGACACTGTCACAGTCTTTGTTTCGTTTCGAAAGCGATCGCTTTCTATTTTTATCAAGGTAGGCAGAGGAGTGCAAGGAAAGAAGCACGACGGTGTTGATCTCTTGCAAGATTAATGATACGCCGATTGTTTTTCTTATCGTTTAATTTCAAGATTGACGATTCAGAATCAAATTTACTGCATTAAAGGTGCGATAAAGAGTAGAATAACTCACGCTAGCAACGGGATCCGGACAGGTGATGACATCGTTGAGACTCCCATTGCTGAGCTCCGCCTCGAAGTACCATAATCGCCGCTGCAGATAGCTGACAGTTTTGTTCTCATGATTAAATTTGATGTTGTCCTTTTGCCTTATCTCCCTGCAAATTGTAAATGTAGTTTAATTATTTATCTCCTGCTTTCCGTTTTTAAAAATAGACTGATTATTAAATGTGTTGATCGAATACGAGACTAACAAGAATTGGCTAACAAGAATTTAATCGTGTGAACAACCTCAACCCAATTCGTCGCCGGTTCTGAAGCCGATTATTCGACCGCGATTTAAACATCTGACCTACATGTTTTGCTTATTAGTATTAACGGCGCAATTGCTGTGTAGCCGGACCAACGGGACGTGTGCAATGTCGATCGTGCTTAATGCTCTTTTATTGCTAAAGACGCAATCTTTGTTGCGTAATTGCCGCGAGATTAACGACGGAAACGCGATAATGGAAGAAATATTTTGAAGGAGAAGAACACTATTCTGTGAGTAATAACATATTGAATAAAATAAAAAATCTTGACATATCTACATTTTAATTCCTAATCCTGTAATCTTTATTTATAATCGTCTCGTATTACGGATGTAAATCTCTGAATCGATTATTGTCGAGGAAGCAGTCTGTATAGCGTTATTTTTCAAAGAATAAATTTACACAAAATTATATATCATGTATACTTACATGAGATTCAATGAAATACGAAATACGAATACGAAATGTGAAGATGGTGATAATAATGGAAAACACCGATACCGATTATATTTAAATAATTATATTTAATTGGGCTGTCGTTGATATTTTGCGAAAACAAAATGCACAAGATAAACCAGTCGGACGAAAGACGCGAACTGGTAGGCGGGAGCGTATGTGGTTGGAGCGTTGACATTCGTTGTCACAACGACTTCACCGAGAGCAAGGAGAAAGTAATTAATTAGTCAATTACTCCGTGTAGTGCCGCCCACGCGTCGTGTACGACTGGTCCGAAACGTTTTATTGTTCATTAAGATGTCAATACAGCGAGGTTAACTATTTCTTCTTTATCGTCATGAAGTCTGTTATCGCGTCATAACGAGCTCGATTAGAATAATCTTATTTCCATTACATTGTAATTTCTTATGTGAGAAAGGAATGTCAAATCTCCTTGTGCTTTCTTACAAATATGGATTTCTTTAATTGTTATCTCGTGATTATGATAGCATAAAAATAAAACATATTTTTCACTGATTGCGGCAAAATCTGCTCCCCGCTACCTCTGACTTCAACAGAAATAAAAGTCTTTAAGGTTTTGTTGATTTATTTTTTGATGATGTATAATTTTATCGGTCAAGTTATTAGTAGTATCGTGAATTTAGTATTATGCAAATTGTTTTATTCCATTTTTCTCTTTTGATCTTTATTCGCCCATTTTTGTAAAAAGTAGTAGAAAACCTTATACATCATAATTTGAAATAGAAAAAAGAATACATTCATTTCATGGCACGTATCTAAGTTACAGAGAATGCGACACTTACGAGAAAATCTTATTCGCGAAAAATACGCTGATTCGTAATACATCAACAAATGAAATTGTTTGTAATTTCATTTTAACTACAATGGCATGTACGCTCTGATATTGCGCGACTTTGAAGATTCATACTTCCACTGTGCTCAGCCGACGGCATAATTGGGGAGAAACAATATTAAATCTGCGTAAATCGGATTTTTACGTCATTGGCGCAGTGAAAGTTGACCGTAGCCAATTGGATGCAAGCAATTGATCTTGACACCGTCGATATATTAAAGGTTCTTGTTTCGTTCTTATTTCAAGTATCGCGATCTCATTTCAGTCTCGTATCTCGGTGAAGGATACTTACCTAAAGCAGTAAGGGCCAACCTGGACGAAGCGTGGCTTTTTACCGGGTACTTCCAATTCCTCTGGATTGGTCCAGTTAAAAAAATATACCTGCATGAACATCGGTGGCAGACTGCTCGTGTCCTTCCACACATCGAAGCTCTTCGAAGTCGGCGACAGTGCCAAGCCCTGCGAACAAAAGGATTTCAATTCGTAAACAAGTGAGAGAGAGAGAGAGAGAGAGAGAGAGAGTTCACGTTGGGGACATCGATTATCGTTTTATGATTTAATGACCTCTCGCTAATCAATCCGAATACATAAGAATGCAGCAAATTATGCGAAATCATTTGCTTACAAAATCACAGCATTTCAGGTCACGTTCTGTGATTGAGGAATGCGTACAATAAATTGCGAATTTTTGCCCGAGCATAATTAAGATGATCACGAGAAGTTTTTCTTGATAAGTTATCACGAAAAACGGCTGTTAAATCTACTTGCTGCTATTCCTTGACGCTACGTTACGTATAATTATCTGTGTCGCTTCTGTATTTATGATTTTACGATGATGAAACGCATCGCCACATAGTTTTTTCACTCAATGATATCTCGCAAGGAAAATGTGAGTTTGATTACGGTGTTCGGAGAGCAAGATTACAAGATAATAAAATTACACGAAAGTACACGACGCAGTGATAGGAATCAGTTTAAAGCTGAAAGTTAACGATAATCTCAGATAAGGATTTACTCGTGCGGATGATTATCAATTTCCACATCGATGGAAATAGTTTTACGGGCAAGACTGAAAGACAGAGAAAAAAAGAGACAGAGTAAATGAGAGAGAGATAGACAACGTGACAGCGTGTCCTTATATCATTGTCAGCACTGAGACTAGTCGCGCGCGATCGTACGTGCTGGTGACGTGAACCATTCGCCATGCACGATACGTAGAGAAACGCCAATTAATGGGACAATCGGCCACTTTTCCAATCGGGTCGGGACTAGTGCCCAAGTAGCAAGACAAGTGTCCAGCCTCTAAAATATATAATATGTGGACCAGTTCAGCCCGAGTGATCTTGCTGAAAACGGACGCATGCAGTGTTCGCGAATTGCGGGACGCGCGATTTATTGCACCACTCGCTGTTTATCCTCAAATATCTGATAAGTGATTGATTTCATCGGAACTTGAAAGATTATATAAACTATTATAATAAACAGCCCTGGCAGGCTGCGTTTCGCTGTGCTAACGCAACGGCCAAATACAACAATGTAATGAGCATCAAAGTGCCGATAACCCAGAAAGGCTATCCGCGTATATCCACGGAGTGCAAATATTTTTAGCGGAATAATTCACGGACAATATGGCATTCTACATTCGTCGCGTGACCATGAGTTTATTATGCACGATTATAAAGGCGATTGATATTTATATACTGCCAGTTGTTACAATGACTAATGAGAAAAATTTTCTTAAGCAGATGCTCGAGAGAGAGAGAGAGAGAGAGAGAGAGAGAATCGATAATTAAAATGTTAACAGATGGTAATTATTAATATTTGATAGATGATAAATGTTAACAGAAGATTATATGTGATTGACTAAACGCTTCATGTAAAATGTTAATTATTTTATTAGAATAGGTTAATTAGAATATTTTAATGATTTTATTGATCGCTCGAGCAGTTTCGTTGCGATTCCATGTCTTCCGATTGTGATTTAATAATTGCATAATCTTAAGCATAATCTCAATACGTTGCATATTCTAAAACGGGCTTTTAGATTAGTCAAACTTATCAGGTAATAAATCGTGACCTAACTACGTGACAAGTCATGTTCCATGTCATTAAAATAACCGGAACCGGACATTCAGCGTCAATAATTCATCTTTTCCGAATTTGATTGATGAAAGCGAAAAAGTAAAATCACATATCGGAAGTAAATATTGCCGATAGAGCGCAATTTAACGCGAGACTCGAATCGTAGATTTCTCACAAGCTGCACACTCGCAAGTCTGTTTTATGAAAGAGACTTGATAAAATCGTGGAAAAATAAATTATTAATGTCAAATATGACGATAATTGTTGCACTCACTTTTTGAAGAATTTGGCGGAAAATCGTCGGCGACAAAAAGCAAAGGGATATGCCAAGTGCCACCAGCAACAAGCCAATAACACCAAGGCTAAGAGTCTTAGTCGTCGGTCTCATTGCGACGTAGAGCGTATCTTTGCATGCACTGGTCCTCGTTTGTTCAGCATGTGCACTCTCAACTTCAGTGAATTCTTCTACTGAGTCTTCTTCTACTTCTTTCACTGTCCTGTCTTGATGATGAGGCGCGCTTCGAAGTCTGGAAGATAAAACGTATCTAATCTATAGTCGAGGTTGTTTGCACGTGCATAGCGCGCCTGTGAAGCCGGGATTTTCTAGTCTAGCATATTGACGATTAGACTAGTGAATCGCGTGAGAGTCGCCACGAATATACACATGCTTAGCCAGCTTAGCTATGCACGTCTCAATTATGTTACATCTTCAGAGAGATCAGAGAGAGAGGGAATTTAGAAATTTCTCAAATGGGGACTTGAAACAAAAGAGCACTGAGTGAAGGACACTCATTGAACACACCGGACGAAGCTCAGTCTCGGATCAAAGTTCACGAGTCCGATATATTTCGAGGAAACCCCCTAGTGAGAAATCCTTGAGCCCTTTTCTTGTATCTGATTTGATCGTATTAAAAAAAAACCATTAAATAAGAGGGGAAGCGAGCTATCGCTCGGGACATTTTTTTTAAATTGATATTCGAATTGATATGCGCGATCGATATGAGTTGAATTATTTACATGTATTTTTTGCGTAAATGCACATTTAAATGATACAAGATTTACATAATGCAATGTTAATAAATGTATTCAAGCGTACTCAGGGAAAAAAATGGCAAACAAATCTTCGCTCAGCAAACTGTCACGTGCGACATGGCGATTTGGATTCATCAATATACGTGCACATCGTTAGTGAATCAATAGAATATTAAAGGCGGCTTTATCCATTATTCCTTTCACGTAATTGTGGTGGTATTCAACATTTTGACGTAATCAATGGTAAGAACAAACTGATCCATAACGAGAATATATGCGAGGATATAAAATATAGAAAATATGTATAACACACGCATAATTCGTTGTTTCAAATGTAAATGTAATATGACTGGTCAATAGCAAAATATATACTGTTAATATATGAACTATAAATGAACGTCTGTTCACAATAAACATGCTTCCGTTTGTTATCGGAAGAAATGTGACGCTGCAAAAAGCACCATTGAAATCAATTATATTAGGCGTTCAAATTATTAACATTGACACTGATCGTTGATGCGTAACGTCGGCGTGTATTATACTTTCATTACATTTTCTGAAGATTATTATTTGACAATGAATTTCGGTGTGTTAATACCTATATTAGATCTCTATTATTTTTAATTTAACCATACTCAACCATACTCAACGACTAAAGTACATGTTTCGCGTTAAGTACTAAGTGCAGTAAATTATAGACTGTTTGCTCAATTCATGATCTCCTTCGTTTCAAGTTTACTCAAATTACCGCGTAGCAATGTATAATTCATGTTGGCTATAATTGTACACTATACGATTTAATCAAAGCTTAGCAAACAATTAATGTTCATTTATATCGTATATCGTAAGAAATGGTCATTAAAATCTTATAGCGCTATGTGTCTTAAATCTTAGAAGGTAGATTTATCTAAACTTTTCGTTAAATTTAATATAATGGAGTCAAGTGTGTTTTGCATCCATTTTTTATTTAATATTTGCGTACTACCGTAGCACGAACTTGACGCTGAAAAAGTGTATAAAATTTTTCATATTGGAGAGCTCTCAATTATAATGTACAACGTAAGATATATAAAATTAATTCATTTTATATAGTGTTTTAATTTACCAAAAATACTATTTTCATAGATTTCATGGAACATTAGTGTGCATTAGTTTATAGTCTAGTTTATAATCTCTGTTTTTATCTCTTGATCTTGTCACTCGGTCACTTGTGTAACATAGATCGTAGATTAATTTTTAATTTTTACTCTCGCTTTAAGTATACGATTATGGAATGATGTGCATATTAATGTGTAATTAATACTGCCTTATAAAACCTACTTTTAAATCGCGTGAGATTAATTTCCTTGAAAATAATAATAAAAAGATAATCTGTGAGTCTGATTTTATAATTGACCACATAATTAAATCCGTTGCATGAAGTAAATTTATATACGAAAAATCTTTAGCGTAAAGTTAAGTTTAGCATAAAATTCTCTCTGACTAAGTGGAGACAATTAGACGCATGCACATTTTAACTGATGACAATCATTTATTGCGGCGAATGTGACACGTGTGTGAAGTTAGCCCCGCACTTTTTGAATTTCATCTTTTTCTTGATTGTGCTGAATTGTGCTACATTTGTGCCATATTGTGCCGCAAACCGCAATTCAATATCTCAAATCGTTTTCGAAAAAAAAATAAAAAACGAAAAATTTGGTAATCCCACACTTTTCGAATTTTGCTGACTTTTTTTATCATTCTCTTTCCATTTTACCTACTACTTTCGATAGTCGTTCATTTTTCTTGACTAGCATAATTCAGCACAATTTACTAAATTCGATTATGTACCATGGTTTGGACGGTATGGAGTTTTGCATTTTTCTATTCATAAACCCTAAGTTCCTATCAGCGACTGTTTTGCAAAATCCAGTAATCTGACGAAATTGTGTCATTAGAAAAAGTTGTTGTGCTCGTCGATCGCAATCTGGTACAACCGAAAAAAATTCGAAAATGTCAAATTTTTATTTCGCCCTCACCATTTTTTGGATAACTTTGACTAATCTTCACGATAATCCATGCTTCTTATGCATGTGTTTCGTAGATTTTGAGTAGCACAATCCAGCACAATTCGCAGAATTCGATTATCGATCGCCGTTCGTAAGTTATAAGAGTTTGAAATTTTCTATTCCTAAAAAACCGTTACACTTCAGTCCTAACTTTCTCTGTACTGCGATATCTAGCGGTCTGAGGAAATTTTGTCACTTGAAAAAGTTGTTGTGCTACTCTAGCACAATCCGGCACAAGTGAAAAAAATTCGAAAATGTCAAATTTTTTATTCACCCCCACCCCTTTTTCATTAATAATTATCGACTCTCAAATTAATTTCCGATTTTTATGCATGTCTCTCGTAGAGAATGAGTAGTACAACTCAGCACAACTCGCAGAAATTATATATTTGCCTTGCAATGTGATTTTATATGTTTTTTTAATCTATCTTTATGAATTTTTTTATCGAAACGGAATGAAATATTCAAATTTTTCCAACGGCACAACACGGTACAAGTCAACGCCAATTTGGAAAACAAATTTGAGCTTAATCGCGAAAAAGTGCGGGGCTACCAAATTTTTCGTTAATTTTTTTTCGAAAACGGTTTGAGATATTGAACTGCGGTTTGCGGCACAATATGGCACAAACGTAGCACAATTCAGCACAATCAAGAAAAAGATGAAATTCAAAAAGTGCGGGGCTAACTTCACACACGTGAATGTGACTCTCTTCGCATTATTAATATTGTTACGATGATTCGTAGCACGTCGTCTTTTTGATGTATGAACGACAGACATGCAGCTTTATTGGATAGTTCACTCCTTGTTGTACATCAATGCAACGATGCCTATTGCCTTTACCGTCGGTGCAATTGGTATCGCTTTAATTTATTATTTCCGACGACGAGGACTTTTCTATTAAATCAGTGAAATTGAAAAATTTCGTGCGTGCTTGTTGTGTTTGTTTCTCACTAAGAAATTGTCGAGAATTAAAAATCATATTCCATAGTGTAGTATAATTAAAGCCCAATGTCATAGCACAACATGAACACGAACGAGGATCGTACGAAAAATGATTGTCTGAATGCGACGGTCTTCCGAGAATCGTTGTCGATCCGAGACATTTTACAGTTTGGCAAATATCTTCTTACGAGTCTGATCACGTGAGATAATACCATGATTACAAATAAACATGTTTAAATTAAAAATGACCTTGTGATTTTTGCGATACGGCGAATCCAGAAGTGTTACGTCTACTTCAATTTACTTAATTATTCTACTATAATAGAGAATCTAAGGAAACCTCACGATTTCGTAAAAAATACAAACTGTGTACTAAAACTTAAAAGAAGAAAAAGAAGAACATTACGCAATTTAATGAGAGATTTAAAATAAGGAGTAACTTCTTATCGTGAATTGAAATTGTACCTTGTGAAAATTACGCGTTACGAACCATCAAGCGATAAGATTTGAATTAAAATTTTCTTAATGCATTAATTATATAACACGTGTGTGTGTATGTGTGATATAATTATCGAACGATTATTTTTCTCAATAAACAAGTTGGACTATATTCTGAAAATATGTAGTATGTTATTATACAAATTAGCTATTAACATATGTATGTATCGATCTCAATTATCAAGCAACTTAATTATAATCCTTAAGATCGCATGCTTGATCAAAATATGAAAATGAATGCGAATCTAGAAGTAATTATAATCTCAATAATTTAATGGTTGTTTATATATTACTAGTCATGTATAATCCGATGCATTATGATTTTTACTATGCGCATTTTATTATCCTGACTCTAAAAAATCAGAAAAATTAACTTGAAGATGAAACTGCTTTGATCCACGTGTTAAGAATATCTATCTATAAATCTATAATATCTATAAGCTAATTCAATTCGATTTTCAGCGCAGACGGTCGAATTTCGAAATAGTCGTAAAAAATATTGACCTCACCTCTGACTGTATGAACACCCGTCGAGGACCAAAGCTGTCGTTTCTTCTCAGCTGCAGAATATTAATATGCACACCGAGTCAGCTTCTCTAGTTGACCGTCGAATATTCGTTTAACTCTCCGGAATTGTCAGCCTGCTCTACCAGCGCGTATCTCCCTGATGCGTTTCTCCAACGGACGCGATTGTTACTGACGAGTACGGTGAATCAACAGGCTGTACATCTAATGTCTCTCCCCTCCACTTGGGGAGGATTTTCCTCCGGTCGTCTCTATCCCTTGTGCTCTCGTGACCGCGCCTCTTGTTTCATATCAGATAGCGCTCTCGCATGGCACCAACCCGGCGAATTAACCGCTGCGTGGAGTACACATGCGACCACGTGAGAAGCCTTTGGCTTTCTGACGATTTAAATTTTTTCTCCGCGCAACTGGACTCCTTATGGTCCGTAAATTTATGGTTTCGGTGATCTCCGATTAGATCGGGTGAGCGATGCTTTTCCACGGAGAACGAATATCTCGGTGTTCTGGAAAAATCAGTGAATTCGCAAACTTCCTCGAAGTCCGATTTACGAGCGGTACGGAAAAAACGCGCACGTGTATTTGCAGAACAAACTAGTGTACTTTGCGTGGCATTTGATCGTGCAATGTAAAATTGTATGCACGTTGCCGACTTTAGGGGACTTTTGCGGATTTGTCAGTTGCATGTATGTATATTCATATGCATATATGCATACATATATATATATATATATATATATATATATATATATATATGTTTTATAGATTTTTATAGATTTCGGGAATCAGACATTCTTTCAGATTATGTGTGATTTTTTTGTATAAAAACACATAACAAAATGGAGAAAGATATCGTTATAATGCGCGAATAATACGAAATCATTTTGCATGTTTTTTTCCGAAATAAGCATCTTTAAGTGGTAGTGTCTATAGTCCTTTTCTTTATTTTCTCTTTCAACTCTTTTATCGGAGACAAATTTATGAATTAAAATAAATAAAATATTTTAAATTAAAATGATTATTATAATAATATCTTTTGAACGTCATTAAATATTGGAATAAAATTCGGACGTTCAAAATGTGCATCACGGTAGCCATAAATTTGAACTGCAGGAATATGTGATACATTTTTTAATACACATTTTGCACACTTCAGCTTTGTTTCCATCAATTAAACCAATAGTGCTAAAGTGAGTTTTTCGCTTTGTTTGTTGAATGCATGTTGTCTTATTCGTGTCTCAAGGAGAACGCGCATACATAAATTTTTCATGGAGGACGTCTGTCATAGGGAATATTCTTCTTCGAAGTGAATAAAAATGAAACCGAACGCACATCTGGCGAGAGACACCATTTTCGTGTTATAAACATAAAGTACTTGACCTGATAAAATCATGCGCGCGAAAATAGTGCATAATCCGAGAAGCGAGAAAAAAATTTTATAATCCCATTGATGGGGAAGCCAGTCGTCGACACAATTGCTGCATCACAGCGTTACGTAATCGCGAATAAATTATCGTCGCATGGTCGAGCCGCGTCAGTTCATTGAATGGAAGTAATTCGATTTTGCACGCACCCTTCGTGGCCGTGCTTCCTCGTCTAAGATTAGAATTCACGAGATGAGGGTGGTCGCCTGGCGTAGTTAATACAAGTGTTAATATGTGAGAAGGTATGCAAATGGGTCGATCATTGCCGCATTATCAGTCGTACAACGCGTATTTCAAAAATATCTATCTATCAACTCTCCCCGAAAATAACGTGAACAGTGCGTGGGCAAACGTCGCGAACGTCAACGTCTGAAGCAATTTAATTAATCGACTGGGAAGCGAGAATTATCCTTGATGTTACTCGAGCCATTGGAAGAAAGCGGCGCGGCGGTCATATGTCTGGAGGACGTGTTCTAATAAAATTAGTAGAACCTGTTTTAACAGAATTGACAGAGCACTGACGTAATATTGTTCACCAAAGAGGGTGTTTTCTCAATCCTCGATACCCTTGTATCGCCACTCCCAGCTATTCATTCAACGTACTCCTCGATATCTTCAAGTAATCATACCCAATGTACTTGCGACCGGCACACAAATTACTGGCACGATAACTTTGCTGCAGGAATGCGACTCAGCTGTGTAAGCGCTGAAAAGATAAAGTTACAAGTCCAAGCTGGAGATCGAGTGTGCTCGAAAATGCGTGCTGGGTGGATGGAGCGTGTTTGGTGACGGTTAAGAGCGGAATTCCAGTCAATAGACAGTGTCATTAAGTAAAACTCACGAAGGCCGAGCTCGACAATTGGTTTACGAGCCGCACTGACAAGTCTCCCTCTGTCCAGATTGTTCCAGAAAAGTTCCATGAATCTTTCTGCAGTTCTCGTGCCGAAAGCGCTTCGTGGCGAATTTCATTTTCTCTCCAGTTTGCACTAAAAAAATGTTCTCAAACTTACGATGGTGAGTTTATTTTACTGATACCGCTGTTTATTTCGTTGGTATCGTAGCAGTTAGATAGCGTCGTGATCTTGATGCGTCGATCTGCTAAATAGAGCACGCACACGGTCCCCTAATCTCCGATAAACAGAAACTTTGAACGCTTGAACTATCCATTCGCCATTAATAAATTCGTCAGTGATAAGGCGATAGTCGGGGCTTATATCGTGGACTCTAACTCGTTAACTGGTTAACAGACGTACAACAGAGGCCCGGGAAAATATTGAAAAATATCGTTTTTTACACGAGTCATAATTTTGTGTTGGATACGCGTTTTCATTATTTCGTTCAGTTGATGCTCCATCAAGTACTTCAAAATACTTTCTTTCCTTCTTTTTATTTGGAAGAAGAAAAAAAAGGATAGAAAGTGTTTTGAAGCATTTGAAATGCCAGCTAGATGTAGCCTATGTCACGCGGTTATCGATCATTGCGCCGAGAAGTTAAACGCGATGTCCATTGGCTTCATGTCGGTTCAATTGGATCTTACTTCTAGGCAACGTGATTTTCATCGGCTTTGCCTGAACCGGTTGCTCTCGGAAGATTTAGTTGTTAAACGGTTAATCGGAGAAAGAGGGCGGATTCTTCATCTGCCGTTGCGTCGTTATATGAATCATGTGCATATTTATAACTTCCAGGAACGTTCAACTTGTAATCTACGTAAAAATCGCTGTACACCAGAGTTATCTCCTCGAGAAACCGCCGAGTATTCTCAAATTGATAGACCAAACAGTGAAATCCTCGTGCGAAAATACACGCAAGTATACATGTTGCGCAATAAACCGTACGCATATGCTGCCATTGTATCGATACATACGTTTTTTTATAAATAAAACAGATGCAGAACGAGAAAACGTTGATCATGAATTAATTCATGATCCTATCGTAAACAACGGCAAGCTACATGAAGAATTACTGAACTGTTTTGCAGAACCGCGGCTTGTAAAAGCAGATCGGTGATCCTGAGCTAATTAGGGAAAAAATACGTAGTCGGGTGTGATGCAACGTTCTTTGCATAATCCCTGACCTGATCATAGCACCAACTATTCTAACTTTTCTAACTACAGAAGCGAAAGCTTCTTCAAAAATAAAACAAGAAGGTATGTACAGACCATAGCTTTGACACGATAATTTCCGTGACTGTCAAGATTTCACGTGTCTCATGGCCGTTGATTTCGTCATCGTTGTCAATAATTGCGTACACGTCGAAATGCAAATTTCGTAACAGCCGTGCCAGCGACCCTATACTTAGATCGTGATCTCTTCAGCGCAGTCGGTCTTTGGAGGAAGCCATTAACTTCCGCAGACAGATGCGAGGCAAAGCTATCCACTTATGTAGAATCATCATTTCCTCGGCGGGATCACCCAGGTATCAATCGCTTACGAAGCCCGTCAACACTCCTGCACACTTGCTAGCAAGAGTATTTCGTCATGTTCACCTTGTACACGACGATATGGCATATCGGTCACAAGCCAAAATTATCAGATGCAATCTTGCGTCTAAACAATTTAACTGCCTCCGGTAGTCAGAGTCACCGATGTAAGATACGGCGCAAACAGTGTTAGCAATGTCAATGTGGCTGTCAGGCGTTAGTAAGGCTGCGCGGGAGACCGTAAAAATATCTGGCACATTTTCTCGTAGAAATGTATTGGCTCGTAAAGCTGGAGACCGTGCGAGGTCGTACGCGCGAGGTCGCGATCTATGTCTCGTCACTTCCGCGATGTGACAAACCTCTAACGCTTTGATTCTTTAATGTAAAATGCGCATATACATGAGCTTGGTGAAGAGAAGACGTGACGTTCATTTGGCTCTGACACTTGTTGATAAGAAGAATGAGAATAATAATTCATAGTTTTCTGAATAGCCGAAGATAAGGTGTTGTCAGCGACGGCATTCATAACGCGATACGAACGTGATTCTTTAACCGCGATATCAAGATAGTGTTCGAAATGTTTATCGATGGATGGAATAGATGTATACGTATGTATCATGATATTTGAGTGTGCGATCCCAAAAAGTGTATATAATTGCGTGGGAGGTATTCGCAAGACAGAGTGTTATCGGATGACTGATAGAGAGAAACGCATAACGATATGCCTTCGATATGCTTGACTTTATTATCGATTGCAATAGTTGCGATGTACAGGTATACATGACAAACGCATCACGTCGAATAAAACCGGTGCAAGTGATATAATTAACAATGAAAAAAGGGGTGCCCGTACGGGCATAATTTATTTACAATAGAGAAAAGAGAAGCTCGTAACGTCGCATAGGAATACGTGGTTTGATTCTCTCGACACGCGCTCTCGTATTCGACGGTCGGTGACCTGTAACTCGCGTATCAAGTCTAGCCACTTATATAACGTGCAATTACCTAATAAAGCTGTTAAATGGCGCACAAAGTACGGCATAATTAGCGGTGCAAGAACACTCGGTAGTAACTTAGATTACAGCTCGGTAAATAAAATCTTAACAGAGGTGCCTGAGGGGCCATGGTCCTTAATAATAACGTGTTAATTCCGCCCTTTGCCCCGTTGCTGTGCGTGTAATACTCGATATTACTTTGTGTTTTTTAAAGAGAGAGATTTACCTGTCTTCAAGGGGCTATTGCTTCGCCTTCGAATAAATGAATTCGCGCTGTTCGACGTTGCGCTTCTCCTTCGTGTACGATGTATAACGCTATTACGCTTCTTCTATATCGTATAATTCCCTCTATATCGACACACGCGCTGCTACTCCCGCGAGCGACTTGGATACTTATAATGAATGATGAGTTCGCACGAGTAGCTCTATCCCGGCTGAGTAACAAACACACCGCGTGTTTACCGCGTGTTCGTGTGTGCGGCTACTTCTCGTTAGACGGCTGACAGAATCGCTTTCTTGCCCACCATATAGCGGCCAGAGCAGCAGCCAGGAAACCTATACCAGCGACGATTCCCATAGAAATTGCTCTGTTGCGACGGTAAGCGGGCACCTCCAAGCCGACCCGCTCGCTAGTCCTGCTGTCATCCGTGAGTGACATTGCCGCCACTTCGAAGGTGTAAAAGCTCTCCTCCTCTAGAGATTTCACTGCAACGGTATTAATCGTATATTATTATTATTATTATTACAGACAATGTGCAATATGTTAACCTTTAATCAATGTATAATATAATTATAACACGTGGAATAATCGTTAAAAACGGTTATCTACCTAGATAATAAGTGTCCGTCGTCTCGGCTCTTCCGTATAGATGATCGGATGATCCTCTAAACCATCTGACAGTGTACAGCCTCACTTGATTCCTGCCTAGCTCGGGTGGGTCCCAGGTGACCAAGTAGCCTTCGACCGTTGCTTGAACTTTCACGTTCGTCGGTGGTCCCATGAACCCTTCCATTTCTGAAATTAATGTGTTCATGCATTTCTCTTCCTCTGGCTCTCGAGGAGACGCTTGATTGAAATCGCAGTAAAATCTGTTTCCTCGCTCACCTTGGGGACTGCGATATTCCGACGGTGAGTTCTCATCGATGGAACCTAAAAATACAGCTATCATTTATTCCACATAATTTGTTCAAGTACGGCTAAGAGCGATTGATGATCGATTTACTTGGTTGCGTGAATATTCGAAGCGCTTTGCTGAACATCCCGTCACCGTGTTTATCCTGGCTCAACACCATGAATTCGTATTCCCGTCCTGGATAGAGATTGTTGACTGTCGCCTCCGTGATCTTCCTCGAGAGGATCTTCATGGTTCTCCATTCTGATGTGTCCGTAGGTCTGTACCTGCACACAGGAAACACACTATTTTATTTCAGATTTAGATTATAGGAAAATCTGTTGCGAATCAAAATTACTGAATAAATCTCACGACAGTGAATTGTGCAATATATCACAATCGATTTATCGCGCGAGATACGTTACCAAACCGAATACTCCATCTTCGGTCTCACGTATCCAGGTATCCAGGTCAAGGTGACAGCATTTTTGCTGCTATTGGCGCTTAGATTGTACGGCGCTCTCGGTGGAACATTCAGCACCATTAATTCAGCATCCGCGACGACCGTTGCTGCCTCGTTGCTGGCCGCGCACTGGTACAATCCTCGATCGTGCTCTTGGATTCTTTCTATCGTCAGATTGCCACCGGTTATAATGGTTCTGTCGGGTGACAAAGGCGATCCGTCCTTTTGCGAGAAAAATCACGCGTTTCGTTAGACATTTATAAAATATGTCAAATCAAAATTAAAATATGTCGTAATTAATAATGATGGTACCTTGTACCACACGATGGTTGGCCGATGTGCATCATCGCCGTCTCTCGCGTCACAAGGTATCTCCAAGGTCTCGCCCAGTTTTCGCATGTACAGATGCTGTGGAGTTACCGTGAACACCGGCGGCCTTTGAACAATCTGTAACAATTAACGTAATCCGATACAAGTACAAGTATCGAACATCTGCGTATCTCGAGAAATATTGGGTCGTCCGGAAAGTTCGTGCCGATTTTGAAGGAAAATTCAAAGGCAACATTTTTTTATGTCGATAAATATTTATTGACTTATGTATGCACCGTTTTGTTTCACAACCTTTGTCCATCTTTCACGCAACTGGAAGATTCCATTCTCCCAGAACTTCTTAGGTTTCTCGGCGAAAAACTCCTCAAGGTGGTTTTTTATGTCGATCAAAGAGTTGAAGTTCTTGCCGCTAAGAGAATTTTGCACAGACCTAAATAAGTGAAAGTCTGAAGGTGCAATGTCTGGTGAATACGGTGGGTGAGGTGGCACATCCCAGCCAAACTCCAACAATTTTTGTCGGGTAGTCAAAGAAACATGAGGTCTGGCATTGTCCTGATGGAACACGACGCCCTTCCTATTGGCTAATTCTGGACGTTTTTCCTGAATCGCTGTCTTTAATTCGTCCAGTTGCGAGCAGTACTTATCTGCATTTATCGTTTGGTTGTGTGGTAGGAGCTCATAATATAGGATTCCTTTCCAATCCCACCAGACACGGAGCATGACTTTTTTTGGACGAAGGCCGGCTTTCGGAGTGGTTAATGCTGGTTCATTTCGCTTACCCCAGGATCTTTTTCGTTCTACATTGTTGTAAATGATCCATTTTTCGTCACCCGTCACTAATTGCTTCAAAAATGGTACGTTTTCGTTGCGCTTGTACAGCGAGTCGCAGATGGAAATTCGATTCATTAAATTTTTTCGGCCAAATTATGCGGAACCCATACATCATAGCGACTTACGTAACCAAGCTTCACTACATGATCGTGGACAGTGGTTTTCGATATTTTCAGTATCTCTGCTAATTCACGTGTCGTGTAGCGCGGGTTATTCTCGATCAGTGTCTTGATTTGGTCATCATCAGTAGTAGAGGGTCTGCCCGAGCGTTCTTGGTCTTTAAGGTTAAAATCACCAGCTCTAAACTTAGCGAACCACTTACGTACGGTTCTTTCAGCTAAAGCGCCTTCTCCGTAAACAGAACATATCGAATTTGTTGCTTGTGAGGCATTTTTGCCTTTCCGGTAATAGAAAAGCATCGAGTGTCTAAAATGTTCTTTGTTTTCTTCCATTTTCAAAAGAGTACAAAACTGACACGAATCAATTTATCTGAAACAACTGTTTTCCTAAAGATGCGTTGAAATGTCACCTTTAAGCATATGTATATAAATCGTATGTTTTCAATAACATTGATATATTCAGACATGTTCCAACGCCATCTATTAAAAATCGGCACGAACTTTCCGGACGACCCAATACAATGCTTGCTCGACCAACATCAGTGAAAACATCGGTTCGATTTCGTTCTAGAAACCATGACTCAAGGGATTTACAATTGGAGAATAAAAGAATGGTTAGTACTCGTCACCGACTGGTCTCAATGCTGACGTTACCGTGGCTGACCTTCCTCTGTCTTTCTCTCTTTATGCACAATCTCTGCTATCTACATAGCATCGTTCGAGCGACATCCCGAAACACGACGGACACTCACTACGGTGATAGAAGGACTAGGCCCTTCGGTGCCGAGCTCGTTGTAGGGCGTGCATGTGTAGCTGCCCGAATGTGTCTCATCCACCTTGCTGAAATAGAGAGATCCGTTCCGCCTGTAGAAAACGCCCTGCACGTTGTACGGATCGAAGAGGAACCCGTCCTTCTCCCAACGGAGATTCGTCAAGGGTGGATTCGCCCGGAAGTGGCAGTCCAAAAGGGCCGGCTTGCCGTACGGCAGGTAGACCTCTCGGGGCGCGTAAATTACTTTCGCCTTATCTGCGAAGCGAAGAGAAGCGGAGAGTTTGAGAAAGAGAGAGAGAGAGAGACGTGTATTATGCGTGTGAATGCTGCATTGCTCACATTGTACATTGAGAAAGGCTGAGGCGCTCTGTTGGTCTCCGTTCTCTCCGGTCACTACGCAGGTGTACTCCCCCAGGTCTCCCATGGCCGCCGATGATATGGTCAACGTTCCGTCGCCGCTGATGGACGCTCTTCTTCTGAGATCCTGTCGCGAGAACAGCGAGTTTGAGAATCTCTTGCATGTTGAAACAATGTGAGCGCATTGAATGAGATTAGAGTTTGCATTTGGCAATGTTTTACGAGGATCTGAAAATATTTTCACCTGTACATCCGGGATCGGTACCCCCTCGCGGAACCAAGTTACTATTGTGCTTTCGCCTTTGGCGATGCAGTCGAAACTGACAGTTTCTCCTTCCATGGTGGTTTTGTTGACAGGTGGTACCGCTAGTAGAGTATCACCTGCAACAGTCGTCGGGAACGGCGACGCACCTAGATTGAACGATTTAACGAGTCTGCTCAGGTTCCGGTTAGTAAGTAGCGGCGGGGTTACAGGGTTTCCTTGCTCGTAATTAATTATCGCCAATTATTTTGCATTAGCTGGAAAAACAGCGGATGGCGCAGTCGAAACGATCGATTAGTCATTTGCATTTTCAATTCTGCAATTTCGCCGTGGCGTACGCGTTAATATTAAGACAAATTTCATTAGCGACGGTTAATGGTGCACCATCACTTCGCAAGCGGTGCATATAACACGCATATAACAAGAATTTCCATAATGAATGTATAATACAATTACTCTAATTAGAACTCTCGATGCTATTTATAATGTGTCACATACGTGGGTACGTGCTCGTCTCAAGATGCAACCTTGAATTTACTTGAGCGTAGTAATAGCTGCTTTCCACAATAAATCGTGATAAACAAGCTGTTACTCGGATGTACGAGTGATTCAGTCCTCTCTCGTTCCATATAACAGTGTTTAACTTAAAAGAACGAGAATTCCGTCTGAGTGATGGTTACTCATCCAAAAGAATCTCTCTTAATTGGCGCACTCGATAGATCTAAGCTTAGACGATACAAGAAATATAGTTATAGAACTCGAAACTCTATTTCAATGAATAATTAAAATTTTCGTAAACAGTCCAATAAAAGAATACTGTAAGGCCGTAAGCAATTGTAATTTGCAATAATTTCCCGTAATGTTTCATTAAAAATAATTCAAAGGTTTATTCTATTTAAATATCGCTCGTACAATATAAACACGATGAGCCTGTCAAATGAGAAAGAAGAAACGGAGTGACCCTTTAATCAAGATAAACCGTTTTTCCTTGCCATCTGAGCCTTAAGAGGGTCAAGAATGCCGAAGGTGTTTAAATGAGTAATTAAGTTTGCCGACTCATATCCTACTTGCCAAAAAAATTGGGACGCGAATTTCACGGTTATAAGCTCGGTTAGCTCGCACGTCGGAGTGCGACCTAATTTCACAGGCCGGCCTTTATTAATCGGCGTCAAATTGCGTTAACATCGTGTTATGCTCCACTGCATCCGGTAATATCGACGTCTCACGTCTGCATGCTGATCAGTGCATCCTTGTATTTCCCGAAATCACGCAACCGTTAGTCGACATTAGTAGTATAGATCTCCGTTATTCAATCTGCCCATCCTACGGAATTTCTCTCGCATGCGAACGTGAACGATCGTCCGTAACGATGAGCGTACCGTCAATGGCGAGGTGGAACCACGTGCCGTTGTTTCTCGAGTTAGGCGTCCGGTTCGGAAAGATCACTCTGCACTCGTACCAGCCTTGGTCGCTCTCGCGGATATTCGTGAGATTTATGCTGCCCTGGCCGTAGCGATGCCCGGCGTCGTCCAGCAGGTGTATGCGACCCTTGTAATTATTGGTCACCGTCACATGTCCATCGTACCAAGAAAACACAGTGTTGCCCTGTAACATTGAAATCGATGAAGGTGTCAGAATTCTTCTCGAGATCTTCCTTTCTCTCTCTATCTCTTTGCGCGTTTTCTCTAAATTATGCAAGAGCTGCATTTATTAAGTCATCCGTCAAGATCCACGCGAGAATGACGTTCGTAATGACTACCGCTATTTCGCTTCCGCTAGTTCCTCCTCCTTTCTGACTCGTGGAATGGACCGACGCGACGGAGCGATTTTTACATGCGACTTTTACATGCGACATGCGTAGGCGATGCTACGTCTTGAGCAAATTACACCGCGTAACCTGATAGTAATTGCAGCGATGGCCGTTAATTGGGTCATCCTTTCGCGGAACGTTGAGCTCACGCGAGTCGAAGAAAAAGTTTAACGTTTGCGCGAAGCCCTGCGCTAACGTTAACGTTAACGAGGAAGTGGTGTCATTGGCGCCGCGTCATCCGCGGCATTTTGGCGTGAATGTTCGCTCGTTCAAGTGACAACTACCGTAGACGACAGCTCTACGTCAGACAGCAGATCCGAAATCCTCGAAAGCGACGATACGTCTGCCGACAGGGGCGAGAATGGCGCTAATCGCTCGTAATCATCTGACAATGCATCAACAGTGACCCACTGGTTGGACCCCTCGTGTCCGCAGACCGAACGTGACTAAATATAATGCAGCCTTGCGTTCCGTACTCCAATTACCACGACGGACAGACGAAGAGGGAAGGAGCACCTGCTTTGCATACGCATCAGGGACCAATCGGGTTAAGTCCCACTTGATTCTGTGCGCGATGGCCACGTGCAATCTGTTTCCGCCGTGCGTCCGTTCAATGCGACATCCGCAAACGAACGATTCGTGTTCGAGCGAGCTCGTTTTTCCAATTATGAACGTCAATGTTGAATTTCCTTAAGACGGTGCACGTTGTTAAGTGCACCGTCTATCGTCATCTTTCTTGTTCTCTTTTTCAATTAGACCAATTGCTTTGTTTTTTTTCGATGGTCTGCTGATGCAGAGACATCGTTGAATATCTTTATCGCGATGATATCAATATTCTATCTTCCCTCGCGTATTATATATCTGCTTGAAATTGAGAAGGCGTGGAAATATATCCATAACTGGCTGGATCGTCGCGGCAAAAGAATCGGATACGTTTCCGAGAGAATCGAATAATCTGCTCCACCTTGAACACGCTTATCCTCCGTGCCGGAAGACGACGGACATGCGTGCAAGTACGTCCATATGTAAATTAACCGACTAACAATCCGCCTTAACGCTCTTTAATCAGTCAACCGTACGTCATCGTATTGCCATTGTTACGTATGACGTGTTATTGCGTACACGCATCGTATAAAACAAGTCGCTCTTGACTTTCACGAAAAATGGATGTTCTCATTATACGTCTTTTAAGCATTACATTGTACACATCGCGTTTCGCGCGTTTGTCGCGTTTATCGCGCACGCTTTGTATCGCTTCGATTGGATTGCGTGGCAATTTGTGAACTCTGCCATAATTGATAACGCGCGAAAGTAAGACGAATTTCACCCAAGTATCTTTGCAGCGAAGTGCTGCGTGTTATCACTACGGAGAAAGATAAAAATTACGGATTTATCATTATATACTTACGTCGCGATTCCATTGGAGGATGTACGGAATGGGCGTCTCGTGCGGAAAGTCGAGATCGCAATTAAATACCGCGTACTCTCCCACTCCGGCAGTAAGGTAATTCGGTTCTTTCTCCTCCTCTAGGATCAGGCTGAAGCTGCAGGCTGAAAAATCGGCAATTTGAGAGATCCCGATATTTTCGTAGATTGCGAGAGGAATCCTTATCCATCGCGGCAGGTATTTATACGGCGCGGCGGCGCAACACATTGTAGATAAATGTCCGCGAGAAACGACGTCGCGTGCAAAGTGATATTACACGTTGCCATTAATTTCCGGAGATTGCGTAATTTTCCGTCGGATTATACGTGACGCGACGATCGAGCGAGTTAATAAAATGATACAAATGATTGTGTCGTTACCTATTCCCTGCGTATAAACAGTAGCGAGTCCGCGCCCAGCGAGTAGACGATTCGAATATGCGCGGAAGAGAGATGCCGACCAATCTCGAGGAGCGAACGCAGAAAACTGTGCAGTCAGCGGTAGCGCGTTTTCTCAAATTGGATCAGAAGACGCGATGTTTCTTACACGCGGCGACTTGTTGCGTTTCGCAAGTCTCGATATCGCGGCGAGCTCATAGCTACTTGAGCAAACGAAACGCTTAATTAACACTCTTGGCTTGGTAGTCTCGAATTTAGTCCGTCTTTGCGACGCATTAAACGGAAATCAGGGAATTGTGTCGCTCGCGGTCTGAGATACTGAATTTACGACTCCCGCTGGAACACCAGTTCCCACGAGTTCGAGATCGCCCGTTCCGCTTGTGAAAGCGCGTCACCTCGCTATCTCGGATGAATGCAGTTGTCAATGAACGTCGTGCAAACTGTTGCTTCCGGTGTTGTTGCCTCACCTTCGTAGCAGAGGAGAACCGCCAGCAGGACATAGAACTTCGTGGAACCGTTCATCCTTGCGTCCCGCTCGTGTGCTCTCACGTATTGCACTTTTACTCCTGCGTCACGAGAACGCAACGATAATACCGTGAGGTCTCGCGCTGGCGTAAGCAACGACAGGTCACACTCCACGACGACCACCGACACATCTGTCACCACCCGCACTCATCGAACATCAGCCACTTTCGGGCCCAATCAGCGGCACGCCATCACTCTCACGCCATGGGTGTGCATCTGGAGCATCCCCGATCCCCTTCGTTCTTTCCCACCCGTATCGGTCTCAGGATGACTAGGACGTTTCCTCTTTTGCGCGTACCTCTTCCTCTCGAGTATCCTCGCGAGTGTCCTCTCTTTGCTCTACTTCGATCTGCAGGCAATCCTGTTTTGTTGATGATTTTACGTATTTCACCGTCTGATCGCCTTATCGAGTGATCGGAATCGTTTATCTTTCTGCGCTGGGCCGATGTTTTATTCAGAACGGCACCCTCGAGGTCGATGACACTAAAGAACGTGTGCAGGAGCACTTGCGGTGTTCTATGTCATTCGTTGGTACGCGCAGTTTGATCCGAGACGACACTGGTCCACCGTGGAGTGCTCCGGAGGCAACACTAGATCGCGTAATCGCGCCGTGCTCGCCAATCCGAGCGGATACGAAGAGCCAAGAGTAATGAGCACCGGGAGGGGGCTGCGAGGGTGGATGGACCGGCCCGCATCGCGGGAGAGAGAGGACATCACGATTCTACGTTTATGGGCACGGTGTGCATGCTCCGGTTAGCAAGCACTGTGTCGCATGCGAACTTCGGCACACCCGTGACGACACGAATGAACGGCGTTGCACAAAAGGCCTGACCTATTGAATAAATCATTCCTGTAAAAGAAAAAAATTGCACGAGATACGTATGGAGCAACGCCGCGTTTTGTTGACCGAACCGAGCGTTGCTCGGTAGCGAAAGAGAGTTCGTCTGCCACTGTCGCGAATCTCCCGAGATTCGCGAGTAAATTATGTCATAATTAACTTGCAAGATTTACGCTTTGCTTCTCGACTATATAGCAATCGAATGGTAGCAACAATTGATGATAAATATCTATTTCATCTTTCTATTTTCATAAATATATCTATATCATAATTGTCTTTTCATGCTTTTCGATATCTTTGATATTTTTCCTTGTATCCCTTTGATGTTATTTTCATAGGAGTTACCGTTTAGCGCGCAATTGTCGAGAGCAACCAGCAGATCGAATCACGTTTTGCGCTTGGTCTTTGAAGTATCTCAAACACGTAATCTGGTCGTTGAAGAGCGCAAGGTCTTACAACGGGAACGGAAGAATTAACCTGCATTCAATTTATCTTCGGTCGCCGACTCGTGCTCTTTCATCGCTGTTCTTTCTTGGTCAAAGCTGATTCGCGAGAATTGAACCCCACGTGCAGCGCGTCTACAGATTAAAAGTTCACTAAACTTTCGTTGCATACACAGATTCTTGGTCTAGTGTAGCGACACGGCTGCACACTGCTTGCGATTTGCAAACATACTTCACGGATTGGAAGTCAATGAAAATGATTTATTTACAGGTGTCAACTTATTCCAACTAATTTACTCAATTGGATAACAATGGGCTCGTAGCGCTTTAGATGAAAGGTGATTAAATATGAGAAGAGAGAGTACGTGAGAATACTCTCACAATGCGCGTTATAAGGTTTCTTGAACCCTTTTATTTATACGCCTACTGGCGTAATTGTCGCTTACGGGGCCCGTTTAGCTAAGACAGACTGGCTTCCGGTTAGGACCTGTTTACCATTTCGACAGTCCGTGAAACTGATGAGCTTCCTCTTTGTCGAGGCGTTTTTAACACGTATCGAGAAAACCTTTCAATTTGTCCGAATATAGCACAGAGAATGCATGTTAAAATCCAGAAATATTCGCGCGTATATTTTTATTCTGTGTCATAATAAACACATTTCTATTTCTAGTATACATGATATTTGCACGAGTCGCATTCGAAGATGTCTGTCTCGACTTTACGAGCCAAGTTTTGCGAATTGCCGTTCGATTGCGGGGGAGTGCGTCTCGGATAAGGTGGCAAAATGTGAAAACAACGAGACAAAGTCACGGCACAGAGCGGAGAAATCATCGATTTCCGATGAGCGATGATGTTTCGTGCGCCAAAGTTTTGTACGGCGAAACTGCATCGGAGCAGCGCGTGGGTGACCTCAGATTACGTCACATCCGTCCCTTGCCGCATTAGTAGACTGCCCACAGCCTTGTCACGCTGTTGAGATAATGGATCCATTCGCATGGATCACGATCCAGGATTGGACGTGGCTGGGACACTGGAAATAAATGCGTGCATAATGACACCGACCGTATTATTTCATCGTCGATACAGAGAAGGGAACGGCGCGTTCCTGGTTCACCTGTCGCATTTCAAATCACTCGCTCGCCATTGTAAAATACCTGCTTCACGAACGGTGGTGGGAATGATTTATTTTTTGTTTCATTTAATCATAATAATCATATGCCTACTAACTCCACCCTGTTGGTTGCAGGTGCGAATCATCAATGATGATATTATCTCCTCGCAGCTTTTCGATTACGTGATTATAATCGCGATGTATTGCTTTATGCAGTTTCAGCACGTGCCCACTTTTATATTAATTTTATATTATATTATTTATATTGTATAAGTATTGATTTATATAATAAGCGATATATTTATATTTAATACTAATAATAAGCAGTATATGTGGTATAATGATATACTCACGCACGCTCCGATTGGAAAAGAATTTTTTGAAATATAGTAATATTCTCTTTTGTCGAAAAATATTTTTTATCGAGAGAATATTAGTTATTCGCGATGGATCTACCATAGAGATACGCGATATACGGACAGATTTACGACGTAAGGCGGCTTGCGAGCAACAAGACATATTTCATTTTTCAACGGAAGTGATCGAATTGCTAGCAGCATGTACCTCCAGTACTTTATCATAAAGGTATATGATCCTTTGCGAGAGGGAAACGTTGTGTCGAGCAGACACAGAAAATGGTAGAAAAATGATCCGCTTCCGAAATCTTTCTCTCGCTAGGCGAGCCGCGAGAAATGATTTATGGGGATTTGATTTATGAGATTTTATGAGGCTCTTGGACCGACACATCGCATATACAAATGACGTGTGCGTAGAACATGCGCTCAAAAGACGTACAGAGTCTTCTGCATAAAAGGCCTGTCGTAACAAATCGCATCGCTTTAGTTTTTGGCGGAATGGCGCGACGTAGAGACAAATAATGGAAATGACGGTAATTGCTGGTAATCAGCAGCCGCCTTGCGTAAATGTACCTTCTTCGAGACGTCAACGTCGAATTACTGTAACAGCTTCTCGACGAAATTACAGCCGCGCTGTGATTTCGTGATTTTACGCATAGAATGTTAAAACTCTGTTCTCATTAAGAGGCTGTTTCCACTTTATATATAGATCAGTATTTTTTGTTACTTTCTTGTAGATATCTTACCATTGCTTTCATATCACATGAGAAAAAGTGATATGTATGACTGATTAGTTTCTAATGAACTGACTGCGATAAACGAATGGGATAATTGACCAGTGACCCGATTTCCCTATTCTGACAATGATCCTATTGCCTTGACCAGCAATTTCATCGTTATTATGGGGGTGTGAAAATCTTCCAGTTAGGGAAGAATAACGCCGTGCGTTAATAACAACTGAGATATTGATCAAATGATGTCACGTCAAGTAACGCGATATTCGGTGTGCCAATGATTCATTTAAACTTGTGACGTTAAGTCATGGTGTAATCGCATGTTGCAGTTAGCATGTACTATTAATCAATATTTTTATTAACCAACGCTATATTGTTTTCCAAGCAAATTTTGTGACGCGACAGTAGTTGGTATTCTGTAAAAAGAAATTAATAGAAAAATCTAAATACCAGAATTGACAAAGAGTCTAATTTACGTCACAGTGTTTATTTTAGCAAGATATATATATATATATATATATATATATTCCTATGAAAAATAAAAAATAAAATATCTGACGTATTATAGCGTCGCGGTGCACATTTGGGGGTAAATCAATACAAAAGCGAATGTTCGAGGAACATTGCCCATTTCGTTTCAAATGTCGATTTATTTTTCATTTTATTTAATAATAAATTGTCTACAATTTGTCCTAAGTTAGTACGTCTTGGAGTTCTCTCGTGAGGGATGGGGTGGAGTGGGATGGAGGAGGAGTTGAGGGATTCGCGAGAAAGCATAGATCAATCAATCAATCAATCAAATGGAAGGATCTGGAGGAGGAAGAGGGAGAGGAGGATGGGAATGGTGTATGGAGGTGAACAACGAGCATACGCGAACGTGGCAACGAAAACGCGGTATCCTTTGACGCACCGTACGTACAGATTCGACGGCGGATATAAGTCGAGAATAAGCGGAAGTGAAGAGAGACGATACAGAAGAACATGTTACATGTACGTATAGAAGCGATTCGATGTAGGGCGTGAGAAAAGGCTAACGGTTACAAGGTGTGGAAGTATATTCCTGACGACTCAAACGAGAAATGAGTGGAACGCAGTGGAGAACGGGAAGGTTTCCTCCTCAGTTCGGCGCGACGAGATGCAAGTCGTTACAGAGTTCGCGGTAGTGGTTGTCAGCGATTACGCTGATGACGAGCACTCGAAATGCAGTTTTGCGGATGCACTCGCTTGGAGTTGCGACGATCGGGATTTCGCCTTTGCGCAGGACGATTGTTAACGATTGTTCGATGCGAGAATCGCGTTCGAAAAGATTGGTATCGCAGGAAAGATATTGTACATCTCGGACAAACTGACAGCGCGGATGACGATCGCAGATCCAAGCGAAACGCAGCACCCGAGAACTATTCGAACTACAGTTTCTCGAACACGTTTTGCGAAGCTTCGTCGAGCGATGGATGAGTTCATTCACGTGCGACGTGTAACACTGACATCTTCACATGAAATTAACGCATCCCGCGTATTGTTTGACGCGCAAGCGCGCGAATACCTCGGAGCAGTGTCGTGCCGTTTGCAATTTAAATATCGCGCTGACGATCGGAATATCGATCATTGCAGATGCGTTAGAGAGCGTTTACAGCGTGTCGCAGCGATCAAGATGTGCCCGTGACTCAACTGCGGAGTTGTTCCGATTTTTATGTAATCTACTGCCTGTGATACGCAACGTTGAGCGCGATTTCTCGTTATAGCCGAATGGCCGCTCGTCTCTCGTTATCGTTAACTGCTAGTCGCTGCGGCTTTTCGCGATTTCATTAGCGTAGCATATTTACGATAGATCATTCTGCATCTCGTGAACACGAAGCCACTAATTAACAAGCGGAGTAAGCAGGCAGACTCGCCTGAAGCACGTTCAAGCTGCGCGCGATCCGCGGTACCAAATTTCCCGACGGGTTTTCTCCTGCTCCGAGGCGGTCGCAAGCCTCGCTCGCAATTTCGCGCCGTGACTGGCTTTCAGGTACACAACAAACGGAAAAATGTAACGCTTAAATTAATTAACGCACGAATGGCGATCGCTCGTAAACCTGACGCAGATTACGCACGTTTTACGGTGGCGCGGCGAAGATGCAAGGAGTATCGCAAACGCAAAGGGGCGAACGAAACCATCGTGATGGGATAGTGATGAAGTTTACACGAACGGATTCACGATTCAACCATATTAAACCATAAACGCGCCATTTTTCCATTCTCTCTTTTTCTATCTCTCTTTCTTGCTCGCAGCCTTTCTTATGGTGCTCCTTGCTCTCTGTTTCGGACATACGAGCCGTTCCTTTGCGCTACGCGTAGGCTACAGAATAACGATCGTCCATCTTTCACTTATTTAAGATTCTTTCTCTCTTTCTCTCTCTCTCTCTCTCTCTCTCTCACTCGCTTGCTCGCTCGCTCGTTCGCTCTCCATTCTCTCTCACGCTTTTATTCCCGCACGCTTGTCGTGATTCACACTGTATGATTCTCTCTCTCTCTCTCGTTGTATCTAACTATGATATATCTACACGTTACTTATATACCTATATATGCGTTGGTTGGTTGGATCACCTTCTCTCGCGTCCACGATTCCTTCCCTTTGTCGCATCCGTACATTCACAGAGGAGGGGAAGAGAGGGTGTCTCTTGTGAGTTACGTTGGAAACTCGGTTCTTCTGCTCGTCTTACAGAACGTCGGATGCTACACGCCACCTTGTCGAGAGCGTTCTTTTTATGGCGAATGCGCACGTTGACTCGAGAAGACTCGCGTTCTCTCGTGTTTCGCGGAGAGTATGTCAAACGAATTGTCTCGAGAAAATTTTCGCGATCGAGAAGTGCGATGAATACTCCATTCCTCCAGCCAGCCGAACTTTTGCGCACCTCTCCCCCCCTTCCCTCCTCGTCTGCCAAAGTGTTACCTATTGTTCTCACCCTATTCTCAGCGCGGTTACACAATAATTAATTAGTGAATACTCGTCGCGTTCGTCGCTCTCGTTGATTAATACGCTACACGCTACGTCGTTCACGCGATTTACAATATCAATTAATTATCAAATTATTAATTCAACCATTAGAATTACTTTAGAATATTGGTACTGTTTCGCGTCCCCTTCCGTTATTTTACTTAACGTTTATCATTTATTCTCCCTTTTTTTTCCTCCTTGCTGTCTCGTCGTCTCTGCGTGCGACTATGTGTGTTTCGTGTTCATGTGTGTAAGTGTGTATGTATGTAACATTTTACGCATTGTTTTTACAACAGCCGCATTTCACGCTCACGCTTCTATTCCTCTTCCCATCCGTTCATCCGCCTCTCGTCATTCCGCGCATTCATCTACTCTCGCGCGTCTTACGCACGCACACACGCACGCACGCACGCACGCATGCATGCACTCCCGCACGTACACTTACTCACACACACGTGCATTTTAACGAAATTGTACAGAGTGTCCCGCCTCGACAGCGTCCACGTCATTCTTTCTTATTCATCATCATCTTCTTCGTGCTCTCGGCATTACGGTCCGTCGAAGTATAGTTGAATCGTGAGTAGGGCCCTTTTGCTAATATTTATAATAAATATGTATAATACGTACGTATATAAATAAGTGTTTGTACTATAAAGAAAGTAAAATGCCGGGGGGTCGGGGGCTGGGCCGATCGTCATTGCCACACGGGGAATTGTTCGCGGTCGCGTAAAGAGAGAGAGAGAGAAAGGGGAAGCGAAAAAGGGAGAGATAAAGAGTTAAAAAGGGTGTGTGAGGGAGAGAATTAGAAAAGGATAAGGGGGGTAAACGACTGTCCTCCGCACTCGGAGGGTGACGCTTCTCATGGACACGTGGTACACGTTTTAGGTCGCGCAGCTCGATACTGATTAGCCCGTAGATTCGCCCGGAAATTCCCCGTGATCTGCGATCGCCGGCCCCCGACCTCGCGAGATTCGAGATAATCTGATGCGTGAGAATTAGGTGGGTGTCGAAGAACGCTTCTCTCGTATTCTCTGTTGTGTGTGTACGTGTGTGTTTGTTTGTGTTGTGTATCTTGTTTGCTCGTACCTGCTGTGTGGGGATGCTTGTGTACATATGTCTTTTAAACTCCTCTTTCTCCTCTAATACACACGAACACTGGCGAGTACGCGCGCACGCCCCTTCCGGCGACGATGTGCCGTGTGCTCCTCTATCGGTTCGCCCTTCCCTACCTGTTTATTACACCATGTTACTCTTTTAGTTTGACTTATATTTACCGAACGTCGACGCGCGTCTCCCTACAAAATTAATCGAGCGCACACGATCTGGGCGATTCTTTCCATTGGCAGTTCGTTAAAAGAATGATTTTATTCTTCGTGTAGAATTTTCTCTCCCTACATATATTTCCGATTATTTTATTATTATTATTATCATGTATATATATATATCCTTTGTTTTATTTTTTAAGTCCGGTCTACGTCACGTTCGTCGTCGAACGTGTATTTTCTCGCGGAGCTAATCTCTAATCTCGAGGGGGGCGACCGGTAGACCACGGAGTGCCGATAGGCGGTAATCAGCGTGTCGCCGAACCAGCGGCGCGCATGGCGAGCGTGCGGGCGCAAAGCGTCGCGCATTATACCGGCCGAGCGCGTGTAGATTCAAAGAACGTTACTCTTATTCTCGTTTTTTTTTCTTTTTACGTTGCTTAAGAAAAATTATTGTGCCGATAATACGTTGGGTCGCTAGTGAAACCCTAAACAGGCAGTGCAGTACGAGTGAGTCCTTAAGCAATCTCGAGGCAAGCTTCGGCCTAATATCACGTTTCGAGTCCATTGCTCATCGATATAATTACTTTTTTTTATTTCTGTGTGTGTCTGTGTGGTAATTCTTCGATTATCTTACTTTTTTTGTTTTTCTTTCGTATTTAATTGTTACTTACACGTGTACGATTAAATTTAATCTTACGCTTCTCGTTTAAAAGGTATACGGAGCATGTACAGTGGTACAGTTTCTTTGGAGTATCATACCGACATAACTATCCCCCTCTTTACTTAACTCCGTCATTTCCCTTCTCTATCATCGTTCCTTGTCTCCCTCCCCCCCGGTCGCGATGCGAGACAATCTATCGTCTACGTTAACATCCCCTTGAGCCAACCGGGAGATCGTTCCTGCCTCTTCTCTAAACACTTCCTACTTTCTAGGACAGTTCCACTGAGTTAGAAAAGAAAGATCTCTCCCTAGCCATTCTTGTCGACTTCTCTCCCTTCAGCGTACCTTCCTCTACATTATTATATTATAGTAACGTTAAAAATCACGGTCCTCTAAACCGGACGTAGGCGCGGTTGGTGTACGCGGGATATGACCAATAATAATCGCGTTCGAACGTACGTTTCTCTCATATTCTTTTTCTCATTTGCGCACTTCGTTCCCTATCATCGTCCCAGCGAGAACCCCGGATGTCGCTGAGCATCGCTGGGTTAACTCCCGGGTAAATGATATCGAGATTGCTTCCCCCGTAGGACACTCGATCGGTCCTCTTAAATCAGTTAACGGGCGAGGCTCCGAAGGATTATCGTCTTAAACGCACGGTTTCTACTACGTCGCTCCCGTATCTCGTCGTGTGGTCGTGCGAAACTTATGTATCTCCTGAGCTGAGACGCTTATAACAGCCTTCTTTTGTAGATGGATGTCCAGCTACGAGAATTGACTTAAAACTCCCCTAATGCGGAATCACGTGTGATGATGATCCTCGTTGTGCTGCGGTGGTTGGTCTTCGGTGATGATCACGTTGTCGCGTCGTCGTCAACGTTGATGTCGCGATCCTCCGCGGTTAATGAAAGCCAGTACCAAAGTTCAATCGTTGGACTCAAGTCTTCTTCTGAGTCTCTCTCCTCACTCTCGTCGTTCGGCTCTTCGAGTGTTGATCCTCGTCTCGTGATCTATCTCCTTCACTCTCACGTCGTGTAGGTCGTGTCTTCCCTCGTCTGCAGCGGATGCTGCTGCGTCGTCCCGCACCCACCATACTCAACTTGCATTTAGCCGTCTTTTGCGTCTTTTACAAGGAGTCGTCTCCTTCGTCTCCTACTCCTCCGCGAACGCAACCAGCCGAGTTACCGACTCTACTCACGTTTTGCGTTCTTGATTGCTTAGACTCGCGGTGCAGCGGGGCAGTAACGAATCTGAAAACCCCATTAATCGATCGGTCGAATCTAGTTCGAGTTGGTCGACGCGCTCCTCAGCACGCGCTTTCCAAGTGCACGCTCTGCTTCCGCCTCGCCTGTCTCTGCCGGAACTGATGGAACTCGGCCTTCATCGCCTGTACCCTGGCTTCGATGTTGTCCCTGCTATACCTCGGCGCTTGATGATGCACCGTGTGCACCTGATGGATGTGGGGAACATGGATGGTGTGAATCTGATGCATCGGTGGCCTTTCCTCCCGCGTGGGCGTCGAGGCCGACGTGGGCGTTGGCGTGCACGACACCGGGTCGAACTCGTAATGACCGTCGACGCTACCGGCATCTACGGCGTTCTGTATGTGTGTATGCCCAACCTTGGCCTGGTCCTGAAGCTCAAGCCAGCGGCCGACGAGGGGCGGCGGGGGTGGCCGATAAGGTGGCGGCCGCCATTCGGCTACCGTGCTGCCGCTTCGCGAACTCTGGTTCTGCTGCGAGGTGTTCTTACTGCCGAAGCCCGAGCTACTGGACCTGCTCTCGGGCGAAGTCTCTAGGTCGGGCGAGGCCGCGAGTTCCGGCGCGGAACGCGCGTGCCTGGCGTGCCGCGGGGGTAGTCTCGCCCTGGGTCTTCCGGCCGGTTGGGGTGGCGATGACGTCGCCAACGGCTGCACCGGCACAAAACGCCTGGACTCGGCGTGGATCGCCTTGAGCGACGGCAACTCCTGGCTGTAACGCTGATGTACGCTGCGCAGCTGAAGGTAGCCGGGCGGCGTCGGGAAGGAACGTTCGCCGGAGGATGGTTGCTGGACCGAGCTGAGATCACTGAAGTACAGAGGCGTCCAGGGGACTTGGGCGCCGCTCGGCGAGCTAGCCAGGAATCTGGGTGACGCGATGGCACAGACGTTCGCAGCTGGTATTCTCGCCAGGGAATTCGTGGCGCCGTGATGGTACCCGGATGACGGCGGCTGCCCGATGGAGACGCCGCTGCCGTCAGATCTTAGGCTGAGTTGGCTGTTGCCGACCAGCGGGCGTCGCCACGAGGACTTGAGCCGCTGCTTCGGCAGAAAACCACCGTCGTCGCTGCTCGAGACGTCTAGGATGCTGTTGTTGGCCGAGCTGAGCACCGAGTCCGCCACGACGAAGCGACCATCGGCCGCCCGGGAGATCTTGCCCAGCGGACGACAGCGGCACGAGTCCGGGCTGTCCGGGCTCAGAATCTCCTTCAGGAGACTTAAACCTGGTACTCGGCTTTTTCTAGGTCTACGGATAGGACAGAAGGAGCGTTAGAGCGATCTTAGCAATGGCGGCTAGTAGACACGGTCCGATTGAGACGCTCGGAGGAAGATCGGCGTAGCATCCAACGGGATCTAGCCGTTCATTTTTTATGTCAAGTACCGAAATTTCTCAATGAGCAATTCGTGCCGCGAATTCAAGCGTGCATCGAACGACATGAAGGCAAAGAGGCAAGCATCGAGGATTATTGCGTGGATTGTGACGTGTTATTACAGACGGAATTTTTCGATCGGTGGAAATTTCATTTCTCTTGCATCGATGAATATTTGACGATATCTGTCGGTATTGGAAAATTTCGGTACTCATTGCATGCGCGGATTCATTTTGTGAAATGTCGTTCATAAGCGTGCCCGTTTAATCAAATCGCTTACGGAGATAAATACTCTTCCTCCGACGTGATCCATCGGCCGCTCGGTACAGCAAATACGTGCAACACGAACGGCAAAAAACACGCAACGTTAACGAACAAAAAAAATGTTAAACAAGGTAGTACGTAGTAACGTAAATGCCAATGTTCAAGTTAAACGGTAAGATAATTATCAATTACTCGTACGTGTAATAACGAATAACGGATGCAGGCAAGGAATGCATGCACATGCACATTCCGGTGCACGAGTAGTCGGGCGTGATGTGGGTTGTGGATAGGGTTGACTTCGGCAGTGAGTGGAATGTTATATTTTCCATCTTTAACTTTCAAAACGAATCTTATTTCTCTGCTGTGCGTATGTAATGTCAAATTGTGAACAGTGATTTTTGCTTTTACTCTTTATTGGCAAAATTTTGTTCTCATAGATCTCGTTTTGCATGATTCTTTGTACTCGTTTTTTTTTCTTTTCTCTTTTTTAAACTTTTTCTTGACTTTGATATCAGTGAATAGCAATTGTGGATTTAGGTGCTCCGAAACTCGTCACCTTTTCTCCTCCTTCGGGTCCGGCAGCAGGGAAAGATGGGGGAGAGAGAATGTTGTAACACAACGATTACATTCACAAAAAACAATATATCATGGCGGTAATAATAATGAAATATAACGCTAAATAACCGAATGTTACTTCTAGGCGGTGATGTTAGGGAGCAAATAGATCAATCGTGTCGTAATGAATGGCGGTGTCGGCGAAGGCGCGGTCAGTTTCACCGTCTTGGTACACAGATCGACTGGCGGCACGTGCCGATTAATCGGAATCACGAGACTAGAAAGGGAGAATCTTCAATGCTACACTGGCTTCTTCGTTTATCAGAAATCTCATAGCGAACTGCGCGGTTACAGACACAATGAAACACATGTATAGTGAGAAGAAGGGACATAGATGTATCTGATCGAGTGCTTCACGACAGAATCGTCGCGAGTGACATCCGATTGGCACAATGCATAACATCGTCCAACAATATCTGAATAAAATAATCTTCACAAAAAATTGCAGCGCGTTGTGGAGCTTGATTAATGCGACATCTTCCGATGCAGATCTTCCAACTGGATTTTTATCGCGCGAGAAGTACTCGATCTCTCGAAATAAGGAACAGAGACGTGACACAGTGGGATAAATCATACGAGTGCGAGGACTCGATGAAAAATAAACAAATTGAGTGCAACGAATATCGAGGATGAAATCAAAGGAGGAGGGTGTTAATGTGCGTATCGGTCTGATTGTAGAGTGATGCGACGAAATGTCGCGGGGACGATTTAACGGGGGATAACAGATACGACAGAGTGGTGGATGTAAGAGTTCTCGCGCGGCCGCAACGAGCGCGGCTTACCTATCTCCGGCTGCTTATTGCCGAGTGTTTGCGTGTAAGCATGAGAGCGTATCTGTCGTTTATTGGTCGTCTAGAATCGACAGACTGGAAACAATAAAATAACACAAGATGCTTGAATTAGAGAGAAAGAGAGAGAACCCCCGACTGATCGCGCACAATAATTGCAATCCACGGCGCGCCGTATATATTATATGTATATGCACACGAATCGAAGTTTTATTCGAATTCTCTTCGATAAATGTACTCTCGTAACGTGCCCACGACCGATTCCGTCGACTGGCAGTTGTCGGAAACACGAATATTGCTTCTCGCGCACGGCAGAGCCGAAGTGACGCCTGTGCTGTATGCGATTTGCGCACGGGGGGATGATATTGCACAGACAGTAGCACGTTGCAAAATTGTTTAACGCTGTGACATGGTGAAAAAAAATGATCAGCAATGTGGAAAAGTATGGTAAGCCCGCTATCGGTGGAGTGTGCTCTGAAATTCTTCAAGAGTGACGTGACTTGTCTTTAATTAGAAAAACGATGTTACGTGATCATTAAATAACATGCGCCCAACTGGGTTTTCAAATAATCTAGAGATATGTAGCAAGCTACTGGATGTTTCTCAGTGATGTATAATAAATGTTCCAAACAAGATACGATTATTCTTAAACTTGTGAATTTCCGTGGAAAGTTATATAAAAATATACCAGTAACTTCCTGTGAACTGCTTGTGAAGTACATTTGAGTGAATGCTAAGAGAAATGCATCTAAGAAAATCAGATTTTCGTTGTATAAAGGTAATGAAAAAATTGTCATGAGGAAACTCGATGGTTACTTGAAAAAAGTAGAAATAATTTTCAAAAATTATTTCAAATGTTCAAATTCTCGAATGCGTAACACATCGAGTTGCCGCAATATAATTTGTCGGCAAACGATTAATCGAATAGTGGAGTGAAACGTGAAGAAATCGTTAATAAAAATCTCCAAGCGATGTACTAATGGTTTGTGATGGATGAATAAGTGAAAGGATATATCAAGGGAATAAAAGATACCTTTTGGTGTCATATTTGTGATAATAATCTGGAAGGTTGTAATAATTAAAATGTGGATAAGTGAAGAAATTTATGGAAGAAGACTGAGAAATTTTCGACATACTTTGGAAAGTATTGCAATCTTGTCGAGCACTGTAAAAGCAAAAGAAATATACAGATGATAGAGCTTAGTTTAATAGAAATATAAATCAGTTGATATAAAGAAAATGGTAAAATGTGAGTACAAATATGAGTAAAAGATGAAAAAGCGATAAAGACGTTAAGCACGTGATGTGGCATGAGAAAATTTGATAAAAGAACGACGATAAATTTTCTGGACAATTTAATAGACATAATTTATATGAAAACTTGCATTTGTACAAAAGCAACAAATATGAACTTGCATTTAAAAATATTGAGAATGATATGGTATAGTTGTTAAAATAGCTTATTAGATAATATTATTTTTGAGATAAACCCTAAGAATAAATATCGTATTTACCAAACGTATATAAATGTATTTACCGAAAGCACACTCGATGTACACAAATTGGTAATATCATTTGATGATTTAATGATAATGGCGGCGAAAGGAAATTGAGCATTAGCACAGACATAATGAGTTAAACGTTTCATAATTTTGCAAAGGAAAGAAAGTGGCACAGAAGCATCGTAAAGAGCGATTCACGGAGAAGCGATAATATGAAAAATGAATGTGGACTAAATTGACTCAAAGTAGGTAATAACAATTTATGCTCATTTAATAATGCGTTCGCGCACGCGCATGGCGAGTAAAATGGAGGAATCAATGTACACGCAATAAAGGAGCAATGTGAAATGAAATGAATCACAATGACAGAACGAGACAGAGAGAAAGAGGAAGACAGAGAGAGAGAGAGAGAGAGAAGATAAAGAGGCAGACAAGTACCGGGGATTGTTTCCCTCGGCTTGTCCCGGCTCACGGAACAGAAAGAAGCGCAACGGAGATCCATATACTGGTGACAGTGAACGTACGCAGAAACAGTACGTGAGGAAAAAGTCGCAAGATCGGAAAAAGTCTGAAGATCGGCAGGAAAGAAACGAGAAAGATGTACTGTCTTGCCTCTCGATCCCTTATCTATGTACTCCCTAAGGCCGCCGAGAATGAAGGTATTAGGGTACTGACTGGATGTTACTAGTGTGAACTCTCCTAGCTGTTTTGCCTGTATTGCAGATCTCATCTACAGTCATGACAATCATCCTAAGTAGTAGTAGTAGATAGTAGTAGATGGTAGTGGTAGATTAGTAGGTCCTAGCAGGTAACATTGCAGAGCTGTAGTCTCGCATAGTAGTAGGTAGTAGTAGCACAGTAGTAGTGGTAGTAGTAGTAGCGATAGTACTAGTAGTAGTAGTAGTAGTAGTAGTAGTAGTAACGGGCATGTCCCACCGGCAATTGGCGTTCGCTCGCTCGATCGACCGACCAAGGAGGATCGACGACGACTGACGGAGATTGGTATCGATCTGACAGTTCGTTCGATCGATCGACGGACCGCTCGGTACAACGTGTTTATACACACACAAACACATATACGTATACCGTCGGCGGGAGCTTATTTTCGTGGTTCTCGGGAGCAACCGTGGTCTCGAGTATGTAGTAATGGTGGTAGAGTAGTAGCGGTAGTAGCGGTAGTAGTAGCAGTAATAGGTAGTGGTAGTAGTAATAGTAGCAGTAGTAGTAGTAGTAGTAGTAATAGTAGTAGTAGTAGTGGTAGTACTTGGTTTTTTCTGTGTGGCTAGCGGAGATTAGGCTTACTGTTCCGCCTCTCTATGATAAACACGCTCTCGTAATCTCGATTATCGAGGTGGAGTGCGTGATGGTCACGATCACGATTCGGGGGGGCCTGCTCGTGGACCGGCTCCGAGGTGGCAGTGGCGGGGGTGGTTACTTGCGTAGGAAGTGGTGATTGATGAAGAGGTTGTGGTGGTGGTGGTGGTAGTTGCGGATTCAACGGGCTGCAACGGGTCAGCGTCGAAACTGACTCGCCGCACGCGTTTAGATTTGTCGACCTACAGAAAACACAGAGAGAGAGGAGGACAAGAGACGCCCACGATTTCTTATCATCTGGTCTTTCTTTTCTTTGTTTGGTTTTTGCTTTTTGTCATCTTTCCTTTTTTTTGGTTTTTGTCATTCTCTTTGTCGCAATGATTGTCTCGGTTGGCTTTGCTTTTCTTACTGGGCGTCCTCGCGGTTGCCGCTTGCGCGAGAATTGTTTTAGGGTCGGAGACACAGAGCGAAAGAAGCAAAGGAAGACAGACAGAGAAAAAGATAGACAAAAAGAGAGAAAAAAATAACAGTCGAGAATTCTCTCCTTTGACAATGCGACGATCGACTGATTCTTATATGATATGAGGTTACTTCTCCTCTCTTTCAAATTATTTTCGAAGCAGCGCCCTTCCTCTCCAGAGTCTCGCGACCCTTGATGCTATTCTCCAGTTCGCGTCGGCTCTCTTCTGATCCTTGCTCCGATCGTGATCTCGGTACTCATCACCGAGATTGTCTCTGGTCCGTATTCGTGGTCGATGTTTCATGGCGGTTCTATAGTGTGAGCCGCGCCGATAAGCACACTGCGCGAAGGAACACGCGGAATAATACGATGAAATGATACGGGACAGAAAATTACGTTATGTCGGCCCTTAACTTGCTTACTGCAACTTTGTGAAGCTTTTCAGGATCAAACGACGATCCCGGTTGTCCCGGGAAATTAGTGTAATATATCGTAATGTCCAGTGCTGTCGGGGCATTAGGAAATTGCAATCGTTGCTTTTACTCGGCGCACAGCCCGGACACGTGACCACGAATGCGGGCCTTGGAGGGAAATAGAGATAAAAAAAAGACAAGAAAAATACTCTTGGCAGTGGCTGAACCGTCCAGCCCGTTCTGGATATAAACGTGTAGGTATAAAACGTGCAATATCGATCTCTCTCGGGACAACTCTCGAGAACGCTCGAATGAGAGACTGCGACGAATGTTTCAGCTTATCATGAGGGTGATGACGGGAGATGACGATGGCGATGACGTGAAACTGATCCCCAGTGGGATCACTTGGTCGGGGATGACAGAGAGAACAGTTACACGCAAGGCAATATTATAAATATAACTACAACAATATCTCTGAGAATGTTCTCCCACAGACACACTGAAAGTATACTTGTAATAGAACGATACGGAAGCCAGTTTGCTGATTGCGCTAATATAAAAAAAAGAAGAAACAAGGAAAAGATACAACGATTATATACTCGTACATATCAGTTACAGAAGCGCATGCTTGATCGCAAATCAGACGAGACAGAGCGGAGTAATTGAGAATAGAGAGAGAGAGAGAGCGCCATCGCTGCGAGATTAATCTGAGCTCATAATTACACGTGTATATTGCGGAATTCGTTTACGGAACGGCTTCGAAGTCGGCTTCGAACCTGCGAGAAAATATGGATTAGACATCGTGCGATCGAACTTGATTCCCATACGTTGGATCAATGGCCTGCGAGGTCTCACGATCTCTTATCGTGGAAGCATGAGCGTGACACGTTGCCTCTGCGTGTAGGGATGATTAATGGCGGAGCGGGATAAAGAAGAACGGGGATTTTCTGTTAGCACCCTCACGATAAGCGGCAGATAGACACACGCAAAAGTATATGATTGCACGACGGTATCAATAATCGTACTCGAGAGAAACAAACGAGGGAGGAACTGAACAGTGCGGCTGGTAGTGCGATGATCGTGAATAATGGCTGGATCGAATGAGTCGTATGAAATGATCGTCGCGATTTCGGGATTCTCGATCGAAGGTAAAAAGATAAAAAAAATAAAAAAGAAAGGAAACTCAACGAGAGCACGTAAGATCGCGGGAAAAATTAAAGGCGAGATACGATCCAGAATAGGCATCACTGCAGTCGTATTGTGGACTTTTGGATGCCACGATGAAAATTATAACGGTTTACAATCGAGTCACCCGCTGCTACACGTGCAGTCCGCTTGGCGTGAAACCGCGAGTAAAGCTGGACACGTCTCACGTCGCGACGTGGTCTGTCTTGTTCTTTTTTTTTTACTTTTCCGTGCATACGAAATACGTGCGTCACACGCTTGCGTGTATCGTTTTCATCTTGCGGTAGCTGCCTTTTTCGCGGAAAGATGTGTATACGTGATTCTCTAGATCGCGGCGATCCGAATCGAGTCTGCGGAATCAAATCCGCGCAGTCCCGCGAGCGATCGTGCAGGATCTCCACGAATGTACATAATTTCAGGCCTCTCACGTTTTGAGTTGTTACATTTGAAAAAGAACCATGCGTATTTTTCTTGCGTTCCCCGAGATGAATGCACAGAGTTAAATCGCCGTACGATTCGCTCGGCACGTTTTAATTGTAGAAAAACTCGTAACGCGCGGTTCCTTTTGTTCCCTCTCGCATGGTTCCTGCGTCGTGTTGGAAAAATGAGTTCCGAGAAAATGAAATTGGCATGCAAAACTGTTCGCTGGAAACGCGAATCTGCGCGTGTGCCATTTGACGGAAGCTGCAACGGGATTCGATTCGATTCGGAGGCCGGATCACGCGGAGCGAGCCCGATTCTCTCGTTTATGCCTAACAGAAACGTGCACGCATGCACGCACACGCATCGTGATGGTGCGCGTGGTAGTGTGCGTAAATTACTTATTGAAAGATCGTTTCTCTCCAAACCTCGTCCAAAATACCTCTGCTGCTGCGGTTTAGTCTGCCGGTTTAATTGCTACGAGATACATCTAAAAGCTCATAGTGTTATGTATGGCGCAAGTAGATCAAAAGAGGTCTCCTGTCGTTCCCCGTTTCCTTAATCCCTCCGTTTCAGACGGATAGTGCTTGTCCTTTGTCAAAGTGAATCGAGCTGACGGCAGGAGAGAGGATGAATTTCTCTCCGTACGTCTCTCTGATAAGCTTGCGGCGTATATATATATGTGTGTGTGTGTATATATATACACACACATATATACACACACACACACACACACACACACACACACGTACGATAGTGTCGCTGGTACGACAACGGCACGTCACCATCATGTTAATCACTTCCGATCATTTCGCAAAATGATAGAGTGAATATTGATAAAAAATGGGAAATTATCGTTCAAGATTACCAGCTGCAAAAGAGTCATTGGCGTAAGAGCGATACGAAGTAACAATCTCGCGCGCGAGGGCGATATAAATATATAAATGTATTTTATACATATATCAGGTAAATGTTCGAATATCTGTTGACTAGAAGAATTATTTTGTGAGAGGTATCGTAAATGCTTGCGGTGCTTCGGTCGCCTATTGCTCGTAAGAGAGGGTGGAGTGGACTTAATCGCTAGCTAATTGTAAGCCTAAGTGACATATTGTTTCTTTGAAGTCGCAGCTGCATCGCGACGCGTTTCGACGTTATCATCGATTATCGATCTTTCGCGTCTGTTTTGTTGTAAGTTGAACGCTTGGAAATCTCTTCATCGACGATAATCTCGATCGACGATGCTTCGTTATGGCACTTTTACACTGTCTTGCGGATCGCACATCGTCAAAAACTCGTCTGAAGACACTTATCAACAAACTTGTGAAATTGTTGAAAGAATTCGCAAGAGAATGCGATTTTATACAGCTTTGCACGCTTTCTTGTACAACATTTCGGACTTTCATATGTTTTCATAAAATCTCGAACGGCGAAACCGAAAATTTGTGGAGGTGCAGCTACGACTTCCTCGGTCTACTGGTCGTATGATCGGAGCATTTCGGAAATGCTCCAGAGTATTATGAATCAAAATTCCGTCGGATCTAAGGGGTTCAACGGTTTTTCGACATATAGACACTCACTTTTTCAAAGGCACTGTTCCCTGCGGCCCCTGCCCTGCGCCGTTCCTGGCGTCGGTGACCCGGCAGGCCACCATATTATACGCTGAAAGCAGTTCTACAATGTTACATAACTATGTTAACCACGAATGTGTTCAGGTTCACAGGTGCATGCCCGACGCCTGGGTTGCCGTTTTGTAACCTCCCCTCTGGTCAGTCCTGGGCGCTAAACGCAAACGACAATCACTGTTAACGAGAGCTCTTAGTAAAAGTTAAAATACAAGCGGGCTCAGGACGGACCAGTTAAGAGAAAATACCTCGCCAACGTTCGCGTTCACAAATATTTCACCACAGCAAGACGTGCTTGTAATAATCTGCTTGCAATTAGCAATCGAAACGGTTCAGAGATTAAAATTACGGGCGTTCAACTGAATCCAAACGATCTACGAGCGAAAGTGTTAATTCGGCACGTTAAACGTCTCTGCTATATGCTATATATCGACCGTTGGCTTTCCGAGGCACCCCTACACGCGCCATGTTTTTCTAGGATTAGGGGTGGTACAACTGGGAGCACAGGTGCGGGCAAATTGCAGGCAGAAACGGTGTACGACACGACGATTACGCCACCGTACCTTTCTGAGATACGAAAGGTATGGGGCGTCCATACCTTTCTCCTGTTTTCGTCTCTTCCGCTTATTGCAGATCTTCACCGCGCATATACTGAGGATGATGGCGACGAGGAAGAAGAGGATACCGCCCACGACGCCCGCGGTGATCGCTTTGTGCTTGACGCGAGCTGGCACTGGGAACTTGACCTGGTCGCTCGCGCCGTAATTCGTGGCCGAGTTGGCGAACACTTGGAAATAGTAGGTCCTACCACCGACCAGGTTCTTCACTGTGGAAGTTCACGTTAAACGGGAAATCGTATGAAAGCCATACTCTCGATTAAGAATCAATTCGATTAATAAAGCGATATTGAGACTCTACTTGTGTTTGTACTCATTTGGGAATTACTTGGTGCTCGGTGCTGAGATTCGGCCTGCTATCCGATGCTAGTAAAGAGCTTTATGCAGAGTAATTGCGCTTGAGGAGAGGGAAAAAGATAGAGAGAGAGAGACGATGGTAAATCTCACCTAAATAACTGGTCTCCTCGGGTCGTATCTGGCCCTTGTTGAGCGTTTTCCAAGGTCCGTCCGTCTTGTACTTGATGGTGTAATATTGGATAAGATGGCTACGTTCCACAGGAGGTTGCCAGGTTATCAGGAAACCGTTGCTGATCTCCGTCACCGTCAGGTTCCGGGGAGTACCTGGCTTTGGTCCTGGCGATTTAAATCACGCCGGTCAGATCGATCAGAGATGGCAATGTCGAAGATGTTAACTTTTTCGCTTGATTAATTCATAAAAATAAAATTTTCGCTTGCGCAATTCCAGGTTGTTAATAATCTCACGCTACGGGGATCGAGGAGGTGATTCCAACGGCAGAGTCACATCTGCGTCGGTAAGGATCAAGAAAATTCAGCGTGTGTATCGCTGCGTGTGCACGCGAGGTATCAGAAAAACCGACGTGGCGGAAATCTCTTTGGCGTCAGCAAATAAATGTTGCTGTCGTAACTCCGAAATAATTCTCGTGACGCACCGAGAGAGAGCTGCAGCGCTAGCGGAAAGCTTTTTTGATGGAAACGTTAACGCCGTTCCGACCGCAGTCCGACGTTTTCGCATCTATCAAATCCATCGGTCTCGCGCCATCGAGTTGTATATCTGACTAGTTTTGGTTTTTTTTTTCATCATCGCGTATCTGGAACGACTGTGATGTGTCGCTTACGAGGAGAAAAAGGGAGAAAAAAAGGAATAATTCCTGCTTGATACAAGCGAGCGCGCTGATGCAAGCACGTGGCGAGTCATAATTAGATTATTATTCCAAGCGGCGGAGCTATCGCTTGAAATATTCTTGTTATTTATGAGCGCAGCTTTTTTTCTATCAACATCCGCTTTCTCTAATATGACGACAGATATTTTGATAAATTGAGATAGATAGTTGCTCGAAGGTTGCCTGGACCGATAAGATTAACAAGCACGATGTTTTCACGTGAATATCCGACAAAGAAGGAACGCGAATTGAATAAAAGCGGCATAAATTGAATACGAGCGTGTGCTCGATTCTCTGCTGGTACACGAAGCCAGTAAGTCGGGATGAAACGGCTATTGTTGCAACTTCTTAATTGGATTAGTCCAGGCATGAGGTCAGCTTCTTTCATCACACTCTTACACATATAATGTTACGACCTAATTGCTTCCGGCGTACACGCATTGACCTTATTAACGTCCGGGTAGCGTTACTTCTCCTCCTTACTGTAGCAGAATTAGAACGCAAGTTTGTAAAAAAATCGAACGCGAGAACGCGAATACGCGCATGGACGTTGCGTGTCTCCCTTTTTCTTATTTTTCGTCATTCATTCCGATTCGCTCGATCTGCGCTATGGGTTTGTTCCGACAAAGCAAATATCTCTCCCCCGTCCCGTGTTTCGTTTTGCCTCTCCCCCTGTCGCCCATCCTTCAATTTAATAGCCGACATTCTGGAAAATCTGTCGGTAGAGTTTACGAAATTGACGGGAATTGCCGGCGGGTTGCCGGGTCGTTGACGCGGGTCGCGATAGGCAAGGGTGCAAAACTGCTCTGCGAAAACTGTTCCTCTCCTATGATTGCGCAAGAGGATGGATCTGGCGCTAAATTTTCTCCGTTATGACCGGAATCGCAAGGCTTGCATCACTTTTGGTGCAACTGCAAAGTTTGTTCGCTCGAAATATACGTTGGCGAGTTTACCAAAGTCCGCGTGAGGATGTACCGCGTACCGGACGATACCGTGTACGAACGAGGCGATTCTTAGCGTCATTCGACTTGACTAGTGCAGCGTGAAGCCAGCAAGATTGAGCCGGGTGGCCGACATCAAAGGGGAAATGCCGAGAATTCGCTTGGCAAGTGCGTAGCATTGTGAATCAATCTGCGAACGTACTGTGTATACGATATATGTATATACACCTATAATATATTTATATACGATAAAGAGAGGAAAAACAAAACAAAGGCAAACGACGCCGACGGACGTAAAAGCGTCTGATTCAAAAACGCCGTGGCTGCTGCACGCGAACGCGCGAAATAAACGGGCTTGGTTACGTTTCGACAATTAAACCGTCCTTTTTCCATACCGGCGCTCGCGCGGCGACACAAATTGGACGCAACAACTCGCGGACAGGCGGGTTGATTTGGCCGCGAGATTGCAAAATTAGCGGCGTCGTTTCGAATATTTGCTTTATAAAATGAATACAGTCTCTCCTGCGGAACCGTCCATTACCGAGCGCTTTCTCTCGCCTCCAGCGAGAACGACGAGGACTCTCCGGTTTTTTTTTTCTTCCCACTTTTTTCCACCGGGCACCGAGTAATGCTCTCGTTATTTCCGCGGAGGAATGCGCGCGGTCGAGGATTATGTTTGCAAAAATCTGACGAAAAATGCGCCGAACGGAACGCATTGAAGCTGAAATCGTTGCACGTAGTACACGTAGTCGCAAGTCGCACGCAACTTGTTTTTTTATCGTGTCAACGTCGCAGATGCTTGCATAATCACGTGCAAAAACCGTAGACGTAAACGACAGAATTTTATTACCCTCTCAGGCCCTGGCTTACGTGGACCCGGTGCAATTCCGCCCCGCGATTCAAGTATGATTGAAACTCGGCGCGCGAGTGAAGCAACTAAAACTTTCTTGGCTTTATTCAGCTCCCAAGCGGAGTAGATTGTTTGGAACCGTCTGCTACGTGCAAAATGTATGATGTTATTTCCTGCTCTCCCTCGCGGAGTGCGCCCTGCCTCAACCTTTTCTTCGGCTAAGAGGATTCCGCTTTTATTTTTCTCCGTATCCTCCTTCTCGCGCGTTGCCGTATGCCGAACTGCGCGTACGTGGGTGTCCGCGAATACGCGTTTTATTCTCATTGTCCTGTCAGGGATCTCTCGACATTTATTCTCACGTGCGCTGCGCGGTACACGTAATAACGGTTAATCCTCTTGCGCGAAATGGAGAGGTTTCCCTCCCGGGAGGTGGGCAAGAAAAGGTGGATTTTTCAGATTTCCCTTGCAGCCTCTGTGGTGGAGGATTATTGATCTAATGAGACGCGCGAGAAAAGCGACGATGTGTGTGTCATCTTACACGCATCCGGTGTAAATAAAATCCAACGTGGGCGGATGTGAAAGAACCGGCGCTGCCCAGCATCCGGAGAAACGTGACGGGAGTTTCGTAACAGCACGATCTATCGATATCTATCGAAATAATTTCTGCTTCATTCACGAATTATTTCCGTGGCGTATATAATATACATATAAATTAAAGGAAAACTGTGAGAGACGGAGACGTGTACCTTTTGGCCGTACGATGGGCGGAAACATCGGGTTTCCTGTGGAATCAGTTGGTAATACGAGAGTATTGTAATCAAGGATGTCTGAAATGAAAAAATCAAGAAAATCCAAATCAAATTAAAATTGGACGAAATGAAATGATTGCTGAGAAACAAATAGATTATAACTAATAACAACATTGTGTAAAATGATAAAACAATGGTGTTTCATTCTAGAGAATCGTGACTTTAGAGCATGATTCACTGCTAAATACTCTAATTATTTTAGGCTTTATCAATGTCACTTAGCTCTAATCATAGCTTAGGCATCTCTTTTTAGATCCTAACGTGACTTAAAATATAGGTGAAACATTTGGTGTCTACGTATTCTGTAACATGATTCTTCGATGAAATTCTTTGAATGAAAACTTGATTTTCTGGATAAATTAAGTTACGGATGTTAATACGTTATAGAATGTTATTTTTTAATGAATTGTTAACTTTGCCCGGCAATTTCGACCAAAATCGTGATAAAGTACAATGTTTGAGAAGTTTTATTAAAAGAAAATGGACTTTGAAAAATTACGTCAGAGGATTCTTGCGTCAACATCAGCGCGAACTTCGATGTGCCCTGCAAGGAAACCGGCTGAGGTATAGAGAAAGAAAATTTAGTTAACTGTGATTAACTAACGGCGGTTATTGAAGCCGGTCCTTTTGTCGAGTCGAGACTAACGAGCGAAACCGATGATGATGCGGGTTTGTGCGTGGATGGCAGTGCAAGAAGCGAAAAGGCAAAAGAATGAGAAAAAAAAGAGGTTGAACGAGAAGAGGAGCGAGAGATAGGTGGGAAAAAACGTTTGAAAGGTAACCAGATAGAAATCCCTAGACGTCGGTATCGGGGGATGCTCGAGCTACGGTGTGTACAAATGGAAGGCAATGAACCGGTGGATTCGAGGGAAGGAAATAAAAGCGGAAGCAGAATGAACGGCTCGATGGGTTTTCCGATACGATAAGTCGCCGCGGAAGTCTTCGTTCCTCCACCGTTCTTTTTCCCGATTTTCCCTCCGCTTTTCTCCGCAGCCTCGGCTCACCCCGTATCCGCATTCGCTTAGCCGCCTACCCGCCCTCCTTATCTCTGTTGCCTCCTTCTCACTCTTTTTGTCCCTCCCTCCCGGTTTTTTTCCTCTCGGCGGTCCTAACCGCGAAGGAAGTCGCACGACTTTTCGACTCTTGGATCGATACCCCGATGAAAGGATCGCGGGTGGCCGCGGGTAGCGGGTGAGCCGACAACGGCATTCTCGCGTCGTGAATTCTCCCTTCGATAGTCATCGAGACGCCATTTTCCAGCTGGCAAAGTGAGTCGCGCACGACTCGCACATATTCCGAGGCATTCCGACAACCGGTTCTGCTGGCTTGCAGATTTTAAGTGCCAGTAAAAATCGTTGATTTTAACACCGCGTCGCAGTGTGCGTGTCGTATTCTCCCCTGACGCTTTACATGTTTAAATTTATGGTGATCTAAACGGTTTATGGACGACTCCGCGTACAAGCGCGTCGCGCTTGCGTGTAACATTTTCTCATGTCGCATCTCGATACTCATCGCGCTTATCTCTCTCTCATATACACACACACACACACACACACACACACACACACACACACACACACACACACACACAACGGTACTGACTTATATCATTCGAATCTTACCACTTTGATCCGCGTCCGGTGGATCAGCACCCGTGGAGGGAGTCGCCGAATGGGTCAGGGCAACGTCTTGGAGAATGCAGCGATAGGTGCAAATAGATAGTGCGAGGGAGAAGTTTGCACAGAGAGCAAAGATTAGTTTGTTAGTCGCTAAACATGTAATGAGTAGGATAAATGTAAAATAGATATATCAGCCATGGTTAAATTGGTTAAATTGGTTAGCATCGGTATTGGCACAGATAAATATTTTAGTAAATAATGTTAATGGATGTACTCTACTAGCTAGCAGTTATTCGATCGCAAATCAAGTTCAAGCTTCAAGATCATTTGCTTCGAGATCACCGAGTTTTGCTCATTAGATCCCTGTCCTTTTGTTTGCCGTCAAAACTTTACCGCAAGTTTTACTGGCTGAAATAACGTGGATATAATGCAATTTTCATTACCGAGCGTCCTGACTGTGATGACTTTGCTGAGCATTCCCTCGCCCAGGGCGTTCTTCCCAATTACCTGGAACTCGTAGAGCGTGCTGGGCGTGAGATTGTTTATCGTCACCGTCGTGCTGCCCGACGGAGTTACGGGGATTGTCTTCCATTCCGAGGTTCCTGATTCCCTATACCTGAGCGACGTAGCACCAAGAACACAGCATGATCATGATAGAAAATATATCAATTTGAAACTATCTACTTATAATATTTTCACTCGCGAATCAAGATATGGAACTCCCTCATTCATTCTTTAATATTTATATATAATATTTGCCAACGCAAATAACATCATGCATCTGAATTTATTCGAACTCGGATAAATGGAATCGAAAAGATTCCATTTACAACGATATTGCAACACGTGCAACGCAAGTAATATTGTTTGCAATGCTAGGAGCCAATACTCTTTCTTATTCCCGGGTAAAGCAATTATTCTCCATGCCGCGTGACTTAAGTGGTAATACCTATCATCAGCCTATCCTGTATACTCACCAGATAGTATAATCTTGCTTGTAATCAGGACCGCCGGAATAGCCTGGTAACCAAGTTAGCGTTACCGAGAATTGCGTGGCAGTGCCCGACACGTTGTAAGGTGCATGGGGTTGCGTGCCCTCGACGATCAGCTGCGTCGAGGCCGAGATGGTGGCGACTTCGTTGGAGGCGACGCATTGATAAAAGCCAAAGTCCGCACGCCGAAGGCTCTCGATGGTCAGATTACCGCCAACGATCTTCGCGCGGTTGCGTTGGATGGCCACACCATCCCTCTGAGATCATTTCGGGAACGTTTCAGAAAATAGCTCGCCGAAGAAGTACAATCAATGCAAAACGTTCAAAACATGCAAAAGATCCAAACGCCATTAAAATATTCATCACGTAATTCAGGCTTCGGCTCTTTTACGTTATCCGAGCAATTGAGAATAATAGAGAAATGTTATTACGATTGCCATAGATTATAAGTGACAAGGAAGGGAAAAAGGAGGATGGTTTTAATGTACCAACATGGCACAACGATAATAATAATACGACATGCGAGAAATATAAATATATGATGATACGAGAAATTAATATAAGCGTGATATATCTTTTCGCAGATGTATGTAGTACCCGATGCCATTGTATCGTTGGTTTCTGGGTGCCCTCGGCCTCTTGAGCGTCGCAGTGCATCTCGACGGTCTCGCCGACCTTCTTCGTGTACACCGATTCCGGCTCGAGGGTGAAGACGGGCGGATTTCGTACGAGGACCTCCATCGCGCCCGAACTGCCCTGAGTGCCTTGGGCGTTATAAGGCGTGCAGGTATATCTGCCTTGGTGATTCTCATTGACCCGTGTAAAGAGCAGGGAGCCGTTGTTCATGATAACGATGTCCTTTGTCTGATAAGGCTCGAGTAGGCGCTTATCCTTGGTCCAGGTCACGTATTGCAAGGGCGGATTGGCTTTTATGTAACACTGGACCACACCGGCCAGACGAAACGGCAGGTACTGGACAGTGGGTGTGAACGTGACCTTCGCCGGATCTGAAACACGCGAAAGGTCCACGTAAGAGACACAAAACCATCATTCGACATTTAACACCTCGCGATCTCGCGATCGGACTCGCCGTTCGAAGCTCTTTCAAAGTGTGCCACTTAATACCCTCGTGTCTACCACGCGTACCACGCCTTGAATCTCAATCTCCCCCGATTTCCCAGTTCTAATCGTAAAAACGGATCTTATATCGATCTTACACTCGACGTTCAGGTAGGCGCTAGCAGTTTGAGGCTCGCCGATGCCGTTCGTGACCTCGCACAGGTATTGTCCGGAGTCATCGGCGCTGACGGGGTTGATGATCAGGCTACCGTCCATCTTGATGGACACTCTGGTGTCCAAGGAAGAAACTTCCGTGACGGGGGCACCTTCGCGGAACCAACGCACTGTCACGTTACCCGGGAGAGCCTTCGCCTCGCAGGAGAACTGCACCTTCTCGCCTTCTAGCTTCGTTTGATTCGTCGGCGGCACCATGATGACGGCTCCACCTGCGTTGGCCGATAACATGTTCTTATTCGCTATACAATCGTATCGGAAAACGAATCAATGAATCGATAACAACGAGATATCAATTATGCTCTGCGTTCGTCCGAGTAGAATAATGTAGTCATGCTCCATGCTACTCCCTTCCAACAAGCATCTTTAAAGCTTCGCGCCAAAATAAAGATTTTGCGGTCGCAATAGCGCCGCCTCGTCGCGCATGCGTAGTACGTCTTCATTGTGTTTCTTGTTCTCCCGAATAACAGCATCGTATCCGCGTGTGCTTCCCCTTTTAGTGTACCTAGGAAGATATTCTCGCTACTCAATCGCGTGGACGCGATCTTCTTTACGAGGGTAAATCGAACGGCCTGTTGGAAATGCTATCGCATTCCGGGCCAATGCGCGAGGAGCGTCAGAGGATCTATGGTTGCAATTCTAACCTCTCTAACCTCTTCTCGGACGCCATTGCGCACGAGCCAGGGACATCGTGGGACGGGACGCCGTCGGACAGGACACCGAGATGATCACGTACGAGATATTTTATCGATTGTATGTCAGGACTACGAATCATTACCTCGAGTTTGATCTTGTCCACCGATCCTTTCATGATCGTGAGGCTGTCCAAAGAGACACGCCAACATATATAACATACTTCAGTCTCGGACTATGAACCATTACCACGAGTTTGGTCCTGTCCACCGATCTTTTAATGATCGCGAGACTTCCCACGGTGACGCATTCAACGGTTTGGCGCATTCCAGTCTCGGACTACGAACCATTACCACGAGTTTGGTCCTGTCCACCGACTTTTAATGATCGCGAGACTGCCCACAGAGACGCATTCAACGGTTTGGCGCATTCCAGTCTCGGACTACGAATCCATTACCACGAGTATCGTCCTGTCCACTGATCATGTAATGATCACGAAACTGTCCATGGAGACCCGCTCAAGAGTTTTGGCGTATTTGGTTCTTGATTTTAGAACCCTTATGGGATGTGACCCGTTATCATGAATTACCATGAGTTCCAATGAGTCTGATCTTGACCACGAATGAAAGGTTACATGATATTTTCCTTTCAGAAGGTCTCCACGGACGTACTAAAAATGCCACATATTTCGGAACGTTCTTCCATAGTATTCCTTTCGGAGCAGTGAATCCGGGTTGTTGCTGCATTCAAATGGATTTGATGAACGCCCATCTCGATGGTGCTGCCACGACTCCACCCGTCCATGCCTTCATTGCAACAGCTTGATCTTTTGTATTCATATTTAATTGTATATCTTCTACATGTATTAGCGCTACACAGCAGTGTGGCAGGCGTTATGCTAGCGACTTCAGCTAACAGAGGCAAATACTCATTCCTCATTTAAGGTATGGTCGACGCAGCCTTTGCTTCCAAGCTATCTTGTCATGAGACAAGGGCTGTACCTCAATCGACGAGACGCCGTCGAGTTCTCAAACGAGACGCACTCGATTCCACCGTTCGGGGTGGCAGACTGCTGGCAGACTGGCTGGATTGATATCTCCAGATTGATTCGTGGCATCGATTGATTTACCAGGAGGAAATCTTTACGTTTATTGCCTTACCATTTGGCCTCTCTTCGGTCCCGTATGCATGTTACAAAATAATGAACGTGATCGCGACATTACGTGCGAAGGTTTTTTTTTGTTTGCCATTATCTCAATGAAGATTACGCCGCAAACGTATAAGAGACCTTCCAGCTCCTTGCTATTTTGCGTCTTTCGCATTAATCTACCAACTGCGAGCCTGTTCCAGGGCAATGGAGACAGTACTTACGTTTCATATTACACTTCTCCAAAATGAATATATTCCTTACCAGAGGACAAAGAATAGTTATAGTCACACGATTGCGAAGATACTACACTATGCAACTGTGCAACATTCGAGAATTTGCAGGCTCATAGGAATACTAAATTCCATTTGCCGAGCAGTTACAGGTCGCAGAATAAGTTACGTTTATCGCCACTTGAACGACCGTTATTATAACGATTCTCTTACGTCTTTTTTTTCAGATGCTTTACCTTCAGATTTGGGCGCGTCTATGGGTAAGAGACACATGCACGCTGGTGGTCAAACCAAGGACAATGACAGCACATAAATATAACTGTATAACATATAATTTTTTAGAGTTAAAAGCTAAATGCTTCCTCAGATCTTTCGTGGATCATCTATACTCCCAAGACATATTACTTCATATAGATAATACGACAGCCATTGCAAAGTCGATTTGCAATTCTGTGAATCTCAAAATTTATGTCTTTTCCGTCTTACATTCGGTCTGCCAATAACGTTGTGGCAGACAGCAAATCTCTTACAGTTTCAATTGAAACTGGGTGGGAGATTACTTTCCCCTCTTTCGCAATATTTCAGAACATTTGATATAAACCTCTTTGTGCTTTATGTCAACGCATCGTGCAAGATCTTAGTTTTTTGGTTTCTAGGCCTGTTTACGGCCGTTATTGACGCTGTTCTTTTACATTGGAGTGAATTTTATTGTTTGGCCTTTCCACCTTTTCGTATTAATTCCTAGAGTCGTCAGAGATGGTCACTAATGCAGCAGTGAGAGTTTTTCGTAGTCCCTACATGACCAGCAACCGTGGCTTCCCTTTTTTCGCAAATTATGCATTTCAGGCATACTTACATTTGAGCCTGGCCTTCCTCTTTTCATCTCTCCCTTCAGGAGTCAACACTCAACGTGGCCCAACATTCTCCTGATTGCAGGGTTATCAGGCGCACATTGTACCGGAAGCGATTTCCGGCGGATTCGACAAAGGTAGCCCTGGCATCTCTTATCACTTCAACTTTTTGACCAGTATAATAAACTTATCAGGCTCTGATGGTTCTTCTGTAACGGACGCAACAGTGACTGTTTTAACTTCGTACACCGCTAGTCCTCAGTATTTGGCCGCACAATTTGATAATAGCTCGTTCTACGGGATCCTCCATCCCTATTGGTCAGTAATATCGTTGACAACAAATAGTGGCATTGGCTCCAGCGAAGACATTGGATAATTCTTCAGGGGAGTATCCGTTTTAAATCTTTCTAGACCGACGTATGCTCTGACATGAAATCCAACGCCTGTTATCGTGTACTTGGTCTCTTTATAGTCACATGACGACATGCGTTTAGAACTGTTCATTCGTAAATTCGCCACACTGTCAATTTTCGCATCAATCCGTGGGTTACAGACGTTGTCTCTAATACAACGAGTACATATACAGTTCCTCGGAAATTCTGTTCTTATTAAGGTATCAGATCGAGTTATGGCTTGCGAGATAGACCCATGTGGCTTAGGATATACATCGGAACAAACCGGAAGCTCCTTGTCAGGACTCCTCCGGTCTTATTCGTTATTTTTAAGCACTCCATATGGAAGGTGTCTACTCAAACAATTGGTAGATGTATTCGATTAATCCTCTCTGAAGGAGGAATTGTTACTTCTATATTTTCTATACATATCACTCGTTATGCTGGGACCTCTGTCCGCAAAGTCTTAACATTAAGGTTATTCGTACAGCGGCAGGCTGGTCTCCAATCTTTTCTTTCGAAAGTTTTATATTGAGCCTGTTCTGCCATTGTCAGATGTTGCACGAACAATTAGTTTACACAGTTATACTTCTATTAAAACAAGGGAAATTAATTTAATATATTTCCTTTTCATATTTTCATAAATTTCAGTTGACATTGTCTGTCTTTACGAGACTCTTCATACTATTATAGTTTGTATTATTCATATATATTATACGTTCTAACCTTACTTATATTCTAGGCTCCACGTCACGTATTTTCGTCTATGGTATTACATATCTTTTCATATATTTCGATTACTATTGGTTGCCTCCAAGCGATTACTTTACATAGTTCGACTTTTATTTCAAGGCGTTACATGCTTCTTACCAGTTGCATGTATTCCATTTCATTCAATATATAATAATTTCATCACTATAGAATTTATTAGTTCGCCAGTGGCGACATTCAGATTGCTGATATTTTATTGAATCGATCGACTCTGACACTCGTCTTGAAATGTTATGAGTTGTCAATATAATAATTTAAGTTTTCCATTTTTTCATCTCCTTCACTCAATATTCTCTATCTTCAGGAGATCATTCATTCTATTATATGTTGTGTTACTTATTTATATATATATATATATATATATATCGTTACATATATATATATTCTAATTGTAATCTTCTTTACATTCTGTGCTTACAGTCTCATCTTTTCGTATCTTTGAGTTCCCATTGGAACTCAGATTCTCCAGGAGATGTCTCCAGCAGATTATTATTAAACAATTCGACTTTTCTTTAAGGAATTACATGCTTAATGCCATTGGCGTATGTTTCATTTCTTTTAATATTTTCATATGGCTCAGTTAACATTGCTTGTCTTTAATAGATTATTACTACTTTTATAATTTCTATTCTTCGTACATATTATAATTTACAACCGAACTTATACTCCAGGTCACATACATTTATATGTATTTCCCGGCTGTCTCGCTAGAATCAGCCGAGATTACCTGGTCACAAATCGTCAGCTTTGAATAATTACATTATTCTACTCGGACGAACGCAGAGCATAATTATATGATCAAACGAACTCCTGAGTGAAGTTCGATCATAATTATGCGTATGCTTCGTCCGAGTAGAACTCTCCCACCCTCACCCAAGGAATACTGTGCACTTCTTGTTTCTTCCCCCTTTCGATTTGTGACATGCTTTAAATCATAAGACGTACTACGCATGCGCGGCGAGGCGGCGCTATTGCGACCGCAAAATCTTTATTTTGGTGCGAAGCTTTAAAGATGCTTATTGGAAGGGAGTAGCATGGAGCATGACTACATTATTCTACTCGGATGAAGCATACGCATAATTATGATCGAACTTCACTCAGGAGTTCGTTTGATCATATAATTTCCGTCGTCGAACCTAACGTAACCGTCAACATCAATTCGCGTCGTTTCATCCTGAAACTGTGGCGGTGACTGGCCGGTACCATTGGTCGTTTCGCCGTCAAGGATTTCCCGAAGGAGCGCGGCGCGCCTGAGAACCGAGCGGAAAGCGGAATACCATCGCGTTTTCCTTCATCGATTCTCGATAACATCTCTCTCTCTCTCTCTCTCTCTCTCACTCGCCGGTTAAAAGCTATGACAGACAGGCCGCGAGTACGCCGGTTGAATGCAGCCGATCTCGAATTTGCCTTTCTCGAATTTGCCGCGCGATACCGTTACGCCTTCGAGTCGCGTACAGCTCGAGTACGGCGTTCAACAGGGTGCATTATATTTTCATCGATATCCGACGTCGCCCACGCCCATAGCCCCGTCGTTTACGCCCCAAGAATTTCAAAACTTGCGGCTTCGCCCTCGTCGTCTCACGAAATATCTCGGCGCATTATAGCGGCAGATCGATTCGCACCGCACAAAAGACCGAGTTCCACCGTCGTGCGACGCGATTCCGCGGCATTTCCCGTAATCCGATCTATCGTCATTCGTCGGGATTACGAGAAGCCTTGTCGGCGACAGGGTGGCTTTCGATCGTGTGACCATACGCGAAATTGTCGGGGAATTAACGGCATTGCGACTCGCGATGGATCACTGGATGGATGATTGGACTGGATCACGCTAAGGATGCACCTTGGCAACAAGATCGCGCGATACGCTTTGCGGTTTCCCGCGTGTGCGGGAGAAAAAACGTTTGTTCGAGATTCAACAAACGTCTCGCCAGCGTGAATTCCGCAGCGCGGAACGACGAGGCGATTGTCCGAGCCGCAATCGCCGGCGATGCATTTTAATTTTTCGGATATACGCGCGCGGTATACATATCTATACATATGTGTGTGTGTGTGTGTACACAGATACACAAAATACATACATATGCGCCTGGATTCGAGATTGTCAGTTGACCAAGTAAACAGAGTATAGGTGTCGCGCAAACAACGTGTAAATTTATATACACACAAACGCAGGCCGCGCGATGCACCGGGCGCCCTGATGCTGCAAACATATTGGCGTTTGAGCAATTAAATATTTGACAGATCGTTGTGGTGTTTGTTGCTCCCGCGTATCGCGGCATAATTGAATTCGAGATTGACGGAATATCTTTTCGGTAGGGCACAAGCGTCCGAGCATTCGGCGAAAGTCGTGTACCCTCGACCCAGGAAGGACGTAAGGAGAGCTCCGGCAAGCCGCAAGAAATATGCGTACAGACGGAAATTCGGGAAACGGGGGTAACGATATTCTAAGCTCTGCCCGATGTCTCAATATATTGCAGCCGGTTGCTCCGCCGAAGACGCGACGCAATGCGCGGTGCAACGCGACGGAGCGACGGGAATAAATGTGAATCTACGATCTTGATAAAGGCGCGAAGCGCGGAATGAAAACTTGTTGCTCGGCGAAAGAAGGAAACGGGGAAAGGGACATATAAGGAAAAAAAATCCCCTCGTATCTCCTCGCAATCCTCCGTCCGTTCGTTGCATTCAGATCCGAGCGCGCGAGGATTTACGCAATACCAATCAAATCGGATATTTCCATTGTGTCATTCGTTTTATTCATTCACGCGGTACCACCTCCCGCTCGTCTCGAGTATCCTGAAGGTATCCCTTTTACCATTCGTCTGCGGAAATGACGCTTGCTTTTCATCCCCGAGCAGCTGCGACGATCAGCGTGATATGGACTTTAAATTTTTAATCATCTGCGCGCGATACACGTTATGTCACGATCCACGAGAGTTCGGGGGATGTTTTATCGGAAGAAAGTTTGTAAAGTTCTCGGCATAAATGAGGGCAATGGAATCGCGGAGAAGATAAAAGACCCAACGCGTGCAAAGGGTCCTCCCAAAACTCGCACGCGCATTACGCGCGATCGTTAACGATGTTGTTTTTACCAAATCGGAGTTGTGATTTTCACCGATGCGGAGGGGGGTTTACGCGAGAGGTTCGGACTCATCACTGCTCGTTTTATCGTCGCGATCTTGTTCTCTCGAGGATACTTGAGTATTTTCTGGAAGACGCAGCAACCCCGGAAACACTTTTACAGAGAGATTATCGAGCCACCGTTGCCGCATCGCCGAACATATTAGCTCGCGGTTCCGCTACATTCTAGATGCGGAAAGTGTCACAGGGTGACAAATTTCAGCGTTTGCTAACCGGACGAAAATCTTGACAAACTGGAACAATGAAATTCAGAGAAAGAGAGAGAGAGAGAAGGCTGGAGGGCAGCGAACCCTCATGCCAAATACACACATCCGTAACAACGCGACGTCGTGCTGCATCACGTTGCACATCGTAAATACGTGCTAGCACGGGCATGAGTGCGAGACTCTGCAAATGGAGCAGTCGAGATGCAGAATAAATTCCAGAATGACTTATTCTCGTGACGTTTACCTCTCGGTATCTCCCTTCTCGCGGCGAATTTTTTCTTCGCCGTCGAAAGCTCAGAGATACGAGAGATACGAGACGAGAGTTTACTTCGTATCTCACTAAATCCGCAAAGGTAATCTCTGCGAGGATATCGTGGCGGGAAATGCATGCTAAAAGAAGAAGGTTGAGTGATAAATAAAATGTAGACAGTAACTGTCATTGCAAAACGGACGAACATGTTTGTTAATTTACAATTATATTTATATAATTTCACAATTGTTACAGCAATGACAATAATAATCACTCGCGAATGTTCGCCGAATTTCATTCCTTGCCTGCGAGCTTTAGAATGCGGCCGTCGTTTTGAGTGTGTGGACGTTCGCGCCATTGCTTAATCCATTAAATAAGTATCTCGCGAACCGAGCCTGTAAACCGGCGCGAAAACATGAGACGAGATGGTAAGACAATAAGATGATGAAGACGGATGTTCCGGTAGTGGCGGTGGCTTGTGCCGCTGGTGGCGCGGCTTACAAATTTGCAGTGGTTGTGCCGTCGCAACGAGCGACGGTGCTGTGAAAAAAGGAGGTGAGAAGAGCGGAGAGAGGGCACAAAAGCGAAATGGAACAAGAAGACGGCCCGCGGCGAGGGGGCGAGCCAAGTGCGGCTGTTGGCTCCGGAAAAACAAGACAAATCGCCTTTTAACCCCCATTCCCTCCGGAACTCCCTGCCGGTACGGGAACAGCCTTAATTGGCTGGCGAAACGAGCGACGTCCGGGAACCTCGCTGTAACCACTTTGCCTAACGCGAGTTTTATCGCGACGGGGTAGAGGAGAGAGTGGATATCGATATGAGTGAATGTATCGGCTCGTAAAATTTATAGGAAGTGAGAGGGATGCGCGAGACTACGGGGCGATCCCTGCTACTGCTTTATGGATGCATCGGTATGCTCGGCGTCTTCGATCACAGGGAAAACGTTTCCGTTCGCGGGAAATGGACGCTAAAACGGCTATACGGCGCGATCGAGATTGCAGCCATATTGATATTTTCCTGAGCTTTGCTTGCGAAACGATTACCTGGAACGGTGCGCACCTGTTCGTGCGCAATATCGTAATCGCTGCGAGATCCATCGGGGAGACATTAGGTATTGGTCAATAGAATCAACGAGAACAGAAGAGTTCGGCAGCAGATTTTCTATCGTACAAACGGAAATTTGGAAGAATGATCTTTGAAACTAATCATGAAGAGATTATTAGGGCGTAAGAACTTGATAGTCAAGTCGACAGACGTGCACTCTTTTCCGTTAGAATTACACCTTTATGCGTGCTGCATGATGAAAACTCTCTTCATAACATTAGACGAACATGCGACGCGCGAGGACTCTCTCGAGAAGGAGAGAGAGAGAGAGAGGTGGCGGGGAGTTGAGAGTTAATTAAATTGGAGATAGTAAGATGCACGCGTAAATCTTTAATTATTCCATCATGCTGCGCATTAACTTGCGGATTTACTTTAGGTGTTTTACGATCGTTAAGATACTCGCGACTCGTCTTGGTCGCGAGCGTGCTCGTGAAGTACAGGTCACAGTTTTTACGATCTTTTCAGTGGTACCTTAGAATTAAGGGCAGCACTAAACTTGCGATGTACCGAGCGATGATACTTTAGATCTCAGTCGTGGCAGTTCTCTTCTGGTTCTCCTCCAGCCCACCTCCAATTTTCCTGGCACGACTTTGAGAACTTTTGCGAAATCGCTCGTAAAGGAACCGTTTGTTATTCTGTTTGGAGTTCGCCGAATGCGTCGCAATCGCGTATCGCAAAGATACGCGGTGGATCGTGGTTACTTGGTCGTGAGAATTCGTTTCCAATTGCGCAGCGAGCAAAACTAGAGAGAGAGAGAGAGAGAGGACGGCTCACTCGCCGTTCGCCGATCGATAAGCAACAAAACCGGCGGAGCTAACCGCGCCCGCTTTAAGATATTTTCTGACATGCAGATTATTGGAATTGCATTACCGGTGTTCGGCCGATCGCTGATTACCAAGGGGTATCTGTTTCTAATAACGGCGCGTCCAATAATTACCACGGCAGTTTGCTGTTTATTAATTATCGGCCTGGCAGGCGGCCGTATTTTGCGTTATTCTCTTCGGATGTCGATCGCGGATAATTAATCGCGTCCACCAATGTCGGGGCAATTTTCGGGAGTGCATTAAAGTGCACTTACCATCGCGCGATTCATATTATAAAGCCGGCCCCCTATATACGGAAAGACGCACCCTTAGTTGCCGGGGTTACGGGAAACTAATCGATCGACTTTATATTTATGTTCGGTGAGGAAAAAGAAGCGGAGCTACAAAGACTCGTTTCCTTATTAGCTTTGGTACAAAGTATCTTCTTCTTTAATTAGTTTACTCGCGTTATACCGGCGCTCCCGACGCTCCGTTCTTTTCCCCGTCGGATAAAGGCGGAACTTTTATGAAATATTCTTTAATTATATTTTAATTACGCAACTTATAACTACCCGGAAAGGGGGCATTTAATTATCGGGATGAAATAAGTTCCATCGTCTACAGTGAATCTACAGACTTGCCCTCTCTCAGGACACATTCGCGTAACGATCGAATGACCGGCCGTAATAGACGACTGATCGATTAGCATGTTTGTAGGGATTTGAGCGGTCGCTTTACGTTCGCTGCTTTACGTTTTTCAGTTTCAGAAAAATCGAAAAATCGGCTTAAATGCCGCGTAACATTAATTATTCCGATCGTCGTCGCGGCATGATCCGTTTATCCGCGAAACTGTGCGAAACGAAAGCTGTGCTGCGACGGTTTTTGCGCGTCACGCGGCGGACCATGTTAGATTAAACGGCCGCACTGCAGTACTAGTAATGCGTTCTCCTGTCAGACGGTAATACTTAACGGCGCACGCTAACGTTCCCCGCGGGATATTACCGAGGCCAACAGAAAGGGGGTTATTATATTGTTATTGTTTCGTGGCGAGATCGCGAAACAGACGGCACTCGTGACCCGCATTAATCAAGTTATTATACACGCGCACGGCGATTTCGAGGGACTCAAGTCCCAAGTGAGTCGACTCGGGTGCAAACGGAAGACATTCTCGAGAAGTGAAGAATAACGAAGAATTTTTATGCGCAAAGGCGGTCGTACACGTGCGACGCGGATACGCGCACCGCTTCGTTTATTACATACATAATTACGTGGTCGCAAGCATCTCGGGGGCGCCCGCTGAATCCCGATGCGACACGGCGTGCATCCCCAAATGACAACGAGATTTAAATGAAAAAAGTTTAATCTCGCGTCCGCGTGCGCGATAACGGTCGCTTCGCTGTCGAATGGCGGAAAGGCGAAGGGATAATTTATTGCTCAAGTTCGCGCGAGACGAGATTGCGGCACTCAGACCGCTTCCGGGGCTCGTAATAAAAGGAGGATACTATGCTCACCCGCGACGACGACGCGTGCGGTGTGGCTGATCTGACCCTCTCCATTTCTAGCGAGGCAGGTGTAATCGCCGATGTCCTCGTTCTTGATCGTCGAGAGCCTGAGCTCCGTGCCATCGTTGAATATCCCGACGTCCCGGCCATTCGGCTCGACGGGATTCGCGTCCTTGTACCAAAGGAGCTCTGGCGTCGGAGTGCCCTCAGCCTGGCAGTTGAGTATTATCGCATCGCCCAGATTCACGTAAATCATATCTTCCGGCGTGATGCTGAATCTGGGTGGTGCTGCGAACAATGGGGATTCAAATGATTATTAACATTGATTAGACATACCACGTTGATATCACGTTATACACGTCTTATCCTGCTACAATCATGAGCTTAACTCTAAGGCGCCTCATTCGTCGGAGCGTTCGTCCCTATCTCGAATTGATCGAGCGCGGCTCGAGATACGAGCACGTTTGCGAAATCATTTCCTGTTTGCGCTCCTCCACGTCGTGTGAGTTATTTTCGTGACCCCGTAATGCGCTGGTTTCTTCTGGTTTCGCGTGAGTCGAGTTTATTTTTTCGTGCGCAAAGAGGAGATGATGCGTTTGGCACTTGGACATAACGGCGAATGGCCGCGGGAGAACGACGTTAGGAGAACAATCAAGCCCATGAGCAAGTGGACATTTAGAAAACGTTCACCGTGAAATCCCGTCGCGTTTTTACCGTCCAACCCCTTTACATCCCGGGAAATCACAATGGTTCTTCGTCGCCCATCGCTCGTGACCGGACGATGACGTAAGGAGCGTTGACCATTCTCTCCCTTTTCCTTTATTTTATCTTTCTCGCTCGTTCCAGGATGGTGCAGCGCCGCACGAGAAGGTCGACAATTCCGCGCGAGTGGATGAAGAGGTGGAGCGCGGCGGGTAGAGTGATGAAAAACGAGGGAAAGACGAGGAAAAACGAGCGATTGAAATAATGCAAATTCCACGTCGCCGTGGTAGTCGAGGGAGAAAAGCGGTCCTTCTAGGGCGTTGGTTCCCTTCGAACTGCGCGTTTCTTTCGCGACACAGAATTATTCCGTCGGGGAAATTTTAATCGGCGTGGACGCGCGAGAGATCTTCGGCTCTGTCATGAAACGAGGGGTAGAAAGGGCTCAATTAAATATTTCTGCAGAAGCTCTACGTAGCGAATATCTTACGAATTGTTGCTGTTCAAGCAAATCACTCCTCGCATTTCCGGGAGGAGGATCGCGATCCGCCGTGGACGTTTTCTCACGTTCGCCGTTATTCGACGAGGAATTCTAATTTCGAGCATTACGCTTCGAAAGATACAGTGGCGGAAATGGAGGAAGAGTAGAAGAGGAAAAAGAGTAAAGTGACGCGAAGGGATGCGATGGTTTATGACTCTAACGCGAGTAAGCGATCGAATGGAGCCGCCTACAAAGTATAAAGGGACCTTAAACGCTTTCTGGTGCTCTGAGTATTTTTCCTTTGATGCCACTTGCGGGTCTATCATCGTCGTCATCGTCCTTGTCGTCGTCGTCGTCGTCGTCGTTGTCGTCGTTGTTGTTGCATGGTTGTTATCAAGCGTGGCCAAGGATTTGGCAGAGAACGGCGAAGAAATTGGGAATAAGCGGAACGGGCTGGCGAAGAAGGGGGGGGGGGTGGATGAGATGTGACAAGGGAAAAAAAGAAGACGACAACGCGACGTTCTTCCCTAAGCCATCTAAATGTTTCTCTTCCCTCCGGCCACCCGCCGTCGTTTATAGCCGAGCAAAACGTGGCAATAAGTTTTTTCCTCTCTCCGCCATCGCCATCGTCCCTTCTCTTTTTCTCTTTTCTCCTTGTCCGTCTCATTTCCCGTCCGGTAACGCGATCTTTTCGTGATTCTCTTTTCCATTTTGTCTCTCATGAACGGGGATGGATTTCTTTTCCAGAGACCTCGCTGAACCGATGAACGCGAAGGGCAGTGAACGCGACTGAAATCCTCGGCGCTGAGCAAGCGAGGAACATAACTTTCTTCCCGCACGAACTTGGAGAACGCTCGGGAACGGGAACGTGACAGTGTTTGCTGAATGTACAAGTCGCGTACAGCCGCTTGGAGGAATCGGCGGCGTCCTCTTGTGTGAAGCGCCTTTTATGATTCGCGTGCTTTCCTTTTCCTGATAGGAAGTCACGTCGACGGAAAGCCCGAAGGCGACCGAGATGAAAGGAAGCACGACAGAAAGGAGAATATTTTCGTATACTATACCCGCCGATGTTTAACCAAGCGCAAACGGAGGATATTCCGGAATTTTATGAGTCACGGGGAATACGCGAGCGCGCGTGTATTCCTGCGACCGGTACATATTTCTGACAGGATCTATTTCCATGATCGAATTATCGTTAACAGACGCGCGTAAATTAATGCGAATCGACTCGGAAAATACCTGAGGAAAAATGACTGAGGAAGCAGCAATGATAGTATACGCGATATTATTAATAAAGGTGCGATGCACATTGTTAATTTTAATCATGATAAGCGAGGCACTATGATGAAACTATGGAAAATTGCATTCTTGTGTCTGTGCGTGCCGTGTTGCTGGCGCGTAAAACTCGCGAGCAAATTTCCAGCAAATTTTCCAGAACTGTCCAAACACGGTCGCAACTTACGCGGTTAACTTTCCACAAGTGTTGTAAAACTATATTAGCTGAAGTCGTAAAATCTTCTTAAGTTCAAAATGATATTAATGTGACTATTCAAAGCTGAAATAACATAACTTTATCTGCTGCAAGTTGGATAAAACCTTCGAACAAGAATGCACTTAGCGCACGGCGAGCGTAACTTGTATCACTAGCGGACAATCTTAAATGAATACTGAATATTTTTTCCGTTCTCACACATACGATTCATATGAGTTGTGTGTATCCTGCTAATTACGTCGTGCTTGTTGATTCACTCCTTCGCGCTCGGAGAGATACGAATTGAAATTATTATCACAATCCGCACTTAATTAATTTCACTTCGGAACCACGAAGCGCGCGATTGTCGCGATTGCGTCTGACAATCCGCTCCGACAAGAAATCGGCATGAAACGTGGAGAATTACTTACCGTGGACGTCTAAGTGAAACCAGGTACCGTTCTTGTGACTGTTGGGTGACCTGTTGAGGAAGACGACCTTGCACTTGTACCATCCTTGATCGCTCTCGCGGATATTCGTCAGATTGAGGCTAGCCTGGCCGTACGGTGAATTCTCGTTCACTTTCGAGACGCGACCCTCGTATCCTTCGCCACTGTGGGTCGGATACGACTCGTACCATATGTATATCGGTGTCTCCTGCCCCTTGCACCAATACCAACACTCAACATAATCGTGGGATCGTAATGAACGCGTGTAAACCGGTGCGAGCGCTCGATTTTGCCTATTTTTGGTGGGAATATTCCGCGATAATTGTCTGACAAAACGCACGGATTCCAATAAAATTCATCGCGTCGATCTTGAAAGTCGTTCGAGAGAGTTACGGACAGGGAGACTAATAACTTGTACGCGTTTCTTCGGAAACGCTTGAGAATCATCCCCCGCGACGCGTGGTCCGACCATGTCCGACTACGAGGAAAAACGGACAGAGGGGGGGGGGAGAGAGAAAGAGAGAGAGAGAGAGAAACGGTTTATATATTGTAAAACTTTTTATCTCTCTGGGAAGATCCGAAAAGCTTTCTCCAACGATTTTATTATTATTGCAAAAGGTGGCTGAAATTAAATTTTAATCCCGCTTAACGGGAACGAGTCGAGACGCTCTTCATTATTCAGGCGCACTTTCTCTCGCTCTTCCTTTCCTTCTCTCTCTTTTTCTCTATTTATTCTCTCTCTCTCTCTCTATTCTCTACACGCGCGATCAGATCTCGTTACTCACTCGCACCGGTCGTGGATCATGAGATGATAAATGATGAGACAAGAGATGCAGCGTGTATGAGGGGGTGAAACGACCTACGGGCGTTATCTCCGCGCACGTCCGGGGGTCGCTTGTTTTCCCGCGCGAGGAAAGCAAGGCGTGACGAGAACAAGAAGCGACCACGACGTCTCCACGAGAACTCGCGCGTGGTAACCCCTCCTTCGAGATGCATTCCCGAGGGGTACCGCGGACGCTCGTTCTTCCGATCTTCCCGCGTTCGTTCCGTTAAACGATTCCGTGAAAACGCTCATTTGCACGTTCAAAGGAGCAATAGTGCAACGCGGTCGTTCCTGTGGACGGCGTCGTAAGCAAGGGGGAAACTGCATGCCGGATGCGTGCATTTATTGCGCGATCAATAACATAGAACGGCAACATACATAAGTACTTGTACTTGGAATTAAACGTGCTACGGGGAACGCGAGAGGGAGGAAGATAGTGCGGGAAAAATTCAAAGTTCTGCTTCGAGGTGTACGGAAGATCATTGATCGAGTATCGTGATGTTACGTGGCTCGTAAATCTGTTGCTATGGGATATCTAGCAAAGAGGATGCAAAAGAGTGTGCGGATACGGTTGCTCGGCAATGTTGCAAGTATAAGCGCACTCGTTCTATTATGCGACATTGAGCACGGTACAATCTATGAAACTTTCAAGTTCCGATGAAGATTACATGTCAATAAAGTCAACCGAGATGTTGTGTGTTTTTACAATGTAAGTTATTCGTTATGTCAGTTAATATTAATTAATATTTCATATAATAGCTACATGTACATTGTAAAATTTTATTATGTCCATGTGTGTAAACATGTCAGTGTGTTGCCATTTTCTAAAGCAATGAATATGTGCAAAATATATACAACATTCCAAATGCATTAAGAGATCCATGCACATGCAAGTAGAGCGTAATTAATCTATTTGAAGAGTGTAAAGCTCCAGTCAAGCATGTAAATGCAGGAATTAACGAATTAACGAATTAACAGTACCGACAGATCAAGCGGAAATTTTCATCGCGTTAATAACAATGTAAGCCAGCGTTTAGTCGCAGGCGCAATTTTAACTGTTCGTCGTTTCGACCGAGCTCTAATCGCAATTCAGGTTACGAGGGGGCCCGAGAGGATCACGGTTTATTTTTAGCGGTACCGGTTTAGCGGTGTCGTCTCGTCATAAAGAAAATGTACGAACGATATGCCGGGCATACGGAGGTTAGTGTCGTTTTATATATGCCTCATTACGTCGCCATTGCGGAAAATTACGTCCTGTTAAGCCGGATGCTAAAACTGTCGGTAAGCACGTATATCTGAGTGAGCCTGTGGAGCTAAAACGGCCCGTGTAAACGCCTGCATTAAAATCCGGGGGCTGCGTTATCACCCGTATTAATGCATTCGCTTCAAGACATTTAACCCCGAGCAACACGGCTCGCGGAAGATCCAGCGTGATAATGTCGCGCCGTCTCTCTATATACGGCAACGGATTTAACACGGGGGTAAGAGGTGGCAGCGGCATGGATTTAATTAGTTGTTCAATCGCGAGCTGGCGAGTTCCGAGACTCCGTATATCGTATTCCATTTTCATTGCGTTCCGTCGCATGCCAGTTAATAACAATAACTCGACGAGCATGACAAGCGCGCAACGAGATTCGTTATTATTGAATGATTCAGGGTGTATTAATTGGAAATTATCATCACTGCCGGGAGACTCTCTGTCGAGGAAACGAAATCTCCAGGCGGAAACGGCGTCGCGACGTTAATCGCCCTAGTCCTAGGCATAAGGTGCGCCAATAAATCGATTGGATTCGCGTCGGATCCGCGCGGGGGGGGAGGAGGGGAGGGGAAGGGGATAAAATTCTACAACGCTGGTCCAGTCTGCAGCAGTTTGCGAGCCACGTAAACTGAGCGTGGTCCGAGCGTGGATCGAGTCAATAGAATCGAAAGTCCCATGCCGCATAAATCCCGCATAAGTCGGCGACTGGCATTCGCCGATGTGGCAGAAAATTGCTCCGAGATACATACAGATCGCTGGCGTTTGGCACGTGGGTAACATGGCGTTATTTCGTGCTTGCCAGACGGCGATCCGCCCGCCATCCCTCTCCCGCGCTTCCCCGGAAAGAGGAGAAAATGGATGAGAACGAGAGGGGGTGGCGCGTCGGGTGCGGAAGAGTCGCGTGAACATGCCGCGACGGATGTGCCTTATGTTGGGCATTGACTGCCCTAGTTGACGGTTTCTATTTCGAGCCGCTGGCCTACTTGCGCCGGCGACGACCACCGACGACCTCGACGGTGGTGCGATGACGACGACGACGACGACGACGGTGCGCAACCCTGTGATTTCAATATTATTCTCGCTGGGTGGCACATCGGAGCGTGGACACCGTTCAATACCGCGAAGCCGAATGGTTTTTGAAAATGAATTTCGTTCTGATGCGTTTGCTGTACCAAAGCTTCTTTGAACTTGCACGTTTATGCTTATTAAATGACCGGAAAGAAGATTGCCAGTTTCCATTCGCTCATTACTTCGTCTCGTCGCATTCTCCTGTCTCGCTCCACGATACAAGTGATCCTTCACGCCGAAGGATTATCCGCGCCGCGTTCTCATCTGGCAGGGGATGTTTTTAGAGTGTTGCCGAATGTAAGGGGGAGGGGGGAGGAATTCATAATACCAATCGTACTGTGCAACAAGTACTTGCAGCTTGAAAGAAATCCGTAATGGATAAAATGAAAGCTTGACAAGATAAATTAGAGGAGCACGCGCGAGAACGTTCGTGACACAGGGTAAGGGACGAAGGGTTGGCATGACAGAAAAGAGGAAAGAGAAAGAAAGAGAAAGAGAAAGAGAGAAACTCGGATTAACAGGCGTACAGCAGTAGCTGATAAAGAATGGCAGAAGTGAAAAGTGACGGGGGGGTGGCCGGCATCGCGAAAGGAGATCCATGAAACTGGAATAAATTACAGTACTGAATGGTACTCCGAGGGGATGCGGGACCTATTTTCTCGTTCTTTTCTTAGCGTGCAGACTTCGGATCGCGCGTGACAACGATGGCAAGGCACGCGGGAATTGGTAGAAAGGAGGTACGGGCAAAGTAGGAGAGAGGGAAAGAGAAAAAAAGAATTTCTGCGATGGGGGTGGTGCACACGCCTGGACTGCCGAGGCTTTCAGTGAATAAGTCGTTCCCTTTCGCGTGAGTGCCGGTGCGCCGCGTTTACACGTACGCGCGACAGTCATGTGGGTCACTCGCCTCCGCTTTATTTTTCATCCCTCTGCTTTATTCATGTGACTCCGGCTTGCTCTCGCTCTCTCTCTCTCTCTCTCTCTCTCTCTCTCTCTCTCTCTCTCTCTCTCTCTTTTTCTTTCCTTCTCTTCCTCTCCCACGGGTGGATGCGCCGATGAAATTTAACACGGTCGGACACATACGTGACCCGAGTCTGAATTTTTGAATAATAAAGAGAGCAATGCTTTCTCGTGTCTTCAGTCATACTCTTGTTCCGTTACGATCGCGGAGACACTTTTGCATTGCGAAACAAAGGGAGACTCGCGCGGGAGGAGCACGGTGTCTCGCGAAATCTCGCATATTTCACTCTGCAAATATTTTGTATTAAATTAACGATGTTATTTTTGTTTGGATTGGATTGGATAGATTTCTAATTATGGAGGATATTATTTCAGAATTCTGTCTACAAAAGAGGCGGAAGTGACGTGAACGGCGTGCATGGTGAATATTGAGTATCGACGCGAGCATGCTTACTGGCTAATAATATTTATCTGGCCGATAAAGCCGGTTTATTGAGAAGTGAACGTGCCACGCTGCCTTCTCGACAGGCAACGCGCGTTGGGCGACGCGTATCGATAATTCAATCTCCGTGGAACGTCCGCAGGCACGGCCAACAAAGTATTGATAAACTACAAATGCGCCCGTAACTTCGTTTGTCTTATTTTCCTCGCCCGTAAACATTTCACGTTCATTTCCATCCGTGATCAAAATATCTCACCCTGCATCGTTGCATCGAACACTGTCGCAGCGCAGCGAGAAAAACACGCGCAAGACCGATGTTCCTCCGAAACATTTTTATGATGGGGGTGGTTTCGCGCGATGAGCGCGAATTTGCCACGCGACGCGACGCGTCATTGTTTGCCGAGGACGCAAATTGCCTCTTTACAACAGTGGACGTAAATCAATTAAGTCGGTGAAAGCGCCATTTTCCGAAGCGCCGTAATCAAACATTTAACCGGTCGGAGCAAACCCTCGGCAAATTGAACTCAATAATTCAGGTCGGGTAACAGTGCAATGTAATGGCGCATAATGGTAGCCAGATAAAACGGTCTGACGACAAGCGAGCCATGACGAGGAGGGCTATCCGCCCTAAGGGGCTGAAAGCTACCCTTCGTCGCGACGCCGCGGGGTCATCGCCGGCTGCGGAACTTATTGCGGAAATTTTGATAATTCATCAGCCGAGCGACGTCCGGGGGACGCGGCCGAGTGCGCCACGAGACACGCGAGCAGGGTTGATATTTAAGGTGATTGTCGTATCCTCCGAGACCGAGACGAACGTGGGGCTAACCGAACCGGTTAAATATTAACGAAGGGGAGTTGACATTGCGAAACAGCGAAACGCAGCACTGACGCTCGACCGGAGCGGGCGAGAGGGATTGAGAAACTGCCTCGGCAATTAAATTGAATTGTCGTCGCGCGTTGCAGTCGGTGCACGGGGATGAGGAGGTGAACGTTTCCAATGGGATAGATTTGGTAAATTATTATGCAGAAATATACTGCGGCCTGGTTGATACGGGGATTAATGGATAAGCTCCGCGGGTAGATTTATATGCATATTCAATTGCATTATTAATGCACGCAATGTTATTATATTACAAACTCTGCGGTATCGCGGTTATCGCGCAGCCTTATGTCGCAATTTTAGTGACACTAATTATTATGCAATGTATCGGCGCGTCGACTTGAGCCGGCCGCTCATGAAAATTCATGAACGGCCGCGGGCTCGAGCGCGCGCGCGTGCCCGTGCGCGTTCCGAGTGTTCGATTTGAATCTCGTAAAAATCGAATTTATCATTCGTACTTTATCGGGCCACTATCAGGACAATAATAGTACAGCCGGAGAGTCGCAATCCCATCGCGTATTCCACGTCTCCCGCCGCGGTTAATGAATATTTCAGGGAACCGCTAAGTAGCGGGTGAGCGTTTCTGCGGAAACGTTATTAGAGATCGATATCATTTCCGCGAATTCTCGATGGTAACTGGCGCAGGGGTGAAGGGACTTTGCAGGGAGATACGATATCCTCGCGGGTCGATTTACAGAGAAAGTTCCGGCTGATCTTCTTGCCGAGCTGGATGTACTGTATCTATTACGGAGAGCAGAGATGAATTGTCTGCGTTCGGATTATATTTCCTGTGCTTCTACGTCGCCAAGAGTACTGTGGATGTGCGGCTGTAATAATGACGCGTGCCATTCACAGTTTCATAAATCACGATTTTATTAATACGACGATAATATTTAATATACTGGGAGTAGTATCGTAGAAACAGTGTTCTATCAAACGTTTTCTATCATGAAAGAAGTTTATTAATATTTCCGAAGAGAGCGACGGAGTCGAGGTAACGACCGAACGGCGCTTTACTAGGAAACTTCTTAAAAGTCAATACCATTTTCGCGAACTTGTTTAGCGGAGACGTGGTAGTAAAAGGTGGAGGGGTCTTAAAGGGCTGCGCTCTGTAATTTCGCGCGCGCGCGCGCGTATGCGCGTGTAACAGGAAATTAGCGCACGCGACTCGTTATCGTCACCAGTTCGACGGAATATCTTTTTAAACATGACGTCGTGGCGCTCGGCTAGGAGGCTTTTATCGGTCTTTTTCGCTCGAAAAGATACCGTGCTATTTGAGATTTTATTTAGCATTTAACCGTGCCGCACAGCTGAAGTTTGCCTCCCCGTGAAGGTGTCAGGTGAAACGGTTATACTCATGTATTAGTCAAATGGAATGCGCTCGCGCTCGTGATTATGCATTAATGTTGCCGCGTGCATATGCATATACGTGCGAGAAAGTTAATTTACCAAACTTTCGAACGGCTTTGTTCAAGGCGGACGTTTATTAAACGAAGCGGTGAGAGAGGTTGGAGCCGCGCGCGATGGCAGCAATATCCAAGTTCCTCGTTCGAGATACTTCCGGTGGGCGATATTTGTCCCGACAAATTGTCCCCGAGTAAGCAATTCACCCGCTTAGCCGCGGCGCGCTCCACGCTTGTTGTTTGCATCAATATTTAATCGAACTCTTTCGGTTTTACGTGCAAGTTTTCGGAGCGGCGGAAACTCGGTTTCAGAAGTCGTTTGTCCGGTGCGATCTTATGGCGAATGCGTCCCGTGTTTGACCGGATTGCGCCTTTCGCCAGGTCGAATCACGTTCAGGTTCCTCGAAACGGTTAATATTGCACATCCGCGTTTTTGCCTTGAAGAACTGATTGAACTCGTCGCGGCACTGCTTCCCTGAAGAGAGCGCGAAGAGACGAGCTCATCCTTCCTCCCCTTTTCTCCACTTTTTCGCATATTTAGCGATACTGTGGTTTTTGTTGTCGAATGTTGATGCACCGCTACGTCGCCGCTTCATTAAGACAAACAATCAATATTTGCGCTCGCGACCAATTTGCATACTCCGTGTCAACGTCCAATTATTTAGGTCGATTTGTACACGGCGACGTCACAACAACTCGAGTTTGTGGATTGAAACCGATCGAGTTCCGAGAGAGACGACGCAATTTTATGAAACTACGAGTGAAATCGCTGCGCGCCGCGGGGATACCGTCTCAAGTTTCGCCGGGGAGTAAGCGGTTCATTAATACTTGGAGAACAAGCGCGGTCGCGAACCCTTGAGCTCTTTTCAGGGCGCGTCGGAAGTCGATGCCATTTTCACGAGCTTATTTAGTCCGGAGAGGAGCGCGGGACGGAGTACCCGGCACTTTGCAAAACTCGCTTGCCTTACGCGACAAGTTCGGCCGCTCTTTCCACCCTCCTGCTTTTCTTCGTCTCCGGAAACTCGCCATCGGGATTGGATATCACTTTTGGGAAATGGCAAAATCGAGTCTACCGTTCTCGACGAGAACTAATTCCCCCGGGGAGGGGTGATGGTGACGGCACCTACCTCCGGCTGCTAGCGATCTCAGCAGCGTCGTTGTACGAGGCCGGGCCGGGCTTCCCACGCCTCGGCATCACAAATTGCGAATTAAAGGGCACGCAACAGCGGCGACGGCTGAGCAACTTGCCCAAGTATCGCGCGCGCGGGATTTTGCGCTTCTCGCAATTGACGAAGCGTACGAAGGCTAGCATTACGACGTAATGCGACTCCTTGAGTGAGTCCGACTCCGATGTTGCGCTCGCATGAATTATGTATCTTCCTTGCAGAACTGATCTTGCGATCCGAAGACTCGACGAAGATGCGTCGACGCCGTTAAAAGTTCCGCTCGGGGGCTTTGGTTCCCGTTAACGCGTGGTGGAGCTCACGAGAGTACGCGTATATATTCGCGTGGTTTTCCTTCTACGATCGGTTCATCCATGACATCAATTTACTGACGCGCGATATTGTTGTCAGCTCTCTACTTTTTGTTTCTCGTTATTGGTTTATTTGCTCGAGATACGAACATCTAATCGCGATTCCTACTTTGAAATTTTGACAAGAAGATATAACTCAGAGATGCCAGATTCCGGCCGCTGGTCTTATTTGGAGGGGATGACGCACACAAGCTACCAAATGCGATCAGCGGCCTGAATCTGGCATCTCTGGTATAACCGTGAACTCATACGAGACGTATCTGACGGGTGATATACCGGTGTCGTTTGTAAAATCACGAGTCCTCGAGTGGTTTGAGTGGCAAAATTGCATTTTGGGAAACGTAAAGAAGGAAGTACCTTACGCAACTTTTCACAGTTGGAGTGGCGAGAAAATTGTCTAAGCAAGGCAAATACTCGGTTCGGCTGTTTATCTTCACCGTGGAATCTACCCTCTCGTATCCGATGAATGAAAATATCCCTGCAGTCGTGGTCAAGCACGTGCGCCCTTTTATCGTGCCGCAACGTATCGCGCAATTTCGCCCCTCGATCCTGCGGGCCCTCGATTTGCGCGGGATAATAAGGATCTTAACGGATGGCGCGGGCGGATTACTTTAACGCGAAAATCATAATGGTCTCCCTCTGGTTCTCCGCGTGGGTGGTCGAGTGCTCGCCGGCTGCGATCTCGTGCGTCTAATTTCGAGGGAGCGCGAGGGTGATTTCCGGCGCCGCGCATACTTTCGTGGCACTGTGTGAGTCGATGTGTGACTCGAGAAAAGAGGGTGGCGTGCGCAAAATTTAGACTCGCTGAAGTACCTCACTTGTCGTTCTTCGTTCTTTCACATTTAATCAGAGTTTTCCGATTTACACGCGAACGTGTACATTGTCACTCTTCGCTCGTTTCACTCTCTCATTTATCCAACTATCAAAATTCTCCAGTAAATTGTTGCATACTACATTATCTTCCGTCGTTGGAATCGGTAGTTTATGTTCCCGTGCTTCGCGTTATTCAGAATTATTTCGCCTATCAAGATTCATTTATATTCGAGTAGCGGTTGCCACCCCTGAGCGTTTATTTTGCGCTCAACGCTGCACGAAAATTAGCGCAATCCTAATCGTGATTTCAACCGATTCCAACCCTCGTTCTATCCCGAGCTGGGATCTCTCGCGGCCGCTAATTATCCCGTTAGTCGCGCCATCATCGGTCGTATTAATATTAGCAGTGGTATAAAAGAAAAGGCGCAGATGCCAGTTAGAGAGTATAACGAGAAGGACGTACGACAGGCGGACGACAGGCAGTCAAGAACGAGGGAGTTGTGACTGGACGAGAGACCGAGGGTCGAGGCTTGAAACCACATGTGGGGATCGACCGCGAGGGAGGAACAGTAACCCTGACATAGTTGAGTAGTTCAGCTTGACCTCCGCGCAGTCTGCATTATGTATGTAGACCTCCTAACCCCGTGCCAGTGCGGATTCGCATTGGCCGCCGCCAAGTGCCGTTCGCGCTGAATGACGGCGTTGTTTCTGCATCCTCGCCGTGGTACTGAACGCAATTGCAAATTGCGACATTGCCCGTTACGGAATAATAAATAAATTTCCTTCCTGCCGGTTAATACCGAAGGTAATCTTGAAAACGTCAAATGTCGCAGAGAGAATGCATAAGTCGATGCTCACTCTTCTTGCAACGAAAAGATTTGTCAAACTCCTGTCGACTAACAAAGAAGACGAGAGTAACGCAAATAACGTAATTATGTGATGAACGTTGAAAGAATCCAAGTTGGGTCCTATATGCGGGAGAAGCTTTGGAGAGACGGTTACCAGCGTCAGAAAGTTGCATTTGCCTCTGGTGTTTACGTCGTGAGACAGAGAGAAAAGGAGAGAAAGAGAGAGAGAGAGAGAGAACAGAAAAATAATTACCCCCGCGGCTTAAGCGTGCCCACGAGAAACGAAGGAGGAAATGAATAGGCGGAGACGCCGAGGTTTCTGCGTTTCTTTCCGCGGTTGAACGATGCCGTCCGTACCCCTTCTACTCATGTGACGTGGATAATATTCGATCGAAGCTCGAGAGGAAAACCTGCCAGGTTACGGGTAACTTTGGGAGACCTCGCAGAGCTTTCCGACACGGACAGAAGGGAAGGGATGGAGAACAGGAGAAACAACGGAACAAGGGGGTTGGACGCGATGGACGGGTAAGTCAGTCTCTCCGGTGCAGGTAAATGCCTCCCGAGTGGAAGCGCCAGTGAAATTGAATTGCAGGAAGACTCTATTTCTCTTTCTCGCGCGCGCAAACACGCTCTTATGTCTTGCGTCCTCTTTATCTATCTCTCTTTCACCCCTGTCCGCGTGGCTTCTCTCTATCTCGGCTCTCCGCACCGCCTGGTCTCTCGTTTTCTCTCTTTCTCTTTCTCTCTCTGTCCGTTCTCCATTCATCCCGTCTCTCCTTCCAGTGTTTGCGCAGTTGACTCGTGTCTCCATTTGTTTCATTAAATTACTCCGTGTTCCCTTTCGTCTTTTCTCCTCGTCTTATCCTTCTTCACCACACTCTTTCCATTCGCGGGACAAAATATATCCAACATCCGCGCGTACCGTCGTCAACCGGTGTCTCTCTTTCATTCGCCGCAACTCGCGGCATTTTTCTTTCAAAACATAGGAACGCGGGAGACAGAGAGGAGAGCTCCCATTATACCTATCCGACCCTTCAACCCTTTCTTATAAATTTAATGCCGCTCACTTCTCTCGTGCTCTCTCGTGCGTCGCGAGTGGCGGAAACCCCGATGTATTAGCGAACGCGAGCGCGTTCAGCGCGGGTGGTTTCATGGAAAAACATACGTTCCTCGCGGAGGGCGCTCATTAAGGGTAAAAGAAGCGACGGCGGGCGAACGAGAAAGGCGAGGAAGGCGGGGATTGGCGGTGGTTGGAGGTGGTCGGGCGAGTGAAACAATAGGAGACGGCATTCTCACCGCGAAGTGCGCGCATTAATTTGCATTCTCCGCTTACATTTACACGGTGCCACCGTAATTCCATCGGACGGCCCATCTCCCGATGAATGGTAACGCTGGAAAAAGCGTTTAAAAGCTCGCGTTCGCGGCCGAAGAATTTATTCGTTATTATTGTGCGTCCGCGTGGCGGAAATGATTGCTCTCCTCGCTGGTAACCTCGTTACGCAAACAGCATCGAGAGGCAAGCGGACATGGAAAAAGATACAGAGAGAGAGAGAGAATAAAATTCATTCATAAATAATTGAAATAATTCAATACGAATAACGTTCGCGAGTTGGAATTTTTCGTAATTAGAAATAAATTACGTCGCGTGTCGCTAATTCGCGTTATACATTTATCTGGTGATCGTTGATTGAATATTGCGCGCGCGCCGTACCCAGAGAATGAAACGGTCGAGCGGACTCGCATCTTCGAGTACCCTCCGTTGGAATGTCCCTCCTCTCCCTGCGCATTAATTAACGGCCGTGCCCGCAGGAAGGAACGAAGAAACAATGGCTGCTGTTCTTTCTTTTTTAAACCACGACGGGGCAATTATTATTATTACGGTGCATCTCCGCATCTCTCAACGTATTCAGGATACTCGTTGCGCGAAACAAGATATGGTTCGCACGGAGGACTCACATCTCTCCGCGGTGCAAGTTAGCAAGGGGCAACTTTCCGTGGACGGGAGCGGAGAGTTGCTCGCGACAATGGGACAACCACCCTGCGGCGCTGTTGAAAACGTACATTAATTTTCCACGTATGTTGGCGGTGCACCGCGTAATCTCATCAAGGATGCCACTTGGACGCCACGTCGTGGAAGCTGCGGGATAAAAGCGCGGGTGCACGCACGCGCGCGCCTAAGTTTTAGCACCGCATAGTGTACAGGTGCCATCGGACTACAAATGTGCACGCTCGCGAGTACGGCCGCACCGCCCTGCGAAATTTCGTTTCTCCATTTCGTACGTACTGTCGGCGACTATGTCCGAGGCCGCTTCTCTTTTTATACTCGCCGTGGTCGAGCCAGTTAGCGGCGCATAAATGCAAATTGTCGCGTATGCAAATTGCACGCTTGTACCGCCACGTACCGCCCTTACACAATGGTTTTTACAAGGTACCGTTCGGAAATTCCCCTTGCTTCTCATCCTCCTCCTTCCCTCCTCTCGGCCGATCGTAACAAGTAAAAATGATTACAACTGTGGATTCCTTGCCGCTGATATTCCGCGAGAGTTCACAGAAGCGAAATCATTCCCTGGTCGTTCACGGCTCTCGCCACCCTCCCTCCAAGATCCGAATCGAAAGATAATATCCCGGATTAATGCTCGATTCGTTCGCCGGCGTTAGTGCCGCGGAAATTCTCGTAGCGAGCTAAACAGAGCGTATAACGTTCGCCCTCTGTTTTATAAATTCCAAAATTCAAAAGCCACGTTCAAAAGTTACGTCTGAAAAAATCAACCCACCGCGCCGCGTCAGTGCGCGCCGGCTCGTGTTGCAATTGTATAATAGCTTCTTTCAGCGCGATCGTTTTAATGTAATTTACGCCTGGGGTGCGTGTTTAACGCTGTTTGTTCCGACGAAATCGAATCAAGAGTGTCTCTCTTCGTGAAAATATACACGTGGAACGGTCAAAAGAGGAAACGGATAAAGGGAAGCGACGTGAAATAAAAAGCGGGCGGAAACGCGCGCAGGAAGTGAAAAGAGATAGAAAGAGAGACAGAGAAGAGGAAGAGAAAGGGTAAATTGCAAACGCCAAGCACACAGGGGTACACAGGGTGCACAGCAACCTATATTCTTACCGCGATGTGAAAAGGGCATCATCCATGCGCCGCAAAACGCGCGTGCGACTAATGCGAGTCTGCTTTGCAGATCCGCGCGCGCGCGTCCTCGCGTCCCAGAATGCTACCAAAGAACAAATAAAATGCATTCCCGCGTTTCGTTTCTGTGGTGCAGCTCGCGTATCGGGTCTCGTAAAAAAAAGCCATCGGAATTACAGGTGCATCGCGCGGAGCGAGCCCGTCGCGCGTGTAGCACGAGTTTTACGCGCACTTTCGTCGGATTTATCGACCAGCGGATGAATTCCGAGGACGCGCGACCAGACGGGGTATTCGCTCGCGGTTTCCGGCCGAAAAAAGAGACGCGCGACAGCAATATATCGGCGCGCTCTCTCGCTCGCCGCGAGCACCGACCAAATCGCAGGTGCGATATGGAGAAATGCGCCCGCGGCCCCAATTTACGAGAGTGCGTTTTCTTCATTCATCGAATCAGTTGGCGAAGGACGAAGCGCCGCGCGTATGCGCTCGCTTGTATGTTCGATGGATGCGCGAGTGCCGCCGAGTGCCGCTGTTTCGGACATTGACAGTCGCGAAAATTATTTTCCCTGGCGGAACGAGCAACAACGTTCGGTGCGTTTGATGAACGATTTCAGTCGCTATCGATCGATTCCGGATCGTGCTTGGTGGAAAGATTGCCACGCGAGATTATGCAATAGCGAGTATGAAGAGGTGAACCTTCTTGGGCTCTCGAAATGTGCTCGCGCTCTTGTCGGATAATATATATTATCCGCGAGACATTTTTTCTAGCCGTTCGAAGTCTGGAAATCCCCGCGAGCGAAGAACGTCATCCTTGTGAAAGGCGTTGCTGTTCAATGTCCTTCCCGGCTCCCTTTCATCGAGAATTTTTTCGAACCTCTTAATTATGGATCGTGGCCTTCTAATTACCAGCGGTAATTGCAATTGGGATGCGGTTCGTAGGTGTGTCAACTGCGTGCGACGAAAAATGGAAAAACGTCTGAGGGGAGGAGTGCGAGAGGGGGCTACTCTCGCGTCGTGGACGAGCGCGAGCGAGGGATGTAAAAAGTCGGACGGGAAGAGAAATTAGTTGTCAGCCGCAGCGTCATAGATGAGAGGGAGACAGAAGGAAGGAGAGGATGGGGTCTCGGATCGCGGAAGGGATGGTAGTCGAGACGGTGAAGAAGGGTGGCTCAAAAGCCCCAGGCTTCTCGCGTGATTTATGCGACATTCCAGCGATGCCGTGCATAAAAAAGAAAACAACTCCTCGTTACCGTGCCTCTCCCCTTTAACCCCCGGAGTAGCGAGTCGTTTGGAAATGGAAATGATGTCGTTCCGTCGCTGGAGATCTCCCGCTTTCAGAGGCATTTTCCGGGTAGACGACGGAAAAAAAGAACTGACCCGGCGCGGCACTTCGGCTCGGGACGAGCCTTTCAACGTGATTTGCCGGGGGCGCGGCGTAATTAATGCTAATAGAAAAATTGTTGGGACGGGGTGGGATATATAAGATCGGCACGAGGAGGCGCGGAATTTTTACGTGCACGTGGACGAGAGAGACACTTGAAACGAGGCGAGATATTTCCTTGATTCCGCATTTTGATGACTGCTTTGTCTTCCACTCTTCCAAGATTTAGCTTCGCTTTGCACGTGCACGTGAATGATATTTGCACTTTGTGCAAAAGACGCTTTTTATTTCACAAACACGGTAAAAAAGAAACATCAGAAATTATAATACATTAAAAAGAAACATTTCCGTATTTGTTATCGTGTTTCTTTTATAATTCAAATACTACTAATCTACCCCCAACATTGATTACTCGCATACACACGCATACAGCCAATTACAGACTAATTATTCCGAAAATGGACATTTCATTAAATCAATCCAATCAAGCGGAAATTCGAGATACACAAGCAGCCTTTAATAAAAGTTCGTTCGCAAAGGCAACGATACCTTTACTCTCGCGATGAATTTCTCACATATCAATTCTGCGTGGTAAAAGTACACATTTAGCTACATACGCAAAAGTATGCATATTGCGCGTGCACATTGACACCACGATCGCTACAAAATTGCGTTCGCGCTCCGTGATGCGAGGGGGATGAGCACGCACTCGCACAGCACGTGCGCGTCCGATTACCGACGTCGGCTTGAGAAGCGCGTCTGGCGTCAGCCGTTGCGACGATCACGGTATTGTCCCGGGATTGATCGATTAATTAATTACGGGACGATGGTAGGTTTGCGGAGTCAATATTGAATTCACGGTTAATGCGTTTCGGGCGAAATCGGCTCTCGGCAGACGAGATTCGATGCGCCGGCGTGATGACATCACGCCGCCTCCATCTCGTGTTTGATGAATTCTGCGCTCGAAATTGTACGTTTCTCCCACTCTGTTTTTTTTCTCTCTCTTTTTCCTTCATCGATCTGGCGCAACGATGTAATTTCATCCGCGACACGCTCACCGACACGCAACGCGGCGCAAACGAAGTGCGTTTCGCTCGATTGCTTCGATCGCTCCCACGCCCGATGGCGTACGCTTTTAATTTCAATTTTTAATTTCGATCAATTTATTTCGTGGTGTTAGCAGTGGGCGAGATATTTTAGCGTTGATCGCGGGACTGATAAGTGCAATACGGTACTCGGATTCGCGGCGACGCGTCAACGTGAAATGCGATACTGTTACTAGTACTACATATATGAATGAAACACATTACCATACTAGATATATAACAAGCAAAATCTTCTAAACGCACATTACGACATGCTCGCAGCGATAATGCCGGATCGCCAAGGGAATGCACGTCGGGCGATAACTTTCGTGCTCCTGCAAGAGGGGGAGAAAGGATCGCGTAAATCACAGCGCGAGCGCAATTTGCGGCGATTCGTATAATTACAACCGATCTAATTGCACCCGCATCGATGAAATATTGTATTTTTATGCGACAGTCGCACGTGTTCGAACGCGCACGACGCGTTCTCTCCCCCTCCGATCCTTAATCCGCCACCACCGCGTGCACAAGCGACGCATGCAAGGCACCAGAAGTTAGAGAGACAGAGACATGATTTTTCAATTTTCCGCCCTCGAAATAGAAGTGGGAAAGTGCACTACCCCGCATTGTTTCGTGATGGACGAGCTCACCGTTAACGGACTTCCGCGTAAACAATTCTAGATTCTCGGGTGGATGTTAAATTAACGCGTTGAAAGAAACGAAGAATCGCGGCGGGCGTCAACGAGTGTCAAGTTCAATGAAAGCAAGCCGCGATTATGGATTCCTTTAACTGATTACCGTGTACCATAGACAGGAAACTCGAAAGTGATGCATTCCGTGTGATTTATACACAGCAAAAAAACCTAACATTTTTCTTTTTACATCAGTTTATATCAACATAATACGAGATTCGTCGAATGAATTTTCAGAAGCACGTGTAACGTAGAATTCTGGTATGGCGATGTGAAATATAAACGCACACATAGAAACGACAAAGACTCTGATTCCGAGGAGTGATCTCAAACCGAGATTCTCGGTTCCCTTGACGAGAGAGAAACGCGGAGATTCGTGAAATGGCGAGCTCGTCGTCCGGAAGGGCTGCGGCAAGTCGTGAATGCGCGACGCCAGATACTTGTAAATGTTTAATCGGGAAGAAAATCGAGATGAACAGACGAGTGTCGCGTTGCGGCGCTTTTTTATGAGCGAGCGTGAATGATTACGTTCGGCGTGTACCTTCTCCGAATGCGTACCGGATTACACACGCGCTGTTCAACGCACGACGATCGCCCCACGATCGCGCGGCCCTTCCGCTCTCTCTCGAAACGGTGCAACGAACTCTCCATGAAAAATCTAGCACGAGTATATCATCGAGCGCGCGCGAACACACGTGAAAAACGAGCGATACGTCTGCGAATTCGCCTTGCGTTTCTTCGCGCGCGATCGTATCGCGAACGCGAGTCGCTTGTAAAATTGATTTCATTTGGTAGATTGCGTCACGATACCACGATGATTCCGAATCTTTTAATCTTGTCTCTTGCACGAGAGCTACGTATCAATTTGCGACGCGTTACCGATGGTTGAAATTGATTTTATCAAGGCGCCTTTAGATAGGCTTCGATTTATTATTTGATTGCGTTTAGTGTTTGACGTATCGCTCGTTTTCCTCGCGTGCCCGTATAGCTTTATGTATATATATATATTTCACGTTGATATGTGGTCATCGTATGAGATGGCGTATGAATGAAGAAAGTTGTTAGCGCGATGATCTGGGTTTCATTCGCAGTTAGTTTAGTATTGGCTGATTGGGTGAATCGGGTGACGTCAATTACAATAATGTACTCTGCCCTCTCCAGTCCGGATGAGATACATCGCGTGATCAGGTACGTAAAAAAAAAGAAAAAGAAAAAGAAAATGAAAGATACGTGACTTTCGTACTCTACTCGAGCGAGTAACTTGCGGCGGTGTTCGCTCGCTCGCTCGCTGCGAACGAGAGGCGTGTCCCGTTCGCCGTTATCGATTCCACCAAAAGAAAGATCGTCAAGTCAAACAGGACCAAATACAGTACGACCAAACAAAAGACGTAAGCGCGTAAGCCAACAAATCATCGAAAATGTACGGCCAATTGAAAAGTTCTCTCAACAATAACGTTGCAACACTTCAAAGACGTGTTTGTGTGCCCTCCGCTGCGCGCTGCCTCGCTGGGCGCAAGCTTGCTAGCGAAACCATCCATTTACGTAATGATAATGACGAGTGGGTTCTCGCGTGGCGAAATGATTCTCCACGATGCATCGGAAATTCTTTCCCGGACGACGTTCCGGCGCCATCGACGTCCGCCGCCCGCGCAAATTCGACCGGAAGTTACGAGACGAGTTCGATCGGTGCGTAAATATTTCTCTAATTACACTTGATATTCGGGTGGAATTCCATTATCACCGTCGCGCCGCGTCGACTCTGTTGATCATCACTGTCAAAGCGAGAGGTAATTGACGGCAGACAGCAGGAATGTCGCCGCGCAAAATTCATAGAAATAACTGTTTATTCGAGCACGACGAGGGGCGCGAAGGGGGATGCGCGCGGGCTTCTCTCTGTGCTCCTTCCATGTTGCCTCTTTACGCTCTAGTTCGCGATTATGCAACGTTAAATCGGGGAATTAAAAAAACGAAGAGAAAAAAGGGGGAGAAAACCTCGGAAGTGCAAATTTCTTTCCGCGGGAGTGAGCGCGCATCGAGCGGACTGCGACAATTTCAGTGGATTTAGCAGGCGAAGGGGCTGAAAGCATCTCCGAGGTGGAGTGCGAGTCTCGATTAAGCGACGAAGGAAACGAGCGATTCCTTCACCGTCGAACTGGTCTCGTCATTATTTATGTTCCTTCGTATGCTGCTACTGCTGCTGCTACCGCTATTGCACCGTCATTATTTCGCAACTGACATACCAGATAATCATGCGAGACTGTAACTCGTGCCGTTGCAGTGACTCCCTCAAGCGTAAACGTAAGCGTCGTGTTAATGGCGTCGGAAGGCGTGCTCCGCGATTCAGTATGCACCGATTGTGTTCGGGGAAGCGAAGCGCGAGGGGAGAGACTTTCCACTCGACGTGAGAAATCCGTCGAGAGTGGCTCTCCCCGTCGTCGTCGAACGTTTGAACGCTTGAAATCGTCGCGAAATGGTAGCACTAGCAGCTTGCTGACACCAGAGACGTGGCGTTCTCGTGGAGTGCCCCCGTCTTTTTAACTCACGGATATAGAGAGCAGAGGCGATATCGTCCGATATCGTACCGTGTCGCCTACCTTCTTCTCCCATTGGAGAACGTAGGGCACTGGGTGCTCACCGGGGAACTCTACTTGACAGTTGAAGACAACGCTCTCCCCGAGGATAGCCGTAATGTGCACCGCGTCCTGCTGACAGAGTCCTGAAACAAAAAGGCCGCATTACTGTCAGTGACACATTTTAATTTTAAACATTTTCAAGTAAAACAAATCTTAGAGAGCAATACGCATTATTATACGTATCGCACGTTGATATCATGCATCGATAATTCCGCGATTACTTTCTGACAGCGAGCTGTACGTTTAAGTGAATAAGTATCGTCTAATAAGCGTCTAATAAGTATCTGAATAAGTATCTCTGAATAAGTATCGGCTTTACAATTTTTATTTTCATGATAGCGCAGAGACACCTTGTAACGCCCGTAAGGCGTTTCATCAAAATTCTCCGCGGCTGCATCTCGCGCTCGCGAAATACGCCGAGTACCGGAAGCTCATAATTCTTGCCGCGCGGGATTCGCGCCGCTGGGAAAACTGCGGGGGACGATCCCCCTAATACCGCTCGTACCACTCCGATGGAGGCATTAAAAGCCATTAAAGGTAAATCAGGGACAACGGTTGTCGCTGCTGCTTTCCGCGCGCCAGGTCAGGAAACTCGAACGCGGTGGTGGCAACAACGACGCTGTCGAGGTCGCGTAAGATTAACTTTGCATTAACCCCCGTGCGATACCGCAAGATCAGATACGACCCCGTTTTCTTCACCGGGGGATACGTCGACCAGAAAATCCTTTCGGTTTCGCGTGTCACGCGTAATAAAGATACCATTCCCTGCGTCTTTCCCTGCGTCGGGGGTAGTTAGCGTGCGGGGGTGGTTGACATGCTCTGATACATCGGTTCTTGCTGGCCGCTTATGATTACGAGATATCGCTATAAATTGTATCAACGGTAAACGTACGCTCGATTGGGAGTGAGAAAGAGGGAAAAAGTAACCGGTACCGTGACGCAGTGGAACGACGACGATAAACAGGTCAGATTGGGGGATAATGCGGGCGAGTATGCAGCAGGAAGAAACTCCCTCGGGATAATTAATGTTCTTAATGCAAACGACGAGCGCCGGATTGAAGAGTACTACCGTTGAATAAATAAATTGATATTTGGGATTCAGAACACTTTTAGTTTTTGTGAATTTTTCTCTCGCGTGTGCTACCATTAAAAGTTGCTCTTAGTCAAACGATTTTATATAAAATATGCATATGTGCATAAGGAGAGACGTAAAAACGCGATAATAATATCTGGGAATCCAAAGACGTTTGCATCACTTAAACGTCGCAACGAAGTGAAAGAGAGAGAGAGAGAGAGAGAGAGAGATGAAGATATTTATATATCGTGAATAAGAAACGTGGATGGATTTGTCAGATGTTCAAGGCAAACAAAGGAAAGTACGTTGCGGCGAGAACTAGGGGGAACTCGGGTCCAAATACTTAAACTGATTCGTTGAAATATATGTCAGCGCAGTCTGCTATCCGCGCAAAAGTAATCGAGAAGTTCGTGTCGCAAGAAGCTCTATCGGTCGGAGAAACACAAATCGGGAATGACAGCCGATCTACTTTGCGTCCTGCGAAAAGTTTCGCGACTACGAAATATCGATCCGATTGCTGACAAGCGAACTTTGGACGAACCTGTCGCAGGTCCTTCATTTTCTTCGTTTTATCTTCGCTTATCGTTGCTGCGTCACGATCGTCGCGATTAACGTTTCACTGCGGTAAACAGCTGCCGCATTCATGCACTTTTTCCTACTCCGACCAACTACAATCCACTCTCAAGTTCTCACAATGCGGCAGGCGCTATTATTAAATTTTGTCACGAAACGACTGTCACGTTTGATTGATGTCCCGCGATTACTTCAGTCTCGAGAATGCAGCATATTCACATTATTACAAAATTTTTTAGGATACCGCAACATTCATCTCAACGTCAATGTGCTGGTGCAGAGTGCAGGGAGGGGGAGAGAGAAGTGGTTATCGGTGACCGGCATTACCGAATTTATTCACTGACGCGACGTGCAAATGATGCAAAGTATAATAAAATCCAACAGCATGCGTAGAAGTCTCATGAGAATTTCGCGTTCTCGCGGTAAAACTGTAAGGCGCAAAAAGTTCGCTCTCGGCACGTTAAATCATAATGCGTCAATAATTACGCCGTGATGAATCGTCACGTTATTCGGCATTAATCAACGCGCGAGCCATTAAACGCGGTACATCCCAAGTGCGATTCGCCCCATTGTACATAGTTTCAAAACTACGACTGTGCGAGAGAAGCACGTGTGGACGTGTCTCCCTTTGCGTGAATCGAGCATCCATACGGGCGACGTCGCTTAATGCCCGGCTAACTTTAGTAACAGTCGGGCCTGGATGTTGCACTCGTTCTCGTCAAAGCTGGCACGACGTCGGTCGGTCGTCGGGCGGCCGACTGCAGAGGGGAAAAGCCGACAACCGAAACCGCAGAAAATCGCCGACATCAAGAGAGAGAGAGAATCACACACGACCGCGAAGGAAAGGATTGGAGCACGTCGCCGGCCGAGCCCGATGGCATCCATTTCGAATAATGGACGTGACTTTGATACCTATCCCCTTTGAGATTCTCCGTGTCGCAAATACGGCACATTTTTGGCGCTTGTATGCATGCATGTATGCATACATATGTGCGCGCGACAAAAGGGACCATAATAAATCTCTCCTCGGGCGCTCCTGAAGCACTCGGATATGCACCCTCACAGCAACGGTCCCGTCATTGCGCGTTCCAGATGTGTTCCAAATCGGAGGAGCTTTCATCGTTGAAAGAATATCGGACGAAATTTTAGCGAAACTGTACGTATAAGTGCGTTGCGTTAAGTGCGTTAGCTCGGTTGTATAATGCAAGATGCGCAGCGCCGTTATATTTACCGCGCTATAGGGATTATTAAAATTATTATGGCGTAATAGTCAGTACATTTTGCTACTGCTGCTGCTGCTCTATTTTGATACGATGTAAAATTATTGACCGAATAGTATAAATAACTCTCATGACAGAGTTTCCTCCGGAGGAAACATTAGTTTAATAATATTCGCTGGCAAGGTTCCCTCAAGGTAAGGTCTTCACTTGTGAATGTAAATCTGTAAATAACCGTAAATCGGTCGTTTGCGTTGCCAAATATATTCCGTCGTTTTAGCATTAATGTTCCAAGGTGCATCCATCGCAAACGACGTCTCCCGATACCAAGTTCTCGTGCAATGCACATCCACTATGGTCGGACGGATATGAACGCGCCACTTCGCGCACCGAAACCACCGCATTACGTATGCATTGTGTAATATCATGGATCGCGGCTCACCCGACGTTTGCCTCGCCGAAGTATCGGGGGGTTCGACATATTTCGCCGGGGGCAGTTCTCGATAAGGGATGTATGCGCTAACGCTCGACAACGCTCGGGGTCGCGAAGGAAGAAGTCGCATTGACTCGCGTATCAGACGCCGCATTTCCACGTTCAGATGTAACAGGTAACCGAAAACTCGAGGATTTCCAGTTCTCTCTTCTCTTCATCTTCAAAAATCGAAAAGATTAGAAAATCTCTCTCGCAAATCTCTGTAGCAAAACATTTATGCAAACATATATGCGTGAATTTTTCTTAATAGACGTCCACATTTCGTTCGTGATTTCGTCGCGATCTTGGTTCTGGTGATAAGCTACTCGTGCCAATCCGCCCTGAGATGAAATTTTCATCTCGCATGTCTATGCTCGTTGCGCAACGTCCAAACGTGATCGACGTTCCCCGACCGGCGCGTTATTAACGTAACGGGAACGGAGCTGTGACGATTTTATTAATATTGCACGAGACGAAACCGACGTGTGGCATCCCGTCTTCCTCTCCCCACTGCGCACAACCCTCTGATGCAACAACCCGTTTTAGTCCGCCTCGGTCGGTGTAGTATGCGCCACGAATAATAATCTGAACTCGGACCATACACAACTGACGCACATTTGCGCAGTCATTATCGCCATCGCCAGAGACCCTCCTGGGATAACGCGGCGTCCAAATAACCGTTTTTATTGTTGCTTGTTATTAAATTTTCAACGGCCTGTCTGCACCGCGCGTGTGCGCGACGGGAACATCTCGTTATCTCCGAAAAGCGAGTTCGCAAAATAAAGCCGCTCCGCGCCGTGTTTGGCGCGCGTGGAATACGCGCACATACGCACGTATATGTAATAATTATAATTACGCCTTGCGTGTCTGTGCGCAGAAAACGCTCACTAATTTGCCCGTCGAATGAGCCGATTACGTTTCTGCAAAGAGGAACCGTGCGCCGTGAAATGCTCACTCAGCTCCATCTTCGAATTTCATTTAAAATAGCGAGAGATGCTGAAATGCATATTATTTGTATTCCGCTTTTTGTCTTCGGACTTTACGCGACACCAGTGAAATAACATACGAAATCACGCACACGTCTCGTGATGACGTGAAAGCGTCGAACGAAATCGCGATGACTGCGCGCTTCCGCATTTCCCGTGATTAATTTTATTATCAATAATACGCGCGTACGCGACGCTGAAAATGATTTTGCCACACGAGTCTGCGGAAAACTCGGCCGAGAGTTCCTCGTATTACTCGATCATTGGAAAATCCGGAAGGAGAAGCGAGTAACCGGCGCGGAAGTTCCCTTTATGCGCGGAAAAGACTTTTCCGTTTCACAGCCCGTTAACTTTGGGTTTAGACAGAATCACTTCCACGTCGTTTTGGCAAGCCGCTTTTCGCTGCACGGCCATGTTTCTCCTTCCCAACGAAATAAACAGATTGAACAATTCATTCGAATGGGAAATGTATGCGGCCCGTGGACAAAACGCGAAAAATTTCTTTTACTTCTGCGATGTAAACGCGACACATTTCGTTCCCGTCCTCTCTGCTTGCGAAATAAAATACTGCGTCCCCATTTCAGCACGCGGGCTGAAACAAATAATGCGTGGGGAAACCGCTTTTCAATTCTCTTGATAAAAATTTTCATTCCTGTACATAATTGAAAGAGTAATTGAAATATTACACAAATTTCTCACACGGACAGGGTTCTAATTCCATTTTACAGAAGTTATATTAAGATTCGAAATACATTTCTCAGCGGACCGTTACAGCACCGTTTAGAATATAGAGGAATTTGTTATGGGAATGCAACCCCCATTGTACTGCCCACTGCGGCACGAACAAACACGGTAGCGTTAAAGCAAGCTCGCGGGAAGTAGTTTCTCATCTTTGCCAGTGAATTTTCAGGTGGCATCGAAGCGTGAAATTAGCGAGTCGTTCCATCAGCTTGTACACCGTACTTTCGTGTAAGCTAAATAGCCGGGCGTATGTCGAAGCGGCTGCGCGCACGAGCCAGCCGAGTCTGCTCAATCGACCAAGCGGAAGGCCGAGCAATTATCTTAACGAGCTCAGGATGCAAAAATACGTTTTTTAATTATTTCGAATAAACGAAACCACGCACAGAGAGCACGCGGCTCACTCGAAAAATCCCTTCTCACCTCGAAGGGTTTACCAGAAATCGATTGATTGCGCTCTTTGACGCGTGTTTTATGAGCGCATTGTCCCTGTCGGATACAAATTCGCACAAGTTTCATAAAAAGAAAGGAAGAAAGCGAAAAAGAAGGATCGCGTTCATTTTCCAGTCGTAACAAGCGCGCTGTAAATCTGACGGTTTAAGGAAGACACGATCGCGAAATCGCGCACGTTCAAGCTCAATCACGACATTACGGAGAATATACGCGACGATGATGCTGCAATTCTCGCTGTACGCGCGGTTATCGGCATATAACGGTAGAATCTCAATGTCACGCAATGCGTGCTGTCTGTCAAGAATCTTGCGCAATGTCATGACGGGTCATATAACCGTCGAGTGTCATCTTGGTCCTCGATCGATCAATCGTTCGATCGGCTGTTCTTTCCGTGTGTAATGACCACTTTATTGGATCCCATGGGTCAGCATAATATCATTCGCGACTCGTTTCGTCGTCTGCCATCTGTGACGACTTCAACGATCATGCTGTGACGAGAAAACCCATAATCGTCTGTCTGCGACAAACGCGACCACAAAGCACGTGGAATTTACGGTGCTACGTGTCGAAGAGAAGGATTCGTCGCAACCTACTCAGTCTCCCGAAAAAGAGCGGGGACACATCGCATTCGCGTTCTCTATTTCGGTGTTACGCGTTCATGCACGTCGCGTGCAATATGCATTATTCTTAAATAATGAAATATGCACGGCGCGCGTCCGCCATACGCCATATAGTGATTACGAACGCTGGAACGCGCCCTCGACGAGATTGAACATTGCAACGTTAACGCGGTAATGCGCGCGAACGCGAGCGCAAGAGTGCAGTAGAATTTAATTAAGAGAGTCCGTACACACAAAAATGCGTGCTCTATTACAAGTTACGTATTTCATTTCAGATATTTTAAATGACTTCCGCTGCTCTTCTCCGGCCCAACCCTCCCGGCGTACCCCACGTGTTTTACTTTGCGTATTTTATTCCACGTACACATACGCCGAATACCGCCATGACCGCGCAAATTAATGAAGCCCAACCGAGGAACAACCGCAGCATTATTAATTGAAGCGTTTGATCGTTACGATCTTGATTAAAAACGGCACTTCATAGGTAACACCGTCCCAATATTTACTCTGTCATAAATGTTTATAACTGAATTTCAAAGCATGCTTCCATATATATATATATATATGTACATATCGAATGATCTTTCTGTTGTCTGTGCGTCGAAACATTTTATCCGAAATAAATCGTCGTGATATTATTCGACAACGAGCATTCAGTCCGTCGCAAAAATGGAAAAAATTACATATTCAGAAAACAATCATCACACAACTGCCATAATTAATTGTATCACTTTTTTTTATCTCTCCGAGAGAAACGAGGCGACGCGCGTATCGCGGTAATGCCGACCTTTTTTGTATTATCGTCCCGCATGCGTGCCGTTAACGCAGTTATGCATATATTTTGAATGAAGCTTCGCGAGAGAGGTCGGACTTTTAATGAAATTGTTCGTGCTGATGAGAGTAACGAGCATCATAAGGATCCCCGTGTATAACGCACGTGTACATAAAAAAGAAGCTTGAAATGCAAGCAAGCGCGCGCGCGCGTGTGATGGGCGAGTGCGTCTTTTTTTTTCGTTGCGACGACGTGATTAAGATTCTCGTGGTTCAAAGTGCCACTGGTTGGTGTAATTACAAAAACAAAACGCGATGCAAAGTATAAAAATGCCTCTTCACGCTAAACTCTCTTTCTGCTTCCCCTCTTTCTCTCTCTCTCTCTTTCTCTCCCTTTCTGATTTCATCAAAATTAATCATGTATGACATGTATTCGCAACTCGATATACGATATACGATTCTAATTTCTCTCCTAAATTTAATTAATACATTACATGCGCGTTTCATATTTTATGCGAAAATACTGCAAAACGCTGTAAAACGCTGCAAAAATTGCAAAAACGTTTAAATATTAGTATTACGCTACGTTAACGAAAATATTATCATCGCGTTTGCGTGTAACCGCCTCATTTTCTTCGGGTATGACAATGTTCCGCGAGCTGGACCATTTTTCGAATTGTCGAACAGCCGAGCTGCCGCGCATCAGAACGAGTTCAAAGCGCTGATAAAAGGCTCAGTCTCTTTTCACGGCGCGGCCATTCACGTCGCTCCGATTCGCGACGGAAAATTCTTTCAGATTGAAAAACTCATCGGTATCGAACGCCGTGTGATGCCAAGAGAGAATATTCAGGATCGCTGGTACCAATGAGGTTCGCAATCCAGCCAGATGTGTCTAGGTCGACAAAATTTTCACGATCGGAATTTGCGTAATTATATATTCGTTGATGTGGAAGAACCGATCAATAATAACGTGCTTCGTTTTATGCTCCGACAATCTCCCATGTCGCGGAGATGCGATTTTAATTAAGATATAGTAAAGCTTCCCAAATTTGCCGCGACGACCTTACTCATATGCAAAGTTACCCTCGCGAAACAATCGCATCCCTGGAATGGTAAAATAAAATTTCGCAAGAAAGTCAAATTCATCTCGCGCGTTCATCTAGATCTGTGATTTAAAGAGATCAAACACCCGAACAATCTCCAAGTCGATACCGTTATCTGATGGCACGCGCGATCAGCTTATTTCGCTTCATTTGTCGATCCCGACCGACGTCCCATTACACACCGCAAGTCCTTCCCATCCCGCCGCTGTCGGCCTATGGACCATCGGATTTCAGACGCAACGACCCGTTTCGTGAGATACGGCATTAACGACCATTCGGACGTCCCGCCAACTAGCGAACTCTAATTTGCGGTCTCCGCTAATTGAGGAACGATACGTGGGACTGGCGTGATCGCGTCGCCGGACAAATGAAGAGATTTCTAGATGCGACAGGATCTCTCGCGTTGTCACCGTTCCGAGCTGCCATTAATTCCGTGTGAAGGTAGATATATCGTTCAGTCCATACGAAGGCGTATGACGCAGTGACAGTACAAATAATATTCAAGAAGATAAATAAGAATAATGAGCAAGAGTATTTAGTGTCACTGAAGCGTGAATTTTACGCGATAACGTGATTAAAACGATCGCAAATTTTCACGTTTTTCCCATCGAAAGTGAAGAGAGAGAGAGAGAGAGAGATAAATCTTGTATCAACGTGTGTATCTTTGTGCTTTGCAATAACAATAATTATGTGCAAAAGATGCATACCTGGCGTGACGAGGAGCGCGATGCCAAGGAGTAGAGCCCTTGTCGTCACTTCTACGATCCGTCGGAAGTCCCTGCGATACCACCGTAACCGATGCCTCTTCTCTTCGTCCTCGTCGTCGTCCTCCGTCTCATCGTTCTTATCCGCGTGCCCGAAAACGCTCAGGCAGAGCCGCAGCTTCCGGTACACCGCGCCGATCCCATCCGACTCGAGCATGCGTCGCTTTAGAGTCTCCTCTTTCTCGACCGCGTCGTTCTTCTGCCGCCAATACGGCCGACAGCCTGTGCAGGTGGGCTGACCGGAAGCGAGAATTGCTTCGTGGTCAGTCCTCCTAAGAAGAATTGTTTTAAACAATTTTTCTCTACGGCGGCGCTTGTGTCGTTGATTGCGTCATCAGTCGCAATCATTCCGCAGAGGAATCGTTCAACTTATAATCCTATTTATAAAATTGCGTTTATGATAACTCTTTTTTGATATTTCTTAATTTCTATGTATACCTACAAATCGATCACGAATAAAATTGAAATACGGTAAAATCCGTACCATACTTAGTCGCAAATTGTTTAATTCAACTATTATATTAGCTATATGCAAAAGTTTTAATCCTTTTTTTCAACGCTCTGATAATATTATTTAAACTTCAAATAAATTCTCGCTTTTGTACGTTTTTGAAAAGTTGGCATTGAAGTTCGTAAAACGTCATATGTCATGATTTGACGATAAACATAACCTCGAATGCATCCAAAGCGAAAACGTGCAAAAAGTGACTAAAACATTTACATACATTTAATACTTCATCTGGAACATGCGGGCGGTATTCCCGAGTGTATTTTCGCACATATTCTTCGTCGTACCCGAAATCCAAGCTCAAAAATAAAAATTCGCACAGGAATCTAGCCAAACGCACATTCGCGATTGCTCACCTGTCCTCGCGGTCGTCACACGCGGCGTTCTCCTCGGTAGCATGGTAGCCGTCGTGCCTTAGGGACCGAAGAACCTGCGAACAAGTTCCTCCGGTGCGCTGGAACTCGAGCCTTCGCCGGAGGTCCGTGGCTTGTAGCCCTCCTCCGCCCCCCATACCCCCGCTCCCATAGTACCTGCGGGCATAAGCGGTCGACGCCCGTTACAACTATAGCGTATACACGCTATATACATGCGGTCGTAACAATCGTCGACCAGTCCCGTCGTAGAAGTACGAACTACGACCGGTAAATGACACGTCGCTCAATATGTCGCGTAAACCAGAAGTACTTCGACGGCGTATAAGGAATCGTAAAGTATACTGCGCGTGCCGCTGAAACAGGCGGATCGTATACGATACGGTACGAGGTGACAGTAAGTAACGGCGGTGAGTTTCCCTCGGCTACGTGCTCGCGTACATCCGCGATATCGCGTCTGACCATTCCGACGCGCGAAGATCGCGCGTGTCTCTTAAGAGATAGTCGACGCGTCTCTCTCAGCATCTCTTCTCCGGAGCATCAACTCTGACACGCGAATATAATTCGTTGACAAAGACGGACCGCTCGCGTGAAAATCTTACAATTAGTTAGCGAAATCTTGGGCGCGTTAGAATGCTCTGCGCGTAAATTGACGGAAAGAAACGGGGTGCACGTAGAAAATTGGACAGACGAATCAATCTGATTGTGAGTATCTTCCTTTTTACGAGGATGGGGCATGAGGCGGGGAATGTAATTGACGCCTGGTGGGTTTCAAGCTATTCGGCTCGCTCATCCGGATTTTATTCTACTTGGTGTTTTTATTAACATAAACGAGGCTTGCTCACCCCTGTCGCTCCGCCACTACTACCGCTGCCTGGATCGTATGCCCTCGGTGCCGATTTTTACGAACCTCGCCACTTCCTCGTCCTTCTCAACAGCCACTTCAACCTCCACAGCGTGCCGCTCTCATCACCTGCAACGTAAAGGAATGTGTTTATCAGCAACATGATAATTGGGATAAAGTCAAGTGATGTTGCTTTGTTCGATAACAATGACATCCATGTATCGTATTATTGATGGTAATAATTTATTTATCCTATCAATTGTAATATATTAATAAATCGTTATTTGATACGCTTCCGGAATAATTTATTATTCCAACTGCACATCTTCGCACGATAATCATTAGTCCAGGCGTCCGAACGTGCGTGCGTACGCGTAGACGAGTGATTCCTTTGGCAGATGGTTGAAATTCCACGTGGGCGAAACATGAATCGATTCGATTAGCATCATACGTGATGCTCAGATGCGAGTCCGATTGATTCAATCTGGACTTCAGCCCCTACGAGCGAAGCTTAAGCGGACGTAGACGCTCCGAAGATGGATTGATAATTATATCATGTTTGGAGAATGCCACGCGTTCTTGCAGAAGGGAAGATGGTCGAGATACAGGGAATTAAATATCTCTAATCGTCGCAAGAACACGCGACGTGAATCACGTAGCTTGAGGAAGGGATTCAGCTTGAAGCTCAACGTTTTAGTCCCGCGCGAACGATTGCAAATGCCATTTTATTCAGCGCACCATCCCGTCGTGCATGCATTTTCGCGTGGCATCAATTATCCCTTCAAGTGGATTCGATGTTACCTGATAAAATTGGAATGGAATGCCGCGCGACCGGAGTTTTAACGGCGTTCCATCGATTGGAAAGCGCTTCAATAATTCGCAAGTACACTCAATAACACTGATTACGAAAGTAATGAGCGATGGAATTGTAAATTAGCAACGATTGCGCCCCGATGCTTAACTCCCACGTGGCGAGAAAACGGTCGCGATTTAATGCAAATTAGATTACAATATACGCATGCCGAATACATACATTACACGGCCGCGGAATAATGGCGGTGATCTCCTCCTCCCCGCGAGTTATTTATCGTGCGTCAATACGCGAAGATTTTACTTCATTCAGAGCACGTTCCTGTAATACTAACTCTGATGAGAATTACGACCATTCCGCTGGCAAACGGCATTTTGCCGGCGCGGAGCAGGTGCGTATTAGACGGAAGTCTTTTACTTGATGATTACGAGGTTTATGCGGAACGAGTGCCAGAGTTCGATGAAACAAATTGTCGAGGGTTATTAAAAGAAAAGTATATTGAGAGATATTAATTGTTAGACTTGAAACATTGTGCAGATAGAATTCTTTTTTGTTATATACAATATTTCTTTGCTAAATCTTTACTAGACAAAAGTTCTAAATTAATTTTTTTTATGTTAAATGGATAAATAATAGTCATAGTAGTGCACCGTAATCTATGTGCAAGCATTGCGGTAGGATTACACGATGCCGTAAGCTTTTATTTATGATCACCATCGTCTGCTAATGCCATAACATCAATCAGATGTTGTTACTCGCGCACTCAAGGTTCTCTCTTTCCGAGTCAGTTAGAAGATTAGGTGTACGCTTCCTTTAAGAATTGATGCAAGAGCAAATGAAAGTTCAATTTTTGCACGGCACAAATCATCTCAACTGTTGGTTAATCGTGCTCTGTGTATTGTTTTTATTGCTTTTTATTAGTTTCCTCAATTTATTTCGTTATTAAAATACTCGTATGGCTTTAATATTATCTCGTACAAAAAAATAATAAATAATTATTTGCGCGAGTGCAACGTCGCCAGTTCACAGTTTGGGTATCGCAGAATGTTACGTTCGATCGCGCAACTGCCGCGAATTTTCTGTCAGGCTGGGGCACGGACTAGAATTGACTTTTCGAACAGACATTGGTTACCTTACTATCTTCGACTTTATAGCCGATATGATTTCCCGAGTAAAGTCACGTTTTACTGCCTCGCGTCAAACTACCCTAACTCAGATAACGCGGTGGGTTAGAGATTCTTACTTCATGACCAGGGGTTGGAGCTATGAAGACCGGCGATTTCGCGTCTACAGCTTTAACCCCTTGCCTGCCTTATGATTTCTTTGCGACGCGTGCTGTGTGTGCCACAGTTAAACCCTTCATCATTGCATTGCATAGTTCGATATCATAAATCAAAAAACCAGTTGGAAAGATTTTATCTCCGTTTGTTAATCTTTAATTATTGATTTTAATTAATTAACTCTTTCCACTATTACATCGCTTTTTGATCAACGGTCGCTTTATCCATCGAACGGTGAAAAAAGGAGAGACAACTCGCGAAGCAGCGAGTGCACATTTGTCAGAGCCCTTTCCGTGAAATATTAATTTAAATAACCCGAGGACACGGGCCCGCAATCACGTTTTAATAATGCAGGCGAGCGGGTGACCTGCTGACCAGATTCCGCGTTCTGCCAGGCGCGTATTGCTCGCAGGATGAAGTTATTTTATAGCAGTTAGAACTATTTCCACAAGCGCAGAGTATGCGAGATGGCGTATAGACGACGGCCGGGGTATGTAGCGCGGTCGTCACCTTGGCTGAAGAGAGGAATGTGTCGGTGAATGGCACGACCGATGCTAATAGAAGGTGCAGGGACTGTACTGTTTGAACAATGGCACATGTCGCCCACGTAATTGTGGCCCACCAAAGGGGCTGCGACACCGGTTGTTATGACAACTCGTCTTCGTGTTCCTCGGTTATTAGCGCCGAGCCGGTGGGACTGACCAATTTCTCTCTCTCTCTCTCTATCTCTCTTCCTCTCTCCCTTGTTCGTCGCGTCATCCCTTTCTCACCTATGAATGATCTAACTACTGTCCGCGACATTCTCCTTTCTCCCTCTTTCTATATATATATATATAAAACACTCACCGGACTCGGTAGGGCTATAAATCGAACCGACCATGAGAAGTTCAGCACCGGACGTGTCGACAGCTCGAGTTCCGGCGAGTAAACATAAGAAATCGGCTCGATAAAGTCGCACATATTTCATTTTCACGAGCGAAAGTTCCCTCCACGGGCTTTTTCCTGCATTTTTCCTTTTTTTTTCTTTCGCTAAGTCCCAAGCGTGAAACTGTTTACGCCTCCTCGCCTCTTTATCCACGAATTATGGACTCTTCGTGCCCCTCGTGCAACCCCGTCATTGTCGCTGTTGGAGTAAGCGACAAAGGAGCTGTATCGGTAGACGGGCGAATCGATGGATCGTTGGATTTTCTCTTTTTTTTTCTTGCGTCGTTAACGCAACCTGCTTTGGCATAATGTAATTTGCATCGCTCGCCGCGTTCGGCCTGCTGTCATTTCAGGACAAAACGTAACAGCCGGCTAATTGGCTCGCGTCACGGTTACACGTCCCGTGTGACTTCATTCATTATCGACGTCGGTTGACGAAGCATGGAAAATATTGCTGCGTCGCGATCCCCCGGTACGACCACCGTTTCACGCCCCATTCCTCTCATGCGATTTTTGTCCGCGGATCCGTCGCGTTTCGACATCGCGTTGCGTTGCATTTTAGCAGGTTGCTCGCGATACCGGACATACGTTGTTCAAAGTCGATACGGGCCGGATGCGAGTGAATTACCTACGTACGCGCACAAGGTAAATTGCCGAAAGTTTTCGGCCAATTTCACTGACGACGCGCGCGTGAACTTCCGCGTGCGGCTGCGGAACAACTATGCATGCCCCCCCTCCCCCCCGGAAGTTCGACTATAGATCTTTGTTGTTTGCCGCGTACATGTATGTACGCGCATATATGCACGTGTTAACATAGTACGCGGATTTGCCTTACATTTAATATATCTGGTAGAAAGTTGCGAATTGCGAAATTACGAAATCGCGTTTATTTCGTAATTCACGCGGACGCGCGCAGGCTTTTCGGCATTAATAAACGTCAAAAGGGAGTTACGTGGATAGGTAGGTGCGAGCACGTAGAAAGCCGCGAAACGGTGCGGAAAATTCGACATACGCGAATTTACCATATATACGTATTTCCACGGCGAGATGCTAATGCGCGAAATGTCCTCTCTTGCTGCGCGTTTAAAGCGACGCAAATATTTTCGAGCGTGTAAATCGCGTTTGAAAAATTGTTACGCCGAATGTTCACAGGTAATTTGACTGCGCGGGCCGTACAACTCGATTTCGACGGCGTGGCCGAAAACGCGGCCCGATCAATTGCGTATAATTCCTATGCTAATGCTTTTATTCCCGTAAAACACGATGAACAATCGTTCGGGAATTCAAGTGGATTTCGCGAAATCGAAAATAAAATACTTGCCGAATTCCACCCCGGCAAACGCGTCCGATTGGCGCGCGGTAACGCAATTAAGTCGATCATTATCCGCATTGCCTCGATGGGTTTGTCATATACCGTGACAAACTGCCTGTGACCCTTTAAAAACTTCCTGCACACGGTTGTCCAACTTTCAACAACGGATTGCCATCTTTTGACGGGTAAACTTCGTAAATTGCCTCGGAACAACTTTGTCATTAGCCATTTTTGCGATCCTCTCCCAACCGTTCGCTGCTGCCACGTCGACTCGTGTCCTTCGTGTCGCGAAGGGAGAGATCATTCGAGCTTCCTCGGTCCTTCATCCAGCTGAATCGGACAATTTTATTAGCGATCACAGACGTAATTTTCTCCGGCTTGATGATCGACCTGATTAGCGGACAAATTGGCCCCGCGCGGAAACGCGATTACTCGATGCATTGAGTAATTAGCGGATCAAAGGTACACATTCTGCGGCTAATTTCGCGAGTGCCTAATAAATCTATATCGGTGCAATTATGGTGGAGCACCGGGATCCCAACTTCTCCTGGATCCTCTTAGATTCTCGACGGTGTATCCGCTGCAGGGCACTCCGTGCAAGGGTACGCGCGCGCTTGCACATGTATGCCAGCGGCCTCGAGGCTTTTCAAATATACGTGTATATATCGTCGCAGCGGCATGTCTATCCGTCGTGGAATCTATTTGAACGTCCTGCTGCACCGATGATGAGGATGTTAATTATTACCGCCAAGGTTCGCCTCAACTAAGAAGATCCCCGTCGGCGCTACAATCTCGGGATGAAAGCGAGGAATCCGAGGTCACCGAATGATGTTAAACCGCCGCTCCTCGCTGTTACAGCTGGCTCCTTGCTTGCGCGAGGTCGATTTTGTACATATCTCCTTTTATTAGAGTCTTCTTTTGGAAGGAGAGCGCAATTTTCGCCGCGACATTATGATTTTCTGCCTCTAAAACGTCCTTGATTCGGAGTTACCATGGTGGAGGTTTGCACGCTTTTACGCTCGCAGCATCTCAATCACGTTCCCGAGGAAAAGATTCTCGATGAAAAAATAATCGATCCCCGAGAATCCCTCGTTGGGGGTTGCTGCTTAATCTTGTGAGCTGTAATCTCCAGGCTTGCAACGCGCCCTCCGAGCGAAGCGTACGTAAATCGTTCAACTCGATCGGAAATCGATGGCAAAGGAAATTCTGTTACGTGAGTTCGCGGCCTCAAGTAGTCCAAGGTTAAACAATGGTTCATGGAATGACGCAATAGCTCTGGGAACAATTCCTCCCTCTGTCCAGAGAGCTGCCATTTAACTGCGAACTTTTTTCCACGAGACCTCTTCTGTAGAATTTTTCTTACGGACAATAAAGGATTCCTCGAGAAGCGCGGGCGTGCGTGTTGCAGCGTCGTTACCTCCGTGGATCACAATGGAGTCGGGAATTCATAATCACGTTACGCGAAAGCGAATACGGAGTCTTCGGTCTTCATCCTACCCGCAGCGTTTTCCCTTCAGAGTGTAGACTCTCGAAAGACTTAATTATTCAGTCTCAATTAAATCTGCCGCTCCCACGAATTGATCCAATTATACGTTGGTCGAAGAGAGTCGGCAAACTTTTCGACTTTGCTTGTTCGCGCATTTTGTCTAAGTAGGCTCAGAATAGTCTTTTGTCTGGACGCTTTCTCGGAAAGGAAAGAAAGGAATTCTTTCGACATTAACAGCATCTACGTAGACCGCGAAAGCAATTTATGCCAATTTATCTTCTTGTTGAAACTCAAAGCGTAACGTTCGTATAATACATCTACCGTTTCCAAAGTGTTGCGAATCAAATGTCGTAAATCAAAATAGTTATATTACAGCGATACGTCACATTATTTTGAAATTCATGTAGGCTCTCGAAATCTGATTTACGTCCTCCCCCAAAATAAACGGCTTACATACGATCACCGGTTTTACCCTAATATTCTAGCATTATTTCATCTCGCCTTCTATTTATCGTCCATCGAACCTGCCAGCGAAATTTACCAAACCCACATTCAACGTAAGTGAAATATATATGTTATTTCCACTGTTCTACGTGCGCGTGTGCGCACATTTTCCACTGGACTTTTGTATCACCTTTTGGGAGAACCCTTGGGGAATCGCTGGCCATGCTATCCGTACAGTTAAGAATCGCAGAAATTCTCGAGCACGAAGCTTGAGAGTCTCTTAGGATGCGTAGGAGAGATGCGAAATATAAGGATTTGGGAAATAAGGGCTATAAGGGGAATAAGGTTTAGCCCTGACAGTGGCACGGTCAGGAAACAGAGGGACTCGCCGATGATAATATTAAGAATAAGGAAGGAGAGTGTGCACAGAGCTCAAGAGCGAACGACGACGATGACGACGACGACGACGTCGAGAAGGAAACCAGATAAATAAAAGAAGAGCTGTACAGCGGGAGCGAGGTGTAAGGGGGATGAGCGTGCAATAAAAATGGTGTTGCTGTATGAAAGCGGATAAGAAGAGGAAAAAGGTAAAGGGAAGGGAATAAAAACCGGGCGGAAGTATGCGAGCGCAACGTATGCAGAAAAATAAAGGGAAGGTGTCGGAGGTAACAAACACAAAGGCGACGTTAACGAGAAACAATAAAAGTGTCGAGTAACGCAGAAAGAAAAAAACACCATGGAGGAAACAGCCAGGTAGTAAAATAGTAACTCGGGGAACTAAGTTAAGAGCGCGGAGGGGAGATATTCGAGTGTCGAAGAGAGGCATTCGAGTTCCTTAGAGAAACACAAAAGGTAGATAAGCAGCGTGTGGAGGGAAGGATTGAAAGGTACGATGAAGAGGGACAGAAGGACGCATAAAGGCGAAACAATGAGGACGCGTGCTGAGCCAAGGTAGAACGACAGGCCAGGACAGAAAGTGGAAGTGCTTTTAGATAGCGGATAGGAAGGAAGCAGACGTCTCGGGGAGAAGAGAAAGAATCATCCGAGGAAAGGGGGCGCAGCAGGGACTAATAGAAAAGTGGAGTAGGAGGAATCCGCTTTATGCAAATGAACGTCCGAAATACCCTCAATGGAGCTTCCTGTATCGATATTAAGGTCGTGCCGCTCGCAGGAAGTCCCTGTGGTTCTGTGGTACTCGCTGCCGTCTGGCTTTCGCCCTCTTTTAAACGTCCCGACCAAAAATGAGCGGATAGTCTTTCGTATTTGCATGTGTACCTGTTGTTTGCGTCGCGGCCACGTTCAGAGACGTTCTGAAATCAAATGCCTCTGTTAATATCTTGCTACTGCCGTTGCCGCGAAATAGAAGAAAATTGTTCCATACCGGATTGTACTTGCAGCAACGTGTGCACTGTGTAAAGCAAGGTTTTGTTTTGAAAACAATTGTGGCCCTCGTGATTATAAAGAAATTAGTATTTTATTGCGGCAAACAGTGTTTATAAAATCGCACAGTATCCCAGTTTCTGTGAATGTGAAATAGAGTCAATGGTGATGGGAATAAGTACACTCAAATTGCAAGTAGTAAGTAACAATCCACGTTGATCAAGGAACAATGCGAGACTGTCGACCGCGAGCACAAACGAGGTGCGACATGTTCTATGCAAATTCCGGCTCGTTGGCTGGAATTGACGTAGGAAGACGTCGATAACTCTCGGCAAGTCAAATCGACGTGCCTTAGTACCGCGTTGAGACGCTTAACTCGATTGTAGTTAACGGGCAAGTTTATCCAGACAACGTCACGGTAGTTGCGGAAACTACATGACTTCGTTGCGCGCCTACGACGGAATGGGAAATGTAAACCGCGGGGTAATTTCGCATAAATACGCGAGGTAGATAAAGGTAAAAAAATGGAAAGGAAAAAACATATAAAAAAAACAGTGATCTGCATGAGTGACGCCGGGGATCGCGTCGCGGAATTCGCTTGATTTGGTAACGCGATACGGACGCTTATGGGAAATGAGTATTCGATGGTATCACGCGTGTCACATCACATCCACCTAACGCGATACGCACGATCTGCGACAAGAACGCTCTACTCGAAGCGCTTTGATTTTATGAAACGCACTCGATGGTGTTCCAAAGCGCTTTTGTTTTTTCAATTATACGCGCTGCGTGATGTTACATTATGCCTCTTCGCCGGGCGTTTTTTTATCCGATTAAAGCGGATCGTGTTTTATTGCGCACTAAAGTGTTTCTGCTTTTCGATCTCGCGTGGCCGATCATATTTTATTGCACTCTAAAATCGAAAGCGCTTCCGCTTCTCGATCCGACCCACACGCGCGCCGTACATCCTTTTACACGTTACACATGAGAATTTACACGCTCGAATCGTGCGCAAAAAAAATAATTCGAAACGCGATAAGCCGGGGGTGGCTATTTATTCACAGGTTTTCTCTTTCATTATGGATTTAGCCAATAAAGTCTAATAACGAGAGCAGCCGTATATCACTTTGCGATCTTAGATTATAGTCCCTCGCATGTCTCTGGAGTTTTCTCGGGGTTGAATATGCCCAATATGGAAAAGAGGGAGGAAGACCTTTTACCATGAAGAATTATTTTCTTGAGGGCAGTTCGATATTGAGCGCAACGGAATGAGCAAAGTGCACCCATCCATCTATCTTTCGCGAATCTTGCGAAATACGTAGCTACGAGTAGCTATGAGGAAGCGAGGAAACAAGGGTAGTACCGGGGGTAAAAGCGTCGCGACGACTGACACTTTTCGGTGGTCGAAGAGCGACGTATCGCGAAAAAAAGAGTCCTCGAGCCTTTAGTCACACGCTAGCACGCGACTGCACAAGTGAGAAAAAAAGAGGGTGGCGAAAGGCGAAAAGAGGCTTTCGATGGCCGAGCCCGCGCGATTTTCGTTTCGCGGGCGAGCACGACCGCGGCAGCAAGCGGGGGTGGTATCGAGGAAATAAAAGTGCACGTCATTTCCACACGTACACACATCTGCTCGCGTGACACGAGCGTTTCCTCGCATGTACCACGGCGTGGAATTTCATATCACTCCGGCGAAATACGTTCCCGCTTTTATTATCGTGCGGAATGGTCTTAACTTTTCGTCGCGCGACCTGTGGACTTGTTCTCGTAATATTATATCTGCGGAAGACAGAAGGGCGTACGTGTACTCGGACAATTTCACCTCCGATGTATCTCGAACGTACCTGGATAGTTAATGCATCTTATTATCGTTGGTCGTTTAAAAGGAGAGTAAATGGATCTTTCTGCCGGCGAAATTTAACGAAAATGTTTTAATTCAAATGTACGATTACGTGCGGATTTGATCAAATATTGTCGCACCCCGTGGAATATATGTCCTTAATCGACGCGTATTGTAAATTCGCGTAAAAGTAATCCGCAATTTATTCGCTCGTCATCGGCGACGCATTAATCGACAGTATTTTATTTATTTTCAATAAATCGTCTGCAGTAATGTCTTCGCGTCCCTCGACGAAAAATTTATAAATGAAAGCTTATTATTATTAATCACATATACGTCCGATCGTTTAATCCTTCACTGTGTATTCCGTGAAACACGTTTGCGCTCCTTGTCGCGGCTCGTACATTGAATACTGTCGTTATTCATTCAGTGACGATTTTAAACAATTCGTAATTCTCCGATAAATGCAATGTAACAAATTCTTCCGTGGTAACAAACTCGCAAATACAATAACTCCATCGTGTACATGCACCCATTTATTCCGCGGCAGTAAAAAAATGGAGAGAAATGCACATAACAGCCGGGAAGTCTTACGCAACGGATATGCAAACAATTATGCGTTTGTAAAGAGTTGTAAAAAGTTGTCGCGTTCGTGTACCATAAACATCAAAGTATTTGTCGGAGCAACGACGATTTGTATTACTACAGACCACAAAACGCGCCGCCACCTTGCTGGCCGGTGCAACGCAAACAAATTGCTTTTTTGCCCGATTATCGATCCCACGTCTAACAGCTAAACGCACCGCTCTGCAATTTAGCCGCGTGCAGATTACAGTCGCTCAAACATACGGTGTACAACAAACTCGCTTTGCATACTGCCTCATTGCGTTCTACTGAGTCTCGAAATAAATATCCTTCCTTGTGCATGTCTTTCGTTAATATTTGAAATTTGAAAAATTACTCGGAAATACGGTTGAAATAAGGGTCATTGTATAAACTAGAGTGTCATATTTAAATTTATATAGCCCGTCGTCTACGATATAATCACGTAATTCTTTGTTCATTATAAAATCTCTCTTGCTGATGGCCTTTCATTAAAATTATTGGATATCAGATACCTAATTGTTGAATTAAAAAAAGTTGATAAGAGTTAATATCTCCCTTGTTGCGAACCTTAATCCATTATAAATTATAATATGTTAGGTTGCCCTTGGATATTGAATATAATGAATAAAATACCCGTACATTACGCGATGCGGTAAACTTTTATTCCCGCGACGCATCCCATTTGCTTTCAAGCTCGGTTATCAGACTGATCCATCATTTATGGTTCGCCATTGCACCGTAAACTCAAAGCACTTACTAGGCCGATTTGCGCTGTGGCATAACTGCCGCAAAACGCGTGGTTAACCCTGCGGTGCTGGCCTGCCCATACCGGCTGCAGCTGCATCCCTGCACCCTGCCCCACCGCAGGTAAACAGTAAATGAGCAACTATTTTTTTTATTACCTACCAACTTAACTTCTCCAAGCGAGAATCGCGCATTAAAGCTCGTACTTTATGCCAACCGCGTTATTTGCGTCAAGCTTATGGCACCATGTATCATGCCCCTTATTGACGTCCTTTGCTTAATTTCAGCTTTCTCAGTGATGCATGCCTCGTTCGCAAATACACAAAAAGTGATCTTAAGTAATCTGCGATTATTTAATGCGTATCGCTCGTTCGAACGACGTAACGTTCAATTTGATTCAAGACTTCGCGAAATTCTCTCCCGCTTCATAAAATCACAATTTTCCCAGAGGTCATCGATGTTTCTGAACCGCGTGAATCTCGAAAAGCGATTGTGATATTCCGATCACGTATCATCGTCGCGATGCGTTTGTGAAAAAGCGGCGCCAATGTATGCGGTGCGTCGTGGCGTCGTAAACCCCGTGGTATTCGTCAGGAGTCAAGGGGAGGTGGGTGGTAGGTGGTTCGGCGACGATTCGCATTACGGCATAACGACCGACCCTGCCGCAAAACGCGTCACCGACCGATGAGCCGCACGACCGGCCGCAGTTGCAACTGCATCGCCACTTCGCCGACCGCAAACTGCAGATGGAAACGGCGCGGCATACCGATTCGCGCCCCCGTTGCACGCGCATCGCTTGGACCCTTTAACCAGCCTGGGGGTTTATACATTGTGCGACGGAGACGGCGCGTAGGAACGCGCACAACTATGTGGGGAAACAACAGCGCGCGAACAGGAAGGCCAAGGATCCGGAAACGATTGAAATTTCCGCGGTTTTCCGGAAGCCTGTGAGACCCGCCAAGGACGCCGCATTCCGTGGATTCCCGATAAAGCGACCGTCGTCGGGGCACATCGTCGTTGTCGTCGTCGTCGTTGTCGTCGTCTGTGATCGGCGATTTCGCGGCGGTCGCCTTTGACACGGGATGCTCGAAAATCCCAGGGTGGTCGAAGGAAATGCCGACGCTCGAGAAGCCGGGGCACCGGCGATTGATCTCAACTTTGGCGGACAGGAATCCGTCCGAGAACATCGGTTTCCCTTGATGATTCGACTCCGTATGTATGTCGCTTTGTAGCTCCGTTTGTTAACGTTGCTTGAGATAAGCATCAAAATTTTTATGTAAATTCGATCCCGCGGTTACCAGGCATTATACCTTCGTATATCATCCCCGCATGCACAGATACAAAGCGATCAGTAGTGATACACTTGAAGAAATGATCGGTGCCTTAGACAATCTATAATCTCGCGGAGAGTGTGATATTTCAGAGGCAACGGCGCCAGGGTGCATTAACGCCGCGATTACGTGAGCGGCCGAGAAGCCGGATCCGGCGGTTACGTCGTGTTCACACCCGCGGGGTACGATCGCTTTTCTTTTCTTTGGTACACGAGATCGAGATGGTGGCCGGGGAGTTATCGAGGTGGAAAGGTGAATAAGAGGAGAGCAAAACGAGCGGCAGAGACGGATGCCGAATCGGCAGGGGTGGCTTGAGAGAGAACGGACGGGCGGAAATGGTGGAAAGGGTGCGCGGGGGCGGGTGGAGGCTCTCTATTGAGTCGGTCAGCAGCCCACAGATGCAATTGAATCGAACGTGCCGGAGGGAAGTGCACTTAGCCGTTTCGCTTGTCTCGTCTCGCTTCCGTCTGCGCCAGGGCGCGACCTCACGAGGTGCGGGATGCCGAGCAATAACCGCGGAGGTACGCGCGGCCGTGTGCGAGAGTGGAGAATAGGTTGGTCGGTCACGGACCTCGCGAACTAAGGAAGAGGGATTAAGGAAGGAGAAGGGCAGAGAATTTACTTTCGTCCGTGTATTTCTCGCCGTGAAAACCAATATAACAGCCAACCCTCCCCTCGCTTCGTCTTTTAGGTAGGGTAGGTCAGCGGATCAGCTCGCGGTTCGCTGACTATGAACGAGATCAAGCTCCGGACTATTCAACTATCTCCGTAGTCCTGCTGCCTTTGAATACAATTTCGGAGATTCTCGCCGCTCGCGCCATTTTCCTCATCCTTTCCCTTCCGCCTCTTCTCCCTTCGCCGAGTCGTTCTCCGACTGTGCATCCGATTATTATCATTCATGACACGGCTCTGTTTAATTCATCCGGTCGATTCGTCTTCCGAGCGAGCGGTTTTACAGAGTGTTTCCGATGCGCGCCCGACGCGGTGAGCGACTTTTTCACGTAGTTCTCGCAACGTCACTATTGATTACTGCCGTTTAAACATCGCCCGTTTCCCCACGCGGTGGCGCATGACTAGTAATTTCATTTGGCTGCAATCTGCATAATAAAGGCCGGCGTTTAGCTAGATTCGGACGTTGAATTACGCTCGTTGCATGCTGGGCGAAAATCGTTAAAGTGTCCGCTCGGCTCGGCCGCACGCCGTTAAACACGTGGCAGTCGTGCAAAGGCGGGGCATCCGCCGCTGTTTTCGCTGATTATGAATTATTCTCGTGCCGCTTCTCGCGATCGTGGGATATATCTGGCTGGAGTATAAAAAGTCCGCACGTCGGATGCGGAAAGGGTGAGACGGAAGTATAAATCACGTACCGTTCGCGGGACGCAAAGAGAACGACCGGTCGCGACGGACATGCGATGGCTGCAATCGGATTTCGTTAACTAGGTTTTGACGTAAGATCGTTACGGAGATTGTCGTTTCCTAGGACGGTTCGCTCTCTTCTTCTCCCCTCATCGAAACCTCCACTGTGCGCTGGTCGCGGCTTAATGACGCGCGCTGGAATCGCGGCTCTCCAGAATTTAGTGCGCGTTGCGAGTTTCCTCGTAAATATTAACTTACTCGCTTCTCCGATACGCGCGCGACGTTTTAATGGGATTTAAATACTAGCGGGACCGGGTTTCCGGGCACGGTGAAACGAGCCGCCGCCGTTTTTGCCCCCGGTCACCGATGAATATTCATCCGCCGCGCGGCGACGCTAAATAGTACCAAGATGCTAATTAATCGCGGGTTGATACGGCGAATTACTTTCTCTGCCACGTATCCCTGAATAATTTATGGCGGTTCTCGCGCGCGATCCATCGCCGGGAGGGGCGCTGGCAGATCGGTTGTTGAAAAGGGAAAAATTGCCCCTGCCTTGCGACTTTTTGCCCGGGCCGAACGGACCCGAGCTTCCGTGAGATTCATGCTGACGGAAATATTATAGAAAGGTTTTTAGCATGAATCTACCTGCATTCGATCCGCGGAAAATTGTAGGATCGCTAGCGGATCGGTTCGGAGACATGATCACTGCAATGAATGATGCATTATGCACTCGTCTATGTATGTATGTATCTATGTGTACATGTCTGATGCATCATCGCGCAAACTATGGGACAGCCGTGTTTAAACGGTGTCTACGAGCTGCCTAAAGCAGGTGCCACAAACTTACTTAAGCGTGTACTAAGTCTCGAACGACTCAGCTTGCATAATATAGGGATAGGATAAGTAGGCCAATGTGAGTGCAGCGATGAGGGTTGACGGCGAAGGCCGTATGAGGACACATAAAAGGAAGCGAAAGGAGGCGAACGGACGGGGATTGGCTGGATGATCTCTGATAGTCGTGTAGAAGCGACGTCGTCATCTTAATGAGAGCGCCTCGTGACACTACTTTCCTACGATCGTATCGCGTGACGCGAGCAATTCGGCAATTCAGGGTGCACGCAGACACACACAAATGCTTGAAATTTTCCTCTTTTTTTCCGTGCAGTCCCGTTTTCTCGTTGCGCATCACGTTGCCAGATGTCGCGCATATTTTTCCAGCGCGCAGTTAAACGCTTCGGGGAACTGGAGATACACCCCCGAGGATCGCCCGGGAGATGAAATTAAATGTTATTAGCTCATAGGAATATACGCGCGCAGGGAACAACTTCGACCGTCCTTGAGGGGCAGGGGTTGCTCTACCGGTTCCGAGGGATGATCGTCGTAGCTGGGAACGAGAGTCGACGGAAGAGACGCGCGCGGCTGAGTTACGCCGGCTACGCGAACGCGTTTAAATTTCGCTTAAAGGGTCATTAAGGCCGAATTAGAGCGGGGTGCCGTCCGGGATCAGCGGCAATCCGGGCGACGTGGAGTGTACGGCCGCCTCGTCGTAACTTTCAGATAATACGCCGGGGGAGGATCTACCCTCCCTCATCGAGTAGCGAGAGGGAGGGAGGAAGGATACGGAGCCGAGGCTTCTTGGATTCCGATGCGCCGAGTGCCACGAGCTGAAATATTATATTCGAGACGCGGTGCGCTTTCGACGACAATGTGACCCGCCCCAAGCGAGACCCCAGTCGAGTTTCGGAGTGCACTCCAGTTCGGCACTCGCGCACTCGCGTAGGCGGGGAATTCGAGATTGATACCGTACTCGAAGGACGAGCCAACTCTGGCCCGTGAGACGCAATTTTGGCTCGTCGCGCCACTTTGCCGGAGATCTCGGGTCTTCGTGTATATCGCGCGCAGCTTCTCAAAAGCTCGAAAGCTCGGCGGTGGATGATTGAACGCGTTAAACAGATGCTCGGAATTGCGCGCGAGAACATGACGTTTATAAAAATACAGGTAATTCTGGAAATAAATGCGAAGAGGAATGTGTTCTTCCTGGAAAATGGTCGAAGTGCCCGAAGAGGTATTTAATGTACGGCGTAAGGTATCGATGCTTAAAACGCAAAAAAGTGTAAAGTGTAAAGAATAAACATAACATTGAAACGTATCGATGCAATAAACCTGGTGTAAATGTGATCGCGATTGAGATAAATGATCCCTCTCGCGTTTGTTTAAAATATTTAAATAAAAATACGGGAAAACCCATAATCACAGGTGCAAAAGCGCGGACGCGCATTATAACTGTTCCGATAAAATGTGTACTTAACGGATTGAATTATTATATACCGTCTCTGTCACCGAATATCATTTTAATGGCATTTACAAAAATACACACACACACACGCCCGATCTCACTCGCCATCGCGCGTTACACGTTTATTATAAATCTTTAAACGAATCCGTATCACGCGTATTATCGGTCGCGTTTGTACGAGTTATACGATACGAGGAAAAATATTACAATCGCTTTGATAGGTATTAAGAGATTTTATCGCACATGCATTAGCCTTAAAAAGCGCAGTTTTCGGCTGCTGGTCATAGCCTGCTTCCGATCTGCGCGACTTCCACAATGCAAGCGAAGTCGAGCCACTAGGTGCTAGACGGTGACCCGAGTGAATGGAGCTCGACGTCGATACGCGGAGACGAGACGTCGGAGACCTCGGGGGATATTTTTACCCCAAATCAGTTTTTCCTCTTTTGCGCAGCCGGTCAGATCAATAGTCGATGCTAAAATTGTTCACGTAATACCTACGTAACACGTCGCTCTCGCGACTGCCTTATTATAGCGCGTGCGAGCGACATTCACGATTTTTACAGAATTTTAACACTCACATTAGCGCGCGTTTATAAGCGGCAAAGGAGAAGGATGAAGAGAGAGAGAGAGAGCGGCGATAGCGTAAAGCGACGTAATCGGATTACGAGCTTACGTATGGACAGTTGACACGGGTGATAAAGGGCGAAATCGATGGCTGCTATTCGTCACGGTATAAAAAGCGCAGGTTCATAAAGGTGAACAAAGGAAAAATTAAGCGCGCCGTGTATTGGGAAACGCCGATGGTAATGAATACCCGCTGTCGTCGCTGCCGGGACGCGGGCATCACGATGCCCGGCGTCGCGACGTCGCGTTGCAGAGGGAATAAATCAAACGCAGCGCGCGCGATCGCAACCAACGGCGAAACGACGGTTTCCCGTCTTTTCGAAGAAAAATTTCGATGCGTCGCGTGACGCTCGTCTGAAACGGAAGTCGCGAAATATCCACCGTTGGCACACCAAGAAGCACATCAGCTCCGGTTTTTAATTTACTTCGGTGCCATGGCCGTGTCGGTTACAGGAAGATCGGCTGTCGCCGTGGACGGTTACAAGGGAGCCGCTTTAATTACACCTGGCGGAACCAGGCTCGGTTATGTGTGGAGCGGCGGTTTTAATTACAGTGTTCACGGTTGTAAAGTGTAAATGTAATAGACGCCGACGGCGGCGCCGACGCGCGCGCGCGCGTTACTGCAATCTACACATATGCACAGGTTTATGTTTATACATATGTATATAATTGAGGGGGGGTTTATGGAAATCGATTTTCCATAAAGCGTCACGTTGTCGCACTGCATTAGCCCGAATAAATCTGTGGTCGATGCGTCGCGGCTGTTAGAGCGACCCTCGATTGCTCCCACAACCGATTTTTCTTCTCTCTCTTGCTTGCTCATTCGCACTCTTTTTTTCGGTGGCAGGACAGAGAAAATGCGTACGGCGTAGGAATATGAGTCAAAAATCATGTTTCACAACGTTGCTCGCGGTTTCGCGAGTGCGACCAAGTGCCGCGCGCGCTGCCGTTTATGACAAATCGCCCGTTACAAATACGAATGTGCGATGACCGAATTGATTGGGTTGACATGTATGGTCCGGCCTGAATTTTTGCCATTCGTCATTTTTCACTGCGTACACCAATGTCCCTTTGTGCATGCGATCGTTTGCAATATGCACGGATTAACGCGATGGCATATCTAAAATCGTAGAAGAGATTCCACGAATCAGCTCGACGTGAACCTAATTCGCATTTAATAACGAATCAATAATATCCTGGTCATCCTGGTTATTCTCTTTTGTATCATTTCATTAATATATGTATCTTTTTTAATTTAATTTCAGCAGCAATCGTGCATCGTTGGTTAATCGTAATCTATAAAACAATGATGCACTGGCGAATATTAAGTGATACTGTATACATAATTTATGAGAATATCATTCCAGACTGGGTCACGTTTATATGAATGTAAAAATATCATCAGCAGATATTGATCATGCGATATCTTACGAATGACATACATCCACGTACCTACATTGTTTCAAGAATTTTGTAACACAATTACGGTAACACAATTAAGGGTTTCAATATGCCACAGTTCGAAAGTGACAGATGCAAATTTTTAATTCTGCAGTACAGATCGTCAATTCTGGAACTCTCAACTTCAAGTGGTCATATCAACATTTATCGCTTTTTAGTGCACAAAGTGATGATACTTAGCAGCTTTCTTCAAGCTAGTTCGCTGATGGAAATTGCTTGATAAATATCGATGTGCACTCGACATGGGCACAAACCGAGTCGTGACTTTTATCGAAGCTCACAGCCGCGACGAGAGTATCGTTCCCGCATGTTCTCGCACGGGATCCGTCGTGAACTTAATTGCGGCGCCTCTGGAAATCGGTTTTCGTTCCACGAACGATTAGAAAAGTCCTGGTGCGGCCTAGATCGCCAGGCGATCTTAGGTATACGAGTGAGGCCAAAGCGGCGACCAATCGCGAGGATTAGCCGTGAGAAAGCAGTTTTAACGACGTCGTGGCACGGAAGTCCAAGGAAACAAGAAGCGGAGGCATGCCGATCGAGTTGTTTATACAGGGTGCACCGGAATTATTCGGCAGCTTTTTACGAAAGTAACAGCGGCTGAAATCGCATCAGCGTAACCGATGCAACGAAAAAATCCAGAGATGCTCCAGAAATTACCTTCTCCCGTAAGTTTTCCGCCGATACCGTAGTACCGTCAGTATCCCGATCGATACCAGGTTGGAGCGTGTATAGAAAAGTATCGGGCGATTCTAAGGCACCGTGTATCCCTATCGCGCCTTGCACGACGCACACGAGGAACAATGAGCGGTGCGCGTGTAACAGGCTCGTCCGTAACGAGCGGCAGCAGGTTCGTCTGCTTAAATATGAAGGTCAAAGTTGTACATTGCGGACCACGCCAGCACGTCGTCGGTGGCGGCGACGGGAGACCTTCAACCCTCGACCTACGAAAACCGCCGTGAAAAGCGATCGCGTGCCGGCGCAATCGGCGCGCGGCGATCTCTCGCGCGAATACTTCTTACCCGATCGCTTTTTGCCAGCACTCGAAGGATAGATTATGTTGGAGCGTGCGGTGGTCTCTGACATTTCGAGGCGACGAACAAAGTTCGCACGGCCGATTAAATTAACGTACCTGCCGCGAGACTGACACTGAAAAATGGCGCCGACTCGTACGCTCTCGTAAATTTCTGTTTTACGGGCTGCGCCGGAATTAATTCGTGGCTGATACGCAATTATTCGGGCTCTCTTGGATCGCGATCTATCGACGTTAACGACGTAATACCGGCTCGTTGTCAGGAATAACGCGCGCATATATAAATTCCCGAGCTGTAAAGTATTCCATAAATATATTGTATCATCGCACTTGGCGTCGTCGGTCGCGGACTATTGCGTTACCGTAAACCGGACGTCATCCTCGCGTTTAAATAACGTCCGATAACTCGGCCGATGCAATTGCAGCGCGCGCGCGCGCGCGCGGTTGAACGTAAACTGCATTCGTTATTCCATGTTCGTTTCGCGCGAGCCGCGTTGCAGAAATTTCGCCGGTTTCGCAGTTTAACGAGTTGGCTCGAACGAACGAACGAACGAGCGAGTGGACGAACAGACGAACGAGTGAGGGATCCCGCGCCACCGCAATTTCGGCAACCGGTGTCGATCAACCCCCTCTGAGAGCTTATCCGCTCTGAACTAGCAAGGCACTCTCGTGAAAAAACAGCGAGGAATTTACTCGTTCACGGCAGCCGAATGCGCCATCGTATCGTCCCGATAATACCTCGTTGTGATACATCCCCATCTCTACCCTCTACCTCCTCTCGGTTTTCACGCCGATGATGCACCGGCAATGATGCATCCACGGTCAACCGCCGCTAAACTCGCACTTTGTCCCGCGTAGAAAAAAAAGAAAAAGCTCGTCGATAAAAATGACGCTACATCGGAGGCGCGATTAAATATCGCGCTCGATGTCCAAAGCGACGGTGATAGTCATTAATGGCGGAAGCGCGACACGTTGCCGGGTTTCCTACCGTTAATACAGAGATCCGAGCTCGTCGGCCAGCGGCTCGTGAAAAAGCGCTTTAATCCGAGCAGCGCAACGCGCGCTCTTTTTCTCCCTTTTTTGTTGCGCTTTTTTCATTTGTCCGACAATAAAGCAGCTTAATTGCTCCGCCGAGATCGGCGTATTTGAACGGGAGACGCGGACGTGTTCCGGCACGCGAGCTTCCGTGTTCCACGGAGGGTATCGTCCCTTCCCGTGGTATGTACAAGGGCGTTTCACAGCGCTACGTGCTTTCTGTCGATACGGTGGCTCGTGTACAACGGGTTGCCTGATAGGTAAGCACAGTGACGTTCATGCCGTTACAACGTGCCGCGAATGCGGAGTCGACGATCTTTAAGGTCGCAGAATCGGGGGAGCGTAATTGGACGACGCGCGCAGGGTGCAGACAGGATGCCGAGTGACGCAGATCGGACCGTGACGATATCAAGATAGTTGATCGATTACGATTATCCCGGCCCTTTCGCGAATATTTCAGTCGTGCTCGTGCGTGTTCCGCGCGCCGTGCGAAGGATTGATAAATGCCTCGCAACTTCTCGAAATGTCAATCTCGGCGGGGCAACGAGGGAACCCAATATCGTGCCACAATATCGTCGCGAGTATAATCCGAGTGTGAAACGATCCAAAACTGATTGCAGAGCGCTGCGTGACGCGGCAACAGCCCGACGCTCGGCATCCGTTAGCGTCGAGAATTTCGACAGTTTTCAACGGGTCAAGTGAGATTAAACGAGAATTCGAGGTTGGGAGAAACGAGGGGATCTCGTGATCAAGAGGAGAGAGCTGTTCGCGGCTGTTGCGAGCAACAATGCATTTTTCTCTTTGCACCCGCCCGCGCGACTCTGTAAACGTTTCGTCGCGATCAGGAAAAGGGTAAAGGGTAGAGGTCCGCGAACAATGAACGGTGTACGCGGGCGATAATTGTGTTCTTATGCGAACGTGCGAAAAATATTAACATCCAATCGGGGCGATCGATGGAACAACGTTTGCACGTTAATGAAACGTTAAAAGTAGTTTCATCACTTGGAATCTAATTCGATAAGTGTCTTTTTCTTCAAACAATGCATCGGCATATTGCCGATATTTGTGAGAGCTTTTTGCAGGGAACTTTCCTAAAGGTACGGTCGGATAATCGGACAACTCGGCGAACCACGATTCGTCATCGTTGTCGTGATTTCTCTGTTCGTTTCCCGGAAGTGCGCCGCGAACGTCTCTCATCGGTACTTCTGATTACGTGCTTCGCAAAAATTATTGTGACCTCCCCCCTCCCCCAGTTGGAGGTAGTACAAGTCAGCGGGGGAGCCAACAAGCGCGCGGAATGGCCAGAAACAATAACCCGGCCAGGGTCGCAGATTCAATTACAAGAAATCGCCGAACTTCCACCCCGTGCTCCCGGGGCTCCTTCGTTCGCGCCCTACCCCTTGCCACCCTTGCCACCCTTGCCCAGCCCTTCTCCAACCCCTTAACCTAATTCCAGTTAGGTTTTGCTGGTCGACCGAGCCGGCTGCTGTCGAGTGAAGACTAATGTTTGTCTAACTGGTCGTTTCCCCGCAACACTGACTCATTTTCGGCGAGAACGAGTCTCGGGGGAATTTTTCCGGCTAGATTTGCGACGCGTGCTTCTACCTGCTTGCATCGACAGAAAATTAACTTCGGCCAGCTCAGCGAATATGGTCGGTCATCTCGTCTCGCGTCGTAAAAAACCCGAATTACCGTGCTCGCCGAACGCGCAATTGGCGTCTCGCATACATACACACATATGCGCGTACACGCACGCATACATGCATTCACATACACGACGAATTGTTTGATATCTCTTATAATAATGAACAAGATGCTTTTAGTACAACCTAGCCCGTGGATTATCCTCGAGATTTATTGCAACTTTGAGCCCGTGCCGCGTCGTAAAGGAGCTATCGGATAATCAGGATCTCGTGCGGCAGGGTGCACGATGCCAGCGCGCGCACCATCGTCGAATAGTAACATCGTGCACCCCGGTAATCTCCGGAATGAGGGCTGCATTTAATGGGCCTGTAAATAACCGGACGCTGGAAAAATCGGCGCACGGTACATAAATTACTGCACAAGTCGGTGTCCCCGGAGTTTGTAAATTATACCCCGATACCTCCGAACACCCCCGAGCCTACTCCGCGCGCGATCGGCTTCGTGGGGCACCGAACCGTAAACCGGCTCCTCCGAACAATTTCTTGGCTCGGTTGCATCGGAGCGCTAGAGTAAAATCGCGGTCGAGAGATCGCCCGCGGCGCCACTTCGTCAATCCCGATCGAAGATCGCGCGCGCAGTATCTCTTTCAGAGATTCGTGTCGAAGGAGGATCTCGTGCAAACTCACGAAGAAAGTTTTTAATTAACGCTTTTTCAGAAGAATGGAAAAATTGGCCGACCAAACATGAGAATGATTATATAAAGTCAATGACTGGGGAGAGTAATTTATCCGCCCCTGGGCATAACTACCCTGTCAATATTTGTTATCCCGCTCGTGATTCATTTCAATAAAGAGCCTTTTTTCGAGCGTCTGTTTGCGTTACACGATTTTCCAACGTGCTCGCGCGGGTAGAATCGTATGAAATAGATTTTCACGGATGCGCATATTGTTTAAATATCATTTGTTTTAAAGCAGCGAGCGGTATCATCAATGCATTCCGTTGTCTCTTACGATAACTTCGTTATGAGAAATTAGTTTTTATTTTATGTTTACTCTTTGCCTCAAGAGTTTCATACACATGCAATATCTTCGCGACAATTAGACGAAATATTTATTCATCGGCGCGTGGGATGTATGCGACTTTTTGTATTTTTGTAATTTGTATTTTTGTGCCAGAGAATTTTTCCGTAATTGCCGCCGCGTAAAAAACACATTTCGCGTATGCGCGCGATATTTGCAAGGCTTCCTAGCAGCGCGACGAAATGTTTATTCGCTGCGAACGATTTTCACCGCGATCGTTACCGGAGGAAGCGATTGTAACGCTGTCAGAGATCGCGATTGGATCGCAGCTACGTCGAAACACAAATCAATCCAAAATCCATCAGCTGCCAGCTGGCGAAGGTTGCTTGCGTGCGTGATGCACGCACACACCTCCGAATTCCTATCAAAGCTGCTAAATTTGAGGCCAGACAGCGCAATCTCGTGATGCGCGAAACTTTGATGCCGTTCATGCTCGCGTCAAACGGAATATCCGGATTTCAATGTCGCTGTTAACATCCTCCAATTCCAAGACCGACCCTTTATTATTTAGTTTCTTTGACGTTTCTCGCGCGAACCAATAATAGACGTAACCTCAAAATAAATAAAAGATTATCTCGGATTTTTAAACACTTTGTATTTCATGAGAAGTACATCATACTGCTTAATTCGTGCTTCCAATCTTCACTGTTCTGCTGTTCGCTGTTTCGATGGAGCGTAAATGATTAGGCTCTTTGCGATTATCGCTCGAGCATTTCGCGATCAAAGGGGATGCTGTTCTCAGAGCCCTTCGCTGAGGATCATCTGTAGGGATCGGCATGTGCAGTCAAGCAACTTCTACGCGCGCGTAATTAGTACTAATTACTCGCAAGCTGCTGGGTCGTATGGACCTCATCGGCCGTAGACGCATATAACGGACTTATCCTCTCTCTCTCTCTCTCTAGCTCTATCTTTCACGCGCCCTTCTCGCCCGCCCTTCGTGTCGTAGACACGGACCTAACCTGCGCGACCCAACCGCGTTGCAACTTGCATCCAGCATGGAACGAGGCCATGTGCACTATCGGGCCAGACAGTGACGGCGAAGCGCGAGGGTAGATACGAGCGCGCGAGGAGCCGAGGGGGACGGTACACGAGCCGAGGTCGAGGAAGCCGATGCCCACCCTCTCTCGCCTCCCTGCGGCCGCCCTTTCCGAACAAGGTTACTCCTGGAGTCGCGTCGCCGGAAGCGGAAAGAAAAAGAAAGAAAAAAGAAAAAAGCAGACGGAGGAAAGAGAATCGACTGCTGATGCCGGGAGCTTACCGGGAGCCTGCTAAATCCGGACCCTGAATTCCTCTCGCACTCTGCTGTGTTTCTCTCTCTCGCTCTCTCTTTCTCTTTCTCGCTGTCTCTTTCCCGCTGGGGTGTGGTTCCTTCGCGTACGGGCGGGGCCAGGATCACCCCACGGGATTAAGGACTTTGGACTTGGCCGGATTCGGGAAGCTCGCACCCTTCTCCGTATGCGTCCCTCGCGGTGTCTGTCTGCCTGTGCGTGTCTGCACGTTTGTGTCCTGCGTGTACAGGCCGCGGCAGGATGCGTCTCGCGATAGTAAGATCGACGATGAAGGACGACAGAATGGGGGTGTCAGAAGCGTGTGTGCGTGTGTGCGTCTCTCTTTTCACCCTTTTCTCGCGTGTACGTGTGTACGTCTCTATCCGTGTGTGCGCGCGCGGCTGAATCTGTATCAGAACGAACGCGCAACGTGTGACGGTAGAACGCAATGATGGTGGATGGTAGAATGTATCTGGCGTTGGTGATCAGGACCGATGGGGTATACGTGTGCGTGTGTAGGCGCGCGCGCGTGTACGTGCCTCGTGTGTATGTGTGTACGTGTACGTGAAGGTACGTGGAAGAGAAGTGGAGCAGGATGAGGGGGATCGGCCTAAAGACGAGGTCCTCCCTTCGCTAGGACATTGTTATTCCTAGTGACGCGTCGCGACGAAACCCAGCCGCTGCCAGCTCGATCCGCCCGCGGCAGCCACCCCCGCCTATCTTCAGCAACGTCGGCGTTTCCCGGTTAGGATCTGCGAGAGCTCACACCAGAAGGATCCCTCGTCGCTCTGCTTCACCTCTTGTCTCAGTCACGTGTCTGGTGGTCGCGGCGCGACATCGTGCACCAAGAGTCGTCGGCGAGTATCACGACCTCCTCTCGTTCGGCATCGATTCACCTGGCGTGTACGCCAGCACCACGCCGAAACTACTCTCGGTACACTCGGCGTCCGTTCCGAGAAAAAGCGCGCGCGTACACCGACGACGATGACGAGGATTAGAGTCAGCTCACTGTATGGATTTTCGGAGGAGCATGTAAATAACCCACAGAGACGACGAATCTCGAGACTCGCGACCTTCAGTCTCGACCTTCGCGATCGATGACGGCGCGGGCGAGCCGACCGAACGTGTGTCGCTTACCACCGACGTGGTGGATCACCGACGGTGTATCGTCGATGATCGCCGTGAATCCGCCGTGCTGTTTTGCCACTCGCGTCACTGCTGTCTGAATCGCATGTACTCGACCGACGCGTACGTCAATACGCTCGCGCGTAACTCAACGGAAGAGAGACGGAGAAACGGTCACTGTTGCACCGCAATTCGACACTTTCCGATTATTCACCAGGAGCCAGGCGGTTTTCGCGTTTCCCGAATTGTCTGCTCGCGCTGGTCGTCGGCGGTAATCAGTGTTGGGGTGCGCGGAAGGAGCGCGAGGAGCGAAACAGCGCGTTCTCTCGCGATCTCGTTCGGGTCGATCTGGACGCGACGAGCGGCGCGGCTACGAGAAGCGGTGCGGACGCGCGCGATTCTCACCAGATCGCTCGTCGCCGCCGATCGCGGAACCCTGAGGAACGCGTAACCCGCCGCGAGGGAGTACACCGAGGTACCGCTTGCCTGGCGATGCTGCGCGGCGCCATGACAGCGTTGGCTTTCTCCACCAGCGTCCCCACCTACCTAAACAACCCCCACTGTTCGCCGCGCCTTCCTACCCTCATGCCGTCAGCGACCCCCTGCCTCTCGCATCTACCTCGCACTCGCCGATACCGACGCTGCTACCGCGACGACGTACCCCTCGCTACCCCTCGTTCCGTTTTAACCCTCCGCGCCTCCACAACCCCCTGCCGTCCCCCACAGCCGACCATCCTGACTCGGCCCCACCAACGCAATATTGATCGGGCGGAAGGGCGGCATCCAGGAGCGTAAGGATTTACCCAGAGCACCCCGAGGCGATCCTCTCTCGCTTCGTCTTAGAAGCTTCTCTTTTTTTTGGCTTTTCTTCCGCGGCTTTTTCAGCTCGTTCTACGTACGAACCACTTTTCAGAGTGTTTTTTCCGTGCGGCATGCTCTTTGCTTAATATTTTTCCTTCCTCGAGGGTACTTTCTAGTCTTCTGGTGAGAGGAGACCGTAGGAGTCGCGAAGGCGCGGGGATACATATCTCGGAAGTTGCACGTGGAGCGCGCTGCATGCGGCTAAAATCCGACAGTTTCGTAGTTCACGCATCTGCGAAACGAAGCTGCAGCTTCGGTGGATTTCTCATGGTTCATCCTCTCCAATTCCCCGTTTTCGTTTCAATTGCGATTGGCTGGACGTTAAGTAACGCTCGGCCGTAAGAACGACCAACGAGTTGGACATTGAGCAATTTCACGGTAAATAGGATTTCACGGGAGAGTCGGTCGATTTCGGCAGAATTCACACTGCGTTCGCGGATACGAAAATTTCAAGGCGAGAAGCGATTTTGATCATACGTTTGTGTCTTGATTAGTTAATCTCGAGCTAATTACTTGAAAGCCACGGCGGAGCCACGGTCAGTTTCAAATGACTTTGCCAGCGTTGATAACTTCATTTCGATTTACGGCAATTTGGGCACGAAGGAACTCGTTACGGAGTTCAGTTTGCTTAGGCTGCCACGAATAGAGGCACTTGAGCATTGTCTTTTAAAACCAACGAGTCGCCGGCGCGGGAGGGAAGCTGTGTTTTGCCCCGCAATGAGACGTTCACTTTTATGGAAACTCGCCCCACTCTATCAGGCATGATTAAACGGCGGAATTAAATCAGTGACTTTCAGTAAACTCATCGACCGTAAAAACGTCGCGTTCTTCTCCCTTCGTCGGCGGATGTATGTACGACGATCAAAATAAGATGATCGGTGGCGTTTGGAGGGGGCGTTCCGCTATATTATCCTCATCGAACGTAACTTGGGTAAGTGACGCGCGCTCAGAACGCGAGACGGAGGGACCAAACATCGTTCTTGCAGACGATGTATCCCAATGTCCGTAGTATCGATTGACCCGCCGAGAATCGGACGCCACGGAACAAAGTGTTCGCGCGCACTATTTTACGTGATTTGCGCTTGCTGACGAACAGCGAGAGATACGGATTTTGCGTTTCCATAACTTCGGCATCCGCAACGCGGCTGCACGTATAACTCGAGAAGTAAACAAACATTTGCATAATTTGCTCGGGCGCGAGTGTACATTATTTTCTCCGACTGCGCCATCGTGGAACATCGAACGGCGAACCGCTGCCGTGGAGCCACCGGGAAATGCGAGTTCGCGCCAAGTGCGGCGCTAAATTTAATTAAGCATGCACGAGAGCCCGCCTGTCGAAAGCCATAGCTGCTTTCTTAATTTATAATATAGCTGCTTTCTTAATTTATTCATCCTCAGCGAGAGGACCAACGTCGGTGGACGTAATTTCGCGAATTTCTCCTCGTGTCCTCCCTCCGCTAGCCTCCCGGACAGTTGCGAGTGTGATAACGTCGTCGCGAGCGCGACATCGTCGTCCCCGCAAATAGAAGGGTGTAAAATTTTTATATGGCCGCGCGCGGGCTTTAATTTCGTGTTTACGCTCCGTTTATATCGGCCGCGCAGACGGTATTTCTGTCAAACAACGTTCGTTTTTAATTCGGCGTACGTCTTTTTAGTGGCAGATTTAATTGCGCGCGCGCGTATATTCGCTGTCGAGCGTCGTGGAGCGGACGGTTGGACGGCGAAACACACGTATTAGAATTAATATGCATGTGCGACGGACCGTAGGCGAGCACGAGCAATTAATAACGCGGCTACGTACATCGTGCACGTTTACGTGCAATCAAAGGAGCCATTAAACGAGATTTTGCGATTCGTTTTCGCAAAAACTATTAGTTCGTTTTTTCACGAGGCCATCACTCGAAGCAATAGTTTTGCGCGGTCTCGTACGATGACATAAAAATGCGAACTCTCTCGGAGCTCGCTTTCACGCGTGCGTGTCTATTTATTTCAAGAAAGGTACAATTTTAATCTTGCCGGGCGGAGATTGAAAATATCCGCACAGAATATATATACAAAAAATAAAAGAATCATTGTTAATAGCGAAAAAATTTCATTTTACGGTCGACGCAAATTTGCATATCACAATTATCGCGTCAAAAGCTCTTCGAATTACTGGAAAACGTTCTTGTCGTATTTTCATGCGGCATGCCTTGCGTTGGTGGATGAGACGGCGAATGTATTGCACGTTGCGTCGCACGTGCGCATAAATGTTGTTGCATATTCCGCACACGAGATAAATCGCGCCGCGTGACAAGGGAATGCAAAAACTTTCGCTGTCCCGACGCTCTCGATACAAAAGGGACGATGCTGTCGACGTCGGCTCGCGTCGGAATTGTTTCGAGCACTTTACAAGAACGACGAACTTTTCGAGGGCTCTGAGAGAGGAGGAGATGCTCCGTGCCATCGCGCTGCCTGTTGTTACCTCGATAAATTTCAAGTACACCCGACTACACGAACGAACGAACAAGGGTGGCGCGCTCGCGAGAAGCAGGGGCGAGAAGCGAGAAGACGACAATCGCGGCTTTTTCCACGCCCGTCATATATTTTTCAAACCTTCAATTAGCGGTGCCACTCGGCGTTGCTCCGATTGCCCTACTGAAGCGATCTTCAAACCGAAGTCCGAACAAAAGCCGACAGGACTGATCGGGAATATCGTAAAGTTTCGAGAACACTCGCAGCGCACAAGCCCGAGCACTTTTGCATGCTGCGTCCACGCGAATCACGGGAGCTGGCGAGCTTCTGAATTACTTTTGATGCAGAATGTATTGGCACAGGTGAGCGAAGAATTTAATACATATGTTTCACGCATATTTTCCGATATGATAAAATAGAATTGTATCCATACGTGAAATAACACGAATATAGAATTGAATAATCGTGTCATTCTCCCCGTGGCGAGTGGCCGTTGCTTAAAATTGTAAATCTCAATTAAAAATCATGCAAGAACTATTTACAAATTGAATCTACGTTAAAGCGATTATCACTCTTTGAGGTCAGTCTTCTGATTATCTCTCTATTATTAACCGAAACTTACCCTCGAAGCGCGCCGAGTCGGATCCTCGTAGCCGCCTCGGGATCTGAAAATAAGAAACAACGGCCGGACTTAGAGACGTGATACCGTGAGAGTCGCGTTAGAACTTTTGCAATTTACAGTCTGGAAAATCCCCGTAAGAGCGATAGCGTGACCAGAGGAAGGGAAAGGGCTACGAACCTGGCGGAAGTAGTCGAGCACAAAGGCAAGGGTGCACGACGGTACGCCGAGAGAAAGAAGGTGAGAACACGTCCGCGAGGAAGTGCAGGAGGAGAACGAGGGGAAAGCAGAGAAAGCGTCGGCCGGCGCGAGAGTTCCCGAGCTCTCTCTTCGATTCGACAATCTGGTTATACCGAGGCTTAATCGAAAAAGGTCGCCGACTTCATCCCATCTTTTGCGATCGAGGGGAGATTGGAGAGTAGAAGGCGAATGGATAATCTGCAGTCGACGGCGTAATCGACCTTAGTAGTCGATCGACAGCACGGGACGCCGTTACCCTAATTTATGGGGCGAATGATCTCGCCAGAGTAGACGACGAGACGTATAGGAACTTGAGGACACGCGTGAGTTGTGCAAGCTTGACTCGCCGGAACCGGAATCTTTCGTAAATTTCAATCTGAAGTATTATTTTTCAGCACGAATCTCTCCAGCCAGCCGAGACCTCGAAAAACTTTGAAACCTTTATGTAACTCTTGCTTCATGTGGTTTGCGTGGACGTATGGTGAACGCTTTTGAGATCCGTTTGTAGACAGCTTTTTGATGGCACAAAAAAGCTCTCGAATTCGTGAATTCAGCAGAACACAACCAGCTCGCAAAAGTTGCGATATCAATTTTTTGGAGACTGCTAGGCAAATGTGAATGCATGCATTGTGTACATCAGCATTGATCGAGAATGAGAGATTCTTGGATGTATGAAAAAACCGATGCCTCGATGGCATATTCCGGGGGCATAAACGCGCATTAGCGGCATTTCTTTTGGCGAGGTGGAGTGTGCGTAGGTAAGAGAAAGATAGCAGGAACGGTCGATATACTTGTCACGGCCAGACTATTCAGTCGTTAGAAGGGAAAAAAGCGGGGAACGAGCGGGACTGCGGGAGCGGAGCTCTGGATATTCAGACGAAAACCGTGTCGAGAAGGGATAGACTCGCAGCAAGAGCGGAAAATGGAGGAGCTGAAAGGTGGAACTCTTGCCTCTCATTCGCTCTCTTTTTTCGTTCGCTTTTTGTCGCGAGCTCGGTTTTCCCGATGTAACGTACGTATTTTATTACTATAAAAATGTCGAGATATCGCCTGCGTGTCCTCGGGCATTAATGTATATCTTCGGCAGAGAGAGAGAGATTCTGTCGCTCCGAACAGCCGATAATAAAATAATTCACGTCGCCGACATTCGCGAGTATCGATCTGTTTAGAGAGGAGAACTCGGTCACGAAGGTCCGTAAATCGCGCCGTCATAGATTATTCGGCCGGAATCGCCCGTTGCATTTCGCGGAATATTCGCTCGGTGGAAATAAATGAAACGCGGGGCGCGCAACACAGCCCAGGCGCGCCGGTTCCGTCGTCCGGGAAGCGCGTTTCCGGCAGGGAAATGCTAACCGTAAATTGTTAAATAGCTGCACTTAACGAACCTGCCAGGCGCACATAAAGAAAACCAATATATTTTACGGGCCCGTAAAATTCGCGCGCGAGTTTGTTAGTGCGCAAGTGCCGCCGCGTGAAATCCGTCGTACATGCGGATGATTCGCCGCTGCCACCAAAAGTATCAACGCCTCTCTGAAATTCTATTTGTTGTTAAATGTCCCGTGCAAGCTGTGCCATATGACGGTATACCATGGTCTACGATTGCGCGAGCAACGTGCGCATTCTGTATTCCATTTATTTTTTGTACTTGACACAATTTTCGTATAAATTTATTATCAATATATTAGATACGATAATTTTTAATTAAGGAGAGAACTCGTTAACAAATTACCAACGAGTAAAATTCATCAAAGTTTCATCCGGCAAATCCGAACTCAAATTAACCGTAAAATATGTTGTTGAAAAAAGCAACATGAATCAGTCCGAATCATTTCGCATAAAAAAAGCGACAAAACTCATGAATTCCGCGGAAAATTTACGATAATCGTAAAAAATTCACGCGACTGATGAATAATAAATTATTAAATTTTACAGTAGCAACGAGACCGCCGAGTAGTTCTTCGAGCCAAGTCGCGATATTCGAGCAAGAGCGAAGTTCGCAACTGAGGAGAAGCGAACCAAGTTTCACGCGACATTGTTAAAAATAGTTCCATCGGAACGCTAATACGATTGCAAATGTTTGGAATAGCTTGCATAGTTTATCATAAATGTCACGTCTGTATTTTATAAATGCGTTTGCGAGTCGGGCCGGGCGAGCCCGTGGACGTGACTTTAGTTCAGAATTCCGCCAACTCCATCCAACTCTCATTTGCACCCAGAGTACACTGAAACTGCAACGAGGCGCGGCCGCTTTCTTTTGAAATTCATGCCGGTGCCAAGTTAATCGAACGCGAGCCGCGCGACGCGCTGGCTATTAAACTTTATAAGATTGCCACTTGCGCGACGCTCGCCGAGGCGAGGGCTCGGTGTCCGCTCGTGATTCCAGCGAGAATTGACAAGCTATTCGTTGATCCATCTCACGTAACGTTTCCATTTTCCGCGGGAAATCCGGGGAAACGTCGCATTTGACTCCGACCTAAGCCCATTAGAAATAAACAGATTTCGCCGCTGGTTTCGTTCCCTCATCATTAATCCACCCTCGACGCTTCTGTCTCGTAATCCGTAGCAGCGCCTAGCGAGGGACTCTCGTTTGCATCCGGTCCCTTCTACTGTCAACATGATCCTCTAACTCCACTGGTTCTTTCATCCGTTCCCTCGCACTTCTCCCGACCACCCTCTACGTGATGTCCATGGATGGGCGAAAAAGAGAAACCACCCTCTTCTCAGGCTACCGTCTCTCGGCTATTCACCCTCAGTGCGACACGCCGAAATTGGCCTAAGCTTCTAGGCGGAAGAGAAACTCGAAGGATGATAGTGATCTGTCTCAGGGGCGTAATGCCTTCCGAATCGACGTGGAATCTAGGAAACTGCAGATCCAAATCTAATCGTCCGCTCGCCCGTCCCCTGAGGAATGTCTCCGAGGAGTTACAAGACTCGTCTCGACAACTTCCGGATCTCTGTACCTCTCTCCCTTTATTACCCGCAGGTCCATCCTTCCTTGGCAGCCTTGCTATCGCTCGTCATGACTCGCACGGTTCCATTTGGGATTTTCCATGTGGGACCAAGCGGTTATTCTGGAAACCCGAAAATCTGATCGATGAGAGAGAGTATGATAACGGGGTGACAATCGAATAACGATCAGCGTTCAATATGCGACGCGTCGCTATTGATATTGTTTCTGTCCACACGCGGATAACGATGATGAGGTATGAACGGTATTCCTTTTGCACGGAGATTCGGATCGCTGTGCTCGGTGTGCTCGAAAGTTGGTGTCGTCATGTGATGTCGTCGGTATCGACAGAATCCGGGGTCAGTTCTAACTTTAGCGCGACGCGGAGTGTGTGACGTTGCGTCGCTGATGGTGCGGGCGCGTCAGAACAAGCCGTCGTCCCCGTGCCTCCGTCGTGCACGCTTATGGACTCAGGGGACTCTAATTTTAGATAAATCCATTCGCCAGCCAATATCAATCTAAACTCATCCGCCGTGTAAAGGGATCCGCGCGGCCACGGCACGGCGAGGTGGAGTGATCCCGTCTACTTGAAGCTGCCGCACACATGGGAACACTCACAAGCGCGCGCACGCTTCGTGTTTGCACCGATGATCTTCATGCGAAGGGTTGGTTAGGAACATCGAATCGTCCGGCAGAAAATCGATGTCTCTCACCCTCGGCACTAAGCACCCTGGTACCGAGAGCACGCCGAAGGTCCGCGAAGTTCGGAAGTAGGTATAGGAGGTGTAGATAGATAGACAGCTAGATACGTATGTGGATATGTATTACCGTGCATGTGCATGGAGGCCGCGTGCGTACGTAATTTCATTCGGTAATCACCGTGGCCGCATAAACAGGTGGTCGGAATTCGCGGACCGAAGTTCGGATTAAAATCGATTAGCTCGCGCGCTGCGCAAGTAGCTTTGCATGTGTGCACGTTGCATCGTCAGCATCTGTCGTTGGGTAATCACGCTAATCTCGCGCGCGCGTTCCGTCCCGGCTGAATTTATCTCGCAGCACGCATCGCACAGCTGAATTGCGCGGTGAACCCATCTGACCCGCGAAGAGCAGTTTCGAGCTGATCAGAGCGGGAAGAGGGTGTGGCGCACTTTCAACTTGAGGCAAAAACGTATTCGCAGGTTTTTTAGTTTTTTTCTACGTTTTTTGTGTTAAACAGCAGCATCGTTCCTGCCTAGATACCGTCGAGGCGTAATCTAATTTCTCCTAACGGCGTTTTGCGATCGTCTTGACGTCGGATTGGCAACCTTCCCGCATCGAGCTTTAAGGAAATATTGCGAGGGTGGGAAGTCGCAGACTCGTGCCTTAAATGAGCGATTCAACCCGGCGCTTACCCGGGGCGAAGAGGGGGCGACGAAGCATCGTTCGGACTCGGCTAGAGCATTGAGATGCAAATGGACGGCTCGTTCCAGCAGCTACATACTTGTCTCGCTGTTCATGCACGGATGGAGGGTTGGGGTTGGTCGGACGTGCGTCTGGCTGCTTGTCTCGTGTGCGACTGAGCAAGAGCACGTTCACCGCGCAGACCTGAAGCGCAGCACGGCCGAGTACATGCACGAGACTGCATCGTGATATATCTAATGCATTATCGCGCGAACGAACACACGAATTATGCGTCGGTTGTTAATAAACAGCATTTTGACATCTGACGACTGCGATACCGGATACTGCGCGGAAGAGAGAGAGAGAGAGAGAGAGAGAGAGGGAGGGAGAGAGATAAGCGGGTTCAATCATTGCGCAATTAGCATCATCCATTTATGATGTATTTTATTACAGCTGCCGGCTGCCCATTAATTAATGATTATCCACTGTTCTTCCCGCACCGACTGCGATGCGAATGAAAACCGACACGATCGCGGTCAATCTGTTAACATCGATAATATATAATTACGTCTATCATCCCGCGAGCGGACGTGAATGCACATTCGCTCTTTATCCTGGCGGAACTCCGTGCCCGCAATCTACCGGGTGTATATATCGCCGATCCGGGCTCTCGTATCCCTTTCATTTATTTGCCCATTTGTCGGTCGGGCGACATAGGGCGACATTGTACACGGGCTGTCACGTAAGGGAGACGACGTCGCCGGCCGACCTCGGGATGATTGCTGATCGAATTACCGACGGACCGGTGGACCGACGAAGGATTCCTCGGATTCCGTAAGACCGGAAATTTAATTCCGAAGTCTGCCACAAAGGACGGCCGGCCAGTAGGATTAACGAATTCGACAAGAGAATTCCCCTCTGGATTCTGCCGCAAACTCACCCCTGTGGTACCTCCGCTTCTTGTCGTTCCTTTTCTCTTCCCTTTTATATCCGTGCAATCACCGGATGGAAGACGCGATTTGTCGATTCTCGGGAAGCACGAGGAGACTGTAGACGTGGTCGTCGGCTACTTAACTCGGTTAATTATGGACTAATGGAAGCGAAAGTTCCCTCAACAAACGAACTTGCGGTGACACAGAGGGAGGATGAATTCAAGCCATTACGATCGAGAATTCGGTCGGTCGGCCGCGTTCGAATCTTTATGAAATGCTTTTTAGGGGATCAGCTTTCGATTTGAGGAGTACGCCTTGACGAATTTTCAATGAAAGATGCAAGGTGCGAGGTGCAACCCTTCAGCGAAATCTCATGATGAAGAAGCTCGTGGGACCGAAGAGTCATGTCAGAAGTCAACAATGATCAGAGACGGGCGACAGGGAGAGAGGATTAAGTGGATGAAGATGAGAAGTCGAAAGAGAACACGGCGGTCCAAGAACGAGAGAGAATTTGTTCTTCCCTCGCTCCTTCCCCCCCCCCCCCAACTCCATGCATCGGAATTTCGTAGTATTAATTTATCTTCGTCCATTTAGCTCCTATCGCGGGCCTCGGAGCCCACGGAGGTCCATCGATCAATGTGTCCGATGTATGATGTGCCTTTCAGGTACTTCATCCCTTTTAACGCACGTCGGGGTGCTCGGAACACTCTCCGTCTCTCTCTCTCTCTCTTTGTCTCTCTCTTTCTGTCTGTCTGTCTGTCTGTCTGTCTCTCTCTGTCTCTGTCTGTCTGTTTGTCTGTCTGTCTGTCTCTCTCTGTCTCTCTCTCTCTCTCTCTCTCTTTCTCATTCTCTTGTAAGCATCCATGTAGCTCTCGCTGCGCTCGGAGTCAGTGCAGCGGAGTCAACGCATTCCTCTTTGCGTTCCTTCTCATTCCGCAGCATAAGTTACGGCCCCTTATCCAACCACGCTTTACTGCGGCAGTAAATATTCTCTTGCAACCAATTTCCATTTGCACGTATTCTCACCCTTCGGGCCGGCCGGTTCGCGACCGCACGCTGCCTCATCCCTTATCCGGTCCGCGCCCCTGTGCGTCGTCCTTTTTCCTGCTCCCACGCGAGTTCTGACATAATGCGGATGCAGAGGGTGGGCGCGGCGAAATTAAAAGGGTTTCGGGGTTGGTTTCGGAGAGTTTCAGCGGCCGACTGAAAAACACGTCGGAGGAAAAACGCGAAACGCGCGCTGTGCGACGATGATGGCGTTGTTCCAAAATACAATGAATATGAAACACACAGAAGAGTAAAGGGGTGGTGTGCACACGCGCATGCGTGCGCGCACTCGTAAACGCGGAGTGACTAAGTCAGCCGGCCGTTTTCGATAACTCGTCAAGATCCCGCAACATTGTGGGAGCCGACAAAGAACAAGGACAGCCCGTCGATTTTTATTCCTTGATAAATTTTATCTCGCCGTTACGTTCATCGCCATAAATGTCCCGAGAGCGGTTTTACTTCTCGGTGCCTGTACATTTCCTTCTTCTTTTCCACCCCTTGCTCCTCGTTGTTGGTTATCCGCGATTTTTCACACCGGCGCGGAATCATTCTCGCGTTTCGATCCGGCGCCGTCTATTTATGTTTCTTCTAGCACCGCTGCATAAGTTATGACTCGCCACCCTCGCGCAGTAAATATTCCTTTCTGCCTCCGTCATGCAGCCAATTTCCATTTGCGAATACTCTCGGTTGCAGAGATCCTTTTTTCCCTCATCCTTTCAGCTGAGCGAAGCGAGACAAGAATCGCGTATGACGAATACGAAGAGCCCGTATCGTGACACGCGGCATTTATTTATTTATAATCTGGGGCGGCGCGAATTCCTCTTATTTTGCATATATTCGTGTAAAATGTATGCTGATGCAGGAATAATACATTAATATGAGAGAGAGAGAGAGAGAGAGAGGGAGGGAGGGAGAGAAAGGAGAATAAATATTACTTTAATTATATATACTCTTCGTTTGGACGATTGTACATTTACACACACGACCGGATGAATATGTTCAAACATCCCGAATAAATCTTGAAAAAAATTACGCAGGAAAAAAGTCCTTGCTTTTTCACAATGTTATTCAATTCCGGAGTTAACGTTTTCTGATTTATTGGAGCGTAACGACGGGAATTTATTTGCCACGTTCGCTAAAATGTGTGTGATGTATATTGTTCAACTCGGCTATTTGAAAGTCAAAAATACAGCTTAGATATTATCGAGAGTAACGGATTATTAATGTTGCGCTGAAAAATACGATGTTTCCATCATTTTATAATATAAAACACTTGCTGAACTTCGTTACGGTTCTTGCGAGAGTCCTCGTTCATACGCGAGTCGATGTCTTCGCCAGAATGTGTCGACGTTGAAAGTCTTCGAGCGCGAGTCGCACTGATAATGGCATCTGTTCTCCAGCCCGAAGCCGGAACTTCATGGATGACTGTTAAAGCGAGCATTACTCATACGTAGTCTTTGGCACAGAAAAGAAAAAAAAGAAGGAAGAAGTTAAATGAAAAACGAATACATATTTGTTGTCCAGAAATTTGGTTAGACACGGATAATCTTCCTTTTCTTTTTTTTTAGTCACAATTTATGTCCTGGGTAAGTACTTTAATCTTTTTTCTGGCGTGAAATGGGATACTGGATTTGTACGCGTCACCTTTCGAGGAGGAACGTCAGGAAGAATTTCTATGCAAATGTACCCTTTTGCCGTGCAGCGAAACGGTAAATAAACAGAACACGGAAAAATACCGAGATCCAAGTTACCTCTCGCTTCCTCATCTTTTCTTTTCCATTTTTTCTACCTCTCTTCTCCCCTTTTACACACGTACACGAAGGACATATTACATTACGCTTGATTGCTCCGCTTCCTCGTTTTACTGTTCTTACTCCTCCACTCTTCTGTAAGTTGTGAGTAAAAAGAGAATGACGGACTTCAAAACTCGCGTTATAATTGAAAGTACAACGCTTTCCCACACAAGTTCCGCAAGCACCGTCTATCCGGCCTGTTTGCAGAAGCGTTAACCGCCCTACAAACTTCGTCGACATGTCGCGAGAGTTTTTCTATCGATTTCGCCCGTGGCCTTCCGGCTGCGCGCACTTTATCGCATAAAATTCGCCATTAGCCCGAAAATTCGTCGGCCATCGTGCGACGAGACGCTCATGTTCGATGAGCCGGGATCAGCCGGGATCACGAAGCGGCATTGTTTGCGGATTGCGTGCAATAACAATGGAGCATTCGGTGTTTGCCGCGAGACTCGATACAGAGATCATCAAACGTCTGAATGCAGTCGTAATCTCAAGTAATCTGGATTCACGGCTGCGTCTATATCCAGAAATATCTCGACAGTGCCGCTCGAGGTGTCTCGAGAACGCAAGCTAGTTTATCCGTGCCACCTCTCGTCGTCCTCGCCCACCCCGATCCACCCCGGCGGATATTCCTGGACGCATAATCCTCCTTCGAGCCACGGCGATTCGAGACACGTTCGCGGATCAGCGTCAGCGATATCATCGCGGATTAAGACACGGAGCTACGGCGCGGGGGAAAAGCGGGGTGGATGGGAACCTGAAGAAACTACCCAAAAAACGGGACGGGGAAGAGAAAATAAGAGGTGCAGGTGAGAGGAAACGAGATAGCAATATCGAAGCAGTGGCTCGAGAGAAAAAGAGAAAGAGAAAGAGAGAAACGAACCTCATAGTATCTCACTTAGAACTTATCCGGGGCAATCCGCCAGGGGTAAGCGGGATGAGCGGGTAGGTATGAGAGTGTGTTCCCGGCACGTTTGCACGAGGCGCGTGAGTTTTATCCGCCGGGTCGACCTGCCCACCTTACTTCTTAATTACCGAGATCCGTACGTATTCGTTTCGCAGCCGGGAATTCGGCCGGCACGCTTGCCCTCCACTCACTCCTGTGTTTAATCCTCTCTTCGATCCCGCGCGCAAGAAAACTCGGTATCATAATTTAGTCACGAACGATAAAGTTAATTGTTCAATTCGTTTCAATCGCGCCGCTTCATTATCTCGCGATATCGAGTGACGGAGTTGGATCACCCTCGTCAGATTTCTACGATAACCGTTACTTCGATCGTCATTACGTGATCATTATATTATCCCGTTTGCGTCCAGCGACGCCGATTATCTCACTTGACTCTGTCTCTCGCCCCGATTCTCGTCCACTAATTGTTCCGCTTTATCTTTGTAATTCATTGCAGGGGGAGGGAGTGGGAGGACATGGGCTTTACGTCCCAGAACAAGCTGTATACTCCTCATCCGCGGTCTACTCTTTTTTTCCTTCGATCATTCAGGAACACGTAGCAGCAGCCTCCCGTATTTCTCGCGACCACTCGCCACATCTGGGCACGCAATAGTTAAAGACGCTTAAGGGTAGTTACGACCGGGCCGCGCGCGCGAAACCGTCCGTCTCACTTCCAGCGTGCCACGCCTTCGCTCTCACGTTCCGCGCGAAAGCGCCGGCGTGAATTATCGCACGTCCACGGCGCCCGCGATCCGCCACCGGTATAATTTACTCGGGAGCGAGTTACTCGGGGGTAAAACGCGACGCTGATTACCCGTGTAACTGATCGCCCCGCGCGCGCACACGCGCACGCCTGTAGTCGATCGCTGAAAAGCGGAGATGGATCGGCATGTGTTTATTTGGGCGACGCGCTTTTGCAACTATGTACTGACACCGCCGACGCGTTACCGACGATGCATCAGGAAGCTGGAGCGCGAATACGTACGAAGAGGAAAAATGCACGCGCCGCTTAGAGGGAATTGGCGAAATTGGCGCGCCTTAATAGCGCTCTAATAGCGCTTTTGTATATAATAAATTATAGAGCGAGACGTGTGTATCGAGTGACGGCAGTGATGGTGGTGGTGCGCCGGAATTACGAAGCGGACGCGCCGACAATCCGAAATTTAACGGTGCATGCGATGAGCGCGCGCGTACGAAGATGCGTCCAACGAAGGATTATTAATTTCACTTTATTAAAGCGTAATCGCGGTGCTCGGCATTGCCGAAATTCGGAATAAGGGGACTCAGGTAAAATCGGATATCGCGTATCCGGGCACTCCGGGCGCTTTCTACCTAACGCGAAAATCTCGCTGCATTATCGGTTTAATTTATATGCGGAACGCTCAAATAATTCGGTATAACACGCGGACTCCACCGAGAGAGCAAATCCCACTCGAAAGCAAATTCAGAACGACCGTCGATGCGAACGAATCCGAGCGGGATAGGTCATTGCGCGCCACTCCGCGCTTTTAATCCGCGCATCGAATCCACTCGATTCTCCATTCACGGAAATAACAACCGATCCCTACTTCTGATCGACCGAACCGTCTTTCTCTCTCTCTCTCTCTCTCTCTCTCTCTCTCTCTCTCTCTTTCTCACACTGTCTCTTGCTCTTTCTCCTTTTCTCTCCGTCATTTTTTCTCGCTCGATTCCGTGATAAACCGCGCTCGTTCCGTTTATCGGACGCGCGAGAGGCCGAAATTTCTGCCCTACGTATATACATACATACATATATACATGTACTCACACGTAGAAACGCGCTCGTATAACGTTCCTTTGAAATTCCATTTTAAAATACGGCACGACGAGGTAATATCGCGATTCGTGAGAGTGCCTGATGTTTATATCTTGGAACCGGCGAAAGTTCCTCTCGGATCCGCGGCGACACGAAGCGGAGACATCCAGCACAGTTCACGAAAAGTCGTAACGTGCTGCTATGGGCCATTCGCCGTGCAGGGCGCACTGTAGAATTATCTCGTAGTGGTATTATTAACGCATCGGGAACGAATCACGATATGCGGCACGAGTGTAAGTACCTACTGCTCTGTAGGAGAGCGAGTTTTATGCTGCGCCGTTTCGTCGATGCAACTGGGGAATTAATAGGAGATGCTACTCGATTGCGAAACGAATTGACTGTTACCGCTCGATTCGCGGAATCGTGACGATTAAGTATTTATAGCAATTCAGGAATAGGAGATTGATTAATGAAATAATGAGTCTACGATTTTCTTTTCTCGAGGGCTTTCAGTGCAGCTGAAATCCCTGCGTTCCCCTCGACTCTTATGCTCGAAAGACGTAAGTTTAAGGATTTTTAATGTATAACGGTGTTTTAAAAATAATATATGTGAATCCTGGGTGAATAATATATGTGAATCGGAAAATATTCCACGCACATAAGTTTCAGAGACACTTATTCAAGTATAAAATTCGAAAGAAATTCAAAAGTGCGTACATCATTTCTTTCTCGCCGATGAAAGACAAAATTTCTCGCGAAGATCGTTTTGCAATAGCCGACAGCGAAAGTCGCAAGAAAAGCATTCCAGACAGGGTCTTTCCTTCTGTTCCGTTATATTTGTAGCCTCTGATTACAAACGTGTGGCGGTGACGGTTCGCGAGATAAGGCCGCGTCTCGGGGTTGTAGCGAGCGGCGCGTCGGGACATCCCCGTTGTCGCCTGGCTGGCGCGTTTCCGGCGTCGGCAGAGGAGGAGGACAAGGAGGAGAGGCACGTAGGAAATTACGTTGCACGTTAGAGCGCGGTTTCCAGCTGTAGAAAACGATCGGCACTGGTTCGACGATCGCCGGTCGAGCGCCAGTGCGAGGACGAGAGATGCCACGCGGCATATCTCGACGGGGAGAGGCACGTTGAGGCTCTCGACGGCATTCACACGGGGAATAAGCGACACCGATTGCCGGGGGATGAAATTGCGCTCGACACGATTCGGCTGCGCGCATACATGTATATCTATATGTATAGCAACGTGTAGCAGGGGCAAGCGAGTAAATTCGAAGCGGCGAAAAGCGAGAGATGGAGAAGACTCGCAGGGGACGGGCCGGGAAGACCCTTAAACAACCCTCGTAAAGCTCGGATGGCCTGGTCTCCCGCATCGGTCATAAAGCTTATAAAGCTGTACTATGGATGCCGGAGCTACTGGATGAGCCGCTCGGATGAGGGAAAGAGAAAGAGGGGAAGAGAGAGAGATAGAGAGAGTATGAGGCAGGAGCGCAGAAAGGCTTGCGCGATGGTGTGCTCACATTGGTTACTCACGGTTATTCCGTCGGGATAAACGAGAAACGGAAGCGACACTTACGTCACGCCGCAAAAAAAGGAGTAGCGATGCGACGCGGCAGTCACCGGGAGCTGCAATCGTATCCAGGGAACGGTACGGTACTTGGGAATTGAGTATAATGGCACAGGGATGCTCGAAGGTACCTAGCTTGTACGAGAGCACCAATAACATCGCGAATGCGATGACAAATTATCGCGCCAATACGTGCGAGAGACCCGCGGAACATCGAAACGAAAAGTCGATCATTCTCCAGTACGATTTCACGAATTATTATGAAGAACAACGTTTTGCGTCCTTTGCAGAGTCATAAATACATTGTTGCACAGAACGTGCAAAAGAAAAAATAAAATGGAAAGTTGCGGTTTATATTTATTTCTCACGTTTTCAGCAGACGTTCATCTCGGTCAACATTGAAATCAAAACAATGAAATCGAAACGCCGGTATATAATATTTAGTACAGAGAACGCAACGATGAGTATATGAACATGCTTGATGCGGTGCGATGGGATGTGCTGCATCCAGCGACGTTTTTTACGACGGTGTATCAACCGCAACCAACGTGCGTAAAATTCGCGAAGACTCGTTTGGTTAAGAGTATCGAATTTGAAGGGCGAAATAAAATCCGTGGCCTTTGTCAGGCGCGATGTAAATCTCGAGTGAACGCGCATTGTGTTAAAAACCGGTTTAATTCCCGTATTTATTTGTGGAGGCGAAGCGGACATATAATAATTTACAACCTGCAGGAAACGCCACGTTTTTACTAGGAATTAAGTATTAAATTGTACAGAGGTTTTCTGCTCAGCTCACACGATCGATCGGTTTAAATTGCGCGCTCACCATAAATTGTTAATAGCATTGTGCGCGACGGTATCGCACCATTGTGTATCGACTCGGCGCAATTTATTATCGAAAAACCCGCTCGAGGTCCGCTCGCAGTCAAAATTACGCGACGACACCCTCCCCCTGACCGCTGCTGCTGATTACTCGCGGTAGTCTACAAGCCGAATTTAATGAAATTTGATTGCGTCGATCGAATCAGATTTAACCAGTTAATCTCCGTGAGCGCAAATTATATTGATATTTTGCAAGCATCGATGCGCGAAGCCGCGCATTGTTGGCTCGCCGTTAACTTGAATCGTTGACACCGGCGAATAACGTCGAGGGTAACGTCGCGATCTGGCATCAGTAACTCCATACCGTCATTTGCGCGCTGCGAAACGAGGAAACGGTTCGTGTTCCACTTGACGGGGTTGCAAGGGAAGACAGAAGCCGGCGCTCTTCTCTCACAATCAGCGTTAAGCGCGACCGCGCGCGATTCCGAGCATTTGTTTGCTCGGCGTGAGCAGAGACGAAAAACGGACGGGCGCATTTACGCGATAAATGCGCGACGGCATAAATACGGCACTGAGGCGTGCATCATCATTTTACACCCTTCGTTTCTGCTCGCTGCGTGATAAACTGGAACCGGAAGCGGGATTTATGTCGCACGTCGCAGGAAGACGGGAGGTCGCGGAAAATCGGAGGCACTTGGAGTGCGACCGTCCGCGAGGAATGATACGAGGCTACGTTGACGAGTCGCATGACGACCGGAGGAGAGCCGATACCGGCGACGATCTGGCACGTAAGTGCCAATAAATCTGCTCGATGTCGTGTGCCGGAAGAGACGCGGCGAATCGAGTATGCGTGCGCCGGTAGAACGTCGCGAGGATCTCGTCTCGACAACATCGGTGATGTAACGGTAATCGGTGTTAAGTAAATGTGTGAAACGAGGAGACGTGCGTTCTTTTATCGAGAGGAAAATTCGCGTCGGAAGTGACTCGCAGCGGCAAGAGGGAGAGAGACGCTTTTACGAGCGGCCATTGCGGGGATGATGCGTGTTTATGGTAAAGGACAGACAGATAGGTATTAATTTTTATTAATGCACAAACAGGGATTTGGCGAGAGAGAGATCTGGTGGATTATCTTTTATTGTATATTGTAACGTGTTGGCGAATTGACGTCAATACATGATGCGGAAACGCGGTCGAAACAGCTAAATAACGAACGTATACGCATACACATGCCCATATTCGCCGAGATGACAATGTTACATACAAATCGCGCGTTCCCACACACCTTCCGGGTTTGCGCGTTCAAAAAAGTCACGAAATCGGGAAATTCTGCAAATGCGGCGGATTGATGATTCGCGCGAGTGGGGAAGGTCCAAGAAAAACGCACGAGCTTTTCCGACCGAGGGGTGAACTTTAAATTCGATCTGGGAATAAAATGTGTTCTCGTCAGGCACCGCCCTATATTCGTGGCGATTTTGTGCGGAACTTAAGATAGAGTGAAGTTACCGTCAGGAATTGCCCTGAACAAGCTCGGCCAGCGGTCGACTCGAGAGCTACATTATCGAAAACGGAAGTGTCGGGTCTTGCGGCCGCTCCTAAGAATTTCTTCGACAAGATCATGCCGAGTTCGATGAACTTGGCGCTCTAAAACTCATGATTGATGGTTGCACGACACGTGCTCGTACTACTGCTGGGATTTTCTTTTTTCTCATCTGTCTGAGTGGAAACAGAGAGACAGCAGCACTTGAGCGTGCAAATTGGTAAACAACTTGACCGATTTTGACGCATCGATGATGTTTGATTAATGCGCGCGATCAAACGCGTTCGCGTATCGTACCGGTTTCATTGGCGAAATTTAAATATTCACGCTGATCAGGGGCGGATGGGGGTTGGGAGGGGAAGAGAATTTGATAACGTCCGCAAATTATCGAATCACGGATACGCGAACGTGTCCGAGGCGCATAAAGTGTCGAGCGTTTCATGCGTTTCGGCGTATTTATTGGCGCGATTTGAAAGGTAATAATTCACGATAGTGCTGTGCGCGTTCATTACCATAATGGAAGCGCGGCCAAACGTTTAGAACGCAGGTGATACTGGGGTATCATCGAACCCTCGTATCGTATCGGTTTACCGGGTCCCGATGATGGACGATACGAAATTTACGAGTATAAAATTGCACGCGCGCCGTACGACGGAACGCGCTGTTTGGGCAGGGGCGGTCGATTTGTTTGCGTTATATCATTTGATATGTATTAATTACCATTAGCGACGGATAGGCGGTCGATAATTACCGGGAGGAGAATCGCATTCGACTGTAATTAGACTATTGTCCGCGGCGGGCGCAAATACACGCGCTACGCTTAATAAGAGCGCGAATTAACAGCGCGTCATCCCCCAAATAATAATTGATCATCGCTCCCGCCCGTCGAATTAACGTTTTCCGGAGACACTTTCGCCCGTGATATTCCCCGACAGCCGTAATTTCGATCAATCGGAAGGTGGTCGAGGAAAGATATCGTTCCGATTAGTGCGCGAGCGATTGTAATGCGCGTGCAACGGAGATCCCTTCCGTAAAAGGTAATATGCCTTTTCGTAAAAAGGTAAAATATAATACATCATTTTGCTGTACAAGCTCGGCACGCACAATTATCCCAGCATGAAATGCACGAAAACGCGTTGCGCAGCCATTCGATGAAAAGTGGCGGAGTGCTTGCCGTGCAGCTTTATGAAAGTTTCAAGTGATGCTTTTCGCAGTGACGTCATCGCTGGCAACGACGAAGGGCGGGCAAACAGAGAGTCAGGGGGAGGGTGGAAAAGCGAGTCTCGTCGAAGTCGACGTATTAAAGTTTGTCGGCAGGTATGCGCGCGGAAGAGGGTACTTTGCATCTGCAGGCCATTTGACCCGGCGATGACGGGGAGGAGCAAGAGAAATACAAGCGCCGACACCAAAAAAGGAAAGGAAAGTGCTTACTTTGCAGCGGAAACCCTTATCGTGCCGAACTTTCGCGAGACCGGTTGCGGCAGCCTCGTAATCACGCTAATACCGAAAGCCATGATCTCGTTGCATCCCCTTGCCCTTCGATCGCCAGGATTCGCTGGGATTCGTCATTTCGACGGCGATTCTGACGTGTGATCCGCGCGCGCGTATTTTTCGGCATGACTGCTGCCGCGCGGAGTGCGCGCGTATACGTTTGTGTATGTACACGGGCATATGTATCATGAACGCAATGACCATTGTCACCGATTACTGTGCGAGATGTTGCAGGAATTAACGATCGAACGGTATTCGAAAGGCAAACTACTTCGTGAATTGCTGGCAGCGTCGAGTCTGAGCACACCGATCCGACCCGCTCGGTTTTTCTTCCTTGCCTTCTTCAGGATTGAACGTTGCGAAAGTATCGAATTTATCTCTGCAGCGTTTGAAACTCGCAGCCTTTCTCTCAAATGAAATCTGCTTCAAGCAGAGCTTAAAGAGCGAGAGGACACTTCAGCCTGAGAGAGTAATCAGTTCTTCAATCATAAATGGCTGATAATGGAAGATGAATTAATTTAAAAACGTCGGATTGCGCCGTTCTTTCTGTGCTCGCTTCGTCATTGCTTTCGCAAAGCGGCGTCGAATGAAGCACCCGGAGGAAGTTACTTTAGCTGGCCGCTACCCGTGCACGTCATTCCCGTCGATGTTAAAAATTCAGTGGTGAAAAATCGAATTCTCGTAAGGGGGCTGCCGGCCGTGCAGATTCAGGACGTCCGTCGACCGGAGTGAGCGGGAATTATTAATAACGCTAACACGATCAATCTCCGAGCAGCCTTTGTTCGAGCGGCTCACGCGATCTCCGATGTGTCCTATGGATCTTGCTCTGTGTGCGTGCGCTCATACGCGCGCGCGCGCGTACGTGTGTGATGCATTTTGAATGAAAGTCGACGGGGCAAGCACACACGCGGGTGAATGCTCGGTATATCAGTGACTGAAACACCAAGTCACCGGTCGGTTTATCGGCGTTTTCAGTCAATTTCAGGCGGTATCTGCGAGAGCGTTTCACGCGCCAGCAAGTAAAAAATTGCCTCCGATATCCACGCGGTCGAGACGAATAATCCGACGTATGGAATTAAACACGGTCTGCTGCAGGAAATACGTACGTACATAAGGGCCGCACGACTAGCGGATTCCTGAATGTGCGCTGTTAGCGGATAATGTATAAATGATATCACTCTCCCCAGATAAATACGGGAACAACTGGTAACGACGCATAAACGCAATTGACGATTACACATCCCTTTGAGTGTGAGCACGCCATGACAAAATGATGACAAAAAGACGCGGTATTGTCCGATTTTCAAGCAGCAAGCTTCGATTGAAAAGCGAGCTGCGCGGCGGATTTCGTTGCATTAGCGTATAATAAACAATCATTTGCGTAAATGCAGCCGCTTTGTGGATTGTGCATTAAACTCGAATTAATAATAATCGCTGTACGAGAGGCAGCGCGCGCGTACATGCTTGAGCTACCGGATCACCGACGCAAACAGTGCGAAAACGTCAAAAGGGTCGCCATGACGATCTGATGTTACGTTCCACGGTAACGTTAAAATTCTCAAGTTACCGGGCGATTATCGAATTTTATCCTAATGTATCAATGACGCACCTAAAAGCGCGAGCGCGTTCATCGACGTGCAGCGGGTTTCAGTCGCGGCTGCCAAGTGGAATTATTAATGGCATTAACGCGATCAATCTCGCGTGCGGTTATCCAAACCGCCCACCCGATCTTCGATACTGCGTATTCTCGGGTCCGTGCTGCTGATGTGTTTCCGATGCCAATGAAAGGTGACGCAACCCTCGTGCGCGCGTGGGTGTGTGCGAACACCCTCCCGAGCGTGCACGTTCATGATCGCGTCTGAATGCGCGCTAATACAGAGCGGACGAGACAGATACGAGTCCGCATTAAAGCGAATTTATCCTATTCGAGCTCGCCATCCGCTGCCGCGACCGCCTGACTGGCATGACGTATGAAAATTGCCCCTGAATACGGACGCCGGTGTAATCCCAATTTTGAGGTGGACCGACATAGGTATACGTGCACACAAGTATACAAGCGACTGTTTGTAATCATTAAATAATCATTACATACATACACCGTTCGGTGCACCCCATTAAAATTTATGCAACGCGTGCGCGGAAAGTCGACTAATATTTAGTTCGTTAGATGCAATCGCGGATTCGAACAAACGCGTTGCACGCACAAGGGAAAACAGTCGTTACAGGTTGTGATGCCATACACGAGGTTGAAAGAGCATGTTTGGGAGTAGGAAAAGTGCCGACGACGTGGTCCCCATCAGAAAACCACTGATGACCACTGATGATCCCTGGCTGTCGCGCGACAGTGATCTAGCGCGATGCTGATGGATCGAAATAACAGCAAGGGGATCTTGAAAGGTACGTGATTGACGTAAGTCAATTACCACCATACACCATGCAATGCTACACCTGACCCGATACATGCACATTGTTGCACTCTCGATGCACACGGTGTCGAGTGGACAGGACAGCAGACTTCCGTGCTCCTTCGTGTGCATTACGGAGATATTTGCGCAGGCATGGGGGGCAGGCACGGCTGCAAGCATGCGAAATATGACGTACGACGCGAAAGGGCCGCGCGCGATCGAACTCCCCCATAACGCCTCAGTGTTCGTCACCGCGAACGTGTTCGGATGGACATCCGGAGCGCATGGAGCAATTTACATGGTACGTGCTGGGGAATGTTTATTAATTAATGAGCAGCATACTTTCGGGACCCAACTATGCGACACATCCCTTCCGTTCCTTCCGAGTTCCGATACGGACGACTATGTACAATAATTTCACCATGACTAATGAACGCGTGTCTATCAGCCATCGTCGCATCCCCCAGCTTATAACACACGTATCATGCATTCTCGACGTGCGTTATGTCACGTCGCATGTCGCGGTATTCCAGTCGCATCATTATTTCCGACCGCCGGTTGTCATTAATTGAACTTCTTTGATAGGCATTCGAAAATATGTTTTTCTTACGTTTGCGCAGGGTGGCAGACGTGGCCCTAATCCAGCGCTGACACCATCGACTTAACAGTTAACTTGAAATGACTAACACGGTCATTCGCTTAGTTTCCATTTATGCCTTTCCGAGGATTACAGAGTCCGAATTCAATCCCGGCGCGAATGCGGGAAAGTCATGTTACATCGTTCGTTGGCGTTCTCGGATAGGATCCGTTGCAGAGCATTACGCCTCGTTAGATGTCAAATCTCACTAAGCGCTATCTTGCGATTGTGCATTTAACGCCGCGCTATCTGCTGTCCGAAGAGAAATTTTTACCTCGCCTTAAATACGACGTATCGCGTTTCCGTCTCCATTGTACGCAACGAAAAATCATCCTACGCGCGGCTGTAATACATAGCTAGGCAAACAATACTGCAGAGGGTATACGATTGGGTTACTTGCTCGCGGGACGAAAATGGAATCTCATGTCGCGCGAAGCACATTCCGCCTGTATTCACTGCGAAGTTATAAAGCGGAGAGCCACACAGCGCTCCTTTGTGCTTTTAATGAACGATACGCGTCATCGACACGTATCGCAGAATGCTACCGAAACTATAAAGCTACTTTGACATCGGATAGAGTACCCAGTTCCCGTACGGAAGCCCCAACAAAATGATCAAAGTGAAGTAGAACGCTGGCGATTCGCATCGCGTGCATGCAGAATTGTATGCGGATGCTTTCTATTAATCAACTTTACGGGGAGAAACATCTTGTAACAGGCGCGGACCGCCCGCGCCGCGTCGCAGTCGTGCAGCACTCGTTTAATTGCGTTACGTCGGAATGCCGAGGGAATTAAGAGCCGTTTCCGAAGCGTGCCCGATCGATTCGCGGCGGTTCGTTATGGCCAGACGGAGAACTGTGGAGTACAATATGCACACGCATACGTATGCGCGGCGCCCTAAATGTCAAACGGCCGTCATTTATATTCGGCGATAATTCGAGTCCGCGTCCATCGTGCAGTGACGGTTCGCCAAACAACGGCGCCCCGCGCGCGTTATTAAATCTCACCCCGACGATTAATTTATGCGCTCGCTGTCAACCACCGTCCGTCCGTTCACACGCGGTCCCTGCCACTTCCGGCGATCGCGGCGGGCTTTCGTTCGGTGTTCGTTATTTATTTGACGCGAGTTTCACCTGCGAGTCAACCTGCGGCCGCAGGTGCGATTCGGCAGATCCGCGCGACGAAAAGTGCTCGCGTCCGCGCGAATGCAATGATTATATATAGCGTCGTTGCGATTATTGCGGCCGGTCATCGTGCCAGTATTCGGTCGCCGCGTGAATACCGGAAGAGGAACGTTACCTCCGCTCTCACCCTGCCTCCTGCGCGCGAGGAAAACGCGACACGCGAGACTCGTTGTAGTGATATATTATTAATTTATCATGAGATAATTAGTAGCCCTTCGTCGAGCGAGCTGTGAGATCGAGCCGCTCGTCGCTTGCATGCTCAATTCCGCGGTTCCGCGAAAGGGGTTGTAAATCGCGGCAGTTGCGCAGAGTATGAAACTTTATTTCGAGTTTCCAACCGCGTGTGTCGGAAGTCTGATGTATAATCGATTGTAATCGCGACATTTGTTTACTGAGTACTTGATGGGACTGAATGGGTTTCTGTAATATTGCATTATCATAATTTATGAAGTGGTGGCACAATGATGTTAAGTAATAATCGCGTTCTCGTAAACAGGCAGTTCTAATTACCGCCCGCAATCGATTATTGTAGTTGCCGACCAGAGCTAGCTACGGTCGTGCGTTACGAATTTATTAGAAGTTGCGTTTAACGTATCGCCCGCCGACCATCGCGCGGAATGCGCGCGAGGGAATTTATCCGCTCGCGATTTCAGCAAGCGCAAACCGGATCGAAGCGAGTTACGCGCGTTACACGCACAAGATGCGGTGGAGTGTCGCGTTTAAGGGGAAAATATGGAAGAGATATCAAACGTATTGATGGGCTTCTTCGACGTTACTAGCAAATTGCTACGAGAAATATCGCGCAACGAAATATCGTATGGCACTTTCGTGCGACGTTGGTCGTGTAATAAAAAATCGATACGTTTCAATGCATCTTAACGACGGTACTCATACAGCCTCGGCATTATGTGTCGTGGCTGTATGCGAGCGTGCTGCAAAAGCCGAGCTGCCGTTAGTACAAGCAGGAAGGCGCGACGGCATTACTAATTTATCGTAAGGGTCCCATGCCCCATTATTCCCGGCGCATAATTCACGTTGCATCGTGACACGCAATCGTGCACTTTACCGTTCGCGCACGCGCCCCACCCCGCTATTCCCGCCATAGTGACCGAAGTGTCGAAGGGATGAAAAAACTGCACAGTGAAGCGCGAGGTAATCAAATTATTAAAATAACAAGCCGCTCGTTCGACTCGTCTACGCGAGCGTGCGATAGTACAAAAAAATAAGCTCCTTTGCGTTACATTCTCGCCCGGTTTCGTGCGCTCGATTTGACACGTTGAGGGTGGCTCTATCTTTTTGTTTAATTAATAAAGGTATTACTCGCGTTGATTGCGCAGCGGACGGGAACTCGCTCGGCCACGTCACTTTTGCGTAATTAGAAACGAGCCAGCCTAGTGCATGCACTTTCCTGCATATCATCAGTGGTTCACGCCTGAATTTCGCGCCGCTCGCGCCGAAGTTAATTAACGGTGGCTAAACGTCGCGTTCGCGCGCGTTTTGGAATAAGGTACGAGCACGTTGAATCGGCTCGATGAAAGATCGAACGAACGATTTCACCCGCTGTACGCACAAAATTACGAGGCTGCACGCGATTTGCGTTTTCTCGCGGGCGATATTATGTATATGCCACTCAAATTATGTTACATTGCACGCGCGATGCAGGCGCGCGTATTGTCAAACGAGCGTGCAAGCAAGCGTCAAACGCTACGAGCGTCAGAAATGGCCAGTCCCGACAACAACGGTGCTGCATAGCTGCCAGTATGATCGAAACACGCGAAATGTTTGAAATCTCACGCGTGCACGCACAGATTCGGCCGTTTTAATCCTCACGTGAAATTCCGTCGTGTTTTCTTGCGGCGATCGGCGCGCGGCTTTCAGCTCAACACTCGGAGCTAAAGGGTCGGAATATCCAGTATTCTTTTCTGGCTGTTCGTATTTGAAACATTTAAGCCTGGGATTATGGAACGGATACCGGATGTACTATGACGAATGTTACCTCGCTGCGATCTTTTGCCGTAAATGACGTAAACAATATCAGACGTGTTCGAGGAGGATGAGACCCCGCGTTCTCGCGGGGAGGGATGTAATTAATAAGGCTTTAACGTGTCGTCAGCTGCACGTGCAATTTTTCATGCTCGCAGTTCCGATGCTGTTCCATCCTTAACCACCGTCGTAGCAGACCGAAATGATGGAAGAGGCGCCAATGTTCTTGCTCCGAAAAAGGAAGAATGAGAGGCGGACGAGGGTGGTGATACCGAGCCGAGAATAAGACATACAAGAAGAATGAAGCGAGGACGGGCAAGTAAGCTTGCGATAATTTGTAAGATTATTCATTAAGCCGCGAGCGTCATCGTCAAATGCAACACGATGACGTATTAAGGATCGATGAAAAAGAAATAAATGAAAATTATTTCAATTTAGCAAACATCTCTTTACATACGTCACGTTAGTCGGCTCTGGCTATGGAAAACATTTTTGAGCGCCATGAAAGAAACGTCGATCCTAAATTCTATTATAATTTTCCCATGTAGGCTATCACACAGACTATCATATAGATTTCTCGTACGAACCATTCACGAGGATGACGACTGTCGATATGTTCTCGACATAATCATTCTAAATATACATTTCCGATTATCTATCTCCCCGTGTCGATCCACATATGAAATCGCGGAGAACAATGCCGAGTTACCGAGCACCATTCCGCTGCAGCAGATGCAACGTATGATCCCAGCACGGATGTTGGCCGTTTTGCAGCAGCATTCCACCCCCTCCCTGCGTTTTTCGCAGTCCTCCCGACCAAATGTACCACCGCGTCATTTCGCTGAACCGAGAATAATAAATCAAGTTCAGCCAAGAGCGATTATAGATCCGACAGCTTCGCCACTTTTTGGGAGGGAAAGTTTTTCATTTCTCTTCCCGCGAGTCAGGTATATCTGATATTTACGCATAATGCTGACGTTAACAACCTCTCCTTCTCTCCCTCCTCTCTTGCCGCCGAGACTTCACGCAGCGATGCTCGTCGTTTAGGCCGGCAGAAAAAAATATCCGGATGGCATAAGGGTCGACGGGGTACTCTTAACATCCCTTAACATGCTCCAGCATCCCTCGGCTATACGCTCCATCGCGTCTCTCAGTCGGTCGATACCGATGCCCGTCAGGCAAGTACACCCCTCTGCCTCGTGTACTCTCTACTCCCCCTACACCCTCTTGCACACCCTGTTCCACTGCCGATCGACCACCCATTCCTCCCCTCGCTCGCCCCATGCTTTCTACCACCGACTCTGCGTGTTACGTCAGTGGCAGACCGACCTCAACCCTCCCGTTTCACCCCTATCGCCAACTCTCGATTCCCTCGTTTCACCTCAGCCGTCCCGGCCACCGTCGTCTGCTCTCAATGACGTCACGGGGCTGCCCTACTCCGCGCCGCTAAATTCATATCCCGGTAGCAATATATATATATATATATATATATATATATAAATGTGCATATAAGTAATAGTATATCGATTACCAATGATCAACGTTATCGGTTTGTCCCACGGAAGCTTGCGTTCTCTGCCTAAATCCCACCATTCCTCTTCTTTTTTCTTTCCCTGCCCTCACACACTTTTTTACCGTTTCTCCCCGAACATGACTATCTCATTTTCTTTATCTTCTTCTTCCCGGTCGACAGTCTCTCTCCTCGTTGCGAATTTAATTAATGCAAAGGAGTCTCTTTTGAATATCAAGAAGCCTCGCAGCCGAGCACTGCGTAGGAATTTTAAGTCTCGCCTCCGGAACTTTGATTTGGAAATAGCCTGTCGATCTTGACGCTGTTACAACCGCGCGGTAGAATCTGCATAACAAATATAATGTAAACGCGGATATAATAAATTAAGAAATACCCCAGGAGGATAGTTATTTGCGTCACCTATTCCACCCTACGGTGGAGAAAAGCCTCTCGATAAAGCGGCGAACTTTCAAACGCGCGGTTCAATATCCCTCGCGATTACGCGAGGTACATTCCCGCGCGTTTCATCCCTCGTTAACGTGGCCGGAGGAAAATGACCGGCGTACTTTCCCGTCGCTCTTTAATTACGCCGGCGAGAACAATGTCTTGGTCGGACGTAGCTTTCCGGATTACACGAAGATATTTTTCCGTCGGCGGAAACAGCCGAACCGGCCACGTCGCCCCTGCTGGACTTTAATATTCCGCCTCGGACTTTAATAAAGCCACCTCGTGCTAAAAACGCCGGTGCGGATGTAGTTACACAAGCTTCTCAGCCGCGGGTGGTAGCAAATTACAACCTGCACTCGCACAGCAAAGACAAGAGTGGTAACGTGATGACATCGCGGTTCTTGCGAACGTCAAGCGGACCGCCGCGTCCCGGAGCGGAGTGCAATTCCGCGGTCCAGACAGAGTTTGTCTCTGCTCTTGCTGGTTGCGCGCGGTCACGAAGAACGGAGGGCAACACGTGCGAGAAGCATCGACAAGAAGCCGATGTCGTCGTCGTCGTCATGCCGGCTGCTGTTGCCCGCCAACGGTCGAAACTATCCTGCCGGCGCGCGTCGTGTGGTTGACGGTTTTTCGTGCGGCGCTTGCAAAGTCCGAATATGGTACCGGAGGGGTCGAGAGGGTCATCACCTCGGGATGGGCTGTGGCTGTGCGCCATCGACGAGGGATCCAACGGGGGATGAAACGGAGAGATGGCTCAACGCAAACTGGATGCAACATTGGATACTGCTCACCGGTATACGCCGGGCTCATCGGAGCGGAACAAAGCTCAATCCCGATGAGCTGACTTGGCAATTCCGCACTCGACTCTCCTCCGGCCCGAAACTAGCCCGGTAATATTACCGTGCATCGGGTGTAACGGCTTTACGGGCCGCGGGTGACCACTTGACCCGTTCTACCTACAGGTACGCGGCAGAGCGCGTTATTGATTCAAAAAAAGGGAAACGGGAGAGAGGGCGCGAATTGGAGAGGAAGAGAGAGATAGATAGATAGATAGATTATTATTATTATACTGGGAGGGGGGAGAGAGAGAGAGAGAGAGAGAGAGAGAGAGCAGCTGCAGCGTGGCAAAGGAACACGGTGGATATAAGGAACCCATATTAAGCTAACCCATATTAACCCAAATAACTATGGGGTTACGGTTGTATATTTGGGTATTTAAAACTATTAGTGAGTGAGTAAGTGTGAGCAATACCTATTTGCAACGTGTTTGGTCGAGAATGATATTGCGCGCTGCGTTGTACTTGGTCATGGATGTCAGTACATGGTTAACAACATTATATTTTTATAATTAATTTATACTATCTTAGAGCAACAAAATAGCAACAAATTCCAGTGTAGTTGTTTTTTCGATTCCGGCACTCTATATAGATTTTTCAGTATGGGGGGGTCCAGCTTAATGTTAAGCTGGACCCACCCATTTTGATTGCAATTTCCTGCAAAACGGTTCGAGCAACAAAATCGGGAATAGAGCAACTAATTAGCACATAATTAGCACTAAATTTTCTGATAGGTCCGAATTGTTTTGGGGTTGGTGGGGGGTCCAGCTTAATATGGGTATATAAGGAACAAGGAGTAAAGAAGGAGAGCATAGAAGGAATAAGTCGCGCCCGGGGTGCGGATCGAATATTCGGGACTATTGCGAGGGATGATGTCGAAGGAGCACGTCGGTGAGACGCACGTAGGTGACATGCTGAGCGGGGGACCACAGAGTGTGAGAGAGAAATCAGAATCGCACGAACGAAACGGCTTTATTCAGACTATCGCATGACGACTTGTGGTGCACGTGATGCAAACGTTAGCGAGCACGTAAGGAAGAAGGTGCAATTACGGATACGATTGTTCGTACTTAACGTTACGATAGACAAAAGTGGGCGCGTGGCACATAATTGCAAGAGAAAAGAAACGTGAGGAAACGTGGAGGAACATCGAGAGGGGAAAATGGAACGAGCAGTGGCGCTACGTAATCAGGACAGATACGTCATTATCGCAAGAATTGGTGGACATGAGGATGGGAAAGAGATCTTCGAAGATCCCTGTGAGAGATCGACGAACGGGAAAGTACAAGGGCGGACGAGAGAGAGGACGAACGCCAAAGAAACGGAATCGAGAAAGAGCAAAGTAGAAAGTGAGGGGATGAAGTACATTGGTGTCTCGGGATGATAGAACTTTGGAAACGGGGAGGACGGGCTGCTGGGGAGTGCGGAGGAGACAGGAGAGGACGGGAAGGAAGGGGACGAGGAGCGCACGTCCGGAAAAGCGGATACGCGCTGGGATGCCGCACGAAAATTCTACTGTCGTTCTCTAAGAGGCTTCCATTTGCAAATTCTGTGGGCTTTTCCTTTTCTCGGTCGCGGACGCCGGTACGACAACGGGAAACCGGGAAGAAAAACGGAACACCGACGCGACGGCGGACTTCCCGCGAAAGAATATATTTACGACGGCCACGCACATGCACATCGAAATGTACAATAATATACAGTGTCGCGAAACTTCCGGATGTATTTCTTGAACCGCGGCTACTGGAGAGTAAGCTCAGAAAAATTATTTTAGTGGCGAGACATAAGGAGCTGAGGGATGATTTTTGTAAATTAGGAAATTACGATAAATGAACATGAGAGCCACAAGTACTTAATAACTTGTCACTTGGCAATTAACGCTAAACAAGTTTTATAGTAGCAGGACGATCTTGCATTAAGACTTCATCGCTTAAAGATCCAAGATACATAACGTTGAGAAATAAAAAGCGTAATACACTGAGAAAAAAGATTGCATTGAGATTTATCGTGAGACCTGGAAGACTGGAGGGAGATTCCGTGATACCCGTGTAGAATAACGAATGGCTACTCTCTCGGCAAAATAATAATAAATCCTCGCCTTCTGATACCGCGATACCGCGAGGTCGGCGCGCGGTTCCAGTCAGCATCCGTCGTGTGACGCAAAGTTCATCCCATTGTTTTTCTCGCCGTCGCAGAAAATTCCTTCATCGGTTTCCGTAGTGTCCTGTTCCATCTCCCGGATAAGTTACTTTTACTTCCGATAAACGCATGAAGTGTCCGCGTCGGCCGGAAAGTGGTGGATCAAAGGTACTTCGATTGTCGGGCGGAAGCGGACAGTCGCGCAATCGGAGCGGCCGCTTCGAGGTCGGACACGCGCGCATCGAGTTAGGATTTCCGGTCGCCCGACAAGAATATATCGCGCGAGTGACGTCGGTGGGAAAACGTTCGGGAAATGGACTACTAATGTCGTTTCTCTTTCGGGTGCACGCCGCACGTTAAAAACGCAACAGCGTTTTACGCATCATCCATATGGATATATGTATATATATCCTTTTTGCATGACTGAAGATTATCGGGAATTTCGCGAAGCCGGAAATTAATTTTCGGTTTTACGACGGTGCTTACGATGGAATGGTAGCGCGCGGGTAGAAAAACCGAGAAAAATAGCATTATTTTACGCAGGTGTGCACGCAACAACGTGCGCGTCTCAAGAGTGCAGAATAATCTGCGACAGTTTGCCAAGCACAGCTCATGACAAAAACGAGGCCAAAGGGGGGAAGAAAGGGGCAACATCGAGGGGTTAAGCAACTTGACCCGAGCAGTAGGGTGTTTCACCTGGATGGAATCGCCCCCACCGCTCCGTCGATCCGCACCCTCTTGACGTCACAGATGCACCCGATGACGTCACGCCGCAACGTCACTGCGCCGCCGGTTGCCTCAGGTCAGGGCTCGTTCCCAGGGACGTATCGCGCCGAGGGGGTGTCGGTGGCATGCAAGTCACTCTCCCTCCTCCCTCGCCGTCACCCCCATTCCCTCATTCCCCTGTCGCTATGATCGGAAGGGTATTAGCCGCGGGCAATTAATTACCGAAGCAACGATCGGGGGTTGGGAGATGGACTCGTTAATTATAGTCGTGGTACTCGTGAATGTTCAAATATTAACGAATGTACTTGCCCCGGTGTTAGTGGCGATTAGGCTGGGCGTTAATAAATTACTCGGAAACGCACAAATTCATTCTGAGATTAGCGTTAATAAAGGATTAGACAATGCCATTCGGTAATGAATACCGCGGATTAACGTGGCATTAAACGTAGACTACTTCTCGCGATTAGCACGTATGCAATCGCATCGAGACGAAGCGGGCGTAATACAAAGAGCTTTATTTACACGTATTACGCGAGATATCGTTCCTGTTATTAAATCTCGTTGGCGAGCAGCGAAGTAAACGTGCACACCGTGAAACGTATCTCTCGCTTCGCTATGTCGCGTGGAAAAGTGTTACGCCAGTTAATTACGCGAGTTACACCGTGACACATATACATGCACCTCATCGATCATCCTTTTAATCGAAGATCGCCATTGTTAAAACAGATGCCGACCGCTTCTTCTGGAAAAAATTTTCTTAACTAAATCAAGAATGCGCTCTGCAAATAAAGTGATATGCATGACGTCGATTAAATATTGCAACGCTGACAGCACGCAAGTCACTCCTTTCCCGAGTGTGGAGCATTAGCCGTAGGCAATTAATTACTCAAATACCCACGCAACATACGGTGACGCGTTAATTATACTAAGGGTGTCCGTAAATAGCCGAACGATAGCGCGCACGAATCTTCTGACGACAAACGAGTCTCGGCAACGTATACGACCGCTGATGACGACATAACACGGCCATTTTTAATTAGATCGGGAATATTTAGAGACCGTTCTAAGTAAGAGAATTCATTATCTATAATATATCATTAATTCTCTCATTTGTGCAGCGCTTGAATAAACCTAAACAAAAGTCCCGATAATTCTGCCGATTTCTCTTACACAAGTCGTTCTGCGGCAGATTTCCTTAAATTCTCTCAATTCGTCAGATGAAATTCGCGAGAAGAATCGCTTCAGATAGAAAGAGCGCATTGATTAATCCGTGCGACGATATTCAAGTTCACGATCGCGTGCAATTAGGTAGTACCGAGGTAGGATGCGGTTCCGGCGAAATAAAATCTCGCAGGTTCGTGCAAGCAAATCTTCCCCGAGAACAATTACCAACGTCAGCGAATCGTCTTACTTCATCTCGCAATAACCGATGCGATTTTCGGCAGTGGAGGCTGAGGCTCGGAGTTGAGGGATCGTGGATTGGAAGGGGTGAACGAGAGATTGGCGAGCGGCACTTTATAAGTGGCCTCGTTATCGAAATGCGATAATTTGTTTAGCCGACCGCGAAATCGCTCTTCCCGTCCACCCTCGACCCACCCCGTCGCCCGCCGCGCGCCTCACCTACCGTCCCCGGCCGCGTCGACCGATTGTCCCCGTTCCATCCGGCGCACATATTCTCGTCGCCCCTCGACGCCTGTAATCGTGCGCCTGACAGAGCTGACACTTTGGCATCATTACGATGTAAATGAACGCGTAGTATCAATGCGTGCCAGGATCGCGCGGCCTGTTCATTATTTTCCGCGGTCGGTGGATTCGTCAGGTAGCTCCGTCGACAATTTATACGCGCCGGATTGAATCTCGCGCTCGACTTACTCGCGTTTTGATGCTTTTTGACGTTTCTCCTCCGGTCGATTTATGCTGTTCGATTTATGTGTGGGGAGAGCAAAGTTCCCTCTTGCAAAACTTCGATAACGAAAAAGCATTTTTAATGTATATTTAATGCCCGGTTGCGTGGGGAGCCTCTCGTTGATACAGTACCTAAATGAGTAATGGCTTATTGCGAAAATTTGTTTAGACCTTAACAACACGGGATGCGCGGGGATAATTAATACGGTCACGCGGATCCGCCGATCTGATAATACGCGAGCCTGAAATGCCTTCGATCACACGTATGGAGAAATCACGCGTCTGCTCCCGCACGCACAATGAACGTCACAAAAGTATAATATAATGTAATGACATTTGTATGTTTTGCGCGATTTTCCACGTCTTTACGAAATCTTCTTTAATCAATTGTTAACGTACAGAGAGGAGGTTTCAGATAGACAAAGATAGAGACTGTGCAATACGCCTCTTACAAACCCGATTAAGATATTCGCGTTACGAATTTTGTTGAAATTGTTTAAAGGACGTATGATTGAGTATTATCGAGCGTTCGTTTAATATTTCAGCACAACGATATTCGTTCACATCAACCATGCGAGTTTGGATTTCCAATTATTTTAACGGAGCAAAAGCTCTGGCTGTCACCTGCAGTTTGGATCGCTCGGAATCAAAAATATATATATATATATAGAGAGAGAGAGAGAGAGAGAGAGAGAGAAACGTCCGCCTCGAGATAATTTTGAGACGGGATAAATTACTGACGCGCGCGGTTTCATCGCATTCAGAGATGGCGATAACAATGTCGACAATAACGTTCCTAGATCTCGCATCCGCCTCCACACGTGACAGTTTCCCACGTGCGGATGTGCGAAAATTTTTCGACGTCCCTCGCGCGCCGTTTCATCCACCGGAAATTAAATTTTGATCGCGTCTATAGAATCACTTCGCAAAATTCCATTTTAGATCGATGTTTTCACAAAGTTCGGCAATATTCGTTTATATTCATGGGATATACGTGCAATGGCGTCACGAATCAGCTTACTAGACCGGAAAAAGTATGCGCGGTTTGATCGATGTTTCAGCTTAGACCGTTACGGCGTGATGTTCCCGCCGCATAAAAAAAAGAGAAGAAAAACGTGTAAAAATATTCAATACACAATAGATATAAAAAATACATCCCAAATAAATGTCAAGTATAATTTCATCCGAATTGATTGATTAATCACGAAATTCAGCTCGCCGATGATAAAGGAGCATTTTCGTCCATTCGCTACGGGTTTTCGAAATCAGCGACAAAAACGAGAGAGTGAGAGAAAGAGAGAAGTGAGGAAGAGGTCTTACGCTGGTTAAAAGAAACCATCGGAGTTACAGCTGCTGTGGAATGGCGAATGTTCGTGCGCGGGCCAATTCCACAGTTAAAAATTATATGAAGAATCCTCGTCGATCCCGCGGCTGGTACAGCAAGGACGACAAGAACGGCGCCGATAACGCCACTATCTGACATGCCGCACGTGAATGTTTCCCACACTGTCTTATCAGTTCATATCATGATTGGTATCGGGCGATCCGCGCACCCATGTACAGTATAATTAAGCTGATCGCATTGTCGGAGGTGTTTATTCGAGATCCGCCAACATCCATCGTCGCAATAATGTACTCTGAGTTGGAAAGGGGAAGCCTGTGCCCGCGTTTGTTACCCTCTCGGCCTCACGTTGAATTTGCACAGAGCAGAGCCGGCGAATGGCGACTTTCTTTCGCTGTTTTCCCTGCGCAAATAGGCAGAGCGTCTTTGGGAAAACAAGCATCGGGCAGGAAAGTAGACGCAAGACGGCTTTAAGAACTCGGCAGCAGAGAGCACTCTCGATGTATGAGCTCTCTCTTTTTTTCTCTCTCTCTCATCCTCTCTCTTATATTCCACCGCTCGCTCCGAGACTAATCTCGCAAATCAAATAAAGATTGAATCGCGCGAAATGTGCGTCTTGCGCGCAATTAAATCGCTTCTGCGTCAAGTGATGAAATATTTATGCAACGAATGTGCGTCAGTGATATTTATCAGTAAGTGCTCTCTTTTTTCTTTTTCTGCATTTGCTCGTGCACATTCAGCGCATTACGCAACATTTGCGTACATCATTAGCTTGCATTGAACACACATGCATGCAGAGGACATAGAGAACGAATGGTCCAAGGAAGTTCCTGTGCACGAGTGAATGTATGCGTAGACGGTACATTGTAAATGGCTATTTACAATTACATATGCGTACATGCAGTTTTCTTCCTCGAGCAGGAGCAAAACATGGTCTCATTAGTATTGCGATGAATCTGCGAATAAGGCAACATTTGCACGTATGTATGCATATGTGATACACATACATATACGTGATTATTTGCATCGCATATATTATAAAATAATGATGTGATCTAGCGACGTGTATAGAAACACGGTAATGCCTTTTGATGAAACACAAGTTGTTCAAACAGCTTGGAAATGTGTATTGGTGTCGTCTATTCTTCCTTTACTGATAAACAATAGATCCTCATTTATGTATCGCGTGAAGAGGATTTGAGTTATGTCGCATATCAAACCGAAAATGCTAAATCGATTCGTATACAGATAATTATAGGTGTGCGTCGCGTTTTCGGTGATGTGCACTTTACCACGCGTGTACGTGTGTGCGTGAGCTCGAAAGTGTGCGCGCGAGTATCATTAGCCGACGTTAAGCGAATACACGCATATACATCCGCGTAAATTGCACTGTCGGGTATCAATTTTGGCGATGCATGCAAACGACGCGCGTGGTTAAATGCTCGCCAGGGGGGAAACACACACGTGATGATTCCCAAGCGCGATAGATTTCCGCATGACACCATTTTCCAAGCCCTTCGATGGAAAGAACGCCACACGTTAATGAACAACGATGGTTCCCGATCACATTGAGCAAGTATACTTGTAAAATTGTAATATCCGCGATCGCACGATCACGTACGAGAACGCCGTAAATGAAAAGATATCGAGTTGCTGATATAATCATTGTTGAGCAATCTTTAGCGTACGAGAACACGTCTTGAACAGGAACGATTATGAGAGTCGAGGTAACGAGAGGGTGGAGAATAATTGAAAGATAGAGAAATTATTTTCCTAAAGCGGTATTCTTCGATTTAATTGCCGCAGGTGGCGCGAAACGTCGCTCGGTTGGCTGAGGCAAGAAAAGTCCGAAAATGTTAATTCACTTCCGCAACGGTAACGTGTTTCGGCGTGGCAATTTGTCCCGCGCGTCCTGGAAAATGCAGGGGGCATAAACTTTGTAATTTAGTTACGTTTTCTCGTTCACGCGCTGCGCTCGCGTGGCGCATGCAAATGTTATTACTCGCGTCGATCCAACGTCGAGTATCAATTCTGGAGGTGCAAATGAGAGGAAGAGAGAGAGGATAAAGGGTTTTTCGAAGGGACCACTAGCCCCAAAATAACGAAATCGATTTTACGTTACGTTATGATACAATTAAATTTTTCGTTTTTGAAGCCTGAGCCTTTAATGGCAGAGCACGATGTCGACCATTCTGCGCCTTGGTTACATCCAGTATCGGGATTGTATTTTGCCTGCATCGGCTGGACACTTCGATGGTATCACGAATTTGGAAATATTGCTCGTGAGGTACTCGTCGAATCACTAAAGGTACAGGGAAATGTACTTAAATCATGGGATATTCAAGTTACGATGTCTGCAGCTCCTCCATTTCTCGATATGCGTATTTACACACCGAAACGTGCAATTCCGAAATTCCACTTTTGATACACTAATTGCAGTATATTTATATAAGCGATTTTGCATATTATTGATTGCATCTCAGACTTTTATCCGATTCCACTTATGTTATTTATCATATAGACACACGTTATACATCATTAGTAAATGCTGTTTCAAATTGTGCTATTATTTTTATTGCCCGTTTAGTCGCTGTTAAAAAGCGAATTAAGAGATACAACTAATGGATTGCAGTAGCGCGAATCTTACTTCTCTCTTTCTTTCTATGTCTCTCTCGTTCCTTCTCTGTCCCATTCTGTGGATGCAATTTTATTATCGACGATTGGAATGGAAATGAAAACAAAAGTGCCCCGGTTATGGGACAGAGTGCCCACGATATCCGCGAATGCGACACGTATGGTGTCGCTCGGGGTGAGAATCGATTAACCCATATGCACACCAGGAAAATATGCTTCGTGCTCGGAGATGCCGAATATTTGGTGTGAATCGCGCGTAGGTGTCGCAAATCGCTTTGTAACGTTGTTGCGCGCGGATTGTGCGCTTCGAATCACGCCGGCGTGATTGTTATAGGGAATGTGATTGATACCATGATATCGGATGTACTGCGCGATAAAGCGGTAAAGAGATCGGATGCCCACGCTCCCTCTTCCCCTGCCGCCCACTCAGCCGTTCGCAATAATAGTTTAAACTTGCGCCTTTGTCAATTTCGCATTAAGTTCGGTTAATCCGTTCGTTACGCTACCGTTCCGGGGGCGAGTGGATGGCAAAGCGGAAGGGAAGCGGAAGTGGATCAAAGAGAACTAGCCGGTAACGGAAATCAAAGCTCGCATGCGACGGACGCGGTGCAAGGTTCAATGGGATTACAGCGTGGACGCATTATAGCGGCTGAAACGCATAAGATGAAGTTACGCGCTCGTCGTTTTACAGACGCGCGTGCGAATCGCGCGATTTCGCACTTGGACTTTTGTTCTTCCTCAGCTCAGTTTATTCATTCGTCCGTTCGTTCGGTTGTTCGTTTGCGAGACGAGTTTGTACAAGATACTTTTCTTGTTGCGCGAGATGCGCGATCCAAAAGTGCCTCAATCGTAGTTGAATTAAACGTCATACGTCATTACATCGCGCGCTGGTACAAAAATGAATCGAGACATATCGAGTAAAAGTGAAAATAAATTGTATTTTACGCGTGTCTACCAGAACATCGGCGCTACTCTTGTCTCATGTATGACGTATTTAGTATAATCGGATCTTAATTGGAAATCGGGTACTGTGCCAGTACCCTGACAAGGCACTTCCTTCCGCTGGAACTCGCAGTAAGATTACTCGATATGCGCGAAACTCTCTCGCGTACACACGTAAGACGTTTGAGAAGAGCCAATCAATCGCGCCTCTATTCTCTCTCTCTCTCTTGCGAATTTCATTCGCATTTATCAGCTCTCTCCGAATAGTCAGAAATACTCGCGCTGGGAAATCACACTGCGTACTTGTGACACCGCAAATAGATGTTATCGTTAAATGCATTAGCAGAATTAATCATCTTAATAATTTGATTTCCTTGTTTTCAATGGACTGATGGAACGTTAATTTATTTTGCATAAAACTAAATGTGCGAGATAATATTTTCCCGTCATAATTGAATGCCCTTCTTCGTAATGCCCGGCAATCCTCGAGTTTCGCGCGCGCACATTCACTACCCTTAACAATTACGCGACAGAAAACCAAATTACATTCGAACGGCGTGAAAACGATACAATGGCTATTATTGCAAGGCCTACATCGAGGGCACATTTCCGCCGGCTATACATTACGATTTTATAACGGGGCGATCTGGCTTTGATTAATAATTGCGCGGTGCGATCGTAAAAGTCCACTAAAATGTGGCAACAGATTGCGTTGAATCGGCGGCTACCATATTGGGAAACGTGTGGTCGTTTCGTCGACTATCGCGTATGGCGTTGGTCACCTCCCCATTTCCCAACCTCCATCCATCCTGTGCCACCGATCCCCTCGCCACTCATTTCGCTCGTTAATCGCATGATCATCAATGTCGTTGACATTACCATCTATCTATTGCTGCTCCTCGTATGCTAACTATGAGGCCGGCATTGAGCCAATTATTAAACATTAGCGCATAATCAGTCATCCCCCTCTGACGCGACGTTGAAAATATCACAGACAAGATAATCTTCCAAAACTGTCTAATGTCGATGATGATTCCAGCGCATGAAAATTAATCAATTGATTTGTCGATAGAGCGGTAGGTCCATTTGCAGAAATTACGATTGTCGGGGTGGAATCGGAATTGAAAATTATTCATAACGAGTGGTGACGCGATAGTAACGAATAGTAAATGAAAGTTACGTTACCCTCTTTTCAGCGACAAGTGCCTGGAGAACGCGAATCGTTTTTGTTAATTTGTCAAGCACTACTCGTGTGATGTTCAAAGAGGTCCGCTCCGCAGACACGAGACCTCTTTCCATTTCTTGCGATAGACGTCGCGAAAATGAAAATATGTATTTTCCACTCTGTGGAAATGCACAGGCGACGGCGATACATGGTGGATGGTGTATATTGTCACGGACGCGCGCGCGAAACGTGAGTGACGCTCAAAATCACGCTCGTCGCCCGTTTATTCAGCCCGTCCGTCCGTTCGTTCGTTCGTTCGTTTCGAAACGCGACGTTCGACACCCTCGCCGTTTGACAGACGCCGACCATTACTTTTGATACGTCCTATACGCGCGCGTACACCATACGCCATCGCCACCAAACCACCCTCGTAACCCTCCTAGAAGGTTGCACCGTGTCATTTACTCCCGCTTTTACGAATCACTCGAGAAAAGTTTTCGCTTCCACCTCCCCTTCACTCATGCCACCCCTGTGCAACGTTCTTTAGCGACGTATATCGAATCACGTCGCCGTGTCACCGGTTCGGCATTTATTCGTCGAGCGCAACCGATCGAACGCATCAACAAGCCCGATAAAAGTTGGTCCACTCTTGATATTGATAAATTGCAACTATTTGTCAAGCGTAATGGCTTGCTTCCGAGGCATTACGCGGGCGTCTGCCCGATCTATTAAGCGGTATCCAGCGCGAGGAATCTCGTTGAACAATTTCGACGCGTTGGTATGTTTAAAAAAGAAATCACAAAGAGAGAGAGAGAGAGAGAGAGGGAGGGAGAGAGAGAGAGAGAAACAGAGGAAGTGAAGGAGATAATTCCGCGCAATGTAAATCTCTCGTGCGAGTCTCGCGCAAATTGCGAGCGGCGTGGCGCGCGATTCCTCTCTCGCGCGCATTTATAGAGCGCGATAGCGCTATTATTATACGAAGCTATAATCTCAAACGAATTCAGCTCGTTCCATTGTCGCGAAACGATATACGTGTAACAGTGCATCTCAATGGGGCAGCGGAATAAATCTTCAATGAATAATGGTCATTCATGCGCGGGAGTACTATTGAGAGGAATTTAATAACTCCGTCATTGAAACGCGATCAAGGAAAAGACATAACCCTCGTAGTTGCAGTAGAAAACGGAGGTAAAGGGTGTGCAAACTATTTTTTAATGTGCTCGGAGGTACTCTTGCACTCGTCGAAGCAGCGAGATGAAAATTTCGCAAGCCCTCGCGCTTCCCGCTTCCGGCGCTTTTGTCTTCGTTAGGGGGTGGATGGTGTCTTTGTATTCAGCTCTATGCAGTTCCACGTTAATCGTCGCACACTAACGTCGCGAGATTAGTAATAATACACGAGATAACGCAATTAAGGGAGGAACTTGATCATTCATGCGGTACGTCCGTGTGTTTTCAGAATAAAGGAACCCAACGAGAACTCTTGGTAATTTTTTTCGCAAAGCGCCCTATGCTCCTTCCATCCTCTTCCTCTCTCTTTCTCTCTTTTTTTTTTCTTCGATGAGCACTTTCGCATGTACATACTCAGAAATACCCAGATGGCAAAAACGAGATTTCGCATCGAGCGCGTCAATCGCGATTCTTTCTCCAGCGACTACGACGTCTTTCATTTATCGTCACTGGAGCATGATGGGACTGACAATTCCGCGGAGAATCATCGGCGCTGCTTATGCCAATGTTTTCATCCGCTTCATTACAGCAGTTGCAGAGTTGCAGCAGCTCTCACTTGTTAGCCCTCTCGTGACACTTCCGCCCTCCCGGTTGTAAGCACGACGACGTAATAGTTCGTTTTCACTCGCTCGCACCCTCTCCACTCTGGGAACTCGGCGATCTCTCGCACAAATTGCGCGGATATCCATGTGAAAAGCCGACTCCGCTTGCGAGTGCGCGCGCGTTTGTTCCGCGTCGACTTGTCTGTATGGAAACCGCGCGGGATGCGATACACGCTCGAACTCGCACGCGTGTATCGTGTTGCGTATCATGCATCGTAATTTCAGGGGTAACATCGAGGACAAAAGAGCGAGGGACGAAGCTCATTAAACGGAGGGAATAATAATGTAATCTTGCCTCGATTAAATACGACAACGCTTGACTCGTCTCAGAAGAGAGGGATAAGTGAGGATGAGGGAGCAGGTGACATTCTCGTCCGGCCACGAAATGGGGATAATAACGTGCGGCTGTAATAAAAAGCAAATTGTCCGAGTTTCGCGTGTGAAACGCGCGCGCGGACAATAATTCGGCGCGGCCAGGTTATTACGTTCATCCGACAATCGCGAGAAAAATAATGGAAAAATGTTGGTTGACAAACAAATCGCGCGTGGATTTCACGTCCAATTAAACGATCGACATAGCTGGGCAAGTTAACCGCGCGCGGCAATGTTCTACAAACTTTATAAGGTAAACTTCACTAATTGCGTAACGCATGGATTGCACAGCATAAACGAGATGGTTTTTCCAGCGCGAATATCACCGTATCTATATCTATATTTTATACACACACACACACACACACACACACACACACACACACACACATATATATGCATACATAGACGTGATTGATAAAAGAACGTATAACCGATGGAGCAACGAGAATTCTCGCCACGAGAGTTACATACTAGTTTAAATTCCAACATTTGCAAATCCGCGCGCGGGATTCTCGGGGTTTAAAGTTGCTACTGGGCGTACAATGGTTTTCATTAAACTGCCGAAGTCCCACGCAACTCCCGCCGTACCATCCGTGTCGGGGCCGTTAATAAAACAGCGACGAATCATCGTCGTTCCTGTTCATCCTGACCCGTGAGATGAAACCGAAGAATTAGCTGCCGATCTGAATTCGCGAATCGCGCGATCCTGGAAAAGTCCGCGCGCCCCAGAATAGAGTCACACGTAGCTTTCTCGCAACTTTTGCACACCTGTACAAACTTTATTAGCCTGAAGATCGATACCAGCCTAGAAGCAAGTTCGTAGGTGGGTTTGCGGCATCCCGTGACGCGATCCCAGGACGCCGATTCGTCTCGCAGGAAGCGCCGAAGGCTGGCGAACGCGTCGTCGCTCGGTTGCTACCTGCCGCCCGGCGTAGATTTTCATCTCCGTAGGCGGAGGCGTGTCGCCCCTGTATTTCGAATAAATATCACGCATCGGTCTCAATTTCATGAAAGTTCCGCTGATCTTTCCATGTGCTGCTTATCCACGCGTCATTTGCGTCATCATACTGTAGTTCATGAGTATGCTCGACGAATTCGAAATTATTCGCGTTCATTCACTAATTTGCATCGGTCTGGAAAAATTAGGAGGGGAACGCAAGAGAATGCGGAGAGAAAGCATCGATGGAAAAAAGCATCGTTCCCGTGACAAAGTTCCCCACAACTTTGACGTATATCCTGCGGAGCTATCTGCTCACGCGACCTCGCGCGACACTGAGAAACGGTATTTTTCAAAGGATGATGAATATACAAGATCATCCCGGTTGCCAGAAGCGACCAGCGTGCATACAGAGATAGTTCACGTAGTGTCCTCGTTCGGTGACGTCTCATCAGCCGGCGTCGCGTCGCAGCCACCCGACCTAGCCCTCCCTAGGCGTCATTTATTATTTGACATGAAAGGACGAGCCGTTGAGGCGCATTGAAATTTTTCGCGAGTCATTAGGAAGAGAAAGAGTACGGCGATTTCAGTGCCGAGTGCGGCGGAGGACGCGTCGCGCCTGAATACGCGATCTCCACTTCAAGGCCCGTCGCGGCCATTAAAAGAGTCATTTTCGTTTTTCTATTGGCTTCCGCCGGATTCGGAGTCGTGGAAAGAAAAGGGCATTGAAGGCCCAATGATGTCAAGGACGACAAGTCCCGGGTTTTTACTTGAGCACAGATAAACGGATGGATAACTTACCGCGCACTTGGTGGAGGTGTATTTCACTCGTGGTGAAAACCTGCAACAAAATAATAATCATTAGAACTGCAAAGTGGCAAAACGTTTTATCGTAAGGATTTTGTCATAAAAAGTGCACAAGTTATATTAAATTAAATTAAGCTAAATTAATAAACGCACGAACACGAAGGAAATTAAAATAAAAAAAGGGAGATGAATGTTCAGCTGACGCGGACCATTTGTCAAACTTGTGCGGAAGATGTAAGAGTACCAAACTAGTCCTGAGACTCTGACATAAAAGCAGTATTTGTTTCAAGATTGATCTTCGTAGTGAGGGTGATAATCCCTCGTTCTTCTTTTCTCATGAAAATCAATAATGGACGAAGGCAGACCGAAAAGCAGAAAGGGAGGAAGGGAGTGATCGCCGTCGAGGCAACCACCTGCCGGCCTTTCCGTCGGTCTTCAGGATTTCAGTCCAGTAATTGTCGCGGCAATTACCACGAATTACGGCGATAATTACCGTCATTATGCGGTGCAGTAATTTTGGTAATTACTACAGTGAATCGCAAACTCTCCGATTGCAACTCCGTCGCCCTCGTCTCGCGGTCAGTGCCGAATAACTTTTATATAAGTTGTCCTCGTCCAGTGACAACGTCGCGAGGAATCGAATTCCCGTTCCGTTGGTGAAACGTGAAGCCGACGGTAATCCGTTCGCGTTCAGATCCGAAATTCTGGTTTGCAACGCGATGCTAAATTGCGAAATGTAAGAGTGTAATTCGGTGTAACGCGCCGCGCTCAAACACGCGCGCGCACTTTAGCACCGACTCGGAATCGTTGTGGAGATCTGTCGAGATTAAGGGTAGCGATAAGTTACCTCGCGGAATAAAAGGAAAGCGCTAATTAAGCAGTGGACGACCCGATGGCGTATTTTTCTTTTACACGTTATTCGCGCGTGAAGGGCCAATTTTGCCAGATAACTGGCGCACGCTGCTACGAAATTAATTCAGGAAAACGAGATCTTCCGAAGTTATTAATCGCTCTGTGTACCTTCAAAATTAGTGGAAATTTGCTTTAATAATGAAATAGTGGTACTCGTTTCGAGTTGTTAATGAAACGAAAATAGGCACGAGTGCGCGAATACAACGAAAAATCTCGAAACATTATCCTCGCAATTTGATTCATCATTGTAGCGGCGTTAAATTATCATCGTTTCGTAGATCGGTAATGATACTTAATTGATCAACAGCGACGAGAGAATCGGGAGAGAACCAACAAGAGCGGAGCTCAAAAAGGATCGAAAGTTCCGGCGTGATTCGTGCGTATTCCGATTCATCGGCGGTGGATTTAAAGGGCTGAATGTTGCTAACGACGACCAAATGTGAGTTACGACTTCTTGCTACGTGCGGTATACGCGACCGAAACGATCACTTTGCTTGCTCGTTCTAGGCTCCGTTTCGATATTCGAGACACGAAGTTATTTAATGGGCTGCTAGAGCGATGGCTGCAGCTGCAGGGGATATTACGGCAGTTGCGATAGTAACTATATACCACGGCAATTCGATCCAACTTCGCGCTTTGTCGGCTTCGGTCATCTCTTCAGCTGCGGCAGACTCAACAAAACCAACGGTACCATCCCCTTCTCGCATCCTCCACTTCTCGCGCAACTCCGCTCGCAATCCGCTCGAAAAAATATAACGAGCATGTTAATCGATACGACGGTAAGTATCCGATGGACCCACTCTGACACGATCGCAATCCGGTGATGGTGTTTTTCATATCCCGCGAACGCGAACGCACGTCCACATCAATGTGAGCATCTGGACTGAAACTAGCTCACGCGGAACACAATAAGCAACATTTCTGGCGTTGCCGTTGATCGGAACGTCATTGTCGAATTCGGTGTGACGAACGCTTAACTGGAATGTTTGCCCGGACGCAGTCGAGCGACCGGTGCAACCGATGCAGCCGGAGCGTTTGAAATGATTACCGGTGCGTTGCGCTGCGTTGCGTCGCGTCGCGTCGCGTCGCCGCGCTGAATGGCACGAATTGTTAGCGGCTGTTTGCGAATTTATGAACCACTCTGCCAACGACAATTTGCACGCACCGGGGAGCCCCGTGCAGTCTCGCACCTTCGCTCGCAGCGAATATTAATATTCGAAAAATTGTATCGGCGATGCGAGCGAAATAATTAACAGTGAAAAATAATACGGCGCTTATTAGAAGATGATTCTTTTAATTAGAGTAATTACAATATTTCGTGTAAAGAAACGGTATGGTACATTTCACCAAAATATAATCCGAGGATCGATACAGCGCGAGCTGTCGGACGTAGTTACGCCTCTCGTAGTTACGAGCCGAAACGACTCGCTTGACGTTTCGATCCTCGTCGAAATTTTCACTCCCATCGCGAGCAGCTAGTAACCCTAGTTAAAAACCAATTCCCCCGGCGACACGCGCCAAGGATCGAAAGAAGTATTCAAATTACGACTTCTCGAAGTTGCTCGCGCGTAGGGAGTTAACCGGGCGATATTTTTACTCTCGACACGTCCCGTTCATCCTCCCATCGTTTCCTTACTTAAGGGGGATGACGGAAAGAGGGATCATATCCAGCGACTCGCATGAGCGGACTGGCAAAAGGCCGTTCGTGGAAATACCGAAAGTTATGAAAGTTTTATGACAGGCTACGAGAAAACGCCGGAAGATGCCGGAACACAGCGAGCGGGGGTGGAGAGGGTTGAAGAAGGGAGAAGAGAGATTCATCCCCTCAAACGACAGACAAGGGTCAGTCATCCTGCGAACGTTGATGTAACTTTTTCTTCCTTTATTTATTCAGCACGCGCGAAATGCACTCCGGTCATCTCAACAGTTGAATCTGACGGTCGGCCGCAGTTAGAAATTTAGGAAATGGCCGAAAGTGCAATCGCGTGACCGGAATCCGCAAATAGCGATGATGACCGCAGTGGATGAAACATGTATGACAATAGTCGCGCGTGAAAACTGCACATATGCATCGCCGGGAGTTGGTATCGACGTTACCTCGAGCAGGGATTACGCGGGATCCTCCGAGATCGCAATTTGTTGTCGCGTTTCGCGAAACGGATCTCCTGCGAGGGTGATCGTGGGTTGGTCGGTGAGACGTATGAGCAGGCGAATAAGGCGGGCGCGCGGGCGATAAATCAGAACTCGCACGATAATGAAATTCAATGCCCCGGGACCGAGTGTGTCAAGCGAGTTTTATCAAAAGCGCCTATTTATCTTTCTTACAAAACAGTTTGAGAACAGTTCGCTCATAAACGGCATCGGACGAAGAGATCCTCGTCCTCGAGTCGTTCGACTGCCGTCACCCCCGCCGTGGGACGAAATTGGGACACCCGAGATTGATGGTTTTTCTTTCATCCTTGAGGTTCTCGAAAAATAGCGGCGACATTCATAAATTTCGTAAACAGCCTCTCAGGTGAAGACACGTCCCGGGTCGCACGGGAATTTCGCGGGTTGCTATAATCGGAATAATCGATCGGTCCTCAACTTCGGCTCAGAACTTTGACGATTTCTACTTGAAACTCTGCGACGAAGCTATTCTCATGTAATAAAATATTATAATATACAGGGTGAGCCATTTTAAGTAACGCATTGATTTTTCTCGAAAACCAAATCTTGTATCGAACAATGTTTCAGACAAAAGTCGTTTGGTTCGAAGGGGACAAGATGATAGCATTATCAATTTAATTGTAGATGGCGCCACTTTAGAGATTTCATCATGGTGGCCATTTTTTAAAATGGAAGTTGATTTTTCTCCCTAAGTGAAAGTTGTAGCTGATAATGAGACGAATACAACGGTTTTTTGTTTTTTGCAATTGGACCATTTTTCAGTGAGTTACAGCGTTCCAAAGTATACTGTTTTATAATTTAAGTATACACATAAACCAAATCTTGTATCGAAAACTGTTTCTTACAAAAGTTTTATGACTTCAAGGGGGACATAAGATGCTGCCACTGATTTGACCTTGGGTGCACCTGTCAAGGTTATGTGAAAGTTAACGTTTTTTTTAATGGATCTCTTTATTTCTCATTATACAGTCTTGTAGCTTACCTCGAGAGCTGTATATGTAACAGTGTACATACGCGCTGAAATGCAATGGAACTGAAAACTTGAACAATAAAAACACACATAAACATTTTTGTATTTTATTAAATTATGTATATTATTCCTGTGTATGCTTTTTCCTGCTCCTAATTTTTTTTGCTTAGAGTGATATTTATTTCAGCGAGCCACTTTGAATTATGCGCGAGTACTCGCAACCGATGGAAAGCTGAATCGATGTAAGTAAAGCGCATTTGATACAGCAAGCCGGCGAACCGGAAAACTCTCGAGTGCATCATTCAAGTGATAAAGGGAAACGTTAAAGCTCAAGTGCTGCGTAAAAGCGATTCGATTTGCACAACCGAACCTCGAGTCTGTCCTTTCATCAGTGTTCCTTGAACCCATCGTCGTTGTCGTTTCTCCGTCTCTCGCCTCTGTAACTTGCCATCAACGGCCTTTCTCACCGTTGTTCTCCATTTTTGCTGGGACGCGATGTGGGCTAACGTATTCGGAGTTTCCAAACAATGAATGAAAAATAGCGATGAGCGACCAATAATAGTCCTGATATCTCGGGAGCAACCGTACGAGTCGCGGCTATTTCAGTATACGCTTGTCGAACAGGAAGTGCACCCGAATACACACACGCATATACGCACATACGCATGCACGTCACACACATCACGTAGTCACAAACGCGTAGCGTTCTCCAAAAGATAAATGCGATTAAAGCGCGCGGTCAAAGCACGCTAGCTAAAAACAGACCCGGTTGCGTTATAAATAGATATTAGATAAAAGCGGAGGAAGAGAAGGAGGTTGGAGGGAAACTGATCCTCCCCTCTATCGGTCGGTACCATCGTCCCCATTTGTCTGTTGCAAATTTCAACGGAGGCTCCGTTGGCCCGTACAAAAGGTCGCGATGACAACCGATTTGACTTGCCCGTTCGACTATCACCCTTCCTCCTCCGCAATCTCCCTTTCCTACACGGATTAGTCTTCAAAGGGTTGCAAATGTACAAATTAGCGGGGGCGAATCAGCCGCGCAGGTGTCCGCCGGAGTGTTTGGCGTTGTCGGAATGCCGGACGACGCTCGACGGCGAGGTACCCTTTCATTCCAGCGCAACCCCCGTCCTCACTAGAACAGGGTTCGGTACTACGTATGCATCGTATTTAATCCACGTTTTACGCCTCGACGAGCCGTAGCGTGATTCAATTACGTCGCCGGGGTTGGAGGGTTGCAGAGGGAGTTCTGCTGTCGGGTCCTGTACACACCGAGGACGACGTCGACCCCTGTCCCCCTTCCTCCTTCCCGGTCTTGTCTACCATTTCCCTCGTACCGCATCCACGGACTTCGGGAACGAGGGAATGTTTCCGCGTACGTTTGCAAGTAAATTAAGGTACGTTTGCACTATGTCGCGCTGTTAACGATAACGATAATGAAAAACCGTGCGACTCAGTAGTCAACGCGCAAGAGTTTATTTTATTTAATTAAAATTGACATTTCGTCAGAGAATCGCGGCTGTATCCGATTATGATCGACGTGCGAATTATGACCGCGAAATCTTCTCTATCAAGATTAAAAAGTAAAAGAAAAGTTATAAAAACTTAATTACACACCCTAATGACATTTACTGTATAATTTTTAATCTTGTACGATTAATCTTACCGCGAGAGAAACACTCCCTATAGAAATCATCTTTGTCACTCAAGTTTAATTTTCGACGTGACATGCACATTGTCCCTATCACATGCATCTTCCGATGTTTCGCAAACAGAAAAATAAACTTTCATCTTCTCGAGGCAGGTAAAAGGCGTGCTCGTATTGCATGATGCAGCGTGAGATGCACGCGTGAAAATATACCATCCTGTGTAGCAGACAAGCCGGTGCACGCCGGTGGATTTCCGACAGGAAGAAGGTAGCAGCAGCCGCTCGAATGCGCGTACCAACCCCCGTTGAAAATTTGACAACAACGTCGGGAGCGGAAATTAATCTCTGCAAAGGTGCACGTTAATGCCAGTTGTACCGGGATTATTATCGCGGAATACGCCGTGACTTCCCCTTCCTCCCCAGCTTAGAACAAGATGCATGCTGGCGGACTCACCTTTGCACGTATGAGCATGTAATTGTCCCAAGGGGTGTGAGGGAGCGACAATGCGCTAGACGAAAATTGAGCAACTGTGGCATCTAATGCGGCCGTTATTCAGCGTTTGCATAATCGGACGTAAACACGGTGGACCCGTGATACTTCCGCAAGCAAGCTGGCTGATAACGTGAGCTTTTACACTTACAGTAACTCGCGGATGTGAACAAACGAGGGTCGCGCGCGAGAGAATGAGATTTGTAAAATTATTGTATATTATTTTATTAAAGCACGTGGAGAAAAGAACGATCCGCAGCTCGATTTGCTTTCGAGTACGCGCTTTCGATACATTGAATCGCTTGTTAAATTTTTTAATTGCGCGTGTAATATATTTACGAGCTATTCATTAATTATATTAATGGGTGAACACAATGGTAGGGGGTGGAACAATTCACAGAGATAAAGAAGCTTTCGATATAATGTATAATACACACGCGATACACGGGAGCGACGTGGTATCGTTAATTTATGAAATTGCAGCGCTTTATTGACACGTTCATTATAATAACGAATATTGATGTGTAAATCACCGAAAGAACCGCGGCGACACTTCATTACCCGCGGGCGCAACGGGCAAATGCATAAATGTGCCCGGTGTGAATTATCGATATCGCATAATCTAACAACGATAAAGTCGATACGCGTATGTATGCATCGTTGTATGCGCATCAACCGCGTTATTAATTTCGCGCTATGAGAGGGCAAATACAGAGCGACCATTACATCGACCATATTTATGGGCTACCTAAGGCAATGTTCCCTAACGTGCATGTTGCCGAAATTCGAGATCCTGAGGAACTTCCCAAGGGATGCAAGCTGTCTCTCTCGCTCTCTCGCTCTCTCATTCTTTCTCTATTTGCCAAAGCAATCAAAACATTGAGAGATTGCCGCTGTGCAAATAAGCGAATATTCGTCTCCACTTCTGATTCAACATTCATCGCGATTCAATTTTATCTCCTCGAGAAGAATTGAGGGGTTAATAATTCAAGATGATAATATTCCATACGTGACATTCAGAGAGGCGAACTTTTTCCATTTTAGAATAACGAACGCGTTACGAACGGAAAGTCGACAAATCCTTCCACCACGCAAGCATGGATTAACGTTGCGCACACACACGGTGCAGCGTTAATAAAATACATTTACAATATTTACTCATGAGGAGGAAACTGTGCCGTGCGTGAACGGATTTTGGGACCATTCCCCGGATTTCACGCCCCCGGCAATCGCATTCCCTATCTGTGTTATCAATCCGCGGTAACGAGACTGGCAAATGTGCAGACTAATAAATTCAGCGTGTTTGCGGAGCATCTAAGTGTAAATGCAGGTACGTTTCTCTGGTGATGCGCGCGCGCGCATCTGCCGGTGCACTTTGACACCCTCTCGTGTACCCACGCAAATGGAAACCGCGTACCCCTCACCGGCGCCTCTCGACGGCGTCGACGGCGCAGCGGGTAACGATTTTACGCTCCCCCGCGTGTGGCTTTCGTATTTTTTTATCTGCACCCACACCTACCCCGTATACGCCCTCCACCGTTCGTCAAGAATGCGACGGCGCCGCAGCTATTCCAACGGGAGGATGCAGACCGCACAACTGCTTGCATTCCTGGAGTACCGAATTTACCTCGCTCGCGGAGAACGCTCGGCCTCGCGCCACCATCAGGCGAGCAGTTCGAATGGACAGTTTAACCCCGTGGGCTGTCCGGTCTTCGAATCGCATCGAAAAATTGGGGGAAACATGCGATTGTACATCGCGCTTCTATCACGGATTCTCTTCTCGTTATGTCATTTTCATTTTATTTATTTCATCTGAATTTGTCTTATTCATTATCTTCGTGAAAATATTCGACGTGCGGACACTTGTACTTAATGAATGGCGTTCTTTATTCTGTGGTGATTATCAGGATTGTTTGGCACGAGTTTCGAAGCTTCGCGAATTATGATTGTTCTAGTCTGCCGATGCGCTTCATTATGCCACGTGTACCTGGTCTAAGAATAATTTATTTATACATTATATGGCAGCGAAATGGGCGCGCGTGTATCGAGATTAATATTAATTGACGCCGCGGGAACACGGGAGCGAGTACTCGGACGGTTATCCCGTCTCGTGCAGCCTCCAGCAGCGGAGTATTTCGCGACGCGCGGTCTCGCGAGATAAACGAGCGGCCGTTATTTCCCTCGCGCGCGTACGAGTACACGAGCGATTTTAACTTTTGCTGTCCAATATCACAGCGGCGGAAAATCCGGGCTGGCCGCGGCCCGCTGCCTCCCCCCCCCCCTTACTGCTCTGCGAGCTACTGGAAAATATAAAAACGTCCGTCCACCCACCCGCACGGGGCACGAAGTCGGCCGAGACGGAGACAGGTCGCGAGAGCGAGAGGGAAATACACCCAGCGGGGTAGAAAAGTCGCGAGGGTGAATTCCTTCGTGCCTCGAAGGGGAACAGGGTGCAGGAGATGGACGGGAAGGGGCGGCGGACGGTATGGAATTACGAAGTTTAAGATAAAATGGATTCGCGGAATCTGAAATAGAAAATTCCCTAGCTAATACCACGGCGGGATTCTCATTCTCCTCGCATAACCTTCGTCATCGGGGAACGCCGCTTTCTTCGTATTCCAGTCGCGGAGGGGCCATCTCTATCCTCTCTGCCTCCCCCAGCGTTAGGCAGCGGCGGAAATAAGAGAAGATAACCGAACGTGAATGAAATCGGTCGCGTGCCTTTCATTTCCGTCTCTCTCTCTCTCTCTCTCTCTCTCTCTCTCTCTCTCTCTCTCTGCCGTTTGAGTTTTTGCTCTCGAGATAATGATACGCGAATGATAGCTCCGGTCTGCGTATGCTTCTGAAAGCATGCTTATTCCGATAATAACGGTTGAGATAATTTGTTCGGATAACTTAAATGCTCTTGAGAGTTGCAACTGCAAACGGTAAATTATAAATTTAAGCGATGGTGCACCACCTACACTATCGAGTTGGGCAAGTATCGATTTGCGTGCTTGGTGAAACTCATCGTTTGTATAAGAAAATTGTGTCAAAAATTGGTTGCTTATGTTTATTGCAACGCGACTATGGACTAAAGACTAAAGAAGTCTGATAGATTTAAGCAAGTCTAACAGATTAGTAAAATCTGTAATCACAGACGAAATAATCAAAGGGGAACAATCATGAAACGTGTATTGTTGTGCAAACTAGTTATATCCGTAACAGGATTATCTTACAGAAAAAGCGAGGAGAGATAAACAGACAACTTCCGTGGCCGTCAAATGGTTCGTGACGATGTTACTTACCAATCTCCGAACAGGTGCGCCGTGAAAAGGAAAATAGAAACAGCCAATACCGAATGAAACACTGAGTGTTTCCAATTTCCTATTCTCTTACGTCCATCTCACTTCCGGGCGGGCTGCAGAACAGAGAACAGAGGGAATGCGATCCCTTGGTCCTTTCTTCTGTCCGAGCAAACAAACGCGAGCTATCCTTTGTTACCTTTATCTCGCGTATAATATTAATTTTACGTTGTCCCGAATTGACGACACTATCCGCATCGCGTTCAATAGTTATTATAGATTGTCTGCAAATTTTTTAGAATTCGTCTGACAAGAGCATTATCGATCGCCGCCTCAAGAAGCACGCAGGCAAGAAAACGAATTTCTTGAAAGAGAATGATCTCGCTCTTGCATGAAGGGATAAGAGGATTGTCCAGAAGCAGAGAGACATATCGCGTAAATCCGCTGTTCGTATAAATTAATAGCAAACTTGCGCTGGATTCGCTGTGTCACAGTAGACCGAGTTCGTGGTCTACGCTGAAGATCAGAGAACACGGCGGGAACAGGGCGGAACGTTAGGTGAATTATACCGAAACATCCATTCTGGCCGCTAACACATCCGCCCTTTCCGGTCCGGACGTGCACACACCCTCTCTTAACTGCTGCACTCCGCTCTGGTTCCTCTCCGCTAATCGGATTTTTGCACTCCGCATCAGAGGAAAATTCCGATGAGATCTCCTTTCGTAGATAATGTAGCGACGCTCGTAGTAGCCAAAAGAGTACAAGCCCGAATGCGTATAAAACTAAAGCGGAAGGGATATTCAGCGCAGATATCAATTTCATTTCCGGTCAAATATACCCGAAATAATCGATTCTTCGTGCAATCCGATGCAAGCAGCGCTCATCGTGAGAACTGAAAAGATTGAGTCGCCTCGAGAGCGCAACAATAAATTAGCTATCTTTGTCGTATTGTGAGATAATTTTGCCAATCTTGTATAATCATATTTCACATGCGTCTCTATTCTTTTGTTATTACGTATATCTTTTTTTTGTTGTTGCTGATAACGTAAATGGTCACCGCAGTTCTCGAATTAGCCATTCTCATCAAGACAATTCGATGACGATCCGCCACCTAATTCAATCGGTCTAATTTTCCGGCAAGTCACTCCCTTACGTTCTTGCCAAGTTCCTGGTTTTCTTCGTTTTTCGCTCTTCGACGGTCCCGAGCCGTCGATGTCTAATTTAATCGCGGCAATTAAGGCTGGCACCGACGAGGAAAGTACCGTAACGATTCAGAGGAAATTGAGAAATTAATATTTCTAAGATGCGGAGGTTACGACGAGCGCGGCGAAAGAGGGTAGAGGGTTGTAGGAGAATAATTAACAGCCGTTCTATAAAATCCAATCGAAGCTTTCCGGGAGGTGGAGGAACGTGGTGGAAGGAGCGGCGAGGTCGGGGGAGAAGATGAGGAAAGGGTTACATCAACGACTGGTTCAATGAGCGAAGAAGAGACCAGAGGTACGTCCGGAAGTATATTAATGAATTCATTTGCGTCCCTGACTTTCTCTCTCTTTCTCTCTTACGGACAAGAATCCTTTGAGGCAACGGTGAAACACAGATTCCGCAAAAGGGATCGCAGCCCAAATTTGCTGCACGAGATGATGTATACACGACTACACGTAAATGATGTTACGCGTATAATAAATTTTCAAAATAATATCTTACTGAAAAAATAACGCTCGTCTGGAAACTCAACAGCAATTTTAATTGATGCTCTTATCAAATTGCACACATAATGGCGCTTCTTTGCGTGTACTGTTGCAATCATCTTATATGAAACTCATGTCCGGTACTCGTCTCGTACATGTTCTCGTACATGCAAGGCAAAGTCATTGAAAGTACGTGCAATGGACCATTTTGAGGCGACATTTTTGAGACATAACGACGACCGCGCTATCGACTTTTTCCACCTTTCATTTCCATATCTCCACTTCAGATGAGCAAGCAAAAGCATCGTCGAAAGCAGCCAGCGGGGAGGAAAAGGGACACGCAAATGGTCGCTCGGTCGCGTTTCTCCTTCGATTTTCGAGAACCATTCGCCTCCAGTGAATGTCGTCCAATTTATTTTTCCGTTTATACCGACGTCAACGAGTACTTCTTTTGTTTGCCGGAATCTGGTTTCTCTTCCTTCGTATTTTTATTCTTTTTATATATACTATATAAATTTTATCGCCATGCATGCCGGACCGCGCTCCCGTCCCGTTTTATTTTTCGCGAATAATTCCGGCAATAATTATCGGGCCGGCAACTGCCTTGAACGTTTTTATGAACCGTTTCATCAAGCCGTTGTTCCCAAATGAGGTGATAAATAGGTTGCTCGATCGAAAGATCGAAGATGGAGAGATTACATGAGTCGTCAGTCGTGTAGATAATTCAATCGCTTGAACAAAAAATAACGTGACAAAAAACTTCGCGGGCCAGCATATACATGTGAGGATTCTGAAAACTCTGCACCGTGCATATCCGTGGAATTTGCTGATTCTTTCACGTCATCCAAGAAGTGACGATGCGCATTTCATCCAGCGAATCGAGTCGTGCGCGAGAATCTCGCTGGAGATGAGATAAATTCTACGCGCAAACGTTCGACTGCGTTTATTTTAAAGAAATTCTTAAAGGGATCCTGGAATGACTACCAAACTTCGATAGCATCGTTATTTAGGTGGAAGTAAATAAATCGCGAATGACATACATCGAGTAATAAATATATTATCTATTATATATTATCTATTTAATTTGTACTTGTGTTATGCATTAGTGTTCATCTTAGCTCTTGTGGAATCTCAAGGATGATGAGATGACGTTTACATCATAATGCCGGCTGATAATGAGCAATATGTCTCGTCGAATCGCGGCGAACTTGGCCCTTTTATGCAGATCGCACAGCTTTCACGCGCCGTACGCGCCATTGGCGTGCTGCTTGCGGCACATCGGTCAATATCAAAGTTCGTTAATTGCAGAACGGGGTTCGCCGCAACCGTGTAACTGGATGAAATACCAATTTAATAGTTACACCCTTCGGCCGATCAGCCGTGCCGGATTGCATCGCACGTCCGCATCGCGACAAAATTAATTGCGACGCGGTTTCGACTAAACAAGCCAACCGAGATTTAAGCGACATATACGCGTAACATTAAGCGGATGCAATTTTAGGTGCTCGTTAGTTAAACACAGAGTCATCAACGTCGAGAATTGGAGTTGGCTTTTGTTTTCACGTACTTTTCCATTTGTTTCAGTTTTTTCTGCATGTATATACCTAGAAACTCGCGTTTCTAGGAAACCAAAACAAAGTCGTCGGAGTTTCAAGCTGTGGTTTCCACGGATCAAATATATTTTTTCCGGTTTTTAGTAAAACTACGTTACTCGAGAAATCGTCAGAGATAAGAACGAAATCAGGAAAACACGAATTCGTATACGTGAAACCGCGAATAAAATTATGCGGTGCAGATTCGTTTATCGCGACGAGCATCTGGCAAGTTGCACGCAAAATATTCGTAAGACGCCATTGCCCGTGTGCGACATGCAGCTGCGGGTGTGCTGTAGGTCAGGTCGAAACGACCCAGCTGGGTAAAGTGCGATGTGGATATGGCTTTTATAATAAACCCATAATCTGGATGTTCTACGGGGGAAACGAGGCTTTCAGGACGCCGATCTAGGAGCGAAGGAGCAAAGAGATACCGGGCTTGCTCGCGAAGCGCATCGTCTCTAACGATGACTCGTGGCACCGCAGAGAGAGTAAAAGGATATAAACACATTACGGTATAACGAGAGACTACCCATTGGAAAATGCAGTATCTCCTTATTCACTCGCGCGGCTCGGCACGAGCATTTCGTTTGATTAATCGAAACGAAAGCGAGAAAGGACGTGTGACTACACTTTTTAAAGGAAAAGTCGGAGTGTCAGGAAAATCCACTGACGTTTTCCCTTCATCATTGTAGAGCGTTAACTTCAAAATTCTATTTTTCAACGATATAATATCGATTTTTTATTCTACTGCAGCGATGCAAGTAATGAAACATAAATGATATGTACTTCTTAACACATCTCTCACATAATTCTCTCTTTAAATTCAAGCAAGTTGAGGAATGTGGGATTTATAGCATGTGCACGTCTCTGTAGACCGGGATGCGAGATATCCGCCTTGTTCGCCAACGTGTTCCGACACTATGGAGTTGGGGGTGTAGGACGCATGGTCTGGCGTGGACATAAATTAGGCGGAAATCTCCGGCAAACTAATTATCGATGCAAGCCCGACGCAAGCATGCCTCGTACTGGCACTCGATAATACGTGTACGGCTGCAGGCTACACGAGGGATCCGTGATCTCCTGACGCCTGTTGTTGATAGCGAACTTGTCGTCGACGTGCGAGTCCCGTTAACGCCGCAGAAGACATCGCCGCCTGATAAGACGCAGGCCTGATAACGAAGTGGGTCATCACTGACGAGGAGTCGCGTGCGTTTCAGATTCAGATCGAGATATAGACGAACTGTCGATGAAACTCGCGGGTATCATTGTACTTAATGCATCAACGAGCTAGATATCTTATCACAATTTCCACCGATCCCGTATTTCGCGGACGACTAACCATAGCGCTTTTTTACGTATTTGCAATACTGTCGTCACGAAAACTCGATGAGGAAAGTAACAGAAACAAGAGAGAATAAAATAAAGCAGAGTGCACTTGTAAAAAGAAGATTCCGAGCGAAATAGTGCACGCACACTTGTGTCCATAATTTGTTCATTCTCGCTGCTCATCGCTGCATTGACGCTGCCATCCTTCAATCTTCTCTTCCAAGGCTGACTACAACTAGATTCGACGATGATCTCTGCCTTTTCTTGCCTTAGATATATTAGCATAAAACCAACTGCTGCTTTGCTAAAGGCATTGCAAGATTCGATCTGATCTGGTGAATAGTGAGTTGGTGTTAGTGTGCGAGCCAACGGCACAGTGCCGAGTCCCATTAGGTGTCGCTAATCATTCCTCTAATCCATCTCACGTATCCCTTTTTCCTTCCGGTCCATCCGAGCGTACCATTCACCCCCGGAGACCGGCCGCTCTCTGCTTGTTCCCCGTCCCCGCTGAACTGGTTTAAAGATAACAAATGTTGGGCGTTTAGGGGCCGCGATTACGACGGGCCATTCATTTCGCTCGGTGGGCTAGCCAGCCTGGTTCGAGGAAACTGGAAACCGCACTCTAAAACTCCCGTCCGTTCATTCCCGGGAACGACGCCTTGTACGTCCTAAACGCCGTTGATGACGTCGTTACGTCAACGTGTCGCTGAGACTACCGTCGTTGTAATGACGGCAGACCCCTCCGTCTCGTCCATGGATCTGTTAAGGGCTTGACCCTATTTCGGGGTTAGCCTCTCCCGCGGTGGATCGTGAAAAATGCTGCTGTTCGCCAGGAGGTGATCCGGACATGGGAGATGAACGGATGGAGGTTTCACCGAGGAGAGAATAATTAGATTTCGTGCGGATCCCGAAAAGCGCGTCCAGTCCTTGCGAAGGCGGTACGGTTCTCCGTGACATATGTGGATTCCTAGATATCTCCTCGGAGAAGGATTCGAACATAATCCTCTCATTCGAAATGCAACATGCAGACGTTAACGAGATAACAGTGAATTAAGAAGCATTATCTATGCGCTTTTGTCAGACGCCTTTGCCACGTCGCACATAATTAATCGCGTATACATCGGAAGTACTTTACGCTGATTGCTTCCACCTTATTGTAAGACAGGATCTACTATTTGGAAAATTACAAAATCGCCTTTCGTATCATCAAAGTCCCGCTTGCAAAAGGAGACTTGCAAATTTCTCGCAAGATCGCGCTCGCACAGGACACGGTACGCGCATATAACAAGTAAGTACACGTTTTATCGCATCCGTTTAAATTATGATCGTTAACGTTCCCGGCGTCGTCCCAAATGCACCCCGAGTTTCCGTACCCCTCCAAGCTGGGGTAGCGTCGCAATGCGTTTAATGCATTTCTACGAGCGTCATTTCTACGTAGCGCGCAAGTTTGCTGCCGAGTTCCGTGCGGATGCAAGTTCGCACTTCAACTTCCAGCGAGTTCACGCTCCTATCTGTAGCCTAGCAGCCGCCCTTCGCAACGAACCGACCAATTCAGACCTTAACGCCTGGACGAAACTAAGCGAAACATCCCTCGCCGAGTGCCGCTATTCCCGGACCCAAAGAGCCCGCTACCAGATTAACTCGCTTGTAATCCACCGGCCGTCATCAGCGTTCGCCACCTCTTGCTTTCCCTATTCAACCCCTTCGCGTCGCGCGCAGTCAATGAATACGAAATGCCAAATACGTTGCGACATGCGTTTCCCATTCTCGAGCTTTCAACTCCGACCAGGAAATGAGTCCATTGTTATCCGTATAATGGGCCGGTACCTGTCAATGATACGTACTTTCAAACAGCTAATGTCGAGACGCGACGTGATCCATTAACGTCTCTTCGCTGTTATGTATTAAACAACATTATTTTTCAGTGATTGTGCCTGTTCGACTGCAACCCAACGAAATCTGTCTCGTCTTCGATTGCGATCGTTCGCAAACAGTCGTACCCTCACAATTCATTCGGCTGCTCGTACAAAGTGCAAATTTTCTCTCGAATTTACGTGTTTCCGAACTTCCGAACTTACGAGTTCCGCGCTCGCGCGTAAATCGGTCCGATGGACGGAGTGGATGGAGGACTTGCCTATCAATTCTTATCCCGCGTACCATGCACGCGCACGTATCGCCTCGCTCTCGCTACAGCACTATGTTAACGCGCACAAATCCCATTTCTCTCGTTCCGTACCCTGCTTTCATCATCCGCGCCGGCCGTTGCTGCAGTCGCGGACAATCCTCACAGTCGGAGTGTTACCGGATTACAATGTTTGCCGGCGACTGTGCAAACTTCCGCGCGATTCTGTGTGGTTCCTCCTGCATACGCATGCATACAAGCACGCACGCGCGCACGCAATGCCTCGAGCTGCGGCGCGTGTTCGCGCGCGCGTCCGGACGCTCCGAAATTCCATGTTGAACCAATATAAACAGCGGTACACGTGCGCGCGACGGTGGCGGTGGTGCCGCGAATTAAAACAAAAATGTGTGCGATTTCCGGCGAAAGCTTTCGAAATGAATGCTCGAGGCCGTGGCGGTGCGCAAATTGCCGGGGATGGCAAACGCGTATTCCCTCCCTTCGTCAACGCGCCTGTCCTGTCCTCCCTCGCGTCCTTCTCGCTTGTGCTTTTTTTTGCCCCTTTTGTCGCGCAGATTGACCGCGCGTGCATGGGGGGTATATGTATGTGTCTGCTGCCGTTTTTTTCAGTGGTACGACAACACCGTTTCGCAGTGATTAATCAAGCCCTGATCGAACTATCTTAAACGCGTCGTTAATTGATAGCTTCATTGAAAAAAGCTGCGCGCGACTATACCTTATCAAAATTATTTCATCGGTTGAAAAACACGAAAATGCCAGTTGGAATACACTTGTGAGAAATCAAGAATCCTTTGTATAAATAACAATCTGGATGTCAGAGATGTTAATATCGACTGGTACCAGGAAATTAATCCACAAAGTTAACGTCTCTACTAAACAAAGAAGATAAGTCAATTGATATCGCGACGACGTTGACGTCGCATCGCGTTACACATAAAGCTTGAGAGCCCTGCATTTCCATCGATTATAATTTAACGTCATCACGAAGCTTCTGTGAATCGCATGTGCTTTACAGGTGCCAATAACGCGCCGGCCTCCTTCGGCAGTTCGGCCGAACGGTGGTGTAGTTGTAACGACGCAACAACCATCCTACAACGGTCGTCATGTGCAGTTGGCGGGGGATGATAGAGAGCAGTTGGTCCGTTGGAGCTAAGGATGCTGGATCCGGGGAGAGCACACACACAGCCAGCGGCGAAACTTGACGAAAGTTGAAACACTTGCTAATGAGCGGTACACATTACGGTGCGACGCATTCTGAGTCTCCGTCTCGTTCCGGTACTCCCACGGCAACCGTGCTATTACCGTGGTCCTCGAGACTTCCGAGACTTGGGTTTACGTGCCCCGAGTTTCGGCGTTGGCCGAGTCACGAATTATACCAGCTACGACCCGGCTGTCGACGTATCCGGCCAACCGGTCGACCCGGCTGCATGGTTCGCCGGTTATTCCGACGCGAATCGATTCAACGACGACGACGACGATGGAGGGAATTCTGATTAGCCCGGAGAGTCCCGAGATGCTTGGATAAGTCACTTGCAGTTTAGCCAATGGCGATATTCCGACGTCTGATGCGTGTTACGCGCAGAGGAAGATGCATTGTGTCGGCGAGACGCGGAATGGTGTCGCGCGTTAGAGGAGGAGAGAGATAGATAAAGAGAAAGAGTGATACCGGCTATATATCCCACTTGTGCAATATCGCTGAAGTGTTTAATGAGTTTCTAAGATCGATATCGGTATTGGGAGTTTCCTGCGAAGCGACGATATGATGTATCTATTTTTGTAACATTGCCCTGTAAAATGCCCCTCACTTCTCTCTCTCCCTCTCTCTCTCAATTACGCTGTGTCAATAAAGATGACAAGTAATTACTTTACGAGTCTCGACAATACTGGTACCATGTCTGCTTCGTTACTTACCGAGCTTATTAGGGAGACAATAATTTACGGGACTGCACGGCGCGCGAAATAAGGACAAGTGCTGCAGGTACATAGTATCCAGGTATTCCAAATGACGTGTAACGTACTCGTCTCTAATGAGGATCTTTCTTACGAAGGGCTCGCAAACTATCGACAAACTCTTCAGATTGACTGGAGTATCAGTTGCGCGACTACTGTTTGTATCCTCGAGATAGTTACAGTCTAATCGAGAAACTGTAGTCTAACGAAACCCGTCTTGACGTTGTAACCGAATAATACCCAATTAAACTGCACGTTACCACTTTTACTCACGTTAACTATAATTAACGTTATCTTGCGTGCAAGTCTTCATGTTGCAACAGCGTATTTTCATCTACCGAAAAGGAATTACGCGTTCGATCGGAATAACGAGAACGAGTTGTGACAAATTGCTCGCGGAAGTCATAACGAGAGGTCCTCGATTAGTATTACGGTAAGGACGGGGTCAACAATCCTCGGATACGGACATCTGCAAGTCCGGGAATGTCACGGGGAGACGGCCGACGACGAATCGAGTAAGGATGCAGATTAGCGCGAGTCGACGCACGGAATGCTTAACGAGAACACCCTCGAGTGTGGATCGAGTCTGCGAGCAACCTACCAAGCCCTTTCAAAGCTTCCGATTCCTGGATTACATGTTTCCGATTGAATTACCGCGACTGTCTTCTCGCTAAGCCTGCCGCACGAAATAGTATCGATTGCTCGCCGTGCATTTCTTAGATCATGACACCACGATGGAGAACGAGGTATGTGCGGAACACGTATCGATCGGGAGCATGGCCGCTTCCTCTCCCGGTTCACGAAATTTTAATATACTTAATGGGTTTCTACGCTGCCCATGCTGCGTGCGTGTGTTGTCTCACATTTCTGTGAGATTTCTCTGAAAAGTCCATGTCCTAGAGATAAAATTCTCTTTATACTTCTTTTTGTGCGGTGCAGTAAACGAGTCAACCGTCTGCTACACGCAATTCAGCGTATTCTACGTTATTTTCGAGAGTGTAATCCAGTGAAAGCGAAAATTGAATTAAATCATTATTAAAGTCGAGCGACGTTGGTGGTAGCGATTACAGGACGATAACGGCAAAGTGCGAGGAGTTAAAAATGACACTATCCATTCTGTGCGAAGATTCTCATTTTAGTTTTCTAACTTTAATTTAATTTTTTGGTCTAATCTCAATTCGACCAATTACAATACGATCCAGATCTCGATCGCGGATTACGCGACGTATCGATCACACGGACCATTTGGATGACACATCCATCGGGATGCGTCCGCATTTATTAGCGCTAAGGACAAAGCAACCCTCTATTGTAGTCCTCGTTTGAAAGCCGGGTTTTCGAGACCGTTCTGAAATCGATATCGATTATTTAAGGCGCGCACAGATATCGGCGATTCCTCGAGAAATCATTTCGCGCCATTGAAAAGCATATCGCGCCAACATCGCGACATAGCTGATATACGGATTTGAAGCAGTCGTTGTCGTCTTGTTTCGACGAAGAAAAGGCAATATATACACGAGAAAGAGAGCGAGCGAGAGAGGAGAAAGATCCCTAGTCCATTGTTCCGCCACGTACAAGGCTGTAAATGTAACGATAACGCGATATTACTTCAGGAACAAAAGTGCCGGGGACGAGGGCGATGAAGCGGCAACGGGAAATGGGAGAGATGAGCGTCCTCGCAGCGTGTCCGCCATTTAAACACGGCCTTTATGGGTCAGTAATCGATGCGATTACCGATACTCAGCCACCGGCTGGGAAAGGCGCCAGATGAAAACGCGGTGAAGATACAAGTAATCTCGGCGGCCCAAGGGGTTTCTCGCGAAGGTATGCTTTTCAACTCGACGCATACCGAGAGTGCAAGTCCGAGCGTGCAGCCGAGCGCGAAGGGCCAAAGAGTGCATGCGGCGATTTTCGCACGAAGCTTCCCTTCGTCGCTCATTCCCGTTGCAACACACGCGCACCTGCCCGATCGAGGAAAAACGGGCTTCGAGCTTCGAGCTCGAGCCCGCAACGTGCCACATTTCACGGGACTGTATAAATATAAAAAAAGATTTCCGAGCCGGCCGTTTTCATTCTCTTTGAGCTCGCTGCGCGACGCCATTTGCTTGACTGAAAAATTCCGGAGCGACGAGAGCTGCACGTAAAGTAAGGCGACGAGAAATCGTTTCGAAATTCAGACAGAGAATATCCTACACTATCAAGATCCTTTTTCAGCGTGCGCGCGCCCTTCGGTACATAAACCGAGAGTGGGTACCCGTTTCAACCCTCGGTTCAAATATACGAACTTCAATATTAAAACCATAAATTCGACTCGAGTCGTTCGTCATATTCGCGACGCGTGTCTGCATTTCTGGAAGTATCTGCGAATGACATCTCGAACGGCCAAATCTCGTCGTTGGGCGCACGTGGTAGTCCTATCCCTCGACCGTGGATTCAACCGGCACGGAGAACATTATTCAGAGGGTGAGAGAGGACGAGTGGCTTTATTAGAATGTACGCGGAGCTTAGCACGCGCGCCTCCGGTGCTTCCATTGTCGTACGCGAGAGTCGGCAGGCAAAGGAGCTTGCTAATATGTTCCTAGCTTGCCCAAATATTCGACCTGTTTGTGCCGGAAGCGTTCTTCTTGCACTTGCTCAGCAATCTCGCTCGGCGATACGGGAATTTCATTCCCGAATCGCTCGTGATCCCGATTATTATCGATGCGAATGCTCGAATGGCATTCTTTTGGCATTACGGGATAATATTCTTTAATCGCTCGGTAATGTATCTCTTTGATTCATTCGCCGCAGCAGAAATTTTTAAGCTTGGCTTTTTTATGCGCTTTATGATATCCTCGCTTCAACGTTAAATTTATTCGTATATTCAAGGATGCTGTCGCGGATGCAATTTGTTGCGAGTTTGAAAATCTGTGACGTAATCTTCCTTCCCGGAAAGAATTGAAGATGAGAATAATCACGAAAAATTATTGACAATTCCGTTAGTACGTGTCTGACGGTATAATAACGTAGCGTAATTTGCGTCTCGATGCATTTCTGAAGAGGCTGGCGCGCGAGTATCGCGTTAGCTGCAATCTCTTTCGCTGCGATTCTGCGCTTAATTATTCTCATTTCCTCTGGCGAAGTTTGAAATTCATGCCTCAGGTTATGAAACTTCGGACGTAAAGTCAATACATATCGGAAGAGTGCGATAATAACGAAATCTGCCGCGCGCGCCACGGCGATTCTACCGGTCCCTCCACGAGTCCGTGCCTCTAATATTTAAAATGAAAGGATTCGTACGATATACCCTCATTGGATATGATATATCCCATGAAACATTATGTCTTTTGGGAATTTCACAGATTCTTACGAAAAACCATGCGTACTGTACTCGTTCAGAATAATTCTCCACGGAGCCGGCAACGGTACGGCGCGAGTTGATCGATTTTAACGGCTTTAATGTGACTTGATGTGCCGCCGAGTTGCTATATTCAAGATCGTGCATCAACACCGTAACAAAATCGGGATCGGCATGCATTACATTTTCTAATAATTTTGAAATTTCTAATAATGTAGCTTCCTTAAAAAATTAGTAGTATACAGATATTAACCAATCGGCGCCTGCAGACGTAACAATTTTATGCTGCTGACGAATATGAGAGACTAATCAGTTTGTCAGTTAGGGTGAAATTATCATTTCATCGTAGCACTGAAGAAGCACATCTTCGTGCTGATGGATATCATCGACGCAAATTCCAGTCGTCCTTTTCAGTAAAAGAGAAAACTTCCACCAGTCTGAGGAGGAAAGCTGTGCCCCTAGACCATCGCTCCCGAAGAATAAAGAAGTTTAGTTCGAATGTTTCTTAGTCCCTGTCACGACCTGACGAGAAATTCGAGAGGCAATCCCATTTGCGTCCCCCTCAGTGCTCCCTCGTGCGTCCAACTTAGCATCCAACTCTCGGCCTTCTCTTTTTCTCGCGCCTCGCGACGGAGCGTCTGCTTCATCTTCAGCCCGACGACTCGAACGCGGCAGGAGAGCCGCGATACTGATGACAGTTTTTACCAAGTTCTTTGAGAGCCCAGCGTGAGCTCGGGCTCACGTCGTCTCTTCAGAGATCTGTTGAACCGGATCATACTAGCGGTGTGCATCTTCTCAGCCTTCTCGGTCGACAACGAGGAACGACAGCGACGACGATGACTCGACAGAACGAAGACGTCGCTTTGAAGTTGGCACTTCCGCGACCGTCTAAGCAGCGAGTTTCTTCTTCTTCTTCTTTTTCTTCTTATTCCTCTTTCTTCTTCCGCGACACGGTACTCCGAATGTATTACATTTCGTGCCTTTCGTCACGCCGTCTTGGTTGTCTTTTTACACGACGTAGCGAGGAGCGTAATGATGATGAGGCAAATAAGCTGACCGAACAAGGAGACGATGCCTTGATTGTCCTCCGCTTCGTTCAAGAGTACTGTTCTCGAATTGCAGAGTGAATCAAAGTTTCCCGATTTGAGCGATGATTAAAGCGCAGCTCGTTCATTGATGGGAATAGTCCCGTATGGATCTTCATTCGTTTTATTAATTAATTAGTCTGCGTAGTGCAGGATCTCTCGTTCTTGTCTGTTAATTGCGCACTTACTGCGCCATGTCGTAACTTTTACAGTTACGGATTCAAGGAAGAAGAAAAAAATCAAGACGAGAGGTAAAGGAGAGGTTCCACTCTTCCGAACTTAAGAAATCTTCAAGAAGATTCGTGAAAAGGCTGGCGGAAGTACAAGTGCCACCATTAAGAAGAAGAAGATCCTCTCCTCAATTCCGCTAGCGTGCGCGCGCGCGTGCACGTACACGTGTATACGGATCGGGCCGATATTGGCAAAGTCGGTGAAACTTTAATCTTCGAATCTCGATGAAGCGCGACAGCATTGAAAACTTAGTTCTGCGACGAAACATTGTCTTAAACTTTTCGTCAACAAGAACAATTTGACGCGCGCACACGCGTTAGTCTTATTTTGATGAAACACATAAACTCCTTTCGACATGGACCTTTCGCTTGTCATTCAACGTTCTCTACACTAGTTTTCAATGAATGTATATTCACGCAACTCTATCCATTTTAAAAAGATCCGATATCTTGATATCAAACGCACGACGTTCTTTTTTTAATTTAGTTTAGTATTATTAGTTTGTGACGCAGCTAGCAGTTTCGCAAATATCTCTCGTAAAATGATTGTAACAAATTACTATTGCAGTGTAAGCAAATTAATCTACTTCGGCAAAAGCATCTGGATAACTAAATTAATCTCGTGTACCTCCGTTCTGTGTACACACATCTTGATAACACAGGCCTGTGTGGTTCGCCAGAGAGCGAGTGTGTAAAGCGAAATGAAACTAACTAAAATCAGTAGCGCTACATAATACGTAGTAAAAGCGGCTCTCCAAAGTTGGCGCGATCCGACATCTCTTGCGTTGGCCCACGGTAAACTTTCAAGGGGTAGTTTGAGGTGATGTTCCATAGGGAGCCTCTCTTGATAGTACAACGCCTGTAATAATTATTATCTTCCACCACGCGTGGTCGATTTCCCTCATTCTTCTCTTTGTGCACTGTTCTCTACTTTGCTCTCGACGCTCGTGCTCGCGAAAATAGGAATACCACGTGCACCACCAACTGAATACATCGGTATTACGTCACATGTAACGCACACATACGCATAAAACGTGAATGTTTCACTCATTAACGAAGTTTCGTCGCTAATTAAGGACGCTTCTCATTTTAATCTCTCATTGAGGAACTTTTGAGAAATTCGGAATATTCGTTATTTTCAGAATATCATTTAGGAAACATCGTCGCCCAATTTAGACACTTTCGTCGATCTAATCTTTAACGGATGTCTAAGGACTTTTACTTTACACGTATTTAATTCGCACGCCACAGGAAGTACCTCTGACTCAAGCTACGGCTAAAAGTTTTGAACACGTTAAGCTCACGTGTTTTAGTTCGGCTTTTCTTTTCACTCTTCCGGTTTGGCCACTGCGACGCCGCTTCGCCTTTCGTCGACAAACAGTCGTCGTAGTGGGCGAATGAGCATCGCGGTTCAACGAAGGCATAACGAAGGGTACGCGAAGAGGCGCCAGTAAAATGGAACATGCTCGGAGATCGGCCATGGTACGAGGCGGCAAACTTTCACGGACGATACCGGGGAGATGGGGTTCCTTCGGGATCACCCCCGAGCATCACGAACGTCGTAACGCCTGCAATAATTATGATATTCCGTCAGGGAGGGGGTGAATTTCGCCCGTTCGGTTGATCCGCACCCCCTTTGCCGTTCGCGTCGGTGTTCCTCTTGCCGCGCCGCGTCCCGCGCGCCCTACGTTGCGCCCACATACGCCCACCCCCGTCGTCCGACAACCTCCTCTTCCCCTCCGCGCTCACTCGGTCCCCCCAGGGGGTTGGGGCGCGGCCGTGTTTGCTCTATCGACCGCCGACGATCCGCGAAGTTGGCCGAACGCGACCGAGCGCCTTCGTGGAGGCACACACCGCGTATCTCTCCGTTCGCGTGCTACCCTCTCTTCAGGAAGAGTAGCTATCCTCTTCTCGACCTAGCCCCCTCGGGTCCCCCTGCTGCCCCCCGCGGCATTCATCGTGTCCGACGCCGCGGCGCGTTCTCGTTCGTGCCTCACGTCGTTCTCGGCAGTCACCATTTGAAAAGGAGAAGAAAAAGGATGAGCTCGCGCAGGCACCGACTTTTCGGAATCGTCGCGACGTGCGATGCGGGGGTGGACGGGATAGAAAATGCGACGGAATGCATTCTCGTCGGAAATCGCGATCCCATCGACCTCTTAATTCAGCCGGCACATGGCGACGGGGAGTTCGCTAGTGCTTAAATTTAGCGAAATGTCCGTTCCCTTTTCCTTTTTTACCCTTAGTGTGCGCCGGGGTTTGCTCGCAAACCGTTTCTGTTATATTGAAAGTTATAAGAAATTAAATTCACGGGAGATGGCTGAATAAATAGAATGTTGAATGAAAAAGGGGTAATGGGAAAACACGAGATTATTTTGTGGAATTTCACGCACGAAATAAATTGAATTAACCCATGCGTTCATGGATGGGTCGATTAAACAAAATACGATGGAGTTAAATCAATTCCTCGTGATGATAAGAATACTGGATAATTCTTTTTTTGTTCGTGAATGACCGTTTCGGCTGTAGAGACGACCAAAGTGTCTTAATCAAATGGCGTAATTAAATGACTTCATCGGTCCGCTATGAATTTCCGCCGTGAAATAACGAATTTTAAAGCAGTCGCGTAAAAGTTATTAACGCATTGCAAGCTTGCGACTTAATTAACTGACGACAAAGGTTTCGGCGGATACCAAGCTCGGTGCACGTAAATGCGTTCATAGTCGCGTTTAACCGTGCGTATCGCGACGTAATTAACTGAATGCGGCAACGACAAGTCTGTTGCATAATCAACGAGTTCATCCAAACCCTTTTTTTAAGCAGCATGCGGCAACTGATGTTACATGTATTCTTAACCGTAATTACATATATTCGATCGACTAAAAGCGTCGGTTATGTCGCGTCACTGCTTATAATTAACAACGTCCACGAAAATGTTGCTGCGGCGGTCGGTGAGTAATATTTAATATAATAATGTTTTCCAAAATTACGATACAGCCAATCCAAAAAGCAGATTACATATCGATATCTTTCGACTACTCAAAATTTAATATTTTCTATCTATTTGAAAATACGTTTGTGTACGTTTACAATTTAAAGCTATTATTATGAAACATAACATATAATAACAAACAAGAATAATGTTATGACATTAAACAACATACACAATTCGCGAGATTTTTCTCTTTTTATGATTAGTAATTATAAATATTATGATTCAGATTCAGAGTCGACATTTCTGTAAATCTCAATTCTCGAAGCTCTTAACTGAGCAACGGCTCTGATATTGTCAGATTATGCCGTTTATACGGATGTAGTAATTGTGCCACTGCGAAGCAGACGCATAATCGCGTTGTCCGACTGGCATCTCGAACAATCAAAGCTCAAGAGGTCTCGGCGGCCGTGTGGCGACGCGGATAATTATTCGAGGATGCCAGCGAAGGTGACTCGCACTATTTCGACGCCGGGTATGAATCTGACTCGGTGCTATGCACGGAGAGGAAGTTGGAAAATTCGAAAAGGCCAAACTCCAACAAAGTTGCGGCAGTCAGAATGAAAAAGAAAAAAAAGGAAAACGAGGATGTGGTTTGAGGAAGACCGTTACTCCTCGGCCAAGAGCGACTTTAAACCAGAGTCTTTTATCTCCGTTAACTGTCTCGGCCTCGCGGAAAGGCGGATTGTACTAACTGAAACATCGCCCTTTGAGGAAACTGAATTGCCCTTATTAGTTACACGTACAGGCACTTTCTCTCTCTCTCTCTCTGCTCTGCTCCTTCCTGCTCCTCCATCTCTATTGCGCGAATCATGAAAGTGACATTCGGATAACAACGTCTCAATTTCATTAGATGTTTCCTTTTTAAAATCTCTAGAGACACAGTATTGTAGAATTTAATTGTGACCGCCGTTTATTCTGCGGTCTCTGGCCGATAGAATTTCGCCAAGCGGGTAATATCTTTTGTCGTAATAACGGCGTTTTTAACGCGATATGTTACAACAAGAATAATTTCGATGCTTCTTTCATTTGGATATGCATTGCTTTTTACGCTTCTCGTTTTAATAAGAAGTTTCAATTTACCCCGTCGATCGATGACCACCTGTTCATGAACGTCATCAGCTGACGTATCCAGAAACTTCGTTCACGGAGTAACATGAGCCACGTCTTCTCCCTCTCTCTCTCTCTCTCTCTCTTTCTTTCTCTTTCTCGTTTACGCCATGACGATAAAAATAGCCAACGATGCGTCTCGCCGGCACGTTTCTTACAGCTCCTCTCTACGATCGGGTGATATCACGCCGAGAAGACGGAAGGGAAACACTTCGTGTAATAAGCTCGTTCATCGCTCCGCGCGACGACCAATTCGCGGGGGTTCAGGAAAAGTGGCGAGAGAGGTCGAATTCCGTTCCGGGGCAATCGGTGCAATCGGGTACCACGTTCCCGCACCGTTCTGATCGATAGGTTGAATTCGAGATCGCGTGAGAGAGCGACTATTATCAGAGAATATCTCATCCCGCTCGTTGGATAGACGGGCACTAGACGTCGATCACGATCGTCTCGGATAGACGAGGAAGATTCCCTTCTTCGACCGTGGTTCTCGAGAAAACGATGGAGACCCTCTTGATTTTCACTTGCATGAAAATGCGTCATTTTTCGTGCGCGCGGGGATTCTGTTTGATCGCAGCGGCGAGTGGACTCGCGCTCTTTCGAAACCACGTCATGCAAACTTGATTTATCTGAACGGGGGACACTTGTCTCGCGCGTTCAATGAGATGCATCGTTTTCCAATGTACAGTCTTCCGATAGTATCGCTAAATTAAAATTTTTCGCTTAAAATGACGATAGGACAGACATGCACGTGCGTGCGCATGTGCAGCGTACATGTTGCGACACTTGCGATAGATTATATTCTTTCTACATACATGGGCTGCGTGCCGCGCGCAATTACACTTGTTTACGGCCGATCCAATCGTAAAGAGAGACCAACAACAAAAATTACTACCTTGCTCCTACAAATTACAGTGGCGTCACCGGGACGTCCCGCAATATCGCGCCGGCGAGCGTGGACGGACGAACGTCTCGTAGAGATGCCGATAAAAAAAGCCCGATACCGGCAGTAAAATAATATCGCTGACGTAAAACGCGACAGATCGGCCACCGTGACAAATTCTGTTTTTCTTTAACAGAGTCAGACATCGCCCGGCGAACGAAGTGACGAAAGATTACGATTCCATGTTCACCCCTCTTCCACGTCTTTCTATCTTCCTCTCACGCACGCCATTGTGCTTTCTCTGCTTCTCTCGCTTTTCTCTCGCGGTGTTCGGTTTTATTTTCTCTTCTCTGCCGCCGCCTCTTCTTCTTCCTTCTATTTTTCGAAAACTCCCACGAGAACATGCTGCGATCTTCGATCCGGCTGGTCGAGGGTGGAAGGTGGTCTGCGGATCCTATAGTTACCACCTAAGGTGATTTCCGATCCCCGATTACATCCGTGCCGCCTGATCCTTCCTCCAACTTCCATTTCGCCATGGTCAAAGATCACGTTTCGCAAAGCGCGTGTTTAGACGAAGATGTACGACGTTTCCGCTTCTCGGCGGTGGGTGCGCTCCGCTCGCTTGCGCCAGCACGGAAACTGAAGGAGAATTTGCGCGCGCGCGTGCTGATCAATCGATGCGAGCCATTTGAACATTCTTTGGCTGTACCAATCGAGACATCGGGACCGCAAACGAAGGGACATCGAGACCGGAAGTGGCGAAACGTGAGCGAGTGTTCGTTGGTCTTCGCGTCCGTGCTTATCTCAGTTACAGCGCCATTACATTGTCCTTCTTGCAATGAGATCGCGCGTACGTTTCTCGAAAGGAATTCCAAGATGGGGGGGGGGGGAGACAGAGATACAGAAAGCGGGAGGGCCGAGCTACCTTTCGAATTTGTCCGTGCAATTTCGGAGTGAGAATAATGTGTCCTCTCTGTTCATCGAGGATTCTTGAAATTCGCGCTAACAATCAAGCGCCCCGTCATTCGGGCGACGAGAAACGCGCCATTGCAACACGTCGAAAAGTCGGCGCCGCGTTCCGCGGGAGGTTCCATCTCATCAGCCATTAAACAAAGCAACCGAGAGCACAAAGAAAACGCCGGCATTGTCGGCAGGGGTGGGCTCCGCCGAGAAGACAAGGAGAGAGAGCGGTGAGCAAACCCTCCATCGACGCGAATCTTGAGAAGTGTTTTTGATTAATCTCCATGAACTCTTTGAACCCGCGCGTTTTTCCTGTTTTACCCTCTTTGTCGTGGATTTTTCAGAAATCCACCAGGCAAAAACTACCAGTTGAGACATAGTCTCCTTTCGTCTCCTTTCCTCGGGTTTTCATGACTGCTTTTCTCCGGCGACAAACAACAAATACGTTATTGAGGGTAATGCGAGAGACCCCGTAAAACGCTCTCGGATATTTTCATCCCTGCGCCTTATGTTGTATTACTCGAAATGAGCGTAAAAAATAAATGCATCTTCTAAGAATTTTTCGTGTATATTTTATGGCGACACCCTTCCCGGTTTCTTTATATGCGATCCAATTTCGCGATCCACGAATTGGAGAGATGTTGATGTTTCAAAATGTGCATTGGTGAGCTAAATAAAATGTTGCAGATACATGTCTCCACGGGACGTTGAAAAACTATTGATGCTATGTAGGGTTGCTGATAGTAACCATAAAAATAAGTGGAAAAATCTCGATGAATGTAGCTGTAGGTTCGAAAGCCAATCGAGATGCGACGCGGATTTCGCTGGTTACGACCGCGTCGCGGTGCCGTTAGCGCTATAGTCGTTTTTTCTAACTCCGATAACAATGGTAACAGGAATAAAAATGCCGAGTTCTGGTCAGTTGGATGCCGCATGAGTTTGCATCGACGGTTTTTCAATATTCAATATCAATGACAGTTCATTGATTGAGAAGATTAAGATCCGATCTGGCGAGAATGTTTACTAACGCTTCCCAAGAAAGTTCCGAAGTTTGAAAATTATAACAGATCACTTTTTGTGAAATTTCTCAGTCACACGTGTCACCAGTCGACAGCATTATGCAAGAATGCGAAGATCCTCGGGCGGATTGCAGCCGGCGCGGCGGTGCGCATCCACCAGAGCGGGGGATTTAGAAACAGGATGAAATCCAATATTGCATACTTTTAATACTGAGCATATAGCCTGATCCCCGATATCATCTAAAGTAAAGACTGATCCGGCGTGAAACGAGGAGCGCCGGTGATACCACCGATACTTTATTCGACGGAAAAGCGATCCCCGGCAGAGAGGATATCTGCTTACTTGACGTTGGAGAGTTCCAGATAATCAGGTAGCAGTGGAAGTTCGAGGGATTGTTTGATCGATGCCATTCAGCGCGGAGACTTAACAAGATCCGAGGTATCGAAACGCGATGCGGCGAAAGCCTTCAGAACGAGAACCATCGGGTTCGCTCTCGCATCACCATTGATCGGATCGGTGGGACACCTATAGAGGTGAAGATAATACCATTTCTTCTCTCTCTCACGCCATTCTCATCAAACGGATATGACGGCTTTGCTATCTTCAGCGTCGCGACTAACGAACGTTCTCAATCCTGACAAAGGGAGCGCGTGCGCGAGCGAATTCTACAGGAAGAAGCTACCGATGCAATCCGCGGTATCGTATCGACCAATAAAAGAAGCGCGTAAAAAGATTTCAGGATTAAGTGGATACGCCATCGCGCACGAGGAAGAATAGTATAATGCTATAAATCAGCCTTCCCCCCCCCCCCCCCATCTTATACCATCGAAAGCAAATTGGATCGGAGCGCGAGCCTGATCCTACGTAGTTTGTTCCGACAAGCTGGAGCTCTGTAGCGCAACGTTATCATACCAATTCACTGAATCCGATTCACGAAACTATAGGTAGGAAGACGTCGTCGATGTGTCCGCGCAAGAGAGGGCCGAGCTGATAGGACGAGGTCGGAGCGAGGGACACGGAGGGCGCGGGAATAATTCTGGTGGCTCTCTCCGTTATCCACGATTCAGGCGAGCAATCTTCATAAAAGAAACAATACGAGCGGCCACGCGCGATAAAAGCGACGTGTACTTGCGCAACACGAATGAGCCGTTGCATATGTGCGAGGGATGGACGAACGCCGGTTGCAGCGAGCGCGAATGAATTAGCGTTTATTCGGCTTCCGGTAGCGCGGCGGTCACCGCGGTGGTCAAGGCTCCAGCTGTGTGTGTTTCAACCCCTTTATTAATCGACGTTGCCGCTCGTAACTCATCGACCCGTTCTCTTTCACGGCAATTTCTTTCGACCCCCGGATCGTCCGTCTCTGCCTGCCTGTTCCTGGGTTAGGTCGTTGCGCGTACACCAATACACGTGCAACCCATGCACATTGACTTATTTTCCGATACAAGACGGCTCGATAATAAATCTCTATCGTCGCGATAACGTGACTTACTTTTGATAATATTCGTCCTCTTTGTGATTTTTGCGTCACAATTGAAGCATCGAGAATTCAAGCGGCACTAATTTCATCTCGAATCCGCATTCCCTTTTAGCCGAGCACAGTCTGAAATGTTTGACCAATTCTCCATGCATCGGCGAAGAACGAGAGTGACCACGCCGACAAAACTTTTTTTGCAGATCACGCGGAAGAAGATTCGATTCCGGATAACTTGGCCGCACATCTCTGCGCTTTAAATACTGAATTGGAGTTCCTGCGCCGCGTCGTTGTATATATACATATATATTCCAACGGTCCGTGGCGTTCGCCACGGAAAGGTCAGAGGTGAACATATAAAATAGTACGAGGCAGAAAGAAAGAAATGAAGAGGGAAGAGAGAGAGGGGGGGGGGTCGCGATGTACTACTTTTCAGGGGTAATTTGATCGAGTTCGCGCGCACGCGAGGCACAGAATCCGAGATTATACGGTGCGAGTAATAGAAAAAGACAGAGATCGAAAAATGCATAAGCGCGTTCCCATGACAACCAGGGTCCCTCGGGGATCCGCATCTTTGATCTTCGCTTTCGTTAACACGATAATTGCATCGCACTACGGAAGACGCCGCCTGATAAAGTGAAAGAGGTAGAACCGGTTCATTTCGCGGGATTGCATACGTTTCGGTAGACAGGCTTTTAGTAGACACCGGAGAAATTTCCACCGGACGCATCGCGGTCTTTGCGATCCCCTTTGATAAGCATGCGTAACTGCGAGTTATTTCGCGAGGTAAATGCAGTTTGCGCGGGGATGCGCCTCTCAAAGGGTGCTATCAATTTGCTTCATTGTACGGGGTTTGCTTTCTCCGAACACTTTTTCCCTATCTAGGATAACGTACGATTCTCGAAGGCGGTCGTTACGGTTTGACGTTGCGGGCGAGAATCTCGTTCGCGCGCACACCCCCTTAATTCCCGCAGAGCGTAACAGTTTCGTGAATCGCACTTTAATACACCCCGATCAGAGCCGAGCGAACCGCCTGCCTCTGCACCGAAGAATACAACGAGGAGCTTGAAAGAGATTCTCCTTTCGCGATTGCATCGAATGGATTACCGATAATGGAAGCATTCGCGTGAGTATTATGGATACACCGAGAAAATTCCGCGATCGCTGGAATTATCACGCGGACGCATCATCATCATCATTCGTCCGTTAGCGAAAAATACAATATAAACTATTACACGCAAACGCGCACTCCGAAGCGCGGAATTTCCCGCGCGAGACGGAAGTCGCGGTTTGGTAAACGCGTTCTTCATCACGGAATAGATAGAACTTGATTCCCGCGCGGTACAGGCAGAGAGAATAGACACGCCATCGATCACAGTATCACGTCGAGTGATCATGATTGGTGGCATAGATCGACGCCTGGGCTACCGATAATTCCCCACGGGAATGCGAGCGTGCACGTGCGTGTGTGCGTGCACACACATACAGATGTTACCTATCACACAGGTAGCGCCGAAACACGGTAGTTTTCGCACCTCTGGACACGAGACGAACTTTGGGCGAATACGAGCGACGAAATTAAGGAGAACGGACGAGAGGGGTTGAGAACGGACCACCCTTACGAGAGATTTTAATGACTCGCCCGGCGAATTCCGGAAGGGCAGTGGCGGTGGCGGCGACGATGCCGGACGGGTTTATATACCGCCGCTTTCATGATCGTGTTCGAATTTTAATGTCGCGTTTCCCGACGTTGAGAGGGGTCCGACACCACGGAAGTGGAATAGAGGCGCGCGCCTACGTTCCACGCCGGCTTCGCCCCTGGTGAGCTTTACGATATCGCGAAACATCCCGCTTCCATTTGAGCACGATGGACGTCGTAAGCTTTACGACGTTCCCCGGTCAACGGCTCTCTCGCTCTCGTGATATTACAAATCGTTTCGATTTGCCATCCCCGTGCGCCCACCATTCCGAGTTACCGGACGGAAAACCGAAGGAGAGCAAGCGTTCCGAGAAGGACACAGCATCGTATCTGTCACAGTAAAAAAGATCCATATTGACAGGTCGTAATGCAATCCTCACTGTAGACAGTTATACATGTATATCGATTACAACGGCTATCAATAATACAACAAACAAACCGCTCCGATGATCGGCCGACCATGTATTTAAATGTGTCCAATTAGCCACGGTTCGCACTTCTTTGGTTTCAACCGCCAGGTAAATTATATCTGCTCGTAATTATCATTAAACGGTATAATTATCCGGTGTTTATATGTCAATATTGCAAATATAATTTAATTGGCTGAAAATGGATCTCGCTACGGTAATTAAAGTTTCATATTTATTCAGCTGTTAACGAGTATGGAATCCTCTGTTGATTATTGTGCCCTGGCGTAACGCAAGATTTAATACGCGCCATGGCCGCCCCGTGAAATCACTTCCGATGTCTTAAATCCGCCGGGAGGACTACCGTTGGCCCTGTGGCGAACGCTGATCTCCGTTTCGCGACTTTACTGCGTCGCGATAGTTCTTGCAGGCGCATCCGCGAATGTTAAACTCTTCGCGTCGCAAACTTTCCGCAAACATGCTTCCAGGAGAAAGGAATTTGTGTGTAAAGAAGAACTTCGTGTGTGCCCGTGGCTGTGCGCGCGAGGTATTATTTTCTTTCATCCACGCCACACACAGCGGCCATACCGTTATATCGATTTTATCGCGCAGCCAGAAATAGCTATTGAATTTTTGACCGCGATGGTTTCCGTATTGCAGTTACATCACGTCGCTCGTCGATATTTCGCGTAAGGACGAAGTAACGTAGCCGAGTGCAAATTATGTCACATCTCTCTCTCTCTCTCTCTCTCGCCTCTCTTTCTCCGCGTGCTTATCCCGCGCGCCGCTAAAGTAAAGCGCGTAACGTTTCTTGAGGAAATATCTTGTGCCGAGCGATGTCTTAGCGAGACACGTATTACCAAGTTCCTACAATATGTGAGTTTTCGCTTCGCTTTACTTGTTACCGTAACGCATTTCGCCTACAGGATAACCGGTCTATAAAGGGCTTTAGCGAAGTCGACATCACCGCAGGTTCCAGCTTAAAGTTACCGCGACGGAGTTTAAGTGTAACACAACTTTGAGATTCCTCAAGCTAATTAGGTAATTAATCCACTTACATTACGCGCAATCTTACTTAGCGATTGTAACGCAAATAAGCATAACGCTCCTCGTCAGTCCCGTTCATTCCGCCTCGATTTCTGCAGACGCGCATTACCTAAACACGTCACAGTCCCGGAAAAATTAATGTCAACGATGTAACGAGAAATCCGAACAAACAAAGTCCTCAAAAGTACGCAATGATTATTTAATAACGTGATAAACTTCAGAATTTCCCTCTAACGTTCGCAACTTTTGCTGAAAAGATCATGAGATGGCACAGGAAACTGAGAGCTCGATCAGAATGGCGCGTGCGATTTCATTAATAAGCTATGCAAGATTCGACGATAGTGCAAACGAGACATTTCCCTGAGCCATCGCTCTGTGCATGTATGCGAGGACAATCCCGAGTCCGCCGAGGAAAGCCTGTGGACCAACTTGTATGCAAATTCAACGAGTGTGGTTGTAGCACGCGTGATGACCTAGACTGCAAGGAAGCGACACGAGGTCGAACGCGATGCGGATCGACGAGCACGCTGAAGCCACGAGCGCGTTAAAATAAAAAAGGGAGAAGACGTAAAGGGGTTGCTCGCGCGCGCTAGCCGCTTGGAAGTAATTCAGGGGGTCTGCCTTTCTCGTACGTGCCGCCTGTACATCATATTTATGACAACCCGACATTACCGTGCTGTTGCGCGAAGTTCACACGGGCAGCATAATCTTGTGCACTAATAATAGCGACCGGTAAACTATTTAAACTCCTCCGGCGACCGTCTTCTAGATAAATAAAACCCTTCGAAGATCGTTAACCTTCTTGCGCGCGAGATCGATGCACGACGCATCCATCTAGCGGCCCTCGCGTGGGTTAATACATACGTAAAACAGATTCTTCCTATTTCTTCTTTTTCTTCTTCTTCTTCTTCTTCTTCCTGTTGCCGTTCTCCGTTATCGTGCGTGAAACACAGTTTGCGAGTGACGGCGTACCACCCCGCGAGCGTCACGCTCGCGGAGTAAGGGAGTCGCTTATTATCGCGCAGTAAGATACCCTCGCGCGGCAGCCGGGAGATACAAAAGTTTTCCCTTTATCTTTCGTACGAATGCGGCAAGTGTTCCGCCACGCGAACGCGGAGAAAGCGCAAGGGCGGGCGGTACGTCACGGGATGTTTTATTCTCCGGGTTAATATTATACAGTTCCACAACGCGAAAATATATCGGATATAATTTCGGTGGTTGAAGTGGCTTATAAAGTCCAGGCACACACACACACACACACACACACACACACACACACACACACACACACACACACACACACACACACACACACACACACACACAGATCGTCCGCTCGCGGGCCTAAAGCCTGGTCTACAATCAGTCGGAAGACGTAGTCGTATGTCGTAACGTAAGGATTCGACCAATCACGTTGCTCAATTCGGCCGTCCGTAACCGAATTACGCGTGCGCACGACATACAACTACGTCTTCCGACTGATTGTAGACCAGGCTTTAGTGGTGAAACGCCCTGATCCGCGAGTGCGAGATGAAAACGCACCCTCCAGCGATATGAAAGCGTTAAAGAAAGCCCGGGACAACGCGGCATATAACACCACGTTTATTAATCCAGCTAAATCATCTGACTACCGGGAGTGAAAATGGCGGTGGGTGGGAGGGTGAGACGATGCCGGAAAATAATCCCGAAGTTTTCCAATTACGACGTTCGAGCGCGACGATATTCGCACTGAAACCGCGCGACGAGTTGCACGCATGCAATGCTCCATTCGATATTGTGCCCCTCGCCGCGAGCGTGGCGGGGACGGAGGAGGAACGAGGGTGAGGACGAGCTCGATGGTAGCAATCCACTCTGCACGGATAAGGGCGAGAGGTGCTCCGCGCGTTTTTAGAGCGTCACACAATGCTGCGCCGCTCGTCTTCAGACGGCGCGAAGTGCCACCCCCTATCCACGTCGATCGCGCCGGTTTCGCAACCCCTACGGACGTTGCGTACTCCAATTTTGTGGAAAAAAGCAAATGGTTAAGAAAGAGAGACAGGAGAAGCCGATGCTGCGCTACCGTCATCTCGCACCTGACCTCACCTGTTTGTTACTCCATTATCTTTATTACAGAAGCATCGTTACCCTTAATGGGTGGGCATTACGCTTACCGAACACCCCCGATGTATCCTCAAATCCGCTTTCGGCGATAAAGAAGGCCGGATTTACGGGCACGTCGTATCGTTGCGCGCGATCTTTTACGCGCGAGATGTTACGCGTGTGAAATTATAGGTATATATACGAAATTATAATTTTGCCGGCAGTGTATAGGAGCGTATACATCTTGAGAGATAATTTTAAAAAACAGATAACATTCGATAGCCGATATCTCGATGGCACACTTCCCCTCGGCAATGAGTCGGACGGTCTCCAGCTCCAGCCCGCGGAACGTATAGATTTTTGGCGAGGCAGAGGATAATCGCATCATGCCCGTCGACGAAATTTGAAAACCTTGCGAACGCCACGAGGAATCTACGGGGACGGAATTGAAGATACGGTATTGATTAGCGCGACGAAACTGGAAACTTCAGTTATGCAAATGCGGAAGAGACTTTCTTGGTGCTCGCTCGCTCGCGCGCGCGTACTTTTGTGAAATCTGTATTCATACCGCGATCATGCTCGTGCGATCGATGCGCTCGTCCGGATTAATCGAGCCGAATGGCCGATGTGTAACCGGCTCGGTCGATACCCAGTCGACATTGGCTGAACGAGCAAGATTGAATTAAATTCTATCGGGGAGCAACGCGTTTCATTTCGTTTCAGCTTGCGTGTCGCGTGCGTGCGACGCCGATGAGCGGTGAGCGATGAGTTCATCGTAATCCCGGTCCATCCCGCAGACTCACCCATAGACTTTTACGATAATGACGCCGCCATAAAAATCTCTCCGCAACGTCAATCCCATGCGAGCGAACGGTAACTTTTTAACTCGCGGTTCGTTCGCGGATCGATCGCAGAATTGGTGGAACGTACTGCTTGCCAAATTTCGCGATGCTATTTTATTCGGCAGGAAAAAACTCAGAGACATATGAGCACAAATGCACGATGAACGAATGCGGTGACGTTTTAATGAGCGCGTTATTAAAATTCACAGCACCAAAAAACGCGATTCCTTTCAATGCGTCGCGCTGCCGTGGACGATGTTACGGGAGAATGTTGAGGCGCACCGATTAACGAACGAGCGTGCTCGATCTCTTGCTCCTGTTGCACGCGAAATCCGCGAATCGACGAAAAACACGTTCTGATTCACTTGGATTCGTTAACGCCGATCGTTCACCCCCGGATGCGCGCTGGAAAAAAAAGGAAAGAGCCGAGCATTTCCATAATCCGGGTCCATCTCCGGCGCCGTCACATTTTTACGAGCGCACCCGCCATAAAATTCCATCCACGAGGACCTTGTTCGCTTTGCGAAGCAAGAAGGGGTGAAGGCGCGATGGCCTGTCGCGCGATGGTACGTTGGGAAACGAAGGGGTCGCGCCGGAGGCAAAGGTCACGCGGACATTATCCTTGTTCAGCAGGAAAAGAGGACGATGCCAGACGCAGGGGGGGGGGCACTGCCAAGGAACATGGAGATAAACTGGACGATGCGAGAGGAAGAAATGGGATGATATAAGGCAAGGGGGAGGAAGAGAAAAAAAGGAAGAATGAACAAGACAAAAGTGGAGAGATTGAGAGAAATAAAAAACAGATAGAAATGCGAGATAAAAGAAAGACACCATGATGAAAGAGGAAAAGATGGAGGAAGAAAAGACGAACAGCGAAAGAAAGAAAGAAGTGTTCAGAGTATTTCACCATGGTACCATGTAACAGTGTAACTTCCGACGGAATGTACAGTGGCAATGGCCACGTGTATATATCACTTCTACCCTTAACCACCGGCCATCCTCTACGGCGGCGGCAGCGACGTTTGTAGAGGCGTTCGCTGACCGTGACGCATTTTACGCTACGTGCTCGCTGTCGCGTTGACTGAAATATGTGACTGAAAACACGCGACACATTTGAAATTGCTGTCTTCGGCATGCGCCGACCCCTCGGCCGGCTCTCCATCGGCAACACCGAGACGTGTCACTGCATTGTTACCCGGGCTGAAACCAATGGCAAAGTCTCGCAGGAGATTTATTTGATGATAAGAAAACATTTTCGGAAATCGCGCTCTTGACACACCACCGACGCGACGCCCTGTACACGCAGTGTACAGAATTAAATGTAAACAGTATCTCATCTTCGCGCGACGATCTACAAAATAACAACGAGCTACCGGACGTTCCCAGGAACGCATTCAGGAAAAAGGATACATCGACGCTCACGGAGCTCCCTATGGTAACAGGATCATTTCTCAATCCCGCGCGTGAAATCCCGCGGAGCGGATTGAAAGCTCGCAGGACGAGGGACGACTGATTCGAGGGACGTGGACTGTCTCGACGAATGTTGAAAGAATCACGGGGTTTGTCCTCCGTCTACCGCAGCTTCGACTTCTTTGCGGACGACTGAATAATAGAACAGAGTCGTCGCAGCTCCAGGCTAGCCGACCTGTATCCTCGCACTCTCCGAGTAGTCGGGAATAGTTGTGAATAACGATGCCCGAGGGAGCGTCGGCCCCTTGTCTGCTACCGACGCTCCAAGTACCAGAGCCATCAACCCAACCCATCTACCCCATCGTCTCACCCCCGCCTTACGGAGAAGAGTGACACACAGTTTGACCATACTTTCTATAAAATAAAATACGTGTCGCGCCGCCACTTTATGCCGGACGCGCGGGGAAGACACGAGAAGAAAGGGAGAGGAGAAGAGTACCTACTATCGTCTCTTGTTTCCATCCCTCCTAAACACGACGTGACGTGAAAGGCGAAGAGAACGGGGTGTCGAGTTTGAGCGCCAATCGATGGCGAGGCTTCAATCGCCGACTGACGGAAGCAGACATTTTTTCGCGTCTTCCCCAACGCGAAGATGAACTGCGAGCTGAGAAAGTTGCGTTCTGAATTTTATTATTCGGATCGTATCGATGAAACCGTTGAAAGAAAACGATAGGGACCGAGTGATATTTTTTCTGTTTTGGGAAATGAAAAGATACGTGATAGTGGTTTTCAGATAAATTCCGATTATTTTATCTTAATTAAACTATCGGATAATTTATTCGCTATCCTAATGCGTTCCTATTCCTGAAAAATAGCTACATGAAATTTCGTGCTTCTTGCTTTTTTGTGGGCTAATGGAATAACGTGCGGAATTCATGAAAGGATGTAAATCGTTCGCTTTTCAATTAAGCCATGAATAAATTGAAACACCATCGCTGTTGAGGAGGTCTTTCATTTTTCTGCTTTTTACCTAATTAATATTCACCAGCGTGTCTTGATTAAAATAAATCGTCAATTTTAAAAGTGCGCTATATTGCCGGCGCGAAAAAAAGAGATTTCGCCGCAATTTACATGCAGGTGCGCAAAAATGCTCGTCGATAAATCAGAATTATCGACGATGCATTAAAGCGTAACGCAATTCATATCGCCACATGAAAGTTAAAGCTAAAGCTGAAAAGATGGTTGACATCGTAATGTAATTGTCCAGCGCCACGTAAGCGCTAACAGAAATTTGCGGAGATATAATTTTCGTCGCTCATTTTATCTGTAAGTACATATAACAAAATAAACGATGCATATATTTATACATTTATCTAGAAATTATAAGCTTTTATGAAAATATAAAATCAAATCTCTCTCCACTTTACTTCGAAGATGCATGTACGACCAGCTCTCAAGATCTACCCATGCCTATTTCCACGAGACAACGTCCAAGATATTAAGCCGACAAAAGCTTACAGACCGAGGAACAGAATTTGGAAACAGTTACATCGAGATAAACCGAGGTGAAGCGGTGCAATTAGAGCGCGAGAAGAGCAAAGCCGAGACGGGCGGCGGTAGGCCGCCTGACACTACATGTTTGGCCGAGGAAGACAAAGCAGAAACCATTCGGGGCGCCGGCCACCCCCGCCAGAGTTGACGAGCAAATGGGGTAAAGGGCTGGAAAACTTAACAATGCCCGGAGGTTGTCGCGTCGCAGCACGAGGAAGGCCGAAAGCGGAATTTCGCGAGGAGAAGGGACGAGAGGAAAAAGAGTGGTCCAACCGAGGACGAGGTGTTGCTTAAAGCGTCATATTCATGCTCACTTTGACACCCCTCCATTTGACGGGTAGCTGCAATTCTTTAATTTTCTACAGAACGTCTATGAATATATCTATAATGAGCTATCGTTATTACAATTATTTGATTATTCATTGCGAAAGTTGCTGAATTTTTACAACGTGAACTTTCAATGCGACTCTTTTTCACTCGCATTACTTTTGCCGTGTATTATCCATCTTAAATATCAATCATTAAGTATCAATCATCAAAATGAGTGAATGAACCAGTCAGGAACACCTCACATAGATTCTTCGGGTAATCAAAGAGTAGACAAGCACGATATCGAACGCATAATAAGCATAAGAGGCGTCCACTTATTTTTCTTTAGTGACACCCCGAATAGCGCGCCGCGCCGGAAATGCACGCGGGCACTCGGCCAAGGTGTCATTTCTCCGCGAACACGGAATCCTCTCTCGACACCTACTGAATTATCGCGGACCGCCGTTCGTTTTACAATTCCCCCAGGATAACTGGTAATACGAGGCGGACACTTATTTCCTGACAACGGACGCTGCCGCGGCGCGAGTGCCTGCGAGCGCACGTGGAAATCCACTGAAGATGCGAGGGAGTGCTTTATCGTTACTCCTTGCATATTATTATCGAGATCAGACTGAGATTTTTTAGTGGATATTTCTTTCCACTGGATCACGTTGTGCTTATTATCTCATAACTGCGCGAAGCTCCCGTTTAGTCGTTACTTTAATACCGATACCAGCGATTCTGCCGATCTTATGATTGTACTGTGCGATGAAAAAGCGCCTCATCGTGACACATGATTTTCTCGATTTCGCGGTACTCCTCCGTGAAGCATCTCAAACTTCCTGAAATTTCGGAAAGAGATATATCGTGGATCTGAGAAGAATTCCATTCCCCATAGTGGAAAACTCGACGCAGCCACGTGTTCTCCTCGCGTGGAGGATCCTGTCGTGGACTGTGAACGTTCCGCGAGGAAGTCGACACAGATCTCGATGAAAACTTTCGGAAAACTGCCGCCCGTCTCTCTCCTCGACGTTACATACGCCATCATCCAAAATTCGTTTCTCAAATCTCACGCCTAGCTCGAGCCGAGGCTACTTCTACCGTAAAATCACGCGTGCATAAAACCAGCAATAAAGATGGAGCGTGCATTTCCATGAAAACTGGGGAGGATTTAACGAATCGAAAAGCATGCCCGATATTGTCGCCGGCACAACGAAACGCCCAAAAATCTTCGATACTCAACGACTTTTAGTTACGAAGAGAGTCAACTTCTTTCATGTAGATCAGTCATCGACAACTTGCATTTGCGAATTAAATCTGTGCAGTTTGTTATTTCAAGTCAAGATGATAAACAAGCACATTTGTTGAACAGATTCTCCAATAATAGATCAGTCTGAGCATGTGAATGCGTATAAAACAAAGATTTATAAAGAGATATTAAAATAACTTATAACTTAACTTATATATCTTCATTACTAGTGACATATTCGTGCAGTATACATTTGTACATTTTTAGCAGACGAACGCTAATCAAATATGTCGACAGCGCCAATAAAAAAAAAGCAGAGAACTACAGAAAAGAAGAATCAAGCCTTTTGAAAGAATCGACTCGCGATAGGAAGGAGAGAAGGGGGTAAAACCGACGCATAATAGCGATTTCCATCAGGAGACGTTTAAAGTACTGTGCAAAGATGTCGGCGCTACCACCAGAGAACGGAGGTGAAAGCAGTTCTCATGAGGGACAAGGGGATGAATAGAAGCTCCAGGGACGATGAAGATGGCGAATGTGAGATAGAGAGAAACTGGGAATTGGGGTGAGAGAAGAGAGACGAGAAGCGACTGTAGGAACGCATTCGACGTTCGACTTATTCAAATGAGCCGATAGATTGAGCCACGAAGGTGCCATTTGTTTCTTTCTCGAAAGCTCCTCGTACACCCCCGACCCGATTTTGCTACCAAAACTATTTTTCTCTTCCTTCTGCTGACTTTCTATATCCTATTCTCGAACGGATTTCACGCTACGCTTGTTAACATCCAAAAAGGATAAAAATAATGTTTAATTAATAAATGCGCTGCTGTCTTGAGAGTCATTTTCAGCCAAAAATGACTTTGTAATACTCTCTTTATACATTTGATAAGGACCGAATACTTGGTTGAAACATTGTGTACCTAACATCATTAAACTTTGCCGGTTGGTCGATACAAACGCAATTCTTTATTAATTAATAAATCTAATTATAAATTGATAATTGACTTCAAGTAAAGTTATATATTGAGAAGAACATTCACATTTTTATTTTGCGTACAAATTAAGGATGGACAAAAATTAAAAAGTTTATATAGTTAAGTATAGTATAGCGAGATATCGCCGTTGTGCAGTTATGCCATATATGTACATCACTATGTCATTGTTACACAGATCTAAAAAGAAGAAACAATAATAAATAGAGATTCTTATTTTAATAGAATATGAAAAATATTAAGAGACTGTGGATGTTTGTAATATTTTAAGCATTTAGTGTACCTGTATAAACTCCTTTAACTCTAATCAATCCAAAAGGGATAGACAGGAGCAGCAGCAGACTCAGGATAAGCAGCAGGTTCAAGCTCAGCCACAGCTTTAGCCATGACACCAGTAGGAATAACAATTCCTAACATCAAGACGAGTGCAACGAAAAGCAAAAGCAAAGTTCGGTTGACGCTTTAGAGTTTCTTTACTTTCTTCACTTTTTAGAGTTTCTTTCTTCACACGACTGGTGAAGAAAGGAACATCAGCACACTATATATAGCACAAAACTGTCATCAAAACTTATAGATATTCCAGTTATCACTTCCGTAAACGGAAAAGGTTTTTGATAATAATAAATTATTGTTTTTACGAATCATTTAATTGCAATTAGAGTTTTTGAGACTCATATCTATAATCCAATGGCAGCTACAAGGAGATTTATATCTGATAGTCAATTAATTCTCTCTTCATCTTTCGTTACGTAATACTTAGTTTGCAAACAATACACAAGAATGAGAGAAAGTTTTTAACTGAATTTTGTAATGATTTATATTATCTTTTCTGTGGATCATGTGTTTCATATGCATTTTAGATAAGAATTTTATTATATTATAATTGCGATAGAGAACAAATTAGATGTTAAGATCATTCACATTTTTATTTTGTGTGTTAATTAAGAATGACAAAAATTACATTTTTCTATAACTGCTGAGATATCGCCATTCGATTGTGTAGTTATGTCATGTACATCACTATACTATTTTCGCACAGATCTAAAAAATAAAACAACAATGAGTGTAGAAATTCTATAAAACTTACTTCAATAAAACGCGTAAAGTATTAACAGGCTGTTCATAACGTGCTCATACAATATAACGTGTTCTAAGCATACCTAGTATACCTGTGTAAACCGTTTTAACTTCAGCCAAAGAAGGGTGCACGTGGTTTAGGAGCAGCAGCAGGTTCAGGTGCAGCTTCAGCCATGATACCAGTAGGAATAATGATTCCTAGGAACAAGATGAGGACAACGAAATGCAAAAGCACCTTCATGTTTTAAAAGATGACAACAAAGTTCGATTGTCGATCTAGATTTTCTTCACTGACAATGAGACGACTGATGAAGAAAGAAATATCGGCTCGCTATATATAGCACAAAACTGTCATTAAAACGTATAGATATTCTAGTTATCACTTCCGTAAGAAAAATATTTTTGATAAAGATAAATTACTGTTTCTTTTCCTACGAATTATTTAATTGTAATTAGAGTTTTTGAGAATCTTAATCTTAATGTCAGATACAAGGAGATGTAGGTATATCTGACACTTAATTAGTTCTTTCTTTATCTTTCGTTACATGATTATTTTCTTATTTTCCGAGCAATATACAAGAATGAGAGGACTTTTGTTACTATGATTTTTATTATTTGTTTTGTCGATCATGTTAAGCATTTCATGTACACTTTAGACAAGAATTACAAAGAAGCAATAATTATTTATATACAAAATATACTCTTTGTTTATATCTTTATTTTCTTAAGATTAAATTTAAGATTACATTTTAATACATTCGAAATGGCATCATCGAGATTGGAATATTATTTAATTTGAAAGGTGCGTCATACTCATTATAATACGTTTTTAAAAGAATCCCAGAATGATTTCAAACAATAGACAATTAAGGTCCGCGTCTTATTATTGTTTAAGAAACCAATGTGAGAAGAAGGATTTTGTTCAAATTATTTTCAATGACACTAAGAGAAAAACTATTTATGCATGTAGGATATATACATGTATATATACATGTGTGTATGAGCGTGTGTAATGTTTTAAGAATGTATTGCATTTTTGTAACTCCTTTTTAACCCTAATCAATCCAGAAGGGAAATATAGGAGCAGCAGCAGGCTTAGGATGATCAGCAGCTTCAGGTACAGTTACAGCTTTAATCATGACACGACGTAAGTGATAAAGAAAAGAACATCAACTTACTATATTTAGCACAAAAATATTATTAAAATTTATAGATATTCCAGTTATCACTTTCATAAACAGGAAAAATTTTATGATAATGATAAGTTACTGTTTTTTCCTACGAATCATTTAATTGTAATTCATTTTTTAGAATCTTAACGTCAGATAGAATAAGAATGAGTTTTATCTGACAGTCAATTACTTTTCGTTTCATCTTTCGTTACATAATACTGATAATACTTATTTTCCGAGCAGTACGTAAGAATGAGAGAAATCTTTTAACTATCTTAGTTTATCTTTTCTGTAGATTATATTAAGTATTTCATGTGCATTTTAGACAAGAATTTTAAAAAGGAAATCATTATTTATATGAAAAAATATTCTCTCATGTCTTTGTTTTCTTAAGATCAAATTTTAATACATTCAGAATGACATCGTCAAGTTTGGAATATCATTATTTAATTGTAGTGGTGCGTCATAGTCGTTACCATAGACATATATGTCTATAGTAAATTAAGTAAATTGATTACACGGATGCTTCGAATAGTGATCGAGCGACGTAAATTCTAGTCAGCATTCATTCAATATATACGCGTGAATAATTAGCAAATATATTTATTAATACAATAATAATTGCCCGTCTAATGTTACAAGAGTATATGATACAAAAATGTCACAAAATTTCAAATAAATGTGCGTTATTAGTACTCTAGCAATTTTTTTCTTTATTTTTGCGATGTAGTCACTCATGCGGTGTTGTTCGCGTATGAGGATATCCGCTTGAGGGATACCTAGTAGAGGTTTTTGTGGTTAAAATACGATGACGATGAAGCGCGAGTCAGATGAACGAGGATGCAGCAAGAAGAAGCCATACATCGAGCGGTACCGGAAGCGGTCACGATCTATGTTAACACGTACTCGTATCTGAAACGTGATGCACCTGGCTCGCGTGCGACTAGTAAAAGTCAGTCTATCGAGTCTTAAAAAGAACAATAAAGACGTTGCGTCGAAACACGGCCTTCCTGCTGGCCGTGAGAGCGCAATTGTTCATTCGTAACGACTTCGTATCTTAAATGAAAGCTATTTCGCTCCGCTTCTCCACTCGCAATATGCAAGGCTAATGATTTTTCCGAAAGTGATAGCGATCACGCTAATCTTACATGGCGTCTTCTCGGATATACGCTGCAATTTACAGAGGAAAAGATTCCGAGACCTTGATCGTACGCGTGTTTTCACTGGACGTGCGTGAACCCTTCGGCGAAATTTTCAGATCAGTGCGTATTGTGCGCCGCAATAAATTGCAGCCATAATTAGTCTATAGGTTTCGGATTTTTAATGATCCGGTCGTAAATGCTATATTTTATAGTACTGAAGCAACCTGATCGATTAGATATCGAATATCTCACGATTTTCTCTCCTTGATAACATACCAGCAGTTTCCAGAGAGTCATTTTATTATTCGGCTAAACTTTTAAATCGGCTTTTATTTTGCCAACTTTGCGTTTAATAAATCATTTTTACCTTCCCGCAATTTATTCGTGTTTGTGGATAATTAGGTTGGAGAAAAAATTATATGTTGAGATAAACATTCACATTTTTATTTTGCGCATAAATTAAGAATGACAAAAAGTAAATTTTTGTATAGTCGCTGAAATATTGTCGTTCGGTTGTGTAGCTATGCCATATATGTACATCACTATGTCATTCTTACACAGATCTAAAAAGAAAAACCAACAATAAATAATACCAAGAGACTGGGTGTTTGTAATAGTTCAAAGATATAGTGTACCTTTATAAACTCCTCCAACTCTAACCAAAGTAGTACAAAGAGATTTATATCTGACAGTCAATTAATTCTTTCTTCATCTTTCACGTCTATTAAGCTGACATAGCCACTTTAGCACAATCAAATAAAACATTCATAGAAATTTAGTGTTCTTTTGTTGCTAATTTGTTGCACTATTCCGGATTTTGTTGCTGTAACCATTTCTTAAAACACAGTGGCTGTGCTAGCTTAAGTTTAAAGTTAGCACAGCCATATTAAACAAATTTTTTTTAATAAAAAACAAGGCATAATTATTTAGTGCTATTTTGTTACTAATTTGTTGCTTCACTCACAAATTTGTTGCACCACCCTTATCATCGGAACACTACCCTTAACTATTGCGCATTTAGCACAACATCCTAGAACTCGAATTTCAGGAAAAATTACGACGGATTATGTCATTTCGATTTTGTTGCTTTACATTTTCATCAATCCCGATTTTGTTGCTCCACCCCTATGAGCAGAAAGCCACCTCTAGTTACACCTACCCAGCACAACACATTATAACTCAAATTTCAGGAACAATTACGACGGATTATGTCATTTCGATTTTGTTGCTTTACTTTTGATAGCTGTAGTCGAATTGGACCCCTATTAAGTTGGACCTCCCCCCCCCCAGCGCAAATCAAGTTCGGACCTATCAAAAAATTTAGTGCTATTTAGGTGCTAATTAGTTGCTCTAATCCCAATTGTGTTGCTCAAACCGTTTAGCAGGAAATCGCATTTAAAGTGGGGGGGGGGCAGCTTGCCAGTAAGTTGGACCCCCCCATAACGAAAACAATATAAACAATGGTTTTACAAACAAAACAACTAAACTAGATTTAATTGCTATTTAGTTGCTCTAAGATAGCGCAAAAGAATTTTCGCAATATAACACAATTAACGAAATCACCATATACTCATCACCGCACCGCGGCGCGTCATTGCCATTCACAACAAATCCTCTTAAACTCATTAAAATAGTTAGTTGCTCGCATGTACTTGGTACCAAAATAATCTAAAGGCAACGTACTATCGAAATACATCAATATCCGAATTTGTTGCTAACTCTAACACGTGGAAAAACATTAGTTTATCACGGACGCTCGAGCCGCGCTGCAAGTTTCTTCAACCGACGTTTACAGAATTAGTTGCTCGCATTCTTTTGGTCTCAAATTGTTCCTTGCATCACGGGCTATCGAAATATGTCAATATCTGAATTTGTTGCTAATTGCAAAGCGACAAAATAACCGCCTATACGGTCGCGCGCGGTCACGCGTTACACTTAACTTCAAGATGGTGTAGATTGTTCAAAGAATTAGTTGCTCGAATGATTTTGGTCTTAAATTGTTCCTCACATCAAGGGCTATCGAAATATATCCATAACTGAATTTGTTGCTAACTGCAAAGAGATAATTAGCAACAAAAGAGCACTAAATTTCTATGAATGTTTTATTTGATTGTGCTAAAGTGGCTGTGTCAACTTAATAGACGTTCATCTTTCGTTACGTAATACTTATTTTGCAAACAATATACAAGAATGAGAGGAAGTTTTTAACTGAATTGTGTAATGATTTCTATTATTTGTTCTGTGGATCATGTGTTTCATATGCAATTTAGACAAGAATCTTATTATATTATAATTGAGATAAAGAACAAATTAGATGTTAAGATCATTCACATTTTTATTTTGTGTGTTAATTAAGAATGACAAAAATTATATTTTTCTATAACTGCTGAGATATCACCATTCGATTGTGTAGTTGTGTCATATACCTCACTATACTATTGTCACACAGATCTAAAAACTAAAACAACCAAGAATGTAGAAAAATTCTATAAAAGTTACTTTAATAAAAAAGGTATTAACAGGCTGTTCATATATAACATGTTCTAAGCACATAATATACCTGTGTAAACCATTTTAACCGTTTAACTTGCAAAAGAAGGGCCAACAACGAGCAGGTTCAGGTGCAGCTTTAGCCATGATACCAGTAGGAATAATGATTCCTAGCAACAAGAGGAGGACAACGAAATGCAAAGGCACCTTCATGTTTTATAAGATGGCAAAGATTGTCGATCTAGATTTTCTTCACGACTAATGAAGAAAGAAATATCGGCTTGCTATATATAGCACGAAACTGTCATCAAAACTTATAGATATTCTAGTTACTTCCGTAAACAGAAAAATATTTTTGATAATGATATATATATATATATATATATATATATATATAAATTACTGTTCCTTTTCCTACGAATTATTGAATTGTAATTAGAGTTTTTGAGAATCTTAATCTTAATACAAGGTCATATACAAGGAAATTTATATCTGAGAGTTAATTGTCTCTTCATCTTTCGTTACATGATACTTATTTTCCGAACAATACACAAGAATGAGAGAAATTTTTTAGCTATTTACAGTATATTTTCTGTGGATCATGGTAAGTATTTCATGTGTATTTTAGACAAGAATTGTAGATGAAATGTGTATTATATGTAATCCATAAAAGAGGTATAATATAATCCATTTATGCAAAAGTAATGGTGGATGTATGACATCCAGATTTTATTTAATTTTTATGACTTATATACATGCGAGAACAACTGATTCTATTTTATATTGACTTGTAGATTATAGCACTAATATAGTAGAGTAGTGGTAATAATAGTCATAGTCAAAGAAGTCGTAACAAATAAATAGAAATAAAACAATTGCAAGGAACGAAGATATAGAAAAAAAGATACTGTGCTACTTGTTCAGAAGTTAATTTTTCCAATTTTCTTTTCTTATCTCTTATTTTTCTGTATCTTTAGCATGATACAGAAAATTATATCTTGCCATGATACAGCGGAAGCTGAAGAAAGTCTCAACTGTCAGATATAAATGCCACATTAAGTTCTTCAGGAAGTAATTATAATCGAATGATCCGTGGAAATAATCCAATGACTCATAAACAGCAACTTATCGATTTTTACAACTTGCATATTCTGTTTATAGGAACTATTTATTAACTTTAACTGTTTAGTGAGACACAACAAGACGAAAAGATAAAAGAAAAAGGACGCGAGCCTGATCGAGCGATTGGTACAGCGTGAAATCCGATCGACTGTCGTCATGACAATCGGAAACGCGATTGAAAATATTTACGAGGATGTGAACGTCAAGGCGCATCATCCGGCGAAAGGATCGTCCGTTTCCTGCGACATTCGAGACAGGTATATCCGTTCCGAGCCTTTTGCGTCTGACCAGGCTCGATTGATCGATTTTCTACCTCCGACCGGTGTACATTTGACACAATGCGACTCGACTTTAATATATCGCCGATATTACCAGCTTGCGGAAACGGGACGAAAAGGCCAACATGGCGGCAGGATTCAGGAAAAAGCACATAAAAAAGGAAGAAGAAGCGAGAAACACGGACATGAAGGGACCGCCGGAAGTCGCGTGAGTTCCGAGCTAGCGGTACTTCGAAAAATAAGCGGATGAAGCGTAATATCGACGGACGAGCGGCTTTCCGAAACCCTCAATTCCGCTAACTGGCTCGGTCCGCTGCGGCGAATTGCAAACTATCGTTAAGCGATATCGACTATTTGCATTTCCGTTGCTCGTATATCGTGCACCTACGTAGGTACGTACGTTCGTTACGCAATGCGCGACATGCGAAAAATCGCTTTTAATCGCCGGAAGCTCGAGGAGAGAGAGAGAGAGCGCTATAAAATGTAAATAACCAATTAAACGGCGATGCTGTATTTAAATGATGTCGGAGCATGCAAAGCTACCGGAGAAGCCCAGCTTAGGGATTACTCGTCCTTAAATTATTTTCCGTACCAATTCTCCGTCTCTCTTGGTAATCGTAAGCCAGCTGCACCGTGCATGAATAAATAAGATGCTTAGCGCTGTTTAACGACGAGAGGAAACTACATTCTACTTTAAGAAAAGTTACCGCCGGACACTATTAACAGTGGATGACGTGCGCGCTACTGCTCATGCTGAGATCAGTTGCTCGCAGATTTGTTTCCTTGATTCTTAATTGTCCTTATGTAAAATAAGAAATCCATCTATCTAACAACATTCTGTGATCAACAACGCAGATTAGTTAATCGCGATAATAAGTCTGATGATCAAACTGTGTCGAATTGGTCTTTCTTTCTCCACTTGATCATTTATACGTTCACACGCACAGCTAGACTTGTTGAATTCGCTGGCGCAGAAAACCGCGTTGCGACTCATTCACCGCCAAAAAGTCGTCTACCCCTATTTCCCGCGTCTGTCCTGTGCGTCTACTTAGCCGCAAAGAACCCTCTGTGGCGACGTGGGCTTGATTTCAATTAAGCCACGCCAACTCCACCGAGACATCCCTTTTTCCCGGTTTCCCGGCAGTCGATGTGTGCATTCAGCGTGTTGAAAGAAGTTTACTTCCGACGTCGTCGCAAAAATTTTATCCCGCCTATTTCGCTCGCTGATGAGAACGCGACATGAGGATGAAAAATGAAAAATAACAGCTGGATCAAGATATGAATCGAGACATATCAAAGAAACCATCACCTGGATAACGTCAATCGATAAAAATGAAGATATATAATCGAAAATTTAATTTCGATAAATTACAAAAGGTACATACAAAGGTACAAAGTTACAAAAGCTGCCGAACCGCGGAAGGATATACGTTTCGTAGAGCACATTGTTAAGTCTCGCTGATATCATTGGGTCAGCCGCAGCCTCCATTTATATAACGCAACGTCAGATAAACGGAAACCGATGTCAAGCGATGTTCAACGGAAGCTTCCGCGGTGCGTACGAGAGCACATCCAGGTAGACACGTACGTACTGTACAAACACGCACTCCGAATCCGTCGCAGGTAACGTAAAGAGATGTTTTCAGACAGAGAAGTCTCATGTAGTCCCGACGACGACGCCAATGTTATCTCGAGGCTCGTCGGGAGACTCGCGAGCTTCGTTTCCGCTGGAAAAATATTTATTCGACCGCGATGGAGAGAAGATCTCTCCCACGTACCTGCGGGGAACGTGCAGCGCGCAACCCCCGTGTGTGCCACGTCCATGTGTGTGTCCGTGCATACGTGTACACCGGCAGCCCTTTTGGGATTCGCCGGTAACGAGAAGTCTCAATCCGCTTGAAGCAGTGAGCGAACACGGCCTCGGCGGTCCGAAGGAACGCAAAGCGAACCGACGCTGAGTCTGCTTTCGCATGGAGAGCTTTTTGCGGGCGAGCTGCAAGACTGATATTGCGAGAAAGAATGTACTCGCGCGTGTATGCGATCGTACGCAAGCTTCGTCTTGCACATATGTGAACAGATACACCAAGGATACGCATGTGCCGGTTGCATCTCGCGCACTCACGCGTAAGTGCCGTAATTCCGAAATCATGAGCGAAGGTGGCACTCGAATGCTATGAGGATGTGCGCAGCATCCTCTATACTCTATACGTTTCGGTGAATATGGGTTTCAAGCGGTTCCAGTGTGCTTGGCGAACCATTTCATGGCGAGACGGGGATTACTGATATCTCCTTACTTAGCGTTTTATATTTAAATATATATAGATTATATTTTATTTGCAATAGAAAAAAGGCTAAAGAGCGCGACTGTCTCTTTTAAGCGTTCAAAAACTGATTAGACTCGTTAATATTCCGAACAATTTTTCTTTCGGATTCTCTCGAGACTTGTAAGTAGAAACTATTTCATTTGTTTGCTGAATTTTGCTAGTTAACTAAATTTTTAATTCAATGAATCGTGCTAATGTGTTGCAAGATGAAAAGCACGCTCGATTTGATTTCGATCGCTGGGAGGAATGGGTGCGAGAGTACAGTTGAGATTCGCGTTAATTACCAGCAATTTCGGCATTTCGCCGCTCTTTAAACACCGCCTTGGGAATTAAGCGCGACGTTATACAGCCGATAGCGAGAGAATGAACGGCGTGGGAGGAGCGGGCGGGATAGAGCGCTCGTTTCTTGCAGCCGTTTACAATTTATAATCCTATTACAGGATTTGCGCGATACTCACCGTGGCGCGCCACTCCAAGTCGGCAACGTCGAAAGCCCCCCTCAAAAGGTACCCGGGCTCTGAAATACAGAAAGAAGAGGAGCTTGAATACGTCGTAGGTGAGACAACCGTTAATTGTGGCTGCGTTAATTGCGCGGCTTATAATTATCACGATTGCGGCGAAATCCCAAACAAGGGCACCTTGCTTCGAAATATAATAATATTATATACGGCATCATATTTGTGGAGCTTTACGAAAAGATTCATTACGTTAACGAGTCTGGTACCCAAATCGCTTTATCAAGCTGTTTGTCACAAACATACGCAATTGTATAATCATTCAGAGTTACTTAATTTAGATGTCTGAAAAAAACAATACTCTTTATCGCATCGGGTTAAAGTTAAAGAAATTCAGGTAGCTAGGTGTTATGGAGGCGATTACGAAACGAGAGAAATAAGGTGGAATAACGAGGAGTAACGTTGTTAGCGGCCTCATTCGCGTGAGAAAAGAATGGCAGCATGTTAATTGATTTTTCATTCGACGAAGCTGCCGGAGGCTCTTCGATGTCTTCGTAGACGGAAAACGAGCGGCTTGCGGCGAAAAATCTTTCCGTGAAAACAGTCCGGCGCATCCGGCAACTGGCGGATTTGGAATCCTCTCACAGCGGAAATATTTCTCCGCTGGAATATTTAGCAATTCCAGGGCTGAATCGTAACCGGAACCGACGCGATGAAAATTCACGGGAAAAATCGTTCCTTTCGCCGGAGGAAACACGAGAGAAGTTCCTTCGAAAAACACATTGTAATTTCGCGCAAAACGTCGGGGCCGTTTTCTCGGGGCTGTAGCCGAGAGCGCACCTCATCAATAAGAGATCTTTTTCGAATGGGAAACGGCGGACGCGTACACGTCTCATTTAACTTGCAATAAGCAGGCACCGTCTCGCTGCAGCTCGCGTAAATGATAATTCATGCTTAAGCATAGCGTTGTTCATTTGAAGCAAGTCGCGGGCGAGCGAGAAGTTTCGGCAAAATTAATTTTCTCGCACGACCCCCCGTCCTCTTGTAGCTCCAAAACGGAAGTCACGAGGACTTGCCGAGAAGAGCCGGCAACTGAACGTGAGGCGCACGTGCAATTCATTTCGCTCATTCATTATAGATTTTAATACCAGTCGCGTCGGCATCTCATCATAAATTAAATCCCAACTAACGGAGAGAACTCCGACGGCATAGTCGAATGTCCGCGAGACACGATGCGGCCACAGTGGAAATGCCGGATCGTAATTTTTGGAATTGGATCCTCCTTGGTTCCCAAGCACGATACGAAGCCCGCTTTGTAGTCAATGAACTTTAATTCCCACGGCAGCTTTAATTTTAATCAAGTTTACGATAAGCAGAGATATATATTTCGAATACATATTTATATCGCGAGTCGGAAGTTGTGGCACGTATGTGTATGCAGCGCGCGCGCGTGTGCGTGTGTATGTGTAAATACCGCATATCGTAACACAGTTTAGCGTACGTGTACAATTTATGTAACACCCATAGCACAGTATAGTCGCGAAATTTCTTATACATTTAATAGCTCGCAACGCCGAGAACACGGCCGCGATAATTGTACGAGGGAACATCAAACAAGTTTGGCGCGTGATTGTAAAAGGGAAAAACACACGGATCGGAAAATTGGTAAATATTGCATGCTGCACCTATATGGAACTCGAGTCCGTCGGACACGATGCACGTAGGCTTCGTGTGTTCATGTGACTGTGACGTTCGCACACTCCCCGACATACCGGAGCATATCCCAGGAGGGCATACGAGGAGAGGCCATTAAGTGGCACCAGCCAGTTTTCCCGTCGTTTCTTCGCGATACCGTCGGCTGGCAATATATTTCCCTCCCTTTTAATTACACGCATTACTTACGCTCGTTAATTAGCCTCTAGTCGAGGATCAGAAAGCCGGGAGGGTGAACGGTAGACATCGGACGCAAGCCTCGAGAGTGCTACGCCCCCCCTTCGCGTGCCTGCAAGGAGGAGAGAAATCTCTCCTCGCTTAATTATAACGTCAATCTCGGTTTTTTTCGATAAATTGACGGAAATTAATGTTTATTAGGAATTGCAAAAACGACGGTGATCATGAGCAGGTAAGATAGAATGACTGCAAGCGAGGAGTTGTCAGCCTTGTGATCAAACATCTGCAAAAGTGACTTTGTGCATTAGTATATCTTATTATGAGTCTGATCGCGTGTGAGATCATTATATGTCTCGATAGCTATTAAACTTGTTGTTTTATTACTCGAGACGGTCTAGTTATTTACGGGTCCGGTTGCGATTCGTCTATTACAAAATTGTTTGAATTTCTACGAATGAATGTCGATACGCTAGAGTCAGCGTCGCATTCTCATCGAATCCCAGTCCGAATAAATCTGTAAGAATTTTTGTATTTGAAGGAAAGAGAATTTTATACTTTCAATTCAAAGAGAAAAAAGTCAGATGGGAGCAGAAAGAGAGAAAAAGAGAGAGCGACTCTTTCTCTCTCAAGCTTCTCTATAGTACTTTCCCTTCCAATTTTTCTATCGTCTCTGAAGAAGCCGGCTTCTCTGCCACGCTTTAAAACGTCAAGAAGCCGACGCTTTTCCCGAAGAAGCAGGACGAGAAGAAAGAAGAATAAAATCGTCGGTAAATCGTCAGCGGAAAATCGGTCCTCGCTGACTTTTATACGGCGACATTTCGCGGTGTATTACTATGATATGCCGAGCACCAGGTACGGACGGTTGAAAAGGGACTAAGGGCGAGGAGGCGAAGAGGAGGCACATTCTTCTATTTGCATCGGAGCTTGCTTCTCTCCTTTCTCCGCAGTCTCAATTACCGATGCGCCATTGTCGGCTGCTTCTTTCAATTTGCCGAATGGCACTCCGACGTATAGCTGGAGAATGTAGTAAGCTATTTATAAGAATGAACTATATCGATCGCGCCAAGGCGTTTGAGAATCGTACCAAATCAGTTCACCAAGTTCGTCAAGCGTTCGCTTTAACATAGTGCCTAATGATCACTAAAAGCACGGAATCAGCTAAAAAAAGCGTTCTCTATGATGATCCTCTCCATGCTCGGACAGACCAACGTTTTCATACCCTAATAAATGCATGATCTTTCACAATATTTCGCTAAAGTATCGCGGAAAGCATCCTAGTGTGCAATTCATGACTGTCTGTCGAAATTGCGAGTACGAGATATCGAGAGGATCCTCCAAGAAGACGCATGCACGCTGAATGCGAGAGCAAGGGCAGTCAGCGCTGATAATTTTCACAAGTTAGTCGATAAATTTCTTGTAAGGAGAGCTACGAGTCGTACTGTGAAAATCGTAAGCGCGGAGAGAAACGCCTGGATTTGACCGTATATCACAAAAGAGAGAGAGAGAGAGAGGGGGGGGGGCGCTCTACGAGAGGGAAAAAAACTTTACCACCCATTGCTAGGAAATATAGCACCCTACGGTACAGGAAGGATCCTGCAGCGAGCGCCGCATCGTGTGTGCATATAACTATTGGTTATATAGTACAAGTGACTGCACCGCGATAAAATATAAGCCGAGCCGGACCGGGCTATTTCGACATCCCGGGCGGAATGAAATATTATAATGTATCGGTCTTGTGATATATAGATTTCGCGGGAAAGCCGCGTCTCGCGATAGAGAGAAACGAGAAAACATCAGGAAATCCGATATAGCTGTTACAAAACGGTGGACCAAGACATTTCTATATCTTTGATCTCACAAGGAAAGGTTTGTAGGTGTTACACTCGGATTTCAAAAATTTTTTGCATGCAGGTAGGGAGGTCCTCAAATAGAAGAAAAATTAGAAAAGTAGCGGCCCAAATGCATATTTGCGCGCTATGTGCGCAATTTTCGATGTTAGGTTAATTACTCAAAAATGCTATTTCCAATCGAATTCTTTACATTTTTTATTTCACCTAATGCACAACGCTTTAAAAAGAAATCAAAACCAAAATTAAAACTGAAAGAATTAAAAACCTCCCTTGACTAGATCTTTTATGTCCTCGTTATGGATTCTGATCAAATCTATTTAAAGTCGCATACAATAAATCACGCAGAAAGAGCAAACTACGATTTGCGCAATGTACAATTATTCGAAATTGTGTGCATTGGCAGTTGCAGTAAAAAATTAAAAAAGTTACGATGCAAATACCATTTTTGAGCAATGGGCCTTTTATACGCACTGTGCTCGCGCGGCACGAGATTACATTAGACGCTCGTATTTTCTAAACACACGCGCGCGCACACACACAAGTACACACACGCACACAGAAGCACATACGCGCACGCACGCGCGCGCGCACACACACACACACACACACACAAAATTATTCAAAGCAATATAAATGTGCATTAGGTGAAGTAAAAAATGTAAAGAATTCGATTGGAAATAGCATTTTTGAGTAATTAACCTAACATCGAAAATTGCGCACGTAGCGCGCAAATATGCATTTGGGCCGCTACTTTTATTTTTTTCTTCTATTTGGAGACCTCCCTACCTGCATGCAAAAAATTTTTGAAATCCGAGTGTAACACCTAAAACCCTTCCCTTGTCAGATATAAAATCCATTAGATTCCAAATTCATCAAATTGCAAAGGAAATTTCTGTAAGTCTTAGTCCTGCAAGGAAGTACACGAAGACGAATGATGCGTGTATCTCTCATCTCCAGTTACTCGTGACATCGCATCCAGAGTTTGCCAGGAAAAAGCAGCGTCACGAGTCACATCTCCTGATCGCTTTTATTTTCATACGGCCCATTACAGAAATTATAAGCTGGATCATGCATCGAAATGAAGCTCAGCGGATGCGAAAGTGTGCCATCGGGTCGCAGCGACGGCTTCGCGTGGCGTACTTTTACCGAAGCTCGGTTTCACTTTTGCGCGGGGACTACGTCAGGGTCAACTCGCGCCGCTCGTCCGCGTCGCGCTCGCGCTCGCTCGCTCGCTCGCTTTCTCTCTCCGTGAACTTGAAATCGAATTATACACGCTTACGCAGCCAAGCGATTACGCAATTTGTCCTGATGCTCGACGTGCCGCCGATATCTGTTGGCGCGAGGCTGAAACCGCTGAAAACACTGCCGATTTCTCACGAATCTCTCGGCGGAAATAGCAGAATCTTGAATCTTTCATTCAGTTCAGTCCTTCAAGTTTCATCTTGACGGAATGATGTTATGGCTGATTAAATTATTCACGCCAAAAGTTATAAATTTGTAATAAAAGTATACCGTCTTGTAAAATTCTCGTCAAAGATAAATAGATGCTACGGAGTGCGAATACTGCGAATCAAGCTGCGAGATACGCGACTCGCACGTATAGCGGAATTGTTCCTCGACGCAAGGGTTGAACGTTGCAGATTCGATCTGAATGATTCCTGATAACATTTACGGGAACATCCAATTAGCTTGTATACGTACATACCGAGCCCGGTTAACGAATTACTTTGCCGCGCATCCCCGTGCCCTGAAGGAAATGAAGTCGAAGCGATGCCGGAAAATTGGAGATACGCGCGAGAGGAACGGAACCGGATTTATCGCTTAGGATCTCCCCGCCCGGGTCTCCGACGGTAATATCCGCTAGTGATTCAACTCGTCTCGGGGGTGTCTTCGGGGTACGGCAATAACAGAATAATCACTATTCCCCGGTGGAACGAGTACGGCCATTAAAACGCGGCTGGAGCGGCATTAATTATTATTAGCGACGCGCGCGCGACCGCGAGGGAGAAAGACTCGAGCCTCGCAATTTCGCGTCGCGAGAGAGAACAGCGAGAGCGGATCGATGATGACTCGTCTGTTTAGCTAATTTGATGATTCCCCCGTTTCTCAATTAATTCGTCGCCGTCATTCAACCTGCCGCCGTCGATTCGCATTACCCGCGGGACAGTTTCCGCCTCGACATTCCGTGTTCCCGCGTGTGCACCGCGCTGCAACGCCGCGAAGGACGACAGAAAAAGGCGCGCTTCATTTCCAAGGATTTCTGCCGTTTTCTGTGCCCTATTGTACACCCTTAAGCGCAACGAGCACCCGCGAAGCGTCATCCTGCCAGCTGCGAAATTGCCGGCACCGCACGCGCCAGTGGCCGCGCTAATTATGAGAACGAGATGAGTGTACGGTGAACAAAAAGAAAAAAAACAGAGAAAAAAGAATAAGAGAAAAAAGAGCGAGACAGAAGAAAGAAAGGGTCGAGGGTGAAAGATTCAAAGATCCCCCTGCTGAGTGCGCGCGTCCGCGGCGCGCACAATGCGCGGCGATTCCCACATCCCGACGTCGCGATATCGTGAATTCTCACGAGTGGAGAACGGAGAGTGCCGCGAGTGCGTTCACTCCGTGCTCGAGGAGTCGTCGGCCGTTACTCCCGACACATGGAACATCCTGTCGCGCGCTTGTCGATCACGCCTATTGATTATTTACCAATGGCGATCGGTATTGTGCAGCTCGTTGCGCGGGATCGAGATACGTCGTTCCATTGTCCCGCGTATGCCGCAGATAAACCGATTGCGTCTGCAGCTGACGTAAACACGTTTGTCCGCCCCTGGCAACTGTACTCCGTCCGCGCGCGCGCACGCCATCCGCAGTTTATCAGAGACGATTAGAATCGTTTTTCGCTATTATACGCCGCGTGACGTCATGATATGGACCGAGAGCACCCGTCCTCTTCGGTAACTGTCATCGGTTCCGTCGCTGTCAAATAACAAATATCGCGGTGCTATAGTTATAGATACGTGTCAGACCATTTATAAATAAATGTCTCTTGGGCCAAAATGATCTCAAATAGAGAAATATCTCGGGCAAACAATGCGGTTATGGCTCAAGCTTTTCAGTTCTCGCATATTTTGTTGTCAATCTCTGGTATACGGCGTCACGGTACACAAAGCCGCCAGAATTGAGGGGTGATCGTGTCCCTGTCAAGAGCTCGAGTAATCCGCTGGTGTAAGACGTGCACGCAGGGGTGCGATATTGGAAAGGAGCCTCGACGCCGAGGCGCGACAACGAGGTAAGCAACGTTCAGCGAAACACGTTAATCTCGTCGGTGTACATGAGCACCGGGGGTCGCTCGATAGCTTTTACGAGCTATCCTTGACTGCGATAATGGTGCTATTTATATGTAGAACTCGGTATTCTCACGGCGGTGTATGTAGTGCAGGACAAATGTGTGCACCTGCCGAAGCGTATCTTCAGGGAGCAGGACTCGCTCTAAAAGGCGACGTGCTATACAACGCAACTGAATGCACCGACACAATCGTGCGACGGATAACGACTTCTATAAAGCGCGTGGAGAGAGAGAGAGAACTTTTGGTGGCGGGAATGGAAAATGTCCCCCCTGAAAGAGCCACTTTACGATGCAATAGCACACTCGACAAAGAGCATAAGTACACCTCCCGCGAGACGATTCCGCGTTTCGCTTATGAATCAGAGATGCTGTAATGTAAGCTACTTAGCAGAAAATTGGAACAATCGACACCCGTTGCTCGAGGGATCTCAAGCGCATTGCGTTACCGTCCACTTCGATGATTAATCATTTTTAGGAGAATGCCCTTCCACGATCTTCAAAGTGAGGGTTAATAATTCTGTAACAAAATTTTGCGAAAGTGCGCTCCACACGCACACATTTTCTTGTTCCTTTTCCGTTTTTTTCTTCTGAAACACATCGGCGAACGGAAGCTGTACTCGCATTACCACCGGCGCGATATTACCTGGCGGCCATACATTTCAATAAACTAGGAACTCTCGGTAATGGAGATTGACAGTGGCAAACGTGCAATCGCACTCGTGCCCCGATCGACATAAGCGATTGCAACGCCGTGCACCCCCGATGCATTAACTGCAGCTGCTGCAGCATTTCTGCACAGGACGGGAACTGGAAGGCAGGATATTACATTATGCACATATGGGTCACATAAATACATCGATCTCATTAGTCGTCGATAACAATCGGGTCAATTCATCCGATCACCGTCAATGACAAAATTACTAAGTGGACACGGACAACATTTAATTATTCAGTGACCCAAATCAGAGCGTTCGCTGCATTTAATCCGGCTAATTTTCTCATAACAAATGTAAGTAGACCACGGCGACAACAGAACGCGAGTCACTAGAAAAATGGACACACACGTCGAATAAATGTTATATTATATAATAAATACTAATGTTCGGGTGAGATCGTTATGCTTTTATCGGATCAGTATTACGGCAGTAAAATGTGGTTGCGAATAACGACATGGAAATAATAAGCCTATTAACAAATGTACTGCTATCAATTAATCATTTATGACGACAGAAGCATTAATAGGACTTCACTCGTTTCGCCCATAATGGCTCATTAGTCGATCGGAACTACACGTCCGGCCGCGAAAAAAAGCACGAACAGCTTCCCGAACAGAGAAACCAGCTCACATCTGATTATCTCGTTAATGACGTCATTGGCAAGAGAATCGATGCGGCGATGTGCTGCTCCAATTAAGTTCCGGCTAATGAAAGAAACGTCAGCGAAAGTTTTTGCAGACACGTGGATCGTTCGCGGATACATAGCATTTCCTTCCCCCCTCTCGTTTTTTAATCTGAAAATATAATCTTATATACGGTTCTATCTGTATGTACACCGCTAGGTCACGTTTCGCAATTATGTGAACATATTTTTAACTTAATTTCCGGAATTGAAGATCTCGTTAAATTGTAATGGTTTCATTCACCTTCGATCAAGTCGATTGCGCTACTTCACTTTAATACAATGCGCGAAATAAAAGCGACGAAAATCTTATAAGGCCGCAGATGTGCAGCCATTTGTGACCCTCATGGAAACTCAAGACCGGCAAGATAGCTGAAGCTGGTCTAACAGCACTTGCGCGAATATCCCGGGACTTCTATCACGGTGGATGGGGCTAAAGTTAGTAACTAAACGAGTTTCTCACTAACAAACCCACTGGCACGAAATGATGTCGCTGACAGTCGAGGCTTACAAGGGAATCGGTAGAGGAGGTTGCGTTAATATTGTTCAGAAGTTCGCGCAAACGTGATATAATGAGACCGAGTGTGGCAGAGAAAGGGGAAGACGGCGAGTATCTCTAGGTTTTATCCAATAAGCTGAAACAATAAGTTTGACAACGACGTTATCGCGGAAAGTAGATTCCGGGGAAGAGAGTGATCGAAGATGCGATCATTGGACACGATCCAAGAACGAGGAACCGTCGGATAATTTCAATTTTCAAGCGATTTCAAAGAAATTCAGATTACTTTCGTACGTAGTGAGCAGATACTATCAGAATTTTTCTTGAAAATACACGACTCAGATAAAGACTAAACCAAAGAAAATATCCGTGGAAGGGCTGGTACGTGCCTTATTCGCACGGGAAGAACGTACGGTCGTCGCAAGAAAGATATAAGGAGCTGCACTAGTGCTCTCTTACGAGATTTCAAAATGGAATGAAAAATTCTACCGGAGGGTATAACTTTGACAACTAGATCTTCATAACGCGCGTAACATTTATTATCAATATTATCAACATAAAGACGGCACAAGTGAGAAACAAATGTATAAATGAAGCCAATATAAAGCTAATATAAAGAAACCCTTCTCTTTCAGGCAGCTTCCTTTTTATGCCGCGTTTAATAAAATACTTCATTAAAACCGGCATTCACTGTCGCAAGAGAGGCATCATTATCGAGATGTTTCGCGCAGGACAAAGCTTATACATAAACGCAGGCGTGAACGCCTGGCATGAAAGCGGTTCTGAGCAAAGATATCACGCGCCGGTCGCCGCTTTCTCACTGCGCAAGGTGCTCATCTTTTTTATGTCCCCAAGTGGGCGGCAACCCCTGCCGCAACGAGGACCACGAAGGATGCAGAAGACGAAGGACAGGGAACATAGGGCGCACTCAACAACTTGTGGATCGTTTCATTATCTTGGAGTGGTGCTCGCGCACAACTTCTAAAGTTCGCGGCGGTAGTCGGGCCATCCACCGGGGTGGAATAATCATATCACTCGGTGGTACGGAGAAGAGAGCCTTTGGCAGTCGCCGTCTTGACGCGATCTCGGCTTACGATTAGATAGGAATCGCGTAGCCGCGCGAGCACGCCGCGAATCTCGCCGCGCGAAATTCCTGTCCGCCACCACCACTCTGGCACTCCACCTTGCCTCATCTCTTCGTCTTCCTGCTCATCCTGAGGGATACGCGCCCGTAAAAGACTCCCCGGACTTGTTTCGAGCTACCGCGCCCGGCACACCTCGTCATTCTGCGACGCCGGTGGCGCAATAACTCGGCCGCGTGATTCGCATACCGACGCGTTATCTTTCACCACGATGAGGATGCGTAATCTTATTATATTTTCCGTCGCTTAATTTTCCGACGTGGCGCGATAACGGCCATTTCGACCGGAGCAGTTATTCTGCGCGCGGCCATCATTACACACGCGATCACGATCACGTCGAGATCGTGCTCACCGTCTCGAATTTTTCGTCTCGAACCGGCGCGGCGTGAGAGTGTTCCAGCGCATCGCGCGCGTAACTGGAGGAGCGAGTTTTATTTCCGTCGATCGTAAAGATACATGCGAGCGAATCAACGAAGATTAAGTTTCCCCTACCTCGATCACATCGGATCGCCTTTAAGTGTGCTCGCCTTTTGCGGCAGCATTTCTGCAATGCGATATCTATCTTGTGAATTTTTCGCGCGGGACCGATGGTAAATTTGTTGTGCTCTCGCCCAAGTCGTACGGGATGTAATGGATGCAGCAACGTGGACTCGGACCGCGAACTTTCGAATTTCCGTGAATTATGAAAAAGAATTTGTTGAGAATTTGTCCGCTAAACAGCGGACGGTACTGTTACATTACTAGGTGATCCGAGGGATTTAGTCCCTTGTTTGAAAATATCAATTAAACTTTACCGAATTAACTTGCGCGTATTCCCATAAATTTCAGTAATGCAACAAGGTATAATCCTCACGGAACTGGATGAGATATGGCTTTTATTTTGCAAACTCCAATTTACAGACAATCTCGCAGAGTCCGCGCGTCACCCGTTTCTCGTCAGATTTGTGAGGCTAAAAACACGAGGCGATGGCTGAAACTCGTTTGAACCGCGAGCGCCCATAGGAGGAACCCACATTCTACCATTTACGAGCAATTGCGTTCCCCGCAAAGTTTCGCTGAGAAACCGAAGCCAAAGGGAGGGCACCCGGCAAAAACGGAGCGAGAACGCTCGGGATGGGTTTGTTCGCGGCGGGTGTGGCGGAGATGGCCGGGGAGAAAGGCGAGAGAAAAAGAGAACGAGGGAAAATAAGAAGGTTCCAGGGCAGGGAACTGTGTGCACTTGGACATGCGGAGAAGCAAGAAGAAGATACAAAGCAGCGCAGAGACGCGCGATGCGGTGAGCCAGTAATTAAATTTGCAACTGTTAATCAAGTTCGAGCGGGCGGATCGATGCCAACTGAGAACCACAGTGGCCGCGAAAGACGGAACGAGCCGAAGTGGTGGCTAAGGGGGTATAAATGGACGCGTGGGAGCGAAACGGGAGCATTGCCGAAAAGGGACGGCGACAGTCCGGTCAATAAAATCGGACAAACAGACCGATCGAGCGGGAGGAAACGTCACTTGAAGCTTTTGATTGAAGATAACCGTGACAATGACCGAGAGGAACAAATGTAGATGGACAGGGAGCGAAAGGGCGGTGAGAAAGGTGTCGGACGAGGAGACAGATGGAGGGAGAAAGAGAATTCGTTATTCGATCTCTCGTAATGACACCCTTCCTGCGTCCATTACGTCTTCCTCATTTTCCTCCATTGATCCAATCGCTCGGTCGTTCGTCACGAGCGATGTAAAAGTCGTACGCGCGTACTCGCTCGCCGGAGCGTCTTCTATAATACATTTTTCACCCACACCGACGCCTCGCCCTCCATTCTACGGTTACGCGCACGTCAAGAATACCGGAAGTGCGAGTCATTATGGGGGCACGATCGAGGGGAACGCCGTGAGAACAAAAGCCACGACGATTTGCACATTGCACCGTCGTCAACCTCGTCGTCGTCATCGTCATCATCGTTGTTGTCCTCGTTGATTCTGTTCCTCCCGAGTACGCGAATCACGCGTGATTCCGCAGCGATTAATCGACGTATCGCGTTACGGCTCAATCTGAAGCAGTGGAACGCGAATGTGGGGACAGAGTGTCTGCACGCACTCGCAATTGGAAGATAAATGACGTGCGTCGGATATGGGGGAGAGATCCAGGTTAAAAAAAGGAAACAAAAAAAAGATATTAACTGCGTTCGAGATCGTTGCGCGCATATCGTCAGTGATACCCCGCATCTATATGCGCTCGCTCGGAAATCCGAAAAATAATACCGAGCCCCAACCGACAGATCGACGGGCCGATTTAAAAAGAGATTGCGCGCACCCGTTAACTATCAGCGAAATCCGATATCAAATTTCCCCGCATACCAGGCCTATCGCCCATCGGATCGTCAACGTTGCAAGAGGAGAACGAGGGAGGAACGGGATTTCTCTCAAATATCACGCGGAAAATTTACCTGCATCCACAATCGTGCTCGCAGGTGCGCGCGCGTGGAACGCGCAACGCTCCGGAAATCATCGGCGATCCGCGTTTAAGGGAAGCATGCTCGGGTCATTCGGGCGAGCACGGCCGTTTTGAAAACTCGAGGTACCGGACCACTTAGTGCACACGAGGCACCTGCTCGTTTGAGTGGTGGGGCTTGAGCGAGTTAAACGCAGAAATCCCGAACTCACGGAGCGAAATTAGCGAGCAGCGACGGACGGAATCAACCGGGAATCACCAAGCGAGTGCAGGCTGCTGCTCACTTACGCTTGGTGGTTAACGTTCGTTCGCTGACCCATCTGAATTTTTGTCTAGTCGGCACGGTCAAGAGCCATGTGCTGCGAGTGAAAGAGGAAGAACGAACAAGTGAGCGAGTGAGCGCGGCGTGTTGGAGCGTGCGTTTATTCAGTTGCGCGCGATACGTGCAAGCGCATTTTGGAAGGTGCTCTGCAGGCCAATACACCCGCTCCGGCCACAAACGGACTAAATATTTGCGTCGCATTAATTGCAACGGCCAACGCCCGATACTTGGCTAATTGATATTTGCGGAACGGTCGGCGCGCGCGGTAATTCCGCTGATATTCCGCTAATTAAAATATGACGCGCTGCCGAACGAGATGGCGCTTGTAAATTCGCGATCGAAGGGAGGGTATTCCGGGGTAAGTGTATCCGGCCTCGCCCTCGTCGTCCACGTCGCTCTTCCGGTGCACTGGACATCCACGCCGCGCGTTATGACGACGACGAGGAGAGGATGACGCTGGGTGCGCTGTGTTTTCCGCTCTGCGGAGAATCGATTCGACCGCGTGGCCGGAAAATGTCAACCGACTTCTCGTGACACGTTGATAACTGCCAACATCACTTTTAACCGCGTCAATCAGCGATTTACAGAGGTTTCCCGGATCTCGAAAATAATCCGCGAATTTCCGATTGGCGTGCTTCGATCGAGTGAATCGGATGTGCCGATCGGACGGCAAGCAAGCGCTCGTCGCAGATCATGCAGGGTGTCGTGAACGTCACGATAACGATCGGCCGTTGCGGTCGTGTAATTGCTGGTATAACGAAATATTTTCGAACCTTGGATTTACCAGAGTACCGTTGCACAATTCACATGAAGATGGAAAAGGAAAAGCACGAATCAGACGTGCAGATTGTCAGGCTGCCGTTTACATGGACGTTAATGTAAGTGCAATAGCCGCGTCGCGACCCTTAGAACGGCGATACATCGACAACTGTACGGTAATTGTGCGCCGCCGGTGAAATGCCTTAATCGACGATAATCGAACTGTCTGTAATTGGATACCGCGGTAACCGATAACGAGCCGTTATTTATAATGCATAATAGTGCCGTAGCGAGCAGATACGCTCGTTTCTGTTGATTATCCGCGAGTGTGCGCAATAAATATATGATACGTTTAGCGCGCGAAACATGATTAATATGCGAGCGAGTAATATAAATTTAATGATACCGAAAATATCTTTCCTCCCTCCCCGCCATCTAGCTCTGCTCTACGATAATGCAACGTGCAACATGCGCATAATAATTACGCGCACTTAGCCCGACACGGTTCGTGAACCGCGCTAACACGGATCGAGGTCTTTCTTTTTTTTACAATCGCGACGAAACAGCATTTCCGTTCGCATTATTCGCTGCGTCGATATGACGAAGTCCGGCTCTTTTTTTCGGGAATTATTGGTGACGACATAATTGTCTGCTCCCCCTCCGTGCTTGTCATGTACGCGATTTTGCGAACGTGAAACGTATCCCGCCAGCAACACATTTCGTATTGCAGAAAGAGAGAGAGATAGAGAGAGAAATACTATTTATTCGGATCATAAATATTGCATACGGCAGTAATCGTGATATGAAGTATATCGAAAATGTTGATACCAAAAACACCATCGGGAACGCAATGCCACGCGGAATTAACGGAATTGAGCGCGGATAAAAGCAGAAACTCCATTTAGGGAGGTACTTCGTTTATCAGTCACCGCACGAGAATTTAACAACTCAACGTTATCAATCGCTGAAATAACCGGATACCAGGACCACGATATCCCGGCCCTCGTAAATCACCGCTGCTTTACCATTCCATTAAGAACTCATAAAGGAGTCCGTCATTGTTGCGAGAGTTAATCCCGTTACTTAATCCCCGCGTCTTCCCGCGTCGCCGATCGAAAGTTCGCGATTGCAAGGACTTGCTTCTCGCCTCGCTTATCGGGCTGATTGTGAGATGTCTTTCTCTCGCGGGTGTCAACGACCACGGTATCACCTTTCTCAGATCGGCACGTGCGGGTCAGCAAACGCTGCCAAAGCAAATTGTTAGTGTTCGCTGCACTCGAAACTCAACCGCACAAGCTCTTTGCAAACCAAAGGATACTTCCGGTGCATACGAGGAAGCAACGCGATGCTTTCAAGACGCGACTGCCGAAATTTGTAGAAGCAAGAGGTTGATTCTTGAGGAAAGCAGAACTCGTAGCTCGAGGAGAGCGTAACTGCGACTTTCAAGCTCGCTTTTCCTTCGTTTGCAAATTCTGCGTTTATATAATATTTTCTTGCGTATGTTCCTGTATATCTTGTATATGTTCAAGCGAAATTCCGAAATACATTGGTGGACGTAAACCTTTCATTCGTGATTTTAGGAAACCACGAAAACGCAATCTCGATCGGCCGTTCCTTGAGACCCGATTTATCGCTTGCAGTCCACAGCTGCGACACGGATAATGCAGGTGCAGGTGCGGGGTCCCCAGGTCGCAAGCTTCCGCTGGACACATGAATTTATAACGTCCTCGTGTTTGCGAACCGCCTGATTCGACGTTGAGAAACGAGGACGGGGAGAATGGAGGAGTTTTTCACCGACGTTTATTCTTTTTTTTACGCCAGCATCGTTTTTCCCGTCTCGCTCCGAACCGTCCGTCAAGAAATCCCTCGAAAGCGGATTTATGGACTCGTAAATCGCTCTCGATCCTTCGCGGATTAACGTTCGATCTCGCGTCCGCAAGCGATCGCGTGTACGAGCGGCGAAATTTTTCTTCGCCCCGAGTTGGAGAGACTTACGCGACGGGCGGTTATCGCGCGAGATAGGAATAAAATGTTTTTACTCTCCAGCTTAGCGGTTCACGTGAGAAACACTCGCGAGAGACCGAGTACGAAATTATTCCAATTGAAAACGTTCAATGGTTCAAGCTGTCCGTCGTCGTTGCATGCTGCCACGATGAGATAAACGTTTATCGAAAAACGATCTGTTCGTTAATTAACGACTGCGAAAGTAACGGAGACAGAGCGAAGTTCCGATAGTGCGAAACATGTGACATTACTGTCCACCTATTAATTCGCTTGCGCTCCGAGCACCGGAAACAAAATTCATGTCTCTCGCAATACATGTTTTCTGGGACATATCGAGTTCACGGTATTCCCCTCCCCCTTCGTAACTCGGAATTTATGAGGAAATTGGTTTCTCAACGAATAATTTGCTGGGCACGCAGAAAAACTTCCAAATTGTTCCTCAAAGTGCAGGAACTGGTTCAGCAATAAATCAAGCGGAAAGACATCAAGAGTTTGTGCAGATACTTTCTCGACAAGGAAGGTATCACATGAATCTTGACATTAATATCCGTGAAAGGATAACACAATAATAACATTATGTTATAAAATTATGAACGTATAAATCCGTGAAACGAAATATTATTTTATTTGCACATCAAAAAGTAATGCAACTTAATTACAATAACAAATAAAATTAACGAGATTTACACAGAAAACCAAAACACGTGTGCCGCATTTATGATCTATTTTAATTGTTAACACGTGAAGAGCCGCGGCAGAGAATGTAATTTAATGAAATAATTGAGAAACCTCTGCGGTTATCACACTGTGAAACTTGCGCACGATTGCCGAATCGAGCGACGCGCATTATTTTCATTAATGCTGCACAGCATCCAGCGCGCGTATTTGCGTCATGCCACGGACTGCAGTTGTAATCAGCCAACGAACTCTGCATATCGTGTGTTAAACGTGAGGAATTCCGAGAAAAAAGGAATTACGTAGCGCGAGCAGCTATTTTCGAGAATTAATCGTATCATGAACACGTTTTGTGAGGGACCGAATAGTATATTTAAAGTTTCGCGCTTCCGCACGGTCGAATAAAATTTGCACATTTCGCCAAGTTTCGATATTGGAGATACATACTTTACGACAGGGGCCTAAAATTACATGTGTTACACGAGTGTCCGCAACGTCCAGGCCACGGAGTATGTAGAGTACCTATAGGTATTCGTTGGCGGTGCTCTCTGAACACTGGTTCACCTTGGACGTGTCTCAGGCTCTCGGGCGCGCCTCATGTAAGCCTCGTAGGAGCGTCAGCTCGGTCTTAGGACATAAGGACTATAATTCGATCAGAATGCCGAGGCACGCTGAGTAACGGTAGCCGATCTCAGAAAAGGGTCTCCGGGATATTTTAGCAGCGTAGATTGATATACGCCCTGTAATGCGCGTGATACATAATGGCAGAATATTACAACTCGCGCGAAAGACGCTACTAGATAATAATACGTTTGTAGCGGAATCTAAATGATGTAACGAGAGGAGGAAAGGGAGCGAACGTTGCTCGTGCAATCTTTCATTATCAGCTATTGTTATACGACTCGTGCGCGTTAATATTATGTTTAATATTATATTACATTGTGTGTACGTGTGTTGCAGATATTAATACGGCAACGCATTTTTCATAATGGTTCCTGATTCGTATACACGAATTACGAATTCTCCGTAGGCAATATCGAAATACGTGAACCCGCAACGGAGGAGGGTCTCGTAACAATGCATCCCTCGAAGTTCCACAATATTCCATGGCTCCGTGGCCCTTTATCTAGCAGCCGGTAAATCAAATAATCCAGACCCATAACAAACAATTGAATGAACGCGGAAGTGATAGGCGGCCGAATGTGAGGCATGCGGGCAAGACGTGTCGGGCATCGGCAAACTTCGGCAACCGCTGTCAGAGGCATCGGGGTGCGACAAGAGTTATCGTCGCGGAGTGATGAGAATCCAATATACGGCATCGCCGGCGATAAGCTCTGCGCTTTCGCCGGCCAGACGGAAAACAATGGGAACGCGACGCCTAAAGGGCTTGTGGGAGGTAGAGAGGGTCGCTGCGATAAAAGCACGCCGTGCTTTGACATCCGGCGACGAAGGGACGCGATCTGCGGAGTCTCCCTTCGACCGACCGCTGGCGACCGTCTGACTTTCAGACGACGATCAGCTCGAGAGAGACGACCGGGATTGACTGCGATCCTCCCCAGGGAATCCGTCGACGTCGAACAAGTGTGACGTCGATGTCCTCCCGCGAGGACCAAGCTGGTGTGCAAAGTCGAGCATTGTCTCGGAAAACGCTTGCCTTCCAAAGGCAGTACGACAAAGAGAACCGACTTATGTGCAAGCGGTTATCTCGCGTTACAAAATGGACTATGGTGGTTCACGGTGGCTGTTCCACGGAGGTCTGTTCACGACGAGACGTTCACATCGGATGTACGTTACGTAACAAACGCAAAACTGGTTCCAGAAAAATGCATCGGGATATAAGGAGCGATGTTGAAGTGTACAACGATATGATGTATAGTTTGCTGCGGCCGCTGCATCCGGCAGTGTATCGCAACGGCGTTCGGGTACCAAGGTACCTCCAACACGCCAATACTCTTGGTAACAACTTGCGACAATACCGAAGTTTGTTCGGCCCGGCCTGTCCACGGATGTCACCAGCAGAACAAGCTTAGATTGTCCGCCCAACTTCGATATTGCGTCCACCGCTATCCGACAATATTGCTCGACACTACAAGCGACGCAGACGCGTAATCTAAACTGATCGATACGATACTGGCGTCAGTTGTCAGGACCGCTCAACGGCGGTTTGCGCGGGTTCTTCAGAACCGGTTTCGTACGCAACGTCTCGTCTGTCGACGACGACGATGCGTTTCGCGACGAGAGCAAACCCTCGCTACTACGTAGCGACCCTTGGAACTTCTTCCACTGTGGCGTAATGTTCCACATGCACAAAATCCTACACTCGGATGTTGCGTCGCAAGTTACTACAACTTCGAGGCTGGGAGTTGGATATGAATCTTTCACAATCGCAAAGTCACAGGAAAGTGTGCAATCCACAATAATATCATCAACCCAATGAAGACCAGTCGTGAGAACCGCTCAACAAGTCGATGCTTTCTTAATTACAATAATTAACTCACTTGCTTCCCATGCCATTTCGTAAGAGATAATTAGAAATAAACGATTAATAGCAAAGATAGGGGGAAAGAAAAAGAGAAGTGAGGAGATGAAGAAACGCTATGCTGGTAATTTTTTCCTCGGACAGGCACACGCAAGACTGCAGCGTCGATTCGGCCACGATTTGACGAGTAACTCAATCGGTGCCGATACTGACGAGATGATACGACACGATAAGACGCAGAATTGTAAAACGCTCGACCGGCTGAATTTCACATCGGCAATGATTCTCCGAGCGGCAGGAGGTCACGACCGCGCCTTGAGGAAGCGAGCCGATCGTTCGGGAAAGTGAACAAACCGCGTTCCATCCCTACCACCATGGCGGAACCAAGGTTCTCCCTTTACTCCCTTCCCATCCAGCGTTGATCCTACCATCCATGGTCTCGCGATTCCCTCCAGTCCCTCCACGAAGTCTCCTCTCGCTTCGACCAGCTCGTCCCTCTCGCCTCTCTCCTTACCTGTTTCTCGCTCCTTTCCCTCTCCCTGCCGCACTAAAAAATCTCGCCCTTCGGTCGTACGCATCCTTTTCTTCTCCTTTCTAGGACGTGTTCGAAACCACTATCCTCCCTTCCCCGCGCTACCTGCACCTTCGTCTATCCCTATGCTGTCTCGATCTAACCTTCATTCTGGAGATTCCTCGGACACAAGATCCGACTGCAGCATCCGATCGGACGCTGGACCGCAGGACCGGTAGCCACAGTATGAGTAATCCCAACGGCGTGCTCCTATGTTTACAAACACGGACGAGTTGAAGGAACCGTGAATGGATTTGACGGCTTCGAGGACCCTTCGGATCCGCGATGCAGTACTTCAGTCTGGTTTTCGTTCCACGTCGCGCGAGCGTCGCGTTGTAGTCACTGCGAGCAACGAACGGAAAACGGGCTTTCGAAGTCGAGAGGAATCTCGCGTAGGATGGTAATTGCATAGAAAAATTGTATTTTCAGCCCTCCGCTGAACGCTTGACTGTAATACCTCTATCAATATTGAAGCCCGAAGCGATCGACGGTTTAAATTAAAGCTCATCATTAAGTGGTGACATTTGAATATGCATGCCCTCTGCCTTCGGTATATATTTAATCTCGGACACGACTTAATCATCATGCCGGGCGCCGAAACGTTTCATTTGACTATGGAATTATTATCGAACGCCTCAGTTATCTCGTGTTAGCACAGCACAATGAATTCGAGATTAGTCGAGAAATACTGGCTCCGCCTCGAAGCGAGGCTCATATCCAAGTCTGATGTTGGATCTAGCGGAAGACGAGAGAAAGAGAGAGAGAGAGAGAGAGAGAGAGAGAGAGAGAGAGAAGAACGAGAAAGAGACAGAGTAGATGAGGAGGTGAGGACAGCTCGTTTCGTCAGCTCCCTGTACAGTCAGAACAAACTTACTTTAATCCGTTGATCTCAAGATTAACAAATATATCGTGGCAGTATATCCAATAAATTTACTCTGAATAAGAACGGTAAACAAAATATACAACGCTGACAAGAAATAAGTTCTTATCTAAGTTCATCTTCAATGAGGCAACAGCTTCATCGCGTAATTACCTAAGAATTCAAGCTGTGCTTGTAATAATAAGATCGCGAAAAGTTTTCAATTACATTTTGCAGGCGAAAGATCATCTAATGACGAATTGAGCCTCCAGTTTCTCCTGTGACATCGAATCAAATCGTTACGGTGAGGCGAACGGTGCCGCTTTGTTGTTCCCACCGTGGACATCGTGCCATTTGTATTCCCTGCCGTGGTCGTATTTGGTGCAACGACGAAACGTTCAGGTCGCCGGTTGATAGCGAGCACAGAGCTCTCGGCTCTTCCGCGCTCTCATGTGGACGGCACGAACTCACTTTAATCCGTTGATCTCGAGATTAACGGATACCCCGAGGGTCGCCGGTAAATTCCTCTATCAGGGGAGAGAAGGAGCGAGGAATGCAATACCGCAAAGACTGCAATGTCGGTCGGCGGGCTAAAGTCACCGTTGCTAAAGCGTTGAGACGTTCACGAATAATATCGATCGGCCACGTACTCGATTGACAATTTCATCCGCCGAAAAGTTGTAAACAGTCAAGCTAAATTTTCTACATGTATTTAGAATGACTCGGCTGTAACTTTCTTGCCTTTGACTTTGGAACGTCAAACGTCTATCATTATCTCAGGCTTGTAGTCCAAGGTACACTGGGACAACCGTTTCTGAGAGCGGAATTACGAGAGCAGAACTCGATGTTTTTTCAGATGCGTATGTAGCATATTCTATAATCTTTTATGCGTAATCTACACGTGTACAGAGGTCAGCTACGTGAAAGTAAACTCGCGCGTAATTACCGTTTGTCAGACGTACCGCGGGCATTTCGTTACCTTGACAGATCACCCTGGCGGGACGCGAGGCTCGCCAAGTTCGCAATTAAATGCGTGCGGAAAGTCACAATTCAATTCTTTCTGCGCGACGGAAGGCTGTTAAAACTTGGAGACTCGCGAGCCGCCTCCGGCGGCTGGAAAATCACTTTTCCTTGGTGTTCAACGTAAATAATGCGCTCGTAGAATGCCGCGAAGTTGCGGATTTATGATTTCAGAGGGAAGACAGGCGGCTTTAGACAGTGACGGCGTGTATTATACATCCGCTATATAGTATACAGGACCCACCGAGGAGGGCGGTGAGGAAAGGACGGCGTCCCTCCGCGCGCAGCGGGACGATTTTCACGGAATCGATCCAGATGAAACCACACCCCTTGTGCGCCGAAATATCTCCCGTGCGTGCTCACCGGTTATACCTGCCGGGGTTGCTTCGAAACGGGCGTGCAAAGTGGAGGGTCGCTCGAAAGAAATTCGGATCTTGGAGCCAGCAGCGGAACAAGGATCCTCAGAAACGACCGAACAACCCGGGTTTTCTCACGAATATCGGCAATGATTTGTCGGATTGCGAAGTTGCGCCTCGGATTCCATTAACCGCGGTCGGTGATAAATAGATAAACATATCAAGGCTCGGTTGTGTCCTATTTCATGGTAAATTTACCTGGCAGTTAAGTCCATTATAGTAAACCAATTACAGCGTATTTCCATAGGAAACACGCACCATCTGCCGCGTATTGCATAGCTTCGGCGAGACCGAGCAGGTTTATGCGAGGGATGACGAATCGGAGAGGAGGTTGGTGGCTGTTTGAACCTTTTGGTTCTATTATAAATTTGATTTGCGTGTGATAGAGCAGACACAATATTTATTCATACTGTGTATGTTGTATCACAAATCGAGCAGTGTTTTAAAAAATCTTCCCCATGTTTCTTTCATCTTTCGCTTACTTTTGTAATTTAACATTTAATGTCTAGAAGAGACTGGAAACGTAATTATGGATGTCGACATTCAAACTTGGACGTCCTTGCAAATCACGAAGGTGCGCGGCAACGTTGCGCTGCACAGCTTGAAACGTAAAATGCATCCATTGAGTCGCTGTGGGAACAGGGTCGATTATGTCACTTCGCGAATATCGTATGAATGAACGTAAGAGAGCTCATTATAATTTATGACTCGGCTGATAACGAGGAGACGCATTTTGCTTTCAGTGTCAGCACCTACACAGAGAAAGCATCTTTTCACTTGCTACATTGGTAATTGCGACGTACATCAATCGGATACTCCAAATAGCTATCTGTTTGAAATTAAAGCTACAAACGATGGTTGCGATTAAAAATATTAGACGCCCATCACCATCGTAATCATATTTTATAACACGCAAAACAGCGTCAAACATAGAACAATTAAAATTTCAGAGTAAACAATGGAATCAGCATAACTATTACTTTTCGAGAGAAGCAAAGCAACACTAAGGTTTAAATGACAGATAAATATATTATAAATCTTGAGATTCCCTAACGATATCACGCCATGTATAAATGTATACGCGGGCGATGTATATTGCAAGAAAATAAAACGATGTCCCAACAGGAGATTGGCAAGTGGCGGAACAAGTTTCGCGCCGCGAAAGGATCCATCTTCGTGAAAACGCTGGATACAGCGAACTTTTGCCGCCAGTTGAACGTCGGAATTCCGTCTCCGCAAATTGCATCCCATTCGGAATTATTTGAAATTCGCGGAAACTTCTACTCTCCCGGTGTGGTTTCGCCACTGATGTCGCGCGGAAGTTCAATCAAATCGAACCCCTTATACTGGTCTACTTCATGGGTCTTTCTCGTCTTTTCTGGAGCGACCTGCATTAGGCTGGACAGGATTCTTCGTTCTTCTCCGATTCTCGTTTTTCTCCTTTCGACCGGCCTTTTTCTCCAATTCGTCTTCTTACCGCGACTTTTCGTCATCCACGTGTAACACACCTAAACTCAACCCCAACTACTTATCACTGTCTTTGCTGCTTTCTTCTCCGTCCGCTTCCGCTCCTTGACGAGGCAGAGGGCTCGCGCGCGCGTATAATCAAGCGCGAATGAGAGAAGATGACTGCCCCGGGTTGAATTCCGTGAAATTACTGAAAATCGCGTTCTGTTCACCCCGGTGAATGGGTGCAATCGCGGAAAAATGTCTAGTCACGTTTACGCGCTCACGTAACGAAGCGACTGCTGCTGGGAAGGCAAGAAGGGGGGTTGGTTGGCCCCTTACGTACTAAGGAAGGCGCCGCGCGCCTTCAGCTTTCAGGAAAAGAGAGATCAAATTATCCGACAAAAAGCTCTTGCCGTCGCGACTAGCAGTACGTGATTGCATCAGTGCCCCCTGGAAACGCGAGGCGATTGCTCGGAGATCGTCCGTAATCAGGGATCGAAGTCGGTGTAATTGCGAGGAGTCCGATTGAGAGATGTAGCATAAAATAGCGGGATAAATCCGGCACGAGCGTTTCGCGCAAACCGGCGCGGATATTGAATTCTCGCTCGCGCGTGTCTTCCCCTCGCTCCCCGTGGATTAACGGAATTGCTGACAGATGGTAGCGCGAGAGACGCGATTTGCGTGCGTCGTTGATAGCCGAGCGTGTACATTCCCCTCGCGTGCTATTCGTTAGTTCTGAATACCGTACACGCTCAGGGAGACGGGGTCGTTACCCTTTCGTAATTGGAGACTAGGCTTGCAACCGTCCTGCATCTTGAGCGCAAGACCCGGACAAGTGCGCGCGTGCAAACATGATGAAAGTTATTTATTTAAGAGACTTCGAAGCATTCTCTTCTTTATTTAAATAAGGCAGCGGAATGATGAAGAATTCCGCTCATCAATTCCTAAAAAAAACATACATTTGTTTTGTATTTGATCCCGCCGTTACTGGATTCTTCTTTAATCGTGCCTGAAATTCGCGCGGACGATTCACGTGACACACGCGTCTACGCGCATTAGCGACAATTAAAATTGTACGGGAATCGCGACTATCACGCGCCGGTGACACTAGACCGCGATCTCAAAACCGCTTTGATTGCAAATCGGACCAGCTAACTGAACTGTTAACATAATGAAACAATTAACACGCCATTTTTTCCAGGCGTCGTAAGCCGCGCGCAAAAGCGAGAACGTGGGAAACTCTCCACGGGTTTCAAAACGCATACATATTCACGAAATGCATCGCACGGTAAGCGTTGCGCTCTGGCGTACTTTAGTGGCGGGCGAGATCGTTAATTCCATATTTACTAATTACGTGAGTAGATCGGCGCGGCGACAATTTATATCATCTACAATTAACCGTGAATTATTCGACCGCGGGCATGATCGGCTTTTAGGCCGCGCTAAAATCGGCTATTATCGCGAAATGTTGCACGCCGGGGAAGTGACTAATTGCTCGTGCGGGAAAGCGCAACTGGAAGGAGCTTAATCCAACTCAGGTGTGATCAGCTTGCGCAGCTCGCGATACACGTCTCTCGGAGAATCGCGGTATTCACCATGAATTCACGCTCTTCAGGTATTAACAGCAATCGTCTGCTCGTGCCTTTCTACGGCTCGGCGAGTACCAACGCGACCGAATCCGCTTGGAATCGCTCGCAGAATACTGCTTTCGTATGTAAACCTGAATGAACGATCCTCAACGCGTACGACGTTCTCCAAGAGCACATCAATCCTGCCGGAATTTCCATCAAAGAATGAATGCTCGTGCGACGAGACTTGTTCGCGTCGCGGTGACGAATCACGTTGCTGAGGCTGACCTCGCGTGCGATTTCACGGCATTTGCAGTGCTGCAACAGCAGCAGTAGCAGCAGTCCGATGGCAAGTTAAGTCAACAGACCATGTAAGATGTAGGACCGGCCAGTGGAGTGACCGTGCGAACCAGGAGCGAGAAAAAAAGACGAGAAGAGCACGAGGATGGCGGATCAGAGGAAAACGATGAGAACTGGGAGAGTAGGGCGTCGACGAGGAAAGAGGGTGGACTCGGAAGATTTCTGTTATTTGACGTAATGATCCCTGCGGAATGCGGCGAGCGAGCGCTGCCACAAGGCGATATTTCTTACCGCGGGGTTTTACCTGCCTTCGTCCCGGGTTCTCCGCTCGCTTTCCCCGGGCATTATTCGGACCCTCCATTGATCCGCAGAAGGCAGGACGAATCAACGTGTCGTCATTTAGGAAGGGACGCCTCTCCCCGACTCTTGCGCTAATTGCGGCTCAGAACTCCACGAACAACGGGGTGAAATGGTGACGTGAGGAGAACTCGGAATACAATAAACTCGACGGTGAAGATCAAGAGAATTTTTATTCACGTCAGTTTTGAAAGAGTATCTTTTATCTCGAGGACTCGAGCGTCATTCAAAGACATTCGAAGACTGTCCGATGGCACTCCGCGAAGTCGGTAGGCAACGAATGTAAAAATTACGACACTTTCGAAGCGGGGCTATTTTTCTCCCAGGAACTCGGGGATATTATAACTTGGTAGCCCATTCTCTGTGCCGGCGGTAGCATTCCGCGGCGAAAACTACTCCTCGGCTTCCGGAGGTATAGACCTCCGTGCGTCTCGCAATCCCGAAGTTACGGCGAAGTGGAGAGTGCTTGAGAAATTCTGAGCGAATGGAAATTAGCGCTCGGCGAGGAACAGCGAGGCGTAAAATGAGACAGCGTCTCAAACACAATTCTCGTGGCCGGCGCCGCGAGGGAGTAATCGGTTCACAGATCTTGTTATGTAAAACGTATCATGATGTTAATAAATTTTCGCGGACTTCTCGTAACCGTACGAGAAGTCTGAATAAGTGGCGTCTTCGAATTTCTCTGAAAGGCGGAAAAGCGAGCACAGTTACCTTTCCGATGGCGTTTGATAAGAAAAGAAGAAAAAAAAGGAAACGAAAAATATGTATATACATATATACGTAACCAAATTACCCGCCACCGTTTCCCGATAAACGTGGAGGAACTCCAGCATCGGGAATCCACCATTGGCGAGAGAAGGAGGACAAGTGAAGGAAGACGGAATGAAGGTGAGGGGTGGAGACAATGTTATACGGCTCTTCTCAATTGAGAAAAGTGCCTTTCGCGAGGATTTACAAAGAGTCGGGATAGCTTTTTACACTCGAGAAAAGGCGAATAATATCGGCCGCTCTCGAACGGCCGACGAAATAATAACGAATAATTCTGCCGCAGGGTTTGATAACGAAAGAACGAAGGACACCGATCAAGACGAGGCAAGACGGAAGAATTCCGGCGATTACTTCCGCGTAACCGTATGCGGATAATATTCATTACCGGCGCCGGCCGTGGCGGAATGCGACGAGTTGCGCCCATGGAAATCTAAAGTTTATCGTTCAAGTCAGCAAGAATTCACGAGGTGTGATTAATTCGTCAAAGTAATTTCACGCGGTAGATCTGTTCGCACGATAACCGCCGACGGACTGACAATGTGCCGGCGTCGGCGTGTTCGGGTCGGAGAGGATCCTCTGGGAATCATCTTCGCGACGTACAAAGCGCCATTATCATGCACACTCGGTGTTCACGCACGGCAGCGAAATTTCCTGGATCGCAACGCGATATGCGCGCGGGGATAAATATCATGATGGTCCTGGGCGCGCGAGGATGAGATGTCATCCCCCGCGTCGACACTCGGATGACTCCAATTGCGCGTTTTCCGGCCGTGCGAAGAACTCCCTCCGATACACTACGAAAGCGACATCCTTTGTAGTGTCTACAATCTTTTACAAATTATCGCGTTTTAAGAAATTTTGCAGTATTAAGAATCTTATAGTTTTTGTCAAAAAGTTAAAAAATTACGCATTGAGATGTAATAACGTTGCAGAGTCGATAAGTCGACAAGTGAATTTTCCTTTTTGTGGCAAGAACGGTTTTCGAAAGCTGACGTAACGTGCATGAAACTGCCACAAAACTCGGGATCTCGTGTTCGACGAATTTTCTAGTGAATACCATCTCGCGGACAATGTACGTTCTGACATACGGTTGCTTATCCCAAGTCGAACAGAGGTACCCTTCCATAATAAAATAGGATTAAACTAGAATCCGGAAAGGATTCTACCATTATCTCCCGTTACTGCCAGCCATGCGTGGCTCGGCACGGCGGTCCACCGGGTGTCGGGGAAGTTTCGATGAGAGCAGTCGACGGAACTTCACGAGAGGCAAGCAGCACAGACAAGATACGAGAAGACCAGTCGTGCCTCACGAAGCTGGCCCAATCACGCAAAGTGCCCTGCTTCCGTATCCCTCTCCATCCTATCTCTACGTACGTATAGCGATGCTATACGTACGTCTTGGCTTATGAGGGAACCATTACACGCACGTGCAGACGCTACAGACACCATTATTCGCATATACGTGCACATTCGCAAATGCCCGTACATACACACGTGCATGGACACGATCTGTTTCATGTGTGGGTGTATATGTATATGTGATATAAGCGAACAAGCAGGCAAGCAGGCAGGGCAGGTAGGCAGGCAGGTAGATATCTCGGGCTCCATTATCGAGCGGGAGGAAGCTCTCGAAGCGAATCAGCGAGCGAGCGAGAGAAGATGATGGTGGAGGCTGAAGACCATTCTCGGCACCATCGGCCCTTCGGCGAAGAATCAATGCAACCACCCCTCGCAATCCTTCTCGCTTCGGAGCGCCTCTCCGGCGAGTCTTTCCTGGCTGATCCCGGCGCCGCTGTCCTCGTCTAACCGCGGGGACACCGCGGCCCACCAAGATCGAGGTACGTGCACGACGTGAAAAAGAGCTCGAGGAATGGTGTGGTTTACGTACACCACGGCAAATTTCCATTCTGCGAATCCAATTTACATCGTAGATCGCCCGAGTGGCAACAACGCCTAGTGAGACAACGGAATCGGATATCGATGTGACTGCGATCGATTGCTCATCGTCGAGGAAGAGACGAAAGAACGATCGCGAGCGAGGCGACGTGCGGACGTGGCGTTAACTTTAATCAAAATTCGTGTCGCTTTGCTTCGTCGCTTCAAGTCAACTCGATGATTTGCAAGCATTGATGTAAATGGGATTACCATTGACTGACGTGTCGATATAGGTGAGAGGTAGCACGTGGTGAGACTGAAGAAAGTGACGAAGGAAAAACAGATAATGTCCATTTATCCAGATAATATTTAAAAAATTAATATGTATTCTTTCTATATATTTTTACAGTTGTATAACTATCATTATTGATAATAAACTGGAAGTTGTTCGTCACTCTCGAGTATTACAGAGTCAAATAAATCAACTAGCGTAACGAGCCGTTCTACTTAAAACAGCCACATGCACGGAAAAAATGATTCGTATCGTCGATTTATTTTCCCCCACTGGGAATCATGCCAGTCTGAATCATGTTGTGCACAGGCTACACGGACACGGCAAAACTTGTGAATTTACAACGTCGATACGGCAATACTTTCCGCGGCGCTAACCGCAGTAGCACATTTCACTGGAGTTGTCTGAAACGATGCGCCTGAATACTTTTCGCAACATATTTTACCTCCGCACTGGTTTAATCTGTCCAAGCTCTGACAACTAATCTCTTCTGTCGTAACTTTTAATAGACTCACAACACTCGGCAGACGAAAAGAAAAAAACAAAAAGGTTGACACTAAAATTAGAACTTCCCGTTGTTCTTTTCCACATCCTCAAGCCGCAAATAAAAGAGTGATTAAACGACAATGATTTTTCGAGCGATCTTGAAAAGAACGCAAATTGAAGCTAACGGTAAGGAACTTTGCACAAATAGCGTTCGTTCTTTTTCAAAAATCGTGCAACTGAATTCCCGTTACGGAAACTCGCCGTATAACATTATAAAGGATCTACGCGCAATGGAAGATTAATCATAATTTTAACGGAATTTTAACAATTGCGTAAGTCTACACCGCTGCAAAATTGCGGTTTGCATTCATACATAAAGACGCCTCCGAGTGCGAGCATTTAAATGGTCTACATGCGAGGTGGAGCCACTTTTTTAAAAATTGCAGTCGAGCATAGAAACTTTTTCATGCCATTGTGTCTGGCCTTTCATTCATTTCCAATTTTGCAAAGCATTTCCATTGGACGTACTTTCATTCATTCCTTCGTCCTATCAATTCTCTTTAAAAGTTCCGATATACTTGAACAAGATAATTTATTTATTAAAATACGATCGAGCTGGACGAGTCTCGCAAACCGCGCTTCCAATTTCATCGGCAATTTAGGTGGTTCCGAATTTTCGAAGCCGCGGTTGCTAAACGTTGCTCGTGGCAACGACGAAAAAGGGCCGCAAGGCGACGCGAACGAACTACCCGAAAATCACTGATAATCATACCGTATAGAAACCAGCGGTTTGCACCGGCAGCAAACTGCGTTTGGTGAAAATCGGCGTGAAGCGATTCCGGCAGGACCGTGTGCTGCGCGCACACGCTCAGGCAATGTACCGGTCGCGAGCAGACAGCGCCGCCAGGAATCCGAAATCAGGTGGAACGCAGGATCGAAGTCTACGTGACCGTAATGTGCAAAAGGCGAGTCGGGTCCTGTGTTATCCTACGGCACTATCGAATCGTATGGAAAGTGCCGCAAGGGGCCTGCCAAACGCGGCACTCGCGCATTTTCCGTAGGCGGTCGATCTTCCGCGTGGCAGCACAAAAGGGATGCAGCAGGAGGAAGAGGAGAAGGAGGAGGAGGAGGGACAAACATATGTGCGTGCAGCTGATGAATTTCGACTTGGACCACGAGATAATTTCAGTCAACATGCATTTCCATCGTTTAAATTCTTTACTGCATGATGATATAAAGCATAAAGATCGAAAATGTGTGTAGACAAGCTTGTAGAAAAACGGGAATTTAATTGGGCAAAACGAAGTTGCGTGTTTTTCCAGACAAGGTGAACATAGAATTGCATAAAGTCAGCGTCGAATGCATGAACGAGCTGCGTGTTATTCTTCGCATAGTCGAATGTATGCAAAATGTCGGAGCGCGGTGGCTTCCAAAGGCAAACCACGAATTTCGGTGGCTGATCCCCGACAGAACAGCGAACGGAGATGGAAAGAGACCCAGCGAGAGATGGAGATGCACGAATTTCGTACCTGGTACAGGTACGTCTACTGCTTTTCTACGTACACGCACGTTGCTGAGGAATGATATGTAAATAGCCGGGAAACAGAAGATATGGAAACCTCTCTGTCTCTCTCTCTCTCTTTCTCTTCCTCGTTTGCATTCATGTTAGTAATCCGTATTTGCATCCTGTTAGTTGAACAACTGAATAGTTTTACATTTATGCGAGTGGTAATAATCGCTTAATTTATCCAAATAAGAAATATTACGCGGCGATCATCAAAATGTACTACTTCTCTTGTACGACAACAGCAACAAATATAAGTAATAATCAAAGATTATATTGATTTCTATCTTGAATAGATAGATAATATATCTAGAAAATGTCGATGCATCACTTAACCAAGGAAGCAAAGAAGGGAAGATAAGGAGGAGAGCGCTGATCACGAAAGCGGCGATGATCGCTGTATCGTTTGCGGAATTCAAAGAAGGAGCTTTCGATAAGACGGAAAAAGGAGCACGACCGTTTAGAAGAGGCTTTCAGCTTTTGTTTATCTGTTCGTTGACCGCGACTGATGTTGATCGTACCGGAAGTCCCGGCATCGGTCCACGGCAGGAGGATCCCTCAGCTGCGCGATCGGATGTCGTAAGATGTTAAATGACGCTGAAAATACCGAGAGCATCTCCTGGCTACTTCAAAGACGGTTACTCGACGAAGAGGTAAATCTTGGTGAGACGAATACACAGAGGGCTAAGGCGGGGGGTAAGGCAGGGGGAGGCTCATCGCCGCTCGCCGGGCGCATCTCGCTTCTACCTTCCTGACGTGGGCGGACGAGTCATCAATAAACATTTCCTATTGATATGCAAATCTCAATGAGAGCACCTTCGCTCGAGAGGCAAGTAACGACCCCTAAAACCAATCCCTTTCCATTCGCCGTTCCCGGCCAGGCATACCGACTCATAACCGACATGCCTAGATGTGATATTCACCCGGGCTACCCAGGCTTTATGATCCACCATGAATTAGAAATTTATCGAAAGACACAAATTCAAGGGCGATATTAGACGCGATGGCGTATCGATAAATCCCGTGTTCCTGTGCGTGAATACTCGATCAGATATGATTTCTTCGCTGTTCTTCTTTACTTTGACATGCTGGAGAAATCTTGGACTTTATTTTAATGTGATTATATAATAACGATATCAGAAGCTGATAATAGTAAACTGCGCGAATAGTAAGTTTCTTTATTTTATTTTATTTTAACAATTATGATATGCCGGGATGTACGCAAGAATGGTCGCGGGAATAGTCGCAAACAAATTAACGCGCATGATAGGATTAAGTAATCAACGTAGTCCCTAGATACAAACAGAATTCCGAGATAAATAGAGGTGATATAGAGCCAAGCTCGGTGTGCAAAGATTAAGAACAGGCACCCGCGGCATTCTATTAAGTCCCATTCCAACTACTCGTTGTTCGAGGTCTGTGTGTTCTCAGGTAGTCGCCCGGTACAGAAGCTTTCTTAAACTTTGATTACTATGTACTTCGGCGCGGAGTTCATAAACCTTAGCACCTCTAATCCGACAGCCTTGACGACGCCAACCGCGACCGTATTCCGGAACTGGAGACCCCGACGCCAGCAATCAGCGTGACAAAGTTGAAAAGGATCATCTCATCAAGGAGTATTATCGGTCTCGCAATCAACCACCCGACGAGTTTCAGCAACTTTTTGCAGTACACACACTCTCTCTCTTTTTCTCCGTGTCGCGATAGTTGAGGTGTTACGATTTTAATTTTACATCACAACGCAAGTCGAACACGAGGGAATCAAAAATTCATGAGAAAGAATTCCGTTCACGAGAGTAGTGCCAATTGTAAAGTCTCATTCGATATCAAATTTATGATCTCGCTACGGCGCGGCGCGTCAATCACGGTTGATCACAAGTTGTTGCTATTCGTTCATTCGTTTGCTCGTTTAAAATGATCCAGCTCAGCCAACGAAGGCGTCGTTTCCCATGCTCTATGCAAACATCAGGTCACCGCACAACATCGCTGTAGCGTGACAACGCCGCCGGGAATTCTCCATACCGGAAGCCGCTCCCGGAAATACGCGTCAAGGACGCTCTTATCGTGCATCCCGCCACGGGCATTAAGTCGAGCAGGTGCGCACGGGATGCGAAGAAGCAGCTTTCTCACCTGTCGTTCTGGTGGTTCTCTAACGAACATGCACCCTCTGCCAATTTTCGTTCCGCCCTCGTGTTTTCATCGTCGTTCTCGTCGTCGTCGTCGTCGTCGTCGTCGACGTCGTCATCGGGATGAGGCAAATGCCGCGAGTAGTCGAGTACAATGAGTTACTCGGAGCTGCACTCGGTCACAAATACGCTGAATATGCATGAGGCCCCCGGCTGTCTACGCTACCGGTACGTACGTACTCGAATTAGATTTCGCGTAGGTTCTTCGAGTCCTGCTCGCAGCCACTTCTCGCACAGATACTCCAGTGCGCCTCTCGAGTTCCTTCCTTTGCGCGTGTCCCTCGCCCGCACTCTTTCTTCTTCTCTGTCGCGCTCTTTTATCCTCTTATACTCTCTCTCTCTCTCTCTCTCTGTCTTTCTTTTTGCGTAGCTGCTGTTCTCTCGAGGAAAGCCTCGGTGTTGCTTTTCCACACATTCGAACGAGTCATGAGGCTGCTGGACAGAGTATCGATCAATTACCGGGAAAATTGAGATACGAATCCTGATTGGATGAAGTCAACGATGCAGATGGTGTTGGCTGCTCCGAAATAATTGCATGCCGATATCTCCGAATGAATACCCGATTAATCTAGGAAAGGAACGCTTGTTATATTCTTTTTTCTCATTTTCTCATTGATTCTTTATTTCAGCGTGTGCAAGCTTTCTGAATGAGTTTTCATATTTCCACCAGAAAATCTTTTTTTATACTCCCTTGCATATACGAGAAAAGAAGAGAGAAAGAATAATCACAAAATTCGCGAACGCGATTACTATTCTGAAACGTATGCCGGGATGCCATGCTGAGAGCTCGTGTAAGATACGATGTAATCTGCGTTTCCTCTCGCATAGTAGCGATATATTTTATCAAAAAAACATGCGCGTCTCGTCTGAGAGCTCTGTTTTAATGAAAATATTTTCAAGTTTAAAACAGTGCATTAAGTAGGCACATTTAATGCTTTTGCTCTATGCTTTTAAAAGAATTAAATATTTTCTCGCGATGTTTTTAATGGACGGATGATATGTTCTACACGAGGGTAGCATGTGTTAACTCATACAAAGATGTACTGTTGATAAAAGAATATAATCTAAAACTATTCTCAGTATTAAATACGCATACACCTACACACACGTACATACAAAAGATCTAAATCTCTTAAAAGATTTAAATCTCTTAAAACGTAATGGTATCGTAAGTAAATGTAATAACAGTGCTATATCTCATTCACGTTGGTACATTTTCGAAATCCAATCCATATGAATTACACTACCTAGAATGCGATAATCTCAATGGTTGTATTTGACGCTAGCGAAGATAACTTGTCTAAAACGAGTTTGTATCGCACAGGACAATGTATCTACTTCTTCGAAAAAGGGTTCAAGGTGTGGGCGAAGCGGAAGGAATTTGCCGGCAACGTGGCGGAAAACAAAACGAGAAAGATACGAACGCGCAATAGAGGAAATAGAACGTAGGAATCAGACGCGTCTACATCACAAATGAGAAGAATAATTACGTAGGCGGAAATTCAATGATAAATATATTTAATACGCATACTTATATGAAAATTTAATCAAACATTTTAATGGCAGAAAAGAATTTTCGAATCATTTTGAAATACGTAGATGACTCGCACGTACTTGACTGCAAATTGGGGATGTAATTGCAGAGATACAAGTACCAGCGATTACTCGCCACAGCTATCTTACAGCTCGGCCATCATGGGGGAAGATAATTGTCAAAACAGCTTTTAACCCGTATGTATTTTTCAGGCTTAAAAATGGGCCATTTAGAGCTGCTCTTTTCTTGCATCCCCGACACATCCTCATCCAGCAGCCGTCAGAGCGGCTCTTTTTTCCTCCCTTCCATGTTGGAAAACCCGAAAAAAAATATATTTTTTTTTGTACGACCTATCCTTTACACTTTACACACGGACACAAACGAGCCGTTATATAACCGGATTTATATATGCGGCGAAACCGAAATGATACACGGTCGCATGGGCAGGAAAGATTTCCGCCCTCTCGCGTTTGAATCCCTCCTTGCTCTGACATGCAGCAAAAAAATGTCCGACTCGTTGCACCGTTATTCCGTGCGTTACGCCGTGCTGCGTTGTTTTATTTTTTAATGGAATCAGCACACAGAGAGAGACACATGTATATACACACACACACACACACACACACACACACACACACACGCACACGCACGCACGCACGCACGCACAGAGGCTATAATGCAGGAAAGGGAGCGGAAACGCTGCAAACCGATAAACCCTTGGAGAAGTCCGGCTATGAGCTGCGACGATTTATTTTAACAATGAAGAATCGTACGATTGTAAACGGCAAATCCCAGGAATATGTGCGCTTAATGTCAACTCGGTTGATTGCAATAAATCACGTTTCTAGTCCGACTAGAACGAGTCACGCGCCAGAATACGCAATAAAAGCCTCATGGCGAATATACGTACGTATGTTTAAAATTCAAAACTAGAAAGTACTCGTTACTTGTGCGAAACGTGATAATGTAACAACATCGCATGGGCTATTATCGCGAAATAGCGGTATAAGTCGGCGAGTTTTTCGCGCATCTTGAAGTACCAAAGGATTTGCGCGAAGCTAGTTTTCCGGCATTTGTAATCCCCCGCGATCTGGTTTCTCGCGGAGTGCTTCAGAAAATCTGTGCCCTTTACCAAAGTCTATTTCCTGCATGGCCTACGGATCGTGCGTCTATTGCCCTTATATATACATACATATATATACATGAGCCATATACTCGGTAAAGCCCCTATGTAAACGAAAACATTTACATCGAAAGAGGGCCGCTGCGCGCGGAAGTATGTATATACGCATGCAGCAGCAAAATTTTCGTCCCACCCATGGGCAAATTCGCCATAACGTCACTGCGCGTCCGCAATCAAAGGAACTAACGGGAAAGAGAGTGTACAATATTTACATTTATATCAAATTAATACTCTCATGTGATTTCCTTAATAACTCCGATATTTAATGATACATTCCGGGTAAAGGCAACAGAAAATTATTCCCTTTCAAATAAAATTACATGTCGCGCGGAAGTGGAGTTCGCCGAACCGTCGAGAGGAAGAAAGCGTGCAAAGCTCGCGCGATTCGTGACGTCGCGGGGGTGAAATGGCGACGCGTCGTCGTCGTGGTCTCGTTGTTCCCGAGTCTCATTGCAAGACGAATTACACATTCGCATGTCGCATTGACGTGCTCACACTCGTTGTGCGCGACGAACGTTGAAGAAATCCAATTAGTATGCCAGAGAAATATCGATTAATTCAGCAAGCAATCAAACTACCCTCTTAAAGAGTTATCGAGCAATTGCAATCGTCATAACAAAATTACAATCGTCAAGCTTGACTTGCATTATTCCATTCAGCAGACCGAAGCGTGCATTTTCGTTCGGATTACGTTATTCGTAACAACGTCCCGTTGCAGACTTGCGTCCCGCGGCAGTTATCGGGATTATAGACGCCCCCGATATTGATCAGACTCCTTTCTGCCCGTGACGCAAATATTTTTCCATTTTGACGATACCGCGCCGGTGAGAAATATAGGTATCGCGAGAACCGACGCGGGAACCGAACGCTGCCGGGGAATTTACGATGGTGATAACACCGAGGTACAACTATCAATCGTCCGGTGCATACCCGCGACCCTTGACAGTCTTCGCAATTTTTATTCTGCGTATCTCCGCGCGGATGCGTTTTTCCATACGTTTTTCCGCGCCGGGCGAATGAACGCCTCGGGATACTTTCCTCCGAGGTTCCCGACGCGCATCCCTCACCATGGACGATCGATGAAGACACCCAAACGGCAAATTCGCGCGACCGCAGGCGTCGCGGGTATTGATAGGACCGCCTAATTTGGGAGTATATATCTTGTGATCATAGATGCCAGGTTCCTGAAGAACTCAGAACGAGGAATTAAATGTCTGGCACTTTTATGTCGTGTACGTACGTATTTGCAATGAATAGTTTACATAAAGCGGCGATATTTTTCTGCGAGCGAATCCTCCGAAGCGAGTTTTGCTTCAATATTGACAAAGCTGGTGTTTCGCAAAATTTTTCATATTAGTAGCGTTAACGCGTGTACTTCTTGTTGCGTACGAACAAGAAAATAAAGTAGTTTCTGCATGTAACTCGATAACGACGTTTGTAAATTTTTTAAGTTGAGCAAGAATTGCACAAATATTTTTTCCCTCGCGAATTGTTCGTGCTCTTTTTATGTCAGTTAAAAATTTCGAATAAATGCTGAAACACACAATTGTGGAGGTATGCAATAAAAGCTGCGAAAAACGTTTATTTATACGTTTCACATTTTAACAAGCTCGATATTGATCACCATCGCGCTCGCATAAACAACAATTTTTCGACGATAACGAGAAAGCTATTAAAAAAAGCATAGCAGGAGCAACGAAAGCATTAAAATGTAATTCTCGTTCTAATTAACGTTACAATTAACGCGTCGAGTATTATTGCTTTCGCATGCGGCGCACTGCTCCAGTTTGCTAATCGTGCGTCCTTAAATGAGCGATATCACCTGGTGCTCTGGCATAATCGCCTTAAAATCCGAAATCTGCGAATTATTTCATACGCGGTAAATCGAAACGCGATGTAAAACGCTGAATGAACGACGCGCGTTTCTCGACGCGCTGCACTCTCACGAGTTCTCCTTCAATTTTGCTCGATCGTGTCATACCTATTAATTCATAAAAAGATCGCGTGAAACAAGCCGCGAACGAGATAAAATAGTCAAATGGCTCACCCAGAAATCGTTTCCTCGGCGATCCTCCGTGGACAAAAGGCCGTCGCAAAATCCTCAAAAAATCAACAGAACGACACTGGACAAAACGAGGACGCACGAAACACAAAGCGCTCGGTTTCACAAAATGCAACCGCAAAACACGCGGAACGTTTTTGCTCGCCGATGATAGAGGTAAACGCGATAAAGAAAGCGAGTGAAGCTGAAAAGAAGGAAGGAAGGAAGGTGGGCAACCAGGTAAGAATACAGGACGCGTGTGACAGCCGGAAGGAAGCAACGACGCTCGCTCGAACGAGCGAGCGGTTTTCTCCCGCGCTCGTGACCAGGTCAATTGGAGCGGAGTCGGGAAGAGCGTTGGTTTTGTCGAGGACGCGCGCGGTTCATAGCCTTCGCGCCGAAACGAAAATTTGCCTGAACGAACGACGTGGTGCGATGAGGTGGACCAGGGTCGGAAATACGAGTGGAAAGAGGGAGGACGGTGAGATGTGCACGCGGTGACCGCGTACGAGGGAGCTTCGAGAGTACTGACGCGACAGACGAAGCACTTTCCCGTACGAGGCTCTGCCGGGTACTGGGGGTAGCGCGAGGTCGAGCTATCGAACGCACCTCCGCGCCGTCCCGTCGACGCTACCGGCGCTCGCGGCGCCGCCGCCGGCGCGAGAGCGCGCCGCGACGCGATTAAATCCGAAGGCGTTTTTAATTTTTGCAATGGGAAAGAAAGAGTGAGAGAGAGAGAGAGAAAGAGCGCAAAAGAGGGAGGGAATGAAAAATGAGAAATAAAAATTTTTAAATTGAGAAATGTGTGAGCGAAAAACGGTTTCTCTCTTCGAGATGTGCTACCATTTCTCGCATTGGCGACCAAAATGAATTGACAAACATGCAATTTCAATTAATTAATTAATTTGTCACGAGGAATCTATATAGAGAAAGAGGGGTAAAAAGGAGCGTGTGCACGGGCGCATATGTATGCACGCAGCCACCATGCACACGAGCAACATTTTTAATTAATTATCGCGTTTCCGCAAAGTCATTGTACGTCAAAGTAAACAGGATATTACAACGCAGGACGTAAATGCGCGCGCAAGCGTGCACGTGGCTTCGAGTTAATATAATTACGTGTAATTATTTAATTCATAAAATCAAATTCTCAGCTCCCCGTTTCTCCTTATCACCGCAGAAACGTAATTAATGTACAAACCGCAAGACATTGCAAAACTCCTCTCGAGATAATTCAACGTACGTTTCTCTTCTTTCTTTTTTTTATATGTATATATTTTTACACGTACGCGCACACGCGCGTACATTCTCCATCTTGCGTCATCAATCATTCCACTTGTTGCCGTCAATTATTTACGACCCGTGGATCGAGAATTCACTTGTCAAGGTAACGGACATGCGATAGCGGATGGACCACTGCGATCTCACGGGCAATATCCAAGATGAGATTGCTCTAACGCGTATTAACGCTTCTAATTTATGCGGGTCCATTGGCCGCACGAGATCGCTCAAACCACACTCGGCCATCCGTCGTGGATCGCATCTCAGCGATCGGCCTCTCCGAGCAAACAGTTTGAGCGCGTCGCTATGATCACGTTGATCAAGAGGCTCAAAGGGATGGGAAATACCTAGAAACCCTTAAGTACTATCTACGGTATTGTCTCGGCACCGTAATTAAGCTATCAACTCGTTGTACGCGCAACGCAACCGCGCACGAATTTCATTCCGCAATCACCGACATTTAGAGTGACTCGCCGGCCGAATATTGCATTGGTAACGATTATCGAAAACTGATGCACGCCCGTTATTCGTATGCGCAAGCGTTAAAGAGATCTTTTTTTTGTTTTCGCGGCGCACGAGAGAGGCGCAATTTCGAGCGCTAATTCAACGAATGTGTCGAATACCTCGTTGGAGGAACAATGCGGAGTAACCCGTACATTTATTGGCCCCTGGGTAGATATTGGCTATGCCACTGTTTTCGCGATGGAACATTCCGCGCTAAATAACGTCTGCGCAAACAAGTCGGTAAATGAGCCCCTCTTCACTGATGCGATACGCGCCCAACGTTGTTACAAAATTGGGCGTCTCTTTCTTCAAAAATCGCGTTCGCCTACGTCGATACCTACCTAATACCGCGCGATCGCGCCTTCCCTCGCTTCACAATTTTCCCAATGTGTCGAAATAGAATTGAGCGAATGCGCAATATCACCATACGAAGAACAACCGACGCGAGGGATATTTTCGTTCGTCGTGTGATCGTGTTCGCGAATATTGCACAAGCCACGGATATAAAAATCGAGCACGGCATCGTATGCGAAATTATGGTTAATTGCGTTGACGACGGCTCTCCGCACTGAAATTACGATTATCAGACGGGACAAAGGGACAGGTTTGACGTTGTTTAACCAGAACACCCTCGAGCGACGTGCAAAATACCCTTAGACCGTTATTCTCGGGGAGCAATTAATTTCCGCGAAACGTTTGATCTAAGGCGTAGGTAAAAGAGTAAGCTTAGAGCGTAACCCCTCGCCCGGGAGAAGATATTGTGCTCTAATTAGACGAAAGAATTTCATTTCTCGATCCAATTTCCATGGTGCGGCGCGAACAAGCGCGCCGCCGCTGCTCTTGAATAATCGTTAGCAGAACTTTTCGCGCTTTACCAGATTACCATACCTTCCAGCAATAAGAACGGAAACCCCGGTCTTCAGGGCGCGCCACTTTGCGGGGGATCTCATTTTTCTCGGCGAAACGACCGTAAACGCGTCTCTATAATCATGCTAATCGCGCGAGCACGAGCGCCGCGCCGTCCGAGCGCAAGTTGAATCCACCCCCGCCCGAATAAAGTGCCATCGAGTTCGCGGAGCGACACAAGAATTACAGTCTTTTCGTGATACCGGATATAGCCGAGAAATGGAAACCATATAGCGAGAAGGCGTAAATGTTTTTAAATAAATATTTTTCTGTTACATATGTTCCCGAAAGCGCGTATTACTGTATCCTATTTAGAAAACAAAGGGATAATGCATCGATCACGAGGGATATTTCGAGGTAACGCATCAACGGATTACTATGAAAAGCGTGAAAAGCGCTTAAAGAGAAGCGGGTATTCTCGTGAAAACTCGATCTGCGTCTCTGTTCTTCGTCTCGGCAATTACGAATTAAAGCATGATTAAAGCTTGATTAAAGCTCGACCGTCCAGTCTGTTCCCGAGTTTTATCGCTTGAGAAAGAAAAGGGAGATGCATCCCGTTTGATTCGCAGAAAGCGATCCGTCTTCATTACTGCCGCCACAGCATATATCCTGACAACGATAATAGCAAAGGAAATGCGCAAGCAGTCTGATCGCTTATGAAAATCGGGGGTAATGGCTTTTCTGCGAGCACTCTCTCTTCTCCTCCGTAACTTTATCCTCTCGTTATTTTCTATCATTTCGTTCTTGCCGAATTATCATAACATTGCGCGTATCGTTCGCGCACTCCGTACGCAACTTTATACGTTGCCACGCAACACAAACTCGGTCCATCTCGAGAGGCACCGTCGATTGAATCACGAAGCTGACAAATTGCGACGCGAAAAAAGAAAAGGGAAGAAAAAAACATACCGTCCGAGAAGCCGAGCTGCGATCCCCTTTCCCGCGGGGAATAGAAAATGACTCCGGCAAGCAGCGCGCCCCGCCGCGGGGATTTAAAAAAGGATTAATCTTCGTCTTTAATCTTTTCCCGGTGCTGTGTCAATAATAGTCCTCCAAGGCTAATCCCGTTTCTTTTCGCTCAAGGTTTCGCCTTGATAAGGAACGCGAGTGCGTTGATCAAGGCACTCCTCGAGAGTGAATCCCTTCGAGGGATATCAGACTCCGGGCTCCAGACGATTACAAATTCAAACGACCATCAAAGACTGGCGCAATAATCTTCCATGCCCGCCTCCTGAAACGCACCGTTCTTGTTACCATGATGGGAAACGTCGACGGGAAACCCCCAAGCGACTCCGCCGCGTATAATCTCCGTCAAATTCGCTTCATTTATTTCGGACGAGACGTAATCACGTCCGAATCTGGCGTCTACGTGTAACGCACGATCGATCGATCACGCGCGCGACCCGAAAAGATTCACGGCCGATCGCTCTGGTTGCCACGATTTCACAGCTCGCAATTTAGTATCTGCTACCGATACACGCATATAACATTAAGTGCGCGGCTCGACTCGACAGATGATTCGTCGGCAAATAGCTCGCGTCGTGATAACGCGGGTAATCGTAATCAGGGCGATATTGAAGAATGCCATCGAGCAATGAGTCCGTCAAAATTATTATAATGACGCGATGCTGCACGCTCCATCCAGCGGTGCGAAATATCGGCCGATTGGATATCGATCCTGTTGAGTATGATTCGAGCGCTGGTCCCCGGGAGGATGGAAGATTGAAAATTTCTGAAGTGATGCCGTGGAAACAGCACGCACCGCTCGCATGCGAGATCAACGACATTGTAACCGTGTGCACAGTGGCGCATCCCTTAACGATGTTCAATAACGCGACAGACCGAGACATAAATAATCGAGCGGGCAAATGATGATCAAGAGGGGGAAACGGCGTCCAGCAATTCTGTCGCGCCTCCGAGAGTCCAACTATGAATCAACGTGCGCGCCACGCCTTCGTTTCATTCACTGATCCGACGACTGAGAGAGCACCGACTGTACCATCGTGAGTGTGCGAGCGGGAGATGAGCGGAGGGACGGAGAGATTGAAGGATAGAATGACAGAGGCGCAGAAGGGGTGAGAGAAAGAGAGAGAAAAAGAACAAGAGGAAGAGCTAACGAGAGGAAAAGAGTGAAAGGGAGAGACGACCGCCACGGGCAGAGATTGCGGTGTCCGTTTTGGCCTTTATTAGTGCCGGGCGTCGACGCGACGCTAAAAGTGTCAGCTTGTAGTCACGCGTGACTCCGGAACAAGAGCTATGCGAGACAGGAACAAGAAGAAGCGAAGAAAAGCGGAAAAGAAGATACATAAAAATTCGCGAGATCACTCTCGCGCATAAATCCGAACTAGATAACTTTTGATCGGTCAAGTCTGCCGATATCTACGTGCACGATTGGGGATGAAAAAAAAAGGTGAAAGAATGCGGGAGCCCGGATATCTATGGTGATCCGCACGAATGGATCGGCACAGCAAATTCGCGTGGAGGCGGTGCTGTCATTCGTGCGTAATTAACTGTCCTGTCGGACTTGGCCGCGATTCAAATTGAATTTACTATCGTTATACATAAGGGAGGATGGGTAATCGGGGGCGTCCGGCGGGAAGGACGAAAGGGGCAATGTGGCGATGGCGATAGCGTGACGGCGGTACAGGCGGCGGTTTATTCGATTTCCGGCTCGATCGAGGCTCCGGGAGCGCGAAGGCGTAACTGAAAAATGTCCCATAGCCGATAATTATGGCCGGCTTTCGCAATTATATGCCCCGAAAATGTCCGGCGAACCGCCAGAAATTTATACTCGGCCGGCCAGTCGTTCGTGATGTGCGTCCAAACGCATCCAAACGCGTCTAGCCATTATTTCCACCGTCCTGTACGTATGCGTACCTATGCGATGATTTTATTTATCCGCGTATAATTAACGCGTGCCGATCCTAATGAGAAACGAACGAATTATGTGCGGTCCCTTTGTATCGCGCCTGTCAATAATTTTGCCATGCGTATTGTACGTAGACCTCTCCTGTGTCACGATATCTTCCTCTCTCTCTCTCTCTCTCTCTCTCTGCCACGCATCGGTACTTTAGAAATTGCAATCCTATAAATTGTACGGCTTTCAATTGCATGTGCGCTGACCATTAATAAATAATCAGCAAGGAATGCGCGATAATGGCCGCGATGATAAATAAAGAAAACGTTTTCCACGACATTTAGAAGGATGGATCGTTAACTGCGAGCTACTTAGTCAGACGGCGTGACACGGTATTACGTGCGTAATAACCCGTGAATACCCATGAGCTCGGTAACTCAAAATCGAAAACTTGGCCGCAACTTGAAAGACACAGCCGCGCGAGATACGCGCCGGTAACGGAACGCTCGCGAAATGAAATCGCGAACTTCTGCCGCGCGTATGCGACCCACGTGCACTCACAGAGCATGATAGAGTGCATTGTCCCGTTTATAATGGCAATTTACCGGGCGTAACGAACAACGCGAACTTGCGTCGATCAAGGCTCGTCTTTGGTGCGCCAGGCGTGCTCTTTGTTCGCCTCAACTCGACGTCTCTAATCACTAAGCGTATCCCTCTACTTGCGACGTGCCACTATTTACCATTCCACTTTGATCCCCCCGTTCCGCAGAATATCGCGAGTCGACATGCGGAGACGCGCACTCCGAGAACGCTTCCGTCGTCCAGTCTAATCCAGACGCCGCTTTAATTGGACGCCTTGAATTAATCCCACAAGGATTCTCACATAAGGAATCGTAAGTGACGACGACGGCGACGCGACTTTCCGACGTGTCGATTAATCCCGTCCCGTTTCTACGGAAGGTTCGGTTCGCCGTAACTCGCGAGATGAAAAATCCGATACCCCGGGTAGAAACTCTGTAATTGCAGCCTCTGTTGCTGCAGCAGTGCAGACCGCGCGCTTATTGTGTTCGATCCGTTCGACGAACGCGCATCTCTCGGATTACCGATTGTAAACCGAGATTGAGAGGTCGGAATAATTTCGGTCGGGGATCTCCGAGATTTCTCTGTCTGCAGGGGGGAAAGCGATTCCACTTTTGTCCTCCTGATAATCGCCCGACGCGGAATCCGCGAGTGTCGCAATGTCGGCGTGCGGCGCGACGCTTTGCGGGACAAATGGCATTTCGAAGTTTGCCGCAACTGAAACTCACCCCTCCGAATCCGGGGGGTAGACCGCGGGTCGTGACTTCGATCGGAGACAAACTGGATTAGGAATCGCGCGAATAGTTGCCATGACTAATAGACACACGGCCCGAATTATCCGCTCAGCCGATGTACGAAGCGCTAAGACCGCCGCGGCCGCTGCCAACGCGCGCGTACGCTCGGCCGCACCTACTACGTGAAAATCCCTCGTCGATCATGAGCTGATGACGGCGCGATTAGCGCGTTTAAAACGGCTCACCGTTTTCACGACCGATTGAACGGGTCACAATCAAAACGCTGAAAATTTTATAGAAGTCGCGTGCACCGATTGTCTCCAGTGATAATTAATATCGGTACTCCTCTCGCTCGGTGAACGAACACCTGATCAGATCAGATAAAGTTGCCTCCACGAGGACGAAGAGTTGCTTCGCAAACTTGCGAGTCTATCTTTAATTGATCTCCACTTCCGGAATTTCATTTCTGACGAGCTGAAATCGCGAACGCGGCAGAAATACTATTCCCGCGCGGTATTTTCGGTGCTTTCAATCGCATCGTGGTGCGCGATTTTGTTTCGCGAGATAAGCTATCAGGCCGGCCGTTCGTGCACGTTTATTCAAAATCGTCAAATTTCATACTGCGGATGTTTGGTCCGAACAAAAAAAAAGCGGAGAAACAAAACGTAAAAAGAAGAATTCGAACGGTATGCCGACTGTACACGAGCAATGTACTATGCGCCGTATGCGAATTCGCGTATCTTTGCAGCCGGATGCGCATTGTTGTTACGCAAACAACCGGAACTCTGGGTGGATCCCCCTTCCCTTTCTCCCCTCACCCGAATGTGTTAATCGTTGGATTAGCAATTCCATTGCCCAAGCTTTTCTGCTTCGAGGCACCGAAATATGCAGCTGAGGCTGTCACGCCCGCGCCGGCTTTCGTTCACGCGCTTACGAATCATTCACGGTAAAATTGAACCGAACCGATGAAAGACCCGACAAATACGTGCTAATTAACGAGGCATTTCGCTAACAGCGTCAAAAGGGGATTTGATTCAGAAGCAAATCCGGCGGACCGCCACCCGCGTAATATCTCTCGCCGGTTTGATTTGATCAATTAAATCCACCGATAGCGCAATCCCACAACCTCTCCTTCTCCGTCTGATTGGCATCCGTACGATCGTAACCGCGGAGTTAATCCGCGATCGCGTAAGCACAATTTTCGGAAGGGTAAGCCCTTCGACAACGGCGATGCTCGATTATTCATCGCGGAAATGGCGCGTACGCGAGCGGATTCGTGACAACGCGTCTTGCAAATCCTCAGGTACATTTCACGCCGTGTTATGATCCATGTTCTTACGCTTCTCTCGCGGAGCGGCACTCGGCGAGTCTCGGAAATTTCCCGGATTACTTTCGCGATCGCGGTTCACGTCTCGTAATTAATGGCCGTAAATAGCTGCGTCGCGAGTACCAGTGGACCACCTCTACGGCGCACTATCTCTCATTATACCGATACTGATGACTTTTCAGATACCGTATCGCGCAGATGCGTCTCGCAAGGAACGTGCATTGTGCACGCGTAACGTGTCTCGGTCGCGCGAAGCGTATTGTGAGCGCGGCCGCTCGAAGTGCGGGCACATCTTTCTCCGCTTCGTCGGTCCCTATCGAAGGTATTTTCGATTAGCGATATCACGTGCAAGAATCTAGATACTAGTTACAAAGCGCCTCGTACAATGCAATCGCGAGAAGGTCGGGAACCTCCCTTTACGCACGTCAAGGTGAATGGGGATACATCGGGATAAGCGAATATGTACATACATCCGGATGGCGAAATTCAGACACATCTCCCTACGCACGACGACGTCACAGTCAATTCCACGTTTCATGGATCCCGCTCGGGTCTAATGATAACGGATTGAATTTACGACGCCGAGAGGGAAGATGAAGTCGCACACGCACGTACAACTAGACGAAAATTCCGGATTTTGCAGCGTAATCAGCCGGCGTTGGTATGTGCAGATTGGCATCCGATGGTGATCCGATCCGCTCGATGATTTTCCGTTGAGCGCGTGCGCAATAATTTTGACACTTTAATCAGCGTGCTCACATTCCTATTTCCATTTATCTTAATGATTCGAAGTGGATTTGCATGGCAAATGTAGCGAACTAGTTGCCGAACGCAACCGATCCCGAGAGCGCCGTGTAGTTTCGTCTTCGGCAACCCGGGATAGGAGCAGCGGGTCCGATGCACGATAGACAGAGCGGAGAGCGTGTAAATAGGTAATGGACCCAAATGACGTGGAGAATATTTCACACTAGCTGAATTCACGGGGGATGCACGGCGGGTTTTAATGGTTCCGGATCATGTTTACGATCCAGGCACGATTCGCGAGCCCGCGCTCGAGCGGGCGCGCGCAACAGCCGACTCTTTTATAAAACTTAATTTTCCGGATAATTTTACCATTTGTTACCGCCTTTCCTCTTACACATTGCAGTTATAATTTACAGTCGTCGCGCAGTCGGGCGTTAATGGAAATTTTAGGTACCGGCTCCTCTCTATCTTCCGGCGCTTCCATCCGCCCCTCTCTTTCTTCCTTTCCATTTTATTTTCTTTTTTTTCATAGCAGATTTAAGAGGAACGTTTAACGTTTTACACTGTCTGAAACTTTGGGAAAGGCGCATTAAAAGCGCGCCAGAAAGTACGTAAATATCCAGTCGGAATTTACATAATTTATCGCCCACGGATCTCCCGCAGGGGGGGCCGAAGCGGCTTGCGCACCAGCCGCGTTTTATTTCGCCGTAACAAGCGACAAGAATAGAAATGATAAGCCCGCCCTTCTCCAACTAGTGCGTTGTGCAACACGATGTACCCACGTCCTGCACGGCTCCCGTTGCTTAAAGGAATATTGAGAATGGACGTGTACTCTTAGTGCCGTGGAGAAGCATCGTTTGCTTTGCAGGAATAAGCAAATAAGCAGCACTCGAACTCCAGCATCTACCGTAACAATCTCAAAACAGCTCCATAATAGGAAGTGATGTTGTAGCACAGGTGAATCTCTGTAAAAATCCGCAAGCGAGACAGAGAGAAGAGAGAGCGAGCAAGAGTCAGACAGCTCAGCCGAAAGTATCGTCGCGAGGGATCTCGAGTGAAATCACAGAAGGGGGACTGACATCAGAGCTCGTTTGCATCGTCCGAGCGCAACACGACGGCGCGAAGAGAACAGCCGCGACGGACATGGCCGGCTGGATTCCAGCAAAATGTTAAGTCTTACGCGGCCCGACAGTCGATTAATCCGATCGGTCTTCGAAATGTTCAATCATCTGCAAGCACGCGTATCGCGCGCTCCGTAGGAACGCCCGATCGAGCCATTAATCTTCCTTAACCACCACCGAAAGTTTTCCTTGGAGCTCTCCCATGTACCTCCTCGTACCTACGTACGCGGAAAACGCGCGAACGTTAAAACAACAATCTATACATCGTCCAACATCTTGCGTCGACGTTCGCGCGAGGATGATCAATAGTTGCTTCCGTTTCGATAGTGATTCGATCGCGATGATCCGGCGACAAGAAAACTAGATTCCGGACAAGTGGATGGTGATCGCGGCCGAACGAAGATTCTTGAGGAGCAAAGCAGGACGGCGCAGGTGGTGTCCTGCTCGGAGAAACGAGCAGAAGCCTGGAAGACATCCCCGCGGGAAATAGCCCCGGTCGGTCCCGGAGGTTGCACCGAAGTTACTCCGAGATTTCCCGCAGCTGCGGTAATGCAGTTTGGTAGTTGTGCAGTTGTAACGAGGACTCCATAGCCGCATTACGTGCGTGTTCGTTGTCCACGGATGTCGTATCATATGTGCCGGAGCGTTATACCTTCGTATGGTTGCTCGTACGGTCGCTCGTACGGTCGCTCGTACGATCGTGGCGGCTTGCTCGATGAGTCGGTCCACATGTCGTATTTGTACTACAAATCCCTGCAACCTCAAATCCCCCGTCCGCAACACGCAGCGAGGCCCTAATCGTGGCCTTGCAAACGGCTGCTGCCTTGAACGGCGGCCCTTCCTGCCGAGCAGAATAGGAGGAAGCGCGCAGCAGAAATACGCGACGAGCCCTTTGCGCTGTCGTCTTTCCGCTTTCGGAACAGGGAATACGCTGGCGCGTGCTGCCGCGTATTTCCGGGATAATATTATGAGAGCAATCAAGGGCCCTCTTGAACGGGATTTTCATAATGTGACATGTTAATACGTGGAATTAAAATAACGCAGTTTCTGCTGGAGAACAACAGAGGTGTTCGATAATCATTGGATAATCGTGTTCAATCTACATAAATGCGAAAATCGCCAGCAATCTCTGGGCTCAACGGCGAATAAATTGCTGTTGTTTCGAAGACATCCATATCCGCCCCGCCGCGCTGCATGCTCTGCTCCTGTCAAAACACGCATCGAATGCTCACGATGAAACCGTTCCACCGCGCTATTAATGCGCGAACAAAGCGTTCCGCCAACTATCCGATAATTTTATAGAATTCGCCGCATTCCTGAGAACCGCGAGCGACGGAACTCGTGCGTATCGTGGTTTATCCGCTGTAATACCTATGTACCGCCGCGCATCAACGTTGTATAGTTGCGGCGTGCGTGTCAACCAGCCGGAGGGTGATTCCTGAATGGAGCATGGGACGTCCTATTTTATATATTTCATGTTACTCACCTCCTCCGCGAGGTGAGGAAACGAAATCGCGTCCATTTTTTTCCGTTCACGGACAGCTCGATAATGCGGGTCCGCGCTTCACGCTCGGATTCGCGAAGGCGCGAGACGTCGGCTCGGGCGGAATTAGGGGTCCATAAATACGAATCAGCAGCCGCTCGAGTGCTGCTCCATGACCATGTATACACGTCCGACCGAGCGGAACTTCGAATTGTGTCTCAGAGCCTTGCGCGAGGAGGGACTGTCCCTACCTATCTCTCCGTCTCTGTCTCTATATCTGCAGTCGCGGCAATACGGTGGACAGCGAAGACAGGCGAATGATCGATGGGGGTTGCTAAGGCGCCCATTGTGACGGCCGCATCGATGGCGGGCGTCCATTAATGTTTCTTTTTGTCTCTGCGATGGACAATGCTGGGCTGCGAGGAGCGTCAGAAACTAATCAACGAAATTGCTCGCGACGTTTTACCGCTATCGGCTCCGATGATCGAGCGAGTTTTAATAACAATTATACGGACTGACGAAAGCCTCCGAGCACTTTATCGATTGATCATCGGCTGTAGATATCCAGCCCTTCTGACTGGAGAGAGCCAGGATCAGAAAACTCACGTGAATCAGAGTTGCTGTATTATGCAGAAACTGCAACAAAGAACAAAGGTGGACAATGGACGAAGGATAATTAGAACGTTTGATGAAATAATTCCGAGCGAAGCTTGCTTCAAAGAGTTAATTGTGTGATTTTCTTTGATAACGACAACTGATCATACACGCGCCATGCTTTTAGCTCGAAAATATAATTACCATAAGTCAAATCGTACGCGTTTCCGCCAAGTTTTGACAACGGGCCGGTAATGTAAATATCCAATGGATGAGAGGGGGGTACGAGAGGGTGCATTGTCTGCTGGTACGTCGTGACGGCGTAACAAATGGCTCGTCCGCGAAGGCCGAGAACGAAAATGGAGTTGCCATTATAAATGTATGAGCTGAAAAGAGTTCCGGTATGGCTGCACCCTAGGAAATGAGCGAATGTCCTTCAGGGGCACGTCAGGACGAAAAGTCTACGTTCCTTTATAGCGTAATGTCGTCGGCGGGGGTGGGCTTACGTCACCGTGACGTACGTGGATCCGGCGACGAAATTCCCAGCCAGTTTACGGCTGGAGGGAATCTGATTTTCTGGGGGCTCTCTGTCTCTGTCTCTGTCTCTGTCTCTGTCTCTGTCTCTGTCTCTCTCTCTCTCTCTCTCTCTCTCTCTCTCTCTCTCTGCGCACGCCTGGCCGCGGGAGTGTGTACGAGTTGGCATTAACAGGAGAATAAATTATCCTATTCGGCACGAACCCTTCATAACTCAGTAGCAAAATTAGCATAAGATCAATATTGCTTTTTCGCGGCGCCACTGATGGCGCACGGGTACGCCGTTCCACGTATCCGGCTGCGTACCCGTACCACGTACCACGTACCTGTTCGGTTTACGGGTCAACGAATTTATTAAACTGTTGCGCCGAAAATTGTCAATTATGGGTTTCCATATTTCGGCCTGGATATATATATTTGTTTGTATGTGTGTAATTTTTTCATTTTTTATTTCCCTTTAATATTCACAATTAATTACCTTTCGTTTTGCAATCCAGAAAAATAAAATAATTTTTCGGCCGCTGGCCGCGACAATGTCTCATCCGGTTGGCGGTATAACGCGCGATGTAATGTGGACAATAGGCTAACACACGCATACCGCGACTCTTCGTATTAGTTGAGCCAATTAGGCGCGCAACGCGTGCATGAAAACTGTACAATTTTAGCTGCGCGTACCGTGAAATAATATCCATTGTTTTTAATAATTAAACCTTGCAATTTTTCGTACGCGGTAGGTAGTTGGATTTCAACTAACGCAGACCTTTGAAGTTATCATGAGATTGTACGCCTCGAGGGTACTTTATACTGCACTGTTACTGTTTGCATTATGAATAATATCGATATTTCTCTCTCTCTCTCTCTCTCTTTTCTCTCTCCCTTCCAGTCAGATTGTGCACGTTTCAGCAAAAAATAAAAGGAAGAGAGGAGATGCAGTGGTACGTTTTTCGATTATTCCATTGACGGAGACAAGTCGTCGAAGAAGAAGCGAAACGAACGATAATTGGAGCAAAAATAGGGCGCATCTTAATTTTAGCAGTACCGTGCAGCTGCAGTGTAATAATAGTTCGTATGTAAAAAAATATCGCGTCGGCGAACTCTGCGCATTTCGTTCCCTTTAAATTCGATATGCTTCAGCTGTCAGCGTTTTCTCGTCACGATTGGCCGTTTCTCAAAATAGCGACCGCCAGTGCTGGCGTCGTCTCGTCGCAGTTTACCCTATTAGAAACCGATGCACTTTTATTATCGACCGATATCCCTGACGACGCATAATACGAGAGAACCAAGGCGTCCGCATGAAGATGGGAAAACGAAGAGGAACATGATAAAAGGAGCGCAACGACGTTTTCAAGTTTCACGTGAGACTCTACTCAGCGCGCGAGTGCGCGCCGCGTACACTCCACGCGTGTACACACGTTCGAGAGTAATCACAACGGAGCTCGGAGCAAGAAGGAGAAACAGAAGGAGAGAGAGAGAGAGACCATAAAAAAGAAAAAGAGACTCCGAGCAAGAGAAAGAACGAAGATGGAGAGAGTACCAGTCTCAGGACGAAGCGGGAGAGAGGGTAAGCGAGTATGTATTTTGTAGTAGACCGTGGTCCACGTGACCGGTTGTGCCCTCGGAGTGGAACGCCGAGGTCAATGCTTTCCGTCCAAGGCCAAAGGACCGGGAGAGCCGAGAGCTCGAGTAGGTACTCGGATACCGGCGAGCCGCATACGTCCGAGCGTCGTCCAGCATCGGCCGAGCGGTGGACCAGCGAGAAGCGAGCAAGGCGAGAAGAGAAACCGCATCCTGAGCTGGCTGGGCTTCTTACTATACCTACAACCTTCCGTACAACCTGCCTCATCTCTCCTTCGCGCGCGGCCGGGGTCCCCCGAGACCGAGAGTGCCTCTCGCTCTCGCCACCGAGGAATCTCTTGTACGTGAGCCGCGAGACGAGCGCCGACGAGAAACACCGTTGTCGCGGCCGCGGGGAATCGGATTTCACGTTCCGTAACGCGACACGACGCCGGAAGCTGAGACCAACGCGAAGATCTGGACCAGCTCGCTCGAGTTTACCGAGTCGCAGAATGCGACGTATTTGGGCTCCTGCTTCGATCGTCGGTTATTCCACCGACATTGACATCGTCAGATTCGAGTTTGCATAGCGACGTTCCAAGCGGAGGTTGGATCCTCTGTTGATCCTCGTTCGGTTGACAATGGGATGATCGACGGTTCAGTCTAGGTAACTGTGTGTTGTCTCGAATATTCGGCATTTTAGATATCCAGAATGCTCGGTTGATTCTTGATGGATAAGATGCGCGCGAAGACGTTTCGAAGACACACGATGTAGCACGTCGTTTTTACGTTTTTATCGTGTCGAAGCCAACCTTACGACGACTCTATGCTCCGCCTCGCGAACTGGTAAGAACCAACAAAGTATCGTATCGTATCACGAAGTTGCAACCGATACGAGAGTATCGTGGGACGAGGGCGACGGCGTTTTCTGTTCTTGTTACACCGCTCGCGCTACACAGCCGCTCCACTTCCAGGACCGTAACTTGTTACAGCCGGACACTTTACGGCTGAGAACTAAAAGATTAAGAAGGGACTTCAAGATCGGAACGGCAGAACGAGGACGCATTGTTTCCCGGGCAAGCTTCCGCTGGCAAGAAATTGGATTTCGAACACTGGCAAACGGCCGACGCCGCGCGTCGGTAAGAAGGTCGTCGACGAGCGCGTACCGAGACGACTATTTCTTTTTATACTTATCGCATTTCGCAGATTAAACTCGGGCAGAGCACGCAGAGCAGGGATCTGAATCACAGCAGAATGTATTAATTTTCATAATTTCATCTTTGATTTTACAAATGTTTCGTAAAATCCACTCTGCATTCATTGTTTATGTGTAATTGTGTGTTACATATTTCATCTTTAATTTGATAAATGTTTCGTAAAATCCACTCTGCATTCATTGTTTATGTGTAATTCTGTGTTACATGTTTCATCTTTGATTTTATAAATGTTTCATAAAATCCACTCTGCATTTATTATTTATGTGTAATTGTGTGTTAAATGTTCATGTATCATTATATATAATCTCTAAAACGTATAATTATCACTGCATGTGGTAAACGTAGAAATCATTTTCTCAATGTCTTTAATCCTGGATCTGCAAACGTTACTCTAATACAATTCTAATTGTAAGTCTGTCAAATGCTTCAAACACAATTGTTGATATAATAATTAAAATAATATTTAATTGACAATATTTTAAATTGCACTAAACTGGCAAAGTGTCGGATGGTCGGACAATATTTTTGTGCATTAGATGCAATAATTATTAGGAATCTATTTCAACTACGCGTCAACAATTTCGTCAGACTTAAAAACGCAGCCATTTTCATATTCCATATAAACCTATTAATAAGTAGGCCTATTAATAAGTATTATTAATTAATAATATTTCGTTGTGAAAAAATCTAATTGCATTTAATGCACAAAAATATTGTCCGACCATCCGACACTTTGCCAGTTTAGCGCAATTTAAAATATTGTCAATTAAATTTGAAGTTTCTGGCGATTCAAACAAGATATTTGTTATAAAATAATATTGCCAACCGGCAGACTTAAAAAATTGTTCTCGGCCGATAATAATTGTCGCCGGCAATCTCAAGTAAGTTAAGTAACACCTCGCCATAAAGGAATAACGTTCAATGCAGCGCGAGCACCGCCGGCATATTCGGTCGCGGAAATAACGATTAATGATTCGATTAAAAGCAGGAGCGACCGTTAACACGTTCGACCTACGCTCGACCCTTAAGGAAATCGATTTTTGAAGATGGAGTATAATAGGAATTTTTTCCTAATACCACTTCGTCGGGGAAATATGGAGTTCACGCGGCCGGATTAATAGCCGAGGCGAAATAAAAATGGATAGAGTGGGATGTATACCGGCGAAAATTTTTATTATACAGGGTGTTCCAGACTTACCGAATCACCGGTTCAGGGTAGATTCCTGAAGTCATTCTGAGACGATAGTTCCTCTTGCAAAATGTCGAGGGTGGCGTAGTTTCGGCGCTACGAAGGGGTTGTAGTTATCCTATCCTTGTGCAGAATTTTCTCGCGTTCAGTGACGGTAGGTCGAAGGGGCCCCGCGCATCGCGCACACTTCAATTTGATCTTAATTTTTCGCGGCTGTTCACTGCGTGTTTCTATTCACTGCACAATGTCCTGCAAGCACTGTATCCTGTTCCTGTAAGCACTGTTCACTCTTCAGGGTCAAATCCGAAGACCTTGTTGGCCAAATCACTCGCTCCGCGTTCGATCCATTTATCCGCGTATGTCTCGTTAAACGCACTTCCACATACGTGTACACCGAGATTTTCACGCGTTACCGTTCGACTTTCTGCGACATCGGCGATTGCCAGCGCGATGACAGAAAATTAATATGAGCGATGCGAAGCGCGCTGCACTAATATCGATAAGATGTGATTCATAAAGACGATACAATTTACAATTTTATTAAATAATTATGCTCGCCACAGATAAATCAGGATCTCGCGAAGCATTTAATAAAATTGTAAATTGTATCGTCTTTATGAATCACATCTTATCGATATTAGTGCAGCGCGCTTCGCATCGCTCATATTAATTTTCTGTCATCGCGGAGGCGCGCTGCACTTCACGTATGTTTTGACAGTTCCTCGTGTATCGCGATTTCGTGCAACATGGTAAGCGATCGGTCCGCCTTTTCTCGTCGATCGTACTGCCGATGTCGCAGAAAGTCGAACGGTAACGCGTGAAAATCTCGGTGTACACGTATGTGGAAGTGCGTTTAACGAGACATACGCGGATAAATGGATCGAACGCGGAGCGAGTGATTTGGCCAACAAGGTCTTCGGATTTGACCCTGAAGAGTGAACAGTGCTTACAGGAACAGGATACAGTGCTTGCAGGACATTGTGCAGTGAATAGAAACACGCAGTGAACAGCCGCGAAAAATTAAGATCAAATTGAAGTGTGCGCGATGCGCGGGGCCCCTTCGACCTACCGTCACTGAACGCGAGAAAATTCTGCACAAGGATAGGATAACTACAACCCCTTCGTAGCGCCGAAACTACGCCACCCTCGACATTTTGCAAGAGGAACTATCGTCTCAGAATGACTTCAGGAATCTACCCTGAACCGGTGATTCGGTAAGTCTGGAACAATTTGGAACAAGTCTAGAACAACCTGGAACAACTTTTAGAATTTCAAAATTTCAAAAATGGAGTGCTAACTTCACACAGGTGTGTGCTCCGCGTTTCGCGCGAGGGGATAGATAAGAAGAAAAAGCGCGAATGGGGGAGGCGAAAATGCGAAAAATACCCTATAAATTTCGCCGTACAATGAGAGACCATGAAACCGTTAATGACTGATGATCAATCTACTGTGCACCATTTTCAACACTTGTTGACGCGCATTACTCTGCGCTCCGCTTTTACGCGCGTATCATCCTCATCATTCTCAATTGATTTTCTCCTTTATCAATTTCAGCGGTACGCGAGTAACCTGGCCGATCTATTAATTGGAGTGCCGGGCTGATATTCGGCAGAGCTAAGCCGGAATCAAATTATCGGTCCCTAAGGTGTCTATGAAGTAGACGATAACTGGCTTTCTCTTCATTTCGATGGACCGACCGTGCGATTGCCAGCGCGGAACCAGCAGATTGTAATCCGATGGATATATCAGGATAGGAACAATTCACGTGCAACGTACGCACCGGAAGAAGAGATCAATGGAGAGTGGCATCCCGTGTTTCTCGAAAACTCGGTGAGTAGATTTGAAAATGTGATTTCGCGATGAAAGTTTATTTTCGCGATTGCTCGAGAAGACACCATTTCGCAAGATCGAGCATCTCCGTGCGTTAGATTACTCTGACCATCGATCATCTCATAGAATAATAAGGCGCCGAGAAGAGAATTCTGATGAACGTTGTAACTTTATAATCCGTAAACTGTACGACGGCAGGCTACAGCAGCATTAGCGGAGTATTTGGTAACTAGAACGCCATAGAAGCAGCGCGCGCTCAGGACACACGGTATATTTATGCAGCGCGTTATGTAGTTGCGGCTGGGTAATGGGATCCGCAGCTTCTTACTACCGAATGCAAACACGGAGCGCCGTGCTCATTGTGTAAATAAGCCATGCTTGCCGACGAGATTGCCGGCCAGGTGTACGTATCACCAATCATTTGCCTAGGCTAATCAACGTGCGCCGCTCTTGTGATGTGGCTTAAATTAGAGGACGGCGAATCCGGATCGCCATGGCTTCGGGTTGCATTTGAATTGTGTATGAGTAAGCCCGAATTAATGGTTAACCCGACACGTGTCGCCGGCACGTTCATTTCGGTTTGACCCCGGCGATAAACTCGGGCACAATGGATGACCCGCGGCTTGCGGCGTCTCGTGCAGATAAGCAGATATCGTCTATGTTAAAGAAATATTCTCGCATATGTGCCCTAAGACACCCGGATGCATGAGCTGGAGACATGCGCGTGCCAGATTTTCGGAGCACTTTGCGCACACGCGCCACGTTACTCTGTTCTGTTCGCTTACCGCGTGTAGAAGTATAATAAAGTTGTTCTGTGTGTTGCATATAATCAAGTGAGTTGATTAATAGCAAACCTCTCTTTTCCTAAAACGAGTATTAGGAAAATGACCTCAACAGTCTATAACCGGGAAAAGGCCCGGTTGCAATTAACGCCCGCGTTGATCTCTCCCGCGATAAATCCCTATCTGAGCCGGAGATGGCTCAGCTTCCGATTTTCACATGCCATGCGGTCCGCGCGATCCTAAAATTCGCAGCCGACTTTTCGCGCCGAGATTATCGACGAACACGCGGAAAATCGCGCGTCAGCAAATCCGCAAACCAGGCGGTGTGATGCGATCGAATCGCATTATACCTATGATGCACGTGATGCAGGTCCTTTATTTACGGAACTATTGTATGGGTGGGACGGTAATATTTACCCTTTCTTCCTGGAAGGAAAGAGGATTCAACCGCGAACAACGCTGCCGCTGTTATTCTCGAGAGTCGTCGTAGTGTTGTTGTTCGCTTCTCCCATCGTCCCTCCCTTATCCATCGTATTTGGTCAGCGGTGGCTTTAGCCCGCTGCCGGATGAAGCAGAGTGTGAGGCATTCCACAAAAATCCGCAAACGCACGCGCACGTAGCGGAGAGTCAATTATTTTACGGATCTAGAGAGGAGAGCTGGCTCATTTTCAGGAGAAAGAAGAAAGCAAAATTATAGATACGATGGTGGAAAGTTCATCGAAAGAGTTCAGACGAGAGCGATGCATCTTCTTGTCAATTAACGATTCTTCATTAATTAAGATATTGAGGTGAAATCCCAAACAGCACACGTTTCACGCGTTCTACAGTGCATGTGTCTTTATATATACACATAAAAGTAAATGTGTATTTCACGCCAGGTTTTCCGAAACTTTACAATCGTCGGGGTATACGGTACAATACGTAAAGTACTTGTAATCTAAGAGGAACCGCATCACTCTCTAAGGACAGATAAACCGTACCTTCCGACCTCCCCGGGCTCCCGAGCACATTGCCTTTAACTCTGCATTACCAGCGAGCGTATGGTCGGGATATGAAAGTTTCATAACACCGAGGGCGCCATGGACCGCGGCACTGGTACTTTTCCGTTCGCTTTAATAAAATATTTTTATTTCTCGTAAAAATAGACGACCTCGGATGGGTCGAGCTCGCTAATACCGTCGTCTCGGAAAAATCTGAAGCCGAGCGGTGAAACTCGCTCGCATCGCACGAGTTCGCTTCTCTTCACTTCCCGACAATTACCAACGAAAGTTTGTATCTTTCGTAACGGGACCAACGTTGAAATTCTCGCAGTCGGCGTTTAGCAAATCGCATAAACTGGAAACTCGGTCAATTGATTGCACGGATGTCAAGGGGCGAATAATTGATCACGCGCTCTTGCGCGAGCGAGTCACGATGCGCCGATTTTATCAATTTTCTCCGGTTCCGTAAAAAAGTATCGATGGTAGCTCAAAGTAGTTTGCACGTGTGGAAACATGTGGAAAGGCTGATGTCACGGTGCCCGTGTTGAACTGTGAACACCAGGTCAGGTGTCTAGTCAGCTAACGCTAATCACACATTCGCTAATCACATTTACACGTTTGGTGTCAGCGCGTCGCGTCGCTCGTGCATCATATCAGGATCTTATCAGGACGATATCTCTTCGTCGGCGGCGTTACGTCGGGATATGAGACAGGTGGAGTTTACCCGCGGATCGAATTAATAATGGAAAAGCCCGTCCGAGTTAGCAAGATCATTAAACTGCCGGTGCCCGCGACATAGCCGGCCGAAACTCAAGCCTAACTTAACGCGAACTCGTTTAACTATGGTTAACCTTTCATGACACTTCGACCCCGAATCAAAATCGCGCGTTTACCTGGTAACAACAAGCGAACCCGCAGCGTGCCACGGAATTATCGGACCCCGCTGAACCGTCATGTTCCTCGCTGCAATCTTAGTTGCTCACGTCGACCTCCCTTTCCTTACGTTTCCCTCTATCCGTCTTGCAGTTACCACAGTCGCGTCACAGATTGACAACAGAAAATCGGGAAAGCGCAATTAGAGTTGCGTCACAATGAATCGAGTACGGGATTTAATCACGCCTGCAGCGATCCGCGTCAGTAATTACGGTTCATTGATGGACGGTCTGCCACTTTTATTTCGATTTCCGATCCGAATCTCGCGTAATCCGCACGGTGTTCCGTGCGTTTTCCTCTTTATTATTGTTCCCATGCGAATTATTCTAATTATATCGTAATCTAATTATATTATATTCTCTATAATTCAATACGTATCCTATTTAATTAATTTCGATTCTATTCGAAAAAATTATGCTGATGGCGTTACAACCGTGCTGTAATCGTGATGTACATCGTATCGTATCTCTTCATGTTCACTCTCGTTAGCTTTGCCTCGCGCCTTCAGGAGACTAATGAAAATTACACTCGATGCACTAACAACATAAGGAATGACGCGCGTTTACCCCACGCTTGCAACATTATTAAAACTTGCTAACGTGGCACCATTAATAATAACGACGGCTGCATTCGAGGGCGCTGACTCGAGTTTCTCGAACAACGAGGACCGGTTTTGTTTTAGAATACCATGTATACACACACACATAGTCGTTACGATAGTACATACATGTGAGATCGTCTTACCGGCTCTATAATGTTACATAATAATATCGATCCAGCTTTAACCAGGTACCTAGGAAATTTCGGGTTTTGTATATGCAGGCGTGTTGACCAGCTACGAGGGAACGAATCGTCCATCTTTCGCTGTCCACTATCGCGAGATCGCGCCAGTTTAAAATGCACTGTTTGCCGACGAGTCACGCGAGTCTCATTTCCCGATGTTTTTCCGATATTAATTGCTGTTCTGCGTACCTAATGCGACAATACGAAGTTCGTGGTCGGCGGATAGGTATTTATGGGGACGCGTCACACAATCGGAGACCGGCATGTTGGGTGTCGGACAATTGCGGAGGTGAATTGGTCACATACGAGGAGTTTGGGATACGCGTTGCAGCCCATATACGTATACTCGTTATGTCAGTACATACGACGCGCGCGCGCGCGCGCGTGCGATTCGAGCCGGGTTGCCAACATGTTTCTTGCGAACCAGTACTCCCTTGTAGCTACTCTTCGGTAAGAGCAAAACGACCGGCAAAAAATGGGGTGAGTAAAAAAATTGGTACACGAAATTTCTTCGCGCGATGCACACTTAACGCCCGCAAGAGTTTTTGTTCTCCGTTAACTTGCCCTTCGTCTCTGTCGTACGCTGTCGTTTGCAGCGTCATGTCGCGCGAGCGCTGCTAAATCCACCCCCTTGGCTCTCTTCTTTTTGCGCCTATTTCCGCCGGTTGTCGCTGTTCAAGCGGAGGCACGAAGCTCCCCGGTCGAAACGGCAGATTTTTTTCCCGTGTCCGCAAGGCGAATGGGGTTGAGGGTGGCACACGCGGGGGCAATATATCGAGGAGTAGATCGGCTGCGAGGGAAGGAGGAAAGAAAGGGAGGAAGGGCGGCGTGCAGTTTCAAATGCGCACCGGTAGGTAGATGCAACCGTGTGCAGGTAGGACACGCAATGCAGTTTTGTGGAAATTGGGTCAGCGAGTTTTCGGGTTGGAGAGAGTCGGCGAGTGGAGGGACTGTGAGGGAGCGGCGGCCGAAACGAGAGGGGCGAACGGGCGAACGGCAGAAAGACGAAGGGAGAACGCGTCGGGGGGACGAAGGGACGGTGGGAGAAATGATTGCGGGGGAGGAAAAGAGAGAGGAAAAGAGTGCAGCAAAGGTTCGAGGAACAAGAGAGAGAAAGGGGGAGAAACAGAGCGAGAGAAGAGAACGAACGCGTAGCCCGGGTTGCTGGACCAGGGATTGGGAGGTTGTCGTCGTCGCTGGTGGTGGGGATGACCGCGAGATACCATGGATTAGACCGCACGAGGAGGAGAACGCGAGGGTGGATCGAGGGATACGCTAGACGGAGAAAAAAAGGGAGAGAAAGAGAGGGAAGGAATAAAAGGCGAAAGGGAGACAGGAGGAGTTAAATATATGTAAATTAAACGTCCCTCGACTTCATTTAGCGCGAGAGTTTAAAGGCGCGCGGAACGGTAACTCGCTCCCTCCATTCGCGAGTATATTCGCGCGAGCGAGCACCCGCGACGGGGTTGCGGCAGCTTGCTGTTGCCGTATTCGGTGTTTGTTTTCCGAGAGTCGGGACTATAAATCCCGAGAAGCCTCTTCCTTCCCGATGCTCTCTGTATATAAAATTAGGTGACTCGCGTCTACCGTTTTCCTCCGGGCCGTGTAATCGAGCCACGCTCGGGTGCAGTTAAGCGGCCTGAAACGAATCTCGCAAAACTCGCGGCGCGACTGTCTGCTCGCACTTTTATTTCATATCGCGAAGTTGATTCTTCTACGTTTCGCCTGCGAGCGAACGCGCGTCTCGAGTGAACATCTTCAGCGAAGCTGTCAAGGACAGTAATCGTAGTAATCCTTTTTGCCAAAAGGATGAAACCTTACGCGATCGACGTCAGTTCTCGGCGCCCCTTGTTCATCCGATCAGCTTGCAATTCCGAGGGAAGACACGATCGATGATCGGACCACCCAATGTTGCTCCGATGTACAGTATTCTCTGTTGGCTCGAGTTCTCCGCCTCATTAGCGTTGACGAAAGGACGGTCGCGGTGTTCTGTAATTAACGTTTCGAGGCGCCGGATGGAGAGAGCGCGCGCGCTGTTCGACGCGGATGGAAGCGAGGCCAAGTCTTCCTTTGACTCGCGAAACCAGACCGGAAACAAGCGGCCGCGCCGTCGGCTTCCGGCGCAAAACCGCCGCTACCAGCACGTCATTTCGCCCCGCACAATGCGAACGCGGCAGCGCGGGCGGCGGTCGCATTCGCGGCGCCGTTTCCACGTCTATCATGATAGTATTGTAATGGCGCGATGAATGAGACTTCACCCTCTCTCCTCGTCTCACCGTTCGCCCTGTCGACGGGCGCGGCAACGATTTCGTGCGGCAGCGAACAAACTTGGAAAGCGCTGAAATTGCGACTTATTGTGCCGACGCGGAAAATTGCGGATTTTATCTTTCGCTGGTGCGCGCACGTGAATTGTTCCATGCTGGTAATGAGACGCGCGCTCCGTTCCAAAACGCGCGTGCACGCGAGCGGCCGTTGCCAAGCGCTGCCGCCTTTGGTGTTTCTTTGAAATTTCATCAGACGACGATCAAAGCGAGACAACATTACTGCAATAAAACTCAAGCTTCAGGTGACATCAAAGTCCAAATAGAAGCGACTGTTACGCACGTATCGGAAAGATATTTCAAACTTGTACACGTCGCGTACATTTGCCGTTTTGACGGAGTTTGGAGAACCTGCACATTTTACTGTCCCCTCAGGACCATCTTTTATCTCTAGGTTTCGCTCGTACGGTTTTGGTCGTACCCGTCCTGACTAACCCTCTTGACCTTCGGTCGAACTTCGCGGAAGCTAAGAGAAGTCACGAAGTTGCGAGTGCGCCGCGCATTACAAGCTCGCAGTCGCTTCGTTCCGCAGATTTCCCTCAATAATGCAGGCGGGCCAAATGGTCTAATTTACTCGGACGTCTAGCCGAGCAGTCGCAGTATGCACACGCATGCGATGGCCGACGACGGTGACAAGAACGACGAGCCGTTGGGCGCGTTCAGCACTGCGAGCTATGCGTACACCGCACGTTGCCGCGCGAATGTGGAGACGGAGAGAAACGCGCTGACAGGTATGCGTGTCCGCACCCACCCCGTTCCGTCGTACTTCAGGTACGTCTGTTAGGGATGGTTCGCTTGGCGCCTACGTTCGAGCACCCTCCGAATTGGGTCACCCTCCGCCCCCGAGATACGTCGCGTGTCGACACGTTAAACCGATCGTGAGGCAATCCCACCTCCTCACCCTTGCTAAGTTAAGTTTCGTTTTGACTCTCTTGATTTCGCGAACGACGATCGCAGAGATTGTCAGTTGAAACAGTTTGCATGACTGGCAATCGATTTCCACGATATCGCCGCGAATATTCCTAACGGAGGAATAAATTACGCGGCAAATCGCATTACGTTCGAGAGTTCGGTAACGCCGTCCTCGTTAGCACGGCCAGGCGTTTAATGCAGCGGAAGTGCACGAAAGCGCACAGAGAGTTCCGCGAGCAGAGAGATGACGAGTGAAATGCGATTGTAAATGTTATCTCTCATATGTGGAAGTCGGCGCGGTGACGAAACGATCCTTTCAAAACGTGAAAGGAAGTCAATATTAATTGATGTAGAATTAACTATGTCTCTCTGGCCGGCGTTACGTCCGCGCTCCACCACCGCACTCCAAATGGGGTCACTCGGCGAACATAATGCAATTTTCATCGCAAGTCTTGCGTGCCGCGCACAGCTGGCTTAACGACGAAACGAAGCGGTAAATGCCCTTTTTTCGCCTACGGCGGGAAATGTTCCGCGACGAGAAAAGGTTACGTTGCAAAAATAGGTATTAGCCAAGGTACGTTAATTTTTGCATTGAAAGGAGGATAGTGACGCGCCCACCCCCTGGGGAGATACCGGCTCTCGGAGCCGTTTCCCGTCGTTAAGTACTTTATATCTCACTGATGAAAAACTCGTTTGCGCAACGCGGCCTTATGCGCGGCGCAAGCAGGCGCGCATTATGCGCGAGCAATTTGATGCAGAAATAAATAAAACATTAAACAGAGCGGCCTCTGGGCCGCTGGGGAAGGAGGGTAACCACACGAGTCATGCCGCGCGCACAATATGGACGGAATTATTAATTTAATCCCTCGCGCCCCGCGCCCTGTGTTATGCTATACAGTACTTACTTCCATTCAAATTATAATTTACATTAGCGACGTGCCGGCCGTCTCGCGGTTATCAATTTACTTACGCGCGTGTCGCGTCAGTCAGATGAGACTCTTAAAATGGCCGCACGCGCGCGCGAGAGTGTTGCCGATCGTGACAAGCTCTCGAACGAGATCTTCGCCATTGCCACTGATCGATAATTCGCTGATGTAATGGAAAATTTAATTCGCGCATAATTGGATATCAGCTCATCCCTCCCGCGTCTCGATTCCGTCGTTCCGTCGTGCGGAAATCCGTGTCGGCAGCATCCGAGATGGATCCACGATAGAGGACTCAAGCAAGGAATAAAGAGAAAGCGCCCGGTTAAATGAGATTTAAGAGCCTCGAGGAAAAAGTAACGAACGCGTCGCCCTGCCCAGGCCCATCGAACTTTATTGCTAGTCGGCAATACGTGTTATCGGAGATTCGCTTATCCGGGCTCGAGAGCGCGGCGGGAGTCGATTAATTTCGCGGGGCGGGCGGGGTGTCGGCGGCGGCGCCATCGGAAAATTTCCTAATTAGCCTTCATTATGCCGTGGGAGAGCGCGGGAGGTCGCAGATTGGCTTCCCGTTAGCGTAGTCGCGTCAAGATAAATATAAGATCTCCGAGGGTCGGCGGGGTAAGAATTAAGGACGTCGTGGTACCGCCGTCCTCTCGCTCCTCGTTTTCTGGGCCCTTGTACCTCAGCTGAGAACCGAAGGGAGTGAAGTATAAAGTAAATAGCCGTCACTAGCGATCGATGCCCGGGTATTACGAAATTCATCGATCCGGTTCGTGCTGACGGCGTCTCCACGTCCGGAAGCTATTAAACGAATCTCGATCACGGCTGACTTCGGCGAGCGATACCTGGTCGGCTTACCGTGATGACGATAATTCGGCCTGGCTCACGTCACCGATTGCATTCTATAGTGTATCAGGTACACTGCAACGGGAAACCGTCAATGTGCGGGATGAAAAGGTGAGGGAGACGCGGAGGCGGGATAAACGACGATCGATGAGTTGTATTAAGGGTGGATGGTTTATTTTTTTCTCCCTATATCGGATCTTTTCTAATTTTGTGGAATATCGCCCGACTCCCGATTATATCGGCAGTTGTTATTTATAACGCTGCAGCGAGCGGAGGAGCATGTGAGATATATCAGTGACTTCTCGTCTCGGACAATGTAATGTATTACGTTGCTCGAAATCTAACATTATTAATCTTCCCATTGGGTAACTGATAACATTCATTTACGATCTTCGTGCGCGGGATCTCGTGAAATTTCAGTTCAACTTTTCCCGAGAATGAGACTGCGCGGTTACGATAAGCTTTATTGATCATCGTGCAGTTTATCGGCCATTTGTATTTATAAGCTTATAAATGAGGTAATCTTTATATCGCTTCTCTCTCTCTCTCTCTCTCTTTCTTTCTCTCCTCGCGTGCGCGTAATCGTCACATAAATTTCTTGCGAACGATATGAATAACGAGTTCGCGCTCTTGGAAACGCTTAAAACCTTTGACGCGATCTCCGAGGAAAGTCGCGGATTTAAACAGTTCGAGGCTCTTACTTTCCGCTCGTCCGAGGACATTCTCATGCGGTTATAAACTAACAACTGAGTTAAATCGTCGCCGCGACAGTACGGATGCATATCGGCTGGCGTGAGTTTGCATGTCTGGCGCAACCGACTGTAACAACCAACGCCACCGCAGAATTTCAGTCCCGAGGGCTAACGCTAAACAAGTTTCTAACATAACATACATGTATAACTGCGCCAGTCGTGCCCGTTGATCGGTTATTCAATCAAGCTCTCTGTCCGAGAATATATAGCATGGCAAAACTCTAAGGGAGTCCGGCGCAAGCTGGCGCTCAAATTCAATTAGGAGCGGCAAGTAGCTCGTTTCCGTTATTTTACGCGCTCAAATTTACTCGGACGATGAAAGATCGCGATTTACATTTCAGCTCTCGTGCGGAGGTCCTTGATATAATTATGGATTTAACTTTATGAATCCCGCACTAAAGAGAAGGAAGCTTGAAACTCGAAAGAGAGAGAAAAAGAGACAGCGGAGCCGTATTCTGCGGCATTACGTTCTCGCTGGAAAGCTGCAGAGCTATGAAGTATACCCGCATGAGCGACCATACTTATCGCTACTTAGTCTCGACGCACGCTCTTTACGCATATTCCGAATAATACATTTTATAAGGTTCTCCAACGAAAATACGTTAAACTTCGAGTCGCCTAAGCGGCTTAGCCGATGTAAATAACTTAAACCACTTAAGATAACCGTGTGATCCTCTTATCGCGTGGGCAATTTTCATATTTCCTTTATTATCTCGCGCGAGTGTTGTAGCCCATTGTGGCAAGCTGCCGTCGCAAATCATGGTGTCACACGTGCGACTAGTCGTGATAACCCGGCATTAACTGGCGATAACCGTTACCGGGCCGTGGCGGCCCGGCGGAAAACGCGATCGCGCTTCCGCGGCACATCGGACTTTTACAACGTTTTTTCCTTCATCCCGTTTACGGGGGTTACGTCGCTTAAGGTAAGGCAAAGTTTCGACCTTAACGCGATACGGTGGACGAAATTACGGCGGTCTCGTATCAGCGATCACGCACCTTTTGCATTGCAAGCCGCGCCGGCTTGTATTAGCCCTCCCGGCGACCGGGACCGTTTAACCGGTAATCCGGCACGGAAGCAAATAAGTTGAAGTTCGCAAACTTGTCCCGTCGTGTAAACTTAAAGTACTTGGCCGAAACATTTAGGGGAGACACGCGCGCACCCGCGCGACGCCGACGACGACGTTATACGATAGAAAAGTTTCCGAAGGCGCCATCCTCGTATTTGGCTTGGAGCGTTTTCGTCGATGTATCCCGTTCGCTTGCTACGTATGAAGAGTAGATAGCCAGCCCTCTTGCTTCTGCTAAATTAGTGTTATTTGGGACTACGTTCGAACGCGCGCGAGCGACGTCAGCTCGTACTCAGCGCGGATTCAGAGCTTATGCGGATTAGGTGCCTTGTGCGCGGTGCATTGTTTTGCGTAATTCAATAATGATTAATCGAGAAATGTCGTTATTCCTCGTTAATGACTGTCGCATATCTTTCCATCACGCGATGTAAGTTCACGTCTGTAAAGGTACACTGACTAAAAGCTTGAAAAAAGTTCGAGTCTCTCCGGCTTCAGATAAAACAAAGATTGCACCGCTTATTATTTTTACGCTCTGCTCTCATCGTCGCTTTTCTCGCCTCACCCGAGATGGAGCCGAGAAAAATTGCGAAAAATTGAAGATACACTGAAGATAAGCAGAATGTACGTGTTTCACGTCGCCAGCTTTCGAGAGTGCATATTTTCGCGCGGTTATCGTATAATCGCCGAGATCTCGCAGTCGTAATATCGCACCGTTAAATATTCCGAACGTGAAACGATCGTCGCCGATCGTGCATGTTGCCGAATCAGAAAATGGCGGTCTTTGCTTCGCCGACTTTGCAAGAATACATTCGTGACACAACTAATGATAAAATAACATAAATGTAACGCACACATACCTTACGACAATCGTCATTCCATTGTCACTGCGTTTTCGATACGTCCGGTCGAATAACATATAACGCGAAATCCGCCGTGAAACTTCAATCGATGCACACACGCGAAAACGGAGCGGATCGGAATCGCGATTTTGGCGTAGAACAACGATTGCACGCGACGTTTTACGCGTCACGACGTGCGTGAGGCCTTTCACGAGACACTCGCGACGATCTTACGCGCGCGGCGCGAGATTGATTTCCGAACAATAATGATCGCGAGCATCGCGAGAAACACGGAGTAATTCGAATGCGAATCCGCGGTTCGCCGCGACACGTTGTCCAACTGACGCAATTCAAAGATCCATTGATACTCGCGCGTTCGAACAGGAACAGGGAATAACCAATCGCGTTACACGACTTGAGTACGGATGACCAAATCGAGCAACGCGATTGGTTATTTCCTGTTGCCCGTTGCCAACCTGTGTCTCCGACCTTAAGCCTATTACACAATGCAAAGGAACAGGCAACAACCAATACACGATTTGAGTACGGATGACCAAATTGAGCAACGCGATTGGTTATTTCCTGTTCCTGTTGCCAACCTTTGTCTCCGACCTACTCTCGACTCTCGACTGTGGCGCCTTCGTTGACGGAAATGGCAGCGCGGCCATAACTGAACCTCTTTACGTCGGATCCAGTCGCAGCACGTTGTCGGAATAGTAAGTACTTTGCGATTTTGTGAATTTTCGCGTACTTGATATGGATTTTATCAATTGTCGCAGACTTTGTTACGAGCGTCCAACGTCGCATTTCTCATTATTCGTTCCTCGCGAGATTCCGAATTGTCTGGTCTGCAAACAAAAGTGCGAGAAACAAGTGCAGGTTGCTACGCACGCAGGCGACCATGCGTCATCAATGTTGAGATTCGTCGGTTGTTCCAAATTTTAGTGTTTCTTGCTCACAATCGAATAATATTATTTTGTATAATATTTTCATAAAACGTGAGTTGCATTCCGTATTAGGTTATGTCTCGCGGTATTCTCGAGGAAACGCGACAGACGGAAACGTAACCTCGTTTCGTTGATTTTACTGATCTAACATTATCGAGTTTTTCCATTTTGTTTCAATCCAGATAAGCGACCATGCAGATCTTTGTGAAAACCCTCACGGGTAAGACCATTACCCTCGAGGTAGAGGCTTCCGATACCATTGAAAATGTGAAAGCCAAGATCCAGGACAAGGAGGGCATCCCCCCAGATCAGCAGCGGCTTATTTTTGCCGGCAAACAACTGGAAGATGGACGCACACTTTCGGATTACAATATCCAGAAAGGTAAAGATGACTTTATAAATGATACGTTTATATCAGTTGATTCGGCTGTCGAATGCGATGCAAAGCAATTTTGAGTTGGAGAAATAAAGAGCAGATTGTTGAAACGTGTGATTTCTGTTGACAGAATCTACTCTCCATCTTGTACTCCGTCTGCGAGGTGGTGTGATTGAGCCTACCCTTCGTATACTTGCACAAAAGTACAACTGCGACAAAATGATCTGCCGCAAGTGTTACGCTCGTCTTCACCCACGTGCAACCAACTGCCGTAAGAAGAAGTGTGGCCACACAAACAACATCCGACCCAAGAAGAAGCTGAAGTAGATTAAACACCCAACTTCCTTTTTCGTGTTGCGAAAATGGCATGTATATTTCTTACATCTAAATAAATGCAAACTGTAACTAAAGATTTGCTACTTCATCCTTTATTTCTTATAAATTAATAAAATAGATATTTACATCCATAATCCTTCACGTGTAAAACATAAACGGCAGGAAAAACCGCAAGTTAACGTTATATTAGTAATAATTTATTAAATTAATATATCAATATCATCTCTTGTTTCCGATATCCGAGTGTATAGAAATTCAGTTTATAAAACGTGGAATTACTTTGATGCTAACCGGAACATACACGTTCCATGAGCAATTTATGTTGACTGGCGTAAGTTTCGTATAAATTCATATCATTAGGATTTGGTACTGAACCACCCGCCTAAAAAAACACTTATTAGAAAATTTCACGAGTGATTTGCATCATATATAATAGAGTATCTATACGTACCGTGGCTCTCTTCACGTATTGTTCGTATATGCTTATGCTTGCGTCCTTAACAGTGGGTAATGTAATAATAGAAGCTGCAGATTCGGGAAAAGACGCTTGTTGGATGAGTTTTGAGCGCAATTTGGAGTGATCCATAGGATACGTTGCATTACGTCCTATCAAAACAAATCTAAAAAAGAAATGTTTATTTCATATAATTTTCCAAAGTAAAGGAAATTTTATTTTTTATGAAACTATTGATATTGTTACCTTTTATACACAATAATGTCGTTCCGTTTCGGATATTCCGGTTGAGTACCGTACACTTGCTTCATAGATGGGAATAATGATTCAAACGACATCAACTCCGAGCTATCTTTAGACGTGATTAGCTGGGAATCGTCCATTTGTTGATGGCTCTCGTCCTCATCCGAGCTCGAGTCCTCGCTTGAGCTGCGACATTTAATTTGATTCATTATAAAGACGTACGTAGAGCTCCGAGGTACGAAATCGAGATAATCTGATAACCCGTTTCGTACGCACCTCGCACTTGATGTCGTACTGCTCGTGCTGCTCTGGCCAGTCATCGATGGATTTTTCATATTTAAGTTTTTGCTGCCTGCACCTTCCCGCCGTCTGCCCGGTCGCACGCGAACGGCGAACGGGCTGTAGCACGTGGTGAAGTGCGGCATGAAATCTCTAACCGAGTGACTTATCTTGTACGCGTACAGCTCCGACAGCAAGGACAACTCGTACGGCCTGCAAACATTTGCGTAAAATTTTCCGCAAAACTATAGAGTGTAACAAGATATTGACTATCAGCTACCTATGATAGTCGTAGTAAACGTCGATCATTTCCTCCATCGAGCTTTGCACCTGTATCATTTCTGAACAAGACTTTGTTACCTCGTCGAGCGCGTAAGGAAGACACTTCGACACATTTGTGTCCCACCACTGTGTCAGAAGCTTCTTCTTGCGCGAATAGTGGCTGGCGGGTGGATGATGGAGATAATAGTCGGTCAAAAGTTCCCATATCGGTAGCTTGCCTTCCTCAGGAATGAACAATCCTGAGATATGTGAATAATACTTATGTGAATAATAACTGAGAATTTTTTCTGCAAGAATTATGTGCGCATTTATTTACCCAAAAACAAGTTAATCGTATGCTGCTTTTCTTGATCGCTGAATGTATTGCTGTAATATCTGCTCAAAGTTTGCATGATGTCGTTACCCTGGCTCGTCCACGGAGCAGTTTTTCTAAATCACAATAATCTCGTATGATTGACACCGTTTCGTTTGGATTAAAATATTCCAATGCGATTGGAATGCTCGCTCACCTGTACGTTTTAATCCTATGCACCAGCTGCGAGCCGCCGTACTGCAAAGCCAGCGTATCCCCGTGATCCTCGTACAGTTCCTCCAGCATTCTCACACAGTCGGAATCGAATTCGAGTTTGGGCGACTCCAGTACGCCCAACGCGCACAGTTGGAATCCCAAGGCACACTTGCCTATCGCGAACTGTGCCGTGTTGGTTCGATCCAAACAGTCGACGCAGTTCGTCCTGATGATTCCAGTTTGCACGGTTCCTCTCCTAGTGAAACACTCCCTCACTTTGCTCTCGATTTGACTCTCGTTCGTTCTACCGGCGTCCGCGTTTGAATCGAAATCACATGTGAAGCCGGATGTTAATCCATTGCAATCTGTCTTAGTCGAAGAGTTAACGGAGCTTCTGTCATTCAAATTAGACGACAGAGTCGAGGCCGAATTCGTCTTGTGAAGTTTCTTGGCATTATTACTTTGTGGTGAGAACAGATATCTCTGACTGTAGTAGGAATTGTGCGACTGGTAGATGCCAGTCTTCAGCACAGCGTTATAAGCGATGTTCGCTAGACGACCCATAACGTTCACTTCTTTCCTATAAAAAAAAAAGATGTACAATAGCGTCATATGTTACTTTATGATGTCTGAAAAGATTGTCGGATTATTATAGTATTTTGTCGAATTTTATGTTGATGAAGAAACTTGCCGTTTGCTCATTCGTGCCATATCGAAACTTATATATTGAATGTGATGCTCTGGTGGTAGAAATTGATTTAAATATTTCACAGCCATGCTTAATTCCTCGCTTAATGTACTTTCGTGCTTTTTCTTTTCTCGTTTCTTCACCAGATTTAATATTATTATCGGCGAACCGTATCTTCTTAACAGTTGATTAAAATGAGCTCCTAAAATGATTTTACTCACACTTACTGGACTTAGTAATCTCTCACACGAGGACTAAATTAACTACTGCAATCTTCGTATACCTGCAGTTTCTACGTAAGGATCGGACAAATCGCAAGTTATAGTCGGCTTTGGGACCATTTTGCTAACGTCCTGGCTCCAATGAGCGGGCACTGAACCACGCATTTGCACGAAAGAGCTGAAACGTCCTTTACCCAAAGAGCTCACGCCAGAGTCATGAACAATTTGTTCCGTTTCTACTTCATTCGCGACATCTCCCTACGTATATGTAAGCATTCATTAATTGCGGAATATTTCAGACACGCGTACGTTATACGCAGGTGCGCTTACGTCAAAATTTGCACCACGTTTTAGAAATCGTGTCCCCGCGTACTTGTTACTTCTTCTAGCAATAACGGTAACGTACATGGATCTGCCGAAAATGCTCACGTTCGATTGACCAATAAATCCATGTATTATGTACAGTATCCAGTCAGGGTGCAGATCTCTTTCTACAGGTTTTAAAAGGTGGGAGTTCCACACGAAACGGCGATGCGGATTGCTGCGTACACCGTAATCTACATACTTGTCGCCTTCGCTACAAACATACACGGTTTGATTACACTCAGCACTCATCTACAGCACGTACATGTATCTTTTTATATATTATATTCTACTGAGAAATAAACTCAACAAACGTGAGCACCGAAACTTGGGAACGTACCATTCGGCTCTCCAGTCTTTCCTGAGTGCCCACATGTTGAAAAAATCCTCAGAATCTTCCGAGTCCTCGGATTCCTTCGGACTAGCGGACGTATCGATAGGTATATCGGATTTGATGTGCCTCGGTGGTGCCATATTACTTTGGAAAGTGCGCGACATGTCATACGAGTAACTGAAGTAAAAGTTACTGCTGAGATCGATACTTTGAAACATCTTTACGTATCTCTGCTCGTCGGGATGAAAAATTCGTATGATATCGTTTGGTATGTATATCATCGAGGTATCTTCTATTTTATATATCGTGTGATGACCGATAACTGCAACCCGGCGACGTTTCGTAACCAGAATTATATAATATCCTTCCAAAAAACGCACGAAACCTGGTGTTACAGATATTTTATTCTAAATAAAATGTACTTTTCCGTCTAAAATGTACGTTCCATCTTAATTTATTATTTCTATTAATTCTTGGATGAGTTTAAAAATTGTTTCAATAGAGAATATTATGAATTTCGAAAAAATTATCGGCACAAGTATGGTGAATGGAAGTAGTGAAAAATAAACCGATTAATGTTTATAGCAGAAGATCGTCGCAATGTTTTAACTCATCCGGTCATTTTAACTTATTGAATATTCGTATTTTTGCATCGTATTTATAAAAGTCGATTAGCTTACTTGTATATTGTACTCTCGTAAGCGTTACTCATTTTTCTAACATATAGCGCCCGCACTATCTGGTGTGTAATACCCATGCATTCAGCCTAATTACATTGCGTATCAAGTGTCACAAATACACATAAGTGTATCACACCATGCACTAAGAAGATTATGTACATACCATGACGTATCATGACATCCGATCGTGAATATTAATTCTGTTAATTATCTAGTGCTTACTAATCGATTCACTTACAAATCGGATAACTTTGTGTCGCGTTACATCTAACGTAAATAATATTTTTCTGAAAAATAATCTTGAAAACGTAAATCCCACCGTGCTTAACGATTTCTACAGATAAGTGACTTGTGGATTCTTTCGATCACTAATTTTCCCGTTATGTAACAAAGTTATTCCGATCACGATATATCTACCTTCGGTGATTTTGCCGACAATTAGCTCATAGTTCCTTACCAAGGAGGGCAAAAGCTGGTATTAGCCTGGGGAAAGTATCTCTCTGCCACATGTTCTTCCAGGTGAATTTAGTTTGTGTCGGTTTGTGCAGTGGCTTTTGTGACTCTTGTTGCTCAGGCTCCTCTGATATTCCCGAACTGGGTGCAGGCTCATTATTATTCTTGCCTTTATTAGCAAGCAAATGTTAAGTAATGTTAAGCTAAGTCTCGTGTATAACACAATTGATAATAATTCCGATAAGATGCTTTTAGTGCGTACGATGTAATATTGAACGATATTAGTAGTAATGAGTGTAAGATAGTTGTTACAAGTCGTACCATGAATAAGGTAGCATGAGAGAGAGACGGAGGAGCCTAAGCTTCAACACTGTTATCATTAACATGGAATAACGACATGCATGTACATTAAAGATAATCATTTGATATATGTATCTAGTACGGAAGCTTGAACATGCAATTGATAATTATCTATCTATGAACAGATGGTTAGATGAGGATGCGCTTGATCTTACCAACAATTCCAAAGGCAGACACAACGCGTGCGACACCACCCGCATTGCTGCGTTGTCCAACTCGCGTTCGATTACCCATGTCTATCATGCTGACCAGACCTTTAATCTCGTCCTGAGTGTACTCTCTCTTGTCGTCCACCACAATCAGTTCTCTCGGCTCCATTCTGTCAATCTTCAGCACTCGGAAACGCGTCAGTGTATTGTTCGAGCCCATTAGATAAAACCGCTGTACAGAGAACATATAAATATCTATAATAGATGTATCAAGAAAATGAAAAACATAAACAAGAGTGAGTATAATTTAACTTACAGATTTCGTCTCGTACAGGGCAATCTTTTGTATGGAGGAAATGATCGGATGAAATACTACGGTCGATTTGCCTTGCTCCTCCATGCTGACTATTTCTTACTATTTTATCACGAGAGACACAAGTAACTTTCATGAGTTAACTGTCAAGTGCGTCAAGTGCATGTTCCATCAGCTGTCCGCCGCCATATGGAAAAGATGAGTTTCCCCCTCTACCGCTCGAAAATAAATAAGATGTTGATCTATTGTTGAGTCGCATCACTAGAAGTGAAAATCTGTCTAATTTATTATTTGAATAATACAAGTCACAAATACAAATTTATTGATCTGTCATTCTACAAACGTACAAATGAAAACTTTGTTCAAATCAATTTGCATTAACGAGAACTTTATTTATTCTGTAAGTAGTACTACTCGAAAATAAAACTATCTACCTCAAGTTTTGACCGAAGACAGTAGAGGTTCATAGCGGATATTTTAGGAACTAAAAAGTACAAATGCAAGACGAATTGCCATTCTATAGGCGTCTTGTATTTTCACGGTTAAATTCCCATTTTTTAGTAAAACTCCGCTACGAGTCTCCATTGTCTTTTGATTGAAAAATGAGATAATACATTCAGACAACATTAGGTCAGTAACAATTTTATTTTTAATTAATACAGTAGCGTAGTATTCAATAGTCTTCCATAATATTCAATAACGCAAATTAAAAAGTTCCTGTTTTAAAATAGTATAATTGTAAGGTCTATAATAAAAACGGTTTTATATATGTAATAGAAATTAAATATAAAGAATCTTTATTAAACTTCAATATCTAGTACAATTAACGTTCTATTTACATTATTATGAATCCATGATACTAGTATATAAATTAAATAATAAATAAATAAATAAATAAATAATTACTTCTTGATAATTATCACGATTAGTGCTCTCCTTTCGAAATGTTCGATTTAGAAAAACGGAAAATCATCTAATAAATGTATGGTGTAAAGAGGCACAAACTTCCTCGTCACCATGGACGTTTGTAATTTTTCTAAGTATATCCTTTTTAGTCGCCTTTTCTCAAACTTGCTACAATTTTCTTAATTTTTTTATTCTTTCTTTATTTCTTTATAATTTCTTTTCAGAGCTTTCTTGTATTTAAATGTGACTCAAAGTGTGTAAGCGATCCAAAACGGATATACTTGATCTGGCCTTCTTCTATATTGAACAAGTTTCCAATCTTTGATAACATGCACTTAATATCTCTGAGAACAATGTGAAGATCGGTACATGTTCATACTTCATACGTGATGAGTAGAACTGCCTGCAGACTATCAATACTATTGTAACATATTCGATGTTAATAACTTCCAAAGGTGTCCAAGTGTACATTACATTTTAGTGCACCATTTACGTTTCAGTCATTGTATCATGGATTAAATCTTATCTATTGTCCAAGGACAATTCGCGATTGACGATCTGCACAATGTCACGCTGGAAACAAACCCAAACGTATTTCCTTGTGCGAATTTCAGATATTTCCGTGTAACGAATGATCGTAACTTAAACGACAAAATCATATCGTTACTTTTGAGCAATTCAACGTTTGTTTCGGACTTTCCGTGTTACGTGACTTCGTATCACGTATCTGCAAGAAATGTTCGTAAGAAGAGCAGACATATAGATTTCTCGAAGCTATAGCTGCAAACTAATTGTTTGCGCAAAGAAGTCGTTCTCGTTTTAAAAAAATATACAAAATTCATGCGGTGTCATTATCATTTTCGGAACGATATGAATTAATATACAATTAATATACAATTAAACTCCCTTTGAGCGCCATAGCATTAAACGCAAAGAGACCATCGATGAAATTCATAATTTTGCGAATACGGTCGCAAATGTAAATTGTCAGCGAGTCCACGCTCGCTATAGCCACCAATTTGTGCATCTTTTGACAGGACTATCTCTGAACCTGTTTTTTACTCGTTAATTTTTGTAATCGCGCTTTCAGTCCGTGTGGATTTAATTTCACTCTCACGACATCGGACTTGTTCTCGAGTTTCTTACGAACTTCCTCCATTCGTTCCTTTCGTATCCGTTGTTGCTCCTTTTTCCAGATGTCCTGCAAAATGCGATCCGTATCGTCATTTGTTCACTCGCATCTGGACGCGGTATAAACTCATTGTGTAGATAAATACCTTAAAATCCTGGCAGAAAGCAAGCCATAGGTTGAAGAAATCGTAAGGCTCCGCGGTATCCAGAGTGGCACCTTTAGGGATAAATTGATAAAATCGCATCACTGCCTTGAACTTGTTTTTACCTTCTAATAACTCTTCCTTCTCGTTCGCCAATTCGATGCTCGCCCTCGTCACAAACGAGTTCACTTTCTTCTTGAATATTTTAGACGTATCCGGATCCGCTTCCACGATCGTATTACACTTTTGTGCGCATGCTGAAACAATTAATTTCATCTACAGAAATTAATAATCTCTTCCCATTTATATAAACTATATAAGTGGTAAACTTGCTTATCAGTTACGTATAATGTATATCATTTTTATAAAAAGTGAAAGAAGAAAAGGTCGCGAATGTCTCGTGCATATCAGATAAGAAATCTGATATTTGTAAGCCGAACGCATGATACAATCATATCAGTCTTTATCGATCTCTATCGAATTTTTTGAGCGCATAAGGTAACACCTCGGCGTTTCGCGAAATTATTATTCAAATTCTCGATATCAACAATATCAGCAGGATAAAACCTCACTCACCCTGCAGCTCCTTGTCTAATCTATCAAGTTCCTTGGCGATCTCATCAAATTTGATCGTAGACGCGGCCTCCACATCAGCCGGTTCAGGCACGGGTAGCGGTAACGGCTCCTCAAAATTGTGCTCCTTTTCCTGAGCCAACTTCGCGTTGACGACGTAGTGCAACAAAGTAACACCGGGCGTGTTGGACTTGACATCTTTCAACTTATTGAGGATCTCCAGACCGAAACCATCGGCCTGACCGCGCATCATGTTGCCACCGTTCATGTAATTGCCCAGGGTCAGTATAATGGCCAGTACTTTCTTCATAGACTCGGACTTGATCAAGAAATCGCAGGTGGTTCGTACGTTGTTCAGCTTATACGAAACCGACGAGATTGCGTCCTGGAACTCCGACTGCAGCATCAGACAGTCTATCCGTTCGGAGAAGTGCTTTATGCCGGCTAATCTCTTGAGAAATAATTCTGGTTGATCAAGAGGAATGTCCGGATTCTCTGATTCGTGAACTGCGATCTGCATGATCTCGTTTTCCGTCGGTTTCTGCCAAAGAAAAAGGAACGTCAAGTAAGTGGACGAATTTCTAATGGAGGAATCGATAGATCTGTGCGTTCTCCTCCGAGGAAGAAGAGAGAAAATGAGCCTACTGTTTACTCACGATTTCGTAGATTTGTTGCAACGCCTCCAGACTGATCACGCTTGTGTCCAAATTGTAGGCCGCGTTTTCGATCTCGCTGAAGTCAATGTGCAGACTCTTCTCGAGTATTCCTACCATCTTGGAGCGTTTCGAGTCCAATATCTTCGCCGGTTGGACCTTGGAGCTTTTGGGCGCCTCGTCTCTTTTTTTGGCCGGATTTTTCTGTCTCACCTGCCGTGAAAATAGATCGGCGAACTCTTTCATATTTATGTTCTCTTCCTCCATGAGCTCTAACCACAAAGGCACCTAAACAGAATAGTGTAATAAATAATATGCTAATCATCCTTGAAAGGAATCGCTGTTACATCATTATTACATTTCTTTATTGTAATCTTCGCGCGTTAGTTTTACCTGAGTTGGCGACTCTGTCGTGTCTGCGGAGACCTGACTGGTCGCAGTAACCGGCACTAAGATCCTGGTCCAGTAAAGCGGCTTCATCGGCACGTCGGGATTTAAAGCTTGCTTCCTCATAACTACGAAAGCAAGAAACTGTGTTACGCGGTGCAAATATCAGAATCTCGCATCGAGAGGTTTGTACGGTGTACCCTCGATTATTCGGGCTGATAAAGGTAATCGAGAGCACACTGCACTCTTGAAGTTGTGATACTTACTGGCTCTGCTCGGCGGATTCCACCCTCCGGCCGGTGGAGCGGGTAGAGGACTGGGTCCCATTGCACCTGGAGGTGGCGGAGGTGCCATAGGCGGTGGTGGCGGACCCGCACCTGATCCCCCAACGGGAGGAGGCGGTGGAGGAGGTATGCCACCTTGCATCGGCATACCTGGTAGCGGTGGTGGAGGCGGTGGACCATCCATGGAACCTTGCGATCCTCCAGGTAGCGGTGGAGGTGGTGGCGGCATTGCAGCACCTGTCGCAAGCGATGGTAGCGGGGGAGGAGGTGGTACCCCACACATCTTCAGCATCGGTGTAGGCGGCGGAGGTGGTGGTGGTATCGCGCTCATGATACGTTTTAAAGATTTACCCGTGATGCTTTGAGCGGGCATCGGTGGTGGTAGTGGCGGTGTTGGTATACCACTTTCAACGCTGTACACGGACGGCGTGGACGGAAACGGAGGCGGCAGCGGTGGCGGCGGCGGTGGTGGTGGCGGTATCGCACTTTCCAGAGGAGGCGGCGGCAATATCCCGCTGATGATACTTTGCATAGGAGGTGGCGGTGGCAAAGGTATCGTGCTCGTTGTTGTGCTCGGTATCGGGGTGGGTGGTGGCGGCGGTGGAGGAGGAGGTGGGGATGGAAATGTACTGGTGGAAGTTTGTGTCAGCACGGGCGGAAGTGGCGGTGACGGTATCCTAGAGACATCCGTCAAATCTGTCGACAACGCCGAGACCGTCTTCTCGGCAGGTCGCGACACTTCAAATTGCGCGAACGGAGAAGGTGGCGGCGGAGGCGGTGGGATAAAAGATTGCAACGAGGTCGTGGACATTGAGATGGACGTAGATCTGCTCTTCGAGACCGATTCCGGTGGCAACGGAGGTGTCGGACATGGCGCCAAGTCTTTGTTGGACTCATCTGTCTGATGCGACAGACGCGATCGACTCGCGGCCTTCTCGGATGACGTTTTATGGATGGAAGGAATCATGAGGGTCATCTTAGCGTCTTCGAGATCCGCGACGTCACTTTTGATCGACGAGCTTTTAGCATCACTAACATTCACGCTGTCCGTTTCACTGGCATTTCCGTCAACTGGCGATAAGCTTCTCGGTGAAATTTGAGTAGACTGATCCTTGGTGCTTATGTGCCGATTCGTAGATATCTCGTGCAGCCGTTTGATTTCATCTCTCAGCTTCTGCACCTCTTCCTCGTATCGATGATGTATATCCTCGGGCATGGAGTACTCGACGGAGGTTTGGCCCGATTCAGTTTCAGCTGGAAGAAGCCCATCTGCTAGCGCGCAGGTGTCTGTCCGATCTACCTGATTAGAAGTAAGATAAAACAATGCGTTCTAAATAATCACGACGGACACCAGGAGATTGATGGATCAGGATCTTACCACGGATATGACGTTTCTCTTCACACCTTTCAGCAGCGGAGAGATAGGCAGTTCTTGTTCTGAAAAATCCATTGACACGCGACCTTGTTAGACAATTATCGAAACACGATGAAACTGAACAAATAATTTTATCTAGACATCTTCTTTGATGTCACGTGTTGAAATAAAATACTGGATACCACACGAATCTCGACAAAAGTATATTAATCGCAAGTTTCTTTGCGACCGTTTTATCTTGACTTCAAGACGAGTCGTTCTATTTCTTGCCAAGTCCCATATTAGTAGCACTTATATCTTCATGAACTTACAATTCATCTTAATTAATGACGAGTGTTGTGACAGCAAGGTTCTCTTTATCGTCGCATAATTCTTATCTTGTTTAATTGCATAAAATCAGCGATTTCTCTAGAACTATCTTACCTCTCCATCGTTGCACCACTATTCAATTATCATAATTCAATTTGCAAATTTTATACACAAAATTAAGTAAATAATATATGAAACATATAATCAACTGCGGACGTTTCTGCAAATCATAATACCACGATACGTTACGAGCGATAAAAAGCGAACCTACTCCTCGTAGAAGGCCATCGATGAATGGTCGTTTTGTGTCGTTCGCCCTCCTCCTCATCGATTACAATTCTGCCGTGTCAATTCGATATCTGGTCTCACACGTAACGACGTGAACGCACGCAGCACACACAACGTACGAACGCATACTCGTCTTCTTCGCCCGATCGCTCTTCGATTTCGCGTCCATCCACCGTCAGACACTCGCGGAACGTTCTCGCGGTTGTCCCGCAGCCGTATTTTGCCGCGGTGCTCTGCAAGAAACTGTCGCATCTTGCTTACGGGCAAAGTAGAAGAAAGAGAGAGAGAGCGCGCGCTGACAATCTGGGCCACAAATCCCGCGAACGCCCCATCGATAAAACTTATCAGTAAACGAGAGCGTTCCACTCGTTTCATTCGCTTTTAACTTCGGCCGCGAACGGCGCGGATTATTTGGTGACCGTTTAAAAACGTTCAGTCGAGATGCCGCCGATGAAAGAGCACTGATCGATTATCTTTATTGGCCGGGCGATAGCTATCTATCCGATCTCGCGGTGCGATCCGCGATATTTTTCGCGATGGAGTGACGGTGCGAGTGTCTCGTGGAGAATTACGTCACCGTGAATAAAAGTAACCGGCCGTGTTTATCCTGCGTAACGTTATCGCACACCTTTTCTTCCGTCACGAGATAAGGTGCGCGTTAAACTTGAGCAATCACGATAGATTCTAGGTCGTGCGCTGACCTACACGCAGCCGTAGATGTCCCATCTCGCGCGCGAACCCTCTCCGTCCCAATTTTACGAGGAGCAAAGCTACACCGATATAAATTTCATGGATCGTCCTTGCTCGAGGAGCCTATCTCGAGCAGTTTTCTTGAAATAATCGATGAAACTGAATGCGAGATTGCATCGACGGCCTTCGTCGCAATCGGCTCTGGCTCTCTCACCTTCGAATTGTCTGTGACGATCCGTTTTCTGCGGAACGATGCTCTTGGAGTTTCGTCTTTTCTTGGCACTATTCCGATCCAGGGTCAGACTAGCCACTCTTCTCAACACCGTACCTTCGTTCACTGGAGACTCGTAGACACTGTGTCGTCTCCGTAGATTGTTCGTCTCCGGCTTCTGTCTCTTCTCGTTCAACGTTGCGCCTAAAAGTGAGATAGGTTTATCTACAACGTTCAATGTTAATAATGTGTTAAGCTCAACTACGCACACTGCGCTCTTTCTACGCAATACTGTCCGTATTAAAGATACAAATTGTATCTTTAATACAGACGTAAGTCTGTATTAACCGGTTCGCACTACGTATGCACGGAATACTGTACAAATTTTACATTGCTCATCGTGATCTTTTCAATTCGCTAACGATGAGTTTAATTATTTACAAAATTGCGTAGAAAAAGCGATAATGTATTCATAGTAGTAGAAACTTGAAATATTCCTCACTTATTCGGGGACTCATCACCGAGAGATGGATCTTTTTGTGTCTCGAGACCGTGAAGGGAGACGGTTTCTCCTGCTTGTTGCCGATCGTCTCCGGTTTCGGTGTCGACTGTGCCATCACTTCCGCTTTCACGGTCGTCACGACCGGGCTCGTGGTGAGTTCGCCGGGATCCGTGAAGACACTGTCGCTGGAGGACTCCTGGCTGGGCGGTGTCGGCATTTCCGTGACGACCAGACCCTTGTTGGCCAAACGCCATGAGTCGGTCACCAACAACGGCGGCAGGGTCTGTGGCGTCGTAGGGGTCTGCGCTGGTGTCGTCGTCGGCGTCGCGGTGCTCGGACGGAAAGTCTCCGTCGTGGTTACACATGGCTTCACTGTTGTTGCCGGCTCCTTGCGACATTCAGGCTCTACACTCTTCTGCGTGTCCTAATTACGAAGCAGTTTTATACCTCGACTGTGAGATTCACGCGATATGTATTTCCGTGACGCCGGAGATAGACGTGACGCGTAATATTTCCCCTACAATTCGATTGACAACCTCTTCTTCTCTACTTTATAGTTCTCGTGAAATGTATTGAACAATCACACAATGTGCGGAATGGATTATTTTGATTTTATTAAATTAACTTTCGATATACGGGATTAAATCGTGAAATACGTATTCCAGAATGTTTCCGAAAGAAGCTGATCGAGAATTGAGTAAGAAAAACGTGATAACGCAGTACCTTAGCCAGCAGGATCTTTGGTGGTTGCGGTGCCTGCCTCTTGGCGTATCCCGGCATCTTCTCGAAGCTGATCTTGATCGGCTCGCGAACGTCGTCGCGCCCATCGTGAACCTTGGTGACAGGTTGGTCCTGTTTCTGATCCTTCCTCTGATCCTCGAGCGTATCGAGCTCGTTCGTGGATGTGGTTGCCGGTGATGCTGGGGTTTCCTTCTTCCGCTGCTTCTTCTTGCCGTCGCTCTGCAGATTGCCCATCGTGGCAGATGATTGCTGGCCCAGGCTGTCTACGTTGCTCCAGGTGTAGAACAGTCGGATGTTGTTGACCCAAACGTGAAGGAAGTCCGACAGCTTTGATCGCGGCGGCCGCGCCTGGGCCGCGGCTGCGCCTTGACCATGGCGGGCGTGCATCCGTGGTCGATAATCGAGTGCTGCGACACTCGCGATCTCGGCCAAGTCGTCGTGCAGACGTGCTGCGAGAGCAGCCACGAAGGGAGACCGATCACCGATTGCGAGCTCGGTTGCTTGGCGTACTCGACTCGGATCAGCGATTTTACATCTTCGCAACTTGGTGCATCCGGGAGCACTCGCGTCAACGTTAACCTGGTGCCAGTTCTGATTTCACGTGATCGTTTCCGTCTACGCTGCGAATACAATATTGTTCCTCATAAACTTAACTCAAGCTTCATCAGGATTAGCTTAAAGGGAAGCGATTGACTTGGAGTTGGTTAATTATGTGTGCTTGATTCAGGCTTGATTTTGGCTGTACGAGATTGAAAATTTGGCAGTCTAGTTCTTCGTCGTGCATTCCGTTCGATGTCGGTATCAATCAAATCTGGGATCAATTCGCGGATCTAGTGTTAATGTGCGGAATGCAGATCTAGGATCGATACGTATGCGAAACGTATACATGACGCGGACATAAACGTAGACGAGAAAGCACGTGAATGGGTATCAGCCGAATCCGGTCGACCATGAATTACCTTGACGGCCAGAGGCCTCTTGGATTATCGTTGCGTAATTGGATATTGATAGCAGCAATATTAATAACCTGCTATCTGCACGGTAACCAAGCGATATAGCGTGCTATCGCTTCAACGCTCTGACTGAACGTGTCCATATACAGGGCATCGATTTGTTATTACTGGGGCACGTATATATATGTATACGTTAGTGTCACTGGCAGTTATTATTATCCCGAACTCCCGGGGTTGATCGCGTCGTACTTTTCCACCGAGAAACGAAAAAATGAGAGTGAAAATTTTCATTCACCGATCCGAATTGTAACGCGATTCTCGCAATCTCGCTTTCGCAGCGAGAAGCAACGAGATTCGATTGCATGCCGTTGCAACGTGACGTTTGGCGTAAATAATCGAGAGCAGGAAATGTGAAAATCCATTAGCAAAATTATATAATACGTTCTCTCTCCTACGAGATCAGACGCGTACATATGTGGAAATGGGCGTTACAGCATTCGAAAATATCGGACTTTTACCAAATCGAGAATGTACAGTTGTTGCTTGTGGTTATATCTCGATACATAATAAACACGATGCATAGATGAGGTGCGTACTTGAATCCGGAATATTTGTAGACCACAACTTTCCAAGTGCAAAAAAAGAAACAAAATTCCGCTGATCCTCGTTCGCCGGTCTAATGTATCGTGACAAATCGTCAACGCTTTGCTTTAAAAAAAGAAGATTCTCGTAGAAAACATGTGTTCCGAGACTGGATGCGATTTAGCACTCAGATTGCAATTAGCACAACACTAGTGTTTTACTCCATACAGTGTTTGTCACGATTGACAGGCGTGTTATCGCGTTCATTGTGCGTCTTTTCTTCGGCTGTCCGTGATCTTGATAGTATATCTTGAAATCTTGAATATCGCGTGTTCCGTTCCTCGTTCGAAACGCGTATCCGGTTAGCAACACATTCGACACCCGTACGAGTTTCTCACGGAAGACGTGGTACGATATATGATGTCCCTCAAGTACCGAACTTTGAAACTCAAACTTGGAAATAGCACTTTGTCGCGCCATGTGGTGACATCGGTCACGCGACTGGGGAACGCGGTACCACTCAAAGTTATAGCACAGGTTGTTGCTTCTTATTGTGCCTCGGGAAATCAATTTCGGCGGATATTTCAAGGACGAGAGGATACTACAGGTGTATATGGAACAATACAGAAATATTCGTTCGAATAAACTTCAAAAGCGATTCAAAACAGCGGAGCACCTTTAATAAATCATTAATCAAACACATCGCGACAGTTAGTCATTTACAAATTGCACGCGCAATCAATTTTCTAGACATTCTATCATTTTTAATCTGGCTCTATTATCAATCTCGTTTTCGCTTTCTAGAATCTAGTAGAGCGATTATTATTTCGTTCACGTAGTGTATCGAAGTAAAATAAGACTTTTCATTATATCTGAATATTGAATTAAATTCTTAAGATGGCAATCTTGTCTCACATCTGATCACGCAGGGCATTGACATAATGCAAGAATTGAGTAGCACGTTACTCAACAATCAAGCTTTGTCTACCATCATTATGCATAATGAACCAGGTGCTCGCGGTTTAACCGAGAAAGGAGAACCTCAACGCGTTACGATGTAACAACAGTCCCGTAACGTTACATAACGATCTTAACGGATTAACATCACCGGCAGAGAATCGGAGATGTTGCTCGGCGCGGGAGGATCGTTACGCGCGTCGGCGCCGCTATTGTTTATTTCATTATGCGAAATGCGTACCGCGTAATTTGCCGCGCGATGCGGAGGAACACGCGTCACGCATCGAGAGCTTTATCCTCTTACCTGATTTTCACACGTTTTGACAGCACCATCAGCACACCGCACGTTGCACCGTGCGACTCGCGCGTGCCACTGAAAACCTGCATCTCACCCCTTATCGATTGTACCTGGTGATGTAGCAACAGCCCGCGCATTTTTCACCGACCGCCGTCACTGTAAAATACCGCCTCGGTGGTTTCCGAGGAGAACATGCGGATATCGTGCACAAGGCAGAAAGCCACCGTGCATTTTATCGAGCACCGAGGCAGTGGGAGGAAGCCCCGCCGGCGTCGACGGCGCAAGCTCGCGCCCTCGAGCCCTCGGAGGTCGATGTCTCGATGTCGAGGTCGAGGTAGGTACGGCTAGTCTCGTCGATAGTTTGTTACCGCCGTGATATAAATCGCACGCGGGAATCTGGGATCCCGGGTACTCATAAATCCCGATTGTTCCGCGGCGACTCGCGTTCGAAACTCGCGAAAATATCGAAACACCCCTAAAGTATAAAAACATACAAAGCATAAAAATTATGATGGAGAATCGAGATTGAACGTATACCTCGGATCGACGCGAGCAAGAGCAAGTTTTCTTTTTCGCCGAAACTTTCTCGACGAGCGTAGATTTTGATTCCACGCGAGGAAGATGGAACGATGCGAGGAAAAGGAAGAAAACGAGGGGGAAAAATGCAAAGATGCCAGATCGTCGCTTCATCGTTTATTTTATATTGCAACATAAAATTTGTACAAATAATAATTCATCATAATATCGTAACTATGTTGGATAATAATTAATATACGAATTTCTCGTGGGTGCACGCGCGGGCGCGCACGTGCGAGCGATTTAACACACGCGCTACCGATTTAATATTGCGAGCAGCCGCGCAGAAACGCGCACGGCAACGCGGGGCGCACCAGATCATCAAGAAAGTCAGCCGATCTTGGATCTCGGATGAGGTGAGCCTCCAAATCGGCTAAAAGACCCTCCTGAGGATCCGGTATCATCCTAGCCGGCATCCGGCACTCGTAGGCATTCGCTTCCGCTCGAGGTTCCTTCGTTCGCTCCCGGACATCCGTTTACGTACATATACTCATGGGGTGGCGGACGACCCCCTTTCCTCGACGGGATAAATCGATCGTCTCTCCCGCTCGGGGGTCCTGCGATCCTAATTAATAGTTGAGAAAAACGTGTATTCTCGTATTTACATCTACTTCGGCGAGCGACGTTACTCGAGAAACCTCTACAACTTAGCTGCTCGTCGTCGTTACATAATTATTTCCTTACAACGTAACATTTCTTCTGCTTTCCCATTACACGCACATCTCGACATTTCCTCGCACACGCATAATTTTCACGCTCTCTCTTTTTCACTTTCGCACACGCTCTGTTTCTCTCTTTCTCTGTTGACTATGTATACATTATATGTACAAAACTTCAATGTAATTCTCGTTCTCTTCGCGCATAAGGTAGCGAAAATCGATCGAACACGGTCTTGTTGGCGTTCTTGGATCCGTTAATCCTACATACGCGTGTTTTAACGTACATGTACGCTCTACGATTTCGTTGTGCAAAAATATGTCGACTACGCTTTCTTCGTTCCTTTTCCCGTATCCGGCAGTGTTCTGTTCTCCTCGTTAAAATTTACGTGACATTTGAATCGAGGCCGCAACCGTGGCTACGCAAGGATACACACTCGTGTCCTCTGAATAATTCTGCCGAAACGAGCAAACCCTGCTTATGTTGAATATCGTCGCTTCAAGACGCAGTAACGTCCAACGTTGACGCTCTTAACTTTCGCTCTATGAAAGACATGGAAGTAGGAGATTTTCGGCTTTTTTTTACACATCGATCATCGGTGAACCATTTCGCAGTAACGAGACCAAGTTAGATAAACCGAAGTGAAGAGGATTCAATGATACATTGGTGAATAAAGATTAAGTCTATAATCAACAGAACTCAATGCAAAAATAAAAAAATAATAAGGAAAAAACAAAATATCTCTACGAAACTCGCTCGTAAAAGATATCTATGTCGGAGAGATCGACTATCGGAGGCGAAGAAATAAAAAGCGAATTAACGTACCGCCGAGCGCGGGCAGTTCGACCGCGACGTCACGCTTGCGATAAATATTATACAATCGTATTTCATTAGCGCAGTAATCAGCGAACGAGATTGTACGTCCAACAAGACTCGTTACGATCGCGTAGTACGTGCAGCACGACATTGTGTGTGTTCGGTGGAATTATGTTTAAAATATTTGTTCCTAATTGCGCCTACACGTCGTGACACACGAGACTAATGGCCATACAGAGCCGCGGCGTTAGCGCAATCGCAACGGCCGAGATGCGATCGTCCGACCACGATGTCTCCGAGATTGCATTACGAGCAAATGAGATCACAAACGATGCGCGAACGAACGCGCGGCCAGGGGCTCACCGCCTTTTTTACAGCTCGCGCGAAGACGTAAAAATACGACGGGACGATTTGCAGTAATTTGCAGGAAACGGAGGGAACGCGGAAACGCCGACTGATGAAATCAAGCAATACGCAATACTTCGCATTCCGTCTCGCAGCGTAAAACCGGCCATTTTGTGATTTATAACGTCGGCAACTTTCCCGGAGAACCGCGACAGAAAGATAAAAAAAGAAATAGACATACATATGTGCATTTTGTCTCAACGTGAAAGAGCCGATAAAGCGCATTATACTCCCGCGTTTATGTGTCGTATTTTTACGTCTTGTCGCGAGAGAACGGTGTCTGGCCGGCAGCCGATCGCTGATACAAAAATAAAAAACTGGGGGACAAAAAAGGGAGGAGGATAGTAAAATTCAACAAACGGCGCTCCACGTAATAATAATCTCCGCACACCGCGAGAATAAAACTACGAAAACCGAGTGACGCGTAGAATCCGTACGAACATAAGAAGTGTCTATTATACACATTTAGGGCGTATCTAACGTTAGTCCGGAATATCGCGGGTTGAAACAGCGAAGTTCGTTGTCGCAGTGCTTTCGTTTACGGAAATGCAGGCTCCCTCCTGCGCTCGTCGCGTCCCTCGTGACTTAATCGAGCGGGGAATACGATTATTACAGAACCGGCGCATCCATCCACGAGCTTGTCGCGTCGTTAAGTACTTTAGGGAACCTACTCGGATATTTACAGTTGTGTGACAAACGCTCGACGTCATCTTACTCGAGCGACGCGACAGTCCAGAGGTCTTCAAGAGACACCCAAGAGACTTGGATGTCTCTTGAAAATCCGCTTTTCGAGCACTCGCGTCGCTCGAGAGCTCCGTCACAAGGTGGACTACGTGGAAATCATTCGTCCCGCTGATTTCAGCCCTTACAACAGTCGTCCTCTCGATCAAACTCGTTCTCCGCGCGCAAGAATACATCTCTTACTTAGAAACGCTACGACTATGGTACTTACAAGACCGATGGCGTTACAATCTCACCCCACGATCATTATACAATATTTATATATATAATATCTCCGATTACGCGGTTACAGGAATCCGCGATCGCTTTTGTCATTCGAAGAGACGGCGTCGTCCACACAGTCGTGTATAAAAGTATAAAATGCATCGAGCGCCGTATTGAGTGGCCACCGTGATCAAACGTGATCAGACAGCTTCTGCGCGTCACCGACTCGCGAGACTTCACCGACCTTTCCCCATCGTTCCTGAAGTATCTTCTCGTTTGTACGCACGGTGTTCTTTCCTGCGTGAAGTGGCCGGAAATTAAAGTGTCCTAATAAACGCCGTGTTCCTGGCAAGTGCTCGTGGACACAGTCCCACGAGGAGTACGCGCGTCCCCTGTGAATACGCCCGATGGGGAGAAGACTCGCAATTATGCGGGAGATAGAGATAAACGCAATAAAAAGTAACGAGCGACGCGATAAAATTCAACAAGATAAATTGTACAATAAATGCATTGGGGAATTTTTGTCGTGGGCCGCATCAAGGTTGACGAATCACGCAACAGTGATCGACGCGTTGAATCCGGGATGGCAGTTAATTATCTTATTATAAGATCGACAGCATCGTTAAGTATCCACGTAATAACCGAATTCAAAGCGCCAATAATAACATTCAATCAGTTTTGAACGGCTTAACATTAGACAGATCTGGGCATTACGAGATTCTTGTGACGAAAGTTTTTGAGAGGAAAAGATACGCAAAATAAAATAAAATATAATATTTCAAATGATAAATTTCTTAAAAAGTTCTTCCTTCTTGATCGCCTAATGAGCGAAATATCGGCAGAGGTGGATAAACTAAGTCGAGAAATACGAGGAAGGGCGATGTCACGCGCAGGATACATCGCCCTCCTTGTCGACGCTTGGTAATTCCTCGGGAGACCGTATCGTTCACCGGCACGCGCACATACTGATGTATCATCGCGCGCGAATCATTGCACTTTCACAACTGTTCCGACAGAATGATCACTCTGAGCGTCTGGACATTATCGTTGTCGAGAAGCTTGTTGGACCCTTTGAACGACACTTTATCCTCTTCGAGGCTCTCAACGGTCGTGTGTTCGCATCCTTCCGCCTCGGCACGTTCCTCTCCCGGCAGATCGTTCTCCTGTTCCGCGCTTCCCTTCGCGAGTAGCAGCGATTCACGAGGCGTTTTGATCTTGTCGATCACCGACTCGCCTGAATCGGTCGACGCCGGATCGAGCTTGCCCTTGGAGCATCCCGAATACTTCGGACTGTGCGGCGGCTTGGCAAGTTTCCTAGGAATAACGTTGGCGGAGGTGTACTTTGCGGCGAACTCCGGGGACTTTTGATTCCGCGGTAGCGCCGAGTCCGCGTCCGCGCGTCGACCTGACAGTGGCGATACTCTCGGCGGATCGCTTCTGAGACGACGCAGGGAAAGGCCGGGCGAGAACGGCAAGTGCGATAGCCTCTCCGCTGCTTTGGAAACGTCGTATCGCGTACGTGGACTTCCGGTTAGCACCATGACGTCTGCGGAACGGACCCGCGCGTCGACTTCGTCCGGGCAAGCCTGCCCCTCCAAGGACGACGGCCGTTCCAGCAAGCAGCCGCCCTCGAAAACGCGGGGATTCACGTTAACGTCCACCTTCAACGTTGCCCCTCGTGGCGGCGCAGCCGTATCTTCGTCGGACGTCCTCGTTGCCGTCTGTGCCGTTACGCTGGTAGCGCGTTCGCCGTTCGAGGCACCGCCGTTGTTACAGTGTTCTTCCGGCTGATCGACAACCTCGGGAACCGCCTCTAGCAGTCCCGAACGATCGACTCGCAGGGACACGGCGCGCGCGGCGACGTCCTCCGCGCCCGTGAGCACGCAGGGACGCGGACAGGTCACAGGATCGGTCTCGGCGATCTCCAGGAGTCCGGACTTGTCGACGCGCCGGACCGTCACCGGTGCCGAGGCACCGTCCAACTCACCGTACGGTAGCCCGTGACGAGTCCTCGCGTAATAATCCTCCGCGGGTAACAACGGTGGGCTACGTCGTAAACCTGCATCGTAAACCGTGCGGTGCGGAAAGTGGTGCGACGGATGACCGATCGGAAGACCCAGTTGCGAGATCGCGACCGACGACGATGCGCCGGCGACGACGCCGGTGGGTGTCCTCGTCGACGATGGCGGGGAAGGATTCTCAAGGACGATCTCCATACGGTGACGATGGCGATGGCGGTGATAGAGATGCGGGTGATGCTGGGTCACCGTATGAGAGGGGGCCTCCTGCTATAGCCAGGTGGTACGCGTGTTGCCGGCTCTTGAGCCGGTAGGCAGGTCTCAAACGATTATCTCCCGGATGATCCGACGCCTGTTTGGCGTGGAGTAACCGGACTCTAGGCTCTCGTCGTACGAGAGGCTGACCTGTTGCGGCGGCTTCGCGTCCTCGTCGTAATTTTCCTGGTACGGCAGCCCCGACACGTCGTACGGCGAATCTGTCGAAGATAAAAGCGGCCGATTAATACGGGAGGCGGGTCGGTCGCGGTAACGCGAGAGTCATGCGGAAGTCGGCGATAACGGCGCGATGGGGGCGAAACGAGCCTTGAGGGTGGAGAAGGCATCGCGGAGGAGCGGTATTGCCGCGGAAGATCGATGTAACGTACGATATAATCTATAACGCTGCAACGCGGCACGCACACGGGTAATATAGGGACTGTCATTAGACGCTGGCTCCGCGAACGGACGGACCGACCGAGGGAGTCACGTGAAACGATCGTAAGGCTAATACTGACCGACGTGTTTCTGGGACTTGACGACGGTAGCGAAGGGCTCGGTGCAGAATTGCTGCCGGCTCAGATTATGGCTCTCCCTGTAATCCTCTCGCTGCGGCAGATAATGGGGGTGCGTCGGGTAATCTGACTCCGTAGTGCCATATCCGGCTAGGTCGTACGGCTGATTAACGCCGTTCGCTGCCGCCGACTTCATCTGCCATATGGAATCTTGCGAGTTCACGGAACCGCCGTTGTTCGAGTTCGAATAGCTGTTGTCCATGTAGCCCATGTTCACGCCTGTGGACAATGGAAAAAGAGTATAATGTCTCGTTTTACATTAATATATATATATACTCGTCTGGAAGAAAAATGTGGAACCTTTCTAGACGTAACGCTCAAGTATGCTGAATGAGAGCTGAATAGAGAAACGTTGTGATTTCTGCGAGACTTACCATTGATATTGTGATTAGGTTGATGGTAACCGTATCCGGATTGCGAGTAGGCGGGGGTCTTTGAGTCTTCCAGAGCCAGGGCATGATCCAAGCTGTGCTCCAACGCTTTATTCTCGGCGTAGTACGGTGGCGGCGGTTGCGTTTGTTGTCCATTACCCGCCACGAGACTTGGTCGGACGCTACACAGTGAAAAAGGAAAAGAATTTTAACGAGACGCCTTCTCTTATTCGAGCCACGCGAAGCAACTCGTCGTTTATCTTGCGTTTATTCCTGCAGTGTGCTACAGCAGCTTCGTGAGGTGAAAACTTACGCGTTCGAGTCCATCTCGTAATCTTTCGCCTTCGTCGCGTGTTTTCGCCGGCATCGGCAGAACAGCAGCAGCAAGGCCGCGAAGAGGAGAAAAACAGCTCCGCTCACTATCAGCGCGATTAAAGTCGGCGTTGCGAGAGCACCGGCTTGCGCGATGTATGATGGTCCAACTGTGAGAGAGAAGAAAAAAGATCGCTCGAGTTCAAGAAAATTATTAACAAAATACAATCAGAATGAAATAATCTCGTTCTCAGTTACAGTATCAGTTCCAAAATTGCATGAAATTATTTTTAATTAGCGAGCAAAAATTAATCAAATTGAGGTAACTATTTTAAAAAGGGCAAGTTTTTAAATCAATAACGTTTTTAATAAGCTGCAAAGGAAAAAGAACAGATTTTATTGGCAAATATGTCTATTAAATTATTAATCTGCGACCAAAGAAGATCTAGCGCGTCTCAAGCATTAAGAAAATATACATTATTAATAAACTACGAAAGGAAGCCTTTGACTGACTTGAGAACTTCAATTAGTGAAGCATCAAGAGTTCATGTTCTCGTTTGAAAGACAGCACCGTGAGATTCTGATCCCTACATAAGCACAATGTAGGCAAAATTATTTCGATTGACCAGTCAATACCGCAAGTAATGTCGAACTCACTTTCGGCTTCCGCGTACTCGCCGCACTTCTGCCGATCGGCTTTGAGGCACAGTCGAACTCTGAGACGTGGTTCCGAGTCAGGCGTCTCAGGATCGTCCAATATTCCCTCCCTTTGAGTAGGCGCGCTTCCGAGAACTTCGAGGGGCCACTCGTCGACGATTCGCCAAGAACTATCCGAGCCGCCGTCAAACTTCTCGATGGACGCCACCAACGCTAAACACGTGGCACCCACGTTGATGGCGAGAGTGCCGCTTTCCGGATCATAGCTCACCCTCAACGGCGTGGGTATCTTCGCCACTGCCGTGGTGGCGGTTACCTCGTCCGAATAGTCAGAGTGGTTCTTGGTGTTGTAAACTTTCACCTTGAACGTGTACGTCTGATGCTGCTCAAGATTGGTCACGTTGCACGGATTCGATCGTCGACAATCGAGCTCGAGCCACTGCCCGGCCGGTCCACGAGGAGGTGCGCAGTCTGGCGCGACTATCTCGTCACCACCAGCCACTCTTCTGTACGAAACGAAGTATTTGGTGATCGGCAGGCCGCCGTCGAAGCCCAACTGCCACAACAGGGCGACGTACGTAGGCCCGACTTCCATGGCAGTGATATTGGTTGGTCTCTCTGGTGCTCCCTTGGGTTGCAACCTGATGGTGGACGTGACGCTACCCTGTGCGTTGGCGGCGCGGCAGGTATAATCGCCATAATCGGATTCTCGGATATTAGTCATTCGCAGGACGGATGTGTACGCATCGTAGTTGTCGCTGGTGGTGGTAATCTCGTAGTGACCGTCGCTCGAGGAGCCCTGAAGAGTCGCAGCATTGGTACCGAAGCTCCACTGGAACTCCGGTTTTGGCCACGCCTGAACTTTGCAAGCTACTTCAGCGGTCTCTCGGAGGTTGTACGCCACCTTACCGTGCTGGTGGAGCACTATAGGCTCGTGTTCCACCTTGAGCATCATCGTAGACTCGACTTTCTTCACCTCGTTCACGAAGACGCAGGTGTACTTGCCGCGATCGCCCGCCACGATTTCGTCGGTCTGTGGACGAGCGTGACCCAAAAAGCTCAGAGTGGAATTTACGGTTATTACACTACCGTGGCCCTCCGACGCCGTCGTAATTACTTTGTAGAGTCTCTCGTCGGCAGTTAATTCTTGATCGTCCTTCAGCCAGCGCACGCTAGGCCGCGGCTTGCCCTGCGCTACGCAGGATACTTGGAACGACGATTCGCCGACTCTGCGATAAGCAAGAAGACGTTACATTATTAGGACAGGAGATGTATCTTGTTCCGCCTGGGAAGCTATTTTAGCTCGATGAGCCGCGCATAGCTGATGTAAGAAATGTGCAGAAGAAGGTAAACGTAAAGTCTGTAGACTTCTAGTTTCGTCAACGACGTCCGGAATGACTTGAGAATTAAAGGAGCAAATAAATTAACAAGATAAGACGTGACCCTAACAAAAAGTAAATTGCGCTCGCGGATAAATTGTTGCTGTTATATACATAGTATCTATATTTCAGTATATAGAATAAAACAGAACGCTAAAACACGGCAGATAGAAATGCATATTAATTCTAGAGAACAATTTATCCAGTAAAAAACTGTTATATCAAATATTTACAAATCCATAAAAGTTTCGCAAACAATAACAAGCGCTCTCTTTTCAAATAAAAATGGCTCTCCTTTCAACCAATAATCGAAATCAACAATTTCATATACACGCGTAAAATATTTGTTGCTTACTTTCTCGTGACATGGGGCTGCAGTTTGGTGAGTATCTTCGGGGGCTGGTGAACAGTGAGATTCACCGATGCTGCCTCGCCAATGCCGATCTCGTTGATCGCGTGGCACTTGTAGGTGCCCTCGCTACCGAGGTGCACCGAGTCGATCTCATATTTCGGGCCGGAAGGCGCGGGCATCATGATCGCGCCGCCCTCACCCTCCTTCCACCACTTGTACTGCGGTTCAGGGTAACCAGCCGGGGTGGCCATGCACGTGAGTATCACCCGAGAGCCCTCAACGGCCACCGGCGAATCCGGGGTGACTCTGGCCGGGCCGGGCTTGTGGCGCACTCGGATGGTCACGCTGGCGAACGCCGAGTGGTTCCTGCGTTCTCCACCGCTGGGGTGGATCGTGTTCACCGCGCGACACGTATAATTGCCGGCGTGGTCTGCCGTGACCCGAGTCAAGCGCAGGATCGAACCGGACTGCCTGAACTCCGGGCGACCCTCTCGCAGCCACTCGATCACCGATGGCATCGGGTTGGCGGACACGTTGCAGTGAACGGTCACACCATCCTCCACGTCGGCCAGCCGCACGACGTCGCCCTCGATCAACACCGTGGGCGGATAGAGCACGTCCAGAAGCAGGGAGGCTTCACCTCGCTTGCCGAGTCCGTTGTCCGCTTGGCAGGTGTACTTGCCGGCGTCCTGCAGCGTGACTTTCGGTATCATGTGCTGGAAGCTGGTGGCGATGAAGCTACCGTCCCGCCACCAGCGGACCATGCCGACCGACGGCTTCGAGTCCACGTGGCACTCGAGACTGGCAGTGCCGTTCACCTCGACCTTTAATGGGTTCTCCGGGCCGACGGAGACGCGCGGGAAGTAGTTGACGTCCAGAGTCACCGACGCGTCCAGGGTCTCACCTTCGCGCATCGCCCGGTTCCTCACGACGCACCGGAAGATCGCCCGGTCGTCCTCCCGGGTCGGTTCCACTATTAGCGTTCTGCCGGTATGCAACGGTGTGGTGCTGTTACCGCGATACCATCTGACTTCCGGTTCCGGGCTGCCTCCGTACGTGTTGCACTGCAGCTCGAGCTTCTGGCCCTCCGTGGCGGGCGCGGAAGTCGGCGATATCGTCGGTGGTCCCGGCGCTCTCAGCACCGTCAGGCTGATGTACTTCCTGTGGAGGTCGATGCCGGAGCCGCCGGCCTTCACCCTGCACTCGTACTTGCCATTGTCGCGCTCGTACGACACGTTTCGGATCTGCAGGTCATATCGGCCCTCCTCCAGGTTCATGAACACCTTGTAATTCGGCGAGAGCGAGCGATTCTCGATCGCCGCGTTGTCGAGATTATTGTTCGTGTGGGTGAGCCAAAAGCACGTGGCGTTCTTGCCCGGTGGTGGGAACCGGCACTGCAACTGTACCGTCGAACCCTCGTGCGTGTCCATCTGCGTCTCCTCGACGCGCGCTCGGATGGGCACTGAAAGCAGAGAAGCGAGACCATTATATATTATTGCGGAGAGATCTTTGCGCGTGAGATATCTGCTAAGAACCGCCGGTCAAGAATCATCGACGAGCCTTCTGGCACGAGAAGCTACCGCAAAATTTCCGAGCCGCGTCCCGACATTTTTCACGCGCGTTTCCCGCATTATAGCCACAGGTGGTGACAATATTAAGGAGCGATCGATCGGGGTGACGGTGATAACCTGATAACCCAGTGACCCGACCCGAGAAAATCGACCGCGAGGAGGACGCTCGATAGGAAGAAATCGATCGACCTCTTCGCGCGGCACTTTGGAATTTTGCTGGTAACACGCGTTTTCCATTAAGCTGGAATAAACCGGCGGCGGCGCACACAGTGCGTCGACGATAAATGCGATACAAATTACCTGTCGAGAGTCAACCTAGTTTAAGGTTCACCGACTCGGCAAGTCCGCCTTCTGTACAATTAATGCCAGGCCGCGCCGCGTTCCGTTTCGCAGCGTCGACAATGCCGATTGTCAACGAACCATGCGTTCCGAGGATGATTAAGGCGTAAGTGGGGGATGAGACGCCGGCATTTAGCGACGCGAAAGATGTCGGACGTTCGCGCCGCGTTTCGCATTTACGAAATAATGAACACGCGAAAACGTTTCGTCGCTGCACAGCTACAGCGAGCGAGCTGCTATCCCCGTGAATTCCCATCTTTATGACGACGTTGCGATACCGTTAGAGAATATTCAGGACGTCACTGCGTTCCGCGTAGAACGGTTTACTTTTGCTCTCCCCGTCCTGCGTCATGTTCAATTAAAACACAAAAGCACGACAAAACCATGAAGATTAATTCGGAGGAGAGAAGCTGGCGGGTCGAGGAAATCGCGTAAACTCAAATAAATAATTTGATATGAATTTACTCGCTCCGCGTATAATGAATAATTATTGCATTTAACTATAATACTTGCAAATATTTGTGAGAGGAAAACGCTCAACACGCTTTTACTTCGATAACAAAACAAGGTAAATGGAACGAGCTGGTTTCTGCATGTTTCGGAAATTTTGTCGATTCGAATATGTTTCATAAAGAAGTGTATTACGCACGATTCTGTTATACGTGAATAACCAAATGTGCGTTACAAGCGCAAAGTTCACAATGGAAGCTCGGATATGCTATAATTCAAAAACGATAACCAATAGAGGAAGAGTTATGTATTCATGAACGCGAATTTGAAAATACGAATTCCATTACTGCTTCCATACTTTTGAAATAACGCACTTGTTTTGTGTACGTAAGTACTCACAGGTTAACATTTGACGGTAATATATTTACACAAGCGTACACGCGAAACAAAAAAAATCTTCAACGCTGTTTGTGCATTTTGCAACGAACGGTGAAAACAACACGTCATTCTCACCTACCTCTCCATTATACCGTGCGTTTGTATAGCGAATATGAATGGCATGAATTTTAGGTAATTTTTCATGGAAAAATTAAAAGATGGAAAATTCTATCTTAATGAAAAAAATTTATCAAATGATCGAACGATCACACACAATAAATTGGTGGAAATATATTATTATAGGAATATAGCAGTAGCTCTGATAATATCGAATATAATAAACACAGAAATAATACAATATTTCTCGTTATAATAATTTCCCGTTCAACATTTATTAACGTAAATATTTATTCATATACTCTGCATTGTACAATAAATTATGAAGAAAAATGACTTTTCGAACAAATTTCAATAACTGCGTATCGCATGATCATATAAAAACAATTCGAATCTTTCCTTAAAAAAATGTGCTCTCATGTGCGAAACACCGAGATTCCGCGCAGATGGGTCAGCCGAGATCTCACAAGTATAATTATCGTACGTCACCCGAAGGGTTCTATCATTACAAAAGATCGATTTTCCCATGACGCAGCATCATGGCGTTTCACTATCATAGCGCAACATCGGATGTCGACACAAATCACCGCGAAAATCGAATATCACAGCGCGGTGACGTTGAAAACTAATAGTTCCGCACTGTCGTGACCACAAATGTCGCGATATTTATGGTTGACTCCTCTGACGTCGGTTCTCTGGACGCCGCGGCCGGGCCGAAATTGAGTGTGCGCCTCTTTCTGAATGATATTCGCCATCGTAATACGATGGCGAAAAACGAAGCCGTGTTCGCGAGAGACGCTGCCCGTACTACCATAGAGACTCGTGATATCCGACAATGAAGCTCATGACGTACGTTGCAGCACGTACACGTCTTGTCGCGGTTTCGTATATTCAAATGAGAACCCTAGGAGCCAGTTAAGTTCGTCTGTATGGGTCTGTCTGTCGACCTTATCCTATCCCGTTATCATCGCACACAGCCATTCAAGCCGGAATGTTCAGCTCGCGAATAAGCAGTTCGGTATGCCTCTGTATGCCAATCTCCTCCACGATGCTAATAATATTAAAAACGCGACGGAGACGGAGAAACTCTTCGTGTAATATTCCTTTCTCGGAATTAGAAAGTAACGGAAAGTGAGTAAGCCGAGATGTGGAAACTCCTCGAGGTGTAATCGGTCGAGCTGGCGAACGACACGTTCAAACGTATTCCCAACAAATCGTCGAATATTCAAATTCTCGATCTTCGGATCCCCGGAGTTTTAATCGCGCGCGGGCCCTTTAACGAGTTCGTCGCATGGCGATGAATTAATCGCACTCGACCTTACGAGTGCTCCGAAGTGGAACTCACGTTCGCTCGTGATCATTCACACATTCGTATACCGCACACACCGTACTTATTGGTCACGGCACCATCGAGGCACCATCGAGCGGTGGAAGCCACGTTTCCCGTGGCGAACGTATCTCTCGTCATTGGGTCGCGTAACGGTAAAACCACCGGTCGACTCGACTCGTCAACGCTATGGAGAATCGTCCTCTTTCGCTTCCATACGCCATTTTGTTTGGAAACGCCGGAGCATCCTGTTACCTTCCTCTCGTGCACGCTCGTTTATGCGCGCCTCGGCGTTTACCTTGCCGCTTCTCGATTTATTCGTCTACGAGCCGTTTGATTGTCCGCTCGTTCGTTCGTTCATTCGTTCGTTCATTCGTTCGTTCATTCGTTCGATCATCTATCCGCTCAGCTATGTCTATTCGCCCGTGATCGCCGACCAGCAAATTCGCTCGTATATCCGTTCATCGCGCACCGCATTGTCCTATTATTCTCCTCCGGCAATCTTCCCTCGCTCCGTTTCCACTTTTCTTCCTCTTTTCGTGCACGCTGACGTTCGCCTGGTACAAATCCGGATTCGTGGCTTCCGCGCGAACGTCATTACGATATTACATTCTCACGCGTGAATACGTCCCCAGCAGTTTTGCGATTTTTAGGCGCGGTCGGAGGGAGACACGACCGCGCGAAATTCTCAGAGGATAAATACCTCCGGAGCTACACGCGAGATGGGAAAAAAATATTTTCAAATATCACATCTCGGCGTGAAAAATCTGAAAATAAAAATTGATCCTCATTGTGCGGACGGATTGTTGGATTGGGTAACGTTAAAAGCGGAAATTCACGTTTTACGCGACGTAAATATCATCGTCAGAAATATCGGCATCATCAAACATTATTGGCACAGCATTTTGTCAGTTGCGCAGCATGAATTGACATAAATCTGTTTCCAAAATAGAATGTCAGAGTTCTGATTATTAGCTCGAAATGGGATTATCAGCGGGGCAATCCTTGCCATTAAATCAACGCTGAGCCCGGTTAACGATATCGGCAATTTTTCCGCGGATTTCACAGAGTTGTGAAAACTAAGGGAGAAAGATGAAGAAAACCGAACAGAGATAAAGTTTCTGCAGGAATTCAATCATTTATTGGATTTAGCGTGGTTCTTTGAAACATTCCAACGATTTCAAATCTATATCAAGAGGGGGGTAAAAACATTTCGCACCGATATAAATATCTAATGGATCGTGTTTGTGAAAAAGTCGGACTTTTTCGCCTGACGGTCCAGATGGCAAAACTGAATTTTTATTTTTCTCGCTCTCTCTCTCTGTCTCTTTCCCCCTCCCTCTACATATCAATGTTGCGCCAAGCTCTCGGGGAAATTATGCCTCCATGACGCGTATTCCGCTGTCGAGCGTCTTCGTCGATCGCGAGTGTTGCTGCAATTTGTCGTGAAGCGCTCCTCAGAGCAGCTTTAAGCCGTTACGTCGCGAACGAGTGAATTATGTTGCCTGGTAAAATCAACTTTCCTCAGTCCTGGCTCAGTCCGCTCTCTGTTCCACATTTCCTCCGCAGAGCCCTTCCTTCTGCACAAATCCATTTCTAATCGTGTTTCGTCGAAAGCACGCGCCTCGGCTTTTCGCGTGTGTCACGCATTGCGTGCGCGATGCCTTCGCGACACAGGAGACACGGTCGTTTAATCGTTAAAAATGGCGCATTAATCTTTATTGTACAGCGATACAGTAGAGCAAAAACGTGTACAAAGGACGCCAGGAAGGTCGGATAGATTCCTACCACGTCACTTTTCACAATCACTGTGTCATCGATTTTTTAATCGTCCTTTTCCCTTACCTCCTCTTTCCCACTTTTATCCCCTCCTCGGCCGGCATTTTAATGAATGTCCGTCACTTATGGCAGCGGTATCAAATACCTTGGTAATTGGATCGCGCGTTGAAAGCCACCGAATCAAAGTCGAGTCGACATTAGCCGGACAACAATATCCGCTGTCTATTAAAAACGCTCGATTCCGATTGAGCTGAATTTCACGAATTCCCTCCCGCGCCCGCATATATCGGATCACTTCAATTTTCAATTCGTTTCACGTTACTAAACCTATCGGCGTTTACGACCAACACGTAAAGGGGGTTTTGCAGATCCGGGTAATACGTTACCGCCAGTATATTTCGCGGGGTTTCTGCTTATGTCGCGATTATGCGTGCCGCGAGAAGCAGGAATAGCTGGAACTCCGACGCCAACCCCTATAATATATCTTATTGTCATGCTTCCACCCCCCGCTTGGCTCATCCTCCTCCTCCTTCGCCAACTCTATTCTTTCCTCACTCCGTCTCACCCGGAATCGCCTTTCTCGTTATCATCCCTTTGTAGTTTTACCCCGTGGCTTTCCGCTTTTTTGTCAATTGCGCGATGGCGGATCTAAATTAAGGTCCCCCCCTCTTGCGCGGCTGCGTTACCGTCGCTAAAAACTTTCTCCCATAATAAATGCTCAGCAACGGGGAACGGTCGCACGTTACAGCCTCGATCCGTTCATAACGGCTCACTCCGAAAGTATGACGAATCGTAGGTCTATGAATACACAGCTGATCGTGCTCCTATGATCACTGTTTATGATGTAAATACTACATCAACGTTAACATTATTCATGTATTATGAACACGTGCATCACGATCGCGGAGAAGCTGATGCCCTTTTATTTTATGCATTGCGAATTATCGAGTACCATCGCCCGTGAACTGACTCTACCCGTTGCCACTTGATGGCAACTGGTACATGTTTTACGCGATAGCGTAGTGGTCATGTATTTCCCTTCGCCATTTTACCTCGGATAAAAAGTATACGTTTTGACTCGATTAATTCGACGCGCGATGGCAGTGCAATTACGTAATGCGTCATTTTATTAGTCCAGTTGTTGTAGCAGCAGAAGCAATAGCAGCTGCAGCAGTAGTAGTTGCTGTGATGCGTCATTTCGCGTAACCGCGACGCAGATTCTGCGCGACACAGAATTCGAGGAGTATTGCAAACAATTTGCGCGCGACGCGTGACGCTCGGCGGCGGCGAATAACAAACTTTCGACAAATTAATGGCCCGATAGACGCAGAGCCATATCCCGGTAATCGATATTTATGGCTGCGTGCGCCGGCACAAATGAACAAAGCCGGCCGCGTATATCACTCGACGAGAACCGGCCTGGTAATTAAGACAAGGCGTTACGCATAACGAGTAATTCGTGCGACAAGTGACGAGATGAGCAAGGCCGCGCGCAGTTTCTCATTGAAGGAAAAAAACGAGAGAGAGAGAAACATTTCATGTTTGGATACGTTTGGATATAACATATACTCGTCCTATTTACTCGTTTATTTAATAGTTTAACGAATATTATTAAAAACACTAAAAGAACGGGACGAATATGTAATATAATTCAATGATACAATGTATGATGACCTCGTGCGTGCAATGATTATACGTTCTACCGAAACGGGCGCGACAAATTCGAACGGGAAATTCAAAGTAAAGGGGATGACTTCCCTTATTCAAGTGGCTACTTTGAAACTTTATCTCGGAGAATCTACTGTTAAAAAGGCAAACACTCCGTCTGAGACAGGCCTCTCTACATGGCGCGCGGCATAACGAGGCTGCACACAATATGGACTTGCGTAAATACGGCTTAGTCATGCAGGTAACAATCGTACCGATCTCTCGTAGGTGTTCGATCGTGCACATACACACGTGACACATGCACACACACGCACGTACACCTTCAGCCGCGGTGCGGCAATTACGAAACTGTTAATACTGCATAATGCAAGATGTGGCGACACACGTGACGTGTACGTAATAGGTTTTTTCGGAAGCCGCATCGCTTCTCTGTAAGGAAAATTAGTTTCGCTCCGGGGAAAGATGAACAATGAAAAAGAGAGAGAGAGAGAGACAGCGGGAGAGGAAGGCATAATGAAATAATGTGACAAGCAAAATGAAATAAAACAATGTTATTCGAACATGATTAATAAAAGAACGCGGCAGGAACGTTCGAATTTCTCTCTTATTCAAACCATTTGATTTTGCATGCGCAGAATTTCTGTTTTATTCCTGAAAACTCCAGTTGAAATAAAATCGAGAACATTCAAATAATTCTCAGCTAAATTGTAAATTTCGCAAACAGCTGCGAGACTGCCATACGGTCATATATGATTTTCAAGTAGGGCCACGCTAGAAGTTTCGGTGACTCATGTTATTAGTCCGTGAAGTAACGCGAACATCTCACATTCTGTAGCGTTGGCGGAGCGTGAATTTCCAAGATATGTTGCGCCATTTTAAAGTAACGGTTCCACATCCCGGGCGACACTTTGTGCAATATTAAGAGGGCTCGGGATTAGCCAATTGGCGTAAGTAAAAGCGCTCGTGAGCATCGATCGACCGTCGTGGTAACCTCTGGCCGGAGCAATTTCGACGTAAAGGCAATTTTTGCGACGTGTTACTTTGGCCGGGCCACGAAAAACTTGTGGAAATCATTATTTTGTAGTAGCGGCGATAAAGGCAACGATCTATACGGAGGAACGCGCAGATAGAACCTTGGATAACGGACGTTTACGTGACTTACGGCGATCTTATGAACGTTATTCGCGAGCCAGTACGAAAACGAACAAGAGGAGTCTCTCTAATATCTTTCGTATTTAACTTAAAGCACAATACGCGGAGAAAGCTCGCGTTGCACTTGATATTTTTCTAGGTTGCTTGGGTCTGCGGCTTCAGCCGTTACAAGAACAAAATTGCACGTTACTCTCGTTCGTGTTTACCTAATATCGGTCTTCCTCGATATCTCGACCTCGTAATATTTGATAACTTATATTTTCTATCTTTCTACAATATATTACGCTCGAAGGTACATTTCGCCGCTACTTAATCGCACTCACAGCTACGCGTGGAAATTAATCAAGCTTCGTCCATTTAATTCGATCGATGCAGAATGCGTTTTACTTGCTGACGGGAACCGCTTCACGTTCGAAAATTCGCCAGTATCGCGCAGGAAGTGAAATTCAACACGTTGTCGAAGGAATGCCACGTGGTGTCGTGTTTCGAACGCAATCCTACTGTGATTTACTGTCGCACGGTTAAAACCGTGGCAACTGTTGAAACGTTTCCTGCGTTGGGTGTTACCAGGCGACTGACCATAGAAAATCGCGGGAAAAAGAAAAATATAGAAAAAAGAAAAAAACGGAAAAAGTCCCAAGAAAAAACGTTGCTGTTGGCGCGATTAAAGCGGCAGCGAAAAGTTGATGTACGATTTTCTAGCGTGACTCGCATAGTATTTATAGTACGCGTTACGCGATGATAATTAATTCCATCCACGAGCCTCGTAATTAAATAAACGTTGACGGATAGTAGTCCGGCGTGTCTTTTTGCGACGCTCGACAGAATCCGCGAGATATGCAGATTACAGCCCGAGTTAATTCCCCGCGTCCCGATCGCGCGCCACCGATAGGGGAATTAAGCGCCGTCGCCGGCTTGAAACTACCCTTAAACCGGCATCCAAACCCTTTCCCAGATCCGCGTATACTTCCCACGTTGCATCTGGGAAAACGGCTCCAACGCACGCCTCCCCGCACAATCCCCGGCAGCGCTCGGGGTCGCGCTAAATCACGCGAGAAATAGGCGAAGAGGGCAAACCGCGGGTGCGCTGTCTTTAAGCACGGGGGTGCGGGAGAGTTGCCCGGAAGCCGCGCATTCGAGAAATGAAGTTCGCGTTGCCGTGTCGGTCGCATTGCGCCATTGCTACGTGCGGAGAGAGCGCGCGGACCAATTAAAGCCGCACCGAGAGGGAAAAGACCGCGGAAATATGAAGACGCACCCTCGCCACGGCTCTCCTCCTCACCCCGCTCGCATTGGTGGCATCGCGCTAACATTGCATCGCGTTAATAAGGAGGCGCGCGAGGGTTGGAGGCGTGCCGTGATGTATGGTCGGTACCGCTTTTCCTGGGCAGATTTACGGGGTACGGGGCGGACAAAAGAGATCAGCAACAGAAGACGACGATGGCAAGATGAGTACCCGAGCGGGAAGAGGAGAAGAAACACACCCCCTTGGCGTAACTCGCCGCCACCGTCGTCGGTTCTCCCGTTACTCGCACGACGAGACAAAGGCACCGAGCTCTCCTCGCCAGATGTTGGAGCGACTGTCACGTCTCTCTTGCTCTCTTTCTGCCTTTTCCTCTCTTTTTCTTTCTCTCTCTCCCCCTGAACCGCCGAGAACGGAATCGACATGATCTACACACATGTTTCTTCTAAAGTGGGAAAGGATGTCTCATCGCTTTGCGATTTTGCAAGGTACACGATGCACGCGACCGCGCGAGGAAGAAGACTACTTTCAAAATTCAAGGAATTTACTGTCTTCATCGTTGAAACTTGTCGTCGCGTTGTCGCCGGGAAATGTACAAATATATACAAAAACAATTGTGACGTATCGCATGTGAAATTGAACGTGCGGGAATAAATAGTACTGCACCGCATTTGCGATGCGCGGCCTCGAGCGCGGCAATAAGCCCTTGTGATATAATCGCGTAATGCAAACATCTAGATGATGTCTGCCTTGTGCACCCTGTACCTTATTTATAGAACACACACGCAGGAGTTCCCGCGGAAAACGGGAAACGTGCTCGTGCCGAAAATTCGGCTTCACTGGTGGTGCACCAAAGTTACTTGAAATTCTCACAGTCATTTCTCGCACCGATGGAAGCCACCATCGAGCGAGCCACGATGAATTTTCCGCCAGGAATATTATTCCCGCCTGCGGGCGATCGGCAGCCTACCCGGCGATGCGATATCCACGACGAGCGCAACCACAATGAACGGCAAAACGGCGACGACAACCCCGGACGGGACTTTCGGATACTTTCCAATATCTGAAATATCCACAGCACTCACGCGGTATCGGCGTGTGTTTGAACAAGCGGCGGGAAACCACTGCAATAAAACGCGAACGAGCCCGGGGAAAACAAATTAGCGTTATCGTCCGTGAGATCAGAATGAGGAATTACACGATCGGGGCGACCTTCGCTCTCTCACGCACATCTAGAGAAATTATCGTCTGGCGAATCTGTCACACAGAACGGTAACCGCGCTGCATAGGCTCGTTGTATTAATTGCATTAAATTATTATCGGTTACCTCGGGCGGGGAAGGGGCGAGCGAAAGGGCGTGTAAACCACTAACCAAAAATATGTGCACTAATTCTGTAATGTCTGGTTATTAGATAATTCCCAATAGTAACGCACAGTAATACGTTATGGAATTAATATAGCAGCGATTATACATTGTAGTTTTCAAATAATTTATCTGACACAGGCGCGCGAGCAATTTGTCGCCTGGATATTGGTATCGATCCTCAAGATATTTGTGAAATCGTGTCGCGAGTGAAGCAATGCGTGCCACATTGAGAATCCGATGAGAGAGCGTCACGATTTAATCGAGTCGCGGGCAGTCTCAATTTTCGATCAATTATAATTTAATGCACGCCTCACTGCTTCGTTATTTCGGCGAGGAAAAAGCTCGAAAAGGGAGCGAGAGAGGAGACGAGGTAGCTGCATTATTAAAATAATTAAAATATTAAAATTAATGCCTCTCGGATGTGCCTCTCGGATGTCCCTCTCGTTCCCTCCCGTGTAACCCGTGTGCATTCTGTAAACCTCACTAATGGCCGATAGTTTCGTCGGAACTGATACACCGGCGATAAATCGTGGCAAAGTCTGGACAACAACGGGCGTAATCGCGAAGCGAGGAAAGTCGAGCGGTCGCGCGATCTCAATCGGCGATTACGCGGGTTTAAGCTCGTTTACGTACGCAGGGAGCGATAAGCGATTGCCCGGGCGGGCACGGCAATTTTTTCGCATTAATATGCCCGCTAATGAATGCACGCAATATATACCTTTTTTTTTATCCAAGACGTCGCCTCGCATGCGACACGCGACGGATTAATGTCGCTCGCTTCATACGTGCGTGAGCGCGCTCGGACTCGTGTGTGACACAATGCACGTGTGTGCGTATCATGCAATCCGCTCCAGATTAACGTCGCTGTTCCTATTCAGGATTCCCTTACGTTTCGGCAATTTATGCGGTCATCTGTAAATTAGTCGGGGAGAAAACGTAACGCCGAGGATAATTCCGGAAGCAGCGAGGAACTGCGTGACGCATACACGCGTATCTTGCGTTACGTTATTTGAGACGTAATATTTTATGCTAGAGATAAATTTTTGATACCGAATAAATATTACATATTGCGAAAAATATTGTACAATTTTTTCTGCACAAGCCGGTTAGAAGAATAATGCCGGGTCGAGTTACTCTGCTGCGTGTGCATCTATGTGCATTATATGTAAACTTGAATTTTTAATGGAATTTTCACTTCGTTCACCAGAACATTATGAGTCAGTAGAAATTAAAGTTCGACATAAAAGTTTTAATTTTCTCCATCACAGGAGTATAAAGAGAGAAGGGCGTTAAAGTAATTGGATTTTACCTCAGGTTTCTTTCGAAAACTTTCCCTGTGTTTCCTCCCGCGAGGTGTGTGTGTGTGTGTGTGTGTGTGGGACAACTTATTTATATTCTCTCCGATGATTCGCGTAGCGTATACATTTCACTCACATAATATATTTATCCGCAACGTGCGTCGCGATCCTGATAAATAGATATTAATATATTCCCTTTAGTTAAAAAATAATGAATAAATGAATAAACGACCGGCGATGCCGGCCGCCGACTCGAGTGCAACACGCGATAGTCCATGCAGAACGCGTGTCGCAACATCCTCTGTAGTATTAATCGCGGAACGTGCCGATCGGCCTCTAATGCGAGGTCAAAGAGTCGCGAAACGAGCACAAACGAACAAACCGCTAGCAGCGCATAGTAAATACCAAAAGGCATGCGTTGTTCACCGATGTTATCGCGGCTATCGGCAGAAATCGTCATTTCCACACGTTCTGCAGACGTGTTTCTCGAATCACCCGGTATTCCGAAGAGACCTCGACACGTAAAACGCGTCTTTGTTTCCGAGGTGACACGGCTAACGCCGTTGTAATGGCGCGCGAAATTTTACGTTAATGAGAAGCTGCAATTTTGCATCAATTATTTTCCCGTCAAAGTTAATGAACCCCGAAAGATTAAATTCATAAATTAATCGCGGGACGGAAAAGAGAGAGAGAGAGAGAAAGAGAGAGAGAGAGAGAGAGAGAGAGAGAGAGAAAGCGTGTGAGAATATTCGATCACATTTTCCACAAACAGGCAGGTACCCCATTTCTCCGTGAAGGCGACGCAACGTCGAACAAGATCCCGGGCGAAAACGCGAGAAAAGAGAGAGAATATCGAAATTTTCGTTGCAGTTTGCGGAATCTCTCGCGCGGCCCGCTTGTTATCTCGCCGCGCGATGTGACCGCGTCTCGAGCTGTTTCCTCGCGCGGAAAATATATAGGAAATTTCCTCGCGCGAGACTACTGTGTGTCGTCTTGTAAGGTAAACTTTTCGCTTCGGTAATACTCCGCCTCGCGGTTCCTCCGCGCGACGCACGGTTCGGGATTCCTTCTATCCTCCGCGCGCGCGGTAAATGTTTCGCACATATTCACTCCGCAAACGGGGCCGCAACGCGTGCCCCGCTAATGGATTTTAGTTATTTAGAAAACTCAGTTTATAAGACTGGGCTTTAGGTTGCTGTTGCTGCTTGTTCGGACGAACGCAAACTCAAAAGGGGGTGCAACGGGAAACTTTACGTGACTAGTGCCGATTCTCGCGCTACCCCGCATAATGCACGGTTCTTCAGAGGTGTTGCCTCCGCGGTATTAACAAATATGTTCCCTCGCCTGCTTCCTTCGTGCGCGCCCACCGAACTTCCTTCCCAAAGCAATAAACGCGAAGGGTCTTGCCCTTCGCGTCATTAAACAGCCGTTTAAACCGAGCCACTCTTAATACCGACATCGTTACGGCGCGTAATACGAGGCGACGTTGAACATCGAATCAATTTCCGCGCGCAATTATTTATTCATTTTTTTCTGTGATATGAATATTCTAAATATGAAACGACACGTCTGATTCGATTTGATCGTGTTACGCTTACGGAATGAGAATAAAGCAATTTAAGAATTAATACAGAGTATAGTAATACGCTGAAATATTCAAATAAAGACATTGCGACATTACGCGATACGAAATGATATGATAGCACGGTATGAAATTAAAAGAAACTACGATTATATACATATATACGATGATGGAGTTATTCTTTACGACACGGAGTTATTCTCGGCGGGTAAAAATCTTGCAATCTGAAGAGGAAGAAGAGATATTAATATAGTAACTTTTATTCATACGTAAAGTGTCCTATAAATCCTAAACTATTTCAAATTAATCAACTTGAGAAGACAAAAGCTTTTCCTTCGCGATGATTTCGTAATAAACCGTCTGTCCTATTTCCAACGTTGATCATTAACTGGTCTCGTGGCCCAAAAGAACATCCGTGATTATTTCACCAGACCAGTCAATCTCAAAGATTAACACTCAGCTATTCTTTCTTAGTAAACGCAAAGTGCATCGGTAATACGTATTATCCAAAATACATTGCATTATTTATTTAAAACTTTTCATATATTTCAAAACAAAATTTGGAAAAAATCCTTCTCCAATTCTAATCCCATAATCGATCTCGGAAAACACCGCCGGCGCGGCGTTTTGACGTTAATCTGAACTTTCAATTTCAATCAGTCTCGTTAACGTACGAAAAACGACTCTGCTTCTTGCAACACTATACATACCTGCAGCCCGCAGCGCCCATGGGCACGACATAACAAAGCGAAACGCGTTAATGTCCACGACCCAGCAATAACAATACCTTGCAGCGTGCACGGCCAGCAGTCGAACCTTATTTCATCGCGTCGAATATCATCGCCGTAGGCATTCCTGCACCGCGTGCGGCCGCGCGATATTGGCTCTCGCACGTCCGCGCAATATGACGACGGCAATCGCGCAGTCATAACGCATGCGAAAATGCACGCGCACTCCCTTCAACGAGGAAAGAAACACGCTGCCATCAAACGCGCGATCAAACGCCATCCGGCCCCACCCCTCTTCCAACCCTCTCTCTTTATGTCGACTCTTCTTTAAACAGAATCACATACTCATTGGCTTTCGGAATCGACAGGCCATCGACCAGATGGTGCACCGCCATAAAGCCATGGCCTGGTGAACGGAATGCTCATGGGACGTCATCGTCTACCTCCTATCGATCACGGATTCCGTATGCGCGTATGGATTCGTTAAAACATTTCGTATCCGAGGTTTGGAGAACACCGTAAAGAATCAGATATCTGCTAATTGCTACGGATTATGTTATAGAGATATATAGGAACTTGATACCCAGAATAGATACATTGGATACTTGATTATGGAATTCTTATTTCGGATTTTAACCGATCGTTCTTGATTTTCCTGTTCGTTTTTAACGTTGGACATTCCGCATCGTGGTCGAGCACGGCGCTCGCTCGATATTTTTCCATCGCGTATACGCGGGGTTCTCCAAGCGCATGGTGCGCGTACGCGTTGTATAACAAAGTCTGCCTTTCCGCGGGCGGATGTTGAAACATCCTATTCGATACTGCAGTATTCGACTTTTACAATATCTTTCCGTTTCGTACGAAACATACGGTGAAAGTTGGGAAAACTGCTCGCTTCTGGGGAACAGCTCGTTCTGCCTCTATCGCGTTCTCCTTCTCTTTCTCACTCGCTCTTCTTCTCTCTGTCTCTGTCTGTCTCTCTCTCTTTCTCTCTTTCACCGTCGAGCTGGTCAGCTATCGGAGCGCGCGTTATGTGAAACGATTTGAAAATGGGTCGGCTATTTTTTATTTCACATCAACCCGCCGTATATAGCGGGGACGAAATAATGCTCCCTACGTGCGTGCGCGTTTACCCTCGACAAATGCGCTCTCCTGCTCGGCCAACCCCCCCGTTCCGCGCTTCCACCGCGCCTCTCTTCCGTCCGGTAATATAAAGAATTAATTCCTCGACCGTTTCTCCTTTTCAAGGAACAGAAACGCCCCGGGCCGGCAATATCGGTGCAAACGTGCTGCAGCGAAAATATTTGACCCGCGGCGAAATCGGGCAAGGAAGCTGCACGGGTATACGCGGTGGTGGTGCAGCAATACGGGAGAACGGACCGAATACCGAAAATTCACGATGAATAATACCAAAACGCGCGTAATGAATAGCCTCCGTGCCTTTCTCATAGCGTTTCCCACTGGCAACCACGAACGTCCATTATCATTCGCGATTCCGCGCAATCGGGCGAGATCGTTTTGCCCTTCTCCGCGTTTCGTCGACAGAATCACAAAAAATCTAAAAAATTGAAGGACTGGCCGCTTGAATAATTGTGTCCGGAAAAGGGAAATTATCGGCGACATCGTTCACGATTTTTCCGTTTTCAGCGATCGTCGATCTTCCCGATTACGGTCGAATTAAAATTCAGTTACGGCGAAATCTCCAGCGGGCGTTTTAATATTCTGGCGAACCGGAAATGAAGACGGATACACAGGGGAACAGGGAATCTCACGTAATCGCCGCGCGGTAGCAAGTAAATAAGTTTTGATCCGAGCGCGGCGCGCGTTCACAGCGCATAATTCAGGGTTACTCCTGCGACGACAAGAAATAAGGGGTCGTTTACAAAAGCCATTAATCGCTTATGTTTCGCGCGTAGAGAAGAGATACGTCGGCACCCCCCTGTGTGCCATTAACACCGCGCCGCTCGTAATCTTCTTTTCGTAATGCAACAAGAGACGAGGTAACGGCGCTCTCGCACCTGCGTTACAGCTTGCATTTCTTTAAAGCGCGCGCGCGTTGTGGAAAGCGTCGTCGAAATTTATCGAGTGGACAGACAGCTTAGAAGCTCGGCGGGAGGCGAGAGGAGCGAGGGCAATAAGAGCAGGGAATTTATTAGACTGTCGTAAAAAGAAGTCAGCCGATTACTCGTGTCGCGTTACTTTAAATAAACGATCGTCACCCGCAAAAATATCCACCAACTGTGCCTTAAATAGCTTCACTTTTGCTTCTTGGGGAAATTTTTAGATTTTTATATTTAGCTGATATAAACTAAAGAAGTAAAGAAATGACATGCAGTAGGAAAAACATTTATCCAATGTTTCTATGTCGACGCTATTTTTAAGATACTCCGTATACATCTTCATACCGAGGACACTTTGCTGGCGCAAAGCAGCCTGCGTGACCGGCGCGATTATATCTCTCGTATCGCAGATACGAGAACGTGAGCGTACTTGAAACGCAACGTTCTCCCGCAATTAAATGTATCAGTGTTGTTAAGAAGGAACAATCGCAATTCCCAATTCCGCCTGCCGGCCGATTAGTGGTTAATTACTTTCCGATAATTCCACGGTGCGATAACATTTGGCTGGGATCGCGGATCTTCGTGGGAAGCGGTCGTTCGTGGGGAACGACGATTAGAAAACGCGGCATCGTTAACGCGGCGCCGATGCGATTTTCCGAACGGCAGGCCTTGGGGGAGAACTGATCGGTTCGAAAGAGCAAGAGAGAGAGAGAGAAAGAGAGGGAAAACCATCATCCTCGATCTTCGTCGGAAACGCGTGCGTAATCGGCCGTAACCGCGCCGATACAACGCGCCCTCACCTAATTATGCCTCTCCAATTAAAGTCTCCTGTGTGCAACCCTCTATTTCCCCCAGCACCTGCAGCTTTAAGCGGCTTTAATCCAAACTCCGCGAAGCGCTTTGACATGAACGCGACTCCAAGCTGTTGAGCCGCGTTTTTATGTGATCACATTCCCATTGCCGACCGCGTTGCGGCGGATTTATCGACAGAAAAAATATCACAGATGATGGTGCGACGCGTAACATTGCGCGTGATCTATGTAAATCTGTCTCCCGTTGCATCGCCAACACGAATCGCACAGAGAGAGAGAGAGAGGCGTGAGCCGAACGATTAACGCGGAAACCGGCGACTGTTTTAGCTTGTAGCACGGTTCGACATGCTGCACGGTCGCGCCACAAAGGCTCGATCTGCAACACCGATGCATCGTCTTACACCGACGCACAGCGATGCATCTACATTTCTGGCACCCACGAGCGTCATATCCGCGAGCAAACTCTCCCGCCCTCTCTCCCTCTCTCTCTCTCTCTCTCTCTCTTCTCTCTCCAGCAGTCTCTCTGCACTGTGCTACCTATGGCAGTTACGGCTATCAAACGGTGTTTCACGTGCTTAAAACTGGCATTCTGCTTATCCCTGTGTGATGATTGTTAAATGTTTAATATCAATTTTACTTTAAATCCTCATTCCGACGGTTACTCCGACCTCGTGTTTTATCCACTGTTATAATAACTCGAAATGCGCGGCTTTTACGTTAAATCTGAATAATTGAATACGAATAAAGCGAAACTGCCTGGGAGGAAGTAGCTTAGAGGTCTCCAGTGGAGGATGCTCGTTCCGCAGAGTTAAGTACATCGATGCAACATTGACATGCGATTTCGCGTCAAAGCGCGAGACAGCCGAAGACGTCGGGCTCAAAGCGGCACCTCATGGATTCACAACATCCCGGCGGAATTGCGCGAAATTTTATTTATACGTTCATGAAAGTGGAACGAGTTTAGAAAGAGATGAATATAAAAAAGAAACACGGGAGGAACACGAGGAGGAGAAAGAGAAAGAAACAAACGAGGAATAAAACGTCAGTATCCTCCGGCGAACTCATAAAATTTTTCTGCTGCTTAAAGACATAGTTCTCTCTCGCGTCAATTAAAACTTTAATTCGCTTCACTCCGAAGCTGTATGATTATTATTCTCAGTCGCATTGCTCTTGACAGAACGGTCGTGGTCACTGCTCCGAGGTGGTGTCTCCGAGGCAGTCTCCCATAAAGTCGTCGGTCGCTGTCTTTGTCAGATCGGTTGAGCGCGTAGGTGATCGACCGCATGACCGCGTAGCCGCGACTCGCTCATGGAACGTGAAGATTTCTCCAACTCGCTTCGCGACACGGCCGAAGTATCTACTAGCTCGCAGTTGAATCGACGACCGCGGGTCTTTCCACGATCATTGGCTCCGTGGAGTTGGCGCGCGTACCCTCTCTTAGTTCTCGAGTACCCCTAAAACTCGTTTCCGACAGCGTTTCCCCGAGTGTCGTTCCTGGGCGCCAATCTTTGCAGTCTCGGACTGCACGTCGCCGTATAGAACGGTAGAAAGCACTAAAGACCTCGTGAAATGCGCTTCATGAATTTCGTATTCGCGACGATATTTCTGTCGCGCCACACTTTTCCTAATCGATTCGCAGCTGGTCTGGTTATAGCGCGCCTTCGTTTTTCTCTCGTCCCCTTGGTCAGGGATTAGCGCGATACCAGGTGTATACGTAGCTTTGCACTACTTTTTAACCTTCTACATTTACCCTTTATTCGTTTTTGTGCGTGACTTATTGTCTCTCGTGCGATCTGCAATCGTTTTCATTGCCTCCCTATTGAGCATGAAATCAATCGAAACAGCTCCAACAGGCGATTCTTCATATCTATTGTAATCGAAGCAGAAAGAATGGTGTCACTGTACGGTTGTATCCTGAAATCGACTCTGCGTTCACGATATATCCTCGTTATACCTCTTTCACGGCAATTCTCTCTCGTCTCCAGCACACGTATTGAGTAACAGCTGAAAAATCAGATTTCTTAAGCATACTCGAGGGAAGATCGAGGATCGCAGCATCCCAGCGGAACGGAGCATCGCACGCCTCGACTCATTCTCCCGATATACCGCAGCGTATATTATAATACAATCTGCGGCCCACGCAATCCGTGCGAATCCGGTTTCATTCCTGGACATCGCCTGCCCCTCGTCCACGCCGTGCCACGTCGCGTCGCGACGAATTATCAATTTATCCGATATTTATGCGGGTGCCGGCCAATCGACCCACACTTGCCCACGACACGCCGCGCCTGAATCGCTCATTAATTAACTGCTACCCCCCGTGTTACTCTCCCGCGACCGGGTAGTTAGTTTTTAATCACGGTGCTCGGCGCTCGTTAGGTGAGACGGACCGACGTAATACTCACCAGTGCACAGCAGCAATAGGTTCATTATCGCGATCTGCGTGCGACGGCTGATCCTGGTCCTCGGCTTTCTATCCATGGTTACAGGGGTGGTGGTCACCGAGTAACTTTACACGGGGATAGTAATTTCACACGTGTTTCGCACTCCGACTCGTCCGTTAATTGCCGCGCGCGCGCGCGCACACACGCGAAGAAGAGAGAGATCCCCGTATTCTCCGAGACGTATACTCGCGCCGGGTAGATTGGGGATGGATGGTACCGCGATACTATCGGGGGATGATGCGTACCACCATCAGAGTGTAAAATGTATCATGTCAAACGGATCACGACACACGGTGCGTGTACTTCGCTATCCTTTGCTTTTCGATTCTACTTCTTTTTTTATTTTACTTCCTCGCTTTCTCACGCAGCCCTTTCACAGGCCCGAGACACCACACGCACGCACATCCGAGCGCGCTCACTGCACCATTCTTCACCACACTCGTCGAGTTCTCCGTTATTCGTCGATTGCTCTTCCTTTTATTCTTGCCTTCAGTCGTCGATCGCTACCGTCCGGAACCGTCGGTCGTCCTCGAGCGGCCACTCGCTCCCGGTAGCAGGTCGACCGACGACCAACTTACGCCAAGAGTGACACTGCGGCCCGACGATGCATCTGGCGATGAAAACGGCGACGCGTTCCTCGCGGCCGATCCGCGCGCGATCATCGCTCAACTGCGCGCACGGGGATGCTCCATTCCCGCACGGGGCGGCGGTGGTTACGGACGTGTACGTGTACGTGTTCGTCGACCGCGTGCACCTGACGGTATTAATGGCTTCCTGCGGTTGGAGATTTAAATCGGTAAAGCTGCTCCTCCACCCCTTGTTCTTGCTCACCCCCTTGCCCACGGGAAAACCTTCGACTCCGAAGCAGCTGGTCACTTCTTTTTTCCCGCCGCACGTGAAACGCGCGTAACTCGCAAAACTTGCGCAATGACGAAAAGACGCGGAGTAAAAACTCGGCTGGCAACCCCCTGGTCCTAAGGGGTTCACGGAGAAGCAACGGGAGCGAACGCCTCGCACTGCAGCTTGGCGCGAAACCGAGATCGGGGCAACTCCGTCAACACCAGCAACACATCCCTCGACAGTCGCACGGCAACTGAGCCTGCGATCTCATCGCGCCTTTGCTGCCCCCACCTTGCAATTCCTCGTTCACCCCTCTACGACCCACTCGAGCCGCCACGCATAGTGTGCCGGCGGTGTACTACAAACGGCAGTGTGCGGCGGCGGAGTGCAACGACGACGAGCGAGGCGGGTGGTGGTAACCGGCCAGAGCCGGATGCAGGCCTGCAGGTGCAAGAGGCGCTAACTCGAGGCTCGTCCGTGAGAGAACCTGGGCTCTCTCAATTTCGTTACGGGGAACTCTCGAGGCGGTACCTGACAAAATTGCGGTGCCCTTATGCATTAACACGCGCCTCCGGAAAAAAGCAGCAAGACGGAGGGACAAAGGGATAAATAGGCGTAACGAACGAACAGACGAAACGGTGGACGTTTCTAGATTCGCATGAGTTCCGCATGATTTCTTTAATTACATGGTAAAATTGAACGAGTACTGTGATGAGAGCGTCATGAATTAATGAACATAGGATGATAATTTTCCTAACATGCCGCGACAATGGATAACGCGTGCTAACAATGTTGCGTTACACGCAGTTCTCTCGTAGAACTCTCTGTTACTCGTTGCAGAAATATTACTGTCTTATTAGTTAATATTCCGCGCCCTTGTGCACGACGTAAAATGGTCTCGAGTAAGGACAAATCCCGTGATATGCCTCCCGCTGCATGTATAGTTCCACTTGAGATGTATAGCGGTGTAAGTAAAGTACTTGGACGACACTAGGAAGTACTTCAGCTAGTAATAGTGCATTCCGGTTATCTCGAGTGGGCACATTGCGTTTTACCCTCTTCAAACTGCGCCGGAATTTAATGAAGCCAGTGAATTTTTATAGAGTCCTCTTACCCGCTGATTACGTTCCACGAGACAAAACACACTTGTCAAGAGTCGCGATTCAACCGAGGGCGACGTATTCGGAACTTCTATGATTTTGGGTATGAAACCCAAAAAGAGAAGGAACAGTCGCAATCAGATGTTTAAACGCTTTTGAAATCACTTTGACAATAAGTTTTCAGATTACGCTTCTTCGCTGCGAACGTCCCGCTCAGCGTAAAATGTATAACAAGTATCAATAGAACAATAGTGTGCTACGATATAACTCAATTTTGCTGAATCTACAACCACAATCGCATATCGTCGATATGCAAGCAATCCGAGCGTGCAATGTAAAAAAGGGAGAAAAAAGGAATTCAATTGGCAGATCCGATGAAACGCTTGATATAACAAATTTTCAGCAGTAAACGGACTTTCAATTAAAAATGTTGTTTGGAAGGAACGTCTGCCGGAGAATGGTACGATGAATAAAACGTGTGACGCACGCCGGGGCGATGATGACGTCCACATTCGGGCAAGCTAATTCCGTCAGGAAGTAATTTTACCAGAATCTACATAATTCTCTAATTCAAGTCTGTTAATCGGCACCCATATGACCGCACTGGAACTCAACGAGTTTAATTATTTTAATTACTTAACGCGACGCCCATGAAGCTAATTTTGCTTAATACATATACAGCACTGAGTAGTATAAGGGTAATCAATTTATTTTCCGCCCGTACCCAGTCTCCACCTTCATGAAATTCCTCTATGCGATTATTCACGACCTTTCCAAAAAATCCCTTTCTCTTTATCTATATATATATATATATATATATATATATATATATATATTGACATTTTCCTTCTTGCTTGCTCTCACGTCCTGCTATTTCCTCCTCGCTCCTTTCTAATTCAGATCCATCTGTTCCGATCGAGAAAATTCAATGCACATTTCAAACAAACTCTTCATTCATACTTTTTCGCTTTGCCTTTTTTTCTTTCTCCTGCATGCAAGATTTACACAGAGCGAATACGTCTCGATGCCCGGGGCATCGGTGGAGAGCGAGCCAATCCTGCCGGCGGCGGTGGCGGTGGTCGAGTAGTGGGGAGACCATGCGGCGGGGTGGAAGGGACAGAAGGGTGTCGGCGAACGTTGGGCCCTTAGCGCAGGATCGAGGGTGCAGAAGCGAGAGAAGCGAGCGGGAGTACGAGACGAGGGTAGAGGCATACGACGGCAGTTTGCCCCCACCGATCTCTACGGCAGGTGGTTCTTTCTCCCGCGGGCTCCACTCGAGGGACCACCAAGCATTTCGACGGCCGACCGCCTGTACCATCACGGAGAAACGGTGCAAACCTGCTGCGAGTGCATACGGCGCGGCTGCACCCCGACTCGAGGGCGTCGGATTTTTTTAATGAACCCCGCGTACCCCGTAATAACGCGACCCCCGACACGCAACCATCTTGACACGAGCCCGCACTCGCGTTGTTTGCAAATTCGCAGCTTCGGATCTGTAATCCATGCTCGCGGGACCATGGATCTCAATACTGGGTGAGGGAAGGGAAGGCTGAGAGGCTGAGAGAAAATTGCCGAATTTTTATTCGTTCTTTTTAGAACGTTTCCTCCTGATTTTATAATTAATACTTTCCGAGAACAATTTTTAAGGTATGTATCGATACATCGTGGTATCGTTAGCATTTTTGCGTGTACTGTCGCAATTACGATGCGATAGACATCGCCCGCGAGAGCCCTTTTACAAATACAGGCGGCTTTCGCTTGCCGATTCTATGCATTAATCTCCCGCTTTTTTCTCTCTCTCTCCCTCTCTCCCCCTTTAAATAAAAGCATCTCTTTATGGAAGACTCAACTGGTATGATTTGCATAGATTCGCAATTTGGACGAAAGATATCGCCAACGGCGAGGAGGGGAGTCCCGGACGGGAAACCACGAATGGGGATTCTTTGCGCGAGTATACATACACAAACGCACACTGCTACATGCAGCACGTAAATACATCACGCTTGTGTGCCAGCTTATTTCGTTGTCGATTGTAGTCGCGGAATTCGGACGTGCACGATAGCATAAATTAGCGTTTGATGCAGTGGCGTCTCGCCATTGGTAAATGATAAACCGTCGCCGAGATTAAAACTGTGTTTTGCATTCACCGCGCGACTCATCATAGAATGTCGATCATGCCGGAGCAATTGCAGCATTCGCGATCACGTAAATCGCGCGGCGATCCGATCAATTGCGCCGCTTGCCGCTCGAAACAATCCTAATGAGCGAATAATGATGACGCGGTAGCGATAAAAATCCGCCGGTTCCACACCCCAAAATCGGGGCAACCGGGCGATGTTATTACAGAGCTGTGCGAAGCGAAGCGCGCGAAACGGGGTTTCGGCCCCGAGCGAAGCCGCGCGCTCCTGATATAACAATCCCATTTTACGTTGCATCACGTCGACGGAGGAACGCTCGGAGGAATGCGATGAGGGTGCGTTTATTGCGTAACGCCACGAGATTATTAGGGTCGTAGCCGAGAGCAGCGCGCACGTGTCGCGTCGCCGTTCCCCGGCGATGCTCCCCGACGTGCCGACAAACTTGCAGCCTTTCGGCTTACAAACGAGTTGTGATTCTTGGCGGGACAATGGCCAGTGTAATCTGCTATCTGAGAGTTATGAAAAGACGGCGGTTTGGCAACCGTTGCGCCCCGTCGTTCCGCAGACATTTCTTGCGTTCGTCGAAAAACACTGCAGGAATGGAAACGCCCCCGTGCACACCATCAGGCCTCCTCGCTCACCTGTCCTTCGCGCCCTACCTGACCGGTCCACCGGGCCGAATCTCTTGCCTCGCCTCTCCTCTCCTCACGGCCGTTTTTACCTTTGTCTCGTGGAGCAGCGTGGAGCAGAATCGAAGGCCTCGCCGAGTGCCCGAGAACAGAACAGCAACCTGCAGCCTCTGCATAAGGATCGCGCAAAGCACTGCAATCATGCTCGCATCGACATGCAACGCGGCGTGCGTTGTCCACAAATATGTGCGAACTACCACCACCCGGTTGTCGGCGAGCATGTGCGTTGGTAACATTATCGTCGACAAATATTTGTTGCCTGTCGCTGCTTCGTTGACAAGCACAGCGAAGAAAACGTTGCCGAAAAATGCTGGAAACCTATATAGCGCGAGATTTGGATAGATTCTTATCGAAGATCTTGAGGACTCTTGCGTTCCAGGGCAATTCTTCTGTTGCTAGCAACGATTTCGAAAGATTATTCCGAGGTGTAATGCATGTCGTTGACGTCTGCAGCGAAAAACCGAGTCTTCATGATTTTATTCGTGATTTTCTCTCGTTGACTGCGCGCTGATCTCTTGTTTTATTGATAAATGCACTTGACATGATGTTACGTGGTTGAAGATTATCAAAAGTGCAACGTGACGTGAGAAAGAACTTGACACCTCGTTGCTCGATAGCGTAGATCCGGCCTGACAATGTAGGATTATTCTTGGCAACGAAATTCATCTCCGAAACATTGCCAACGATCGCATCAACTGCATCATGGTACGGGGATAATCCGAGTCGTTTATATATTTACTCATAGTCTTATTATTACTGTGAAAACTGTCATGTTTGTCAAATATCCGGAACGTTGTTATTTACAAAAAATTTTATCAAATGAAAACAAAGTGGATTTCGATGGTCGGCGACGACTCGTGCACGCGTGTGGAAATTTAAAAGTGTCGTTAATCAATCCTGAATAGAGAATAGATAATTAATCGATTTTCGAAATAACGCATTCGATTAACAATGATAAAATATTCACCGTGATTATTCGCGAAATAATGCATTGTTTATTCCCGATTAATTAGCTAACAAATTGATCAGTACCGTGCATGTAGATGTCGAATTATGCAACGTTTTTTCGAAATTGCCTGGCAAAGCAAAGTTTCATAATAAATGCGAATCCTCGATCTTTCCATTAGCGCATTTTGCAGAAACGGCAGTGCGCAAATAAAAAGTTTATATCGTAAAATTTCGATGCACAAAATTTCAAGTTCCTTCGATAACAGAAAAAAAAGAATAGAAAGAAATTATATTTACCAAGCAAATCGACAGTTTTTCGAAATAAAAATAACTAATTGCTATCGATATCGCTGAAATTTTATCTTGTTACAGATTTGATGAAACCATTTGCACAGAATCTGGAGCGACGCATAAACCAGCTCCATTTTTAATGATATTCACGAGTCTGTAAAGTGACATAATGTCTAACCATCGTTTCGAATGTTCATCGCTTGAATTTTTGTAATCGTCGCAAGAGGGGTCGCTCCAAATTCTAATCGGTCTAATGGAAAATGCATCGCTCGCGATAGCGAAGGGGAACTTGAAGCGGGTTTAACAGTTCGGGTATCGTTTCGAATCCTGGCGATCGGCGAGCGGTAATTAACTGCGTACATAGAAAGTCAATCGCAGACGATTATGCGCGCATTGGCGCGTGACTGAGTGCTGGTCGACCGTTCGTCCATCCGTTCGTTCGTGCGTTCGCGCAACAATGCAGGCCCAGCCGATTTTCGACCTTCGAAACGACACGAGCGAGTTAGTCTAATTCGAGGTAGCGAAGCGAGAGCGAATCCGAGGGTTGTGACGGCGATTCTGGTGGAGATCGCGCGGAGGAGCGCGGCCCGAAACTCGTCGTTGCAATTCGCTCAAATTGAGCCGTCCAATTTGTTCGGATTGTCATGCTAAAGCGGGTCGGGAACGACGAAAGAACGAGCGAAGAGGAAAGGAAAGAACGAGCGAAGAGGAAAGGAAAGAACGCTCCGTCTCCTGTCCCTCCCCCCCCCTCTCTCTCTCTCTCTCGCAATCCCGCCATTGTTGCGGTACTCGCGCGCGCAAACCGCAGATTTGCGTAGCGTGTAATACACGCTCGTATCTCACGGTGACCAATAAATGTGACCAATGTGTACGCTCCATGATAAGACCGGTACACGGAAGTTGAGTACAGACCAAACGGTACCAGCGTCGTGCGCAATAACGTCGCTCGCGGATAAAGAAGAGCCTCCGCGCGCAGCCCACTTCTTCTTATTAGGGGACCTTCGTTCGACGATAATTATATGCACACGTAATCCGCTACGTCTGCAAATTACACGCGATTCGCATGTCGGCAAACGACTGCGTCCTGGCGCGAGTCCAGCCTCCGCTCCGGAACTCGTGTCGTGCCGCCGGTCGATACATCGTAGATATATCGGGGAAACGTTGGGAAATATTGAGGCACGTTATCGCCACTCAAAGTTACGTTAATACCCGCCGAATAAACGATTTCGATTATCACTTTGGAAGCGGCTGACGCGCTCGAATTTTTGAGCCTCGCCAAAAGTGGCGACCGCGCCATTACACGTCATTTGTTTGCCGATACTTGAGCCCGTCGATCCCTCCCGCGCGATTAAATACCGATAAATACAGTGCCCGGTTGTACGCAAATGCTGGCCGTAGTCGCTCGCGCGTCGCGTGCGCCAGCTGCGCGATTGCGTTACGCACTCCGCCACGACCACGACGATTGCACGCGACAAGGACGACGACGATGCATTGCGCCGACGGCATTAACGGCCTCAACGCGAACGCAGGTTTTTCAGTCCATTTGTAACCGCGATGGATTAATATGTATTTCGCTGTCACGCGAGAAATATACCGACGCCGATTTCCCCGTTACTACTCCCGAAGCGCGAACGACGGACGTTCGATCTATCACGTGGCTTTTATCACACTTTAGCATAATAAGAAAGCTCACGCATGAGCCGAGACGCAACGCGATTTATAACCCGAGATAAGAGAGTAAGAACCGATAACGCGGTTTTCTTTTTGGATTTATTACGACAGAACATACATATAAATAGATAATTACGTTTATATTCTTCCCGTTTGTTTAGTATTTTTAATAACGAAAATATGTTACAATCTATATTATTAAAACTCAACGGGATGAATATATGTTATATATACAACTCAATATTATGCATTCCAATAGTTATTATATAATTAACAATGCTGATAGAATTGTAAATTTGACGATTTAATGTCTCGTGAATAGAATGGTACAGAGATTTTAGGGATTTTGATGGAATTTTCACAATGTCCGAATTTCACAGTAATCGCACGTTTCGCTGATCCGTTTGCGCGGTCACGATAAAGTATAAAGATGCCATTTGAGACATTAGATATCTCCGCGATCCGGGAAGAGGATTCGGGAGACGGCTGGTTCAAGACGCACAATCGGCTCTTTATTTCCCGGGGACTGCGAGGTCGCGTTCCCGATGGCGATAAAGCGATAACCGCAATGCGCCCTGCTCGCCCCCGAGTGCCATGCAGCCAGCACACAAATACACTCGATCCAGTATTCGACTCGTTATTGTCGTCGTCGACGGTTCGTTACCCCGGCGAGTCCCTTTGACCCCGCGACGAACGCATCGCGATTCCGCTTCCCTCCGCTTCCGCCCTTCCCTTCAGAGCTTCTCCATCTCGTCTCTCCGCTGACTCTTGACCTCTTGATCCTGCTTGGTCCCGCTCGGTTGCACGCGCGCGCACGCGAGCAAGTGAGCGAGCGCTTACCGTTTTTCACAGTTACGCCACCGCTCGATAGTTCCGATACATCATCTCCTCCTGGAAATAAAATCCAGGAAATAAAATGGTCTGTGTGTCAGGTTCGGCACTATTTTCGAGACGCCTCGATATCACATTTAGCACGGCGAGAGAAAAACAAGTGATCGCCATTGACAATCCGGAAGTGTCTAGTTCCTTATTAGCTTAGTTCAGCTGATGGTGAATGCGGACGGCGAATATAAATAGTGGATTATTTAGACGTAAGGAGGAAAAAAGGCAGTATTTTGCACAATCCGATACCGTAACGTGATTCTCCGTGCGAGAATTACTGGTAAGAGTGTTGAAGCTGCTATGAAAAGGTTCGCCAAGACCAAGGTGCAGCTTATATACCGGCGCGCGCGAGCAGTCCGGATCTCTCCGAAGAGAATTTATTTAGTCGGTTGCAGTAAATTTGCGGGTATCGCGCGCGCAGACTTACCGTATTTACCACATGAATATTGTGAGAGCACCCTCCCACAACAGATTAACGCGCACGTTATGCGGAAATCGTCCAGCGCGATCCTGCACATCGCGGACGGACGCCAAAAATTCTCACAAGAGGAAAGTTTCCCCGGCTAAGAGGATGCATTCCCCTTCAGTCTTGAACAAGGTTCTTTGCATACGAGGCGAGCTGCAGCGTACGCGCCTTTTGAGTTCAGCTCGAAAAATTTCTCGTCGGAGGAAACGGCCCGAAAATTCAAAAGAGTCGTCTCCAAGCCGCGGGGATAATGGAACTTATTGAAATCAATTTATACGCCGCGCTGCGAATTTCGCGCGCCTCTCCGCGCCGAGAATTTATTAGATGTATAAATATTTCGCGGAAAATACCTTTCCACGCGCCACGCTCTTCGCAATATTCGTGAAACTTGCGTCCGCGAGTACTTAACTCAACTGTTAAACTTCAATATCAAGATCCCTCGACTCTTAAATATCTGCGGGAGCGCCGAAAGGAAAAAAGATCATTTTCAGCGTAATTTTCGTTAACTTTGCAAAACCCGCCAAGTTTTATGAATCCGCGAATAGTTTGCAAGCGCATTGTACGAGACACGCCGACACGAGAGCGAAACCTAGATCATCGGAGCGAGGCAAGAGCCACAAGCTTATTTAGGACACGTCATCCTAAGTGTGATCTCGTAACTTTTCGCAGCTGGATAGACGTTTCCGTCCAGAGGATCGATCGACGTTGACGTCAGCGACTTCATTATCGTCGTTCGGGAAGAGATAGAGAAAGAGTGAGAGAAACAGGAAGAGAAAGAGGAAGAGAAAAAAGACAGAATAAAGAGAGAGAGAGAGAAACAAACGCGGCGAGGGACAAGAACCGCAGTTTTAATTACGGACTGCCGAAGCAGAGTCCCTCCCCCTGATCCGCGGAGTCATGGAAAACGCGCGGAAAATGCGATTTAATTAAATGGTAACAATTCACGATCGGCGTATTAATGAAGCATCCGCCCGTTACTCCGATTACATCGGTTCCTGCGCGAGGCAACCCCATCTCAGAGAGAAAGACAGAGAGAAAGCATCGCTGGCATAGTTGCGGCGCGGCAACAATTGCGTTCCGATTCGCATATTGGACGCGCAAACTCCGTTCGCGCGCGCTCCGCTTTGAATCCGCGGCTGCCCGGTTTGCCGCTTCCTTGGCAATCGCTCGCTCGCTCTCTCGCCGCGATTAACAATCATTTCTCCGACGAATCAACGGCCGAATATCGCGGGGATTTTCCCAACGGCTGCAAGTACCGTCCCTTCCTGCCCCCACAATTTCCCGACGCGGGCAATCAAAGATAACAACGATTCTCGCCTTGGGATGAGAATTAAGAATACACATGTGCGATGTCTAAATCAACGATATCGACGAGTGATTATTCGAAATAATCAGTGAGTTTCGGGGAAAACACTCATGCAATAAATAAATGGCTAAAATGGGAAAGCGAGCTAATGAAATAATTTATCGCGACACCGCGATCGCGAGATTAAATGTATCGCTCGCGCGACGACACACACACGCGCACACATAATTGTCTCTCTTTTGCTGCCGCTTAATTAATGCAGCTGTCCATTTAATGGGCCAGTTTTCTATTTTCACCATTTTCTATTTTCATTTGTTCCATCTGATCTTTTCCTAAATGCATAATGGATGCGTGTGCTTTATAAAAACACTGGTGCAGATCGACGAATATAGAAGGAAAGGGAAGGGGAAAGATCGTTTTAAAACTATGTTAATGCACTTTTGTAAAGTGAGTTTTCAAATCCTCCTCGTGTGCACTCAACAGAGCTAAAAGTGTTAATGGATCCGCTACTAATGCTATCATTGAATGTGGCATTATTAAATCACAAAGCGTACGATCAGTATAAAATCGCTATAAAATCGAAATAAAACTAAGATTCCAGAAACATTGCAGTCCACACACGTCAGGCCCATATCTATAGAAAAACCTTTTTCCATGACAAGCGTAACGCGTTTACGTGCAGCTTTACGTACGCTATGCATGTGCTCGTGCATGTGTTTACTACGGACAAAATTCTCCCCGTCTCGGGCTTCCGTATAACACGCTAGACCGCTAATTAAACCTTACCGTAAATCCCAATGTTTCATGTACAAACTTCCACGTTGGTTACACGCATGCGTGGCAGGACTGCCAAAGGCTGCTTACACATTAATAACGGTGCATCTTGTAGGCGTTCTCGTGAGAGAACGTTGATCCGTCACGAATTAAAGCTTCGCGATCTCTTTCCTCTCTTTTCCACCCTCATGCTCCGTTGCAACGCGCGCGTAGAAGCGCGCTTCAGTTTGTTCAACGGCTGTTGAGAAGCGCTCTGCATTTCTTCCGGTAATTCTTCAAGTATTGTCCAACGGAGAACTCTCTTCAATTAATAAACAGCGGCATGTATGTATACAGAGCGATTGTTAAATACAGTAGCTCGCTCGGGATATTTTCTCACGCGACCTGTCTACAACCTGTCACACGACAGGTCTCTTCTGATATTTTTCAGGCGACGGGGCAACGGATCCTTCAACGTTTACCTAGTAAAATTCCGATCGTCGCGATACGATAGAGAGAGAGGGAGAGGAGGGACGATGAACGATGACTTTCTGCTGGCGCGCATGGCATACTTGTATCGAGAGTATCGCTTGGTCGACGCGATGTTAACGGTACACAGCTGAACCCGTATCCTTTACGCATCGCCGTACGTCGATTTCGTGGCACGTATGGAGAAAGAGACACCTGAGATCAGAGACGTCGAGTCATCAAAACCTCGTCGGCTTTCGAGTCGAGGGGTGGACAGGTCATCGCCACGGCCGGACGAATCGCCGCTTTTGTTGGGCGACGCTTTATATAGCCGTCTCTTCTGTTATTCCACTCGCTCTGGAAATTGTATTACCTCGACAAACAGTGACAAGGCGTCCAGGTCGAGAGAAAGAGAGGGTAAAAGAAAGGGAGAGAGAGGGAGTGGGGACGTTAACGCGATGAAACTCGAGAAAATTTCATAACTCGCAGCGATGAGCTAAGAGGAACTCACGGCTAGTCTGGCTAGCGCTGTTTTTCTTCGTGTTGTTTATGCCGTCTTATTTTTATCAGCGACTATTTGCCGGAAAATCATCGCCGTCCGTCGTGCACCTTCCATTTTTATCTTGGGGTGACCGCACGCGCGGGAGGCGCGCGCTATGCGCCTCAGGTGTACTTCCTATGACCCTATTTTTCTTCCCCACTGTTTTTAACGCGGTATACTTAACGGGTGATTAAGGCCTATGCATTCGTGTCCTCCGCTCGAGCTCCATGCGACGATTAAACCACGTATCGTCTATAGTAGTTATAAATATAATCGCTACGTAAAGACGCCATTTCCCGCGATCGCAATCTTAATGTTATAAACGAAAATAAAGTAACGTCTATACTAAAGTAATACTAGTAGTATCCAGCTGTATTATAGTGATACGGCTCGAGGCGTTTCCACCCGAGACGACCTCCGCCATCAAAACTTAAACGATTCCCGGGTTATGAGCGTCGCTCGAGTCGATGGAGTTAACGACATCGCGCGAGCGTCTAATCGCTCGGCGGAGCGGAGTTTTAAATGCACGTAAGCAGGGACGAGTTAAAGGGCAGAAGCGTTCATTGCCGGACGGACGTGTCATCATCGATCGACGGGAACGGCTGTGCGTTTCCCTGTACGCTTGCGGACGATACGGCGAGACGAGGGACCCGAGAGCTCATCCTAAGATGGCCTCCAACCGTGCGCAGCCTCTTGCCGTGGCACGAAACTCGTCGATCTCGTCCCCGGCTGCGGCTGCCGAGTCACGCCAACCATCAGCGATTCAAAAGCCCCGAGGGCCAGCAGATGGTCGCCGGTGGCTGTGCACTCCACCGCACCGCACCGCACCGCGCCGTCGTATGAGGAACTACCTAGCGTTTCCTGCGGGGCCTGTGGCGTCATCAAGATGTGGCAACATCGCGCGCCAAGCGGGCCCCGGACCCGCCAGGCACGAACACTCGATTCCGTTCGCTCTGCACTTTCGTGAGTCGCGAGCTTAGCGAGGCGACCCAGCGCGCCAGGCTCTCGGGCCCCGCATACCCCACTTCTCTCCTCACGCGCCTCCCCTCACGATCTCCTCACTGACCCGCTGTTCAAGAATGCGCGGCAACATCGCACAGCGTGCCGCAACCGAGGCCCGCTGCTGCTTCGCCGACGTTATGCCCAGCAATTCAGGGCCGGCTCCGTTGCGCGACGCCGCGGCGTTGCGTATTTATGCGCCTTACTCGAGTGGCACTCGCGAGATTGTCGTTCACCTTGAAAGCGCCTTTTACCGTTTAACGTCGTGAATCGCGATGGCGAATCGTTTAGCTGATGATGGAAGCCTTTGGTGGCCCCTACGAGTGATGTACAAACGACAATGCATGGTGCTCTTGGACAAGATTGCCAAATTTTGTACCATGGATCTGCATGTTGAATCAGCCTAAGTTTACTTACGTGGAAAAGGAAAAATTAATGGCGATCGAAACTGGTCCTCGTTTAGGTGGCAAGGCGTGCCTGTAATAGATGCCTTCGCAGGAATTTCGATGTACGAGATTCCTGTGTTTATCAAAATACTGTTTTGGCAAACGGGCCGGAGACGGCTCGTAGCAGACACTTTGGAATGCGTCGGGGCTCATTTTATGCGTCGACGATCGTGGCCGGGAAATGCCTAGCGCCGTTCCTGGCAAGGCATCAAGAACCGGCCAGGCTTTGACTCTGGCTGGCATTGTCTTGGCCCCAGGCGAGGAAGGCCTTAGCAGGTATAAGGCCCCCTTTCCCGCCACTTCGCCCCGCTTCCTCAAGTTGTGCGCTTGTGTGCCCGTATTTACTACGGATACGGCCCTTTTACCTACGAGAGGATCATTTACCTGCGCGTACTACCATTTCCTTTTAAACTTTACGCCGTAGCATCGTTAGTAACATTGGCTACGCTGGATTGGCTCCGCTATCGGTGATCGCTAGTAGCGATAAGGATCCCTTCGCACCTTCATCTGCTACCGGGACTATTTCCTTCCTAGCAAAGGAAGTGATTCCGTCCGTCTGTCGAAATCGAATTAGTAACAGGTTTGGAAACCCCGACGTATGCATGTAATGCATTTCCCCTTTGCAAAGTTCAGCATCTGACAAATCACGTTTAAAGTTCGCCGTGTGAGCGAATCTCGTAAAGCAGATACTTACTGCAAGGTAGTAGCCTCAAGCCAATCGAAGACAATCCGATTTGACGATAGATGACAGAGACGAAGGAAATCAAGGTAGTGGTTTCTGGATCTTTTCGGTACTGGAAGAAGCGAATAACGGTAGTCTCTGTGATTTATCTTATTAGATATTCCAATAAATAGCAGCTTTTCGCGATGCAAAGTTATTTCGAGGTTGCAACGTTTAATAGTGAGAATTTATCAGCTGGCATTATCGCGGATTATTTAATTCCGCGGGATCGCAAACGCTACTACAGGCGCTCCTTGTTGAAATCGACCCCAGGTACTCTGCATGTTTAAAGCAAAAAAAAATTGATTGAAATTCGGACGGTAGAAGAGAAGGACATACGCATGAGCAGCACAAAATATGAGAAACACGAAAAATGTGCGGCGTAATTGAATTTCACTTCTGCTTGTAATTAATATCCGATCGGCTGGCGTTGATCAATCCGCGAAACAACCACCGTATCGCCGAATTTACGCGAAAAATGGGTAGGTTAATGCGACGTATTATATCGCATCATCGTACCCCACGGATAATTCTTGACTCTCCGGCCATACGTCTTCATTAAAGCCAAGTTATATTCTCGAAGTCTAAAAGGGGGGTAACTCGCACGTTCCTCTTATATCACGGCGTCGTAAATCACATTCCGAAATTCGTCCGGGAAATGCGATTTCTCTCCTGACGTTCGACATCTTTGGCTTATCCATTAACGTCCGCGCGGCTTTCCTTCAATTATTACTCCGCTTATTGTTCCGAAAATTCGGCCGAAATTATTCCGCTAGATATATCTATGCATAAAACACGAATTATTAGGTCAGATTAACTAAATAATTTGAGTCCGTCTTTAAATGGCGAGACAACTCAATGTAGCGATGTTTCGGAGAAGTTTGTTCTTTGTTTTTTTAAAGATTGTTTATAAAATCCTGGTATAAAATTAACATATGACTAGCTATGCTGTCATAAATATGCATTTAGTTTGATTCATTGCTAGAATACCTTTGTGACTGGTACGAGAAAAAATTTAAACGTATTGTAAAAATATGCAGGTGTAATAAGAAATATAATAATTACATAATAATTAAAACATAAAGACACATGGTGAGTAGCTTGGACTTTCAATCAGTGTCCTAGCGAAAGATTTGCCAGTTTCGTATATAAGGAATATTGGGCGTTGCTCTCTTTTAAGGGGAGTGAAATATTTCGGTATCGCCTCGACAGTTTGACACTTTAGACTTATGGACCTTATTCAATGATCCGACTTATTTCCTGGCGGATTTCGCGCTCGTGAACTCGAGATGATTTTCCGGCCATTCCCTGTAATCGTCATATTTTCGCGAGTTACGTTTTATCTTATCGTGCCCGCTTTTATCATCCTCGCTGCTAACTCGAACGAAACATTTCGATTTCGCCTCGGCGGTCGGGAGCTTCGGACTTACTCTACAACTCCCCGCGATCCAGCTTATTTCTTAGTAATAGTTTTCACTTTCGCGAACTTCAAGTAATCTTCCGACCATTTCTCTCAATCGCGTCAGTAAATCGTGTTACACGTAAAAATGCTCACGTATAATAAAATAAAGTGCGTAATATAATAATACAATTGTTATAAATTATCGATACGCGCATCAAGACTGGAATATAAATCAAGATACTAGTTCTTTTTATGCGCGCTGACCTCATCCTCGAAGTTATGCTGGCATGTTGAGAAATATGCGTCTACAACTCACGCATTTGCACGCCTAATCATGCGGAGTTGTATGTGCAACCGTGGACTCCCTGGTGGACGTAAATAGGTCAATGTAATGGTCTCTAGCAGTCGAGACTTTCACTAATCTGGGCATCGTGTCTCGATTTAGCGATCGCTATGATCTTCATCGTTTTCATCGTTGGATCCCAAGCGGAATCTCGGGCGTCGGCCGTAACGAACGGCCGTAATATTCCGCAAACTGCATACACCGTGCATTCCGTGCGCGCCCGCAGTCGCCGTGGAACGAAAGCTCGGAAACTAACAAGGAGTTCTTTCATTCCCGGTTCTTTCCAGCGACCGCGGCCCTCCGCCATGCAGGCTCAGTCGACAAAAAATGCATCACCCTCAAGTAAGAGGAGAAGCGGGTACGAGAAGTTGAGAGCGTGACGCGACGAGGAAACGAGAGCAGGCGGAAGGGAGAGCGAGGGAGAGAGATAGACGGATAGAGAGAAAGAGAGAGGGAGAAGAGGAGACACGATATGATATGGAGCGACAGAGAGGCGCGAACAGAGATAGGTATGCAGATAAGGAGGAAGTGGGGTGTACCCGAGAGTTGCTCTCTTATGTGTCGCAAAACTATAAAACTTTAATATTGCAAGAGAGCGCCGGCGCCCATCGTACGGGAAAGAAAGTAAAAAAAAGAAAAAAGAAAAACGGGAAGACCAACGAGGGGCGACGCGTGGCTGCGCGTTATCGTCACTTTGTTCGCGCGAAGGAGTGCGTCTAACTGCTCATATCTCTTCGCGAGCGGAGTCTGCACGCTCTTCCAGATCCATGCTTCTATCGAGGAGACGACGGCTGCGACGAAGGCGCCGTGAAACGACAACGAGGAGGAAAGCGACGCGAGGAGAAACACTAGACGGAGCACATTGCGGGTCCACCCTCGCTTGCCGGAGGGAGAGAGAAAGAGTGACAGAGAGAAGGAGAGGGAGAGAGGCAGAGCCTGAAAGGAAGCAGGGATGCAGGGACCAGAGGTGCAAAAGAGAACGGAGACGACGGAGGATAGACACGGGAAGGTAGAAGCGGGAGGAAAGGGGACCAAGGGGGCCATGGCAGGCCGCCCACGAGTGGGGATGGAAAGGTCTCGGGTTCAACGTTTCCTAAGAGACGTTGGCGGCTAAATTTAACCGTGCCCCGCGTCATAGCCGCGCACGATCCGGCTTCTCGTTCAAGGCCGTGAAAATTGTCTTCGGTTCGGATTACCCGGACGATATGCGACATTCCGCGTCGACACCGAACAATCGCTCAATTCGCCGACTTGGTTCGAACTCGAGGAGCCCCGGGTATTCGGGTTCGATTGACGCTGCACTCAGTTGCACGCGGTGTCATCAATCTGACACCCCGTAAGTGCTTCATCTTCTCATAGCCACATCATCGGAATAACGGACCTTCATCATAAACTGAACTCTCTCTTTCTCTCTCTATCTCCTTCTCTCGATGACAGATACCGCGGTGGAGAACAGTCTCGGTCGCAATCGGTTTTATTCTGCACTTGGCCCGTGCCGTATCTAACTGATTTTCGTGCGCGGCAGGAAGACAGTAACCGTCGCGAAGCTGTATACATCTGGGTAGCTGATGTATTCCCTGGTCGCGCGCGCGCGGGCGCGCGATACATCGATAGCACGGCGTAATCCTCGCGGATCGAGGGAAATAATTTACGTTAATCCTTTGTAACGAGAGGCACTGTATCCCGCCGGCACACGATGCAGTGGATAGATCGCCCGGAGAATCGGGGTCGGAGAAATTAGAAACCCTCGACGCTCTCTCTCTCCCTCGCTCTCTCTCTTTCTTTCTTTCTCTCTGGTTCCTCTCCCGGCGCGTCTCTCCCTATAATTGGATCTAGAGTCGTCGAAACGTGACACGCTAATCGGCCGAGTCGCTGCGCCGGATAGAAGTCAAAGAGTCTGCCCGCGAGCGATAAGCTGAACTCCTTCCTTCTTGCACTCCCTTCTCCGAGCCAGGTCCGATAACGACTTTATGCCCGTGTTCCACTTACTTCGTTCGTGCCTCGCTCGCGTGCTCGCCTGTCTCCTCGTAAAACGAGAGTCTGGGTACCCCCCTTCGCGCGTCGTACCCGGGACGAGAGAACGGGTACTTCGACTCCAGCCGGCCAAAGCGCGCGACCAAAGCCACGACGACGACGACGACGACGACGACGAAGACTAACTTTCGACGCGGCTAGACGTCGTTCCACCCTGCACTTTTACATTATCGTAGCTCATCCCTCGCTCGGCCGTCGCTCGCGCCGGTCCGAACTTTAATCTCATCGCTTTTACTTTGATAAATCGCGTGACAACTCCGTCCGCCTCTTACGGACGTTGGACGACCAAGTTGATGGTCGCACATTTTTGGCGCGAGTGACGGCGCATCCCTCGAGCGGGGCGGATTTTCGATTATTTGTGGTCGAGTCCCGAGTCCCCTCGTGTATCCGGGAGCGAGAAGGAGAAAGAGAGAAAGAGAGAGATAGCCCACAATGCCGAGCGAGTAATAATACATGCCGGGTTCACGGACTAAACGGAACTTTCCTTAAATAAACTTTCGGTCAAAGTTAAATTTGCTTAATATTAACTAGAGGACGAGGAGGATCCGCCGTCACTTTACACTCCCGGAGCTTAATTCCGGAGAATGCCGTAATCTTCGGTATTAAATATTTCCTCAGCTGATTCGTGGTAAGAATATTTTTGTCGTCTAAAGTTTCCTGAAAGCGGAGACGAGAAAGTCGAAGAATTGCGAACAAATAATAAGTCACGAATGTCAGTCGCCGCGAATTGATTGCTCTTCCTACACGTTTCCGATTTACGAGTAGTATGATTTTAATTGACAACTATTTTTCCATCGTTCAATTCGCATCTCCTGACGAGATCACTCGTTCTGATAATCGAAACTTTGCGGTTATCCACTTTGATTCTCCATTCAGGACTTTTGTCAGGCTCGCGCAGCTCTAGCACTCGTGATGATTTTTAAAGCGGAGTCGCCGTACTGTCGCTCCTCTCAGCTAACAGTATTCCCAGAAAAGTGTTCTCTGAGGGAAATACTCTTCTCGAACGTGTATTCTCGCGAACAATGGGCGAGAGCGTGGGACACACTCGTACGCGTACGTCGCCAGATGCTGGCCCTTCTCCATTCTTTCCCGAAAGAAACCGGCGATTTTAGCTCGTGGAACCAAGACGGACGCACGCAGCAGACGGAAGTGGAGTGAATGCGCTCGCTGAAAATTCGTGTCTGCGTTTTGCCCGCGGGTATCGCGAGCAGAAGCAAGAAGATACTCGGAGCGCGCGAACGGACAGACAGTCAAGCGACGAGCGAGCGGATCAGCCGTCCTCAACCTCCTCGCGATCGTGATCCGGTTCGCGCGTTGAGCAAACACCCGTTTCTCTCACTCCACTCTCCACCAACTATATCGCAAGATTAATCGTCCAAAATAAAGAAACATCACTCTCCCGTTGTCGGGGCGGAAGTGAAAGGTGGCCGCTACCAAGCGCGGCGCGTGCGAGCACCGATCACGCGCTGATTCAGGCTGAAAGCCGCTGGACGCGCGGATAAATGCAGTTATCCGCGAGTGCAATGGAGCGGCTCGATTCGTGCGAGCATAAGGAAAGGAGATACGGTAGTTCTATCAATTTCAACGCGGCAAGATGGCTTCACGGAATTTTACGACATCCCGATGCGTCCTCGCGACGAACGCTCGCTCGCTCGCGAAGTAATCGCAGGAGAATGCCTTACGTAAAAGCGTTTCCGTCTCACCTCTCGCCCCGTCCCGCGAGAATGATTCACATTCGCGTATGATTCCGCGTTGAGTAATCTCCAACTCAGTTTTCCCGCAGCTTATGCGGCCCCGGCCTCTCTCCTCCCTTCCAAGGTCCCAGGAGCCCCGTACGAGCGCAGTTCTCCGATTGCACGAATGCAATTAGACGTGCATCAAGGTGAAACGTACGCCCGATCATTAGATATGCCTTATCTCGTCATCGAAATTCCATCGAGACGATAGCGGCGATCGATCCGCTCCGCTCCGCTGCGAGCAAGCCGCTACTAACTCGCGTCGTCGCTCGAGGCACGCGCGGAAAATCCGCGCGACGAGTACTCGATTTAATCCGATCGCGTTCGGCGCGGATCGCGATTGTCTTTACCGTCGTCCTGCTGAATGCTCCTACGAGCAAACTGCACGAAACTGTACTGCAGCCAACTCCCGTCGATGCCACCTGTTGCACAGATTTCCGGCAGGCTTCCCGGTGTGTGTACGCATACGTGCGCGGCCTCAGCTTATTGCGCGACGCGGACGCGAAACGCGCGGCGCGTGGCCGTCGCGATGATTCGCGTGATGGCCTGTCAAAATCACGACTTTACGCTAAATTTGCGTACGTAACTTGTGCGCCCCGTGGTGGACCGGCATGGATCGCACCGTGCGGCAATTCCGCGACTTTTGTTCTTCCGCATGCCGAAACGCACGTCTCATCGATTTACGAAGCGCACCGCAAGTTTGAATAGACTGCGTTCAGGTTTTACTCTAAATTGTATGTCTTTTGTCGACATTGGCACCCGACGTTTACCACCTTTTGTGGACTTTTCGTGTATATATATGCCGAGTCAGGGAGTCGTCAGAGATTCCGAGATACCGGTATCCCAGCGCGAGTGTGTAACGCGAGAATAGCAGGCCGGCCTCGCCAGCATCGTTGTCGCCGATGGTTTTACCTGCCGAACACGCCCGACTGGATTTCTCGGCTTCGTCGACCGTAGAAAACACACATTCCCCATTGCTCTCAAGATATTCGAAAGCACGAAACGTGCGTGCCCTCACGACTACGTATTTATTTCCGAGATCACGTTATTTCCCAGCACGCATTTAACCCTCGCTAAATTCTGTCCGCAGTCCCTTTACGTGACTGGACATCTTGAAAGTACAATCTTTTTTGTTTATATGAGGGGGGAGAGAGAAAGGACCAGGGATAATTGACCATGGAAAATGTCCAGATCGAAGACTTGGTCACGTATCTTCCCGCCAAAATGCACCTGTATTCTATCGTACTGTACCTGTACCTGACAAGGTTGTCTATTCGTTAACGCATTATTCCCTACGTGACAACGCTCGTATATCGTGTGGACAGATGTGTGTGTGCGTATGTGTGTGGTACCTGGTTTGTGAATTCGGTATGATTTTCTGCTGCTGTAAGCGAGCGAGAAAAAAAGAGCCGAATAGTTGGTTGGTGCATTTAATCGATTTGTTTCGATTCAATTCGGCCGACTCTGCCGACAGTCCGCTGCCGCGGAAATTGTTAAAAACACAATAATGTTTTTATAAAAACTGAGGTTTATTTACCGCGAGCACTCCGCGTGTTGCTCCACGTCGGAATACTTGAAATGCGGTTTTTATCCAGCTTAATGTAATAATATCAGGTGAAATAACGGTCCTCGGAATGCGGGACACGTGTAAGCCGAGATCGCGGAGACAAATGTGCAAGTTTCACTTTTCCGTTAAAAGTATTGGATTATGCTACGTGACGGAACCGCGCGTGGGTGACATTATATATTCAACCTGGGCTCCTTGGATACTCGGGCGCGCGAATGTGAAATCTGGATTCCTCGTGACGTGCCTCCAAATATTACCTCTTTCGGGGAATATCGAAAAAAATAACAAAACAAAGAAATATATTGATGAGTGAGCAATGGCTCTGCTTGTTGACGTCAGCGTGACAAATGTTGCGATACGGAGATATTTTTCCAACGCTTGAATTTTGGATGCCGGAAACGGATATCGTTCGGCTGAAGCGGGTGAGTGAACATTTAAATATCAATGGCCGTAAGAGAGAAGAGAGGCGAGGGAGGCGAAGGACGGGAGGAGGGGAGAGAATTCTTATATAGCATCGAATTGACGTGCACTTAATACCAAGTCTCTGTCTAAAGCGTATCTATGCATATCCGTCGCGCGCAATAAAGAAACTCGAAACGCAGCGTATCGCCCGAATCTATCGACTCGTTAAGTCTGAGTATCGCTTTTGTGTGGTGTATTTGAGCAGAACGAGGTCTATTTAGAGACCAGGTGTATACATTGCGTACGATAAACACGTATAACGCGAACGCTGATGAATGATCGGAGGCGAGACAGAGAGAGAAGGTCCGGGAAAAGCCAATTTCCGATCGTGTGAGGCGTATTTAAGTCTCGTCCCGCACTCGGAGAGTCATGCAAGATTCATCCAGGAAACCCGTCCACTTTTTCCAGGGTTTTCTTTTCCTCGGGACGATATAATAACGAGGAATCCAGCTTCACGCGGCGCGATCGGCTACTGGCTCCGACCACATGTTGTCGAGAATGGCGGCGTTGGCCGCGAGGGTCTCGCATCTGCGAACCAGTCACACCGGTCCCACTTCTTCCAGTGGCGTAGAATCCCCGAGGTTTTCACCGGTCCCTTTTTATCTCGCTTTCTTTTCTTTTCTTTCTACGCATTGCCCTACGCATTCCATGAATCTCGTCACCGTTTTACGTGGGTGTTTAACACGTTCATTGTCCTCTGATCTTCAATTGTTCAATTATTCTTTTGAGTTAGATGTGTTTCTTCTATGTTACCTTTAGTCAACATATAGCTCTATCTTTATCCAATTTCAAGTTTTTGAGCATTTCGCAGCGTCTTCTCGTTTAAACGTTGATCACTTCTTATTATAGGTCACTGATCGTTACTAGCAGCAACTCTCTGTACTGTTACGATACTAGCGCGCCTTCATCTGGTTTCTGAGGAAAGGATTTATTGCGGGAGTGCAATAAACATTCTCTCGTTCTCTCTCCCCCTGTATCTCTTTCTTTTGAACCTTTCTCTCGCGCCCAATACATATCTTGATACCTGATTGCAGTAGCGGGAACGGCACGTGGCCGAATGCCTTCGACCAATTACAATACGCGAGACCTTTTGCGAGACCCGCGAACATTTTCATTCAATATCGTTCGCCCTTTCCACCGTTACGAAGTTCATCGTACAAAGTAGTGTGCCGCGCTTCGGACGCTGCGCGCATTCGTGCGACTGACACGTTCATTTGCTCAGCGAACCACCTTCACAAAGCCTCCATTTATTCGGTACGGGGAGGTGTCCTTTTTTGTACACTCGTAGCCGCGTGCACGCGCACATACATTCACAGGCGAATGCACCCCCGCCCTTTTTACATCCGATTCTCTGATACCGCGAGCAGTCTCATGTTTCATTACATTTGCAATTACACCGACGTTCAGTGCCGAGAGTCATGAAACCATCTCTATAATAATCCACCACTCTTCCGCGTAATAACGACACAATGTTATTACATTCTCCGTCGTACTGGAACGTACGTTCTGACGACACGTGTGCTCGCGAAGCGGCAGTACGCTCGACAGTCGTATGCACGAGCATTATAGCTCTATTTTCATATTCCGGTTTACGAATAGCACGCGAGCAAGCCCGACGTGCATCCATCCGGCCGTTCCCTTTTCTGATTCGGAAAAAGGATCCGGCGAATGTTCGCTTTTGAGCGTTGCTCGAACGCTACTCGCGCTGCTGGTACCGCAGCCTCACCAACCGCAGGATCATCCACCGATTATCGGGTATACTCGCGTACTCGATACACACCGATATTTCAGACACTTCGAAGCGGCAGGGCGAGAGCTAGGGTAATTAAACCACGCTGGAATTTCACGCTGTAAGGATGAACCTTGGGAGTTGCGAATAAGCCGAACGCACCCTGATGATCTCTTCGGGGAAGCGTCTTGAATGGGGTGCCCAAATGCTCGCATGAAATGAAAGAGCGAGGGATCAGGGAGATCGCGTTGCTCCGTAGAAGAAAATCGCTCTCGCCACGCCGTTGGGTTCCAGTCGAGCCGGTTACCCGCTCCTACCAACGCATTTACCTTCCTTTCCCTTCCGTGGCGCACCTCCGGCCCCGTCTTTCCTCCTGTCTTTTCACTCGCAACCTACCTACCTACCTAACGTTCAGCTCTCTCTCTCTCTCTCTCTCTCCCGTTCTTTCTGATTTTCCGTCTCCTGGCCTCTCTGTTTCTCGCTCCTTTTCTTTCCCCCTGCTGATCTCGTCTGTCGATCTCTCTCTCTCTCTCTCTCTCTCTCGCTAGTATACGTGTCCCTCTCATCTATCTCTCTTTCTCTTCCTCCTCCTCCTCCTCCTGATGCTGCTGCTGCTTGCTTGCATCCTCCACCATATTTCTCTCGTCGCGTATACAGGCGTACAGCATCAGAACATGGCATGCCAAAGCGTAAAGCCGTCCTCACAACGCGAGATCCTCTAGCGCCAACGACATCCGTCGTTATTTGACATCGGGTTCGTTAACGACGGAAAACTACACTGGCGGTATAACAAAAGGATGATCAGGGCTTAAGTGAGCCATTTGCAGAGAGCCGCGCATAAAGGAGCTCCTTATTTAATTTGAGTGGATGAAGCCCGAAGGCTCTGTTCACTGTCACCGAGATACGACCGCTCCAATTAATCGCGCCGCCGTGAGCGCTCTTTGACAGCGGCCGCGTGTGTATCCCGCGCACACACACATATTCCGTGAAGGGCTTGTCGAGAATTTAATGTCGAGTGCAACGATATATATCGGCTGCCGAGTGCTGCGAAGTTCGCGTAAAAGGCGGAAATCTTACGGTCAAAGTTGGAGAGGCTCGCAACGGAGAGACGCGAGTGCCGCTCGGTTTGCGCAAACGCTCTTCGAGTCATCTCTCTTTTTTCTGGCTTTATTCTGGCTCTCTGTTACAGTCTGATGATACAGTCGAAAAAGATCGTACCGTGTATAACCGACAAGACTCCGCTATCTGCCCGGCGCTGTGCGACAATCGTCATCTCCGCCACCTGTACGAGATACAGCACCGCACCACGTTTGTTTACCCATGTTTATTCAGCTTTATGGGCTGTATTCTGCAGTCGTTTCCCCCATTGGAGTAGTATCGTAGGGTAAATATACTCGATAGACGGCAACCGTAAATACAGCTTTCCTCCGATATTTTTCGCGCTGCGGTATTTCACACTCTTGCGTTGATATCAACGTTGGGATCCACACGGTATCCCAATGCGTATCGCGCCTTTCTCGCGTGGTGTTTCAAGTGACGGGGATCGAATTTTTCACAGTTTCACGGAAGTCACATTTTCGCGCGGATATTTGTACTACTCCCAGAAAATCTCCGGCTTTCGTTGTTACAACTGGATTGCCTAAGCTGATTTAGACTGCCTGCATTTTAACATGTTGAGACGTCGTAAATCCTGAATTAGAAACCGTTGACACACGCTTCTCATCCTTCTAACAAACTAAATTCGCGGCACGAAATTAACAAGATCTTGCCTCTCTTGCAAATTTACATGAGCACTAAGTCTTTTCGAAATTTTACACGCAAAAAGGTTTAATCAAACAGAACCGTGGATGATGCTGAATAAATGAAGACGAGAGAAATGAATAAACGCACGACGTGAGGAGGGGGAGGGGAGGGGGAGGGGGAAGGAGATTTACGCATTTTCCTGTTGTGCATAACTCGGCTATCGGTAGATTTAATTCCCGTAACTAATAATTTGTTGTTCGCTGACTTTCTCCACGGTAAAGCAACACCACCCGCGGACCAAGGGGGTGCGAACCACCCGCCTTGTAGCCGCGGCGCGATCACCAGGCGGCAAAGTTAAACGGATTGGCTGTGGCCCGCGGTGCCTGCTGTGCCTGCTGCCGGTTATTAGCCGCGAGCGCCTTATTTATAGGCATTGCGTTTACGTCGTTACGTAGTCTCGGCGTTTGCTCGGCTTTTGCAAGAGGAGCGGACGTGCACGAGCGGATAGCGCCTTCCGCCGAACGGCGAGAGCCGAGCAAGCCTAGGCGGCCGATCTCCTCAACTTTTTCCAGCCGCGCGTCGCTTTCCTTCGTTCATCTTCGTTTTCCCCGCGATGTTCCGGGCTCGCAGCACCTCTCGCATCCCTTTTGCTTCGTCTTCTCCTCTTTTCCCCTTTTTTTTTCTTTCATCGCATCTTCCCTCGCCCCCGTGTTTGCCCGGCGCGTCGCCATATTTATAATAAAGTCAATAAACCGTTATATCGACTGAAAATTCATAAGCGCTCTCTTATTTTCCGGCGCGAACGTTTCAGAACTGCTATTTCAAGCAACTTTGATTACCGTTCCTATAATGACCTTACGAGGGAGAGAGAGAAAGGGTAATGGTAGCAGGCGAGTTTGTAATAAAATCTGCGTTTATGTGCAACGTGATTTCAGCTCTTGCTTTCGATTTATCGTTCAATCATAAGAAGAAGAAGAGAAACATTACGTGTTACATATACATTTACTGCTCTATCAATAAATCGATATGAAACGCGATCCAAGAGCTCGATTTAAAAAAGAAATTTCAATTTATAAAATATGCTGAATTTTTGCAAATATTTAAGCGTGCTACATTTCACGTGCATGATTTGACTCGGTTATCTATTCCAATCCGGTGCCAATATTTTACAGGTTTTCCACTATTCTCAGTTCTTGCCTCGCGCTCTCTGGATACAAATCACGATCTGGATAGGAATATTTTATATACGTTGGTCAACGTCAGCAATTTACGTCAGCGTAAAATCTGAGAGAAAAAGATCCGCTAGATTAAGTAACGCAATCACTTTTCAAACATCCCTCGCAATTGCAGCAACCAATTGTACTCTTTTTTAATTTTTTAAACTTTGCCATTCTCAATCAACATCAAAATATATTTTCGCCATTTCTCTGTCCCCTTTCTTCCTCTAATCTACCCACATTATTGGAGTTGTCTTGTATATCACGCGAGTCGCTTATGCTGAAAGCGACGCAAGCCGAGTTTTGCAACATTATGAATTTCAACGAGGTATATAAACCGATGCGGAGTACATATTTCAGCAAAGTTTCCAGCGCCGGGAACTTTTCACGCAAACAGCTCTTTCCGCGCCATACATTTCTGTATTGTAATTTATCGATCTATAGCGCATAATTGCAGCGCTATCCGCGTTTATTCCATGCTAATTCCACGAGTAAACCACTTTTTACGCGCGCAGGAATCATTTACCCCACACGTTGCGGGCATATTTATACACGTGCTACGTGCATCCTTACTCTGACGGAGTTCGTTGCAGAATAATAAATTGCAATCTCTCACTCTTTCTCTTCGCTCTCCCCTCGTCCTCCTCGTCGTCGGCTCTGCGGCGCCACCCTTTTAACCCCTGCCCCTCGTCACGTACAAGCCCGCACAAGAGAAAGAAAGGGAGAAGCGGGTTTTATAAGAAGTACCAATTTTAAACATTGAATTTAAATTCTTGCGCGCGCGCTCCCCACCGGATGCACGCCCGTCTTGGAAACTTCCTAATGAATTCACCGCTCTAAGACCGTAGGAAAAGCTCGCGCGATATGCGCAGGAATTATTATGCCCAAGTATATCGGCAGCTCGGTTAAGTCGAGAACGAGCCAACTTGGAGGCGCGACGCATCCCTCCTAAACTTCTGTAGTTCCGTCAAGAATAGAATGAGGGGCGAAAGAGAGAAAGAAAGCGAGAGGCCGCCTAGGGTGGATGGAACGGCGAAGGTGGAGGTGGCCAAGGGTGAAGATGCGCTGCACCGGAGGTGGTAAAAGGGACGAAGTAAAAGTAGTGGGAAATGGTTCTCCGCGGCGGAGAAAAGTTTTCGGTCGCGTTGGTCGCTTTGGGCCCCCTTTAAGGCCGTCAAGGCGCGCTTCCGCCATTTTTTTCCTCCACCCCCGCCGAAAGTCTTCGGGCGACCGCTCGCGGAATTAGCGCGTCAAATTAACGGGGGTGAACGTCTCATCAATATTGCGTTAGCTTTGCATTGAAAGAAAAAAAAATCGATTGCAATTTGTCAAACGGTCTGTTCACTGTTCGCAAAAGTTGACTGCTGCGACGACACTTTTACGCCCGCGGAAGATTATGTTGTTTTATTAACAAGCGCCATGGCTGATCGAAGTTCGATGAAATATCGAGCGGACGGTACGGATCGTTAAGTGCGGTAATATTAATCGGCTGGTGCGCATCGATTTATGCGGTAATCTACTTCGCCGAGCGAACGCGTACGTAGAGGAATATTACATTTCCGCAAAATGGACTAATTAGCTCCCAGAATGTTTCGCCGAGATGCCGGCAACTAAATTATTAATAAATCGATTCTCGTTAACAAGGGATCACCTATCAAATTACCTGTTTACGCACGACAAATGAGTGCATCCACGTGCAATGCACGTACGAATATGCACGATTGACAACATGTATCGGAATATTTTACCTCAATTATGTAAAACATATTTGTATATGTAAAAAAAGGCACAATTTCGCATCATGTGCGAGATTTGACCCTCGACTCCGCATTGTCCTGAAAATGACCGATTTAAATTCACTAGCCGATACTTTATATGTCCCCTTCTTCCTTCTCTCGTCTCTTCGCCCCTCCGCAATGCACTTTGAAACGAATGTTTGACAAACGCTCCATCGAGAAGCACGTCCCGCCACTCGGGCCGAAAGCGCGAAAGGTCTTCATTACGTCTTTTCCAAACCTCTCTCGATAGATGCGCCTGTTCACGTCAAAAACACGAGGAATCATTCGGGGGCGGCGGGGGAGAACCGGGAACGAGGGCGCAACGGAGAAATGAGTTTCGCAAGTAGTCGGCTACCCGCGAGGGCTCTTTATAAGCAGAAGGTGGGAAGCGGGGGTGATGGCCCCCGTGATGGCGGATGCGAGGTAGAGGACAAAGAACGCGAAAGGCCGTAAGGGGAAGTGAGCGGTGCTAAAGAGAGGGAGGGCCGACTGAGCGTAAGAACGTCAGAAAGTGTTTATCCTTGAGATTGGACGTCCCAGGAGCCATCGTCGTAATCCCCTCGCGGCAATCTCGTAATCCTAGCCTATATCTTACTCCCGCGGTCCCCTCCGTGGTCCCCCACGAGCATCGCTCCAGCTCACCCTGCATCCTCCTCCGTCGTGGCCGATCTCACCCTCTGCCGTGAAGAGCACCAGCTACGACGCCGGGGATATCCCACCCCGGATTCACAGGGCCATTGTGTCCGAGACAATATTTTTCATTCATTTTTCCCGAGGGCCCGGGCGAACTCGCATTTCGCCTCCTCCGTAGAGAACGAAGAGAAGACTTCTCCGCGACTACTTGCACGGAGCGCGCGATGCGCGCCGCTATCCGCCGCTCCCTGGACGCTCCTCGCCGGCTCTTCTCGGCCCCGCAGCCGTATTTCACGCGAAGGAGTTTCCCGCCGTCTACTTTCGGCCAGATTCGCCGTCGGTGGGAAAATATCCCGGCAATATGCCGACCGCGATAAATCGCGCGCCCGCATCCACCGTGCTGGCCGCGTCCACGTCGTCGTCGAGGAGGCCACGTTGTAATTAGAAGCTGGAGAATGAGGTACTATGGAGGAGATACTACAGAGAGAACGGGGGGGGAGAGAGAGAGAGAGAGACGGAGAGCACTCGGGAACTCGAGCTGGTATCCCTTCGATATTTGACTTTGTCCGAGACACCTCGAACCAGCCAGCCACCCCCGGTCGGTGCACCCGGTCGGGTTTTGTTCGCTTTCCCGAGAGCAGCCGTATCGTCAACCGTACTTTCCCGCGAATCACAGGCGGGAGGAGCGCAAGAAGAAGCGCACGGGATATACACGGCACGTAAGTGCCTTCTGAAACCGAGGCACTTCCGTCTAACGAAAGGTAAACTTTTATCGCGAAGATAAACTCGACGGGACGATTTTTGTCCAGCCGTTGTTCCCTCACTTTTAGTACTTGCTTCAGTTAGAGGGAGAACGAGACGCGACGGCCGACACCTCGAGAGATCGTTAAGCGACCGTGGCTGCAGCAAAGCGAGATGCGACGTTATCAAACACATCCGGAGAGCCACGATGATGTCTCGTTGTCTCGATGTCGAAAAGTTTCCGCTATTATTACACATCCTTTTTTTTCTTTTCATCAAAAATATCATTACATCGTTGCAACGTCAAGGTAATCAGTGACCGATCAACATCAGTGCGTAACATAACGAAAGCTGGATTTATTGCAGACGATTATTCGTCTGCAGCTCTGTTTTCGCGGAAGCGCAGTAGGCTTGACTGTTTCTCGCTGCAAGTTTCTTCGACACGCTATTTCGAAGAAGATCCATAGCCAGCAGCGTGGATAAGCAGACCGTATTCATTTCTATAGCGTTGGCCTGGCCACTTTACAAACGTAGACGGTACATAACGCGCGGGTTACGTGCCACAACGCGAAGCACGTGTTTTACATTAACGATGTGCCTACATCGTTTCCGCGAAGGGCTAACGGGTGGGCACACACATTTTTAGGTGCACAATATTCGATCCCCATGTGGTCGACTGGATATTTGTGGCCTGCTTTCAGAATCGGTTGAAACAAGAGATGCGAGGAAGGAGGACAACCCGAGCCCCTCTCTCTCTCTCTCTGAAGGGGGGGACGAAAGTTATTTTCCCCGCGCGCGTTTTGTTGCCAGATTTATTACCACCAGATTATTTACCATCGGACAACGTAGCCATTGCCGGAGGGCCTGATGAACGGGCGCTTTGTCCGCCTCGTTCGTTTTGCTCCCATTGGATCCGCCCCGACGTCCGCCTCGCGAAGCTTGTAACCCGAGCGTTAAGCTGTCGCCGACCCTTGAATGCTCTCGAGATCGAGTGAGTGAAAAGGGCCGATACCCAGGTCGACTAGGATGCCGATACCGTACGAACCGAGTGCACATGGTACTTCCCCATGTTCTCTCTCTCTCTCGCGGAACTTAAATACTCGCGAGTGTTATGAGCAACTGCAGCAATTCGGAGCGACGAGTACGCGAGATGCCCAGCTCGCGAGACGATTACGTCTCCAGGCTTCACGACATCGCCCTTAAGGTCAATACCTTGCGCTCGGACGAGCGCATTCTGATTTGGATTGTCCGTTGCATCGGCGAGGTCTCAATAGTTTCGATCGATTCCGCAGTATTAATGTCTTATCTGCCGAGAGATGAAGCCATTTCCGTCACGATTAAAAGTTAACTAGAGTTTAAACGATCTGCCGTCTCTTTGTAGGTTCCTGTTTAGCAAAGGGAAAGAAAAGTTGACGGAGAGGAAACGGAAAGAGGAGAAAAAAATGAAAGAGAGAGAGAAAAACACGGAGATAGAGATATAGAGACAGAAAGGGACTCAATTAAAATTTAATCAACTTTAATTGATATCGACGGAAACGAATCACAGCGCGACACGGATGGCTTGCAACCACGATACAACTTTTTCCTGGTAACAAAAACAGCTTTGGTAAACAATGCTTTGTAACGAGAATGAATTTGTTGCAATAAAGGTAAACGATACTGCTCATACCGTTCATTGCAAATCAAATAAATCTGGCTTGGTGATCCGCTGCAGATTTTTTTGGATTACGGATGCGCCGATCGCGGATAAAAATGATAAACAATTCAACATGGAAATTAGCCCCGAGTAAGACAGCTGCAACGATAACTTTGAATGCCAAAAACGCTGCTGCCGTTGTCAGCCTGTTGTTGTCGGCTTGATATGAATTATTTTCGCGCCTACATCACCTAGCCTAAATAGAATATGGGCAAAGGACAATTTACGTGGTGGACATCCACACATAGACATCCACTACGTAAACACACGTAGACAACGTCATCGTTTATGCGTAGACGCTTGACACCGTTGATGGATAATGTACGAGCAAATCCGTACTTCACGATTCTGCACACAGACCTAAGTTATTCGAGATTCCATTCGAGGGGTTGATGCTGATCAAGTTTGAGCGGCGCGTTGCTCCCAGCGCGCGTCCACGTATAGCGGAATAATTAAGTTATCGGTTACCGTGTTATTGACAACTAGATGCAGCCGTCATTACGTCATTACGGATGCGGAATAGATAACCGTATATCGCACGCGACAGAAGGGAGCAGGGGTGACGAGGGGCGAGCTCGTAGGGAGGAAAGAAAGGACGAGAGAGAGAGAGAGGAAGAGTCGGCTGTGGGTGATAAGGGGGGATAAGAGTCGGGGGAAATTAAAACGTAAATTGACGCGTTAAGCGAGCTTTCCCGTCCGCGCGCGCTTCACTTATTAGCGCGCGTCGGTTTCCCGCTGCGAGCGAGCGAGCGAGCGAGCAAGCGAACGAACGAAACGCCCTCGCGCCAATTAAGCGCGCCGCAACGTGCATCGCCTCGAAATGAAAACCAGTCCCCGATTATTCGAGGACGCCTCGTTGCGGGGACATTATAGTCGTTGCACAAAACCGCTTCTCGCGCGGAGAAGAGAGAGAAGAAAGAGAGACAGAAACAGAGACAGAGAGAGACAGAGAGAGACTCCACAAATACCCGTCGGACTGCATGAATACATGTATTTTCGATTTCGAGGAAATATCGCTATTCTACCCTCTCCTTCCGCCGAGTGACGATGCGCCGTATGGTAATGGACGTGCAAGGTTTCTGGGTTCATATCGGTCTCTTTAGAATTTTCCGACCCGATTTCCTCTGTCGTCGACCGTTCCCTCATTTCTATGTTTGGATCCCTCGGCCTTCTTTAAGTTGAAAATTTCAGGAAAGTTTTTTTTCTCCACGGTCTCTTTGAGTTTGAACGTTAAATATTAAATGATAGGTGATTAACGTAAGCTAAAAGTAGCAGTACCGCGTTGGAGTATAGCCATGTAATAATCAATATTGCATTTGTTGTGATATAATAAATGAAATTTTATAGCTCGCACAGAGTAACCCAAAATGTAATTCGGATAATGTTAAATGCTATTGGCTGTATTTCATCCTGCGTAAATATTGTTTACATGTACATCATTACGTTCATAAATAATTGGTTACCATTATGCATTGAAACTATAGCGCAGAGAGGCAATGCCGTTGCATTGAAGGAAAATGTAACGCTGCAGTTGGTTTTATGATATATTTTGACCGATACTATACAGCGACATTTTTTAATTTACGAAGGCTAAGTTTATTGTCACACGAGACAAACGTAATAATAAACGTAATAATAATAAATGATCAACTTGAGACCATTCCTGCAAAAGTTTCACGAAAAAATACGAATCCGCTGATCTCTCAGCTTGCAGCGCGCAATAGAGGTACTCAGACTTTCGTCGTTTCGCCGAGCGGATCGGCGCGCGTTTCGAGGCTGAAACGCCCATGCGAGGTTCAAGAGTATGGCGTGGCTGGTATCGGTATCTCGGTCAAGTACGATGTCGCCGCCACGCCGATGTATACAACCTCGCACTGTTGCTCTCTCGCGAGTCCGCCGCTATTTCCACGGTACTTTCCCGGTTTTTCCCAAGCGCGGAGCTCCCAGCACGCTACCAGCACGCGGAATGCTCGTGTCGTGTTTCCGAGAGGCGCCGCGCGGGAAGCTGCATCGGCGGAACAAGATTGACGATGCGGGAGGATTAACGAGAAGCTGACAATGCGCGCACGGGTATCCGCGTGTCGGCAGAATTGAGTGCGAGTCGCTCCTAAAAGCGTATCCGGTGCTATCTGCAACTCTCTCGTTACGAAACGAGAAAAAAAGAAAAATGCACGCACGCATCCACGTACGCACGCATCGAAACGCGTTTCTTCCGCGTATTTCATAAACGTCTCCGAGCTCGGGGCGCGGAGTGCTTGACTCTGGTTTCTGTTCAGCAGAGAAAAATGCATATTATGAATAATATCAATGTCAGCGCGAATCTATATTTAATTGTTATATTACACTGCTCAAATCAATAAAACGGAGGGAATTGATTTTTCACCAACAGAGGACCAGAAAAGACAACACTTTGTCACTTTCAATCGCGCCATTCCAAAGCATGCACGGTATAAATCCATGTCATAACGAAAATGTGTTACTGGGAAATAAAGAAATTGCCGGGCGCGCACTGCGACAGAGACAGCTGCGTCTATGTATCGCTCGACTTCTTTGCATACGTGGCATCGCGACGTTCAATTTCAGCATCTTGTAGGTCTTCTGTGTGCGTCGTATGGCCTCTCGAGTACGAGGCTTACGTGCATTGGAATATTTTCGGAAAACCTAGTAACGAGACGCTTCGCAACGAGCAACGACGTATACATGGAGCGAAAGCGGTGAGATGCGGTGAGATATAAAGGCGGAGGACGGGGGTAACGGCCGCGACGGTAATACCAACGATAACCAGAAAGGCAATTCAATCCGAATCGGCAAAGATAGAACCGAACCGTTGCGCCCAAACGTTTCCATTACCGGAACAGGGAATGAGAGAGAAAAAAAAGAACAGGCCGCGAGAGCGTGGCACCGGAAACGCGACAGTGCCACGGGTAATCGCTTGACTATACCCGTGCAATACGTAACGCTGGCGAGTAGGACCGATCCTAGTCACGGAACGAGTTTTGCGAAGGCATCGATACCGAGGAGCGCTGTTAATTTGGAAAGGTAGGATTAAGCAGTTAACGAGCCCGTTCGTTTAATCGCAACGACGCGTCGCTCCGCGTGACAAACGGCCGCGAGCGAAACCGACGGAAACGGATGCCCGGCATGCGCGATCGGACGCTCGATCTCGTAATTCCGCGAGAATCGAACACATTTTTTCGTAGTCGGCGTATCCCGCGGCTAACGCCGAACGATGATTCCAGAGGAAATACGAAAAATTCCTGCGAGAAATGTAGGGCGACTAGCGAGGTGTTTCCAACGTACGTGCTACGTCATCCACTGGCTCCTCCGGCTCTCGCGGTCATATATAACACTTTAGATAGTCTTTCACGAATGCGGCTGGCGAATCGTTCGGCGAACGTGCTGGTAGCGGATACAAGACCCGCAAGCCGTTTTGCAAACGTCTAGGTCCCTCCGAAACGTGTATCTCTAATTAAAAGATTAAAGATCGAGAATGGAATCGTCGTTTCATAGGAACATGACAAATGTCTAAAATTCTCGACTGCTTAGAGAGAAAAACCGAAGGGGTGAAACTTAATTCACGCGCATTTCCTGAGTAACAAGCGTGCGCACGCGAATTCACGCACGTCGAGTATGCACGATCACATCGAAGCTCGCGACTTGCGCCAAGGAAAAGCTGTACAAGCGGGTTAAAAGCTATCCCGGAGAACGTGCATAGCGCCAGCAATATCCTCTAACGGGGCAATGCAGGATAATCGAGGAATTAAAGTCTCAGGCGGTGATTTCCTTCGAGTATTGCAGACGTTAGTGCGCGGGCGCAGGTCGCCGGCATTATTTCCAGCCCTTCTTGCAGCTCCAACCTCTCCGTGGATAACGCTCACAATTAATCAGATAAATCGCATCACGATCGAGTTATCTCAGGGCCCTATATATAACATTCTCGGAACTGTCTTTTCGCTCGCGCACACATCTCGAAACGGGAATAAATCAGAGTATCACGGAGCAGAGTATCAGAACACGTCAGTTTAATTAAAAATAATGAGGAAATGATGAAGCACAAATAATGAAGTATCAACGAAGACGTTTATGTACTCATCGAGTTATCTGCTGAGGATTTATGAGCTAGTTGCTAGTGTTTGATGTCTTTCGACACCCTAAATTCCGAAAACCTTTTCCGAGATCGGTTGCCTCGATAAGCGCTACCCGCAGATGGCTATTTTAAGCGACAGCAGTATCGAGGGACACGATGGTGTCTCGCATCAAGTGACACGCAGCGACGAGATTCATCCCGTTCCCGTACATTAACGAACCAGCTAACTGAAAATATCGTAAATTATCGCAATTATCACGGCAATGCTTGCGCGCCAATTGATTAATCATTGACTGATCTTCCACCAAAAAAAGTGTCCAGAAAATCCTGCAGCGCGCGTAATAATGGCAAATGCGCTGGAGAATGTTGGAGTTGATCCAGTGGATTCTGCAGTATGATAGTAAGTGGTTAATTCCCCGACGGAGGAGTGTTTCTGATAGGCACGCGGCTTGTTAATGGGTTTATAGAAACCGCTAACCGCGCGTATACACGATGCTCGCCGTACAATTCGTCGGCAATGAGTAGATATACATATGTAATAAAATGTAACACAACCGTGCCGTCTACTCGCGAGCGTTCCCTGCGTACTCAGCGCATGCGGTATTCTCCTTTCCGCGCTCCCTTTACGTCTGTCAGCCCGTCTGTCGTGTCTTCGTCGTGTTTCCATGCGTAGGTGTCCATCGTGGGTGGTCGTGTTAATTGAAAGTTACGTCGTTCCACGTGATATTTGACACCCCGAGCTCAACCTATCCGATACTATTGCAGCGCGATACCGCGCATCAGGCCTGTCCGTGTCGCGAACAAAACGTTTTTCCTCTGCTGCTCGTTGAAAAAAGTTCAGGAAAAACGCGGGAAGACAGTTAGACGAGACATTCACTCTATAAATCATCATGCAGTATCTGTCGCATCGCGCGTTGCGACTTGGAGCACGCACGTCAGAAGGCACATAACCAATTGTGTCCAAGAAAAGCATGCGACAACGATGGACATCTATTTACCCTCGCTTGTTCCAAAATGCTTCGATTGCTCGATAAAAGGCCAAGCAGTCCCTTACTTAATGTATATTCTAAGAATACGATGACAGGGAGCACACACGCACAGAGCATAGGTCTAATTCTAATATATCAGCTCTAAGAGATCCTGATTGGTGATTGCGCTGGGTACATTGTGATCAAAACGTCGCACATGGGGACCGAGACATCTTCTCTTCCGCCGCGTTCGACGTAAAACGAAAAGTAGTCGCGCCCTTACGAGTGTATGTTTTAGGAGCGCGATTGGTTGGCCGTATCGTTAGCAGAAAAGTTACGGCGACATGAGCGGACGAGGATAAGGGCCACCTCCGCTCGATGAACTTAGATAGGTCTCGAGCTGGTCGCGAGCTATCTTTAGGTTGCGCGCGCGTGTTTGGAAAAAGGGCCAACGAGCTGCAGGAACAATATGTTTGCTCATCGTCGACTTCTGTTACTTTTTCAGCACCGTGACACGCGTTTATTTTTTCCTATGATATGCGCGCGATGCTATGGGGCAACATACAGGATGGTTCAGGCGTTTCTGTTCACGTGAGCTTAAAGATCGCTGCTTGAGGAAGAAACAGTTGTACGTTTCGATATCGAGATGGTTTTCGAAAATGATTGGCTGAGGAGGATCCGCGAATGCTCGCGAGAGTGTTAATGATTTTGTAGTTGGGAGGAGTAATTGCACGTGGGACACCCTGTACACTCGTCGGAAATCGTTAAAAGCAATATATATATATATATATATATATATATTACTGTGCTGTGACATTTAAAGCGAAACGTTGTAGGAGATATCTAAACAATAATAGTCAATTACGTTTCGCCCATTTGCGCATTCGGAAATATCCATTTCCGTTTTAGTCAGTTTAAATGAACAACAGGCGATTAATGACCGCGCATAATATCGAATTACTTCATTATATGCGAGTATCATCCCAGCACTATTCTGATTAGACCTGATTACACTCGTGCTTGTAGATTAGACAAATTACATCGGAAAAGTGATCTGATGCCCAATACACTTTAACGCGCCGATACATCCAGAAAGGCAGAAGAACAATAATATAAAATATTTTTCACATACTGATGACAAAGATTTCAAAAGAGAGAGACATTTGAGATATTGATTTTATCATTAAATTTAATTCACATCTGATATATGTATATCAGATATATGTATATCTCAAAATTAAAAAATATCTTATAAATCTAGAATCATTTGCAATGCTGAGTCGAACGTTGCATGTACAGTAATGTAAATAACTCGATTCTACGACATTGTACATCTGTTGTTTGCTTCAGTTCGGCCAGATAGACGCAGATGGAGAACAACGTCGAAAGGAACATCGACATACACGTCAGAATTCTTTCCCGGATGACTTGCTTGCGATAGTGGCGTGCTCGGGTGTACGATACCACCGCAGTGCATTAAGCACAGATATAGTTTGTTTCTCTTTGGACGATTTTGACGTCGACGATGGCCCGATCGAACTACCGGATATCGCAGCATAAATATGACGAAAGCAGAAGAAAGAAAGAAAGGAAGGAAGGAAGAAAGAATCGGAAAGCGAGGGGAGACGTCTCGTTGCCGTGACATGCAGTGATACCGTCACGTTTACCGACCATTGTGGCTCGTGGCCCTCTGTCCGCATAAAGATTTCCGTCCAGTGGAGCCGTAACTTGGACATTGACGTTATAAACTAACAATAAAAACGTGCCTTCGCGTTCTTTCTCGTGGAGACACGTGCGTACGTCATGGTCCCGCGAGCTGATCCGCGGAAAAGTGGTACGAGGGAGTGCCTCGCATACCGATAGTTTTCGAAATTGAACAAAAAGATCGAATCGAGTTTTCTCTCCATCGAAATGTAATGCGTTCTCGATCCGTCCGACACAAACTGCGTGATGAAAATAAAAAGCGAACGTGTCCTTTCCACACGCGAACGCTACGAGGTGAACTCGCCGAGAGTTTCCGCTCGCGAGCCTTTCTCCGTCACGCGATTAAACGCGAAATATATATCTCCTCAAGTCCGTTGTTCTCCGCTTTCCGCTTTATCGGGAGCGATCGAATGCATGCGAAAAGGCGACGAGAAAACCAGCGCAGCTAAATCCGTTCTTGTCCAGTTCGCAAAATAAGTGTGCCGGTGCTGGGCTTAATGGAAATTACGGAATCGCAGTGCCTTTAGAGAGCCAATAACGTAGCGGTCAATGGAACACGAGCCGCATCCGGACTAGAAACTAGATCTGCTCGACTAGCCTCGTTAAGCGACGTAGTTATCTGCGGACGCGCGTCTCGCACAGGGCGATGCTGGTAATTTGGGTTCGGTGTCGTTTGCGGGGCGTGATTAGACGGAACCAAGATCACGGGGATGCGCGGTAAGTGATTGATGAAGAAAGGATGAAAGCGAAGACGGATACGCCCGAGTGATCGTACTTGTTTCATTAAAAGAATACACCGAGTGCCTCTTCCGCGAGGGATCTCTCGAAAAATCATCAGCAAGATAATATTTTCATTGTCTCGCTCGAGAAACGTGCATGAAGTAGCTTATCTCGAGACATCGTCGCAGATCTCAGAGATGTATTATTATACGTGGGACGATCGAATATCAGCACTTATACATATATACATATGTATATATCCAGCCGCTTGTATCGCCTGAGAAACGCGAGACTTGCGAGAGAGAGAGATTCCTTGCTCTCCCCGTGAGCTCTTTAGATGTTCGCACTGCGACTATTGTGCGCAAATAGAGAACTTTTCTTCCTACGCGGCAAGATTTTTTCCTTCCCGGGAAAAATGCTTATTTTTTACACGGAATCAATTGTTCCGTGCGCTCCGCGCTCCGTAAAGCGGAATCTGTTCGGAAAGTGCGGAGGTGTTTGAGCGCGAACATAACTCGGCGATGCGTTCGTTGGATTCGTTGGATGCGTTAAAGATTCGATGAATTAGCGCGAATTGATTGATCTACCCGCTAAGTTCGCGGGACTCCACGAAAATTTCCTTCGGATCATCGGAAAACTCGATTTCGCTGGCCGCGCGAAACCTGTCCGGCAGGTAGACGCGGAGGAAGGATGAAACTCTCTCGCGACCAGTTTTCGCGAAATTACTACTCGCGTACACTGGTTCGAACGATGGTGATTAATATCACGAGTTATTGCGATAATATTTCAGCAAACAGGTTTTCACACGCACGCGATTATCTCTCGATCAAGGAACAGGAAATTTGACGCATCGCTATCTATGCTTTTTTTCTCCATCGGCAAGCTGATCATGCTTAATTACGTGAGAACTAACGGAAAAGAATCAAATTTAATTTCTTCCATTTTATAGACGAGCGAGTATTTCTCAAGTGTCGCTCAGAATTATTGATGTTACGATATTTAAATAAATAAATATCGCAGTACATGGAGAAACGAAGCTTCCTGCAAGAAACGCGAGTCTTTTCGCTGGTTCAATATAATTTCGCGTAGCCACCAGAGAAAAGCATCTTACCCTCTCAAACAAGAGAGCGTTCCGGAGGGCAGAGGTCAACGTTTGTACGTCGCGTCCCCGCAATAGCTTCCTTCCGCGCAATGTTAAATAGCGCGGCTCCGCGTATACCGAGTCGCGGTATTAACAGCCCGTGAGAACGGCGCGGTTGGGTTAATGGCATCGTAGGAGGAAGTGCGCGATTACAAAGTCGCCTCGTTGCCGTATCTTTTTTTCTCTTTTTTCTTTCTCTTTTTCCCTTTTTCTATTCGGGCCTCTTGCCCGTTTTATATCCACCTCCCGCGGTCGGCACTTGTTATCGCATCCTCCGCATCGAGAGTCACCGGAGGAACAATAGCATCGCACCCGATCATTAAGAGGCGATGAGTCAAGATTGGAGCCATCGTCCTGGCACCCTGCGCGACAATGACGAATTGGAAATTGCCTCAGCGACCCTATAAATCGCGGAAAGATGATGACTATCCGGCGCGGCAGCGGAGCTGTGACAATCCTGAGTCCTGATGCGCCATTCATTGCCTTCTTGCAGAGTAAATTGGTCAAGCCTTTCTGTCAAGCCTTCCGCTTCTCTTTCTTGGAGCGTCCGTTCTCGTTTGTGCATGAAGTGTACATGAATTGTGATTTAATACATGTCTTTTCATTTTGACATTTTTTCGTGTTTTTGCTTAGACGTTTCCAAGGTTCCTGTCCTTTCCCGTTTCTAAAAGTACCGCTCATAACGTAAACTTAGAAAAGGCTTTTATGCCTTTGTGTGGCTGAAGAAAATTATGCATTTATTTTTTTGTAAATTGCACAAAAGCCTGGTTTTACGTCTTCGATGTAATCGTATATACTCGTAATTAATTGTTTCCAATGTTTTCTTTGGCTATATCAGATTTCATATGATCTAATCGAGTATACTCTCTTTAATCATTAATACATCATTATTAATACATTGATATATTAATAGCAGTACATCAATTAAATTACAATGCAATTTACTACTTTTATATTTCCATTTAAATTAAATTTGTTTTAATAAAATACATTCGAAATAATACAACTGACCAGTCTACATTTTCTTCACAATACATTCTCTTAAATGAATGCAATAAATTTACAATAGTTAGAGTTCACTGGTACAAATTAAATTATTGCAGCAAAAATATCATAACGAATAAATATTTCGTAAATTTATAAAAATATATCCGCGCAATATCAAAGACCTAGTTTCTGACTTTACAATGTAAATTATATTCAAGTAATTTCACATAAATAATACGTTCATGCGTTGCTGAACTAATCACTCCGATACAGTTGTACCCGCGCGTATTGTCCACATCTCGACATCAAAGCACGACATTAATATCATCATGCCACGTATTTCCATAATGAATATTTAGCAAATGAAAATTTCTCTCCACAAGCAAACTAATCGAGAGAAAGAGAAAGAGAGAGATGAAACAAGCGGACGGCGCGTTAAGCGCGTCTGTTGTTACTTAACAAATTGCACGGACGTTCCATCTCCCGGCCGCATTTAGTTCGCCGTCTTCGATCTCTTCAGAGTATATTAGCTTCGACGTGAAAGGTATTCCTTAATTAGCTCGACTCGTACGCGGGCAAGCAGCGTAAAAGACGAAGACGGTGAGGAAGGAAGCCGGCGCATAAGGGCGCAGCGCGCCTCGCGCGCCCACGTAGCACTTGCTTTTCATTTGGACGATGGACTCGCGCGCCGATGCACTTTTATAAATTGCACTTGGTGCTTGGACGAGCTTCCGCTCGTCCCTGGGAGGCTTCGGTTTGGGATTTGGAAGCAGCCGCCCGCGCCGCGGCATAGGAAATTCTACGAAACCGCCGAATTCGGCAACAACTTACTTGTGCACCGTGGCGTGGCGGCCCGATAACTTTTTATCGCGAACAAGTTTCTGGCGCGTTCTGTTAGTCCATGGATTTATCCGTGCGGACGATACGCCAAGTCCGACACACTGTCAAACTCGAAATTCTCCTTCTTCCCTCTCTATCTCGTTCTCTCCTCGAGAAATATCGTCGGTTTTATCTACCTTCCTCTGACGAAGTCGCTAAACTACTTTGATAACATCCAATTTTGGCGATTCCGGTGACTCGCGTCACAGCTACTCGATTAGCACACATTCTTCTCTTTTTTTGGCGTTTCCAGATTCAAACTCGCGTCGGAAACACCTTCATGATTGCGTCAGCTTGTTTCCGGAATTAATTTTAAATAATTTTTTGCCAGGCGAGAATACTTTACTTTATTTGGCAAGAAACCACATTCGATAATATCACAGCTTCAACGAGTCCATTGTCAACTTTCAAGATGACGAGACGAGTGATGTCGCAGTCGTTGTTCGAACAGTGATCAGATTAAAGGTGGCAGGGACTAAAAATGGCAGATTAAAGTCGCCAGGGTTTTAAAGAGTTAATTTTCCGCGAGTTTCGCGGTAACTCTGTCAGTCACGCGATTCGATTTCTCGTCGTTGTTGTGAGCTACAGCGATTTTCCACGTCGTCGTCGTCGTCGTCGTGCTCCGGTAAATTTACCCGATCGTATATCTGGCCGTGCTCTTTTCCCGCATCTTCGGGATTCAAGCAGGTATGCGCACAATAGTGGCAACAGTATCAACATCAGAAGGTGCACCACCGTGCGCTTCTCAATGGGATACCGGGTACCAAACGTTATTCGGTTCAAGCTACAGAATAGCGAACGCGAATACCCGTGTATATATATATATATGGCTAGAGTTCGTTGAAACATGTAATGAGAAATAGCGTAACGGAAATCGGACCGCGCATTCGTGTGGTAGAAATAGGAAATCGTTCGGGTATCAATCTGCACTCCTCTTTGCGCTTCCGCGTGAACGGAACATTTTAATCGTGACGTTATTGTTCACTTTTCTCCCCCACGGAATTTTTATGAAAGTGAGAAGTCAATTCAAGTGAAAAATACAAGCGAGCAGTAAATCGAGTCGTCGATATTTGAATAAAATTACGCGGGAGGTGCGCGCGGGACCGCGTTATTTGCTTGCTATGACCGCAAAGTGTAACGATAACTATTAAAAGCAACATGAAAACTGCGCGACTGTGTTCCGGACGGTTTCGAGCGGAATAAAATTGCAAAAAATTTCGAGTTGCACCCGGGGGTACCGTGTTTAATAAACATGGGAGCCTGTTTTGCGTCGAAATCGGCTTGGCGACACGAATCGACGCTGCGAGCCCGCTCGCAACCCGATTGCCGCGCCGGCGATTGAGGTGATATCGATTGTTTTACAATTCCCGTAACAAATGACGCGCCCACGCTCGCCGTGCCGATTTGCGCGAGAACTTTTAACCGCAATTTTACCAGGAATGTCGAGTGCCACGTTTACGAGAGACCCGCGCCAACCCCGCGCGTACCCGGCGGCGGGTTCGCCGCGATGACCGTACTATCCGGATAAGATCGTCAACGTGAAACGTTTTCGGCAACGTTCACGTCCTTCCTTCCGGTGCATCCATCGAGAGAGTCGCGTCCCATAAAGGAGGACCGTCCGTCCCATAAGCCTAAAGGACGGATATTTCCCTCCCATCCCGCCATCGTGCCGGTTATATAACCGCGTTCTTTGATCTCCGAAAAAATTCAATTTGCCTGGAGATTGAACGACGGTCACTGAACCGCACCGAGCGAGTGAGCGCACGCGGACGTGGATCCTCCTCCTTGCGAAAATCGCTCACGGCGCGGAAACAGATCGCGACGAAAAACGTTTGCTCGGGCTCTCCTCTCGGGCCCCTCCTTAATTCGGCGTATCGAGCCGTGCCTTAATCCGCAGACATTCAATTTCATCTACGTGGAAGAGAGAGCGGGAGACTCGAACGCAGAGGATATCACGGGATACCGGTTGTGATATCGCGTGGTCCAGGTGCAGCATAAATATTCACCGTTACTTCTGCAACGACGCAGCAGCTGATAGATTCATGAACTTGTTGACTCGACCGAGATAAACAAGAAACGTTTGCCGCTTCCCGAAATGGATCAATAAATAATAGCTCGTTGCGAAGCCCGTGACTACTTCTTAGCAGTTAACTTTCGAGTTGCTTCGAACCGGCTAAAATGTACTTAGCACACGATTGCACAGGGTTACCAGCATGCTGGTGGGTTTTTCCGACTTTTCGCGGACGAACAAGACTCCGAGTCGCGAAGTGAATCTTTCCCTGTCTGAAATCTTCTTTGTCTCTTCATCAATACGCGCGCGGTGTTATCTGGTCAGAGTCGCCTAATCGCGAGGAGAGACAATCGCTTCTAAACTTTAGTTTCTTTACGTTAACACTGGTCTACCTGGGTGATAATTCTCGGTATGGAACGCTCTGTTATACATGCGGCGATGTTTTCTTCGAAACAGTTAGTGTTCGCGGCAACTAGCGAGCTAGTTTGCTCCAGTTTGCTGTAACGTGGAAGAGTAGACTGATACGGACATAGATATCGGTTAATACACATGCTGCAGGACAAAAGCGTCCGACAGCGGCTCGCAAGTCCTTGGTGTTTCATATTCAAGGTATTTTCATGGTGGCTATTTAAGCTGATAAGCTTTTTAACTTTAACGCGTAATGCGGTTTGTCTCTAAAGCGTAAAAGCTTTTGCGTGCGCGGTGCTTCGTGACGAAACCTGTGCGTTGAAAGTGATTACGCAAATTGGAAAATTGTTGGGAGTCACTGCTGCCGGACATTACGTCTGATTGGACGACATGATACACTGAGTATTGTACATTGATTAAGCAATGATTAATAGAGACAGAAATAAATACACAATGATAACAAAATGACAACGAACTAACTAAGCGGCAATTAGGATAATTATGAGGAGTGCTAATGTACAATGAATTTGATATAATCATCCCCATGGAGGATGAGTAGAGATTAACGAGTTTGAAATATGAAAATCGCGCAAAATGACCAGATAAATAAAATATAAGGAAATATACGGGTGTATTTGTTCATTAATGAATACCATGTTAGCTCTAGTTACGGTTGATGCTCACGTTCGCGAGCATGCATTTTTTGAGAGATATAATGCACGTTCGTAATATTCACGTTCCTAAATGTACATTTCGAAATTACAAAATATTTAACGCAGCGACGAATTTGCAAATTAACGCAAATTCTCAATATAGACAACGTATCTTTTCTAAAGTTCATGCAAGAACAAATATCTGCAATCGCAAATAATCACAAGTGAAGTAACATTTTCATAATAAGAGTTAGAAAAAATGTAGCTGAATCATATTTGTGTAGCGAAACTGAAGTAAAGCAATACGAAAGTGAATTTTTTAAATGCAACGTAAATCGATCCAGCTGACGAAAGATGGTAAGAATGAAAAAGAAAGAGAGAGAAGAGCGCGGTCATCTGCGCGCGTCTCATCTAGGCGACTTCGCGCGGTTTCTACGGAGCATGTACGGCGCGATAAACGTAATGCATCTTCAACCAGACCGGGCCAACTCTATTAGCATAAATTGAGCCGAGATACGCGCCCGTAACGCCTGACTTTTACAACTATTTTTATTGCCTCGACTTTATGCAACCTCGCTGCCTGCAGCCGCCGCGCCGCGCCGCGCGTTCTCTCGACTTACCTTTGCTCGAAGCGTGGAACTCGCTCCAAGTTAAACGCGTGCTATCGCGAGGAACACACACGGGACCAGGCTGAATATCTTTTACAATCCGTTTACCTACTACCACGAGCGTCGGCGATGCATATGATGTAAATAGAAAAAGCACTCGCGCGGCAATCAGGCGCATCCGCGGGTACGATTGGCATTATAAAAGGAAACGAAAAAAAATAGAGAGAAAAAATAACGCGCTAACGCGTTATTTAACGCGTAACGATGACGCGGAACTGACGTTCTGCACCGCTCTGCGGCGTTATTTCGCGAAACACTCGTTTAGCACGCGATTTGGTTTGCGCGAGCTGCTGTTTGTGCATGTAGCTAATTAATTTGTTGACGATTCGCACAGCCGTTATCGGGAAATACGCGCTTGTACGAGCGATGCGGCGTATGGCGAAGGCAACGAACGAGAAAACGACATTCGGTGCCCGCAACCGCAGCGTCCGATTTTCCGCTTCCGTCCGCGCGGATCCCGTCGCACGTGTGAAGTTACGGTCTAACGGTCCACCAATGCATTGCGGGGTATTTTAAGACGAACGGCCGGCGCGTTTACAACGAAGCGTGTAACTGATTTCCGTGTAAATGGTCGCCGGTGCCTGTGCGACCGCAATCCAAGCTTTCCCGTTAAGCCAACGCACGTTTTACGCATCTTTTTACGAATACTCGAAACTCACTGGGTAGCGGGAACACACTCGGAACGCATCGAGGTACAAATTCGAACGAGGCTTTAAATTCTATATTTAATACCTCTCGCATTCTGTGCTACATTTGTATTTGTATTTAATGATAAAGTTCTCATGTTTAGCCGGCTCGCGTTCAATTACTGTTACGTTTATCCTCGCAAACTACGTCATCATCCGTGCAGAAAACAGATATTGCATCGCCGCATCGCCGCATCGCCGAAAAGCTCCATCTCATCGATGGGAAATACACACAGGTGCGTGATCACTATTTCGGCAATTAGTGTGTAAATTTCCCTTCTCTTTCGCATCAAGTGAAAGATTCATAAGTCGCAAGGTAAATCCATACACGCAAGTCGATGCCTCTCCCTTAAAAGGCACTCGTGTAGGACGTAACTTCCAGCAAGGCGCTTCCGGCTGAATTTTGTCCCGCACGATTTTTATGCTACAAACGATCGCGTTTAGATTTCCGTAAATTCGATAACGCACACACCAAGCATCGGGTTTATTTCAGTTCGGACGTTCAGGCCTGTTTTGACCCGAGGTCAGCTTCTGGTTAGGTCACGTTCGACCCGTGACTCGACTGACCCGCGGCTGCGGCCACGGGCTGCGGCCTCGTGGTCATCGTAATAGGTACATTTCGGCATCGATGGAATGCCGGCGTTTCATGTGTAGACGCGTACAGGGCGTGCCGTATAAACCCCAACGTTATGCGAAGTATTCTAATATCCTACGCGTCCCATAACGTACCATTGATCGATAGGAACGCATTACGTCGCTTACAGGAACCACTTCCGGCACATATGCATAATATTTTCCCCGTTGGCGGATTCGCGTTGCGCACCCGAGCTGCTTTATCGCTTTACCGAGCCGCTGCGCGGCATTCTGACACGTTATTCCAAACATCGGCTCGTTGCGGCTTCATTAATGCGCCCGTGGAAGATGTAAAGGCCAGAGGACCGCATTTTCGATGCTACGTTTCTGTGGCTGTGCGCGCTGCATGACGATCCCCTGATTACGGGAAAAAATGGCAAACGCGACATTACGCGACGGGGATGAGCGCGCTTCGACGTTGCGGAAAGTCCGACGGTGTCAGAAAGTTGCGACGAATAAGACCGAGTGGCTTTGAGAATCTATTTTCATCCGGCAGCAGTCCGTTATTACGGGGACGGTGTAATATGAAGATGGACCTTCGGGCGGGACCTTCTATACGATGTACGACTAATGGATCATCCGGCGCACGTAGCAACGTTTCACTCGACACTATTTACATTGACTCCTAACAAAGTTGGACAACAAAGAATTCCGCTGTAAACTGGATTCCTAACTTGCTGGAGGTCTACGAGCGAAGGGTCGACTGGTACTTGTTGGTTGTTGAGAACTCGTTACATGTCAGTAATTGTTAGCCAATACAGCTGACTGAAAGGCTGCCAGTTACAATTATCGTTACACCCTTTCGTTGATGAACAGACGAGCTCTCAAATAGCGGTGTTCTATTTCCGATAGACAAAAGCTCGAGAACGGAAACGGATATCTGATATCATACATCATCGCATTTTTAAATATAATTCACTCGAGAATATCTTCAATCAATGGGTATACCCAGTACTCTTTTAACTCGAATAAAATCGTCTATTTGGAACTGGTATATCGAATTCATCGGTCAGAAAATTTCTCGTCAAATAATAACCTTATTCCAGTCGAAGATATATAAATCTTCTTTTCTTAAGCAACAGAGTGAAAGGACTAACAAGGGGACGGAAAGCTCAGAATTAAATGGCGAATTCGTCTATTACGAGCCAGCGGACAGATTATCGGCAGAAGCTATTTGCGGATCGGAGCAACGATTTTACGTGCGAGTTTCCACAGGCTTCCAAAACGATTTTACACGCTGCTGCTGCGTCGGATCCTCATGGCATTCATCATGGAATACGGCCGATAATGGTGCGCGGCGCGCAGCAGCACCGTTTTTCTGAAAGTATCCCGGTAGGAGACCATAGGGAACGACAAAGCTGCTCGCCCGCCGTGTTACCTTCCGTGCGCTTAATCGCATTTGCATAATATCAAAATGCCTTTAATGCGTATACCTCGTATCCGCCAGGAGAAACGGTTCTCCCGAGTGTCGTATGATTCCCCTTGCCGCTTCGTTGCGTATCTGTTCGTTTTTTCTTCTCACTCTCTCCGGAGCCAGCGAGAGCGCGGTGGACCTCGAGAGATGCAACTTCGATCCCATGCAACATGCAGTATCCAGAGAAAAAAAAATTGATACTCCGTACATCATTCATTGTACGGAACGTGCCGAACGTGCACGCGTCTATCGTGCCGACAAATTTCGATGAAGAGTAGATTGAAAGAATATTCCTTCCTCCCAAAGAGCAAAGTCCATCTCTTACGTAATTTGCGTGAAATGTTTCGTATGCTACGTAAAAACGTTACGTTGCGCAAAACCCGAGGATCGTCACGGTATTCGCGATTGCGACGTGAAACTGTTGTTTAACTAACGATCGATGTTAATGATACAGCTAACGCGATGCCTTTTCCTCATTTCTGCGCGGAAACTCGCCGGTGGACGCTTGACCGAACCGCACAGCTTCCTGTCCCGATCGATCGATCGTTCGGTCGATCGTTGAGACCGGTGAGGTACGGTGATTACTCGAAGGCAAACGGATCTCCCGTACAGGGGAAGAGGCAGAAACTGCCTCGCGCGCAGCGACTTCACAAAAGCGCTCCGCAAATATTTGCAGCCACGCGTATATCCGCACCGGCAATCTCTCCGGTCCGTTTAACGGATCCGAGACACGCCACGAAGGTGGACCCGCTCGCGGAAGCTCATCTACTCCGTTCCTCGGAAAGAAAAACTCCCGCTGACGGAATGATTCCATCGGCCGCCCTCGTCAGAAAAGCGGCGGAAAAGCGGCGATAAGCGCGTCAAGTTTGGTCCTCCGGAGGATGCGCCACCACGCTTTTCGAGAGGGAGATCCCGAGGCCGAATAAACTTTCCCGAACAATCTACGGGGACTTCGCAGCCATCACCGGCAAACCGGGTACCTTCGATTCAAAGGCGCCGCCGCCAAGGACGACCCGGGATCAATATGAGGAATGCGAGGAACCTCGGTATTCGGTTTAATATAATAAAAAAGGGCCCTAAAAAAGGACATTTTTGAGAATCCTGAAAAGTTGGGAACGCGACACGCATTGCTTTCCCATACACGGGGGGATGGTCAGACAGAGAGATGGTTTTACGAGGCACCTATTTCGATTCCTCGAAAGGAAGGTTTTCCTCTATTTATATATAGCGAATAATGATTCGAAACTTTCTTTTCTACAGTATAAACTGTTTTAAACGAGGATTAATATACAATCGACAGCCGTGGAAAGAAAATATAATCGCATAAAGATATACAATGTGACTTATTATACAGAGTAACCCGAAACAGTGTGATTCTATGTAAAAAATAAATCAAAACTCGTACGAAGAAAAATATCACGAAAAATATAGTAACGTGTTTTCTGTTTTAATGACGTCTGATAGCTACGCGATAGATCGGTGAATTTGTTTACAGCAACTGAATGTGAGTAAAATATACAATATTTTATTTGAAAAAAATAGAGTGATGATATACTGAATAAATAATCCATTTTTTAAAAAAACTTTACTTGTTTCTCTAAAAAATTTACCGTTGACTTTCTTTATTTATATTAACAACTACCGATTCTCGCTACATGTTAGATAATCATAGCCTGAATCCTATTCTGAATTATTCAAGCTTAAAAAATGACATATACAAGATTATATATAAGAGATGTCCAGTTTGCAATTATCCGCGTCAATTCCCCTAAAAATAAAACTTCCACATAAAAACATTTATTATCCCGCATTTTCCAATTTTCGTCATCTTTCCGATTATATCAGCCAATAGTAACTTTGTGTAACCGCACGCTTGTTTATTCACGCACGCGTTTCCGACAAATCTAATTCTGGCATTCTCAGCGAATTAGTTTTTGATCCGGATCTCCGAAGCAGAACCACACGAAACCGCCGCAGGTCGAAGCCGAGGCCTGGGCCTGGTGAACCTCGACAATGGCACACGACCGGACGACGCTCGTAATTCTCGGCCACGATAATAACATGCCGACCAGCCCTATAAACGAGCGCTGCAAACGAACGGCACATGTATGTGCCCGGGACCAACGTTTTCCCGTGGCGGGGAATGTTCAGTATTTCGCGGATAAATTTAGCCTAGCGGCCCGTACGTTGGCCGCGCGCTTTTAATGTCCAGTGCTCGAAGAAGTTGCCGGAGTTGCCGGAGCGCGCTTCTCTTCGGAGAAGATGCAACGGGAATTTTGCCGCCGCTGGTGCCGCATAAAGATCCCGCGAAATCCTCGGTCCCATTGTCTCGCCGTTGACACACGAAACTGGAACTTGCCAGCCGCATTGTAATGGGATTGCCGTTGCGTTCCTGGCAACGCACAGTTGCGCCTAGATATTAAATCACGTTACAGGAATAATGCAGTTAGTTCGTTCGTTATTGCGCGAAGAACGTTCTATCCAGTATACAGCGCGCCTCGCACATCCCGCGCGCCGGCTGTTTCGGTGTCGCGCCGCCGCACAACAGAATTATGGACTTATTTAATTATTACTTCGGATTTTAGATAAGCGGATCCCTTCGCGAAAATCCACCGAAACGTGAAATTTTATCATTGGCTCGCAACCCGCGTGCACTGGATCCCGCCAGAATCCTTGAATTCTCGATGCGACAATGAGATGATTCAATTTATAAGTTCTCGTAACGTGTCGGGAGAATTTTCGTTCTCACGTTGATCTGTCGGACGTAAAAATGGTAAAATGGCCCATGAAACGGCCCGTAGTACACGATCCACTATGCGTGGATAATGTGTCGGGGTAACAATCCAATTGTTACGAGAGAAACAATCGCGGGAGAGCCTGGACGGTCATGCACGCGAGAGTGCTTAGTTTCTCGTGTTATCGGAAACAATGGAATCGCGAGATTTGTAGAGTTATGTACTATAGCTGCTTTTGGAGACTGCTTCGTCCTTTCGTCATCGCTCCATTGCTCTTTCTGCCTTTCTAGCCTCGTAACGATCTTATCTCGAAGATGTTCTCGGGATGTACAATATAATTGCGTGAGACGAGAAAGGCGCTTTCGTGACGATTAATATTTCTGTCTTAACATTTATAATTCATAATTCAAGACAGTTATAATTCGCTTCTATCAAATTGTATGAGACTGTGTTAAATTGAATCAGAGACAAAGGTATTCATCTAGAAATACTTTTATATCTGTTATAACAGCTCTTTAATCGACTGACTAAAGCTTTTAATATTTCTCCTACAAACACATTTATTTTTACAAATATTCGTTTTACAAATTTTGTCACGCGAAATCTGATCGGAATCGCGCACATGATCTTTTTTATTATACAATTTCTATTGTAAAATTATATAGCTCACGATTATAATGCCACAGGCAGATATTCCAATTTTTTAAATCAGAAAAAATCGCGTCTCCTTTCACGTTTCCATTAATCCCGTTATCTTTTAATTCCGAGATGCGAGATGGGAATCCGGTATCGATATCAATAACATTGATATTGATTTGCTTGTAATTTACTAATACGTAGCTTTTAACTGTAATCAAAGATAAATCAGGTAAATGTTGTTCTCTGAAATATTACTGATACAATTAGTTGATACCTCAAGAATCTTAGCGTACAATGTACTTAAAAAAGAAATCCGTCCTGTTTAACAAAAAGGTCAAGTGAGCTATTTCTGCCGGCGATGTCTTAAGATAAAGATTCCAATTGTACGTCTTTATATAAAACCCACACAAAGCAGTTCCAATCCATCGCTCTCGACAAAAGGAGTTATTTATAAAACTTCTATGAATAATGGTTTTGCATAAATAAACTAGACGAGTAGACGAACCAAATTTAAATGAAACTTTCCATTAAAAGTTATTTATAATGCAACAAAGATATTTATTATGCCAGTCTCTCGCGGTATTATTTCTATTCCATGCATTATCTATTTCAATCCGAACGAGAGGCGGAAAAGTAGCATCCGAGCATTTTCCAAATGATAATCCCGTCACCACTTTTATCAGACTTTTTGGCCGCGACAACGTGGCGAAACTTCACCGGTCATTTACGTCACTGGAACGGACATTCGTGGATTACGGCGCGATCGATGCACGTTGACTGCATATCATATGATTAATAGATCAGCATTATCGGTTGTTTAGAACTTGCCGCAGAAGGCTGCAGTTAGCGCGCAACTACTCTCACTGCTTCGAAGTCTCTTCTCGTTTGGACATTACGTTCTCGTACTACGTACTCGATTACCGGTCGCGTCGTATACATATACGACCAGGTACAATGGCAAAGTTAAAATTCAGAGTTTCCGAGGTATGCCTGGCGCTCGTGAAATCGATTTCGCGACGCTAACATCTCCTTCTCGTGAGCAAAGTTCGTACGAAAAGCTTCCTTCGCGACGAGTCATTCTGACATTTCCGGTATTTCGTGTGCTCGCTGATACTGAAAGCATTATCGACGCACCTTTCCCTCCATCTGGGGCGGGTACTTTGCGTTTTAAAGGGCACGCCGCGTCGCGTGAACGAGCATCGTGGCATCTTTACAGCCACTGCATCACGTTACATAACGTTGCGACGCGTCATTCAAGGTCGCGTAATAATGAGATATTTTTAGAATTCCATCGGTCGCGATGAAAAAGTGAGATCCATCGTGCACGTGGTTCGCAGGTATCGACAGGTATCGGCGTTTTCATTTTTTAATAGGTCGATCGCGAGCTTGTTCGACTTCGCAAAATGTCACCGTACCGCATTGGACTATGAAAATGTTACCTCACTATAATTACATCCTTAAAAAACGTGCTTGTTTACGTAGAACGCGCTTGCAATTCTAGTTGGATAATCCCGCATACGTACGCACTCGCGTTAATTAGCTCGAGTTGCCTGCAATCACCATAGTTAGTCTGCCTTTCGAATACGCGCATACAGTCCATATGCACCGTTCGCTTTGATCAATGAATACCGACAACAAAACACGGTTAACGTATGTGGAATCGTGATTGATTACGTTGCTATGCGCCAATGTAAGTAACAAATCCTACGTTGCAGTTCATGCGCGCAGGAGCGACGTTTATCTGCATTACAGCAACGTGCTAATAACGAGTCATTGGGTCACCGTTTCTCGTCACTTCAGCGACGGTTGCCGGTTATTTCCTTCATCATTTTTTCAAGGCAAAAATCGACACCAATTGTCGGCAATCCCGGTGTCACGACAGTGCTGGTAGACATTGTCTCGCTTATCCAGGCCGGAGTTTGGGATTGACAGTCAACAACTCCCAAGATTTTACAAAGCCGTCATCCCCCTCGCGAGATTTACTAGTCGGGCACGCAAGGCGACACGCCCGCATGAGACGATAAAGCCTTCATGACGGATGGGGTGGATAATAGAAACTCCACGCTCCGAGAGAATCCGCGTTTCTATCATCCTAGAAAGGCGTACAAGTTGACGCCGTTACGCGTCCCGAAGAACGCTTAACGCCGACGCCCAGTCGTGCATCTCTCTCTCTCTCTCTCTCTCTTTCCTTCCCGCTACCTCTCGCAACGTGCATCTACTGCTACTCGAAATTAATGGAGACTCGGTGAGATTAAGAGAGGTATCGCGCTGGATCTACTTGTGATTTTAACCGACGACGTTAGAACTTTCAACGGTATTTACTGTCGTCTGAGTCCCGCCTAATTATCCCGAGTGTCTTACGTCATCGCGCGTTTCGGGGCACAGACGGAATCTAAGAGGAGAAGATGGTGGGCTAACAATGGCTAATTTTGTATACGTGCGACTTGACGAGCGTGAAAAATCGTCAGGACCCTCGCGTGAAAGTATCGTTTGCTGAAAGACCATTTGCTGGTCGACCCATGCATCTAGATTCACCAGCGAATGAAAGGTGCACGTTATTCGCCAAAGATACAATCATCTTGTTACGAATAAATTTACTTATTTTTGCAATGGTTTGTGCATTTTTGTAACCAACACGGTGTCACTGCTGACGAACGTGACGGATAAGAAAAGTACACGAAAGCCTTCGGCAATTACAACGGACTTCGAGAACGAGCGGAAGACTACGGAAGGAAGATGAAAGGAAGAAAAAGGGAGAAGAGTGCACACACCAAAGACGCACGAGCAGGACGGACTTGCCATCGTACAATGCAAAAGTTTTCAGTCGCGGACTGCAGCTGCGAACTCGTTAACCATATCCGACGGCTTTCCCATGGCGGGGAAAGCTCGGAGCGAGAGTAATATCACGGAGGAAAAAAGACGACAAACATCAACGTAACGCATAATGACGAGCGATGTGATCGACTTATACCAGCTCGTTACGATAACGGTGATTACGCTTTATCACGAGTTTTATCCGAACTCGATACGGCGACGTCACTCCGACAGGTATCTCTCCTTAAACGGGGCTCCCGTTTCCGCAGACGCGAGACAAAAGTTTCGCCGTTGCACTTTTAATGAATATTAATAATCGTGAGCTCGCGCGCGCCGCTATCTCACCGTGATTATCATGGCGACTCATGGAGCCTCGACGTCATTTCCTGACAACGCGCCGATCATTTTTCATTGGTATTTAGCACGCTCGACAAGAGCTCGTTAAACACGTACAATGATGCGACGCACGGAGAAAGAGAACATTGTTGTATGATTGGATTGCGGTAATCAAACGAAGTGAATACGTTCAAACAGAACCAATAACAAAGAACGAGAGAGAAAGAAAGAGAAAAAGAGAAGGAAGGAAGAGGAGAAGAAAGAAAGGACGCAAAAAGACGTGAAATAAATCGAGTTTAACGACGAACGAACTGCATTAACGCCTTTTTATTTCGATCAGAGTTGTTAAATGCGCAAATAAATAGCCAGCGGCGAACGGACGGCGCACTATGCGATAAGCTGCAGCTATAAAAGCTCGCTAAATAAATGGAAGCGCGACGAGAAAGTCAGTCTATGTGCGAGAGAAAAAGATTTAACGCGTCTGGACGACAATTAATTTACTCAACAATGTAATCGCGACTGTCATCGTAATTGTCAACAGTGCAGCGGGAGAATGGCGCCGTGAAAACCATCTCGTTACCCAAGAGAGACACAGGGAGAAAGAGTCGGATATAAAGAATGCGGTATTAATACCGTTCGATTGTTCGTGCATCCGGCTTTCGCGCTGCCGCGCGATCTTCATGACATCGAAGGGAATTTATAATAAAGCGATTAATCCATGTTTCATATCGCTACGTCGGTCCGAGCTTCCCGCTTGTGCTTGAACGCGCGCGTACGAGGAGGCGGTAGGGAAGAAATGGGGAGAAATCACGGCGGCGAGAGCTTTGAAAAATTTAATTACGAATTCTGATAGGGAATATCTATATCTGCGATCCCGATGATATTTCGCGCACCGGCGAGCCGGCCAGCCAGCCAGCTAGCCATCCAGCCAGACAGCCAGCCAGCGGTAAAGTAAGCAAAGTAACCCGAGCCTGAAACACGCGTAACAGAGATTTCCAGCGGATTCTGGCGCGCGCAGCGCGAATTTCACGAAAGAAAATCCGGCCGAACGTTTCCGGCGAGCGGCGCGATTTGCATACGCTATTTTTTCGCCGGCAAAAAAGCTATTTGACGTCTGGATCCCTGCGATTTGAATGTCGCCTTGACGTCAACATGACGACACCATAATGTCAGCGTCGTTTCACGAATGGACTGCATCGGCCATTTGCATTCCGACTGCCATCCGCGCGTATTATTCCGCTGCCCGCAGCGGTTTTTCTTTTTTCCCGCCGCCGCCTCCCGTCTCCATCCCTCTTCTCCATCACCACCTTCTCCGGAAACCGCGCACTGCTCTTTCGTATTCGACATTAATTTAATACTCGTCTTCCTCCGCCTGCGGCGGCAGCGTTGTCAAAACTTTGCATTGTAGCAAGTTCGTCGTTCCATTTCAATAACCGGAAAAATCGTCCGTCGCGCATGCAATTAACGAATGATGAAATTACCAACCATTCCAATTGCAATTATTCAAGCATTAATTTTATGAGGCGCCGGGCGCATTTATGCATTTCGCGTAGGTACATGAAACGCGTGATTCGCACGACGTTATAAAACGTTCCGGATATTAACCGGCCATTATGTACGTAATTTTTATATTGCCGTTTATTCAGCAAGTACCGCGGATTTTTGCTCGAGTGTACGAATAAAATACGGATGAGTCGAAATCCACGTACGGCGATTAACTATTTTATTTTTACGTAATTACGCAGCCATCTCTCTCTAGCCGTCTATTAACTTCGACAATAAATGGGACTGGGTATGTTCGCCGCCACAGTAAAACCTGAGATTCACCGCCCGTCGTAGCTCATCGTGTCAGCCACCGCGGTTGATAGTATTTATCGCCGCTTTCTACGACCCAACAGCCCGATCAAGATTACAGAACGTTTTTGCTCGCCGTCTTTCCGCGAGCCGGAGGAGGCGCAGCAGCTTTGGAAGATCGATGGTTATTGTCGTTGATTACGGTTGTACGAAATGCAAAGGGATCGGGGAGAATCGCCCCGACGAAATAGCGCGTCGCGTTATCCCCCGCGATGTATACAGGATGCATCAAAACTCACGTTCTTTCCAGCCATTCCCATGAAAATGGGCGGCACCTTCACAGATCCGTACGATTCTCGTAATCTTCAACTACTGACTGCTACAACTGCTTCATGCAAAATTTATACTGCAATTCTGTCAAAGTAAAATACCGCCATAAATCAAGAGAAATTAATCGACGACTATTTTATTGCATTATATTGTAAGAGGCGAAAAATAACTAGGAGACTGCCTTAGATTTGAACTCGAACTCTCCGGGATCCCTGGTTCACACGCCTAGGTCTTAGGCTGTACGGCCAATACTCCTGCTGTTGTGATCAACTTGTTTTCATTCCGATCCTCTATACGACCTGTCAGTCTCGACTATCTTTCCAGATCTTACAATATATTTCTTATAATTTATTATAATATATATATATATATATATAATATAATATAAAAATAATTATAGGTAATACATTTCTTATCTTGTCTGAACATTTTGTTATTTTCCATAATTTATAAACTGAGGTCTACCAGCGCGTCGACATCGAAACACCGTGGTATCCTTCGCGGCTTGGTTTCCACCGTCATTAGCGGTGCTGTGCGAAAGGCGTGGGATTCTTGGTGCACCCTGTACGCGGGAAGCAGCGACGCTTTATTACGTCCGGACAGAGCGATGTGTCACGATGCAAAACCGCCGGGTAATTAACGTAAAAGTCGCGAATGCGCTCCATAACGCCCAGCCAATACGCGATCTAGCGCGACGTCTTCATTTCTCCGGCAATCGCGACACGAACGAGTTACGATGCGAATTTCACGTACTCGCAGACACGTTAATTGGCACGAGTTAAATCGACGAGTCACGGCCGGGTAGCGTCAAAGAACCCGCGGGCTTCTCTTCCTGCCGGCTTCCCCCGGCACCACCCCCCGTTTTGCGCGTCGTTCCTCGCGAGGCGCAATAACGCTCGCGCGCGCCGTTTCATTTGCGCTTCCGACGTACACTTTTAATATCCTTCCGAGTTATTCGCGTGGCGCGGTTTTACAATTCATACGTTGAATGCGATGTGGCAACGGCAGCCCCCAGCGGGGAAGCTCCAGGGTTAATTAAATTTACCGCCCGTCCCCGTCACGGCACGGTTTCCGTCTCGTTAAGGTTACGACCTTCGCGTTTCATCTTGGTAAAGCGACAGCGCGCGCCCGCGTGACAATTCGTTTCTCTTGCCGCTCGCCGGAAGTCGACAAACCCCCGCGCCGCGCCCGATCGCAAGAGAGACAGAGAGGAAGAAAGAAAGTAAGAGAGATGATGCAGAACGCGAGAGAGAGCGCACTTTCTGCATTACAAAGCCGAGCCTTTTCTACACCATTCGCTCTCTGCTCTATGCTCCCTCCCTTCCTCTGTCTCTTTCAGCGCGGCGCTCTCTTCTTCCTTTCTGGATGCCTTTATGCGACTATTGGTAGGATGAAACGGTCTCTGTGATCGGCCAACGTAAAATCGCGTTCTTCCGTTTGGTTTACCGCTCAATGAAACGCTCCTTCGAAAATAACCCCGCGTTTCCTGTCGGTCGTTGAATAATTAAAATGTCCGAATGGTATTAAAACGTCCAACATAGTAACGTAATGTATTCCCGAAGACGAACGATGCATATCGAAGGACGTTCCGCGGGTTATCGTTTAAATAACGCGCGCACGGATGGAATACTCATCTCGTGCATGCACACAGTCATCCCCTAAACCGGCGAAAGAAATAATGAAACGTATCGAACGCAACTTGAAAAGCTGTCGACGGTATCCGAGCAAATGAGACCACAGGTGCCGTCAAATGGCAACGCCGCCTCGGAAATCAATGTGTCGCACAACGCAGGACCGTGGCGAGACAGGGGGAGAATTATTCGATTAAACAAATCCGTACCTTTGAATACGTGAGTGTAAACTGGTTTACCTTTACAGCAGAGGAGATCGCCGCGATCTTTCCGCTTTGAAGAAATACGACGAGCGGCGAGAAGCGGGTAGTACCCGCGTGTAAAACGTTACTCTCGTGAGCTCCCGCTCCCGTAGTTATCCATCAGAAGCGGAAGCAGCACGACTGCCTGCGGTTTCCATGATACCATAAAATCGGGATTTTTGCAGAATCAGAAGGCCCGTCAGACGAGACTTTCGTCGCGCGGCTGCTCGGAGGCGAGATGCTCGGCCTCGCTCCGGAACGATAAGTCGAATTATCGATCCGATCGGTGATGCTGGTCGCGTCCGTGGCGAGGTTCTCCTCGATGACGAGGATATTATTAGCCCGACGGAGGTTCGGGGTGACGAGCTTGCTCCAAGGAGGTGGCTGCTTCCGCTCATCCGTGACGCTATCGTTCACACTTTCTCGCCCAGAGGGGCGGAAGCGCGCTGGGCGACCATACCGGCGCATCCGGTATCGGGCGGCTTTCTTGGCCGTCGGCGATTAGCGTCGCTTCGCGGATCGTCGTTAAAATTCATCCAGTCGAGACGCGCACTTTTATCTCGCAAGGAGAGAGTTTCGACGAGTCTCCGGTGGTGGCCTCGGATTATTCGGATAATGATACGCGGACGTCAACGTGAACGGCCGAGAGGGATGAAAAGTCGCAGGGAGATAGTGTGCTCGGTGGTGTTTACTCGGCTGCATCGCGCCCGTCTTTTATTGCCGCTACTTAGAAAGCACCGTCGCGTTTATAAGTTATGGGAATTTAAAAAAGACTCGGGTATTTTCGCGAGTTTTAAGACTGCGGGGAGATAACAAAACCGTGCTCTCTCCGCCCGAGTTCCGGTGGACTTTAGCAGAGAGTCTCAACTTGAGAATTAATTACGAAGACATTCACGAACGGCTGCGTGTTAGGAAATCGCGGGGAAGTTGGAACTTTTCTCTACGGTGAAAATGAGTTCCGATTATCTGTATAATTTATAAGCGAAGCAGCAATAAACAGACTTTTCTACGAGGTCTTCAATCAAGCTCACCATCGTACATGCTTCCATCATTATTTAATCGGCACTTGGTCTCGTTCTTTGTTCCCGAGCACCCAGAGGAGGCAGGCGAGAACTCCGAGGCGCTCTCTCGTTCAGAGAGCAACACGTCGACAGAGAGAATGAAGGGCCTCGCGAGGGCCCTATCGTCTATTTTCCCGGCACCCCATAGGCGTTCGCCGCTATCGTTTTCGCGCGTGGAGAATAGGAAGAGCCAAGAGGGAGATCAGGTACAGGACGCCGTTTCACGAAGCGGAGCGCGCGAATATGTCTCGCGCGCTCACCCCAAGACCCGCCCTCGTTATTGCTTCGGCAAACTCTTAAATACTCCGAGGAGCGGAACTTTTAAATTCCAATAAATATTTAAGTTCTCCGGCATTTCAGTTCGGAGGGAGGTCGGACTCGCTTCGTTGTCCCTGAGCGTCACGTCGGACCGATATATACGTACCGTATCGTAGTACGTATGTATCTACGTACGTCGGTATGCACCGGTATACGCAATGGCTTCCACGCCCAATGTGGGCGTACATAGCACGCGGACGTAAATAGAGACGTATATGGTTCATTGGTATTCGTCACCGAACGTTTACTCTATCACCGGCGGTTACGTTGTTCGTATCGAGTCGTACCTCGGTGCATAAGCTTAACCGAGCGTTAATCCTTGAAATTCCGCGCTGGTTTCAATCTTGCCGCTGAAAACCCATTAATTGTAAACCGCGCGCTGCTTATGCGCCCGCTTTGCTCAAAGGAATGTGAATAATCCGTCATAAAATATAATCGTCCGCTAATGATGATCGTGCCGGTACGTCAGAATCTCGTATACCCCAGAATTCGCCCCCGCGATGCCTTCGCGTTTATTCAAATTCATCCGCGAGTTTGGCTGAGAAAGGCCTTTTTCAAGGAAATCTAACGCGGGAGAACACTGTTTCGAGATCTCTCTCATTTTCGAGAATGACAGCTCCGTTCTCTCGAAGTGGATCTGTTCGGTAAGGCAAGATCCGCTTATTTGACAAGCAGGGATCCGCTGCATTCGGCGGAATTTTCGAAATACGCTCGGTCCCGCGATATTAATTATCGTTATCCGTTATTATCAAATCTCTCAACATCAAAATGGATATTTTCGGGCAAAACAGCGGCCCCGTCGCCGATCTCATTCCGCTTTACCGGATGCACGAAGAAAGAGACGCGTGCACGCGGCCGGACACGCATGCAAGCAGGCAGACGGACAGACCAATGCGCATGAAACGTAGGTACATCGCAAGGTATATCGCCGACATACACGTATGCGTATTGCATAGGAGGAAGAAGGGGGTAGAAAATGCTGGGTACGCGCTCTAGCTTCTCATACATAGCAAAAGTCGCTGACCTTCCTGGCAGTCACGCGCGGGAACAACGTTCTTCAGGGCTCGCGCGGAACGTGAACGCGCGTTTAACTCGCTCGGCCTAATGCTCACGGCGGAATTGAATTTTAACGATGCGGCTCCCGCTCTCCACCTGTTTGGAAGCTGCATTCGGATCCGGCGCACCTAAGCGGCCACACTCACGTCACGTTACCGCCCGATTAATATTACAGAGGGGTGTTAGTCGGGTGCTCGAGCCGCCTCACATTTTAACGATCGATCTTCTCCGTTCCGGCGAAATATAACGCGAGTCCTCTCGCGAGCGCGCGTGTGCGCATTTATTCGCGCGCGTTACGTTTGTGCAACACAACGCGACTGTAATGAGACCGATTGCCGACGAGACGGAAATCCGCCGACTGCTTGGGGGGATAATCGATACGGATTTATTGCTGTCAAATTGCTACTCGACGCGACGAGTCTCGCCAGTTTAACGATTCCTCCTTTGACAACGCGATTTTTCGAGCTTAGCGAGCGATGAGCTTCTACTCGGGTATTTGCAACTTAAGTGGCACGTCGTGTGCATGTCGTACGTGTGTACTATGTGTGCTTTCTGCATGTTTTTGCAGGGCTTTTATGAATGTAACGAGAATATCCGAACGAGTGGTTCGCGTGTTTGATAATCGCTTTGTTTTTTCATTAACCCCGATTACCTAGTACGCGAGCAATATTTTAAATCGACTACGTCGTAAACGATTTTTCGAGGGATTGCTCATATTTTTCATGTGCTTCTTTCATGCTCGCGAGTCTCGCGATAGGCGCAACTTTCCGTTTGCGGCATTCTGACTCTCCCTACAGTAACTTTGCACCTTTCCTACAGCACGAATACACGCGGCAGAAAAAAGAGCACATCATTTTCGTGTTTTCTGTTCGCCAATCTTACGTCACGCATTATTTCGACTCGTTCAACCTTACGATTCTATCCTTCAACATGATGTGTCGGCATCACAAGATAGATAAAGAAACACAGAAATCACGTAATGGTTCTAAAATAATTTTCAAGATACTAAGCAAGTACAGCGTTTACTGTTTATTGTTTAATTTGCATTTTGTGCACAGCTGCATACAGAACTGCGTATAAATAGTTTTATTATTAGGGGTGTGATTTAGTTTTGAGGGTTTTTTTGCTCAAAAACGCATGTATTTAAATATGATAATGAATGAATACCTTAATCAAAATATTTTCCTTCGTTTTCTATAACTTTTTCCCATCTTTCTGGCAAGAGATGGATTCCACCACGATAAAATCACTCTTCTTTTAAGTTGATCCATTCGTCGACGAATTTTCGCACTTCTTCAAAATTATGAAAGTGTGTATCCTCAAAAGCGTGTTGCATCGAACGGAACAAATAATAATCGCATGGAGCAATGTCCGGAGAATACGCGGGGTGCGGTAAGACTTGCCATTCAAGCTCTAATAGTGTTTGTTTCACTGATAACGCAACGTGAGGTCGAGCGTTGTCACGAAGAAGAATCACTTTCCGTCGTTTACTCGCAATTGGTGCTCGTTTTTCGTCCAATGCTTGCTTCAACTTGTACAATTGGTGTCGATAACGATCAGCCGTGACAGTCTCATGCGGATTTAACAGCTCATAGTACACTATCCCACCAAATACAGAGCATTACTTTTCAACCGTGAATATTGCGTCTCGGAGTGGATGTTGATGGTTCACCTGGATCCACCCATGATTTTCTGCGTTTCGGATTATCAAAATAGATCCACTTTTCATTCCCAGTAACAATCCGAGACAAAAGACTCTTCTTTTTTTGCCTGGCGATCAACGAAATGCAAATGTTCAAATGGCACTTTCCGATAATTGATGTCGAACCCATTTCCCTTCTTTCTGAATTTTTCCCATTTCATGTAAATGTTTGGTAACTGTTGTACGATCAACATTTAATGCTCTGGCAAGTTCTGAAGTGGATTCTGTTGGATTTTCGTGCAATAATGCTTGCAAATCTGCATTTTCAAGCTTTCTTGGTTGTCCCGAGCGTTCTTTGTCCTTCACATCAGTATCACCACTTTTAAAGCGTCTAAATCAGTATTCACACGTCTTAATTGATGGGGCAGAATCACCATAAGTTTCCACAAGAATTCTATAACCCTCAGCCGCAGTTTTCTTTTGATTAAAAAGCAACGCATGTGGAAAATGCTGTTTCGGAAGTTGCATTTTTACGATGATATAAACACGACTGTTATTGCATCTATTGCTATAATGCTACTAAATGTCATGGATAATGTCAACACTGTAAGAAACAACAGTTATCGGAAACAGCTATTGGAACAAACTGACACTATAGCCATCTGTTGCAAAACCCTCAAAACTAAATCACACTCCTAAATACGCGCACGCACGCTGGAGAACTCACGATCAACTGGCGATTCTCGGTGCTTGATGTTAACCGGATGACACACTACAAACAATGCGGCAACTCGATAGCCGATGCCTTGATAATTTATAGGCCGATCGAATTCACTACTGCCAGATGGTACCGTTTGTTCGGCGCGCTAACGGGCATCTATCCGAATAATCGAGGGAGATATCCAGGAAGAGACCACGTACATCGCAGCAAGACCAACAAATTGTCGCTTTCCGCCCGTCGCTTTTTCTGTATTTCCTCGTCGCGTTGACATCTCGAAGTCGACGCAAGAAAGCACGCTATAATCGCCGTCCCGTCGTCGGATTTCCGGTCGCGGATGATTTTAAAGATTCCCGTATCGCATACGTTCACAGTGATGACTATTAGCCATCTGAACGCTAACGTTGAGATGTCGGCGAGCGCTGAAATAGCGAGCACTCGCGTTACTGGCGAGCGTTCCTCGATGACCGGTAATCTTTATTAATTACACCCTCGTAATTGGCAGGTTCGCCCCGAGGTTTCTCGCCCACCCGCTCTCTCATCCTGCCATCGATGCGCGCTCGCAGCAGACATCAAGACCGCTCGACGTGAGATTTCCCGGCAAACGCGCCTTCTTCCATCTCTTGTCTCCTCACCCTTTGATACGCCGACTGTGTTCTCACCAGCGGGGTGTAACGACGGTCTTTAGCCCCTTTGCTCGCCAAAGTGTGTGTTTGCCTCGCACAGAGACGGGGCCGGGGTTCGGGGCCACTTAGGCACGTGAGCTCACAACGACGTAACGTGCACCGACGTCGTCGCGTAATCACAATGGTTAGCGCGATTGCGATCGGCTAATGACTGAAAAAGTATACCCTCGTTAAGAAATACCGACACGATCGGCCGGTCGAGCGCACCATGATCCGGCCTGCTAGCTCACGAACATAAAAATCAATTTCGGTCTCGAGTGCTGAAATTCCCTCTCTCTCTCTCTCTCTCGCGCGCGCGCGCAAGAGTAGCCCGTTAAGCTGGGCTCTGCTAAAGACAAGTCGCATCCGTCGTCACGGACGTTACTGCAACGGAGCGAGTCGGAATGATCGAGTACGTTTCGCACGGCAGACGACAAATCCTCGACAATCGTTATTAATCAACAACAGATAGCGTGGAGAGCCCTTATACTCGTTCCGTGTGCTAGAACGCGCTCAAATTGTCATAATTATTGATTACTCATAACTGAATTACTCTCGTGAATAAATCGGCGAAAAAATACAATTCCATAGGTGGACGCCTGCGTTTTTGTCGATTTACACGTGAGGCTGCCCTGATTACTTTTAAATTGCGCGATTAATCCAGTCGCGCGTATGCGCGCCCCCGAAGATTCATACACTCCTCGAACCCAGTTGCATTGATTAGCACTAATTTTGGTTACCCGAATCATACCTCCGTCTATGCTCTCTCTCTCTCTCTCCCTCTCAAGAGAGAGATTGGCAAAATTAATTAACCCCGATTGCCGAGCTCGCGCTTACACGCTCGCGAGAAGACAGTCTCGACGTGAATCCAATCTTTTCGCTATGATGATCAGTGAATCTCGCGATGAGTGCATCTCGCGGATCATCATTCGCAGATGGATTATGCGGATGGTCCCTATGCAAATATGGGCGTTTTTCTCTTCGGCGAATGGGCTGATAAGCAATCGGGGGAGGATAGGTTTGATCCCCGAGGCGTTACCGAAACTCTCCCTCGCGCGCGCGGTCACCCTTCCGTGTGCCAAACGCGTCGCGCGAGGTGCGCGCCTCACCGGACCCCCATATCAGAGGAACAGAGGCTCGCGTCGAATAATTTCACTTTGCGGGCCGCGATAAGAACGCAGGTGCATGTTACCCTAGCCAGTATGATTGCGGAATCGCGTGATACCCTCCGCGGCACCCGCCGCTCGTGACTCGGCCCTTTCGCAGTCGCTGAAAGCCGGGACGGGAGAATGGGAAAAAATGAAGAAAAGGTGAAATTCCGAGAACGCACGCCGTTGTCGTTACCGTCGTATCCTTCTTGATCTATCTTTTTTTTTTTTGGTTGACGACAAGAAAGATGGGAAACTGTAATGAGACTTGCGTAAAAACGAGTACCGTGCATCGGCTATGCCCGTCTAGTCGTTCATACGTTAATCGTAATCAATTTCTGCCTCGAGGGTAGGAAAAATTCCGACTGCCGAGATTTCGTGCCCAATATAAATATTGAAATTAGTGATGAAAAGGACTCTCGTGCGACGTGGACGGCAACGTTGACGGCAATGACGTCGGAAACCAGGACGACAACGACGACGACGACAACGACGTGAATAGTTTGTGCCAAGAGTTCGTTTGTTTTCTTCCTACTTTGTTCTTTCCCTTCACTCCCACGTCCTAGCTTCCTCGGAGTTTCCTTGGAGCGAAGCCGCGGGGGATTTGCGAGTCTCGCGGCGTTTGCTCGCTGGCACACAACGATTGAATTTCCGATGTAACTGGCTAACCGCAATCACCTTCTGCCAGTTTGAATGAGAGAGACTCCCCATCAAATATTTGCGAGTCGCGAGGCGATCCCTCGATGAATGGGAACGGAACCCCTATGGTTTTTACTCCCGTTAGGTCATACGAAGGATTTTCATCGTCGATCTTGTTTCTCCCGCTCCTTACGTCATGTAATTAATAATTCATACTCGATTCTGAAGAGAAGCCGCGATATGGATCCATACCTCTGAACTTACTATCTATCCCGATCACACTTCGTAGGACTTTGATGCTGCTGGACCATTTAATCAAGGTTTACGGCGCGTCGGAAAATCGTAGATGCCACGGCGAACAATCTGTTGCGCGTATCAGGGTTGTTCGACACTCTCCCTCGTGCTATCGCGAGCGAACGTATCGGTCGTAACATCGTCTACGATGGAGAAGGGTAGCGATCATAAAGGAATAAACGGCGAGCGATCGACGTGGCGGCACGGCAGGGGAGGGCACGTGAGCGAATTCGTCACGAAGACGAGACGGAGAAGGAGAGCGAGGACGAGAACAAGAACGAGAGAGATGGAAGATGAAGTGAAAGATCGAGCAAGAGAGGAGAAGAGAATATCCGTGCGGCGCCGGGCGCGATTTTTCAGGGCGTAACATCGTAAATATCCGCGGCCGAGACGGACGGTACCGTCGTTGGCAGCGGGGTGCGCGTATGCCGCCGCGCGCTGCAGCCGGCATATTATTAGGGCGAACTATACGAGCTGGGGTAGCGCGTAAATACACCCGATACCAATAAATCCGCGAATGGCGATCCATAAATACCTGACGGTACGTGCGGAGGAGGCCTGCGAGAACGACGAGGGGGGGGGGGCCCGCACGACGCCGGAGGAGGAGACCGACGGTGGCTAGTTTGGCCGACGGCCAACCGGATATTTTCGTACTCTCGCGCCTTGCGCAAGCCGCGAATTTGTGCATGCACCCCGCGCTTCTCTCCTCTTCTCTCAGCCTCATTCCTCTCTCTGTCTGTGTGCCTGTCTGTCTCTCTTTCTCTTTCCCTCGCCGTCGTGGGCGGGCGCATTGACCAGTCGGGCTCTGCTTAAATCACTCTTCCGGCGCGGATCTACCGCCGGCAGATCTAGCTAGATTCTGCCGTGAAAAACCACTGGCGCGCACGTGAGACGACGATGGTGAGGCGACCACGGTGGAGTCTTTTTCCGCGACGGAGATGAAAGCGGGGTTCGCGTGTTACATGTATGTACACGTCACGGTACACGTAGCCCCGTCTCTCTATCCATGTGCGCATCCCATACGTGCATCGCAATATCACGCGTACGCACGCATGCACGCCTGCACGCATGCACGTACGCACGCACGCGTAAATTTCCCCGCGGAGTTAGTGCACTTACCGGTTCGTGCGCTAACCCGGCATCTCTCGCATCCGGTGGATGCGCCCGCGCGTTTGCGGAAAGCGTTAGCGTTATCGTTTGGGAATTTTCCGATCTGCGGCGCACGAAGTGGCCGAAGGAGAGAACGGCGACCACGCCTGAATTAAAGGCGCACGATATCACCTAGCAGTGAACAGACACCGGGGGATATATCCAATTGTGTAACGCAACGTCGGCAAGGAATTATTGCATAGTTTGCTGGCGAAATCGAGAAAAAGAATTGACAAAGCTTGCATATGAGACTAAGTGTTTGTTCCTGTTGTTTTCCGAGAGAACTGCAATCTTTCTCTCTCAAACGTTTGCCTAAATGTCGCATGAGTACTTTGATGTATTTATGTATTATAAATTTTGCATCGTCTTATCGACGTGTTTCCGCGTTCTCTCGATATGTCTGATAAAACCGCGAGGATCACTAGCGGTATTCCGAGATTCTAATCTCCGATTAAATCCATTCGCGATAATCGTGATCGGCGCACGAGAGTCACCAGGGAGAAGCAACCGTTAGTCCCCGCCTCTCTCTCTTTCTCTTTCTCTCTGTCTCCCTTGCTCTTCCCGCCGCTCTCATCGAGGGACGACGACGGTTTACGATTCCAATTACGTGGGATCGAACGTGGATACCCCTCGTTCAATTAAGAAAAACTAATTTTCTCGCTGCGAAATCCAAACGATTGTCGCAGCCTGCGCATGTGTGTTTTTTTCTCCTTTCCTCCTTTTTGCTAGCACGGTAATTCGTGCAGACGGTCGCTCTCGTTGGATTAAATTTGGCGCTTATCGTATTACAGTCCGCGCATAGTTAATCTCTTAACACCGCGGAGGAAACGTGCAAAGGACAACCAGCTACCATGAGCGAATTACGTTCAAGCATGTAAAATTATCTGAAAAACGTTCACCGCAAACATTAGACGTAAAGAATCACCCGAAACGGATTGGAGGTAAGAATAACGTCGAAACGAGAGATTCTGGAACGCACGAGCGTCTCTCATCGAAATATCGGCTTGTTATCTCAATAAATCCACCTCTAATCTACTCGTCGATGTGCTCCGCGGTAACTAAGCTAATTAAAATTTATAGTTGGTACAGGCGCGCACGCGTTGTATCGAATCGGTTTACGATAGCCAATTAATCAGGTACATGTTTTATCAGGCGTTAGGAATCTACGCTGGCTGCGACATCACGCGTTTATAATATCCGTCTTTACAGTTGAATCCCGCGATAGAGATGGACCTCTCGTCCCGCCTCGTGGACCGTCCGAATTTCGGTTGTGACTCCAATTAAATGCCGCTCGGAGGAATAAGCTCGAACCGGAGAGAGACGGGGTGAGAGAAACAAGTTGACCGTACTAAATCCGATATCCTGCGTCCAGCTACTCACGGTGATACGTCGATATAAACGTATAGGATTTTTATCGGTAACCCGTTCAGGATTGGCACGGTTCTCCCCGATACGACGATCTGCCATTAGTTACGTTCGGGATACACGTCGGACGACGAAACTGTGGGGAAAGGGGTGACGCCGAAGGGAGGGAACTCCGGCTGGCGATAAAAGTTCTAACGTAAAAATACAATTTGGAGGAGAGTCACGAGAGGCTCGCTCCGAGGATAAGAACTCCCGAATAAATCCTATCTCTACGTAGTGACCGAAACGTTCGGGCAGACTTACCACGTTCGCCGTAAGCGACAGATTTATACACGCGAAGATTTATGCTTGTTGGGTGCCTTCTAATCAGAAGGAGACAGGAGACACGTTTCGTGTTTAAGATGATAAATTTCACGGATAACAGCACTGGACGAACCAAATTCACGCGCATTGATCAAAATTTTTCACATGTCACAAAAAAAGAATATGTTCATATACTTTTTTCCTTGCGGAATTTGTACACGTAGCGCGTTCCTCGATGTAATAGTTGAGAAAGGTAATGCAATCCACGTCTGCGTGCACGCGAAAAGTTGGCAAATGCGGCGCACTGTGATTAAAATGGTCATACCGTGAAATTCAAACGCAATTTTTGCGAGAGACACGTCCCTGAAAGAAAGTCGCGCTTAAAGTTATAGTCATCCTATAAACGAATGAAAGCAAAGATTCCGATTCCGGATTATGGGACGTAATTATGGATGTAACCCTGGTATCTGTACGCCAGGGACATACCGCGCCGAGGAATTCTCTGAACGCGAAGCCACACGCGTTCCAACTTGAACCACGACGCATTTGCAGATTAAAAGCAGCAAAAAACACTAGCGTTCGGTGTTAGACTTGTTTTTCTCAGCGCGAGAGGAAGCAGGCGAACTCGCCTCAAGGTCTCAGCTTTCAGCTATGTTTCGGTATTCTTTTCCACTCGCTTGCATGCTACTTTCTCCACTTTTGAGCCTTTGCTTAGCCTTTTATGCACCGCAAATCCCTGTGCAGGCCCGGCGTCTTTTATTGTCGTCTATTCGCGTGCATGCTACCTCGCTGGCGTGGCTTGAAAACGGCAACCACCTTCGATCTCGCGCTTTCCAGTCCTTTATCAACCGTTTTATTGCAATATTATTTACATAAAAAATTATAATGTATGGTTTGCAATTTATCGTTGCTTTCCTGTGCAATTAATCAAGATATTAACGTCAGAGGCTTCGCCGTTCTGTAATTACGTTCTGCTTTAAGTATTCCATTCTTTCTCTCTTCTCTAACAGTTTTGTTTGAAACTTACAGAAACACCTGATTCTCCCCCCAATTTGCTCGAGATGATTAATGGTAGGGAACGATCGCGTTGACCGTCTCGCTTAGACTTTCCGTCACGTTCGATGGCGCAAATAAATACTCTGAATACTCTCGTTGCAACACGCGTACACGTGGAACGGAGAAATCGATCTACTTTTTCCTGACTACCCCATATTGTTTCTTGCCTGAATCGCTCTGATACATGCAAGAATATACGAATCTCGCTCTTTTCCGCCGTGGACTCGGTCGCGTGTCCCACGATTCAGAATGAATGAAATGCGTGGAAACGCAGCCGCGCGACGGCGGGAAGAATTAATGGAATGCAATTCGGGTCGCTCCGGTTCCGGCGATCGATAGCCATCGCGAAAGAAATAGGGACGAAGGGCGAAGGGCGGTGAGGTACAGGCGCGTTTCACGTGGTCAATCGCGATATTACGCCACGAAAGATGAGCAGCCCTTTCGTACTCCCGCACAAAGGAGTTCCTCTCGATCACCCTCTCTTTATCTCGTAACGGCCCTGTTCGACCACTTGATTTCACTCTAAGAAGCCGTTACAAAACTATTTCAATTTCTTTCGCCAAAGGTCCTCCCGCCGCCGAAGATTTCCTCCGATATTTCCCCCGGATTTGGCGTTCTCCACAGACCACTTTATCTCACCCTCCGCAACCCCGCCGTCTCCGCCACCCTTTTCACGCCTCGACCAACGCATATCGCTCCAATCGACGTCGCGCGGACCCGGCGCGCCCGGCTGGCTCGATAACGCGCGCGTACGAGCGGAGCAGACCGCCGTCATCTCGTGATACGTCGAATATCGGAGCAGCGTTGTTATTGCCTCTCTCTTGGCTCTTGGTTCTCTTGGCGCGTGTCTTAAATATTATCCCGCGGAACGGTCGTCGCTCTGGGTCTTCCTCACAGTCCTGTCAGACTTTAGGAGACGAACATTGACCAATTTCGCGGTTGACAGGATTGATCGACCGACGACCGACCAAACGACGTCAAACAGCGCGATGGAAACGCTCTTTTCGGATAAAGTTTTGAAACTTTCATAAAGACGGGATCAATTCTGAATTCGTGAATATTCGGCCCGCGCAATTATCAACCGGTCGCCAGTCGCAATGAAGTATTAATTGACAGGATATTCCGTGGAAGTTGAAACGAGAAACTTTGGAGGACCGCGCGCGCCAGATGAATTCGGCGTGACGATATTTTCCCCGGTAACAATTTCACTGTACACGTCACATTTTCTCGCGAGCTTTTGCGTGTTTCTCAACTTGAAACATCTCGATAACTAAGTTTGCAGTGAAGATTCCCTTAGAAAATTCTCGCTCTCGAGACTCTTTAGTTTGCAGTGTTAAATAAACCAGCGCTCGCGCCTCGGTTTAAATTTTCGCTTGGCCCACATTCGCGAGCGGCGATATCTAGTTTATGTCATTACCCCGAGTTTTACGTTTTAAATATCACGCCAGCGAATATTTTACAGAACCTGCAGCGGAATCCGACGAACGCCGGGCGTACCGTCCGCCTGAAACGAAAATGAAGATGAGTCTATACCTTCAATGTGAAACTTTTCGACCAGCGTAACGTTTCGTGATTCTCGCGTTTGCGAAGCGTACATCCACCAGTTCGCGATCTCTACTTGAATTAGTAGTGTCCATCGAAAATTAATCTCACGATTACGCGACTGCAATCGCGAGTCGCGCTGCTAAGTGTACCAGAATCGATGTAGCAATCCAAGGCGAGAATTCCGTTAGTCATCGCGAGATGTTCCCAAGCGTCACCTACTATTCCAATCGTGTATTGGTTATCGGAATGCGATTAAGAGCACGATCCAATTCAGTAAGTGAGAGCTGTGATGAAGCGCAGTGACTATGGTCGAGCCAGATATACCTAGCGACTCCGAAGTATGCAGTATGCACACGACGCGACTCGCAAAAAAGAAATCTCCCTCTTGTCGTTGCATCCCCATCGGTGATTCGATCGGCTCCTTTTCACCAAGCAGCCAGCGTAAATACGGAGATCAATTATTATCGGCGGTCGGGCGCGCGGTTGATTGACGATTTATGATTTTCAATTTGTGCAGGCGCGGTCACACGGCTTAATGGGCCATTCGCGTTTGCATCGAGCGGCGAAACGTAATTAAGACCATCCTGGAATTCCAGCTAATAACGCGATGAGAAGGGACGCGCGGCGGGTCAGCGGATACCATCATTGCGAAATATTTGCTCGAACTGGTTGTTTGCCCGTGGCCGATATCGTCGGCCCGGCACAGTCACGTTTTATTCGTCGCGCGTGCATTATTCGTCGCGCTCGCAAACGCACGCATGCATGCGTTGCAATGTGCGATGCACCAGAATCCGATTGCCGGCTGTCCGAGTACGGCCGCAAAGTGCCACCACTGCGCACCCCTCGCCCCGTCGAACTTGCTCCGAAAATAATGACGGTTATGAAATCGGGATTACACAACGAGGGCGTGAGCTTGAGGCCCGTCACGGACGTGCATCGTGCGTACCGCGCGGCCCGCGAAATTAAGGCCGCCTCTTTAAATTTAGCTCGCCGGCGGATTCGCGCCTGGTATAAAAAAAAGAAGGAATAAAAAGAGGCAGGAAAAAAATATATAACAAGCAAGCACCCACGCCGCGTCCGCGTGGCTCACATTTTTTTCAGGCGACCGCTTCGCGGCTCGCAGGTCGAAAATGGTCGCGCGGCAGTTTTGTGATTGCCGGATGTTTTCCGGCTCGGTTCATGTCGGAAATCCGTTTACGATAATGTTAATCCCCGAGGCGGGATCAAATCCTCAGTCGTAAAACGTAACGGGTAAACGTGACGGGCCACCGTCGGTTATTGTTGAAATGGTGGAAAAAATCACGCTATGTCCGCGCACATGTCATCATCCAGCCCCTATACATGGTTTTTCCCCGCTGGTTTCTCTCTAATTTCGAATTACGCGAGTGAGATCGATGGCCGAGAGTCGAGAGGTACGCCTCATAGCGTCGCAACACCGTCGAATCTCGGGATATCTTCGTTTCCTCCGGTTCGCAAAATTATTACAAGCGCGTTGCAAGCGCGTTGCAAGCGCGTTGCAAGCACCCCGGGGGTGGGATGGATGAGGGCACTTGGCAGCGGGCATCGGTACGTCATCTGACGCGGATCCGAACGTTATCTTCGACGTAACGCGACATCACGTCGCGGCCGGCCGACCGACCGACTGGTCCAGCCGCATGACGTTTCCGATTGGCGCAACGTGGATTTCCAACAACAACACCCAGCCGTCGACCAGCCGCACGTTGTTACTCTTTCCCCTATCGCCCGCGGCGCGTTCGCAATTTGCGTAATGCATCGTTCTCCATAAATTCACCCGTGGAAAGAGGATCGACGGTGTGGCGCGATGGACAGCGCCGTCGCATCGGAGATTGAGGGCCGACTCGCCGAGATACCATTGCGCTTTTTTTCAGTTATCTCTCTCTCTCTCATTTGCTGGCTTTCTCTCCGTTTTGTCTCTCCTCTCTTTCCCTCATCGAACGCGCGACTGATTTTTTCGCAGGGGCGGCTGATAGCGATTTCCGTCGCGAGGACCCTCGGGCGAATAATGTTTCGCGCGTGTGCATTTTACGCGGGACGTGTAAAGCGCGTCGTTGGGAATTCATCAGCAGTTTAACCGGTCAAGTTAACAGTTTTCATCTCGATTGACGCGTTTGCCGTGTTAATCCTCTCGTTAAATTTGCCACTCGCACGACCGTTCGGCACGACCGATCGACGCGTTTCATATTAAGCTTGCCTTGTGTGGTGGTGTTTCCCATCAGGAACTACCACACGATTTTCTCCGCGAGCGAGAGAAAAATTAACTTTTGCGATATCTAATCAATAGCGTGCGCGTACACGCGACACCGTATTCGTATATACATCGTCACACGACGCGAAACGCGAGACGCCGTTCACCGGATTCTGTTATCGAGTGTTATCGACATGCCGGCGAATCGGCCGCATTCAGCGCCGTGGCTTGCGACGTGGACTTCTCGCGCCTGAACTCTCCACGCGAGTGACGACTGAAAGCGGGGAAAAAGTCGGGTCGATCGCGAGAGACGCCGTCTCTCGAATCCGTTTACAAGGCACTCTATTCGTCGAAGCCGATGTGCAACTTCGACCGCGACAATTGCATCGACAATGCGGTGCTCCCTAAGCGATGGTCCCCGCAGCGTTTAAATATAAAACGTATTTTCAGCGGGGTACACGGCGACTGTAACCGCGTGGATGTCCGTCCAACATGCGGCGGTGTGTTCCGCGTCCGTCCGTCCATCGTTCGTTTCCGCCGAGTGCCAGCAATTTCGGTCGGCGATGTGCAATCCGCCCGTGGATCTTCGGCGCGAGTAGTTTGACTTCTCTGCGACGGCATTGCATTCCCAGCGGCGCATACGGTGAAAGATTCACGAGGAATCGCGTGTTCGACAAAGTCGCGAATTATTGAACGCGCGTAGCCCCAGCTTGCTGCCGAGAGATTCGAGAACGGGAAATGGAGAACGCAGAGAGACGGCGGAGCAACTGCCGCAACGTCGCTTTGAAAATCCCAGCCCAATCCGCGATTTTCCCACTTGCATCTTCCAACGGAACACATCGCCTCTTGTCGCGGGAAGACGTCGTTGAATGCCGCTTACGTTTCGCGTATTCACGGTAATTACGGGCACGACATCCGCGAGATCGGGCAACGGTACCACCGCTGCATTAAGCGAACCGATTAATGGATAAGAACCTTTGTACGTACGAATCTGAGACGCACGCCAAGTTGTTTGCCGCACCCGGCGTTCGATAACACGCCCGATGAGAGTTTGCTTTCCCGCTTTCAATCGAAAACTACGTCTCCCTGCTGTGTTATGCGCCGCGCGCGTATCGTAATCGAGGATATATTTGTGCCGAGGCGACGTGGCGTGTAGCTTCCGATTATAGGTGAGTGGTTACATCAGTTCTGATTAGGAGCCGCTTACCGCCGCTCGCCGTCGAGAATACCGTGCTATTCGAGTATTCTGCGAATCAAGCTATCTGTACTGATTCGGTACGCCTTCCTGTTGCGCGCTTATACCGCTTGTGCCGCGCTACGTAATTTGGTAGCGAACGTGAGGCGGGTACGTGGCACGTTGCCACGAAAGCGAAGCGACTGCACTCTTCCCTTCCCTCCCGGTGACTTCATGGATCTCACCCCTGCCCGAGTGCGGTGCTCTTGTCGTTTACCCCCGGCCCTTTGGCGTTATGCAATTTCACATGCGCAGAATTACGCCGTATTAACTTATGGACAAGTACAAATCGATACCTGCGCCGAACGTGAAGAGGGTGAAAGTGTTGCTACTCCGTCTCAAGCAAGAGTATACGTGTGATATATGGAGACTAAGGGCCACTTCTGTTCTGACCCACTTCTTGTTGCCCCATCTGCGACGTGTGCTTAAAATATGATAATGTGCTTAATTTTCAGAGATTTTCAAAGAATTAACTCTCTACGTTTATCGAGACTTATCAATGTTTTGTAAGTCAAAGTTCAGTCATGACAATTACAGTGTTAATAAAAAAATAACAAACATGATAGAGCTTGTAAGTCGATCAATGCATCTCATCGTTCGTGTTCAAGTCGGACAGATAGATTCTTAGAGATTTATCGACAAGCGAGATGCATCATTGATCAAGTTACAAATTCTAACATTTTTGTTATTTTTTTTATTAACGATTGAACTTTGACTTGCAAAATATTGATAAGTCTTGATAACCGTGGAGAGTTAATTTTCCGAAAATCCAATTTTTTAATATCGTGAATATATCTGACAACAATTAACAATTAAAAAATTGCATTTTAACAGCATCATATCAAAGGATACAAATTTCTTTTTCGATACCTCCAAGCGTGGTCGGACATTCCATATTTTTTCGTCTCCTCGTGCCTATAGATGTTATAGACGATCGTTGCGCGTTGATGTCCCGACAAATCGATCGTGCAACACGGCAGAAGGGTGCACAACGATCCATGAACAGGCTCAAAATGCGGGGACGTGAATTTTCCGTCGATTTACGATGAGAAAAACGTCCGAGCGCACTGTACATTTAACGCGTACTCTTTATTTGCACCGTGACGACGACAGCATTTGTCATTTATATGTACGATTTGGTCCATCGCGAAGCACACGATTTTTCTCGGAATCGTAGAATTGTCTCGCGCTGTATTTATGCGCCGTTGAAAGTCCAATAATTTTATTTTATTTATTCGCGATCAGTAATAAAATTGACGCAACTAGCACGTGCGACGCACTCGTGCGAGTGGTAAATTTGTTCAATGTACCCAGAAGCGACGTGTTCTTCGCTGTAGCGGAATTTTCCAATTTAGCTCGCTCGCGAAACCCTTTTGAGTTCCATAAATCGCAGGGCTCGATAATTCTGCGCTCTTCTATGGGACTGTAAAACAACACGTCGGCAGGGGGACAGATTTATATTTTAATCCCCAAGAATGTACGCGCGCCCGCGGATCCTGCTAAAGGATCGCGGAAAACGTAACGCGCATTGCGTAGCTGAGCGTCAGAACGCGGCATTTCGCAAACATTGTTCTGAAGCTCGTCGATCGTGAAATTTGCGTTTTTAATGGTGCAGCGCACCAGCGTGGAAGTTTTTGAATGAATGCCTTCGTTGCGCGTGTTTATCAAGGGTTGCTTTTTCCTTTTTTTTTCTCTTTTTTTTCAAACGCATATATGCTGCGGTGGTGTCCGCTCTCTCTCGTTCTCTCTTCCTCTCTCGCTTTCTGATTGTAACTCCCTGCTGACTTACATTGCACATATACACATGTACACGCGCGGATGAGATGGTAGACGACGAGCTCGCCTTTGGTCGAGTTTTTCCTGCGTTCAACTTGACCTGAATTTATCGCGCGCGCTTAATTCGTTGCGATTTGTTCGGATATTCCGAATTGTTCGCGGAGATTTCCGGCGCTTCGCGCCAGTCCCTTTCGCCTTCCGGACTTTTCCCGGTTCGAGGGGTTTTTTTCTCTGCGCGCTCGAACAGTATTCCGACGTATTGTCCAGAAATTGAATCTTTCGCCGGCAGCTAACACGCGACATACGTTGTAATGGCTTCGGCAAAGCGGACGTTACAGTTAACGACGTTACTTGTCGCTCGGAAGTGCCGCCATTAACGGCTCGCCTGTCGATGTTTTTTTCCTCACCCTTCTGCCTCCGACAGCGCGAATACGACAATGTACTCACGTCAATCCAAACGTCGGCTGTCGCTAATTAATCACACTACGATTATTTCGTTCGAGCGGTCGATGATGGGCTTTTGAATCTCGCTACACCTCGTCCAGCCGATAATAGGATTATCAACAGGATAACGCAACGGATTTGCGCGGCATAAAAGATTCAACGATAATGAAATATGATGTCGTTGCGATCTCGCAATTCTGACACAGGCCCAATGACACGATGTTTTCCAGCGGATGAAAATCGATATTAAAGCATGGTAACAATGATAGCACGCGAGTTTTTACCATTTGCGTAATTAACGCGCAAGTTTCGGAAACGATGTAATCCATTTGAAAATTACGATTCTTCGCCTCGATTAGTTCGTTAGTCCGATCCATAAATTTCTTTTAATGATGTCACGAGAGTGCTCGCAGGTTCAGATTCGCATTCCGCGTATTGTAGATGAGCTCAATCACGCGCCCGCTTGATGTATTAATAATTTATATACGTATGATGCTACGCAATGATTAACATAATAAGTTTTGGTCTATTTACAACATAAACTCGCATCGCGTTAATTGCACCCTGCACGATATTTCGTGCCATGAAATTGCAACGTGAACGATATTGTAACGATGCATTTCACGCTTAGCATTACACAGGCTGCGTGAGTCAAACACGCGGCTCGCGGTAGTAATTTTAGAGTTAATGGCAGTTAAACGATGCCCGGCAATCAAACACGCGGCAAACGCGTCGGCAAAAATATCGAATTGCCTAATTTCACCAGTTTTCGCGATTTACGGTGCAATAATGGCGTACCGTGATTGATTCCTCCGAAGCCGCGGAAGCTGAGGAACGCGTGACGCGGCCACGTTATGTAATACGAAACAACAACAGCGCCTGCTCGTCTCAGCAGAATTGGAATCTGAATTCTGGAATTACTCGCGGACTCGCAAGCTCTCCTTGCGGGACACGAATCAATCTTCCGGAAGTTACTGTTGTCCGGGGCGATATAGTTTCCCGCGCGGCGATATCAATTCTCCCCTGGACAACGTATCAATCCGTCGTAAGCCCATAAAGTCGATAAAGTATCGTTTGCACGAGATACATCGAGTAAGAAGGTTTATTCCGCCGTTATCTTGACATATAGCGCGGCAGATTGCGCTATATTGACAGAACGGCAAGTGTGGAAACAAGGAGATTGTCACGCTCCCTTGAATAATCCAAGCGCTAAGTGCACTCTTTTCTCGTCCTCTCGTCGGAGTCTTTAGTACACGGAATTTCTCCGAGTGAATACCGCTAGTCGCGCGATGAAACGATTTACTTACTCGTCACATCTCCGCGTGCGCTCGGGGGAAGACGGAGAACCCCGTAAATTCCTTTATCGACACCGCGCCGACAAAGCTGCATTAGCCAGGGAAGGAGCGGATCGCGATAATGACGTGGTACTACGTTGAATATTTACTGGTGCATGAAAATTTCGCGTAAATTCTGACCTACATGCGTAAAACTCGGCTGCATTTGGCGGCCGCAGCCACTCCGATCTTAACGCGCGCGCGGCGTCTACGACGTCAGTGTTACTTTACTCACCCCCGGGCTTTTTTCCGCGCGGCATTACCGCGCGCGCATCTTCCCCCTTTAGTACTACTCGCTCGCCTTTTTCCGCCAAGGGTGCCGAGGAGCACGGTTAAGTGTGCTAAGCCCCCGTCACGGAAGTGCCGATACGATTCTCTTGGCGGAAGACGATGTGCTGTACGGAGCACGTAACTTTACTTGGATCCGTGTTGCGAGACGATGACGAACGCGAACGGAGGAAGCGCGCACTTCTCCTTCCTAAAATGGATAATTGGCTTTGACGAGTACCATTCTATCGACGGAAGGAAGAACTGCCAACACATTGCGATCATTGAATCTCTCACGTATCTGTCGCACATATAACGAAAAAGTATAATAAAAAAGGAGGATTTAACAATAATAATTCAATAGCATTTCGTTGTCTCTGTTCGCTTCGAGTAATGCGATATACGAGTTTTACGCGAGCTAAAAATTACGTGCATATGAGCAACGAAGCTTTCGGTCGATAATCACCGCGTTATCCGACAGTATTTTCGTTCGCCCGATACTTTCCGCCGAGGAATTATACGGGATCGTCCGGATAAAGGTTCCGAGTACAAATACGATGGCGCGTTACTCGGTAATTACGCCCGCGCGCGCGCGATCGTATCTTCCACACCTTTCAATTTCATCTGAATCCGACCGCCAATCGTATTAGCGGAACCGGCGATCCGCACTACGAGACCGATGGAAATCGCACGGCTATCGATTCCGTTCGCGATGCGCGGTTTAATACGAACGATAGCCTAGCGGCGTACAACTTTATTACAGTTGTAATAAAGTTACGCGAGTGCTGACAGCGCACACGGCCGAGAGGGTTGTTTCGTCGCTGCCTGACATTAATCCGCGCGCGCGAGATCGCATGCACAGGGTGATGCAGAGTTACCGATCGCATTCTCCGAACATTCGAACCACCCTCTCGAACCCTCTCCAATGCGCCTTGATGAAAAATTCACGTTGCAATCCAAGATGCGATTTAAACTGGATAATGCACCATCAATTTTGCAATGCAATAATGCAATGACGAAAAATCGTTAATAGCGTGATGACATAAAATTGAATTGGTGATGACTTTTTTAAATGATTTGCGATAAAGAGAAATTTGATGACAAATTGAATTCATGTCTTAAAGTTAAAAAAAGGAAGGAAGAGTCGGCCTTGCATCACCCTGTATTCGCGTTTATCGGCATACTCTTTAAAAGTATTTCGTGAATTCCGTTAAGTACATCCTCGACAAGTCATCGATAGCACTCGTTCTTTTTCACCGTTCATTTTGGCCCCTGCGAGCACGAAACGCGTCATCGCCTGTCGATATATTCGCTTACGAGCGGACACGGTCAACGCGCGCGTAATTGCGAAGCGCCAAGAGGACGATCCCGTTATTGTGAATGGGTTGACAGCGCCGATCATTCTTCGATACTGCAAATAGCGTTGTTCTGCGCGTTTGTTTGTCCGCGGCTTAGATATACAAACAGAATCATTTGCGAGAACGCCGAGAACTCCTCCGCGGCAATATTTCGCGTTGCCCGGGAGAACAATACTGGAAACAACTTCAGCTCGCTTGTCCCTTGTGTGTCGATTGTTTAAAGAGAACGTGACACAGTTCTGCATTTTTCCAAAAAATTCTGCAACTCTATGGTGAGCGATCAACTTTCGTAATGGCGCGTAAATGATCGAACAAGTCGTCGAAAGTTTGCAATCTCTTCGAAAAACTGTCCTTTCGTTTTACAACTTGTAGTATTAAACTGTGTCCAACGAGACAACGCGGGAATCTGCTCCTGAGCGAATACGTTTGGCTGTAGGATATCCTACATCTGCAACTGTTTTCGCATCGCTAAACGTCTGATTTACGTAAACGACGAGTAAACAGGCGGGCTGACGCTTACTTTTGTGCGGAATATTTTAACTTTGTTTAACCGGCCAGTCTCAACTCCGCATGTGATTGTGACAGTGCTAAACATCTTTTTCAGGTGCTAAGGCACGTACAGCATATTTTCTTCCCTAGACTCGTTGCTTTTGGTACCCGGTCCGTTCCCCCGGCTTCCGCACGACCGTCTCTGGCTTTCCGCATTTTCCGCCAGCGCAGCAATTGTTTGTTTATGAAATTATCCGCGACCCAATTGGCTTGGGCGGCTTCGTCGTCTCTGGGAGGCTGATCTTTCGGTCGGTTTACTGCAACACCGCCAATGCTTGGCATCGCGATGCCATTCCGCAGCGTCGCCAGGAAGACCGCGCATCGAGGACGGCAGGAAGAGCAAGACAACACAAAAGGGGCGGGTGGCTCGTCGGGTATACGGGGTGTCTTATATGGCAGATTGCACTTTCCAGCAGACGGCGAATATTGGAGACTAAACTCAGGAAAAATCCGTCGTCAGTTTTGACGACGGAATGTTCATGATTTTTGAATAGTACATTATATATCGAAATTTGAGGCTTCGCGCTGATCAAACAGCGGCGACCAAATTTGATTCCGCGCTCAGGGTGGAGCAGATATGCCGATAGATTTTTCACGTGACACACGGTTATCTTTTAATATCGAAAATCGAGAGAAAAACGTGATCAAATACATACACTCAAATGTCGAATCAAATTTAATTCTTTCACAAATTTAATTTTCACTCATACTCCACAGTTTTCTATCATCATCAGAAAGATGAAAAAATCGATGGACGGAGGAAAGGGATGTTCTAGAACGGCGAGATGTTAAGGGTCAACGACCTAGCGAAGGGATGGTGGCGCGATGGATGCAAATTTTCTAGTTATCGCTTCCACGTGGATCATCGCCTCGCGATTGTTCAACAATCTGCATTTACGCTGTATTATACGACTGTGGTTAGGCCTCGACGCCTTGACGTTTACGCGTTCTCTCAACTCTTCCTGCCAAAGTGAATCTGAATTTTCGTCGCGATCTCGTTGCCGCATACCGAGCATGCTTCTTCGGTATATCTTACTTTTTACGTTTTATGACGGTGGCATCTAGCACACTCGCTTCTCATTCTCGGTGAGAATGAGAAGCTCGTCTTGATGCTATTGAAAGATATAGAAAATCATGCAAACACCGTGATACTCGCAAGCGGGCACTTCCGCGGCGCTAAATGCGACTGTCTGCCTCGAAATTGTACTCGTCTAATACAAAAGAGACGCGTAACGCGAAAGAGTGATTGGAATCGTGCGCAGCCGTATCTGACGTTAAATGTGCAATAAAGACTTTCTTTTACATCAGGTTTATTTTCAAGCATTACTACCACGATGGGAGATAGAACGATACAACGTTTGTTTCATATTCAAGTAAAGCACTAAGAGAGAAAGATACCGTGCGGATCATGAATGCGGTCATATCGATGCTATAACCGGGAACGATATGCTTGCCTTTGCGAGCTTTCAAGCATCCGGCATCCGTAAATTAAAAACAGTGCACAAATGAAACACACATCAACGGCATAAAGTGAAATTCTCGTCCCAAGATAAATCCGCGTTTCCGATCTCCAAAAGAATCTACGCTGGAATAAATAAAACCGCTCTCGAAATGTCGACGTGCGCGACATTCTACGTGGTCGTCTCTGATATCCTTTATCACATTTCCGCGACCGGTCGGGCATGTTTCACAATGCCCGGCATAATACGTTTTCCAGAGCACGTGTACAATCATTTTATTAACTTCCATCTGACAGCGTAGAAAATAATCCCGTCGTGTAGGGTGGCTTTTAACGCATCTCTGGAGGTTACCATATTGCTTCGTTCGCAGCCCGCTCTATTGGAGAACGAAATTTCATTCTCTCGGCAGACGAGAAAGCAGTTCGGCGACGAGACACAGTGCACTACAGCGGGAATGGAGCGGACAACGCGCACGTGCAATATTCCGTGCAACCGTATTGCATGTGACAGTAGAAAAGATCGTTCTGCACCCTTCGATTCGAGACGTGCGAACATTAATACTGCAAACGCTATTAGCGGATCGATAGAGAATTCACGCGTCATCCGTCGTGCGGCTTTCGGGAAAAATTATTCTTTCCTCGCATTTATTTTCTTCATACGTCTGTTCTGTTCTATCGTCATTCTAATTCCTCGATTCTTCATCCGTCGCGCTGATATAGAAGTGCGATGGAAGAGAAGGGACAATCGATCGCGCGCGCGTTCGCGGAGCGGTAAGAAGTGCACGAGGTCAGTTACATTCGCCGGCGGTTTCCATTGTAAAGACGAGAACTGCGCCGATAATATTTAGACACGCGATATAACATTCATGTAATTACATCGGCTATTCGGATGGTCGATATTAATATTTACGCGGTTGTGGATGCTGTTCGAAGATGCAACCCCTGAAGCGATAGCATCTTTGTCGACCATCCTGTTTGCCGTGACTGCCATATTATTTTCGTTAACGATATTTTGGATATGATATTTTCGTCTGCGTGTATGTCTGTATGTATGTGTTTTTTTTAGTCGGCTTTTAGCGACGATCGATGGATCGTGTCACGTTACAAAAATTATATGCTCTTTGTTTCGACAAATATGCGTGCTGGTCACCCAATATATATTTTTTCGCTTTAATTAAATTACAATAATTAGAAGCCGGCTTTTGTTCCGGTAACTACGATTCAGCATTTCGCTTTGCGAGTGTAATTACGCTTCATACGAAACAAAATTCCTCGCAAAAGTCCTTTTTATTATTTCAACACGAGCGCGGCGCGTTGCCCGGCCGATGCCACGCGACGCTTGAAAGCCAGGCATAGCTTTATTCCCGTCGAATAATCGGGAGGAAAATCGGCCGCGTAAAGTGTATGTATCGTGGAAACCTAAACTAATTTGATATCCGAACGACATTCGTGAGAAACACGGACCCATAAGAGCGCGTATCGGCGACATTACTGAACGAGGCCAATGGAGTGCTTTCGAGCACGCACGTGCTATTTGCGAAGGTAGGAACCGGTAAAGAGAGATGAAGTCGAAAACGTCGGTTAAGGCGAATTTACGCTCGTTGTTTCCGCGTGCGTCCCAAACAAGTCGCACGAAATTAACACGTAAAGAAGGGACACAATAAAGGTTCTCCCGTTTCCATTAAGCTAAACTGCTTAAATCTCAATACTCCTTTGTGATACGAATAGATTCCTTTTCAGCACGATTCACAAGTTTCGGTTTCACAAGTTTCGGAAATCTAACGTTTCAATCGGACTTGCAGCAATGAGATCGATTGAACCCGGTTAAACGTGTCGCTGAAGCGAATCAATGTTATTCTTTGCGTGTCTCAAACAATTGAAACAACATACGGCCATCAGGAATGAACCGTGTAAATCCGGCTTCAGTGCGGATGCAGCGCAGGAGCTACCGCGAACGGGGACGCAAAGGGTGGTCCCGACTACGTGGAAATTACCGTGCCAGCAGCAGAGCGTCTCTCGTTAAATGCATCCGACTGTTGTTTTATTAAGCGTAAGCGTAATCGCTTTAGCAATACCCGACGCAGTCGCGGCGCACAAATACACCAGCGAGCTGCGCGATCACGGGACAGCTTTGCTCTCGTGCTCGCGAAACGGCATCGCCGAGATTTTTACGGAAAGGTGGGACCGATCTCGTGATAAAAAAAAAGACTTGGAACGCGGGCGAGAAATGGAGAACAATTTTCTTTCCTGAAGCGTTTGTCCGCTCGCGAAGCGATCCCGGAATTCGAAGCGCTAGCAAATCGGCCACGCCGAGCTCGTCCGCGGGAGAATCGCGTTGCAAATACGTATAGCGGGATGCGTTACGGGATACATTCCGGTAACGCTGTCGGGATACCCGCGTAATCACGTCGGAAATACGCGGTTGGAAAATTTTTCATTTTCATCGACCAAACAGAATTTTTTATAGCGTTGTTCATTTCTGAGTCCATTATAATGCGGCCAGATCAAATATGCTCCACAATGCATACGGAAAAGTCTGGGATTTCAGTCGAACGAGTGTTACAAAAGGCAAAATTCGCGTTCTTATTTTATTATTCAGAGAATAACAGAAAGAAAGAGAGAGAGACAAAGAGAGAAAGGAGAAACGGCAGGCCAAGTCGGACGCTACGCGGTAATTAGTACGCGAAAAGGACGAGCTTTTTAGCCTTAAACGAACTAGCTTGCCAGGGTTTATCCCGAAAGCGATGTCGTTAAGCCGCACGGACAAAGAAACGGAAAGAAAATACGAAAAGCGGAGACGATTACTGGCTGACTGGCCGGTGCGACGGACGATCCGTTTCTTGCGAGAGTTTAAACTGCAGCCAATCATGCGAATGTAAAGATAATTGCTCGCGTGATACGTTTCAACTGGAGTCACGCGTGAATAGAATGAATGAAAAATTCTCAACAAACTCGTTTCGATATCGCGATTCTTTGAAGATCGCTCAACTTAAAAAAGAGATTCGTGTATGCATATAATAGAAAATCTATTGACGATTACTTTCTCAATTATATACTCGCTTTATATCCCTCAGAAACAATCAAACATATTTTTCAAATTTTTCATTCATTCCACTATGATTAAAAGATATATTTTCTAAATGAAAAGTTCGACGAGAGAAGGAATGCTTTTACAACAAGATTGACAGACACGAAGAACTCGAGAAGCCGCGCGACTGCTGAATGATCGCAGCCACGATTGCGGTACTCTCGGCTCGATTTCCACTCGACTTGCATATTTGTTGCGAAATTACGATGGCTCGTTTCGCGGAATACGATGTACACGAGCGGAAACGCTTCGCGGTGGTTCCCGTGACGTGCGCAGTGCGCACACGACGCTGCAAGATGAAACTCGGCATTGGGTAATCGAGAAAATCCGGGATCGGAGGTATCGCGCGCTCGGGGTAGAACCGGAGAGTTACCTAAGAATCCCCTCGACCGTAATCCACGTCGTAATCGTCGGCTATACCCACGGGCCTTGGCGGGAACCCAACTCTATTTTCTCTTATTCAAACCCGCCCGCGCGCGCGCTGCGTTTGTCCAATCTTTGCACCCCGCTTTACCCGAACCACTCCGGTGCGCCCCGGTATCGTTTTTATAGATTTGCGCGAATTCACGGGATGCCCTTATGCACGCCACGCCGAGACCGGCGTTTTAAGGCGAAATTACGATAATTGAGCCGCAGCGCGGAACAGCGGCGTAAGCCGGCAAAAATACAATTTCGGGATAAACCAGATTCGTGCACAATTATTTTCAGCGCGACTAATCTCTCCCCTTTTTTCTCTCGAACTGTAAAAAATAGCGAGCGATAAAATAGCTGGATTTTACGTTGGATTCCGTTAGAAACTCTCGTCTCCGTTTACGGAAAGTCTCGTAAAATGAAGAATGTGCGAGAGAACAAACATGAAAAATGCACCGCTATTGCACTGTGCGGAATCAAATGGACCGAATCCCTTATTATCGCGTGCTGTTATTATCGGATGCACGATAGATACCGTTGCGCGTAATGCACGTTATTTAATTGCGGAAGTACGCCAAATCCGATCCACTTGTCACGCTTCGTTCACCTCGTTTCATAGACTCTTGAACAAACTTCAACGCGACTTTTTCCCAATGAGATTTGGCTCGAGAGATCAGTTACACTGATAAGTGACAAAAAAGAAATCCTGAAAAACACTTGAAAAGTTAATATGAAGTTTTCGACGTTGAAGCATTCAACGATTTTATTGTTGCATTTTCGATGCGAGCGCAGCCAATCGATACTCCGGGCGCAATTATTTTTTGCGCAAACGTTTTCGTGTTTACAACCTTTCAGCATAATGATTTTCAACGTGTGCTGTATAAATTTCTGCATGGCTGCGCGTTGATAATTCAGTCCCACTTGTTACAAAGGCCAATGTGCGCGCGGGAAAGATACTCCGCACGAACAATGCCATTATAACCTGTTGACTCGCAAACAATTCAAATAATGTTTATAATGGCTTTGTGTACGAGTAAACTGGTCCGGTAAACGCTGCATTATTAGTTAATGGGAGATTTCTGTTATTTTGTCAGTGTGGCAGCATTAATAATATCGACCTGCCCGCTTCGCGAGACGATCTTGTGCCAAATGTCATTGAACTTGATGCCTAATCGGCCGCTCATCGTTCTGGCCTTTACACAGTTTGCACAGCTTTGATAATTCGGAATGCTCCGGATAACAAAAGTCTAGGTAAATAGTTTCGCAGTGGAACAACGGATTACCGAGCGCGGGTATTAAACAAGTTAACTGGTCCCGTAATCATTTTCGAACATAGAGTCGTTATTGTATCGATGGAATGAGAAGGATCAATTAGTTTGATAAACAGTTGAGTCTGATAATTTGATGCGACCGCGGAGAATTACGTATCCTCATATTTCTCGTTACGTACAACAGCGACATTTCGCAATACGCAGTATACGCGATACTCCATGTATAAACTATTGTGCAAGTTAATATTTAATAATACGAAATTGTGTGCCATTTACTTGCATCCATTCCTGCAACCAGAAATAATACGTCGCTCGTGTTTTTAGATATTGTATTATATTTTGCAGAGAGACAGCGTGTCTATTTAAATGTTTTGATGTTGTGTAACAAATCTAGACGTTTCAACAAATCTAGACAGGTGTATGTAGAGCGTGAAGATGGAATTTTCAATGCTTGCATTATTTATGTTTCTCACACAGACATGTTAATTACTATATAAAAATAAATAACTGAAGTTGTGGCAGCATGCAACGTTGACGTTGATAAAATAATGATAATGTAAATGCTTTTGGAAAACACGAGCGTCGCTTCACTTATTATTCCCCGCGATAACGTACGACTATATTATAGTTATTTCGATGCATTCGGGGTTATGAGTAGGTCATGGCCGGCCATACTTTTGCCCGGGGCTCTACATCTTCACGATCGCTGAATTCCGAATACGTGCAATAAATTGTGCTTTATAAAGATCCTGGATCTACGCGGAAAACAGCCGTGATTTCGCCTAGACAAGTAGTTTAATTCTCAAAGAAAATCTTCAGGAGGCTGCTATGTCTTAATAAAGCATTTACAACGTGTCGCGGCTTCCTTCCATAAAAAAATTTCTCCTGCAATATCTTCCCTTCCAATAATCCATTTTTGATTATCTGGAATTCGATAGTTATCCTTCTTTTCATCGTCTCGCGTTCTCGATCGAGCACGTGTTGGTGGTTGACGGACAATCTCCCTGCTTCCTCGAACATTCGCAGGTCACATCGCTGTCTGAGGTATCTTCTCGACCTCAAAAACCTCTGAAGATGAAGACTGAAGCGACGACTTCGTCATATCGGTGCAATGATTTTTTATACGTGGTCCCACGGTGAGAACGCTCGCTTATCCGGATAAAGCTGACGACATCAGGTCCACGCACACCAACGCGTGTTCGTCAAGAACGTCTCTTTTCTTCGTAACAGCGGTCGCTTAAGACGCGAGAGAAGAAGATGCGAACCAAACGAGCCGTCGTCTTCACGTCGCAGTGTTGCCAGTGACAACACTGGATAATGAGATTTTGCGTCTTCTTCATAAATCAGGTCTCTCTCTTTCTCTCTGTGTGTGTGTTTAGGTTCACTTTGCATTTTTAACGATCTTTGAGCATCAAGATTGTATTACCCTATTAACGTTCAGCGGCAGAGATATCAGATTAGCAACTAGCTGAATCTGATGTTCGATCAAGAGAGTCGCCGCGAGACTACATTCCTTTCTCATTTGTCTCCATTCAGATTTTCGCCAATTGTCGCCAAAACGTTAAGTGAGAACGTCACGAGTATCTCCGAATGCTAGACTAATTAGCGATATCGACTCGAGAGAAGCGGACGGTAAACGAAAGGCAAAGTTTGTCGACCGAGGCGACCGTAAAACTGCAACTCGGTAGGCGCACGATGCCATTCGACCTCGGCAACGCTTGTCCTTCCGGTCACGCGAGGTCCGGTTCGAGGACTTAAATACCTTGCGGCGGCTTCGACGTTAATTGCTCGGTCGATGGTGGGCCGGCCGAACGAGAAACTTGTTCGTCGATGGGACACCTAGCGGACACGATGCCGGTGATGTCGTGCCGGCTGGACATCACGTTGGAAGGATTTGCCCAAAAGGACTAATGTCGTGACACTCGACACTCGTGTATTCTCAGCGACCGCGAGATTCATTGGTGCGACAATTGGTACCTGCGTTCAACGAGTACGTTGCGCTGACGATTGGCGACAAGCCAGCATGTTCGCGCGAAAAGTCTTCAGCCAGAGTGGCTTTTGACTAGCATGTTGCGTGCACCTTCGGTAATTATAGAAACCGCGACGGCGGTAGGAAAAACGCGTCTAATGAATAGCTGCTCACCGTTGAAAACGAGCAAACTATGGTAATATCCCCGAGGGAACTTTTCAAGGGCGGTTCCACCAAGGGCCGTCCACGTCGACACTACGTGGGGCACCTCGCGAGCCAGCTCCAAAGAACTCTTCGCGCCGCGGCGAGTGAGAAGAAATCACGGTCATTTACTCTAACGGCGAGCGACGAATCGTAATCGAGCGTGTAATGTCGTTGCTTTCAATTTCGCCGAATTGCCATGCAATCCTGCTCCTGAAAAGGACTGCCGAGCCACCATCTCGGATATCCAACGAGGACGCCGAGGCATTTTTCGGCCTTAAGGACGAACGAGTCGGGACGAGAATAACGGAACGAGGCGATGGGATTATTCCGCGCGTGCTTCCGCCGAGACCTCCGAGCGGAATCGCGAAAGATCCGCGCGTCGACTTATTTTCCGTGATCATCTTCTCGCGCTAGTCGGCTCTATTACGCGCACGAGAGAGATTCAAGAGAGTGTGATATCAAGTTGCCGAGAGAAGTTCAAGAGACTGTGATATCAAGTTGCCGATAGTATTAACGACTAATTATAAAGCGAGAGCTGTTACAATATTTCCAGAAGCGATTCATGATACTGTTTCCGAAAAAATAAATAAAGAAAACGACGGAAGAGCAAACGGAAGACAGCGTCTTAAAGCATCAATTGATTACTCATTCGATGAAACTATCTACAAACTATTGTGCGGAACTTTACCATCTACGATAGAAAAAAAGACATTCCGTTGGTTTGTCGAGGGGTGGTAGCCAGCTATGGCGCGCCGGCTATAAGTCGCAGTGCAGGAAGTTGTTTGTTTAAGCCCGCGAATTTTCCGCGGCGCAAACAGCCGCGAGAAAAGTTGCGCGTCAGAAGAAATAAATTCGATTCTCCGATATATCGACGTCCCGGGACCCGTAATTCAACGCTCGCCGCTACATCGACGTTAGTTCATTAACTTGTTACGTAGTTGTACATGGCGAACGTTCGATATCCGCGTTATCGATTTTCAGTCGACTTCGATGGCCGAACGATGCGACGTGGAGTATCTTCGCGGATACAAGCTAATACTCTTCCGTCGAATGCGCTCACTCTTCTTCGATCCCTCTCTCTCCCTTTCATCCCTCTCTTTCTACACATACATATATATATATATATATATATATATATTTCTCTCTGTCTCTCTTTTTCCTTCTCCCGCTGTCGGGTTGGCAGCGGATGGAAGCATATACGCTCTTTTCCAACGATCTCATCGATCGCACGACCTACTCATCGCGCGCGCACACGTGTCGCAGGTGCTGTTTTGCAGGTGCCCATGTCCGCGTCCGTATCTAGGCGTTCAACTAGGCGACTCGTGAATTTATCACGACGTTTTCTTCCGGACGGTTTTCCATGTAGTATACGTAGACAGGTAGAACGCAACGCGCATAAAATCGCGGTACTTTGTCGAATAATTCAATTATTATCGAGCTCGTTGCATTGGACAACAAATTGTAATGCTCTCTTTTCTTCACTCCGTCGAGAGCATAATTCAGCATTTCCCTCTCCAAGTCAATGTACTAACTTAGAAACGTCTAACTGGTCAAACTCGACTTTCTGAAAACGACTGGCTTAAACGGACTCAAGTAATGCCCACTATTTAATGATACTTACAACTTTCCACGCTTTGGCAAAGTTTCTCTGTTTCTTTGACGACGCTCTCCGTCAAGCAGCGCGCAGAGTGCCGTACCGCCGTGACTATTGCGACTTCTCTTTTTAACTGCGGTGTCCTTTTCTTTTTTTTCTTCTTTTTATCAAGTCGATCGATCCCTTTATACCGAAAGATTTATTGCACGCTGTTCTTATCGCAGTCTCTCAAGTCTCGTTTTACCGAACGTTCAGATAACTAAATCCCGGCTAACGGCGGAGGGGGATCCATTCCGGATTAACTCTCGGCCGGTCGCGACCTCGCAGGTAATCAGGGAAATGACTCCTGCTACGACGCTCCAGTTACAAAGCTACTCCAAATGACGAGAACGCGGATTGCCGTGCACAGTGTCGGAGAGGCACCAAGTTTCGTGCTACGAATTCCGGCTCCCCGGGGGGAACCGGGGCTCACTTTAAATTGTATTCCCGCGAACGTGACGGACCGGAAGGACCTGCGGCGCGCGTGCGACACGAGCGAAGCCGATGAAGATCGCTGGGTCCCCCTCGAGAAGGACGTGTCCCTCCGTGACAGAAGCGCGGGGACAGCGGGGATGAAGCCGGGCGTAATCCTCTCGTGGCCTCGCGTGCCAGGTCGGGTACGATGAAGTGGACGGAAGCGGCGACGATCGTCGTCGCCGGGAACCTTTCCCGGTCGTCGCGACACCGACGATATTTCAGGGATGTGGACCTTAGCTCGTCCTTAGCGGCGTTGACTTTAGCTCGTCGGCACGGCGGTATCTGACTTTCTTAACGTGCCGGCGTTTCCCCGTGTCGCGTCGACGATCGTTAATATAGCGCCCCAGCGGCAGCAGGGGTGGCTCGTCGTCGGGAACACCGTGGAGCACGGTGCCAGCGACGTGAAATACTGCGACGCGTTCCGTCCCGACGCTTCGCTGCCGCTTCACGTGCCGTCGCGCCGTCCGGCGCGAGTCGTTTCCACGTTAACGCGCCGCTATTTCGCAGTTATCAGCTGGTTCCGCTGCTCGCTCGCTCGCTCGCGCGGCGAGTCGCGCGATAATTACGTCCGAAACCGGCTTTCCGGCGACGGGGGGCAAGTCGATCGGCGCGGCATTGTCGAGAAGAATCAAATCGTACAGCGTGACAGCGTCTTGACAGCTGAGACAAGAGTCAGCTATGATATTTAAAGATATTTTCTAAGCATTTATGGAAATAATTTAATATCGAATTTAATGCAAGTTAAATTACAATATTTAAGTCTGTACATGAAGATGTCGGTGTAATCATGTAAAAGTATCACGGGCATTCGTGTCAAGACGTGACATGTTTCAAAGTTGTAATTAAAATCTATCACATCTTGGTAGCTCCTAAATATACTACAAAAACATTTTCATCGATCTTTAATGTAATTCAATAACCGGTGTCCGATTTTCACGGAAATTGGATCCAATTAATACAATTTCTTTGAATCTATAATTTACTGCGCCTCAAAATATATCCTCTTTCATCCTCGATTTTCAGTTTTAACTTTTATTCTCCTCTATAAAATCATCAGTTATTAACTTCCTTCAGTTATTTAATTCTCGTAAAAACGTTTAATCGTTTCAAGTCGACCACTTGATGAAACTTATCAAGACTGTTATAGAAGACTTATTACTGTTATAGAATCCTAATTCTCTAATTATTCATAGCTTCACTGCGAACAACATCCGAGACGTCCGAGTACGCATTTTGGGACACCCTGTATGACCGACGACGTCGTCGTCATCGCGAAACTCGATCGGAGCAAGAGGGGAGCGTAGACGCCGTATCCGCGCGTTGCCGGAGGCGGACGGTGGAATCGTCTGGCATTGTGCTTGCAAATCAAGCAGGCCGAATTTACATGAGATTTATGGCATTCCGTTTGCTCGTGCCCTCGGTCCCTCCTGTCCCTAACGCGTCCCTCACTCCGTTCTCGCCGATACCCCCGCGTGATGCGCCATTCGATCGTTACGTCCATACGCGTTAGGTTCCGGGTTCAGGATCTACGCCATTCGCGTCTATCCGCGATCAGAATTCCGTGACGCTTCATTTCTAGTTGAGAAAATGACAACAAGATTGAACCTAATGTGAGCAGAAAGTATATAAGGATTTCCGATCAAATTTCGGTGCTCAGGCGGTGCTGAAACTTGATACGTGCAATTCGAGTATTTCGCCGAGTTATCTAATAAGAATTGATATGTGTGATATTATTGTCTTACTGAATAATTGCGCACTGTCGAAAAAGTGGCGATACGAACGAATCGCATTACTTGAGAATTAAATAATTATATATAATTATTATATATAGTTATTATATATAATAATATATAATAAATCATGTGGCGCAACGTCTACGTGCGTATTTACGGGTACCGGTTCGATCGCTTGGCAATTCGGCAGGCGAACCCGGAGATGATCGTGCAAGGAGACACGTGCAAGCATAGCGTTTTTGCGAGAAGTGCCCGGGATGTAAGGATGGAGGGACGTCGCGGAACCGGTTGGACAAAGACATCGGGATAATGGTGGTAGGTACCACGCAAAGCGCCTACGCAAAAAGACTTGAAAATAACGGCCGGGTTCCGCCCCATCTCGACGATATCTGCGCGGCAGATGCAGCGATCGGTGGCCGTAAAAGGGGAAGAAGAGAACGTCTGTGTTGTGTGTGCCAGCTTCCCGGCGAGCGAAAAAAAGAAGCGCAAGTACGCCCGACGATTCGCAAAACCTCGCGTTAACGCGCCTGCATGCGAGACTCACGCCGAAGCGAGTTGCGGAATCATTAAAAGCAATAACGCGGTCTTGCTTGAACGGCGCGTGATCTCAGCATTTTTTGCTATATCTTTAATATATTATTAATAGTTTTTGACAGATGCATGTGACATTTTACGAAACATTAATATGTAAGATGTATGTTATGCATATAATAAAAGATAATATCCAATTCGGGAAAACTTACCCCTGTATACACGTGGACTTTATGCGAATGGCGAATACTCGGCGCTGCACAGCTCTGAAAAGTTTAATACATAATGTTTAAATTCTTAAATAAATTCTTACACTCGCCTTTCTTGTAGATAAAACAAAAAAATATAGTATATGAAAGATCTTGGAAAGTTCCACGATTTAATGTTCGACGTCTCTTAATTAGTACTCTCCGTTCCTGTTAACGATAGATCTTCCACGTCAACGAGTTTCTTCGAAGGTGTTACTTCATTTTTTGCTCTTTTTAAAACAGAAAGTTCTCCAGACGCACAGTCGATTATTGCGCACGTAACACGAGTGTTTTCGCGCGTATGTATCTTTATAATGCCTGCGAGCGCGATGCAGAGAGATACGGAATAGATAAAAGGCAGACGCACCTGCAGCGGACTCGCGAATCCTCGAATTGATGGCTTTGTGCACGTACAAGTACACGTACGCGAGTTAGAGATACTCGAGGCGAGTAAGGGAGACCGGTATAATTTTACCGGCCAGTCTAGAAAACGGCGATGCACAGCGAAAAACGAGAATTCATGTTCGTCCGCGATAATGGAAATACGGCTGTAACTGAAGTAATAAACGCACGGAAACCAAGTCGTGCGAGCCGTGCTATTAAACAGCCAGGCGTGTGCATCGCGGGAAGGAGAACGGAGCGAACGCACACACTCCTATGCAAAGGGCGAAACTTCGCCCTGCAATGAGCATTCGGCGCGCGATCGGTCCCATCCAACATGCTCGAATCGATAGGTCGATAGGGGAGGACAGTCTCGAATGCAGCTTGCAGGGCACGCCGACGATACCGCAAAGTACGAATCCCGCCCCGCATCATCGCTCTCGTCTCGGAATTTCGTGAGATTGCGGCCAGCATCCGCGGGTGGTCCTTTTTAATTTCCTGTCCAGGATGCGCTCGGACGCTGGCACCGTCGCGTAACGGTGGAAGTCTCCGCAGACTGGGAATGGTTCGAGGGAAGGGAGGTGAGATAGAGGAGCGACTTGCGATTACCAAGGCCGCTGCGGAATTCGCACGAATTCTTAAAATTCCAGATTTAATTCTCCCGGGGGGGATTAAAACGCGACGCTCCCTTTCGAAAATGTCCAAGTGCCAAAGAACTGGCGCGCGATTCGCGATTAATTTCTCCCCCGTCGCGCGCCTCTGCGGGGACGGGCCTAGTTTCTCTTTCATCTTTAATACGATTTCGCGGAGTACCTTCAGATTTTTCGGCCAAAGCGACTTACTTATTACAGGTGCGAATGCATATTTATATCTTATGCGAGCGCGCGCGTAATGTGTATGCATTATGAATAACGAAAAATCCTTCCGGAAGAACATCAAATCTTGTTTGGGACATCTCGATCGGGCGGAAGGAAATGGGGAGAGTACAGCGCGTAGGTAAGTAGATTCGTTTCATGTGCAGCGTCTCAAAGATATACGTATATGTACATGTAAAAACCATGAGTCTCTCTCTCTCTCTCTCTCTCTCTCCTCAAGATCTTCGTGAGACACGTTACGAAGGGACTCGTGAAAATAGAAAGAGCTAGCTGGGGAAATATCTAATAAACTGAGCCGTTTCCGACTAGCAAGCGATGAATGGCCTAGTTTCGGGGCATGCAAACAGCGTGATACGATCTTCTCATACATTTCGAAATGTGGGTTTAATTAAATAACGGCATAATTCAGCGAATATACCGAATTATCGGTAAACCTTCGTGCTCGCAATCCTTCATCGGGCTGAAATTTTGATGAGAGTTTCAGGAAGTAAACCTGCGTTTCTATTCCACGAGTGTAGCGAAATAATCGAAAAATCGTAGGACAGGAATTGTCGGATTATCGGGGATGTAACGATATTGAATTGGAGTATTGGGCGAGACGGTGGCTCCTTATAGAAAGCAATACTTGGATGACAGCTTGACAAAGCGCTACGCCCACGTGATACATCGTGAGAGAGAGTTTGATAGAGAGAGGCAACGCAAACATAATGGAAGGATATAATCGAAGAAAACCAAGTTGAAAAATAAATCTATGCAGGTGGCGGCAAACTCACGATTGTCGCATCGCCATAAACAAGTATCTAACAATCCCTTGTAGTATCATTATCGTTTCCTCGATGAGTATGGCGTTATTTTTCGTCTTCACGTAAATCAATACCGCCGAACTATCTCGACATGAACGTTATATCTAAAAATATTACAAATTGATACAACATTGTTGAAGAATAATTTTCGAGGCATTAAAGAATACAGACGCAATAAACTAATGTATTCTACCAATCATTTCGTTGATAAACTGCATGCGTATTCCCGACGTAGAAAGTTTTGCCGCGATCGCAACGCGACGAGTGAGAGTGCGCGCAGCTCTGCGTCAAAATATTTTTCGTCGCGCGAAAAAAGAAGACTGCAACGTGCACTGTCACGTGTTCGAGACTCTCTTTGTATACCGACGTATAACGTTAATGGAACGAGCATTTCGCGCGCATACGCGAATAAGGCGCATTGCGGATGATAGTGCGCGCTACCACCACTATATGCAAAAGAGCGCGAGCAAGCCAGATCGCTCTTTGATCTCTCTGTCTTTGCGTTGCTGCCTTTGTCGGGGATCGTGATAAAGTTTTCGACGATTGCGCGCTACATAGATCAGCGTCTCTCTTTTTCCATTCTCCCTTCGTATCCTCACCCCGGCCCAGACACGTTCTTAGACGCCTTTTGCTTTTTTCGCGTTACGACTACCGTGTGGAATCGCGCCGGAGATGATAAAAATTTATGGAGATAAAAGTGAATTGACGTCTCATACAGAAAGTTCCTCCTCTGAATGAGAAAGAGAGAGAGACATAGGGAGAGAGAGGAAGAAGATCGTTAACTCTCAAGTAGATAGAATGGAAAAGTAATCTGACGACGAAAATAATCGGCGGGATCGGCTAAGCTATCAACTATTGATCGGTTGGCGAACGGGGTCGCGCGTTTCGATGCACCGTCCGGAACGAAAATAATTGTGCGCGGCGTTTTATTAATCATTACGCCTTGACGAATTTATCACCACCAATTATGGATCGTCTCCGGATTATCCCGGCCGTTAAATTAGATTCTGGTCGCGGCGAGTATTCAGCGTGCATCAGCCGAGTTACTCTCTCGCGCTTACGGTCGTCGTCGTGCGTCGTGCAACGCGCAGCGCAACTCCGGGACTCGATAGATGCAAATTTCTTGCGACAGTAGTTTTCGGTCAGCGACACGAGACGTTGCCGGGCCCGGCAGCTAAACCCGGGCGTGCCGAGAACCTATCTAACTAGCTCATCAATTTCAGATACTCCCCGGTCCGACGTAACGTGCGCTAATTGCATTCGCCGCTGTGCCGATACCCGGTGCCGGTCTCCATCAGATTATAGTAATTATTGTTATTACGAATATCCCCCGCACGCGTAATTTACGGCGAAATAGTTTGAATTACGGGGGCCCACATCAATTATGTGCCAGCACGTCACCGTGCCAGAAGCGCGCTCATTGGAAATTGAAAATTTTTAGCGCAATGCATCGTCGACGTTATTTCGACATTAAATTATGTACGTCGATGCATCGTTCCGCGCGCATTGCGGGGTGGCTTATATCCGCGCGGGTGAAACATTTTGAGCGAATGGCGTGGCCAGTTAATCGCCATTACCATCCTTCATACTTTGATGTTTTCCTATTAAGCCCAAATTAATGACACTGCGTTTTATATACAATATATAACATTTCCACGATTGAGCGTTTCACGGCGAGATTCCGCGTCCGATAGGTAGTGTCCGGCTTATTTGCGGAATCTGCGGTTAAAAAAGTCTCGCGTTTCCACGCGTTATACTCATTATACGATGGTATAAAGTTAATTTTCCTTCCGTTTGTACGGTCGAAAACTCGGTGAGTGAAACTGTTCTCGGTGCCGAGAACAAACGCAAGGGAACGCCTCGCGTCCTCTCGCAATCATCTCGCAATTTGTTTGAGTCGAGATGCTTCCTTAATTGTCAGGTGCGCCGGATCCCCCGACGTAATGTTTCATGCGGCAAGCCACCTGCGCGAGCGAATTTGCAGGCCCCGTAAACCATCCAGCTACCATCGTCTTTGAGATGCTTTGAGCTGATCTCACACGGTAAGAGTATTGAATTTGCATGTTATTTGGTGGCGTGTAGTTCTGTAGTCCTTGTGTGCCGCGCGACCCCGAGACTTCCTTCCTTCCTTCCTGTCTGCTTGCCTGCCTGGCTGTCGAAATGGCATCTCGGACAGGATATCCAGAATAGCCCACGGGATGCCAGCGAGTACCGAGTACTCCGACACTGTCGCGGATGCGCTCGCCACCGCTCCGTCCGTAAATCGCGCGCGTTCGACGCCTCTAACCCCCGCGTTTGTACCATTAACGAAACAACGAGAAGCATCGCGGTCCCGCTATATTTCCCTCGACGGCGATACAGTCGTTATGATTTAGTGCGGCGCATCTTGCATCGACAAACAGGAAGAGAGAGAGAGAGAGAGAGAGAGAGAGAGACAGAGGCGCGCAAGGGAAAGAGAACGTAGCAGCCAGACAAGTCATTCGCTCGCTTACTTTATTCTCGACAAGCGACGAGCGGCGTATACGCGTACGAACCGGAGGAAAGGATAAATCCGAACCGCGACTACCGAGATACGTTTCCTGGGCCGGGGTGTAAATTGCGCGAGAGGTTTCTAAGTGCAACGGCAGGCAACGTTACGGTAACGCGACGGTGGATTGCGCGCTCCGGTACTTCGCATCGAAAAAGGGTAGGTGGGTATACACGGTGACGCCGTTATTCGACGAACAATAACGCAACGTGACCGCCTCTCGCGTAATGTATTTCCACCGAAAGCCCCGCGATTGCACACCGAATTGCGGTCAGTCCCGGTAACGATGTCCGAATTACGTTATTAGCCTAGCGACCCCTCCGTGCGCGCTGCATAGCGCGCTCGTTCTCGTCAAAGGGAGACCGCAAACGATCTTTCTTTCAACTTGAACACGAGAAAGGATAATCGACTCCCTCGCCGGGTAACTCCTTCAATCAGGCACGCGTTTCCCGTGTTAGCGTTTCAAGAAAATACATTCTCTTTAATCAGTTATCGTGCGGCGGTGTTATACGCGTGCATAAAAAGCGCTGCGTTTTTTTTTATCTACATAAAATCCAAACGTGCACGAGTCGTTCCCGCTTGTAATAACAACAAAACCGACGCGAACGTGAAATCAATTACCAGGTTTTGAAATTGCAGTTTTCTGATGTTTTAAAACGGGCGAGGTGCATTGCAAATGACATTTAAAAATATCCAAGCAAGATATAAAATGAATAACGTTAACTCCACGCGAATTGACACAATTTCTGCGTATCGATCATGTTGCGATTCTTAAAATAAATACTTGATGCATCTCGCGTTCCACTTTTCCGCTCGTGCGATTTTAATTTAATCTCGAAATACACTCTACATAATTTATAGGCAAGTGCATTAAAGTCATTACCGCAGTTTTATACGACTGGCTTCATCGTTGTAAACTGTTCTCTTGCGCAATACCGCAGTGCTCTTCTTATGCGCGATCTTAAAAGTGGAGATCCTCTTTCCGTTCTCTGCGTATAAAGCCGTATACACTGCCAAGGGACAGCGCGCTTTTGAAATGTTAAAACTTCTTCACGTCCGCTCACGTTCGGTCTTTGACTACTTCTAAACTATTCAGAACACGTTTCAATAATCGTCGTATTGACGAAACGCGTTTTCGACTTTCTTTCTGCAACAGTCGGAGGTCGGAAAACGTGCACTGGAGAACCCATCCTGCCTTGTCTCCTCTCCTTTTTTTTATCCCTCTGCCTGCAGTGTGTGAAATGTTCTCAAATCTATCCTGTGCACCGTAGAATCCTTAAAATCCGAAATTTCAGTCGATCTCTCAGCGCTCTCTCCTCTCTCCTCGATATGTCGTTCGATGACCTAACGCTTAGCGCACATTACGAAAGACTCGTCTCAACTTTTTCGGTCTTCGAGAACCGGTCAAAAAAGCCAGGAAATCGCTATGTCGTCTCGGATGTTCGAGTTTATCGTCCAGCGATCTCTATCAGAGGCAGCAGTGAAGTCTTTAATAAACGTCACCGGTACGTGCGTACGTGCGTGTGCGAGCGATATGAATGACGGGAACTCGAGGAATCCTCGTCCGGCGTTAAAGCCGTCGAAGGTTCAGTGTACACGTGGAACCACGGTGCGCACCTCGACAAACCGGTTCCCGGACGATCGCTCGTAGCTCCACGGACGTGTGACAGGAGTCAACGTCTTCGAGACGTTGTCCCCTGCGTAATCTTCGGCGTTCCACGAGCGCGCAGCAGCGCTCTTGCGCTCGCCTCGTGCTGCACGGTGAATCTTCAGGAAGGAAGGAGTGGCTGTGCAAAGAAAACGCGGCACGCCCGATCCGCCTTTATACCCGGGGACTTCCTTAATGCCCTGCCGAGTTCTTCATCGCGAGAAATACGCGCGCCGGTATAAGCGGTAAATTACCCGCCAAGAGAGAGAGAGAAAGAGGGAGAAAGAGAGGGAGACCAAGCCGCACGAGCCATCCTGAATAGGCAAATAGGTTTACTAAATTCCGCGGGATTAAACGGACACGGGTAAATGAAGCGAAAACCGAGAGTAAGGAAGCAAAGCGTACACGATTGTGCGCGTTACCAGATGTATTATACGTAAGCGAATCTCTCTTTCTCTCTCTATCCTCTCGCCGCACTTATCCGCTTCATTAATTTAACGCCGCGTAACGATTAAAGTCGCGTAACTTTGCGGTGAGCGCAACAACGCGCGTATCCGACGCAATTTTCGTCCGGCTAATTTGCGCGAACATCGCACAAGGGGATGGCTTACCGTGCGTCACGGTAATCGGATCGTGGATCAATAATAAGGATAGAACACTGATCAATAATAAAGAAAACGTTGAGCCCGGATACGGCGTCCGTGAAGCTCTTTCTTTGAGATTACCTGGATATACGTGTATGTGTGAGCGTGTGTTGCGTACCTGTATGTGACTTCCCGAGACGGGATTTTATTCTATTCTCGAATAATGTTCTCAGAGCGCGCAAAGGGGATTCCGTTCCGTTCGATCGCGACGCCGTTGCGCGTTTCACCTGTCAGGCCGTTTTCAGCATCCCCGATGAAATATCGGGACATAAACCTTTTTATGGGATCACTTAACCGAAGTGTCCCTCGACTGTCTATTTTTAAAAAAAGTGGCCGCGAGGCGACGCGCGACAAGATCGATGATAAAAAGAGACGTCAAATCCGTGGATGCTCCGCATAAAAAGATTACGTGCAAAATGGACGGCGACTCTTGCATCTTCGTGCAACCGCGTGCATCAAGCGCGCACGTGCGCTTCATCCAGCGGTCATCTGCAACAAGTTCCGCCATGCTTATTACACGCGCCGCAAGAACGGCGATTGTCCCGCAGCTAGAAATAATCGTCGTAACGATGCGTGGCCGCGAAATTGCTCATCGACCGCGGAAGGCAGCTAACTACCGCAGGTAGAATGAGCGCGGACTTTTTCCGCAGCGCCAAAGCTCGTCGGAAGATGTGACAATCAAGCGGCGAAGATCACCAGAAGCAAAGGGAGGAAAAAGATCGCGTCAGTTTGAGATCACCACAAGACACTCAGAAATGTACAAAAAGCAGAAGAAAATTATTCAGACATCGATCGGTTCTCTAAAACTGCAGTTACAAGAAATTCCAACATTTTATGAAAGGAAAAAAAGGACGCGATATCATTTGTCAATGTTTTTATCGAGAGAGGGAGGAGAAAGGAAGAGGGTATTTTTAAGCGATCGTTGTCGTCGCGACACGGCGAGCTGGTTGCGCCATCGCGAACCGATCTTTTCGGACGAACGTTAGGACGCTCGGGATGTCGTACTCTTTTGCGGTTCCTTCTCAGCTGGATGCAATGAGGCGTTCACGACGTTCACGATGGCGAGTCGATTTCGTTCCGGTCGAGAAGCCGGGAAAAACGGGAATCGATTCGTAGTTACGGCGGAACACGGACGCGCTCGTTTCGCTCCGAGTCCGCACTGCCGATCGCCGCGGATCGGCGCCGGCGACGCCGAACAAAATCGTCGCACCGCGCTGTAACAGCCTCCGGAGAACTTTCGCCGGGAAGGGACTTTTGCACCGATGTAACTTTGCTGGACCGTAACCGAGTCATCTCTGAATACTTATCACATTGCTCACGGCGATCATCTAATTTCAGCTTCAGGGATTTTATTGATATCGCGATCTATCTGATGTTATTCGCGTCGTTGTGCATTTAATCTCCGATTTATAGTGCGGAATCTCTTAATAAAGGAATTTTTATTTTACAAAATGAAAATTTCGAGTGATTACGTCGCATAATTCAATACGTCTGTTACAGTTGTATTTACGTGCAATAAAATATACTATGTAATGATATTTTTGTTTCGCTTGTGCGTTTGATGTTCACTTGTCCCCGCGCGCAATCGTTACGATAAGCCAAATTATTAAAGGCTGAATAATTTGAGGCTTTCCATGCGTGCGCGTAATGTACAAAAGCGTAATTGTATGTTAATTAAGAGCAGTGCAAATAAACCCATAGATTGAAAATGGAGACGGAAAGTTTGACAGTAGCGTAAAGTAAGCGAGGATGCATACATTATGTATCAAATTATTTAATTGCTAGAATAGCCGATGGAACTGCAAATGCACCTCGACATTTGCTTTATGTCATATTAATATTCCGTTATGAAACAGAAAATTACCTCATTTCGTAGCAAATTGCTTGGATATACCCGCCTACCTTTACAACGCCGAATTATTTGGCAGAAAAATTCTAGTTTGCCGATGAAAGCAAACAATCCATTGTGTATAAAAAGCGCAATAATGGAGTTTTTAACGCCCGTGGCCGAGCCGCGGGATTGGTTTGGCTCTAAAGTTTTGAAAATGCGGAGATGATGCTGGCCGAAAATGAAGATAACGCGCGAGCATGCAAAAAGAGCGCTTCCGCAATTCTCGTTGGTAGAAATTACGCACTAATAGCGTGGTAGTTGCGCATTACAATCTAACAGAACAAAGTAGCTAAATGTGCCGCGTGTGCGTGTAAAACTGCAAAAAGAAACAACAATACGTATATTAATTCGCACGTAAAAAAATACCTCGCGCTAATCGACGTAAAACAAGACTTGGTAAATTGCAATGCAAAGGCGTGTGATCGCTGTATGTGATCTTAAATAATTTGCAAGTACGCGAAATTTTCTTGAAGCGTTACGTATAATTCCGCATCAAAGCGCCACTAATTACACGCATAGCAATGTTTGTCAAACGCAATAACAAATTTCATCAAGCGATTTGCAATTAAAGTCATATCACGCCCATTAATTTCTCAATACACAATCTGCCCGGGCGTAGAAATGTGTCAATATGTGCATTTTCAGTACGCGGCCGGGTATGCTCGCACGGCTCGCGGAAACTCATTTTATTAGATTCATTCGTGCATTCTTAAACTTTAAATGAATATGAATGTTTAATTTGATTCCGTGCTCGCAATTATTTACAATTAAAATCTCTGACTTTCGCATGATACAATTGTTGTCCATAAAGCACTAGATTCAAATAGCCCGTCTCTTGCCATTTTTTATCCCCTTTATTCTTCTTGTTCTCCAACGTGCATTATCCATTAAACAAACAGTAACCAGCCGCATAAAGCAATTGTACGACCCATTGGTCGCGACGAATCGGACATAATCGTTAGACTCGCGTCGCATCCGCGTTGAAATTTATACAATTTCGTTATTGTCAGGGCAACAGCGTGACACAAGAAACGAGATATCCGCGCATCCGAGGGTTAACGATTCGATCCGAGGGTGAATCGGGCCAAATAGAGCGCGTGCATCCAAATCGCTCGTGCATCCTGGACTCGTATCCTTCGGGATACCGGCGCGCGCGGCGAAGTCGGGAAGCGAAAAGCGTGACGGGAAAGGACGACCGATCGAAGATTCGAGATGCAGCCGAGCGGCACACGACGACCGGGAACGGCAAAATCGAAGGGTTGGGGGGTGGCTTCGGTTCTCGCGGCACGTGGAAGGGTAACGGCCGCGCGCGGAATCTAATGAAGGGATGTCTAGGGAGCAGTTTAAGCAGTTTCGCCTAATCTAACTGCCGCGGTCGCGGTCCACGAGGCTGAGGGCGAGGAGAGGCTGCGCAGCTCTTTCGCCGGCCGCGATTACCTGTGCCGCGGTAACTCGCGGATGCAAAGGGGGAAAAGAAGCGAAACGAATCCCATTCGTGAGAAAGTAATCGTGAAGGGGCAACGAGCAAGAACGAATTCTGGAGGGCGATAAGATCGCGACGTGGGATACGGGTTGTACGCGGCTCGTCTGACTCCTGCGATTTGCGCGCCCGTTTTCCTCCGAATTTAACTTTATCGATATTGCTATCAATTTGATGGCGCGTTACCGCGTATCATTAGCGATTAGAATTATTTTACGGTGGCTGATACCGTGGTTTAGATGCAATTTGCGGGATTCCATTCGATTTCTCTTCTCGGGGTGGTCTTCCTCATCCGTTTTCGTTTTTCGTTTTTCGCGCGTTGATAAAAAATGAAAACGATTAGATCAATTTCCGACTCGAACAGTTGCGCGTACATTCCGCTCGACTCAATTAGTTCTCGTTTTCGATATTAATTGCAAATAAACTATATACTATTTAGCTATTAGGAAACAAATTAATGGCACCGAGTTATACAGCGAGCGAGGCGGCACGGATTTACATTGAATTATACCCCTTATTACTGATTCATAAAGTAGAGTCGACGATGACGGAGGCCGGATCTGCAGCCTGTCGAGCGTGGCAGGACGGAAACAGGAGTTTCTCCCGTCTTTTTCCCTCCGTCTCTGGGCCCTCCAGGCGACAAGAACGGTCACGGATGGTACGCGAATGAAATTGACGATTCGTCTTTAACCATTCTTCGCTCTGGTAGATCTCAAAAGTAAGCAAGAGCAGCGGTGGTAACCGACATAGGTAAGCCCATCGAGTATTCATGCGGCTTTAATTACCGGAACAAACTTTCGGCCCGATTGGAAAAGTTTCGACGATGCTGGCATACCTGATCGCTCCGCGCGAGAAGAAGGTCGGGAGTCGGTGCTGCAGGGAGAGGAGAAGAAGGAGGAAAAGGAAGAGGATAAGGACGAAGATACCGCCAAAGATATTAAAGGCGATCGGTAGAACGAACTCCTCGGCTTCCGCGTCTGCATACTGTGCACGTGGGCTTATCTTGACGTTATAGACTTTATGTCATTACCACATCTTTGATCGTCATGTCTTTTACGATGTGTCGTAAAGTGATGCGCGCGCGCGCGCGAGCGAATACTTCGCGGTAATCTGGATTATGACGTTAAAATCGACCGTATCTCAAAGCCGCGGTCTATGCCGGCACGTGTTCGCGGAAAATTGTCTCTGTGTCATGCTCGTCGTTGCTCTCCTTTATTACGGTGACTAATTTTACAATTGGCGGATTATATTGAGTGATAAGTAATATAAGTCATGTATCATCAAATCTCAACACAGAAAAATATAAAGATCTCAAGTCTACACGATGTTACTTACATCCTGAAAATAAGAAGAAGTAATAAATGTTGACAAGCTAAGAATGATTATTTTGCAATAACGATGTCACGCATCATCCATCATCGGAGTCAAGGGTTTCAAAAATTACTATTATTCAATTGTCAATGACGTTGGAAACGGATTATATATTCTCTCCGCTTGATCTTGCACGCAAAAGCATCCGCAGCATTTCCTTTTAATCTACACACACACACACACACACACACACACACACATATTCACGCATGCCGGTCAACGTGCGTCGCATGCGAGAATCGAAGCCCGATGTACCGATATCATGCGGCGCGGCTTATCGACAATCTTTCCACGCGCTGTACGTGCGAGTATGTCATGAAACTCGGCTCATGCATCTTTGAGAGGCCGCGAAGTCACTTCGCGCTTAAGAGCTCGTTACATCGACTACTCCGACTTATTAACTATGCTAACGATGCTCGGCTGCTTGCCGTGCACTTTGGCTCATAAATGATCTTTAGCCCCGCAATTACTAATATTTCGCTCGGTTTCACGCTCCTATTGTTCGAATCGTCATCGTTATCTTCGAGATAGTTAACCGCGGCCAATCTGTCGAGTGCAGTTGAAAAAACCAGTATTAATCACGAAGGGAGCTCCATGTACGAACAAGAGCGACAAGATGCACATTGCGCTTTCTTCACGTCTTCGTTGCAATGAAACGCTCGGTGAGAAATCATTCCACGATGCGTCGTACCATTTTGTGTGATCGTCTCTCCTCGCGAGACGTTTCCGATCCACTTGTCGCCGACGTATCGATGGGGAAAGTGCAGACAACGACTTCCCGATACGACATGGAACGGCCGAAATAGTCGACTTTTACGAGCGCATGTGACGTGGGATCGGCGTCACCCCTACGAATTCTAGCATCGAACTCCCTACTCGGTGATCGTCCATTCGATCAGAGGGAAACATCGTTGGCGCGTCGAGAGAAATTTCGTCTCACCCCGATCAATTGATACCATCATCTGGCATCCTCCAGCCATGCAGTAATCATTAATAAACGTAATCATTGATAAACAGCCCGAGAGATACTCGATTATTAAAGATTTTCCGTTAATTATGCCATGAATCTGTAATTTGTTTCTGGATACTTTGTGTCTAATAACAATAAGTAGCTCAAGTTTCAGTCAAAGTTACAGAAATAATTACAGAGTTCCTAATTCCATGCTCGATAACACGGTAAACTATTAAACTGCTTCCTCTCCTGAAATTTCTGATTATTAATAAATAGTAAAAATTTCAATAATAACGCGAAAAATAAAGTTAGCGATAAAACGACAAAGTCTTCAGTGTGCTGCGTGAGGTTTCTGAAGTTTCGAATCCACTACCGCATCAGCTCGAAGCAGACGAGAACATATGATCGCGGAGACGTCAATATCGAGGACGTGCTTCGTGCGAGAGCGAGTTTGCGAGTTCTTCCTCGTCGTCGTCATCGTTAGCGTCATCGTCACCTTCTCGTCGAAGTTATGCCAGACTGGGCTAGGTGTTTTGTCTAGGCGAAGGAAGTGGTTAACCGAGAGAGATCGAAGGAACAGGGAGCGAGGAGGACCGGGCAACGCTCGCCGAGCGCGATATTGGGAGCCATTGTTCTACAGCCGCGACGCCATAGAGACCAGGAACTATTGTGCGACGGGCCGACCGCCCTTGTTGTGCCAGGTTTGCCCGGCATCACGGCTTCGCTCGATTAAAAGGGTGTTAATTGATCCTTCGATCGCGCGGGTGGCGAACGCTGGCCCGAGCGGATTCCTCATATTGCCGAGCGCTTACAAGCGGCCTGCCGTGTATTTGCCCGCATTCTGCATGAACGATATTCTCCCTCGGACGTAATAAAATCGTCAACTGCCATGGTATTTTCGTCAGATTTAATAAAAACGCTGAAAAAAGCGTTGCATTTGTGCGATTTTACGAATGAACGTGTACGAGTGAAGGAAATCGATCTCGATCGAATTTTCTAATAAACAATGAGTACTCTCAGTATTCAGTAGGGATAAAAAGTTCGTATATCACGCGCATAATATTATACGTACGTTCCTTTTTATAATATAAAGAAAAACGCCATAGTATTTCGTAAACAGATTTTCCTCGCGGCATGCAAAAATGTAGAATGCTGTTCGCGATTCTGTCCGATGAAATTTGACCGAAATATTTGTGCCACGCCACTTGCCGCATAAAGTATTTCCGCATATGCTGAGAACGTAGGAAGATCTTCGAGATACTCTTTCGAAAGAATATTTTCGGGCTCGCCCGACGTTTCTCGTCCTCCGGCTGCAAAATGGCCTTCCAGAGAAATAGCCACTGACCCGATCGCGCGTGCTGCGGAAGGAATCGGTTCCATGGCTCTGTGGCAGTGAATCGATCGATCTCGTTCAACTCTTGGGATCGCGCGGAGCGTGGAAACGGCTTTTATGGTGCCGACAACCTCCGGCGTAATACTACCGCGGTTGCCATCGTTTCGAGGGACAACCATTCCGACGAAGGTGCACGTCGTGGCGATCGTCAGTCTAGACGCAAGCGGATTTACACCGGTTGCACCGATTAATCATGCATTTTTACATTTACATTTCATTTTATTTATTTTTACACATCTGTGTATGACTCTGTATGTATCACGTAACGAAACCTTTTCACCATTTCCGGAAAAGCACACTCGGAAAAGCGCTTTGATCGTCGAGTGATCATCCCATGTCATCAAGCGGAACAAGAGTCGCGTCCGATTTCAGCTGCCTATTTTCCGTGACATGATTCACACGACTTACTTCTTCACTTTGGACAATTCGTCCGTGGTACGTGCGAGCGGAAGCCTAGCGTAGCGTGTAAACTCACCATAAGTATATTCCCACTCGAGTCGGGGCCCGGAGTTAATAAGCAGCCCAAGTACCGACCAAATTTGTGGCTCCTAACCGTACGCCATGTCCCGCACCACGGTCGCTCGCTAATACGGCTCGCGTACAGGTTCACCTATGCTATCCAGCAAGCCCCACCGTGCCAAATCCCCATGCGATACGTTTATATCCGCCATAGCGGCGGCATGCCAGCGGGTTCGCCAAGGCCGCTATATCCTCTTACGGCCCTTCGAACTTCCTCAAGTAGGTACGTCTAAGTTTGCGCGGACGGTATCCCGCCGGGCCGAGATATCATCCGTTATTAGGGCGTTAATCCGAAATATGCCGGCGCGCCGACACAATTGCAAATTATCTCTAAGGCCGGCACTCGAACGCGCGGCGCGAACCTCGTGGATCCGCGTCGAATCGCTCGAGCCGACTCGTGCAATTAGGCACGCTGAGATTTCACAGGTTGCTCGGCTTGATTAAATGCTTTAATTAGACGTCAGGTACTTTGGTATCTTGTCGGTGTCTTCTGCGATCGTGTAATAATGTATCATGTAATAATGCATATCACGTGGCTATTACCATTACGGATGTAAATGCGTTCTCGTACAGAGAAACGTTTTCAGAATAAATCTTGCCCCGTTCTCTCTGTCCCTTCTGTCCCCTCTTTCTCGTAACGCTAGCTGTACAATGATAATATTAAGGACACAAATCTAATAGAATGAGTCCACGCGGCATACTATATCAACGTAACCGTGGCGCTGAACACGTCGAGAAAGCATGATACACGGTCGTGCGAATCGAGTCTCCGATTATCTCGGGTGGTTTCTATCGTTAATGTGCACCCGGCGTCGCCAAAGAGCCTGGAACCTGGAGACCGGACCGATAGCAATTAGAGCGATCGTGACGCGAGGTGCGTGACAAAGCGCAAAGGAAGTTCTAATCATTCACATACGATGGGAGACACGACGCGATACACGATCGTATCCGCCGCGAGCGCATCACAAGCACAAACTCGTTGTTTGTCTCCTCTTTTGTTCATGATATCAGATTTTATAATAAATATAAAGCATCAATAATTTAGTAGGTGTATGTATGAAAAATGTTTAGTCTTTTACACATTTTCGCTTTAAGTGCATAATATGTGCAATGCAAGTCAGTCATCACAATATTTGCTCTGGTTTTGTTTTACGATTTGCTGTCTCTCGGATAAATTTTGATCCGTTTGCAAAAAGTTTTTTTCGTACCTCAGCGATATTTCGAAAATATTATTCAGTTAAATTGCATTAATTGACAAAAATATAAAACAAGCGAGACTTTATTCGGAGTTTAGATAATAATATCAAAGTTGAAAAAGAAGATTAAAAAGATTTTGCATACACCTAATACAATAATTTGAAAAATTCAATTTTGTGACAGAAAAACAGATATTTGATTTGCATTATTTAGTTTGTATATTCAAAATACAATTTTTTTCAATTTTGCGAATTATCGGAGTCTCGCACAGTCTCCATTTTTCATGAAACTTTTCTAGATCTAGATGCGCAACGTGACGCTCTGCTTGGACGAACGATTCACATGCGAGCGTGTATCGTCCTCCGCCACGGCAAAGTCCACGAAACGGTGGCTCGACGAGCCGTGACGGAGACTTCCGGTCGCACGGCCTACGCACGCATCGCATCACGCCGAGACATAGACATTCAGGGAAGATAAAGAGTAGATCCCGCGAGGAGGTCGCTCGGCGAGCAAGGGAGTGAACGCGGGACTCGCACACAATGAGAGGGAAACCGGAGCGGAGAGTCGGTCGCGGTCGAGCGTGACCTGCGAAATGGTTCGCATCATTTAAATCTGCATACTGCATGATTATATTGATATAAATTATATGTAATATATAAAAAAAGAGTATGAACCAAGGAATTGAGGATACCACCTCGATTCCTTTCTCCTTTTCTCTTCTTACAATTAGTCGCCCGATTTCGATTTTTATGAAAGTCGTTCTTTCGTTCTTTTTCACGACGAGACAATAAGTTTTGATGTAATTGATAATGATTATAAAGCAGTAAAGGGAATGGTGTCGTGAGAGGAATCATCAGATCGAGGAAGAGTGAGAGGTGATGAGAGGTGAAAGATGATAAACGGACGAACAGCGAGATCGGGTTAAACGTGCGGGTAACATTGATTCGCTTCCACGAGCATCTCATTGTCGACGTAACATACCTGGCGCATGATTAACATGCATCGTCACGGTTTCCGCACCTCGCGTAAGAAAGCGTTTTACTTTTCACGAGAGCGATGCGCTTATATGCGAGGGCTTTGTCTGGCTTGATGATCATACAGATTAGACCGTCGCAATCTGGTAAAAAGAAGATACATTTGATCAAATTGAATAGCTATTGTGAAACGTTGAAGATATCCTTAGTGTCATCCTCCCCTCGGATGATGACACAATACGTGGAAAGCCACGGGAATAACTCCCGTGCGGGATGATAACGCGATGACGCGTTAATCCGTCCATTTCCCGCAGTAGGTTCACCAGGGTATCGTTAACCAAGTTCGCCTTCTCGTTCAGCATCCCTATCTATTGGATAATTTACGAGTTCCGACGTCTCGGTGTCGACAGTGCGATGCATAATTGATACGATTTCGATCACGACGTCGAGACGAACCTGCAGGAACAATTCGATTAAGACATGAAATATCCGTTCGAAAATTGAACAGGTGATTAGGGTGGTGTAATATTACGGTGCGAAGAGGAACGCTATCCGTAGTTATTCGCAATTCAGTGATCATAAAATATTCGCTTACATATTCATAAAGAGGCTTTATATCTCTCTCTCTATCTTTCAAACGTTTTTTTGTAATACTCTCCAATAAAGGTGTACTTTCTTATGAAAAACCATTTTCCGCGGAAATTATGTGAGTGATTAAAAAATCTGTTTTTATGATTTTCTTTCTTTCTCATCATTTTCGAATTCTACTCTCTTTAATCCAGCTTTTCCAAGTAAATTTTTAGTCCTTAATGTCCAAAACCGGAAGGTGAGACCTTACGATGAGTCTACGTAAACTTTAACGGTTTTCATGTGCACCAGCGTGTCCACTACGCAGAAGGGGGCATCGGGGGTATCGACTTGGCGGTTGGTAGCTCCAACGACCGTTTATCATTTGGCCTAGCTAGAAGGCCGTGACCATGATGTAGGAATATCAGATGCATATGCAGGTGCAGCGACGAACTTTAAATGCAGACGTCACCGGATGTTACATCGTACGTCGTCGCAGCGTACGTTGAATCCTACATTAATGTTGCACGCGAATCCCTCTCAATCCACGGATTTTCATTTCATTTATATTTCAGCATCGTTAAGCCACTTTTGTGTTCAGCATTGTATAATATTATGCGAGAACGGCACGTTGATAATAAAGTACGCCACTATGTGAATACGAAATGTGGAGCGAACAATTTTTCGATAACACTCACGCGAAAATCTCAAAACGGAAAGGACGTCTATTTAATAATTGAGATATGACGCACGGTGTTGATATGTCTGTACAAGGGAGAACAATGAGTCTTCATCGTTATTAATCTTCGATGTTTGAATTATGAGTCGTGACTGCCTCGAAACAAAGGGGAATCTTCGCGCAGCGAGCGCAGGTGTTCAACGGTGCGTATATAAAATAACGCATCTATCGGAGGGTGAAAGGGAGTGAAACGGACGTCGCACATTTCTGCCGTAACGTACAAAGCGACGTACCCCTCGTATACTTGGTGCTTCGCATGGCTGAATCATAATGAATGCTGGATAACTGATTTATGACACCAAGTTGTACAAGCGCGCCGCTCGATGTTACGTCTTTTCTTATCTTACGTCCTTGACACACCTCCACCTGTCGCGTGACCGCAGGAAAGATGGACAGCCCGTAAGAAAATGCAGTAATTCACGTATAATACGCATAATACGCATCGATGGGCCGTCGCTGAAAAGCATGAAACTAATAGCAGACTAGTCATCCGAGCGTCAAATGGGAATGACGATGTCCATTATTACACGTGTGTCATTATGTTTTGCGTAACGCGACACCTAATGTGCCAAGACCATATTTTAATTTTAGTTCAACAAACGATGCGCCGTGCGCGTTGCCGCTCGTTCCGAAACGAGTTTCCCGAATCTAATTTTCATGATGAATGCCCTTTTATGACGAATGCAAACGACAGGAACGAATCGACAAAATGACAAAGTAGACTCGAACGAGCTCAAGCTGAGTCAGAAGTCGACGAAATTTTTATCAGAAGGTTCACGATAAATTGACAATTAAATGCATGAATAAAATTATAATCATGAGTAATAGATCTCGATGGTCGGTGGTCATTCACGCAGTAGCACGATAACGAATCAGGACCATCGGACTAGTCGATCCAGTCCCGGGGAAATGCGCGAGACGAAGAAATGCGTTAAGCATCGTCTTCGCCTGTTCGCCGAGCGTCCAAATGGCACCTCGTACAATCCTCCAATAACAGTAACTACGTGTGTTACTTCAGCAACGAAATTCAGCAAGACGATTACAAGGTTCAGAGACCGCAACGCTTCTCGAGGAATTGTTCCGAGCGACGCGGATACTTGATTTAGAGAGACTTCCGGAACACGATCCTGCTCGATTCATTCCGGCCGAGAAAAGCCGGGGGTGGATGGCTACCGACAAAGCCAAATCCGATATCTGGCAGCAACACCGGTATCGCCCGCCTTACGTTCGAATGAGACAGTACACAGGAAGAGAGGGAACCGCGGTAAACTACAAAGTGAGAAAATCGTCCTGCGAGGGAGCATCGCGCGGGAAAGAGGAAGCCCGCCTCCTCTTATCTCTTTATTCCTTCAGCCCGGTAATCGCCTGCGCCTTCCTTTCTCTCATTGACGCGCGATAAGAGCGAAATAAGTCGAGCGAAGTTGGTGCTCGAGCAGAAGCACGAGTCTAGCGCCTCCTCAACTTTAATTTTTTCCGTGTCCAAATAATCGTTAAACGCTGGAGAACCACGCGAACACGTATGCTGTTCTCATTTTTTATTTGCAACTTGTGCTTACATGTATTTTGAGTAAGAAGTAAAAATCCGTCGGTCTTCATTTACCAGCGTCTGATGCGTTAAATTTAGTATTGGAATTTTATTATCTAGTTTTTCAAATTCTATTCTTGTCTATCCCATAGTACTCTTCAAATAAGAATGAAAAATAATACTAAAACAATACTCATATTGGGGGCGCAGTAAATGAAAACTGACGCACGAGATACCATGTTCATTATCTGGAACAAAACTGATCTCATAGGAATTATGTTACATATATATAATATTCCAATTCCAAAGTATAATAATAAATATAGTCGTTTCGACTCCAACGATCACTGCGTCATTATTTTCGTATTTTCGACGCCGGCTCGGAGACGAATTGCGCCACCGCAGATTTAAATCGATCGTCCGATTTGTCACGGCCCGGCAAGACCGTTCACGATTAGTCTCCTTGTATTGCTTAACCCCGTTCAGCCGGAAAATTATACGAGTTTCCCAGTAGCGCGCGATTTAACGACTTGACTAATTTAGGTCGTTTGCGGTGCACCACGCGCTTAGAATAAGAGCACACGTTCGCACGTGGGTAGGTAGCCGGACGTGTCCATGTGTCCATGTGAAGTACCATGCGGCCGCGAGTTCAGCCCCGTTGAACCCTCTCGGCCGTTTCTCTCGTCACAAATTAAAGTGAAACTTTGAGCACGCAGCCATCGATTATCGTCGACCGTAAACGCGCGACGAGAAAATCGCGAAACGCGGAAAACGGCCGATCTGACAAACGGAAGTCAACCGCGGTACACGGACCAGATAAATCTTCATTCCTGTTTGCGATTGAGGTCCCCGACAAAACCAAGGCTTGCGCGCGCGCGTATGCGACAAAACATTGCGCCAGCAAAGAGAGCATGGACACAAGCAGCGATGTTTCACCGGGGGATAGTCGGAGGGAAAAAAGCAGAAGAGAATGGGTGAGAGGGAAGGCTAGATCGATAAATAGATAGCTAGCTGGAATTACTTGTTTCATCTTGGGATCAGGAGACCCAGCGTGTATAAGCTCACGCTCCTCCTGTTCCATCGTAAATACGTTCCATTTTGATCTGACAGCTGTAAGCTGAGGATTTTCGTATTTCGGCTATCAATGAAAAAAGAGCACCATTTCTTTTTAGAGTATTAATTAGGTATTTTTCAACCACAAATACAATTTTCATCCGAATTTCATGTCTACATATCGCATAAAGATATCAGTTTTCTCACAATCTTTTCGATATCGTGTATTTTTTGTGTAACTGTTACGCTGATAAGCATTAAAAATTAATATGTTGATTCGAACTTGTTACGCGTTTATCAAGTTGTTTCTTTATACTGTCGTCTGACCATAATATGAGAGGATTAAAATATTTCTGACAACTAAAAGCGATCGATTAAGAAGAAAATAAAGAAAAATATCATGTCACTAGTTTGAATTTAAAACGGAAGGCATTTATGGCTATCGGAAAATCGAGAAACATGGTCGATTTCGATAAAAGTTCAGACGCTTTGTTCTTTGTCATAGCGTGCCTTTTTATGAGCTTTGTCTCGGAAGGACGAAAACTGAGACAGCGGGGCAAGAGAGGACCACAAAGTAGACGAGAAACGTTATTTCTTTTACGAGCGCAGCGAGACATCGCTGCGAGCTAAAACTCTAGTGGAGAAATCTTCACACAATCCTCACACAAGTCGGAGACTCATTTAAAAGCCATAATGCGTTTCCTTCGTGATATGCGCCGTTTATTCGATGCCACTCAATCCGGCTACAATGCACCCTCGTGTACTTACGTATTTTGTCACGGTGCTCGTGCTCATTTCCGACATACAACGGCCTCGTCGACTTTGACCCTCTTCCTATTTTATACCGCGTTTCGCTACTTCCTTTTATTACCGTTTTCTGTTGTCTTGTACTGCTTCATGTTATCATTTCTCCAGAAAATTGAAAAAATCAGAAGACACGCTGTCAAATAAATTGCCCGAGGAAGAAGTTCTCGATTCGTGAATATTTCAATAACAGTATTTCTTACTTTCGCTAAAATCGATTTCATGAAAGTGAAACGGTCACACTGTTCCACATCTGAAATTGGAGAATTTTACAGGCACTTGATGGCTCCAGAGCGATTATCAGAAATGATGTCACGTGTCCATTACTTGATGTGCTGTCATCACAAATTTGCCGAAAACGTTAATTCCGTTATTTGTGTATTCCATAAATAAAACAAAGATCTCTACAAAGATCTTTTATTAGCTCAATCGTGGATATGATGGCGAGCCATTATTCGAACGGCAAAAGATTCTACTGACCGCTATTGACTGCTCATAGCAGTTCTAACGTGTTCTAATATATATTCAATAGAGAGCACCACGAAACATGGCTCTTGATAATTTAGTCAGAACTGAAACAGAGTAATCTGATTTGACGGCGAGAGAGAGAGAGAGTCAAAAAGGATGTTTTTGCCGGTAGTTAAAACGTCGACGAGCAACGAGAAAGAAGTGAAAACTCCTTTCGCGAGATCACCCGGTAAAATTCCGTCGAGCCTGCGCGGCGGTCGTAACTCTTTCCAATTCATGGACCTCTCAGAATTTTAGCCACCAATATTGGGCCTCTCCTTGCCGTTCTGCTGGCTAAGCCGTTGCCGTGGCAATTTATAGCGAATCCCCGAAGCGTTCCCGACCTTACAGTCCATCCGACCGAATGGGAGATGCGAGAAGAATTTAAAATAAAGATACTCGAAGGAAAGCAAGAGTGAGTTTATCTGCACGTCTCCAGATCGTCCAGTGTAACGGAAGAGCAGAAATAATTTCAGTAGATTGCGCTTTCGAGGTCAGTGTTGGCCGAATGCCGATAATAGATCTACGGGAAACACGAGACCCGTGTTTTATCGCCTGATAGGCGGCAAACTTGAACCGCCGCTGCACAGACAGGTCTGTTTTTTGCGCGAGAGAAGAGGAGCAAGAAGAGTGTCGAGGCTGATAGCAGTGAGGAAGCGAACCGGCCGGTGAATAACGGATAAAAAAAGATCGAGAAAGATTGCGGGTGGCTGATGGAGGTCGGCCGAGAAGTGGGCCACGAGCTTCACGGTTTATTGAAAAGCTGCCTAAGAGAGTCTCTCTCAGTCTCCTTATCCCCTTGTCTCGTAGTCCGACAGACTTTAGTCGAGTTTATCGTCCATCCTTGGCGAGACTGGAGCAAATTGGCATTAATAACTCTTAATTTTTTTGCGCTGCAATTCCCCGTTAAAGGAGATTGCCTGCACGTTGTACCGATAAATCGGGAAATGTAACGTCTGATCGACGCGATCGCAAACAACAATAGGAACGAGATGAAACAAGTAGGAACGGAGCACAATGTCGGGATGTTGTCGCAGATATAATTATTGTCGGCGACTCTCGCGTTTCCACCCATCCCCAGTCTATCTTATCAACTCTTACCGTCTCCGGGTCTGGTCCCTTTAGGGATTTCTTCAATTGAGTCGGGCATCTGCCGGCGGCAGAGACTCCGGGGAGTTAAATTAGAAAAAACAAGAGAAAAAAGTGTGCAGGACGACGTGATTTCGTAGTTCCAAGCGCGACCTCCTCGGGCGCCGACAAATCGCTTCTCGGATTTCCTCTCTTTACCTTCGTCTTGTTCCCCTGCGCGTTTCCGCGCTCGCTTCGCCGCCGCTGCTGCCGGATTCCGGAACTTTTCGATAGGTCGCGATTTTTCGCGAGCGTTACCGCGAGCGCGATTGACTTTCGCGGCACGAAATCCGCGCGCGGGGAACCGCACCGGAATCGTCGGAGGTTCATCGACCCACCCCCGCCAGAAGATATTACTGCGCTTGGGTTTTCGTTTGTTCCTGATCCCGCCGCGAGACGAGCGAGTTTGGCGCGCTCGACAAAGAACAAACATACGGCCTAGGGCGCACGAACCCCGAGTGAATGCACAACCCTGGAGAAACAGGAGGAGAGAGAGAGAGAGAGAGAGAGAGAGAGAGAGAGAGAGAGAGAGAGAGAGAGAGAGAGAGAGAGAGAGAGAGAGAGAGAGAGAGAGAGCGAGAGAGAGACTTACTCGAGTTTGTCGCAACCTCGTTTCGTTTTGGCCTCCGACCCTTCCGCCACCCTTCCCGGTTTCCGGTCCCATTCGCAGAAGCAACGCCGAGCAAGCGAGACATCCAGTGATTCGGAAACTGTAATCCCTTTTGTGTTCTCGACGACTACGCGACGACGACGAGACGAAACAGCGCGCATATCCGGAACACCGCGGCGGTCTTCTCGTCCTTTGTTCCTGCGTCCCCAGGGTGGTCCCCCCGACGCGGCGAAGAGGGTGATTCTGCGCACGGGGCACGGTTTAGCGGGGTCCTACTCGCGATCACGGAAGACTCGGTCTCGCTCGTAAAAACCATATAAAAACCCCCATGGACGTAACCGTCGTAAAGTCGGGTGACGGCAGATCGTTCACTGGTAAGTACCGCGTCGGTGCACTACCGCGTGTCCCGATGACGCGCGCTTTTTTTCGCCCGACTAAGAAACACCGGAGATTCGGCCAATGAGATTAAGTCGAAAAATGTCGGGACACTTTTGAGATCCCGAGATTTTTTTTACAGACGACGTGTACCGTTCAGCGCGACAGCGAAAAGCCACATCCGAATCCGCAGGAACGCCGATTCCACGTGTAATATTATATTGTAATATTTGTATTCTGCGGAAAACTCGCAAATTGCGCGGATTCTTCGCTCGACTGGATCCCAAGGCAACGAGTCATGCTGTATATGCGGCGAGATTATTCTAGACCACCGCATCGCAAATAGACATAATGCATCCTATTTAACGTGCGTGACGATTGAGAGGCATCTCGTCGCTATTGCATATTACGCGTATATTAATTATACATTACATTTATATTAAGCTTTGAGTGGGCGCGTTCATGTACATCATACACCGCCGTTAGTTTGCATTTTACGGTAGCGCCATCGCTAATTAATCGAAAATCACAACGATGATTACGGCACGACGACAAGTGAAACGAAGCTTTGCTATTAAATTGATGCTTTATTGAAATTCGCGAATTATGCGTGCTATGTAAATTTATATTGTGTTGTATTAAATCGCTACTGCTTGTGAGTTAATATGTAAATTTCACGGAATTATATGCTCTCAGCCTATTTTGCTTTATTTCTGCATACGGGAATCGTGACCCACTTTCGAAACCGATTAACCGTCATTTCTTCGGCACAACTGATAATTAAAACATAAGCGAGATTTTTCGAAGGTAATAATCCGTGATTAATATGGATGTAAATCAATCTTTTCTCGCCTGCATTATTCAACGTATCTTTATCGATTGCTCTGTTATACCATCTAACACGCTTTGTAGCGATCATAATTGAAACAATCTAGCGTCAAAAAGGAAAAGATTTATATTGGATGCTACGCGCATTAATGCAGTCGGAGACTCTTGAGAAATACGCGAAATACGGGAAAGTACAATATTGCAGATACACAAATTGCAAAAACAGAAAAAGATATTAACTGACGGTCGAGAATAGCAATCACAACGTTGAAGCTCGCGTCACGAGGAATAAAAATAAAAGCAACAAGAATAATAGTAACAGAGGGATAACAGCGCAAATTTGCCGACAAAAATCGCATCTCCTTACGCGCCGCACACGATCTCGATGATTCTGTTCCGAGTCTATCGTAGGCTGGAGACAGTCATGGACTTATGCAGCTACCCCCGATGCCGATGATACAACGATTTCCGTTCATTAGCAGCAGCATCCCCTAGCTCGCGCCGCGCGCCGATATGCACGTGCCTCGTACTCTCGCCGTATCTCTTAACCGCTGATAAATAGAGCAAGTTTCGTGCAACGTGTTGCTTCGCCTTCCTCGTCTCGTTGCTTTCGGCTCGCCTAAGTGCGCAAACTTCGGCCCGGATGTACCGCCACGGGAATGCGGATAGGCAATGGCGTGCAACCAAGGTGTTCTGGGAACAACTTAAGGGGAGCTGATGCACTCGCGAGGCGTGTGCAGGCGGAGAAGGAAATGCGTATGCGCCAGCGATGCTAACGAGGGCAATCGACGCCAAGGAGCGACGAGGGTAAGCTCAAAGAGGTAAGGGGGCCTCGATGAGGCGGCGAGAAACGATGGAAACTGAACACCCCCTTTTACCGAAACTTGCCGGAACCCTTTAATCGTAACACCTTAATAGTAATAACGTAGCCGGGATCCGAGACTTCCCCCTTTCTCTTATCTCTTCCTTCTCTCTTTATTTCGCAGTCATTAAGATAATCGACTTGCCTTCCAATCTCCCATTTATTTTCCGATTAAAATGGAGCATCAATTTAAATTTGCTTCACGCAAAAGCAATTTCATTCTCGACGCGTTTATGAGCGGGACTATACGTCTCAACGCAAAGCCGTCTCTCCGCCGTAAACCATTGCTTCATTATTCTTGTCACAAAAGAGGGGAATGAGCAAATAGTGCGTAAAAAAATTGACGTACGCAGAGGATGCCCCGAAATTGTTCCGGAACATTTTGCTACGGCTCGCAAGAACCATGGACTTCCAGGTGGTGTTCGGTCAGCGTGACGAACAACTATGTGGACTGTTATTTGCGACAAGTTTTTCCCGGCGTCGGATGCACGTGTCGCCTCTCCGTTCCATCTGCTCTTTGCTAAATCAAAAAAACGTGTTCGAAACTTTGCGCTTTCGCGGACACACTGCAGCGGGTGCGTTATTCATGACGACAACCTCCACGGATCGTCTTCTCGGTCGGTTCTCAGCCACGGGCAACATTTTCTTGTATACACTACGGGCGTAACGACTACCTAGCCCCTTTATTCCCTCCCGTGTCTCTCTCTCTTCCGACACCGATACCTTCGCCGAGAGGTAATTACACTTGCTTATGCCACACCGATCGTAAATATGATTTTAATGACCTGCTGGTTCGACTAATGCAACATGATGGACGTGTTTCTCCCTGATAAGTGAATCAGTTTCTTACAAATTTTCTCCTTGACGAAAGAGCCTGCGAAAGCTCATTATTTGCACAATGCCACACTAAATTATACATTCTCTCGCGTAAATGAGATACTTTGAAAACGAAAGGAAGGAAAAAGAAAAGAAACAACGAAAACTAATATAAACGCTGTCGTCGGCGTTGGCCTGGTTACCTATGTATTATATATCTTTCAATCAGCGCTGCCAAAAATCTCCTTAATCCTCGCGACATAAAGGGATATTTATGCACACCCGCGTGTCGTAGTTTAGAGCTCGGGGGACTCTATCTCGGGACACGTAGACAGTATCTATCTTACTATACGTTTATCTATCCTCCGGACTAAGCCACGTTCGCGGACCGCGCTTAAGGCTACCGTTACATCGCTGGCTGGCGCTTCGCAGCCAGCCAACCCGATACCGGGTTCCTCCGCGCACGTACGTAGAAGCGTTAGGCACGGAAAAAGATGTACGGCGAGTGGAGTGGAGGAGGAACACACATAAAGACCGAAGGAAAGACGGAGAGAGAGAGAGAGAGACAGAGAGCGAACGGCAGAGAAGGAAGGAGCGAGATAGTTACACCGAGAGTACTTAGATCCAACGCTGCGAGTCCGTTGAACTCTGGCCGAGACCGCGCGACCCTTCTTGACCGCGTTGTCCTCTTCTTCATCTTGCTTCAGCCTGCCGGTCCTGCTCCCCCTGCCTCCTCTCGCCTTGCTGCCTCCCTTGCCCTGTTCTCCCCTCGTTCGGCTATTTACTCTCGTTTCTTCGTGGTTTTTGCCTACGCTGGAAGGGTAATCATGGTGCTTTACGCGTTACCGGACCCGCCGTCTTCTTTTCTTCCCGGGAAGGCCGACCTCCACCTCCATCAACCTTACTGTCGCCTACTCCGTCTTGTTCTCTGCCCTTTCCTCCTCTCGCTTCTATCCTCGTCGTCTTTCTCGTTCTTCCTGTCTTGTCGTGCGGTTCGTTCGTGCCAAGCGCAGGCCTCGTCCGGCCGACGTCCGGACGATCCTTTCTCTGACGCGTAATGACAAAACCGTGAGCTTCTGTCAACCGTCATCGTCCACCATTACCGGTTCCTCCAGGACGACCGCGGACGAGACCTCTTGCTCCATTGTCCCCCTCCGCAGTATTATTCATAGTCTTTCACGCTGTTTGCACCGGAGTATCGTCGGGCGAAAAAAAATCTGTTTCGTGACTGCTACTAATTCTCAGCAGATATTCAACGCCACGTTCTCTCATCGGTGCGTCGTTCGTTGTTAACAATGAGGGAAAGTTTCGGAAATTGGAGAATCGCCCGGGTGGAACCTAGACGTGGACGCATCACGGCGGTTCCATTCGTCTCCAATTACAAAGACACAGGATGACCACCTGCGGGTTTTCTTCGCGAAACACATGTTGCCCGACTGCGAAATGTTCGGCTGCGGGGGAACGGTCTTCGTGCATCCCAATTTATAATACCCTTGTTTCCTGCACGTTCTCGGATATGCGCCCGACTTTTTTTCCCGTCAGAGAAAGCAAGAAGAAAGAGAGATACGAGAGAGAGAGAGAGAGAGAGAGAGAGTGGAACAGTAATGCGCCGAGACTGTTCTCACGAGATGGCCAATACGTACACGACGCACAATACATGGGATATGTCGGGTGGACAACAGGATGCAAGCAGAAACGTAGCTGCGCTAGATCTTGTTGCGTGTCGTATCGAATAAAACCTTCTCATCATCCGTCTGCTTCCCTCTTGGCCGAGGGTTTCTCTTCTCGGAGAGGCGAATACTAGCGCGAGCCGAAACAGCATTTCATTAACATTTTCGAGGGACCTCGAAAGATTCCTCATTTGAGCAATAACTCGAGCTCAATTGCTAAAATGGGAATTGAAGAGTGTTCTCTTTGTCTCTTCCTCTCTTTCGCGCGTACACGGCATCGCGCCAGCAGCATTGAAAGGGATGAAGTGGAATAAACAAATTAAATAGCGCAGCTCTCCACTTCAGCCTTCGTAACTGCAACTAGAGGCACGGGAGAAAGGGATGTCTGGACGTTTCGTGCGTGTAACGCTGATGCGAGCTCCAAGTAAGAATTTCCCCGGGCCGTGCGTCGTGTACGTGCCGTGCAAGGAATTTTTATTCACTGTTTAGTTTTAATCAAAACCCGGAGAGAGCTGGACCGGCCGCGGTCTAGTTGCCGACGCTCTCCTTCTCTCCCACGGTACCTCTTTTTTTCATTCTCCAACATGCGCCGGACGAGGGCTCAAACAGAGCGGGTGAAATGAGAACGAGGCTACTGGACACAGGGGCCAACGTCGCTGTCGAGAAATAATTGAAAAAAACATGAAGTGGATCAAAATTCGGTGCACCGAAAGAGGAGCAACGGGGACCAAGTGCTACGAACTCTCGAAAAAAATTGATAGTCCTCCGGGTTTTCGCGTCGCGGACGAGCGGCGAGGAACACGGCAAAAGCGACGTTGAAATTGTTTTCGGAAGTAACTACCAGGGATTATAAGAGGATTACCCGTCGCTTACGTAAACAGCGGACCAAATAGTAATAAGCGCTCTCGTTTAAATCGTCTGCGCTTGGTATCGCGCGCGAATAAGTATACGAGAGCTCCCGCACCTTGGGTGGTTTACGCGTTCGCAGTGAAAGAATAACTACTCCACGCTGCTACTCGGTGCGGGCGGTTCCTTGTTTTTTCTGTTACCCCGTTTGTATCTCGCGTTACACACATGGTCACGACATTCCACAGCCCCGAGATATATATCCCGCGCGAGAGAGCTTTCTCCCGACCATTTAATCTCTCCGATTAAGTAAATTTCGCAAAGTGGAATGAAGTCGTTATATTTCGGGAAATAATTGCTAAATCTATTTGCCAAAGTGAATATCCCACTTGTTCCGTTACGCGTATATCCGCGCGCTGCTGCATCCTTAATCCTCTCTGCCGCAACAGTTTTGCAGAGCGCGCGCTCGTGAATAAAATCGCTCTGTGAGAATCGCTTATTTGCGAGTAAAAAAGGAAGGGATCAATGAATCGTCTCGGTTAGTCATAGCACACTCGCGCACAATGGAGCATCGAAATCGCCAGGCGTTAATCGCCTCGATGACGCACGGAACAGATCGTGTTTGCCTTTTGCTCGCACCGCTCGCGCCGCATCAATATTCCGCTCGCCTGTAAATCTTCGCGAATTGCTATCGGCGGAAGGAAGGTGCGAGAGGTTTCGGCCATACCGTTGTCCAATTTAGCGCGTTCGTTACATCCGCACCCGCTGCTGCGGACCAGAGGAGGCAAAAAAATTCGTGTGCCGGGGTGTACTATCTGATAGCGGCTCAGCCAGTGCTCGCGAAACTTCTCTGTGCCAGTGGATACCCGAAGCGGAGGGAGCGGCGCGTTGCTGAAAGTTATACCTCGTCATAGGGTGCACTAAAAATTCCCACCGAGTTCAACCTTGCGCAGAGCAACGATTCACCCCGGCCGGAGCCAGTAAAACCGTCTGAAAATCCGACGTGTGTGAAGCGCGCGAGTTTACGCTTTTCGCGTATCAACTCACGGGATACTTTTATTACGCTCCGCGGCACGTAGCGCGCCGTTTTAAAACGATTAATTCTCTCAGAGCGATAACGAGAGCGCTTCTACAATGGCTGAACCAGCCGCGATTCCGAATCTTTGAGTCCAAAGATCTCCTACGCTACGTGGGAAATCTCATTTGGGAGATCAAATTGAGCCAATTGTGCTCTGTAGAAATGTCAAAAGCCGCGATTAATTAAATTATTCACTCATGACTGTCAATTATATTTTTATACGACGTGATAACGTTATAATTATCTCATGTAGAGATCTTTAGTCATAATGAGAGGATAAAATCGCGGTCGAGGACGACACCACGTCGAGATTCGAGGTGAAAGAGCGCCGCGCTTCATGATTATACACGTATTCGTTGATGATCGTGAGCGTGCATCGCGCGTGCATACGCAGAACCACGAGAAACGCCAGCACCGGAGACCTTTGTAGCGTTCTCCTTCCTCTCTTATTTGACTTTTTCCCTTGTCGACCGGGTTTGCCGCGCAGTAACTCCTTGGCCTTCGCCAGCGGATTCATCCGTCCGGTTATGTGTGCGGGCGCTGCTTCTCTTCAACTCGACCTGGCCAGACGCCAGCAGCAAAAATCCTCCCCCGCACGTACTTACTTGATATCACCCCGCTACCGCGGGGACGCCACCGGGGTGACCGAATCGAGTCGAGCGCAGCCCGGTGACTGCGGATACACAAGCCCCCCAATCAAATTGGATTTGTTCAGTGGATAATTCAGTACGCGAGGAAATGCCAGCGACAGGCTATTCCGGCTTGCCTCTGTTCTCTCCGTTTCGAGAGAAGAAAGTAGAGACGAGGAGAGGGAATTCCGATTACAACGCGTTGCCGATGCTTATTATTTCCGCATAAATGTCCGATCGATTCCAGATTGATCCGTTTTGGTTTCTCGTATGCATTTTCAGCTGCAAGCTCCCGGGAGGTCTTCTGAGAAATCGTTATTTGAATTACGATTATATATCGAGATGTGCAACATCATTCGTCTCATGTCCCCTCGAGGAGTATTGGATTGTTTTCTGAGGAGACTAGGAGGACTTTTCGTGCATTCGCGGCTATCCCTCATCTTCCGAACGGTTCGGAGGCAGACAGAGAAACTGCCGACTGGACCAGCCGAGGCTACTATAAAAATCCCGCTGGAAGAGCAGGCCGAGCGAACAGGAAGCAGAGAAGAAATAAATTCGCGCACGCACGGAGGGGCGGAAATTGGCCCGCAATCTTTGCACGGCTTACGGACAATTGCCGTCGGAATTGCTTTCCACTGTGCTTTATTCCTTCGCTTCTGTGTTCTTCTTCTCTGCACTTCCTCGATTTTGTCTCTTCTTATTCTTCCTCAACCTTCTTCCCGTCTCTGGCTCTTCCAATTTTTCTCTCTATCTCATCGGATTGTCCGCTTTGCAGCGATGTTTCCATAGTTGCAACTCGTGTTGCATTTTCGTCAGTTGCTTCTCTTGCGTCGTGCATAGGAATTTTTAAATGGGGTGCGATATCGTTAATTGTGTACCTATTTCCCGCGCGTGCAACGCATATATTTTACTGCACTGTAGAAATGTTTAAAACACGAGATTTCGCAGGATTTCGCTCAAGAAACGTGTCACCGATCGCTCGTCCTGTCTTACAATCATTTAAAAATATTTCCGAGAAGCGGAAATTTGCGTAAAACATCTCTCTCTCAATTTCTCTCTCTCTCCCTCTTTTCCGTTTCAAGTAATTTCCATTCACTCAAACAAATAAATTTCCGTTCGCTCGTAATCCAAAAGCTTCGCACGCACGTACTACACCAACTTGTTCGTCTCATTCATATTTCACTAGCTTAGCGATTTAACGCGAGTTATAGAAGGCTGCTATATGGCTTCCGCTAGTCTCCTTGAGCAATATTTGCATACGGCGCGAGTCCGCGAATTACCGGGGTTGAAACAACATTTTCTTGCCTACAATCATGCGTGGCGCGCACGTGCTACTGATAACCGGAGCGTGTAGGAATAATTGCGTTTTTCGCCGTGTATTTTGGAGAGGCAATCGAGAGAGAGAGAAGCAGAGGGACAGGAATCGAGCCAGCACTCGAATATGCGTGCGCTCAAATTGCATCGACTGCAGGATAGCGTTCCGCGCTTTAAACTTGTTCCGCGCGTACATTTTTCATCGCTTTTTTTTCAATCGCACCGCGTCTATCGCACGAAATAGCGTTAGGATCGCGAACAATAAGTCTCGGTGTTATTGCGAGGCATCGAAAGCGATATTAGTCCAGCGTATAATCCGGTTACACAAATAATCGCAAGTGCGAGTTTCGAATATGTGTTTTCGAACGCGCAGATTGAAACGCGCGATAATTCCGCGGGGAGTAATTTTCTCGGGGTTACCGATGTATTATACGAAAAAACATATCATCCGCAACAAAGCTACGGATATTATAATGTTTTCAACCTCTGCTTCGGCGGACGCATCACAATAGGAGCGAAAATCCATTTTATCATAGATGCGTAATCCGAAATTACATTTATCGGGTTTGCCGAATTGTTGCGGCGAAGCGGATTAATTCCTGATGGTAAACACGTGTATGCGAGAGACACATAATTTTAGGGAACATATTTGGAGAACTGTTTTCCAATTTGTCACTTCATTTCCCGCGTACGTGTCTTCGATATCCGGTATTTTATTTGTCATAATGAGCATTCTCTGTCGACTACATTTTACAACAGCGCCGTTAATGTTCCTGCGTCGCGATCGTGTCGCACGAGGAGGCACGTGAAAAATATTGTTTCAGTCAAGAATTAATCGCTCTGTACACGAGCGTGTTACGTTTATTTATGGTCGACGCTCGGTCCTATGTTCCTTCAGCCATTGTTTGCACGGTGACGTACAAATCCGCATGTTACGAATGTAGAGCGCGCGGCACGACCTAAAAATGCAAAACTGAAACTGGCGATCTGCATCCCCCGGCGCGTTCTGATGCGTTTCAGTTTTACATTACGCGTTAATCTGCATCTTCGACCGTTCGCGAGTCGACAGTGCAACGCAAACGGCCGGTAGCCGCTACTAGCGAGAGCTATGCACTTCCATGGAGGTTCATTTTTTAATCGGACTCACGCGTTTGTTACGTTGCTGCTGCTGCTGCTACTGCTGCTACTACTAAGTGAAGGTAGTTAAACGTTCGCTAGACTCCTACGCATATTATCGCGAGCGCAACTAGCGCGAGCCAGACCGCTGATTCATTAACGCTGGTACGCTCCGAGCTTTCGAAATTGCATTGCGCGTGACGCATAATTGCGCGCGGCTTCTTGTCTGCCTGCTCGCGTCCTTTTCCCCGGCAGCAACGTCGCCAAAGAGAAAGGAACGAGAATCGCTCAAATAAAAAGTTGATGTAGTAAGCGCAACCGTCCGGCGTATCGTAATTCACAAGTGGTCTAGAGAATAAAATTGAAGAAACGCAATTATCTTTGCGTAACAATAATGTGTATATCGTTGAAAGGATCTTAGGATGAAGTTTCATAAATTTTCAGTTTCTCGTCAGTTTATCAGTAAACGCGTATTAGCGATAAATCTTACATCGAGCCGCAATATTTTTCGCAACACGGCGGTTACACTGCAAAACATGTCCACTTTAACTATAACGGAAAAAAAGTCATTTTTTTCCGCTTTAACTTGTAAGTGTGAAATTAAAGCGGAATCATTGCGAGTTGTCATAGTTACGTTATTTTCGTCCGCTTTAAATATGTATGACCGAAATCGTAACCGATGATCACATCCTTTATAATATCCGTTATAATGCTAGATTATTACCAGTCCTATTTATATAAAGGATTTTAATAGGACTGGTAATAATCTAGCATTATAACGGATATTATAAAGGATGTGATCATCGGTTACGATTTCGGTCATACATATTTAAAGCGAACGAAAATAACGTAACTATGACAACTCGCAATGATTCCGCTTTAATTTCACACTTACAAGTTAAAGCGGAAAAAAATGACTTTTTTCCGTTATAGTTTCGCGGAATTTAAAGTGGACATGTTTTGCAGTGTATTAACTTCAATCTGATTCGTCTCCAGTTACGTCGCAAGGGAAGTCTTCTCGGCTCTCCCGGCGATCAATCGAGCTGCATCATATTTATAATATGATGTCACGACGTGACATATTATATAGTGTCTCCCTACAATATTTTTACATTGTGTCACCGCGAGGCTGACGCGGATTTAACGAAGGAGAGTAATCGCATCGACGCCGACTGTAAATATAACATCCGGAAACGATATCGCTCGCTCGCTCGCGGTGCAGTGACACTTTCCGGATTGCAAATTCCATCTCCAGAGAAATGTCCAGGACGGGCTGTCTACTTGCATCTCCCACACTCCTGCGCGTTCACCTTTACCTTTTCACCTTCCACCCTGGTCTCACTCCTCCTCCTCGTTCCTTTTCTCCCTTCTTTTTCTGCATCTTTCGCCGGTCTTCGTGCGACCGGTGTCTCTTTGTCAAGGTACGTTATTACGATCGTGCAGGGTGAGCGCGTTCGCATCCTCTCTCCCCCGCCCAACTCCTCCGGTTGGTGTACACGCGTATACGCATACGTAGACGCGTGTACGTGCATATATCAAGACGGGTGACGGGTTACCCGGTGCTCTCCCGTAATACGTATGAATCACGGGGTTGCACTGAGAAAGCGCACGCTGAGCTCTCTGGGATTACGCATCTCTACGTACACTCCGCCTTCCTTACACCGCCGTCCTCCCAGGAGTGTCGGAGCTGCATAATACACGAGCGTGTCGTGAGCAAGCTAATAAGCGCGTGTACGAGGAGGAGCGCGAGGGCGCGTGAGAACGTGCGCGAACACTATTTCGATACCATCGTTATTCCGCTCTCGATCCGCGACGAGGTGGACGACGCAGACCCGAAGCGGAAATTCTAACACCCCGGAAAATTCAAGGGCACCCCCCGGCATCCCCCGACCGTCCATATGCGAATGGAGTGCGCATTGATCGTGGACAGCGATCGGCAGGATTTGTTGAGCGAACTTGATTTATAGAGTGAGTTATTTATTTAGCTTTTGATAAATTGAGGTAAAAAGTTATGTGATATTTATTTTTGAGAAAATCTAAATAATGATTTTATAAATTTTTTATTTTTTCAGATACGTGGATCCCTCCTAAGGAAAGGTGGCAGAAAAGCAAATGAATTATTTTCGAGGGACGTGGAAAACTTATCGAGAGATCGACGACGAATTAATGATAAAAATATACCCAAGGTTTATAATTATTTAACAAATTAAAAGAAGTGTTGTCGTGAATATCGAAGCAAATAAAATCTATTTATTAAATGATGAAATCCTCAGTCTTCTGACTTGGATTCGATCTGAAATAAATCAAATTTGTATAATTTCAGTTCAGGCGTTCCAATTTTAATTTTATCACCCATGATCTTAGTTTTAATGGATTTTTAAATAATCCAAAAACAGGGAGAGCCGCTAGAGTTTGAGGTCGGAAATGATAACGATCTACGATTGTGTGTTCGCGGTACGAACGTGCTAGATATGTGATTTTTGCACATATGCATTCGAATAGATTATAATCGATTTAATCGTGCAGAATGTGTACACATGCCTGCGCGGTTTTAGGTACGTGTAATATTGGTACCCGAATTTCTTAAAATTATTAAATTTGGCAACCTACGGAGAGGCATCTGATTACATTTCTTTTCTCGCGTGATCTAATTTTGTTAATTGTGTTAACACGCTTAACAGCAGACTGCCATTTTTAGATATTGATCCTTTACCGAGGTAAAATTCATAAAAAATGTAGAACACTGCAAAATCTGGCCATTGGAAAATCTGCTGCGCGGCTCAAAATACCTATTCGCCGTACAATCCCTGCGCGCATGAATATAAATAATTTCCTTCGATAATAATTCAGTTGCATCGTGAAAAACAATGTTTTATGGAACTTGCTTGATATCGGCATAGTATGCATTCAACAACGGGAAAGGTTATCGGATTACATCAAGATGTATTCTTAGTTCACTACGAAAGAAAGGTATCAAAATTGGAACGGCGACGTTTGCAAGCCAAAACATCACATCCGTAAACCTCGATGCATTTCTGAAATGAGATTTGATGACGCCTCGTAGTGTAGAGTGTTGTTTGCTCTGAATGTACCAGAATAACGCTCCCGATTGATCGCAGAAGCTATCAATCAAAAACAGCGTTTCACCAACATCGCTTACGTACAATGAAGGTAATCAGATCGCTATCACTTGACGATCGTGTTAGCGTGTTATCATCCGACTGCAGTCACGTGTTAAATTTACAGACATAAATGTCGTTTTACTAACGTTCGATGTTCGATATGAAAACGGCTGTCAATAGCAGACTAATCGTCGAAAAATTCGAGAAATGTTTCAGGTAAATGTGATGACCCAAGAAATATCGAAGAAATTATCGCTTACTCAATATTCGATATTAGACATCTTGGTAAATGCACCAAATGATTCCGCGCTCGCAGTTCTCTCATTCTTATTAATTCCGCGCAGCAATTACATCAACTTTAATCAGAGTGCCTTCCCCACATAAAATCTTGAGTACACTACCGACATGGGAATTGATAAAGTCCATGTACAAGTTCCCTTTACTTACTTTCATTCTTCTCCTGTGATTTTCTTCTCTTTCTCCCTTCAACGTGCTCTCCCCCCCCCCCTCTCCCTGATGTATATACACTCCGTTAATTAATTCGATAATGGAGCAGCTAATGAAAATATTATCCAAAGCCGTATTTAAGCAATCCCCCATAGTGCTCGCGGACATTATTGGCAGGGATGTACTCACTCGATGCGTAGTAATTATGGCCCCGGGCCTCGCGCGCGCTATCATGCCACCAGTAATTATTAAATGGGAATTATCGTTCGTACGGACATTAATGCGGTGGCGAGTATTATCGCATGGCAGCCGTATAATGCTTAAAGTGTTGTTCCGAGTTCTCTCGCTGCGAAGCGCATCCATGCTACACGTCTATTTCGGAAGCAACAAAATACGCGCGGGTCCACGCGCGCGTTCGTGTGCATGCGTGAGCATGCGCGGCATCTCTTGCATCGCGGATGCGGCCGATTTCGCGTTATTCGTTCAGAAGCGGCTTATCGCGCGCCAGGTGAAATTAATTAGCGATAAGATTAATTAACTTGACCCCCGCCGCGCGTATATCCAGTGGTCAGTTCCGATCGCATTCCTCGTCGTCCGATCGGCTCCCTCCCGCGCGTCTCTACGCCTATCGGTCTATTTATCTTTCCCTTTGCCCATCTGTTCGTATTTAGCCGAATGACAGCGCTTCGATGGGTAATTATACCGAACGGTCCATTGCATTTGAATAGCGATCGAAAGATTGTCGTGCCGTCTCTTCTCCGCTCGATTAGCTCTTCGTTTCGCCACAATTTCGCCGGTACAGTTTCCCGGGAACAAACTGGAGTAGCAAATGTTCCAATAAAAATAATAATAATCGGATAATTCAAAGTTTATTAATTTCTTATTCCAACACTGATATTATTACATATTACATATACTGTAAATGAAAAAAATTTCTATAATACCAGGGATCATTCATCGCGAAGTGTTCGAAAATATCACTCGTAATAAAATAAAATGTGAACAAAATTGGAAGTGACAGAAGCAGATATTTCAGATTTTCCATTTTCATTTCGAGATACTTTTAAGTTTTTAATTGGTCGATATTACAACTAATTCCATTAATGTTTTAAGATAACTGGGATCGAAAAGAGGAGAAATTGCGTTGATATTACCGTTAACGACTGTTCGATAAAAATTTCCGCGCCAGAATTCAAACTTGAAAGTCCGAGGAGTTCCACGTACCCGTTAAGGGTTAAACACGTTCTTTTTTTTCCGCGCATGGCATTCACGGAATTTTTTTCTTCACCATACTCGCGCCCTTTGCACCTCTAATGGTAATTTTTAACGAGTTTTTCAATTTAACGAGCGGCGGGACTGCGCCGCGTCCGAGAAACTGCAGCAGTCTTTAACGACTAGGCGACTGTCCGGCTGCTACACCAATTTGTCGAACGCGAGAGAGGCGGCGAGCTTTTAGGGCATTTTCGAACAAAGTGTTTAGAGCTTATGACAGCGATGCAGCCAGCCAGTGCTGTTACTGGATCCCGCGCCTCTCGTCTTCCTCGTCCCGGGCGTTTCGCGATTAATCGCATTGTCTCTTGCTGCACGACCATTAGACAGTAATTACAAGCAACGTAGTTAACGCGCGTAAATTTGGCTGGAACACAGTTTTGTGTTTATCGCTTTTCGTGATGACGGGCGCATAATGTGCAAAGATCCACGAGTGTCGTGTATTTGTGTATCTGGAGCATCTGAACCTTATTGAGAGTTTAACGTTCGACTTAGCCTGCACCATATGCGTTGCAGAAAAGCTTTATTTAACACGCGGCCAAGCTTTCGTCAAACAAGTTCTGAAACGTTTCATCTGTCTTGCTTGGAGAGAAATTATGAGAGATAAAAGATTATATATTTGAAATAGGTAGCGGTAAAGCATGAGAAAGTGTTGAGGAAAATGTAGAATTCCAGCTGAGAAAAAAGAGAAAGTTAACTGACTTCATATTTCGGCTAAAACACACACACCACTGACCTCCTTTCAAAAGATTGACAATATCCTCTCGAAAACAAATATAATGAATCATCTAACGAGCTTTTAATTCTATTGTTCGTGCTTAACGAGCAAATGAAAAGTACTCAACTGAAAAAATGATATTGCAGCATAAAGGTTCGTGACAAAGAATCGACCGTGAAGTCACTACTATTTTCATATTAACATTAATCCGACGTTGACAGTGTTGGTAACCCATTATTATTCTCGATAATTAATAGGCTGCGAGAAATTGCCTGGATATATTTAATTTAATGACCAATTAGTGCCGTTAAAAGAGAACAGCTTTGTTTGAATTTATCAGAAATACTTCCAATTTGTGAAACGGAATTTTAATACGTATAATTTATATAAATGTAAAATTCATTTATAATTAATAGTTAATTTGCAAAAGAGCACGGCATTTCATATTATCCTGGAAACGTTACAAAATCACAAAAATCGCAAATGTGAGAATTGATGAAAAAATCCAATTTCCTTTCTGTTTGATTGAAGCTTTGTTTAATTATAGATAACCAATAGCTACGAATATTTATCAATTGCAGCGTGAATAATAACGTGTGTATTACTGGAAACTCCTCATATTGCACGACGATAAAGAAATATGCCTTGTTTCTAACATTTCCAAAAACACAACAGGTATTACCAAACGTGCCACAATGGCGGCGGGAGAGAACGGTGAACAATTTGCTTGACGTTTTAACGACCTTCCGTCGTTTTCAGCCCTTGTAAACGTAAACCGGACTCGATGGGAAACCGATCGCTGCTACGGTACTACGGAAGTCCTTCCTCAACAACGCTTCCCGTTACATAGGATTCGAACACTTGGAATTGCGATAACGTGCGCTCGACGCAAAAACTTTTATGTCAAATTTTACGATAAAGGAAGAATTACAAAAATCACAATCGTATTACTTTCGTCTGTTTGCTCCTGATTTATACACATTATATTATATTGTATAATGTGAATATATTGTATATAAATGCGAATGTTATTTTCACGTTTATTATTTCCTCGTTGTTGCTCGCTAGTGCTCTCTTTCACATATAGAGCAACTTTAATTTTAATTATTTGTCCTCATAACGGATATGAAGCATTTCGTATTGTCGCGTTAGGTAAAAACTGACAGCGTTTATCTGCTTTCCAGAGTGATTAAAATATCGATAAGCGATTGTTGGCACACGACATTAATCTGATGGCAATTGCACTGATTTAACAATCACATATATTTACAATCACTTTTTAAATAATTCTCTTGATTGACCTTCTCCGGGATTTTTGCGCACTTCGTGATACACGAGTGGCACGATACATTAAATGTCAGTTCGTGTGGACTTATGTCGAACGTGGAGTGCAGATCCGGTTTTGGAATTCGATGCAGTGATGGATTTTAATGAAACACTCACGAGTATAAACTAGTGCACTGTGTGTATTAAATTTCGGATAATTTTGCACTTACGTCACTTTCCAAATAAACGACTCGCACAGGACAGCAGATAAGTGATTGATCAGTACGGGGTAATTGGCCGACGTGTATACGCTCACTACAATATATCAAAATCGACACATCGATTATAATCGGTCCCAGAACGAGTCTCGGGAGTGTTCTCAATGATCAACGCGTAGCCATGCATTAATGTTTCACTGTGGCTTGTTTTACAAACTGACGGATGCAAGAATCATGACAAAAACATCGCATTGATTTTACATCGACGAGAAAAAAACAGGCTTTATTTACTTATTTAAACTAAACTGCATCGATACTAAGAGTATCAAATCTTGTCGCATCTTGTCGATTTCAATTCTAAAACGCGCGATTCGCTTCACCGTCTTCAGGATTCGTTTTGCGATATCTGAGACTGTCGCGATTCTCTCTCTCTCTCTCTCTCTCTCTTTATTTCTTTCTCTCTATATAGAATATTCTTTCTCTCTTAGGACATGCCGCTCATGTTATCGATCTCGGATCCGAAGTAGGCGTTGCCGACGGAGAAGTTACGCGTCACGAGAGCAAGTCTCTGGAAAGTCCTTTCTCAAGCGCGACCGGAAGCTTGGAGAAACGAATGAGCGAGCGAGCGGGCAAGCACTCTTGAAGAACCACCCCCAGAGATTGGCTCTAAAATTTCCGGTGGTCATCCACAAAGGCGTGATTTTCGAACGTATGTCTCCCGCGGGGTAGCCTTATCACGGTGACCATTCTCGCGGAATTCATGGCATCCCCGTACACGCTGCACGATGGGGTTAAAGAGGAGCTGCACCGTATATATTAGAGACAGGTCGCAGCCTTCATCGCTCCTTGGTCGCAACTTTCTTTATTAATATTTCAAAAGGGCTAAAAAATATTTTTAATTAAAATAATCTCTCTCTGGCGCGTGCACTAGACTTTTCGTTGCCTGATGAACGATGAAAACTTATACGCACGCATACTCTTGATGTATTATAATGCAATGCATTGTACACCTGGCTCTTTTCTTCCTGCAGCGTACGCCTATCTAATCTGTCCACGCCGATTCTGATGAGAAACGAAGATTTACTCGCTCCACGCTGACGTCAATCCCGAGATCGTCCCGAGCGAAACGCCGCTCACGCGGATTTTGCGCGGAATCTATCACGTGGATAACATCATCGAGAGCGAACTATGTAAATTTCGTTTCAGGAAGAGCCACCCACCGCGGCCTCCTCGCTTTCCATCGCTCTTTGTCTCGTATTCATTCCCTCCTTCCTCTCTCTCTCTCTCTCTCTCTCTCTCTCTCTCTCTCTCTCTCTCTCTCTCTCTCTCTCTTCTCAACAACCGTCCACTCGACGACTTCGTCGCTCCGCAAATTACCAACATTGTGCGAACTTCCGCTAATCCTAATCAACGTCGCCGGTGTCGACGTTGCAACGTCGACGTGGCCTCTCGAGTTTCTCTGAGTTTATCGATGCACCCGAGCATGGCTATACTTGTCCAGTACTCTTGCCTCGAGAGAGCTCACTTTCCTGGTCTCTCTCCCCTTCCCTTTCTCTCGTCCTCTCTCTCTTTCTCTCTCTCCTCTCTTATTTTCCAAAGTTCACTTCATTCCACTACGAATCACTAAATTTGGCCCGTGGCGGCCTGTGCTTCGAATTATAGCGGTTACGTGAACGAGTATGCGTAATGCATAAGCTCGGGGCAATAATTACAATGTATTGCACCGTAATAACGCGGAATTATACGTAAATCGTGTTAACTCGTGCACATTTGAGATACAACGTCGCCAAAGTTTGCGTAAAGCAAAGGAGAACACGCGTTATTTTAAACTGTGACAGCAGGCAAGATAAATCACAAAGTGCTTTCGTCGATCGTTCTGCAGGGATTTGCGGAAAAATCCGCGTACCAGAAGACCGCGTTCTTAACTTTTGAATAAAATATATGACATTTTGTATAATCGTCCGGTAGGGAGGAGATAACGTTAATCTCAGAATTACTCAGGAATTAAAAACAGGGGTTAAGTTTCTCGCGACCGCGACCAAGTCGAGTCAAGTGCGTCTACATGCAACGCGATACAGAGAGATATAGAGAAAGAGGGAGAGAAGAAAGAGAGACAAGACAAGCGGTTAACGAAGAGAAACAACGCGCGCAGAGAGAGAAAGAGAGAGAGAGAGAGAGAGAGAGAGAGAAATGGAGACCGAGCGATGCGGTGATTTGTGTATCCGCGTTAGGCGTGAGGTCGATGCGGCTATAATAATTTATCGTCGTAAAATATTGTCTCACCGACGACGCCAATGACGCGGAAAGCCCGTGGGCGGTAAATCGGGCCGGATCACGCGATCAGGTATCGCGTGTCGATCGCGACCGATTCGATTTGAATCTATCTATCCACCGATTCGTTCGGCGCGTGACTTCGAGTACGTGCGACACTCGAAAACTTATTGAAACACGTTCGGCACGAGTAAAATACGCGGTCGACGCGCGCAGATACTCGCGCGCAATTTGCGGCCGCGATCGCGCCCGAAAGTACGACGAGCGTAGCTAATGCGATCGTAACATAGTCTTAATCCGACGTAATTTTAAGTGAGCTTTAACTCGACTAAGGTGTTTTAATACAACACCTTTTATTTAGGCTTCGCTCATCATGATGCGTTACGAATGAAAAATAATTAGACTTCATTATGCTCTGAAAATGGATCATGGATTCGAGGTATAGTCGAGAGAAGAACGCGCGCTACACGTGTGTACCCTGCATATTTAATATCGCGGTATTATACGATATTACGCGATATTATATTTAATGTGCAATATTTGTGATTGTAATTAAAAGCAACGTGAATATTCGCTCGTTAAAGACTCTTTCCGCGCAGAGCGCAACATTATTACCTGTCTTCTTTGCTCGCAGCCAGCAATTCAAAGTCGATGAAAACGGGAGTAACGTTAGTGACTTCTGTAACTCCTTCATTGTCGCCGGAGTTACGACAAACCATACTGGCGGCGAGAACAATCGGGGAATTACCGTTGTCGACCGTCTCACTGTTTCCCTTCCTCTCACCCTGTCTCTTTCATCTGCTCTCTACTTCAATTTTCATCCGTCTCTCTTCTTCGCCAGTAACACCTTTCCATCGACACAGCACGAGAGAAACGGATCACACGAAACATCCTAAGGGATTTTTCTCTCTTCGAGACGTTTCTGCTCGACGACGTGAGTACCGTCAGACATTTTTTTCTCTATTTTCCTTTTTTTGGGAAGTCACTTGAAACTAAAGTTTTCACTGTACCGTATCACGTGCAGGAATTCATTTAATCCTATAACGTTGCCTTATCGAGCGAAACGCTTGTCGATTAGATCCTTTTTTTATTCCCAAAGATGCGGGAAAGAGATGCAGGCTTTTCCTCATTTGCTTCACGATAATCGACCGCGTTCGACAATCCGTGCGATAAGAACGCCAAAGCGGGGATTGCGCGACGATTGCGTGGCGATCGACGAAAACCGCGGTTCTCGCCCATTTACGATAAGAGACTGGTACTTTCGATAACGACCAGGGGGAGGGGGAACGAAAAAAGGACAATTTCTGTCATTAGTATGCGTCGGTGCCCTATGCCGCGGTGGCGGAAACAAGGAAAAGAACAGTCGGGTCCGAACGTGCTTCCAATGGCGTGAGCGCCAAGCGTGTCGTAAAGCGATCGCCGTAATGTCGTCCCGGAATAGAGTTACGGACATTTACGCGCTTCCGCGCGCACACGTTCTACCGGCGCGATATGGAAATGACTTGCCAAGGAGTTACAGCGATCCAGGTGGACGTGGTAATGGCGACGCAGGACAGGTCCCTCGAATAATAGATTTCTCGCACGAGGTCGCAACCGGCGCGGGCGTACCGATCTCGCGGTTGTAACGCAGTCGTGAATAAATCGATATCGACCGTCGGCGATGTTAAGCACAGTCATCCTCTCTTTCCCTTCCTCCTTCCCTCCCACCTTCCCTCTCTCTCTCTCTCTCTCTCTCTCTCTCTCTCTCTCTCTTGCCGATCCGTTCCGGGACGTCCCGTTCTCCGACACCGCACCCGGCGTAATCCCGCTCAACTGAATATTCCGTCTCCCCAGACTGTCGAATTTGCTCGGTCAGCATCGCTGTGATCAAGCCAGCTTAGATCCCCGTGCGATCGCGTAATCGTGTATCTATCGCACGATCGCTGGATCTAAACCGATACATTGCCTACCGGGCAGATCAAACCGTCCGCGCACTGCGCGCAGTGTTATCGGATTCGGAGCACTTCTCCCCGGGAAATAGAGGATCTCCGGCACTACAGGGTAGATCCAGGCAGAAATCTTCCACGGGAGAAACAGACACAAATCAGAATAAAAAGTGACACCGGGATTCCGCAACGATGAACTCGATGATCATCACAGAATACTTGATAATTAGTTAAGAAGGTGTTAAAAATGATAATGTACCGCTGACTTTATTATAGTCGAGAAGTACGTAATGTTCATACGAGGAGCACGCGCAAATTCCCGTTTAATCAGAAAATCGTCCAGCTACGCCCTTTGACACGCCCGGCGCTTAATCGGCTTTTCTTTTCCTCGGATATCGAGATTGCCCGGTTAATTCTCCCTTCGCTCTTCCCCTCAGTAACTGTTACAATTACGCTGACCGATTGGCCCGGGCTCGACAAGAGCTAAGTAAAAGAGCTAAATAAGAGTAAATGAAAACGTGCGGCACGCGAACGTATCCCGAGGTGAAGGTCCGATGACAGGAGCCCCGAGGGCATTTCGATGGAGGCGGTCTCCACCGCGACAAGGACCGTACCGATAAATTGAATTTCTTCGTGATTGCCATCGGCGAATCGGCTGGCCTTAAATCGACGCGGACCCGCTACATCCCGCACCTATAATACTTTGGCCCGACGGATGTGTATTTGCACGCTCGGATATTCAGTTAGCACCCGGTCCCCGCCCGAAATTGCTGTGTTAATCGGAACCCAGTCATTGCAGAAACAGCAGAAAGAAAAAGAAAAGGAAATCCAAAGAAAAAGGGACACCTCGCTGGATTCAAGGGATATATCTGGAGAATCGGGTTATGTGTCACCGGTTTAAGACTGCAAGTTCCAAGATGAAATTTTTTAGTCATTTCACTATCATCAAAATCCTTTGTCATTTCTTCAGAGAAGTCTGTTACAACATTGTTACCGAGAAGCTATTGAGTTGTTTAAAATACTGAAGCAAGGGAATGTTTAATAATTAATTACATTGCAGCTATAGACAGGAGATGAACCGACGCTTTTAGAAAGAAGATATCTCTTTAATATCCTCTTTTCATCTTTCAACATTTTTCCGCGACATGCGTGTGCGCGTTATCGGCAACATGAATTATTGCTCGCTGGGCGAATCTCATTAAATGTCCAATCTTTTGCGTTCATAATCATTCGATCGATGCTAATTAATCACTGGTATCTGCCTAGTAATACATCGGCGCAGCAGAAATAACGGAGAGATAATTATCCACTACTCGAGGGGTCCTTTTGGTGCTTTGGAGGGCAGACGGGTCAAAGGAGATATCTTCTAGGAGTATCTCAGAGGTTAACGAGTGACCGTCAAAGAAGAAAATACGAGAAAGACGCGAAAAGGAAGACGGAAGATCTGTTGATAACGGGTAGACGAATGGTGAAGCTGGACGACAAGAACGGTAATTTAATCGAGCGTTCTACGCGCGCTGGACGTGGATGCGACGTTATTGTTGCAGAGTAAAGAATGGAACATGAGAGAGCAACATGAAACTTAGACTAGATTTTAAACAAAAGTGTGACAGTGCAGATTATGGTGCTGCAGTAATAGAGCTGGAAGAAAAATATTTAAGACTTATAAATAAGTAAGATCATCTGCAGGCGTCAAGATAAAAGCATCCTCTTTAACAAAAAATATGAAAAAATACAAATCTCTGTAGAAAATAAAGAAACTGGAAAATATAATTTGCAAGACTATTTCGTAAATATATAGAATTAGTTTCATTTAATGTAATTTTATTTTATTTTATGCTATTTCAGAGAGAGAGAGAGAGAGAGAGAGAGAGAGAGAAAGATTAAAAGAGTTTTGTGTACAAAACAAAATGTTTTGTACACAAAACTCTTTTGTAGAATATCATAAAAAATATTTTGTTAACATGCAGTTTGTCAGCTGAAAAGTTTACAAAACGTGCTTCTGTAGCTTTTTTTGATAATAGCTAAATATTACCTAATTTCTCTTCAGAATATTATTTTTACATGCTGTGTAAAAAGATATTACAAGATTTGTGATGCTTTGCAATAAACGCAGGAAGAAAGAATTAACGTCAAAGATATATTTTTTCCAAAATATTGTTTAAAAATTTCCAAGTTTGAATATCCTCGAATACTAGTACATTGCAAAGATACGTGACGTCGTGGATCACATATTTGTCACCAGACAAATTAGAGCATTTCTCTCTCTCCCTCTCCCTTTCTCTCTTTCTCTTTACCGCTATCTCCGCTCGCGAACCTTATTCGCCCGTTTCCATTATCTTTTCCTTTTTACTGCAAAGTACCATAACTTGCCGGGTATGTCACGCCGCCATACCGAAACGGCCACGATCCGCGAAACGAGATTTCGCCGGACGACCGTCCTGGAACGACGTGGCCATACGTATCAGCCGTCTCAGCAAGCTTTCCGCTGTTGCTTTCTCATTACTCTCGTTGTTTCGCGCGGATGTAACGCGTCCGTTACTCATTTCACGAGAAATCCCACAACGCGCGCAATTTTGAGCCTTAATGCACGCGAAGTGAGCAGACGTATGATCCAACTCGTGTAGAATCGATGAGTTTTTAAATTTCTACTTTAATTCCGCGCTACCTTTATGCAAGAAGATGAGAAAAGAAAATATGCGGTGAGATAAAGAGAAGCATACGACATAAAAAAAGCAAGCTCCTTTTTTCACTCGCAATCAAGAAAAATTACGCGCTTTCGCATAACTTGCACGCTTTTAGATTCGCGCCGGCACTTGTCGCTTCGTTGGCTTCATATCTGAGAACGTAGTACGTCAGCATTCTCCGTCGCGTAATAATCTACGTTAGAATACTTCAGCTCTTATCCAGCTTTTTGATGCATACAACGGCGTCACGCGAAAGGTTAAAAACCACCGCACCCCGCGATTTATTATTTTATGCGGCGGTTTTCGTATAGCTTTCTCTCCTGCAAAATGCATCTGCGTGTGAAATAGAAAGCATAAATCTAAGACCCGGATTGCGCAGTGTTATGTCAAACATTTATAAATATGCCGGACGGCTCGATAAAATATTCAAATAAACATCAACGCGTAAAATATTAAAGTTCTCGCTTCGATTTGAAAACCGAAGTTTCAAGAGACGACTATTTTGCGACATGTCGATACATTTTCAGCAATCATGCTCTAACTCGTCAAAATGCAATCAACGGGCCAATTAACAAAAACTCGTTCGTGTAGCCGTATTTATAATTCAGTGTTAATCAAATCCGTCTCCGCCGAAGTTCGTAACAAGATGGCAAAATCGTTCTACCGTTTTGGACAGCCCGCATTGTTCTCATGTGAATCTTTGCGCCAAGTAATTTAGACTCCCCCTTGATCCAACGTTACATAGCTAGTGATTCGCGCCCTAGACATGGGATTTTACGATCCACTGAGTGCAGTGAGTACAAGTATCTCAAACTGATAATAATACGAAGTTGAAAGGCAGTTCCATTTATGGGAAACTCTATCGTTACAACGATAGTATTCGTGTCTCTGATAAACAGAAAACTGTTTGCAATATAATTTCATAGCACACTTCTGTTTTTTATCACTTTTATTTTTGATTTTTGTCTAATAGAAATACATATTAGATGAGTTCTTCTATAAGGAGATGGCAAAATAATTCGAAAGTCTCTTATATCACCATGCATTAAACATGCTTCGGCGAAAAAGTTAAACGACATCGGCATTTATATCTTGTAGCAGAAGCTGAAAATATATCGTCACGGATATATGCATTCAAAGTGGAACGAGATTTTTTGTTTTTTACGGTAGAAGGCTATTTCGCTTTATGTTGTTACAAAGGGCGATTGAGTCCACCGACGGATCGACACAACGAGAGGAAACTGTTTACCATCGTCGAAAACTTTGAATTGCATTTGCGCCACGATCTCGCCGCTGCAGACTCCGAAGCGGGGTATCAAAAACGGCAATGTCGCCGAATGAACGAAAAGTATCACAAAGGGGCCGGTCGGACGAGGGCTCATCGATCATGGGGGATCAAGGGACCAACGGCGACACGCCTTTGCCGTAAAGAGGATGCACACGTGCATCATGCTGCACATCCCCATCCCTCAGGAGAGAGATAAAAGGGCGCGCGAAAAGCCAAGTACGGCACACTTACTTAATTGCGCGCGCTACGCACACGTATGCAGGGTAACGCGTTATGCTAATCACTCGGAATTTATCGTGGAGACGTTTAAGAGTTAAGAGATTAAGTATGAAATACTGCCGCCACCATCTTCCCGGCCATCTTCCGGGGGTATCGTGTACGCGTACGACGAAAAGCACGAGGGGGTTCTCGCGGGACGGAACTTAAATACGCGATTACGGAGTTTCGTTGCAATTCTAGTTACCCACGGCCTGCTTCCTTCCCCTAAACCCCTGTGGATTTGTCATTTCACGGAAAAAAAGTTACTCGCCGATCGAAGATCCGTTCAACGATCCGAGAGCGAGGAATAACTTTGCCATTCAAATGTTGCGCGTTCCACGCGCTGCAATTTATGAAACGCTAGCTTGCACCAGCGTGTAACATACAACGTTTCGATATTTCATTAGACCTGCTGAGAAACGGCAAAGACATTTTCGCTGATTAAAAACAGCGAGTAAGAGTTACAAGTCCGGCGTGAAAGCGCGAAGAGTTCTTAGCCGAGCGGTGCGCATCGATAGTAATCAGCGAGCAAGAAAAAGGAGTGGAATAACGTGGCGGCACGCGAGGAAAGGGGTAAAAGAAACGGGGCCGGCAAAAAGGACAAGGGGTAAGGGGTGGGACACGACGAGGGGTAGCGAGCGCCGGCGGGGCGTTATCAATATCAAACGAGCCGCGTGTCGCGCGACTCCACCGCGCGGGTTCGTGTCGGCTCCCGCTATCGTAATAATACGCTGCCATGAGCATGTACACGATGGGGGTGGACGATGGCGTTCGAGGAGGAAGGCGAAGAAGCAGGACGCCGGGAACGCGAGGCACGCGCTCCGTTTACGCAACGTAATTGACGCTGATTAATGCCCGCCGCGGTCGAGCTTTGATTTAATTCAATTTCGCCGAAGCTTATCTCGCTGCGAACAACCGTTCTGTCGATAACGGAAGAACGGAGGGGCAACGACGGTGAAAACCGTGAAGATTTCGAAGTTGAACTTTTGTTGAAGAAATTTTAGTCGTGGCTCTTCAATACAGCATTTTCGTTGCAGATTGCAGGCGTTTCGAGCGTAGATTAATATGTCGGAAAAGTATCAGTTTCGCAGAGAAACTATTCAAAGTGTTCCAAATGCCGCTGGCGGAACATTTCGCGAAGAGGACACGGATATAATACATTTTGCAATAGACAGAATGTTTTAGTGTTGCTTACGTTAACTCTTCGCTGGCGTTTAAACGAGATCTACGAGTAAAGTTACATATAAACAGCGCTACGCCCGCGCGCGATTCTGTTCTTTGATTTAATTCAATTTCGCAGCTTAGCGAAGAGCAGAGACGAGAAGATGCTGCGCGAATGGAGCGGAGAGGACGAGAGGACGAAGAACGTGCCGTAAGAGTTCGGAGACAGCGGGTACACGCATTAGCATTTACCGCTGATTAAATTTCCGGTCGCGGAGCGAGCGCGACCGACAAACGGCACGAGCGACGCGAAATACCGAACGTTTAACGACGTCGTATAACGACGACGGTTCGTCGCTTAAAACCGATCACGGGCTGACATCTCGCAGCGGTGTCGAATTTTAGTGAACCCAAGCAAATGTAATATAACGGATACGTCACCAGCGCCGTCACGAGAAACAGCGAGCAGCCGCAGACCTTTGAAACGGCGGCAACCGCGCCATTTCGCTATGCGTACAATCACTAATCGGTTTCGGACGACGGATTACCAATTCCGCAACTATAAATTTCCGCCATCGCGGATTCGCGAATCACACGATTGCACAATTGCGCTAAAGCTACTTAGAGAGTCACGTTGCCACGCGCTGAATGTCGTGAATCTCGCCATTCCTTTGAAAAAACGATCTCGTGCGATGGATATCATTTATATGTTGAATATGTTAAATCTCGTTTAAAGACGTTCAGCGTGCAGAATTTTCTTGCATTTCGGCTGGTTGTCGAGTCAGGCGATGTTGGAGCATTAACGCGTTCATGTTACACCGAGTGGCTGAAACAAACCGTCACGCTATCCTCGAGCGTTAGCGATGAAAATGCGCGAATCGTCGACACGCTTTTGCGTTCATTCTGGCGTGTTTATTTAAACGTCTCGCACGTAAATCCCGCATAATCCGAAATAACAGTCACGTGGTGGACGCGAGTACCGAAAAAAAATGTTTCGATGCGGAACGCCGTTTCGGTTTACCGTTGCCGAGGGGACAGAGAAGGTTGCAGTCAAGAGAAAAGTAAAAGGGGAATAACGGAGAGATACAAACGCGATATCGTATTGAAGTGAAAGGCGGAATACCCCCGCGAACGAATTACCGTATACCGCTATCTCGCTAATATTTCGCCCAGGCGAACGCTCTAACGGATGTCGCGGTGGCATCGATCCTCGTCTTACATTTTTCATGGCGGATGATAATGCGGATGTTAAGGCAAGGGTAACGAACTCAAATATACGTCGTCCAAGCGATCGCTCGTTCGCGAGCCGGCAAATCGACAGTCTCCGTAGACCAGTAAAACGGCCGAGTCTGAAAGATGCACCCGAAGGGGGAAAAGTTTGCAGGCAAATGGAGGGATAGATACCGTAATGGCCGGGATGCTTCTAACAAACTGGCTCGCGAATTCGATTCTATTTATAACGAAGAAAGAAACAGGATAGAAAGGAGGAATGAAAAAGGAAGGCACATTTATTACCTCGAAGCAAAAGCCCTTTCGGGATTCGAGAATCATGATCGACAGACCACGGCTATTAAAATATTTGATCGGTAAAATGAAATGCACAAAATGGAAAATGCGGTGATTTTTTATTAAACCTAATTAAACCCAACCTTGTTCATTAAACAAATTAAACTTAAGATACATTGACACGTTATTCAAACTTGAGTCATTGAATTGCAAAGTACAACGCATTCGACACAGCAAATTATTACATAACACTCACTTACGAGCATCGACCCAGCTATCGCGTTTATGAATCCAATCGAGACGCTGCGATCCACCAATCGTACGAATCTTGATCAATAAATCCAGGATTGTCACGGCTGCTCGAGATTATGCAACCGCAACGTAACTCCACGATCTCGCTAAGTGCCCGAGTCGCGTAAGAAAAATTCGCGGGATAAAGTATGTGCATACAGCCCGGGACATAAATATTTAGATTCGCGCGCGCGATTTCCATAGACGGACCTCACCAACAGCGATATATTCAAGCGGCTCGCGGCTACGCAATTTTTCTTCCTTCTCGCGAAAACGAAACGATCCCTGTTGCGACGCGACGCGACGTGATGCGACGCGCGCAACTCACGCGGACGACCAAGGCGGAGAACAAGTAAGACGGAGGAGAATCCGATGAAAACGCCACTCCGAGATAACGTTCTTTACGGTGCAATCTCGAAGCCGGCGGGAAAGAGAGGAGCGTCTTGGTCATTACGGTGGGACAAAGGACCGAAGGAAACTATCGTGAACGTTAACCGGCGGAAACGTCGTTGCCGTCGTCCTCGTGACTCGTGGATACGACGATATACAAGCGAGAGCCAGCTGGCAGACATGCTCGACAAACGAAGGCCGTATAATTGAGCTGTTATATGTACAATGGCCCTGCACTCCCTTATATTGTTTGTTAGTAAGACGTAGACCCTTTATATATATAACAGTCGGAATGGCAATTTGCCTCAATTTGTCACAGCATCTCAAGAATTCTTGCCGTTTGATAAATTGGCAGACGAATCGTGGTCGGGTTATTTTGTCACGTTTTGTAAACGATACGACCAACGTTTGCGCCGTAATTGTATCTCCGACGAGTCGCCTCGTTCCGAGTTGTATGTTTTGCTGTAATCGTAATGTTATATGATGTTTTGATTGACGAATTATACATCGCGAAAGCACGGTCAAATTGACATAAAACGCGAACGGCAACGTTTGAACGTACGATCTCTAATATTAACGCGAATGTTAATTTCGATGCGTCGAAACGATTACACGATCACGTGTCACACGTCGGTGAAAATGATTGCAAGATATCGGCGTACAAGAGATATCCCCCCGAAATGGTCTCAATAAATTAACGAGCGCGATAATTGATAGCGCGTCGCCAGTTTCCGTCCCTCTTGAAACGGACAATGGAGCAGCCTGACGACCGAATTATTTTTCTGAATTGTCGCACGAGTAACGTGGTGACGAGGCTTCGACGGGATATTACTTGCGGGGAGAATCGCTTGATAAAACATGGTTCCCTGCCAGCTTCTCGCGCGTTCATCGGCGAGGAAGGACCGACTCTGCCAAACTTTCGTGGCACCGCGATAATGACTGTAATATTTCTCCATCTAGGGGAAAGGGCGCACTTCCTGCCCTCCCGTGCACCCTCGCCACCCTGTCTCTCGCTCGGCCGCCGTTCTCCCGCTTCGACGTCATCGTCGAGAATGCCCGGCGCCAGCGATTCTTCTTAAACCGACCGCGACGATTGCAACTCAGTCTTTTTTCATCTTTTGCTTTTCCGCACCTCAGCCGCCGTACCGGCAACACCGCACAAGTTCGGACAAACTATTCAACGTGCACTAACAATAAAATGGGATTACCTCTCGGCGTTACATGAACGTACTTACGTCACGCCGGGGTGAAATTCAGTTAAAGAACTTGACCCTTCTCGCAGCTCTCTCGTGAGAAGCGTACGGCACGTAATTGAATGAGAGCTCGCGACAAAATTTCTTGATTAGGACATACTCAAGATTGCGCAGAAAGTAGGATTCCGTTATTTATTAATAATCTATCGTCGCTAAAGTTCACGATACACTTTTGGTATCACATTTTCCAGAATAGTAACCATTTCGTGGCTTACGGCGAACGTACGTGTCGTAGGGATCGTTTCGAAGAGGTGTGTCGGGGTTGCGTTCGAGCGGGGTTATTAAGCGGCAATTTTTCATGTCGCATGAATAAGAAATTTATTCAATGCGTGCATTTCAAAGGAGCGATAAATAACAGGAACGTATCCGCGATATTCAATGATTAATTGCGCCCTGGGACTGGTGAGAGCAGCGCACCACGCTTCAATTACTCTTTTTTTTCGCGCGGCATTTAGTTTCTACTCGTATCTCTATGCAAACTCGACATTTCAGACAAAGACAAAGATAAGCGCGGTTCGAGACGCGTCGAATATTATCGATTACATTATATTATATTACATATTCACCAAGAATGTAACGTTTTATCGCCACGAACCTGTCAGTTTTTATCAATAAGGATTCTAATGTTAAAAAGTTGTTGCACGACTCAAAAATCGTGGCGATGTTGGGAGAGATAGATGATACTGCAAGTATTCCATAGAACTTGCCGCGATCGTGCGCGCGCGTATATTTCAAGAGGGTAACAGGAGACCGAGGGTGACTTGCACCGCTAGTTCGAATGTCAGCGCACAAGTAACAACAAAGCCACCGTTCTAAACAACATAACGCAGTGCGAAAAACAAATGTCATATATACCGAAAATCGTCTCCACCTCAAAATAAATATTTGGCGCACTACGCGATACACATTCGTGTTTAATATGCCGTTCTTTTTGATTTCAGATTAATTATTGATATACGGATATCGAAAAATTGGGCATTTTAATTAAAATCCTGACGAATGCATCGCGATAATTAAAGTGACAGAGGCTAATAACTCTCTTCTGATATTCGCGACAGTTGCCCGCGATACAAAGAGAGAACGCATCATGGGAGAATCACTCGATGTCGTGAAAAAATGATGAAAATCCAGCTCAATTCCACACGCCCTTTTTAAGAATAGATGCGTCAAATAAAGGCATCTGTGCTTTGCGATGTCAAATTGAAAATTTTGAGAGTGTTTAAACATCAGATTTCGATATGAAATGCGTTACATGCGTGATATCCCTCTTTAAATATCGTCTGAAAATTAATATACCAGAAAATAAAAACACTATATTTTTCGAGTGACCACGTTTGTTGATTGTGACAACATAAAATCCGAAACGTACTCTCCCACAAAGGCTTGCCTCGCAGTTAGCTAATGAAAAGTTAAATACAGTTAGCTAATTAAGAGCTGTGTACTCGTAAAGAAATTAATCAGATAATGTACGCTTGATTTATACGAAATGACCGACCAACAAAAATTAGTTGAAGGGAAAACATTTTGGGAAACTTGGTTTTCCATTAGTGAAAATTCACGAATTCCACAGGATGCAATGAGCAATAAAACAAGACAAAAAAAAGAAACAAAAAGAATCAAATTGCCTTTAGAGACGAACACAACTTATTGCATCATTAGAACTTTTTATCACTGAAACGAGTAGTCTTATATCACGAAAAATCGACCGATGGCCACGCGCCGCGTCTTTCCCCCCTTCAGCCCTCAAACGCGCTTTGTTCATTCCGTTTCTAAAGAGTCGCTCGTCTGCATAGCGAAAACACGTCGTCTTAGACTGCGTTTCACAGGTCGAGGGAGAAAGAGAGGAAGTGAGAGAGGTGTGTTGTACCCGCCTAATTCGAAACTACATATTTAATCCTGGGCAAACTCTTCGAGGGTTGCCTGGGCAACCGACGAACACAAAGAACCTACCACTAGCCGCGGGAGACTCAAGAATTCACGGTGGCGGCGGCGACGGCTGCTAGCAGCCCCGAGGAATCACGTGGAGTGGAGTACGAAAGAGGCCCTCCGGAATATGACTAGTAGCAGAGACACAAAAAAAGAAGAAGGAAAAGAGAAAGAAATGAAGACAGTGGTGGATTAAGATAAAGATACCGGGGGCGCGAGCCGATTCTATGACAGAAACTCCTATCCGAGGTATCATCAAAAACTTCCCGCGCGTTTCAAAGGGCATTCCGACGAATAAATTACTGTTTTTCACGTTAATTTTCGATCGCGAGGTATCGGCGATAGCTCACGAAAAATCATGAAATTTAAGTGGCATTATCATAAATTATTATCAAGAGATCAGTTATGTACTTAATTACATTCAATTACGATAACGATGCAATTGCAATCTGCATGCAATTTTAATTACGTTATATGGATCAATTTCGGAGGGAACGTTAGTCTGCGCTTTATCAAACACATATTAGCGCGTTTAATAAAATTTACGAAAGCAGAAGCACGAGGTCTCGCGTTTTCGTGCTCGCGCGGGTCTCTCGAGGCTCGGGGCACATGTGCGATAATGCACCACTGGTGAGACACGGGGGTGCGGCCCGACGACGACGACTACGTTTCGAGAGTGCAAGAGAGGAAATGCTGATGGCGCGTGGCGAAGGGTAAGGAGCTAAAAGGGTTGCGCACCACGCTTCTCCGAGCAACCCTTTTCCCGCATTACCCACCCGAGTTCTTAGACGAGATGCGCGAGCCAGACGTCTGCTGGCTCCTCGGCTTACGTGAGCATGGTGCAACTATGCTCATATGTATGTAGGTACACACGTGCGGAAGGGGTCCTTCGTACGCGTTGCCGGAGAGTGCAGGGTTTAATCTCGACCCGATGCGGGCCGCAATTTTACGGAGATGACCCGTGCCGTTGCAACCCCCTCGAGGTGGATTACACCGTGGCGGACACCAGAAGACGCTCTTGCTCGTGGAAAATGATGTGTCTACGTTGCCGCGCAACTCACGGCTCGTCTACGCTCGTAAAGCACCGGTTAACGACGGCTAATAACGTAAACCGTGAAAAACGGAAGCGGCGCGCTCGAATCTTTTCTGGAGCTCAGAGTAGCGAGTCAGCGAGCTTACGGTATTACGCGAGAGAAAAGAGCGTTTTTAATGCCCGGAGAACGCTTAATTTCGCAAACAATTAAAATGTATACGTACCGTAAATTAGTCCACCGTGAAATCGTGTTTTTCTACTCCTTAATTTCGGTACGCAGTAACGTGGATACTTGTTTTTCTGGATTTTGTTTTTTGCTGAATTATGAATCGTGCAAAATATTCTTAATATACTCGGATATCCATTTAGATCTTCGAATTTCTTTTTTCTGCTGCTCACACATGAAATAGTGAAACTTATTTTTATAAGCGACAAATAAAACTGATAAAATACTGGATTGTTAATATAAAATTTCTTTTTTTCGTGATCTATATAAAATAAACAACGTTATTTCAGGATACATATCAGACATGTATTTTAAGAAATTTGAAATTTCGTCAAAATTCATCAACTATTTATTTTCAGTTATCGCTTCAAAGATAGAAGAGATTTCAAGTCAAACGATAACAACGAAACGTATCATCAGCAAGTAAGATATCTCGAATTGCTGATTTTAACAGAAAGTCACAACTAGAGAGCAAAGAAATCCTATTATTCATTTAATGTTAAGTAAATTATATTTTAATAGAATTTTAACTTAAGGAAGCGTTTTTACTCGGATTCTTTTACTGGGATTCATATTTTCCATTTTGCTTTCGCGCGATATCCCAGCGTTGCGCCAGCATGTAAATATTTTACCATGATAAATTGCATTATGTGTAACTTTTAAGTGGATGGAAAATTGAAAAGTGCATCGAAGGGTTAAGAATCGGTGCTATCCTGGTTTGCGCAAAAGATGCTCGCCCGCACAACGCTAATTTCTTCCCAACGGAAATTCGTTGTTGCGATGCAAACAACAGCAGCAGCCGACGCCGTCGCCGTCGTCGTCGTCGCTGCCGCCACCGCCGCCAAGTCCGATAATTGTTTCCACGAGGTGGTATTGTCCCGAGTCCACCATATTTTCATAAAACCACCGCGCCCTGCCCGCGAGCTGCCATACATTTATTACCATTATTAGAGTACCTTACAATTAGCGAAGGTAGCGGCAACTTTCCTGAGCCCGGCTCGAAATGCTCCCGGTGCACGATCGTAGATATAACCGCAACGTAGGCCGATATAATGTAACAGAGATCGGATTCATGGCGCGAATACACATTAAAGTAAACGCACCGGGCGATCCATTATGCTTTTTCTCCCTTCACGCAGTTTTAATAGACAAACGGTAACTTGCACGTCACGCATTTTTTCGTGTTTTATTCTTATTAACTAGCAAGTCTGCGGCTGTTTGAGATTCAAAGTTGATTTTCAGCGAGCATACAGATATTACATCATTTCACGTATTTTTAATTGTTGACGCGAAATATCAGAATATGCTTCCAAACGGAATGCGATATTTCGTTGTTTAAACCTCGCATTTTTAATCTGAAATTTTTAATTTTTCATCATATGCTAACCATGCACAAAAGATACTCGCATCTCGACGTGAAAGCGAGCAATTTTCTTGGCGCTTTGATTTCTGGAATTCATAACGGAGGATGAGGGTGGCAGAGGGGGAGAGGGATTACGCGTTGCCTGCGCATCTATAGCGGCCGGACACGGCTGCGTGATTTTCACGCAACGGCTCTCCGCGCTCTCCGCGAGAGAGCCGAGGAATATTCTCATCCATCAGGGAGCGGGATACGTACGCGACATTAGTAGCACTTAACGTAGCACGAAGCGCTGATTCAGATGACAGAATAGTCCAATAACGAAAGCTTCCATCACGGACGACGCTAATGCGGCGGGAAATAATTGCGCTTTCCGTAAGCTTTATTAGCGTCGCGCGCGCGTGGGTGAACCTGAACACCCCCAAACGACTACCCTAAATAACAACGCGGGCACGATCGCTTCACCCTTAATTGGGAAAATGGGGACGATCAACGATTTCGGGATCAATGTCCCGCGGGAGGGGACGTGCCGACGATAGCATCGACATGTCCGGCGTCCAGAAAGATTCGCCAGTGCCCTACAAGCGTGCGAAATCTTCCAAGAGGCTTGCTCGGTGACTATACACGGCCATTAGACGCGGATAGGTCACGTTGCTCGCGAGAGCTAGAGGATTAGTGGAGACATTAGGAATAGATTGCCGGTTTGCACGGATTTCCACGGATTCCCCTTCAGGATTAGAAAGGATTACGCGTCGGTCAGGCCTACGATTCGATCGAGATTCCGGTGTTCGTGGGGAAATTGGTGGCGTATCGGGATAATGACCTCGACATGAAACATCGGACCATCGACGTGGCACCTCCTCGTCCTCCTCGTGCTCTCTATATCTCCTTGTTCTTTTCTCTGTTCCTCTCTTTCTCTCTCTGATCTTTCTTTTGCTCTTATTTCTCTCCCTTTCCTCTCTATCTCTCTTCGCTCTCCTTGCTATTCATGTGGATAAAGCAATCACGGGATCGTCCGATCTTCTAACGACCACGTTGTTTGTTTAATCGCCCAGTACCCTGATTGCCGTACGCACATGCACATTACCGACGAAAGAGATTTATTCATTGCGCTCGTTCTCTTGTATTACACGTTTAACAGGCTACGCCGGATGACTGAAATGAGCGGTCTGACGCGAACGTTAATTACAAAATAAAATATATAAATGCGCGCGGTGTATTATTGCGATGCATTATAATTGAGACGAGAAATATTTACGAGAATTTCTCGCGGTTAAGATTGACGTGCACCGCCAGTCGCACTTTAATCGTTGCAATGAACACACGAGGACCGAGGGTGTGCAGGTCGCATTTATTTCGACCACCGCCTGTCTGTGAATAACGGTAATCATCGGCGGAATCTGCCGGGGGATAGTGGCCACCCCATAGTTTCGTGTGTCGCTAATCCGAAACGCATACAGACCAACGCAGATAAAATGTAAGAAGGGCCGAGGGTGACGGACCTTGGTACGGGATGGGACGTGCGTCTCTTTCACGATAACAAGCAACGATACTCTCAATCTTTATTCGTGTCTCCCCAGTGAAATAGCGAGCCTTCAGGCGATACACGTCCCAATCGATTAAAGTTTTAAATTGGATCATAAGGGCGCGTTATTATTCAATTAATCAAGCAATCGCAGTAAGATAATTACCGAGGCATGTTAATGCGGGGGAAATCTGCTTTCGGAAATAATAAAGCGTCAAACTGTGGAAATCTCGTTAAATGCGAAAGTGACGCGCGCCCTCGCTCTTAAGGTAATCCATTATTTTTATTGTCGTATTAAGCTTCTTTTTCTCGTAATTATGCTCTCGGGTTTATCGCGTTGCTCAGATCGGATTACGCGATTTTGAAATAAGAGGCTCGAACTTAGATAACTCAAAAGCGGTTGTTAAAGATTATCCTTTTACCTCGGGACGCGCGCGAGCGCGCCCGAATAAAATATCGAAGCGCTTTCCTGTCGTTCCACCACATATATCGAGATTTCGGTCGAAATCGACTTGGTTTTTTTAATATCCCGCGCCATACTTTAGTTCGCAAACGGCTGCGTTTTCGTTAACCCGACTACGTATAACGTTGTGCATTACGGTTAACGCCGACCCGCGCGGCACTTTACGAACAAATTACGACCACCCGGTAGTTTCTACTTCGCTCTAATCCTCTCCAACTTCCAATGCAGATTTTCCAACGATGCCTCTGAGAAGGCAGGAAAATTGTCTTAATCCTTGCCAACGGAAAATCTCCGTCGCGCTCTGTCTCCATATCGAGAATAAAAAATCACGCGTATAATCGCAATGGCTACTTATATCTTAATTGTATTAACAATATTACTTCAAACAAGATGGCTTCCAAATGCTAAAGAATAATCGTCATCAGCTTTGCTCTTCGGGAAATAAAAAGTGCCAACGACTTCGCCGCTATTATCATTTTGAGAACACTTGAAGAGCGAGGGTCCACGTCTCCCGCCGTGTTCAACAGCGATCTGTTTTAACATTATGCAATTGTATACGACGCGCGCGTCATACAATAAATGCGTTATGGATGTTACTTCGTTATCACGAGGATATAGACGTCCGACGTTGCAGTGGGATACGCAATACGGACATCTCGCGACGCGGTAAGTGCGCAAACTCGAGGGTTGCGATCCCAGCATGATGCTCGATGATAGATAGAACACCCCGAGGCTACAGCGCCCTAATACAATGGCAGTTCGTATAAGCGTTTCCTCGGGTGTCCTATGGGAATAGTAAATGGAGCGCCGTGGGCAACGAAACAGTCCTGGCCGTCCCGCCATCTTCGCTCTTCGCATGGTAGGTAGCATTTTTTTATCCACGGGGTCGACAACAAGATCGTCTCACGTAATATCAAACTCCGTGTGCGTTTCGGTATACAAATGCCCGATACTTTGTCAGCATCTTTCGAGCAGCTCGGCGAGATCCAATGATCGACCATGCGTATACTCGCGACCCATTTTGCATGTCCTCCCTGGCGACAGTTTAAAGCTCGATGCGCCCTTGTGCCATCGGGAGATCAGTAAATCTTTTCTTCTTCTTTTTTTCCTCGACTCTCCGAGCGAGGTGAGATTCGATTAACGTTAAATTTGGCTGACGCGGTTTGAATCGGTGAACCGAGTCGACTCTCGGCGAGTAAACGCTGCCTGGAATTCGCGCAACGCACACGTTGCATCTTTTTTTCTTCTTTATTAATTCTCCGGAAGCAATACTCCGTCGTCTAATATCAGCCGAAAAACGGGATCTTACTATTCGCGAGAAGTCAAAACGTGAAAACGGCTGCCGGCGCGTCAAACAAGTTTCACTGACGGCTTGACAGTTTGCTATTAGGACGGGGTATTCTAACTTCTGACATCAATATCCTGTAATATTTCCTCGTAAATATATTATCATCTGCGCACGAGAGCAATGCACGTTAACTATCCGTATAACGGTGTACACCGGGCCAACTTCTGCGCGGCCCCGTTTGCCAGAAATTTGTATACTCGCGGTAGCGGCGGGTAACGGCAAAGCCGAAATGCTCGCGGGAACAAAAGCGCGCTAAGAGAGATATTCATATCGCGATCTCGGCTAATTTTACTACGAGAAATAAACCCCACTCGGGATGAAGTAATACGGTGTTCGCGCGTCCATGGAGGGGAGATGGCGGGCCCGGCGTCAGGCGGCGTCCGCAATTGCGACCGCGGCCGTGTCGGCCCGGCTAAAACGTAACGTAACGGAAAGGGAACGGTATCAAACGTTAAAATGTTTCGGACAGGCAGTAATAACGTGCGCCTCGACGCCCACAGCAGCCTGCCGACACGCGAGTGTGCCGCATAAGCGGCGCGCCAGCGGGGCACAAAGGGGGCAGGAGGTTAAAGAGGGTGCAACAGCGGAGCGCGCGCTTAATGAAAACCGGCCGTTATAGTCGGCAACTATACACGGGATTACGCGCGAACCGCGTATCCGCACGGAAAACAGAGCCTTGCGAGATTATCGGACGTATTAATATTGTGGAAGCAATTTCTGCGTCGTTGCACCGCGGACAAAGACGCCGCCGCTGTTAGCAGCGTTGTCGTTTGCACAGAGGGTAAGGGGATCAACCAACACGACCGGAAGACGAGGGATGTTGTCGCTGCGTTGACGGATAAATGGACGTAATGTGGCGCGCGTAATGTCGCGCTCGCTCTGCCTCCGGTATACGTATACGTATATATATCTTCAAGGAAGAGCAGTGGAATTAGCTTTAATGCCTATTTCATGTCTTTCATTCTTGTATTTCTGTTTCAGTATTATTTTTTTCTTATTTTATCGATTATTTTCACTTTGTTTAGCTCGCATTTTTAAGAATGGAAATATTTATATAAAAATGGAAATTTTCATATACATTCTCTGGTCATGTAACTTTAATGATGAGTTTAATAAAACATTTTTACCACGAGCTGATATTGATAATCATTTGATTGACTTGTTGGATGATTGAGACGCGGAAGTCCGGTGAGGTTCCGTTGCGAGTCACTTGAGCTTGATGATGCGGAATATATTTATTATAGAATCAATATTTCTCAAATTGTAATGAAAACCAGTAGAAACAATTGTGAATGAGCGCAACGGCGATCTGCTCGAGAGTGATTCATCATGTAAGACGAACTTCCGCGTCCTAATTATCATATAATCCTAATTATCAAGTATCTTAATTAATATAACTAACCGCTTGATGCGCCGCGATGTATCTTCAGCTAGTTCACGTCATCGATGTTGAACAATCACGAAACGCGAGAATCCTTCTCTTGCAGCACTGAACCAACACTCGCGACACAATCCGCGATTCGCACATTCAAACGACAAAGGTCGCGATTAACCCTAGCTTCCCACACTTTCAATTTTCACGAGCTTCCCACGTGAGGCTACAGGCCCCACGTCGAACATTAAAATCAGTTGATTTTAAATCACTTTTTCCATCTATACGCCACACAGCAAGGAATATGCATAGGAAAATGTGAAAAAGAAAGTAGTTTGTAAAATATTCGATTGTGGAGGTTAGATTCAAGAATTACTTTATTCTACTTTCAGGCACCCCTGTGTGGAAAGCTAGAGTTAATTGTGATCACGCGCGGTTACAATCGACACTCGCGATAATCACGGCGCGATTCGCTTTCGAATAACGACAAAAAATTGAAGATATTACTTACAACACGCGGACCGTCGGAACACGCAGAAGATCGACGAGTCGGAATAGGTTATATGCAACGAATTGCGCGCGGCGCTTGATCGTCGCTCCCGCGACATCGATATATCGACGCGCCGTCGATATCAACCGAAGCAGCAACTTCATTGCATTCGGCGCTGCCGAATTAATCGACACATTGCAATTTATTTTAACACACAAAAATCACCAAAATGTCGCGATAACGATTGAAAAAGTCGTAACGAAGTAACACACACGGACGGTATGTGTATGTTATGCTCGCAGCTGCGTAAAAGTTGAACGATCGCGGTCAATTGTCCCACGGGCAATTGCCAGAACTTTACGCGTTACACCGGTTACACGATGTGTCACCACTAATTATAACTTTATTGCAATCGCGCGTACATTGCATGATCGATGATTCACGTGCATCGATACGAATGTCCCGATATGAACTCACATGCTCGCGGTAAATCCGCAAGCGGCTATATTCACGAGTGATAATAATATGGCGGATCGTAGCTTGTCTCGTCGAATCGTTGGGGGATGTTCACCGGTAATTTAATACCCGACGCTTCCGATATCCGAAACGCAGCGTGTCGACGCTAATTAGCGGTTCACAATTATAATTGCGCGATGCTCGATTCGACACTCCCGCGACTCTGTCGCTTTTGTCGGTTAAATTCCGCGAGAATCGCGCGAAAGCGTCTTCGCCACTTGGCGACTAATGGCGAACGGCGAAAACTTCACGCGGCTCGAGTCGCACATAGGCTTGAATTGCCTACGGTCGCGTTCGGTAATCCGACACCCCGAATTTCCGATCAACGACGTTAACGCGTCGCGTGCCGGACACACGCTAATTAATCCGTCACGATGTTCGCACGGTACTCGATTCAACGCGGCTAATTACAAGGTACGAGTTCTTCGAACGGCAAGATCAATCCGCGAACCGCGGAGCGATTCGTGACGATGGAACAGCGAACGCCGTTGCTTCGTAGACAACTTCACGTCGGTGCATCCCACGTAGGAACATCGCACGGAACGTTGCATCGCGCGGGACGTGCTGCATCAAACGGTAAGTAATTTGATAATTATTTTATTATGTAGATAATATACAGTCTGCGAGTGAGGCTAGTCAAATTTTTCGAGTTTTTCGAGAAATTAATTTATTTAACGAGAAAAAGAAATTTTGACATGAATCGTACAAACAAAAATTAAAGAATATCTACTTACGTACTTTACAACGTAAAGGTTATAACGCGAAAATAGCGTAAATTGGCGACCCAAAGTGATCATATTAATTATAAAATTATACAATTATCTACCATAAAGATAATTTTCATTTTCCGCGGTATACATAACTATAACGTTTTTAAATTTCGCAAACAATTTCCGAGCTCGGTTGGTCCGAGACGTGTTCAGCTAGGATGCAATGCTTTCCGGGAGAATGCGAATAACATGGAGCGGGAGATCTAGTCTCGATCTTAAAATCGACCCTCCTTCTGCTCGTCCGGAAGTGATCCTCCTCCGTGGAATCCCCACGCCTCGGTGATTAATGGTTAATCCAATATTTGCGTCTTACACGGCGAGCGCTCCTCGCGAGATTCGCGAAATTCCCAATCGCAGGAAGAATCGCGCCGACATTATCCCGAATGCAATTCGTTATTCGGCGCCGTGGCGGGAAATTCCGTGGAAATTCCCGCAGTTCGCCGCTTTTCCGCTACCCCCGCTTCCTGGGAAGAGATCGGTGTCGCCATGCTCAAACTCACGTTGCTCCTCGCGAACAGGGTTTTCCTCTTTTTTCTTTTCTTTTTTTTTCTCTCTTTTCTTCCGCCGCGCCGGCACGGAAACGAATCACCCCCGAAGCGCGCTGCGTCGCGTCGCGGGACGGCGAGGCACGACGCGTCGCGGACGCTCGAACGAGAAGAAATCGTGGCGCGCTCGAGAATCCACCCTTTGCACGCGCATCGAGATCTCTCTCGCCCTGCGCGCTCTCTCCGTCTCTTTCTCTCTCTCCCTCATCGCGGTAGGCAAAAATATTCCGTATAAATCCCGCAGCAGAGCATTGTGCACCATGTATCCGCCATGTCGGTCCGCATGCGTCCGACTTTCGATCCTGACCCCGTCCACATTTGGCTCCGCCACTGTGCATTCGCGATATTATCGATATTCTATTCGTACTTGCCGTATCTAACATCGGTCCGATAGCTCGCGCTCGCATTAATACTTGTGAGACTTTACATGTAATCCAAAATGCTTGGTAAGTGGCAGTACGAGTACGGGGAAAGGAAGTGAAAAAACATGTTTTTTGAAAGCATATTTTACTTTAATGCTGTCGCGAGGAAAACGTCCGACAATCTGCTCGCTAGGTTGTTTCATCTCTATCGTGTGCTGCAAGCGAGAAAGTCATTTTAGATGCTCGCAATCGTGATGTAGATCTAGGCAAAATGGTCGCAATGAAAAAGGTAACATTCGCTCGCCGGGATCATTACGATCGGTTTTACGGTCGACAATAATCCGCATCGGTAGACAATAAGGTAGTAGGAACGTTTATATTACAAATGATTTCCGTTGTTTGGGCTCTTTTGTGCGATAACAAAAATGCATCTATATTATTATGAATTTTTTATTACACCTCCGCTTTTATATATATATATATATATATAAGGAAACACTGAGAGCATAAAATAAACATCAGTTGAAATTGTTCAGTAAATTCCTGAATAATGTAACTGACTCGCAGAAACTTTTATAACCGTGAATAACTGTTTCATAAAAAAAATGGTTATTAACAGGTTGGAATAATTAACAGTTTTATCCATTGACGAGTATAAAAGTTATATGAACCAATAACAAGACCATCCTTTATAATATGCAATTGGATCTGAAATCTTTCATTAAGGCAAATTCAATGTCTCTAAATCGAATTACTCGCATGTAGACGTACGATTATAATTTCTAATACAAGTATTGTTATTGTATAAACCAATCGATAGCAGGTAGCAATCGATAGCTGTCTGGTGTATACGAAGGTTCACAACAATTTGAAAACTTAATTACTATGAGCAATCTCGTTATTCATGCAACAATCCGATACATCGCTTCGGTAAAGTATCAAAGTTGCAACAATAACTACCGTTTTGCTCTCTCTCGTCGTTATTAAGAATGCAAGATTTCGTCGTATTCGATGTGCACTCCTATTAAAACTTTTCTTCGATCGAGATACATCGGAAGTACCGTCGTATAAGCGAACGCTACGTTAACTTCTCTCGCCATCTCTTGCTTCTTACGGATTATGCACGGGCTGCCGTCAAAGTTCGCTTTGCATGTAAATACATTGATAACATTTCTGGGTACGCATGTGTGCGTGCAGAAAATATGCACGAATATCCTTGTACATCCCTTAACTTTGCAATTAAACATTCGTAATTCTACATGTAACATCTAAATAACAGGAACAGATATAATAATATCATAGTTATATTTATATTCTCGTATTTAAAATTAAAAGTTGAGAATGTTAACGAGTGAACAATAAAAAGAAATTTATTCCCTTTCGATCAGAAAGACAGGATTCCACCGCACCCTTAAGATTATTTTCCGACTACACTCCTGAGGCGCACGCACGCACGTATGCAGGTCCCTTTGTTTTGTCAGGGGGTTTATTTCATTTCGCCGACCCTCGTCTCGTTCCCTGTGTGTGGATGGGAGGTCGATTTCGCGGTATAACAATGAACACGCTGCCAAATCACGGCGCTTACGTATGCACCGGACGACAATTCCTCGATAATCCACCGACGCGCGATCGTATATATATATTCAGTTTGCGGAGTTTGCTCAACCTACAGCCATCGGCACCGGCTTTGCGTACGATCGGCAAATGTTTGCATCGTACGGCAGTGGGGCCGAAAGCTCGAAGCTCCCTCGCTCGAGTTTCCCTTACCCCCTTTGTTCCACCGCCGGGTGTCGCGGGAGCTCGATATTTCACCCCCGACACACGATACAAGTGCTATCTATTATGATTAACGTGAGCCGCGAAAAATGCGTGAGAACGCGTACCCCTTCAAGGGAAGTCTTGAACAGCCATAGGATATGCATCTCAATCGAGACGAATCGACAAACATTTCTCGTGCATAACAAATGCAGTGACAATAAAGATCTGTTTACGATAGCAGATGCTTCAAGTCGCGAAGGCGGACGACTTCACTTTGAAGAAGTGGACTCCTCTCTCGAAAGTTACTCTGAATAGAAGACTTTATGACAAGTGTGCGTGCAACGAACGTACGGCTTCTCGTACGACCGTCTCACTCAAAAGTTTCATCAATCCGTTCCCACCGAATTCTTCTAAAGCTGACAGGAAGACCTGATGATGTAACAAAACTGTGTCATAAGAGAGATGACGCGTTAAAAGTTTATGCAGTCGAAAGCGTAAAAAAGAAACCAGGTTAAAAGGAAATATAAATATTAAATCTTCGCGATAGCATCGCATTTATTATTCGTATGCAGCTCACAGGTGAACGGAATGATAAATTGCATCGTTATTTCGTTTCGAGGACTGAATGAGATAAACGAACTCCTTGAGTTTACTTGACGAAAATTCAATCTCCAGGGAATTACGAGTGCGATTCAAGAAAGCTTCACGGTAGTGATTTTAAGTTAACTACTTTCCCGGAATGCAGGGGCATACAAAGTGGAAAGCGTCAAAAGTACCCAGTCAATATTCATGTTTTCGTTACAGCACACAGCCGCGAGACTTCAAAGAAATTCTTCATTTCTCGGTTCTCGTTGCGCACACAAACTATCGAGGCGGAAGCCTCGATTCCAATTTTGGCATTTAGTAAATTTATGTTTCTAGGAAATGCATCTTCGTTCGCCAGTATTAAACAAATATAGGTGACATTTAGATATTTCTGTTAAAGTGAGCAATTTCTGCTTGTTCCATCAGAGAGATAGAAATGCACAATTTACACCAGACGTACTTCACAATTCCGAAACAATTAGTATCTGGAAATCTGATTCGAAGCAGTCAATGCTAAGTCGCTTAAAGGATCTCACGTTGAAATCAAGATTGGCAATTGTAGGACACGTCGTAAATAGTGTTCGTGTTTCTCACGAAACGAGACTAAATCAGAAACAGTCGGCTTATTGACTTGTCGCCAACTTGATGCATCCAGGGACCCGTTCGTTGTTGACGGTTCTTTCGGAGATGTTTCGCGTTCCGCGGCGCGGACGATTTTACGCTTCGCGACTCGCACGCGCTGCCTCGTCTGCCATCCGCGCGAGTTTCGCTTCTCGTTCCCATCGGCTTCTCCACTGTTTTCCCCCAGTTTCCATCTCCTTCCCGTCCAATCCTCTTGATGCCACCGTCGCTACTTGCGCCCGTCTCCATCCGCTCTTCCGCTTCATCCCCTAGCTTCCTTCACCCTCCGCGCCATCGCTTCCGGTTTTCGAGTTCGACCTCCCTCCGCCTCAGTCACGGTACGTCACGATAACGGCGTTCCCTATCTACCGTGGACTACCTTTCCACGAGAATCGCAATCATTTACGAGCGAGCACTCCCGAGCACGCTACGCCCGGGACGATATGTTTGCCGGATCTAGAGACGAAGGAGGACGTTCATACCGTCGCGGCCGAATTTATGACGCTCGCCTGCTTCTGGTCGCCCCGCTGTTCGACGAAACACGTTCCCGGCGAATCTAAAAGTATACGCTCGTAACCCCGTGTTTCTTCATTTGTGATTCCTTGAGAACAAGCGCTTAATTCGAAATTACGTGACAGTTGAGTGACGTATATCGGAGTAGTTGGATAACTGTTTCTAAAGATATCTGTCGCGTAAGCTATGATTAATGAAGACAACAAGACTGAGCGAAATTTATGGTGAATTTTGAGATACTCTGCGCGAGAGTACACCCACTGTTCCGTTTAACGTTCCGTTTTATTGTCGCATCTAATATCGCGTGCGAAATAGCCTTCTTGTAACTTCTCGTAACAGAAAAGTGCGGCAAAGTTGTGGCTTAACCACTTGAGTGTACGTATCGCCGGAGACACGATTGGATCGCTTCGAGGAACCTCGACTCTGGCGACTGTACGTGGAAGCGTGGACAAAATTGGTCGCATAAGTGGCCACTAAGAAGGCAAAAGAGGGAGAGAGAAATCGAGAGGAAAAGAGATAGAGGAAGGGGAAGAAAGAGAGCGAGAGAGGAAAAGTCATGTGCTTTTTCACTTCCTGGCGGCCAAGGTTCACAGCACAGAGCGCGTTTCTCTTCGTCGACCTGAAAGGGGAATGACAGAGAGGCCACGAAAGACAGCCTCAAATTGCTCTTATCCACCTGCCGACGTTCAGCTTGCCCTTACAAATGGACTGCTCTTATCCCATTTTGTCAAGTGCAACGCGCGGCAGACCGAGTATATCCGATGATCGTGGCCGATGATCTACGGTACGTTGCACGGATCCTACCGCGCGCTATTACAAATAGCCGCCGTCTCACGTGTAAATCGTACGCATTTGCCTCGTATCGCCATGGGGTAGATCCGTGCATGTCCTATAGCGACAAATAAGCTTGTAGGTTACAGTAGTGGTCGACCGCAAAACGCGTTCTGCGGGTCCTAAGAGAAATTCCAATTTGCCTATCGCAGTACAATTGCTGGCATCTCAAAATGATGTTCATTCAGCGAAATGTTCGTTTATTCAATTACCAACACGTAATTTATTAAACGTTTGCTTTTCCACGAAACTTTTCGCACGAAACGATTATACATTTTTCCGGAAATGCAACGAAAATACGTCCCACAGCGGCAATTTTCGGTCGAGTTTCGCCACGGGAAAGGATTTAAAATTAAGTACCCTCTTTAGCCGCCTTTACAACCTTTGCTCGGATACTCTTATGCTGGTCCATGAAAATTTGTCAACCGTGAGATTTTTCCGTAGAAAGCTATTCAATACGTTTGTTCGTTTCAAGCCGCTTAATCCATACGCCGCTCGAAACAAGACTGTTTCCAGGGACGACTAGCGATCCTGCAGCAAAGGCAAAGGCACGCATGGGATACTGCACGAGTCTGAGCTGATTTGAGACAATGCGAGGGAGCAGCTGTCGCAAAAACGTCGTGAATGCCTCTCGAAACGTTCTAAGCCGGTGTACTCGCCGCGGCACGAATTCCATTTACGACGAACGCTGGAAAAGCGCGGTCGATCCGTTTCTGCCTCGTCGAAGAAAACCGGCACCGGGGATTACTGACGGCCCGGGAAGCACAGGGGGGGAGTAATGACGGCTCCCTAAATTAAATTCATTAGGAAAAGTAATTGAAAGAGGTCCGGGGCAGCGATCGTTTCTCGATTTGGCCTGAGCAATAAACCCGATCCGAGTGGCCCGCTTCCCGCGGCCAGGACAATTTACGGAAGTTCCTCGAATGGCGATCGGCCACGCTCCTCCTTTTCGCTCCGTACGTCGCGCCATTCTCTGGAATCGCGAGAGACCGACGCTCGATCGACGTGCAAGGTGTGTGCGGGTATATGTGCACGTTACGACGGAACAGATATAAAGGTAGCGCAGCTCTCTGCTCCGGTCTCTTCGAAACCCTCGATCCACTGCAATTTTACTGCGCCTTCGAACGTTGCAACCAGTTCCGTTTCCGCGGATCGAGACTCGTCTCGGGCGTTCCTCTCGTCGTTCGCAATAGCGGATTCCACCACTTTGCTGACGGGCATTACCGTTAATTCTTGCATTCCGGCTGGGCGCGACATCGATCCGCACGCTATCAATTTTCCTCGCGCGGATTTAAACGGGTTTAACGCCGCGCGAATTTCGAACGATCTCGCAGGGAGCGCGATTACGTTTACAGCGAATTGGCTGATTTCGAACTGGTTTCAAACGATTGCCTCTCAATTAATGTAATCTCTCTTATATTATATTTGTGCCCTTCTAACGAGATAAAAAGTAAATCACGAAAAATGTTTTCGTGATTCATCCAAAGTAATACTATTATATTTATCATGCTGTTATAATCCTACTTTTATTACCTCGAGAGAATGAGTTATAATATTACGTAATAAAAACATGAAAGATACAAAAGGAACACATGCACACGCGCAGGTCCGCGAACTTTTACATCGTTCTACTGTTTCGAAATTCTCTCTGCAAAATCTGGCCATGTCATTAATCTTTCTAGCCGGGCAATTTGTCTAACAAGTTGTCAAAGCAGAAATCTCGTCGATAAAAAGTTCCATCATTTTTCAATCGGATCGGCATGTTTTTAATCGCGAAACTGCTTTTAGCGAAGCTGATAGGTTGAGCAGGCATGAAAGGATAACGAAACGGCATCGCGACATTATATATAACAACAGGCAAGGAGACACACAAGTCTCCATTTAGAAGCCAGATATATACGAATAACTGTCGGAAATATACATGTCGGTATGAAATACGTGCGCACCCAGTCGCATGATAAGAGACTCGCCAATCCGCTTTTGGGGAGAAGAATAGACCCCAGCTGTTCAGCCGAGATATTGCTTAGCGACGAGAAAGATGTCGCGGATTGTAAAGGATTGTGGCGGGTTCCACTTGTTGAATCGCTTCGCTCTTCCGTTTTGAAAATTCGTCCGCGCATAGGGTACACGTTTATATGCGAAAGTTCCTTTATATCTATGTATATCTACGGTAACGAGACCGATTTGAGTAAAGCACCGCCGCATACATGTTCTTAAGGCTCTCTCTCCTTGGTCCCTTGAAATCTCTCAGTCACATAAAATTATGAAGTCAACAATGGGGAGTAATATAAATTTTTCTCTTTTAAAAACACGTCAAAATAAATTAGTTTTCTCCACCATTTGATCGTATAATTATTCATCGATTTCTGGCGAAAATGTCGATACATCGATTGCTTCGTTACTTCGTACTCTTTAATGCTGGCAATTCTAACGTTGACATGCAAAATAAAGCATCGGATACCGCGAATTACAAAGACGATGCTGGATGCACTACAATTTTGTCCGTAAGCTATATAAACTGTAAATTGGTGCTAAAACGCAGACGGCGAGACCGGGTAACAAGGTGCTCCCGTGTTGGGCGACCAAATAGCGTTAATTGAAATTTATGAAAGTGGTCGCGGGAGACAGTCAAGCACGTACGCGGCGGATGCTGAAATAAAAAGCACGATGTTTTCATCCCTCGTTCGCGAGGATTCGACTCGAAGCTGTGCGAAACGATCCATCGCGAGTTCTTTTTTCCGTTCGCTAAGAAACGGCTGTTCTTCATCAACTCACGCTCGTGTAATCTCAAAAAAAATATTTTGCTACCTCCAATACGTGTTAGTGAAATTCAAAGAAATTATCATAAGAGACGAAGAACGTAATCAGCCAATGTATTACGCTCGCAGTCTCACTCGGGCATAAAGGCAATAAAGAATATCCGCGCGCACGCGGAAGTAGCCGGTTTCCGTCCGTGCACGAGGAAAGATAATTAATCGCGTGTATCAAGACAATTCATTATTTGGCGGCGGTCTCCTCGGTTTACTCGGGGCACGAGTTTCCGTAATTCCGCGCGAGCTCGGCATTACGGAAACGCGCGGCTGAAAGACAGAGCGTGCGCGCACGCTGTTTCTTGCGCGCGTCAGCACGATTTCCCCGCAGCCGCTTGACAAATCCACCGCGATGGAACAGAAGCGAGACTGAGTCCGTGGGATTATACGAGTAGTCGCGAAAATAATCGCGAGCCCATTTCGCTGAAAGCTGCGCGTACAAAGTAATTAGTCTGATTTTCCGTCGGTGCCAGTCATCGCGGACGAGCGTGCGCCAGCTTCTCCGCACAAGGTGAAGTTTCCTTTTTTGGCATGAACCTTCCGGATGAACTCTCCGCAGGAAAATGGAGGAGGCAAGCAGAAACAGCGTCTCTACAAAAATAATCATCCGTACTCCGCTTCTGCTTTGCTTTACAGACGATTCGCGACATAAATCATTCAGACCGAGTAAATTATTCATAATTTTTAATCGAGTTTCGAGACATCTTTTAAATACGATTAGTTAACGTTTCATTATCTTTTAATTCGATGAAACTTAAAAGGATTGTACTGACGATCAGATAACTGATAACACATCGTTTCTTTTGTTCTCCAGACAGAGTTGTCGCAGCTTGTACTTGGATCTTGAAGCAAAACCTCATTTTACCCAATCTTCCTAGTTTGATTCATTTATATAGGATCGCATAGATTGAACCGTGTAAATTCGCCTTTATGAGCTACTTCATTTTCTCGTCATCTCAGGCAGTGTAACCCGTTTTTCTCATTATCTCGCTCCGCCACCATGTCATCGCCATTGGCGTACTCCAGTCTGACGGATGTTACATTTTGTGCTTGTACATTATACGTAACTATGCATACGTATGTACCTCATTTGCATATGGTCTCTCTTGAATAAGGATTAAAAAGATCTGGCAATGGTCTAATACAGTCCAAATATACGTACTTGGCCAGCTATTCTGCGCATCTAACAATCGCGTTATGCTTCTAGAAGAAGTAGAGAAAGATAGTGAGAAAGAGAAAGAGAGAGAAAAAAAGGTTTCCAGGAAGAGAAACAGGTGGGTGAGTCGGCGAAGGTAGTTGCATTTTTACAGGGATGGCGGCGATCACGCGACCGAGAGAAATTCAATTAAGCGGCGTCGTTGAAACGGCCGTCGCTCGTAACGACATTTCTCCGCCGTCGCGGTTCCGCCACTCTTTGAAGTTTATTCGTATTCGCTAAAGCATGAGCGTAGGTGCACTCATGGACGCGCGTGCGTGCCTATCTCCGAGGAAAAGCCCTGGGAAATTCGCGCGGTGAAATATCCTCTTATTTCGCCGCGCGCGCGACATCACGTTTGTTCCGTACGCGGGCGTGCGCGCTGCATTACACTCGTGACCATTTCACGTCTCCGATTTCACCGTAATTATTTTAATATCTCGTTCGTCCGTTGTGTAATCTTACCTAGGCAATCATCATTAAAACAAGAGGTATTACACTCGTCGTCTTGTCCGCAGCTCGTCCAGAGTTTAAATAGGAGATCTGACTTTAGAGGTTTCCACGCTCCTTTTGAAAACCGATTCGAATGTTTTTAGAGAACTCATTATTATGCTACAGCCCGTTAGTGAAGAGCGTATAAAAGCTTGCTATGATGAAATTATATTGTTCTGGGCATCATATTATTCATTGTATCGTTAAAACAAAGGTGTACGAGGCAAACACGCAAGGCGGTTTTAAATTATCTTCAGTGTCTCGTGAATACCTTGAATTTCAGATATTACACGAGAAATTTTATTAAAGACACTGACCTCGGCATTGAAACTTGCGTCTTTTCACACTTTCACCTTCAATGCTCATCAACGAAATGATACGCCAACGGAGCGTTAGGGAGAGAGTACCCTGTCTCGTCCCGAGATACATAATACAACTACCTAACTATATGTCTTTAATCTTGTTATCGCTACGGTAACCTAAGCCGAAATGTTGCGACACCATCAGCTACCGGGCGACAGAGCCTGCTTTGACCGGTCGGGGTCGCAGCTCGTAGGTAAAACGCTTTTCGCCCAAGTCTCGTCTCCTATATCGCCATAGATGAACGCGATCTCGGGGTCTACTCGCATAGCGCAAACGCGACCACGGTCGTTCGTTAAGGGGGTAACATCCCCTGTCCTCTTTCTTTCTCTCTCTCTCTCGACAGCAGCCGGGCTGGAACAACCGCCGGACGGAGCAGAGACGTTGTTGGTAAAGCGTGCGTTATTTACACCCACGGGCAGCCCCGGACACCCCCGAGGCGCATTTGCACTTGAGTCCATTATTACCCCTGCCACGTGGATTATTCCGACAGGTTAACGCTCACTCGTTAAGTAAATCCCATCCCGCGGGCGCCCGCGCTTTATGCCGGGATGGGTACATGACACCTCTCATGCCGGATCCACGTAATACGTTACACGCGCGTCTTCTCCGTCACCCAGCATGTGCCGCATCCGCGTTTATGTGTATGCACGCTTGTCGCCACGAACTACCCTTGCCGGTTGTCCTCTCTCCGTTAAACCGTTGGAAATTCGGGGGTGCGCGCGCTTGTTCGACGCGCGAGAATTCGCGCGCCTCAGCAATTTAAGGATGATACGAGATGATCGCATGGTAAAGCTCATGTTGCTCGTGTTGCGCGAGAGAGCATGATTAAACATGGCTTTGCAGGTCCACGTAAAGTACATACTAGCGCAGTTACGAGAACCAGTCGGGTTGTAAGAAATGCGCAACGTTATTTTATTGACAGGGAAGATGCAAGGAGACGTTTTCTCATCGGTTGGCGTCGGAAGTTCTCTGAGATAGTTGGAATTCCGATTGGTTCGCAGGAGGCAGAATTCGCGACTAGACGATGTCTCACGGTTCCGCGTTACATGGTCGACGAACACGTTCTCGCCGGCGACGAATGCAACCGAGATTGATCTCGAAAATCACGATTGAGGGACTCGGATTTTCTCACGATGTCGGTAGATTTGGGCCGCGCAGCCCGCGAGAATATTATCGGGTTTCCTTCCCAGGGGAGTCGTGCGCCGGTAGCACGCAAGAGTTCGCAGATGTTTGCTAGAAATCCCCGCCGCCCCTTGGCGCACGAGAAGGGCGGCCCCGCACCCTACATGCGTTTGTACTCTAAATGAATTAAGTCAACCCTCTGCACCCAGCTCGCTGCTCCACAATAAACAAAGATCTCTTACTTTACCCTCGCGATCCCGTGTTCATTAAATGATGAACTGAAATAAAGAAGGAATATCCTGGTATCAGTGTTGTTCTCATCATAGTTACCATCACGAAAGAATCACGAGCACACTAATCACCCATGCAAAAAGATCTCAATCGCGGAATTTATTATCGTTGAATTAGGGATGGACGAATGTTTCGCTATTCCCTTGCAAGAGGCACAGCTCAATTATATACAACTCTCTTTATAAATACAGTCTGGCGCAAGTCGGACTGTAAGTTAAATTTCCTAGACGTCGAACGCGAGCGCTCGTGAATTCTTGAAAATCTCGGCATCTTTGAGACTCGGAACAGTGTTTCTAGCGACGCGTTCGCCGTTTCCACATTCAACGCCACGAGGCACGCCGTTCGCAGTCTCGCGTTAAAAGCGGAAATACCGCGAATCATCGGATCTCCGGTGACTCACCAAGCGATAGTATTTTACGGCCCTTCCGTCGTCTTCCTTTTCCGTTCCACGGTAATGCCTATATCCTCTCAATCCGTTTTGTCGGTATTATGGCACCCTCAGGAACAAGGCGCTTCTCCTTCAATGCTCGCGAGCGGAGTTTCATGATCGCGGAGGGAGGCGCGAGATTTCCCGGGGAAGAGAAATAAAATACGGCACGCTTTCTTATTCGATTTGCCCGCTTCCTTCTTACCATCCGTTTCTCCCCTGTCCCCCTTTCTCTGCCTCCCCCCCCCCTGTCATCGTTCGCGCCATTATTTGCCTTTAACTTCTTTCTTCAGCATTCACTATTCTCTATCGTCGACAATAGCGTACCTCTCTCCCTCTCTTTGTCTCTTTTTACCGCGCTGTTTTATCTCGCTTCTCTTGGAGCGGAAAGACAGAGAAAAAGAAAGAGAGGAAAACAGAGAGACGCAGATAGGCACAGAGGACGACCCCGGCAAAAGTTTCCCCGAGAAAGAAGCGAGAGCGAGTCGATTTTTCGAGTTAATCAGGCTCCGCCAACGCCAGACGTCTCGAGTTTAGCTCGTTGCGAGAAGAGCGGAAAAGCAGGAGATAGCGCGGCATCGGACGAGAGAACGAAAACGCCGAGCGCGGGTGCCGAAGTGGACGGCTGGCTCGTAGAATCGCGCGTATGGAACTGGAGGATCAGCACGTACAAACGCTCGAAGAAACGTAAAACTCGTCTTCGAGAAGGAGGTAATAAACGCCGTGGAAATCGCCGTTTTGCTGACCGGTCGAATTTACCCGCCATCAAACGGCGAGGCCGATGGACAGGCGGGGTGATTCAATCCAGCCAGAAATATCGGTTTTGCTATGTAAAATGACCTAATCTGAAACGCTCGTTTGCGCTTTGCTTAAAAAGACGCTTGTTCTTGATTAGTACATAACTTTATTAAATGCTTGATACCGGAAAAATTTGGTAATCTGTAAATGTCGTTTGCAGCCAAATAACATCAATAATAATTAAATCACAGAGTCATCGCGTTGTTTATGTCGATACATTATACCGATGATATCGATATATTAATAAACGTCACTTTGATACGATACGCGATACGTGTTATATGTTATATCATTAAATACAACAGAGTAAAATTGAAGATAATTCTTTTGCTAAACGATACAATGAGACGAGAAACTCGTCGCGGGTTGGATGTCGCCGAGAGAGAATGGAAGCAGGAAAATAGACATCTCTTTCGCTCGACAATTGACATCTCTCTATAGCGCAGCTATCCAAAAAGATATTCAGCCCCTTTTACTGCAAACTCCCGCTTGAAAAAGTGCCGTATTCGATACCGACACGTACACATATCGCGCGTGCCGTGCACGTACACGTGCCGGGCAAATAAATAATGTATCGCGCTTGTGCGTGCAGCGGCGCCGCGTATAAATCGGTCCGCGTATAAATACACGGTCCGTTTTATTTTCAATTTAAAGAGCCATTATCTCCTGATAAACCCATCGGCGCAATAATCCCGGCCGCGCGAATCCGGCGCCGTGAATTCGCGCAATCGAAATTAAGTTATGCAGTAACGCGAACTCACGATCCACGGTATAATCTCCGTCGCAATTTCAATTGACCCCCCGCGAACCTGCCAGATGCGACCGCGGCGCGTGCCACGTCGAGATGAAAGATGAGTCCGCAAGCCCGAGCCGGGGGATTCATTGTTCGGCGCGGATCTGGTTCTCTGATGCAAGGGTAGCCATGTGTTTCTCTCTCTTTCTCCGCCTCACCCTCTGCGGCACGGCCCAACCCGTGCGAGGCGCGGAGTAGTCTGTTTTTATTGCCGCTGCAGGTTCGTTCGACAAGCAGGTTGGATGAAGCTCGGATAAAATTTATACACATCAGCGGTTCTCAAGTTTGAGCGGTTGCGTTTATCGCGGCCGAGGGAGAAGTTCCTGGATACATTTCTCAATGTCGACCCCCGCGCGATGACATTCTCCACGTGTGCATAAACCATGCGGAAAACTGAAAATGATTTTACAGAATTGAGACATCAATAACTTTATATATATTAACGAGCGACTGAGAAAAAAAACTGTATACGTTCCAGCAGTGGAGTTTAGCGATTCGTACGTCATAAATTTGTGATTTCCACACGTGAGTTTCTCGGTATACTTGCGTAAATCTTAATGCCGTAACTTCAGCGCGCAGTTTGACGTAATGAAATATACGTGTAACGTGAACCTGTACAGAGCATAAATAATCTAGCGGCGATAATCATATACCTGATAACTAGTGCAGCTCAGCAGTTTTGGATTAAACATTCAACGCAGGCGGGTCTCCCCGTAGCGAAGGATATTTCGAGAGAGACGCTTTGAGAACCAATGGTATATAGCGTATATCGTAAACCGAGATGAGGGAGCGTACGGCGGTGCGTATATATTCGTCACATCGTCGTCTTGATACATGTGGCCCTATCGTGCGGAGTTACGAAGCCACTTGACTGGTAGGATCTAATCCCGGAGACTGCTAGTGGGAAAAATTCGCGTGGAGAGCGGACGTACGGGGCCGCAGCGAGAATCCCATGGTAGAATTCGCGAGGGAGAGAATCGGCGCGGAGGAAGCGGACGAAAACTCTTTCGTTTGCCGTGAGAACAAGCGTAAACGTTCGATGCGTAACCAACGCTGAAGGGTTATCGGGGAACATCGTGAATCGGTATCGGAATCTACGTAACAAGTAACGCTCCGCTTGGATTATTCGTTGCGAATACTCTAAATGCCTCGTGTGCAGATTTCCACGTTTGCTGATATTGATTTCATTTGTTGTTTTACCGTCCGCGGGTGAAGATTGTCTATTTGTATGTAATAAAGAAAATATTACTGTTTATAGAATTGTAATGAATATTATTACAGAGAAGTATACAATGTCGAGAGAGAAAAAAATTTCAAGAAAGATATTAGAAACGGGACATGGATGCGGTGTAATGTGCCAAGCACGTCAGAAAGCAAAATGCGAGATGCGTTACTTAAAAGTTGCCGGGCCCTTTCTCCCTTGCAGCCCGTTACCTTTAAGAAGTCGCAAAGGAAGAACGCACACGAAAAAATTACGCGCTCTCGAGCGAAGAAACACGTAAATGAGATTCTCGCACGTCTCGCACTGTTATCACGGTATGTATAGTTGATTACCAGTGTTATGATGCAATAGTTTGAAAAATTGCGAGACACGTAGCCCGTCCGCCGTACTGAGATTGCTCTCCAAGAGCTGCAGACGGAAGCGACGAGATGGAAAACGCGTAATATTGAGAAGAAGAAGAAGAAGCCTTCTTCCTTCTCCTCGCCTCTCACCCCTTCCTCGTCTGCTTCTCCGCGGCTCGATAAATTACGCTTTGTTAAGTAAGAGTCAGCCGAGTTTGCATAGAAAGAACCACTCGGGTTTCCAGGTGTATCCCCAAGGATTTAAATTGAGCGTCCGTTATAATTTCCTGGAGATTCTGTGTACTTGGATCGATTCTTGGAGACGTTTTCCGTGCTGCGCGTGCAGCTCCACCAGCTACTTCAGGTGTACCGCACGTCGCCTGCCTTTCGATCGAGAACATCTCGATGAAATTAGTTAATTAATCTTCCTTAGAGTAGAAATTTAAACGTTATTTTAGAACATTCACGACTTTTTCATTTGCCGTAATTAAATGTATATAACACACGTGTTTAATGTAAGCAGTTAAGCACTGACACGTCTGTTGTTTTTCGTGAAAATCTTTCGCATATCTCGCTGCACGCAACTTCCTGGTGTTCCGCGCTTAATCCCGATAATGAAATCTCCAATTTAATTACTTTCAGAAAACAGAGTTTGTTTACCATTAAATGCAGAAGCTTCTGGTTATACCATTTACAGCCGTAAAGCTTCGCTCGCGAGAACTTTTTAATCTTTATAATCGCACGTAACTTAAAAGTTATTCTTATAGCTCGATATCGAAATAAAGTATTCTAGTATTTCTCCCAGTTGTTTATATTTGTAGACAAGAGCAAACGCGCGATGTCAACGCGTTTGCATAGACAAATTAAACGAGAAAGAGCTGGATGTTCGCCCCTTTTTTCTTATTGTCTGATTTTCTTGTTGTCCCCTGTCCATTCGATTACGGTCTCATTCTTACCATTGCCTTCTCAGCGTCGTTGTCCGCTCCCATCCTTCCGACGAGGTCTGAATAGATTCGATGAAGCAGCACGTCACGACTGTCGCTATAGGTATAGGAACTCTGAGCTTAAATTATTTATCGTCCAGGCGCTACGTGTCGCATCTCGTCAATGTTTAAAAACTACGAACGTACGGATTGCATTATGCGCAAACTTCGATGCCGAGTCGTTGCTGATGCTTTGCTGATGCTCGCGTTGCCTGCCGATAAAAGACACGCGAAATCGGCACGAAAACGTCATTCTCGATAAAATATCAAATGCGGAAGACAGGAAGAAAACTTGTAATAATAGTCCGTAAACTTGACAGATATTTTAATTGCGAGAAACGTGGTGACGGTCAGTGACAAGTAACGCTAACGTAAGCACGACTTTGCCAAATTCACCAATTATTCGTGAATAATCAGCTGCAAATCGCAACTAAATAATTAATGAGCGACACTTAGTCACGGTCGGCAAACATTCAAGAGAATCGCAGCGCTTGGATAATATACGCGATGATCAACTCATACATACACATATAGATCGATAGAATGATGGTAATAATTTCACGTGGGATAGTAGACGGCCATTAAAATCTGAGCACGAGGAGGGTGATGAAAGGCTGGGTAGAACGCGTACGTGATATAACTGGCAGCCTATCATTTTAATAAATCCAATCTAATCGGCATTCAATTCGCGATGCACAATTCAATGATGCACAGCCTTTCCGATTCTGCTGGCTATTTTCGCGGCCGACGACGTCGACGTCGGACGTTGACGATGCCGTTGATATTTAACGCGCCGCTGTAATAATCTCCATCGACTCGATCTATCGAATCGCGAGAATCGTCGCTATTGTTGCGTCCCACTGGCCGTGTTCCGAGACAGACATAGATGAACAAGCCGCGCGATTAAAACAGCTGCGAGCAATTAAAAAATAATAGGGATCGATTTCATCGGGGAGGAAATTGCGAAAATAGCCGCCGGTGAGGACGTTAGCAGCGTTGCCCGAAAGCCCGTGGCATTATTCAAATCGGACGTTTAAATGGTCTCGGGGTGAAGGGGAGAGGGATGAGGCGTGTGGGGCGGTGCTTTTAACGTAAAAATTTATTTTGGCCGCGAAACGATTCGTCTCGACAATCGAGAAAAAGTAATTTATGCGATTATATACGGCGGTGTAATTAACACGGGCGACCGCGCGTTATTACTCTGTCCGGGGCTGTTCGCTATTCTTTTTCCGTCTTTTTTTCAATTTTTTTTCTTTTTCTTTAAATCGAGCCTCCACGCAACGCGAACGAACACGCCCGGAAGGCTGCATCGCGAGATGGGCATAACACGAGGAAAAAGGGGGACAAATGTTCAGTATGTAAACGTTTCTTGTAATCTTTAACCACTCCGAAGTGGATTCGCACGGGGTGGCCGCGCGTTTTGCGAATTCTGGTCAGCCGGTCGCGACGACTGTGATGAATTACCGGGCGATTGCACCCCGGGTGGGGTAGTCGCGTTTCACCACTCAATTTCGAAAGATATACCGCGCCCGCGTCGCGGCGTGTTCCGGAATGCGCTCTAGAGCTAGGGATGGGATCAAGACAATACGTATTCGTGAATCTCAATTCAGTCCGTCGATCGGATATCGTATCATTGGCCGAATTCGCCGGAGAAAATGGCAGAGTTTATCGACTCTTATACCGCTGGAGAGTCTAATTGAAACCAGTGATACACACGCTGCTCAAATTTCAAGCTGTTTCGCAATATAATCTCCGATGATATATTGCATCTGTCACATACAGTCATCAAAATCGAATGGTGAGGAATTTTTGAGAAAAGGTAACGAGAGACAGCAAGAGATACAGTTGAAAAAATAAAACATTGAAAAAAATAAAAAATCCTGATAAACTAGGAGATCTGCGAGTTCAAAGAAATACGATCGATTTAGGAGATTTCATGTGTCATCCAGCCTCGGATGTAGACGAAAAAATGCGAGTTTATTGTTTAAAAAAAGAAAAGAGAAACCAGCAAATGATTCGATCCCATTGCTAGGTAGGACGTGCGCGCTGGCGTAACCGCGACTATCACGTCGGATAATAGACTTTCGCGGGGAATTGGGATGTAGAGTATTCAAGACGCGAGCGTTCCCTATAAATCACATTGTCCGTCGGTGTAATATATGCGGCTGGATCCATCCCGATACCACCACCTTTCGGTAGGTAAGTCGGTCATCGTATCGCGCGCGGATACTTAGGTATTACCTGTCCTCCCGAGGCGGGCGTGAGCTGATTGCATTTGAAAGTATGATCTCTGTCGTCCTCCGGCTTGGCCGGCGGCCCCTCTCTCTCTTTCTCTCTCTCTCTCTCGCTCGCTCGCTTGCTCGCTCACTCTTTCTCTGTCGAACTTTCCTTATTTTAATGGTAAAATAATCTGATCGTGCATTGACTCGGCCGGTGGATGCGACACGATGCTCGACGATGCTCTCCCTCTTCTCGCGGAACGAGTGGTATCCGTTATCGACGAATGAAAATGAATATTAATGAACCGCGCAGGGCGCGATCTTAATATGCAAAAGAGAGGGGTACCGGTTGTGCCTCTAATAAACGAGATTTCCGACGAGGGAACAGCGCAGCGCTACGGCACAACGTAGTGCGGATATCGGTTAAATCTCGGTATATTCAATAATTACACTGAATAATTGAATTCATGAAAATAACCGCGATAAATTAATGCGCCGCTGCTGCACTGATGACCGCTTACGCAACGATAAAGATCGGGCCGAGCGCGGCGCAATTTTCGCCCGTGTATTAATTAGATATGCAACTAATATCCAATTACGTGGGCGCGACAGCAGCGATTTTTTCCCCCCGTCCATGTACACATTCCTATGTGAACGAACGCAGAGCGTTGCTTGGACTTTCATCATTGATCACACAATACTCGTACAACCAAGACGGATGCGCGCGCGGTTGCACCTGGCTTATCCAATCCATCTTTATGACCTCTCTTCTTATTAATAGTTTTCTCGCCCGCCTACTGACATTCGTCCCCGGTCGTTTTCTCACGACAAGGCATCGTTAACGTCATCGACAACGTCCTCGGCGAGCCACGACAGCCACTAGCTATTGCTAAAATCGAACCTATCTGCCGAGCCCTCCTCTCAACCTGGAAACCCTCTTCACGATCAATGACACGCCCCCGATCATCCTCCGGGGATTCTCTGATGCTTCTTGCACTTATACCCTTATATGTCGATCGTTACGATCCACCGCGACTTGACAATACAGGATCCGTCTGATTCATTATCGTCTTTCTACGTAGACAATTCTATCCCGAGAATTGGCATGTTAATTTAATGAGACCTCAATACACGCGCTACATAGCACCGATAATAATCATTTCCGCTTTCGATTGAACGCCCAGAAAGCTATCGGCGACGAGTTACCGGCGAAACTTGACTTGTCGAAGGTATCATAGTTAAACTTCTTCGAAATAAGTTGTCCGATCCCTCTTAGCTCATGAACCGTCCTTAAGATAAACGACACGTCCCGGTGACTCTCCGCAGAAATCGAACACTTTCTACATTTTAATCGACGATGACTTTGTTGTACATATCTGCTGTATATTTATTCGTCCCGTTTATTTAGTGTCTTTAATCACGAATATGTGTTACAACGCAATAAACCGTTTATCGTCGCTTTTTCGCGTCGTTGGGTTGTTAATAACATCAATTGTTCTGCAAGTGCAAGGAAAATAAATAAAATACATACGGACTTAGTCACGTTTCATACAAATAAAAGAACACGGACGCATAGAGGGGACAGCAATAATGCTGTGATACGAGCGACACTTAATCCGATTGCAATTTACTCCCATCGTTGTTCAGCTCCATCCTTATTTATGGCTCTATGCGTGGGCATTGAATTCAATCCGCCCGATGCAGGAAATTGTCAAGATCCACCTGACGAGCGAAGAGAATCAAGGAAATCGGAAATGAATCACCCGACCTTTCTTGAAGCGATAGCGGCGATCATCCATCAAGATTGCGCGCGCGACGTTGTTTTCCGACGGGTGTTAAACAAATTGTTGTAACTCGCATGAAGGGACATTTATCACACTTCTGTAAAAGATCGCATAGGCTCGACAGACTTTTCATCGTGGGGCACGCGCGCGCGATTGTACGAACGAATGAACGTATGTGCGTCGGCATCGATCATGCGGCTTGTCGAAGGTGTCACCGAAAAGAAGATAGAACATTTAATCAAGGAGGCCTTCGAACCGGCGGGACTTCCCCTCGTCGGAATGTGCAATTAGTTTGGCGGTACCGCGTGTCGCATACGCCGCATTCCGGGCGACCGCGCGTTCCCGAAAATCATGGCCAACTACGTTAATACGCGTCGGATATCGATGCGATCGGATATACGCCAGACTTGTTAATTCGCTGTCGTACGCGTGCGTCCGCCTCGTTAGAAAACAATCTCGCTAATTTGCAATCCGTTAACGGCCTGCCGCGCGATATCGTCGATAAATCGGATGATCGAGTATCGTGTGTTCATGTGCGCACACGCACGTTGCGTGGACGCACCGCCAATTAAAACGCAAGGCGGCCGTCGGATAAGAGCGTTCACTGAGTAATAATATTATATTTAACAGCGGCGATCGATCCGCTGTCCGAATTGTCGTTAAAATGAACTCGCTCCGCCGCTGGCTGACGGCAATTTTCCATATGCGACTCCGACGCATCTGCTTGGGGACTAATTAATTCGCGAATGTGCCAGATAGACCGATGCCACCATGGATGAGACGGTCGATGGTTAGGTGAGTCGACGGGACGGGAGACGATGTGTATATAAACCATTGTATAATGCACACCTCATCGTGCTGCTGCTCGTTTTCCGGATGTGTGGTACCTCATCAGAGAAGCACCAATTGTGTCCCCCAGCCCCGTCGGACTCTGATCCATTGTTACTCGTCTCCGATGATGACGTCTGTCACTCAGTTGCTCGAGATTCGCTGATAAATATCTAAGATTTTACATTTATACACGTCGCGGATCGCGCAAGTCGCACGGGATTTTTAGTCGATCGATTGTCGTAATTAAATATTATTGAGCGAGATAACAAGCTCTACATAAAATGAATATTATGATGAAATGAGGCTGGATATCGCGTTTCCTCGACGGGAATTTTTGCCGGAGGCGCGATGCATAGTGCGTTCATGTGTTCGCGGAAAAATATAACGAGGGGAATTATGATGCATCGCGTTCAACAGACGCGATTCACAAATTCCAGCATTCAGGCATTGAAGGTATCGATGTAAAAAAAAACCCTCTCGCCACGGTACGTGTATCCAAGTGGCGACCCAATCGGCCGCGAAGGCAGAACCGACGTCCATCCGTCCGGCTGAAGATTATATCGAGCATCGAGCATGGCAAAAAAGGAAAATAAAAAATGGGCGCAAACTAGATCCAGGTATCGAACCGAGTAAATGACCGCATAAGCCCAATAATTAGCTAACCGACTCTGGTATACCTAACTCCGCCCATATAATGGCACACGTGTACGCCTTCGTACACACGCGGCGATGCGTGTCGAGCTACAAGAGCGCGTGCACCACGACATTATGTGCGCGCCATCCTCCAACGTTCGTTGTGTAATAAGCAGCATCTCCTGTAATCTCCGTGTAGTACCGTTACACCCACCCACGATAATCGCCGCTGCGATTCATCAACGTCTCGTTGTTGCGACGTTAATCTCGCCCGTCAACAACGGTTCTGCGAATCCGAAGACAAGTTTGATTTCATCATCGACGACTCGGGATATCCGCTGTTGCGGAAACGTTTCGTTCCACGACGCTTCGGCGATAAACGATTATATCGTGCCCGTTTCGTCTCCGTTAACGCGGAGGCACGATATCTTGCGCGTAGCTCGCGCAAATTGCGCGCGGCCCAACGACGCAACTTTCGTTTCGTTCTCCACTGCTGTAAAGTGACCGTTGATGAGTGTCCGATTGTTTATACGGCAAACAAACCAACCGCCGGTACCGTCGACTGTTTGTGGCGTGCGAATCCTTGTTCCGCAAAATGAGTTTAACTTAGCCGGCGCGATGTTCACTCGCTGGCGTTTGTCAGCGAGTGAACGAGTTACGAGTGTCTGTCGAGAGGCCGAGTTGTCCGCGTCCAGGAATAAAGTAAGCACGCGAACACTCGGGGGAGAGCAATCTAATAATGCGCTCCGGACTGATTAACGTCTCGATTTCAGCGGCGGGATTCGTGGAATAATTCAGTAACGAGGATTCAGCGGCGAGAAGATGTAACAAGGAAATGCGGGATGATTCATACGGTCGGACCGTTAAGAATCGCGTGGTTCATCACGACTGTTCGTTAAGGGATCGTGGATTATTAAGAGACTCCCTCGACTTCGACCCGCGCCGCCCCCATCCCACGGCGTCGACATAATCTGCATAATTCTGGGCGGCACGACTGCTCGTGTTTTATCTCCACTTACACAAGAACGCGGGGACGCCTTTGAATACCGTGGCAATCGATCAGCACTCGTTCACGTAAATTTCCTGTGAGCATCGAGACGCCCCGGCGCTCAAACGACGCCCGCTCAGCGCACCGAATATCTCTTTAATAATTTCATCGCGTATTCGTATCCTTTCATCCTTTGGGGATGATAATCCCTCGTGTCTGAGTATTGAGTAGACGCCGTTCGCGGCAAATGGGTCGGAATAGAGAGAATTTTATCAAGTGAGCACAAATCCTTAAAAATACTACCCTTACACGCGGCCCACCGGATGAGGGCCACTTGTACGAGCGACTCCATTATTCCATCTTACTGGATGATTTTCAGCTATTTTTGTACTCGAGTACACGATTCTATGCTTGATAATATAATTATTATAATTCGCGCGCACACCGTCACAAATCTCTCGTGATATTTTTCAAGCGTTCTCGTCGCGCCCGTCATATTCTTTTCGCGACATTTCGGACGCGGTGGTCGGTTATCCTTTCTCGTGTAGAAACTCCCGTTATCATGGGCGACATAACTTTACGCGAAAGAGAAAGAGAGCGAGAGCGGGAGATGAAAAGAATGCGCAAACGGAAGGAAGATCTCGAAACCAGGTAATTTGCGCTTCCAAACAAGAATTCCTCGTGAAACTTTCAATCCAGTTTCCGAGCTTTCTCGTAAAATACTCTGTACTTCTCTCATGTCGCAACGCGGAGGATCTCGCCTCCGCGAAAGCGGAATCCGACTAATTCATTTGCCGAATGTACTTGAGTTAATCCGTATTAAGAAGACTCCCGCTTTCCGGCGAGGAATGCAAGCCCATAAAAGACGACGCATTAGTACTCGTTCGCCAGTTCAACGCACTCTTCAAACACTCGCTCGCAGCGATCAACAAAGTGCCGCATGAAAAGCTCTCAATATCAACAACAGCAAAATCGACAATTGTCGAGCAGCACGCAAGTATTGCTGCAAGCACCTACGAGAAGCTTACACAACGATTCCAGACACACGGACGAGTCCGCGCGAGAACTCGAATTTCCTCTCGGCAATCCAGGAATTCCTCGATTCGTCCTAAACCATTTCGTTTAAAGATGTACGATCCCGAGTTACACGAAAAACCTGGACAGAACCACGTTCTTTCTAATACCACGACGAAATGATTAGCAGAGTACACCATCATCCAGCCCCATGATCCCGGACACTTTCCTGCTGCCGCTGGAAGGGTCCAAGAAATCGAATGCAAATACGCAAACACAGTTGTGTCCCTTCTTCGCTTCCGCTTGCCCGGAGGCGAAGAGAATCATCGTCCACCGTTCGTCTCCACGGCTCACTCGAGATACTTCGTCCCCGAAATCGCTCTCGACTTTCGAATCGAACACGCATGGCGCAGAAAAGGGTCGTCGCGATGAACGTGGAAGGGAACGTGGTAGAGAAACGCGCGAGGGAAACGCGAAAGGGACACGCGCGAGGATAAGGATGAGTGTAAGGGCGAAGCACTCTCGCGCGCAAGCAAAACGGACCGCTTCGCCGGCACTGACTCACACGAAGGGTCCCGCGGGGTTGACTCTTTATTAATTCACCATGAGACTAAACGGAATTACTTTGCACGCGCCGGAGCGCGCAGCTTAGCCGGGCCAGGTCGCTCGTGCTCCAAGTCGGCGACACTTTGCCGGGGCTTAGTTCGGCTTAGCGGCTGGTAAGAGCTGAGAATCCGTGCGACGGCCCAAAGCGTTCGCTCGATTTCGACTGCTGGCCGAGGCCAGCGCAGTTTGGACACGAAAACGAGAAAGATAACTCAAACCTCCGTCGCGCTCTCCGGAATTTATCAAGTTTCCCTCGTACGTGACCACTCGACGGAATTTGCACAGAAAAGTGGAGAATCGGGTAATTGTGTTACACGTTTGAGAGGATGCGATGTGCGACGATAATTTTATCGAAGCGCGTCGCATGTACGACCGTCTGTGATATTCCAGAACGGTGAACGAAATTTTAACGAGACACTTTTAAAGCAGAAATCATGTAAGCTTGAAAGCGCAAACAGAGAAACCAGAAAAAGTAAACAGTTGTAAAAATGTGAGGAATCATAAATGTAGTATGTAAAAGCTTGTAACTGTCAACAACAAAAAGTTTACAGATGCTAGAACATTTACAACATTATTTTCGATCAGGTCAACGTCACGTGAATAGATATTTGGATCTATTTGTTTAATTCCATACCGTTTTCATCGCTTCAGTTCAATATAATATCGACTTTTCTTACTTTTCTCGCTACAAAAAGTACCCGCAGCTTATACATGATAATTCAGAGAGCTTGCATTTACACTGTTTACACGGAGGGTGACGATCATCGTGAGAAAACGCATACGCGTCGTGCCAAACGAGAATCTCACAGGCACGCTCACGTGCCGCGAACGGGATGCATACGCAAGGGAAGCAGAGGGTGAGGAGGATGTGGGACCGGGAACGTCCGGTAATACGCGGAAAATCCGAAAGTATCCGGCATTCGGGATGGTCACGGTTGTACCCGTTAGCGGGCTAATTGGAATCCAATCAGCGCGATTAATCGTTTAACATGCCGCGCGCACGTATCGGCCCGCCATCCATGGGGCTGACGGCGTTTAGGTATTTAATGGCGGGAAACCACCGTCGATGCGTGGGCGTGTACCTCCGGCTATATTTTATGTTTAGCTTCGCTCTCTGCCGCATGCAGACAATCGGCGTCCCAAACCCTGTAGATGCTACCACGGAGACCATATCCCGCGCTATCTTGGCCCCGTCTGCGCGCGAATGAAGGGGAAAAAACAAGGGGGGCGAGAGTGTTCCTTTTATGGATACGCATCGGCCATCACTGAAGCCTCGACCAAGATACATGCGTTATTGCCAGCCACGATTGTCGAGGGGGAATTAACTCTCTCGTAACCAATAGCCACGGGGATGTATCTGATATACATCTGTGTCTCTTTTCCTCTCTCTCTGTCTATCTTGAAGATAGTATCCTTATCTTGGAAGATTGTTTTATCGCTTAACTGTATTGCCCTATAAACCGGCAGTTTGTAAAGTCTGTGAAACCCGAGTAAATTTTGCTTTCATGCTTGCCGGAGTTTCCGAATTCTTGCGTTACAGAGATTGCTCGAGCACGCACTTGCACGATGTTTGTCATCTGTGAGTTATGTAGTAAATTTTGTTTCACTGTAACTTTATGTGAGAAAGAATAAGTAAGAATTAATTTGACAATTAGAAGTGTACAATTAAAGTTGGCTTTTAAAAAGCTGTATTTAGAAATGTAATATCTATTGCACCTGTTCTTTGTGTCACTCTGAAGAAGGTAACGAAAGTAAGACCACGGCCCGCAAGTAAGACCAGATCTCTAGGACGGAGACAAGAGGAAGGAATTGTCGACTAATCGCCAGTTCGTCTCATTTTCGTTGTTTGACGAGAACACAGTCTCCGGAGCGGCGCGCTAAGTCCCAACTAACGAGACGACGCGATTCCATTGCGACTTCTCCTCTCCGCGGGGCCCGTCCTTTTTCCGCGCTTCTGTAGACGCTATTAATTAAATCCACTCCAGTCCGGGCGTTGCTATGGCGCTCGCGATTATAATTTAAATGAAATCTCGTAATCTCGGAAGCAACCGGAACGGAAAGAAACACTGGGAGAGAAAAGTCAGCCCCGCGACCGCCGCTGGAGGAGTCCAGGTAAGTTTCCCACTTACGAAACGGACGAGCGGTTATATACATTATACATATTTCACGAGGAAAATCGGAAAGAAAACGAAGATCCCGAGGAGAAGATAGTTGCGGAGAACTTTTCCGCGCCGAGCGAAAGAAGCAGAGCAAACCCAGCGGCGGTGAGAGTAACTCTTCCCCATCTTGCGAGATATCTCGCATAATCCGACCCGCGGAAGGGAAACGTCTAATCGAATCTGGCAACGGAGAATTACGAAGTATGAGGAGAGAAAAAACACCAAGCGATGAGATATTCGAAGGATCGGTTCTTCGCTCTTTCGCTCCTCCTTCGATCCGTAACGCGATTAACGATCTCGTCACGACGAATCCAGGCACGACGAGCAGACTCTCGTCGCCAACTGCTGGCAGAAGCGAAACTTTCCTTCGTTTTTCGTCGCTCGAACTAGCGATAAGCGAACGATGAGACAAGGAAAGCTAAAAAATTGTTTCCACCGATCGATCGTCGATAGCCAGGATTGAAGACTAACAACAGCGAATACACCGAACTTTCTATATGTATATATAGTACACTAAGCTTCTCTCTCTTTCTTCACGGATTACATCTCACACCCTGACGAAAACAATTTGTATAAAAAAGAAATATCAGATATTGCGGATGAATGGAAATCGCAAAAGTATGTTAATACTCGATAACGTTCGTGCTGTCGAACTCGCGACAAGGTTGAATTCGGTAACGACAAGCATTTGGCATTTGGCGCGCGAGGAGAAGAGAAATTAGAATTTTAGTCGCAATAAATAAATCAATAAATTCTTTATCAAAAATTGCAAAACAATAATTCATATACGTAGAGTTTCGTACGTAGTGAAACATTTTGTCGTGCATACAATCGATGTATCAAAATCGAGTTAGAACTCACGGAACTCGGATGACAATTAAATCAAACAAGTCTTTATCGATATTGAATTTTCGTATTTTATGCAAAAATCCCAGGCACTCGGGCATCTCTTTTAAAAGAGATTATTATGCACGCGCTCGAGGAGCACTCGTTTCGGATTCATATAACGAGTCGGTTACGAAGAAACAATAGCGAGGCAAACAGCGAAGGAAAATCGTGAGGGTACTCGAGTCCGGACGAGTAATTACTGTCGTTTTGCCTTCATTGCGCTATTAAATGGAGAATTTTTGTGAAGCTCGACAAATTGTCGAGACTTCTACTACCGTCCGAGGGGGATTCGTGTCTTTACTATTCTTCCCCTCGCCCGATGGAGCCTTTCCCCGCCTCGTAAATTCGATAAGGATTCGTTAACATGGTTTCGGACGGAAGCAACATAAAAAACATTTCCGGCAGCTCGATGATCAAGCCCCAAGTCAGAGGAGAAAACAACTTTGCACATCTGGCGTGATCGCGAGAGGCCTCGAAAACTTACGTTTACATCATTTATTCTGTAACTCGAGCGGGCGCGTGCTCTGCACGTGCGATGGCTTCTCGGTTGGGATAACTCGCGTAATTTCATTATTTTTCGAAAGACGCTCGAACTCTGATGAGGGCTTAACTCCGTGCTGAAGCTGTTTCTCTTCTATATTCGCGAGATGATACCGAGGTGGAAAAAATTACGTTCGGAGCCGGAACTCTTGCATTTCTAATCCGCATAATTAAAAGGTTCCATGTATATCACATTTCCCACGTGCATTCCTGCAGCTGTGTATTCTTCACAAGACCGACTGCACATCTAAAGTGCGGTAAAATCGATGTTTTACGTAGAAAAAATATACGTGCGTGCATGTATCGCGCTGTATAAAAGCGAAGCATGTACCACGGCAACATTATCCTCTCTCGCCATTGTCAGAGCGAGTCCCTGAGTCCAAGGTTCGCCGTGCGGACGAGAAAGAGAAAGCACCGAGAGTGGTTTTAAAGTAGATGTGGCGCTACGCGTGATATCGATTCGCGCGCGATGAAAGCGGGAGAATATCGCGCGCGCGTATATATACGCGACGCGAAGAAGGGTGCAGAAGAGACGTCTCCTTTTCCGCGACGTAGCACGTACCGCAGGGTACCGTTGCGGAGATCCTCGAGGGCGACAATCCGCAAGAAAGTAGGCAGAAGTATAGCGTCGCGCGGAAGGAGAGGGTTGGAATACGGGGCAAGGGAGTACGTATCTGCATATAACCCGGTTTCTCACTCACGCGTCCAGGCACTCGGCCAGGTAGCGATAGATGGAACGGGCTCCCATGGGAAGTGGCCCGTTCCGTTGCCGGGTCTGCCGGATAGCCTTGTAGAAGACCGACCACTCTGCAGGGACCAGGACTAGTGCTTCTCAAACATCGGCCGGTCAGCCGGCCGGCCGCTCCATCCTTCATTATCTGGCTCCTCGTCCGTGCTGGCCATTCTGCTCGAGGAGGAAAAGAGGAATCCACGGGCGCGAGAGTCCACGTGCCGTGCAAACGGGAGCGTGAAGCCTCCAAAGCGAATAATAAGACGCTACGCGACGTTCTCCGAGGGATTATTCTTAGCTTTGTCGCAGGTTCGAGGAACTCAGATCTGGAAATGGAGAAAAAGCAGACGCATCCGATCGCTTTGTAATCTTCATTAAATTAGTGTTGCGATTTTCGCTGAGAACTTTGATCGATCCGCTTAGACAATTATCGTTTTTACATCTTTTTATCTATGGCACAAAACAGTTTTGGAGATGGATGTGGATAATAGTCAACGTTCAAAATTGTTAAAAGAGATATTTTAGAAAGCAGCTGGATTTGAAGTATCAGCTTTTCAGAAACCTTTTCGCATAATATCCAGCCTCTTTCATACCAAAACTGGTCCGCAGAATCAGATGAAGCTCGTCTCAATTTGATACCTGTTGCAAACACCTGGCAAGACCCAAAAGATTATTTTACATGAAAGTATCGAACTCGACCGTACTCGAGCGATTGTTGAGAGATTGACAGATGTGAAGCGTGACAGAAGCCGGGAGAATACGAGCAGGTGCCGAATGGCCAAACGTCCTGTCACGTTTATTAGAATAAATTAACAATTACTCGCTATATCTATTTCGAAAAAAAAACCAGGAAACATCAAGTACACGATTGGAAGCCGCATAAATATACTATGACTTTGAACTATTTTTTTATACGACAGGTTCACGTCCAACTCGAATTCGCGCCTCGAATGGTTTTCAATCTGAAAAATATGGGATACGTCAGTCGGAACTAAGATGGAGTGGATAGCAGGATCGAAACTCGATTTCCGCAGGTCAAACACGAATAATCTGTTTCGGAGCTATAAAATAGCTGCAGTTATGCATACGTAGGTACACCGAATGAAACACCTTTAGCCACAAAGGTGCTCCTCGCGCGCGCCGATACCGCATTTCAACAAAATCTCATCTACTTTATCTGTAGCAGTAGGCGCGTCGCTACGTCGCGTACTCGTTAGCATTTCAATGAATATGTTATATTCATCAGCCAAATATGTGTTGACGTTCGCTTGTAGGTGTGTTCGTGCATCACACGAACAGCAGCTAATAAGTCGCGGGTTAATGGACGAAGTTTCGTTTCGCTCCCATAAAATCGCAGCCGGGCAAGGACTTTATTGGTAGAAAAGGTAGAAGAGAGAGAGGAGGGAGAGAGAGAAATAATAAAGGAGAAAGAGCGACAGAGAGGAAAAGAGATTTACATAGTGTGAGAAACGAGATGGAGAGAGAAAGAGGGATATGGTGAGGAGTGGAAGGAGGAAGAAGAGAGTAAGCGATATCGATATGCACGGGGGATATCGGATGCGAAAGCCAGGCTAGCAATATCGAGATGAGTTATTGTTCGCCGAGCACAATGCACTCAAATACTGAATGAAGCCGGAAAATTGATACAAAAAAAATCCGTTCGGCTCCACAGAGAAGGCACTATCAATTTTGGTATCACCTTTGCGAATGCAGAGCAAGCATCTTTTCGCTTGAGGAACGCGTCTCTCGTTCTCTCACGATAATCGTCGCCGAGCGAAAAACTCCGCCCGTGGATTAATCGGAAACTCTTAATTAATCGTCGATCCTTGATAGATAACGACACTTTGTAATTAGCAAAACACGAGTATTCTTGTTTGGCCGTATTACCATAATTAATTATTTGCATTTTCGAGCAAAATGATCATCAACCACTCAAACTTAACACATGAAAAACACGCGAGAGCGCAAATGGCTTAATCTGAAAAACATGTACGCGCATTAATAAAAAATAGGACTCAATTAAAAGTGTTGTTGGAGAAATTTATCGCTTGCTTAGCGCGCAGTGATTTATTTTTTATATTTACATCCGGTAGCAATCGAATTCGTTTTTTCATTTCTTCGTAATTATCGATGAAATGTGCAGCTTCGTTAGTCGCCGTTTTCTCGTCATTACTCTCTTTTATTCAGGATCGCGTGAGACTTTGCTTTCCGAGATTATTATCGGCCTTGATGACACGACGACGACTAGCAAGATGCTTTTTACCGTGATCAATTATCAGCGTCATCCCGACATATAGAAACATTTACAGTTTTTTATCCGTCGTCGTTCCCGGTATTCGGGCCACCGGCCCTCTTTATGAACGCCTTTGTTCTTCGCTTTGGAGTCAAATCCACACTAAATCAGAGTACTCTGTACGGGAAACGTCCAAACGTCAAAGCATCCCGAATCCATTATCGGGCGAGTGTTCCATCAAAACGGGGTCTAAATTAAGGGAATCCCCATTTCGCGTTTCGCGATCGATAGGGAGGGGCAAGGGCGACAAGGGCGACGGAGGACCGGCCATAGTGCCGGCAACCGCAGGAAAACGCGACGACAAAGGGAAATGGACGTGGGAAGAATCAGGAGGGGGGTTCGAAATCGACGAAGCGTGCCTTCCGCCCTATCCTACCGTCTCCTCTACCCCTACGGTCCTTCCTTTTTCAGCGACTGCCAGCAGACAGACGAGAAAATCGGTCGGCGTGTATTGCCCGTAGTAAATCCATCGCAACGACGTTCGGAGCACTATCGCGACGTATCACAAACACCATCGTCTTTTATACGTCGGTTCTTTGAAATAATCTTTCACGTGCGTACGTGCACTGCAGTTACGCATAATTTATTTCAAGTGGATGCCGATTAAACTTTATATGTGCAATACTCAACAAGTAATCGTATCGCTTTAAACAAACATTTATCAATCCATTCATACTAATGAAAGGTCTCTACATTGTAACCATGCGTGTATTATTTTAATTGTCCCAATCTACTTCTCTATGTGAAACGCATGATGCGTATAATGCATTGATGCAGTGAGATGAGCCTAAAATGCATCATGAATATTACAATTTACACAGACAATTCTACCTCGATATTCGAACCAATCGCTCGGTTCTCGTAATACGTGAAGTGCGCAGGCTCTTTACTTCCGTCTATGATTCTCTTATCAAAGACGTTGATGGAAGCGACGACGACAAGAGCGCATTAAAGCAAAGGCGATAAAGATCGTGGACGAAAAAAGAACGGTCCACACGCTCACGGGGAAATTTTCAAGCAATTCTGAAGTTTAAGCTCTTAAACGTAAAAAGATTCAGTAGCTGTTAGTCCATTACACAACTGAAAAGGATCCACGACCGTCATTCTTCTAAACCGAGGGCGCAAAGTAACCAAACGCTTTTGCAGATGTTTTTTTAAGCAGCCTCAGTGTTATACGAGTGAAGTGCTGGAAAGTCAGCACGCTTAAGAGTATCCGTCGTGCGCGTATCCGCGGGACAGAGCGCGCGGGTCCGACATCCGAGATTTTCTTCTATACTCGTTAAGGGACCCGTACGCGAATAGCCTTTTAGTCTAATTCATCGTATAAAATCCCAATTAAACGCCCGGGAACCGGGAATTCCGCCGGTGGTACCGCACGGGAAAGCCAATAGAGAATCCACGTCCTCGTAATCCTCCGCGGAAGCTTTTTCGGATAAAGGCCTTTATTGGCGGCGAAAGATTTGTAACGGAATAGACCGATCGCAATTCCTCCACACGCGCGCAAATTCTCATATCCGGCATTGTCGCATCGTGTGTCCTTTGATCTCGAACAAGAGGGACGCATAAGTCTTTGCCGATGATATAAGGAAGTGTCCGGAAAATTGCCGTGGATGTTGAAGGCCGTAGGTAGCTCAGAAACGCTTTGATTTTCAATTTCATGGTCAGATTTCGGTCGGAGAACGGTCGGAGAGTATTCTATTGACGCTAAGTCCAATATTTATCTTCATGTTTTAATTCCTTTCGACAGATTATTGTTTGCGACGCGTAACATTTGTATCAAGATTTGTATGTGAAAATACGTGAGCTTGACGTTTCTGCTATCCTCGTGTTGCGATGATCGCGTGTCTTCAAATTAGTAAATGGCATACAATAATCCGCGGGTATCTCATTCTCATATTTCAATCTCTTGGACAAATTGCAAGTCACGCGATTTCTAGAACAAAGCTCCGATCTTGCAGCGAGAAAGAAGGACTCAAGAGCACTCGCGCGTCGGCGGCGGCTCGTTTCTTTACCGAGACGCTCCATTAAACATCCTCAACTGCTTCTACTTTTGCACATTTTTTAGAGCTCGTTTACCTCCTATTGTTTTGCCTCAGTTCTTCCTCAGAGTCTACTAGTTGAGAAGCTTCCCTTCTCTGACAATATTAATTGCGGTTAATAAGTCAAAGTAATTATAATTTTGTCGTACAACGAAATTACACGGCGCGGTTACTGTTATCTTTGTGAAGAATAATATTTATTGAAAAATAAATTCACTATTTAATAAGATTAACTGTACAAAAAAACAATCAATTAAATCATGAATTCTCTACATTCAGCTGAAATTTACAAATCTGCATACAACACACGGTACAAAACACACGTAGTAGTAGCAATTACCAGTTCTCTACTTTCTACCACAGGATATTGATCCCTTTGTCGTTTTTACAAAGCCAAGCACATATTTAATACCGGGTGGCTTCTGAGCGAAATTGCTTCCTGAGAGATGTTTCAGCACGTCATTATTTTCGACGGCAAAGGCCTAAGAGAGAACTCCCGGCCTATCTTCGCGCCGAGCTACATTACGGACAGACTGTATTCCGGACCACCTACTAACCGTCAGAGCGTGGCCGGATTTTCTTCGCATTTAGCACGAAATTATTACGCCCTCGGAGCGTTCTCCATTCTCGCCATTTTACCTCTTCCCGTGTAATCTGTCGCACCGCCGAGCGCAACCAATGCGCAAGGGGTTGCGGGACGAGGACGGGATGGGACGAAACTATTTTCTGGCTAGACGTCGCGTTTTTGACAAGTTCGTAATTCTCGCGCACCCCGCTGCCATTATTTTCCACGTGGTGTCGTCGCCCTTTTCACGTGCGAACGAGCATGAGTCGCATGGCTGGCAACGCGTTGATTCAACGATTCAACACGCTGGAGAGCCTGAGGTCGATCGCGACAATTTCAATAAAATTCTGAATTGTTCATCGTAAAACCATATTGAATCAGAGGTAGCACAGAGACAGAGAGAGAGTGGTTTTATGAAAACGTTATCCAAAGCTGCGTGGAAATTAATCATATTTTTTTATAAAGCTTCCTTTTGTATATGCATGTATCTAAATTACATAAATCTCGAATATACGAGATTTCTCTCTATCCGATAATTCTCGAGTTCACCGTTCGGCACGGGAAATTTGCGTAAACGCTGCGTTATACGCAAATAGACGAGCGTTCCTTCATTTTCGTCGATTACAAAATACGAGAGTGAGAAAATTGGACTTTATAGGTAACGTGCAACTCTCAAGAATCTAAGGCGGATCTGTTACTACTACTATTATTACTACTATCAATATCACCAGAGAGGAATGCGTAGATCGAGCGCGCTTAGACAACCTGATTCTTTCATTACGTCGACGTTCTCGCAAGGCAGTACGATCCGTCATAGACCGTCCGTCAAGTGTTTGCTCTGCACTCGAATCGGTTCGAGTCCACCCTCTGTATTTGAATATTGCTCTGTCTTTGTTCGGAATCAGCGGAAGCCATTTATACAGAGTTGCTGGACTCCGAGCCGGGCCGGTCCGTGGATACTGATCCGAACTCTCGATGAGAGTTCCGTCATGAGTGCGACCGGATATTGCAGGGTCGGGTTAAAGAGCCCGCAATGAGGAAAAGTCTCGACTGGAGGAGACAGAAGGAAAGCGAGGTGATGCTAGAGGGGCAGAAAGAGAACGCGCGCGCGAATTCGTCTTTAAGTAATCGTCGGTCCTTCCGAAGGTATTCGTCGAGATGAGGATGAGACGAGGCGAGGTGCAAACGACGGCGGAGAACCGAGGCATGCCGGGGACTCGATTAAATGATTAAACGAGCCCCGAGGCGCCATATTAAACTCGCCGTTATTCTCCCGTTCCTTCTTGGGAGTCGTTTCACCCTCCTCGACGACCATGACGACGACGACAGTCGCCTCCCTCTTTGCTAGCTCGATTTCTTTTATTTTTCTCCTCATTCTTCATGCCTTTCTTGCATCTCCTAACAACGTCATTGTCCATTATCGTGGCACAATCGAGATGAAGAACAAAAACAGATTTCGATTATGCCGATCGCCGATGAATTCCGGCGGACCAGTTTTCCTTTCTACGACGGCAGGGGGAAAGGGCAAGGACATCTCTCATAAATCCCTGGAAAACGTTATATCGCCCTGTCCGTGAAGAAGAATATGATGCCCGATTCTCTTGGAATACGTTATTCGATTTTATCTCTAAGTAGGAGAAATAATATGAATCTAGCGAATAACGTCTCTACAATATTTCGAGGTGAAAGACTGAAATATACATGGTATACATACATGATATGATGTTGGATAATCACATTTCTTCATCGTACAAGAGTCAACGATTTAAGTCTATAAAATAATTACTAGATGTCTCACATATGTCGGGACACATATGCCGTTTTAATTTTATGTTCTTTGTATTGCATTATATTTTTACTGCGCCCTCGACACGCTGCACGATCTTGTGTATCATGCTTCCGTTCTATAAAATAATAATAAATAAAATAATATATATAAAATAATATAAAATAATATAATAAAATGTTTATTGCGAATACTTAAAAATATACGGTTCTCTCGTATATATTCTATGACTTCATAAACACATCACTTCACGTGAAATATCCCAGAATAAATACAATCCTGGTAAAATAATGATTCAAACAAGACGCGACGGCAATACAGTATCGAAACATACGCATGTGACCATGCCATTTCCAGTCGTGGCTCGATTAGATCATTTAGATCGTTTTAACGCTGACAGAAGAAGCGGATCGGCTTTTTGCGGAGGTTCGGCTATGGCCGTCGCGACCGAGCCGCATTTGCATATAAACGAGAATTCGCCGGCACGGTAACGCTGAAACGCGCCATTTTTATTATTATACCAATTAGGTCGTCACGCGTTGCGCGTACTACAAATTTTCACCAGTTATTTTTTCTCCCTCGGCCGATGCACGGCCGGTAGCTCTCGCCGGTTTCTCTTGGATCACCTGCAAGATCACCGGTGATTCCGCATCGGGTTTCGTGCGCGCCTGCCCATCTTTTTCAGGCTCGGTCGATTGAGTATGGGCTTTTCACAGGCGGCATTCGGCGGACCCCGCGATTAAATGGCCGACGCAACCCTTCTTTTTGCACCGTCGAACGAGCAGTCTCATACAGAGGGATTGAAAGACGATCTCTCTTTCCCTCCACCCGCCTTCTCCTCGCCACTGTTCCCTTTTCCCGCGCCGTTGTTCGATACGCAGTTATCCGTATTTTATGGAATGACTCTCTCTGTCCGACGACCTCCCTCGCGCTTCCCCTTGCTTTCATAAATCATCGGCGTCGCAAGCCGCCTGACGTTCGATTGCAATTTTCGCGTACCACCCCGGTAAGTCGATTTACCTCTCGTTACAGACGGCGGACAGTGCGCCAGGATAATTAATCGACCGAACGATGATACGGCTCATTACTTAACGGATCATGCCTTGGCATTATGTCATCGGCGATTCGCGAATATACGAGATAATGAGAAGGAGGACCTAGACCGCGCGCAGTGGGAAGATGCAGGGCGCGCTATTCGGCCGCTTTAACGGGGACGCGCGGAGATTTTCCGATTGCCATTTGAAACGTTTCCAGTTTTCAATATCAAATCGATCTCGGCCGACGTAATTGCCAATCTCCGTCGCAGTTAGCGGAAGACGGGAAGCATCCTGCTACGGAAGGCTCGATACGGGAAGCTGATCGAAGATGCGTCGCCGTGCCAGCGACATTCAACAGCGCCGGGCCTTTCCGATTCGGTGACGTTTGACAGCTCGTTAGCTCGTTTCCCCGACGAGGGAAATCGCGGTCAGGACTGTCCATTGTTCCCGTCAGACCCTGGCAAGCATGGATGCGATTCTCCGCGCATATTTTGAGAGCTGATCCCTCTCGTCCTATTCCCATCTCTCTCTCTCTCTCTCTCTTGCTCTATGTTCTCTCGCATCTACCTTCTTCAGCGCCCATCATCTGGCAGCATAGAGAGGAACCTCTTTTTTGTGAGGTCTGGCGGACCGCCAAGATTAATTATGGTGCCCGAATGGCCTGCTCGCGAATTGTCGTGCCTTGCCCTGGGCTTTCAATTTGCATCCCCCGCATATCGACGCCCTCAAGAATTTCTTTTTTCCTTGCTCTTATATTCGCGAATCACGAGCTCAAGCAAGAGACGAAACTTGGCGAAATTGATCGCAGAGGAAAATGCGTATTTGAGAAACCGTATTGCAGAAGCAATTCTGTAATCGTTGAAATTAAATAGGAAAATTTCTATCGGCTTTATAATCAATCTGCTAATTCAACGCACATAAAAGCATCTTTTTAAGTCTTTTAATTATCTTTCAAATAACGATATGTCATTTACGTTCCAGATAAGTCATCTGACAAATAATAAAATAATAAAATAAAACGAAAATTTCAATTTTATAACCACGTCTTACACTAATTAGGATATTTTAAGTCAAGTTTCATTGACATATATTTCAGTTATTCAATGTGAAAAGATAGTAGCGAGAAGAAAAGATCGCCTTGCTACATTTAATTAAGCATGCTTGCTTCATTCAGTTTTAAATTAATCGCTTGACTTGTAAACGTGATCACGGCCGCATTGCACTTAATCCACACAATAATAAAAGCATAAAACTTTTCGAGTGGCATAATTCGCCATAGGTTGTTATAATCAACTATCACGAAGATCACGCGATGCGTTTCATAGCTTATCCATAATCAGTTTCAACATATAATATTTGTAAACGCAAACGAATAATGATGCACATGTTTAACGAAAATCGGTCGTTTTATAGCCGCTTTACGACCATATGTTAATGCGGTGGATAATCTTGCTTGTCTCGGGGCAAGTAAACGGCCTGATAAATCGGTCGCAATTCGCTGCGTGCACATATATTTGCCGGCAACGATTTTCATTCCTTCACAAAGCGATAACGAGTGAACGGAGGGATCTTGGGTGCGAGGATGGACGCGCGAAATGCACGGCAGCGAAGAGAACAGATATCGGTATTCCGATAGTCCGTCCATCGAGGAAAAGGCAGGTGTTCTTCGGAGGCAGCTGCAATCACGACCAACATCTGCTGCGGTAATGCACGCTCGTTCCAAGTCCCAAAGCGATGCGAGAGGCCCCTCGGCCGAAGAGAGCACCACCAATTAGGCCCAGCTGAAACACGTGCCCGGTCCGGATGAACCGATTTCGAGGAGACGTGATTCTCCTTGAAAAAAAGCCCGCGCCTGCTCCTCCCGCGATGCCTTTTCTTTCCTTTTTCTTTTTTTCTCTCTTCTATTTTTTACTTCTCTTCCTTCGAACCTTTTTGCTGGCCTTGCCTGGCTGCGCGCACGCCCGCCGCATCATCTTTCAACAACAACTTGCTGAGCAACAGTTGGTCGGCACGAGACAACGAATATACGCCGATCAAGGTAAGAACAAAAGGGCGCAAACACCCGGTTCGCGAATAATCACCGGGCGGACGTGAAAAATTGCGAGCTTCTGTTCTTGCGAAAGCATTACCGTGAAGGATTACTCTTGAAAATTTTGTGTTTATTATAGGGAAAAGTTTTTTTTTAAGAGGCAAAAGGCTTGTTTGCTAGAAGGATTTTATTACAATTAAGTGTAATTTGTAATGCGAAATTGTACATACTTTGCGTATGAAACAAAGAACAATTTCGTTAAATAAACTATTTCCTTCTTTAAGTTTTTCAGAACATGATATTTTAAAAATAATTATTCAGAAAATAATTCAGTTAAAGCGATTTTGCAACAATACGAATTGCAATGTGTTAAGAACAAAGGAATGATGCACAGGACATACGGTAGTAGCACACAGCGAAATCTCACGATGGACACCGCAAGTTTCCACCATGTCTGTTGGTATAAGTTTCGATAAAGAAGAAATAATCACATATAATTTTTATATGTTTCGATGTGTGATATTTCATGTACTCCAAAATTGTTGCTTTCATTATCTCCAAAATTTCATTAGAAAATAGATACCCGATTATCAAATATATCATTACTTTAAAACGAGCTGTTTTACCGACTAAACACGTTTTTTTACACATTTTCTGATCCTTTTATTGACTGTACAAAATTATAAATTCTTTTCCAGAATTAAAATTTACATATAAATGCATTTCCGAGATACTCTCATTTATATTGCAAAAGAAAAAAATGTTATGAAATTACATCTCGTTACAGTCAACCTATTCTTATGTTACCCTTGTTTTGTTTTATATATCAAAGTTCTAAAGTTTTCACACTTTTCTCAGTTTTAGGCTTAAGGGAAAAGGGCAGTGATTTTATTGAGACAATCTTCTCAAATTTGATCGTTCAATATATTTTACATTAAATTGATCAAAAAGTCATTGCACTATAAATGTCAAGTATTATTGTAATCATATGAATTACGATGTAAAAACGATATTACAAGATGTATTAATGTAATGTAATAAAAATATGCGCATTGAATTAAACAAATCGACAGATTTAAATCGCGTGCTTTTGCGGAATATGTATCGTAAATTGACCCATCAAAGTAACAACACGCGGTGAAAGAAAAGTTGGTATAAAAATCATAAACAATTATTTTACTCGCGCGCATTAAAGAATTTCATAATTGCGATTAAAATTTATTATCCAATTTATATGCATAATTTTATTTCGATATGCACTATATTGGTAGACTCTTGATTATGTATTGTGCGCGTTCGTATTACAAGAATTTGTAATCGCGTTATAAATTTCGCTTCGAGCAGAAAGGTGTAAAACTCTTTTCAATTAAATCCAAATACATTTTAAGATAAATCCGTAAATCCGTAAATATCGCGCGAACAATCTTTGCATGGACATTGTGAAGCAGTCTTCGCACATAGGTTGCGCAACAATATTCGCCAAATATTGCGGAAATAAGCTTCATCATAATGCGATTCATCGTAGGTCCATTGCACGCCGCTAGTGAAGTGAATCTTGTTCGGACATATTCGGAGATATTCGTTCAACGACGTTAAAAAAATCACGAATGTAAAGTGCAAAATGTAAACTGAAATAGACTGAAGTGTAATCGTTGAGAGATGCGTAAAAAGGCAAGGAATTCCGCAAATCGCACTGATTCAGAAGGAGAGAACTATATAGATGTCTTTTAGAGTTATATTTCGAAAAAAAGACAACAAATTTCATACATATAAAAATCTTTTTGCAGTCACGATTATTACGATCAGATATTTTTTGTAGGAACATTATTGTTTTATATAATATTATTTTATATAAACTTTTATATTTATTTTATAAATTTATATGTATCATTCAATTCAATATTTAATTTCAGTTATTAATTAGGGATTAGATATTCAATTTTTAATTAGGGATGACATACAAGTAACAAATTAACAATAAATAATACTGTTGTGCAATATATTTATCATGTATTTCATCTAATTTTGTTAATAAAATACCCAAAATAGACATTACAATTATAGAACTCACATCAATTAATGACTATAAGGCAGACATTAATTATTTTTAAATCATTTGAGAAATTAAAGAATCATTCTTTCTTGCATGTTCTAATAACTCAGTCACAGCGAAATGAGTTTTACTATATTTCCTTTTGTCTCTGTTATAATATCTGGCAAGATATATCTCAAAAACTAAAAATGGCAAAACTCTTGGTAGGACGGTTCGAAAATTGCCGCAGTGAAAGAATTACTTGTCGGTAAGTGCCAAGAAAATATCAATCCTTTGACTTATATTAATTTACGTATAGCTTATGTGCTTTTGGTTTCGTATGATTTATTGAAATGTTGTGAATCAAACAAACTCGTGGAATAATGCACTAACAGATCGATAAAGCAAATACACGTGGATACAAAGCAGAAACAAGTCGATGAAAATCTTATTAATAGCGCCCGGACCGACCGTCCCTGCCCTTTTCGTCCCTGTTCTTGCGCCGATCCTTGGATCTAGATCTCCTGTCGCGTGACCTGGACCTCCTTCTGCGATCGCGACCTCGTGACCTCGATCGTGATCTCGAGCGACCCTTGCCTTTCTTCCGGCTGTACAAGTATCGACGGAGCTCACGAGAGATTGGCTTCAGATGCATGAAATTACAAAATCCAGAGCGGGTGCACTCGCTGGAAACACAACACACGTACGTTCCGCGGCTTTTCATCTATCGTGTCTCACGTGTAATCACATTTAGCTGACAATTACCCCATCTCGTACTGGCGACAGCATGCCTCACGGAAATCGGTGACAGGCGAGAGCTCAGCGTACACCGGCCTGCCACCAAACCAACGATTATTCAGATCGTTTACTGCCCTCTCCGCGTCCTCCTCCCTACGGAACTTGATGTAAACGTTGCCGACCAGGTGATCGCCGAGATTGTCGCACACGTTCATCTCTTCGATCTCACCATACTTGTCCTCGCACTCAATGAAAACGTCCTCGAAAAAATTATCGTAGTGCTCCTGCATCTCCTCGTCCGACACATTCGCGACCACTGCCGCAAAACAGAGACAATTGTCAATTGTCAGACTGCGTGTTTTTCGCTAAAGATAAATTGACACACTAATACTTACGGTGAGAGCCATCTGCGCTTTTTGCAGAGTTTTGAGGGTTCACGTAGAGATTCTGGAGTAGACACGTCTGAGGAATACAAATGTGGATGTGGATGTAAACGATACGTACCAATTAAAATTCATCTCTCTGATGGATTTAAGTTACAATTGTGTAATCCATATAGAACACACAGCCTATATATACTTGAGAATATTGATGAAAATTGCGTTACCATATAACGTACAATCGAAGAATTCAGTCTTCCACTAACGTTTACGAGCGTTATTTTTAGAGTAACTTACTCGAATTATCGTAACTTATGATAATTCGAGTAAATAACGCTTGCGTAAACGTAGTGTTGATCTCCCATTGCGATGGGAATGTTGCGGGTGCAAACTGACGCACACGAAAACATATCGCGAGTATTGTTATGCTGCCTTACCTGACTGAATGTAGGCTTATTGTGAATTCGCGAGCATCGATCCCCATGCCGGCAAGCGCCTATCTTGAAATAAAACGAACAGTTTACTCTGAAAAAGACAGACAGACAGGCGTTTACGTTGCGATCATAACCTAATCGCTTTGGGAGAATGCCAATTATGTCAAGTCGCTTGTCGTTTAGCACTCACTTATCCTTCTCGGTACCAAAAATCGACGCCAGATATTCTGCCATCGTGCAAAATCCAACCGATTCGATCAAGCTTTACAATCGGATCGCTGAAAAGCTCTCGTTAAAAATCAAGTAACATTTCGCGACAACGTGACGCGACACGTATAGAGAACTGCTATACCGACACTTCCTACTCTAGTAGATACGCGACGTCTCGCATTACGTGTGGCTGTGTATGCATGTGTTTTATGTCATTAATTGATTTTTAAAAAATTCTTTCGGATTTGCTTTTTATTTTTATCAAAAAATCCGAAGGAACTTTCAATTCATATTATATAGATAATTGTATTAAATATATTATATGTATAATTATATACATTGCGTTATGCTGATTACGTAATATTATTGGATCAGTCAAAAAGATCGATTCGAACTTTATTTGCGTCAAATTTTACTTTATTGCATTCAATAGAAACAAATTATTTATCAGTCAAGTAATCGTTGTCTATATGTTATAGACATTATCATTGTATAAGCCTGTAAATTGATTTAAAAAATTGAGAATCAAACCAAATTAAACTTCCTGACTGACCCAGCTAATGTTATATTAATATAAATAAGTAATTTGCTTTGTGGGATCTTAATTTACATGTATTTTAATTATAGTATATATAACATAAAAAGGCTTTAAAAAGGTGATGTACTTTTTATCGACGCTGTGAAATATATTTTTACACGATCCATAAGAATAATAAATCTATATAAAAATATTATTAATTTGTACTTGTTAACTTCTATATTATTATAAACTATTATAAAATATTCAGTAATAAAATTATTCGATGTTAATACATAATTCGTGTTATTTAACCGGTATCACACCGTCCCTCTCCATCTGTTGCCTTAAACGAAATTTCTGAATCTTTCCGCTGCCAGTTTTGGGATAACTGTCCACAAACGCTACGTAACGCGGTATTTTGAAATGCGCTATTTTGCCTTTACAATATTCCTTCAGCTCCTTCTCCGTCATCTCTTGGCCATCGCAAAGCTGAATACACGCGCAAATCTCTTCTCCGAAAACTTTATCGTACGCTCCTATGACCTGCACTTCCTGTATCTTCGGATGAGTCATCAGCAAATTCTCGATTTCCTGAAATGCAAAATCAGCGATTTACGTAATGCAGACTAATAACAATATACCAGACATGCACATCACAATCACGCAGTGATCAACGGGATAGTCCATATAGTCTCACCTTAGGAAAGATATTTTCCCCTCCTCGAATAATCATGTCTTTGAGTCTCCCGACTACGGCGCCATATCCGTTCTCGTGCAATATGAACTGATCGCCGGTTTTCAACCAACCATCCTGCGTCATCATCTTTCTCGTATTTTCTTCGTCATTCCAGTAACGCTTCATGTTGGCGTATCCGCGTATCCAAAGTTCGCCAGGTGTTCCATAAGGTACGGGCAAGCCGTTTTCATCGACGACCTTTGCAAAAGATGCAAGAAGACCTTATTAAAACTGAAGCCTAGAAACAAGTTGACTGCCGGACGACCGTCAAACATTTATATCTACCATCGCTTCGATGCACTTCGCCAATTGACCCACAGTAGTATCCACGAGATGATGATCGTCATGGAGCAATCCTTGAAATACTACACCCGTAGACTCCGTGAGGCCATACAAACTCTGCAAGCGCAAATTGATTCTGCTATTAATACGATGATTCAAATTTCATCGCATTCAATCTGTATTCCAAGAGGATGACGATGCTGATCGATGAATCCATCGCGAACGAAGGACATGATAAACGATGAAGGATGAGAAGCCTCGCACTCGGATTTACCATTATATTATTGAAGCCAAGCACGTCCCGTATCTGCTTGAAATGTTCTGGCGTACTGGATGCACCAGCGATAAATCCCCAGCGAAGACTATTCGTGGGTAACTGCAAACGCTTCTGCGTCTCGATCACGTTTACCTTGAGACAACGGGAACAGATGTAAAATTTTGTCGTCACTAGATCAAATGGCAAGTTTTCGGCAAATCTAGCTTGTATCTTTTGTTGTTTTTGCTCACCCACATTGTTGGTGTCCCGTACATCGCGGAACACTTTTCCTTTGCTATCGCTTCTAAGGTTTTTATCGGATTGTAGGAGGGCGCTTCTATAACAATAGTGCAGCCCGCGTTAAGACTGAGTGTTTGGCCCATTAGTAAACCGAATGCATGGAATAATGGTACATTTAGACATATCTTGTCTTCAGTACTTATTTGCGCTCTTCGGAAGGCCTGTCGGCATAGAAAATGCATACAAAATAAATCTTTTTTATTTACTATAATTAAAGATTCTATTCTATTGATTAACATTACTTAAGAAAGTAGAATCTGGTAGACGCAGTTGTTATGAAAATATTTTTTTCCAGACTTTTTCGCAACGTAGAACATTTAAACGCCTACAGAATAGTCCCATCATCAAAGAGCTCATCATTAAAATCACGTGATTTTTTATTACTTATATCTCACCTCTTTGGAATTATTTACAAAGTTCTTGTGAGAGAGCACCGAGGCTTTGGGTTGTCCAGTCGAACCGGACGTGAACTGTATATTATATTCGTCATCGCAGGAGATCTCGCTCTGCTCGGCGGCAATCGCATCCACTTCCGTTCTCGTTGCCAGAGCCTCGACATCGACGAAACGACGCGTACCACTAGGAATTAGGGAATATCGTTTGCATCGTTCTCTTAATGATACTATGTTAGCGAGAATGTGAACGGATAAACCTCGATAAAGCCATTAACGTGATTGCGCCATGATTCTTGCACAGGGCGAGCTTGTTAATCAAATCGGTCGATCGGCAAAAGTGGAAGAACGATGATACGTAAAGGGAAACACACGATGCGAAAACTCTCCCGTATCAGCGAGATGTAAAATCGAAGAAAACGAAACAAAGAACACACGTCGAAAATATGAAAAATTTCGAAACGAATTGAAATCTCAAACGTTTATAAAATTAATAATAAACACTCGCCTTATCGAAACCATTTTGCTTTAAACTCCATCATCATCTTCCGGATACTTTAAATCGCTCGTAAATTCGTTCGCAGTCTCAAAAATAATTTTATCAAATGTTCGAGAAGAGATTGATTCGAGATATGTGCGCAGTCTGAATAACAAAAATCATAAATTGTCAAAAATTATCTTTTAGATCAAGTTTTCATGTTTAACAAATATTACGTATGATATATGTGTTGATATCTGCAGGGGAACCCGAATGCACGTGACGTTTGATAGAATAGTCCTTTACGTTCATAGACGTGCCCTTAATCCATTTCGTAAAGCCGAGCGAAAGATTCCCGTCAGTCAAAGTGCGAGGACTCACGCGATACTTCTTGCATATCAGAGGTGTATGAGAGGCGAGTGTTCAGCTGTATAAACGTGTTAAAAGTTCGTGAACGAAAAATCGTGAGCACGCGTTCAAGCTCGCAGTTGTTTAAGAAAAGGCAAACTCGCGTTTGCAAAGAATATGAGAATAATAATAGCGTCGATTAAAGCGCAACTCATTGCAAAACATATTTATCGAATTTATGTAAATTCATGTAAGATTAATTCGCGATAAACATTAATTCCATAACGTCTCGAATATCGCTTTCAAGGCAGCAGCTATTAATAAATAAAAAATTAATTTTAATAATCGCTTGTCAATTATTAATGAGTCTCTTACGTCACATGATCCTGGGAATAAATAATAATATGTTCCAAAGTAGGGCACGTTGCTTTGACCGCGAGCAGCATCTTTGGATAATTCTGCGTTTTGAACGTAGCAGGCGAGACGATCGCTTTTATGCCAACCTTTCGCAAACAGAATTCTAATTCACTTTGCTGGTAGGCCGGATTAATGTTGACGTTGATTAATCCTATTCTCGATGCGCTCAAGGAAGTTATGATCCATTCGATGTCATTCGGACCCCAAATGCCCAACCGATCGCCCTTCTTCAGGCCCAGCTTCTTCAAACCTGCAGCCAGCGTGTCAACTCGTCGGCGAAGATCGGAGAATGTTAAACTGACATTTTGGTGATTCGAAATGACGCAAACTCGCTCGGGCCACGTTGCAGCTGCTTCACTTAATAATTCACCGATGGTTTGGTTCGACAAGGGAACATCACTTGGATGGAACATGTGAGCAGCTTTGGTCACTTGCGAAGCGGCCCTCGTCTGATTGTTCAACTTCCGAAGCTGATATCGCCCTGTAATGATCAATCGTAACATGAATAAATCGTAATTTTTAAATGTGACCGGCCAGTATTCATCGTTTAGCAGTTTTTTATTATTACTACAAATTATTGTTTGCTTTTTGTGTGAAAAACCTCAGATAATCTTATCGTCTATTTGATTCCTTAAAAAGTAATTTGTCTATTGCAATTTCTTTACTCACCTCTAAGTTTAGTGTGTAATAGAGAAAAGCATCGCGAGTAGTTTTGGTAATTTAAAGTCCCGAACGCGATATTTCGTGAAATCAAACTGCACGAAAGAACCATCTTTCCAGTTTACAGTTCCACTTATACTTGCGCGAACAGCTTACTGCAGAAAAACAAAACAGGTACTGAAATTTTACATTCAAATAGAATGACTATTAATAATTAAACCAAGACTCGCCGCAGAAAAACAAAACAGGTACTGAAATTTTACATTAAAATAGAATGGCTAATCAAGCTGCGGTATTATCTCGTATGCATAATCAATGTTGCATCAATGTTTCAAATTATCATTTAAATTTAAATATCATTTTGCATATTTGCATATAATATTGTCTTTTATAATCTCAAAGTCACATTTTGAAATATTGTTTGTCTCACAGACGTTGTTTCACGAGAAAAGTTCCATCTTATATCCATCCACTTGCTTTTATATGGGAAACTACTTTTTTACAATTACATTGCATTACGATATTTACACTCTACACGTATTATTTACCAACTGTTAAATATTTTGTTAAATGTCTTTTTATTTTTTATTGTTTATATGAATAATCATGAGATATTTGTAAATTAAAATTAAAGAGTATCTCTTAGCATGACTATGCATAAAAGTATATGTATAGCCAAGCAGTATATGCTAGTATGTGACAAACAGAAGAACCATCAAACGTCTATTACATGTGAAGATCACGCGAGTTGAAAGTAAAAGCGAATTACAAAATTGAGATTTCGTTCTCTGTAGAATTTTATGTCTGTTTTATTGTAATATCAACGCAATATCGACATACCTTTCTCTTCCTATGTCCTTTCTCGTTGTATCTATTTCACACGTTGACGTACTGAGACACGATTGTTTGAAATAAACTACGAAATGCTCGAAGCGTGTCGTCCGGCAAGGCAGAGATTTATAATGCATTCAGTATCGAATATATATCGCGCGAGTAGAAATAGCCGTAAGATGAATGTATCACACATTGTCACTGTTTCACTGCAATGCGGAGAACGTTCTCATTTTAACTGATATGTTCATCAATACAACACTCGTGTAGAACATCCCGTTCATTATAGGATTGTAATAATAGATAAGCAGTAAATATAGATAAACACATCTTGTATGTAGATAAGAATAAATACTGTGTTCATCTGGTCAGAGAAGCAAGCCTTACAAAATATCATGTAATTAGCTATGAGTCTGATTTTTTATCTCTCGTCTTGATAGCCATGTGTTTAGCAATGTAGATTAAGTTATGACTTAATGAGAACGCAATGATTGAATTCATCATTTGAACGACTTTCCATAGATAACGCGACTTTCCATAGATAACCCCCCTTCTATGTAATCTTTTTTTACGTTATTTATTTAAATAACAGTAAAATAAATTTAATCTGGATTTTCGTATTTCTCTAAGACATCGTATTTATTTGAAGCAATTAAAACAATTATACGGCATCTGCTGCTTTGTCGAAGTGCTGATTTCATTAAACAGAAATTAATATTAAATAGCCGATCGTTTTCATTGCGTGATTGGCAGGATGTCGTTACACATAAATTAGATGTCATCAAACAGAAATTAGTATTAAAGAACTTCCACATTTTTATCGCGTGGCGAGAAAAAGCGAAAAAGAAAATACGCGAGAGTTATTCAGGGCCGTGGCAGAGTCCGGTGAATTCAAGATAGACGGATAGCGTGCCTGCTGGGCTGTTCCGGAAGTCGCGTGTCGACGGCAGCCATAACAGCTCCCTCCGTAGTCTCGCCCTTCCTCCACCTGAGCCACCACTTCCACTTGATTTCCTTACCATTTCGCTACCAAGCTACGGCCACCAGCACGGCCTACCACGAGACCAGGCTGTATGTGCGAGAAGCAAATCCATGCAAATCACGAACGAGGGTGTGTTGGTGCAACGTTACCCTAACGAACCATGAGAACGAGTCGGCGATTGGTCGATCCTGCGAGCGAGCTGCCGAGGCTCGAAGAAAAGCAACCCTTCCTCTTTCCCGATTATGTACCATCTTCAGAATCGCCAGGATTGCCGTGCCGTTCGCACCCCCCTCGAGGCGTTAACATTCTCGCTTTACGTAGCTTGAGTAATAGAACCATTAATCAGTGTTCAGCTACAAGAATCCTGTTTTACTTGAATTTTTCGTTTATTGTATTAAAACGACGCTATCAGAGTACACCAGTTACTCCTAAAAATAAACTCCAAGTGATACGTTTGGAGCATTGATTCTATTGATCCTGTTCGGAATCGTTCTTCCCATCACCGTTGAACTATAAACTGCCTCCTTCAAGCAGAATCCCTCAATCCAATTAATGTGACAAAGGTGAACGTTATTCTCGCATCTGCCAAGTGCAATCTGCAAATAGCAGTGTGCCATTAGCCCGCTCCACATATCATCGACGGTGTGCAGTTCAACCGAGAGTAAGTCACTCGAGCGAACCATGCTTGTGTCTCACACGGCGGGATCGTACGGGATAACATGAGCAGTAACAGCAAGAAACCACCGGGAGGCAAGGACGACAAGAAGAACCCCTCCAGTAAAGAAGACAGCCCGTCGGGCGGTAAGGACGATGGTGGTTCTGCCTCGACAGGAAGCAATGGCGGTCCGACTGCAGGAGAACCACCGCAGCCCGGAAGCAAGCCCAACTCCGCTGGTGCGACCGCCAGAGAAGGGGCCCACAGACTCTTGGGCCTGGCAGCAAAAGGCGAATGGGCCCCCGTGGACCAGCTGCTCAAGTCCTTGGAGAAGACGGTGCAGAGCGCGGGGGATGATAACTTCATCGTCCCGCTCGCCGGCGTCGTGGACACGGTTAGTTTCCCTCAGGATCTTGGAAATCGAAAGAGAGACTAAGGTCTTTAAATTATTAGAATTATTGCAATTATTGTGGATTATTGCAAAGTAAACACAAGAGAACATAATATTTCTATGAACAAGACGAGTCTTTTAAATAATCTATCAATAAATTTTCGTGGGAATTGCATTTTGGGATAAACAGGATAGGCAACGTCTTCATTTGCGATGTATTTCATGTATTTCTGGACAAGGATTTTTTATTTACAGACGACGGGGATGACGCCGCTGATGTACGCGGTGAAGGACAACCGCAGCGCGCTACTCGACCGGATGATCGAGCTGGGGGCCGATGTAGGAGCCAGAAACAACGCAAGTAGTCCACGATAATGAATTAAGACAAGCTTGCTCGATCGATAGTGTTCGGAGAAACTTGTTAGTCTCCAGTAGAATTCGAAGCGTAAAGAAAAATACGTAAGGGACGCGCGAATTTCTGGAAACTCCCGCGAAATATTCCGCGTAAACGGAAACCGACTTGAGTCATTGGTTCCTTGATTCATTGCCGTCGCGATAAGTTTCCGTGTTGGGATTACGTGGCACCGGCACGTAACAGCACCCGCGAAGGTGACGCGTGCCACGAAACATGTACAGCTAATGATCAGGCCGCAATCTGTGCTAAGTCGCTCAGAACAAGTAGGGAGAACGATTGCGTGAAGGAGGGCCAAGGTCAAGAGGCATATGCTTACTGACCGAGCAAGGTGCTCGTGCAAAAGGGCACAAGTGGGTCGGCCAACGACGAAAAAGCGGTCCCTTTCTTGGAGTAGATTAGATCATTAATGTTGTCGGGGATCTTACTCGCGAAGGCTTTTTGCGCTTGATGCTACTATGAGCAGGGTAGTGATTATCGTAGCACACTGCAACAATAATTATTGAAAGTCATTGGAGATTTTACCGCGAGCATTATGAAACGTATTGATCTCAAACGTTGTTTGCTCATAAGAAAGCAGTGCGAAGTTTACGTAGAGAGATCTTGACACGCACCTAACTCCGCTAACAATATATTATTGCACAGTCAACATTTTATTTTAAGAGCTCAAATGTCATTCGGTAAATATACCATTTGGTAACATGAGCGCGTTATTAAACAAGCAAGTCATTAAAGCATCACGTTGCATACACGTGCAAGACGGTACACACTCGCTATCGATTTGCCAGGGCGCTCCTACCTATCAACTGCTCCCCCACAATGATTCTGGCATAATTTTCATATAGCATGCTGATACACTGTGATTGGAAACCTGAAACATCGCATTTCGATGAAGGGATCGATGCGAGTTTCGGGGGTGCGGCAGGGAAAACCTCACGGTGCTATCGCCCCCTATTACATATTCTCGTATGTTAATTGGAATGATTCAACCGAGTGACCCTAATTTCGCAATAACGTGCTATCTTATTGCACGTTAAAGAAATTATAATAATATGTAATCGTTGAAAACTGTTACTTATAAATATACTTTCGGATTTGATTTATGATAAGCGTTCAATAAAATTCAATACAATTCAAAATTTAAAAAAGGGTTGTATAGCTTGGCAGTTAATCGATATGTAGTTCGCTTAGCTTATGTATGAGGCTTTTATACAGAATTCGAGGCGATGTTTTTAAAATATATGAGACATTTTATCGACGTGTTTCCTGCAGGACAATTACAATGCTCTCCACATTGCTGCTATGTACTCGAGGGAGGATGTCGTTAAGTTGTTACTGTCCAAAAGGGGTGTTGATCCGTATACCACAGGAGGGGTAAGAATAGATATCTATTCTTGTAATTTTGAAAATGGAATACATCGTATTAATTTTACATAATAAGTTACATATTATATTTTAAAATTATATGCTGAGATACTTTTAATATATTCCATCGAAAAGATGTACTTCAAAGTAATTGAACATGAAAGATTTTGATTCTGCTATTCATTTAATATTTTTCTGTCGAGTTGAAATTTATTTAAAAAATATTCTGCTTAAATATCTATTATGTAATTCTTTAGAATGTATTTACATGTGCATCTGTTATTGTTATTACAGCCAAGACAGCAGACGGCGGTTCATTTGGTGGCATCACGACAAACAGGCACCGCGACGTCGATTTTACGAGCTCTGCTGGGCGCCGCAGGTCGGGATATCAGATTGAAGGTCGACGGCGTAAGTATCAGGCCAAATTATTTCGCAATCTTGCGCAAAAGAGCGGACTATCAGGCGAATACGCCAGGAGATTTTGGAGTGTCGAGAAACTGCGTCGGGGGTTGAATTTTCGCGGCGCGGATTCGAAATCAATCGCGTGGCATCGCAGTTGGCCCCGCGTTGGCCCCAAAACTTCAAATTAGACGAAGATAAAGATTTTTCTGCAATATCTACGGCGCAATGCTCCCATTTCACGTCCGAGTTTCTCGCGTGACAGGTGCCGTACACCGAGAGATCGCTACCTGGTACCGAACGGTGCCATAACTCTTCTGCAATTTGCATCCCTGTCTCTCTTTCTCTCTGCCCCTTTGTCGTGGTAGCGCGACGCCACCGATCGAGAAGAGTCGACGAACGCGAGGCAGTCACGGTGATCCTCGCCGCTTGTACAAAACAAAATAGACAAAATTCTAGATATATCGAGACGATGCATTTATATAGATATTCCAGACAAACATGCAGACAATCGTCGTGTCGTCCGTCACGATAGTATCCGTTGAAAATTCTTTCGTGAGGAATATTTGTCTCTCTAATACAAATATTTCTAGGTGGTTGGCCTCGATAAACGACACAAAATTTTCATTGTTCGTTACAATAAATGAAAAATTAAATTTTTAGTTGCTCTATGTACGCCTGGTATGGCTATAGCATGCGTATCTTTCTTTTCACAAAAAAGAATTGTTTTATCATTTGTAATTTTTTTAAATTTCCTTTCTCATCGCAGAAAGGAAAGATACCACTTTTGCTAGCGGTGGAGGCAGGCAATCAATCGATGTGCCGAGAACTTTTGGCGCAGCAAGCGCCGGATCAGCTTCGGGCCACCACGCCAGCAGGTGATTCCGCTCTGCATCTGGCCGCCAGAAGAAGAGACATCGACATGGTGCGGATCCTGGTGGACTATGGCGCGGTTGTCGATATGCAAAATGTACGTTAAATTTCAGCATAACGATCCGAAATGCAATAAAATTACGTCGGTAATAAACAGATGATACCGTCCAATTATTATCGAACTGTAAGCAAATAACATACATTGTTTCTTCCATGATTTTATCAATTGGAACTTTATGTCACAACTGAAACACGAAATACCAAATGCCAAGTTTCATTTAGCTCAGATTACCAAATTCTATTTTAAGCTTGCGCTTTAACGCGCGAGCGAATTGTGCATAAAGCTCGGAACGGGATCGATTATAGACGGTTTGAAAGTGACCTTATAAATTGCTGTGCAAAGTATCGCTGTAGAATAACGAGTTTATGTTCCTAAATGGGCAACAATTGAGAACAAAATGGTCGTAAACTTCGCGACAGTCTCAAAGTTCATCCAAAGTTAGCTGCATTCACTTTGCAAAATAAACTTTATGGTCTTTCGTACATTTCTTACCGTCGCGCAACAATGTACCCATACGAGTCTTAATTACGTCAGAAGAAATTAACTGCGAAACGTATGAAGGCACGTGCATGCGTAATAGATGAGGATAGTTGTCGCATTGCGACCAGCTTATACCATGTGCGTTTTTCCGATATCAACTATACAAAGTGTGCGAGAGAATATTATAGAGAATATTATATACACGTTTCATGGAAAAACAATTTGTGTACTTTTTTTTTTTCGTTATTTTGGTATTTCAATTTTTGTGTCGCGGTAATACGATGATAAAAGAAATTTTTGTTTGTCTTTGTAGTCGATTAAATTGCTAACCGATTAATCGCTCTATTTAAATTTTATCGTTAGACAATTCAATTTACTTTAATTTTATTTAACCGACAATATCATTTAATACCTTATTACTGAGAACAACGTTGTTCTCAGTCAACGAAAACATGTATCCAGAGAAACTACTAGCATTAGCTCCATACGAATTGCATTTTTCTATATCGGCATAAATAAGGTATTAAATGATATTGTCGGTTAAATAAAATTAAAGTAAATTGAATTGTCTAACGATAAAATTTAAATAGAGCGATTAATCGGTTAGCAATTTAATCGACTACAAAGACAAACAAAAATTTCTTTTATCATCGTATTACCGCGACACAAAAATTGAAATACCGAAATAACGAAAAAAATAAAAGTACACAAATTGCTTTTCCATGAAACGTGTATATAATATTCTCTATAATATTCTTTCGCACACTTTGTATAGTTGATATCGGAAAAATATTATACATATCAGCATGCTGACATACGAGGGGCAATTATTTCAGGGCGATGGGCAAACCGCGCTGCACATCGCGAGCGCCGAGGGTGACGAGACTTTGGTGAAATATTTCTATGGCGTCAGAGCGTCCGCCTCGATCACCGACCATCAGGATCGAACGCCTATGCATCTGGCCGCGGAAAATGGTCACGCTTCCATAATTGAGCTGCTAGCTGATAAATTCAAAGCGAGCATCTTCGAGAGGACGAAAGACGGCTCCACTCTAATGCACATTGCATCACTAAACGGACACTCGGAATGCGCCACCATGCTCTTCAAGAAGGGAGTGTATCTGCATATGCCAAACAAACGTGGTGCCAGGTCCATTCACACGGCCGCGAAGTACGGTCATGTGGGCATTATCAGCACTTTGCTGCAACGAGGAGAAAAAGTAAGTTATTTAGCATAACGATGTGAAAAATCACGAAAAAGTATCGACTTCGCAATAAATAATTTTTTAGTCAGACAATTTTTTCACAAACGTCATATTAATCGTTCCTCTGCGAGAACTTTTATGACACTTGAAAAATGTTCACTTAGAGTTCAAAACTGTTTTCATTTTCTCGCTGTTTGAGATCGCACAAATATTTTTTCTTGATTTAGATAGCTCTACATTGTAAAGAGGACAGTTTCAAATATTTTTGCCTTTTATTGAACAGGTGGACGCGGTGACTAACGATAATTATACGGCACTCCATATTGCCGTGGAAAGTGCCAAACCAGCTGTCGTGGAAACACTTTTAGGATACGGCGCTGAGGTGCACGTGAGGGGTGGAAAACTTCGGGAAACTCCGCTCCACATTGCCGCCAGGGTGATCGACGGTGACAGATGCGCTCTGATGTTACTGAAATCCGGGGCAGGTCCCAATTTAACAACCGACGACGGCCAAACGCCCGTGCACGTTGCAGCCAGCCACGGAAATCTGGCGACTCTACTCCTGCTCCTCGATGATGGCGGCGATCCAATGTTCAAGTCAAAGGTAATGAAAGGGAATGATTGTGAACATAATGAAACTTTCATGAATCGTTAAACTGTGTTTCTCTTTTATATTCTGTTCTTTTTGTTCTCTAAAAACAGTCGAAAACTTTCGAAAATCTTCGTATAACGGAGATTTGTTTTATTTGCCCCATAGAATGGAGAGACACCCCTACATCTAGCCTGCCGAGGTTGTTGCGCAGATGTGGTCCGGCACTTGATCGAGTTCGTAAAGGAGACGAAAGGTCCGGAGGTGGCAACGGCCTATGTGAATAGTGTGACCAATGATGGTGCCAGCGCTCTGCATTACGCCGCTCTCATCGAGCCCTCGGAAGTTAAGATTCCCGGCGACGATCGTGCTATCGTTCGCGCCCTTCTCGATAGTGGTGCGGACGTCTCACTGCAAACTAAGCAGGCCCAGGAATCGGTATTTCACCATTGTGCTCACGCGGGCAACAACGAGGTCCTATCAGAAATGATCAGTCGCATGATAGCCACGGAAGTGCAAAAGGCGTTGAATAGACAAAACGTCATAGGCTGGACACCACTACTGATCGCCTCTCATTGTGGCCACATGGAACTAGTGAACAACCTCCTCGCGAATCACGGCAGGGTAGACGTGTTCGATCTCGAGGGTAGATCCGCTCTTCATCTGGCCGCCGAGCACGGTTACCTCCAAGTTTGCGACGCGTTGCTGGCGAACAAGGCCTTCATAAATTCCAAGTCGCGTGTGGGAAGGACCGCTCTGCACTTGGCCGCTATGAACGGCTACACGCATCTGGTGCGGTTCCTCGTACAGGACCACGGCGCCGCGATAGACGTGCTCACCCTGAGGAAGCAGACGCCCCTTCACCTGGCGGCGGGGGCGGGCCAGTTGGAGGTCTGCAAGCTTTTGCTCGAACTCGGTGCCAATATAGATGCAACGGACGATCAAGGGCAGAAGCCGATCCACGCCGCGGCTATGAACAATTTCGCCGAAGTGGTGCAACTCTTCCTGCAGCGGCAGGCCACTCTCGTGATGGCGTGCACCAAGGACGGCAACACCTGCGCCCACATCGCCGCGATGCAGGGCAGCGTCCGAGTGATCGAAGAACTAATGAAGTTCGACAGGCAAGGCGTGATAACTGCTAGGAATAAGCTGACGGAGGCGACACCCTTGCAGCTGGCGGCAGAAGGTGGACATGCCGAGGTGGTAAAGGCATTGGTTAGGGCTGGAGCATCCTGTACTGATGAAAATCGTGCAGGTTTCACCGCGGTTCATCTGGCAGCTCAGCACGGCCATATCCAGGTACTCGAAGTGATGAGATCGTCGCAATCTCTTAGGATATCCAGCAAGAAGCTCGGCGTCACTGCACTTCACGTTGCTGCTTACTTTGGCCAAGCTGGTAAGCATACATGCTATTTAATAATAATAATAAATAACATTACATCTATTAATAAAATAATAATTAATTATTAATAAAAAAAGCTACTATTATGTATAAATATAAGTGCAAAATTAACATTCATGTTTGATTTGATTGCTTCTAGATACGGTTAGAGAACTGCTAGCTTATATACCTGGAACCGTGAAATCGGACCCACCAACTGGAGGATCTCTAGTAGAGGAATTAGGAGCTGAGTCTGGCATGACACCACTTCATCTAGCTGCCTATTCCGGAAACGAGAACGTCGTGCGACTCCTGCTGAATTCTGCGGGAGTTCAGGTACCGGTTCAACAACAATCCATCTTACTTTCCTACAATCTCGAGATCATTTATCCTATCCTAAATTTATCTTATCCTAAAATCGAAGAAAATTACATTTATTTTCTCACAATCTCTTTAAAAAAAATAGCGAATTTAAAGCAACATCGCGTTGTACATTCGAATTAAAACGAGGACATTCTGACCAAAGGTAGACGCAGCGACGACGGAGAACGGGTGGAACCCCTTGCACCTGGCCTGCTTCGGCGGTCACATCACCGTCGTGGGCCTGTTGCTGAGCAGATCGGCTGAGTTGCTACATAGCTCGGATCGCTACGGCAAAACAGGACTGCACATCGCGGCGACCCACGGTCACTATCAAATGGTGGAGGTGCTTCTTGGCCAGGGAGCGGAAATAAACGCCACCGACAAGAACGGCTGGACGGCGCTGCATTGCGCTGCTCGCGCTGGTTACCTGGACGTGGTGAAGCTGCTTGTTGAGAGCGGTGCATCACCGAAAACTGAAACAAATCTCGGCTGTGCGCCGATCTGGTTTGCCGCGTCCGAGGGTCATAACGACGTACTCAAGTATCTTATGGAAAAAGAGCACGATACGTATGCTCTGATGGATGATAGAAGGGTAAGGTATCCCATCGAGTATAAAACGAATCGTTAGGTAATAATATTCAATAAAATGATAATACTCTAATGATAATACTATTTTTATATTCTTATCTTCATCGCGTAGAAATGATGTTGTGAGAGACGCTTTTAAGGAGGGGAAAGAAGCGGACATTTCGGAAATTTGCCAATGCTGTAGTAGCGTTTCGTGAGTGCAGAGGTGCACGGCATTAGAAAGTTTAATCATTTCGTCAGTCGAAATCGTGTAAACCGAACTAATAAATTTGCGCTTTAATGTTAGACACGCACGCGAGGTGCAGTTACGCCAGTTTTGTGGACGTAAATTTATTGGTAATTTAACTTGAATAATTTCGAAACAAGATTGATATCACTGTCGCATAAAATTCCGCAGCGGCATTGTAGAAAACTTTGCTGTAATACAATTAGTTGTAAATAGTCTTTGTGGCAATGAGTTAAGGTGCAACCTGTATCGTGTCTAATCGAAAATCTCGTTACATATGTAAATGGCGAACTTTTCTATATTCATGATAAATAGAACAAATTGTCTGCAAATTCTATTACGAGATGGACTAAAAATTCACAAATTAAAATTGGAAATAATCTCATTTAGAAACTTAGAAAAATCTGATCATTTCTGTCCCTTAATTATCGATAATCGTCCAAAATGTAGTATGGAAATTTTCTCTATACATTCTTCAATTTTTTTATTCAACCCATTGTTTTCGCAGTTTGTCTACAACATGATGGTCTGCAGCAAAAGTCACAACAACAAACCGATAGAAGAATTCGTTCTCGTGTCACCCGCTCCGGTCGACACGGCAGCGAAGTTATCCAACATCTACATGAAGCTCTCCGAGAAGGAGAAGGAGCGCGCTAAGGACTTGATCGCGGCTGGGAAACAGTGCGAGGCCATGGCCACGGAATTGCTGGCCCTGGCGGCGGGCGCCGACTCGGCTGGCAGGATCCTGACGTCGATGGACCGCAGGAACGTCGAGTTCCTGGACGTGCTGATCGAGAATGAGCAGAAAGAGGTAATCGCACACACCGTGGTGCAGCGCTACCTCCAGGAACTGTGGCACGGGAGCCTGAATTGGAACACCTTCAGGACGGGCCTGCTGTTCATCACCTTCGTCCTGTGCCCGCCCGTCTGGGTGGCGTTCGCCCTGCCGCTCGGGCACAAGTACAACAACGTACCCATCATCAAGTTCATGTCATATCTCACGTCACACATCTACCTGATGCTCTTCCTGTTGTTGGTCGGTATCACACCCATCTATCCGGTAGTGCGGGCCAACCTGATACCGTACTGGTACGAGTGGTTTCTGCTGGTGATGCTGTCGGGACTGTTGCTGTTCGAGCTGACGAATCCCAGTGACAAGAGTGGCTTGGGTTGGATCAAGCTGGCGGTATTGCTCTTCGGCATATTCGGCGTGGGGTTCCACCTGATGGGATTCGTGATCATTGCGAGACCATACTGGCCGACTCTGCTCTACCTGAGGAACCAGCTGTTCGCTCTGAGTTTCCTTTTAGCTTGCGTGCAGATACTGGACTTCCTGTCGTTCCATCACCTGTTCGGACCTTGGGCGATCATCATCGGTAATCTCATGAAGGACCTCGCGAGGTTCCTCGCGGTGCTCGCCATCTTCGTCTTCGGCTTCTCCATGCACTTCGTCGCGCTGAATCAGGCGTTCAGGAACCAATCGTTGCAAGAAGCGCGTCTGGAAGACAGAAAGAAGAAGAATACGTTCTCCGACGGTAAGTTCGAAAGTACATTACTCGCATTTTCCTCATATTTTCCCCGATTAATTTCTTTTCTTAGCCAGACGCCAATCCAGAGCTGGTGGTGCAATTAATTAATTCTTTTACAGCCCCGTAGGATATATATATATATATATATTATATACGCGCACATACTGTAGATACCGTAGATACGACATGTAGATACCTACTATGTAGGGTTAGATCTTAGATTTGCTTCGGCGCGGTTTTAATCCTATTAACAGAATGTAGACAATGCTTCTGCCCACGCAGGTATTAATTCGCGTGGGTACCGAAGTAACGACTGGAGTTCCATTTATGTACCTCTTATGCAAATCGACAATCGCGTATTTTATCCTCCTGTGTTAGTCCAGGAACGTTGAGACTGATAGAGTTTCGATGAATTCAGATCTTGACTTCACGCTCGATGTCAAGAATTTAATTCATCGAAATATTGGCTCCAGAATATCTAGTCTACGTTAATTTACAGGAGACTGACGTAATTTGCACACATGTATCCTGCTCCTACTAAATTGAATTCTTCACTAACTCACTGCCTTTCCAAAGAGAATTGTTGATACGTTATAGTCAGTTTGCGCACAGATCCCTCGATTAGCACTTCTCGCGAAATTTCCAAATAAGAAATTACGCTTCATGCCGATCACGCGATCATCCGAGACATGCGGAGCGATACAGGATCATAATCGAATAACTTGCAATGATAGATTTGTTGGCCAATGTTACGGAATGGATAGAGACGCCACCAACGGCGCCTCCTCGTCGCTACGGCCGCTACAAGAAAAAAAATGAGTGTTGTGACGATAGCAGCAGAGAGAGTAGTAAGTTTTGCTGATTGAAAACGGTTAATCAGAAGCAACCGAGCGGAAAATGAATTAAAGAATAATGGCGCACGCGAAACTGAATGCAGGACACGATGATCCATCTCGGTCGTTTCGTCTGCATCGTGCATTTGGCCAGTGTGTATTTGTCTGCTGCCTGATATGATGAGAAAAAAAGCAGGAAAAAGAATAGAAAGAACAAGGCACGTCGGGAAATCGTTTGTTCATTCATATCGTAGGCTGTGATTTGGAAGCGATAATGAAAATTTGAGAGACTGTTAGCTTGTTTAAACAACGTGGCAACAATCGCATCTCTTAATTATTTACACTTAAATATTCGCATTTTTTACGATCTCTTGCGTACCTTTTTATTTCTTTTGTTTTATTGAACGAGTCGCAGAGGCGGTCATGATTTCAGCATGCGCTACCATGTGGCAATGTTGTTTTTCAGCGTCAATATATGAAACAGGAAAAAATTATTGAACGCCAAAAGAGAAAATTATTTGAACATTAAATAAGTCGTCTTGAATAAAATGATTCGATTGATCTTCATGCAAGATCGCCAGAAGCTTTAGTCCTTTCTGCCTAAATCAGAGCAACGCATCCGCATCGCAGCGTATCGAGTGAATGTCGCGAGTAGGCCTGAAAGTTCAGACGGCGTTCTGTCTACTTAATTAATTTAGCTACCGATTAGCATATTGTCTCGCCGGAGCATCTGTGCTCGTGTCTCTTCACAGCCTCTGCCCGTGTGCATCCCCCTGTCTCGCTGTACGTACATGTCTATATGTATTATCATACGTGAACGCGCATATATGTGTATGTACGTGTATGTCTCTCTCTGTACCTACGTACATATGTTACTATCTGTTACTATCTATACTATGTCTCTGTGACTTGTTAGAATCGTTTCATTGCTAGTGAGTACGCCGGTATGCTGTTTCAGTTCATGATGTGCATCAACCGCACGATCGTTTTGTGTGTGGCTCGTGATCGATCTTTGCGGATCGCCTCGCATCCCACGAAGAATCATATCCACGTCTACCTTCCCTCTCACCGTGTCCTTTCCACGGGACGCGATCTCGAGTGAAAGAGAAACGGATCTCTCCCTTTCTCCCATCACCTCCCGATCTCTCAACACCCCCGCGTCTGCGTGTCCCTTGCATGTATTTGCGCGATGTAATGCGTCTGCCTTTTCGGGGGTGGTGCAAGCCAGACAAGCAAGGGAGGGCGCGTATGTCCGACATCATTTGCATGCCGCATCTCTTTTTATCCACTGCAAACGTATGTGCGGTATGTCTCAAAAACCGTCCCACCCCGCGCCCTCCCTATCATCTAACGCACGGAACGCACGATTGTACCCAACGATTGTTGGACGGATGCTGCCTCGAGAAAGAGCGCATTGGAGCGCGACTTTCATCGACAAGAGATACGTCGTTGGACTCATCGGCTGGCGTCCTGAAACGCGCAGGTTCAGACCTGTAGAGTTTCAGCGTTAACGATGAACGAGTATTTTTTTAACGACGAAGGAAAAATCGAAAGAGGGATAGACAGAGGAATGGAGAGAGAAAGAGAAAGAAATGGAGAAAGAAAGAGTTACGCGAAGCAATTGTCCGAACGCATAAGTCGCGAGGGCAAGGAGGAAATTAGAGCAACGTGGTGAAAATATGAATGGCAGTACGTACTCAACGATGATTGCAGCCTGCAAATGAGAAGGTCATGGCACGCATCCGGCATTAGTCCGCAGCTGCTGCCCGAAGCATGGCCAGAATCTATATAAAAGATGCATGAGCATGTTCCGTTCCCCTGTTTTGCTCGTTCGTTCGCTCGCTCGCTCGATCGTTCGTGTTATGTACGTTATGGAACGCTCACGTGCGCATTCATATACAATAGCGAGTACTCACCAGTAGTAGCCAGCCTGTAATGGCACGAAGCAATGAGCTAAAGAATTAAGAGAACGTTAATATAAAAAAAATGCAGAATGATCAGCCTTTAGAACTATTAAGAAACGTTGTGTGTGTGTGTGTGTTGTGCCTCGTAATTCCAGTAAAGATGAATCCGATACTCGCCTTCGAGTATCTGTTCTTCGCTGTCTTCGGCCAGACCACCCACGGCGAGCTGAAGGTCGAGAACAATCAGCCGCAGTGGACTTCGGTCCTCTTCAAGTTGACCTTCGGCGTGTACATGTTGGTCTCGGTAGTGGTGTTGATTAATCTGCTGATCGCCATGATGAGCGACACTTATCAACGGATACAGGCGCAATCGGACATTGAGTGGAAATACGGGCTCAGTAAACTGATCCGTAACATGCACAGGTAAGCCTACGACCTTTTAAAATCCGATTACCCCCTTCGCGTTCGCGCTACCTCGGAATAACGCACGATAAGCATCCTCGCGACGATGCTTATTATAGCTGGGACCAAAACGTGCTGAAGTAGCGAGTCCCATTATCTTTTTTCACGTTCGACCGAAACACAGACGTTATCAGATGAAATTAATGTCCCGCATTCTTCATCGCGTTCGCCATCTCGCGTTCTCCATCGCGGCTCGCCATCGCGCCCTTCATACGAGACGTACGTTCAGGGTCGTTCGCTTTTACCGTTTTACGTGATCCCTCAAGTAGCTATGCATTCGGGGTTAATGGGGCATTCCGTATTGGGAACGCGGCTTGCGTGTTGCAGAACTACCACAGCTCCGTCCCCACTAAACTTGCTCACCACCTGGTCCGTGTACTTCATCAAGTTGTGCAAGCAGCGCGCCGCTAAGCGCAAACGACCCTCGTTGGTGCACATGATGGGGCTGCAACGCACCGGCCGTTTGTCGCCCAGGTCGAAGATGGGCGCGAAGTGGTTGGCGAAAGTTAAGAAGGGCCAAGTCCGCCCAAAGCAAAGCGTCACCCTGTCGGTGGTGCATCTTAGCCCTCTGGGCAGTCAGCTGTCCTTCAACAGCGCAACCAGAATCGAGAACGTAGTGGACTGGGACTCGATCAGGAAGAAATATCTCGCCCTGACCGGCAACGAGCCCGAGAAGGACGAGACGGAGGAGAAGGAGGAGAAGGGCGATCAGAACGAGAACGAAGATGAGACCAGTCCGACAGCTTCCAATGTCTCGACGACGTTACCGGCGACGGTCCCGAATCCGCCCATGTAAAAATATCGTCATCTACCTACCCACCCTCGTCGAATGCGAGTCTGTGCGAAAAGCAGCACACTCAGAGCGCGAGCAAACGAGCGGCTGAATTTTTATCGAGTGTCGCACGATCATGTCCTGTGTTACTTGAACGGGGCTCTTAATGGTGCGCAAAATTGCGTTAACAGTGCGCAAAATTGCCGGAGAATGGTTTCTCGCAAATCGCTACCGCAGACACAACGATCCCAACGATCGAGCGAGACCATCAGTATGGGGATCCTTGCGCGATCCTCGCAACGGCGACCGACCGAGCATTTAAGCATCTGAGTAAGTAAACTCTCGACGTGGATTCGTGAATCCCGTAGGAACGCATAATTGTTGGTGTTGTTTGTGAGATACATGAGTTTATACGGATACCAATGCCGCCGATCACATCATCATCTCTTCGTCACGTGGCACGACCAGACGCCTGCGAATGCCGAATTGCCATCAATCCCTCGCATCTGCATCGCTCGATGCTTCACTGAATGTTGGATCATCCATTCGCGACCACACGCCGTTCGTAAGATGCAGAATTTAATCATCGACAAAATTCGTTGCAACGAAATTGTTTCTCGTTGCGTAGAATATCGTTATCGTTGAACGTTAATTGAAGTTAGATGAGACTCTGCTTGATCCGTGATTTCTCTGGAAAGAATTAAAAAATATTTTCGAAAGAAACTTTTCAATGCATTATTCTCCAATCCTGATAAGCTTTGAATAATATTTAATATAATTACAAACAAGCCGCACGCGCTTTAATCGCATTTCGAGAAATAAAAACATTTTTCTGCACTATTGACGTACGCAATTGATCGGCAAACATCATCAAAACATGACTTGTATGTTTGATTAAAACTTATATTTACATTTTTCATGCTTTACGTTCATTTTTTCCTCGTAATATCTCACGATACCACAAAACCAGTGTAGACTGATAAAGTATCTATTTATGATCTATTTATGAAACATATCATAAAGACATACGCAATAATGACAATATACATTCTGTACTGAAGTCAGAACGGGTCAAAGATTATCGAGAATGAATGGATGAGATATAATGTAGTAAAGATTTTGATGTGCGCTAATTTCTGAGGAGTTAAAGGAGGATCAGTGTATGTTTTGAAAAACATGTTTGTGAAAAGAATTAAATTGCTCAATAAGTTATCTTAAAGATAATACTTGAGATAACTGTTTAGACAGTAATATTTCGACAGTATCCGCTCGCTATTAAGTGCGTCAATTTGCTTCGAAATGTTTTTTTAACGTCTCTATCAAACTTATGTCTCAATCGCCAACTTCAACTAATTAACTAACACGCACGAGTATAATGAAACATCTCCGATAGCAATTTCTAATGGAATGTCGCGGGACTCCGATTTCTCAGGCATTTTTGACATACTTGCAATGTTTGGGACCAATGCACGCGACATACACCACTATCTCCTAGTCTTTTCTATGTCTCATGCGCTTAAAACTAGAGAAAGATGCCTTTAGGCGAAAGTCCGTTTTTTTAGGCGCTTGGACCTTTTTCTACGACAGAACCGAGGAGTACGCGCGGGTTGCAGCATACCTTGTATGGCTTGAAACCGATCCTTTTTTGCGACGTTTTGTAGTAGCAACATTTAGCATGTACATCTGAGCAGTCGCAGAGAATCTTGCATAAAGCATAAAGAATGCCCTTCGCGCATATGAAAAATACCCTTTACGAGACGCATTAATACGTATTTACAGTCAGGATGAATCCTATACTCGCGATCGAGTTGTTGTTCTTCGCCATCTTCGGTCAGACGACTCATGAACAGTTCAAGGTAGAGAAAATGCAACCCGAGTGGACGACCGTCTTCTTCAAGCTCGCCTTCGGCATTTACATGTTGGTGTCGGTGGTGGTGCTCATTAATCTCCTGATCGCCATGATGAGCGATACCTACCAGCGGATTCAGGCTCAGTCGGACATCGAGTGGAAGTACGGCTTGAGCAAGCTCGTTCGAAACATGCACAGGTAAGGAAACGCGATATCTAGGGAATGGAGGAGAGAACTGAGAGCACAAAGTATACCAGAGACAGCACGAAGGCCGATGCAGGATTTCGTTGCGTGAAACCCTTAATCGATCTCGATACGCAACAGGACTACCACAGCACCATCCCCGCTTAATCTCCTGAGCACGTGGATCGCGTACTTGTGCAAACTCTGCAAGAAGCGCCTATTTAAGAAGAAGCAACAACGGCCCTCCCTGATGCACCTGATGGGCGGCAGCCGACTGTCTCCCCGCTCGAGAATGGGTGCCAAGTGGCTGTCGAAAATAAAGAAGACGCAGGTCGCTCACAAAGACAGCGTGAACCTACCGATCGTCCACTTGAGTCCCCTCGGGAGTCAGCTATCCTTCAGCAACGCCGTCAGGATTGACAACGTCGTCGACTGGGACGTCGTCAGGCGCAAGTACAGAGACTTGTACTGCGAACAGCCGGTCGACAAGCCGGTCGAGGAGAACAAGGAATCGACGGAGACGAATCCGCTGGCGGCTCTGGAGGCGCCGTCAAACGCCGCCAAGTCGAGACTACTTGGGTGAACGAGGAAGGGACAACAAAGACACCCTCGACAATATTCCGTGCTCTCGCAGCAAAGCTGGTCCTCGTCTGCGCGGATTCGCCGCATGATGATGCAAATGATGCGGCTTGTTTGTACATATACGTATATCGCCATGGACCCTGTCAGTATTCCTGAAATAAACGCTTAGCTCGTTTCGGCCTTGTACAGTTATTAGCTAGCCGACCTGCTCCTTGTGATCCATAGTCTAATCGATTACCTATACCACGTTTTAGACGGCTACCCGGGGGCATACCCGTGTGCATAGGGATCGTTCCACGTCACGGTTGACGGTTAGTCATCAACATTATTAATTACGAATTTCTCTTTCCCACCTGGAATGTTTTATTAATCTATGTACGTTATATACAAGTATAGAGCGCAATCGCGTAGCGACTGATTACTCGCGATGATGCACGCACCAATCATCATGCCTGCGTCATGTTGCTCACGTTTTTGGTGCAATGCCGGCGCGCCCGATGCGTATGTAGGACGTATTATATCCACGCAGGGCTGCAAAGCCGCGATATCATGGAACCTCGCCTTCGAAGCTCACATCATTATACACACACGCAGATCTCAATGTGTAGCATGTGTATATACGTTGATACGTTCAGCCGGAATGAGCGATTGTACGTGCCTACAGGACCCACTTCTCGTTCATTCGCATGTTGTAAAGTTCGATCGGCACGCACCATCAGTGTATGCTCTGTAAAAAAATAGTTCACTCAGAATCAATACGGAAAAATTCATTTTCCATAGTTTTCCGTAAAGTTGAATCTTTAAAATTCCAGATTCGATTTCGGCACTTTCAGAATTTTTCTTCCATTCTTCTTTTTTATTTCTTTCTGCTCGATCGCGATCGTACGAAAATATTCAGAGATCAATTGTGAAATAAAAATTTTTATATTTTTTAAATCTTTATCAAACAGTTGTTTTAATTTTGGATTGTTTATTATCCAATTTCGTAAATTAAGAATTAATCATGTTATAAAATGAATTTCTAAAATTGTTTCATTTTGCTATTTTTCGCACACGGCGAATCGAAACGATTCGTTCTCACACGATGCAAGCCGCATTTATCGCAATTATCCTCTATTTGAATGCGTTCAGGAATTCTTCACCGATTTTGTGTCATATGAATATCAATATGAACAACTTTGTAATCTATTACTCAATGTTCACACATCCAAATCAATGCGCGCTATTCATCCCATCGCATGTTTTAGGTTTTACAAAGCTCGTTGACTTTTTCTTCTGATTGATCGCCAATTTTGACTGAACAGAAGTAACGTAGTGCTGAAGGAACTCATTGTAGTCGACTATTGTAGCCGTCAGCATGAAATTTTACAGTTACGATAAATTAAGAAGACTGTAAATATCTTGTATGTCTCTTCCTGCTTGTAACCAGAATATGACAACAAATAGATAACATGGATCGACTCCGTATTAGACGCAGTGGTATATTTTGAAATTTGTAGCCGCAATTGCGACGTATGAAGCAACAATTATTAATTATTATAGAAGCACCTTAGTAGATTCACTACTACACCACTGTATTATAGCGTGGGACAAGCCGAATTCAGGCGCTACGTTTTCCAATAGCATACAGTTGCGTGCAGCAATTGAGATTGATTCATTGATGACAGTCATTTGATTTATCGGCCCTTCTCTTTGTTTGCACAGTGGGAGTTAACGCGCTCGATATCGGGGAAAAGCTTTTCTTCGCAATTTTCGGGCAAAAAGACGCCGACGCCTTTACAATCTCGTTGCGTCAGAAGTTGCAGCCAAAGTGGACCATTTTTCTGTTTAAGGTAAGAATAAAATATTTCTGGTGGTCCGTATAAACCTGTATAAATCTGTATAACTCTGTAATACAAATTTTAATGAAAAATTGTTCCAACGTCGATAGGTATCATTCTCTTTGTACATGCTCGTCAGTGTCATAGTGCTGATTAATTTGTTAATTGCCATGATGAGCGACACGTATCACAACATTCAATCACAGAGCGATATCGAATGGAAGTACGGTCTCAGCAAGTTGATCCGCAAGATGCAAAAGTAAGTAAATTCCGATCGTACACATGTGTAATTGTGATCGTAAAGAAATTCTGCTGCGAACGTTAAACAGATTGGTGAATCTCTTTTCCGCTACGTATAATTTTATTCCTTTTTAAAGAACAAAAACCGCCGCTTCGCCGTTGAATCTCGTTACCTCGATACCTTTGTGGACGTTTCTCAAGAAGAGTTGCATGAGAAAACGGATTGCAAAACAGAAAATCGGCAGATTGCGCGGGTACATGGAGCCCAATATGCATCAAAACGATGCTCCGGCATATTCACTTTCCACCGTATGTATTATAACTATTAAATAATTACGTAAATGTAAAATGGCTCAAAAACGTATTGAATTATTATTATTATTTCATGCCTGTTAAAGTATTCGATGCATTGTTGCGTCATCGCTCACTTATGCATACGTTATTTTATGCTTAAATCACTGCAGATGAACGATTCATCTCTCTTTCAGAATAACAGAATACGTCCATTACCGCGGACAAGGGGCAGCATCAATTTTTCGTTACTTCAGTCGAGTCCGGCAAACAGTCAATCTTCCATGAATAATGTTCCGCGGATATATAACGTCGTCAATTGGGACGCGATTCGCCGAAAGTATCGCATGCAATTCGGGGATGAAATCGAGAAACCGTCAAACGGGGAAGCAACGATTGCTGAAATGACTTAGGCTGCATTTCGTCATTCACCGCCAGCTACTGACAGTGCCCACACTATTTTCATGAATTCAATATAGCGAGCAAGAGAGACAGTATAATTCCGCCAGCATTGATGATGAACAACGCAGCCTTCATCGACAAGATCGGCGCGACGTGTTCGATCATTGCAGTTTTCGGTTACTGTCATGTAATCATCGTTTTTTATCATAGTTCCCATTTTATATGTTGTACAACACGTATAAGTATTATATATATAAGTAAAATAATCTTTCTACCGTTTTGTACGTTCTCCTGCCGCGTATTGCCAATTATAACAGAATATACATATTATATATAAGTGCAATCAATAAATACGTGCATAAATTATGTGCAGGCGTTTTTCTCATTGTGCCTCGCCTTTTCCGAACGGTGGCTGCGCATTGGTCTCCAAATAAAAGGTTCCACGAGCGTCGGTGCTAATAAATTCACCCATATTAGCGGTGCCGGTATTGTTGCTGCATTTACCCAGCTGGAAATCCATCCAGCTGCCACATTGCACAGCGACGAAGCCGTCAGGACGCACGATAGACTCGGCGAAAAATTGATGTGATCTGCCGTGACTGCAGTATTCTGGAAATAAAAGAAGAACGAAGAAAAAATCTTGTCGCACATCGCGTTACAAGTCTTAAATGCAAATAACAGCGAATGATCGCGGATATCGTACGGGATGAGAATATCGGGCACCCAGGTTGCGTGAACGTTCCTCCGTTCGGATAAAAATCCACGTGGCCGATGGGTCGGAGGAAGCCCAGGCTACCGGCACACGTGTGAATTACATCGACGAAATTCGCGTCTGTGGAGTCCAACCGATCTTCCGTGTCTTTGAGATAGGGCATCTCGTACGCTGGTCCAGCCGGATCGAGTCCGGTGATGCGACCCAGCTTCTTTGATACGTAATTACCCACGTATCCGGCTACGTGAGCACCTAGGCTGTGCCCCAAAACGTGGACATCCTCGAGGGAGACTTGAGTCTCCGAACTGAGGAATTCTAAAAATCCAGCCACGTACTCTCCTACCTGCAAATAAGAGCTTGAATGGTGTCTTGTAAAATACATTGGCATTCTTTAAAAAAATCACTGAATCGAAATGAATTTAATTAGAGAAAGAAATCCGCTTCGCGAAATGAAGTTTATTTAATTTTATTTTAATTCACAAGTGTCATACGAACTGAAATCATTCTTTGCGTTAATATGATTCACTTTTGTAGAACGCGCGAGACTTTTGCTCACCTGACGGGTAAGTCTGACGGACGTCAAGTATTCTCTGCTTGAACCGCCGAACCAATTCACACAAATTACATTGTAATCACCAACGCTGAGATAATTCCGTCGAATGTCGTGCACCCAGAAAGTATCACCGTTGTCTGTCCACCCATGAATAAGGATCTTGACCGGCCACGCAGCATTGAACGGGGAATCCCTCAAATGAGCAGCATCGCCTACGCTTAAGGTAACACCTTGCTCCTTATTATCCCTCGTAAAAAGCTCGTAGTTCATAGTATCTGCTCGAAAATCTGGATCTAAGATATTGTTGAGCATCACATGATCATTTGGAGTAATCGAAGTTGGATTCAGAAAGATCTCCAGAAGACTCTCCTGAGGATGGAAGTCTTGAAAGTTCGGATGGTTCCTCGACAGTCGTCGGCTCGGAAAATCAGCCTTATTAAAAGGCACATCTGGAAGTACAATGAAAGATAATAATAAAAGCAAGTAATGTTCTTATCAGTATCTGCAGCTTCGAATCATTAGATTGTTATTGAATCCAGTTAAAGGAACGATATTACCTAGCAAGAAAAACACGAGGAGCGTTGTAAGGAGAGGCATTGTAATGTCTTTTGAAATTTCTTGTTGTTCGACAGTGATTTATATAGCTCAATGTTACATAAACGAAAAGGTTTTTATATAACTGGATTCGTTAGATCTTATTGCCAATGCCAAACAAGAGCGAAATAATAAGATCGCTTCACGAACTTCCGGTACTTGTTTATTCAGACTTCAGTACAGGTGTATTAAGTATATCGAAAGTGTTTTATTTAGATCGATTTATTTGATCGATCGCATTGGATTTGATTGTTTTATTTGATCGATGGTATTAAATTCTTCTTTGGAATTAGAAGAGACTTAGAAGGATTTTTTTTCAGGATCGATTAGATACAGTCAATCGTGTTATTCTGTAAGATTTGCGCTTTATTTAGACAATAGAAAAATATAAAGAGTCATTATTACAGCTATTTTATTCGCTAGTTATAGTTATTTTTATGGCACATATCACTCACATTCTGTATCAAGTATCATACTTCTCTTGAAAACACATTTAGATCAAGTCTAAATGAGTTTTCTCTCTCTTAGATAATTACCAGAATATACTTACACTTTTCTTTTGAGATTAAAATAAAAATTAATAATATACTTAAAAAAAACATTTCGAAATATAGTGTATGAGCCTCCAGAGATATCAGCGATATAAGAATAACTTTCATAACGTAATAGCACAACTATCGGAACATTACACGCAACATTATAGCATATTATCCACGTCGTATAGGTGATTGCAACGGAATTACAAATTCCTTCTCATGCTTTGCTCTTTTGCAGATAAACCGTATTCTTGCCATATCTTGAATGCGTGAGAACATCCAGCCCTAATATAGCAGCCTCTTCACGTATAATTTGATGCTCCTCCTCCGTGAATCCCTCAGGCAGAGGCTGTCTCATTATATCAGTATTGTTGATAATAGTTTGACATAAATCACGCACAGCCTTGCGGAATTCACTGACTTTCATCTGCTCCTCCTTGGATTTAAAGCAATTCTTCCATAAGCGCTTCTCGATCTCCAGATATTGCCGCTGCTTCGTATTCGTCTGTAAGAAAAATACCGCTACCATTACGAGAAGAAACATAAGCTTTTCTCTACAAGCTCGCTTTATAACTCACTTGCTGAATTAGTTTTCTAATAGCATCGTTAGACGGATCCAACTTGTGACCTTTCTGCAGTTCCTTCATCGCTTCATCGTATTCCGCGAGATTCAGCAAAGCTTTCGCATAACTGGAACACGTTTCATTGTAATTTTAATTCAACTTACTCAGAGACCAAAATAGTTGTCAGCGATTATTTGCCGTTACAAATTATCGCGTCAGCCGACTACTTCACCTACTTATAATGGGTTTTAGCCGTTGGTATCGGGACTCGTATGCAGGACATACAAGCGCTACGCGGCATGTCCAACTTGTTGTAGCAAATGCCTAGATTAGTATAGGCCCTCGAGAGAAATTGATTCATCTCTACCTCCTCTTTATCATTCTTCAATTCTACAGTTTCCAAACGATCAATGGCTTTTTTATAGCTGCAGAAGAATATGTCATTCAGATGCGGTTTGCTGATTGCGTATCCTCGTGTGTCCGTTAATCACCTCTACGACATTCATTACTTACTCTCGGATGGCCGCTTTGACGTTAAACTTTGCGAAATTATCCTTGGCGCTGACGAGCATGTGTTTCACGGATTCCACCACGCACTCGAACTTCGCTTTCTCCTCTAAGCTGAGAGTCTCATACATATTGGCGAGACCATTGTCGAGGTAGTCGATCAAGTGGACAATGAACACGACTTCCTCGTTGGGTGGGATACGCGGTGGACAGCCAAAAGTCTTGTAAGCCAGATCGGGATGTATCAAAAATACCGCTATCTCATGCTTCTGCATACTGCATATACTCATGTGTAACCCAGGTATGATATTCGCCTCGTTCAAACGCAACACCCTCGGCTTCCCACTGGAGTAACTCGAATCGAAAGGTTCATCTCTGTATTCGAAATACCCAATGTAATGGACAGTGACTTGGGCATTGTCAGGTACACCTTTTCCGGTACCCTTTTGCTTAATGTATTTCATAACCTGATAAAAACATTAAAAAATAAATAATAAAAATAAATAACGAAATTTGCATTTGTTGATACATCAACAATCCTGTGCCACAGGAAAGGGATAAGCAAGAGAAGATATCTGACATTCACCTTTCCATCTGGAGTCAAATTAGTCATCTTTGTCTTTAGCTTCGCAAAGCTGATACTGTAGAGGGATAAACCTTTCTCGTTATCATCATTAAGTTCTTCAGGGTCATCAAAATCATTCATATTTAGCATATCTAACATCTCTTCGTTACTGTATTGCATCAGTGGAGTGTATGCAAACTCCTCATCGTTCTCTTCGCAATACTGTTCTCCGATATCAAAAGTAATTCCATCCTTATTGATCAAATCACTGGAACGATAATTGACATAAATACCACAGTCTCGCAGACAATCATAAATTGATCATGAATTCTAAGTACTCAATCTTGAATCCAGGTAGTTTGGCGTCCACAAATTTTGCCATTTCAAAAATGGATTCGGTCTGGCCTGAGAGCGGTCACGCTCGCGTTTTAACTGTAACGCTTCAAACACTGAGATATAATAATACTGGAGGCCGTCCGTAACCGAATCGAGCAACGCGATTGGTGGAAACCTTACTGTTACGTCTTATGGAAAGTGTCTGTTTTTTTTATCTTGTTTAATGTGCCATTAGCCAATAGACTTCGCTCTGACTTTTTGGCACTCTGTCCTCAAGGAAAGTGTCTGTGATCGGCTTTAAGGTTAGAAACATAATACTTGCTCCGTCTGATCGAAAGCAATGGAGACTCGTAGCAGACACTTTAGGAACTAAACAAGGAGAACCTGCAAGTCGGCGGCGGTGCCTGTAGAATGACAACCCGATAGAGGAATAAGCGAAAAGATGGTTGCTATTTTGCAGACGCTGGTCTTCCTCGATGAACGGGTTGCCATTCAACAGGCGTTCAAAATTCGCTCGCTCTGACTTATACTGACTGAAAGGCTTTCATTTAATTCCTAAAAAGCTTGCTACGCGCCTTTACTGTTTAAAAGAAAGATCGTACTCCATAAATCGTTTACGTAAATAACGTAAAACGTCAAATCGTTAATTATAAAAATAAGATTACACATTGTTCATATAAACAATTTGCTTTTTTATTGCATTATATTTTTTCCAAATCTTGGATCGATGTCAAGAATTACCGGTTAGCAAGCAATACAGATATGTAACCAGCTGACGTCTTTATTAACTGAAAGCAGAATATACGTATGTATATAAAAAGAGACAGAAATCGTAGATCCGTAAAGTAGAACAATTGATAAAAAGTTCTCCGTGTTTGTGCGAACAGTAGATAAATTACGGGCGTCTTACGCTACAGAACATGGATAATGTCATAGGAAATATTCTGCCCGCGGTAATGTACAAAGGTTTCTCAGCGCGTATCATTATCAGCATCAGGTCTTTGGCTTGATTAGGTTTTAGCGAGTACCAAGCGTACTCGTACGTCGCATAATATACCCCTTCAGCCTGCACAAATGTCATCGCGTTATAAAATTTGTCCATTCATCCCATGAAATTGCGATGCAAGATTCGTAGCAAAAATATCATCAGGAGAGTATCATCAATCATCCAAACTCTCTTGATTTGGCAATTATTAATTAAAATGTGCACCTTGCAATTGTCGATGACTTATTTTTTCTCGTTTATTAAGACCGTTTTTTTGATGCTAAATACTCACTTTGGCTATTAGGATCTCTCCAACCACGCAGTATAGGCACATATGAGCGAATGTGTTAATGAGAATCGAGACGAGCCAACATATTCGCATAAGGGAAACATCACCTCCCACCCCATCAACGATCTAGACACACATGCACGGATAACTTTCTGTGCGATCCCTCGGCGCTTCCAAAATTTATCTTAACACTTTAGTCCTTTCTTTGAAAAAGTACAAATATTTTCACGGAAAAGTTACGGACAGCATCACGATCGAAATCATACTTTGCTTCCATTGCAGCAAAAGATTGCGGAGGTGAATAACTTATACTATCTGATTACAATATTAAGGATAATTCTCCACTCTTTCGGCAACTTACGCTAACTATCAAAAATCCTTGGAGGCAAAATAGTATAGCAAAATACACTAACAATGTCAGGAGCATCAAGTTGAATGTGTTGTCGATGGCGTCTATAGACCTGCAGGGATACAAGATTTCGCATTATTGCACAGATAAAACATTTATCTACAAGCATAAATCTTAGAAAGAATCTAATACAACCTAATGAGACGCAGGTGATCCTGGATATTGAAGGATAACCCGGAATTGAAGTCTTTGAAGGTGTTCAAATTGAGCAGTCGCCCTTTGAGGATGTCCAGTTGAGCGCATATGTGGAATATCACTACACTCAGAAAATTATCAATGCCCGTATAGGAAATCGCGGCCACGATAATCGATGTGGCTTGAGCGATGAACGCGATCTCGAAGTACGGGCTCTCCGTCATATCTCGCAGATAATACGTTTGTAAGAGCAACGGCTTCCCTGAATCCGTCAGGTTCGTCAGGTACCTCATCGAGTACCCGAAGCATGGAGGAATGATGAGAATGATAGACGCCAAGGTCATCATGATACCACCGAACATGACGATCATCCTGGCAGTCTTCGCTTGCTTTATCATGATTTCTCGTTCTTGCTCCGTTTTCACCTTAATCCAATCCTCCACGATCATATTTATGAGAGGCATGAGCTCTTCGCAGAAGGATTATAAATTTATGGACCAACTTGATGCTTCGAAGATGAACATTGATAAACTAAGCCGAAACAGTCCATTATCAAATTACCTTTTTTACGGATCCACATGATGACGAACTTCATGGCGGTTACCGAAAAGGGCAGCCCGATTTGCAAGTTATCCGTCATCGCCATCATGTCGCCCCAAACTCTCACCAGCGCAAATATCCCGGGTAATATCGACGCTAGGATCATCGTGATGAAGATAGTGAAGGCGCGTAGATCCGCCAGGAACCTTTGCCAGCGATTCAACTTGTCGTCTGGCCAGAGCCCAATGATCTTCAGGGAGATTCGATTTATTCCGATCGCCCATTCCAAGTCTACGTCATTATCATGCTGTTACTTCAATTGAATCAACAAGGATGAGAAAATAAATATATCAGCGACATCGCGACTCAAATAAAATAAGAACTTGTATTCTCTATCTCCTTGCCAAGTCATGCAATATACGAAATCCAACTTATCTAACTGGTAACGATGAAGGTAGACACCTGTGTACGCCACTTCTTCAGAACTGCCCATGTCCGAGGCTGAAGGGAGACTGATGTTTTTTTATGAATCCAGCATTCTCTCTTGCTTCTCTAGGGACGTAGCAGTTACGCATGCCCACGGCAAAAGTTCCGAAACTCATGTGCTAATGTGCAAAATATGGACACTCATAAACATTTCAGTCACCAACGTCTGCCGTGTCTTTTTTACACGTACGCATCGAACTTTAATAGTTTCTAGTTTGAAGAATCGAATTTGCACGGCCCTACACCACTTAATAATCTATGAATATCTGAACGGATGCGTCATTCTTCAGTCTTTCCCGCGTTCATTATAAATTCATTATTTCTTCTCTCGTTGGGCTCGCTCTGTTTTATCATTTTTTGAGACTTGACTAACATTTTTCACTAAACTTTGATAACGCAAAAAAATTACGTCGACGTGGCGACGCCGCAAGTTCGTACGAGCGACACATTGGGTGATGTCTGTAGCAACGTGAAAAACCGAAAAACCGTTACGAAATGTACAAGTGTGAGAATTAACAAAATTTAAAAAATATATCGATTAACATGTTACGGAGAAACAAAAATGATTGTATTCTTTAAATAGTGCACAAGAGAAGTGATAATTTAATTGAATAGCATTATTTGAAATGGTGCAGTATGTGTTGCTTAAAAAATGATAATGCCAGCCACGTATATTAAAAAATGTAAGTTGTTGGTGAAAATATCAAGTCAAGTCATAATTCATTAGCAAGTTTTCACTTTTCGCATTTTTCGCAATTAGATTTCTCGAGATACTATAATAAATCAATTTGATTGTCTTTCAACAATGATTAATACACGCAAGATCATATTTTTCATGAAAATTAAAATTGCTGCAAGTATAATTATTTATTGCAACCGATAATACACACGAGAGTTTCGTTCATTCCGTTCATTCGAGTTAGCAATTTCTTTCAATTCACGAAAGGAAATTCCGTTTGATCGAGAGCTACTCAATAACATGTTTTTGTCTTATTGCAAACAATTGAATTCTATCGAAGATTGTCCTTGTCAATGTCTAGACATCATCGATTAGCAAGCAATACGGATATGTAACCGGCTGATGTCTTGATTATCTGAAAGCAAATTAATACGTAAAGCAGTGATGCCAGAGATTAATGATGAAACAAGAACATTTATCTCGAAAATACTTCATTATTCCAATTTAATATTCTACGACGTACATTATGCAAATGTTTAAGTAACAGTAACAAGCAGTCTTACGCTACAGAACATGGATAACGTCATGGGAAATATCCTTCCTGCGGTAATATAAAGAGGCTTGTCGGCGCGAATCATTATTAGCATCAGGCTTCTGGCCTCTTTCGGTTTCAGCAAATACCAAGCGTAGTCATATACCGCATAATATATGCCCTCACACTGTTTACATATTATCTAAGTAAGCATGCGTTTAAATTTCACGTGGAAGATGGAAGATACATTATCAACTGCTGATTTAATTTATGAAAAGCTAGACTAAAATGCTAATTACCAGTCTTTAAAAAGAGACTGATATGAAATATGTAGAAAATTAAGATATACATTGATGATACATAATTTACATTTAACATTTTGCAGTACAAAATATCTAATCTGCAAATTAGAATAGGAAATGGATGATGATACCTTTGCGATGAGTGTTTCACCGACTACGCAGTAGAGGCACATATGAACGAATGTATTAATGAGTACCGAGACGAGCCAACATATTCGCGGGAAGGAAACATTGCCACCCTCATCAATGATCTAGACGTATTAACATATGTTTGCACACGTAATTACGCTCCTTCTTCTTTCAAGCTTTAAACTTACGCTAATTATCAGAAAGCCTTGGAGACAAAACAATATAGTAAAATACACTAACAGTGCCAGGAGCATCAAGTTGAATGTATTCTCGATGACATCGACGGATCTGTAGAATGTAATTTCGTAAGATAAAAAATACGGTCTCTAAGATCGTCACCCTGCTAACTCAGTCACCCCATGTCGACAACAATTTAACGTAAGGGAACTCGATTAGCAACCTGATGAGACGCAGGTGATCCTGGACGTTCGTGGACAATCCAACGTTGAAATCTTTGAAACCTTGCAGATTGAGTAATCGCGCTTTGAGGATCTCCATCTGCGCGCATATGTGAAAGATGACTATCCCCATGAAATTGTCAGTCGCGGTGTAGGAGAACGCACACATCACGACGGCTATGGCTTGGGCGACGAACACGATCTCGAAATACGGGCTCTCCGTCGTATCCCGCAAGTAATACGTTTGCAGCAGCAACGGTTTACCCGGTTTATCGGTGATGTTTGTCAGGTATCTCATGGAATACCCGAAACACGGTGGGATGACGATGATAATGATCTCTAGGATCATTATGATGCATCCAAATACGACAATCCATCTGGCAATCCTCGCCTGTCTTATCATGGTGTCGCGCTCCTCTTCCGTCTTCGTCCTAATCCAATCTGCCACGACCATGTTTACGATCGGCGTGAGATCTTGATAAAGTAGAATGCATACGTAAATTATTGTTGTTACTTTTATGAATCGTAAGCGCATAATTAATCTACAAGTGATGCGATGTGTCGCAATTATAGTAATAATAGTTTGATTATTACAGAATGATTACAGCATCAATCTTTACCTTCCTTTCGAGACCACATGATGATGATTTTCAAGGCAGCTATTGAGCAAGGTAACGTGACTTGCAGATTGTCTATGATCGCCATCATGTCGCCCCAGACCCTCATCAGCGAGATGTACGCGGGTATGACCGACACGAGAATCATTGTGGTGAAGATGATGAAAGCTCGTAGGTTCGCCAAGAATCTTTGTTGACGATTCAATCTCTCGTCGGGCCATAGGCCGAGGATCTTCAGAGTGAAACGGTTTATCCCAATAGCCCATTCTAAGTCTGGATCATCACGATATCATTACTGCTAAATGTTTGCAAACGCAACTCCTATTTATTTGATTTACAACGACGCGTCACAAATTTGTCGCAAAATTAAATGCAATTTTCTTTTATATTTTCTTTATATTATCAAGAATAATCAACCACACCTGCATTTTCGAAAGAGTTGTCCATGTCCGATTCTACATGAAGACTGACATGCGCGCCTCTCTCTTTTTTTTAATTTACAACAATCGCCATTACCACGCAGAGGATAATTACGCTTGTTCACTTCCGTGAACCACATGTCGAGATACAAAAGTATGGGATCTCATAAATATCTGAGGAAGATGCCACACGTGCCAGAACCGTGTACTCCATTTTACCACAGTCGTGAATCCAACTATTACGATTCTTCGAACAAATAATCGAATTCTTACAGGCCGCTGCTAGCTCATAAATTTCTAAACGAGTGCAGTGGCCCTTCACACGTTTCGCCTTTTATTATTAATTCATCCTCTCGCGCATTTTGCGCGCAAGAGTTCGCCTCCTTTCTGCTCGCAGTGCGAATTTGACGAAGCAGTTAAGGGAACTTTATAATTGTGCAAAAAAATCGACGAAGTTTCGCTATTAGCGTGCGGTGCATCGCTAATAGCGCATTGTTATAGCAACGCGAAAAAGACAACGAACACAAGAACGAAACACAGAGAAGTACTGAGGAGACTAATGAAGTCGACTTCAGTGACTCAACAGCACTGTGCACTAGAACTGTGCAGTTCACGCGCCACAGTTGTCTCGTCGAATTCAATCTTGCATCTCCGTTAATTATCCTTAATAATTAAAATTTAAATTTACACGCACGAGACGGGCAGCGTCCCAACAAAGATGTAAAGCGGGACAATATATTTACTTCAAGATCAACAGAGGCTGAGAAAGGAGAAGAATAAGAGGAAGGAGTAGCAAAAGAAAAATTGGAATAAACCAAGACCCAATTTCGTAAGAAATATTCAAGTGCTATTTTATTATTAATTTAAATGATGTTATACAGTGCATCAGTGACGTCTGATACATTGCTCACTATCGCGTGCGATTAACTAATTAGATAAATATAAATCTACCCTGCGCGCATGAGTATTCGCATGACCGACAATTGAAACTGCAAGTGCACACGATGGAGCTGGATTTCTTGCGCATGCACCTGCAAGCGCGTCCTAAGGTGCATCCAGTTATCATCTGTTACGTACAATTTAAAGTATTTCCAAGACTTTGACGATACACAGCAAATCCCCGAGTCTGCACTGGCCTATACGAATGCACATACGTGCACCGAGCAAAGAGTTATTCACCTAATAACCTTTCCGTCGGCAGACACTCGACAGAATCTGTTCTCGCGTTTGCTTACCTGGCGACGATAGTCTACATCATTCTACGTCCATTGTACGTTCTGTGAACGTAGAAACGTCTTCCGTGCTGAGCGCTCATGAGTTTGAAGTTGCGCGACGGAAGCCCGAGCCGACGGCAGTCGCGTCGTTGATTCGATATATCGCTTTCGCTCCGGAGCGATGAGTCGCCGTGCCCTACAGGCTACAGGGACGTCAGGGACACCGATCAGCGGGTGAAAGGTCGTTCCCGCTGTCACGTGTTACGTGGAATTAAACGCTGACATCCGGACTCCCATATCAGTTAGATGACGGCGCGGCGCCGTGGGTTGTCGGGTCATGGGGGCCTGTCTCGGCCACTGCTTAGCGAAAGTCACAGACTCCTTGCCGTACAGGTTAGAATCTGCCCAAGTCCCACGGATCAGGTGATCGACGTCGAAACCCTTTCGCGGGAATGTTTGTTCAGTTCGATTCTCTTAAGAAACTTAAGAGTATACAGGTGCACTTGGTGGTAACTCAGAGGTGTAATTGATAGCCTCACTGTGTTGATGTGCAGCTGAGTCACAGCTGAGTTTGGGAATGAAGTTGCGCGGTTTTGAGCTCGTTAAATTTAGATTCTTGAATGAAACCTTATTAGTTGAGTTTTTCTTGTTATTTAATATACACATTATGGATGTCAGAAGAGAATACATTAATGATACTACAATAATTATACTGTATGTTGATGATTCTTTTGTTTGATGCTTAGGTTCTATCAGGGACATACCAGAATGTCTTTCCAAGGAGAAGAACAAGTTGAGGTACATATATTCATTCATGTTCCTTTTGCACGCTGATTCTTGTTAGTGCAAATAATTTTGATGCCATTTCCCGTGTAGTTTATGGATGCTGAGAGAAATGAAGACCAAAGTAAAGGATCAAAAAGGTATGAGACAGCCATTTTGCAATTTTCACTCGTAATTTCAGTACATGATATTAATATTACGTTTCTTTGTCACGCTTACTGGATAGTCTATTATCATTTCTGTCTTTAAAAAAATTAAAGGTAAAAATTAAAGGCTTTGTATTGCCACGTTATATATTATGCTCTGATGCTATTATTTCTGCTTAACAAAGGACAATTTATATACTTGTAATATATTTGAATTACAGAAAAAAGGAGTTCCAGTGAGTTTGGAATTATTGGAGGAAGGATCATGGTCAAGAGGTGGAAACAAGTATGCCAGATTGAGTTCTAGAAATGATGTTTCTGCAAGGTACATTATGCTAGTAACGTATTGAGTCGATCAGTTGTGTGGCGATCTCCCGCTATAAAAGTCAACCAATTTCTTTGCATTTTCGAATTCTTTATTCGTCTAAATAACTTTTCTCATATACAACTCCTTGACTTATCTGATACATGATGTCACCATATCTTTTGTAAAGATTAAAAAATTATTTAGCTCTGGACTAGATGCATCACTCCAAGTTCTTGACGCAAGAACCTTGATGAGACAGCAAACGAATGTTTCTTCCACTCCAGGTTCGTCGCTGGATCTTGAGTGGGAACACGAAGGTGATTTATATCTCGTTGTATTTCCTCCAATTGTTGCAATTAACAAATTGCGTTTGTGCAGGGATGCCTCTGCCGATCATGGGGGATGAAAGAAGAGAGATGGAGGGGTCTCTGTCGCAGACGTCAGTCAACAACAGCCAACCCTCCAGCCTGACGGCGTCGCCTTGGTCTAGGGTTTCGAGCCCGAACAGTTTGGAGTGGGATCCAGTAGAGCCAGATATGGTATGTGTCGACATGGAGACTGAACAGCTTCTGACTGAGATAGAGAGATTAACCGACAGAGCTCTAAAAGAGACGGGCGAATGGACTGGCGCTGACGCCAGCTGATAAATGACTCGGTTGTAATTTCAAAGGGGAATTGTTTGTATTTTTGTATCATAAAAGTTCATCGCGTCACAAGTTGCAGATGCCCTATACTTTCGGGAGACGCACAGACGTCACATTATTTCGATATCACTTTCTTCGAACGATATTAATCATGTTTATATCATTTCAAAGATATATATATATATATTGTACAACTTAGGATATGTAGAGTACACGGAAATCCGATATGGATACCTGTGTTGTGTAATGTACCTCGTAACAATCTGTAATGTGAGTGAAAGAGGATTGGTAGATGTGCCGAGCTACCAAATGAGGAAAAACCGTTTTTCAGTATACGCGTATACGTACATTTATAATAATTTATATAGACAAAAGAGAAATGTTTTCTTTTCGATTTTAGATAAAACACTTGCTCGTTTAGGTGGAATTGAGCTTTGTCACGAGCAATATTTAACACTAGTTTGTCATTTTCAGTGCTTTTATCTTCCGTAACTCCCATGCGACAATATATACATAAATTATTTTTAAGAAAATGGAATCTCCCGTGCCACCGTATACTGTAAATTTTCGGTACGCGTGTGCATTTAGGACACCGGTCTCCTCGTGTCAAGTAATATAAAGAATAGATTATTCTGATTACGCACACATGTATACAAAGAATTGTATTACATCATATTTTTTTATATAATTTTTGAGCTACTAGTAAAATGATATTAGATTAATTTAACTAGTCCATGCAGCTTAAACGTGAATCGACAGATCTGAGTGATTAAAAGAGAAATATATAATATGTAATGTAATGCAAATGTACAAAACTGTTTCCAATAGAAACGAATTATTTTACTGTAATGAAGGGCAGGCAAAAGTATCTGAAACAGTCACTGAATGTAAATGATGAATGTAGAATGCCTTAACATAGATAATAAAGATTATGAAGTTTGCTATAGTTCACGGATACGTTTCTCTCATGTATTTCATTTAATACAATTTTAATACATTGCTGTTACGTCGCTGCATACCTACCTACGACCTACATGCGTGATTCGTACAGAATTAAAACGTACAATTTTTTTTCTTTTTATATTTGAATGTTAGAAGTAAGAAATTCTCTTTGAGAAAATACGTCATATCAATCCAAAGTGTAAAGTGTTTTAGTTCGATAGATACGAAAGCGACGATGTGGAATCGACGAATTATAAATAATTACACGTGAATCTTAATAAGTTAAAAAGTAATATGTCTACATATACATATATATAGACATGTTACTTTTAGTCTATATATATATATATTTTTAGTCTTTTTAATCTCTATATATATGCTTTAATAAATAGTTACTTTATTACATTTCTGTGCACATATAAAAGATGAATTTAGACAATATCCTGCTCTAAATCCTCTTCTAATGGATTATGTTACACATCGAATTTTATTACAGTGGCTATACACATACGAAAAGTGTACGAAAGCTATAAAGGTACATGTCTGTATAGCGCTTACATGTTTATTACAAAATGTGATCATACTGGGCTATTACGCAATGTAACTTACAGGACAAAATAATGTACTGACCAATCATTATCGAGTTATTACGTTTATACATATTTATATATATAGGCAGCACAAAAAGATATTTGAAGATAATTCTTATCGAAATTAATAAACTTTATTATCGATTACAACTAATGTACACACTCTATCAACATCTTCAATTATATCTATCATTTGCTATACTCAAATTAAACGTGCGCGATCAATTTAGTTTTCAATTACTATTCTATCCGCTTAAAGAAGAAAATAATCGACTAGTATGTACGTAATGTTAACAGGTAGAATTTAATAACGTTAACAGGAATTTAAAGTAAAAAATAAATCGCTTTCAGCCATAAAATCGAAATATCCGAAATATAATAAATAAAACTTTGTTACAAAGTGCAGCTTATATAATAGGAACAAGGTGGAACATTCTAACACATATTAATGCGTACATACTTTCGTTATGAATTGTTTCCGTTATGAAAATCTGCAAAGTTCGAAATGCGTACGATGAATCCGATCTCTTTTCGTAAATTTAGAAACGATGTCTGTATAAAATTTATTGTGTTTCGGTAACGTACATTAGTCAGCTTGTTAGAAAACGAAATTAATTAATTAAACCAGAAATAATCGACGTAAAATTAACAGAACGATCGCGACTATTAAACAGGCTATGAGTGTACTCCAGAACAGATCGTTCGAGGAGGACATCGTTTCTACGCGATTCTGAGTAATCTCGGGTTGTTGCTGACGATCGGCACTTTCTGTTGCGACAGTTTCCACGTTACGATGCCGCAGCTCGCTCTCGGATACAGTCTCTGCACTATCCGTAAATAATACATCTGACACGGGTGAGTCGTCTGCCTGTAAAAATATTTTTACAATTGCCTATTATGTTTATTCGCTAAACTGCTATTAACTTTTATTAGTTGCTATTAGTGCTCTGACAGATATTCTCTGGCACTTGTGTACATGTACATATATCTACGAAATATTTAAGATAACGTCTTTGCTTACTTTCAGGGCAATCGTTTTCAGCATAGTTTGTTCCTCCTCCGTGATTGGCTTTTTTACTGAATTCTTAGATAATAAGTCCACGACCTTTCCGCACGTGTCACATTGCCAATTCAACGACCTGGAAGACAACAACAGCGATTGCAAAAAAAAACAAGGACTTTGTATGTATAGTCAGCCGTCAGACTGTCTACATAAGTACTTTTTAGCAAGTTTCTGTCGCTCCTCCGTGCTATAGTCCAATGCTCCGATCGTGCCGCTTCCCGGAGTAGGCATGAAAGCGATCAGAGCCAGCAACGCCGTCCTGATACTCCACGACGGTTGCCACGTTTCAGGATGATGACCCGAGATGCTCAGACATATTTTCTTGTTGGTCTCGAAACGTCCGTTTGGCTGAATCAGCAAACAATAAAGAACTAATGTAACGTTATCGTTCTATCCTGATGTTATTTGTACACAGCTGGTGCCCGACGTCTGCTCACCGTCAATAGAATGATGTTTGGTGGCTTCATAGGGTACTCGGGTGGCAATAAGATCCTTCCATGGTAAACACCACCCTCGAAATCTGTAGATGGTGGTCCTTGTACTGTAAAATGCCACTCGAATAAGTTGTCCTCCAGGGGAGACGCATAATACTCCTCGGTAGCCTCATGCAGCTCCTGTGCCTCCCTCATTAGTCTCTTCACCGCTACGAGTTGGAACGTTCAATAATTTAGATATACAACACTTGATAAATACAAACCGCAAGAGGTGTACATTAGCGTACATTAGTGCTGTACATAACACGCGAGCGGATAAACAGAGACGCACTGTCAAATGAGAATGTCACCCACACAACCTGTGTGTTATGTATACCTGTGTATATGTGCACACATTTAAAATACTCGACACTGCGCCTTTGTGGCACTACTTGGAGCATTATCATCGCGATATCCGCCGCAGGACCGACGGACAACCGCACCAGACGAGTGTCATCGTGACGCTATATGTCATCAGCCTCGCGGAAACGTGTCAAAGCCGCGCAAGGCGACGTAGCAGTGCTACGGTAGCACGACGGCTCAAAACAATGTACTACCGGCGCAATTGTATCATGATACGTGCGACGATCACACTCGCGTGTCACTTACCCGGGCTCTTCGCGTTGTACTTTCCCTCGAACGACATCCTCGCCCCGTTTCCTTCACCTCTGCTGGTCGCTTATCTCCAGCGTCTGTCCAGCCCGAGAGAGAAAGAGAGAGAGAGACGCGAGTCAAAAATCTCCAGTGGAAGTGTATGTACGTGTCACGAAGCGACGCGACGTTTCCGCGCGAGGATAGACGTGTGTGCGTGTGCTCCCACGACACTCGGTTCGCAGTGCGCGATCCGACGACCAGTAGCGCGTCTCGCTCACATATTTGTTATCGCGCGTCACGGCGCCGCGTTTTTCGCTGCTGAAGACGCGAATTTTCGACGTGGCCTGAGAACGCGCGCGGCCACCGCGTCGCAAATCGTGACGTGACCCGCTGTGGTGTGGCGCTTGTCCGCCGCGCCGTCTCCGTTCTGTCCGCTCTGAAGTTGCCCGTGGACGCGTGGTGCAGCGCAGCGGTTTAAATTTGCCGAGCGCGCCTATCTTCACTTGCATTGCTGTGCGTGCTGCTATAATTCCTTCCCATTTTGGGCATATTAAGGGGATGCTGGAGTTACTAGTGAACTATTTTTTCACTATAGCGATGGTAATTGCAGTTTCGAAAATTCTCTTTATTGCTTGTGCAGAATAAAAAATCCTTTTCCACAAATGAAATATAGATAGAAAGAAAGTCCGCTCTACAGGACTTTATATTCAAAATGGAAAAAAGTTAGAAAAGACAAATGCAAGTTTTTAACTTTTTTCTATTTTGAATATAAAGTCCTGTAGAGCGGGATTTCTTTCTATCTATACTTCATTTGTAGAAAAGGATTTTTTCTGCACAAGCAATAAAGAGAATTTTCGAAACTGCAATTACCATCGCCATAGTGAAAAAATAGTTCACTAGCAACTCCAGCATCCCCTTAATGTTGTGGATTTCAAAGAAAATAATTTTGTATTTTGTTAATTAAAAATAATTTTGTATTTTGCACTACAATTTATTTCTTTTTAAACCTCTCTTCCACAGTTTCTATTATACTGCTCTGTACAATAGCGCTTTTCCTCTTCCTCAATCCACATATAAAATCTAATAAATTTCTTACCATATTACAAAATATAGACGTATAAGTATGTATATGGTTAATAATTTATAAAACATTTTATCTCATTTCTTTTAAGAGGAATTCTGTTATTAGGGCTCCTGAGTATTCACCGCGGCCATGCTGAATTATGACGTTAGAAGCGAGAAATGACACGCTGAGAATTCTTGCGTGCCATTTTCTAATAAAAAGATATTTTGATAAAAAAAACACTACAGATCGCTTCAGCACACTTGTAAAATATACCGAAAACTAAGCTTTTCTGTTAATAGTCAATCCACAGTCGTAAAATGCCTGTAATATGAAAATAGTCTTGCGCATGCGCAGTTATTCCGCATAACCAAGTCTCATATCACAATCATTTTACGACTATTGATTGACTGTTAACAGAAAAGCTTAGTTTTCGGTATATTTTACAAGTGTGCTGAAGCGATCTGTAGTGTTTTTTTATCAAAATATCTTTTTATTAGAAAATGGCACGCAAGAATTCTCAGCGTGTCATTTCTCGCTTCTGACGTCATAATTCAACATGGCCGCAGTTAGTACTCAGGAGCCTTAACTCGTTAAATTTCTCGGGATGTCTCAAATGATCATTATGTCCATAATAAAATTTTATTTCATAATTAAAAGTTCGAACAATTCTTTATCCATATAATGTATGTATGGTTAATATTTTTCGAACATATTTTTATCAATTTTTTATTTTTCCAAGAGAAACTCTGTTATTACCTTATTAAACGCTTCGGGATGTATGGAAATATCATTAGGTGTATCATTCTCATAAATGTATATCCTGAAATATAACATACAGAAAATTAATAAACTGTTGGGGGTTGGAGGATCTTCACTATTTCAACTGTATAAACATACGTTGAGTTGATAATATTCTGCTTCAGGTCCAATGCTTGATCTGGTACAAGCAATGGATCGTTAGATCCATGAAGAATCAACGTTGGGCAGTTTATTTTCGGTAAAGCCTGCTTGCACAGGTCACCATCCTGCTTGTTGTAGAATCTTAACGCAGCGTCAAACCACTTCGACAAAGTCTGTTTGATATAATCCACACCATAAATTTCCACCAAAAGTTCCCTCAAATCTTCTGGAAAGTTGTCAATGTCTGCCGCATCTAGACAATATTTCAAAGAGTTATTTTAGAAAGTAACTAAAAACAAGATCCTCTTGTGTTAGCTTCGAATACTGAAAATATTACATAATGTGAACCTTCTTGTGTATTGATCTCATCTGGATGTATGTATGATCTTGTAGCGACAACGATCATCTTGCGGATGCTCTCAGGATATGTGGCGGCGAGCAAAAGCGCTGTGGTACCGCCATCGCTACAGCCGACTAAGGAGAATTTCGAGTAGCCCAGGGTCTTCATCAGACTATGAGCCCACATTGCATCACGCTGATAATAATTATCCGGGTAAGTTCTATCAGGTGGCCGTGATTTTCCATAACCAGGTGGATCCCACGCCACTATAGTCAGCTTCTCTGTGTTCAGATCTTCAATCTGCGGTGCGAAAATTAACCATCCTGCTCCTGAAACATATATCCAGCTTAAGAAGCAATAAATTTTACTTTACATATTTTGCTTTCATCAAATCAACATTTGTGCCATTTTTCTCAAAGTAATGAAACTTAACAAACTTATCAGGGTCAAAAAATATTTGAGAAACGCATTTCTCTTTCCCTCTTAACGTTCAGAAATTTAATAACAGAGAAAACAAACTATAATTGTGTTTAAAATATTAAAAAGTTCAAATGCTACAGCTGTGTGCGTGTATTCATCGAATCGAACTCAAAAAATAGTAACGAATCCCACTAAAATGAATGCGTAAAATGTGCTATCTCAGTGCAACAACTGTTCGCCGTTTCCGTTGTCGTTATACGTAATGATACAAACGATCACTCACCTAATACTCCAGGCAGCAATAGCACCGGATGATCGCCCGTGCCGTTTCGAATGAAATTAATGTTTACGTCGTCTATCTGAATCTTTTGCTCCTGTAAATCGACCTTTTGTTTAACGGGATGATTCGGATGAATTGTGACTTGACAAATGATACTCGATACGATATATGCTATTTTATATTTGGTCTGCAGTGTGAAACGCAAATTTTACCTTCATCTTATGAGCCTTGCTTCCCCTAATTGATAATTGTCAACCGACAAATCACTAAAGATAAGGCACCTGTCACGTCTTGAATGCTCTCGACCTATTGTACCTATTGTACGTGTATAGTTTCCGACAAACAACCTATGACTCTATCGTCCTGCGCGAAATGTGGTGTCTATTAGTATTGTCATTACATGTTGACATACCGCGTACGTTGTGCAGTGTAATCTTTTTCCACTGTCATGTGAAATTAGTGTCGTGGCTACTACTGGATGAAAAGTTAATTTTGTTTATTTAAATTCCGAGATAGCAGAAATTTTCTTAATTAAGAGACATTATAATTCTATTAACTTGAGAAAAGATACTGACAACTTGCCGGTTGTTTATGATCTTATTTTGAGAAATACTTAACAACCTGTTTTCTTCGAATTCAGTTGTTTATTGTGCAACAAAATGATTTAATTTTATAGATTAAAACACACCTGGTCACATTTATTACCTTTAGTAATTAAAATTGATTGCGAGTACGTCCGCTTTGAATGCTAACGCGCTTTCAACGTCAGTTTACTTTTATTCCACATTTCGTGAAGAATAAAGATTTATTTGTATAAGATAAGAATTTATTTGTATTTTTATTATTATGGATACATGCATCTTTCTTAAATTTATTATTATTTTCAATACTATTATTATTTTTCAATACTATTATTTTTTTTCAATACTATTGTATTTCTTCCAGTTTTGTATCAAAATCGAAATTTGAATAGCAGCAAAACTCATTCGCCAAGTAGTTCTTGTGACGTGGAACGAAATTGCATTGTTTAACATCCAACAGTTTTGCTGCTTGCTCTGCCATAACCGCCCCTATACATAGAGAACGTTTTATTTATCTTTATATGGTATATACATATATAATATGATACATTAATAATACATTTAATAATAATATAATAACAAGAGATCATAATAAAAATACGATTAAAGTTCTCACAGATACCTGTACACAATACAATGTTCTTTTTCGCCAAAAACTTTATTGTCACAGCCATTTTAGTTAGACACTCGTTCGAAAGGAATGGTGGATCAGCTATGACTAGGTCAAACTGATGGAACATGTCTCTGGGTACATCCAGAGGTAAATTGTAATCATACAATATGAAATCTTTCCCGAGTGCTTCAAAACGTTGATCATACTCGAACAGCGTAACTGTAATATCATAATATCGTTACAAGTTTTGTGACCAATATTATTGTGCTAACAAAAAGAATTAGTGAATCATGGCAAGAAATAATTTAATATGTTTTTAAAATAATACTATTAAATCCTCTTTTAAGTCTCTGTTAGGCTCGGAACAAAAATGGTTACCCTGGACATAACTGTTAGTCTTATACCTTGTCTTTCGTTGCATTCTGTCTTTAATTTACAGTAGATCGACGGACAAGAGATCAGAGCGATTTTTCCATCTACCGGTGTGGAATTTAAAGCACCTCTGGCTAAACCTCTTCTCGTTTCGTCATCGTACCAAAACTGGCTCAATTGCTGTAAACATTAATCATGTACATACTAGTGTCTCTAGGAGATTAATGAGTAATATACTTCAGAATGATTATTACATATTTATTGGCAATCTACCCAATTTTCTTCAAAGGCAAACTGTGATATTGCTTCCTTTTCGGGTGGACAGTTTTCCAAGATTCTTCGTTCCTCTCTCTCTCTGAGAAATTCTTCTAGTGCAACAAGTGCGCTTAGTGACAATTGTGGTGGATCATCGTCGCTGTCACTCATTGTTCATGTGATTATTGGTAAGTGGTTGTACCTAATATATATGGAGGCTATCTGTGTGTTATAATTAATAAATAAATAAATAAAATCACAGTATATACAATAGCACAGCTGTCTCTCAGCACCTTTGATGCACGAGTATTATGAAATGGAGTGCGCATGCCCGAAGTGACGTCATCTATTACAAGAATAGGTTATGAATACCGCACATCACATGTAGGCGTGACGAAGTCGAAGAATATAAATGAAAATAGGCTTTGTTGCCGGCATTTATCGTGTGTAAAAAATCATCAGCGTGCACTCGTGCACTGCATCTCGTCCATATGGTTAAAAGCCGTGCACGCGTACGATTAGTGTAATTGTGCTAGAGTTATATTTTTTCAAATACAAGAAGTAAGATGCTGGGGAACGAGGAGGACGATGTGAAATTATTTCAAACGATCGGTCTGAGCGAGGAGAAGGCTAAGCAGACTTTTAAAAATACGAACGTCACGAAGAACCTAAAGTTGGCCATAAATGAGGTTGGTAAATAAATTAAATAAAGATTTACAACAATTCGAATATAGATTTGATATTGTGTATCATAAGCTAGCTGCTTAAGAGTTCCTTTTTCAATTTATACAAAATTTATACACAAATAAATTTTCCATTTATACAAAAGATTTGTTTAAAATGCTTACAGGCGGTTAAACATGGCTTCATTTCTCCAGACAGTGGTATTTTATTGTACCATCTGGCTTCCAAGATAAAACAACAGATTGTGGATAAAATACCGCTTGTTTCTAGATACATAGTTGAAAAAAAGCTAAGTAACGTGGAGAGAGTAGATGCTGCATTGACTTATTTATTAGCTAATGTGAATACCTTCAATGTAACAAACTTTGAGGAGTCTTGTGGCGTAGGAGTGGTAGTCTCTCCTGAACAAATAGAGAAAGAAGTAGAGAGAATTATAACAACACACAAAGATGAGCTATTGGAGAAAAGGTAACGAAAACTTCGTGTCTTGACTATATTTACTCAATTTTGAAACATAACTGTAAGGCTCTGGCATGCTAATACTATACACGCTATTTATATCATTAAAACAGATATCGTTTTAATATCGGTCCATTGATGCAACAAGTGCGCAATAATCTGAAATGGGTAGACGGTAAAGCGGTGAAGAATGAATTTGATATTCAAATTTTTGATTTGTTGGGCCCAAAAACTGCAGCCGACATGAATCCAGTGCCTAAACCGGCGAAACAGTCGAAAGAGGCAAAACCAAAGAAATCCGAAGTTACTAAGGAAGGTGAGAGCTACATTACATTACAGTTAATATTAAAAATGAAACGTTTAATATAGTTGCGATACCTTGAGTAACTAATGAGAAAAATTGGCAATTTGGTAAATCTTTAGGGCAAAAGGAAACGTCAAATGACGAGAAGAGTGCAACAGCAGTGGGAGCGCAAACTATAAGCGAGCTCATGAAGACCAAAGTTCATTTTCATAAGCCTGGGGAAAATTATACAACCGATGGATACGTCATGACAGAGAACACGGAGCGTTTGCTGTATGAACATTTGGCAATCACCAATGGCAAAGTGAGAACGAGATTCCCACCAGAACCTAATGGGATCCTGCACATTGGACATGCCAAAGCAATCAACATTAACTTTGGGTGTGCATTCTGCTCGCGAGTGCGCCTTGCGATTTCAAATGTTTATAGTGTAGAACGGAATGTACGGTAACGCGCGAATGAATCCTGCAGATATGCTGCTGCTCACGACGGTATATGCTACTTGCGATACGACGACACGAATCCCGAGAAGGAAGAGGAGAAGTTCTTCGTCGGAATACGAGAGATGGTGGAGTGGCTCGGTTATGCACCCGCGGCGATCACGCACTCGTCGGATTACTTCGAACGGCTGTACGAGTGGGCCGTGAAGCTTATAATGAAGGATCTGGCCTATGTCTGTCATCAGTCCAGCGAGGATATAAAAGGTTTCAATCCGCCGCCGAGTCCCTGGCGCGACAGGCCAATCGAGGAGAGCCTGCGATTATTTAAGGTAACGAAATGATTCGCAAATTGTGGTGGCTTTCTCGTTCAGCTTTAACTGGGCTTTCGTTTTCCTCTTCGAAAATAAAGGATATGAAGAATGGCCTGTTGGAGGAAGGAGAAGCAACGTTGCGCATGAAATTGACTCTGGAGGAAGGCAAGCAAGATCCCGTCGCGTACAGGATAAAATATGCACCGCATCATCGAACCGGTAACAAATGGTGCATTTATCCTACTTACGATTACACCCATTGTTTGTGCGATAGCATCGAACACATCACTCACTCTCTCTGCACGAAGGAATTCCAATCACGAAGATCCTCGTATTATTGGCTCTGCAACAGCTTAGACATTTATTGTCCCGTTCAATGGGAGTACGGTCGGTTGAACGTCAGTTACACCGTGGTTTCCAAAAGGAAGATTGCTAAACTGATACAGGAAGGGATAGTGTCCGATTGGGATGATCCGAGGTGCGGAATAATGGATATAGTCCCTTGTATTTCTTACTAATAATATATAATATATATATAATATATAATAATATGTAAATACTATTTATATAATATAATATATGTAATATTATACATTGTATAAATATATTACATTGACTTTTTCAGATTGTTTACTCTGACGGCGCTACGTAGACGTGGATATCCGCCGGAAGCCATAAATAATTTCTGCGCCCAAATGGGCGTAACGGGCGCACAGGCGACCGTCGATCCAGCAGCACTGGAAGCAGCTGTCAGAGATGTTCTGAATCTCACCGCCCCCCGACACATGGTCGTTCTGGAGCCTATTAAGTTGACCATCAAAAATTTCCCCGAAGAAAAGACCATGAAGTTTACTGTATCCAATTTTCCTAATGAAACGGAGAGAGGGCAGCATAAGATTAAATTTAACGAGGTCGTTTACATCGAAGCCTCGGACTTTAAAGAAGTACGTAACGTATATTGCTGCCATTTTCTACGACTCATCTGTGATCTATGACGTGAAAGCGATTTGAGTTGGACGTTTGCGCATTTACAGATCGAAGAGAAAGGTTTCAGGCGTTTGACGTCGAAACAACCTGTCGGCTTGAAGTACGCGGGTGTCGCGGTGAGCTTCGAGAGCATCGAGAAAGATGCCAGTGGTAACATTACAAATATAATCGTTACGCAAACACCCGTTTCGGAAAAGAATAAACCAAAGGCATTTATACACTGGGTATCCCATCCGGTGTTGGCATCTGTTAGGTTGTACGAGCGTCTGTGAGTAACGTCATTTAAATTGATTTTAAAAGCAAGAGAAAATCACAAAATGCCACAAAACGTTTATATTGTATTTAATGTGATCAAATATTTTTGATATTATTCAGATTTAAGCATAAAAATCCGGAGGATACAAATGAGGTGCCGAATGGATTTTTAAGTGACATTAATCCGTCTAGCAAGAAGGAGCTTGTAGCGTATATGGATGAGAGCTTAGCTGAAACAGCCAAAGTGTACGATAAGTTCCAGTTCGAGCGTATAGGCTTTTTCTCCGTCGATTCCGATAGCAAGCCTGGCAAGGTAAGAGTAGAATCATTACCACACTTTATTAATATCTCTTTTATTTCTTTATTCTTTATTATTAATATCACTTTTACAGCTCGTTTTTAATCGCACTGTGACGTTGAAGGAGGATACAGGAAAGGCGTAAATATATTTTCCAAGAGGCTGTTATCTCACAAGTTCTTCCTACTTACTACTTCGATTACATTTTCTATGTTGTGTATTGTGTATAAATAAAATTTTAGACAAGAACGAAGAAGGACGCGTGCTCTCTAAAGTGTGCTTTAAATAATTTGGTTTTACCATTTCAGATTTCCTTCTTTTTTAAAGAACCTTTACCAAATCTTTTAAAAATAAGCGTACATAATATTTTAATTATCTTTCTATGATATTTTTTTTATATATCAATCCGAGTTTTATTAAGGTGAGTTTTGCATGATAATTTCATAGCAATATCTGAGAAGAATAAAGAATAAATTTATTAAGTAGATTTATTTTTGCGTTGTCATATTCTGCCTATTAATTCATCATACAAGATTCATAAGTGGGAACCATGTATTTGATATTTATGAAAGCATCTTCACCACCGTATCTTTCCAATATTTCAAGAGTTTCCTGTATAACGTCCGCTGCATTCTCTCCTCTCTGCTGAGAATAATCAATACCTTCTCCAAGATTTACTGGAATTGCGAGAAATTTTATTTTCATTCTCGTACAAACACAAAGAGAATTAAGCGTGCACGCTTACCGTTCCTGTCTTTCAGTAAATTCGGAATCGGCAAAATTTGCCTGAAATATGGAACTAAAGCTTCGCCAACGCAATCAGCTGAGCGTACTAAACGCTGAAGCGCTTTCATCGTAGCACATATTATCTCGGGCATTCTGGTGTTCAAGGCATCTAACAGAATTTTTTGTTACGATACAGATACCTTTTCTATGTCGAATCGGATTGTAGGACTTACTCTTGATGGGAATGATCAGTTGAGGTACGACGGGCAATATCTTTGGACCACCATGTTCCAACATATCCGCTATTCCTTGCTCTACCAGAAACTTGTAGGGTTGTTCCGTCTCCGTTAATCCGTCGAAGAACATCGGTAGATAATGATGGAAATCCAAGTCCTCTATGTTCGCGGAGACGCTATCACTACTAATCTATAATTTATGTCACACTACGTATAGTGCATATAGTTTTAGCGCTAAATAGCGCTGATAGTGAGCTCCCCGAACACAGCCATTGTCTACCTTCCACTTGATTTTCTGATTGTAGCCGTCGTTCTCCAGAGAAATGGGAAACACACCGCGTTTGTAAAACTTTCGGAAAGTCGACGGTTTTGGGGGACGTGGTTTGTACAATCGGCACCGTGGCGGTTTCGCGACGACCGTATTTTCCTGTATCAGAGTACGTGCGTTACGTTTATCCTCATGGTTTATTGTCATTCCATTAGCACGTGTTACCTGCAAGGCTTGAATAGTGAAGGCTGGAACAACCCGTGGTTTCCTCTTTTTGTATCGTGGTATATCCTTGCGAATCTCAGACCAGAATTCATTTTCACTAACCATTCTGATATCCTTTTCTTCTCGTTCAATTATTAAACTCGAATTACACGTTGAACATTTTATTCGAGTGTTACGAGAAACTGTGGAAACTCGAACAGGTCTGGATTATGTTGTGGATATGAAATAGATTTAGATCAAACGAGATATCGTTTCCTAGCAACACGAATTATATTGCGCCAATATTTCTTCCTGTCACAACACTCACAAGTATTTTGATATGCAGGGGCAGACTGAAAAGGTAGGCGCTGTAGACGCCGCATATTTAAAAAAAAACAACAAAAACTGCGTCAAGCATTCCCAAGAAATCAAAGTGAAAAAAATCGAATCATGCAGGAATTGGTAGAAGAGATACTTTTATTTCTTTTTTTATTTTTGTGAAATATTTTATATTCTGTAATCATGTTCCGTTATTCATTGTCGATACTGACAAAAATATTCTGCCGTCTTGGTTTAACTAATATCCAGCAGATGCATAAAGTATTGCCAGCATTTTTTACATACACTTTATGAAATCTCCTGTAATACTTCTCGTGGTCGGATTCGTTGACGTCGTCTTCCTTGGTAAAATAATTTGTGAAATTGCGGATTATCAAACAGAAGTTCCCTTTTGATTAATTCATCCTTCTCTGTCGTATTGAATTATTAAGGAAAATATACAGAAGGCATACTAACTTCTATGAAGCTACTATATAATTAATATATGTATGTATAATATTGTAACGCATGCACAAATTATATGAAAAGGATATTTGTAAAGAAGTTTGAAGGTGCCTGTGCCTGCTGGAATTGGAATACCCATTATAATTGATTCCGATACGCCGCATATAATATCCTTTTGTCCATAATAAGCTGCATCGAATAAATGATCAGCTGTTTTCTCAAACTGCAACAAATAATTTATTTGTAATCAGTTTTTAATATCTCTTAACTCTCTTTAATTGTTATTGACACTTATAAACACTTTTATTAAATTGCCCGCAGTCGAAGGATTACAATGCTAATTAAATTATAGAATAAAAGAAGTAAACTTAGAAAAATTGTATGATATACTATAAAAGAAAATAAAACATGGAAATATAATATAGATAAAATAGCGACAAATAGGAGATCTTACCGATGCTAAATTTAAGACTGACTCTTTCATCTTCGCCAAACCTTGTCTCGTAATACCAAGCACTTCTCCTGTACTTGTCATCAAATCCGCTAAAAGCATTAGGTGTCGACGATCAATATTGATTCCATGATTCTCCATTACCGATTTGATCTCTGTCATGATAGTCGTTCTCGCAGCTTCTATTCCGAGCGTTTTGTATACCTAATATAAAATAGATGCATTAAGGAAGATGTATTTTATTTAGTACCATATCACGATCTCCATCAATTTACTTCTATCGTATTATTCGACGTCGTCTTTTCGCCTAGGACGCCACGTGTCGCCATGACCTCTCTAAAATTATCTCCCTCGACAAACAATGTATACTTCGTTCTGCCACCGATGTCCACATTATCTACGACTACTCTAGAGACAGATGGCAGGCCCTAAACAATATAGATGATAGAGAAAATATTATTAGAACATTATTTTAATTACATTATTTAATAATATATCTATTATATTTATTAATACGTGTGCATGTGCACGCATACGCATACACGTATTTTTCTTTTCTTACCTTTATCACAATATTTGGAATGGCATTTCGCAGTTGAGAAAACGGAAAACTGACGCATTCCTTTTGTGAATTTGGTTGAATAATAATAGTCGACTCGTTTATTACGCGTACATTCTTCGGCGTTAATTTCAATTTCGATGTGCAAATTCTAAAGACGCAAAACTTATTTTATTATTGCGTATTCGCTAATATTAATATGAATAAATTGAAATGTACTATATTAATTTAAGACTCCCAAGATACTTACACGTAGCTTATTGAATTAACGTCTACCTCTAACTGTAGACATTTAATTCTCTTCATGTCCAATTGCATAATAAAGAAATGCTCATTATACAAATATACTTCGTCGAAATATTCCAGTATATCTTTCAAAGTTGTCTTTTCGATTCTTGCTTTAACTTGCGCGGCGAATACCGGATCTGTTTCATTTATCTGTGTAACAAAAGATTGTATAGAGTTATATTGAAAAAATCCATTGCATTGAGTCGTAACAAAAGTTCGTAGCGTCGTTCTTTTCTTTTTAATGAAAAAAAGATAAGTTCTGGAAAGATGGAATCATGAAACTACCACAAAGATGGCAAAGATGGCACAAATGTCTGTGTGTGTGTAATAATTTCATTTTGGAATTTTACTAAAATAACGCTACGCTCTTGTTACAATCCAATAGATATCCTCTGTATAATTCTCATGCGAGGATACGTGGGTTCATACGCGTATTCATTATTATTTACCAATGACACTGTTATAACTGGTGTACTGATCTTTGGACTGGCATTAATAATTTCCTTGATACGCGGCACACCCTGCGTGATGTTCATGGCCGCTACGCCGGCAAAGTGAAATGTTTTCAGGGTCATTTGAGTGCCCGGCTCGCCGATACTTTGCGCGGCGAGCGCGCCTACAGCCGTGCCTGGCTCTATTATAGCTTTCATGTACTTCTCTTTGCACGTATGGATAAACTCCACCAATTGTGAAACGGTCAAACGTTCCAGTTGCGTCGTCACCGACGAATCCGTCTTAACATTTTGCCGGTAACGTACTATTTTCCGCGCCATTGATTTCAGAAAGGCGCTGCAAAAACAAAACAAATAAATTCGTTTGAAAATCGTATTGCACACTTTACATATCGCATATATTATCATGAGTGATATGTTATCGTACGTGAGTTCTTGCTTAAATTCCACACTCAGGCACTCGTACTCCTCGGAAGCTAACATCTCGTTTGTGGCATTGATTACATTAGCACCGTCCAAGGGTTCCTCGTTTTTATATGGTAACTTTGCTCTTATGTGATCGTATAATCTCTTATAATCTACCGGACAGTCTTTACCTATAAATAAATAGATAGATAGGCAGACAGACAGACAGAGAACATACTTTATACATTATCCCAGTACAAAATAGATATAAGAACGTTTAAGTTTACCTTCCATGTAAGTAGGATCCAATCCGTCTCCACCGTATGGAACCTGTATGATACTGTGCATTGAGTTACGCACCGTCATGTCGTAATGAATGCACAGATCTTCCAAGCTCTTCATCAATCGTCTCTGCATGTACCCAGTCTCTGCAGTCTTTACAGCGGTATCTGTTAACCCTTCTCGTCCAGCCATCGCGTGGAAGTAAAATTCCCCCGCAGATAATCCAGTTAAGAAGGAATTCTGCACGAAACCCTTAGCCTGCGGAGTCTTCAATTGTTGCGGAAACAGAGGCAGAGTACGATGTTCAAATCCATTCTGCACTCTCTGTCCGTTGATAGCTTGTTGACTCAGGCAAGCTGAAGAGGAGAGGAGAAAAAGGTGAATATTATCAGATAATGGATTATAATGCAAAATTAATATAGTATATTTTTTTATAATATTATTACTTGAACAGACGTACCAATCATCTGTGAGATGTTGATAAAACTGCCTTTACTGCCACAGAGCGCCATGATCAGAGCAATATTCGAAGGCAACAGCTCCTTCAAGCAGACTTTACCGATGTTATCACGAATCGCTGAGAGCTCGTTTAATATCTTCGTTTCCAGAGTTTCCTCTTTCGAATAGCCAGGTCGGCAAACTAGACGGCCATCCTCCATCAATTCAATGTATTCGTTGCACTTCAAGTAACTAATTGTAAGTTTGAACATAATTTGGATTAGTTGCACATTTGTAGCAAACTGTCCGAATTTCTGTAAATCTGTCCTCCTTGTCTTATACGTACCGAGCGTTCAGCATTTTCTCTTTGGCCTGAAGGAGATGCGTAGTGGCCAGGATATCCACTATACCGAGAGAGACACCTTTGATTATGTTAAAAGCAGTCGACAATCTCGCTAAGCGCCACATGGCCGTAGTGGCGACATTCTCGCTCCAGTCGCGCAGCGCAACGTAAAATATGTTCTGCTTCGATCCCGAGCCCATCGTAGATTTATCCATCGTTCCAGCAAGAAGCTCGGAATTGCGAATGATAACATCTGCGATTTTAATTCGATTGTATTATTATTATATAAATATCGTGTCACGTGTAAACAACACAGCGACAGAATTACGATTACATTGCGACTCACAGGAATCGTTAACGCAAAATTCCTCGTTACTCGTGTAAGTCTTGCCGCTGGTCTTTAGATTTATCTTGACAGGACACTCCGCACTCGGTCGCATAATCAGACTGAATATCTGTTTGCCGGTCCACAATTTCATCGGTTTTAAGATCGCAGGCTTGGGGAGAGTTATGCTCATAGTGTCATCCGGAGCGGCCATGAAGCAAAACATTAATTCGGTAACTTGCGTTAGACTGAAAAACGAGTTCTTATGCGTCAGCATGTAAGCGCCGGTGATGAAATCCTGTGTCGCTCCTATCAGCAGTTCGCCGTTGCGAGGTGTAACCAGATTCGATTTGTTCTGTTAACATAAAACCAATTTTTTCCAATACATCCAATGTAGAATAATCGATACGTTTCAATGTATCAATATTGTTCCTGGTAGTTGGTTGATCAACGAGAGTTACGACTTACAGCCAGCAAAATCTGTGCTTCCGCTCTGGCTTCTTCCGTCTGCGGTACGTGGAGATTCATCTCGTCACCATCGAAATCCGCGTTGTACGGCGTGCAGACGCATTCGTTGAACTTGAACGTTCGATGCGTCGTCGACACTTTGGTCCTGTGCGACATTATACTCAATTTGTGCAGGGACGGTTGCCGATTAAACAGTACTATGTCGTCGTCTCTGAGATGTCGCTCAACGATGTCTCCGTACTGCAAAACGATGACTTAATAAATTACCCAGATAGCAAAAGTTTCTTGCAAAAGCAAAGTAATGCAATCTATTTGCTGGCGACTGTTGCCGTCATGTTGCCATAATAATAACGGCAGAAATATTTATTGAATTAAATGTACTTCATATCGACGATTACCTGTAAATTGTCGGCAATCTTTTTCTGATCAGAATACTTAAGGTACCGTTTGCCGGCCTGCGAATTCTTGTATTGTATAAAATTAGCACCGGGATACACGTCCGTACCATTTCTGACTAACTGGCGCATTAATTCTATATTCGCCGAATGAACCATTTCAGGATACGTCAAGGTCATCGCGACGTGTATAGGAACGCCGACCTAGAAAAATATTCGGGTAAAATAAGTCAATTAGCTATTATCAAGTTAAAATCATTGACACTCACTTGTTCTATTCGGAGATTTGGATCAGGAGAGATCACTGTGCGAGCAGTGAAATCGACACGTTTGCCAGATAAATTACCCCGGAAACGACCTTGTTTCCCTTTCAGTCTTTGAACTAGTCCTCTACCAGATTTTTTTGGCTAAAAGTATAAGCACGAAGAATTACTAGAAGAAAATGGAATATAAATTTTGCTTCTTTGTAATATACTAGTCAGAATAGTCGAATAATAAATACCCTCTTTCGAATATAAATTTTCTTGAAATACTTTTCAAGAGAACCTACTTGCATATGAAGAGGAATTCCAGATATTTCGCTGTTGATGTAAAGAGCGCAATGCAACTGGAGGAAGTCCCAATGTTCCATGTACAGTTGCACGTTAACGCCAATGTTTTTGCGAATAACATCATTGATGAGCGCTATTTCCGATAATTTCATTGTCAGATAATCTTCATTGGTACCAGCTTTTAGGTCAGACACGAGACTAGGTCTGATACAGTTCGGTGGCACAGGAATTCTCGTCAATATTAAATCTACTGGCGATCCAGAGTCGGGATTCATCAGCAAAAGATAAATATCACCGTCTGGGATTCTACTAAAGAGTTTTCTAACCTGTGTAGAAAAATGTTTATAAAATAAAATATATCAAAATCGTAAAAAGAGTAACATTTGAAACATACCATATTTGGATACAGTGTTTCAGTTAATACCGATCTATAATTTTGATCCACTATACTCTGAAATTCTCTGTCACGTTCCATTATTGTACTGAACTCGGACAATTTGTCTTGAACAACAGGATCCGTTTTCTTCAAATTTTTATACTTTTCATGTATAATTTTAAGGAAACTAGCTTTTTTAACAGGGCCATTGTTCGATTTGCAATTCGGACATTCTGTCCTTTTCTTTGCTTTCTCCCAAACTTTCTTACGCAATGCCTTGCGCTCCAAGTATGTCAGACTTGGCTTTTGTACTTTACGTAAATAAAATTTCTTTTCCTCTGGTGTTAGCAGAATATGGGCGCATCTCTATAAAGACATATATATATTGCTGTATTTAGTAACATAATAAAATCATCATATGTAACAGTAATATGAATCTCAATCGAGTCAGCGTTATCACCTTGCAAATCATTTGTAGGATTTGAACGATGGATTTAAAGTAGCCGACATGAAAAACTGGCAGTTCCAGATTCAAGTAACCGAAATGTCCCATGCAATCGTTCAATTTCTTCCCACAGGTCTTACATTCATGCCCAGTATTCATGGAACTTGCACCCTGTGAACAAACAAACAGTTTTAAAACTGTTTTATGCCTTTCCTAGCAAATTAGGAGAGATGTATATCACGTACCATACGTCTATCCAGTGCTCCATGTTGAATGGGAGTCCGTGAGGTGTCTTCATTGTACAAATTTTTTGCTATAACTTCTACATTGGCTTGTAGAAGCATGTCGTGCATACTGTCTACTCCAAAGGATATATTGGCCCTAAATAAAATAAAACATACGGCTTTTTGAATAAAAGACATATTTGTATTATATTATTTATATTTTTAATTTATTAACATATTTTTTGTCAAACTAATTAGAGTGACTTTTGTTTTTACTGTATGGATATTTTATACTTCTACATTCTTATATTTATAGTCATTGATCTCTTTACAATGTTGTGCAAATATCATGTCCCTTCTTTTATAAACATGCGACATCATGTTCGTAGGTTATACACGTGCAAAGAAAAGATGTTGCATGCAAATGCCGCACAAAGCAAAACAAAAATAGAAATAATATTCTATTTGTTTAGATCGTGTCAAAATATAAACAAATTACGTACACTTCACTGGCAATGTTCGTCTCTCTGAATTGTTCTTTAACCATTTTTAATATTAACTAATTTAAAACGAAATATACAATTACAACTCCAACTCAATCTGTCCCAGTTTCTTTTTTTTTATCAACATTATTTCTCCCGGTTAACATATATGTTCGAAATGAATTTAAAAGAATTTATTTTTATCACTCAACAAGTTAATAACAAACACAAATTAGCGGCAAGTGGTAACGAATAAAAATGCCGACAAGATTGCCCTGCCAGAGTGCCAGCGCCAGCCTGTCTGCTTCTGTCATAGAAGTACCACCAGTATATAGTAGCGCAACTCACCTAAGTTTGCTTGAACAACGCGAGTTGTGCGGATCCAACATGGCGACCGACCAATTAGGAAGAGGGAACAAGTTCGCGTCTCTCTATATTTTAGGGCTCTAGTTGAGACCGAATAGAAGTAAAAAGAAATGAGGAGAGTGTCGAATGTCGCGGTAATGAGAAGCGTACCGAATGTCGCGGTATCAAGTTCCTCTTATCGCAAACTCATGAGTTTTCGAGCTTCTCTCCAATCGAGTTGATAATATCCGACCGGAAGTACCCAAGTCTCGCAAGTTAGCGCTAAATACTGATCAGACAATTTCTCTTATGACAACGGTAAGTGCAAAACTTTCATCTATATAAAAAGTTTCCCAATAATATTCGAACATCCTGACCTGTTGCATGTATGCTCCGCTTTGAATCTTGTATGTTCATTACATATACGATAGAAGAGTACGCGGAAGATGCTTCGAGATACAAATTTTCAGGGTCTATTTTACTTCTCCGTGTAAATGTATAAGAATTATTTTTCTTTTGCACGAAACTGTTTAGAATTGCTAATTTTAATACAATTTTGTGTTTATACATGTCGCATAATGATCATGTAACTAAAAGTATTTACTAAATAAAGTCGTACAAGTCGCGCAATTATATTGTTCCCAAAATTTTATTAATGCATTAAAATTAATATATTGAAAGAAAATGGCAGTTGCAATATCAACATTATAATATATGAGAAATTAACACGAATATTGTTAATTTTTGTATTTGTAACAATTCGTTTCTGTTAATGTAGAAAATGGCTTTTAATCCCATGAAATGGAAAGCAAGGACCGTCATGTACGGTATTCTTGGCGTTTTATCTTTTTACGCGTTGTTCATTCACAAAGTAACATATCAAGTGATATTCGAGGCCACGATAAATAATTCGAATCCCAAGCACGTTTGGGAATTTGTGGCTGATTTCAGCAACATGAAGAAATTGAATCCAACAATGTGAGTACAAGTTTATTCATGCGCGCGCATAGACACCCGACACACACACAGACAAAATTTTAGTATTTTGGAATTAATTTGGAAACGAAATAAGAATTGTAATAATAATGATCTGAGAAATAATATTGATTTTAATTCGTAAAAAGAATATATTATATTGCACATGTATATTTTTTTTCTGAATTTATCTTTTGTTTGCAATTGAATGAATACCTGAATTTGTACTTATTTTATAGAGAAGACTTTAATATAATTGCGGAAAGCGGGAATTACGATCATTGGAAATACACTGTGCAATACACCGAACATTTAAGTCATTTGCCGATGATCCGTAACGTAGCACACGGACATTACGCTGTAAGACCAGATAATAATGGCTACGTCATCAGTTCCAAGCATCGAACGTGTTTCTTCTTCGACTTCAATTGTTGTAAGTAAACGTGAACTGTTATTTTATCTTGTTTTGTAATATTTTGTAATACTTCGAAACTGTGTTCTTCCTAAGCGATGTAAAATATTTTAAAATCATTTCAAATTATTTTAACTCATTTCAATTATTTTAAATATCTTATACATTATTCGATTAAAGATCAACTCTTTGACAATCTGCTCTCCATTTTACTTTCCAGTGGAATCTGTTTCGCAATTCAGATTCGATGAGGACGGCACTGTCGATACAAAATGTATCGAGACTGTGCAGTATGAATGTCCAATTGCGTTCTCACCTTTGTGCCATAGGGAAGTCATGTATCAACGGAGAGAGATCATGAAGAGGCTCAAGTTGAAATTTACTGAAAGCCATAACAAGGAGGATTGAAATCATCATAGATGTACTTAATTATATTGTCAACTACATATTCTTACAGATTTTTTTCTAATAAAGCAATTATATATTTGTATCATGCAATGTTAAACGCATTGGTTTTTTTTTACAATTCTGATGAATTATTATTAGGTCTATGCAAAAGTTTTAGTCCTTTTTTCGCACGTTTTCACTTTAGATAATATATGCAATACAATTTAGTCATTATAATATTTGTCCTCATTTTCTACGATTTTTTACCATCTCTGAGATATCCGATTTCTTCACTAAAAGAAAACGGCAGTTTGCAGACAACGTCGATCTATTTTCGTATCTCAACACATATCGAAAACGTTGTCCAGCGAAGAAATGCTTCGATTGGAATAAACGGTAAATTGAAGGCGCAAGTTGGCTGAATACGCCACGTGTGGGGAAATCTCCAGCTCAAGTTAAAAATGGCTTCCCGAGTATGTACAAAGAGCAATATACAGGGTGGACCATTTAAAGTATTCCAATTAGGTTTTCTTTCAGATCAGTTTACGAGATCAAATCAGCTATACATCCCTTTTTAAACGTGCTATCTTTGCGTTGCAAGACATGAAAAAAAACAATTTTAGTACTTTTCATATTTTTATATATTCTTTATAGTTTACAAAATTACAAACGGTACAAAAAGTTTTATACTTTATACTGTGCGGAATAACTCTTTAAAGATAAAACGTATAAGTATGACGAATGTTTCGGTCACCACGAACTTTACGAGCAGCTTCACGAGCTTCACGGCGTTCACGGACCTGGCGACCGGCACGTTTCCATCTTTTGGCTGTAAACAGAGTATTACTTATTAACATATGTATATGGATATATATATATATACACACACACACACACACTTATAAGCAATATTTACGTCGTATCGGTGTCTCTGTTGATATTAATGTCGATACCGATGACGTCGCCGAATCTAATGCCGGTGTCGGTACCGGTACCAGTGCTAGTGTCGGTGTCGGTGTTGATATTGGTTCCGATGTCGGTGTCGGTGTCGGTGCGGGTACCGAGGTTGATGTCGAGATCGATGGCGGCGTAGGTGTTAGTGATGGTGTGGATGGCGATGACGTTTTTAGTAATTTCTTTTTTAACATTTTGATTTCTTCCTGCAGAGAAGCAATCAACAATGCTTGCTGCTCGGCTTCTACTTTAGCAGCCGCCGCCGAAACTAACTCGTCCTCCTTTTCTGAAGTACAAAATTTAATTAATATCTGTGTTACTTGTTGAAAACACGTGAATGAAAAATGTAACGTTCATTGATATATATGAGGAAGGACGATGATGATTATATAGATATTCATACATACAGATACACACATGTGCTGCCACAGATCTCATGATAGATTAATATAAATAGATTATAATATACTATAATACCCAATAAAAGTAAACTGCAGTTTTGATGCTAAAATGATGTCAAATATGATGTAAAAAGTACAGTTTTGATGCTATATTGACATTATTTTAATATCAAAACTGCGGTTCGTTACACTCTGATTAGGGGTTATTATATTATGTATATTACATATATAATAACAATTTTACACAATTTATATACATATGTCATTTATATATATGTATATATATAATGACGACACACATATGTATATATATGTGTGTGTGCGTCATTTATAATTATACGCCTATCTCCCAAATCAAATAAAAATATATTATATAATTGTAATATTGTAAGGATGTGTACTCACGTTCGTTATACGAGGCCATGATGATACGATATGATCCTTGTGATAACGTAACCACGACCGGCTCGTACGGCAATTGTTTTTTCTGGCGAATTCTCATCGTCCTTCCTTGTATACATCAATGAACGTTACATTTTTCATTCACATGTTTTCAACAAGTAACACAGATACGCGCGTTACTATTTGAAAAGCCAAACATTTTTATCTGTTCTTAAGAAACATTCTGAATTTATAATTATAACTTTTTCTAATAATTTTCACAGTGTAAATAAAGCAATATTTTCAAATATTAGTACATAATCAATTAGATTGGGTTGACCGAAAGTTAAGAATTAATACAAAGTTTTGTGTTTGAATTTGCTAAAAACTGCACAGATTACTTTCTGGTAATACAGGACTTTATATTAAGAATTAATCTAAATCTAGTTTTTCATTTTAATTTTGTTAAAAAGATTCTAGGTCAACCTAAAATAGATTATACACTTTACATGAAGAAATCCGTGTAACATCATCTTTTCAAGAAAAAAGTACATAAAAGACGCCAAGTTTACACGCCGGTTGATTTTATGAGAAAAATATAATATAACATCGTTTTAAAATAAACAAATTTTCCTAGAACACATACATGACACAAAATCAATTATCTTGTATTACAAATTCATAATTGTAATTTATGAAAAATATATTTTTAAAATGTAATAAGTACAAAATTTGTTAATGCAAAAAACTTGGTGGATTTTATTGGATTAACTGTGATAAGAATTCATATAAATGATATAATTTTATATATAAATGATATAAGTTTTGCATTTTTGAATTACAGCAGCAGCGCTCAGCGTTAAAAGTCTTTCAAAATATTTTTATCCTTTTCCTTCTCTCAAATAAAAAGAAAGATAGGAAATGTTTGAAGCATTTGTAGCACTAAATGGCCCGCACCTGCAAACTCTCTGATACCAATTCCTCGTAAAAAAGCGGGAATTTATTCGAAGTTCGAATAATTATAGCAGAGCGCTGAAAAAATATTATTTTTTATGATATATGCCTAGTAAATTAAATTTAGGAAGTACGATAATCGATTATCGATAATATGATCATATATTTACCCATGTTGGATATACACTACACATGTATATATGTATTTGTATACAATTCGCTGTTAGTGACTTTAGCAACTATCGATATATATCGTACGACCAACGTACAACATCGAGTATAAAATCTTTCATGACAGAGTGGTAAAAAAAGGCAGGAGTGTGCTCGGAAGATCAACAATTTATCGAAAACACCGCAGATGTGAGAGTTTAACGTGCGGACGCAGAAGAGAACGTTCCTCGTTTGGAAACTGAGAGCTTTTGTATTTTTATTCTCATTTAAATATTCCACCGTGCGTAGTATTTAGCAGTATCGTTCGCACACACACAAGTTTGTATTTCAAAAACTGAAAATATGTCTAATAAATTTGAAACGTAAGTAAAAGTGTTTTTTATTTTATCGTATGTTACTCCGTTGACGTTTTTGAGGTTAAGCGTGTTGGAGCACACCGTGAAAAAATCACATGTCAAGCATGAAAATTTTTGTTGTCGCGTAATAATTGTTTAACAACGCGGTCGTTTGAGTATATTTATCTGTTACTGCAAAAATGTGACTTTGATCCGACAGAAGAAGGGATGATATCTCACATTAATTCGAATGTCAATTTAATCCAAGTGTATAAGCTCTAAATTTTGTTACAATATGTTTATGTGCTGAATTGTAATTTAATACTGTTTCAAATAACAAGGTTTTAGATCAATAACAATATTGTTAATATATTTTGAATATATAGAAGAATTAATATGAGATACGAGTCTTGCGGTATATAGCAATAACTTTTCACATTGTGGAACAGCATGTATTTGACAGATTGTAGATATAAACGTGAATGTAGTGTTACGTTTAACTTATCTTACAAAATATGATAGTACTTACAGATTGAAGGCTACCGAGGACAGTGACGAGGAGACCCAATCAAAGAATAATCAAAAAGTTGAAAAGGGTCTACTAGTGAGTATGATAGAGAAGATTAATAAGAATAAAATGTTCATATTAAATAATTCACGATTTCTTTGCAGCCTCCAATAGAAATAAATCCAAACGAGCACAAACTACAATATGCTTATGCACTCTGGTACAGTCGACGTAGCCCTGGCAAACAGACCAGCATACAGAGTTATGACCAAAATTTGAAGCTGATCGGCAGGTTTGCGAGCGTGGAGCAATTTTGGGGTCTTTATAGTCATCTAGTACGACCTTCGGAGCTTACGACACATACAGATTTTCACCTTTTTAAAGTCGGCATAAAACCTATGTGGGAAGTAAGTATTATATTATTCTAGTATTAGTATTAGTCCATTTATTACCGGAAATGTCGTACGCGAAACTTAATCGCTCACTTCATTTAGGATGAAGCGAATCAAAAAGGTGGAAAGTGGATAGTAAGATTACGAAAAGGTTTAGTATCTAGATGTTGGGAAAATCTTATACTGGCAATGTTAGGAGAACAATTTATGGTGGGAGAAGAAATTTGCGGTGCTGTTGTGTCTATAAGGTTTCAGGTAGGAAATTCTTCGCTTACAATAAATTCTGTTTTATTGTAAAATTGAAACAACAATGAAAGATTGCGTGAAATGTGTTTTTGCAAATAGGAGGATATAATATGCGTTTGGAATAAGACTGCGTCCGATGTGGCGACAACAGCGCGAATCAGAGATACGTTAAGAAGAGTGTTACATCTTCCAGCTAGTGCCTCTATGGAGTACAAAACCCATAATGAGAGTTTGAAGAATGTACATCGGCTCTAAGTCTGTTCAATTTTGAAAACATGTTATACGCTCACGAGACTCATAGGTAAATACTCTCTTAAACAATTTAGTGTAAAGACATAAAAGATTCTTGGCATCCATTTTCTTTCATTTTTTCATCATGTGATTCTATCTCTTTCAGATAATTGCATACTTTCTGGACGGAAAGTAAGAGACGTGGAAGATATTTGAAAACATCCATTTGACGATACACTTTATTCCCAAGTGTCTGTGTTGTAACTTATGTAAATAATAAATACACATTGATAATAAATAAATTCCGCTGTTTCCGAGATGTGCGATATCACGAACGTTAGTCGCTATGATTATCTTTACAGAATTTTATCTATTCAGCGCAAATAAATTTACTAAAGTTCTTTCGTTCCACCACCATCTTGAAGTAAATTTTACAAAGTTTTTTCATTTAACGGTAGAAAAAAGAGAGACAGTTTTTTACTTTTCAAGTTTACACGGCAGTTTTCTGCAGACCATTATTTTCAATCCAAAGTTTTATTTTATCATTGTATTGTACATAGGGTGTTGTATATAAAATTATCATAAATAACGGATGAGAAAAACGGAAGTGACAAGTGTTGTCACTCACTTGCGGACATTTTTAATATTTAGAATTCAAGCTGACTTTATACAGGAAGACTTATCTAGCTGTACATGAGATCATATCATTCACAGAATCTATATATGTAATTGTTACGAATAGAAAAATATATCACAATCATTCTATCATGTAGCATCAAGATTTCCAAGTCAAAGCAAAGCGAACATAAGTAACCTTACATTATTTCTCGCATTACACTGTATAAAGGATACACAACTTGTTCGTGAGTGCATAATCCGTTCGTCTATCTGTATAAAGCATTCTTTCAATATATGTACATAAATTCGTGATTTGAACGATGGTATTATATTAGTTTCTAATAGGCCTAGAAATATACAATTCACGAGCCAGGATACGTTCGCACAGAGAAATGTCCCGAAACATTTCTCAGCGTAAAAGTACGATTATAATATAATAATTACAACACAAAGATATTATATTATTTTGGTCGATTAATCTTGATAATTATCATTTATAGACTAGAGTCAAGTATATTTTATAAAAAAAGGAGGCCCAACACAAACAGGTCTTGTATTAATTGCTTTTACCTTAAGATTCTACCTGTGTACAAAAAGTTCTCTTTTATATATATACCTATATATATATAATTTATATATAAATTTATATATACATAAAATTGAGGTTTTATAAACCTAAGACAATATTTGCAACCATACCTGTAATAAAATGAGATTATGTTAATCATTACGATTTGATTTGTAGAAAAATACAATTCTACGCTTACCTAGGACAAATGAGAAAATTAATTTAAAATTCACAGAAAGATGGAGGTAATCCGGCAACCTTTGGCTCTGATCTCCCTCAGTAGGCAATAACAGTCCAACTATGCATATAATTCCTGCGATAAGTGCTACATAATTCGTACCTCCTGAAACGAAGTTTTCAGTTACAGTACATAAGCTGTCGTAGACAAATCGCGACGTGTACTCACTATTCAACGTTTTATTTCGACTTATGAGCTCGTAGGATTGCTGCTGCCTGTTTTCATTGATCGGAAGTTGCTGAAACATGTCCGGATCTGGTGTCGATCTCCCAGCTGCATCTGTTACTCCTGAGAGAAGTTTAGCTTCCACGTCCCTCTTGCCGATTATCTGAATTTGTTTCAGAAAAATTTTATGCTTTACATAAATTTTCCTTTATACTTAAAATATTCTTTAATTGCATTGTTAAATTTGTAATATTACCTGTTTGGTAGGATATTCTTGCATGTGTATCCTGAATTTGTCGACGACATTGCAATTACTTGCCAACAACGCTGTATGTCGGATAACAATGTCAACGCAAGACTTGGCTTTTATTATACCTTCCGGATCAACAACTTGATATTTGTTCGGTGCGGTACACAAAACTAAAATATTGAGATTAATCACATAGAAAATGGAGGCTGAAAATATGCTGTTAGCAGAAACGTGTGAGTAAAAATACCTTTAAACTTCATGGGAAAGTCATATAGATTGTACAAAGTTAGTACTTGTTTGTGAGTAGATTGATCATCTAAATAAAATGTAATATTTTGTGGAAGCACAAAAATTGGTAACTTCCGTGGTGTGGTTGCTAATGACGGTGACATTATGCTCCTTTAATTTTATGTTGTCCATGTACTCTTAGAATATATTAGCCATAAACATTTTGAATCACGCACATATATCGTTTTCCTACAAATATGTCAATTTTAATTTTGTATGTAACTTTATACATCTTCGGTTTTGATGCAGGCATAGATTTATATGTAACATTGACTTTTAATTACATTCACTAAATTTATCAATAGAAATGTCATGTACATAACCTATTATACAATTTATATGATATTACAAAAAGGCCATGGTGTTAAATTTATGCGAATAGAAATAACATGACGTACCAGCAAACGTGATATTTTTGGCAATTAATAGATATTGAAAGAAACTGTATGACAATGGAAAATCTGGTTTGGGAAATTTATTATTATAAGAGGATGAAACTCTCGAGTCTATAACGTTGGTTATTGTCTGAATAAAATCATGGTCGCAATACGCGGTTAAAAGTTTATGAAGTTACAATTCACATGTGAAAACAAGTGATCATTCCGACTGGACTTTGTATTATTTCGTGCAGTCAAAAGATATTTACAAGATATTTACAAACAATTGAAACTTTGACTCATCAGTACATGTACATACATACGTACACTGACATAACACTTCTCGCATTAAGAGAAAAGACCTGGGGAAAAATCCAAATTTTAGCAAAATCAAAATTTCAATGCAAAATTTTGCATGAAGTTTTAATACAGAGTTTTGTGTTATCAGAAAGACTTTTTTATCCGGATTATTTTATGCGGATTTTTTTAGCAAAACTAAAAAACGCGAAACTTTATATTCTTAATAATAAATGAAGAAAAGTAAATAATATTAATTATGAGAAAATAAACGAGATCTATTTCAAGCATTTCGTCCGAATAAAAGTTCAGACGAAAATTTGTCCACAATTGCGATTGGACACTACCAATCACATTACTTTGTGCTAGGGACATTGCAAATCACCAAAGCAAGTGGCACTTGCGAATCACAAATCTCAACATGGCCGAATTAGTCCATCCGGGTGCCATTACCGAAGGAAGAAGAAGCCAATCACAAAATCCTTTCCGTAGATTCTTCTGTTGTCTCTATCGGAACAGTGTATAAGAAATTGTGCAAGGTGAGGCAAGATGTCGACCAGATGAGAGGGAGATTGTTTTTAAACAAGATCAATTGTTTTTAAGATTAACATCAGGTATGTATTGCAATAAGTGGACCAAAAATATTTGAACAAACATCATTATATTATTTTCTTAGTATTACATTACATATTTTTACATGCATCTTTAATATATGAAGAATGTAATAGTACCGATATAAACTAATTTTCAAATCCTATCTTTCGTCTCGCTTTTCTGTAATATTCGATAGACAAAATTTTCGCAACTCGTGTTATAAGCACGAGTCAATTTCGACTTTTTGGCTCAGTATTATTATTAGAACGATATTTATTAGACACGTTCTCGCATGTACACTCACGCATACACATACGCACGCATTCACACGCATTTGTAAAATATATTTAGTATTTGTCAATGGTTCAGATGCGCAACAAAGTCGCTCGTAGTTTTCGTTTTAATGGTTATCGTTATGTCGTTTTTTTTTTCATCGTAGAATGCCATTAAATCATTCGTTCCGGACGAATCTATCATAATACAGAATCATCATTCGGGAATCAGAATATCGAGTACCGAATAACCGCACAGGCACGAAACTGCTTACGAGTCCTGTCTTTTATTTTTTTTTGTCGCTTCTCCGCACATGTAATGTGTAATTTCGCGCATTTACGCTTGCTTGGGGTGCGCGACGGGTGCAGCTGACTCGGAACGGAAACATGATAGAAGGAAACCAGTGTACATGAGGAAGAGGATAGCAATGGCGATCAACATGTACATGTAGATGTTCAGTTCTGGTTGGCGATATCTGTTTTTGCGCAGCCACTCGAGAACGTCCAGTTCCTTGTGCAAATCGCCTACGGAATCATGAAAACAGAATAGATGAAAGTTATTTTATAATTTGATACCTTTGATACTGGTCTATCCTCTATCAAATAGTTAATTTACACGTAGTAAAATCACATTTAAATCACATTGAAACTTCGGTGAAAAATAGGCTACCGTGCAATCTAATCTTACCTCGGTAGATACTTGGGAATCGTTTGCGGAAGTGTACGATAGCGGGAAGCTTGGTGACTCCCCACTTCCTGGCATATCTGGGATCCGCCATTTTTACAAATGTAATATCCAGATTGTCGGTCTCGCCATCAATTTCCTCCAATCTCTCGTTAACATCCTCGCTTTCTTGACTGTCGTGTTCATCTAGAAGGGACAGTGACGATAGGCAACATATTTAATTTTAATGGATTTACACGTTTGTAATATTATTAAATTGTCATAATCTATATTTGGTTTTACTCACAAAAAAAAACTGCGAGGAACTCGTTTTCGTCCAACAGCTTATCCAGCATCTTCTTGTTGACTTCCTCAATCTCATTTTTGATTTCGAACACGTCTTGAGAAGTGAGCCATTGCAAAATTTTGTCTTCTTGCGTAAGATCACCGTCGTATACAAGCGGCATTTTCTTTCGAAAATAAACAAGCGATGGAACATTGAGAACACCATATTTTTCATCAGCTTCTAAGCTACAAATTTTAACGAAATCGATGCCAAACAGATCAGCTTCGCCATCGATCTTTTCCAATGCTTCCATGATTTCATCACATTCCGGACAATCTTCATCGTCTAGAGGATGTAAAATCATTAAAGAAAGATGTGCTAAGTCGAAAGTTTGATGTCACGAAATCAATTATTATTGTATAACGTACAAAAGAAGACAGCTAGGAAGGGAGATTCATCGAGCAGTCTCTCTAGCATTCTGTCATTAACGGATTCAATCTCGTCAGCTAGTTCTCGATTATCGTCGTCGATCAACCACTCGAGAACTGATTCTTCATTCTGGAGATCTCCTGTATAGAACATTATCAATTTTTTCTGCATTATTTCGTATAAAAACAACGGATATTATAATAGTCAATAGACAGTCAAACCTTCGAAAAGAAGGGGATTGCCATTTCGAAAATAAACGAGTGCTGGAAATGTCTTGATCGAATATCGTTTCGCCAGCTGCGGATCTTGGATCTTTACCATATGAATTCCAAATACGTCGCATTCATCGTCGATTCTTTCCAGACCCTCCAGAATTTCGTCGCATATATGACAATTTTGCTTATCTACAATAAAGACATTGGCAGCAGATTTATATATGGCATGTCTGAAAAAATAATTCAAATTTCTTTTCAACTTCCATTTGACTTACTGAAATAGACAGCTAAGTATTGCGTTTCCTCAACTGACGTTTCCAGCATTACTCTTGTGATCAACTCGATTCGATCTTCCGTTCTTTGAGTAATCAACCACTGTAATACTTCTTCTTCCACAGAAAGGTCACCTATAAATGAGGAAGTGAAGTAATATAAATCATTATTGAGAAACCTAATTGCTAAAATCGCATACCTTCGAATACATTTGGTAGTTGGTTTTCGAAGTAGACTAATACTGGTAAATCGGTCACCCCATAATCCTCAGCTACTTTGAAATCCTATAAAATGGATAGAGATTTATATAACGTTATTAAAAATTATATAACACTATAAATAAATCAAAACAAATATTAATTTTATAAGTTTTAGAAAGATAATTTTCTATCAGGAATTATAGAATCATTTCTTTTATATATCTTTTACTATTATACCTTTGGAGTTTTATTATCAATAATAAATCAACCAGTATTGATTATAGTATATATTCAAAATACAAAATACAAAAAAATGCATTTGATATATCATTAATTTGTGCTTACTTGCGTTTTCACGAACGTAATACCGTGTCTATCGCAATCATCATCAATGTTCTCTAATTCCTCCAATATTGCCACGCATTGCCCGCACTCATCCGGATCTGAAGAGGAACTTTATTACTATCGACAATTCGCAGTTCTCTTAAATAATCTACTATAATAATAAAAATAGAGGCAGCTGTGCGATACTATATGATGGAAAACACGCATACCATCGATGAATGCTTGCTCGATGTAAAAAAGGATTTTGCTAAATACAAGGCAAGTGTGATAACACGTTTTAGAGTGTGAGTAGTACGACGAGAAGGATCGAACATCTATCTACGATATACGCATAATGTTTGAGTATCTAGAGACATTAAAGCATTTGTGTGTTTCGAGGATAGAATATAAGCGACAGAGAGGGAGAGGAAAAGAAGAATAACGAGGGAACTTTGCATGCTGATCGAGATTTGTAGTTCACTACTGCTTGGCTGCGTATTCTATTCTCATGTCGCATGCTTTGCTCTCGTGCACGTGCACCTGTGTAACTGTGTACGTAATTGTATATAAAGAATATCTATATAGAGGGAAGATGTATTGTTCCTTGGAGAAAGCATCCTACGAAAGTTTGGCCTGGAAAGTAGCAGTTCTATGTCCAATATTCTGTTAGCTATAAAACAAAAATATTCAAGAGAAAGAACACTGATAATTAAAAGTTATCTGTTCTGAAATACGTTTTACGGTACTCTTATAACATATTTTTATTAATTTTGATGTTCATTTAATTACTATAGTGATAAATGCAGGACATAACGATAAAACAGATAAAAACCGTAAAGCTAATATTATCAATGTTCCTTTATAATTTACTTCTTACACGAAAAGATACATGCATTAAAATGTGCGTTATGCTACAAAGCTTTTCCGGATTTTCCGGCAAAGCTTGCATAGTGTCGATGAATCGTGTCCTTGTACATAGAGAAAGAATACAGCTAATACAGCACATTTTATATTACTCTAATAAATTTTGGTTTGCGTACCATATCATAGACACACAAAAAATTAGTTAAAACAATTATTTCTATTTAATAGAAATAATTTTGCTAAATCTACAGATTATTTTGCTATAAAAGATAATAATAAATTGTTCCTTATTCCACCTTATTAAATCGTGACATTTACAATTACAGTTGCTGTAAACAAAATGCATCAATTTTAGATAAATTATTATGTTTTGCAGCTAAACTTGTTTTACGCTTTTAAAACTCATGGTTCTCCAAGTACATTTGTTCAATAAGATTTTTTTATTCTACCAAGAAAACAGATTTTCTTGTAATATAAAATAATTGATTATAGCAAGAGAATTTAATTTTATATTTTCATATAAAATGTGATGCATGTGCTACAATGGTTTTGCTGCGACGGAACAAAGTTTTTCCACGTGCGTTTGCATATGCTGGGATTGTATCTCGGCTATAATCGAGACAACTAATCTGGAACATAAACTATAAACCACAGAGAAATAAAAAGAAAAGAGAATAGAATAAGGAGAAAAGAGAAAGCTCGGGACGATCGTTTAAATTTTGTTCTTGCTTTGATCTGCTTGCTCTGTACCATCGAGATCGTTGGCTGCGTCCGCGTGTTCCACGGTCCTGTGCTCCTGCTTGTGGCGCATCTGCTTGCGGTACGTTTTTGATTGGCACATGTCGCAAAGCGTTCTGTTCCCTACGGCATTAGTACACAACGTGTACAACATCGGAGCAAGAATTGACAGTACATGATAGAACGGAGGGACGGACCAAAAAGATTAAAACGTGTCGATATTTGTTAGAAGTAGTTAGTAGTATTTTTATAGTTGTATTTATATTATATATATATATGATTAATTTAATAACCTAAAGATGATAAAAAAGGGACGAATGTAAGTGGAAACGTTGCGCAATACATGATGTGTACTACAAGTGGACATCAAGAGATTAATGTACTTTTGTCAATGTTCCACAAAATTATTCTTTCCTGGCAAAATGCGGTTCTGTCCGATCTCGCTACTTGGACAGAATGAATACGAGTATTGTGAAAACAAACGGTTGTTGATTTCTTCACTAGGACAGTAATATCACATGTTCAATAAGGAGTCAATATAAATCAAGTAAAGGAAGGACAAAGTAGCTGTTCGCCAAGTTTGCATTATTTCAAGTGTTTTGAAACTTACAGAAATACACGGCTAGAGATTCCGATTCGCGTATCAGATTTAAAAGTTCTTCGCCTTCCAGGGCCTCGATCACTTCACCCGATGGATCCTTCTGCGTCATCAACCATTGCAATATCTGCTCCTCGTCGTATAAATCACCTGTCAAAATGATCTTTCTATTATTCTCGTCTACGCCCAGTCGCTGAAGATCAATTTGATTTGTACCTGCATATATGACTGGCTCCTTCGATCCCATCTTGAAGAACAATATGGCTGGTAACGCGAAAACTCCATACTGTTTGGCTAGTTGTTTATCATCGATTTTGACGAATTTAATACCAGCACTGTCGGCCTCGTCATCGATATGTTCGATTTCCGTTAATACCCGGCCACACTGTTTGCAGTCGTTGCTGTCTAAACAGATGCGCGATGTATCAAGAAGAATAAAACCAGGCACGATTGTTACTCGGGTTGTGTTATACTTACAAAAGAATACGGCTAGATAATCAGTCGTCTGTCGAACTTTCCCAAACATTTTCTTGTTGATACGTTCTATGTGATCAGTGAGTTCCATATTTTCTGGATTGGTCAACCAATCAAGTATCTCTTCCTCATCGTCGATGTCACCGTCATAGTTGATGTTCTTACCCTTGCGGAAATAGGTAATACCAGGTGGATTTCGGAAACCATACTTTTTCGCCATTAACCGGTCCTTCATTCGAACAATTTTTATCCCATATTCCGCTGCCTCGTCATCAATCAACTCAATGTGTCTAAGCACTCTAGGACTTTCTGGATCTTCTTCTTTATCTAAACGTTTTTGTCACAAGAATTATTATAATATTTAGAAAATATTTTGTTCCGCGTCTTTGTAATTTGTTTTTTTTTTTTTTTTTCATATAAAATTATTATCTTTTATCACCAATAACAAATCATCTTGTATGAATAAACAAGTGATTGTTTATTATACACTCAATATGACTTTTTAATAAAAAAATTTAAATAATTTTTTTTTAAAGATCAAATTTTATTCTGATATAAAGTAGAAGAATTGCTTACAGAATATGACAGCGAGAAATTCTTTTGTTTCAATGTATTTAACAAGAGTTTCACGATCTATTTCTTCAATGCTCTCGTCGGTCTTCTGTTTCACCATCCATTCTAGTACTTCAGTCTCATCGAGAAGATTACCTAAATGTTGTGTATCAACTCAGTACATTACTTATTAATTATTTGTGTATAATGTACTGACCAAAACTAAATTAATGTCAAAACAATGAAATTTCTTCCAAATTGGTGCCAACTGAGAAACTTTCTGACATATTTGTTGAATTATATATATTATAGTTTTATTATAAATTTGTTATGACGCTGTTCTGGAATGGCTATCCTTTTTTATCGATCCTTTTAATACATTTTAATATAATAAAATTATTTTATTGCAAACAAGTAAGGTAGGCGAAGCAAATACAAGAAGTATTAGGAACTGTATTTATTATTATCATATAATCATTGAGTTTTATTATCGTACATGCTGTTCTTATGCAAATGACAGACTTATTGGCTCGTGGAAATGTTCACGAGCAATAATTTATAACATCTGAGAATCGTGATCACAGGTACAATACGACAATAAATTTTGATATATTATAAATTTCATCTGTTGATAACGCGAAGAATTTCTCTAGTATTTACAATCGAATGATTTTACTCTTCTATGTCGAGATATTATATTATTTTATACGCACATTTCACATATAATTCGACATTTCAGACGCATTGACGTGTTTATATTCCATAATATTGAACAAGAGGAACAGAAAAGTATTTTTAACAAATTTAAAATAGAAATAAATAATCGAGGAGGGAAAGATGTTTTCTTTATTTTGATTTTCTCGTGTGAACTAATCAACAGAAGGTTATTCTTTCTTTTGTGTTTTATGTCGGTTTATGCGGAGTAGTAAGTTACGTAAGCGATTAGTGATAGTTTATGCACAAGAAATTCACATATTTCGACGTATTTAAACATTATAAAGAAAGAACGATAAATTTATATCGATATTAAAAGTTGTACTCTAAGTGATATGTACGACTGTATTCGTAATTTGCAAGCCAGGTTCCTTCTTACTTGTATAATGTATCCTTTCTTTGTACCATTCTTACAAATCCTGAAATTTCTTTTACATATCTTTAAGAAAATCTTATAACCTTATAAATACAATTTTGTGTGACGCGTGTGTGTGTGTGTGTGTTATACGTGTGTTAAAGAGACAAGAGCTAACTTGATGAGATCGATGGGTTTTATTGGAACAAAAAAGGCATACAGATATCGGTAAAAATGAGGCTTCAGAGTAAAAGGTTTAGTTACAAACTATTAATTCCACGTTAGATTAATTGCTAAAGCGTGTACTGCAAAATTTCGGTGGAACACTAATGTGTGTATGTACGTGATAGTCTCGGCAATAGCGACGTGCGACTGTTCCTTCCTCTACATTATAAAGTTCTATCTCTTACTGCGCGAATATTACTGATAAAATGCAACGAAACACGATACCGTTGGTCGGTTAACGGGTTAATATATAAAATAAAACCGATTGTTAAACAACATCCAGCGTTAGATGGTATTAAGAATCAGAACTGTATAAAAAATGCATACGTTACAAGAGTAATTCTGTCTATCGCGTAATCATCGACGAATACACGCTGTCGCGTATTACGTCTTCTCGACTACCTGATGCTTCCGATACTTCGATAGCTTCTTACGTACAAGAGACATTAAAATCGCAAATGTTTATTTGTCTTTCTGTGCACGACGCACAGATGAACACATCGAGAAGAAAAATGACAATGTCGTTGACTATAGCGATTAGAATAACGTTACATTATAATGCTGATGACGATGATGTTAACGATGGTGACACAACAATGACGAACAGGTCATGAGTTCAGTAGCGAACACGATGATGACAATTTATGTGGGCGATGTCGTTGATAGTTGTAACGGCGACGATAACAGGTGCATAGAGACGACACATTTGTTTTCTCTGGGAAATATGTAACATCGTTACTTGTTCAACGTCTCGATGAAACGTTTGATTTATTTTGCGTTTTCTTCCAGCTATTCCTCATGGCATCCTTTGTCGTTTGTATGGATTCTCAGTCACGCGAGCCTTGCCATCGTTCGACCGTTATCCAATCAGTAAGTACTCTTTCCTCATTTCTCAATCGTCACTCACAGTTTGACCTCGTATGCCTAAACGCCGATGCGCGTCACAGCCGCTTAGATCTTCATTAGGTAAGGAATTCCAGCCACAACTGCAACAACCCACAATCCCGACCCAACTCTCAGTGAGAAGGCAGAAAAAAATAATTCCCGCGATTCTTCTCATCAAGCAATTTAACGTTAAACACGATCCTGTTATGAGTCCTCTTCAACGACGACGTTTTGTTCGGGAAGACATGTATCAATCCTCTCGAAAGCGTATATTTCGAATCTCGACTAGCGACTAAGAAAATTCGTAGGAAGCTGGAGAAGCTTTTAAGAAGAGATCAACGAATATCTCAGGACGGAGCTAGGCTGGTTTACGAATTGTTTTTGTGTACGATTTTGCGTATCGCCAGAACGAAAACTGTTCGAGAAAAGAGACATTTATTTCCTTAAAACAGGTATTGAGATTGAAAAAATCATATTGCTCGCTGTTAAAACATACGGTACTTGGAAGCAATTCGTGAACGAGCTCAGTCCCATCGTCGGTGAATCAGTCCATTACACAATAAGGAGGTACAGTCTGCAAGTGAGTTGTCGAGTCGTTGATCCGAGATAAATTAATGAATCGATCAGCGCGGTCAATAAAATGATGCTCGTTATTTCGACGGCCCGAGGACTCGAAGGGTCCAGCTGTCGGTGCCAGCCGCGTAGAAGTCACACACGTCTTCGAACGTCTTGCTCGTCTGGAAGTCGCGCGTGTTGTTGACGTTCTTCATGGATCGCGCGAGACCCGCGAGGTACCTGCATCCGAGATACGAAGACGAAAAGTCAGGTGACCATATCTTTCATCTTTGCTACAGCGACTCTTCCTGCGCGGTTGGCTCGGCCTTAGAAATCTTTCTTCGAGTTTACTTATTCCCCATTCCCCTTCTCTTTTCCGTCGCTAATTACGCTAAGCGCTTATTATATGTTTATCCTCTATCTATCTGTTTTTCCGAAGATACACCCATTAAATCGCTGCCCAGCGCAGATGACGGCGCAATCTATCTCTATTTCGAATCTTTCTCCCTTTCTGATATAACTTATTTGCACGATTGATTGTTGACATACTATATCTCATTCTAAAGAAATCGACGAACGACGATGAAAATTTTTCCTCCTCGATACGCTTATATGACGTTATGCCGAAATAACTAAATTGGGCCGACGTGGACGCGAACGTGGGCAACCATTTAACTTCGCAGTTGGTTGGAATATTTACCGCTTCCGAAAAATCCTCTTTTGGCCTTAGGTTTGAGTTCCTTCGCATCGTTGTCGACTCTCGGTGATATCGTCGCTGATTTTTTGCTCTCCTTGGCCGTGAGCTTGTTTATCGGTTTCAAAGCCGGCAGTTGTGGCTTATCCATTCTGCCGGTATCTTGAAATTTGCCCTTGTCCTTGGCAATCGGGCTTTTGGTGACCTTGGCGACCTTGGTGCCGTGGGCGAGCTTGGCGGGACAGCACTGGTAAGGCTCATAGGAGGGAATCTTGGGTTTCGCGCTTTTACCTCCCATCCCGATGTAGAAACAGCCGTCGCCTGCAGTAAGCAAATATATAACGAGTCAGAAAAAGAGAGAGAGAGATTTGTAAAAACTTGACTAGCCTATGGCTGATCGGTCTTGTCGCACGAGTCAATCTGGATCAGATATAGCAATAAATGGGACATGTGAACGAGACGGGTTAAGCGATTAAATAAGTAAGATAAATGGATGGAACAACAACAAAAAAATAGGCGAGGAAGGAAAAGAATTAAGTAGACGATATATTGGAAACAAATGTAAAAAAAAAATCAAGGGAAAACGAAAATATATTGACTCGTCCGATTTCGACATTGCTAGCGCATAGAGAACTTTTCACTGCAATCCCAATTGCGTAACAAAAGCCAAACGTGCATGTTTTTAATAGACAATGTTTTAATAGAGAATCTCGCGGCGAGTCGACGACTCTTTCTAGATAGCCGCTCAAACATCAACATAAAACATGAACCAGCCTCCTCTTCGTTTACCCGACTTTTAACGTTTGTTTATAATACCGAGTAAAAGATATAAAAGCTATCGTAACTATCGAGAAGAAATTGTTGAAACTTGCCACGATATTGTGCGAACCATATCGCATGTGTCATATTAGTCCGAAAGCTGAAATGCTTATCCTTTCCATTTGCCTTTGCTCTTTCGAACGGAGACTAGCCCGATTCCTTTCGACTCGGAACTCGCTGCAGACGAGAGCTGTCAACTACAACAGGAACCATCGGCTCGCTTTGGAGAGAAGCCCGTATTATAATGGATAAAAATGCGATCGATATAGACTGGAGTTACGTACCGCACATTTCGCGTTATCCATGTTATGGCTAACAAAAAAATTGAGTATAATTATTCTCTCGAAAATGAGAAAAAGGCACTCGTTTGTCGCGTTTTCAAATTTTCATATTACATGCGGAATTGAGATTTGAAAGAAGAAGATGACTTATGACGATACGGTTGCATAACTCCATTAACGGTTGGATTTTGTTATAAGGCGGGCATGCATTACGCGAGAAAAATGTGGAAACTTTCAGGAAAGTTTTTCGGCCAAATAGGGAAGAATCCAGGTACAAAGGATATAGAATAATTTTGTAATTATAAGTAGAATAGTGTAATGTTCATGCAGGTATGTCTTTCACGGCCCAACTCCACCGTGAATGGTGTGCGAGCTACGTTTCATCTAATTATGTTGTTATGATCAATAACTATCAATTTATTGGTACATGTTTCTACTGCTTTTAGGATATCATTGTGTAGCTTTTTTTCTTTCGCGCAACACAAAGCCCGTCACACTTCGATCTCACGTGAGCTCCTCTTCGGCCTTCTCGAGTTGGACCTTTACCTTTGTCCAGAATTTTCTTCAGGGCTTTGTTCAAATTTTTATCATCTTCGCTATCTTCATCGTCGTCATTATCATCATCATCATCATCGTCGTCCTCGTCACTGTCGTCATCGTTGTCGTCGTTATTGTCGTCGTCTTCGTCGTGGTCATTATCATCATCGTCATTATCATCATCATCATCGTCGTCGTCGTCGTTGTCATCATCATCATCGTCGTCATCATCATCATCATCATCATCATCATCATCATTATCATCATCATCATCATTATCATCATCATCATCACTATCATTACCTGCATATTAACGGGATCATGGATAATATATAGCATGATCAAAAGCCAAATTGTGTACCTAGGTTTTTTGTGATCGATACCGCCTCGGTCGATAGGGATGGCATGCATTTTAGAATGACAGACATTATTAATATTATTGACGCATCACATTAAACATTCCCGCAATATTGTTATACATATGCGCAATATTGTTATATTATATAAAAAAGAAAATCGATATATTCTTCTCTTCCACCACAATGGTCATCCCCTACGTTTATAATATATTATTATTTATTACGCAAAACAAGACCAACAAATTATAAAAGATAAATTTTCTGAAACATGTGAAGCGATTGCACTTAATTCCAATAAAGGAAAGTTAAAAATGTTCAACCGTCTAGGTATATATTATATATGTATGTATATACTATATGTATATGATATGTATATGATATATATATGATATATATATGATATATAAAAATGAAAATGCAAATAAATAGTATCAGTTTAAATTGGTGTATTATTAGCATTAACATTAATCAAGTACGAAATTTGTATAATATGAATTATTTACATATTTTTGTAGTTTGTAATGCAACACTCTTTAAATCTTCGAGATAAAATATATTTTATAATTAATATTTCTATTTTGTAAACTAAGTTGCGACTTTAACTTTGTATTAATGTAAATTACGAAAGCTCTGTTAAATGCATTCTGAAAAAATAAGAGAGAGAGAGAGATAGAGAAAAACAGCCAGTATTAAAAACCTTGATGATTAATTCATGAGATCGTTATTTGTATCTCGGTGTTATTTATAATAATATTGCAATATTTTATTTCGCGAAAGTAGAGTCGAAAAAGTTTTTATATGACGCGTTATCATCAGCGCGTGATATGTTAGCGTACATACTGAAAATTACATTGTAATTACGTTTCACTGAACTTGATAACATTTCACATTTTGATCGGATTCTCTTTAAACCAGCACGTGTAAACCGAGACATGCATCCCACCCTTAAGTCGACAAGTGTCGCAGAAAATTTTTCTAGATTCGACTCTGACGTTTCGTTCTTTACTTTTCGCGACTCCGATTATGGCGATTGTGATGGTGGTAGTGTGATCGGAGTGATCACTATGGCGCGAGTGTTGTATTCATAGCCCGGTGGTATAGTTATGACCGAGATTAACGTCACAAAGAACAGTACACCAGTAATAATAATCATCATCCTAGAAATCTCCTTACTTTTCTGTTCAATTAGCCATTCCAGAACTTTGTCCTCGTTCTTAAGATTACCTACAAAAGCCACATATGCTATCAGAATCAACCAGATTCCTTGACATATCGAGACAATGATCGATGAAGGGTTTCGTTATTGCTTTATCAATATAGAAGTTGCTGAAAGGAACACGTTCTTAAGCCATTCTTAAGTCGCTCTTCATGATGTCGTAATCATATTATTATAATCCCAATGCAACTTTATGTAAAAGATTAATAATGTACTTTTCAAAAGAAAAACAGAAATCTAATTTTTTATTTCGATAAAGAAAAGTACTAAACATAGTATACTAAACATAGTATATATATATATATATATATATATTGTTTTTAAATAGAATATTATAAAGTTTTACCTTTTTAAATTCTAATATATTCATGAAAATATATTTTCTAAATATATAAACATATACACATATATTTCTGTGAACTTGTAATTATATTATATTGACAAAATATTCACGAAAATTGGTGATAACAAGTTTTGTATATATCGATAACGGATTACTAACAGCTAAAGTGAAAAATATTTGATATTATTACCATTGTATTTTTTATTAATTAGAATTTTTTAACTAGCAACATTTTATTTCGAATTCGTATATAGAAGAGGGACTTATTATTATAATTCTAAGACAATGAGTAATAGAGCACACAATACATGATCTCGTTTCCTTTTGAGAAGATAGAAGTAACAGGATGAGAAAGGCAAGATGAGCTTGGATAACAAAAAGCAAAACTAGACTCTTTAAAAACTTACCGTCATACATGATGGGAACTCCGGTCTCGTAATAAACTAGAGCCGGGAAGGAAAAAACACCGATTTCAGCTGCCAATTTAGCATCATTTGATTTGACGAATTGAATACCATGCTTGTCAGTATCATCGTCAATCGTTTCTAATTCTTCGAGAATTTCCGCGCAGGATTCACATTTGTCGTCGTCTATAAATATAAATCATGATTTGTCATACATGTATATTTAGAAGATATACATTCGATATAAGCATTTACATTTTATCTCCGTATTATATATCTCAACAATATTACTACAATACAAATTGAAGATACGTAATGTCTCAAAAATACTAATTGAACTTTACGTATGTATATATTATGTTTTATTAAAAAAGAAAAAACGGCCTATTATATAAAATATTAGTTACAAAATGTGCCTCATTTTTAAAGTTGAGTTGCAGCTATTTAAATTACATTTTGTATTTAGAAATTAATTGAAAATAGCAAAAATGTAAAAGCTGATACTTACAAAAGAATACGGCAAGGTGTTCGATATCGTTGATAAGCACTTGTAACGTTTTTCTGTCGACGCTCTCGATGACGTCCGGCGTTGTGGTGCGAAGGTCGAGGACCCACTCTAAGATTTGTTCTTCGTGCATCATGTCACCTGCATAGATCTGTCGGAACTTGTGTCTATAGAATGCCAACGCCGGCAGTCCCGGAAGATCGTACTCTTTTTCGATTCCCTCGTCGGAAATCTTTACAAAGTCGATGTCCTTCTCCTCACACTCGTCGTCAATGTTCTCTAGCTCTTGGAGAATTTTCTGGCTCTTTTTGTCGCCTTCTTTATCTGGAAAAATTCAATGTATCACGATCGATTAATTAATTATAGTATATAGTGTTTTGCTTGCTCATTTTATGACGTAGTGACGTACAGAAAAAGACGACGACATAATCATTTTCGTCCAGAATGTTCTCCAGCATTTTAGCATTAACTTCTTCAATTTTCCCTGGTATCTCCAGAGTATCTTCGTCTGTGAGCCAAGACAGTACTTCGTCTTCATCGTCGAGATCACCGGTATAGATCAGTGGTTCCTTATTTCTGAAGAATGCGAGGGTTGGGAAATGCTTGATACCATATTTTTTCGCCATACTCATGTCCTCAGTAGTGACGAAGATAATGCCTGCTTCATCCAATTCGTCATCAATATTCTCGAGTTCATCGAGAATATTGTCACATTCTTCTCCTTCGTCGCAACTCCCACCTAATAGCGATAGTTAATATAATATATTAACTCTATTAAGAGTTAATTAATATTACAAAATTAATATTATTAAACGCTATTGACAATATCAGTAAGAAGAAAAAAATATATTACACTTACTGAAATATACTACAACGTATTCGTGATCGTCTATGAGATCCGTTAATATCTCATCCGTGACCTCTTCGATGGTAGCACTGTTCTTCTGTTCTATCAGCCATTCGAGAACTTCATCCTCGTTCAACAAATCGCCCTCATATATCGCTGGGATTTTGTCCTCGAAGTACACCAAGGTCGGCAGATGGTCAATGCCGTATTCTTTCGCTTCGGCATCGTTGTCAATGCGAACGATAACGATGCCCTCTTTTTCCAGCTCGTCATCGATATTTTCCAGCTCGTTCAAAATCCGTATGTCCTGCTTGTCGTCCTTATCGTCTACGAAAAAAAGTCAATTCGCTGGTCGCTCTCACTCATGGCCATACAACAGCACCTACCTAACAAGTAACAGTGGAAGAATGTTAAAAGGAGGTAGAAAGACGAATCGATCGCTTACAAAACAGGACTGCTATGTACGGCGATGTGTCTACGAGCTTTTCCATCATTTCGTCCGTTACTTCCGGGATCTCGGCGTGTTTTTTTTGATGCAACAGCCAACCCAGTATCTGATCCTCGTTCATGAGATCGCCTGTGACCGCAAGTGAAAGCATTTGTTTTACCGATTTCTATTTAATTATGTTTCTCATGTGAATGTAAGAACTTTTTTAACTAAAACTAAAACTGACCATCGTAAATGTGCGGTATTTTTCGTTCGAACAGCACCAAAGTGGGAAGTGTGTCTATACCATATTCCTTCGCCTCTTCTAAATCGCTGATTTTCACGAAAGCTATGTTATGTTGATCACAATCGTCGTCGATGTTCTCAAGTTCACTCAGCACTTTCTGACTCTTCTTTTGATCCTTATCATCTGTAAAATGACACAACGCAAGATTATAAATATTAACCACTAGGAATGTCGTAATTACATAAACAATTATTGATGAGAAAAAGTTGAAAAATAAATTATAAAGCAGAATAAGTGCAAAAAGTGTATTACTGACAAAAGAGGACGGCTACATGCGGCATCTTCTCGATAACAATGTCGAGCATCTCGTCGGTGACGTCCTCGATTTCATCGCTCTTCAGTTGTTGCTCCAACCATTTGAGTACCTTGTCTTCATCTTCGAGATTACCTTCATACACCATCGGGATGCCCTTCTCGAAGTAAAGCAACGTAGGTATCTTTTCGATGCCGTACTCCTTAGCTTCATCCGCATTGTCGATTTTCACGAAGGTCACACCGAGCTGATCGCACTCATCGTCGATATTCTCCAGTTCGTTAAGAATTCTCTGGGACTTTCGATCGTTATTGTCATCTATAATCATTATAATATAAATACGTTTTAATATCATTTATAATTTTAATCAATTAATTGTACTTCTACAAACGAAAGCATGATACTTACAGAAGAGCACAGCCAAGGTTTTCCCATCTTTGATGAGACGATCCAACATCTCATCGGTAATGTCTTCAATTTCGTCCTTCTCGAGTTGCGACAACAACCACTCTAAGATCTCGTCCTCATTTTCTATATCTCCTACAATCGTCAGATTATTTTATCTCGAATGAATCAGAATTTATTACAGTTTTTTATGTTTTTTTAAAATTATTCTCAATATTGTTCATGCATAGATGTTATTCTCTTGCCTAAATGTACGATTCACCTACCCACCATCGTAAACATTTGGAATTTGCTTTTCGAAATAGACGATCGCAGGTAAATCGTCGATCCCGAACTCTTCTGCCGCCTTTTCATCATCAATTTTCACGAACTGAATCCCGTGCTTGTCGCAATCATCGTCGATCTTCTCCAGCTCATTTAAAACTTGCATGGACTCCTCGTCTCCATGATCGTCTGCAAGAACAAGCGCGCAATGTGAGACGATAATAAAGCAGATGAAAAGATGATAATGGAGAAACAAATAATGCATACAGAATAGAACAACGAGATTGTCAATATTTCCAATCAGCGTGTTCAAAGTCTTAGAGGTAACGTCCTCAATAACGTCTTCTTCGTCTCCCGTGCTCTTGTTCGCCACCAACCATTCCAGTACGTCTTCTTCTTTGCTTAATTCATCTAAGAGCACGTAGTACAAGTTAATTTTGTCTCTCTATTACTCCATTGTAAAATACGTAAAATTGATATTTTATTTCACTTAATCTATAGTCAGGAATTAACGCTAAACTATGTGCACATTGTATCGTACATGCATCAGAAGCGTTCAAAAAATAATAGTTGAATAAACTGAGTGAATTCAAAAATTTGAGGTTCTCGCGTGTCAACTCGGAAACCTGAACTGATAAATTGAGTGAATCGAGTTTTAGAAAACAGATATAAGTGACTGATATAAATATATAAATTGCAGAAAAATTCTTACTTAAAAACGTGGTGGCTCAACTATTACTTCCTGAACACGCGATGAATATTCGCTTCATACTAACGTTCGTAAATAATTGGAATTTGATGCCTATAGTACACAAGAGCTGGGAGAGGACCGAGATTATACTCATCCGCGAGCTTCTCGTCTGCGATCTTTACGAAGCCAATGCCCAATTGATCGGCTTCGTCATCGATGTTCTCCAGTTCTTGTAGGGCCTTAAGACACTTTTTACAGTCCGGCTTGTCTGTCTCATTAGAAATAAAAAAATACATTATTGCGTGTTTCGGTTGTTGGATGCCCATCTTCGAGCGTCGATTATTCCATCTACAATTTGCGATTTCTCTCTCCGTAGATTATATATTCGATATCTTATCATCTATCATCCTTTTCTTGGCCGTTAGATATCCTCATAATGTCCCTGATTGTCCAGCATAAAAATTGAAATAAACAAAACTAAACAAATTTGTGATGAGTAGCTAACAAATCAGATATTGTACTATTTTTTATATTTGTACACGATCCGTCTAAGTTCTGGTGCGATTAATATAGAAAAAAATATTAATATACAAAAAAAATACAAAACGCCAATTATTTTTTGTTTTTCTCTTTTTTTATTCAAGATACACTCCTTTTGAGTCAATACAATGCTGGAAGCGAGTTAAATATTTTTCGAAACAATCATTGTACTCCGTTTTCGGAATTGTCTCCAAAATCGCGATCGAAGCTCTTTGAATGTCCTGAAAGGCATCGTTTGTTTTTGGATAAATTGTCACCTCAGGGATATAGAAAGCACTACGCGATGTATGTGCAATATTGGATTAGTATACATAATTATTTTCAAAGCTTCAGTTATGATACACATCGTTCTAATCTAAATAGAAACACATGCGAAATGCAAATTTTGCAAAAGAAGTGCAGTTGAACATTTCCTAATATTTTAGTTAGCCTCGTGCCAAGTGTCACAGTTGGAAGCGCTAATAAATGCTAATAATAAATAACAAAGAACTTGCAAGATTTCATGTTAGTTGTCCCTTTACCAGGTACTCATTACACTCAATTGCCAAAGAAAATTTTCTTCGAAAGATTTCGTAGAGTATTTTATCGTAATTATTAAATGAAAGATGCGAGTCTAAAGGTTCTCGTATCCATTGACATCCATTTCTCTTCGCGTACCGCCTCCGTTGTTGTCTATACACACGTACATTGGAACAAAGTGCTGGGAACGATGCGACAAATAATAGTCAATTCTGACAATTGATACAAGGTAGGTGAACTAAATAAGGCCCTAGCCCAAGGTCTAGCTTTTAAATTTCCCTCTGTGGTAGTGTGAGTGCCTACGAGTGAATGCTTGACGTATTTAAAGGGAATGCATTCGCTAGAAATAAACATATATCAGTGTGTCGCCATTTCGGATGATGCACTCGCGAAAAATCACTTCTTCATTATCACTTTCGTGCTTTATTCCGTATCGAAGCTAGCTGCGCGATTCGAACTAACTGAACTCGTTACGATTAAGCAATCAACTTGAAAATTAACAAAATAATATCGGTTTTAAGCGTTGTGATGTGATAACTGCATAGTAACTGCAAAATGATCTTTCATTAGTGCGTCAGCCGATAATTGGATGCGTGTACGTGTAAGTATGTGTACGTGTGTACAAAAGAAGCTTATAGGGCGTAGGGGGATGCTGTGCCACAGGCAGAATAGGGATCTCTTATGAGTATGTACTTACTGGAACCGGCACCCGCACACCGCTCCGTATCCGGACCTATCGGTATCAACACACACAAGAATTTTCACATATATGTTTTATTTACAAGTATATGCATATGTATAGCATCGAATCACAAAGTGAAGTATGATCCAATACATGATATATGATATAATACACTTTTGTTTGTCGTTGTTATTCTGTAAACTTTATCTTTGTTGATCATTCAGCCCTCCATTTTGCGATAAGATATTTTTTCAATGATATAAACATTGACACAGAGACATAATAAAAGACAGGTAAAAATAATGAAGACCACAAGTAACGATAATTAAATAGACTTCATAGAAGTAGACAAACCGACGTAAACAATGTCCTTTACACAGAGAATGATTGTTAGGATGCACATTTTTAAGGTTTTAAAGCGAAGCTGGACCTGATAAACAAATTCTTTGTCCTTCTTTGACTTTCTTTATGAATCTTTCTCCGTATACAGTGAAATTAGAAGTGACTACAATTCAAGGAACATCGAGACACATTCAAATGCGTATTTCTTTAATCACAATTAATTAAATTAAGCTTTTCGTGATACAACATTAAAAGATTTATTTTATAACTGATCATTATAAAACTTATTGTTTTATTAATTATATTAATTTCACGAAAGTCATGACCGAATACACACAAAATACCTTGAAGTTGTAGTAAATTTGCGGAAAAGTTAATTACAATTTATATATTTTATACACTGATGTACACTGACGAACAGTTTTGTTTCACACGAGACGTACACAAATGATTAGTAAGACGTTGAATAATATAGTTAAATAAATGATAGATACATGGTTAGCGACCAGAGTACATTACGTAGAGAGAACATTGCTGTGTATCCACTGATTGATTTTAGCGCCGACTGATACTTTTATTAGCCTAGAACTTAATCTCAGATGGATTTTCAACCAGATAAAATTTTTCAAAGTATGATATATGGATATTATATTATTTTAAAAAGTTTAGTGGCTAACAAGAAAGGTTCAGCAACTCGGAAATTCTAAAAATTTAAGAAATTTGAAACTGCAGTTTTCTGAATAATTATGCTTAGATGTTGCAAACAACAAATCATTTAGGTTTACGAAGAATGATCGCCTGACAAAAGTGCTTGATAAGAGAATTGGAAAAAGTAATATTCTTTTTAAAATTTTTCAGCAAGCTTTCTTCTCCGTCATTAAAAACTAATGACGTGATCGTGTCATTTTGTATTATTTCCTTTTTGTTTTTTTTAAATTATTTTAATTGTTGCTCGATTGTTCACTCACCCGCATAACGTTACATAAATCTCCTAATTGCCCATGTTGACGTAACACTTTTTTTTTAAAAGACTATAAAAATTAGTGCATTGAAATATTAAAATCTTTACTGTTCATGCTTGATGTTTCATTAGGAATACAACGATAAACATTGTAAAACAACGGAGAACATGCTCCAAATAATTGCGTGTATAATATTATAGTATTTCAGATATGCTTTGATCAGAATATAATAATTAATAATCTGATTAATGAATGAACAAGGTACTTACAGAAAAGAACAGCTACAAAGTCCGTTTCCTCAACAATCTTTGTCAAAATCTTCGCATTAACTTCTTCGATCCGATCTGGCAAATCCATCGCTTCTAAACTCGTAAGAAAATCCAATACATTTTCCTCGTCCATCAGATCACCTAAGATCAAAAGACCATCATGAGTATGGTTTTTCTTTGCTGAAGATGCGATCAGAACAATTTTACAATCGTTAATATCACGTTAATATGCTAATAGAAGCAGATGTGGTTTTATTCTGACAATGTTGCAAATAATTTAATTATAAAAATTGAAGCTTACCTTCGTATATGATCGGCTCTTTCTCGCGAAAATACGTAAGAGCCGGGAAGTTCTTGATGCCATATTGCTTCGCTAATCTTTTATCGTTGATTTTGACAAAGTCGACTCCGAAGTGATCCGTGTCGTCGTCGATTTTCTCCAGTTCGGCCAGGACCTTGTCACATGTGACGCAACTTCGTGCATCTATAAAAAAATCACTATTACTCAAGGAAAACGATATTATAAATATTATAAATACAATATTATAAGTTTTATAAAAAATTTTATAAAAATCCGGAACTTAAATGACAAGCTACACTCTGGACATTCAAAAAGATGAATGACAAGGAACTGTAAATATTACTCGACGAAGATTTGATGCAAATGATGGAAGAGCTTACGGATAAACTGAAAGTTAATACTGCAACAATTTTTCAAGAATCCAAACTGGAGCGATGATTTCATTAATTCAAAGGATAAGTCACTGTACAAATGCGAAATCAAATAATAATATAAATGGCATAAAGTAGATAATAATAGCAGATATTTTGATTAAGCATGGAGGGTACTGGTTTGTTACTATTCATAAAAGAAATTTGCTAAAAATCCAACACACTTTTGTAAACATCTCTTACGTAGTAGGATGAGTCAGATATTATTTAATCATATATAATAAGTTATAAAAGATTGCCAAGTGCTTTGTATGCGTTTATTAAACATAACACATAAATCGACCGTTAAATAATGCCGATTATGTCATAAATGGAAGATATTTTATTCTCTATCCTATTTTAAGAACTCGTTCACTCGTTCAGGCAGTAACTGAGGAATCGATCATTCCTCTGACATTTTTGCGTGCTTATCATTCTCGCCTTGGCAGTCGCATACGTTCTTGGCGAACCGCGCTTCATTCGGGCGTACAGAGACCAGATCGCCGCTTCTGCGGCGGCGGCGGTGGGTGTTGGGTTACAATCATTCGATATATCGAGGTGTCGTCCCTGATAGTTTTTCCACACTTGGTCGCCCCCTATTGTGTTTCATCTTCGGCCGAGGATCTTCATCGCGGGTCTCACGGCGATGATGAATGACAATCGAATCGAATGCGATGGTGTTTCGCGCATCGCTGCACACACGCTTCGCGCCTCCCGCCATTTTTGGGGACGACTTCCTCAGAATAGAGCAAGAAACAAGAGAGATGGTTCCGATCCTCTTTCCTTCTCTTTCTGTTGTCTTTTCGCTCACTCTTAATTCTGCTATTTGCTTTTCTCTCTCTCTCTCTCTCCCTCTTTCTCTCTCTTTCTTCGTTTATCTGTATCTATTGGTAAGAGCAGCTCCTCTTTTCGTTACGCTTCTTTGCTCTTATACCTGCTCTCCCTCTTTCTCTCTCTGTCCGTCTCTCACTCCGCCACCACTGAGAATAACGCAACAGCATTCAGTTAACGGACACCCCCGCAAAACCTGTGTTAGCAAAATTGCCTGACTAAGAGCCATAAAACGAGAGCGAGATATATGAGAGAGAGACGGAGCAAAGGCATCCTCGAGATGTCGTGCCAAATAAATTGGACCGTATCCACCGGTTGTTGCCGTAATAGTCAAAAGTCAAGAGAGATTAGCGATAACCCATTATTGAATGCAGACATACAAAAATGCGACCAAACAGATACTCCCAGAAGGCGCAACCAACAAATATCGATATCTTTGATTAACGTTTTACTAATAATATCGTCAAGTCAATAAAATCTCTTGAAAAGAGACTGTCCTGAACGGTATCTCTCCAGTTAAGAATTTATGCATAGAAATAAACAATTTCAATATTCTGATCAGAATTATTATTCGGTTTTTAATAAAACTATATAACAAAGAACGGCGACAAATTGCTTAATGACTCGATCAATTAACGTTCCTATTTTGTATGCATCACATTAATTGCCGTCAATCTGTAGACATTATCCCTACAAGGCTACAAGTTGCGATAAGAGATGTTTAGAGAAACATGAGTATCGTGAATAAATATAAATATAACAAGTCGCAAACAAGTCTATTTTTACTTTTCATCATAAATCCATATTGTGTGTATATGTGTGCGTTTTGTTACAGAAAAGATTTAAGAAAGACCAAATTATGAACGACATGAAATTATATTTATATTCTGTCCTGAATTGGAATCCGAATCAATTACGAATCAATTAAGAATAGATTAAAAGTGTAAAGTTACAATTTTTAATCGAAGGATACATCCGAAATTACATGTATAACTATCTCGCAAAATAATCACGGGTGGTTCAACGTCACTTATGATTAAAGAAGACAGCGATTTAAAAAATTTTGCTTGTTACAAAGCACGATAATTAAAAAAATTATGTTTTTACAAAGGGTACATATTATATCGAGATGTTTTGAGTTTTGGATTAATTTTAATCAATCAACTGGAGAGTTTGTATGTTTGTGGGATCAGAGATTAATATTATGATTTTATTTACTGATAAAATAGTCTTTACTTCGTTTGACGATAATGAGTCGGAATATCTCTATTAAATAGGTATAATTTCTTTTTCATATTTCTGATTTTTGATTTAATGAATTAAAGTTTTATCAAATCTTCTCAAAGATTAGGAGGATATAATCATTGAGTATCTATCTCATGAAATTAGATGGATTTTCAAATGTACGAAATTTAATTGAAATTTGACATTGAATTTAACGTGTACTTGTTCTGATGTCAACAGCCTGCTTTGCAGGACTACTGCGAAGTTCCATTCTTGAAATAAGATACGTGTCCATTCAAAATAAAATAGATCTCATTATTTAAGTGCTGAACTATGTATCCCATCACAATACGAAGAAGAGAGACGATGGGATCAAACGACGGCTAGTGCCTAGTTTACGAGCCACTAAAAATACAAGAACGTACGGCCTTGCTCATACAGTCGTCTTCATCATTTTCACTATATTATCATTTGTATTCAATAACATGAGTTTATATTACAATATATGTTAAATATTTTTTAAACTGTTCTTTATTAATAAATAAATCCATAATTTCATTTACAAGTGTCTTACATTTCTAGTGTCGTATGATATTGTCTGAGATTTGTAACCATTACCTAATTTATGAGGTAATAAAGGAACCCTCGCGACACCTTTCTTATAAATATCTTTTGTACTATAATTTACTCTATTTACTCTATTAATTTACTCTATTAAATATAAATTATTACTGCGAAAAGTATAAATTATGTAAAAAGAATAATTTACTTTTTAATATGTGATTTAAGGAAAAAAATCATATAATTTTGTGTGCGTGTGAACTTTAACTCCGTAATTTAATACAACAAAACACATTCGTAATCTTAAATTCTTAAATTGCAAGATTGATGTTGACAATACATTTATTTAATGGTGAGCGATTAATATTGCGTTATCGAAAGACATGTTTTGTGAGGATATATATTCTTTTTTAAATCCATTAACCTGACAGATCCGAAAAATAGGGCCACGTGTCCACGCGTAAATGAGTATTTCACCATGACGCAAAGACGGAAGAAACATCCCGTATAGTGGATACAGATAATTTTAGATTTCGTGGCCGGAAAGATGTCTAGGGCTTTCAAGACTTCGCCTATGCTACTTTCAATAGTTATTATTACACAATAACTGTATCGTGCGAATCTCGCATTTATCCTAAATATTTGATAAATTTTAAAATAGTGTCATTAACAGTATCATTGTCTACATTTAAGTGTTTGTTGCATAAACTATCAGCTAGACAGTGTATCACGTAGAGGAAAGAAATATTTTTATATTTTTTAAATTATTAAATATTTCAATTATTATAATAAATTATAATTAATATCGCAATTTGTAATCTTGTTTCTTTTTAATCAGAATGTACTGATTAAATGTAGTCAAATTATTACTGCATTATCAGTGTTTAGTAATTCTTTATGATCGTCAGTAGTTACAGTTGCCACTATAAATCACGTGACAAATTTTTCTACGAAACTTTATACCAAGCTTATATAAAGATATTTCGAAGGTAGATTAGAATAAAGGAAGCATTAATGGCAACAAATACTTTTCGATTTCACAAAAGCGCATCGTTTACATTGTATTTAAAAAATCAATCTACCTAATGCGGAAAAGAAACTAGACGAATATCTAAATGGTAACCCAGAAAAAAAGAATTCAACACGAGGGAGCGTACGGCGGCACGAGCCGCGAGGACACTGCAGCTGGAAATAGGTTTGACGCGAGAGCTCGTCGTCTGGGTTCTCCGACACTTCGCCAGTCGATCTATCGTAGCTCTTTCGATAAGCATCCTCTTTCATTCCTTTTCGTTCTGTGAAAACGAGCAATTCATTGATCCTTAAATAATATTCTTGCATTTTCTGATCCGAGGCGTCTCGAGCCTCGTATCAGTAAAATCATCGTGCTATATCTTCTTCTAAGCAACTTTTAATCATATAAGAATCATTCTTCACTTGGTCTTGTAAAGAGATAGATCGTAGAAATATCACATAATTTGCGAGACAAGTGACGGAAAGCTAAGTGACTGAGCGACGAACTCAGTCGAACGTGAGAGACACGTAGGAGACTCGAAGAAAGAATCACTCTGAAGAAAAGCTTCACTCGTATGAATATGGCGATTGGGAGAATTGGGAACGTAGCATCTGGAAATAGGTTCAGCGCGCGAGCTCGTCCCATCTGGGTTTTCTGCGATGTTATCGGCTCGAATTGATACATAGTCTGATGAATAGCTTCAATTTTTATCGAGGCCCTTGGTAAACCGCCATGAGGTGTGTCTACCATTGTGGCGATAGATTACGCGACGAACACGATCTACAATGCGCAAAGTGGTCGCGGCTGGGACGACGTTACGTTTTCAGCGAAGGCGATATAGTCGAGAGGAGTTCAGTGGTAAGCGCGAAAATAACACTAACGTGTGCTAAAAGCGGCATCCGGAGCGCCAATCGCGCTACAGCGCGTTCAAGAAATCTTTCGACGATACCTCGGACCTGATCGAACATTAAAAATGCATTTTGAACATTAACTGCAGTCAGGACAAAGCGTATTCTCAATATTTAGAGAAAGCAGAGAAGACCGGAGAATCGAAGCTTTTTCAATTTTGCGTAACAAAAATGGTTTTACGCGCATACGATATGGTATTTCAATTCAAATTATAATAACGTCTTCTGCATTTTATGCGTTTGCACGTATAAACACTCATGAAGCTGCGATGAACATTAAATTTCGAAATAATGTGTTCTGGGTTAACGCGATAAACGTAGCTACATATGTTTACTGCATGATGCACGCTGACGTATCCACGACCAAGAATCCGAAGGTTGATTATACCACGTGGTATTATTGAAAGATGATTCAGGAAACAGGCAAGCATGTCGCGCACGACCGATCTAAGCGAATGACATACAGGATATTTCAGGATCCCTGAGACTCGAAAGATGGAGGAGAGATTTTGGATTGGATCATTTTTTATCAAGCAATCCATGTTCACTAACGTGTTTGAAGCGCGCCGCGTACTGTAGGTAGGCAACCCGTCATGCAACCTCCAGAGAGTAACGTCACATTAAGCTTTCAGCTTATGTACATATACAAACATACTATATATATATAATATGTTTGCAGGTGTTTATTTAAACAATGGAGAGGAAGATAAGGTTCTCGAAATAACTTGAATTACCGAATTCCTAACAACCTGTTCGATCGTTCATACAGGGTGTTTCAATTGTCCTTCCCCTTGTCCCTAATGGGGGGGAGGAAGGCTCCCCCCCCCCTATTAGATTACTATCATCATTCTTTCCAAGTATTTAGATACTCAAACGTAATGCATGAGACAGTCATCTCTCAATTTTCATCAATTTTGCATCATTACATGCTTGAAAAAGTAGACTTTTAATTGCGCAATGATAAATGTATTAAAAGTAAAATTTGATAGACCAATATCGTGATCATCTGAACTACGATTATCGAGTTTCTTTGCATGCTGCTACGCTAATGACTTAGTTTCTGCTATATTTTCTAAATTGCACTAACAAGTAAACGCGGATTGTTTCTTTAATGTTGATAAAAACTGAATGTGTACTTCTAATTAAAACTCACGTATTTTCATAAAGTTTCAAATAAGTTTTTAGTTATGTCATACTTTCGAATATTCCAAGGACATATCGATGATTCAGTATATCAATACATGATATTGTTATAGTTCTGAAAAATCTTCTGCATCTTTAACAGATGACGAAGATATTCGCATACACACACATTTACAGACATTTATTTGAAAAACAAAGGATTTTGTTACACCAATTACATTTGGAGAGCTCCAAAAAGCGTATACATAGCGTATGCACGTACATTCTGGCATATTGCCACGTGAGATATGACCTTCGGTAAATTCAACATATAACCAATCAATATCGATGTCTTCATAAATTTTCTGTAAATTTATGACCGTCTAAAATGCATTTTAAATTTATTTAATTTATGTTCTTTACTTTATATTTAGATTTGCAAACAATTGTAAATCAAATAATGCATTTTATATTAAGTTATTAAATTAGCAAATTCGGGAAGCTGTGGGAGATAAACTGTCTCACTGAACGGCCGCGGCATTTGGCAGAGAGACAGGCTATAATACCTGTTAATTCTCACGTGAGGATAATTTGTGGGAATAAAACGATCATTTACGAAACGTGTATATTGGTGTCATCGATATATAGTGTCAACAGATAGTATTAGAATTGTAAAAACTACAACTTTACGAGACATATTTTTGAATAATAACTGCAATTATGATAGAAGAAAATTTTAATTAAATTAATGCATTTACTTTTTATACAATTGTTATGTGTCATTAACTTTGAGCAAAAGATTATTGCACACAATGCGTGCTTTCAATAAAGATAGAATTATTAATTTTTTATTCCTGCTGTTCAAGAGGGAGAAGAAAGAGGGTTTATGCCTCATTTATGCGATTTGATATTTATCTATTCCACTGTTATTCATAAATAAAATCAAAATCATCTGTGAACAGATAGTTTCTCGTGACCGTTTCGAAAGATTGTCGTAATTCTTGCTTAACATTGCTCTTTTCTTCGCTGTATATAGGTTTCAATGACGAACAGTGTTCCGTAACTCTAACTGTAGCTTTCATCAACACCCACTCGTGTTATATAATAGTTTAATATACACTAAGCCCGCATAATAATATAAGTGCGTTTTCAGAATTAAAAAAATATATAAATTTGATATCTCTCTCAGGATAAATAAGAGGAAATTGCTAAGTAGTGTATAGAGAACAACCATCGCTATAATTGATACAGTTTTACAAAGAAAGAAGCGCTATAATGTAATTCCTTGTAAGATATCTAGATTTCTAAAAAAAACTAGATCTATAATGTCAGCAAGTATAAATAAATTTACCGTTTTTAAATTCTTTTTAAAAAGTTCGTGTCAATCTATTGTAGTATCTTAAAATTAAATTTTGTTTAAGACTAGTTCCCATCTCTACCAAAACTATTGTCATATATATGAGACTTTGTTTTGTAGACATTATGTTCTTGCATATGATGTATTTGTAAATTATTTCCGTTCCCATCGCTCGTGCGTGAAATTAGTATGAATGATATGTTAAATTGCTGTTGAATACAGCACTTATATCACTGATTAGGTGTCATTAATAAAAGTTCTCTTGTCTCTCATTATTTGAATAATCTAAGAAGTGCGCGTATATCTCTCAATATCTCATCTTCTTCAAGTCAAAGAAATATGATATAGATACGAATAAGAGAAAGTAAAAATGGCCACGAGCATCGTGCAGCTCACAGAATTCTGATTGGTGCCAAACTGCACGAATCAAAATACGAGGGAGATGTCGATACGAATAGACACTCGTGCGTTTCCGTTTTCACGATTTTCACGGAACATTTCAGAAAACTTGATTTCACGCCAAGCAGAATTTACAAAATCAATTATGCGTTATCAGTTTCGTTAGCGAGATACAAAAATTATATTTGCACCATCGAAATAATTTCGAAGCACATTAATCGTGAAGCTCGTATACGCGATCACGAAGGTCAAATCGTTCCCTCGACCGGAAGGGTTGCATGCTCTACGTAAATTTGAAGGTCACAACATCGTGCTCATTGTCGCGTCACTATCTGCTGAGCTAACGCGGCGCTCATTCACCACGATGGCGATGGCGAGATACCAAGGTCGCGACAAAATCCCAATATGATCACGTGATTGCAACAGGTGAACGATGCAACTTACACCAGTACACGGCAACAAAGTCCTTCTCGTTGAGGAGACGTTCGAGTTGCTTGGCAGTGACTTCCTCGATCACCGGCTCGGCCTCCTTGTGCCTGCCGGCCGAGCCGCGGGACGACTCTTCGGCTTTCGTCCTTGCAGCGGCGTCAACGTGACCTAAGAGGACCGATGTCAACGCTAGCACGCCCAAAAGGACGAACATCCTCGGATGGTCCGTTGTCGTCGGCATCGCAGGGCCGCGGGTAGTAGTACTCCGCCTTCTTCTTCGCCAGCACCACCACCATCGGCCGAACTGTACCGCCGAACTGTCGTTCGCCGTCGACATCGCCGCACTGACTGCCACACGTTGGCTATTTTTGATTTTTCGAACAGCGTCGGCCACGCAGCGAAAACGACGACGGCGATGATGATGTTGACGATGAAGACGACGCCGTTGCTGATATTGTTATACCTCACACATGCGCGCGCGCGCGCACGCACATGGTGCTTTATTATTTTAATGTCAATTAAAAATTGTTCATTTTTCACGTCAGCCTGTGCTAAAAGTGTATAAATATGACTGCGTATATGGTATATGGTAATTTGACTGCGTTTTCGAATCAAATAACAAGCTTTGCGTTAATCTTGTTGTTCATTTATAGATGATATAGTTCTGAGAATAACTTTCATTTTACGTAAAACTTTGCTTTCAATCAAGTTCTAATATTATAATAGTTTTTATAATACAGAAGATAAGTAAAGATAAGATTGAGCAGATTACTAGTTCCAGTAATTACAAATTCTTCAAAGTTGTTGCAACTGTATATTTTATGTAGCTGGGCACGTATTTTACTGTTGATAGTTGTGTCAACGTTTGCCTTGAATGATTAAAAGAAGGAGCTTATCAGTTGTGTTTCCTAAATGCACATCGATGCAGGGGCGCGAGGTGATGTATATATATATATATGAGCAGGAAACCATGCGAGTACAGTTGATCGGTAGCTTCGATACGTAACGGATAGATATGGCGAAAATGGAAGGAAAGTCGCGTATCGCCATTGTCGGAGGCGGTTTGGTGGGTGAAATTTCGCGAAAAAAGAATATTATATTTTCGCATTTTTACTTTGAATTTCGTGCGGTGAAGAATATAAAAAGAATCGTTCGTTATCGTTTTGATCATTATTTGTAGGTCGGATCATTAGCAGCGTGTTTCTTCGCTAAAAGAGGCCATCAAGTAATTGTTTATGAATATCGATCAGGTAAAGTTCAAAGTTATTGTGATTTCAGGAAGAAGAAGAAAAATCTCTACTATTTATCCACAAATCAAGAAAATACGTTGTGTAAAACGTTCGTATGATCTTTCGTTAAATCTTACGCGTGAATTTTACAAATTGTACTGAAGAGAAGTTATTAGATAGATATAAGTTTGATCCAGTATTTCAAGTGCTGCTCTATGAGCAATCGGTAGATCATTGAATGTTGAGATATTTCGATTCCTAAATTTGAGTATTATAATCAACTGCAAATTTCCATATGTTTAGATATACGAATGGAAAATTCACCTGGCCAAAGTATTAATTTAGCACTGTCAATTCGTGGTCAAGAGGCTTTAAGAGCGGTTGGTCTTGAAGATGATGTGATAAAATGTCATTGTATACGTATGCGTGGAAGAATGATTCATCATAAAAATGGCAATCTGAAAGAAATTATTTATGATAGCGTCAAAGGAAATGTGAGTTTACTTTTATCTATAATATTACTTCAAACGCTTTGGAATGCTATTTGTATGCAAATGCATTACCTTTTGTGTGTTTGTTAATTTCTGCTTATATTGTTTATAAATAACTTGCTTTGCAGTGCATCTACTCCGTTAACAGAAGACGTTTAAATATGATTTTACTGGACGGTATGTTAATTTTTTTATATTGCTTGCAAATTAATTTTACAAATAATGATTTATTTATTTATAACACGCATGTGTGTGTTGACATGGTATGGAGTTATTTCATATTCATGTTATTATTAAGAGAGATAATTCTGCTTGAAGAAACAGATTGCTGAGATAAAGAGATGATTTTTCTAAAGAGAAAGTTTTATATGGGAGAATACTAGTCTATATTTTCTATCTTTTCGTATTAAATTAATATCTTAGTTGATATTGCCAACAATAAATTTTTATATTCGATACTTGAATAACGCTTTGATTTTATCTCATTATAATTTCTTTTAAATATATCGATATTAAGCTTATTTCAGACAAATGTGATAGAATAACACATTCATCAGATAAGAAAACTCTTCTACTCTTACTTGATATCCGATAATGCCGTTGTACGTGAAGCCGCAAGAACGTGTATCGTGTTACTTTCACGACACTCGCTTTACCGTAACGCAAACTTAAGTTACGAACACCATATCGAGTAACATTTTCTCAATGTAAAATTTAGTTTAAACGATACAAATAAAAAATGAAATTTGAAATCAAAATTGTATTTAAAATGAACGATAATCAGGTTTCGTTTACGTTATCGATAGCTGCGGAGAAGTATCCGGAAGTACAACTCAGTTTCAACAAAAAACTCATAGACGCCGATTTGGAAAAGGGGAAGATGAAATTATTAGAGTGAGTTATTGTATGTAGTGAGATATTCTTAAACGGGTGAATATTTTCTCTTATTTAGCTGCGCTTCTTGTCTCTAGTACGAAGACAGGGTTGCTAGAAGATGCGGAGGCTGATCTGATAATCGGTGCTGATGGTGCGCACTCGAAGATACGAGGAATAATGGCTAGAAGACCGTTGTTCAACTGCACTCAGACGTATATCGAGGATCTATATGTAGAATTTAATGTGCCACCTGGAAAAAATAACAAGGTAAGTATCGTAGACGAGCATCTATTACACTATTATAGCTATTATAGGATCACTATCTTGATATGTAGACTTATCAGAACTTTCCTATCTAATTTTTAAAGTTTGCGATGAGCGGTAACAGCCTTCATATTTGGCCGCGTGATCAATTTATGATCATTTCGCTGCCGAATGTAGATCGCACGTTCACCAGCAATTTGTTCATTTCATCTTCTATACTTGAAAGGATGAAATCTCACTTCAGCTACTTTGCCACGTATTTTCCGGATCTGCTGCAAATAGTTGGCGAAGAAAAGTTATTAGACCAAATAACCAAGCAGAAAGCACAACCGATGATATCGATAAAGGTTGATTCCGATATTATTTATCTCGTATTTGTGTAGTATTACGTGGACAAATGTGCACCAGCATCTCCCCTTGCATTTTGCAGTGTAAACCTTATCACGTTGGGAAAACTGCTCTTATAATTGGCGACGCTGCCCACGCGATGGTTCCCTTTTATGCTCAAGGGATGAATACTGTAAGTTGTTTTACTGATTAAAATTTATTAGCATTTGCATTTACAATATTTTTCTCAGGGTTTCGAGGACGTTTTATTGCTCGATGAATTGATGGAACGTTATAACTCGGATTTTGCCAAGATTCTGCCAAAATTTTCAGAATTACGATGCGGCGATGCCCACGCGATATGCGATCTTGCAATGTACAATTACAAGGAGGTAGATTTTATTCATGAAATTGCATACTATTGCTTAGATGTGCATACATTGCTATATGTATATCTATCGATGAAATGTAATCCAAATGCCATTCGCATTTTTCAGATGAAATATCTAGTAGTAAAAAGGACCTTTCTTCTTCGAAAACTTCTAGACAATATTTTATACAGATTCATGCCTAATATTTGGATACCGCTTTACAATAGTGTACAGTTTACCCGTATGAGTTTCCGCGATTGCCTAACTAATAAAGAATGGCAAGATAAGGTAAGGATGTAATAAGCAAGGACTTATACTTTGGATAAATATCCATAAAAAGTTATACCTCACCAATTCTATTGTTACTTGGATATCTCAGATAGCCAAAGGAGGGACTCCACCCCTCCTCCTTCACTCCCACCAAAAAAATTAACCTACCTCAAACTTATTTTAAAATTATCTACTATTATCTTATCTTAACTTAACCCAACTTTAATTACATATCTTGTTATAAAATCAATTTTTCCCATTACAGATAATAATACGGACCCTTTGGTGTTTCGGATTCTTGGCTCTTGCTGTTTTAGCTTGCTGCGTTTCGCAAAATAATTACGCATGAACATGATCATGTACTTATGATCAAACGAACATTTTAGTGAATTCTGATTTCATAATAATAAAAAACATGCATAATCATTAATTCATGCGATTAGTTTTGGGAAGCATTATTCGTCAGAAGTTCTCATATGCATCTAGTTATCTTATATCTATTATATTAATTAATATTTAATTAATTAACTTTTTTATTGTATACCGGCAGTATAATTCAATTTATTAATACATTCGTATTAATATTAATAGAATATTTACATCTAATAGAATATTTACATCTTATTATGGATGCGTTAATCATACTATATTCAATAACAATTGAAAAATTGAAAACATGGAAATAATATGTGGCTAATAATAATTAATTGGTAACAACATAAAAAACTGAAATTTAATCCTTCGTGTGCATTCAGAAGTCTCGGACTGATATTGTCATCTCTATTAGCCGTTATTTTCTTTAAACAAATTACATGAAATAAACAACACAATAATGTGTTAAAAGCATATGTATTAAACATACATAGACCATTCTTTTGAAATCTTACGTTTTTAAGAAAATAATAATTCTTTTACTCTTTCTTTTGCACAAATTTGTGATGATGGATTGGTGTCACAAATCGAGCTCGAGTGCAGTCGTTTCTGCATCTTTTATATAATTATGTTTTTGTGACTCGAAAAGCTCAATTAATTGTTTCGTAAATTTTTCGTGGTATTCATCGATTTGTTCAGTCGTAGGCTTTGGTATTTTCGGTAGCTCGATGGGACTGCCAACTGAAAGAAGAAACACACATGCTATAAAATACATAACGTGTCTCCTTTATCATAATTTATGATAATTCGTTAAGGTGTATGTCATAATGTGAATAAATAAGAAAATTTTTACCGACTACGGTGACGGGCAATCGTTTCGGAATAAGACCAAACGAATATTGGAAGAATCCTCTGCCTGAGAAAATAACAGGTGCTAATCCTATGAGTTTGCGTATATAGTTCTGCACGCGTCTTAAAGTCGATCCTTCTGGTCCGTACAGTTGATCGTACAAGTCCGTTTCGCCGAAAGAGAAAACAGGAACCAACGATGTACTGAATCACAGAATTTATATTAGATTATGTATCGCAGTATCAGTATTATTATTATCATATCATATTTTTATATTTTTCCCTTTTCCTTCTTAACGCGTATGAGTCATGTTACATAATACTACTAGACTACATAATACTGCAAAAAATTACTTCGTACACGTATCGTGCTATATAGTAAATAATTGTATGCATAAAAATATGAGTTTCTTACCCGTATTTTAATGCTAATCTGACAAAGCCTTTCCTCTTCTTCACGAGAGTACGATAAGTTCCTGGCTTCGATTCCATGGATTCAGAGGCGCCGCCGACGATAAGAATCGTAGCCCTTCCGGTGTGCGGGCTTTTCGGTGGTGTCGATAATAAGTGCTCGAGGCTTCTCGCATTAGCAGCACAGCAACCTATACGCGTTCGATAATCATCATTATTATAATTCGATTGTATCACTCTTATTGTATGAAATGTTACCAACTGAAGATTTATATGTAAAAGAATATGATAAAATAAATAATGTTTTTTTTTTCTTCTAGCACAAAAGCCATCGATATAACGATGACGCGTTACATAATTCTTTTTACATTTAAATCCTGTAAAACAATAATGTTAAAAAAATAAAATAAAAGGAGAAAAAGTGTATCAGAACACATTTTGGAGTATGACTTTATACAGAAATTTAAATGCACTTACGTATATAATAAATAAAAGGACTTGAAAATGAAAATAAATGTTACTAATCAAAAATCAAATTTTGTTGTAACGTTCAAGTAGAATGGACAAGTAGAACTTTGATTGATGCGGTTATCGGTGCTTCTATTTATTATGTATGAACTATAATATCGAAATATAATATCGAACAATTTTTTCATGAATATGAAAAACGGATATAAATAATAATTTTTTAATGTTTTACCTGTGGAATAAGGGTATTCTCGGAAGAAAGGTATTTTAAAGTGTTGATCGAGAATGATCGGGCGCACATCTAATCCAGGGAATAGCTCCTTGCAGCCTAGTATATCCGTCCCAAATGCGCCCATTGCTCCCGTCGATAATATCCCATGAGGTACATTAATAAAAAGATAAGATTTCGTGGGATCTAGATCGACTGTTTTTACTAATTTTAAGGGAAAATAATTACAAAAGTAACGCCAAAATGCGTTATTTCTTGCCCATCTTGTCCACGATTCACTGAAACGCAACAAGCATTTCCATCATCAATGATTCTCATCTTCACAATAGATTCTACCGCGATTTTCATCAATAAATATAATAGATTCTGCACAAGTTTTTATAAACAAAATTTAGAAAAATCGTTATATCAACTTTTCTGAAATTTGAGCATGTTTTAAATCAATGTATATTATTTATTTATATTTATCGATATTGAAAACTTGTAGAATATTAGAAAGAAGAGGATCTGCATATTTAATAATACATTTCCAACTTTTCTGTAAAGGGGAATTTAGATTTCTATCAAAAACTTTTAATTACGACTTTCACCTTTTATTCTCTCTTATTTCAAATCAAGAAATTAGACCAAAAAAAATAGTGGGATCACTTTACCTTCTACCGCCACGATTGCAGGTGTCCCAATCGTAATACATCCAGATAAAATAGAGTAATACGAAATAGCGTATCGTTTGCGTGTAAAGCAGAAGATAGGCCGTAATGATGTATCCCCAAAAATCACCGAAAGCGCTGACGAAGATCCATATCGCAGCGACCAGAGTCTGCAGTCTTCTTTCCAGCGGCACGCTTAGTGGTGCGAATCTCACACCAAAAATTTCCATATCCCCTAAAATTCTCTGTCGTTGCTCAAGTTGTCCCAAGGTCCGATCTTTTTAGTTTGTACTGTGTTTCGCCTGTATCAGTCAATGAAGACACTGATTTTTTCTCCGATCTATTAATAAAAAAACCGGTTGTGCTTCGACTAACAATAAGTATATAAGGTCTGCTTTGATTAATGCAAAAGACGGACTTTGTATCTACGTCCTGCCTGCTTTCTATGATACAGTCAACGTGATATTAAATTTCTACGTCGTTCTACTTTATAATTTTAACCCGTTATTACTATTGGAATACTGACAGTAGTTAGTCTGTTTCTGTTCAACATTTAGCGAACAGGAAGAAGAAAATAACTTTACCAATATTGATAGGGAATAACGAAATACTGTACATCGTGATATTTTGCGTCATCCTCTTTATTTGTTTTCGTAACTTAAATTTAATAAGTAAAATGAAAAACAGGTATTTAAAATTAAAAGCATGAGAACCGGAAATTTATTCATATATTTAGAGCTCAATCAAACGAATAAATTCTCTTTCTATTCCGACTTCAAGTATCTAAGAAAGTAAATTATTTCTTCCTTGCAAAACCTTGAAGCAACATTAGACGGTAATGTGTAGCTTATCTTTCGTGACATAATAACCAAGTACTTTGACTTAATTACTAATTGCTAAACGAAAATTGCTACGATAACATTGTCACTTTGAACAAATGCTATTATTACTCTAATGTTCTCGTTAAAGCTGCATAGTAGTAACGATACACGAAACCTATATCATTTCTTTTATCAATCTTCCATGCTTATCAGTTACATGCTATCAAAGATACACCAACATTTTGAAAAGAGCGTACATTCGAATACTTATCATACATTTTCCAATTGTATTGGGCCAGTCAAAAAGTTTGCTTCAATTTTGCGTCAAATTTTGTTACATTCAGTGGCAGCAAATTATTCATCAACCAAATAATCACCAGTAATCTATGATCATAAACAAATATGATGATTACTTGGTTGATGACTAGTTTGTTTCTACTAAATGCAATGAAGTTTTAGTGCACAGATCAAATCGAACTTTTAGACCGATTCAATATTTCCGTTTTGACAAAAACGTGTTTCTTTCAAGAATGATGTAAACATGATATAGAGATATTGAAGGATAACGGTAATTGGCGTGCGCATTAAAGATCGAGACAAAAAATCTGCATACATTTTGTCGCAATTCTTACTCGTTACCTCGTTTCGAATTTTAAACGCGATACGCTGTTTCTTCTTATGTTCAAATATAAATATGTATATTACTTTAAAAAAATGCATTTGATAATATATGTTCATTAATATTTTCCTGTTCCATTCGCGTTAGAACACAAAAGCGACAATAATGTTTAATCGACGTCAATGATTTTTACTCTTTCGACTTTAGCACTTTAGCATCAAGTATATTGTATTGTGAACAAATACACTTGGTTGTGTAATAAGAAATTGCGGATTTTCTGTGTGACCTTGAACACTTTTTCGCCGAAAAGTTAGAAAGATTTTTGACAATAAAATACGTTGTTCAATGAAGTTTATAATAAACATAAATGTAAACACGATATTAAAATATAATTTTACTTTATCCGATAAAACCGAAATTACTTATATCTTCTTATATTATATATTGCTTTAATATATCTTCGTTAATTAATCTTATTTCTTGGCACACCTGTATGTATATTAAGCAAGATCGAAAACTGCAAAAGTAATTATTGAACAGCATCAATATTTCATTCTTAAAGAGAAGGAGCGAAACAGCACGCGCGAAAGAGGGAGAGAGAGAGGGAGAGAAAGAGGAGGCAAAGTATTTTTGTCGAAGATCTAATTTAGCATTGACAGCAATTATGACAGCATTGTAAAAGAGCTTCGAGCAAACAGAAACATAAAGACAAATTCCTTTATAGAGTGAAAAACATTTGCATTTCGTTGTTTCTGTTTGATTTATTGGCGTGCGTGTTCCATACACACATAACGACAGTACGATGAATGAAAACTCGTTCGTTGCACATGAATGACGAGAAAGTCGAAAATTACGGACGATCATTGCACGATTTTACCCGTCGTGATCGTCCCGTTATGAACGGAATCTCTCTCTCGAACTTAAAACTGTGCGCGACGACTAGGTTAGATACAATATCCGAACCGATCGAATTCGCGATTCAGGTGCGAGTGTCAAAGTACAAAGTCAAATGACTAGAAAGTCGCGGGAAGGCAACGAAGCGAGCTCTGACCGTCTCCATTCGCGTATGTATCGAGTTGTCTCTCTCTCTCTCTCTTTCTCTGATCGAGTTTTCTTCAATTAAATCTCGAACTTGAACACAGCTGCAGGCAGCCGCGATCGCGTGCACGCGCGCACCATCGTTGGAAATCGATCGAGCGGTCCGAGAGATCACCGGTAGATCACTTCCAACAAATAAATAAGTAATAATAAATAACCAAACGTAAACTGAATCCAAACTCGAGTGCTCCGAACTTTCGAATCAGATTCGCCCACTGACGATGACGACAGTAAGCTTATCGAACTTCTCTCGTTTCCACGTTTTCCGTTACTTGCGCAAGTTGCGGCAGGTGATAGCCGCCATAGATAAGAGCAGAAATTTGGATTGCGCTTGCCTTTGGCGAGTCTATGCCGGACGGACAGCAAGGACACCAGGTAAACGACCGTTTCTCACAGGTGGAATAGCGCGTCTACTTCGTGCGATTCCGGCAGCCACGTGTGCAACGTAATGCGTGGGTGGGTGTGTGCGCGCGCTACGTGCGTGCGACTAGTCGCTCCGAGGACTAGAGATCCGCGAAACGCTCGGTACGACGTCACGCACCTCACTGTCGGATTTCGCCGGTAGGAAGAGGAAGAAGAGCGTCTCTACGCGTGTACGCGTGTGTGTGTGTGCGTAGTCATGCCGCACGCATACACCGGCACGCATGCATGCACGGACACGGTACGAGGCCGCCTCTATATTAATCGCAACATACACATAAGTGTTCCAATGTTCAAAGTTGCTCAAAGCTTAGCGCGAATTGATGACTCGCTGATTCAGTTAAATTGAGAAACTCTAAAGTTGTCTTTAAAGCTTGCTACATCTTAGACATCGCTTACGGCGAATCGATGTATTCTTTGTACCTTAACTTCGCTCGTACTTTTTTTTAAATTGGAATCTTCGCAGTAAGCAAAGTGCGAACAGTATGCGAGCAGATTGGAAACAGATTTCCATAAAACCTGCTGACAAATTACATCCCAATTTGTTGCGACAACATAATGCTTTACATAACTGCGCTTGCTAGCTAAATTATTATAAGATTGCAATATTGTCTCATTTGATCGAGAAAAACATGCAACTCTACAATTTGTATTTCAAAACAACAAACAAATATCTTACACGCATCTAATATTAATGTCATCGAAGTTGTCGAAACGATATATTGGATTGTAATAAAAGTTTGTAGCGTTACTAACTTTTTTTTATGAAAAGTTCTGGAAAGACGAAATCATGAAGCTATTCATATTAATTAATATAGATCTCTCAGTATGTATATTTTTAATTGAAATTTAATAGATTTATTAACACGCTATGAAATGGCAATTTGTTACAATTTCTGCTATGTCATTTAGAATTATTATTTTATCTTATTATAGATTATCTCTTAAGATAAGCGAATCAGCGGGCAACAGAAAATACGTATACCATAAAGATTTTATTGAAACAATGCGTTTATTATCCTATAAAAAAGGTACAACGAAGAAAGAAATGCACCTATTAAAAAGTCGTGTATCGATATCGAGGAAAAAAGGACAAATAATGTTTAAAATCAGTACCAATATAATCTACTCGCAAGTGCAAACTATATCGAGCGAGTTCCATTTGGCACTGACATCGACGCGAGCATCATTCTGTCTTTGTTCAACAAAGACAGTGTGATGTTCACACCACGCGACTGCTAAATGGAACTTCCCCGTAAAATCGCATAACAATTAATTAAATTACAATCGTCTCTCAAGTTATAAGATATTCATAACTCAATTATGCTGTGTGATATATACCACTAATTTCTACTTGAAAGAAATAACTAAGTTTTTTTTACTTTACAGTATAATTAATGATTACAAGACTAATTTATGTGTTTCAGCACCTTTTCTATATCTAAAATAAATTCAAATGATATTCTAAATGATATCTCTCACTTGTCGTGATAATGAAGCGATTCATTTCACGATTATAGTGATTTTTGTTTTTATCAATTATATGATAATTATTATATAATTGGAGTACACGATATTAAAAATAAAAGTATGTAAAATTAAGAATTAAAGATAAAGTCAAAACTAAGTAGTCTTTGTGGAGAACAGAAATACGAAAATAAGTAATACAAATTTTTGTCAGATATGAAAAATTATTATTTTATATAAAAAAGCGGAAACGCTAATGATGCTTAGAAAGAATAATAATAGCTGGCTTCCATTATAACACATTAAATACAAAATAATAATTCGTTAAATTTACTTTAAGATTTAATCCGTTAGTAATTCTGTTTCATTTTATCGCGCCAGAATTTAAAAAATAAAGCACATGCACTTTCATTTGATTATAATAGATATTAAACGATATTTTAATAAAATAAGATAATTTATTTCTCGTGGAAACGAACGCTTCGTCTTGAATTGCACTAAAACGAGACCGTTCTTTCGTTCCCACTTGATATATTTCAATGCGGCGATTACTTTGATCAACTAACTTTATAAGATCCTAGTCTAGTCGGTTCACTCGGTATAAATTCAAATAATCAACACATCAGCACACGTTTTTTTCATGGCCATGAATATTCATATCATACGAGATACTAAAATGAAAATTTGCGGCTAGTTTGCTGCTCGATATAATGTGTGTGGGAAGACTTGATAATTTAAGATTAATTTCACTGAACTCAAAGTATCGCGATGAACGTGTCGCAATATACCGTTTTATGCAATATCTTTCTGCGTGGCAAATAAGTATACAATTTGACTAAAATAGAACCTTAAAACATTTTGCATATGCATACACACGCGCACACAACATACGTACACAAGCAGACAAACACGCGTACACACGAAAGTATTTTTAATTTTCGACTAAGTACCTTGTCAACAAAATTATAACTTAATTACGTTTTTTGTTTAATGTATAAGAATATCTTAGATTAATATATGTATATATATTTACATTAACATACATAGTTTAGTAAAATTAAAACCATATTCATTGTTTTCGCCATACATAAATGATAAATCTTGTCTATCGTATACAAGCTTGCTAAAGATAACGGTATATTTCTCAAACTACAGCAAACAATTATATAGTCAAATTTAAAAGCAATTCTCAATTCACGATTTTGAAATTTGTTTAAAAGATTAACATATATAACTTGCACACATTTGCATCATATAGGGTTCGTCGAGTCCTCTTTCAATAAAATTTCGAACGGTAAAGTAACAACGATTAATATAAAATATATAAATAACAATCAACGTGTGTTTACATATTTTGCAATTCTTCGCTACTTGTTAAACTCGATTGTCAGGGACGGACAGTGAGGTCATTCAAATGTTGAACGTAAAAATGAAAAATATCCCATTCGTATGTCATCGCCTGATACTATTGGCCCCTCCGAATAGTACGAGATTTCCTTCTCTTCCGACTATTCGCAGCGCGAACAGCATTCGAATCTCTATGCAAAACATACATATATATGTAGATACAGTAACGTGAAAAAATACTACTCCGTCGCTGCGAATGACGATGACGGTTACGAGTAGCACTTTTTTTTAAATTTGATAACTGTCTAAATCTCAATGCGTATAAACACTTATTTTGCATTCGACCACGACACGGACGATTGTATCTTCGGCGGAGGTAGCATGGTCAATTAACCCATTGCTTCTTCTCAGTTCGGCCGCGGAATGTTTAAGCACAAAATCTGTTTGTTTTTTTTTTAATTTTTTCATCGTGACAAAAGACGAAAAATAAAAAGAAGGGGATGAGAAAGGGCGCTACGTTAGGGCGCCAGGGATAATTATCGTGATTTGGCGGGCGTGAGAAAATGGGCTAATCGACGCGATTAACAGGCTTCAACTTGATAATTCTTCTCTTTAATTCTTTAATTTGTTTCTTTAATCGCTAAAAATGCTTAACAACGGGGATAACGATTTTTGACTCCCGAAATACATCGCGAGCAAGCTCTTAAGTTTATTGCTTCTTCTAATCTAGGACTGTCTCGTACTCGTACGACGCTTTGGCGCTCGACGGTCAACGTTCCGCGAGCGTTGCTCCACAATTTTACACTTGCAAGTCTCATCATACGAAGTCTCCACGGAGAAGACAAACACATTTTAAAATTAATCGAATCTGCTGCCCCGAAGACATGACATCACAGTAAAGTCCAGCCACTCTCTCTTCGTAGCCGATAAGTTCTTATTAATATATTGAAAATGCCGCGGCTATATATACGTATATATATATGATATGTGTGTATACATATATGCATGTATATATAGTAGCGGCGACAACGGCACAGCACCAATCTCTCTTTTTCAACGATGTGACTTAATAAAATATTGACAATATACAATACTCAAATAGACGCTTTTCACTGTATATAACGATCGATACGAAAATAACGAAAAGCGATTGACGATCTGTATGAAGCTGTTTAATTCTAGTAAACATCGTCAGATACTTGTGTATTTTTATCCATTCTACCGCTCCCACAGGCAGGTACTAATCTAAGAATCTGCCACGAATAGCAATAATACGTATAAGGGCGACATTAATACCAGCTTTCGGATTCCGCTTTACGAGCGATGACGATGACGACGATGATGAAAATATTTTCTGATTATTGATATTTTGGCAGCCGATATTCGCTCTAAGCGAACAGTAAGTAATTTATTAGCTTCATTACTGGATGTGTGGTAGGTATATGCTGTTTAGTTTAGTGTACTTGTAACACTCCACGAGGTCGGTCCAGTATCTTTCTCTATTTTAACGCGGATTGTCCGGTAATCCAAGTGTCATCTTCGTACTTTCGGAGAGATGTAAAACCCAGCATGCGTGGTCCTACGCACACGAGTAGAAAGAACCAATCAATCAACGTTGACAGCAACAGGTGGGCAGTGGTTTCTTGATCTTGTGTATTAAAATTCTCGTATTAACGTAATTATTCATTCACGTGAGCGCCGCCGATCGTCCTTTCTTCCCGCTTCCCTGCTTGAAAGCGCTCCATCACGAGGCACTTGGACGAATCGACTTCGAAGTACTGCGGATCCGGACGACTTTTTCAAAGATGCGGATCACCGTGTCCAGGCAACGTTGTACCTTTCGCCGTATCGTCGCGGCAAGCCGGCGAGACACGCCGGTAATCGCGAATCTCACGCGTATGGCTGTCACGCTTGAGCGGCACGCGGGCGTCACTGCAAGAATACGAATGGTCAGCTGTATGAATGCGCGGAATACCCGATTTGACTTCGTCCCCGGTACATCGCCGCTCTCATTTCGATCTTCACCTGCGAGTTACGTGGATGTTGACGGCGACGATGAGACTGGATCCGGCTGGTAATACCTCAAGCCGTTTACCTGTAAGCAAACATAGCAATAAGAGTTTACAACAGGATTAAAATCATTACGCATGCCGCATAACGCAGCTACTCATTTATTTTATACCGTCATATCGTATTCCGTAATGTACGCTGGGATCTCAAGTTGGTCAGGCGGCATCACTTCGTAGAGATACTCTACTCCGGGTAAATTGTGAACTTTCTGCTTAATAGCTGGAGCCATGAAGGTCGTGAACCACCATGTCATCATCTGTAACAAACGAGCAAGTCAATTACGTTTTCGCAAGGAAACTGATGTACTTATATCTAAACTCAAGTTCTAGTTGCAACTCTTCTCTTTCATTTTGCATTTTTTTAAATCAAATTTTAATGGTCTCTTTAAATCATCAAAGGTTATAAACTTGCTGCATATAACTACAATATATTTACTAACGGATTATGGAACAGTCAGGAAATACGAAATAAAATAAACGATTGTTCCAAAGATAACTCGTTGTGGCGCAACGTAAACGTGGGAAATATGATAACACAGTATTCATCAACGCTTCTGCGTCTTAAGAACGTAATTCTCTTTTCAGATCATTCATTGTATCAGCATGCGATACATGGCTACAGCACATGATTCTACTGACCTTGGTCCAAAAGGTAGGATGAATAATGTAGAAATGTTTTAGATTCTTCTTGTATCTGTAAAAGAAATCTTATTTCAAGACCGCTCTGCTTAAATTTTTGCAAACGAATGGTATCATGTAGATTCCGATAAATAACAATCCGATGCAAATTTGTACAAAAGAATGTATAATCATCAATGTATAGTAAAGTGTGATAATTTAATAATCCCCGTCAGCTTATCCTCTCCTTAGAATTAAAACGAAGAATTCTTAATGTTACGTAAAAACGTGACTTGTGATCTGCAATTGCGTCTGAAATGTGATCCATAAATCCGATGCATTTGATGTTAAGCGTACGACTTACTTGTAGGGAAGCACGTTGTAAACCTCGCGCAGCCAGTGTAAACTGGGATAATTGCTGCTGGCTGTAAGGGTGTGGAAATACGCGATAACGTAGTCACCTTTCACGATGGGATCCAGCAATTGTATCAGGTACAACAAGGCCTAAAGTCACAAAAAAAGACACGAGAATGAAGCAGTATTCCAACATATTTTATGTATTATCATCGCGTTCCCATTCTTCGTGCAAAATGGAAAGTAAAGCACTATCCCCTTTAAACGTTTTACGTTGGGAATTTATGCTGCGTAAAAAAATATGATATTAAAATAGAAACGAGGGAAACAGGGGTGAATATATGTCCCGAAATAAACGTTGCGTAAATACCCTCCTGATCGACGGGATATTAGTAATTAGGCGTACAGAATATGTTTTCCAAAGCATTCCTACGTGGTACACTGTATTTCTTTACCGATTCTGTTGCAAGAGCTAAGCAATTTCGTCGTGATTTCATTATTCACGGTAACGAAATCGCGATTGATATTGCAAGATTCCTCGACGAGTAGTGATATTTACGGTACATTTAAAACACTTGTTTGTCTTTTCCCTTCAAAATAATAATGTTTTTTTCACAGGTGTAAACAGCTCCTATATGACGGTAACGTTCGTGCTAAAGAAAGAGGGAACGCCGCAATGATGCAGCATACATCTGACATGTGTAACATGTCAAATATTCTTCTTTACATGTGTCTTCACACGAAATGTGCTAGCACAAGTGCTAGCTATCAGTTACTAAATATCTTATTTTCCTTATTAGCTGCAGACGTTGAGTTCGAAATGACAAGTAACTTAATGACTTCTTATGTTACAGTCTACGTTATTTAAAATCGTTTCATTTTCTGTTGATTCATGCTTTAAATAAAAGAATACTCGTTTTTTAATGATATTTTGAGGTCTCCCGTACATAATCTTGCAATTAGTTATCACGCAATGGCGCAAGAAGATGTTTCAGATGAAACGTTCAATTAATATGTCATCGAATGCTGCAGCTGAGTCAGCGCACGGGATCGGCTGTCACCAGCGCAAATAGATCGGGAGGGCGAGGAGGAGCGAGAAATTTCATTGAGAATGGGGATGCGCGCCGCAACAACGGTAGCAATCTGGCCGCCCTCTCTATGGGGACTCGTTTCGCGGTCGGTCTATTTCTGGACATGTAAATATCGATTTACCACCCGCCTGCATTATACCGTACTACGCTCCGACTACAAGCAACGCGATAAGAATGAATCCGCCCGATGAAGAAAGGAAATGGCACGATGACGGGGCGGTTGGATACACAGATAGACGCCAAATGATCTGTAGGGGTTGGTATAAAAAGCTCTCCCCCTCGAGCGGTGCGGCACAATATTGAACGTCAATGACATGCGCGAGTCGGCGGTTCGTATCAGGTATCACAAACTTGTGTAGCTCCGTCTTATGAGCACAAATAAAACTTTTATATTTTTTTATACAACTGCATCAAACTTTTGCAGTAGGTTCTAACGTAATGTAACATAATATAGCTTATGTGCGAGATTACCGACAAAACTAGAGAAAGAAAGCGGCTTTCATTGGAAGAATACTCTGCAAAACGTTCGCCGTTTTGTAAAACAATTCAGACGAATCGATGAAAACAAAGGACACGAGCGAGTGACTATAGAATAATATATATGTACATGCACACACACGACTATAGCGATGCGATAATCTTCAAACTTGAATCAGAGTACTATGAAGAAGTATATTATAGTGAGGTTTATGAGGATAATTATGATAATTTGCAGTCTTTACATATTAATCAATAAAATCATTATACGCCGCATAACGAAGCTACTCAACTTATTTATATTTAATATCGATATATTAATATTGATATATAAATATCGATATATTTATTTATATACCGAACATGCTGTATGAAAACGTTTTTACATGATACTACATATGCGACATGTTTCTTTTACATGCGACCTACAGTGACTTTATCAAGAACTTTGACGAACGATTTTTTACCTTATCTAGATTGATTTTGGTGGCTGGAAACCATTTGCCGACGAAAACTACCACCGGCCGACCCTGTCGATCTACACCACTCTGGTACAGGCAACCAATCCCCGAAACCTCAGTTAGGTCCTCCGTCTTTGCTCTCCTAAGAAGCCTTTCGTACCTGCAACCAACGGTTTCATCAGCTTTTCACTATCGTACGCACGATCAGAGGTATGAACTGTTGATATAATTTTTGGGACATGCTTAATGCGTACATGTGTTACGGCAAGCTACGCTTGTGACAGAAAATCAACCAAATTGAAGAATGTTAAGTTCCAGCTAATGACCGTAATGTGTATTTAATGATAGCTGATAACTTTTCTGTTCTTGTAGCATAAGAACAATCAAAGTCGAAGTAATTATTAATTGAAACCTTGAGATACAGAAATACAGCGATTATCATTTGCGACTCGCTGAATTATTCAACTCGAGTCTGAATTTTTTTTCCCGAAGGCGGCTGAAAAAAGAAAAATTCAAAGGGGACAATATCAAACTCGCATCGTGAAAGTAATGAAAATGTGGTGATGTATACATTTAGTAAAATTCCAATTAGGACAATTTCAATACAATATTACATTAATTGATATTAATTTGCGATTTGGAAGAGGAAGATGTTAATGTGTACGGAGCACGGAACACGGAGAACGCTGCTTGAATCTTGCGATATCTCGCCGTCGTGTAGCTTTAATTACGATATGGAGAAACGTGCAGCTTTGCATAACATAAAGTGCAAATAGCGTGACGTGCAATAGAAATGCAGTCTGGTAATGCGTATAAATTTCATAATGTGATGAGTTTTATTGCGAAAAAATAAATGTATAATGTAAATAACATTATGTGGCGATGCATATCATCACGAATATTACTCCAATGTTTATAAATAACTGCATGTGTGTGTGTGGCACATTGTTCCGATGCATGCTCGTTAAACGAAGATTCACTCTTCTTTATATAATATTTTATGTGCCTATATTTTTCATAATATAATTACAGCGACCAATCCAAAATACATCTTTTACCGTAAAAATTTTCTCATGAGTACATGCCGATTTGCCGATTATTTTTAAACTCTCTTGAGACACAGACACGTTGAACGGTGTGATGACATTACATTACGTCGTCGAAAAATTTTCCAATACTAGGTCAATCATTACCAGCCCTCGGGTATACTCTGCGGACGACAATTTTTTGCCGGTCGGGGAAAATATACTGGACGAACGCCAATGAACGCGGGGGATCAATAGCAAACCGATAACGAGACACAGGCCTGTCGAAACTGTGCTCGACCCGCAGGAAACAGGAAACCGGCGCGGCAGAACGACGAGAACCACTACTACGTCCTCCTCCTGATACACACCGATCCTCATCCTCGATGACATCCACCATGTCAATCATGACCATTCTGCCGTAATGTTCCTCCTTGTAGGTCCCCTGATCTTGCCTCGATCAAGAGAAAAGAAAACCACTGCGAAGAAGAATACGCGATCGGAGCACTACTGACTGACACTCGTGCACAGGCGAATCTCCCTCCGTGACTTCCGGCTGGAGGAAGAGGCGAGCGATGACGCACGGAGCGATCAGGCCGAGGTGCCTTCGATCGGAGGAGCACAAGCGTAGACGAGGTGACCAGACGAGGACAGACCAGAGCGGCACGACGGGTCACGACAGACTGATCGAACCGCGCCGTCCTGCTCAGCGAGAGCCGACGTTCTGCGACGTCCCCCGCGATAGACGGCTGCGACGTCCACGACGACGGTCACGACGCCAGGCCTGGGTGGCTTCCGCGTCGAATTCGCAAGGCGCCTGCCCAGAGCTGGGTGAAACTGCGTGCTCGATGCGCGGCATCGACAACGTGGAGTAGGGGTCGCGAGCCCGATTATTAAATGATCGCGATGTACTCCCTAATCGCGCGGGTGTTGCCACTCGGTGGCCTTGAGACTGTCAACGTGCGTGTGACTTTTTCGCCTCTCCTTGTATAATTGACTATTTGCATCCCAGTTGCCAAATGTATCTATACAGCAGCATGATGATTTAAGGAAAAATCTGCGTCACGCGAGAGCGCGATCTTGGCATGTTTCGTGGATGGATCATCCTTTTAAAAAGACGCAGATTTTCAAGAATTTAAATGTCACTGTGTATTTATGTAATAACGAGTTTCTTCATATTCATTGTTAGTAAACGTAGCCTGATATCTTTTTAATATGCTTCTTAGGGGATTCAGTGTAGTAAAGTAACGATGTTCAAAAAGATTGCTCCAATTGGCGATCCAGCTAAAATATACGCTTGCCTTGGAGAATTTTCTTTTCACGATCGATCACGTATTTCTGATTTAATTAATAAAGGCCAATCGCGGAGCGTAGGTTTTGTGAACTTTTCGATTTCACCAAACAAGTGACTAAAAAATAAGATTATGCTCGATGGAAATTGAACAGAGATTGAACAATTTGTCTATCAGATAAATGCGTAGTAATATCTGGAAGATATTTTAAATATCTGTTTGTATTTGCTTTTCAAAATTTATACATTCACTTGAATATATATTCAAGTTCCACTAATAAATTATATAATGAGTTAGTGGAACGCATAATGATTTTAATTATTTAACTGATTTTAATTATTCAATTACTCAAATATTTTAATTATTTAATTGATTCTTGGAAAAAGAGAGTAACTAAACAATACGCAATGCATCGCATCCAAAACTATTGTTTCCAAGAAAAAATTTAGATAACAAAGTACGAAAGCACCGGTGTTGCACGCGATCGCAATCACATCACATCTCAAACATTATGTTCTTATTTAAAGACTGCAATTTCGTAACCCTGACCTCGATTAAAACAGATCCAAGGTGTTTCATTGAAATCATAAGTGAAAGATATTCCCTCAGGTTGAACATACTTGGATAGTTTTGACAAAGTTTTCGCAAAGACCAAATGTTTTTAAATGTATTATAAAATATGTATAAACATAATTATACAATGGTAAAAGTTTTGCTTTGTAAAATTATATTTGCCTTTATATTGTGTGAAATAAGCTACTGAGGCATTTTTAATTTACAATATGTAGCATATAAAATGAATATGGTAGCGATTATTAGATTATTAAATCAAAAAATGAGTTATCTCTCTCGAAAAAAAGAATCATGGAATGAGTCATTGTCGCTGGTGTAATCAGCGGTTATAGTCACATATAGGTCTTTTGCCTTGCTGTAATCAAGTGTCACGACAAAATGACGTCGATGACAATCTCGGTCTGAAAATAAGTATTTAATGCGACAGGAAATGTCAAGCCTGCACAAATGATTTATTTCCGTGACGCATGAGATATCTCGATCCTGAAATTAATTAGAAACAAATATTGCGAAAGAACCTTTATATATATGTTGTACGAAAGTCGATTTTATACATGTGACAGCATTGTCAAATATAGATTTAAATCAGGGAACTCATACATATGTAATTTTTCATGCAATAGCGAATATATCGCTATTGTTATGAATTAATTGTTTAATTAACATTAATTGTTTAATTGTTGCCATAAAAAGTTATATATATATAGATTTTGTGAAATTTTACTTTAAAAAATAACTATTAACATCTCATTACATAAAAGAATATGCTGACAAACATTAATTATAAAGATAATATAATATCAATGTACATTGATAAATACCAAATCTAAAAGTAAAAACATATGCACTAATTTATAATTAGAACATTTCTTATATATAATATACTTATAATTTACAGATCCCTGAATACTTACATGTAACTTTCGTTACTCTTATAAAAAGCGCTTAAGCACGTACACTCATGGCAAGAAATTCAATAAAACATAGAAATAATTTTGTTTAAACAAGTTTTATCACTTTATTAGAAAATCTTTAAAATGGTCAAAGAAAACAGAAAAATTGCTATTAAAAATTGGCAGTGTTTTTCAGTCAGTGAAGTAGTTTTTTCTGTACTACTTTCTTCTTTTCATTTTATTTTATTTTATACAGTAACTAGCTACCGCAGGCTAAGGAAAAACGCAAGATAAGATAGAAAAAATAAATATCGTTATAAAAATCTGGGCAGATTTAACACTAGATTTACGAACATTGCTCGTATACCTACTTTTTACTGAAATCCGTCACGTTGACAGGTACATTAAAATTCGGTTTTCGGTTTCTCGTTGATAAAAAATAATACTTTTGATTCTGTACCTTCAATGAATCCGTCAAATTGACGGGTTCCATAAATCTAGTTAAGTTAGGTTAAAAACAAAAATTCATACCTTTCTTTATGCTGCATTTGCTTGAGCATTATATCCGCTAGTGGATCAGCAAGGGGTCTCTCTCCCAAGAGTCTCTGACGATCCAAGTCACCTTGCATCTGTGCAAAGGCGTGCTCGCCAATGTTCACCGAAGTCTCTAATTGAGCTGATAGATCTACCGTCTCGTCGCCTGGAAGCGCGACAAAACGTATTTTTCAAGAAACGCTGCTAATTAAATTTACAGATGGCCGCAACAACAGAATGTTTGCTTACCGTGCAGAGCGTGTTGAGGATTATCAATTATTCTGATTTGTCTATCTGGAAGTAAAGGTTCTCCATCCGGTCCTCCAACGTCGCTCGGTAATTGCCAGCAAGCGTTATCTTGCTCTGCTAAATTTCGCGGAAAATAAAGAGGCAAGAGAACCTCGTATATTCCAAGATCGCACGACTCCAGTACAAATATAATACACGTTAATGAATCACTATATTGCTCCATAAATCTTCGCACAGTTCCTGTAAGAAGAAGAGATTTATTTTTCTATTAATGAAGCACCATTAATAATAGTCAGCTGTGTGTTTACATTTGTATAGATATTTAAATCTGCACTTACTGAGAGCTATATGAGCTCCTGCATCCGGAGGATAATTTTTCCGCACTGAATTTATTATCGGTAGGGCAATGGTACGCAATCCTAGTTCTCTCGCCTTTTGTAAGACATTTCTGTAATAAGGAAGAAGAATATTAAATACACATTAAATACACATTATCATTTTGTAAAACAAATTATTCAGATAAAATAAATGAATAATAAAATTAAATTGTACGATTGTAATTATTTATATGTTATATACTGAGATCTGTAGCGGTATATATTCAAGTAAAACTCGTCTAAAGAAAAGAAAACTCTATCTATCATTATAGAATATTCAAATGGATTAAATTTATATCTTATTTATTAATCTGATGATAAAAATAATAAAGTGAAGTCCTTTTTGTCGATATTTATCGTCATTTTTTATACAAGAACTTGTATTTGTATTGGAAACATAGTTAAATTACCTATAGCAACAATGTAACGTGTTCTGTGCAGCCGTTTGATACTTGACATTATAAACTGGTCCAACAGTATGTATAATAAAACGAGCAGGTAATCCGTGACCCTGTGTTACTTTTACTTCACCGGTTCTGCATTCTGCAATCAATATTTTGATATTAATATATTAATTATGATATTAATAAAGCAGACCTCATCGTTGGGCCTGACGCACTGGAACAACTACACCGGTTATACAAACCTTTTATTTCGTTATATATTTCTACTTTAAGTGCAGAACCAGCTCGGTCGAATATTCTTTGGCACATAGGACTGTTATCATCCATCGTCTCGTTGGTAGGATTTACTACCGCGTCCACTTGCAACGTCGAGATATCTCCGGTCCTGAAACAATTCGATACCAGGTGAATTACAATGCACGCGTGCACTTGTGAAGATAAAAAACCGAATCGAGCAATTATAGACCTATAGTTTTACACAGGAAGCACCATGCAGGATAACATTTGTTTTCCATGGAAAGTTATTGAACAAGATATGGTATTGGAACGCTCGCCGAGGAGAAAACAGGTTCAACTTGCGGTCTGGCCAGTCCAGCAAACAATGCAAAGCAATTCAACACTGTCACAACGTATGCATATGGATATACTGGAGTGCTCGCCAAGGAGAGAACAGCTTTAACTTGTGGTTTGGCCAATCCAGCAATGCGACGAAGGATGTACTGAAGGATATATAAATGAAAAAAAGTTTTGAACTCTTACCATAACGCGAGCTTGCTGTTAAGCGACGGTTGACAGAGGAAGGGACTTATAGCGTGATGCGCCGTTTCTCTAATCGACTCGGAGTAATCCGTGAATCGGTGTTGAACGGGGTAGTCGGCCCATCGTTTTAATGCGGCTGGTTTCACAATGTCCTGGACAACACCCAAGGGTTCCATCAGCCTCATTCAGCTGAAAACCGTACATGCACGCTTTATCGATTTATCCGCCAACGAAAGTGGAGGTGTGCGCCTTTGTTTTCGTATCAGCTGTTTCAATCCTAACCTAATCTTATTCTGTCATTTCTCGCCAGCGTACGTCACACGTAAGGAGCACGTCCATTGACTTGGAGTAGAATGCCTACGTGAGCAAATACGTTCGAAACAGCTATTATCGATGCCGCGAATGTTTCTTTAACCAGCAGCAGAGTGCTTCTCATCATATTTCATGAGCAAACGCCATTTTCGTGGGCGAAAATTTAAAATAAAGCTTGAATTGAGCTTATAGGTTTCGAAAAAAACGGATTTAATAATTTAATTTAAAAATTATAATATTTTAACAGAATTTTCAATAAATTCCAGATTTTTTTAGTTTAAATTTTCAGGTAACAGTAATGTCCAATTAATATTCAAGGAATTTTACATAAAATGCAGCTATACATAAATATGATATAAAATATTTTATATTACTGACGATAGAACCGCATTTAGTTTACACAGCAAGCGCATCAAGCAGATGCAAGCAGTCGGTATTGTCGTGTACTCCTAAAAATAAACAGTTCTGTCGATAAAAATGTGGGCCATGTTACAAACAAGAACAATACTCGACCAAGGACGCAATTCTCATCGATTTGCAAACTAGAACAGGATAGAATTCTAACTGTAATTTTGCGTCACTACCGTTTGAGAATATTTATAAGATACGTGCACTCGCGTATAATTTAAGCTACTATAATTTAGATTTTTCAAATATAAATTTAAGTATAATAAACTGTATATAAAGTTATAGACAAAGCTCTATCCTAAATTCTATTGCGAATTGCGGATCATTTAAAATAATTTTCAAAAACAAAAATAGCTAACTTTTGATTCTTGTATTTAATCATTAGATTCTTATATTTATTTCCTTTTTTTTATTTAAGTATATTACATTTTGTATAAGTAATATTATACATTATATTATAATTTTATATTTCTGCTTCTATCGCACGTTAATAATTAAATTGTTTCGAACTGTACATGTGCGTGACAAGATAGTACGATATATGTCATTGGTAATGGCAAGGAGACGGGAGACTGGCGCCGTCTGGCCTCGTACGAATCTTACATCCTGGCAAACCCATTAATAGACAAGATCATCGACCTCGCGCCATAACCATTATCAGAATAATTTACCTTTGCTAACAACACGTAAGAGAATTTAAGAAATTCTGATTCGATATGTAAAATCTACTACGGCATACTCTGATAAAACAGTATGATGTCGATTAATAAATATTAGATTTTTCGACGATTGTATTAGCATTGCATCTTCATTATTTACAGATATATTGATTTTATATAAATATATAATAATAATAATTTATTATTATTATATTATATTATAATTTAATTATATTTTGTGTGTATATTTTCTATAATATTAGAGAATGATACGACGTAATTGACGCGCATGGGAGCGCATGACATGAAGTGGCGGAAGTGAGAAAAATGGAAAATGTGCGTTTAATGACCTTACATTTAATTTAATAACTACGCGGCCGATAACACTACCGAGGCATAAAGGGTCAAAGTCGTTCGATAAATCTAGCTTTAAAAATAGAATAAAGATACTTCCTACATGAGCAACGTCTCAATGAGTTTGCAGCAAAACCACTGACATAAAAATGCTTACTATTAATACGAAATATATTAATAACAGTAGTATTACAAGCCTCGGTATACTTTATAGTATACCGTGTATATATAGTAAATCAACTATCGTTGATACACCTTGAACGAATGCACCGATGCACCGACGAAGCCTTTTAGCTCGGGGTTACAATGTTCTGCAACACGAGGGGCTTCCAAATGAATCCCTTTGTGCGCGCACAGTCGCCAATGAAGTGAAAAAGCTTGAAAACACAAAAAAGAGAATCAAATATAAATCGGCAGCGGTTGTTTCCACAAAGACGCACAGTTCTTTCATGATTCTTCAGAGCGTGAAATAATAATAAAACTTATCACGAATAGAATAAGAATTTCCGACACGTTTCATAACTCTGCTCTGTCGGATATCAAGTGGATCGATGAAAAGAAAATCGATGTACTCTGAATGCAAGAAAAAGATTTACGTAATTTTTTGTTTTTGTTGTCACGATCTAATCTGTGATAGAAAAACTAGAGAATTATTATAAATCAAACGAATGATCCATCGATGCATCATAGTATCTGTCGCAATGTATCAACTATTTTCAGCAGGTTGATAATTCATCGAGTCCGGCTATCTCTTGAAGGAATACTAGATCCGGTTGATGATAACGCTTAATCCCTCTTTGGTTTGCACATTGATAAAAGGTACCGCAGTACATTTATGGTTTACGGTATGTCTCATCGATACGTGTCGAGATAAAGTTGATATTTCTGCTATAACTTGTTGATTTCAGAAAACTTTTATCGATAACTTTATCTTTGCGCGTTATTAATTTCTCTCTCTTAGTAATTCTTATTTCCTTGTTTACACAGATTGTAGAAACAGAAATAATTTTTACTCATTGTTAACATTTTTCTAGAAAATTTGCTCAAAATTATTTAAGAAATACATAATTTAAGAGACTACATTAATATGATATATTGCATAATATCACGTATTATGCTTACTATTTATTATCGTTTATGTGCTTGTAAATGATAGTTCATTATCATTTATTCTCTACGCATATGCTAAGATTGTTTATCTAGTTATACAGCAACTTTGCGCACGGATTATAAATCCACCATGTTATTATGATTCAGTGTATGACGCAAAGCGAACATTCACAGCATTCCTTGTCTTTACTACTGTGCGAGAGAGAACGTTCAATCGAATCGATGAATATAAAATATTAGCGAAGTATCGACTTTCCATCCTGGACACGTCCGAATTCGCCAAATATAAATTCTAATTGTTTTTACGATCAGTATTGATTTTAACTTGTTGCAATCTCGATTTTATCGAATTCTTCTTTAGACGTTTCAGTCTCGTTAATATTTTAAAGAGATATTATTGGCTCAAGCTAGGAAAGGAAGCGTATATATAATGATGGTACGATATATGTTATGTGCCATATGGTGACGTGAGATTCAGCTAATGCTAACGTAACGTGTAATGACATATTTATACCATATTATGTCATTTCAGAGGTATTTTTCAAGATATTGCTATCGATAAATACGGCGTAGTCAATTACAAATCAATGTCACTTGTGTAACGTCTTACGTTTCTTAGAATAGATAAACGCAGGTAAAAAAATTATTTTGAATTTCTGATACCTTCCTACGAGATTTCTTCATGAACCTTTGCTCACACATTAGATTGACATTAGAACCAAAAAATGATGTAAATTCATTTTTATGTCAAAATCAAATAATTTTCTAAATGTGTTAAAATTTATATATTCGGCAAAAAATATATATTCATAAAATGTAATGTATAATATTAAAGGTTTCCTTTTTATATCATGAATTAATAAATTTTTATAAAAATTTGTCGACTCTCAAGATCCATTTTCATTAAAAATAAAATAAAATACAGATTTACAAAATTATATAAATATATATAATTTATAGCAAATTATAAATATGTAACATATAAGTTTTTAAATAAAAAACATACATTAAAAAGAAAAGTTTTAGCAAGACCACAGAAATTATATTCATATATGCATAATATAATAGTATTCATGTATTTTGAATGAACGAAACACGTTAATAAAATTACGAATTGTGCAGGCAAAAAATTGGTCATTGTATATTACAATATAAATTAAGACATCGATAAAATTAACAGTTGCTTCGTATATTCTTCAAACCGGACGGAAACAACGGCTCTCCCTAGAACAATTGGTCAATGAGGACGCGTCAACCAATCGACGTTTAGATGCCAGATGCAAGGCCGAAAATGTATGACCTATATATCATCGATACGTGACCTCTACCACGATAGATATGACGCGTAGCGCGACCCATCGATAATTCGCGGCATCGTGAAAACGAACATCGATCGTAGGTGATTTAAAGCGGCTTAAAGTGTACATCCATATCATTTTCGCAGATGATTTTCCTTTGAGTTTCCAAGCATGAAGGTTTAAACATTGAAACAAGGCGTTATGTATCCGATAAGGCGTTTACGCCTTACTTAAAATTGCAAAGTACTTTATACACTATCAGCATTTGAAAACAGTTTATGCAACCTCAACCAGCTTAGAGGCAGCTATCATATATATTATGTATATTGTTTATTTCTCCTTTCATTCAACTATAACGGCCATCTTATCAATTGAATTTAATTAAAATTAAAAACCTGACCTGCACTTAAAATTAGTTAAGTAAAATTCTGACTTTATATTCGTTATGTGCATTTTTCAAAGCTGATTCCTTAAAATCTCTTTCCATTTGTTCGATGACAGAAAGTTTTCTAACGTGAAAATTTGCCCAATGAGATCAGGATTATTTCACTTGAGGGAGCCAATATTGTCACAGTCGAAACGCGATCCAACAGAATGTATGTGCGAATTATCGACGTGAAAACGCGCGGGTTGTGCGTATACCTCTACATCGGCGGCAACGCGAGCGATGTGCGCGATCAAGGTCGTCGCGCACCGCACTGAGCGCCGCTCAGGAAGTCGATGAACATCGACTCTCCTCGACCTTCCATAATGAAGAAAAGCTTCATGAAAACAGTCGACACAAAAACCGGTCTACAGATGATCAGGCTGTATTTCTTACGCGATAGCGTAGTTTGCGTAGTATTCGTGGAAATTCGTCCGATTGGTGGGGTATCATCACCTTCCCACTTTCTAACGCAAATGTTGCAAATGTCGTTTTACAATTTACGTGAAGCGTTCATTGTTCATATCAGTTTTTCACAGAATCCAAGAATTCCACGGAGGAACACTGAGAATCCCTAGGGAAAAGTAGATCTCATATTTCCGTTCGCGCGTATACGCACCTAGCTGCGTAGTTTTTGCATCGTTTATATTAATTTATATAAAAAAAAGTCGCTTATATATGTATGTATGATGTATACATATAGGCTTATTAAATTGGGATACGGTTTCGACGCACTTATACTTCAGGCAAGGTAGAAGCCGTACATCGGGAAATTCACTGTAACGGAAGGTAAATCTTCTGCTGCGATCATTTCCGTTGTTCAAGTCAGTGTCTGCAAACTTACGTGGCAGTGATTGCACGTACGTGGTAAATAGTAATAATCAATTAATCCTTGGGCGAGTGCACGTATATCAAGAATTTTCCGTTATGGTGATTAACAACGCCATTGAATACGTAATGCTTTACGTTATTATAATTGGGAATACCATCCGAGCCGATCAAGCACACGATCACCGAGCTGGAATCACTCGTTCAACGAATGTCCTACTATGTCAACTCTGAACTGTCAAACTGAACGTTTGCCTTGGAGGCTGTTGCGCCGCAAGTAGTTGGCGTCCGATTGCCCGCCAAAAAGCACACCGCTTAAGTAAAGAGAGCGGAAGATTTTTCCGCGAGTGGAACTACCTCGACGACGTGACGATGCGAATGAATTCGCTCTCACCTCTTCGGGTCGCACGCCTGTCAGACTGCCGTGAGGATACAGCGCGGAAGCAGGTCACAGCCCCTGTTGTCGCGGATGCCCGGTGGGCCTTTCCAGCAGCAGACACCTGGCTGTGTCCTTGGGAAATGAGGGAAAGCAAGAAGAAAAAGGGGCAAACGAAAGAACGGAACAATTCTTCCCGCCCACTTGAGGAACTGCTTTCAGTTCTGCTCGTCCGAGCAGGTATCACGAGCGCGGCGTCGGGTTAAAAACCGCCACAACAACCGACTATACCATCGCGTCCGTGCGCGAATGCTGACTGACTGATGCGCGCGACGGCCTTGTCGGGCCAAGCCGATCGGTACACGGCAGTGCGGCACCGGAATGCGCGTTGGCGCGCGTGCGACACTCCACATCGAGCATTATATACATGACTTGACATCTAAAGTTAATCATCTTCCGCTCGAATGCAACGTGTATACTACCGAGATATTATAAATATTATCTCCAATTTGCAACGCGATTTCTATATGATTTTTTGCTAGAATTATCATAAAAATGTGTATGGATTTCCTGCATGTAAGATTCATGGATCACGACTTTGGATTGGGATTTTTTGCTCCACTTTTGCTTTTCGGTTTCTATAATTTGCTGAGAAAATAATTTTAGTTAAAAAGTTTGTTTGGAGCAAAATATATTTAATTATAAATATACATTATGATAATATTATATCTACCGAGATAATGTACCTACATTTGATAATACGTAGCCGTTACAATAGTACAACTCTAAGCTGTTATTTAAAAATTCTGTATTTAAAAAACTCTGATCCATTATTAAACAGTATGTTTTAGAAAAAAGTACACTTTTATTGACTTGCCAATACATTTTATTACTTGAAAATAAAATTTTGACTCTATCTCTGGTCTATTATTAAATTATATTATTTAAAAACAAAAATATATTATATTTGAACGTTGTATCATTTATCTTAATTTTCTGGTAAACAAGACAGTGGAGATTCATATACACTTTTTATATTTAGTTGTTATTACGTACATTTAATTACTATTCATTTTGGTGGTAATTTAAGAACTGAGGGTTCTATATAAGTTGATAAAAAAGCTCGAATATACCTAGGGGCCTAAATATATTTTTAAACAAATTGCTATTTTATGTGGCGCCCGACATTCGTTAAACGAATTGCGAGAATATAGTCACTCAGTAGTTCCACAATTTCTCATAGATAACGCCACGGCTCTGTATTATAATTTTACTTCTCTTCGTGGCGAATGGGCTAGACTTTCTCTCATCGCCTTCTTCTTTTTTTTTAGAATAAAATAAACAATAAAAAATAAAAAATAAAGTAAACATATACATATACTTTTTTAAAGAATTTAAACGAACTAAAATTGCGTGATTATTTTTAAACAATTATTAGATAAAACAAAATAAAATGTGCAATATTAAAAGTAAAAGATATAAAAAAATAAGCAGACAATGTTAGTTTCAAAACACATGCATAGCCATAGCCATGACGAACGGTTCTAAAAACTACCTAAATATAGAATACGCACAGTGCTATTGTTAGGTCGTTTACGTTTTCCCAAGTACATCTATAGTACTGCTTGAAGGTTTTAAAAGCATCTTAAAATAGATGTTGATTCAGTTAACTAAATATGTCGAAAAAGAACTTACACGACGGAAACACAATTTACATTACATCGAGTCATCGTTATCCTTACATTATTTTTTAGAAATTCGCACAGAACGGTAACGAATCATATGTCTGATGAAAATTTTGTTTTACTTGACTTCAAAATTAAAGTTGATGTATATTACATGGAAAACATTAGCTGCTAATAATTTTAGCAATTTATAGTTGGACGAGTGAGTTTGGTCAGAAAGCATTTTAAGTTTGTTATCTTGTAATCGACAAAGTCGAAATGAACGACTTTCTATAATAGAACGTGAAAGAGGCGCGGAAGTTCGCAGGGAGTCTGCGCAAGACTCTTGATGTAAAGATATATTGTTGACTTTGCGCAGGCGGTCTTTCGAAATGGTATTTTTAGAGATGCGAGTCGCTGCCCGCTAGCAGCGACGGCAGTCACAAGTGATCGTCGTTGATCTTCGAAAAACCAAAAGCACGAATTTCACAACTTTCCGATTGATTATTGGTGAGCGATTATTATTGGATCTTAAATCATTACATTCGAAATGCATCTTTATGTCGCCTATCACCTTGAGAGTTCGAATAAATCTAATTAATCTTTATTACTTTGCTTTAAATAATACTATATCGTTAGTTATTCAACATATCAAAGTCTTATTTATCTAAATCGTTCAGTGACATCTCGAATTATACTGCATTTGTTTCCATTGTTGATTGATTATTATTCTTATCGTTATTAAAAGCTGTTAAAATAGGTATTTTTTAAAATTAATATATATTCTATATAATCTTTAAAGAGAGTACTAGTTTCTAAAAATAAAAGTTTCTAAAAATAAAAACGTAATCTAATTTTTTTTGTACTAACTCTACCTCGATACATGTAATTTTGATAGTCGTTTAAAATATGAGTAAAATATTTCTCTCAATGCCATTAAATTAATATTTCGAAATTGTCAAAATTTATAATCAGTATTTAAATTTTTAAGTAATTATAAAGCAGATTAATCTTAAAATCTCAAATACATGAATGTGTGCATGTGTGTGTGTGTGTGTGCATTTGTAAAATTAGTAAAAAATTAGTAATATGTGTATTTAAATGTCTATATAGATTTATATATTTATGAATTTCAATATAATCATTAAATATAATTATCAGAAGGAAAAATTAATATAATAATCAATGTAATAATATAATACAACATTCTTATTATCACTTATCATTACAGTAACTGAACTTTTAGTAACTAGAACATTTATATAATGGGTCAAACATCAAGTAATGAGAGTAATGGTGTACAACGGACTTCGGTTTCGACAAAGAAATATGATGTAGAAACGTCTTCAGAGGATATTTATTTCGCGAACGATGGAAGACGACAATTGCACGTTGGGATGAATAACTATAACGGAGAAAATCAGCCGCGATCGGAGGTATAGTGCTGACCAGAAAAAAAACATAGAAATTTTAAGTTAAATTTATTTAACATTTTGGGATGTAGGGTCCAAGCCCTTATATGACCTTGAGGACGGACGAACTGCGGAATCAGAGGCCAATGGCACCTAGTCTGATAAACGTACTACCTCCTAAACGCGAGACTTTGGTAAACTGTTGTTTCTCTACTACCTTTGTTTTAATCTCCCCTTTTATATTAGGTTCTTAGATTTATGTATTGCGTTATTTTCATCGATAAATCGAAATTAACAAGCATAATTCGAGGAAGTCTATATAACTAATATTCATCTCCATTATTTTCGCGCAGACAATATTATCTGCTAAAGTATAAGTAAATTCAGCTCGGACAATGCCATCGCAGTGACGTCTCATTGTACCTACAGTTTCTGGCTGAAAGCACGTATTTTTGTCACGCGACAAGCCGCTTCCGTTAATCGCGAAAAACTGGCTTCCTTCCAATCTGTGATTTCGGGAGAACACGCTGACTCACGGTCACGAAAAACCATTTTCACAGTCATCGATCGCGATCACGTGCTTAGTCCCGGTTAGCCTCGGTTAGTCCACACAAGACACAGCGTTTTAATGCCAGTGCACCACCGTGAATCGTCGAAGACGGATCATTTTCCGTACGCGTTAATATCTGGCGGAAGAAGCTGTTTTAGGTAAAAGAACAATAAAAAATTCTTTTGTTTTTTTTCGTTTTTCCCTTTGTTTGAAGTAAGAAGATTCATCGTCTCTTTTCGTGATGTGTGTGTCACACAAGTGGACCTACAAATTGTCATCGTTAATATTGTTATGATATGTGTAACACTAAAACGTATTTTGAGGAAACAAAGGATTCAGGAAATATGAAAGATTATAGTAAAAAGAAGTGATAATTTGTAATAATTAATTTAATTATTTTCAAATGTTTGACGGATTGGATAGCTCGAATTCAAATATACTATTATTACTTATTATACTATAACGATCATTAATATTATAATATATTGCAGGCAACGTATACTGCGCAAATGAGAGGTTGGCAATCTGCCGATAATCACGGCTCCTCGACAACGTTTCAACAGAATAATAACGAAATGGAGCTCTCACAAATCATTTCGCAGTTGGCTGTGGCTAATCAACAATTAGCTAGTGCGCACAATGCGACACTGACGCGTATGGAAGCGTTGTATTTAGAATTGTCGAAGGCTAAGGAGAACCGGAAGCGAACGACTTCGGCGGAAGCTGCGGGAACGTACGACGATGTTCTTTGGAAAAGATTGCAAAGTACTGATGAAGTTATCGAAAAGGAAGAATCACGAAGATTAGAACAACGTGTTAGTAGACTGGAAAAATTGCTGGGGGGGAATATCGCTGAACAATGCGAACAAAGGAATTCATACTTACAAGAAAATAGCAAATTGCGTTCCAGAATCGAGGGACTAGATAGCTTGACACGAGACACAAACGACGAAGACTATTCGACGAGATCAGCAGAATCTCGTTGTCAGTCATCGGAACAACGAACGAATCGCATCATGATTGATGCTCTTAGTGAAGTGCCTGATAATTGTGGCAAAGATCAAGACGCAACAAAAGAAGAGGAGAATATTTACCGATATTGCAGCGCTCACTCTGATGATTCCGAAACAAATGTTCCTATGATAAATAGAAGCACATGTTTCAGAGTAGATTTAGATAAAGTATGTAGAAAGTGGACAAGGTTGAGAAACAATGAGCATAATTCGACGACGAACAGTTCTGCAAGTGAAAAGATACTGAAATTGTCCGAGGAAGTTGAAAAATTAACAGAAGATAAATTAAAAGGCCAAAATGCAAACGAAAGATTGTTACGTAGTTTAGCGGATCAAAAAGCTTTGGTGGAAAAATTAAGTGTAGAACATGAGGTATGATAAAAAGAGAATTATTACATTTTTATTAAATTTTTACTATATTACTACGTTTCATTTTATCCAACACGTGAAATGACATACAAAACTATTAATTTATTTTATTGTTTTGTTGACGTTATCTGATGCTAATATTAAATTAAATTAAACAATATTGTAAACAAAATTTATTCTTTCTATTTAGGAGATGAAAGGGCGACGATATACAGTAGCTGAAAATAATTTATATGAATGTAGACGACAACATGATGAACTGACAAAGCACTTGGACGTCGCCAAAAAAGAAATCGAAAGGCTACTGAAAGAAGTCGATATCTTTAAGTCAGAAAAAGACACTGCCGATACAAGAATCTCAATTTTAGAACAGGATCTGCAAAAATCATTACTCGAGAAAGAGCAAATAAAAAATGTGGAAAATCAAAAGGCATCAAAATTGCGAGCACAGTTATGTGAAGAAGTCTCGGACAAAAAGAAGCAAATTAAAGCTCTTGAAGATGCTTTGCAGGAGATTCAAAGACTGAAGCAAACTATCAAGACTGAAAGGAAGAACGATAATGTCGCATCGGATGTGGATAGTATGTTATATTAAAAATTAAAATTAAAGTAAAATCACATACAGCGTTGCTTATTATTGATAATATAATCGGGAAGCTAATTTGGAAATGATAATTTTATATAAATCGAACTGTTTACGCATCTCGATTGTATTATCAATAATAAAACATTTTACATATATGTTACTTCGTGTCACAGAATAATATCAGCTGTTTGTATATCACAGATACTATCGCTCCATTAGATGACATCCCAGAGACTACGTCAGATCCAGATTGTACTGCTAGCAATATGGAGGAATTTAGAAAAGAATTAGCCTTGAAAAGGGAAGCTAGACATAAAGCTATCGCAGTAGTCTCGTCCGAAATGGAAAGACTTAGAAAAGAATTAGCTGCAGAGAAAGAGGCTCATTCCGAAACGTCGAGTATGTTAGCCCTTTTACGTTCCGCTCAAAGTAATTCGCAAAACGTCAACTTCGCAGATCAGCTTAGCACTTTTGTTAAGTCTACAACGAAGGAGCAATGGAATGAAAATGACAAAATGTTGAAATGCGTGCAAGCGAAACGATTAACGAGTACCTTAAAGGTACATCACATATTATATTCTCTTATAATAAAAATCCACGAGACTAATTGTAAGTAAAAATATATATTTATTTCAGGTATCCGATGAAGTAAGGAACGACATACGATATCAAATTGAGAAAGTGGATGACCTTCGTTATCAACTAGAGACTAATTCAGAATGTCATCAGCGTCGTATTCAATGTTTAACAGAAGTGACCAACAAAGCACGTCAGTCTTGCGTTGCACGTGAACGTCGGACCAATGAGTTGAAAGATTATCTGGCTCAAGTGTTAGTTAGACTAGGCGACAAAAGTTTTCTGGAAGTCCAAGATGACGAGGGAGCCGAGTGCGATCGACAACTAGAGAATATTAATACATTGAAGAGCCTCTACAACGGGAGGCTGAGAGTTTTGACCGAGTTGAAGGATTCGGCGACCAAAGAGTTGATGGATATAAAGCAGAAATTAGATTACTCTCTAAAGAAATCGGAGAATTTAGAAGAGGAACTTAAAAAAGCTGAAGAAAAGGTATTGAGATCTCATTTGTCTTAATTAGTCGTTTGGACTCTGAATAATGGTATTATATGCATTAGATCGATGTACAAGACTCGGAAATAACGAACTTGGAATCTCAATTGGGGCTGACCAAGGCAGACTGCAGAGATCTTCAGAATCAGATGTCTCTTATTAACGGATTGTTTACCCAGATGTTGCTTGGAGCTTCCTCTGCAGACATGGATCTTGATCGTTTAACTCAGCTGCTACAGGTATTGCTATAATAATTTATAACTGAAAAATAATTCATTTTTAAATATATTTATCAAAGAAGTGCTCGAAGTCTATAGAATAAAACTGTAAATAACAAACATGATATCAAGATAATTCATAATATTACAGGAGAATCATGATCTTATAAGTGACATAGCTAGAGAGGAAAGTACTGAAGCAGCAGCTCTTCCTAAACTTCTTTTAGACTTGATCAAACAAGTTGAAGATGATAAAGCGACTCAAAATCATGCGAGGGATGAAACGAGCGTAGAAAGCATTGACGAAGTTGATAGGAAAGAAGACGATCTGCAGGAAGAAGATATTGCCCACAATTTACCAAAGGTACACAGAAGAAAATGTTCTTTCGCGATATAATTTCTTCGTCATATCTTCAGTATATTTTAATTGTAATTTGCAACTTAATTACAGCTTAAACGCTGTAATATCACGATAATATTAAAAATGACTATTTATATAGTTATATGTTCTACTACAGAGGAACCACGTAAGTTGACTTTATTAAATTGCTCGCGAAATTACGTCGTAGGTGTGGCGCGTTTTATTGGAGCTACTTAGTTGTCATGCGGTGACCTCGCCAAGCGTTTCCGTTGCATCCTGCTCGGATCCAAATAGCTGTTATAAATCCGTGGACACTCCAGCCGGCCCAAGATTGGTAATATCTGTAAGCAAAACGTACATTCGTTTGAAGGAGCTGATCCTGGAAAAGAAACACTTGGAGAAGGAAATGAATCGCATGAAGCAGTTAAATACTCATCTAGAGAGTAAGCTGAGTGAGCAGGTAAATGATTTTTATAGTTTTTCATTTTTTCAAGAAAATGAGATCACTTTATTTCATTCAATACAATAGGAGAAAAGACTGTCCATGGTGTCGACTGAGTTGAGCAAAACGTGGAACATCGTCGGCCGAATGCAAGTGCAACACCAACAGTTACACACACACGAAGAAATATTAAGATACGAGTTGCAACAGAAGAGGAAGATGCTGCAGGAGCTAAAACAGGAATTGGAATACTGCAGAGAAAAATGGGAATCAGCCAGGCAGAAAAATACAAAAACCGAATTAGAATGGAGAAACTTGCGTCGTGAGTTTGCCGCACGGAAAGCTTTGGCTGCTCATGATTCTTTTAACAGGTAAGACTTATGCTTTTATTCTATATATGTGTACACCCACGTTTAGATTATACAGGGTGAGGCACCTAAAACAGGCCACCTAAAAATCTCGGCTGTTATTGGTGATAGAAAAAATGTGTCAGAACTAAACTTGCATGACACATAATTTGTTCTAAATAATTTTTTATTAGGTGGACGCGTAGAGATCATATGAAGGTCAACATCGTTTTTTTAAATGGTATGATATGTTTTTTTACGTGCCATCTAGAGCGTTTGAAGATGCGCACATTGATCTACGGGTCAAAGTCATTTAAGGTCACTGAAGGCCAACTGTAAAGGAAAATAATTTACTTCATATTGCCTAGAATTCTCTGCTATTAAAAATACTGTAAACTCAGAAATGAAAAAGTTCTAGACCTTAGAAATTTTTTCTTTTTCGAGAAGTTCTGAGTTGATGATATCATTATTTTTTATATTGCCTAGAGTTCTCTGCTATTGAAAATACCGTAAACTCAGAAATGAAAAAGTTCTAGCACTTAGAAATTTTAGCCTTCAGATGGTACGTAAAAAAACATATCATACCATTTAAAAAAACGAAGCTGACCTTCATATGATCTCTACGCGTCCACCTAATAAAAAACTATTTAGAACAAATTATGTGTCCCTCGAAACCATGCAAGTTTGGTCTGACACATTTTTTTCTATCACCAATAACAGCCGAGATATTCAGGTGGCCTGTTTTAGGTACCTCACCCTGTATATGTATGCTCTTCCTCTATTTTAATATATTCGAAATATTTTAGATAGAGAGATATAAAGTTGTATTAGGGAGATAAATTAATTTGGTGCTTTTATTGAAGAACTTAAGCCCTTATTAAAGACCAATGATAAACATATCAATTTTCGAAATATTCGTTATTATTTTTTAACACTTTTCTCCATTAATCGGGATGCTGACAAATCCTCTTACAAAAAAAGAAAGTAAATAAAGGCTTTTCAAAAATTGTTTCAAAAATTGATTAAAATATGTTAAAGTGATCTTACTACTCAACTTCCATTTTCGTTATTCTATACAGTGCTGAAAGCGGTTTCAGTGATGAAAGAGGCGACGATACTGATGAAGAGGAAGAACCAATTGAAGGAAGAATCAGATACGGTCCACGCAGGCGGACACGAAAAGTACGTGGAAATTATTTGTCTAATAGTTTTTTTATCATAATTTTCTTATAATTTTTATAATTTCTTATAATTTTAATTGCTTATGTTTATTGTCATCTATTTATATTGTTTAATATAGGAAAATCCTAGAGCATCGACACCAGACACCGAGTCCGAACAGCCAACAGACACCGAACTGTCAGAATCAAAAACTGGTTCATCGATAATTTTGGAACAACGTACACCTACACCGGAGACCGAGACTGAATTGGATGAGACAGAAGTTACGCATGTTGATTTGGCAGCCATTAATTTAACAGAAGATGATGTAAGCCCAATAATAGCAAAGCGTATCAATTTGTATATGTATTTTACTGATAAGGTACTGATTGATATAATTTTAAACAGCAGATTGAGCAAAATACGCAAGAGCCTTTGGACCCTTTGGACCAAGCCCTTACTAATGTTATACAGAATCTCATAAGAATCGAAGATACGGAATCGGATGAAGCTCTCTCGACTTTACATGAGGGCACAATAACGTTCTTTGAAGAACCGTGCGATGCTCGAACTCTTGAACACGATGATAACGCGAGAGATAATAATGAGATACTTTTAAAAACGAATTTTTGTGACAAAGATCCGCAATCTTGGACACCAACTGCTGAACTCTGGGATTCATCATCCACTGTAAAGACACCAGAACAATCAATTACGAATATTGACCCACCCTCGGCCGAAGATACTCCATCATCCGTTTCTCAACCAGTTACCATTATTGCGGATACAATCGGCACAACGGCTATCTTTTCCATTGGGCCTCTTCCCACCCTGACATCTCCGTCTATAAAAAGCGTGCAATTCAGCAATCCCTTGATCGTGGGACCATCTAATCGTTTTATTGCGCCAATGTTTGGCGCAGCTGCGGCAGAATTAGAAAATTCGACCGGTAACTTCGACGTCTCTTCATCTTCACTCGCTTCGTCCTCATTACCAAGTGAGAAAGAAGAGCCGACAAAGGACACGGAACAACGAGCTTTCAAACTAATTACAAAAGAGAACGTTGCGGATTCTGACAGCGTCTCTGTAGATTCTTTCTCGAGTCTTGACACAGTTAGAGAATTTCCTACGACCGATCTCAGTCCTGTGCCTTCGTCTACATCAACATCTAAAGAAGAACTGCGGGAAGGAGATGAAGACTTGCAAAAGAAGACTACGGTAGCACCAACAAAACTTCGCGTTCCGGAAGAGGTCTTGGCAGCACGATCTGATCGATTGAAACGTTTGGAGGAGCAAGCAGATTGGCTCGTAAAGAAAATGAATGCAACGAGTAAACGAGGCATTGCTCTTTGCACCAGATTAGAAGAACTTCATGATACTTACGGTGAACCGCCGGTTCCCCCACCTATGCCCGACGTTTTACCTAGTTTTAAGCTGCCATCCAGCCTACTCGATCTACCTTGTCAGGTAAAGAGACATAATTAGTTTGTTATGTGTATTGTAAATCATATTGTAAATTTTTTACTCACTTAATTAACTACAATTTTGCTTATAGGTGTCTAACTCGTCATCCACAGATGGTACTGAAACTGAAAATTTGAATGCGTCGAAAGACAATGCATCAGCAAATGCACCGTGATGGATGCGTCATAACTTTTTAAAAGAATCAATTTTCATCATTCAGAAGCATTACAAAGTTAGATACATTTATTTCGCAAAATAAATATCTTTCCCGTGTGTGTGTTGCGGATATACGTACAATATAATCTATTATACTATTAATATAACTTAATTAATTAATATAAAAAATGAGACAATAATGATTCTCCCTCATACGGCTTATTACCGATCTAGTCCCTTCGGATTACCATCTATTTTGATCGCTGCAACGTCACGTGGCTGATACATACTTTAAAAGCGTGTAAAAGGTCCGAAAATCGTATCGATGATTTCGTCGACTCGAAATATTAGAAAATAATAATATTTCGAAGATTAACATGTTTATTATTATTTTTCTAAATAAAAGCTCAAATTCGATTCTAAGGAAAAGCACCGAATCAATTTGCGTCTAATATATGTAAGTAAATACATGCAATAGCATGAAAAATAAAATAAATTGATGTAATATTAATCATGGTAAGTCATATGTAATAGATTAATAAATAAATACTATCTTTTATCTCATATGATTAATTAATATTATAATGTAGCTATTTATTTATTTATTTAATCTGTGTCAGGAGAAATGGATATAATGGATATAAAATCGTGATAATAGATTTTAACATGATTTATTTTCAAAATAATTAACAATTTCGTACAAATATAGACGTTTTATAAGACTCGATTCGATATCCTTATTCCAACAGGTTTTCGTACATATGTTATTATTATCATATAATATCGATCTGCATGTGGTAAATATGTATAATATTCACAAAATACTTCTCACTTTGTATAATAGTGATTTATTAAAATTCATATAAAAGTCGTTTATGTAACAAAAAATGGCTTCAGGCATATATTCTACGTTTTAAAATTTATAGGCATTTATCAATCGTTGTATTTGTTATTATCACTCAATTTTTAAAGGCACTGGAATATTCGTAATATTTTGTATTAATTGAACTAAAACTGATTGTGTGTGTATGTGTGTGTGTGTGTATGTGTGTGTTGTAATATTTACTATTTTTTATGATTCCTTTACAAAATAATAATTGTTATAAAATAGACGCTTGATCTAGAGACACATGATGCACGTACATGATAAGTATTCATTCGCTCCTTTGTTTGACATTTGTAAATATCTCTTAAATTTATTTACATTTTTCGTTCTAATATTGCCTTCTTATTACAGATAGACATTTATTGAGAGTAATGATTATTTGCAGCCTAAGTCTTGTTATTATGATTGTTTAAAGGGATGTATCAAGTTGACAAGTTTGAAAAACTTGATTTTTCGGGGTTTGCATTTTTTAAAAGTATTAAGTGTCTAAAATATATATATAATATTTTTTCCGATAACGATTAACAAAGTTATAGAGGTTTTAATGTGACGAGATTTGTGCTGTAGCGTGCGCTCACATACGCTTGGATATGGTTTGTGTTTGCATATATATGTAGCTATTGCTATTTGAATCTAACGGTTCTAAGAACAGGTATTCGGTTAAAGAGGAACCAATGATTATTTTCGTAAGCTTCTCTTCTCCGGAAAAAGCATAGGCTAGACATAAGCGGCGTTTTATAATAAGTACTTTTAAAAAAGTACTTATAGAAAAATAGCCTGAAATTTTAGACCATAACATTTTTTTAATAATTGATGTAAGAATACATAAATAAAAAATCTGGTATATAACAACCGAGATTGAAGCCTCCTCTTTAAGATTCTTAAAGTCTTTTTACTTTTGTGAATATTACCGTATCACAAAATAAGTCTACCATAAAATAAGATTTGGAAAACATTCTGTACACCGACAGTTGCTACAGTTATATTAAATATGCTTATCGAAAATAAAATGTTTAAATTTATAGTCAAAAGTACATTCTAATGAATTAAAAAAATAATTTTTCGGTCGTTTAACTTGATACATCCCTTTAATGAATTAATGATTTCGCTTTGTTTTCTTTACTCTCACTGTCTTTCTCTTTCTTTCTTTCTCTTTCCTCTTTTTTCTTTCTTTATCTTCCTCTAAACTATTAAGTCATTAATTAAATAATCCAGATCGCGTCTAGATGGCAATACAAATATGATAGCGATGTTTTGAAGAATTTTGGTTTTTGTTTTTTATCCTGTTATAAAATTTATATACGACATTGTGTTGCCATAAATATGTGTTTAGATTTATCGTCATCTAGACGCAACAAATTAGATTATTTTATTAATGATCTAATACTTTATTTTCTCTCTTTTATCACAATATACATTCGTATACCTTACACTTTATTGAATTTCGCTATCGTAAGAAGACAACGCTAAATTGGCACGCTTTACATAATGAAATTGATGTACAAAAAGTGCATATTATAAAAACATATCTACAATAATTTAAAGTACAAGATTTTGTAAAAATATTCAGCATCCATTAAGATGCTGGAGATTTATCAATCGTACTATCAGCAGCAGTTTCTGTTTTCACAATTAAAGAAACATTATTTTGATCCGTTATTAATACACAGTGTAACTTTGTTACCTAATATCTAATACTAAATTACTTATTTTCGAGGTACTTGATGTTGTAAGTCAATATCTTCAAAAGGTAATAACTTAAGTCAGTGGCACTATTCATGTCATGGTTGACATATTTAAGTTTCATTATACTATATATTACATTTTGTCAAACATTTCATATATATTTCAATTTCTCTTATGAGAAATAGAAATTTTGTATTGAGCATGCAGCATGTTGCTAATATGATATCAAATTGTAAGAGCAATTGTAAGTGCGATCAATCAACTCTTAGATCAGTCAACAATGAATTAAACTTGTTCTTCTGTACTTGATAAATATTAATCATTGAATCATCTGCAAATACCTATTTTCCTCCAGTAACGAGCTGAGTGAAGACGTCATATCATTGATGATCATATTGACACTAGCTGGCAAAGGTTGCGGTAAGGACATAGGATGTGTTGAGCTAGATACGTTAGTTTCGTGGGTTTGCGAGTTATTTGCGGACCAGTTCCTGCATTGCTGGACGTACTCCAGTGTTCTGCGATAGGAATCCTGCCTCATACCTTGAGGAGGTTTTACCGAGCCTTGTTGTGACTGGCTAATATCTCTGCACTGTATTTCCAGCAACTGCCCACTATGTTGGTCGCTATGATGATTTCCATAGTTCCACGAACAGGTGCAAGTGTATTGTTGCTGAGGATTGGTACAAATCTGTTGCTGTTGTTGCTGCACTCTGCAAGTGTTTGTTTGTTGAGCGTTGCAAAGCTGCGGCGATGTTGTCTTCGATGCGTTGCCGTCGTTAATTTGGTGCTGCGTGCCATTGAAATGAACGCAGTTACTGATTTGTGAACAAAGCGCTGTCGACTGCTGAGCTGGTTGCTGAGCGCCCGAAGGATTGGTTGTCAGCGTATTCGTCGGCTTAGTTTGGCTTGTAAAGTTCAGCTGAGAACAATGCGATGACATTTGATCGCACTGAGTGGTCATCGTAATCTGTTGAGTAGTGTGTATCTGACTATTGGGTGTCATCATCGGTCTCGTACACTGACTGGACGGTCGACTGCATTGTGAATTCGGATGGGCGATAATCGGCGGATTGGACATGGGAGCCGTCGGCTGCGTGCAGTTCGGTGACAATTGCTGACAGTTGGCTGGCACAGTTCGCATCTGTGTGGTGTGATTAGATGGTGGCGCGCAATTCTGGTTGGAATGATGATGATTGCGCTGACCGGTAGTACCGGTGCAGTTTGCATTTATTTGTCCCGCGCAACCGTAATTTGGATAGTAAGTGTGATTCGCCTGGTTCTGCGGACAATTTCTACTGAGCTGAGCGGAATTTTGATGCAGACTCTGCGGTGCGTTCTGCGGCGCTAATGCGCCAGCTGCGGGAGATGGTAATGGTTGATCGCTCAAGTGAGGAGCTGGAGCATAGTGCGAGCTAGGGGACAGGACTGGACCCGTTGCTGGACTTGCCACTTCTCCGCTAATAACCTGAGATCCATAACTCGGCGGTGGACAATACTGCGATGGAGACTGTATCGTACTCGAAGATTGGCCGTAAGGAGTAGAAGAAGAATTCTGTTGATAGTTCTGACAGGACTGTTGAATTGGTTGCTGAATAGGATAACAGTTCGGCTGATGCGATTGGTTGTAATTACACGCGAGCTGCATCTGACGTGGGTATTGTACGGGATTCAGGCAGATCGGCGACTGGCAGATCGGAAGTGGACTATTGCGATAAATGATTTGATTTCCGCCCGCTTGAACCTATAACCGGCAGTATTGATTTCAAAGTCAAAAAGAGCTCATATGAAAAGTATTACACACTTAAACAGACACGCAAGCGTAGTTACCTGATTGAGATACTGCATCATCTCATCGGGAATGACCAGTTTGTTCTCCACCATTTCACCTTCACCCACCTCGTCTAGAATTACCTCTTGATTAGGATGAAACTCGGGCAACTGTGCGGATCTTGGTCTGGGGGATATCGACGGAGAGGTTCTTTGGACCTGATTACTGCGAATAGGTTCAGACATTCGTCGATCGCCTGCCGATTGGGCACAATGACCACTTGGATTGCTCCAGTTACCTGGCATTGTCTGAATGTTCTGCACATAGATGACATTTTATTTAAAAAGCTATTTTTTATTGCTTTGTGCGTAATCGTAATATGGAACGTACCTGAAGAGACATGTTTTGCGTTTGTACGACAAGATTACTCGCTGAGTAAGGTCCCGGAAGGTGACTCGACGAATTTCTTCTGCCGGACGTAGTGCTCATCTGGCTACTTCTTCTAGATGTACCTGGGCTAATTGGATCGTAGAAACTATCCGGTCCCAGGGGTCCCATTCTGACGGCACTGAAGCCGCTTGCTTGGCTGCTTCTTCTACTACTGAAATCCGCGGATTTCATGCTACCGTAGTACGTGCTGACAGTGCTGTTGCTGTCTCTTCGCGGTTCGCCAAGCGGCTGCAACCTCAATTGGAGATCGGATAGACTTGTCTGTCGAGTTTGCCCGCCGCCCTCCACCTTCAGATCAGTGATTCTTCTATTGAGATCGCCGATGTTACCCTGAGGTACAATACCACGAATTCCTCGTACATTTGCTACATTTGCAATCGGTAGATTCGGCACGCCTTTAGCATTCAGTCTTCCTTTCAGGCCTTTCCTCGACGTAGGTGGTGGCACTTGTTGTTGCTGTTGCGATTCCATTCCACCAACCTATAGACAATATGCAATGATTACCAAATAAGCAAGAACTATTATTTTTTATTCTAGTGTTACAGAAATAAAAACTTATATTTCTAAATTTATTTCTTTATTAGTAATTATAAATACAGATTTATTATATCTATAGATTTATAAGATTGGCACCTATATAAACATATTTATTTTTGGAGAATTTTATTTAACTTAACGAAATATATACATATAAGTGATCAAGAAGACTCACCATAGCACGTAGCGCTACAGGAAGATCGGCGATGTCTAGATCATCGGGCTCTTCGTTCCACGGTTCTTCAGCAAGAGCGACTGCATCGCTGGTAAGAGTACCTACTCCAGCGATTTCATCGTTGCAACCACCTAGTAACGGACTACCCTGTTGTTGCATTATACTGGGTGGACTATTGGCTTCGCTCTCGGATTTTACGCTTGGGCTCGAGATACTAGGTGTCTTCGGGTGGAGATCCTCGCTTCTACTAGGACTATGACCGCCGGTGCCAGCCTCATCACTACCGCCACCATCGCCATTGCTACCTTTGTGCCTCTTGTTTGCATAAAACTCTGCGCCATGTACAGTCTTAACATGTTTCCTCAAAGACGATGGATCAGTATATCTTTTGGTGCAGCCAGGTGCTTTGCAGACGTAGGGTTTCTGCACAGAAAAAATACCGATGAAATAATAAAATTTTCGAGTTAAGTTTTATTTTCTTCAATGATTACTCTTAATTTTTCATTAAACTAAGAGATAACTAAGTAATAATCTACAATACTGAACAGTAATGAAATATTATCTAGCACTTTGTCGGACTATTTAAATCTTATTCAACTAGACAATTTTTGTTTATCCTGAGAGATAATAAGAAGAAAAATAATAGATACCTCATTAGAGTGAGTTCTGTTTTGATGCTTTGCTCTGTCACTAGCGTTGCTGAAAGCTTTGCTGCAGCCTGGATACTCGCAGGTATATGGTTTTTCGCCGGTGTGAGATCTGAGATGAGTTTTGAGATTTTCCAATCTGGAATAAGCCTTGAAGCAGCCCTCAAACTGCTTCCATAATAATAATGAATTAATCATGTTTTGTGAGTGACTAAAAATTATAATTGTTTTTGCGAGATATTTCAAAATAAAATTCAATAAAGTTTTTGTCGAGTAACAATATCTATGATTTTTTTAAAGTCCGTAAGTGTATTCGTATGTGAATGCATCATGTAATTAATTAACACAAAACATTTTCAATTAGCAGGAATAAATAAATGTTTTTTACTCACGGTACATTTATGAGGTTTTTCTCCCGTATGTCTTCTCATGTGTACGACCAGCATGTATTGAGCTTTAAAAGGTTTTTCCTCTCTCGAGCATTCTTCCCAACCGCATACAAAACTTTTCTTGTTGGCATGTATATGATCGTTATTGATATGTTTTACGAGATCATCCTAGTTTGGAAAAATACATATTAATGAATTCTGATATAAATAATTTTGATATCATGAAATCGCGAGAAATATAAATATAAGAAATATATGATTGTTAACTCTGTAGAACCTGAAGTTATAATTATGTTCTAAATAATTTCAAAATATATCTCAATACTATGTAAAATTATTTTTCCATTACTTATTGTTCTATTCAAAGCTTTATAAAATGTAGAAATCTGCATGTGTCACCTGTGTAGGAAACTCAAGACCACAATCCCTCCAGTGACAATTCGTCTCGATGAAATCACCAGGTTCGTCTCTAAGATCTTCGCTCGGACTAAGACCCTGAGGATGTGTTGGTGGGGCGGTAGTCGTGGTAGTATTAGTGGTCGTTGTTACGGGTTCTCTTTTGACTTTGGTGGCGGTCCGTCTTGAAGAAGTGTCGGCTTCAGCCGTGACCGAACGAGTCAATGACTCCGTTCTTCTACAAGACTCTGCATTCTGTACGTGAAAAAGAATGATCAAATAACTATCACTTCTCAATTTCTGTTAGAATAACATCGACAAGTTATTTGCAATCCAATGGCTAACACTTTTTATACGTTGCGTATCATATTGAGATCTCTTTTAAAATTATAATTTAGTTCGACAATTCATAAAAAAATTAATTTTCCATAAACAATCGAGATCGAGAATTTTGAGATTGGCTCTCGTGTACTACATTGAAGCAAGACACAAATACGACGGACGACGGAGAACAACCACAATGTGAATGAAATGCAAGCTAATGCAAAGCATGTCAGTAAACACTTTTCAGGGTGCAGACACACGACGTGGACCGTGTATCGTGGAATAGAAAATAAAAACGCTAGCATCAGTGCACGTACGGATGCAAATAAATCAGAATGGGTTGTCACGACGATGGCGGTAAGAAGAAAGGACAAAGACGAGGAAGCGATGGTCGGAGTGAAAGAAGGAAGAAGGACCGGTAAGAAGGAAAAATAAAGGGCGTGGGAGGGGATGGAATCGGACGAAATAATGTGCGCGAGATTGCTTGTAACCCGAGGACTCTCTTGCGCGAGAGTAACCCAATCTTTCTTTTCGTCTCTCTCTTCCTCTGTCTTCTACCATCGTCGTTGTAGTTAAACGAAGTTAACAGCATACGAGAAAAAAGGGCGAGCAAGCACAACAACGGGAATACGAGGGTATGATTATTTATTCCCAATGAATCGATGACGGGCCACCGAGCGTACCTTGGCTTGCAATAACGATCGAATGGCACTCCCGTCTGCCATTGCAAACATTATTACGTTCGTCTGGTTCGAAAGTGACGCCCGATCGCGACGATGCGTTCGCCGCATCAAGGAACAATCGATCGCACGAGTCGAGATTTATAGCTTCACGCGCGCGTGCGTTTTGTCCTCGTGGATTGAGGCAGCAGGATTTAATTGCAAATTTATAATAACAGGACAGCTCGCTATTCGCATCGTTTCGCCTTGCTTACCTCACACCTTGGTGGCACTGCAGCTCCGTGAGTACCAATTGCCGCTGTGGAATTCGGCGGCACACCGGGGTATAATTGCGAATGAGGGGACAATCCATGAGCATGGGGGTGAGAATGTGGATGCGGCGGTGGTGGTGGTGGCGCTTGCGGTTGTAGGGGATGCCCAGGTAAAAATGCGACTGCGGCGCTCCTCAAGAGGTGGGCTTGCAACTGATGCAGGTGCGGTGCCATACTAGGATGCACGCCTAATGACGGGCTCATTGCTGCAACATAGTACCAATTAATTGATTACCGATATATAAAAACCCCAATTCCCTCATAAATGTCCTTTTGTCAGAATTAATTATTCATTCCATGTTTATTCACAGTTATTCACTTCAATAATCACGAGTGATATAATAACGAACTCTGTGAAAACAGTAAAATTTGTAACATATAAAAACACTATAAGGTACGTAGACATATGATGAATAATCAACAAATATAAATTAAATATCATTTAATGATTTTCATGACCGCTTGAATGCGGCATGGCGGTGATACGAGAATAATTGATAACCATCAAAATCGGACTGTATGTCCATTTCCTTGACAGTCCGAACACGACACGCCGGACTTCCGGCACGTGGCTTGCATTTCAATTGTGAGCCTCTGGTGGCTATTACGAAACCATAAGCCAAACGCGTAGGTAGAAACTATTATGCTGTGCATACATGATACACCAAATAAACTTACTTTTTAGATATATATTTGAACTAATGTTATTGTAATGTCATAGTTTTCTCTCTCAGTTATATTAAATCAAGTTTTAGATATGATTAAAAATTAAATTTTTAAAGAAAGTTCTTAATAATCATTGTAAACAAATTACGAAATAAAATGTAATTATGATTAATAAATTTGAAACATTTCAAGAATTACCTGCAGAGAGATGTCCATAGCTTCCACTCGCGCTACTACTTCGTGAGCCATTCACGATGGATGCTAAACTGTTCGGACTGAAGCGAATCATACTATCGATGTCGAACCTATCTGAATACGGCGAACTGCTTAATGCTCTTTTCCGACTTGCTCTGATCGTCGACGCTCTTGGACTCCCCAGTCTGGATGATGCTGAAACTAAAATTAAAAAAAAAGAGAATTGTACAGCTAAACAATTTTAAACCTTCATTGTTTTCTCTAACCTTATTTACTTACTTGCTATTTCATATAAAATAAAATAACAACAAAATTTTAGATTTAATAGTACTATTAAATAATATATTTTTCGTTTTTTCTCAAGATGAGAATTTTTGACAATTACAGCTGAGGTGATCATTAGCTATGCGAGCAGAATAAAGTCCAACAAAAAGTAAAGAAGAATCATAAACGTAGATGAAGAAAAGCAGAAAGAGAAGCAGAGAGAGAGAGAGAGAGAAAGTCGGGAAGACCGACCGATCTTGCGGCCTGAACGTTTTAGCAGCGATTTGCCTGCAACCGCAGCACAACGACGTAATATACAAACCACTTTCTTAAGAGCGTGGTGGCGGCTCGCTTATACGTACCATGTACATTAGTTACATGGTGGTGGTTACGTTCTTCCATCCTTCTCTTGACGCGTTACCCTTCTCTCTCTCTCTCTCTCTTTCACTCTTTCTATCTCTCTGTTTCTATTCCTTACTCTATCCTCACGGGTAATACCCACAGGATTAAGCTGCGAGCGCTCTCCGTCTCGCTTCCGTGCCTCTTTTTTCTTTATCGTTTCATTTCACGTCTTTCTTCATCTCTCTCCGTCCCTTTTCTATCGAAGAAGCAACGCGATACACAGAAGACGAAGAGCGGAGTCTCTCTACCCTTCTTCTCGATTTCCACTCGGTTGATCTCTCGTTCGCGCACAACGGGTATAGAGTTACTCGCAGTTGGGGCCCCGCATTTCTTTTTTGCGAAACCCGCTCCTCCACCTCCTCCTCCTCCTCCTTCTTCTTCTTCTCCTCCTCCTTTTCATGTCACATCGTGCTGGCTGCGTGAACGAGCTCCGCTTTGTTTCCTTCATCGGTTATTAATTCGGTCAGTGATCAAATTTACACTGATCGCACGGCAGAACGGAAACCAGCGGCTTGACTGCCGTGCGGTTTTTCCGCATGATCTGAGACGATCGTGTATTCAATGAGTAATTTATCGCTGTCCGCACGCGCTTGTTTCTTGTAATCTTCTGCGGCTTTCCAGCATTGTGTCTGATAATTCTCTCTCTGACGTTTGTAATTATTTTATTTTTAATTAATCGAATTAATAGAAGTAAAAAACGGTTAAACTACAAGAAAGTTTAACGAATGATCCAATATTTCAATTGTTTTGTATTCGTGCGAGAATTGATAATATCTGCTGGCAGCGCAAAGTTGGTCCATCACATCCGGTTCGCGCAATCCTCACTGACTTCAATGAATATACGAACGAATCTTCGTCCATCCCTTTCCGCTCACTTCGAAGCTTCACAAGCGAAGTGTTCGTGCATTCTCCTATTCTCTTTACCAGAAGCAACGGCTTATGATCCCCGACGACATACTTGATCAGTTCTGGCTCTTCTCTTTCCCTTGCGCCTGCAGGTCGAACATGGGATTGAGACATGTAAATTGGTGCAATCGTCCATTCCGATCGGCGCGACTCCTTCGATGCTATTACGCGGGACACGCCACGGCGCTATAGTGCTTTTCAAACTGTGTCTCTCGCGATATCGAATCGAGCTGACTTACAATTTCCGCTTACAATTCCGACATTGGTAATATTTTGGAAGGATTTTCATGGAGCATGTTTTTGAAATCAAAACCTTGATTAGTTTACTTTATAACAAATAAAATATTTGAATCTTGAGTTTATTAAAATATTTCCAACAGAAACTTTAAACGCACGCGCGATATCTCGTCATATTTCGCAAGCACCAATTATTTGCGATTACCGAAAACGCTCGTACATGTGAAAATCGTACGCATCGACAAAGAGATCAAGTACAAGTTGAAAGAAGTGGATGAAGCGAGTAAGAAAAGGAAATGTGAGACAACCTGTAGGGTAGGCGCTAAGGTGTTAATGAGGTCGTGTCGCTCCGAGTCGATTCAATTATGCGGTGGTGGCGGCTAACGAGGCCCCGTTTACCCTTTGAATCGTCTTTTAGCCTCTCGGGCTCTCTTAACTAGTCGATCTCCTACCTGCCGGTAGCTGCTAATGCTGCCACATCTACGGCTAGCACATAGCTCGGCACATAACTCGGTTCATATACGCGTTGGGGAGCACACAGAGAGATATTACATATGGACATTAAAAAATATCCTACATAGAAAATATATCTTCGAATCTAACTGGGACTTGGTTCGATTTTCCCAAGAAATCATGAATTCTGGTGGAGAAATCTATAAAGATCCGAAACAGAATTCTAATGTTTCGAAAACGTGATAAGTAGGAAATCGAAACATATCTCAGATTTGCTTTCCATGTTTTTAGTTTTCTGACTACGAAAAGAGGTAATAAAAATTCTGATTCCATTTGAAATGAAATTCTGATTATTCTAGCGCGATGTACCAACTTTAAAATAAATTGGATTGATTTGGATATTGTAGATTGGGTTATAATACTTAGGATATACTTAAAAAATTTCTGTGCGAATAGCGGATATGCATCACAGTAGAATATGCCTTACCATCCATGAACGGGAAATCAGTGGATGCAATGGTGCTAGCAGCAGGTCCCGCTGCGTGCAAGATGTATTCGTGTCCCAAACCTCCCAGTCCTGAAAATACGAAGAGATTTATATAGCAGAATTAACAAGACCAATCGAGATAATAATAACGGATATCGTCTCGGTTCGTCCGAGAGGAAAGTAAGACGCGTCATTACCGCAACATAGATCACACACACGCGACGGATCGAATTCAAAGAGCTTTTGTACGCTGGAAGAGAAACTTCCGGCGGAAATGCGGGCCCCTCTTTATAGAGTCCAACATAGCTCGTAAAGGAAGATAGAGTGTACGTTCTTCGTGAACTTCTATTTGCGTATTCGGATAATTACCGTGTAACGAGGCATTGGGACTGTGAGTGGAAGCCTGGAGCTGGTGATAAAGGTCCATGTAGTTGATCCGGTAAGCGGGATGCAGGGTGTGCTCCGAGAGGGGATGACTTCTGCGTAGAAAATCTCCGCCGGAAGTCCCGTTGCCAGCTCCACCCCCTCCGGCTCCGCCGCTACTGCCTCCTCCAGCACCGCTGCTACTGCTGCCGCCGCCACTTCCGCCACCGCCGGGTATTCCGAGTGCAGTCGTACTTCCGGATAGTCTAATAAATGCAAACGTAAATGCATTAGAATTAATTATTATTATAGAATTAATGAGGAAATAATTACTGCTAACAGAAATCCAAAAAATCCAGTGAAATCTAAGGAAATTAAAAAAATCTCGGAACGGAAACGAAACGACTTACTAACAGATCATGATAAAAACTCACTTTTAAGCTAACAGTCTAAACTAACGTAATCCTCATTAACAAAACATATTTCTGGCGAGCCATTTATAATTTATGGCGAAGAGCAGGAAGAAAAGCATTTTCGTTTGACGGATGAAATTACCACACGCTTCGTGGACGCGACAAATGGCGCGTGTCTCGCGTCGTCAAAGCTTCTATTCGCGTCGCTTCTTAACGCGGACAGGTGCCCGCCGTCAATGGCACGGTCGTACGATCAAAGTATAACTTTGTTCGTGAGATAGGATAATTGCGTTTTTGTTTGTGGTCCACACGTTGATGTCACAATGCGCGCGCTCGTTCACTTCAAGGAAAGGGATTGAGATTCCAAAAGAGAGGAAGCAAACTGCTATAAGAGTGACGGTACATCTCGTTTTGAATGATGGCAATTCGCCACGCTCGAGGCATCGAGAAATGATGCATGTCTACAGTCTTCAAAGATCCTCTTCCCCGACATTCGGGTTCATCTATCGGGTTTCGTTACAGACTCTCATATGCAAACAGAACTGTGTCTTTCAAAACTATCGAGCATGCGCTTATTCCGTGTAAACATCATACGATGTTGCGATATTAATTGTAATTAAATGTAATATTAATAAATCAAAATAAATTCCAAATTTATGAAGCAATATGCGTTACATAGCATACACGATGTTTTCGAATTCTTTAAGAAACACAAACAAAGAGGAGAGAATTATACTTTCTTCGCTAATCGATTCTTACTCCAAAAAGAGAAGAAATGAAAAGAAATCTCAACATTTTAAGACAAAGTTTAATTAACCATCACAATACTTACGGCGCGAATGTGTGACAGAGCAAATAACACGCTATTGCAAATGAAACAGAGACGGAGAGACGATTGGCGCGTGTCGTAACGTTTTAAGGCGGATTACAGTGTTTGAGTCGGTTGCTGTCTAAATATTGGCTCCGCGCTTCCACGAGTTTGCTGAGTAAAGACAACCGGGTCGACTGTTTGACTTTGCTCAGTGTCCACGGATTTTGATTACTGTATGTTGACTACTCGCTTACAATAGCCGACCGTGTTAAAACGTTTGTCGCGATACTCGTTGACAGCGGTCGATGGATCTCTCAATTCCGTATCGATTCTGCACTTCAACATAAACGAGTAAGGATCCTAGATGTCACAGAAGAAAATTATAAATGGATAAATAAATCGATCATTAAGATAGGTCTTAATTCTATGTATAAATACGTATATCATGCGTGTATGTGTGTGAGATGCTCTCCATGAAACATAATCTAATTCAGCGACCTTAATTAAGCGACGAGGCAAAAATTAGGACACTTCGACATCCTGCTTAGTGCTGAATCCGTGAAAAAAATAGACTGAGAATCAACGGGATCACAGATGCTATTGCAATGAAAATATTATCGACTCCGTCGGGCTCGGACATTCTTGTTTGCTATTCTTCATTTTTTTTTTCTTTTTGCACCGGAAGAGAAATAGTCGAAAGAGAGACGGAACTTGAGGGCTCTCGAGGGAAGAAAAGAGAGAGAAAGAAGGATGGAAGCTGGAAAGGGAATGAGCAAGAGCTATGTCTATTTCCAATCCTGCTGACTGCCAGATGACTCGAGGTATGGTTCTGCCTCTGGTCTGTCTTTCCCGTTTTTATCGCGTTCCTTTTTCTTCGCAGGTTTTGCTTTAAACGCCTGCTGCACTTCGCGAGTTTTTAGAATGTCCATGTAACTCATGAGACTCATTGATTCTTTTTTCCCAGCGAAAAAGAAATATGAATAAAAATGCATAAGACAAATTATGTTTATAAAAGCTCCGCTTTTCTTCTTATGAAATGTTATTGTTCCCATATTATCTACATATCCAACGATTTAAACATTGGGATCGTTCGGATTTGTGATGTAGCTCGACGTTGAAACGGTCCGCACGGGAAATACGTGCAGCGCAAGAGAAACTTCACGTTTTCCTTTCTTCTCGTGTCTCACCGTCTCTCGTGTTTCACTCCTCTTCACTTCTGTCTTCCCGACCTTCGAAATTCGGGCTCTCTGTCGCATACACGATCCCGGCACATCCTTCTTCCAGTCGTTGTACGCCACGGCTTTCTGTTCTCGCCGAAACAGTCCCCACACCGACAGATAAAACTCGAGTCGTTAACTCGACACGCCGGAAACCGATGCATCTATCTTTATCTACGACCCGTCTGCCTCCGAAACCCAGACATCTTTTGACATTCTTACGGCCACTGTTAATTTGTCTTTTTTTTCGACGACGCTCAGTAACATTAAAAGTCTCGCTAATTTTCGACCAATTTAAAACATCAAGACTTGCAGAGCCCTATTTTATTTTATTGCATTCAGTGGAAACAAATCAGCCAAGCATAGACAATCAATATGATTGTCTATGATTAGATACTATTGTCTATGATGTAGATTATATCAACATTGTTGGCTGTATTATAATACATGCAAATTGATTTGAAAAATTGGAAATTGAACGGAACTTTTCTGATCTAATATTAGTAGTTGATAATAATTGCAATTATCAATTACATGAGAATTTCTCGAAATTTTACTGACGATAATTCGGCAGCCACTGACAGACACGCGACGTCTCGGCTGGTTTAATCTCAGAAGAGGCAGCAGGAGAAGGGACGACGAAGCCGGCTGAAGAATTAAGGTTTGCAAGCTCATTAACGTGACTCGTGGTAATGAGGCGAACTAAGCGGCGCTCGGGAACATCTGCCTGGTTTCCCAGTTGCTTTGCAAGCTGAAAAAGAAAGACAGAGACCACAACGACGAAAAGAAGCTTGTGCGGGTATGAGAGGCGGCCGAAACAGGATAAAAGGATGCTTAAGCTTAAGCAGAAAGCCGATCAGCACGACGTGGAAAGGCGAGAAATTTGGCTTTTGCCTGATTTTATCCCTGTCCTAAAATGCAAGACAATATAAAACGATTCTTAAGCTTGACAAACGACAATCTCCTTGCGGTCATCATTTCTCAAAGTGGAAGTCAAATTAGAATATTGATGGAAATTGTTGAATTTTTGTAATCCTATTGTAATCCTTTGTAAGGAAATTCATATAAGCTGCTAAAACACAGTTTGTATTATTAATCACAAGTAATTATCTTTAGCGATTTGACAAAACTATTTTTCATATTGCCCAGAGTATACTGGTAAACTTTGGTTCGGAACAAGCGAGAGAGTAGAAGGTTTATGAGCTTTAGAGTCATAGAATTTATGCTGCGCCTTACTGAATGCACTATCACGAAAATGATGAAGAGAAGGAAGCAAGTCACCTGGCAGAGACTTCACGGTAGCGAATAACTTCAAATGCGAAAAAGAGAGAACGAAAAGCGATTAAAGCAAAGTGCCGAGTGTCGAGAAATAAATATTTCTTTAATCATTATCAATTGCCACTGTGTGACGATGTAGGTTGTCTGTTTAGGGAATTGCCGCAGAGACTGTCTGGTATGAGTAATGGAGATGGCCGAATATCATTCCATCTTCCTCGCGGATTTCTACGGTAGCTCGCATAATCCAGTCATTGACGTCGAGTAGCTCCGTAGCGTCGAGCCCGAGGTGATTTTTCGCAACTCCTCACGTTCTTCCCCCGGGTGATCTATGGTCGCGATCCTGGCTCGGCGCCAGAAGAGAGTTTTCTCGCGACGGTTAACGGGCATCACAGTAAACTTCTTAAGCCCCTACTACGAAAAGTCGTGAAACGCGTCGACTTGCAGCTGGAATTATTTTCGATGAGCATACAGATATAGTTCTGCGCCTGGCGCTTATATACGAAAAACGTGCGGAGTCATGGGAGGCTCTAAGCCGTATAATCTTATATTTAGCGCATCTCGGGCCCTTCAACCTTACGCGAGCTCAAACAGTCGAAGTAGTTTTTACGAGACCGTAATACGATCATGCAAAGTTCCTTCTTCTTTGATTATGAATTATCATTAACTAAGTAATTCGGATTGCGCTACAAATATTGGAGAATTTTGCTTTTTGACGCAAAAGCTTTTTTGCCTGCTAAAAATACATGATAAGCTGTGCTGTTATGAATGTGTTTAGTTTAAGTTCATCTAGACGCTACCCGAATTACTTAATATTGACCTAATATTGGATTCATATTCATAACATATATTCGGTTTTTTAGTGTTTTTAATAACGAATATAAGTTACAACCCAATATTTCGCCTTATATTTATATGGTCCAAAGTAGCAATGATAACAATAAAGACAAGAATGATGGACAGCTCTCGCAAGACAGAGCGATAAGATTAATTGCACAGGAATCCAACAGGAGCGAGATTTTCGAGACGAGTTTTGAACGCGGGAAAACTCGATTGCGGTCAGGTAGAGCCTCGTTAATCAAGGTATTTACACGCGAGATTGGTCGCCGACCTATCGATATGCGGACCATCGTCGTGGATCGATCGGAGCCGCGCCTTCGTTGCAAATCCGGCCTAACGGCGGTATATGCTCGCTCGCAGCGTTATTTATAGGCTATTCGAACGCTGCGTAGCGCGCGTCTCGCGTACGTGCGTTTAATTCATTTAAGCTGGAGATTCGTCCTCGCTTACTTTGCAGCGGATGGAACGCGCTGCGCCGGTCACAAGTTACGCGCGTACTAGTAGCCGCGCAATTAGCGCGTCAAGATGCCTTTCCTTTGAGATTTAGATTATCATAGATACTTATAAAACGTTACTCTGTTTGACAGTCGTGTGATATTTAAATACAGCATATACGCGATAGCGATGGCATAAATAAATAAAATATATTAATATCAAAATAAAATATATGTATTATGCTTTTATTATGATAAGTTTTGAGACTGTGTCGTCATATTTTTATTAACAAAAGCGTATCTTCGTTTTACTCTATCATACCTTTTTATGAATTACGTGATTAACGCGGTTTCGCCTGACTGCACAATCGAGCAATGTTTGTTAATACATTTTTTGTGTTTCCGCGAGAGAAATTTATCGCGCCACCTGCTAGATTTATAGCGGTATTCAATCTCTATCTCTTCTTCCACGATTGCCAAGCGGCTCCAAACTAATCAAAGTTGTAGAATTTACTCGATTGATAGCATATAATATGCTAATATGTTAAAAGTTAGGTGTGTTTAATGTGTGCATAACGTTAAATAATAATAACAGAGCAATAAATGTTAAACTGTACAAATTGCATACATTTTTTATATTATTAAATAACTCTGGTAACTACATAAAAATTCTCTTTAGGTCTTATGGTTAGCACGAGACTGATGACTTTCATTTTTCGAGTTTCTTGGAAGCTGGGGCAACTGAAGCATAAAAACTTTTGTGCTTTTCTCTTTTCAAGTTTTGGTAAAACGGATTTGCGGAACAGATAGGCCACGTCATCCACTGTTGAGCAGGATCAAAGACTAAGCGCCACTAATGAAGTAATTCGTGCACAAAAATGGTACACGATACATTATGAATTATTCATCATTGTAACTCGATAGCGTCGGTGAAATGTTCTATCCTGACCTACGGAATGTTAACTGCCGACATTTTCCGAATAGGGTTGAGTCTTTTACTTTGTCGTTGTTAAGAACCTTTTCTATTCTCTATAGAGTATAGAGCTTAACGATTTTTAGATATAAAGGGATTAGGTTTTCAAAGTAAAATCAAAGAAAACCCTAGGTATTTAAATAGCACGTTACGACGTGACGAAGTATGCTCTCATTCCAAGTAGCGGCAATAATACCGTAAATCCTTATATACCGTTACTAATTGTAAGTGAAATGTTACCGGAAAATATGGGACATAACAAAATACCGTGCGAGCGCTGTGCACCGTGTGGGATGCACTCGTCGCTGACAAGAAAGATCGGCATCCAGAGGGCTGCAGGTAGACGAATATGGTGGGTACATCGAGGACTGTGACTAATGACTCTATTGACAGACCATGGAGAATCGAAGGACGCTTATCGATGCGAAGAAACCGGCAAGGTATTCATTCCCACCTCGTGTTACCAAATGTTACTCCAAAAACTTTTTCAGTTAGTTATAACGAGACTATTACATAATTATCGAATCATTTTTCATGGTTCTCTTCTTGTCAAAAGTTTATCGACGAAAAGTTTTGCGAGATATAATTATAATTAACTGCTATTATAATTTCAATAATACATCTCAACGATTCAACAAGCATTTCTTTGACAACTGAAGTTTTTCTCACGCGCGTCATTAAAGAAATATTGTTGTTGAAAATTTCTTATCTATTTCTTATTATTATTATGATATCCACTCTGTTAAATAAACAGTGCGATATACGTGTTAAATCTGTACAAGATGGCAAGCACATTCTAAAAGATGTCTAAGTAAATCTTCAAACGGATGTTTAATTGAAGCGGACGCTTGATCTCGCGTTTTATATATATTTTCATGCGTCTCCCTTAAATTCCTTCCCTCTTCGGTGTCTTGTAAGAAGACTCGTGCAAACGACGCTGTAATCGCGCGCGTGTGCTCGCGCGAAGCAAGGTCGGTCCAAAAGCGTGAGCCTACAAGGTTCCCTCTTTCTTACCTCTTCGCCCTTTCCACCTTTCCACCTCTCGAACCCCTTTCCCGTTCCCGTTTGCGCGCTAATAAAATGCGCTCCGCTCGTTCGCTTCTTGCAAAGCCCTCTTTACATTTACATGCCCGGGCTGCTCGAGGCGCGCGGCTACGTGGTCGTGAGGACATCGCGCTCATGAATTTATCTCGAATCCTCTACTACCACTACTACTATGACGTGTCTGGGCGCGAAGGAAACGGTAGAGGGGCACAAGAGAGGTAGGTGACTGAACGACCTGGACGATGTCACTGGACCAGTTCCAGGCACGGAGAGAGGACAATCAGAAGTTCCAAAATTAATCGGTGAACTCGCATTTGCGAGGATTCGCAACTTCAGATTTATTAATTACGTGCATATATCTAGCTTTAATCATCTCTATCATTGATGACGAACAACGCACATTAAAGGATCCAATCGATTTTCTCAATCATTTTGACTCAATTTATTCGATTTTACCAAGTTCTGTTAATTAGACGTTCATATTTGGAACTTTATTTTTTAATAAAATTCAAGTAAATATTATAAATTGTCGAGTACATATTTATAAGTCCGGACTGTCAGTAAATATCGAAGTTGTGGCGAGTCAATCCTGAATCGGAACCAGCGTTCAGTGTTCGTGATCCCGGGATACGGGCGAGGATGCATGCTCGATGCTCGCACTTGCGCGCGATACCGAGCGAATTGTAAATAGTGTGGCGCGCGGAGGACAGGTACGCGAGCTACGCGTCGGTGGCGAGCGAGTCCAAGTGGGCCCAGAGGGGGTCTGGGGCCCAGATCCAGCCGACAGCGCGTCGGAGAGGGGAACGGGTCGGGGGACGCACGGCAGGAGAAGAGAGAGAGAGAAAGAGGGAAGGACGTAGGATAAAATAAGAGGAAGCGGGACATAGGACTGCCAGGCCGCCGGCGCTGGGCCGCGCGTGTATCCGCCCACGTAATCTTGATTGTCGACACACCTCCACCTCCGCTGGGCCCTCTCTACTACGAAACGCACCAACACGGATACCAATACGCGCGCGCGTATCGCCTTCCCTCGAGGATGCACCCGCGCCGATACACACTCGCGTAAGCGCGAGTGAATCCCGCTGGGCCTTATGCCCGTCCGGATGCAATCTGCACGATAGGCACCAAGAGCGTATATCGAGGTCTGGTGACTGCATCGTGAGAGACGTCGATCGCGTAATTGAATCGCCAAGATATACGTGATCATAATCGACTGATCGCCGGAAATGGATGCGCGATCAGGCCCAGCCATCCTGCGACTTACCGCGCGTAAGTAGTTCGTTCGTGTTACATTGCTTGATTCGATCAGCCAATAGATTAGCGAAGCGCGCGTGCAACTTTGGGACGCAACCCAAATAGGAGGTTGTACTGATAGGATGTAATTACGAAGAAGACGTTATCTTTCTATCTGGCCACGTGACGTGTTCAGGGACATCCACTCTTGAAACGTCATAGGATCTTCGTATTGATAGAAATTACTTGCACGGCAACAAATCATTTTGAGTGAGTGTTTGTACAACATGGACGATGACATCTGCGTAACTTAGGACTATGTAAGAAAGTAACTGTAGAGACTTGTCAAGTTCACTCGAACCTCGGCTGCAACTTTCGATTCTCTCATTCATTTTCACTCTATTCAGTCATATTTGCGTATCTCACATCTTCGCTTCTCCGAATAGCACATTGAGGCTTGAGTGTACATTTCACTTTGCCGTCCCCGTATTCGAGTTTGTGCGGGTGACTTCCCCCGTGCTCACCATAGAATGGGAGCTGAGACAGGGAAACAAATGAGAGGCCGCGGACTATAATGACGCGGACAGCAGGAGGAGAACGGGAAGAGGGGATAAGAAATTGGATAAGAACGTAAGGTGGGTCGTTGTATTCTCGGCTGCATTTGTGCGCGTGCGAAAGCGCGAAAGGGAAGAAAAGAAGGAAGGGAGGGAATGAAGCTAAGGTGGAGGATTTATGAACGACCGAAACAGGCTGCGAACCCTAGCCCTTCTTCTCTTTCTGCTTCTTTTTTTCGTTTTGTTTCGTATTCCGACCTTAGCACGAGTAGTATACCTGGCCCTGTCTCGCCGCTGCGCCACATCGCGCCGTACGTACGCAAAAACACAGTTTCATCTCTCGTCCCTATGCTCTTCATTCCCCTCTTCTCTTGCTCCTCTAACTTTCATCTCCAACTGTCTCTTTTTAAATTTTACATTGTCTCCATCGTGGTTGTGACAAGTCGATTAAGTGCTCCTCCTTCGCAGCCTCGTTGTTTAGTTGCGAATCTTGCGACCAACCATGATCCTGTGAAGTACGCTCAAAAGGAAAATCGGTAATGTGTTGTGCACATGAAATTCTGCATTCACATCTATAAGATTCAATTATAAATTTGGCATTTAGCTAATATTTAGATTTTGACGTAAAACAGATGTTCTCACGTATCTGTCGTACTTATAAGAATAAGTGTAGAAGATCGCACTCGGATGCCTCGTAGCAGACCCAACGTCCAACGGGCGAGAACACCAGTGGCGGATCATAATTTCATAATGCAGAGATCCACCTCTATTGAGACAGCGGCGCGGATTCTCTTAATTAACGTCGTGTTATTCAAAGCGAATTAATTAAGTTCCAAGATTTAGGATCAATTTAGATCTTCGATTCGCGATAACTTCTCCGTTTGCCTTTCTTCCCACGAAACTTCTTACGAGACCCGTTAGCGAAGCTGCAGCATACGCTACAGAGTGTTATATCTTATGCATTCATAATTTCCGGAGGAGAGGAGAGACAAGAACAGGAGATGCGGAGAAGCATAGTGGAATTAATGTCGTTGGCGTTGTTGTTATTATTGTTGTTACTGCTGCTGCTGTTGTTGCTATTGCTGCTACTGCTGCCGCTGCTGGTGATAGTTATGAGGATCCATGAGGGCCTTACGTTGCCTCGTGGTATAACGTGGGTAACTTAATATTCCGGGTAATAAATAAGAGAATGCGGTTCTGTCCGCCCCACAAAAAACTTCCCGCGGGCCAAAGAGCAAGACGCCCACGCTCCTCGTAGTACCTACAGTCCGAAGTGGCCCGTCCACCCACCTCCCCCCACTTTGCCCCGCGAGCGAAAACTTTGGGGGCCCGCTCTTAACCTCTGTGGCCCCCACGCTTAACACCCGAACGTTATCCCACCACGGTATCGCGTAATTAAGTTATTACGCTCGCGGGGCAACAGCCGCGCGGGGCTCTCATCTGCCGTACGATGGATATATCGCTTTCCTGTTACTTTCTTTTCTCGGGAAAAGAGGGATTTCTTCTACGAAAAATTATAATATTTCTATAGAGCATTCTAAGGCAAAAATTTAATATAATATCAATAACAATTTATATCAATAAAAACAGTTTAAAGAGCATTGCTAACTCGATTAATAAATACAGAGAAACATATGTTTAATGTACAATATAAGTACAAGTCACTGGTGATACGTAAATGCAATAATATCATTATTAGCTCGAAGAAAAATGCAAATATCTCGGTGTTACCCGCAAGCTCGTTTTCACCTGCCATTGATCATTCCTCACTTATACTCCGTTATTACGGAAACATAATATACTTGGATAGAGCAGATGTTTGAGAATGTGTTAAAAGAAGAAGATCGCCGTTTCGACACGAAGCATAGCGTGTACAAGTTTGACCGTTAAAAATCAACCTTTATAACTTTCCCGTGGGCAAACGCTTAACCGTCATTATCCACTTGTATTCATTTCACTCTGTTCGCCATGTATAGCTGGGTTAAGACAGGTGATCCGAGCTATTTATGGAATAATTATGCGCTTTCTAATAATATTGCTATTCTAAAAAGAAAAAGTATCAATTGATAACTAGAATTGATAAAAACCTCGTTATTTTAATCCAAATATTAGATCGGTGCATAAGTTGTTGTTGATTTTGCATTTTTAACATAAAAATGTTAACGAGAACCGTTTTTAACAGAAATACAAAATGCTTTTTGTGCTGCATAGCTTACAATGCTACGCAATGTAAACGACTCGTAAATCGCATACAACCTGTTTGTCATTAAATCATAGAGACATGAAAGTTGTCGAGTGTGTAGGAGAATAAAATTGGTGAACGAAAGGAGAAGATGAGAAGTTCAATGGAAGGTGGGGAGGAATGAAAGAACACGAGAAGGAAGGCAAGAATGTCGGTGCCTGAAGTCGAGTATACTGCTTCTTGGACTACGCTTCGGAACCGCGTCTCTATCAGGCATCATAAATAATTCCGCTGTATACACCAGTATCTCGTCTCTGTTTTCATACACATACACGCATATCCATCTCGGTTTCTCCTGCTTCTCATATCCTTCTTCCCCATGGACTCTCACGGCGTTTTTCGGATACACCGTGAACACTAAACACGGTGGCATAGCTGTATCTGTGGACCGGTTGGACTAGGAGTGTACACGTGTGTGTTGAGCCCTTTAAAAGAGATAGCACTCGAGATGGGAAAAAAGAACAGGTGAAACCTGCTGAGGATCTCTCTCGGACCAGTCGATCGAAACTGCATTGTTGCTTGACTTTAATTAAATCTTAATTCTACACGTTAAACTATAAGATTTCAATATGCATCTTGAATTATATACGAATTATATATAAACAAGAAATATAAATAATATTTTCTATGTATTTTCATTATCATAATGAGTCTATATATCCGAGATCATAAATCTCGAAAGGAAAAACTTATAAAAAACGCTAAAGAATATACGCCAGAAGTGAGAAAGTACGCGGAGAATGGAAAATAAGTAGAAAACGGGATGGAAGCGCATAACAAACATATTGAAGTCTTAATTGTTGATTAAGCGCATATTAAAAGTTCAGAGTGACTACCGATATCGATACATGGTAGCGATCGATGAGCAATCGCAGTGGCATAAGTTTTAAGATGGAGCGGCGTGTATTCCCCCATTTTCGCTTAACTGAGAACTTACGATTCACCGCTTACGCCGATGCGATCTCCGACGAATTATACTGCGGTCAGGCTCGCGAATTATACCCGTTATCTCGCTACCCGCGCCTTGTAATCAAATCGTTTGACGCGGGCAAATAAATCCAAGACGTGCACGGGATACGCGTGCGCGTGCATCGCCTTTTCTCACTGTTAATTAATTCGTTTGTGGCATGCACGCGGGAAACGCAAAGCTTAATTAGCAAACGTCGAATCGGCGAGCGTTGTCGACAACGAGCTATCGTGCACACGGCGCGGATAGTGGTGTCTTCTTAAATAGAATTTCAATTAAATCCTGATTGAAAGGACTGACTAAAAAGACTTGGACGACTAACAAGATTGGCAGCTGAAGTTGAAGCCGCATTGCTCATCCCTAACGAGCTCCGCCCTAAAGACGAAGCTGACTTTAAACGCAACTGTTTACTTCAATCGCAGAGACCAATCACGTTGAGTGAAAACGATCGGATAAATATAATAATATAATAATAATATAATAGAATGATACTTTTATCTCATTATCACTTCTAATAGTGATATAAGTGTTCCACAGTAATAATATGTAAAAATACAAGTTGACCTACAGTCTTTGTGTGTGCTAAATAATTACTGAAATGTCGGTAATGCGTATATTATTATAAAAATAAAGTTACACAAGTTGCACTTGAGAAATTTCAGAATTTTTAAACATTTCGAACGTCCCGACAGATTAAGAAGCCACAATTCCACTAATAAGAACATGTTACAAAAAACCATTCTGCGAAATGTTATTAAATAGTTACCGAGTCCAGACACGCGACGAGGGGAAAGAACAAGAGGATCGAATGCCGAATGCATTCAAAACCGACCGTCAATCGGCGTCGCCTTCCTATTGGAGGCATGTTCGCGATTCCAGGCGAGCTTCACCCTGGAAACGAAGTCACCCAGGCGGAGGTCTTTATTCGAATCGCGAAGGCGAATCACGTCCGCGCCAAGGAGCGACATCGTCTCGTAACAAATATGTATCTCCCTCGATCGGGCCCTATATCCTTGTCCGTATATCCGCGCGCGCAGCCTGCACCCGTCGAGACGGGCCTACCTGCGGCTACTAACACGAGCGCGCCTAACTAACCAGCGTACACGTTCCTCTCACAACAGTCCGACCTACAAGCCATTCCTATGTTCGTGTTCCGGTAGCAACAATCACGATCCGGTCTGCACGCGATCAACGTCGCTATCTTTGTGGAGGCCCTAACTCCAAGTTACGGGCATAATTACCATCCCCACTTCAAATTAGAAACTTATGAGAAATATAACTGCCGTTTTTTATTATTCATAAAACGCAAAGTCGGAGATAGTCTGCAGAGGAGTAGATAATATCAAGGTACACATCAGTGCAGAAACGCGAAATGATAAAACAAGTGTGGTTTGCCTATAATGCGTACTTTTCCAAGTAATTGTCATTTTTGGGAGCCATTTTGGGGATGTACCTTAGTGAATTAGGTTCAAATCTGATTTAAAGCCTTCCCTACGACGATGAGAAAGAACTGGACTCCCGTAACAAAGAGATGTCTGCTCCGACGACGGGTCTTCCAGCGCGGGTGTGCGCATGCGTTCGTCCTCGTGATTGCATTCGTGTTACTTCGGGCATCCTCGTGTCTGAGTATTCGTCCCGAGGGGTCTCTGAGAAGGACCGGGGTGACGCGTGTGTGATGGTCGCACAGGCCTCCCTTCCTTCGATGGAAGAATTAACTAACATAGATCGCTTCAAGCAGCACTAATTACTTTCAGCTATTAGTAGAATAATTATAAAGGCGAGACTAGATTATAACAATCTTGTCATGGAAACAAGGACCGGAACGGAAAACGACGATCCGGATGATTCGTTGATCTTCAGAGAGAGTCGTTGTTGATCATTGTATTAAGTCAGTTTTGAGAATAAACATGCATAATAGCCTTTGTGATTCTCCTATCCAGCGAATTACAGAAACGATACGACGATCGCACTATGTTAGCTACGGCGACTCAAACGATTCGCTCTTCGTTCCAATTAAGACGGCTTTAAACGTCCCGAAGCTATGCCTGCAGGAATCTCGCAGAACTTCGCAGCATCACGTTAATGAATCCTGCAAGAATTTAAAAGCGACAATCTATTGGCTTGTAATATATATTCGTTCCCTTTTTAGTGTTTTTAATAAATACATGTTACAATCCATATTATTAAAAATACTAAAAAACGCGATGAATATGTGTTACAACTCAATAACAATTGATTTTTCAATAAATCAATGATCAAGCTGTTTTAACGAGGAAACACGAGAGCACTTGCACAATAGTAAAAATAGAAAAAAAATGGGTCCGAGAGCGGTAACGAGATCTGGCGAGGGAGCCTATGTATCAGACGCTCACTTGCTCGGAAGCCGCCTTTAACTCATGCCATGAAATCTTTTTCGGTCGTAGCCCTTCGTGGAAGGTCTGATCTTCCAAATCAGTAGCCCGGATAAGATAACCACGCGATGATTATTGCAGCATCAAGATCATCAGCAAAAACGATGCGACCTTGTCGAGTCTCGGCAGCATTTCTCTTTTTCGATTCTCGGTCGTAATGAGTCTCCCTTATTTTTTCTTCTGGCTAATGTTTTTATCACGAAATACAGCACGCACGTCCGAAGAGATGTTGCGAGTATAGGATTCGCATTCGTGACACTTCTGCCATCCGCAATTAATTCCGATGGATTTTTCTGCAATTTGATTCTGACAGCTTGACGTCACTGAAATTTGGATGTGCAGCTCGTGCCTCGTTTCAACATCCTGAACAAGCGAGAAATTCAGCAACGATTCGCTCTCCATTATCGCGCGAGCTCTCGAAACTTCAACTTCGTGAAATGATGCGAGGCGATCTCGAATTCCCGACAGAGCCTCCTCGGGTCCACGGAACCGGTAAGAACATCTCGGACGATTCGATCGTAACGTCTCGCGAACGTAACGACTCCACATTCCTACGAGAAAAATGTCGACCGGGAATATTCCTCCCGAGTCGGTCTCGCGCGAGAAGGGCGCAGAAGACGGGGAGCGAGGCCAGAGAACGAAGATGAAGGCCGAAGAGAGAAACTCATGGGTACCCGGGAGAGCGAGAAAGAAGCAAAGGAGCAAAAGAGACCCTCGGAATTGCTTCACACGTGGCGACAGTCGCGACGTTTTCGCGCGCGCGTGCGTATGTATTTATAGCGGCTGGCGCATTGTCGGCGAGGGGGTGAGGGGAACTTAAGGGAGAGAAAGAAGGAGGATGAGAAGACGGGATAGAATTACGTATGCGCGAGTGTGTGTATGTGGAAGGGGGGATTATTAGCGTCAAACATGCAGCGTGACCTAGGAATCATCCGTGGGGATAATATAATAATTAAGCGATGAACGACTTCATCGGCCAAGTCTGAAATTCTTTTTTCACGCTCACATTGAGAGAGTATTTCGATGTATGTAGGTCGATTCAGAAAATAATCAATTCCAAATGGTCGAACAGCGGCTTCCCTTTTGCGCACAGGGAGCTCCCACAAAAGTACTCTCCACCCTTCCGCTTAGCCAGGAAGAACAGTCAATTATCGTTCGTTGTTTTCATCGCGACCCGTTCGAATCGCTGATTGTTTGACAAACACACGAAGGGTTCGCGCAATTTACTGCGACCTATTGCGATTTGGCGCACGCCCGATTCGATTTCTGATTTCCCCTCGCAACGCTTTCGCGCGGTTCCTCAAGTATTTCTGTTCGTGTGGCAGAATAATTATATTGTCGCGCGATAAAGTGCACCGGCCGTGTCACATCGACTTAGTTACGCTCTAGCAAGTCTTTTTTGACTGAGAAACAGGTATGATAAAAGTTATGTAACGGACAATGTGAAAGGAAAAGCAAAGAGACACGCGCTATTTTGTTAATTAGAATATTAAAATACTTTAGTGAAAATTAAATCTTTCTTTAAAAATTTCTAGACAACTATAGGTATACCTAAGTGCATACGTTAATAATATAATATCTTCATAGTTTATAGCACTGAGCATGCTTTTTCAATGAGAGGCTGCAAGAAAATCTTGTACGATTTACTAGCGTATCATCTAAACTGATTCAAGCAACAAAAAACAGGTTAAACGATCCCTTCACTTCCCCTTCGAGCCATGGGGGACATTCATTAATGGTTCAAGCCGCTTCGAGTAGCGATTAACCCTTTCTGTTGATGAGGTGAGTGGCTTTGTGACGGCACACGCCCTGCTCTATCAGCGATTAACTCGTGCCGTTGTTCGCGGGAGCGCAGAAACAATAGCAAGGAGTCGAGATGTCGTAAGTAGTTTGAACGCATCGTTAACTCCATTTTTTTCGACGAGCCGCGAGCTCGAAAAAGCTCGACCGGTAAGCCATGCGAACTTTTGACAATGCCCAAATCGAATAGATTTCCGGTCGGTTGATTCGCAATGCGAACCAACGCAATGCGGAATTAAATCGCGGATAGCACGTTTGCGTACATTTCAATGTTTGCATACAGCTTAATGAAAAGTCGTGTTTGTCGTCGCGCGCGCGTGTTGCAATAGGCTATTCTTCTTTTAAGCACTGGCCAAATCACTGTAGGAGTGAAGCTCAGCACGACATGTGCATTTGATCTTTTAACGCCCGGCTGAACTCTTTCTGTCGTCTCTATTACCCCCGCTATGTTCGCTATGGAGAATTCTATGCTACTACTGTGTTCGTGAAGAATTAACAGAAAATTGAGAATGGCTACTGGTCATTCGAGTTATATATCGAATTAGTTATTGCGGATTTTAAACTACCAGGAAATATACGAATACAAAATAATAATAACGAACTCGATAGATTCAAAATCTCCTTGTTAAAAGTTTGTAGCGTTATTAATTTTTTAATACAACGTGGATTGTAATACATATTCATTATTAAAAACACTAAAAAACCTGGACAGTGGACGACTATATATTACAACCCAACGCTATAATATATCCTTCATATATTTCTTGCTCGTTCCTCGCTCTTACCATCGATTGTACTTGCTATTTAAACGGAATTACAAGCTGCAACTTACGAGAGACGCAGTTGATCCGGGAGAACAAGAGATACCACATGCGCGCGAAACTATAACCGGAGGAACCGTGTAATCACGTGGATCTCTAGTTTAGTAAAGATAATTGCGGGTTGTCCGTCGGACATGAGCATGGTTCGTCTGCTCATAGAGAACGACTCGACGGTAGAAGTAGAGGGTAGGTACATTCTTGTCTCGTCAGAATTAAGAGATCCACATCATATCCCATGCGTAATTTCTTTATCGCTTATTTTTTTCCAGCAACGCGCGTCGCTGCTGAAACGCAGGAATTTTAGTCAGCGAGATTCGTCTTCTTGACTGACCGCTCTCGTTAAATACCTGACACCGAGCGTATAACTAAACTGCAAAACAATCGCTGCCTGCAATGTTAATTCCTCTGTGCATTTTACATAATACATACATCTGTAACGTTTTTCATCAATTGTTTCGCTGAGACAAAAGCATGAAGGGATGAACGAAACACGAATGATTCCAGATTTGCCGACTGCACGGCTATATAGCTGCCTGTGATCCCGACGCTAACTTTTGCGATCGCTTTGCCAGCGCAGTCAGAGTTTAACAACCAGTAATTGTCCGGCCTGGTCTGCCGGAGCCGTAAAATCCGAGTGAGAGCAAACAACCCGTCTCCTTCAGGATCGGCACGGTACTTTTTGTCGCCCGGAAAATACGGTTATATCTCTTCTAGCAACACCTAACTGCAACATCAACTCTACAAATTCGCCTGATACATCAAATTTTGTTATTTCATCATCAACATCACACATGTTTAAATATGTTTTCTTTTGAAAACTATTTTTGCGTTTGCAGATTTGAAAATAATACCTAAAAAATAATATTGTAATAACGTTATTATAATAGAGTCAAGAAACAACTTGGTTTATCATTTGGAAAATATTAGAAACATTTTTGATCATTCCTTTTTCTTTTTTTATATGTGTAATTTCTTTCTTCTTTTATAATCATTATAGAAGGATCAAGATGACTGATAAACAAGTTCAATTATTATTGAATTGATTGACTTTGGATTATAGTATAAAGGATCAGATTTTGCGCTTATTCCTCCCATGTTTCATTTAATCGAGATCTTTAATTCAATCTAAAGTAGGATATAAACAAACTTGTTGCCGATACAGCGATTGAAAATGTTTGCTTTGCACGTCATGCGATTGCAACTGTGAATTATGTTATTACGAAAATTAATACGATCATTAAGAAGCAGACTATTTCGTTATTGATTATCCCATAATACGTTTCCTTATCTATGATGCAACATAATTCTCGATGGTTAACATAATCTCGCTGATTTATAGCCGTATTAGACGCATCTATTAACATCTACTTGGGTAACGCGTTCGCTAATTACTCGAGCAACGCACATGAAGCGAGTCGCCGTATATCTTCCATGAGTTAAAGGTATTCTTGCATCCTTATACACACGCATCTGTGCTTATAGGGTGATCCAGAAAGTGTCGTAATTTAGCGAAAATATCTTTTATACCCTAAACAAAATGACTTTTCTCGTTAACCGTAATGTAATCAATATTGTCATTTTGATATCAAAACACACTGGCTGTAAATTAGTGAATAACATCACTTTACGATTAATAATCATATTGTTTGGGACACTCGATATAACATGTTTGCATATATATAACATATGAATGCGAAGCATCGCATTCCTCAATAATTAACGCTACGTATCAAATAACTCGTTTACATGTGCTTCCGATTTTCGCGACGACGATTTCGCATTTGCAAATTTCTTTTTATGCATCTAATTAAACTGGTATCTCAGAACACATTGCAAATGAGAAATATATCACTTTATTGGCAGGATGTGCAATCGCAGACCGTGCGGAACGTGACATATTATTTCCGGTCTTGGATAACTGTAAAATTTCTGTAAATGACAAAATGTTATCTGCTTGAGTAGTATTAGTTTTTACGTTCGTTTGCCTGAAGTTGTCCCCACTTTTCAATATCACAGAATTACTCGCGTAAATTTACAGTCGGCGTTACCTAATAATACCCGATGCAAACGCACAACGTAAAGCAACGAAGAAGATGAGAGGAGAAGAAGCGATACGCGGCTCTGACCAGGCTGCAAACACAAATTCAATCTTATGTCAGTAATCGCGTAATGAGCCCTTCCTCCCCCGCCCCCGGTTTCTTTCTGAACACGAAGCCGAACGGTTCTCGTTAGGTCCACGATCCTCTTGCCGTCATCGGCGAAAATCTCGTGATTGCCGTAAATTAGCGGCTGGAATATCCGCAGGCAGGGATAATTCCATCCCGATCTTATATGCGGGTTCACGTGGGTGGATACGCGGGGAAATACTTTCATACAGTGTTTGCTCTCGCACGATGCGTCGCGGGTGCTTTCACACGCGTTATGCCGCACACGGCCCGCCGAGCTATGCGTCATTATCGGACAACGAACGCAATGAAATGAGAGAACTGGTTCTCCACATTATATGTGTCCGTCTGTCTGTACGATAGCTTCTTGCCACTAGCGGTTCCTCCATGAGACAAAACGCGTCTGCATCGTGAAACTCAACTTACTTGTTTGTTCTGCAACACGCAGAACGAACAATCACTTTTGGATTATGTGATCCAATTGACGTGAGACTTCGAGAGTAATGGAGATATACGAGAACCAGAGTTGATGATTTTGATGTATCATAGATTTTATTTAATTATATATCTATTTTATCTTTTTATATTTTATCCTTTTTATATATCCATTATATATCCATTTTTTCGTAAAAGTGTGATGAAAGAAGTAAGTGATAATAAGAAACGAGAAAGATACAGAACAGAGTACTATTGATAAAGAGAAAGGAGCCGCTTATCATTACAAATTTCTCAACTCATCATTAAATATGACAATAAAATTCCATTTAAAATATGTTGTTTATTAGCACTGTTTAATATTTTCTTCATTTTCGATAAAATTTATCGTTAATTTCGAAACTTTTCCAATGTTTTCAAGAGTTCAACTTAATTATTAATGTTACAATTAATTTTTCGACTCTTATTACTAAATTTGCTTTAATCGTACTTTATAAGATTAATTTATAATCTTTACGTATTTGTTAATTAAAACGTGATATACAGATGCATTAAAGTATCTATAATGTGTGCCAAAGAAACATTGATTTTATCGGAATAAAAATTATGAGTTAATACTCATATGTAGTTTACAATTCTCAGCTATATATCTACTTTTTGGAAAAACCGCATTACGTATAAAATGACTTGATATAAAACGATATAAAAAAATTAAGAAGAGATAAATAATTAGATACAAATTACACAAAATATGATATGAAACCAAGAGAAAATATCTTTTCATAAAACAGATGACAGTCGAACAATTTACAGATACAAACAATTTTAACCAAACGAGTTTTATTCTCGTCAACACGATGCATATTTAATGATAAAGAGTTCAAATTTAAAATGTCGACATGGTATTCTTAGCTAACTTTACACAGAGAACTCGAGCAGTCGCATTTCCATGACAATAATAAAGATATTTCTCGGTCTGGAACTAGAACTGTGAGTTCAAGGAGGCAGCGAAAACTGGCTTTTTTTACCACAAAGCTCGCAATGTAGCAGCGCAGCAATAGGAATTAGTAGAACCGTAGGGTAACCGTAGGGCCTGCACAGCCAGACGCGTCGGTGAAACTCCCTCGAAAGAAAAAACGTTGAATAGCCTACGATCAGTATGGTGCCCATACCTAGACTAGAAAGTCCCAAAATCGTGGAACCTTTCCGTTCAAAAAGAACGTAACGGCCGGAAAATTTTTCAAGGAAAATCAGCTAGAAGACATGTCCTTCTCTTTAAATATGTTTTTTCTGTATAACAGTGAATTGTTCATCGTTCGCTAACGTAACAATATACGTAATAGCGCATTATTCTAACATAACATTGCTAATATTATAGAATATAATATTATGGACACTGAGATAATTGATAATCATTCAGTAATATTGTTCGAACACAAGATATTGTGTTCATGTAAATCGACGTTTGTTGATAATCGCTTCTTTCTATTGCTTTCTGTATTTTAAAGATGCGGCAAATTAAGCGGCTAAAAACTTAGAGCCAATTAAGAAACATTTCACTTTGAACTTACCCTTCGCCAAAATTAAGGTTTCACCTTATCAACCAAGTTATGATTTGTTCACTCGCTAAAGCAGTTTGATGAGAACACGATTAATTCGATGCGTGATCGCTGATTGGCCAAAATAAGGCTTGAAAACGCTACTATGAATCGCGTAGTACGTAGCATCCACCGGCACGAGACATCTTCATTCTCCAAGTGCGCAACGTGGTGGCTAGTCTCTCTCTTTCCTTTCTTCTATCCTTTTCTCCTCCTCCTTCTCTCTCTCTTTCCCTCTCCTGGTTCGCACAACTCACGTCCAAGCAATCAGGTATGATTGGCCCGATCCACGCTTTCACACTAACCACTTTATCAAAGCCGTTCTAAATAAACCTGCATTTGATTACACCCCGCGCCACCTTGTCGTTATCGTTTCTTATACTTCCTCCTTTCTTCGCACCTTGCCATCGAATCGTTCTGTTCAAACGAAAAAGAATTATCCTCATCATTCCTTTTTCTCCGTTATTTCACGAAATTTGCTCAGCAAGTTTTTTTCTTTCAAGTTATTCACGAGAGTCCTTTAGTAATATGCTTTCTCAATCAAATGCAATGTTCTTCTTTTTGATGAGATGATTGTAGAGATTATTATTAATTATCGATAATCATTCAGGAATATTGTTCGAACATAATATCTTATGTTCGAACATATGGATCGACGTTTGTTGATAATCGCTAAATTATTAGCTATTATTGGTAACTCGACGTGCATTTATTTATCCACTACTAAGGTAAATCACTCAAATCTTGGGTTACACAACTGCGGCGAAACAGACGAGATCTATTTATCTTTCTTCAAGGAAACATCATGATCACATAACTTATACGACGACGCTAAATTGTGAAGACACTCTTTGATAAAGAATACGAATCAACTTTCATCAGATTATCAACTAAATTCATTCAAATGATTCGTGCAACAAACGCAAGTGCTTTTACTACGATACCTTCCATCACTAACTCTTTAGTAGATGTGACATCTCGAACAAACTTGAACTGAACGATTGCCAGACACAGATCCTCAGCGAACGAAAAGATAATCCTCGTCGACCGATCAATTGGTCGATCGGTCAGTCGGTCGGTTGGTCGATCGATCGATCAGTCGGCGCTACCAAGCGCCAGGAAATCACCGGAACCGGTATAATCCGCGAGAAGTTACTTCGATAGACTAGTCGACGGACACCAGACACCGGCAGATCAGAAATAGTATTCGTAGTGTTGGCTTGAAGCGCGTCCGAACACAACTGAAGCGGTAGGACCACCCAGTCCGACGAGGGCCCCTGCTCCGTCCGGATACAGTTCCACGGTATGCCGTGCAAGCTCTCCCACTACTGCCTTCTGCTTGGGTGCCGACATGCTATACCCCTGATTGAGCTGGACTCTAGCAGGTGCCTCAATGTCTTACTCCGGGGATGGAAGATTGGTTTGGCAAGGAAGGAAGAGGAAGGGAAGCAACCGGCTGCAAGGGCAAAAGTGCATGAATTGGAAGGAGGCAGAGAATTGGAAGAAGAAGAAAGAAAGAAAGAGAGCGAGCCATTTCGAATGATGACGGAGGACAGTGCTTTGATGGGAATGGGAATCTCCACGTGACGTCGTTAGTTTCGAATGATCCGCACTGAAGATTGCCAGACTTTTTCTTGGAGAGCATGCAAACTCGCAGGAACAATTCGAATGTCTGTCTTGAGGATCATAAAAAAGAAACGCTCCAATTTTATACAATAATCAAACGCAGATTAGACTTTCCAAATTTTTCTGTTTTGTCCAGATTATTCTCGTATTATGAGATAATTAGGACACTGACGAAAACGAGTTTAGGCCCAAGTTTTTTTCACTGTTATTCCTAAGAGCAATCAGCAAATAATTGAAGCATCTTTAGAAAAATAAGAAAAGGGATTCATATGCGCATTTATTCTTAACTCGTAGAGTTTTAATCTAAATATTAAGATTTCTTAATTACATAGTTTGCGATAATAAATTGATTAACTTCCTTTAATTATCTTCTTCCCTATGCGAAACGCTCGTCAATGTTGACTAATAGATAATTACAAGTTAATTATAATTACAAAAGTCTATGCATAATTTACACGCATTCATTATTACGAGTTTCATTTTTTTGAGTAGTCAATTAGGTACGAAAAACAACTGTTTGACACGTAAATCGCACTTGTTATATTATTATATAATTATGCGTTGCATTATCATCCATTTAACAACTACGCCAACAACAATTTATCGTTTCGTGATCTAAATTGATCGTTCTGCGTGGATCATGGCGTGGATCACGGCGTGGCCAGGAAAGCATCGGTTAACATGAACGTTGAGCGATCGTACGCGCAAACGCGGATAAGTCCTGCCACACTTTCTTGCTGGTGCACAAGATTTTGCACAATCTCGATCGTCCGCGCGGGCATAATTTCGTGCGCGACTCACATGCATACGCGCGAGATTTAAGTATATACCTGCTTATGACGACGCGGGGGTAATTCTACGTCGTCGTGCCGCCATAAAGCCGCGGCGTGCAGAGTTCACGGTTACAGGGTCCAACTTGCGTTCTCTCTTTCTCTCTCTCTCTCTCTTCCTCTCTTTCCCTTCCCCGGGCACCCTCTCTACCGTTCTCCCTCGCGCTTCTCCTCAGCGCGGAGTCTTACGGAGCTTTATGGTCAGAGTCATGGGATCGTGGACTGGCTGGATCCCATGATCGATGGGGCTTAACCCCTCTAGTCTGGAGCGAACTCATGGTGCCTCCGGCACGCGGTACCGCACTGTTCCTCTTTCTTCTGCTTGCTCCATTGCGTTCTGTCTCTCCTTTTCTCTATTCATCTCTCTCTCCCTTCCCTTCCTTCCTCCGTCTATCTACATATGATTTTCTTTCTCGCTGGTGAGCGACGAGAAAATATATTTTATCAGGGTAAAACGACGGCGAAGCGCGTCACGAATCTACAGCGGCAGATAACGATTTAGCCTGCACCGAAAACTTCTTTTTCTTAGCTCATCTTGATTTACAACTTGTGGCAACGTCAACTGAGTAGACCTGCTCAAATTTTCGAAAATATTTGCGAATACGCAGATAATATCGAGCTAAAGATAAATTTGGAAAAGCTGAAAAGATTTTCGATTTTTTAGTCTGCTATTGTAACTTATTTGATATATTATACTACTTTGTATTTGTTGCGTTTGATTGAATCAATTGATTTATCATGCTTGAAGTATTCAATTTTAATTGATTTTTTTCTAGTATAATTATTTTAATTGCAAATAAATTCCCGTTTTGTTTTACACTTTTAAAAGATTTGGCATCGAAACTTATGAAACATCGTATGTCACGATTTAATGATAAATATAATAATCTCATAAAACATTAGTGAATAAGATGAACGATAAAAAACTATATATGTCCTTTGTATTTAGCGTAACATTTTAACTTGGTCTAGAAAGTTTTTTCGCATGTGTGACACATTCATCCGGCGCATTCATCTTGGTGCTTTCGAGTCAATCAATTATTCTAATAAATGTTCTTTGTAGTTCTTTGAACAATGTTTTCGAAATATGGCACAAAAAAATCTTTTTCAGGAATCCGTGACTAACTTGACAAATGGCACGGTCAAAGAATTAATCCCGGAGAGAAAGGAAACGAGCAAATATTTTTGACCGAATTGTATTGTATACACACACTAAAGAAAACATGTGTGAAAAGAAGACTAAAACTTTTGCACGCATCTAACAGATATATTATATTATATATAGGTTCCGTATATTTATTACTGAATGACTTTTAAGCGAAGCTGTATCAAGATGGCTCGCCGCGATCTGCGAATTAATCGTAAAGCAACAATCCTAACCCGTGTACATCGTACGACACACGTAATGGAGATACAGTACTCTTGGATCTGTATTTCTGGCATGTGTGCAGATCCTAATAATATGTGGATGGAAAGATCGTGATGGGATCGAAGGGTTTATTATGTTTCACCAGGAGGATGGCGGTCAAAGAAGCTCAGAGGGATCAGATCGGGGTGAAAGGAGGAAGAAACCGCAAGAAGAGAGACGGAGACCGCGAGAGAGAAAGAAGCTGATGGTAAAAGAGGCACAGAGAGATGAGGTAGGGCAAGGGAGGAAAGGAAGGGAGAGGAAGGAAGAACGGAGCGAAAGATTTGAGAGTAAAAGAGGCAGATAGGCGGGTACGAAGCCCAGAGAGGATAATTGAGTTATTACTGCAATTGTAGACCACCTTGGAGGCTCCGGAACGACTATAACAGGTTTTGAAAATCGCATTCGTATCTGCCTACGATTCTCCGGCTCTTTAGCGATAAAGGATTATCGTCGGGATACGCGCATCGCACGATGGCGATTACGTGCGTGGAGAAACGAGAATCAAAGCGATGGCGACGTAGGAAGGTGGTGTTAGATGCACCCGCGTCTAACTCTGCCAATGCATCACCTAAGTGCGTAAGACCAGTTCACCGACGAAATTTTTATTTTATTCTACCGTATAGAATTATATCGTCCATTTCTATTATCTTCAAATGGCTTTAATTCGTTGAAAAATAGGCATTTTTAAGAAATGTTACACTACTCACCATTACTCGTCATTATAAACGGTTTGTGGAACAGAGATATGATACTCACCTGAAACAAAAAGAAAAAGCAGATTTAGTTGCAAAGTGAATATGAATAAGTGAATATACATGTGAATGAAAGCACGAAGACCGCAGAATTGCATCCGCGATGAAAATAAAGTAATACTGTCAATTGTTAAAAATTCAAGACCGTAAAATACACCTCATAAAACCTAACCTATTACCTGATCCTTGATACGTTAGGTAATTCATAAATGTTGCTTTTAACTTAAAACTAACGATAACATTATGTTAATCGTTAAAATTATTTATACTCATCTCGCGCGCGCACGTAACCTATATCATGCTCTCAATTAATAATTTGCGAATTCTTGAAGCTTTTCAATAGTTATTTAATATCTCTCAAACAAAAAGCACTTGCTTACAATTTCGGAAGCAGAACGTCAAACTTCATTTAACAATTTTAATCTTCAATTTTCCCTGTAGGCAAACTCTGGTAGTCGATGCATGAAACATGCATTAATCTGATTTGATTGGTGATCGACTTGTTCCGGCGGCATGCCAACGGAAGGAGAATATTTCCAAGAAACGGACGAGACCGCCACCTTGGCTACGGGCTAAGGAGTCTCGAGGAAATTAAGTCGTTATTCCGGCAGATGGTCAATTTTTAGGGGATCCAGCACGTGATTCCGTAGACAACGAAGCACTTGGGACGCAACAAGCTGCGCGCGCATCCCAACTTTCGACTAATCGTCACGAATGAGGACGATCACCTCAAGGATCTTGAGATCGTTGAAAAAGTTGTTTTTAAGTAACGCGGTGACACGAAATCTTGATTTCCACAGATAACAGCTACAACATGCTTCATCACGTTCGTCGCATACCCGAATTTTATCGCTCGCAATAAAGAAAATTGTCGAGATTAAAAATGTTGAAGTAGCATGTTTCATTGTTTTTGTCGCGCAACAATAATCTGGATCGTGGCGGCGGTCGAAGCGTTTCACGATACGATTTTATGGCTCTCCTTGCAATTCGCTATCGATCAGCGCTTCGGTACGCTTCACGGTTCTTCCCTCGAACACCTGTCTACAATTTATTAGCGTGTAGACACTGCAATTGCTCCTACATCAAACGCTATCAGTTGTTGACGCTGCTTATTACACAAAATGTAGTTACAACGTAATTATGGAAGGTAACGTGTGCTTCATAACGTTTCAATAGTCTCCCAAGTTAATCTTCCAAAAATGAAACATGCTAAAAAGATTTTTGAAAACACGAAATATGGCAGATACGCTAGTTCTTCTAGTTCTTATTTCTATTTCTCTTTTTACATTTCTATTCATACTATTTTGGAGCTTCTTATACATGTGTACAGCGATCGTTTTGCTCGCACGCACACACCTTTGCATATATTTGTTACATATTTCAGAGGTTTGTAAGCTACATAATAGCCACGGTGGGATTTAGGAGGGAACGCCAGGAAACGGGTGAAACGGTGAAACAAATCCGAGAGGGTATCGAGCACGAGAAAATGGAGATAAAAGAAACGAGGGGAATGCACACACGGAAGGGGCATGTAACGGGAGGTCGCGGATATATAAAGGCACGATGTATCGAGATATACCAGAGGCCTAGTAAGTTACACCTTCTGCCCTTATCTGTGAAGATCGCCCGGGTACTCGGGTACTACCCAGCTTCTCTCTGCCAACCGCTTCTTTCCCCTGTTACGGTTCTCCCTTTTCTCCGCTGAATAACTTTACTACCGGTTTCTCGACACTTCGTGCCAGCTACTAAACTTTCGGGATAACGCGCACCTCCTACGTCTCTCATCCTCTTCGACCTATCGCTTTTAGCCGTATCTGGAACTGTTAGATGGAGGGGATTGCATCATCGAGAAGCAGATCATCACATCGCGGAAACTACCACGACTGTCGTAAATCACAAGTAAAATCGATTGTATACAGATTGAATAATCTGTTTACTTCACTAAAGATTTCAAATTATCCATGCCTCTTGCTGATCGATCAATCAAATGAATCGATCGATCTCATCGATACGTGGCGCTTCCTCAAGCATAAGCAACGCACGTCTAAAGTTTCCTGATTTTTCTGGCCATTTGTCTCTCTTCTCTTTCGCTTATTAGTATGTTGCTTGAACAGTCTCTTTTTCTCCAAAGCGGAGCACCTTGGAGGACTAACATTTGCATTGGGATGCGTTTGCACAGAAGCTGTGACGGCTTATTAGTCTGGAAGCAGCTGCGTGCCGGTAATGAGACCCAATCTCGCGTTTATGCATAATACTCGTGGTTCGGCCGTCCGGACTCTCCCTTGTATCAGTCTTTCCCTCGCCGTTTCATACTCTTTGCTCCAAGTTTTGCCTTCGTTGTTTTTGCCTTCTTTTTTTACTGTAACAAAAGATTCACTTTGTGCGCGGGAGAAGTGCACAAGCGCAAATTCTTTTTAATCTTTAGTCATTGTGATGTTTCCCTTCTTTTTTTCCTCTCCCCTTTCCCCCTTCTCTTCCTTTCTGTCTGTCTGTCTCTGTCTCTCTCTCTCTCTCTCTCTGTTTCTTTCTTTTTCTGTCCTTTTCCGTAACTGCTTTACTTTACTAATCTCTACTTTACTAGTCTCTCGTACTCTCGGCAAGCTTTGATTTCGTTCATAATAACGTTCAACCAAACTTGTGAAGGGCGTCTTACGCAGATGTGTCTTACAGACCCAGTAATCGGAAAATTTATATTTAAATTTATCGAAAATATTGGGTTGGCCAAAAAGTAATTGCGTTTTTTTCCAATAGATGGACATACATGTCTTGAAATGTAACTAACTTCATTCTAAACCGCAAATTCATTATGTAGGTTAACAACTCACAGTTCAAGCTTGTTTTACAAAAAGAAAGTACACGATTTCGTTAACAATTGTTTGTTTGCCGTCGATTTCAAAATGGAAAATCAAAAAGAACATTTTCGTCATATTTTGTTTTATTACTTCCGAAAAGGGAAAAACGCTGTGCAAGCTCATAAAAAGTTACGTGATATATATGGCGAAGATGCTTTAAAACTGCGGCAGTGCCAAAATTGGTTTACTAAATTTCGATCTGGAGATTTTAATGTGAAAGATGCACCACGCTCAGGAAGGCCAATCGAAATTGATGATGATAAAATAAAAGCACTGATCGATTCGAATTGGCGTTTAACGACACGAGAGATTGCTGAGAATCTTAACATATCGAAATCGAGTGTTGAAAACCATTTAAAACGACTTGGATACATTAGTAAGCTCGATATTTCGGTACCACATGAGCTCAAAGAAATTCATCTCACTAAGCGTATTGACATCTGCGATTCTCTTTTGAAACGTGAGGAAAATGATCCATTTTTGAAACGTATGATAATAGGCGACGAAAAATGGATCGTCTACAACAACGTCAAACGAAAAAGATGGTGGAGCAAGCGTGATGAACCTGCTCAAAGCACTTGAAAAGCAGATATTCACCAAAGAAAGATTATGCTGTCAGTCTGGTGGAACTGTGTATTTTGAGCTGCTTGCAAGGAATCAAACCATTAATTCAGACGTATACTGCCGTCAACTGGATAAATTAAATGATGCCATCAAACAGAAACGTCGAGAATTGGTGAATCGCAAAGGTGTTGTGTTTCACCATAATAACGCTAGACCACGTACAAGTTTGGTCACTCGTGAAAAATTGTTGCAGCTTGGATGGGACGTGTTACCATGATGTTACCACATCCACCATATTCGCCAGACCTGGCACCATCAGATTACCATTTGTTTCGTTCTTTGCAAAACGTCTTGAATGGTAAAACCTTTACTGCTGATGAGGATATGAAATCGTTGTTGGAATTGTTTTTTGCTGAAAAAGATAAGAACTTTTTTGAGCGCGGAATCATAAAGTTGCCTGAAAAATGGCAAAAGATAATCAAACAAAATGGACAATATATTGTTTAATAAAGTTTTTGTTTCCCATGAAAAATTCGCCTTTTATTTATATAAAAAAAACGCAATTACTTTTTGGCCAACCCAATAGTTTCATCATATAAATTAACGGGGATACTTTATAAACATTAACAACTCTAAATATCGAAACAGATTAAAATAAAATTGTTGATTACGTTGAATCATTGTGAGCTTTTTCTCTGCCCCCACATTATTGCCCATATACAGGGTGTCTGACATAAGGCGAAAAAACCTCTCGGCCACAGGTAGATCTCGTCAAACTGAATTAAAAAGTCCTGTACCATTTTGCAAACAACCACGTAAAATTTCGAGTAATTAAGTAAAGAAAGTTCGCTCATTCAGCGGACGCGATTGGCAGCGAGGGAAGTAGGCATGAATGAATGTAAAAAACGGCTAGCCGCGCGCGCGACGCGAGCGTATTTCTTACATTAGAAGAATGCGAGAACAGCGAGTATCGGATTACAGCGGCAGGCGAGACGGCGCGTGGACAATAATTTCTCAGCGTCTCATTCAAGCGCTCGAGTTGCCGAGAAAGTGTTGTTCACGCGTCGTCTCGCCTGCCGCTGTAATCCGATACTCGCTTCTATCGCGTCGCGCGCGCGGCTAGTCGTTTTTTACGTTATTCATTCATACTTCTCTCGCGTCCGCCGAATGAGCGAACTTTCTTTACTTAATTACTCGAAATTTTACGTGGTTTTTTGCAAAATAGTACAGGACTTTTTAATTCAGTTTGACGAGATCTACCTGTGGACCTGTGGAGAGGTTTTTCGCCTTATGTCAGACACCCTGTATATGTATATCTCTTAAGGAGTTCAGGGCTTTCCACTGATATCGCAACATTTCGAAATTAATAAAGTTGTTCGTGGATGTCTTCTCTTTTCCACACCGTCGCTTTCTTTCTTTCTTCTTTTCGCTTCTGCGTGCGAACGTTACATCTATAGGGACTACTCGAGTTGTACTACATCCGCGTTTTATGGTGACTCGTCATAAAGCTGTAGCACACCACCGTATTCGGTATCCACGGTATGCGTTAATATCGTGCCTCCAGAGTGGCTTATACCGTGTATTTACGACTTTTGGACGTTTCCTTTTCTCCGTTTCAAGATTAGCCCAGAGGGTTAATAAATGATTTTGAGGCTGCACTTGAATCCGGCTGTATAAAGTAACACGTTCTATCATCAGGTCTCGCTTAGAGATCGCATCTTATGTTTCACTTGCAAAAAAATAAACGATAATTGATCTATTTATTATGCTTGATAGTAGGCTCTTGGAAGCAATCTTATCGAGAGAATGATACGAAAAGGCGAGATAGCATCGACGCAGTATATCGCTATAAACATACTTTCACCGACGAGCTTATATTTTCCATCTTGGCATACAAGTTTTACAATCCCATGAAAAAATAATCGAGTTATCTAAGGAGAAAAAAAAGAAGAAAAGAAACGAGAAGAATCCGATCGGCCCAACAGAGAAATTGTCGCAACTTCACGGAATACAGCGAAAACAAGAAATATCAGAGGAATGTCGGGCGGCAAGGAAGAAGAAAAAGGTAGCTCGTTCCGTGTCCTCATCATGGCTCGCACGCGTTGACGTGCGATCACCTCATTTGTGCGCGACGGCTTCCAGCGGGATAACGTGAGAAGGGCGAGGGTGGGTACGGCGGACGCGAAAAGAGGAATGTGAATATACAGAACTGATCGAGCGTCCCGTGCATGTATATGTGCGTTCGCTTGCGTGCAAGACAGAAAGAGAGACGAGAAGAACGGGGACCGACGCAACAGGACAGACCCACGGCCAATCAAGGAAGCAGGGTACCGCGCTGACGTGATTACAACCGCCGCGCGTGACCAGAGTTAGTTCGCCGCTCCATTTTCTTCGCCTGCTTTCTTTTGTGCGACCCTTTCGTAGCGGTGGCATATTCTCGCCATCCGCTTCGTCTCCTGACATTGACATGCGACCGCGAAACTTGCGCGAAGGTGCTAAAGACGATTTTTTCTATATTAATGGATGGCCAAAGAAAGGTTTACGCTCGTATTGAAACCGAGTTGACACTACGTTTCCATGGTCTTGAAGAAGCACCTAATCGGGGATGAACTTAGAAGCCAACTGTGAGGAATCGGGTAGATGCATCCCTGCACGCGAAATGATTTTACAGCGGTTCGCTGGGCCTGTTTTTGCGTCGGACCCGAAGTCTCCTCGGGACTTGGCGTTTCCCCATGCTGCCCTTTACGAGGATTACGCTCGTGGACGTCGCATATAGCGGCGGTTTCTTAATCACGAGCTGAAACGACGCTTCCACCATTGCTCTGGAATCCCGGGATTTGAAATACTTGGGCGGTTTCGCGCGCTGAGAAAGTCAATTAGCAGGAATTCCTCCCTTTATCGTCATGAAATCTTAACGCGCCTTGAACGCTCCGTTGCTACATTACGTTATATGTGTTTCATGTAATTTGCCCGAAAATTACGACAGTGTCGATGACCCCGACTGCGGATATCTCTCCGAATGCATTTCTTTATCAACAATATTGCTTTGCAGCGGAGTTCCGTACTAATGGATTCGTAGCTGCTCGCGTTAAAGGGTGAAACGGTAACGTTTAAACGTTGTTTGCGTATACACGTTTTAACATCGTACAAGAACGTCACGTGGCAGCTGCGGAATATCATGTATCTTTCGCTAAAAGGATATAAAGATAAGGGATATCTTTCAATAATTATTCTCCATCATCCCGAGTTACTGTTTACAAATTTCACATTTTCACGACAAATAGGTGGCTTTCACGGGAAAACTGTCGTCTCGCTGATCATCTCTGTTAGATTGTTGGAGTGGCTATATCAATTGTACTGTGTCCGCCTGCAAGATTCGTGAATCGACCGACAGCTACTGATTCCGATATCATAGTGGGGAATAACGAGGAATCAGTTCTCGGTTGCTGCTGATCAATTCTCGGATGCTACCGACTTAACGGCTCTTCCCTTCGATCGGCTTCCTATGACCTTCTCCATTGCATTGCCCTTTCTCCATCGACCACTCATCGTCAGTGAAGACGTGGCAACGTCGGTTACACCACCGTGGGCAAGACACAGAGAAAGAGAGAAAGGGAGAATGAGAGAACGAGAGCGGCTAAAGAGACCGCGTGACCAAGATGGAAGGACGTTTATCCGGCGCGGTAAGAAAAGACGCAAGGAGCCTTTGTCCGAGGAATCGCCGCGGCGCGTCGCGTCAGGACGAATTACTCGCGGTCCATGTTTCATCGTCACCGCGACTTTAGAAAGTGAGTGAGGAAATAGTATCGTAATTTGCGGGTCGCAATTTGGAGTGGTTGAAGATCATACCGATGGCCAGTGATATCAAATATAACTAGGCATCTAGCAACTGTGATGAAGAATCTATAGTGATACAATGAACGAAGGATGGCACTCGTATATCTGTTACAATTTGCAGTGCTGCTTAGATTCAAAATTATCATCATTGAAAACTTCGAGCGAGCCAACATCTAAATCCAAAACTTGGCTGATAATGAGAGGACAGCTCGTAGGCAAATGTATCGGGACTATTAGCCTTCAAAGACTATCGGAAGATATCGTGTTCAGAAACTTACATGATCAAGATGTGAGGCGACGTAATAATTATCGCGAGATGCTGCAGCTGCTGTTGGTCGAACGTTGTCTCTACCAGTTGCGATTACATGACCGTTTGATAAATCGCTGAATTAATTATCGTTTCGCGCAACGCCGTTAGATTGTGTCGGATCATTTGGCACGGAATTATGCATTTCGCATCTTTACATACTTAGTTGGCCTCGCAATGTTTACATCGTGAAAGATATGATCGCGTGAAACGCTGGAAAGAAGATTCGCGCAGTCGAATGCGGCCCTGCACATACATCGCGATACTCCTCGAATGGAACCCCCCGAGGGAGAGGAACGAGCGAAGTCTGGGCCGGCCTGGGTCCACGATGATCTATGGCTCTATCGCGTTCGGAGTCTCAGATCACAATCATTCCCCTTTATCGTATTCTTTCGTGAGTTTTCTTTCTTAGCAGGTGCCCGCCGTCCGCCGCCCGCTGTACGGCGATATATTACGTACCGGGTGTCCGTATTTAATTTCGCGCTATCCTTGTCGTGATGGATCATCGCGTACGACGCTATACTCCGACGATAATCCCTTCATTCTAACGATTTACGAATAATTTGCCACAAATTCCCAAAAATGAAATGCGATCAAATATGATTTATTATATTTAGCGATGAAACTATTATATAACAAACATCTCATCAACGTCATTGTTTGCTCAAACGGTAGCCACTGACCTTTCAACCGATGCGAGTCATAGCGGGAGTTGGATAACCGCTATCATTTAGGAGGGTCTCCGAGGACATTCTTCTTTTTTGAAATCCCCTCTTCTTGTCTTAAACTCTGTAGGAGTGGCCGATAGTTAGCAAGGACATTATAAATTTGGATGTTCTACTCCATAATTATCGGAGATATCAGGGGCGTGCCAAGTCTCTCTCTCATGTTCGTCCGGCGGCGTTTTCAAATAAGGTGGGAAGGGGTGTTCGCTTCGGGATGTGTGCGAAATTGCGCAAGGATATTCGTGCGGCAGCAGCTTCTTCCTCTCAAGACGATCCGTGTGTGTGCGCGCGCCACGTAATAGTGCGCGTGCATGTGTGGATATAGGAATTTCACGTGCGCCAGTATATCAGGATACGCGCCAGCAGAGAAAGACATTATCGGGGAGGGGCGCTGCGCGCGCGAGATTCGAATCTGCAGGGCTGCGCCAGTCGAACGCGCAATGTGCTTGCATGCGGTTATATCTAATTAAAAATTTCGAGATATTGCTCTATTATTAATTCTTCTATCATGATTTATTGATATCAAGCAATAAATTTTGCAAAAACACATATTTTTTATTTATTTCAATTATTTAAAAACGATCTACTTGACGTTTCATTAAATTCGCTGGGAATCTACTACGCTCGATCTGATCCAAATGTTATAGCGCGACAGAGAGACAAGCAAGACGAAATTGTGTGTGCACGGTAAAAGAAAACATCGTGGTGGGAGAACGCAGTGGCGAAAGGACGTCGCAGAAAGAGAAAAAGAGACCCCTCCTCGTATCGAGAGCGAACTCGATCTTCGACTGCTTGGCATCAAGACATTCGAGACTTCGACAGGGCAGCAAGATCGACTACAGCTCAATCACTCTTCGTCTCGTATCCTCTTCCGCACCTCCTTCCCGGATCCGACGTACCTCTATCTCTCTCTTTCCCTCATTCTCTCTCCCTCTCCTCCTTCTCTTCTCCTTCTCTTTTCTGTCACTACTTGCATCGGCCCAGCTTCCACATCTCTCCTTAGCCCTCTCCATTCCGCATTCAGTTGGACCCATCGGACCTGGGGCCCCCATCCCTTGCCCACCTTCTTCGGGGCTCGTCTTCTCCTCCCTTTCGCTCCTCCGTTATCGCATCCCGATCTTGGGGCCTCTCGGCTTCACGTGGCGTGCCCTAATGACGTCTCGGAACGAACGGGTACCACCGCTATCTAACAAGAGACTTTTTCACGTTCCAATGCTAATCCTCCAGGAGTCGTCTCGCTTCCAAGTCTCTCTCTCCCTCTCCCTTTCTTTCCCCACACACCTTCCACTTCTCGTTTCTTCGTGCCTCACGTTGTATCCGCTATGTACGTATGGAATGAAGACGCGCGACAGAAAATATATACATCAGTGTTCCCCATGGTACTCGGGCAATATCGGGCTTGTTATAACGCGCTTTCATTATCAAATCATTATCATAGTACATTATTCTCTTAATAGTAACTTGATCGTCTTGTTGTATTTCCTCTCTTTTACCTTAATTAACCGAGCATGAAACTAGGAAGGAATACAAAATTGATACTGAAAATTGAACTCGAGCAAACGTCGTCAGATAAAAGCAAATGTGCTTGACCAGAACAAAAGTTGGGCTCAAGGTCAACTTCTCGCGAAGACTAGTTGCGATATCGTCATTGCGGCTGACTAACTTCGTCGACATACGGAAGTCGATTGAATCAGTTGTGATGCAAAAAGGGGAAGAACCAGACAAAACAAGGAGAATCGTTTGGAATCTCTATCGGCGAGCGGTACCGAGGAACAGGCAGAGGGCGAACCAGAGTCCAGAGAATCAGAGTGGCCTTACGGAAAAAAGACCTCGACTCCAGGCACTCGAATCCTGGATGGCTGCCGCTACCCGAACCAGCCGCCAACCGCTAAAAACCTAATTAGATGTCATAATTATAACCAGTGATCCTCAACTACCTGGTTGCGCGTGTCCTATCCTTATCCTTCTTTCTGAATATCCTCTTTTCCAATAAAACCCGATAACGTACAAGACTACATCGATGGTGCGCAAGTTTATTTCGAGAATTATCTCCCGATCGTAACACAATTATTTATGCAAACATTGTAGGAACACCCGAGGTGTATCTGGCGAATATTCGCAAATCCAAGCCATCCCGTCGTGCGGTAAGTGTCGATTCTCGTGGAGCGCACAAACGAGTGAAGGTTTTGTCTCGACATGTTTGAAAATGTCTGTGTAAAACGACGATGAGATATGTACAATCGTATAAGATCAATTTTTGCGAGCGCTTTAGGACGTATCACCAACATTCCTATTTGCGAAATTTGCCTATTTTTCGTTTTAAAATAATTATTCCTTGAATTTTTTATTATCGACGTATATACTTTAGGGACAACATATACAAAGTTCTGCAAAAATAACTATTAACTAGCTAATAAAATTTACACAGAAGAATATTATCTAGCCAAGCACGGTTTAAATTGAATGGCAATGGGTGAGCATCATGTTGCGATGTTTGCACGAAATGCGCAGTCATTAACGCACAAACCTGGACGAAATACTAATGAACATTTCTCACCGCGTCGTAAGATAAAATTAGTGTGTTGTTGCTGTTGTTTGTCTAGACCGTTGTCCGAGTCGCGGCGAACTATGCTGGATCTTACTGCGATTGTACGTTGTATACTCGGTGTTTATTGTGCACGTCAACGACCGTACTGCGAAATGTCGGCGATATTTTAACAGTCTCGCGGCGTTAATTACTATTATACGGCACACAGCAGGCGCATAGTGCTTGAGTAACAGTGTGCGGCTTGAAACGAGATACTCCGCACCTCGCAGACTGGCTGATACCACCTGTTGAGCCTTAACATTCAAGTATTTCATACTGCGAACTGGTGGAAGTAGAGAGAAGAGAGAAGCTGAACAGGCATGATTGGCAGAAGGACATCGATGAGTGACAACGCGCAATAATTAACGAGTCAAATTAACGAATAAACGGGAACCCAAAAAAAGTATTTTCATTCCGCGCGTAGGCATCATTGCGTGCGTGTGATGTAAATGATTTCTGATACTGCGATTGCGTCAAAGTAAGTCGAAATATTTCAGAAACTTTTAAAAGTCCTTTGATGGAATAAGTATTAATCAAAATTACATCATTCTTTTACAAATACCAATACATTCCGTCCTCTTGGTAGTGAACGCACGTCTCCCAATCTTAATACTTAAACATAGTAGTACACGGTTTGAAATAAGATACTCTGTATCTCCTGTATCACCTGTCGAGTTTTAACGTAATTCGAGCGAGAGGTTGAATTAAAACCGAGCAGTTCATGGGTTCCGCCGCGGCTTTTGTGGTGCCGTTGTTGTTTGCCCAAGAGAGCATGAAAATGGTACTCCTCTAATAAAGATCAATTAACGAGAACGACGATGGAAAATAGACGTCGATCGATTAATCAGAGGCTATAAGTCAGGACCTTATCATAATAGCGAATTATTGAATGAGCTTACCCACTACTGTGCTCGCGTTGTAATTTTAACGTAATAAGATTCATCAGTCTATAATTAATAATATCATGTCGTAATGCTTTCCTTTCGCTGACTTGAGGTTTGGAAACAGCCATAAATCAATATAGAAACCATATAGAACCAATACAGATGTGTTCGAACACTGTCAAATCCAAGATTGTATATTGGTACATCATTACCCCCCGTATAGATTCTGTATAACTTCTGGCTGTTTCCAAAACTCAAGTTGGCGATAAATAATACGGAGTGTGTTCGAACACTCAAATCCACGATTGTGCACCGATACTTTATTGCATCACGAGTGTTTGGTCATAAAAAGCATCAATCTTCGCACACCCCCTGCATGGGTTTTGTATAACTTCCGGCTGTTTCTAAAATTTAAGTTGGCGATAAATCAAGATTGTGCACCGGTACATTATTGTGTAGAATCAACTAAGATTTTTGTTCTCGGTAGGTTAGGTATATGTGAGATTTGTTGGCACAAATGCATACACTTGTCGCACGTAGAACGAACAAAGGAACAGACATCTGTGAATATAAAAAAGATAAAGCTAGCGAAGAAAAAAATTCGCATTTGATGCTGCAAGCAGTTAGTAGGGGCTGGTCGACGGTACCCTCGGGACAAATTGTTTCCGTGCGTTACACAGCCACCTGTTGCTTATACCACTCCGAGTACTCCCTTGCCACGGTGGATAATCGTTTAGAACCCATCCAACTTCACCATAACATCATTGTTTTCCCAATATCTCATTCAAAAAGTGCACAGCACGCATTTTAGGATCGTCGAAATGTTACGCAACACAATTACGTAAATTATACGATTTATTATATAAACCAGCTCCTCCCTTGTTCCAACAAAGCCACACAATGTTATGGATATTATCCAAATATATTAAGGAACCGATATAATCGCGTATGAAGATAACATTTAAAACCTTGCAACGTTGGTGTTTCGAACAAACCTGTTCAAGAGAATTTATAAGCGTCGCGGTAAGGGCGCCGAGAGTATCCAATTAGCTTCAACACTAAAAACGAGATAAAGGCAAGCAACGTGAAAAAAACAAGAATCGATCGACGAAATGATGAGCTTTTTACTTGGCATTTTTATTGTCGTTGTCAGTGTATCTCAGTTTAGCAAATTGAGATAAACGTAAGTTCTCCCCTTTCTCTTTCTCTGTCTTCTTCTTAATCTCCGTGCATCTCGGCACAATTATATGCAATGGCTTTAAAATTTTAACAATTTTGCAGCTTGAGTGCGAGAGTAGACTTTAAATTTGTCTCATTCTGTCGCTAAAGTTTTCAAAAGAAAAGTGCATTTTTATGAGTTTCGAACATATTGGATAAATATTAGATAACTTAGTTCTTTAGATTACCAGAAAAAAGGTGATTTTACAGAATATTCCGACTAGTGCTGCCTTGGCTCTCAGTTCGCAAGATACTATGGACAACATTGAGTACTACAGCGCACGAGCGGCTTCAGGCAGTCCCTTTTGATCAACGTCCGTGCTCAATAATTCATCCGCAACTCGATCGTACGCTATGGTTTTATGCTACTTAGTATAGTGTCTTGCTTTATCGATCATCGCGACTTCGTATATGTTGCATTATCAGATTCGCCTTACAATTAGACATACTTCATAGTGCATTATTTTTATATTTATTCTCGTGTGAAGACGATAAAAATCCCAAAAAGTTCAATTTCACCTTTCGCTATTTCTACTCATCTAACTTTTTATAGATTTAAAGCTAAACGTTGATGGGGCTTTACTGCGCCAATGTTTACCTGATATAGTTATCGTCTAACGATCTAAATATTCGGACGTGGATTTAATTTTCTCAATCAGTTTCTCCATCCCGAGGATTTCGGAACATATCGGAGAAAAGTGCGGCCCTGCAGCAACCTCCCGTCGTGGACCGGTTCAAAAATACCTCGGATGCCCGCGCTGCGGGCGACCGGGCGCGGGGTGAAGAGCGAAAGAGCTTGGAGTGAACAGACAGAGACGGTGAAGGAACAACTGGGGAAAAGAAGAGACAGTAAGAACGAAAGAGAGGAGAGAATGCGCGAGAAGACAGACAAAATTGGCTGAAAGGGAAAAGGATGCACGAAAGGACCACTAGCAGTGTGCAGCAGGTGGAAGAAGGAGCGAGATAGCAGTGAGCGTACATTAGAGAGAGAGAAAGAAAGAGAGCACGCGCGCGCGCATGAAAAAGAGAGAGAAAAACGCACGCAAAAAGTCTGAAATAGAGGCCGAGGGAAGAAGAGATAGCAGGGAGGAAGAAGAGAAGAAGGTAGAAAGAGACATTTATTAAGAGAGAAGGAAACAAAGGGAGAGCGACGCGACGGTGCGAGCAAGAATAGGAACGAGGATAGCGGACAGAGCGAGACGGAAATAAAATGAAAAGGGAGAAAGAAAGAGAGAGGAGGAAGAAAGACAGAGAGAGAAACAGAGTGAGAGAGCAAGAGGAGAGGGTGAGTACCGGAGTAGCGCGGCAGAACGCGTCTTTATTATACGAAAGGAGCGGACGAAGGAACCCACCGACCAAGCCTGCCTCTGATGATGTTGTACTCGAGACTCGCTCGTTCGCTCGTACCCACTCGCCGCTTCTCGCTACCCGCTCAGCTCTCGCGCACAGGACGCTTATATTGTCGAGGATGGTCGGGTTTCGTCCTCTCCGCTCCGCTCCGAAGCACCGCCGCTTGGACGCGGAGGTCCAGACGGGGAAGAAATCGGCGTGATCGTTAAACGGTCAATTATCACTGACTTCCTTCATGCCTCGCTTCTCGTCGCGCTCCACGTCTTCTTATTTCGCCCGCCGCTTTGTTATCGCATTAAAGATTAATTCAGGTTTACGCGTAACACAAGCTGCAGACGTGCGCGCGCGATGCACGTTAAAAAATTATTTTGTCACTCGTGTGCTAGTGTCAATCGCGAAAGCGCATATGCTCGATTTCGTTGCAGTTATTAATCCTGTCGCGACGCCATTGGCCACGCAAAAAGCGCTCAGAGCGCAGAACGCTACCAGAGTCTACGCGTACGTGAGTAGAACTTTGTCAAGTTACTACTAAGAATCAATTAAATTATTCTCTTTAAGGCGCAGTTGAACAAAAGAACGTTAATCTGGAGATATCAAGAATTGTTGCTGCGCGCAATCAATGTTGCTGATTACGTAAAGTTTTCACGAGCAACGATAGTCATCTTTAGCATACTGCGAATGCTTCGCAATGAGTGACTATAGTGATGATCATAGTAACTCAGTAGCGAAAGGGTTAAACACACAAACGCATAGATATAATTGAAGATTGTATTGTGGCATGTAATGAGCAAAATACTTCCAAGTTGCGGAGATTCGTTCATCGGGGATCGCATGAAACGAGTTCGGTCCTTAATCCCTTCGATCGCTGATGATCCCGAAAACGTGAGTAGGAGTCACGGTGGAGTAGGGTAGGCCATGTAAACGCGCGTGCGTGCACTAAGCAACGACGTGGTAAAATGAAGAAGTTGTGTGCTGGCCGGCGCGAACACTCGGCGGATCTGGATCCACAGGGCCATTAGTCCGGCCGAAGCGCGGACCAATAAAAGCTCGGTGCTGCCGTCTACCAACCATAAAGTCGTAGGATTCCTTGTTATGCGCCCGTGCGACTTCGCTCGGGGGATCGTGGTACCGTGAAGAAGAGGACGGCGATAAGAGTGTCCCGAAGAAAAAGGGAGAAAGAACAAAATACAACCAAGAATAGAGGCAGGGAAGAAGAGAGAAAGAAAAAGATAGTAGAGAAAGAGAGGGAGAGAAGCGTGCCATAGCTTCTAGGTTCCAGTGGGAAAAGGAAAAGGTCTCTCCTCGCTCTGCGGCGAGAAACGTGCGCAAGGGCAAAAGATAGAAAAAGGCGCTAAGAAGGCGCGGCTCTTATAAAATCGTAGCCTGCTCCTTTACTGGCATCGGGGCGGGAAATTATGTGTACGTTCCGCCGCGGAACCTGTTTCGGGTCGTTTCTCGCGTATAATTGGAACGCGTCCGGAACACAGCTCGGGACGCCGCATCGCGACGCGTCGACGTGTACAACTTCCTTTCAACTTTCGATACAATTGATCCCAAATATGATACTTGTATCGAAACGGTGTATTCTTAGTCCGATTAGTGGAACCGGATTTCTCGTAAACACAGGAAATTACGATTTAAATAGAAATAAAGTAATGAGAAAAACCGACATTCAGCTAATGAAGCTAATGAATCGGTTTAATCATGTCCGATTGCGTGGTTTTAATTTGCGCTAATCTCGATAAAAATTCCTGCATAAGAGTGATGAGACGCATAGGCTAACAACACAATAATGCAGAAACTTCACGCGATCGAAAATTTCTTTCGTATGGAATTTAATTTTTTTAACAACTTTTACAAATGAGATAAGTTTTGTTGAATTATCTATCTTTTAATTGCAAGTGTGAAATATAAGATCGTGACTCATCTATTAGAGTAAAACATTATTGATGAATATAAGATCATTACATATATATTAGAAAATGAAACAAATAAGGAGAAATAAAAACATTTTCTTGAAAGAAACTTCGAAAAAGTCACCTGAGAAAATACATTTGCGCGACCAGTCGAAAATTAGCGCGGTGACGGCGATTAATGACCCCTTGAGCCAGCTTGCGCGATTTAAATCTCGCCTCTGGCTGTACGTTGCGTTTCTTCTCGCATCTGCTCTCGACGTTTTTGTCGTCCTTCCAGCATCATAGCGTTACCAAAGCGCCATGAACTCTGAGATCCGCAAGAGGAGAACAATTTCGCAACGTTATATACAAAAGAATCTTGCCACGTTGAAACGCATTATTCCGACGCTTGAATAAATCTTACGGGAAAATAATCTCACACTGAAATAATATTCTTTTTAAAGATCTCGATTCTCATCGATTCTCGTCGCGCATTAAATCGTTAAAACGTTAGTAATCATAGAGGAAATATTATCAGAACAAGCTTCCTTCGTGCGTAAGTAATGCAGTCTGATGTACACGAATATTAATTATCAGTAGTAGCCGCGTGCCTTTGATAAAAAACCATCGACGCGCATTTCATTACGAGTTATCCCTTTTACGAGGTAACTCTCGATATATAATCGCCCGCTTACCGAATTAATGAAAGCAAAATTAAAGGCCCAGTCGCTTCTCATTAATCTCCACGAGCGGATGGACGCTGAGCCGCGCCGGGGCGCGCGCAAGAAGCAAATGACGGGTACGAAAAGATGATGGACGCGAGTTTTCGGGACACCCCGTAGTGCACGACAGTGCGCTCTCATCGAGGTCTCTGACTTAAATGATGGCGGCCATAATATTTTGTGCAAGGGAGTAGGCGGATAGAAAACTTGAAAGCACAGACGGCCTGTCAACACGCGCTCATAATTATTTGGCGCTTTGTCAATCCGTCTTTTTTAAATCGACATTTTCATCCCGATGCTTTTTAAATTGAAGAGATCTAACGTATTATACGTTAATGTTATTGTCATTATTTCAAGTAATTTTATAAATTATTGAAATAATGGAGAGGGGAGGAATAAATGTGATGTACAAAACGGCGAGATACGTTTTCTTGAGAGCGATTTGCCGAATGGAATTTCTCACGCGATGAATCAGGCGGTTTGATATCACGGAGCCGCGACACAGACTGCGGCTTCAATTAACGCGGTCCATTAAGAGCGATTTACATCAGCAGCGGGCGCGCGCGAAAAGAATGTCTCGCCATTGAGCTTAATGAACCTGTTTGCACCTATCTTTCGTACGGCCCTGTTGTACTAACGAGACACCAATGCCCACGAGTTTAAACAGAGATCCTATTGCAGATATCACTCCGAAAATATAGATTTTTTAATCTTTTTCAAACTGTTTTAGCAAACTCTCGGGAAACTCAATGTGACGCGGTAAAAAAGTTTACATAAAAATGGAATTTCTTGTCAGGAGAAAATTTACTTTTTTCGTAATCAGAGATGTAAGCTTTCGCTTTTTTCATGAAACGGTATAGCATGCATATACCTATAGGCATATATTCTCGCATACGACAGTGCAAGTACTCGCCATGTCTCAAAGAACGATCTTTAATTGGTATAATGGATATACGAGGAGAGAAGGAAAATACTCGCGCATACACATACTGCACGGTCATATACCACATACACAGTCGGCGTTGCGCCGCGACTAAAAGCTCGATTCTGGTCGGTTGGCGAGACGTCACGGAATTACGTCGGGCTATTTAAATTTATTAATTGCGCGATATCAATGAACTCGTGCGCCAACAGTGCCTTCATTGAATCCACTCCCAGCTAAATCGACTCTGCGCTAACTCCGCGCCAGTATGCGTTGCGCTTCACTTAAGACGGTGAGGACTTTCTCCGATATGTATTAATTATCCCAGTTTTTGTATTTCCAGGAAAATTGATGAGCATAATGCTATTTGGTCTATTAACACTCAGATTAATTTCAGGCATGATAATGTTAACTTTGTTTTTTTAAAAATTATATTATATTCCTAGTTGATAGTCACTCACGAGTGACCAAGCCTACGCGGAAAATCACACGTCACCCATATTGTATAGCAGCTTAAATGTAATGTAAGAGAGAGCCTAAGATCAATATGTTTATTTATTGAATAAAAATATAGTATGCGATAAGTGTAACGAATAATTATATAAAGTAGGATTATAATTATAAACATCACCGAGTAGATTATTTTCTGCATAAACGCGTTCTGTTTCTAACATTCTCGCACTTTCTTCAATTCTCATCGATTAATCATTAAACATTTGATATAATCGATTCATTAAAGTTCGATTAAAGTTGTGTCAAAGCTTTTATAAACCGAAACAAAAATACAGATGGGCCTAACGTGTGATAGTGTCTTCGAGATAGTTTTCAACTCGTCGCAAGACGGAACGCGAGGCTCGGTTGTCGAGCCGACTCGATTATTACTGGACCAATCATTTCAATGGCTAATGTCGAGGGCGACCGATAATCCCGCGCGATAAAAGACGCATTTTTTTCTCTCTAGTGGCTGGACGTTATAACGTAACGACAATCGCAACACGAGCGTTTATCTCTCTCTCTCTCTGCATTGATAAAATTCACATTCAAAATACTTTTGTTTAACAAACTGATCGCAAAGATATAGTCATGTATCCTTGTACTCCTAAAACAACTAGCGAGAAATTCACTTGAAAAGTTTCCTCGAAAATTGCGGTCCTTTCGAATCTTTTGCAGAAAGCCTCGACGATGGCTGAAGAATGCAGCGATCCACTTGTTCTTTAACCTCCGTCGAGTTTCAATGAAATGGTACACGGCGATTTTCTTTAACCCTTTGGCCAGTCGGATATCCGAATGACAAAAGCACCTGAAACGGGACTGGCCAGGCTGTGACTAATGAACGACAGTCGGTAGCGCAAGGAAGGTGGGCGGTGAAAATTAAATAGCTGGCACGTCCAAAAAATATCAGAACGTTTTCGGCCGTCAAGCGTCGCGGCGACTGTGCCTGCTTAATCCTGATTAATGTCCTTGGTAACTCACGCTAATGCTAATGCCAGTCGGAGCCGCGTCTCTTCTCGGCTCGTCCGTGTTCCCTTTTCTTCGCCTTCGTCATCGCTTCTACTCGTCCAAATCCTCTCTTCGTCGGTCGACGACTCCCATCGCCACTTCGAATTTCGGAAGGATCGGCAAGGATCTTGATTTTCGCTCGGGATTAACATGCGCTTATGCATGAGGTTATGTATCATCGAAGGTTTCTAAGTCGACGTGAAACGAGACTGTAGGCACTCGACATTTCCCAAATACACAAAAGATCGATAATCGCGAGTGATCAATGCGATCTATCAGCGAGGGAGAAAGGGAAGAAAAAAGAGACAGAGAGAGGGGGAAGAGAGAAAGAAAGAGAAATCACGATGAAGATAATCCGGTCTCATTTAATTTGTCACGCGAGAAGCGAGGATACGTTCGTTCTCGGTGTGAGAACCGCTTGAGGATCGTGACCGACGATTGAGTTGTATCCAGCGTTTGTTAAGACCGCTAGAGCGAAAGAACGAAAGAGAGAAGGAGCAAGAGGAGGAAAACGAGGAGGAGGACAAGAGGGAAGAAGCCGACGAAGGGACAGCGGCGCAAGAGAGAGAGAGAGAAAGAGAGAGCAGATTCCGATCGAGACGATGCATCATCTACGGTCGACAGTGAATCGGACGAGGATAAAGATAGAACTCTCTCGTGCGAGCAGGATGGAGGGCATAAATTCACATGCGCACGGCGCGGAGAAGCGTCCGCGTGCGCGCGCTGGACAAAGAGGCGCTCGTGCAGTAAGCTCGCACGATCTCCGTGGCCCGTAAACCGTCCTTAGTCGTATGTATATGTATGTATGTACATACCTTCGTGCCTCGGGCGATTTGCCTTTATACCCGCACGTATCCGCGCGACACCGACTCGCGCGAGTAAACGTACGCATGCATGCACAGATTACGCCATTGATAATTGTTGCGCGAGAGTAGAAATTGGAACGGACAAGGGGAGGGGAGGGGAGGGGAGAGTAAACGAAGGGAAAACGACACGAGCCAACTTGTATCACGAGCAACTAATATCCGAGCGAGTTGGAAAGTATCGTTCGTTAAAAAATTGTCAACGGGGATAAATTTATTACAGATACGTGTGACACATTGGACGCGATTGATCGGAACGCGCCATCGTTGCGCCATTTTTTCGCGGACGCAGCACAGAATACGTGCGCACACCCTGAGCGCGCGATTACGGTCGCAGGAGTGGTGGAGAGTTGCCCGGGGGGCAAGCATCTGGCCGTAATTACTAAATTATCCTTTAACTCCGCCGTCTACTCGGGACCGTGCCGCGATCTTATCCGAGGAGAGGGTTGTACCTAGGTTTACTCAGGCAGGCCGAGTGAAACGATCGCCGTTTATCGTTGGCATTCCCGTGGACGAAGCAAGACGGAGCCACGAACTTCAGGAAGGCAGGGCAGAGGCGGAACACGCGCCGTTTTGTTCTGTTAGCTCTCGAGAAACGTTAAGTTCTCTCGGGTAATCTGGTGCAGCGAGCGTCATCGATATCGGGACGACTCACCTAATTATCCGCGGATATTCCAGTTTATCGCGGAACTCGCTGATCGTACGTATGTACGTGATCAGCTAGCTTCACCCGGTTGCAGAAATGCAATCCCATTTCCATATCATGGCAATGTGTCGCTAATAAAGTTTTCTGCGACATTGTGAGGTTGTCGTAATTGCTCATAAATGCTATATTTTGTGATACCTGTAAATATGTGAAGCCAAGTGCGCTTTCAAATTGATTTTATCATTCCGGCATCCGCAATATCACCTTGCCGATATGCGTGCGTCTGCAATTGCAATACGAACGATCACGATCAAATAAGTTTTCTGGCGAAACGGCGATTTGTAATAAATTGTTTTTAAAAATATGAGTTGCAACATGTATTCGTTATTAAAAAACACTAAACAAACGGAATGAATATACGTTGCAACTCGATATTTCTCAATAATAGCAGTTAGTCCATTGTAAAGAGCTAAGGGTTCACGCCGCGGCTATTATTTAGAACAAATATCTGTTTACCAGCGAGAGAGATGTACGTGCGATCGATCGATCGTGGATGATCTCATGGAACCGCTCCGCGGTCGTTATTCTTTTTGCTGCGAGCCGCTAAGGGCTGGGAGAGGTTAAGCTGAGGAGATAGGTAGGTATTCGCGGTAGGACGATCTCGAAGGTAAGAGGCCACCCGAAGAACCGAAGGAGGCACGAGGAGGAACGAAACGGAGCGGAACACGGTGGAGAAGAAGCCGAGGAGAGAGCTGTCCAGGTCGATGATGCATGGTACCACCGACTCGCTCGTGCTACTCCTCTGTGAACTTCATCTTTGATGCTGCTCCGCTTGTCCATTCCTCGTCTTTGTCTCTCCTTACGTTCCTCCGCGATATTTCCACGAGTAAGTATTATAATCTCCAAACTTGCCTCACGACTGATCGATAAACATCTCTATTGAATAAGACATCTGCTTGAAGAAAATTTGGCATTTGAATCATCAAAAGACTTTCGTAAGATAGCTAAGATCGATAACTAAGATCGAATAATATTCTAACACTTGAATAGTTTTTAGTACTGTTGCAAGTTTCAGCTATTTTGTACTCAACTGTTACGAATCTTGAACATACGTTTTGCTGCTTATTTTTTGTTCCTTGCACTGTACAATATCTTCTATACAAGTGCACTTATTCTACTTTATCGTACTTGATTGATTATTTTCAGATCAAAGCAGCTCGTTATCATCTTAAAGTCGCCCATATAAGAGAGATCGCCGCCCTTCTCTCCGTTGTTAGTTTCATCTTTATTCTGTCGTGCGCCCCGGCTGTTTCTCCGTCGCGAATCTCGCACCTGCCGCGAAGAAGGATGAAGACATAGCGACTGTGAGTTCCCGCTGCGAGACGCATTAGTCGTTACCCAAGATACATCGTTTCTTCTATTCCTTGACCGAGCAAAGTGAGTTCAGTGCAATCTCGTACAGATACGTGTTCCGAAACCACATCACGGTTAATCGTTTACTATTGTGTTGAACGCATCAAACACATTCGTGACAAAAGTTGTCTTCATTTAATATTTGCGTTGTTATATTTGTTTAATATTTGCGTTATGGCCGATATTGAAGCTTATATTCTATTCTATCTTGTCGATGCGTAATTTAGAAGAAAGTTTATCAACTCTATAAAATGATTAATATACATATCTATAATTACTATTTTTAATGATCATAAACCATTAACAACTTAACTTTTTTATATTACAATTAAGCTAATTCATGACTCACAATAGAAAAACCGTTTTAAGAATTTCGCAGTCTTTGATCGCTTGGTAGATAATCTGATAATTTTCTTCTGCTGCAAGAAAGATTGATAGAACGCGAAGGCGCCGTTTAGGGTGCGATTGCGCATACCCTCCACGATAATTTGTTGCCGGCGAATCGAGCGCAAGCCACCGAATCGAACGAGCGAATGAATGTTCGATACCTGCCACGGATATCGTCGGATTGGCCAGTGAGACGATCACGTTTCGCGGTGCGCGGATCGAACATGATGCCCGACGAGCCAATTGGCCAATCGGTTTTACGACCACGCGAGAAAATCGAGAGGCGGCTTCGAAGACGAAGCTGCGTTGAACAGCCGAAGAAATCCCGTTCATTCTTTACTACCGATTCGTTCGTATTTATTATACGCATTGACTGCATACGATCGCGATGCGTCCGGCATACATTTTTAACAATGGCGGGACGTAAACATGTCGGGAGACTCCGAAACTTCCCGTAAAAATTGTAATGAAACGAACTCTGCCTGCTTTCGCTGGCTGGGGAAACTGTTTCTTCGCGAATGGAGGAGATTGTTTGAGATATCGGGAAAGGTGTTCCGTGAAAGTTGAAACTGATATGCGAGGAAGGTATTCTCGATCACTTCAACTTGTCCACTCGAACGTCCGGCAAACATCGCGGAACATTATCCTTCGTTTGCGCGAGAGAAATATTTGCTCTTTCAATTAAAAGAAACCTACGTAGTTCCGTGTTTCTTTGACGAACGATCCGGGAAATCAGGAACGTATAAAGTCCGTATATTATATAAAAAAATACTATTTTTGTAATTTATGAGTATTATGAGAATAATAATCAAACTCTACTGGTCCTCTCATAAAAGTTGTAATCATTATCATTGACATATTAATTAACACATCCATCGTAAGTATTTAAGTACACATTATTGACTCACTGTCTCCTAAAGTACATGAGTTTTCAGAACAGACTGTAACACTGGATCCACATGTAGAAAAAGTCTGAGAGAACCGGACCGGTGTGGGCGAGCCACGTTTTTAGGTCAAGCTCCAAAGAAGTATTGCTTTTATATCCACTCTACACGTGTTTCGTGTCGGGATACAATACGTGAAAATCTCAGAGATTCGTGGAACATTTACACATACGCACACATGCGTGCATACCTCACCAACGTGTATGTATGGGACGTTACAGATTCCCAGTGCTAAATCAACCCTCTTGTAAAATTGAGCAGTTGTCAAGCCTAGCCCCAAGTAAACGTGGGGAGCATCAGGAGCGAGACTGCTCAGACTGCTCTAGCTCGCATGAATGTCTCCTCGGGCGAACGCGCATAAGGTGTACGAATACGGGATCTGCAATGGCAGAGCCTTGCGTTCACGCAGTCGCATTAATTTCTAAAATGTACGTGGCACTCGCGTGCGCTCTGCAGTAACTGGTGCTCTTCTTCGGCGCTGCAATTCGCTCGCGCGTGGCTTGACTTACGAGCGGCGCCGATTAAACATGATCCGCGCCTTTCGACACCGTTCCGCATTACGTATTGCCGCTTCACACATAATTTCGATAATATGCGCTCGAGATAGGACACGTATCGAGAGTTATCGTGACTGCACACTCATAACGTGAATAGCGATATTGTAAGCACCTGCGTTACATACGATAACTGGTAACAGGTGATTGAAGTACGATATCGTTCGTATTAGCTGTTATACTAACTAGTACAGCTACTATACTAACTCGCGCTAACTCATCTTGCATACGTACGTTATGTAATCTTTTCTACGGTCTGCCCTGGCTTTGGTGCGACTGAAAAAACCGAAAAAGATGCAACACATTAATTATTTCTTGCTTTTATTTCTTTATAATGATTCAAAATACACTTCTTCTGAGTCAATACAAGACTGGAAGAGATTAAATAATTGTTCTCCGTTTTCGGAATCGCCTCCAAAACGGTCGAAGATATTTGAACCTAAATGGTGTCGTAACACTTTCCTTTCATCGCCAACTTGAGTTTTGGGAACAGCCAGAAGTCACACAGAGCCAATGAGAGAGGGTGGAGGGGAATGTACGAGCACTGCTTTTCTGACAAAGAAATCGCGTACAATCTTGGATTTGTGCATTGGTATATTATCGTACAAGCGCAACTAAGATCCTTGTTCTCGGTATTCAAGTCGGACACAAAGAATTCCGTTCCACAACCGGTTCAGAACATCTAAATAATAATCAGTGTGCAACGTTTGAACTTCTGGTATGAATCTCCAGTGGATAATTCCTTTCGAATCGAAGAAAAGGATGCAATGTCTCGATTCGGCTCTTCTGCACGCGCACTTTCTTCGGTTTTGACTCTTCTGAGCTCTACCAGTTTGCATTCTGCCGCTTTGTGAGTGGTCCATATTGAAAAGATGTTTCGTCATCAATTGCGATGTTTTTTTCATGAAATCCGGGTCAATATCGACCGTTGCGATGCTCCACTTTGGTATTCCGCATGTGCGATACGAAGGATGCACAGATGCACTTTCCGCTTGCTCAAATTCTCGAATTTGAGGTGCAGTGGTTTTAGGTATGTCAGTGAGCTTCTCGATGAGTTTTGCAGAACACAACGGTTCCATCGAAGGAATTTTATGTTTTTTTTTCAATTTTTACACAAGCATTTTTTACACATTTTCGAAGGTACGATGTGTTTTTAACGGCTCATAGAAACTCATGTGTCTTACAGATACATAGTCTGTGTACATGTATATAATATACAATATTATTATATAATAGTATAGACTTTTGGAGAAAGAAACGTGGTACCACCGTTGTTCATTGTTCTATCGCCCGCGGCAACCTATGATTTTCTTCAACGTACTGGATCGAGTAGATCGAGAAGCTCGGGCTAGGAACGGCCGGATTCGAGAGGAGAGATTGAGTTACCAAGATAATCGGATGCACGCCCATTCGCACGACCACGCATCTCGATATCTTTTAAGCGCGGTTCACAACGCGGAAAGTTAAATTCCTCTTCTTGTGATACCCTTCGTCGATGAGCTCGGCACGGCATCGATACCGCGCCTCTGCCAGCGAAGAGGAAATTTCAAGAAGATCGACGGCTATTTTGTTTACATCGCATCAATGGCTAATCGATTGCCGTGCATCAGCCTGAAGTGGCTGCTCTACGGACGCTGGCGAGACTGATTATTAATGATAACAATCACCGCTACTGAAAGCGATTAATTTCAATTTACGAGAAAGCGATAAACGAAGCGCTATGTGAAATTTATTCTATCGGGGAAGATATTAAGGATTAGTGATTAATTTAAGATTAATAATTCAAACGAGCATGAACAAGTGGAACCAAATTGAACTAAATTCTTGAAATAAACTCCTTTTCTGGGCAAGCCAAAACTGTTAAATTTCGTCTCGATTATAAGTTTCACAGGAGTAAAGGATGATCAGTGATTTTCGGGTAAAAGAAATTCCTAGAACTGAAAACTTTAAAAGTGTATGATCCTGAGTCCTCTTAATCGCAAGTGCCTCTCGCAAGATCTCGAACTCTATATGAATTGAAAAATCTATAAATCTTCACAGACAAGTTGTAGAATGCCGCAGAGGCAGATGGTCTCGGTGGTACAAAAACGATAAATCAACGTAATAAGTTGGACCTGGGAGTTCCATAAAGATGTTGGTTTAGGACACACATGCATTTCTCCGAGACGCGCCCTCGCGGCATCGAGGCTCGCTCATCCGCTTAGAAAATCATGAATCGTCCCGATCTCGATCCGAGAGTTGAGACACACCCGCACGTCATGGGCTCGAATAAAGAAAAAGATACAGCCGGTACCCATGTTTTCTCTGTACATACAAAAATGTTTTGCCTACTAGCTCTCACTCAGCAACCTTCAAAGCGGGCGATAATAAACATCAATCCATAAAATGTCAGTTGAAGTATGTGCGAATTCGAGGGCGTAAAATCTGTGTTACGAAAAATAGATAAGCAAGGATTAAACTATCAATATTTTAGAAGGAAAGAATCCTCTACGATATATGCCTACATATAAAATCTTCTTCTATCTCTCTATAATTTATCTATAATTTTATTAAAAATAGAAAACTTTTCGCGTTTATCAAAAATAATGTTTACGTCACTTTTATTATATCTGCCGATTAATGGTTTACTTTACTAATGAAGAAACACTGAAAAACAGTATTTAGCCTTTGCTTCTTATTCTCTGGCATAAAGATTCGATTTGGATCTCTCGAAGCTTCCTCCTCTTCTTCCGAGAACGGAGGAAGTCGAATGTCGGAGGAAGACCTGGAAGATTAAAGGGCGGAGTTAATGGCTCAATTAGCGCGGTTGGCAGGCAGCAAAACACGAAATGGAACTCGAATGGAAAAACTCGCGAGGCTGAGATTTCTCGAATTTCTCGCGAAGGAAAGTCAGACTGATTTTTTAGAAATGTCAGATACTCGGCTCTTATTAAAAATATTCGTTCATATAGATATTTATTTTATTGTCCCACAGTGATCACACTGGCACAAGGACATTTTTAAAATTATATTTATTTCCGAATTTAACATTTTCCACACTTTCATATGTCGTAAAGTCAGAGTCACAAACAGAAATAAATTAAGCAAAAGTTCAGAAATCCCGGAATTGAAGAATTAAATCAATTCGCGGAATTAATAAGATAATTTAATATATATTTAATTACTCAAACCTCTTAAGCGCTAATTTGACAAACTAACACTAACGTGAACTGGAAGAAGAAACGCAAAAGATGTGAGGTATGTAATAATTGCGATTTACAGACATTACTAGAAAATACGAATGTTTCGTTGAATCGAGAATGTGATTCAAAAGAGCTGAAGGCGCAGGCTGCTGTCTGACCAATTCGAACATATAACATTTGAGTCGTGACTGCTCCGAAGCGTGAAAATCGCAAGAATCAACGCTCGTTCGCTTCGTGAATATCCTCTCGATTAATTCCGGTAGAACTACCGTGATTGCATCAGATTCCAGAGCAGGTATGTTGTGAATCGATCTCTATCCAAAACTCTTATACACGCACAGCCTGGATTCCTCAGTAAACGCGTAATATTTATTATTGCGATAATAAATTCCTAATTGAAGAAGAATTTGAATTTGCGTGCTGATTATCCTCATCTTGGCACGTTAATTTCGTTATATAATATTACGTGATTGTTAATGACGTTACCATTAGTGCAACTCGGCGGAAATGCGAAACGCCAATAAAACCGGGCGATAGGACGTCTGCCCGCGCATTTTTCCCGTCTAACGAATAAGCACGGCCGAGCGATAACTCGAGACTTTATCGTCCGGGAATATCGCCGTTCCAGGCGACGCCGATCTTCGCGACGAAATTGCTCGGCTACTCGACTTTAGCCGGGTTTATGGTTTCGACGTAAGCGCCGCGCGCGCGCACGTATCGGCGAGGAAAAAAAATGTCAATGCCATTTACGATAGCGTGGCGCGATCCCGCTCACGGAAAGTCGATCTTAACGATTCTCATCGCCGCGGCGAATTGATGATAAAATCGGGAACGAGGTCCGCGCGCCCGTCGGCGACCGACACTAAAAGTCGGCCGGAGGGTTCGGCTTTATGGTTTCCGCGCCGCGGATTCTCCCGCTGCAGTCCGGACAACGAAAAAAATCTAACTGGGAAACCGTGTCCGTCGCCTCCGTCAGCTGTCATTACGCATCGTTAACTCGACAGTGGACAGAAGTCAACGGCGTCCGGTCCGGGCGAACCCATACAGACAACCTCCGCAGGGATTACAAGACAGTTGGTGCTCCTCGTGGATAGAGCGGTTATCTTTATGCCGTTTCTAAGAAGATTCTCGCCTTTCCTCGCCGTTTCTCCGTGTTTCTCGCCACGATTTTTCTTTCACGCTCCGGCGAACGTACACATTGTTCATCTCGCTCTTGGAATCGCCAAGAGCCAGCCGATCTGATCTTCTTCTCTCGAATCGAATCGTCCCGGGAATGTATTTGTTTGTATAATAATAAAGTGCAAACGTATCGAACTAAATCTGCACGGTTTTCCGTAACGTAAAGTATACTATAAATGTTTGAAACGTTCGAGGAACGTTCGAAACTATTGTTGTTGTAACAAAAGTCCGCAGCGTCATTTAATTTTTTCCAATGAAGAAAAGATGACATTAGGTATTATATATATATAATAGTTTTATTTTGTCACTAAAATAACGCTACGAACTTTTGTTGCAACCAATAAAAAGTTCTTAGGATTGTCCATAATATGGATTCCATATAGCGTGCGATCAAGATCGAGGCAAAGCGATGACTCATCCCCGTGCGAACAATCTTGCCCAAATCGGCACGATAACGCACCCCCAAAGTGCCCAAAGGTTCGGATAATCCCGAACAGACTGTTTTATAGCGGGAGGGTGACGTCTCCGTTAATCCGTCGCGGCGCTTGTAATTCCGCGCTTGCGCGCTGGAGACGCGCGCGCGACGAAGGAACAAGCTCGACAATCGGATTAAGTCGGCAGACGGGACGACACGCGTGTCCGAACTGGACGCGAGTCCCGATCAGAGAGGACAGGGCGGTTTATACCGCGCGCGGCCGCACTTGAACGGTAGGACATTCGAGAATTCGAGATGTTGCTCTTAGCGTGCACGGAGAACCTTCTCCCGGAGCCGTTCTCCCGGGCCGGCACTCAACGAAGATTCCAGAGTGGTAAATTCCCGAACGCCATAACATTGCCACCATGCGTTTGTTTGGACAAGGGCATTATGAGATTTTATGCGAGCCACGCGTGCTTCGTCGACTTACAACGTTGTTTATGCACCCGGTGGCACACCTCGCGCCTCCGACTCTCTTCCATCTCACCCCCTTCGCTCCGCAGGAAACGGCTCGTTGCCTTCGCTTCATCGACCTGTTCTACGATCTGCTATTCTTATATTTTTCTGCCTTACACTACGCTTTTCTTCCATTTTTGATTTATTTTCAGAAAAACGCGACGATGAAACGCGCAAAGTGCTAATCGAAAATTGGAGCGTTGTTATCTCAAAAAAATGCAAATCATGGTTTACTTAAGCGTTCGAGAAAGCACCGCGTGGGATCTGTGCGAGAATACTAAACTGTAGAAATTTCCTCGATACACTTCGATCTAAACGAGCGAAGATCTTATAATTTTAATCTTTAGAGGGATTGTTTATTTGACATTCTTGCATACTGTTAAAATTGCATAAATATTACATTATTGTATTATTTTAAATATAAATATGTATATGAGCATTAAATAACATTTATGCTAAAAATGATTAACTTTTAACGCTAGCATCGTCAACTATATCCACACAGTGACAGTAAAATAATCTATTAATAACGTGATGACAGGATTATCTCCCGCCTTCTGCGAATCTTCTGTTTCATCAGCATTGAGCGTTGTGGATCGAGCATATAAAACGCATCGGTGATAATGAATATTTATTTAAACAAAACGAACCGAGAACCTTTCGGCATGTCGCAATCTCGGAGGGGATATACACCGAGTTGTTTGATGCAGACAAAACAAACCCGCCTTATCAACGAGTACCATCACCTAATTGTCTCGTTAAAGCGATTAGCCTCTGAGCGAGTCATCTTGGGGGTGCAGTAAGAGATGACATTTCTTATGGGCGATGAAAAATATTACTTCTTGCTATAACTTATCTGTTAACCACCTTTAATATGAGCAAAAGTTTACTCATTTAGAATGAATTACATGTAAATGCAATAATTATAATATTGTATTCAATAGTATGTAAGTTGTCTCCAAAATATATAAGAACAACCGTATCGACCGACTCGTTATAAGTCATGTAACCGATTTGAGTAAAAACTTTAAGTCTCAAGTAATATTTTTTGTTATTCAGCGCAATTGTGATTTGACAGTGAGCTGTTATATTAATTTTCAAACAGAAAAACAACAAAATAACGTTTCCTGATTTCGTATGTTCTTAATTTTCAGAAAACATATAAATAAAATGAAAATAAAATAAAAGCAAGGAAGTAAACGCGTTGTTCGACGAGAAAATTATTCATCATGATGTTTTAGAGTACCTTTCAACATTAATCGATTAACAGTCCCGCAAACAATCTCGAGAACTAAGGGTTCAACCGAGAGGATGCGCGCTCGCTCGCGAATTTTACCCTCTCGCGTTACCAATCATACGTATGTACACGTGCGTATCTCCGTTGGTACCACCGCGCGTAAGCAAGCGGGGTATGTGCGCAGACTACGAGGTACGCACTATCACGACGTATGATATCGCGCTTGGGATATCGTATGTCTCCTGCGGGCTAGTAGAACCGAAGCTCGCGGCACAAAACGTGGGCCGCGACGTTATGAATGCGCGGAATTTATCAATGGACGGCGCGCCAATGATAAATCGCACGTGCAGCGATCGCGTATCGCGACAATCCGCGCACCGCGGCTTTCCATTCGTACGGAACAGGAAGCGAGTGTCCGAAGGAACGAGCACGCGGCCCAAAGCTCAAAGAAAACGTCTTCCTTCGATGGGTTCCTACATCGCGATACTGTCGCTGACAAATCGATCCCCGTTTTTACTCGCGTCTGTATGTTTCAGCCGGCCGCGTCTATATCATCACAATGCAACGATATCGAGTAATCAGCCAAGAGAACACAATACTTCCGTGAAAGAAGTTCGCACATTTTTCTCCGCAACAATATCTCTTCATATTAGACAGATTAGACAGAAAGTCAAGCGGATTGATATTTCTCGGATATTAAAAAAAAAAGCGAAAGAGGAGCGCGTTCGTTTCGTAACGGCAACGCGCGGTATTGCCTGCTCGCTCATTCCCTCATCGAGGTGAAATCTGAGGGAACAAGTATGCAAAAGTAATGTCGCGTGACAAGCAGAACGAGAAGTATCGCGACACTTGGTGCGTCTAGATGAGCGTATTTCGATAAGCCGAAAGCGCTCGTGGATTGCGGTCGTGCCTTATATGCGCGGGCGAAACATTCCCGTCCCGGGCCTGAATAGTGCGGCGAACGAATTAAAGAGCGCCCGCGCGAGAAAATATCCGCACATTCGTATTCCAAGGCGAAATATATTTCGATAAACCGAAGTTCAAGGATCCGCGCTGTGCGCTGCGTGAGAGTTCGAATGGACGGTGAGTATGGTCTCTCGGGACAAATTAAAGGGCGCGCGCGTCCGTCGCCCCGAAGAATTCGCACCGATAAAGCGTAAGTAAAAGGACGCGCAACATTTTACGCGCGTGAGATCCGATCTGGATGGTCGTTGACAATACCCAACGGGGAGGATCCCAACGAACACCAGCATCTCTGGTAGCCCGTACATCTCGTTTGTTTCCCCGACGCGAGACAACAGCCCGCATCTTCTCGATGCGGTCCCCTTCCGTCCCCACGATCCTCCCGCGACAGCCCACGTGATGAAGAGATTCATAAACGGGACGCGACGCGATTCTGCGGCATCGTCCGTGTCCCGTTTCGTGGCAGAACGAGATTTTCCTCCCACGATCAGTGCGTGGGGTCAGCTTCAGCTAGTAACGCTTCAGCCGCGATTACGATAAAAACTTGTAACCATCTCCCTCGATACTCCGATACTCGAGCGGTTTTTCTTTTTCGATCCGATTCGATACGTCGCGTCGTTGTCGATGTAAAAGCGAGTGCGTCGAGACGTCTCTCTGAGATATCATCTCGGCGATTCTGCCATGCGTTAACCAGTGAGACTAGCATGAAGCATTTATCGTGCTGAGACGTTAGGGGTGTTAGGCTCGTCAACGGAGACACACGCTAACGCCGTGGAATCGGCAATACCGCTGTGACGGGGTGGAACGCCGAAAGCAAAAATACACGCCGTGTCTCGCATCCTCGTAAAGAGACGAAAATATCTGCTCAAGATAGCGAGGAGAAGCTAAGGGCGGGATACGGCGTACCATACGTCCACCATCGTTCCCCATGCTGCCTCGTTTCAAGTCACCGTGAAAGTTTTGATTTACCGTGTCGTGCTCGCGAACGATCACGTACAATCCGCACGCGATAAGAATAGACTCGAGGAATATTAAATTATGATATTAGATTATGAAAATTGACAGAATGCGTTTCAAACTTTTCAAGTATTACGAGCAACGATATTGTTACTCATCAATGCTGTGGATATGAGATACGTTCGAACTGATTAGAAATCCGTAACTTATATAAATTCTATCATTGGTCTCCGAGTATCTATTGGATTATGAATCTTTTTATATTAATTTATTTTTTATATTATTATTATATGAATTAATACAAAGTATTATATGAATTAATACAAAGCATTTGAATTATGCTAAAAGAAATCCTCACGAACTTTCTAGTCAATCCAATATAAGTTTCTAATAGGATATTAATCTAGTATTCATAAATTTCGAAATGACACTTTACGAGGTTGATGACATTACTAAATAGGAAGAACATATAGATTTCTTTTCGAAATAAGATGGTCTCTCTCTCTCTCTCTTTCTTCCTTTCTCTCGAAATCTTTATTTTATGATTGCTAGTTTATGCATTAAGGAATGAGCCACATAATAGCCACATTTTATTACATCTCTTTGCAATTAAGAGATCCGAAAATAGCATTTTTAGCATTTGTAAAAGATGCACGCTATAAACATATAATAATTAAATAAAACACTAATATAATATATTAATAATATCAATACATTTTTCAGTTTATCTATTCATTCTTTTCCTTTATACAAAAATAAGCTATCTCTATCTTTTACTCATTATAGACATAAATTTTTATAGACATAACAATTGAACAGAAGAAAATCATTTTCACTCCTGGAGTGGTGTTTCCTATTTGACTATTTATATTCCGCAGCAGACAGGGTTTCGGTGCAGACACGTCAAATAGATGGATGCATCGGTCACATATTGTTGGTTTTCATCGCGGTCCATTCACAAATACTCACGCGCGTGTGCTACTTGTCCAATCTGTCACATAAGTCGGGGTGATTCGCGATATTTTATAACGTTGCGTTCGTTGTAAAACCGCGCACTCCCGTAAAGCCGACGTATATCTCTCTCATGAATTAGATTCGCACGATGCAATTTTCTCGGGCGAGCGTCTTCTTTTCCTTTTACATCTTTTCTCTGTTTTTTCATTTTTACCTTTTATGGGGGTTCCATTCTCGCTATTCGTTCGACCAGCAAACACGTGCGAAACCGAGGCAATTTGCTCTTCGGTCTCCTACTGCGAGTTTCAAGATCGTGGCATGAATAAAGAAAGCGTATGAACAAAGGAGGCGAGAGAGACTCGATAATCAATGTGTCTGAAAATCTCGAAAGCTGCATCGCATGATGTAAAGGAAAGAAACTTCTCTTTTATCCTCTTTTACATAGTCTATGATTTCTAATTTTTTAAATACGTTTCGAACTGAAAGTTATAGCTTAACATATCCAGAGTTGGTCGAATAGACTAATAAAATATATATCTAATAAATGCCGCACTCTCAAATCCACAATCTCAAGTCCACAAATTCTCAAATCCAATTTTCTCGGAAACGAAGCCTTATATGAAAAAATTTTATTCTTATTTACATTTTTCATTTATTTTGGCACAAGGAATTATCTATCTTTTCGATTGTACCATGATTTTCAGCACACTGAGTATGTATACAGGGAAAGGCGCGATTATATAAATATGATAGTATAAATCTACGTGTACGCGCCGCGCCGTATTTACATTCCACATTAGACTATATATCATAATAGGTTTAGGCAATTCTTATGCAAGAGTTAAGCGTAATTCTACACAGTATAATAATTGCGTAGCCGACATAATTGCGCGAATCGATATTCTACGCGCGATCACGCAATTTTGCGTCCCCTGATAAAATTGTCGGCCGACGAGAATTTATTAGTCGCTCGCCGAGCGCGCTCTACCTGCCCCCTTTATCGATACGATATTGCGGATGATCGAGAGGGTGGCAACTGTTGCAATTAAATGCTTAATTGGACCGACATACTGCAGCTCCAGTGATTGCCGTCTCGGAACACCTGCTACGGTTGCTGGCTGATTTAATGCCGTGGAAGAATCAACGAGTTTTACAACACTTTTAATGCATCCATTTTTTCTTCCTCGCCAGTTAAAATATCCGTGTCGCCCGAGACGACTGAGATTAACCGATCAACTTCTTGCATAATTGTCACTTTAATTGTGCATCATTAATTGATCGCTGGTCCAGCAGTATGTGACACGGATTTTCATCGCGGTGTAACAACGAGAAGATATAACCCGTTAAATAAATTCGTAAGAACGCCATTATATTTGTGACAATTGTGCCCGATTTTATTACTTGCGATTGACCCGAGAGTTCTTATATTCTATGTGCTTCGATTCTTTGTCAAGGATAATAGCGTAGTGTCCATTACTCCTCCGACAAAGTATTGGAATTGTACGGTGAAAATGGAGCGCTGAAAGGAAACCGCGGCTTTGTTCGGTCCGCGTCGAAGCGTCTAATTATTGCGTCGTTTGCTGCTCCGTTTCCACATCGAGAATCCAGCCTGGACGAGTCCGAGGAGGTAATCTCGTTGCGTGCAATCGCGTGTCGTGTTCGTGGAACGTGAAAACGTGCGAAGAGGCTTTAATTAACTTGATTAAGACGTTAAGCGTTTATTCTGTCGGTAACGCGGTTCTTCGTCGAGCTTCTTTCGCCGGTTCGACACAATTTAAAGCGTTTCATGCTTTCCGATCGGCGCCAATTCTCCCGACGAGAACTTTTTGTTAACGCTTCTTGCTCTGCACGTAAAAACGTATAGTACGCAACGTACTATTCGTTATGATGATATCATTGTTTACGTAAATTCTTTATGTAAATGCGAATAGAATTGTTGTTAGCATGGTTTTTTTCAAGTCATCATGTTACGCAAAATATAACAAAATTAATACGTTTCGACTTCTCTTTATTTATATTTTTATACATACAAATAGATGAGTACGTGTAAATAATATTTCTTTACTCGCGTAGAGTTATCAATGAGAGACTTAATATTGAAGTAATTTTGATTCATACTTAAAGACAATCATGCCTGCAGATTTTACTTAAAATACCGATAAGAAAGCTGATAATCACGTGAAGTGCAGCTTCCAGTAATGATCGCGAGCAATTCCAGTGGCAATATACAAGGTGCACGAATTCGCGTTTTACTGAATCTGTTAAAGCTGCAATTTTGCCGTAATGCTTGCAATATCTAAATATTACGTATATCATGAAAAGAATTCCTCGATGTCTCTAAACGGTGCTGGGCGATTTACTTCTGCTTATCCGTTTGGTTGGATTTTTCGATATTAATACCAAACAACAAAGTTGTCGTTCTCTTATAACTTCTATAATTGTTTGAAATGGATAAGACTGATAAACTCACGGGTGAGGTGGTGGTGCGTGGAAAGCCGCGGCCGCCGCCGCTGCTGCGGCTGCTGCTGCGTGATGCTCCCAAGCGGCCGCGGCCGCCGGATGCGGTGGCGGTGGTGGTCCATGATGCGGATGAAACGGTGGTGGTCCTGGATGGGGGTGCGGATGGAAGGCCGCATGGAAGGCCGAGTGCGGATGATGCGGTGGTGGCGGTGGTGGCAGCAGCGAGAATGCCTCCTGGTGGTAAGCGACTTCCTTTTCCGGCATCTTGCCAGCGGCCGCAGTCGCTGCGGTTGCTACTGCTGCTGTTTTCACTGGAATCAGCTGTCAATTGCCAGGGAAGTGCCGGCCTTTTTCTCCAGGATCAAGATAGATCGATCGCTCTGACACCCTGCTTACAGCACCGACAACGAGAATACACAAAAACAACAAGAGCGAACATAATCCGTTTTTATATCAGTTGATTCTTCACCGAAATAGTCAACATAAATCAATGATGTCGTGAAAAAAGCGAACTTTTCAAGCTTTTCACGTTTATATTCTTGTCACTGAAAGCCAAATCGAGTTGGAGACAAATAATGTTCCCATCACTAAGCCCTTCGATGGGTCCGTCGGTATCAGTGGAATAAGCAATCCTATTGAAGCTCTAACAATGCTCAGGTTATACGAAACGGTTTTCACAGGCGTTCAACGTGTTCTAAACGCTTCGTTTGTGCACCTGAAACTATTTCCTGGATTCTTAAATCACTTTCGCCTCGTCTTCGACAGGCTTAAGGCTAGGACCCGTCGTTGGGACCGACGGACCCAAATTAACCAATAGTTCGCTACCGACGTGGAGCTCCTTTCACCAGTCGCCAAGTACGGTGACTCATTGTTCCTTAATTCACGCGGGCCAAGCTCGATTGGTCACTGATTTCCCGATGACAACACATACCGCAAAGTTACGGGCCACATATTATTGTCGCGCGATCAAGCTCATCATTGAACCTTCGTTCCGACAGATCTGCTGGCTAAGGCGGTGTCAATCAATCATCATCGTCATGATTAATGCGCCATGATGCCCACCGTTCGCGTGGCTCGATCACGTTCACCACTGATGAGGAAATTGGACTGCTTTCGACGGGGCGTTAAACGTCCTCGCGATCGCATTTCCCGATCACAAACAACCCCTGACAAGCTGTCGTATCCGAGTTTCACGGTCTATCACTGTTCGTTGATTGTCAAGTAACACGCGCGACATTGTGTCTCGGGATCAAAGCACTTTGACGTTAGACTTCACCATCCGTATCCGATAATGTGGACCTTGCCCTTTCGGTTTTGCGCGCGACGGACCACGTTTCCGACGGCGCGGGGGTGACGAAGCTGTCGACTCCGGAAAGCCTCAAGGAACGTGTATGCGGCCTCTGTCACGGTGCTTTTGCTTTGGCGGGTATGGCGGTACTGAAACTCCACCACCACCACCACCATCACCATCACCACCACCACCATCACCACCACCACCACCATCACCACTTCTTCCTCCTCCTCCTCCTCCTCCTCCTGCACTAAGATCATCAAGAGGGAGCGTGGTTGAGAGGGAGAGAGGTCGGGCGTGTGGCGGTGGCTGCGGCTGTGCGTTCCCGGGTAGGCGTGTGACAGAGAAGCTACGAAGACACGGGAAGGAAAATTCGTAAGACGTAAGAACGAGGAAGATGAACGGACGCTTTTGGTCTGTCAGGGGAAGGAAAGGAGAGCGTAAGGGAGAAAGAAAGGTAGAGAGAAAGAGAAAGAGAATCACAAAGAAAAGGTAAGACGTTAAGGGACGTTGAGGGACGGCGCGGGAGAGAGAGGCGGATCAATTGGGAATGGGTGGGAAGGATCGTAAGGAGAGAGGGAGCATGTGCGGCTGTGGAATGAAGATCGAAGAGAGACGACGGGTGTGCGATGATGGTGGAACGAGGAGAGAGACCGCGTGTCAGCTCGACAACTCAACTAGCACCAGCCGTCCCTGACTCCCACCATCGGCCCTTTCGTATCTTCCATCTCATTCCTGCAACTACGAAGGGAAGCGCGTGGGTGTATCGAAGAAAGACAGATCTCTTTCTCTCTGTTTCTCTGTCTCTCTGTCTTTCTTGACGATGCTTTCACAAGAAGTAGGTACCAAAAATTAACGTGATTGCACTTGACTTTAGGTTCAAGACTGTCGCGCAACTCAACATTCTGTTAACACGTTCATCGCCACGACGATCACTCGCGGTAACCAGCACTGAACTTTCCGTTTATGGTCGTGACAGTCGTGACAGTCACCGGTGACATGTAATAGATTAGTATTAAGACATGTGTGTAAATAATATTATAACATTATTATACTTTAATTATTATACTTTTTATTTATTATAATTTATTCTAATTAATTATTATACATTTGCAAGATTATAAATATTTAATAACAGCAAATAATAATAGCAAAATATGATGGATAATATAAATAAACAACTTAATATTTTTATTTATTAAAATTATGGAAATTATTTGGATTATTTGAAAGAATGATCATTAACTTTGATACACTTTTGAATACATAGAATGAAAAATCGTGAACGTTTAACAAAGTCATTCTGTCAATATCTCAACAAGCATTTTTTATCAATAAAAAATTTGCCAGAATGCGAAGGAAGTTATAGCAATCTGCGAACGAAACAAAATCTGTTTCCGACGTTACTTTCTAAAGTGCTCAACTCCCGGTAACACCACATGAAATTTCACCATATGCTTGGTATCAAATGTTTTTTTCTGTTTTTTTTTTATCTGACTCTGTTTTAAAACTGCCGCAGATTTCTCAAAGTCGCTAACTGGAAGAAAATTTAGTCAACTAGCGACAGGATTTCATGGATTTCATCCGCCTACTGTCAGCATATCGTACCTTTCCTCACATTTTCTCCGCTATGGTTTCATGTTCCTGCGCAGCATGTGTAGAACAACCGAGAATCCTCTTAAGTGTGACTCACATCTCATCAACTCTTGGAACAACTTAATTTTTGGTAGTATTTAACAAACATGCGTATATTGAAAAATCATTTATTATTTCATTTGTCTTTACTATAACTGTGATATTAAAATTTCTGAAGCATTCAGTAATAGTGTAAATAATATTTTTCAGAAGAAATCTTTTTTACAACAGATTTATAATTCACATCAAATTTATAAATTTTTTCCCGATACTATAAATTACTTGTTCTATGGATATTCGACATGCGATATAAAAAAATATTAATTAGCGTTTAATATTTGATTAATATCTACGAATATTCATAAAACAACCAATTTCATTGTCTTAGCAGAAAAATAATTGATACATGAAGTAGCAGATATTTAATTATAACATTTGTGATCATTTATTAATCATGAAAATGAAGACACTATCATTACACACGAGATATACTTCAATCTTGAATGAGACGCGGCGACGAACGTCAGGATAATCATCGCCAGGAAAGGGATGACGTGCCATGCACTTCCACCACCATTAACTAGCCGTCGACTCGTAGCTGTTCCCGTCAACTTGCTAGTGGTTTGTCTCTCACAACACGTTCGTGTAATTCTCTCTGTTGAGGAACCTCCTCATCAGCCGCGACCTGCGTTACTGTCACGTCCACCGACAAACACTGATGACTACTCATTATTTTGTTAATTTTGCAGTGCCGCTTCAGTAGCGAGGGAGAGGCGAGACTTCGTTTCGCGAGACCTAATTATCATCAAACGAACGGCCAATCTATGGAGTTTTCAGGTATCGACTTATTCTTGGGAACTGTCTCTTTAATCATTTTGTTCTCCGTGGTACATATCATTCACTGTTCCATCCACAACATTGCATTAATAACGTGTTATATCCAGTATTCCATTTATCAAAATATTCATTTCTTTTTTTACGTACTTTATAAACCATTAAAAGAATATTTAGAACAATCTTTCAAATATCCTTCCACAAAATATCTAGTGTAATAAATATAAAATTAAGTAAAAGATAAAATAAGAGGGATAATTATCGCGCGATCAAGTCATTAAAAGCATACGCTTTAGGATGTTGCTAGACAGGCGTGACTTCCTACCTCCTCTTCTAGCCGTGTCTGATCGATACGTTTTGTCAATTTTTTGAAAACACCGTGCTCGACGTCGCCAGCTATTTAGATGTGGTGAAGAGAATGAGCAAGAAATAAAATTGTCAAGCCAAGAGCGCTTTGTACGGTTGGTCGGAGTGAATGGACCGTGCGGTCGTTAAAATCGACAGAGTGCCGATATGCGAGCGCGGCTACGTCCAATCGATCCGTCTTACAGGACTGCTCCTGAGAGAACGCGGCAAAAAGCGGTTACCTCGCTTCATGGTAGTCGTGTTATCCAGTGTAAACAAAAAGGGACGCATGTTACATGCACTATGCGAGTACAGTCGAGCCGGCAACAACGCCATGCTCGTTACGACCGGTGCATAAGAGGATCTGCTTCCGTTTCTACCCTACCTATCTTCTTTTGCACGAGAGCTTCTCGATCTTTGCTTTAGTTTTCATCCTTTTCCACATGACTGTATTATATTACACCGTGATACTGATGTCATGAGTATTATTAATGCTATCATTACGATCAGAAAACATTTACACGTTAACATTTTCATCACGCAGAACTGAGATCATTTTTGTCGAATAGTTATTTTGAATCGCCATTAAACCATTTTATAATATATAAACAATACTTACACGCGCACATACATCTTGTATACGTACATCTTAAAAATAATTAAATAATTAAATAAATAATTAAAAATAGCGAATTGTTTCAAAACCGAATGCTAGATTAAGATTATATGAGAAATCAAAATGATAAATGATTACTTTTATAATTTGATATTACAAATTGTCCGTATTATAATAAGTATTAGAAAAATTAAATAACAAAATCAGATAATGATATCTCAATATTTTAGCCTTGTTATCTCGATTTGCACATCTCAATTCGCTCAAAATGCGTCCTAACAGTAAGATGTTGGATGCTGACTGTAGAAAGGGAAGACTGAAACCTTTTAGCGTCCGCGCGGTAGTGGGAGAGTGGGCTGAGCCAATGATGGGATTGCTCATGGGGTACCTCACCGGGTACCTGTTGGTCAAGTGTACCCCACTCTCGCTGCATCTCTCCTCTCGTTCTTCCTTCCGCTGATGTTTCCAATCTCTTTCCTCTAGCTGAACCTATCATTTCGTCTCACTTATTTCAACTATAAGCGTTGTAACTTCGTAAGCGTAAGGTATAAGGCTTATTCTCATAACATCGCTATTGATCTTTCAACACTCTGTCGCTCCGTGAAATCTTTTAAAGATCAAACAAAATTTTGCAAATATTAGTTTGGTTCTTTGGATTTTATTATTCCACATTAATTTGCACTATCCTCAGTTTTAAACAGATATTTCCTTCTTTTTTCAGTAATGGCGTTGAAAAAAAATTGTCAAAAGTGAGTACCATTTAGTTTGTGACACGTTTCTTCTGAATTCAGACTTAAATGTTTTCGTTCATGTACACAAATTTAAATCAGTGGAATCATTGTTCATTGTAACATGATCAGAACCTTGAAATGAGATACTAACGAACGATAAAGATGTTAATAGACGTAAATGAGTATCTTGAAATTGATCGACACGTGTTAATAGCAATATTGGCTAAGGGCGCAAGCGAGGAAAAGTGAACACGCTTTGCATGAATGCGCCTACCTACTAAGTTTGCCTTATAAAAGGCAAAGCCCACAAGAAGTGGCAACTTTTACGCGGGAAATGTAACACAAGCGGCCGGGAGGCTGCGATTCGTGACTTCCCAGAAAGCCGAAGGAGTCCGTTGCCTTGCGGGCCCTGTTTCCGAACCCCCCGTGGTTCTAGCTCATTAACCGGCACCCACCCTGCATCCCCTCCTACCTCATCATCCTCTTCTGCACGTCGTTGGCGTGACGGCTGGGTTCACCAACGATGTGCGTATGTGTTTGTACGCGTTCATCAGGTAAGAAAGAAGCCGCCTGTGCCGACACGCGGGGCGCTAGGCGTTGGGTCAGTTAGTTATCGGGGACCGAGGACCGAGCTTATGGAGATAGAAAAAGACAGCGAGGTTTCGTAGCGAACGCTCGGAGAAATGTTGAAGAGAAAGAGAAATGGTGAGACTGAATCGTAGGAGGGGACGCGGGGCCTCCTCGTTCCCTCATCGCCCCGAGCCCAACGAGTGAGCCTCTCGTCGCTTCAAACCGGTGTCCGTCTGACGAGATAATTTGTTCCTCGTTTCCTGGGATTTCGTGAGCTGGAGACTCGATACACGATGGAGGCAGAGCGCGGCGGCACGACGGGCACGGCGGTGGGGCCCGAAAGGGTCCCCACAAAACGAGCCGATGTACGTGCACGGTCGCAACAACACGGCGGCGCCTCTTTATTATTACGAAGTTTCGCCGACACTTGGGCGTGGGAAAACGGCAAGAATGTTTTTCTACCGTTTTGACCACTGTCCAGAATGCGAATCGAGTCGGAATTTTCGGTTTTTCAGTGAAACCACGTGTACTGGGATTGAGGTCCTACAGGCGCTAAGAGCCTACAGACCTTAAATAATGACTAAACTTCATCGAATGTTCAGAAAGACAAGATAACATTAAGCAAATAGCGTTGAGGAAAAACTGTTTCTGTGAAAAGCGAGTACCATTTAGCTTGTGACACTATCGATAAAAAATCAAATTCTCTTCGATATAAGGTGAAGAGAGAAGAGAAGATGGGCAATGAAGAAAGACAGGAGAGAGATGAACCCCGGGAGGGATCGAAGCAGAGGTGGCACGAGGCAGACAGGCAGGTTGGTCCGTTCGCTACCCGGGGGCGCCCCAAGGTGGCCGATGCTCGCACGCCGAGCCCAAAAGGAGGACGGAGCAAGCGAACTGTCGTCAGAGGGACGAAGAAATAAAGATAGTCGAGGAGTCTGGGAGAAACATGGTGGCCTCGCCCCACGCGAAGACCTCCCGAAGACGAGACCGCATTTACTCTTCTCGACAAGACTGCCGCGGCGACATCTTTGATCAAATTCTCGTGCGCGCTTATACTCAGAAATTTGGCAAGCTCCACGCCGCTTTTAAAGTTGATACTCAATCGTTTGCGCTATCTACATTATTTCAAATTACGTTAATAAATATTTTAGTTTTAGATAGTAATATTTTATTTTTATATTCAATTATTAAATTTGGGAATAATTATTGGATTTGATCTGGTGAATACAAATCATCTTCTTAAGGGTTGAAAATTTCATTTATATTCTTTATATATCCTTTTTACTGTCACTCGTATAAACAAGAGATACCTTGTAGAGATACCGGTCTCTTGTCTCGAAGTATCTCTCACCGAAATCCTATTTACATCTTCCTTTGGACCTCTAACCGCAAGCCTAATCTCGCTCTTATTTCTTCTTTGCCAGATAACATTTTTTCTTATGTTAATTCGCTCTCAAGGCGGCACTCATGACACAGCTAATTTCGAATTCCTCGTATGGTCCTTAAATAATCATGAATCATATTCTCGATCAGATTTATCGCGCCGATTAACGAATATCTTAATTCGTCATTGGCGCGTACAGCTCACTTTTAATTTTCCTGCTTGAGCGCTAAAGGTGAACGCTTGAAAAAGTAGAAACGTCTATATCTCCTGTGTAAAAGAACGAAATGTGGTGAGTTATGCAATTATCTACTTCTCGCAATCAATGACTTGTCCTTGGTTGATCATCAGCATCGCATAAATATCAGGTATTACGAGGTTGTCACACGTCGAAATTCGAACCGACACATTTTGCCGCTGCAGGCTACTCGTCGCGGGATGGAGAGAAAGGATAAAAGGAGGAAACGGTGTGGAAGAGACCTTAATCTTGTGGTGGACGGCGTAGGACCCTTCAGCCGGGCCTCTACCGCATGCGTATGTCCTCTAATCATGGCAGGGAAGGCCGCCGCGGCTTGGGATAGAGACGTTCCACGGCCTAATTGCTATATATATGCCAAAAGGGGTTGGGGGAGGACCCGGTCGGTCTCGGTCGGTTATGCCGGGACCCACGGTGTTATTAAACCCTCGGGGCCTCTCGGTCCACCTCCGTCACGGGGAAACGCTCGGTGGGGCCTGAATATCCGGCATATTCGAAAAACTCAACGCGGGCCGTGAATCCAAGTAGCCGCGCGAGCCGAAAATTCGCTTTAAGTTAACGCTACATAATTAGCTCATCATGATTTGCAGAACCGAGCAGTTGTGGCAAACAACTTGTGTGATCGGGGGATGCTGGCAATCCGACTCTGCAATTTCTTGATATATTCATGCGTAATCATAAATGTGTTTGTTACTACATCGTGGTTTTAAGTTTTAATAGACTAAGGTAACTCATAATTATATGAGTACACACATCTGTGTACATGTATATGGTGAAATACATCAGTTGTAAACAGCGATTTTCAAAATTGATGTCTCTGTGTTATTTCACGTTAATTAGGAAACTATTATATATTACGATACGTGTAACTGTAAAATATGTGTAACAATAATTCTTTCTACACGGTTCTTTATTGTCTACAACGGATGTCAACCGGAGCCAAATAGCTTGAAGGCTATAATATTTTTTTCAGTAAACTAAGATAACTAATGGCCTCAGGTATATAACATCATCCTCCATCTGCTATTTCTCTCTTACTCTTCTTTCTTCACAGATACTACGCGTGCGTGTAACAGGTTTTGAGTCGGACTCTCGGCTGGTACCCGGGGAAGTGTCGCGCGTCGAGGAAAGTCGGTAATAAACTTATAATGGGTCTACCCGCCAGATTTACAGCCCCATTTACTAGGCCTCTCTTCCCTCTCTCGTTCGCTCGGTCCGCGTTCTTGACTCTTGTTCCACGTCTGTTCCTTTCTTCGTTTTTCCGAATGTATAGAGACGCCGGCAGCGTCAAAAAGAGGCAAGATACCTAAGAGGAAAGAACTGCACCGAAAAGTCAACCTGCTCCCTTTTCGTATTCCGCGTGCGGTTTACCACCGAAAAACCTATAAATTACGATTTATGACGACAACGAACGCTTTTCAGGATACTTTCTTCGCAAGCATCACGGGAAGACGCTGGTGGTGGCACCACCGCCTATCAGCTCAGCCGATCTGCTCAGTGGAAGCTAAGATATGTTCGCACTAGACTGTTTCTTCCTTTCCTTCTTGTTCACTGCATTTCTGAAAGAAAGAGAGGAAAGAAAAGAGGAACGGCATCCGAGCAACACAGGGCATCTGGAACGAAGGAACGCCTGAAAGCGAGAACTTACCACCAAGGTGTTGAGAGTTAGCAGCTTGCACCCAAATGAGATCTCTAGATAAGATCGCTCACGAATTAGCGAAGATCCAAAGTCTCGACGAGAAAAGCCTCGGACGAGCCCCGTGAAATCCGAATGCTTCATTTTGATTCGCGTGCGCAACGAGATCCTGAAGATCCTTACGATACTCACACGCGACAGGTTCGCGAGATGAAGAAAAAGAGGAACGCGTTCACCATCGCTTACCATAAGCAAAGCCTAAACGACTTACACCTATCTTCCTAGAAGCTGAACATTGCGAAGGTGCTTTTTCGTTATCGCGCGACGATTACTCGTGGAAGAGATTGTGCGAGGCAAAACGCAGAATCCCTTGTTTCTCAGCGAAGAAGGAGAAGCCACTGGCAGATCGACGGTAGAAGCGAGAGCAGCCATCATAGTCAATTTCTTGTTGGCTTCATGGCGAATCAGAGAAGCTGCGGAGCGAGCTCGAGCCTGATCGGGCCGCCTCATTGTTTTTCCACGGTGAGGCCCCTAGCGGGCTTTATGAGCGTTGAACGGGCCCCATGACGCTCAGGAGCGTAAGAAGCCACCATAGGGGACTTTTGCAAGTCACCTCGAGGGGCTCTTTGTTCCTTGTTTGCTCTATCTGCCGTTGCTTCTTGCAAGGGTTACAACGATGACGATGACGATGACGATGACGACAACGACGACGAGAACAGCGAGGACAACGAAGACGACGACGTCGGCGAGGACGACGACAACAAAGACGACGAAGATGATCAGGATGAGAAAAAGCAAAATTGATTCTTCTTTGCTTCTCGCCTTCGCCGCTACCAGCTGCCTTCATTTTACTTACCTACTCGACACGATCATTACGTGCGCGAGGCGGACTGCTAATCCACCGGAAAGTTGGGCAACCTGGCACAGCCTCACCGATGAAGATGAATTATGACGTTGGGGGTCTACAGTTGATTCCTTATTGGCGGCGCTTCCATCCTACATTTCACCAGCTTCTCCACGCTCTCTCCTTCTCCTTCTCGCATGTCTTGCTCGCACGATCTCGATATCGTAATTATTGCCTCGCGTATTATAGTGGTAGAGGGATTTACGCTATTTGCCATTACGATCATCAATCAATGATCGATTCATCTTGTTATCCGTAACATTTGAATGGAGTAAATATTCTTTGACAATCGTCCAGAAGTTAGAAGTTCATTTGATACGAGATCCATCTTATGGATACAAATCCTATTCAAATTGTTGTGCGCAAAAGAATATCTTATTTCTTACAAATAGAAACATTTACACATATGCGTAATGTGGAAATTCATTTATAAAGGAAGTGTGCGCAAAAAATTGGAAAAAAGAACCCTCCATGGGTTCTCTTAGGTGAACAAAAAAACAATATCGGAACGAAGGAAGAGAAGAAGAAACACGATTTTTCATCTTCGAATAAGATGGCGCGCCAGAATCCTGCCGAGAGTCGGTAATCATCTTGTTCTCAACGCCCTGTGAGTAACACAAAAGGATCGAACTGGCGCTAATTACGTCGCCGTCCGCTTATATACGATACGGCGGTCGTGATCCCAGGACACGTGAAGGAACGAGCGCCCCGAAGCCACTGTGACGAATGGACCCAGTTGTAAGGCGGACGAGTCAATGTTCCGGGGAAATTATCACCGTTCGAGAATTCGAGGCGGTTTCAGATGCGTCGTAACGACCCGGGCGTGAAAATCATGGAAAAGGAATGGATCGTACGGGTCGTGTCACGCCTCCAGATCCCTCGATTTCCCGGCTGATCAGCTGCACTAGATACACTCCCCCCTACGCACGTGGGATCTTTACCCGTGACAAGTTTCACGAGTCAAAGAAAGAAAAAAGAATAGGATGCAAACGATAGGTCGAAGTGTTGAACCGCAGGAAATAAGGCATGTACAAAATACGGAAGCTGCCAGCAGGGAATCTGCGACCGTGAAAAATTACATTTTGTCGGGTTATTACTAATTTTATCGATGACGAAAAGAATTTATTATGTAACGGACATTATGAGGAAGGCCACTAACGTTCTAATTAAATCGAAGTTTACATTATTAAAATATTAAAAGAGTTTTAAGGATTAAATGAGAAATAAGAAATAAATAAGGATTAAAATCATTTATTAATATAAAAATTCTTGTACAGTCAACATTATATTATAGTTCATTAACTCATTAAGTAAGTCCGGATCGTCTAAATGGATAAATCAAATTAAATACATATTTATGACAGAATATAACATAGTTTATAGTATATTAATTTTATAGCAGGACAACCTTTAAACAACGAAAACCAAAATTCTCCAAAACATCGCTACATTGTGTTGTATTGCTATTTAGACGTGACCCAGATTACTTAGTTAATGATATAATACTATTTTGTATCTTATAATCAAAAATTTCACAAATTTTTTAAAATAAAATACATTTTTTATTAATTAAAAGAAATTTCTTTTACTATTAATAAGCATTTTATTATGAACTTTCATGAGCTATAAATTTGCTTTCGGCCATTAGTGATTTAGCACGGTTTTTACCGATGATTTTACCGATTTTTATCTTGATGAAATTTATGACGTTTGCGATCAGGCGACAGATTTCGTGTTTGGTCTCACAATGGAGGCTCGGGTATTTCCTGCTTCGATTGGTCGGCTGATCGAAGGACCGTTCAAGTTTCTCAGAAACTAGCGATGCCGCCAAAAGGGGCTCGATTGGCTAGGTGATCGTCGCATCTCGCCATGAATTTAATTAGATGTCAGACAAAGTTTCTTTTACACGCTTACGACTTTACAGTTAAAGCCTTGAAATATATTAAGCTTAATTGTCCGTATCCTTAAAATTAGTTAACGTTTTTCTGAACGCGTTACGACGTGAAAAAGCCTCATTTTTGTTTGTTATTTACGTTAATATTTCTGATGTGTTTCTCAAGATTTTAATAACAATAGCGATGACAATACATTGTTGAATAGATCTAAGAGCAGCAGTTACAAAGAGAATTAGAAATCTGTTGTAGTAAAATGTGAAAAGAGCACATATGAATAAGTAAAATATATTTAAAAAACTGATCATTTATTTCCTAAATTTTGTATTATGTCTACTTAATTGTCGCGTGATACAAAAGGAATTAATCGATACTCCTCATTGTAGTTATTTCGCTGTACGACATGGCATATCTTGGATCAAATAACTGGAACAAAAAGAATAGTAAATTCTGTAGCTTATTGATTAGAAGCAACATTCGCGCGCGATGGAAACGATGAATTGGGCGGATCTGTCGGTTTTGTTGAAGAGAAACTGCCATTCGGGATCTGACTCTCGCGGCGGGATAAGAGCTAAATGCCGCGTCAAAAAAGGTCGGAAGGCAGGTAAATCCCGACAAATGACAGGATCCATCCAGATAATATCCCAGCTTTGTGTCATTCATGGCATGAACATTCACCATGAACATTCGCAAATTGTGTTTTTCTTGGAAACTGAACTGTGAAATGTAGAGAGCATGACGTAACGGTTCGATTTTATTTACCAAAAAGATATTAGTGTCGCATATAAATAGTAACAATCATATTCCGATAGATAAATGAAAGATTATACAGAAACTAAATAAATATATAATATAAATCAGTAAGTGGAATCAATGAAATCATATAAGCACTTCATGAGCACAGAGAGATATCATCAATTTAATCATAGCTACATCTTTCTGAAAAAATGTTTTTGAGTTTTGAAACAGAAAAGGAGCATATCCAACGTAACTTTATTACCTTAAACACAATTCCTCCGTGTCAAAAGAAAGAAAAAATTTTTTTGAAAATATGTGTTTTCCATTTTATATATTTTTTTAACATCATCTATTGACCCGTCGAATAACTTGTTGCTGCTGGTCCTGAAATATTCTCTTCCTCTTCAACGGTCGTAACGAGCTGAAGTTCCCTGTATCCTGAAGCGGCGAAGTGAGCCTAATGAAGACATCTCGGTAACTCGGCAGAAAGAGGAAGGCCTCCTCGGTCTCTCTATCCCAGGGTTCCAAAGCACCCGCACAATGACCGACTTCGCATCTATTGTTAAGGCAGGTCCGCGACTAGATCGGCTCTGCCTATAATGGCACAGAGCACTGGTGCTAGCATTGTGCCGCTTCCTGAAAAGAGGATAGAGGGAACCGCCGTGATCTATGAATCAAGATCTCGTGCTATCGAGCGGAGGCGCTCCAAGGAATCCAATGTGGGTGAGAGAGACTCTGCAACCCTCCTTCATCTTCGCCAAAAATGTCCTCCTGCCTGGATCGATGCCGATCGTCTGTGGAAGCAAATACGTGAAAAGGATTTCATAGAAAATTCAAACACGCAGGACGTGCTCGGCTTATGGAATATTTGGGCCATTTAACCCGCGGACGTATCTGTTTTGCGGTGGACGATATAAGTCCCCTCGGCTCTCTTTACCCCAATGAAAAGCATCTGTACAATAGTTGTGAGTTACGCATGAATATTCTGCTGATATATCACGACACATGATTTTATGGTTCAACCCGCCATGCAATTTAAGGCGGCAGATAAATCTTTCTTTTCTTATTCTTCTATCTTTTTTTATTATTTTTTTACAGTTTGGTTCGTGTATGTGACATTTTGTAATTCTGTTAAAAATGGTTTTCATTAAAATTTTTATTAAATTTATATTATAAAAATGCAACATATCCATATACATTTAACAAATAAATTTAATATTGATGTTATTATATACCACGCCTACCATATCAGCACGCGAGGTACGCACTCATTTAACAATCTAATATCTCAATATTTAATGTTGTTTGCAAAATAGATGACTTTTCTATCCAATTCAATCCGCTCTACCCTCTCACACAGTGGCGGTATTTTTATTACCGAACACCCTATATATTAATGGCAAAGTTGTACTGCCACATGATAGGTGGTAACTAGTAACTGGTATCTGATGATTTGTAAGTGGTAGCCCGCCGCGCGCCTGACTAATCCCACAAAGCGTGCCGACTTTAGAAATTTCTGGACAATTTATTCCGTGGCATGCGATGTGCAAGGACGTTGATCGCGCGACCGGTGCAGTCGACATTGTGACCAACCACACGTAGAATCTAGAAGTAACTCATACAGCACAGAAGCTTGCAGCAATGTTGTATTATATGGAAATGTGAGATTTCTGAATACATGATCATGCTCGTAGAATTTCTTCGATATTGTTGATCAAATATTTTAATATGTATGATAAAAGATATTGTAGAAAGATAATATTTTGGAGATAAATTAATTCAAGAGAGTTATTCAATATCGCTGTTTTATTACATTTTTATATCGTCATGATGACGCTTGAAGCATTTAAACAATACGAAAGAAACATCCCAGATTTATACTTCATGGATAAAGTATTTTCATTCAGAGAAAAAAATTATTAAACTAATAATTAAGATTCACTTCTTAATGAATGTGATATGCGCGCATGGAAATTAGTAAGCGTCATCCAAAACAATTGATGTTTATTTTAACATTTCTCTCGCAGATGCGTCCCTGGTGTTAGTGTCGTCTCCGTCTTCACCGCTGTTTCCGTCTTTCTCGCCGTTGCTTCCTTTTTATTTCTTCACCACCTCTCTCTCTTTCTCTCTCGTGTCTCAATCTAGACCTCTCATCATGTTTTAATTTCACGGCCGGCTTTCCCCTCGCTCTGGATCCCTTCCGCGCTGCCCAGCAGCCGACGGTACCAGATAGAAAGAAAGAAAGGATAAAAGAGGGAAGGCAAGAGAGGGAGGGCGAACTCTCGTTGGTAACGAAGATAGAACGTAGACAGGCATAGGTGCAAGAAAGACGAGACGTTTATCCCCACCAGCATAAAACACATCCACGGGGGCGTCACCCCGAGCTCCCTTCCGACAGAGGAACTCCCTTTATCCAAACGTCGATGACTTGGCACAAACGGCGGGGTAAAGAGAGACGGAATAGGATGCTTTGAAGAGGGGAGTAACAATCTGGATGGTAGTAGTGGCTGCTGCTGCTGCTTGCTGGCACGCCACGAAAACTTTACCCCCACTATTCTACGACTCAACGTGTTCTCGCTGCATCGTATACTCACCGTACGTCACCTGCTTTTGGTCATCCAAAGGGCCGACGGCAGAATGGCATAAAAAGGCTGCTGGCCGAGCAGGAGGAGTATAAAATTTCCGATTTCTTTCGGAATTGACGCGTAGCCTCTGACGACTCATTTTAATGACATGTTTCCATTTTCGGGTCTTCACACACGCGCGCTTCATCAATTTCGTGACTGAAATGCTGTTTTTGACTTTTTACAAACCAGATCTCTCAATTTCGGTGCATAAACCACCGCCGTCAATATTAAATAAAGCGTACGAAATTTGAAAAAAATGTTACTACCATTGTGACGGTTTTGCATATCTGATTTTTTTAATCTCCTGATAATTTGTTTATATATATGATAGTTAATTTCCGTTAATAAATGTAATTTGTTCTCTTTAATTGTTAAATATTTTGACAGGACTGACAGAATTCTAATACGCATCAATGATGTAAGTAAAGTTATTTGTGAAGTAAAATTCTGACATGGATACCCTTCGACGAATCGGGCCTTTCGTCGCGTATGCGAGTTATCGCAGCTAAGGACCGCGTCTCGAATGGGATTCTGCAGAAGATCGGTTTGTTTTGTGGATTAGGCTCGTGTTTTAGTCGCGGGCCGCGACGAATCACGAAACGCGGACCGGCGCACGTCGCCACTTTTTCTGCCTGTGACTGTCGGGCTTGTCGTTGCCACGATGGCGAGCTGTGAAGGGCTACGTCCGAAACTGCTTCCATAAATGTTCAGCACACATAATCGAATTTGCAGAGCAATAAATTCGTTGATTAGGAATTAATCAAGTCAACGTTTACGATTTTACGGTGAACCGCAGAAATGCTCTGCAATGTGAGTGTGAGCAGCGAAGACTGAGTGGTTGAGACATCAAAACTTATGTACAACGTTATGAATTTATTGTAAAAATAAATAATTAGTATACCATCTATGAAATTTACATTAATATCTCAATAGAAATGGTTTAGTAATTTGTGTGGAAAAATGCTTACTTCTTAGTAAATGGTAATTCTATGTATATATAACGGTTATTAACTAATTCTCGCTTGATCGTGCTTAATTGTTGACACTATAAATCCTCCTTTTCGATATTGTTCTGTTCTCTCTTTTTGGCATACGTCTTTGTTTTCTAGCAGCTTCCAAAGCTTCTGTTGAATAATGGACCTTCCCTCTTCAATTTACAAATATAATGTCCAATAATAATAAAATAGAATTATACACTTAACAATCCATATTGTTTAGAACATTCGAAATGTTACAAGTATTAAAATTTGAATTTTTATGTGAATGAAAGCTAGAAAAGAGTTTGATTAAAACAGATAAGTTACTCGATAAACAAAATGTTAGTAATGCATTTCGCGTATACAATGATTAAACGAGTAAAGTGTCTCATATGTAAAACATTGTTAAATCATAACACTGAATTAATCAGTTTAAGTTGATTACATAAATTCTCGAATATATGACAAACAGGTACGTTTAAGACGAGCCGTTACATTATTGACTTTTATTAAAAGTACGTAAGTATACATGCGCTAAATATACAAAATTATAATAGTATTATATAAAAGAGCTTTCGGAGGAGAGAGTATGTACAACAGGAATAAATACATATATATATATATATATATATATGTATTTGCGAAAAATTCATTTGGAAGTAAAATTTCTGAAAGATTCACTTGGACGTAAGAGGGACAGAGTTAGTAACGAAACTTAAAGTACGAGCATCGTCGTCTTAAAACGGCTGAAATTAATTAGTCCCAGGTAAGTAGAACAATCTTTTGATTGGACGCGATTAAGCTCACGGGAGACTCTCGATGAGACTACATGATACATCTATTCTTCGTTACAGTTCTGCTTACACTATCTATTGGACTAACAGTAAATTATACGTCATTTTAACGCGTCTCGCTTGCTCTTTCTTAAGTCTGATACAGCGACGTTGCCGCGGCTCCGTCCCGGATGGTTTGAAAAGACAACTATTTTTTCGAAGATGGAAGATTTTAATCTTACAACAAAGCGTAATTCTTCCGTAGTTTTTATAACATATCAATTTTTGAATGTACGTTGAATTTATCTTTGCTATGTAATGTTACTTTCGGACATTGGATACACATACACACACATAAATTGAAATTAATGTTTGCTGAACAAATATATGAAAATATTCAAATCATACGTATATGTATGTGTATACACAGATAATTTTGTATGTATATAGCTGAATACCTGAAAAATCATTAGAATGATATTTTCCATCGATTTTGATCGATTTTGATCGCAAGTTGCCCCGAAATAAAATCTTACAACGAAGCCGGGCAACATGACACGATTCGTTGGAGATAGACTAAACAAACAAACAATAACAACAATAAAAAATATTCTCCTTTCGTGATTAACGTAAGCATCGAGCTGTCTCGTGCTGCTTGCACGATGATTGGCGCCATTCACGATTTATGACACTGTTGCACCATGTTCGCACGCACACGGTGTAAGCTGCGACGATCGAAATATTATTCTTATACTTAAATGCCCGTAACATTTTCCTAATTCTAGAAGAATTTATCAATAAAACATATTTCAATGATCAACTTGATGTCCTTTAGGATTCAAATTATCAATTAATCAGAACTATTACATTTAAGTTAATATTTCAACTGTTTCAATTATATATATCTCAATGTAATAAATATTACTAATATTTCAATCATCTGCAGCGATATGTTGCTCGATCTCGTGAAAACGATATGTAGGAAGGCAAGAAAGAGTTTCCTCGAGGATCCTTCTCTATTTCATTGGTTGTATTTTGGCACGGGGTTGAGTCACGCGCGCTTATTTCCCTCTTTAGAAAGCAATTACGCACAAGAATTTAATCTGAGATGGTTTGCTTGATTACTTCGGGATTTCAAAAATTCTGCTAATGAGAATTTTAGTAAATTTGATAAACTTCGGCACTATATAGATAAAATCAATAATAACCGCGTTAGACAAATAAATATATCGTAACAGTGCCGAAGGAATACGTAAAAGGTATAGCGACCACGATTAATAAATAAGATGAAATTATAATGTCTTTTGCGTGTTTTGATAATGGCAGATTATAACAGATCAATCATAAATCTACGGAGGACACCGTCCAGCGGCTTCGTTCGCGATTAATCTTCTCAAAGGTCGTGACTCGTTCTCGTTTGAGCGTTTAGAGCGAATCGAAGTTGGATTCCCGATCGCTAGTCTGTAGAAAGCGTCAATTAATAATAACCAATGGCAATTTTTCAACGGGATATTAATCTTTTCTATCTTAGAAGACATTACTCAACCAAAGATATAAATCGTCTTACCCTATCCGGACTGTATAGTGGCGGATGCTGTGCCGGAAGTCTCAATGTACTGCCTAAATCTCGTTCAGCCATGGTGTGACCTTCGCTGGCGCTATCCCTGATGTCCCTGTTATCTCTGGCGTCTTTGACGCTGTTTCTTCGCACAGCAGCGACTTTCGTCGGCGGTTGGATCGTCGTTTCGCCGCAAGATCTTGCCAAAGTGGAGCCAGCCTCGCCCAAGTCTAATCTGAGAAGCTTTGTCGGAGCCTGTATGGTGGTTTCGCCGCATGAGCGAGCCAGAGTCGAGTCCAGATCAACTTGAAGATCTGCGCTTCTCAATACCTTCGTTGCTGTTTCCACAGTAGTTTCACCGCAAGAGCGTGCCAAGGTGGATTCAGCATCTGCAGTATGGGTCACCGTCGCTGATACCTGTTAAATAATTGAAATTCAAAAATATATAATTTTATGTAAATTTGTTTATTAAATAAATGATGAAATTCAAAGTCTCTTGATAAAAGCCAACCTGAAAACCGGCGCTTACGAGGGCACCCGTGGGCGTCGCCGGATTTCTTGATCCTTGCAAATCAGCTTCTTTACAATCCTTCGTGCTAGATATACTCTGTTTTCTATTAGCCGGCGAGCTCGCGCCATTATCAAGGTAACTTATGAGTTTGTGCTCTTCGGCGGCGAACGTGCTCATACCAGCTTTGTAATTTTGTGGTGATTGCGGTGCCGATCGATATTTTGCACGCGGGATCATGACTGTTAAGGAGCGATCGCGCTGATCATCGTTAACTGGTATCACTGCGGGTAGATTGGGCTTGTTATATTGATATTACATTTGTGAATTTTTGTCCAAGATATGTTATACTCATAATCAACGTGTTTTAAAGAATTACGAGTATAAGGGAATGTGACAAGAGAAAGAGTAACAGAACGTACCTGCTGCAGGTACCATAGTAGTTTTTCTGGGTGGATGACGAGGTTTTGCGTTGATCTTACGAACTGGTCGTTTGTTCGGCGGCAGCGGTGCGATCATTTGCGGTGGCGGTGGTAAAATGTGTGGTACATGATGGGGTATTGCCAAATCAGTGACGCTACCTTCACTGCTGGTATCACCACCTGTACCTGGGATCATTGCTCGTCTGTCGCCGGTCTTTTGGCCACGTCCCGGACGACGGAAACACGACATACCCACACAGATTGCCAAAAGACCCAACAAAATTGCACCGGCTGTTACCAGAGCTATCAGCAAAACTGTAAAAATACAGAAAAATTCGTTCAATCCAATTATTTAGCTTTCCATTTTCTACATATATTTAAAATTGCCTTATTTAATAGACAATACTGTACCTTTCAGATTAACTTGGCAACGTTGGCCGCTATGCCAAGGGAAGCATTCGCATACTTCTTGACCGAGAGAATTGGTAACACAATGACCTTTATTATTGCAGCCAGTGCATCCTAATGGAGCTTGAGAACATACTCTTCCCGGATACGCTGGATTTTCTGACAAATCGGCCCATCCTTCTCTACAAGAACATTGGTAAGATCCTCGTAAGTTGAAACATGCCGCGTGAGGCGAACAATCGTGATGCGGACCATTTTCTTTGGAAGCACACTCGTCGAAGTCGACAGCTTCAATCTAAATTATATTCAAAATTCAATGTTATAAGCTCATAATTTATTAACAAACATTGAAATTTTGGTTATTAATTATTACGTTATTAATTTACTCATCTCAAAATTAACTAACCAAGTCAAGATTTTTCGAGGCATACACCTCCGTACCACCTAGGCTGTAATTGCTTCCAACTAAATATTTACGAAGGACTTCCTTCAGTCTGGTCTCGTTAGCGTTATCGCTAAGTTGTACATGAAACTCGACTTTTGTGGGATTTGGGAAGAATCCAGCGATCTTAAGTCCTCTGTATACATCCCTTAAGTCACTCTGCATTAAGGTTCTATCTAAGGCATCCTTCGTTGGAACTGCCAAACGTTTGTATACTGCTGATGTAGAATCGTTTAAGACACCTTCATACGTCACTAATTCATGCCCAATACGATCCAAACCAACTCGTAGAGTGTACGTATAAGTCGCTAAAAATTATTACATGTTAATGCAAAAACTAAATTGTTCACTGCATGTGCTAAAGAATACATAAATGTATTTGTGAACATACGCTTGCAAGGACGATCTGGGAACATTCTCGCAAATCCTGGCCGGCATATACATCTCATCTCAGTTTCTACTTCGGCGCACATCTCAGACTTAGATGATTTACATTCCGGTGTGCACTGATTTGCAACAGGTGTGAGAGGCACTACTGGCGCTCCCAATACTCCACCCGCCAATACTCTATGAATTTCATTGCCCGTTGGATCCTGTTCGTCACGAGATACTTCCTCTCCGTATTCAGCCTCCACCTAAAATTCCAATAAATAATATGTCTATTGCAATAAATGATGACTTTCCTCAATACTTTTGTTAAGAAGAAATTAGCGTAAAACTGGCTAAAGAATTTGTGGCTCGAAAAAAGTACGCTTAGTAAAATCATTGTATATATATGTTGAGCTTATACCTCTTCCGCTCCAGGCGCAGGTGGTTTCTGATCACTCATTACGACGAATATGGAATCATTATCCATGACGTTATCATACGACGAAGGTATCCTTGTAACGATCGATTGCAAGATCGTCGAAGTCACTGTAGACACGACGCTCGTCGGACGCAATAATGTTTCTGTCACAGTTTCCACCGTTGTCGTGGTCATCGTGTGCGTGAGCAAAAGCGTTCTCGTTGTTGGTGGCGAACCCAACACTGATGTTTTTGTTCTCGTTACAGTCAATGTCTTAAATCGAGTCACCTAGTTTGCAAAATGTTAAAGCATCATTAATAAAATTCTTCGAAAAGTAACAAGCGAAGAAACAACATAAGCTTCACGCATCAAGAGATGCTCATACCTCTTTTGGCTTCATACGTATGGCAGTGCTGGATTCATTTTTAGGAATGGCACTAACTGTAGTGTCTGCAATGTCTTTCGTCATCTGTGTGGCTGAATCACTTGTTTTAAGACGCATCCTGTTATCCGACATTAACGTGCTGGTCACTTTAGTGATTGAACTATCGACTCTGGTAGCTATTATAGATGATTCTGTGTTTGCTGTCGTGTTTATCACGTTGTATTTAATTACTTGGGACTTTTCAGTCATTTCGACATTTGATGCAGTTGAGTATTCTTGTTTCTTCTGATTCGTGCCAATGAATGTTAAAGACTCGGTGGGTTCCAGTCTCGTCGATGGTGAAATGCTCTCGTAGCTAGATTCCAAATATATTGGATGCTCAGGCCGCTTTACGGGATTTGGAGGAATGCTCAACACATACGATTTCGTTGAATCGTGACCAATAATTACTGACGATTTAGTCGGTTGAATATGCTCCACTTGAGGCGGTTTCAATTTTGTCGGTATTACCATATTTGTTAACGATATTGATGTTGCTTGAATCGCAATTCTAAAAAATATATTATATTATTAATGATTCATTTATTCATGCTATAATAGAAAAATTAAAACTGTGATATTTGTTAAGGCTAATTTACGTACTTAGATACAGGTCTTGTGTCGAAAGGTCGCACAGTATAAATGCTAACGTGTTCTGTCATTTGCGTCTCTGCAGGTCTGAGAATTTCAGGAACATCAACTACGACTGGAAGATCAACGGTGCCGTGAATAATTGGTATCTTGGACTCAATATCGTGGACAACTGGAATATGAGACGTAGCGACAGCGGTGGCTATCTGTATGGAACCAGAAACCGCGACAGCTGGTCTTACGGTAGCTATTTCAAGTGGTTTCGTTGTTGTTAATACCGGTGGTGGTGGCAGAATATCCTAAAACGTAACCAAATATTATTAAATTTTCTATACGTATTTAATTTTAAAGATAAATGTTTTATAAACTTTGAAGATTTTTAATGTATTCAAATGCATTTAATGTATCTCACCTGCGATAGCAATTCTACAAGGAAAGGCCTAGTGAGTGACGGTCTCGGACTGGGTGGAACCATGTTAGGCAGAGGTGGTGCAACCGTTGTCGATTCTTTTAGAGGTATATATTTTGGTGGCTTCAGGCCTGATTCGCTGGTCGTTATCAAAGCGAATCTATCTTCTATCGGTATATGAGTAGTAGTGATATCTACTGGCGGCGGAGATAGTCCAAATACATCGCTCGACGGCGGCGGAGGAGGTTTAAGTCCTCCTTGCTCATCTTTGTTCGATTGGTTGGGCCCTACATTCAAAGGTGGTGGCATCATATCTCTGGAGGGAACGTTCATCTCCTTGATATTAATTGGTCTTCTCTTGATTTCATCTTGCTTATTTTGAGACTCTGAAGATGCGAAATTCGTTTGATACGCTGTGTTTAGAGTTTCATTATTCTTCTTATTATGCGACAGATTGTTCTTTATAATTAACATGCTGGGCGGCCTTTCAGTTTGCGTCTTACTGTCCACTTCCTCACCTATGGCCTCGACTGGCATAGAAAACTTTATGTTCGGACGGTTATGTGTTTCCAATCCCGTGGAACCACTCGAAACGATTACTGGTTTCGGCACTTGAGGCTTTGGTTTTGTCAAGATATGCGGATATTCTGGATGCACTCTTGTTCCAAATGTTCCATGTTCCGGCCGAATAATGCCCGGACGATTGCTTCCGATTGTTGTCGGACGAGATGCGGTGCTGTTCTTATTCTTAGTTATTTCCACGTTAATCTTAGTAGACTGGGATGAGTGCCCCGTTGACAATTTTTGTTGGGATTTTAGAATGTCCGACGTTATTACATCTACATTCCAATCGTGAAGATCATGATTTACTTTTATTTTGTGGTCCAATGTTTGATTAATGAAAGTTTCTGCAGTATTCGGTTTAATATTTTCTGGACGTTTCACGGTGTAATCGGGTCTAACTTCTAATTTAATAGGCGGCTTTGTCACTATTTCCGGTTTGCGATACAATACGGGTCTTGAATCAGGCCTAATCGGCCTGTGATACGGTCTTTCTAATTTATCTATTTCAGTAGCAAATTGAGGTGTGATTGCTGGTGGTTTCAGATCCATAGTATCATCGTGTTTGAGCGAATTTGATGCTGTGGTATATCCGACTTGCGTTTTTGATGTTGGATTTATATTTCCATTATCAGAAACATGAATTCCGTGAACTATGTCATGAATGGGCTTATCTTCTTTTCGTTTATAGCCATAAGGTGTGACAGAGTCCACGTGTACATTGTATACTCCAAACGGCTTGCCTTGTAGTATAGGCAAGTCGTAAGGTCTCGTGTTATAAGGGTCAGCATCGTAAGGTTTTTGGAGTAATATTTTTCCATCGATTTCCGCTTGCTGTACTTCTAGCGGTTTGCCCATAATCGCATTGATGGAAACGACTGTTCCATACGGAGTTTGTAATTTTAAGGTTTGATTATTATCTTGAGAATACGCAGTATTTATCGTAGCATTCTTGCCCTGATTATTAGTCTCCTGTTTCTTATTTCCTTGTTTATAATTATTCTGATAATTTACATACTCCGAAGCACCAATGTCGGAATCCAACAATGTCTGTTCAGACTGCGTATTGGTTTGCCACTTTTCGGAATTATCTTCTGATGATGTATATTGCGGTTTCGTAGAGGGTACGTGAGAATGTTTGTTTTCTTCTGATATCGGATTTAGATGTAAAGGATTGTGATATTCTATTGCTCCAGTTGGCACGTAATCGTTCTGTTCAGTTGGCGTATTTGGTACTGGAATATTACTCACGCTTATTTTGTCAGAATAAATGTATGGTGGTCTATTTTGAGGATCTATCTGAATGAACAATTTAGGCGGTACTCTAGTAGACTCTTGATGAGATTGACTAATTGGTGGGCGATGTGGTAATGCAAAAATGTTTTGTGTTTTTATCGGAGGCCTCTGTGGTCCAGGATAGGTTGGTTTCCTGACCAGAGGATAACCAGTAGGTCGTTCTACAACGACATGTCTATCCAGGGGACGTTTGGTCGTCGGGCTTGATATGGGTCGCGGCCTCGGACGACTATTTATTGCGAATCTGTTTGGCTTCTTATCAGATTTCCAGTTAGTTCCCAATGTTATTTCGTTTCCAGAATCTGGTTTGCCAGGCAATATGTATCGATGTGGAATTTCAGCTGGTGTGGAAACTTCTACACGTCTAGGTGGAGCTTGTTCTGGATTTTGACCATCTAGGAAATGACCATGCACTGATGGTTGAATAGAATGAGAATGAACAGATGGATGAGACTGTGGTCGACCGTTTATTGTCTCCGGTTTATGGTGCACAAGGATTTCCGTATGTACGTGACCTTGACTAGAACTTTCAGATCCATCAGGACGTTTGATTAAGTGAACCTCTGATGGTCTTTTATCAGGTCGCAATAAAGGTGTTTCTTGTACTTCTTGCGGTCTTCCGTAATCAACGCGTACGGACGACAGTAGAGTAGCGTGTGGGCGATTGGAGAAACTCGGTTTCGGAGCACCAGGCTTAAAGTTGATAGGTGGTGACGGTGGAAGCATAAAATCAGCTGGATTTTTCTCGCTTGAATATTGTGGTAAATCTTCGACCTATAAGTATATATATAATTATTATGATATATTCTATTATTTTCTATGTTTTTTATTTAATAATTTGTATTATTACACGTTATTTATTACTACAAAATTTAACAATATTTTATATAGTAATTCAACTAACATTAAAGCATCTATTTTACATAAAAAGTTTTGTACCTTTTGAATGCCAACGAAACCTGGCCCAACTTCTGGTTCTGGATAAGGTGATGGATCATCGAAATATTGACCACTTATATGAGGCTCGTTGGTGTCTCCAAAAATCAGAGCTTGTGTTCCACCTTGAGGAATCACAACGTTAGCTACTTGACTTGGTTGTATATTAACTAACAAAGGTTGTCCAGTCGATCTGTCAATGACATGTGGTATTTGATGAACTATTGGTTCAGTAAAAATAGGTTTCGATTCTGACTCCTGAATGACGATAGAACTATCTGGCAATAAAGGATCTTTTTGTGCCCACGGCGGCCGTTTTTGTTCTTCCACAAGCAATGTAGTTGGACGAGGTTTTTCAATTGGTTGTTCTGGATGAATCTTGAAAGAAATTATCATGTATTGCTGCACTTCACGGTTTATAATACAAAGAAAAAAAGTTCTTATTTAAAAAAAATATCTTACGGGTGGCAAAGGAGGTGTTAAGGGATCCTTAGCGCTCCATGGCCTTCTATATTTTTCTGGATTCCATTCTGGAATTTTATGGTTCACATTGGGATTTGCATATTGTTCCACATTTGGTCTATCAGGTGGCTTTAGCAAGGGGTCATTTTCTAAAATATCTTGCTTGGATACAATTCTTTTGGGCGGTGACGATTGGACAGGGAACAATTTTTGAGGTTTCTTAGAAAGTGCATGATCTATATCAAGAGGAATGGAAACTGGCACATTTAAATGTTCTTCATAAATCTGATGCGCCGGCAAGATCTGTATCTGTGGACCTTGCGCGGCTTGCGGTTGAGTATCGCGATCATTTTCTAGGACTTCCAAGACAGGATGTACTGGAATATTTGGTACTGGTAATGGTGGAGGTTTCATGCCGATATGTTTTTCATCTTTCAAAAATGTTTGTGGTGGCCTCGGCGCCATTTTTCCCGGCTTTCCTATAATAACGTCACTATTTGCAGTGATCACTTCACCCGGAGATATCGGTATACCATCGGCAAGACTACTGGCAACTTTGTGGCGTGTCTCGGCAATATAATTATGATTGAGATTTGCCAGATGGGCAGCTGAAACGAGCAACTATGTAATAATGTAGTAATCCAGAAATACAATAAGTAAAACATTAATAATCTAAAGAAAGTTACCAATATGTTGACTTTCTGCGGTTTCTATATCACCATCAGCGAATTCTGCAACGGGTATGTAAATTGGAGATCTTTGCGTTGTGACTTCTTGGGCGTCTGTGAGAGGTGCAGTATCGTTTCTGCGACTAGCTGCAGTTTTTCCTTGTAATAATCCAGCCATCGCCGTGATAACTGGGCCCAGGGCAGACAAGCTATTAATTCCCAAGGAACCCAAATTAAGAAGATTGCTAACTTGAAGATCGTCTCCGGATTGAGGATTGGGTTGTTTGTTTTGTTCATTGCTTGCCAATAATGTCGTACCATTGTTATCCTGTTTAATTAATATAGCCGATAATTTGATGAATATTTTCCATTAGAAGAAATGCTGATGATTTTTTAATTTATTAAAAAACCGTTAAATAATACCTGCTTATTAATTAAATCTGATGGCTTTACATCAGCACCAATATTTTCTGACAAAATCGCCGATGATGCTGCAGCCGTTGTGCTCATGGAGCTTGTCTCGTGTTTTTTCATTTCCGTAAAGGAGGATGTTTCCGAAGTTTCCAGATTCGTAGTCGCGGTTGGATCAATTTGATCTTCTTCATCAAAAAAGATGATCGTTGAGCCAGTGACGACATTTTTCACCGGATCTGAATGGTGTGCGGTTGTCAACAAAGCATTCATGTAACCGGCATCTAATAAACTTGGAGCTATCGATTCGGTCACGACATTTTCAACGATATGCGAACGAGACGTTACGGTTGTTGATGTTTCGCCGTCTGGACCAGCCTAATGAAAAAGAAATTTTAAATATATGTAATATTTTCTATTAATTTTTTGGAAATTTTATTAATTTTTGGAAATTTTATATCTCTTATACTCTGTAAATACCTGTAGTAATGTCGTAAAGTAAGTGAAGGTAGTAAGGTACGTTTTAGTAGCGAAGATCTGTATGGGTTCTGGAGTAGCATTGATTGGAGCAGTTTTCATGGTTGTTTTTCGTACCGGCACTTTCTCCAGTACTACGTCAGTTGATGTGGCTACGTTCGTACGAATCACTGTACTTCCTTTTTCCAAAAAGGTGTTGAAGTACGTATACGTGATGTAATAGGTTTTCGTTGTATCCGTTACACTACCGTCGGTGTTGTCCAAGGCAGTCAAGGTAGTCGTGACGCTGGTCGGTCGTGGCGGAGGTGCTGATTCTGTTACTATTAACTAGAAAAAAAAATTAAAAAGGAAAATAGCATCGCAACAGATACTGATTTATGTGAAAATTTATGAAAAAACAAAGAACCTGAGTAATTGTGTCGCTGACCGTTTCTATTTTCGTTCGACCTTCTTCTATAAATGTCTTTTCCAGCACTCTAGTACTGAGGTATGTATTAGTTTCCGGCTGCGGTGCTTCTGATGGTTCAAGAATCATGTCTAGGTAATGCTGCGGTGCAGTAACCGTGTTTGTTATGACTTTCGTGCTACTTTCTAAGGCGTCATTTACATCCCGGTGATCTGTGTTCAAAGTCAGATACGTGTAAGTTGTTTTAAATACTTCAGTACGCAAAGTTGGAGATGCCTCCAAAGTCACGGCTGCCGTTTCAGACCCAGGTTTTCTATGTCGTTCTTCTGTCGCTGTGTTTGCCACCACCTAAGAGAAAATGATTAAAAAATTATTATGGAATGCAGAGCATCTTACAAAACTTGGCTCTAAAATATTTTTATTGTATTTGAAGTGAAAATAATACAGTTGTTAAAATCTTTTTGTTTAGATTGTCTTTTTCGCGGTTTAGAACTATCTATATTTCTTTAATGAACTATTTAAACACCGTAGATTTTTTAAATATATTTTTATATTTAATTTAAGTTCTCGAGTTTAAAATTCTTTTCTTCTCAGAGGAGTTCTGAGTTGATGATATCATTCTTTTTTATATTGCCTAGAGTTCTCTGTTATTGAAAATACCGTAAATTCAGAAATGAAAAAGTTCTCGAGTTAAAAACTCTTTTCTTCTCAGAGGAGTTCTGAGTTGATGATATCATTCTTTTTTATATTTCCTGGAGTTCTCTGTTATTGAAAATACCGTAAATTCAGAAATGAAAAAGTTCTCGAGTTAAAAACTTTTTTCTTCTCAGAGGAGTTCTGAGTTGATGATATCATTATTTTTTATATTGCCTAGAGTTCTCTGCTATTGAAAATACCGTAAATTTAGAAATGAAAAAGTTCTAGCCATTGAAAATTTTTTCTTTCATCATTCCGTTAGGTTTTCCCGCACGCCGCTGTATATTAGGTGGCCTCAACTTAGAACTCATCCGAGTTAAATTTCAGATACATAACTTCTTTAGATTTCGATTGTATGTTCGCATTTTAGAGCTACATCATGCAATTCTTTCAATTGACATACTATTAAGTAATTACGAAAAATTCCTTAATTTTGTCATTTTTCAATATTCATAAATTATAATGACAAAAGAGGATATACTTCGATATATTTTAATTGTAAATATGTATGTAGATGTATTTGCATAAGCACCTGCTGCTCTGTAGAGACGGTAGTCGTCCCATCTTTAGTGATCGTGCTGAGATACGTGAAAGTTGTTGTGCAAGTCTTCGTGACAAACTCGTTTGGTTTATCCTGCGGGAGGAGCATGACCACCGCGTCTGACAAGGTGAGGGTAGGTTGAGGATTCGAATTCTCCCATCGTAGAGCCGGAGTGGGCCCAGCTACGATAACTTCCACACCGTTTGACATTACGCGGGTCGCTAGATTGAATCTGCGTCCTTCTTCCTCATCTTTTGCTTCATACTCTGCTATTATTATAATGTCATTAGCAGCAATTTCACAACATGTTGCGTCTATAAACAGAGTCGCTTCGCAATAAGGATTTCATTTGACTATTTTTTGGAAACTTTTTAAAAACCAGATCTTGTATGTATACATTCTACCTAATATTGTAAAAAATGCTATCAGAAAATTAAGCTTACATATCATTCACATTATATAATCCAATTATTAAATATAATACCTACATTAATATGCAGAGAGAATTAAAAGAAAGTATTTTTATAACGTTTAAATTATACATTATTAATTGTACAACAGTCTTTTTACAGAGATATGTTCAAATTATTGAAATTACACTTCATACATACACATACACATACACATATATATGTGCATGCGTAGTAATGTATATCTATATAATAATTAAAAGAAAAAACGTAAATTTAGATATGTACAAAGTCATTTTGTCATATACATTATGTACATTTCATACAGGGTATAATGTACAACAAAATTTAGAATACCAAAAGCCAATTAACAGAGCATTTATACAGTTCAATAGTCCGTTTCGTACAAGTCTAACCGAATTCACGTAAAGTCAGGAAATCTATAGCGAAAAAAGTTTATTAGTCTAAGGATTATGTTACATAACGATCACATACATACACCAAATACGTTCACATCGCTGAACTGGCTATTTTCGCATTTATTTATTGTCTTTTAGGGGATGCTCAATAATAATTTTTAAATAATTTTTATTATATTTAATCATATATTCATTTTATAGTTATTGTATATCGTGTACAAAAATTAAAAAAATTTGTATATCATCTTTGGTGAATGGTGCAATCGTCGCAAGAGAGAGGTGTCAGATGGAAAAAGGGCTACTCACCGGCAGCGGGTACTGGACTATACACAGACGATATGACGTTGGCTGACGACTCCACGGTAGGAGTCACAGTCACTGTGATGGGCACCGTCAGCGTAAGTGTCGTCACTCTCGGTCGTACGGTCGTCGACGATGTCACTTTAGTTTCCAGTCCGTTAAGTTGCGTCACTACGTACGTATACGTCCTTAATCGCGTCGATGTCACTACTGTTTCAGTATAATAAACGCTTACTGTACTAGGTTCCAACGCGAGATTTGTCATGGACTCGGTCATTAAGTCGATCGTGGCCGGTTTAGATGGCAAGATCTCGGGGAAATCGAGGCGGGACAGTGACAAGTAAAGATCATCCGCAAGTCCGGCCTCGATCTCTTCTGGCGTGGGTGACGCGATCTTGGTGGTGATTTTTGTCACGGGAATTGTCTCGAGTACGGAAGTTTCGGAGACTGACGATTTCTCATGAGTGTAATTCACGCTCAACGGTATCACGCTGGGTATGTACGAATCAAGATGATCTGTCGTATCGGTATCATGCACTGATGATTTCGTAGCCTCGAGTGGTATAACACTCTGGTATCTTGGCGTAATTGTAGAATCGGGTGAAGGGACTGTTTCGACTGCAGAAGTCGAAGTCGAGTTAGAATCAGCTTTGCTATCTAGTTGTATGGGTTGTACTGTCAACATCTCTTCTGGGATTTCGCTGGTTGCTTGCGTAATCGTGCTGCGTTCTGTCGAGTCTTCAACGGTTTTGCTCAAGTTTTGATCTTTATTTTTTATATCAAGTGTTGTCATCTCAGTGACAGGGATGTATGTTGCCATTGCATCGTCTGTTGTAGTGTTTTCTTCATCAAGATGTCTTATAGATTCGGTTAGTCCGTCTGGCACATTCAACGTAGTAGTATCATCCTTGAAAGTACTTTGCTCTTCAAAACTGGCCATAGTAGTGTATTCTTTTGTTGTAAATTTATTGTCATCATCTTCTTCGATAGAAACAGGCATAGTAGTTGTTAAATCTTTATTTAATGTATCAAGTTTAGTTAATGTCTTGGTAGTAGCGTTGTTGTCGCCTAAAACAGTATCGATTGATTCCGTTATGTTTGTCGATGTAACATCGAATTCTTGAGTTGTTCTCACTGCTTGTTCATCAGGTGATTTTTCTGACGTAATTTGATAGATTGGTTTTGTCGTTACGGCAATATCATCAATCTTTGTCAGCATTTCAACATCGCTTTTATTAGATACAATATTATCTTCGTCTTTAGAAGAAATTATTTTGGGATATTGCTCATCTTTCATTAAACTATCATCGATATTTTCAGTCGTGGTAGTCGTGTCAGGATAATCATGTTCGTATTCTTCATCATCCCTGTCATCTTCCTCATCGGACGCAGGGAAAAAGAAATTATCAGTAATGATCACTGGTGTGTTCGACATGCTTTCTTCAGGTAAAGCAGTGAAGCCACCTCCCACTGATACGAAACTCGCTCTCTCTTCCGGTTTATTATCAATAAGATTTGGCGTTTCTTCAAGACTGGGCGTAGTGATTGCAGAATCTCTGTCTTTAATAACTTCATCTTTCTCTTCTTCATCTGAATATTCGTCATCATACTTGGAAGAAGCTACGGTGAAAAATCCAGTAGTAATAATGGCAAAAGTCGGCGTCGGTGTTATTGGTCGCACCGCAACTAATTTCTTTCTAGTTACTCTAATCTTATGCTTCGATGAAGTTGACGGTATCAATTTGGACTGGAGTTTTCTGCGTCTAGTTATGGTCACTTTATGCCTTCCGCTGGAAGACTGATAATTCTGCAAGTCTGGAATGTCAGTTGGATAGATCGATTGGTCCGATCCAAGAGTCCTGACACGAGTTACTACGATTCTTCGTGGTGCGTGCGTGGCAGACGCGTACGCAAGATTCTTTGTATAAGGTGTTACAGGTCTGCGCCTAACAACTGTAAGCTTGTGTTGCTTAGCATCTCTACTACGCACCACGGGCACTCGAATTCTGACACGTTTTCGTGGTGTCTCTTCGAGAGATTTTTCGTTATTATCCACGTTAGCTTTTCTTATATTTATATCATCCTCGTTTGTGGACCATACGTTAAGGATGCCTTCCCTCTCGCGTTCGATGTTCGTGTTTCCATATTGCACCGACTCATCGTAGAAATCACCTGCAAAGGCGACGTTTCCACTTGTCTCTTTAAACACATAATCCATCTCGTACTTAAGTTTACTCCGCTATCCGTATCAAAGTCTATATGATCAAGCAGAGTGTAATGATTAAGCCATTTTCAAGGATTGCTTTCATGATGCGTTAATTGATCAAAGTTAAATTACGTTGCCGTCTTATGTTCGTTTTTGTATGTTCATTCGAGTGTGTGGGATTTTGCCTTATACACTTGCATTTTAGTAGTATTAAACAGCGGGCGCACGACTGTTGTAATGTTGTCGGCGAGACGAAAGAGTATCATGTCTGGTTTTGTCGTGTGGGCGCGCGTGCGGCGGCAAATCGAGGTTGTGTTAGTAGAAGGAAATGTGGGACGACGCTCGAAAAGGAAGCTTTTAGAAGGATATAAGAGAGTCGAGAGAGATTGGGAAAGAGCAAACTGAATAAAACAGACACGAGATAGTCACCCTCGCGGATGACTCCCGTTTTAGCCGAAATTGCCGAATTACCCATAATCTTTCTTCGTGCAACTTTGAGGAAAGGGATTTTGGCAGTCTCGAAATTGTCTATATTACATACGTAGCGACATCGATTTATATCGACATTGCTCGTTTTTTTACTGCTATAATGTATCCGAAGAAGCTGAACCGACGCTCTCCGAATGGAAGAGATTAAGAAAAGGCGGTTAGCCTCAGACGAAATTCTAAGTAGGTTTTGATAAATTTATGGATTTATAATATAAGGACAAAAGGAAAGAAGATGAGGAGCAGAAAGGAATGTTCACGGAAGGATAAAAAGTTAGGTATAAATGGATGTGGAAATGTGCCGTCCGACGTCACCCACTACGCTCTCAAGACTTTGTGTTGGTGCATGTGCGTCGATAGAATCTTCACTTCCTGTCAAAATGGCAACGGCCTCTTCTCTGGCGTGCAACGACGGCGCTATGGAAGGTCGGACTTCGACAGCTGCTTCTAAAACATCTCTTCGTCTTCTGGACGTGCTGGCGGAATCGCCGACTTTTACAGTACTCAGGACAGTGCTAAACTCCCCGGGTCTGCGACCGGAAACATAAAGCGTCACCACGCTGGACTCTGCCTTGGAAGCCGCGGAGGCCTTGGACTCCTTCTTTTTGTCATTCGGCTTACCACGTCCACTGCGTCTGGAAGGCTTCTGATATTCCTCCACTTCATATTCCTCCTCGGAATACTCATAACTGTCATGTCTATAATCGGAATCAGCTGGTTGGTGTCTTCTTTCGACTTCTCCCGGTAAAGTGTTGCTCTGTGTAAACGGAGCAGCCGCGAACAAAGGATCCAATAACGGATTGGAGTTCTGCGGCTGCGGCTGAGGTTGTTGAAGCAATAACAAAAGGGAATTTAAGTTGGCCGCTGGTATTGCGACTGTTGGAGTTACCACAACGGTGTCCGTTATGAATTCCGTCGCGGTAACGACGTTGGTCGAGGAATCGACCAGGGTCGTCAGAATCTCCTTCCCGCGGAAAGTCAGAGGAATGACAGTGCTCTGGTGTTTCGTTATTGTAGTGACGTAGGACGTGGTGCGTGTATTATATTGCGTGGTAGGTGTGGCTTGAGGTTGCAGCAGAGGATTCGGCCCTAACTGACCCAATAGTAATTGCGACAGAAGAATATTGGCAAGGGGAGCATTGCCGGGCAAGGAAGGTTGTACTGTGGAAACTATATTCTCCACGGAATATACTGTTGTAGGTACAATTACTGATTGAGAGACGCGGCGACCGGCAAGACTCGTGAGGGTGTGCGAGATGCGAGTGGTAGGTGTTTCGTGAAGCAAAAATCGTGTAACTTCAGTCTGGCCTTGAACATTAGTGCCTGTCACTTCGCTAACGATCACAACGAGCGGCTTGCCATCTCCTGCTGTTACTGTGCTATATTGAGAAGGCCCAAGGACCTCAGTACTGGGTTGTGCCGTTATGATATTTCGATGTTCCGTAATACCGTTATTCACCACGGGAATCGTGACTTCTGTGGGTACATAATGTGTCACGGTTATGGTGCCATCGAAATTCGGATATACTGTAGGCGATTCTCGGATGTCCTCATGAGACCCTCTACCTCTCGTAGGTGTTCTTCTGTTTCCATTTCTTCCATTTGATCTTGAAGTCGCGCGAGAGGGTGGTACTCTTCGAGAATTTGGAGATTCAGTTGGAGATTTTGATCCGTTTCGTAGTCTTGGTGGTCTTACTCTTCCGTTCTCAGTTGGTTTATTCGTAGCTCTGCCATTTGTTCTCGGACCAGAAGTTGGCCTTTTGTATCTATTTGAAGAGGAATCCTTTTCCCGCAGTGTAAATTGTCTGCCGTTGCCTGAAGTTGGTGATGGCTTTATTCGGACAGATCCGTTTCTATTTCCATTCGACTGTTTTGATCTTGTTCTAGATTTGCTCTGCTGATTCGCCAACTCTGTTGTTTCTGCTGATATTTGATCTGGAGATTTTTGTTGTGGTGTTAAGCTCCGTGCACGATTATTATATCGTGCGAGAGGCTTTGATGCTGACTTTGCGCTATCTTCTTTACTCGCTAAAGCATCCAACGAATCAGATCTCTCACTTGCAGTAGGTTGAGTGGGTCTACGAAAGCGACTGCTGTACGTTCTCAATTGACTAGCTTGACGACGAACTCTTCTTGTTCTGAATCCAAAAGGTCTAATTTGTACAACGGGTCCAGTAGCTTTCCCAGAACGACGATTCACATTTGACCTTCTGTCCTCATGTTCCGAGCCTTCGTAATCGTTATCCGATATTTCTTCAACGGCCTCGCCTTCGAAGATTCCGTCATCCTCGCCTTCGTGTTCCTCATTTGAATCAATCGGTTCCTCAGTAGTTACTTCTTGCTTTCTACCAAGAAATCCGCGCGGTGGAAAGAGGCCTGTATTACTTGGTCGACTTCGTGTAGACACTGGAGGAGTCGCTCTAGCGTTTGTTCGTCCACTGTTCGCTCTAGGAACTGTCGGCGCACTTGGTCTATTTAAATTACCCGATCGTCTCGGCGTTGTAGTTGCCGGTGGTCTTGGAGTAGTTACTGATCTGCCATTATTGTTTAAATTAATAGGTCTACGGAATCTTAATAATGGATTCGTGGATCTTCTGGACGATTCTGTCGTAGTTTGCAAAGGAGTAGTAACAGTTTCACCATCGAAATATTCCGTGAACGGTGTTTCATCCGTGAAAAGCGTAGTTGTAGTAAATTCATTAGCGTCATTTTCTTGATCGTCGTGCCTAACAGTAGGTTGTCCCCTTAATAACGTTGATGACGGTCGGATACCTGCTCGGTATCTCGAAGAAACGCCAGGAAATGCAGAGCTTGAAGAGCGAACTGCAGCTCTAACGGAAGATCCTCTTATTGATGTAGGGCCGCGTCTGTTACTTTGAAATACAGACGAAGGAGTTATTCTAGGCTGCCCTCTACCTCGAGTACTACCCGTTGCAAATGCCGAGCTGTATGAACTCGAGGTGGCGGTTCCCCGTCTACCCGGGAATCTTCTAGAACTTGATGGAGTTAATGTCGAAGAATATGGCCCAATAGGCGAAGTGACACGACCTCGTGACGACGCAAATCTGTTACCCTTACCAGCTAAAGTAGCAGTTATTGTAGGAGTTATATCCGTTCGAGTAATGGTCGTTGCAGCTTGCGCGCCTTTACGTTTCGGATTGAAAGTCGGTCTATTTCTGGAGGCAAACGGTCTAATTACTGGCGTGAAAGTTCTCTTTCTAGTCGAAAATGTCAACCGTGATTTCTTTTTAGAACTTTGGTCTTCGCCCTCTTCACCTTCTTCATCGTCTTCCTCATTCTGTTCGGAGTCTTCGTCTTCCTCATGAGCTGTTGTAGGCTCCTCGGACAGAGAAGATTGGATGACAGCAGGGAAAGGTGAAATTTCCGGGATATTCGTTGATTGGCTTGGAGATAAAGTAGAAGTCGGTGCAATACTTGTGGGACTTGATACAAAATAGCTAGAAGTACTTTCGATTATTTGAGCATATCTGCCCTCGATGCTGGTGCCGATAACTTTTGATTGATAAAACGTGGTAGTTTCGTTATTTTCAATTTGGCCTTGAATCAGACGCACTAGGCCAGTCCGATGACCTTGAAGTGGTACGATACTCGCTTTTTTCTCTTCGTCTATTTTAGTACTCGATGTACTCTCGATCACTTTAGCATAAATCCCATTCAGAAGAGTACCAATTTGCATAGTCGTAAAGTAAACTGTAGTAACTTCATCGGCATCTATTACGCTTCCTTTATTTAAGGACAAAACACCCGTAGGAAGAACCGGAGTAGCTGTCAAGGACGGTAACGGTGGTGTCTCTATCGTTGTCGAGCTCTTCACCACTTGTGCATAATATCCATCTATGTAAGTACCGTACACATCCGTCGTGTAATGAGTTGTAGTATCATCGTGCACCTCGCTTGAGTGTATCGTAGAAATTAAACCTGTTTTCGGAGCTTCTGTTTTGGAAGCCACAATTGTCTTGTCGTCGGTACCCAGTGTCTGAATTGACGGATACACAGGCCCATCAATCGCTCGGCCGGTTGCCTGTTGCGTCGTAACATCTGGTGTCGATACACTAGTTACTGTTTCCAATCTGCTATTCAAAATTGTCTCGTTTCCAATGTAGGATGTAGTGAAGTAAGTGAATGTAGTATAAAAGGTTACAGGTTCGGGCGAAATTGCTGAAGCATTTATGGAACTCTGATTATAAGAGCCGGTTATGATTCCTTTAGATAGAATGTCTGCATTGTCGGTGACAGGTTCTTCAGATACACCGCTGCCTAAAGGTGTAACTTCGTTATCTGCCGTGACTTTAGATTCTTTTTCGTTTATCGGAGTATCCTCCTCAGGTGGATTCAGAGTTGGTGTATAAGTCATTATTACACCAAGTTCCACCGTTGGCGTGGGTGATACTCCTGGCGTAACGACGTTGCTAACCGTTTCCTCGCGGCTGGTTGTTATGATATCACCACCTTTATAGAATGTCGTCCAATAAGTAAAGGTCGTGAAATATGTCACGGGCAGCGTACTAGTTGGAACCGGTGCCACTGGAGACGGTTTTAAAGTTTCCGTGACAACATTTGTAACTGTTTCCAAACGACTGGCGACATTCGTTTGATCGCCTTTGTACATCGTCGTGAAATACGTAAAAGTGGTATAACTAGTCTGCAAAAGTAATGTCGGCGCTGGCTCTACTTCGTGATTGTTAGACTCTGATAATTCTTGATCTTCGGGAACTATATTTCTCTTGTCCACATCGAGAACTGTACCACCACCAGAACTGGAAGACGACACAACGTCCGTAATCATAGAACCCAATACTTCCACATCAGTCGGAGGATTGGGCGTAACTTGTGCGCCAACTTGGAAATTGCGGAATAAGCGCTCGGTAGTAGGTTGATCTTCCCAGGTAGTAGGCATTTCTGTCGTTGGCTCGGTGATGCTTTCAATCGAAGTAACAGATTTATCATTTTGCGTTGTTTGAGCATTTGCTTGCTGAACTTTCTTTGCCAATGAGAGAGCCTCTTCCTGAGATTTCTGACGTTGAAGAGCCTCTAGATAAGCTAAGATTTCTGGAGGAACAGCAGATTCAGATTTCGATGTTGCTGCTTGAGTTGTTTCCTGCGGAATTGATTGAACGTTTGTAGGTGTAATAGTTTCTGTAACAACGTTAGTGAAGACCTCGGTTCGCGTCTCAATTTCTGTTTCATCATCCACAAAAATCGTAGTAAAGTATGTGTAAGTCGTGTAATAAGTCTTAATTTGTTCTTTTATCGCTTCACTCGCCATAGCTGGAGTGGGGCTCGGTTCTAAATCAGTGATCCATCCATCGGATGTCTCAAAATCATCGATGGTTGTGATAGATTCCGTTGGAACATTTTCGTTTCCTGTCGTAGTGTCCTGCTGCTGGAAAGTAGTTGGATTTTTTTCTGTCGTTTCGTCCTCATTAATTGGCTCGGTACCTTTGTTAAAATACTCAGGAGTTCGAGCATTTGTTATAGATGGTAAAACATTCTGCGATATCGTTGTTGGTGATATTAAAGTGGAGTCATCCTTTTCGAAAAGACCAGCAACAACGGCGGAAACGCCATTCGGTCCAATAGTCTGCGTGATTACGTTAGTCTCGACAACTTGTCGACTAGATACGCTTGATGTATTTTCTTGGAAGAAGGTTGTTAGATATGTATACGTTGTGTACAGAGTCTTGAAAATGAGCTCTATTTCCTCATCTTGCTTAGTAGTTTGCTCCTCTTCCATTTCACTGGACAGATTTGGTGTTTTTTGCGTCGTATCTGATGGCAAAGAAGCAGTAGAACGGATCGAGTCGGTCGCACTAGGACGAATCAATTCTGTTAAAAAGGTTACTTCGGAAGAGACTACTTCTCGAGAACGTATCGAGGTCGTAGTCTGATCATTGCCATTAGGAATAAAGAAAGTTGTGAAATATGTAAACGTTTTGTAGACGGTAGAAGGTAATAATCTAGTGGCCAGCGTCGCTTTCCCTTCATGTAATTTGTGTTCGATAGGTCGGAGACCATTTTGAGAAGAGCCGCCTTTAATACTGCGACCTTGAGGGTCGCCTGGTACGATATCATTAGGAATTTCATCGTCCAAAGTTGGCATCATTGACTCCGTCGTTCCTAACACTCTCCTCGCACTTTCCAATATGTCCTTCAAAGTCGTCAAAACGCTGTCTGTCGTACCTTTTAGTGGAGTAGTGAGTTCATTCATTTCAAATGGTGTTTCCTCACTGGTTGTGATTGTCGTCGGTGTGGTAGAAGGTAATGCTTCAACAGTAGTGTCCTGGTCAGATTCCGTTCCTGTTGTGCCGTATTCTACTGTAGTGTCGTCAGCTCCGTACGTTACGGTGGCTTCATCTGGGAAAAAGTACACGTTTGACGACGTGTGAATGATTTGCGCGTAATTGGTGCCAATATAAGTGCCATAAATATGACTCTTGTAATGAGTTGTAGTGCCATCTAATGATGTTGTTGAATCAACAACTTTTAAAAGACCTGTTGGCTTTAACGATCCCGTTTCAACGTCAGGTATCATCAATAACGGTTCTGTGGACATCTTGGAGGATTCAACCTCGACGTCTTCGGTAACGCTAGGTTGGATATTAGCACGGTTGATAGCACTCAAAAGTTGGTCTTCATGCTTCTGGCCTCCTTTGTAGGGTAAATCAGTTCTTGCTTGTTCCATGACGGTCGTAGGCCGAATCTTCAGTACTGCCACGCCGTCGTCTGGTCGAAGTGTGGCGTCGCCTTTGATCGTAGTAGCCGGGCGTCCCACTGGTGCCGGCGATGTGCTTGGCGAAAAGACGATAACAGTGTCGCCAACCGTAGTCGTGAAGTCCGCAAAACCATGATAAGTCACCGTAGCAAGAGGCTTCGTGTCCGGCTTCTTTTGTGGCACAGGTCTTAGCTGTGGCTTGAAGATCTTCGGCACTCGTGGCCTAAAGCTTTTGGATTGCGCATCGTCAAAGGAATCGAAGCTGCTCGATACGTACTCGTGCTTGACGGTGTAAGTGGGTAGATTATCGGCTGGTCGAACCTTTGCCGGTTTGAATCGTTGCGCATCAACATTTAGCTCTCTCTTGCTGAATATATCATTTTCTCTGGACAATTCGTCCAGTTTCGAGGTATTTCCCGTTTCTTTCTGTTTCTCCGAGTCGCTTGATTCCGCATCGCTCGGCGCTTCTAGCTCTTCTATGGCTCTGATCGGCGCATTATCAAGAGCCACTCTGAGCCGCCAATCATCTTCTGGTGCTCTTGAGGGATAAACAACATAGGGACTTGATGGATCTGGACTCGGCTCTTTATCGTAGAATACTCTGCTGGATGTGGATAGAATTCTCGCGTAGAGACGACCATTGTCTAGGGTCGTGCCAAGAACCTGAGTGGCGAATTCGGTGCTCGCACCGTCCTGCACGAATGTTCGTGCAGTTTTTGTCAGTAATCCAACGGGAGGTACGGACTTTCCAGGGCGTGCCGAAACCAAGAGGACTGTAGTCACTCCTGAAGAGCCAAATTTAAGAATGAAGAGTGTAACAGGAGTAACAGACAACATGATGTTACAACAACACAGAATAACGGGATGCCCGCGCGTCGATGATTTATTAATGAGATCATCGCAAGCAAATAAAGGTCAGGAAGCAAGTATATCGACAGAGTAAAAGACGGAGTTGTAAAAATTTTACAGTTCATTTAATACGAGACGTATATGACGAATTCAATTTGTTCAGCCACGTTTCAACCGAATTCGAGAGTCCATGTCACAATCGTCAGACCGAGTACATGCATCGGCGTTTGTTTGCATCGATAAGATGATTCGCGTCATATATATTATAGTTATTTTTTATTGTTATGTAGGTCGTCGGAGAGACGGAGTGGCGGACGGACGTTGGAGGCAGACGGCATCCAGTTGTTGAGAAGAGTTGAAGGCGGGGGAGCAGACGGGAGCAGTAACAGAAACAGAAAAAAAGAGATAGACGATCTTAGTAGACGAGCCTTCTTCTTTCGTAACCTAGGACACCTGTTGTAATACTATCCGCCGTACCCTTAATTCGCATAATTTGCAATCATTACTCTACTTTTCGAAAGATACTGTTCCCTTTGAACAGAGAATGAGAGAAATTAGCATGCGTACGAGAGGAGAAGAAAGAAACGCGTTTAACTATTGTTTGCTTATGTACAACCCCTGAGCTTTGAAAATTCAAAAATCACTGAACGATTCTATGTAAGGGAGAAAATGATTGTTACCTAAAATAATATTATACACTCATACGTACAAGAGTTGAAGTAACAAAACAATTATTATTTCTTTGTTCAAAAGACATATTTTTTGTGCAGTGATGAATTTTCATTTTCTGGGGAAGAACACTTCGCAGTCATTCATACGATAGATCTAAAAACCCAATTACCCCTCTAGAAACGAAATGACACATATATATATCACAGTCTTTTAGCGATAGGAAAGTACTTTGCGCTTTTGAGAAACTTATTTACACGGCCGCACCTCGCGTCAACACGCACATGAATATCTGAGACGCGGAATAGTATATCATGAGAAGAAGTAAGTTAGAGAGCAGAGACAAAGAGTAAAGCAGAAAGACTTCGTTCGATATTGCAGGATTGCACTCAAACCTTGTAAAAAAAGATGTGAAATCTAAGCGTAGAAGCATCGTACGATTCAGTTTTTGAGTGCGATCCTTATCTATGTGATCAGTGTGATTCAGGTGTCGCAAATGTGTCACGACTAATATACACTTGTTAGGCACGTTACATGAGTCTTGTGGAGACTTACCCTCTAGGTCCCTCTGTATCCTGGAAGCTCTAACATTTGATAAAGCTTCATCTGAAAGAAAAGGAAAGAGATGCTTTTAGCATATGTATGTCATTGCTCAGTTTAATTTAATATACTCGATTTGCATACACGCGCGCGCGCGCGATACATAGGCGCACAGTACAAGGTTGCTTTGACGCGTTCAACGCAGAGGAAACAGTGGGTGGTGAAAGGAAATTATCGAAGGATGTTCATAATAGTAGAAGCTTCATTTGGTCATCACACTTCTTGGTAAAATAATTGCTATGCGTCATACGTGTGTCGTCATATCCACTTCTCTGGATTTTACTTGCAAAATTGCATTTGTATTTTAATGATAATCTTTTTTTAGCATCATCACGAAAATGCTAATCGAAGCTTGTCCGGAAATTTCGCGGATTTAATTCTGCGTCTACTTGCGATTCAAAAAGGAAGAAGGAGAACCTAGTAAGAAAAGTGGAGAAGACAGAGGACGCGCGCCTAAAAACAAGTGTGTCTATAGGAATGGACCTGAAAAGGACGCCAGACGTCGGCGACACCAAAGATGTCGTCCGCAGGCCACGATGTACAGTTATCTGACCGACTCCTTTTCTCGCGAGAAATATCTCCACTTCGCATTTTCTTCGTTCACGTGCACGTGAGCGCCCGTACACTTGCATGCGCACGTGACTACGTTATACGTGCGATATATCTGGACGGACAATCTTGCGTGCTTTTCTATGATAACATTGTGCTGTAATCTAATTATATCGCGACGGCAGAACTAAAGGACACAGAGAAAAAAAGCTAATGATATATATTTACTTCGTTACGTGTACAGTAAATAGATTTTGAAACCTTTTGACACACGTGTCCAGAAACGTTTTGTATCTCAATCGATTTAGTGATTATCGATTTTTTGTTTAGTTTCATCGTTTTGCTTCATTCGCAAGTTGGTTGCATGCGAATGTCGGTGGTTGCATCTTTCCGATGTGGTCCAATGACGTTGAACTCGCGAAACGACCGGAGCAGGTGACATCCGGTTATTCAACGGTGGACATTTCTCAGTACCGTAGCAATCGGGACCGGTGTACCCATGGTTCGAGGTCAGTCTCGTCCGGACACATTGGGTCAGCTGGTCGACTTCGCGTCGCCCTTCTTTCCCGCGTCTGGCCTGCGGCCAATCGGGCCGTTTTGTGGCCCCCGACGAACCGGTCGCGTCATGTTACCCAACAATTGGATCGTAGACGTATCTGCATGCGTGAAAAATTCGTGTTTGGAATACATCAACGCGTGTATTCGATATTTTAACGCGCTTTGAATTGCATTGTTAAATGCACCGCGATTATACTAAAGTTCATAGCGCTTTTTAATTAGTGAAATTCAAATATTATTATTACATACATGTATAAATGTTTATTTTTATTTTATTCAACCACACATGCGCTGGTTTGTTCCGTTAACATCTTTACAGTAATTCCATTGTAACAACGCATTATTATTTAATTATAATTTAATTATTACAAACTTTCACGCGTTTCACCTATATTTAACAATGCTACGAACTTTTATTACAATCTAATATTTATAAGAAAATGGTACATTGCTCAAAACAGATAAACATAAATTGAAATAACATGAATATACCAAAAAATAATGTAATATGTAGTTACTGGCTGTTTCTGCTAATCTCGAATTGCATAACTTACGCACAATATTCGCATAGTGTTCGTTGCACTCGCACAAATACCTTAGCTCTGGTTTATGTTATTTAAGAATACAATCATTAAGTAAGAGAGATAGCCGAGCGCACCTGACGATGGACTTCCACGTATGTAGCTGCATAATCACGGTTGCATAGGCGCGGGCTACCTTGAGCCCATTTTCTTGCGTGATTCGCGAGAGGAGAAATCCCTTGGGTATTACGGCCGTTTCGTAAGAACAATTCGTCCATTCATGTTATGCGGCCAGGAATCAGCAGCTAATGTCCAAAAGATTGTTTTTTCATCATAAAAATAATGATTGCACTTGGGTAATCGGCGAGGCTCGTTTAATAAGCGATAAGTGGATATTGCGCCAACGAAATTCCATGATGATAAGTAGGGTCATCAACTTTCCGCAGTAAATCCGTTACAAATCCATAAATGCACTTGATTGCTTCCGTTTGTTGTGATTGCAGCTTTATAGTGTAAAGATGAATCTTTATTCATGCAATTCACATATATTTATATAATATACATAAATTTTATTATACTAGTCATTAAAATTTTTTTCTTTTCCGAGGAGTTCTGTGCTATTTATATTGCTATTTGGCATATTGCCTAGAGTTCTCGATGATTTAAAATTCGTTAAAACAATAAATGAAAAAGTTCTAGCCATTAAAACTTTTTCTTTCCCGAGGAGTTCTGTGCTATTTATATTGTTAATTGGCATATTGCCTAGAGTTCTCGATGATTTAAAATTCGTTAAAACAATAAATAAAAATATTATATATAAAATATTATATAAAATAAAATTTTATATAATAAATATATGTTTATACAGGGTGTCTGATATAAGGCGAAAAACCTCTCGCCCACAGATAGATCTCGTCAAACTGAATTAAAAAGTCATGTACCATTTTGCAAACAACCACGTAAAATTTCGAGTAATTAAGTAAAGAAAGTTCGCTAATTCAGCGGACGCGATCGGCAGCGAGGGAAATAGGCATGAATGACGTAAAAAACGACTAGCCGCGTGCGCGATGCGATAACAGCGAGTATCGGATTACAGCGGCAGGCGAGACGACGCGTGGACAACACTTTCTCGGCAACCCGAGCGCTTGAATGAGACGCTGAGAAATTATTGTCCACGCTCGTCTCGCCTGCCGCTGTAATCCGATACTCGCTGCTCTCGCGTTCTTCTAAGAAATACGCTCGTGTCGCGCGCGCAGCTAGCCGGTTTTTACGTCATTCATGCCTTCTTTCCTCGCTGCCAATTGCGTCCGCTGAATTAGCGAACTTTCTTTACTTAATTACTCGAAATTTTACGTGGTTGTTTGCAAAATGGTACAGGACTTTTTAATTCAGTTTGACGAGATCTACCTGTGGCCGAGAGGTTTTTCGCTTTATGTCAGACATCCTGTATACATATATGTATAAATTGCGTGATCCATCTTTATTCTTATTAGATCCGTTATACATATATATATAATATATATATATATATAATATACAAAAGTTTTATCATTTTAAATAATTGAAAAATTTAGTAACTAATATAATATAACGTCAAACTTAATTACTAATTAGGATTTACCCTTTTATATATATATATATATATAAAATTTTTATAAAATATATACTAAATTTTTCAATTATTTAAAATGATAAAACTTTTGTTATGTAGCTATATATTTTATACTATACTCGTATGTATATATACTTTATAAAATCATGTATTCGGTGGGTGTCCGTGCTCTGACGATATGTGTCGTAAGTTTTAACTGTCTTACGAGAGTGACATGGATATCAAGGTAACCCAGTCGTCGACCAATGTAGAATACATGATTTCAATCTCACTTTCAATAGTAGGCGACATTACATATCATGGATCATAAACAATAGGAGTATATATCTATGATGCACGAAAATATATAATTGACGAAGAAATCCTGAAATATTTAAGGAAGCTAACTAATCAAAAGAAAGCTAAACTCGAAATCAAGATTAAATAAAACAAATAAGTTTAAAAAAAAGATAAATAATTTCTTTTAAAATCTATATTTTCCATATTATAGAATCGAATTTTTAATTTTTCTGAAATTCACGTTATGCATTTAACAGAAGTTCAAGTCATCGATGCTTACGTCAGACGTGACGAATCGCGTTAATGTCGTCGTTACGGTATTACCGGTGAAAGCTCTTTCCCAAAAAGAGGACAATGCACAATGGGGAAACAAACACTTCACATGATTTGTCGAAATCTGACTTTTCTGTAGCACAGTGCATTAATTTCTCACATCACAGGCAACGATTTAACCGTGTAATAGCTAAGGCGGCTCTATTCTTCTGGAATGTGCCTTTGCTTTGAGCGGAGACGCACGTGGATATTTGTGGTAAACCGAGAATAATGATGATTACTCTCACTTGCTCAATGATTATTTCTTGCAGTCAATCGGTAACATCCGCGATGCTTCGTTAATTTTCTGATACAAAATCAATCGCAGAAAAATACAGAATGACCCAAAAGAATTGGCTTCTTCTTCATAGAAAAACTCGCACCAATTTATATACCTTGTTTAGAACAATAGTTTATGTACATTGTTTAGAACAAATCCCAACACAAAGAAGACATGTTTTACTTAAGCAGGGATTTCGCGCTATTGTTACGCGCTAATTAAGAACGTATCGGTTTTCCACGCTAAATTCGCAAACAAGACTCAAACAACAAGACTCAAGCAGCTTCAAGCGTACGGAACGAGTTCGAGAGAGAAAGCGTTTGATCGTGGGAACCGGTAACAGGGGTATTAAAGGCTACGCGGTCTCGCGCGGATATGAATTTCTTAAAATATTTCTTTAGCCGGGCGCGCTAACGATCGGTTTCGATCACGTGCACGTATACGTCTGAAGCAATACGTGTATGAAAAATATTTTGTGTTGGATAAGCGCTGATCCTTATATGCAAGCATACATCTCATACTCATCAAGAATACCGCGAAAAATTAGAGGCAGGTCTTTTGAAACTTACGGACAAAACATGTGTCGTAACTACCGTTTAGCCACTTGACATTTACTCGTTTTACTGTCTTTACTGCGCGTAACGTCGCGTTCACTCATCGTTTACGCGACGAGATTTGTGAGTGCAATATCCATCCAAGCACTTTTTGCCCAGCCAACCAAGCGGAAAATGACTAGCTGCTTCCGCAATATCCGACATCCCTCTTGTTCTTCGATGTCGCGTAAGTGTCTCTTGACGCAGTAACTTGGGTCGCGTTTGAGCGAGTGTGAAACATTATTTTATGTTTCAACGTTCATACACGAAGATTGATCATTGCACCTCACACATATTGCTTTCATCTCGCTTGGAAAATTCATTCAGTGGGACAACTATTTATCCAGTCTGTTCAGTGACATTTGTGCCAAAATGCCGTTCAAATTACACGGCTGCTAATTCGAACGGTAATTCTGAAACTCGTCGCGGTCAATCGATATTGCACGTAGGTATGCTTGAACGGGTGAGCGACCCTGGAAAAGTATCGCTACCACTAGAACACGTTTCGACCTTAAAAGACAGGACAAGCAGCGCTTGATCGATCAAGCGATGCTTGCGATACCTTGCTGCTTGCCGAACTAGCACTTTACTCGCCGTTTACCGTCACCTCTAAATCCACCAGTTGTTAAATTAATTTGTTACTTAGTGATTCAAGCGCCGCTCTGGCCCATTTCTACGTGCAAAACCGAAATTACGTCTCAATTCTGTCAAGGACTGAAAGGCGCTAGATTAAAGTACGCTGGCATTATTTTCTAGCACAACACGCCCGCTGCCACGTGACTTATCGGGCGCACGTGACCGACAGCGTGTCTGATGGCCAAGAGAATGGCCGGACAAACGGATATACGGTTCCTGCTGTTACAAGGACCACCTTTTACATCACTGTGCAATTGCACATAGCGCCTGATGATTTTGCGTGAAATGTTGGGTTGTAACAAAAGTTCGTAGTGTTATTTAATTTTTTTTAATGAAAAAAGGATGACAAGTTCTGGAAAGATAGAATCATGAAACTATCACAAAGATGGCAAATGTTAGTTGAACAAGACAGCGTATATGTATATAGTTAAATAGACAGTTTGTACATATATATATTAATTTTCTCTTGAAATTTCACTAAAATAATGCTATGAATTTTTGTTACAATCCAATATCTATATAAAATAGATTTTACATAAAGTAAAACGGACATCCGCCAGGATTATTTTGCGGAAACTACTCCTGGAAAATCTTTGTCGGATGAACCGTCTTGACTTACGTATAAGATAGATACGTTTGCGTGTTGTAACAGCATGTATTAATGACCAAATATGTAACATATAGGCGGAATTGTGTTTAGCGTGTGACTGCGAGGCGAGTTCACACTGACGGTGATGAAACGAGATTAATTTACTAGAAAGGCTGACGCAATTAATGCTACGCTATGAATGATACACTTAAGTGCTAGAATTAGTCGCTTGGTAAATATGGCACGTACGATGAGATCTACCTGCAACAACGAACGCCTGCCACAACATTCGAGTAAAAGTGTCGCCCATTCGAGAGCGAGGGTGAAAGTGCGAAAGTGACGAGAGGTTTCGTGCCTGCCACCTCGCAAAGGTAATGGAAAACGTTTCACTTCGTTGTTCGTCTTTTAATTTATATATATATATTTTTTTTCCATATATTATTTATTAATAAATAAATGCTTCTGATATCCGACAAAGTTGTCAGAGAAACAACACAACGAAATTATGATCTTACCTGTAATGTAATTTCGAGAAAAATTTTTATTGAACGTTGAAGATTGAATAAAACATGGGTTTTTAATTGTATTGCACAATTAAACGTTTTAAATATGCCTTTACCTATTTAACGCTCAGATGTAACTAACAACACATGCAGAATAAGATATAACGCAACGCTTATTATTATTAACATTATTACTAAAAGCAAGGCATTAAACATGCAATGGGCGGTACGCGTAATTGATCCCAATAATAATTAATATTGCAACTTTGTACGCTCACGTTGCTATTAGCACAGACTTCTTATCGCGGTTATAAATTAATCATTATGCCAGCAAAGTCAGTCTCTCCGCGACCCAAATATCGGAAATTCACTTTCTAATTCCTCAAGAGAAGATCCGTCACTGCCGAGTCGATGAGCGAGAAAAAAAAGCGTGTGCACGCGGCTGGCACAGGACTATTAATGAGCTACCTCCTCCAGCACTGGTCGATCTTGGCCAAAGATTGCATTTCATACTGACCATTGTTTTCCAAAGAAAAATTCAGTATTTCTGTAACAACGAAAATCACTCATGCGCAATAACATTAATACTTTGTAGAAGTATCGATTGAAATCGGATCGCGCTTTTATTAGGATATTTTCTCTTTTATTATATTTTATTATATCCTTATCCATTACATTTGAATAAATAAAACTTTTTATTTTTTTGATCTAATTTTTAATTTGTTTATACGATAAATAAATACTCATATAATTGACTTGATTATATTGTATTATACAATATTTGAAGTACTTGTCTATTTTTTTATCGCAAGTAAAGTTGCATTTAAAATAATTAAAATTATAAAATTAAAAATTCTCTCTCTCTCTCTCTCTCTCTCTTAATCACCTTATTGTTTCATTGTATCCTGCTCAGTATTCCTTATTCCACGTGGATACGCATAAGTGGATTCCTGTTTCCGTCATTGCTCCGGCACTTTGTGCGCTCTTCGTGCGCTGGATATGTAACGTACCGTAAACTAATTTCTCATGTGGCGACGAATAGATGAGAAAAAACGGGGAGAAGCCAAGCAAGGATACAGCAAGAAAACGAAAGAGGAGTCGAAGAAATGCTCGCGCGACCGAGACGCTCTCGAGCGATATTCACGCTCTATCGCACTGGCGGCCAACTTTGAAGTAATTCGTCGTTAAGTGATTCGTTAATAATTCATCGCGGCATACTAAAGAAGTATCGTATGGTGGTACACAGAAATTTAAATAAATGTCAGAGTACATAACAATTTTATTTTCGAGAAGATTAGATTGACTCAGCAAATCAAATGGATAGTGATGTAATGACTCCTCAAGATTATTATGAGTTTGCAGGTACATGTGTTATAATCATAATAATTATCATATTATAATTTTTCTTTTATCAAGTATAAAACAGAGAATATTGTCCATATATGCCAGTACGCCTTTTTCGCTCGTTTCATATCCTTTTTTATTATATGTGGAAAAAATATTCTGTACACGAGATGATCATGCATTACACATACATGTACATTCTACCTCTCCAACTAATAACATGCAGAAGCAAATTTTACGAGAACCTTATTCGACATATTCTCACAAGTTACACGGTCTGATTCTCACGCTCGTGTATTTAAAGACTGACTTTTGTGAATAATATTCGTAGGTAATTTTATATCATTTATATCTACATGTCTAATTGGATGAACAGAAAACAGATGTCACGAAAGTTGCTAAAGCGTGTTTTTCTATTAAGACCTCACAAGATAATTCCTCGAGTAGTTAAGTCGGTTCGATGTCAGACGGCGGATGCGAATGTATTAACTTCGCCGAGGTAACTTTCTTCGCTCAGGACAATTAACGGCGTGTCAAATGTTAACAAGCATGTAAACGTAGTGTTTGATGAAACGTTTACTTAATTTCGCGATTTCCTTCGCCTGCTAGCCTATTCCAGTTGGTCTCGCGGCGACGTTGAGGCCAACAGGCACACCGAATAAAATGTGAAAGAATGCGGAATCTTAAGCCGTCGTCTCATACGTATGCATATGCCTTGTCTCTTCGAAATGGCAAGAGTCACGGTCGTCAATTACTGTAGATCAATTTTCTTCATTGCAACCAGTTTTGTAATTTTACACAGGAAATTAAGCACCTACGGAAAAAGTCGTTTGCGAACAACAGTACGATTGAAAATTGCACATATTTTGGTATACTTTTCAAACGCGGAAAAGGTAAATTAACAGTAGTGACAAAACCGAATGCATGTTGATTCGCGTATAAATTAAAAAAGGATATTGCCACCGCTTTGAGTAGGACGTGTGCAGCTAATGACATGTATCGAGGACAAATTCCAATCTGCATGGAAGAAACCAGTTTATCTCGAAAGTTTTACATATTGAGATCACATTGCCGTTGATCTACGTGTTTTCGTTGTGTTATCCGGTGATTTTGATCTATGTGGTCGTATTGTCTCTTGAGATTATCACTACATTTCTCTCATATTGCGCTTCATTAATTTTTGTTTTAAATTCCGAAATGAAGAGTGTCTTAACAATTAAGATAGGTTGCAAAAACGAATGAGCGGAAGCCCGTTCCATTCAGAACAGCGAGTTGCGAGAATAGAATTGGAACATGGAACGGAAACGGAGAACGTGAAGCGGTTTATTGATTGGATCTCGTATATGTAAACGCCGATTAACTGACACGCGTGATACTTGCGTGATATTTGTAAAAATTGACATTTGCCAATAAGTTTGCTTGAATGCAATGATGAGTTTATTTCAACATTTATTATTGCTACTTACTATATTACGAGTTTTATAAATATCAGAGATATTTTTAAATATACTTTAAATATCTCATAAATAACATCGTTGATTAACTCAACCAATTATTAGTTAATTAAAATAATTTTAATTAATTGAAAGTTATAATTGGAAGATGATATAGAATATGAAATTGATAAAAGAAAAAAAATTATATTAATAATTATTGTATATAAAACTACTCCACATTAAAATCCAATTACTATCATATAAAAAAATTTACAGATTTATGGAAATTCTTGTTTTTCTTCATTCTTCTTACTCACGGAAGGTTTAATTTCTCACAATTTAATTTTTATACCGGTAACTTTTCGGTAGACAGGCCTAATTGGGATGTTAATGAGTCATCGTCACACGAATTCCTCGAACGAAATTGGATGTGAAACCTGATGAAAGCCCAGCGGACCAGATTATTGTTCTTTCACGAGCTTAAGATCGTCGATTCGCTGACCCAATTCGCAGGCTCGTGGTCCGTTCCTCCACGACGGCGATTCACCTGTACCACGATCGGATCTCACAACGAGAGAAAGAAGGAAAGAGAGAAAGAAAGAGAGAGGCATGAAGACAAGTTACGTATGTAAAAGATCTTCTCCCTTCAGCGAAAGGCACAATTCACTTGGCCTTGATTGTATCGGCAACAACTTGTAGCATCTGAAAAGTATCACTTCTTCACATCTTCTGTCCCCCTTAAAGTTGTCCAATGCTAGAATTCGGCCCCGTATAAGATCCAAGCGCGTGTGGAGATCTCATCCCGATGTGGGCCGAGTGTTTCACCGAATTCCCAATAGCCTCCGGCCTATAACGGATCGACATACTAACTCCCTCTTCGGCTACGCTTCCTCCTCGTGCGCGGTAATTGCTTTATGCAAATATTTACACTGTGGTCACTCATGTCGTGGCATATTGATCAGCTCCTTGTATTCTCGGCGTGGGTACTATTTATTAACATTACACATGCCTCGCAGATTTTACCAAAAATGTTAGGTCGGTCATAGAGATCAATCCAGTCACACAGAAATCTGTGTCCAGCCACAATAATCCATGCCATGCTGATGAGAGACCCCGCTTTCTGCGATAGCTTTCTCCGTGTTCAGGCAGAATACGATCAGGCGGAATTGAAAGCAAAATTGCTTGATTGGGATAAGAGCGATTTCTCGCTGCGCGACAGGCAATTAACCATATAAATTTGCGTGAGGCGAAAACATATGTATTCATGAAAGGACGTCACAAATATTAAAAATTAAATGCACTCATCACTTGTTTACTCTGAGTCTTTTTATTACAGAAATTAATGGTTCAAATGCATCGTCAATCCTGCATGTGCGTCTTATTACATTTTCTCATCCAACTTACTTAATCGCGCGTGCTAAATATCAGGTCGCGGAAATACGGCCGCTGCGTAAATGTATAATTTCGCTTTGTTTGCCCATGATACGCCCTTTTCTTGCTGCAAGACGCGGCCGAGGCGCGTCTACCTATCGAATACTTTTCCACGATCTTCATGCGGTCTATGGGAAAGGAATGGACGCCAGTGTGACTTTCATTCGTACGTTCCCAAGAAGAAACTCTTGCCTTCTCCAGGCACGGGTGATGGCAACGTAATCAAGATGTATTTTCTCGAGCGTGATCCAACATCGAACAGAAAACGAGACACTGGTTTGCATGTACGTGATCACGCACAAACACAAAGCCACACACACGCACGCAAATACTTTTCTTGGGGCTCGCTGGAACCTGTGCCATTGAAACGAGCCTGACGGCAAGTTCGTACGTTCGTTTACTCACGCGCGGATACATTGGTGTAACATAGCGATTGCCCGGAACGTAGAAAGGCGCGGTATCCGTGTCAGTAGGTCATCTGTGGACCAAGCCCATAGAAGTCCTTTGGCTTCTAATAGCACGATCTCGCGGATACGCGGCGACGTCGTATTGGCGACCAAGATTTCCGTTGTCGCGGCTAGATCCGTCTCGCCAATCCAGCTGATCGTACCCCAACGCGGAAGAGCTTCGCTTCGCGCGAAAATAGTCTTTTAGTGGTATTCTACCTTTTCTTTCAGAGAACTATAATAGTTATCGGTTTTATTATTATTTTATTACAGCAATTATCGGTAACGCCCAATTGAGAGTTCAATGGCTGATGTCATGATTAGTGAAAATACAAACGGAAGCGACATTCGTGAAACCGACTTTACAATTACAGATCACAGTGTTTATTCTAGTAATAGTGTCAATAACGTAACAGGAAACTAGAAACAAGAGGTTTGCCGAGACTTCCGCGCGCATTTATCAAAGTACACAATTCAAGAGTGAGTTCAATGTAATTCGTTCCGGAAAAGTGAAGAGCCCATAATTCCCGATCCAGGAAATAAACGATCGTCGGCGGCGATTTTCCTTTTGCATCATTGCTCTTGTCTAAGCAAATTGCTACTTTCACGTAGAGCGCGATTTGCTAGCACGAGCAACGTATACAAGCAGGAAACTCAACTGCATTTTGACATTCAGTAAAATGAAAATGTTCCCATTGAAATGAAGATTCCAGTGCCTGAAGAGGCATAAATGTGGCGGCCTTTGCTGAAAAGAGACGTTTTCTTTCGAAAACTTAAGAATCCGCAAGTCCCAAGACAACGTTACTGACGATTATCAGGACGAGTTTTGAAATCGTCAAGTCTTCCATTAAAAATCGATGTATCGACATATCGACTGCGATGTGTAAATCCACGCTCGATTTCATTATCATAACATGCCGCGGCGATAGATATTAAGCCCGAGCTGATCGTGAATCGAATACTGGCGCGTCTTGCTTGAAGTGAAAACGCTTTCTATCGAGAATCATTTAAATTCCACGACTCCCGGGATATCCCGATAATGGTACTCGTCCTCTGAGCGGAGCCGCGATCTTGGCTGTGAAGTTTTTACAAACAACTACGTCACCTTTTGAAGCCGTTGCCGGCCGTAAAAGAAATTCATGGCATACATACCCACATTGCTTGCTGTAAAGTATGTATTTTTAATGAATTAAGTTGTGTACCGTTAACGGACGAGCAAATCAATGAGATTTATCACTATAAATTAAACTAATTCCAGTTAAAATGTAACAGAACATGATTAATGTGTTTACTTTCTGAAATTACCTTGGCAAGAACAGATGCAACGGTCTCTTGCGCATTTTCAAAAAAATATATTATTACAAGCATACGGTACTCCAGCTTTGCGAATTTTTGCGTGGGAAACAAACTGTAAACCGGGTCATAAATTCATGCGCCACGGTTTTCTCTCTTGTATATGCACACCATCAAAGGTCATTATTTCTCACGGGGGAGAAGCTGATCCTCGTGCCGATACACGTGCTAAGCTACAGTCTGCAATTATTGATGGAATATAAAATATTAGACGTGAATGATCAAGCGGATTTCTTTCGAGATGCCGCTCGTTTAACAAGTCCACGCATTGCGAATTAATATTAGCGAGGATAATTTCATTTGAAACAAATTGCAACTGATTTATAACAGACATTTATTAAGTCCGAGTTCATCAAGATAATTATCGTATCTTTTCTTGAGGAAGATTCCGCTGTGCTTCAATCTTCTAACGAGATCCTAATCGAGGATGTTACTTCCGTTATCTGTCGGTAAAAATTTCGACTCAATGCTTTCACGCTCGTGCCTCGAAACTTTCTCAATGATTGAACTTTGCTTGGAACGTGTATCGATAGCGCGCGACGTACACGTTTGCGTACATCCGGGTGTGAGATTCTAGCCGACATGACAAAAAAGGGTATAGCTTGACTCGTTATACAAGCGGTGGATATTAGCTTTAACAACAGGCCGGAGTGACAGGATACACAAGACATTATAATTGTTGCACGTCGCGATGAGGGCAATGTCTCCGCCGCAACGGGACGTCGCATGAAAGTGCAAGCCATTGTCGTGACGAATGGAGATCATTAAAACATGTACGTGAGAAAGTTAATTAGACTGTTTTATTACTTTTCTGAACGGTGACTTTAATTTTCTAAATTCTAACCGTTTCGCGAACGTGCATGCTTGATTACATTGTATCAATTATATGTACTGATTATAAAAATTTATTGAGTATTTTGGAGTAGATTAAATTTCCGTTCACCCCATACTGCTATTCTTGGCAAGAAATTTTTCCAGAAAAGAAAATAAGGAAGAAGAGAGAGAGAGAGAGAGAGAGAGAGAGAAAGAGGAAAGTACGCAATGATTATTAATTAGGCTGGTTTATGAAAGTGCCAACTTTTACCCTGCACAAAATATAAAAGAATTTCCCAGTGACAATCATAACTCTTTCAGCTCTTTATAGACGTAAGTATGTTATTTTCTTAATTTAGTGCAACTAATTGCAAGCTAGACCGCGCACTGCGAATGCCAAGAAATTACACGCGCATAATCGACATGCACCATGTGAATTGCGTGAATATTCAAGTTCATGGTTGTTACACTTCAATAGACTTGTCAAGAAGATACGCGACAAGTATGCGAAAATGACAAACTGCAGAAACCAGGTAACACATTTTATATCTGGCTCACTTTCAGGCAGACTATTAAAGTTCAGTAGTTGTCAGTAGTGGGATTGATTGAATCCGCGTGAATGGATCGTGGCGAGGCCAAAGGATTCTGCGTTCTCAAGAACCTGCCTCGCCTACGAAACCGAGTTTGCAATAATACCCGCGTGGAATTCATGACGAACATCCAAGTGAGATATTTCCATTGGCGATTCAGCGGTGAGCGGCTCGATGCCGGCGAAATATCAATGCACCAACGATTTCGGCAAACCCGAATCTCTTGCGATCCAATACAACCGCTGCGTCGCCATTCGGATTTTTAATTTCTTGCAACACTGCGAGCGCGTCTGGCCTGCTAATTTGTCGTAACCGTTCGATGAAAATGTAATTTACAGTAATACGAAAGTCGCTTAATGAACAACAGTTTTAAGCATCCGCTTTAAGTTAAAAACTTAATTCGAGTCGCAGAAAAAAGGAACACGATAGAAGAGATGATACTTAATATTAAAAATTCGAGTGAAATTCGCGCGTGTATTCGATCGCGTGTCGCTCGCAACGAAATTTCTGTTGAACGCGTGATCAAGCGCAAAATCATGCTTTCTGATCGCGCTGCATGCCACGGTGAATCAGAGGCTATCACGTTCACATTTTGCATCCGAGCGGCAGTAGAAAATGTCAGTAGCAGGGGCGTAGCAACGTGAGACGCATCCCCGAGGATCGTGCACTTGCACTTTCGAAACGCATACCTACGAGAACACGTGAACCTACCTCGCCAGGCTCTAGTCGAATGCCTCGCATAACTGCACCGCAATCGTCGTAAATTATGACTTCTATTGTATTGCGCCGCTCTCCTGCACGTATTATTTTTGCTAACTTAAACGTCTCGCGTGCGATGGTGGGAAATGGTGCATCGTCCTTTCTCCCGACTTTATTTGTCACTGGTCGCTTGTTTCGGATCTTCAGAGATGGCTAAAGGAATTGTGACATTTTTACAATTATTGAATGCAGACTCGCTTCAGGAGACGGACGGATAATCCTCGTTAAATCTCGAGGGAAAGCACGAGATGATTACGTCATCGTGAAGTGTCGAGAGTCTTCGCAGTTTCCCAGACACTTTCTATGCGATCTTTCATCCCAAATTACGCATCGCTTCGCACGATTAAGGGCTCGTACAATGGGAGGCGCGCGGAAGGCGCGGAATAATTCTTTTCAGGAAAGAGTATTAAATTGCATAAATCAGATTGATCTCCATTTTTTAACGGTTCAGACTGATAGATCAAAGCGGCAAGGAAGAGAAAGGTTCAAACGAACGTTACATCATCATCATTATGGGCGCTTCACACGCGCATAACGTAAAATCGGATACATTAATGCTCTTTGGCATGTATTATTCGACAATCAAATTCCTCCGTATTATTTAGAAAGCATATTTTCATTTACATGTTCTTCAATAGTATGACTATAATTTGTAACAGAATTTTATGTTTGCAGAGAACGGAAAAAATACTCTTGAGAATGCGGACAACTTAATATCTGATTATACTCACGAAAGAATATTCCCCAGAGGAATATATTATATTTCTGACAGCGTTACATCGTTCCAGGTAACAACGAATGCATAACCGAGATATTGAATTTTCGATCGATATTATTGACTGTGTATTGCGCATAAAACACTTTCGTTCTGACCAACTCAGTTGCGTGACATAAAATAAAATGAAACTTGCTTGCGGCGACTGTGTCAATTGTCTCGATCATCGATCGAATCGATATTTACAGATCCGAGAAACTTGCTTTCTTTCTTAATAGATTCATATGATTTCATTAATAAGAGTGGATGTCTAAATAATAAATTGTTTATATATGTTAATTGAGATACGTTATATAAGAACGACGGATTAAAGGAGCCATTCTTCCAAAAAAAGAATCCCATAATTTTGAAAAAGCAAGTGACACATTGCGTGAATAACGTAAGAAGACAAAAGAATGGGAAAGAAGGAAGAAGCTGCAAGAGAATCGCGTGATACACGCGTAGCGTGCGATCTCGTTTGCGTGTAAAACTGTATTTACACGGCTCGCGGAGCACATGTAGGCACATCTCTTTTTCACGATCTTATCGAATTCATCGTATTTCGTGCGATGCGATCGTTGCGCTTCGCGAACGATCCTCTACACTGATACGTTAGAAAAAAAGGGAAAGTCAAAAGCACGATACTCTTCACACGATTACAATTCCTCGTTTAAAATGACTTTTTCATTGCACAAATCATATACACTTTGATGGATCCATGGAATGATCAAATTGATCGAGCAGATTTTACGAGCGTTACGAGAACGCGTTGGGAGAAAGCAACGCGTTTCGTAATCCGTATTAATGCGTGACATTCCTCTCTGGAATTAATATATAAGAAATGTGAAAAAAATTGGTAATATTTAACTTAGTTTTAGAAACGTTTATATTAGGATGAAACTTCTATTTTCTTCGTTTCTTATACGTTTTAACGATGTTCAGTCACAGAATTAAGCGATTGATACGACAGTCGTTGAATACATCTCTTTTGAAATTTCTCGCAGTTTTGAAGTAATTTTCCAGACTCGTTGTGAAACGAAATTATAAAACTAGATGTACAAGACTATTTGTTCTCCTTTTGGCTACGAAACTCGTTCTCTATGCGTACGCAGCGACGAACTATCGAGACAATCGTGAGCTCGCTGTAATTCGTATTTCTTGCGCACGCGGTAACGTTGCTGAAATAATTGTTTCACGCGGGCACAGCAATAATCAACATACATCGTATAATGATCAATTGTGCTGGTTTCGTGCAAATCCCACGGTGCCAGCCGGGATGGCTTCCTTCGCTTACTCATTACGGTGGTTTCAGTGAAGAAGAACGTCTCTCCGCGCCACGTAACCGTTATTATTTACTCAGTCAGTCGCTACAAGGTACTTTCATCCTTATGCAACGGGCCTAGATGCTATCTGCTTTCCTCCTTCCACCTGAGTGCGCGCTCTTTGCGAAATCACCGACCTGCTCTTGGGAACCATTCGCCAGCGCTTCATCTTCAGTTCGATTCCATTTCTGGTCGTGGAACACGATGGAACTACGTTCCGCAAACGTTTCCGCGCCAAGTAACTTGCAAAATCTCAATATAATCTCGCAATACAATTTGTTCTCCGATTTGTTCCAGCAAGTATCGAATTAACGCAATTGCCTTCAAGAATTGACAAATTTGCTGTGGATATCTTTATAGATCATTCTCGTTTCACAGAAATTATTCGTGACTTGTTACAAAATTGAACAGGCGCATAAATATGAAACCTTAATACCCCTGTCTTTTTATTTTTCGTTAAAAAGATTCAATAGCAAGCAATGTTACGCCGCAACTTCGATATTCCTCGCCTGTTCCTGTTTTCTAGCGTGACTTTACGGAACGTTTATCAAGCGACACGACTCACTGGCTTTGACGCAACAACATATCTTTTTTGCCAATGTCAAATGTGGGATAAAGGTTCGGTTCCCCGGCATCCGATTCAAACGTAGCGGTTTAGTCGCCTGATTTTTACCAATCTTTAATCAGCCCGTGGCGTTGCTGACTCGATCACGCACGTATTCGCAAATCCGCCAACGTGCGCGAGTCAGAACCCACGCCCACTCGAACGGGTTTGCCCGGCACGTTAATCATCGTAAAACGCTCCCAAAAAAAGACAGTAGATTTCTGTGTGCTTTCACCGGTCTCCATTAGCTTTCCTACTTAGTAACTTGTGTATATTTAATAATAGATACACGATTCACTCGACTCTAACGTTCTGAGCTGCAACCAATAAACTCCACGCTAATATACATTGTAATTTTACGCTGTCTCACGTGCATTTGCACGCACAATAGTATTTAGGCTGCTTAAAAAACAGTATTTTTTATGTTAATTTTCTCTCAACTCATTCATAAAGGAGTAACATCTTCTTCATTTCTAAGGAATGAGTACATGTAAATTTATTTTCCCTCAGCTTGCGAAAGTTCTTTATGTAGAAATACATGTCATTTTCTTTATAATTAACGCTCATAAATTATTGGGTCAGTCAAACAGTTGGGTTTGATTTTTCCAGTTTTTCAAATCAATTTATACATGTACAATGTCAATAATGGCTATTTATAATTATAGACAATATGTCTAACGGCGGTGATTATTTAGTTGACGAATAATTTATTTTTACTGAATGAAATCAAGTAAAATTTAATACAAAAATCGAACCAAACTGTTTGACTCACCCAGTACACAAATTCTATGGGAAAGGATAATAAAATAAAAACTCAGAAGCTTCGATTTAATGAGTCATGAGAGACCGGTGCACTTAGGGATGCTGCTTGATTTAACGCGTTTAATCAGATCGCGATTTTGCCCCGCTCCTCGCAATTGGAACTCGCCACTTTTTATTCACTCCTTGTCTCCGGTATTCTCAGCGAAGCATGTCACGGAGGTGCCTTAGGTGGCCGAGTTTATTTTTTTCTTTCACCAGCACGCGTAAGTGGGCACGCGCGCACATCAGGTGCCGTCGTATCGTCGGCGAACCCGGCTGTACTGTTAGCTGAATGTGGGATACGAGGTAGATACTCACGGGTAACTACTGCTTCCATTATCGCACAGATGTTCACTAACAACCGATTTCTAGCGTCCGGTAATATCCTTATTTAATTATCAGGATTCGGCTCGTTTCTTCGATCGATCCTACTTCGTGCGCTCGCGTCATCACGCGAACGAGAAAAAGCAGCACGATAATTATTCTCTTAAGGACAAAAAATTTTGCAGATCTATGCAGAGTGCTGACATCGCGGATGTGGTAACGAATGTACAATATTTGCGATTCCAGTCGACGGCGAATACGGACAGCACGATGCGGAAAAGAATTCAAATTCGATTGGCATTACAAGAGAGAAATTTTAGCGCATTGTAAAATATGACAGCGCGTTAATTACGTTATGAGAAGCTAATCACGAATCGGATGTTGGACGCAGAGGGATGGTGGAGTTTCGTGTGCGAGTTACACTGTGGGAAACGATACGGCGTGCTCTATGACTCGATAATAGATCGGCGGTCTAGAAAGTGGTTAACATTTTGGCCCCGTTTTTACTGCCGTGAACCGTGCCGGTAGACGCACAAACCTGTCGAGGCTGTGTGTGCCTTGGTGTGTAGCACGGTGTGTCTTTCCCACACACGGCCGTTGACTTGCACTAATCGCAGGCCGTATCCTCCGGATCTCGGTTAATTTTACATCTCGGTCTCGTCGGGGCCTTTCTAAGGTAGGCAGGCCGCTAGAAACGAGCACGGGGCACAATTACGTTTTCCATTTTCATCGCTCGATTAATTACCTCGCGTTGACCTTTCTCCCTCGCAGTTCGCGAATGTTAAGTATTAACTCGAATTTGAGCAATGCAATTTCGTACCACTACTACGATTACACCGTTGTCAAGACCGATGACGGGTGTTATATTGTTCCACGAGAGATGTATACGAACTTGTAAAAACAAAGATACTTAATAGTTCGACCACACTGGCTGGAAAAATATCTAGCTATTTGTCTCGGTCTGTCAGTCGATTAGTCGATCTTTGTGAACTATTGTCTCGTCGAAACGTTAAAAAAACCAGTCATTGTGGTCGAACTATTAAGTCTTTGTTAATTAAGTTTCCTGGCGGTACAAATAAATGTTTTTTTGATTTTAAACTTGTAAAAATTTTAAATGAAAAAGAAATATATGAAGTGTGCATGGCGCCATGATGGCATTTCCTTCTTTCCCCGTGTTCATTTAATGAAATCACGTTGTGTGGAAATTGCATAAAATAACGGAATAAGTTAAAAAAGATATATAATAAATGCGCTATCTCTGTAGTTCCTGATTTGCGCGATCTTACACGTATTATCTGTGCGCTCATTACGTGCGAACAGCGCGTAAATAAATAAATTGCATTATACTTCCATGTTGCGCGCGTGTGTGTGCGTGACAGCTCCGAGCTATAAATTATTGCAATAAAACGATCTTGACGTGAATGGCAAGCTAAACAACGGCAAATAATGTCCGGCACTTTATAAGCGACGGTGCCGATAAATATCCGGCAATTCTGGCGGTTTCCGAGTCCCGAACTCGCGGCTAAATCCGCGGTTGAATTTCGCAGCCGCTCTAAAAGTCACCGGCGCGCGACTCCGGTGACTTGCGTAATTGCGAACGCGAGAGACTAGCAAAGACCGGCGCAAAGGAGAGATTTTGACTCCTGCGGACGTTTACATAACGGCGCGAGATGGAAGGAATGTCAACCGGTGCTACCGCGATTGCCTTACGTATATGCCACGTATAGTCGAGCGGATTAATAGTTCCGGTGCACATGCACACTCACAATTTCTCTGTAGTGCAGTTTAACACATTACACACGCCCGGGAAACGGGAATTACCGTTTTCTGGTGAGACCGATCAATGTACGCGGGAACGCGGAGAACCGTATATATTGTTATATATATTAAATATTATCTTTTGAAAAAAGCAGATTTTCAAAGTAATTATGTGAAAATGTTGATTCGCTGGCTAGGTGCGTGACACGCGCTTGCTCAGCTCCGCGCATGTGTGGAACTGTTCGCGCGGCATTTAGTTCATATCGCGCTGTGGGCAAGATGCGCTAATTCATTTTTTCTGTTATACTGAAACGCTGTGTGGAAATGAATCATTGAACTTTCAGAGATTATAAGGGGATAAACTGCAAGGTAAAGCAAAAAGTAACTTGCACAGCGCGTATCGATATTTGTTAATTTTTTGCAAAATACAAAAGCTGTAAAAACTGTGGAAACAACTTATGTTACATTTAATTTAATACATATAAGAAAAGCAGAGAATAATATAAATGCTCGATCTGTACTTATATATTTCGATTTACATGGCGAATCACAAGCTTAGCTCGTTTCGCACAAATGGGTTAAGAAACGTACTTTCTTTTTATTACTCGCAAGAAATAACGAGAGCCGATGAATCGCGTGTCGCGAAATATTCTGGACGAATGCACGAACGTACTGAATACCAGTGACGAACTCGATTCTACGTACGCTCGTAACGGTAACGTTCGTGCAGAATCGTGAAGCCCGTTGACACCACGGAACAGGGGCAGACAATCGGAGGAAAAGAGAAACGCATTTATGCAACATTACAGTCGACATTGATAAACTTGGATTGCAAACGAGATAGGTCCGCAGTAGGTTCCTTTTAAGTTTCATGCTTCATACGGAGCTCATGAATTATGGACATATCTCACTTGTGCGCTTCAAACCGCGAAAATATAAGCTTCAGTTATTCCTTCTTTTAGCTTGTGAGTAATAACGGGTTACTACTCCTCTCAGCGTGAAAGAAATGTCAGACATAATATTAGCTCTTGTAGAATTACGTCTCGTCGTGGAATTGTCGATTCCTGTCACACGAGCGGTAAATCGAAATCGGTATTTAGTGAACGGGCATTACGGTACGTGCTGCTTGTTCCAATTTCGGGAGACTACAAATTGTCAACGTGAATTTATTGCGCGGATCGACAGTGTCAAACCGTCTGGTGGACCAGATTCCAGATCGGTTCAGTGTGTTACTATAACGGGCTTGCATTCTCATCGGCAAACGCCGCGTGTGCATGCCTCGACGAACGGAATACGAATTAGAATCGGAAGTATCGATTCTGGTGCGCAGCGACATCGAGACGGAGAAGCGGACAAACGACGGAAGTAACGCGTCTCGTGATTCCGCGAGGTCATCTGCTTTCTCGCGCTACATCCACAACTTGGAGATCGATTGCATCATCAACACCGGCTGACGCCACTCAATTTGTGGTCAAGCAAATCCCTTTCCCCATCTGTTTGCTTCATTCAGACTCATTTTAATGACTTTGATAATCCAAGCAATTTAATCCTTGCCAAAACGCTCAATCACCTGCACCTGCACGAAGGAAGAAAGTACAACGGGCGAGTGCACGGGCCGTGCGTTGTGTCGCACACTTTCAGCATGATCTCCAGCACTCTAGATGCGATGCGTCTCCCAAGTATGCAGGAAGGCAGACGCAGAGTGCGTACGTGTGGGCAGATGAGATGCCAAGTAACATACCGGGACACGCCCGTGCGTGCATAAGTTTCGCTATTACGAACATCCGCTCGGTACCGCTCGACAATGTAGCGAGCAATGTTCCTTGCGCCTTCCAACTTGTGCGTGCTCGTTTAAGTCACTCTGAAAGCGGCTGAATTATCGAGGGAATTCGAGCCGTTAGCCGAACGTTACGCAAAGTTGCGTTTATGGGGCTGTCTAGTTGACTTGGCTCGCTCACGGCTTTCCCGCAAGATCGGTCCTTCGCCGATGGAGCAGCGTGATAATTATTAGTTGTATCCATACCTGCCTGTGGCAGGTGTGCGTGTGCGTGTCACGGAGATACGTCGGAATTAATCCCGAACGAATTCTTCTCGGAAAGTTTGCAATTATCCGCATCGTTTAATATAATTCACTCGCTCCCCGGTGCAATGATCTTCTCGGTGTGCTGCGATGGGCAAACAGTTATGTCATCAGAACGCAGCTCCGGCAACCGGGCATTAATTGGCATGGTCTTCCGCGCAGTGCACTCGCACGTGTATGCGTACGTTTTAATTACTCGTCTGTCCGCGGACGAATGCAGCGAAATTACAGTTATTCGTTCCTGACGGCACGTGTCGGCACGTTTTCGGACATCATGCATATTTTGCATGGCGATATTTGTAGATATAGTACGATAGTTTGTAGGACGAATACGTGTCTTTTTATATCAATCATGCTGAGATATAAAATATAGGAAATGAAATGTATTAGGTCATTAATCTGGGTCGCGTCTAGATGGCAATGAATCAAACTAAACACATACCTACTTGTGACAGCGCAACATAGCTTGTCGTATGTTAATTTTATAGCAGAATAGGCAATCTTTAAAAACCAAGAAACAAAATTCTCAAAACATTATAAATAATAATTACTTAAGAATACACATTAATTAAAGAAAGAAAATAATATACTCAACAGGGATTCGAATAAAATATAAATCCAGTACCTTCCTACGTGCTAGAGTTAACTGCAGTGTATATTATAATAATTAATACAATTAATTGTATTTTTGTATTTAACGATGTGTAATATTAAAATATCAAAGACACAAGTTCTTGTGTAGTGCACAAGAAAAATGTGTTCACGTCATTGTATTAGAAACTAAGGAATGCTAATGGGTGAACTTACATTTAATTTCCACTTAATAGATTAAGCTAGAATAAAAAAACTTGCTCATTGTCCTTTAAGACTAGATCGTAATAGTAAAGTACTGTAAAGTGCTTTATTTAAAACAAAAGAGAAAAGAGAAAGAGAAGACACAAGATTGTTTCATAGTATGTGTGGAAATCCATCTTGAAACTTTTTCTCCTACTAATCCCCATCCGGATCTTAATGTTCGTCTGATGGCACGCTTCATCCGCACGCGATATATCGCGCGATCCATTTAATTTTGACGGGAGTGAGCCGGAGGCTGCGAGAACTTAATAAACTCGAGAGGATGCGGCAAATAATCTGTAGCAGATCCCAGAGGCGGCGATACGTCTGTAACCGGATATGCGATATGCGCATGATCGCGCATGTTACCGATCCACGGCACGAGTTCGGTCTACCCTGTGGAGTGCGGCTCAACTTTGTTTTGCTATTCCGCATTCCGTCCAGATTGCGCACTTTTACCTTTTTGCAACCGCGAAAGAGCCTGGCTTATCTCTCTCTTTCTCTGTCACTTATTTTGCGTGTGTAATTATGATCGCGAAGATTGATACCTATCTACTGCATCGTTAAGTGAAAGAATAAATTACAACGACAGGAGAAAGATCCTCGAAAACACACGTGATACGAGCAACCACAAACATCCGTTAAAATTACTCCAAGCAATGTTCCGTTAATGCAAAACGCTGATGCAAAACAGTGAAATCATTTTCATCCGCGCCTCTCTCTCTCTCGATAATCGAGGAATAGAAGGATGCGAATTACAATTACAAATTTATTTTACGATACTGCTTACGTGTAATAGCGAGAGTATTTATTATCGCCTTTCTTTTCAGTTACATAAAGGCATCATTGCCGCATGATTTTCTACGGCGAGCATTGGTCACGCATCTAATCATGCATTTCCGTCAATAATACGTAGAACGAAAAGATTAATTTCAGAGACTCGTTAATATTAAAGTTTATGTAACTGTATCCATATATGAATAGTGCGTTTTATTACGAAACGGCGAGAGTTTCCTCGCGCAAGATAATAAACATCGTCCTTGCTGTCATCCATTGGACATCGTCCACTTCGGGAATGAGGAAAAGACATTATGTATCCGGCATCGCATAAGAAAGTAATTCCAAGATGATAACGCGATAGGCAACAATCATCAACGATGGAGATCGCCATTGGCTTCGGGCGATGATTACAACACACGCACACACATATGGCAGAAAAAAAGACGCGTTAATCAACGTGCGTGCAAAAGTTGCAGACGCGTTAATAGCGAATGTTAATAGCGAAAGGCTGACGGAGGAGGTGACAGTACGTGGTGAGTAAAAACCACGTTGCAACGGTAAACGACGATGCTGTCCCGCAACGAAGGACGCCGGGTTGTTGCTTCAATTGCGCGCTGCTAGAGAGAGAAGTGCACTCTTCGAGAAACGATCGCCACAATGCCACGAGCAACGGTATTACGCACACGCGGATGCGATCACGCGGATAATAAGAGATGCCGGGCCGTGATCGTTCAACGCGATCGAGTAGGCTCGGGGAAGATGTGATTTTCGTCGAAGAATGTTCGTGTGAGAGAAAGAGAGAGAGAAAATTTCCAGCACGGAGCTGTCGCCAACTCGCATAATGGAACTTCGATTTGATGGATGAGCTGCGGCACTTTCCGATGTTTCCTATGTCTTCCTTGAAATTCTCCTTAAGTGAAGATAAATTAATTTATCAAGAATGATGTATTTTATTAGTTTGTCGGTAGGTATAAATATCTGGTAAGATAAATATCTAATAGAAATCTCCTTCTTCTTTCTCTCTGATCAGAACGTGTCTCATACGATGCTGAGAAAAAGACCTTTTGCTGGACAATCTGTGCGATGGCATCGTCGACGCTAATTTTATCAGCAGCGTTCGTGTCTTCGTCTCTCCACATTCGTGAGACGGCGGTTCGCATGCAAATAAAAAAGTCATTTAAGTTCTTTGTGGGGGAAATTCCACGAATGGCAAAAGCGTCGTATCTCGAGGACGAGATTGGAATTTCAGAAAACTGGCTCCAGCCTGCGGTCTTTCGGTCGATAACACGGAGAAACTTATTCTGAATTCGCGCGTGTATGTGCAGTATTGTATGACGAGGACTCTCTTCGGGACCAGAATACCTTGTATGGCTAGCGAAGCATAAACATGAAAATTGCCGTCAATTTGAACGCACTTTTTCAAATCGGTTGCCTAACGGAAAGTTATCTCGTCGTGCTTTATTTACGTTTTTCACCTCGTGTAATGTGCATCGTGTAATGTGACGCGTACTGTATGATGCGTTATGTCACGCTTGAATAGAAAGAAACGATTTTGCCTATCGTTGGAAAGGCATTAATACGAATATTCGTGCGTCCATAAGGCGGCTATCTAAGCAATAAAGTTGTAATATCTTTAGAAAGTTCTCGTAACGTATGTAATTTAAAAATGCGAGCGTATAAAAAGCACTATGAATTCATTTGGTCAATTGTGCGAAGGAAGTGACAATTTCGCAATATTTGTAAGACAAGTGAACTCAAAATTCATGATGAAATTGATGAACCGTCCACTATCGAGGTCACGGCATATAATTTTAAGCGAAACACGTAAGAAGTTTTTAGCTTAGATGGCTTATGGGACTTTTACGAAAACTGGTTTTACGCACGTCGGATTCAGAATCCGAAATTTCTAAAGAAATGATTTCACTTATATAAGTTACGATATACCGAATGTCTCCTTGCGCATTTCGAATTGAACAATGCGTCGATCGAACGTATATAGAAAGGCAGAAACGTATCAGCATGCTAAGGAACTAGAATGTAACATTGTTAACGACATCACGTAATCGCAAAATCTACATCACATCCATTCGAAAACATCTTTGTTAACACGGTTACATAAGATTATGTAAAAATCTGGGTTATTCGCCGGGGTGGGCAAAACCTACGTGAACGCTAATCGAGCGACACATTCTCATAGCAATTTACCTGTGTCTCAAATATGAGTTGGAACGCAAGGCACGTACTCGCGACCCGTTAAGATTGATCGCATTCGCTCGATCTAACATTAAGGCATTCCACAGCAATGAGACTCCACTCTCGAGTACAAACATTTACTATGGGATGCAGTTCGTGCGTCTCTGAATGGTACAAAGCATACTCATGATGGAAATATTTACTCTTTCTCTCTCTCTGCGGTACATTTGTATTGTCAAAAAAGATTATTAGATTACGATTAACAGATCATACGTTAAGACATAAATAAATCCTAAAGCAGCTAAAGAAGAAATTTTATACACCAATAACATGTTGAATTAATCAAATCGAATTAGTAATTAAATTGATCAGACTCGATGGACAAGCGCGTTGACCGTTTCACTAACGAAAAGGTAGAGTTTCATTGAGCCTCGCCAAAGTGAAAATGCTGAAGAAAAAAAAAGATATACGGGCGGATTTTTCTCATGGATGAGCCCGTGAAATTAGGCCCCGAGTCGAAGAGCCGATATTCGAGGGAATGCAAACTTTCATCGCCCGCAGCTCTCGGACAGCTCAGGAGAGTGATCTCACACGGACACACACGCACACAAACACACACAGACACAATATCCACTTTCGTGAATCGAAACCCACATACGTTTCAGTACATTTATTCCCGTGGTTTTTGATACGCTGAATGGTTGAAGAACCGCAGCGACGGCGTGCGTTCTCGCGACTTCCTGCCGCGCCAAGATTCGTACTTCCTGATAAAACGGCGCACCGGCACGAGCCACGAAGAAAAAAGAATGCGCGATCGTTACGTTAACTGGCAGTGCTCACGCTGCCTGTACAGTTACGAGTTCCTCCTTATTGCCGCTCGTTTGCGTAATTTGAGATTGTAACAAGAATGAAGCGATTATCTCTTACATCGCGGACAGCCGCGTAAAGCGCTGTCCGTGCAGCATCCATTCCCTTTACTGTAGCGGAAATCGATGCCTGTCTCGATGGCTGCTCTGGCGAAGAACGACGGCTTTTCAAATAAAAAGCGAGCATCAAGGATTGCCGCATTAATAAGAAAATGGTGCATGTCGCCGCCGATTAATGTCACTAACGAGGTGCATTGAACGCCATGAGGACATTCGCAGACGATAACCGTCCCTTTCGAATTTACTTCGTCCTTGGATAAACGAACCGTTTCACTCACGTCGATAACTGATACGCAATGTGCACATGGTATCGGTGATGAATTTAACAAGTAACATATTACATGCGAACTAGCGATGTAAACTGCCGTTTTTCCCTTGATTCTTCTCGGAGCAGCAAACAGGGGAAGCATAGGACTCCTCGGTGCTTTCAAAAGAAAACGTGCCCTGTTTTGTTCCTTACCGCGACACCTTTCTGGTTTCACACTTTGCGGACAACCTGATTATCTCTCAATGTTGCACGGAGCTAGAAACAGCCAGAACTTCGTGACTGGCTGAACCGGTATCAGACGAACACGCAAGAACGTCCGTTGTGTGTAGTGACGTTGAATGTGCATAACGATATCGTCACAGGGTGCCTCTCACCGAGTGCGGCAATTTTCTTTCAGTCGCGAATTCTTCAATCAATTTTTATTGCAATGACTCTCGCCGAGAGTTTCACTGAGGAAAAATCAGCCCAAGCCGCAAGATTCACCGAAAAACCACCGCTGTTGAAATTCATAAAGCGCATCTAGCGTATATACACTAGAATGTATACGACTTTACTGGTTTAGCGTTACAGCATGCCTGCAGATAAACTGAGAACGGCGTGGATGGAATTCATCCCTTACATGGCGTTGACGATTGCGCAAAACGATTTCGAATGCTGGAAGGCTTCTGCACGCGCCAACGTCACGGTAGGGACGCCATCCGTTTTTCTATCGAGCGGAGAAAGTCCGGCATACGATGGCGGACGACGAAGAACCGGGACAATAAATAGAACTCGAGAGAAGAAACTTTTATGCTGATATCTTCTATTTTGTTGCCTGGGATTTGTCGGATCCAATATTATCCAAGATCGAGTTTAATTCGTGACGAGAGAAAAAAGCTCGGACAAAGTGGATAGATAGTCTACAGATATAAAGATAGAAATTCTAAGACGGAAACTAGGTTTATGATTTAGATGTACTTTCAGAGAGATAAACGAGATCCAGTTATGCTCGGTTTTTAACGATCGCGTTCTCAATCTCTAATGTTCTCCCAAGGCTGACAAAAAAGATAGCAAAATTCAGAAGTACTCTTGATACTTGTGACTGAGCTTTCCAAAGAGATATATTCCTTGTCACCTTGTCGATCGTACACTTTCCCTTTGCGTGAAACTGCTATGGCATGTAAGCATGCGTTGTAATTCGAAGGAATCTATAACGTTTCTAATATAAACAATAAGAAGGTAATTACGAAAAGCAACATTTTTTTCTGATATAAAGCGGATTGCATCAGTAATCGTATATATGTGTTGTTATTTAACTTAACAATGTATATCCTTTTCTAAATCAAAAGTCTGGAATTAATATAAATAATAGGTGCGTAAATTAGTTCATTTTCTGACAAAATCCAACTCTTGTTTATATAAAAAATAATTCAACTTTAATTTTTAATAAATTCTATTACTTTCTTTATATTAATCGTATTTGAAGTGAAAAAATATCTTCTTTTAGCATAGTTATTAATTTTGACATACTTAATTTGCCATAGTTATTGGAATTAAAACTAAAACTTAATTTATATGTATCTAATAAAAAATGTATAATTATACATTTATTACTTATTGCTTGTTTTAAAGAATATTAAATATTAAATAGAAATAATTAAATAGAAATAAAATTATAGTATACAACACAATTAAGTAATAATTTATTCTTATTCATTTTCTGTTTGCGGCGATAATTGGCGATTTGCAGCGAGTCATAAATTTCATCATAATATTATTTATTGAATATTTCAAAACTGATTTAATCGCTAGAAAGTCATTCGCAAGTGTTCGTTCCCTTCGCCATCCGAATTACATCATAAATTTTACTATTATCTATTTGTGTTTGCATCTACGTCACATCACGAGAAAAATCTCGTAAAAGACATTGGTACAGAAAATTCTTTGACGTGAAAAACGCACGCCGACTCGTTAAGAAACAATTTTTAATTCTGGGGCATCGTAAAATAGGGAACTAATACAGACTATAATAACCACAAACGATATTTTCGCGAATCGGAATTCTGTCCAATCACGCTGCAATTTCCATGCGATGAAGTAAGGTAATGATGTAAAATTCGCTTCTCATCCTTCGCTTCAATGAAAGATTTCGCAATGTCTCTTCTGGTATCAATCATAGCGTTTGCCACGGTCATCCATTCGCGCATGTTCCATATTCAAAAGTTCTGCGAACGATTTTCACGTCGTCGCGGTCTATCAGAAACCAGCAACTTGTTAGAGGAGATCCCTGGTAACAACATCTCTCCTATTTAAGTGAATGTGAGAGTCGCTGGTACAACTAATGTGCGCAAGGCCAACCGCCACCGATAAAAATGCGTGGAATAACGCGCCCTGTCCGCTCGATCTTGATCATTCCGATTTGCCCGCATTACGAAGCAGCTAGGTGGACCAAAACTCGCGACCAACGCCCGCACGCATCATCGATAAAAATACTTTAATTCGCTTTCATTCAGAGATATTTGCTGAAATCGCTCGTTCGATCGGTTGCAAAATCAAAGAGGAATTCCAAATCCAAGGTCCACGCTTTTAACAAGATTGATGGACACGTGTGGCATCTTGCTTACGTATCATTTACAATTAAGGCAAAGCGATATTACTAGAGATTACTAATCAAAGGAGCCATTTATATACATGATAATCGACTCGGGAACATTATTTAATGAGGATAAGAGGAAACGCGACCTATGCCAATGACAACCGGAAAATCCGGTTGCAAAATACTACGCATAATAACGGCGCTTTTTGGTGGCACAACCGGAGAAACGCAGGCTTGTCCGGATCACCGATACTAGATCGAGGTATCGAACGAGCGGATGCTTGTATAAAGTACACGCCACTGAGCACCATAAGCCGCGCAAACCGTTATGCGGTTTATAACACATAAAACGTAAGTGATGCTTCCAATGTGTTTCTATAAATTTGCGCGAACTTACGTTAATTAAAATTATCGTCGAGATATAAGATAAGATCTGCAGTATTCGAATCACCGCAGATCATTAAATTTTTACGTACACGTTATAATAAGTATCTCCTTTTCGTAAGAACGATTTCGCAGAAAACAAGTACAATTTTCGAATATTTTATCCTGAAAACTGAAATTTCGTATCACTTATTTAATTCGCAAAATCGTTATCGAAAACCCGTTTCTCGATTCTTTGCTCGTTACATTATGCACATTTTTAATTGCTAGGAAAAAAAGCTAGTTACGCGTCGGCTCGCGCGTTTCTGCTGAGTCTAGCGTTACACAAGCTGTGTGTACGGGTAGATGTCCTGTTAATGGAAAACGCCGCATTATCTTGAGGTGAACGCGGAAGAACAGGTGTTACAAAAGAAATTATCACGTGCACTCGCTGTTTCCGTGTTACGTCGAGTAGACCGGGAGATAGATCGTCGATCCGTCGTTGATCACTGATTACACGTTAACAGTTGTAATAAATAAATTGCGACTGACGATATTTTAAAGCTACACGATTTCCGTAAAATCTTATATGTATTATTATTTCTGACATTTGTAAAACGAAATTATTTATTTCATACAAGAGCACGTTGAGAATAATATAAATATAAATCTACATAAATCCATACCGCATTAAAGGTTCAATGATTTTGTTTTACAAATATCGCATCATATAAGATTTTTCGGAAATTGTAACAAAGTTTGCATCGCTTGTCGCATCAATCTTCTGACGTTAACCTAAACTCACCCTCGCAGCGTATCTGAATCGTGATCGTCAGTAATAACGTCACTAGCAGAAGCAATTTCGTAAACCAAAGCCTCCACATGTCGTCGCCCATCTGTTCGGGTCCCTCGGAGCGACAGCACTTTGAATTAGCCCAAAGTTACAGAAAGGAAAACGTGCACTCTCACGTAAACCAATCCCGCGCGTACCGGTGCTGAACTTGTCCGTTACATGGGCACCAAAGCGATCTCAGAACCGGCAGTTCCGGTGACCACCTTCCGTAACCTTCGACGATAATCGATCCCTGAACGAAGTACTGCAGTCACCGAAGAAGAAAAATGCAAAGGAATCAGTAAAAAAAAGATGAAAAGATTGGTAACTCAAAATCCGCGATCGATGCTCGTTACACGATAAAAGTGAAGAACACACTTGGTCACCGGATAGTTGCGAGAGCTCCTTGTGGCGGAGCGGTCGACCGATTGACCTTTCTCCGGGTGCGTAACTTTGTCTGTGTCCCGGTGAGGACTGAAGGGGAACCAAGGCCCGCCGCCGGGTGTTGGGGAACCGGAGAAAGGTGTATCAAGAGAGAGAGAGGCCAGAGGCAAAGCGGATAGAACCCCTCTTCGCTGTGCTCTCCCTACCCTTTCGACTCCTTTTCCCCCGCGGGCCCTCTTCTTCTTCTTCTTCTTCGTTTCCTGACGCTCTCGGTTGGTTGACCAGGCACCGGGACACGCGGCATCGGAGACTCTCTTCGCAACCGAGGTCCTCGGCCAATCTCACTCTGTGCCATCCATCTGGATAGAGTTCCGCCAGCCGGACTGTGATCTGAACGACTTGAATTACATCATAACGACAGTGTCATAAAAGGACAAAGGCAACTGTACAATTGAATCCTTTTGACATGTGTCTTTTACAAGTTGCAGGCCAAAATGTCACGGGCTAAATGCGCTGGCTGAGTCAAGACAGATCCGAGACACGTTCTCCTCTTTACCTTCTTCGCCTTCTACGGGCTTATGCTGCCAATCGACTCGCCACTTTATCCGTTAACTGTCGCAGATGCAGTCGCTCGGAAGATGCAGCGCGCGCTGTTACGGAAAAAACTGTTGCCTTAGGTCGGCAGGCGAGACGTACGGATTGTCATTAAACGAGCGCGAAGCTCGATCCTCGATCTTCTGAGATGGCTTTCAGTCAAGTAACAAAAATGTACGATAGTAGTAACAGCGATGCATGCATTATTGATCTTCACTCAATAAATTCAATGTATTTTCATCGCATCATCACATTCAAAGATGTCTGCTAGGATATCCTTGAATGTAATGATCGATTCATATCGCCAATAGTATGCGCGCTTTGAAACTCGCCAAATCATCTATCGTGTGCTGTCGCACGTGGTCAATCCGCTTCTGAAACTAGTCTACATATATATATTCACGACTAACTGTCCTACTGAAAAAAATATGGCACTAGGACCTATCTTTATGGCCACGCTTATTTCTCGGTATGCGGGACACCTGTTATCATGCTCTCAATGAACTCCAAAGGTGTTGGTGGGGTTAAAAAGGAGGAGAGGGAGAAATGCTGTTCCCGAAGCGGTTGCATGAAGCCAACAGCGAGGTAGGAGGTTCGCATTATAAGTGCCGACCCAAGGACCTACATTCGCCAGCACCGGTGAGGGATGCCGCGATTGCAGAGGACGCCATACTCTCCTCTCTTTCTCTTTCTCTTCTTTCTCTCCAGGTCGACAAGGCCCCCCGTCTTCTAAAGTATTCGTGTCGATGCTGGCCGACTGACTTAACAAGTGATTTTCGAATTCCATCGCCGAGATTCTTCTGGAGAAATTATTTTTCGCCCACCTTCTCTCTTCCTCTAGCCAAGTCTCTAAAAAATCTTTCCTGTAAATAACCACGTCGTTACATACACATGCACAAACGAAGAAGCTAAATAATTCAGCGATACGTAGTCTCTAATCCTCAATTCACACGCGATGACATAGTTTTGGCTATAGTATAGCTATAAATAGAATCAATGAATACTGAAAAACAAATCAAGAGTTTCTTTTTTGATACTTATTCTTTTTGTGAATTTTATATGAGACATAATGTTACGAAATAACTATCGACATTTTTAAGAGTTCAATTAATGAATGATCTACAGGTGAAACGCGAAGCGTCTTTATGAGAAACACTGTATGCAAAATCATTCGATAAAAAATATCGTCTTCGTTCGGAATGCATCATCAATGAACGTCGCAGCGCATTGGTGCACCAAATGGCACCAAGTTCCAAGGATACCAAGGAGAAGTGAATCGCAATTACGGAACGTTATGGCGGTTCCACCGTTAGACTTCGCTGTGCACCATCGACCGCAACACCAGCCAATATTACGTTTTACTGGCATAAAATATCTGCCATTATGTATAATACATATACACAATCCTCTGACTCGCGGTTAGCCCTGCTAATCTTGATACGTTCATATTTACTGTTTCAATTTGTGCAGATGTTCATTTGCAAGATTACCCTTGAGCCGAAAATCAGATTACGATTTGCAAGTATAGCAAAATGCAGATAAGATATCTCGGAAAACGAACCTTTCGACCGCACTGCAGTAATTTCTGAAATTCAATTCTTAATTATTTCTCCACGTACAGTTAGAAAACGAAGATGGATTTATTATGCATTCTCTAGTTATTAATCTCACGGTCAAGTACTATTAGAGGAAATTGCATGATAATGTATGATGATGACCAACGCAATTTTAATTCATACACTATAATTTCAGAATATCAGAAAATTCTAACATCGCATACGAGTAAAAATTCTTTTACTTTCTATTACTTTATTCGCACGTTCCACTACACATTTTGATAGATATAAATGATAATGATATGAGTGATAATGTATTGAATAAATTTCGTTAACTCACTCTCTTATTCACGTGATCGTCATTCTTGTCTCTCTATCAAAACACCCATCCGCGGGCGTTCAAAGAAATTCCTTTTGATTGCAATCACCGTTTGCGTCTTAACATAGCTATGTAATGCATAGGAAGTCCTTATTGCACGCTGGATTTTTACGATTCATCGATAGGAACGTTTACAGAAATAATAGTGAAACGTTCGTGATCTATTTTTTCACCTTTGAAGTTTTCTATTCTCTTAACATCTCGGTGCATTCGCAGAAGTATGTACACAGTAATTATTAACTGCTCTATACGCCTGGCTAAGTTTATGCGTACTCAACATACCATTGCGTGACGGTACTTAATGACCGTACGCTCACGAATCCTTCTACTTTCATCCGTACACTTATTTCCGGAGTATCAAGAATATAGAAAAACGATATAAGAATAACAGTTTTGACAAAAATCATCGCAACAAGAAATTATAATTTTATTAAGTGTGAGCAATAGAAAAATCTCGCTTCTTAATTTCCTGTGTGTGTACCTGACAAATGTATTATACATTATTCATTTTTATATTAATACGTCTTTTAAATTTTCAACAGATTTATAACAATTATGCATGTAGATTTTTTCACATACTACCAATTTTCGTGTAATGTAGAATGATATAAAAGTGCGCTAAAAGATTCTTTATGATTCGTAATTTAACATAAATAATTGAGAATTTTCATCAATTGTTCAATTTTATCAATTTTATTAATTGTACCAAAACCAAGATCAATTTCTGCTGGAGATTTAACAGAGAAACGCACTGTTATAAAAATTAATTAAACATGCTTATCAACAAGAAAATATCTTTCTTCCATACTTTTCCATAATTTTCATAATTATTTCTAGTTGTACATTTTTATATGATTGTTATTTTACATATAAAAATCTGTTTTGAGGTCTAATACAGGATAAAAATGTTGCTCTCGGTATTTCCAGTTTTATTATTTTTTATATTTTAAATATTTACTTTATTTCATATTTAACATATTTAACTTAGTACAATATTATAAATCTACGTATGTGATTCTGTTTTCATTTTTCTTTGCAACGCTTCTCTTAAGTGCTTCTTTCCAAACCTTCGAAACTTAAAATTAGGCAAAAGCCTCAATTCACCATTCCAACTTCTCAGCATTTCACATTGCGTTGCAATTAAAATGTCAGGAATTTCTGCAAGAGAATAATACTACGTAACTAATACATAATTACATTAATTATAAATTTATAATAAGCCATTAAAATATATACTATATACCAATTCCACAAGTATTGAACTCTTCTTGTTCTCTTTTTTTGGTCATTCTTATAATATCTTCTCTACTAGCATGTTGTCTATTTCTTCTTCCTATGGAATGCTTCAGAGTAATTTGCTCCAATTCCTCATCATTCCTTCCAATGTACCTTGAAGGAAAATATAGATGTTATGATGTAAACAGACTCGCTCTAACAAACTCATAATTTTATATACGAAAGTCTATCCAAATCTAATCTAAATCTAATCATAAATCTATTTAGAAAAATCCCAAATTTATACAATAAAACTTACTTTAGAAGCAACTCTGCTGTTAATTCTGGAGTATATGGACACACATCAGAAACCATATGCTGCTGCATCCATATCATCTTGTCTGCTATCACATTTTGCTTTATTGAACCACATATCTTAGCTTTTTGTTTCTCCGAGATCCTGAAATCAGTTTGTTACATATCTGACACACATATTTAGAATGTATTTCTGTGTGTATAAGATTTTTTTATAACTCAATTCTCACACAATCACACATTAATATGAAATTTGGCTACATACTTCTTAGTTTTCTTCGCAATTGCAATTGCCTTTCGACTATTTGGGTGCAAAATTTTCTTTGCCTTTGCAATTTCCCTTTGCAAAGCTGCAGACTAAAATTATGAAAAAAATAACATAATAAAGCACTTATGATAAATATATATTTTAGGTTATTAATATAAATTACATATTTTTACCATGTTTCTTGTTGTAATCTGTTTTTCTACGAAGATTTATAAGTATATTGTATTCTTTTTCTAAAGATTTATAAAATTACGATAAATAATTGTTATTAAATTTCAGTAAATAAAATATGTGCATATACAGTTAGCACATATTTCTCTAAGCACGTGCCCAACAAACATCGACAAGAAGCTGACAGTTATGCAGGAGTGACATAACCTCCTTTGAGAATCGAAGGCCCGGGGATAATTGAAGAGTTTTGACATTATCGATGAGTAATGCACTGAAGATAACTGTGGAAATGTTTTATGGAGTCGATCTTGGAGTTGCCTGTTTTACCGATCGTACATTAACGATCGCTTTTAACCAACACTATCGTCACAATGCAACTTCCACTACGTATTGTACTGCTGTACATGTTGGTAATACGCAGCAGATTCGCGGGAAAATTTGTTGCTTGAGAAATACAATTGTCAGTTGAAGATCGGTCTCTGAACATGACATGCTATTGTGATATATCAGCAGTGTAAATATCACAGAAATTATGCCGCGGGTACGTAAAAAAACGTAGCACACTTTATATTAGTATTGTTAGGTTATTTGCCTCGATGCTTTTTGCTTCAATTCTGCTTCAATTCTGCTTGAATCAAATTTGTGATGATGATCATTGTATGATTTTACAGGATATAAGATCTTATTTTACGGTCACATCTCAGAAGAAGAACAGTGAACCCGTTGTACCAAAACCTAAAAAGAGACGTGTTATCTCGTCAGACGAAGATGAGGAAAAACCGAACTCGTCTGTAAAACGTTCCAAGGTATTCTGTCACTTATCTACGTATCCAATACGTATGAGCCAGCGGCACACGGTGCTTGTTTTCGTGCTGGATTTATAGCTAGCATGGAATTGCGACACGCGATTTGTTGCTTGAAATCAGGCAACGAATCGCGTGTCGCAATTTCATGCTAGCTAGAAATCCAGCACAAAAACAAGCACCTTGTGCCACTGGCTTAAATATGCATTATTTTGTTATATTTTGTCATAATTACTGTTGCGTTACTCACAACAGTGCAGAGTATAATTTATCATTTTACGCACAGATTGTACAAAAGATAAAAAAAGTTTCTGCTTTATCTGATTCTGAAGATGACGAAGAGATTGTTCGGAAAGATCAGAAACATTCTAAACAATCGAAAGCAAATAAGGAGAAAGAAAATGGAAAGCAATGTCAAGAGATCTCTTCAAGTGACATCTTTGGTAAAAAGCCAATAACGAGAGTAGAAGAGACCAAAGTGAGCTGGAAGTTGCAGAAAGCGGTAAATATTATATAAGTAAAAATTATATCAGTAAATTTTATAATTTTATTATTAAAGTCTAAATTATATTATAAACTGAAGACTATATACTCTACATATTACAACTGAGCACACATATACATATATGTACATAAGACAGAGTATTATAGGAATCTGAGTTTCACGATGATGATGATTTTGATGCTGTACTTAAACAATTGGATGGTATGGAAGCAGCGAATGCAGTTAAAGATGAAAATAACATGAAAGGTACAGATGTCTCTAAAGATTTCAAGATGCTAAGTCAGACAGGTATATCCAAGCTCAGTTTATTAAGCATTAAAATATCAATACCTGCATTTAATGAAATATGACATTTGCAGAAGTGAAACCTAGTAATAACGAAGACCACAATACCAGCCTGAAAGATTCTCAAAATAAAAGAAATGAAGCAGTCAAAGAGGAAACTAAAGAGACAAAAAAATCTAGTAAAAAATCATCTAATGAAAGTAATAAAGCGCATTCAAACATTGTTACAAGGTCTCCTTTAAAACGGAAATTAGAAGAAGAGGAGAAAGGTAGCTCGAGCTCCAATGACAATTTAGATAGAAATATCAAATATAATAATGCATCTAAGAGATCAAAGTCCAAAAATCTGGAAATTACATCGAAAGTGTCCACGTCGAAAGAAGCTAGAGACGCAAAAAGACGATCACCAGATCGAAAGAAAGCTAAGACCGTGGACTTGTTTGAAGAAAGGGTAGAAAAGAAGAAGCAACGTTCTGCGATGTACGAGAAATACCTTCAGAGAGGTGGCGCCAGAAATCCTGGTTCGAAAGAGATACCTAAGGTAAGAAAATTCATATATAATTTAATTCTTGTTGACTTTTATAGATATAAAAATACAGATGCTCTAACATCTAAAAAACGACAAAGCAAATTTTCTTATTTCTCATCCAGTTTTCTTATTTCAGGGTGCCATAAATTGCTTAGCTGGTGTAACTTTCTTGATTACCGGCGTTTTCGATTCCTTGGAAAGGAACGAGGCTGACGAACTAATACAGAAATATGGCGGTCGTACGGTAAACGCGGTATCGGGGAAAGTCAATTATATCATCGTGGGAGACGAGGCCGGCCCAGCTAAATTGGCGAAGGTACGTTTTCTCGCAAATATTTTGCGTGTACCATCCGTTTCTTTTTTCTTTTCTCATGCAAGGCGGTTTTCAGGCTAGCAGTTTGGGCATTGAACAAATATCTGAGGATGATCTCCTGGAAATGATCCGCACGAGACCGGAAGGTCAAGCCCGAGATATCAAGCCAGCTGCGATGAGAGGCAAACCACATGCGAAAAAAATGTCGAATAAATCTGAGAGCGATAAATCGTCATCACCGTACAAAACGGAAACGTCTTCACCTGAGAAAGTAGAAACGCCATCATCTTCGTCAGGAAAGACAAAAACGTTATCGCCATCAACACAGAGTTCAAGTACAAGCAGTAATTCTCAGGAGGTAAAGTATCTAGACATTAATCTGACACGGATATATGCGCATGCAAATATACTCAATGAAATCTGTTTACATGTAATTTTATTTATTTTCTCTTAAGAAAACCACAAGTGTTGGCTCGCAACCTTTAGTCGAGAAGTACAGACCCAGGACAATGAAGCAGATTATAGGTCAGCAAGGAGATAAAAGCAGCGCGAATAACCTGTACGTATGGCTGCGCGACTGGCACAAAAATCGTCAGGATCCAAAATTCAAGGACGGCAGTACGTAAGCAATGTGCATATACAAGCACTAATCACGTTCTTAGTAAACGGCGATCGAGATGGAGGAAATGAATTTAATGAATTTTGCTTTCTGTTTTAATAGCCGGTAAACAAACGCATGGACAGAGTTTCAAAGCTGCATTGCTGTCCGGCCCGCCAGGTGTTGGCAAAACGACGACCGCGCAGGTTGTTTGTAGGGAGCTGGGCTACGATCTTGTAGAATTCAACGCCTCCGACACAAGAAACAAGACGCTGCTGAAGGAAGAAGTCTCGGGATTGTTATCCAATACTACAATAAAAGGTTACGTTACAGGTGGGTACATGATTGAAATTTCGGGAGAAACCGTATTAGACTTTCTGCTTCACGCTGTTAATATTACAGGTGCTAAACAGAAAATTACGAACAAACACGTACTGCTAATGGACGAGGTAGATGGTATGGCCGGCAACGAGGATCGCGGTGGCCTGCAGGAATTAGTTAGTTTGATGAAGAACACGGAGGTACCGATTATCTGCATATGCAATGATCGATTTAACACGAAGGTGAAGACTATCGCCACGCACAGTTACGACTTGAGGTTTTCCAAGCTCAGAGTGGAACAGATCAGGGTACGGTTTACGCGATCTAAATTTACCATTATTCTATCGCGATGATTAATAAAATGTCTTATGTGATTCGATTTTTTTCTACAGAGTTCCATGAAATCCCTGTGCTATAAAGAGAGCATCAAGATTTCGACGGAAGACCTGGATCGCCTGATCGAGTCGACAAATCATGATATTAGACAAGTGATAAATCATTTGGAATTTTTGGGTTCGCCCAGTCAGACGACCCACGTTGAGAAGACCGACAGGAAACACGCGAACAAGAATTTCAAACTTGGTCCCTTCGATGTCGTAAAAATGGCGTTCAATGCGCAAGAGCAGAAAAATATGAGTCTCAACGATAAAATTGGCCTATACTTTCACGATTACAATATCGCTCCCCTTTTCGTGCAAGAAAATTACTTGGGAGTCAGATTATCCCAAGTGTCGACGTAAGTTGATTGTTCTTCTCTGTCTTTTTTTTTTATGAAGACACGAACTAATGGATCTTGCTGTCCTTGCAGTACCGAGAGGCTGCAGAGAATTGCCAACGCGGCCGATAGCATATCTCAGGGAGATCTCGTCGAGAAAGTAATGAGAAGCAACATGATGTGGAGTCTGCTCCCGTTGCATGCTTGCTTCTCGTTCGTTATACCGAGCAGTGAGATGTCAGGAGGTCTCGATGCGCTAGTACGATTCCCGAGCTGGTTCGGGCGAAATTCTAAAGCGACGAGATTTAATAGGTATTATATAGTTTACCAATTTTCATTAACACTTGGCAGGATGTTAATTTAAAGTGCTGTTATTTCAATTAAAATCCCGTAGCAGTGTTTTACTCGTTTTTGCAAGAAAGAATATCATTTCCAGATTGATGCAAGAATTAACGACGCACACGCGATTGGCCACAGGCTCGAGCAAAGATGCCTTGAACATGGATTACATGGTGCACATCCGAAACGCCGTCACGAGACCGTTGATAAATAACGGTACCGATGGTATAGAAGAAGCAATTAATGTCATGGGAAAGTATCATCTAACGAGGTTCGTATTTGATTTTCACAATAAATGCATTAAAAAAATAATATGTACTGATACTCTGTTGATATTTAATTTCTATCTTTACAGAGAGGACTTGGATTCGATCATAGAGATTTCTCAATGGCCAGGAGTTCGCGATCCTACGAGTAATCTTGATAGCAAGGTATGTGCAACATTAATAAATATTAGATTGTAACGAAAGTTCGTAGCGTTGTTTAATTTTTTTTTAATGAAAAAAAGATGACAAATTTTTTTTATGAAATTGTTATGATTGCAGGTAAAAGCAGCATTTACGCGAGCATATCAAAAAAATCCGCCTATGCTACCGTATGCAATTAGCAGCAATGCTACGGCAAAGAAAAGATCTACACAGAGCGACGACCTCCCAGAAGAAGAAGAAGAAGAAGACGAAGAGGAGAATGACGACATCGAAGCCGACAAAATGATTAAGGTAATATCGAAAATTATTTTTGTGATTTCATCGCAATAAATCATTTTTACGAAAGAAAAGGAGGGAAAGAAAACTGACGTTACGAAAATGTGTTTTAGGCAAAGAAACCTACTGCTGCTAGCTCTAGCAAAGCAGCCAGTACATCGAAGAGAAATGGCGAACGAACTAAACGTGGAAGAGGACGCGGCAAAATGAAATAGAAGACAATAGTGAAGAATGGAATGTAAATTTTATTTAGAAAAAGGTGGGATGACGTTAATACATCGCGAGCTCTCGCATATTATTTCTTCGAATCGATGAGTTTTTACATGATCGTAAAATAATTTGTATCACTTGCTAAATTTATATGATGCGTGGTCGACGCAGTGATTTTTAAATGTTGCCATCTCGCTTGCTCTCGTTTACTCTTCAAAATATATCATTATTCTTCCATATCGTTGATAAATTATTGCGAAGGTTCATCCGTGACTCCAAGTTCTCCTCTCGTCTGCACGCATTCTAAAATGAAAGAACAATCACAGTGATACGCATTGAATGTTATAAATGTAGATAGCCAAGATATTTATCTTTCATACTATATATATGAGTAATGAAGTCTTAATTTCTCTGTACAATTGCTTAGCGCCAATACATACGCTTAGTACTGGGCTTCCACCCGATGTACTCGTTCGTTTTCTTATTTTCCTCTGTCAACCAATCGATCAATGGCTTGAAGTATTCTAGAAGCCCGGCCGAGTCCATTTGCCTTTGTCCTGCAATCTTTTCCATTGCGTCCGGCCATGGTTTCGACGAACCCAATTCCAGCATAGATCTAACGTAAAATATGATCATTGTCTCAACTTGTGCCAAATTATCATCATAATACATGCAATGCACTGAACGTACTTCAACAGATTTCCTGCATCCTTGTTGTCATAGATATCGCACTGACTCAACAGGTTCGCATCCGGATTCTTCGGATCGTATTGCTTCGCCTTGGTGCACAGTGCCTTGTGGAACTGGAACTGTATCACGAAGCTTACGTAGTATCTTATGTACTCGACATCCGCGATTATGTGATACTTCGAGCCGGGGTCGAAATCTTCCTCCGACCTGTCCACCGGTGGTTCGATGCCTTGATACTCCTCCGCGAGCGACCACCTTGAGGCAAATGAGAATACCAATTTTCTCAGTGTATTCTTCAAATCTAAAAGTCTGAATTCTCGATAACGAAAGAAATCACTGCGCCCTGTCAAGGGCGATAGGGCTGAGAAGAAGAAGAATCTACCATGTAAGATACTGACCAGTCACAATTGTAATTATCGGGCGTGACTTTCCCTTGGAACACGTTCCAGCGCCATCGATCCATCATGTAAGCGAACGGCAAGAAGGCGATCTTGTCGAGGCTCTTCACGTAGAGATGATTCAGCAGTGCCTCCGGATCGGTCGATTCGTCCTGCAATAGACCGATCTTCTTGAGATGACTGGGAGTGGATGCGCTGAGGGAGATGACGTCGCCGACCGCCTCGTGGAAACCGGGGTTCGCGCCTTCCTTGAACACGGTAGGCTGATTCTTGTACTGCAGGTAGTACTCGACGTGGCCCATCTCGTGGTGCGCCGTCAAGAGATCCTCCATATTGATGCGCGTGCACTGCTTGATCCTGAAGTCCTTACCGTCGTAGAAGTCCCACGCGCTCGCGTGACAGATCATGTCCACGTCCTTCTGTTTCGTCAGGATCGATCTCTCCCAAAAGGTATCCGGCATAGCGGACAGATTGATGGACTTGAAGAAGCTCTCGGCGAGGCGGAAGATACTTGTTGCGTTGTAGCCTGCACACACGGAGCAACGGAACGTTGAGATTTCACATAGGAAGTGATCGCGATTCAGCAAATTATCACCTCGAGGTAGACGTACCTTGCTCGACCAGGGCGGCGGAAACGTCGGGCAATTGCTTCCCCGGGAACGGTGTGGTGAAGTCCGCGATGTTCGACCACGTTTGTGCCCAGGTGTTGCCTAACAGATGCGCCGGAATCGGGCCGTCCTTGGAGACGATGTCCTCGCCGTACTTCTTCCTGAGCTCGCGCCGCACGTAAGCGTGCAGCTGTAGATACAGCGGCTTCAATTGCTGCCAGAGATTCTCTGCAGAGGTTTCGACATTTTTTTATCAATATTTTGTTCCACGCAGATATATTATCAGAAATGATGATCTTACCGATTTGCTCGGGGAAATCGTCGGCCTCGTAGTCTTTCATCCAGTACGCGGCGTAATCGGAGAAGTTGTTAAGCTTCGCCGCGACGTTGGCCAGCTCGACGTATCTGGGAAATAGTGACTTGACCTTCTCACCCGAGGCCTTCCTCCATTCCACCCAAATATGTTTTAGCTCTTTAGGATCGCGGCTACGCATCAGGATCTCCGTGATCTCTGGCTCGAGCGCGAGATCGCATTTCGTTTTGTTCTTGTAATCGCAGATCTTTGCGGTGCTGTAGATCTTCTCCATCTTGTTGACCGTCATCTCGAACTCCTTGTACATCTACAATTACATTTCACTTCGTGGTAGCTTCGTAATTGTACCCTCGCAATTTTCAGTCAGCTAGTACTTGTTTGCAGACGCTAATATCGAAAACGATCACTGCGATCACTACGAAAAGAAATTCACGGGAATTTTATTATTCTCTCTTTACAAAACCGGTTTCTCATTCCTTAAATCGGAGATTATTCGCGAGAGTGATCACTTGAAGTTAGAACTTTGGTTTCCCGTAATTTGAATTTCCTTCTCTGTCGCTCGTTCTTTTTCTTCTCACAGAGCTTATGATTAATAACTGAAATGTCAATGTCGATTTGTCAATTTATATTTTTATATCCTTACGTCCTCAGGGAGCGCTGAGATGCCAAGTATGCCAAGCTTGTTGAATTGCCTTCTGATGTTCTCATCCTTTAAATCTCTCCAAGGAAAGGCATTTACTTCCTGAGCGATCTCCTTGCTGACACGCGCCGCCTCCGCAGATACGTTCAGCTTCTTCGCTAGATTCTCGTCGGTCAGATTTGACGCGTAGTCCCATCCGGCGAGGCTTTGCTTGTTATTCCATTCCGCATACTGCGCATCGAGACGTTTCAACATGTCCTTAGCATTTTTTAGGACATCTTCAGCAACCTGAGGATTTTCAGTGGCACTTGCTGAATCCTCCCCCGTTGGGGTGGCTGCAGTCAAAGCTACAACTGCTGCTACCAAGAGTCTGATAACATAATGATGTAACGTGTTTTATTAAGAACTTTAATAATATTGATTATAGTTTAATTACTTATTATATGTTTACTAATAATTAGAGGGATTGTAAATAATATGATATCTTTTAATCTTCTTAAGTTTTTGAAAACAAGATATGAAGATATTTTATAAGAAAATCTGAGATTGTTATCAGTTATTGTATTAGTTAAACGATAACTGATTACTCTAGAATAAAAATTATGGCGGTACAAAATACTTCGCAAAAAAAATATATAATATTATTTGCTTCGTGTGATAACTATAATATTATCCAAGTATAATATTACATACACTCATAGTACGTATTCATATTCATATAATATTATACATTCGTTGTGATAAACATTTATCATAATACTATTTTAAGAAAAATATCAGTGGTGGAATGTTTTATATTCTATTCGAATAGCAATTTTTATTTTATTCAGCACTATTATAAGTATACTTTATATACGAATTTTTTCTATTGAGACAAAATATTGAACGCCTCTAGTGAATATTGGAAATGTTAAAAACTGTCTTGGACTGAAAAATCTAAGGTTCTATTAAAATAAAATTGTTCAATGTAACGCGATACTGAATGACGCCGCGAGGTCGAGGCAAGTAACGCGATTTGAAAGTCTCGCTGTGGCGCGAAGTACACGTCCGGCAAATTAACTCGTTAGACCGTGAGTGATCGTCAACGTACATCCGGAGATATTCTACGTAAATACCGGCAACGAAACCTCACTCATATAACAGCTGCATTGAAAGTGGATAATCACTTATTTCTTAAAGTCTCTCACTTAGGATGAGAGCGACAGCACAATTGACTGACATTAAATCAATATTCTATGAAACGAGGTATTGATGGAGAGACATTTATTTCATATGAAACAACTGTAATAAATGTTTACATATCATTAATAATAATTTGGGAAAATATAATTATGTAATTTATTCTATAGTTTTATTATGACGTATTTTTCTCATATTAATTCTCACGGGATTGTCGATCATTATATCACGTTTGCTTTTATAACGATCGAATGGATATAGCAATAATCGATTAACAAGATACTTACAGGCGCAGCATATTGACTCGCCGATCTCTCACAGTCTTACGAAATAATTCGATTTTAGTGACGGAGTCCAAGAGCAACTTTCACAAGTCCTTCCGCTATCGCAGCTATACAACGATAAACCGCCTCCCGACCACCGACTGACCTCCGTCAGCGAGATACGATAACTTTTATGCAATCTCCCCACCTCGCCTCCACCACCTGATCTCCTCTGTAGACTCTTCTGTAGACTCCAATAAATTCAAACGCGATCCTGGATCCTCGACTCGTCCTGCTGTTTGTCACCGCGTTGCTGCAAATTTAAGTCTTCGATCCGATCCTCGATCGTGACGCACGATCCTCGGCAATCTTCATGCGTCTCAACTTCGTGTCGATTGTTTGTTAATGAGTGCGTTCAGGAGACACAACCGTTGTACGAAAGTTGGATAAATTGTTTCCTGAATAATTCCGCTGATTGAGCGCATTTGCGACATGTTCATGAGCGAACGCTATTTTTATGAACAATTTATAACTTCGCTCATTTTTCGCACAGTAAGCACTCATGCAATAGTTGCACCAACAAATTGGTGCCTCCTGAACGCACTCAATATTTAAATTGAGAGGAGTACGTAGTGGAAAAAGATGAATCGGCATTCTGGAATCTGTAATAGGAAAAATGATAAATTAGAAGCTCTGCAGACTGGCTCATTGATGTCATCTATGTTAGCTAAGTGTCATTTGGTAAATTTAAAAATATGAAGCATTTTTGTTTTCCGTCGCGCGAAATTCTCTTTTGCATTTTGCTATCATAGTCGTAATGCAATTGCTTGGATACGAAATGATAAACCTCGAATCGATAAGTTCTGTTTCACGTACGTTTGTACATGATACCATTATCGTAATGAAAAACCGAAGTGAGCCTTGGGGAAAACATACTGTGACAGAAATTTTTACAAGGCCTCGCCACTTTCGCATCTTTCGCATTGTTTATCTCCGTGAGCTGAAACTAAAGAGCCGATGGCTCGGCATTAATAATCCACGATACAAAAGTATATGCCTGACCAGTTTTACATTCTGAACTCGTGGAAGCGAGCGTCCTTGCAGCACGCGCGCCCGTGCAATGTCCTCCGATTCTTTTCGCCTCACTGCTGGTACTTCTTCGAGTCGAGGACACGACCTGGACGCGATATCGATCCAAGGGCTCGCGATCCTCCAGGCTTACGATCGTAGAATAAAAGATTGCTCATCGCGCAAAATTTCGGAGATGGTCACGCATTTGTATTCAGCGAGACTTAAACTGGATTCCACACATACACACACACACACAGATAAATCTGAAAGATATATTTTTTTACATTAACTTAGAACATCCAGCTATATCGGAATGCGCCGCGCCATCAGGATTATCGCCGATGTATTCTCAATTAAAAAAAAATTAAGACAGTAGAACGTATTCGTAGCAATATCGGTGTCGCCAATGGAGAGCCATAAGAATGTCATAAAATAAATTAACGGTATGCCTCGAGTTGTATATTCTCCGACCGCAAGCGTAAATAACTTCTTCAGCCGAGAAATTAAAATCGTTGACAATTCTTAGCCGTCATCTAAAAATACGAGACACAAAAAATCGTGCTACAGAAGGAGTTAACTGACTCTACCAACAAAACATGATGGTCAGGAGGATTGTTCAGGAACAGAATACATTTATTACGAGTAGAGGACTTCACTCTCATATAATACAAGTGACACGTGTAATCAGGATTTTATTCGGCGTGAAAGACGTGTGCTATGACTCATCTCATTGTCGCGTTTCCGACGTTTTTGCCGTTTCCTATTAGTTGAAACTACTGCATCCGTGAATTCGTCTCGCATCGGAGAACATTTAGCAAGGCTGCAACAGATTTCACAAAGGTTTAATCTACAAAATCTCTAAAAAAAACTCTAGTCATATTATTATTATCTACGATTTCTTATGTTTCATTCTCTAACAGTTCATTAATCTGTCATGTCATTCAATAAGTCGGACAAACTGATTGATTCGAAGGCGAGGGAAGCCGTGATATCTTAACGTAAGGCTTTCAACGTGAATGCAAGAAATGATAAAAATCATAAATAAGATACATTCCAACAGCGAGATTAGATATCGATATCCTTTCAGTTTCATCTTTCATTACTGATAAAAGAAGAAATGATATCAGGGAAACTTCATATCGAATGAGAAATCTGAAATCACTTCTTCTTACCAATGCAGTGATTAGTCTCGTTCTCATACGTTTCACCAGTTTCACCGTCCGTCGAGTGGATTAAAGCAGAGATTAAATAAATCGACCAAATCTATTCTTAGTTAGATTCCTCCGTTTTACTTTTTCTCGTCGAAACAAGAGTGAATTATCATGCGCGAAGCACGCGTAGCGCTACGTTACGTGCACGAATAAATTAAATGCCAATTGGCAATATGTCCAAATAATTGGGAGCACAGTCATGGCCACGTGAGTGGTGAAAAGCCGTGATATTCAGAAGATCTTGCCGATCACGAGAAAAGAATGCCGCGAGAAAATTAAGAAAAATCCGTGAATTCGCGATGCGCGACGAGCAGAAAGTATGCCTCCCGTCTCTTTCTATTTTTTGTCGTAAATCCTTCGTGCTTCAAACTGTTTCGTGTCGGAGTAGTATACCGTCTCGCGTTAATACCCTGATTTGGCTATGAGTGGATATTTTCAGGAGTGCCGCGAGGCGTCGGGGATTTCCGACGTACGCCAAAAGCAACTCAGTAGCCAGAATGACCACGAAAAGTCAGAACCAAAGAAGAAGAAAACAATGCGCTACCATGAAGAGTGCTATCCGTTGTGCTCGCTGTTATACTCTTATTAAGCATGTCGCCAATTCCGACGTTTTATTCCCGGAATTGCTCTTTATTTTTTAGCTGCAATCTTATAAATAAAACGAAAATTATTTATATATTTATTAAATAGTATCACAGAATATTTTATGATAGTATTATTATAGAGATTATATTATATAGAATTCTATACTAATATTATAGAATACTAAAAGGATAAAGAAATTCCCTTTCCCGGCAAATGTTTTTCAAGAAGTGCAAATTTTTTTCTTCATTTTAAAAAGACAATTTTATTTTCGTTATCCAAATATTCAACAGAATCTTTGCTTCACGTTTCGCACCTACCTTTCACAGAAAATTGAACGTTTGCAACTGCGCAGTCACTCTGCGCAATATCCAATTAAGGGTCTTTTTCCAAAAAGATCTAATCACAGATATGTTATCTCTCTATGACTTGCAAGTAGACAAAGAGCAGATGACTGCAGAAGACGATGAGCAACAACTCGCGTTAATGTCCAGATTAGGAGATGCCGGCCGTTCTACGGGGATTTCCAAGAGAGTATGAACAAGAAGAAGATGAAGAAGAAGAAGAAGACGACGAAAAGGAAGACGAAGGAGGAAGAAGAGGAAAACGATGATGACGACGATGACGAGAAACGACGCGTCGCGGCGCGCAAACGGCGTTGCGGCCGTTCTTACCCAAAGACGCTCTCGAGTCAGACGTCGTGGCCATCCGGGCTTCCTGGTCGCGTACCACCACCCGCATGCCCAGGCTCGAGGCGTGGGCAGTGTTGTTGGCCAGCCCTGGAGGCGTCCCGCGTGCCCATCTTGGGTAGCGTCGCGCATTGCGAGCAGACGTTATATCTGGCGTCGCGGCGCCCTCGAGCCTCAGCCGCTCCTCAGCCGCCCGTCAATTCACAACTCACCCCCACGGTTAGTAAGTCCGCGAATCCGTCCTCTTCATCTGTGCTCACAATTCGCGTGTTCGTAGCGGGAGCTAGAAGTGTCGACGATAATCGAATTGAGAATTCGAGAGGAAAGAAAAGTGGAGACGCGTTAGTGTGTAAAATCGAAAGATTCGATCGTAAGGGTTGATTTCACTCGATTGTGGGCTCAATCTCACGCGATACTAAGCAGCTGGATAAGAAGTAGATCGGATTCATTTCGAGAGTGGATTGAAACGTCAACTGGAATAACGTGGTGCCATGATTTTGTACTACATTTGCGAGGATCGTTAAAACAATTTGCATAAATTAAAAAATAGTTTGCGGCGGCCAATTACGTAAACTTTGTATTACTCGTTAATACACGCTGTTTTCTTTGAATCTGAATTAAATTTAATTTTTTAATTGTTACTGTTTGAAAAAAAGGTTGTTTTACTCGATGTGTTTTATCTCGCAAGAAGATTAGCTTGTTAAAAAGTTAATAAGAACAAAAGTTAATAAAACACTAAAATTAAATAAAATTATTGAGTACGTATATTTTTAAACGAATGGAATACGTAAAATTATTATAAACTTGCAAAAAAAATTAATTTACAATAAAATCGACGTTTAATTTTCAATTATTGCTCTAATAATAGATGAACGAGCTCAATTTGCACGATCAACTTTTTCTTACAGAGAAACTAAAGCAGCAGCAAAATGTGTGACGACGAAGTAGCCGCCCTCGTCGTAGACAATGGCTCCGGCATGTGCAAGGCCGGTTTCGCCGGAGATGACGCTCCCCGCGCCGTCTTCCCCTCGATCGTCGGTCGCCCCAGACATCAGGGTGTGATGGTCGGTATGGGTCAGAAAGACAGCTACGTCGGTGATGAGGCCCAGAGCAAGAGAGGTATCCTGACTCTGAAATACCCGATCGAGCACGGTATCATCACCAACTGGGATGACATGGAGAAGATCTGGCACCACACCTTCTACAATGAATTGCGTGTTGCCCCCGAGGAACACCCAGTCCTTCTTACCGAAGCGCCCCTCAACCCGAAAGCTAATCGTGAGAAGATGACGCAGATCATGTTCGAAACTTTCAACAGCCCGGCCATGTACGTCGCCATCCAGGCCGTCCTTTCCCTGTACGCCTCTGGTCGTACCACCGGTATCGTCTTGGACTCTGGTGACGGTGTCTCTCACACCGTACCCATCTACGAAGGTTACGCCCTTCCTCATGCCATCCTCCGTCTGGACTTGGCTGGTCGCGATCTTACCGACTATCTCATGAAGATCCTCACCGAGAGAGGCTACAGCTTCACCACCACGGCTGAGCGAGAAATCGTTCGCGACATCAAGGAGAAACTCTGCTACGTCGCCCTGGACTTTGAACAGGAAATGGCCACCGCTGCCGCCAGCACCTCTCTCGAGAAGAGCTACGAGTTGCCTGATGGTCAGGTCATCACCATTGGTAACGAGAGGTTCCGCACGCCTGAGGCGCTCTTCCAACCATCCTTCCTGGGTATGGAATCCTGCGGTATTCACGAGACTGTCTACAACTCCATCATGAAGTGCGACGTCGATATCCGTAAGGACCTGTATGCCAACAATGTCCTGTCCGGTGGTACCACCATGTACCCCGGTATTGCCGATCGTATGCAGAAGGAAATCACTGCTCTCGCACCTTCAACCATCAAGATCAAGATTATCGCTCCTCCCGAGAGGAAGTACTCCGTATGGATCGGTGGTTCCATCCTGGCCTCCCTGTCCACCTTCCAACAGATGTGGATCTCCAAACAAGAATACGATGAATCCGGTCCCGGCATTGTCCACCGCAAATGCTTCTAAACGCATCTTTAAACGATCATCGACGCAACGGCGCAATCTTCGAAAGAACATCGTCTTACCTCGGGGAGAAGGAGCATCTATCATGCTCTTCTACCCCGAGCAATCAAGCTGCTACGAAAAAACATCAGAGCATTATCATCATCGACTTTTGGTCATCATTGGATCTCATGGAATCGTCATCGTTGCGGTCTCGCTCGTTGTTGCGAAAACAACGACGGGCTGGCTGATCATCCTGGTCGCTACAGTCTTTACTAAAGCTGCATGCGACACCATCATTGCTCACTTGGCGTTATCATTACGGCCGAGGTAGCGGTCGGCGGGATTGGCTCTCGTCACAGGACTTCGCCCGTGGTAGCCTGGACGTTGTCGAGCGTTGTCGTGAAAAGATATTTGTGGAGGCATACTACCAAGTGCATCTTTCGATCACGAAAGGGACATTCTGGGCAGACGCAAAAATACGCGGGGATCTCAACAGGCTGTGCTCGACAACGAGATTTCGAGACTACTTCGGGAAGGCCGCGCTCTTATTTACTGTCGTACGAGCGTCCTTTACCACCGTCCGAGAAATCAATTGTCTCGCAATACGTACTACATATAATAATTATGTCTAGTCTGCTAACCAAAGCAACTAAGTTTTACCAATGTACTTCTATACTTTAATTTATTTTGTAAATATTATACATTATGTTACTATATTGTTATACGATATGTCAAAGTCAACCCTCAAATACACATTATCTCACGCTACTGCCGCTATTATTATGTAACCTTTTATATCATCTTGTCTGAATTTTGGGTTTGATTTATTTCTGTCCTAGGCGTAACGTCAAGTTCCTTGTTAGAGACATCCTCGTATTTTCACTTTCCCCTATCTCTTTAAAACACTGCTTTCATCTATACAACACATCAGTATGTAGCAACGCGAATTTTTAAGCGAATTCTACCTAAAGACATTATTTTTACTTTTGCATTCGTAAACGTTCAAGCTAAAAATAAGAGAATAATGTTTTTAAAGGATGTTCAAAGATAAATAAATTTCAGACTTTCACCTTTTGTTTTTTTTTATCAATTAAGAAAATTTGTCCGAAGAAAAAGTCGTTCAAAGAAGAAATTCTTGCATTTCTTAAACTGTCTCAGGTATCGTTATAGCACGTGAATATCGCCACGCCAAGCATTCTAACGTTTCACGATTATGTTAGCGTTTTCGCACCACTCCTGCATCCAAATTTGTCTTCGATCGTGGCGAAGTAGCGGCCGGCGTAATTTTAAAATAACCCTTATCGTTATGTATACAGTATGTAGAGCCGCGATGAATAACCTTGGCCCAATACGATTCGTTCTATTCTAAATTAATTCTCTCTATATTATTTTTTCCTTCCTCTTGCCAAAATTCTGTAATTTTCGCGCTTCGTTTTCGTGTTCATTTGCTCGCAGATCATCGATCGTTTACTCGAGAGAGACGAAGAGACACACAAACTCGCTTCTGAATTCTCGCCATGAATTGTCTCATGAGGTTTTTCGCAGTTATCGTTTGAAGAAGACTTTCACAGACGCGTTTAAGCGCTCCATTGATATTCAGGGACGGGAATCTCTGCGATAAAAGCTAAGAAGCTACGGTTTATTTCGGTCGCATCACGTAATCTTCAAATACTTCTGCTACCTTGATATCCGCTGAATATGATTCTTGTTTCTATCAAAGCTTTCCCTTCCGCTTTTTATTCACGGATATATGACCGGATTATCTGTTTCAACAGAATTATATTTTGCAGGGAGATTTCATGTTACGTACGGAAACTGTGATTGTAAAATTCTAAGTTTGAATTTTATTAATAAAAATATATGATCGAAATATCGAAATTTTTTTAGTGATTTTTCTCTATTTAAATCGCAACTCACGTTACAGCCTATATGTGACCCGTAGAACTTGGGTTATGAACTAAAAGTTTAGCTAGTAGAGAAAAAGACGAAAAAGAAGATAGGCTCTCAGAATCTAATGGAATTTAATAGAAACATTTTTATATTATCTTATCTTATTTTATCTCAATTTAAAAATAAATTAAGATAAAATAAATTGAGATAAAATCTTTTATTTGAGATAAGATAATTTATTTTTAAATTGAGATAAGAATCTCATTTTGATTTTACATTCTCAACAGTCTCGGAAGAGCAACGATGCAGTTGTTCTACCGTCAAACTTAACTATATAATATTTTCAACTAAAAAAAAAAGATGAGCGAGATACGGAGCATACCACCTATATTAGTGAACTTTCTTTCTCTTATTTATATATGAAACATTGTCTAAATATTAATTAAATGTAATGATGCTTTAATATACTAATTTTCTTTCATTTTGTTTAAACAGAAAGCTAGAATCGGACTCAGGGAGAGCAATTCTGAAAGCTCAGTTTACTAATGCTTATTAAAACGATCCATGAATAGAGGAAGATAATTAGTTAACTCGGGTTAATTCACGCTGATGTGACTGAGCGTTCCAAGCTAACGCAGGAACGCGTCGCAGAGTATTTCCAAAGCGGTAAAGCGTATTCGTCGGTCCGCTTAGGGGCTGCAGCCGCCTAGTTCGGCGAGCGTCGCGACGCCCCGTGAGGCGATGCCTTTTTCGTGCCTGTCGGGCAAGCACCATCCCACGAAAATGCGGGGGCGTTCAAACGAGAGCATAAAATCGACGTCGCGACGCCGCCGAGGCACAGACGCCGCTCCACCTCTGTCCCGTGCACGGTACGTAGACACGGAGTATCCCGCACGAATTTCCGCTACCGCCGGGTATACGCAGTCCTTCGCCCTTCAGGGTACAATTGCTTCCTGCCTGTTCTCGAGACGCCTTATCGAAATAATCCGCGCGTGTTGTAGTGATTAGCAATCGAGAGTGATAAACTGCTGCTGCTATTATTGGGTTCAGTAAATTAGAGTGTAACAAATTTTGTTATTTTTATTTTTATTACTTTTGTTTAATCGAAATTCGAAGCTGGATTCACTAGATGGAATCCAGCCTGTAATATTGTATAATTACTTCAATTAAATAATATTTAAGGCATATTTTGCTTGTTATTTGCAATTTACGATTGAATTCTTAAATTCACTTAAAGAAATCAAACTTACTTGAATTAAATCTGTAAATTATTTATATTTTTGTTGTGTCCTTTTCATTTTAATATTATAGAGTACATTAAATCTGAGCAAGTTCGAATGCTATACTTAGAGATTTCAATGCACGATTAAGACATCATGTATTCTCTAGTTGATTACACTCTTGATACATTTACTACTTACCTAAGTGATTTTTCAATCCGTTGTTGCATCCTCGGAAGAAGTTCAAGTTCACAGTGTACCATTAGATCCATTGAGATCGATTCTTGGCGCATCATCAAACCATTCGCATAATCATTGCGTCAGTACATCCATTTTTCGTTTCAACAACAGGCAGAAAGCGAATCCTGTTCAAAGCATATTAATCTTAATCTTAGAAAATAGAGCACTTAACATATCAATTTCATAACAAAATTATTTGTGTGTGTTAGAGCTAATTTGTAAAAATATAATATAAATAACAAAATATTTATCAGATAATTTTCTTGTACCTCTTTCTCTCTCAAAACATATTACATTATTTGTATTTTATATAAATTTAGTTGTAAAATAATAATAAATTTAGAATTTTTTTAAGATAGATTATTCTTTATAATCGATATAATAAATATTTGATAAATTATTGTGTTGCAAGATTATATAAATTTGCAACGAAATAATAAATATAAAGATTATGTGAAATGACTAAAAAGAAAATAATTATATAAAGAGATTCTTTAGGTTTGTACAATTCGATATTATTTAAGTATTATAAAAGCGATCATTATGCAATACATATACAAGAAGAGGATACGATCTGAATTAAGAATCGAAGAAACCATTGTACGAAAATTAAAGCTGTATAGATTTCAACATCCAACATTTTATCCAACAAGTCAAAATTCCTCAGACAAAAACTTTTCTAACGTGCATCTGAAGCTATAAATCATATGTATAGTTGCGGTTTCTTTGATGCCCAAAAAAGAGAGAACACATTCTCTGAATCATAATCTTGTGCTTTATCTTGTGCTTGTTCTCAAAATGACTCGTTTCTCTAAAAATGACTAGTTTCCTCAATATTGGTTAACACATTTACTGCCCTAACAGTCATCAACATGCAATAAATGTTTTAAGATAAATAATATTATAACATATTACTTATATTTGCAAGTGATAATGATTATTTAATAATAATAGAAAAGCATAATGGATAAAGTGCAGTTTTAAACAACTTCATATATATTCATATTTCATATTCATTAAAATTATGAAAAATTATATGGATATAATACGGTAATTTTTAATAATCCAATTGGCGTGAACAGAAAGTTAGCTAAATTTTAAAAAATCTTCTTTTAAATTAATTAAATGTGTAAAGCTAATTCAGTTCTTTTTTAAAATTACAACTAGCCAGATACGTAGAAAACGAGTTAGAACCAGCATTAACATTAATCAACATTACCGATGTCGACTTAAAAGCCGCAAATACACGCAAACGCGGAGCGAACGGCTGTCCCTTCGTGTTCATAGTCGTATAGTCGAGGTCTTCGGCCGTGCAATCACGTTGGTCCTTTTCCGCGGGTGGGCATAATTTTGGCACGTTTATCGTTGCCTCGCGGCGGGGCGTTATGTTTTATCCGTCGTCGTCGGCGGCGGCGGCGGCGGCGTCGGCCACCATAATCGTCGCTTGAACTTATTAGGGAGCGTCGGTCGGCCGTACGTCTAAAGTTAGCGACGCGCCAGGCGAAAATAGCGTCACGACGCTGGGGCCGCTTGCCTATCGCTTTATAGGCAACTGGGTCAATTCTGGCTTCGGTCGCTACGCTCGCCGGGGAACAACTTCATCGAAGAACCTTCGAGGGTCATACCAATTATTCGACATAATATTTTAATTTTGCATAATATCTCTAATAAATGTTATTTATTAAAAATGAAATTAGTTGTATGTATTCTAAATATTTGTATTCAGAATTTTTTATTTAATTCAGATACTTTTAATTTTTATATACGAGCACTTTTATTTTATGTTTCTCATGTAATTTTTAATTTGATTTAATCCTTTCTTAGCACCGTTATTGCTTGTATACATAATGAAACCAAAATATTTGTTAGATAATTTTAATATTGTGTTGGCCGAAAAGTCCATATCTACTCTCTTAGCAAAATTCAAATATAAAATTCTGCATTAATTCTTAATGCAATATTTTGTCATTAATCTTAATTATTCTCTTACTTCCGATGTTATTGAATAAAAAAGTGTCAGTGATATACAATGTAAAATTTTGCAGAAAAAAGCGAAACTAATCTAAGATGTTATGAATAATATTAGTGATGTCAAAACTGCAGATAGGTATAATTATCAGTTATTAACACACTAAATTCCGATACGACAACGATCACAGATTAAGAGACATTATCATTCCTGTTGCAGAGCGTTGAAATCGAAAACAAACCACAATGTGTGACGACGAAGTAGCTGCCCTGGTCGTAGACAATGGCTCCGGCATGTGCAAAGCCGGTTTCGCCGGAGACGACGCTCCTCGCGCCGTCTTCCCCTCGATCGTTGGTCGCCCCAGACATCAGGGTGTGATGGTCGGTATGGGTCAAAAAGACAGCTACGTCGGTGACGAGGCCCAGAGCAAGAGAGGTATCCTGACTCTGAAATACCCGATCGAGCACGGTATCATCACCAACTGGGATGACATGGAGAAGATCTGGCACCACACCTTCTACAATGAATTGCGTGTTGCCCCCGAGGAACACCCAGTCCTTCTTACCGAAGCGCCCCTCAACCCGAAAGCTAACCGTGAGAAGATGACGCAGATCATGTTCGAAACTTTCAACAGCCCGGCCATGTACGTCGCCATCCAGGCCGTCCTTTCCCTGTACGCCTCTGGTCGTACCACCGGTATCGTCTTGGACTCTGGTGACGGTGTCTCTCACACCGTACCCATCTACGAAGGTTACGCCCTTCCTCATGCCATCCTCCGTCTGGACTTGGCTGGTCGCGATCTTACCGACTATCTCATGAAGATCCTCACCGAGAGAGGCTACAGCTTCACCACCACGGCTGAGCGAGAAATCGTTCGCGACATCAAGGAGAAACTCTGCTACGTCGCCCTGGACTTTGAACAGGAAATGGCCACCGCTGCCGCCAGCACCTCTCTCGAGAAGAGCTACGAGTTGCCTGATGGTCAGGTCATCACCATTGGTAACGAGAGGTTCCGCACGCCTGAGGCGCTCTTCCAACCATCCTTCCTGGGTATGGAATCCTGCGGTATTCACGAGACTGTCTACAACTCCATCATGAAGTGCGACGTCGATATCCGTAAGGACCTGTATGCCAACAATGTCCTGTCCGGCGGTACCACCATGTACCCCGGTATTGCCGATCGTATGCAGAAGGAAATCACTGCTCTCGCACCTTCAACCATCAAGATCAAGATTATCGCTCCACCTGAAAGGAAATATTCCGTATGGATCGGCGGTTCCATCCTGGCCTCCCTATCCACCTTCCAACAGATGTGGATCTCCAAACAAGAGTACGACGAGTCCGGTCCCGGCATCGTTCACCGCAAGTGCTTCTAAGCAATTACGCTCGATGTTATTCACTATTATTATTATTATTATTATTATTATTATTAATGCTACACCTTTCCCTAAGATGTACTGTTCACTGCCGCATCGCTTCGTCTAGTTGGACCTCCGTTATTAGTCGAATGTTATTATCATTATTATTGAGATCCGTGGCGGCGACTCTTTTATCAACGACCATCATACGAATATATACGTCATCTTTTGTATATAAGTTTACGTCTATGGAATAAATCAGTCTTATATTCTTACAGCCGTTCAATTTGTAATTTTTTATTCTTCGATGTCCTTATATTCATACGAATCGATTCATAGGGATCGATATTAAATAAAATTAATAGATTTCATTATCGATTATATCACGCGTGTTGCATTTTACTACATTTTTTTAATATAAAAAAGCAGTCCGTTTTATTTTAATCCGTTCAGGATAATTATATTAAATGTGTGAATAATATTTTATGTTAGAGATTTTATGAAATTAGAATTGCGTATCAATTATTTTGATAATATGTACAAATATGAAATTAATTTATTTATCTCTAATTATATTAATTATTCTTTTTTATGCATATCTCAAGCTCTCAACAAATACGGATAAATAATTAATTTTATGTGTGAGCAAAAAGGGAGCATATTCTAAATTTTTCCTATTTCGCGACGCAATTAATCGTGTTTAGTTTTTTACTTAATCAAATACTGTTTGAAGTTACAATTTTGTGATTTTTTAATATAAAAAGAAAGACATTCACCTTCAATATCTTCTCTTGCGAACACCTTATCTGGTCGCTTCTCCGCTACTCGCACTGAAGCTATCCTCGCGATTGTCGACGGCCGAACGTGACGATAACAAGCGGGCGGTACTTCACAGTCCTCTTTCGGGGTTAAAACTCGACAATGCGAATCAGCACCAGCATCAGTTTTGCCAGTAGCTTAAAAGTAGAGGGGATCAGTATGATGGCTCGAGCGTGCATGTCGCCCTGTGCATCTACCAATTATAGTAATTTGCAATTAGCGAATAAAGCCATTTTGTTAATAAATCTAACAGATCTGCATTATCTAAAATGATTTTGAAAAAAATGAAAAAAAATAGTAACCGAAACAGGACATATTAGGTTTTAGACGATAAACAAGCTGCTTCAGTGAATCTGTTGTTACTTTATTTCAAAGAAAAGAGTAAGAAATTTGAGCACTTTTTAATTCAATTTTTCGAGATTTAATTCCTCGATGATTTATATCTTCAAGAAATTGACTCTACAAAATTCACTTGTTCAATTTTTAATTATTCATTTTTTATTTAAATTCACTGACAGAATCATCTTTACAAATATCCCTTCGACTATTTTATATTTTATTTTTCAAAGTGGTATGCTTCCATCTTTTTCATCCCCTATAACTCCAAAGTTTATCCTTCACGATTCTCTTAGGCTTTCACCCCCTTGAAAGTCTCATCCCTTCATCAAGGCTAGTAGTGGCAACCGACGGCCCTGGCACGTGACGAGTCCTTATTTGGACCCAGGGGCCATCAGCCACCACTGAGTCGCCGTCGTAGCCGCAACGTCCGTCGATTCTTCTTTCTCCCTCTACGACTGCTCCTCTCTTTAGGGCAAACTAAGGACTAGGCCGGGTCTAATGGGCGGTGCGGGCTCTTGGCCCAACGTTAACGCGGACAGCAGATTTCCATGTAAGGGGCGGATCGCTATTTTCAGCCGCCGACCGATATGGATAAAGGGACCCCACGGAGCCGGCAATGCGCCACTCGTCGTTCTCGCCGGCTTCTTGCACGACGTACACGCGATCCTGAGCCATTGTCATCAATCTCTCTCCCAATACTTGCATCAACGAACGGTAAATTACCGTGCACTTAATTGCTCTCGCCAGTCGCGAATCACAGCAAAAGCGAATCACATCACACCCCTTCGGTTCGCGCGCACTGCAGCCTTCGATCGGTCTTCCCCGTCTCGCGATCGTGAAGATCGCGAAGATCTTTTGGTACTTTAGAGTCAATGGTGATTTGAATTGATTTGAAACAGTGTTCTGTTAAATCTGAGTGGACTCTTGGGTATTAGGAATACCCAAGGGTAGTAGAAAATCTGGAGAGAACCGATCGGATGTTACCCTCTGAAAATTTTCGAGGAAAACTGTGCGAAGCGAACGAAAAAAGATTTTTGTAATCGAACAAAACTGTGAAGTGATACTTGATGTAAATACGCAAGTGCAAATTAATGTGATATAATTATATTAATAATAATTTTCATACATACCATAATGAATTTTGCTACATTTTTCGATATATTCACAGAAAGTAATCTTACCAATCGACCAAAATGTGTGATGATGATGTTGCGGCACTAGTTGTGGACAATGGATCTGGTATGTGCAAGGCTGGATTCGCGGGGGATGATGCTCCACGCGCCGTGTTTCCCAGTATCGTCGGCCGCCCTCGTCATCAGGTGATCAGAGCAGATCCTTCTACTTACAAAATTATACATCTATTGATTACTGAATACCTAAATAATAATTTTTAGTAAAAATAAATATTAATAAATACTATCAACTTATATAGTAATAATAATTTTTAGATCTATTAAAAGAGAAATAACTCGATTAATATATCATAAATATTTCGATTAAAATACAAAAACTACATAATGTTAAATAATATCTCGTTCTTTTACAGGGTGTGATGGTCGGAATGGGTCAAAAGGACAGCTACGTCGGTGACGAGGCCCAGAGCAAGAGAGGCATTTTGACCTTAAAGTATCCTATAGAACACGGTATTATCACTAATTGGGATGACATGGAAAAGATATGGCATCACACCTTCTACAATGAATTACGTGTCGCTCCCGAGGAACATCCGGTTCTTCTCACCGAGGCACCTTTAAATCCGAAAGCTAATCGTGAAAAAATGACGCAGATCATGTTCGAAACTTTCAACAGCCCGGCCATGTACGTCGCCATCCAGGCCGTCCTTTCCCTGTACGCCTCTGGTCGTACCACCGGTATCGTCTTGGACTCTGGTGACGGTGTCTCTCACACCGTACCCATCTACGAAGGTTACGCCCTTCCTCATGCCATCCTCCGTCTGGACTTGGCTGGTCGCGATCTCACCGACTATCTCATGAAGATCCTCACCGAGAGAGGCTACAGCTTCACCACCACGGCTGAGCGAGAAATCGTTCGCGACATCAAGGAGAAACTCTGCTACGTCGCTCTGGACTTTGAACAGGAAATGGCCACCGCTGCCGCCAGCACCTCTCTCGAGAAGAGCTACGAGTTGCCTGATGGTCAGGTCATCACCATTGGTAACGAGAGGTTCCGCTGTCCCGAGGCTCTCTTCCAACCATCCTTCCTTGGGATGGAATCCTGTGGCATCCACGAAACTGTCTACAACTCCATCATGAAGTGCGACGTCGACATTCGCAAGGACCTTTATGCCAACACTGTCCTCTCCGGTGGTACCACCATGTACCCCGGTATTGCCGATCGTATGCAGAAGGAAATCACTTCTCTCGCACCTTCGACCATCAAGATCAAGATTATCGCTCCACCTGAAAGGAAATATTCCGTATGGATCGGCGGTTCCATCCTGGCCTCCCTGTCCACCTTCCAGCAGATGTGGATCTCCAAACAAGAGTACGACGAATCTGGCCCTGGTATCGTCCATCGCAAATGCTTTTAAAGACACATCGCCAAGGGTCAACCAAATATATTACTATGACTCTTTTCTTTCTCTTCTTTGTCTTCTCTCTCACGTCGTATTTAAAATTACATTAAATTAATGATGAAATAATGAAAAGAGAGAAGAGGGAAGAGAGATACAGAGAAAGAAAGAGGAAGAGAGAGAGAGAGAAAGATATAAAAGACAAAATATGAAGGAAGATTGCAAAATAAAGAAATTACCTAAGCGTCTTTATATATGCTATTTACCAGACATTTGCCAGACTGTACTGTATTTTGTAGGTTATACAACACGACTGTTTGTTTATGAACGTTAACGAATTTATTGATGGATTCCTCGGCTACACAAGCAATGAGTGGTCCTCCTCAAGATCCAACACTAAAACCGTACAGACTTTCCAGTCAAAAGTCAATATATATAACTCAATACATGTTCGTTCGCGCGCGCTGATTGCGTAAAGTTGGCATTTGTGACACCCGTCAGACGATTATTGACAACAACAACGAGAAATATGATCAATGATGATGAACATGTCCAGTCATGTTAGCGTCGGCTCATATTGCTGTCCGGCGACTCATTCTTACTATATATATATATACTTTACAATTAATAATAATAATAAAACTGTATATTACATAATAATCTTCGAGAGTCAGTGCATTCTTCATTGATTTTTTCTTATTTCCTCAGTGGTAGCTCAAACTTAAGGATACAAGCCAATTAGGTCTTTGAGGAAAAAGTTGCCACCCACGCGTAAATGTGACGTTGAATTTGAGTTCGATTTGCTTCTGCACGTGTCTAATGCATGTTTCGCATGTATACGTCGCTTCAAAAGATCACGTTAGACCATATATGGCTAACGCTCGTGTATTTTGAGCTTTCCCGCGTCCGTTATATTTGGCGCGTGCCATGTGTCGGCCATGTGCACCTCCCTCAACCCGTACAACGGCTGGGGGTGCAACGTAACTCAATAGGCGCGGCTGAAGAGTATACGCGATACAGATTAAGAAATAACAAAAATAGAGCCGCTTCTAGAGCCCGTACCGGCACAGCAGCCGCGATCCGCGCAACCTTTGCTTCAAATCCCTCGCACCTCGAGCATTAAAATTAGGACTGCACCGGCGGGCACACGTTTTTTTGAAACATCTTTAATTACATTTGATTAATAGTAATGGCTCTTGTACGGGATTTTGTAGACATTCTAGTTGATGCGATTCTGTATACAAGTTATGATGGTGGCACGTGATGTAGAGATATCGTACAGGAAAGTAGGAAAGTAGGACGTCAAGGGAAGAAAGAGGTAAAGAAGAGGCGAAAAAAAAGAAAAAGAAAATAGATAGGAGATGATAATAATAATGAAAGGAGAAATAGGAAAAATGAAGAAGATAAAGAAAAGATAGAAATGAAGAGGAAGGAGATTAAAGTTTAAGATAGAGATTGATAAAGTAGTAGAAGCAAGGAGAGAATGGAAATGTTTGAAAGGTAAAGAGGAGACTAAAAAGGATTGGAAGAAGATATAGTAAAAGAAGTTAGGAATGATGAAGTTATAATTAAGAAAAAAAGAGTAGAAAGTATATTAAAGATGATAGAGGAGAGGTTGATACGTTAATGGTTATAGATTAAATAATAGTAAATGAAAATGTAATATTCCTAACCATTCCCTCCACATACTACTGCATGTTACTGTGCACAGAATATGGCATCACTGATTAAACCTATATTATAACTGAATTTGTGTTTTTCATGAATTACCCCTCCCTCTCGAGGGCCCGCGTTTTAAAAAACGCTCAAAAAATTTTTCGACACTATAATGTAATTGCTCACTACATCATAATAATATTTCGCTAGACTAGAGTTTAACTAGTAAACTTATAGACTAAACTTACTTACGAGAGAATACTTCTAGTATTCGCCATCTAGCGTCAGGAAGTGGGTTTTAATAGGATTCTATATCTATGTTAGCTTTCGTTTCAATTTGTTTTTTGTTGTAAACATTTATGTATTAGAAGCATTAATTTGTATTTATAAATGGATGCTTTAAATTCAAATAAACTTATAAAATTTGATATACTGAAAACTCGTCGTTGTATCGCGAGGAATAAAATCCATATAAAACTTATCTTTTTTAAAAAAAAAAAGGATGCCAAGTACACATGTAGCTTGGTGCGAGGTAAAGTCTAAAATAACATTGGTTATGAAAATACTAATCGAGATAGCAAAACATCGTTGCGATAATGTAGGAGATGTATTAACATAATTATATTTTATTTGTTTACTTGTGTGAAAAAAGTTACGACAAAAGTAATGAGCGCTATAAGTTTCTTTTCTTTTTAAGAAAGGCAGCTGCATTTTATTCCATATAAATACGACAGAAATTCTGCAACTTTCTTATGCAATTCTACGTTTTGGAACTCCGCAAACTTTATTCTTTAGTCTTTTTTTTAAAAAAGGTAAGTTTTACGAATATCAATTTTTTGAAGGTTAACATTTGGAACACATATGATTTTGACTATTTGTAAAAGGAATCGGAAGTATCCCTAATATACTTACTTTAGTTTCGTTTAACGATCAGCTGCGACATATGTACTACATACATACATACAGCACGACGCGCGCAAATGAGTCGTGTGATGCAACGTGAAGTGTCACATAAATAAACAAACGCGATAAATCGCAAGGCAATATCGCGATGCGAGAGATACGATTTAACGCGTAACGATCAGTTCCAGGAGTGAGTTACGGCGGGTTATCTCGTAAAGACGCGTGATCTATGGCCGCGTCGCACGACACAAAGCGGGATTGTGATGGAGATCCGCTACGCGTACAGATCGACGTAAAAATCGGACCGTTGCGCGATATGGATTTCTAACAGATGACAAAGTGCAAGCTTTCTCAGTCTCTCGCGACGTAACGTAACCTACATCGCGTTAATGGCGAGGTTAATCCTCCACGAGAAGACGCCAGAAATGGCAGTAAAATAAATAGCTGCGCGGAAAGTAGAATGGATTCGTGGTACGTTTTTGCAGTTATTAGTGACTGAACACTGTACTTCCGTGCGAAATTTTCCTTCATTTACTCTGTATCAAATTTTATCGACTCTATTTGCTATCTGTCTGTACATGGAAATTTTGTATTATTTAGGATATTTGTACACATCAATTCCATTTTAATTACTTTAAAAATTGCAGTGAAAAAGATACTAGATACTAGATATCAGTTATGTTAGTTTTTTACATTTTATGGCCTAATGTACTTAGGATAAATAAATAGGAAATAAGTTTACAGTATCCTTCTTTTCTTTGACAGGTCCTGGTTACTATAGCACAAAATGTGACACTTAAGTTAGCTACTTAAAGGCAACTGGCATATGTGCGCAAAATGGAGAAAGTTATACCAATGAGTTGGTTAAATCAAATATTACTAGGTTTTAGTATAGCAGCTGCAGTATTGTCCTTAGTTGTGCAAGGATGGACGGGTCTCTCACCTCTGCCAATATACATTTCTATCTCCTGGGCTGTATTTGTTACAATTGTGTCTATATGGCTAAGTTGCTGCCTACTACGCCTCACACTGAAAGCTAACAGTCCAATTACTGTGAAGTTTCTGAACAAGTGGATCCACACGAGGTTGACACGTCATTTAAGCATAGATTCCTCGATAGACGAGGGCAAGGATGTGGAAATCATTCGAAAAAGTGATAGCGAAAACCAAAAGAATAGTAATTCTGCGCAAGAGGCTAATGTTAAGTGCAACAATAATGCAACCCCGCAAGACACAAATGAAATTCCCTTAACAAGAAGGAAAAAGGTGGACGTCACGGACATGACGCGGGAAATCAATGCAAAGTGTATAGAAATTTGGTATAAGAATATTAGTAATGACAAGTCGTTTCCCGACGAGGCGCAGGACTTACTGAGCAAGTTCTTGACTAGACTTGCATGGAAAATTAGTCTAATAGATAAGATCAAACTTACCAATAAGTTGGCGCACGTTTTGCTATTACATTTAAAGGAATACCGCAGGTACATATTTATATTCAGAAAATTATCACCGAGATTTTGCCAGAGTCTGTCACTTATCACCGCACCGCTTATTAACGCAGGGCATTGCGCCGGGTCGAGAAGGGTGCTGCGGCGAGTGTGGAAGAGGCTTACAAATATCTACATCCCGGTTCTCGCAGTGCGCCGACCTTGGAGCATATGCTGCATCGTTTAGTCACTGTTCTGGCGCAAGAGTTCCTGCAGTGGGAACTAACCAGCTCGTTGCCGTGCAAGCTTTTGTTATCTATTTTAGCAAAGAGGCTCTTAGTAACGATAGACATGATAAGCTGTTCGGATTGGATAATCGAGAGCTTGTTGGAATTATTGGAGACTTCTCCAAAGGAAGTGGCCACCCCTCCAGCTAACCAAAACGTCAATGTACATACCCAGTAATCACGTATCACGTTCTGTCATTTAGCGTGCACTAATTTGATCGTTTCTTCAGGGTACCATAACCGTTGCCCTGGGCGACGGTATTACGTCCGCGACAGCAGCTGTAATCCCGCAACAATTGCCAAAATCTCTACCCAAGTCTGATTCCACGACCAGTACGAGTGAGGACAGCAGCGCAGCTTCAACGGCAGCTCCAGAGAGACCAACCCTGTGTCTGGAGGGTCTCTCCGTGGAACACAGAGGTCTTTGGGGTGACAGCATATCGGATACGGATCTGGAATCGGAGGAAGACAAGATATCTCCGGTGTACGAGGAACCGACGGATTTCGCCTCGACCATCGCCAGGCTGAGGAGTCTGCTGCAACAGAAATCTACAGCAAGCACGCCATTGTTAGTAAAACTAAGTTAGCCTGATGACGGATATCGTCACACACGCGACAATGTAAATTCCAGGCATGCTGAGGAAAAGTCCTACGTGATATGCGAGGGAAGCCAATTTACCAACTTGTCGATTCCATGGACCGAGTTTCACACCGCGTCGGATGGCTCGCAACAGTTGTTCTATTGCATACAGTTCGATGACATCGAGCAGCGCGGGGTCGATCTATTCGAAACGACCACCGCTACCGTCAGGAGACAATATTCCGACTTTGTCCAGTTACATCTCAGCCTGGAAGAGGTGAGGCTCATAAGTGACGCAGAAATAAAATTATAGTTTCCATTTTTATTTCTAGATTAAAACGCCGTCGTCGCGCGACGCTCGTGTATTTCAGATTCCGTCGTTAGCCGGCGTGATGTCCGAACTAGTGCTGCCCGAGGGCGGTAGGGTCGAGCTGGAGACGTACTTGAAGACACTGTGCACGCGCTTGGCGAACGAGTGCCCGCCGCAGCTGCGCCACTTCCTTCGGCCGAGCAGCGGCGCGAGCAAGAAGGCGGACGCGGTGACGCCTCGTCTGGACCGACTTCTAGCCAAGACCGTGACCGGCGTCTTCAATACGCTGAAAACGGTGGTCGTACCAGGCTTCGAACTGGATCAAGAGGAAGAGGCGCCTCCGTTGCCTACTCTAATGCCGCTGTCTGATATACCCTGGAGATTTGTCGAGGACATTAAGTCGGTAATAGGACCTGAACTACCAACACGGGAACTTATTTCAAGTTATATTTTACATGTTTTAACATATTTTAAAGCACCAAGCTATAGTGTACTTGGTATCCTTTTTTTAAAAAAGATAAGTTTTATATGGATTTTATTCCTCGCGATACAACGACGAGTTTTCAATATATCAGATTTTATAAGTTTGTTTATTTTAATTTAAAGCATCCATTTATAAATACAAATTAATGCATCTAATACATAAATGTTTACAACAAAAACCTAATTGAAACACGAAAGCTAACATAGATACAGAATCCTACTAAAACCCACTTCCTGACGCTAGATGGCGAATACTAGAAGTATTCTCTCGTAAGTAATTGTAACATTGTTTTGCTATTTCTTTGGTGAAATCCTTAACCTTTCACGTAGATTAAGTTTAGTCTATAAGTTTACTAGTCTAAGTCTAGTCTAGCAGTGTTATTTTATTCTTAATATACATCATTTTTTGTCATTTTGTAATTTTTTGAGCGTTTTTTAAAACGCGGGCCCTCGGGAGGGAGGGGTAATTCATGAAAAACACAAATTCAGTTATAATATAGGTTTAATCAGTGATGCCATATTCTGTGCACAGTAACATGCAGTAGTATGTGGAGGGAATGGTTAGGAATATTACATTTTTATTTACTATTATTTAATCTATATAACCATTAACGTATCAACCTCTCCTCTATCATCTTTAATATACTTTCTACTCTTTTTTTCTTAATTATAACTTCATTATTTCTAACTTCTTTTACTATATCTTCTTCCAATCCTTTTTAGTCTCCTCTTTACCTTTCAAACATTTCCATTCTCTCCTTGCTTCTACTACTTTATCAATCTCTATCTTAAACTTTAATCTCCTTCTTCCTCTTCATTTCTATCTTTTCTTTATCTTCTTCATTTTTGTAGAAAAGTCTGGCCTGCGAACTGCAGCAGTTGATCGCGGAGAGAACAGAGTACTGCACAGTGGACACGGCATACGAGGCAGTGGATTCGATGGAAGCCAGCGGCGATTCGGAACTGATGGACTGCTGGTGGGAAACCGTTAAGATCTCTTACGATGGTAGCTACAGTAGCGATATATTGCCTTTCATCGTGTCCGTAAAGTTACTGGTTTTCCGTCACGACAAAAAGTGAATTGTTCCATAGATGAGGTGGACGAGCTGGACTCCAATCTAACACTGACGTGTACGATGATAGACCTGATCTGCGAGCTTCTAGCTGGCGTCGCTAGCAACAACACGTTACAACAAGAGGCTGTCGTTAGATGGACTAAACTGCTGTTTGGAAACATTTCCGAGCCAGTTCTACAAGTAAGGTCCATCTTTGCGTCTCTTGTATCTCGGCGAATAATTATATAGATGCTTCTCGGTAGCTTTTTATTAATTGAGTTGACTTGCAGGAAACGATTCTCCGGTTATTCGACTCCCTTAGCAATTCTTCGGTAGTGCGGAACGCACCGCAGAGTGTCACGAGTCAAACTGATGCACGATCGAAAGACAAGCTGCTGCGCATACTAGAAGGGAAGGTCTCGTACGACGTGAAACTGATATTCGGTGAGGACGATGTGCACAAGGCTCTAAGCTACCTGTTGAGTTCTTACGAAATGAAAAGGATCAACATGGACGTAAACATGCAAATGTTAGATGCATTGGTGTCCGAGCTGTTGATTTCCTGCAAAATGGATCATACCACGAATTAATGATGAATTTTGTTCAGCTGTCCTTCGGACGGCGGATTAGTTACTTCGCAAGGCCCGCACGTTGTTTTATTCCCTCGACAATGTTTGTACTGTATATTGTGGAAGTTGTTGAGATATATCTATATCAAAATATTTGTGTAAAGACAATTGATGTGCCATATGTAGATCATATGTTGACTGTTCACTTTTCGAAAACCGAAAAACACACATTTCTTAAAAAACGAAGACTGCGTACCTGATTGTACATTTACAGCAAAAAAATATGCCAAGTATTTGTGTTTCCTTGGAAGACGATAATTGTAAATGAATAGCGTAACGAAGACAGTAAATCACTGGTGAGAAGGCACTATATGCATTTCTGGATTTACTAATTATAGCATTTATATTTAACGACTAAGTTTTGTACAAAGGAATTGTGTATTCCTGCGCAAACGTACGGTGCATATTATACAAAGTATACAAACCACAGCTCTGTCATTACATTCCAAAGATTGTGAGAAGTAATGTATGTAAAAAATATAGATGTACATGTGAGCTTAATATTTAATTACGTGTTTATTCAAGTAAGGTAATAGGAGGTAAACATCAAATCTAAATCAAGCCCGGTCAATTTTCCTTGGCCGTTTCACTCGTAGCTTTTTGTTTCTCTAGCTGTGCCCTGAAATAAATTACAGCACTCCGTGAATCTTATGTGAGACACTTCCGCGACTTTTTTAGAGTTTTAGAGCAATTTTATCTTCGTTTTAAATGTCGCATTCTCAAGATTTTCGTCAATTAACCTCTATGTTACTTTCGTATGAATTTTATCAATAAATGGATTTTACGCAAAGCGATACCTCAGTTGTTGATTGAAATCATCCTCAACGTCATCGTCGTCCCAATTATCCTCCCAAACGCTGATATCCTCGTTGTCCTCGTCCTTTGCGGTCCAATCTAATGAATCAGCGATTTCGAGGTTAAATCGTGTATCATCGATATTATTATTATTTGCGTACCTTCCGCAGGAAACTCCTCGAACTCGTCATCTTCTTCGAGTAAACCGAGATCGACTTTCGCCTTATCGTTTTTATTCTCCGTCATTGCTCACGAATTTCTTGACAAATAGTAATTACTCTTTTTTTTAAGGAAGTTTAAAGAGTCTTCAATCAAAGACTTTCAGTAATTACTCAAGTACCTTGAGGTTATGTGTCGACTGTCGGAGTCTCTCTTCCGTCTCGAACGCCAAGTTTACCGACTGTCATCTTTAATCTGGTTAGCACTGCGAATGCTACGAAACACTGTCTATCTTTCTTTTCATTTGAAAGAAGAAAAGAGATAGAATATATTTTGTAGCATTCGCAGCGCTAACTGGACTACAGCCAAAATGCAAAGTAGAAAGGAAATTCGTATGAAGTTTTTATGATTTGTGATCGCAGCGATATCTGTAGATTGACTGATGAGATCATTATAAATTCCCATATTTATTCAGAAACGCGAAATTATTTTTACTTTATTGTTCAAATTACGTTTTATCAACGTTTCGAAAAGGAAAGGAGTGGACAGTTACAAAATACTTGTAAACAGTTTAATATAAAATTTATTTATAATTTTTATAATTCACGTAACTATATCGATATTAACCAGTTTTTGATTACAACATATTCAGGTCTTTGGTATTATTCAATATTTTTTAAATATATATATATATTTATTTTCGCGCAGTTACTTCGACAGCTTCAAGCACTCGTAAATCTTGTTGCACCTGATATGCATGCAAAGATCCGTCATGAATGACGTGATGTGAGTTTCCTTGTCTCTTTGCTTGCCATTTTCGTACGCGACCACGAGGGTCATTCTGAGGTCGCTATTGTGGAAAGCATACGTACATAAATCCTGCAGGCACACCGTGTGAATTACAATCTGTTAATTTATGAAAAAATTATTTTGAAATTGAGATTTGTTTTACCTTCGTGCTTTTGTGATAAATAACTTTGTCCATGGCAAGCAGTTCTGCGTGACGTTCCTTTATCTTGCTCTGGATATTGTCTAAATGTACCGACGGTTTGTGCATGAATGTCTGAAAAAGATGTATGCAAAAGTAAATATACAAAGAAATACAAAAAATCATATCTTGTATGTACCATTTATTTCGACACGAGCTAATATAAATTTGAAAATTACTAGAAATTAAATTAGTATCCAGAACCTGAATTTTCTGGATACACACATTTTCAGTGAATATATATGAAATTTTTTGATTATAAAAATAAAGCAAAAATGTAAAGACTGAAACCTCATGCCATATACACTTACACTAGGGCAACAAATGACAATAGGAAAGTTCTCCGATGTATCTGTTCCTCTTCCCGGATGTTTGTACCCAGAACCTGAATTTTCAGTCCCTCGGGAATCGAAGATTATCAGTACCGCTAGCACGTCGTGTTTTCGCTGAAAGCTTTGTATCCTGAAAAAGACCTGCTGTCATAGTCTGCGTACTAACAACAAAACAATATCAAGAAACACCGGGTCTCGCGCCAAGTGCAACGCGCGAAGCGTCGGAAACACTGCTGTCGGATTTCAAAATATGAGACCGTGGGGAGGCAAAAGGGGTATTCGATTTGTAACTGCACAGTTACAAATCGCTACAATTTATCATTATGTAGCTTTGTCTCCTTTTATTGCTCAAAGTTACCGCCCCGCACATATGGATATATACATCCCGAGCATATGGATGGGATACGTAGCTTGTGTGCACCACGAGACCATTCTCTCCACATACTACCGCATGCTACCGTGCACAGAATCTGGCATCACTGATTAAACCTATATTATAACTGAACTTGTGTTTTTCATGAATTACCCCTCCCTCCCGTGGGCCCGCGTTTTAAAACGCTCCAAAAATTATATTCTGATTATCGGTACCTACTTTACGACAAGGGCGTCGGAATCTAGATGAAAGGATTTCACCACAGAAATAGGAAGACAATGCTACAATTACTTACGAGAGAATACTTCTAGTATTCACCATCTAGCATCAGGAAGTGGGTTTTAGTAGGATTCTATATTATGTCAGCTTTCATGTTCCAATTAGTTTTGTATTGTAAACATTTATATATTAGAAGCATTAATTTGTATTTATAAATGGATGCTTTAAATTAAAATAAACATTAATAAAAAACTTATAAATCTGATATACTAAACTCGTCGTTGTATTCAGAGGGATAAAATCTGCATAAAACTTACTTTTTTTTTTAAAAAAACGGTACAAAAAAGTACACCAAGTACACGCGTACTTGCTTGGCACTGGATAAAAAGTCTAAGATAACATCGTTAGGAGAAGTTGTCGTTAGGACAAAAATAATGAGCGCCAATTTTTTTCTTTTTTAAAAAGGAAGCCACACTTTTTTCCATAAATACTTTTTTGTACCTTTTTTTTAAAACAAGTATATGTATCTTACTTGTGATAATAATCCACGCTTTGCTTGCTCATGATGCTTCTCATCTCGCCTGGATTAGCTTGTTGGCTTAGAGTCGTGTGGAAATACAGAGAACACTTGGCTAATATAGCACCGCGAAGTTTCACCAGCCACTGATACAATGCTGGCTGCTGATTCGCCTTGAGAAACGTTGCGCCAAAGCCCAATTTCCAAGACTGCAAAGTTACGACTTGTTTGTTATAAATTATTTATTAGAATACTGAAGACAAGTTGGTTTTAAGCTATTAGCTATTTAGCACGTGTATCGCTGACCTCCTTGCTCTGGAGAGTTCTTTCCCAGGCTGACATTCGCGTTTGTGCTCCATAAAGAGCCATCAGAGTCGGCAGAAACCTCCAGTTTTGTACCTCCACTTGTGCCTTTATTAACTGCACCAATATTTCACACTCCAGCCTGGAAGGAAGAGAATTGTTGGTGCTTTTATATATTTACAAAAACCTCATGTCAATGCATTTACTTATTAAAAGACTCACGTTAATCCAGTCTTGATAGCGGTCAGTGCTAAATGAGAACAGGACAATAAATGACTTTCCACTATTCCTTCTATACATTGCAGCAGCTCCTGGTGCTTTATAACTTTGCTGCTTACGCTCATATTGTACATCCTCTCATAACTGTAATACAATAATTACAAATATGAGATTAGAGGCAGAAAGTCAAGGTGCTAGTATACTAACAAATCTATCAGCTGGATTCTTGCCGTGATGAACTGACACAGCTGATTAGAAACGTTCGCGACGTTCGTGCCAATGGAATTCGTTCCTCTGGTCATCTCCTCCAGTCTCTTTAAATCAGACTTCAACGACTCATATACAGTCTTTAAAGAATTCTGGAAAGAATATTGACGCGAAGCTTAAATCGAACGATTGTCAACTGATATATATTGCAATTGTAAACGAAAAAGTCTGTAGCGTTGTTTAATTTTTTAACGAAAAAAAGATGAAATCATGAAGCCACCACAAAGATGGCAAATTAGTTGAATATTTATTTAAGCACACATATATTTTGTCTTGGAATTGTACTAAAATAACGCTACGAACTTTCGTTACAGTCCAATAGTTTTCTTTCGAGATACGTACATCTTTCCTAAGGAAGCCTTTGTTTTTAGTATGAAGAAAGCCTAAATCCGCGTATGAGCGTTCAGCTACAGCTATTTGTGGTAAATGCATGAGAAGCATACCCCATGGACCCATTTGCGTTTGCCTGCATGACTCTCTCTCTTTTTCCTGCATTAAATTCATGCTTCCTTAGAAGTGCAGATAACACTTGTGCGCAGGCACATGTGACAATTTGAATTTATTCAATCTGATTTATTGTGTCGCTTACGTACAACGGATTCTTTAGCTTTGTCGGAACACAGCTGAGCAACTTGCGTGAAGAAGGTATTAAGAAATTCATCCTCGTGATCCATCCTCTACCGTCGTTTGCAGGAAATGGGACTAAACAGCGGTCGAACCACGCGTGTTGCATAGTAGAGAGGTTATGTTGTGACATGTCATACACATCGTATCATATGGATCAATTTCTGCGGTGCTCGTTAAGGACGATACGCTCTCGAGTCGGTTTGACTAAGCATAGTACTTCATTAGTTGATGAAGTACTGGATGAAGTAATGGACTTATCAATATTATCACGCACACACGTATGCGGACGCAGCTTCGTAAATACCTGTGAATTGTCAAGTTCGACAGATTTGCCCGCGAACTTTAGCCGTCATAAGTTGGCATTACCTGATCAGATTTTCGGCATTTTGAGGCAGAGGCGCAAAGTTCAAATTGGTGATTATTTTAACACGTTACAGATTGTGAAGCGAACTTCCAATTAGCGTAAAGTCTAATTGCTGTTTATTTTTATGTATATAATGTGCTCTATATATGTACAAAGTTTTTCATATTATCCATATCATTAACAAAACTTATAAATTCATGACTGCTCTCTTTACAGCCTTCTGCTTGTTGTTCCTGACTTTTCTCCTGTGTTCCCTGTTCTTGGTGGCGTCCTTGAAGAGTTGGACTCCTTCTCGTTCCTCAAGAACGCGTTGCATGTAGATCATACCGTGCAAATTAAGACCGACAGTATCCTGCGCGATATAACTGTTATTTCATCAGATATTTATGCTGCATGTTACTTTAACACGTTGACTGCCACGCTATTTTTTGGGAAACCGGTCCCTGACGCCAACTTCAGTTAGTTAAATTTTTCTAAAAGTTAGGTGCAAGTATAGTCATATTCTATAACAATTAAAATTTATTATTATTTTATATTATTTATAGTAGACAGTCAACGTGTTAATGTAACGCACATTCTCATAATTGACACAAAAGAAAGCAGTTATCAGATAAAATTACCCTCAGAGCGGATATCTTTTCCATGGCGAGTTTCTTCACGATTTCCAACGTGAACAGGAGATTTTTATTGGCCACAATTGGCCCGTGATGCGCCTGTACCAAACACAAAGCCAATCTGGCTAACAGCTCAACCTGATAATTGCCTTTCAGTAATTTGGGGAGCCTCTGCAGAATGTCGCAGGCGGCGGAATACGTCAATAGCAACAACGTCTCCTCCAAGTCGCTAAAACAACGTGAAACGTCCTATAAATTACATCGCATTCCTGATAACGTAATCTTCTATCTCGTGTTTATTTTACCTTGCTCTAATTCGTTTAAAGGTTTCCACCAAGAAGTCGTCCGTGTTGGTGCAATTGTAAGCCTGCATCAACAGAGGAAGCGGTGGCGCTTTGTCAGTGGACTCGACGTTTCTCAATTCTGCTTCGTACTGACTGGATATCTCTAAGCACTCCAATATCAATTCAGCCTGGAGAAAAATAACAAATTAATAAATAACGTAACGTGAAATAAATGTCTTGCTACTGTCTTACAAATCATGCGATTGATCGATTCAACTCACAGCCTTCTCACTGCTGACGGTCTTCCTGGAGGGTAACGCTTGCTGTTTCTGGCCCAGTACAGCAGTGCTTTCGCCAGTGGCCAGTTCTTCTTCCTGCTGTAACCTTTCTTCCTCTGCCTCATCTTCCAGCACTAAAGTTTCATTAGTTTTCTCGTACAATCTGACTACATTATCGGAGCCGCACGATGCTACGTAAGTCCCATTCGGCGAAACGCTGCAATTCCGGCTTTCTCCGGCATGGCCCTAAAAAATGAAAAAAATATATAAAATATTTAAAAAATATAAAAAATACATCATGTAAAATTATTGACACATATACAGTTTCATAAAGCACTCGGCGGAATGTATTACCTGTAACGTGATAATCTTCTGAAATATATCAGCGTCCCATTGCTTAATCTTGCCATCTTTCCCCGAGGTGAAGAAATAATGGGTTCCAGGGACGAACGAGAGACCCGTTATGGAATGATCGTGCGCGAATAGAGACTTGTGGCAATCGCCGAAATCCAGACCCCAGATCTTAACATTGCGATCGTCAGAGCCGGTTGCTATGAGCGTGGAGTCGCTGGACATGTCCATGCACCGTACAGGTAACTTGTGTCCGTAAAGCGATACGAAGAACTACGATAAAAATAAAGTGTTCGTACAAGATTAAAATTCATAAATTAAAAGAATAGCATTTGGTATAAATAGTGCGTTTGAAGTAACGATACCTTAAACGTGTCCAAAAAGAAGATTTTAACGGTGCAGTCTTCCAGAGAAACGGCAACAAATCTATTGTTCGGACTTATCCTGACGCACAGCACGCTCTCCTCGAGTTTAAGCGTTCTCGTGTGCAAAACAGAGAGCACCCCGTTAATCAGCTCAAAATCCCAAAATTTCACCGTTTGATCCTTGCTGCCGCTAACGACTCCTTTCTGTTTGCAACAAAATCAGTCAATCAGATATAAAATAATAATTATATATAATAATAATTAAAAAGATGTTGCGTTGCTTAAAGATATCTTACCAAATCGGGGAGCAACATTATGCTGAGGAGCTCTTTGGAATGGGCCGGGATAGAATCCAGGATATCGCCGGATGCGATATCGATGATGAGCATTTGACCGTTCCTCAGACCGACAATCAGATGTCTATCACCCGGGACGAATGTTACCGACAAAGCGGGTCCTGTGCATACTGTGCGTAGACACGCTAGTGTTGGTCTGCGAATCATGCGAATCATGTTATAGAAATTGAAACGTTTATTACTTACTAAAAATATAAACGCTTTGTAAGAAGCACTACCTGTTCCACAATTTCACGGAATCTCCGCTGACAGTAGCGAACGCCAGATTATCCGAGCTGAAACAGACAGCTTGAACATCCTCGCGGTGTCCGTGCGCCGTTATCGAACGTAAACACCTTGCTTCCGTGTTCTTCATTTCTGTGTGCAGGGAGTGCAATTCGACTGAATTGTTATGGAGCCCGACGCATAACTGTGCAATAAAATAAAAACGGATTATACAGTGAAATTTGAATGAAGCTTTAAGTTCAAGTCACACGAAGCAAGCTGTTACTGACTCTAAGCTCGTTTTCTTTGCCCACAATCAAATCAAGTCCCTTCACTTTGCCGGATACTTGAACAACGGATAGGCGTTTTATCTCATCTTCCAGAGATGGTGCATTAGGCACTTCCTTGCCTTTATTCTCCTCTCTGTAGAAAAAATATATATACATGTTTGTAAAAATAGATTAGACTTTATTATAAATAAATTTCAACTTACTGCTGAGCCTTTTGTCTCTGCTTCTTTAATCTTTTCAAGAATCTACTATTCACCACGTCGTCAGGCGGCAAATAAAATAATTCTATGGCTCTTCCTGATCCGTAGCATCCAATAACTTTACCCGTAAAATCGACTTCCAGTGAGACGACTCGGCCGCTCACAGTTCTTACCATGGAAGCAACTTTTTCACACTTCATAGGATATTTCTAAAAACACACATTTCTAAAGCATTCTCGTACGCTAAATACGCTACATGAATCTTTTAAAAATAATACTCTCAGTCCAGAAAATTCAGTGCAGCAAATATAATCCGTGCAAGGATAAATATGTACCATATCTGTGTCCACGCTCTCCTCGTTCTCCTCACTGGGATCTGAAGCGCTCACAGCAGTGTCAAACTCAATTGCCTTGTTGTTGAGGAAAGTTATTTTCCACACACGCAATTGATTATCATTGCATGCTGTTATTAAATATTGATCATTGTTTACTAGAACGAAACTCCATACCTGCACAGTAAAATAATATCAAATCAGATATACAATTAAAAGTAAAATGATAATGATACGAAGGTAAAACCAAGTAACTTACTTCTGATCTATGTCCGACAAGCGTTTTAAAGTTATGTTCTGTATCCAAATCCCAAAACTTTACGAATGTATCTTTGCTGGCGCTGATAATGATGTTATGTTCTTTCATGAATGCCACTTTAGTTATGACGTTCTTGTGTCCTGTCAGCCGACACATTCCAGTTTCTGCCACAATGTCCCAAATAATGATATCGGTATCCTGTTAATAAGCATAATAATAAATATAATAATAATACAAATAATATAAAATAATAAATAATAAATAATATAAATAAAAATATATCCTACATATTCAAAATTTATACAGTTATATTCATAAAAAACTCCTTACCTTAGAACCAGTAGCTAAGCGATGTCCTAAAGCGTCGTACGCTAATGCTGTTATTTCAGATTTGTGTCCTACAAATATACTAACGTTCTCAGCAGTGACTAAGTCAAAGGTTTTCACTGTACCATCCGCGTAACCGACTGCAATGTGCCTTTTATCGGGCGATGCAGCCAAACGTGATACACATGCTTTTTCTCCAGATAATACTTGTGCCTGAAATTAAAATAGTATATGATACAATAGCATAAAATAGACACATTGCATACGTTTATTAAACTTTTTCCTATCTTTTTTTCAAATTACCTTTTCTCCAAGTCGCAAGTCCCAAATATATACGTGTTCACATGCACCAACAGCTACAAATCTGCCTTCTTGGCCCTCTAATATTACAAAAACAATATTACATTTGGAACTTGCAACAATGTTTGTATTACCTGCCGGCACGTATCTCAAGTACTGCTTGGTTAAGCCCATTTTATTTGCGGTTTGACTAGAATTTAAAGAAGATTATCGAATGTACACATTACCATATTTTAAATATTATGAAACTAAGGATAATGATAAATATGACAAAAATTATTAGATCTGTCTAGTGAGATTAAATGCACAATGTTATTTTACGATATTAAATATATATCTGAAATAAATTAATACTTTACTTACATTAATTATCGAAATTAAAAATTAATTGTATTTTCTGCTAAATTACTGTTTTAAAAATAGATCGTAAATAAATTAAAACACTCTTTGAGAGGCTAATTACTGAGGCTCACGCTTGAATTACATACACACGTGTAGCACATACAACTTTCATGAATTCCAGGCTTACCACTTGTGCATTTATATAGGGAAATTTTCTTGAATGAATCTTCCGGGCTGCGTTCGAAAACATCACCCGAGTGCCCCAGTGTATCATTTTATCCTTGTTGTTCAGCGAATGAACACAATGATAACTGGAGCACTCGGGTGATGTTTCCGAACGCAGCTCCGAACTTTTCTCCTCTAAAATTTTAGAGTGAGCAAATCTTTGGAAATTATTTTTCCTAAGAAAAGTTTTTATTACAATGAGTGATCAGGACAATGCGAAGAAAACATTTATTGTGAATATATATTCTTCCATACTAAATTAACGAAATTACTTTTTAAGAATATAATAGAATATTAATTTTCTTGGGCAGTGAAGGAGTGTATTCCACGTAGTTGGAAGTAAACGTAATGTCAGAGTAAAAAGCGATAAAGAAAAATCTTTTATTGTTTAATATGCCTGTTATTATCTGCAATGCAACGTTTATTTTTCCATTGAACAGATACATTATTAATACGTGAATGGCACAATTTCAAGGATTTATTACAAAATGTTTTGATATTTGACATGGTTTTTCATTATAATCTTGATATGATGCTGGCTATACATATTGGAAATTTATTATACTTATACGCATTGTCGATTAAAAAAATGAAGATGCTTTTAGAATGATTTTAGAATGACTCCACCTAGAAAAAAAACTAATTGCATTACATAAAATTTCTATAACAAATATTCGTAGGAAAACAAAAATTTCATGTCGTCAAGTCCCAGAGATACTAGTCTGCAATATTTAATTCTTGCATGCGCGTGTAATTATACATACGTAATACATATTTCATTACAAATGAGAAACACTTATGATTATTTAAATGCAGAATCTTTTGAAAACGCTTGCTATCGCGAATTTTCAATCTTCAATTGCCATTTGTAGGAAATAGACAATACATATAATAACACAATGTAATTTTATTTATTATAAAGGAACTGTAGAGTAAAAAGAAGTACATAGTAACTGTACAAATAGCACAAGAGACAGTCAAACTTTCACCAGAATCATTCACTCATATGTTCAAGTGCCATATATTAATGAATTCAGTCTGGATACTTATTTTATTGAACATTGAATAAAAGGCACTGGCAAGAATTGCTTCTCTTGTTTCCGTTAATATATCACTTCCATTCGCTTCATCGCGTCAATGCATTGACGAAGTTTATTCCACACTTAATATCGAATATCGTATATTACATGTTAGTTCGTGAAAACCTACCTCATATTTTTTTACGACCAGAACAGCTTTAATAATCGTTACTACATCCAGCATTGTTTTCGACAAAGACTGAAAAACCACTTTCATTTGTTCTTTTTTTCTGAATTGTCTATCATCAAGATGTTTTATTGTAAAATATTACAAAATTTAATGCACTGAAATAAATTAAAGCAATTGTCTTTAATAGCGATAAAATGACGTAATTATTTGCACCCTAGCGTTATAAAGTGATTCTAATCATAATTTATCTTGCTACCATAAGTCCTTTACAAGTAATTACACTGGCATAGTGGTATAGTGGTAATTCTGTCGTTACGATCGCTTCGCGTTCAAAAACTGTATAGAAAACATACGTAAAGTATGTAAAGTACATTCAGACTTGTCGCTACATACATCGCTGTACATAAAAAAACTCGTGGAAACACATTCGTAGCGTAGGAGAATGCGGCAAGTTATCTGTTATGCTGCGCTTGCGACTCCGCGATTTGTTCTCCATTGTGCACCGGTTGTGTCAATGTGTTCTGGAACCACATCATCCAGTTGCTCAGGTAGTGGCTGTCCAACTGATTTTCCGAATTGTCCCTCATCTGCACATCGTTCAATTCTTGAAAATTGCGAACGGTTCGGAGTTCCGTGAAATTATTGTTCGCCGTATGGCTCCCATGCATCCTTACCTCCCTCTTTCTAAGGGCGTCCTTTACTAACCTTTGCCTACGCTCCTCTTCCGTCTCGACAGTGGATCGCGTGAATCTCATTTGCCTGGCCCGCAGGGCGTCCCTTCGCAATCTCTGCCTCCTCTCCTCCTCCGTCTCTTTAGAGTACTGATTCAGTCGGGCTTCCCTTCGCTTTGCCGATTCTTTGTTCAATCTCTCCCTCCTCTGTTCCGGAGTCTCACTCGCGTACATCGACAGCCTCTTGACTCTCCTCCTCTCGGCCTCGCGGTCCAGTCTCTTCCTTCGGTCTTCCGGCGTCTCGTTGTACATTCTGTACTCCCTCTTTCGCGCCGCCTCGGCGTCGAGTCTCTTCCTCCGTTGCTCCGGCGTTTCGTAGTACATTCTCATCTCCCGTCTCTTCGCCGCCTCCTTCGCCAGCCTCTCCAAGCGTTGCTCCTCGCTCTCTTGCTCATACAGCTTCTTCCGTTTCTCTCTCATGCACTCAGCCTTTCTCCTCAGCCTTTCTCGGTAGTCTTGGTGCACGGTGGACTTTAGCCTGATGTGCTTCTTCGATCTCCTGGATATCTTGGCCTTCTCCTGCTCCAAAGTATCCTCGCCCTCTAGTAATTGACCCTTACGTCGCTTCGCTACCGCGATCGCACCGGTGTCGACACGAATGGGAATCTGTATGTTCTGCTTCGCGTCTTTTAATACTCTCAATTGTATGCCGGCATCATTGCTGCCGTCGCACAACCATTCCGTGGTATACAACGTGCCGTGATCGTCACCGTGATTATCCTCCTTCTTTATGTTGATGTTGATCCCGTTCAGGAACTCGTTCGATATCGTCACCGCGGATATATTATAATTGTTCGTCGGTACCTGTTCACCGTTCCTGACGAACACTTCCGTCGCCGTGTTTGGCTGCTGCTTCTGGAATTCGATGTTTATGGAATCGGGATCTAGAGCATCCAAGTAAATTGGATTCGCCAGCACGTTACTAGCGATGCCGTCGTCGCCCTCGGCGTGTTGTGCATTGCCTACGGCAGTATCCGCGGTGTTGGAAACATTTGTGTCGCTCTGCGCGCAGTCCTTATCGATCGCTTTCCGACTGATCACTTTACAGTCTTTGCTCTCTTTAATCTCGATGGCACAAAAATGCTGCGCCGCTGTGATTATCTCGACCTCATTGAGATCCGTCTCAGACTCGTCGTTTTCCTGCTTAACGTAAACGGAGATCAAGCCCGCTGGTTGATTTCTTCCTTGTATGTCGCTTTCAGATATTTCCATGTCCCCTCGAAGACCAGGTGGTGCAATAGATGCTGAAATTACACGGTATCTCAAACACTGCCTCATTGTAAATAATATCATGTTTTTTTTATTGCTGCTACATTCGCACCCATGTAGCGTTCGCAGGTAAATTTTTATTTACTTTGAAAAGTATCAAGGAAGGTATTTGCAATGGAAAATACAAATAGATTTCGACAATTGTCTGCAATAAAATTGTTGCGTGAACCGTCAGTGGAATCATGATTAACGATTAAGTGATAAAACTGAACGGTCGGCCTGTGCGTGCATTATTATATTTACCTGCGTATCGTCTGCTTGACAGCTGACTCAAGATGGCAGCGTGGACGGCACTTTGGAGTCACGTATTACCGCGACGTCTTCCAGCATCGTGCTCGACGCATTCGCCGTTCCTGTCTTCATGTCACATGGCAATGCTGTAAATCGTGCGCGAATGTAGCACCCATCGAGTTAAATGAAAGACTCTAGCCGAAATTCATCCGCACATCGAGCGCCGCTCGTCCATCCACATCTTTCGTCATTGCTAAGGCGAATAAACTAGAGGGTGAACTCCAGAGCAGATATTTGCTGCATTCAGCAGTTGAACAACGTTACTAGATTTTTCGCTAAATGACGCTCCGGATTGGTCATTTGCGGAAAATCTAGTAACGTTGTTCAACTATTGAGTCCGCTGACCAATCCGGAGCGTCATTTAGTGGAGAATTTAATGACATTGTCCAACTGTTGAGCTGCAGTAGTTTTATCATCTGCACCTGCAAATTGACCTCAATAAAGTTAGCCGGACAACTTCGACTTTAAACATTTTTGTTTATACGAATCGTTTGTTAGTCGTTTGTTGTTGATTGTTAGATTAATTAAAACATTTGTTAGACAATATTTTCTATGTAAATACGAAAATAATTTTTAATGTCAAGATAACCGGTAAATTACAATTTTTGTTTCAAAATAGGCTTAATCGATGCGGAATCGTTTGTGTTTCCGAATAAATTAATTAAAACGTTTTTTTATTCAAAATAAAAATTACCCTGCCTTAAGGCAATTGGGTTTTGTGCGCCCGCCGATACAACACAACAACTTATCAACTAACAAATTAATTAAACTACACAGAAACAGAGCATGTGTATCGTGCTCCGCCATTAAGGGGATGCTGGAGTTGCTAGTGAACTATTTTTTCACTATAGCGATGGTAATTGCAGTTTCGAAAATTCTCTTTATTGCTTGTGCAGAATAAAAAATCCTTTTCCACAAATGAAGTATAGATAGAAAGAAAGTCCGCTCTACAGGACTTTATATTCAAAATGGAAAAAAGTTAAAAACTTGCATTTGTCTTTTCTAACTTTTTTCCATTTTGAATATAAAGTTCTGTAGAGCGGGCTTTCTTTCTATCTATACTTCATTTGTGGAAAAGGATTTTTTATTCTGCACAAGCAATAAAGAGAATTTTCGAAACTGCAATTACCATCGCTATAGTGAAAAAATAGTTCACTAGCAACTCCAGCATCCCCTTAACTCTCCTAATTAAAACGTTTGTTGTACTTCTAGTATTCGCCATCTAGCGTCAGGAAGTGGGTTTTAATAGGATTCTATATCTATGTTAGCTTTCGTGTTTCAATTTGTTTTTTGTTGTAAACATTTATGTATTAGAAGCATTAATTTGTATTTATAAATGGATGCTTTAAATTCAAATAAGCATATTACGCTAACTTATAAAATCTAATATACTAAAACTTGTATCGCGAGAGATAAAATCCGTATAAAACTTATCTTTTTTTTAAAAAGGTACAAAAAAACGCCAATTACAGCGTAACTTGGTGCGGGGAAAAAATTTAAGATAACATCGTTACGAGAATAATAATCGAAATATCAAAACATCGTTGTGATAATATATAAGAGATATAATATAATTACATTTTATTTACTTATTTAAAAAAAAGACACTGATATCCAAAAATGCCATCAAATGAGAATACAAATTTCCCCGCAGAACATGAGACTAGAATGAAGTTTGCGGAATTCCAAAAAGCACAATTGTAATATAAGGAAGTTGCAGAATTTTTGTCGTATTTATGGAAAAAAATGTGATTCCCTTTCTTAAAAAGAAACACAAACATGGCGCTTATTATTTTTGTTTTATCTTTGAAGCCATGATCCTAGTAAATATCGTTAGATTCTTTTAAAAAATGTTTTGTAAGCCTAGGTCTGTTCACTCTTTTTGTATTTAAATATCAGTAACTATAAAGTACTAGGAGAGTACCACTCGCAATCCCGCGCGAAATCTCTCCCAATTCCCGCGGTGTTGTCATCCGCTGAGTCTTCTGGTTTTCTCGCGTTTATCGCCACGCAGTCCCGCATCACCGCGAGTTTCTTTGCGACACAACGATAAACGTCTTTGCTTTTGGTGGTGAGACGAGAAACGGTTCGATATACTTATATAGCGTACGAATGCCTCCGTCCTGTATAAGTATCTCTCCTTATTGTCCCGGTTCCCTGGCTGCTCGCGGGCCGGTTGACAGTTTTTGCGGACGCGCCTGGGTGCTCTGTCCCCCGATACTACGTGCTCCGATAATTAAGACGTTTCCATTTGGAGTTGACGTTTAGTGACGTGCGATGCACCAGTGCACCAGTCCGGATACGGACGCGCGTTTTGGCGACAGTCAGCGGGAAAAAACTAATCGTTATGCATCGCATCGATAATTAATGGTGTATGATAGAGGATCGTATTCTTGGAAGGAGCGCCGATCGGGCGGGCAAAAAGTGCGAAGATATACGTGCCGGTATTGCCCGCGGGCGAGATTTATCGATATTCGATGATACCCGGAGAAAACGATCACCATCTTCAGTTATTCCGATGTCCTTGCGAGCGCGTAATTGGACACGCGGATGCTAATGCGTGCCTTCGTTAAATGTATCGTGTGTTAAATGAATATTATCATGAATCATCCGAGACGGTGAGTTTGAAGTGATTAAATATAGAAATTTGCATGATACGTTTCCGATGCTTAGTTATTAGGTTAACTTTGAAAGGCACACCAAATACATGATATTATTATCTATAAACAATATTTTCTCCGTGCTTAAAACGCGTTTAACGTACTATATTTTTCAAGAAGAAATACCTATACGTATATGTAAAACATAGTGTGTTGGTATATAATTTATAGATATATAAAAGCCTTATTCTTTATATACAAGTAGTCTACTAAGTAGCGCCTACTAATTTACGGGGTTTTATTCGCTTGCATTCGCGGCGACCGTCAAATTTGCATGCAAAATCGGTCAACGAAATGTCGCGATGCGATTTCGTCATTTTAACGGAATTATTAAAGGTCTAAATCTAATAAAGAGTCCGCGCTGGGACCAATCGGGACTTGGGTATAAGAAGACATTCCCGCTGAAGCGATCGGCAGCAGACATCAATGATACCTTTTTATGTTCGCGATTCGTCATTCAGCTCACGCCGCCGTTTCCCGCCGTTTGCCCCATCGAAATATTCTTTTTGCTTGTTCTATCAAACTGGAGCAATTAAAACACTCAATAATTTGAACAATTTAGAGCCTCCATTTTGGAGGATGCTATTCTAGCATAGAGAACATACTTGTAAATAATTTAGGTCGGAAGAATTATTATTGATATTAATATGAATATTTTGGTCGAGCGTTTTCTCTCACGGAATACCATTAGTTCTTCGGTGGTGTAACGCATTTCAGAATTGTAACACGAGCTATAAACCACGGTAATAGAATGCCACAAAGTATCAATCCAGGTTGTCTTTTCTCGGAAAAACTCGGTGGTTGCCGCGAACGCGCAGCGTGCTACGATGATACGCTTTATTATCGCGAATGTGCCGGGGCTCGCTTCACGTGAATTTCTTAGGGTCTACAGCCGTCTATGTATTTTTCTGAACAACGCGCAACTGTGCGCTTGCAGAAGGTCCATTTTATTCGAGATTAATAGAGAGCTAGAAACGCTCCGGCAGAGCGTTCTCTTACATTCATCAATTTAAAGAGTGAATTATTTTTTTTCCTCTGCCAAAAAATTATTTTCAATATCAAACACCTCTTTATAAATACCGCCAATCTGAGAATAAATATAAATAAAAATTCGATTTCCAATTTAAATTTCGATTTTCTTTCTTTTCTCTTGTCTTTTTTGAGAATACATATGTGTGCTTGACTATTCCGCTCGGCATTCTATCATTGTTCTTCCGTGGCCGCGTTCCTTCCGGAAATTGCATCGCTCAATCTCATATCCGAGCGACACGCGTGAATCGCGAATCGCGCTCGCACGACGGAAGCTGGAACGGATGTTGTCATTTCTATCAACACTGGTCTCGAACTCTCGAGTATCTTGTAGTGCACCGTCCAACGTATCGCCGATTGTCGGAACATTTTGATGCGTTTCATACGCGAGGAATATCGATAGAACGTACGTAGCACGCGCGTGGATCGCTCGGCAACTCGTAACGATGCCCGCCACATAGAATTATTCGGAATCTTACGATAATTGCGCGAATCCGCCGTTCGGTTAATTTAACCTAATTGTAAGCGAATTCCACTCGTCGCCGTTGCCGCGCCGCTCGCCGCCAACTTCAGGGCGCTCACGCTCCGCCACCGGCCACCCCGCCATGATGCTCAGGTAACGTTTCGCGACACGAATGTACGAATTACTTAAACTTAATTACTGTATGAATGATTTAAGGTGCACATTTAATCGAAGGATACGCACTTGCAACACGCCTTCTACAGTGCCGGACTTGCGCAGTTTCGGAGGACTCGGATCGAACAGGATCGACTCGCAGATACGTTTAGAAATGTCATTGCGTATCTATTTGTGAGCGAAAATTAATGCGTCTATTGAGTGAATCAAATTTTGAGGGTTAAGATTTCAAAGAGATTGTTAATATTTTGCATACATTTGAAAGGAATTAATGTATTTTTATTACCTGAATCTAATCGAAATGATTTCTGTTTCAAACGCAAATTCCGATCCTGAGTTGCTGTGCAGTTTTAGTGAGTGATAAATAAAAACAAAATTTAAGGTGGTGGGCGCTTTGATATTAAAATCAGTGCGATTTGTTTAGTTCTTGTGGTAGTAGATGCTTCCATATGTAGATTTGTGCATACATAATAATCGCTGAATGAGCAATGGCATACATCAAAATTTTATTTAAATCCTCGCCTGAACGTTTCCATGTATTTTTAAACTAAAACTATTCAACGTAAAGAATTATTTAGCGCAATACAGTACTTCTTCATAGTTACACAAAGCGTAATGTAGAGAGGATGATTAAAGATTTAGTTTATTCATATAAACTGCGTAACAATTTAATGACGTATCCCACCGTTTCATTTAACGGTTTAATGTTCTACCGCGGACACACGTGATTGTCCGAGTGCCGTATCAAGCAATACCTACGGCATACGAATCCCCGCAAAGAATTGGCACCACCCGGAATTAGTAAATATTTTTTCTCGCGTTAATAAATTATACGATCGCCGCGATAGCTTTCAACTTTTTAAACGTTCATTCACGGTCGGAGATACGCGGTTGGGAGGATGGTATGAAGTCCATTAAACTGAATTCGAAACTGCAGCGAAGCCTGTCGAAGGCCACAATATCGTGAAATAATCGAACACGAACGTTTGAAGTATTCAATCATAATTTTGCAACTAAAATTACGCATTAATAGATATCGCGACCGCTCCAGTTTTTAATTATTGACACTTAATGCATATGGTTTTACATCGATTACATTGAGAGAGATACTGGTTTCCTTATTTCTATTCGTTGATAATTTAATAATCGTCATGGTTTCCTGTTTTGAAACTTTTACGTCTCAAAATTGCATCGCGACAAGGAATACGTGCGCTTAAATTCGGTTGGATCAGTCAACGTATTGCAGATCTTCGCAAACCTATCACGGAGCAATCTTCGCAACATATTGCGAGAGGAAGCCTCGTCATATTGTGGGACAATCAAGCGTGAGAATCTCACGCTTTTGTGACAGTTATCGTGCGTGTTGATAAATTTCGCGACTGCCGCGATTTTTCATTTTGTTCCGTGTCGCGAGTGAAGTGCATTGGTATGTATACTGAAACTTATCGTTTCGACATAAACGTTCATTCAATGAATTTGTAAACTCCGTTCGATGGCGCATGAAATTCGTTAAATTCGAAAGAAAGTAAGTGTCGCGTCGCGAATATAAGTACGTGTGTCAAGTGCAATCAATGAAAGACTGTGCAACGAGGAAAGTGCATCGATGATACTCCAGCTGAGGAAGTGGACGGCCAATTTTCGACCAACTACGATGGACTCCGAGGGACTTTCGTCGCTCATCGGTTCGTCTTTAATTTCTTACGCTTGTAGAAGTAATGCATGTGTAGCTTGTAAATCGCACTGGTTTCCAGCAAAAGATACAGGGACAATTCTAGCAAGTACATCATAAAGCAGATAATTATGTGATAGATATAAGTGACGTCAAATTAAAACCGCAAGAATGATCCATTCAAAACTTAGTTACACGTTAATCAATTGCCGAGCAATTAATCATATTAATATTGCAACTTGTAACTTTCGGACGTATGATTGCCTCTTCCGCGCGCGAATCTCGAGAACACGCAGCTAATCACAGCGATATGAGCAATGTATATTTTCCGTATATTACATATTTTTATCGCTGAATTACACGCACATAGGAGCAAAAATTGCGAGACGTTTCCCGGTTTCTTCGAGCGTTACGACTTCGTCGCGCGGAATCGCGCGGCGAAATAGTTTCAAGTACGTATTTCAGGCAACAGATTATTCCTCGCACGCTCGCGCGAACGCATATATTTCATATGCATCAAATGCATTTCCGCTCCAACCGCGGGACGTTGGTAATTTTAATATACGTTTTAATATACGCGCGGGTAACACGCGCGCAACAGCACGTAGAGCGAAATCGCGAGTCCACCGGGCCGTTGTTTGTTTTTCCTCGCGCTCCCCGTAATGCGATATGGCGGAAAATTGCATATGTTTTAAAGTTCACTCGACAAACTGCAACACCAGGCCGGGCTTACGGTCGTGGCCATCACATATTCATAAACGACCCTCGCGCGCTTCGCTCCGCTCGCCGTAGTAGCCTGGAACGAATGCTGGAGACGGACGATACGTACGACACGTACCAGTAACGCTCGGGAAAGAGACACGAAGACCCGGCAAAACACACAGAACGCTCGTGGGGAAGAAGCCGCGGCGAGTATAATGGATATCTTTATTATCGGGACCGCGAGTCGCCAAGACTTCGTGAGAGACTCCAGCGAAGCCGACGACGACGGCGACGACATCGCTAGGGCTGGCTCGGGGGCCAATTGGTTCCACCGGTTGCCCCCTTATCCTACCGGCCCCCATAGCAGCATAAATATTGATGAAAACGATGCGTTTATACGCCAAAGACAAGTCCGTCCGCGGTTAAAAAGTCAGGAGATTTATCGGGCCGCGGCATCCCGACGACAGCCATTTCCGATCGGGTCGTACATCAAGCCGAGTCCGGATCGCGGATAAGTTTCCGCGCGCTTCAAGTGGTCCCCACTGAGCGTGCGTCGGTTTGGTTGGATTAGCCATGGGTCTTAACTATGTCGATCTTTCTTTTTTGCTTACTTTTACGAGAGCTTCATTTTATTATATTGGATTGTAATAGATATTCGTTTCGTTTTTTAATAATATGGAACTATATTTAATATTAAAAACACTAAAAAAAGAATACCGTTCCATAATAGGAGCGCGAACCGATCAACATTTTATAATTTGAACCAAATGATATAAGTGGCTTATGACTGTTCTCCGAGATTTTCGATCCTTACTTTCTACAGTTGACGAACGCAGGGCGAACGCTCAATCACGATATCGTGTCGAGAAGCGACGGTGATGTTACTATTGTAGCAGTGCAACTTTGTACAATTATAGAAAACGCAGACGAGTCAATACCCCTACAAAAGCTCTCTCTGGCTCGACGTCTCACGACTTTTGCACATCCTACTGTCCTAAGCGGCAAATCACGACATCTCCAACTAAGATTTGGGGGTTCGTTCATCACCTAAGAGCCGCGTAAACGTCCTCCTTTTGCCCGGTGCCCCATTTCCCTTCCCTCTCTCCCCTTGCTGCTTCTTCGCTCCTCTGTTCACAGACAGACTATCGACAATGGATACTCATCTGAATTTATAACGAATGCTAGTAATTCAATTTTTTGATGGCGCACAAATTAGAGGCTGCGCCCGAAACTCGCCAATGGCCAGAAGACAAGAGGAGGGAAAGGGTGGTCGACGACACAGTGAATAGAAAAGGGCACCGGGAGTCGCTGAAAAGGCTCCTCGCATCGCGTCGATGCACCGCTCGTGAGCGTTTCCATTTTTCTGCCAGCTCTCTGCGGCCGCTCTCCCCTTCCTCCTCTCCGTCTATCTTATTTCGACGAGCACGCTTCCTTTCATCCCGAAGGCACACTGCTCCTCGCCCCAACACAATGCCGCCAGCATTAAAAGGGGATAATAATATGGCAGTATCACTCGACACCCCGGACTAAGGGCGACTAAGAGGAATCTATCTCTCTTTTCGTGATCTCCCTTGGCCTGTCCTCCTTTTTCTCTCTTCATCTCTTCCTCCTCCTCCTCCTCTTCTTCTTCTTCGACTTCTTCGTCCTCGCATCCTCGTCGATCGCGGGCCATCGTCATCGGCTCTCACGCCTCGTCGTTCCTTTTTCGGTCTCGTCACGCGTCCCGCGTGCGGTTTCGTCCTTCTTGTATTTGGCGGGCCGTCGTCACGGTAGTTTCTGAGATAATTCTCAATACACACGGCACACGGATCCGCCGTAATTTCTGACGCGTTTCATTCGCCGCCTCGCCTCGTCTTGCCTTCCGTCTCGACTGTCCGTCCGTCTGTCTGTCCCGCTTCCTCCCGTCCGTTTTCTTTCACCTCGCGACATTACATTTTGTTTGTTTAAGGGTGCGCAGTGGGTAGCCGTGTGCGGTCGAGGTGACGAGCAATCTCCAAAGGTGGAGAGTTAATTCTGCCCGGCTCGGGAGATCGGCGTTGATCCTCGAATCGGCGCGGACAATATGATTAGAGGTCTTCTCGCGTGCTACGAATGGGCGTTATACTATGAATAGTTCGTACATGAGAAAGCACGTGTCTATACATACATGTCTGTACATACAAGTGTACATGTAAATATACGTACATACATATATTGCCTATTATCTTTATCTGCATCTTACATGAAAAAAGGGTTATCTTTACTAAATAATCATTCTAGGATAACATTCAGATAATTTAGTCTACATTGCTGCAAATATGTAAGATATTAAAATATTTGCTTTTATATAGACGTTCGTATTAATATTGCTTGTATCAAACTGCACTGAGATTGAAATTACATTGCGATTCGTTTCTAATTAGAACAAAGTGGAATAAAACTAATTGGAACACGAAAGCTAACATAGATATAGAATCCTACTAAAGACCCTTTCTGACGCTAGATGGCGAATACTAGAACTATTCTCTCGTAAGTAATTTAGCATTTTCTTGCTATTTCTTTGGTGATCCTTAAACTTTCATGTAAGGTAAGTCTTTTAGTGGGGAAGTAACTTTTTTTTACTTTTAAAATTTTTGATCGTTTTTTAAAACGCGGGCCCTCGGGAGGGAGGGGTAATTCATGAAAAACACAAATTCAGTTATAATATAGGGTTAAGTGATGCCAGATTCTTTGCACGGTAGTATGCGGTAGTATGTGAAGAGAATAGTTAGGAATAGTCTCGTGATGAACACAAGCCACGTATCTGTGTGCGTTCGAGACGTCGGGCAATTTCGAACAATAAAAGGAGACAAATATATAAGTTTCTGTCTCTTACTCTCGCTCAAGTGACTTCGTATTATTGATAATACACTGTTCAAATCTGAATACAGACGGTGACCTGCAGTAATTCGTTTTTATTTTGATTTATTCTGATATATGTGTATATCAGTGTTTGTTCTTATCTAGATAAAATAATACAGATGATAATCTAGTGATTAAGTTTTGGCGTTATCTTATTTTTATATAGATAATAAAAATTCAAATGTGTAAGATATTGAAATATTTGCTTTTATAGACGTTTGTATTAATATCAAACTGCACGAGATTGAAATTACATTGCGATTCGTTTATAATTAGAACAAAGTGAAATAAACTTATATTTATCCGATCGGATAACGACGAAATTACATTTTTATCGGTACCTTACGGGAAAGGTAATTTATACAGCGTCGCGCGCGCGCGCATCGTTCAGAAAAGAGAGACGTCCGTAACGGCATCTTTGACAATAACGGTCACGGATATCAGTTATGCGACTACTTTAGCATCGCACGCGGCCTATCCGTAATCTGCGAGAATCGGCCGAGCCGTTGTCCTAATCGTCCCTCGAACTATCCTTAATTACCTGTGTGTATCCTTTTAGCCGCAGCAAACGTGACAGCTCGACTTATCTAAATAATTATTGGCAAGTAACGGGATGCGCTCTCTTTCCGCAGCGTCATACCGCGCATGATCTCTCCAATGATAGTTTGGCGGTACTTCTGAACGGTCCCTCGAGATATCTGCGTCACGTGTGAGCGTATATTCGATATTTCGTGCGACATTTATTTTAAATTACATCTTTTATTAATTTCTAATTAATGCCAATTAATAATATTTATTAATAATCATTTTATCACACATCATTCTTTACACACTCGTCGCCATTTAATTGCTCTCACTTTTTGTATTTATTCTTTTGACGCTTGGATATGGAGCAACCCTTCGACCTGGAAGGATGCGTGGTTCTTCGTCGGAACGCCCGTTAACAAATGCGAGGGGTTTTACGAGGGTCATTAATGCTGCCGATATTTCACTGCGGTCCGTGTAAGTCGTAAGCGCGTGTATTATTGCGGGGTTTCGCGACGTATAGCCGCCTTCCATAAGTCATCGGAACAATGCTTTCACGGCTACGTGGGTATTATTTCGCTCCACCTCCCCGCGCGATCGAAGCATGATCTATGTGCCGATACTCTACACCTAGCGCACGTATGTACATACATGTACGCACTTATTCTGAACTGTATCAGTTTTACTTTCTTATCAGAGAGACAAAACACTTTCGCATCTGCGGGACGAATCGACAACGAGGATTCACATAAACAGCTAATTCGATCGAATAAAAACATGTTCTTTTCTCTCATTCTTTTAGATTCCTTTATCACAAATATTTTATTTGCTTTTTTGTAAGAATTGCATTCACTTAAAAAATGACTTAAAAAAATTTGATCTCAGAGAGAGAGAGAGAGAGAGAGAGAGAGAGAGAGAGAGAAGTCTTGATTGATATGAGCAGCTAAGAAATAAAAAAGTAAACGAAAAATGAAAAGGGGAGAGGAGGAACAGAGAAAATATATCTTGTTTCGGACAAGGTACAGCGCGCACCTGCGTCAAAATAAATTATGGAGTTATTGCAATAGTTAATCCGTCAGTTAAACGCGCCGACGTTACACTGTCTTTCGTCGCAAATCACTGAGCGGGACATACCCTTAATCGATTTTACATATGGAGAAAAATTAACACTCGGAATGCTGCGTGCGAATGAAAGAACGTACGGTCTTGTATCGCGTCTTGTATTTATTTTTAAATGATAGTTCTACGTTGCGATAATGCCGACCGCGGAGATAATTACGAAAGCACTAAGTGAAAAGTCACTGGGACGAGAGTTGCCTTCAAATCGCTAACGAGAGTTCCATTGCGACTATAAGTCGATAGGATTATACGCATTTAGATTGTCATAAATAAGAATGTTGTATATCGCCTGAGAAGCAGAGAAAATATCAAAGAGAAATCGTTATCATTAGTAAAGATTTTGCATTTTCTTATTAATATTTTTATTTTACTTATTTTTATAACTTTATTCAATTTAACTTACACATATGAGAACTAAATTAATAACTGTAATGACTGATAATTATTGATAAAATGGATTGATAAAAATTGATACCTGTAATAAACAATACATGTCATCAAATTAGCTAAACTCGACATTTGATAGTTCCGATAATTTCGATAGGTCATTGTAAATTCATCGAAATTACGAATTACTCGTACTTTTTTTTTATATTGATCCCTTAATGATTCGTTAACAATTACGTCGTCAGGCGCTTCTTTCCTCTTCTGTTCAGCCTTCCTGCGACTACGTATAACTCATCCGGCGCGTAGCAGGGCGGGGATGCAATGCTAGAAACATGAATCATTGTCTGACGTAGGTACTGTTATCACTTTATTTCTACCGTGCGTTAATTAATGCTCAGCATTCCCGTGAAATCATTGCCGGGGCAACGGCCTTGCAGCTCTGCTCGCTTCATCACTGTTTCGTCGCTCCTCAGCTCCGTCAGAGATTCGATTTATTAGTATTAATAAAAAACAACGTCTTAATTCGGTATCCCATTTCTACTCATTTACTTTCGAAAATTAATGTTCCGCGACGAAAGTCATTTATAACATCTCCATCAGTGATTATATATTGCTAATCGATTTCAATCGATTCAATCGATTAGCAATACATAATCACTGATGGAGAGTTTTTGCATATTCACATAAATCTAGTTTAATTCCGTGGAAAATAAGTAAACCTAAACACATTCGTAATATTTCTATATCAGTAAATTTTTACAAGGCATATAAAATATGATATGAATAATATACAAGTATGACAAATAGAATAAAAATATATACGATAAAAAATATTATTCGGCTCACAGTAAGTCAATATTATAAACTTTGAAAAATTATGTAAATATCAGATTAAATGTTAAAACATTAAATTTTTCTCTGCTGCTTTTTACACCCCATAGGGAAACACCGTTTTCGTGAAAGATGTTACTCTTCGTCGCTAAAAAAATCCGCGCAATGTAGTACTGCACCGAAGGGTTACAGTACATCAGACTGTTGACGTTCATAATACTCACAGAAAATACGTCCGGGTTCGCCGAGTCATATATCACGAGTGGCGAGCTCTCGTAAGCAGGCAGAAGAAGCACGATGAAGGTGGGTAAACGTGGCCTTTTACAACGTTACGTATTTTCTTTGCCTCCCGAGAAAACGTCGCTGTGCAAAATTTTTACTATTTAGCTATGACTAACTCAAACTTCCTTTACTATTTACGTCACGTGTTGCACTATTCGTAACTGCGTGTTCTAAAAATACAAAGAAAATATATAGAATAACATAGTTGCAGTAACAATAATTGTCATGATTGTATAATATTGGTATTGCGATTTTCAATGTTCTTATCATAATTATTAATAATTTTATTACTCCTGTTGCCATTATTATTATCATTATTATTATTTATTATAGTATATAATTAGGTATTGTTATTATCGGCATTACTAGTAAAAATAGTTACTGTTATCAATATTTTATTATTAATATAAAATATTATTATTGCTATTATATAATTATTATTGTTATTTCCAAATAAAAATAATTTGTTTTCTTGCTACACAGCACGAAATCAGGTTCGGTCCTATATGTGGAGATGCTCGTGGAACGGAACGAATTTCGGTGATGCACATGTGCGGACAATGATCATTACGTGTAACAACGGGACCGATAATCGATCGGGGCCGCGATCGATCGGCAACAACCGTGTGTGCAGGCGGTGTTCGCACCTCCGCGGTGCGCCGGGCATCCAATGGTCGTTAGACTAAATTAAGTGGTTACACTTTGTTTGATCGGAGCCCTACGGAGGCCCGAATTAAGTTGTTATCGCGAATTAGCTGATTATACCGGACGGCGGTGCGAGGTGTCGGTTTGATTTGTTGTTTGCGAAAAATCGCCACGCCGGTTTGTTTATGCGCCACGCCTCGCACCCCTTCCGCGTGTGGCTTCCAGGTCGCTTATGGCTTGACCCCGAAAATTTGCCGCGCCGTTCGCTGGATCGTTCTGACCTGGTCCCACTCCGCTGTGTGACCCCTCGCCCACAGCTCTCGCCTTTTTCGCGCCGGATCCTTAATTGGAACGGATTTTAATAGCGTGCGATCATAACGAATTATCCGAATGCACGGGAATTATTCTCCATAACAAACTGACGAACGTGCAAAACTGACGTTGCAAGCCCGGTATTTTAGCATGGATAAAATTTTCCTTTTCCTTTCAAGGAACATTTGGAAAAAAGTTTTTCAACTCTGGTATTTATTGTAATAGATAGAAATTAATTATAGATAGAAATAATATATCTATGGCTTCTTTACTTGTGCTACTAACAAATGATGTAACTGCTAAAAATTAGAAATCGCACGATGCAAAACCAAGTGGGAGATTGGAGAACATTCGCTGTCATCGGCTACAAAGACAAATGGTTTTCGCGAGACATCTTGCGTGAACTCCATCCGTATCCGTATCTTGCAGAAAACGAAACGTGTATATTAGCCACAACGTGTTTTCCACGTAGCACCATCATCGAGAATGTTTGTACACCGGAATCTCGAGTTAACGAACCATCGTGGATCCGAGATGGAAAGGAGAATGGGAAGGAGCCGCTGCTGCGAAAGAGATGCATGGAGAGGGGGGTAAGGACGGGGGGGCATCCTCACGAGGAGTGGAAAGAGGGGCCCCATGCTATTTTCCACGAAAATTATAGCCATCTATGCGCGTAATCCCCTTTATAGCCGCGTTGCATCAAATTATAACTGCAGCGGCGCGCGCTTCCAGCGCCCTCTCGCACGGTCCCCCTCCGCGCGCGTTCGGGGCACCGTCGTCTCCTCGACACCACCACTTCTCGCGGCCCTCACGACGCTCGTTTTCCCCTTTTTCGCTTGCGCTCGTCCCCGAAGCCTCGTAAAACGGCGCGCAGCATTCCGCCAATCATCGCACCGGCGAGACGCGTGACCTCTGCGACCTTAGGCCACGACCTAGCCGAACCTGAGCCAACTCAACTCCTCGGATCCACGTGGACACGACGATAAATCGATAAGTCATCAATACAATCGGAGGAGCCGCGCGCGCGCACGGTTTAGGTTGCGGTTATACTAGGCGATTTATCTAACGCCCGGTATTACTGGTATCACTTAGCTTTAATCTTGGTTTAGCGAATTTTTATTCTTTTCTGGAACTGGGAAGTACTCACTTTTTTTTATTATTTATTATTGATTTTATCTAATATGAAATCTGCGAAGATTTTGGACCTTTGAGATACTCAAGCAATCGAATCTCTGTGTCTAAGTTTAAGAATCACCGTAAAACGAAACGAAGAATCGATTGTGTCATCGTGAGTTGACCGATGCCTGCAAACCTGACCTCGCACAATCGTGGCAATCGTGAACTACGTCGAACGTAAAATAATCTGTACACAATCGTGTACAGCAGATGACATGGAATAATTGCGCGGTATCGAACAATGTTTAGCAGATGTTTATGTTGCTTTGTAACAATCAGCATTGCGGGTTCATTTACTATTAGTAGCATGGAATTAAAATAGCTTTGTATCATTATTTATTCTACTCTTTCTGTGTTAGGATATTATACTTTAGAAAGACTCAGCGCCTTTATGAGGAACATATATATAAATAAACATAAACACGAAATTACATAAAGTAATAGAAAAGTACGAAATAAAATAAAAGTAAGAAATAAAATACGTGCCAAATTAGGTCTAACAATTAATTTACAAAATTTTAAATTTATTACAAAATTTATTACAAAAATTTACTAAATTACGCCGTTACTGAAACGTATATCAAATATTTTTTACAATAAAGGAGAAACATCCCCTTTTAAAATTGTGACATTAAATCTGGCAGCAGGAAGATCACGCAAGGTTCGCGTTAAGTCGCTGATATCGCATTCGTATCCGCGTAACCGCGACTTTACACATGTGGATACGTTACGACGATCGTTACGATCGCGAAGGTCGCTGCGGTACTTCAAGGTTGCTGTGATCTCGTGAGACGCGTCCGCGATATCGGTCCACGTCGATCGATCAGATGTACGGTCGATCAGCGGACGGTAGTTAGAGCCTCGGCGATGGATTAACGGGATAACAAGAAGCGTGAATAATCGCGGAGACTAATTACGGGTAATTGGATGGGACATAGACAGATATTAGATGCGTGCTTGGAGCGGATTTTTCTTTTTCGACGGGCTTTCTCAAGACGTGCAAGAGAGAGGGAGCGTTCGCGCCTCTGCTATCTCTGCGGATGATAATTCCGCGAGTAGCATTACACGCTGCGGTGTCGTAAAACGCAGTTAGAAAAATCGTGTTTATGCGTATATCGACACGTATCTGCCTACGGCGATCGATACCGTAAAACGCGTGTGTCTCTATATAGAATTAGTATCTTCCGCCTTTTAGCAATTTACGAAATGGATTCATCATGGATTCCGCCATTTTCGTAATTTGCGAAATCCGAGGACCGTAATAGACTCCATAGGAATAAAAAACAAAGAAGCATAGGTTTATCCGAGGAGCGATAATCTCGGTCGATCGCAAATCTTTGAAGAAAATCCTTGCTGCGTTATCGCGGTGACTCGTTAACCTCTGCAGCAACGTTATCCTCCAAGACAGTAAAGGCGTGGTCGTGGCAGCGTTTACGATCTCTCGCGAGAAAAGTTTCAAGATAGATCGCTGTTGCGTTGCAAGAAAGTGTCGGATCGCTGATAATTCTCCTGAATACCGTTGCCTTATTTCTCTTTTGGTCAAATTAAGTTGAACGCACGCTTGTAGCAGCTTTTATCCGCGCAAAAATTGTTAATAAGAATCAAAACTGGATCTCGAAAATGAGGTAAACGTGCGTATCTTCTTTCAAGTTTCATTCAAAAATTGGTGGACTTCGTGGAGAGATATGGATAATAAATCTTCACATTATTTTTAATTTGATTGTAATTGAAGCATTGAAAAGGGTCAAGCAAAGAGATCCAAAGCATACTGCATCTTTAAGTCTTCTCAAAATGCATTATATATTTAACAAATACAATAAATCTTCGTATTTCACGCTTGTTATTGTTATTTGTTCGATCCAGAGCGACTGTCAATTTATTTGAACGAAGTGCACCTTTCTCCCCCGTGTATGAGAACAAATTGCAACGCAGAGGGTTAATTGCCGTGCCGGTTTCGGAGCGTACTGGATTTAATTCGAAAAGCGGTCTCCCGCTCTCGTCTTCCTTTCTCCTTTCTTCTACCCGTTGTTTCTTCCTCTCGCTGTCTCGTACCGCGAAAGGAGCTTCCCTGGTAAGGTGTTCTCCGTCGTCGGAATCCCAGGGCGTAGAAAAAGCCGCGACGGCGGACCGCGAGGACGTGCCAACCTGTAATTGTTCCTCGATGTAATTGCCCGCTCTCGTACCGGTCCGATCCACCGAACCCAGTCCTCCATGTTCCCCGGAGAATCTGGAAATTCGTGCCCCGTTGCAATCGTCCAATTGAGGAGTGAAGTTTCCTCCGCAAAAGTAATCGATGTTCTCTTCTCAAATATATATTCCATACTGAGCATTACTATAATACAAATTTTGATAATCAATACAAATTTTAATAATCGAAATTCTATCATTGAAATATGTGGTTATCAATTAGTTCATGGTTTTTATTAAAACACTAGATAGAGTCTTTAAAGGTTTCTTTCTTTCTAAACTCTTTTAATTCGAATAAGAAATGAACGATAAGAATATGCAGAATCGGAACAGGAGCTATCGAATAATCCAAAAATAGGACATTAAGTAAGAAGTACAAGAAAAAAATCTACAAGAGGAGGACGAGATCACGATACACAGAGATTCAAAGTGGAGTAATAAAATTCAGGAACAAAATCTTTTTTTATCCGCGGCAAGTTAAGAAGTTCAAGAACCACGAGAAGGAGATAGATAAAGAAAAACGGCGGTATCGAAGGAAAAAAGAGAAGAAAAGGGAAGTGGATCTGTTGGGGGTTCATTCTTCGTTACAGAGCTGAAATCTGAAATGTTTGGAGGGCGCGTTATCTTCTTGCGCTGTCTCTCGACTCGCGGATTCCACAATACCACGGCATAAGTCTGTACAAGTAGGTTGCGTGATCTCTCTTGAGTGATCTGTCAATTCGTGAAGATCAGTCTGCGAGTTCCGACTGTTCCGAGAGCATATCGCGCGGCCGGGAAAATGGGATCTAGAATTCGATCGCGTTTCGCGTACACCCGGGAGTCGCGGCGAAGGTGAGAGGGAAAAGATAGGGAGAGGGAAGAGAGTGCCGATCCCGTAGCGGTAACGAGTCGAGACGGCCCGAGAACATCGGCGGTGCCACTTCAAAGCGGGAATCCCGCGCAATCAGGCTCTCTGCCCTCCCAAGGCACGCTTGAAAAACTGAGCGCGAGGGTACCATCCTAGCCGCCCCGCGCCTCTCGGTCCAGAGCGACCGAGAGCTGAGCGGAGACCGAGATTATCACCGCGCGAGAGAACAACCGCGGCATCGTCAACGCGATCGGCGCTACTGCACTCTTCTGCTCCTTCTCTTTTCTCCGACTCCTTTGCTACTGAGAACCACTAAGGTTCTCGGTCTATATCTTCATCATATGGAGTCACTATGGTGGTTTTACCCCAAAAGTTCGTCGAATTAATTATTTGTGAAATTAAAATACGCGGTCCTAGCGCTCTGCTAGAGTATCGTCAGATTAGATGTGAATTAATTAGCCGGATCGCACGGTTCGCACGCGCCGCAGTGCATTAGCAAATTACTTGCCGTTCCTGTTCATTTGCACTGCTCTGCGATAACTGTAAATGCGGAACGACGTCATTAGCGGCCACTGCGATGCATACTCCGCGCGATGCACAGATCCGTGATTTTTAATTGCTGCTTTCGGTCACGTGTGTCTAGGAAAACATCCTCGAAGACAGTTACGAGTAATTACGCCCGTATAAAATATTACCGTCGTATTAATGCGAAATGAGTGCTTGGATATAATTTAATGCATTTCTACTGTCGACGTAATAAATCCCCGCTTTAATATCCTTTTCTTCCTTGCGAATAAAATCCTCCCTCTCCCCTTCTGAATTCTATGATCCACACGCTGGTTGGATTCACGTAATCCTCTCGAAGGACCATACCAGTGCCGAGAAACTGTGCTTCCTGCTACTTTATGGATCGGTATTTTTCTTAGCAGGAAGAAGAATTAAATTTTACGGCATTAGTTTAATTTTGTCGCTTGATGATTACGACATTCGGCATTTATTGGACGATGCGTTTTATCATAAACCATTTTAACGGGCGCAGCTTGGCTTTTCCTGAATGATTTCGACATGACTGTCACTTTCATAAAAAGTCGGATGCGGAATGTCAACTCGTTGAATCGCTAAAGAATTGCTAATAAGAATTATATTATTAATTAGATTCGGAAAAAGTATTCAAAATTTTAATAATTCAGTGCAGGAACTAATTGTTAAAAATCATTTCTAATTAAAAAAGAACTGATTACTTATTTACGTATAATAATGTAGACAAAATTTACGTTTATTCTTCAACTCTATTCATAAGTTGTCAGAAGCAATTTTATTCTATTTCCTCGGCAGCCCTTAAAACGGACCGAGGAAAGCGACAGAAATTATGGACGAAAGCTGAAAGCGAATATCTATCGGCGTCAGAGTGTAATAAATATTCCAGGGAGGGCGATCCGTGCAAGCGTGCGCGATAACGTCGAGCGTCAGAAGGTGATCTCGACCATCTCTCGTGTGGAGTACGCGAAGCGCAGATCACTCACGCCGATATGAATGGTTACTCACGGTAATTGGTCGAAGCCTTGTTTCTCCGTCGAGATTTCCACCGAATGCATCACCGCGCTGGGTTCTGTTAAACACGCTTCTGATTACTCTATCCGCGTTATCTCCGCTGCGTCGCGGTCATCACTCGGACTTTCTGTCGCGAAACAGTCGCTCATAAAATGCAAATGCTCATTCGAGTCGGTTAACGGTAGTGTTTTATACGTTGCGAGTTTGCGGGTTTCGGTTGTTGGGTTTTTTTTTAAACTAGTCCACCCTTAAAAAAGCCGTGTTATATCAAATCAAAATCATTATTGCCTCTTTTCCGCGACGCTGATTGGTTATCTCGATTCGCGTTGTGCGTTATGTTCAGTTCAGATTATCATCGCGCGGCTGTCTTCGCATGGAGGTTAACAATCAGCGTCGCGGAAAAGAGGCAACAATGATTTCGATTTGATATAACACGGCTTTTTTAAGAGTGGATTCTCTGTAACAGATGAATTATGTCATCATGAATCAATAGCCAAGGATTGCCGCATAGATCATTGATCCCCGATTTATGTCTCATTATGGAAATGTAGGCTTATGTAAATCAAATTAACACGTTGCAAAAACCAACGTTATTTCTTGTGCGGAACAAATTGATATTCGTCTTGAGTGTATGCAAACAAATTTGTTAATCAATTCTCATTAATAAGGTTTTTTATTGATACGTTTCCTTTCTTCCGTAGCTTCTGTGATATTTTAACGGAGCTAAAGAAACTTATTAGTTAGTTATTAGACTTAATTAGTTGATCTATTATAGTTTGTTTTCAAAAAATATATAAGCGATGTTATAGGAATAATATTAGGGATAACATTATTAAATAACGAACATTAGTTTTAATCACAGATGTATTATACATGTTGTTTATATTTGTGTCACAATCCTCGCAGAAATAGTCACGCTAGAATTTCGTTTACAAGACCTTGGACCTTGTGTTGCGTCACGAAACAATGCCTACCGGTAATCATAACGACAATTAAAATGTTACATATTAAAAGACAGATTGCTGAAATAATTAAAGTAATTATAATAAGATTCTTCAAAAAATTTAGACATATTTAATTTCGGACATTCGGAAGACACTCATAATCTTTTATTATAATTTAATCATTATTTTAAATGCAATAATAGAGGAAATTACTAATACGTAATAATATCTAAACATATCAAAGAAATATTATCAAACCTGATGTGCTGTACATCCGGGAGGAAAGTGGGCGTGAATAAAATAATAGATCCGTGTACAATAACAAGTGCAGTCGTGCAAATTGCAAGCGATAAGATCTGACGGTTCAGTTTAGTCGCAAAAGGAAGAATATGTAAATCGTCGCACAGGTAAGACATCATAATTGCATCGCTTACGCTACTACTCATTTGACAAGTCCTGTGTATTGAATCCTATGTCGCGCATTGCATAAAAAAACGCGATAACCATCAGAAAATATATGACTTCCTGGCAATGGTGTCGGTCTGTTGTTTTTTTCCACATTTGATACGCACAATACGTCACAAGAATCTATTTAAAAGCGAGGAACTTCCGCTGATCTAACCAGTGTGTATTGTAAACCATAAGCAAAATGATTAAGTTATTGCTCGTGACATTATTTTGCGTAGCAGTGGTAAGAGATTGATAACAGTTCGTTTATGTTCTTAGAGAAAATTACACGTACATATAATATCATGTTGCTTTGATTAAATTAAATTAAAAGTAAAACTGTGTATAAATATAATAAAGTGAAAATGAAAACAAATATTTTAAGATATACAAATATTATATTGTATAATATTATATTAAGATCAATGAGAATTAAATAGTTTTAGTGTTGTTAACATTTTAATATAGATTATATCACAATTGTTATATTCATAATAATATTCATAATAAAGCAATATATTTATTGTTTAGATCGCCCAATCACCGGCCCAGGATTTGATGAATGTAAGTAAAATGTATCACCAAGCAGCACAAACATACATGATATAAAAAAGTGCAAAATGATATTTTGTTATCATTTATCATATAGTGTGTTCAATTCAATAACATTTTCAATGTAGATATACATTTTTCTTGTTTCGTTCATTTTTTGTCGAAACTGACAATTCCTCCGTTTAAAAAAGTCTTATTTGAAATATTTAAATTTTCATTTAAAGGCAGGAACCCGTTTTGCGGAAGGAGCAATAAGGACAGGTACCAATATGATGACATCTCTTGCTGGTGGCAGTGGTATAGTACGACGTGCAGCGCAACATCCACCAAGGGGAGCACCACCAATGAGACCGCCAGGAAGGCCACAAAACGCATAATTTTTTTTAAAGTAAGTGTTTCTCAAATTGTCGTTTAATTATAACAATGAAATCAATTCTTTTATTTCATGGGTTTTTTCCATATTTATTTAAAGATTGATTAATACTAATTCATACTATATTATCGAAAATAGGTTTATAGATTAATATTGTATACTTTTATTTCGTAGATCCTCTATCCAGTATGGATACTCAAGTTTATTATTACAAAGTAGACAGAGACGGTTAGTTATCTAGCACTATGACACATACCTTACTAGATTAATTGCACGAGTAAAACTCCGATGAGGTTTTGGGATAATAAAGTTTAGCACTGCAGCAGAATTTTCATTATTATTTAATTCTCGACCCTATCTATATTAAAAATTCAATCGCGATAATCCAAAATCGCAAAAGCGTAAACTGAGCACGCGCGCGTTGCGCGCAATTTATAATCGAGAACCATCGCAGGTTTATTCAGCGATACGGCGATAAATACGTGATTGGTATCGCGCGGGTTCACGGCACTCGCGCCGCACGTACGAATAAATCGAATGGTACTCGGCGCGCGATTATCCCTAATCGCCGATCGGTCGTGCGTTCCCCTCGCTATTGCCCGGGAGAGAGAGAAAGAGAGAGAAAGAGACAGGATGAAAAGAGACGAGATTCGATTTGCGGATAATCGATGAGGCGGCATGAGTGACGTATCTGCCGATGGCTCCTCCGATCGCGGCATCGTCGTCGATAAATGACGACGACACACGACAATGACGACGACGAGGACGACGATGATGATGAGGGGTAGACGAACGGCGTCGACTATGAATATTACCTTCGGTCGCAGATACGAGACAGCCCCGTCTTCCTCCCTTTCCTCTCAATCGTTCCTTTCGATCGTAAGGACCAGCGCGTTCCCCCTTTTTCCCTCGTTACGAGCGAATAAATCGGCGAGGTCGACGCCGAGGTCGGGTTCTATGGTCGCCGATAGGAGGTCAGCTAACGCTGCTGATTCACCATTGCCGCGCGGGGTACGCGCGGACGTAGCTTCTGGGTGGTAATTAGCTCCAATCCCCGTAACGGCGTCGTATATCTCGCGGTAATTTTTACACGTGACTTGAAGCGAGAGACGCGCCGGCGGCCTCTCTGTTCGCCACTTTTATGTTATCCAGATTTTATGCCCCTCTCTTTCGACCCCCGTCCTCCCGCCCGCCACCCCTGGCGACGACACGGTGTCTCCCTGCAAGCATGGTCTATGATTTAAAAGGGGATTAAACGTTTTTTTATGCACACTCGCGTGATATCTCTTCTTTCTTTCTGCGAGAAGACATAAGCGCGCGTAAGATGATAGGGGCATAGTTTATTCTGAGGTAAGTGCGCATAAATTTCGTATTTATATTCGTATATCTTACGGTAAAAGCGCGCCCGGAGCGCGATTAGCGCTTACGTACGACGTGACACGTAAACTTTTTAGACGTCATGATTTACCAAAATTGCACCATGTTTGTCGCACTCCAGTTGATTTAAATTCTAAAATATTATAGATATTTTAATTACCTGATTGAAACATCTACCGTTTATTCATACGCGCAATAAAGATTTTACAACGACTTGTAAGGTATTTCTGTTCAAAATATCCAATAAAAAGGTTTACTAGTAAGATAGAGGATTAAAGTTCGTGAAAACATCCAAAGTTTTATCGGATCTTCACAAGAGACTAGAAGGTCTCGAAGTCGGATAGAGGAAGCATGCGAAAGCGTGGGAGGAGTCGTGCGAGGACGAGAAGAAAATTTACCGATGAGCGTATTAGAAAAAGAGGTAACAAAAAAAGAGGGTCGATCCATATGTTGCTCAAGTAACAGGTGTCTAATCATTATTTGTTGATCATTGAATATTAAGACCTTAAGTGTCAGCCTTCGATCCTTCCTCCTCTCAATCGCTTCACACATTGACTTTATTAAGTGATAGAGGAAGTTCACGTCCTGTCGAAATCATCCTTCCGCTTTTTTGCTTGCTTTTTTGTAAGAGGGATCTCGGGTGGTTACTTTTTATCAGTTTCTTTAATATTGATTAATCAAATGTATGTGATTAAAATTTGATGTTTTTAATTTATATGTGTTAAAATGTAAGGAGAGAGAGAAGATAATTATGATAATTATTAACAGATAATTCTTGTTAAAAACGCCTCAATAAAGTCTTTCAATAAAATATGTTTCAGTAGCTCTTAGACGTCCAAGCAAAATTTTTAATCGTTAGACGCGCGCAGCTTAGGCGACCACGAGATTGTTTAATTTTCACTGCAGCAGTAGCGACGGACGATTCAATTCGTGCACGATCACGACGCGCGATTGGCGGCGTTGCACTCCGCGTGCTCGTGATTGGGATGACTTGGCTGGAAAGTGTCTTTCAACGTCTCGTTTCCATCTCGTCTTTCTTCCTTTTCCCGCGGAAGAAAGCCATCGTGCGCGATGCCATTCGGTAGCCTCGCCGGGTATTGTGAACTTGTCGGTGGAATATCGTCGGTGAGTTCATAATGAACTTCCTACTTCCACGAACGACAATGGAAGAGGGTAGCCTTAGGTGCTCCATCCCCTCAGTCTGAAATTAGTGTGACTGTCGGCCAATTTCGATCATTCGACTGCGCTACCGTGCATTGTGCGCCTCTCTTTCCCGGATTCTTCTCTTTCCCGTTGAATTTCCCCGTGGGGAAATTAGGAGAGCGTAAAAGACCACCTAGATAGATGAATCGAGAAGGTCCGAAAGCGATTATTTTGGGGAAGATAATAGACAGGACGCAGTGGGCGAGTCATTACGTAAATTCCAGAATTACGACGGTTGATTAATAGTCCGAGATTGGCGTTTCTGCGGTTACGTAGAGCACTAACGCGATCTTGGGATCGTTACACTCAAGATCGATCTTGAGTATTACAAAGAATATCAAACACTTGAAAGAAAAATTAACATAATAATAATAATTGCATTACATGAATCGATTTACGATAAACGTTAAAGTGTGTTTCGGTGTTAATCTCATGGATCAAATTCGTTGCACGACGTCGTTTTGTGGCGTGTCGAATCGAGCGATCGCTTTCTTTGAAAGCGGTAGGAGAGAAAATGGCCTCTCTGGGGAAAGTACTGGCGTTATCGAATTATCATTGACGAGCGATTTTCCTGGATCTCGATATTAATCGCGCTGTTCTCACGAAGAACACCGCCCAATATCGTGCGATAGGCGTTCACGAACCATTGTACTTAATTTATTGTCCCACGCTTTCTTTCGATCGCTATGATCACACTGTTCACGGCGGCCGCTTTTCTGCGGACGTTTTATCGCCACATAATTTCGGACGGAGAAACATTTCTCGGAACAGACGATAACCGGCGGTGGACGATCCTTAATGTCTATTGCTTTCCATTCTACCGCTTGTAATTTACGTTTCAATTTCACTTTCGTCACGCATAGGGGTAATACTTTCTGCCACGCTAAATTTCTTTCATCCACACAAATTTCTCATGAAATCTCCTTGCAAGCTTTATCATCCAATCCCATTTTAAGGAAACATATATATATATATATATGGATATATATATTATGGAGGAAACTTAGCAATATATATATATATATATATATATTGCTAAGTTTCCTCCATAAATGTAAAGATCTGCTGAATGTCGAGGAAATTATTGACTCAGTTGTAGTGTATTTTGTATTCTCAATGTACGATTAATTTTGAAATTTCCATTCACTGATATTTCTTGCGTTCGTATCTGCGCACTTTGTCACGCCATTTTGCGGGGTTTCAAGGGTCGTTGATGTACCGTTGCCGAGATTATTGACAGATCTCTTAGTCGATGTACATACGTCGTGTCGTTGTCAATGCGTCTCCATAAATCACATCACGGCGATTCGGGACAAAGACTCCGGCGCAGACAGTTAATCGAACGGACGAAGAGCTCATCCGTGGTCCGACAAGAAATTTAATAAGTTATAAATTAAAAATTCCCTCGTCTCCTATTTCCTTATAGATAATCAATGCACGCCATGTCATTGATTCGCAATACATACGTTATATTAACGACGTTGTCGCCTCGTAAATCCGCGGTCTGAAAAATGACTTTAGACAGGTAGATAAGGCGTATCTACCATAAAAAATAACACAAGAGGCGCGAATTATTATTGTTGTATGTAATATCAGAATTATATTATTATATTATATATAATATATTATATTATCGGTAGAGTCACCGATCAATCCTTCCACGGTAAAGTATCGCGAGACGATACATTAATAATTACACCAACGTCGCGCGGAAATAATTAGATCACGCAGCAGGTCATTGCACACGTGCGCCTCTGATTGTGTTCGGCGCATAGCACGGGTCAAATTTATATGGGGAGGAACTTTCTTTTTTAATGGGAGAACGATCGTGCAGGACAAGATACCTGGGCGAGGGCGAGAGAACAGCGGCGATCTCTAGGCCCGTCTATTCTTCCGCTATTTCCAAATCTTACGGGTGCATTGTGACTTAATTCACCTTCCTCGCTGGGGCCGCAATGGGTGGTCGGTACGGATTTCTTCCGAATTTCTCACGAGTGCACACCCCGTTGAGAGCAGTCACGGTACGAGAGAGCCACAAAGGAAAACGCCTCGCGCACCGCCGCGTAATTTATTTGAGACTGACGCCGAACTGGTTACGCGATACCTTATATTTACTTACTCGCGGCGCGGGCCGTTTCGTGAGATTCGCATCGGGGTTCAAATGTATTCTTTTACCGATTTCAATTGAACCTTTTCTTCGCGAACCGAAGTTTGCATACCGCCACAGCATGACGGTGTCACCCAATTTTTATATATAAGTGAATCACCTTTTTATTATAGATATGACAGGGATTAATTGCACAGTATTCAAATGTTAACGATAAAGAATAAATTCTTAACTAACATTTATGATATTTTAAAATAATTTTTTAATTTTAACTTTTAACCTTTAGTCATGCAAACGATATTTATTCTTGAAATCAGAAACAATAAAAACAATTGACATCATTTTTACTTTAAGAAGAAGCCGCGCTGAATTTATGAAAGAACAATTATAAAGAAAGAAATTATAAAGAATTCTGCATTCGGAAAAGTTTTGTATTTGAGATAATTCAATTAGGCTGTACTTGATCTAGATTCACAGTCGTCTCTTAAATCATTTAAACAATTAACTATCCGTTATAGCATTATCGTAATTAAAGAGCTGATTGCGCGGTACGCGACCGTACAAAAGTGAAAATGAGAAGGCGTGCCAGGCTCGTAAATCAGTCGAAATGTTCGATAAAATCTTAAGCTCTTTCACTGACCGGACATCACTTACCGTTTTATAACTTTATCCCATTGCTAATCGCTCGTAGAGAACACAAAAGATCGTTAATTTTAAAAGATGCGCGAATATTTGCTATAAACACTACGTATACTTAGATCCAGAAATCTATTTCTCTCTCATAATTACATTAATATAATATCAAAGATTTTATGAAATTTTTTTTAATCTTATGTTTTTTTAATATTATTCTTTCATTTATTTATTTTATTTTGCAAACATTACCTATTTGGTAAAATACAGTTAGAATGTAGTAAAGATATTTGAGGACTTCTGAAAAATCTTATCTCCGTCGTGTTTCCGTATGAATAATCGACGCACGCGCGCGCGTCAAGATGAAGTAAAAGTTATTTTTACACACGCAAGACTTTGCTACGGTCAGCGACCTGTTTCAGTATCATTTACATAATCAAGAAATATCGGAGCTATATCGGGAAGTGTGACAACATTCGTCACGGAAATATAGTTGTAACGGGCATTCAAATAATTAGCTGAAATTTACGATAGCGATTAATCAATTCACCTTAAAAGACGATGAATTTCTTGTTTTATGCGACTCGTAGATAGACAACTTTTTCGGTAGTCGGTCATTCAGTAGGTTCTAAGTAATCGATGTTTGAATCTTGTTTATACATATTACTATTTATATGTTATTAAGAGATGTACATATGTTTTATTTAACTATTTTACATACTTGTCGCGCGCAGACGACACATCTTAATCGCACGCTCTGCCTCGTTAGACAAAATAATTTCCACTCGACACATCTCGCGCGTTTGCCCCGTTAAATTTAGTAAAGTCACTGCAATATATTGGCGAATGTTGATATTTCAAAGCGCACCTCTGAACGATCCTCCGAACGTCGATGGCGAATAACGCGCGCTCGATCATTACATGACGCATCTCCCGCGTCATCCGAGGCATTCGGGCAAAGTGTTAGATCGCGGTCCCGTATCGAATGATCATTATGTTACCGCAGAGCGAAGGGTGGATCGCGTGAGAGCCAACAATAAAACGCCTTTCCCGATCGCGCCTTTATCGGATCAGTCGATCCTCTTATATCTCTCCACATGGGTGGCGCATCATGGCGTATTACACGGGCCTTTAGGACAGTTTAGATGGCCCTTAGCGGCGCGCCGTTAGACAATGGCGAATTCTCCGCCCGGAAAAAGCATCCTTTCAGACCGAGCGAACACCTACCAGGATCTTTAATGACGAATGCACGAAGGCACCGTCGCTTCTCTCTCTTTCTCTCGTCCTCTCGCTGTCTTTTTCTTCCTCCTCTCTTGTCGGACTTTCGCGTGAAACGTCTTTATCTCCCGACTTCCGAGGCGCCGAGCTCTGCTCTCTTTTCTTCCCTTGAGCTTCCTCCCACCGGTTCGTCGTCACCGTGGTCGATTTCGATTGTAGATCGCGCGATGACTCGCAGACGCAACGCGACAGATGCGCCGCCGATTTAACTTCCTGATCCTCTCGCGCCTGAGAAAAATGACGCTACGATCCGTCTGAAGCTGAAATGAGTTTCGAAATCGCGGGAGAAAAAACTGATAATTCTCCCCAGTGAATTATACAGCCATTTCCTCGTTGCTGAACGCGTATTTCCTCGCAATTAGATTCGCGGATCTCACTTCGGGTATCCTGACTGGACTCGAATGGACTCACGCGTCGCTCGCATCACGCATACACGTGATGTTGCCCGACTGTCACCCGCAGTTACTGACTTCTCTGGGAGGAATCGAGTCGTGTCGTTTTGGCGTAATCTTCGCCGCGGCTGGAATACGGCAAATTCAAAGTCAGGTGCAAAACTGTTGAGAATTAACGAGCGGGACCGAGCAATTGCCGTTCGGCACGTCTTTCCGATTTTTTTCTCCGCTCCGATTGCCGGGGAGTCGGCTGAATCTTTCCGTTTTCACACTGTGTCGGATAATCAGCCGAAGAATCGGAAGAATCGGAAGGAGCCGCGCCGTCAGACTCCCCCGGTGCGCTCCACCACCCATTCGTACATAGTAATCAGTGCCTTTTCTTCTTGGCGCGTTTTCGCGCTACGGTACCCTGTATTTTAAAAAGTGAGCGGCGACATACTGTATATTTGTCCCCCCGACGGTCCGCAGCGAAATCTCGTCTTACATCAGCATGCTCGATTTTTGCGGAAGTCATCGCCGGCGTCAATATACATGCGCATGTATATGCATGTGCCCTCAGGACCGGCTGTATAGACGATAGTGTTGATGGGAAAGTATGGCGAATCTCTATTATTTATTTTTGTTAAAAAAACGAGTATTTCTTCAGAGTTACATATTTTGTATGTATCGCTCTCTCTCTCTCTGTGTATGTGTGATTATTAATTTGAAAATTAACACGTAAACTTGATATCATAAATTATTTTGCAACAGTAGTATACGGAATTATTTCCTCGATTAAATTCAAGTTGTAAAAGTATACATTAAAATCGCATCGCGATGCGAGTATTGATACCGTTCGGCATCATGCGAGTAAGTTTAAATTTAAATAGTCCGTAATTAGGTGTGTGTGTGTGTGTGTGTGAACATAAGGATACGGCCCTGTGCGACTACCGGTTTCATCTCGACAATTCGTGATTCGAAGATGAGACGGCGAAAAAGGAAGGAAGAGAGCGGCGACGGGCACGGTCGCACGCGTGTTTTAGCTACGGACGACAATGTCACATTGCGTGCCACGCGGAGTGCATGCGTGGCGCATGCGGGGGGTTCCACGTATTCCGATAATTACGTTATTGTAACAAGAGGAAGACGTAAGACTCCATGGCGACTCGATACCGACTTCGACGTTTTCGGAGACTGATCCCCAAAATACATCTCGTACTTATTTCGGGGTCCGAGAAACCTGTTCGCGTGCGAAACTCCGCGCAATTAATTTTTAAATCTCTCGTTCTTTGCGACAGAAAAAGATGGACATTTAAAAACTCGTGTTAAAATTCATGTAATTATGAAACTCTGTCTCCTCTGTCTCCTCAAATTGATACAATATTTCCAAATTCCATTTATTCCCCGCTCTTTAGAATAAATGATTCTATCATTTTCATTTAGCATACAGCGAAATCTCTATTTGAGTTGCTTCTTTCTTTTATTAAGGTGATTTATATTAATATAAATTTATATTTTATTATTTTACTGTTTGTATCCCAGGCGTCCCGCGTGGTTAGAAAGCGATATATCGGACGATCTATATTCTCAAAAGGTGTAATTTCATGTATCCTCCTTGTGCGGGCGTTCACGTTCCCAGTCCATCACCGACAAGGGCAACATTGTGTCGGCACCATGTTCACGTGCATCTCTGAATAAAGATCCGGTGAAACAAAGACAGCCGCATACGTTTCCGTTTACGCAACATCCTTCCGGTACAGGTTTACCGCTCTCGTTATACACCCTGGTCTGGAAGTGAACCACAATCGCTCGAATTTGTCGCACGATCACCGGATCCTTCAGTGTTTGAAGACCGGAGGTTCGCTTACAATGACAAGAAAAAAACGTAATAACAATATTACACGGTAATTAACCCTTTCGCCACGAGACATCCTGACCGGAAAACGTACGTACTTTATAGTCAACTTGGTCTAAGATGCGGTCGCTCGTAAATTGAGAAAAGGAGAAGATATTTGTAATTATTTCAGTATTTAGTTTTTCATATAATATACCTATCTTGTCAATCTCTTTTTCCGAGCAATTTATTTGTACCACTCTGTAAAAATGTATGTGAGAAATATGTGAAGGTATGTAAGAGAAATAAACATTTTTTGCAAGAGTAAGGAGAAAAATTTAAGAGTAATAACGAAAAATTCTTTGAAGCAGTAGAGATGCACCAAGATCAGATAATAAACGTATCGACAATCGATTGGCTTTCCACTACTGGGTAAGCCCAGCAATATGCAGAGCACCGCAAGGAAACATCCGTTCTGTAATACTGGCCGGACGTCCGGTGGTTTTGCGTCGAAAAATGCAATACTCGTATCTAACAAAGTACGCCTCTCGCGAAGTTTCTTTCGTAATACACGCGTCTGTTCGCCTTCATTCTTTTCTTTCTGGATAACTTGCGTACAGGTGTTAAGCCCGTTTCAGACTATGCAATATATTACGCTAGTTCGACGCAATTTTTCAAGCAAGAAATGAGCAAAAGAATTTTGTATTCTCGCTGACATTTACGTATTGCTGGAGGAAAGACTACATTCTAATAAACAGTAATATACGATCCGATTGAATACAATGCAATTTAAATTCTCAACATTGTTCCGCTCGATCCTGTCTCACAGAATTTTATCCGTCGAGGCGGATGTCCAAGCAACCGTGAGAAATTTGATGGCCTTTACTGACACCTTGATATCGAGAGGCGCAAAACTGGATTCTCGGTTTCGCGTATATACAACATCTCTCCGCGAGAGTCGAGATTAATTCGCGCCGCGCATTCGCGTGCTAAGCCGCGTCTAGTAAGATTTGCGGCCCGAAAGAGCGTTTAAACCATTTAGGGACGCGCTTCATTGGGAAATCCGACAATTACTAATTTGCTGGCCGCTCGGCCGCGAGAAATCGCGATAAATCTCGTATTATCCTCGCTCTATCGCGCGCCGTGAATGCACTCGGAGCACGCGCGCGCGCACGCACACGCGGCCGATTCACGCACGTGCACCCGTGCTGGCCGGGATCCACACACGGAAATGCTTAACTTATGAACTCTCGCAAAGTCGAACGGGGGAGAACGACTGAATAGAAACGTCTCCGGATCCAGCTACACACGCGGATCCACGGGGATTGGATCCCCGGCGTTTCCTGGATCATTGCCAAGGTGAAATCATCGGTACGTCACATAGTGGCCGCGCGGCGATGATTAATGATCGGCGAGCGTTCGCGCCAAGAGAGTTCCTCTCGCTCCCGGATCGGAGATCCTCTTTTCATCGCCGGATCGCTATCGATCGTTGCGATATCCTCGATTTTTCAGGGTTTGCTTCTGTTTCTGGCGCTCGCAGCGAGAAAGATAATTTTTCAGTTAGTAGACTCGCGTCTTCGGCGAAATTGGCATTTTATTATTGGCCCGCTATTCGTCGCTATTAATGTCGAGCATTAAGTAAATTAGCTGTCATTACTCCGCGTTAAGCTCCTTTAATAAGTCCCGCGGAGTTCACAGACGCGGATGTAAAAAAAGGACAAAGGTCCCTTGCGCGGTATCCGCGTCATTACGGACAAAACGAGATTGTAAAAAGTTCGTGTACAATTATGGTAATTACACCGATCGACTGTCATTCAATTCGTGGCCAAGTACGCGCGCAAAGTACGTTACACGGATTAATTAACGGATGGATTGTGCCGATCTGGGTCGAAAGAGCGGATCGCGGCAAAGTTACTATAAATTAGAGCCTAATTGCCGTCTGGACTGATGGATACAAAAAGTACATTTTTGCCGCGATGAGAAAAGCGACTTACGCCGTTTTGCTTTATTCTCAAAGTCGAACGAGTCCGCGCTAGACAACGTGCGAGAGCAAAAAAATAACGCAATAAGTTACCGTCATTTTTTACGGCTGAACAATCAAATAAGCGTCTCTGAGCATCAATAACGATAAGATGGGAATAAGATATTTAATACGGGTCCATTTGTCGGGATTAATAGGGACCTCAAAAGGGTTAACGGCGAATCGCGAAGCGATCCTCGCGCGAGCTGGAGAGATCCTCTTGGATCTTCCTCATGCTCATTACGATCTGGATCCTAGTTCGGTCGCGTATACTCGAGACTCGGGACTCTTCAGGAGCCGTCTTTCGCGGCAGAGGTCAGTCGTTAACGCGTCACGAAAAGATGGACGAGCCGCTGCCGGTGTCCGCGGGCGCACAATGGCATATTAATGGCTGTCGGTAGCGGTGATAAATTCCTAGGTTGAACCCGCTTTCTCCCTCCCTGTTTCTCTCTCCTTCTGGACGCGGGAGTGCGTTCCTCTCGTCTGCTAAAAAGGGAGAGATAGAATTCTCTCTCCTACCCCACAGGGGACAGGGACGGGGGTTCGGTGCGGCGACAATGAGCACGAATAACTCAACGCGCGATAAAAATGCGGGGAGAGAGAAAGAGGAAGAATGGAAGAGGGAAGAGTTATGTGCGCACAGGTGAAACGGGAGAAAGAAAGAGAGAGAGACAGGAAGAGAAATGCCCGCTACGGTTAATTGCCTTTCCTAGATGTCCGGTTAGAGATCGGCGCTAGTTAACCCGCCTTGCCCCTCCAAGCCACCCTGTCGCGAGGTGCATTATCTTCCTTGGGAAGCCAGATAGCGCTGATGCTGATGCGCTATCCGCTATGGGTCGTCATCTTGCCCATGCACACGCGCGAGACGCGAGATGGGACGGATAATGTGGCCCCAAGCAGTCCGTGGGATTTTGGATCGTGCGAAATGACAATGAGGATGAGAAAGTGACACGTTCACCGGTCACCGTGTGCACAAATTTAATTTACGGATTAAATAAATTAAACAATTATTCTAAATTCATTATCTATTGTGTATATTAACTGGTTTATGTAAATCAATGGAAATAAATTCACAATAATGTTATAAATATTTGCTACTATTTAGAATGATCAAAATATAACGGCATATTCTTTAATAATATTTATAAAACAACGCAACTACGACTTTCAACATTGATCCGCTCAAGCAGCATTGAACTGGTGGAACCGGTCGAATTACCAAACGAGCATGAATCTCGATCGTAATTCATAGATCATTGGTGAGCGATGACTCCGAGTGAACGCTGAAAAGTTCACGAGCGGTCGTATCTAAAGCGCGTTCCGATTGACGGCGTTGATACGTCGGCAGCGTTATGACTTTCGGACGTGCAACTTCGGCGTAATTAACAGATTCGACGATAATGCCTGGGCCTGTCACGATCTGAGTGAATTACGCGAGACAGGAGAATAGGGAATTGTAAATATCCTGCACGAGCGTTAAAGACGAGCACAGAGAGTCACCGGGAAAGGCACGAGCTACATTTTAGGTTGGTTGATTAAAGATGCGGAAGGAGACACGACAGATCTGATACCGCAAAACTTTCTCCTACTAACGATTAGTCACCAATATTATTTCTGAGTTTGAAGCATTAACAAAAGCATTAACAAAGCGTTTGCATCGAGACGATGCACTTTGAGGAATACGCTCGCATGTTTCCCTCAAATTTTCTAACGTAAGTAACATCGCGAAAACTTAACATTTCGTATAACATTCTTTTATTAATTAATTTATTAATTTTATTTCTGACGTTTAATCGATTTTTAATACATTACCGAATAAAATAATATTGGGATCATATATTATTTTTTATTAATAAATACTATTATAAAATTATATATATAATTCACACAGTAATTGCACAGTAAGTTTTCATAATTTATCACATTTATCCGACATCGCTGGTGTCGATGTCGTCGGTAATTTCGATCACGACATGTTTCATCTAAATAATGGACACCTTCGCGACGAAGGTCGGCGTCACTCCAGTATCCTCTTAAGTTGTTTACGCCGGTGCATCCTTCGCCGATTAAATCGGCATCTCGAAACCAGTGCAACGACACCTCGACGTCAGGCTACGCTATGGCACGAAATCGGCCGCCCTAACTCTCTCCTCCCCTTCTCCCCTGCACCCCTATCTCTTCCTTTTTCGTCCACGGCAGTCCCCTGGAGCTTGTAGGCGCGCCCGGGAGAAGCGCCGGTTAAAAGGGCGCGTCGCGCTGGCCATTTCCGGCGGGCCTTCTTAACCCGAATCCGCCGCGGGTCTCCGTCAGGATTACTCGCTTCGCACGGCGAATCCCTGGGACGTTTTACGTCTTCGTGATAGCTCACGGCCGTTTATTAGAGAAGTTTTACCCGGCGTGCGCCTTCCTCGAGGCGGCACGGGGTGACCGCGCCTCGGATCGATTCTCGGGCTTTTGACCGCTCTAGGAATTCGACCGGGCCCACGTTCGGACCCTTAAACTTGTCCCGCGCCCTCCCCCGTCCTCCCTTCCGCCCTCACCCTCCTTGAGGCGCTTACGACGCCGGTTAACGTGTCTCGGAATGCGAAAACATTGTCTCTTCCTGAAGCACCGGTACATTTATACGCGCCGAGCGTTTCTTATTAGGAACACTTCCAATGAGGGTCTCACTCGAGGCATGACGAAAGGATTTGTTGCTCTTTCGGAAGGACTACGGACGAATCCCGAATAATAAGATACAAGATTTAATATGTTTTTATTTATTAGTGTATTTTTTTATATTTTACTATTACTATATACTATATTTATACTATATACTATATTTTATTTTATTATACGCATACACATACACACGCGCGCGCATAGGCATACTTCTAGTTACGTCTACACTTTATGCAGCGATGAAAGAGCGCGTTAAAATGTCTGTTCAATTTTAATGACGAAACATGTACGATGATACGTACACCGGAATCGCTGGCGAAAAAGAAGAACAAGATTACGTAGATTCCCCTTCTCGGTATCACTGAGTAATATGTTTTCTAATGGCTGTATTCATACGCGTGACGTACTCGTTAATCAAACGCGAACTAATGCATTTAGAATCATCGCTGCGAGCGGGAACTGTGCCGCGCGGAAACGTCGCGCGCCATTAACTGCGGATCGCTCGCGGAGCGGAAAAAGTGCGGCGTGCGGCTCGCAAGATTAAATAAATAAATCAGCGAGAAAACGGCGCGACGTTAAGTCGAAATCCGGACGAAATAATAACGCGGAGCATCAGGATAATATATTACATCGCGTGTGTTTGCAACGGTTTAAATGGATAGGCTTATTAAGAATGCATGATTGAATAAATTTGAATACGTAGTATTCAAGAAGTTATCCGCACTACTTTCGCGCGTTTTTTTCAAGTCAAATTTGTGGAAATTAGAAAAGTTATGCAGCTTGCGAATCACGAAGAAGTTGTAATTTCTGATTTCCAGAATCAGAATTTTCCTCGCGAGGTATTCCGTCAAATAAATTATTACACGTTAAATCCGATATCTGCATTATTTGATTTTGAATATCAGTTATTTTGTTCTTCAAGAATATTAAGAATATTAAAAATATTACCCTAAAACGAGTATAAAGCTCTGTTTCACCAATCCGCTTGATTCTGGCTGGTGAAATATCGATAGAGACAGCGAATACACACACACACATGCCTGACGTCACTCGTCATCTCACGAGACATCTGGCAGGGGGTATCGATGCGTTTCTTTTGCGTCCCAGTCGCACTGTTCTTCGCACTGTGGATTCTCTTCCCCGAAAGCGTCTCGCCGGATTCGAAAAGACAATCCACCGCGGGTCCCTATGGTCCCTTGCATCCCTCCGCCCCTCTGCGTTTTATTTTACGGCGCTCTGTGCAAATTGCCGAAGGATTGGAAGCAGCACGGGCAGAGCCCTGCGTGTTGCGGGCCTCCGGGCGATGAATTATTATTGTCTCGTGCCTCACGCAGCCGCGGCTCACGTTAGGCTGCCTCTCTCTCTCTCTCTCTCTCTCTCTCTCTCTCTCTCTCTCTCTCTCGCCCTCTTTCTCTCTCGTCGCTCTCGAGGGCCCGGCCTCGAAAAGCCCAAATAGCGAAAAATAATATCGCCCTGGATGGCGAGGGAGAAAATAACAGGATAGCTGGTGATGCTGATGTTGGCAGCGTAGATGCTGCTCTTGTTAGGGTACAGACCGACTTCGCGTAAGGAGTTATGGCGTTATGGAGTTATGCTATCGACGCTTGACGCTTTGCCCCCTATACCATCGGTGCACACCTTCCAGAAACGCCGCGCTGGTCCTGATTGTTGTAACACCGGTTATCCTTAGCGCCGATTATCTCGCGCCGGATTTTAATCATCCGCGACGATTGCTGGCGCCTCGATTATTATTCGCATCTTCGCTCTTCGGCGTTTTTTTCCGTCTTTATATGCGTGTTCGAGCAAAGAGTTTCATAATTCTGCCAAGTCCGAACGAGACGGTGGCTCCTATCTTGATTTTTTTTTCATTGACTGTTGCGCCAGACGATATACAATATCGCTTTAGCTGGAAAGAATAAGAAGATATGAATTATATACGAATGCGCGTTTCCAGCACGGCCTCTCGATCGCGTTTCGCGATACCCGATTCGCCGGTGATTGTTTCACGCTGGTCGCAATTACGCGAACGCGGTGTCGCCCGAGGTTTCGATTTCATGAAGACATATTCGCGCGCGAGTGGACCGGCACCCACGTGCGTGCGTATGTACTCGCAACAAATACGTCAGCGCGCACCCACATTCATTGTACGTACGCGGGGCAGGGCGATTTCTTATTGTAGGTGGAGGAGGCACGGCACGAGTTATTGACTCGTTTGATCCTGGGTTACGCCCCGACCTACCTTAACTCTAAGTTACTATCTTGCTGCGAGAGCCCACGTCCCACGATCTCGCGGATCCAGGAACCCCGAGGGTCCGTTGATCCGTCCGCGAGCAAGTTAGGCATTTGCTTTAGAATGTAAATTAAAAGTCTAAAACTTCAACTTCGAAGATAATCGATAGGTGTTTCCTGGCGCCCAATGGACGCTTGTAATTCATAAATAAAATAGTGAAATTACACTGCAATATTATTTTGTTCGGAAATTGCACACGAGATCAAATGTCAATATCTTGATTTGAGTTTTCGTTGCCGATACGTGTAACGCATATGTTGATCGGATTTGACGTCTTCGATTGACTCGATTGAATTGACTTGGGAAAATTGAGAAAATGGGAAAATGATATCTGAAAATTGTGCTTAAGTATTCATGGAGATAAACGGCGTGCGATACTTGAAACAGCTTCTACATAGCTCCGGGATTCCCGTGGCGATCGTTTGTACAGGGCAATCGATAGCACCATCGTCAATTCGATCGTCAATGCAAACGATAAGGGTCGTACGTGGCTGCCGGGTGCCATTTAACAATGAACTCGGTAATCTGGCGAGCTCGCCTACCGCGGATGCCCCGATTCGCCGACCGGTTGTATAAATCGCTGGCTTCGTTAGTGAAATCAGCACCAGGGACCGCCGGCACTTTAAATACACGCCGTGAATGAAAGAATGATGGCACTACGCTAAGCGGAGAAAAAAGGGGGACAGCCAGAGTCCGAAAGAGAAATGGACCGGGCTTGGCTGAAGGCGTTGTGGTCGAAGTATCTTTATACTTTTGATCGTTTTGATAGTCCGCACTGATCTCTCGCAAGATCGGTTATGGGAGATGCAGAGGAGCGTATCTTTATGAAGTCTATAGCTTGTCACTTGCGTTGTCGCTTTGTCACTTGCTCGTTGCTCGCGAACAGGTCACAATATATCAGATGCTTGCAAAAGTTTGTAAGGTCGCAACGAATTGAGTATGGAACTCGATGTCACTGAACGTAGCATATTCAGAAATCGCTCGTAATGAGCAATCCACAACGTTTCTCTATGGCCAACAGTGCGTTTGTTGTGAGTGGGCAGTGGGCACTACCGCCCCTTTTATCCAGACTTTTGCCGCAGTTCTTAATATCTAGGCTCATACTTACAAAATTTCATGGCCAATAGTTTTGCACGCAAAAACGATGCCACTCCTATGCCATACTCCTTTGCAAGTGATGCACAACTAGAATGTACATCATTGATATTGTCCCTCGTGATCGAGAACGAAGATCGAGCGGAGATCGCGTGTGGATATTAGGAGGAGTATCTCTGCGCGGCTTAATTGGCGGCTCTTTAATATTGCAAAACGGCGATAACTCATCAAGTGGACCATGCAATTAGGCCAGATAAGTCACGCCGGTTCCAGTAGGCGCGAGCGACGAAATTCCGCCTAGCGCAGGGAGACCAACAGCAATTTGCATTCCCGGGGGCAGTCAAGGTGCGAGACAGGAGAAGACCGACAGAGAGTGGTCCGGTTGGCAATTAGATAGGTGGGAGGATAGAAGGACAGAAGGCACATTCGCGAAGCGTGTGTGTAGTATTCCCTTGCGAATCGGTTTCGATGTCTGCCACCGTTCTTCTTCGACGTCCCAATCGGTGGATCTGCATCCCGTTTTCGCGCATTCATCACGCGGCTTAACTAGGCGTGTCCCGCATCGGCTCCGGGCGCCAATCCTAAGGATCTGATGCACCGGTCGGTCTTATATAATTCCTCTGGGGCTTTTAGCGTCCGATAAGGCAGGTGTGGCTGCGCCCTTGACGTTACGACCTCCAGGCTCGCGTCTTTGCGATCTAGCCTATCGATACGTGTGAGCCAGCGCATTTTCCTAACTCGTAATCATGCTGCATCGATCGATTCAGACGGATCGGTGTAGCGATTTCTTCGTTCGGCTTTGTCGAACTAATGTACATCGCCGCTCATTAGTCATCAGATGAAGATTGTACACACGTTTTAATGAACTTAATTAGGTCTTCATCAAGAACACATAATCTTTAGACTTTTCTTTATATATTATATTGGGTTGTAACATATATTCATTCCGGTTTTTTTAAATAGTTTTATTAATATGAGTTGTAACATATATTTGTTATTAAAAATAGGATATATATACAGGGTGAGTCACCTAAAACAGGCCACCTGAATATCTCGGCTGTTATTGGTGATAGAAAACAATATGTCAGACCAAACTTGCATGGTTTCGAGGGACACATAATTTGTTCTAAATAGTTTTTTATTAGGTGGACGTATAGAGGTCATATGAAGGTCAACTTCGTTTTTTTAAATGGTATGATATGTTTTTTTTTAGTACCATCTAGTAGAGCGTTTGAAGATGCGCACATTGATCTACGGGTCAAAATCATTCAAGGTCACTGAAGGCCAACTGCAAGGGAAAATAATTTACTTTATATTGCCTAGAGTTCTCTGCTATTAAAAATACTGTAAACTTAGAAATGAAAAAATTCTAGTCCTTAGAAATTTTTTCTTTTTCCGCGAAGTTCTGAGTTGTTGTTATCATTATTTTTTATATTACCTAGAGTTCTCTGCTATTGAAAATACCGTAAATTCAGAAATGAAAAAGTTCTAGCCGTTAGAAATTTTTTCTTTTCCGAGAAGTTCTGAGTTGATGATATCATTATTTTTTATATTGCCTAGAGTTCTCTGCTATTGAAAATACCGTAAACTCAGAAATGAATAAGTTCTAGCACTTAGAAATTTTAGCCTTCAGTGACCTTGAATGATTTTGACCCGTAGATCAATGTGCGCATCTTCAAACGCTCTACTAGATGGTACGTAAAAAAACATATCATACCATTTAAAAAAACGAAGTTGACCTTCATATGACCTCTACGCGTCCACCTAATAAAAAACTATTTAGAACAAATTATGTGTCCCTCGAAACCATGCAAGTTTGGTCTGACACATTTTGTTCTATCACCAATAACAGCCGAGATATTCAGGTGACCTGTTTTAGGTGCCTTACCCCTGTATATTACAACTCAATATATCTTTGTTATATCTAAAGTGCATCTAAAGTGCATAACATTAAATATGATTATAATGTCATTACTCAATTATCAATTATTAAAAATTAATTATACGCGCGAGAGTTTGTAAGAATAAAAAAAATATTTGACGTGTACATTTAATACACAATTAAGAGAATGTCACTCTGGAATACCGCTAGCTTCCAGAGGCTTAGATATTTCGATCTAAGAATTAATCTCGGCTACCTCCACTGACAAATGCGAGATGCCCGATCCTCCGGCGCGAGGATTAGGCGAGGCGCGTGGATCGCGCGCTAAGTCGGCGGCGGCTGGGCTATTTAATTATCGGCGCGCGATCGAGAGCGGCCATACACATTCGCGATACGGATCGACGGTAAACCCGAACGCGATCTGTTATTACACACGGCCGTATGCGCGATCTTTCTCTCCCGCGAGACTATTTATAGGCGTAGTAGTAGAAGAAGAAACGGCGTGATGGTGATTCCGTGGCGCGATACGACGCCGAGGCCGAAGTCGCGCATCGTTGCCGAACCGTTGACGCTGATTATTGGCCAATGATACCGATTTCGAGATGGCACCTCCGGGCTGTTATTACCATACCGTCTATTCGATCCGATCGTGACGCACTCGACCTCGCCTCCCGTAATTCGCAGCGTACAGGGTGTCGCCCGGCGCGTATCGTCCACGAGAACCAGTTGGACGAGCAAGTTTAATTCTTTTCGAACAATATACATTGTAATGTATTAGTATTAATATCGCATGCGCGAATGTATCGATTAAATGCTCGATGTATCGATGCAACGCAATTAAGTTCGAGCATAACGTTCTTCTTCTGGCTGACGCGTGCGAAATTAGAAGAGTGCCAGTCTTTTCAGCGCGAGCATGTGATTTCAGGTGGCGAAAGATCGTAAATACGACAATGAACGTAAATGAACTGGACGATATCCATATCAATGCGCAGCTCCGAGCTGCAGGATCGAAAATAGGCGAAGCGAATTCTCAAGCGTGTTATCCGAATGCGCGCGGAATTCCACGCCGTGGCGGTGAATAAACCATTATTTTATGCGAAGCCGTAAAGCGCGTAGTTAAAGCTACTTAATATATACGGGTCATAAAACTTTTTATACTGTGATATCGGTACTTTCAGGATGGAGATGAAGCATCCGTGTTATTAACTACAATGAGTTATCGTCCAATGCTCGTGCTTGCAACAGTCGTCGATTGATCGAAGTTTGATTGAACATCGATAGTTGTTAACGTCCAACGGATTTACGAGCGTCATCAAAGCTTCCCTCGATCGTTATCTCTACGCTATTTCTAAAATATGAAATATGAAGCTAACGAGATATAAAAAATAGTATCTTTTGTATCGTAGATCATTAACTAAGTGATCCTGGTCGCATATCTAGATTTCGATACAAATATTGTAGCGACAAATCATGTAAATCAAAAATTTTTGTTACTAAAAATTTGTCTGGGATTTCTCACTCATAATTTGCATATACGTGCAACAAGGAGTGCAGCAGTGGAGGCTAAAGACTCACAACACTGCGAAATCATTCATGTAAGTCGCGGTAATTGAAAATGAAGAGATAAACCCGCGGTAAGAAGTAATATACACCTCTCGTGTAACCGCCACACTTAGAAAGCCCATTTAAGCCGGTTAAGACACCGTGGCGACCGTTTCGGTTTTGTTCGTCCACCGGAGCCATTACCCGGTCTCGGATGTGCAAAAAGGCCCGTTCGCGAGAGAAATTTACCGCTGAGCTCTTCCGAAGAGCTCCATTTGTCTTCCACGTCTCCGCTGAATTTCTACGCGCAGGAGCTGGTGAATTTTATTAGGTGCTTGCAAAGTGTTTGGCCCGAGTTTTCGTTGAGCCATGCTTCCAATTCGTTGTGGCCTTACAAACTTTTGCAAGCACCTAACTGTCTTCATTTCTCTATTACTCTCATCTACTGTAAGCTTCATCGAAGTGAAGAACTGAAAATGAGACGCAATGAGCAACGTTTACAATAATTCACTTTGATTTTCGCAACTTTTCTCGGGCAGATGCTTCTTCGGACTCATTTTTGATAACGCGATCGCGGGCAACACTCGACGCGTTGAAATGTCACGTTTCAGGCGATAACAGACGTCTTGATAATTACCACGGCATCACGTCGACACGTTTAGACGACAAGAGGAAGGAAAAGAGCCACGAGGAAACAGCAGTAGCAGCAGCAGCAGCGGCAGCAGCGGCGAGGAGCCGGTGAGAGGAGGACCGATCGTAAAACAGCTTCCGCATTGGGGCCGCGAAGGATTTCTGCGAGCGAACTTGAATTAATGACGCGGCCGTGTATTATTGTCCCTCTTGGTTCCTGCGTCGTGCCGTGCCGGGCATTACGGCAACGGTTACGCGGTGACAGTGCGAAAACGCACGCACGCACGGTCAATGAATCGGACGGACGGACGGACGTACGAACGGACGGACGGACGTGGATGACGCGCGAAAGAAGCGCGCGAGATGCGTCTCCGCTCTCTGAACGCCTCTCCACATTAAATTATAGCGCGGTCCACACGCACGGCAACCGTCGAACCGTTAAATCGATGAATCTCGCGATGGAATTCGAGGGGAAGCGCGCGAACTACTCGAGCAGCGACGCGAGTCGGCCGGAGCTTTTTCCGTCCTGGCTTTTCCCTCTTGTCGGCCGAGACGAATCGTCCGTGAGGGAGACTGCGTCCTTCAAGGGCTGCCGCTGCTCTCGGATGACTCGGAGACAAGAAGCTAGAATCCTTGGAATCCGGAACTTCATTTGCGCATCGTGATATTCTTTTCTCCTTCTCGAGAGTCGATTATTTAGAACAACTCTGCGGAATTATCTCGCATGAGTGTCTGGAGATCGAAATAGCTCAGGATAGGCTACTGTTTAAACAAAAGTTGCCTTGTTTGGTGGAAAAATCTTATTTGAAACAGTACAAAGAATCACATTTTACTGAAAATTTGATTAAAATTTCTATTCTTTTTAGAACAATTGGAAAAAGAATGAAATTTTCTTATTTTTCTGTTTAGTGACCAAATTTAAAAAAAATTATTAATTTAAATATAGTTATACATTTGATGGAGTTTTTATATTTATTAATAGTAGAAGTAGAAGCAGAAATATTCGTATTGCAACACTCAAGCAGCTCGTGCTACTAAACATGCTATAATAACGGAAATGTGAAGGCAGATCGGCACGTATTTCGAACGATTCTTGGCACGTCTCGCTCGATGACGGTCCATGAACACTCGTAACGCTTTGCACCCCGCTGCGACGTCCGAATTTCCCATCCGTCAAGTCCTGAAGCGCGTTTCCGAGCGCAACGCCTTTACGAGCGATGCGCGCCAAGTGGAACGACAAATTAAGCGCGCTCCTTTTTCCCCGTGCGTCGTAGCGTTATTACGCTGTTATGTGGATTTTGTCGCTTCTCGCGCGGCTTTCACGACGAGTGCCGTCCGCGCTCGAGACGAATTAAGTCGTCTTTCATTATGTCGCGCACTGCGAATGCAGCGCCCAATTGAGCGACGCGTGAAATTTGCCTCGTGCTTCTTTGTCGAAGTCGAAGATCGACTTTATCGAAAACGAAGTTTTCCTTGAGATTCCTCGAGATTCCTTGACACAGAGAGAATGCTGGTTGATCAGAAAGTCCGCGCGGATATTTTTAGCAAAATTCAAACGCAAAACTTGTATTAAGAATTTAAAAAATCCGCATGAACTGGTCAATCCAATACTTCGGCGACTTGCGCAGATGCATCTAGAACTTATCAAGCGATTATTACTTCAATAATCGTTTTGCACAATGTTTCACGAGTATCAGCAATTCAATCTATGCTTGATTTTGATCTCTTATGGAAAGAATTGGATGTCGATTTATTTTCGCAGAAATGCACAGTCGGTGGCGTTTGTGCGCGACAGTAATAGAGCTAATGCTCTCGCTCAATAGCGTAAACCGCTATTATCCCAATTACTATTATTACTGCAATTATAACAATTGCCCAGTGGCGGGACGACAATCATGACGACTTGGTGCCCTCGATTCAATGTTCGATCAGCTTTGTACGAATGCGCGAAGATTATACCTGTGGCATCCCCGTGTAATTTATTTTGTGACGCGCTAGCGGCCCGACAATTTCAATGCTATTATTTATACACTTCGACTGGCATCGTATATTTATGTTAAATATGATTATTCATCTTTACTTTTTGTTGGTACAAAGTTTTATGCAGGATTTTATAATTGAAGCACGCATAAAAATAATGCGCTTTATATAAAAATATTCTGTGACAGTATGTAGGTGACTTCGGAATATATGGCCAGTTTTTTTTTATTGGTGAAAACATACTTTGTTTTTTAATTAAAAAATGGTTTTAAAATATAATATAATAAGCTAGTATTATTTTATTCGGTGCCTTGTCATCCGCATTCAGATTCGGTCATCTCTCGTCAGTTGCGTTGATTCAGGAATCAAGTCCGACATGTGCGTATACACTTGTATGCATCATGTACCTGTCGGAGACCACAGGACTCCTGTTTCCCCGGTACTGTGCATGAGGAAGCCTCATCGTAAGTATCGGTAATTCTTCGGTACTTACCGCCTTCGCGTAAATCATCCTGACAGAAGCGAGACACCTCATCGAGTCAACTTACCAGTGTTCGCGCTATGAACACCGATCCCGAAACTTGGTTTCCTTCCTAGATCGCGAACATACAAAGTACTATCCATTATCCCAAACGTCCTTATAGCAGAATAAAAAATGACAAGGAGGAATTGAATTGGGAATTACATTATCATGTTAAATATCGTTAGAAGATTTCTAGATTTCCGTGAAAATTTGCGACGTACAGACGACATCGCCACTTCGCCCACAAACACATCTCTAATCTAAGCATCTTTGATAATGATGCGCCGACGATCATGTCCTACGATCAAGCAGCGGGAAAGGCCCAACGGGGAAGGTTCAACGGCGGCTTTATGCGCGTCACGTTCACACACAGTTAGGTGGAGACGAGGTATCCTCGCGCTCTCTTTCTCCTTCTGTTTGCTCGTGGCCCTGACCGTTCCCACTGGCGGCGTATCGAGGTCTGGAAGTTATGCGCTGGTACCTATTGCAGGCACGTAAGGCATACGTACCCCCGCGCGCAGACGGAAAAGATAGGGAGAGTGAGTGCGTTGCCTGGTATCAATTTGTCTGGCGTGGTAGCAGGTTCGGCCGGCCGGTCCCGAAGGTCGCTTTGTGCGAGCCGCTATCCGGCATCCTATCAAACCAAACAACATCCGCCGCACGATCGATTTATTCTCTCAGCGGCCGCGTAAGATACCAATTACCCTTGCGGCGGCATAGAGTGCCGCGAATGGAAATCGAAAGTTAAACGGCGCTCTTTGCCGCGACGCGCGACTAATGACGCCCGGCGTCGCCTGGGCCATCCCTGTGACTGTATCGATGCCTGTACGCGATGCCGATGACCGCGTTACGATTTTTCTCAACGTCGAGACGGGCGACGAGAGTCTCGGGACGTCTCCGCGAAGCTGAAGAAGGGTCCAGTTCTGCATATAGCTGCTGGCACACGCTCGACACGGATATTTTGGAAATGTCTAGGCTAGTTTTCGCGGTAAACGTTAGCCGCCACGCATTTACGGTCAGTTATTATCCTAGACTTCCTAGAAAAAGACGATGGCCTCAAGGAACAGTTTAGAGCCTGCCGCCCTGCTCGCGGTGCCTGAAGTCGAGACGGAATATGCATCTTCTATGCATCCCGCCGGAATGTCTGGTCGGGTTGCTCGCGTCTCGTCGATCGGCTCCACGTCTCGCGAGATAGAAATTATGGCGGGCCAGGATCGGACCGATTTTGATAATTTTCGAGACTCGATATTATACTTACGAGTGTTGCCTACGATGATCCAGTCGAAACGCATAGCCGCATCTGCATAATTCTCTCTCTCGTGCCGTCCAGCGACGAGGACCGACGAGACGTTTTGACCCCCTCGTGACAAACTACGGCGTAGCATTGTGATTTAGATTCTATTTATTTCTCGGAACTTTAGATGGACGGAGTTTAAAAAAAAGTTTCTTGATAATTTAAGAATTAATAAATATATTAATAAATATAATTTAGGAAAATTTTACATTCATAAAAGTGTAAAAACATTGCTGCAAATAATAAATTACGACGAGATACAAATAGATAAGGTTGATTGGTATCTTGTCAAAGATGGAAAGTGAATAACGACGCAGAGATGTTCCAAAAAATCGTTTTTCTTTATTAACATTGCACATTCTTAAATACATTTGGTCTTGATCGAGGAACATTATTGGTGGGAATTTATTTCATTAATCTTATACAGGCCGCATAGAGCTAATTCTCTTATGAGTGGAACTCGTATCTAGGTACAAAAAAAACAAACAATCTATTTACAAAGGTACTCGACGGCAGTGCCAACAATGCAAAATACAGTCTTCGAAAAAGTTCCCCTTTCGTGCGCGAGATTGCCGTGAAGAGGAAAATTATCTTTCTTCGTGCCTGAGGGAGGCACAAAAGAGATCATTGTACAACAGGTAGATCGCGATCGCAGTTTATCCCTTTTTTCACCGTTATCGCTAGATTCAAGTCTCAAGTGTGATTAATCACTTGGCTCGAGCTACGCGCTTAAACGCAAAAGAAATCACGCTCTCTGTTCTCGCATAATTCTTTCCTCGTACAACTATCTATGATCAAATTATTATAATTATATCAGCGACTCCTGTTCTTCTCGGAGGAGCGGCCGAATGCTGTTAAAGCCGCCAGAAGGAACGACTAAAAAAGTGGCCAGCGATACCACTATTTGCTACAATTCGCAGCAATCAGGTAGAATAGATCTAATAAGAGCCGGTTCGCGTTGTCGCAACTTCAATTTCCCTACCCCGCTACCAGGCTCGACTTCGCGGGACTTTGTCCTTGGCCTTGGAGCCGCGTCAGGCCGCGACGGAAGACAAATCGTGCTGATAGAGGGAAGCGCGCGCTGGGCTGATGCACGGCAGGCGTAGATGAAGACGTTGAACGTCGACTGATTAGCGTTTGCGTGTATTGTTGTATCGTACACGAGTATGGGGGCCGAGGGGGGCCCGCGCATGTGGGTCTGGGGTTCACCATTAACGCAGCCAACTCCTCGCGCTTTGATATTACTTAAGATATTTCCTTCTTTCGTGTCGACGTATCTCTCTTCTCTCCTCCTCTCCCTCCACCTATCCTCCTATCTGTTTACGTCGTTGTTCATTTCACCCCCTCGGAAGGGGCCCCGTGAACCGGTGAACAGTGAATAATTACCGCCACTGTCCTCCTTTCGCTCTTCCCTCGACATAGTTCGATCGCCAGCACGAGTCGAATGAATCTCCAGCGCCGTAATTGAGGAAGCCGCCGTAGCCGGGAAATACATTCGCATCAGAGAGTGGACAAAGGCCCCGTTGTTTATAATGAAATTAATTGACGCTCGCTCGTTGTTTTGCCACTAATTACACGTGATTTATCCGCGACAGTAGCGGCGCCAATTGAATGATAATGTCTCGGGACGCGTACGTGCACCCTCATCCCAGTACGTTCTCCCCTCGAACACGCGAAATCGTCGGCAATTTAATCTCGCGATTTGATTACCGAGCAGGTGGATGAGCGCGCGACTTATCGTTCTTCCCTTCTATAATACTGTCATTACAACGCGCACGGGACCGTGATGGGATACGCGAAATATGACGACTGTAAAATATTGTATCACGGCGGCGCCGCGCACACCAACTTTTTCTCCCCTCGCGATAGTAATACGCATTGTTTTGCGACAATTTCGAGATCGCACGGTATCAAACAAGAGTTCTTCGCACGGAAGAACATCTATTTATTTTACATAGAGCTAAAAAGAGAGAGAGCATATAGTTTGCTAAAACCGTTTAACGAAAACGGCATACATTGAAATTACGAATGCGTCAATCAAAATCCGTCGTTTTTTTTCCGCCGCTGATTCGTATTTATGCATTCACGAGAGCTTTACGAGAGTAAAAGCGCCGCTCGATGATTGTACGCTCCGCTTATCATCGTGGATAATCATCGCGCTTTATTTCGTAGCGCGCGCGTAACTAATCCGCGACTCTAAACGGCGCTGCTGTAATGATCGCGGTTAAAGAAGGGAGAGAATGAGCTTCCAGCACCCCAGCAACCAGCCAGCCGCCCGTCTCTTTCTCTCCGTTCCGATCGATATAAATTACCGCTGCTCCGTGCAAAGATCAGATCCTCATCTTCACAACAGATGGAGAGGATTAGCGATATTAGCGAGAGAAATCAGCTACGCGCGGTGGCGCTATCATCACGGCTCCCGACTTACTTCTCTACGTTTTCGTTCCTTCTCGCAAATCCGCTCGCGGAACAAAGAGGAAGAGCTTTCTCACATCGGAATGGAAGAAAGACTGTTTCTCCGCTTTTCTCCCTTCATCTTCCCCGCTCTCTCTTTCTCTCTTTCTCTCTCTCTCTCTCTCTCTCTCTCTCTCTCTCCCCTCTCTCTTCCTTCTTCCTCTTTTACACCTCTCTCCGTCGCTCTCGTGCCTACTCACGTCTGGCCGGTACCATCTATCATTCTGTCAGCTAGGAGATTTCAATTTGCTCTCTTTTTGCGCCATTACCGGGCCCCGCGGCCCGCGCAAAATTGTATTTAATTGTGATTGACTGCTAAGTGGAGGTGGCCGGCCGCCGCCATTTGTCCCGCGATTTTTGCATATCCCTAATTGCGCGAGAGGTGCGTCGCGACTTGAATCGCGGCCGGATGAGATTATTCCAGTCACGCGTCGTCTCGCATTCAACACGAAAAGTACGTCGCGAGGCTCGATCGAGAGGAGAATCGATTGTGCGTCCACCCTGCGTTTCGAAGGGGATCTTGGCTCAACGGTGTTTATCGTTAACAATCAACCGAACATCAAAAAATAGATCGAGAGAGAAGAAACTAGTTGTTAATTGTAAACACGTAATTGTATCGTACTTGGTTTTGATTGCTATCTGTTGCATTGCGAACTGCGATGATAATGATTTGCGATCCGCTGATAATTGTAATCATATTTATTAATACCCGACGGCACCATCTAAGCAGCTATCGACAACATCGATATCGATAACTTGGGCTTATCGCGTCTCATCTCGCGATTCAGTTTCTCGCTCTAATCATAGAATGTACGAGCGCACTTTTCGCCATACTGAGCGTGAGATCTCTACGTTTAAAGCGATTAGGAATCGACCCGCAATCGCTTCCGAGATAATTTATTGTTACATTTATCTTAGTAATTGCCATTGAGCAGTAGCTACAAGTAAATACTCAGGTAACACGAGGCGGACGTAATGCTAAATATTTCTCTCAAAACCCGTGAAAAATCGTAGAGAGTTCATCCGGGAAGGGAACAACGCGAGACACATCGATTACGCAATTCGGTACATATGTTCAGTAAACTTCACTTCAGGAACTTCCACTTTTTGAAGTTCCATACGTGTGCTCTATATAAATTTTTTTTTTCTTAATATACAATCTTAAAAATTTTCCCGTGTACTTTTCTCCAGACCATAGTGCCCTTTCTGGGTGAACTTCTAATTGATACCTATCTCTAACTCGAGGCATCATCAATGAATGATCACGCACGTGCGCACGTACGCGTGCGAGAGCGGGGAGAGAACGATCTCTGCCCCCGCAATGCACGCACGTACATAATGCGCGTGCCTGCGTGTACAGCATCACCTATACAGCCTCGCAATAAGTTAGACGCGCCTTGAATCAGATATTTACACGGTGCCTCGTGCGGACGACAATGCACGACGGTGCCTATTTACAATTAAACTCGAGGCGAGTACGCCCCCGCTAGGTTCTAGCTAGGCATGGCGATAGCGGCGAGGAACCACTCTCGGTATTACAGTCAACGATCACATTTTATGCGCCCTGGTATCTACTATCCACTTATCTGTAGTACCTCGTACCAGATCGGCGACGTTTCTCGTTACCTCTTGTGATTATTTAAATAATCTCAGCAGCAATTCGCGAAATCAGTATTTCGAAATTACGCAAGCTACTTTTTTAAGAAGATTTAGAAGATTTGTCAAAGAGATTAAAAAATGAGTTTAAAGGAACATAATGTCATCCTGTTAACAATGACAATAACAATGATACATAAAGTAACAATGATACATAAAGTTGCATTCTTCTATAATGTTGATCGCAAAACGGATTTATGGATAATCCAAAATTTGTCGTTGATGCGGAATATAGTAACTGCGTGTTTAACGTCGCGATCTTCGAGGTTGTTCCTCCAGGAGGATCCTCGACCGGTCAGTCGCACCTTTTTCCGCTCTTCGTTCCGATCCTATCACGGCCGATTGGAAAAACGTCCCGGAATCCCGCAGCGATGCGTCGCGGCGCAGGGATAAGTACCGACGATGAATTACCGCGCGGCGCTAAACTTACGCGCTCGATTAAACCTGACGCGTGCAATTAAAAGCGGCTTTTTATCCGGCGATCCTCGTAATCGGCTAGTTTTGACACAAACTATCGTCGGCGGAATGCTACTGACGTCGCAAGATAATCCATTTACGTATCGTTCGTAATATTTCAACGGCGAGATACAAAGATTAATCATATTTTCGAGAGCCAAAGTAATTATTCTAGTCAATTCATGCAAGTGTGTTAATCCCGAATGAAATAAAAATGATATAAAATAGATTATCTTATCGTTAAAACGCAGTATCTTTGATGAACATTGAATCGTAAGCCGATACGTTACATTGTTTCAATAATATGTTATTACAACGATGATGACATAAATGTTGATGCTTCTCAAATTTATTAAACAGATCAAGCTAATTTGTAACGAGTGGATCGAAGAAGTCTTGATCGATAGCAATACCGATATTTTTTCTACATACCATTCGCATTCGATACCGCCGTGGTCGAGTGACTCGTTTACAAGTTAATGAAGTCTCGAGATTCCCAGGTCGCTCGTTAATTCATGCTTCCTGCGAGCGAGCTGTCTCGTCTCGCATCTCGACAATTCGTCATTACCTGCGGACGTTGAAGTCTGTCGAGGGAAGGCTTCGTCGTGCGCCCGATCGTTCCCGTCGAAGGATTGAGCAGCAATCTTTCAATTTGCATTTCTCCGAACTGCAGCGACTCGAGCAGGGATGCAGGAACGTCTCTCAAAAAGCCACAAAGACGAAATCGACTTCGATTTCAATTAACCCCACAGCTGTGAGCTTCTTCATCATCCGGATTGCTGCGGTCTCTTCACGAAGATGGATCCTCGTGAGGCTCCAAAGCCGATGCTTCGCGATCTTCGAGGACTCTAGGCCATCGCGGGGACGCGTGCAGGGCAGAACATTCCCCTTTTCAGAAGACAATCCATGTCGCCGGACGTGTTCATTCGCGCTGCAGTAGCTCGTAGAGCGCGGCTATGTAGGTCTGCGCCATTTGCAGCGTTTCGAACTTGCTGAGCTTTCGGTCGTTACCGAGGCTCGGCACGACGTCCCGCAACCTGTCAAAAGCGTCGTTCAGACTGTTCATCCTTCTCCTCTCCCTGGCATTAGCCGCCAGTCTCCTCTTCCTCAGCACCTCAATACCAGGCGCGCCGCTCTTCATCTTTTGCATCGTCGCCTCTTTAGGTTTCTGGCCGACGTATTCCACTGGCAGAACGTGATGGTTGTCGCTCCTTTGATGGTGATACCTCAATTGATCGCATTTGCTCGGTTGACTGCTCGACAGGCCAATCTCGTTCCTCGGCATGGCGTAAGCGGCACCCAAGTAAAGGACATCCGTTCTTGGAGCATAAGGGTGAGCCTCGTTTCGCGGATGGTAAGCGCCACTTTTCGCATAGTTTTTCGTAGCAAAGCCAGCCTCCTGACCCTGATCGAAGTCGGTCCTGGTATTTGCGAAAATTCCCGCAGGGTGATGCTCCATCTTCTGCATGTATACTGCCGAGTCCTGCTTACTCACGGTACTCTCGTTGAGTCCCATCCTGGAAGCAGCGTCGTCGTAAACCGGGCACTGCTCGTTCATCCTGAAGATCACCTTGGCGTGATGCTCCTTCGCGTTCCTACCGCCGTTGCCATTCAACGGCGGTTGATGCTCGTTCCGGCAGTTACCCTCCTGATAGTAACCCTCGTAAAAATCGCCAAAGTTGAAGCTAGCGGTCACGTGAAGGCTGCCATTGGGAGCACCACCGATTTCCTGATACTCTTGCTGGTGATGACTGTCAACGGAACTAACGCTGCCACAGCTGCTGCCTCTGGACCGCGGTGGCTGTGGATAAATATCCTGATGGTGCCAATTGCCGCGTGGGTTCGATTCCGGACTGCTGGCCGACCCGTAACCCTCAGAGTCCAGGAGGTCGTACTGCTGGAACGTCGCGTAGGAAGTCATCCTCGTATGTACGTGTCAGAGATCGATATCGGGCTATCCGGCGACCTTATATCATAACGTGTCTCTCAGAATTCTGACCACGAACACTCTCAACCGATTGTCATCGTCCTTGTTGCAAAGTTCTGTGGTTGTCCAATCGATCGATCGGCAGTGATGCCGGTGCGAACGATACTGTGGATGACGCAAAGACGTCTCTCGTGCCAGAGGTACGTCCGTCAACCTTTCTGTTAGGCTTCCGTCTGCGATTCTCCACCGTGTATGCTTCGCGTACGGAAGCGTTGCGTAAACTGGCTTTACCTGGCGATCTCGTGGTCTGGACCATGCCGCCCGGTTTTCTTAGGGCCCGCTGGTAGGGGGAACGACGAGACGGACCGACGGAGTCCTGGGACCCACGTGGAAGGGGATCCCCGAGGAGTGGAAGGGGTCCACTGGGAAGTGGGCATCTCTTTGTAGAAGCCGCGCGACCGGACACGCCCCTCGTCTTCCTTCGTCTTCTCTTCGCTGGGGGCTCCTCTCCCGGGGCCCTGCGCGTCCGGAGTCAAAAGGCGATCGCGGGAAAAAAGAAAAATGCTCGATCGAGTGGCACGCACGGTCACGAGACCGGGCGCCGCGTTCTTGACATTGGAGATATGCAACCGCCGCCCGACCAGCTACGATTTCACATCCCCGCGCTCTCTTTTTGCGTTAATTGGATTTTCTCTCTTCTCTTTCTCGTGGGATACTCATACGGATCCCCCAATCCCAATTCTTCTTCAGATGATCACGATGAACAATTACTTGAATTTTACTTGATGTCAACTTTTCAGTTCAGTGATTATTTTTCATCTAATTTTTTTGACAGAATTATTTTTATGATTATTATAATTATAGTATCCTCTCTATTTAATGTAAATGATACGATAAATGATTTTTATTGCAGAATGTTTAAAATCATTTAGTATATAATAAAATATATATACAATATATTTTAATGAGCGCGATCTCTCTTCGAACATTTTATCTCGTCAGCGGACGGAGACTTTCTCTGTTTTCTCTGCTTTTGTCTTACCATTTGTTAGTTCGTTGTAACATTACGTATTAAGGCAGATTCTAACGAATTTCTTCTAAAAATTTGGTTTTACATCTTTTATATTTTACAGATAAAATTTCGGTTCCTACATAATTATTTCTTGATAACGACAGGCTATTAAAGAAGATTGAAATTTTAGAAAAAAAACAAATAAGTAAGAGAAATATTTGCTGTATAATGCTGAAACGATTCTAATCACATTTTTAAACTGTCAATATATTATGCACAATGAACACACAGGTGTTATATTAATGGATATGTGGCAAGTATATAGAATACAATACGTTTCGCAAGACAGGAGCGAAAATAATTTCCTTGCGAAACTTTCCAGGTCGTGATGTCAAATGCGCACCGGGGAAAGCGTTTGCCATGCCTGGCAAAACCTATTAATACTCTCATGTGGAAATGATTTATAAACGGTATTAATAAAACTTTCTTGAAATATAGGTCTTTATATTGAATTATGTAAATGCGCATAAAAATGGATATTGTTAACTGATACTAATTGATAAAGTAACCAATCCCGCGATAAAATGACGCGAAAAAAGAACTGCGCAGAAATTAACAAGCATTGACTGGAATTATTAATAGTACCGAAATAGGTATACGTCATATCTCGCTGCGAAATGTAAAATAGTTTTGTCTCAAAATAGATGGTGAAGTAACGCATTGCGTTAATGGAGAAGCTATATTGATAGACTACACTGCAGTGGTAAGATACCGTCTTGCATGAAAATCTTTTCATTTTCTTTGCTTTCGATTTTATCTATTTTCTCGACGCCGCTTTTGATTCTCTTAGCACGCGGCGATCAGCTGATGGTTTATGAGCTGCGAATGCGACCCCAAAATAATTATGCCATCAGCTCCTTTTTTCTTTGTAAAGTCCCATGCCATGCTTTATGAGACTTTAAATGCAGTGGGCAGAGTGTGGAAAAATTTGACCGTTTTACGAGGATCGTGTGCTTTACGAGCTCCTTTTCAGTCAGGAACGAGCGACTTTAGGGATCGTAGAAGTAGTAGCGCTCGATGTGTATGCACACGATCATAAATATTTCAGGAATAAAAATATATTCAATGTTTTATCTTAATTACCTAGTTACTTTCTACCATTTTTGCAGAAATATTGGATTCTTTTCTGTTTTTTTTAATAACAAATATACGTTACAATTCATATTATTAAAAACACTAAAAAACGGGACGAATAAATAAATTCCAACTTAATAATTTTGGTATTATCATCATCTTTAATATAAATGAATTGAAGACATTTTTTTCTCCAGCGTTAGTCGCAATGTAACTACAATTTATGACGTCCACGACGAGATGAGAATGGGCAGCAAGGTGTTTCGTAAGGCGTGTTTACGCGCTCGATAAATAGCATAAAGTAAATACATAACGAGAGAATGACGTCTCTCTCTCCTGATGGAATTATCGATAATCAGACTTCATTGTGGTGCAGTTTAACGTGTTTAGAATTCTGATTAAACGCACTGTGCCAACAGCGCGTACCACGGGCCGTGCCGCAAAAACATCTCTGTTGGCGAATCCTATTCGGAGTGTCTATTTTTGCGGTAGCCGTGGTGGGCTCGTGCTTGCATTCCGTTTAGAGCCGCGCGAATCGAACTTGGCATTATCATGAGGCGATGAAGGAGCACCTGACTCGCACGCGCTAATGGGAATGCGTCAGTTATCGAAGTTTATGTTTAGGCATTACTTAAAAATCGCGATATAACGCGAACGACAAATATGCCTTGCTATATCCTTTATCTGGATGATTAGACGTAACGCGCGAGAATGTACGCTTAACCCGTCTGTTTCCCAAACGGGAACAGGTTCCATCCCACGATATTCTGGATACGCGGCGGCGACGGCGGCTCCCGTAGGCGTATCTCCATTTGTTTTCCTTCGTTTGTCGGGAATTCAGAATCATTCTCGCAAAAGGCGGCAGTCTCAAGAAGTTCATTATCCTCCACTAATACGCACCAAATGAGCCGACGTCCCACAGAGGGGAAGAAACGCTCGCATCCCGGTGAATTCGAAGGGTTTACGCCCACCAGTGGATTTTAATTTACCGAAAACCTTCCTTGCGGCTTGTGCAATAAACTATGAACTTTCAGGAAAATCTCTAAGACTTGCCTTTTATTAGACTTTCCATAGGTTTATAATTAGTCAATCCGCGATTTATGGAATGTAAATTAATTTTTTTAATAAAAAACACGAGGAGGAAATTTCAGGAAAATTATCAAAGCATTAATTGATTATTAATATAATTGATTATTAGTATAATATCGCTAAAGTATTTTATTTGATCGTTAGTTCTTCTAGCTAGGACGACTAACATAAATTGATTCGACGCCGGAAATAAATCACGAAAACGATATGTTTCCATTATCACGACAATACGTTAAAGTAATGATAACGTTGACCGTAAAGTCGCATCTACTTACATCCACTATTCACACGGCGATGACGCTCAGCCATAAGGTGAGGTCCTCGCAATCATGTTGCCATTACGTAATTATATAACAAAGACTAATGAGTCCCGATGATTTCGCATCCAACAAACCCGCGCGTGATTGCGCCAGGCGCAGGATCATCAATCGATCGATCCATCGACACCACCGGGTTGTCCATCAATGCGATATTACGTCTCACGTGAAGAAGGCGACAAATGCATGCGTCACCCGATAATGTACCCGCAAGTGTGAGCGAGGCTCGTGATCTAGGAGCCTATTTATGGATCTTCGTACCTCGGGCTCGATCGATTCAGGATCGGACCGAGCAGAAAAGACGCGCGAAAAATAAAATTATATTTTAAACAATTTCACACACATACAACCACTCTAATATATCCTTTCAATCCTACGTTGTGCGTGATATTCTAAGCCAAAACAATGATAAAAAAATAACATCTCATTTTCCAGTAATTTTAAAAATTTCATACATTTTGGTGTAATTATTACAAATAATACAAGTAGACAATAATTACATGTTATAGTTATAAGCAACGTGCGGTTGCAAATTTTCTTCATACATTTTTACCAAATCAACGTATTATCTTCCTATCCGATCCTGAATCGATCCGCCGCATCCACAGGATAATGCGATGGCAATGGCGGCGACGGTGGCAGCGTCGGTGGCGGCGGCGGTGGCGTCTGCGGCCGCGGCTAATAACAAATTTATTGTGGCCGATGAAGTGCATAAATTGATTATTACCAGCCGGCAACGCGCCTTGCCGCGCCAAGTTCCAGTTCAGACAATCACCGATGATTTACAACATAATGGCGCGCGTTTGACTGACGCGGACTTACCCGCGCGAACTTACTGTTCGCGGCGTACACGCGGCTCGACGCGTTTGCGGCGTCGGCTACATGCGCACGGTTGTCCGCCGGCGGCTGCACAACGCTAGTTCCATGGTGGTTCCATGGCGATTCCATGGGGGAGCAGACGCATAGCTCGCGGATCTATCGCCGTATCGTCATTTACGCAAGTACACGCGCGCACGCCGACGGCGACGTTTAATTCGATCAAGAGCGATCCCCATGATGCGCCATAAAAGCGAGTATCTACATGCGCCGGCAAGGGAAAGTCGCAAGTCGTGCGTAAAATCGCTACAGAGTGCTCGTTAGACAGTGTAGCGTATCTCTAGCAGTTGCCTCCATCATCGTTTCGAGTCAACTTTTCTTTGTCTCTTTCATCACTTGCTTCTTCTCGAAATATTTGCTCGGAAAAGGGACTTGAGAAGCATTTTGAGAATTTGGTCCATAAATCACTTCTTACTGATTTTATTGGCTTTTAGTGGCACGGGGTCGGCCACATTGGCCGGTCGATTTGATTTTCTAAACGGTCGTAGTAAGCCAAGAGGCCCACCGATTCCTCAAGGTTCATCCAAACATGACCCTTGTACAAGCTCGAGATTTATGACTGACCCAGGCCCTTAATTAGAATCACACCCAAGGTGTCCTAATTATAGGTCAGACGACGGCGCTTGCCCGGCACCTCAAAAGCTGCGCCCTTCGGCGCAAAACGGTGCGAATCGCGCCAATTTTCGACTGTTTACCAGCAGCTCGTTAATTGTAGGAAAAGCGAAAGCTACCCGGACGGTGGGCGGTGACTGTTTTCGAATTTACATCTGATTAACTCTGCTCGAGGGCTTTCCTCTTCCGAAAGATACCTGCGCTCTTCCTTCTTGTTCTTCTATTCTTTACTTTTTAATTAAATATTTTGCATACATGTAAAAAATTCGACTTGCGACATCGTCATTCGCCGTTAGTTTTCCTGCATACGAGCTTTATATAAATTACACCCGTCTGTCTACATCCATCTATCTATCACGAAAGTCATTATCCTTTAATTATGCTACCTGTAATCCGGCACGTCGGGAAATTCGCGTCTCTCTTTCTCTCTCTCTCTCTCTCTCTTTTTCTCCTAACGTCCTAAATCTCTCCAAGACAATTTTTCCCACTTTCCAATTTTTACGCACGCGGACACGTACGTTTTAGGCTGATAAACGTCCAGTAAAGAATGATGATTTACGTCGGCGTATCGGCGCCACTTCCTCGCCTATCGCCTGTCCGTGCGTAATATACGATCGATTAAGCCTGCGAAGAAATTTCTTTTTTTTCGATCGCGTCGCGTCGTCGCGACCTACCTCTCTCGTTAAATGATCTTCCGCAAAAGTTCTGCCGGTCCATATCCTTACGTCGTTATAGGCGGCTCCGTCGAGAGACGAGCGCGGATTAAATAAGAGGCACTTTTGCGATTTCTAGATTTTATTGACCAGTTAACTTTGAGATGAATCTGTATTAAGCGGCAGAATCGGCTTCTCCGAGCCTGAAATTTTATTAGCTGATTAACAGATTATTATAGTTGTTGGAAAGACTGTATTTGCTTGCTTACCGATCGCATAAATGTACACGACGAGACGATAAAATGGCAATTCTTTCTTGAAATAGCGCAACTGTTTTTTTTTCATGAGAATGGAACATAATTAAGTATAAGGCATTCTGCATAGTTAAGCACAAAGCACTCAACATGTATAGCTTGTATAGCGTTACATCATATTAATTATATTTTTCCGCTAAACCTATAATCTCATTAATATTGACAATCGCACAATGACGTGTTTACTTTACAAATTGCTTACGCTGCTAAATTCTGTGGTTGTAAAATTGACGAGGTAATATCATACGTGCGTGTCATGGTGGCAAAGTAGTCTGATCACAGAGCTTATGTGTCTGCAGTCTCGAGGGATCTTGATTTATCGAACGTTCAACGCTTTCGTATTAAATAAAACTAATCAGTTCCTATAAAAAATATTTCAATTTATTTGCAGGGAAAATAATTTATTTTTGAAATAGCGGGAGATTAAATTCGCGTAAATTGCCAGAAAGTTATAAAATAATCAATGCGCCAGGCAATTATACAAGATTAATTAAGTGAATGAAATGTATTATTTTTAAATCATCATTCAAATGTGGTACGTGCTTACCCAGCGTTTCGTGGCATCATTGCAGATGCCTTGATACTTAACGCGCTTCGAACCGTCGACTCGAGATAACACGTGCCGGTAATAGCGCTAATTACTTATTTACTAGCTATTCTAAAGATGCTATTCTAAAGATTCAGCGGCACTAAAGAAAATTACTGGCGTCTCTCGCGCGTACGTGAAAGCTTTTCAATTATAATTATTAGCACATTAATATGAATTACCGCTCGCGTCTTGCGCGCAAGATATCCCCAAGATATATCCCAGCATCCGGCGAATTATTTAAGCTCGATGAGTGAAATTACGGAACTGCATTAACTTTCCCGGATGCTCGTGTCGCAAAGTGAATCGATTTCGAACGGCCGGAACCGCAGCGAATTACTAGAAATCTTGGCGCTCTAATGAGACATCAATATTAATGGACGGATGATCGTTGGCCAGTTAAGTAACTTACATAAGCGGCGGTCTTTGCTTAATGTCGATGCAGAAGTTACGCCGAAAGTTTAAGTTACGAAGTCAGGTGGAACACGTGAGGTGGCACGTTGAGAGATGAACGCTAGATTAACGTCGTATAAGTCATTATTGATCACGATGACATTATCAAGAGACACGGTAGCGAGACACTCGTGACTATTATACGTAAAGCAACTAGTTGCGAGCATTGTCGATTATGAGATCTCAGTAACATCTGAACGGATCAAGTTCGTAATAGGCTTAATCGATAGCTTAGGGTCAACTTATTAACGTTCTCGCTTCGACGAAATTTAATAAATTTTCGGAAATATTAGAGATTAGCGAAAGTTACATCGAAAGTTATATAGTATTATTAATTACACAATTACATATACAATTTAAATTAAAATCCCTGTCTCGTAGTCATTAACCATTAGGATTTAGGAAGACGCGCGGGGATCGTTTTAGAGAGATCTAACGACGCACAATGGCGTCGACGTTCAACGGCAGTTTCCGACCTTAACCTCGACTACCGGTAGTAACTGAGATGAGGTCGAAGTCGAGCTCGCGGTACTGACAGTCACTGCAGCAGCATGTGATATACCGGGCAATCGTGAGCTGCTCGTGTATACACGTAGACGCTCCTAGATTCGCACAAAGAGCAGGGCCGGTCGATTGCGGAATTACATAAAACCCCTCATTGCGCTCTCCTCATTTGATTACAACATTAAATCCATATCTAGCTGCACGTGCTATCTGAATAGTTGATTTACAAATCCACCTTGACAATCGTAAGGCGCGTAAAGCTGAAGGCAAGATTTTTCCCGCCTCTCATCGCGCGACAGCGTAATAATCAGTGTCAAGGCAAGGGTGGTATAATTTTCCGCGATGCTTCCAGCGGCGGTCATTAGCTTAGAGATTAGGCTATTCGCGACGCACCGCGGCGAATATAGTGTACGGTGGTACAGTAGGTATGGTGTGCAGGCCGAGTTGCAGCCCTGCAAGCCGGAGATACGTGCCTCTCCGTCGCCACGTCCGTGACTTACACCTGCGTCGGACTGTTGCTCGCGGGATAGTTTGCAAGCATGACGAAGCTTCGCGGGAGCCGGCGGAATCGTTAGTCGAGTATTCTTTACTCGCGTAAGAATCGCGAGCTACGAGGAAAACGGAAGAGACGGGAGAAGCGGCGACGCAGTAGCCATAGAAATTCGACGGAGACCACCAACGATCGCGCGGTACCGCGCGGCCTCGATAGCCCGTCGATGATTGGCGTAGGCAAGATGACCTTGGGCCCCCATTTTTCCGTTCCGTAACCTAGACAAATAATTCTAATCACGGGATTTCAATTCCGAAGAGATGTACGCATCAACTTGCTTGAACCTCGCCTAATATTTATAATATTTAAATGAATATTAATATTAATAATATTTAAATGCGATGTTTAGCGAGAGTGATATATGCTCCGCCCACGATGAGTGTGATCACGTGATCACCGTTGCACTTGAAATACAGTTAAACAGTGCTGTAACACCGCAGGTGTGACACATCTCCCTTGTTCGCTCCTCGTCGGTTCTTTTCCTCGTGCGGACGGACGTTCGTGAACCATCACTGACGCATTAACGGCGGCGCGCGCGTACGTAGGTCGAGGCCACCGCTAATTTAAATCCCTATTCCCTCCTCGTGTTTGTCCCCCTCGTAAACACAGGCTGCGCCGGCTCCCGTGCCCCGCGGCCATGCGAACCGACCGGGCAAAAAGCTTCCGACGGCAACGGTAGCCGGTGCATGCAAATCGCCGGGCAGCGCGCTTCGCTTTTTCACTTTATTTATTTACATTTACGTATTCATGCGCGCGGACCTATGTAAATACGCGCATCGTGTTTATGGCAGCGGCAGCAGCAGCGGCAGAATCACGACCTCGTCGATAAGTACCTCCTCCCGATGATGATCCGTTTTCAAGAAGCCTCGAAAAGCGACGTCGAGAATGATTGACCGTGAAAGCCGCTAGACGAGAAGCGAGAAGGCTACAGCAGGTACAGTCAGGTTGACATCCAACGGAAGCATGATTGGCCTCATTGATTTGAAATTGTTTACTTTAGCGATCAAAGGAATGATTTCCCGCGAATAAAATCCGTTTCTTTTGCGCGAGATATTTAGATGCTTTGCTTAAAAGTTGAATTTTTTTTATTTTCTTTTATGGCCATATAACGTTAGAAATATTTCCATTGTTGGAAAGAAGACCAGGAGACAATGGTAGAATTTAGAATAAAATTTTGAAACGCTTAAATATGATTTTGATATTATTCAAAAAGATGTACAAAGGTCGATTGTACATGTACGAAAGAGATAATCTGTGTAACTTCTCCGAAACGGAGATGAATAAACCGGAATGGGTCCTCCAACGTTTCTCATACAACTCTTAGATCCCTGCGTTCTCTTGAGATAGCTTCATTAATCCCCATTGCAACGAATACAAAGAAGAACAAAAGGGGATCTAGAATTGCTATTATCGTCGCGCTTCGGCATTTCGCGAGACGCATTACTGTGAGCCGGTGCAATTTATTAAATTGAACTTTCTACGGGCGCAACAAAACGCGGATTAATTGCAAGTCAGCGTCGATTAGGCGCATCGTTTTGCGGGTAGAAACCGGCGCCGCAATCACAGTGGTATCATCTCGCGCGCAAGAGAGAGAGAGAGCGAGAAAAAAGAGCAGGGCGCGGAAAGGGGAGAAGAAGAGAAGGAGGAGGCATAGCACCGGCGTTAATCGGAGAATCATAGGACCAACAACGTTATCCTCGTCCGTGGATAACGGCTGGCCAGATGTTACCGACAATATCGCCACCAAGGAAGTGGCCGCGCGCGTTCTGACACCTGCCTCGTCATTCTGCCGCTGACGCTCGCGGAAAGAAACGAATAGAGTCCAAGAAGAGGACGCGACTCCATATTCCTCATTTGCAGTCATTTCGAGCGCACCCCGAGTGATAATCTGCGATTTCGGGTCGACCAACCACTTTGTCTATCAGATCAACATGAAAGACAAACGTGCTGAACACTCGGCCGCTGTTTAGTCGTACGAAGTCGATGTTGATTCCCTTATTTCGGATGAAATCAATAACTTATTGCTGTAACAGATATGTGCAAGGTATTTTATCATTTTATTGAACACACCAAAGTACCGTCTGTATTTCTACATGCAGAACTGTGTGCAGGAAGAGGGGTAAGGCGTAATTTAAACTTAACTCGTGCGGTATAATTGACCGCAAGGTGGGCGCACGTATGCGTGAAGATAGGCATCCCGATTAATTAGGACTTAGGCCGATCGCTGATACAGTGCCGCGTAACAAACCGATGCGCGCATGCAAGAGTGTCTCGCTAACGTTGCCCACATTTTTTAGGCTAATCATATCATCCTGGTCATTATGGGAATACCTAGCCAGATGCAATTCAATTTTGCCGAATTCGGTTGCAACGCGAGTTTTGTCACAAGATAGAATCCCCCGTTATTATCTCGTCCTTCGAATCGCGAAGAGCCCACTCATCAGGTTTCATGCGCGCATCTGCTATGAAATTTCACTTGAGGAGCAGCTCAAATTGCGGCTCGCCTACTCAATCGCGACTCCGACCGAGTATTATTTTTCAATAATCGTCGCGCGACCGAGATCCATCGCGAAACAGAAAAAGAGGATAACACCCTCTAGCCGCTCGTGTTACGGAAAATTGAATGATGACGAGCCACTGAGGGGTATCCCTGCCCCGTGGCAGGCCCCGAACCAATTTACGAGTCATTAAACATGGCCGAGTACCATATTGAAATCGATCCACCTCGAGTGGTCCTGGTTGACGCGATCGCTCCCCCGATCACTGACCACGGAGGGCTGGTCTCTTCTCCTTTCCCCTCCCTTCCTCATCCGTCTTTAACGACTTCTCTGTTTCACCCGGTGCGGTGCGGGATGCGTGTCTAATTTCTGCGTAACTAATTTCTGCCGGTCGTGCCACGCGCCACGGATAGGCTGCGATAGCTGATTTGGCACGGCTCGATTTAGCACGCTGCTCGTCGTTAAAGCGCGAAGGATAAACCGCGGAAATGGTAGTTTTGTTCCCTTGAAACAATAGGCCAACTTTGCACGTTTGTCTTTTGTAATTGTAATTGTGTAAAAATATTGTATACATTTTTCTTTTAAATATGAAATACGTAAAAATGATATATAAATAATGATAAGTTTAACATTAACGGTAATTCTACTATGCATTCGCGTACATGGTCGTGCATTTAATTTAGTGTTATAGTTGCCGTCTGTTTTAAGATTAACGATTCATCCGAGGTTAACGGAATTTCGCGAACGGAATCTTCGAAGTCGTCGTCCTTAAATGTATGATTGGACTACCGGATGTACGAGGAGCACATTGTATCGATCTGCACAAATAGTGTGCCGTTAGATCACGGATGAACTGGCAACTCGTTATTTAATTTAATGTAACGTTTGCACACCACGCACATTCTCGGCAAATCACGTCATGTAACAGAACAGTGAGCATCAAATTATGATTAAAGATATTTTTAATTTTGTTTCCAAAAATTGCTAACAAAAAGAAACAAAATTTCGATAATATATAATACTACCTTTGTAATGTTTACATGATATAATAATTATTAATTAAGAAGCTTATAAAGAAGATACAAATATTCTTATCAACACACACATTCAGTAGCAGCGCCGGTTTCTTTTTGTCGAGATTATCTTCATGCTTGATGAGCTGCCACGCACACACCTTTTTGGCGGGAGATTCTATAGATAAGTATCCGCTAAAAGTACGACTACTCCAGGCTGCAACGGTCGAAATGCATGAGGTTCGTTGGAATCTACATGGGTAGACTATAAACAGAGCGCTTCCATCGGGTGCCCTCTTCTTTTTCGTTCTTCCACGGCTCGTTACTCACGGCTACATCGCGATCGCAATGAATCAAAGGGCGGCAACTAAATTGCATTGTTATTTATATAAACGTTCATCGCGTGTAAGCGAGACTCAACAACTTACAGATTAATACTTTTACTGCTAAAAATTGAAGATCATTAATTAATGATTAATCTTTTTAGCAATAAAAAGTTATTTTCTAGAGCATCGCATTAGATATTTTTTATTTTAACTCGACGGCTTTTACAATAACTAATTTAAAAATTTAAAGATTGAGAAATAAAATATAATTAAATAGAAGTTTATTTTATTGTATTTATCTTAATGTATTATTTCCTGTTAATAATGTTTCGATATTCCCCATCGGAATATATTAATAATCATTTATATAATAACGGGGAAACAGATGATACCATAATTATTGCTCTGATTTCACTGCATCGTAAAATTTAGAGTGTCATAAACCAGATAATTTACGAAGCGTTATGCTAACATATACCCTCGATACGGAAAAGTTCGTTTATATAAACGTCCCAAAAAGAAACGGCGCAATTAGCTGATTTGAGCTGCTAGAAATTAACATATCATAAATAGGTGCATAATTATTCCTTCTAAATTGCAATTACGTTTAATTAGATTCGATGAAAACCTAAGATGAGCTTCGGCCTGTTGCTCGTGATGAAAAATTGCTTAATGAATGATACAGATAGTGTGCGAATTTCTATTTAGTGTTCGCGCATACAAATCGTACAAATCGGAAAAAACTCAAAGTGCATGCACGCATCGGCGCGACTGCATTTTTGAATAATCCGCCGCCATTACCGCGGCCGCAAATAAATCTTCTACCCGCTTCCTGATTCGACGTTGCCCGTACAATAGTTAGTATATGTATAAAACGTCGTTATTATTTCGATAGATACGCGTATAAACATATATATGCTAAAGTGGCAGCACCGTTACCTGGAATCGGCTCTCGTACGGTCGAGTACCTGCGCCGACCGTCATATTGGTGTACCCGTGCGCTCGAATGCTCGAGTACCGTACCAACGCCATTAGGCATTTCTATTTAGTTATCGCCGGTCTTTTATGATCGTTATCTTTTATAGACAGATAATCGGGACGGAAAGATCATCCGCCGTAATTATATCTAATGCCGCGTCTTTAGCACGTTTACGATTACGCCGATCGCGCTTGTCTCCTCCTCCGATGAATACCGCAGATCGAGACCCGCTTGCCTGCAATTCCAGCTTAATTAATTGTCCGTTTTGCGGATAGTTTCTTGCTGATTATTCTGTTGTATAATAGTCCAAGTGCTAGCCTTGACAGTAAGATGCTGCAGATTATCATTGTCCCAGTTTCGGTGACGCTGATGAGTAAAATTATTCTTTTGTATAGCGTGCTATATGCACGCTATGCAAATGTGACGCAGTAATATCAAAGTTGAATGTCCACTCAAACTGTGCACTTTACAGTAACGAGGAAATTACATGTAATAAATATAGTGTCAACTTTCTTTATCGTCGTGAATCTCTCTTCCTTTTTTCGGAACGAGGGAAGATCCACGACGTCGATTCGTTATCCGAATGATTAGCGGCGAATCGATATTTGTACACGTGACATTAGCGTGGGTGTAAGAATGTAAATTGTGCGCTAACAATACCTCGGTCCTCGCGAGAACGTCGCACGGAGGGAGAAAGAGAGAGAGACGGCGGATGATACTTATGATAATCGTATGGTCATCATCTTCCCGTTATCTACGATAAATTCTAAACGTAGAACAACGGCAACGTAATTTCGTCAAGTCACGTCGCCATGGCGCACGTATACGGTTAACCGAGAAAATTCTCTCGGAAAAACGCTCTAACGAACGGATAGTCGTAACCGCCCGCCCGACGTGCGCAATGACAAAGTACGCGAAGTTTCTCGTAAACGCGGAACCGTTTAAAACTTTACGTTTTACCGTTTAAAGAGCAATGGCAGAATATATAAATTACGATGCAGAACTTTTCTAATGCTAGAAAGCTTGTAATAAATTGAGAGGGGCATACGATATGTTAACAATAAAACGCAGGCAACTAGTTTTAAAAAGTAATCATTGCAAGGAAGAAGAAAAAGTGCCTCGCCAATCGTAATGATCCCCGAGAGGTGACTTTTATTGCATGACACAGAAATCAAGAAATTTCACAACTAGAGAGTCGAGAAGGAATATCAGGCTTGCATTAATAAGAATAAAACTCGATATAGTTTCTCTGGAGGAGAATAAGACGAGCCTCTCGGATTTCCAAGGTCAACGGGGAAAAATGAATCGTGACGCGGGAAAAACAGAACGACTCTCCATCAAATCTTCGAGCGAGGCATTCGAAGCGAGCTGCATTCGACACGCTCGGGTGAAGGAACGGTAAGGAAGACACGTCGCGCGTGGAAGTGCAGGGTGATGGTCTCGACGATGGACGCGAAAGGAGGAGAGAATCGCGTCGTCGTGCCGCGTGCCGTCGCGCTCCGTCGCGTCCGGCGCGCCACACAGCGGCGATTTCTCGCACATGACTCATCGGAATACGGCATTACACGCGCGTCGCCGAAGTCGACACGAATGCGAGAGACGTGTCTGACGTTTCGCAGTCGCTCGCACGACCGATCGACCGACCGGTCGGCCGGCGACGTGCCACGTGACCGGCACGTGGGGTGTAATTGCGGAGAGTCACGCCCCGGTCGGGACCGACCGGCCAACTACCCTTTCCTACCGATGGCATGCTGCGTTTTGTACGCACCACAGCGTAACGGGCACTCCGTATGCTCCGATGGATATCACCGATGGATCGAGCAAGGATGATTCTAGAGAGAGAAATTCGATTAGCAGTAGAGGCTAATTTAATTTCGCCCGAGCGAATTCGCACGGAATTGTTTAAGCGCCACTGTTCAAAGGCTGCTGCTGATGGGGAGGGTGCAATAGTCGCGGGCCGAAGAGATCGGTAATTGTCGATTCCGATCTGAGGACCTAGAGACAATAGAGATAAATTGTGGCTATCCTAGTAACAGCCAGCAGCTCGACACGTTACTTCACTTAGTCCGGACCGTTCCGGATCCTGTCCGGGCTAGCGGTATTTTATGATCGGCGCGAGGCCGCCTGCAAATTACTCATCAAATCGCTCGACCATTCGTCGGCTAGAAACGAGACAGGGACAAGAAGTTACCTGTCGTCACAGTAACAATAGTCGCAAGTGAGGGCGGAAAGAAAGAAAGACATTTACGTCACTATAAATCCTCGCCGACCAATCCGCTAATGGATCTATCCTGTCGAACGCTCACAAATTGTCGCAAATCTAGCCGCGAATGTTACTTCAGTGGACATCACTGAGACGTGCCGACCAACAAAGTGTGAAGTTTGAGGGACCAATGTGTCGGCACTCGACGGTTTTTACCAAGTAGCTTGGGTTGACATCAGTCTTTACGACTCCGTGAAGATAAATCTCTCCGTGCTACTCTAAACCTCTACTGATCAATGAATGACTTTTTGTTTGGACATAGTTGAAATTGATTTTCACGAGAAAATAATAAGATACACAATAAAAGGACTCTAACGATTTTAAAAAGACACTATGCATTGTTATCTATTCTATTGCAATTAATTCTAATCTTATCAGTTATTTTAAGATAACAATTTCTTCTATTCAAATCTATTACGAATAATAATTTGTTCAGCGAGATCCACTTGCTATCGTAGAAACTGGAGAGCCGAAATTCATTTAAGACCCAAAGGATTAGGTATACATCAACCCGCCGTCGAGGCTGGAAGTATCGTTTGTATTTTAGGTTGAAAGGGAGCGGCGCGATCGTAAATTAGCCGTACCGATGACACGTCGTCGGGACGATCGTTTCTACGTAGACGAGGGGGATCACCACATGGCACGAGCCGGCCGACTGGGGCCCGGAACAATAAATGGGGACTCCCGTGCCCGGCTCGTCATGATAGGATAGCGTGGCGCGCAATCGAGAAGTCAGTGTCATCTGTTGCATCGGTTACATCCTGGCCAGCGGAGCGTGACTGCAACAGCGTCGGCGGTGGCCGGCCACCGTAAACGAGGGGGTACGCGCACGGGGCTAACTACCCCCTAATTGCCAGGCCCGGGCAACAACGAGTATCCCCTAACAATCATTTAATGGCAGGTTAGGTCGGTCACGATAGATACGGACCAGTTCGATTTCGATCGAACTCATTGAAAAGCCGTCGTCGATGGTGTGACGAAGCTTGCACGTGATTGCCGGTGTTATCCTAAAAATGTGATACATAAAAGGATATATATATATATATATATATATATGTACATGTATGAAAGCGCAATGGCGAGCCAGCACGTGAGAGGGAATGCCAAGAGACTTGGCGCGATTGGACAGACAGGGTACATTTGTCTTGGGTCATTTCTTGCACGTTCGCCGTCTATTTCACGACCACGGAGGTTTCAGATCCTTATATGGTGGGGGAGAGCGATCTTTGTTAAAATAATATTTTCTCATTTGGTAACACATGCATCAATTTTGATGCATGACAATGCGCGAGGACTTGACACTGGAACTATTACCCATTATAAGGAAGTCGCTGCAAAGTCGCGCGTGAAAGGTAACACTGAAAGACCGTTCGATTGGATGGACAGTACGCATTTGTCATCGATTTTGCATTAGTTTTCTGCGTAGTTTCATCCGTAGTCGAACTTTCTTGCATCGATTCATATCGCCACGTAATGCGACGTTTACAGTTAGAGTAGGCACGTTCAATGCCAAACAGGCTGCTTTGAAGAATCATATCTAACAGTCGATGACCTTAGATATGCAATTACAAGAGGATCAGTTGACAACAACGAGAGAGTTCATAGGTCTCGTGTTAAATGTCAGTTGCCAAAGACTGAATCAGAATCTAAAAAATGTGACGTGTATATTTCTTGTCCTTTAACGTGCAATAATCTGTTCAACTCAATTTTTTTCATGTAACAGTGACTTTCTTTCTCGAAATTTAAGTAGAGGAGAATCCCCTATTATGAGATATGCTCCTAATATGAGATAATGGGGTTTCTGCTAAACTATTGAGCACCATCTGTTAGTTCCACCATGAACTTATTACTCTTGGTGTAAAATGTATTTAGTGAAAAATTCATTGTTCGTTATTGCGTTTAGCCTTTGCAAGAAAAGGTTTGTGAAATTGTGAACATGTCAAAGGAACTTGAGGTTAGTCTTTAAACCTTGTTTATTATATAATAAAGAAATGGTTGGCAATAAATTCAGTATGCAATGATAGAGTAGAATCGTAGTAACAGGAAAATACGCGATTTGTTGAATTGCTTAATTGTAGAGGTTAGATTTCATGATCGCGGAACCGCTAGGCGTGTGGCTCGTATAATGAGATATTCAAGGTACTCTTAATATGAGATAATTATTGCTCGAATATGAAGATTATGTAGTGTAATAAAAAGAAAGAAAATACTACTTAAGGTTAAAGAAAAGTTAATACGAATTTATATTACGAATTTTTGTGTATTTAATTTTTATAGAATCTGACTATGGAGGTTAGAGAAACGAGGAAGCGTCAACAGTGGAATCGTGAAGATTTGGCGAAGGCTGTGGCAGCAGTATTTTTATAAAACTATCTAATAAAGTTTTTTACTTGCAATACTGATGTATTTTGCACTTTTAACACCGATTTCTCGAGGTATCTTATATTAGGAGCACACTTTCTCGATCCTGCGTAAAGCTCTTTTTTCAAATTTTTTTAATTTTCAGAAAAAATAATATTTAAATTAGATTTTCATTTCACCAACCTAAAGCTTATTAAATTCTCTTCAAGATAACGTATTAAATTTTTAAATTCTGCCTATAGATTTCCTTATATTCGGCAAAATCGATATGGTATCTCATAATCGGGGACTTTCCTCTATTACTGTTATCAAATGTAATTTAAAAAATATTAAATGATAATTATCGATATACTTACTTAATTATTATATTTATGTATTATGAAATTTGCTCAATTGAGAGGATGATGAATGATGGATTCGCGTTTCCGAAGCGAAAGACATCAATCGGGCACCAGTTCGGGTGAACCATACGACACTTGGACTCGCGCGAGGCAGACGAATCTGATGTCCTTCCGCCAATCTGTCTCGATACAGGAGAGCAGCAGAAATGATCGGCGGCATGCGCCGATCGGCTTTGAGATTCGTTGTGAATACCCGCGACGGGTATTCATCAGTAGTGGTCATCTGTGCGCCATGTTTCGGACAGGGCGCGTGCCGCGTGCCGATAATACTGCGTCCGCGAACGCAATAATTTAGGCGGTCGCGCAGCGTATAGAGAGTGACGCGAATTCAGGGATACCAGCGATCGCCGGTAATGCTAGGGCCTCGATACCTCGAAACCACGAAGGTAATAATTTATACCGATCGCAACGAAAATGCAAGAATATCGCGCATGGCATATGGTAAAGTCCGTACCCGTGGCTCGTCGTAGCGATTAGAACCGCTAGACAGCCCTTCGACAGCATTATCGTACCTGCCGTACAGACCGGAGATAGAACGGAGTAATCGATTTGACGATTCTTCAACGATCGCCTATGTACGTGTCTCCTCAAGACAGAAATTAATGATTACATCTATAAAGAATCTCTTTCCTGTCGTTTGCAGAGAGTAGCGAGAGCAGCGAACACAAAAAGTACATCTGAAATAATCGGAGCACGATTTAGAGTCGATTATAACGATAAGCCCCCTTGGTGCGTTAACCCACTGATTATTTTATCCCGTGCAACTGACGTCCAGCCGGCAAGGTCTACCTAATTTAACATACAGAGCGAAGTTGGTCGGGAGGAGGGTGGGAAGGGTGGCGGGCGCTGAATGGCTTGCGAATTGAGTTTTAGTAATATGTGGTTTCTCTTTAACCCCCTTCTCGCGTCTTTTACTCTTCTCACTTGCACACCGCGCCCCATTATATTATTCCTATAATTTCTGACGGATCTGCGTGACGCGGCTCATCTGTGGCGCGAACTTCTCTTTCTTTTCGCCCCATTTCGTACGTCGTTGTTTTTCTATCGTCTTTCCTTTCTATCGTTGCGCGACGCCCGTGAAAGCTATTATAGAGTCGCATTGACTTGGCATGCATTATAGAGAAACGCATTGCGCGACAAATAACGTCGACCTCTTAATATAATACACTTTAATATAATACACTACAATTCCGATGCGCCGCAAACGATTTTTGGGTAAACGTGAATTTACGAGAGAATGAGTTAATGCCGAAAATAGATATCTTTTTTCACACATTATGGACCGCGAGCTTTGAGAATGGAATAAATAAGATGCATGCGCACATCTTTTTTACATTAAGAAATCTGCGAATATACGTTATTAGTTGAAAGAAATTTTAGAATAACGGGAAATCTGTTAAAAATCAAATGAATATAAAAACGAAAAATAAATTAATAAATAATAAATCTTTTATTGATACTTAGACTTAATTCGTAATCTATGAGGTTTTAAATTTTGCTGCACAGTTTTTAACAGCAAAGCAAAAGTGAAGAATGCATTCGGAACAATCAAGCCGAAATTGTTCGGTGATCGAAAACCGGCTATCTCGTGCGTGGTGCAGTTTCTGGCTGAGCAACGAATTTCTTTGAATGCACGTCCTCCGGGGACATCTTTACCGAGAACTCAGATTATTATATTATAACGATCGGCAGCGTGGCGGTTGATGATTTATCGGACTGCTCTCGTCGAAGGAAGATTCGCTTTTTACTTTCCTTTTTAGTTCTTCGCTGAGCATTGTGGCTACGCGTGGTATCCATTAAATATATCGCGTTAATTGTACGCGTATATAGTTTTTGTTATATAATTTTTTAATTATACCTCTATTTATATTTATTGTTATATATTTAGTTACATATTTAGTATATATTATAGTAACTCTATATATAAATTATTATATATAATATACACGTTATCGTGTCGATTTGTATGCACTAATAAAAAAACGCTCGATCACTTTTCCACAAGTTTTCCCGAAGGCTAATTTAATAACTATCGAGCAAGACTAATCAGTCGGCGTATCAAAGCACTCGTTTATTTTTCGGCACGCTTCTCCTTAATGAAAAGCATGAAGTTGAATGACTAAGCGGATTGATGCGAGAACTGCTCATTAACGCATCAGCTCATACGTGTTACTATATTTCTCATATTTTTTTTAGTGGACTATTTATAATCTAATATATGTCGACATAATGAATGTCGAGATACATCACAAAGATTGCAAAAAGTAATACTATTTTTTCACTATTAAAACGAAGACAGAATTTAAATGACAAGCTTGAGCTTGTCTTATAAGACATGTGTTTTATTAAAAAAATTTATAAGTATTTCTACATTATATATAAGTTATATTTCTAAATTAGTTATAATAGAATTCTTCTTTATATTCAAGTAGATCAAAAATAGATCAAATAATATCTAACGTTATAATAATCAATTTTAATAAAAAATAGTAAACCTTTTACAGCTTAATCGATTAAATTGAATATTGACATCAGCGACATTATGAAATGCATTAATATTTTTCAGCTTCTTGAGAAATATTTTAGATTTTCCGGGTGGCGCCAAGGAAATTCACTGATGTATTTTGAAAGCGCGATCCGGCGAACAAGTTAAACTGATTCTGGTAATCGAATCCGCGCGTTCACATCCTCTTATTAGTTAACGATAGCCGAAAGGATTAACGAGTTCCCGAATGGGTTGAGTGTCGAGGACGATGGAAAAATCCGCTCGACACGGAGTCAGATGGCTATAATCGTCATCTCGTCCGGGGTGCCGACTTTGACACCATAAGGGCAGCGAAAGGTGTCCCGAAACTTTCAATACCTTGATCGCTTCCTCGCTGTACCTGCAGCCTGGAACGAATTACATCTCCCACGGGACGCCACGGGAGAAAGGTTGCGATCTAAATTTGATTTCGGTCATCGCAATCTTGACATTTTCACTGCAGAGCCACCATCTTTAGAATAATTATTTATAGCTCTGAAAAAAGAGTTTTATTCTGATTATATACTTTTAATTATTAAGTGAATTATTGTGAATAAGTGAATATTAAGTGAATCAAATTAAATATTTTCTATATTATATTTTATATATATTTTCGATTTTGTAATACATACATTTAAGTAATTTTGCAATCCTATTGTTCAATCTTCTTATGAATCAAACGTAACATGTAACCATAAAATAGCCATGTAATTTGCTCATCCATGTAATTTCTCTCTTTTCTTCTTTAGTGATGGAGTTTATATCGATGGAGAGAATCGCGAAGAAAATGAAAAGGATAATCGAATCTCGAAGCAATTTGTTTTCTCGTTGGAAAGGGCGCGGAGCGATGCATTCGGCGCAAATTGTGCCTGAAATCGATTTTCAGCGATCCTTTCTAAGCTTGACCACTTCTAGTCACGCCCTGCAGCTGAGTGACCACTCGGTCAAAATCTGTCTCAGTTTCCCGCTGTCTCTTCGTTTTCCTCGAGAATGCGTTTGCGCCTTTCCCCGCCCTCCTTCTAACGGGATATTATTAGCTATCCTTTTCTTTTTGCATGGTCCGTTAAAAGTTACAATGCAACGTTATATCGTAATAATTAAATTCCCTTTAAAAAGATCATTATTTTCTTGTCACAACAAGATGTCAATTAGAGATTTTTAAATATTTATGCATCAACTTAATGATAATAATGGTTTTATTATAATAAAATAATAAAATGCCGCTCGTCACACATATAAAAAGACATTATATCGTCACGATATATATTTCTGTTTTTAATTATATGTAATGTATCGCAAAGACACGCGCGCGAAAATCTCGTTTAAAGTAATTTACCGTTCAGAACAGACATATCGCAGAAGATCAGGGATCCATGCTTGCAAGAGCCCGCGCCGAACGTTGGTCCGTCCGTTCAGGTAATTAATGATCGCTAATTACCGGACATCTGGTGCTGGAAGGGATCCTTATTTACGACAGGAACGTGGACGTCCATCTACAGAAAGAAACGAAAAAGGAAATCATACGAAATCGCTAACGAGCTCTATTGTGGGGCACGTGCCGCTGTCCGCCTACGTATCTCGAAATGACAGATTTTTTTCTCCTCTTCGATCTCGCCAATCTAGGAAAGGGCTCGATCAAATCCAGTTACCTTCGCTACTTCTTTCCAGGAATTGGCTCAAATTTCGATGCTCAGCTCAATTTTTTGTATTAAACAGAGCAGAAGTAATAAAAACTTAGAAATGCATATTGGAATCCTTATTGAAATCTACATTAAAAGTGATAGAAGCTGTAATGTTCTGTAATTTTTATGTTGAATTCTGTGAATTTTATTAAAATTATTGTTGCACGGAATAATTTATCATTATAATATAAATTATTATACTATAAATTATAAATATTTCTTCTAACTTTGTTCTCTTCTGAGTTACGTTTTTTTTTCAAAGATCTAAAAACACATTTCCACTTTCTTCAATATGGAGAATTAAATATTCGATCGATGATGTTACACCAACACTTTCCTTCTTTGATATTTTTTTACAGAGTCTTCTACGTGCTCATCGATTTTCTTTTCGACCAGCAAGAAGAACCATATATTGTCATGGTGGACAACCAGGAGTTCCGGTTTGAGAACTCACATATAAATACCTTGACAACAATTCGACGTACGTTAATTGATCATTTCATCGGATCAATCAAGAAGCATCCAATACATGGGCGCCTTTTAAGGATGCCGCGTCATATTCTCACGCGTCTGCACTTGACATCTCACTGTGTTGTTTCGCGACCACGTCCTCCTCTTGTACTCTGTCTTCGACAGCTCTTATCGCCTTCTTAGGGCCGTCGTTGAGATCGCCATAAGGAATGTTGTCCGTTTGCTCCCGATGCTGTTTGACAGACACGAATAACATTCCGTTTCACTAATATCCGACATATAATACGTGTATAGTTCTTACAAGAGCAATATTAATATTCTTTATTTTAGTATTACAATATTTATTTATTAAGACACACGCACGCCTGCGTTCTTTCCTTTTTGTCGTCTTAACATAACGATAAATATTATTAAAATAGAACATATATATAGCTATTCTAAATAAATAATATATAATTCGTTACTCACATATCACATAAAAATGCAAATAATAATATATTCGTTATATAATATTTAACGTGCGGACAATGCGTTCCTGGCTATATCAGCAACAGCTGCCGGTTGTGTCATGTGCGTAACGTTACATTAATTCGCGCTCGTCCGGTTATTTCGGAAGCAAAAGGAAACGCTACCGAATGAACAAATGAACAAATGTGACGCGAGTAATTAGAGTAATTAGAGAAACTGCGGTGTCTACGCGACATAAGGAATTCTCACGGAAAGACATTTTGCAATGAATGCGCAAATGCATATCTTGCACAATGGAGTCCCCCGAAAGAGAAAGCGATCGCCATCGAGGAGGATATGCGTGATGACAAAACCGAATATAATGCAGGCGCCATCGGAAGGAAAGTGCGTGCGAGTGGTTCGTATCCGGAAGGGGCGCAAAGAAGGGGCACTTCCACTCGGGGAAACGGAAAGGCGGTCGCAACAAGTGCGTGTGCCGGTCACGCGCCCGCCCGCAGAACCGGAAAATCGACGTTTATGCACGAGATGACCGGAAGAGTTGCGGTATGATCGTCGTGCATCGCTACGCGGCGATTCACTTTGCTTAATCATATTCAATCGGCAAAATTGTGCGCTGCAGCTTAAAATAAACTATTAAACAAAGTCAAGTCATCTGTTGCTGTTTCTATTTTTTGAACGTTAAATGAAGAACGATATTATAAAATCGTATCAATCATATGATATCATACACGTAATATCAGGTAGAAAAAAGATGGTAGATAGACGTATGTTTTCAGAAAAACTCGAAAATACAAAACGATTATTGTATTTTCATGTGATTTCTTTTATTCACACCTTTCTTTATTTACAACAGTGTACAAAATCATATTATCTGGTAAAATTATTCTAACAATTATTCGCACTTACATTTATTAAAAATTAATTGTCTCGATGACATATCTGCTTATCGAATGTACAATGATTCTTATTTATTTATAAAAATCTTTGGTCAAGCATATCAAGTTCCCGAACGCAATTTCCTGGTCATTAATTTTAATAACCCCGTCTTGCTTTAGATCTTTGGCGATTATAGTACAAATAAGTGGAGTATACATTTTTTTACATTATCATCAATTTAGAATAATTATCTTTAACTTAATTATAGCTATTAAAATATTTAAGTAAAAGACGAAAGTTTACATGAATAAGAAATAAGCTAATGCATATGTAATTGTAATCATGACTAGATACGACAATAATTACAATTTTACAATGAACGATTTATTAATTCTATAATTCGTCAAAATAGTATGCAGCTTAAATTTAGATCTTCTATTACAAAAAACTTTTCACACGAAAAATTTAATGATATAATTATACATCACATTGAATGATATGATATAGTTACGGTATTGTAATACAATGTTCAATTTTCTTTGATGTTTAACATAAATAATCAATAAAATATTACAATTGTCATATTTTTACTGAAATTACAGAACTTCTCTCGATGTGTTGTAACATAATATATTAATTATACTTAACAAATAAGTCCAACGTATCTTTATAAAACTGCCTGTGAGCTCTTGTTGCTACTCTGCGCTTAGTCTTTGGATCTTTAGCTGTTTCTTTTTCTTAAACTAGGATACATAAAGCAGATACGTATTTGCTTTTCGAATTATAATGCAGATTTTTATATGTAAAAAAAGAATGTTAATGTTGTCTTTTGTCGTTACCTAATGTACTTTTTGATGTCTTCATTTAATATAAAAATATATTAGAGATAATTTATTAAAATTAAATTAAAAGAAATATATATGACAAAGTCTGCAAAATGTATTTTTATAATTTGATATTATTAAGTTAAAATAATTAAATAAATCACTTTAATTACCCTTTGCGTAATGACTATAAAAATTATACATTAGCAAATATATTGATGTCTTGTGAAAATGCAGCAATTAATCTTTATTAAATATATAACACGCAACTAATTATTCATCGAATTATAGTAATAGTAGTGCTCTTTGTGCTGGTTGTGCAGTCAGTCTTATTATACCATTTGCTACAAATAGCTTATTACATCTTTGGATGTTCATTGAAATATGATGTGTGCGTTTCGTTACTAGTTTCTTGAAGTAACAACGGTCTAACCGACTTATTTAAAAGTTTGAGGAATTTTAAAAAATCTTAAGAAATTCAGGATATTATTTTAAAATTATATTTAAAGCAGATTAGACCGCTGTTGTATCAAGGGACTTATCAAAGAAGAAGACAGGCACTCAAACTTGTATCTCTCTTTCTCTCTCATCTTCACGATTCGTAAAATTAACACATTTAAGCAGTAGAATGTGCGTATACAATACTTGTTAGTTTGGATCACATCTCCCCGTCTATCTCTTGCTATCATGCCTCTGCAGAAGATCGCACAATGCAGCTATGTAGCTCTGTGCCATCTGCAGGGTCTCGAACTTGCTGAGCTTGTGATCGGTCCCGAGGCTCGGTACGACCTCGCGCAATTTGTCGAAGGCATCGTTCAGACCGTTCATGCGACGTCTTTCGCGCGCGTTTGCAGCAAGACGCCGGCGTTTCAGCACCGTGGGTGACGGTGGAACATCGCGTGACCTCCGTCTGCCCTTCCGCGGGCTCACAGGCGGCGTCGTCGGCATCTTCTGCAAGAAATTCGTGACACGGTCAGACACGAATCGAATTCAAATTACATTTTCAATTGTTTTTAACTCTTAACAAGAAACTGTCGACGATTATTGATAAATATTAACAATGACAAATGTTGTCTGTAAAAAAATTGATTAGATATTACACAATATGAAAAAATATAATTATCAATTCCATTTTTAATACTTCTATACGTTAAATGTTCCCATAATTTATGTATAATTTAAATTAACTTTTATTTTTTCTAGATATAATTACCTGACTCGAGATGATGGGCTCCCAACAATTGACGCGAGGTTCGACGATCGTGAGGATCGGTTTGCTGTTCTCCAGGGATTGGTACCTCGGTTCCTGCGGAGGAGTCTCGTAGCAATATGTAGGCGGTTGATAATCCATGGAACTCTCCTCGTACAACATCGAGCGCGGTGACGTCGTCTGGTCCATTGAGTGCGGCGGTTCATACCTGTAAATCGTGATCTAAATATTGTGTATCCAGGTAAAGGAGTGCACGAATTCTCGCTTCTTTTAGAGTAACACGAATATATATTTTCTGATTAAGTACACTTTATAATCCGTACAGGACAGAGGCTCAGAACGAATGCGCAAAAACTGATACAGGTATGTGAGATGAATGAACTAAAAGTGATTACCTTTGTGGAGTGACAGGCGTCAAAACGCCGTAGGGTACTCGATCATATCCCTCTGGAGTCTTCGCGTATTCCGATACCGATTCCTTGGTGTAATCCAACGTTTCGATCTCTCTTCGTGGCGTTAGCTCGCTTTCGTGCGTGCAAGTGTCCCGATACACGATTCTAGCGGAATCATAATTCGGGGAGTTGTACGGCGATGGATACAGCGGGTCGTAGCTCCTCGCTGAATTTGGATACGCCGGTGTCAGCATCTCGGACTGTGTACTCTGATAGTTGCAGTGATGATTTGACAGTAGGGCCATGATCGGTCAACCGAAATTACTTCAGCAAGCAAGTGGATGTACAGTCGATGCTTGATCGATCAGAGGCTCATGGAACAGTTCTGTGTTGCAAAATGCGATTTGCAAAATGCAAATTTCATGCGATTTGTCACTTCTAAGCGAATGATTTTATGACATTCTGCTTCTTCTTCACCATAGGAGGTTCTCTGCGTCACATTGAAACACGATAATCCCATTCAGCCAATTAATGGCTCTTGGACAACGTGAGCGTACTAGTTTCACGGGACTAAGTCTCTATTACACACTAAATAAATGTTCGGCGTCTCAACAACTCTTACAGTCGCGACATGATCACCATTTTTCTGCTGTCCATTAAATCTGCGACCGTGTACTTCCGACGAAGTACTCCCCATGTAATATCAAGAGGGAGACTCCTCGAAAAACTTTGGATCTATCATCCAATACATCACCCACGTGATCCGACCGATTATTTTTCGCGCTGGACTTTTCATCGACAATCTCTGATCACCACGTTCATTATATCGCGTCTTCCGCACCGTGGAAGAAACAACATTGAGATTGGACTGTCAGGCACTGCCAAGTCAGGACTAGCAAAAGGATACCACGGTGGACACCGCAGTCCCGATCCTCGCGGTGTAAAGGTCCGAGTTTGAGTGCGCCCGGCGCGTGCCGGAGGGTCCGTCAGCAGATCAACATATGGTTCCCACCTTGTTTTCTACCTATCCCTATGGCCAATACGTACACCTGGCAGCAGCTCATTCGGGTTCCTTCTGTAGCTACCCCTCTTCTCCTCAGGTTCTTCGACGTCCGCTCCGCAGGCACGCCCGCGCTGCGAGCCGGTCCTTCCTCCGCGGCTCGCGAGGAAGCGGCCGACGACCTAAAAAAGAGAGGAAAGACACCCATGACATTCTCCTGTGAGGAGATTGAACTTCCCTATCATGATTAAAGAGCAAAAGTAGCAAAGTTTCGATCAAGAAAAGTTTTAAAGGAAAAAGACGAGGAAGAAAAATTTTAGAAGATAGCTTCATAGCTATTGAACGTGAAATATTTGAATGGTTTAGTCAATTCGAGCTTCTTGATTTGTTTTGGATTCGCATAACTCTATTTTATATCATAATTAATAAACTTGTAAATGAAAGCTTGCCGAATTTCATTCGTACTGTATACGTTCTTTTAAGTGTTGTTTTGAGCTTGCTGATAAGCTTACAAGGATGATACGTCCATTACAATATTCTTGAGTTTAGTATGACGCTGTTCGAACGACGAAGTGGTGGTGACGTACGGAAATTAATTTTCAATTTCCGATTTTCCGCCTTTATTCGTTCTCCACTGTCAGCGTTTGGAGCATCGCGGTGGCCTACGGCGGAACAACAGATGCTTTTACAATAGCGAGAAGCCACGCCAGCCACGTATAATAACTATATGTGCCATATTATACCACCATATTCGTGTGTAGGTTGCATCAAAAGAACAACGAAGACGTACCACGTCAGGAAGAGGAAACCGGGCAATTACAATCCTCGCAAACGTGGTTTTCCGTTGTCCCTAATCTGAAAATAAAATATCAAGTGTGCAAAAGTAACAAAAAATTCAGTTGTTTTTACATTCCGAAAATTGTCAAGATAATCTAAATAATCAAAATATAGAAAATAGATACAAGTATAAAACATTCTGGTTTTGCTAACTATTCGTGTATAACAAAATAATATCACTCTTAGCATTGTACGATTATATTCAGTTAGTGCAAAGATCATTGTACGATTATATTCAGTTAGTGCAAAGATAATTGCAGCTTTTGTCAGTACGTTGATGGTTGAAAATTATTTTTACATCAAGCTAATAATTAAAATGTCTCATCGCAGCTTTGTCCTTATCTTAGACTTCTAAGTAGATTACTCTCCTCATTGTTCCCATCCCAGCGCAGCGATACAACGCAATATATTTGCAGAATTTTTTTCATGGATGTTTCTAAGCATTACACGCGATATTGATTAAACCTGGACACCCTGTAGAGGAATCGTATGAGTCGAGACGATGCAAATGCCGACAGAAGCGGGAAGGGAGAAAAGGTAGCAGGATACAACGGTCGCGTGCTACTACCACTGCGGGCCATTCGCCTTGAGACAATTAGCGATATTTATCTCCTACGGGGACCTACCCCTCGAATGAAACGGGACGGAACGGAACGGAACGGGCCCAGACTTGGCGCGCGTGGCATTCGTCTACGAGCGCATAACGAGAGGAGCCGCAAGGTGTCGACTAGCTGAGGGCGGGAGATCTCGGGATAAAGATGCGTGCGGCGCCGGAAGGAAGCCCTCGAGAGATTCTATCCGAACCGAAAATCCGTATGTAATATTTTACCGTAAGATTGAAACGTGTTGACGTTAGCATCGCAGAGACCCGGGCTGAACACGGTAATCGAAAGGTCAAAATTTGTCAGTGCGAAAAATATAAACATTATTGCTATTTTTTATCATCTTGGTCTCCTTTTCTCTTGAATAATAATAAGAAAGCGAATTTAAAATCATTACAGAAAAATATAAGTTATCAAAACATTTTAATGGAAAAGAGAAATAGTAGACAAAATGATGAAAATAAAGAATTAAAGATACTGAACGTTTTCTAGTGAAAATTATGCACAGCTGTCTTTTTTTGTTATAATATAAATGAAATAAGAACGAAATAGCACTGGATGAAAATTAAGTCCGACCTTTCCTCTCGAGCAGCGATGCGGCTGATAAAGGAATTTTTAATAATCTTCTACTTAGAATCGCAATACTGTTCGAGGGGAAAGGTGTAAGGTGTTGATGATTAAAGGCGGGAGATTTGGTGATAAGTAAGCCAAGGGGAAGAGTACTCGAGTGCACTCGTGAGGAAAGGCACCTTGCGACCGGTGAACATAAGTCCTTTGATAGTTTAATTGACGCTACTGTTAGCCATTTAAACTCGTCAAACGTACAATTTATGCGACTTGCCATTTTTCTTATTTCAATATTAATTTTAATACCAAAGAATGATTTTGCGTTTCTCCTACTTCATATTTGCGTTACACGTATTGATAAGAAAGGTGAAGTTTAATGAAGTTTAATAACATGTATAATTCTTTTATTTATTAAAATAGAAGAAGCATTATTTTAGCATTAAAATAGAAATTTAGTATATTAATAGTATAATACATACATCTATTATAGTTTGCTTGATTTTTCACATACTACTTTCACATTACTACTTTCAACGTTTAAGATATTAAACTATTTAATTATAGAATTTTGTTAACAAATATATCTTGTACAAATATCTTGTATATATGTATATATAAAAGATACATCTTTCTGATTTTTGGTAAACTTAATCATAGACACGATTGATACCGACGTTATACAATCGTTAACTTTTCGTCAACTTGTATTTAATTTCGCATCCAATTAGAGACTGCATCGAGGGATGGAGTGTGTGACGAGCGTATGATAGATCGATCGCCCGTCGCTGTTTTCGATTTCGACATTTCACCGCCCTCGAAAACGAATCGCTTCCGAGAACCATATGGCATCCCATCAAATTTTCCACTTTATACATTAAACATCTAAAATATTTAAAATTATTCTGCATATATAATTTGCATCATTTTCTATCATTGAAATATCTCATATGCATTACTTTGTTTCCTTACATTTCAGAGATATAATAATATAATTTGTTTTTTAAGGATTTTGAATTGAAGAATAAGCATTTGAAGTTTAAAAGTACATGAAAAATGATAATACATGCCATATTAAATAATTTTACATGTTGTGATGTAGTCTTTACATACAGTGATATTGATCAAGAGCCTTTAGAAGTCTTCTTTCGAATAAAAATTGCAAAAAAACTTCCTATTTGAAAACGTGTCTCTTTGATGTTTGATAATAAAAACATTGATGTCTTTTATTCCCTTACTTTCGTATCTCACACTAATTCACAATAAAGTAGAAAACAGTTTCCATGCGCGACATAAAAGGTAAGATATCAAATAAAGAAAGATGAAAATTGATACCTTCAATCTCAAATGGTAAGAAATAAGGTGGAAAAGACGTTACGGAAGTTTGCATGTTCAATTTTGCATAGATGATAGTACTTTGCGCGACTATCATACATGCATCGACTATGACATAATTGAAATGATTACTTCAAGAGTTGACGTATACAAAGAATGGTTAATGTTGCAAGGTATTGCATGTGATTGATAGGAGTCGTGTTTCCAATGTTCCGTTAAACCACACAAAATGGACTTCTTTGACAGTCGCAACTACAGAATCAATAAAATACTGCTGTCGATAATTGGCCAATGGCCCTTTCAATCGCCCAGAACGAGCCACACTATAGTCATCATCTTCGTGCTCATAGTTTGCTCGCAACTTTTCGTCAAGGTATGACAATTAGTCACGGCTTTACCACATTAACTCTTATTTCGAAAATAATAAGTCTGTAAATCCACATTGAGTCATTTTCGTGATGAATAAATTTTGCAAAATAATAAAAGATATTATGGATATAATTATTTTTCGTATAACTATTACAATATTCAACTATTCAAGACCTATCGCACGTATTGCTAAGAATATTAATTTCAATACTTTTCGACAACTATAATACACATTTATATGTCGCTAATTCTTGTTTATTTCGAAATTTGAATAATTTTGTCTTTATCAATATAATCTCGTTATTCAAGCTATGCGGTATGTTTTCCTACATTTATGACCTGGATACCGTGATCGAATGTCTCATTCCGATACTGATTGATATATCCGGATTAACGAAAATAATGAATTCCATATTGTATGCGAATGAGGTAGGTCTGATCATATTTATAATGTACCTCGGATAAATTTTCTTTCATCATTTCATGAATGCGTGACGTAATCCATGTTCAGGAATTTCGTTCAAAGAAATGTATTAATTTACGAAGCGTCAATCAATATATTTGTTCAATGTCATATGAATTTATAGATAAGAGGACTGTTTGATCAAATACGAGACGACTTTCTGTCGTTAAGAAATTCCAGTGATATCGAGATTCTTCGAAAATACGCAGACAATGGCAGAAGACTTTCAACCATTTACGTCTGTGAGTAAACGATAGTTCGAGAGTAAGAAGCTTTCGCATTTATTTAATTAAATGTAGGTATTTGTTCCTGTATGGCGTCATACTTTAGGCTTGTTGTACATGGTAATCGTAATATTCCTGTTGCTGCCTCTTAAACCATTAATCTTTCACGGTGCTAATACCACCACTCGACCACTATTATTACACAAAGTCAAATATTATTACATCGACATAGACAAATATTATTTTCTAATTTGGATTCACGGATATTTGGCCTCCTTAATTTGCGGCACCTGGATCATCGCGGCTGACGCGACATTCATGATATTTGTGCAACATGCCTGCGGATTGTTTATTGTTACGACGTGAGTAGCAATTGTTTTGGAGAAAATATCTAATAACGAATCCTCTTTTCCTTGAATTTATTTCTTACTATTCTCGAAATTATACTATTCTCGAAGTGTGCGGATAGAACGGGTGATCCAACAGAAGGGATGTTTGACCAGGGATGCTAATTCCTCTATCACGGAAGACAAGGAGTATCAAAATATGATGCGATGTATTTGTGATCATAAGGCGGCGGTAAGGTATTATTTGCACGTTCAAATTTTTCGCGCTTTCAGCAAACTTTCTAAACCTTCCGCTCATTTTACAACTATAGCTAGAAAGTACATTTAACCCTTATCACTCCAATTGGTAGTAACGCTGTCAAACGCAAGCCAGCGTTAAACATTAAAATATGAATTGATTTCTTTTTTTTTGCTTTTGGTATTTATCCGTATAAAACTTACCGTTTTTTAAAACAAAGGTACAAAAAGACGCCAAGTACACGCGTAGCTTGGTGCCAGGTAAAAAGTTGAATTTTCTATACTACGTTTTTATGCTTTATGTTACATCTTTGTCGGTATGTTCAAATCAAGGTTTACCGATCTCCTAGAAGTCGCGTACTCCAAACACTTTCTGTTTCACGTTGGAATGGTTATGATGACCATTAGCGTTACGGGCGTTGGGGTAGGTCCATTCCTTATTTATTATTACAAGTGCGACATGCATTTTACATCATTACCGATAATTCGATATTCATATTATTTATATCATTTTATATTGTTGCAATTATCCGTAACGATTGCCAATTAATTCAATAATGACAACAAATTATGATAATTCTGTTCAGAGATTCAAAATTAATTTATATATTTATACTGAAAAAAGCTAAATAGGCAGTTTTATTAGTTAAAAAAATATCATTTGCACTACACATATACACACATATACATATATTATTCATGTATTTATTTATAGATTTAAAATATTGAAATTATGGCAAATCATATATAATTTTCTAATATAATTTAATGTCGTTTAGGCTATAGCACAATTGCAGGATAAATCTGAGCTTCTTAGACTAACAGTACTCTCATGGGCATTATTATTTCATCTATGTTGTGAATGTTTAAATGCTCAAAGAATAATTGATTACAGTGAATATGTTTATAATAATCTGTAGGTAACTTATCTGTACATAGTAAACATGAAATAATCGATGGAAAATATATAAATAAAAATTTGAAAGTTAAACAAAGTGTGAAAGAGCTTTTCTGTATAATTGCAGAATAAATTTAAACTGGTATGATACATCACTTAGAACAAAGAAACTTATTCTCTTTATGATGATGAAAATTCAAGCGCCCTGTATATTAACAGCTGGTGGTATGTTTGTTTTATCTATGGAAACTTACGCTACGGTAAGACAATTTTCTCCGAGTTTGTATTTTCATCCACAAAATAACGCTAAACAATTTATGATTACAAATTCGTGTCAACGCATAAAGTTGTTTGATTTGATAGGACAGTTTTCTATCTCTCGATTTAAAAAAAAAAGATAATATTAATTATCTCTTAAAAAAGAAAATTTAAATTAAAAAAAAGAAGAAATACTCTTTTTATTTTACACAATAAGACAATTTAACAATTTGTATCTTGACTGCGCTATCGCAGATCAATTTTACATTTAAATAGTGTGCTTAAAATTGTTTGATTTGATAATACACTTTTTTACCTCTCTATTTGAAAAGAAAATTAATATTATATTCAAAAATATATATAAAAGAAATATTCTTCTTATATACACATAATAAGACATTTAATAACACGAATTTTGACTGCGCTATTGCAGATCAATTTTACATTTAAATAATGTGCTTACACAATATTGACTCGTCTTCTTTTTCAAGCTCGTAAAAACTACTATGTCATATTTCGCATTTCTACGCTCGGCGCAGTAGTCTCTGCTCTAGGATGCTTGTGATATAACAATATCACATAATAACCGTCGACTACAAGTTTTCATCTGAAATAACAAACTATGATTATCTCTCATTGTATACGAAGGGTGCTTTATAACGTCGAAGCCATTCAATAAACGCGAGCCGTACAACCGATAATTAGCGTTGTCACATAATAGACGATATACAGTACATCCCTCAATCCTCCTTCGACTTATGTCCAACTGAGTTTTAAGTGCTTCTTTCGATCGCGTTTGTCACACATTTGTTGTATAATGCAGCTCTATCCGATACGATATACAACAGAAATATTATTATGCAAGAAACGTTCCGCGAAAATACGGAGGAAAAAGCGTAATATCGTCCTGAGACAATATTACGAGAGAAGCAAATGAATTATATTGAAATTCGCGACGAGTCCGCCGTGCACGCGAAGAAATCGTGAAATTCAAGGGAAGCGTTGCATATGCACTTTTAACTCTCCGCGGAATCGACATTTAACTCGACCCTTCGTATGTACTCGCTTGCAAAAAGGCATCGCGTACGGTGCGTCGAGAATTTATCTTTTCCTTTGAGTGTCTCTTGAATGCTACAACGTATTCGACTTGACCGTACGCGGTACAATTTTTCTCAATTACGCGCCCACCAAACGGAATATCTAATGAGGCCCGCGAGTACCATCCCGCGTGTGCGCTTTCTGCTTGGTTGCAAGCACAGTGCTATACCTGCTGCGAGATAGTCAAGATGGACAGCGTTCAGGCTCAATATATGCGTATTAATCAGTTTCTAATGTGCCTCATCGGTGAATGGCCGTATCAGGATAATTGGGAGAAAATTCTGATCCAAATCATCTTCGTGCCTGCAGTATTCTCTCAGGCGGTTTTACAGGTAAACACTCGCTTCGCAAAAATTCCTGTGTAATAATAATGACAGAAACAAATGAAAGAATTCAACACAAAATTGTGAAGTAATGAAAATTAATAAGATACGACGATGAAATAAAATATAAATAATTTCATTTTTATATTTTATAAAATTTGACGAAATGGAATATAGAATTAAAAAAGCTGATCTGAATAAAACACTACTAAAGCAGAAATAATATATATATTTTAAATTTAATAAATGCTTTTATGCATTATATTATATTGTGCACATATGCATATTTATGCACGTTATATATTTATAAAAGTCTTACTTTTAAATACTTTTGAAGAATTGTATACATGTAAAAATTGAGAAAATTTTTGCGAAACATTTATACATATTTTTATGAGATTTTTATATCTAGGTAGCATTATTAAATAATTATTTGACAAAGTCTTGCAAACCTGAAGAATTTTGTAGGGCGGCGGCATGATCACCGCGTGGTTTGCAGGTGACATTGACGCTTTTATGGAGAGTTCGTCACCTTTTGTGATTAGTTTAATGTGCATCTGCAAACATATTAATTACACGTACAATCATGGACAGGTACGTTTATTCCCGAGAACGTGAGATCGATTTATCGCTTTATCGTACAATATCGATTAAGTAGATATCAATTTGCAAGTGTAGATGAGGCAACTTACCGTTACAATGGCAGACGATTGGAACATTTATTCAAAGTTTAGCCATGAATTCGACATCCTTTGTAGGAGTTATGCGATAGGCAAAAGAGTTACGATTGCTTACGCAGGTAAAAATCACATATTTGACAACTTTTTGCAAAACTCATTTTTATTATAAATATTATTATAAATAAAATTATATTATATTATATTATATTATAAATATATTATAATTATAATTATAATAAATATAATATAATATAATTATATTATATTATAAATAAAAAAGTCTTAAATGAAATATTTTTTAAAAATAAAGTTGCGGGAAATCTCGCGTATGTTCTGTGCGAGCCTATCGATCTGAGCGATAGAGGGTCTAAACCCTTGACTTGATAAATTATTTACAGTTTCTCTGTACGGCTCGATGACTCCCTTTTTGGTTGTGCCGGTGATATTAAATACAGCCAGTTATATGGGACTGTACAACATTTCGGAGGGTAGGCCGCTGATGTTCCGCACGGAGTATTTTCTAGACTCCGAGAAGTATTATTATCCGTTGCTGGTGCATTCGTACATCGGCACCCTCGGATTCGTCACGATCGTCGTGGCGATCGACTCGATGTTGGTATTCCACATCCAGCACGAGTGTGGGATGTGCGAAATCCTAGGGTAACTCCGCAATAATGGCACTTTATATGTAAGACTGAATGGCATTTCTCATTCGTAGCGCACTCCGTATAACTTGCGCAGAGATTTATATAGTCTCTGAAAAAGAGTCGGTTTCATTTCACCCCATACTAAACGATCCATATCATCATATGTTTTTTACAGTTTATAAAAACACATTTAGTAAATATACATATATAAAGAGTATACGTTCTTGTTGTGTAAATTGTTATTGGATGGAAGCAAGAGTGGTTATGCAATAAATATCTGTCATTGTTCATAAATGTCTTATTACTACGTGCATTACCTGAATTTATCTCATTCATGCAGCATCATATTGTAGAAATGTACAGAAAATAATATACATGAGATAAAAACGGCAACGTTGAATCTTAATATTAAGAATTATTTCAATTTTAAAATCTACCAATTTTCATTCTCAAGTTATACTTAAAATACATCAACGAGCATTTTTTAGATATCGGCTAGCGCGGATTGTCGATGAAACTACTTTAGATGTAGATTTGCATCTGCCTAAAGAAGAAGATGTGTCATACAGACATATTAAAAAGTGTGTGATCATGCACAACCACATAATAGAGTTAGTATCTTTAAATTATTATTCGTTATAAGTATTAATGCATTTTTATTTAAATTGCATTACTTACTTTGTTTAGCTAAATGATATAATGAATTTTTTAGTACATATGTCAATTAACTAACATATATGTTTTTCTTAGTATTATTTACTTCAACTTATTTACTTCAACTTATACATGTTCATTTTTATTAATAAAAATTATTATTCTTTCTCGCATATATCAAGATATGCCAGACGTATCGAAATTGCGAATACGACGTCGTACTTTTTCCAATTAGGCTTTAATATGATGGGCATGACTTTTACAATATTCCAGGTTAGTGCTTGAATAAATTTTTAAAACTTGTTTTACTAAATCGCACTATTTTCGTAAGATTGTATTATTTTTTTATTACATTTTACATTGACCGCATTTTTACAGATAAAAAGTGTTTGTTTGTAATTAAAATTAAATTACATATGCAAATTAAACGCATTGAAAATTACATATACAAATCTAATTAAGAACATTAATTTTTTTTACGATTAGGCAGTGGTCAAGTTGTCTGATCCAAAAGAAGCCTTACGATTTGCATCGTTCACGATATGCTTGTTTTCTGTTCTTTTTCTCGAGAGCTGGCCAGGTCAGCAATTATCAGATTACACTGATAAAATTTTTGCGTATATGTAAGTACGTAATATTTTAATTGGTATTCACGTACTTCATAATATTTTGAATACAATTGTTGTTTTGAAAACTATTACTATCTGAGAACGCACTATCGTCAGAATGTAATTATCTGAATGAAGCAAATGACATTCTTAATGAAGAAGCTATTTGACACATCGATCTTTCAGAACGGGCGGAAGATGGTACGCATTTTCGCTGAATGTCAGAAAGGTGATCAGCATTATGCTACTCAGGAGTTACGTGCCGATTAGAATAACCGCAGGCAAGCTGTACACTTTAAACTTGGAGAATTTTTCCTCAGTAAGGCAGCTTCTTCTCGAATATATGACTTGTTGCACACACAACTACATTGCCGGAAATATTAACGTATTCTTTTTTTAAAGGTCGTACGCACGTCATTCTCTTACTTCACCGTTCTTTGCTCTATGCAATGAGCGTTGTGGAAAAAGCAAATATCAATGACAGTACACGCGTATTATATTTTTCGGCAAGTGTGCTATACATTGTAAGCTATTATTACGTATACTTTCACGATAATAAACAATGAGAAAAATAATTATTTTTATATATTTTATATTTTGTAACATCATGATAATGACGATCTACATTTTCAAATATTACTTGTATTTATTCATGTCTATATATATTTTTCTAGTAAATTTAACAATTTTATGTTTACTGTATTATATGATGAATAATCTTTTTACAGCTTCGCACTTACTCGCGCAAATTTCGGAAATCTTCTGGAAGATTTCTAGCAAAACGCGTGTGGTTAAGTGCATTAGTCGAAACTATTATATCAAAAAGCATGGACGACGAGAGATCTCCTAAATTTTATTTTTATTACGTTTAGAACTTTTACTGCATAGATCGTAGAAGCATAAAGTATGACGACGCTGCACGTACCACCTTAAATCAAATTGGGTGAAATTTGATGCCATCAACGAAATGAAAATAGTTGCCATATTATAGCATTGTTATTTTACTCACCGCGGAAAAGCTTACGTATGACATAATGATGATTTTACCCGCGGTTATAATTGACGCTCTTCTGCTTCTCATCATAATTATCACTAGAAGCTTTCTTTGGTTTGTTGGCATATCGTACCACTTCATGTTGTACCTGTAAATGCATTATAATTATGTATAAATATTTTTTGAAAGGTATTAAATTTTTAAAAATCCTTGTTGAATATAAAATCTTTTAATTTCATTGATTCTTTTATTTACTATTTCGTTATATTTGACATAATTTGTCGACTCTAGAATTATCACGTAAAGCATACGCGGATTGATGGACTTCTTCGCTGCTATCCATCATGTTCTGACCTTGCCAATTCTCGAAGAACATATTGAAGAGAAGCACATCCAAAAAAGTTATGTGCTTCAGAACATGATTGATGTCCGCCGTATTCACAATCGCCTAAACAAAAGTACGTAATAAGACCAAGGCATAATAATCAAATAATTTGCGTCTACCTGAAATCCTAAGATACTTAAAACTACTGTGTTAGTCCCCAAATGCACGAAAAGAGGTGCCCTGTGTAACGACTCCGTAGCGCTAGCAAATCTGCCATGATACGTATAAAAGCATCACTTAAAGTACTATTGTCTGTAATAATAATGAACAATGTAAGTACACAAAGTATACTAACTGTATCGCTTCTGCGTGCCTGCGAATGCTGTACACGATATTTGAGAACATTTTATCCCTCCTCGAAATCGGCGTTGAGACATCATTTCCATATTCAGATGCACTTTCTAAACGACATCTATGCGATTGAAAATCATTTAAAATAATCCACAGGTGAAAAAAGTGAACTCTTGATTTCGCTGAGGCATTAATTAATACAATTCACCTTATAGCTGCAAATAAACCGCAGCAATGCTGAACGAGCGTCAGGTAGAACACGTCGAATACGCCGTGTAAGACCGAGTAATATACGTCGCATACGAGGGAATGTATAAAAATTGGAACGTAATACGTTTCTACATCGACCATGTAATTAACATGATACGGTAATCCTCTTTGCGTGCTTTGCGTGTTGCTTGACGAGTTGTTTCCGGTGGATTCCACCGAAATAAATTTAGATAAAAATGTTATAAGCATGAAAATAGTGCAGTGGGTAAGCACCATACCTGATTCAAAAGGCGTAGAAACAATATAAAAATATAATATAAAAGTCAGATAAGAGTACAACGTGCTGAGAGGATTTTTTGTGTAGATAGAAATGTAATATATCAAATTATCCCGTAAGTAATATCGTTTCTCATGTTAATTAATTATTAACTAATTAAATTGATCTTAATAAATCAAAAGTTACAATTTAGAACAAATACATCATCCACCGTATTCTTTTTTTGCTCCAATTTGATTACCATTTATTTTTATAATATATTAATATTTTACACTGGAAATTTGTTTTAAGAAGCGACATTAAATGTAGGATGACCTAATATTTTTGTTACACTGGACAAGCAAACTCACCGAAATAAACATAGCCTACATTTCGCCCATATAACGCATACGAATGTAAAATCGTGGTCTCTTCGTCCGATTTTGGAGAATACCAATACTCTTGCATTTTCCTCAGAAGTATCTTGATCTGTAGCTTGAAATCAGTTTAAGTACGATCTTGCATCACGTTTTATCGTGATGAGTTTTAATTGACATCCATATTGATTAAATTAATAACCGCTACGTTTATTTACGCACCTTCGGTAACGTATACATCGCGCAGACCAGTTTAAACAATGCCACTATAGCGAGAACTAAGAGTGGCAAGCAGTCAACCACTTCTAAAGAGTCTGGCCAAACTTCAATCATACCCAGCACCTATATTCGGCACACGTTACATTATTCGCGTTATTAATCGTGCAATTGATCGTGGATATCTTGGATTTGTAATATAACTTTATAATACATCCTGTCATAGTCCAGTTAAATTCGCGGCATGCTTCAAAGTACGCGTGTCTGTGTAAAAAAAATAAAATAAAACCATACTCTCTGCGTCGCAATATAATGTATTAACAATAGCCTTGTCGAAAGCAGTATTTCATGTTTCTACAATTTCCCAATGCTTGAATAGTAGAGTGTCGATAGCATGCTTCGCGATGATAAAATATTAACGCGTTTACATTTAAAAAAAAATCTTTAGTACACAGATCATCATTTTTTAATATTAATAAGATCAATTTTATTTTTTACATTGGCAAAATCGATTTTATTTATCTTTATAGACATTAAATGAAAAGTAGTGGCTGTCACAAACTGTAACACTAATTTTTCACGAGATCGATAAGAAGTCGGTACGTCACATGCATGCTTGCGTGCTGCATATGTGTAATAAGTGTATTGAATGTATACCTCGAAAATCAATCCAGTTCCGAGCACAAGCAAAACTGCAAGATATATCACGCAACGTTGGCTCATCGTCTGATAGGGCCAGATACCAGCAACGCTCAACAGAGTTCGAATAATATTGTAATGTGACTGTTGAAAGAACTTATCGATATTGTCCATCGTGTCTCTTATCTACCGCCACTGGTTTGCGAGATTCATTGAATTGTCAAGGGATATAAATCCCAGACAGTCACTCATGAAAAATTCTGTTTAATACTAATGACTGTGCGTCGCACAAGACATACGCTACTTCTTTAGATTTATAATGTATCACATAGCAAACGCGAGGAGAACCATTTGCGTGATTGATCGCAAAAATACATATTTGCAGCGAGAGTATTGAAACCACTATTGAAACATGAAAGCAATAATACAAAGTCGCACAGAAACTCTTTAGATTATTATGTAGAAGAGTCTATTGAAACGATTGACTGCAAATTGCAGGAAGGAAAGTTGCGCGGAATACAGAAAAAGACATTCGTGACAGTCTTGTCCTGCACTGAGAGCCGGAAAATCGGAGGCTAAGAGCCTTCCGATAATAGTAAAAATTTACAAGCAGCGTCTTTTTCTTCATTGGTATCGTAAGATTAAGATTTTTTATACTTTTACTAATATTAATTGGCGAAACATTATATTTCTTACGCTCTCGGCAAGTGAGTATAAAATATAGGCTATACTTTCACGAACAATAAGAAAAATAATTACATATTTTGTAACATTATGATAATGTTGATCTATATTTTAAAATATTACCTGCGCGTTTATTCATGTTTATACATATTTTTCTAGTAAATTTAACAATTGTTTACTGTATTATGAAGATAATCTTTTTACAGCTTCACACTTACTCACGTAAATTTCGTCTGGAAGACTTCTGGAAAAACACGTGTGGTTAAATGCATTAGTCGAAAATATTATATTAAGAAGCGTGGACAAAAGGTCTCCTAAATTTTTTATTTTTATTACATTTGGAACTTTTACTGCATAGATCGTAGAAGCATAAAGTATGACGACGATGCACGTATTACCTTAAATCATTAAATTGAATGAAATTTGATACCTTTAACAAAATGATTGCAGATGCCCTAGTGTGGCATTGTTATTTTACTTACCGCGGAAAAATTTACGTATGACAAGTTAACGAGTTTACCCGCCGTTATTCTTGATGGTTTTCTGCTTCTCATCATAATCATCACTAGAAGCTTTCTTTGGTTCGTTGGCATATTGTACCACTTTGTGTTATACCTGTAAATGCATTATATAAATGTTTTTTGAAAAGGATTAAATTAAAAAAAGATCCTTGTTGAATATAAAATTTTTTAATTTAATTGATTCTTTTATCTACTATTTCGTTATATGTATTTGACATATGTAATTTGTCGACTCTAAAAGAATTATTACGAAAAACATACGCGGATTCGTGGACCTCTTCGCTGCTGTCCATCATCTTTTGACCTTGCCAATTTTCGAAGAATGTATTGACGAGGAGAGCATTCAAATAACTGACATGCTTCAGAACGCGATTGATGTCCTCCGTATTCGTAATCACCTAAAAAACAGTACGTATTAAGACCGATGCATAATAATCAAGTAATTTGCGTCTACCTGAAATCCTAAGATACTTAAAACTGATATGTTAGCCCCGACATGCACGAAAAGGGGTACCCTGTATATCGACTCCGTAACGGTAGCAAATCTGCCATGATACGTACAAAAGCGTCACTTAAAGTACTATTATCTGTAATAACGATGAACAATGTAAGTACACAAAGTATACTAACTGTATTACTTCTGCATGCCTTCGAATGCTGTACACGATATTTGAGAAAATTTTATTCCTCCTCGAGATCGGCGTTGAGTCGTCATCGTCATTTCCATGTTCAGATACGCTTTTTAAGCGATATCTATCCGATTGAAAATCATTTAAAATAATCCACACATAAAAAAAGTGAACACTTGGCCTTGCCGGTCATTCATTCAACACCATCATTAACGCAGAACTCACCTTAAAGCTGCAAATAAACCGCAGCAATGCTGAACGAGCGTCAGGTACAACACGTCGAACATGATCATCAAGATCGTGTAAATTACGTCGCATACAGCGGTGTGGATAAAAATTGGAACGTAATATGTTTCTAGATCGACCATGTAATTGACACGATACGGTAATCCTCTTTGCGTGCTATGCGAGTTGCTTGACGAGTTGTTCCCGGTGGATTCCACCGAAATAAATTTAGTTAAAAGTGTTGCAAGTATGAAAACGACGGTGTGGATAAGCAACATACCTGAAATTAAAATTTACAACAAATACGTTATTCATCATATTCTCTCCTGCTCCAATTTGATTACCACTTATTTTTATATTACCATTTTACACTGGAAATTAGTTTTAAGAAGCGACATTAAATGTAGGATGACCTAATATTTTTGTTACACTGCAAACTCACCCATATAAACGTAGCCTAAATTTCGTCCATATATCGCATATGAATGTAAGATCCTGGTCTCTTCGTCCGATTTTGGAGAATACCAATACTCTTGCATTTTCCTCAGAAGTATCTTGATCTGTAGCTCGGAGTCAGTTTAAGTACGATCTTGCAAAAACGCCTTACTGTGATAATTTTCAACTGACATGCATATCGATTAAGTTAACATCGCTATGTTTATTTACACACCTCCGGTAACGTATATATCGCGCAGACCAGTTTAGTCAATGGCACTGCACCGAGAACTAATAGTGGCAAGCAGTCAACCACTTCTAAAGAGTCTGGCCAAACTTCAATCATACCCAGCACCTATATTCGGCACACATTACATTATTCACGAGATTAATCATGGATATCTTGATTTTGTAATGTAATTTTACAGCACGTCTTGTCACAGTTAATTAAGCTCGCGGCATGCAGCATAATGCATGTGTCTTTATAAAAAAAATAAAATCGTACTCCTACATCGCAATATAGTGTATAGTGGATTTGTGTGTGTGTGTGTGTGTCGAACGCAGTATTTCATGTTTTTAAAATCTTCCATTACTTGAATAGTGGCGTAAGCAACGATAGCATGCTCCGCGATGATTAGATATTAACGCATTTACATTAGATGAAAAGATCTTTCGCATACAGATCATTAAACTTTTTTTTAAGTTTTAATAGCGACAAGATCGATTTTATTTTTTACATTGGCAAGATCGATTGTATCTATTTGTATAGACATTAAATGAAAAGTAGTGGCTGTCATAAACGACACTAATTTTCTCACGAGAAAAGAAAGAGGTAAGAAGTCAGTACGTTACATGCATGCTTGCGTGGTGTGTACATGTGACAAGTATATTAAATGTATACCTCGAATATCAACCCGGTTCCGAGCACGAGCAAAAAGCCAACATATGTCGCGCAACGTTGACTCGTCGTGTGATAGGGCCAGAGTCCGCCAACGCTCAACAGAATCCGAATAATATTGTAATGCGACTGTCGAAAGAACTCGTCGACATCATCCATCGTGTCTCTTATCTGACGCCACTGTTTTGCGAGATTCGTTGAATTGTCGAGGGATATAGATCCCGGTCAGCCGCTCATGAAAAATTCCGTTTAACGCTGATGACTGTGCGTCGCAAAAGACACACGCTACTTCTACACGCTTATATCACATAACAAACGCGAACAGCCATTTGCGTGATTGATCGCAAAAATACATACTTGCAGCGAGATTACCCACCATTGAAACATGAAAGCAATAATATAAAGTCGCAAAAACTCTTTAGATTATTATATATGTAGAAGATTCTATCGAAACGATTAACTACAAATTATACTGGAGGAAAAGTTGCGCGGAACACAGAAAGAAATTTTCATAAGAGTCTCGTCTTGCAGTGAAACATAAAAGTCTTCCGATGATAGCGAAAATTTACAAGCACACACTGCATTTTTTTCTTTATTAATATCGTAAAGATTTCTAATACTTCTACTAGTATTAATTGGCGGAACATTAAATTTTGTGTGAAACATGCATGGTACGTATTTGCTTTTGTAATAATAATAACAAATGTAAAATAAAATATTTTCTTAGCATTAGTACTCGATATAAATCTTTCGGTTTATAGGTATTTTTGTCCACTTTAAAGATTAAACAAACGTTTGATTCTGTTCTTTAATTATTTTATCTATATAAGAAACTGTTGCCATTTGTTAAAATATGATGATAAATGTTATTATATTTAGATTTTTACTATAGAGATCGTAATAACATAAAGTATGACGATGAGGCACGCAACACCTTAAAAAATTACAACTTGCACTCTCATAGAATTTTTCTTACATGGTAATTGAATAAAATATAAAGATTTACTTACCGCATTGAAAGTCACATATGACATTATCATAATTTTACCAGCAGTTATTACCAATGGCGTTCTGCTTTTCATCATGATAATTATCAAGAGCTTTCTTGTTGCTATTGACATATTGTACCACTTTGTATTATACCTACACATTTTATATTTTACATTGTGAAATTTTTCATTTATTTTATATATTAATTTATGCATACTATATCCTTGCATTTTTTTTATAACTCCATAATATCTTAATATGATTTTATGTGCAAATATGCGTGTTTGAATATGAGTACAAAACGTACGCGGATTCAAATATCTTCTCACTGAAATCTATGATTTTCTGACCTTGCCAATTTTCAAAAAATACGTTGATTAAGAGTCCATTTAGATAACTAGCGGGTCTTAAAAGATTATTGATTCCACCCATGTTTGTCACCACCTAAAGAGTACCGCAAACAAAATTTTTTAATCAGTTATTTTTATTGAATAATTATTTATTGAATAATTTTCATTATATATTATGATATGACATGAAAAAGCCACAAGAATAAATTGCGGAAATCATATCACTTAAAATATTTTATGTTCCGAATTTATATTTTGAATTTGAAATAATATAAGAGGCACACTAAACAGAACATAATTTCTGTGTATATTTCTCACATTATTCATTAATTTTATATATTTATTGCTAAATATCATTCAAATTCAGAAAAAGAAACTTAAGAAAAAAGAATTCATGAGGACAAAACGATTTAAGTGACCAAGACTTCCAGATTTTATCTTCTATCCAAGAAATGTCATATGGTACAGAATTTTCATCATTTGAAATTCGTACTTGATATCCTAGAACACTCAAACCTAATATGCTTTCTCCAATGTGTACGAATAGAGGCAAACTATACATGGACTCCACAGCAGCGACAAATCTGATGTAAGTATGAAAATATTCGTAAATTATTAATTATTATTAATCACAGAGACGAAAACGCTCGTGCAAACATATGTATACACTGACTCTATTGTCTCCGCATGTCTTCGTACGCAATACGCGACATTTGCGTATGATATATCCTTTGTAAGCGTCAGTGGCAAACAGTTGCTACCCTCTTCGCGGTCGACTGCATTTTCCAATCGATATCTAAAGTTTAACGTTATCCAAATTTTTAATGAAAAATAAATTGTTTCATTTAACGAACAAGTCATTAGTTATTTATATCGAATATACATATGCAGGATTCTATAATAAGTAACTTCAAATTTTTCGGAAACTTCAAATTAGCCCATAAGTTGATATTTTTAGAGTCTCGAGTCTGTTGCGTGTTATTTTGGATTAATAATATGGATAATAGTTTAATTTGGAAAATCCATTTAACCGAAGACCCCGACTTATCATACAACTCAATATATTTTTGCAAATATGTATACTTAAATCTAGATAGCGTGAATTAACCGAATCACTTTACACTCACTTTACGGCTGCAAATAAACCGCAGCAGTGTCCGACCATCGTTAAGTACAGAACGTCGAATACAATTATTAAAACCGCAGTAGAGAATGAGCATGTAGCCGTATGTATAAAAATTGGAATGTAGTACGTGTTTAAATCGACCATGTAATCGACACGATAAACAAATATTACTTGAGAATTATCCGGTGACGTAATGTTCTTATCGGAGCTCGTATGGACAAACCTCAGCATTAATGTCACCATGATGAAGAGAACGGAATGAATAAGTATGAAACCTAATTATATTATTTGTATGAAAAACTTTATATGAACATTTATATGAAAAAAAGACTACAATGTTTGGACACTTGAGCTTCCTATTATTTATACAAATATTGCATTCAGAGACCACGCAGTTATTACAAAAATTTCAAGTACTTCCACAAATATTTACAACCATCCCAAAAACTGTCAGTTAATTTTTTAAAAAATATTTAGAGAATCAAGTTTATTATAAAAGCCACACGTTTCAATCGTTTTATTGTTATTTATCATATAATTCATTTGTCATATAAATCATATATTATTATTGAACCGTTAAACTCACCCGTGTAAGCGTAACCCAAATTCCGTGCGTATATTGCATGTTTGTTATGAATTTTAGCTTCTTCGTCCGATTTTGCGGAGAGGCAATACTCATTTATCTTGATTAGCAATATTTTTAACTGTACTCACGAACAACGTAAATACAATGAACAGTAATAATTCCGTTGTTACAATTTTAGTTATAATATATTATTCGATAATACAATATATTCTTATTTATGTACCTGTGGTAACGCGTACACCACACAGAACATTTTAGCCATTGATGTTGTAACGAAGACTAATAAGGGCAGGGTATCGATCACTGCAAAGGTATCATTCAAAACTTCCACTATACCTAATACCTGCATTTTTCACAGATTACAATTACACACGGAAAATGAACGAAAAACAGAATATTTCCCGTTTTCTACATTCTCAGTGTATTTTTTATTTTAATATATATAATAATTACACAACATGTGTGTGTAATATATGTTATTTCTGTAATTATGACTAAATCACTCAATCGCAAATATTACTGCTTTTGTATGCGCATAAAAGAACATAACGATACAGTTATCAGGAAAATAATATTCAATTTCCACACTCATGCAATCATAAAGATTAAAGCGAGACAGACATACAGACAGAGTACAATATACAATATTTTAGAATAACAGGACGTTTCCTTTCTTTATTTACCTGAAACACAAATCCGGATCCAAGTACTAGTACCATTACGAGGTACGTCAGGTAGCGTCTACGTAACGTATGAAAAGGCCAGAGACCGCTAACGCTTAGTAATATCCGTAAGATTCTGTAATTTGTGTTTTGAAAGAAAAACTGATCAGGTTTGTCCATCTTGTCTCTTGTCTATTTCAGTGTCATTATTATGAGAGCGAAATTCAATCGAGGTGGACTATAGATCAGTTCCCATTAAGAATTCTGTTTAAAGTATAGACTACCAAGTGCTGCGAAACACGTAACGTTAACACGTTTGGAGACCAATACGAACGACTGGATCGATCGCAAAATTACAAGATTGCCTGCCACAAAGTAGTGACGAAGCGGAAAGAAATTATTGTAGAATCGTATGAGAGAAAATATTATTTTGGATTCTGCACATTGTGAGTGACAGAATATGCGACATGAAAATTTTATTTGTGAGTAGAGAAAGACAGTCTAGAATCAGACAGTTGCATAAGAGGTACCGCAGTATGTTACTGTACTAGAAAGCAGAACTTTGTGACTTTTATCAAACGCGCTTTGCTCCACTCTTGTACTTCCGTTGAAGATTTTTTATACTTATTCAATTCTGAATCAGGAGAAATTTAAATTCTCGTGGAAAAATAAATTCACACGCGTAAGTATCAATGTTCTTATCTTTATTTATTATATTCTAAGTGTTGATATACATTATTATTTAAATAACAAACTATTATATTCATCGTTTATATTAACCATAACTTCTTACGCCGAAAAGAAAAATTTGGAACGTTTTAAATTATTGTACAGACCGCAGAACGGTAAAGTACGAAGCAGATGCACGTACAACCTAAAAAAAAATATAAGGAAAGTAACTGTCAATAAAATATTTATTAACAGGAAGATCATCGTGCGGAGAAGTTTGCAAGTCTTACCGCGCTGAAACTCGGAAGAGATAGAATCATGATTTTTCCAACTGTCAATGTGCAAGGTGAGATACTTCTCAACATTACCATGTTTAAGAGCTTTTTGGATTTGCATGATGATTCATACCATTCGCCCCTGTAACTGATTTAAAAAATTTTATTGATGTATGAACTATAAAATAAAAATTGTTGGAAAAATATTTATCTTACAATTTGTCATCATTTTTTCATTAAAAAAAATTAAACAACACTACAGACTTTTGTTACAATAAATGTAGCGAAAAATAATTAAACACATTGAACTTACGTTGATGTGTACACACGGTCACTATGATCGATTACTTGTTGCCCCAACCAACATGCGATAAATAAATGCAACAATTGCGCGGTTATATAACCACCATGTCGAATTGCAAGCTGTGGGGTAAGAGAATCGTTGGTAGCCTGAATGTTCCAAAATAAAAAGCGATTTTAATAATCTTCTTAAATCTTATAAAGTTACATAATTGTGATATACAAAAACCTGCACAGCTGACACACTCATAACTAATATAACGAAACCAATTTCTAGGAAGAATGCCTGCACATAAATGGTCTCTAGACAGCTAGCAAATCTGATTTAAAACATATATATATATATATATATATATATATATAAACAATTATGTAGTATTAATGCATATAAGTAGAAAGTCTTTATATTTTGTATTTGATATATAGATACCAACTGTAAAGCAGCTTTGTGCTTTCGAATGCAGTATACAAAATTCGTGTAAACCTTATCGTCTTTCCTGAGCGAGGCGAGCTCCTTGTCTTGCTCGATGGACTTTTGTATATGCTCTAGTCGATATCTGAACACAAAAAACAAAATTCAAGTCTTTAGAAATGTTTGTTCAATGTCGGTTTAGACCATCAAATACATACCTGACGACTGAAAACAATGCGCAACAATGTTGCACCAAAATAGCCACGCAGGTATCAGACGCGATTACGATAGTAAGACGGATTGTAGTAGCCAGATAATTATGGATTAATACAGGATAATAATACTTCTCGAGATCTATGTAGTATTCCACATGATACGGAAATCCTACTGGTCGCGTCGAATAATTCGATGTTACATCATTACCCAGTATCTTTGGAATTATAGCCAGGAGTGGAAACAGACTGCCAAATGCATATATACCACCTAAATGCAAGCATTACTTTAGAAACATTAATTAAGAATTAATTAAGGAAAGAATAAAATTTATGTTTCCATTTCGAAGCGCTATTGAAACATATTATTTGTTATTATAATGCATCCGACGATTTTCGGATGAGATAAATTTAAACAAATATTTAGATTGATAGTTATCACAATATTAATCTTTATTGTGATTAGTAATATTTATTATGTTAATTTTTCTCTTAAATGTTTAAAATATTTTTTATCGTATAATTTTAATATATATTATACTATAATTGTTATCAATGTCTTACCGGCATAGCCGATTGTAATACTTCTTCCACTCTCGGCAAACTTGTGTAGAATCTCAAATTCGCTTTTGATGGCGCACGATTGCCAGTCCTTTTGTATATGTATGATGAGTATCTTGATCTACGGCTTGAAATTTTATTTCTTGAAAAATGTAAGTTTGCATTTGACAATTGACGCAAAAAATATCGCGGCTATTAGCATACCTTCTTCATATTGTATACCAAGTTCAACAGCTTAATGATGCAAACACCGTCTATTAAGAGCGGTGGTATACATTCGAACGTTGCACTTAAATCGCCGCGTAACGTCACCAAAGCGAGTACCTTAAATTCAATAACAATATTTGCAAGACAAAGATGTTAACGCGAAAAGTACGAAATTCCTTCGCAAAATGTCAACTCAAGGCCTAATAATATGATTCTTTATCTTGATTTTCGCATTTGGTATTGTTTGATTGTACCTGCGTGATGGCTTGCGTTAACCCAATAAACGACAATGCAGAAAAGATGGCTCGTTTGTCTCTAGCCTTCTGAAAAGGCCACTGTCCTAGTAATGAGAGTAGCACACGATTCAGTTTATATTGTCCAGACTGAAAAATATCGCTCGATATACTCATCTTCATCGCTCGGTTGTAACTGTTGCACAATCGACGTCGTCTGACGATTTGCAGTTTCATTAAAAATTCTCTCAGAGAGAGGATATGTACGAAAGACTAGACGATATAGACGATATAAGATATAGACGACAGAAACGATCACAAGACATTAAGATCATTTTCATAACTGTTTTTATCTTATTGTTAGTAGAATAATGAAAGGTTTGGGCGATTTATTATAGATCGAACGCTCACTCCGTTTACGAAGACGAGAATACTTTTCTTGACAAACTTTTCTGCAATAGAGATCAATGTAAAGATAAATCTTCCTATCTCGTATTCTCTTGGTGAATTTTCATGAATAATAAGAGGCACAAATCTGCATGGCTGATTACAATGTGTTAAGAAAAGAACGATCGATTGCAGAGTACATACACAACTCGTGTAATGACAAAGAAAAAGGAAGTTCAAACAAAAAGTCAATTTATCTTACGCGTATCTTTCTTCGCGAAATTCACAATTTGCTGATATTTTCTGTTGTATAGATTCATCGTTCGTTTCAACACAACTCTTCGTTATGCTAATAGTATGTAATACTATATAAATTTGCATTTTATTTTTGCTACTACTATTTCATAATTTTTTATAATTTTTTTTAAGCAGATAATGTATTTGTATATTCATGGATGATAACACAATCAAGTATAATTGAAAACAATTTAAAAAGCTTATATTATGTATTTATGTGTGTGTTAATATCTTGTGTACAAAATTGTATAATATTTTAAGTAACTGTTTATTAATACAGTGACAAAATGGCAACACATACATACATATATTTCCCAGTCGTTACATCAGATTTTGTAAAAGAAACTAATTTAATTTAATTTAATTAATTAATTAAACAAATTAATTTAATTTAATTAATTAAATTAAGCTAATACCGTTTTTCTCTCTGCAAAATATAATTATTAAAATAACAATAATACAGTGAGTGACATCATATGCGCGTGTAGCAGATATGTATATTTATCACTCATTACATCGACATATCATATTTTGAATAAAAGAGTTAATATAACATAAGATCGTTATTTTCATTATTATCATATAAAAACATTTAATAAATGTAAAAATGCTGAAATTACAACATATTCGTTCCATTACACAAATAAGCTAACAATTACTACTAACATATTATTTGTATATCGTCAGCCTTTTATCAAAAATCTCCTCACTACTTTTTGCTCTTCAGTGTTTTTATACAGCAATTATTGTAATGATATTAGCATCGTAAAATAAGATATGCAGGCTTGTATAATCTGAAAATGTAAAATCGCAAAGATGTTGGATTTTGTCAACTAATCACCGAAATGATAATACATTCGTACATACCGCACTAAAGTTTTCCATCGACATTATATACATTTTCCCAGCCGTTATTTGGCACGGTTTAGTAGCGCGGAGTAAAGTGAATTTTAACAATTGTCTGGATCTCAGCGAAATCGCGTACCAGTTGCAGTTGTAACTATTAATGAACTCAATATTTATTTTTCGTACAAAAATATTTTTTATATTGATACTTACTAAATAATAATACTGATTTTTAAACTATCTAACGAAATGCAGATCCATAGAAACATGATATATATATCGCGAACAATTTTGTCAAAAATATATATGCAAATTTTTTGTCCTTTAATTCAATATCCCAAAAAATAAAAATAATCGATTTTAAAATAAAACTAATTCGATTTGAAATTGCACAACAAGAATGCGCACATTATTCCTTGCACTCCGCTGCTGTAGTCGATCAGTTGTTGTGACATCAAACTCAGGTAATATACATGTAAGACTTGCGCCACATTTATAACGACGATTCTAATAATTGTATCCAATTGATTGTCCAACAATATTAACTTTAACAATATGCAATTTCTTAGATGTTATATAAAAAGCATAGATCAGTTATAACATGCAAATTTGCCGACTATTCACCTCAGCCGCGCTGAAACTTAAGCATACTATAACAGTTCCTAGCAGAACCAGAAAGAATGTTGAGTAAGCAGAAGCAAGCACTTCGGAAAAACTTTGTATGAAATGGTGAAATAGATGTATTATCATATTAAGTAGATGTAATATAAATAGTTTAGTTCAACTTAGAGAATATGGCATAAGACTATATATGTACATGCACGTATAATATATGACAACATATACATAAATTGTGTACTTTGTCAATGTTAATAAAAATTTACACAAATTAAAAATCTGATTAATCTGATTAATAAAATCTTTCACGTAAAGTAGCGAACTGTGCAATATATGTATATACCAAGATATGATATTAACTTTAAAGCATTTTTATACGATTTGATGCAGCCAATTATGATATGATATGCTTCATCGTCTGCTATGTTTGGCTTGAGCATCCATTGAGCTTCAGCTTGAGCACATTCCAAAGATCTTATGCGCTCCATGTTAAATCTATTTAATAATAATGATTTCCTTCAATACCTCCTTGGTACTACCTTTGCGTTCGCAAGAGTGACTTACCGTATACCCTCAAACAATGCGCAAGTATGCTGTATGCAAAGTACAAATATACAATCAACTGCTATCACTATCGATAATATGTAGAACACGCTAATAAACGCGTATAGCATCAACAGAGTAAAATATTTCTCCACATCAATCACGTGTTCCAACCGAAACAAAAATCCGGCTTCATACGTTTCGTTCGCCGGTAAAACCTTATATATTACACTGACAACGATCGGCATCGTAGAATAAAAAATCCACGCGGAGTACATTGCCACTACAAGCAATCAATATTTATTTCCTCAACTCTTATAACTCTAAAACTCACGACTTAAGGAACTCAGGACTACTTAAGGAAAAAAAGTCTCTTTGACATAAAGAGGAGAGCTAATGAAAACCTAAATGCGTAATAATATTAGTATTAAACTATCGTAATTGTGGAATTATTATTACATCAAAAGTGTAAAGAAAAGTGAATAAAAGTAATAAAAAAGGGAAAAGAAAATTTTATTTCTCGACTAAAAGATAACATAATTTTTTTAATGAGCAAATTGCAGATTATATTGAAGACCAAACTTCGCGACATATCGTTCTCATCCGCTAAACACTCAAACTTCAGCCAATCTGATAGAAAAACTCCTAATATATTGTTAATATGTATATACATACTACATATATTATGATATACATATATATATATATATATATATATATCATAATATAAATTAGTATATAAATATTATACGTATACATATATCCTGTTACCAAATTAGTATAAATTAAAAACGGCTTACGTGTGTAATATATAGTAAAGATTCTGCTTTCCTCCGCGTGGTTCCGCAATATTTCGTTCTCTGGGCCTGTTGGTATCATCTTCCAAGTTTCTTCGATACGATCCAAAAGATTCTTCATCTATGGTTTAAACAAATTTGTTCGATTTCACAACCACGAAATGATTCAGGTAATTTAGCGACAAAATATGATTTGCAGACTTTATATTTATTGTACAAATGATTAGCCATCTTTCCTACGCTGGCAAAATTTATCAGTGTGGTTGACAGATTCTCTATGACAATAGACAAATCCTTGATGCCGCTTATCAAGCTCCACAACTACGAGATTCAAACAATGATCACTTTCGATTTTAACGTAAAACTGTTATACGGTATATCCCCTTACAAAGATGTTACATCACCTCTAAGCTCGAATAACTACCAACAAACAATAACGTAATGGTAGTCATTACGTTACCCTTCAGACGCGATTGATACGGCCATAGGCCTACGATGGACAGTATTACTTTGTTAAGATAATAGTAACGACTGTTGTAGACAGACATTCTAGCAAGTTACCAAGGAAGTACTGTGGGCTCATCAGACATTACATCGAATATTTATACCTAATTACGAGTCTTATTGTGTATTCCTTTGGAGCTGCAGAAATAAACTTTTCTGCTGAAAGATAATGGAGCTATACCAGAAAATCCACTGCAAACGCGCAGCATTGCATGTTTATGAATAATGAATCATCTTTTTCTCCCCACGCGTTCTTCTTTGTACAACCGATATTTGTTAACTGATTATCAAGCGCAATTTGTAAAACTGTAGAACAGGAAATAATACAAGGCATATGAGATTTCAACATCAAAGCTGAAACAGGCAGATTTATTGACTCTTAAGAAAGAAATGCCATTTAAATTGTTGCCTCTTCCTCACAATGCTTTAGTTTAGTCGATGGAGTAGTATGTAGTGTTACTTTATAACGTCGCGTGACTATCATCGTGATACAGATTGTACATAACAGTCTATTTTTGATATATTGGAAGGATGTTAATAATATTTTTTTGTATTATTCTAAAGTGCAACTATTTCTATTCTACCGTGATTGTTTTAATCTGGTGAGCTATCATGATAAACATGTTGAATGAGTATGTACGTAAGCAAGTTGAGTTATAGACAGTATAACTCAAATAACAAGCGCACGTCATAAACTCCCACTTCTACCTGCGCGCCGTTACCTTCCGAGGCTTACAGCGTTGCTAACTTTTCGAATTTAGCTGTAACACATTCGAAATATGACTTTGACATGTCAAACTGGAAGAAAATGCAAAAAAATCGATTTTTTCGATCCGACAAAGTAGGGAGACTCCTTAAGATTAAACTGCATTATATGTACAATTGAGTGCATGAAACCAACGCGCATTGTGCAAAGACTAACACAAAATACGCGAATGACAAATATATAGTGGCACAATATGTACGCGTAGGAAATATGCATATATTATATATTTACCAGTTTTTTACACATTACATCTACATATTCTATTTTGTATAAAAGAACTAATATGACATAAAATCGTTATTGTATTCGTTATTATTATGAAACAACATTTAATAATTACAAAACTGCCGAAATTATAATATATTCATTTCATTAGACATAAAAAAAATAATCATTACTATTAACATATTGTAAGGCTTTTATTACAAATCGCCTCATTATAAATTCCTCTTCGACATTCTGTACAAAAATTATTGCAATGATAGAAGCATCGTGACATAAGATATGCAGGCTTTTATAATCTGAAAATGTAATATTTCAAAGATATTGCATTCTACAAAATAATCACCGAAATGATAACACATTCATACGTACTGAACCAAAGTTCTCCATCGACATTACATACATCTTTCCAGCCGTTATTTGGCACGGTTTAGTAGCGCGCAATAAAGTAAATTTTAACAATTGTCTGGATCTCAGCGAAATCGCATACCAGTCGCAGTTGTAACTATTCAATTATTCAACATTTATTTTTCCATACCTTCTCGTTTACTCAATAACAATCATTTTTAAACTATCTAAAGGAATGCGCATGCAGATCCATAGAAATATATAGTAAAAAAACTATATATCGTAAAATCTGTTCTCAAATGTATATGTGCAAATATTTGTTTGCCTATTAATTTAATATTCCAAAAGATAAAACATGATTCAGTTCGAAAGTTCACAACAAATACGCGTACATTACTTCTTGAATGCCACTGCTGTAGTCGATCAGTTGTTGTGACATTAAACTCAGATAATATATATGTAAGACTTCCGCCACATTTAGAGCGACGATTCTAATAATCGCGTCCAATTGATTGTCCACTAGCAATAACTTTAACATTATGAAATTTCTTCAATATTTTATATAAGAAGCACATATCAGTCACAAATATTCAAATTTACCGAATATTCACCTGAGCCACACTGAAACTTAAGCACAGTATAACCATTCCTAACAGAAGTAGAAAAAATGTTGAATACGCAGAAGCAAGCACATCGAAGAAGCTTTGCATGAAACGATGAAATAGATGTATTATCATATCAAGTAGATAAAATATAAATAGTTTAGTTCAACTTAATAGAAAATATGGCATAAGACTACATGTACATGCACGTTTAATACACGACACCACATACATAAGTTGTGTACTTTATGGAAATGTGTTAATTAAAATTTACACAAATTTAAAAGAGAAATCTGATTACAAAAATTTTTCATGTAACAAATATTTAAAGTAGCGACCTGTGCAATACATGTATAAATTAAGCTATGATATTAACTTTAAAGCATCCTTATACGATTTGATGCAGCCAATTATGATATGATATGCTTCATCGTTTGCTACGTTTGGTTTCAGCATCCATTGAGCTTCAACTTGAACACAATCCAAAGATCTTATGCGCTCCATATTAAATCTATTTAATAATAATGATTTCCTTCAATACCGCCATTGGTACTACCTTTGAGTTCGCAAAGGCGGCTTACCGTACTCCCTCAAACAATGCGGAATTATGCTGTATGCAAAGTACAAAAATGCTGTCAACTGCTATCGCTATCGATACTATGTAGAAGACGCCAATGATCGCAAGTAGCATCAACAGAGTAAAGTACTTTTCCACATCAATCACGTGTTCCAAGCGAAACAGATATTTGGTTTCGTACGTTTCGTTCGTCGGCAAAAACGTGTATAATCCACTGCTAACGATCGGCATCGTAGAGTAAGAAATCCATACGGCATACATTGCCACTGCAAGAAATCAACTTTCTTTTTCTCTTATTATTCTACATCATCAGTAGAACTAATGTAACCTAAATGCATAATAATTAATATCAAGATATCTTAAGGGAGGAATTATAACATCAAAAATATGAAGAAAATGCTTGTTTTTGAACGTATTAATCCTATTTCATTTGTTGTCAGTTATTCAAAAGAAAGGACAAAAATTACGTTTTATTTCTTGAATAAAATTCCCTGACTACGTACTAATTTATTTTTATAAGCAGACTGAACATTATATGGAATACAACTTTGAAATATTGATTTCTCACTCGCTAAACACTCAACTTTCAGCAGTAGAAAATCTTAATGTATTGTTCCAATATATGTATATATATACATATATGTCAATATTAATATATTATTATAAATATTATATTATATTGTTACTAAATTATTATAAATAAAAACGGCTCACATGCATAATGTACAGTAAAGCTTCTGCTTTCCTCCGCGTAGGTCCGTAATATTACGTTCTCTGGGCCTGTTGGTATCATCTTCCAAGTTTCTTCGATACGAACCAAAAGATCCTTCATCTACAGCGTAAACAAGTTTGTTTGATTTCAAAATCACGAAATGATTCATTTTATTTAACGCGGCAGAATATGACATGCGGACTTTGTAATTATTGTACAAATTATTGACCAATTTTCCTATGACAAAAATGTTTGCCATTGTGGATGACAGATTCTCTATGACAATAGACAAATCCGTTATACCGACTATCAGGGTCCACAACTGCGAAGTTCAAGAACGAGTGATCAGTCTCGATTTTAACGTAACACTCTTGTACAGTATATCCCCTTACAAACATGTCTAAATCACCTCTAAGCCCGCATAACCGCCAGCACACAACAACGTAATGATAGCCATTACGTTTCCCTCCAATCGCGATTGATACGGCCATAGGCCTACGATGGACAGTACTACTTTGTTGAGATAATAGTAACGACTGTTGTAGACAGACATTCTAGCAAGTTGCCAAAGAAGTACTGCGAGATCATCGGATATCACATCGAATATTTATACCTAATTACGGATCTCATTGTGTATTCCTTTGGAGCTGCAGAAATAAAATTTTCTGTTATGAAAGGTAATAGAGATGTTCTAGAAACTTCACTGTAAACGCGCAGCATTGCATGTTTATGAATAATGAATCATCTTTTTCCCAACACGCGTTGTTCGTTGTACAAACGATATGTGTTAACCGACTATTAAGCGCAATTTGTAAAACTGTAGAACAGGAAATAATACAAGGCATATGAGATTTCAACATCAAAGCTGAAACAGGCAGATTTATTGACTCTTAAGAAAGAAATGCCATTTAAATTGTTGCCTCTTCCTCACAATGCTTTAGTTTAGTCGATGGAGTAGTATGTAGTGTTACTTTATAACGTCGCGTGACTATCATCGTGATACAGATTGTACATAACAGTCTATTTTTGATATATTGGAAGGATGTTAATAATATTTTTTTGTATTATTCTAAAGTGCAACTATTTCTATTCTACCGTGATTGTTTTAATCTGGTGAGCTATCATGATAAACATGTTGAATGAGTATGTACGTAAGCAAGTTGAGTTATAGACAGTATAACTCAGATAACAAGCGCACGTCATAAACTCCCACTTCTACCTGCGCGCCGTTACCTTCCGAGGCTTACAGCGTTGCTAACTTTTCGAATTTAGTTGTAACACATTCGAAATATGACTTTGACATGTCAAACTGGAAGAAAATGCAAAAAAATCGATTTTTTCGATCCGACAAAGTAGGGAGACTCCTTAAGATTAAACTGCATTATATATACAATTGGGTGCATGAAACCAACGCGCATTGTGCAAAGACTAACACAAAATACGCGAATGACAAATATATAGTGGCACAATATGTACGCGTAGGAAATATGCATATATTATATATTTACCAGTTTTTTACACATTACATCTACATATTCTATTTTGTATAAAAGAACTAATATGACATAAAATCGTTATTGTATTCGTTATTATTATGAAACAACATTTAATAATTACAAAACTGCCAAAATTATAATATATTCGTTCCGGTAGATATAAATAAACTAATCATTACTATTAACATATTGTGAGGTTTTTATTACGAATCGCCTCATTATAAATTCCTCTTCAACATTCTGTACAAAAGTTATCGCAATGATAGAAGCATCGTGAAATACGATAAGCAGGCTTTTATAATCTGAAAATATAATATTTCAAAGATATTGCATTCCACAAAATAATCATCGAAATGATAATACATTCATACGTACTGAACCAAAGTTCTCCATCGACATTACATACATCTTACCAGCCGTTATTTGGCACGGTTTAGTAACGCGCAATAAAGTAAATTTTAACAATTGTCTGGATCTCAGCGAAATCGCATACCAGTCGCAGTTGTAACTATTCAATTATTCAATATTTATTTTTCCATACCTTCTCGTTTACTCAATAACAATCATTTCTAAACTATCTAAAGGAATGCGCATGCAGATCCATAGAAATATATAGTAAAAAAACTATATATCGTAAAATCTGTTCTCAAATGTATATGTGCAAATATTTGTTTGCTTATTAATTCAATATTCCAAAAGATAAAACATGATTCAGTTCGAAATTGCCCAATAAATATGCGTACATTACTTCTTGAATGCCACTGCTGTAGTCGATCAGTTGTTGTGACATTAAACTCAGATAATATATATGTATGACTTCCGCCACATTTAGAGCGACGATTCTAATAATCGCGTCCAATTGATTGTCCAACAGCAATAACTTTAACATTATGAAATTTCTTCAATATTTTATATAAGAAACATATGTCAGTCACAAATATTCAAATTTACCGAATATTCACCTGAGCCGCACTGAAACTTAAGCACACTACAACCATTCCTAACAGAAGCAGAAAAAATGTTGAATACGCAGAAGCAAGCACATCGAAGAAACTTTGCATGAAACGATGAAATAGATGTATTATCATATTAAGTAGATATAATATAAATAGTTTAGTTCAACTTAGAGAATATGGCATAAGACTATATGTACATGCACGTATAACATATAACAACACATAATACATTGTGTACTTTATGTGAATGTGTTACTAAAAATGTATACAAATTTAAAAGAGAAATCTGATTACAAAACTTTTTCACGTAAAGTAGCGACTTGTGCAATACATGTATAAATTAAGATATGATATTAACTTTAAAGCATCCTTATACGATTTGATGCAGCCAATTATGATATGATATGCTTCATCGTTTGCTACATTTGGTTTCAGCATCCATTGAGCTTCAACTTGAACACAATCCAAAGATCTTATGCGCTCCATATTAAATCTATTTAATAATAATGATTTCCTTCAATACCTCCATTGGTACTATCTTTGAGTTCGCAAAGGTGGCTTACCGTACTTCCTCAAACAATGCGGTATTATGCTGCATGCAAAGTACAAAAACGCTGTCAACTGCTATCGCTATCGATACTATGTAGAAGATGCCAATGATCGCAAGTAGCATCAACAGAGTAAAGTACTTTTCCACATCAATCACGTGTTCCACGCGATACAGATATTTGGTTTCGAACGTTTCGTTCGTTGGCAAAAACGTGTATAATCTACTGATAACGATCGGCATCATAGAGAAAGAAATCCATACAGCATACAGTACCACTGCAAGAAATCAACTTTCTTTTCAAAAACTCTTATTATTCTACATCATCAATCAGTAGAACTAATATTAAACCTAAATGCATAATAATTAATATCAAGCTATTTTACGTGAAGAATTATAATATACTATGAAATATGAAGAAAACGGTGGTTTATGAAAGTTTTAATCCTCTTTCACTTGTCATCAGTTACTTAAAGAAAGGACAAAAATTACGTTTTATTTCTTGAATAAAATTTCCTGACTATGTAATAATTAATTTTTATATGAGCAGATTGAACATTATATGGAATACAACTTTGAAATATTGATTTCTCACTCGCTAAACACTCAACTTTCAGCAGTAGAAAATCCTAATATATTGTTATAATATATGTATGTGTCGCATATATGTCGCAATATTAATATATTATTATAAATATTATATTATAGTGTTACTAAATTATTATAATTAAAAACGGCTCACTTGCATAATGTATAGTAAAGCTTCTGCTTTCCTCCGCGAAGTTCCGTAATATTTCGTTCTCTGGACCTGTTGGTATCATCTTCCAAGTTTCTTCGATGCGATCCAAAAGATCCTTCATCTATAGCTTAAAAAAAATTTTTTGATTTCACAATCACGAAATGATTCATTTAATTTAGTGCGACAGAATATGACATGCGGACTTTGTAATTATTGTACAAATTGTTGACCATTTTTCCTATGACCATAATGTTTATCAGTGTGGATGACAGATTCTCTATGATAATAGATAAATCCGTTATACCGGCTATTAAGCTCCACAACTGCGAAGTTCAAGAACGATTGATCAGTCTCGATTTTAAACGTAACACTCTTCTACAGTATATTCCCTTACAAACATGTCTAAATCACCTCTAAGCCCGAATAACCGCCAGCAAACAACAACGTAATAATAGCCATTACGTTCCCTTCCAATCGCGATTGATACGGCCATAGGCCTACAATGGACAGTAGTACTTTGTTAAGATAATAGTAACGACTGTTGTAGACAGACATTCTAGCAAGTTACCAAGGAAGTACTGCGGGATCATCCAGATATCACATCGAATATTTATACCTAATTACGGGTCTTATTGTGTATTCCTTTGGAGCTGCAGAAATAAACTTTTCTGTTATGTAAGATAATAGAGATGTTCCAGAAAATCCATTGCAAACGCAGCGTTGCATGTTTATGAATAATGAATCGTCTTTTTCTCAACGTGCGTTCTTCTTTGAACAAGCGATATTTGTTAAACGACTGTTATATAAGCATAATTTGTAAAACTGTAGAACAGGAAATAATACAAGAAATATGAGGTTTCAATATCAAAGCTGAAACAGGCAGATTTATTCACTCTTAGAAAGAGATATCATTTAAATTGTTTCCTCTTTCTCACAATGCTTTAGTGTAGTCAATGCTTTAGTCGGTGGAGCGATACTTTGTAATGCGTGGCTGTCATCGTGACACAGATTGTATATATTAACAGTTTACTTCATGTCTATATTAGAAAGATGTTAATAATACTATTTGTTTTATATTATTCTAAAGTGCAAATAGTTTTGTTTTAACTATGACTGTTTTAATGTGGTAAGCTATCATGATAAACAAGTTGAATGAATATATGTGTAAGTTGAATCAGACAATATCTCATTGTTAGAAAACAGGCGCATAAAACGGCACTCTCAATATTATTATTTCGCATGACAAGATACGGATTCGTACTTCCGATGCGATAATTGCTTGCACGATATGTTTATGGTAATTTAGCATTTTTGTAAATAATTTCATGCAATTTTGTAGAAAATTTGACCAATATTTAGCGACTAATTGCTCCGCGAATTTAAAGGATCGTCTTATTCTCAACGGCCATTCATGCATGACAAAGCCCTCAAGTACATACTAATGTATATAATGACGCACCCAAAACCTATTCCTTAAAATTTCGTGAAACGCGTAAAGCGCGTGGTTAAATCATTTGCGACATTTATGATGAGCCGAAATTTTAATATATTCGTTCCATTAGGTATAAATAAACTAACTATTACTATGCTATTACCATATTGTGAAGTTTTTATTATCACTTCACTATAAATTCCTCTTCAACATTCTGTACGACAGTTATCGCAATGATAGGAGCATCGTGAAATAAGATACGTAGGCTTTTATAATCTGAAAATGTAATATTGCAAACATATTACATTTTACCAAATAATCACCGAAATTATAATACATTCGTACGTACTGAACCGAAGTTCTCCATCGACATTACATACAGATTTCCAGCCGTTATTTGACACGGTTTACTAGCGCGCAGTAAAGTAAATTTTAACAATTGTCTGGCTCTCAGCGAAATTGCGTACCAGTCACAGTTGTAACTATTCAATTATTCAACATTTAATTTTCCATACTTTTTCGTTTACTCAATAACAATCATTTATAAACTATTTAAAGGAATGCGCATGCAGATCCATAGAACTATGTATATCGTAAAACCTTTTCTCAAATCTATAGATATATTCCAAATATTCCATAAAATAAAAACATGATTCAGTTCGAAATTGCAAAACAAATATACGTACATTACTTCGTGCATTCCATTGCTGTAGTCGATTACTTGTTGCGACATAAAACTCAGATAATATATATGTAAGGATTGCGCCACATTTAGAGCGATGGTTTTAATAAACGTATCAAATTGATAGTCCAACAGCATTAACTTTAACAATATATACTTTCTTAAATTAATATTTTGTATAAAAAGCACATATCACTCACAAATATTTAAATCTTCCGAATATTCACCTGAGCCGCACTGAAACTTAAGCACACTATAACAATTCCTAACATAAGCAGAAACAATGCTGAATAAGCAGAAGCAAACACCTTGGAAAAGCTTTGCATGAAATGGTAAAATAGTATTATCATATGAAGTAGATGTAATATAAATAGTTTAGTTCAACTTAATAGGAAATATGACATAAGGCTATATGTACATGTACATATAATATATGACAACACGTATATAAATTGTGTACTTTATGTGAATGTGTTAATTAAAATTTACACAAATTTGAAAGAGAAATTTGATTAACAAAATCTTTCACGTAAAGTAGCGACTTGTGCAATACATGCATATACCAAAATATGATATTAACTTTAAAGCATTCTTATACGATTTGATGCAGCCAATTATGATATGATATGCTTCATCATCAGCTACATTTGGCTTCAGTAGCCATTGGGCTTCAGCTTGAGCATAATCTAAAGATCTTAAATGCTCCATGTTATATCTATTTAATATTAATGATTTCCTTCAATACGTCCATTGGTACTACCTTTGTATTCGCAACTTACCGTATTCGCGACTTACCGTATACTCTCAAACAGAGCGCAAATATGCTGTATGCAAAGTACAAATATACAGTCAACTGCTATCACTATCGATAATATGTAGAACACGCTAATGATCGCGAATAGCATCAACAGATTAAAGTACTTTTCCATATCAACCACGTGTTCTACGCGAAACACAAATTTGATTTCGTACGTTTCGTTCGTCGGCATAAACATGTATAATCCACTCATAACGTATGGCATCGTAGAGTAAAAAATCCATATGGTATACATTGCCACTGCAAGAAGTAAATTTTCTTTTTCTCTTATTATTCTAAAAATCACTAGAACTAATGTAAACCTAAATGCATAATAATTAATATCAAGTTATCTTAAATGAGAAATTATAATATCAAAAATATGAAGAAAACCCTGGCTTATGAAAGTTTTAATCCTCTTTCATTTCCTGTCAATTATTCGAAAGAAAGAACAAAAATTACGTTTTATTTCTTGAAACAATTTCCTGACTACGTAATAATTTATTTTTATATAAGCAAACTAATCATTAGATGGAATATAACTTTGAACTATTAATTTCTCACGCGCTAAACACTGAACATTCAGCAGTAGAAAATCCTAATATATTGTTATAATATATGCATATATACATATATGTCGCAATATTAATATATTATTATAAATATATTATAGTATATTGTTACTAAATTATTATAAATAAAAACGGCTCACATGCATAATGTACAGTAAAGCTTCTGCTTTCCTCCGCGTAGTTCCGTAATATTTCGTTCTCTGGGCCTGTTGGTATCATCTTCCAAGTTTCTTCGATACGAACCAAAAGATCCTTCATCTACAGCGTAAACAAATTTGTTTGATTTCACAATCACGAAATGATTCATTTTATTTAACTTGACAAAATATGATATGCGGACTTTGTAATTATTGTATAAATTGTTGACCATCTTTCCTATGGCGAGAAAGTGTGACACTGTGCATGCCAGATTCTCTATGACAATGGACAAATCCGTTATACCGGCTATCAAACACCACAACTGTGAAGTTCAAGAACGAATAATCAGTCTCGATTTTAACGTAACGATGTTATACTCTTACAAACATGTTTAAATCACCTCTAGGACCGCATAACTGCCAACAAAGAACAACGTAATAGTAGCCATTACGTTCCCCGCCAATCGCGATTGATACGGCCATAGGCCTACGATGGATAGTATTACTTTGTTGAGATAATAGTAACGACTGTTGTAGACAGACATTCTAGCAAGTTACCAAGGAAATACTGCGGGCTCATCAGACATCACATCGAATATTTATACCTAATTACGGATCTCATTGTGTATTCCTTTGGACATTTCGAAACAAAATTTTCTACTCTGGAAAATAATGGAGAACTGCAAGAAAGTTCACTGCAAGCACAGTGTTGCATGTTTATGAATAATGAATTATCTTTTTCTCAACGCGCGTTCTTCTTTGTACAAGCAATATTTGTTAAACGACTGTTAAGCGTAATTTGTAAATCTGTAGAACAGGAAATAATACAAAGCATATGAGATTTCAGCATCAAAGCTGAAACAGGCAGATTTATTCACTCTTAGAAAAAGATGTTATTTAAATTGTTGCCTCTTTCTCACATTGCTTTAGTTTAGTCGATGCTTTAGTCGATGGAGCCTTTGTAACGCGTGACTGTCATCGTAATGCAGATTGTATATATTAACAGTTTATTTGATGTTTATATTAGAAGGATGTTAATAATACTATTTATTTTATACTATTCTAAAGTGCAAATAATTTTGTTCTTAACAGTGATTGTTTTAATCTGGTGAGCTATCATGATAAACAAGTTGAATGAATATACATACGCATGTATAGGTAAATGCGCGAAAAACATATATAGTGTGGCATAATATGTGTACGCGTAGGAAATATGTAATATATTATATTGTTGCGTCCGGGGTGGTACCGTGTTTTGGAACCACTCGGTGCAACGAACTGATCGTCGTCAGCTGGGAAACAGCTGTGCGCTCTGAGCGAGAAGACAGGGGTCGCCTAGAGACGCGACGCTGACGAGTGACCAGGAGACAGATAAACAGGTAATAAGGTGTAAGTTGAGACCGGACTCTGGTGTAAGACAGACGTACATTCTTAGCGCATGTAAAATAAAGTTTCAGTGCAATTTTTATAAAGAAACGTGTTCTCCTTTCCTTTGCGTGAGTGCCGTTGTAAGAGTGAGAGTGTCCGGGTGTAACAAAATATTTATCACTTTTTAGACATTACATTTACATATTCTATTTTTTATAATAGAACTAATATGACAAAATATTGTCATTGTTTTCATTATTATTATATAACAATATTTAATAATTACAAAAATGCCGAAATTACAATATATTCGTTCCATTAGAATACATAAACTAACCATTACTATTAACATATTACTATACTATTACTATATTATGAAGTTTTTATTATCACCTCACTATAAGTTCCTTTTCAACGTTCTGTACGAAAGTTATCGCAATGATAGAAGCATCGTGAAATAAGATACGTAGGCTTTTATAATCTGAAATTTAATATTGCAAAGATATTGCATTTTCCCAAATACCCACCGAAAGTATAATACATTCGTACGTACTGAACCAAAGTTCTCCATCGACATTACATACATATTTCCAGCCGTTATTTGGCACGGTTTACTAGAGCGCAATAAAGTGAAATGTAACAATTGTCTGGCTCTCAGCGAAATCGCGTACCAGTCACAGCTGTAACTATTAAATTATTCAACATTTATTTTTCCTATCATACTTTCTCATTTACTAAATAAATAACAACCATTTTTAAACTATCTAAAGGAATGCGCGTGCAGAACCATAGAAATATGATATATAGTAAAAATATATATATCGTAAAAACTTTTCTCCAATCTATATTCCAAATATTCCAAAACATAAGAACATGATTCAGTTCGAAATTGCAAAACCAATATGCGTACATTACTTCTTGCATTCCACTGCTGTAGTCGATCATTTGTTGCGACATGAAACTCAGGTAATATATATGTAAGGATTGCCCCATATTTAGAGAACTGATTCTAATAAACGCATCCACTTGATTGTCTAATAGCATTAACTTTAATAATATGTATTTACAATATGTAATAACTATTTTGTATAAAAAGCACTTATTACTCAAATATTCAAATTTACCGAATATTTACCTCCGCCGCACTGAAACTTAAGCACAATATAACAATTCCTAACATAAACAGAAAAAATGTTGAGTAAACAGAAGCGAGCACCTCGGAAAAGCTTTGCATGAAACGATGAAATAGATGTATTATCATATCAAGTAGATGTAATATAAATAGTTTAGTTCAACTTAATAGAAAATATGGCATAAGACTATATGTACATGCACGTATAATATAGGACACCACATATACAGGGTGAGACACCTAAAACAGGTCACCTGAATATCTCAGCTGTTATTGGTGATAGAAAAAAATGTGTCAGACCAAACTTGCATGGTTTCGAAGGACACATAATTTGTTCTAAATGGTTTTTTATTAGGTGAACGCGTAGAGGTCATATGAAGGTCAACTTCGTTTTTTTAAATGGTATGATATGTTTTTTTACGTACCATCTAGTAGAGCGTTTGAAGATGCGCACATTGATCTACGGGTCAAAATCATTCAAGGTTACTGAAGGCCAACTGCAAGGGAAAATAATTTACTTTATATTGCCTAGAGTTCTCTGCTATTGAAAATACTGTAAAATCGGAAATGAAAAAGTTCTAGCCGTTAGAAATTTTTTTTTTCCCGAGAAGTTCTGAGTTGATGATATCATTATTTTTTATATTGCCTAGAGTTCTCTGCTATTGAAAATACCGTAAACTCAGAAATAAAAAAGTTCTAGCACTTAGAAATTTTAGCCTTCAGTGACCTTGAATGATTTTGACTTGTAGATCAATGTGCGCATCTTCAAACGCTCTACTAGATGGTACGTAAAAAAACATATCATACCATTTAAAAAAACGAAGTTGACCTTCATATGACCTCTACGCGTCCACCTAATAAAAAACTATTTAGAACAAATTATGTGTCCCTCGAAACCATGCAAGTTTGGTCTGACACATTTTTTTCTATCACCAATAACAGCCGAGATATTCAGGTGGCCTGTTTTAGGAGCCTCACCCTGTATACATTGTGTACTTTATGTCAAAGTGTTAATTAAAATTTACGCAAATTTAAAATCCGATTCATCTGAGTAATAAAATCTTTCACATAAATTAGCGAACTGTGCAATATATCTATGTACCAATAAGATATAATATTAACTTTAAAGCATTCTTATACGATTTGATGCAGCCAATTATGATATGATATGCTTCATCGTCTGCCACGTTTGGCTTCAGCATCCATTGAGCTTCAGCTTGAACACAATCCAAAGATCTTATGCGCTCCATGTTAAATCTATTTAATAATAATGGTTTCCTTCAATACCTCCATTAGTACTACCTTTGCAAGAGCGACTTACCGTATACCCTCAAACAATGTGCAAGTATGCTGTATGCAAAGTACAAATATACAGTCAACTGCTACCACTATCGATACTATGTAGAACACGCTAATGATCCCGAATAGCATCAACAGATTAAAATACTTTTCCATATCAATCACGTGTTCCACGCGAAACGGATATTGGGTTTCGTACGTTTCGTTCGTCGGCACAAACATGTATAATCCGCTCATAACGTATGGCATCATAGAGTAACAAATCCATACGGCATACATTGCCACTGCAAGAAGTCAACTTTTTTCTTCTCTTATTATTGTAAAAGTAACTAGAACTAATGTAAACCTAAATGCATAATAATTAATATCAAGTAAGGAATTATGACATCAAAAATATGAAGAAAACGCTTATTTATGAAAGTCTTAAAAGCCTCTTTCATTTGCTATCAGTTATTCAAAAGAAAGGACAAAAATTACGTTTTATTTCTTGAATAAAATTTCCTGACTACGTAATAATTAATTTTTATATAAGCAGACTGAACATTATATGGAATACAACTTTGAAATATTGATTTCTCACTCGCTAAACACTCAACTTTCAGCAGTAGAAAATCCTAATATATTGTTATAATATATGCATATATACATATATGTCAATATTAATATATTATTATAAATATATTATATTATATTGTTACTAAATTATTACACATAAAAACGGCTCACATGCATAATGTACAGTATAGCTTCTGCTTTCCTCCGCGTACTTCTGCAATATTTCGTTCTCTGGACCTGTTGGTATCATTTTCCAAGTTTCTTCGATACGATCCAATAGATCCTTCATCTACAGCTTAAACAAATTTGTTTGATTTCACAATCACGAAATGATTCATTTTATTTAACACGACAGAATATGACATGCGGACTTTGTAATTATTGTACAAATTGTTGACCATTTTTCCCAATACGAGAAAGTGTGTCACTGTGGGTGACAGATTCTCTATGACAATAGACAAATCCGTTATACCGGCTATCAAACACCACAACTGTGAAGTTCAAGAACGAATGATCAGTCTCGATTTTAACGTAACACTTGTGTCCAGTATATCCCCTTCCAAACATGTTTAAATCACCTCTAAGACCGCATAACTGCCAACAAACAATAACGTAATGATAGCCATTACGTTCCCCTCCAATCGCGATTGATACGGCCATAGGCCTACGATGGACAGTACTACTTTGTTGAGATAATAGTAACGACTGTTGTAGACAGACATTCTAGCAAGTTGCCAAAGAAGTACTGCGAGATCATCGGATATCATATCGAATATTTATACCTAATTACGGATCTCATTGTGTATTCCTTTGGACATTTGGAAACAAAATTTTCTACTCTGAAAGATAATGGAGAAGTGTGAGAAAGTCCACTGCGAACGCAGTGTTGCATGTTTATGAATAATGAATCATCGTTTTCTCAACGTGCAGTTCTTTGTACAAGCGATATTTGGTAAACGACTATCAAGCGTAATTTGTGAAACTGTAGAACAGGAAATAATATAAGGCATTTGAGGTTTCAGCATCAAAGCTAAAACAGACTATTTATTCACTCTTCGAAAGAGATGTCATTTAAATTTCAACTGTTGCCTCTTTCTCACAATGCTTCAGTTTAGTCGATGGAGTATGTAGCGTTACTTCGTAACGTCGCGTCTGTCATCGTGATGCAGATTGATGCAGATTAACAGTGTTTGTGATGTTTATATTAGAAGGATGTTAATACTATTTTGTGCTATTCTCAATTGCAAATAATTCTGTTGTCATCTAACGTGATTGATTTAATCTGATGATTTTATCATGATAAACTTGTTGAATGAATATATACGTAAGTAATTGAAGTAGTATCTCAGATAGCAAGAACACGCATTTAAAAATCAATTTGAATAGTTATGGTTGTATGAACGACAAATATTTGACAGCAAATGGACCTCAAATAATGAACGCTTAATTACTATGTGGGACGTTCTATCTTATTCATAAATAATTTTTACAAATTATTTATAAATAATCAAAATTCATGTCTAAATTTATAATTTTGAGAATAAGCTAGACTCAATACTCAATAGACTCTAGCTGCTGGAGTAACTGTCGGATTTCTTGTGAACTTCAACGCGAAAGCACCTTCATTTAGATGGAACTAGGAGAGTCCTATATTATCTACATTATCTACAATATTGACATTACCAATGTCGGTTTTAAAGTATGAAAACTGTGTATGTACGGCAGAATCAAATGATTCCAATATTGTCTCAGTAAGTTAGTGCAACAATGTTAATTAATAAGAATTAATTGTACGCAATCTTGTAACGGAAAATGAATAATGACAAACATCTTAAACGAATACAGTAGATTCCCTCTTATCCGGTCTCACTTTAACCGGCTTCCGTTTTAATCGGCCATCTTCTTCACGATTTATTTTTATGAATAAAATTTCCATCGTCAATTCTAGGAAAAAGTACAATGCATTATACAAGTTACAAAACTACAGAAATAATAATATATTCATTTTATTAGATAAATAGGCTAACAATTACTATTAATATATCATCAGGCATTAACAAATATTAATATATTATCAAGCATTAATAGATATTAACATATCTTTTATTACGAATCGCCTCATTATAAATTCCTCTTCGACATTCTGTACAAAAATTATTGCAATGATAGAAGCATCGTGACATAAGATATGCAGGCTTTTATAATCTGAAAATATAATATTTCAAAGATATTGCATTCTACAAAATAATCACCGAAATGATAATACATTTATACGTACTGAACCAAAGTTCTCCATCGACATTACATACAGATTTCCAGCCATTATTTGGCACGGTTTACTAGCGCGCAGTAAAGTAAATTTTAACAATTGTCTGGATCTCAGCGAAATCGTGTACCAGTCGCAGTTGTAACTATTCAATTATTCAACATTTACTTTTCCTATATTTATTTTCTCATTTACTGACTAAATAACAACCATTTTTACACTATCTAAAGGAATACGCGTGCAGATCTATAGAAATATGATATATAGTAAAAAAATATATTGTAAAAACGTTTCTCAAATATATATGTGCAAATAGTTTTTTGTCCATTATTTCAACATTCCAAAAAATGAAGGCATGATTCAGTTCGAAATTGCAAAATAAATATGCGTACATTACTTCTTGAATTCCAGTGCTGTAGTTGATCAGTTGTTGTGACATCAAACTCAAGTAATATATATGCATTAATTCCGCCACATTTAGAGAGATGAGTCTAATAATCGCATCCAGTTGATTGTCCAATAGCATTAACTTTAACAATATGTAATTTCTTCAATATTTTATATAAGAAGCACATATCAGTCACAAATATTCACATTTACCGAATATTCACCTGAGCCGCACTGAAACTTAAGCACACTATAACACTTCCTAGCAGTACCAGAAACAGTTCTGAGTTAGCAGAAGAAAGTACGCTGGAAAAGCTTTGCATGAAACGATGAAATAAATCCATTGTTATATCAAGTAGATGTAATATAATTATTTCAATTCAACTTCATAGAAAATGACATAAGGCTACATGTACATGCACGTATACTATGTGACAACACATATATAAATTGTGTACTCTATGTCAATGTCTTAATTAAATGTTAATAAAAATAAAATAAAATAAAATAAAATGATAATTAAAATTTACAGAAATCTAAGAGGGGAATGTGATTAAAATCTTTTACGTAAAGTAGCAAACTGTGCAATACACATATATACCAAAATATGATATTAACTTTAAAGCATTCTTATACGATTTGATGCAGCCAATTATGATATGATATACTTCATCGTCAGCTATGTTTGGCTTGAGCATCCATTGAGTTTCAGCTTGAGCACAATCCACAGATCTTATGCGCTCCATGTTAAATCTATTTAATAATAATGATCATCTCATTTCATCAGAACGGCTGTTAGTGTTAATTTTTTTGTTGGATTATGACTCTGTGTTCGCAAAAGCGACTTACCGTATACATTCAAACAATGCGGTATTATGTTGTATGCAAGCTACAAATATGCAGTCAATTGCTACCACTACACTTACTATGTAGAACACGCTAATGATCGCATATATCATCAATAGATTAAAGTACTTTTCTACATCAATCACGTGTTCGACGCGAAACAGAAATTTAATTTCGTACGTCTGGTTCGGTAAAAACGAATATATTCCACGGAGGACAACCGGCATCGTAGAGTAGAAAATCCATATGGTATACATTATCACTGCAAGAGTCAACTTACTTTTTCTCAATTCTTGTTATTTTAAAAATCATCTACTTGATAGAAAAAAAATTTCTTTGAGATAAAGAGGAGAGCTAATGAAAACCTAAATGCGTAATAATAATTAATATTAAGCTATCTTAATTGAGGAATTATTATTCAAAAAATGTGAAGAAAACGATGGGGAAAAAAGCTTTAATTCACTTTACATTCTTGTCAATTGTTCAAAAGAAGAAAATAAAATTCTGTTTTACTTTCTAACTAAACACTTAGGTAATAATTTATTAATTTATAAGCAGACTAGAAATTATATTGACTGCAACTTTGAAATATCGGTTTCTCACTCGTTAGATATTCAACATTCGCAATCAGATAAAAAATAAATTCAATAGAAAAATCAATATATTTAATAGAAAAATCTTAATATACATATTGTTATAATGTATATGTATATATATGTCGCAATATTAATAATTATAAATATTATATTATATTGTTACTAAATTATTATAGCTAAAAACAACTCACATGAGTAATATACAGTGAAGCTTCTGCTTTCCTCCGCGTACTTCTGCAATATTTTATTCTCTGGGCCTGTTGGTATCATCTTCCAAGTTTCTTCGATACGATCCAAAAGATCCTTCATCTATAGCTTAAAAGAATTCGTTCGATTTCACAATCACGGAATGATTCAGTTAATTTAGCGCGACAGAATATGACATGCGGACTTTGTACTTGTACAAATGATTGGCCATCTTTCCCCCTACTAGGAAAACGTTTATCAGTGTGGATGACAGATTCTCTATGACAATAGACAAATCCGTTATGCCGGTTATCAAGCTCCACAACTGTGAAGTTCAAGAACAAATGATCAGTCTCGATTTGAATGTATCACTGTTATACGATATATCCCCTTACAAAGATGTTAAATCACCTCTAAGCTCGAAAAACTGACAATAAATAATAACGAAATGGTAAGCGTTAAGTTTCCCTCCAGTCGCGATTGATACGGCCATAAACCTAGGATAGATAGTAATACTTTGTTGAGATAATAGTAACGACTGTTGTAGACTGACATTCTAGCAAGTTACCAAGGAAGTACTGCGAGATCATCAGACATCACATCGAATATTTATACCTAATTACGGATCTCATTGTGTATTCCTTTGGACATTTCGAAACAAAATTTTCTACTCAGGAAAATAATGGAGAACTGCGAGAAAGTCCACTGCAAGCACAGCGTTGCATGTTTATGAATAATGAATCATCTTTTTCTCAACACGCGTTCTTCTTTGTACAAGCGATATTTATTAAACGACTATCAAGCGTAATTTGTAAGACTGACAACAAGACATAAGTAATATGAACCAGCGAGGTTTCTGCATCAAAGCTGAAATAGGCTATTTATTCACTCTCAAGAAAGAAATGCCATTTAAATTGTTGCCTCTTTTTCACAATGCTATAGTTATCAATGGAGTATGACGTTACTTTGTAACGTCGCGTGACTGTCATCGTAATGCACGCTTTATACATTAATAGTATATATGATACTTATGTTAAAAGAATACTGTTAATAATACTGTTTTATGCTATTGCCAAATGCCAATAATTCTGTTCTAATGTGACTGATATAAACTGGTGATAAATTAATTGAAAGAGTATATATGTAAGTTGACTTATAGACTATTTCAGGTAGCAAGTGCATATTATTTGAGATCAATTTAAATAGTCACGTACGGGAATTATTTGTTATATAATACATAAATTTTATTAATTTTGTTCTATATTCTTCTCCATCCTTAAATTATAATTTTCTAAAATTGTTATAATTATTTGTAAACGTTATATACGACGATTCAATAGTTAGCATCGATGCGCACGTAACTAGAATGCCCAATATACTAATTCCACAATAATCAATTTCGGTAAATAATCATCTCAGAGTTCTTATAAATAACGCTTGATATGGCCATAGCTCTTTAAACAAAAGAAAGAATTTATTAATCTTAAAATATTCCGTATCAAAGATATCCATAGTCAAGCTTTTGACACATGTAACACTGGATTCGTAAATATACACCATTAAAACAATGTCTTAGCCTATAGCTCAGGCCTATAGCTGCTTAAATATTCCGTCAGGACTGTATAACTTTTATGTAGTTCAAGTTGAAGTTCAAGGAGGGACCAAATAGAATTTATGATCATTGGCATTTCCTTCGATGGAAAAAAAGTCTATGAGAAATGTAATAAAATATCGATGTTTTGGTAGATACCTAATTATAAGCGAAGTCCAAGTATGATGAACACATTTGGACGTGGGAACAACTATATGATTATATATATGATATGACGTAAGTAAAAATATATTTTATTTCTTATTTTATACAATTGTTTTTCTCTATATTCATCACAAATATATTTTATAGTATTATATATATTTGCACAGTGCTCGTACCTGAGTTCTTGATCTACGACTACGTATAGAACTACGTAAACAAAGTGCGTGTAATCTATAAAAAAGTCTTACATACTTTCTGATGTTTCGCGTAGCGAGATCATTACCGTGCAATATGAGATCGATGTTCTCATTACCTTAAAAAGTATTGACTACATGTAATACATAATGTACGTTATTCTAATAATTATGATACGATTACGATTTTCCGATTTTAATATTACACATCATTTCCACATAATTACCATGCTAAATCCTTCCAGGTTGATGACGTACAACTTTGCAATAGTGATTCGGGAAGCTTTTTGGCTTCTCGCGATTAGCAGTATTAGCAATTTTTGTACCTCTGTGGGCGCGTTGTACCATGTTCCATTATAGCTGGAAGAATAAATAGCTTTTCTTCGCAAAGATTTCTCAATGATTTCTCAATGATTTTATCTTACGCTGCTATCGAAATTCCAGTGCTATGATCAGCCACTTCTTGTCCGGCCCAACTGTTGAAAAATAATCGGCAGCTTTGCAGTGCTACGAGAGATACGTACCGCAGAATCTCAGATGATCGGCCCATTCTAACCACGATCTGTAAAAGATATCTGTGATTCTCAGAAAATGTTTAATAATGATCAACAATTATGCAAAAACAATTCATGTTGAGTCACAGTTTGGAGTTAAAATAACAATTAAAGGTATGTTACACTTACCAATACACATGAAGAAGTGTGCAATATAAATCCCAATCCAACATCGAACAGGAGGAACAACGCGAAAGTAGATTCCATCATTTCAATGAATCTGAATTGATAAATATTATCATCTATATGAGAGCCAAATAAAATTTTAGTTATAGATATGTTTAAGTAGAAACTGCACTAACTACGCTTGAAACATTTGACAACTCACAATCTTATTCTTTCGTGTAGTTGGATGCAACATCGCATACGTCGACCAATTTCGTCGTGTCCGTGTATGTAATCATCGTCGACCCATTGTATTTCATCATGCGTTAAATTTTCTAGTCGATGGCTGCAACAAATATAAATTAATATCTGATTACGCTAAACATCTAATCAAGTTTGTAATTGTTCATAAATTTATAAGTTTGTGATCTTTTTAAATTTTAAAATTATTAAAAATAATTTTAAAACAAAAGGATAAGGATAAAAAAGGTAAGAAACTTTTTTTGGAATTCTTGGAAATTTGGAAAATTTCTGAAGTCTATCTGGTGAAGAAGAAATTGACAAGAAAATTGACAATTCTTACCACAGTACGCCGTACATTCCACAAATATGTTCCACCAACAAGACGTACATAGTGTCGGCGGCAACCGCTATCGAAACGCATGCAACGTAACCGACATATGTGTTCAGCAAAAGTACGTAATAATACTTCTCTTGATTTATAAAATATTCCGCTGGATGCGGCATCTTTCTTGGTCTCGTTCCATTTAAAGGCGAGATGATATCAAGTACAGGTCCGGCGAGAGGCAGCAAAGCATAGCAGAACACGAATCCGATTATGCAAACTAAATAGAGAAATTTTTATATATTTTTTCTTATTTCTTAGGTAAAGAAATAATATTACCAAACCTTTATTGTACAAAGTAATATGGTTCTATAAATTAATAAGTTATTTACACTGAAGTTACAATGATTTCTGATTACTTTAGCAGTTTCCTTTCAATTTATTGCGTATTACTTATTCAAAGAATAAAACTTTTTAACAATATATTCTTCACTATTTAATCATTTGTGTTATTAGATTGGATTCATACTTGAATATGCCAACGTGAACTTTCGACCGTTCTCACTATAACGTGTTAAAATCTGCGTTTCTTGGCTTGATAGTAGATTACGCCAGTCCTCATGCGTCTGTTGCAAAAGCATCTTAAACTGAAGCAAGTGGTATTTATAAACTAAGTTCACGATCTCGAAATTACAATCAAGTTTACCTTGCCAGAATTGCGAGTCAAGCTGATGATTTTCATGACACATATCACTGTGCCTGATGTGGTTGGCATCAGTTCAAACACATTATCCAGATCGTCCGTGTGTTTGAGCAAATATACAATCTAACAATAAATAATCAGTTTATGTTGCTGACATTTCGCACTATATTTGGCTAAAACTCGTGTCTAGTTGAATACTTCTGTGACACAGAAAGAATACAACTATTATCTGGATCGGGATATGTTCAACGAATTTTATCTTTCTGTTAATATATCTATCTTTTTTCTTTTTTGATGATTAAGTTATTTATCTAGAGAACTACCTGCGGCACACACATTATCGTAACACCGAATATGGAGAATGACAGAGTCAGAAATTTCATAAATGCCGTTTGGAACGGCCATAGGCCTACGAAAGACAGAAAGAGCTTGTTAATTCTGAAGCAGCGCGTATCAAAGAAATCCATGTGCGTGACTTTATTGCACTGAAGAAAAATTTATATTATAAATATTCGCCGCCAGAGCAATGTTTCTGTCGTCCGGTCTATAGAGTCCTTTAATATTCCGTTAAGACCGTATTCTGCCGAGTATATTGCACAAAAGCACAGAGCGCGGCGCGAGATCAAGCGATACATATTTCAGTCGGAAAATAATAAAATATATAAATAGATAGAATATGTGATTATGTCATTGAACATTTAAAGCTTTCAAGATGTCTCGCATCATTATTTCATATCTCTGAAGACTGTCGCAAGGAGCGACCGGACATCATATCGATTAACATCATATCGATTGAACTCCGTTATCGGTGACCGACGATGAATTGTTATTATAGAGATATCATGGAAATAAAGTCGCGTATAAAAAATAAAGATTTTATTCCATGTTATGTTCCAAGATATTTGAGAAAGATCAAGATTACAAAATCAAGACTGCAGTCACTATCAGTAAGTAAATTTTTTCTTAAATCCATAATAAGCAATCTGCAAAATAATCATAACATTTTTATTTTAGATGTGTGTGATGCATTCTTTGCAAATTCACATCTATTAAGTGTACAAATTAATTCGTTGAAGTAATTATAACTTTATTTAAAATTTAAATATTTTTCTGCCGTTTTGGAATTTTAAAATGCCAATCTTAACATTTAAAAAATGCTATATATTTTGGCAAAGGAAATAACATTTACAAAACGATAGTGAACACAATAATGTCCGTAAAGCAACATATTAGTCACTGCATTCTTTTGGCACTTCAATCGAAGAAAACTGCTGCCTAAGCCACGGATATGATTTGTTTAGCTTTGGGGAAAGGTGCAGTGACGCATAAAACTTGTAAAAAGTAATTTATTAGGAGTATTAGAGGTTTCGAAGAGGTGATTTAACAATATTCATGCCAAAAAGGTATTATTGTGCGTTTCGTAGGATTTTAAGGGTATGATATATTATAAATATAATTACTAGAATTCGATCAGGCTTAATTAATTCAGATTGTTATCAACAGCAACTCATTTGAATGATGAAATAAAGTGGAAAAACCCATCTACTGATCACAAAACTAGGTAAGTCATTCTGCAGCATGACTCGGCCATATGTCGTAAAAGAAACAAAAGACGTCTTTTGTCCTTTTGCTTGGAAGTTTCCCTTCATATGGCGTTCACCGAACTTAACCCCATTGGATTACCACCTGTTCCAGTCTCTTCAATATCATCTGAATGATACGCACTTCAAAACAGTAGAAGAAGTTCAAGAAAGCATTGACAACTTTATCGACTCAAAGTTGCTACCTTTTTCTCGAGAGGAGATCGATGAGTCCGAAAATTGGAGGAAAATCATCGAAAATAATAGCGCATATTCCAAGGATTAAAATATATTTCACTTTTCTATAAATAAATTGTTTAATTTCTTTAAAAAATACACCGAATTAATTATTATTCGTTATTATTTTCTCTTTCGTTTTTTACCTTTACGATAACTTTGTATTGTAAGCGACCGATCGCGGAGTTTACCATCCTAGACATAAGAGGACGAGGAGAAATGTCGGTAAGCGGGAGTTCGGGGTAGCTTACAAGGAAGGTATCCCAAGTGTCCCTCTCCGATTTTAATGAAACTTGGTGGATTTGTAGAGGGGATCAAAATATTCGATCCGTGTTTTTTTATCAGCAACCAAACATGTTTAAGGGGTGAAATCAACCCTCGAAAATCGACCAAATTTTCGTTTTTCTGCTATAACTTCTGAACGAAGCATGATAGCGCAATTTTGTAAATATACAAAATGTACAGAATTTCGAAAGCTATTTACCAGTATAAAACTTAACTGTTTTGCATACAAAAAATACTAGTTATAGCCGAAAAACGAAAATTTGGTCAATTTTCGAGGGTTGATTTCATCTCTTAAACATGATTGGCTGCTGATAAAAAAACACGGATCGAATATTTTGATCCCCTCTACAAATCCATCAAGTTTCATTAAAATCGGAAAGGGGCACATGGGATACCTTCCTTGTTAGTGGACTAGAGCAGTCGCCCGGCAAGCGAATGACTCGGGTTCAATTTCCGACCTCGGCTATCCGCGCTCCGTACATTTTTCTCTCGTCACTCTTACAGTATTATACGAACATGCGCGAGGCAGACACTATGGCTGCGTTCGAGGAGCACGCTATCAGCGTCAGGCTAGCTTTATTACTCATTCAATATAGAACAAAGATAGACTGATGCTAACAGCACGAAAATACGCTGCGCAAACGCAGCCTGTATCATCGAATGCACGTATCATTATGCATTGAATTAGCAAATCAATGACAGAATACACTATTCCTGTATTATGAAAGGTTCAATCACGTATAACTTTACTGTTATGAAGAAGAGGAACAAAGGGAAAAAAAATGAAAGGGTTGCACTGTATGCAAATAATTGCGCATTTCATGTCCATGATGACAAAATTACGGCTATCTATCTCATGAAAAATACACCAAAAAGAATTGTTAATAATGCCTTCACGTTTCGCTTAGCGAACATTCACAAAGCATGCATTCTTAGTACTTCTTAGTACTTAAAAATGATTGAACGAAAAGACGTGTGGCAAAGTTGGTATTATATGGTTCCCCGATTTTTCATGACTTTAACAGGACTATGGCCATATCATCCGATTCTCAATAGGTGTTTGCGCTTTGTGCCTATATTTATACTATGCTCGAGTATTCTTTTACCACAGGTACATACGAAACTATTATATATAAAGAAGAGCAAAATTTTGTCTTTAAAAAAAAGCTATAGTTTGATTATTCTTTATAAAACTTTCCATGCAAAATACGTATTTTTTTTATATATTTAATACGAATATTGAAAGTTAAAATAATAAACAGCAAAAAGTAATTAACTAAATTTATTCAAAATTCATCAAAACTGAATTAAAAATTAAACGATTATTCAACTTAGCAATTTTGGAACATCAGCATCAATCAATTTTAATCGGAGCTTTTAATCGGAACTTCTAATGTTAAATGTTTTAGAGTGTATTAATTATTATCACTATAAGTATTTTACAGCATTGATTTTTACGCAGTTCCTATACATAAGTACGATGACAGATACTGACGACTTGTTTGAATGCATGCCACCGATAGCCTTCACAATAATATTCAGCTTAAAATTAGCGATGATAATGGTAAATACTAAGAAAGTAAGTAAAGGGGTTGTATATTATTTAAATATTATTAGTAGTAAACTTAGTAACCATCATTGATAACGTGAAAAGCGCACAGCACGAGTGTGTATTTGTGTAGATCATAGGCATAATAAGAATAGACCAAGCGTAAGGCTGAACCTGCTAAAACCAAAGCTAAGGTAGAAAGAGACGCAAAGTAAATGCCGTGTATCTTTCTCTTTCTGTTACATCCCACACCTCTTTTGACAGAAAGAGAAAGCTACAAGAGACCTGCTTTCTGTCCATTTCTACCTGATCCTCACTACCAAATAGAGAATATGCTCGGTCTAATCTTACTATGTCTGTGGTATAGATAAAGGCTTGTCTGAAGACAATAGAAGACGATTGGTTGTCACTGACGGATACTGAAAAGGCTATTCTACAACGACATGCTATATACGGGCAATACTTAACAATATCTTACGCAGGTGCGTCATATAGAAGAGTAGAAATTCTGATAAGAAATTTTCGATAAAGAATAAATTAAATAGTCACTAGACAATTTTTCCTGTGACTTAAAGAAATCGTCAAAGATCATCAAATTGGCGAAATAAATACCATACATACCGGTATTTCCAGTTTACATGCAATTGACGGGGTTCCTCTATATGCTGAAGTCGATCGTGCTGATAGACCACACTTCGAATTCGACCAGATCAGCTCTAACGAAATTACCTTATCGTGTGGAATATGGCCACAAGATAGACCAGCATTTCTACCCGATTCTAGTCCATTGTTGCATGACAATGTTCTTTCATGTGTGTGTCACAATCGCGGCTGACACCTTGTATTACACCTTAATTCAACATGCCTGCGGGATGTTTTCAATTGTCGGGTAAGAACATCACAATAAAAAACGATCAGCTTTGAAAGCTAATAACAAGTGAACATCACAAACAAGGCAACGTACGGATACTGTGTATCTTCCGTTTCGATTTTCCTTTAAATAAATTCGATGATTTCGCTTCTTTAATATACTCCAGAAATATAATTTGCCAAAGACCTTTATCATTTAGCGGTTTGCAGACAATCGCTGGAACGTATCAGCCAGAATAGCAACGCCGATTTCAATCTGAAACCAGACAAAACGACAGATTCTGATTACCGTAAAGCTCTGGGATGTTTACGTAGGCATTTGCACGTAATAGAGTGCGTGTTCGATCATATAATGATATATATATACTTTATTTTCTTATTTCTGTATTATATTTTTAATAATATTTTTAAGTCCAGTTCTTTATTGCAGATTAGCGGAATTGATCGAGTCTACGTTTACAAATATATTCCTGGTCAGCATTAGCTTAAATATGATTGGTGGCAGTATATGCGGTATGCAGGCATGTATTAATTTTTGTATATCTTATTCTGCAATAGAAAACATAAGAAACATTAAAAAGGAAACACGTGTTTCAGGTGTTGATACATTTAAACGATACAAAGGATAAAACAGCACCTTTTACTATCTATGTTGCTATCTCTCGCTATATTGCTCAACTTGTCCATCTTTTTTTACAATTTTGGCAGGCACAATATTTATTGGACTGTAGCACTATTCCGTACGAATCGATGTAAGAAATCAAATTTTTCCAAGTCTTTTTTTTTAAACTTATTATCCAGAGTTTGTTGTTTGATTGCAAACAATATTTAGAAATTGCAAAAGCGAGTTTTTCAGTTTTGTCTTCATTTAAGCATATTAATCACATATTGTTATAGTTGTAGGGTAAATTGGTATTATACCTCGGAGAGATGCAGAAAAATCTTACTTTTAATCATGATTAGGACTATATTGCCATGCAGAATAACTGCTGGCAAGCTGGTAACTTTATCTATTGAAAGTTTTGGAGTGGTAAGTCAAGTATAATTACTATCTTGTGTTTTGTGCTCTTATTGTCTGTGATTGCGAAGTCTGCAACGAATGTAACAATAATTTTACAATGAGGATATTATTTTTACAAAGGTCTTGAAGACATCAATATCTTATTTCATGGTACTACGTTCTTTCCAGTGATATTTGCATAAACATATCTTAAAAGTGCAAACCTGAAAAATCTTTATGTTATGATAATTTCGCAAACCGATTAATAAAATCGTCAAATGTACTATAAATATATACTAAAAGATTTTGTGTCAACAAGTTTAATTTTATTCACTATAATCCAAAAGTGTAATAACCACGTCAGCAGAAAAAACATCATTATTTCTCTTGAAAAGTAATAGCCTTAATTGTTCAAGTACGAATTTTCATGACTGCGATTACAATTCAACTCGTTCAATGTATGGCAAGCGCTACTGATTGCGAGCGTCGTATAGTTTTACGAAGGACAATTTACATTTATCGAATTCCAGTTTTTATGCAGTTTCTGGGAGTTCTTCTCATATCTAAATCGCTTGCGTTATGGAAGATCTTTCGATCGCAACGATATCTTTTGTCTTGTCTTTGTTCTTTTCAATTTGTATTGTGATTTGGTTGGATGGACCATTTTATTTCTTTAAAGGTTGTGAAAGGTTCAGTGTCTTATCTCACAATATTCCGTTCTCTTCAGAAATGAGTCAATGTATTTGTGCAACCAGTTGTAATTATTGATTTTATCTAACTGTAATAAAACGTATATAAAGAATAAAAAAGATATTTCTTTAATAACATATAGAAGTTTGATCCCCTAATCTGATACACGAAAGAAGATACACGAAATTTATTGTGTTACTTGTCTCTTTTTATTTATGCGTTCTTAATCATCTTTAATTCCATTTAATAAATCCTTCATCTGCAAGTTAAACACTCGTTTTGTTTTGCGAATCACATATGGCAGCAAAAGAGTTTCTAATATTCATGAAGAATATTCTACCTTATCAAAAATACTCTTGCATCTCTTATTTTCTTTCATTTACCTCTTATTTCATTGTTCATTAAACAGCTCACATGTTGCAATATTAGATATAAAAATAAATAATTAAATTGAATAAATAAATAAAAAAAGTATAAAATCTATAATAATATATCTATATTATTATTGTTATTATTATTACATCTTTATGTTAGTCTATTAAATTACACAACTACTTTGAATATTAATTTTACACACACAATGATATATTAATCGTGTATATAAAATTTCGAGTCTCATCGAATTATACTTTGTACTGCATTATATATTTTTATTCTTATTCGTTATTATCTTCTTTCTCGTTTTTTACCTTTACGATAACTTTGTATTATACGAACGAGAACTTTGTATTACACGCGCGAGGCAGACACTATATTATCGAATGCACGTATCATTATGCATTGAATTAGCAAATCAATGGAGTGACAGAATACACTATTCCTGTATTATGAAAGGTTCAATCACGTAATTTACTGTTACGAAGAAGAGGGACAATGAAAGGGATGCAATGTGTGCAAATAATTGCGCACTTGATGTCCATGATGACAAAATTACGGCTATCTATCGCATGAAGAACACAACACAAAGAATTGTTAATAATGCCTCCACGTTTCGCTTAGCAAACATTCACAAAGCATACATTCTTAGTACTTCTTAGTACTTAAAAATGATTGAACGAAAAGACGTGTGGCAAAGTCGGTATTATACGGTTCCCCGATTCTACATGACTTTAGCCGGACTATGGCCATATCATCCGATTCGCAATAGGTGCTTGCGCTTCGTGCCTGTATTTACAGTGTGCTCGAGTATTCTTTTACCACAGGTACATACGAAACTATTATATATAAAGAAGAGCAAAATTTTGTCTTTAAAAAAAAGCTATAGTTTGATTATTCTTTATAAAACTTTCCATGCAAAATACGTATTTTTTTTATATATTTAATACGAATATTGAAAGTTAAAATAATAAACAGCAAAAAGTAATTAACTAAATTTATTCAAAATTCATCAAAACTGAATTAAAAATTAAACGATTATTCAACTTAGCAATTTTGGAACATCAGCATCAACCAATTTTAATCGGAGCTTTTAATCGGAACTTCTAATGTTAAATGTTTTAGAGTGTATTAATTATTATCACTATAAGTATTTTACAGCATTGATTTTTACGCAGTTACTATACATGAGTATCGCGATGACAGATCGTGACGATTTGTTTGAATGCATGCCAACGGTATTGATCACAATAATATTCAGCTTTAAATTAGCGAGTATAATGGTAAATACTAAGAAAGTAAGTAACGGAGTATCTTTCTCTTTCTGTTACATCCCACTCTTCTTTTGTTAGAGAGAGAAAGCTACAACAGACTTGCTTTCTGTCCTTTTCTACTTGATCTTTACTGCCAAATAGAGAATACGCTTGGTCTATTCTTACTATGTCTGTGGTATAGATAAAGGCTTGTCTGAAAACAATAGAAGACGATTGGTTGTCACTGACGGACAGTGAAAAGGCTATTCTACAACGACACGCTATATACGGGCAATACTTAACGATATTTTACGCAGGTGCGTCATATAGAAGAGTAGAAATTCGGATAAGAAATTTTCGATAAAGAATAAATTAAAGTCACTAGACAATTTTTCCTGTGACTTAAAGAAATCGGCAAAGATCATCAAATTAGCGAAATACATACCGGTATTTCTAGTTTTCATGCAATTGACGGGGTTCCTCTATATGCTGAAGTCGATCGTGCTGATACTGATAGAGGACACTTCGAATTCGACCAGATTAGCTGTAACGAAATTACCTTTTCGTGTGGAATATGGCCACACGATAGACCAGCATTTCTACCCGATTCTAGTCCATTGTTACATGACAGTGTTCTCTCATGTGACTGCCACAGTCGCGGTTGACACCATGTATTACACCTTAATTCAACATGCCTGCGGGATGTTTTCAATTGTCGGGTAAGAACATCACAATAAAAAACGATCAGCTTTGAAAGCTAATAACAAGTGAACATCACAAACAAGGCAACGTACGGATACTGTATATCTTCCGTTTCGATTTTCCTTTAAAAAATAAAGTCGATGATTTCGCCTTTAATATACTCCAGAAATATAATTTGCCAAAGGCCTTTATCATTTTAGCGGTTTGCAGACATTCGCTGGAACGTATCGGCCAGAATAGCAATGCCGATTTCAATCTGAAACCAGACAAAACGACAGATTCTGATTACCGTAAAGCTCTGGGATGTTTACGTAGGCATCTGCACGTAATAGAGTGCGTGTTCGATCATATAATGATATATATATATACTTTATTTTCTTATTTCTGTATTATATTTTTAATAAAGATATTTTTAAGTTCAATTTTTTATTGCAGATTCGCAGAATTGATCGAGTCTACGTTTACAAATATATTCCTGGTCAGCATTAGCTTAAATATGATTGGTGGCAGTATATGCGGTATACAGGCATGTATTAATTTTTATATATCTTATTTTGCAATAGAAAACGTAAGAAACGTTAAAAAGAAAAGATATGTTTCAGGTGTTGATAAATTTGAACGATACAAAAGATATAATAGCGCCTCTCGCTATTTATATTGCTCAACTTACTCATCTTTTTTTACAATTTTGGCAGGCACAATATTTATTGGACTATAGCACTATTCCATACGAATCGATGTAAGAAATCAAAGTTTTCCAAGTCTTTTTTTTTTAAACTTATCATTTTCCAGAATTTGTTGTTCGATTGCAAACAATATTTAAAAATTGCAAAAGCGAGTTTTTCAGTTTTGTCTTCATTTAAGCATATTAATCACATTTTGTTATAGTTGTAGGGCAAATTGGTATTATACCTCGGAGAGATGCAGAAAAGTCTTACTCTTAATCATGAATAGAACTATATTGCCCTGCAGACTAACCGCTGGCAAGGTGATAACTTTATCTATTGAAAGTTTTGGAGTGGTAAGTCAAATATAATTACTATCTTGTGTTTTGTGTTCTTATTGTCTGTGATTGCGCAGTCTACTACGAATGTAACAGTAATTTTACAATAAGGATGTTATTTTTACAAAGGTCTTGAAGACATCAATATCTTATTTCGCAGTACTACGTTCCTTTCATTGACATTTGCATAAACATATCTTAAAAGTGCAAACCTGAAAAATCTTTATGTTATGATAATTTCGCAAACCGATTAATAAAATCGTCAAATGTACTATAAATATATACTAAAAGATTTTGTGTCAACAAGTTTAATTTTATTCACTATAATCCAAAAGTGTAATAACCACGTCAGCAGAAAAAACATCATTATTTCTCTTGAAAAGTAATAGCCTTAATTGTTCAAGTACGAATTTTCATGACTGCGATTACAATTCAACTCGTTCAATGTATGGCAAGCGCTACTGATTGCAAGCGTCGTACAGTTTTACGAAGCACAATTTACATTTATCGATTTCCAGTTTTTATGCAGTTTCTGGGAGTTCTTTTCATATCTAAATCGCTTGTGTTATGGAAGATCTTTCGATCGCAACGATATCATTTCTAGTGAGAGACTGGAGATTGCCAATTCAAATGGAATATGGCGAGAAACCGAATCATTCCTTGTACCCGGCAGTGCTACATAATTATTTAGCTGTAATATCGCTCATGTCAATATCATGTTTGCTGTCGAAATCTGCTCTGGTTCAGTTTCTGGTTACGCTTTCCAGTTTATTAGCAAAATCCTAAAATTTATATCTACATTTAATTTAAATAAATAATAATTTCAGCGCGAGTGAGCGAGCAATCTCAAGATCTGGTGCCATTTTTGCGTTGCAAAAAAGACATAAAAATAATTTTCATAATTTACTTTTCATATTTTACTTCTTTTAAGAATACAATTAACAAAACTATTCAATATACATTTGCGAAGTATCACACTTGAAAACTAATGGACAACATATAATGCAACACTGAAATAAACTGAAATAAGGAAAACATTCTAAAGAAACTTCAAAGACGCGGAATCGAATTGGCTATAGATAAATAATTATATTTCCTAGTGTTATATTTGAAAATTATATATCTTTAAATTCAAAAGAATTATATATCTTTAAATTCAAAAGGCTTCAAAAGGAATCTATGAGTAAACTTCTGCAACTGGTCGGACGATGTACGCAGTACTAACGTTCACAAGGAATCGTTAATACTTCACAGTCTTGCTGCCATTGTGCAGTATGACTGACGCAAAAGACATGTGGCAAAGTCGACACTACATTGTTCTTAAATTATACCTTATTATAACAGGGATATGGCCATACCACAAACCTCGTGTCAGATACGTACGTTTCGCGTTTTGGTTCGCGTTCGGCTTCACTATTCTTATACCCCAGGTACATGCATATATATATATATATATATATATGTATATGTATATGTATATATTTATATACGTCAGACTTCAACGTTTACTATTTACCGAGAAAAAGAACATTTCTACAGATTATCCATTGCATGATACAAAGCAATTAATCGTACACTCTACCTTTCTTTTAACAATAAAAACCTTGAAAAAACGTACTGATACATAACTATTCATAAACTTCATTAAATGTCTATTTAAAAATTCTTAAAAACTTCTTTTGCGAAAGTGTCGAAATACAAATATCGATTTTGCGATTCGCATCGTTTTATCAATACTGATATTCTAACATAGTCTCTATTCCTCTTAATTCTACCAACCACTTTGGATGACATATTCGAGTGTATGCCGTCGATATGTGTCAGCATATTATGCAGCTTTAAGATTGCGATCGTCATGTTAAACAGTGACAAAGTAAGTGAGGACTGTCAGCAGTTGCGCTTCTGATTTTTGTTATTTTAATTTCGTTAGTATAATAGAATACATATAAGAACGCATTTATGTGTAGGTAAAAATGTGTTTTAATATCATGGAAAAGGACTGGCTATCATTAAAGACAGATACAGAAAGAGCTATTCTACAGCGGCACGCTAAATATGGATACTATACATCACTGTTTTTCACTGGTACGCGCATAGTAAAAATATAGAAAGCAAATACATACATTTTTTGCATGTCATCTTTTGCAATCTGTTTTTTAAGAATTATAAGATTTTGTATAATTGTATAATAAAATTGTTACGCGTAAAAGAGATTAATTTTCCTCACTTGCTTTTTAAAAGATATATATTTTTGTTATTTTGTTTGTTTTGTTGTTTTAGTTATGATGCATACGACAGTGGGCCTTTTTATACTGAAACCGATCATGTACACATTGATTAATGATGCTACCTTGAATATAACAACAAAATCCACCATACCGTCAGCGTCGAAGCTACCATTCCACGTGGAATACGGCCAACACTTCAACCAATATCTATATCTGATAGCATTGCATTGCTACGGAGGGATAGGCGGTCATTGTGTAGCCTCAATCGTTGCCGACAGCTTATATTATACTCTGATCCAGCATGCTTGCGGAATGTTCTCAGTTATTGGGTAAGAATGATCCGATTAAACGGACACACAAATATAGAATTGTAATAAGGAATATTACATGTTATTGATAGCTTATGATCACAATATTACGAACTTGTCAGACACATCATTTTAGCGATTTTGTAGACATATGCTGGAAAACATCGGCAAAAATAATGATATTAATTTCGATTTGAATCCAGATAAGATAGACGATGATAACTATAACAAAACCTTGAATTGTTTACGTAGACATCTTCATATAATACAGTACGTGTAAAAGTTTTATAATCTCTAATATGAATAAAAATAAATATCTGCACTGTATTGTATACAAAATTGAAAGTTAAAAAATAAAGTTTATCCTAACAATGCATATATAAAAAAAATAACTAGATATAGATTCCACGTATACCTCATTATCGCGACTTAAATTGGAACACTTTACGTATAATTATATTTATAAACGTTGAATGTTACTATTTCGCAGATTCGCGGAATTTATCGAAATAATCTACACGAAAATATATCTGGTCTCTGCCAATATAAATATGATAGCTGGTAGTTTAGTCGGTATACAAGTTAGTATAAAATTTTGTATATACTTTATTTTATATATCTTATTATATATTATTTTATATTGTATAAGTAGTATTTTATAAGTAGTAGTATCCTACTGGATGAAGATTTTCACCTAGTCTAGATCTAAATATCAACATCTTTAATCATATTATTATACAAGATAATTAAAACAATTGGGGATTATACGAAGTTATAAAAGTAGTTGAATTTGTACAGGTGTTGATGAATATAAATAAGACAGCGAAGGATATCGTGGCACCCCTTACTGTCTACATTGCACAACTTCTTCATCTCTTTCTACATTTTTGGCAGGCTCAATTTCTCTTGGATTACAGTGTTCTTCCATATGAATCTATGTAAGAGCATAAATTCATTTTAAAAACACATTTGTAATTATTAGAATCTTATCAATACTTTGCTGCATTATTGAAGAAGCTCTAAGATAAATTAAAATTTCTAGCATACCCTTATTCATTTCTTTTGGCGTTAGTTATACAATCATTAGTTACATAATCTTAAATAATTACGTATCTATAGTAGTTTGATTTTCATTAATTTGTTTGTCATCGATCAATCATTATTGAGATATTAGTCAGAAAGGATTTGCGAATAAGCACACGTTTCGAGTCGAAACTTTCGACCAACCAGGCCCTCAGGTGTACGTGTTAGATGTGTCAGCAACGAAGAGTATGACATGGCTCGACCCTTATTCGAGGTCACACCGCCATTACTCTTCGTTGCCATGCGGCATTCGCTGCTGGCACCAAACGTGTGTCCATTTGCAAGTATTTTTTATTAATATCTCAATAATTTTAAAATCTGCAAAACGATAAAGGACTTTTTTGTTCAGTTTATTAAGCTCTACTCTCTCAAGAGCAGGTTTATTATTATTTATCAGATATCTTGTCTAACGTGCATGCACGCAGCAAGTAAAATATGTTTTATTGTCTCTTGTAAAACTATTTTTAACTGGCAAAATAAAGATATAGTAAATACAACTTCAAAATGTTAAATAAATGTTAATTCTCGCTAATTGTTTTAATCCTAATTAATCTTTCTTGAGTAATAGTTGCAGAGCTAATTGGTATTATACTTCGAAAAGATGTCAAAAACTTCTTCTCTTAATCATGAATAGAACGATGAAACCATGCAAAATAACTGCCGGCAAAATCATGATTTTATCCATCGAAAGCTTTGCTGCCGTAAGTAAAAAATTGCGCTGTTATTTTCAATTTTTATTGTAATTTGTTTGGATGACCATTTTATTTCTTTAAAGGTTGTGAAAGCTTCAGTGTCTTATCTCACAATATTCCGTTCTCTTCAGCAATGAGTCGATGTATCTATGCAACCAGTCGTAATTATCGATTTTATCTGACTGTGAATAAAACGTATATGAATAAACGTAAAGAATAAAAAATAAAAAAGATATTCTTTAATAACATATATAGACGTTCGATCCCGTTATCTGATACACAAAATTTATTGTGTTGTCTCTTTTTATGCGTTCCTAATAATCTTTAATTCCATTTAATAAATCCTTCATCTGCAAGTTAAACACTTGTTTTGTTCGCGAATCACATGTGGCAGCAAAAGAGTTTCCAACATTCATGAAGAATATTCTATCTTACCAAAAATACTCTCACATCTCTTATTTTATTGCATTTATCCTTTATCTTTCTTTCATTTATCTCTTATTTCATTGTTCATTAAACAGCTCACATGTTGCAATATTAGATATAAAACTAAATAATTAAATTGAATAAATAAAAATAAAGAGTATAAAATCTATAATTCCGTCATGGGTATATATCTAAAAATCTTTATTGAGGTCAACTCAGATCATTCATTGTGTAAAGCTGATAAATGGTTCTACTAATTGCGGGCCCCAGTTGTCGTTTCTTGTCGCCGACTTGTATGCCTGCCAATAACTGCTCTCCGTTTTTATCGGCACTTTGCAAAGCTGTAATAAGATTTTGCGGCGTAGCGTAACGCTCTACAATCGCCGCTGCTTTGTCGATGGACATGCCCTTTAGTTGCAATAGCTGGCGAATGAACATCTCACTCACCTTAAATGTCTGAAAAGAAAATGGATAAGCTTTTACTTACTTTCCAATATTTATTATCTTAAATATTTTTATTACACATTACGTGTAAGAAAAATGTTTAATACGTACTCTCTGCTTAGAAGATGCTTTATTGAACTCGTTGAATCCCATGAGACGCATCGTGTCATCTGAAGTATCTGTTCGCGTGAGGTGTTCTTTCTTGCACCCAACGAGTTTCTTACCCTACGATGAAATTTTGATACTTATTATAGAAAATGTTGCATAAATAAGTTACATTGCATAAAAATTTATATAATCACACAATATCTTTTTACATACCCTGTAAAGTTCGATTAAGTTTTTAGTTAAGCATGACAGGTACAATATAGAATCCTTATGATTCCTCGTGTATTGCACAGTAAAACCATCTTGCACCAGACAGTTTACAGAAGCTTGCAACAAGGATGGAAGCGGTATGGAAAATCGGGAGTTTTTATCGATACTCTCTACTATATACATGAGATTCTCGATGCCAGATAGCTTCAATCGAAACTGAAACATTGAAAAATTGAGGACTTATACTTAAACATAATATATGATCATATGGGAGACCAAGGAATTAATTCCAAAACAAATAATTGCGCTGTTAAAGTACCTTTTGTTCATGAAATCTCCCATCTATAATACTTGCGCTTAAATCATCCATCCGTTTTCTTTCCACTATATATGGTATTACCAATTCATCATTAGTTCTTCTTCTACTTCTAGCGATCCACGCAAAATCACCGATCTTCAAGTGACGTACCTCGAAGAGCACACCAAGTTGTGTCAGTTCCACAAGCGTAGCATCATGCTGAGGCTTCGTTTTGCCACTGAAATGTATTTCACGCTGATAAGATTTACCTAGAATTAACACTAAATTAATTGATCAATAAATCAACTCACCCACAAGTTTCTTGGGTATCCACCAACAATATAACATCAAAAGTATCAGGTTCTAAGTAAATTTGCCTGTCAGTCTCGTTTGACGTAATTTCATCAGCATTTACCAGTCTCTTCGATGCGGTCTTCTTGGCGTTTCTAGCTTGCCTGGCTACTAGCGTTTTCTCCTGCGTCTCAACGAACTTATCCCCTTTTGCAGGTTGCTTCCTCGACACGGTCACGCGTTCCTCATTGTCGGCAGATTCAGGAAGGCGAGTGTCAACTGCCCGAGCGGATTGCTGCCCCCTGTGTTCTTTTAATTTTCTGTCCAGCATCGAGCACAGTTTCGTGCCGAAGTGTTGCAGGATTATGCATTCTTTGCCGGACTCCAAGGGCAACGGGTACCTCTTCAGCGAATCCAAGGCTTTCGCGAAGTGATGGCGTAATTCGGAATTCCGGAGGACCGCTTCGTTTCTCCATTCCTCCAGCCAGATCTCGAACAGACGGTTCGGCCTGTCAAGTACGACTTTAACCCTCTTCATGCTTCGACATATATACACAATACTTTGAATTTTATGTTGACAAAAACGATTGACATATATGGGCAGTTGTCCTTTGGATTTGATCTTACGCGCTTGCGCGGAATGACAGCAAATAGGAAATAGATACAGCATCAATCTAGGGACTAGAGATCTAGGGACTAACTGCGATATACGAGCCTGACAGATAACCTCACGTCGTACATTTCAATGTAACAAATGTGTACTTAGAGGTTAAATTAAACATAGGTTGTTGTTAATTGAAACATTAATGAGAAAGACGTGATGGAACCGAATCAAGAAGACGGTCAGGGTGGATTGCGCGCGGACGGCAGACGAGCGTTAGAATTAAGACAAATTCGCACGCGGATGGGGGTGTTCGGGCAAGCCGATGGCAGTGCATACATAGAACACGGCAACACGAAAGTTTTAGCCGCGGTGTACGGTCCTCATCAGGTACGAATTATTATGAGATATTTCCTGCTAGTTATTGTGCAAAATACTTTAATTATCATATTTGTTATGTCACTTTTAATTAACATTACTTGACATTAAATTAACGGGATCAATACAAACAAGCATATATTTTATAATACAAATTATGTCGATTTAAAAATTATTTGTTAAAAATGTCAGTGCAATGGACAACGAGAATCGATCTGTTATATTTTGTTTCCTTTTTTTAAATATCTGTTCTTTCAAAGTAAACATTTATCTTAAGCTGCTCTGCATACTGTGTATAATACTTGTACGTACTTTTTCATACACGGTTTAGCCAAGAAGTAGTGCCTCGAGAGGCAGCACGAAGGCTCTCGTGAACTGTCAGTACAGTATGGCTGTATTTAGCTTCTCCTCCGGCGAACGGAAACGAAGACCTAGGGGTGATTGGAAGTCCCAGGAGAGGTCAGCTCAGTTGCGGCACTCCATGGAGGCCATAATACACTTGGAGTTGTATCCACGTTCCCAAATCGACGTCTTCGTAGAAATCTTGCAGGTCGATGGCAGTGATTACTGCGCGTCCGTGAACGCAGCGACGCTTGCGTTGATCGACGCTGGAATTCCGATCAAGGTTGGCACACGAGAATAAAACTCGTTTCTGCCTCTCTAAACTTGGCGCAAGACACAAAGCTCTGTTACAAGCGAGTTAAATTTCTGTTTACAGAATTACGCGATAGGTTGTACCGTAACTCTCATCAACACGCCGTCGACGGAGGACGAGGACAAAACGCTAGCGATGGGAGTACTGGACGCGAACTTCGTGGAAGAATGCTCGCCGGGAGTTACCCTGTCCGTCGTCGCGCTGCTAGGCACGAACAGCGACGTGGAGATAGACGGCAGCGGCTTGATAGTGATAGCACACGGGGCAGGGCAGAGGTTGCACCTGTCGCGCTTGGAAACTCTCAAGCAACGTGCGTTACAAGGTTGCCAAGACATAAAGAACATATTCGACGCGAGTGTGAGGCGACACTTGAACGCGAATATGCTACCCTCTTTTTTGCACACCTCGCTGGAGTAGAAGGAGAAAATATACCCCATGATGTCACAGACAATTTTGTACAATTTAATGTCCACTGTAAATACACGATATATATATATATATATATATAGGATAGAAAATGTTTTTACAAAAACCGGCGATATTTCTAAACGTATTCGTATTCTCTCGATAGAAAAATATTTCCTAAATATCACACTTCTCTAAGAACCAAGTCAGAGTTTTGCATCAGGATACCGCTCCATGAGCATACCGACTCCCTGTTTAATAAAAAAAAAAATAGAAACGTCATACAAAACTAATCAATCATAATCAATTTATATAAAATGTTAAAAGTGATTTAAACAGTTAGAAATTATCAGTGCATAAATTTTTGCCTTACTTGTCCGCCAGCGGCGCACGCAGCTATAAGCCCAAATTGCTGATCCTCCTTGATGAGGCGATTGGCGGTGTGCGTCGCTAATCTGACTCCAGTCGCGGCGAACGGATGGCCGATCGACAGAGACCCACCCCATGCGTTCCATTTGTTCAGATCCGGTATGCCGACCTTGGAACTCCTGTTCAAGAACTTTTGCGCAAACAAATCGGAATCCAGTGCTTTCAGATTAGCGCAGATCTGTCCGGCAAACGCTTCGTGTATCTCCCACACTCCTATGTCCTTCAAGCCCAATTTCGACTTGTCCAAAACCTGCAATACATCATTTACGCACATTTTATCACTTCGTACATAACGAAATTTCACTGATTAAATATTAATAGCAATCATTTACTTTTGGTATAGCGTACGACGGTCCCAGAAGCAGCTGATCGACCGGATCTTGAGACACGTAGGTGAAGGTTCGCAGGTACGCCTTGGGCTTCAAGCCAAGTCGCAGAGCCTTCTCCTCGCTCATTATTAACGCCGCGGATGCACCATCGGTCAAGAAGGATGCATTGGCCGCGGTGACCGTTCCGTAAGGCTTGACGAATGCGGGCTTCAACTTGGCCAACTGCTCCTCCGTAGATACGCGAATACCATTGTCTCTGTCCACGACTTGATCAACGTTCGGTACTACGGCGCAAAAGAAGAAAAAAAAGAGTACGATGAGACAGATGAATATGCTAATTAAATATCAAATTAATGAAACCACTAATGAACCTTTGTAAGGCATCACGTCCGACAGCAAGCCCTGCTGTTGGGCTCGCGCGGCTAGCGTATGAGAGCGCAATGCGTAGTCGTCTTGTTCCTTGCGCGTCACGCCGAACGCTGCCGCCAAACGATCCCCACTGTGTCCCATAGTCTCGCCGGTCGAAAACTCGGCCACAGCTGGTAGCTGCAGAAATATAAATGTAATATTTCTGTCACTCGTCAACTTTCTGTTGAATTTTCTTAAGGGAAAAGAATTGCATGAACTTACATCTGGCATGAAATAAGACGGTCTGATGCTGGTCAAGAGAGTCAACTTGTTCGCCAGGGTTTTAGCCTTGTTCGCTTGTAACATCAAAGATCTCATGCGTCGGCTATGCCTGATCGGAACATCCGACATGAACTCAACACCTCCTGCTATAATTGCGTCGTAAACACCACAGGCGATTAAACCCATTCCAGTAGTGATAGCCTGATTACTACTGATGCACGCCATTGTTACTGTATGCGCGGGAGTGTGTTCGCTATATCCCGCAGCTAGAGCAGCTTCCCTTCCGATATTGGAAGTTCGCACTTCTTGCATTACCGTACCGTACACGATGTAATCGATTATTTCCTTAGGGAATCCAACCTTCTTTTGCAAGCTCCTGAAGTAGATTAATTTTTATTAATAATTATTATTATTATTATAATTAATCTTATAATTAGAGAGCAATGTTATAAAAATAATAAAATGGAATAAAAATAAAGAAATAAAACTATTTTGAAAGCAATTGTTTTGCAGATTTTATAACTGTTGTGTTTCTGATAACTTATCAGCAGGCAATGACTGTGTAACTTACACCAACGAATGTCTTGCAAGATCGTATGCCAGGAGATTTTTGTACTGAGTTCCAGACTGTAGAAACGGAGTCCGTACCCCATCGATAAATACGATATTCTGGGAGCCAGGATTGCTTTTCGTAGAGTATGCCTTGTTTATGGAAATTGCAGAGTAACGGCTAAGAATGTCCACTAGATTGGATATAAAAAATAGAATGAAATCGTACCACGTTAACACATCATCAAGTCAGACAAAGTTAAATATTACAACATTTCTTTATATATAGATGTATACATATAGATATACAACTTGCCATATCAATTACAAATATTACAATTACAGCAGCACAAATCAAAGTATGCAATAAAAGTGATCTAATTATATAGCTTCAGACATTGCGAAATAATCATTTAAGTTGGATATAAATATACTTGTACAATATATTCGTACAAATTCATATGGACTTTGTACCAATTAATCGAGCAACTTCTCAGTTAAACGTAATATTTAATAAATTGCAAAACAAGCAGATTACTTTTCGTACCATAATTAAGGGCTCCATGTTTCACCACCAGACAATTTTTAAGAGCAGGAAACATTTTGTATGAAATATAATATTGACACTTTTTCCTTTTTTTTTAATTGAGTTTGGGATACGTCAGCACAGTGCCTCGCAAAAGATGAAATTGTAGCAGACCTGCGTGCACGAATTGTTGGACTTTGACCAGTGGCATATACCTGTATTCAACAAGAACAGTGTTGCCAGGCAATATTTCATCAAAAAAATAAGTTACTGAATTCTTCATAAAGGTAAAGCTAAAAAAGAAATCTCACTTTGGAAAATGGCAAAATGATAAAACTGTATTAGAAATTTTTTGAAAATAAATATCAATTACTCATGATAAAGTATAAAATATACTTGAAAGATTATGTTTATATTAGTATGTATAAGAATAATAACCTATTTTACTTTTTAAAGCACATGATTTTAATATATTTAGTTGCTTCTTTCAAACAATGTCAGGAATTTATATTGAAAGTAGATTATAATAAAATATATTGTTTTATGAAACGTTTTGAATATAAAATATACAATAGATAGTTGAATGTCCCTAGAGCTTTTTCAATCTATAAACAAGCAAATGGCCATCTGACTGATTAACAGATATCTTCAGATCATTTTTAGGCTAACTTTAATATATATTATATAAAAAGGAGCTTTGAATACCAAGCTAAAAGAGAACTTTTTTTTGTATTGTACTTTTACTAAACTACAGTTGATGGAAAATTCGAATCGAAGAATTGAAGGTAGAATCGAATGAAGTCGAGTCTAACCGAAATTGTCCGATGTGCCTGTAGCTTCTTCTCTGTTCTTAACCTCGAAATTCTGCACTGCACTGACAGTACAGTCGTCCATGTATTCCTACCTAAGGATTATACTAGATTGAAATGGAAGGATTTTACATTGAGTGAGACTCACATCGAGATTCAATTGTATATTCTATTACGTTTAGTGATATTGCATTTCGCACTTCTAATTCTCGGCAGTTCTCACTTCTCAGTAATTGACAATTGGAGCGTCACTGAATCACGCAGAAAACAATTAGATGTCCAACAACATTGTTGGAAAGGGAATGGTACGTAATTAGAGACAATTGTGCCTATCGCAACTTATCAACTATGGCAACTTGTCACATAAAAACACAGCTTAGTTCAAAAACAGTCTGTAACAGTAAAACATTGACTCATCTATTCCTTTGGGCTATGCGAAATGTAATTTTCCAACTTTTACCTTAAGATGCTGAATCAACATCATCCTCTGTTGAGCACCATAGACTCCAACATAGAACCACTTTTGGAACGTGTTTTGCAAACTAAGAGGCTCGGTAAGATCATTGTCATTCAACTTATTAACATTTTAATTTATTAACTTAACGTTTCTCGTTTACCTTACACATCCTGCTCACATTTCATGTAATAAAAAGTTTCCAATGTTTTTTTCTTATTGTGGATACATCGTGTGTTCTTAAGGTGCGTGTTATGGTCCGATAAAATTGGATTTGGCATCATCAAGCTGCAACAGTAAAAATGACTGCTTCAGATTACTGATTCCCTATGCAGGGGAGCATCTCGTTTGGAATGTACTGTTCGATTCGCAGTGTCCCGAAATGGGACCGGACTTCATATTTAATGATCAAAATTTTTTGATGGATCCAGATATCGATACATTATCTACTTACGTACCTAGTCTTGTTAAGTGGAATCCTAATGATACGGATGGACTGCTTAATGTGTTGAGTGAATTGTTATCGTATTATAAAGAGTATCAGGTAAACATTAAATGCTGCTATGTAGTTTTACGCAATTTATTTCGTAGACCTTGGAAATCTATGATGCGCGACACAAACTACGACACTTTTGTCTCCTATTTCTAGATAAAGTTACTCGGGAAACAGGGAGATCGGTTGCAGCTCGAATACAGCACTCTTGTCTGTGAAACGGAAATATCGAAGAAGGACATAGAAATAATGATGCTGCCGTTGGGAACGAAGCCCACCGAAGCGAGATTTTTAATTCACATGTCCATGGACTACTCCCGATTGCCACCGCCTTTTAACAAGTCGCAGAACGACGAAGCGATGCTCATCATCACGTTCTATGGTCCAGACTGGAATCGCATCGTGCCGCAGCTTCACTTGTCCAGGACCTTGGAGGAAGCTTTCGGTGGTCCCGATTGCTTGCACATTCCGCCAATTCCATCCAATAAATATTTGATGGACTACGTTCCGGAAGTGAAAAAGTTTATGGAGGAAAAGGTAAATAAATACTGTGCATATTTATTTACACGTTCGCACAATTGACAATGCGAACTCATGAGTACTCGCTGTGTTACAGATAAAGAATGTGGTTCAGTGTCACGACAACAGGGCTAATTTTATCTCGTTTATAATACTGTTACAACGCGGTAGCATAATAGAATACGATGCTGTGGAATTCTATTGGATTACCATTCTGTTGGAGTACCGGGACTTCCATTTCCTCGTGTCGATAAATCTCTTTCCGGCGTTCCCGAAAGAGAAGCCGCAGATTACGTTGCAATCGATATATCACATGACACCGCATGGCACTCTGTACAACGAGGTATTGGACGATATACCGTACAATCCTAGATGGCCGATGAAGCAGATGGTCGACAAGTTATTAACACACATAATGGAGAACGCGGTTAAAAAGTTTCAAACAAATTCTATCAGAAATAATCGTTTCCAGTAATTTATTCCGAAGATATATTTTATTACAAAATATCTATTTAATAATTAATTGAAATAAAAACTATTTAGTTTTAATAGCTCTAAATATATATATAAATAAAGATTAATGTGCTCCTTCACACTCGTTCCTCTCGTATCTCTCATTGGATTCATTTATATTTCTGATATCGATCTGCAAAAATCGATTAAAGATAAATATAAATTCCTTTATATTTATCGTTTCGAAAGCTACTCAACTGATGAATTAAAATTTTTATTTTCGAACTCAAATCGCGCGCCTTCTCTGTGACGGTGGCGAGCCTGCGCAACATGTAGCTAATTTCCGATTAAGCAACAATCGTCCGTGGTTGGCTAGATTTCTAGACCAATCAGATTCACGTTTCAGAGGCTGGTCAGTCAACTGTTGAATTTGCCAAACGTAGTCAATGGCGATTGATGGCCGTCACAATGGCCGCTCTTACTTGACTCCGTTACTGAAGTCTGACCGCGTGTCGAGAGTGTCTTGTGCCGTCTTCGTCGCATTCAAGGCTCTTTTGTTCCATTTACCAACCCAGGCGATTAATCGTAATTAATCGTATGATAAGTGTCGATCAATTACGATCGAACGCAACGTTGATTCTCCGTCTTGTGAACGTTCGTCACTGCGAGTACAATGGCCGACATCGAAGGGAAAAAGCTGACCGAGCTTCGCGTTATAGACCTCAAGACTGAGCTGGAACGTCGCGGCCTGGACAAGTCCGGCAATAAAGCGGCGCTTCTCGAAAGGCTCTCGAAGGTGTGTAGGGCTGGTCTTCGCGATTTTAAAAGTCGACGTTCCCTCGAAAACAAACGCAGTCCGCCCTACAAGGGCGTCACGTAGCCTGTCGCCATATTAACCCTATTGATTTGGCAGCAGATTTGTTGCGTTAAGTTCGATTGAGCATAGTTTATACGATTTAAAGGATCCAGTATGTTGCTACTTTAATATATTACAATATATCGGACGTCTTGTGCGGAGAAATAAACATTTTTACGTAATTGCTTCAGGAATTACCTATTTTGAAAGGGTAATTTTTGTTTCTTGCACATTATGCATTAATTCATAAAATGCGAACCGATTTAATCAAAATGCTAACGAGACGAGCCACAAATTGATTCAGAATTTTATAATATTCTTGCTGATTATTAGGAAATTAGCATGTTGATAAAAATAATGTTGTGTACTATAGATAGAGTTGCTAATTGGAGAAACGAAGTCAGAAAGCGAGATAGATGATAGAATTTTAGAACGTGATACCTTTAATAGCAACGTGTTCGGACAGAATTAAATCTAAAAATTCCTTGGAAGATTATTATTGTTACTCAAACTAAAACTAGAATAATTATTTTTATAGGCTATAACAGATGAAGGGGAGAATCCTGAAGAGTATCTCATTGTACCATCTGGCGGATCATGTAAAGTTGTACCAAGAAAAAATAGTGGTATGTCTATTGTGTATATTATTATCAAAATAGCTCCTTAATACACAGAATAGTATATCGGTTATAAAATATGCAAATTTTATATACATATATTGGGTTGACCTAAAAGTCCAAGCTTTTTTAGCAAAATTCAAACGCAAAACTTTAAGAATTACTTTTATTGAACCAAATTGAATTAAATTTTTTCAATAACTTCAATAACGTCATCTCTCAGCTGATTGCATCATACTGATAAAGTGCTTATATCAGCGAATATTGATGTGTTGGATGATTTTTCGAGTCCTCTAAAGAATGAAGTTAAACCATTGAAAGAGTTCTAAAGATTTTAAAATTATGTAGAACTAGACGTCGCCAGCTGCCAATGTTAACGTGTACATTGAATAGATGTTATTTGTTAATTTTGTTCGTTGGTTCCAATTCAAAAGGAGCTTCCACTCAAGAAGAATCTACCGAGTACTCGGATAATCAGAAAGAAGAGAGTACCGATGGACAGGACAATACAGACAAGTCTAAGGGAGAGGTGAAGACAGTGCATGAAGAAAATTCTGAGAAAGAAGTTCCCTCTAAGAAAGAGGTAAATCGCGTCATTGATACTGAATATATTTTAATCACTGCACAAAATTAGAACACTTCGTTTTAAACTGACAGTTCAATTTATGCGAAATTCTTGTTTTCCTTGTTTATAGGAACCTCAATCTGAGGCCCAGAACAGCGTCAGCAAGGAAGAGAATCCTAAACAGGATGCTAAAGCTCAGGGAGCTAAGGCGACAGGCGAAAGTGCGCAAAACAATGATAACAATGAGTTGGAGAAGGCTAATAATGTCTCGAACCAATCTTCGAATGTGCCACCCGCTGCTATCGAGGCTAACGGAATTGATAACGAGGACTCGATTAATTTGACTATTGGGGAAGATGAGGAAAATCTCCTTGCTGAGGAGGTACGATTCGTGAATTTTTCATAGCTAAATTAGAGTGTCCGAAAGCTTCATGATAACTTTTTAACGGACGGCTTTCTCATTGCAGACAGAATCTCACGACAGACACAAGGGTAAGTGTTTAATTATTTATCATTTTTTTAAAACCTAGTTGTAAGGGTGGCCCCAAAATGTTTGGGGGTAGCGGTATTTGTGTCTACGACATTCCGTGTAAGTTGGCGAAAGAGCAGCGGCATCATCAAGAGCCAAGCGTGTGCAAGCTACGAACTATACCAGCACAACTATCCGTGGCAACGTGGGCAACGTCGGGATCGTCCGCTGCATTCGGATCGCTGATTCGACCGACTCTTCCCTCGCTTCCGGTTCCATCGAATCGTCGTGCAAACTTCATCGCAACTTCATCTGGACGCGACATAGTCAACCACAGATGATGCACAGATGATCATTGAAGCGCAAGCCGGCGATCGATCGAAGGCTTTCCGACTGGATTTATCCACGCACGGTGATCGATAAGGTTCCCAACCGGGATAGAGTGTACATCCCTCGCGCGCTGCTGTCGCCAGCAGAAACAAAGCGAACCATAATCCCCATAAGCGTTTAGTCTTTAAGTTAGTTAACGCTAGAATTTGATATACAATTGCATTAATTATAACTACCACGTAGAGCATCGCTGGATGTCTTCTATCATCAGATTCACATGGATTCACAGGAAGACTTCAAGTGTACCCAGCAATCATCCTCCGCAAAATATCAATTAACACGACGCATTGACACACGTGGGGAAGCAGTAACTCCGAACCCGCATGTCTCAACGATCACTCGCGTATACGCGAATTCGAACACGTTCCCCGCGCGCGAGAATTACATACTCTATTGCAGCGATATCGTTTCATTGATAACAGAGCGATGCGGATTGTCGAAAGCGATTAAGCACGCTCTGCGACGCCGTTTCCTCTTTTTCCAGTTTCTCTCTTCTCGGCTGAACCTTCACGAATCGGAGCCCCGTGTACGCAGAGAGGTATGAAGAGTATAGCTTTTCACGCGCGCGCGTATACCAAAAAATCGACCAAAAAAAATACGTTAGGTTCCCTGCGAACCGAACGCTATCGAAGATCGAAGGCTTGCGAAGGCGTCGCGCAAGCCACAGCGTTGCTCGTTGTGTGAATTTATTAGTGACTTGGCCAGAATTCCTGACCGGAAGTACAAGCCACTAAAAGCTGGAGATGTTAGGAGGGAGGGAGAAGAGTCTGGGCTTCGCAGAAAGTGTGACCATGCTACCTTGATTGTCCCCGCAGATGGTGGAGAGAAGAAGAAAATGGAAGAGAACAGCAAGAAGGGAGACTCGAAAGGCAGCGGTAGAGCGGAATCTGGTGCCAGCGGCAAGGAAGGGACGACGTCCGGCGCGAACATTGGGACGAAGAACAAGCAGGACATTGGGGATGGAAGCAAGAGGTTGGTCTCTCTCATAGAACTAAGAAGTACGGTTCGCAGTACGTGTGGTTGTGATACGGCAAACTGGAAATGTCGCTCACCACTGCGCTAGTGATGTTCTACTGCTGCATATAACCGTCGGGATGGTCTCTCTCGCTCTCTCTCTCTCTCTCTACTCTGTATACCGTCGGGATATACAATGGATTTCCCAAGATGAGATCTCGCTCACGTCACACACGCAAGATTTACCTTTATTCCCTTTTTTTAAGATACAATTGAATCTCGGAAGTTAATTCTTCCGCTCTCATGTGTGTAAGATTAGGCTGTAATTCTTAACTCTGGGAAGTATGTTAAGAAGCCGAGAACTTGGCTAGCAAACTTAAACCAGTTTTAAAAATGTCGCTTACGTTTCCCTCATCCGCACGTCACAGTAAAGTGTGATTACACGTGTATACTTCGCATCGAGAGAAAGGACTGATGAGTCCCGGTGTGCTGTGTTCCCCACACTATGAAGACTGTTCGTTTCATTGAGAGACAGCAATTCCGTCGTGCATCCATCGTTACGCAAAAGGACATTAGTATCTCACTGTAAATTACATTCGACAGAACGTGCTTCCTCGCACTACCAAGAAGCGATCCTATTGCTTGCTGAGGATGCTACTACTACCCCCTCTAAAAAAAAAAACGCAAGCGTTTTCACAAAACCTAATCCCAATCGTGACAAGAAGTGCCGTGAAGAACGACCGATGCTGCCGATGTCCCCCTTATGGATAACTCCTAAAGCTGATAAAGGCAAATCCTGTGTTGCCGCATGGACACGATTTCCTTCCTACGAGTGAGTGACGGAAATGGATAACCAGAGAACGCAGTGAACGCACGTTCAATAAGCTAAATAGAACTGAGACGACGTACAGTGATGTACGAGTGAGCCCAAAAAATAATCGTAATTGTAATGTAGGTTGTACTGCCTAAAAGTATAAGTTGCTAGCCAATTTTATGCCCTTAACATAGTTACAGAGGTACTTATTAAGCCTCATATAGTTCTAAATGATTTATTATTTTTTTTTAATTAAATTTCTCTCTCCCATTGTTGTTTCTTTTCTGATGCGATAATATTTCTTTCAGTACGGAGTCTAATAATAAGAATCAGAAGAGAGAAGAGAAAGGTAAGCTACGCATAATTATTCAGATATGTCAGAATGATACATAATCATTTCGTTGAAAATATTCGGCAAGAAATAATTGAATTCTAAAATAATTTGATTTTACAAAGTTTTGAGTAAATAATTCAAAGTGCGCATAACGTGTCTCGCAGATAAGAAAACGTCTCTGGTCAGTCCAACCAACGCGAGCAGTCGCAATTTGTGGGTCTCTGGTTTATCGTCCAGTACCCGTGCGACTGACTTGAAACAAATCTTCTCCAAGTACGGCAAAGTTATTGGCGCGAAAGTAGTGACGAATGCGAAGACTCCTAGTACAAGATGTTATGGATATGTTACTATGTCTTCAAGCGAAGATGCAGCTAAATGTATACAAAACTTGCACAGGACCGAGCTTCATGGACGTGTCATATCTGTCGAAAAGGTAAATATTTATTTATCTGTAGATTATGACGTTATCAGTGAAACTTGTCCTTATCACGAAACTCTGACAGGCGAAAGGTGATACTCAACAAAGTCACATGCGCAAACGGGACACTATTAACGGTAAATCAGAGAAAAAGGAGGAAAAGGAAAAGCCAAAAGACCACGATATAAGTGAAAGGAAGAAGAAGGAAACGAAAAAAGAAACGGAAGAGAAAGGGTCAGATACCGGTAAATATTTCTTTCCACAACGACAATTAAATCGAGCGGCAAAATTTTATGGAATATGACAAATGTACAATCAGTCTCTCGTATAATAATTTTTATTTCAATCTATAATAACATTGGCCCATACTGATATTTTTAATAACAATTTAAAGCGAAAAAATCTGACGACAAGAATGAGAGTGCCGATTCTAAGAAAACTGAGGCACAAGACAAGAAGGAAGACCAATCGAAGGAATCCGATTCTCGATCGACAAAATCGACCAGCAAAAAACCGGAGAGCGAGAGAGGTCGACGAGAGGAAAAACGGATTCGTACCTGGGACAGGGATCATCGGTCTCACAGTCGATCGCGGAGCCGCGAGAGGCGACGACGCGACGATGTCCTCACATTTGCGAAGATAAGAGTAAGTATCATTACCGATTCTCGCACAAGACCATCAATAGCAAATAAGAATTTTTATTAAAAAATATATATATATCAAACTCGAAATTTCTAGGAAGAACGTGAGCGACAGAGATTACGTGAGAGAGAACGGATCCTGCGGGAGGAGGAGCGAAGAAGAAGAGAGGACATGGAACGCCAGCGAGAAATAGAGCGCAGGCAGCGAGAGGAAGCTGCACGTCTGGAGAGGGAACGGGAAAAGCTGAGACGAGAACGGGAGCGAATTGAGCAAGAGAAGGCCGAACTGCTGCAGCTGGAGCGGGAGCGGCAGAAGCTCGAAAGGGAGAAACTTGAGCGCGAGAGGCTGGAACTGAAGAGGCAGCAGATGCGCCTGGAGGAGAGCAGGCGAGCACCGCCGCCGCCATCCATAAAGAGATCGTCCAGCGATCGGCGAGATCCGCGAGACATGTACGTGGAATCCGACAGAAAACGGATGGCTACGGAACACAGTCGCAGACACAGCCCGGACAGAGTCGCCGACAGACGAAACGAGATGCTAGATCGCGTGTCGGACAGACGATTGGATTCTTCACCGCCTTCCCGATACGAATCCAGCAGGTAGATCTCTCAATTTTATTTTTGCCACTTGATCATTGGAGATCAATTCGCATTGCGAAGGGCTCTCTCCAATTTGTATACAATGCGGCAATCAAATTTGTTTCAGAACTGCTCAAGACATGGGTTTAAAGAAAGAATTCAAACGAAGCAGCGACTTCTCATCGAGGAGCAGCCGGCCAGACAGCTTCTCCGACGTTTCTCGGGGGAGAGAAGTCATCGTACGACGAGAGAGCCTCTCCACCACGTCCTCGTCCATAGATCCCCGACAGGTGAAGGAAAGGTGCGCTTGTCGAACTCGCGTTTTTATTTGCAAAAAGATTCTTGTCAATTTAATTGTCTGATTCTTTGGAACTTGTACAGATATGATCGTCCGAGCACCACATCTTACACTCGCGAACGCGAGGTACGGCGTTCCGAGCCCGAGACGCATCGAAGCTCCAGAGACAGTCACACGCGATACAGCGACAGTTTCAAGCCTCCGGGATCCGGCACTCCACGTAAGTGTGATAAATCATACGTCTACGAGAGGTGGTTTTAATATCGCGATATATCGAAGTACTCTTTAAAATTTTTTTATCACGATTTCGAACCACTCGGTCTGTTTTGTGCCGCGGATATAATTCGTGTGAATTGTGTCGAATCAAGATATGCAATACTATAATCTAAACGTCTCACGAAGCATTTTTTGTAGATGAGAGGTGATACGAAATACTTTTTTTTTTAAATACAACTATTGTTTTTAACTTGATTTAAAATTATTAACGATACATATTTAATATATGTAATTAAGTTAAATAATGTATTGCACGTCATCCGATAATACATAAAACGGTCATTGCATATGTACATTTCGTTATTTTAAAGAATTGAGAAATTGGGATTGTGCTTATACATAAAAGTAGAAGTAGCTTATTACTCATTCTGATGTCGAGTGCCAAATACTGAAAACTTGAAACATTCTATTTAAGGATAAATGCTATCTATCTTTAATCTAACGATAAACAATTGAGTGAAGACAAGAAGTATTATTTACTTATTTAAAAAATATTTTGTGATTCCGCATTGATGCGACGAATCAGATTTTCAGAAAATCTTTTATTTGTAATTTTTGTGATACAGTAAGTACGTATATGTACATCCATATATACATATATATGTATCTATAAAAGAAATATATATGTAGTTAAGAATCAAGAGATACACATTGGAATATAATTTTTTTTTATAATAAGCATACAAAACAAAGTTGAGAGATGCCGCATTATGCCACATTGCAGAATAGAACATTTAATGCTAATAATAATTAAATGCAAATTAAATTTAATTTAAGCTTGGTATATATTGTATATTTTTTATACATTACAGATAAATGTAAAATTTAACAAATTACGTCACGAAAAAAAGAAGCTCATACATTTTGTAGGAAAATTATTTCGTTTAAATGCAATCTGTATTTCGTTTTACAATCGTGTACGTTTAATAATAAAACTTTATACAATTTCTCAATTTCTGTTGGATTTCATTGTAGTTAGTTGTACCTGCTATCTTGATGATATTTAGATTCAATGATGTATTGCACGTAGTAGTTAATAAAATACACAGAAGCAATGTTGTACAAGAAAATTTTTCACTATATTAGTTACCATCAATATATGCCAATTGTCTTTCTGATACAGCTGTGTAAATAATCTGACTCTTATTATAAAATGTACCAAGCACAATTTGAATACAGAATATTAGAAATGACGCTCGAATAAATTCTATAATTAACTGAACTTTTCCAATAAATATTCCAATAATTGTTCTGTATTATACGTACTTCGTATAACAGGTTTACACTCTCGATCAATTAATGAAAGATCGTCTACAACATCTTTGCACGCTATTGTTATATCTTAATGCAGGTGAAAGTCGTTACGTGGAAAGCAATCGTACGCCGGGCGGATGGCATTCCGGACCTACATCATCGAAATCCTTCAACTCGGTGACGAGCAGTGGATCCCGCGATCCCCGCAACGAACCGTCCAGCTGGAGTTCCAGATCGTCCGATAGTGTCAATAGGCATGTTCATTTTTTTCTCTCTCGAGTGTTACATTTAACATCGGAAAAACATAATCTCGTTTCAGTACAATTTCAGTACAAGAATAACAAGAATTATTTATAATTATAAGAATTGATCAGTTCGCGTGGACTGAGTCATCGATGATTACCTAACCGGCATGCGGTACTTGTTGCAGATGGAGCAATTCAAGTAGCATGGGAAATACATTGCGGCATCCGATCCCGCCGACGTACCAGAGCGGACCGATACCATCCATGGGACTGACCGTACCGGGCACGACGCCGTCGTACGAGCGTTTCGACGCGTACAAGTCGTCCATGCCCATGAGAAAATACTGATGCGCTCAGACTTTTGCGGCGACAGAAATACGTTCGACTAACGACTTCGGATGCCGAACTACATAATTTAGAGGAGCGTTTTTCGACAAGTAAACGATGATATTAAGTACGGCGGAGTTTTATCGCGCAAATGCAGAAAATGCAGGTTCGTCAGATTGTGTTGAATTGTGCAGATAAAATAAATCATTGGTTCGCTATTACGAATCACGAGATGAAAGTACGAGAGTTCCAATCGTGTACATGTTCTCCAGTTTTTTGTTCTCACTTGGATTATATTAGTTTTTACGGCCGCGCATTTCGGGCTTCACACATTTACGATTTATGAGGACTTTTGAAAAATTTTGCTCGCGAACGACAGTCGGACAGAGAGACAGTTCCGCGTATTTTCGCATCGTGTTTTACCGCAATCGGGTTATCGAGTTTGTACAAAGTTTTACATCGTCCGTAACAACAATTGAACGCGAGGGACACCGTTTGTCAGACTTGTTTATGCTCATCCATCCAACAAATTGGATGCGCGTTCCCCGTTCATCATTTGTTTCTCCCGCGTAATGCGTAATGCACTTGATAGCCTACATTTTTTACAGCATACATAAAATGTCTAACACATTCGTATCTAACGGACTTTTGTACATGTGTTAATAGAGTTTACCTTTAGCGCAAGATGCCATTTATTTTCTTATCGGTTTGTAGATTGCACCTAGTGCTTTCTTGCTTTACAGACGGTTGGCTTGGATAAGAGACTTTCAGTCAAGCGAAGCGATTAATTTTAATGAAAACAAGATGCAACGAGGCTTACGTATTTATCTCATACCGATTCGTCCTGATAGAGCGAGATGAGCGAGCGATATACGAGCAACATTGCGTCGCATAATCTTATTGTATTTCGCAGAGTGTATTCGCGGGACGTTCTTCTCACGCTCTGAGCGTAATTAGGACATATTTGGATTCTACCTGAAAAAAAACAATTTATATATATTAAGTATAATGTGGTAGCTACGCTCACTTTATACAAGAAGAACACATTGAATTCGATGTAGCGGAAACCACGTAAATAAATTTAGGTAATGCCCACGCACACGCGCGCCTACTTCACTCATTTTTTTTTCTACTCTAATTGTTGACAATCGGCCCTAAATGAGAAAAGTCCTCGCCAAGAGTCGCCACCGCGGCCGCCGTAGATGCCCCGAAGTTTCACCGGAAACACCGACGATTGTTCGCCTCTTCGGCTGCCGCTTGCGGGACTGCAAACTACGGCGGATCAAGTCCGGTGTGTGCGCGCGCTCGGAGGAGACACCGCCACCAGCACCGAGACCGAAATTCCTGCGCATCGCTGTGACGAATCGTCATCGAAAGGCGGAGTATCGCCCGGCGGGTAGTAGAGGGAACACCACTTTCCCTTGAAGACCTAGGAACGGCGCCTCGGAGAGAAAGAAGGAAAAAGAACGGGGAGAGAGTGAGTGAGTGAGTGAGTTGTGCGAGCCGGTCCTCCGCGGTCCTCCGCTGAGAGTAAAGTGTGTCGAGGTCTTTTCACGGACAGTCGTCGTGGTTGAGGTCCGTCCGTCCGTCCGTCTGCCCGTCCGTACCGCGATCGCACGCTACCTTCCTGTACCGATACCTTTTTTTTTTCTTTTTACCGGTCCGGTGTACTCTCTCCCATCTCCTCGTCAATTGTCATTCGGGCTCTCTCTCTCTCTCTCTCTCTCTCTCTCTCTCTCTCTCTCTCCTTCCTCGCTTCTTTCTCTTGGAGGCATCATGCATAACTCGCGAGCGCTCTCGCGCTGATCCCGCGCGCGACGACGACGCTCTTAGTTAAAATAGTTCGGCGTCGCGTCTCACGTGGCCGGGTGGTCACAGGTGCGTCGTGACGGTGACACAAACGCTGGGGATGTCCGCGGGATAAACGGTTCTCCCTCTTCTAACGGAGATGTCGTCGACAGTGGTCCTGAGTAAGTGTAACAATCTGCGAGACGTACGTCCCTTCGCACTTATTTCGATGCGTGTGTTTTTGTAGAAAAGTGTCCGAGTTTTATGTACAAATAATACGGATGTGTTGTCGATGATACACGGATTGTAAAGCGCGTTGGAGTAATAATTGGCGAGATGGGATGTCACGCGACAGCGACAGCGAATTATTCACACGTCCGTGCGTGACTAGCAGCGCGGATTAAGTCTCAAAAGTGAAAACGATCGAGCTGATATGCGTCGAGGAAGACTATAGAATAAGAAAGCGATCTATTTAAATGCTCCTTTACTCGCATGCAAGATCGCTTTCTAAACTACGTTTTCGATTTATTTTCGGTTTATGAAATTGCACGTGCACGATAAAACGCAACAGGATTAATATACTGTAAGACACGATCGGAGATACTTGAAAGAATAAATTAGAGTAGAAGCGGTTTTCTAAAAAGGACGTTTATCTAAAACTATTTCTTAAAGAGAAAGGAGATAGGAGGCTTGTTTCTTTCATATCAAATGTAGCTTCTATTATCTTTATTTATTGTGAACGCCTTGCGCGTATTAAAGATGACCTGGATTATATGTTTATAAATCCTGTGCCTCGTGCGTATGGTATGAATCTCACTTTCTCGGGTTAGTTCACCGCCGTGAATTGTCCAGTGATACGGAATCCTAGTGACCTACTGGCAAAATTCCATGCAATTTAGATTCTCTCACCGCGGCTGTAAGATCGCAACTCGCGATTGTGCGCTAATGGCGCTCATGCACCGTAACATCATACCTTACGAATTAATTATCATTTAAAATGCAATTACATGCGTTTTTATTTGCCAAATTATGAAGCTTTCAAGTAGAATTACTTGTATCGATAAGAACTTTTCAAGTTTACATTATCTTTAATTGTATCTTTAATCGCACGTTGCTTACATAATTCGCACCTCATCAAGTTTTGTATTTAAGAAAACGAATAGCGGGAAATCTCGCGAGTTGCATTTAGCATACATGCACGTGTCATATATTTGAACAAATGGAATATTTAAAAAAATATTTTTGGTAACAGATTAAAAACAAATATTTTTAAAATTTTTATTATAAATTAAAAAATATATATTTGTTTTTAATCTGTTATGAAAAAATATTTTTTTTAATATTCCATTAATAATCTATTATAAATTAATATTTTATTTAACTATTATATATGAAAACGTTTCTTCAATGTGTATGATTTCTTCATGTAACATAACTTCTCTGGAATGGAAAATTCGCGTGTATGCGTTTTTGAAAGTGGAGTGCCTGAATAAGTATCATGAAATGTTGCATTACGATCTCTCGACAGGCTCCATTTGAAGATTTAAATGATGGTAGGACGATATACACGTCCGGACGTGTTCTCCTTTTTTCCGCGTCACGCGGTGTCGCGAATAAAATCGCGGGGTCCGTACGACACATGCATCACACACGCACGCACGCAGGACGCATAGCAGATCTGGGTTACTGCGTGGGTATAAACCGTATATTCTTTGCTGTATACACGTACACGCTAGCAGGGAGATACAAAGAGATTCTTCGACACGTCGTAAAAAGAGACGCGCCTTTTTTTCTCACAGAAATCAGTCGGGCGAAATGTGCTTGGATGGAATAGCGATGAAATAACACCTTTGTGCGACGCCGATTAATGTGTGGCACACTACAAATCTATGTACAAACTGTCTAAAAGCTTTGACTTCTTCTGTTGGCTACTCTTTGTGAGGATAATCTTTTCTCGGCAAAAATGCGGAAGTGGTCACTCGTCGTAACACGTTTTTATTCGTAGGCGGTCCATTAAGTTTCGCTTGTTAACATTTTATTACTCGTCTCGAAATCTGTGTTGGTGTATTTGTTGCTTTACTTTGTTTAAAGATTGAATTCTTCACGAAAAAGACGTCTAATAATTTGAAACAGCACTTAAAAACTATATGTGTACAGATATATATTTAGATATATCTATTAAACTCATTTAATGCCGACAAGTTCGGTTGTCCGCATGACTCAGCTCTTAAAAGCGCAAATTTGCATGCACGTTCGTTTCCACTCGTGCAATTTGCTGGATGTAGTCCGAGCTTTTTTTGCTTTTCGCGTTTTCACATTTTCTCTGCGGCCGATCGGTGAAACACGAAAAGCCGAAGGCAAATCAGAATCGCGTATCAATCGTGTCTACCTTACGCGGTAACAGTAAATCTGGACATTAATTGTCGAGGCTCACGACGCGTGAAACTGCTAAAGTACACTTTCTTCGTAGAACTTTAAAGTATCTCCGCTAATATAATTATCCTAATCATATATCATGACTAGGATAATCATGACTAATAAAATTTTAATTCCGAGACTAACAGCACGTGAAGAAAGTCATAATCCACCTAGTAATCGCAACAAGAGATGTAACAATATTACAAATTGCAGAGTAAAAGCCGGACGGTCTGTTGATGCAATACAATGCAATTCACGCTGCAATTTTAACGTCCTTCGACCCGCATGCTGCGAAACATCCAACTAATCCTGATACACATTATCAAAAGTGTCCTTGTAACGTTTGCAGCTGGGATAAAGAGGCGTTGATCCCAGAGCAATAAATCCTTTGACTTTCCTAGCTCAGAATCATAGTCTTCCTTCAAATGCAAATCAATGCTAACAAAATGCCATATCTTGTAATTCAGTAGCCAATTTAATTCTGAAAACAATGAAATAGATTAGGGCCGTCCTTGTAACACTTGCAGCTGGGATAAAAATGATCCATGAGTAAGAGTCCTTCGATTTTTCTGTCTCTGGACAGAAACATAGCTTTAACTAGACAGAGTCTTAGCTTTCTTTCAAATGCAGATTGATACTAGCTCGACATTGTTCTCGTCGTCGGTGAAATCTCTCCTTAGTCATCTCCTCTGTTCTCTTTTCCAAATTTTCTAGTCTCAATCTGCAACGAGAGAATTTTTAAAAAATCATCTAATAACTAAACTTGGGAATTCCAAAACGGCGAAGCAAGAATTCATCTTCAGGAGAGTCTCGCCGCGGTGTTTACGATCGGATTTCCCCGGAACTCAGGACATCACGCAACAATTACCCGAGGAACGACGCTCCTACTCTCGTCCCCGTCTTTCCGAGAGAATCGCCAACGGATGAAGCTTCTCCTCTCCTCTCCTCGATGTATCAGTGAACGGAAGAAGAAAGGCACACTTTCTCGCCGGGCAACTTTCACCGTCGATGAAGAGAAGCACCGTCCGATGCACGAGGTGGCCGCAACCAGTTCCGAAAAATCCTACTTCCAGGACACGTAATTTTGTAATTACGCACGGCCTTGGCCCGCGATCCCGATCCCGGACTTTGGGGGGCCCCTCGAGGATCAGAGGAAGCCGAGATGTATTTTTAGCACCTGCGACTAGCATCTTCCAAAAAGTATTCCTCCTCAATTGGGTCACACACATACGTGTTACATATACGCATACTGTGCGCACGATTGTGACTTCGGCCGCTTCTTTGATGAGCCTTTAACAAGCGGCTGGCTGATTGTTCAAGCGTTATTTTCTTTTCTTTTTTTTTCAGCAAGACTTATGCTTTCGTGGTCGATCAGAGACAGGTGGAGATACTCTATTCATCGGGCATGACTCGGTTTAAAACCCGGAACCGCGTCCGAATCGAGAAACTGTCCGATAATAGTGCTAGGCCTCGAGACAACGAATTAGCATCTCTTTTCGAGGACAATTCTGTGGGATACAACAATACTTAATGCTCCACTTAATTTCACCTAATTAACAACGAGAGGAACGACTGGCAAGAACGAAACGTGACGAGCCCCCCGGCGAGACTCGTGCGACGAACTGGTGTCGGGCCGAGCTCTAATGAAGAGTTCTCGCACGTAATTACGGTATTAATCACAGGAACACCTGCGAACACCTCGGCACTCTTCTTGTTGTCAGCGAAATCTCTCCTGCTAGCCATACATTTTTAATTCCGCGCTTAATAAACGTTCGTGTCTCTCGTGACGAGCACGAATACGCTTGCGGTCAAATGCGTGCTTTATGAATATTCCTTTTCCTCCGCTTTAGAAAGTCTCTTCGTGCGTTTTCGCGCGTGGCTGACTGCCATCGAGAGTTCCTTTTGACGTTTATCCCTGTGAAACCAAGTGACGCAGATCTCAGGCCAACATCCGCGTTCGAAATTTCGACGAATTCTAGGAAAAGTGGAAAGCCGGGTTTGTCCCGGCACGCGTTTTCATGTTGCGTAACACCGTTTATTACGCACGTGTTACGGCAAGGATATACCGATGATAAATGATTGCGCAAAGTGGACTACGGGAAAACCAGGCGACCAAGTAGCATTAGAGTAAAAAATAGTAAAATTAAAATTAAATTAAATTTTATAGAATTAAATAAAAATTAAATTAGAAAAAATAGTAAAATTAAAATTATGTTAAATTTTTTAGAATTAAATTAAAACTACTCATCTCTCTCAGCGGATTAATTATTAAACTAAACTTCTTGAACTATTGGCTCGACAATTTAATTCACATTCCCGTTAATACGAATAATGCGGAATATATAATTCCGTGCCGTTCATATATAGAAGAATCCCTGTAATTCACGTAACGACGTATTCGCGTTTCAGACTTGTGCATAATATGGAGTCTATTCACCGGCTCCGTCCCGTATACCGAAGATGTCGTGCATTACCGCAGTTACCGTAAGTACCTTTTTCGTAAACCCGGTAAACAGTACTTAGCGTAAACATCACTTGCAATGCATGTACAATTCGATTCGGTTCGATCAGACTCTGCGATCTCTCATCCGTCATCGTTATCACGGCAGTTGAAACCCATTCAACGCATCCCGATATCCTCGTGAATGAAAGTGGAGCGCGAATGAGAACGTGACCACGATTTATCGAGATAATCGCGATTACGTCACTCCTGAGCGGCGTTTCTAACGATGATGAATTAGATTACGCAACTCCGAGAGTGCCTTTTGGAAAACTCGTTGCCCGCGATGACGATGACGAATCACCAAGCAGCATGTATGAAACACCTCGCGCTTCCTCGTCAGCTGTTTACCGTAGCAAGGATCATCCCTTGTACTTTTCCCGCACAATTTCTTTTCACTGGGTGAAGCTTCTAACTTATATGAGGCAATGTCGCGCAGCGTACGGATACCGAAACGCCTACATCTCGCCAACGAGAGGGTGGTCGCACTCCTGGGACACTGGACCGAGCAGGTCGGACAGACCGTTATACCGCCGGGACACGCAGGTGCGCCCTTACACGCAGCTGGTGAAGGTGGTGGAACAAGAGCAGAGCGATCCTTTGACAACTATAAGTGAAACCCTGGGCGCTTTGAACACCGTGGGCAACTATATTGTCAACATGACGAGGGGTGTCGAGATCTCGAATTATCCGCCGAAAGAGCTGCCCTCCGCACTGTACACCATCTCTAAGAATATTTTAGGTAATAGCTGAATAAACATTTAATTCCCTCGATTAATTTATACACAATGATTCTATTTGTTGATTTAATTTTCTACTTGTTGAATTAATTACTAGCACATGTTCCTCGATATTGAAAAAGTTATTGCTTTTCAGGCCGTAACGTGACGGACAGCATTGCGCCTTTAGTGCGCGGCGTAGCGCTACCACTGCGACAAACAATCGCATCCTCAACGCAGACGCCACCGGTTCAGCAGCAACAACAGCAACAACAATCCACAGAAGAACTTACGAACAGAGATAAGGAATCTACTCCGTCCACGTGCACAACGGCTGAAGGTGGACCCGGAAAGTGCCAGGATCTCAGCAACTGTCCGCAACTGTTACTCGACCTCACGAAACTGAGGCAGTCGTTGTGCTTCAAGAGTCTGTTCGTACCAGGAGTTTGCTGTCCAGTGGACAAAGTCGGCAATCCCTCGATCCCCATGTAAGCCTCGAATTCATATTATTTCCCACGTGACCGTCCATTTAACAAATTTTAAGAGGAATTAAGCTACGGAAGATACCTTATTTATGGCGAAATAAATAAAAGAAACTAGCGCGAATGGGATGTTGCAGTATAACCGGGGGAAGTGGTTCTGGGATCGACCACGGTGGACATCCTACACGACCGCCGATTCGACCCACGAAACCCCTTACGCCACGCCCGATACCGTTGTATCCGGTGGTATCCTCGACAGTGAGGCCTACAACGCACGTTCCATCGCCAGACATACTGGCCAATAATACAAGTGGCTACGAAACGATTGGGACGATCGACAATAATTTCATTCAGGATGATGACGGTACTTCTCGATATTTAATATTGCTTATTTAAAAACTATATGTTTTAAAGTGAAAAATACTGATCTGTATAGAGTGCGGAGTGAGAAATTCAGGGAAGTATCGGGTGGTCGGAGGCGAGGAAGCATTACCCGGTCGCTGGCCCTGGATGGCGGCAATCTTCCTTCACGGTTCCCGACGAACAGAATTCTGGTGCGGTGGATCGTTGATAGGACCGCGCCACATCCTCACCGCTGCTCATTGTACGCGGGATCAACGACAGCGACCGTAAGTGACCATCTACTGATTACAAAAATTCCTTTTAACAAATAATAAAGAAAACTTAATTCGCACAGTCTTGTATACAACAAGATATATAATATTTAAATAATTTCTAATATAAAATATTAATAATTTCTGATTGACTAGTTTCGCCGCTCGTCAGTTCACCGTACGTCTCGGCGACATTGACTTGGAGAGGGACGATGAGCCCTCATCGCCGGAGACCTATGCCGTACGGGAGATTCATGCGCACCCCAAGTTCTCACGCGTTGGATTTTACAACGACATTGCCGTTCTCGAGCTCACGAGGCCCGTAAGAAGATCGCCATACGTGATACCGATATGCTTGCCGCAAGTGCGTTCTCGCATGCAACTCGCCGGCACCAGACCAACCGTGGTCGGCTGGGGCACTACGTATTATGGTGATTCTTTATCTTAAATTTCCGTGTAATTTCTTTCTCTCTCATTTTTTCGATGCTTTTAATGCTTTTTGATGATGTAACAGGTGGGAAAGAGAGCACCGTTCAACGGCAGGCGGTCCTACCGGTGTGGAGGAACGAAGACTGCAACGCGGCTTACTTTCAGCCGATTACCAGCAACTTCTTGTGCGCCGGTTATACCCAGGGTGGCAAGGACGCGTGCCAAGGCGACTCGGGTGGACCGTTGATGCTGCGAATCGATGAGCGATGGACGCAGATCGGTATCGTCTCGTTTGGCAATAAGTGCGGCGAGCCCGGCTATCCTGGCGTGTACACGCGCGTCTCCGAATACACCGATTGGATTAAAAGTAACATAAAGTAACTACGAAATCGTACAGCAACATTATATAATGCAGCGCTCGTATCCTGAAAAACAAGACATGCACATAAATCTATTTAAAAAAATATAAAAAATATAAATATAAAATATAAAAATAATAGATTTCCTGTAAGAGATCGATGAATTGAAACATATTAGAATCTTTTAATGAAAGATTGAACGAATTTCGAGATTATGAATTTTAAGATGTTCTCGATTCCATTTTCTAATTGGTCTGCTTCTTGTGACTTATCATGAAAAATTTGTATTGTGTCAGAGTTGATGACACTGGGATATTCTACTGTGTTACGTGCCAGAACATACATTGATATACATATATATAGATTTGTAACACGTATGTGCCTCACGTTATCTATCTTTTATACCATATGTTATCTTCAATTCTGAAAAATGTTAAATAATATTTACGACACACGTTCGAGAACATAGTAAACATTCAACAGGATTTTAAACGACACCAAGATGTGTAATATATACGCTCTTTCGCAGTTTTCTTACAATCGTTTTTTATTGTGTCGATAAATGTACAGTCGTACTCCTTAAACGTGTGCATAAGGTACAGAAACATTTAACAACTATCCATGTTTTTGCGGCAACGCATTAGCGTGATCATGTGTATATTCAAATGAATAACTTGTCAATAAATTATTATCATACTATATATTTATGTAACGTATGTAATTAGAATTTTGTAATTATATAGAATGTAACAATATCTAATAATACACACACATCATTAAATGTACATACGGCGTAAATCATCTGACAAATTTATCTCTTCAATTTATAGTTAATAGAAATAAAATAAATAGCACTTACGTCAAATACATGAAGGATGGATATAGCATTCCAAGTATTCAACGTGAGCTCTATCGTAATTGTTCTACTGTCAATTCATTACGTATTGCAATGCTGCAGTTACACATAAGCGATATGTCCATTAATTTGTTGACAACAAATGATGTCGCGTAACTAAATGTTCTTCATAAATCATGAAGAAAATCTTTCACGATAAAATCATCTCTAACCGCGACTTCTCTTGACAAAAATATCGATTTAATAATTTGCTGGCACTCATAATAGAGTTTGCTGCTTCTTAAATATAACTCATAAAGACTAGATTTACGAAGACTAATTCCCAGATAGCACGGAGAGTTCAAAAAGGATTCTTGTCTATGTCACAAATTCCGAGTTCATTTTCAGATGCAAAAAGAATTCTTTTACGCTCCATAACATTTTTTCTATTCTTTTTGCATCCGAAACTGAACTCGGAATTAGTGACATGGCAAGTGAATTCGTTTTAGACTCTCTGTCTGCTATCTGAGTCGTTCAATGAACCGTGTTGATTAGAGATTGCCCCAACCCAGAAATATGCTTTATACACACGCGTCGTGTGTACAGAGGCACGTGCATCTTTTTACATGTACACTTTTAATTTCATATTTTTTGTTTGTCCTTATCCTTCAAATTGTTTAACGCCTTTTGGACCAAGACTCCTAGATTCTTTGGAAGACTCATTTGTATCGATTGCAACTGCTGCATAACTTGACTCTCGGGTGACGAGCTACAATGCACATTGTTCTCATCTGTTATGATACTGTTCTCCTCGATGCTATCCGTATTACCATTAACTGCGTGATCCAAATCGTTTAACTCATTATCACCTGCAAAGGATAAGTATGATAGTAATATTATATAATAATACATATATTAATTATATATATTATATGGTGTATGTGTAAATAATATATAATATAATACATAATATAATATATATAATTAAATTATTAAAAATTAATTAATTAAATAGAATCATTTATTTCAATTTATTAATTAATATAATTAAATAGTATATCTTGCATAATGATAGCTCACATTTCGAATCAATATTGGCGCTCGTGTATCCTTCCAAGAGCTTCATGGTTGGTGATTGTATCGCACTGTCCAATTCGCAAATCCTCAACGCCAATATTCTGCAAACAACGTACACAACGTATAAATTACCTTGCAAAATCTCCGACATCTACGCAAGTCGCAATGAATTCTTTACTTGTTCGCCTTCTTCTGGTGCGCCAGAGCTAAAGTCTTGTCATTCAACGCCTCCAACAGGGCTGTGCAAAGACATCGTAAATCGGTGACAGCAGCGGCAGATTTCTGAGGCGGAATGTAAGAACTCTCCTGAAGAAGTTGTTCCACTAGAAACGGAGAGAAACAGTCTCGCGTTAACAATTTCTGGCATAGCGAAGTGTTACGAACTATATACGCAGCACGAATCTTACCCTGCTTGTGAGTCATCACCGTTCCAGCCGCGGAATTGACTCCCAACTTCATGGCCCCCTTAGCCCTTTTGCTGTCCAGCATGCTCTGCAAAAATTAACGATTACAAATTCGAAAGAATGTTCATAATTCTTTGAACTACCTTATATTTCGACAACGATTGACGCGTGAGTTCCTTTTCCTCGAGCAATTGTTGCAGTCTCTCTTGTAGATACCTGAAGCAAAATTTGCCCTATAAAGCAGACCAGAAAATGTATACCTCCAAACTAATTGCTCGTTCGTTGGTTACCTATTCTCATTGATAAGTGCGTCCAGGTCAACTGGTTTGGAAGCACTTAGAGCTTTAGACAGTTCATGATTCAGACGATGCGCTTTACACTTGAACGCGTCTCTTTCTACTTCCAATTCATGCTTCTCATCGAGCACGGTCTGCAGATCCGTTTGCAACTGTGAACACTACAATGGAAATAGAGGGAAATTATTAAATAAATGAGCAATGTCATGTAATAATTCTAAACTTCAAATTCAAGCATCTAATTAATCTTCCACTAGTGGTGCGTGGTCTGTGTAACAATTAATGTATCAATGTATTTATTGTAATTGCTATAATTATTAACTGTTTATATACTTACCCTTAAATTTAATTTCTCTAGTTGCTCTATCATCTCCTCTCTCTGATGCATCGCTGGTGCAAGCTGAGCCTCTTGGTCAACCGAAACCCGATTGTTATGATTATTATTCGTACGTAATGCCTTTATATCGCCCTCTGCGTCCATCAGCCTTTGCCTCAACGTTTCAACTTGTAGCCTCAGGCATTTGTTCTGTTCCCGTGCTTCCGTCAATAGATCTAATGTTCTAAAATTATTCTCTAAACTGTCACACCTGCAGAACATATTTATTACTTAATAAAAGAGATCACAAGATAGGATATTCTTGTTCCATTTGATTTGCATTGCGACGTACTTGTTCGACTCCTTCGTATCACACATCTGCTTCTTCAAGTGCAAAAATCTTTCCTGTATTTTTTCAGCCATCAATTTAAATTGATCTCGCTGTATTTTATATTGATTCAACTCTTGGCTCAACACCACGAGCGCGTCAGACTTTACCTGCAGCTTTTTCCTTAATATCGCCTGCAAATGCATAGACGTAAATTTTTTATATGAAGCCTCAAATGTTTACGAGTTTGTTAAAATATTCACATATTTTCAGCAAACATTTTATTAACCTACTTTGGATTCTACGTCAGCATCGTTATCGTCCTCTTTGCCATGGCCAGATTTGTCATCCATTTTTTTGTCTGATTTGTCTTAACTAAAAGCAATAATTAACTCACGGAAAGTGTGTTTTGTATGTACGTGACACTTTTGACAGTTCTACAAGTCGTACGAAATCATAATTATCAGGACATCCATCTGACAGATTATTTCGCGACGGTTAGGTTAGGTTAGTAGTTTGACAACGATTACAAATGGATAGTATTGAGAGAACGAGGGATGGAGAGTGTGTTAACCTAAAGAGCAAAATTTGACATATTATCTATTTATTAATTATCGGAACAACCAGTTACATGCAAATTTGACAAATCGTAGCAATGGATAGGAGAGGTACGTGTTCAATCGAAAGATCATCTGAAATACGGATTTACCTAATAATGCAACGTGTTTTCTTAAGAGGTTAACACAACTCGGTAATATATCTTGCAGAAATCCGTCAATACTTTAACGATATCATTAAAAATGAGAAGGACGTGTCCGCTGGGATGGCTGCAATTCGTACTTTATTAAAAGTACTGGAACACTCGAAATGTAAGTATCATTTCGACTACAATATGTTGTACGTATCATTGAGCAAATTGATCATCATCACAAATATTTAAAAACCCGATACTCTCTTTGTAGCAGAAACAGTTCAGGAACTCCGGGGTTGCTTGCAAGATGCAATCGATGCTATGAGATCCACAGAAACTCCCGTCACCGCAATTGCCTCCGGCAGTGAATTGTTCCTCCGTTTCATCACACTAGCGACATTGGATACTCCTGTAAGAATACTTTGGTATCTAGACTCCTTCTTTTGTTTCTTCCTCAAGCTAGATTTATTCTTTAAATTTTTATTTTGCACTTCAATCGTGTATTTTGAATTTACTTACTATCGCACTTTGAATCAGTCATTTGCAGAGTGCAAAGGAATCATGTTAGACAGAGGCAAGATATTCTATGAGAAACTAGTTGCAGCGCGAGGGAAAGTAGCTAAAGTAGCGGAACATTTTATTACAGATGGTTCGGTAAGAGCAGTTTTATATAAAAAAACTAGAATCAAAAAGTATCTCCAAATTGTTTTCCCGACACTCGCTCGTTGTCATATATTGCATCATCCTTCCAGACTATACTTACACACTCCAAATCGAGAGTTGTGCTGCAAGCAATGAAGGAAGCAGCCGCAAACAATAAAATATTCGAGGTATACGTGACATCATCTTCGCCTGACAATATCGGGTACGTATGAATCTCTTTTGTAACGAAAACAGTTTTGTACAGGGTGATTCAGACCACTCGTCGCCAGCTATTTTTCTCAAAAATGTGACATCACAGGAAATTAGGCAAAAAATTGTCATCGCTAATGGGCACCGAACCAATGATTAGCTGTAACTTGTGTTTTGTCTCTTTCAAACAGTGAAGAGATGTGCAGGAACTTAACGAAACTAGGAATATCGTGTACGATGATCTTGGACTCTGCAGTGGGATATGTGATGGAACAAGTGGATATGGTGATGGTAGGAGCTGAGGGTGTCGCAGAAAGTGGCGGTGTGATCAACAAAGTATGTAGCAACAACTTGACGGTAAAGCAAGTTCCCCAAAATTGAAAAAAACATTTATTGCCTTTACAGATAGGCACGTATACAATGGCCATATGTGCGAAAGAGATGAAGAAACCATTTTACGTATTGACAGAGAGTTTCAAATTCGCAAGGATCTATCCCTTGAACCAGGTAGACCTGCCTAACGAATTTAAGGTAAATTATCACACGTTTACGTAACTAATAAGTAAGTATTCTGATTTACTAAATAGCTCTAATATGTCTGCATAAAATTATATATATTATTGCTTCCAATCGAGTTTGGATTTCCGGGTTAAAACCATCAAGTTAAAGTTCTTATCACTCATGAAACATCGAAATCAAAACGACAAGAAACGTCCAGCCCACAAGACAAAGCAATAATTTACGTTACGGAACTCTCATACATTGTTACATTTTGCAGTATACATCCAGTACTCTAAGTAATGATCTGAAGAAGGAGCATCCATTAGTGGACTATACTCCGCCTCACTACATCAGTTTGTTGTTCACCGACTTAGGAATTCTGACGCCGTCAGCTGTTAGTGACGAACTCATAAAATTGTATTTATAATTCGGAATTTTTTTCACACAAATACACTAATATATGTGAAATTTCTAAATTTTATTTGTAAATTTCTAAATTTCACGATATAACATAGTAATACATAGAGATATGTTACTTGTTGATAAAGTGTTTCTTATTCTCTTTCTAAATAAATGCTAAAATTAAAATTGTCGAAATGTTATACTTTTATAAAAAAAGACTAATATATATAATCTTTATTAATTTATTACACAGCAATATATTGAGTATTTGCATAACGGAAACGAATGTCTTTCATGTCAAGTATCAACAAAAATCATCTGGAGCGCCCTCGCTCTCTTACAGATTACATAGAAATGCGGAGCGTGCGAAATGAACTTGAAACGAACTTTCCGAACAACCTAATATAATCTATCGAACAAAAACTGTGCAATCGCGTGCAATATATTATATAACATTGCTGCCATTTAAACAGAAAACAAGGAAGACATCTAAATTAAAAGAACTTTGAATTATTAACTTTGGAAGAGTGTTGAAAGTAACAGTATTTAAACATTTTAAACATTTCATACATTAAGAGTAAAAAATACGTGTCTAACTTTTATTTACAACTTAATTGTATATTGCACAGCGATAATGAACATAAGATTATCGTTAGAGGAAAGGTCTTACACTCGAGATATTAGATTACATGATTCTTAATTCTAGCTTCTTCTTTCAACAGTTTATATAAGAAGAGTATTCTCAGAAGACTTAAAATCAGTAACATAGCTTTTTCTCTCATATTTTCGTCCAGTGAGATTCTATGCTACAAATCTTTCAGCATTCGTGGGTTATTCAATTCCTATTCTGCATGTGTTTGTATACACATACAAGAGAAGTTTACAATATCGATTGAAATTGATATTAAGTATATATCAATAATATTCAATCGATCTCAATACTCAAAAGTATTACAAATATACTTATGAAATTGGATTTAATTTATACAAGTATAATTATTGATTTTAGTATTTATAATTGAATATGTAACAATCTTGATAATTGACCAGGAAGTATTAAATAAATGTATTGCTGTTTAAATGTGTTCAGATTGTATTAAAATATAAAATGCTGGGAAAGGAAATTCCTTGCTAATAAAAATTACAAAATTTATAGAATCATAGTTGCGTATACTTTATATGTACAAGATCTTTGATGTTTTCACTATGTTTCTGATTTCTGTGAAAAATGACAAATTTACAATAAATACACAAGTACAAGATATAATCGAACAATAATGTGACTATAAAATTTAATACACGTATGACGCTCGTTGTTGCATCATATCGTACGTATCCTAAGATGTACACATAAAATGTTAAGGAAAAAGATATAAATGATGACGATAGAGCTGAATAAATAAATAAAGCCTACACGTTACGTCATACAAATACATAACAATAAAAAAAATATTTATGTTCAAATACTATAAGAGGGAGCGGAGAATAGCATCACGGCGAATTGAATTGTATGGACGGAGAAATAGAATAATTTCTAAAGAAATCGGCAAAATGTAAGACAATGGCATTCACGTTGGCGCTATTTCGCAACGGCATAATGGCAATCAGCAGTACGCGTTTCAAACTGGTATGTACAACAAATGTATGTAGATACGTATTGATGGGATAAAATATGATTTGGTTGCGAGCATTTTATATAAGTCGTAAAGCTCCAATATCCTTTTATACATCCATTATCATTAGGATTTCGGAACATGCAAATGTACAAAATAAATGTCAAGAAGCTAGAGCAACAATTTATACTGTTTCGTGTCTGTAAAATACTCTCAACATAATACTTATAGATACGCTTGAGATAATGTCTCGACCACGGTGTATATCTGCTCGAAATGTGGCCGTTTCTCCGGCTCGTATTCCCAACACCGTAGCATTAATCGATATATCTCTTCGGGTGTCTCGTCCGGAGCTGGCATTCGATATCCTAACACAAATTAACAATTTACAAAATTATAAATTAGAATATATATATATATATATATTGATATTGCGCCGTAACAAATATTTATCAACTTTTTTTTTATTTGCTCTCGCACCTGCGTCTATCTTTTCACGTGCCTGCGAGTTGGACATTCCGCTGTACGGATTACCGCCTTTGGAGAATATCTCCCATATCAGAATTCCGTAACTCCATATGTCGCAAAGCGACGTGTATTTACCTACAGTTGCACATTAACATTAATAACGTATTAATAATATAAAATAAAATATTTGTGGTATTATGAAAATGTGCAAAAAGTCTACCAAAATTCAAGGCCTCCGGCGCGGTCCACTTGATAGGAATCTGTTTCATGCCATCCGAAACTATGTACTCTTCCTCCTCTCTGGACATCCCAAAGTCGGAGATTTTGACTATGCATTCGTATCCTGAAGGAAATATCGCATTCGGCATTATATCTTACACGCCAATCATCGTCGATTTTTATGATCACTGAACAATGAAAATACAGTTTATTTACCCACGAGGCAATTGCGAGCGGCTAAATCTCTATGGATGCAATATTTCGATTCCAGGTAGCTCATTCCAGCTGCGGCGTCCTTACACATACGCAGTTGCTCCCGCTGCGTTATCGTACCAGCGTTCTTCCGTAAATAGGTAAGTAACGAACCACCTAAAGTTACCGATATTATCGCAGATATTAATCACAGTTCGTGCATTCGCCCAATTTCAATCCTTCTTTTTCGCAATATTAGGTATTTGTGTTAACGGTTTCTCCGCGTGAAGCGGTTGTACAACACTACTCTCTGGAAAAGATTGATCGGCTTACCAGGTACCAGTTCCATCACGATCATGATCGGCTGCTTCTGCACGCAGATACCGATCAATTTGACTATGTTCGGATGATCGTACTGCTTCAATATTCTCCCCTCTTGTAGAAACTTGCGCTTCTGCTCGTCCGGCAGAGTCACCTTGCATGTTTTCACCGCCACCTCGGTCTTGCCAGTCTTCAGTTGTGCTTTATAAACATCGCCGAAATTCCCCTGCGAACATCGCGTCGTTATCGCCGTTATTACATCGCGGCGTAAAACACCGGGAATATCTATTATCAGCTTACTCACTCGGCCTATTTTCTCCAAAAGGATGACATCATCGTTATTGAGCTCCCACCGCTCGCGCAGGATCGGCGTCTTCAGAATAGCACCAGATCGACTAGTCACCGGCAAGCCAGACAACCATTGATGCTTGATCAATTCTTGAATGGACGGGAACGTAGGTCCCTCGAATCTGTAGTGCCCCTACGATAATACGTTTCAACAGAATTTATTCGTCACAAGTAACAATTAATGATAAATAAATGATGAATTCTACGCGCGAATCGCAAATTCAGATATTGTAATATTATTTCAAATTTATTGTATTACGTATTACACGCACGGCGTGTATCTTACCTCTGGCGTGGTCTGCACGATAAAATGCTTGTGTCCGTCCCAGCAAACGGACAAAACTATTTGACACTCGTCATTCCTCATCGTTTCGCGTACTAAAAAATCTCCTTCGTTGACGAGTAATCGTACAACTTCTTCTCGCGGTAGGACCCCGTGGAACCATTCCTCTTCCGTGAGACCGCCGTTCCCATTAGTTTTTTGATTGTTAGTTAAATGCGAAGTTACACGCAATGGTGCCTAAAGATAAATTTAATCCGTGAGAATAAATATTTATAGTAAAATGGGCAACAATCTTTTCGCGCAATTCTAATTACCACCATATGTACGCTCGGTACAGTGTTATATGAATAAAAATCTATATCAAACAACAATGTTAAACATTCATTTCACGCATAAAATTCCTCATGCTTGGTCATAGCTGATAAGATACCATATTCAACACTATCAGTATGTACACCAAATAATGTATGCATTATTCATGCAATTTTCTAGTTATAGTAAATCTTGTAAATCATGATTTCATAAATTAACATAAAACGTAGTTAATAAAATTGTTTGCAAGTCTTATTAATGTTTATAATGATAAGAAAAATATAAATGCGCTGGACCTTAACAAAACAGCTGAAGTATACTATGTCGTCTTGTGTGTTTGTGGTCACATCATGTGAAATTTGTATCACGCATTTTCGCACAGTCAAAACAGCAAATCAAAATTCAACATTTAGCGTTTCATCGTCTTGCAATTTACAGAAAACATATATGAGCACTTAGACAACACACAAAGTGAAGTGTAGCACATACAACGGGGGGGATATTATTGTCTGCTTTGATCGTAGGCCCCTCACTATTTGCTCTAATCACTCCGTTTTTCGAATCGGTAATTGCTGGCAAAGATTTGAAAGGTGATTTTAACATTGTTATAAATCGCTGATTTCTTCTTAGTGTGAACAAACCACTGTCTGCGACTGTGTTCCTCTGTAATACCACTAAATCTAACTAACTTGTAACTTTGGGCAATCTGGTTCTTAATGAAAATATTCTGGATATTAATTACGATAAAAATCTATGCTATCGATATTTTTAACGTGTTAATATCAAAATTTGGGCTACAGTAACACTATATTATTAAATTTATATTTATATTTATATATTATTAAATTTATTATAATTAAAATCTGTTTTGTACCGTTATCTAATGTACATAAAAAAAAGGAAATTGTTCTTTTATATTTACTCACTTTGTTAATTGTAGACGATTCAGTGAAAGAACCTTCCATAGAAAGATCGCAACCTGACGGTAATTCCTCACAGCCTAATTCGTTGAGAGCACCTCTGATAACATCCACTTGTCTTTGCAATTTTTTCTCTTGACAACGTAATCTCAGTTCTTCCCTTTCGCGAGAATAATCCAAGATTGAAATTCTAGTAGAGTGCAGAACATAAAAACACGTTTGTTAAAAATAATAATCGGTAAACGAGAAATTCTATAAATTGATATTAATATCGTTGACGATATTACATACCTAGAATCACTATTATTCTCTTGCGGAAATTGTGGGCTCTGTCGATTTTGTTGTGTAGTTTTGAGAGAAGTCTCAAGCTCCGTGAGACGACCTCTTAGCCAATCTATGGTTAAATTATCTACAGTTAGCTTATTTGGTGATAATTTCCCTGAAGTGTCGTCCACAAGATTCTCATCAAATGTGAATCTGATTGGAGATGCTGGCCTCGTCCTATATTTTAACATTAGGATTTGTGACACTTAGACGCATACTTCATATATTGTAGGCAGGTGTAACTTTGTGACTAGTAGGGTGACTTTGTGACAAACAGTTATAATTAATTAATTCCGTGTTTCTTAATTAATTATTAACTATTTGTAACAAAGCCATCCCACTAATCATAAAGCCACCCTCACTTATGGTAATAATTAATTAAGAAAAACGGAATATTAATTAATTATTTTTATGAAGAAGAATCAAAGTTGCTATAATGTTAGATACATACTTGTGCTTTCCAATGAAATCTCTATATTCTTCGATAGGCTTGACACCATCGACTACCTTTTGCACTCGTACATGGATCTCCAGAAATTTCTCTGTTGTAAAATCTGAGTATTTTACAATATCCTGAAGTATTCCTTTCCTTAAAAAAAAAAAAAAAGAAAAAAAGAAAGTAGCAAAAATTGTTATAAATATTATAGTATAAAAATAACCATTAATTTCTATAACTGTTTTACCTTCTCCATCTCTAGTTGTGTGCAGATTGAAAAAAACATAGGAAAAATGTAGAGATCTTATTTATCAAACAATAAAAGTTTTTCCTAGTGCCCAAGTTGCAAATCATACAAAGAATATTTACAATAAAATTTAAGTATTTATAACTCACCATGAAGTTATAAATTCTTGGTGAATAGCTTGTTGCCGATGAAGCAAACTTGGCAAGTAACAAGTTCTCAAATCATGTTCGCATTCCGTCACTGCACCCAGCAGTAGTACATATTCATTGTGTGTCAGATGCAGCTTCCTGCATGCTTTCTGATACTTTTCTCTCACTTCATCTAACTTGCGACCTCCCCTACCAGCTAAAGGAAATTATATTACTGTAATAATCCTTCTATTACACAAATGTGCAATTTGTTTCTAATAATATGCAAGTATTTTGATAGAAAATACATACACTTAACATAATACTCTTCGAATCGCGACCTCATTAATTTATACACCTCCAGATTCTTCTGATATTCCATTTTTTTCCTAGTCACATCATCTGTCAACTTGAAAATTGCATGCAAAAAGAGGAAATATTAAACAGCGAGTCAATGATTGAAAAATAAAGTGTGAACATGATATTTATCAAAATTTGTTTAAACTTTTGCTATTACTTATATGTTCCGTTCGCAGTTCAGATCCAATCTCACTTACCTGCTGAAACTGATTGTTCAGCCAGGTCTGCTCCTCTTGATAGAGCTTCCTGGCTCTTCTTCTCTCCGAATATAACATACTTAATTGCTCAACAACTATATTCTCAATAGAATCCGCTTGCTGCTTAATTAGCTTCGCCGTCTGATCAATCGAGTCCATTATGTCTCTCCAGCTCTGCAGCAACATACATGTTTCTAGATAAAAACCAGACACCCAACGAATAAACCTGAGACAGCGAATCAAGCGTCAAGTAGGCTACCTGCAATATGAGACTGCCAACGAGCTCCTCGTTGCGCTCAATCTTCTTCCCTTGCGAGGTGAGCGAGGAAATGGTAGAGGCATACTCCCGGTCGGACTTGACCTTCGTCGTGATGCACCTGCGCATCGTCTCCAGGAGCTTGATCTCGGCATCCTGCCTAGCCAGCAGCGCCTCGTGCGATGCCTGACCCTGCAGGCTCGTGGAGAAGCCCATCCTTGTTAACCGCGAACGTGCAAACTAGTAGCAACGTGCGCTCAACGGCGGCTCATCGGAGTAGGATATTCTGCAGCTGGCATAAGAACGGGTACCCTGACATTTAGCCAAAAGGCTCCCCTCGGGCACGTTAAACGACGACGACGGCGTATCTGAGACTGTTACATGAGCACCATCGTCATCATGACGATGATACGAGTGCCACTCGACTCAACTCCGGCGCGTCCTCGCGCGCTCGCACAATTCTGAGATCAACATTTATATTTATAGCCGAGTCTCCGAAAATTTGCAGAAAAATTCACTCTTACCAGAGAAATACCGCCATTGAGTACAACACACGATGATGTCGAGCAAGGGCCAAGGAAACCGAACGAGGTACAAGAGTATGTATACAGTAGAGTGTACCTCGACATCCCGTTAATTGAAGCGAGATGTGTGAACGCAAAATAAGTAGGTTGCCCGGTAACGCAGTTTCAACTGTTCTTCCTCATTTTTTATTCTTTTTGTTTTCAACATTACATTTATTTGAAAATAAAAGCATTATCTGATGCATTATATAATCTACCTTATCATTATTAAATTATTATTTTAGAACAGTATTTATAGCCCATTCGTATAATGAGATAGTTTAAGTAATCTTTTAGATATTAATACGGCTATCTGATTGGTAGCACGAGTACCTTCAAAACAGCCTTAAAACCATAGTTGGGCATTTCGTTATTTGTTTCGCTTTGCGTTGATCCCTTCTGCGCCATTTTTTTATGCTAAATTAAATTCCGCCGAATTCCATGCCAAATATCAAATTTCCCCAGATTATATCGGCGCACTCTTATCATATCTCAATTGCGATTGTGCGATTCGATAGTGCTTATCGCGCAGACGCCAGTACGCATCAATCCTAAATTGCGCCATTCTAGTGCTGCGGGAAAACGGAGCGTGGATACTTGTTACACCTGTATGTCGGTGGAGGTTCGTCTGGTTCGTCAAGGGCACGGATCACCACTGTTATCGCAATGCAAGGACTCAATCTCAGTAGCCTAAAAAAGAATCCAGCCGTGAGCATTTGGGATTCAGAGCATACACTTAATACGCACAGGACACATGCGTGCACGGAGTATTTTCAATTTCCTCCCCTTTCTCGTTTCAGTTGGTCCCACTTTACTTCTGTATGGGACTGGGGGGAGCCGCTGCAGCTTTGTACTTGTTACGCCTGGCGTTACGTAGTCCCGACGTCTCCTGGAGGAATAAAAAAGAGGCTGAGCCATGGAATGACTACAAAGACAAGCAATACAAGGTGACCATAAAGAGAGAGAGAGAGAAAGAGAGAACAGATTACTTTTGATTACTTTTTTTTACTAATGTTAGACCCAAAAGAACTCCAATTCATGTTCACGTTCTTCTTTCTTACAGTTCTATACCACAAAGAGCTGGGACGAAAATGCGCCAAAGACCAAGCCACCTGAATATTAAGCTACGACTCTTGTGAACTAGTAACAAGAGTGGAGCAATGTTAGGTTCTCTAGGAGTCCGTTACTGTTAAACGTAATATAATCCTGCTCGACACAGGCTTATGTATAATATTAAATAAAGGAATTATTTCCATGTAATAAAATTGTTGACACGCAAGATGAATATGGTTTGCATATCTCTCATGCTGTAGAAACAATGTTTTATTCATGGCAATTCATGAGTGACATAGTTTGCTGAAAGAGCTGTTTTGTCCTTGATTTTATCGAATGTATAATTAATAATATAATAAATAAATTAATAAAACTCTGCATATGGTACGTACATGGCGCACTACCTTTCTCATTTATTAAATATATTTATTCAAATATCCAAAGAATAATAACTGATACAATATATTGCCAGTGTTATTTCGTTTCTATATGCAAGGGAAAAATATTAATCATCCCGGTCATTTCGTCAGCTGATAACGTCCAGCTGATAGTTAAATTCCTAGAGAGAATCGACTAAACAGAAAGGTAGGATTGAAGTATGTACGCATGAATACTTACGTTACATAAGCCCTACGTGATCTGTGATTTATTTTAATACTATTACGCAACTCGCGTGTCGAAAAAAAGTTTGAATTAATGCTCGAGACTGAATAATCATTTCGTTTACGGGAAACTGCGAAGATCCTCGACGCTGAGGTTAGTACTTGATCACTTTTTGTCTTTACTACATCTTTTTTTGTTTTTTATAAATATCGCTCTCATCGTGCGTCGATTTATAAATCATTAGTCCGCATTAGTCCTTCATCCTCGCGAGTGGTTACCCTAAATCGTACGCTAAATATTGTAGGAGCAGGTGAACATATGAAGAAAGGGTTAAGCTTCCATTATGTAACACATTCGGATATATATGTGCTGAGCTGGCTTCACAGGTTTCCGTTATTCCTCCTTTCAGGTAGCAAGTTCCTTCGAATCACCATAAAGAGACGGTGGTCGCAATGGTTTCGGCATGGGAAGAATTCTATGCGAAGCAACCACCTCCTCAGGATCTGGTGCAGAATGAAAGTGCACTGAGAGAATTTGCCAAGCAGCATATGCAGAAGGGCAATAAAGTGGTGTTGGTAACGGTAAGAGTTTTCAGACTTCAACGTTGCACACATGAAAGTCTTCTACTTTTAATAATTCATTTTTAAATCAGTTAAAATAACATTTTAACTGAAATGTCACAGAGTGGAGGCACGACGATACCTTTGGAACACAACACTGTCAGATTTGTCGATAACTTTAGTGCAGGCACAAGAGGATCCGTTTCAGCTGAATACTTCTTGGAGCAAGGATATGCAGTCATTTTTATGCATCGGTAATTGATCCTAAATTACGAATATTTTTACATTGCATATAAAAATAAAATAAGATTAGCTATATATTGTCAGTTGTTATTTTTTGGATATTTCTTTAATAAATGTGGAAGGTAGTGCTATGCAGATTTGTATTAATTTATTATTTATTTACTATATTTTTAATTATACATTTTGATAAAATCATACAGTGGATATAAATATAAAAGACGTATTTTTATTTTCAGAATCAAATCCTTAGAACCTTTCTCGAGGCAGTTTCAGAAATTTTTAGACTTGCTACAAGTGTCAGATAATAGCGAGAACCCTGTCATTACAGGTAAATTACATAGAATACATGTAAACACACATAGTCACATATAATCAATTTAATTAAACATTTATATTTGTTTAGTATTACCGGAATATACGCAAAAAGTGGCAACGATATTGCGAAAATATAGAGAAGCGCTTGATCAAGGAAAATTATTACAACTTACTTTTACGACTCTTTCCGAATATCTCTGGCTGCTGCGATCTGCTTGCCAAGCACTAGCACCGTTGGGAAACGGGGCTATTCTATACTTGGCAGCAGCAGTCTCAGATTTTTACATTCCCTCCAATGAGATGGTAAACATACTTGGCGAATTTATATATTACGGTAGTGTATTGTATTTTATTGCCTGATTAATGAATCTCCTGCTTTAGTCAGTTCACAAGATTCCCTCGAGCGGGCCGCCGACCATATCTCTTCATTTAGTACCAAAGATTTTAGCTCCGTTAGTCAGTTTATGGGTACCAAAGGCATTTGTGATTTCCTTTAAACTGGAAACTGATGAAAATTTGCTGATATCTAAAGCGAGGACTGCTCTCAACAAGTATCATCATAATGTAAGCATTATTATTGAAATACATATATGTATATAGTTCTTCTCACTCCGCAAAATATATTTAAATCTGAAATAAAAATTCTTTCAGCTTGTAATCGCCAATATGTTGCAAACTCGAAAGCAGCAAGTGATAATTGTGAGCAAGGAAACTGAGTACAGCTTGTCTCTCACAGATGAGCAGTTAGATAATGGCGAGGAGATTGAACAATTAATTGTAAATGATCTCGTTGAGAAGCACGCAAAGTTTATAGGCTCTGATGAAGTTAGTTGATCTATCTGTTTTAAATTATATTTATTATATATATTATATAAATTATATATATTATAATTATATTTCGTAAAGTGCATTTTCCGCGGAGATGAGGAACGGCAATATAAGTTACGACAGTATAGCATATTTAAACGGCTTTTTGTGGTAATGGAATCCTCAGGTTTATGATATAATATCATAATATAATATTACTATATATATGTATATATTGGTATTATAAAACATGACGTACAAGAACCAGTTATAAATATTACTATTTTATACAACAAATATTTTACATTCACATTTTTGTACAGATTATGAAAAGCGTGAATCAAATCGATGACGATTAATCGAAAGTAAACGAGATATGTAATTACTTATCAAAATATATCACGATATATCCACGTTTTAAATGTTCATTAAACTGAACTTATCTTAATCCTTCGCACTCAGAGACAAGAAATTCGTTCGAACAAATTTTATGTTTGCATTTTAAGTTTTTCTCAATAATTACCTGCAGTCTTTTCGTGTCTTTTTCCCTTAGAAGAGACAGTCGAGTGCAAAGGGTTAAAGTCACTAGACATTTCCAAGCGTTGTTTTGATTACCTGAATATTATATGTACATAAATGTAACTTAGAAAAAATAAATAAATCTTAATTTTTAAGAGCAGTTAGGAACATATTGATCTTGTCCACCAGTTGTCTGTCCGACGATCCACATTGCGCCAGCACAAATGTAAGGGCTGAACTGTCCTTTTGATCAAACGCTGTTTGAGCCGCGTCATTTAACATGCTGCAAAATAATAATGATCAAATCATACATGTAAGACTTTCATAGATCTCATTTATTTAAATTTAATTGTCTTATATATTTGAAAAGATGAAGCATAAAATTTAAATACTCACTTTAACTTCACCAAATACTTCACTTTGAGATTATCTTTTACTCTGGCTAAATATTTTCTTGCCTCCAACTTTTCGTTGTACTTCAGACATTCGTCTATGAATGGCTAAAATTTGTTAAATTATTTAATAGCAGATAAATAAATGGAGTTATGTAAAAATACGGATTCTCTATTTATAGTTACCTCGTAGCCAATGGGCGACTTTTTACTTTTCGAGAATTTCTCCAAGTCGCTCCACAGACCTTGGTCAGCTAAACATTGTATCCTCAACCACCAATATCTATCAGAGTATTAGAACGTTGTGTTAAATAATACAAGACAGCACACGCACGTAATATTCCATTTAAAATTGTGAAAGGATGAGATACCTTCGATCTGGTATTTTATACTCCGATCGTAATTTGTCCGCCAATTTTAATTCATTGCGCAATAGTAATATTTTAACAGTATCGTGTAGGGGCTTGCCCACGACGGACTCGTTCAATGTGTCCTCCAGAGATCTCTGATATTTCAATAACTTTATCTGTTCCTCTGTTAACGATGCGTTAGTGTCACTTCGAGCCAGTTTAAAGTTTTCTTGAGCAGATTGCAACAACGCGTCTCTTGACATCATGTTCTAGAAATTCTCAGTGTACGGTAATTTGCCTCAATAGATTGTGAAAAATAAAAACAATTTAACCCACAAATACGAAAATTATTTTGTCAATCGAAAATTATTTACCTTTCGCTGATAGCTCTCGGTGATAAACCATACTGCTTGCGAATGAAAATCATCGTACTGATTATAAATGTCACGTAACGTCTCCCGATTATGGCTCTGGCAATACTTGATGTACAGTGCCATTGCTAGGGGACAGTGCATTATAGATATCTGCAATACAGACCATTAGAAAATTATATATAAATTTTGCACACCTGTTCTCATAAAACAGAAGCTGTATCATCGCTTACCTGAAAATCTCCAAGAGTCATATTTTCACGAAGATGAAGAATGACGGTGTAAACTAAATCTGTATTGCCACTTTCCACAGCTTTGTGCAAGGCGGCTCGCTCCTCGCCAAGCGTCAATAGAAGTGGTACTTGTTGATGCGCACGTGGTTCATAGTCGATTAACTGAGATGCAATAATATATAAAAATTATATATTTTATACTATTTATATATATATATATATATATAAATTATATATTTACTTTAATAGCCAGCTGCTTTCGTCCACAATCCGCTGCTCTTTTCGCGATTTCGCTGTACGAGACACCAGGAGCATATCCTAATTTATCGGCTATTTCCTCTGCTATTTGTTCCTTGTCTAATTGTGTCTGTTTTACCTACAAAATACAGATAAAAACATATCTATAAAAGATTTTTTACAAATATTTATATTTTTAAATATTTTCTTATAATTATTCATTACAGAAATAATCTGTCGTACCTTGTAGCAAGCCCAGTGTGCCAATATTCTACTTTCGCCGTCAATCTCAGGCAGTTGCAAGTGACGCGCTATCTGTATACTTAAATAATAATGTCGCCGTGCTACCAGCCTGTCCAGCAACACTTGATTCGTGAGAACATTAAATCTAGTTACGATAAGGATTTGAACAGAGAGAGATTTACAACAGTTACAACAAGAATAAACAAGTATAAAATGTAAAAGATCTTTACACGACGCACATAAACTAAATATATTTAAAAAATATATATAAATATATAATAAATATATTTAAAAAAAGGATACTGCGTATACGTTAGCGGAATGCCCACCGCAGGATGCCTCACCGCGTTCAGGACTCTCAGAGTCCTGCACATTTGAACGTAATACTCTGCATCCATAGTCTTGCTGAATCCTTTGCCGAACTTAGCAGCCTGAGAAGACTCATTGACGATGTTACAACCCCGGCAGATTCAAGCAGATGCCTGCATACGATCATCAAATTACTTACCCTCATTAGAATCTTCTGCGTCTCGAAGTCGAACTCGTGACTCGCTCCGTCGATGCACGCTCTTATCGCCGAGTCCAACTTGTCCTTCACTAGATCTATGTAACTGTCAGCCTTATGGCTCTTCTTCTGAAACTGCTTGGACGCTTCCAGCAGGTAGGAGGCAGGATCCGTTGAATTGATCCTGAATATCCTTTGAACGACGTTCGGCACTTTTTGTATCATCTCGTGGGAGCTGCTCGACAATACACGTACGCCGTCCACCTCGCTGACCAAGTGCACCGGGCCATCGTAATTGTACACTATCGTCTCGGCTGTACGACCTATTACCATTATCGTGCTGCTCCAGCTGCATACCACAGCCTCCGTGCCACACCTGCAAGTGTTCGCATTGTCCGTGTTATCATTTATACGTATTTTATTAAATTTGCTTCGTCTAAATAATCATGTTGACACTCACCAGGCTATATTCGCCAGAGGTTCCTTGATGTTTGTATAGCATTCGCAATATTTCTCTCTGAAGTCTATCGAACCGATGTACAAGTGTCCAGTGTCAGCGTATAACGCAATGTGCCGATTATTACCAGACACAGCGATCGCTACCACGTTATTGATCTTATTGTTGAAGAGAGTGTTCTAAAAGTACAACGGAATGCACGTCGGTTGATCAATTCAAACGGAAAATATCTTTTCAACCGAGATAAAATTCGATCAATGGATTATATTAACGATATCGCAATTGATATAATATTATGCTTACAAGTGGAAATGTATTCTGATGAGACTGATGAATCACAAACACTCCCTCTCTGTTCGACAGAATTACTTGCGTCTCTCTGTCGCAGTGTACCATGCACCAGCAATCAATTGATCCGTATCCTAGATGCAAGAAAATAAATCATAAATAAAATAAATAGGAAATAAAAAAATAAAAGTGTGGTTAAGTAATGTGTATAAAAATAAGAAAAAAAAGAAATAAAATAGTGAGTATGTTACACCATAGTAAATACATTATACTTACTTGGCACGTCCGTAACCGGTCGGACTTTAGGCTCAGACACATTGTTCACCAGGAATATTCGATTGGTGGATGTTAAAACAGCTATACCGGTGCTGTTCAGCGTAGTGAAGAATTTTGCATCAATAACTTTGGTATCCTTGGCCGCCTGGAGGGAGAAAGTTAAATTAAACTCCGAATCTGAAGTTAATTTAGCATTATTTGAAAACAATTTCTTTGGAGCAGGAAAATTTGTACTTTATCCCCGACTTACGTTTCCCATGCTAAAAGTATGCTGGTAAGTTCCAAACATGTCATATATGAGAACCATGCCGTCATCTTGCACGCATAACAATTCCTCCTGCTGTGACCAGCCGAATGATATTAACTGCCCGCTGCTCCACTGAACAAGAACAAAAACAAACAGCATTAAGCAACCTTACACTTCAGCGGCATCGATGTCCGATAAATGATTTAAATTTTTTCGAGTCCTTGTGTGTCTGTACGTGTTAAGTTTTACAAATCTTACTTGCAGCTTAGCCGTCAACTTCCCTGACGACGTGTACAGTAATATCAGGGGTTTGCTAGCACCCTGAACTTTGACCAGCTTCTTGGGGTTTCTCGTGACGGCGATAGAACCCCCGTAAGGAGCCGCTACTAATAAATTATTGGTAGAAATCTCGTGCTGGAAAGATATCGGGTACAGCTCGAATTTGCTGCAACAACAATAATGTAATCGGTATGCGTCATCGAGAATCATCAAGTCTCTTAGCGAACATAACCACACTTTTGCATCACAGATTTCTTAGACCTTCTTACCGAAAATATACGTCCCTTCCAAGAGGAAACCAATCAGCAGTCAACATCGCCGACATTGTTTTAGGTTATTTGTCGATCGGCAAAGTAATTATTATAAACAACGATAAACGCTCGCCAGACCTCGGCGTTTGACAGATCGTGACAGACAGTAAACAGATGCCTTGAAGTTAGGCGCAATCGCGGACGGATTTTGAATTTCCCGAACATGCGCATTAGTAGAAAGTCATTAAACTTTCTTGAAACAAATAGGTTCGTTGAATACGTTCGTTGGAGTTTAAACAAACAACGCGATATTGTGATAAATGTCAAAGATAATTATCGCATTATTTTGTTTACAAAAGAATTCATATGCACTCTATCGATCGAAGCATCATGATCGATTAGCGACCTCTTTCGTTGCACTTGATGTCTATCGAAGTGGAATAATGAGGATTTAATTACTGAGTAATTATAATTTATTTACATTATATCTACATTAGAGATCTTTTTATCTAAAATAATACTTCTATCCTGTTGCTTTCTTTAACATTTACAAAAGAATCAAGGTACAAAAGAAACTCAAAACTCCCGAAAGTATGTTTTACGAGTTTATAACCCCTTTCGCTGTAATGTCAGCTTAAGTCGTACATGTATCGTAAAAAAATAGCATTGATTTTAGTTGATTGCTCAAAATTCTCACACTTGTTCTAATATCTTAACAAGTATTCTACAAGTACGTTTCTTGCAGGTGATCCTACTATCGCGTTTGCGATCCTACTTTCATGTAGATAATAATTTGATTTGATTATTATTTGATTATAATTGCGTTTCTCAGCGTATGACAAAACTTAAAACCTTAAAATTAATATTAAATTAAAATTAAAATACAAAAATTAAAAAAGTATAGACTTTGTGGATATCTTTCAGGTTCCTCACGCGCTCCAACGTTCTCCGCGCATCCGTGTCGTCCGTCCTATCGCAAGGTGCATTGGCATTTAGCCGAGGAATCGTGTACGTATGTATGTACGCGAGGGTACGCGGGAGATCGGTGCGCGCTGCATACCGAGCGGCTTGCCGGTCAGCGCGCGAAGCGATCGTTTAGCAAAAGAGCCGTTCAAGAGGAGAAGTCAAGAGGAGAGCGCGCGACCGGCGCGACGGCAGTGAAAGGCCGGCGGAGAAACGTTCCTCTCGGATCGCACCTTCCCGCATCCATCGAGACCGGGCCAGCAGCTAAGCCGGGCCAAGCACTCCTTCCTGGAGACGCTATCGCCTGCTTCTCATTTCCGTAAAGTCTTTTATCATTCAAGCAAGGCGATTTTCAGTACGCTGTTACGTGCGACAGCTCGTCTCCGCATCAGCGATACTGTGTCCGGCTCGGCGCGCCGCTGACATTTACACAATTTACACAATGTGGCATTTTGATACGTTACGAATTTTTGTAGATTTGTTTTGATTATTATTGATTTAATTTTATTATTATTTGATTATAATTGAGTTTCTCAGCTTATGACAAAAATTAAAATACAAAAATAAATTAAAATTAAAATACAAAAATTTTAAAAGTATAGACATAAATGGTCTATACAAAAATTGATAAATTAACGGACAGTTTGTTCTTAATATCTTAATCTTTTTAATATCTATATCTTTTTTATGGAAAATCATGTGGATGTAAATAAACGTTGCACTGTACGAATTTTATTGCATGATAATTGATGTCATATACTGTTACAGAGTATTTCGTTTGGGTATCGTTTCTCTCATGGGTCTCAGTGCCTATTTTGGGCGGCGGGATTTCCCGTTATGAGGCTGCGGCCTTTGCATGATTTAGACTAAAGTAACGATAGAGAATTAGATTCGTGCACATACGTGACAGCATGCCGTCACGAAATCAAACGCGATAAAATTTGCTTCTTGAAACATTATCAGTTCATTATTATTAAAGTTAACAGTCTGATGATGTAAATCTTCGCAACAGGAGGAATCTCGCGATGATATATAACATTTGAAAAGAGTAATGTGCAACGGTATTAAAATAATACTGAAAAAAATGATGTAACATTCGGCAAGAAAATCAGAAACATCGATTTCATGAACTTGTAACTCTCCGATTTCTGAGAGCAACGATAGACATTACGTTCATGAACTTGCGTATATTGGAGCACCTTCAGGATCTCAAGTCGCTCTTTCTCTCGATGTTCCAGTTCCCGTTTCCGTGGGTGTATCTTCGTACCATGTAAGAGAAGAACTGTTATGTGATCCACCATCGATGCTTCTCGTATTGAATCTGAGTGGTGCTCAAAGGAGACCCAATGAAACATAACACAATATTGCACAAACAATATACGTGTCACCGATAACGCCCGAGGACAACTAAGTAAGTCATCGCCGACTCTCTCGCAGCAGGATGTCGTCCTTCGCTCGTGACCCATCTTGCAGGCCACACGATTTGTGACGCGAAATCTCGAAGTCGTGCTTAAAACAGGTAGGTCGTAATCTTAGACTGGGTCTCCAAAGAATAAATTGGTAGCAAATTTATATTTTGTTGAGAGACCAAGTTTAGAAAGTAAATTTTTAGACACGTCTAGTTTCAGGCTTGGTCCAAGCTCGTTAAACGCCTTTTCCTGAAACAAGAAAGGGATATAAAAATCAAATGAGAGCAACCAAATATAGTTGGGGATGTGAATGTAATAGATATATAATATTCTCTCATATTATATATTATATAAATTGAGAAAAACTAAATTGGTAGCAAATTTATTTTGCCGAGAGACCAAGTTTAGAAAATAAATTTTTAGATACGTCTATAGTTTCAGGCTTGGTCTCTATCTGAACACTTTTTCTTTTAGACTTTGCCATTGATTTCCTTGTACCAACGGAAGACCATGGGATCTGGCGCGCAGTGCGGGGCGCGGCAGAGGTTGACTCGCGCGAGTTAACTCGCGATCCCCGTTATGTCGGAGTCCGCGAACCTCGGGGAAGGGCACGGCACTCTCCTCCTCAGGGTCCCTCTCTTTCACTCCGCCACAATTTTCCGTCGCTCCTGCAGCAGCAAGTAGCCAGTGCGCGACCGACTGCGCGTTCGCCGCTCCGGTGTGAATTTCGCGTGCCGCGTTATCCTCTCTCCAGCGGAGGAAAGAGCCGAGACGAAAACAAGAGCGAAGAAATTTATTTTATACCTAGCTCGTTCAGTCCGAAATAGCAAAATCGCGAGATTCGGGCGAATCGACGACGATGACGAGTGCACGGTGATCTATCTTCTCTCTATGTGTGTGTAGCCATTTATCTCTGTGTCAACTAGTGTGTGATGTGTCCACGTGAATGGTGATGCTGCTGGCTGATCAGCGGTGAAGCGAATCGACATCGCCTGGCGACCGCAAGTCACTGTTAGCGTCCGTTGTCACGTGGAAGGCGCGATCATGGTGTAAGTGCCTTTTTTCTTCTCTTCAGTACTGTGTAAAAGTGAATATAAGAACTGTAACAAACTACCGCGTATTACAAAGCAATTAAAAACAAAATTTCGGCTCGCTTAAGTAAGATATTTCTTAAGAAGAGCTTGTGAGATAGAAGTTACTCTCCGAAGGAGCGACTCTGACTCGAAAGGAGATCTCAATGACTGAAAGAACGCATCTTGTTTCTCACACGTCGACATCGCCCACGTCGTTTTTTTTTGGAGTTTGTTAGAATATTTTATGCGTTCTTCGTGAAACGAAAAATTAAAAACCGGTTAATTAAATTTAAAAAATTAATACAATTTTTTATGAACAATCTACACTGACAAGAGTATAAATGTATAATTTATTACTAATTTCTGAACGTTTTTGATATTTCTAAAGATACTCGGTCAACAATTTTATTACCAATGACAATCCGGTTGACATTTAAGGCCATGATTCATGAAGTAAGAAAGTTGAACGTGAGGTAGATTATTCCGACTTGGTAGTGCGATCACGTAATGTATCCTTCGATACATCTGATTTAATTATTGATAAGCATAAAAAAGCATCAATGCAAACTGAATTGCACGTCATTCAGGAATGCCCAAGGATTCTTCAAGATTATTCAGAAATTGCTTTAACTTCAAATTGAGATTCCCATACGCGTGGGAAAGTATTCGCGGAAGAATGCGGTAGTCCACAATTTATTTCACTTGACTTCGTGTTATAATACAATTTTCATACTCGTCGCACGTACGATACAAATATATCCTTGATTCTATTAATGCACACAAATGTCTTTTCCCGAATACTGAATGGAGAAGTTTTGCAACTCTTGCAGTTATTCACGAGAATTAAAGACGCAAGAATCTCTTCTTCATTTAAAAATACAACATGCAAACGTATAAACGTCTCGTGGTCACCATCAAACGACTCGAGATACTGGCAAACATAATATTTATGCAATCTTGCCCCGCCGCGATGTAGCATTCCTCGGGGAACATGCACCGCGCTCGAGACGTGCTTGCTCGGTGGAAGCATAAAAATGCATTCCCCCATGACTATCGCGTTAGATCTCGCGCCGTGGCTGCTCTAATCCGGTCGATACCCGTTTCTCCGGTCCGCGAAATCCGCGAGCGAGGAGGAAGAAAAAGAGTCGTGGAAAGGTCGCATCTTCCTGCCGATTCTTTTGTCCTTAAACCTGTTTATCCGACATGGTAATTAAGAAGAATCACCTTTTTGCTAGAGTCAACTGGATGCTGCGCGTAACGCCCCGACATCCTGAACTGGTTCGTTTCTGTCGGAATGCGATTCGCGTTTCCGTGCACAGAGGAAGATGCTGGAAAAGACGCTTGAGAGAGCGCTGATTGATTGGACAAACGAAATATAATCAGAAAGTTGCTTAATGTCGTTAAACGTTGCAACATCTTGATAAGTTAATCTTCGAGGATCCGCGTAAACAGCCAGATCACTCTTTATCAAGTCTCTTGACAAAACTCTTGTTCATATTTTTTCAATTACCAGAATTAGGAATTTATAAATTTCTACAAGAGTAAATATAAGAAGATAACAGTAATAAATAAAATAAAAAGAATAATAAAAGCGTAAATAATAAATAGAGTCTACTGAATTGCATCTAACAGCTGGAGAAATAATCTGTCTAATAATTCTGGAGCGCTTCTACACGCAACGCAGAGACACCGTTACACATGTTTCAACATTGTAAAAGAACACGTGAGGCAAGCTGCAGCGTCCGGCTGCGTCAAGCCAAAGACCTGAAAGCCAGTTACCACAAAATTGAATGAAACTTGAATGGGAGCCAATTTTGACGACATATATAACAACACGCGGTTGCCTCGCGTGCGGTTGCAATATTCAGCAAATCTTTCTTGGTACTTCCGTACGTACTGATCATTAACGTCTCTTTTCTCTTTCAAGAATTTATAATTTAGACATATGTATTACATAACATAATATACATGTGCGAAACATATACATAAAAACACAAGTAACGTCAAAAATATTTTAGATAAAGCGCATCGAACATCGTTCACAAGTTTTCGCCGAATAAAACCGCAGCAATACGCTCGCTTTTGTCAGAGACAGTGAAATCGTTAACGCGCGCGCACTCTTGCATTAAGCATACTGTATTATTGCGTTCGCACGTGTGCCGGAACGAGAACTTTCTACGATGATGATGATGATGATGGAGTTGAGAACAATTTTGAGAGACGCAGTCAAAAAGTAATGACGATGACAAATCACTCGGAGAGATGCTGCCTGCGGTTTGGCCTCACACACATCAAGGGAAGCTGAGTCACACTCGGCGTATCTCTTGAGAATCTCCGAGTCTTCGCTAAATGAAAGAAGATTACGAGAAAACGAGATGCGAGATCGTGTGCCAAGATACAATTCTGCTCGAAATTCGTGATTCGTAAAATTCACTGAAGGGGATGATCAATTACACGGTAATTTGTCTCAAGACTAATCGGCTGGCTGTGTTTTAACGAAGGACAGCGAGGTGACGGCCTAGTAACGATCTCGCTCATACATCATCTCGCGCGTCTCGCGAACAGCGGCGTGTTTTCGCATTGCAAAGATTGTTGAATGACGGTGTCCCAAGTAAAAGTCATTTCTTGGCGCCTATCCTGCGTCGGCATTAGCATGTACGACACGCGATCCTCCGCGTACGCGACACCGAAAACCAAATCGAATCGCTGCTTTCGCAATCGGCTGCTCGTTGCATCAATAATTAAGATCCTTGGCGGAGGAGAAGAGAGGCAGGAGGAAAATCCGCGCCTAGCACGACTCGTTTAATTAGAAATCGATCGTCGCCCAGCCACGTCGTGGCTATTGCAGTCTGGTAGAAAGGAAGCCCTGCCCAAAGCGATGCTGCTTTGCTGCCTGGAGCTACATGGTCCCTGGCTCTCTGCAAATAGCACCTACCGTTACTCCAGCTCGTCATCGGTTCGCAATCGCATTCCGAGCCACGAGAAGAGGACGAAGAGCACGTCGCGAGATCGTTCTCTCCATATCCGTCTAATATAAGATTATTCTAGTAACATGCGATCAGCTGTTGAAATTATGGGCAGCTCTTTCAGCGTCAGAAAACTTGTATTGTCATGTCAGGCGTAACACGCTAACATCTCGCCAAAACGCTGGGTGTTGAAACCGTGCATTGCGTTAATCACCTTGCAGCCGGTAATTATGGGCGATTATGGTGGTGCTTGACAAAGGCAATAACGCTGCTAATGTCGCGTGAGCGATCCGGCAAGAGGTTTTACAAAATAATTAAGCTGTTGAGTAACGGGCATGATTTACGCCTCATTTATTTCACGTGAACCCCGCGCAGCCCGGCGCTACTTGAACTTACCCATCGTAAGTTGCGAAATGATAATGCACTTTTTGCGATGGGGGCGTGGCAAGAAGAGATGAGAATTTGCAAATATACTGCCAAGATGTTACACGTTACATTAAATTAAGAATGAAAAATAATTATATGTACATTCCGCAGGTATCTCATAATTCCGTACATGTCATAAATGACATGAGACTTCTATTTTAATTATTTCGTAAAACTATTAATTGAGTATTCATAAGTGATGATGTTTTCGAGCGACGACGGACTGAGCTAACGTGTTTTTCTATATACGTGTTTCTCTTTATATATTGATCTCCATAATTTTAGAAGAGAGAGTTTAGTAGAGAGAGTAGCCGAAATCGTATTATTAAAGAGATATTTTGTTATATTTTATATTATATTTTCTATAAGATATGTCTTATAGAAATGATGGAAATAATTTGTGAAATACAACATATATGAGACATCCGTTATCGTACAATATATAATAAATAATATAAATTATATATGTAGGAAAAATTGTTGAATGCGTTACCAGTTAACTAAATCGTATCTCATTAATTTCTTTAATATTATCAAATTTAAGTAAGATTTAACATATAAATACTAAATATAAATATACATATAAATATTAAATATTTAGAATAAATAAGAAATGAGAAATATAGACACAATAAGGTATGCCTTATTATTTATATGTTAAATCTTACTTAAATTTGATAATATTAAAGAAATTAATGAGATACGATTTAGTTAACTGGTAACGCATTCAACAATTTTTCCTACATATATAATTTATATTATTTATTGTATATTGTACGATAACGGATGTCTCATATATGTTGTATTTCACAAATTATTTCCATCATTAATAGTATTAATCATTTTAACAGAGGTTTACAACTTACCGTTTATTACATTGTCTGTGAATGCGGAAACTACGTCGCGGGTCATTAAGATCTGATAGTTCTGAAAAACTAGATAAGACGCGATGTAAGGCGTGAAGTGAAAACGCAAGCATAGTTCGCGTGGAAAGAATATTAATATCTCCGCGAATTATAAAATGGAAATTGTCTTATGAACGTTGCAGTTTCGCCCGCTCGCATGAGGTTTCACCAAGAACTCGTTAACTTCGTAAGATGATTGTGGAGCGGGAACATAAGCAAGTTCTTGGGAAGCGAAAGTATTTTCTTTACATCCAAGTGGAAATTACCGAATTTTCTCATACATTGTCGTTTAAATTTCCAATTCACATAAACATTAATCTCGATTTCCACTGTCAATTCTGCTTAAAGAAAATCATCTACAATTTATCTCTAAGGAACGATTTTATCTGCAAACATAATATTCTCACAACAATTCTGATATTATGTTAGTTGCGTGTTAATTCATTCGTCATCAGTAATAACTATAAATGACTCGCCTGCGTATTATTTTTATATCATATTTTATTTGCATCGCACATTATATTGCCAATATTAACAAGCAATTGTTGTATCATTGTTGTTCATTATCTAACCATACTTGTATTTTCTTTTTACTTTTAGCGCCTATCTACTAGTGGTCTTTCTGTTGAGCGTCCTTCCGCTAAATCGAGCGCAATGGAGACCCTGCGTCGAACTGAAGCGGGATCTCCTGATTCCCTGCAAGTGCGCCATATCCGTAAACTATCCGAGATCAATCGAGATGAACTGCGACCAGGTGATATTTACGCACGACACCGTGAACGTTCTGCGTGGTCAACCGATCGTGTCGATCAGCCAGAGGAACTGTGGCCATCAGATTTTGCCAGAGGATCTTATCAATTCCGGCCTGAATCTCCGTAGACTCGATCTGTCGAGAAACTCGATCTCCCGGCTGATGGACCGCGTCTTGCAAGCGCAGAGTGAGCTACGCGACCTGCGACTCGCCGATAATCTGCTGGGTGATAGTCTGAACCCGATCTTCTCCAGCAACGAGTTCCACGGCATGGAAGAACTCGAGATACTCGATCTCAGCAGGAACGGTCTCAGGAGCATCGAAGAAGGGATCTTGAAAGGGTGCACGAATCTCGAGGAGTTGTACCTCGATGGCAACAATCTGACCGCGGTGCCGACAGCCTCCCTCAAAGGACCGCGCGCCATCCGAGTCTTATCCTTGGCCGGGAACAATATCGGTATGTTTGCGACACGAAATTTAATGTAAAGTATTTTATTGTGTGATTGTTTATGCCTCCAATCCTTTAATCCTTCTATATCTCTTCTAGGTCTCTCTGCTTTCAATCAGCTTTTTATGCTTTCGTTAAATTCTAGTTTGTTAAGTTATTTTACATATTATATTATTTACATATTACATTATTTAGTATTATTTATTTAGTATTATTATATACATATGTTCATTCTATAAGAATATTTATGGTGAACCACTTGGCGATACTTAGAGATACTTCTTAACGGGACGATCTACGGTTTATCAGAGCGTGTGCCGAGATCTCGGGAAGAAGAAAATCTCAGATGTGTCGCGTCTCGATCACTGCATGCGTCGTTCCTCAAAGTAGGTTTTACGAGGAGAAGACGACGCCCGTTCGGTACTGAGAATTTTCGCGCCTAACTTTCTCCGCGTGTCTCGTATTACGCGCCACACCACGTATCTGCATTCTTTCGCAAAATATTCCGCAAAATATTCCGCAAAATATCTCTGGCTAGTACTCTTTCGTTATCTCTCGTCTATAAGTAATATCTGAGTAGGTGCAGCACAATTACAGAATATGATAAGCATAGGACCGATTACTTCCTCGAGCCTTTATCAATTAGCAGATAATTTCGAGCATTTGCAGCTGCTTTGATATCTCGAGTCTCCAATTAGCGTCCAATAAATATTCCATCTTAATGAATGAACGTCCGGCACTTCGTACACTTTGAGCTAATTCTTTCCCGATCGTTATCTCGTTTTATAGCTTCTCTTCTACGAGGCGCTTTCACGACCATCGGCGAGTCGCTGTTACGACTGGATCTCAGCGACAACGAATTATCTCACATGGAAGACGGTGCTCTCTCCGGCGTTCAACACTTGCTGTTTCTGAACATCTCGCATAATTCCCTTAGCCGATTCAACAGCGACGTCTTCAAAGGTAAAATCCTTGTTTATATAATTCAGATGTAACTGAGAAAACTTTCCTTCCCTTTGTCATTTCTCATGGATTTAATATCGTGGATTTTTCCGCGATTTATCGTGTCTCCGCAAGTCGTTCCTACATCTCCAATCGTATTATAACGATTAAGAAAACAAAGAAAGGGAAAAATGTACATTTACGATGGGAGTAACAAGCCTGTCGCGCGTTATTCTGTTTTAGTGAGATTCGTTTGTACGACCGTGTAACCGATTTTTCCGGAAGAAAGCATCGTTCTCTAGATTTGCCCGTAAAAATATTCGCGCTAATCAACGCGTGAGAAAATCTCTCGGGCCTCGACAGTGCGCCATGAAAGTTGCGCGAGGCTTGTCTTCGCCCGAGGAGCGACCTCGTCGGAATAATGAACTCTAATTCGCGTTCCCACACTGTCCGATCTTCTCACGAGACTAGATTAAGTCCCGCGCTTCCTCGTACAAGCCCAAGAACACCTACTAACTCAGGTACAAACTGTTACGGATTTTCTCTTGGCCTGCCGCGATCGTTACCATAATTTCGCGCGTTTTGCCGCTCGCGTTGTGATAACAAACCTGCCGGATCCGGCAAAGTTACGTATAGCGCGACCACGATAAAGCGAGAGATTGCCCTAACGGTTTCAGGAGCGTTCAGCCTGTTGCAGCTGGATCTCTCGGCTAATTTCCTCCAGGAGTTTCCCACCGATGCGCTAAGACACTTAACGGACCTGAAATTTCTGAATATCTCCAACAACCTGATCACCGTGAGTATTCCCGCGGGTGGTGCCCATTATCATCAACGCGCAAACCATACTGAGTTTTGCAACCCGCGCAGATTGTCTTTCAGCGAGCGATCGCATTGTGATTAGTTCGCATTGCTCGCGTGGCCTGTCCCTGCACGTGAGCGACTTTTTTCTTTCTTTCCCGCAGGAAATAGAACGGATACACTTGTCAGGCTTGACCGAACTACAAGTATTAGACCTCAGCCGGAACAACATAGGCCGACTCGGGGTCAATACGTTCTCCAGCCTTTCCGCTCTCACGAGACTGGATCTGAGCCTCAACGCGTTGCGCACGGTATGTTGTTGCGCGTAACGAAAATTTGTTACGCTGGAAATCGATCTTCACCGCGCAACTTGCTTATGACTCGCTCCACGATTATAACGTGCTTCACGTTGATGTATCCGGTTGGTGATCACGATCACAGGAAAAAGAAGTTGCTTAATTAGATTGTTAGATTGTACTTTCAAATACTATTTTTATCTTTTATATTAAAGAAACTTATTTTTTTAATAATAGATTTTTCTAGATATTAGAGATTATTACAAGAGTTCGACAGATTTTTAATAATTTTTTAATTAATGACAGTAAAATATTATGTAAAATATGTTACTCGAAGTATTTGCCATCTTTCAAATAATTGTCTGATTACGCGAATATAAAATGGCATTTTTATTGAACCTATAAAATTATATGCAATCTCCAGCAAACTTCTACAAATCTCTCTAATATAAAGAGAAAAATAAAATTACATATTAAGAATATGTCCACATATAGAAGAATAAAATTTTTAATACTTTAGTTAATATTGCGACAATATCGCTAACAAAACATATATATAGAAAGCAAGAAATAATCCTCTTGCGTTACAATTGTTGTAACCAATTTATGAATTTATTTATTTATGAAGTATTATCTTTTCACAGATTGAAGAATCATGCTTCGAAGGCTTGACCAGGCTGAAATGGCTATCCTTGCAAGACAACAATATTCTGTTGGTGCCAGCTTTGGCGCTCACACGATTACCTTCGCTGGTACATTTGCACGTGCAATTCAACCGCATTGCCGCGCTCTCCACCGAGTTAATTCGCGCCACATCGACGAACCTCGTGACCCTAGGCCTAACGCGCAACCTAGTGCGCGAAATACCAGCCAGATTGTTCTACAACTTCGAGAATCTCATCAGCATCGAACTGTCCGGCAATATGCTCTCGGTTATCTCGCAGAATACGTTCGCGGGCTTGGAGGACACTCTGTTGAAGCTGGACGTGTCGTACAATAAGCTGACCGCCATTAGCGAGCTGCCGCTGAGGAATCTGCTTTCGCTGAATCTGGCGGGTAATCAACTGAAACGCGTCTCGCCGGAGACGTTCAAGTACCTGCATCGACTGCAGTACCTGAATCTCAGCAGCAATCCGCTCTACGGCGGCTTCCCGCCGATATTCCCATCGTCCTTGATCAGTCTCGACATATCGTACACGGAACTGAAGATTTTGCCGACGGTGCTGTTTCTGAATCTCGAATCCCTAGAGAGAATCTCCCTGGCCGGCAATCAGCTGCAGGAGATCGACGAGGGCACCTTCCAGCATCTTTACAATCTCACGACACTCGATCTGTCGTACAATGCCATCGAGCACATCAACAACGGCGCTTTCGTCAGCCTGATCAACTTGTATTCGTTGAACTTGCGAGGCAACAAGCTCACATCGTTCGCTGGCGAGCATTTCAACACCGGTACGGGGCTGGAGATCCTCGATCTGTCGAACAATCTCATCAGTCAGTTGTCACCGACGGCCTTCGTGATCCATCCAAGGCTCAGGCGACTCGATCTCTCGGGCAATCAGTTCATTCAGTTTCCCAGCGACTTCGTCAAGTCGCTACAATTCTTGGAACGATTGGACTTATCTGGCAACATGCTGCGCCACGTGAACGAGTTTGCATTCTCGCAGATGGGAAGACTACGCGCTCTGGATCTCTCGCACAACAAAATCGAATCGGTGCGTAAAATGCTACGATAAATAATAAGACAAGATGACAAGTGAAAGTGGGAAAGAAAAAAAAAAAGAAAGTGTATCAAATAGCAAAATAAATATTCTGAGAGAATTAAAGTACTAATAAAAATTTATTATTATTATCATTAAATTATTATTATAATAATCATTAATAATGTTTAACGAAAAATTGTTAAATAATAAAGAATTAATTATTAAGAATAAAACTGTTACAGGTGGATGAACTGGCCTTCCACAACTCGACTCAACTTCAATCGTTGGATCTCTCCAGCAACGTTCTGGAGACATTGAGCGAGCGTACGATGGAAGGTCTGCTTCGATTGGAGAACTTAGATTTGCATGATAATCGACTAGCTTCGCTGCCCGAAACTATCTTCGACCCGTCTAGGATTCGCGTTGTGGAGAGGATCAACTTATCTGGCAATCGGTTTAACGAGATACCGATCCGCGTGCTGCAACGTCAGTCGGCGTCGCTGGTCAGTCTAAAAATCGCCCGTAACCGTATGGTGGAGGTGTTCACGCAGGATATCGTCAACAACGTGAAGGAGCTCGATCTCTCGGAGAATCCCCTGAGCGAGAACGCGGTACGCGGCATTCTGGGCGAGGCGAAGATTCTACGATCCCTGAATCTCGCTCGTACCGGCATTAAAACGATCCCCAGGCTGGAGACGCCGTTCCTGAAACATTTGAATCTCTCGGGTAACGCGATCGCGGACATCAAACCGATCACGTTGGAGCGCACGACGATGCTGGAGAGCCTGGACGTATCGCGGAACCGTCTGGCGGACTTCACCAACCTGATCAGCACCTTCAAGATCCTCCCGGTGCTCCAAAGCCTGGACGTCTCCGACAACGAGGTGAAGACCATCAACGAGAGCAGCTTCGACGGACTGAGCGCGTTGCGTTTCCTGAGAATGGCAAACTTGCCCAACTGCACCAGAATCGAGAGGAACGCGTTCAGGTCGCTGACGAGGTTGCGATCTCTGCGCGCCTACAATTACCCGAAGCTCGGCTACTTCGACGTGCAGGGTATCCTGAAGCCTATGACGCGCCTGGAGACGCTAGACGTCGAGATCAAGGACTCGTCAGTCGGTAACGAACAATTGTCCGTGCGCACTCATCCGCATCTTCGCGAGCTGACGTTGCGGGGTGAAAGATTGCGCAGTGTTCTCTCGAGTTCACTGGTCGGCGTGCGAGGACCAAGATTGTCCCTGGGACTGAAGAACACTTCCGTGGACTCGATACCGACCGCCCTCTTTTTCCCGGTGCCGCGTTCCACCAAAGTCGCGTTGGACGTCTCCGGCAGCAAGTTCACCAGCCTGCCGGCACAATTATTGGCCGCTCTGGACGAACGCGGTGGTTCCGTGAGAATCAGCGGATTAGAGAGTAATCCGATCAACTGTAGCTGCGAAGCGAAACACCTATGGAGATGGCTCAGGCTGTCGAGCAACAGAAAACCCACTGTTGTCTGCGCCAGTCCCGAGCACGTGGCCGGTATGCTCCTCAACAATCTCACGGAGGAGCATCTCTCCTGCGATCGTACGACGCCGACAAAATCGACGCAGACAACGGAAACGACACCGTCGACAAAACTGACCACGCCTGAACCGGAAATTATCTGGACTGTGGCACCGACGGTGCAGAACAATCGAAACAAGCACTACAATGATCACACAGGTATGCTGTTGATCGACCAAATGAACGCTTTTAAGTCTTCGTTGCTTGCCAATAAACTCGTAAAATTTGACAAACATATAATAGTTTTATACATTGCATTAACATAATTATATTTTATTTTTTACATTTTTATTTTATTTTATTATATTTTCATTATTAAGTAAACATAGTAACACTAATATTTATAATCTTACTCACAGGTACATCCACAATGGGCAACATCTCAAGCACCGACGACACCCTGATCATCGGTATCGTCGGAGGTGTGGTGGCATTTATTGCAATAATCGTCATCGCGATCTGCATTTGCCGGCTGCGATGGAGCGGCCAGATGAACGAGGCGAGGATGGCGGCGATGGCAGCGTCCAGCATCCACGAAGCGTCGATGATTCGACCAGCGAGCGCCTACTCGGGAAAAATGAATCCCCACGATGTCTACGTAAGCTCATACAACGGCTCGACCTTGGGCCGCGCCGGTAATGGCTCAATACCACCAGCCACCCCCGTGCAGATGATGCCCTACGTGCAACCAATGCATGCGATGCACGCCATGGGTCCGCCGTCGCCACCGTCCTCGCAACAGGTTTACGGATATTACGACACTTCGCCCTTCTCCGTGTACGTTACGGAGAACAAACTCGACAGATAATGGACACCGGGCAGTGTTCGTGACAACGCGGATGCTTGCGAAGGATCTAAAGATGCGTGAAAAATTCAAAGATACGCAAAAGTCGATAGAGAAGACGCTAGGAAATTGAAGTACTGGATAATACTCGTACTTGAAGAGTTTCGAGATACGGAATGTACTTAAACAATGCACAGAAAACTTGAGCAGATCAAGCGACCAAATAAGTCTTCCAGAAAAGTAACATATTTTTGTAAATTTAATTATTTTATTTACATATTTTATAAAATAATTATATTTGCAGTATTAATTACATTTCTCCTAGTGTTATAAGTGTATGACTATCGTATCGTTTTATAGATTATATTGGCATTATTAAATAATATGCGTTATATAATTGTAATCAAGAATTAGTGTACATATACATATACCTCACGAATCAGGAATGAATGTACAAAATGTTGTTGCGTGTAGAGTGACGATTCTGATGTACGACATATATTATTCGGTATATATAATAAAATTGTGCTTTACCGGCAAAATCTGCCGAAATTGATAACAGATTGACAGCACAAAATCGCGCGAACTACATTTCTTGCATATTCCATTTACTCTGTTGATTAATTGGCATTATCGAGTTCGCGCTTGATCGAACGGCACGAATTTAGAGTGCCCGAATTTTACATCTTTTTTAATTAAAAGAATCTACGTAAATATCCTGCTCTATTTTTCTGCCGTCAACATGCCATCTTATTTTGTTATCAAATTCCATTAAATCTGTACTGACATTCCGCCAAGAAAATTTATAGTAAACACTTTCTAAAATCTGTTTCTGCAGATTTGCTTGACTGGATATATACATGGAAATGTTGTACACAAGACTAAAGAGTAGCATGACGGTTTATGAGTGAACAAATGAAGTGAGAAGTGTATAGAAAAATGATGCTCTTATATATAATATATCAAGCAAGTTTCCGTCTTTATTTAGTATTGGAATAGGGTTTACACAGGATAGTATATCATGTACATACATACGTGTATATTTGATATATCCGTATATAAATGCAATGTATTATTTAATAGGCAGTTTATAATAACAATTTATAATATAATCATTTCAAAAACGTTTTTAAAAAAGAGCCAATATAAAGCCAATATTTGTAACAGTATTTCTATTTCTCTTCTTAATAAGTTTAACACGTAGTCACGTAAGTCATTCTGTAATAATGTGTTTCACCTGATAGAAGCGACCGATCGATTTTTCATTATACGTTTATATCAATTATCTTATATTATCTTCTAAGCGGAATATATAATAAATATTTTAATAATCATGTGTTAACTAAAATACAATTCCATTATATGTGTGTGTGATTATACTCTCTCATATATAGATATATGTATACATATATGTATTTCTGAAACGTGAATTTTTCATATTAATATTTTTCACATTAATTTTCATATTGAGATTATAAAACCGCTAAAATTCAATTTTGCAGAAATTATAATTCTTTTTGATAGAGGAGATGCGAAATTGGAATATTTTGAATTCAATTGTTCCCGCGATATACGCGCTCGTTCTGCAGTTCGATAAATCGAACTCGGTAATGTCGACTAATCGATAGCCGCACGAAAAACGTGGCCTACTCGATCCTACGCGATTGTGACATTCCAAGTACAGTAGTTCGCCTGATTAAAAAAGTCATCGCACTTCCTATGCCTGTGAGTGTGAGCGATAGCACGATTATCGTGAAATGCACTAGAGCACGCGACTCGAGTGAGAGCTTCGTCCGCTTGTGCGTGCCAAGAACCGTGGAGCTTTGCCTCGATCATCAGCGAATGCTGACGAGTGACAGCTCGCTGCTGACAGCGCGTGAATCAGTGAATCGTCGCGGATCGTGTCCGTTCGATTAATCCGCGAACGATCATATGGTGCTCGTAACAGCGCGCGTGTCATAAGAATTGCCGCGCTTCACTTCAGGCGAACGGCGAGGCAACGCACGGACCTTCCTAAAAATGACCTGACGACGAGGTACGATGATAATCAGTCGAGAAAATCATCGGGATGACGAATATCGATCTTGCACGCAAGATAGTCTCCGTTCTTTCGATTCGCTCCTTTTAATTGCACTGAATTCTACTGCACTGTTTCGCGATGCAAAATACAAGATTGCGCATTCGTATCTTGAAAAGGGGAAATTAACATTTTGTTAAATGTAAAAATTCAAGCAAGCAGGAACACACCTTTATCTCGGTCGTGCGGGCGATGAATGTCACCGTGGATGAACCGCACCGGTAGGCGGTTGTGGCTAATAGTGCATAATAGGGTGTGTTCCGTGTCGCGTTGAGGTTATGTCACACGCGGTCACTGACAGCAGCATTTTCGGTTTCGGGCGTTTCACAGGACACACGAGAGCGCGCCCAGCGGGAGGCCTATAACATGATACGCCCTTTCCTCGATGAAGAGGATGCCTGGTGTTACTGGGTTGTCTCGGTCGGCGCCCTGCTGTCATTCCTGGGCCTCGTCGCCGCCTGCATCTGCAGCTGTCGACGGAACGAAAACAAGTGAGTGCACCGGAGATCTCTCGGCAGTCGTGATACATTGCGATCAATTCAAATTCAAGATCCCTGATGATTCACTGCATTTGCAATTGTTTCCAATCGTAACACGAGTGACAATACAAAATACTTTTTGCGTAACAGAGTAAATATTGGTCACTTATGAATATTTTTGTAGATCTTCCTATCACTCATATGTGTTAATGTTCTCTCGAGTCACTTCATTGTGAGCACGTTTTGTCGTGAATCATGGATGTAACATAAATCAATTATATCTAATCTCGTATTTGCTCTACAACATACAATCGTATCGTGACAGGAATGAATTTCTGGGACTCGCTGGTATGGTAACACTGAATAATTCCGAAACAGACGGTTTCAACAGAATTCCAGTGTTGGATGTGTCCCAAGTTGTTGCGCAGGATGTCAACGATGGTGGAAAAAGGTTTCTACCTCTCTCAAAATTGACTTGGCTGCATGTGGTCTTCTCCGGCAAACGCATTTTTTCGGTCCGATAACTCTTTCTTTGAGCATCCTGGATGATTTGCTGCTGCTGCTATTGTTACTTAAACGTGCTGTTTATATGCGCTTGCCTTTTTTAAGGATTCTATAAGCCACAAATGACCATGTTACAATATTTAAATAATTTAGATTATTAATTATGACAGAACATAAAGAAACTTACTTCTTTTGATATTTTTGATCTTATAAACTAACATTGCATTCTCTTGCTAGCATATTAAATCATTTAGAATACCGAAATATTATTTAACATTATTATTTAATTAACATTTAACATTATTATTTAACAATCATCACTGAAATCTGTCATAAACTTATGTATGTGTTTCATACTTGGTTTTGAGGCTTATATTGCTCATTAAATTGTACCACACTAATAAACTAACAATATGATAACAACATAACTCACTTGAACTAAGCACTGTCCATGCAAACAGAAAACTCATATTCCTATTATTCCATCATAACATGTTGTACACTAATCTAGTATATCATCTAACAATTTTTACCTGTTGCAATACACACACACTTCAATTAAATCCAATTTCATTTACACGTAGGACTGCAAGTGCCAACAGGAGTCTTCCAGATATCCCGAAAGACAAGAGCAGAGAACATGAGAATATGGTGGAGTCAGTACCTCAGGATATTTATGAGACCACTGAAACTATGGAAGACCATTCAGAATTGTATGCTACAGTCCAAGATGCAGGTAACGCTATCAGATTAAATTAAAGATAAAATATTTTTAAGGAATAAAATCGAAAAAACATATTAATCTATTATAGATAATAAATTAATAATATAATCATTAATTATGTGATATAATTAATACTGTTTGTAATCGTTCTGTTTGTTGCTTGGCTTTTCAGCGCAGGAACAGATATCTGAGAGGGAAGCACAGGAAGTTACCCAGCAAAGTTCATTGACACAAGATATATCGCATCAATATACTAGATTTGCGTCTCCTATCTCTGACAACGGTAGGTGAATTATTATTCCTATTTCAATTATTTATCTATATTCTTTTTTATTAATTCGTTAAATTATAATATTTTCTTTTGCCGTCAGTTACTAGTCGATTAATGATGCTCTGTGGTTTATTTCAGTTGAACATCCTTACGCACAAGTTCAAAATGTTCAGAAGACTGAAGCTAGTCAAGTAAATAGGTAATTATCCGTTTGTTATCGTCAGGCCTGCCATTTACGAAGAATGTATTAATTCTTTTACATTTCAGAAGTAATGTTAATCAAATCGTAAATATCGAGAAACCGTCGACATCGACGGGTCAGCCGAGGGGAAACCCGGTCGCGCCACCGAGGGCCCGCCGATCATCCTCGCACAACTCACTCCTCAGCTCCGAATCGCACTGCGACATTCAAGCCGCGAACGCTATCTCCGGTGGTGTGCAAGCTAATCAAGACTTGCCCTACATGACGCCGCCCCTTTTAATGCTACTGCCACACCCGCCGCACTCTCAGCACAACAGCCCGCAACAGCACTTTAGCGGTGATTCCCAAGATTCGAGTAATTATTTAATTTCTCATCGATTTTAATCGGCCTTTTAAAAACAAATCTTTTAATGAAACGCATCGGTGCCTCTTTGATGCAGAGGGATACACGAGTATAAGCGTGCGGGAACCACTAGCTAATATAATCGCGCAGACCAAAGCAGCCTACAGGCAGAATCAGTCGACTCGACCGATCACTGATCCCCATTATGCTACCGTTTCTGACGATTCGGGTGAGTAAATTTCAGCGTTATTGTAATTGCAAGTCATGGTACAATAGCAGAGCTCCGATGTCAGCTTAATTTAATAGTAAAATTTTAAACGCACGCTTGAATATTTTACAGATGAAATGTACGCCGCGATTGACGAGCAAGACAAGGTGTACACTAGCGGCAGCGAAACGTACGCCCAGATTCAGCCGACGACGTTGGACGCGCAGAGACAAGCGCAGCATGAGCAGCCGGTATTTTGCCAGGCTGCTTCGCGCACGGAAGAAACGCACCCTGCACCGCAACCGCCTAGCGTCGACAGTTTGCGTCACGTCGCACACGCTCATTCTAGACAAGGTAATCGCTTTTTGCTATTATAAATATCGATTCTAGATAAATAATGATTATTGAACGTATTATCTGCGTTACTAACCATTTGCCTCTCTTTTCAGCATCGTCATCGAGTGCCACTAGTTCCATCATCAATCCAGGGTCGCCTAAACCCGAGAAGCGTCAGGCTAACTCGCCATTACCGCCGCCGCCCGAGGCGAGTGCGGAAGGATACGCGTCTGTTGACAAGAGCAAGGGTAAAACCGACGAGAGATCGAGGTCTTCGTTGTCGATGGGTAAGTCGCTCGAGGACATGTACGCGAAGGTAATGAAGAAGAAGAAGGAAGTGGAGGAGCAGCAACAACAACAGCAGCAGCAGCAGCAAGCGGACACTCACCCAAGCGTCAACAACGTTCTGCATCCTGAAGCGAGTACTTACAGAAAACTGAGTCTCATAGAGATCAGCCGGGCGTCGTGGTGCAGCCACGAATCGGTGGAAATCCAGAAGAAGGAGCCTGACGGCACGCATTACGCCGCTGCGGGCAGCGCCGCGAGCAATTTCCACGTCGAGAGCGAGAGTAATTCGAGCTTGAAGTTACCGAAACCCGAGAGAGACGCGACCCTGCCGCACATAGAGATCGATCACGGGTACGAGGCCGTCGACTCCACCAGCAACGACAGGAGGAACTCGGCGGCGAGGGGCATCGCGAGCTTGTCCGATCCAAATTACGAGATGCTGCGATCGCAGTCCGCGCGCGAGAACGACTATCAAAGCAACTCGATATCCGCTAGGAACAGCGCAGACGCGTCGTACTCGGTGCCGTTCAAACATCGGCAGGTGAGCAACGCCAGCAGCGAGGACCCCGGCTACGAGAAGGTGCGGCTGCGACGGCGGGTCGAGCTACTGGACCAGGACACGGATTCCGAGCCGAATTACGAGAGCATGCCGCACGACACGGGCGAGCCGAACTACGCGTCGGTGTGCCGACCCGGTGACAGCGACACGGACCCGAACTACGAATCCGTGAGCCACGGCGACCCGAATTACGAGAGCGTGAAGTACATGACCGTCACGCGAAACGAGGAACCGCCCTACGAGCAAGTGATGAATAACTTTCCGGTGGACACGAACGCGGACGGCTACGAGAAAGTTAAGGACAAGAAGGCAACGACCAATGCCGATTACGAGAAGATAAATCTGAATAATACCCTGGAACGGATCAGCAACGGCGGGGATACCGATGACGAGCAGTACGTTCAGGTGTAACGCGCAACTTGTGACTCCTCGGCCATAATCTCAAGCTCGTAGAAAATTCCGGGTGGAAACGTATTATAAAATTCGACCTCCGCGATTCAACGAGCAATTTTATAGCGTAAGAATGGTAAGTTGTCAAGTTATGTCGATATCAGTACGATAATGAGGATAAGACTGATGAAGACAAACAGTGAGAGTAAGCTTACGAGTGAAGAGAATCTGCATTATTTTTTCAATTGTCTTGATCAGACGCATTCTCCCCCGGCGATAGCAAAGCTTGTGATTCGAGAAGTTACCGCGTCAAAAACAAAAGAACGTTCTTAAAACGTATCGCATCCGAAAAATGTCGTCCGTGTGAGTTATAAACTTGAGAAAGACCATTGTCGCGCGTCTGCCTTTAATAGCATTCAGGTATTCGTCGTAAGCTAAGACATCGTACGATGTTATTATTCGCTAGCTAGCGCGATCGAAGTAATTCTCATCGAACATGAATCTAACTGCAACTTGACAATTACAAATGACAAATGCGAGACGCATTAATTTTTATCCATTCACTGAGGACAACAAGCCAATCTTTAGATGTTCGATGGTCGTATATTTTACCGGGACACGTTCGGTTCGTTTGTATTTCTCGCGACATATTGTAAATAGGATATATTTACACTTCGTAGTACGTGCGAAATTTATTTTAGAGATTTATTATTTATTGCAGCAACGCTTGTGTTTACGCGGAGTGCTATATATTTATCAGCCAATATTAATGTACCACTATTATGTATATTATCGATCGAGTAAGCCGACACTCCTCAAACTGCATCAAATTAATTAACAAGGTAAGCAACGTGTAGAGTAAAATTATAATCAAAGCAACGGTATATATCGCGCAAGAGAACTACCAATATTATCTTATTTTAATATCAGCTGGTCTGCTATTTTTTTTCATTAATCTATTAATCGCTATAAATTATATTATTTTGTACAAGTTAGTTATTAAGTTTCAATATTTGTCATATTGCAATATTGACATTTAATTGCTTCCTTCTTCTTCTTTTTCGAACAAGATGTACATCGACAATTTCAGATTATCAAAAGCAGTGAAATTACGAAGAACTATGCGGCACAGCGGATAATCTTTCAACAGAGCTTTATAATGAGATCAATTTTATATTGCGATACAAGTTTTCTACAAATTTTCTACACTTTTCACTTAACGTGATGCAAGACAATTAGCGTTAACTTTAGAAAATCTCACATCGAATTTTATGTTTTCATAAAAGAAACGTTTAATTTATCATATTATTTCTTTCTCGTATTCTTATGTATGTATCAAATGATAACAATGTAAATGAATTTAAATGTTTCATTTACCTTATCGAGTCTTTTGTATTTTAACCGAGATATTATATATCTCATATTATAATGCGATATATTCATGATATATATCTTTTGATATTAACTGAAAGTATATTTCACGGTTTTTTAATTAATTTTTACTAATTCCTCGTAACAACATATGTGTTTCATCGTAACTGAATCACAGACATTAAATATAAAAGTTTTATAAAGCGGTATGTGATAAAACAGAAAAACGTATTTCGACAAAAATCTAGAAAACAAATACCAGATTTTTATTACATAAAATTTAATACAAAGAGAGAAATAATGTAAAGAATTAAAATAATAAGCATTACTTTAAAGTATGATAACAACGTATAAGAGAACAAATATGCACGCCTAATATATAATTAATGAGTAGGTAACATACGAACGTAAATAAGTTATTAACAAATTCGATTTTTAGTACAAATACATTAGTTTCATTCACTACAAGTTATTATTTAACAAGAAAATGCATGAAAATAAATTTGAAAATAGAAAGTCGCTGTTCGCAAAAATAATAATGATAGATATGATGGAATATTAAAAAACATGTCCTCGAAAGAGTAGGATGCTTTATTAAAATCGGAAGTAAACTATGTGTTTTCTTGTAAATATGGCGTATTTACAACGAACTGTCTCATATGATTTTCTAACAAGCTCAACACCATACATGCTTACAAATATATTTAATAATGCGGTTTGTAATCATTTTTTAAATGATATTCGTTCCAGGATAAACGAAACGTCTTCGAAAAAAAGATTATTAAATATCGTTGTAATTTTCGAACAATGTAGATATACGCTGTATATAGTAGATCCTTTTTTTTATATATTGTTATATATTTAAAGACAACACCATGTACATAAAGGCGCTATTTTAATAATGCAGTCATCATATTACACAATTCACAAAAATTTCTCATCTCCATCTATAACAAGTTCTGTGTAACGATGTAATCTTCCACGTAAATTTTTTAAGCTCGATATCGTCATCTCGACAAAAATGAAAACTCATAATTTTATTAGAATTATATATATATACTCCTTTGTATTTTTGTGAGATCCGAAAATTTTATACAATAAAAAGCATTTTCAGAATTGCTTGTACCTCCTGATCATGGATTATCCCTCTGTATAAGATATTAATTTTATACTAATTTTTTTTATATCCCATTATACGTTAATTCGGTGATTAAGGCTGTTGTAAATTGAAAAAACTAGCGATTTTATGAAAAAATGTATTCTTGCTCACATCGTAGACACCACATTGACAATTCGTGCGTTATGGTCTCTAGATCGGTTATGTAACAATATATGTAAATATAGATACTACTTACATTAATTACATTATCTTACGTTACAATCGTCCGTACGCAACACTCGTCTCGGTAGAACCAATGACTCGCACGTTGAAAATTTCTTTCTGAATCCTTCGATAGGCTTCTCACTTTACTACATATTCTCCTCTTTCTATTCCTTTATCTGCAATCAATGCACAAGTCGGGCTAATACTAAAAATTCACCGGCTTACGTTTAGAAAAGTGGACTGGTCTGGGATATACGGAGTATCAGCATGTCTCGATTAGCTTGTTTAACGTGTACGATCGCAGGAATTCGTACACGGAATTGATCACCGTTTTTTCACTCGTAACAGAGTATTGCTATGTAAAAAAAAGATCTTTCTTTGTTAAAAGAGAGTTTTATTTGATGACGATTGTTATGAAATGTGTAAATCGCCGACGATACACGTATCGTCTAAAGTGGTCCTACAGTGTCGTGAGATGTTAAAGAAAGGAAGTACGATAATTGCAGTATAGCAGTTCATACCCGGGTCGTTACTCTGTACATGTTATATACTGATTAAATATAGTCAATTAATGTGTAAAACTATATTATCGAGGCGCATGTGTATATTAATTAGAATTATGATTTATTATTATTATTATTATTATATATTATCAATAGTGTGTTGTCTCGTTATTATTATGTCCCTATGTAGAACTTATACGTATTCACATGCTAAAAGTTATTTATTCTATAAAAATAGGTTCGGTCACAAAGCTGTCAACGAAATACAGCGAATATACAATATGCTATCCGATAAAGCGACGGTAAACATTCTATGATACATTACACACACCGTTCGAATTGAAACAAACGGAGTGGACATTGACACTTAACGACAATCACAAAAATCGGCGATTGGGAAATTAACTTCACTTGGTTTTTTATATGACAATACGTTTAATTAACACGTAATATGCTCTTATTATAATTATATGTAATTACATAATTAATGGAGAGAAAGTAATGCATTCAATAATATCAGGTAATGATATTCTCACACGCAACTATATAAAGATAAAATTATTTTACATCGAAAAAATTATTGCAAGAAATAAAGCTAAAGTCAAACAATAAGTCGAATAATCATTTAAGAAACTCGTTTCTCGCTGATAAAATAAAATAGAGTTACCAAATAACGTCGTTTGATCTCTACTGAAAATAATGTAAAACATATTCTCAATATATTCTGTTACTTGTTACGGATTGTGCGCGTCTTCCACATTCTCATTTCGCGAAAGTACAATGTCAGCCATTAAAAAGTAGATAATCTTGAATGAATCGGGAGAAATTCATCTCTACAAAATTGTGAGTCTAATCTTTCGGGAAGAAAATTGACCTAGAAATTTTTTTGCTCTTTATTCCTCGTGAATTTTAATGCATTAGGATTAATGTTAATAAGAAAAGACGGTTTTTCAAGACCAATCTCTGATTTCAATGAAAGAATTGGAAGTTCATAATTTTGTTCAACGAAATAAATACCTCTCTCCCGATTCTTCCCATCATCTAGTTTTGCAAACTCGGTATACACTCCAATTCTTACCACTAGTGGCGAGACAAATAGTAAAATATTAATTTCACAATCCTCCACGGCTCTGTAAACAGTATGTACAGTATGTATGACTAATTATGTCGTCATCGATCGTTGTGATTAGACTACGAGTCTACAAAAAGGATGAGTATAAATGCAGGTCGGTGCGTTCTCTCCTATTTTTCCACGATTGCACTTCATAAAATACGATTACATATTTATTTAGCCTATTCCGTACTTTATTTGCCCAAATAGCAATAAATGTATATCTTTCTTTCATGCTTTACAATTATGTCTACTTTTATTCGATTGAGTGTATTATATTCTTAATTTCTGGACGTTCGAACCGCATTCTTTAATCAATATCAACAATAAAATTCCTACCAATACTTAGTAATATGTGTGAAATTAAATAATAATATATTATTTTGTACGTGTGTGTGTGTGTGTTCGGCGTAATCTTCAATTACGAATTATATCGAAATTTAAACATTTCATTTAACAAACAGGCACAAGATCGGCCTCGAATGCCGCTCGAACGTCCAGAATTTATTTATTCTGTTTTGGTCTCACTGTGAATGCTATTTAATCCTTTCATTTAATGGCGCGATGCGAGTTAAAAACTAACAATTTACTTCGGCAAACTCTCTCGCTTCGTCCGCAAACTTTATCGTTAAATTTTCGAAAATACCGCAAATACGCAACGTACGTTGGCCTCACTAAAGGTAACACACCGAGTATCAGCCACCTGAATCGCATCGAGAAGCGAAAATCGATTTCTAGCTAAAACCAGGGTGTTCTCTACTCAATAAATACGCTCAATTTGTGCGGTACTGTTTAGGAATAAGCGTAGCTAGCACGTACGAATTCCCGGCGAATGAACAAACCACGCGTGACAATGCCGCGCAATCTGCGCCAACAACGTGTTACCTACTCGCGTATCCGATATCACATAATCGTGCTTCTCTTGTATGTATTAAAGGAGAGAATTGAACACAGCGGTTCGATATACATATACATATATATATATATATAAAGTCATACATTACTAGCGGACTCTGTCTTTTGTCGAGCTTCTCGCCTGTTGCTCTCCTCCGCGCGATCACGCTACGGTGACCCGCGAGAGACCCGCGTCCGGACAATCTTGCAGTGCGTTGTAGTTAGCGTGTGATTTATTACATATCGTGTGATTTACATATCGGTAATTTAGAATATACTTCGTTACCAGCGACCCGATGGCAGCGTTCATCGTGATATTAATTTGTATGTATACGTATCAAAGTACACGTGCTTATATATTATTATATATAATATATCGCGCTTATAATCGTTAAATCGGAGATCAAGAGATCGCGTTATCCCAAAAATGCGAGACCTCACTTGTCGTCATCAGAGGCGACAAGCGGCCGCCTAAAGGACACCTTAAAGCACAGCTTAGTAAAGGATATCGGTGCCTCTTAAGTTCTCTTGAATGTTGAGCGTATAAAATATTATGTCACGTACATTACATCGCATCCCCCTGTATGGCGAACTGGTTTTTATTACATTATTGTATTGCAATTTATGGCAACGTAGTAACTATTGCTCGGGTGTACGTATACGACGAAATATATATAATATTTACTTCAAGTATGACCGGAGAGTCCATCAAGCGAGTCGATCAAGCTAGGAATCACCGTACGAACCGTCGAAAATTTCTCTCACGTGAAAGGCTAACGAGATTATAATTAACGAGATTAATTCATCTCGAACCCGCGGTAGTGTGTTTTTGTTTTTAACGCGCAAACCGTTGTCTAACGCGGTGGCAGCTTCTTCGCGGTGCTTGTTGAAGGCATCATCTTACGTGCGTTAATCTCGCATCCGACACTTGCACTCAACGTTTTCGTTTCGCCTTAAGAAGTCTCCCAAATCGTCTACAATTGAAAAATTGTGGCTCAATTTAAAAAGCGCGTGTTCACGTTCAGCGCCGCGTACAATTCTTGTACACGCGTGCACACGCGCCGCATACACGCGATCAATTTACAATAGAACGTTACGAAGCGCTCGTACAACGACACCGTCGTACCGCTCTCCTCCTCCTCCGCGGCTTCCTCCATCTTTCTCGCAGCGTGCAGCAACAACAACAACGGATTACACGTCACAGAGAGACGCGGAGGACGCGGTGATCGGCGTCACACGCTGTCAGGACTACTCGTCTCCTGATCGCCACTCTGCTCAGGCTCCTCGGCCTCGTCCTCGTCGCTCTCGCTCGGCGGGCTCGGCTGCTCCAGCTGATACTGGTTGAAGCCGCGTAGCCCCGGGGCGTAGTCCTGGTGCTGATGCCGCAGCAAGTTGTGCTGGTGATAGCAGTGACGCCGATCGTCGATCACCCGCTGCGGCGGCAACTCGTCGATCTGCATGCCGCGCGCCCGTCGCCTCAGCATCCGGTGGCAGATCAGGCAAAGCACCAGAGCTACCAGGATGCTGCCGATTGCATAGCCGATCGGGACTGCGTAGCTGTCTGCCGGAACTGCTACGAGGCCTGCAATTCACGTTGCAGTATAGATTTGTACAAATAACTGTAGGATAATATGTATACGTATTAATAATGTTACAAATAATAATAGTAATATTTTTTATTTGTATTTTTACAATAAGAGCTCTGTATAAAATAGATGAACCAGAATGAATTGCTGAAAATCTATGTACGTAAAGAGTGAATGTGTCCAATTCTGGAATTTGTTTTTATGAATATTATTACAGTAAAATATTTATTAACATCAAGTATATTAATTCGAAGCAAGATATTTTCAAGTCACGTATGTGATCATCTCTTTCATGATTGTTAAAACAAATAAGATTGATATCCACTTTTAATTTCGAAGATTTATAACTGTAAGATGTGTATAAACTTTTTCCAATCTTGTTCGATTCATCTACCTTGCTACGTTTGTTTTTGATTATTTAATTATCACATGAAATAATGTATTTCTTCTCCTATCTGATAAAGTACAATTTGAATATATTCTTAGACAATTCTTACACTTTGTGGTCACAGTAATAATAGTTATTTATGTATTTATCGCTATACACTCAAGAAAAACCACTCACCAAGTTGTTATAAGATTATTAGTAGACTTGCGAGACTTCAAAATTACGGTCGTTGCTTAATTTATACTCCATGTAAGTCGAAAGATATAAGGACTACAAGAAAGAGGTAAATAGTACAATTCAGAGAGAATACGTCGTAAGATCCAGGAGTAGAAGTATAGAGAATCGCATGCAGTCAGATGATCAATAAAGACGTATATCAAACTGCATTCCTTCTCGGCATGCTTTTTGGTTTTTGTGTAGGATGTCGATTACTTGTATTCCGCCCAAAGTGATCTCGCGTCTCGATTTGCTCTCAATTTGCCAAAACGAAAGTGTGATAATCCCTCGAATGTCGTGCGGAGTTAATTTGTGTTCTTTTAATTCTTAATGATACCTTGGTGATTAGAGATTCTCATTAGTAGAAATAATTGTTGTGCATTTTAGAAAAAGAGAGAAAGAGCTTAATTTTGACTATCCGATTCGAGACGCTAAATGACAATAATAATGTTGCCTCAAAGACGCTTGTCCTCCGCTCTCGAGAGTGGCAGTCGATACAACGGCAGTTGTGACAGTGAATATACTGGAGTTACACACGTAATTATTCATTCCAACTGGGCTGTAATATGGTATGATTGTGCAATAGTGTGAGTGAACTCACGTGATAAGGGAAGATCATAACATGCCGGATCGTCTGGAAGCTTCATGAAGGGGGCTCAGACGGCCACGAATACAAAGCACAGAGAGAGAAGAAGCATGGCAGAAGAGGTCCCAGCCAGTGCTGGTGACAATGGGGCTGATGCTGCACCTGCGACACCACACGATCATTCACCCACGCAGTCCCACCATTCTCTCACCTTGTACATACGTCTACGTTTGCTACTACTTACCTAGGAAATCGTTATTACACAAACGTTCTCTTTTATTAGCCCGGAAAACGTTATAGTATATTAAATATCATTTATCACACGCAGAAAAGACGCGGAAAAGCCTCGAACGCGAAATTGGAAATTATTTTGCTGTACACGCCGCTGATTTACAGATGCATCGATAATCGTTAGGTGACTTGGAAGTCGCGGAACATGTGACCGGTTTTCTTTCTAAAGCGTTCAATACCTCCCCTCAATAAAGCGAACGTGATACACATGCTCCGTGCAGTATCCGTCGACATAATTTCCGACGTCGTTTTTTGTGTCTAAATGCATATCTCGAATGCCACATCAAAAATGTAATATTTTATATATATATATATATTATAGTTTTTTTATTAGTTATATATTGCTCGAAGTAATTTAATTATCGAAGCATTTTTTGATAGTTTGGATATCTCGTTGCGCATATTGCTCTGCTGTTACCAATAAGAAAAAAATATTAATATAGTTTAAATTTATTATTACATTGCGCATTTATTTCTGAATACGATGGGAGGAAAGAGACACGACAAATAATACGCATTTATACGGATAAAGATGCACGCTGTCTTACTTGCTTATTAATACGAACGATGTTTTTTTTACTCATGCTGGCTATCAATGAATTTTAGTCCCGTTAATCTGCTCCGTGGTAGTATAGATGAATAACGAAACTGACCGTCAAAGGATCAACCTGACAAGGTGTTACGAGATACACAAAAACAATACACTTGGAAATCTTTGTAGAATATAGTGTCTATTGAACAATCCAGAGGAAATTACACTGAATATTAGAGTAAAGTATAGTAGTTACGTAGAGAGAGAAAGAGAGATAATATAAGTCGTAGTGGAAGCAAAGTAAAACATCGAGTCACACCGCTTTTCGAAATGCTTGCTCCTGCTTAACACGTTGCGTTCTGTTTAACGTTTGCGAAACTTACAGTTCTCCTCGTCCGACGCGTCATCCGGCCCGCAATTATCAATATTATTGCACCGCAGCGATTCGGCGATGCAGTACTTAGATTTCGTGCACAGAAATTGATCTTGGCAGTCCGTATCCGTGCTCACTTCGGTCCACACCGCCCGGAAGCCCTGCTGCCCGACCGCTTTGTCCGCCGATATGAAGCTGCAACGCAATGGAACGCAAAGATATTTCGAATAAAAAAATATGGTAAAAATACTCTCCGCGCGGAGAGACGAACCGTGCGGTCAAGCGTTCGTTCAAGCGTGTAACAAACCTGAGTCGCATATTATTATCCTCCGAGAGGAAACCCCAGTTAGCGTCGGTGGTTTTAACGCCGCAGAGCTCGTTCGGAGTGGACGTCAACGAGTACCACATGCGTAAGACAGCCGCCGGGCAACCCCGTGCTGGAAATAAGTATCGGTAAATTAATCTCATAGCTGATACAGTGTGAAAATAAATATAGGAATTAGAAAACAATACAAAAAGAAAATATATTATAAATTGACTTTTAATTAGCGAGTATAAATAAAGTAACGAGTTACCCAATTGATCGCCCTCCACGGAAAAGAGCTCGAAGTTTAAGAGGATCTGGTGATTCGGCCGAACCCTTATGAACCAGTTGCAGGTTTTCGTGGCGATATTCTTCATGGGACCGTCATATTTGTTCGGGAAATTCGGGCTGGTTATTATACCGTAATTTAAGCTACTAATATTTGATCCACAATCTGCGAAATAAATAATTCAGCGAAATTAATTACGGAATGGGAAACGTGCACATTTTCTCGAAATTCAATTCCTTATAATTTCTGAATCAGAGACTTATAACGTCGAGTAAAGATAAAAAAAGTAAAGGAGTAAAGAAAAGGATCTTGTAAATATTTTTGAAACGTGAAATAAATTATTTTCTTTTCAGATCTTCTATTTAAAAGGAAGGAGATTTAATGTTCTCTCGTTTCAGCTTGCGCGCTTCCTCGCGAAAAGGTAAGGTACGCGTTCGTACCTCCAAAAATAGGTTTAGCGACCTCGAAGGTGTAACGCGCTTTGAAGCCACTGTAGACAAGCTCGGAATCGGAGTGCAAAATCACTTTCAAACCAAGAGCGCCGAGATTCGATTCCACCGGGCCTGGCGCGGTCCCGCCGCAATATCTTCCTATCAATTTCTCCGTATTATCCCGATACATGTTGTAAATTTCCAACCAGTCGTCCTGGCAAAGCTCGAATCTGACAAGAGCAATCAAACAATATCAGTTCAATTCACATGCACGTGCAACGTGATTATACGCATGACGCATACAACTTACTCACCCATAATGCCCGACTGTGACATTGATGTTTTTCGTTCGGACTTTAAAATGATCGAAAATTAAAGCGACCTGCTCGTTCGGCGTCGCCAGGAAGAAGTACGTGCAATTCGTGTCGCTCGGATAGTTGCTCGGATACCGGGGCGAATTGAATTCTCCGCGTTTGCGGGAGTCACTGCGGTAGGTAAAGCTGCAGGTGCCGTCGGGAGCCGCGGTACCCGGTATCTTATATTCCGTCTCAAAGGTGTACCTATCGACAGCAGAAGATTTTTATTATTTAGCCTGGACTTCCTTTTCCTCCTCAAGTTAATCGTATTACGTTTATTGTGCTCACTTAGCTTTGAAGCCTTTCGCTTGCAATTCCCCGCTGCTGAACACCATCACGAGTCTGGGCCCGTCGCTAACTACCTGGCTCGGATTGCTTTTGTTACCACACATCTCGTAATCGAATTTGTCGTAAGAGTCTGTTGCTTCCTGCCCCTTCAGATACAATTTCAGATAGCCATCGGTGCACGATGCTCTAAAAGAACGAAAAAATCAAAAGGGTGTACCTTACGCACGCGCGCGTGCGTTTCTGTTAATTACGTTAACAATAAGTAATTAATTAATTAATTATGTTACTTAATATATAATATAATAATATACTCACTCTCCTTTCGGCATCTGTATCATGAATTGTGAAAACTCCAGTCGCACCCGTTCCAAATGCTGCGAGTCTTGCATCCCATAGATAAAATAGCGGCAGACGACCTTAGGTATATAAGGATATGGAAAATTTGGGCTAACTACGAATCCCGAGGTCTCCTTCTTGCTGAGAATCTTTTGGTCGCACTCGGATCCACGGATATGCTCGCCATGGTACTCCGTTATAAAGTCTACGCGATCGACAGGGCATCAGAGGTACTTGTACTTCTTGAGATGTACTTGAGACTTCGCTAAGTGATAGATCAAAAACCACAATTGTCTTACCCAAACTAACGAAACTCTCCGAGAACTCGAAAATGCCTTTGAATCCTCGATTCTGCGTGTTCGCCGTGCGCTTTAGTGTGACGAACAGCACGAACAAACTATTCTCCGAGGAGTACAACACCAAATTTCGCTGCTGGCCGCAGTACGTGCCGATGACGGCGTTTGAACTATTAAGACCGTCGTACACCTTCACGTAATCCAACGGACAACTAAAAGGATAAACAAATTAAAAATTACATTATATTTGCACATTACATATACAGAGTGTCCCATGGGAAGTTGCTGAAACTAATCAGCTGTCATTTTTAAACGTATGCAGTTATTGAAAAAACAAAAATTGCGTTGGAAAGAGGAAAGTCTGCAGTTTTTAATGGGTATAAATAAAATTTAGCAAAATGTTTGTATATCAGTTTATTTTATTAATGAAAAATATGCTAATAATCAAGTAAGCTAATGATAAATATTTTCAAAGTGTGCACCATCTGAATTTGTACAAAAATCAATTCTTTTACGAAAACTTGTGAAAACTTTTTCTAACATGTCGTCTTTAATGTTGCTGACGACCTTTTTAATAGCTACTACTAAATCTGACACTGTTTCTGCATTTCCGGCATAACAATGGTCCTTAATGTATCCCCAAAGAAAGAAGTCACATGGATTTAAATCCGGCGAGTACGGTGGCCATTCTAGCCTCCCCTGGGCAAATTTGGGGTATCTCAGACCGATGACTCGATTGCCATAAACTTTATCGATTGTTTCGAAGACCTCCTGGGTTCGATGTGGTGTCGCTCCATCCCGCATGAAATGAAATCCTCTGACCAGGCCTCTTTTTTTTGCATGAGGGAAGAATTGTGTTTCGAGAAGCTGCTTGTAACTTTCACCAGTGACTGTTGATTCGAAGAATTGCAGATAAATTCCTTTTACCGAGATCGCAGCCCATGCTGTTATTTTTTGTGGACGTAAAGGTTTAGCCAGGGAAACGTTGGGATTTTCCGACCCCCAAAATCTATAATTTTGTTTATTAACATAACCATTTAGCCAGAAATGTGCTTCGTCCGTGTAAATTATCAATTTTGCATCAAGTTCTCCATCTTGAGCTTGGGCAGCTTTCCGAATGGAAGAATTTGGATCCTCTTCAAAATACTTCTTAATATCTTCAATGTTTTCTTCTGCAGCTACAGACACAGAAGGACCTGGCAGATCATGTCTACGGTCTTGGATAGTTCCATACTGCATAAAATTATCGATAATTCTGATAAAAATAACACAAAACATTATTTTAATGCAGATTTATTGCCAAAAAATGGAGTAACGTAACGCATACGTTTAAAGAAATAATAAACTCTAACCTTTTCAGCGTGTTTTCGCTCTTAACTTTATGTGTTCCGTATTTAGTACGAAACCCCCTGTAAGCATTGCTATAAACTTTTCCTCTGGAAAAGAAGCACTCGACAAGATAAATCTTTTCTTCCGTCGTCAGATTACTTATTTTGACGCGCACGGACTTGCATCTACCACAACCAGAATAAAACTGCGGACACTCAGATGAACGACCGTTAACCGTAAGACCCTTTCTGAAGTCATGGAGGGGAGAACCAATCGTTTACTTTCAGCAACTTCCCATGGGACACCCTGTACAATACATTCTACGATGTTCCAAAAAATTACTCTTTATCTTGTATATATCATTAACACTTCCTTCTTTTACTCCTGCTGCCTTGTCAGAAAGCACAAGTCTCAAAATATTCGATAAAAGACCCGATCATGACAAATACGTACTGCGGCCCGCCGAAGAACAGATCGAAGTCGCGGAATTCCAATCGCACACGTTGCCCTGGCTTCCCGATGAACTGGTAGCTGCAAACGAGGTCCTTCGGATAGGAGCCAGGATAAGTGGGTGACAATATGTTCCCGGTACGTTTCGCTTGCTCGCGTATCGTGAAGGTGCACGGCGTGTTCGGTTCCAGTGCGCCCACTTCATACTCGGCTACAAATCATTTATATTTTGAATATTTGTATAAAGCCAATGTAGACAGAAGTACCTGATTTATATACAATTTGAATATTTATATTTAAAAAATATAATATTTCAATAAAAGAGGATATAAAATAAAAAATGGATCATGTATGCGTTGCTCTGGTTTTGCAGGTTTACAAGTTTGAATGATCCGTTATCGCGATGGAAATCGTTAAAATTCTCCAATGCGCGTTGCGGCAATTCCGCCGCGATTCAACGGAAATGTAAGCAAGACTCACAAGCATTGAGGAATCTGTAGACACCACTGAAGATGTTCGGAAACGTGACATTCTTGTCGGTGAAGAAACTGAGCGCGATTCCCTGATAAAGAGAGACTCGTCGGCGAGGTGGAATTGGCCCGCAAAACCGTCCACCAAACGGCGTTTCTATCAGCTTGGTCGTATTCTCCGATCGTATCTCCGAGTATATGTCCATGTATTCGTGAACACAGCTGGAAAAGGAGAATCGTCCCTTTTCGCGGTAAGCTATTTGCGTGTACCTCTTCCCACGTACATACATACATTGCAAAATATCGTATAACGCATAAAGTTATGCATAATTGGTGCTCATTACATTTACATACTAATGAATCATAATTGTTTTATAGCAAAAAAGTCGAGAATACGTTTGCAGATTAATAAGTAACGTGTAATGAATAAATTTCATGTTACTTTCAACGTTCTCTGTTTCCGTATTATTAGCATGTAATTCTCCTAATATTCATATATCTAATGCCAATATCAATTGTTTTGTTCTTTTAAATCAGATGTTTAATTAATTATTAAATTTTAAATACTTTCACTAAAGTTTTATCATATGTTTTATATTTTATTATATATATTGAACACAATATGATACTTACGCAGGCAATTCTCCCACAGCAGACCCACTATAAGCCAGAAAAAAGTATATGTATATACATTTAAACACATTCTTCTTATTATCCTCATCCAGATATTTATTACAATCTCCAGAAAGAAGAAACAATAATTGTAAGATAATAAATTATATATGATTTTAGATCTTTTATATAATCAATGTATGAAATGTATGAAAAACAACAATTTTATCAAGACAATAAGATTAAAATAAGAAGACTCACTCTGGCGGTTTTCCTCGAAGACCGAAGTGCTGGAAGATCAATTCGACACGCTGATGCGGACCCGCGAGGAACGTGAAAACGCACTGTCGCGGCTCGCCCTCGGGGTTGATCAACGTCGGTGCATGGAAGGACCCATTCAACGGCCCGTTAGGAGTGCTTACGAACTTTTGGTCACACTCTGCAAAAAGTGGGACGAAATAATTCGCACAAATTGATACTTTATATGTGCGAGAAATTGAAATCTGAACTACGAAGTAAAAATTAACGGAGGCAGACGAGATAATAAAGAAAGGTCGGACGTACTTGGTGTTCTGGCAGTGGTGAGACCTCCCGGTGGTGGTGGCAGTGATGGAACGTAGTCTCGTTGCGGCGGCGGTGCGTCAATTACCTCGCGGGCTGAATCGGAGGACCGGTGTGACGAGTCAAAGTACCCCAACGCGACCCAACATCCACCGCCACCGGGAACACACCACACCGTGTTATAATCATGACGGCAAGATGTCATGATTATTATTAATTATTAAATTATTATTAATATTGTCTAATAATAATGACATTACTATTAATAATAATGTTATCATTGTTAACCATGATAATAAGATCGATAAGTATAATATGCACGTGTTTGTGCATAAAATAGAGACTTTTAATACTTTTCGCTTTCCACGTGCAAACTTAAACAAAGTTAAGCTAGAGAACTAGAAAGTGAAGTAACTTGCTGCAACTTACTTGTATTATTATTTTATGCGCGAAGCGAGAACTTGTATTATTAAATCTCTGATTAAACATTTTTGTGCTCAGAAATGTAGTACTATCGATCAGCTCTTCTAAATGTTACCTCGAGTTTTATAGATTGATATTGAATATAAACGAGTATGCTATGTGACATTTGCTGACCTGTAGAGTTGTGCGGACAGAGCAACAAGAGTAACACGAAGACTGGCGAGAGAAAACTATTCCCAGAGGCATGCCAGTGTACCGAAGCCATATTGTATCCTAAAAATAATCATTTATATATTTCTTCATCGATACCTATATGACGATGCTTAAAAAGAAATATAGAGAAATGCTCCCCTTGGATTTTGACGAACTTTTAATATGTTGTAATGTAGCTTGAAATAAGAGATATTTTTAATGTTCTTATGTACAATCTTTGAAAAGCCTGTTTTGTTTTTTCTAAGCGGATAACTCTAATAAATCTAATAAATATATGCAAATATTTAAACAAAAAATTTTATGGCTAAAGTTGAATAAGCACATCAAAACATTTATAAGAAACGCACATGTCTTATTTTGAGCTACATTAGAACATAATTTAAAATTATATAAATCGGAGGGAGGCATTTTTCCATGTTTTTCTTGTTAAGCGCATCGACAATTAACATAGTGCATTATCAAGTGCCTTTACCATATCGTCAGTGTCTATCCCAGGCACAGGAAAAACGAAGAAAACAGATCCAGAAGATCATCTGTAATACAACGATTCCACATGTTCAAATCACTGGAATTGCGTATTAAGTATTGGCGGATATTTTTTATATAATTATTTATAAAACGATATACATATGATATGAGAACGAATAAAACTTGGAGAGTGTAACGCTCCACGAGCAAATAAACTGCTTAATTAATTTCAATTAATATCGATTCAAGTTGTAAACATGATATAATCTAAAATCGATTTCCAGCATCGAGTACGCTGGAAAAGTTAATCATGGATTCGGCATATAGACAACTCGAAAGCACCTGACGCCGGGATTTGTTCTCGTTCGAACGAACACGTTTTAAAAAACAAAGAAATCCATTCGCGGCTAAAACGATTTCACGCTGTATTAACGGAATATCGACGTGAAGAGAAAACCTTGTGTATAAACTAGCTATTGGTAAATGTAGTTTGAAAAAAGGTTTTGCAATATTTGCAAAAGCTATGACTTGACAAAAATACATAGCACTCATCATATATGGAATATACATATTAATCTAAATAATTTAAAATTAAAATTACCAACGGAATAAAAATAATAGCGTTATCAGACATGTAAAATTAATATATAAAAGAAGAACAGGTTTAATATCTTTTATTAATATTCATAATGGTCGAATATGCGATAAATATTGCCAATCATTAATTTATTTATTTCTATGTGATTTAAATAAATTCCAACAAACAAAAGAATAAAAATATGGGAATGTAATAATATAAAAAATAGAAAAAAAATAGTTGATGGTTTTAAAATACTCATGCATGGATATATGAGAATGACACACAAAATCGCTCGTTTCAATCTGTAAAGTTTCAATCTGACAGTGAAAACGGTCAGCGATGTATCTGACACGTTGGTCAGTAGTGCAATCAAACAAACTGCAGACAAGAGCTCTGCAGTGTAATCAATGGTTGTCTTTCATTTATACAACGCACTCACATCGAATATAATCGATTTTATTCTATATCTATAGATTATATTTAAATCTTTTATTTTTAACGAGAATTAGAATTGGAATATTTCTAATTTTTTTATCTCTTTCGATTATCACATTTGAAATCTTAAATCTGATTTAAATCAGTTATTCGTTAATTGTTTTTGATGAGAATTGCAATTAGAATATTTTTAATTTCATTTTACTTTTTCGATTATCACATTTGATGTAATATTTAAACAATGTGTGCTCCAAAGTGTGTTTAAAATCTTAAATTTGATTTCAATCAGCTATCGTTAATTGTTTTTAACGAGAATTAGAATATTTCCAATTTTTTTCTATTTGTTCCAAAGTGTGTTTGAATAAATCTTAAATTTGCTTTCAATCAATTATTCGTTAATCTTGTTCTTTAGAAATCTGAATAATTTCCAGGTAACGTCTGATGCAGGAAGTATCGATTCAACGCATCACATCTCATTTCGTGTATTAGCGTCTGTTTCGGAATTCTCATCAAGGTGTTTTCCCATCTCTCATCCCAATAAACGAGAGCAACCGACAGGAGTGAGGCTGTATGTAGAACGACACGGATGCTAGAAAGTAGAACAGGGTATTATAGGATCAGAACCGCGCCCATGCGCTCGGAAAAGGATAGCAAGATGGTCAATAGCGGCGCCTCCGACCAACGTTAACCAACGTTAACCGCCGGCTTTTCTTTAATAGATCAAGCAATCTGATCACGACACGGATATGCATCCTCAATGAATAAATATACTCTATTATTTCTGACCCATCCGAATGTCTCGCAATATCCGGATTTCAAAACAGCTGGTGTGTGGCGCATTATCACGCCGCTGTATAACTTTTAATTAATTATTATAACGATAAATTACGTAACGTCGAAATTAAAATTATCGTTCGGCTCGGAAAATAATCCGTAGCATTGTTGCATGAGAACTCTTACTTGTCCGAGTACTTTTCAGATGAATAATAATGTTATTTTAATGAAATACGTAATTTATGTAAAACTACTTTTAGACTTTTATTTTATAAATACTTTTTAGACTATAACATTATTATACAGGATTAAGATATTAAGTTAATGTTAACAAATACTTAAATGTGATACAACATTTCAAATCTTATATATATATTTAAGAAGATATATATATATATTTGTTATGTGATATCTTCTTTATCATTCCTTTCACTTCTCCTCCAATTTTGTTAATTATACGATGGACTTATGAAACAGCTGTGAATATATTCGTAAATACATATTTGTAAATCGCCAAGTTTGTAAGAGTTTACATTTTATAAGATTTATATAGTTCAATAACTACTTCGAAAAAAATAAAAAAATTTTCGCGACATTATCTTTGAAATATGAAAACAGCCTGTATTTTATTACAATTAACTTGATGTGTGTTGCATACATATAATAAATTAATTTTACATACTTGGAGAAATTCGTGATTCCATATTTAATGTATGAATACATTTCAATACAAAGATATAAAGAATAAAAGATTACGTAAAAACTGATAAAAATCATGTATTATTGCAAACAATCATAAAATGATTAAGAAAATATGAAATTTTAAAAAGAATAAGAAAGTAGAAAAAAATACTAGATAATTGAACAAATAAAATATGAAGAATGAGAAATCTATAAACAGTTTAAAAATTTCAATTTAAAAAATCAATTACAAGAGACATCCGGCGCGTCAAACTTATCGTCTCATTGATATGATTAATTACTGATATGATCAATCATTGATATGATCGATTAGTCTATTAATCGCAATATTTTTCCACGACATTCTCGACAATTGTAAATCATAATAAATCGCACTTTCACCACTAATTTTTAATGCCGTAAATATTCAGCGAACACATTCACGTATCATTCTTACATTTAAAATTATTCAATCATTGTACTTCTCTTGTATTTTTCGCCTTAAACAGTTAACTCATGGTTTCAGCACGGTCTACACATTATCTCACCTCAATCTCAGCCCACTCGTTCGCAGCAATCTCTGACACGCCTAACACTTAACTTGTAAGGGCGAGTCAACAGCCATATGATCAAAGCTACCACATTTGACACTTTCAGGCAAAAACACAAAGAAAAGGTGAAAAAATATTTTTAAAAAAGTATTAATGAAGAAAGCACGGATTGTCGAGGAATCTCACAAATATTACATATTTCAGGAGGAGGAATCGAGACGGAGAAAGAGCAGGCGGAAGAGCGGAGAAGCCGAAAACTACCCCGTCGCGTCCGCACAAGAAACGATGCGACGAGCCTCGCACGCGTCCTAAAATCGCGAACACAGCTTCTCTCACCGTTTACCGGACTCGCCGAAATCACGGTTGCATCCTCGCACTCGCCACACCGAGTTAACGCGTCCACCGCGAGCGCAGCCGCGACCTACTCGCATCTCGCGAGAGACATCCTGCTCGCTCGGGGATGATGAGAGACTCCTCTCCTTCCGGACTCACCCCGGGGGTTGCGGGGACTGCGTCGTGATATGCCTCTCCCCGACGCGCGGCGTTAAACCCTCACACGCGGCTCTCCGTCGTCGAGTCACCCTCGGCACGCCTACTGGTCGCGGGAGCGCGACGAGCGACAGGGCGCGCGCGGCACGTAGTGACGCGGCGCGGCGGCTATCACGCGGTGGTGAACGCGATCCTGCATATCGAATGAGGGAGGATCGGGGTGGTGCGACAACAACGCATCGGGTGGCGGCGGCGATCATTCCCGAGAGAAGAGCCCTTGCGCGCGCCTTCGTCCACTGCGCCCACCGTCGCGCAGTGCCATATATGTGAATCACGGAAAAAATTTTATAATACATTAACTTTTAGACATCGGGCTTTTTTTATTTTAATTGCAGACATTTGTCAATATTATTATATTAGAAGAAGTAAAACATCAATATAGGTTATATAAAAATTAATTGCACTTATAATTAATTGTAAATGATAAGATGTAATTCCAAATTTATATAAATTTCTGATTGTAGGGAAATGTAAATAATGATTTATTCAATGATGAACGTTAGTAAGGATTTATGATTTTATAACGTTATTATTATAAAAAATTCAATTTAAGAACGGAAACCACTTTCATAAAGTTATTATGTCACATTTTGAATCTCATAGAATAATTTTCAATATAGGATTTTTCAAAAGTTGTAGAATATATGTAATATATATGTATGTGTAATAAGAATTTCTCATATTTTTATAAATTAAGATTTTTTTGGACCCACCGTCGCGCCGCAACGTCCTCCTGATAACGTGGAAAAGAATGAAAAAAGGAACTGTTAAATATAAGAAAATGCGCGCGTTAATTCCACGAATATTCGTCCGACATTTTTGCTGAAAATACTTGCTGCAGGGAAACTGCGGAAAACGTGTAAAAATGTACTCTTACAGCGTGAGGAATCGCCTCTGCTCTTGCATTATGCATGCATCGTCGGTGTCATTTACTCCCTCGTTGTCACTGAGTTTCGCGTCGACTGGAGATCAGCTCTCGGAATGTCACGCGTCCGCAGCTGCGAGCATCCTCGCCTCTGTAACTAGAACGTGCATGCGCACCCTCGGCCATACTCTCGGAAGCCCATTCGCACCCTCGCTGCTGCTTCTTCCTGTCTTCGTCCTGTGTGGATTCTCTCGTGATATCGCAGCATCACTGGAACACGGGAGAGGGGCGGAACAGCAGATTACACCATACATCCGCGTGCACGACTCACCCCCAACCCCGCCGCAAAGGGTTTCTCGGTCCATCATGTCCCAACTTAGCGACAGAGGCCGCCAAAACCAAGAGTGCGATTTTCAGCACACGCGGGGGTGGCGAATCACTGGCTGCTCTCCTAAGCCTTTCTAATGTTTAAAATGTAAATAAAATTAAAAGCTTTTTATTGTTACATTATTATTATTGAAAGATGATATCATTGATATCGAAAAAGATGAAAAGTACTTTTTGTATAATATTCATTTCGAACATTTGTTTATTATTATGTATTTACACTGTTATCAGTATTAAAGTATTCACATGTATAAAAGAATTGGCAATAAACGTGAATGTTTGTTCTACACATTTTCTCAATCGTAAACATTTACATTTAAAAAATCTCGAAAGTACAAACATACATTTAAACTAGATACATAAGAATTAATGGATCAAAACGAATAAACTCGTCACTCCGCTGTGGTACAACAAGAAAACGATTAATTAACATATACTTAACATATAATGTTTCGTAAACTTTTGATGCATGTGCATAAAAGTCTAGAGACGCAAAATGTAAGAACCTGTAAGCGTAGAAATTTGTAGATGAAAAAAATATGACAGAAGGTGTTTATTTAAGGGGGAGTCAAAAAATGAGAACTGCGAAATAAAGTGCAGCGCAAATTTAAGAAAGGTAATTCACATACAACTGTTTATTGAGACATGTAGAATACATCTGGTCATACACAAAAATCTTTGACACTTTAAATCAAGCTCCTAGCCCGAAAAAAAGGAACCATGTTATAACATTCGTTTTTAAATTCATTCATTAATCATTATGTTTAACTACGTTTCACACTAAAATTAGGGGCAACTTGGAGAAATAAAAATTGCGGGAATTAAAAAGCAAAGCAATTGGTAGAGGAGGTGAATAATAAAGAATCCGATAAAACGCAAATTACAATATCAGCAATGATAATGAAGAATTTGGCGCTGAGAATTTTGCACGTCTGGTTGTTTTTATAGCCGCGGAGCTGACACGTAGCGCAAAAAAAAGAATATAACATGTACATGTGTGTCGTATCGTTTTGTTTTTCCTTTTCGGGGGTTTGGGGGCGGGTGTTATTTTTTTCTCTCTTTTCCTCTATTTCTATTGAATCCTTCGTTATTATCGTACGATTTCCTTCTTTCTCGTTAATTAGTGCTAAATAACATCACGTCACAAAAATGCATATTCGCAGGAATATAATATATAATATATTTATATATAATAAAAAAAAACACGTGGTTCGCGGGCCGTTTTGAACTAAGGTTCGCAACGTTCGGCCCAAGGATCACACAACATCCGCCTGACACGTGAGAGGTGGCCAACCGCGAGATGAAGAGCCCCGAATGATGTGATGATTTCTTTTTTTTCCCGAAGAAAGGACGTGTTGTGCCGCGAATCGTTATTATTACTATTATTATTATTATTTAATCGGGGCGTTGGCCAGGCCAAAAAAAGAAGGGCGCGCGCGCGCGGCTACGGCATCGCCAGCCACAGTGTGTGTGGTGCATTATCCTAAAATGCGACCGATAACCCTCCCAGGCACCCCAGCTGCCGCACCGGTTATCAGAGTATAAAAGAGGATAGGGGGGGGGGAGGGAGGGGGCGGATGGTGGGAACGAGGAAAGGACAGAAAAGGCGATGATAGGATCGGGGGTAGGGATAGGGGGTACAATATAGTGATACCTTTGGGGCGCCTTTTTAACCGGGGCAGGGCCGGTGGTATTATCGATAAACGCTAGTACCTAGATCAGTCTAAGAATCTCGTCACCGTGAACTGTCTCCGCTTTAGCCAAGTTATGCTTCCTTGCCCCCGCAAGCCGAACTCTCTCTTTTTAATCGTATCTCTGCATCTATGTATGTGTGTGTGTGTATACATGTGTAATATATATAACATATCCTCTTGCTTTCCTTATTACTCTTTTTTTTCTTTATTCTTTTTCTCTATCATGCTCTTATTATTCCCTTTTATTAATTACAATTCTTTTTTTTTGCACGGAAAAAACCAGAATTTTTTTCTTTTATACTGGAATATTATCATGTGTCACAAAAACCCACTCAATTATGATTAGCAATATCATCCTTATCATATTGTTAATATTAATATTATTATATCCTCGATATTATGCTTTTATAAATAGGGTGTGTAGGTAAGTATAGAGTAGGTAGGTAGATATAAAATATGGTAAGCGAATAATCATTGAAAGGGGGATGGTGGTAAAGGGGGGCACGAGAGGAATGAAAAGTGGATAGCTTAAACGCAAACCGCGATTTCGCAATTCACTCGGATTTTTCTTTTCCTTTCTATCTTTTTTTTCGTTTTCTTTCTTCCGCTTTTCGAGACAATGATCGCAAGTATAACTGGGGACAGGACGTGTAAAAACGGGGTACGTTTCCCTCGTCTAATCGTTACTCCTAGAATGCGATTGATTCATCGCTACCAGTAAAACAGTATCGATGACGAAGAAGAATTAGACTTAAGTAAAACATGAATAAAAATTAACAAAATGCTCATAAATACGAGGTTGGGCGAACAATCGATCGTCATCCAGACATTTTGTCCATGGTGCGTCTATCGCGATATTTCGTATTTTCATATTGTTTGTATATGTGTGGTGTGTGTATCTGTAAATCATATATCATATGGTGGTTCCATGTTACAATACGATGTATAGGCGATACTTTTATATCTCTGGTTGGTCGGTCTGTGGCATAATCGTTCGGTGTAGAATCACGTTCGATACTGTATCACATACATATATCCGTCGATCCTACTTGGTTGTATCAAATATCCGATCCGGGGCCAATACAATTGTTACAATATGCGGTTGTCGTCTCGTTTGGTGTTACAATAAACAGGAGTCTGATATGCAGCTATTCCGTTATTATAATATTCATTTTTTTCTTTTTTTTTTCTCGTCTTTGCGTCGTATTTGCCTTCGTATATTCCGGGGGTGCGTGTAAAATACAATGATTTGCGTATGTTTTCCTTTTTTTTTTCTTCCCTTTTTCAAATAATCATCCAGAACAGGGGGTGTCTGGGCTCCAGGGACAGGGACCAACTACAGCCCGCACTTACAACTCTTACTAATTAACTAACAGGCTAACAATAACAACAAGTCAACACTCAAAATGTGTGCTGTATGTGTTCATGCATTTGTAAACATTACATTTTACATCCTACTTCAATCCGTGACTATCATTATCAAATTCGTAGTCAGTCATCTTTAAAAACTTTCCTCCTCCCTCTCTTTCTCTCTCTCTCACTCTCTCTATTTTTTTTAAATCGTAAAAGAATACGAGAAACAAATTTACTTTTTACATAAAATTTAGAAAAAACAATACACTCTTTTTTCACTTCCCTTCCAAAGGGAATAAGATTCGTCTTTGATAATTATGCTTCCAACGATCAATCAATTAATTTTTCAATTATAAAAAAAAGAACACGTTAACAAATAAATATATTACGATTTGGATCCGAGTTTACCTCGCTACTTCGATACTGTCATTGAAAAATTTACTGTACAAGTGGGTTTCTTCTCGATTGTGAGCAATACTCTTTTTTTTCCCTTTTTTTCCCTTTTTCTTATTCAATAGAACCGTCGCGTGACCGTAACCAAACCTAATTCTGGGAGACACCCGCAGAGCCCGCTGGCTTGCAACGTTTCACTTGCTACTTTCGCAAAACTTTGCCTGACTCTTAATAATAATAGTTTCACTGACTGTACACATTTATAGACCAACAATAGAAGGTCTTGCGGCGCGCTTGGCACGCTCCACGCACACATACACACACAGACACATTCCGCTTAAAGACAATCTCTTTCGCTCGCTCGCTCGCTCGTTCGCTCTTTCGTTCTCTTTCTCTCTCTCTCTTTTTCACCTCGTCTCTCGCAAATACGTGTCATCTCAGACGCTCATCCCTCTCGCATGCTCGCCAAGTATCACATTCACGCCCTGCGCCTTCTGCTTGCCTACACGTCTATTACACATCTCGCTTCCTCAAGATTGAACTTCCGTCTCTTCTATTTCCATCTATCCTTTTCTCTCTCTCTCTCGGTTTCCCTACTTTGTTTCTTTCTCGTGATACTAGCTACGTCACCCCTCGAGCCTATCTAACACACACGCTTCGTCACGTAGATTAAAAAAATCTAGTCATCATCGCGTAATAAACCGCAGGCTTCCATGAGTTCTCTTAACTAATACAAGCCATCACAATCCCTATGTCAACATCGCTGATCTTCATCACTTGGCAGTAAACAATGTGACAATGCAGTAGTGGTACTTAGATTAGTATTATTATAATAATAATAATAATAATAGTACGGGGTGGGGTGGGTGGTCACACTCCGATGTAATAATTAGTCTCAGTGGCACATCACTGTACATAATCACAACAACAGCGGGCGATGGTGGTGGCGCAGAGCACAGTTGCTGCGTATTATTAATATGAAAAAACATTTACAATTATTCGAATTGATTAAGAGCGATAATAATACAAATGTGTGGATGATCTTTTTCTGTAGTTCCGTCCTACGTCTCCTCTCCTCTCTGTCTTTCTTTCTTTCTCTCTCTCTCTCTGCTTCTCCCTCTCTCTTTCTCTCTGCGTTCCGTCAGTCTGATTCTAGTTTTTTAGTTTTTTCCTTCCTCTTAATTTACGCTCGCTTCTCCTGCTCGCTCGCTTCGTCTATCATGCATTTGTTCGTACGCGCATATTTGTTTTCTTTTTTTTTCATCACTCACAGGCTTGCAGAAGTTAGCTCCATGACTGGTAGGAGTCTTGATACCATTCGTGATCGTCGCCGGAAACACCGCCGAGCGTGCCGGCTCTGCCTCCAAAACCTATGTCACCGCCACCACCACCACTGCCACCATTCACACTCGCCAATCCGTACGCATTGCCCAGTGGTTGTTGGGCGAGGGGCTGGTTTCCCCAGTTGCTCTGGAAGCGACGCTTAGATTCCCCCTGGTTCTGGTGACCCCCGTCAAATTTTCGTTTACCTGCTGTAAAAAGACAGAGCGAGCGATAAGACCGATAATTTTGCCGATATATATCGCGAACATCAATATTAATTTTAAAGGATCCTCTTTACCGTTGTGCGTGTCGTTTGCAAAATATACATGGTGAAGGAGATTCTTAGGAGTTTCTTAGTGAGCATGTGTTGAAACATGTATATATGCGTAGTGATTTTGTGTGTCTGTCTTTGCGTGTTTAAATAATGAGTCAGAGACCCGTGGACATTCAAATGATACACAAATTGGTTATTCTACTAATTCTATAAAATTAAAACTATTGCAAAGACTATTAAATAAATATGTGTGATATAAAGGGATAACTAACCTACTGCTCTGTTACAATCAGGTGGACGGGACTCGGGTATCTTGGAGGGAAAGTGGAGCGGATTCATTTACTGTAACGGTAAACAATACGTGAAAAATTCGTGGCAACGTTGCATAGGAATGTGCAATCTTTTTAAAAACTTATTATATATTTCTTTTTAAAAACCTCTTAGGCTGATTGTGTCATTAAATCTGTAAAAAGAAAATCAGAATTAAATGTCTTTTTAAATAATATAAAATTACAAATAAATCTGAAAAATAGAAACGGCGTAGTATCATGTAGCGACTATTGTCAAGATTCAATGTGTCAATTTTCTTCATAACGGCTAATTACAATTATGTATCGCACTTTTACTTTTTAAGTAGAAATTAAATATTTTACAAATTCATCATCGATATATTACATACAGCATTTTTCTTTTTTTTGGGAGGAGGGGAAAATGAACAATGGAAACAGAGGAGCAGGAAAAATCGATCTCTTGTTATCATCAATAGGAAATTATCTCAGAAATAATTTCGTACAAAAATTTCAGACTTTATGGCCGTTGAAAATATTATCTACATATAATATAATCGTGTATTTTACGAAACGGAGATAAGACAGAGCAGAAATTTACTGATGCACGAAAGCAGATGTTTGATAAGAAGAGTTTCCTAGCGAAGAAAATATCATTTGAAACAACTGAGAAGGTTTGTGTGAAACAGTTAAGAAAACATTATGTAGTATGACGTTTGTTCGTAACAACAATACAATTACAACGAGATTCTGCATATGTTTGCAAAAAGATGTTATAACGAAATTTCTTATAATAAGAATCAAGCAACATTTTTCAGTTTGTTATATACAATAAAAATTTCTGTAACATATTCAGCCGATAACTCCATCCTCGGTGCATTTTTTACGCGTTTGCTCATCATTACATCCATCATTTGCAAAGTAATGAACGATATACGCCTTTTAAACGAGTTTTAAACAAATTCTTGCACAAACAGGTATGCGAGTACTAACTTAACACAAGTTCTTAGATGTATGTCAATGATTCACGATGATGAAGGGAAGGTGTATGTGTGTGTATGTGTGTGAGTGTTGCCTGTAAATTGTAATTAAATGTGGATGTAAGGTGTGTAAAAGATGATTTATTGTGGAGATACAGACCATCCTCACCTGGTAAACTTCCCTTGGCGCGGACCCCCCCACGAGCGGCCAGCCGCTGGACCCCACGGGCCCCTGAAGCTGCGGGGTTGCGTCCCCCCCTGACTGGCCCACGGGCTTGCGGGCCACCGATTCGGCCACGTGGCACTACTCCACGGCCACGACCAGCCTGACCAAATAACACACACCCAAATCGTTACCCCAACAGTTACAAAATTATTTGCATATATGTCTGAGTTTCACTTAATTTTCATAATTTTTTTTTTCTCTTTTTTTAATATCTTCTGCCCTACATAATCTATAATTTAATTATGCACAGTATGTTTCGCAGTAGTGACCTTTAAAGAATGACAGTACAGTAACAGTAAGGCACAGTGAAAATAAAAGAACCAGTCGGCGCGTCGCCGAATGGTCAGCGGTGCGTACACATATTATGGATATGCGTACTTGGTCGCACAATTACAGAGCGTATATACGTATATACGATATATTCCTGTATATATGTATATGTCGTAGCGTGAAAAGAAGAAATGAGTAACAGACAGAGGATGAGAGAAAGTGATGGAAAGAAAAGAGCGACAGAGAAAAGTTACGGCGGAGAAAAGTAAGAAGCAGAAGAAGAAAGAGCAGAAGAAGAAAAAGAAGAAGAACGCGGCAGAAAAGTTATAGGTCACCTATAACCAAATCTTTACTAACCACGTTTTTTTACATACAGCAGTAGGAGTTAGCAGAGTTATCCAATGTAGTAAAGCGAAAAGCGAACTGATTGGTTGGCGTAGGAACTTTTAAGCGACACAAGCTATTGCACTGGCAGCTAAAACAAAATTCAACCAAAAGGCGTATTATAAATAAATAAGCGGCGCAGCGGCACTTTTAAGCGTGGTTAAAAGTGTGATTTAAGCGTAAGCTGTAGTTTTATATACACAGGATGTAAGGCGGGTGCTTGGGAACGTGGGGGAGGAGGACGGGGGAGGCAAAGCGAGAGCTGTAAGACACGTTTTACTGGTGCTATATACGAAAGGGAAAGCGCGCGCGCGCACACACAATTCTCCTCTATTCCATCATCAATCTCCGTGGTCTCTATATATCACACCTACGCACAATTCAGTGTACAAGTATTAATTAATCGTCACGTGGTACGTGTACTGGGTGAATCGTTCGTGAATCGTCGCGGATCACCGATCCGCACGACGTTTATCGTCCCTTTTCAGTCGAGCCAACGCAACTGCTGCGTTTTACAACTTGCGACAAACTTTTCCTCCTGCTCATTGGCAAATTGGCACATTGAATCAAGTGTTACTTCTTAAAGCTCAGAGAACGATCCATGTATATCGCTACGTGTGTACAGGCCGTCTATCCAAACACGAGATTTACAGGTAGGTGTAGCAGGCGCTCGGGAGTATATACCTGTGCTCTCCCCTGTAAGAAACTGAATTAAAGGATGTACGATGCGCACGAGTATCATTTACTACGTCCAGCAAGAGCGGCGCAAAGGAAAAAAAGGAAAAAAAAAACAGTGATAAGTGCTCTCAAGGCAGATACATCTTCGACCTGCGCGAATACGTGTGACAATCAAAATCTCATTTAATTGTCATTATTACCTACATCGAAATTCAACTCAGGAGAGATTTATTTAACAGGAGAATGTCTCTAAAATGAAATTTCAACACTGCTACGCAGTAACGTAAAGCGAGAAGGATACGTACGACGAGAGAAAATATTCGTACAAAAAAGAAACGAAATTGGCAGTATAGAACATGGCACGAATGTCGATTACGTTGTGCAGGTGCAACGAAATAAAAACAAAAAATGATAAAAAGAACTTGTCCTAAGAAGATAGCTGGAAGAAGCTGCTCTACTTCCTTCTCAGAGGCGAACAGAATCGTCAATATGACTTCGGGCGTACGCCGAAAAATAAATAATAAAGAGGCGAAACAAAAAAAATGATAGAACAAGGCACAAGATAATGCGAGGACAATTCGAAGAAGGTTCTCCTCTCCTCGTTCGTCTCTCTTTGATGTTTTTTTTTTTACAGCAACGACTAACTACGGACATGTACATCATGACACGGGGAAGACAGCATCGCCGGATAACACATAGGAAAACTGAGTGCGCATACGTCGCGTGTTGTCGCAATACAGCGAGAATACACTGCCAAGAGAAAAAGTTGATCGCAATTTAAAAATATACTATATATATATAGGATAAAAAAATGAGACGTTAAGAAAGATATTTCGCGCAGGGCGTCCATACGCTCCCTTACGTCATATTTGGATAACCCTGCAACTTGACATAGAAAAGTATAGTATCATATCCGAGCCACGAGACGCAACGTCGCTCTACAGAAAGAAAAAAAAAAAAGATAAGTTACTCGTACATGAAGATACTAATGTAATTAAAGACGGCGATATATATATAAGGACAAAATCCTGTACACTGCTTTCTGCCTATTGTCTGGAATTGCACTCCTGAAGCTGCACTAGAGAGTAGTAGTAGCGGTGGGGTGTAGTGTTAGGGGATCCTGTAACACTATAAAAATGTGCGATCTTCTTCCTTCGGAGGAGGATTGTTCGGGTAATTACCCTGGAGGTCTCGGTTTCCTTTTCTACCTTTTTTTCTTTCTATTTTCTTTTTTCCTTTTCCTCTTTTCTTTGTTTGAGATTTAGATTTGCTTTTCCCGGCTATATATCTTGCTTGAAAATTTAGAATGGGTCTACCATGGCTCAGATATGATTTGCAAGCAATTTGAAAGTGGCAATGTGTTCGGATTAGAGGATCTAACTTTTTAGTATCGAAGCGTTGGTGTTAGTATATGTATACTAGGGCTTATAAGAGGATCTATATAAATACAATGCATTCACAGTGTGCTCTTAACAGCATTCTCTCCCCGCTCTCGTCTGCTCTCGTTCGCTCTCGCTCTCTCTCTCTTTCTCACTTTTGTTTGATATTAATGATTAATTCATCACAATTGACGTTGCGTAGCATTGTCATTTTTTTGTACATCTCGTTCTCTCTTTCTCTCTCTCTCTCTCTCTCTCTCTCGCTCTCTCTCTCTCTCTCTCTTTTAATCTCGAACTGTAAAACTCCGTAGCTCGGATGAGTGCTATTATGTCGTATACTGTGTATGCGGTGCATTTAACAACATTATGAAATCAGGATTTTTATACGTTAAGATGTGCATCCCCCTGCGCGTTAATAGTGATTATAATGAAGCTAGCGCATATCCAGTTAGCCAGCGTTAATTTACACGCTCAGACAGAGAAAATGGGCAGAGGGTGATCTGGACAAAGTAAATTGGAGAGATGTATAACGTACTAGGAAAATCCGCGAACACTGTGCCACAGTCAAACTACCGCTGGTATATTTAAAAAAAAATAAATAAATAATGATTTCAGGAACGAAAACGACTTTTTAGAACCATTAAAAAAGGCGACCCACCGGTTGAGGCTGCCTGCCTCTCCCTCTGGCAGGCGGCGGAGGCGGCGCATAATCGAAATAGTAATCTTCGTATCGATAATAGTCATCGTAATAGGGATCACTGTAGCCACCTCGATAATCCCCATAACCGTAATAGTCGTAATCATAATCTATAAAAACACACATTACAAATAGACCCAAATTTAGCCACGATATATCCAATTGACAACTTACTGAGGTAATAATATTGTTTCAATATCATAAGACAGGCATGCCGGGAAAAGATAATTTTGAAGACGCCAATAATAGAAACGAAAGAGAAGAAAAACAAAAAGAAATTTCATACATTTAGAGTACATTAATAGTAAAATGATTCGGATGGGAAAAAAATATTGTTCCGGCAAAACAAATTATATATATACATATATGTTTATACATATACATACATGTATACATATATATATATACACATATATATGTATATATACATTTACAGTTACAATACCGCACAGACAAAATTGCGTACTGATTACCCTACCACCATCACATGTCCTGAGATAGACTTGCAAGACTCCATACGAAAATTTCACACATACTCCAAACAAGATTGCAAACTCGAAATGTAAAAAATTTTAAATATAAATCTATATTTAATTCAAATTTACTTTAATTGAAATTGATCCAAAGTTTCTAATCGTGATATTTAGAAAATCAAATCTAATGATAAATAATTCAAACTCTTGGCATTTAGAACTTTCTATCTATCACAAGTTGTATAAAAGATTCATAAATACCGCGATTTGTAATAATTTATAAATAGCAAGAAGTATCTATAAAAATTTATAAAACTTAATATATTAATAAAAAGATAATATTATTGAATATTAAGATAAAATCATTTAATAATAAGATTTATAAAACTTGATTATCATGTTGGAGGAAGTTAGTTTTCGATGGCCTCTAGATTGCATTTTAATTGGGCATTGAACTCAATGTAAAAAAGGAAGAAAATACACAAGGACTACACATTATACTCTACAATTGTTGCATTCATCATTCATCATCGCGGCTTACCTATTTCCTTGAGAGCTGTAAACAGATTTTTGAATTGATGATGCATCACACAAGATACATGAGGTACACACACGCTCACATAAACGGAAACAAAACGGAAACACTATTTAAAAAACTCTCTCTGACAATGCATGTGGTACTGTGTGCACTGCCACAAAATAATTTTCATTAAGGCACCAAACAAAAGTACAAAACAGATAAATACACATGCAATTATCGTTTGATTAAAAAAAAGAAACAGGTGTCACAGGAGGTGGTAGTGGTAAGGCAACAAGGTGCTCGTATTACAATGCTAAGCACACATTTAATTACACACATATATATATATATATGCATGTATTCATATACATATGTATGTAACATAAATATTATATAGATTAATATGTAATTTTAATTGAAGAGTTTACATGAGAATTCATGAGAATAATCATGAGAAGTGATTATTACACTCGATTAATGAGAACGAATCATTAAAGAAATTTAGAATTCATTATTCCATCGTTCTAAAGCTAGACGAAACATCCTACATAAAGTTACAAATAAATATTACTACACATTAAATCATCTTTACTTCGATGCATCTTTCTTACTTGAGCACTCTCTCACTACAACCTTATAAAGCAAAATTAATTTGATAGTACATTGTAACACGTGTTTTTTTTTGTAACAAATTGTTTGAATCTAATTTTTGATTCATATATTACTATAAAAAATTATCATACGCTCCAAGAATCATATATGTTATGTCAAAGGCTTGTAATTATTAATGGAATTTCATTTTTCATATTTCTGATATCAAACATATATATACTTTTGTGATATTAATTGCCTATAGTAATGTACATAATGATATAAATATAATTTTTTTTCTAATAACAGAATATAATAAAGGGATAATGGTTTTGGTCAAAGTGGAGAAGAAAAAGGTTTTATTTATATATATAATCGAAAGAACTGTTATGTAAATAAGAAATGCTCAGCAAGTATTTCTTGCTCACACGTTCAAAATAGCTTGTCATGCGCGTAAGCCAAGGTATGTAGTGAGATAGTGAAAAATCCCCAAAAGCATGCGGGATATTTGTATCTATGTAATTATGTCATCAAAAATACTAATATGAAATTATTTCATTACAATAGTTCTAATCTGAAATATAAAATACAATACGAAAAAAGGGAAAAAAAAGTATGATACAATCTTGTATCACTTGTATTTTTGTGCATTCTAATGCTAGCTAGTTCAATATATTATTCATAATTTTATAACGTTTAGTGGCAAGATTAATAAATATTATATTTTTTATACATTTAATAATCTTTTAAGTTTTTTAGTTTTTACGTACGAGATATTGCACGGTATTAAGATACATCATGTATCTTTCATAGCTCTCTAGGCAATTCGATAATTTGAATTTTGTTAAAAAATCTAAATCTAAGAATAATTCAATAGTTATCACAGTCCATGATTAAAAAAAGTATTTAACATCTAAGTGAAAGTTGTTATGACAATGAGGCGGAACGAAAACATACAGGCATGTGTTACCCGTGATATACAAACGTGACACGTAAAGGACCATGAAAATTGCTGTTGCCACGATAAATAAAAATATACCGTTTTTGTACGTGTGTTTGCGAAAATTACGCGAGATAATACAAGAAAAGATAAAAAAGACCAGAGTTGGTACTAACCGTAATCGCCTCGTCCCATCTGTCCACGCATACCTGCGCCGGTGCCCCGAGGTCCTTGTGCAGGTCCACGAACTGGCATTGGGCCTCCCATCATGCTGGGATGAGATGGAGATCCACTGTCAAAAGGAAAACTATATAACGCCTTTATTGTAGTTACCATTAAATAAAAGATGGATTAAAGAGAATAAAAAAGTAAACAACATGATGACGTGAAAGTTGATGGAAAAAGTGATGGACCAAATAGATTGAAAATAAATCGATAACTCACCCGCCTCTACCCTGTAACATCTGCATCATTCGTCTCTCCCTAGCACGTAGCATCTCTTCTTTTTTCTTTTTATCGGATGGTGGTTTTGCCAATGAAACCTCTATGTGGGATCCACCCATTTCTTTTCCGTTCAATTCGTTCATTGCCTTGAAAAAAGAAAGCGCATACACATGTGACGTAAATATGTTAAAAATTAATTCTCAATATAGAAAGGAGCTTATAGGTGAAATTGTAAATCAAGGTCGACGTAAACAACTAAAATATCTCTTACTTTAACAGCATTGTCCCTATCTTCGAAGTGTATAAAAGCGTAATCCTTGATCTTCTTCACTCGTTCAATTTTGCCGTATTGTTCGAAGCTCTCCTTTAGCTTCTCCTCCGAACAATCTTGCGTCAAATTTCGCACGTAAAGCACACGAACCTGAAACAAAATCATTTGTACTGTAATGAGATGCTCTGAGATTTGTGATAGAAACTATGATAAAAACTAAGGAACAGCATAATTATTGAGGTATATAATGGAACTGGATCGTATCGTCACTCATTTACTTTAGACATGGTTTGTTCGTCCGGTTCCTCCTGAGGGTCAGCCCAATCGACAATAATATCACATCCCCAAACCTTGATACGTCCAGTGCTCAACCTTCGCTTGGCTAAGGAAGCTGCTTTGTGAGATTCATACTCCAAAAAGCAAAAACCTCTATTCTTCTTTTTGTCATCCGGTGAGCTGTAGATAATCACCTCCGTCAGGCCAGCTATATGTCGAAAAAAAATCATACGAGAAGGGGGTGAGACTCGCGTAAACTCGATTGGTACTCGCGGAATTTTAAGGATTGCTACTATATATAATAAAGAATGGAAACTGTGCCAAAAACACAACAAAATATAGATCCAAGCAGCTATTACATTTCCGTATACAATGATTGCTATGAGTGAGAGATATGCATTATGTTGTCACGTATAGATATAACATCTTAATTATTGCCATATATTTAATATTCGAATTAAATAACACTTTACTATAATAATTACGGAAGATAACTCTCTCTCTCTCCCTCTCTTTCTCTCTCTTTCTCTCTCTCTCTCTTTCTCTCTATTAACTATCATATCTCGATTAATAATGATATATTGAGCTTCTGATTTCCAACAGTTATAATTATGTATATATACACATATGTTTCTTTGCACATACAACATAAATAAAACCGATTGGCAGTAACAAAATAGGAAAACAACAAGATAATGTAATGAAGAATCGTACCGGTACGAGTTATGTACTACATTAATCGAATCGTAAAAATTTTGAAGTATTTGATTTGTTTATATAATATGATATTACACTCTATCACTTTATCAGTTTCCTTTAAAAAATGTAATTTTTCCGTTTTACAAAATTGAACTTCTTTTCTTTGCATATTACAAATCTAACACGCTTAAAACCTAAAGGAAATAAAAACACAAGCTTTAAATAAAATCAATATCAAATAGAGTTTCATAAAACAAACTATGTATATCCCAGGGATTGAATGTATAATAAAGGAAATAAGAAAGATATGAAATACTTTACCAAATGCTCGCAACCTATGTCACGAAAACACAAATCTCAAATGAAAAGCTACGGAAAATCAGGGTAAACAGAACAGAAAAAATGCAAAGTTATTATTAATAACTACAAAGAGAAAGAAATTGCAAGCTCTAACTTCTGTAAAACACTCTTCCGAGATACATATGTTTGACATCTTCCTTATTACTTTTACTGAATTTGCGTATTTGGAAAATCTGAGAGGATTATTCATTTCAAGGCATACTGAGCACTGTATTATTAAGTAGAATAATTCTCATGCTATTAGAATTCTCATGCATTGCAGTGACTCAATTACGCGCGTGTACACAAAAAGATCGACACTCTAGTATATTATTATTCTTTATCTGTTTTCTAATCCTAAGCTGTGGGAATGTGTCGTTCGTGAGTATCTCTCGACTTGATCTCACTCTGTCTCGTTCCGACAGATTTTCTCGGAAAGTAACGAAAAAATTGTCAAACAACGAAGAGTTTGACAATTTCCACGGGGTAACTTAATTAACTTATTATTTCTCAGAGATACAGTCCTTCTCTCCTTCCTCTCAGTTTAAAAGCTACGCTATGCTGGGATAACAAGGCATCTTATAGGTATCATGAACAAAAGCAGCAAGCCGTCAGTTTTATATGGATTCAATTCGTGAGACTGATTCTTCAGCATTCTTTGTAATTACTTATTAATCTTCGATTATTTAGATTAGGTAGATTTAGGTGTAAAAAGTTTGTTCATAAAAACTAATGCTTTTTAAATATATTGTCTGTTTTTTGGTCGTCTACTGTATCATATAAGATATGTGGCGAAAGTTAGATGCCTTGTACCTTGTATGTCGATTGTTATCTTAAAATTAATTTCTAGATCATCCCTGTGCCTCGTCAATTACAATAAAGGCGTCTGCCCTTGTCATTATCATTTTCATTGATCCTCTCTGTGTCCATATTCTGATATGTTACATGCAAGAATCTTATGCACACACATACAAAATGTACTGATGATCAGACACATTCATTCGATCACACTGACCATTCTCTTTTATCAACTTTTACATTTACACCATACAAACAGTGTGTTTCTCGTATTAAATTCACTGTCTGAAATTGAAGGCATCACAATAAACACACATTTATCCATTCATGAAGTGCGATTATGTTCCTATGTAATGTATATTTAATACTAAAACAGTTTAATAGATTTTCGATCTCAGAACAGGAATAAATGAATAAGTAAAAACATAAACTTTAAAAACTTGATAATTATGTACAAATAAAGAGCTCATGAGATGATACTGCTTGCTATAGAATTATATTTGCGTTCAACTTGAAATTTTATGTCCCAAAACCAAATATCCAAGTATACAAAAATTCCATTCGACATATTCGGAATATACTCGCTATAGAATCGAGAGAAAATAATTCCAACCGATGGAATGGCGCAACCAATAATTCCAACAGAATTGCAGCATAAAGTCGACGATTGGTTGTAGGACACAATAATGCAATTATGATTGTCTACTCATTGCAACTGTGCATATTTTGCAAACGAAAATTTACTAAAAATAAAAAATGAAGGAATCACATGGTGAAGAGTTCACATTTGGCTTATAAATAAATTTGTCAGCGTTACCAAACATCGATAATTTTTGAAAAAATGAATATAAAAATTTGGTTCTCCGAGTACCAATTCATTACAAGGTTTTTGTTTCACATTTATGCAAGAGGGTTGGATTTTAACCCACCTGGCACGTCTACCGACTAGGTAAAAACACCTGATTCGTTATAAGACAAAAATTTTTGTCCCATCATCTCTCCCATAGAACTTCCATCGGTTACTGCTCGCTGATTTAAGGACAATTGTCAACTTACGTGCGTGCTTTGTAAACTCTTCGAACAAGTCATCTCGGTCTCGATTCTTTGGAATATTTCCCACAAACAAGCGGTGATTGTTATAAGATACGGTAACACCAATCTTTTTCCCTTTCCGAATCTCATAATCATTCAGCTGTAAGAATAATGTGGAAGGAGAGTGCCAATTAAGCTTGCCATTTATGATTTCACCTGCTTATTGGCTGTCTGAACTGTGGGATTTGATGAAGCGTCCTTCGGGGTAGAGGAAGATGGAGGGAAATTTTACATAAGAGGAGGATCAAAAGCATGACTCGAAGGATCGTGTGGATCGTATGGTAAATTAGAGGATCGATATTGTACAGGGTAGAAGAGGTGGGAGTGCCTGTCCGTTTGTTAGCGAGCCAAACGCCCCAGCGGTCCACGCAGTATCTCCCATACCCCCAAGCTTGAGACTTAGTCATGAATCATCACACATTTGCATATTGCAAAATTGCAATGGTGCAAGACAGCATTTTTTTCTGTCAGTACATAAAATAGTTTCTTAATCTAAAAGTATGGCTTCCACATTTTCTCTTTCCATTTCCTCGCCTCTTTTTCACCTTTCCAAAAAAAAGAAGACGAAGAAGTATCAGTAGTAAAGATTGATGAATTGATCAGTTGCACAAAATTAGGAGTAAGGAGGCAGGAGGATGACAAAGGTAAATCGCGTGTATATAGAGTAGGAAGCAGATAAACTCATAACTCAACCTATAAATATGCGAGGAAAAGAAGACTTGGACCAGAGAGGTGTTACTGTTCACTAATAAACCGAGAGGCAAGGAGACTGACCAGAACTAAAGGTGCCATAAAGGTATGTCGCAGATCACAGAGTCAATGTGATCCTTGGATGCTCCATAGTTCCATACCATCTACAACCACTACTTAAAAGCTACCACTCTTAAGTTATACAATACAGGTAGACAGGTAGGTAATAGGTAGGTAGGTAGGTACACACGCCTCGAATTTCACTTTACCTGTTAATTTACCAAATTCCTCCAAGATCTCCTCTTTGCCTTTTGACTTTGGTATGTTCCCCACGAAAAGTCGTAGATTAGGAACGCTAATGTTTACTTTCAGACTCTTGCCGGGTTTTATTTCGTGATTATCGAGCTGTGGGATGAAGAAAACAGACACATGCCTAATTTTGTTCCAATGAGGCGGTTTTCATGGTTTTTAACGTAATTACGGCAGGTAGCGCCAAAATTTCGGAAAAAATTTTTACAAATCTATGCGCAATTTAGTACAATAATTAACAACATGTTGTTCGTGGATCCACGAAAGCGAGAAAGTGGCATGCGCTTTGTCGCTCGAGTCTTCACAATATAGGAAACCGGCCTTTCACGTATCATGTACTCCTGTAAAACAAATTTTAAGCCTACCAATTTTCAAAATTTTGTTACAAAAATTGTCACTGTCCAATGAGAGTCGACCAATTAGGTAAATATACCCCTAACCAATTAGACCACATAATCATCAGTGATTTTCACAAATGTTCTCCACTCCCAATTTTGCCCACTGAGCAAAGAGGAGAGCTGGAAAAAGAAACTCATCCATAGGACATCATTAATATATATATATATATTTTTTTTATATATATATATGAGTAATATATACTTCTCAGTGTTATAAATATCTGGGATCAGTTGGATATAACTGTGTACTCTTAACACGAATAAAAAGTGGTCAGGGACATATACATATGAAACATACATTATGTGGATTGTTCCTAGCTATGTATGTGTGTACATATATATACAATATATGTATATACGTTTTTATATTTATACATACATACATGTATATATATGTTCCAAAGGTATACAAATTAAAGAAATTAATAACGAAAACGTAGTCACATAACTTGACAAAGTAATAAAATGTCTGCGTTAATCTACTGGGAAAGAAATATAAAGTGGATGATACAGAACAAGCCACATAGGAATACAGTAACAGTCATTCGAAATGTTCAGCAAAGAAAAGCATATTCGTGAAAAAATAACATAATCAACATGGACATATACTTGTTATTTTAGTACACATTTAGTCATCGAGTCCACCATTTTTCAAGCTCGTGACTCTTAATATTTAATTATTTGATGAGTTAAAAAAAGCGAGAAAAAAATCACCGCAAGTATCGTTATCGTACGAATTGAAAGACGTGTTAGTTCATAAACATTTCGAAGGAGCGCTATTTTGGTAGCAATAACAATTTTGTAACATTTCTAAAAATTTTGAAAATAAAAAAATAAAAATATCCAAATTGTCCATGGCGGCACGTTAATAACTAGGGCAGCAAAAAAATATATTTATACACATCTTACGAGAATGTACCTACATAATAATAATAATAATAACGGATCTAAGGAAAGATATTAACATACCTCTCGGACAGCCTGCTGCGCAGCCTCCCTGTTAGTAAATGTGATAAATGCGTATCCTCTGTTGGAACCTGACATGGGGTCCATCATCAGTCTCAAGTCCCAAATTTTTCCGCATTTTTCAAATAACGGAATTAATTCGTCTTCGTACATGTCTTTTGGGATTTTGCCACAAAATACCTTTTCGAAAAAAAAAACAAACAAACAAACATTCGATGTAATAAATGATTTACGTAAAATGCGCTTGATGCGTCTTTTTCAAAACCGCATGTCACGCGCAGCTTTCTTGATAATAACACAAAGAACACATTTAACTGATAAACATATTTCTTGAAGTATCTTGACAAAAATATATGGAGTGAAAGTTATTTGAAAATGAAAATGCGACATATTGTGCAATCTATTATGCAATAATAAAAACGATAGGTAAACATATGCAAATTTACCTCACAACCAGTACCAGGAGTTGGACCTTCCCAATTTGGTGGAGGACCACCGTATTTTCTTTGCCCAGTAGTTACATCCAAAGGATATCCTGTTCTCTCCAGGATCATCTGAAATAATTTTTTCCATTTTATAATATTCATTATGTATTTATTTTATAACATTTATGATACTTATTTTATAATATCTATATCTGTATCTCTATAAAATCTCTATAAAATGACGTTTACACGTCTGAGCGACGGCTAAAAACGATACAACTCTCCGACAGATTGAAATTGACGTGTACAATTGTTTATACGACTTTAAATTACCTTGATTTTGTCCTCATCCGGGGCCTTGGGTGTCGTACTGGTGCCCGTACCTTGACCAGCACGACTCTTTTGTCTATATGTTTTCATTACTCCGCAAAGATACGCGGATTTATTAGATACATGTTCCAGATTAGATTCCAGAAATTGCGTAAGCACGTTTAGCGCGCCGTCAACTGGAAATTCCTTCAAGGCGTCAAGAGCTCTTTCATCCAGATCAACATGAGCCAATTTTCCCGTCTTATAAATTTCATCCAGTTTGGCAGCCACTTTCTCATCTAGTCCATATGCCATGAGTTTGTTAAAATCTTCTGTCCGTTCCACACTTTCCATTTCTTGTTTTTCTTCCATTTTTATCTCCCCATTCCCTTCTGCCATAGCTGAAACAATAATGACACCACTATATTAGCTAAAGTTGTTCTTTTTTACAATATACTAAAATAAATTTTCTATCTAACAAATGTGTAATATTTTATACAGCATAACAAAATATATTTTATCAGAAAAATTATTAATTGTTAATTGTTAAATTTAAATCTCACATTTACATTCACATAGTGACACTAAAATGTACAACATATTAACCAACATTTACTTTTATCACTTTTCTGTTTAAAATAAAAAATAAAATAGTTAAAAAAATTATATAGGCAAGTTTAAATTTTTAATCGACAAATAAAAAAACACTTAAATCCTTAAAGATCGGTAAGCTCTTTGAACATATGCAACACAATCGCACAATCACAAAATGTCGGTTAGTATCGTAATCATTATTTTTAAATTTCACTCACTGATTTTAACCGTTTAGTTTTAATTATTAAATTACGCCACGATTATTTTCATATTCTCGTAAAGAATATCTACGTAAATATGTATTTGTAAAAAGCGCGCCGACAGGCAGGCCGCAACGACAAAGAGCCGGGAGAGACCAGTGCGAGAGAGGAAATCGTAAACTCCGACGTTCGCTCCGACCGCTCGTACTCGGTAATGCACTTGATAATGCACACATTCAAGCGCGGAGCGCTCCTATAAAGGATGAAGGCATGGAAGGAGAAGATGCCGATGCAACGTTGGCATTCGCACGAAACGCAGCGAGAATCATCTGGGACCGCGCAACCTTCCGGCTGACTCAAAAACAACGGAAATAAATGCAGCGATTGAACGCCGATATTCTTTTTTTTCGTTTCTTTACGACACGAGGAGAATTTTGCGTCGCATGGTACGCTATCGTACGGTGTCGGTGACACCCGCCGTTCGGCGGTGCCGATTAGGCGGCGAACGGTCGGAGCGCGATCGGCCGGAGCGCGGCGCGACCGCCGCCGCCGCCGCCGTTGAAATGGATTCGCGCGGCAAATCGCGCGGCGACATTTTCGTCCGAGACTCGAGACTCCGGCGTTTCGGCGGTCGTTCCTCGCCGCTGAGATTCGGCGCTCGCGGGTTTTTTTTCCGCATCAAGCCGATTGCCGGCCGGCGAGATGCAATCAGCCGCGCGATGTCGGCGGCCGCCGTGGTGGGTACGATGCACCCGAATGCACTCGCGGCATATGCACTTCGCGGCGCGCTTCAACCCGACGTATTTTTCGTTCCCGCACGCGGAAACCGCCGACGGCGAAACGCAATCGCGACCCACGAGGGGGAAAACGGCCGTGCCGGCGACGCGGGTTGTACGGCAACCGTTACCTTGCAAAATAAACGGACAGGCTCCTCCGCGCGAGGAAATGGCGACAGACGTCAACGTGATTGCGGACTACGGGGTTCACAAAACGACGCGCAAAGATACGCTCGAACCCAGCGACGCGACGTTGGCCATTTTCTCGCCGCGACCGCGCTCGCGCGAATTCTCATTGGCGCGCGCGAAACGGCTCGACGGGAAAAAGTCGGCCGTTTCGCGGGGTACGTGCCGGGGGCGCGCTCGCGAGCTCTCGCTCTCGTTCGCGCGCGCACGCGGTGATAAACGATATCCGCGGCAAACGACGTATCGCGCGGAATGCAACACTCGCGGCGATTCGCGAGCGCGAACGCGGTAAGAATAGCTTCTCAAAATCGAGAGTGCGACGTGAAGGCGCGTTCGTCTTCTAAAACTGCCGAGCCATGCCTGCGCGCACCCACGAGCGGCAAACGGCGGCGCACGTAACACACGCGAATTGCCGGCGAGGTTAGCCGCGTGATGAAATTGCAAAAACGAACGTACGACCGACGCGAGTACGCTCGCCGAGCGCGATCCGCGCGGCCTCGCTCGCTCCGTTATTACTACATCGCCTTAGCGCGCGCGCCATTACGAGCGGATCCACGCGAGATGCGAAAACCTTCGCGATTTTGCCGCGAGTCTCCTCCCGCCAAAGCACTGTGAGAGCTATATACAAATTTTCGTCCTACACGGTGCTTATCGTGCCGGCCGGTACGAGCCTACCGAGCGCGTCGCGCGATTTTTTAGCCCCAGAGAAGCCACGAGTCGCGCGAAGTGCACTCGCGATCGTTGAGTGATCGTGAAGATTGCGAATAATCCCGAACGACTCGTAGACGAAAAACGATTTCTCTATCTCGCTCGTTTCACGAGAAAGTTGATCACGAGACCGTCACGATAGCGGAGACGGAAAATCTACAATCGTTACAAGTGAGGAAACATTTGCCGTTTTCTTTTTTTTACATGCCCCTCCGCGTATCATAACCTTATGCGTATGAAACGCCGCGAGATAGAGAGAGACGGAAGCGCGTCAATGCACTTGATCCGATCGTCTCGTGCATGGACAAAGCGACGGATCTGCACGAGAGAGCCGCGGGGAGGAGAGAGAGGCGCGGGAGATTGAATGACGAGATAAAGAGGGACGCAGGACGGAGCGATACAGTTCTCGTAAAAAAAAGGATTGATACATGTACCTGTGCCGAATCCGCACTCCTCACCGGTATAAATTTAGCAGGATCGTTGCGACAGTGTAGCAACACCAGTTGCGACAGCAACACAAGAGAACAGTCAGGATCTTCCGCCGGGTATAAAACTCATAATTGGCACGTCACAGTTCTTCCACGGAGAGAGCGCGTTCCTCCGTACTTCGGGTTGACGACGACGGCGACGGTAGCGGCGGCTGCGGCTGCACTCGCGGTTACGTTCACGCCGTTGCGCGTAACTGCACCGGGCGATATGCGACGCGCGCGAGGGGGGTAAGAAGGATCGGCGGCGGCGAGAGAAATGCCCGTTTTGTTCGTGCGGGCCGGCGAAGGCGGTGTTTTAGACGGTTTGAATTTGGTCGCGTAGGCACTTGCGTGTAATCAAGAGCACAAAAGGCGTAGACAGACCAACGGACACACAGATTTGGTAAATGATTTCTCTGACGACGATGACGGTGGCGGCGGTGGCGACGATGACAACGATGACGGTGTTACTGATGATGATGATGATGATGATGATGATGATGATGATTATAACGATAATAATGATGATGAGGACGACGAGACAACGGTGAGTGGAGTTTAAGGCCCGGGCGCAGCGTTTTGATATCGTGTAGTGCCTACATAGCCGTGATGCATAAATTGGACTGTCTCGCTGAAAGAGCGATGCAATGGTGCAAGCCCCACAAAACCGAAACCAGTTTGCTCGCGCTCGCCGCCGGAGTCGCGTCCCAGTCCAATCCGATTCAACCGCTTACCTCTCTTCGCGGTATACGCGGGCCCCGCCTTATTCAGGAGCGTGGCAAACACCTCGAATCGCCCGGGTGCATGTTGGAAGCGTCCAGCTCCACCCAGCAAGAGCAATTTCAGCCAGAACTCGAAAGCTTTAAAGTGTCGGATTTTAATCGCCCCTTTTACGCACGAAAATACGCTCCACGCACTACAATGCATATATTTTATTTCTGAAAATGAAAAGTAAAATGCGAGATAACTTTATACATTGCTATTTTTTAAACAGATATTTCCTATATTAATTTTATTATTAAAAACTGTTGTTAAACGTTTTCGTAGGTAATTGATTAAATAAAAATATTTAAAATACAGATCACCGTAACGCTAATTAAAGTAGTTGTTAATTGTATTGTTTTCGCTCAATTCCTCGATTTAGGTCACCACTGCAGCTGAACCTTAAGAGGAATTAAGGGAACATTTTCTGTTACGCTTTATATGAGGGTACAAGAAACACATTGGTTGCTATGCTAAACTATTTCAGAGAACCGTATTCCGAGAATACTCTCACATAATTTTCTCAAGAGTCCATTGTGATCCAAGTCTATTTGTGTTTTATATCGAGTTATTAGATATAACAAAATTAGTTGATGAATATAAATTGTTTATTCGGACATGAGTAATTAATTTACTTTCAATATATAAAAGATTTCCAGTGAAGTTATTATTGCAGGAAATCTTTTCATAGAATGTGCAATAATGTAAAATTTTGTAAACTATGAGAATTCAATAAAAACTGATAAATTTAATAATAAGTTAAAACTGTTGCTGTTCCCATGAGATTTATAAGAAAGAATTTAAAATCTGTTGGCAATGAGTTCTCATATTATTTATTACAATATTTTGTCAGGCAAAGTTTTGATTTTCGGTAGACGGCGGTGAAGTGAAAGAAAGGAGACGAAAGACGCGACGCAAGACGGGCGGGCTTTTTTTCATTTCGGGCGAGACGATGTCAAGGAACCTAGTCCCAGTCTCGGAGAGCGAAACGGGGGCTTTCGGACAAAACTGCAACGAACCGCAGAGTCAAGAGAGATGACCGTGAAGAGCGCGTTTCGTACATGTACATGTATCGTTTCTCCTTGTCTCTTTCCCCTTCACTCTTCTCTCGAGTCGCGTAAATTTCGTTGTGCGGTGAATCGTGGGCGCGCGCATCGTACGAACGCGAGCGCTCTGTGACCTCGGCGTGTCTCGGTGCGTTTCGCGCCTCGCCGAGAGGCAAGGGAGACGGTCGGGCGGTCTCGCACGCTGGCGGAACCGACCGACGAGGATACGGCCCTGCGTGCCAACCGTAAGCCACCCGTCTGGTCGGGAGCACACGCACCCGCGTCCTTCTGACGGCGCGGCGCGGACCGACGGTGCGCGAGCGAGAGCGAGAATGCGTCGGCTGGTTGGCTCGCTCTCGCTCTGCAGAAACCTGTTCGGCTCGGAACTTTTCTACTTTCTTGGCGATTATTTTTATCTGCTGAGAATCGCACGCACGCACGCAGGCAGGCTGGCCGGCCGGCTGGCTGGCCGGCCGGCCGGGTGCCGCGCGCGCCATGCCACGTTGCGCCGCATCCGCGTCGCGTCGACTCTGCCGGAAGCGGGCCGTCCTGGAAACTATCAACGGCCGGACGAACGGATGACCGGCCGACCGCGCTCTCGCCGCAAAAATTCAATTCTCGAGCACCATCGTTGCACGCTGTACTGCGCGCCTTCCTTTCCCCGTTTATCTTTCTCTCTCTTTCTCTCGTCTCTTTTCTCTGGTCGCTTTCGCGCGCGCTCCTTCTCTCAACCCTCTCACGTCGTCTTTGTCTCGCCGTTTCCTCTCCGCGTCCGTCTCTGTCTTTCTCCCATTCTCCGTCTCGATTCCTCGCGCGCCTCCCGGCCGCGCACCGTTCGACCGTCTGCGCCGTTCAGACAATGCACTTTTTGCACGGCCCTCTCGCCATTGTCGTGGGAGGTTGAAATTTAAGCGACGCGCCGGCGATTCTTCGCGATTCGCATTTTCGGCAGCTCGCGCCCGCACGACGACCACGACAAAGTTACGAGCGCGACAGCGAGTTATTTGCGCGCATTTACATATTCGCACGTGCGTCTCGCGGTACGTGAGCGCGTTGCATTTGGCACTCCGGCACCGACGGGCAAGTCGTGCAACGCGAAATGCGCGTGCTCACTTTGATGTATATTTTATTAATATAATACAGAATTAATAATGTGTGATTACGACAAAAATATTTAGTCCTTTGCTTATGTCAATTTCGAAAGCTTATATCAGTGCTAATGAATTAATTGCCAAAATTAATTATTATAAAAAAATGGCGCACGCATGATAGAGTTTCTCGTTGTAGCATGTCTTGAGAATTATCGTATTGTATTAATATTATCATGGATTTAGCTCGCGCGCCCGAAAAGCAAAACATCGAATTTTTTTTTGGTTCCCCTTCGGACAAACAGGTTTCGTCTGTCTCAAACATTTGGCGAGTTTGAAGTCACGCAGTTTGTACCTCTTTGTTTTTCCCCAATGTAAACTTGTAGTACTGTAAACGAAAATAAAGGTAATGTTAAATTTAATTCCGAATGTTGTCAGAGAGAAAGCCAGTTTTTAAATATATACGCCCTAAATTTAGCATGTTTCTCGTCAATTAATTAATGTGATTGGTTAAATAACATTTATACATGAAGCGTTGGACTTTAGGATCAAATATACATTCTGTGGTATAATTTTTCATCGATTTTTTAGTAAATTATTATAAATTATTATTATATTAAATATCGCTATTTCTGTAACATTAACAGTTTTATCGTAGAAATAATCTTTATAAATACGCGCATAAAAATGATGTCTATACTTTTATTTGCAGTTAACTTTACATATTTTTATATATTCCATACCAAGAATTTTATTCAACAATTTTACTTATATTTCAAGTATTCGCTATCGATTGATCATTATGCCTCGAATTTCCGCTGTACGACGATTCAAAATGATGGCCGCACAGAAGAAAAGAAGGAGAAAAACGCGCGCAAAATTTTGCCCGATACAAATTCTGTTGTTCCAAGAAGAGTACGCGTAACTTCCGGTTGCGAAACTATTGGTTACGGTTACCCGGAAACCGAATAATTCCAGTTATTCTAACCATACGGAAAAAATGAATACTCATTTTACCCCGCGACACGCATGGTATCGCACCGAATCGTGATTCGCTGTCCCACGCTGTATACTTCAAACAAAACGCAGTTTTGATGCGCGCGGTGTACGATACCACACATTGCGTTCAAACGATGCGAAATATTGCGTAACAATTATTGTAATACATCCTCGAGTCTCGATCGATACGATTGGAGAAAATTTCACAAACTAAATCAATACTACGCGATGATTAATGAAATACCGAGATCTTTTGCAGGCCAATTAAGAAATACACACGCGCGCGCGCGCATACACGCACCTCGAGCCATGTGCGACGCATCGAGCGAACTCGCGGCCGGCGCGGCAGCTGAGAGAGAACGAGGAGGATTTTTTCCGACGACAATACTTAATGACCGCGCCGCGCAGGTTCGGTTTGTTTCCCACGTTAATATCGGCGATCCGCACGACGAGCAAGCAGTGCAGACAGCAAGGAAGATTTTTCTCAGGAGGGGCCCGCCCTCCGCCTCTCCGCGAGCGGACCGGCATAAACAGCGTAGCATTAACGTGGGGCCCCAACAGACCCCCAGCGAGTCGCACTGTCTTCCCGTCGCTCTCCTTCGCGAAACTCGTTTCTGCCGCTGAGAGAAATTCTCCCTTTTTCGCGGATAAATAGGGGTAAACCTGTATTGCAGGACAATAATACCACCGCCCGGCGGAACAGCCGCGCGTAACCCGGACGAAGGGAGGAGGGAGCGAGAGAGAAGTAGAGAGTGGCAAGGGGATACCACGGGGTACCGCGGTCCCTTCGGGGGGTCGTTGGACCAGGGCGCTAGGTGGATTATCATAATAAAGGCCGCCTAAATGTTATCTCGTATTAAGTCATACTTTTGTTTTCCTCTTACGCTCTGGGAACTACGTACTCTTACGCACGTAGTAAAGGGAAGTGCGCGCGCGAGATTCTTTATTTTTGCGCGACGCACCCGGTAGAACCCGAGAACCCGGGCGTATACTCTCCCGGGGTCGGACGAGTCGAATTGCACGACGTCGTGGATACAAACGCGGGAGATCCTCCGGGAATCGAGACTCTGAGAGGTCTTCGTTCACCGGATGACCTTGGATCCAGACCGAAAGAAGTTTCCGAAACTTGGAAGAACTCGTTTTAGGTTAGCCGGAAGGTTAGCGCGGGAATTTCGAAGGCACATCGGAAATTTCTTCGGCGTTGATGCGCAGCCTGTCGACGTTTCGTTAGAATGCGAGACACAAAAAGAATTTTAATTTTAATTTTAATTTAATTTTAATTTATTCAATGAACGGGAAGATCATAAGCAGGATAACAATGAACGTAAATAATCAAATAAGCAACACAATAATCCAAATCGCAAACTCCAGAACAGAAAAGTTCAAAATCGAGTGAAAGCAGGATAAAGAAAAAAGGAATTATGCCAACCAAATATCCTGATTAAAGTCGTTAAAAAAGACAAATAAATTCCATTGCACACAAAGAATAAAAATACAGCCTAATAAAATTAATTAAACGCATGTAACTTAAACTTAATAAACGCATATAAAGACAACTAAATTCAATTGCACACAAAGAATAAAAATACAGCCTAATAAAATTAATTAAACGCATGTAACTTAAACTTAATAAACGCATATAAAGACAACTAAATTCAATTGCACACAAAGAATAAAGATACAGCCTAATAAAATTAATTAAACGCATGTAACTTAAACTTAATAAACGCATATAGCAAGTAAAAAAGTCCAAGAACGCAATACAACATTAAGGCAAGACAGATGCAAATACGAACGCAACGTATGCAAAATAAAAATAAGCTAAAGTAAATACAAACCCTGATACAAACGCAAGGCATAAAGACATAATCACAATAACCTAGCCGCATGTAACAGTGTTTAAGTATGCAAGGTATAAAGACATAATCATAATAACCTAGCCGGATGTAATAGTATAAAAGTATACAAAATTCAATATTGCACAAGAATAAATAAAATTGTACAAAATTCAATATCGAGCAAGAAAAAATAAAAGTATACAAAATTCAATATTGAGCAAGAATAAATAAAAACTCACACAAAATAACTTAGCCGCATGTAACAATATACAAGAATACAAAATTTCTAACGTAATGAAAGGAAAAGAATAAAACGTAAAGATAAAGAATAATTTTTACAAATGTCCTTTCACGGGAATATATTTAAATAACACGTCATTTGAATATGAGGGAATTTATTGGATTGTAACAAAAGCTTTAGCGTTATTTTAATAAAATTCCAAGACAAAATTATATATTTATCCAACCATGCGCCGTTTTATTCTACCAACATTTGCCATCTTTGTGACAGTTACATAATTCCATCTTTCCTTGTTTTCAAATTTTTTCATTAAAAAAAAATTAAACAACGCTACAGTCTTTTGTTACAACCGAATATTACTGAAAAATTTCCCTTTATTTCCACATCGAAGAAAAGCGCGCGAACATTATACACAAAGTTCAATCTCCCTCGTTCGTTATTTATCATTCGCGCCTTACGATCTTCCGTAAATCGATTATTATTTTTATCATTGAAACGAGTACAGCCATTGTTATCTGCAAACTAGAAAAAAAAAGTATTGTGTAACAGTACAGTGCGTGATGAACGGAGCGCTGGGACGCGCGTCGGAAGTTAACATCAACGCGGCATACGCGAGCGATGACGTCACAGGTGGAGGACTCGAGGTGATTCGTGAAACGCACACACCGCACGACTGGGCGTGTTTACTCCAACGCTCGTTCGCTGCAATCGGAGGTAAGGACACCGTAAAATCTCTTTTTTCTCCAAAGTTTTCAAGTTCAATTAAGAATTTGGTCTAATCCAGAAAAAAATAACCTAGGCTCTCGCACGAATTAGTATCCGAAGAGGGCCACGGGAAGAGAGCTCGAGGGAGAGAACGAGCGAAGATGCGTACAAGTTGAAGCCACCAAGTGCCATACGAGTGTCCCATGAAGCGCTATTAGCGACGATACCCCATCGCAACTGAAAAAAGTGCGCGCTCGCCATACCCGGAGACGGCTATCGTTCGCCCCGCGATGACGTCGAACGTCGTCGGCTGCTGGCTGTGCCTGCTGCTGCTGGGCGTTGCCGTGGTCGGCCAGTACGAGTGGCAGACCCGCGACGCCTTCGACGAGATCCGTATGCGGATGGACAAAGTCAACGAGGACAACTGTCCGATACAGCACCTCGGCGATCTGTATCTGCCGGAGGACACGGTGTCGCACCTGCCCGACATCAAGGACATCAACATCAATCCGGTGTTTCCTAACCGCACGGCCCTCCTGCACCTCCACAACATGGCACTCAGCAGGAGCTTCTTCTGGAGTTACATCCTGCAGTCGCGCTTCATCCGCCCGGCGATCAACGACACCTACGACCCGGGCATGATGTACTACTTCCTGTCCACGGTGGCCGACGTGTCCTCCAATCCCTACATCAACGCGTCGTCCATCTACTTCTCACCTAACACGTCCTACTCGCCAACCTACAGAGGCTTCTTCAACAAGACCTTTCCCAGATTTGCGCCGCGCACCTTCCGCGCAGACGATTTCAATGATCCTATACACCTGGAGAGAATATCCACTAGGAATACGTTTACCGTACAGGACCTGGGGGCATTTCCTAATACCAGGCTCAGCGACGATTACACCACCGACTTTTATCGCATAAATGAATGGTATGTAGGAGCAACGAAGATTAGATTGAAAAAGTTTAGATCAAAAAGGAAATTCTTTTACGCACAATTGATAACGGATTTTTTTTCTAAACTTGGAGTTATTCCTAGCGAACGATTAATATTCCTACATTTGTGTAAATTAGTATTAAAAGTTTTGTTCTATTTTTCTGACATTTCGAAAAACGACTTACGGATTACTTTTGTGCAGGTACAAGAAATGGTTACCGGATAACGTGGAAAAGAGGCACGACACTAAAACGACCTATCAAGTAGAAATTCGATACGCGAACAATACAAACGAAACATTCACGTTCCACGGTCCACCAGGTGAGAATTAATTAAGAATTTAATTTTTAAAATAATTAGAAACCATTTTTATAAATTTGTCAGTCTCATACTCGCGTCTCTCATCGTGCTTGATCGTTTCCAGGTGCCGACGAGTATCCCGGGCCTGTGAAGTGGACGAGACCGTATTTCGATTGCGGTCGGTCGAATCGGTGGATCGTGGCTGCGGTGTCGCCTGTTGCCGATATCTACCCACGGCACACTGGCTTCAGACACATCGAATATCCGACGTACGTTGCCATAACGTAATAAGTCAATTTTTAAACATCAATTTTTAAGAATTATTATATATCAACACTCGTACATGTACAGGTATACCGCTGTCTCGGTGATGGAAATGGATTTCGACAGAATAGATATAAATCAGTGTCCAAAGGGTAAAGGAAACAGTGGGCCTAACAGATTCGCCAACAGCGCGAGGTGTAAAACTGACACTACGGAGGTACATATTCAATTATCAGGATGACTAATTTACGTATTCGTAATGTGAGAATAAAATTAAATAATCGATTAATCGCTTACGTACGCATGTTACATTACAGTGCGAGCCGATACACGGTTGGGGCTTCAGGAGAGGAGGGTATCAGTGTAGGTGCAGACCGGGTTACAGACTGCCGACCGTTGTGCGACGGCCGTACCTCGGGGAAATAATAGAAAGAGCCACGCAAGAGCAGTACTACAACGGTTTCGATTGCTCACGGATTGGCTGTACGCATTTTCCTATTTTCCTCAATATTATTCCACTTATTTTCAGAAAAAAAAACTGCTCAACGAGAATTTCGTTCGACAGGGATTCACAAAATGCCGGTGCAATGGGAGCAGGCGAAGCCCTACATCAGAGAGAAGTATCTCGAGCGGTTTCATCACTACAGAAATTACTCAACCGGTCCGGACTCGCTCCAGCAGACAAAGATGAACATCGACCAGGCCCTCAAGTTCATCCTAGGCGTAAATGCGCGAACTTGCAAGAAGTACGTACCACTGTTGCGCCCCGAATATTATCAGGATAATTTAATACAATAATTATTTAATAAGTAAATATTTAATAAGATAATGTAATTCTAACGAAGTTTTGAACTCCGTCCCCAGTTACGCGCCGCAGGATTTGATGTTACGCGGCGACATTAGCTTCGGCGCGGAAGAATTTTTCGAGAACGAGGCGAAGATGGCGACGAGATTGGCGAATTTCATCAGCGCGTTCTTACAAGTGTCCGATCCCTTGGAAGTTTACTCCGGCAAGAGAGTGGCCGACAGACCGCTCACGGAAGACCAGATGATAGGGGAGACGCTGGCCCTGGTACTCGGCGACACGAAGATCTGGTCAGCTGGCACCTTCTGGGATCGTAATAAATTTACGAATAGGACGTTCTTCGCTCCGTACGCTTACAAGACTCAGCTGAACACGCGCAAATTTAAGCTCGAAGACTTGGCCAGGCTCAACGATACAGGTAAAGCGACATTTTAATGGATTCATCTGTTTCATGGATGCATAAATTCATATAACAGATAATTTTCAACGTTAGAAAATACAATAATTCACTTTTATCGAAGCTTTTGAATTGAATTGATTACATCGCGAAATCATCAGTAAATAATTTTCTTTAATAAATATAATTTTAAATAATTTTATTTTGATAATTAATTGTATACCGCTTTATCACAAAATTCGCAAAATTTTCCTAACACAACTGATATGTTGGCTTCTCGTTACACAGACGAGGTGTACACACGAAAAAGCTACTTCCAAGTGCTAAAGAAGCGTTGGGCGACGAACTTCGACCAGCTGGAGAAATACTACATGAAAATAAAAATTCGATTCAACGAAACCGGGGAGTATATGAAGAAGTTCGAGCACTATCCGAATTATTACAGGTGAGAAAGGAAGCTATAGCTATCTGTTAAGTCTGTTAGTGTAAAATTTGCGCGACGACGAGTGTATTTTATCGATGCGCTCCGATGCGGCGATAATGCACAGTCGAGCATTAAAGTATAAAAGGATTACGTTGCCGGAGGCTGGAGGGGAATCCGATCTCTAAAGTACGATTTATTCTAATGTGTGGGAACGCGGCGCATGGGCCGTCTGTGTAGGGCAGCAAACCTGGACCATGGACACTGGACAAGTCCGTACTTCGATTGTAACGGCAAGGTGAAGAAGTGGGTAATTACCTATGCATCCCCGTTTTTCGGCTGGGACAGCTTGAAGGAGAAACTGGAATTCAAGTAAGTGTCCCCGTGTCGGTGTGCGATCACACGCGGGGGGCGCGCCCCCACGTATGCGTGTGCACGTGTACCGGAGAGATTCCGGTGTGAGAGACGGGCTATAGAAACCAGTTCTGTAATATAAAAAAGGGGAGGAAGGGGGGGGGAAAGAGAGATGAGGAAGATCATATTTAACATTAAGACACTTACAGGGGTGTCGTGGCTGTTACGATGGATCTGCTTCAGTTGGACGTAAACCAATGCGATGATAAATTTTATCAACCGAACGCATTTAAGGACACACACAAGTGCGACAGAAAGTCGTCGTATGTAAGTCGGCTCATTGTCCCGTTAAACGCGATAATATCGCAAATACCTATTAATGTAGGACGAACAAATCGACATTTATTATCACTTTTATTTTCTGTAAATAATTATTTTATTTTATTTTCGTAAACGGAAATAGAATTTGCAGAGAATAACTATTAAACGTTTCGTTTCTACAGTGTGTACCCATTCTTGGAAGAGGATTCGAGACAGGTGGATACAAATGCGAGTGCAAACAGGGCTTTGAGTATCCATTCGAGGACCTAATCACGTATTACGATGGGCAGCTAGTTGAGGCGGAATTCAACAATATCGTCAATGATAAAGAGACAAGGTATTTTTTTCTTTCTACTCATGATAAAATTAATAATTGATATTATAATGTGCATTTATCTTAATAATATAATAATATTTCGCAACATTATTACAGTAAATATATTATGGCTTATGAATTTTATGCGTTATTCTAGATATGATATGTTCAAGTGTCGATTAGCTGGTGCTGCGTCAATTCAAGTCAGTTGGGTACTAATATTATCAGCCATAATATTATTCTTCCCACGTTATCTTCAGAGAAGATAAACATAAAATACTTTTAGTACTTTGTGAAACAAAGTATATAATTACTGCATTTTTATAACAGCAACTAAAATTGATGCCGTCCAATAATTGATCCACACCGTCCATTGTAAATGTAAGTTATATAGTATATACATATTATATATGATGTTAAAGAGATCAGCAAAAGGAATACCGGCCAAATTATTAAATGATAATTTCCTTTCTTGGCTACGACAAATCGATATGATATTTTGTTTAATTTTATATCTACGTAATGCAACACACACGCGCACACATACACGAATATAGTTCGTGTTTTATATTGCATTTAGAGATTATGTGTGTGTAAGATCTGGCCTTGTTTACAGAACTCTTTAGAAAATGTTATTATGAAGATAAAGTTTATATATTTATATTTCCTCTTCTGATTATAATTATAATTAACAATGACACTAAAGATCTGATGATTACATGACTGCTGTAATTCGTAATTCTCATAACAGAACATATGATAATTTTCATCCTTATCATTTGTAGTTCATGTGATATATATATAAATACTTAGACATTTATAGAGAGGTGTAAAGAAGTGTTTTCTGTAACATTGACTTTTATATTTTCGATTTTAACATAAAGAACCGTGCATAAATATGTGCAAAAATATGTGTGTTCAAGGTATAACATTTTGATATAAATACTTTTGTAGACGTAAGATATGTAAGTGTCCGAGAAAAGGCTTAATCATAGTCTCAGTGCATTCACATAGTATGTACATATATGCACGCATATGATTACACAAATTTCATATGTATACTAAGATTCTTTTATATTAGAAACATTCCAAAGCTAATTTTTATACTCACAATACAACATAATCTCCACAAGATTTTAATTACAAATATTACAAAATTACAAATATTTTTAATTATATGTAATTTTACAAAGTATACCAATTACCACTTCTCATATATTTTAATCTGCAAAATACAATTAAAACAAGAAAAGAACAGCATATTTCTGGTTGAGACTGTATTTATAAGAAAACAATAATTCGAATAACATAATTTTATCACTGACCATTTCAGAGTCGAAATTCTCAAAGTTATGTATAATTGCAGGTTTCTTTGTATTAATATATTTTGTACTTTTTATATGCAATAAAGATCTGACTTTGTATTAGGTATAGCAACGTTTTGTGAATAAAATAATTTGAAAAACTTTTCTTTTTTTTACTCTATAAAAAATCACAGAACATTTTTCAAAATTAAAATACAAATCTGAGATTTCATATTTTTATGAAAAGAAATAAATTATGTAAAAAATTTATAACGGGAGGAACCAAGTTCTTAATTAACTTTAACCGTAATTGAAGTTAATAATTTTTATATTCTACTTTTAAAGTTACAAAAGGAAATTAATAAATGAAAAGTGAATTGTAACATATGCCTATATTTATTTTTCATTGAAAAACAATTGTTTTATATAATTGTTTTATACTTATAAAACGTTTAACAAATATATTCAGTCTACAGAATAAAACTGATTTCAAACTCTGTTTGATTTGGCAAGTGGAAGTAATTGATTGAACCTATTGTTCCATCTTACTGAGATAATGATATTTAATAAATCTACAACCTTGTGTAAGTTGTGCACCCTCATTGACAAAGTGGCAGGCAAAGAGAAGCATGTTGCGTGGCTGCACCATGATTGCAAATCTCATGAACATTGCCGAGTATAAGCACAAGGCTGAAAAAAATTAGCAGAATCCTGAAAGTTGATACCAGCAAACGGCAGAGAGTTATAGATTTTCCAAGAACTATGATATATATTCATACATTTGTGCATTTGTTCCACAACAACGTGGAACATGTGCGAGTATTCAGCAGAGATATTTATTCCTCTATTCTACAAGCGAAAACTGAAGCAGACAAGATTTTGAGAGCAAGCATGTGCAATTGCTTAATAATGAAAATACTGTCAAGTTTTCTTCTGATTTTATTAATCACTAATCAATTTCCTAATTTGCGTACAAAATACAAAATCACCATATAGGAGCTCAAAATTAATAGCAAATATACGTTTCATACAATACTCAGCTATATTTACATTACTCCTCCTTTGACAATCTAAACTAAAACTTGAAAATTATAAATGAATAAATCAATAAATTAGATGGTACATCAGTATGAATTTATGCTTTAAAACCGAGTTCTTCGAGGAATATCGGAGAATCCCCGAGACGCAACGCGTGTGCAAGAAGGATCATTGAACTAACCAAAGGTCATTTTACCACTGATAAACTTGGGGTCTCTCTGAATGTCGGAAATGGCTGCTATCGGTATCGCCCAATTCGCAACTGGTCCCCAGAAGTGCGTGCTGGAAGTGAAAAATCATTTTCATTCGCACTTGGCAATTTATCCGATAAACATGCGAAGTGCATGCAGCGTCTTCGAAGACGATGGACGACATAACCAGCACTTGCCTCATAAAATAATCACGGGTTTCCTTGCTTCTGAGAACCTTCATTAGGCGATTCATCGTGGATACTTTAATTTCGGCACCGGAGAACACGTAGGGGAAGAAACCGACCGCACCGACCACGGGAATCTCGCGTGAAAAAATCTCGCACGGAGTATGCACCGGAAGGAAAAGGTTATCTCGGCCGATTCGTGGTCGCCACGTCCCGATCGTCGCTCGCGAGGCTCTAAAGGGGACCTAAACAATAAAGTGAAGTTGCATAATCACGTGAATGAAACATGGGTCGAGCATGACCAGACATTTGCGCGAACGCGAATGCATAACATTGTTTCCGCGCGTTCATGCCCGCGCGCACCACGAATAGAGTGGAATAAGTGCATGTCAATGCGCAATGCGCATATATTATGAGGACTAGGAACCTCCCGTATATTTTTATTTTTTATTGACAAAAATGAAAGAGGTTACAGCCAGCGGGGACTAGCTTATTTGGCTGCGGACTCTTACAAAGTCTATGGCAATCTCGTAACACCATACACTGTAATCACAGTATGTACAAGTAGCGCAACTCTCGGTCGGTACCTTTGATGTATGCTTATCACAAAATGGAGTGCGCATGCCTAAAGGCACTATACTAGTATCGCTGTTTGAGCTTTTCTCTCACTTACTCTTTCTGTTTCACACCGTTTCGCTCTTTTTAGCACATTATTACGTAAAATTGTAATAAAATTTGCGTAAAGTATAAAATAAAATACCAATAATATAATATAAAGATAAATAAGAAATATAGAGAAAATTTGAGGATATATAAACATGTGATGCGACATCAGTTAGCTTTAATCACACATTCATAATTGTAATATACAGATAAATCTACGAGGTCAAATCATCTACGTCGCCGAGACGTCATTTTTTAAACGTGCTATCCTTGCGTCGCAAAAAGACAAAAAAATAATTTTAGTACTTTCATATTTTTATATATTCTTATAAGTATTTCAATACAAAAGTTATACTATTCATCACATTGACTCTTTAGGGATATATATATATATATATATATATATATATAATAATTATAAATGTAATTAAAGTTTTTCGGCCACGACGGCATCGTTTAGTGAAAACTCGAGACTGAAGACTGCAGTTTTGATGTTAAAATGACGTCAATGTAGCATCAAAACTGCAGTTTGGTTTTACTCGGTATTATGCTGTAACCTATTAAATCTGCTGTAAGATCTGTGGCAGTCATAGGAGTGCGAATATGAGTTTATATATATTTGAGGATATCCATTATAAAAATTCATATAAATATTCATCACGCGACAACAGCCACAGCGGCCACCACGGCCACGATAGCCACCACGACCACCGCGGCCACCACGGCCACGATAGTCACCACGACCACCACGGCCGCCACGGCTACCACGACCACCATGGCCACCACGACCTCCACGCTGATGACCTCCACGTTTCCATCTTTCTACTGTAAGCAGAGTATCACTTATTAACCCCTTGCTATATGGGGATATATATATATATATATATGTATTATTATAAGCAATACTTACATGCTGGTGTCGCTGCCGGTGTTGGTATCAATACCAGTGCTGGTACTGGTGCTGGTGCTGGTGCTGGTGCTGGTGCTGGTGCTGGTGCTGGTGCTGGTGCTGGTGCTGGTGCTGGTGCTGGTGTGGTGCTGGTGCTGGTGCTGGTGCTGGTGCTGGTGCTGGTGCTGGTGCTGGTGCTGGTGCTGGTGCTGGTGCTGGTGCTGGTGCCACTGCCATTGCTAGTATAGGTGACGATGTTGATGACCATGACGATGACGATGATGATGACCATAACCATGACGATGACGATGACGATGACGATGACGATGACGATGACGATGACGATGACGATGACGATGACAATGACGATGATGACGACGATGTCGTTGCCATCGGCATCGGTATTGATAATAGTGGTGGTGTCACTTGTAATCTCTTTTCGAATATTTCGCTTTCTTCCAATGCTTGCTGCCCTGCCTCTACTTCAGCAGCCGCCGCCGAAACTAAATTATCCTCCATTTCTGAAATAGAATACAAAATGTAATTAATATATGCTGCTACATGTGGATATTCATATATATACATATACACACATGCACGCACACACCTACGTCTGCCACAGATTTTACAGCAGATTTAATAGGTTACATCATAATACCCAGTAAACATCAGACTGCAGTTTTGATGCTAAAATGATGTCAATGTAACAGAGTTGGGAAGTAACGCGTTACTTGTAACGTCGTTACCGTTACCGTTACTATTTTTCGGTAACAATCGTTACTTTTTGCTGTCTGTAACGATAAGGATAACGTAGTTACATTTTTACAGTAACGGTAACGAATTTAACCGTTACTTTTATCGTTATTTTAATTTTTATCTCTACTCAATAAATCAGCAGAATGAACGCACAGATTCCACTCAGGTAACAGCTCTTTACTTTCAGTTCTTTTCATTAGTTACTAATTAAGTTCTTTTTATTACTTATTAATTTTAGTGTTATCATTTTAAGTAAAACAATATGCAATTATAAGTGCAAGAGTTTCGCAAAACCAATTTATTATTATTAAAATAATATATATATATATATATATGTATATATGAATAAAATGTTAACATATATACACAGGTGAAAAATTTGTGTTAAATTTAACAGATATCACATGTTCCAAACGGTCCACATAAATTTTTGTGTTAATTTAACATAATATGGATATGTTAAATGGTGACACTAATATTATGTTAATATTTTAACCCAAAATGAATGCAAACTGTGAAGTAATTTGAAATAAATTTTGTGTAAAATCAACATATTTTTAATGATAAAATTAACTCGAAAAAAAAGTTATTTTTACATACATCTTTACTCTCAACATAGTTTTCTGTAAATTTTAACAGATAAAACTTGTCACTAATAATACGGAACATATCTATTTTGTAAAATAAAAAATAGGTGCACAATGTGTAATTTTTACATTTATTTAGTTGTTTTAAAAATTTAACACTCGAGTTGAATTAACACAACAGCAACATGTTAAATTAACACATGAATGTGTTAAATATTTAACACAAAAATGTTAACCGGCATATTTTTTAACAAGAAAACACAAATTTTCCAACTGTGTAAAAATAAAAATAATTACATTTTTTAATCAAGTACATATTTTATAAAAAAGTAACGAAAAAGTAACGAATCGTTATTTTTTAAGTAACGGTAACGAGTTACTTTTTAAAATTGGTAACGAATAACGATAACGCGTTACTTTTTACGAAAAATAACGGTAACGGTAACGCGTTACTTTTTTGAAGTAACGTTCCCAACACTGCAATGTAATGTCAAAACTGCAGTCTTCACTAAAATAGGTTATTATATAATACGGATGTAATAACAATCTTTAATACACAATTTATGTATATATTTATGTATGTGCATCATTTATAATTATAAGCGTACCCCTCAAAACAAATAAAAAAATATTATATATTATATAATTGTAATATTGTAAGGATAAGCGCACTTACGTCCGTTGTTAGTAGCCATGATGGTACCAATATGCCTTTCTAGAGTAGAGGTAACATAACCGCTCATATCGGCAATTGTTTCTCCCTGGCGAATCCTCAGCGTTCTTTTTCGTATGCACCAATGATCATTGCTTTTATCATTCTATCCACCAATAACGCACAAGTAACACAAATGTAGCGTGCGTTATAGCAGGTTATAGATATGACTTACTTAACGTAAACAACGATGCCAGATTCCATGCATTGGTTGGTGGCATTTGGTAGTATTCTCTCTCACTCTCGCAAGAGGGCGTTGAGTCGAGCGAGAGTGAGACAGAATGCTACCGCCGAGTTCATTTTGTTACTGTAAACGTCCGGTGAATTTATTAACTACGTTAGTAGGAGTTTAATTAACTGACCTACGCTAACGATTGTCTGGTGTATCTTTTTTGCGAAGCGACTCTGATGAAAACTGTGCAAGATTTTGGATTCTCCTACAAGCGTGTGACACTAATTCGCGAAATACTCAAGAACATTACGTAAAAACAGAAATATAAAGAAAATAACTGGAAGGTTATGGTTTTCCTGTTGGCGGATAGCAATGGTGAGTGATATTGTAATGCCAAAACTATGATTTCTCATGACTGTTAAAATTAAGCTACAACATGCTTTATTGCATATCCAATTTACATGACTGGACCATATTCAATATCACTGCACTATTTTTGATGCGATAATATCGAGAATATGTCGGCGTTGGCATGGCTGTTAACATGCTTTCTTTAGTAATCCTTGAAAATCCATGTGATATTTAATAAAACAGGAGAATTTGCTTCCTAGAAACAAGAATATCGTCAGTTGATCTTCTTAAAGTTTTAATTAAATTAATTCCCTTAAAATGCGAAAAAAGTATTTAAACGTAATACTTGGACGTAAAAAATAGCTCATATTTCATGTTTCGTTGGTGTAATCGGCAATGTGTAAATGAGCTAATAATTCTCTCTCTTTCTCTATGTACTTAATTTATAAGCGATGTCATGATTCACAATCGGAAAGAAATAAAAATATTCTCTGAAACTTCTCAATCAACAATTGAAGATGATCGATATCGAAAATGCACTTTACCTATCCTATTGTAAACTCTATTGCAATATCAGACGATAGATTTCTACTTCATTGCAAGGAATGGATGACAGTGAAGTAGGATATTGATGTTTTCATTAGCTGAAACCAGATATGTCTGCTATTGTATCGTCAATGCAACGTGTCGGGCATATCATCTGGTGTACATTGATAATGGTTAATTAATACGCAACACATGTTGATTTTTACCGAGGCAAAGCGCTCTATAGATGCTACTAATACTCCAACAACTCTTAGATTGAAACTTTTCGTACTCCTTTCTATCAAAAACAGTATCAGTTTTTGTATACGTATGGGTGCTTTGTACCAGTAAACGTTGTATCTATGAAATAATAGTCAGACATTGCACACAAATGGATAATTGGAGAAAGTAATTTTACTTTTTAATAATTTTATGTAGCAGTAATTTTGTCAATGTACGTGCTAAAAGATTTTATATATCATGTATTATTGTAAAGCATTTCACAATATATTTCTTACGCCGTGAGATATACGTGGTTATCGTGATCTGTAACTTGTTGCCCAAAATAATTGGATAAGAATATATACATCACAATACTAAATGCGATTATAAAATGTTTAGCAAGTTGCATGAAATGTTCTTTATGCAATAACGTTCGAGAGATCTGAAATATAGCGCAATTAACATTTTTCATAAAAACACCAAATAATTATTTCATTTATCAAGATTACAAAACAATTACATTGGATATTATGAAAAACAATTCTGTAAACTTTGAAATATCGTACTGATACATTAAAAATAAGTTCGATAATGCGAGCAAACTCACTCCAAAAAAATTGAGACTCATGCAAAGTACACCAACGACAGCTACACCGAAGAACGAATTTCCAAAATTGGAAATAAACAATGTGGAGAACCTTTAAGGAGAAACCATTCTATGTTATATGTATTACATTAGGCTGGTACAAAAATAATTACGATTTTTTGTTATTAAGTTAAATAGCAGAAACCGCAATTATTTTTATAATTATAATTATTGTTAGACGAATACTAACTCCATTGCATCGCGATGAATAGTTATAGCATAAACTATCTGTCTATACTGCATCATCTCTTTCTCCGCGCTAATATTTTCCAGCACGTTTCCCAATGCCTTCTCGAGACGGTAACTGCATATGGAAATAATTTCTCCTTTATAATCATAGTCTTCCTACGCGAAAAAAATGATTTACTGACATCACATATTTTACAAATCATTTTACATAATATTTTCATGTTTCTGCAGTTGTATATCTCAATATCCAGTTTCTTTACCTGGCGATTTGAAACATTCCGCAGCTATGCTCCACGTATGATAAGAGCATCAGTCCTGTTGCTGCAAATGCAGTTCCTCCTATACTAAAAGCTACGTTAGTGTGCAGCAAAATTAGATAGAAATATTTTTCTTCATCGACAAAATACTCTGTCAGGAACAGTTGCATCGGGTGATTAGACTCGTTTATATGCAAAATAGCACTAAGAAAGTACGGCATAAACGACAGCATATTAAAACTGATCACGTAGCATACGAGAAGAACTGTGGAATGTTTAAAGAAAAATAATCAAATGAATCACTGTTTTGAATTTTCCAAAAAGTATTGTATTGTACACTGAAACTGTCTTACATATAAATATGATTGTAATACGTTTTGCGTCGTTGCCATATTTTTGTATGATAGCGATCTCGTTCCCGTCTCTTAACTCGTTACACATATGTTGAAGTTGTTCACCTAAAAGTCTTACCTATTGCGTTAACACAAATATTTAGCGTTCTTCATTATAAATTTTTCAAAGAAATCATTTTAGATAAAGGCTTATTTATCAGGGATGTTTATTTGGCCGAGCAGAATGAAAGCTTTACTTACAGTATGAGTGTTTGCCCAGAATGCGTTGTATGTAATCATAAATGTAACATTGAGCGATACAACTGAAAGAACTTGAACAACAAGATCAATAGTGAATTGTGCAGTCAGGAATACTGTAAGCTGCGATTAATAAAATTATTAAAAGAATGTTATATTTTAATATTGAAATTTATTTGTTTATCATTAAATCATGACATATGTAACATTTTATAAACTTCGACGCTAATCTTCAAAAACGTAAAAAAAGCGAGAATTTATTTGAAATTTAAATAACAATACTACAGCGCTGAGAAAAAAAACTAAAACTCTTGTATACACCTAATATGTGTATAATAAAATGTAAAAATTGAAGAAACTTTATATCTAGAAGTATCATGTCGATATAAATCTAAGGACATACCTGAAATATCACAGAGCTACTTAGAATACCAAAAAACAGAATTAACTGTAAGTGAACAAGTTTTGATTGCTCGTAAGGCCATAAGCCAACTAGAAGAAGTAGAATTCTGTTGAGATTAAAGTGTTGGGTTTTAAGGCAGATCGTCATTCTTCTACGAGATCCGCAATGCATTTAACTACGGAAAAGTCAGTGGACCCTTCACGTGTTCCTCTTTCTTGGAAAACTTACTGGAAAAGTTAGTTTAGAATTTTGCCGTTTACATTACTGGAATTACTGGAAAATTATTTTAGAATTTCGCTTTTTAAATATAAATATGGAGTAATCATGTAAAGTACAGTATATTAAAGTGCGCAATTTAGTATAAACGTATCGTAAAAAGTTGCAAAATACCACCGTGAGATCGAAATACTCTCAATTTAATGCCGTCGCGCGGGAAGAAACGGGCGATCGATTGAATTGGTAGAGAGAAGAGAATTCAACAAGTGTTTATTTCCCACAGAAAAATACTTGTAAAATAATGTCTTGAGCGAAGTCCGCGCAAAATAATATATACGCAATTACCCTTATTTCGCAAGTCGATGTTTCGCGTGCTTTATTCCAATGTGCGGACACGAGATACATTTATTCTTTTTTGAGAAGGCAAGTTGATTTGGGCGCCGTATCAGCTGCGGAGTTATCGCTAGTATGATATACACTATAGTATAATATAGTATATAATATATAATATACACATCTCTTTATACATGTTTTACATTTATAAAGAAATTCATATAAATATAAATATAAATATATATATATGGTTTTAAATGTTTGATAACTTGAGTAGTTGAGAGATGGGATTGGTGAGAGAAGACTTCGGTGTGGTAAAGTGTGTATATATATATGCGCGATGGAGTTGGGGAGAATTGGTTGCTGCGATCGAAAATAACTGCTATTAACAAGGGAAATACCGCTAACTAACAACGGTCACAACTGTCCGAAGCCGATTTTATTCTTCTTGAAATATTTTATTATGTATAAAAATATAAGAGACACGTATTTCTTTATACGTACCCAATCTCACTTTTAAGGGGTAAAACACCTCCTGAAAGATAATTTGGCATATTATCTATTTACTATCTTTGCTTGATAAGTGGGATAGTAGTACGACTCGACGGTGAATTAGTCGGTTTTCTTTTAAAATAGCATGAGCAGATGAAGAAGAAGCTGTCATTTCAAAGCAGTTTTATCTTTATTTATTTATTTATTAAATGTATTATATAAGTAAAATAAATTACGTAAAAGAAAAATATGTGCTGAGGTTATAATTTATTAATACCACACAGGTCCAGGTATCTATATTCAAAAATATCGCGCATAGATAGTAACAAATTATATATATGTATATATAAATATATACACATGTATATATAATATATGTATACATATATATGTGTATATATGCATACGTATACTCTCAATATCTTACAATTTCTATATTTATCTTTTATAATAAAAACAAAAAGGAGATTACTAGATCTTCTCTTGCGTCAGTACTTATAGTTTACAGTTATCTTCGCACACATTAGATTCACAGTTACATATCTCGTAGCAGGTTTTTAGTTTCGTAAAATCGTAGTCGGGAGTATACAATACCTAACGTACTCGAAATTCGCAAATAGGAAAAAAGATGAACAGCCACTTCTTGTTTCGCTGCAGCGTATTGCAACAAGCATCAAACACAGCTGCAATGACGATTTTTCCTTCCCCCAGCGTGATGCAACTTTATTATATTCGGATCGAGGCCGCTTGCTGCAATTGGAGCAACTTATTCTCGCATTCGTATATATTATTTTTATTTGCAGCAAGACTAGTCATCATAATGTATGTATCTTCAGTTTAGTCATAATGGAGCAGGAATACCGATGCCGATCGTTATCACCGCTTTTCACAGTTCGCACCGTTATTTTACGTTAAACTGGAGTAGATATGAAAGTGGAGCGCGCATTTACAAAACAGCCACTTAAGACGAGTATGGTCTCCATCCTTGTATGCGCGTTTGTAATGTAAAAATACAACTGATAAAGATCCTATCTTCGACTACACGTTATTAAAGCTAACATATATATATGTATATACACATATACATGTACGTATACATACATATACATATATGAAATATTTACTATGTATATAGTACATCAAAATTATCGATTTGAATGGTACACTGTTTCCTCTCTCTCTCGGCCTATTTTCAACAAATAATACAAGTAACGACTACCGCATAGTACATTCCGCGATTCGATTAGAACGCTAATTTTCACACACACGCGTACATTATGCACCGCCAATTTTGTGTGCACGACTCAATATGAGCCTATTAAAATACACGAATTAGTAAGGCACTTTGACGACACGCTACGACGATTTCCATGTACATCCATGAACGTGATCCTATTCTCGGAAGACGAACGGTCTTGGTAGCCAACGGACGGACCAAGTGCATTCCAAAGCCCTCACGGGTATCATCAATGCACTTGGAAAAAGGCACTCGACTTTATTGTTACACGTTACGCGTCACTGTTGCTACACAAGTCGATCCTATCCATCGCGCGATTAGAAGCTTACGACCGTGCACAACCGTGTTTCAACCGTATCAATCCTTTCAACCGTACTTTGTAGAGTTGGCATTTGAATCCACTTTTCTCAAAAGGAAAAAAGCACGTGAATATAATGATTAAACCTGTTCAGTAAAGCGATATATATACATCAGTTCCTCGTTATCGTTAAGGCTCTTATCGTGTAAAGATATTAGTTACAATGTGATGGCAACTTTACTATGATATACCAGATTACGACGTAACTATTTAGGCATCATTACTTTTCTCCGTTTTGTTATGTTAGTCTCATGTCGACGCTCTTATTGTGTAATGAACGTTTTTTACTTTGATTTTAGATTCAAATGTGTAATTATTGATAGTACAGTTTTCGCAGTAAATTGACACGATCATGCGATAAATCAGAGCTGTAAAAGAAGTGCATATAATATATATATGCATATATGTATATATGTACAATGTACTAATAAATTCATAATATCTCTTAGAAATTAGTATTTGAAAACATTCAGACAATCGTTTAAAAGTTGCATTAAAATACACGATGAACACATTACATCCATTCGAGAATCTATACATAATTAATATTTTTCATATAATTGTTATTATTTATAATAATTCTTCGTAGAATTTTATATAAAAGACGATATTAAATAAGACCGATACACACATTTAGAAGCCACATTATTCTAATTATCTGCAATATATCACAGTACTTGCTGAAACACACTAAAAATTGTATATTTTCAGCCAATACAAACGAATCAAAATGGCAAGCAAAATATGTTTTGTTTTTCCGACATATCGCGTTTTATAACAATATATTGCCTAGCCATCAATCACTTTGCTTCTGTCAATCTTTCGTTCGTATTTTATATATATATTTTTGCATACATCTAATACATATATACATATATATATATATGTATTAGATGTATGCAAAAGTTTTAGTCATTTTTTAGTCACCTTTTCGCTTTTTAGGTGTATAATATACGCAATACAATTAAATTATCAAAATATTTGCCCTTGTAAAGGCGTTTTATGATTCTCTGTTATCTAATTCCTTTGTGAAAAGTTGTTTCGTTTATTTCAGCCACATCTCAAAAAAAGAACTATGTACTAAAAAGGTACTGCATCGATTGGAACAAATGCTAATCCAAAGGCACCAAGTTGGATGAATTTCCATAGCGGAAAAACTTTCCAGCCCAAATCCAAAATAATTGCTAATTTGCTAAATGCGAAAAGCATGTACAGCTTTTCATCGCTTATCGCACTCATTATTATTCTTCGAAGTTTATCGTTAAATTATAACATATGACGGTTTAGAATCTTTGATGCCAACTCTTTAAAAACGTAAAAATAGCGAAAATTTAATTAAAATTTAAATACCATTGGAAAAAAAAGATTAAGATTTTTGCAAACACCTACTATATACACATCACCCGGAAAAAAAAGAAAAACTTATTTCGCACTCTTTGCGGAACGACGTACTCTGATTATATATTATAGAATGTAAAACGATCACGTATATATAAAAATATGTCACGTAAAATGTTTAGAACTTAATGCACTGGAGATTATGCGCTGCTTATTGAAATTGCAACATAATGGAGAAGTTTTTTTAAATTATACTGAATTTTATATTATAAATAGAATATTTTCATACATGTCCACTTTTCTCTCAATTTGTTTTCCTACATATTATTAAAATCTTATCAGGAGGTAAATTCCGATATAAAGATTTCGTAAAAATCGTAAATCGTACGGTACTGAAAATATGGTACAGCATTTAAAAACGGTACAAGCGTATCCATAAAAAAATATATGTACTACGCTAGACACAGGGATCCTTTTCCTAACTTTCTTGCAAAGTATGATATACAGATTTATCTGTAAAACTGATAAGCGAGTCTTAATAATGCAGAAGTAAAGGGTCACACGATACGTTTGGGAGATTATTCCGTTCAATATCTACATGCAGTTTTCATGCGTAGGAAAATTATATAAGACGCAATTGTCCTTTGTTTCCTTTTTTTTACATATATATGGGCAAAACTCACGTATCCCCGTCGAGTTTAGCCTAATGTCATACGTAGACAGGACCTTGATTGTCATTATCATCCAAATTGATTCGACTAGTATACGCGGGACCACCACCGTCATCGAAAAAGCGCCTGAACGTAAACTCGAAGAAACCGTGAAACTGCTTTGCATTGTCCAACAATTCGTCCGATTTATTAGAGTCCGAAGACTCGGAGTTGCGCAACTTGTCAGGATCCACGGGATCAAAGTTACTTGTGTCAGTCGGATACTGTATACGAGGTATGTGCGGGGCCACTTGACGTCGCAAGCCTTTCTCGAAGTCTATACTCGCGAAGAACGGATGACTCTTGACCTCGTTCGCGTTTTTACCTAACCGGCGATCCGCACCAACACAAAGCTTTAATATTAGATCCATACCTTCCGGCGACAGATTTGCTTGCTGTGGTATATGAAGCGATGTTTCCCAATTAATGACCTGTGGAAACGAAACATTTGCATAAAAAATTTTAAATATTTAAAAATAGATGATATTTATTGCAGCTATCATTGTCATTTACTATTTACTTGTAAAAATTACCTTATATTGTGTCTCAGCAGGCGAATTGGCAAGAAACGGTGGAGAGCCCACTAACATCTCATACAATATTACTCCTACACTCCACCAGTCGCATAACTGCGTGTAGCCCGTACGCTGTAAAACTTCTGGTGCGATATAGTTCGGTGTCCCTACCAAGGAATGCGCCAAACACCTTTGATGCTCCCTATGCCGCCTACGCTCTAACGGTTTCAACTGTAGGTTGCATTGACATTCGTTATTCCAATCATCAGTCGGATCCATCGAGTCTTGTTTACCATGACCTAAAATCGGACAAAGAATACATCATCACCTTGTCCTATATTACATATTTTTAAATGTTTCAATTTTCTATTATTTTAAATAGGATATCTGCAGAGCGAAATAAAAAACATTGAAGTGTTCGAAATGTATTTACCGTTTTGTTGGTAATATTTGGAATTGTGAGTCCAACGGAATCCCGTGCACAGACCGAAGTCGGTCAGTTTGATGTGCCCGTCGCGATCGATCAGGATATTGTCCGGTTTGATGTCCCTGTGAATAAATCCCATCTTGTGGACACTCTCGACTGCGCACGTCAGCTCAGCAATGTAGAATCTTGCTAATGGCTCCTTGAAAATGCCCAGTTTAATCAACAGCGACATTAAGTCACCTCCGGGTATATAATCCATCACGAAGTACAGATTTTCCTTGTCCTGGAACGAGTAATAAAGCTTGACGACCCACTCGTTGTCAGCCTCCGCCAGTATGTCTCGCTCGGCCTTCACGTGAGCGACTTGATTGCGATTCAGCACATCGGCCTTACGTAGAGTCTTCATCGCGTAGAACTGATTGGTATCAATCTTCCTCACGAGCGTCACCTCACCGAAGGCACCCACGCCAATCGGTTTGATCTTCGTGAACATCGACTTGTCCATTTTCGCCCGTTTCAGTCTGATATAATTGGATTCTTTCTGCGACAGCATCTTCCTCATCATGCACTGCGCCTCCTTGCTCAGGCCGATCTTCGACATCTCCGTCTCCAACTGCAAACGTCGATAGAGCCGTTGCTTGTGCGACTTGAGCAGATTCTCCACGTGTTGCTCCATGAAAAATTTGAAAGCCTGGGGAGAATAGTTCCTTACTTTGCAATCCCTGCGCTCCTCCTCTTTCTCTTTACTCAGATTTTTACGCTCAGGTATGGGAGACTGATGCTTGATCTTATAGGGCGAGGGTGATGTATCGTCCTTGGTGCCGCCTTGGTCGGCTTTGGTACCGCCACTCTTGGTACTGCCCTTAGTACCACCACTACCACTGTTGCCTTCGGGCAACGAGTGATTATTGTTATTTCTCGTTGACACGGAGGTCGAGGCGACTGGTGGTAACGGCGGTGCCTCGATCACGTGTTGACAATTGTCAGCCGGTGAGTATTTTCTCTGAAGCGGTGGATGATGAGCGATCGGGGAGCTTCGCAGCGTACTGCCGGTCTCCATTCCGGACGTGATAGTCGAGACATCGTCAGTTGGGGCGCCGTAAGGCGGTGGTGGCAGCGGATGATGCATGCGCTGCGCCGCTAGCGCCTGCATCGTCGTGGCGTAACTTGGTGGTTCCGTCGTCGGTATGCCCGTGGTGGGCGTGGGCACATTATTGACGGGCGGATAAGCGGGCGGTGGTTGTTGTTGCTTCTGTTGAATGGACGATGCGTAAGAAGGTGGTGGCGGCGGTGTATTACTGGTGGTGATTGGCTGGGGAGCCGTGGGTGCAATAGCGGTCTGCAGCACAGGTTTCTGCACCTGGGTGCTCTTTACTGACTGCATGATGATTGGTGGTTGCGTCTTGGCTTGTCGCGCGCCCCACGCTTGCAGTGGCGTCGGTCGGGCCATTGACGTCTGCGTGCTGCTGGGCGGTATCGTCGACACAGTGATGGGACTCGGTGAGCCGGCAGACGTCGGACCCGAGTAGATGCCCGACGACGGGCTCTTGCGATAATCCTGCTGCGACTGTGTAGGGCTCTGCCGATTCTGCATGGAAGCGCTATAAGAAGGCGGCTGCACCGTCTGGCCGACGGACGAGGGTGGAACTATAGGATACGGTGGCGGAGGTTCAACCTGAGTGCTCGTGTTGCTGTTGCTCGCCTGATAGATGCTGAGTGCCTGCATTTGCTGCGTCAACTGCTGCTGCACCTGCGGGCCATTCTGCACGATCATTGGCTGGCGACTGCTCGAGTTGCTATTAGCGCTCGCTACCGGACTGGTGCCCCGCTGCGGCGGATTCATGGCCGACGTCGACGTGGCACCCGCGGTACCGGGCGCCGTCGCGGCCGGTCTCGTCGGCACGACTGGCGCGGGCGACATTCGCTTGAGCATCTGTTGCATGTTGGTAGGCACATTCGGCTGACTGTATGGAGCGTGAGGTGGTGGCGGCGGCGGCGGTGTAGAACTACATCGAGGGGGCGGTGGCGGCGGTGGTTCGCGCTCCACGAAATTACTCGGCGAGTACTGGCGGCTCAACTGTGGATGCGTGCCTAATTCCGTGAGGCGTGGACTGTCGGATCGCGAGCTGCCCGCCCCGCTGTCCAACGCGGGGCTACCTCGTTGCAGGCTCAATTCCCTCTCCAGGCTTGGCTTTCTAATCAATTTGGTATTGAGTTTACCGAGCCCGTTCAGAGACTCCCCCTGAGCCTGCTTCAGATATTCTATCGCCGCGTCCAACCGCCATCCTGCGAGCTTCAGGGCACGTACTCCTACTTCCTGTAAAGCGATAGCGAGAAGCAAATTTGTATGATTGCTCAACTCTGATAATACTTGACCAAGATGTAACGAAATAAGTGCTCTTACTTCCGAGTATCCCATAGCTAATAATTGTCCCAGTGCCTGTCGCTGATCCTGCTTGTCAATCGTAGAACCAGAAGCGCCGGACAGTCCGCTGTGCCCTGATGCGGAGCTTATACCACTGGTCGTTGATACAGTAGAAATAGTACTAGCGGCACTGGAACCCAATTCACAAACCCCACCAATGTTCGCAAATGGTAGCAACGAATTACGAATCTCAGCTAACGCCTTCTGATGGTATCCAGAGCCACGAGTGCTCGATTTGCTGACCACAGGCGGATTCATAGTGACCCATGCTAGGCCCTCGGGGACCTAGCTTTAATCTGGCTGTGACATGTATAAATCTGCGACAGAAATGACAAAATTTTTCAATTATATCTAGTTACGTAAATAGCGTGTATGTTGCTGCTCAACGATTGAATTAAATCAACATTGCTCCAGAATTTAAAAGTAAATTAAAGAAAATATTCATTATTGCGTATACAAATATTTTATCTTTTCTGATTTACGTTAAATACATAGTTTCTACATAGTTCATCATCATTAGCGCGGTTTCTATTAAATGTCAATAAATAATTAATACTTTTACAGATAAAATGCCCACTACGTCACTACACACGCTACCATAACTTTCTACGCTAGCGTGATCTCGATTTACAATAATTTCTTTACAACATCCCTAAACTGATCATTTTGCATAGAATACAAACACAAGTTTGACCTATGCGACAAGGTGATGCTTACAGAACAAATAATCACTGGTAATTCAATCTGCAGTAGGTACTCCCCAGCATCATGGCAGCAACAGTGTACGAATGTACAGTCTGTTCGGTTCACCAATAACACATCCGAAGGACCAAGTCACTTTTACCCTCGAACGTTCCTTCAAAGTCTATTATGTATAGTGACGATGCTGCATGATAACGATATGATTGATAAACACGGGAATCTATCGTATGCGCGAAAATGAAAGTGACGGGGACGGCGAGCGGGCCCGTGGAACTCGTTCAAGTACCTCACAATGTCGCGGAGAACGAGAAGCCTCAAGCAGTTGTCTCACAGGCGGACTCGCGAGCATGTTGACGGCGAGGTAACGAGCATAACTCGCGATCGGTCCGTCCTCGGCAGTTTCGAGCGAGCGAGCGAGCACGATTCGAGCGCGCGAGCTAACCTAACTCGGCCAATTGGCGGACGAATGGGTCCCACTCGGGCCGACGTCGAAGCGCGACGGCGACGGATTCGGGCGTCGCGTGCGTCCGTCAAGCGCGTCGAGATGCTCATAAGATCACGGAGATGCCGAGTAGCCCCAATTCGCCGTGAGGCCCCGCGGGACGGGGTTGTCTTGACGGGACGACGATGGTGACGGGCGCGCGAGTAGCAGCAGCAGCGATCCCGAGCATATTCCCGTCGTGCTCTCTTGCGATCATGCCGCGCGGCGAGTCATGTGACGAGGCTGTGCGAGCTAGAGCGCGACGAAGGCCGACGGTGCGGCTGCGAGTCGCGTTGTCTCCTGGTGCGCCGTGCGGAACGAGCGGACGTACGATCGACGAGCAACCGAACAGGCAGGCGGACACACACACACGCGCGCGCGCGCGGACCCTGCTCTGGGTGTGTGCGCGCGCGGTATGTATGCGTGTGTATGCGTGCGTACGGTTACGCGCGCGCGCGCATACACCGTCGCTCCGTCGGGCAACTTCGGGTTCCGCGATGCTCGCAAGAATCCGCGATTCACACGCGCAACAACAAAGGCAGACACGGCCGTAAATTACTAGAGTAACTGGCAGCCATCTTGAAATGCTGCATTCCTGTACGCATATCCAGCAGCAGCAGCGGGCGACGTAACATCCTTTCCTCGTAATCTCCCGATGTGCACGCCGTGCCCGCACGATCCGTGCGTAACGCCACGGGAGAAATTCGCCGCCCGTCGCATTCCTTCGTACGTCGATTAATATCGCAGAGAGCCGCGTGCGTGCGTGTGTGTGTGTGTGTGATCGCTGTATCCTGTTGCTGCATGTATACATATGTCATACAAGACTCTCGTAAGTTGCTACGAGAGTCGGTCTTCCGTGCTCGACGATCGTAGCGATCATCGTTGCTCCGTACGGTCGTTCGAGGATCGCTCTAATCCAGCTGCAGATTGTTCGGGTCTGTTCATCTCGACTGTGCCCGCGAACATCCTCTGCGTTAGGAGTGAAGTAGATCCGCCTTGCATTTGATAGGGGGAGCGAGAGAAGAAAAGTAGGAAATGCGACTAGAAGAACAAACCCGACAGAAGAGCCCATTGGAATTTTGAGGGATTCACGTGTTTTGATGTCCAGCGGTCCACGAACACATATTTTTAATGTCGAGATATTTGCAGCGCGCATTTTCGGCTTGTGCGCTTCGAAAACTTGAAACGTTTCGTCATCCATGTCATGAGAATGCGGCATTATTTCATATAGACGTAACCTAAGACCAGTATTCATATAGTATACATATGACAACAACAACAGGCAACAACAATGGCGTATTCCGTGAACATATCCGTGGAGGCGCCGATCGAGAACCAGATTCAGGAAATTACTTACGATGGCCAAGAAATTTACCAAGCGTACGTAACAGATTTAGCAATAACATAGAATACAGTAAACGGTATTTATTTAATGCAAATTGTAGTGGATGTTCACTATTCGTCGTATCTTGTTTAACTAACCTCACTTTGATGGAAGATCGAATAAAACTATATGTTAAATTGTTTTATCAATTGTACTCCAGACCACTCACACTGTCTGAGAACTTGGCAAAGATCGCTCAGAGGATCGACTTCAGCAAAACAAATGGTGAAGAGGTAAAGAAGGAGCAGTTAGAGGGTGGAGAAAAGGGCGAAGAGGATTCGAAGGATTCTGCTTCGTTTCAGTCCTCCTTGTGGCCATGGGATAGTGTTAGGAATAAATTAAGGTTTGTCATGGTTTTTTTGTAATTAAGGATACAATATCTAAGACGTTTCAAGTCTACTATGGCCACGATCCAGTAAGATGCTCCAAATGTTTCATAATTTTAACATTTTAATATTATAATTAAGTACCTAATTAGATTTTGTTGTATTTACATATTATTAATTTCTAATAAGTGGAATGTAAAATCTAAATTTCCTGCATCTATTTTACAGGAATGCTTTGACAGAAGTTTGCGTATTGGCTGACGTACTTGCAATAGCTAAAGAGAGAAATTACATGGTGTTAGATCCAGTACCTCAGGATACGATCGAACAGAAATCCATGGCACAAGTGTACGCCAGGAAAAAGGCACTGGCGGGTGCGGCAAATGTTCTCATGAACGGTGCTGACAGATTACGAAATTGCCAAACCGAACTAGCTAGAACTAGATCCACCCCTGACTTCCACATCGAATTGTTAAGATTACGGCAAAATTGGCGTTTGAAGAAAGTCTCGAACTCTATCATCGGAGACCTTAGTTATCGAACTGGTATGTGCCTATCTTCATTCACTTGAACTTTCATATTTTATCAAAGCTATAATTTAACTTTTACCATTTATGCTACTAGCTGGCTCAAAGTATACGCAAACGGGCATGTTTGAAGTCACCAAAGCTGAGGAAGAAGAAAAAAATAACACCAGTCCGCCAGCGTCTCCTAATGCTGGTAGCAACGTGTCGGGGCAGTCTCACGGCCCTTCAAACGCAAAAGCCTCTGCGCTACGCGTGACTATACCTAGTGAGCTGCAGGGCGTAGCCTACATTGAAGTATTATGCCAGAAAGGTAATGTAACGAGAGAAATTGATCCATTCGGAAATGTAACACAACAAACCGCACGGTACTTGTGCAAGACAAATGAACTTACGCGATTGTTTAGATCAAGAGGATTTGTGTAACGCGAACATAAGCCTGCTCAATAGTAGTACGAATAATTCAAATGCTGACATGCATTGGCAACAGAAACTGGAGGCTGCACAGAACGTCCTATTTTGCAAGGAACTGTTTAGTCAATTAGCGCGCGAGGCAGTGCACTTGCGCGCACCTATACCTCATATGGTCGTTGGAAACCAGATAATGGCTACGGTACGTACTTCATGACTAATACTCGAAAGCTTCCGCCTTGTAGTACTTGACGTTCGAATATAGATATTATATATACCAAATTTTTTTTCTGTAAATGGCTTCTTTATAATACATAATATAATTATAATAATATTAATAATAATACTATAATAATATTCTTTTAAACCTAAACATTAATTTTTTGTTTATATAAGTACTAAAAAGGATTCTCTCTGCGAAATACATCTGATAAAATCTGATTTTGTCTCTGTATCAGGTGCTCCCAGGAATTCAGTTAATAATCGGCTTGTGCCACAGCACAGGCAGCGACAAGAAGCCCACTGCTCCACCACCGCACAAGACGGATCACGATCACGTGTTGGAGCACTCGCTGCATCAATTATTGCGTGAAGTGCATCACAAGAACACCCATCATCCGTTTCCCCATCCCTCTTCCGGACCGTTGGGACCGAGTAAACGTAGATGCTTAGCAGGCCCGACCGCCGCCGACAGATACGAGCTTCTAGAAATGACGAAGAGTCAGACGCTGCTGGAACAAATCATCCAACAGGCGCAGCACTTCTTCATGCGCCTGCGCACGGAATACGTGCTCGACACGATAGCGAAGGAGGTGAAGGATCCCCTTATCGTTTCGCACTGGAACGCGTTGAACTCGCCGACGCAGTCCTGCGTGAAAATTAATATCCTGACGCACGGATACGATAGCGTGTGTCGGACGTCAATGGTCGTGCACGTCGGCGAGAAGTCGCTCAAGTGCGTGTGTCGCGACGGTAGGGTCATGCACATGAGCTACGAACCCCAAGAACTGCGAGACTTGATTTTCTGTCAGGTCAGTTTCCCTTCACGTTTTTATCAATACTTGTAGGATATAAAATTCAAGAGAAATTTAAAAATGCTTGATTTTTAGTTACTGTAAAAATAATGTGACGATTCTTTTCTGTGCGCAGATCTATCAGCATCAGATAAGCGCGGTACAGGCTCTGGCGAAGTGCATGGGCTGGCAGTTTCTGGCAAATAGTTCGCATCTCGGACTCGGTTCAGTGGAACCTCTAGGAAATGCCAGTAGCTGCATTTTAGCCTCACCGATCGGCGATAGGTAATTAAGATTTCAAGTTTGAAAAGTCTCTCTTACGCATGTCTATTTACAATAACTATTCGGCTTTTTTCACAGGATGATAGCCGTACGATGCGAGCCGCAGACGGGCGTGCAAGTCGCTATTGCTCATTCCCCCCGAAAGGATTTCTTCCCCGGCCAACTCGTTCGAGAGAGAAAATGGGAGAACCTGGGAGGCTCCTTCAAAGAAGTTAGGTGGGACAAGATGGAAGGGAAGAATTTCCTCAACAAAATGGAACTGCTCATGGCTTCCTTAACGAGCTCCTAAGTGTGTACTGTATTGCATTCCAATTTTGTTAGAATGCAATTTTTTCCAAAGTGACACTCGTAACGACGCTGTTTTCTGAAATAGTTAGGTTCTTGCGGAAAATACAAAACGTTTTATGGATAAACTATCTTTTTTTTTATGAAAAAAGGCATTGCATAAATTTGATTATCCTCCCTTCTCTAATTATTGATCATTTTTATATTATTATTATTAGAATTTAATTTTTGACTGTGATTTCTAACAACTTGTAATTATTTGTTGTAATTATCGTACGTCATATTACTGAACATTACTAATAATTCAAAACAATATGGGAAATGGATGTAAAACCTAGGTAGTACCTTAACTGGTTATTTTAAAATGTTCATCATAAATTTATCTGTAGCTGATCTTGACAGTGAATCGATTATTGTAATAACTGGATTATCGTCATGTAATCATGACTCGACGATTGTATCGCATTTACATCTGAAAAGTGAGATAACAGTTAATTTATACAACTGAAGTACAAAAATTGTTTTTATTTAACTGCCATACGAAATGCAATGTGAATCGGATAATAAACGATCGCGAGATGCGGTAAGTGAGGATTAAATAGATCAAATGTTAAGAGGTATACATATGTTACAGTAATTATCTTAAGTGTAATCATCTTGATGGCTTCTTTTTTTCTTTCCTCTTTACATACAAAAAGTAACGAACAATTCCTTAAATTACTTATGGTTTCTTCATTTAAATCTAGTCAAGGAATTCACTTTTAAGGCGCGAGTTCACGCATAAATACACATCCCGATTGATGTTAGTAGTACATTAGATGCATACATATATACATACACGCATACGGGCGCACGTGATCACGCACACATCTCAAACTTTCTGTTTTCTCCTCAAGTCAAGACGCACGGGACCAATGTACACTCTCCTCAGTGTCATGCTCTTGATCGAAACGCTATTCCGACTTTAGTCACATTCTCATAACCGTTTCGATGGATTTAAGGGACGGACTAGCAGCTTGACCGAATATTCAGTGCTAGACTCTTTGAAAGGGAAAGTAACTGGAATCCTTACGTAATGTGTTACAGTTTCAGGAGATGTGTTTCGAGGTATGTGAATTTAAAAACGTCAATCATAGCATGAAAATTGTCCTTGACATTTAGTTTGGTCAAAAGTGACTGTATTATTATATGCGCAATTCAATAAAATATGTCTTTAGCCACGCAATACTTATCGATACTATTTATGTTTTCTATGATCCTGCTTAACAATCTGAAAGAATGAAAATATTCTGCTCACCCAACGCACTGTCCTCACACGTGCCACGTAATGGAGCAACGAACAATTCTCTTACGGCCTAGCACCTAAAGAAAATCCTCCTTCTTATTACGACGTTTCGTGTCTGCCGGATTTATCAACCGCGATTACATCGTTAAGTAACCTTCAATAAGTCCTCATTTTCTCTGGAAACAGAGTATTAACGAGTGCGTCCGACCACCTGCGATTTTGAACGCGATCGCGGCCGTTATCACCAGTACTATGTAAGCCGATAGGAGGCTGGCGGCGTACGCCTGATAACGATTGAGCAAGGTCATACATGAGACGAACAGGTGCGATCCGACCACCCAGGCGATCTGTCCCCAGGTTTTCTTGTCCAGAGCGGAGAAGAAGATCACGCCCCAGAACGTATGCAGCAGAATGAAGCACAGAGTGGTGGCAGCTGATATTATGAAAAAGTATTCCGTGCCTTGCCGGAGTCCCATAGTGCCGGGCCCAACTGCGTCGGCCAGAACGTTGACTAAAGCGAAGGCACCGCTCATGAAGCCGAAACCTAAGCCGCAGACGTAAGCAAATACGTGCCTGCTGTCCGCCACGTGGGTCGTTGTGACTTTCTCCAAACCTCTCTCGGCTTTACGCAGCACCCAGTACAGCAAGTACCTTCAACAGAATGAGACACAAGTGAAATATTGAAACAACTGGTCGTACGAGTAGAGATTCAGATCAGCAGGAGATTACCTGAAACCTTCCTGGAACAGCACGGAGAACACCAGTCCGAACGCGAGGTATTCCTGCAGCGGCACGACGGCGTACCAGAGTATCGATGACAGCAGCAGCGAGATGAGCCAGAAAAAGGCGCTAGCGATCAGTATGATTATTCTGATGGGCTCGGCAGCGACGGTGAACGTAAACATGGCTAGCGGTGGGCCGAATGCCAGGAAGGCGCAACCAAAGAATTCCATGACTGTCATTTTCTTTAGTCGGAGGGCTGCGATGACGAGGTCGCGCGGTGCTTCCGTCTGCCGTCGTTCGTCAGTGAACTAAACGCTAAATCCCCTTAATTCTAGGAAGCCTCTTCGCGGCTCGGGCACGGCTGCTTCCTGTCGGGCGCATTTATCCTGCCGATCCTGCCGATCCTGCCGATCCCGCCGCGATCCCGAGCTCAACAGACTGTCGCGCCGGTGTGGCTTAGAAACGTACAAAAGCGCACGCACATCGGCATCACTCTCCGCATTACTCGCTTCTCCTGACAATCTATTTGGACTATTCTGACGACTCTCTTGACATGAGGTGTTATCGATAGCCGTCGTTCCGCTCGGAGCTTCGAGATGAGAGATCGAAACGTGCACGTACGGTCGATACTGCGGCGAGACTATCGCTTGACTTCAGTCGACGAACCTATTACGGCATTTACAACGAACCAGATGATTGGGTAAAATTGGAGCAATCGGATTACGCTCTCGAGACCCGACCAATCAGTTTCGAGTGCTGCGGGCCTACGCCGCGTTCAACGCATTTATTGGTGCAGGTGCAATCGCGACGTTCTCGGTCTCGCCTCGCATACTTTAGTATTTAAACAATGAATAAATAATGACGCGAGCGTTTAAAAATTTCGTCTTGATTTAAAACGGACGGGAGTCAGCGCGGTTCGCGCGACGGAGAAGTTTACGCCTGTTTCACACTTTCCAACGGTTTTTGCGTTGCAAAGACGGACATTGCCCGGTCCTTCCGTTCGAGCCGCCGCCAGCAGCTGCCGTTATCGCGCTCGCTCTCGGATAACCACCGTGTCGACCTCGACTGGCGCTCGTTGTCCGAGCGAGCAGAGCGTGCGGTGTCCCACAGAAGCGCCCTTCCGTAATCACGTGACGCGTATAGTGTGCCGAAGACATGGCGGACAAGGAGGAAACCGAGAAGACCATCGCCGAGGACTTGGTTGTCACCAAGTATAAAATGGCCGGCGAGATTGTAAACCGTAAGAAAACGCGTTCGTGCGAGAGCGCGCGCGACGGCGGACGCGCGTCCCGCGCGCGTCTTCCTCGCGTCGCGACCATATGGAATGCGGCGCGCCAATGCCGGGCTGATGCTCGCGAGCACATGTGCCAGATTCGTGCATCCGGCATTCGGCGCCCAGCGATCCGATAAATGCTGCTTCGATGAATGATGCGCGAACTCGGGGAAGCGCTCGTCGCGATTCTCCACGTTCCCCCGTCCGCCTCTCGTGCAATTTCACGCACCGGTTTCCGTCCCGTCACATCCTCGCACGCGCCGCGTTCGATGCGTCTCAATAATTTTTGAGCTGACCACTTTGCTCGTTCATTTAATAGTTCCGTATTTGGTTCGATTTAACGAGCCTGCACGATTTTTGCCACTGGATTTGCCGGTGGCTTCATTCTGTTTATTTTCTTTCGAGTCTGCATAGTGTAAAAGTCAAAGGAGTCAAAGGGCATTTGTAAAATTAGAATTATTATAATTGCGCTATCACTCCATATCATTTTTAGAATTTACTAAATTGTTTAATAAATATTCCATATAAATATTATAATGTTTTGATGTTGATTACATTGTATGCGATGTTGCTTATACTTTTAATACGTAGCTATATACTTGTGTACTTTACAGGGGTATTAAAGCAAGTTTTAGACAAATGCATCATTGGGGCATCTGTGAGAGAAATTTGCGAGTTTGGCGACGAACTGCTTACAGAGGAAACTAGCAAAGTTTTTAAAAAAGAAAAGGAACTTAAGAAGGGGATTGCTTTTCCAACATGCATATCAGTCAATAATTGTATTTGCCATTTCTCTCCCATTGCTAGTGAGCCTGATCTCATTCTGAAAGACGAAGATATGGTTAAGGTGTAAGTGTTTCAATAGAGAATCATTACTCTATTTTACCCTAAACAATTTAATCATGCACGTATTTTATAAGTTATGCAATGTACAGTCTGTTTGGTGAGAGAAATTTTTCGGCGAAGCTTTTACATGAAAACTGTTAGATTGGAAATTTCAACGGGAACCAATAGAGACTGTACCTCAAATAATTTTCTAATTCCTTTTTTTTCTATTCCATTGCAATCATAATTGATGAAATCATGTACTTGCAGCGATCTAGGAGCACATGTCGACGGTTTCATAGCTGTAGTGGCGCACACTTTTGTCATAGGTTCTTCAGCAGAGAAGAAGGTTATAGGCAGAAAAGCAGATGTGGTTTTAGCTGCACACTTTGCTTCTCAAGCTGCGTTAAGGCTTTTGAAGCCAGGTACAGAGGTAGGATCGGCAATATTAAGATTTTAAAGACTTTAAATTTTAAATAATCGTTTTTTATGTCTTTATTACACACACATACGCACATATTTCAGACTTATACGATAACGGGCACCGTCGAGAAAATATGCGATGCCTACAAGTGTAAGCCGATCGAGGGGATGTTGAGTCATCAGTTGAAACAATTCAAAATCGACGGAGAGAAAACGATAATTCAAAATCCGAACGACGCACAAAAGAAGGAGCATGAAAAATACACGCTCGAAACTCACGAGGTACGAGCTTGTTCAAATTGCGATTGCAATGAAAATTATTAAAGACTTTAACGAGGATTATTAAAAATTTCCAAAAGAGATAAAACACACGCGACTCGATATTTTTTCAAGTAAATGTTTAAAGCTGTAGTGCGCGTTTAATTTCAGGTATACGCAATGGATGTGCTCGTCAGCACGGGCGAAGGGGTGGGAAGAGAACAGGATACGCGAGTCACGATATACAAGAAGACGGAGGAGACATATCAGCTGAAATTGAAGGCATCTCGTATGTTTTACTCGGAAGTCTCTCACAAGCACGGCCTCATGCCGTTCAACTTGCGCACCTTTGAGGATGAAAAGAAAGCGAAGATGGCCGTTGTCGAGTGTGTAAATCATAGGTTGATCGAGCCGTTCCAAGTAAGAACACCGTTCGTGCTTACATGTTGATGGTCGTACGCAGTTCTCTGATATTATTTTCCGCTGTATAGGTGCTGTACGAGAAACCAAATGAATATGCTGCGCAATTTAAATTCACGGTACTCCTAATGCCGAACGGACCTCACAAAATCACGGGAATACCATTTGACCTTGACGTGTATCAATCGGACTGCGTTGTGGACGACCCCGAATTGAAGGTGCGTATAATCAAGATAAAAAAATACTAACTGTTTCGCCATCTTACGTTATACATTACCTGTGACTTAAAATTGCAGAATCTACTGTACTCTTCGGCAAACCCGAAGTCGGCGAAGAAGAAGAAAAAGAAGGCCGAGAAAGCCGTAGGCGACGTTGCTATGGAAGTCGATGCCAAGGCCTAACACTGTCATTTTAACACGTACCATGACTCACTGACATCGTGCACTACTTCGATACTTTTTATTTAGCAATTCAGGAGCGAGGACTGGACACTTTCCTACGACCCGAAATTGTGTATTTAGATTCTTCTATCAATGTGTAGATGCACCTTCTTTTCGACATTGCGCTCATAAATTGCACGTTATGCAGCATCGTTATACGTTGCTTCGTATCATTGAAAATGTTACAAAATATTACCAAATTGTCTGATACGCATTTCTCCATCGTACTTCATCCCCACTCGAAGGAAGTGTCGAGTTTCGTCGCTCCGCGAGAATAAATTTTATCACACATCACGCCACGATTTATCAACACTAAGTTTTTATACCAGAATATCTTTTAATGGACCATGGTATTATTACTGTATACGAATTGATGATTATTCGTATGACTATTACTTGCAATTATTGTATTCCATTTCAAGTTTTGAACTAACGTCTCTCGTACGTAATAATCTTGTGTGACCTGTGGAACATATAGATCGGCCCAGTCGTAAAAGTGAATCGTATAAGAAATTCTACCGCAGCCGTCAAATCTGCATACTTTCTTCTTGTACTCCAACGGAAAATTGTGATTTGTAACCTAGATTAGAATCGCGTATTACAATTCCTCGGTGTTTGAGTAAAATACGATTCACTTTTTACTGTTCATTGCGCTAATTCTGCACTAGGCGATTTTGTATCCTGCGTCGAATTATGTGAGAGCTATGCGCTATAATAACGTCTAACTTCAAATTGTACAATTGGAGAAAAATATGTCCACTTTGGGACGCTGCATAAACGATGAAATGACAATGATCCTCCGAGTATTTCGTTGTAAAAATTCCCCCCGACCGACAAAAAAAATTCAGTACGATATACAAGTCACCATTCTACTCCTCGCATTGCACTACGTTATAAAATTATATGCGCGGAGTACAAATCGTTAGCAGCTGAGAATGCATTTCTAATGTCGAACGAGTCTTCTGAGTGAAACATGAGAGATAGATCTTGGCGAGAGAGAACGCACTCTTGGGGAATAATATTAACTTGCCGACTTGCTGCAAGCCGTAAAATTATAAAAATTAATATACTGTGTAATAATAGTTTTATATAAGACGGATAGATGATGTATCTGTTATAGATATTTTTTCTACTCGAGTTGTGCATACGTCGAATGTTACAGAGTGTGCATGTATAACAGAGGACATTGTGCACTGTCCATCATTTGCTTAAATATCTTTTCGCAAAATCATGTTTGGGTAGTATTTGGAGAAACTTTACAGTCATTTTTCAAAAAAGTTTTCAGATTTAACGCAATATTAATAAATTAACGATTTCTAAAATAATTACTCAAAAAAGTTCATGATAATAAAGGTATGGAATCTTGCAAACGACGGCCGTGCACATACACACACATACACAGACACACACAGTTCATATGCAGCATAAAATTTAATACAGTGATGTGAGAAAAGTAAGAAATTGTTATGAGAATGCTTGATGACAAGCTGACAAGTATAAATTTTGACACATGCATATATATTTCACGAATCATTATATATATTATCCATTTTTCTCTCAACATATACTGCGTCCAGCGAGAGAACATCATCTGCGGTCTGCGCATAGGCGGGCGAAGTGGGGAGAGCGTGGCGTGTAGTGCCGCGCTACTCGGTACGCGTAATATACGGCACGCTCGGGCCCCGAGGCTGTTGCCTCGGCTTGGAAAACTGAGCGGGTGAAATAATTTCGAGATACTACGAGTTTGTTGCGGCGTGGCGGGAGCTCTCCAGGGAGGAGATCCGCGCAGAACGGGCGGAATTTCCGTCCGCTCCGATAATGTCCTCTCGCTGGACGCAGTATAATTAAATACGTAATCTGCAAAGTACTATATATATATATAGAGGTATAAAAAAATAGTTTTATCAATTTGAATTTATAGTTATACAAACTAGATTTTATAGATTATCACTTGTTGATAATTTTGCTATATATAACATATGATCTCTAAATCAGAGTGAGGATGTAAGTATAGAAATATAATAGAAATTAGCCGTTTTTCCAGTCGTGTCTTTATTGTTCGAATTGCTAAGCATATCTCTTATTCATTTATACTGAAATTCAGTTTATACTGATATAACTTTGAATGTAGTTTACATTTGCAAATCACCGAAGAGTCGCATTAACCACTGTAAATAATATTGATGTACAATGATGAATTACATACTTGTCTCACTACGACGTTACGGTGACGTAAAGAGGTGTCTCGTGCAAACGCGTTATAGAAATAACGTACAATTATGTGAGCTATTTTTGGCTCCGCTCGTACGTCTTCTCGAACCTTTGCTTCTCAATTTCTGCGCTTTAATTTGAACAACATAAATACATTTGATGAGAAACTGTAGATAAACAGTAAATATTCGGTGTATTTACTGCGCACCCGCACTATCGCCCCGTAGAAATTTCAATTTCAGGGTGATTATATTCGGAGTGGTGACGTCAGCGACATTAATCGTGCTGTCGTTCGTTAAGCCCAGCTCGATCAAAGTTTTCGACAGGTTCTCGCGAGTCCTCTCCTCGATGCTCTTCACCGTGCACATGTATAGAGTCTTATTCTTGCCGTCTACGCACGCTGTAAGGCCGGGGGTTTTCATTTGCATATCTGGTTGATTGCACAGGAACTCTATCAAGTCTTGCAGTTTGTATTTCGGGTCCTTGATCTCAATCTCTCGTACTACCTGACTACACGTCAGGCAATCTTCTTTCCTCTCCGCCTCATAAGTGTACGTGTAAACTCCGTCTAGATTGTTGAGCACCTTCAAATGAAAGATTTATTTTTATTTATTTTTATTATTAATCTCACCGGACTCGTTATTAATACGATTATGTAACACGCAAATCAAACTTAGTTGTATTTAAAATGTGGCCTCTGTCCAAGACGCACCGAGGACTCCGTCAACAAACTAGCACATTGAACTAATTGTCACTGGCTTGCCATAATTACCATGTAATTATTTAAAGTTGCGTTACAATTGGTCGCGAGTTTGAACGCTTCCGTCGCGCAAGCTGCGGCAATAACGGCGTTCGTCGACGCCACAGCCGGTATGATGTTCTTCACGACACCCTGCACGAGTCTGTACGTCAAGCCCTGTATGCCGAACTGTGCCGCTCTCTCGTTCGATTTCTCATAGATCCAGTTTATATGTTGGGGATCATCGCCGTCGATTGCGCAGTCGAACGGGTTCTCCTTCGGCCACTGAATCACCTTTACGTACTCTACGCAATGCTCCGGTAGGCGTGGAGTATTGGCTATCGTACATAAAGGATATGTGACCTATGTGAAGTAGAAGCAAATCTCTAACATGGTACAAGTATCTAGGATCAACGAAAGTCTTCAAATAACTATATGGAAAATTCTGCTCACTTGCGGAGGGTAGAGATCCAAGATACATTCGATGCACGGACTCAGTCCAGGGTATATAACTCGTGCGTTGCCTTTGAAAGCTTCGGTTCCACCATCGATCAACGGTGTGATGCTAGACTTGTCCAGTTCACCATTCTCGTAGACGAGTAAGGAGTGCAGCATACCGTTGAGCCATCTTCTCGCAACGATTGAGTCCAGTCCGCATATCACCATGTGGAACTGTTGATAAAATGACTCGTCCTTAGCTTGTATCTCGCAATTGTGAGGCATTATGTTACAACCGGGGATCCTCGAGTTGATGAACTTGGCGGCTACCTCTGCCTTGTAAGATCCTATGTCTTTGTGGCGGAACAAGAACTGTCTGCAAATGTACAAATTATCCCATACTTTGCATTAATTTATCTAACATCTAAAATAACAAAAAAATGAAAAAAAAAACAGAAAAATCTAGCAGAACTTGTTAATTCGTTTCCTTTCTTTATAGAATTAAAAAAGAAAATATTGGAGATAAATCTCATATGTGTGATACTCAACTCAGGAAAATGCGTCTTCCATGCAATGTAAATTCATTTCATTCATGTAAATCTTACATACCGGTTCAGATTAGACAACTCAATCGTATCCATATCGATCACATGGATCTGCCTGAATCCCATCAGAACCAGATTCTTGAGTAACTCGCATCCCAGACCACCCGCACCGACAACCAACACCTTGCAATTCTCCAGAAGGAACTGCAGGGTCTCCGGAGAAGGCTCAAAATCTGGTCGACAAAACGGACCCGACCTCTCCAGCACTTTTTGCAAATTGCTCCATCGTCTATGCGTCTGATCGGGACTCATTATTACCGATCAATTAAAGTATGATAAATCTACGAGTCAGAGTCGACTGTAAATTACGTTTCAAGTCGAGAAACAATTTTTATTCGGACACAGTGCAAACTGAATCTGCTTCGTTTCCGTCGCGTATTTCTGGTTTTCTTTTTAAAGTATCAATTTTTTTGTTCTAGCCATACATGTCCTGATAATGACAAATTTGTCTTCGATGCAAATCCGAACGACAATCAACCATGATACAACTGATAGGTTAGGTCAGTGTCGGCTTCTCCTCTTCTTGTGATTGCGGCCGAAGTGTTATGTACAGTGTTGGCACTTTTGCATTTTGAGCCAAGTGCGCTCATTTTACCTGATTAACCGCCAGCATCGAATAAAGTATGAATAATACTCTGTCATAAGTCACAATTTTTCAATTTATTCACGTATTTTTACACTGCACCCTTTTGTTTTATAAATCAATACTTTTTAAAATTTATTCTTGTCACCATATGTACACATCAATACAAATATAATTTATAAGAAGCTGATCATAAAACCGTGCGTCTATTTATTATATTGAATTGCTGAATTTGATTGGTGACCTTTAACAAAATGACTTGCGCAGACCGAATCGGCGCAGACTACTTTCGGATCTCGAGTCCACTTATTGGCCATACTGTACCTGAATCATCCAATTGTTATGCTGACGTCTATCGAGTATATTTATCATTTAATAGATTTTAATTATTTAATTATTTAAATAAAAATATGGCAAAGTTTAGGCAAAATTAATGTACAAATGATATATAAAAACTATTTTCGAAATTTATGCCAAGCTTAATTTGCATCAGCTTACTATTTATCAAAACTCAATGAAAGGATGACTGAAAAAATATTATATAAAATATGAAAAGGATCAAAAGTATGAATAATAATCAGATTGTTACTTATAAATAATTTTGCTATACTAGTATATCAAGAAAGCGATATATTGATGAATTACGAGTTCCAACTTTTTATGTGTCTTACAAGCATCTAACTACTGCTTAACCAACTAATCCTTAAAATATAACTGTTTTCATTCAATTTTTCGCAAATAAAGCCACATCAACATTTAAAAACCACATTTCCATCAATCACCGAAGAAGGAGTTCTAAGAATTAGAATCTTCATCGCAAGAATTTTTATTAAAGGACTTTTTAGGTTGGAATATGGTATTACTCTTTTTCTCCTATCCTCCTTTTCTTCCTTACAGATCGGTTCACGATCAGCAGCAAAAGATCCTTCATCAAGATCAACAATGCAGAACATTCAAAAAGAATCGTGAAAAGTCGACACGAGAGAGCTCGCAATCGCAGCGCGCGAATAACTGCGACAACCACGTGAACGGGGCATCGTCCGTTTGACATTTGTCATCGTCGAGTGCATTAACGCGAAGGGGCGTGCCACGGAAGAGACAAATCGTGAAGAGGGTGGGGGAACAGCCTGAACGATTGGCGCGACCTCTGGTGGGGCGGAAGACCGAGCAGAGTGTGTCGCACGATGCGTTGCATTGCTGTCGAAAATGGCGTCGGGCTCGGAGCTGCTAGAATATTCGTCCCCGGTGAAACGGCGTAAGGTCGACGGTGACGAACACGGGAGCATCAGGACGGCCTTGATGGATCCGCGGCCCGGCAGGACACCGCGCGACAGCTCGCACGACGATCTCGAAGGTATCGAAATCGCCTAAATTGCGTGTGACCGCACGTACCACGAAAATTCGCGGGTGCCTCGCACGCAAGATGGCGGCCATTGAGCGCCTTTTGGCCCGTCGTCGCGTTCGCGGTCTTTCGGTTCCGTCGGTCGCTCGTCCAACCCAGAACGGCCGCCATGTTAGCTACGCTCAATTGCGTCGTAACTTTCCGATCGTCTCGTTCCTCTCGCTCGATCGTGACGATCGAGCGTTTCCGCCGATGCGATTTCGTTGCGCGGTTTCTCCTCTTTTTAGCATTTTATTGATGAGTAAATTGGTGTTCTGATTTTTGAATACCAAGCGTCGATCGATCGATCGAGTTCGAAGACTCGGGACTCTGCGCGTACGTACGGGCGTACGTCGTGCTCTTCGTCGACGTTCACAGATGGCATTCGCACGATTGGTACCCTTTTCACCTGCACCTTCTGTACTTCATTCTTTCGTTCCTTCTTCCTCCAACGCGCGTGTTTTCTGATAGGTCTGTCGTTCGAGTTGCGCTTTTCGCATGTAAAGCGAGATGAATAATATATACAGATTTTAGGGAGAGAGAAAGAAGGAGCGAAGAACACGAAATGTGCAGAATGATCGGACGTGGAGAAACGAAGAGAGCTTGCACCGTGCGCGCGCGGTACGCTCCCGCCATTTCGTTGAAATGTTGGAGCGAAATATCTATTCAAATTATTCATTATTTGACATAAAATAATGTTTCTATATATGGAATTATTAGTTTCTAAATTGTAATTTTGTTTGGTTGTACATTTTATGATCATTATATTCAGATAAATAAAGTATATTCTTATTTCTTGTATTTTAACATTGAATAGCTGAATTAAATATAAGGTTAGATATCTATAGAAATAAATTATACATGAGAGAGAAATAATCATAAAATTAAAAGTAGGAAGGAAGAATACATATAATTACAAATGAATATGACTTTTTCTGGACCAAATTATTAAAAAAGCATTAAAAGGATATTTTCTTTTCAAAACATAATAAACAATTGAGTTTCTCTCTCCAAACGTAAAAAATGTAAAAAAACGTAAAATTTACCAAGGTTTTGATCTTAACGCCTAATTATTCAATTAGACTAAATAATTTTCTAAAGAGTAAATGTTTCCTTTATTTAAATACATATTACTAATAAGTTAAAAAAGTTAAAAGATTAAAATTAATTAAAAAGATTAAAATAAACTTAAAAAATTAAAAAAGTAATTAAATTTCATAAATAGTCATTCTTCATAAATCAATACAGATAATTATAAAAAATATGTAATAGAATAAAAATTGAAGCTAGTGTAACATTTATGATATTTATCTTTGATATGTATTTTATTTCCCATTTTGTAATATTTTATTTCTTTTATTATTAATTATTTTGACGTCAATCTAAATTATTAAACGTGCTTTTATACAGAAACACTTGGCACAGACAGTGGCTTCAATGATTTGAGCGACGAATCCAAATCAGTATCTATATCTCCTGCTACGACAAGTCTAATATCACCGTCATCAAGAGTTGATTCCACCAGTAACGATACCAGTTGCCCGTAAGTTTCATTTGCGGTGTTCAAGGAAATACATTTCTGTAAAGAGTGAGTCAGTGTTTGTTTTATTTATATTAATATCTTTTCAGAATCGATACTGCAGATGAGAAGGATGAAGTATCCTCCACCGTTTCACATTTGTCAGATCTGTCGGGTCTGTCTGATCTCTCTGGAGAAGCAGAAGTCAATCATCAGTGGAGAAACGCTTCTTCATGGATACAGAAGCAGATGTTGACGGGTGCAGATCCGAGGGATCTCCTGCATCATCTCCTTATGGATTCTACACAGATCCCTGAGCAAGTAGATGATCTCACGCTATGGAAGGTACGCGGTGCAGCATTATTTCTACTTTAAAGTTTACTCGAAAAAATAATTATATAATAATAAACCGTCGGAATTCCAGATTATAATCAACATGATGTCAGAACCTCCGAGACGACAGAAGCTCAAACACATAAACACCTTGTCGGACGTGATGCGGTTAATACGCAATAGTAAAAACATCATAGTACTGACTGGTGCGGGCGTTAGCGTCAGTTGCGGTATTCCCGATTTTAGAAGTAGGGACGGTATTTATTCGAGACTAGCGCAAGACTTTCCGGATTTACCAGACCCGCAGGTATCTTGAAATTTCACAGCAGCTTCCTTGTAATTGATATTAAAACTTACAGTTGTAACTTGCGAGTAAAATTAATTCCTAAATTATTTCCCGAATTATTTTCAGGCTATGTTTGATATCAATTACTTCAGTCGAGACCCCAGGCCATTCTACAAGTTTGCACGCGAAATATACCCAGGGCAATTTAAACCCAGTCCTTGCCACAGGTTCATTAAAATGTTAGACAAGCAGAAGAAGCTCTTGAGGAATTATTCACAAAATATTGATACTCTGGAGCAAGTCGCTGGTATTGAAAACGTGATTGAATGTCACGGTAGGTGTAATTACAATTATATGTTCAGAGAATACTTGGCTGGTATTTTAAGAACATATCTTTTTGTGAATATTATATCGTATATAATTTTTATACTAATAAATTTTAGTATTTTTAATATTTAAAAAATTTTAAATTTTAGTATTTTGCTGAATGAGTATATGCTGCACGATTAATAGCTTCTAGAATTAATGGTTACTGGAGAAAATTATTCTTTTATTTATTAAATTATTCCTTAAAATTTGAAGGCGAGAATGAATATTAAAATATTTATCGCGATCGATTTTAAGCAAATTTAATTACTCAAAACTATCTAACTTACACAGTTTGTATTATAATTAAATAATACAAACTATAATTTGTGAATATTTTTTTGTCAAAGGCTCCTTCGCTACCGCGTCATGCACTAGGTGCAAGTACCAAGTTAGGGCGGATGACATCAGGGAAGATATTTTTGCACAGAGGATACCTACATGTCCGAAGTGTCGTGTGAACACATTGCCTTCTTTGTCGCAAACTGACTCTAGCGAGAACTACCGAGGTAAATAAAGCAGTTTGCTCCCACGTGATTTTTGCTGATAGTATATTTATTTGCAGTTTATTTCGTAATGGCTTCTCGATTTCTCTGAGATACGGACAGTTAGCTATCTTTAGTGATAGTTTTCCGTTATTAGCCTTTGCTATAGTGTCGCGAGTCGATGGCCAATGAGAGAACGTTATCTGCTCTTCTCGGAATGCGTCTCGAACTAAACGAAGTTACTGATCCAACGCACATATGTCGGTACATCAATCGTAACTGCAAATAAAAGTTCGCTTATTAAGCGCATAAAGGTAAACTTTTAAGATTGGATTTGCCTGCGTGAGTGCCGTGTTTTCCCGCTGTTTCAAGTTTACCGTTTATCATTTTGTCACTTTCCTCGATTCGGCAGAACTGTTACGATTAACGGAACAAAAGTAAAAAAAAAGCCACTTTAGACCATTTTTAATTAATCGACACATTTGCAGTCGGCGGTTCTGACGCGAGAGCCTTAGTTGGACGCCGTCTAAGTATGAAAAAAAAATATCGTAGAACTGTGTGGCCGGCGAATGTGTTAAAATCATTATTACTTAATTTTTTTAAATTATAAATTAAATATAATCTTGCACGCTCTCTTTGCAGATCTGGTGTCGCAAGGTATAATGAAGCCAGATATCGTCTTCTTCGGCGAAGGACTTCCAGATGCTTTCCATGACGCAATGGCCAAGGACAAGGATGAGTGTGATCTTCTTATTGTGATCGGATCGTCCCTGAAAGTTCGGCCGGTTGCTCTAATTCCTTCGTCTATTCCGTCGCACGTACCACAGATCCTCATTAATCGGGAGCCGCTGCTGCATCTCAAGTTTGACGTTGAGCTGTTGGGCGACGGCGACATTATCATAAATCAAATATGCCATTTGTACGTAAGAAGTTATTCCATTTTGTGTAAGAAAAATTTAAGCAGTATTTCAATTATAATAATTAAAACAATTTTAATAATGATAATTGAAACGTTGATTTCTTTCGGAATTCTACAGATTGGACGACGCCTACAATGAAGTCTGTTGGCACGACAAGATCCTGAAGGAGGCATCGCAGCTCTTGCCGCAGCGATGCCTCACTGACGACGTCTGGGAACAGAGTCAGGATACGACAACCAATACCGAGATATCACGCGACAGCGTCGAAGTCGATCTAAAGCCACACAACATATCTTCGACCGAGAGCCAGGACAGTCTGTTGATCGCCGCGAACGCGACGTCGCAGCATACGGAAGACGTCAGCATCTGTGCATCGCCTTTCCACACCGGTCACATGGAAAACGCGGAGGAGAGTTTCAATCTTTTGGGAGAGAGTCCGAAGAGACGATCGGGCGACACCAGCATAGAGAACAGTCCTAAAAGGATCAATTTGGGGAGTGCAAGGAGCGAGGGGGAGGCCACGAGTACCACATCGTCCAGCACTGACACGACCCCGCCAGAAAATAACTTTCATATTGCACCTGCGGAGTCGACGTCGGAGTCCAACGATCCCGAGAAACGCCAAGTGCCGACGACGTTGTCTCTTCCCTCGGAAGCCGAACTCGGAACCGCAAACGAAAACCGCCTGGAGTCGCACAAATCGTACAACAACCGCGGGAAGTCGAGCAAATACGACGACGCTACAACGGAGGCCGCTATCGAGTCGGACAAGGCTACACCGAAGCCTAGACAAGCCTCGGTGGATTCCGTGTTGGACTCCGGCATAGGCGACAGTTGCAACAGCATCGACAGCACAGAGAAGTTCGATATCACCGAGTTAAAAAACAGAAGGTTGGAGAGACACTGCTGGCATCCAAAAGTTCGGGAGAGCCTCGCTACTAGACTTCCAGGTACATGTCTATCATTCACTCTCGCACTTACTCTTTTATTTATTAAATTATTCTTTAAAATTTGAAGGCGAGAATGAATACTAAAAAGCATTTATAGTGATCGATTTTAAGGAAATTTAATTACACAAAACTATCTAACTTACACAGTTTGCATTATAATTAAATAATACAAACTGTAATTGGTGAATGTTACAAGAAATATCGATAGTTTTGTTCACGAATAATATTTTTTATTATTAACGAATTAAAAAGATATTAACGAAATTACAATTCTTTGCAGAGAACTCATATTATCAACTGGCACCGGGAAGGTATATTTTCCCTGGCGCGGAGATCTATTCCGAACCTGAAGATTATGATCAGTGCTCGCTGTCAGCGAATTCCGAAAGCACAGACAGTGACAGCGATTCCTCTTCAGGAGAAGAAGAAGAGGACGAAGAGGAGGAAACATGTAAGCACCGATTCCGTTTTAATTCTGTTCTTATTATTGTTCTCAGGTGTTGTGCATGTAGTGTGTCTTCGTTTTGTTAATTACCTGTTTTATTAATATTAATAATTTCGTCCTACCCAGGCGCGGACGACGATCTGTCGGAGAGCGCGGATGCCGACGCGGATACCGATGGACAGAACAATGACGCAAAATGGGCGAATAATTCTTACAACGCTGCACAGCATTGAATCGGAGCCACGCGTAAGCACAGCGGTCAGTTTCAATCATTGTTACTGTATTGACTCTCGTGTATCGGAATACGTCGAGATCATCTATATGATAGTATTGGGTTGGGACCGGAAAGTACGTGTGAATCGTTTTAGTAAAATTCGAACGCGAGGCTTTGTATTAATTCTTATAAAAAGTTTTACAGTACCAGAAAGTCCGAAAGAGTGCGGTTTTTTTTTAGCAAAATTCAAACGTCGGACTTTGTATTAAGAAATAATATCGGTGTTAAGAATTGCTTTCGGAATTACTTTCCGGTGAACCCATGGAATGTTAAACCAGTGCAATTTTTACCAGCTCGCACATAGCGACACGGGATAACCGCGTTATGCAATGCAGATGATGTGAAACGGAGAGCGTATTGCGGATTAACTCTGTTTTACATTGAGACAGGTGGTTACGAGGGTCGCGGGGATTACAGCTTGTTTGCGTATTATCGTGTCAGTGATGCATTTAAGCATAACTGCTAGATATTAATAGTTGAGCTATCGTAGTCTGTATTGTGACCACCAGGGGTAGAACGGTACATTTAAGTTCTTGACGAATGTAAAACAGCAGTCTCGCTGAAAACTGTATGGACGATGCGTTGATAGCGTTAGCTCTTTATGTGTCTGTAATCGTGATCGAATTTATTAGCATGGAGATCCGAGGGATCTCACGCAAGAGTTGGAGGCAATATAAGAATAAGGAGAAGCAGAGGAATACAAATAAGTTATTCGATAATACGCCGGATTATGCATTTGCACAAATACTCGAGATCGGTTCTTTTTTTTTTTTTCTTTCTTTTTTGTTTCGTTTAAGACTACGCGTCGAGTAAACTGAGATTTCGATAAGAGCTTTTATGGTTATAGCAAAGATTTAAGTTCTAGAAATATGTCGGTGTACACACACAAGTAGTTAGTTTTTACACAGTTATTTAGCCCAAAGTCAAAATATTCTTCTTGAAACGACGTTTCGTTTTCAAGTAATACTTGAACCAACAGATAATTAAGACATTCAACTCCACATTTCCTTTTTCTTCTTTTTTTTATCGATCACTACCGCAGCTAATTTTAAATCTGCGGTGCTCACTCACTAATGTATATAAAGTCTCATTCTATATACGCGAGATATATGTATATCATCCTCTCGCGGGCACATTTTAATGGCACAGTTGTTCATGATTCTTGTCTATATGATGATCATACCGGAAATGATCGAATTTGCTTTTAGCTTTAACGCCACTAATAATTATTTCTTTTCTCTCGTAAAATAATATCTCTTAATCCGCTTCATAATATGCGTAATGTACATACTGATCTTTCAACACGTCCTTTTGCCGCAGAAGAAAATAAGAGATATAACAAATTAGCTTTTGTTTTAATTCAACGATAACGTGTAAATATGAGATTAATCGTAAACGTATTAACAGTTATTAAAAATCACTGATTGTTGCGTCTAATGTAAATTGAGATGTTATATACACTGGGATGATGTTCCAAATGGTACAGGTCTGCTCTTTTTAGCTGCATTTAACTTACACTCTCTGTGTTATTTAAAAAAGAAAAGACATGCTTACGTACCGAGTACATATTTATCATATCTTCACGCTTGGAGGAGAAAGGAAACTGAATGCAGAGTGAAGTAGAAGACGCTGCTAAAATCAACGGATCTAACTGATGCATTCTAATAAAAATAATCTATCGTATTATTTTGTTATCAGAATATGTATATGTAATCACACTTCAACGCATGTGAATGCACTTACATGAAAGATACCTTTGTTAAAATTGCAAGTCAACAATAGTTTGGGCCGAACAATTTCGCAATGGATCAATCTTTTATTTGAACACTGGTTAACAAATGATGGATGGAAATAACATAAAAGTAATATTGACGACAAAAGTTCTATCTTCGTACTACTAGAATTAGTATCAGTTAAAAATATTAGGGATACTATTACTACGATTAATTCTATTATTAATAACATTGCTATTTTCGTTCTTACGAAGTAGAATCGCTAGTATTAGTCTAGTAAAATTAGCTTTGTTTTGTTATAAACTCGAGAAAGAAACGTGAACTGATTACAAATCGTGTATCAGGCAGAAGATTTCTTTTTTCACGCGCGATTTGTTTATTAAGTCTACATAAAGTGAAAATAAGTCTATAAAAAGTGTTATCATGATTGGACCGGGGTTTTGATGAACAAGGGATGACTGTCTTGTGACAGGCTCTTTCCCTTCATATCGGTCCATATATCGGCATAATCACACTGGTTCTACTATTAAGTTATAATACTTTCCTGATAATCTTCATAGTTTGGCAATGAACACTCTGTTTAGATTCGTTAAGTTCAACTTTGTTTCATTGGAGCACGGGCGAATGTACAAAGCAATGTTGGATAGCTTCGCATTGCGTGTTATTTTTATATGAGCCAGAAGAAAGATAGACTAGCGAATTTACAAGATTAAAATAAAATGACGCAATAATCTTTGACAAACCGTCATGATGACTGTGTCGTGTGTCACTGATCACGGCACGTCGCATTAACGTGAATAAACGTGTAACTAAACCACTTATAAACGAAATATCTAGCTGAACTGTAAAGAAAAGGCAGTGTGCAGCAGGCTAAGTGTGCGAGGACAAGTTTGCCAAGACGTTTTATATATGCACATAAGAGAGGAACGGTTCTGTCAAAGTCATTATTGCACATGTATCTGTAAGAAATGAAAAACGGTTGTGTGCAAGTTTATTATATGTAATTACAATGGACGTAAACTTACTTTGATTCAATGCTGTCGCATTGTGCGAGTAATGTTTGAAATTATTGCAAATACGGAATATGTGTGAAAGTATGTGTGTGTGTGTGTGTGTGTGTGTGAGAGAGAGAGAGAGAGAGAGAGAGAGACTAATAAATCACAGAATAAGTAAACGCATGTAATACACATTTCTAATCATGTGGCATAAATTTTATTTTTTATTTCGCTATGCGAGCGAGCGAGTGAGCGAGAGAGAGAAAGAAAGAGAGAATTGTTTCAGTGTGTGTAGGCATCTCCGTTATACGATGATTCGGCTGCCCTTTCCTACCATAAAAAGTAGCATTTTGGTTCCTTACAGTATATAAGAGACAATTTTATAAGATTAGACTACGAGAATTATCTTCCGCTTTGTACAAACGGCTTTATTTATCACTATTCTGTCGGACGACAGGCAAGAAATAGATTAATTATTATTTCGTACAACTTCCTTTCCTTTTATTTATTTTATTAATTATATGTATCGTATTTGCGAGTGCGTGCGTACGTATGCGTGTGTATATGCGTGTAAACAGTTGGTTTCCAGATGCCACTCGTGATTTTAAAAATCCTCGGAAACTTCGACTCTCTGTGATCGACTAGATGCACACAATGATATATATGGTTCTTGAAACATAATTTCATAATGCGATGTATATGATGTTTATCCATGATGAATTAGTTACTTGAATTTGTTTTGGTATTTTTAATAATCATCTACTTAAATTATCTACTTATGCGCCGCTTACTTAAAAGAGAGACTGTGATCTCTCACGGGCTACGTTAATCGAGCATTATCATGTAATTACATATTTATTTTATATAAATATATTTTTTTATATGTAGAAACTATTATACATAGTCGATTCAGAGAGAGAGAGAAAAAGAGGGGGAGAGAAAGAGAGAGAGAGAAAGAGGGAAAGCTGTCAACTTGAAGGTTTGACAATCAATATCAACTCTTTCTTGCGCAGTACTGAATTTCTGTATAAATATGCTATCACATGTGTAAATATTTATTATTTTTATTGTACAATAAATCGCGAATTTTGTCACATCAGCTGAATCGATGATGAAATGAAAAGATTATCTTATAATAGAGAGATTACAAATGTGAAATTTAGCGCATCAGTTATATGTTTCAACGTTCTCAAGCTGATGTGACAGAATAGCATGAAGTTCTGAATTTTTTATAATTTGTTATTTAATGTAATGACTGTTATGAAAAAATTGTTCTCTATTACAGACGTTGTAAGTTTCTGTTTCTTTGGTATTACTAACGTGTAAGCTTATATATCTCTTAAATTAAACATTTTTCTATGATAAAACTGTTACATTTATTTTTTCCTTCCATAATCCTTAAGGAAAATGATAAATCTCTCATCTACAGAGAATTCTTTCGAATAGAACGTAATAAAATAATCAGTAAAGCATGTTATCAGAGAAAATTACTTTATCGTATTTACTTAAATTTGATGAGAATATTTAAACAATGTAAATTATGACAAGTATAATCAGAATATTTTAATTGTATGATACATATTAAACATTATTATGTACGATATGAAATTTCAATTATTTAATATTAATAAAAAATTACTGTAATTAATTCTTAAAATGAAACTTCTTACATTTAAAAAATAATAAATAATAAAACTTGATATGTAATATATTTAAAGAAAAATTAAAACCAGAATTAAAAGAAAATTAAATATGTAATAGTATTTGATGAAACATCAAGGAAATAAAACCTTTTGAGGAGGACGTGAATTGGGATGATAAATATAATGAAGAAATCTTAATGAATTCATCGTCGTTATATTTATTTATTTGCTTTATTGTTATATGTCATATAATAGTTTTATATATATATATATCGCGATATCATAAATCAAATTTGAAAATAGGCTTTAAATTATAACAATGTATCCTTAGAGAATAATTGAAGCGCTCCCTGGAATATAGGTCAAAAAGCCCTCGTACGATTTCCATGAGCTTCAACATCATTATCATCATCACCATCATCATCATCAGCTTCATTGAATATGCGTGTGAGGACCGTTTCAATTACGGTATATCGTCGCTATGTATTGAACACTTGCCGAAATCCCCACCAAGAAAGATTTTCGAATGTTCAATCGAAATGAACATTTCATATATCAAGTGGTGTATATCTATATAATATTATATCATTACTAAGTCCAGCCGAGATAGCGGGTGACGTTTCTCTCTCTATGTACCTATTTTATTCATCCTTTCTTTCCTATAGTTATGTCTTGTGTTGTGTAATAATAACCATAATATAATAATAAACATTATTACCACCACAGCAATAATAGTATTATAATAGCACTGTCGCACTAGGGACGCACAGCTATATCTTTATGCGTTGGCGGCCCACTACCACTTTAACAATGAACAGTATTCATTGATCGAATAAGATTCAGTATATATAATATAATATATTATTAGTACAATATGTATTCGATTCGTGACGTTTCTTGTAACGCTTACACAAATTCGATTTCAAGAACCTGGTCATTTATGCGTGGCATTTCTGTGTACTCATGCGTATTTTTCATGTGGGTGCACTCGATAAAAACTCGCTAGGCAGGTATTACTACGATTAATATATGTTCGGATGTGTTAATCTGCTCGTAATAGGGTGTGATTTCGTTACGATGGTTAATCCTAATTAACAGTTGCGTTTACAAGAAAACAAAATGGGATTTGAAGATATATAAATCTACCAAGACGGCTGGACAACTGAATCTCGTAATTAGCAGGAATCGAGTTACTCGTCGTCATGTTCCCTTCGTTCGTGTGTCTTCGATCGTTTTACTGACGCAGCACCAACGTACAGTCGTTTATGCGGTTTGTACAATCGTACGTGTATGCAAAACAGCCGGGCGAAGAGATGATAAAGGAATCGAAGAAACATTCGGGCTTAGTAGTGGAAGTGACGTTTCAAGCGCGAGTGCAAAAGTGGAAAGAGAACAATATCCAGGTTCAAACTGAGTCAATTCAACGTCCAAGATCTCATCTCTTTCCGTCTTTCATTCCGGGTATGTCTTCTTCGGTATATCGCTTTGCAGCATTGGAAGTGATCGGAATCCCGTTTTACGAAGGAATTATTTACACGATTGTTAATATCTCGCATCCATATAATCAACAATGCTTTATGCAGCACAAATAGAAACGCGTGCTTCTCGATCTGCATTATCTCGCATCTATGTGTAGAAGCACGAGTGTCATCAACGTAAATAATAATAATTTCAACCGGTTTCGCAATTAATTTCTGCCACATTTCTAAATTATTTCTACTGCAGAAGCGGAAGTGATACAAGCGTCATCATGTTTATATCTGGATTCTCTCGCGATAAGTCGCAATCGGTGTGTTTCTCTATCATGCTATTCTGAACATCACGAATTCAGAGCATTTTCGATGATAGAAGAAAATCTTTATATATATATTAGTTAATCATCAGCGCGCTTATGTCAATCAATAATTAATAGCAGAGCATACAAAGCATGTGGCAAAAAAAGGAATCTACACAACAATTGGGTTCCTACACCGTGTCGCTGTTTTTCTTACTCACGGTGTCGATTGCTCTTATTATATTTTATATGTTGCAATTAATTAATTTCCACAACGTATTAATAATTACGATTGCATGAGGATTCGTCGTCTTATCATCTAGTATGACAAGTAATGTGGAGAAACCGTGTTTGAACGAATATATTGAGAGATAATATAATTTTATGCGCCTACAAATAATTAATCCAATTCAATATTCTATTGCTACTACGAATTTCAGATGCACATTTTGTTGCGTCGGGTGAGAGATTGAGACTATCACCGTGATGGGTTCACTCATCGCTTCCTAGTGGGCCCACTTGTTCCACGCCTGCAAGCAAACCAAGTTGACACATATTGTACGCATCAATTTCCTTGTTAACGCTCGTTACATTAATTTGGAATTTTGAAAGAAAACTTTTAATAAATAAAAAATAATTTTACCGGATGTTGTTTATCTTGCACAGCGTCGGGTATGCCCCACGCGGGTGGATCCATTTTATTCGGTTCGTTTGACGGGATTTCCGCTAGCCCAGGTGCCCCAAACTGTCCAGGCAACAGTGTCAATCCTGGCATGAGGGACAACGTCGCGGCGTTTCCATTAGCCGGAAAGGGTTGCTGCGTATCTACATGGCCCTAGAGACACGAAAGAGTCGTTATAAGTTATTGAATTTTGAAAAAGGAACACGAGTGTATTAAAGCAGCAACAACAACTCGGCACAATACGATAAAATGTAATAGATTAGTAAACTAGAACGTCCGAGAGAATGATTTGTTACCTGGAAGGTAGAGTCCATCATCGGATGAATCTCGGGTTCAACGTTGGCTAGACGTTGGTTGTAGGAAGGATTTGATCGAAACATCTGATGCCTGTCGATACCAGGCGCTAAGTTGCAATTAGTGGCCCAGGAACCGACTAGTTTCTCGTTGAGCATCCAATTAATGGACTCGGCATCCCCACCTGGACCACCCAGACCCGTAGCCGTGTAATTCTTCCATGCTCTCTCAGTGCCGATAGGTCGCGGCACCTTACGATCCTCGAGCTTTAACTGACTCATCTCTTGAGCAACCTGTCCCGGCGACGAGGGGGATATTGCGGGCGAGCCACCGTTTTCTAGACTGGTAATCAAATCGATACTGCCACCGGGCTGCGCGCCGATATTCGCCAGATGGTTGGAGAATCCCATTTGGCTCATCATGGGATCCTGATGCGGAGGGTACGTGCTGTGCGGCGCCGGTGCGGCGAACGGCCAGCGTGTCGATTGAGCGGTCGTCGAAATGCAGGTGTTCACTGCCGGCGTCGCTCGCGAGGGCGCCTGGTACTTTCCCAGCGGGAAATTTCCGAGCATCGCTAGATTATTGGACTGTATCGCGGACGGCGGCGGTGCTGGCACGGTGGCAGCGAATATATTCGCCGGATGCAGTCCCGACCCGGCGGCGGCGGCGGCGGCGGCGGCGGCGGCAGCATTGAACATCGTCACTTGCGGCTTGCTCGTGAGATGCATCGAGCTCGAGAAATCGGGGGCGCGCGGATTCAACCTCGACATGCTGACAGTGGTGTTGATGACAGAGGCAGATGGCGCGATGGTCTGAGCGAAACTCTGCATGTGCGGGTGGAACGGGAGCAGGGGGTGGCCGCCACCACCCTGGCTCTCGTTTGGCACCATCTTTAACAAGCTAGAGTTCACGTTCGGATGTTCGTATCCACCGCCACTGTTTGCTGCCTTGAAGAGACCAACATCTAACGCCGGCTGTGACGTGGAAGGTATCACGTGTGCTGCCGGTTGATGCGTCGTCGCGTTTCTCGACGTCAGATCTCCCTGATATACTGCTTGTCTATTGAACTGCGCCGCCATGCTCGTTCCCATGTCGATACCTTGCTGAGGGATCACGGGTCTAGCCACCGCTAGACTCCCAGGCGGCTTGTTGGGTAGCGGATGTTCGCTGTAGTTCGTCGAGGATTGAAATTGTGCGGGCTGCATAGGATTGTTGTGCACCGAGCAGGATGCTACATTGCCCATTACGTTATTCGAAGCACTGCTCGTAGCACCCGATTTGCTGGAAACCGGGGAACACATTGTTGTTCCACGATATCCTGGAGCTTTCGATGCGTCCACCTGTATTTGAAATTCGAAACTCGTTCATCATTGCTTTTATTACTTCTCCTTCGGAAAATGGCAATTAGTGCGATCGCGCTATATTGATATAAAAAAATATAATACACATACAATATAGAATACAAAAAATTTCTTCTTATCAACGAATAAATTTTGTAAATTTTCTATACACACATTGTCTTAATTTTAAAAATTGTTTAAATTTGGAAAGCTTAAAAAAAATGTTCCATTTTTAAATTTGCTTTAAAATTATATTTTTTTAAGGATTCAATTATCAAATATTCCGCGATAAATGTGGAAAAAAAGCAAATAATTCGTACCTGCGGTGGGGAACTATCAAACTTGGCCGTAGACGATCCCGAGCCCGTGTTCGATGATACACCACCACCAGCAACAGTAGCGAAATTCATACCCTTTTGAGATTCGTTCTCTCTTCCGCCCCACATCGATTGTTGCGTAACTTTGGTGAAAGTATCATTGAACAGCGAATACTCGAGAGGCGTACTGTTCGACTGTTGCTGCTGCTGTTGTTGCTGCTGCTGGTGCTCCTGCATAACGACGGGAGTAGTGCTACGAGCAGCTTGCTGCGATTGTTGTTGCGTCGATTGTTGCTGGGATTGTTGTTGCTGCGGCGGCGGCGGCGGCGGTAACGTTTGCGTCTGCGAAGATGCTACGGGCGGCGAAGGTGTGACGCGAATGGAACTGGCTGACGTCGAAACGGTCGAACTTTCTGGACAGTTGGTCGTCGACATAACGTTGCCCGTGGCCGACGACGAGATAGTGTTCGTTCCAAGCGGATAATTTGATTTTCCGGGATAGTGAGACGCCATTGTTGCTTGGGTAGACAAAGTGGACAGTGGTCGGCAGTGTTTGGGCGATGTACTCACTACAGACTGCTGTTGCTGCTGCTGGCTGGTTGTGTGAGCGATCGCCGCTGACGTGCCTGACATGACAGTCACAGTCGCGGCTTGCGCCACAGGCTTTTGCTGCTTATTCGTTGGTACGGTATGAGTGGCTTGCATGACTGTAGTGGAGCTGTGAGTCGAGGCAGTGATCTCGGACAACTTTGCCGCGAAAGTCTGCGTGGTGCTCGTCGTGACGATCTTCGTCCCAGTTCTACCAGCGGTCATGATCGCGCTCGTGTATGACATCGTCGTCTTGGTGTTGGACGAGGAGGCCATTTGAGCGGCCACGGCTTGCGCGCGTTTTTCCGCTGTACACGTTTGCATTTTAACGTACTGTATACTAACTACATGTTTTATAAAATAAGAACTCAATACAGAATAGCAGTATATAAATATAACAATAATTACGTCAACTGCAATTTCAATCAATAATTGCAAAGCTAGATTCAAATGTAAGAGTAATAGATGTAAATATTACCACAAATCAATGAAAAAATTAACTTATTAGTATAGATTAAATTTTTCTGTCAATACCAAAATAAATACGGTGTTACAACTATTCCTAGTAACAATTTTACTCATTTCATATTACCTGCAGCTACTAATCTAGGTGCTGTCGCACGTGGCAAAGAAGGCGTGAATGTGCCGGCAAGCTTAATGGTGGACGACGAGCGAAGAATCAATGAATTAACTGTAGATACACCTGATGGATATCCCGATTTGTTAACTTGATTGCTAGTTGTACTGGATGCCAGACTAGATGGTTTATTTACAGAGCCAACTTTCGTTTTATTTGTCTAAAATAATTCATAATTAATTAATTTCATCGCCCCGCACCTTAAATGAATTTTAATTTATAACATAGATTTCGCACACTTACAGCAACAGTAGACACAGATTTGTCCCAGGTTGTTACGAGGTTATTGAGCTTCGATTTTGAGAGCATATGCAATATATCCACTTCTGGTTCCTTAATAAGTGTTGTTATTAATGAGTGAGCTTGTTTCGTCGCATCAGAAGATCCCCTGAAAACATAAAACGTATTACATTAATAATATTCAAATTCATGTATTAATTATAAAATATAGTATAGTTTGTTTCTGTAATACGACGCACCATCAAATACTCACTTAATTGTAATAATTCTTTCGCCTTGACATTTACTTTGCTTTTCCACTTCAATATGCGCGCCTGTTGCACCACGAATAGCGTTTATGTTGCTACCACCCCTCCCTATAACTCGACTGATAGCATTTGGCGGAACAGATACCTTCTTAGAACGGAATGGTGAATTCATAAATCTTCCCGAATCGTCCGATTGTCCCCTATCGAAATCATATATATATCGTATCGTATCATATCGTGTGTGTATATATATATATATATATATATATATATATATGTACCTGATTCTATACATAAAATTAATTTTTTGTCCGAGCTATAAAAGTCCGCGTTAAAAAACATTTACGAATGCGTATATCTTACTTTCGTACAACCTCTTTCCATCCCTCCTCACGCTTTCCGCTTTGCTTCGGACTCGTGTTACTCGTTTTCGTCGATGTGTTCAGACTATCGCCATCATAATTATTATTGTACGATTTCTTGCCTTTGCCGGAAACGTAAGTCTCGTTACCAGTCGCTTCGAAATCCTCCCTATCAGCAGGATGTCTGGAGGACTCGAAAACTAATTGACCTTTAAGTTTCCGATCAGAACTGGTAGTTGTGGACGCTCTGGTGGTCGTGACCGAGGTTGTCGACACGGACATGCCACTGGTAACGTTAGTCATAATTCGTCTGCAAAAATTATCGCTATATAAGACAATATTGTATTAACATAGTTGGGGCGACGTAGTTCTATGTCATTTTAAAATCATATTCATTTTTATTCGTAACGCTTATTTATTCACGATGATTCATGATGCAAGACAGGAAGAAAAGGCGTTTCCTACTTACTTCTCTGAAGCGTTATTTTGGGATTTAGTCGATGTTGCTGTGTTTTGAGATAAATTAGTGTTTTGTGCGAGAAGTGTTTTGGGTGAACGCTGAGGAGATATATCCTTATCGTTATTACTGGGATTATTATTATTCTTCTTCTTTTTCTTATCTTTCTTCTTTTCTCGAGCTTTCACGTCGGTACTACTACAGCTGCCCTGACTATTTGCATCAATTCCACTATCACCCTCTTCTCTATCAGGATCTTCCGGGCTTCTGTTCACGGGCGATGGAACACTCTCCATTCTTTCATCGCCTGCCTCATGTTCGCTATCTTCCGCCCGATCGCATTCCTCATCGCCCGATTTTTTCCCGCTTTCTTCTTTATCTTCGAATGCTGTCTCGTTCTTTTTATATTCCTCGTGAAGTCTACGTTTCACTTCCTTTTTCTCCAGCTTCTTCTTTTTCTTTCTCTCACGTCTTCGCGCTGCAGCTGCTTTCTTCGATTCCTCTCTATTCTTTTCCATGTCGAGCTCTTCAAGTAGTATAGTAGCATTTTTGTTCGCCTTAGCAGCCTGAGTCTCTTTGGCAGCTCTAATCACTTTAACGCAGTCCTGACACTTTTCCAGAAGCTCTTTGTCATTGATAGTCGCTATATACCTTGTCATCTCTTGGTCACTTGGAAATTGCGTAACATGATTCACCATCCATTTGACAACCTTAATATGGCCTTTGCGAAACGCGGCCATCAGACAAGAGACCTAATTGTCATCACAAAAGATGTTTTACAATTGCTCAAAAATTTCGAAAGAGAGAAAAAAAGAAACGTAACCGATATTACATTAAATAACCTTTCCATTTTAAATATATAAAATAAATTATGCAAATATTTTTACCTTGCGATTATCTTGCGAGTCGATATCTGCATGCGACTGATACAGCATGTCTATAACACTAAGATGCCCACCGTTTGCAGCCAACCATAGCGGACTGTTCCCTTTTTTATTTTTTACTTCAACCTGGGTGCCTCTAAAAGAATAAGAAGACTGATTATTATTGTGTTCTTGTAAAAAGAAACCTGATAATGATAATGAAGTGAACAAATTACTTCTGCAATAAAAGTTCTACGAAACGGCAGTGTCCTTTATCAGCGGCGATAGTAAGAGCAGTATCACGGGATGATGGAACAGGTGTCGCGTTAACATCTGCACCTTTGTTGAGTAATACGCGGCCAACTTCGACATAGCCACCGCTTGCTGCTTCCATCAAAGGTGTCAAACCCGTCTTCATAAAAAAAATAAATAAATAAAACCATAATTATTTCGCATTGGTAAAATAATGTACAATCTCGAGTATTTTGATCAACAACGTAGTTCGCTAATCGAACTCCTTCAATCAAAATTTAACATACTAATCTACGTCTTGCTGTGCTTCCACAATATAATTATATAATACCGTACGAAAGCATGATCAAACGTGTATACGCGCTTATTATTATTTACATTTTGTATTATCTGAATGTTGGGTAATATATATTGCATTACCTTTGCTCGATGCTCAACATTGGCTTTTCGATCGAGAAGAAGACTAACAACTTCGTGTCTTCCTTGAAAACAAGCGAGTGTTAATGCTGTATTGCGGTTGGTTTCTATCTGCGCATTAATATCGCTGCCCATATCCAGTAATAATTTAACCGCCGCTACAAATTATTATTAATATATATTTTCTTATCTGTTTAGTACAAAAGTTATGCGAAATACAGATATCAGTTGCAATTTAATGCAATTAATTACATTATCAGATTAAATTGATGATAAAAATGATCAGAGATCTCATAATTAAATCATAATTTAATTTTTTACCTGTATGACCGTTCATAGCAGCTAGCATAAGAGGCGATATACCCAGCTTCGAACCTGTGCGAGAATTAATTTCGGCGCCGTGGCTAAGTAAAAGCTTTATTATGTTAACATAGCCGCCCGATGCTGCGAGGCTTAAGGGCGTGTAATCGGAAACATTGCGATGTTCTTTGTTCGCGCCACGGTTGAGCAGCAGTTCGACCACTTCGAACCTTCCGCCGCTGCATGCAAGCGATAATGGCGTATCCTTGGTACGTTCGGATTGCGCTTCGATGTCGGCTCCATGATTCAATAAAATCTCTACTACTTTCTGATGGCCAGCGGTCGCAGCCAAAATAAGTGGCGTAAATCCTTTTTTATCTCTGTGCTCTGTTATAAAAATTGAAATATTTTTACATCGTAAAATCTGGACCGCATAACAATATTTTCTTCTATGTTATGTGCTACTACATGTCGCATGATGACACATCTGAATTAAACAATAGCACATATGCTATCATTTAATTCTCAAAGATATATTCGGAAATACTTAAATCCCCCGATGTATAAATATTACGTCGTAATAATGTACATAATGCCATGTACGTGTATTGTTTTACTTACCTATGTCTGCACCACGACTGAGAAGAAGTTCCACGAGGTCTTCGTGTCCTCCTGCACACGCCAATGTTAGTGCTGTATCATGATTGCTGTCCGTTTCCGAGTCAACGTCCATACACGAAAACGACGTAGGTGGAACTTGATTGGTCGCATATCCCCCAACTGTTGAGATATCTTCGTCATTAACAAATCATTAATTTTTTCATAATTTGTCATTAAGAAATCTTTATTAATCGATTTCTAAAACTATTCTTGGAGAAATTATCGTTAGAGTCAACTCTCACCTGTCGCTGGGTCTAACTGATAGTTCTGCGCCGGAAAATTAGGAGTTTGCTGAGCACTGGCAGTTTGTTGTTGCTGGCAAGATTGTTGTTGCGGCAAAAGAGGATACCTTGCCTTTTTACCTTTGCCGGTCGTGGGCGCAGTGTATACCTGTTTTTTGTCGGGCGCGGCTACGTTAGCAACGGTCGTCGTGACCGGCGCTTGAGTCTGAGTAGCCACTTGAACTTGATTGGTGCTGCAGGTGGTGGACTGTGCAAAACCGCTCGACTGATGAGGTATACTATCTATAATCCCGGTAGTTCCGCTCACGGCCGGTAAAGTTTGCGTGGGAAACGCTAGTTAACAAGCAAGACCAAGTACAATTAACAATTATTACAGCACGGACACATTATTCATATCGATATATTTACTTATTTGGGAAGATTGCAGTAACAGCTGTGGCTGGAAAGTTTCGGGGTTCATATGCTGTATGCATTCGCGGAAGTGTATGCTACCTTGGCGAAAGCCCTCTTCAAATGCTCTGAGACGGTTTTTGAGCGCCGGATTTTGCAAAGATTGCGCACTTGTTAGTTGTAAGCCTGCTGATATGTCTGCCTCTATCTGGACGCCAGCACTGGTCACTTGTAGCGATGGTAAGGTCACTTGCAGCGATTGTAGTGTTGGAAGAGACACCGTTGGTACGGATAACACTGGGTCAGTGAAATATTCCTGGGACACGTGCGGACTGCCGCTCTGCTGAACGATTTGCGTAGTTTGCAGATGTTGCTGCTGCTGCTGCTGTGGTTCTTTATTGCTTGATACATCTAATCTCTTTAACTCAAGCTTTTCTTGATCTTCCGTTGCTACAAATAAATGAAAAGAATAAAATAATAATATACTTAAAAATCTTATTTTTACTATTTTTTAAGGAAGATATACGCACCATCCACTGCGTCGTCAAAACTGATGGAGCGAAAAATTTCAAACGCATCGTCGATAGGAATATCCGTGCCATCTTCCAGTTTCAGTACTCTTTCATTAGCGGAAAAGGTTTTGGATTTTTGGCCGCCAGTGAAGAACGCGCAAGTATTTTCTCTATACTTTCGTGCTAACTCGGGATCTACTTGTTCAGGAAGATTCTCTTGCGTTTGCTATTGAAAAAAATCAAACAAATGCATTTTACTATATATAACTAAAGCCTTGTCGAGATCGCGGATCGATTTCTAGCGTCGTAGACACGAGGCTTAACAAAGTATTAGTAACCAAGTATCTAACAACTTGGCTATTAACTGTGTACTGATTAATTTACTGTTATTACTTTAAAAATTACCAGGCTGTGTAAATGATGATGCGTAGGATGCAAGTGCGACATCAATTGAGTGGGCATGAGTATGTTGCTTGCACCATTACCGACTACATTGGTCTGTTGTTGCGATTGAGGCTGCTGTTGAGATTGTTGCGGTTGCGGTTGCGTCTGCTGTGTCTGCTGCTGCTGCTGTTGTATCTAAATCAAAGAGAAAGTGAACAATACTCGCAACAAGTATGCAGACAGGACAGGAAGTAATTTTTTTTTAATTCTACCTGCACTTGATCCAACTGAAGTTGCAGCTGTTGATTGAGTTGCTGCAATTGGTGCACCTGCTGTACCTGATAGGTGTGTTGACGCTGCTTTTGCTGATACTGTTGTTGAAGCCCAGCCATTATGGTCGCCTGCGTTTGCTGTAATTTCGCCATTGCTATGCCAGAGGCGGCCTTTCGCACATTTTTTCCTTCTTTCTTAGATACGGGTTTAGCTTTCGGGCGATCGCTAATAGCGGTATTCTGGCTGACATCGCTGCTCGCAGTGATAGGCGATTGGGAAACGGCTATGACTGTCGGAGGAGTAGAGATGCTCGGTGGACTTGGTGTGGTCGCCGAGGAAGAAGTAGGAACAGTGATTAGGGACATGGTACTAGCAGTTGTAGCAGGTAATGGCGCAAGGGACAAAGGGGGTGAGGAGGGAAATGTATTCGTAGGAAATGTTTCCGTCACGGTCGGGGCTACGGACAGCGTCTTCTGGAATTGTTGCAAGCCCATTATTTTACCATCTAGGTAAGCACTGCAAACCAATGCTGCATCACTATTTCCTTGGTACGATAATGCACTGCCGGCCATGCCAGTCGTACTGCAAACTAAGCCTTTCAGGCAAAGTAGGTGCGTTGAAAAAATATATTCGCTTATACAGATCTTTAATTTCGAGTAAACAGGTAAAGTGAAAAAAAAGATACCATGAGATGACGTTGTCGACTGAGCTGGTAAATCGATGTTAAGCATTCCTGGTAATAAAGCTTCTGTCTCACTGGGATCTTGCTGCGGCTGCGGCTGCGGCTGCTGAGGTTGAGTTATGATAGAATTTCGAGAACCAGAGAACACATGCGCCGCAGCTTTCATTTGTAGTTCTCGGTCTAGCCTTTGGAAGCCATAATTACATGGCTTGAAAGAGAAAAGACACGATGATAAATGTAAAGTGCGATACAGTTATAAAATATAAAATACTAAATATTCTTAAACTCATAGTCCATTAAAATAGTTGAATATTAAACAAATTTTGACTCTTTTGCGAGGAATTTACTGAGAAATTTTATCGAGAAGCACGCAAGTACAAGGACATGTACATATCACATCAAACATACCTGTAATTCTTCAGGTATCTGTTGCTTATGAAGGACTTGATTTGGTCTACTACTTTTTCTTTCAATGACTCCCTGCGTTGACGCTGCCGGCGTCGGACTAAGACTAATATTAGGTTCCGACAAACTGGTAAACCCTCCACTGCCCTTATCAAGAATATTGGTATCGTCCTTGGTGGTAGCGGCCGATTCTCCTGCAGGTTGCGAACGTACTTGTTGCGCCTCGGCAGAAGTAAGGCTCATGTCGGGCATCATCGTCACTGATCGATTCTTTCTCAATAACGACTTTTGCGTATTGTGTTTCGGCTGAAGATTTTGCGCTTGCTGTTGCTCGGCAGTTTGCTGCTGTTGCTGCTGCTGTTGATGTTCTGATTGCGTAGAGGTTTGTTGGGGATGAGGAGGTACGTGTTGCTGATGACTTATGTGCTGCTGATGTTGCTGTTGTTGTTGAGGCTGTTGTTGTTGCTGCGGCTGCTGTTGTTGCTGCTGTTGTTGTTGTGACAATAACATAGCAGATGTGGGTGCAGCATTATGTGGAGTACTCATCATAATGCTATGAGGATAATCCAATAAAAGTTGGACAACAGCTGTGTGACCACCTTTGGCTGCTTCTATCAGCATGGTAGAATTATCCTGCAATACAGTTTATGAGGTTACATATTGATATATAGCTTTATAAAATATCAAGATATGCTTCATGCAAGTTGGACACACATTTTCGTTCTATTATTTAATTATTTGTCCACTGAATTGAAATGTACAATTCTCGATACCTTGCTCTTCTAAACGCAATTATCAATTAACATTATTGCTTCATATCAATACTAGTATTGGCAAATTGTGACGCAATTACCAATTAACATTATTGCTTCGTATCAATACTAGCATTGGCAAAAATTGTGACAATAGTAAATCCAAAATAATAGGGAGGGATTCCTTATTAAATTATTTAGTAAGTAGAATTCACCGTGGAATTTAGAATTAAATTTAGAATAAAAATAAAATAAATTGCAAAGATACAATAAATCTTAACTGTTTGAACGCCAAGAAACGCGAGCGTGATTACGCTGCTCCTGTTTTACATCTGCGAATAACAAGTAAAAATAAAATTTGGTACGTAGCTTATACGTAGCTTTTTTATTTATCATATTTAAAAGTAAAAAAATTTTTAAATAAAAATTAACCTAAAACCGCTAATCAATTACCAAGTTACAACAGAAACAATAGCATTGATCGTCAAATTTGCTGCAGAGTCTTGTCTGACATTTTTCCTACATATATCAGAACCTGTCTCTGGCACTCAAACAATTTAATATTAAAAGTTGATTTTTTGACGAGAGTCCACACTTATGCGAGTAAAAATATATAATCACAAAGCAATAAGTTTTCGAGTGCTGTCTTTTCGACACTTGTGCCTACTTTTAATTTATGAAACGGGTTCGCAGACTGCGCAAGAAGTAGTTCCACTACTGCAAGATGACCACCAGCGCATGCCAACGAAAGAGGTGTGTGATCATTGTTTGTTGTTTGTCGATTAACATCGGCACGCTTCGATATAAGAAACTGGACAGTACACAGATGGCCAGCCCTGCAAGCCTTCATCAGTGGAGTTCTACCCCCTTCAGATTCATGTTCCTGTAACACAAAATAGTGAACTCAATGTATCTCAAGAAATTTGAGAAGATGCACATGAAAAAAAATAGTTTTAGTATTATAATTGTTAATAAGACACTTACAAGATCAGCACCAAATTGTAACAGAAGGTCAGCAACATCAGTATGGCCGTTTTCACAAGCATACGTCAATGCTGTATCGCCCGTTTGCGTCTGTGCATGAACATCTGCTGCGGATTCCAATAAATATCGAACAAGATCCAAGTGTCCCTCCTGCGCAGCTTCCATTAACGGGGTAGATGCTCCCAATTCAATGTCGGCTCCTGCCTTGATTAAAAAATCGGCAACTTCGAGAAAGCCGCCGCAACAGGCCAAGGTAAGTGCCGTTTCCTGCGTTTCCTCCGTTTGGGCGTTGATGTTCGCACCTTTTTTATTAATCAGAATCACTCATATTTTAAATCCATTAAATCACCAACATTACTATCGACTGTTCGCTCAGTTAAAAAGAGTTAAAAAGGTCACTCACCTTGGCTCAAGAGCAGAGCAACCATTTCTTCATGTCCCTCTCGCGCTGCTTCCATTAGTGGTGTGTACCCCTCATCGTTAACTTCTTCAATGTTCGCTCCACGTTCAATCAGCAGCATAGCTAGATCTACATGTCCTCCACAAGCCGCCAGCGTTAACGGAGATTCGAAACTATCCGTCGGCATATTCACTTGGGCACCTGAGTCTAAGAGTAAACGGGCCACTTCTACGTGACCGTCCATAGAAGCTTCCATCAGAGCGGTATGCATCTCGTCTGTTTTATGTTCCTGTGATAATCAAATATATCAATCACTAAAATTATTTATACAATTATTTATACAATTATCGAATTAAAAGTGCAACGTGACACGTCTGGGTGCGAGTCGTTCACACGAGACAGAATTTCTGAGGGAGAAGCGATTGCTAAGAGCGCCACTGTTGTAACTTTACTGTTACTGTTGCAGCAAACAATCGCTGTCAATCGAAAGACCGGCAACATGGCGCATCCAATCAGAGTCGATAACATCGTCCCTTCCTTTCAATTTTACCGTCCTTAAAAATCCTTACTTAACCTTCACTGTAGCTGAGTCATGTTGTGTGTGTGCGTGTTATGTTTACGAAAGTAGTTCAGATTTAAGACACAGTGTATTGTGACATGTCATTACATGACACAATGACACAGTGACATCTAATGTAGCATAACATATTGTTATAACGTACAACGTCGCAGATATTCGCATTAAAAGTGTAGTTTAACAGTGAAAGTTTTTAACAGAAAGTTATTAAAGTTTTTAATTGTCATCTTCGTGGAGAGGTAAAAACAAATGATCATACCTGATCTGCACCCGCTTCCAGCAAGAACCGAACCATTTCCAAGTGCCCCTTGTAACAAGCCAACGTTAATGCGGATTCCTTAAATTCGTTGGAATGAGTATTAATACCAGCGCCGTGCTCGAGCAAGATCTTGGCAACTTCAACGTGTCCGGCGCTTGCCGCTTCCATCAGGGGTGTATGACCGTTCTCATTGTGATCTTCAACGTTGGCTCCCGCATCTAACAAGACGCGCACAACTTCTTTGTGTCCGCCAGCACATCCGTACATAAGGGGAGTATTACCTATAATTATTATCCTTAGTCGTGATGGAGAATAATAATAACCTCCGTGATATTTGCGAATGGAAACAAGAAATGATTCCTCTCAAGCCATGTAAGACGAGAGATGCGCATGAACAGCCAACGTATACTTTACCTGAAGTAGACTGAGCATTGACATCCGCACCATGTGCGATCAGTAGGCTCACGATGTCCACGTGCCCTGCACTGGCAGCTTCCATGAGCGGGGTACAGTCCCCCTTGATACCACGGTCTTCCACATTGGCGTTCATTGCTAAAAGTACCTGTTTCACACATAAGGAGAAATGGTACGATAAACAGATTTATTTTATCAATTTATGGAATAAATTTCGTATTAATTTCCTTAGTCTATAATTGCACGATTAGAGCGCCAACTTCAGGTTAATGATTCATATGACAATTGTATAAACAAGGAAAAAAAAGTTGAAACATAAGATATTGATGTTTTATAGAATTTTTTATGTAAACGGTAAACATTTCTCGTGATTGATCTATAAAATATTAACATATTGTTGACGGAAGACGTAAATTGGCGTCTTGCATTTTTTAAACGTTGAAAACGGGAGATAGCAATAAAAAAAAACTACTAGCATTATTATTAATTCTACTCAGCAATTTTTAATAAAAGATTTCGTTTAATAAAATATTTACATTGTTTTGAATAGATGCATGCATAGTTGACATATTTTCCAAAACTGTGCAGGACAAACTGAGGCAAAATTTATTTCACAGTGTACCGTCAACAATGTGTTAAGATAATTAAAATGTTATCATACTTTTAGCCAAATAAAGTTAATTATTAAATATTACAGCTTGCAATTATTAGGCGTGTAAATTAATTCGATGCTTTTTTGTGAGCCTTCGTTCACTTTCTCTTTTTTGAAAGGAGATACGTCAACTACCCGGTAGATGGAGAAGAGTATTAGAAAACGATGCCGAAAACGATTTTGAAAATTGATATGCTTATTACTCTTTTGTAATAAGGGCTCAATTTTTTCAAAAAAGGACATCGAATTAGTTGGCGTAATAATTAGTTGATTAATATATATATATATATATATATTAATTATTATTAGGTAATTAATATATGAAGATATAAGCATACTACGATTTATGTTAGATATATGTTAGACGTTTAGATAATTGGTTAGATAATTAGCTAGATAATTAGAAAATAATTACAGCTCATATTAGTTAGATAATTAGCAGATGTGTAACCATTCGGATGTCAAGCAAAGCCAGATTTAGTTTTGAAATAAACAGTATGCTTGTGTATCGTGATGTGTTGAACAATATTATTCTTATAATGTCTGAGTGACTAATCTAAATTTATTCTAGTAATACAATACTATATGAATAAATTTAAATTATCTATCATGCTACACAATAATAAGATAAAGATAAAAGTCTTAAGCTTGTAATAATAATCTTATTATTTTGAATCAATATCTAATACCCCAGTGTAAGTAAGAAAGAAAGGAAAGAATAGGACATTCCTGTGCAGAAAATTTATCTTTCATTATCAATTTTGTTACTGTTTTTCTTATGGACAACTTTTTGTATGACAAGGAATACTGTCAAATATATTATTACATCCAAACTGATATGATTCACAGATTAATATCATATCAATTTCGTTCAAACAATCACTTTCAACAAGTGCATCGAATGAAACGTAACACAAAGTAAAGCATATCCTACCAATTTTCAAAGTGATAAAGGCCCTCTTTAATACAACTTACAAAACATAAATTTATGCGGGTTTGCAATTAAGCTTTATTGATCACATAGAAAAACACGAATACACAAATGCACGCACACGCACACGCACACACATCCCATATATTCTATTTAGTGAGAATCACAAATGTTAAACGTGTGTACCGAAAATTATTTACCCACACGTGTAACAATGAAGCGCATCATGCACCACGATAGAACAATGTCACACAAAGAATACTTATTTGCAGGAAAAGAGTGTAGTCATATTTTGATCCAAACCTGAGCAAGTTCGTAGTAACCAGCCGAACAAGCTAGAGAGAGCAAACTTTCACCCTCCTCGGTAGTTTCGTGAACGCTACGGCCTTCCGTTAACAATTTGCGCACGGTACGGACGTCCCCGTCAGTGCAGGCTTCGACAAGAGAACGCTTCTCGTTCGGTGCGCGTGGATTGTCACTGCGCATACGTGTTAATGCTGCGGCAGCCTCATCCAATGCACAAGAAACGCTAGATGTTAAACGACGTAGCACTTCGTGGTCAGCCAAGTGCTTTCCATCACCTGATGACAACTTCCCAATACCGGCTGCTTCGAGAAGTGCCTCGAGACGCGCTTGGGTTTCAGGATCTACAGAGCGCTCAGAGTCCTCAGGCAATAAGAATTTCGGTGATTCTGGATGATCTTCGTCTAAGTCAGCTTGCTCAATTGGAAAACACTCCACCTACAAATCAGAAAATGTCAATCAACGAAGCTCGATACGTGAAAACATAATGAATAATAATTAAGTAAGAAATAATCAGTTGTACTTGATATACAACTTGGTTCGCAGTTTTATCGCGCGTTACACGTACTTTATTCGCATCTACGTTATCACCGTGCGCCGTTATCCGCGATTGTCATTGACGAATGTACAAAGGTGCGAGTCGCGCGAGTCATCGCATCGAGATTTCCGACTGGCTAAAATTGTTGAGCAAGGGGATACTCGGCGGCAAGCGGGGATACTTTCCAGGGAATCATCCGTCATGATCTCGCGCGTCCCGCGATGGGCCGCGTCGCGCGACACAGTCGCGACGGTGATCGCGAACGCGAGAGACAATAAACGCAAATCGGGAACACGGGTGAAAGTATAAATACGTGTTTTCTAGGCGAGCAGCAGCAGCAGCAGCTGGCTTCGCGCGGTCGGCGAGCGGGACGATAAGTGACGATTCAGCGTTTAACACTTATCGATAGTACGTGCGCGATGCTGTTTCTCTCGTCTCGAGAGAAAAGGAGCGGCTCGCTCGCGACGACAGTGACGCGCTGGGCAGCACTTCCACCATCGTCGGGGACTCCGCGCCTCATTATCGCGCGACCTACACGAACCTCGCGTCCTTCCATTTGTTCTCTCTCTCTCTCTTCAGCTTACGACGATCAGCCGAGGCAGTGCGAGAGTAATGATCACGATGATGGCATATATCTCTGGTAAACGTGATCTCGTTCGTCTCCTAGCGCATAACGAGGGCGATCATCGAGACGCTCGATGATCGGGACGCAACGATGTCGAGATTCTCGCGTTCGTCGTCGACGCGCAGGCAAACGCGAGACGAGCCGCGCAAGTATCGCGGAACGGAATAGAAACACCGTGCGAACGCCGTAGTAGGAGGATATAGAATAATATGGTGGCTCTGCTCACCGTAGTCGTCGTCGCTTCCACGCACACGACTACGAGTGGAGCACGTTCACACGGACGCGGGGGAAAAGGACAGACCGCACGATGATGCACACACGTACGAACGATCAAATCGACGGCGAAGCAGCCAGGAGACGATCGATCGAAGCGAACGAGTCGATCACAGTCTAGAAGATTAATGCGATGGCTGTTTCATCGGCACGCGAACAGTGCGGACAGTCGCGAGCAAGAACGCGACACGGCTGTTGCGAGGGGGAGCTACCAGGTGGCGCAACGCTCGCGATGCGAACGAACGAACGGTCACGCTCACGGGCTCCCACGTATACATACACGTGCATACGGTGTATGCACGTGCTATGACACGTCGCGTGCAGGGCATGGGTTACACATGCATCTGATGTATCGGTGTTACGTACGTGCGACGGTAATACCCAAAGGAGAGTGTCTTCCTCCCCGTTTTTGTTAAAACTCTGCAATATTATATATTTTGATGCAAAAAGGAAAATCATCGCTCTAAAGTAGAAAACAAGTTGCGGAGAGGGAGCGACAAGGGGGGCAGTTGCCCCCCCCTGGAATTGAAAAATTGCCATGTTAAAATTCTAAATCATGACAAAAAGAGAACAAATAAATAATGCACAAATTATATATCTAATATAATAAGTTTCGAAATTAAAATTTAGAGTTTCCGATCTTTAAGAGAAACCTTGAGGTTTCGCCCCTTTAAATTGTTTTCTGCGAGCGCTCATGGTTGCGACCTGTATTCGTACGCGAATCGCGATTATGGTGCGCGCGAGCGGCGCGTGTGCGCGTGCCTCTGCGATGCGTGCGCTGGAATCTGGCAGAGTGCTCTAACCAGCGCGATACGCGTTCGCGTCATCGTAATACGTTCATTCTTCCCTTCGTCGCGTTTTCTCTCTCGCTCCCTCCCTCTCTCGCTCTCTCTCTTTCTCTCTGCCAGCCCGCACACACGCGGATACGCCACAGGGATGGGAATGACATTCGAATTCCGCGGCTCTGCGGTCACATCGCGGCACTCTGGACGTGAGGTTAAAGGTAGAGATCGTTTCGGAGCACACACGCACATAGGCACAGACACACTACTTGTTCGTCGTGTTACACACTACACAGTAGAGAGAGAGAAAAAAAATAAGCACGTTGAAGATGGTAGAACAATGGGAGTCAGGCGAGTGACAAAATTACGAGAGGTGGATGCATCGAAGCGAAAGCGGGCGAAGAGAGAACGATGTATTAATTAGCTGCGACGACGCTATTTTAGCATACAGCGATATATATATATATATATATATATATATATATATCTCCTGGTTACGTAAGTAGCAGCATACAAATTCCTCATGTTCTTTCTTCCTTTCTTCGTCCATTTCTCTGCAATTAAGCCATGCGAAGCGGCCATCTACGTGCAAGCACCTTACGGCATCTAGCGAGGAGCGAAGACACCTGGTGGCACCGAACTCTACGTCGGGCAACGAACACGGATAATAGTAATCCCGGAGGGTGGGACGTAAGCCAGGGGGGAGATACGTGAGGGGGGCGGTGAGGGGCGTCTCGACGCCCTCGTGCGATCGCGAATCCCTTCAGGATCGTTTCTACCTACGCCCGTTGACGTTAAGTTACAGTGCAATGCCTTGAATTCTCCGTTATGTACAGTTTTAATTTTCTAACGTTTTGTAACAATTATTGTGCAAAGTTAAATACAAATTTCTTCGTACACACACACACACACACACACACACACACAGATATTACATACATATAAATCTTGAAAGAAAGGAAAAGCTGGAAATTATAATTGAAACGATCTGATCTTAAATTATGGCATGCAACGTGAAAGAAATTATTTCGATTGTGATAATGGCTAAGCTGATGCTGATATCGATCGATCGATAGATGCAATTGTATTAAATAGCTAAGCGAAATTATTTTATCTTAATAATGTTACGTTTATCTAAATCGACATTTTATTTACAATATAAAATTTAAATTACTGACAATACCCTAATTTGGAAGACACATCTTCAAATAGATTCGTATTGAAAGAATCCTACTTTATTCACTGGTGTTACATACGTAAGCTCAAGCACTTTTTTATAGATTGCAGATAATTCTTTCTGCAACTTCTTGATGGACAATAAAACTTTGTCGAAATTAGTTTTATCAATCTTAGTACGATTGGCTTTTAAGTGGCGATTAATGATAACGTTGCACTAATTTGCACCGAATCCCAGAGTAGCTGTTAATATCTGTTTTACGTTACACATCTATTTACGATCCATCCGGGAAAGGGAAACGGAGTTAGTTGAGGTTAATCGAGAATGGCCGGAAGTGTGACGAGTTTGACTTCGAGTGCATCTACAATGAATAATTCTAGATAGGCAACTCGACGATTTGTTCTTACGCTTCTGTCACAATGTGGACAAGCGAATGAAATGATTGTAACCAGAATTAGCGTTTGTGCAAGCGGACCCATAGCCCCGATCGTGTCACCAAGCTTAGTGGTTAATTTCGAGACGACTACGTATTCTTTTCTAGATTAAAATTTATGTTTTCATATAATATATGTATATGTGTATTGCATGTGTGTACGTGTGCGAAATATATGTATATATATATAAATCAATATTGTGCAGGGTAACTAAATTTTTCTAGTTTAGCGCTAGCTCGCATCGACGTAAATTGCGATTCTCACGATTTACTTGACTGCTCCTAATTTCTCGAAATTATTCTTAGCTATCTATACACTACTACAGATGATAGACATAGGTTGTTCTTTTTTCGCTGCATCTTCTGAGCTAGTGCAACAAGTTGGAGTGAAAGAAAGTATATTTCTTTCATTCCAACTGATTGCACTGGTTCAGAAGCGCAGCGGAAAAGAAGAAACCTTATAACTTCCAGAAAAAGAGAGACGACTCACGCTTGACCAGTCGCACATTATCGATGCATCTTTGCTTCAGATTTCAATAAACTGATTTGGATCACTCTCAAGCGATTGTAAAGCAATCTTCATAAATTCGTACGTAACAATATACAAGCTTAAGGGGATGCTGGAGCTGCTAGTGAACTATTTTTTCACTATAGCGATGGTAATTGCAGTTTCGAAAATTCTCTTTATTGCTTGTGCAGAATAAAAAATCCTTTTCCACAAATGAAGTATAGATAGAAAGAAAGCCCGCTCTACAAGACTTTATATTCAAAATGGAAAAAAGTTAAAAACTTGCATTTGTCTTTTCTAACTTTTTTCCATTTTGAATATAAAGTTCTGTAGAGCGGGCTTTCTTTCTATCTATACTTCATTTGTGGAAAAGGATTTTTTATTCTGCACAAGTAATAAAGAGAATTTTCGAAACTGCAATTACCATCGCTATAGTGAAAAAATAGTTCACTAGCAACTCCAGCATCCCCTTAATGCGGAATCATTTTGGAAAATTATGAACAATATTAACGATGACATTATTATTGCTTTCCCGTTAAGTACTTTCTTTCACAAGTGCATCACATATGTATGTACAAACAAACAAAATATAGGCACAATTTTACGTACAAGTTTGTCGAAATTATCATGGAACTATCACAATGGTATCGCGACATACACGTGTCTGTGTGTGTGAACAAGTGTGTACAATATATATGCATACATTTAAACGTGTGCACACAAACGTGTCATGCATAGATCGCTGCGATCGATCGAACGTGTAACGTAACGTGCGCGTCCACGCGTAATATACTGCCAATATCCACGGGTGCTTGGAGATTATCGCAGGAAGCGTTAGCGAGAAACGAGAGGAGTCGAGAACGTCGAACTCAGCGCGTAACTAATTCGAGACCGAGGTGCAGCGTTTTTTCCGAGAGAATACCTCGCAACGCTGCGAGCGTGTATGCACACATCCGCTCTGCAATGACAATTACGAAAGCGAGGTGCTACGTCAATGACAACGCCGTTACACGACACGGTGATAACGACGACGGTGGAGAGATCGACGCCCGCGCAAAAAATCGCGAGTCGCCGATGCGTATTCGCGAGGAAGCGTGCCCGCGACACTGCGATTCGATTCGCGAGGACTATACTCGCTCGAGAACGTACGACATGCACACACGACACACACACACGCACACGCACACACCACGAAGACGACGACACACACACACAGAGCATAGCTCCTACACTCAGGCGCGCGCACATACACGCATACATTCTCTCTCTCTCTCTCTCTCTCGCTTTTCTCGATCTTTCTCATTGCCTGTCTTCCCGTCCATCTCTCTCTCTCTCTCTCTCTCTCCCTCTCTCTCTCTCTGGCTATCACATTCCGTCCCCGAGCACACCGTGCTCATGGATATCTTATCACGACGTGTTAGCGGTCCTCTCTCTTGGCGTTTACCTCGGCAGCGCTGTCCTCCTCGCTCTCCGACGAGTCTGTCATAAGGCGCGGCTGCAACTCGGAGAAGGTTTCGGTTTCCGACTTCGTGGGACTCGAGTTCGAAGACTGGGGGGTCGACGAGGTCTTCCCAGTGTCGTGCTGCAGGCTCGATGCTGCTGCTGCTGGTGTTGCTGGTGCAATTGGTGCTGCTGCTGCTGCGGGTTGCTTTTCGTGCGTCTGGCTATCCGAGGTCGTTCCTTGTGCTACATTCTGCATCTTTACCTTCCAAATAAATCATATGACACACAATTATGCCGCTCGAGTATCCGTATCGCGACGAAACACACCACGTACACGCGACTCGCTGTACGACTTCGCGACAATGAGCCTTTAAAAGCACGGTCGCCGTCATTCACGTAAGCTAACACCCGCCATTTCTACTATGGCCGACGACGATGAGAGAGTCCCGGATGCCTCCTCTCGGCTGCTCGCACATCCGTGATTGACTCGCGATTCCGTGCGATTCGACGAACCGCGGCGGCACCGTGCTGGCGCGTAACTTCAATTGCGCGCGAGTTCAATTGTGCCGCGCGCCCGTCGCAGCCCTTTTCCCTTTAAAAGAAGCTTTAGATCGCCACACGTTCGCTGAATCGCATAGAAAAGGAAACACTTTTCTATCTCAATTATTTCAAACGGATTAATTATGCTCATCGAAGTTTTGTTAATATTAATCATTGTTAATAATGATTAATAATAATTAATAATAATTTAAACGTAGTAAATAGAATGCGTGGGCGGGCAAGGGACGAAGCCCCTCCCTTCCATAGTTCCATGTCCATCCCAAAAAGTTCTAAGCCTATCCCAATCCATTACCAAAAGACGAAATATTATTGGTGGTAAATAACTTTGTGGGGAGAGGGGAGAGAAAAGAAAACTGAAACTCTGGAAGCCTCGGCAAAATTTCAATTTTCTGTTCCATTCATTAAACTTATGTTGTTATAATAACTTTCTAATAAACAAAGAGAATTGGCTAAAATCTTATACATAAAATTATTTTACATATATGTATACATATAGGTATATAATTATTAACATTAAATTTTTGATATTTTTCTTGATTTTTATAAAAGACTATCAACGATCTACAAATGTGTTTTAATTTAAAAATGAATGGAATTAATTGAAACTTTTCTGAAAGTTATTTTTATGTTGTATATTATAAATAAGAGTTATAACACATGAAGAGGGAGAGAGAGAGAGAGAGAGAGATGAGGAGAAATATAAAATAATGTAATAGATATTACAATTATGTTAATATTAATATATTTTTAACATAATGTAGTTATATAAATATAAGTAATAAATTTTATATAAATATATAATTTATCAAATGCGTTCTAGATTAACATAATGCACAAGTGCAGTCTACAGACTTTTATTTTTCTTTTTGTTAGATGTGACAGGTTTACATTATTTACATGTATTTATGTGCATTATACAAATGGTTCGATGTTCATTTCCATTGCGGAGCACGGAACGTTCAATTCGAACTTGGAAAGTACATCAGGATGTAAAACTCCCATCTTCCCTATCACTTTGCCGTAACAGACAATTTCAGCGCATCGTTGCGGGAAGTATGTTGGATCTGTGTGAAAAATAATAAATATTTGATAACAGAGATATTCATTAAACTATTTTAATTAATTCTCTGTATTTATTTGACATTGTTCAATATTAAACATATTTTTTAAAGTAGCTCTTACCGTCAGCTGCACGCAGATAATATCCATCCTCATTTTTATTGGTACTCCATGGCACTTCTAACAATAATAACACTCTATCTACCAAGCCGTGAATGATCTCAAAACCAGCAGATTTATTGGCATACACCGCGCATAAGTGACGTATATTGCGCGCGCCGACTTCCGCCGTATCGTCCCGCAGTACAACATCGGACACCTCAAACAGTTTGTGAGGCAGCGGCATTTTTTTGTTCGCAGATATCGTCTTAAGTAATCCCGGTAAGAGTGAAGTACGCGCAACCTGCGACAACGATCTGTTTACGATCTGAAACGTCTTATTCTTAGAGATAATTGTCCCAATAAATTTATACCTGGAACTCGAGAGTTTTCGGATTAGATATGTGAACCGCTGGTATATTGTCGATTTTGTGTCCCAACTTGTCCGCCACATCTTCACGTGAACACTGTTAAATAAATGTCGAGTTATATTATTAATATATTTTGTTCGAATTGCAAGATATTTGTATAACGTACCAGAGAAAAGGTTAGCGCTTCGGTGAATCCCGCCTGTGCTAATTCTATTCGTATTTGATCAGTAAGTTTATTCAACGGAAACTGCAATTCACATATTTATATTTATGTAATTGTCTAACAATTAATTATAACATTTAAATTAATAATCAATGAATAATCGGGGTCACCTCTTCTGCGATAGTCGACATATGCGGTATGGTCTTTTCTATCTCATTGTATCCGTAGGCGATCGCGATGTCTTCGTAAATATCACAAGAGTGTATCACATCGTGTCTTGTCGGTGGTATCTCCACCATTAATTTATCATTATTCTTTACGTCAGTTTTCAGGGACATTTTCGACAGTAACTGCGCAACCTGCTCTGGCGTTCGCCTACAACAAATTACATAATTTTTAATAATTCTCATCTTAACAATTCTCGTTACTATTAATAACATGATTCTCGATTACGTACTTGATGCCGATATAGTTTATCGCCGTATTGTGGTCTATCTCTTCCATCCGATATTTCAACTCCGGATAATAAAAAAGTCGATTATCGGGATATATCACTTCCACAATTTCAGCTGTATATTTCGTCTTACAATATTGACTAAAGGAGCAGACTATAGTGTCCACCACTACCCTTGCCTGCGTGTTTGCATGGTTTATTATTATTTGGTGCATCAATAAAATTACTTCATATCTTACATTTTTAGATCTTTTTCTAGCTTACCGTTTACATATAAAATAACATAAAGTACTTGTTGCGTACCTTGGTAAGATCAGTTGCGGTACATTCAATGAAAATATTTTTCGTGTTGAGCGTGATCTTCGTGTGATCTCCGTTAATGATAGGAGGAAGGGATAAAACAACCCCATTGCTATCGTAAACCACTGGGTACACAGGACTGTCTTTTATGATGGGCAAATATTGTTTGAGTTGTGCATGCGTCTATAAACCAATGGACGTAAGTGCTCACATGATTTGCACGTAATACTATTCTCAATATTATTTATACAAATAGTAAACGTAACAACGGAATACGTACTGCATATAATTCCATGATTTCTTCTCCTGTGTACTCTTTAGTCTGATTGAGCGGCTTGAAACGTATCTCCGACGGAGGCCGCGCATCGTACAAGAATGGGCCTTTAATTGTATCCAAGTCGTGCGTACCGATAGAGACCAGACTGCGCTTCCTCCCTATGTTCTGATGCAATTTATCTTGAAGATCGATAAAACTGTTGTACGAATCCTGCGTTAAAGTGACGTTTCGCAAAACAGCAGCAACTATGTGCCCTCTTACTTTTAAGCACTAGAAAGTAGAAAGAGATAATAACTGATCAGTATCAAGTCGACTGCAATAATAATGAATTTTTTATAATTAATTATAAATTTTATAAATAATTATACCTCCGAAGTCATTACAATCTTTTCCATTCCTGTCTTAGGTTTTATTGCCTTGTAACGTGGAATGGATATCCTATTTAGGGTAAACATGACAGATTCTTTATATATTTGATTATTAAATATATATTATAAAATATAATAGTAGAAAAATAAAATTTTTTGACTGCAAATAACATAAATTGTCTAAATATTTACTTATTTAGAAAGATAAGCAGTCCAGTACTTAAACCTTCCAAGCACAGAAGGTCATATCTGTTAGCAGGTATGTCAATTTTATAAATGATCTCGTCGGATGCATCAATATCGTGGTCAGAACCTTGTTCCTTTGCTATCATTTGTTTCTCTGTTGTCTGTTCATAAACAAAAAATTAAAAATTTTGTATAAGATAAGATATAAACATATATAATGCATTAAAGTTTAACACTTACCACTTCATCTAATTCCAAACCAAACTTGAAGCACAAGTTTTGGAACTCGTCATCGGCTAGAAGAAAAATTTACATATTTTTTTGTCATATGTTGTTTAAAACACAGTTTATCTTGTTCATATCTGTCAAACGGAATTCCATATTTTCTCTTCCCGCAACGTGAGTAAAAATAAGAAATATGACAAGGAAATTGATGTAGCAGTAATGACAGCAATAACAATGTTAAAGATAGCAATAAAGATTTTAGATATATTACTTTGACATAAATCATACAAAATTCTCTCTTTCTATTGTAATAAAAATTAGAAATACAAAGGTATATAACCAGCTTGTGTTATTATTTCAAATTCTAGGATATTTCTATGTATTATGACTTACAATATGTCTTGCCCAACGCTTTGAACAGTAAATCACGTTTTACCCCAATAGTTGGCATTTTTAAAGTAGATCGTCAATAACTGAGTAAATCTCTTCTGCTTTTATTGTTTCTTCACTGTAATGTTACTGAAATAATTTTTAATTTCTTTGTTAGTCGCAATTGGGTTATAAGCAGTTTTAAGGTTAGAAAATGTAATCAACACAAGTTGCATGTGGATTATCTCTTTGATATTTCGAAATTAGTTGGTAATTTTATTTAATTTGACGATGCTGCATATAGCAACTGATTTGTTATCAAAAAATAATAGCTCAGGTCAAACTAACGTACATCTGGTCAATTACACCCAATTGCATCACCCACCGGCATGTAAGTGACATTACACTGACGAGATGCCATCAAAGACCACAGCCATATGGTCACAATACGTGACCATCTTAATCACTCGGTGAGGATCGAAAATAATTGAAAAGGCTTAATTTTATCGATCAATATTGTTTGCATTGAAGGTTATTGACCGAGTATTTTAACCTATCAATTTAAATCATTTTTCCGACAATAAACAGATTTATTTATATATATAAATCTATTTATATTGTCGGCAAAATAATTAGATCGTTAGTAAAATAATAATCAGACAGAATTGGGCATTTATCCGTAAATAATAGCCAGTATTTAACTATTTATTACACGAGCGCTACTTCTGTAGTAACTTACTCGAATATAATAACTTACCCCGTTTACACGCAGTGAATTATCGGTTTACCCCGTTTAAGGTGCCTTTTCATGCAGCGAATTTTTCGCTGCGAATGATTTTTAGCGAGTAGCGAATAATTCGCCGCGAAGTGTCGAATAATTCGCCACGAATAGTTTGTGAGTGTCACATCTGTATGGTTGCATGTCAACAATAGTAAGAAAATATTATACATAGTTGTTTTGAAATGCTTTTAAATATTATATTTAACAAATATAGATTAAATTATTACTTTGTAGGAAAATCTTGAAATCTTTGTAATGGACGACGAGTCGGTTATAAACTGGACTTGGTATAACCACCAACTGCAGTGGTTATTGCATATGTACAATATGTACAATAAGCAAATTATTATTATATTGTACAGAAAAGAAAAGCTGCTGCAGTTGCAGCTACACTTTTACATTTGAGAAAAAGTGGAAAAAAAAGATATTGTAAAAGAAATATTGGATAGCACCCATTTTTTAAGAAAGGAAAGTGCATGGATTCTTTCATGCTGTGCTACCTAAACTCGTTTTAGAAGATTTGAGATTTAATAATTACATACGCATGTCTGCAACTCAATTTGAAAAGTTAACATTCTTAGTTGGAGCAGACATATTCGCTCCTTGCGAATATTCGCTACAAGCTGAAACTTTTCAGCGAACAGCGATTACTCGCTAGCGAACAGCGAATGATCACGTGACCTTCATTCGCGGCAATTATTTCGCTGCATGAAACGGCACCTTCATGGTATACCATGGAAACACTGCTAGATATCACCACGGCCTCATGTTAAAATCGAGGTAGTAGTACGACTCGACGGCAAAACGTTCGCAACTCTATTTTCACCAATTTTCAATAAATAGTATTGTTCAACGACGAGATGGACTTTCGAATACAACTCAACAGCGACTCGAGAAAGCTTATTATATAATATATAATTATAAATATTATAACAATTATTAGAAAGTTTATGAAATATAAAAGTGATTATAATGTTCAATAAATGAAACAAATTTTTCATTAGTACGAAAAATTAGTATTAAAAGTAAGTTTTTTTTATTTATCCCACCAACCAAACCGCTCACAAAGAGTCCTGGAACTAAAAGGCGCATTACGTCAGGACTCTCCGCCGGTTCCACGCTCCCGGCTAAAAAGGGTGATTTTGTACGATCTACGTCCCCTGCCCCCAAGAGGTTCGGCCACCACCCCCGCCCACCCGGACTGCGCTCGTCCAAAATGCCGTGCATCCCTGTCGAGACCAGGCAGAATGCCCCACGGGTGGGTCATGCTGCCGAGTCGGTGACACTAAAACCGCGCCCGAGGATGGAAGGGTAGGAAACCCGCGGGTCCGAGAACCCCGGCGGGAGGAAGGGAAGGGAAGGGTAGGAGGTCCGCGGGTCCGAGAGCTCCGGCGGGAGGAAGGGAAGGAGGCCCGCGCGGGTCCGAGAGCCCCGGCGGAACAAAATTACAATACATATTATTATTAACAAGTAATAACAGAAATAAGATAAAAGTGTACGCAAGTGTAACAAAGCCAGTAAGCACAGATACAATACACACAAATATAATAAAAGCCAATAAGCAAAAAATAAAAACAATTTGCAATATAGTAAACTAAATTAATTTCGCATATAAATAACAACAATTTTCCGCGTCAGGGTGGCGGGTGGGTCCGCATGGCGCGTCCGGGTTCTCAAATTGTTGCGTGTCGCGACATCGTTGAACTCGGGCACAGCCACATTGGAATTCGTTGTAAACGTCGGATACGTCATCAGCCACTCTTAGTAGCCTCCGTTGAGAATCTTGATCTTCTTATGCTTTGTGCCAGGATCACATTTCTCGAAAATGTCCTTCAGTATGTTCAGATAAGTGCTGGTCGTCAAAGTTTCCTGCATAGTGTTCCAGTCCACCAGAATTATTACGTCCACGTACTGCGCCGACCGATGCTTAAATAAATCGAATGACTGCTTGTCCTTGTGAAAGCAGTCCGCGAACTTGTAGCCCAGCTTTCTGAAAGCAAACACACCATGATGAACGTTCCAGGCGCGTCGATGAATTGAAAAAAAGGATATTTTATAAAATTAGAAAGGTTTAAGCGAAAAAACATTATGCGAGATGTTGTATTTACCCCGGGTTTAATTTCCAATTGTGGAATGTTGATGCACTTGTCGAACGTAATTTTGGAACCGTCATAATGAGTCTTCTGCCTGACGTCGATGATCAAATACCTGTCCACCTCCATTTTCTCCACCGCGTCGTTGTGCTTCCTGGAACTATGCTCATAGCGTATCTCTAACTTTTGCCTCAAGTCTGCAAGTATGTTTCTCACTTCATTTATCTAGAATACAAACATTCATGTATTTACGCACACGCAGCAGCACACAGTTATCTGGCTGGTCACTCTGGCATACACTGCCATACACTGCTGCTTACCCGATCGACGGTCATGTTGGTGGAATAGATGGACTTGCGGTCCTTGTAATCCTGAGTTTTCTTCAGCCACTTGACCGTGTCCAGCCATCTCTTCAAGAGGATATACGCAGTCTTGTAATCACCGTTCTTCTTCGCCATCTCGAACTTCTGGCGCATAGTGGGAAGCCTCTGGTACACGCTGCGTGGCTTCTTCCCCACACAATTGACTCTCGCCTGCTTCACGAGATCATTTACGCAGGTATACCCCAAATTCGCTCCGTTGGGCATCGTTGCTCGCTCCCGCAGCCTCGATCCTCGCCGCAAGATTGGAGCATCCAGTGACACTGGCGACGTGTTCGGCGCGATGTGCTATCAGTCCAAGGATACGCGTTAATCGCTTTTAATCTACTTAGGGCCTTAGCTCATAGTGATTCGCAGAAGGGAACGTACCTGGCAGGTGCCGACGTGATATTCGCAGGTTCGCGCCGCGAACGAGAACGATCGCGCGACTTGAAGTATCTTCGTGGATCGTACGTGTCAGGTTTACGTCGACGGATAACCCGTCCTGCCGCGAACGACGAGCAACGACGTACCTCCAGGACGGCAACTCTCTCTCTCTTCATTAGGCGCACCGGACGATACCGCGACGTCAAACCTAACCTCTCGTACGTAACTCGAACACCAAGATAAAGTTTTGACGGCGAATTTTGGAGGTTAACCTTTTCTCGCCCCGCATTTTTGCGCATATTTAGGTTAGGGCCAGCGCGCGTACATTGCCGTAGCACTTTACGCGACGCGCAAGCCATCGTGCGTTGACGCGACAAACCTGTCAGTACATGTCGGCCGCGCAGGGTACGTGCGCTGGCCCTAACCTAAATATGCATACGGATTCTTCTTTTTGAAGACATTTATGAAAAATGGGTCGGAGGTGCTACTTGTGCAGTAATTATAAGGAAAGAATCAAATCAACCGACACGTGATCGACACGAACCGTAATCCGTATGCATATTTAGGTTAGGCTGATGGCAGAGAACGCGACGTAAGCGCTTACGTCGGCCGTACGGCGAACTGGAGCCGGGAGCGCCCGACTAGGAAAGACTGGATGCTCGGCGCGGCTTATATACCCCCACTCGGTGGTCGTGGTGGGGGTGTGACGTCACGTCGGCGGCAGTGGCGTAGCGCCGCGGGGCGCGGAGCATTTCGCGTAACGCGGAGCGGTAGCGTAGCACACTACAAAGATGTATTTTAGATAGCTTCTTCGCGATGGTGCTGCCATCGTCGCACAATATTTGCACAATAAAATGCTTTTTACAAAAATTTGACAATTTGTACGCACAAAATTGCAGCGGCCACCACTCGGGATAAAATAAAGGAATATAATGAAGCTTTTAGAAGTGACTTTAGAAGCGTAATAAAAGAGAAAAGTATACGTGAAAATCTTGTACCTATACATACATTGTATCTTGTCTTACATACATACATGAGTTTCACATATACTTTTCTCTTTTATTACGCTTCTAAAGCCACTTCTAAAAGCTTCATTATATTCCTTTATTTTATCCGGATTATACCCCTTTATTATACCCCTGTTTAATTACATGACGCAGTATCTGACTGTGTTGCAATCTGTGTCTATGATTTGAGAGCAATTTTTCATGATACTTTTAACATATTTTATTAAACAAGTGTCACTTTAATATTTAAAATTTTTATTAGTTTAGAATAACGTGTAGGTTTAACGTTAAAGGTTAAAACGTTTCGGAAGGCGATGCTCACACTAGCAGGTCTGTCGAGACGTTTCACGTCTTATAGAACAGGGATTTAATATGTAATTTAGCTAATGGTTTTAGAATGATTTTATTCCATGAAATCCCATTTGCCATATCGTGTATACATATCTTCATTAAAAATATTTGGCATGAAAGTTGTAACATCTACTAAGTACTTCAATTGTAAATTAATAATTTTGTTTTTGTTTGTGATGAGAAAAAAACTACATAAATAATAAGACTAGAAAAACAATTTACAATTTTGTTTAAACTATTTTCATATAAAAGATGGGAAAAATTATCTTGATCGTTGAATATATGTAATTGTAATATAGTTAAAAAAGATATGATTCTAAAATTTTCTAAATTTTCTGAAACACTTGTACCATTTTTTGTTAAAAAATTTTCTACTTATATCTTAAATACATATCTTTTATAATTATTAAATAAAAATAAGACTTTTCTCATAACATATCTGTGGAAGAATTTGAAGCAACTTAAGATTGTAATTTGTTTTTCAAGTTTGTTATAATTATATTTATATCTCTTTCTTGTTCTTATACATATACACGATATGCTCAAACGAAAATCAAATATGTTTTATTCACATTTGACACTATTCTCTGACATCGTTACCTGCGTAAGAACAAATAATATTTTGCTTTAAGTGTATCATACACATCCTCCAGGGAATATCTCATATCATCTGCTTTTATAAGAATTACCTAGCATTAAAGAGATCTCTCTCTGTTCTCTTTCTCTCTCCATCTCTCTTATATCATGTATTATTACAAAAGTTATATTACAATAAGTTAATTGAAAAATGCCGCTTATACCTCGTTCCCCTCTAAACTTGTAAATGATGTCACCGGAAAACTAGAAAATCCTCGTCGATTTCAACAGTCACGCCCTCCTTAATTGATCAGCGAGCTGATCATTCTGAAACACAAGATTTAACAGGTCAGCGTTACCTTCATTAAAAGACTTCACTTAAAAGACGATGGTAAATAGCTCACCCATATAAGTAGTAGAAAAACGAAATAAGGTAGAAAGCTAATTTAACCCATCCCTCTCTTTGGTACATGGACAAGTCGTACGCGTTCATTATGCTTGTCGGGTCGTACAACCCTGACTCTGTCATTAGCGGTCTGTTCATGTATCGCCATACGTGATACGCTATCAACGGCACGTTGATAAACAGCGAGAAGTACTGCTCGCTGATTAGAAATAAAAAATTGATCGCGATGTGTAGTATGTACTCCGGAAGGACCAACTGAAATCAGGATTTGTCATTTCGTGACACTGTGTGCATCACAATATCTTATTAGCAGTATCAGTATTCCTGCATCGAGCCTTACCGGATTCAAGTTGTTACACTGGTCAATCGGATTTTTGTATCCAGTCTTTAACTCATCAAACGTGATCACCTGAAAGATTTGACACATTAGTAACATCGCCCGCATCCGTATTACCACTCGCAAGGTTATACGCGTTGCTCGGTGCGCGAACGCGCATCGCCGCGCTCGTTATCGCTCAACTACCGCGTGTAGACGTGTCACGTGGAAAATACGTACGTGAAATATCGCGAAAAATATTAGGAACGCGTCGCCAATTAACGCGACGATGTAGGAAAAAGCGGCTAAATTGAACGCCATTCTGTACGGGCGGACCGACCAGCAGCGAATCCACACGCAGTATCAGATCGATCACGTGATCATCCCGCGTTATCTGATATGAGATGAGAGTCCAGTGACTTGTGCTTGTGCGACTTTGTATTGCGACTGGTCATCGTTCAACGTAAATGCAAATTAGATTCGTTTCCTCGAACGAATGGATAAATCGAATAATAGGAGTTGCACAAGTGTACATACTTGCATACTAGTACGATCGATCGATAAAACATTTATGAGGAATAATTTTTTTTAAATATGTTTTACTAAGGTGACGATCCAGTTGACATTTTAGATGTTTCAGAATACTTTTTATCCTTTTTTTAAATAAAAGAAAAAAGTTTTAAAGCACCTTACGTCATTGTGCACATTAATATGTAAATTAACCGTTCGTGACATATCGTAAGCATTGCACCTTTATTGCTCTCGTAAATAATATAAAACGTACGTACATAAGGTATATATCCCAGCAAACACAGTCATATAACAGTGATATTGCCACAATATAACAGAATGTAACACGCAATATAACATGTTCGTTACATGTAATGTATATGTTAGTTGTAATTTCCCACTCATACGAAATTGCAGTAATATAACAATAATATAACGTGTTATTAAAATGTTATTTAAATGTTATATAAATGGAATATATATTATTTATTCTTTCTTCCTCTCTCTACAACTACAGGTGCATGTTTAATTAATTTTCCTAAACGTTATGTACAAGTTCGTACTTTCCTCTTATTTGTTATTCGTTCAAAAATGTACCACTTCATCGTAGAAATGGATTTACGATACAAGTTGTGCCCTACCGTGATCACCGTTCCTATATATATTTTGTATTATATTTTGCATGCGAGAAACGAAGCCATCTACCGGACAACTCGACATCTGAATGTTAAAAATGATATATAACATAGACATAATATGCAAATATTACAGTTATATAATATCGCATATTTCAGTTATATTACTGTTATATTATTATAACCAATGTATAACAGAGCAATATAACAGTTTTATAACGCAGTTTTATATTGCAGTTACAAAGTAAATTATGCAACCTCAACATTAATAACATATAACAATTGTTATATTACGTGTTACTTCTGTGTTATATAATAGTTATATTTTGTGTTTGCTGGGATATATATACATTATTTGTTGGAAACGAGGAAAATAAATTATCTATTTAACAGTTCTGATCACTATACAAAATTGTGAGACGCAACACATTGTGTTGCGCAGTATGTATCCCTAATGAAAACTCAATCTCAGATTGTTCTAGTGAGATCAGGATTGTAAGTATGATTTAACAAGTGTTGCGACTCCACTCTGTTCGTCGCTCTCTCTTGATCCTCCCATCTTGAATTGTAATTCGAGAGTATTTCTCTTTTCGGTCGCAACATGTGCTTGATGTTGCCGTAATGTATATCAATTTCCTTGAAAGCGTTCAGCAGGAATATAGCGATTATGATAACGAGAAAACCGCAGGAGGCGCCCAGCGTGTCCTCCGCGCTCATTTTCTGCCATTCCCGGAACAGGATCGCGGACGCCACTATCACCAGCGTCGTGAAGCAAACATAATAGATCGGCGTCACGACCGACGTGTCGAACAGATCGAGCGACTTGTTCAGATAATTCATTTGCACCATGATACAAAGTATCACGCTAAATATGAAGACCCACGTTAACCAGTTCGCAAATGCGTTCTCTTTGCCGGAAATCGTCTCCTTCAGCGCCAGTCCCAAGCCCTTGCAGCTCATGACGGTCAGAGAGCCAACGGACGAGCACAGACAGATGTACACGAAGATATTTTGCTTGCCGTATGCCGGACCGAAATGGAATATGATCGACAGGGTACATATGATAACGATCAGGACGTACGACACGTAGCCAGGTTCCCTCACTTTGACGATTAGTTCGCTCAGGCTGCCGACTTCTTCTTCTTTCGGCGAGTGTAATACTATTATGGTAGAACCTAGGATGCATAATAGACAGCCCATCTAAAAGACAAGTTGCAGCGTTGAAGTCACAAATTATACCGTAATGGTAAATGTGAATATTGATATTTTTATTTATTATTTTTATATTTATTTAATACACCTTTTTACTTAAGACTCTACCTTACCTTTCCCAACAAATTTAGTTTCTCATTGAGATATTTGGATGCTAATACTGCCGATACCAGAACACTCAGTGCACCCAAAGGTGTCACGAGTGACGCTGGTGCAAATGCGTATGCGACGAAGTTTGCCGCTTCCCCTATTCCCACTGAAAGATTCGTTAGTTTTATGTGACTGTAAAGATCATTTAGTAGCTTTCTTGTTGTATCTAAATGTTTTGAATTTTATACATACTAGACAGCAGACCAGCCCACCATATCCATTCTTTTAAGTAGCCGAAACCACCGGATGATGCACGTAATCCACCATACCTCTGAAGTTGAATCAGAGCTTTTTTCTTTATAATGAAACTGGCGCCTGAATAATAAAACAATAACTTATAACAATAATTTATTTCTCTCCATAAATGCTACTTTGTGTTTCTTATTTACTACCAATATGAATAAAATATTTTGCCCTCTTTGAACAAAGACATAATGAGTACTAGTAATAATGGAGCACAGTGTGATTAATATGATAAATATGTCTTTAATTTTTTAATAAATAAATCAGTTCATATGATGTTACTAACCTATGAAACCGCTGGAGCTAATTGCTAATCCTAAACCGATATAAAAACTCGTCGTGTCATAATGTGTAACATTATTTGTCATTTCCGTCGTCGAACTCATGTATCACCGTTAAATAAAGATCGAACTCCGCCAAATTTTGTATGTTGCAGTTTTAGCCGGTTACATTTGTGGAGTAATCGAAATGACCACACATTTATTCATATTGCATATTTTCGAGCGAAATATTTTTTGTACGAGGTAAACTGCAAAATAAAGATTGTTTCCCTACGAAAATCCATATCGTTTAGATTATCGGTCTAAAATTCGCAAAACACGAAGAATGATCATGAAGTCTGAATCTAAATAAGAGCGGTATTCAAAGTCCATTCTTGTATACTGAACTATCTCTAAGATAGTTAAGATACCTTTTAGATAATAATACAGCTCTCTGATTGGCTGATAAATATAAGAACGGACGAATATGAATACCGGCCTTAAATGTTGACGAAATTGTCGAGTACTAATCTGGGCATTTATCACGTAACTTTTTCCCTAGGATGAAAAATGAAAATTTCACGTGACTTTTACGTTTGGGCATCTATCACGTAACTTTTCCCCTAGGATGAAAAATGAAAATTTCACGTGCTTTTACGTTTGGGCATCTATCACGTAACTTTTCCCCTAGGATGAAAAATGAAAATTTTGCGTGAACTTTTACGTTATGATTTGCTACTGAGATGAAGAAATTTTCAGTTTTCATTTTCCATCCTAGGGGAAAAGTTACGTGATAGATGCCCTGCATTACGAATATTCAGGCACGAATTCAAGCCGAAAATGTTGGACCAATGCGCACTCGGTGAACGCTATAGATGCTACGGACACACAAATGTCGCGGAAATAATGCCTGTATTATTTACCTAATGACATATGCGGTTGTTCTATTTTGGCGGATATTTAACGATATAGACACGTTTCCGGAGAACTACCTAGCCAATCGCTCGCCCGTTACGTATCCATTGTTTCCGGAGAAGCGGGAGATTGATTGGCTGACGCGGCTGCACTCGATTCGGTGACGTCACGCGTGGAGACAGCCCATTCCGCATCCCATCCCCACCGTGCGCCGTCCAGCTGTCGAGCGAATAGTCTGGCAGCAGTCGGTGAGATTATTTTCTCGTCGTCGATCGTAGGCGACGTGACGGAGGGCTCCTTCAACGAGAGAGCGAGTTTCAAGTCCGGGCTAACGCAAGTACGCACGCTCAATCGAGACGGTCGAAGTGGTCGAACAGGGACAAGCGACCGCTGTCGTGTCGTATCGTATCGTGTCGTATCGTATCGTATCGTGTCGTTGTCGTCGTCGTTATTATTGTCGTTGTGCAGCCGTACTTGGGGTGGGACCGAATTAGTGCGTCCCCATAACGGTATTGCGAATTGAAAACAAGGCGACCTTCGCGAATAAAGGACGAGGCAGGACAGGAACAACGGACTCTCGCGTTCTCTCACTCTAGCTGCATCTCTTTCTTTCTCCTTTCTCCCCCTCCTGCTCTCGGCTCGGTTGTCGGGAGACATCCCGACGTCGCACGCACAGATCCGGACCCCTCGTAAGAAATAACCCTCGGCTCATCGTGTGTGCGTGCGTGCGTGCGTGAGTGCGTCCGTGTGCGAGAAGGCAGCGCGCGCGCGCGCGCGCTGTGTATTGTACATACGCCGAATGTTCTCGGGTGCTGCTACACTTACGCGTATGCTCGCGCGGGTACAGATCCGCGAGTGGGTGCCGTGATTTCACTTCGAGAGTTCGGAGCCCGTTACGGGAAAGACGCGCGGAGGAGGAAAGGCGATCACCGTCATCGGTGGTGCGCATAAATACGTGCACCAACCCACACATACGCGCGCACGCGTACGTACAGAGAGACAGCAAGAAAGAAAGAGAGAGAGAGAGAGAGAGGAAGAGAGCGAGCGAGCGCCTCTCGCGTGATCCATCATCGTCATCGCATCCGAGAATCAGCGGCGAGCCCATTCGTGAGGGATGTCCACCCCTGCGAGGAGGAGACTGATGAGAGACTTCAAGAGGTACTTGGCCATTGTCACAGCGTTGATCGCGCTGAAGCCGTACGCTCCGTCAGCTCGACGTTCGATCGCGCTCTCGACGTAACGGCCATTGCAAGCGCAGCGGCTCCTGGTGCGCCCCGATTCGATCCCGGCACCGCTCGGGATTTTTCGCGACTTTCGCGCGAGCGAGTGTCAATCGCGAGCGCGTTCTCTCTACGCGCTCAGTCCTCCGCCGCTCGTATTTTGCATCTCGCTGACAACCTTTTTCTCCCCCGTCGTCGGCCCGAAAAACAAAAGTGATGCCTCTCGGGCATCCTCGGGAGCCGCGCGCTTCGTTCGTCCATTCGTTTCTAGAACAATCCAGCGATTCGGTCATGATGACATTAGGTCACCTGAAATAATGATTCATCTTTATTCACTTTTCTTAATAATATTAAGATTAGATAAGCGGGTCTCGGAGTTACGTCTCAAACGATTTCGCGACTGTATGGCTTCTGTTCTGCCAAATTTAGCGATCTCCAGAAAGTCGCACTCTTAAAGCGATAGAATCAATGGTGCTGAGAATGAATTGCAATCTTTTCATACAAATGTATTATGTTGACCGAGCTGATTGCTTAAAAAATGATGCGTCAGGTTTCGTAATGAGCAATTCTGCTACTACGAATAATACCATACAGTATTTATACTGTAACAATACTCATGCGTATTCAAAATGTGACTGTAAATATCATGCAAAAAGATCACATATTATTTTTGATATTCTTTTTGATACAAATATTTGCATGTGAAAAGAATAGATAGATAGTCTTGTGTCATTTCAAATTACAAAGTTTTAAAAATTGTTATTTTCATAAAGATTACAGGAAGATCCTCCAACTGGAGTGTCTGGTGCTCCGACAGACAATAATATTATGATATGGAATGCAGTTATATTTGGGTAAGACAATTATGATTGATTTATCATGATTCAAGAAAAAAAACATTAACATGAATTACAAACACACACCTACAGCTAAAGAATCTTTTATAATCTTATTTCGTAAAACTTGTGTGTATTGTTAATTATTTTTAAATTAAAAATAAAATTCTCTGTAAGAGCTTACATGTAGGATAACGTGTGACCTTTTGTAAAACAATGTTTATGTGTATTCCAGACCACACGATACTCCATTTGAGGATGGCACTTTTAAACTTACAATAGAGTTCACAGAAGAATATCCAAATAAACCACCGACAGTCAGATTTGTTAGTAAGATGTTCCATCCTAACGTGTACGCGGACGGTGGAATTTGTCTTGACATACTTCAAAACCGCTGGAGCCCCACTTATGATGTCTCAGCCATTTTAACATCTATACAGGTATGTATCGTCCCTTTTTTTACTACAAAACGTTTTTCACACTAGTTTATCTCGTCAGCTGGAAACTCAGTCCTGCAAAACATGACATTTTAATATAATAAATGTTTTTGAACAAGTGAAGTAGTGCCTTGGTGCCTTAGTGCCATAATAATGCTGCTTCCGTTATTAATTATTTTACCCAAAACACATAAACAGTTGTAGATATAGTTTTATTTCATAATTTAATTGTTTATAGTTAATATATGTCACATTTTGACAAATATTGCTCACAAATCGGATCATGATAGTTAAACTAATATATTTTGCATGGCAATTAATAAATGTTTATAATATGAGGAAGTAAAATATGTAACAAGTTTGCTTTCTGCATTTCATATCACATATTTGTTTATATTTATTTTATCATAAATTGTGTATATATATATTTTTATATACATTATCATCGACTTTTTTCGAAAAATATCATTCACACGTTTCTCATTCATTCAAAACATCGCTGTCGTGAATTTCTTTCATTGCTCATTAGTCACACGATGAAAACGCCTGAAGGGATCATTCATTTTATCTTAACAGCGGTTGCAATTCAGCTAAGTCTGATCACATGATAGCGATTTAAAAAGATTTCTATGTAACACAGATGCATAATTCTACATTTACATGTTACTACTTTTAATTGCTCGCCGATACGTACTTTCGTTCTTTCCGTATTGATAAGAAGAAGATCAAGAGGAAGTTGAGAAAAAGAAGAGACAAATCGTCGTGCAATGTTTTGCGCAACGTTCATTTAGAATTACGGCCATGCATTTTGTTTCGAAAGAATAATGAAATTATATCGTTCGAAGTATAATGAAGACTTATATGGTTGCAGTCGCTGTTAAGTGACCCGAACCCGAATTCACCTGCCAACTCAATGGCAGCGCAACTGTACAAAGAGAACCGACGCGAGTACGAGAAGCGAGTGAAGGCTTGCGTGGAGCAGAGTTTTGTGGATTAGTCGCGGGCGTTAACGCGATGCTGCTGTCGCGGCATCAATCAGCCACCAACAGCCATCAGATACAGAGGAGAGGAACGTGCAGCCTTATTAAGGAGCTAACGCTAAAAGAAAGGGGAAAAGAATGCAAGGAAAAAAACAGAGCGAACTTAGCATGTTTCTTCCTGAGAGCTCTATCGAACTACCACAACAATGTGCAACGTTAGATCGAATTTTTACAATGTTGAATAATAAATTATTATAAAAGTGTGTATTTATTTATTTCAATATCAGAGAATACACGAAAAATTAGCACTATATTAAATGTTAGAGTATAAAAAAGTATCTGGCTTTTCGTCATTGTTTTTCTTCGTTTCCTCTATTTTTTTTTCCGTGCGGAAAGAAGTATCCTGTCCCATCGGCGGCGCCGAGTTGTACTTCGATTGAATTATAGTACTTTAGTACATAAATTCACTTATATATATATATTATATATATACATATATATAAATATATAATAATGATAATAATAATAATAAATGCATAATTTCACTTTATAGTCTGGTAATTGATGCAACCTGATGTATTTTTGCTTTCCACAAACCTATCATGATCCTGTTTGTGTGCTTTTGTGCACATGTTCGACTTCTTTGTAAAAAATTGTATGCCATCGGATTTGTTGAAAGAATTCATAAAATATTTGTTACAGTCGCTTTTGGATGAACCGAATCCTAACTCGCCAGCCAATTCTTTAGCAGCGCAATTGTATCAAGAGAACAAGCGAGAGTACGAAAAGAGAGTGGCTACTGTAGTTGAACAATCGTGGCTGAATTTCCAAGAGACTCACACGGAGGATCCCCGCTGACATTAAGCATTTACTCACTTTTTACAATATGTACGAGACCTACTGCAGGTTCTTTGATATAAAACAAATTGTCTCAGTATCATATGTGTAACAATAATAATAACATTTAATAATAATCTTCATTGAATCATGGCACCAAAGCTGTATGTGCGATATTTTTTTATATTTCGTGCCGAACATTCCGCATATTGAATCGTAAGTCGTCGTATAGAATTTAACAAGAGAATATCTAGCGTTACGCGTACAACACTCACTCTGTTGCATCAAATAAAAAGGGAAACGTAGAAAACTGTGAAATAGCGTGAAAATGCGTCATTAAAATACATGCTTATAATTGTTAGTTGAAACTTCTCTCAAGATCACGTGAGATATTTCAGTATGGGGCTTGTATGTTTTGAGAATCGGACGGTTCAATAGTTTCATTACAGATCAACTGAATTTATGCTTGGCTGAAAAAACATAGCGATTACTCACAGAAAATCTGGCATTCGGATTATTGTTATTAATTAAAACAGCATTCTTCACTTGTTCAAAATTGAAAAGTATGTTTAAAAGAGAAAATTCATTATAATTAGAAACTGTATATGAATTAAAGTTATGGATCAAATTTTTATTAGTGTTTTTGAAAATTATAATAATAGAATTTTGAAAATGTATAAATATAGATAGATATGTTTGAAATACATCAGTATCCTGGAATATAAATATACAAGTGTGTAAAAATTGCGCATCGGCAAAAGATTCAATAAATTGTGAACAATATTCAAAGTACTAATTTAAAAACTCCTTTCAAATCATCAATTCATCACAATATTACTTGCAGGAATACAAATATATTATACAAGAATAGAGATATAATATTTATATAATATTATAATCTTTTTTTAAAAATCGTTTAATTCGAGATGACAGCATAAAGTCAGAGAACTTAATTGGTTGGATTGGAAGATTTTTTTCAGATACTTTGAAGAAGTGCTTCTCAATTCGGAAAAGAACGTAACACAATAATATAAATGATATTTTTCAGAATGTTTGCAGTTGTGTTATATTAATTAGAAATATAACTTTTCATCCAATCTGCATACGTCTCAGAAAAAGATCCATCAAATCATCGTATAATTGTGTAATGGGAATATTATTAATTATATAAATTTCGAACTAATTCAATATATTGTATAATAGGATCACTTTATCCTCTCTCAAGTTATTTCCGAAACATACTTGAGTAATACGCAAGTTTTCTCTGTTCAATATTCAAAGTTCAGCTGATATGACAAGATTATTAAACTGTGGAAAACAAATTTCAAGCTATATCTCAAGACAAACTTCATCTGAACTATTTAATTGAATTGCAGATTACAGAAATGTAGAGATGATGGTCTCGAATATTAAATTTGCTCTCAAGAACCATTTAGTAGAATAGCATTCTTTTCCTAAGATCTCAACTGATGGAGTTTCTCTATTACAATGCGACTTTAAATAAGGCTTCATATATGTATCTTTTAATTGCAAGTGTGATATACATTATGTATTGCTCCTTACAAATAGGGCAACATTACATGCTTTTCTCGTGAAACACAAAAACTGGATGAACCATTTTTCCAAAAATGGATCTGTACATTTTGCCATATGTTAATCGGGAGAACCAGCCGAGTTACTATTTTATCAATACGTAGAGACGAGCTTGAAGGAAGTATACTTATACAGAAGGATATGAAAGTTCGTAAGACGCTCTGTGCAGAAAGTCTACTTTCACCGCGTTTCAACGACGCAAAATATAAGAAATTAGCGTGATTATTTTTTGTTTCTGACTTGATATTTATCAATAGAACGTTATGCTTAGATTATAAATGAATGTTATATATATATATATATATATATATATATATATATATATATATATAGGATAGTATTGAATAAATTTTGCAAGAAAGAAAACCATATGTCTTTATAAATTCTTTACTAGTTTTCCAACACACAACTCGTACAACTCTACTTACAATCTTAGCATATTATATAAAATATTCTACATTTATTTCTCTTTTACAAATTGATTTTCCTTTTTAAAGAAACGAAAGTTTTGACAAAATACAATAAACGTCTTTTATATCATAATTCACATACATCTCGTTAGTATTTTAAATATGAAACTCTAGGTACGCGAAGAATTTGCCTCCATCATTCTGATGCTTCAGAATTATTTCTACATAGTCTATCATCTTTACTTTTTATTACATTTACATTATTTTATATTGCAACCATATGCTTTTTGGGACTACTACTGCAGAGATATTTTATCCGTATGCCGATATTTCTAATTTTTAATGAATAAAAATGTTAACTTATTGATTAATAACAAGGAAAATGTACTGAAACATACAAACATTTAAGTCTTTTTCCAAACACTTTTTGTACACTTTAAAGAGATATGTTGGTGCTCATGGAAAAAGAGGGTCGAAAAATTCACATACATTTTACAAAAGCTTCCGCCTTCAATTCATTCAAGTCTTTTGAAACTCGTGAGGGTTTCACCATGTTTTCGCTACGACTTTTCTTCCTTCTCCTTATTATATCTTTCCAGCTCTTTGAGAAACTGTGCTTTCGGCTTCATCACGTTGGGACGATCGCCACGACATTTAGGACAAAACCACTTGCCCTTAGGCTTAGTGGTTAGGGAAACACACGAGAAGTGGAACCATTCTATGGGGCACAGGTCGTTGTCGCAGAGGATCATTTCACCGTACGATATCTGGTCGCATAGACAGTAAGTAGGCTCATCAGGGTCAATCGCGAGATCATCCTCCGGAGGTGGCGGGGTGTCCTCGCGATGCTGATTCTGCTGGCCCTGCCGAGACTTCCGTTTCTTCTTCTTACCAGTTGTCGCCGCTGTTGTCTTCTTTTGATTTCCATTGCTCGTGCTGGACAGCGCTGCAGACCTCGTCTCTGACATTCCGACCATCATGTCCATGGAGTGTGCCGACTCCAACAATGTTTCGGTCCTGGTTCTCCTGGCGCGTTTCGGCTGGCGTTCTGCACTGTTTGTGTGACCGGCATTACCTGAACCGCTATTTATATTTGACTCGCGAACAGATTCGGAATTCTCCTGTTCCTTTCCAAAGTCTGGAAAATGAGACGATAAGTATAAAGTAGGCATATTAATTGTAAAAATGAAATATAGTAATTATTAGTCTTGTCAAGCCTAGATACAGGCAACAACATACCTAGATTTCGATAATCCAAGTCCAACTGCCTAGCCTTATTCTCTATAAGATCCTGAACTTGCTGAACAATCTGCAATTTCTCGTCTCCTATTTCTTGTGCCGCAATGAGTGCCTGTTGTACCCTTAACAATGCTCTTCTTTTAGCTGCAGAATCCGTGTCGTTCCTTAATGCTTCTTGATGCTGATCCACCTCGCGCAGATATGCTGTACAATACGACAGTAGCAATTCAAGGAAAATACATACAATTTATCATAATTTGGAAAAACATTTTTATGGAATTTTTCTCACAGAATTCACGTAATATAATTTGTTAATATTCTGTTTTTAAAGAAATCAACAGTGCTTAAAACATATTAAGAAAACCATCCTTTGTATCTTGACCGAAAAGCATCACACATTATACACTTCGTGGACGTATACTGAACAAATTTCGTACACCTTGCCGCAAAATAATGTGATTTGCGCAGGATCATTGGGAAATCAAGGAACGAGGGGAAAATTATGAGGAAATGGAGAGTAACAGATAAAATATCAAAAATGTGATCGCTCTTAAAAAAAAACGAGACAGAAAATTTGAATTACTTTGACATGTAGCGTCTAGCTCTCGTAGACGTGAGACGTGCCTCTGCAGATCATTCGGCAGATTTTCCACGCAATCCAAGTAGTTTTCGATGTACGACGCCGAGTACAGAGCTTCGACTACCGCCTGGTTCAACATTGTCGCGATATTCTCCTCTCTCCCCTTATCTTTCGCGCGTTCCTCGCGTAACGATATACACTAAACGTTCGAAAGCAGCCACTGGTGCGATCCGTTGTACTATTTATTATCATTTATACTGGCACATAGTCCCATGCTGGATACTGGATGCCTGACTGTATATATATACATTACACGCATAGCTTCCATGTTATACACTAGATCGAAAATTCCTGTCAATTTCTCTTGTAGCCATAGATCTTATATACCTAGATAGGCCTTTCCCTGTAGAGAGAAAGAGTGAGAACATATCCATTCATCGTCCATCCTTCACTTTACAGTATACGAAACGCATGCGCGAAATGATGTATAAAAAATGGCCAACAGTTCGGTTTCACGTATGTTCATGAATGTAACCTATAATAGTGATTTATTCATTTATCGATAAAATGACGATAAGATGTAAAGTATGCGGCAGATATTGGTTAAAAATGTGATAAAAGTAATTGAAAATATTCAGACGCATATAAAGGATATGTATCTGCTTTGTGCTACAGTCGGATTTAGAATAAGTAAAGTAAAAAATTCAGTTAATAAAGTTGTTTTCACTGAAATTATTACAGGTCACTCTCAGGGCCAAGATTTTTATTGTAATCACAGAAATCAGCTCATAAATCTTATTGTTTCTACTTACATACCGGTACGGCACACCAGCGCGACGCGACATGCGACGTGCGATATCCAATGAGCGTACAGCTTTTATGGAAAAGCTGTACGCTCATTGGATATCGCACGTCGCGTATCGCGCATCGCGAGCCGCGTCGCGCTGGTCTGCCGAAGGCTATAGACATAAGATTTCATCACATAGCACGTGAAAATAACGAAAAGCCAAATAAAATACGTAAAAAATTAACTAAATTAATTTTATTTTCTCATGACTGATTCCTTATAAAATCATCCCACAAAGTTTGATGTAAAAGTACTACTATAAGTTTATAGATACTATAAGTTAGAAATAGTATTTATATTATATTAATATTGTTTATATTATACTACTAAATAACATGCTAATGATATTTGCTATTATTTCTTTTCTCAATCATACATTAATTTTTATATCTTCTCTTGTTTCCCTTTCCCGGAAAAATAATTCCTTCTTACATCCCTATAAAATATCTCCAGGTATTCTACTTTCAATTTCCTTAATTCTGAAGTTTTATAATTATCTGTTTGTTTAATAGCCGTAAAAGCCCTTGCCGCTTGATTTTTTATTATACTTGTTTATTTATATTCTTTAATATATCATTTGATTATATTTCTAATGCTTCATCAGATATTACGTCCCTGCGCCTCCGCGCTTGCGCAGTCTTTCCTTTTCCAATAGAAGGACAGAAAATATATTGCTCTCTCGCTCTGGCATCTCGGTCCCCGATTTTCATCAACAAGGCCTATCTAGGTATATAAGATCTATGCTTGTAGCCAACTTCAATTAGAGCGCATGCGCGAAATAAGATCACGACAATACGGGTGTATTCGGGAAGCTTGCTATCGCGCTACCAACGCTACAAACGCTACCAAAGTCTGTTCGTGTAGTGTCTTTAGAATACAGAGTCTGGACATTCGAGCCAAAATCGTTCCGCACCATGGAATCGCACCATAATAAACGATTTCGAGAACAACAAATTCAGGAAATGATCCAGGACGAAATTTAAGTGAGCAACAACCTTTAATTCTTATAGTTTCCTCCTGTATCCTTGCACGCAGAGTGTTTTCCGCCATTGGTTAAACTGATTTTGCAAGCAACAAACTCTAACTTGGATATTCTAACTTGGAATTTGTTACAGTTGATATCTAATTTTTGCAAAGCATTTATCAAATGTTTATATTAACAGAAATGCCCTACTATATATACTTATCACATAAAGCGCATTTGCGTTTTACGCAGTGAATAAAATAATTGAGAATATTTCTCAGAGATCTTTTAATTTACGAATGAATATTTTTAAAACAACTGATCTATAATTTCTCATTTGAATGTTATATCTTCACGTCAGATGCTTCGATTTAGCCGCTGCACTGACTAGTTTGCGACGTCCTTGCTCGCGGCGCGGGTGACCAATCGCGCGCCGCGATAGTATTTGATTTCCTCGCGACGGTGGGAAGAGTCGTGCTCGGTCGGCGGTCTGGTAGTGCAAAATCTTCGTGAATCCGTCACTCGTCTGAATCCGTGTGGAAGCTCGATCTCACCGCCAGAATGACCTCAACCAACACGTACAAAGGCATTGGCGATGGCTGCCGTAAATCCAGCAAGTGAGTACTGATCATTACACAATTATACTTGCGCTTTATTTCGTCTATCGAGCCGGCGAAACAAGGGTGACCTCCCCCTCTCCTCCATTGCCGGCAAAACTCGTAACGCGAAAATAATGCGCTATTAATACTATATATATTAATCGTTATTAATATTGTAATTGATATTATATCGCATTTTGTTTATTGCTAATTTGTACGAGAGGCTATGTAAATAATTTTGTGTAAATTTTAATTATCGATATGAGCATTTAATACGAATTTTTATGGAGCTTATCGTCAGTTTTAGAATATCAATTTTACATATAATTAAAAACGGTTTTTATTAATTTTAATTCTTAATGGACTGCACTGTGTGTGTTTACATCGACAATCTGCAAGTGTAAACTGAATGGTTTGTATAACCAACAATAGATGGCGCACGGTATATCTTTTTAGCGATGATGCAGGAAAACATCTATATATTAAATATTAAAATAGCGATCATGTTGAGTTTAAATTACTGTTACTATTGTTTATATTTATCTCCAGATATTGATGAGAAAAAACCTACAGACGTAAATAATTATAGAAAGTAATATTTAATTTTCGATTTTCTAAATAATCAGCGTAAAACGTTTAACGAGATTCTCATCGATTGCAACCTTTTAATATCAAGTCTTAATTATATAGTTTCTAATTATATAATTAGATATTGGATCATAAATTGAATAAAAAAATATATAAAGAAAATTAAAGCAGCTGATTGAAATTTTAACTGAATAATAATATCTTGCTATTTGATCGCGTTCGAAAATCTCGCTTCCTATTATTTCAATTTGTTGTCGTTACGGAAGACAAAAATCTTATCGTTGCAGTCGAGAAAATATCGACCGCAGATCGTTTGAAGGATTCTCCATTGAAATCAGAATCGAGACCGTATATCTTGTTTGTAAAAGCGAAGTACGCTGAAGATATATCGACCGTAAAGATTTACCGCGGGTTTGTGCAAGCGCAGTTTTATGCCTTCGCATATTTAAGCTAGCATAGAACGAGCATTAAGGAAGTCCTGTGGTTTTGCGAGATAGAGAAGGAGGGAGAGACAGAGAGAGATAGTCCTGACAAGGAGACTCTCCAACTTTATGAAGTTGGACATCACGTTGCTTGCGTTGTGCTGCAAAAGAAGCGAGGGCTCTGCACGTTGAAAAACATTGGCGGTTTACCGCGTATCGTCTAATCATCGCCGCTGCACACGCTCGTAATAAACGGGGCACCGTGTTCGCTCGCGCGCGCAGTACACGCACACGCACACGCGGATGCATCTCGGTGCAATGTCTCGGAACGATTACGGGAAGCGTCATTAAGCTCAGGTCTCGAGCAATCCCGGCATAATTAAAAGAAGCGCGCGGACAGGCACTCGCCATCGGTCGTTCACTCTCGTTGAGAACTCTCTGTCTTTTCTTTTCTATCGAGGTTTGCGTAAGGCGAGTTGTACGATGAGAATTTAAGATATAAAACGTAAGCTTTAAGATTTAAACCATAAGAAATTGACAATCGACTACGTCGATTGTTTTCATGCTCGACTGCGATTGATCAATTTCTTACAGCTTAAAGCTTAAAATTTAAGTTTTATGTCTTAAATTCTCATTGTAGAACGCGCTTAACGCGTGCGCGTTATACGCGCCGCACAGTGGGATGAAATGCAAATCTAGCTAGACAAAACTCTAAGATCAGCTGCAGCTTTTTCCCTCATCATATAATGATATTTTTGCCGCAAATATAATTTCTTCTGTTGAGATATTGTTTTTTAATTCTTCAACTCTTCTTCGTTTAGTTTTATTACTAACATCCGCAAATCTTTTCTTTGGGCGACCGCCAACATCTTTTGTTGATGATTGAGACTTTATTTCTGAATTATATCAAGTTATATACAAAATGAATAAAGATATTTTTCAATATTATTTAAAATAATCTCTCTCTCTCATAAAAGATAGAATATCTGCAAAAGTTGCAAAAAGTAGCGCACCGTTTTTACGATGTTTAAAATATGTAGTACAAAGAATCTAATCATAATATGATTTCTTTGGATGAAGCCGGATGAAGCCTTTTCTATTCAATAATATAGTATACTAATCACAATAAAATAATACTTACTTTTTACTATATTTCTTCCAATATATAAGGATTTAAATAAAATAAATAACATAAAATAATAGAACGTAATTTTATCTTTCAAAGAAACATAAAAATATTAAAATTTAATTACAAAAATATATTTTTATAATTATGCAAAGACACAATGCGTTTCCCAGTAAACAATTACTCTGAGAAACTAATTTTTATGGGCGTTGTTATGACAACATCAGAATGTTTTACTGGCCTTGTTAAGAGAGAATCTGCGTTATATAAATATTAACAATACTTTACTATGTTATTTGACTAATTTAAAAATATTAATTTTTTTAGTTTTGTCCAGCTAGATTTGCATTTTATCCCACTGTGCGCCGCGAGTTTCCCCTCGGCGATGTTACGGCGGTGGCGTATTCTTTCTATTCCCACGTAATTACGTGCGCTACTCGCGAGCATACGATTCGACAAGACGCAAACTTTGCAACCCCACGTTGATACGTGTCACGATTTTCTTTCAGCCCGGTAACGTACGGCTTATTATTTTCTGTTGGATGTTTGTATATGAAGGGGAACGTAAAATAACGTGTTGTTGCTTGCAAAGACACTGGGCGCCGCGGTACACGCCTAACAACGAACGACGCCCACGACATCCGCAGTCTAGTCCTGTTGTATTTGCGACTGACTGGGGAAAAACCTGAAATTATTGATGTGGGGGGAATCCCCAGTGTCCGACAAACCCTTGTTGCAATTGTAGCTCTTTATACTTCTGTTTTTACTGTCACAGTTTTTAATATTCGACATAAATTACCTGAACTTTCTGTTCGAATGAAACGAAAAGTATAATGTGCAATAATTGTTCAATTGCATTGTTATTTTGATGCAGTCTCTGCTTTTCTTTATGTAAATAGAAGAAAGATCTTGCCGTTTTGTCGAAATGATTCTGCAACATTCTGATAAATTCAATTTTTCTCAATTAATCAAGCCATCGAGTCATCAGGCGTGTTCTCTCGCAGCGTTTCTCCACTTTTCCTCGAGTTTTAGTTTCTACATTTCATCACGTTTTTCTTATTTTTGGTTTGAAATTGGCTCGTTCGAATGCATCGAATGCGTCTTCGAAACCATGTCGCCGCGTGCGAATAATGCAAGCTTCGGTCTGTGAATCATCGCGGCTCCTAGCGTGCCGCATAGAGGCGTATACGTTTAGGGCCCCGAAGCATCGTAATTACGGGTACGCACCGACATTTCTGCCTACCCTTTGTTCACTGTCCTTCGTCCAACCGCTCACCTCCGTTTTCTCTGTCCACTTTCCTGCCTGTCGTGTCAGCTCCTCCTTGTCTCCCGGCGAACCTTGCCGCCGCATGCAGGGAAGATTTCCACGTACACGCGTACGTGCACGCGTGGGGAAATGATGCGGGCAATTTGCGACGCGACATTCGCGAATTCGCGGAATTCCGCAATCTCTCGCATAAGTGGCTCATTTTTTCTTTTTTCGTTCCAATTGCAAAAATGCCGTTCGTTTTGCAGGATTCGTCGTGCAATGTAATTGGTACACGCCTGTCGCACGCAAGATATCACCAAGTGGCTAAAATGTTTACGAAACTTTATAAATGATTTTATTTATATTTGTGACAAATGATGCAAACTATTTTTATTTAGTTCATCCTTTGAACGAACTGTTTATTAATAATAATGATAAGTCATATTTTAGCTATCGCGATGCGCCTGAATCGTTTTGGAGCAGCGTTGAAGCGATATATCTTTTATAAATTCTCATCTTTCCGTTTCGTAAGTTTTCCCTAAGCGATAGATTCAATTCTATATTATTCCGATTGACGCCGACGTTTTATGTGATCATCAATCTATGACTAAATCTGCTGCAACATAACTGACAGTGAAATTAAACTTTACATTGCTTAATAATTTCTTAACATTCACGACGTGCCGTATCATCGTGGGAATGATTCGGCAATATCAGGTGAACTGAACGCGGAGAGACTCGTTCAATCACTGTGCGCTGCTGCTGTGCCTCGGAAAACAGCTGTTACCACACAGCTTAATTATAAAGAAATCTTGATTTGCTGACGATCCATTAACTCGTTAAAGCGTTGCAGATCATTTTCATAGTGCAGGAATGTGCATTCCTATCCGCAGTTCGTTTTGATCGATGGAAATCTTCCCTGCACACGTTCATATATCATGATTCACGTATATTACACACATTTAAGTGAATTCATTATAGATAATGATGTATCTTGAATTGTTGGTATTTTGTCGGTTCTAGTTGCGGTACTTGAAAGTATCGAGATTATATCAAGTCGGACGGAAATTGTTACTATGCACACAGAAAAATTATGATCATGGGCTTGAATGCAAAACAGCGATCTCTCCACTCAGAATCAAGATCCTTGAAATTAATATTGATGTCTGATAATTAGACATCGTGCTTCGCAGTAGCATATAATTTTTCTTCACCGATTAATTATCAAGGCGACATACGTCGTTCTTCTTGATAATGTTGTTCAACCGTTCATTAGCCTGAGCGAGCTTTGCTCCTTCGGACATTTGCCAAGATATTTGCCGTTGAATATTGGAATAAATTATGATTTCAATCAAAATTAAATCTTAATTATATTAAAATAAATCGATTTCATGCTTGCAGAAATCTCAGACGTAAGTCTGAGTGGCGATTTTAAGCGTTGGTCGTATCTTAATTGAACCGATATCCGTAATTACGAAGCGGAATGTCAAAACAAGATACATCAACCACTTCAGAAATGGGTTAAAGATATTTTTAAGTAACCGCGAGATTTTATGCAGAAAAGGAAGAACAGGAACACAGCGACACGATCGGTAAGATAAATATAACTGCTGTCGCTGTGGCCCGGTTTTAGCGCGGATTGCCAGGAGAAAATCATCCGGTGTCCGCGACTGACGGTGAGCCTAAGGGCGGAACCTTACAAGTTATCCCGTAGGAGCTTAAGGGCCAACGCACACGCTGACAGTAGCAAAGTCTCAAGACACATCTGCCTTCGCCTTTCTGCACGCAATCTTGTTTTTTACGTTAACAATTCTTAACGATATTTCGTTTAAAAGTCCTGTTTTTTTCTTCAACGTACTCTCATCTTCCAAAATTAAATTGCTGGAAATTTCATATTTATATGATTTTTTCATCCCTTACAGCGAATAAAATATGCCCTTAGTTTGTCCACCTATTTTTGAAACATCCTGTATATATCTCTCTCTCCTTCGTACGTGGAAGTTGTCGGTCGTTCGCGCCCAACTTCACGTCGTACCACCTCGCTGCCGATCCAGCAGTATTTCGCGATCGTGCGCAACCGGCGACGGTCGATCGACCGAACGTTCATCGCACGCTGCTGCACGCTCGTTCGCGCGGCGTCTCTCCTCTCTTTCCCGGCGCTCGTTCGCGCGAGTTCCTCGACTTTTCGGAGGAGGTGGCGCCTCCTCTCTCGCGCTCGTTGCGAGCGGCGTCTATATACCGTCTTTCTCTTTGCGGAGCCTCAATCTCTGCCCCCCCCCCTCTCTCTCTTACCGATCGCTCCCCCCTCCCCGTGCGCGGACGCTCCGATCCGAAATCACACGTACGGAAGAATCGCGGAGCGCGTAGTGCGTCGTGCCGCGTGACCCAGCTTGACCCTGCGTTCGCTTCGCGCTCGTGCTCGTTGCCGGTTACGTCGCTCTCGCCTGCGTGTGCGTGTCGAGCGCGCGCGCGCGCGTTTTCACGTCGGGAGGACAGTTTTCGCGCGACAGTTCGCCGCGCCGGTGCTTTGAGGTTATCGAGCTTCGTTGAGTCTCACGTTCGACGTCAGTTATCCAAGAGGGGAAGCGACATGTGGGCCGGTCAGGACGACACGCAGAGATTCAAGACCAGGTGCGTTCCTCTTACTTCGCACTCACATATATGCACGCTTGCGCGCGCGCGCGCACGCGTTCACCTCGCCCGCTCGCTTTTCCGTTCGCTCGTCGTCGATTTTCTTTCTTTTGACAGTCGCTCCACATGATATCTAGCAAGCCTTTCTCCGTGTAAACGACCGGTTCGACGACCCGGTGCGATATCGAGACAGTCTAGATTCGTGTCCGGCGAGAAGTACATTTGAATCGTTCATTGTCAGGCGAGCGTCGCACCAGAAGTACACTCGCAAGCTTCCTGTTAAAGAGAAACTGCTGCGTAACGTTTAATAAACGTAAATGTCGAGATTTCAAGAATATTGAATAATATTTCTTGAAATTATTTGTAATGGAATTCTTTGTGAATTAATGCGCTTTCTTATGTTTCTTGAACGGTTCGAAATTATTTTTATAAAGGATGTTGCTCTTCTTAACAAAATAATTTGTCGTTTCTCCGAGAATTTAGTTTTTGTACTGCACCTTTTTAATATCGTGCGTTTCGTTTGTGACCTGAATGACGAGGGGTTCGTGAAACATGTACGCGCAGGTTTCGGTCTCGATTGTGCCTCAGAACATATGCTCCTTTTTTCCGTTTCCTTTTACCATCTCTTTCTGCCTTGCACTAGCTGCATTACCGATCGGCCATCATCACAGTTCCGCGACGACCGGATTGTAGTTGCAACAACGTAGTGTTAAAAAACTACAGCAGCTGGGGAAAATTATTTTATATTACATTTGGTATCAAAGATATATAATAACATCTGCATGGTTTTGGTAATTGTCGTGATTCACATATCGCATGAATCACGCACCAAAGTTTAAGTAGACTCGTACAGAATTCTTACGAAGGCCGAACTGATGATGCGTATCAGTACGTCGATGTGAATCAGCATGTAGAAGATACGTATTGCATTATCTTATCATTCGATACTTCACTTACAAGGCAGTCAATAATATTTCTAAAAATATTGTTGTATATCTGTGTGTGGAAAATATATAAAATTCAAGTTGTTGGATTTTTAAATTAATATTTAATATCGAAACGCTATCAAGGATGTTACGAAGGATTCTCGATTAAATGATAAGCATCTTTTAATTCAAGGACTTCAATCAGGTATCCAACAAAGTAAAGTATTCAACAAAGGCTCGTAATGATCGGCAATTATGTCCTGTTTAACGGCGGAAGCCAAGATAGAGAGGAGGGCATTTGCGATCTCGCTCGTGAGACAAATCGCGAGACGGCGTTAATCCCCGGACCGATTAAGGGCGTCAAGGCGAACGGGAATCGAGTCTCAATCCAGTTTCTATTTCTGCGAGACGTCCGAGAAACAAGAGAGAAAGAAAGAGAGGAAGAGAGAGCGAGAGAGACACGCACTTGCGCCTGTTGCACGGAGGTATGCAGCCGTACAAAGGTTAATGCCGGTGCAACGAGAGCAACATGAGACATTCGCTAGACGCGTTTCCAGCATCGCGCCACGCGCGAGAGGATTCTCCTTTCCCGAATATCCGTGAGCCTCACGTGCATCATGGCAATTACCACGTCTGGCGCACCTGCTTGTCGCTCGAGAACGTTCTGCAACCTCCATTGAGCGGCTTGATCGAGATAAGCGAGATACGAGGAATATAACGATCGCCGATTCCGCACAATTATTAGTCGCGATTTACGGACTGCAGTAAATTGACGATGTGAAAAGCAGCCGCGAGCTATGAAAGAGAAATTAATGGTATGTTCGATAACGCGGTGACGAGATACTTACGCGGATGAATTATCAATCGGAGAGCAAAGATGATACAATTATCACATTTCTATGTACATCCTAGATTCTTCAATCAAGTAGCGAGAGCAGTTTAGATAGTATTCGGTAGTTATTATTGTCACGTTTATTTTTCCGACGAAGCCATGTAATGCATTAAAACTTCAGACGCGTGTGACAGCTGGGATTGGTTTCTCGATAAAGCAGCGATAATGTATATATCGCGAGATAACGATACACGGCTTGGTCGGAATAAAAGATAAACAATGTCACGCAAAGGCGATAAAAATAATTGCGATCTTATCCAATGATCGAACGTGCTGTTTGCGCTTGGTAATGTTCTCGCGCGTCTTGACGATCACTCGTCTGAGATTCAAGATCGGAATCGTACTTATGTTCGTAAATTCTCATCATTGAATGAAAGTATTGCTGGATAAGCGAACGTAAAATAAAAAGAAATATTAGGTCATTAACTAAATAATCCTAGATGACGATATAAACGTTGTAGCAAATTGTAGTTTTGGAGAATTTTGTTTTTTGATTTTTAAAACTTGCTTATCCTGCTGTGAAATTTTAATCTACGACAAGCTAGGTTGCGCTGTTATGTGTTTAGTTTGTGCATCGCTATCTAGATGCGACCTGGATTACTTAGTTAATGACGTAATAAGATACATTGATAGCAAATGGACTAATGCTACGATAATCATCGACCACTTTCGTAGGAAAAAAACGCATGCCACTGGTTAAAGTCCGCGAGGCCAATGACTCTGATCTGCGTTTCTCATTGGCTCGTCCATTGTCGTTTCCTCGTCTTAAACGCGACGTCTAATTGCTGACAATTTCAAAATGAGGATCCTCCACTTGAATCCTCTCAAAAGTACTACTACAGACAATAAGTCCGAGAGACCGCGTGGGCGTTTCGCGGGAATCACGCCGATTCTCCATTGCATCCTTCTACGCCGAGTAGACGATATCCGCTCGTCTCGTCAAGTTCATCCGGAATGTCGAGAAGCGTGAAGAATCCCCGTTGACTTCAAAAATTCATCTGAAAGCGACACGAAATAGCATTTAATTCATGATAATCATAAAACGAATTACGTTTAAAGAAAGCGAGAGAGAGAGAGAGAGAGAGAGAGAGCGCATCTCTTTTGATATATATTTATGATATCTTGTATTTATAATTTTTTTTATATATTAAATACACAATAATCAGGTTTTAATAGATAGAAAATTGTTCAGCTCTTCGCGTTACTGTGCGTAACGCGAAGTAAAATGAGATGGAAATAGGTGCGACTGGCGCATTACTAATAAGCGGCCAATTACATTAGTTGCGCGAATGATGGGCACACGCATATTTCTCTTCATTTTTTTTTCCTTTTTTTCTTTCTTTCTACAGACACACAGCAAGATGGCGAACGAAAACAAGTTTCGCTCGCTGTCTTGTCGCTTTCGAACTGGCGTGTATTCCTTATTTTGTTCTCAGGGTGTGTCGCGTTTCATTCGATACGTCCATTGAGCGGGACGCGACGCGACGCACTGACACGCACCGCGCACGCATCGCGTACCGCACGCTCTTGCTTGCTCGCCGTGCGCGAAGTGCAGTACGCGGGCGAAGCGCGCCCGTCATCGGTGTCCTGTTGCAGTGGGAACGTCGCTTTTGCTCGTACAACTCGTTTGACCGATCCTCCCGTGTACATTCCCGTGTTCCGTTCTCATTCGACCGGTTTTAAAAGCTCCTGCGGTTTCCTTCTTGTCGGATGCGATGCGAATCGCTCCGCACTTCCTTCGAACTGACTGAGAGCTGATGCTCCTCTCGCGCCAAGGCGAGAGGAGAGAACGCGATGTAACGTTACGAAAAATTTCTCGGTCATTCATTGCGTGCTGCGTAGAATGATCTTTCGGAAAGTTTCTCCCGTGCGGGAGGAATCTGTGACGAGCTCGAGCAAGTTCATAGAATATCCACTAATAAAATAAAATATCCGCCAGTGGTATTAAAATCACTAGTTAGTATTGAACTGTATCATATATTCGTCCCATTTTTTAATAATGGCTTGTATAACATATAGTCGTTATAAAAATATAATAAATAAACATATTCGTTATTTAAAAAACACTAAACAAACGGGACGAGTAAATGTTACAACCCAATAAATTTGCGATTCCGATCGTAATGAGATTTCAAACGGGTGATTGTCGCTTGGCGCGGGAACGTTTGAGGACATGTAACGTTTTGAATCGCTATTCGCGCACGCGTTATTAAATTTTTATGCGCAAACCCGTGATGTGCGTCCGCAATATACGCAAGAAACGCGAAATGCATTTGTAATATAGGCAAGAAATGCGTACGCGTCGCTGACAGCTTAATAGTATCCCGCTTTCAATAATAGAGAGGGAAATAGAGAGAAAGAGAGGGAGAGAGAGAGAGAGAAAAATCGCTTATTAAACCTTTTCATAGTCATTATGCGAATGAGTCCGACGTTATTGCAGGCCATATGTGCACCTAATGAGGACGTTAAATTACTTAGAAAATGTCTCATTCAGACATTTCATCTTATGATAATGATGCTTAACGCAAGCATGATGTTTGCGTTTTAATTAGGCTGTGTTTATGAAATTTCGTCTTCACGCGTAAATATTACTTAGTACCGGCGGTGATTAAGGAGATAACCGGTGATTCTGCAAGGTTAAGAAAATGGGAAAGCAGACGTGGGAAAAAGGGAAAGGCAGCATGGTGAAGGAAGGATTACATCTCGGCCGTGAGCCATTAACAGAGAAGCGGAAGTTGCGGAGAGTGCATTCGGCTGTAGAATTCAAATAACGCGGTATTCTTCTTTTCAAACACAACGTGATAAAAATTTTGTTCAGCTACTCTGACGTCAGGCAACGTTGCGACGCAATCAATTCAGCCTTCAGAAAAGCTGCAATTTCCAAATCCTCCTACACGAGATACTTATCCGACAACGTTATTTTCCAATGGCTGTTAACGCAGAAATGCAGTTAAAATCATGTATTTTAAATACGTTATTGAAACTTTAGCTTATGTCGAATACTGAGTAATCAACAAACATTCAAAGCTCCGTTCGACATTCGAGAGGAAGTCTGCATGTCGAGGTCTCGAAGCATCTGTGACCGACACGCAGCGAGTTCCTTCCTGCTGATCGGGCTAGTTAACGCCATCCGCGCTGACGGCTTTCGGCGAGCGCATCGCTCGCAACAAAACGGGTCCATAAATCTCGGCCGGGGCAGAGGGGATGTTTATCTCGCGGCTCATTGTTGATCAGTCGCGTGTGCGCAACATGTGCGCGACTGCCCTCGAAAGCCCGCGCACCGGCCGCGGCGATGCGTGGATGTATCGCATGTACTTATGCACATGCGAGGGGGAGAAACCATTTGCCCGCGGAAATTTACGGTTGATCGTACGATTACGTGCTAACGCGCACCGCCCCGCTGCGGAAGCCCGCGAGCGGAATTCGCGTGCGCGCTGCACTATGGAATTCAAGAAATCGCGTGCGCCGTCTCCGTCGCCGATCGCCGGCGGCCAGTCCGAATGTGCCGAATGTATCATTTCGACTCGAAAATGAGTTTTAATCACTGCCATTACTTCCTCCCGTCTGCGTATCACATTACACGCACTTCCTGCGCTGCTGGAGCATCGGAAACCGTATATGCCGAAATGAAAACAGCGTTGATATCGTTTCTCAGCACGGATAGGGTAAATTAGGGTACGATGGCCACAGGCTGTAATTTCTGCAATAATTGTTAAATAGTGCAGACGTAACGCAACATGATAGCTCCTAAATGCGATACCGTGCAAATACCGCGGAGTGCAGTTTCTCCTCTCGGCATCAGCGTGCTCTTCTTTTCGTACTCTCTGTTTCGGCAGTTACAGAAAATGTTCGGTGATACTTGACTTTCGTAGCGAGCGGCGCATCGATTGCCTCTCTCATTGCTCGATCGAAATATATATTTGTTCGGGTAACGAGAGGAAGTGGGTTGGACCCGACTCTAGTCGGCTTGCTTTAGGAGAACGTGGTTTCACTCGCTTAACGCGATTTCTAATATCACCCGCGCGCTCGCACACGCGCGTTTAATACGTTACCGTTAGCCGCTAATTGTTGAACGAGTCGCGGAACAGCGTCTAACGATCCCGCTAAACGCTCGTTTGTAACGTAATCCGCGGTGATTTTAATTGCGCCCCTAACAAACGAGGATCGGCAAGAGCTAAGCGGCTTTCTAGGTTTCCCGCTCCGATTAAAACTGTATCTTATAACGGCCATTATAATTCCGATATAATGTTGTTACGGTAATGTTAATCACGATGCGCGATGAATGCGAGATAAGGAAACGGCAATATGATTTGAAAAAGTCGAAAAAGAAAAAGAAAAACGGAAACACGTTGGAAAACCGTGCTGTCCAACAACTCGAAAATCGATACCATGCGACTGCACCGGCATTGCAATCGCGCGTCCGTTTGAAAGTTTCTTGCTGGACCGTACTTTTCTCATAGCACGTAGAAAGCAGATCCTATTTCGAAGGGCTCTCAGAGAAGATCGGTTACTACCGTTTCTTCGTGCCACATGATTCTTCGGAATCCGGTATTTATTGTTGACTGCTACAAGTGTAGCGTTTGCAATAGAGTATAAAGTCCGGACCACACAGAACACATCGAGGATAGGATAGCAATAGCATTCGATAATCTCGAATATGTGACTTAAAAATACCATAATGTAACTGTTTACACTTTTTTATATTTTATTTACGATAAGAATTATATTATTATCATACAATCAAGATTGCACGAGACTTTGATTGTATCTAGCACTCTTTTAATGTTCAAGTCCTACTTTTTCACCGGTTTACCATGCAATTCAGCTGCAAAAAATGGATCGATCCTGCGGAGTACAGATCGATTATCTTGGTTTACCGCAGTGCGGTTCGTCGTTCCGAGTTCATTGTGGCCGATGCTTAACGTTCCTCGCGATCGTTGCAGAACGCGAAGCTGTAAACTTGCCGATGGTTTTCGTCGTAAACCAAGAGTGTGATTGCGCGTTCTATGTAAGTCTTTTTCCTGGCACGAAACGAGCGCGGTTCGTCGTTCCGTGAGCAAAATCTCGCGTGGAACATGAAGAACGCGCGTGCTGCTCGTTCGTCGCGGAATGCGAGTCGAGAATTGATAAATTTTGGTTCGATGCATAACAAGTAATTTGCAATATTGTGTCGAGAATTCGTGATTTGTTGAGAATTCAGTAAATATAATTTTTCGAAATATTTTAAATGTAATATAATATATTATACAAGCATATATATACAGGGTGAGGTACCTAAAACAGACCACCTGAATATCTCGGCTGTTATTGGTGATAGAAAAAAATGTGTCAGACCAAACTTGCATGGTTTCGAGGGACACGTAATTTGTTCTAAATAGTTTTTTATTAGGTGGACGCGTAGAGATCATATGAAGGTCAACTTCAAAAGTTCTAGCCCTTAGAAATTTTGTCTTTTTCCGCGAAGTTCTGAGTTGTTGTTATCATTATTTTTTATATTGCCTAGAGTTCTCTGCTATTGAAAATACCGTAAACTCAGAAATGAAAAAGTTCTAGCACTTAGAAATTTTAGCCTTCAGTGGCTTTGAATGATTTTGATCCGTAGATCAATGTGCGCATCTTCAAACGCTCTACTAGATGGTACGTAAAAAACATATCATACCATTTAAAAAAACGAAGTTGACCTTCATATGACCTCTACGCGTCCACCTAATAAAAAACTATTTAGAACAAATTATGTGTCCCTCGAAACCATGCAAGTTTGGTCTGACACATTTTTTTCTATCACCAATAACAGCCGAGATATTCAGGTGGCCTGTTTTAGGTGCCTCACTCTGTATGTTAAACATCTTCATTAATTTTTATCATATAATATTCTATAATTTTCACAAAAGGGAAAAGAGAGTTTACGTTAATATTTGTATCGCAAATTAAATTTAATAAATCTTTAATAAATGGACTTTTCTCATACACTGCGTGTATCACGCGAGGATCGTCGTGTAGCGATTTCTACGGCGCTTTCGTTGCCACTAACGAACTCTCAGCACTATTGCGGGCACGTGTTATGGCGACGGCGACGACGGCAATTCGATAATTTATTGCCATTGCGCGCTAATGATTCGTCAAGTAGCATAAATAATGCACACGATGACGGGACGGACGCACGGCTTGCGGGCCGCGATTCCGGAACATGCGAAAATTACATACGCGCTTGTTGATTATTTACGACGCATAAATCACGCCGAACTTAATATACTCCACCGTATTATAACGTTACAGCTTGACGTTCATTTTATGATGGTATTCACGCGCGTTCCAGTTTCAAGTTTCTCAACGGATCCGATCACCGCGGCTTCGCTTGCGCTTTCGTCATTACGATGCAAAATTCGAAATCTACTCTCTTGAAAACCGTAGTTATCTTTTTTAAAGATGCATATATTTTTCCGCTTACTAAGACGAAATTTCGAATTAAGGGAAACGAGAGAATAACCGTAAAAAAAACATTCTGGATACAGTGTGATACACAGCAACTTAAGTATAATATAATTGTATGCGGTCTCTCAGATTTATGTTTAATTAAATTTTGTAATTACTTAAGCGAAGCTTACCCCGTTTTCCCTTATTCCGTTATCTCGATGCCGTCCGTGATACGTATGTAGCCTGCGTTAATTCCATAGCGTGACGCTTATTAAGGCGATCGCGCTATGTTATCCTGACGCCGCAAGATTGTCCGAAATCGCGCCAGTGATTACTAAGAAGTCACTCGTCTTAATTTGTGCGCAATTATTGCCTTTTCAACACTCGTATGCGTGCTCCGAGGCACGATCCGTCGCGCTAATTGTGTGTAAATATCTATGCAGGCCTGTCTGGACGGAAGAACGCGAAGGAAGAGGCCGGAATCACGCTTCGGCATGCGTAGCGTTTTTCGCGAGTTCCTGTTCAGTCGTAGACATAGAGAACTCTTTATTCCTAGAATCCTGCGAATGTTGCACGAACACGATAGTGAACACCATTGCTGATATTCAACATTTGTGTCCATTTTATTCGTACTAATACAATTCCATGATTAATGTTCTGTTTTCTGTCTGAGGAACATTTTAATGTCATTTCCACGAATTTAAAGTCCATCTTTCCTCGGTAAAGATTTTACTAAATTTTTTAATGTCAGAGAGCGAGGAAACACTTGATGAATGTAAAGAAATAAGACTTTGTGTGGCAGGCTGCATTATCGAGAATTAATTTCGCTGAGATGTTTAATATCGAGACATAAGGAACTTCGAATGCTGGCATCCCGTCGATCTCACCTTCGAAACAAGTCTTATCGGATCGTCCCAGAAATTTCTCGGCTACATAGGTTTCACTGATATCTCTCACTTCCCGCGTTCGATTCTCGTTATTGATCACTCTCCGATATCTGATGTCGAACGAACATCGCGCAACAGGTATACGTCTCAATGTTTCCTGGAGCGCGCGCCGTTAATTCGAAGCGATTTATTCTCCGTCGGGCGTTCTCATCGATCGCCATTAAGATCGGCATTTCTCATCGCTTCCTACGAGGCGCACGATGATCCGGACTTAATAGAATAATACGTTCCGGATTAGAAACTCGCGTCTCTCTAATGAGTATGCGCGCTCGTCAGGCCGCGCCGCACGCAAATCACGCGTAAGTATAGTGCGTCATTGTGCAGCATTTTGAAAGGACTCGATACTTAATGTGAAAGGCACTCATCTGGCCGTCGCAGTCGGACTGATATCGGTCGGGACCCGGTCACGGAATCCGCGTGCATGCGTGCGTGCATGATGCACGTAAAAATGCACGCACGCACGCAGGTTACACGCCGCCGTGCCGTGGTCGACGGATACGTGCGTGCATGTCCGGGATTCGTGCCTTCTTCATTCATGGCCTCGCCTTTGGCACGTATTCGTCGGACTAGGAAGACGCCATGGCTCCATCTAATCATTGCGGTACTCTTCCGCCTTGTCTGCGACCGGCAAAAGGACTTCGGCTTAATCGAAAGTTATCGACCCTTCGTACGCGTCATTCGTCATCCACGAGACCGAGCTGTTCCGCTGAACCTTCTTTTTTCCTTCGATTTTGTGCGTTATTTACAGATGCAGAGATTACGTCTCGCACCTGAAGAGAATAGAGAGTAGAACGGAGAGAATCCTCTCGCGCGGAACTTAAGACGCGATCATTAACGCCGCAGGACGGGGATGGGTTAATCCATGTATTCAGATCATCGTTGTAGGTCGCCGTTCGTCGATGGTCGACCGTTGATTATTATAACTGTAAATTGCACTTCCTAAAATCCTGCCGTGGCACGCGAATTTCTATGAGGAACAAGTTGTAACCCGCTCGTACTCTCCTGTCGGATATAACAACATCGGTAAATTATGATGCGCGTACGGCCGGATAATCATGCAGCCCCGGTACGATACCTATACTTTACGCCGTATATATTTATTATAAGGATTCGTGTGCGAGAAAAGTCGCTTACAATACACGCGATTTATACTCGGCGTACGTGGCGCGAGTGTGAGTACGACTCGAAGTAGGTGAACCGGTACTCGTATTTTTCAGCTATAATTTTAATAAGGCGCATTTAACTGCGATCGACATAAACGGGTATTTTTTTTCATGGTCACGCGCAAACAAGATCGAGGCATTTCTTTTAATGATTCATTAATTTCTGCAGAACATGAGACACCCGGCCTGGCGTTACATATTGTATGTCTCGAATAAACTGGTTTGTGGGAGTTTGAATTAAAATATAATGTTTCAGCAATGAAATTGCTCTACATTTTCGGCTAAACATGCAATGCAATGACATGCATTCGTGATACGTGGACACACGGATGCATCAATGCAACGCGAAGAATAAAGGTGTTTCGATACATTACTGGCTTTTAACTAAGAGTATCAAACTTGTACCTTCCGGATCGTATAGGGATTTTATTGTTTGTTAATATAGCAGACGCGCGAATAAACGGCTTGTAATGTGCGCTTCGGGATTTTTTCTTTTTATTTCGTCGGTACAGTTTCCGGTTATAACAGTAATTCGACATCCGGTGCGACGGAAGTTCACTGTGCTGTAATTCACTGATGTCGAAAATTCAAGCGTCGTCGTGCATCCATCGTGAGAGAAACTGAATTGTCGAAGGATTATTATTATCATGTCGACAACTTTCATGTAAACCGAGATTTCACTATAAAGAGAAAAATAGAAGAAATTTCTTGGTATAAGAATAGTTTGCACTGCTGTGATAAGAGCGCTAACAGTAATTGACAGACCAACTGCTAACTTGAAATTTTATTATCAGTTAACGCATTTGTTAAAATTATATTGAACGTACTAATAACATTAAATATTACTTAGCTGATTCTTAATTTTGCTTATATTATCGAAACTTTTGGCGGCAACATCTCCTCAACCGTAAGAAAAATCTATGACTTTATAACTTTCGTTGTGAATGAACTTTCGTTATAAAGTCTCGTCGCGACGAATGCAATTATTACTTCCTGTGAGTCGACACGAAGTTATTGTTTCCGAGTTATGTTGCGGCGACACGAATGCACGCTCTGATTGCCCCCGTTACCGCCATTTACTCTCACACTGCAATTTACATATACACTGGACTAACTCGTTCCTTCTCCTTCTTTCTGTTTCAGGTGAGTACATTTTCGATCGTGGAATGCGAGATACGCGAGCGCCAATGCAACTGCCCGGGAGTTATTAAACGCTAGTTGGTGTTCTCATTCTGCTCCCTTCGCGATTTATACCATTATCTAATCGTAAACTCTACATTGATTACTCTGATGTTGTCAGAGTAATGTCAGCTGTTATTCTTGTTATTCAAACTTTGTATGTGTGTACATATATGCATATACGCATCATAAATATATATCTGTAAAATATATAGATACATGTGCGTATCTGATTCGTGAATTGATTCTCTAATAAGACGGTATGGTCGTTCAGGCCATTAAGAACTGGTACCGTAAATGCATACAGGTCACGTATCACACACGTGGCGGTGAGAGCGTGATGTTTTATTGTCGGAAATCTAGCGCTCAAACACGATTTGCATTTTATATATTTAGCACGAAGACAGAGGACATTGGAATTAGTTAGCTGTATTTAGCGTTGCAAGACATAAACCATTGCTTGATTTCAGTTGACAATAAATTTAGCTCTAATTTTAAGGTAATAATTTAATATAAATAATTTGCGAAATTGTTCTAACATTATTAGGATTCTTATTTTAATTTAATTGCACGCCCGCTTTCTTAATTCAGTCGATTTCAATGAATTTATTAGATCAGACAAACTTTGCGGATGACTTTCGCTGTTCCCGTTGTGCATTCACGTATTCAAGCTTTTTCGTCTCTTTCCTAAGTAGATTTTTGGCTGATTCGAAGTCACTCGTTCTGTTCACTTCCTTCAGGTAGAGTCGAGTCAATCGAGCGTTACCATAATTTTTTGCTTTGTCCTCCGTGCCGTTCTTGATCTCGAGACGTGATTATCGATCGTTCTAACTCGATCGGCGTAAACTACTTTATGTTCGACGGCGTCTTATTTCTCGGCGAAGGTACTCGAAGGAAGGCAGGTCAGACATGGAATCACGACCATCTTCTTGTGACTTTCCCCTTCGCGATTTCGATCGAAACGCGCCGACGTTCTAATCAAGTCTGTAAATCTTTTGTCATAAATAACGAAATCGTCTAATCATACTGTAAAAAATATACCACCACAGCGAATATGTTAATATAAAGTTTTTATCGTGGAAAAGCTTTAATCATTCTTAAGTTTTTGATGAGATCGTAATTGAAAACAATTCGCGAATCCAATATGTCTTGTACATCAGTCATGGATAATTTAATTGGACAAATTACGTCCAAAATGCTATTAAAAGTTGAATACGTGTTATACGTGTAGGATTTCTAAACTCGCACCGGAAAGTGAAGCAAATCAAAGTAGGAAAAAGTTCTTCTTGGAAAGAGGGAATCTAATCGGGTACTTTGCCCTCAATAAGAAACTCAATATACCACGAGAGTACGCGCGAGTGATTTTCTAACATCGATGCTCACGAAAACGCGCGCGATGAATGAACCTCTTTTACCGAGAAGATCGCGACATTACGTCGACAAACAAAACCGCAGAAAATCGGCTTCGCACAAGCATGTCGGAGTCGATCAGCCATGCCGTTCTTACAAAATCCCATGAAACTTTATAAAACCTGTTAATAATAACATATTGACGCAGTTGAAATCGTCTTTCTTAATTCTAGAAATTTTTTAGCAACAGCATTTAATAAAAGTAATAATTATTTTTTGGAAAAAAAACAATAAACGTTCACAAACGTGTGCGAATGAAGAATTTTATAGAGGATTCAAAGTATCAAAATCATAAAAAGGTCTTTCTTGGTTGATATAAATCTTTTTTAGTTTTCGATATGATATGAGTTTTATTTGTCCATCATTATCTAAAACTTTTCAATTAATTGATATCACAGTTTTCTTACGATCCTCCACACCTCAGTTTTACGATGATTGCTCAGAAGAATCGAGGATACGGTAAGAGCGAGCATTATTTGTTCGTATCGATAAGGGACCGATGAGAATTTCCCGTCTCTTCTGATCGCAGAGCAAGGAGTTACCTCTCGAGCTTGTTGTACCTCCGATTGCGGCGGAAGTCGCATGAAAATCGGTTTCGCTTACCTGCGTCGTAATGACGGGAAACGTTGTAATTGCTAGCGGGCCTACCGAGCTTGGTCGGGTGCGTTTCATCGGTAACCCGAGCGAACTTCTTCGCGTTTAATCGAGCGGAATGAGACAGAACAACTGCGGCGGCACCCCCTTTTCCACATGTTGCGCGCAAATCACCTCGTATGATGATTTCTGTATGTCATCAGTCAATCCTCGCGGGCGAATGTGGAATTGTACATTGCACGCAGAGGATAGTTGCCTTTATTCCTCTTTTTGGAATATTTTAATTCAGAAACTGCAAAAGTCTAGCATAATAATCATCTAATTTATTTATTATTAACTTAAGAGAGAACTTGATTATTTCTTAACTTCAAGATTAACGGTTTTAATCTTTCCGGCTTAATTTAAATTTAGTTTATTTAATCTTAAAAAGGAGATTATTATTGTTGAATTTCTCACTTCTACATTAAAACTTGATATGAAAATATCTTCTCAGTTTTTTAATGGCTTTGATATTAAGCTTAAATTGGCTTCAACGGATGGCTCCGGATCAGAAGCTTGATAGCACATAATAAACTCGCTCGTGCTAGCTAACGTCACGGCAGCTGGACGTCAATTCTTGCGTTGTTCACATTTCACGTGGCGTCAGACAAAAGCGAGCTGTTCTTTTCGCAAGAAAAGAAAAAAAGCAGTCGCGGACGCTTTCTACAGCACGTTCCGAAAACCCATTTCCACGCGACAGTCTCGCTGCGTCTCGCCAAGTTTGCGCATTCCGCGATAAATTACTTAACAGTAAAAACCAGCACCGTGGCCGTTGACGCTTTAAAGAATCTTTTTCGCGCGGGGACATTAAGGCCTCACGAATATACCGTTGCATCTGATTTTACGTATCTAGGTGCGAGCGTCAATGTCACACCTAGTGTCGCATTAAAATCGTGCCATAATTACGCGTACGCGAGAAAAAATTCAGCTGAATCTGATTGCGGACGGCGAATCTTGGTACATTATTAATTCTTAACTGCCATAGCTAAATCTTGAGAGCTTCTTTACTTGATACATGAAGATACATGAAGATACTTGAGACATGAAAATGCGTCGGGTATGAATCTTGTCTGAGAAATTGCGATATCCGTCGCGAGTGACACGCACTTTATGTATAAATATATATTCGTTACTTCTTGCGGTGATCGTAATGTAACGTACGCCATATATATATATATATATTGTAACTCGAGAATCGCCGGGAAGCAAAGTCGATTACGGAAATCGTTTTCCTTCCGCGGTGTGAAACGATCGTAAATGATACTGGGAAAGAGAGCCCGACAATCGAGTCGTATAGTTACAGATATAATAAGCCGCACTGTTGTGTCTCATTTGACACGCCGTGGGCGGTAGATTGCTGGCTAGAAACGTGTATACATTAATTCTGTAACACCTGGCCTTAGGAAGTGATTTCAAGCGATAATGTGCAGTAATGCACTATTAAATTACCGATACAATGTTGGATTGTGATAATATCGCCAATAACGTGAAGCCTTTTGCAAGCACTCTTTTTTGATGGAATATTTAATAAATTTTACACTTATGAGTTTAGCCAAAAATATTTAAAAAAAATGCAATTTGCACTTCAAGTAAGCATTATTGTCGTTGTTAGCATCTCAAACACGTGCGTCAAGATTCTTGGTGACGAATTATTTGGTAGATGCAGTTGCCGACGTACGATAGCGCGATTTTAACAGCCATTCCTAGCAATCTCGCAGAAATTCATAATTTCCCGAAGATACGAAGAAACGCCATTACAGCTTATTGCTCGTTTCTTCATCTTCTAGCGAAGAAATCGCGCCGCCGACATACTTCTTCCCTCGAACCTCACGATGATCTGCTTTTTTCTCCTTCTTTTCTTACTTGCGCCGCGCATAACCACGTACAGTTTAGAACAATGTTTATCCAGCAAGAAAGTCAACAGAAAGTCAGGAGAAGAAAACTTGCATCGCACGACTCTCCGCATTTACAGAAGCGAATGCAAGCGCACTTGTGGTTCTGTTCTTCATGATGCCTTTCAGCGTTTCAGCGATTAAACTCGTCTTTCGTTTAGATTTTTCTCATAATAGTCCACACACAAGTCCGATTTCTCGAGATTTCTAGAGATTAATCTCTCAGATCAATATTTTTAATTCAAGTTTGAATGTTTTTTGTCATTGAGATTAATCTCCTGAAAACTTGGAATTAATCAAAGTTTAATTTCTTCTTCGTTGAGAGTTCCTTGAAACTCTCAGTGTTTCCTGAATAAATTTTCTCTCTGTCGTAGGATTGTTCTGGCAAAACTCGCGGCAATCCGCGATCGCGATAGCACGATTGATTAACGCGAGACTGTCGTAAGGGTAATGTCAGTGGGCGGTAAAAAGCTTGCCTTTGCGCAAATGTGGCAAAGATCAAGTCGCACTCTGCGACCGTAGGCCTCTGCTTTATCTCGGCCGCTCATCTTAATTGCACGGGTTAGCGAGTGCGGCTAATTGCACCGCGGATTCCACGATTTACCATCCGGGATATTCTCTTATCTGGCAAACGTTTGATAATCCCAATAATACTTCTCAATAAATGTTCGCCCTAATGGCCGAGAGTGTATTTGACTCCGACGATACAAATCCGCGGTTGTCTCTCGAAAACCTGCGGATCGTTTCTTCGTCGGCAAGATCGTTATTCTCTGGTCGTTATCGCAATCGCCGTTGCCTTAGTACAATTCTCACGATATGTGTAAGACAGTTTAATGTTTCATCCGCCAAGTTGCTTGGTATGCTCGAGCGTAAGAGAATTATCGCGCACTATAAACTGTAAACTGGATTTCACTCAAGTATATTTGGTTCTCCACACTCGCGAATAAATGCGTATATAAAATGGAGAAATCACAAAGTCGAAAAACATTGAAAGCAATATTTCTCAACGCGAGTTGTATTTTTAAAGTTGTATTTTATTGATAAAACGAGTGAGGATGACGCCGGACGCAACGGAGTTAATTACAGTTAATTAAACTTCGATAGTGAATAACAGATCGCTCGTGTTCGAGACTTTGTCGTTCTGTTGCAACTGCATGCTGATAAGCATTGCGCGCTCTTGCCAGCAATAATTATTCATTTTTCCGATAATTCTTTTGATCGGTCGCGTGACGATCGATCAAGCAACACCTTTAATCGCACCGGACATCGGAACATGACATTGGTATGATAAGAGCTCGTAAATTCCGCTCTCATTCCGTCTCCTGTCACGCCGCGACAGGCTGCACTTTGTAACAGCGCGGCCACTAACCCGCTTAAAATCAATCCGATCGATCTTGAAGCAACCTTGCTCCAGAAATCGGTGAAAATCAATTGTCGCGGCTTTCAGAAGTGGCCGGCGTTCCCGATAAAAACGTATAATCCGTTATAAGGCCAGTCCGAGAAACTCCTCGCGGTTTCTTCCGCCGCGCCGGCGGAAACACCGCCGTAACACTTCGCACATCGAGTGCGAAATTAATCCGCGTGCGGTTTTCCACGTGATAACCGAGAGAGCCGAGCGACATTATCAATCATCGCGAGATCCGCGAGATGGGAAAGTGCGATTTACTTACTCGCGCTTCGTTCATTTGACTTCTCGACAAAAGAAATAGTACTTTATTTCGTTTGACCTCTCCGTTACGGTTGGGAGCACTTCCTGGGTGATTCTGGAACACCCCTGTGCATCAATCCTGTATACACGTCGAGAAATTTACGCGTGTGACATGCGGCATAAATACTGCGAGCACGTGTGCTACACATACGTCGAAGTTTACGGCGACATTATCCGAGATTAGCGTGGCACAGTTATTCTCAATCTCGTGAATCACGCGGTTTACGCTGCAATTTACGGATGTTCTCGATGAAACGTCGTCGGAATAACGACAAACCGCTGAACGTCGTCGCTCACGCGTTTAGGCGTATGCTCGCCTCGCGATTATGCCCCGATGAGGACGTTTTAGGTCGATCGGCTGCGGTCGAGATACGCGTCTGTCTCGCCAAGATACGGCGACGTCGCGATGAACGTAACCGCATTATTACGTGCAGCTGGAAGGAATTCATAAATATGAGAGATCTCCACCGAGAATTACGCGCAGCGCAGAATTTATTAAATCCTACTTTGAAGACGCTTGATTCCTTTTCTCTTTATGAACATTTAATTAATATCAAGATAATAATGAGCATCAAACGTAATAACGGTAACGTAAAAATTATATTAAATAGCAAATATTCTGAAAATATCAGTTATCAGAAATCGAGGTGTATTTAAAGGTACTCGTAATTATTGTGAATATTGCGGAAAATATAAATTACAGATTGTTACGGCGGAATTATAATAATTACAATAATATACGCTACGATCGTGAGTGAGATAAAGCGTCATTTACCGGTGTATCGATATCGGAATAATCAATCGCATACACGCGTAATCGTAGCCCGCGGCTCTCGTCTCGTTGACACTAAGGCTGAGAAGCTTTACGCGAGTTTTATGAACACGTCGATGCGGTTAGAAATTCGCGCGGATATCGCCGGCGTGACTTGTATTTGAATATAGGATGTCGTCGAGATTTTAATTATCCTCGCCGATAGACGTGTAGACCAGGCGAAGTAGACTTTCGCGAGCTAGAAAGTTTACGATATAAACGCGCGATTTGCGAGAAAAATCGCTCACATTAATCACACGCCCGCGGTGATTCCCGACCAGCTGAATATGGACCGATCATCATTTTCTTCATCTCCGCGCGTTTCTCTTTCGAGAGCCGGAGATGTAGCGGCTGAGATTTAAAGCGGGCTTTTGTTTTGTTCCGTCTCTCTTTCTCTCTCTCTCTCTTGGCTACATCTCGCCTAAGGACCAAACCACTCAACTATATCCCTCGCAAGTTCTCAGGGCCGCATTGACGTGCCGATCGAACAATGGGAATCGCCGTAAAAACATTGAAAATATCAAATTTATGTAAGAGAGGGGCCTTTAAATCTCCCGCCGTGATCTAGGCGCAGCAACGCATTGTTATTACATTGATTCGATACTTTTTGGCATCAACTGTTACTATTACTGTTGTCTATTATTCCGCGCTGTTCTCAACGTCGACGTCAGTTAAACTGCAATTCCATCGAATCTCTTTCCACAGTGAGAGAAAGAGAAAGACAGAGGGAGACAGAGAGAATCAGTTATACTCACAATCAGAGATGAGGTCAAATCAACGCAGATCAACAAGATAGAAACAGAAATGTTTAGTTACACGTCTAAGTACCCTGGATTCAGCCCTGCGATTCCAGGTGCACACCGTTAAATTAACTTCAGATACCGCGGCATTGTGCGTTCTTTCTTTTTTCTTCTCGTCGTGTTCAACTTCACTGAACTCAAATTCCCTTTATCCATCTATCACGGATTTGGACGGCTCAGAGACCTCATGAGCTCGTCCCGCTCGATGCGCCGGCTAGAACGAGAAAGTTTCGATTGCGTAAGCGTAAAGACGTGCGTAAAGACGTGCACCGTGAGATGACCCTTGCATCTTTCGATCGTGTTCGGTAAAATCTCACACAGACGCTATCAGATGATGGGATTTAACGTGACTCTTTATCCTTTCACATAATTATGTCTCGTTAATCCCGTGTATCCAATCGATTGCCAGTTCTTCGCATTCGAGAGTAAATACTCCCTTATTATAATATCGTTTCTTGTTTATTTTTGAGGGTACACTTGAGGGTGTCTCGCGCAATGCGAATAAAGGCTTCCAGTACCACACAAAATTGCTTTTAATTTCACGGACGTTTGCAGTAACGGGCTCGCTTGTTCTCTCGCCGATGGATTATTACAGTAGTCATCTATAATACAATACGATAAACAGAGGAAGGGAACCGCGTCGGTCGAGAATCCAGGGACTCGACCGTGTTGTCTAGAATAATGCTCAAAAAGAGGAAAAAAACAAGATATCGACTGCAACGTGAACGACATAAAGCTGTTCACTGACCGAAACGCGGTCGGCGTCGGGTTTATCGTTCGCCCGGCGACGCTAAAGTGTAGAATTCAGCGGCCAGCCATGGCGTGCAAAAGACAACCGACATCCGTAAAACGGGTCGTGCACCATGACCGTTTCCTAATCGTGCTGATAAATTAACGATTCGCACAGTGAACCCCGCGACGCCCATTGATTTTCCGCTCGGCTCAGGACGCAATTCGTCGCGCTCGATCGTCCGTGCAAAATGCACGAGGATACCTGCAACAAGTTCGCTCTGGCATGCATGTTTTATCGCACAGTTAATATGCGTAACGTATTACATCTCCTTAAAGTGCCTTTCGTCTCAATTTAAATGGGATACACAAAATTCAATAAAAATCTGAAAGCGCACTTGCAGACGAGATAACAAGACGCAACTAGACGATAATTTCTCTGCGGAACGTCGGTATACGATCTTCTGAGAGTTTTATTTGCCATTTAGAAAACACGTGGTTGTTACCGGTATTTATCCGTCATGACGCGATACCGCGTCGACGGAAATGAATTATCGACAGCCTGTGGTTGCGGATAATTCCCACGTGCTGCCCGACATCCGTGATCCGATTTGAATCACGTCGATGCCGAGCGTGCATCGCGTGCATTTTCTTCCTTGCTGACGCCGATGCGTTACGAATCAATCCGTGTGCGATCCGCGAAACACACGCCACGATGATGCTGGAGTAGGATTTCACTGATCCCGGACACACGTCATATGTAACCGGACGAGTACTTATCTCGCGTTCATACCTACCATCCGGGCTAACACCTCGGAGTAGCACTTAATAACGTGCAACACGCGATACGACTGCTGCGATGTACGTGGTATGGTCTATTGCACTTCCAGTGAACCAAGGACATTCGTTACTTTGGCGTGCGTTGGTGAAATCTCTTTTGCACGCATGTCTTCGCAAATCCCGATTTTCCGAGGAATTTTCCATAAATTATAAATCAGAAAATTCGAGGAGTTTCCTCATTTTTCAGGTTTCCGATAACTCTACTCCACCGTTCGTGAGAATACGGACATAGACTGAAAATGAAGTGCACTGTAATCACGAGTGTATTATTAGAGCCATACATTGCGCGTGGATACGTGTATATAAATGTAATGTGCGAACCTGTATCATTAAAAACAAATTATCGACGAAAATCACCTCGAAAACCTTCACGCGCTTGTCAGGATCTACCGCAAAGGTTTTCACAACATCTCTCGCAGCAGGTCTCGTCCTACGCGTGGACCAAGATTTCTTCCTAATTGCTTCTGTGTACCGATCGATTGTGATGGCTGAATGCCCTCGTGCTTCAGCTTGGATTTCTTGTGCCTTGCCGAGCGTAAGGCTCATATCCATTTTCACTTCTTCACCGTGTCACGGATCACTTTCTAAGCACAATGGCTCGCATGCGAATGGGGGTAATATACGTCCGCGATTTCCTGATAAAGGATGAATCTGCAGCGATTGAAGTGTACATCGAATCTCGTGCCCGGGTCTCCGTCGAATCCTATTCACTATGATATTGAAAAGCCGTGTTCGAATCTGAGAATAGACTTTCTACAATTATGCGCATCCTGGAAAATCGAGAATCTCTTTCTACTCGACTCGTTCTCTTAGATTAAATTTCATTAAATGATCAGATGACATGTTTTTTTAGTACAATTTGGAATATTAGGAACTGTAGGTTTTCACGCTTATTATTACAATTGAATTTGGCTTCCGAATTGGAGCCGCGTTTCTTGCCACTTTAATTCCGAAATTTCATCAACATTTCTTCCATTTCATCAAGGAAAGTATCACGGTTGCTTCTCTCTTTGATGAAATAGACTGAAATGTTTGTAAAATGACGGAACCAAAGTGACAATAAGCGTAGCTTCAATCTGGCAGTTAAATTCAATCATAATTTTTAATATTCCGCGAATAAATATTTCAAAGCTTGCTCGAAATTATTATAGATGAAAGAATGTGATAATGAAAGTTCAGATACAGTGATTAGCAAAAATACGGAGAAATATAATCATAACAAGTATATCAATTTTATTTATTATCCTATTCTATTCGAGGTATCAGTTCTAGGTCTTTTATTACTTATATAACTGTAATATTGTATGTGCATCCATTTTAACGCAGTATTTCAAATATCTCTCTTTTCTTTTTTCAATGAAATCTTTGCACTGTCTATGCGAAAAAATCGAAGATACACTTTGCTCAAAGTTTCGCACTTGTTCGTCGCTAGTAAGCGCATGTCACTGATGCACTTACGAGGACCATCAGTGGTTATTAAGCCGTCAAACAGCTCTCGTGTCATGTCGCGAAACTGAAAAAAATTAATAACATAATCGCGGCGCCGGCTGCTTCGTCGTTTCTTTCCGCTTCTCTCACCGCGCGGCGATTTATTAACGTGGCGATCCAAAGACCTCCAGCGTGTGTTTCTTGTACGAGGCCTTTCTCGCGCCGATACTAATTGCATCGGCTGAATTCCACCTGGGACCCGCGACTTCTTTCTCTATCCTGTCCCCTCTCATCCCCCTCGATCGCATCATTCTTATCTCGGCCGATCGCACGTGCGCGATTTTACACGTTCGACCGACCCGCTTCTCCTAATCGGCTCTAACGGTATACTTTCCTACGTTCGTAAAGTTGCCGCCAGCACAATTTGCGAAATCAATTATCCGCGGTGAATCCCACGGAATTTTATGGGACGCGCGGTTTAAGACTTGCGTTAATCCTCGTTACTTTCTCAGCCGGGTAATGCGGACGATTCTGTCCCGCTGGAAATTTGATTCGACATCGACTTTTGTGGGGCTGATTTGCACTTTTCAATATTAATATCTTTGCGTTTAAACTTGTCAAAAATTTGAACTTGGACGTCTGCCAAAATATTTCGTTATGGATTAGTTGTTGTCAAATGATGACAATTCACAAGATCGTACAATGTACTTTTTTTATTTCTTTGATTATTTTTATTCTTAGGATCGAGAGACGGAATTTCAATTACTTTAAGGAAGGTAAAACATCTAGATAACAGGAGTATTAAGTGCATGGCACACATGCATCACGATATCGATTTTAGATAAGAAAACTCTCGCGGTAGTTCATCAACTCGATGGAAAAACGCCGATAATTCGCATTTGTTTTGCCAGTGGTATTACTATTGCGCGCTTCTAATTTCTCTTATTATTCCATCGATAATTAAGTACGTTACGCAAGATTGGCACGGAATTTCTTCACCATTGCGGCTGTTCTCCGCGATCTCTGGACACCTGACGCTATGTATCACTCGGAGCATCAATCGATAAGTAATCTGCGTAATTTCCTGAATGTCTGCAATCTCATCCCCAACGTCTGGACCAAAGTCCCAAGCGATCAGGTTTTAATCTGTCCCTCATCGCTTTCGCAGTACCGCATTGTAAATAATTCCTAGGATTCTCTCGAATTCTCGATTGTTAGACACAGTATTACTTTCTCTTGCTAAATTTTTCTAAATATCCTCAAACTATCGACAGATGAGAAACATTGAACGAAACAAACGAAACGACTATTTATATATATCGCATGATTTAGCGAATTAATGCCTGATTCCGAAAGTATAATTGGCATATGATTATTAGTAAAAATCTCTCGTTTCCTTTGGAGAAACGTGTCTAGCATTGTCTTTTGTCAGACGACTATTCTCGCGTTGATATAGGCGTGTTTCCGCGTGTTTAGTTGTGGGAGATATGGAATAAAGAGATGTAGGCGTCCAGCTAGAAAAACGATAATTATCCGTTATAGAGAGTGTGAAATCCGCGTAAGATCTCGCGTTCGCAATCGATAATAACTTGGCATTTTCTTCATTTCCTGCGCGTCGCCGCGGTCATCACGGGGACTGACACGAGTCCCGGAAACGTCGTCCCTAACGAGGGTTAAACGAAATCAAACGTCATCCTCTGTTCACGTAACTCACCTCCATTCGCCCTTTGGCCAGAGGCGGAACAATAACGCGTCGCGAAACGCATAACCGGACGTTACCGCATCGAGAAGGTGCCGCATTGTCTTCCTCGTTTAGCTTCAAGGCTGCCGTCGAGGCAATTCGCGCGGATCGCCGCTTTATTCGTACGTCGGCGAGGAAAATCGATGGACGACTCGAATGCAAGATGGTCCCTTCGGCTGTGGCTCCTTTGTGCGCGATCCAACCATGATGGATACTCGTAGCGTTCCCGCGCCGATGCTACGCGCGTGATGTATGAAAAGTATTTTTTAATTGCTCCATGCACGCGTGTGTGCGAGCACGTCATGATCACCTCGCAGAATTTATGATCGACGTGCCCAGTTAGATACCGGAATCGAGGAAGCGGCACGGTCACTCGAATATGAGATAATAACTGCCGTTCGCCACTCTTTAACTGGGATGCTAAGATGCAATAAATAATCCATTGTGCGCGGATTACCGTTCACCGCATCGCTTCTGACATCTCCTGGACGTATGATGCATGCCTAATGTTTTTTTGGACACTTAAGTGACAGGGACTTCTCGTGCAATTTAAAAGAGTCGACAATTTCCAGTTAAAACATTTGTTATACAGCTTCTGTTTCTTCGTCGACTGTTTTTTCAGTAGCTTATGGCGTATTATTATCGTATAAATTTATGTACTTTATACAACGTGCGCTTGAGGATTATCGAGAGCTTTCGTGTCTTCCGGCATTGCAGACAATCCAGGTCGTGCCGTATCTCATCCTAGACGTCGACGCCAAAGTAGCACGACGGTCTCGTACGGTCCAAAACGTGAACGCATCGTAAACTTAATAAAAGGATCGTTACTTATTTTCTAGCGCGCTGTCGGACGTTCATATTAAATCCGTGAATTTACGGCAATTTTCTCCGCGAACTTGTATAATACGCATCCGTAATTGAAGAACGCCGTTCGATCCTCTTGCGCTACAATTTGGGGGTTCGGAGACGAAGAAGATGAAGCATCCTCTATTGAACTGTCCGCTGTAATACGAGCAATTGCCGGTCGATTGTTCCTCGGCGGTATGTAAATCTCGATCGGCGCGATCTGCAAATCGTTGCACGACGAAAACCCACGGTCTGTAAACGAGGAACGATAGAACGAAGCGCTATTTAGCGACGGTACCGGTCTACAATTTACGACCGAACCCGAGATGCGCGCCATGCCGCTTTCCACTTTCTCCGTATTTTATAATTGTCCGCGACGACACGCTATGTAGGGCCAAAATGCAAAATCAACCGCCGATCTCTGGTTATCTCGATGGGAGATCAAGATCTTTCTGTTAAGATCTCGTGATCTCACGTCCTGGTCGATTAAATGCATCCAACAGCTCTGCCAGTATCTCGGTGAAACGTCTCTTCCTTTCTTTACTATTCCGTTCGTTTATTTCTTTATTAATATCCACTGCTCTTCGAGTATAGGAGATTGATATATTCAGCGATAAAGTCTCGAAATAAATAAGATCAGTCACGCGAGTGGACTTTCGTCGTATTATGAGCAAATTAAAATCTAGAGGTTTATCGTATGTTGCCTGGAAGTTACGTTCGCGCTGTGGAAGTGAGGAATGACATTAATCCTATGCGCGTACATGCATTTCTGTAACCTCGATATCCTCCTGCGTGGACATCTCTCTCCTTTTCTCGGCGCAATCATCGATTTAGCACGCAGACGGAGAAATAGCTGTAAAGTCCATTTCTCCGTTATTAACGCGATCAACTTTTCTTTAGCATTGCAAAAGTCTTAATGTCATAATCTACAATGACTGATATGAGGATAAAGAGTAGCTAAAACGAGATTTCAATTAATTAAAGAAGAAATTACTAATTAAAGAAGAAAAAGCTAATTAATTAAAGAAGAAATGACGGATCGATGTAACAAGAATATACAAATTGATAACGTATTGTTACCGTACATAATTGCATGTAAACGTTTGCTGTAATCGGACTGCTGAATTAATAGACAAGATAGCACCGCGGTTGTGGGATGTAACTTTATACGCAGAGGAGAGGCAACAGTTGCTTGAGCTGGCAGTGCGCTTAATTCACCAGGAAGACGTTCGCCATTAGTCGCCTTCTTTATCGTATGCGGATGTCTCGTTTTCGCGGGCTCTCAGAATCGGCCGTAGCGCGATAAGGCAGACGCAATGAGGAAAAGTGAACGCGCAAGAAGAAGTGAAACGATAACGGAAACGGCTATCGTTGCCGCGGATTCTCACGCGGTGACCGGAAGTCCCTCGCCTCGTTCGAAGTGATAGTCATCGACGAGATCGCGGAACCGTTAACGGAACGGGGCGTGGAGTGTACGTACGTGCCGGTTACACGTGGAACATTCCATGTATGGCACTCTAATAAGAAAGCTTATTATTATTCGTCGATGCGTTAAAGAGATGAGCGCAAAAGCATTCCTTTTTACGTACACTTGCGGAGATCGGCGTGACGAAGAGACTGATAAAAACCGCGCTGTTCTCTGCGCCTATCTTGAGTTTCTGTTACCGAGTGGCAGATTTTAGTATCCATGAAATGAAAATGAAATTTAGTATCCATAAATTCTACACTCGTCAACGAGCGAGAAAGATGTTCACAACAGAATAGAATTTTCTACCAAAGGCACTAATATTAAATTATATCAATCTGAGCAGGCAAGCAAATTTCAAAATGCGCTTGATGGTGCATTAGTTGTAATTTTGTATTCATCAAAAGTGAAGTTTGAATGTTCTGATCCTACTTTGGATTCTCTTTAGACGTTTTGAAAAAAGCGATGATAAAAAAGAACAAAATCAGTCTTATACTACCCTATTCTGAATTTCTATTTAATTAATCACGTCAAATAAATTTATGTTACATCAAGTTGTTTTTTTTCTTTGACATTTTGATGCCTGACTTGACTCGAATTTTCATCACAGTGTTTAAGAATGACTTCCGGATTCATTTCAAATGGGTTATTATCCGGCAGCGGTGATTCGCCACAGCCGTTAAACAAAATGACGCTTCGTTACGGTGTGTCCTAACGTAAAGCATTGGTGTGGTGACATTTGTTCCGCTAAGCATCGCGTTTACCGTATGAAAGCTTTCTCATTCGTGCCGGAATTTAATTAACTTGCGGCGACCTTTGTACGTTGTCACGAGATGGAAACGTTTCTTGAAGATTTTCCGCAAATTCGATATGGCATGCTACTTCAGAAACCATTGCATGTTCTTCTGTGTTCTGCATGAAAAGCTGTCAGTTGCACAATCATAATATCTTGCTTATAAATGTTAAATCGTTGTTATTAATCAACCGCTCCTCAATCGACAACAATTGACACAGTTAAAGTTTTTAAACAATATCGAATTGTTTACAAAGTCGGCGATTTTTACCTCTTGTACCTCTTGTAAGTAGAGAATATTCCGAAAGCTTGGAGGGAGGGGGGGCATTTATCATATTTTATATCATAGAAAGAAAGTGCATAGACACACTTTAGATGAAATAAATCTAAGAGAGATTTTACAGCGTCTCGCTTTTCCATCCGGTCGTTTCTCGATACACCGAAACGCAAAACCATCCGAGAAAATTGTAAGAGCCAAATTGCCGGTTAAACATAACAACAATAGGTTAATGTAGACCCGACTGAGCGCAACGAATATGATGGATTAAAGCCAAGAGAGGGTTATCGTTTTCTCTGCGTGTGGCCACGGCCAATAGCGTAATAGTGCTCCATCTCGTCACGCTAAATCGGCGAAGGCGATAATGGTGCCGCGACGTTTGGACTTATTCGACTTATTGTTGAACCACCGCAGCCTATATATCCAGTGACATGTCGCAGATGCATCGATAATTCGATAATAACTTTCACCGAGCTATCGGGGCCATGTATCGAAAGGTAAATCATACTATTAAAGAAATCCATCTTAATTTATTTAGCGATATATATTTCTTTTGTTTTTACTGTATAATAAAAAATCTTTTCTACGCAATAGCATATTAAAACGATTAAATCAATTATTTTAATAAACTTGCAAAAAACTTTCTACTTGTAAACTTTGTCCTAATGTCAAACAGATCGATAGCTAGTTTCTCGATATCATTTTACGGTACCGATTATAATTTTTTCGCTTGGTTTTCATGTTTCATCGTGAATTATGCTACTGATGCCTCAAAAGTTGTCATTGATCAGTCCATCTCTTTTTACGACGCATGTCTCTCGATTTCCTGTCGTGGACTTTCATGCGGAACCGCGTATCTCGTCAGCGTCTCGCCTATTTACTCATAGGCGACACGACGCCGAGGAACGTTCCACGATTCGATCGCACGAGAAGCGTGTCGAGGCGCCATCAGCTTCGGCATCTTCGTCTTCGTCGATCGGCTATTAATCGTCCGTTGCAGAATTGGATGATTCTTCTTCCGTCGATCGACATTGACGCGAGATTGTTCCTCATTCTGCGACGCAATTTACGAGCGGATTCGATTGCCTAATGCTCATTCGCTCCACTGAACCATCACGAAGGCCGTCTTCGGACCGATTCTTCCCGGTGGTCTCCTGAGACAACGACGCTTATAGATCGTCTGAGAAGCTTCGACATGCTCGTCTTGCGTTTTTATCCATCGCGCGGTCTCGAGTTGTTCGTCGGAAAAATCTTTAATTATATGATCTGCATTCGCGTTACACGGTAGCGGTGCGGCGTAATAATTACCGTACTGGTAACGTGCAGTAGCTTATATTAAAATATTCACAGTTTATTCAAGCGTACGTAGAGATAATTATATATATCTTATTGCACCTCGATACGCGACCAGCGTATCTTGCCGTGACAAGTGCGTCGCGTGAATTACTCGCACGGTTAAATTTATCAACTTCTTGCGCATGCGATGCGATTACGAAACGCTTTCGGGCACGCCCGGAGGATTTAGTCTTCCAGAACGGAACGAGCTTTTTTCTCGGTGGTCTGTGCCTTTTCGGGGCCAATACTCTTTCAACGTGTCCGGTGTGTCTCTGAGACATCGTCCCGCCCCTCTTACGCTCAGGGCTGCTGAGTGCAGCGTAATCGTAAAAATAAAAATATCGCGGATGCCGAGCGTCCGTCTAATGTTAGCCCGCTGTATTTTAGTTTCGTAGGCTCTTGCATTCCTTTTGCTGTGCGTTGCTTCTGCTTGAAAGCCGAGTTTCGTTGCCGGGTTTCACGTGAGAAGAGGAGCGAAAGAGCTTCGCGGTGTTCTTAGTCTTGCGAACGTACCTGAAGAGCTTACCTCCGCGCTGCTTTAAATCCACATCTTTCAGGAAAGAGAGATGCACGTTGTGGGTTACTCGTTAGCTTTAAACAAGTCGTCTGATAATTGGCTAGACAGAAGCAGCGGGTTCTCCGACGGTGCGTTTTACGAAAACTTCCGCTCTCGGCGGCGGCACAGGAAACGTTGTTTTAAGGGGAAGACTACTGTGTATACGTTACGTTAAGATCTACGAGTACTCGGCCGGATTTAACGAGACTACTCCGGTCTCGTATTCTTTACCGCTCGGCGGAAATAAGCTTGGCCACGCAAACGCTCGGTGCGCGCGGTAATTTGCTATCCGAGGCTCCTAGACAAAATATTCGCACAATTATCATCGATTCTGTCCGTCGCGTTTGTGAGCAAATGCATCTTTGCTGCCCCCGCGACACGGCACAATACATCTCTTCTCGTGAGACGTCGTGCGTTGAAGGAGGAAGCGATTAAGCGACCACTTTCTCGATTTATGAATTAAAAGCCACTAGTACGACTTTCTATAATTAACGGGTTCCCTACGTATAAATAGGTCGTGTTCGTACCGCGAAAGAAACACTTTGTGCTAGCGAATGCGTGGAATTGTAGCGTTCGCTTTAAGATCAGCCACATGCAGAACAACCCGTCGTAAAAAGGTTTCCGAGATACACCACCGGCTCTTTCTCATCCCCGGCAATACTTGTCCCAGATATCGCACAAAAGACGCTGCGGATTCTCCGGAGTTCATATAGGGTGCTCCAAAATGTACAATTGTCGGACATTTTAAACGACCATTTGAGCAATTATGATCCTCATGATAAATATTCAAGTTGAGTATCTCCATAAAATTAAAATCCATTAAATTCGGACGAAATTCTGGATATGTGTTTTTCTATATTTTAATGTAAGTTTTAATCGTTTGTAATAAAATAATCATTGACGAATAAAATCATTGACGTTGCGATTTTTCTTACCAGCGAGTAAAACTGTGTCAATATCCTTTAGAACGTCCTGTATAGTGTAAACGCGCCGCCATTCCTCTAACAATGTTCAACATAAAGCCCGGCGTTGAACTTGCTCTAGGAAACGCAGAAATGACAATGGGTGTGGTATAGTTGGTGCATTATGTGTGCCGCGAAAACGGGTTTTGTGTGTTATCACTCGGTGCATCAACGAGACTACGTTAACGAGAGAATTTTCAAACGCGGCTTTTATGCTTTCAACCCTTCAAGATACGGTCTTTTCGGAGCGCGCCAATAATTCGATCTTTTCAAGTCTCTTATCACTCGCACGTAATTATTAAAATCTCATTTCATGTCGGTCATTAAAGGACTTGCCTGTTTTTATAATAATAATCTGATACACCGAAGTGAATAATTTTACCTGCAAGTTTCTCGCGTCGCAGATTGACACGATACATTTCCCTTGAATTTGTCGATGCTCTCGATTATCAGGGTGCCGAGGATCCAGCTTGCTGAGAGCGCAAATTTACGCGTGAAGCGTCAACATTTGAATAATCCCACAACTTGGCTCGCACGCGCGTAAAATTCGTCCCATTACGTCGGACGCGCGCGTATCGGAGCGTGATGAAATTACCAGACAGGACGAATCGCCGGGCTGTTGTCGCCGGCGCTCAATTCCCGGTAACTCGATGCGTCTGTCATCCATCGCAAAAGGGACGACGGCGATTTAATCGGTCAATTACGCAAAGAGCGTTTAGGGCCGGTCCCGAAAAACGCTCCCTAAGGACGCCCCGCCGTGACACGCGGATCCTCTCGCCACCCTCTCGGACGGCTTTCCGTAAGGGCGCAGCCAGCGAGCGAAACCCTCGAAACTCGCGGGGCTGGCGGAAGCCGCGTCTCGTCTCGGCTCGTATTCCGTCGTTCGTAGTTTATCCCCTTTGCGTGAGCCAGCTTTCCGGAAGTTTGCTTAGGAAGCTTAAAGTGTGATGACAAAGGTGCGACTGCATAGAGAGCGATGAAACTGATGTCCTGCGTCTCTCCTTGTTGAGAAAACGGGAATTCTCGACTAACATAAGGCGCGAATGCGAGGCGTAGAGATACGTGACGTTGCTTTTTCTTCCTCTCGATCACCCACGCGCTATAAAGTGTTGCTATATGTAATTATATCTGCTCGTTGGATAACATCTCGCGGAAATGGAATATTTTCTATGAGACGGCGAGACGGCAAGGAACAATGGCGATTGTTATTTGGTACACGCGCTTTTAATTTTCGCGATAAAGATAATTAACGACGGGGAGTTTATTCATTAATTGCGAATTCAATTTCAAGATTGCTCGACGGCACTTTTATTTATTTCTAAAAATCTTCTCTTTATTTATTTGTCTCTTTATATCTTGATATTATTGATGCAGCAAAGGAAAATCATGGAATCGTTTTGCAGATGGGTTATTTACGAGATTACAAACATTGGATCTACCGGATTGTGGAAGGTCTAGGATAGACTGCCTGGTGATGGTTAAATCGATATGCGCCACTAAGCATGGACGTTACTATTCTTACGGTGTCATTGCTCCGTTCTGCACTCGAGTATTAAATTTTCAGTCGCGTGCAACGAGTGACATGCGACATGCTATCGGCATTTATCTGGCATTATCATACGGTTGTGTACGTAGCGGCGATCCTTGGGTCATAGCCGCTCCGAGAAACGCCTCGAGAAGCACGCATCAAGTTCACGAAATACGATCTGTTTGTCGACTTCATGTTTTATTGACCACGGATCATGGAATAATCGCGGAAGGGCGGTATTCGTTACATTTCCGACGTCCTGTGTGAACATTGGCTGTGTGCAACGTGATAAGTGCGATGCGTCTTGACAACATTTATGAGGTCTTGCTTGATGTAGATGACAAGTTTCCGCGTTAAGGTGGCTTTTATTGTCCCCGAGTGTTTATTGCGTGACACAAACTAAATATTTAAAAATCCGATAACATCATTTGCAATAAATGTTTCGTTTGTTATCATTCACGGGGGATGAGTGCGTTCATCAAATAAAGTAGTGAAAATCATTGGAAAGATGAGTTACAGGGACAACTTTGAAAACTTTATCCATCGTAGATATAAAGTTTTTAATGTAATTTCGATATAAATCTACCAAAAGTGATTCGTTCGGGAAGTTAACGTGCAGCACAAGTTTTAGATGCATTTCCATACGTTCAAGTTATGCAAACATTAAAAATCCAAGAAAGTTACTCAGACATTTTCACGACGCGGATACTTCTGATACGTGAATCTCGTTGTTCTCTTCTGCACTTCCTACATCTTTCCTCGTTCCTCCGATGCACCGTAAACTCACGCACACTATTTATCGTCAGAAGAAAAAATGGAGAAAAATCCTCTCGACTCCCGTGGGTGCATCGAGACAAAAGTTCGCCGTCAAAAAGCGGTCCGCGCGCATTGCCACCCCCTGCTCGCTCCGCGCCCTCGTTGGGCCTCCCCTCGACCCCCCTCGGCCGCGCTCATTACCTCCGCACGTGCAGCGGCGTGCATGTGCAACGAGCGATGCCTACGCGCCGGCGGATCCTCCTTCCGCACCCTGTTCCTCTCCTCTCCCCGGTCCGGTTCGCCGAGCGTATTGATTGAGGTGAATGCACGACGCCGGCGTCGTCGTCGTCATTGTCGCCGCCGCCGCCGCCGTCGTCGTCGGTCTCTCCCGGCTCGCGACGGGGGTGGAAGTGCATACAGCACTGCCGGGGTATCCGCGGTAGAGGTAGTGAGTCGCGGTAGCTCCTGTTGGGAAGGGAGAGGAGAGAGAGAGAGCGGACGAGAAACTGGGCACAGAGAGAAAGAGGGAGTGAGAAAGAGAGAGAGAGAGAGGGCAGGCACGAGTCACCGGTGGAGGAGGCGTTATATACTGGCTGGATCCTCGTTCGATCGTCAGTTTCTCGCCCGATCTCGTGGCATCGACACTCCGTGGAACACCGTTGAGCACTCGCAGATCGCGCTTCTGCCCGAGGAGGCCCGTGGAAGACACAGGAGAGTTCGCGAGTGCCAGCCGGAAGGCCAGTCGGAGGAGAATCGTCTGTCCGCTTCGTCGAGTTCGCACTTTCCGCTCGCGTCTCGCCTGCGCCCTGCAAAACAGGGGTGACCGCTACCAGGGACAAGCCGGCTTCCTCGAAGTCGCTCAGAAACCTTCTTCGTGGGTCTGCCCGAGCTCGAGTCCCGGGGGATCGTCATGGCCACCTACGCGACCTATAGGCACGTCGAGCTCGACAATGTCGGATACGGGAAGAAGAGGTAACGAGTATGATAGTACGAGAGAGATCGAGCAAGGGATGAGAGAGAGAGAGAGAGAGAGAGAGAGAAATAGGAAGCGAGAGCGTACCGCACTGCGGAGTTCCTACGGCGACATTTCCGGTTGAATGTGCGTTGAATTTTTCTTTAATCGTTTGCTTTCCAACGCGGATGCTCGTTGGTTCACCAGCACGGTTAATTTCTTATAATTTTAATATTTTATCGCGTACGAAAAAGAGCGAACAAGAAAAGGAAGACCAAAGGAAGACCAATCGATAGTTCGTCGTGTTTGACGGCTCGAGGTAGACGCACTCGAGGTAGACAAGTGGCAATTGCCACTGCCACTGCACGTAGAATCTACGTCTGCTATGTGCATATATGCACACTTGTATTTTTTTCCGGAAATTTAGTGATTCGGAGATTCCTAAAAAGTTTTTTATTATCGCATAAATGGTATCCCAAACAGATTGTTTATTAGAATCAGTGATTCCTCTTTGGCAGTTAAATTCTCTCTTATTTTGATAATCTTGCTGCGTTTACTTTACGTAAATTTAATCACGTCAAAAAAATTCTCAATCTTTTAAATTGCAAGGTTTACGCCTCGTCCGCGAGGAACATGTTGAGAAAAATGACATTTTTATTCCGAAACGGAAGTCTAGTCCAGGTGAGATGTTCGTCGGCGCATCTGTTCTGCCGCGACTCTTCAGCATCGATCCGACTCTCAGGCAGGCTATTAGGGCAGGGGAATGTTTACCTCTGAGTCTGCATCTAAGCGGCTCGGAATCCCTGCACCGTTTTCTGCATGCGCTTCCGCGGAGTTCGCACGACGTCATTCGACGTCAGCGACGCGCAATTGCGAGCACTCGGCGATGTTTCCGTGAGTTCCAGCGAATTCCTCTCAGCTTCATTGATCACTGCGTTTTAGATTGCGTCGCAATGAATACATTTAATCGTTGCTTTATGCTTGGTTTCACCTTGATATCCCCGCCGCGATAAATGCTATCAGGATACCTCTCTCGGGAAATACCACTTCCTTCGAAGGATATCGATAACGGGATGATGAAAAAATACGACGACACGCGGTTGCGGATAGTGACAGGAAAAAGAAGAAACATTGCTCTGCCGCGCATTCTATTACGTACATTTTTATCAATAAAAAAATAACGCATGGCTATTTCTTCGGGACAGATTAATTTTCGGTTAAGGCTGAATCAGACTTTTCCATTTGCAATTAGTTTATCTGTAATTAACAGTTCTCGCAACACGAGAAAGTTCGACGTCTCTCGGGGAATTTATTATATATTTTCTCTCGATTTAGGCTAATTCCTTTTTAATAGCAATTAAAGGAACAAAAGCATATCTGTCTGTTAATTAAACGACCGATCCACCGAGAGGAGTGAATAAAGGAAGGTACTACCGAGTAGTTGGGTTTAGAAAGCGTGACTATTTCGTGCCTTATCAAGCGTGTTGTGTGTACACAGCGCAAGGATGGCAATCTCCCTTTCTTATTTCACGGCACTTTTAATAACTATCCATGCGAGAATTAATCGGCCGACGAATCTCGCGCAATTCTCCACGCTGGAGCGAGTTCCGCTGCGATTTAAAGATTACATCGAGATCATAAATCGGAGATCAATAATAAATCAGTGCTTTCTACCAAAGCATCGCTTTATTGAGTTGCTATTACGCTTCACGATCGGAACGAATCATCAGTCGAGGTTGAACCCGAAGTCAAAGCTTCTGCCAGGAACTCGGCCTTCCATAGAGGAATGAATCTCGTATCTCGCTTACGAGTGACAAGTTACACGCCTCGACGATGCGACGACTTAATCCGACAGACGCGTGGCAACATGATTGAACCAAAGGCTCCACTACTAATTGACGAGAAGCGGCTCCTCGTGGGTGTCCATTGACCCGGCGCTGCAGCACGCGACGTGGACAATGCGCTGTGACCTAATCCGTCCAAGAGAAGCTTCGTGAACGCGAGGGACGCACGATGGCCGAAAGATCCGTGCAATTGAGCTTCATTAAAATCCTGGTCAACGCCCCCGACGTGTAACCGATGTGTAACGTGTTAGCCTGCGCGAGCGAGGCACGGTAATTACGCGGATGTCGCCGCTCCGTGCTTAATTACCGTCGTCATGATTTTTCGTGCGCGCGAAGATAGGAAGCGGCGAGAAGAGTATCCGACGATGAGGAGCATTTCTCCGCGGGTTCTCTTGCCCGTCATTCGTGTTAATCCTGATGTCCCTGTGATACCCACCGTGGCGATCCGCGGCTTTTGTCCGCTTCGTTCAGCGACGTAAAACCACGAATTCGTCTCGCGCGCCGTTGATAATGACTTCGTGCCGGGTGCTTGAATTAATTGCGGCTCCCTGATCGGCGCGCGAGATTACCCGGGGAGACTTTACGCCGAGTTAATGGCTTAGTGTTCTGAATGGGAATTCCGTGGAGAAGCTATCGCGTTGCCATTCAGGCGTATTCGGTGTTCGTGCGAGCCGTGTGTTGTACAGTGCAAGCTTTATATCGTAAACTGATTGATGATTGCCGAGAGTTTCGGATTACCGGATTCATGACATGTAAAATATGCATCCTGAAACGTTGCAACTAAGTGTAATATCAGGATTGTGAAATTAATTAATTAAGCTTTCTTGAAGTAAAAATAAATAAAAATTTTTGTTCAATTTTTAGGAGAATTTTATCTTTACGGAAACGTACATTTTTACGCTATTCGTTACCAAAATCTTTATTATCAAAAAATTATGTTAAAAATATTTGAATTCAGATACGAATTCAGGAAAGTAATCGTATAGATATTATTCGGCGCTCGAAAAATTAGGATTAAGATAATCGAGTAATCAAAATTCCATAGAATACTCAAATGTAGGTGAAAAGTCAAAGTGCAAACGAGCAGTCAAGATGTATCTCGAGGCGAAGGTTGATTTCCTTGATTTCTCCTCGATAACAGCAAATTGCACATTTGCGCGTGCACCTGCGCGTGCATCGGACAATATTCATTGCGCAGACATGCGGTATCGTCTCGATCGAGCGATCGGGACCATCGATGCTTATCGGCCAGCCGAGATGAGCATTGCTGCGTGCTTCTCTGCCATCGGGATGCGTGCTCCCGTTACAATGCTTTCTCTATGGAAGCTCGACACAGTGGCGGCTTTGTCCTGCGAGTGATAAACAGACCGATCCTCGTGACCGCGATGCTTCTTTGTAACCTGTTCGACGTATATGAGGTACTTGAAAAATTGCTAACCGCGGCTCCATTCCGTCACGCGGTATCAAGTACCATCGCGATCGATCGCCGTGCCGAGATAGAAGGAAAGTTTCCTCGCCGAACCTCGAGCGGTGGAGTGGCTGGCGTCGTTTCGCGCTTATAAATTCTTGATCCGGAATTTCTGCCCGGCGAGAAATCTTATTCTATCCCAGAATGCGGATAGTGGCGTGATTCTGACCTGGGTAAAGGGGTCACCAATGTACTCAAGACAAGAGTGGAGTGGTTGATGCAGAATTGATGATACGTATACTCGAGCGTATCATTAGAATGGTTTCAACAATGTTTGCTAGAAAATATCTTTATACGGTTTTCGCTACTAGTATCGTTTATTCGGAAAAAAATAGGATTTTTATCGTATATAATTTATTAGATTCTCATTAACATAATCTGGATATTTCATTATTTAATATCCGAGCAACAAGGGAGAAATAATATTGTCTTTATTTTAAGGAGAAATAATTATATGTTACTTTATATGACTATGAGATTAAAGATATTGTCGCGTGTCGATATTGCGTCTGCGGCAGGAGGAAGCCTTGTGGTCGACAATGCATTAGCGCAATTAATCTGGCAATTCGCATCGTTTAGGGCGAGTCAGCGGCTAAACAGGGAACCAATGTCAATTTCATTGGAGAGGATGCCTTAAACGGGGCGGGGTCTAATTCACATGTAATTATCAATCAGCGATTAGGCTGCTTAACGAACCCTTTTCTGACGAGGATAATGAGCCGTTGATCGTCGCGTGGGTCGTGCTGCATTTTTCTACCGTACCTTCTCTCCTTACCGTCTCTCGTCTATTTTCATTCGATGATTACCGCAATCATTAGTTTGATTAGTCCCACTGATTACTAGATTCAATTAGAATGTTTCAATGATTTTCTGCTCTGAAGCACTATATTACGCAGTTCCTTATTTCCCTTCTTGTCAACATTTGTTTCATTATACAGTTCATATTTGCTTGATTATTTTAACGTCGTTCTTCCTTTTTCATGAATAATCGAGAGTAATCGAATAATCAAACGCAAATAAAGAAATGAAAAAAGAAAATTTACTATGATATTCGTCGATGTGTCTAAAAAAGCAACCAGCACGTTCTCTTCAGGTTTGCAACATATCTCCCTGATCAAATCGCGTGCGCGACTGCATTAGCAATCTCCAGCAATGTCGACGAACGTTCGGCGAAACGAAAAGCGACAAACGACTTCTCGAACGGCGACACTTAAGCCCACCACCACCGTGAAACATCACGGTGTTCCGCACGCGATCCTCTCTTCAATTTCCTCCGTGTGTAAAACGAGTCGTTTCACGTATGCGCTCCGTGTATGCGCTTGTAATCGAAAACGTATCGCGTTACCAGCGGCGAGACGTCCGTCCGATCAACCCTTTGCGACGCCGGGGGATAGGGTTGCTCATCCTTGCGAGGGTGGCTTCTGTCCACTTCGCGGACAGTCCCAGGACTGTCCTCGGGGCTTCGCGAAAAAGGTGGATTTCGCGGACGTGACACGCTTGGAAGCCCCGCCGCGGCCGGTGAGACGTGTCGTCTCGCCCTTAAATCTACGCGGCCCAGCGATTTCCAATTCGAGTCACGTACGTGTGTGTCGTACGTGATATACTAGGTTGAGAAAGCAGACCCCTTTAGCAAAATTCGAACACAAAATCCTGCATTATAAGAAGTAATGTTATACAGTTATGTGTCCGAATCCTGCCAAAAAAATCCGCATGGACCTTCCGATAACGCAAAACTTTATATTATATATATTCCGACTTATTAATAATGAATATTCCAATATATTCGTATTATGTGCCACCACAAAATCAAAGACAACTGGATCTGATACGAACGGAGTTTAGTAATTTTGTGATTAATGGTGCAACGAAAATGCTTAAGTATACCTGTTCTAGACGTGCTTTATCACAGTGAAATTTTCCATAAAGAGCTTTATCTATATTCATATCTCGGAAAATAAGAAAGAAATCGCTACATGGCATGCTGTTATGCAATGATGGGCTATTAGAGAATACGCTTTCGACAGCTGATTTCCTCATCCGTTGCAATTGGTCGCATTACCTTATCACTGAGGCGCTTATCGGTGATTGCGAGTAAATTATTACAATCGCCGCGCAAAGTATTTCATTCGCGGCGACTCTACAGACCACAAATAGCCATCCGCCGCAGCATCGTCTAGGTTTTCCAGCGGCTTAATCAAAAGCGAAACACGAAGATAGGCATTAGCGCAAATTGCACCGTGTCGTGATAAGCGTAACGTGACCATTCACGACGATTAAAGTCGCGGGAGTCCGCCACGATTCTTGGGACCGATAAAAGAGAGAGAGAAAGAGAGAGAGAGAAAAGAAGTCACACAGGGCTCTCTAATCTTGTTCGGACACGGTAAGCAATTCGATCATAGCTACTTGTCACGAAAAAGCAAAGTCAGACACTTGTTCCGTGTCCCGCGTTGCTATCGCCGACAGATACCGCTTGATTGCTCTACTAAGTGCCTAATAGTCATGCATTAACATAATGCGGCAGTAAATATTGCCATAATATAATGGAGTATGGAGAGTATAACAAATATTTTCAATAAATGTTACGTTAAATGACGCGCGCGCGTAAACATACAAACTGGCGCATCAATAAAAATCCAGTACTTTTCATCGATTGCAAGACCGAATTATTAAATCGTCAACTAAATAATCCGCGTCTAGATAGCGATACAAATATTGTATTGTGCTTTTTGTTTAGATTACTATAAAATTAATCTATGATAAGTAATGTGCTGTCATGAGTATGTGTTTAGTTTGACTCATTGCCGTCTAGACGAAAGCCGGATTACTTAGTTAATGACCTACTAATACATCGAGATATCGTGCACAAGATCGATTTAACGAAATCTCCTCGAAGAGCCTCGTGCCTTTCATCGGTGCCGTCGAGGAAATTGTGAAACTGATTACACGCGATACGAACCGTCTCATTTGGCAAACGTGCACTTATTATTCGAAGGGTCGCGTGTGTCTAAACTCGTTTACAACTGCACACCTTCGCTCTGCCCGGCGCTTTTATTCAGAACGTTGACTCGGCTCGTGCATACATTGCTGTCCGTTCTCGTGACGGATCGACCGCGATAGGATGCGCCGCGTAAGGCACTCGGATTGCCACCTTCGTGGGCGATCATACCCGACATTACGACGATGCCGTGTGTACACAGACGCAATGCTACACCCATCACATCGCACCCTTCTCAAGTCGTACTATTACGTTTCTCGCGATTAAGATAATCCTCGTGAGTTTTTGCGGCCGTTATCTCAGTTTCGCGCGAGAATTGAAACATTTATACGCGCGCAATTTACGTATTTAACGGCGCGTTCTATTTATAAATTTGCGGATTTCGATGCGGAGGTAAAACGCATTTATTTCGCAATCACAAGAGGCGATGTGTTAATCTAATAAAATTAATCTGATTGACGGAAAATCAATCTACCTAGCAGCGACAGCGACACTGGCATGCGCAGCAAATTCTCTTATGCTTGTACGTAATTTACTTCTTAAAATTGCTTATTTACTTTTGTAAAAAATTAAAAATTAAAAATGTTTTATTTTGCTTGATCTGTAAGTATCTCAAAGTTAAGATAATGTTATTCTAAAATTACTCAATCAAACATTAATTTTTCATTTTTGTTACTTTGCCACGCGAGTGATTTTGAATTTGCCATTATTGATCTATGATGAGATCTGTCGTGGAGCTCGCTTTGGAAAACGAAGATAAGGAAGATTGCGGCGCAGATTTCAACGCAGATTTTTGTATCTCGGTGCTTTAATAATCCATAATCTTAATCGAATCCCGCGATTATTCCTATCGTGTAATAGAAAGCGGTTGAAAGCGAGCAAAGTGAATTTCGATAGCCAGCTTGGCTAGCTCGAGACTATTATCCTGCTCGTTAAGTTCTGAGCACCGGGAAGACAACTAGGAGTCTCTCCCAGGAGAGACGAGAGGAAGGATAACTCAACGGCCGGCCGGCTAGACGCGTAATTGACCAATTAGTTAATTTCTCATAAAGCTCCGACGCGGGCGTATCCACGACTCATTGCGTAAAGTCTTCGATTCCAGATGGATCCGGATGGCGGCGGCGAGTCTTCCTTCCTTATTAAGTCCACCGATCGTCTGGGCGCCATTACCGTAACCGGAATCTATTTATGTGTCTCCCGCGTGCGCGTAATCGCGATCGATCACGTAATCTCGCGCAGCCCGGTTAGTTCAATTGACGACTTGAATCGCGAAGGCACCTTTGCCCTAATCGGGCGCGATTAATCGAGAAAACAGTCGAGTCCTCCAATTAGGTTTGCGTCACTGGTAATTGTTATTCATCGAGCGGCACGTTATTGATCGGAATTGCTAGCTGCGCCAATAATTTGTAAATCTCAACGGAACTGATTATGAGACGTTTCAGTAATCTGATAATTGTCGCAAGTGGAAAAAGTGGAAAGAACGAACGTTGGAAGGGTTCAAAAAGTGTTAGTGAAAGTAAGATCTTCGAATTATACAACACATTTATATGGATTACTTTGTGGATCGTTTAAATATAAAATTTCTGTGAGGAAAAAGGAGGAATTTAAGTTTTAGTTAATTTTTATTTAATGCGAAATAGCTATTTAATGGGATCTTAATCTTTGATTGTGAAAAAAGTGGAAACACTTTTGGAAACATGTATCAGGCAGGCATTCATTCGTATCGAAACGTTGTTTATCGATAAATACCACTGTCTCGATGCTTCCATCATCAATTATTCGCGTTACTTGTGATTAATGAGCTGCTAAGTGCCGCTCGATAAAAATACCGCATCGCGTTGCTCAACAAGTGTTGCAGGCGGAAAAGGCGTCTCGCCGAGCGATTTAACCGAGGATCGATCTAACGATCGCTTCTAATCTGCTAATCGCCGCCTCGCTGTACCCTTTATACCCCGTGGATCGTGATCACGTAGATCCCATTGACCGCGGGAATTTATTCGCTTCCGATAAATGATGCGGTCGTCGATCGCGATCGCGATCGTGTAATCGGGTTTTAATGAACTGCCGGCATAAACGCGAGCGCCTGGCGATACATATATAGTGGCCTTAGATTTAAAAGCTTACACGGCATTTTTATCGAGATGATAAATTGCCGTAACTAATTAATTTTGGCAGCCTCGCAAGCGCATGTCGAGGAGTGGCGAACCGCGGATTAGTCACGGATTTTGATCCAACGCGATTTCATGTGCGATACGAAAATCAACTTTGTTATTTGCACACTGACATCAACGAGATTTGCTCAACAAATAACCGCAGTCCTCAGCGTGAAAAAATATTCAGAGTAAAGTTCGATATCTTGAAAACACACTGAGAAAAATTTTTCATCGGATAAACCGATTAAATAGTTTTCCGATTATTAATTTTGTTTTCTGATTACCTTCATCGGATATGTCCGATCATTTTCCTTTGTCTTTTATGCACTTTAATCGGATATATCCGTTTGTTACTATGTAATCGGTTTATTCGATGAAAATTTTTCTCAGTGCACTATCTCAAATTAATATTCCGCACATTAAAAGTATGCGTGAATTGCAAAAATATCGAATGATCAGAGCAATCAGAGAGCCGAAGCGATTCCTCCCCCATTTTGCAATGACATATCTCTCATGACATTTATATATAAACAGTGTTCGATAAAAACGTGCAAAAACGATGAAAAACGATGAATGCCAAAGGTGTAGCTTCGGTATCGAAATATATCATTGACCCCCGATTAATATATCGTAGATACATGTAAAGTAGCCGTTCTTGGTGGTTGCTCTCGTTGCATCTCGAGACGACCCCGGGGTCGACGACGCATAAAATGGCCATTCCCGGTAACACGCAACGTCTGATTATCTCGACACGAGGGGTTAATCGGTCGATTAGCAAGGAGAGGGAAATGAATCACTGCCAGCGACTCTGTAATTCGCGTCTTTCAATCCAATGGGGAACGAAGTGCGTACGATCGGGGCACGCTGATACAAACGCGAGTGGCTCGCCGTTTCACACGTGCCCGTTTACGGCTGCCGGCTGACAGCTATAATTGTCGTATTTACCATGCATTGTTCTGCGGCGGCGGTGGCATGCACGACAGCGTCGCGATTTTCAGCTCTTTTCAGTTTACATAACGGTGATTCGCGCAATTTCGCGACCGACAATCAGTCAACCGCGTAACGCAATCGCCGACTTGCAGAAAGGCATCGCGTGGGTCATTCTCTTATCAATGAAGCTCGTCATCTTATGCTCAACTCCCGCTCGAAGGGACCTCGCGAAATATTATAGGATGCCCCGGATCCAGCATGTTTCCTTCCATCGAGAAATCTCTCGGATTTATTGGAAAAGTCCGTGCGGATCTTTTCAGCAAAATTCGAACGCAAGACTTTATATTAATTTTGAATACAATTTATATTAATTCTCAATACAAAATCTTGCGTCCGAATTGTGCTACGAAGATTTCACCGATCAACCCAATGAATCTCGAATCGTGAATTGTTGTAATATATTGCGTTGTGATTGAAATTAGCTGGAAAGAGATTGTTCATATTAATAACTTTCTGTTGACACATAACATGACATTATTCTCGATCTTTATCGTTTACATGGCGTGATAAATCTGGAACACTGTATACTCAGGAACTCAGCATTAATTTCATTAGCGTCGCGTGTCGTTAAGGCGTTTTGACGGCGAGCGGTGCGAATAATGATACGTATCGGGCGCGATAAAAGCTAGTGGCGTGGCGGCGATTAATATTAGAGCCGAATGCAAATTCTTCATGCGAATCTCATGGATATTCATGCGTCGAGGCTTATGCGTCGCGCGCCGCCGCGTTACTTCTTGTTTCGCGAAGCTGGCTGCAAAATCCGCTGGCGCAGCCCACGCGGATGTGCTGTGCAACGCGTTTACATGCGTGACGCCGAACGCACGTACGTAACGACGTATTGGGTCAGTCAAAAGTTCGCTTCGATTTTTATTTTATTGCCCTCAGTAGGAACAAATGATTCATCAACCAATTATAATCACCATCATCTACGATTAGACATCATTATCTATAACATAGATTATCAACATTATTGTCTGTATGTTACATGTAAAGCCCATTTTAGATATTATGATATTCTGCAATATTTCTTGCTTTAACAATTGCATCAGATCTTGCGCAATATATTGCATAGTCTAAAACGGGCTTAAGTTCTATCTGGCGACCGCGTCGATGCAAACGTCACTCTTTGTTGCTCACTGCATATTGAGCAGAGAGAGAATGATGCTCGGTCGCCAAATGGATCTTACTCAAAATTCATTTGCAAACTTGCAAATTAAATTTTTTGGCTGATCCTGATTTGATGGCTGAATATTGTACCGGCTGAATAATGTCACCGGATGACGGTAGTTATTGTCAAGTAACTAACGATCGCGCGCGAACCGCGCAGAAAAGCGATGGCAGCAACTACCGTGTCACGGACGCGCGACGCTCATTTGAATATTCAGAGGACTCCCACGGGGCGAATAATCATGCCGTCGTTCGCGGGTACCGCCCGACAATTACCTCGCCGGTTGCATTGTATCGCGAGAGAAGAAACATAAGGAGCCCGAGGTTGTCCCTCGGGGTTGAACCGAAACGTGCCCGAGTTCTCTCGGAACCGGATAAACCGAAGATCCACCCTCAGAGAGACAAATTCGACTCCCACGCGTTTTGATTCCCAAATGCCTCGATATCGCATTTGGGACAAACGCCAATACCGATAGAATTGAACGGAGAATTATACTCTGTCGGAATCACTTGAGCAAGTCGCTTGAGATGAAACACGAGGAACTGCCAAGCCGTACTTTGCTAGCAAAGTAAAAAACGTACTTGAAACGTAACGCGTTTCCTCCTGTCTAAATGAGTGCAGAGTGGATGTTGCCTGAAAGGTCACGATAATCACATGCTGTAGGATTTCCGATAATACATTGTATTTAAATCTTACGCGTTCCTTTTTTCACCTTTCCCCGAAGCAAAGTGTGATTGACGTCAGAAGTGGATACTGTGTATCACGGCGACCTACGATATTGTCTCGCGATCTAGGCAGGCGATAGAGACAGCTGAGCACATAATCGGCGAATTGACTCAGCAACTCGGCCGACGCAACGGCGCTTTATTCGTCCCGGAGAAAAAGACTCGGACAAGCTCCGAAGTGCGTTCCGCATAATGCGGACAAGTAGAAGCGTTACATTGTGCGCCAGTTACGGCGAAAGGGTTGACATTTCGCGCGCTGTCCCGCCGTAATTAAGCGAGCGGAACAATGACCATTGTCCGAATACGCGATAGAGATTTGTGCGGCGATCGGCACAATAGTCTTATTATCGACATCCTTCTTTCGGACCTCACATGACGTTGCCAGGAGCCGGGGTACTCGGGCGTAACTTCCGTAACTGTTCCTCTTCTCTCTCCCTTCGGAGAGCCCTAATCCCATTGCCGTATCACAGCGAAAAATTGTCGAGCAATCGCAAAGTCCGCGTCTCGAGTCGAGCGTGGCCACAAACAGGTTGGCTACGATCGGATTGAAAAGAGACGAGCAGCACGTAATAAAGCATCCGGAAACGAATACGAACATGCTTCCGGAATGTGTTTGATGATACGTTATTTGTACCCCGTGCGGAAAAAACTGCGAAGAACGTTAAGTGCAATTTATCGTACGGTACCGCGGCGGGGAGGATGCGGAATCGGTAGTGATAACTTGCTGTCGATGCTCGGCTCGCCGCATTGCTTGCTTGCTTGCCTGTTCTCGGTCAGAGTAGAGAAAGGGAGATGCAGGAAGATCGTTAACGTGAAAACGAAGTGTATTATTATTACGTTATCCTAAATTCGATTTTCCCTTCTCCCATGACGCGGGCGCTCGCGTGCTTGTCGATTTTGAATCGATTCACCTTGCGATGCCTCCGCGTGCCGTCTCTCCGCTCTCATTTTTTGCTTTGCCATGACGAATTGTGTCGTGACAGGTGGATGTCAAGTACAAGGGAACGTCGTGCAGGATGGTACGACCCTCTATCGTCTTGGTGTTCGCTAAAGTACTATCCCCGTGCCATCCACCGTGAGCTCTCCGCGAGATTAATCGATGTTTGCCATGACGCCGACAAACAAGATCGCTGCGCCTTTATCTTTTTCCCCAGCGGTATTTTAATCCCTGGATTTCTCGAATGCGATGCTCGCCAAGTCGACCACGTCGTAAACCAGGTCGCGAGATCTACCACAAACATAGGAGTATATCTTTTTCCGTGACTCTTATTTTATTTCTTACCGATGCAATCATGGAATAAATTGTCTTGCAGTGTTGAACATATTTAATGGATTATTTCTGTTTCGTAAGTTTGGATGACATTGCAAATGATATTAAGATTTTAAGGTTCTGTCAAAGATGGAATAGACATTATCAATATTAAAGTGTCACCACATAATAGTTTAGTATCGTTGCCCCAAAAGTTATAATATTTCCCCTGCAAGCATCCAGAAAGATTCTAAAGCAACATTTAAGAACTCCTAAGACCACAAGAGTCTTGTGTACAGCCGACACCACGATGATTGACGGTTGTCCCCTGCCGGCTGACTCAGCATAGGATCTATGGAAAGCGACGATGAGCCATGTGAATATGTAATTGATGAGAACGGCGCCGCAGTTTCCACAAAAGCCGTCGCTGCCTCGCAGAAGCGTTAATTCCGCTCATTGTAGTCGAGCTGGCTAAAGTGGATAATGGTCGGTGCGCGACCTTATTTCCTAGGTCCCGTCGATTAACCGACGCGTTCTACCCCGAAGAAGAGGTGCACGCGCGTGTGTACGCGTGTGTCGGTTTTCTACTCGCGTTGCCGGGCCGCGAATGTTATAATCAGCGTACATCTCGGCTTGATGATAGGCCCCAGTAACATCCATCCATTCTCGAGGCCCACGATAGTAGCCCCCGTCGTCGGTCCCGCAATTTCAATTGTCCGATAATCTATTAGAAAAGCTGTCGGTTAACAACCTTTTTCTCTCTCTCTCTCTTCTCTCCTTCACGAAAAGTGCTCGGCAGGCATGATACCGTAAACCTATTTTCAGACGAGGCGAAATTGCGCCTCGTAAAAAGCAAGCAAGGCATGCGCCGCATAGCGGAACATTGTTTAGAGATGTGTTTCTTTCGTTTCTTTCTCCTCGTCCTGCACTTCCTCTCTGTCGACGTACAACCGTTTTCTACGGGATACAGTTGGTGCACGCGACGCTAGCAGATCATCGTCTTGAACTAGTTGCATTTCTCGCGACGACGAGGCGAATCATTCATTTTAATTGGTTGCGCCCGGAACTTTTGCTAAGATGATGCGAACCCGCAGCAGAAGCTCACGGAATTGCCGTTCGTCTAATCATTTAATTTCTGAACGCACGCGAACGGACAAACGCGCCGGAAGTCTGTGGGGAGCTTGAAATTATATCGCGGCGGATATCAAGAAAACGTTATTACCCTCGCTGAAGCTTATGTAAGCAAGTCGCCATATAAACGATTACGCTGTTCCCGCATGACCGTGGTCTCGCAAAGTGCAACGTCATCGTGGCTGTTATTTCCTCGATTTTAAATAGTCCTCGAGCGAGACACTTCCCGACAATCCAGTTGCGCACCCGGCCTTTCGACACGCGTTTTCTTCGTCGTCGCTTCGTGGACGAAGTGAACCAGGAAGTAATTCTCGCGTTGTCTCGCGAAAGTGTTTTTCCGCTCGTGGCAGATTGCGAGTTGTTGCAAAAGACCGACGATTAGTTGACGGCGATTCCTGCCAGACGATGGAATCGGACGCTGATATTCTTGCTGCGGATCATTTGGGGAAAGCGAAAGATAAAATCAGTCGCAATCCTAGGAATGCAATTGCAACCGTGGCACTTTGCGTGGCGCTCCGACGATGCGATTGCCGGACCTGAAGCAGGTGATGGTCCAATTAACGCGAGTGCCCACGAGCCACGAAAGGGAGACGCGCAGAGGCGTCGCGCTATACGTCATGCAGCATATTTCCCGGCGCACCCATCCTGTCCCTCCCTCCCAGGATACCCCGCTTCCTACGCACGCACGACCGATTGATTATCCTCGTTACTTAGGTTCGTACACTCTCCGCGGCTACCTTTCGCGTCTTCTTCGCGAGAGACGTGGGCACCGAGAGACGGGCCCGACGGCACCGATGTTGATCGCGGCGCCGAGACACAACGATGGAACATGCTGTGGAAAGTTGAGCAGCGGGGAGCAGCGGGACGAGCGATAATTGAGGGGTCATTTTTGAGATATACAGGGTAACCCTGGGAGAGATGACGATAGCTTTTTCAAAAAAATGTTTAAAAAAGACTAGTATCGTTTTAACGTTTTCCTTCATGAGGCATTGTTTGTTTTTAGAACAAGAAATATATACATATAATTTTCACAAATTTTGATAAATGTTGATCTCGATCTCGATCTTGGTAAATCTGAATTTTCAGTTGTTTCATGTTTTCCGATCTGTTTGCCCATTCCTCGTCGTTTTTGTGATTCCAGGGTGTTGAAACCGCCCGGCGGTGGTAGCAGCGACATTTTCGGCGCCCCGGAGGAGACAAGCCCGCGGCGCATTAAGGCCCATAATCACTCCCAGCTGGGCTCAGCGCTTTTCGGCGACGCCAACGGTACCGACAGCGCGAACATCGCCATGTCGCCGCGCTTCAACAAGCCCGGTAATGATTCATACAAACGTCTGTTTGGCCCCCCCGATGCCCCACCCACCACCCCAAACGCGAGAAATCACATGCGCAGCAATATTCCCCTCAGCGGGGGATCGTCGGCTTCGTCGCTATCGTCGCGCGCTGCGACATCGCCCGCGAAGAGCACGGCCAGCAGCATCAGCAACTCGTCGCCGGGCGTCGCCAACGGCTTCGCCAGCAACGGCAGCAGTTTCAACGATATCACAGGTAAGGGCCCGTCACGATCGGGGAAGTGGTCGCGAACCGTCCCGGGGCGGGCAACAGTGTCCCATCTGCTTTTTCTTGATGAGATTTTATATTGTTATCGACGTTATAACAGTGAATATCCATCTAACATTCAATAAAAGAGATTAATGTTGTATTTCAGAGGAATGATCAGTTCAGATCAGTTCTCCAACACTGTTTTGCTGATTTAATTTCTTTAAGTTTTGAAATTTTCTATGAATTTTCCGTTTTAGAAGACAAAAGGGAAAGCTTGCTGAATATTGTATTAAACGCAATACTCCGTGAGTTCAGAGTAGCAAGTAAAGGTAGCTAACTATCAATGGAGAACGCAAGGGATAAACTGCCCCGGGACATGCGAAAACTGTTTCCACGTTCGTGCGGTCAAACACTTTTCTATACGATACCTGCCCAAAGGGGGCAACAATTCTGATCTAAGTTGAAATATGTGTGTATCGCAGGCTCATAGCGTGCAGACCGTTATTATTTTACTCTTGACACGATGAAAAATTCCGGTTTTCTTCTACAGTTGGAAATGTAGCATGTTTTGATTTGTAGGAATACTAGTTAAAAATTTACAGTAAATTATATACCTTACAACTGTTATATCTTTCGAATAGAAGAAACGTGTCAATTGAAAATATTTAATTACTCAGTACTGTATTCCATTATGTTTTTCTGTTTGTGAAATCTTGCCTGTGAGAGATCAAAGCAAAGGCAAAGTTCTTCAGTCGGTACGCGAAATCAATTAGCTTTTATTGTATAAATCGAATTATCGAGTCGAGTCGATTATCGGCATGTCGATACAGAGCTAGCGAGACACTGAGGAATCTAAATGAATTTCATGTACGATTCCGATCTTATTGTGTAATCTATCGTCTCTTTTAATGTGAATCACTTTCCTTGAACTGTTCGCAAGCAGCTTTTAGGAGAAAGAAACGATTTCGTAAGTGTGTAACGAGACATTCAAGTAGATGACACATGACACTGCCACACTCTCTTGTTTGATCATAGTAGAAATCGTTCAGAGATCGTTTCTCGTAACGTGACAAAAATAATAGAAGCCATCATCGAGAAATCGATAAGATTATCATCACGGTAAAAGAAAAAGATATGGGCGCGATCGTGAATTTTGCAATCATTGTATCTCAGCATCATCACGATATTCTAGGGCCTGCCACGAAAATAGAAACACATATTTTGAGTTAGACACGCCATGTTATCGCTTAGGCCTTAAGTTCGTATCGTACATTCTGCTAGTAACATTACATCTCGCTTTACGTTATTCACAGAAATTATTATTTATATTAAATTTCTCATACACATGCATACGATTTCTTATCCACTTAAAAATAAAATCGTAAACGACAGTGACAAACAAAAAATCTCAAGAAAATTTAAGTGAAACTGTAATTTAAATGTAAATTTTTACTTTGTCATGTATTCAAATTTGCTATAAATGCCTATAAATATTAGCTGAATGTACATTATTATGTATATATATTATTAATAATTGAGTGAAATTATAAAACTGTACTGTGTGCTACAAATTCGTAAAACGAGCAATTATTATACATTTTGGAAATTCAAAAATTTTAAAAGAGAAAGAAAGGAATGTTTCAATGTCGTTTGCGAGATATCATTTTACGAACTTCGGCCTCCCGAAGGTGCACTGTGCAATAACTTTTAATTTGTTTAACAAAACCACGAGGAAACTCTTTCCGTGATAACGATAACATCAAATACGAGAGATTAATATATATATTAAAAATTAATATCGTCAACGTACACGTATCACCGACAAAAATAAAAAATATCACTTTGAATTCTTATTTTTATAACTGACATAACTGTGATTTGTTTTGCTTTTACATTAGTATTGTCTTGATTTTGTATTTTTCTATCGCTACTTAAATACTTATCTCTCTTTTATTTTCAACTTGAGCACACATCATTTCTACATCGTTTCCACTTTGCTTTCACCTTAATTTCCGTCGCACGGACGAATCTTAGGTATTGAAATTCTTGTTCTTTATAAAGAAATCTAACATTAAATCCCGCCGAAATTATACATTTAATTTTTTTATATGTTTTGAAAAAATCACAAGATATAATTTCGGCTACTGGGAGATGTATAGCAAAATGCTAGTTTTCAACTTGGAAACTTGGATTCTAAATTTGTGCATGGGGCTTCGGTACAATCATCCCTTCGAAAGTAGGCAGTGTTAGTGTGGTATCTGCGATCCGTCCGTGCGAATTGCCGCGCATTAACACAAGTTGGTTGGGTTACGGTTGCGGGTTTTGCGATGGTGTTACGGTGCATGGGGTGAAATGGTGAAATGGCTCGCGTCGCTTTGTGCGCACGTGGTGGCGAACGGCTGTTGAACGGGTGTGTGAACGGCGCGGGTCCGCCGCATCCCCCAGCAGGAGGAACGTCCTGCTTACCGGCGCGCAACCCTGTCACTGGAGACGGAATCGAGGTGACGCCCGTGAGGCGCATCCCACGAAAGTATCGAGGTAATATTCTCCAATTATCCGATACACGAGTACACGTCCTTCATCCTCCTTGATCTTGAGGACGCGACTTCCTGATCCTTCCTCCCTTGAAACCGTGCAAAGTAGAAATAGCGCTCTCACCGCCGACGCGGAGTAGTGGCATTCAGTTACTTTGCGTTCTAAGAGCGTAATAAGTACACATGCCATTCAGGCATTAGTTAAGTATATTTTGTGATAAAATATAAGCTAAATATCAGTTGAAGTCGCCTGTTATGGTCTTATGTCTTAAAATCACATGTTATGTTGTATGTAGATATATATTTAATTAGTAAGTAATTAGTATTAATGTCGAAGTTTGACTAAACTAAACGCACAGTAAATTTTTTTAATGCCACAATATAAATCTTTTTAATGCCACCCCTGTTTATTTATTCAGAGATACTCGAATTTATGCAGTCTATGTATAATTACTTCATATAATTTTTTTTATTATAATAGCATAGAACTAGAATTGAAATGCGCACGCGAAGCTGGCTTCTTATCCGCTCAATTTTTTAAATGACTTGTTAAAAGATATCTAAGATATCTATCTAATCTGTTTTCTGAAAGCGAATACCCCGGCGGAAGAAAATTAATTGCCGCGTGCGTGCTCTGTTTTGAAGCGCAGATTCATAATTGAATACCCCCGTTAATAAGCCCGTGCCAGTTGTAAGCGTACGTAAATGCCTCGTTATCTCGCGACACGCGCAACTCGCGAGTCGCGAGTCGAACTACGTAATTGCAAAAATAATAGTCAGACATAAATATTCATGAGAGACGGATTAAAATGAATGCGCATCTATCTTTCGCGAGCGTTCACTCGCGAGATTGAAGCTTCGAGCTCTTAACTCGTCGCCACGGGCGAAACTTGAACGTTGCCGTCTTCAAGAAACGTTCTCGCAAAAGACTCAATTGTTTATCGAGTGCGGGCGTAGAATCACGAGCTGGTATATCGTCTTCCGTTTAATCTGTTTAATCAAGTGCTTAATGCGATGTTAATACGGTATTGACGTTCAGCTATCATCAGCTCGTCGCTAGGAAATACGATAGACTGCGTTGCACAGATCATACAAATCTGAAGAGACATTGTGTTTTACTGTAAGTTTTACAGTAATTTTACAGTTTTACATTAAAACGCATTGGTCTCATTTAAAGTGTCAATTATTAGAGGTTTAAATATAGAATAACGATGCGTTTGTGTAGGAAATAAAGAATCTGTTTCATTTACGTTTCAAATTCCTTGAACTCATTCGACGTGTCGAATTTGTGTCTCGTTTGTCAAACGATAATGCTTTCAGATAATTATTTCTTGCATATCGAAGGTCAGTAACACGTTGCGAGACTAAAACAATCGAGGAGGCGATGCTAGTGAATTAATGTTTTATGTGTTCGTCGTTTCATTTTCCCATTTATTTGTTAATGAATTCGAGTCGACTTAAATTTATTCGAATTCATGCTGAGGACTCGCTTAAATACGCTCAGAAGAATGTTTCATGGTATTATCTAATACTATAATGTTATAGATTGTCTGTAGTATTATCTAGTATCTAATATTCAGACATAATAGATAACGTATCATTTTAAGCGAGTCTTTAATCCATCGCTTCACGTCTCGGCATTCACGTAATTTTACGGTAAGTTCATGCGATCATGCGTAATAATATCAAACATATTGTGTCTTTTCATAGATGTTAATCCGATTTGCAAGCGATACATGAGATTGTCGCTCGCTGCGATTGTCGGTGGCTTTACGACTGACTGAATTGTGTGTTTAATTGCCTGCGAGATTAAACTACTTCCTTTTTTTCTCCCTTTTGTCCATCTTTTTCAAGATCCAACTCTTAATTGGTGCGACAAGTGTCATATAAAATGTTCTGAAGAGTGACACTCCAAGATACACCAGTTGGGAGTTCACAACATATTCTCTAGTGTTAAGTAGTAGCGTGTGAATGTACGAGGATAGCATGTGATGTGGGTTTCAATTGGCATTTTGGAATCTGTTCATGTTTTGTGTCAGGCGCGTAGGAACGTAATGATAAAATTTCCAAATGTAATAAATTATCACACTCGCCGTTGACATCTGTTTTGTGAATCTTTGCGCAAGAACTTTTACTGATAGTGAGGAGGAGATCATCCAGCTATTCAACTATTCTCGAGTGTTCCTACGCCCTGAATCACTTGCATGCCAAAATTTGTGTATTGATTGATTGTAGAATTGAGATGTAGCTCGTCTGCTATACTTCTCGGACACCGGATATATCTGCCTATTTTTACAGATAGAAACATTCTCTTTATATAACGCGAGATATCACGGATGACTGTTTTACAATATTCTTGCAGATGAAACTGTGCATACAGATAGTCGGATATGTATATATATCGATTCATAATTTCTCATTATATAGTGATCATTAAAACGCATTGGTCTCATTTAAAGTGTCAATTATTAGAGATTTAAATATAGAATAACGATGCGTTTGTGTAGGAAATAAAGAATCTGTAAAGTCTCAAATTAATTCATAATTAGATTCATAATTAGTTTAATAGTTAATACTAAAATTGTTAGAACTCAAGACTGATTCGTCCAACGACGATTAACTTCATTCATAAATCATTCGTGTCGCTTTTCAGTGACAAAACTCTGAAAATTCAAGTTAATCGTCGGAGCAATCAGCCAACTGTTCGATCTTACTAGTCTTACCGGAAGTTAGAACTAAATGACACTTGAGGATTAAGCAATTCGGAAGTCTCAGGCGATCTTTTCGTGGCGGCTTGACTAACGAGAAAAATTCATTTCCGCAGATGGTAACCCGGTAACCGGAACCGGCTACGCGACCGAGGTGCAGAAGAACGGGCCGGTGATGCAGAACGGAACCATCAGCTCGAATTCCAGCAGCAGCGGCGAGAAGTCACACGACACGTCGCCAGCAGCGAAGCCACCGGCGCGCACCCGCGTCCCACCCGGTGGCTACTCATCCGGACTTTGGTAAAGGGCGACGCCATCATCGGTCGCCCCGTTCTCTTCTCGGGAAACACCCAGATTAACTCTTTCGGCCCTGTACTCTTAATCCATTAAGACCCCGCGATCCTTCCCCCTAGGACTTTCTAATCGAATCGAGTACCCCGAGATGTATTTTACCGCCGTGCACCTTCGCGGCAACTACTTTTCTACTTTTCTTTTTCATAGCACCCGAAGAGCTGCGAGCGACAGGTGAAATAAAGCGTGGGTCTTAATGGATTAATGCTTTTCCCTTTGCTTTGTACTAATTCGAGAAGAATGAGAGGAGTAAGAGTCTGGACATTCTGATTTTTGAATAACGGATAACTCTTTCGGCCTCGAGTAATTATTGTCGAATCATTAGTTTATTTTAGTCATGTGACAAATAGTGTTGGGTATATCAGTCAACTTCTTTTTTTAAATGCCTAGATTTTCACTATCGTCGTAGTGATGTCGTCAAGAGGGCCGAAAGGGTTAACGAGGGCGCAAGAAAGTAATAATAAAATCGTCGATCCTCGAGTATATTTGCAACGCGGAAACGGAGGAGAGGTCACGTTTCAGCTCGAGCAGCGACAGAAGGGTCATGCGTCTTTAAATCCCTCGATATTATATTTTCAATCTGTTTTATAAGTATACTAAATTATAATCACGTATGTGCGAATTTTATTCTGCGAAAAATTGATTATTGCGCGAGATATTAAGCGGAATATTTGATATTTATGTGAAACTCGTTTGAGCCGTTGCAACGAACAACGCCTCGTAGAAGAGCGCACAAGAGTAAACCGATCCCAGGCGATTCCTCGAGCGTGAATTACCGGTCCTTCAATTAGCAACTCTAGTACAGACTTTATCGCGTAACTGTATAGAGGTAGTTAAAGTAATCATCGCGCGTAAAGCGTACTCTTTTGAGGCAGGAACGCCGCGTCGGTTGGCGAATCGCGAATCGTAAATCACTTGGCTAGGAAATGCGATTTCCTGTCAGCAACGGCTTACGTGTGATCAGTCATACGAATAAATAGGAAAAAGTAAATAGCGTTGTGTTTTAACTGAAGCAGAAAACCATTTGTTTTAGAATAACACCATGAACAAAACAAGGAATAATCGATACTTCGTGGACGATTTCGACCTCTCGCTATATTTATTAAAATTCTAAAATATTTGCAAACATTCCGTTATTGTTAGAACAGTACAAATAATTCAGCCGTGCACATATAAAAGTATAATGCACAAATTGTACAGTTATTCTCTCGTGCTTTTTAATTTTTACTGTTTTATGACTTAAACGTTTTAACAATCTCGAAATTTTTAAGACTTGCGTTATTGAACAAAAACTCCACTTTACAACCCATTTGACTGGAGCGATCTTTGTCTCGTCGCTGCCGAGCTTGTGATCGCGGGCCTTTTACTCGTCTCTCGTTGTGCGTCGCATCTCAACCCCATAAAATCGTTTAATTTGGAACAAGATTATGCATTGAAGAATTCGCTCTCCAGTCGGGGCGAAGGACAATGATATGCATGTTCATATAGACACGTACAGAGTATCAAAATATCGTAGGATCGCGATTACTATATATAGTGCCGTTACTACATACAGTGCGGCGTTATTTAGGAGCGAGAAAAAAAGCAAAAATTAACTAATCGATCAAAACCTGCCAAACTTTGAGGGAGAGAGAGGGTGTATCGAAAAAGCGCCAAGTATATATATATATACATAATCAATGGAATAATCGACACTTTGTATGGAGTACTGTTGTACGCGGTAACACTGAAAAAAAAGATGGGTTCTATCGTGAACGATGTGAGAAAAGAGAGAGAGAGAGAGAAAGAGATGGACTGAAAAGCAGAAATAACGCTCGACGACGAAATTGCAATCTTTCGTGGTGACCTCGGAATTGTAAATTAGAAGTAGACATATGTTACTTCAAAAAAATAAAAGTGTATATGTATAATCCAATTACATCCAAGTCAAGTGCTTTCTTAATCTCCGTGCCTTCTTAATCGCATGATTTATCGTCATCACATGAATGAACGATCGAGCGAACAGCACGACTGAGAGAGAGGGAGAGGGAGAGGGAGAGAGGTAGATAGAATCATCGTTTCCACTCGCTAGGAAATCATCCCCGCGATGTTCCGACAACGGAAGGAAGAAAATACAACACGTTGCTGAATCTTACGTTACGACGAACCTGACCCGTGGCCGAAACGTAATCCCGTGTCCAAGTGACTTTCTCAAAAGTCGAGAAACCGAAGTGTCGTCATCGTGCGCGCTCGATTAACGTAAAGCTATTATATTATTTATCTATTTATCTCGGTATTGTATACTTATCTCGTTTTCAATAAACAGGCGATGGGGGGAGAGTTGCATACCCAGCGAGTCGCATAATAACTCCCGGCACCCCGTCGTCGCCCCGCTTCTCTTTCTCTTACGACAGCGGCACGTAATCGAATGTATTTATTTCACAGCAAAGAGCCGTGCACATGTATCCGTTTCTCCTTTCTCTACGCCAAGATTTTACGCGGTCGTTTGGTGTGAGTAAAATTAAGTTTGTTTGTAACACAATGCATCGTATCCGTCATAAGTAGCCTTTTTGTACTCTGGCAATTAATAAAATTTTGTAAGCAACATGTGTGTCATCTCCGTTCCTCCCCAACAGAGACGGTAGGTGTAAGGGACAGAAGGAAGCCCGGCGATTCAGCCGTATGTAAATGTGCAATGATTGGAATCGGCTGCGGTGTATCTTCGTATAGGCTTTTATTATCACAAAATATGTAATATGTTAATGCATAGTTCATAATAAAACGAAATTAACGTTACAGGTACTGAACGAAGAGTATTTATATGCAATACGTATGACGAAAAGTAATCAAGGACTTACAAATAAATTTCAAAATTATAATTAAACTATGAAGGTTTACATATCATGGAATTTCTAAGTGAATTTGAACGACTGTTCCTGTGAAAAAAGTATCCTCAAAAATATTTAACGTATACAAGGCTTGGTACAGCAGTGGATTGCAACAGTTTAACCAAATTTATAATTTGCGTGACAGAAATGCAAAAAAGTAGCGAGTATTTATATTTTCCAACACAATACGTTTACGTTAACAATTTATTTGACATGATTAAATGGTAGTAATGAGCTTTCTCGTGTCAGATTTACCTTTGCAGATCGAGGTAAAGATGTGCTTCTGATTAGTTTCCTGCTCTATCTTCTTAGCTATTTCATGCGCCCTTATCGTGATCGCAGACGGTACACCCGCTAGTCGAGCGGCGTTGAATCCATAAGATTTCGGGCATGCTCCTTCACTAAGTTTGTACAAGAACGTCACAGTTTCCTGCGAAACCTCATCTTCCTCTTCCGCTTCCACCATACACGCCTAAAAAAAATGCATCGCAAAATATTAACCATCTAAAAATACATATTTATGGGATCCTAATGTGTAACGGAAGATAACTCACCATATGGGCCAATGTGACCTCTTTGTTGCTTTTGTAATCCTCGACCAGAGAATGATAATGCGTCGAGAATAGCGTGCGACACTTGAGCTTGGCCAACGCGTCGACGACCGAGGCCGCTATCGCCGTGCCGTCATAGGTCGATGTTCCGCGTCCTGCGATGATGAGACAAGCTCTAATCAGTTTCAACGTTTGAAGCGAAGCAACAGTGAGCGACTCGCGATAATCCTTACCCAACTCGTCCAGAAGAACCAACGAATAGGACGTAGCGTGTTGCAGTATCGCGGCGGTCTCGCTAAGTTCCACCAGAAACGTACTCTGACCAGCCAGAATATCGTCGTTCGCTCCAAGCCGCGTGAAAATACGGTCCACCAGCGTTACGCGGCACGAGCTGGCTGGAACGTAGCTGCCCTAGTTACGCAACGGAATTAAATTTCATATTCCAGGCGTTAATGACTAACGGTTAGTTTCACTGGCATTTGCACTTTTATCCTCGCGAGACTTACTATCTGCGCCATGATCGTGATCAGGCCCACTTGACGCATGAGGGTCGATTTGCCGCCCATGTTCGGTCCGGTTAGAATCATGAAGGAAGCGGCGTCATCAGTCGCCAACAGCGTGTCGTTGGGTATAAAGTTGTCAGACATGATGCAGGGGTGCTTTCCATCTCTTATCTCGATGAAAATCTGTGAAAATAATAAATAAATAAATAAAAAATAAATAAGAATAATATTTCGTGCTCGCATAAATAAACGAGTATTGTTAATCAATGGCAGATTGTTTTACGGGAACGGTACCGTTACCTCTCCGTCCGATCCATCATGAATCTCGGGAATGCACATATCGCCGTTCCGAGCGTAATCCGCGAGAGAAATAAGCACGTCCATGGTGGCTAACTTGTAAACGGCCATATGCCACATATCGTACTTTTCGCTGAACTGAGCGAATATCCTCCTGTTGAGATCCTTCAGCACTTTGTCCCTGTGCTCCTCCGCGTTTGTTTGCCTCGCTAGAAGTTCCTGCAGCGACCACAGTTTGGTAACGGAAGAGTTTTCCATCCGCACGCAAAACATTGGTAATCTTTCGTAAAATTAAATGTGTAAATATGTTGTTATTCTTACCCTTGCTTCGGCGGTATAGTAACGTTTGAAGCCTTTTCTCTGCGACTGCAACTCGTATCCGGACCCGACTTTCTTAACTTGCGACTCGGGAATCTCGATCTGATAACGTTTCCTGTCCGTTCCATGAAACGTCACTTTCACGCCGAAATGTTGCCTCTGTTTCTCCAGATATTTTTCCAAATCTTTCTTGTTCGCTGCAAGCTCAGCCAGAACAGAGTCATATTCGTCGTCCACTCCTTTCTTCGGCACGATGCAACCTTGTTTCTTGGCTTCTTCGTGATCAAACGCAGTCTGCAATCATCGAAATAACGTCGTCGAAAAAATTTTAAAGAACAAGAAAATAATCAGAAAAATTATTGAAAATAAAAATAGTAACCTTGAAGTAATCTAATGTTTCTCTCAAATGAGGAAAATCACCGTCCGGTTCATAGCGAGTGCAGCGAGTTATCAAATCGCTCTTGAAATCTGTAAAGACAAGAAGCATTAGCTATTACGCATAATATTCCCTCGATGAAAATATAATATGTATATATTATAATAAAATATAATATAAAAATATAATAAAAATAAAAATACACGTACCATCGAATAGCTCGATGAATTTAAGAACCTCCTCGAACTTAGCAAGCGTCGTGGTGAAATCCATAATCACTCTCTTCGAGTATACCGGACCTTCAAACATTATGGCTCTGCCGTCAGGATGATTCTTCATTTTAGCTGCGTTTCCCTGAGCGTGTATTCTAACAAACGAGAGAAGTAGTAGTATACCTACATTTAATATCTAATAAAGATATTTCAAACAGCGTTATAACATTATTAATTAAAAGATAGATATTACTAAAATAAAAAATTTTTAGAAGATTTATTTTTACGGATTTCTTGATACTCACTTGCTTAATAATCTCTCGAGATCCGGCAGAGTCGACAGGCTCGCGCGAGCCGACTGCATCACGTCTATTCGATCCACCAATTCCTGCACGGCTTCCTGGCGCTCCATGATAACGGCCTTGCGGCAAGACGGTCTGCAGATCCATTCGCGCAACAATCTGCAGGAAACACGTTTCCTCGACGTGTACAAAACGTTGTGCAAAAAGTAACGGACACAAAACTCACGAAGCCTTACCGTTTACCGAATGCAGTGCAGCAGCGATCCAACACACTATTGAGTGAACCTTCCCCAAAGATTCTTAAATTCTTTATCGTGACAGCGTCTATTACCATAGTGCTCGCATAATTAAGAGCCGCGCGGTTGCCTGCGACTGAGAAGTCCGGCGGAGTGTAGGTACTGAAGCAACTTTGCGCCAACAGCTGCTGTTCGAGCAGAAACTCCTTCAACAAGTAGACGCATCCTCCTAGCGCATGTACGGCTAGTTCTTTGTTGTCCGCTGGCGTTAAGCCCAGACTGTCTCCTGGAAAAATGGATTATGTATAAATGTGTATTGCAAAGATGTAACAATAAATAAAAAAAAATTATTGCTAATGATGTTTCGTTAAGTACCTTCGTTAAGATATGGCTTCAGGCCTTCCGGCCACGCGAAGTTAGAGTCCTTTTCTTTCTTGAAATAATCCCCCTCGTGGAGTTTCTTTAAAAATTTATTGTTTATGTTAATACACGTATGAGGTTTTGATTTAGAATTTATTGCACTATTTGTAACTTTGTATGCCTACTTTCAACGTAGTTGTAGCTGACCAGAACTGCGCCTCGCGTTGCAGCGGCTCCCTCAGTGCTACCGGCAACGTGCTGTTTATAAGTTGCAAGGTTTTCTGCGATAGATTACCACGTTCGTAGATTACCTGGAAGACGGACAAGAAAGTTTTGCAACTGTACAATGTTAAGCCACTTAGAACATCGTGTGACATCATACATGAACTGGTGGATGATGAGCCAGTAAAGTCAGCAGTCTAGAACTGTAGCGATCATCGTCGAACTGGCCGAGATTGAACTCCCCTATTGTCGTGTCGATGAAGCAGACTCCAAAAGCACTGGTCGTCGAATTAGGATTGCATTTCTCGACCAGAGATAGTAAATAGTTGGAGTTCGGTGTAGACGCTTCCACATCCAACGGGCTGTACACTCTCGTGCCCTTGGTACTGACTTGACAAATCTCTCGTTTCACAACTTTGTCGAACTTCGTCGTCTTGACCACTGTAAATAAAATAGCACAAATATAGTTACAAGTCAAACATGCGTATATTTCAAATGTTTCCGAGTGATTTCATACACTTGCTGCAACGTGTTGCCATCATCTCTGGATTTTCAGTTTGCTCGACTCGCGCAACTTTGTATCCTCTTTCTATGAGACTCGCCGAGTAACGGCCGTATCCGATCTCGGGAAATCCGGAATGTGCGAATTCACCCTTTAATAATATTTAGAATAAAAAAAAACTCATTACAGAAGTTATCACGTTCCGGGTACGTGTGTGTACACAAACTTACTCGCATGTACGTGAGGCTGAGCTCGTTAACGCTGATAACTGCGTCCATGTGGTACAACTCGTAGAATTTACCAACTTTGAAGAAGAGCACACAATCGAAGCGCTTGCTCTTCAACTCCCACCATTGTCTCATCGCCTAAATAAATTTAAGAACAATTAAATGCTCGTCAATACGTCGATGCACGGGAAAGCAATAATGTCATGACGAATGATCCTTACAGGTGTTTGATTGTTCAAAAAGTCAACAGGCACATGGAGTGTCCTTGGATCATAATCCGGATCCTTGGGCGTTCTCCTATGTATATCCCTTATTTTCTCTGGCTGTAGGAAATCTAATTTCAAGTGAGGCCAAGTACTCGCGGCAGCAAGTCCATTGGTCACAGTGGTTTGACTTTGAGCTTGCGCAGGTTGTTTCGATTCTTTTTTGTTCTGAAACAACACATAAAGTGTATCTTACAAAGATTAAAGACGATACGTGAAGATCAGTCTTGCAATTATTTATGAGCTTACTGCATTTGAATTACGTGAGCGTTTCGTTGATGCGGGTTTTGGTGTAGCGGTTGGCTTCTTTCTTTTTTTCTGAGAGAGAAGGATATTTGTTAACGTAAGCTTCATTGTGACAATATTAATATACTTTTATGAAGGATATGATGTTAATTTTCTATTCTCAACATATGTAATCTGTATGCATTGTTATTTCTACCTCTGGTGTTTCTTCCTCTGTTGAAGGTTCATGCTCTGTGTCTCCTTCAGAAGATGCATCAGATTCTTCAGACTCCGAACCTGTAATGCATAACATTGCATCTAACTGTGCAAACAACCGTTTCATTATACATTTCTACATGTAATCTATAAACCTGGTTTGAATTCATCTCCAGAATCTTCAGAATCAACATCAGGGATAATGAGACGCCTTTTTTTAGGCTTTATAGGCTGATCGTCTTCTCCATCTTCGTCTTCCTTATACAACCGCTTTCTATCATCGGTATTTGTATTCTCTTTTCCCTTATTTTTGACAATCTCTGAATACATTCGCAATACAATATATATATAATTATCAAACAATTAATAGAAATAATTTACATTATATTTGTAAAGTGTGTGCAAATTGTTAATTATAATTTATATTTCATAATTTATTTTAATATTAATTATTTATAGTTAATATTTAAAACAAATAATTAAGAATATTACAATTATATGATTGAACTGTAATAAATTGTTAATTATACAATCTATATTTTATATAAATGTGAATGTATATCGAAAAACATCACGCACGAGGCTACGATTTATTTAATCTCGATACGTGTTACTTAACACTCGTGCCACAAATTTCGTTCGAAACAAACCTTTGTTCTTTTGTTGTCTCTTGGGAGTCTGTGACTTTTCTCTTTCCTCTTTTTTCGCCTCCGGCTTTTTGACAGTTTTCGGAGACGTGAAATAATTAAGTATCGTATTCACCTTCGGCATGTTGCGTTTTCGTACAGTCAGACAAAACAGATTTTCCAAGATATCGTTGATCGAAATTTTAACCGGAAAAACGTGCTGTGCAACAATACACCGATACATCAAAAGCCCGGCAAACTCGTGCAAATTCTTGCGATCCAAAACTTCTCACAATTTGCCTCGGAAGTGTTGACAGATGTCTAAAATAAATATCCCTAGCGAATTTGCAAAATCACCATACCAATGTAACTAGCAGATTGCTTATTTATTCCAAATCTTTTGACTGCGGTGCAGTTGATGCTCCAAATGCTTCAAAACATTTTGTTTCCCTGTTTTTATTTGAAAAAAGAAATAAGAGAGAGAGTGTTTTGAAGCATTTGAAATGTCAATAATTTAAATGATTTGAATAATTTTAGATCCTAATTTCAAATTTACAGTGCTCGTGTAGGATGAATTAAAATATTAAAAAAGATAGAATCGAAGGAACATAAAAATTTAAATTTAAAATCCCATTCCTTATTTCTGTAAAGACAAGAAGCATTAGCTATTACGCATAATATTCCCTCGATGAAAATATAATATGTATACATTATAATAAAATATAATATAAAAATATAATAAAAGTAAAAATACACGTACCTGATTTTGGATCTACCGTATACTTTTAAACTTGGCGCGAGTTTTAAAAATTTAGTACATTAATTATTATCAATACTATCGATATTTTTGATAATCTGGAGTTCATTCTATATTATTTTTTCAATTAAATAAAAAATTATTAAATAAAAAACGCACGAGTAACTACTTAATATTTAAAACTTTACGTTTATCAACGCTATTGTACATGATTATTTTCGACTTAACCTCAAGAATTTCGGATGCCATTCGTACGAGTTCGCTTCGTAGGTGTGTCCGACATAAGTCGCGTAAAAATAAATGCTTGCTGTCAAAACACATTGTAATCAAATCTAAAATTGGTGTGATTGAATAAATTCTCTGACAGTCCTTAATCTACGATAATAAGTAAGAAACTCGTGATGCAGTAGTGATTGCAAGAGACGCGTAATCGGTCTGTGAATCTGTCAAACCTTCCTTGACAGTTTCGGATACAGTGCCCGTACGATCGGTTCCCGAATTTGGTGACGATGCAGCGACACGATATTCTGATCCAGGAAATCGAAGGCATCGACGATTACCTGGGCCCGACATTCCGGTAAGTGAGAGCAACGGGTCGTTCGAGTGCGAGAGCGTGAAATCCGCGTCAAAGTACGCGCTCCCGAGAACCACCCCTTCACGCAGATGCGATGCGGCCGAGTTTGCATATGCGCATTCGAGGGGTGTGTTTTAAAGAGGGGTGACAGACGTGCGCTCGTATTTTGTGCTGATTCCTAACAGGGTAGTAATGTCAAGAGTGTCAATTAATCCATCACAAAATCTGCTGTTGTCGATGGTGCCCAAGCACGAATACTTGCTTTACGAAATAGAATCTACTGATACTGATAGCATAGGTCTCGTTTTTAGGTACTATTCACGTGTAAATCTCGTGCTGTGTGATTAAAACGTTTGTATGAGCAATGAAAGATGATCTGTCGTTGGTTTGCATTGCAGAGCGATTTACGATGGCCACGAACATCAAAAGTTCATGGAGAAGTTGGATGATCGTATTAAGGCTCATGACAAGGACATCGAAAGGATGTGCAATCATCACTATCAGGGATTTATCGACTCCATCCGGGAGCTTCTGCAAGTTCGCTCGCAAGCGCAGCAACTTAATGTTGGTTTTATTGTATTTTAATATCATTGAATATGATAACGTCTGATTTTATAATATCAATCCTAGGCTAATATATAGGTGAACTATTTGAACATGTCATGTACTCATAATACCGAGTCTAACTGTGAATGCTATGAACAGACTACAGCCTTGAACATTGGCATTTAAATAAGTCTTCTTATTATTTTTATTTTGAATTCACTACTACAGTATTTCTCATGTTAGGAGATATGTATTTTATGTATATATGTATGTGTACGTGTGTAAAATGGGAATAATATTCTGTAACATTTACTTTTGTACAGGCTGAAATATTAGAGCTTGATAAACGCATCACTGCTACGTCGAGCAAAGTGATCGAGAAGGGCGAGGAGCTTGTAAAAGCTCGTAAAGTTGAGAGCAACATGGCTGCTGCTGTAGACAGTCTCACTATGTGCCTTCCTGTCTTAGCTGCATATGCAAAGTTACAGAAGCAGTTAAAGGATAAGCGTTATTATCCAGCCTTAAAAACGCTAGAGCAATTGGAACATCATGATTTGCCAAAGGTTACCAACTATAGGTTTTCCTCTCAAATCACACAGCAAATTCCACAGTAAGTCCAATGGAGATACCAACGATACTCGTCATACATCATGCAAACATACGATTTATTGCTTCGTTTCTCTTTCCTAGATTGCGAGAGAACATCAAAGATGCCTCCATGTCTGATTTAAGAGACTTTTTAGAGAATATCAGAAAATATTCTCCAAAGATCGGCGAGGTTGCAATGAGGCATGTAGGTACAACTTTATTATTATGTTTCATATTTTTACTGATTTTTAGTCGCACGTTAATATGGTACTGACAAAATAATCATTCGTAGTTATCTCTTCTCTGTATAATTTATCGGTCCTGATCATTTGATGCTTCAGACTGCTGAGCAGTTAGCCACCGAAGCAGAGATTATCGGGAGGAAGAAGAGAAGGTCCCACACGAACAATCAGTCGAGTGAGGGCGAGGAGGAACTGAGTGCTCAAGATTTAATGGACTTCAGTCCGGTTTATCGATGTATGCATATCTATACCGTGCTTCGGGAGGGAGAGACTTTCAAGACCTATTACAGGCAACAGAGGAAGCAACAAGCCAGGCTAGTTTTGCAGCCGCCCATCAACATGGTAGGTTTATTTGCCGAGTACTGCTGCGTCTGCGTACGTGCTCGCCAATAACGAGGCATCCTTGATCTTTTCAGCACGAGAGTATCATCGGGTATCAAACTTACTTGCATGGTATTATCGGTTTCTTTGTGGTAGAGGATCATATACTGAATACCGGTAACGGACTAGCTACTCGTGCGTATCTGGACGAGTTGTGGACTACGTCGCTGTCTACTATAGTCAATGCTTTGCGCACACATTCGGTAAATTCGACTTATTAACGATATCTTTTACTATAAAATATTTTTTATGAATAATTGAACAATTGTTCTCAAAGAGAAATATTAATTTTAGGCATACTGTACAGATGCAACGCTCATACTAAAAATAAAAAATCTTATCATGTTATTCAATACTACGCTAAGGGTGAGCGGCTTACGAAGTCTTTTTGATTACCCGCGCATAAGCACACTCTTCTGCGTTAACTCACGTGAAATTGTTCTTGCAAACAGAATTACGGCTACTCTGTAGGGCAGCTTTGGGACTTGTTACAAGAAATTCGCGTGCATTACAACGAAGTGCTGATGCAACATTGGGTTCAAGTATTTAGAGACATTTTAGACGAGGACAGTTTCCTGCCGATTCAGGTGATCGATCATTTTCATTACTTGGTGTGCAATTTTTTTATCTAACGAATCGTCGATCATTTTGTTGCAGGTCACAACGCAGACAGAGTACGACGAAGTTCTTAATCTGTTTCCTTATCACGATGAGGAATTGCAGAGAGCGGAGTTCCCGAAAAAGTTTCCGTTTTCGGACATGGTTCCAAAGGTCTATCAGCAAGTAAAAGAATTTATTTACGCGTGTTTGAAATTCTCCGAGGACTTGAACTTCACACAGGCGGAGATTGACGAGATGATATGCAAATCAACGAATCTTCTATTAACGAGAACCTTTAGTGGATGCTTGTCGTCGCTGTTTCGTAAACCATCATTAGCTCTTTTGCAAGTAGTACAAATTATAATAAACACGGGTTATCTCGAAAAATCGACAAAATATTTAGAAGAATTTGTCACCAATATTACAGGGTAAGAATTTATTATACTATCAATATATTATTATGTGAATCATGTGTATCGTTATTTAAAATATTTAAATTTTTTAGCACTCCGCATCAAGGGCAACTAAGCTGTGTAGGCGTTGAATCGGCAATGTTTCGCGTTGCGCGGGACGACGCTGAGAAACAGATTTGTGACAAACTGAAAAATAAGCTGGATGAATTTTTGGAGTTGGAGAACTACGATTGGAACTTGGCCGAGCCTCAAGGACATGCATCGGGATTTATCACGGATCTCATAGCGTTCTTACAGAGCACATTCACATGTTTCACCAATTTACCGGTAAATATTATAATATTATTTACGTGATTTATGTAATGACAATGAATAATTAACATCTCAGGACGAGGTAGCTCAAGTGGCGTGCAAATCCGCGTGTTCTCACATTGCTAAATCCATATTGGGGATATTAATTAGTGAAGACGTCAAACAGATATCTATGGGCGCACTGCAGCAAGTTAATTTAGATACGATACAGTGCGAGCGTAAGTGTTGTTTTCACATTTTTTATTAGTTTGCTTATGCAATTACATGTTTTTTCGGCGAATAAAATAAAATTGCCTTTTCAGAATTCGCTGCTTCCGAGCCGGTAATCGGTCTACCGGAAGGCACGTTGTTGCAATATTTCTCGCAGCTGCGACAGCTATTGGATTTATTTATGAGCTGGGACTGGCCTACCTATTTTCACGATTACGGTCATGATTCCAGTAAATATAACTTGGTGACTCCTAACATGGCTGTGCTTTTGCTGGAGAAGTACGTATCTATTTTACTTTGCATTGTCGTTGCACAATATTAATATTAATCCATTATATTTCCTAGATTGAAAGAATCCGACAAGAAAACAGTGTTCGCTGTGTTAAAGAAAAGTGAAAGGGATAAGAAGAAACTGCTCGAGACTGTGCTAAAGCAGCTGCGGCAACTGGCGCAGACCACCCAACAGCAGTAAAAGTTGCAATGAATAATGTAATATACGTATTTCAAAACATTATGTAAATGTATAATACTTTTTTTTATATATACACATATACACACGAGTGTTATGTAGGAAAGTTTAACGCTCTCTCGCTCTTTCTCTTCGCAACGAATATTTATTAGAAAATTTATTTTACTTGTTGCCTATTTGACGTACATTATATATTTCCATAGATATTCTTTGGTCAATTATTTAACGGATATAATGTGTGAATTTCGTATATACTTGTACGTGCGCAGGGATTACCACGGGGAAGAATAGGCGGTAAAAAGTGCAACGTGCAATATTTGTGTTCCCATGTACTTATTATTTTAATCGTTTCTTTCTATATATTGGCATTGTTATATTACATGTAAATGAGTCACATATTGTACAATTACTGTACAGCTGATCGAGTATGATGTATAAAGTTCCAATTCCTAGATCATACTTTGCAGAGTGTTAATTATATCCTCGGAAACATGGATACGTGAATGCGATTGTATCCTCTGTAATTTGCGTATTCTGCGGTTTTGCAATTTTCACATTATATCGAAACGAGATGCAAAGTAAATATATATGTATGTATATATATATAATATATATAGTGTGTGTAAATAGTTATACAGAGAATATCTTAAAATAGAGATTAAATACAAATCAACAGTAATTTCAGCAAAGTAATATGAATAGATGCAACACCTGGCCTAACGACGAATTCATGCAACATTCGACAAATTTAATAAAACGAAATCATTAATAATATGTATAACGTTCGTGTTCGTGTCACTGGCACAATTTACTCAGTAATACACAAATCATGTTCGAATTAATATTATTACATTAATCAATATTATTCATCGATATTGTCGGCATCCGCATCATCAGGTAGCATGGAGTACTTGTTGGAAGCTACAAAATTCTGCAAAAAAAAACCGGAGGAATTTAACATAATTTTAACGAATTTAGCATTCTAATAATTTTAACACGTTATTCTATCTTATTTACCGGAGCTTGTTCATCCTTCGCTTTCGGCATTCTGCTGATTTCATCCTTTTCCTTGTCTTTGCGGTCTCTATCAGATAAATATAGAGTATAGATAAACTCAAACGCAAAATATTCGTTGCTAAAAATATTCGTATAGTTTTTTTGCCGTCCGTACCTTTCTTGACCCGCACGAGTATCTTTTTCATTCAGTTTCTGATATCCTTTGGGCACTGGCGGTCCAGCACGTGAAGCTGATGATGCTTTAGATCCATTGTGCTCCTCTGATTTGAGCATACATATTAAATTTATTTTCGTGACTGACTCACCGTAAACGAACACAAAGATCTCACGAGAAGATGAAGACTTACCAGAACGCATGGAAGCAGGTTGAGAACGCGGTGCGGATCTTTCTAACCGAGCGCTTCTGTCTTCCTCCGATCGCCAGGTCGTTCGGCCTCGTTCTTTTTCCTTGTCGTCGCGCCCTTCCTGCAAACAGATGTTATCTTTTTTTTTAAGTCACATTTCTTTTTTATTTTAGTTGCTTATATTCGGTGCGAGCACTTACTCCATTGCGTCGGCCCCAAGTGCCATCTTTACGCTCCCTGTTATCTCTGTGGAGAAAGCGCGTCAGAATTTTTAATCGATTACAATTTTTGTAGATACGATGAAGGCATAAGATATTTTCGGCGATATAATAAAATTCAATTGGATAATGCTTACAAAATTATTTCTTATACAACTACGAAAGACGGAAGACGGAAAAATTAATTTCATAATTATAATTATCCAATTAAATTGCGAAATTATTTTGTACAAAAACAAGTAAAATACGATCCGAGGAAGTGTGACAATTATAGCATTTTACACATACGGTTCCTCTCGGGAACGTGATTCCGCATAAGATTTGGCGAGACGCTCCTCTATCTCTCGTTCCCGGGCAGTAGTATCTACAGGTTTCGCAGCACCGAAAATGTTAGCCGCTGGTACGGGAGCTAGAGCTGGAGCCCGTTGGTTCGACTCCGATCCCGGTGATTTTTCAATTTTCTCAGATTTCGGCTCGGTCGATGCGATTTCCTTAGCCGCCGACTCCTCCTCCTCCTCCGCAACCACAACAGGCTCCACGGGTTTCGTGCGAGGTTGCAACTGCAGTTTTGGTCTTTGTCGAGGCTCAGCAGCTGAATAAAAGATGTTATAATTGAATTAGAGATACACAATCCCGTCACTTGCGTGTGTCTTCTCGCCGATAAACTTACGTTTCGCATCTTTATCCGTCTGTCGACGATCGCGATCCCAATCAGAATCACCGTAATTGCGGCGAGGACCGAAGCTGCTGCCTCTGTCGCCATCTCTGTCTTTGCTCCTTCCTCTGTCGCCGTAACGGTTCCAGTCCCTCTCTCTGCTGTCGTCTCTGAAGCCACCTCTTTCCCTGAACGTCGATCCTCCATCATTGCTATCCCTCTCACGCCAGCCGCCAGGTTTGTTATCATCATATCCTATTCAATAAATATTTCTTTGCTATAAAATAGTCTTCTGGAAAAACACTTTCATTTTATTAAATGGCAAGCATAAAATATTTACTTTCTCTGTCGTCTCGTCGGTCTCTGTTATCGAACCGATCTCTATCGTATCGGTTGCGATAGGAATCGCCATCCAGTAAATCTTCGCGCGGACCGCTCCTCCAATCGCCAGATGTGCGTTCCGGATCATCATAATTGTCCCTACGACTATCTCTACCCATCCTACCACCACGGCGATCATCATTACTGCTGTTTGACACTTCTATTCTTATTCGCCTCGTTTTAATAGTCTGCAAGAGCAAACGATGTAATATTAAATTCGATATCCCTGAATAGCTCTCTTAATTATTAATAAAGTAAGCGTCGCTTTTTTTACCGTGTTTGACATAGATAGAGCATCGATTAAACTCTGCCGATCCTCGAATTCCACATATCCGTAACCCCTAATCTTGTCTGCATCTTTCGGCAAACGCATATTAGAAATCTGTGTGGATAAAATTTTCAATTAACTTGTGGAAAAAAATAAAATAAATGTGCACATGTTTGATTGATCGTATAAATGATTTAAAATGTGATTAAACAATCAAATTCGTTTTGTACATTTGACGATCAAAGTTTAATGTAAGTAAAAAAATCTATTTAATAGCGTCTTATATTAATAAGAATATTGGATAATAAGCCAACCTTCAGGCCCTCGAAATGATTAGTTAGATTGCTTTCATCTATATCATAAGGTAGATTACTTATGTAAGCTACATAGGGAGGGTTTGTAGGAATATTTTCTTCATCTATCCCAGGCCCTCGCGCAGCTCTTGGAGCTGTTGGCAGAATAACAGGATCTTTGCTGCTTCTTGAAGAATATCCTTCTATAATAGTCACAAAAATCCATATAATTAATCAGAGATACATGTATGTATACTCATATACACATACCAAGCAGTTTTTGTGTTATAAAATTATACTTTTTATGTACATTGATACATAAAATTATTATATCATATGTCAGTGATACCAGAGTACAATATTCAGATGTTATCACAAATTGCAAAAAAAATTATAGAATATTCTGGATGAATATATTTCATCTATGTATCAGAACAGTGCTCATGGCTTAACATACATGTTCCACATACATTCTCACATATACATATATATTTTTTTTTTCTATACATGCATATAAAAAAAGCACATTGTAATCTAAACTAAAAAAATTTGACAATTATTTCTTGCTGAAATAGATACGATTAATTGGCCTCACGGTCTATCTTTAACCTCAAGCCGCGGCAATTCGACCTACCGTGATCATCTTCCACATCGTCGGCCCAACTGGACGATTTCAACGGTTTATTTTGCGCCGGGTTCTGCGTAGCCAGAAATGACATCAAATTGACAGTCGTTCCCTTCTTCTTCTTACCCTTCTTGCCTGTAACACATACGGGCGTTACTAGGACATATTATGCATGCCTCGTCATCGAAGCGCGCCTTTGAGCTGGCGCAATGTCGAAAGCATGGTGAGCACATCGCGTGCCGTTTGGTTAGGTGCGAGCGTGCGAGGCGAAAACGGCGAGGTGATCGATGTTCCGCGAACCGTTTTTATCGCGAGAGAGTTGCCTACGTCGGAACTTATCGTTGCGATGAACGTAATCGTACCTGAGGACATGATTACGGCCGAAAATCCGGTGGAATATGCGTCAGGCCGTGCCTACGTGCTCCACACGATCTACCTCGGATTCATAAAGCATTAATCATACTCGCACGAGATAGGCAGAACGCTCGTACATGCCACGTGCACGGAATGGCTACGGTCCGCAATGGTGGATTAAATTTTTTTACTAGATCTAACTAGATGAACCATTTGTAGAAATTCGAGGATGTACCTCCGTTCTTGCGCGTATTTTTTATTTGGAACTTTGTACAAGAATATATGGCGCGGTGATAAGTTGCGGAATAGAAATCGGCGGAACGAACGTAAAAAGAATCGAACTTGATCACGAGCGTTTCGCCAATTCCGCATTGCGCATATTCCGCACCATGGGACCGCGCCATTACTCATCCAATCGGAAAATTCATTTTCTAGTTACTTTTTTGTCTTGGTTTGGTTAGGTGGTATTTGGTATCAAGCGCGAACACAGGCGATAACAAACTATAGATCACATAGTCACAGAAGATGTCCACCTCGGGGCAGCAGCGTCGCTTGAGTGCTGGGTGCGTAACGCGTACGTGTGGTGTGTGTGTGTGTGTGTGTAATCGCTCAGCTGTTCCGTCCGAGAGGAGCGGAGCGGAGACGATCATTGGGATTTAGCATCACGCGAGTCTTCCGTGCTGCATCGCCGTGTTTATTTTTAGTAGCGAGTGTGCCATGTCACGCCGTCACAACGCATCGACGGGATTTTCGCTGCGTAACCACGCGCCGCAGACTTCCTGAGATCGGCGAGAGGTCCATACGGATTCCATATCGCCGCTCAGCGGTATAACACCCTCGAGCGATCCATGCGCTGAGGACAGAAAGATCGCTCGCCTGACCAGACGATCTACGCGCGGTTGAATTTCGCTTCATCAGCTGGTGACTCGATCGACGTTCGACCATGAGGAAGACGCGCGCCAATATCTTCCGCGATATCTACTATCAGCCCTACGACGATTGCACGAGGCTGAAGCTCTACTCTAGTAGCAAAGGTAATCTTCTGGATAAAACAGAACTTCGCTTAGTATAAAAAATCACAAAGATTCCACATGCAGTGCCTTTGTGTTGAAAGATGCAATTTGTGGAAGTATGTCCATACGGTCTTTGTTTATTTCCATCTCATTGTGATAAAGAGGGTGATAAACTGTTACCTCACTGCCTGCCAGGTCACGCGAGTACATGCTTATTGCACATAAAGGTTGCGTATTATCGGCTTGAGCAGGCATTAGCATTGATAAATAAATTTGTTTTTCTTTTACAGCCAGCTTACAGCTGATACAGCGTATGTCATTGCTAAAGAGATTGAAGGTGCACAACGGTTGTGTGAATTCCATTTGCTGGAACAGCAACGGAGAATTGATACTGTCCGGCAGTGATGATCAGCATCTTGTTTTAACTAATGCATATAATTACGAGGTATGCTTACCAGCATCTTACTTTATAGTAAAAATTAGTTAGTTATAGTTAATTATAGTAAAACTTGCTAAAATTTAAAAATTAAAGGGGCACTTTGAATTTTGGGTACCTCGTATCTAGAAACGATGTTCTTAATGTATCTTGATTACCGTCTTGGTAAAAGCCCAAGAAACAGCACACGTGCGACTACTATTTCAATTTAAAGCAACGAGAGCGTAGCCGGTAATTGACGCACATTGTTGATGGAGTTATTTTGTCACTTCCCTCAACTTGATGTTTATTTATAGACGCTGTCAAAGAAGATTGTGCCAAGATTATTTTTGATTTTATCCTTGAAAATTGTGTGGAAAATTGTCTAGGAATTTAATTAAGTCTGGCTGATTGAGTTTTGAGTGTAAAATATATCTTTATTAAACATTGAATATTTATCATGTATCTCATTGTACGATTTTTGTTTCTATGAGGAATCTCTTTTTGTATTTCATTCAGATCAGAGTTTAGTAATGAATATTGATCCTTATTTTATTTGTCTCATTATGTGTTTATAAAATTATCATTTTAAATACATTTTATTACATTGTACGTAAAGAAATTCAATTAATTACTAACTAATTAACGATATACCATGTATTACAAGTTTATACTCAAAAATATTCTCTTAATAATAAAAATTTATAAGTTATTATTGAGCTATAAAGTATAAGCAAGAAATTATGTAAATTACATTGATATTAAACCTTTCTAAGGAAATATCGTAGAATTAAAGATAAATCTAGTCAAGGTCCAACATTGACATAGTTAGAAATGCACAGATGCCGGTGCCAAATCAGTAGATCCTTCACTACTGGCTAATTTTATCGCCTAGTATCATCAATTTAACGCTAGCGTAATTAACTGCAGTGAAACGCTTGTTGCACTTATTATATTTTGCCCTATGATGTCATTTGAATAATGCGTTAAAAGTTAACTAAATAATTTTTTAAAGTTAATAGACAAATCTATATTGCAGGCACAATACGTTGTAAATATATTTTGAAAATTCTGCGGTTATTTAATCTTATTACAAGTTTGATAACTGGAAATTCACTAAATATATATAATGTATATAATATTAATTTTCCTATTTTAGGTATTAACGGACTATAAGACGAGTCATAGAGCAAATATTTTTAGTGCCAAGTTTTTGCCTAATAGTGGAGATCATCGGATTGTTTCTTGCAGTGGAGATGGCATTATTTTATATACAGGTAAAAGATTAACAGGTGGTCCAAGAATGAATTAATGAGATTAAATACTTTATTTGTGTCACTGACACAAGATTGGATGTTTCTTGCGTTGAGTGCCAATGTTACACTTGTAGACCTAATGAGAAGAACGGAGACGTTCCATAATCAATTCAATTGTCACACCGGCACTACTTATGAGATAGCCACGATACCTGGTGAGCCGCAGAGTTTCCTGAGCTGCGGAGAAGACGGGACTGTGAGATGGTTTGATCTCAGAGTGAAGGATAAATGTAGCACTGCAAGATGCAGAGAAGTAAGTAGTGGTTCATGTAACATTTTACATTTTACACGTTTTACATGTTACGTTATTTACGTAATTGTATTATTTATTCTTAATAACAATTATTCTTCCTCAGGATGTGTTAATCTCGTGTCAAAGAGCCGTGACGGCGCTGTCCGTGAATCCTGTATTGCCTCATCAAATAGCAATCGGCTGTTCCGACAGCACCGTACGAACCTACGACAGAAGGACTCTCAGCACCGCGGCCACTGGTAATCTTTGCGGAACATGAGTTTTCACAATGAAGAAAGAAGCATCGTGAAATGCGCGTGTACGCACTTGCAGGTTTGACAGATACTGGAGCCTCGGAGAGACCACTGTGCAGTTTCACGGTCCCAGAATTCGAGGGCAACTCTTACAGAATTACATCGTTGAGCTATAGCCCAGACGGACAAGACGTTCTCGTCAGTTATAGCAGCGATCATCTTTATTTATTCAGTGTCAAGGTAGCAATTATTTATATCTCTCAATGCTAACATATTTATTCCTGAGATATTTTTTAATATTATAAATAATTTCTGTATTTATTTCTAAAATTAACTATCTAGGATCAAGGTAGTTTGCAGCTACGAAAAGACGCGATGTTGGCAAAAGGTAAAGGGAAGAAGCATCCGTTGCGGTCGCCTCAGCCAGTTCGCCGTTTGAGACTTCGCGGCGACTGGTCCGATACTGGACCCGACGCGCGGCCGGAAAGGGAAGGTGGGCGTCGCAGTGGCACAGGTAGATCAGTGTTGATCATTTTGTATGCACGTGAGGAAGGAACATCAATGCAGTGGTACATTGTCCCTCTCAGAAATTGCCCAGGCAAGGCCGGTACTGCACACTTCCTTGATGCAACGGATGACGGATGTGCTCAGCAGGATGTTAAATGATCCCGCCACTCGTGCCGCTCTCAGTGGCGGTGGTGAGGACAGTTTGGAGGGCGTGATCGAACAACAGGAGGGCATTCAAAACGCAGACAACAATGCCGAATCAAATGCGGAAAGGAGCAACGAGTCAGCTGAAATGAGTACGGAACAGAGCGAAAATCCGGGAACGAGTAACGGTAATAAGATTGGATTTTGTGTGCGTTACGAATTGTCAGTGCTCGATTCTATCTGCGTGCCGACTTTAGGGAATGCAAGATCGCAGACTGACGGGGTCGAAAGTGCCGATGCGAGCGAGATGACTGATGCCGAGCGACAGCAAACGAGGGAGATCGAAGAGTCCGTGAGGTACGGGCAGTTAGTGCCGTTGAGCACGTCGGAGAGTGCGAGCGATGACGTTCCTATGGAGACTGAATCTAGTCAAATCGACCAAGTGCAAACAGCTTCCGTGGAATCTGCGTGTAACCATGGCAGAACTGAACGTGACAATGTGTGGGACGAGAGTAGGAACGTGGATGAGATGTCGTGCACGAGTATGGCTAGCAAACAGGAGAACATGATGGAAAATCTTCAAGACAGATTAACGACGATGCGGGACGGCTTCCTCGAAAGGTAAAGACTCGAATCTTTTCTCGTCAAGATTATTAATTAAGCTTCAAGTCTTTTTTGTAATATGATTGTATTATAAATATTTATAATTGATGAAAATCTGCTAAATCTCTTTAATTTGATGCGCAAATGCTTGGTATGTAGACATGGCAGTGAACCGGCTGTGAGTTTAACGTACTCTGACAAAAGCTCAACCAGTGCCACGATATCGCTCGGTGTCGGCGATGAAGTGACTCGTGATAGTTACCATCCAGGTAGGTATTTCCTCATTTCATCGGTGTGTATTGTATCTGCGCATTGACTTCACACAGCAATTTATTCGTCAGGACCGTCTGGAAGTAATAGCGACGGAGCTCTCGACGCAGGTCCGAGTAACAATCGCAAACAGCACAACTATAGCGATATTAGGGAAAGTAAGTCTATTTCGTTGCTCTTTGATTGCTTCGCAGATTTTGCATAATGCGTATAATCTGGTTCGTGTTCATAGAAACCGAAGAAGCTGCGTATATCGATAGCGAAGATGAGGACGTTCAAGACGAAAGGTCTGTTGAAATGCTGAGATGACAGAGCTCGCTTTAAATAGTTAAATAAGTAAATAGTTAACACTTGGACTGCCCAACTAATTTCGTGATAATGTTAATCTTGTTTTTTTTTCAATGTCTCTATAAATAATTAATAGAATCTTTTTAGATATAATATTAATTTCAGTATAATCCTTTAAAACATTCCTGCTTAAATCATTAAAACCGTCATCTATGCGGAAAATCTGTGCGTAATGATGTGGCAGTCTAAGTGTCAAATAGTCACCACTAGTTAGAATTCTTTTCATCTTCCTGTTTCTTTTAAAATCTTATTAGGATTGAAGTTTTTACAGTAATATTGTCAATAATTCCGATACAGGTTACTAAATCCAGTCGAGGCGGAGATGGATGAGGCAATCGCGAACGCTCGCTCGTCGCAAGGGCATGAGACGTACGACGACACATATCTGACGGAACTCTGCGTAAAACAAAAGTACATGGGTCATAGAAACGCCAGGTATGGCCTACTCAATACTCTTTTTACATAACATTTACCGATCTCAAGCATTAATGAGAGCGATAGAAAGTAGTGGATATAGAGTGTATGCTCCTGGATTCACATGACACGTAGAGAGATTATCAAAGAAGCTCTTAGCTGTTATTGGATTAACATAGTACATATCTAGTAATCACATTAGGAAGTCGATGAGAGACGAAGCGGTTTGCGTAGTTTATAGTCGCTGTATTACCAAATCTATTTGGCGGGTTTGGTTGCTGCTACCTAGAACGGCCATAACTTTGACTAGTCTTCCTCAAGTCTAATCAAAATACACTCGACATGCAACGTCTGAGAGATCGGAAGCCAAACCACTGACCCACGTAGTTCCGAAAAAGCCTCCGAGCGGACTAGGCGGACTGTGCGATATTAAGCCGCCAATTATTCTCTCTGACCGTTCGCCTTTCCCCCACTTTTGACTCTAGTTTCTTTAGGACCATGATCAAGGAAGCGAATTTCTGGGGCAACGATTTCGTCATGTCGGGCAGCGACTGCGGCCACGTGTTCGTCTGGGAGAGGGACACCGCCAGGCTGTGCATGTTGTTGGAGGCGGACCAGCACGTGGTCAATTGTCTGCAACCGCATCCGTATCTACCGATGCTGGCCACTTCCGGTATCGATTACGACGTGAAATTGTGGGCGCCGATCAACGACGAGCCAAGCTTCAACGAGAAGTTCGCGGAGGACGTAAGCGAATATATTTCAAGAGACACTCGAACTTGATTCTACTGAAATCGAAATGTGATGCGGGAGGCTCGACATTTCACCGTACGTCTCTCATCGTTTTTGTCTTTCAGCTGAAAAAGAGAAACGCGGTCATGTTGGAGGAGACCAAAGACACGATCACTGTACCTGCGGTTTTTATGATCCGTATGCTGGCATGCCTGAATCAGATACGCAGAGGTAGTGAAAATTTATGATAGTATTCTCAGGATCGTAGTCCTCGTAGTTTGCTACGCTAATATGAACAGCGGTACATAAGTAGGATTAATAAACCAGAGATTTTGGAGTCTTCCATTATCGCCCGCAGGTATTGAGCCACATAATGGTTGGCACTGGCTGATCTAAAGTTTCACTAGGGTTCTACTTCATTGGGTGTGTGCTTGTTGAAATCTGTTAGTTAAGAACAATAGTGATGGGTTGACAGAAGCCGTCCCTTCAATGTACAGACGCAACTTTTGACTGGCGTTTTTGTTCTCTGAGTATCTTGTCTAAAAGTAAGCTGTATCGATACTTGCTTAACGCGACAATTTTATTATCAGTCAATACTTTTCGAATTTACTCGATTACGAAACAAGTGCAATAATAAACGTGTTTGCATTTGCTAAAATTTCTGTTCGTCGTTTGAAGTATTTTTCAGAGACTATGCTATTGTCATTTTTTTTGTCATTTCGAACCAAATACATTATAAATTAATAAAAGATAAACGTGAAACACGTACTTTATAAGTATATTGCCGTTATCGATACAATTGGGAAAGGGATGCAAAATGTAAGAAATTATATAAGATGTATTTTTTCTATAAATCTTTCTCGATTAGCACCATGTATACGAATAATAAATACAAAATTTCGTTTATATTGGATGATTGCGTAATGTAAAAACATGTGTGCACTCCAAAATTGTAAAGAAAAAAAATAAAATTCTTGATTAAACGCTTCAACAATTTGATTAAACGAGATATTATTAGTGTGTACGTAACAATAAACACTCTGATCCTGAATTTACATCAAAATTATATTTGGGAATGTAAACAGCGTAACAAACATTCAAGTATAACGAGTGTAAAATGATTTCTTAATAGATACGTGCACTACATATATTATTACGTAAATTATTTCGAATGTATCTGTATTTCAAGCAAGGATTTATATAATTTTCCACCGATATAGATACACTAGAATGCCACTCACAGCTTTAACCAAGTCCGCAGGAAGTACACAAATCTATTCGTTTCGTTATATTTTTTCTTACTAAATGTAATAGAAAAGGTATCTATGATTGTAGTGCGAACGATATCGTCTTGTAGTTTATTTATTTGTATGGCATATAGAACGTGCGTATATGCGCATTGCGTGTTTACGTACTATTACTACGTATCCTGTTTAATTTGTGTTGTGTTTATTCTATGAAATTTTCTTTCAAGTTGGAGAATCAAAATTTTGGACGACGCAGATGGATTATTTCGGAAACGATGATTAATCATACACTTTTTCTTTCTCTCACGTGTGACTGAGATATATCGAAGATTACGCTTCTTCGCTCTTAACGTTAACGTCAAGTGGACAATAAAAACACCGAATAAAATGTAGAAAATTAAGAAGAAAGCAATCGACTATCGTTCGCTTGCTTGTAGTACAACGAGATCACGTAAAGTCATGTCGGTTATTTTTTAGGTCGAGGTCGCAACAGGAGGCGGAGCAGCGACGAGAGCGGCGAGCTACGAGGTGGCTAAAGCATCTGCGGCGATACTGCAAGTGGTGACGATAACGAGAGCGAGTGACTACCGATCGAATCGATGGGGATCGGTCTTGATCGGCGCGAATATAGATTCCGCATATGCAAAGTCCAATTCGTATGATATTTTAATATAGATATACACCGATAAGATATCCAACGCGGACGTTGCCGCGTATCTGTATATATCTCCCGTGTGCTTGTAACGAGATACCAGATTGGTATAGATTATGCCGTTCCTCGAGTGCGGTATACGCGTTTCTCTTGCCACCTTTACGTGCAATCTCACGCGAAACCTCCGATGATGCGGTGCGTGTTGCTCGGATGTGCGTGCAAAAAAAAAGGAGTTTCGCCTGTAAATCTTATTTTTTGCGTTTCACACGATCCCCGCGACTGCGATGTGTGTTGGTTCTTGCGAGTGATACCTGTCACGTCGCCTATTTTCAGTGGAGGAGTTCGTCGTTGATGCAATACGTAAAATTAGTATGCTAGTCGAAGGTTTGCGGCAACTTGGGGCGCTTCGCCCCCGTTCGCTTCATACTTCAACGTGTATTATTAGGGTGTAAGTACGCGAGGGATAATAAAACTGCCTGTGCCGTCGTTATTCTTGATGATAACGGAGAAAGCGAGCTATCGAATGCAATCGGAGACTGCTAGGATTTCGAACTCTTACAGTTGTATAATTTTAGACTTTAATTATTTATTTTATTACAATTTCACGAGTGTCCTCCGTATGTATGTCGGGAGTAAAATAGTGTTCTGTAAAGTAGTTTTCGTGCTCGTAAGAGGACGAGGTACATGGCATTGGGTTCTCGTAGCTTTACGTTCGAGAGAGACATTTTTACCCTCTTCCGTTATTACTGCGTGAGCAGCACGGTAAATCCTGTAAATCGCACGGTCTAGTTCCCGTGTGCGTTTTGCAAGTTTCGCTTGCGGTTCACTCGTTTTGTCGTGGAGGATTCGAGGAATGCAAGGATAGCGGAGAATACAGCTTGCTCCCGTAGAACAGGGCAATTCGTTTAACATTAAGATGTTTGAGAATTTCATTGTAAGGCGAACTGTAACACGTGCCTTACAGGAGGATAGAAGGGAGGACTTTAAGTAAAAACAAAGCAATAATAGTAATAATAGTAATTGCAGTCGTTTGAGGTATAGGCAGCTTTGTGAGATATGTCGAGAGTTCTAGATCGACGGTAGTCGACAATCGCGTCGTCGCTTGCGTAATTTTAATACGATAGTTAGTAGATATCTGGTAGATAGCAATTGTTAGCCGAGCAACGTACACGTAAGAATGAACGACATGTCTTTACAATTATAATGTATTATTATTAAGAAGGATTTGTTTGTAATAAAACGAATGAGCGCGCAGCACACACAGCATTGTTATTGGATTGTTAACCGTCAGTGCTGATTATCCTTTTTACCCGTAAGCTAAGTCCCACGTAATTGGATATAGTTGGGGCAAAATCTCGTTAAAAATGCTGTAAAAGTGTACGGCGTTTGTAATGAGCATGTAGACAATTCGCAGAGATTTTGTTACGATCTCGTGAGAAATACAGATTGTCAAGTTTCTTGAGCGCGAGAGCGTTCTGCTTTGATCGTAAAACCAACGGTCGTCCGTTGTGCATAACAACAATTCTCGATCCGACGACATTCACACTGACGATGCGGCGCGGGCGGGAAAGAAGTGATTGAGCCAGGGGAGAAATAAATGAAAATAGCAAGACGAAATGAAACCACACGTTCAACAACAGAACCTAATTTAATAACAAAATACGAACGCTGCATTTGTAATAAAATTAATCTTAGTAAACGATAATAATAAAATAATATTAATGATCGTAATATTAACATTACAGATAACGGCTGATAAGAATTATAAACATATCCGCATATGGACTATGGCGACTGTAGTAGAAGCGTACAAAAGGATCGCGCGTTTACAAGCCATTGCCTGAATTATCCTGTGACGGCACTCCAGACAATCAATTGTATCTATCGAGGGTCTCGTTGAAGCTCTATCATCGACGATCTTCGATCTACTGTATCCTAACGTCCCAGCAATCACTGTTTAAATTTTATTAAACGCACATATATATATTTATATATATATATATATATATATTAATAAGAGAACGTTTCGTTGAATAACGAATCTTTGTTCATAATCGCTACCATCATTATAGCAAACGTTCACAGAATACACGATTGTTTTAGCGGATCACTATTATCAATGCTTGCCGGGTAGATCATTGGTAAGCGGAAGAAGGGCTGGCAATCAGTGTGTAGCATATCAAAGACGTAAATGAGATCACGGATACATCTTATTCTGAATAAATTGCGAATCACCGTAGCCAGAAATCCTTCCCCACGTCTGAGGATTCAAGAGTCTCGAGTGTAGAATTCAAGAAAATCGATACAAGTGTGAAGATCTTATGATTCGAAGCTAATGCGTGCTGTATCCTCGTTAAGGACATGGCGGACTCTCGGTGGTACGGATCTGAATCTTGCGCGCAATCTACATCACTGCTTACAGCCAGGGAGATTGGGGCAAACTCATGTAAGTCTCGAGCGGGAATTGAAACTCATCATTCGTTAATGATCGTAATTTCAATTCCCGGTCCCCGAGGGAGAGAGCTAGACGAGAAGAAAAAAGAGAGAGAGAGAGAGAGAAGATAATCGAGGATCTTCGATCGAGGAAATGACCTGGCGCGCGGAACGTGTGTGGTTCGACTGTGATGGACAGCTGTTGTGTGTACGTGTATTTCCTTCGTTTTTATTTCTCTGAACATTAGGACAAAATTGTAATCAATCGCTTATCCGTTTATCCGTAGATCCAATAATGTCTGTAATAATGAAGTTTAGCGTTTATACCTAGATGTACCGATGAGAGAGAGAGGGAGAGAGAGTCGATAATCTTTCGTTCAAACGCGTTTCGTTCCATCCCTTCATCAGTGGCTGACTCGTGAGAAACGCGACATCCCGCTCACTCACCGAGCAGAATCCCCCGCAAAAAACGGATGGACCGGGGGAGGATCAAGAGGAATTAATTCCCATGAAATCGAATACCTTGTCCTTGAGAGTAAATACTGATCTCAAAAAAGCTTTTCTCTCCCCCCCGGAGGGATCGTCTTCCCTTGAACCGGGGTTCAAGGACACGTTCGCAGAATCAATTCCCCATTAAATCCCTGTTCTCGACTCCACCATTTGTCGCAGGATCGCGCTTGTCCGATCGCTTTGTCGCATCGCCGCGGATCTCTCTGAAACGCAGCGGTGGTCGGAACACGGCCGGAGAAGACAGCGCCAAGAGTCCGAATACAAGTGCTTGCTTTTGAGCCTCACGCGTACGGCCGAAGCGAACGGATCTCCGAGTACACACATCGAGTGTACACGGCCAACTGCGTGCGGCTGCGTTCTTTCTTCAATTTTGATTGAATAATTTCAGATACATACGTCGAGCAACGGGATCAAGTACACTGTAACTGCTATCGAATCCCTCGAGTACTGCGCTCGAAGAAAACAGCTAACGCAGCAGTAAAGTTTTGATGACACAGTTTCGAATGACTTAATTAAACGTGCGTAAAATTAATTAATTGCAGAAGGCTTACACGCAAGCGAATATTAAAATAAGATAAATATATAACGCAAATATATTGTTAAATAAAAATCATGTAACGAATACTTTGGTTCGCCTGAATTTAATATGATAATATTTAGACATTGAATTTATTCGGATTCGATGTAGTATACATTGAGCTTGATTCGATTTCTCCGTCCATCATTTGTAATCGATCGCGAGAAACGCGGAACGACGGCAGCAGTTGACCAAGCACAGTCACATCGCGATTTCGTCGTGCGTGCAAGTGACTATCTTAAAATTACACGTAGTTTGCGTTCAATCGGGGAGAAGTGCAAAAACGGATGTTTTAGCTAAGACGAGTCAAATCACACAGGATCGACATTTAGATCGATTAATTCTTAGACTAGGTGAGAGAGACAAATCCGTAGGCGCGACGCGTTTCATGCGTGCCCTCGGGAGATCTCCACCGGACGCGCGAGGCTTCGACGTTTCGAAGTGGATAAAATACTATTTCGAAATTGTATTCTTTCTCGCATGGGTGTTGTTTTTCTATATATAAAAACTCGCTATTTCCAATCCTACACTTTGTTTCCTTTTTTTTTCCTCTCTTATTCCTCTAATGTACGATTACGTTACAAATATGCACGTGCCGCGCAGCACGGGATGTGCTGCGTCCTCGCGTATCTCGTAAGAAAGGGCAACGGAAAATAGCGTATTTTTAATTACAGTCGTCAAGTGCAAAATCGTCGGCGAAACAGTATTTTCGCCGCCTTCGTTTAGCTTGCCTATTTCGCGTTAAAAATACAAATGCCTGGGCGGGATCGCCATCGCTCGCTATCGTTTGCCTCGTATTGCACGCAAAAGACGTGTATGTGTGTGTGTGTGTGTATGTCGTGTGTGCACGCGTAAGTATTCACGCATGTACGTATAACAAATGCAAATGCATCGTCCACGCACATAAATTCATATACGCGTATAAATGTATGTATATGCGCCTGTGTGTGTGTGTGTGTATTTGCGTGTGAGAGTGTGAGAAAGAGTAATTATGATAACAGTAACAATGATATATAATTAATGGCAATAATAATGATAATTTTACAATAAATGTAATAATATTGATATCGTATAATCAGAGTAATCGTTACAATTGTTCACGCTTGTTCGGAAGGAACGTCACTTTCAGATTTTTTGAGGCATTAGTCGGGCTGCACGATGCGTCGCGTTCGCTTGAGACTTGATAAACGCCAGGCGCCGATCGGCGAGATTGGCACGAAAAACAAAAAAGGAGAGAGATCTTTTCTCACTGTAGCCTTCCGATGCGCGCGTGTCATCTCCTTACTTTATCACGAGTGCAATATAGTGCAACGCATTAGATTACAATTACTTTACAATAATATAAGATACACGCTAACAGTCCAAGCAATTAACAACGTATAAACACGTAAGTACAAAATATCCAAGCAAGCAAGAGTAAAAAAATTCGTACAACTCGCAAATAATTTCTATATAATTTCATCAAAGTGTCGTCAGCATAGTAAGAGTACAAACGACCCAGTGAAAAGGAATTGCGCAAGATGAGAGGGAGGTGACGATGACAAAAAAAAGCGCAAAATCTCATACGTTGCTGCAGATCAGCAGCAATGTCAATCAGCAGCTTTTTCGTCATCGTCATCTCCCTCTGATCTTGCACAATTCCTTTTCACTGGCAACGATTAAGAATGATGGCTTGACTAAACAAACCAGAGACTAAAGTACACGGTGGTTTTCAGAAACGCAGGGATGGCAAAAAAAAGAAAGAGTATCTTTTCCCGGCGTAAAAGCGGACTTTGTTCGAGCGGAGGTGATCCTCAGCTCGGGCTTCACACATTATTGGTGCCTCCGCACGCTTCGTCCTCACGCATCGGAAGGTCCGGCTCGACCTGCGTCGCTCGGATCGTTCCTTCATCACCGTGATCCCGTTGTTACTTCCACATCCCGGGAGTGGGCCGACCGGTACCTCAAAATACTGATCGTGCATGCGCGTGCATGCCGTACGTTTAATCGCGGGGCGCAACAACACATACGGATCACATTCTGAAACGTGCAACGATGATAGATCAGAGTCTGAAGCGGAGCGGACAACCGTGCTCGGTCGCATGAGATACAATTTGAAGGTCCTCATTCGAATATACCTGTACCGCGGACGATCCGCCGCACGATCCAATGTCGGAGACGCCTTATTCTTTGCCTCTATCGACTGGGCGCGGTTCCGGAACCTTCTTATCTGCATTATTCAAAATACAAGAAGTACATATATACAGCTACGGATTAAAAGTTCGATTAACAAAGATCCGAAGCGAGCTCTTGGCTTATATACCGTGACACAACATGACAAGGGCTTAATATTATCATCGAGGATTCGACTTAAACGTTATATCCGTTGCGGTAACTAAATCTACGGCAACGCTAACGCGATCGCAAGGCGCCCTGTGTGTATGTGTGTGACCGCCAGTCCTGCCGCTCGCGCACAAAACACAAGTACAATGATCTCGTACGTACGTACGTCGACACAAACCGGACAAAGAAGCACAACGACGAGAGAGAGATACATTGTCGAACACATTAGAGCTCGAGATTACATTATCCTTTCCGTCATGATCGCGCGATCGGCAGCGAAGGATCGTCGCACTCTCGGGGAACGCGGAGAAAGGGATTAATACGATACGCGGGGCGGATGCGCGAACCGAAAACAAGGAAATGAGCAAAACCGCTACGGAATGTGAGAATTCTGGAGATTATGCATGTACAGTACGTAGTTTACATTATGTACCGCCAGTGCCAGTGGTGTAATCAATCATTTCGCAGACCCCGCCGGATGCCATCGACGCTGTGGGCGAAACAAGAGCGAAAGGAGACCCTGAAGGGGGGCAGGAAAGTGATATATCAAATTAAAAAGATATCGAGCTCGCCGAGAGCCTCCTGAATGTTAATTGCACCACTGTACGGTGTACTCGTACCAGAAAAAGTCTGAAATCGATTGGACACGTCGAGTATTACACGTGCCATTGCTGACAAGGGAGGAACAAGGTCGATCATCTTGCCAAGTATCCCGCGAAGGAAAATGTTGGATAAACCACCCTCACGGAGTAAAGGGAGTCCAATTAAAAATTTATTCTGATACACGTACACCTGCTGCACGTTTCTGCGTCTTCGATGCGATACAATGGTTTACAACACTATTGTACGATCCTTAAGCTTCGAGCGTACATCAAATCATACCTAAATTCGGGCGAACGGCGACTTTCAGCGAGAAATCCGACGCGAGCATCGCGAGACACGTCCCTCTCCGCGCGTTTGAAGAATCCCTTCAAGAGTACGAATTAACTATTAAATATATGAATAATAATAATAATCATAATAATAATGATAGTAATAATATTCCGCCGCGTGCGCGCGCGCGCCGGTGTGTGCTTCTTCGAATTTTCAATTAATGTGGAGAGATATCTAAAAATGTGGATGGGGGATGTGTTTGTGTGTGTGTGTATATATATATGTATCGATTTTAGTCACTCGATATCCATCGATTTTGTTAACGTCCGTAAACTCGTATTTATAAACGTTTATAATATAAAGAATGTTATATATACGCTATATTATATATATATATAAATGTATATGTATATATATAATATATATATATATACACATATATATACTTTGAATCTCCACTCGAACGCGTGTCAGTTGGCGCTTGTCTCGCAAGAAAAAGAGAATCCCGCCGATCATATCGTAGTCCGAATCGGGATTACAGTCGATCTCGGACCGAGGTAGAGAGCGGTTCGCCTACCCCTTTTTCCTCTTTGCGACAGCGGCGGCGACAATGATACAATAGTAGAGTAGCAGTAAATCGTCATTTAACGTTAATGATAATCGTGTAATAACAATAATAATAAATCAATGAGAATCATCATCTCCTTTTATACAACAATCACACGTAGAAGCGACAAATTAGAATAGTAGAAATAACTATCCCTTAATCTCTCGTAATTTTTATGTTTATATTTATATTTATATATATATTTATATATATTTATTTATTTATATATTTATATTTATAATATAATGTATCTGCAATATATTAAACCGTATTTGTATCTCAATATACATTACGCGTAGGTGTCTTGCGTGCAGGCGCGTGCGATCGATTTTTCTCGTTCGTTCCTCTGGGAACGATGACGGATGACAAACGCGAGAATACAAAGAGGATGCAAAGACTACGGGAGGGAGGATACGTGTAACACAGGAGGCAATGGAACGCGAAAGCTGACGCGAAACGTCCTCGAGCGGGCGGGGGGTGAGAAAAAGAAATACTTGGCAAACAGCGTTGAGACTTCCACTCTAACGAATGATTATCGCGATTAGACAGACTAATCGATGATGCTCCAAGGGTTTCCGTGTAACGTTCGTCACGTTCGTGCACGCGCGCGCGCCCGCACTCATATATATGTATATATCATATAACATATATGTATAGAGTTTCTTTTTTATATTTATATATATAATATATAACAAGACGTGGCAAAATGTTTCCTTCTGAATTCTCGCGTACGGAGAGACTTCTCTTTTTCCTTCGTTCGTCAAAATTACATTATTATTACGCAGTAAAGTCATAATAGTAATAGAGAATGTACGAACGTGTAGAAAGATTCGTCATATTAATGAAGGTAAATTCGACAAAAAACGTTTCAATATACGCAATCACCATTAAATGGGGAGAGGGTTGGGTTCTTCATCCAATCCCTCGTTTCGCGGTTTATTAAACCCACTCGTCGCGCGCCGCGACTTGTTGTCCGTGGCGTTTACATCTCATTCTCTTTTAGATTTTCCAAGTAATTTAATAAATATATGCCATGTATAACTAACATGTATTAATAATGCAAAAAGGGAGAGAAAGGGGAAAGGGTGAGAGAGAGGGGGAGGGAGAGATAGAGATAGAAAGAGAGACGTGACAGAGAACGTGAATTATCATTCTGTATGGTTTCTTTTTTGGTTGTATCTCTCGGGCTGTTTCGTCTACCACACCCTTGTTTTCCCCCGTTTTATGATTCCGATTCCTCTTTCAGAAGGCTTTTCCCTTTTCGGTGTTTTCTTAATAGTCGTATGTTCACCTGCGTGCACACTCGGGGATACGAGATCGACTGACAAATGAAATTACAAGACTCGGCTAAAGATCGATTCAGACATATCCGTGCACTGATGAAAATATCTTCTCCATAATTTCATATGAGAGTATTCTTCACTTCAGCCGTCCGTATCAGTGTCAATACATAGACAGTGATCTGCGCCGATATTTTCACGAAACGGCATTCTCCGAGTGCTCGAAGATCTGAAGCAATTTAGCTACACTTACACTTTGGACCTTAATTCAATTTTTTTTGTTAAAATTTAAAGTGGATGATTGGAAATTGATAGAATATGTTGGCGGTTAAAATTTAGCAAGTTTTCCCTTTTTACAAATTTCACGGACACATGCTTCTTTTTTTGTGTAAAACGATTTCTTCCTCATCTAAAATTAGTGCAATCACTGCAAGTTCTTCAACTGAAAAATTCATCTTTCTCTCTTGACGTTCCGAGACGTACCGAACGAAAATAGACGGATACAGAACTAAAGTATGTAAGTACTTTGCAGTGATGGAACGGATACGGCATGGATATGTCTGAATCGACCCTAAAAGGGCAGGGTGGTCAAGGATGGTGGATTAAATTCGCACGACGGTGCACACGTGCGTATACATGCAGAACCTACACATGTATACACATGAGAGAGAGAGAGAGAGAGAAGTCAGCACACCTGGATACAGGCAGCAGGACTCTGAAGAAGCACACATGTGTACATGTGTGTTGCGTGCGTGGCTGTGCACCGGATATACGAGTGGCGGCGGCGCCCGTCGCGACGCGTCGGCGTCCAAGACAGTCGAGTGTACGAGAACGCGCGTCGCGTCAATCACCAGATTGCCTTGCGGCGTCGAGGTGACTATGATAAAGATCGCTCCTTCCTCTCTGCCTCTGGGACAATCGCGCGCCATGTGTCTTGTAATTTGGATCCGCTCGCGGGTGTACACACACGAGTATGTACGAAAGGGGGAGAGAGAGAGAGAGAGAGAGGGAGGGATGATACTTCTCGCAGCGAGATGCGATCTACCGAACATCGCGACCGACACGCAGCTAGTTTGTCGACTCTTAAATTTATTATTTGTGGTCATTCGGGGCGGTGCTCGCCTATCATCTCGGAAGGAACATCGTGAAGGATTCGACATGGACATCGCAATCGCTCGTAGCGGTTGGTGGTCGTGTGTACTCTCGAACGATCCTGCTAGATCGCAATAGAAACCGCGTGTCAGAATCAATCGAAGCTTATGTAATGTCGAACTTACGCTACGTTAAATACGAAGCTCGAAGTACTTTCTTGCACACCACTAGGTAAAAACGCGATTCCGCGAGAGAGACGTTAAATTTCTTCGCGTGGCCGATACTTCTTCTCACGCTCTACGCTCCCTTCTTTCCCTTCCCAAGGGTGTCTTTTAATCCCGACGTCGGACCGAGTGCAGAAAGCGCTCAAACGGTGCGCGCCACGCGAAACTAACTATCGAGAATCCTAACTTCTCAGTTAAGTCTTATCGTTAATGAAGTTAAAAAACGAAACGCTGGATTCTCGGTCGCGGCGTTTCGCATCTCGCCGCGTCGATATCTGCCCTCTCTTGTACATGCGCGCGCGCGTGCATAGATGCAGCTCGCTGTTCGCTGCTCGAGGGACGGGAGCGAGAATTCGAAGAAGGGAATCACATGGAAGAATGTCCTGTCGCGTTGCGTCAATGTAAAATACGGCACGGCGCCGTGGCGGCGCCGCTACTTCCGGTCGCTCGTCGCGAGCTTTCTGACCGCGAGCTTTTCCACCCTGCCGCCCGTTGTACAACACACGTCGCCTCTGTTTCCTCCCCCGTTCTCTCTCCCGCGCCGGCACTTCGATGTACCACCGCCTCGTTCTCCTCCTCTTCCTCGTGCTGCTTCTCCTCCTCCTCCTCTTCCTTCTCCTCCTCTCTTCTCATTCTGTCTCGACCGCCACTGACCCCGTCGATGCCCAGCATCGATCCGAGCCGACCCCATCGTCGCTCTTCCTTCCTCTTCCTGCGCCCTTCGCCCGTTCCCCGCAATTTATTTCACCCAGCTTCCCCGCTCCGCCGAGAGATACCATGACGATATCTCTCGTCTCCCCGTTGGATGCTTCTTCCGGTAACATCTGCTCCACGAATTTCGCCGCGAAATACACAAACGTGGCCGACGACGATTCATCTTATCCAGTTCCGGTTGGGAAAGTACTTTCGATAGAGTTCAGTTGCCGTCGTCGACTCCACCGATGCAAGATGCTTTCGGTTCCATCTTCGGTACATATTCGACACGATGCTCGCGTCCGTTTCCAAAACTTCTTGCCGCTAATCGTGGTGGAGTGATGCATCGTCTGATTAATCACGCGATAGATCTTCAACGTCGTCGCCGTCCACGTCGACATCCAGCAAGTTGCGACGCGAGCTCGGCGAGCTGCGCCTGCTGCTTCCATTGTTTTTCTCATCGATCTTTCACGTAACTTCATCGCGTCTCTCCCATTTCGCGTGTCGCATCCAGGCGATGTCTTCGTCCAGGATCTTCTTAACGGACGCCGACGGAGACGGCAACTGTTGTCGCGCGACGACACAGCCGCGGACGAATGTTTCGAAGATACGTGGGCACACATTCTTCTACCTTCTGCTTCCTTCTCTCTTTCTTTCTCCCCCTCTCTCCTTCTTCCGCGATTCCTTTTGTTAGCCGACAGCGTGGACAAGCGTTGATCTATCTGCCTCGCATCCCTCGGTGATCACCGAATGAACGAACGCTCGATTGGCCGAGTGATCAACCAACAGACGAATGATCGATTCCGTTTTCTTCAGCGCTTCCGATGATCCCGCTTTCGCGCGTGGTTCCCTCGTCGAGGCTCTGAGGCACACGTGGCGCGATGCACGCGTAAGTGTAGATAGTAAGTACGCTGAGCAGGTACTGGAGCGAGTAATACATGCCGGCGGTTGCGGCATACCTTGCGGGTTTCGGTTTCTTGTCGCGCTTAGCACTACTTTTAAATATGTACGTGTTTAGATTTTGTGTGAATGTGTGTGTGTGTGTGCGTGTGTAGAGTATGTTTTGTGTTTCTGTAGCATTTCCTCTTTCGAACGTCGCTGTTACGTAGCTGCGTCTTCTCCCAGATCGTAGCTCCGTCCTGTCGGTGTCTCTGTACGTGTTCATGTGTATTCGTCGCGAGGACCCCCGGGGTACGACGTCGTGTGTGCTCCGTATAATCCTAACGTTCGTTAATCCGCCCTATCGCGCTCTATCGGGGCAGGGTGCGACGAGCGTCCACCGAGAGCGGCAGCGGGACAGCCCTCTCGGCCGGTTTATTTGTTGAAGGAGAACGGCGACGGGCCCGTCACCGCGCTTCGGTGGATATGCACGTTCTGCCATTTGTTGTCCCTCTTGTGCCACACGCGGCTCTCCTCGCTCTGCTGGGTGTGCGCTACGCCTTGTCTATAGGGGTAAGCAGAAAGAACATGCAGATTAGTACTGCTACCCGTTACGCTACAACATGCAATCACGGCAAACTCTGGAGTATTTTACCGCGGATTATAATGAAATTCGGATTATGAAAAGATTAACTTGCTACCAGTCTTGTAACCATTGAATATCAAGATATCTCGTTTCAGATATTCGATGAATTTTGTGACTATAAATGATTTTTCTATTATTTGATGTGAAAGATTTGATATTTAAAGTAAGAGAGCATAAAAATCGATTTTCGAGAACCAGTTATTAGATAAAAGCCTAAGCTGATAAAATAAAAATAGATAAAAGTTTTTACTCACTTGTCCATGTACTGCGTCAGCCTGACGTACGCGATGCAAGCAGCGTCCTCGCCGAGCAGATGGACATGGGGATTCAGGATCGTCGTATTGACGGCTTTGCAGTTCTTCCCCAGGACTGCTTTAAGTTTTGATAAAAAGCAAAATGCACGTTATTCGAATACCGTATGGCACGTACCGTACGACGTATGATCGTATAAACTTTTTAGAATATTAGAACGAGATGCTAATAGAAACAGGAGACAGGAGAGAAAGATAGTCTACTAAAAGCTGTGACAAGTACCGCAGAAAGCAAGAAGAAAAAAGAAGGAAAGATAAAGCAATACTAAAATTGTATATTTCAAATAGAATTCTGCGTTGCACAGGGTCAGGCACGCTTCTCGTCAGAGTGCTTTCTGCAACATCCTATGCAAAGCTTTCTAATTTATGCATTACGATAGAAATTTAACACCATTCATCTTCATGAAATCCGAATCAGTATTAAAATGAGAGAAAATTTCAAGAAAACTTGAGATAGCGAACTCATCTCGCAAAAATTTCACTTTCGTTTCGTTAAATTTACAAGTCACATAATGTAAAACATAAAGTAAATCTTAAAGTAACAGTCTCTGCAAATTAATTAGTTTATGAAATGAATTAATTTTATTAATCCGATTTTATGTTTAATTTTAGTTTTAGTTGTACGTGGAAAGACTACATAAATTCTGGACTGTAGACGGACCAAATTTGTATTTGAATCTCGCATACAGAGAACGCTCAAAGTTTCGCGAGAACGTAATGCCTTGCGACTCGACCAACCGCACAGAAACCGCACAGATAACATATGTCTTTAAAGGATCCTCAGTGACCCGGTAATTTTAGAAATACCTCCGTCTGCTTGGCCCTGTGCACGCTATTAGTCAGTAAATTAAAGGGAAGTGCAGTAAGAAGCTAGATTAACGTTAATTCAGAGTTTCCGCGACGGCGAGCGCGTGTGCATCGACTGACCAGTCTCGTATTACGCCATTTAGAAAATGAACACGTCGACGTATAAGTCATACGTGGCTGCGTTGGTATCTGGAACAACTTCCGTCGTCAATTCTGATAATTTCGCGTAAATAAAGTACGAATTGCTCTCAACCTTGTCTAGAAATGTGTTATAAGTACCAAATATTACAACTACTCACATTATTATACTTTTACCAGATTGAAAAGGAATTTCTTTTAACTTAATTGGGGAAACATGATCTCTAAAAATAAATTTGTCAAAATGTAAGCAATAAATGTATGGAAACAAGTATGAAAACATGCGTCCTTGTTATTGGTAATTAAAGAACAACAAAGTTGTTGCAAACAACACTGCGATCAAACAACTTTGCATATAAACTCGACGAACTCGATCACAAACCCAATCAATAGGTCACGGCGGTTTTTCGTGCTACAGATGACGTCGTAAGCTGTTCTCTTGAAGCATATATAACATACATAATGTTTCATTATCGATTAATTAACCGTTGAGGGAAAAATGCAAACTTTTAGCTGCTACGTTTGTTATGTAAAATAAAAAAATACGCTGCTCTGAAATACGCGACGAACGCCCAACATTAAACAGTGACGCAAATGAGTTATATATAATTACCATTATCAAAGTAAAATTTGTGGAAATCCATTCCCTCGACTAAATTACCTAGAGCTTCCGGTTCGAACGCGGTCAGGTGTGGATCACAGATTTTCCTGAAAGCATACAAAAAGGATCGGCGTGTTCTGCATCGTATAAATTATTCAAGAACACGGATACGTGTGTAGCCACGTATAAGGATTTGTTTCAAATTTTATGTCTAACAATTCGCAATTGAAATAAATGTCTGTAATAAATAAGTTTAATATTCTCCCTCCATGTAAAATTATAATTTTCACTGTACAAAAGAGAGAAAATTCAATCTCAATCAACGTCATTGCAGCGGAGTTTGTGCAATACTCTCATTCGTCGAATAATTGATCCGTTCATCATTGATCGCTACTTACGTGTACGCCTCGAAATCTCCGGTGTTGATGCTCTCGATCAATTGCTCGGTCATCTTGATGATTTCCTGTCGGCGTGCTGGAATCGTCAACAGATAATGAATCAATCGGTTCATGCCGAGGCGTCCGGCACGCCCGTCGGGCTCATACCGATACATTTTACGGCACAAACACAGTCGCATGCATCTTTATCTTTTTATCAACTTCTCTAAGCCCTACACCATTTGTGGCCCCTGGATTTGTGCGCAGGAGCGATGAGCCAGAGTCGCGCGAGTAACTAGTTTCCTGTGTCAAGCGCAATCGCGTGCCAGATTCGTGGTCACTCTATCACGATTCTCCTCATTAAAAACCGAATCTCCACACGGTCTAAACGAAACTGTTCCGGAAACTGTTCGGTCGCTAATTAGAACGCTGGAAGTTTTAACCGAATTCAATCAGCCTGTCAGAATCTCTGAACGAAAAGGTTGAATTGTTTAAAATTAAAATTTTTATATTTAATTTCAAGCTTTGCTTCAATGAAGCTTCTTAATTTTGAGAGGAAATAATGAAGTTATGAAGAATAATGAGGAAAGAATATATAAATATAATTATAAAAATAGACAATGTTAAAGAATATATTAGAGCAATGATTATTCTCGGTGTGCTTTTCAAATTGGAAATCGTAAAAGAAAGCTGAAAGAACAATTGTGGATTTTGAGATATTTTGTGTAGCACTTTAAATAATATAACGAATGTAACTAAAATTGCCATTCAAATTAGCGACTGAACAATGCTCGCGTCTCTGTTGTTCTCCATTCTTACGTTCGCTCGAGTTATCACTTCGTTCACTCAACGTCGCATTCATTCATGCATTCGTCCAGGCACCCAAGCTCGGCAAACGCGATTTTTCGTGCTCTTTTCGTCTGGATTTGTTTCGTGCGCGTAACGCACGTGCACGCGTGAATCCAAAGACGTGCGTCTAAATTGTTGTCTCTACAAACGAACGGCCGCTCGTTGGATTATGCCAAAAGTATCAAACTATTCCATTCTCTTCTCAACTTTGTTGACTACTGATATTTATTACGATTTTTACATTATTGTAATATTTTATTATAAGTTATTTTCTACAAAGAGACTACACGTACATACATGAAACTGGAAAGAAATCGTTTAATTTAAAATCTTTGACTGAAAGCCATTATTTTTCCTACGTAATGTACGACCACAGCATATAAATATTATTATAACTATTATAACTATTTAATAACATTATATAACTATGCTTTTTAATCCAACGGGGCGACGGCGCGTTCGTCGATGTTACTTACGTTACAGACCAGCAATCGTGCACACGGAAATTGTGATCATTCCTCTTGGACGAAGCATAGTTCCGCGAGGCGATTTTGAGAGTGTCCAGATCGCGCGATAGTACACTCCATTACTTCGCATCTTTTTCATTATTGTATTACACCCCTTGCATGTATCTAGCAAGTGGATCAATTTCGTGTGAAAGACGCCTTCCTCAGAGAAATTGGACGATCGAGACCTCGCATCGGAACGAATCGGCGTACAATTAAATACTCTTTAAGAATCATCAAGCTGCGTGTAATGGCCTAATGCTTCTAATGACCGTCGCTGAGAATGATCATGAAATTTGGAGGCGCGCGACTCTCCTGGGCAAATTATGAGCAAATTACGCGCGATTTAAAATGACGATGCGCCGTAATTGATGAGAAGCAATTACGCGATCGGATTTTCTTGCGGGAGATGGAGATCAAAGAAAAAAGAAAGACCGTCATCACTTGGGCAAACGCTGTCGTTCTCGCGATACCGCTACCACCACCATCTCACAAATGGCTTTATTACACTGCTGGGCGCGTGTTCCTACTGTCCTAACTAATTAAACTTTACCGCACACCTCGAGTATTCTACTGCGGAGCTAACAATCCCGGTCCTCCGATCGATCTGTCTTTGGGATATGTTTATCGTCGTAATGAGCATGATGCGGCTCACAGTTGTACGTGTTATCATTACCCGGCAATAATTACATGGATTACGTGGGGAATATCAAACTTTACTCGTTCGACACCCGGCGAATTTGGATTATCCATGGACCCCCTGTGCAGCGTAGTTTGTCACAGTTGAGACACGGGAGTTGCTAAACGCGCACGAGTTTATCCTTGGAATATTTTCGAGAAAGCTCACGATGTGAAAGTTATACGAACGATCGATCGGAATCACGAGATGGTCTCTACGAAAGTCAGGAAAAATGATTACAACGAATCCTCGCAAGAGCGGGCATCGCGTTGCATGCTCAATAACGATCACTTTGCTGTGTAAAGATTTCTACGGAAGATATGACTAGGAATTCTACGCTGTACGGTAATTACGGTATATCGATATATATCGCGAGCGACGTGTGTAACGAAATCCCTGGCGTGTTCGCCGAGTGGAGAACACATTGCAGTAACTGGGAGCTGAAGCACCACGGAAAAACGCGCTATTAATGCATCATATAATAACGCCGAATAACAACATCACGCCATTCTGCGAAGCTGCGCTCCGCGTTGTGCTAAAAAAGCCAAGGGAATTGCACGAGGAACTCGAGCTGAGAATAATTAAAATTTAATTTGCCTCAGCTCCCGCTCTCGCGCAATGTGCTTCCGCTCGCGAATTCATAAACGGGGTGAAGAAACCGGCGAGCCTCGAAGGCAGTCCTCCCTTCGACCCGTTCCGATTTCTTCATTCTCGCCGGGCGATTCTCTTCACTTCTTTCCCCGCCGCTCTTGCGACGTAATTTCGCACTTTACCTGAGCACTGGGAGTTCGTCGAGAGCTGGCTGCAGGTCTTGATAGGACACACGATTCTTATGTCTACAAGCAATATACATCCCTTTCGTATTAAAAAATGAGGCGAAGGCGGGACATGGTGTTTTCAAGGCAATACGCAAGCTGCTTTTTACGCGCGCACGAGGAGGATTAAGCTTCGTCCGACGGCGATGATCGAGTGCATCGAATCCCGCTAACGATGTGTATTTAGCGAGTTATAACGATTTACCAACCGCGTGTTGTATTACGTGACAATCCATTCCGCATCGCGCGTAATGGTGTCCGTCCCATTCGCCCGTCGAAGATTAAAGTAACGAGAGTAATATTCAATATACACACAACGCGGTAATCGCGTAATGTCCGCGGAAGCGATCCACCGTATAACGTCCCCCCGCCGGTTTTTAATTCGATCGAAATGTGGGAGCTATTAGCTTAATCCTCACGTGCGGTATCGTCTAAGAGGATTAACCGTCTCCCCCGAGACTTTCGTATCATTATCCGTTCTCTCGTTCTCCTTCTGATTTCTCGTTTCCCTTCGTTGTTCCATCGCGTTTCGCGACACGATGGGACTTTTCAGCGTCGAGTTATCTTTCACCTCGTCAGTATCAATATGCGCGCTGCAGCATCCTTTTCACGTAACGCGCACACGGTGCACGTTGAAACAAAAACGCAAACGCACTCTCCGTGTTCTCTCCACACCTTTCCTTTTATTGTCTTATTATTATCATTGTATTAGATACGACATGGAATTACGGATTCGACTGGATCCTCCTGGCCCCTTCATCTCCTCCGTAAGACGATCGCGACAGTCAATCGAGAGAGGATTCTCCATCAACGACCACGCAAATATTCGAGATCCTATCACGAGGTAAGTTGATTACGTCCTGAAATTTCATTCCGGCCAACAAGGGACATGCGTTCGAAAAACGTGCCGTGGTTGTATCGATTATAAAAGCTATTATGAAAACTCATCAACGCGGCCGGCAAGGCTATCTAGTAGATAGTCCAGATAGAGCGAGCGAATGCGGCAGTTATGGCTAGTCTCGTCGGACTCGGTTACTTACTACTTGCTTGCGATGCGCGGAGATAGCGTCACGCTGAACGTGCGGTATGATGGATGGTCGAGCATAATCAAGGGAATTCGACCCATTCATTACTACTTCGTGATGAACGACGGCCCGAAATGTATACCTATCTTGGTATCATCGATGTCGATGCGAGACTGCGTCTATGCAGCCCTCTGCACGCTTGAGAATTTCGACAACCGCCTAACGTCGGACCAGAAAGATCAGGATTGCCGTTCAGCTGTCCCCTAACTTTTCTCTCGGCGCCTCAGCTTCCTGGAGGATGGGCGTTCGTCTTTCTTGACGCAACGTTCGATCGCGCATACCGCGACGTTGTTCCCCTGAAAGCTTCTGTGACGCAGAAGACTTCGATCCGACACGGTCGCATTCTGCATCTCAAGCTTCATCGAAAGCTACCTACGCGGAAAGAAATGTATGAAATCGCAATGCCGATCGGAAACGTGACGCAGTCACAAGATTACGTAATCTGGCGTCCTCGGCTCGCACATGGAATTTAAATTCTGTCATCCGGAAGATTTCACGGGAACAACCACGCGCTAACTCATTGAGAAACAAAGTTGCTGTTGTATCATCTGTCAATTTATTTCAACCATTTCCCGGATCCTCTCGCAGAATAATCTGGAGCGCATCCTGGAGTTTTCACGGCACACGATAATTTGATTTTATTTCTCCCGTGGAGAGATCTGCGGTTATCCTAGTGTCTACCGTTCAAGGAAAGGCAACTTGCGCCCGACTCGCGTTCAAGTCTCACAGCAAGCCGCAAGACGTGAGGCTCCAGCACGGCGGTTGCTGCGCGCTCCTCCCGCTCGCGTTTCCTCCGCCGAGCTCACGGGCGCCGACGGTCCCCTTACCGTCTTCGGGATCCTCGTTCAGCATGTAGCCCGTCCGGGCCGCGTACCGGCTGGCGTCGCTCGTCCGTCGCACTTCCTGCTCTGCACGTTTCGTTTTTTTTGCAGGGTGGCGCATGCAGGGGCGGACACAAGGCGCGCAATCGCGAGGCGTACGCGGTACGTGCAGCATGCAGAAACACAGACACAGACAAACTGGTAATACAACGCCGACATGCAATATCATTAGACTCATGGACAGGGGAGAGGAGGAGGAAGAGGAGGAGAAAGGCAATAATTTGCCGGCAATTCGCGAGCTTCGTTCGGAATTCAGAAACAGATCCCGATCAATTAGACGTTTGTATCAATTATAGCGTTTGTAAAATCGATATTGGAATCCAGAAATGTGTCTGAAAAAATCGGAAGTCGCTTCGCGAGTCGATTTTTCCCTCGGAATTTCATTGTTACAGTCACGTCGGGCGTGACGGAAATATCCAAAACTTGCGCCTCGACCTCGCGGAATTGATCTCGTTCTTCAATCTCTTGTTTCATTCTCGATTCAATCGCCGTTCATAATGCACGAGGCTCGCGAACCGCTGTTCCGAGCGAGCGCGTTCGCCACATATTGTATTCGTGGAGCTAATCTCATCTCGGCGCGCCATTTAGGTATCAACGTTAATAATCGCATTAATATCAATTGCCTCGTTTGTGCGCGCGACAGTCGCTTGACACGATGCCGGTCAAGGTGACGTCCCGTTGGATAATACCCCAGAAGACAGAGAAGCTTCTCCCAGGACGAGCTAAATCGAGCTTGCGAGTTATAGGCTTAGACGGGACGAATCGCAGTTGCGAATAAAGAGGATGCAGAGAGTGAAGAGTATAAATTTACGCATGCTCGACGATGCGCTCGGAAGACCCCAATCGGATTATGCACATTTCTATCTTTGTGTTCTCCACGACTAAAGAAATGCTGAATGGAAGCTTGAGGATTTTCCAGAATAGACTGCCGCGTGCGAGATCAAATGCAATCATCATCCGTTGACATTATGCGTCAAACGTTCATCTACGTTGCGATCCATTACGAAAATGGAAAACGACCGCGTCTTGCAATTTTCTAATTGTATCTTCCAACGCATATGGAGCGTGATCTTGTCGCATTTTGAATTTAAAAGCAATCCCGGTTGTATAAATGGGTCGGGAGATATCAGTCTACATTGAGGGAAAATGATTTCCGAGCGCATCCAATTTTACTTATCGCGGTGTGTCGAGAGGAAGCTCGACAGTCATAACAAACGCGGCGTGCACTCCATGTATTGTAATATCGCAACAATGGCACTACATCGATCGTAAATCGGTGACCAACCGGACTGACCGTAATTAATCCCGCCATTTTTAACCATTCATTATTCGCTTTATCCGCGAACCGCGAACGAAGAGAACGTGGCCTAGCTTAGCAGTCGTCCCCGTAAATCATGGCGAACATTAACGCCGATTATTTATAGACGGCGCGAACGAATGCGCGGTTTTCGGATATTATTTCTGTCCAGTCGCCTCGTAAATATTCCATGCGACCGTATTCCTTCAATGTATTTCTCTCCGAACGTTATCGGCTTTCACGGCAACGTTTTATGCCTCGTTTCGTAGGCAAAACCCCGCCGCCATTTTCGTAGAGAATCACGCACGAAAAGCCCATATCAAAAAAAGGATAAAGATTCGGCGTTTTCGAATGCAAGAAAAGAGAAAGATCCCCATGTAATTCCGGTTATTCCTCCTGAAAACGCGCGCAATTCCTTTTTCGATTTCAGCTCTCGCGCGGAATTGTTCGGCTTGGATCATTCTCGATCTTGGTCAATCCCTACTGATCCGGTAATGATCGGATCAACAACAGTACGGCATGCAGCGATGATCGCGGACTGAAATCACGATACCGTTTTCCACCCTCTGGGAAAAGGAGTCGAGGTTTTTGATGGGGTGGCGAGCAAGGGGTGGAGGGCGTGCTAGATTATCGTGCTACAGACCGATGACCGAGGAATCCTGGCGTCGTGACGTGGTCGGCCCGTTGCTGTTGACATGGTGGCTGATACTGGCCGGCGACGACGGCGACGCGCCGGCCTGGCTGTTCTGGCTGTTGTTGCTGCCACCGCTGCTGCTACCACCTCCTGCGCTGCCAGCTAGTCATGCAATCAACCAACCAAACACGAGCTAGTGTCAACGTCAAAGAAGCCTTCGCGCGTCATGTCGCGTCGCGTCGCGTCGCGTCCGGTATCCGACGCTCCCTTGACCGGCGATGACCGGCGGTCGACTCGCGCCCCCGTCTTGGGCGATTTGCCGTTTACGCGAAAAAAAAGATACAGTATAGTATAGGGTAAATGAGATTGTGTCACAAACGCAAATCGTTTTCGACTCGTTTACGATAATTATAACGTTGATGTATTAGGATTTCATATTTGTGGTGATAAAAGTAACTGGTTCCGAATTTCATTGATTATAGAGAGAAATTGATTTAAAGTTGAATAGGAGAGATAGATTAGAGTTGAAATTTGAGAGAAGTTATAATATCTTTGTCCCTGTCTTTTAGCAGAATATATTTGTAACTTTACACGTGCCAAATTTATTTTGCTTCAGACTATTCAGACAATCAAATTTATTTGATCAATCATTGGTGTCGCTCTCACGGGACATTTATGTCATTTATTCCTTTCTGATTGTACGTCAAACGGATTTCTCGCGAAATTCATCGAGAACGAACGCGAGATGGTGTAAAACGTGATCGATCTTCACGTCCTTGTCATCGTCATCGTCATCGTCGTCGTCGTCGTCTATTCTTGTGCTCAAATCCGTAAATAATAAAGATCCGACGAAAGAACGCGGAGCAGGAGCCGTCGCGTGATATATCGCCGGAAAAGCGAGCCGGCGAAAATACGCCGCGCGGTGTGTCTTGCCATCGCGCGAATTCTGTGTGTTCGATGGTGAGAAAGAGAGAAAGGTTGAAACTTGAGGAGGTAAAGAAAGATAGAATCGCCGGTCAAACGGACGTCCGGTCAATCGACGGGATAAATCGATTATTCATCGGACAAGTACTGTCTATCGCGTGTGCGCGGGTGTAAGCGTGTCGGGGAGAGATATCGGGGAGCGGCGTGGAGAGAAGCGGCACGAAGGGCTAAAAGAAAGGGTCGCTTCTCTCCCGACCCCGTCGCACCTCCTATGGCAGTTCGTCGAGCGAGGATTCCGTCTGTCATGTCGGAAAAATCGCCGGTTGGGATGTGCGACGGTGAATGCGAACACGCGAACGCGGCAAGGATGGACAAGCTGTTGAGTGAAACCAAAAAGGGGGCGAAGGGTGGGTGTGTGAAAAAGCGGCAAATTTACGCGAGCACCATAAAGATGATGCGAGAGATAGATAGACAGAGAGAGCAAGAGCCGAGGGAACGCGTATTGTGACGGATCGCGTGAATATATGGTATACCAGACCGGAGAGAGAGACGGGGGTGATATCGCTGTGAATTCCAAGTCATGCTCTGGCTCTCTAAAGCGGAAACGGCTCGACCGATTCCTGCCTCGTCCTCGTTTTATCGGGGAGATTACTGCTGTGCGCCGGGGCGGCCAAATTGTGCGGCATGTATATATTGCATGTGTGTGTGTGTCTCTATGTGGTGCGACTCACTACGGAGAATCACGATCAAGCGTGGAAGCAGAAATGGGTCATCCCGCTTGGGCAACCTTACCGATTCGTCGACCGTCAGACCGCCGCTGGTTGCGCTTTAGCGTCTCCTTCCTGGTGCGTGCCTATCTCTTGTCCTGCGACACGAGGAGATAGAAAGAGAGAAAAAGAAATAGACCGCAATGTTCAGTAACGGTTTCGTTCCGCAAAAGTCTCCCCTCCGCGAGCGAGGGACATCATCGACGGTTTTCGCGATTTATCGCCTCGCTTCCGAGTAAGCTGCGATCGATAACGCGCACTTGACGATATCATGATATCGCAAGAATCGCAACTGATGTATTCATACTCCGCGATAAGTACTCCGGCTTATCTCCGAGTCCTGATGCGCGTGTCTTATCGTGCACCCTCATTTCCCTTCTCCCTTTCAGCCTTTACGTCGCGCTGAACGGCTCTTGAATACCGAATGGAGAGAAATATCTGAGAGCAACGTCGTTGGAAACAATTTCACGTCTCGGCGAGTCCTCGAGCAGTCAGAAATTTACACACGCCACATCATGCGAGTATGACCGTTTTACAGCTGCGATTGGACGCGTTCAGTCGACACAAGTGCCAGCGAATTCGATCCGATACAATGATTTGCACTTGAGAGATTCATCAGCTCTCCGAGCATCAGCACGTCCATTCTCTCAGATCACCATTTCACACGCGAGATCGAGAGACAGAGCTCGAGAAGCACCTCTTCATCCGACGAGAGGCAAAGAGAGAGAAAGAGAGAAGAGAGCTCTAGCGTACGATTCCCTCGCACTGAGATAAAAGAGCAGTCGGAGCGTGCGAATGGCAATATCAAAAATGCGTCCGGCAAAAGAGCCATCGCGAACGAAATTCACGATAATTTTCCATTGCGAAATACGGCCGGCAGAGCGGAAAATATTCCGAGAGCTAATATCCGACACTTTTAACGTGATCGTCATTGTAATCCCGGCTTTCATCCTCTTTACCAATTCGTATTCGCTGTATCAACGCGGTCGTAATCTATCGTAATCCGTAATTGAAGCTGGACAAATTCGCTCGCTCGCTCGTGGATCAATCGACGAGTGAAAGATCATCTGTAGCCGACACCTGCCGCGAGATCCGCCCGGCCGTATCTTTCTCCCAGTGCGTGCGTGCGAGAGCGACTCCACAACGTCCATTAAACTGATGAGCTCGAGATGTAGGCGGTGGTGGGATCCAAAGATTTGATTTCGACCGAGTTTCCTCGTGCAGACTGAAAAAAGCAGCAAGGCTGACCGGGAAATCTTCGGTTTGCCGGACAAGATCGATCGATACAGCCGCCTGCGGCGATTTCCAAGTTGAGACTCGGCAAACGCGAATGTAGGATCTTTAAAATCGCGGTTGGCTTGAATTTTCATTTTCCGGAGTTTACCGAGAAAATCCTCATTTTCATTCCGAGAGACTCGGGAGGATCCCTCGGGAGAAAACCGCGGCTGCCAATCGAGAGTGAACGTTCGCACCGAATCCCACCACCGGCTGTAAAATCCTGAATTTACCTTGGGCTCCTTGAAGGAGAACCGCGGCAATTCCGAGGGGGTTGCCCGTACCCTGAATCTGGGCCTGGGTCTGGTTCGGGGCCTGCTTGTTCGCCATGGTCGTGGCCGCGCCGACTGCCCTGGAGAACGCGGACATTGTCGCGGGGCTGCTCGGAGGTGTACCTTGGAAGCAGCCAAGAGCTTTTGTTTCCGGGATCTTGTCATTTTTTTTCTCTCGGGAGAGGAGAGCAGAATGCATCGATCAGCAGCAACGCGGGGAATAATACAACAAATGAGGAACGATATACAACAATCACCAAGCATATGAGGCAAGAAGCGAGCGCTGGAAGGCCACGCCGCAACGACGTGGCCCATGATTTATTTCGTCGTGTTACCAAGAACACATACCGAGGAAAGGTACACGAGGAAACGTTCTCGGGGAAAAAGCCTTGGGTATCGATCAATCGCAACGAAGAGCGCGTCGGGAACAAGGCGAAGTCGCAAAGTCGCTTCGCTTGTCGGAACGTGGCCGCAACGCGGCCCATTTCTACGTTAACGAGTGTGTGTTAGCACAGTATTATTGAGCAACATCGATCGTTAGCTTCATCGATTTTATACGACACCGACACATTGGAGTTAGTATCGGGGAGCATTCCTTGAGGAAGCGCAAGCATCAATCGTGGATAAAAATTCCGGGGATTAGTTGAGGATTAGTCGAAGAAATTCGTACGGCCAACAACAACAGGAAGACACACTCGGACGTGTTAATTGATCAACGGGATGACTTGTGAGCGACAAATTGTCGGGACACCGAGACAAGTGGCGTCAAAGCGTAATTATACGCGCGTAGCAATGGCCTTGTGCGGATGTAAAACGAGAATGCGCGGCAAATTTTCGCTCGCGCGTCCGCATAGACGAGGTTTATTCTCGAAATAGATCCTAGAAACGCTTCTGTGATCGTGACCCGGCTCTGCGTGTAGTAGCCGCGTCGCAACCGCGTCGGGAGTTCATTTTGCACGAGACGCCGTTAGAGACAGTCCGCGAGATTAATATAGAACCGGTGATCGGCGTACACGGTGTTGTAGACTCGTCGCACTTCATCCGCGAGTTCTTTAACTATTTTGGAGTAGATCACTCTTAATCGAAGCGCTCGGGCATCGATAATCCTAAGGATTATCGAGGAACCGGGAATATATCCCGGGTTACAGAGCGTTAAGTCTCGAAATATAGTGTACAACCATTTCCGGCGAGAACTTTAATTCAAGCGCCAATCCGCGGATACGTAAGTATTCAAAATTAATGTTCAAGTTGGCGTTCATCTTCAGTGGAAAAAATCGACTCCAAATTGACCACGGGATTCGTGAATAAAAACAGCTTCTGGGAAAACTTCGAGATCACGTTGTGCCAAGTTATTAATTACGAAATTAATAATTCGTACTCTGAGTAATGGATAAAACATCGTTAACGGAATGTTTCATCCAAGAAGAAACCATCGAAAGCGCGTTTACGTCAGGTAGCTTCCGCTATTCGAAGTGTCGAGCAAACAAACGCCAACGCGAAGACGTGGCCGTGCAAAATAAGGATGAACGTGCACGCGTGTGACAAAATTACACGATGCAAGTCTGCAGGGACTCACCATAGGTCTCCACGTACTTGGACGAGCTGGGCACGCTATTAGTCGACATTGCGACGATCTTCCGTGAAGCGTTTTCACTGAGGCACGACTGACACCGCGATGTTTCCACGTTGCACGGTACGACAAACGTGCAAAATCGCGTTCGCAGAGAAGAAAGAGCACAGCAAAAATTGGAAAGTCTTCCGCGACAGACCGATGAACGAATTCGCGTTAATCGTTAAGCGGAATTTAAGTGGAATCCAAAATCGCGAGGCGAGCTGCGAGGTTTCGCTCGCTCGCGATGACGACGTCTAGAACCGCTGCCGATCTATTTTCAAGTAATGCCAAGCGGCCAGGTATTTCTGTTGACACTACATATCGTGAGCGAGGCGAGTGGCGCCGCGATGTCTTTCGCTGGCAGAATCGTCGATTTGACGACGACGCAAACGGGAGCATGCAGTTAACAAACAGTTTTTCGCATAAATTCTCACTGAAAATACCAGGAAGACTTGAGAAAGTCTCACATGAAGCCTAAAAGCGTGAAATCTCAAAAGAAACATGGTCCGCGATCGCGACTGCACAAGCTCGCGAGGAACGATTTAATTTGGATGAAAAGAACCGTACAGGATTACGCAGGACGATTGCGTAAGATACTTCCACGGCGAAGAAATTACGAAGAAATCGTAACCGTGTATATTCTGGGAATAATGTTTCTGCTAATAATAGATCGACCATTTGCGAATGCTTTTTCCTCGCGCTATTGATCGAAAGGGGAGACTGCGGATGTTGTTGCTCGACGAGCGAGATATAGTTATCATCGGCGAAGGAAGCCCTGAAAAGATCGGTCCAGCTTCGTTTTGAGTACGTACGTAATTTTACTTAGGCTCAAACAGTTCGCATAAGCGAACTCTCCATGTTAGCGAGGTAGTTAGGGCTTAATTATAACTTTTGAGTTAATTATCACCGTGGCGCGGTTTCCGTGAGGCTCTTATTATGGCGTACTTGTAACTAATTTGACGAGAACGACTTCATTATGCGCACGTTTGTTCGCCCGAAGAATCGACACGATCGGCGATGTTAGAGCTCTCTCATTATTTTATTACTTCTGAATTCACTCGTTTCCCGATTACGGCTGTGAATACTAACGACTCGATTTATCGCCGCTTCAAGCAAAGATGTGGCCATCGTCGGCTCTTCAAGAACTTGGGACTTAAAGCAGAACGTTTTACATTAAGAAATGCGAAAACAATTAGATCAAAATTAGAAATTTATCTTGTATTATCGATTTTATTCTATCGATAAATATCGTCTTTTGCCTTAATACAATGTAGGATTTCAGACTATCCTGTTTAGGATAATTTATCTCTCACTTAGAGAAATAAATTATCGATTACCAATAAATCAGTAAATTGTATTAAAAAATACACTAATCGTTTTCGCACCTTTGTATGCTAGTCTGCGAAAGATTATATTAATTGGAACACATATACCATTAGTCATCGTGTTAGTAATGAAGTGAATTAATATGCTGTCGCAATCTATTTGGTTAGATACTGACGTCTAAACACGGCAATTCAAAGGGTACATAATGCAGCCGCAAGATTCGACAATCAACTTGATTAATGCCAATCACGATAATCCGCAAGACATAATCTCTGGCTGCATTCGCGCATCAGCTGCGAGATGCAGTTTTGCAGTCGTGCAATATATCAAGAAGGGGCTCAGGAGGATCCTCGTTTCGGGGACTGCGGGATTAATTTTGGATTGATTAGCGAGGAAACTGTCATACGTAGGGGCAGAGAGAAAGAGAGAGAGTAAAAGAAAGAGCCAAAGAGAGAGTAGGAGAGAAACGGAGCATTCTCTCCGGAGTGTTAGTCGGCGAAACGAGGGGAGATACGGTAAATCCGCCATACGATTTCGCAGAAGCGGCAACAGAAAGGGTGCAAAAGCTCGGGCTCGAAACTCGGCGCGGAGTCTCTCGTGAAATTGGCCTCCCCCATCCGCGATGATCCCTCAAGTCGGATCAGTATCCTTCTCTATCCCATAATATCCGATCGACATCCTGGGATATGTTTGATCATCGAGTTTTGCAGTCTCTTTTCTTTTATATCGCGATGTGTCGCTATTTTAATAACCGGACATTAAGTTGTAATTTAGTTTTCTTACCGAATTTTATTATCAGTATTTTAATTACCGAATACAATTAAATTGCATAAATGGAATTTGTATATTGCTTCAAAATGTTCAAAAGATATTAGGTCAGTCAAAGAGTTCGGTCAGTTCGGTTCGATTTTCAAGTTTTCAAATCAATTTACGTTTAATATAGGCAACAATGTTGATAATATCTATCATAAACAATAATGTCTGCGTCATAGACAATGATTGATGGTTGATGAATAATTTGTTTTTACTGAATGCAATAAAGTACAATTTGACGCAAAAATCGAACCGAATTTTTTGACTGACCCAATAATAGATATTCGAAAATGTGTGGATATTGATTGAGTGATTCTTGAATTGAGACGAAATGCATGCGGATGATTTTTCGGAGCGCGAGCACGTAAGAATGTATCGTTTCCGAGCGCCGCGATCAGTCGGTGAAGTTATATAACGCCATTTCATAAATCCCCCTTTATTAAAGGCGGTGAAGATTTACGATATCGCGCGCGGCCCCCAAGATATCACGCCGTCCAACTTCAGCCGTTTTGATTAAAAAGATTTCGGCGCAATTTCCCGTTAATTTGCTGAAGCGCAATTTTTACTGGAGCGATTTCGTGTCCACTCGCTCCATTTTGAAGCCAATTTTCTTTGTAGCTGCTTTAATTCCTTCGTTACGAACTCGTTGCTCGCGTGAAAACACGAAATTCTGAAGATAAATTAACTCGCAGCTATTACGATAAGAAATTTAGTTATTATAAAAGCCTGATGTTGATAAGCGACTTGTTACTTTTGCATTATACAGGTTTATGTCGCATACAGTAATGACGCGTTACAATAACTGATCGTTTCGATATAAATCTCCTCGAAAACATTCTGCTATTAAATTAATAATTTTTATTGGAACGTAGCAGCGCGGTAAGTAATTAATTTTAATCTGTTAATCGTTTAATTTCTACACGGGGTGAATAACCATGGCGCGTTCGAATGCCGCGATGGCGTGATTTCACGAAGGTGCATTTACCGCAAAATATCGTTGCGATTACCATTAGTTGCGGTCAGCTCTTGACCGACTGTTCTGCGGAAATCCAGTTGAATACGGACATTCAAGCCGAATCGAACATATTCTCGAATTGGACTATCCCGTAAATCAAACCCGCGAGTAAAACGAGAACCGGCACTTCCGCACGTACGGCAAAGATAATTCTCGCCTCGCGCACTTTGGATTTACGTAAACGTGAATTTATCTGGCTGGTATTCGCGAATGCAAGAGTAGATACGTCAGCAACGTATTCTGCGACAATGCAGAATTATCTATCGTTCGGATAAAGCGTCGTATATGTAATTTGATAATGCACGAAACATCACGAAAGCACGAATTTTATCTAGAAAAGAAAAGAATACACGACTTTCGTCGGCGACGAAAATAAATACATCGAATACGCTAGGCCCGTTCGAAAAATTATTTTCAACACACGCAAATTACATTCGACGTAAATTGCGACTTGGAAGTACGAAGAACGTAAAATTACGGTGATGACTGTAACACGCAATCGTAACGTCACTGTGTTAATTATGTGTTTATATCTAACGCGTTCGCTCGCATTTAATTAAAAGCGCGCAATCGGGACATCTCCGGTTTAATTACGGATGAAAGCACGGATGGGAGAGGCCAGTGCGATCGCGAGACGTTCACAAAGTATTATAATGCACGAGATACGTTATATATGTAATAACGCAGTTTTTACATATTTAATACACAGAAGGAGAGACGTCGAAACGTCGGGAAACGTTTCTCGGTCTCGAGAGTTGGCTTTACCTTCGGGTTCTTTGGCAATGACCGTGCTGCTCCGGTCGACGCCGCCCTTCTTATCCTCTGTACAACATACACACATACATCACGTATATACGGATAATGCGACAGTTTATCATTACATAACGCCTAACACGATTATACGAGATATCGATAAAGCCACGTCGCACGACGAGAAGCTAAGCTTATTTTTTCTCGATTTTATGACTAACACATAAATATACACGTATATGTATAGATATTATACATAAGTCGACGATATCGTTTTCTTTGTTAAAGGTAGCACGCTGCAGAAAAGTGAAGCCCGCGCGATCGAACATATGTACATACATTCACGACCGTTGGATAAATGTTTTATCCACCGGTACTGTGAACACCGTGGAAATATTTCATATATTTCCAATTTCATAAAATGTGCATTTGCCTAAGAACGCGCGTGCATTATTACACTCGCAGTGAATTTGCTTATCGGGAATATTAATCGAGCGCTCGTTGAAAATGCATGAATAAAGCTACGAAGGAGTAGATTACATCGATCACTAGTCGCGGCATGTGAAGCGATATGAAGACTAGCTTCACTTTTCCACGGTGTACTTGCTTCATGCTAAGTGAGTATTTTCCTCGACCATCTTAATGATTACTTGGATTTTTAATGTAGCAGCGAGTGGCCGAGCTCCGTGATGTCGCACGAATTTTTCATTACACGCATTATCAATAAACAAAAAATACGTACCAAGAAACGCACTAATATAACAATATAAATCTCTTCAAATAAATATTTCTAATGTTTTGTAGAGAGCGTGGTAATTATTAGTATATGACAAGAAAAAGGGTTTCAGCGCAGACATGCGAGGAATTATTATCGATTACTTGCATGAACATCGATAATAATCACTCGACTCCTTCATAATCTTCAACAAAGAAGCTGACAGAGCTGCAATCTCGGTGGAACTGCCGGATGACGGTTCCGACGGGATTTCCACTCGAGTTTACCCAACTTCCAATGATATCCTTTCATGTCTTCATGCAAGATTTACATCACGAAGTAGATATTCCCAGCGCGGGCCGCTTTAAATCTCAATGAAGAGTCCGTACGAAAGTGGAATATATTACGCTGCTCCCTATGGTATTTTTTTATTGCGTTTGCAATATTTCGCAAGTGGCAAGACGAAGAGCCACCAAAGTCTTGATTGTCACGATCGGTTCGCCTGGCGCGAACTCGCTGACTCGCGGGAAATTACCTTGAGAGGGCAATAAAACGATCTACCACGTGAAACGCAAGAAGTTATTAAAAGTTATTACATACAGAAGTTATTACTTTGCGCATAACATCAATCGTGCGAATCGATTTCTTTCGCACCATTTCGGAGCATCGGCCACTACGCCGCGATAACGCTTAATGTATCACGATAACGTGTGTATAACTACAATAGCCTCGTGACGACACACGGGGATGTAACGTAACGTCGAGTACCGTTCGTAACTGACGGAAGCAACGATCGAAAATATCACAATGCTTGACTGATCTTTATATTTGAATATCTTTTCTGTTTGCTTTAGGAAACACGAGGAGACGTGCGGTGCCGTTACCATCGAGCGACACATCGAAAAGAAACGGTCATCAGACAGAACAAATCGGAATAGAATTGTCTGGTATAAGGGGGGGGGGGGGTCAGTGCTGGAGGGTGCACTTTGCAGCAAGAACGTGCATACGTCGACAAAGACACGTATCGATCGTACCTCGAGTAGTAAGGAAGTGCGATAAGAAATTGCGATACGTGCAGATCGCGCCGATCGTACGAAGCTTCGATCGCGATAAACATTCGACAAAGAATTACAGAGACCGGAAACAGATTATCGGTTCAATAATGAAAAATCTCAATTAACTTTTAATGTAACTAAACAATTAATTGAACTAAAGTCGCATTATAAGAATGTAAGATTTTTAACATTTTCTATCTTTATTTTCGATTATTAAAGTTATGAATATCTTTATAATAAAAGATTTAAAAAAATATATAATTAAGGAAATTAAAATGTATATTTTTTTCTCGAAACTTTTAATGATCCGTTTAAGTGTTATCACTTTACGCACGTTTAATTACCATCTTTGCAATACCGAACGCGAGCACAAAATTCGTGTATTAATCGTTAAACAGTCTAAGCACAAAGAAAAGCAATCGTTTAAAATCGCTCGAAATTACGGATAAAATTGTACACGAATCCCCGCGTTTATCTTTGGCTGAAAAATCATTAGAAAAAAACGAGAAGAAGATGCGTAGAAATTCTCCGTCGCGATAGTCTCGCGCTTATACTACTGAAATGTAAATCCTCCACCTATGTTATGGTCTCTCCAACGGGTCGAGACTTCGTAAAAAGCCGTACGACGGCGAGCAAGCGTGCAACAGCCGGGTTAGCATGCGAGAAGCGGATCGGCACACAGAAAAAAAGAAGAAAAAAAGAGGGGAAAAAAGATACTAGCTGGAGAAAGAAGTGAATGGAGTCGATTCCGGATCTCTCGACCGTTCGACTGCGTGGGTGAATTCAATCGACAGGCCAAGTGCGGGGTGTGCGACATAAAAGTGAGAACGGAGGCAAACAGAAGAGGGAAAGAGAAAAAGAACAAGAGCGAAAGAGAGAGAGAGAAACAGAAAAGTGCTAGACAACGAGAAAGAGAGGAGACAAAAGTGATACGGGCTGGTGTTCATAAATCCATAACACCCGAGCTAAACATCGAGAATCGAGACTTGCGACGACGACAAAGAAAGAGAGAGAGAGAGAGAGAGAGAGAGAGAGAGAGAGAGAGAGAGAGAGAGAGAGATAGAAAGAAAGAGTAATGTGTGTACGTATGTCTGTATATACCATATATACAGTGTATATGTAATTCGAGGTCTAGTGTGACAACAGTGACCTAGATCTAAGGGCGTGTTCGTGTGATGATGCAGGGGGTCCAGTAGAGGGTGAAGAGATCGTCCGAGGACGCGATCGCGATCGTGATCGCCTTCTCGAACGGTGCACGGTGGATGGAGTTCACGCAGAGAAAAGTACGTCGAGACCGCAACCGGATGGCACTTTGCACTTCGTTATTCGCTACATTGTTCGTGCAACTTTTGTCGCCGAAAGCCCCGACAAATCAATTCCAGTCTGATCCACGCGATTCGTCGCGAAAGCAGCGCGAATGGTTTCGCGGACGATGAAGCATGGAGCATCGTCGGTCGTCAGGAACAATGATAATCGTTCGGGAAGTTTTTAAATTGTCCGAGATAACGTGAGATAATTTGATGCTTCGAGAGACAATTCGAATGAGTTCTCGATGTTGAAATGATCATTTCAGCCGTTGGAAAGCCATTATCTCCGGTCGTTCGTCCGGTTTCCACAATCTCGCTCGATCGTGTATGAAACGGTCGTTCTCGCCGATTGTACTCGTCTCTGCGTGGCGTCGTAGCGCTAACAATCTATTAAAATGCCGAGAATTTTCATTATTGTCACTGCCACGTGAATTCCCGACTCTCGCCGCCCGTTCCCGAAATCAAGATGCATTCGAGCGTGCTCGACGTACCGTGCGGATGTACACGTTTCGCTCGAGCGATTATTCCGTTCTTTTCCCGTTCACTATTGCGCGACGTCCGAACGGCGGAAATTCATTTATCATCCCTTTTACTGGCAACAAGCGGCCGTTCCGGTCCCATCTGGTCCCATCGGTCTGGTTCGCACGGATAAAACCAGGAGACAAAATCAGCGCCAATCGAGAAGTCGCAACACGTAGCTTGAAACGTGGCAGCAAAATAGAGCAAGAGAAATGAAAAGATTCAATACCGGGGAAAGGTGTGTGCGGGCGTGAGGAAACACAAATATGCGAGAGACGAGATCTAAAACGTGCGAAAGTGATGATCGTGATATGTTCCCTGGAAAGCTCGCAGTATCGCAATTGAATGTTTCTCTTTTCGGCGCTACTGGTGTACTCGACGCGTGGGATGGGCCGATGCCAACATGTCCGCTAAGTATCATGAAAAGCGCAAAGAAACGGAAAACTACAGACAGACCGATAAAAATGCAGACAAGTCGGGGGAAGCCGCCGACGCGTGAACAAAGGCGCTCGTTGTCGACAATGGAGAGACCGAACTCGCGAATTACGATAGATAGGACAATTTCCCCTCGACAAGCGAGCCGAAACGAGCATCTTTCGTTCAAAGCGCGATCAAAGCATGATCGTGAACCGTGAAGGAGCGCAACGGCGAGAAAGTCAAAGAGCCTTCCTGCGCGCTAATTGCGGTCCCAACGGACAAAAGGCGGATATATACGCTGAAAACAGAAAATGCAAGCGAGAGCAGCGTGAGAGCCGGAGCGATCGTGGTCACCGGCCGTCGGAAAGTCGATACGAGCGAGAACGATACAAGAGGGGTACAATATGAAAAGAGAACAGAGAGAAACATGGGGAGAAATACACGCGCGACGATACCAGATTTCGCGATCGCCGGTTGTGACAACGCGTGCTGGACTTGCGTTACTGGTCTACAACGTGAATGAAACCTTGTACGTTTATCTACGGCCGGACTTTCGCACATCACGTAATCATAATATCTCATACAAGAGCAATATGTAACCATCACTAACTTTGCCTATTCGATTCGACTCGCTTTGCTTACTTGATTGTGCAATTTCTTGACTGAAGCTTGACACTATTACTACTCTGTTACTTACGTTATTAATCTTGGAAGGCTATTTTTATCGCAGCTGTGTGTCCCCGGTAATCACGAATCCGTCCGAATATCTCGTACTTGTAGAAAACTTTCGGAAAGAACGGCTGAAGCGCGGATTCTTATTAAAGCGATATGACGGACAGATCGTTAGCCGTTCAAGATTAACTTGTCGCAGCTAGCTCTACTTGGACTATTCTACGTATTCCATTTTCCTCGATGTACTACGTATTATTATATACGACGAGATAAAGCAAAAGTAGATCAAGAACCGCAAGTTAAATTTGCGAGATATCTACCGAGTGCGTGTATGCGATCATCAATTATCTTCTTTGTGCTAGATCGTATCGCGAGAAAGCGCACTCTAATTACGATCGATCTTGCTCGTCTTAACGATTAACGGTTGCCTGTGCGGTAATCGCTAAAAAGGGTAAATGCATTACGTTAACCAGAAGAGAGCTATGATAATGGTGGTTGCGGATAGCGGTAGAGAAATCTTTACTTTTCGCGGCACGCACCGACAGACTGGCCGTATCGCACGCGCGTACATCGCCATTGCGAATCGCTTGAACTACGAAAGAGAAGATGCGGGAAGAAAGGAAAGAATCGCCCGACCTAACGAGAAAAAGCTCACGACCGATGCGAGAGTGATCGTAAATGTGAAAAATCGGCGAAACGCAGGCGCAATGCGAACGAACGGGATCCGCCATAAACCAGAGCGACTTCCGTCTCTTTTCCATCTTTCCGTTTTTTTCTTCTTTTAACAATTTTTTACATACTTTTTACATACGCTTAATATTTCAGCATGATCTACGTTGACTCGAGATGACGCGAGATGACGTGAATCTTTAAATCGGATCGTACTCGATTCTTATCGAGTCTCATCCGTCGAACTTCTATTTGTCGCTCTCGTTATGCGGATCCCCGAAATATCGATCGCTTTTATTCCGAGCGGAAAAACACGAGCGAGGTTACCAGACGACGATGCACGCCGTATTCGAGCCATTAAATAATTGAATGCTGATTAATTGTTCCACGTGTCCGAGCGCAAATATTGCTCGTGCTTCTGTTCGACATTCACGCCTCGGTGAAAGACGGCAATGCAAATGCATTGTGCGTTTATTTTCTGGTTCTTTTTTTATTTTTCTGCCTGATCGCTACGTCTCACTTCTGGTAACCGTGCGCGTGTACGTGTATAGATGAGCGTGTATGTGTATGTACGTGTAATTAAAGGTAGAAATGTAATCGCATTTCCGATCGAATGATATGATGAACACGCCTCGAAAAGAGTTGCACTCGGCTATGGTGTCTGTAACTCAATTACGGTGCACTCTTTCACTTGCTGCTGCAAATACACGTGCGCACGTTGCTCGTCTGTGTGTGTTATGGATTTGTGAGCACGCTACAGGGTACAAACAACAGTGTTATCGCTTCTCACGCAGCTGTTCAATGTATATCTGGTGCTTTGCCTTTACGGTGTCTGCCTATGGGAAACAGATACGGGAATGTGGAATCATCTGATTTGTGCGAACGTACGTTTGTGTCTGTTCGTTTGCATGTATATGTCCAACGTGCATCGCGAGCAAATAGCGTCGATTCGCTTTCATTTAATTGGCAAATTTATCTCGACGCCATCGGCTGCGTAAATGCAGAGTCACGCGAATGCTTGTATGCGCAAAGCGTCCCCAGACCGTATTTGCTTGTTAAACAATAAACTCCGGCGTGGAGCACAATTCTGAAAACTGAACACCGCGACCGGCATTCTTGACGATTTCAAGGATTAAGTCAATCCTAGGTGACAAGCACGCACTCGCGTAACGCTCACGGGTGAAGATTCTTGTGTTGTTTGTTCCAAGTGTCTCAAACTCGAAAGCAATTTCCGGATGTCCTGCAAACTCTATGCTGTGAGGGCAGAATGGGAATGCGGACGCATGCGGGTGTCCAGACTGCACTCTCTCGACGTGTATGCAGAGCACGGGATTCATTCCCCGCTACTGCGATTCCGGAAGTCGCATCTGATTAATCATTACCTCGACGAGCTACGTAGCTCTTTGATTCCGACTTTTAAGTGCAAAATTAAGATTCCGGATCAAGCAACGAGTCCGCGTTTCGGCTGGAATAATTTCGACGTTAATTAATTGAGCAAACGGAGAGCCGACAACCGTTGACCATGTTCCCGTTGATCACACCCTCCGTTTGCCGCACGGCGACATAAAGTGAAACCAGTCGCACGTGTCTCGAGAGTACAATTCTGTCGGGATCTCCTGGGGGGAATTCTACTCTGCTGGAACACGGGAAACGGCGGGGGAGACTCTTAAATTTCCTCGGATACACACGAAACAAAAGAACGAACTGATGCCGATCGATATCCGCGTGAACGGTGAACGTATGTCGCGAAAGTATGTCGGGATTTTCGCAATGTGAGGCGCAATGCGAGTCAAGCTCGCAAGCCTGATTACAACAGGGAAAGCTCCGGGGAAGCGTGTCAGGACACGCGTGAGTCGTAGGCTTGCAAGGGTACGCTTATGACGTGAATGTTTTGACGATCCGTGCGTCAAGCAGCGATCTCTTGAAAGAAAATTCTCTTGGAAAAGCCAGTTCGCGAAGCGAAGCATAATTGATCGCTTCGACGATCATCACCTGAACTGCATCGTTGCATCGTATTGCGGCTGTGATCGTCAGCTTCATGACTCGACAAAATGAGAGGAGATGCAGCTTTCAGGGTGCACCGTGTCGCTGTATTCCCGCGTGCGTATGTATGTACATGTGTGTGTACGTGTGTGTTTATTAGACGCAAGTAGGGCACCATCGCACGATAGAGAAATTGCGGGAGACATTGACTGTCAAAGTTAGTCGGAAACTTGAAAGACAGCTCGCGTACGAGGAAGCTGATTCGAGTGATAACGCAGAAACGTGGTGGACTCGATACCTGTAGGGGATCGATGATGAGAGGGGATTTGGTGGCACATAATGTACACGTTCAACTGAGTGTTTCCATATAAGTGTGTATTCTACTTTGCTAGTAGATACGACTATTTATAAGCTTCAGACGTGTGTAGTGATACTGACACACGAACGGGTATCAACTGTATCGTGTTGGAACGGTATTCGCATAAGGAAGATCTGAGAAAGAGCAACACAGCTGCTGCGCGAAACGAGAATTCCAACGTTGTAATCGAGAAACTCCGGAACTCTTAATGTTCTCATTAAAATGCAATCTAAATTTACGAAATCTTTGAAATTTTTATGGAAATATTCTGGGATTGAATTTCCTTATACTTCTTTACGGATGAAATTAAAGGCGGCATGCAATTTAAATAAAATGAAGGTCGCGTGTCTTTTTTTAATTTCATTGCAGACTTCGTAAGCTTTGAAGATATTTTGTGTGTGTATGTGTGTTCTCTGCGCGTGTAAGGCCATTAATATAAAGTGATAAGACTTTCAAAACGAGAGTTAATTTTTGAAAAATAAACATTCGTAACAATCGGAAAGTTATTGCCGCGAATTTGGAAATTGGCTAATTAGAATTGCACATTTTTGTCGTCAGCTGTCTTGCTCTTCGCTTGTGTACGTAGATACCTTCGACGAACTTTACAGAGCGTACACGTGCGATCGAACGTACGCGGACAGGTGAGAGACAAGCGAAACACGAAACAGACTAATCGATAAACGTATAGTTCAAAGTGTTTACAGAGACAGAGAGAAAGATCAAGGCGAGATCGACTTTTCTACGTATCGGGAGAGGGGTGAACTTTGAGTTCTGCGACCAAGAGTACATCATCTAGCGGTATATCACAAAAGCATCGACATATATTCTCTATGTTACGATCGCAAGATTAAATATCATTAATCCGCCCAAAAAGGAAAACAAACATTCAATAAATACTATGCATGATAGAAAATTATAACAAAGGGACCAAATTTTTCCATTTAATTAATCGATCTCTTCTTCCAATTTAATTATAAATTCCAAATTTCTTTGAATAAGGATGTATAATAAAAGCTGTCTTCGTTGCAATCAACGTTTTCTCGTCGGAACTTTTGTGGTATACCTGTGAGTGTATCAGTAATCAGTAGTACAGGTGTATACGCAGAGGGGAAAGGAAACGGCGTGGTCAGAGGGTAAGCAACGAGTAAATACTTCACTACTCGAGCTATTGTCTAACGATCGACTTGCACGTGAGAGAAGTATCTCGGATGACAGATACGCGCGCGCGTATACTTCTTACGAGCAGTAAGAAAAGGATTAGCTTCCCGCACTAACGATATTTGCACTGATAAACGTGATATTGATGCATGATATCGAGTCACGATAATTCAGAAAAATCGTTGACTCATTGTCAGTCTGATCGAGCATTCTTTGCGCGGATCATAAGAGGATCATCCGTTATAATGTGATCTCTTATGTTCTGCACGAAGAAATAATGCTCTTAATTCGGCTTCTTAGAATGATAGAGCCTTCGACGGTCTTTGAGAACGGCCGTAGACTGTTGGCAGTCGTGCGCTTATAATAACTAAATTGTTAATCCTATTTAACAAAATTGAATTACATTTCTCTCTCTAGATTCTAATTTAATTAATTTAAATAATTTCGCAAAGACTCAGTCTCGTGTAGATTATAACATATCTATGTAACAAATAAAATCGTAAGGATAGATAAAGAGCGCAGCTTGATTTTTGAATTTGATATAAGCGGAATCTAAATTTACATACTATCGACATATCATCGAATTTAATTCGTCCACGTATTATTAGTGATACTACGCGACAGATCGCGACCTACACCAAGCTGCAATTTCTGCGGGTGGTTTCTCATTAAATTCGAAACGAGTACACGATAGAAGGTACACATCGTCGCGAGTCGCTGCTGCGAGCTACATACTTGTGGATCTGACTCTTGTTATCGAGACTATCAGCGCGATTATTCCGTTCGCGTGACAATACGCGCGACGGCGGCGACGGTAATCGCCATCATAATTCAATCCGGGCATCGGAGCACAAAGAGCACTGCTTCACCGGCTAAACGTCGATCGGCTGCTTTAAGCAAGCAGCACTCCGCTTTTGGCACCGAAACCGCTGAGCGATCCTTTACCCGGAAACGCCGATGACATCGCGTGAAACTATTCGCGTGTTTCCTGCAAGAGCTTGCAGATACTTGCGAGAAAATTGTAAGAATGTTTGTGCTAAAGTCAGTTCATCCGATTCGATTTATATCGCGATTTTTTAAACTTGCGCGATCCTGGGCTGCGGTCCGAAATGCGCTCACAGTGCTGAAAAGCTATAGTATACGTGACACAAACTATAGCTTTTCAACACTGTGAGCGTATTTCGGACCGCAACCCTGCAAAATTGATTTACGCTCCTGTTTCCGCGCCGACAGTTCCTATTTTCAAATCCTAGCTTCATTAATAATAATTACTATAGAAAACTAGAAGAAAACTCGTGCGCGATCTCTCTGGTCACGAGATGAAAGAGACGCGGCGCCGCAAGAAAGGATCTCCTACCTTTAACGTCATCATCCTCGATCGTTGTGCTGCTGTCGGTGGATTCCTTCACTTGAGAGCCATCGCCCTTCTTCGTGATGATGCTTCGACCTGGAGTGCGTAGAGCGTTTCAGTAAATCGACATCGGGAGAGCGGAAACGAAAGAGAGAAATTGAGAGAGAAAGAAAGATGTTGAAAGGGAGAAAGTAAGAGACAAAGAGAGAGAAAGAAGAAAATAACAGAGAGAGAAACGATAAATAAAGAGCAGAAGGAACATTAAAAAGTATGTGGTAGGAATCAGACAGAGAGAAAAGGCGAAAGCGAGATAAAAGAGAAAGGCAAATCGTTGCAAAACGGGTCTCCAGAGTACGGATGGACCAGGATGGACAGACCACACTTCGGAGGAGGAAACCTGGATGGAATAAGTACACTTGGGATCCTCCGGTGTTTATCCAGATCCGTTTCCCGATGCGTTCCCATCGGGACGATCTTGGGAGTGTTTCTCGATTCGATACGAATGCTCGAAAGCATATTATTCCCGACATCCGAAACGTGAAAGGAACGTTGCTGCACAGTTCGAGTTCTTAATGCGACAGTTTAAAAAGGAGTTCCGCTTTGCACGCCGAACGTTAATCCGTAACTGATACGTCTGCCTCCTTTAGTGGAGGCGGACGAGTAGAGTCGTCGTTGATCGCGAAATAGAAATGCAATCAAGTGCCGCTGCTGTAATCCGCGTAACTCGTTCGTGTGCGTCAAAATAAAGTTGTTCATTAAATCCGTTGATCCGGATATCCGGGATGATCAACGAGCAATCTTGAATTCCTGCATTTCTGTCTTTACGTTCTCATTTGCGTCATCACGCGAGATACTTTCGTTCTATCTACTCTCGTAATCTCTTTCTGGAATTGCACACTTAGATATTATACCTTGAAGTTTTATGTTTTCACTCGAATCAAGTTTATCAAAACAAGACGTAAAATTTCTGTCGCATAAGAAGAAACTTGCAAAATTATATAGCGCAAGTTTTACATTGAATATATGTGTATACAAGAAAATGTGAAAGATTATCGTGATTATTTCGAAATTCCGTTTTCAAATTCTGCAACTAAACATTTGACGTTCCTTTCAAATTTCATTTCTGTATATTTGTTTTGTAATGTATATTCTCTAATTAACAATCTATAATAATTGTAAGTTGTGACATTTCTTCTTAACGTTATTGCGTCACATAATAATCATTCGTGTGCTTAACATGCGGGTTATTAAAGTGGGTGTTCGTCTATGCTTTGCCCATATGTTCTCAAGTAGAACAAAAATGAATCTAACGAGTAAAGCACACTTATAAATGGCACGGAAACGGCGTTCGAGCGACTCGAGATTCGCCAAAGGTCGGGATACATAAATGGATTGTGTATTGGATCGGATATGATGGAAGTAACCGCTTCAAAACGAACGAAGCGAATAAAGTAGAGAAAAAAAACAGAGTCCAAAGTCAGTAGAAAAATGGAACATTCTCAAACAAACGCGGTCATGCTGCAACGGATCGTGTCCAATTCATGCAACGTCTAAGTGATGTAATCACTTGATCTGCCTGATTTGTCGCAGGAAGTGCACTTCGTTCATCTAACGTATATATCTAACATCTTCAGAATTATCAAAGGATACGCTGAAGTGGTTTGTTGATGCTTTATACACGAAGAGATGAGAAGTTCCATCGATTCTCTGAAGGTGTTAGATAAGCGAAGGTACGAAGAATGCAGGTTGAAGTGCAAACACACATGCCGGATACGTGCAACCGGATATTATATAATCGATCTAACGGATCGTTGCATAGACGTATGATCCAAGTGTTAGCTAATTACTTTTTTTACACAGATATCGCGTTACGCGCGAAAATTACGAAACAAAAATTAGATGATGAACATCAGTATTAATAGCGGCGCGTGATGACACGCACGCCATTGATCATTCTGGTAATAATCAGATAATTACAGAGGGGAGGGCTGTGCTCCGAATAACGTGACATTAATGTAACGTAATTTCAACCTATAACACTCATATTGAGAGGGTTCGTTAACCCCGCAAAATACTAAAGGTGGATTTCAAATGACTCCACGCAGTTTTTATTGCATAAAATTCTCACAAAGAGATCCTCTAGCGATGATCATTTACCAATAAATAATTGAAATATCGAACTAAAAACAAATTAATCGATTATGCTAAGCTGTTGTAAAGATGTACGTACAAAATACTTCAAGCAAAAACAAAAGTAGTGCGAGGCATCATGTCTCATTGAATTCGTAGTCGAAACTACATTAAAACGGAGAAAAGTAGTGAGATGCACTGCGAAAGTGCAAAGTTAAAAATGACTTCGACCTCATCCCTATGACTCGGGGCAAGTTTCGCAAGTTTTGCGAGAGAGAGAGAGAGAGACTCATCGAGCATTGCTTCATTTTAATAGGACCTAATGGAAAATAAAAGGCAGCTCATAATTTTCTTTGCTGCTAACTAGCAAACTTTTACGGAGACATTCATTTCGGAATATAAAATGTTCTTGTTTAAGAAATTAGCACGTTTTAATTCGCCCCCTTGGTATTTCGCGAGCACGGATGCAGCCTTGAGAATTAAACGAACCGTTTTTAGGATACTGGCATCAAAGGTGGCCTGCTGCGTCGCTTGATAAGAGCGAATCGATACGGAAAGAAGCGCTCGAGCCCGCTAGAGATACGAAAATGGAATTTCCCCTCGGGGGTACCATCAAGAATTCGCCCCTCTGTAGGAACGGTCGTCTGATCGGTAACAAGCTCGACTCCTTGCGTGTATGTACTTTTATAGCACAAAAGCCGACGACCGCTCACGGACAATGTCTCGGATCTCTGAAATCGCTATCAAAGCAAGTGCTTTTCGTACTTCTTCGGTGTCGGGATCTTCCGGCTATGAGATCCGTTGGGAGTTCACGTCTGACGTTCCTAGAAGAGTTGAACATCTCGAAAATTCATCTACGTTTACTAAAGCAGAAATTCTATCTCGCAAAACTTTACAAAGGGTGCGATCAACATCGACGATATCTACAGCACTTAAATAGATCGCGTTTAATCTAACTCTAGCGTGAGAGGTATCTTTTTTCAGGTCATTGTTGGGATGCGAACAATCTGGCTCTGCCAGAGAAAGACAGAGTGGCATTTGGTGCAAACATCGTGTGCCGTGACGCGTTAAAACGTGCAAACGCATTCGCGCGCGAGGCGCAGTTGCGGGGAAGAGCAACGCGGAAGCGCGAGCAAAGAGACAGAGAGGCAGAGAGAGAGAGAAAGCAAAAGAGCGAGAAAACCAAAGGGAGAGAGGAAGAGAAAGAGAGAGAAAGCTGCATACACACAGTTAATGCGAGAATTAGCGAGGCTAAAAGCGAGAGCATGCCAGAATGCCAGAAAGGGACGACGACGATTCGTACAGAGAGTCCCGGCGTTTTCGAGCCGTATTAACGTGCCGGTCCTAGCACGCAAGACACGTTCGCGCATCAGACTTCCTAAATTACTAGATTTCGCAATTACACGAGTATGTTAAAGGCGTAAAATTCCGTAGGATAGCATTTTTACAGCGCAAAATAAACAATTATCACGAAGTAGCGCGTTCGTCAGACAACTCTAGCACGTAAAACGTTTCACTCAAAAAATCTCATAAATGAGAATACATTTTTCCATCTCCTTATTTTTTTTACACGTTTTCGAAACTAAGAAATATTGAAACGAATCGCTTCTTTCCTCTCTCTTTTTTTTATCCGGCATTGCGTTCCCTTGTCGCGAGGGCGAAATTTGATTTCAGCCGGGTCTCTCCGCGAATCGATCGTCCCTCCTCGCGATCCAATATCGTCGACTGTATCGTGTGCACCGTCTCGTGTACTCGAGAACTCGTGTGTACGCGGTATGTATCGTTCGTCACTCGGGTCCTGCCTCACACTATTAATCGAATCGAGGAGGAGCGTCGAAAGAAATTCGTCACAAGAATGGCAAGGGCGCGGGTCCATATCTGCACCTCCGACCCACTTCACGCGCTGCGGTGTATTATGTCCACCTTCGTCAAAAAAATCAGTCATAGACAGTAAAAAGAAATGGAGAGAGAGATTTATTCGTCGGCGCCGGTCGCTCGCGTTCTCTCAGAGAGTGGACGGGGGCGGAAAGAGAGAGAGAGAGAGAGAGAGAGAGATAGGAGGATATTGGCAGACGGGATCGGCCCTGGTTCGGGAATTCATGGATTCGTGAATTTCCCGGAAAACCCTCGAGGCCCTACGCGCAGTTTGGGATTCATAAACCCATACGTAATTCGTGCGCGCGCGCTTCTGCCACCCGCGGCAGAAATATATACGGCTTGAAATACATAAATTTATATGCCATCCGGGATTCATGGGCGGCGAAAATGCATTGTCATTTTTTCCCTTGATTCAAGCATTTAACGCCGCAGTTCCAAAACAGGCATGTCGTATAGGTCCAATTACCGTAATAAAATTTCGTGTTGTTATCCGATCGACGAGCGCTCAGTTCAGAAAGCTCGTCAGATAAAAAAATATCCATCTTTCTCTTTCGTTAACATGTGGTTATAAAAATTGAAATATTGTACGGTATTTTAAATTCGCGTGCACGCAAATAGGAAAACAACGTGTCGCCTCGTACGAAACGCTAAATTATCGTGCATGATACTATCTCGCAGTCACAATGTATAAGTACACGTTGTAACAATAGATTGACTCCAAGACTGACTCGCGAGACGCGCGTAATTGTCTCTCTATCGGAAACCTCGTGTCAAGACCGTAATATTCGGTATTCGTGTCGCCAGTGATAGGATCTGCATTCTGCGTTGAAGCAGCCTTCGTTGATACTAGTCCGCGTAGAAGATCAACGTCGATTCTGAGAGAACACGAGCAACGAGAACGCGGGATATGTGGATATACGGCAATCGGAGAATGAATAAGCCTGCGGATTCCTCGACGAGTCGATCGATCGATGATCGTTTGCGAAGGAACCGTGATCCGCCGTAGACGTACTGCGAGATCTATAAGAGACTGTTTAGATTAATAATGAAACCCTCCACGTGTCGAACCGTCGTAATTCCGGGCAGTCGAAAGTCGTTGCCGGCGCTGCTTCGTCGATGAAAAGGGAAGGAAAACTCGGGCCGGGGCCATCGCGGTTATCGAAATCGACCGAGCCGTACATTTACAAGCCATAACTTATTCAATGGCGCGGAAATGATCGCGTTTCCTTTAACAGGACGGTATCGGCCGCAGAGCAGAGCTGGAGAAGCGGAGAACGATGTAACAAGCGATTCGCCTGTAACGGCACGAATTACGGTGTTATTTCACGATGAAATTTAATGCCGGATGTGACTAGGGATACTGAAGAGAGCAAACTGGTAGTTTCGTTTCGTGTCGAATATCACAGCCAACGTTACCTACGAAATCGCTGTCAATTACCGGGATACGATATCAACTACAGGGACATATACTCTTTGAGAATCAATTTCGCAAACCATATAGCTTTTGTGGAAATAAATGTTCTTTCTTCTATTGTAATGAACGAATAAAGGTACAATTATCACATTAAAAACGTGGCTTCGCAAGATATCGGTGGTTTAATAGCCGATTATCGATTTTGCAAGATAGATGCGCGGCATCTCGACGAGCGCTCGCGCGAGCCTCGCCGTGACTTCACCGAGGAGTTGAGAGGATGAGAAAATCCTCTTTTAAAAATCCCGACGGAAGCGGGGAATCACGTGGAACCGATCCGTAACGATTGGTTTTCGTACATTGTGTGTGCCAATTCCATGTGTTCGATTTAGATCACGGCCGAAGTAACCGACCGTGAGATTTAAACGGAATTTACGTACGTAAGCTCGACTGGCGATTGGTGTTTTTAATTCCGTTCGGTCTCCGGATTACCGGAAATGGAAGCGAAAGTTAAGCTCGCCTTTCGCGCCGGGGTCGTACCACGATCCAATTTTATTAATACGCTGCAAAACGTAATGCCGTTCCTCCGAATGATACATCGATGCATCGTTCGACCGATGTTTAATCTTTCAAGACCAGCTTTCCCATCCACGATGATCTCGACCGGGAGCAGAACAGAAAAGCGCATAAAGCGTGTAACAGAACAAACCGTCGATACATGGCCGGGCCCGTTGAATGCTCCACGATCTGTATTTCGCCCGGATTTTCGTTCGCGGGGCTTTTAAAGCCGATTTCCATAATAACAATGTGCCAGCAGCTGGAGGATAACAGCCCCTGCCTCCCCCCTCCCGAAAGCAAAAAGTAAATCCGATGTAGGGAACGGAGTCGCATGCCGGGGGGAGGCGCGGAAAAGTTGGAAGAGCTTCGAGTTCGAGAGTCGGCTCAAGGCGATGAAATAAATTTAATTAAAGTCAAAGTTCGAGCTTTGGCGACGGCGCACGAGCGCGATAGAAAAAGGGAGAGAGACGGCTCGAGACTCGGCAACGGAGAATTAATTGTTTCGCAGTTGCTCGAACAAAGGACTCAAGTGGAGTATAGAGCGGAAGGATGGGCGTGCGAAAGGTAACAGGCGTCGTATGCAAATAAAAATGGTGTCATCTCGCTTGAAAATAATTTTCCGTCACGAAGCGTAAAATCGAACATGGCAAACGAAAATCTGGAGGAAGCTTGATGAAGAGAAAATTATTCGTGACGCGAAATATCGACAGAAGTTTGTCATTAATTGTGTATATTTTTTTCATTATGTAGATACGCGATAAGAATTCAAGGAATATTTCTCGTCGGACGGTACAACGTTGTTTGTAATAGCGATTCGACAGTGGATTTTTCTTGCAAAATACAGATTTAATTCATAATAAAGTTCCACGAGCATCATCATTTAGAATTGCAAAAATACGTGGCGTCGCATAAAAATAACTAAACCCAACAGAATGTCGAAGTTCAATCGAGCTACTTCGTATACGGAAAACTCTACGATCTACCGTGAAAAACGTAATTGTTGCGCGGCGTTAAAATACACGACCTTTGGTCTCAACCGCGACGAGGTACAAATGAAAATTTCAAGAATATTCGAATCCAGATTTATCGTTTGCTTCGTTCTTTCAGTTCACTTCTTCTTGGTAGAACAAAACGCGTAGGTTTTCATAAAGAACTTTTTTTTTAAATAAGAAACAGAAATTCCTTTCCGTTGCGCAGACAGGAGATTCCCGTGTATGCAAATGTATGCAAAACGGCGGATACCACGACGGGAGGACTCGCGAATTCACTGTCCCGAAATCTCTCGATTCGTTTGCTCCAAATCCGGTATCCGGCGCGACGAACCACCCGGCACTTTGTACACGTGTGAGCATGGAATTATCATAATGAAAAATACAAAAAGAGACACACACACGTAGATATATATATATATATATATATATATATATATACACATACTCTAACACCGACTGTATCAAGAGGTAAAACACACGTGTGTTATATAGATACACGTGTATCCTTGAATCTACGAATGCAAGATGCTCAGCTACTTGTTAATCTAAAAAAGGGGGAACGGGCGAGGGTTGAGGCATACTCTAGGGACGTCGTCTCGATTATTAATATATCACATATGTGCGTATATATGTATAAAGATGCATATGCCATACATAACGTGACATATTATCTGTCGAACATCTATTGCGGGTGAGTCGAGCCCGCGTGTATTTACGCTAGTTGAGCAAATAACAGCGAGAAATGTACGTATATATATATGCATATTGTATATATGTGAATGTATATACTATATATATATATATATATATATATATATATATAAAATGCCTATAATGACCCGTATTCGTACTTTTCTCTCAAAATGGCAGCATCATTTTTATCCTTAATGAGATCTAAAGTGATCGATGCTGCGCAAACTGCAATTCTTTCTTTTTTGGTTGAGCGAAAAATTATCTGTATTTGATTATTTTATATATAATTCATGAACATTTTATTATTTATAATTCATCAAATTTCCTCATATCCGTAATATTTATTTTGCAGAAATTTAAATATGCAAAGGAATATCATTAATATTTCCATTCATATCTATTACAACTTATTAATTCGATTATTTATTTTCATATCTTAAGCATTGTGTATTGCTGTGTGTGTTTTGAAGTAATTTTTTAAGAAAAAAACAATCTGATGTATTAATACAGTTATATAAATCAATATGCGATAATAGACACAATAATAGTTTTATCCACTTTATATTAAGTACGAATAAGGGTCAAAAAGCATAATTTGTTCTAAATTGAGGGCTGTGCCCAGTCTGTTGACCGATAATTTCCAAACTAAAGTGTCACAAATAGAATTTAAGAAATAGAATTTTTTAAATAAACTTTAAGAAAAAGAAATATTACGTTTTAATAAGATATATAAGAAAGAATTTTACAATAACTTTTTCCTTTTTTTAAGAAGAGAAATTAAATAAATTAATTCATTTGTATTTATATAATTTAAATAGAATTCTTTGTAATATGTATAATTTATGAACGTAAAATTAAAAATTTCCAATTAAGTCGCATATAATTTGTGATAATATAATATTTTTATATAATATTCAAAGTAGAAGTGTAATATTTAAAGTAGAAAATGTTTTCAGTGTAGTCGCTTATTAAACAGACAGGGGGAAATATCACAATTACAAAGATAAAAGTTTAGAAATCATTGGCCCAGACAAATGGAAACATTAACAAAATGTACAGTCATTCATAGGGGTATTTCTCGCTAGTGGACCGAAACAGTTGAGCTTTCGTCTCGATTCCTCGATGATCTTCGTGTTTTATCTTCCCGAACTTGACCTAACGTTTCGCGTTTGTGATACATCCAATTTTGTGGGATTCACGGAACGTAGTTTGCGCGATAACAAAATAAAAATTTATAATAAAATAGTTATCGTTTGTGTGCAGTGTATTATTGCTTTAATTTTATTAATATTCATTGTTTGATTTTCCTTGATTACTTTATTAATTTGTATCAATTTTGCTATTAATATAAAATATAAAAAAAAATAAAATTATTGAATGGAGGTTTGCGTTAATCCGTTTGCTAAAGTCTGTTTGAAGAAACAGATTGGACTGACCTGATCTTGATTATTCTGCTCTGTATTTGATAACTTTTATTAGTCTGATACGCCCCGCATGTTATGTGATGAAATGTCGCAATGACCAGATATGATAATTCTGCCATTAATTGCGATTCTCGCCAATTGTTTTGTGACATCCATTTTTTTGGATATTGGCCACCAAGTACGACACGACCAACCGATGCGGTTGTTCCCGCGTTTCCCGTGCTTCGTGCCTAACGAGGTTCTTACGTGCGCTCTTCCCTGAGGATCGATAAAAGCTAGTAAAACATCGGGGCGAGACGGTGCTCCATTATCGTCCAACCGACGAGTGCGCACAGGCTCTGCATTTTCCGCCAATCTTATCAACGATACGTGTAGAACGTATCTCGCCGTATCTCGCGATCTATGTACAGAATGTCCAGCAATCATTTTAAAAAAATCGATAATAATAATATATGAAATTTTCAAAATTTCTGCAAAAATTCTTTGTGAATTAATAACGGATAGCTCCAAAGTGTTCATTCTCGTTAAAAATATAGAACTCGTTTGAATTTGCACGGTTGTTTATTAATAATAAAACAATTGTACTGGTATTTTTACGAGCTCTGTGTAGGAGAACATATTTGTCGAAATAAGAAGAGAATTCTCGTGAAGAGGTAAAATTGGCGAACAGATTTAAGCACGTGCACCGTGTTTTACAGTGTCATTGGCTTTCCTGAGCTTTCAGGGATCCTCGAGCGCTGTTGCAATTTTTACAACGTGCGTCCTCAATGTACTGGACGCTGGATTGAACGCGATGTACGGTGATCGAGGGGAAGTCCCAAAGGCGACGAAGCATGACTCGATATGATTTGCCTATACACTGTACCGAACGATGGCGTGATAACGATGGCGACACGATGAAAGGGAGAACTGCTTGAGTCCACTGCGACGACAATTTGCGTTACCCAGAACTTTCGTGCTGCGACAAATGTGCACGCAAGAGACAAAAAAAGGACTGACGTACTTGCTCGATCACAAAGTATAGCCTTAATCCTTTCGCTACTTCAAACATGTACGCTTAACCTACTAGAATAAAGCAATTTTACGCAACGATCAATTTTACGCTTAATCTCTCGGTGAATTTGTTGTAGCGTTAATTTACGTTATAAAGCAAATGACAAAAGTGCTCGCTCGCATACGGTAACTATAATTCTCGTATTTGACTAGAAGAAGAAATCAGTAATTTAATTCTGATTATTTAATTCTGAGACTGGATAGTTGTAACAATAATTTTCAAAAATTGCGAGATGCGATCGTAACGGAAGGATTAAGATTCAAGATAACGGCTTGTCTCCGTCTAACGAGAACGGGGTGGTTCTCGTCACCGCGTAAAACAGACCGTATCCAACATAAACGACTAACGTCCTGGCTTTCTGGGTAACGTGCCACGGTCCTTGCAGGATATGAGGTGCGAGCCATGTGCATCGACTGTATGAGATACACGAGATAGGGTGGTAGGGAGAGAGGAGGTAAACATCGTATCATGATAACCAATGTGCCGAGCGAGCGAGGATGAAACCCGATTGTTTGCCTGATAAGCGCCTAATTAACTGCGAAGCCGCGCCAACGAGGATTTTCGGAGGATCGACGCGGCGTATCGATCGTCAATGTGCCTCTCAACGTAACTCTTCTCGATTATCTCGTTCAACCTCGCCCCTTCGGACACCTAATGCAAGAGAGTGTCAACGAAACTCTAATCTTAAAGGGCTTCATCTCTGTGCACGAGCAAAAATGTACACAGGTGCTCCAATCTGCAATCGTTTCCACGAAAGCGGACGTTTGCGAAACGGAAACTCGACTGCGAGCAAACTCTTAACATGTTCTCGCGTTGATTCTCGTAATTGAGAGAAGGATTCTCCAGCGAAAGACTGACCGAAAATTCAACGACACATACACATAATTGACGCGTATCGCAATGATAAGATAAACACATTCGACAGCGCCGAAATTACACCGTTGCGTGTAAAATTCGGTTGCGGGGAAAAAAAACTCATCGAAGCACGAGATACGAAGATTGCCTTTCCATGTTCGTTCAATTTAGCACGCTGTTGTCGGCGATAACGCGATTGCGCGTGTACGGTCGCATCATGAAGCACCTTTCGAAAAGAGCGAAAAGGCAGATGAACAGATCCTCTATATGGCGAGAGTGCAAGACAAGTGAACGACAAGGGGGAAGAATTTTATTGCACGAATGGATGGGAAAGAGGGAGATAGGGAGAGGAGGATGAATTCGTAGACAGAGACACGGGAGCGTAAAGTTTAACGGGAAATATAAAAGTACTGTCTGTCGTGGTCCATGTAGAGCGCTGAAGAGGGCCGGAGGTACTTACCCTGTGCATCATACTTACTGGAAAAGTTCCGCGTCGCCAGCATGGTCGTCAGTATAGCGCCCTGCAAGTGAGAAGAACAGACGATTACTGTCAGTCGTCTACATCAGGCTGCATCAAGGTAAAAAAAAGCAGGAAACTGGGCTTGTGTCACGTAAGAACGCGCAATAATCCGCGAAAGTGGCGCGGATTTGCCTTCATCCTTCTTCTCAAAATGTAAACGGAAGGTGCAAGAATGCGAAATAACAGATTATAAAAGTTAATGATATCAAATAACGAATAACGGATAATGGATATAAAATAAAATATAAAATATAATATAAAATAAAACATAGAGAAAATATTTCTGAAATTAGAGTAATACCGCGACAAGATGTCTTCTCGATCATCCAAGTGCGTTATTTATACTTGAAGTGGGTGACTTAACTCTTCAAATAACTTTGGAAATTTTTCCCGTTAATGATTTTTTCTATCGTTATCGCCAAATGTTCAGAAATGCTCAATTAAATTCGGCGTTGATTACGCTGTATTGAACTTAAGTTACACTTGTCTTCGATTATTCGCTAAAAATCGACGCGAGCTGAAATCGATCGTGCATGCGTGAGTGCGGCAAGTCCAGGGGATGCCGCATCATGATGCGACGGCCTTTAATTACGGGAAATAACTCTCGAGTAAACGAGAGCACGCGACTGACAGGCGACATTAAGAGTATAGGATGAATATACAGAGTTTCGGTAGATTGAAGTTTACTCGTAAACTCTCGTCCTTCATCAAGCGCGCCGTTTAGTGACATTCGCGGGGGAAAGTTGGGAACATTGTTGTAACCAGTGACAAAATTTCACGGTTCCATAACCGTTCGAGATACGTCGGCCCAACTTCACGTGATAGGGTCGTCCATCCGAAATTCCCATCGACATATATGAATAGACGGAGCATGTTGCTAAAAACATCTGCCTAGGCGAGTAATTGACTGCGATAGAAATAGAGATTCTCTCTCTCTCTCTGTTCGCACATGCATACATTGTTAATTGCCATGTCCAAATGCAGCAGATACAGCAATTTATTTATTTATAACTTTTATCATTTATTATTTATCACTTAAAATATGTATATACAGGGTGAGGCACCTAAAACAGGCCACCTGAATATCTCGGCTGTTATTAGTGTGATAGAAAAAAATGTATCAGACCAAACTTGCATGGTTTCGAGGGACACATAATTTGTTCTAAATAGTTTTTTATTAGGTGGACGCGTAGAGGTCATATGAAGGTCAACTTCATTTTTTTTAATGGTATGATATGTTTTTTTACGTACCATCTAGTAGAGCGTTTGAAGATGCGCACATTGATTTACGGGTCAAAATCACTCAAGGTCACTAAAGGCCAACTGTAAGGGAAAATAATTTACTTTATATTGCCTAGAGTTCTCTGCTATTGAAAATACCGTAAATTCAAAAATGAAAAAGTTCTAGCCCTTAGAAATTTTTCTTTTCCGAAAAGTTCTGAGTTGATAACATCATTATTTTTTATATTGCCTAGAGTTCTCTGCTATTGAAAATACCGTAAATTCAGAAATGAAAAAGTTCTAGCCCTTAGAAATTTTTTCTTTTCCGAGAAGTTCTGAGTTGTTCATATCATTATTTCTTATATTGCCTAGAGTTCCCTGCTATTGAAAATACCGTAAACTCAGAAATGAAAAAGTTCTAGCACTTAGAAATTTTAGCTTTCAGTGACCTTGAATGATTTTGACCCGTAGATCAATGCGCATCTCGTCCTTCGAAACCATGCAAGTTTGGTCTGACACATTTTTTTCTATCACCAATACCAGCCGAGATATTCAGGCGGCCTGTTTTAGGTGCCTCACCCTGTATATCACATCCAAAAGTGCCTCGAAAGTGCAATATGCAAAATTATAAATTAAATGTGTAAATTAAACAAAGAGTAAATTTCTGTTAAATAAATATATAAAAATAATAAAGAATATTCTTTATGTGAATGTAATTTATTAATTTATTATTAGACAAAATACAAATTTAGGCGCGCGCGCGCATATGCGTGCTATATTTGCATATATGCATTTTGCCAAACAATAAATTATATTTACTTGAGTTAGTTCCTTATTTCCATATTTTCCGAAACAGCACAGGCGCGAAGAGAGAGAGAAAGACTGTTCCTATATACATACATCCCCTGTTTCTATCACAATTTCATTATTCAATTGTCGAGGGACACATTTTCCTTAGAAGGGAGTAGGCAATGCTCCGTCTTCCATGTATATCTCTATGGAAATTCTCGAACGTGCTTGCACCGGTATTTTGTGTCTTCTATTCGAAGCGAAGCGACGCTCCATGTTGCCCACTTCCGGATTCCGATTAGCAGTTCCCGTTGCTAACTTTACGTTGAACGATATTCGAGTTGCGCGACGCGATTAAACAGTAAAATCTCATCAGATATTCATCTGGGATAGCTCTCGCGAGCAAAATACTATTAAATTTCGAAATAAGCAGCATAGAGATCTATGTTTTACTTCAAAATTAACGCGCGCGAGTAATTTGTACGTTCTAGCGGAAATCGGAAATTCATAGTCGTTCCTTCCATTTCGAGTATCATGAATAATTTTCGTCAGTCGAACACAGTTCCGACAGTTGAGTTATTTTTTACTCGCAAGCTGCGACGAGTTGTAAAAACTCCTCTTTTTCCGGCAACTTGTATTTTATGGTTCGACGGTGCAATTTAACGAAAAAAGCTTCGCATCTTCCTCCATCCCGTCTATTTAAAGACACCACTGAATCACGGATTGCATCCAAGGTTTCATGACGACGACGACGAACGTCGTTCTGCCTTTCCCCGCTCGACCTTTTCACGTTACCGCTATCTTACCCTCGTGAATTTTAACAAGAATTTTAACAAGCGCTCGCTAGACGCTGGATGAATTCGCGACTATGCGGCTATAGTTCCACCGAGGAACTTTCCGCGTACACGAGTGTGTAATGCACACGCTGGCCGATTAACGCTCTCTCGCGCAATTTAAATAATTTCCCGATAAACTGCGAAAATACACCACGGTGCACCGATAATCGGTTTGAAGGCGAAACAACCGAACCGTCGCCCTCGACAGCCAAGGTTACTGGAACGATGCATCGACTATCCGTTTTTGCTATATAATAAAATGCAAAAACGACTGGTGGCTGCGTTTCCACGTGAGGCTTCTTGCCTTCCGCCGTTTGATCTATGTTAATTTCTTTGCATATGTGTACGTGTGTGTGTGTGTGTGTGCGCGCGCGCGCGAGCTCAAACTGTTGCTTTTCGAGGTGCGATAACTGCGCCGACTGCGAGTCATCCCAGTTGCGCAAATTGCGTCGGGTGTTGCTGCAAATTACAATCAATACGAGACGTGTTTCACAGTCGTAGGTAATTCTGGCATCACATCGGCGGCGTACGGCGTTACGCGGCGATGTTAACAACGATGTTAACATTGACTGCCACGCAAGTTTTGTATGTTTTGCCACAGTATATTCCTACCTGGTGATGACCACCAGGGCTCCACTGAAAAGAGACAAGTTCCGGTCACAGATGACCAACGTGGCAGTCAAGTGTTAAGCAAATTTCGTCACGAGGACGTGCGCGATAAGGAGCGTCGTATAATCGATAGTTATAATTTCCCTTCACCCAACAGTAAGGCGAACAACGGCCGCGTCACTAGCCGTCGATCCGACGGTGATTAAAATTTCATTACCTCGGGCACGGTCGCCTCCTGTTGTCTGCACAACATGAATTTATTCCTGAGCGCCCGCATGTTCCAAATTGCGCGCGTGTGCGCGTGTACGTTTTCACTAATTTGCACTTTTATGAGTCGAGGCTTAATCAGCATTCGGTTCGCAGCTTCGATGTCGCAGTTTTTACGTGCATGGCTGATTACGTTCCTGATACACGTCTACGATTACGGCGGCTTCGATCGAACCGGCCCACTAAGGGATGGCAAGATCAGCGAATACCTCAAGACCTACACGTTCAATAATAATATACAAAACTGAGCAATTTTTATTTTATTTAATTTCGTCATTGATTAACAGTGAATAAAGCAAGTCTCTGCTAATCAATGTGAAAGACAAGAAAAAGTACTAATTGTGAAATTAAGCTTCTTTATTCTGTTTATCAGTCTGTAAATTGGGTCTCATTCTTTGTTCGCATAAGTGATGAAATTAATTAACAGAAACAAGTGTTATTTGCGTTACTCTACTTGATTAAAAATTTTCAGACTTTTGCTTTTCAAGCTTGCCATCTGGTTGCACGAGCAACTGCTCGTTATTGAGGAGTCGCGTTACATAATTAGCGTGGTGTGATGTTTGCTTCTTACGAGGTCAACCTCATGCAAAAATACGATCATAGCGCCCGAATGGGCATTAATTAACCCGGGTATTCAATTACAATTACGTCGCTCCGGTACAAGTGATTCTAAGCTTGATCGCTCGCTTGTCGCCGTTAGCGTTATTACGGTAACACTATCGCGAGCCGATATTCGCGAGGAGCCAGTCTTGGTAATACGCACCGGTTTCTGAGACGTATTACATGTTTCCACGCTAGGAAATTGTTCATTTAAACCTAAGCGCCGTATCGCTTTTCAGCGACGTAGAACCGAGTGTGTCAGTCTCTGAGAAATTACCCAACCAAGTTTCTGCGTACGTGCCTTGCTATCCTTTTATCATTCTCGAAAGAAACAATATTTGTCTAGCCGCAAGGGAATTGTCTGTTCTAGAACTTTGTGAAATGATACATAAATTACAATGAGAGATCAACTTTCTGTTACTCTCTCCTTTAGAGAGTTATGATGTACGTTTTTATTTATCAAAAAGTGCTTTATTTTTTTAATAGACTTGTTTATTTTTGAATTTTTAAATGTAATGAAAAATGTTATATTATAGCCACGTGGACGGATACGATTCAAACAACACGCATGTGAATTAAAAAAAGTCCACGTGCTATTGCGAGCTATTGTTTGCCGTTTTATAGTTGCCCACGCGTCGCTCGTTATCAAATAATGAAATATTTTCTTGCGCTTTGTTCAAGGACTGAACAACTGCTAGAATATCGCGATTATGTCGTCCAATTGAGACTGCATCAATGAAGAAATAGGTTGAAATTGCATACTCAATTCTGGTTGTAACTTACAAGGACGTTCTTATAAATCCTTATAAATTAGCATCCTAAATAACCGCTATATTAGGCGCAATCAAGTTCAAAAATAATATCTTGAAATCACAAAATTTTTTTTGTCATAAAGATAATAATTAGATTGATATAAAAAACATTTATAAATACACGTAATCAAAAACCTATGAAATATAACAAAGACAAGAAACTATCTATATATTGTCTCTCAAAGTGCAGCTCGACAGACAAATGGAAAACAAAAATATTAAATAAGACATTATAAGCAACTAAAGATATAATAAAAAATGAAAAAATCGAGTCATATGAACGATCCGAATAAATATTTGAGGAAGGCAGTATATTCGCGCTTATGTAAAGTCCTCCTAGAAAAGTACTCGCACTATTGATCGTCGTACCAAAAACTATAACTGATAGTACCCAGAAATAACGCGGATCGCGCTACTAAATTATACACGGAACCTCGATACGATCAACCGAAAATTCCCCGTGAAAATAAATCGAAGAAATAAACGATATTTCACGCGCCACGGCCGTCTCGATAAAAACGTTCGACACGTTTCGGGTCTCGCACACTCTCAGTTACACAGTCAATCAAATCGGGATCCTTTGACAGAGGTACGCGTTGTCCTAGCACGTGCCCCGAACTTTCGGCGCATTTTGATAACGGTGAACGGATCGCACGTTATCGTGTCACGCACGTGGCACCGATAAAAACCAGACGGCACTCTCCGTTCTCTCGTACCGCGTCGAGAGTGCGGCGATTGCAACGACAAGTGGAGTTGTACTGCTCGATGCGTGCCATCGTTTAATCGACGGGGACTTGTCGAACGGTAGGGACGTAGAAGCGACGTCCGTAGGTAGGGAGGCATCATCGATCCTCGATCGAAACCGCCGTCGTCATGGAGGAAACAGTAATTTCGAAGTTTGTTTGCTGGACAAACAGGTCGTAACGATCCTCGAAAATTTGGTAAACTTTCCCGAAAGCCTATGGAGTGCGCAACGAGACCTTACAAGCTAGAAGAGCGTTCATTTCAAGGTCGGAATATCAAGAGTCCTCGAGTCGTTTGCTGAAAATTACGGCAACCTTCATGTACATGCGGAAAAAGAATTACAAGCGCGCAAGATTGTTTGCAAAGTGGAACTTGCATACTCACAATTCATTTTGCTAGAAATTATTTTGGTAACATATTTTGGTGGCAAGTAACATATTTATGAGTCTGATGGAGACTTTTCTCAGATATTATGTTACGCGGACTGTTGGCCATTTCGTAAAATCGATTTTCGACGATACCCCGGAGAGTCGGTAAGTGAAATTTACCGTATCGCCGACGACCACGCGCCACGTCGTTCTAATTTTGCAGATGTTACTAGCATGCGCAGCGTCCGCGTGGACGCAATCTAGACCGCAACGTGATAAGCGGACATAATAGAATTTGCATCTGTAAATGGTCGGGGCCAATATACGAGATTTCGCGGCCGGCGAGAATGAGAATTTGTGCGATTACCGTTATACATCGCATCTGTGTGCGTGCGCCAGCCTAAAATTAGCGATGGATAATCGCGAGTCACACAAATTTCGATCTCTCTTGACAACATTCATATAAAGGCTGCCCGTACACGAATCATATATTCCCGAAAATGAACCCCCTCGCAAATTTCAATTTCCATTCATCTCGCGATTAAAACGATTACGTGTAGCGTTTGATCCAAATGCAATCTCTTCCGGCACTAATCAGGACAAACAATGTATCTGATTCGATGAAATTTTATTACAGAAGGCAAAACAACCCGTTTATTTGAAAGAATGAAATGTTCCGTCTGATCTTTTTAAATTGTGTAAATCGGATATTTTTATTTGCCATCATTTTTATTTGCAATGTTATATTGCCTGTGCAATATGCATGACAAAAATTTATTTTTATTTATCGCTCACCGATTTGAGCTTACTGAGATAAATTGAGTCATTTAAATAACGAACCATTGATTTATAATGACAAATAGCAAAATATAATCATCAAGCAACGAAATTTAGAACAGATACGCACACAGTAAATTACACAAGATACATGGAGAAGAGATGAACTTTCTTGAGACTCACCTTTAATTTGCGCCTTGCGTTGAATTTCTTCAAGCAGTCCACGGTCTCTTGTCTGTGCACGCTAGATGCAACACGCTCACGTTGCTGAAACACGAAGCAAATGGGGAATGATATCAGGCACCGTCCTGAGGGAACGATTGGATTAAGTCGCCCGAGATTAGATCTTAAGTCTCGCGCGTTTCGTCGAGAATGAAATTTTATTGATGTGCGGGAAAGAGGCCGCCTACGAGAGAAGACGGCAAAAGTACGTTAGCGCAGCGACGATGGAACTCGAAAATACAGAGAGATAACTCGGAAAAACAGTCATCCGTTTAATTAATGTACCATTATCGGCGTGTGTATGTAAAAAAATAAAAATTTCGAAACATTTTATCCTTATATTGTACGAAGAAACAACGTATGGCAAAAGTGTGTCTCGTTACTTTATCGTTTCACATTTATTTTCTCGTTTACGTTATATGCATAATCATCGCGTTTTAATGTATCGAGTTACAAACGTGGCGTATTGTATTTTACATAACATTACAGATACTACGGATATTATGGAAACGCGATACTTGCGGCGAGATTTCTATGTCGCGGACGGATTATTCGAGAGCCGAGTGAGATTACGTTACTCCGAAATTACGTAGTCGCGTAATACAGATCTGAGGTGCATCGGTCGTAGCTAGGCGAACTTACGCAGATCCATGGATGCTTCAGTGCCTCGCTGGCAGTGATCCTCTTTCCCGGATTCACCGTCAGCATCTGATTTATAAGATTCTTGGCCTCCGGCGTGACGGTGTCCCATTCCGGACTCGGATACTGCACAAAAGAAGCGTAGAAACGAAACGTTTATTCATCACCGAAATCTTCATGTAAATAATTATAAGAAAAGTACGCGGAAAGCGCTATTTTATTTATTAATTAATCCAATCCACATGAAATGCTTCAAGTAAAATGAAAGGAGCAAGTTTTCTGGACGTACGAATGGGATGATCGATAACGACAATCCTGGATGCGTTACTCTCCGTCAAGTTACCGAATACGGTATTTTCGGGTCTCTGAAAGAAGTAACTGAACCGTGCGATACGTACATCGTACGATCCGGTCTTGATCTGCGCGTAGAGCCGATGCTGATCCTCGTCCCAGAACGGCGGGTAGCCGACGAGGAGGATGTACAGGATGACACCGCACGCCCATATGTCGACTGGTTTCCCGTACGGCTCCTTCTTCAGCACCTCTGGGCTGAGGTAGCCGGGTGTTCCAGCGAAACCTTTTTATCAATCAGCCAGTTTCATTTCCCGTCGAAGGACACGCGGTGGTTCGCGTACGGGGGATTCGGGGGATCAGGGCGTTACGTGCGCGAAATCACGTCCCGGGTGTTACTACTTATTGTGTAAACTACCGCTCCTCCGCACTTCCAACGCAAACGTAATTGTTCATGGATTTTTGCTGCGTGGGACTTTTTTTTATTTTTCGAATAACGAAACGCGAATTCACCGCCGTGGGAATTCAATTATGAAGCTAGCTGATTAGAATCTTCGCTCTAAGCGTTCCACAAATAATCGGCAACACGTGTAGTTGTATAGTTTTTATTTATCTCTCTCCCAGACAGAACGCGATATTCGAAATTCGAAAATGGAATTGCGCGACACATTTTGGAAAAAGAACGAAACATCGCTACGTAATCACATTGTAAAATATTAATTTTTATGATTACATCTGCTGTGCAACGTGCGATTATAAAAGCCGATAAATATTTGCGAACGTAATTCGCGCATAATGCGCAAATTTACCCCTTAATTCTCCGTAGCGCGATATACCGAAAAACACAGAGCGGTGAGGGACGCAAAATGTTCGCAATTAATGGCCACGAGAGAAACATAAGCCAGACATGTGTCGCGCGACATTTTCGGTCAACATTTTCTTTTTTTCATTTTTACCTCAGGCAATTTTATTCTGCTCTGCCGCATGTGTAATTAATTTTCGATAAGCACGCGTCGCCGTTATGTAATCGCGACTGCAGTCGAAACGCGTAGTCGTTCCAGTGCAGTAAAAGCATGGCCGTGCAATTAAATCGTCTATAGGTACCCTCGAAAATATTACGCCGTTGCGTTAGATTCTTTGGATCAGCGCATCTATTTCGTTAAAGTGCCTTCGCAGCGTACCATAAACCAGATATACGGTTACAAAATGATTTTTACGAATATAGAGAATATAGAGAAAAAAATAAAAAATACATCGGAGAGTCCGCGTTAACGTTACTTTTATATTAAACATTCATTTAGTTTTTGTATAGTCAACCGCACGTTCGATGCGTGTTGCAATATGTAAGTAGAATCATTTAATGCATTACACAATGGCATGCATTAACAACTAGCAGTATTACGATTGAACAAATGTTGACTTTCCCAGCGATAGCGTATTTTTCGATTGTATTAAGCCATCCGCGTCGTTGTGCTGCTCTTTACCCTTTCACGTTTTAATTGTATCATCAAAGCTATGCAATCCCGAGCGGAGAACAATATTAATCTCTTGACATGAGTCTGATGGATCCAGTGCATGCACATTTTCAGCGTTCAGCCGAGGGCACAGAAGGGAAGAAAAAATCAATCGTGGAGGTAAAAGTGAGTGGCGAACAAGCGTTGTGTAATTTACGAAAACTGCGCAGCTGCACAGGCCGTGCTTCTGAGAATCTGATCTCAATTTCTAATTACCGGTTCTTCCATCAGCCTGAAGTAAATTTCATGCGTTCGGCGAAGAATTAAGGTAACACAGTTTGGACGCGATTAAATTTTACACAGGTGTTAACATAACGCGCCTCAAATATTATTATTATTATTATAACTTAATATCTTACATGAAACGGGGAAAAAAATTGTTTCCGGCCGTATGACGAGGAAGTTCAATCGCGAGATCGGGATTTGCGGGTTGCCCGTGCGCGCGGAAAAGTTCAGTATCGGAAAACTTTTCCCGCGCGCAGTTTTGCATAAAAGAGAGCAAAACGAGCCGGCCAGCTGGCTTGGCTGACGGTTTCAACGAGTTCACTTGCATTCAGACATGTCGGTTCGCGCAGAGACGCGTCCGCATACGCGATATACGTAAATCATATGGACAGGCTGTAAAATAGACAGAAAGGTTGAAGTTCACGGGGATCCCTCGCAGGATAATACGAGGAAGAACGACACGGGGGAGAGACACCCTGTCTCATGAGTGCCGCGATTTAAAAATTAAACGCGATAACGAGAAAATTCGCGACTTGGATGCGTCACTGGCATTTTCCGTTAAGCGTGCGCTGTATCCCGCCGTAAGAAAATGATACGCTACGCCGGCTACGCGATAGAAAAGATAATACGTATTGCTGGACATAAATGTACGTAACGACGATGTAAAACTCGAACAAGAATCAGAGACATCATGAAAACTATATTTCGCTCGTGAATTATAGTGTCGGATGTCGCGTTCGCAACTCAATCAATCAATCAATCGCGAGTCTTGCTACAGATTTCTTCACACAGTTCGGTATAAATAAAATAAAATCAACTAAACTAACTAAAATTTTTATTTACATTACATTTTATGATACACGGAATATGTCTTTCATTATGATTAGTACATTTTAAGATATGTTTAAATTTCTCATTTCTTTGGTCGATGCGACGGGGCTTAAATCTCGAAAAATATCGAAGATGTTAGACATTTTTCAGTACAGCGATGAATAGGAAAAGTAGAAGTACTGGCAGTCGATACTTATATAGTGAAAAGGTTCGACAATAACTCGCGCTGAGAATCTCGATGTGTCATCCCGCTGATTTCTTTCTATTATGTAAGCTGACTTCGCGGATAACGCCGACAATCTTCCTTCGAGCAAGCTGAATCAGCCCGCAGCAGCGATTCACGCGGATATCTCGATCCCGCGGTGCGATATGTAACGCGGAACGCCAACAACCCAAAGTGAGCTGAAGTGCGGACTTCTCGGCGACTCTAGTTACAATCGAACGAGCGGGCCGTCGATAGTGCGAGAGAGCCACGTGATTATTCACCGATAACCGATATGCCTGGTGATGGTTCTCATCCAGTCGCGACGACGAAAGGGATGGTCGAGTACTCGCGTCGCCAATTGGGGATTAAATGTCAGGGCGGACCAAAGCGCCGCGACGCACGCTTCTCCCTTCATTGCGGATCGGCCGCAAATAGCATCTCAAAAGCCGGGGGTGCTATCGGGGTGCGGGATTAATCCGGCGGAAAAATCGGGGCTAACTTACCATACCACGCCTGTGCTTCACCCTGCACCTCGATCGCCAGACCGAAGTCCGCCAGTTTCACAGCCGCACCTTTCATCTTGCTCGCGAGGAGTAGATTTTCCGGCTGCAACAGAAAATGCCGGATTCGTCGACGTCGCCGAGCGCGGCCTTTTCGACAATTTGAGCGAGATTCGAGCGTCCCGCGTGATTCGACGTTGAAATTTTGACGTCGCCGCGACGAAACTGAATTATCGCACGCCGATCTGAATTATCGAGGAGATATCTAATTTCGAGATACGTCGGCAAATTTCAAGCTTCTATAGGAAATATCGCCTCGCTAGGGAATACCGGCCTGCTATTATTGTCTAGGTTTTCCGGGACATCCCGTGGAAATCGCGGAAAATAGACGAGGCATTCGACGGAAATGCATTGTGGAAAAATGGACCGGCGCGCTCGCTCGCTCTCTTTATTTCGACGTCGGCTCTGCAAACGCGCAGTCCGCTCGATAAACTCTTTCCCTTTCCCCTCCGCCCTTCCTGCCGTCATCTCTTTTTCTACGTACTTTCAGATCCCGGTGCACAACTCCGTTATGGTGGCAGTGGTGAACGCTTTCCAGGATTTGTTGAATACAGTGCGAGGCATCGGCCTCGCTGTAGAATTCCCGGGCGACGATGTCCTCGAACAGTTCTCCGCCGGTGACTCTGTAAGCGTTTTACGTTTCAATTCCATTTCGCCGTCGCGCGTCTCGCGGAATTGCGCGGGTAAGGAACACGGCGGGGCGGCGGGACGTTTAACCTCGGAAATAAGAGTAGCGTGAATAACGCATGCGGTAAAGTATGCGCGCGCTCCCGTCGGAACGTCGCTTTGCGACGTTCGAGTCTCTTCTTTTGATACGACCCGAGACTTTTAATATTGCATGCGCAAGTAAGAATATACGACGTCGCGAGATTTCCTTGACTCTTCAACTTCAGCGAAAGCTGCAAACGAAGGTCTACGCCCGTGCGTGTCCACGAATATGTAACGTCCATTAAATTTTGATCGAGATAACGCGTCTCTCGTTAGTCTCGAATTGACCTTTTCAATTTATAACCGTGACATCCGATGAAGCTTGGTATTGTGATATATTATTGTACGTTGTCACTACAATAATTCAACTGAAATGTCAGTCAATCACGATATTTTTGCGTTCTCCGCTGACTTTCAAAGTTCGCGTTATAAATATCGAAGGGTTTGCATTACGACCGCAGCGGATCCGCGGGCGAGTAATGCGTGGAATAAAAATCGACGCTAACAATTATGGGATTAAAATACGGCGGGAAGAAGCTGCTGTTATGTGGGATTAAAAAGGGTTGGCCGCTCGCAAGCGGAAGCGCGACGCCGAGAGCGTCGCAGACAAAAAGCGCGGCGGGAAAAACAAACAGGCGAGATGAGATCCCTCATATAACCCGCGGATTAATCGGCGTGGCGGCGCGGCGAATTAGCTAAGTCATGCCGCGCCGGCCGCGGAGGAGCGAGATTTACGGCACACGGTAAATCAACGTTACGAATATCCGGAATGGAGCGCGCGGAAAATTAAATTAGGCGCGGCGCTCTCCACGTCCCGACGTAGCACCGACGGCATTAAAAGACCGCAGATCGGTATCTGCTTGATGCAATTAGAGCCCAAAATTGCCTCGCTGTTGTTCGCTGTCGGGTGCCGGTTAATGGAGTCGCGAGACTAGATGAACGCGATGACTCGGAAATCGCGCCTCCATGCTATCCGTATGATCGTATTGTGCGCTCCCAACACGATCGTAGATCAGGGACTGATCATGTTTTTAATAAAAGTAAATCGCAATGTATATCGCGTCGCTATTATGTATTGGAGATACAAAAGAACCGTGAATAAAAATCTTAAATTTTAAAAGAGTAACGATTTCGTGCACATCTTAGTTTATTGTACAATAAATATAATAAATGCGAGACTATCGATGCAATAATTTGACCTAAATCTGGGAAAATAGTAATGTTCCTTCTCACTAATATACGAAAAAATTTACGATTGACTTGGCTAATATAAAAATATTAGAAAACTATTAAGTCAAATTGAGAGGAGAAAACAAATCACTTGTATCGATATGAATCCGTGAGCCTTCGTTTCATTTGACATCTTAATTGCTACACGATGGGTCCCGTTGAATGTATATTATACGTCGTTCAATCTGATCAAAGAGAGCGGAGGACATGCATGAAATGAAGTTAGTTCTCTAATAACGATTCGGTGTACTTACAGGTCAAAGACGAGATAATGGAAATTCTCCTCTTGTATACTGTCGTGCAATCTCACTGTAACAGAAAGAACAGAGTGTAAAGCTGTTTGTTACAATAGCTTTTGCATTGTAAATGATTCTTATGTCTAGCTGTATCTCTAAAAGTATAGCACAGAAACAGTGCACTTTTCGTGATATATATATATATATATCATTATCATTAACTTTGTTATTTTTTTAGTCTCGCGTGTCTACCTTTGTAATCATTCATATCCGTTAAACGCGAGACAGTAGCTAGAACAAACCGACCCAACAATGATTAATATAAACGTTCTTACGTTTCAGGTCTCATGCAATAATTAATTTCCCGCTTTATTTCATGATAGCCCGTAGTTCATAATTTGTTTAAAATGTCCCTTTCATTTTCAGTATTCTCGATTACCACCGTACCGGCGAAATTTTCCCCGAGATGCTTCTCGCGTACGAAATGAAGAAACGCGCGGCGATCAAGATCACGATCGTAAAATCCTCTTCGTTTAAATTCCACGAGCTCGCGAGCCATAAGCTCAACGACGTGCCGTTTCTAAGCAGTTGCAGTTTCATGTCTAGCTAGCGCTAACATGCCGATGGCATTCGGAAAACCGTTGAATCTGCTAGGTAGTATCGTCGGAGATACTTGAGACGTGCCGCAGTTCTTTTACCCGCCTGTCTTCACTGCCATCATACGATCGTGTCACGTCACTCGAATTTCTGCGCCGCGTTCTCCAACGATTGGCGTCAATTAACTCGGCAACTGGCCGCGCGAAAACAGGCCAAGGATCGCGTCCGATTTATCACGACTCGACTAGACTCGTAAGAAAATGCGGGCGAGAACGAGCACGCTTGATGCGAGGCAAGCGCGATTAATTACTTCGCGCGGCTAATAAAATTGCAAGTACTAAAAAAAAAGGAAATGACATAATAAAGCTATGCAAAACACGGAGATCGATTCTCGGGTGTGAGTAATATTCGTTTGGACGTGAAATGAGAGACAGAAAGCGGTCGCGGTGTTCATTGAGGTCAATGAAGAAGCGTTTCTCGCGCGGGGCGAGAATCAGCTTGGTCGATTGACGCGAATGGAGCTTAATCAGAGTCAAATGAAGACGGGGCTAGATCTTCCATATGCAAAAAAACAACGTATCATGACACGTTCTCTGCATTCGTAGTGTGAGAGCGAAGATCATACTTGGCTAGCACAGACGACGATGACACGATTCTTGAAACCCTCCGCAACGCTGAAGACTTACTTCGCGCATCTAACTCGCCTCGTTTAAACGTCAAGATTACCTAGCTTCTTACTGAATACGCGAGTTTTCATTACGAGACCTGCTGGTTGTTCTTAAATAAACGTGAGTCGTTCATGCATGAGTCGCTTTTGTATAGAACACGTTGATGAATAGAATTTGTATACCTTGTTAACGAAAAGTTGAAGATTTATGAACTTTTGCTAAAATTCTTGTTAAAGCTTTCATTAAAATTTTTTCTCATGGTCATGCTGAACAAGCAATTCAGTCGACGAATGATTAAATTATTATTTCAATTTGCAGGTACTTTGATTATTTAAACAAATGTCCAAAAAGAAAAAAATAATCGCTATTTTGAAAGTATCTCTCATTCATATAAGAAATAAGTTTTCCGACAAATTTTGCATCAAGTTTCGTCTAACGATAGAATTTTTTAGATAAGGGAGTGATTTGTGTCGCGTCGTTCTTGCCTAATTTACCTACATTTGTTCCACCTGTTTGGCGTCGTTTCCGCCGCAATGCGCCGTTCTCTACGCGTACCTGTTTCGAGATCGATCAGCAAAGTGGGTTGCCGACATACCGCCATAATGAGAGCGGAACTTTTCCTGACAGACGTATCGTTTCGCAGTTAGCACGCACCGCGACAACTCGCCCTGGCGTTTCATCGGCGCGAGATCTTGCCAATCAAGCGAAAACCGGCATTTCCGACACCGGCTGTCACCTCGCGTTGACTAGCAAAGAAATTTTAATGAGAACAACATGGATACCGACGGGGGCAGGGGAACCGTTCGTCGATAGAAAACACTATCAGTTATTTTACTCGATTGTGGATAGACATATCAAAATAAATGATAGATCCGTAATGCATCTTGAAAACCTTCTGTCTGACGAGCATTAAGATGAGAAAGTAAGATAAATTTCAGTAAGAAAATTGTTGATAAATAAATAAATGGACAATAAACTAAATTATACCATTAATATTATCATATAATTTAATAGTAATACACGTTAATAGCATTAACGAAAGAAATTTTACATTTGAAAAAATGTAAGGGATTTAAACATGTAATAGTTATTGCTGTTGTCAATTATGAATCCGATAATATCCTTAGTAAAGAAGAAAAAAAAAGAAAGAAAAGAGACGTGATGGGGATTTCGTGGGAGCGCGGATAATCCGATAAACTCACCGCCATTAATATTAAACGGATAGTTCCGGCACATTTGAATTCTTAGAGCTCGTCGCGATTCAAGAGCCGATGAGAGAGTATGACTTTACACTTTCGTCGCACTTTTCATCTTTGGAAGGATCAAAGAGCCATAGAAGACCGGGCTCATCTTCTCTTCCTTTGATACCGCGCTCGATCCAATAAGATCCAAACGGGGCCTCGAGATAGGAAACGAGACGAGAATGAGTATTATCAGAATACGTATCGATGATAGAAAGATAGAGGATACCGATGACAAAAGAAGTATTCTCGAGAAAAACGTCTACGCAAATGACAGGCTAGAAAGGGAAGCTAAAAAGAGTGGATAAATTACAAAACTTGAAAAATGCTCGCTGCATTCACGATTAATTTACTTTTTAAGCCAACAATCTTCATTGGCATATAATAATTATTATAATATTCTTGTTACATCATTTTTTACAATTTAGAATAATAATCTTTTCTCATTGCATACTCACAAACATTTAACGTTCCATTTTATTTACGCAGAATAGTGATTTCCCGTAATGATAACAGTGCTCTGAAAAATCCGAGAAGTAGAAATGTTTTTACAGCTGCTAGCAGTGTCGAGTGCGAGCTAGAGATCGAAATACTGCGTACATGTCAAAGTACACCGAATGCGCCTTTTCATCCCCAGCATCCGTTTCGAATGATCCCCGAGCTCGTGAGGGAAGCTGGGACTAGAATCCATCTTCTCGCCTTTCGATCCCTTGTGCGATCCAATAAAATGTGATCGGAAAACGAGTACGAATACTAAGATGGATATTATTGGCGAGAATTTCTATCGATATGGAGTGGCATGTTCCGTGAGAAACGTCTCAATCTGGACGTGCAAAAAAAGATGTATCTGGAAAGAGAATTGTGGGAGTCTGCCAGGGATTTTGTCCACTCTTCGATTCGTGATAAATGAAATATTATAACGTTACACAAATACACGTGAAGTCCCTGCGCTAATAGCGCGACGATAACGGGAAAAATCGACGGGACGATAACGACTACGGTGTAACCGACGTAAAGAGAAAGAGAGAGAAAGATAACTGACACACAAGTATCGATCCTCGAAGCCACACCTCGGCGTAGCTGTGCGCGGCGCTACGTTGCGATTACATTTGCAAGCTCAAGTCTGCTTGAAATTCCGACTTAAATACTGACAAATTAAAGAGAAGAATCTCAAAGGGGTGAAACTGATTTTTACGCAAATCCACTCAGGAGAGAATTATAATAAGTAAAGAAAGTTTTGTTTTTAAATTCTTCAGTTTAAAATTCTTTTCCAAAATTCCTTTTTTCCTCCGATTTTCTATCGCTCTTCACACACGATACAGAAACGTGTGACCGTTTTGAAACTGTTTTGGAACGTATGACAGGCATTGTGCAAGCAGATATTGGAAGGCGTTCACGAACGCTTCTGGTAGTTCGTTAAGACGGTAAGACGATTACCAGGCCGTCTTCGGCGCACGGAAATCTCGTTACCCGGCAGCAGCCCTCGCTATTATCCCAACGATATAGTTCACCGTCTCTAAACTTGCTTTACTCCTGACTCGATGCAGAGAGATTGACCGACCCACCCGAAAATCACGATCGCGCATTAGCACGGGGCATGACATGGAATAGCGATTATCTACTAGTAGTAGAATTACCAAGGATACAGGTTTCATCAGGAATTACTTTCACAACGAATGCGTTCAGTTAACATGATAACAAAAAAATGCATTAATTTATGCATTAATGTGTGCGGCAGTTTATTTATCCTTATTCATCATTATTGACTCTTTCTCTAGATTACTTTGTCATGTTTTTCCATGTCGCTGGAACCGTTGTCCGATATCGAATATTCATCGTGGACAAATGCGTTCTCAAGCGCGTTCCACGCATGGGCTACGCCCACAACGGCCCATCAAGCACGAGACTACAGAAAGGTTTTTGGAGAGCAACCATGTCGTAGTTCACGACACGTTTCTTCCGATGACACTCGCGATCGTATCCATCATGCGTGTCGCATGAACGGGGAGGGTGAGACACGCGGCGGGCGGAAAAAAAAACACGAGTTAGAGGGAGGAAGGAAAAAATGAGGCAGGGAACGAAACGAGCCCGACTGACAAGCAGAATCGATAGGTATCACTTGTTGACTCGGGGCGAACGTGAGTTTCCTGTGGCACGCCATTACGCGGGAAAATATCGCGATCGCGTTTCCACGCAACGGAGAACGCGAGGACGCCGCGATTCATCGCACCGGGTCGAGTCCGCTCGGCGAATAGAGCCATAGGATGAATAAAAGAAACCCTCGTCTGCCGATCGCCCAGGTCCTTATGAATTATGGAATTTTCACTGCTACTCGCGGTCAGATTGCTCGATCTAACAAACTCGCGGAACTTCTCGACGTCTAGCGACACCAACTTGATTGCAACTCGATCATCACTCGATCATCTATTTGTATCTATCTACAGCATGCACCAGTTCACTGAGTGCGAAGAAGAATCCCGCGGTTGCTTTTATGTGATTCCTGTGCTCTCGGATATTAATCTTTTTGCTGCACATGACGTATCGTGTACGTCGTCGAAAAGTAGCTCTTTGGTTGTTTAAAGCTTTTACACACGTAAATATCCTAATATGTATCCCATAACTATTTGCACGTCTCTTGCACGAGAATGTTACCATTGCGTTTGCGGCTCTAATTTCGGTCATCTATCTCGTTGTTGCATCATCCGATATCGAAGCATACGGATCATTTTTTGGGATTTCAAGCCGTCATTTTAAGACTTGAAACTAAATATTGATTGTAAGTGGGCTCACTGCTTATGGTTTTGTGCGTATCACTGAGCTAAATGTCGTGAAAATTAATCAAATTGAATCCGAAAGAGAAATTTTTCTGTGAAACTCGAAAGCCGGTGTGCATCAATTTCAATTGCAGCGATCTCTGATATTCAATATGAAATAACTTGGAGATTAATATCAAATTTAATTTCTCATAAAACGAAATTTACTGGAGGTTAAATGAAACAGGTTTTATCATATTTTTTTATAGGAATTTTATTATATAAAGTAAACGTGAAAAACGGCAAATGTTTAATCTGCAGCGATTTTTCACTTTTTCATGTTAATTATGCTAAAAATTAAGTTTTGAACAGATGCGCATCGATCGGTATTATGAGGTTTAAGAGAGTACAAAGATGAAACTTTTCCTGATAAAAACTACACTTTACATTCTTTCATTTTTTAGATAATCTTGCGTCAATTGCCTTATCCGAACCGACATTGGCTTCCTGTCGTGGCGGAAAATCGTTATTATCTCTCGCTGAATGTACCTCGGATATTTATTTGCACGAATAAACGTGGCAGTGCAAATTGTCACATTGCCATTTATTATAAAGCGTCATCTCTCTTCCGATCTCTTGCAATTACACACAATTTACGAGCGTAACACAGGCGATGTGTTCGGATATTCGCTTTCTCAGTGTCCTTCGCGCGACAATCGATGCAGCCTTTAGCACTATCGATATTCAATACCGGAATATTCCGAGATGATTTTCCGAAAAATCGCGTCGTACCGCGCGAATGTCTGGAAATTCCAGCGGAGATCGATTGCAAACGTGTCGCCGCCACTCCCAGCACTCATTTTGACAATTTTTCGCGAAATGTACGAGACTGAGTGAAGCAAAATCGCGAGTATTCGCGGGGGTAAATGCGGGAGTAAACGCGAAGCGTACTCGACTCAACCGGATGCCGAGTATTGATCTGCATTCTGTTCGTTGCGCGTGCTTTTGTGTCCCGCGAGGGATTCGCCAAGATGCTGCAACGAGAACGACAAGACGGCAGCACGTATTTCGTTGCTCTGTGCAAATCCCGCGCTTCAATGGCAGGTCAAGGTTCATCGCGAAACAAATGCGCGATCTTCGAGAAAATTTGCACCGTGCCACTGCTCCGGAACAATTGCACGAACAGCGAGCAAGATTGCACCACATTCAGTGGAACCATAGATACCGGTGGATACAAAGTGGCTGATCTTAGCTCTGAAGTTTGTTGAAAGGTGATTCGTATCGTCAATAAGAAATCTACAGAAGAATACAATAAAACTTAAGAGCGACAAGATAATTAGGATTTTCTCGAGGTGATCTCCGCAAATATCTTCAACGATATCTTCAACAATATAATTATATCGAACGGCATTGTGTACCGTTTTCGCAGTACTTAGCTGCGCTAATAGCTGTGTCGCTAGTGATGAAAGTCGACGAATAGACCGTCCACAGCGGCGGTGATCCGCGACTTTCGCCACCGGCTATACTTGTAAAAAGATAAACGATTATCTTCGCTTGGGAGCACGTATTGTCGATACAATGTCAACAATTTCGATTGTGTGACCGTCGCCGCGATGTATTACGAGTGCCGCGCCACTCGAGCATCCCCTCGATCAATGAAATTCGTTTACGAACTCGACAAAAGGAACGAACGTCGCCCAACCATCCTTTCAGTCTTTTCGCGTTCACAGAGCGAATTGAAAAACGCGAGCGGTGGTAGCGTCCGATGCGTCGATGCCCATTCAATTAATAGAAACATAATATTGGCTTGGCTACGCTATCAAGCGTATAACCACACTGAAGAAAAGAAAGATAAGTTACCCCCTCGCCAATTTAGCGCCACATAATAGACGGAATTTTTTGTGCAAATGCATTCAGATTTTATCTAAACATATTACAGACATACATTACATAAGTCATAAATAGATCATAAATAATTCTTAATTCTGCAATGTGACGGAACCTCTATTTATAATAAAAAAATATGTATAAAAGTGTTATAATTTCAATCAATGTAATAATTCTATCAATGTAATAATTTGTAATCAGTTATTATTAAAATTGCGTTTCCGATAAAATTGCGACTTCCTCTAAAGATTTTGAACAAGATTTCTTGTTCGGCCGCTCCGTTTTTGATAGATTTCCAAATGAGCGAATTGTTTATAAAATAAAAGAAACTTTGAAGTACTCTCACATCTGAAACTCCTCCGAGTTCATTGCACGAGCGTGAACGTTCGCGGAACAATAAACGAGGAGGTTTAAACAAATGGGAAGGTACTCTCGTGGGACAGCGGTCGTTTGTGTCTCAAGTCGGTTTCGCCGAAAGGCAGACACCTGTTGTCGGCGAGCGAACATTGTAAAGAGAGATCTTCTCGCTCGTTCGAGCATCGCTAGGATCAATCCGAGGCAAATCCTTGACGCAAAAATGCGCGGAAACACACGCCAAAAATTTCCCTCGGGAACACGCGCGGCCGATTGGCTCGCATCCAGATTGCACATACCTGGTGCACGGGTCTCGTGCGGATTGTATGGTCAATTCAAGGCCGCAGCAGCGTGCGTCGTATATGCGAATAATGAGCAATTTTCGCTTGCATCGCGCCGAGAGAGAAGCGGGACGTGAAAAATTTCAAGTTCGGGATCAGATGCCAAAGTGGTTGTGTATCGAAATTACTTTTTCAAGGATTCGTTCATAACGGTGCTGCACCCTTAATAGTGTAGAATGGCAAGAAGATTGTTTTAGTTTTGGAAACGCGACGTTGTAATTTTAGTTTTGTTTTAATAGCGCGGTGATCGCGTTCAGTTTGATATGCGGTTGACGATTTATGTTACTTTGTTTCCGCGGGCGACCACGCAGCGGCGTGAGCAGCGCGAGGGGAGTCGAGATCTGGCAACGAGCGAGTCAAGACGTGTTACGCGCAAGCCAGTTGTTACATTACGTTCTTCTATTTTATTGTACCGTATCTCAATAAATTCTTGTGTGGATCATCAAGGATTCTTGTCATCTTTATCCCACTTTCGATAACATCCCACAATAGTTAAACTTTCAAGCTCGTGAGAGTGAGATTGTGAGACTGAAGACGTGCATCGCGTCCAAGTGGGAGCTTGAGCGCTGTAATCGGCGCGCCGGCTCGCATTTATATCAATTAGCGACCGTCATTTATATTAATAGAGCGAGTCCGTTCCCATCGTCGTTTCCAGTGAACGTAGAAGCGACGCACAAGCAACGCGCTGGTAAGAATTATTGACGCAATCGGAATAAAGCGTTTATTTGCTGGGCGTTCGATTCGAGAACTACCAAAAGTGAATCAGCTTGATTATAATTCGCTCCGAGACTTTCAATCGGAGATCCGCGTGATCAAAAGTCACTTAATGAAGATCGAAAAGGTCAAGGTTCAATGAGTTGCTGTCATGAAGATGAAGCCGTGAACTATTCCGTCTTAATGCAGCAATTAATGTAGTAATTTAATATTTTTACGCAGTACATTCGTTTTATCTAGATCAATGTAAACGTTGACATTCGTTTGCAGATATACACAAAGTATTGTACAAGCAATAAAATTTATTAAATCTTCTTTTTAAAGTCAAATGTCAATCAAGTTTGCGAGAGTTGTACCAGCGGTATCGTTTAACTCCTGAACTATCAGACTTTGAAAATTATTTTTGGTAGTTATATATTTAAGTTATGCGAAAAAAGGGAGTTTAGAGTAACATGCTACTTGTGAATTTGTACCAACAGACTACCCACAAACGGCTTATTTCATAAAAGTCTCATTTGAAGAGACCAACAATGGCACAAAAAATATCACAATTTCCAAATGAGCATCACAAAACAATGAAATTAAGCATTTAATTAAAACAAGAGCTCAGTCGCGAGTAGCAAAAGAAGGATTCCTCCCAAGGATATCGACGGGCACAGTAAGGATGCGCTCGCCAGCGTCCGACGCGTATTAACACGCGTTTCACGTTACCGCACCGCGGAATCGATACGTTTTCATTGGCCATAAATTTTCTACGATCATTCTCGTGTATCTGCCGCGGATGCAAATTGCCTACTTACACGCGAGTGTTGGGCGCCTGGGGCAAGCGCAATTGCGGAAGTGGTCGTATAATAGAAAACCAGCGGTGAACTGCCACCGGCGCAGCGACTGCACGCGCTCGCCCCCGCGGGAGGGTTCGTTGCCGCTTCGGGAGGGTGGCGAGACCACCGTCGGATTAATCGGGACCGTCTAAATTCGCGTCGTAACGGTGAATCTCCATTTGACCGCGACACGCATGTCCGCGATGCGCCTCACTTAAGAGATTACGTGCGATCGGAGGTAGCGCGTGTTCGATCGACGTAATGCGGGAAACGTTTGGTGAACGTGAAACGCTGCCGTCCATACTCCGCTCAATTTATAGAAACGCAAAGCGAGAAACGTGTCGTGATTAATGCGAAACGATAACGAGGTGACGAATAAATGCGCATCGTTTCGTCGGTGCTTTGGTGTGATCGAAATAAATGGAACAAAGGGTAATTATAATACTGTGTCGAGGCAAAAACCGCTCTGATCTCGTGAACTGTGGAAATTACAATGGCTGTACGGTTATACTTTTTGCCGCATTCTCCGCTTTTTACGTTAATATAATTTATATCTCCGCGCTCGCGCGCACGCGTACGCTCCAAAGTAATCATCAATTAGCCGTACTACTGTATAATATACGCACGAATCGTTGAACATTATAATTTATTTATAACTTTAACCTTTCGACGGCGTAACCATAGTTAGAGATAAAGTACAAAATATATCACGTAAAGGTTGTTATATAAGTAAAGTTTGCATGAAACTTTAGCGGCATATCTTTTGGCAAATTTGGACTCTACTTTTAGTCGACGAGAATTTCAACTCCTACATAATTACGAGATTATTTAACATTGAAAATTGAAGAATTCTAGCAAACTCGGGCTCAGAGAGATGCCAGACAAACAGACAACGGAACTTTGTTCTTGAGTTAATTTCAAGTGCACTCCACTTTAAAGCGCCCAGATCTCGATTTGAAATTTTGTTTACGAAGAATAAAAATCTCAAAGTTGCCAAAAACGACAGTACCCAATTAAACTTCAAGAAGAAGTCGTACCAGAACTCATTAAGGAACACGCGGAACATTGAAGTTTAATAAAAACTTCGCAAAGCAATTTACAAATTCTTTATCCTTGTACTCGCTATTATCGAAATGAAAAATTCTTTGTGATATTATTTATAATGAGATGTTATTATATGTTTTCATCGCATTATCCGAGGTTCACGAGACGATGAGAATGGCAAAGCGCTTTCATGTGATTTAGATTGATCGCCGTGGCATTTTCCAACGACGTCTTAAGACGCCAGTAATGCGCGGAAAATCAAATTACATGGAAGCCACCACGAGCCGCACAGTAGAGCGTGTCAAATCTAATTCGCGCTTCCACTCCACGCTAAAATAAAAACACGAGCATACGGAACCTTGAAGTGAGGTGTTCCGAAAAATTTCTAGAATTACGCTGTCTTCGATTTTTAAGAATAACTTATAATAATTTTTAAGAATAATTCGACTTTAAGTATAATTTATTAACGCCATAATCTTGAAGCAAATTATTGTTCTAGAACTTGCGTAGGATACTTTAAGATTGCGCAAATTCAAAATAAATGTTCAAATCGAAAGAATTGTTGGAAATGAATTGTTGTAAATGAGTAAATCAGGAACGAATTTTCACGATACTTTTTATCTTCTTGTACTTGAAAAACAATAAGGATTAAATGAAGCAGATAAAATCCACACACGCTTCCGCCGATAATAGAATCAGCGTAATTCAATCAAGCATATCTCGAATCATCGAGCGAAAAAACCGACTCATCAAACATTTAATATGCTTAACTTGTAGTAAAATATAATAACGCCTAATAAAATTGTTACAAAAACAGGCGATAATTCACACAAGTCGAGAGTATAATGATGAGGCACGAGATTAATTGCACTTCGAACAATATACATTAAATATACGGTAGAGAGAAAAAGAGAGAGGGAGGGAGAGAGAGAGAGAGAGAGACGCGATTTACATTTTATCTAGATTACGCCACACATGCAATATTGTGTGCACGACAGTTTATTCATGAGTGAAACAACGTAGTGAAACGGCATTTAACTTTTTCCACCGTTTTGAAACGCCATTTAAGTATCACGCTCGGCGCAATCGGACATCAGATTAGAGATTTGACGTTGAACCACGCGCGCATGACACATTTTGCAGACGTTCGCAATACGAAACTAAATTCCGGCGTACTTACATAAAAACTTATATCGCTATCATATTTTTTACTCGCCAAAAACGAATCATCGAGAGTTCTTGCGTTTTTCCACCGTCAGATGGGTCTGATTGCCGAAAAATTAAAGTCCAGCAGATGGCGGTTAACGAGCTTCTACGGCTTAACGGCTGAGAACGTGTGTCCAGATCCCATAATCCCAAATGTAATTTACCCGTCCTCTCCCCATTCCGACCAGGATATTTTCTGTCGACACGCACCGATCGATCGACGTCCCTTTATGTACGAGTGGATGACATTCACAACGTGGCCGCGAAAGTTCGGAAAAAAGGCAGCGTGCAACTTGTCATATTAAAACGAAGATAGGAATACAAATATTTGCCTGAAAGAATTGTCATGGGGATTTTGTCGAGCGACTTGATGGAGATATGTAAACACTTTTGCATTTTGCACAAGTTGCTTGCCATTTACTTGACTAAATATACGATAAGATTGCCATTTAATCAAGTAACGCTTTAGCGAGCTTTCATTTTCCTCAAACTGCGGGATTTATGTTCATCGTAAACGGACGTACATTTTCCGAGATGATTCGTCTGATTCTATGAAAACATTTCTTTATCTTTGCGATAGAAACGAACATAATATTGCAATTTCTCGAAAGGACGATCATTCGCATATCATAAAGATTTTCGCTGCATTAAAAGAAATATCGAGCGATATAAAGGCAACGATCGGGACGAAACGTAAGAAACGAAGAATACCGAAGGCACTCGAGTGTAAAAGTGAAGTTATTCTTTATTCGTCATTTCGTTTATATCTTCTCTTTCTCTCTCTTTCTTTATTGAATTCCAATATCGTGCCCGGTCTCTGATATTATCGGTTCGATACAATACAATCGTTATGAAAGAACGCAGTGATAGAAATCGCAAAGAGCGATTCAGTGATGTATGTCATACGAGAACGTTGTTCCATAATCCGTACAATATCCATAGAGAAATTTCCACAATAGATCACGTAAGATCTATAATGCAATTGTTATCGCTTACTGCCATCGTGATGTCCGATTAAACGATCCGTCGTGATAGGGTTTAATTTTTCTACACGATCATTGTAATTTACTGCCGGAGATAAGTAGCGATTGCACGGGCCGCATGTCCGACTAAAGCGAGTGGTATCTACTCGCGATGCCTGCCACGTATACGCTGCGCGATCGTGTCACGTGCGGATCATTCATCATTTCGCCTCGAAACGCCTACTTCGATTAAGTTCCAAGACCCGCCGCCGATATCGATTAGTGACTCAATTTAATTATCCTCTAATGACATACTCGAGGCTGGCGTAAAATTAGCATGCAGACGAGGCTGCTGGACGATTGCTATTTCTTGTCGTCCCCAGTGCCCACCTCAATTGAAGCACAACCCCCGTCAGCGTAAAAATTGACAGAACAGTAAAATTGACTTACCGATATTTGGGTGCTGCAGCTTTCTACATATCCGCGCCTCACGCTCAAGTTTCTGGAAATCTGCAACAGTAAACGCATTAATGATAGATTAATATTATAAAAGCGTTCGGTAAAAGTACTTTAAATAACAGCATATAAAGCAAGCTGTCGCACGTTCTAATTATAAATTACATCTTTGCAAATGGACGTGAAAGCATATTCCGATTCGATACCGCGCGGCCGTTAATTGCGTGGGTTTGCGGCTGAAACGAGCGATCGCCGGACGTCGCGACGAAATCGAATTTCACAACGAGGTCCCTCGACGAGTTTTCCCGGGGCTAATTCACTAAGAGGGACGAGAAAATTGCATTTGCCGATGGCAGAGTCATTTTGAGGATCATTTCCCGTTGCCTTCTTACGTACGTCGTGGAATCGGCAATCGATTCGCCGCGTAATATTTGATGGCCGCTTGATGAAAATAGCTCGAGACGCGGTACAATGAATATTGCAGTAAAAACGTATAATGACAAAATAATTTCTCTCGGCAATTTTACACTTTCTGCAGACTTAAAACAATGCATATATTTCCTCTTATTAAAAAAACAAAAGAGTATTAGCGTGTCGCTGACTTTATAATTTGTAATGTCAAATGTAAAACAATGTATGTAAATTCATGCGTAATAAAAAAATTTGCATTCCCACGCTACCACGATAGTTTTTACTTTATAAATTCTACTTCTTTTATAACCATGAAAACAAAGCGTTGGGACGCCGAGTTACCATAGCGTTATCTCATCGCGGCGGTCGTTAGCCGTTCTCGGGCTAAAGAAGCAGGAAGAGAGATCTTAAGGGACCGGAAGCGACGAGCGCTCAGGTTGTACGAGCGGAAAACGCGAGGAACGCTAGGCAAATTGGCGAACGTGCTCTCGGAAGGCTGCTTGGCTTTCGCGCGCGCCTGGAAAAACCAGGTTACTCGACGGGGTCGAGTTTTCCCTGCGGTATGCTAAAGAGCCTCGTTCGTCGTTCACGAGCCACGCGAGAGATAATCATCGTCAGAGTACGGAAAAACGCATACTCGCACGCACACGTGCACATGTCCGGAAATATCGCTGATGAATTTCTCTCTTTTTTTCTCTTTTTTCCTCTCTCCCTCGCTTTTTTGTCGACGTAGCGACCGGAAATGATTAACACCGACACGACCAGTAGTTTATGATCCTGCGACGGTCGTTCGCTTAACTTAAGGGACCGATCGAAGATTGCGAAGGGTGTAGCGAGCGCGGATGTCGAGTTTCTTTGCTACTTTATCGTGAATTGCTTCCTCGCAAGCGAGCGATAAAGCGGCCGCGAGCGGACACGTTAATCGTATCGCGTGCCGAATAAAATATAAAACGGATCATTTAATGGCTTTAACGGCTGTTTTCAAGTGAATTATTAATCGCGCAATAATATACATTAATACGCAAGTGGAGATCCTCGTAGAATTATCAATGCGTGAAATTATCTCGTCGTTGTTGTTGTACATTGTTGTAGTACGGCGGATTTTAAATTACCTACCTTCCTACACAAAAGCATAATTTTAGAGAAAGATTGTTTTAATAAATTAACAAAAATAGATTGTGCAATCCCCCGCAATACACATGCGATATTAAAAAAGTATCTTGAGGTTTGCCTTAAAAAAAGAGGAAAATGAACGTTCACTTATAATACATCTAGTTGAACAGTCAGTTGGTCTGTTGCAACAAAAAAATTAATATCCGGTAAATCGCTTTCACGCGAGAAACTTTCCGTGTCCCTTGCTTGCCAAGTCGCAAGCGCAACTTTCGTATTACGTACGTCGCGTCCTCACGTCGCTTATCACGATTTAATTATACGAGAATAACAATTCCCCAAGTGTCACGAGACAATTGCTCCCGGCAAACGCGATCGCATACGCAACGAGACACATAAATTGACCGACGAATTCAAGCGGACGTGCCTGAGACCGAGGCGGAATGATGTCGCAGCGCTTGCATCCGACGAGTGTGGTCGCAAAGTTGCGATTCGATTAACGTGCAGATAACTCAGATCCTACGCGACGACTCTCTCGTCGCGATTATCTCGTCTGTGAGCACGTCGTCGCCATCAAGACTCTCTTCTCGTCTTGTCAAGCTCTCTGTCTCTCCTCGCCATCATTCGCGACACGATTCCAATTGGGAGCGAGCTCCCACACGAGCGAATTTACGCGGATCTTCTACTTCGTGCTCCTCTTTTTCCGTCTATTCATCTCGCTTTCAACTTTCTCGAAGGCCGCTAAAACGCTTTAAGATGCACTGCCATGTCTTACGTAAAAAATCGAGTTACGTAACGAGGACTCACGTAACGCGACATTTTGCCGTGAGCCAGCGAGCGATCTCACGCGTTTCAATGCGCGGTCTTCGCGGAGATGCTCGTTCGATTACGTAGATTTGCACGCACGAGAGACGCGGACAATCATCTCGATCGAACGCGTACTGCACCGTACAAATTCGCCGTTCTTCCTTCCGCAGACGGATTATTTATTATTTATATATTAAGCATGTCTCGATGCACCCTTGTTAATTGAGTGAGACGCGTCTGGATAACAGCCCTTGCGATCATCCCTCTCTCTCTCTCTCTCTCTTTACTTACCCGATAATTAACGCGATCTAAAAAAAATATATATCTATAAAGAGGTAAAAATGCGAGAGGAAGGTTGCGCGACACGTACACGCACCTGTACACGCACACACACGTACCACAGGCGCGCATGTGTTCTTCGAGCGAATCATTTCCAGCAGGTTACGTGTAGCGCCGATCGAGCTCGTTAGAAGAATATATTTTCTTATTTTTATCCTGTTATGGAACGCTCTGTGCGGCGCCTGTCTTGGTGTGCGTATGCATCTTTTATAAGAATTATCCATGCTTACTTATACGAGCGGCCGATCGATCTGCGTCTCGATAATCTATACGCCAGCTATAGCGCAAGTGTTAAGTACGCAGATTCTTCGTATCTGTTATATAATAACATGTTAATTAATTCATACGTTCGTACGTATTAATTCAATTCATACGTAGAGGTATACTGCAAAATCGTGAATCGCGATGCCGCGTTAAATCACTTACAAGTGCCGTGATCCTCGCGTGTTCGCTTGAGCCCTTCGCTTAGGGCGCGAATGAGACGAAACGAAACATAAATGTGAAGAACTGCGTACAATGCACATATGAGCGCTTTTTCTAAATAGAGATTTATCTTTAGAAAGCATATATATCTTCCATGACTGACTACTTTTAGGCGGCTTACATGTACACCCTCGTGAAAAGGCTAAGAACTTGCACGTGAAATACAAGTGCGCTGGCATTCGATGTGAGATGACTCGAGAAGCTCGCAATTCCTTGCGAGACCGGCGCAATTAGTTGCGCCCCTCCGATAATTACGCGATAAAACGCGTCGACTTGACGAAGGCTCCGCTGCAAAGGCGAGCATCTAAGGGCGCGTCCTTAGACGTGCTCGTTCCGCTTCGCTTTTGCGTCACCGAGAGGTTGATCTTTTCCGTTGCAAGGCCGATCCTTGGAAAGCGGCCATCCGAGGTGCACGCTTACCTGCCATCCGATGGAGCGCGAATGTCACGCGAAAGCGTCAGTAATAAAAACCGTTGACGGTCGCGCTCGCTTATGCAAACCGATCGCGAGGCAGCCTGCGGAGAAAGTGCGGAGCACCCTTGATCTGTCGTGCGTGATAAGGCTCTATCAGGGTGATGGAGTATTTTTTCCCCTCTTCATCCGAACGGCAATGAAGGCGTCCCGTTATAGGCACCTCGAGAGAAACGGCCTTCTTCAGTGAAACGCACGAAAAACGCATGCATTTTGTATCCTGTTAGGCGAAAAACATCTTTCAGAGTCTCGCAAAAAATATATTTTTTCTTAGAAATCTTGGGGAAATAGAATAATAAAATATTGGCAGAAGAGAGAGAGAGAGAGAGAGAGAGAGATTTGGAGAGAAGTAATTTTAAAAAATTTAAAGATACAAAAATTCTTTCTTTCCTTAATTGGAAAATTAATTGCTAACGATATAGTTGTCAAGAAACAAACAACGCGAGAAAATCAATTACGAGTCACGAGAACGAGATTAATTTGTAAACGAAATTGGGTGTGTGCGTGCGTGACATGACGATCGAGAATCAGCTGAGAAACTTCAAGCAAAGGCAAAAAGAGATCGAATGAAACCGATGAGCGGAGACGAGCGCATGTGTGTGTGTATCAGTAGCAGTCAGCCTTCTTGTGATTCCCTTTGTGGTCCAAAGCCACGAATCAGAAATTCAAATCACCGCCGACGAAATTTTGACCGTGCCGCGCGATTAATTATTCGTCGCGCCGAAAGAGAGAATCGCGCCATGCGAACGAGTTTCCCCAACAAATTGCTCCCATACAATAACTTTTGCTCATAGTAAAAAAGCCATATCGATCAATTGCAAAGTAAATCTACTGGTTCCGTTCGTGAATAAAAATGTTCGCGTATCGAGGCAATTTGTAATAACGTGTCAAAGTTTAACTCGAATACAGTTCCATTGTGGTCCAGAATCGATTGTCTATAACTGCTAGTTAGCGTTATGTAATGTCAAGTTCTCTGCAAACGCTTCTTTCTTGCTTTCACACGTTATTTTTTTCACAATTTCGCTTCTATCTTCGTACATATTGAAGTATATATTGAATAAGTCAAAAAGTTCGGTTCAATTTTATCGTCATACTTTATTTATTGCACTCAGTAGAAACAAAGTATTCATCAGCCAAGTAATCACCATTGTTGTTTATATACTACATGTAAATTGATTCGCAAAATTGAAAATCGAGCTTTCTGATTGATCTAATATTTTGACGTTATAAAAGCAATGGCCAACAGCCAATTCAAAGTTGATAAAGAGAAAAAACATTGATCACATTATACGCTGAATCGAATTAAATTAAACCGAATTAATGCACCGTGAGAAGCAGAGGACAATATTATAAATTGTATTGTAGCTCGTTATTCGCAGCTGCGAATCGTTAGCGCTGTCGATGGTGCATTTTTAATCAGCTGTTATTTTCCCCGTAATGTTCTAGCGAATGCAACAATTCGCACATGTCAATTAATACATTAATGCAATATCGATCGCCACCGTCAAGGGCAAAACAATGCGTAAATGGACGAACGAAGGAACAAACGGCGACCTTCCGCGTGTGATCCACGGGAATGCACTTGAATAATTTCAAGCACGAAGAGCGGCCGCACGTGCGCAATGTGCGAAAAAAGCACGGAAAAAGCAAAAGAAATCTATCCTGCCAGGCGAGAGGCTGAAGAGGGGATGAAGACCGCGCTCCCCACACTCGACCGCGCAATCTCGGAACCGGAAATGATGGGAAATGACAGCCAAGAAGAGTCGAATCGCGAGGAAATCGAAGAATACCTTCCACCTCTTCATACAACGATTGGCCCGCGCGGCTCGCCGTTTTTATCCTTCCTCCCCCGCTTCTCCTACACCCTCTCCGACGCGAGCTTTATTCGTTGCGCGGAGCGCGTACGCCATATTGCGGAGGCCGCGGCCGCCGTTAGGTCAAGAGGTTACTGGAGCAAGGTCGCGGCCTGAACTGAATCGCACAAGCGAACGATTCTTACCCGAGAGAACCGAGAGAACAAGAGAGATGAGAGGAGAGGAAGAGAGAGAGAGAGAGAGAGAGAGAGAGATGCAGGTAGACATGAGAGAAAGACAGCAGGAACAGCGGCAGAGAATTCCTCTTTTACCCTGCCATCTTTTTACCCCTCACCGGCATCCGCATCCCGGCGAGACGCTGCCGAAGATAGATTTATCTCACCGCATCGCGCCCGCAGAAAATGGCTATAAATTGAATGAGGGAGGAAGGAAGTGAGAGGTACGGAAACGAGTGCACCGGGTTTCGCGGGAGGAAATTATGCAATTCCGAGTGCTCGCGAGTCGCTCGATCGCGGCGAAGATGAGATGCGCCCTTTCTTTGTCGACGTTCCCCCTTTCTGTCTCTCTACGTCTTAATGCATATTTACGCACGGAAGTGAATCCAGATCAAGCGATGCGGACTGGTCCAGAGGAATTCGCCACCGGCAATATATATTTATAATTCGACACGCGTGTCGAGGAAATTCCGTTATTATCATTTATGTGAAACGTGAAATACATCGCTGATAAGAATAAGAACGACCAGGAACATTTTATTATTTGAGTAGAAGAAAGTTGAGTATAGAATATACTTTATTTTAATATTAATAAATACAGTATACATAAAAAACTGATCAAAGTTTGAGTCAAAACGCTGAATGTACTTCAGTATTAGATTACTTCTCGCCCCTGATAAAGTGAACCGAAATGTTCACACGAAACGTCGACACCAAACTGACAAAAAACGCGACTTCAACCCGGAGGTCAGAACCGATAGTGTTTGCTGATTGGAATTATTCGAATCCACAAACTACTAAATAAAGACAATAATGGAAATATTTTACAACAGGAAACGTTCCTCTCCTCTCCCGTGCTTAGTCGAGGCACAAAGCCAGCAAGATTCGTGCGCCTGGACGGCTCAGAAAGTCAGATCGTCCGTTAACGTCTCCACTCTCTTTCTCCGTTCTTTTGTCTTTATTTCCGCAAGAATTCTTGCCCTGCCACACTGAGCGCGACACGCGACCCTCGAGGATTCCTATCGAGTTCCGAAGATATGGTCAGGCCGTTTGAGTTACACGACACTGCCTTAAGTGAATAATGTTGCGCTCTAAAACGAATGACACAATCGCAATTATTCTTTCACAAACTCTGTCAACGAAAAAATAAAATTGTTACAAGTACGAGAACCTTATCGCATGTTTTTCTAAACGCTCGCTTTTGATATATTAAAAAATAGATAATTTCTAAAAAAGAGAAAAATTCTAGTTCTGAAAAAATTGTAGAAATAGTGACGTAACTTTTCGATCGATATGCTTTTTCGCGAGTTGTATTTTTATATAATTTTCCCGATATGCAACGCGACGTGAATCGAGGAAATTTGCGTGAGATTTAAAACGAATGAAAAGCGCGAGGGGCTTTAATTCAGGCGAAGCACACGTTAATTTTCCACTGCTCCTAACGTAATGTAATTATTTGGTCGGCGTTTCAATGCTGCACGGCTGTTTAAGCGCTCGTGAATATTGCATTATGCTCACCTGACGAAATTTCTTTCGCGGTAGCTAACCGCAATTTACAATTGTACGTGAAACCGCATCCGCGCTGCAGCTGAATTAGAATGGCGTTGGATAGCGTACGCATCGTTGCGTTCGATCGAGTAATCAAAACAATATTGCGTTAATTGTGCTGACTGAATTGCTATGCCATTTCAGATGATCGTGAATCTGCATTTTGCGAATGTTACTTCCCTCCAATTTATAAGCATAAACGGCAAGTGTGGCTCCGCGATAAAACTGCGCATTATAATTTCGTAGAGCGAGGAAACACTTTTAAACACTTCTAAAATCTGACATGACTTACATATTATCAGTTTCTAAGACGCTTTTTTTCTAAATATCAATAAAACAAACTTGGAGACAATTACTCTACCGTCTCTCTCAGTGAGAGATGAGCAAGTTATCAAGGAAAGTTAGATAAGTGATAAAAAGGAGGGAGGAGCATGAATATCGCGCGAAGATATCGCGCACTCGGGATGCAAGCAGCTAATTCGCCGATTCGCGCGCAAATTCGCTCGTGGAGGGACAAGGGGAGGGGTTTAATTCGGCCCGTTTGATCGTATCTCGCGTTAGGCGTCCCTTCTATCTGGCCGTCCCAGGCACTGCCTTCCCTGGCGATACGCGACGCGGGCGCGATCGCATCTCAAAAGAGACCGATATGCATTTTCTGCACTGACGATCGCCGTGTGGTACTGGCAGCTACGTTGCATCCGCGAGAGGAATGCGCTGGCAAATTGTCAACGGCGCGTCGCACTCTCGTTGATTTTAAATGCGTAGTAAAATGCGCACGCGGGCGATTCTTTCTCTTTCCGCGATTCCGCGATCGAAGCGGAACTTTGGTCCCGCATTTTCCGTCTACGTCTTACGCCAAGAATTACGTGCACGAGTTTTTCGAGAAAATCGCGTGGAAGAAGACGAGCGAAAGTAGGATTTTAACGAGGAATCTTCCGTGATTCAATATTTAATCTCTCTATTCAGATATATTTGAGAGATACTTCAAGGAGATAGATGGCGATATTCCGATAGACTAAGTTGCGTGTCAAAGGTACATAGTAAAACAGATTAGAATAATCTCGCGGATGCGACAGTGCGCAGAAATGTATTTTCCGCGCGAAAGGAACGACCGCGCGAGCGGCACGAAAGCAGCTCTTTTGCAATGGAAATTTACGACGACGATTCGGGCGCTGTTGGCTCGGAAGCGTTTCGGACGTTTCAGGAGAGAGCCTTCCTTCCGTGTCTTCGACCTAGTGTGCCTTCCACTATGTATTTATGCCATGTTAAAGAAAGCGGGAAACAGCCTTTACACCAGTCGTCGTACGCCCAACAAGCACATCCTCTCTCCCGAATGCTATTCCAGGCACGAGCCTGAAATGTGCCTGAATGCGGGGCGCCTTTCAGCGATGGGAATTCCTTGGAAACGTAATTTCATCGTCCGTGCAATTTAACGTTCACCGGCAGTTAATGCACCTTTATAACATCACGTCTTGGAAGATGGAAATAAATGAATAACATTTTTTAAAACCTTTTGAAACGTTTTTGATGATTATAATCTCGTATCTTTTCCATTATAGTTTTCCAGCAACGACAACGCATGATTTTCGCATGTATATACGGGTGAATCTACGCGATCTATTGCATGCATACTGTAACAGGTAGTTAGCTATCAAATGCGAGCCTGTCGGGCGCAATCTAATGACAATAACTCATCGATTCTCGTCGAAACGATACGCGGATTAATCCGCTTATAAATATTCCCGATGCATGCCACACATAGTTCGCGTGCCGCAGCAAGCTGCAAACTTCGAAATTACAGACCCCAGGCTTAATACCCCGCGTCTAACATGTATAATGTAATATTATGCATATGTATATATGCGGGGGGCATTAAACACGTGTAATCTCAAAGTGTCTACGTATGCACGTAACGTTAATGCGTGCCCGACCCACGCGTTGAGGCCATGAATTTTAGAGTAATTGTATCTCAGAGAGGAAAGGAGAGAGAACGGGAGCGAGAGAGAGAGAATATTAAATTATTCGAAAACCAGCACATAACTTACATAACTATTAATGTCAAATACAGAAATTTCACAAGAAAACATCAATTATTCGATCGCTACGAGATATATTTTATTAAATCACGTCTATATTTCTTTAAACAAGAATTGTTTGAATTTTAATCGTGCGAATTTTTACGTCAATTAAAGTCAACATTCGGGACAACAGACGGGAAATAAATCGGTTGGTCGAAACCATTCTTGTCAGATAATGACATGCAATATTAAAAGTGACGCGAATATTCGATGCGACGCACAAAGCTCGATCGATGCGCTCGACTGTCACTTACCTCTGTTCGAGAGCTTTTTGGTGTTTATGATTTTTGCAGCGAACTCGTGACCGGTGCTCTTTTGCACGCATCGCCGAACCACGGAGAAGGCACCTCTGAAACAATCACGAGAACATTATTACATGGCAAAATATGATTGTTATTTAGCAGAATAATACAATATGCATAGATCTGCTCCAATGCAGATTAAAATGTAATATCAAAAATAATAAATGAGTTACGAGAAGAGAGAGAAGGGAGCGGAGGGACGGGAGCACGCCGGAAAGTTGCAATTACAAGTCGTATTAATGAATCGTGAAATATCGAAACTGTATTCAATAAAGCATGATTAAATAAGAGACATAATAAACATTAATATTTTCCATACTTGTGTAAGAAGCTTGTGTAGGAAATTCTTTTTAAAAGTACATATTTTTTGATCGCAATGTTACAAACTGTTATAGGAATTTAATGCATTAAACAATTACACGCGTTACAGCTTGTAATTGAATTCAATAATCACCAGCTATCAGCAATGGTAATTATGCTTGCATTGAAAATATTTAATATTCAATAGCTTCGCGTCATGTAAACGTTTCACTCAATAAAATCACTAACCCTCAGCTTGATATGTCTAATCTAATCCTGTCATTACAAATATTAGATAGTGAATGATTTAATATCTCACAGATCCACATCGCGCTGGAGCATCGCAAGAGATCTTTCGTCGCGCGTATCAACACCATCGAATGTTTATTCAGATAATATCGACTGCGGATTCTGTCAGATGAATAAACGCAAAGACAGCTGAAAGCTCTATTTGCATGTCGGAAAGCACAAAATCCAGACAATTTTTAGCGAGGAGGCAAAATGGAGTTGGAGGTCGAAACGTTACCGCAGGACATGCCCGAAATTAATACGATTCTGCAATCTGCGAGGGAACGATGACGTCGGCCGGCTTGGCCAGGTCGATTTCGTTTTACACCTCCACGTTTCTAAAAATAAACCGGCAACGAGCGCGATTACGCGTCGATGGCGTCAGAGGAGTATTCGTTAAACGGTTCTCGGGGTAAAAAGCCGGCTCGCTGTAACGAGACGGCGATTACGGAGTCCTTCGGACTCGGCGAGTGTAAGGTCCCACATCCCCTAGAATTCACCCAGTCGTGTATATCCGGCGTCTCTATTTACTAAACGGGAACTAAACTTTCTCGATTACCCATATACACCCACATGTACACACACCACGACATACTTGGCGTGTTGTGCATCCATGCGACTGGAAAACCGCGTGCGGGGCGCCGGGAAGAAACTTCGGCCTGCTAAAGTTTCCCCGAGCGTTCTGTAGCGTCGTCGATCAAGGCGGCAGATTAGCGATTACAGATTGCCCATTGAGCGTGCATTCCCCGGAAGACCTAAATTGCCGTTTCTCAAGCAAGCGCGGATCGCGGGCTCGGAATTAACGCGAAAATCTGCCGTTGTTATCGCTCATCTGAATGAAAAAACGAAATCTCTCATTCTGCCAAATGCAACTCGCTCGAGAAACCTTTCTCCACTTTTGGAAGCTGGAAAAGCGATAAAAAGGTTCAGAATATAAAAATATTCATCGATTGTAACAGGTTATACTGACAATCTGGTTCGAAAGAAATCGGGAAAAGGGAGTAGAAGAGTGGAAGAAGAGACCAGTGTCGACAGCTCGTTGGACGTCAACGTGTCACTGTCAGCTGTTGTTGGTCGTTCTTGTCGGACCGATACGGACAGATAGGCGGTAAGAAACGATCGGCGGCACGCTTGTAATTGGCTTCGGATCAGGTAAGAACGAACAAACGAATCAGGTAAGATTGGCTGACAACTCGGCCGCAGTCCATCACAGAGCGGAGAAGCGCAAACGGCTACCGATGGAATCGTGAAGCTCGATGTGTCGCCACCGGATAATTGGCAGAATTTATCGTCGCGACGATTCTTTCTTGAGTGCAAATCGCAGTCGTTAAGTACTTCGGAACTCGGGGCCAAATAAGTTGCAGTTCTCCGTGCGCGGTAAACACGCGCATTAAATCGCGTAGAATTCACTGAAGAGAGAGATCAATGCATCGAACACTAAAAATTCTCGCCGCCAAACGCCTAGGAATTTCTAAGTCATCTCATACTTCTTATTTGCTTCTTCCGTGAAATTTTGATTTGTTTTTATAACAATTGCAGCGAAAGAATTAACTTCGCTGCGAGGTGCGCGCGGACGCTCGAGGTGCTTCGGTGCCGTGGGCGTCGGCGCCGCGTTGCAGCAGCAACCAAGCGATGCGACGCGACGCATCGCGTCGCGACGCACGCCGCGCCGGATGGCTTGGCTGCTGCCGTCGCGACTGCCACGCCGCTCGGTCTGCCCAGAGGAAAAAGGGCGAGGCGGGAGTGCTTGGCTCGTTTCCATGACGACCAATCATTACCGGAGATTGTGCCACCAGCTCTACTGGGCTGCCGGCGCGCATCAACCCTCTCCCTCCCACCTTCCTTCCTCATGATTTTCTCTTCTCCCCGCGTCGATCCTCACCAACGCTCGCCACCGTCAATCCCACCGACGCCGCCGCTTTTCCAGCCCCCTTCAGCAGCGCGGTAGCTTTTCCGCTCACGTGCTCTTTACGAGATTATACCGTCGAGGCAGGACGACGACGATTATTTAATGTCGCGCTCCTACTCTCGCACCGCGCGTCATCCCCTACACGCCCCCGCGCGCGCCATTCCCGATCGGGTGCGCTTGAATTTTATGGATTATCGATGCCGTCACGCATCGGCGAGGTATCGAATACCGCGAGTATCAACACCGGTGTAACGAAGTGAACCTTAATGAACGTACACCCGCCATTTGTTTCAATCGACGCTCCAGAGATCGCTTCTTCTCACAAAAGCATCGATTGCGACGATAAAAGCGCCTACGAGAAAATAAATTGATCAACGTGGATGAACAACTGGTAGAAACACGCTGAGCGTGTCCGAGCGTGCCCCAGTTTAATTTTAACGAGTTCGTGAACGAGCTGGCAATCGATTTTGCATTAGGAAACCTTTCGTGGATGGTCTCGTTAACTGTCCTTTAACATTCGATGTTAATATTCAATGCGCAAAACATTTGATCGCGCGCTTTTCGGCTTGGCGAGTGATCGACTTGGCGACGAGGCCGGGCGATGGCTGCAGTTCACTAAAACGAGAAACCGTGCAATGTGGCTCTCTTTCTCTCATTCTGGCAGCAACACAGCGACAGATGGCCGAATAATTGACAAAAGCCCACGACGATCAACGCGAGACGAAGCGCCGTTTCACCGCAACCGCGAAATGCAAATGCCGTGATCATGCATTCTGCGCGCGTCGAACGAAAGTGACAATGGGACGATAATAAGACACCGGATAAAGAAATACCCGGATGTAAACAGGTGGAGAACAGAAATGCGAGAAAAATACGCTGGAAAAACACGCGCGTCGAGTGCAACGCGACGTGAAGTTGCATCACCGTTGCATACCCGTGACGCAAAGCGATGATGCAATTTTCGTCTCGCGTTTAACTACGCACGAGGATCAGGAATCGGAAATTAAACTCTGAGAAATGTATTTAGCGTTCCGAGAGCTGCGGAGTCACGTTGGAGAGGTATTTAAATCTCGTTCAATCTGAACAATCCAGTCGACAACAATCAGCCAGACGCATTCACGAGATGTTCTAATCATATCAGTAAATTATTCAGGAATAATTCACTCGATTTTATATTATTGATCAACATGCACAAAGTGCCTGTTGCAAATGTAATTGTTAGATCACTGTAAAATTAATGCCAGCTATGCAATTTCAAAATGCCAAAGCAATAATGTCCCCCAAAAGGTACATCTTGATCTACCACCTCGAGCTACTTCGCACAGTAAAATCAGTTTAAGGCGATGTTATTTCCAGATATGAGGTGCGCGAGGAACACTTTTCCGCGCTACAAATAGCACCGAAGGTTCCTCCCTTTTCGCCCCCACAGGAGCCAAATTTAAATTTTTAAAGTCGCGCGACGATGTACCGCGCGAACTGGCCATCGCGTCTTTGTGGATTAACATACAAAGCACGGTACAAAGGCAGCGATGAGAAAGCAGCAAAAGATGCAGGACTGAACACGGGGCAAGAAGAAAGATATGCAGACGAGACGGAAGTACACGTCGTTTTCTTTTATCTTTTTCCTTTTCCAAGCCATTAACCCTTGCAGTACCGCAACATTCTTTATTAAGGCAAAGATTTGAATTTTTCATGAACTTCATATTGTACTGTGCGATACTTTGTCAACAGATAAAAGTACATTTCAGTGTAATGTACTTAAGAGAATTCCCAAATAAAATAGAAAGACGTACCTAAGCAGCCTCGAAGAACATTAATCTTGGAAAGCAAGAAACGTTAGGAGATGAAACTGAATTTTTATGGCGTTGCACTCAACACATGTCTGATGCTTTCATTCCATGGTTAAGAATACCTTGTCGCAGAACTTTTTACCCTTCGTGTGCTATTGCGCCGCAAAGAATAGCGCAAGGTAAACGGACAAAATTGACGTAAGGGAGAAGAACGCGCGAGGTGAATAACGGGATAAAAAAGGACCACCACGGGAGACTGGAGCAAAAGGCGGAGATGTTGCGGCATAAAAAAGGAAAAGAAAAACGTGAGGGAAAAGCGAAGCAGAGGGATGCAGGAGCGATGCAAGGGAACGGAAGAAGTCGGCCTTGAAACGAGTCGGCTCGCTCGCCGACGTGGAACTAGAGCAATCGATGGATCCTCAAAGAGAAGCGTCCTGCCATTTGACGACGACGACGACGACGATGATGGCAGTGATGGCAACAGCGATGCGTCTTTGCAGCACGAACCAGCCTTTAAATACTCGCTCGCTCTTGGATCGACACACAGCTCGCTTGCACGTCCCTAAGGGTGCCTTCCTTCCTTATACCTTCCTGCCTCACGACATCTTATCGCGCTCGATTTATCACCTTCTTCGACCCCTCGCCGTTTTTCCACTGAAACGGTTTTCACGATTCTACAGCGGTCCAACTAATGTTTAGGGAGACCGCCGACAAGAAAAGCCGAGGGGAGCTTTATTCTTTATTTTAGGCAACTCCGAGTCCGATTATTTCACCATTTGTCTTTTCGATTTCGTGAAATGGAATCTAATTCCAGGGATTGATCCTCTTAATTACGAAACGAATAAAACAATGTATTATATAATAACAGCACCATAATTGGCGACGGATATACGTAACTCATGCATTTACAATTATATGGCGAATGTTATACCAACAACCAACGTCATCTAATCCGATGTGAGATTCAAGGTTTAGGATCAACCACATGAACGAACTGTACCTCGTGACGCGTCGAGCTTTCCTTCCCATCCCGAATCTTATAAAGTTAATAACCATTATGCTGCTGCTAGTAGTCGATCCTTATTAACTTTAGCGAACTTTCGCCGATTGGATTCCGCGGCGAGACCTCCAATCGGATAGGCACTATAGGTCTGCCGAAAATGATCCTCTCTACCCTCTCCGTTACCCAAATTAGTTTTCGATCTCCGCGAGAGCTGGGTGAACTAATCTACCAAGAAACACCACCAAGGCGGAAAAGTAAATGTACACGAGAGAAAGAGAACGAAGAGTAGTGTCGAAAGAAGTTTTAGGGCTGCGTGCGTCTCACCGGATGTTTGCGCGCGCAGATCCCGCAGAATTCTGTGGACCCGCTGCGTCGGGCCTCCCTATATCGCGCGTCACGTGGTACGTCGTAAAACGTGGTCGCTTCTGCACTTTGCATAGCGACCCTACCTATCCGCCCTACTTCTGTCGCTGCATCGCGACCGATCGCGAATGTATGCGATCCACCCCGTATGTATGCGTAGCGAACGTGCACGTACATACGTCCGCACGATGCGCACATGTATATGTGCATGCATGCAAATACCGCAAATGCAGAACTGTCTGCTGCCGCGGGTGGGCCGACTCCTATCATCGGGAGCTATTATTAACCCCTAACCGACTAGCCGGCTTCCACATTATTCCTCCTCGGCGAAATTGCCGCAAGGATACGGCCTTCGTATTACGGTATTCGGAGTTGAACCTCCGCGCTGCCGTCGTGTAATACGAGGCAACTCGTAACGGGAAAAAATTTCGGACGCGCGTAAAGCGGCTCGTAAAGCAGCGTGCAACTATCGCACTCTCTCTGCGTGATCACCGAGAAGGAAACGTGCAATCTCGTGAAAAGTATTTTTTCTCTCCCGAAAATCACTACTCTCTCTCTGGCGAAATGATTAATCCGGAAAGGACGTTACTTCGTAATATTTTTATATTTGCGATATCGTAGATCTAATACCAGCGGGCGTCGTTAGCGTTCACCCTCGTAATTCCACATGGCACTTCTCTGGTTATTGCGTTACGGATATACGTGCCATGAAATTGGTTGCATACGTACATCCGGTTATTCGGAATGCTTTAATACCGGCGGGTATAATGGTACATGGACAACAGCAGTTAATGGAAAAATATTACCTCGCGCTACAATCGTGATTTGAATAAATAATAATTATTTTTCGCGCTTGTAATAGTGGATGGGCAGCGACTGTGTTTGATATAAAATTGAAAAAGCTCGGGGTAAATCCATATAGCTCGTGATATTGGGAATTTGATTGAGAAACTTGACGTTTAATTGATACACGAAGTATGCAAATGTACAAGCCACGACGACATGATGTTTCTACCTACATTCTCTGCTACAAGAACAAACTTAATTAACATAGTAATTAAATTGTGTTAAGTGTCGCGCGTTGGATAAGTACTCTCTTGGTAGAGAGATCATAATTTCTCGGACAAAATATCAATGTTGAATAAAAGCACGGTATAAAACACACCGGACGTAAATGTCAGAAAGAAAGAACTTCCAGTTCAAGCTACTTTTCTAAATAACGCTTTGCTTATTAAAAAAAGTACGCATATTCTTTCCAACCATTTCGTACTTTATAGAAAAGTTCTCGTACCAAAGTCTTTTTACAATTTAATTATCTCGGTACATAAAAGCATGCTCAAGAAAAAATATAATTTCCAAAGAAGACGCGTGGCACTTCCTGCTCGCTCTCATTTTCTTATCTTGCATTTTTATACGTCCGCAAAGTTGTACTTTTATCGCGTGCGGAGAATCGAGCACGCGAGAAGACGCGCACGTTTGACTGAAACTAAACCGTGACTTTCCAAATTGTCGAGTGCAACAAAAAAATTGCACGTAATTGGCGGATGGAACGTGGACGACTGGTTTTTCCGCCTTCGCTAGTCCTGAAAGAGTTATTCGCTCGTATAAGGATAGAAAGCCGGATTGTGGCGTCGGCTCGACGGCAATGCACCCCTCACCCCCAAGTGATAGTCGGCAAGATAATTTCCCTAGGGGTAACTCGCTTCGCTCCGCTTCTGCTCCAACGAGTCATTACTTTATTACGGCGGTGGCCGTTTAGGAAAAAGCCTGAATTTCGACGAGTAACGACCGTCAGTCGCGCGTCGCCCTGACTATCGTCTTATTAAAAAATTGCTACGGATTACGATAGATGAAATGAACGAGATGCGGAAGCTAGTATCACTTTGCAGGTGATACTCGACATCAGAATTCCATGATTGTAATTAGAATTCTAGCTTTTTTTTAAGAGTTCTATAGTTCTTTATCATTTAAAAATAGAGTTGCAGCGATTAACACCATCATTGCATTAAAACAATGGAGTGCTTTCTCAATTTCAAACTCGGATATCAAGTGACTACCTTGCTCGTAGGTTAATTTGAGATGCGTCTTCAAGAAATCTTCAAGAAAATTTTGTTGTAATTAAGCGACTCTGTACGCGATGCAATCGTTACCCGATTGCTTTAATTTGCACTCGTCATTGGATTTCATAAACTTTTGCGGTCTAGTGATAAAGTCAATAATCGATCATATCACGTAGAATCGAAACAATTAAACAATTATTTTGTCGTTACACACATTTATCAGAAACGTCATCGAAATCGATGTATAACATTCAAAATCAGGATGTAAATAATTCTTTTTATAATTCGAAATATTGTATGATATGTTCAATATGTTTTATTTCACTGATTTTTGATTGTATGATGAGATAGAGTGCTACATATACATTGCACATTTTTCGAAAAAGCAATTTCGCTAATTAAATCCTTTGTTTATTGAGGATCACGTATACATAGATGAGAGGGACAAACATGCGATAAAAAATCAAGAATGCCGAGTGCAATAAAGTATACTTATAGCATGTAACGGCGATAAAGTATAGTTTTAGTATGTAACGGCAATGTCGGCTAAAAATTGTAATTTATAATCGGGAAGCGGGAAATCGTGTGGTGAACAAAAGCTCGACGGTAAAATTTCACACCGCTGCTACAAAATGCCGTGCATTTTCTAGTAAGCTGCTCTGAAATGCGTTGCAGAAGTATGCGCATAAGTGTACAATTTCGTTCGCTAATAACGCAATCTGTTTTAGGAATAGAATTTTGAATCTATCATACTTCATTTTGCAGCGAATTAGCGCCGCGATTGTACTCAAAATTAACACCTGATTTAAGAATCTAATGCAATTCTAATCTAATTGAAAGACTTATAAGGATTTTCATACTGGAAAAGAAGATGCTCTACGATTTTCATTTTAATACGTTCGTTCCAAAAATAACTTGAGATTTTTAATCTGACACTGTGTATGCATAATTCTCAAATTCTTCGCAAGTTGACGTATAAAAATTGTTGACAAATTCTTCTTTAAAACCTTCAAAGGAATTCCTATTTTTGATATTGCCGATCTCTTAAACAAGCCCGTTATTAAAGCCGCCTTTTGATATAATCGTATTTATTTCAAGATTCACATAAAGATACATGTATGCAATAACAACTATAGTTTATTTTCGCTGTGACGATTCATTGTTTATTTATCTCGACGTTCTTCTTGAAATTGCGCAATCATTAAAAGAGCAAACTGCGCTTGTGCAAAAATATTTTTACTCCGAACAATATCTAACTCTCCGTTTTCGCGTGCATTGGGCTGCGTTGTTCCGCGTCGACCGGTTGGCGCGTGCAACAATGGAGCAACGGCAACCGTTCGCGATAGTTTTGTGCAGAGTTCCACGGCATTCAGCCGCGTCGTCCTCGTCACCATCGTCATCTTCAGCGCCGTCGTCGTTGCCGACGGAAAAAGCAAAACCGCGGCGAAAAATGGAGCTCGCGGCTTCTGTGCGGATTTCATTGTAACGAGATGCAAATGGAGGTGCTTTATAACGACAGAAGAACTCGCAACTGGTCTTGTTGATTCGGATGGAATATTCAAAAAAATCAAATATTTGCGAAATTTTTGTTATTTCTGACAATTTCCACGTTTACAAAATGTAAAGTTGTCTCTCTGAAATTTAGATTTATCGAAGATAAATAAATTCTCTGTTAAAGAAAAATGATTTTATTTTTAATGCGTAACGAAAACGGTTTAAAATTTAATGTGACGTATCTCGCTTTTTAATTCGTTTGTTTCAAGTACTGAGATATGTGAACATTCAATTCTGACTGTACAATGCCGAATACTCTATTAAATTTAAACAATCTGCAGGCGTATCTCGATATAGTCGTGCCTGTTCGGATCGATGATATCCCGAACGTTTGGCACGTTTCACGGACCTTTGACGTTCGACACGGTGAAATTTCGGGGATGACCAGTGACCGTCCAAGTGACGACATTCCGTCAATCCGACAGACGCGTTACGGAACTTGACGGCGAGTGGAAGTGCATTTTATCGGATCGACCTTCTTCGACGTTCGAGCTCTACGAAGTCAAGTGGAATAATCGAGATTCTTGAATAAATGGAACAATGCAATTGTTCTGCAATGGACTTTTTAATTGCAAAAGTTGGCGCTTCTTAATCAGTTTTCGGTTACTGATCACATATTCATGTTTCTTAATCCAATTACGAAAAATCAGAAAACGTGGAAAATTATTATATTATGTTTGGCAAACAATAGTATCTACATGAATTTAAAGGTACACGTTACTTTATACTGCTATTCAGAAATGAATGTGGAATGCGTTTCGAATGTTTTGGTCTTTTCAACTGAAACAGCGAGAAAGACTCAGACGAATCTGGATACTGCTGTCTGACATACGTGGCCCTTTCTACTTCGAGATGTTTCAGTAGAAAAGAAGAACACGCACGGTAGGCAGGCACATCGCGTGCACATAACTGTATCTACTTGCCCGCTATTCTCAGCCTACCGATATGTAACACCGAGGGGAGGAATGTCCACGCCAAAAATATACTGTAACGGGAACGGGAGGTATCGATACTTTGGGCACTGTCCGAGTATCGTCGGGCATACCTCCCCCGTTACGGAGGGAGTGGGCGAGAGGTAAAGGAACGACGGCAAAGGGATGGAGAATATAAGAAAGTCGGATAGAGGCTCCACTCGTGGTGGGGCCGGAGTGTCGACGAGGGGGTTGGTTGGCCGGTTTAGCCGACGGGCGGGGATGGCTTTAACCGGTCGATACTTCGCGTTCCATGGCGAGGCGCAGGCAAGGGGTGCGGTGCAGCGCGGCGGCGCAGCCCTCGTCCACGCGTACACGTATGCAGCCAGCCGGCCGGCCGGACGTCGACTCGTCGCATCCCTTGCATGTAATTTCGAACCGGCGATTCTTTCCGGTCGTCCCTGTCAACACAATCTGCACGCGGTACGATTTACGGCACGATAACGGCGCGACGGAGGTTCGACGCTTGTTGGCAACGTTGGCGAACGATGACAGCGACGGCGACGACGCTGACGACGCCCTCCACGGAAAAATACATGGGGCGCCACGGAGTTCAACGCTCTCTCTTCCGTTTGCATCGAGTCTCCGGCGAAGACCAAGTCGATAGTTCCTCGACAAACGTTTCGCGATAGACTTAATTATCGCGATATTAAAGGGGAAGGGCAAAGAATGGTGATACATAGCTAAACAGTGTTTCGGGGTAAATTTGCATGTATGATTGATGTTGCATACATTGCTTTTGCATTTAACAAGTCCCTAAGAGATCGCATGTATTCAGGAAACACCTTTCATTTTTACCCCTTTTCACTTATTTTACTTTTTACTTTCCTGATGATATTTCTTCATTAACAATTTGTCAACAATTTGTTGCCCTCTTACTGGTCTTTGTTATTTTATTAGTGTTAGAAATTTATTATGAAAATACAAATGTATTTTCTAGTGTGTCGATGCGCATAATCCTACATTATCATCACCGAATCAACGTGGTTGCCGAGCAACCAACCGCAGAATAATATAATTTATGCGACCGATATACGGACTGCTAATAATAGTAAACAACTGAGTTACGACTGCTATAAAACGGCACACAAAGCGTACGCTACGTTTTAATAAGTAACGTCTAAAATACGATACTTTGGGGCACCGCTTCGATGAATCCGTTAAAGCATTGCATTATAACTGTTCTTGCGAAATGTTTACAGCGAGATTCTTTCTGATATTGCATAATGACAATTGCATGTTTGATCAAATCTCTAATGTCTATCTAAAAGGAAGATTTGAAAATACTTCGTATTATTGATTAAAATATTAGTTATTAGTAATAAAATAGATCGGCACAGAAAAAAGGGAGAAAGAGAGGGAGAGAAATTGAGAATTTCTATAAACGTTCTTTCTTTATCTTTATTTAAACTATTGATTCTCCAAACGACTAACGCTGTTATATTTTTTCGGAAATGCCACTGAAATTAACATATATGTAGATAAAAAGAAAAGAAAAAATATATTTATATATCTCTGTTTCCTCAAATTTATATCTGTCTTTAACCGTTCGTAACCGCGTTTATTCGACGCCACGCAAAATTGCGCGCAACGTGCGAGATCTCGAAAAGAGACGCCACAAGTTCCTCCGGCAATTCCTCCGCTCCGCACCCGAGAAGTTTGATATTTCTAGCGGAATGGCGCCGCGCGCGCGCGCTCCTATGTACACGCATCGTTTAATATCTCGTGGCGCAGTACGTGCGTCGACGTGTTCAAAAAGGCATCCGTGTGTTTGGCAAAATTCCTGCGGCGCGGTGGAAACGATTTCCGCGTAATCTATCCACTTTAACCGGGGTATAATCGAGCTCCCGTGAAAATTTCATGCGCGGTTTCTCGAAAACGCGGCAAAGCGCAACTTCGAGGGAGATGCGGAATGCGGATCGGCCAATCTCGCGAATTCGTGGCTCTTGTCCTCGCGCGATGCAAGCAAAACCGCGGCGGAAAGGAACGTTGAGGTAACCGAAAGCCGTTGTGCACGCAAAGAAATGGGGCTAGATGAAGAGTCTGTTCCGAGGAAGGAAAACCTTGCTGTTCTCCACAACGTCGTTTCTTTTTCTCCCTCTTCTCTTTGCGGCCTGTTTGATTCTTTTCTTGTTTCGACCTCCAACCTGGCGTAATTTAACACGTGATGATAATTAGTCGAATTGTATCATCGCACTTGGTTACAAGTGTTGTGCCGGGTCGAGTATCATCGCGAGAACACAAAGAAAAACTCCGAGATGTAACTGCAGTTTGTCGTGTACTTTGAATCGATTTGTCGGCGAAGGAGAAATATCAGTAGACTTCACGACGAGTCAATCAAAAAAATTATTTGTTTTTCCTAGAAAAATATCTGTAGTGGAGCGGGCTTTAAAATGTTATAGTTCATAGTTTAATCATTTTTAAGATATAACTTATTTGCAGTAATCTCCATGAAACAAAGATGTAATCGGTTTTCAATTTCTTTTTAAATAGAGATGTACAATTTATATGTGTCGAGTTTACCGTTAAAAGCGACTAATAATTCTTAGCTCGCAGTGTTAAATGTCATCCATACACCATAAATCTTTCACTTGGTTGATCACATTTAACAAAAACGATTCTGACGGAGAAAATTTTTGTACTATTAGTACTTTATTACTATTACGGTAGCCGTTATATAAAAACGAAAAGAAGAAAGAGCCGCGAGAACGTGCATGGCGCAAACAGGACGAAACCGGTTACGTTTTTGCGAGGTATCGATGTATGAGAATCAACAACAGTCGTACAATTTAGTACCATATATCGCTGTGCGATGAATCGAGGCTGTCAAGATGCGGATTGAATTCTTAAAAAGATTTATCGCTCTTGATATCTCACGATATTCCTTTTTCACTGCGATCGAACACACAATGTCCTCCGTCAATCATTGTACCCGAGAGTCTGCAATTGCCATAGTTGGATCAAGGAAAAACACCGACGCATATAATTCCGCGAATAACTTTCAAATTGAATATCTCGGATAGTGAAATTCTTCTTTTAGTTTTGTTAAACCGCAAAAAGATATTTCACAATAATTCACGTCGAATAATTAACGATGACATTAACGATAGAGAATGTGAAACATGAATGTAGTTGTTACTTTTTTCACAAACATACGTACACACACACATACATATGTACAAAAATTCATTAAAATTGTAAGTATATTTCTTCAATAAAATTGCGACGGATTACTTCGTTTAGGCAAAGCGCCATTAAAGAAAACTTGTCCAAACTTGTGCGATCTAAAGTGAAATTGCGCGCGCAAGATCATCACATTTTTGTATCATAAATTGATACGGAGGTACATCGACTCCAAGTAGCGCGGTCGCATTTTCCGCGGGGGAATTTATTTCCGTCCCCGTACTTCGTGACATCCGCGAAGTGAATTCGTAATGCAGTCGCATTGCGACTGCACGCAGTCTCATATTTCAATGAGTGCGCACCACAGTCGCGGCATATTACGGCAACTCACGGAGCAAATACCTAGAACGAAAGCAAGCACGAAGACCTGTTGCGATAATTTTTCAACAAATGGCTTCTTCACCTGTACAAAGAACTCATGATTGCTTGGATGATTTTATTGCCACACGCGAAAACCATTAGAAATATGTACGTACAAATCATCACGTATGTGACATAATTCATGATCGTACGTGTTTGAGAATACAGTTTAAGACAAATCTTGCGTAATACAGGATTTGTAGTGATTTTAAAGGTAACATATTGGCTACCTATATATTTTATCAGTATTTAATAATATTCTGATTCATGATAATCTTAAGTAATTTAATTTACTTTTTCTCTTATGAAATGTTTTTACAGCGGTATTACACAATTACACATGCAATAAGAAGGTAATGTAACATCCAAGCGTTACATCAAACAGATTCAGATATTAGAACAAACGGTCGGCAATCGAATGAAACGATAATTCTCGGAATTGTGACTATACATGTCTATAAAGCATAAAGAGTCTATAAAGCATCCGATCTAGTCGCCTGTTCCGCGATCGTCACGAGACAGACGCGGCTGAAGCTTACACACGCACCGTGTGCATTTCTATAAGATAATCACCTGGCGCACACTTGTCGCTCATGCACAACCGACACTGCACACACTCGTAATTAATTGCGGATTCTAATCGATCTGTGCATTCATTACAATTATCACGGTTCGTTGCTCTCTTACGTAAGAAACACTCTCGTGGATGAAGCTATTAGCAGCGCGGCGCCTAATCTCGCGATCGAGGTCCGAGATAGCCGTGACCCTCCTTTTACACAATCACGTAACGTTGCGTCACGCTAGAGAGATTAAAAAAGCGTCATTTCCGAGGAAGGTGACGCGACTCTTTAGCGCCATCGCAAAGACGCGAGCCACGTCCAGGTACGAGAAGCCGCCGAATAGTGCACTTCGTCCTAATTTGCTTCGCCATTGAAAATAAACTTGGAAAATTGTTAACCGCATTACAGCTCGCGGAACAGGCCCGCAAATTGAAATCGGTTTTAACGCCGTAGACGCAATTTGCCGGAAACCAAACTACTTCCTGAACTGTCGAGGCGTTTCAATCAGGCGTGATGGCAAAGTTGGAAATTTCAAATCTGCACAATGAGGACTAGTTTGATGAGAATATTTCGCGCTGTTATTCGCATACGACAGCATTATGGACGATGAAGTCAATCTGGAACTAGACTGTCTTCAAACTTGCTTCTCTGTGTCTCTTACTTCGACATTCATTGACTAATTGAGAAACGCTACTCTTTAATGGAAACTTACATCTTTGCCATTAAATTATACATGTTTTTCCTCATAATTCTGAAATGCTTCTTACTTTATTAAATTATTAAACTATTTATTATTAAATATTAACTATTAAATTATTTATTATTAAACATTCCGGTAATTAATTTTTAAATTAAGATACCATCTAAATAAAATTCTCTTGAGACTACCTGAAGAACAAAAATTCTGAAGCTTAATAAAATTATTGTATATTTTTCTCTTAAATAAATGAGTTTGTATCGCGTGCTGGAAAAAAGCGGCTTTTGTGCAATTACGGCATGTCTCGTCTGAAAAACGGAATTTTATGAAGAGAATTAGGTCAACTGTCAATCCGTTGGGTCAATCATTCTGTCAACCAATAACGGTCATTTAAACCGCACGGCTCTATATATGTGTATCTAGAAAGACATGCTCGACAGTATCACGTTCATGAATTTAGACGTCAGGTGGAACCGGACGGGTACGAGCAGTTCGCGGATAAGAATAAAGTTTGGCGCCCCAGTTTCCAAGAATATCAGCTGCATTCCGGTGACAATGCCTTTCGAACCCGGTAGGAAGAGGTCACAGAGTGGACGTACATCGTTGAAGTTAGAGATGCTACGTCCCCTTTGTCTCGTCTTTACTTAATAAGAATACATTTCATCCAGATCAGTAAATATCGGGAACTCTGTTGGCATAACGCGCAAACAACGCGGAATGGAATAATATTTTCCTGCGTTTTACTTCCTACAGCTTCTCTATATCGAACTTGATTAAAGATAACATTCTTTTAAAAGATTTGATTGATCATGCGTCCGTTTTTACTTTCCATCTTAAACATGTTAATGGTAAAGCAATAAATTATGATACTGTCATTGTATAGCAAGCTCGTTCGCTACTTTTTTATCTAGTCTGATCCTAAAATACAATATAAAATTTTCAGTAAATTTAACATTGCCTTTACGCAGAGCTCTGTTCACGCAAGATGCTCTCTCCCAATTATACAGAAAAACACAAACGCTTCAAACGAAACAGATGAACATTTAGTTATTCACATCTTAAATAATGATATTTGTATAATTGAAGGATATGTAAACACGTGCATAATTAAACGTCTGCTTACATTTCACGTGCAAGCATACGTACAATTCTCAATAGCATAGTTTGAATCTTTCTGAGTGAAGAAGTCCGCTTAATAAACCACCTTGTACAGAGAGTTTATTCGAAATTCTCAATAATAAGGCGAATACAACGATACTCCCTGTTATTTAACTCGTTTCGCTCCCCTTTGTAACGCTACCACGCGGGCTTTCCGACCGCGTTCATCCCCCGGCCGAACCACGCGACCAAGAGCCTTTGATCCATTATTTAAGCATCGTATTCAGGTATTCAAGCGGGCAAAGGACTTTATCGTTCTCGCAGGATGTCGTTCGAGGATAGCCGAGGAAAGCCACGTCTCGGGAAAACGGAAGGAAATGGAGAAGGAGCCTTCCTCCCTCTTGTTCTCTCTTCCCTCCGAGCCGTAAAGTAATAGACCTTGGCACCTCTCGCGTGCGCATGTATACGGGAGTGCCATTATTTTTAGATCGCACGCTCGCGCTTGTCACTCGCTCCTAAAGCCGCGGCAAATCCGGCTTACCTTTCGGAAACTCCAGCGGTGCTCCGGCGTTGTCGAACTGTTAAGCTCGCGGCACCCTAAACTTGCCTGAAAATTTCGTGACGCCTCAATCGTCAAGTTTACAGCATTTTTCTAGAGCTTCCTCGACACCTGCTCGATTCGAAAATTGATCCCCTTCTGACACACGATAACGTTCGCAACCGACGAAAAGAACCGTGCGAGAGATAAATATCAAGATTTAATAACACGCTTACGCCATTCTCCGTAGCTTATTTGGCATTTGATCATTTCCCACTTTAGAGAAGCAAGTTCTCATTGCTCGCTTTAAGAAAAAAGTAGGACACACTACGTAATATCCTTCCCGAGATTTATCCTCTCGATGCATCACACGACGTTCTCAAATAAAACCATTGTTACAGTGTGAAAATAGTGCGGCTATCACTCGTATGCTGGAACAATATTTCGTTTGCGATCCCTGAAAAGTTATCGCATTTTATCTCGAGGTACGGAGTTGCGGTTCACGTTTTTGTTTTCTTTTTTTAACGACAGACACAAAGTTAGACACCACGTCGACGTAAAGTCGCGAATAGATGTTCCGCAATCGAGAGATTAAAAGAACCGGCTTCGATATAAATGCTCGTTCAGACGCGGCCCACCGCGTCTGAAAATAAGTTCGCCTTCGATCCGAGGCCTCAAAAATAATATTCGTAAGACGGAGGCAACGTCGAGGCACCGCACCGACTCAGCTGCTCTACCTTTCAAGTGAGAAATCGACTACGATCGTATTGACGAGCCGTATTGATAAGCCGATTTGGCTGCATAAATCGTAATGATAAAATATATATACAAACGCACAGATTTCTAATAAAACTTGCACACTGTAATCTGCTTTCCGCGAGTAATATGGAGAAAAAGTCTGCAAAGCTGAGCAGATTAAAAGTGATGCAGTTAGGATTAAAACAAAGGATTACTTGACAAAATTCTAGCTGCTCTGAAAAGGACATAGAGACTATGGACAATCAGGATTTTGCAGAATTTCTTTCCTAACAGATCGTGATGTATGTCGCGGGAATGACAAAGCGGAGCAACGTGTAATGATGTTAGCACGATTTTCGGCACGTTTTCCGAGGTTCCATCCTATTTCCACAGGCAGGAATACTGTCATTAATCACATGTGCCAAGAGAGGAAGAGAATTCCCATCGAGATCGATCTGTGTAATCAACGCGCGTAACTCTGCATCCTGAGCTAACTGGTTTGAACGCAAGTGCTGATAAACCGAGCGCGACGTGCAGCCGATTATAAACGCCCAGCATTTGCAACCCTTTCATTGAATGCGCAGATGAGCAACGCGATCGTTCCACGCACTGTCCGTTAATCCCTGATTGTGCGATTGCGTGACGCTCGCTCGACTTTGTCCGAGCTGCGTGCGATGCAACTTTAAACCCCGATTCCGGAGTGGCAACTTTACGCCGATTAATCCGTCAAGCGTCGCTCTTGAGCGGGCGATAGTTTTTCTAAGAAAAAGTAAAAGCCCTAATAAAAGACAAAAGCCTTAACAAAAGTAAGAATAAAATATAAAAAATGTGGATGCGTATTAGAATTCAATCTCGCAGCGGACCGATACGCGTGCCGATTTCAACAGAAAAATGAAGATCATCAAAATCGCAGCTCGCGCGAGTCGCAACCCATTGGCATTCGAGATTCAATCATCGTTAGGATTAAGCGACTTCACAACTAGCAGCTATCGGCGCAACGAATTCCCTGCATTTGAATTCGAAACCTACCATTGAATCCCGGAGCCTCTCGGCGAGCACCGAGGTGGGAGACGGCTTAATCCCTCGGGAAACCGCCGCGCTTCAACGTGCAAAATTCTCGAACGCCAAAAGCGTCTCGTGAAATTAAGTTCCTCTCTGCGGATAGTAAATTATTCCGCGAATAAACGCCGAAACGAATTACTGTCGGTTTATCTCTTTATCCCGATCATTATTGGATTCAGTCACGTAATATAATATAACATGAACAAGAGAAGGAGACACGCCATAAAGTACTGGAGCAATGATACCGTAGTGATGCCAATCGAGTATCAATCTATATTCGAGACATGACCGAATCTTGAAATTCTTGCAAGTTCCTCATGATTAATCACCGTCACCACAAATATTAATTTCAAATTCGGTCTGTCAAGAAATTCTCCAAAACTCCCCATGTCGTGTAGAGTCGTGCGGAAGGCAGCTCATGAAAAATTCAGCTCCTCGTCTTAATGAATCAAGATCAGCATCCGAGAGTCAATGAATGCATAAATTTAAGGAGATCCAAGATTTCACGCGATATATCTGGCAGACGCAGCAGACCGAGCAGCTATCATCGATATCATGTCGTCATGTTCACGCGATCACGATGCCACATCGGCGAGTAAATCCTATCGAATAACAGGCGGTGCTTTGATGCGCCGGAAGTCGACGTGTAAGTCTTTGCAGAGCGGCACGGTCTCATTAGGACGGGGGAAACGGCCATGTGAGGTCAGCAGACGATGAAATTCCTGAGCCGCGTGTTGCATAGTTCTGCAGGGCCTATTTTCGTCCTGTGCCGCTTGCTATTATTAGCAGCATCGAGGAGCCGCGAAGAAGAGGGACCATCGGAAAAGGGGCAGAAGGGTAGACCGAAAGAGAGAGTGAGAGAAACGCTATTAAATAGGTTCTTACGACCCCATCCCGAACGTGTGTAATCGCGCACGTGTGTGCATGCAATCTACATATCTATCCGAAGCTAACAAAAAAGGATATCAACTAATTTCTACATGTTAGCTAATCAAGCCGTATCTTAGGAAAAAAATTATAAATTATTTTCATTACAGAGTTTTTTAACCCTTTAACTCCGGCAGTCGTCACTAAGCGACTTATATAGTCTTTTTACCCGTAGTTAAAGGGTTAAAATGAGCTTTTTAAACCGGATCAGGAAGGATTTAGTTGCCTCGTTTGCGATTCTCGGGAAAGAAGCTTGCCCAAGATATGAAGGCGATATCTCATAAAAGTTTCAGAAAATAGCGCGCCAAATGGCGAAAAAAGCTCTATGCCTGTATCGATCGCGCTAACCGAAGTAAGAAATAATTAACATAGATCTCCCCGGGTTCTTTGAACCCCGTTCACTAAAATAAATTGTGAAATAATGGCGCGGCTAGTATGTTATACTAATGCGCTCTATATTTATAACTGGCTGGTCTAAATTATGCCGCAGCGAGAGAGTGCAGCAGCCTTTTTGGTCGCAAATATAGCCGCGCTTCCGCAAAAATGCGGTGCAACTAACGTTGCGCGCGCGGGAAGAGAGAAAACTTATTAAAGGAAAGAGAAAAGTTATTATCGTGTAATATTATTATACATTCAGAGTACGCAACAAAAGAATTAAAAAGCACGAGTACAAATGCAAATTGCATATAAAACTACTTACTAACATTAATTATTCGCGATTATTCGTAGCACCATAAAGCGAGGAGTCACTTTGCGACCATACAAAAAAGATAATTATACAATAATCTTCTTACTAATATACATAAAATAGCATACTTTCGTGAAACTTTTAATAATTAGAAAATTCGATATTGGAAGAAGAAATTATCTAAATAAAGTAAACGAGAGACACTTATTGCCAGAAAGTGCAATTTCATACGTTACACACAAAGTGGCTTTTTCAATATTACAATTAGGAAAATGTCTCGATATCGCGATTGCAGAAGAGTATCGCTGAATAGAAAAGCGGTGTTCGCGAGATTAACCGGCGACCCAAGTATATCATGCAAACTAGTGCACGTCGCGTCGACCTCCTTCGCCACCACGCGCTTGACTCGATACGTTGTTAATCTGTTAATCGATATTACCTTCTTTCTGCATTCACGAGTTTATAATACTATGTATTAGCCGCGCGAAACACGCAATAATTCCATACGTCTTCGGCCGGTTTACGCATCGCTCATGCGGATATACGTGCCGGTACAGGGTGTGCGTAATAAACACATCTACACCACACGAAAGAGAGTCGTAGGGTATCGATCGTACCTGCGTTGGAAATGTCTCTTGGGAAGACTCGTCGGGAGACACGTGAAGGACTACCCTTCCAGGGTACGAGCCGAGCCGAGCACGGCCGAGTCCTAATGGCACAGGACCTACACCCCAACCCACCCCCAATCCTCATGGCGAGAATAAGGAAATATTGTCTACGTCAGCGTAGCACCCCTGCGAAAAGGGACACGCCGAAAACGAGTCCCCAAGTCCTGCCTGATGGCCGATGTAATCGAAGGAAATTAAGACGCTGCGTCCCCATAATTCGATTTATCTATAGGATCTATCTTTGCTGTCTTGGCATGTGCGCGACGAGTCGATTGATCGTTGTAACAGCGGAGTCATCATGCTCGACTTGCAACACGCGAGTGTGTAACTCAATAGCGGTATTTTATGAATAATTATCTCTCGAATATAACGAGTGATGCTATTTTAGGAAGGTTCCCCGTAATGAATCATTCCATTAAAACTCCGCGCGCGCGTAATGGATCATTATAACACGCGCAACTCTCCTCGCGTGAAGTTTGGCTATTAAGTTACGGTGTACAATACTTGCAGCTAGCTCAAGTTCAAACTGCCGTCTCGCGCAATATCGCCACGAGTGCGCCAAGCGATCGCTTAGGGTATAAACATCCTGAAATTCGATATACCCGTGATGGCGACGGATCACGGTCAACGGGACTCGCGCGTTAAAAACAGATCGGCGCTATCCAAGCTCCAGTTTTAGAAGGGACTCACATCGGCACGTCGGCTTGCCAACTTGTCTAATTTCCAGCGCGGAAACGCAGAGGAAACGTGTGATCAGCTCGCTTAACTCGCGATGGTCGAGATGCACGCGGCCTAAGTGCACGTTCTGTTCCATAATAATTACATGGCATTAACCAGCACCCTTAATTGATCGGCCGTAGCGAGTGACGGTCAACGGTGCACGGTCAACGGCCGCGAAATCTCGTTAAATGCACGACCGACGCCGAATATCGGTCTCCACCCTCACCCGGCCTCTCTTCCCCCATGCTCTCGTTTGGATCGACCGAATCGAGTTTTCCCTCGGTCCTCTCTCGGTTCTCCCTCGCTTCCCAGTACCGATGTACGTACACTCGGTTCACCTGAATCGAGTTTCCGGCCGGCGTTACGTGAACCCTCTCCCGTAGGATCGATCCTGCGACGTTACCGCACCAACCGGCCGGCGTCGCAGTGTCAGCGCCGTCGCAGAAATCTAACCAGAGAGAAAGACAGACAGAGAAGTCGACTTCTCCTGAATCCGCAGAAAATTAAGTACATGGTAACTGCTATAGCATCAATCTTTAAAAACATTCTTGATGGCGGACAGTGACCAAATTCTATTTTAGAAAAATCTCCGATGCATTAATATTTTTTCTCTATTATATATTATTCTAGATTATATATATTCTATATTATTCTCTATTATTATATATTATATATTCTTCGTTTCTCTCTCCAGAATTTGTATACATTATTTACCTCGGCGGTACATGTATATTTAACAAAAAGGATATATAATATTTTCAGAATATAACGCAAATTAAGGAGAAGTCGTCGTAAAAGGAAGAGAAACTCGATAGAAACATACGCTACGTTGCACGCAGGATATCAGGTGCACCTATACCTTTGTGATTAAGTCTCAATCTAACATGTACCGTAACCGTGCCGCGCGCTGCATCCCGATTCACATACGTTCAAGAGAGTGATGCAATTTCGATGGATAACGATGTACACGTGCCATCGCCTTTGGGCACAAATCGGGTCGTAAAATTAGATTATTTATTATCCGTTGAGCGAAACCGGTCGTAAAACGGCGCGACACGGATCCCGACAACCCGTTCGCAGTTCGCAGCAGAGAACGCGACCTGCACGAGAAAGCTCCATCGAATTTCCTGCACCAACGCAAACATTCCCACGCCCGTAAAAGTCGCGCCGGTAGAATAAATAAATAAACGACGAAGCGGGAAAAAAAGAGGAAAAAAACGACACCGAGGCAAATAAATTCTCGTTCTGCCGCGCCGTCTAATGCACGCGCTCCTCTATTTGTTCTCGCCATCATCGTCCTCGTCGTTGTCGCATAAGGTCGGCCGAACTCTACGGATAAATCGATATCGACGAGCTACGAGCCATCCAGGCGGAGTTTATTACTCCTTTATTACCGCTGCCATCGCCGTCGTGCATCAAAGCCGCGAGATAAGACGTGGGGGAGCGAATCGCCTTCGATCGACTCTCACCGTTTGTGAGTTAGCTCGACGTGGAAGCTTCTTCCTTCCTTCCCCGCTTCCTTCCGTCATGACGCCACATTTTGCCGAATACAGACACTCGAAAGTGTATCTTGAATTTTACGTGACAACACCATATTTGGGACACGGATGTTGAGAAGGCTCCGAGTCCAAAAATGGTAAATGGCATCTTCTTCGTTCCCTCTTTGTGATGTAATAATGACTAATAATTATCTAATCATCTAATCTTATAATTGTACATTATTATAATTGTATCAATCGATATTTTTGTATATTATAATTATATACTTGTATTAATTGAGCATTGATATAATTATATAATTATATTGGTTGAGCGCGAAAATTGTTATATCCGAGTTTTCTTTTTTCTTAAATGGGAGATTACTCTATAACTGTAATTATTGCAAATTAATTAATAGATAAATTAGAAACTAGCAAGCAATTGATTGTTTTATACCCTTATCTTAGCGACAATCGCAGTTTCTCGAAAAGCCGCAATCCAGCGTAAGAATTACGAGACTCGTTGCTGCCACGGTTCGGTATTTACGATCTTCAAAGACATTTTTATCCCCGACACGGTTTCAACCTTTTCCGTTTACGACGTAATTCTCGCGGCTTCTGACGGAAGGAAAAAGCGAAAATATGACATACCGCATGGCGAATGCAAAATAGATAGAAGAGGATGTTTGTCGGAGGCGAAATTTCGGAGTGCACGCGAAAGCGAATATTTTTCAGCAAACACCAATAAATAGATAAGATAAAAACAGAAAAATCAGAGGAGGAAAAGGGTAAAAGGTTGTTTCGCGCTCTGCACGATACGCGGAGTAAACAGCAAATGTAATTACACGCGACATTTTAAAAGCGATGTGAATAGCAAGATGTAACAAGAATAAATAAAACGTATTCCAACACCAACCATGTTACACAGTTAATAGTTACCTAGACTGTTACGCGTTCCTTTACTTTTAGTAGTGTCAAATAATTTTATTCTGCGCCATATTTTATCTTTACGCCATATATCATTCTTGAATATCTTACTTGCACTATCAATCCATATCTATTGAATAATCGAAATGAGAACTCGGACTCGCGAGGCATCTCGATCGCTTGGAAGCTTCAGAGAAGACCGTTCGTTGCGACACGCACCGTGGACGAGAAAAAATGGGGCAGGGGTGGTTAAATCCGTCCCATCTTCCCGTGTGATCTTCGGCGTCGCGGAAAATAGTATATACACACGGTTGGGGAGCCGAAGGCGAGGAAATGATCGCCATCGGTGCCGCGGTACGTGGTGGTATTACTTCGCGCGGACGGGGGAATTGGCATTTTCGTCCGCAGTTTTCGATAGAGCCAATATTTGCCCACGGTCTTAATGTCAGTGCCGGCCGTTGCCAAGACTAACATTCGGATCGGTTTGGCCGTAAGCGGTTTCTCGTCGCGCCGGGCAACTCGGATACGTGGACACGCATACGAACGTGTAAAGTTGGTCCTCTCCTTCCTCTGATATCAGAATTCTATAGTTTGATTAGAGTCCCAGTTTCCTTTTCAAGAGTTCTAGAGTTCTCCCATTTAAAAACAGAGTTCCAGCGATTAACGCGCATATATCTTCCCTACATTAATTTGAAACCTGTACTACGGCTGACACGCGGCTGCAAGATAACGCAAATTGCACGGCCGTGTAATTAGCGTACGCTGCACACACAAACGTTCCACGTAAGGGTGCATCTCGACTCCGTGCGAGCGAGAGGCACGCGCCACCCCTTTCGCGGGATTGAATCGCTTATAGCTGGCTGCAGCCTCCAGTAAGCCGTGGGATTCGATGGAATTACCGCGCCCTCCGTTATTTAAGACCATTCTTCAGAACGAGTAGTACGTCGCAAAATATATAAATATATCGCAAAGTATATGTGATATACATAGATACATAATATTTATGTATCCGGATCTAATCACGCAATTTACTTCATAAGACTCCCGGTATTAGAGTGGTATCCGACCGATCACACGCGCGCCGCATTTCGCGATTTCCACTCCACTCGAGGAGAACGTCTCATTCGAGCAGTCGACGTCTGTTTACTTCTCACGTTCTTATTACCTCCCGGTTCATTCCCTCGAGATTCCTTAAGCTCCCTAAGAAAAACACATTTCTTCATCAATCCTTAGTAATTTCGTTGCCATTTTTCGCACAGGACATTTTGATATAATATTATTATCAAATACCAGGCTTTACATATTGTAGAAAATGTGAATACAATAATTCTCAGCGTGATAAATTTTAAGTTCTTCATTGCATCTCTTAAATAATTAAATGCAACATGGATGATTACTTATGCGGAAGGAAACCATCATCCGGAAACCGTCGTCGGTATTTTAGCATCTGTGGGATAGAGGAGGAAGGGGGGGGGGAGAAACATCTCGCGAGGGCCGCAAGCTACTACCCCGCATGTCGATTCTGCCTATGCCGATTACCATACATCCTTGCGTCACAGCAAAATCAATAATCGGTAAGAAACGATCGGTGGTCGCCGCCCGCCGTAGCGTTGCTTTCCCGCGAGATGCTGGGGACGTTGAATTATTCAACGATGTCGAACGGGTGTGGGAGGTGAGGTACATGTTTTGATTATGCTGAGCTACAAATGCACGCACGCGCGTGTGCACGTCTCGCACTCTAGTGAACATCCACGTGTCACACGCGTATCGGCCGCGAGCACTCGCACAAATGCATATGTATATGGTCGTTCACGCGTGTTAATATACTGATATGTATAAATATAATACTGAGAAGAGTGCATCTGAATTCCAATGGAAAATCTAGGAAAACGCATATTTGCAATTGCATCGTTCAGATGTTGGAGTAAAAACCGTAAATGGAATATAGAATAGAAACAGAGTAATGTGAAATTTATTCGTCAATTTAATCTTTGGCGGAATGACGCATTCATAAAATAGAAAATAATTATAATTATTCCTGCTGGGTTTACTATTCGTCGTAAATCCTCGGAGGATTCTCGCCCACTAAAGCATTCTGCTTTAGAGATGGAAAACGGACCTGCCGATACGAATGCACTGCACACGCACGAGTACACACGAACGCATCGCGAATTACTCTTTTACATTTTCGCGTCCCGCGGTGAATATTCCGAAACGTCCGACCCTGATTGCGAATCTATGGTGCTGCGATTGAAATTGGGCACCGACGCGGACGGTTGGTGGAAAAGCTGCAGGCGGGAATGATTGTCATGCGGGGAATGTAGAGAGGATACCGTTACGAATAATGCGTTGTAAAGCGCGATAGTAGTTTCAAAAAGGTCGATTGACTCTGAAAATCTCGTAAAATACTCGAAAAATCAGCGGATATTAAAAAAATGGACTTACACCTCCGCGAAATCGAATCGATCCTGCGCGAAGCAAAACGAGAACGAAATTTATTATCCCGCGTACAAACGAATAACTCACTTCCGCGACATATCTTTACAATAAAGCATGATACGATAAAACGCACGTAAAAAAATAACCACCGATCGATGAAAGCGCCCAGCATCCCTCTCTTTGATTTGTTCATTACGCTCTATCTAACCATGACAAATTGAATTCTCTTTCTCTTGTGTCCCACGTCAATTCTTGGCGCCACAATTACTGCAACTACGATGTAACTAAATCGATGTACGCGAAACCCCGAGGAGCGCGTTTACGACCTGGAGCACCACTATTTTATAGCAAGTTCGTGATACGTACGAAGTGGCATCGTCTCGTTAGGTAGCAAAGAAATAAATGTCCTGTGAGCGAGATGAAGACTAGACTTATCAGAAGCTGCGCGATACGCACGACTCTTTGAATGCAAGTCTTGAAGCCTGCACTGTGACTCTATAGCGAAAGTTTGAAGGTAGTCGGAAAGTTATGACATAACGTGTACTGTCAACCGGTAGCGCCACGTTATGCACAATGTATACCGCCTTCCGTTAAAGAGTTAAAACGTCGCTTCTTCTTGCTACTCTTTCGCGAGTACCGACTTTGCGATCGTCCCGCATCGGCCGACCTAGTTAAGTCTTTACGATTGCGTGCGGTACTTGCACGTTCCTCACCAAGTTCTCTAGATAAAATGCGAGTTTGCGACGGCTATTAAGGGAGATTTACGGAAGGTGCGCGCGATCGTTTTGCCGCGTGTGGAACAAGAAACAGTGATTCCTCTCGAAGAAATTGTTATTCTCCAAATCGCTCGTTCTGTGTGCTTATCTTTATGATAAGAGATGTAAGATCATTTACGATAACTATATTGATCGGAGGATCAGCACCGATGCTTCATGACTGTGTCCCATTGCGCAGAGAATTGCATAAATCCTAATAGATAACGAAGACTGAGTAACTGTTGTACAAGTTACAGGTTAACGAACATCTCTCAAGATACCGTTGATATTGGGATAACAATTGTTGACCTTTGTGGCTGCAGTTGAGAGAACATTCAATAAGTCTGACGCACCCTACAGACGGTGCGATCGCTGCAAGCGCAGTACGGAGAGAGGCTTAATGAACCACCGTCTGAGAGCAGGTGACTCGATATAACGCTCTTGCTCTAAAGCGTGCTCTAGTCTCTCCGTACGCTTATCGACCGTGGCGCAAACTCCGCCGGAAAGACACGGGGGTGTGGTCGAATATCTCGCCCGCCATGTCTGTAGGCGAACACGAAAAAAAAGATAAGGCGTCGTAATGTTTAATTTGAATCAATGAAACTAAGGGAGCAGCTTCCCTTAACGAAAAAAAAAAACGTAACTTGATTTAAAGAATTCAATTGGACACTGAATACAAAAAACGTAAGAATTATTCATTTGGAGATTCTTCAGGAAAATGTTCATTATTTTGGTTTTCGAAATAACAGTCGCTTTTTCTCGGATAGCCTTTTATAACAATTCCAAAGTTTGATCAGTAGTTCGATGCCTAATTTATTAATCAAGCATCTGTTCTTCTAAGGCACTTTTCCAAGTTTTTCAAAATTCAGTACGTAATATCGCGTCGTCTCAAATTTTAACTATTTTCACTGAATATTTGAATATTTCAAGAGCTGAGGAGAACCGCGGTACTCACGACGTGCCCCCATGACAATTAATTGATCGCGAAATCACGAAACATCAATTGGAAATAAATTGAAATAAAAGGCAGACGAGAGAGAGAAAGAGAGAGCATTTTTAGCAAATTAGTTTCTAAATGATGAAACGATTTGTATGTGTCGTGCATAACGCTGCAAGCTCGCATCATATGTGTAACGTGTAAAAATACAAAATTAAAACGGATCGATCGATCGTATGATTTAAGATCCATTTCATATCTGATTTCATGTTTCAAACAAGCCGTATAATCGAGTTACTCCAAATTCAGAATTCACCGAACTAGCTTTGAACACGTACATAGCTCGAGTGGAAAATCCTTAGTAGGGAAGCATAATATCTTTCGCGGAAAAGCTCGGTATAACAAGTACTGGGAAGTACCTTGTAATTATATCTCAGAATAGTATATGCACTCCAATTTCATTCACACTCTTATAACAAAAATCACTTTAAAGTCTTTTACATTAATAAAACATTTATACGCAAAATTATACGTCTGAAGAGAGAAGCCCTTTATATTTACGAAATATATACATAATGTGCGATAATCTTGAAAAGTTTAAAAGTAAAAGTTTAAAGGTTAAAAGTCCATTAAGTACAGAGAAAACCAGAGATGCAAACGTGATCAAAGCAGAATCACGTTTTACGTGAAATAGAAAATCCGTTCTAGCTTTAAAGGCGCTGATTCGAAATATCGAAATTCTGCAATCTCGCCCTAGTTCAATTCGGGGTTTAATCTCTTATCTGCTATTACTACTACATATAATACATAGGAGAATCTACGTACTAAAAATAGTTCTTATTTTATGGAGGAGGTACCGGGGCTGAAAGGGCTAATGCAATAAAGTGAGGCTGGGACGGCTCATCGCTTTCTTGCAAAAGAAGCACGGGCGAAGTACAAAGTACCACGCTCCGATAAAAAAAGGGGCACGAGAGTGTCCCTCCGCGAGAGCGTCGACATACGCTCCGAAATGCGACTTAGAAAACGTCGAGCGGACGCTCGCGGCATTCTGCATGGATAGCGTAAAAATCGGACGTACACAGCACGGAGATGTGTGTAGCGTGCATCCGAGTAGCATCGATTTTTTAACGCCTCGTTACTTCTACCGGATCTTCTCGTCTCTGCACGAGACGTATCGTGAAGCGCATGGAAAACTAACTGCACTGGTCGAAGGTTCAGAGGGAGCGCTCGCTGATAAAATGTCGCTTGTATCGGATTCGTACCGGAACGAATCGAATTTAACGTGAAATGTGATATTCCTGGCAAATGCGTCCGCCAACAATATTTCTGAATAATATTACAAAGAATATACGAGACACTGTATTTTTTGATAAACGTTTTTATACCTAGTGCTGGTCGTACGTTATTACTACGTTATTAATTGTTGTCTTTAACAAAAGTTACAAATTTGACAGCTTTACGCTGGTAAGGTAGAATTTTTCGGTCAACGATTCACCCCGAAGAAGCGCAACGGGGATGACGCGAGGGTGGTTCTAGTAACTTTTAGGGAAAACGGCATGCAAGATTGCGACCACCTGCCGTCGTTGATGCGACTGTACGTCCGAGAGGGTGGAGGAGCGGCGAAGGGTAGAAGCAAACGTGGCGGCGCATTAAGCGGAAACGCGAAAGCCACGAGCGATCGGAGGAAGAGAAAGGCGGAAACGCAGAGACAGATACGGGGGGAGGTCGGGGGAGAACGGGAAAGGGAGCGCATCGCGAGAATGGGGCGGCTAAGGGAGGAGGACAACGAAGGTAAAAAGCGGCGCGACGACATGGTATCGATTCGGTAACGGATCCGCGCGTACACGCGATGCTAATGCTCGGTGCTGTCGCTTCCTCGGCCGCGACGAGGCCAGCGTGTGCGTCGCGCGAGAGTAACAGGCGCCCCTGACGCTTTATATATAGAGGCTGAGCCACCAGCAGACGGCCCGCGGCGCTTAAATATAGACGAAATGCAACGGGGTGTCTCCCGCGCGTAACGGAACGGAGACAGGTAGAACGTCGAACGAGAAGAGAGGAAGAACGGAGAGATAGAGATAGATGGGGGAGGGGGAGGCAGAAAGCGAGAGCGGGCAAGAGGCGAACACGGCGGCATACGTATGTGGGAGCGAGAGAATGCATCGCGGAGGAGAGAGAAGGAGAGAAGACGTGGAGGAACGAACGCGAGAGAGGAAACGGAGAACGAACACACTCGGGCACAAAGATAGAGAGAGAGAAAGAAAGAGGAGGAGGAAGGCGGAGAAGAGACCCCGCATACGCAGGGAACAGTTATGGCCGACCGCGCAGCGTCGTCTGCTACGGACGTGATACGCGAGAGACGGCGGCGTATCGTCGCGGATCCGCGTCTTTCGCGCCCAGCGCGCGCGAGAGAGAAAGAGAGACCCACCGGGCGCGATCCAGCACCGTGCGGGGAAAAACCGTCTGTCGCGAGTGCGCCGGTACGCGAATGACTCGGTCGCCTATCAGCGAGGCCTTTCCCTCGGCCGCGAATCTTATCGGCCGGATTGAAAAAGGAGACTGGAACGGAGCACGTAGCTGTCGGTCAATAAAAACGAGGACGAGCACGCGAATGCAAGTGCGAGAGCGCGAGCGAACGGCACCGCGACGCGCGTATCTCACTCGTTCGTTCGCTCGCTCGCTCGCGGCGAAGTGATACGAGATGCAACGTTTTTTGTACTCACTTGCCGAGTTCCTCCTTCAGGTCGTAGTTGTCACTGAATCGCGTGCAAGCCGTTGGCACGGCCATACCGAGGCTATTCGCGATTATTTAACCGCACTACCGGACTCGGGACGCGAGCGCGAGAGAGCCACTGCCGGCCGCCAATGTACTGCACACACGCGCTAGGGGAAACTTCGCAGGTCAAATTCGATCAATAGAGGGGAACCGCCGCGGCGCTGCTCGAACACCGGGACGGCGGTGGCGGCGGCGGCGGACGACGATTGACGACGACACAGGCAAGGTGGAGGGGGCCACAGCAGCGGTGGCAACGGTGGTGGCGGCAATAGCGGGGCGGACGAACCGGACCGGGCGGAGAGGAACGGCGGGACAGAAGCGCCTCTGTCCGCGGAGGCGGCGGTGAAGACCGTAGTAGTATCGTAGTATCGATAATTAATAAAGCGCAAATAATTCGCGCCGAATGATAACGCACGTTGCAGACCCGTGCGAGATTCTTCTCCTCTCGCGCGCCACGACGCCGGACAGATTAGCAATTTCGCTTGGCGAAATTCGCAATCACGACACCGCGACCGCTCCGCTCGCCGGCAGACCGTCGACTGACTCGCGTAGTGGCGGCGGTCGGCGCAATGGCGGGGACGGACGGCCGGCAATGGCGACGCGAGATGAATACGAGGGAGAAACGCCGCGGTTGCAGCCAATCCCGAGCGAGATTGCCGGCGGGGGTTTGCGCGACGCGTGCCAGAGGGATGGATGAATGGAAACGGAGCACAAATTAAAATATCTGCATGGAGATGGCGAATCGCATTCGATTCAAAGTGTCATGCATCGCGGAAACATCCCTTTCGTCCCTCTCCGTTGTAGTATTTGCGGTTGCAAACTTGTTTGTAAAATTGTTAATATTGTAGGCCTATGTTTTACATCAAATGCAATATCGAAACGATGCTACAAGTTTTTATTAGCCCTTGTAAAAATAATTTAAAGAATAATGAAAAATATTTACAGCAGTTAAATTTGTATTTAAACCCGCGTTTGACTTTAAATTCATGTGAATTTTATATTTAAATTTAATTTCTATACTGATTTGTATTTGAATTAATCTCCTTCCAACTTTTCCTCTAACGTCAATTCATATTAATCATTATTCTATCATCTTTTTCATTACTTATTCAATGCAATTAATGCCTTAGATTCAAAATTATAATATATTTGTAATATCCGTCGAATGAGAAATGCATTATTCATAAATAATACACTTTGAAATTAATGTAACGTATAATTACACTAAACAAGAATGTTCTCGCTGTTTATTTTTTATCAAGCGAGAGATCTATTTTTGCGCGCCGCGATCATGTTTGAACTTTACTTTGAAATTATTCGCGCGATATCATTATTTATATTATCGAAATGCATTTCTACTCTTTTAGAAATATGTATATAGCTTTAAAATGCAATAACACGTTATAAATGCGTCTCTCTTACAAATAAAATAATTTTTTCGAGACGTTATATTTATAATCCTATGATAATTATGAAACGGGGACGAGATTTCACGTAACTCTCAAGATTAGATCTGGATACTAGAATTTTGTCATCAAAGCGACTCTATTTCCGTTTTCAACCGCCACATTATCTTGCGAATGAATTATTGCGAGTTTTCATGCTATAAAAACGCGTGAAGCGAGCATTTGGCACCTTGTTCGCGACACGAAATTCGCGTTTCATGTCAGTCGTGATCCTTTTTCTTTCTCACAATGGAATTTATTATTTTCTCCCGAAGATTTGGTGCGCGAATAAAGTGTTCGTCGGACGATACCTGCAAGGCAATTTTTATGGCGCCGCACGGGGTTTCGGTGCACCGGCGCGAACCTGCATGCCGGACGTAAACGTGAGATTTACTACTAGCGCATTCGCGCCGAGCGAGCGAGCGTCACTTCGCTTTGCTATCTTGGCACGAGTCCAAAATGTAGGGTTACACTTTCGGGGCGAAATCTCGAGATTCTACGCGAACACCTGCTAACAAACGTATACAAAATGCATCTCACGTTTCTTTAAAGTTTGCTTGTTAGTTGTGTCAGTACTGGAAGCTTTCTAATAAGTAAAAATCGTGTGATATAATTTTTTATTGTTGTTTTCTGTATAGCGTTGTATTCTGCATTTTGATTTTGCTTCCCTCCGAGATAATTGTTTTCTTAGATACTTGAATCAGTACTTAAATTAAGTTATAATTAATTATCAGAAAAGGATTTTGAGAGGTAAAAAAATTCATGGCGCACAAGTGAAATTGTTATCCTATATATTTTGATTAATTTTACAAAGCATCGTATGCGAGATAAATTTATCAAAAAAACGTATATAGTATCCCATAATAACTATATACCTGCGTATGATACAATAACCACTAATTGAATGTATAGTTTTTCGTACAAAGAATGAAAAGCATCTTGCGTACAAAGATGTCATTTCAGCGAATCTCACGTACGCATACAGTATCAATGCATGATCCCCAGAAATATCACGGATAAAATCCGTGATCATTGTCAGACACGTATGAAAATTTCTAACACAGTCTTCGTCAGCTCGATCGATCAAAAATCACATTGTATCTCATCAAACGAGAAGCAGCAATTTATTGGTGCGATTAAGTTTTTAGATTATATAGACGCTATGTTGTGCAAATAAAAATACGAATAAATGCAATGGAATTGTACATGTTACGAAATATATCATTTTTACAGATGAGGGACATTCACTATCACTCTTATCATGTGACGCTTATTGCAAAAAATGAGTTGTTCTTAATGCGATCCGTTATCTCTCGAATACTTTGCAGCACCGATGAACGTATCGTTTACAATAAAAAAAAAACGGAAATGTCTTATAGTCCTTCTCGTAATCTCATAGTTTTCTTGCATTCGAAATGATTATTAGGCATCGTCAAATCTAAATCATGTGGAATATGACTGCGTTAAATCAACTGAACAAGATTTAAAAGACGGGGAATACTGACGCCGCTTGCCTTAATCGCGGAACACAAATCACGCCGATGATAATTTTTCCTTTCTCGAGAATTCATCGATCCTCGTAGAGATCGAGAGAATCTCATGACAGTGCTGACGGGATCGCCGTCACGAAACACGTTCCGAAAAGGTGTACTCATAGGCAAGAATTGATCCAATCGTGATCCAGTCGTGGTTCGATCTTACTCGACTGTGACCGACTTTGCCAGGTTTCTCGGGCAATCGACGTTGCAACCGCGCAAAACCGCGATGTGGAAGGAGAGCAGCTGCATGGGAATGACGGTGAGAATTCCTTGCAGGCAGTCGACGGTTTTAGGTATTTCGAGTGCCCTGTCGGCGAATGCTTTCGTCTCCTCGTCGCCTTCCTCGCAGATGACGATCGGTTTGCCATCTCGCGCGGTGACTTGCTGCAGCGCGTTCATGCATTTCTGCAAAACGAAATTGTTAAACTTTTTTTTCAAACGTGACTGGAATAGAGAAAAACCTAAATCAGTAGCAGACTCACCACATATACCGGATCTCTCATCACGATCATAATGACCGGCATGGAATCATCAACGAGGGCTAACGGGCCATGCTTCAATTCACCGGCCATGATGCCTTCGCTGTGCATGTATGTTAATTCCTTTACTTTCTGCAAACATACAATGATTACGCTTCGTAGCAGTTGAACATAAAGAAATTTCCTGTTATACGTATCTTTCATCGCGAACTTACAAGTGCACCTTCCATACACGTTGCGAAATTGTAGCCGCGACCCATAATCAGCAAAGACTTGTGTTGAAACAGCGATTTTGCCAGCTCCTTCACTTTATCGTCGAGCTTCAGTACTTCGCGAATGAGATTATCCAGGTTTTTCAAGCCTTCGATGATCTGCAAAAAAATACATGTGATTTAATAACGATTTATTTAAAAAAAACTGGAATAAAATAAAATAAATGTATAATAATATCTAGATAAACATACCTGAAGGCGTCTCGCGCGAAGAGAGATTCTGTCCTCGCTCATTACCAACGCAAACATCACGAGCGAAATGAATTGCGATGTATAAGCCTTGGTACTCGCCACACCAATCTCGGGACCAGCGTTAATGTGCACACCGCAATGGGATTCGCGACAAATGCTGCTACCGACCGTGTTAGTTATACCCACAATAAGTGCGCCACGGCTTTTACAATAGCGCAATGCCATTAATGTGTCAGCTGTCTCGCCTATTATCGCGAGAAAGGAGTTAAGTTAAATGTATAGTCTTGTAATTTCTATCGTATAAAGAAATATATATTATATTATATTATTATATTTTTTATATTATATTATATTTATTATTTATATTATTTCTTTAGCCTATATAAAATTTTAGTCTCTTTATTTTTTCTTCATTTTTTTGTGTTATAACAATAATTTTATAAAGTTTTACCTGATTGAGAAATGAAGAAACAGACATCATCCCTAAAGACTGGCGTGTTGCGATCCAAGAAGTCAGACGCCAGCTCGACCATCACCGGCAATTCTGTCAATTCCTCGAGAAGCTGTCGTGTCGCTATAGCAGAATGGTAGCTCGTGCCGCAGCCAATCAGCATGAGTCGCCTGCATCTCTTAATTTCTGGAATGTAATCCTGAAAAGTGTATTCATATGAGCTCTTTTCGAAAACCGGATGAAGAAAGAATGCCGAATGATTATGCACAGTGTGCAAAAGTTACCTTGATACCGCCCAAGGTGACGGAATTATCTTGGAAATTTAAGCGTCCTCTCATAGTGTTTACCACCGACTCGGGCTGCTCGAAGATTTCCTTCTGCATGAAGTAATCGTAATTGCCCTTCATGATCTGCTGAATCTCCATCTTCAGTGTTGTGATCTCGCGAGCGTGAGGATCGTCCATGCAACGACGAAGACGATGAATGCTGAGTGCGCCTTCCTTGACGGCCGCTACATCATCGTCCTACCGACAAAACACAATACACAACTCCCGATCTTTTGCGATCTTTTGCCTAAATATAACTGCAGTAATTAAATTCGCACCTCCAGAAATATCACACGATTTGTATGCTCAATTATGGCACTCGCATCAGAAGCGAAGAAATATTCGACTTCCTTATCCTCAAGGGGTTGAAATTCGGACGTACTCTCGCTACGTGGCATTACCGGAAGTTCCGGGTTCCTGCCGTGCGGGCGATGGTCTGTGCAGAAATAAGGGATTGAATCGCGTCTTAAATTAAATTCTGTTTTAGAAAGTTCATATTCAGGTAATTTTTTCTAACATAGTTTTAAGAAAGATTATTGTAAAATCTTACTACACAAATGTATGTATCCAATGAATAAATATATTTCAGGAACGCAAACATGTTAATGAAGCTTAATACCTAATTTGACAAAAAAGAAAAACCATCTGTAACAATGCCAACGATATTATAATAATTATATACCTATATATTAAAGAATTTCTTTGTTATTATATTATTACGAAATTTTTTCGATTTTGCGAAGTGTTAATTACAAAGAGAAACAAACTGTACTTAATTATAGAGTATATTATGATCAACGTTAAAATTAATTAATAATTAATTCTAAGTTCTCTCTTTATTACATAAGTTAAATTAAATTACGTTTTCTCCCTATTTTCTAAGCCCCACACCAAGTTGGCGCAAGATAATGTAATACACAATGTGATGACATACACGTGAATAAACAATCATTATGGAATTCAGGTGCTTACATCTCTCAGCCTTGAGATATTATACCCAGATATGTTAGCACGCTGCACGACACTCTACTGTGAGATCATGACAAAATTGACAAGATTGACAAGAACACGTAATGACGATGCCGTGGTATGACTGGTAACAATGATCAAGGCGCACAATTAGCATCACTGTTAACGAAATATACGTACCCTCGTTAAATAGTCATGAAGTAGCGCCAATTATTCGTATAGCGAGTGGAAAGGTAACGACGAGGTGTTATGCGTTCCAATAAACAAGTCGAATTCTTAATGTCTGTTATAAGCGAGAAGCCAAAACAATCAATAGATTATTTACAAAGGTGTCACAACGTGTACTGCAAGCATGATCGTTTTTAATTCTTACCCATAAAATCCTTATCCATCATCCTTACCCATAAAAGTCGGCAAAATCGCCGACAGCGCTTAAAGAAGCGCTTATTCACGGCAATAGGCAAGTCGCAATCCAGTCACCGAGAAAACATTGTTGAGAATAGAGCATGCGAAAAAAAGCATAAAACTTAAACGTAAAGTATTACCTTTAGACGATGCTTCACCCTCTGCACAGATTGGAACGCGGGGGATGAAGGAAACGAGAAAGAAAACAAAAACGATTAGCGCACAGACAAAACGGTAACAGCGTAACAATCAGTGTAACGGCAAACATAAATTCGATGAGAACGAGTGCATCCTGAATGCGACACAAAGAGTGCACATCAAGCAGCGAGCAACATTAACAGGTCCGTTGATTTAGAAAAAAACACGATAAGTTTGGAAAAAGATATTACTCCTTGTCTTCGAAATGTTTTCAGAGAATTCGTAATTTATTTTTAATTAAAAGTTTTAAGTCGTAATTAAACTTTTAATTTAAATTTTTAAGTTTGCAACGTGGCAAATGTGTTCTTCCAAAATAGTCCAAAGAAACACACATTTGTCTCTTACATCTTTTCGCAAACTTTAATTCCTGAAAGCAAATCATTGCGAAGATACACATACATACGCACCGCACATCTAAGCCGCAAGTGCCTAAGCTCTTACCGATAGAACACATATTATTTTACCATTTTTACTGCTTCGAAGGCTCATATTCTTGTTAAAGATTTATCCATTGATCCCTTTAATTTTTCCGTTTGCATCAACGATTAGATAGAGAATTTATCATACCCCTGTGTACTCGGAATGAATAACAGTTTCATAATCTTTAGCACGCTTTATCGCGATCGTTGAAACTCGCACGTTACATCTATCCATTAATTTTCAAACAATGCATATCAGATTTTTTATTTTCGCAAAAATTTCTGTGTTTTCGGATAGTTGCTTAAGGAAATTTGTATATTGAGATAGATCATTGTTTCGTGAGAATAGAATCATGCCAATTCATCTCGTACGTCTGCGCTCATCACTTGGCGCGGAAACAGACATGTGCCAATTAGTGTGCGAGTGAGAGTATATGTTATTGTGTTAAAGCGAGAAAGAACATTGAATAACAGCCCGAAAAAATGATAAGGAACCAAAGACACGTGCCTCGGTCACGTCCCTCGGAATCGGCAAAGATTAGCAGCGGATTTTCGCGAGGGAGAGACAGTTCGACGAGTGCGAGATCGTAAAATTATCGATCTAGATATTCCTCAACCACTGGATCTTGCGACAGATAGATAGGGCCGGATAGAGGTAGCACATGCTCGAGTAATTGTCTGATGATGAATGAGTCAAGCGATACATAGATATATCGGCGAGAAAAGCATCTCGATTTACGTACCACATACAGATATCGTGACACAATGCTGTTCTTTTTATTTTCTTATCCTCTCATTGCAGTGAGAGAGATCCAGTGCCGAGGATCGAAGTCAAGATAAATCTAAGTATAGTAATGTATATACCTTTGTTTATTGCGCATTGAAGATCGTCTGTCGGCGTGAAAAGTGGTAGAACATAACCGCAAGGTGTTCATGCAAAAGAAACACTTATATAGTAATCCACATTAAAAACTCGCTTTTAGAAAGATACCTCACGTCCAGTACTAATTGCTGAAATCTAGAGAGGAACAGGCGAAACAAAATTCTATTTGGACTAGGGATCATGCTTCTACGAGAACTCTGATATTTATCTACAAACTAATCAAACGACGGGGTTTAAACTGCAAGCAATAAAACATAAAGTTTACTGATACTTAATAATATCCAAAATATGGGCACTAGCGTCGCGAAAAATCTTTATCCGGGTGGATTATTATGACTCTATGTGTGACGTAATCGCAAATACACACGCAATACGGCCTCCAATAAGCTCTATCTCAACGCGTGATCGCCGTTGAAAGATTAACGCTCATAAAATACTTGCGATTAATTGCAGCAGTACATACGCGATATGTATAAGATGATAAGATGATAAGAACGTAAACAGTAAGATCTGCTGTTTAGTCACACGAGCGCTGGTTGATCTCCATATCGAGTAACTTGATGGGAGAAGCTTGCATGCTTAGTTAGTTGTCAATTGTTAGTTGTCGCTTTCTTCAAACGTGAAATCGTGTGAGACACACGTGATCGACACACAAGAGGGATACACTGGTTAGATGAGAGAGATCCTGAAGCAGTATTACCTACGCGCGCGTTTTCGCCGATTAATTATTGCGCAAAGATGCGAACACGCTCTTTGCATTTCGGGATGCTGAAGCGCACGACACGTATATGTTATACCAAACGACATATATCTCTCAGTACGCTTGACGCTTAATACCGGCCAGAAATAACTCCTTGATCTTTCGTGATGTTCTCGTGGACTTGCATCCACGTGTCCGAAATCGGATCGATTTGCAACGTCGGACTTACCTTTTCCGTATAGGATAGGCACGTGATCGGTGGCCAGTCTCGTCTTCGTCTTGATGCCGACGAGAAGCGGCGATCCCCGCCTCGTGGCTACGCACTCGCCTGGGAAATACTTGCTCTTGAAGCAAAGAGCGAAAGCTCCCTCCTGAAATATTTCTCTATTGTGATCCTGCTGTACTCATTTTGAGACTTGTGATCAAAAGTCGAAATATCGTGGGTTTCTGATAGAAACAATAAAGCAGTCTATTTCCTTTCGTAAGAAAAACAGCTTTCATTTTATTTTGCCATTATACTTGCCAATTGCTGGACGACCTGCTCCACAAGTTCACGGAATGAATATGCGGGATGTTGTACCCAGAGATGGTGAATCAGTTTGGCGATGACTTCGGTGTCGGTGTCGCTCTCGAACGCGTATCCTCTCTGTTGCAGCAGAGTTTTGACCTCTTTGTAATTCGTCACGATGCCTACGTTCAAAATGATCGGGAATGTGAAGAATCTCAAGAAACAATCGCACGAAGAACAATCGTTCGCGTGTATCAGCCCAGATCATTACCATTGTGAACGACGACGAAAGCGTGTTCGCCATCGGAACGCTGAGGATGAGCGTTCACCTCTGATGGTACACCATGGGTCGCCCATCGCGTATGAGCGATGCCGACATGGCACTGAGTCTCCGACTCAAAGTCAAGATTGGTCCCTGCAAACAAGTATCCGCAAATTTTACACAGTGACTGAGTAAAGCTGACGCGACGTGTCTTCCTTCTTTCTACGACGACGACGGAAGCGATTGTCCCGCAGACATGGTATACGAACAATGATTTCACGGTCCGAGAGAATGCAGTCAGCACTTACGGTAAAATATCTCCTCCTCGAGAGCCTTGACCTTTCCTTGCTTCTTAATAATCGCAATGTCCTTGCCATCCGCGCTGTCGAGGGCGACGCCTGCAAAAGGACACCACATGGAAGGAATTTCTATGACCGATACGTCGTGTCGCTCCTTTTGTTTCGTCGGTTTGCAGCCGAATGCGAAAACGCAAGAAAATGTGAAGAATGACGAAAAAGCTCGCATTCTTAGAGCCTGGCTCGCGAATCGAAATGAGAGACTAGTGAAGAAAAACAGAATGATCGGATCGGGTACAGTTGGAATCTAATTTCGACGGCGAAGCGTTATTCTCTCACCGTAAAAGATACTCAAGAACTTGCACGAAATTCAAAGCTGCACAGATATCTAACTTATACATATATTCTTGGAAGCGAAAAATCTACTGCGGAAGTTTTATACCGTACCATCTTGATTTCGTAAAACATAAACGAGAAAAACATCAGCTTTAAGTATGATACTCTATAAATTTTATATTGCAAACTATATTACTCGTATTATTTTTCTTTTATACAACGCGCTTTTATTTTCATAATACTGTGTACTTTTGGAATAGCCATTATTGCTCCGAATGTCTTATTCTCGTTCCTCGAAACATGCAACTGCAAATGAAGTTCTTTGCAAGAAAGAGATCTAGAGAGGTATAGAAACTTACCGGCAGAATCATATCCACGATATTCTAATCTTTTCAGGCCAACAACCAGAAGCTCCAAGATCTCCTTTCTGCTCTTGGGCGTCAAGTAGTTCAGATAAGCGAAAATCCCTGTAAAGAGTCAAAAGAATATGTATTCATAATTGCAACTTGGATCTACTTGATAAAATAATTACTACTTGATAAAAATGCGTAATAAAAACAATTAAAATCCTGATTATTTTTACTGTCTTACTGATTGATAAGAGAGATGTTAAAATTCATCTCTCATCAACATCGTGGATCAATAATTTTTATCGCACTATATAATATTTGTGTGTGATATGGTTAATATTATCTTATACATATATATAAATCATCGCGTATTAAATTCTAAATATATAATATTCTAAATAAATATAATACATATAAATTGCAAATCTTCCGGCAACATCGATAGTGAATAAAACATCTAGGATATTTTACAGATTTCGAATCAAACATAATATTGTTAAACAAAATTGAACGGATTCTTGATTGAAGCCTACAAGAATATAAATGAACTTGTTTTTCCGGCTTCCGAGCTGCATATAAAAGTAGAAAGAGCGCTATATAACTGAAGGCCTTTGCGCCATTAGGCGACAACAGGTCATTTCTCAATTTCATCGATTTATACACCGGCTTCTCTCGATTCCGAAGGTCGCATTCGCAAGAGAACGCGGAAAGGTGAGGAATCCGATTTATTCGGGTGCGGAAAAAGGTCGCCGAGAGAGATCGCGGAACCTTTCGCTCTGTTTTTGTATTGAAATGCTAAGCAACGCAGAATGAGACCAAAGACGTAGCTATACAGTTGAGAAGAACGAATATACTAAATACAAAAAATGTATACTTTTCCTAATTTTCCTCATTTTTCTTTCTGATAGAAAACACATAAATCAGAAAAGGAAATTTAAATTGCAATCTTACTCGCATATTATAATTATTCCAATTAGTAATATTAAAAGAACTTCTATAAAAGTTTATATACACATGTAACATTATAATTATTCATAATATCAAATGCTTGCAAAAGTTTCTATGATGTTAAAGCCATCTTTCTCGTTGCTTTCAAGTAGTGAGATACTGTTTATTAACTCCAAGCTGCAAGCTCGTTTAATATTTGGGACGAGTTTTCGTTAAGTAATACTTCCAATCCGTTGTTATCCATCTATTTATGACCTTTTTATAAACTTTTGCAAGCATTTATTATAATCATTCATAATAGTGCACATAATTACATATACTTATATGCCATTAGTTAGTAATTAAAACGTATTAAAATATAATGGTATCAATGATGCGCGGTTGGTCTATGACCTCGACGAGGCAAAGGCAAGATCCTGTTAGTAAATTTTACGCGAGGCCCGAGTAATACGCCACTGTCGAGTACACCTCGAATGTGACACGCGATGGAACATTACAAAAATGCAAAAAGCCGACGCCCGTGAACAGTCGCAAGGAACGGGGAAGGCCCGAGGGGTCCGGTTGGACTAACGGCAAAGGAACAGGTAATTCGAGAAACGCGCGTCGGTGAAAGGGAAAGTGCACGTGCGTGAGGCTAAACGGATTCAGGCATCACACGGTCGCATTATCATGACAGTTATCGCGTCTTTATGCGTGCCATCGTCGGAATGTCTATCGAAAATAGACGGGAAAAAAGGGAACAGCTGGGAATAAAGATAGAAATTTATCTCGAAGCAGAGCCTCTCTTCTCTAATATGACTGCGAGACATACCGATTGCGAAACGAGCGACTTCAGCATGATCCTTCTGCAATGTCACTCGTGTTCTTGTTTCAATATGCGCAGATGGATACCTGATAGCGTTATTGATGTGCTCCAGGCACGCATAGGTTCGCATCGATAACGAATAATATTGCATACTTGGACGCAAAAGTGGTGCAAAATGATGGTACAAAATATGTTATATAAATATGTAATTATTCCATCTTTTTAGTTTAGTTTCAATTATATTATTATAACGTTCAATTATGTAATTATAACGTTTGTTGCAGAGAATTTGTCATTTTCGATATTAATATGTATTTATTTAATAATTGCTTAATGATTCAAACTTTTTTTGACATATACTTCGACATGTAAATATCTCTTTGCAATAGAAATTGACACACGTAATGATTGCGAAACCTGTTTTTCACTTGTAGCGATGTAAATAGGTTTACCGTAATCAAGGATGCAAACGGAAGGCGATATCGAAGCATACTTTTTGCAGAAAGATCTAATATTCATTTTGGATGCGCCCGATCGTCCCACTTTTAGTCGCTTGATTTCACTCCGAAAGTTTCCTGGATATTTTTGTTTCTTTCCACATCGGAATACGTGAGATCGACTAAATTATTTAGTCGCATGTTCACTTATTAAAAAGTTGTCGAGATAATATCGATTCGGAAACAGAACTATATCTTTAGCAACAAAAAACGCAGATACTGTCTATGCTATGAGTAGGTGAGCAAACATTGATGCACTGCTAGCCTTGAGTTCTGCTGATGTAAGAAAAACATCAACGATAACGGCGCAAAAATAATATTATTAATAATATAATATTTATCAGCTGTCAGTTTTTCCCGATTAATTTTAGCAACAAGTCGGAGAACAAAATATTTTAAGATATTTTCACAACATTAATTTATTTGTTTCTACGAGTTTCTCGATTTTCACATTTTATTTCTTTCGTAAAACATATTTTAATATTTCTCTTTAAAAAGAGAAACGTTTTTTACGTCTCTAAACTATTTATTGTTATTCATTATACATTAAAATTGAATTAATAAAAAGATGTATTTTTATATGAAACAAGATAATTAAATTATGTTAAAAAACCTACCGCCATTGCCCATGACCTGTCGCAAATCGTTAGCTGCGTTGTTACAAGATAAGTCTGTGTGTTTCGATCGATTTGGATCCCCAAGGAAGACTACGCGTTCGGCTAATCGAGACTTGAATAAGTGCTCCGGTTATAACGGGCGATAAGAGAACTTCTTGCGATGATTAATATAAGTGTCCAGTGCGATCGAAAGAATTGTAAGATTCTATTAAAGGGAAATAGGAGCTTCCCTTGCATGTTCGCGGAATCCGGCTGCAAAGCCATTTGATGTCGCTTATCAATATAAGCGACAGCGATAAAGAGAACTTTATCGAACAGCAAATGATCTTTGAATGTCGGATATGTTCGATGCTTTCGTGAATACAGGATGCATTGAGATCCGAAAAAATTTTATCGCTTTGCTATCTATTGCAAATCATGTTCGATTGTCATGCTTAGAGAGCAATTACATTAATTTGAAATGACTTAGTGGCAAAGGATAGCGGCTGGATAACGACTTTCTGATCTCTGATAATTCCCCTAGAGGAATTCCCTTGTTCATATCGCATCGTCAATAATGTATTTTTTGCATTTATCAAAACTTGCAATTCGCTATCAAACGTTCAGCGGAAAACGTATATTCTTCACACATAATCCAACTACTGCGTTGAAATACCTTTTGTGCTTCGATAAAAACAGGTATGTAACATATGTAATTTCGTAATGTGCATCGTATCCTCCTTTACATGTTTTTGGCTGATTTGATATCCGAATTCTAATTCGAAATGAAAAGAATTAAGCAAAGATGATCGATCTATCAAAGAAATCAAATTAGCTCAAGATTAACTGTCTAACCAGACATGAGCATTTCAATCATAATTGAAATGCAGTCAACGTATGTATACGACCACGGTTGAATGACCAGACAGTCACAGTCAGTGGATAATCGCGATAGCATCATTTAGCACGAAGAACTTGGCCGTTCGTGACCTACTGACCATGTTCTTCCTTATAAGTAGCTCACATAATGAGCAGAATTTTTCATTTGAAACAAACGTAATACCAAGATACAAAATTAAATAATCTCGAAAATGTAGTGTCTCTCTTTACCTATATCATCAGTCGATTCGGGTACATTGGACTGGTCTCGCTCGCATACTTTGAATTATCGAATTTATACGGCGTAGTTGAATATCAGTATCTCGCAAGGTGTGCGAGATGGCGGGAACGATCAGGGAGAAAGGTATCGCGTGTTTCTCCTCGCTGGATATCTCCGTCGTGTCTAAATGTCATATGTAACTGTCCTATGCTGCTATAGTGCTGCACACCTTCTCGCCTTAGATGCTCAGTTCGCGCCACGAAAAAGAGACTTTCACTCGATGGCGCCGGACCAGGAACTATTTCTCACAAACTATTATATGTTGCCGTTCAATAATAAAGCCTATGATGCTAGATTGCGCTTGAATAGTTTCTTGTTGGTCGAAAACCATGATTAAAGTGGATCTTTCATCCTGAAAATTCGCATGAGAAATAATTCGCAAAATTTTCTGATAATCAAACTATTCGAACAATTTGAGCTTCAAGTAGGAATCTTTAACGAATTGTCCGAGTATGATATCAAATTAGGAATTTCGAACATTTATTCACAGTTTAGAGAGATAAATTGATATCGCGCACACATGCAGAGAAAATAATAGAATTTTATCTTGGTTTTTACGAGAAGATATATATACGATTACTTTCGAAAGGTCAACGTTGCAACAGAGAGTTGCTTAAGAGAATAAAAGCTAAACAAATTAGTCACAAACAATGTCACGATGTTACTACATGTCGATGTACACATTTAGAAATCAAAAATTGACGGAAATCATTGATCAAGATCTGGAATCGTTATAAAGCGATGATCTTTTTAGGCCCGACTCCACAACATATTTTTTTATAACCGGTGTTTAATTCCTTAATGCAGAATTCACACTGCGTCTAATATTCGATATATGACATTTAATCCAATAAGAAAGTTTTCTAGAGATTTTAGACGTGACGCAATGTGAATTCTCCATTAACGAGTTAAACTCCGGTTAAAATAAGTTGTAGAATCGGGCCATAAACGATGTTTTCTTCATTTGCGAAGATTCACAAAAATAGATTTAATGAGACCTACATTATACGTCACAGAACTTTTTAACTAGAACAGACATTTGCGTAAACTTTATCTTGGAAAAAGAGCGTAATTTGGTGTGTCTGCTACGTGTTTTATAGGAGTAAATGAGTTTTAACTATGCTGCATTGCCCGGTAAATGCCGAAACACGATCAGTGCGCAGGTCGATGTCCGAGGAAGTCTGTATCTGTACATTGCACTGGAAAAATGAATGGCTCTCGTGCAACATTGCCGGCATATGCACGCGAAGTGCATCAACAGCCGAGCGCAATATCAATGGCACCATTGACATCGTCGAGCTTCCGGTAAAGCATCGTTGCGAAAATCATTTCTGATTGTATCGTTCGTTTGTCTATGTCCAGCCATGCGAGATAAAGATATGTACTTAATAAACAAATCATATCTTTACATCGTATATTACCACCGTTCAAGTAATCCCCATAAGTCTATATAAATTCGATTACGATTTCAATCGTTTTTAAAATAGCAATTTTCAAATCTAGACCATTTTGCGAAACATGGAAGCAATTAGAAACGGTCAATTTCATTGAACGCTAATTACATTTAAGAAATCTAAGAAAGTTAAATAAGATGTAAACAGTTAATATTTTTTACTCTAAATTTTCGAGGTTGCATACTTTTCTAAACTTCAATTGTTGACTTGTGATTCTAAGTTGTATTTGTGTAAATCTCCTACACGTAATGTGATGGAAATTATACGATCGCACTTAACATTAAGCGGATAATGTAAAAGGAATTAATCAGTTCGATGAATTACATCGTCAGACGTAATTCGACGAATTTCAGTTTGAAATATTGATTGAAGCGGTATTATGACAGTGAGATTAAGAGAGAGGAAATAAATTCAATGAGTGATTTCTCTCTTTATAATAGATTGAGATTGTGTACATTATAAGAAAAACTTTCGTTACGCGATCAAAAATGCGCGTGAGACTTACGCAAACCCTTTCGTAATCTCGCAATGACTTTCTGAGTCGCAGTGATATCTCCCTCACATAGTCGCAAGATATTGCATCATCTAAATAGTCACACCGAAATTTCGAAGCAAAATATTTAAAGTATCAGAAAAATGAATTTTATGTGAAAGATACAAAGACACTTCTCTTCTCTTGTTGATATTAACAATATTCTTGAGTATCGCTAGAATTGGTCAGATGTACATGCTTTCTGGAATAATAGAACTCTGTATGTAAAAGTATGTTAATTTCACTAATAGCCTGTCAGTCTAAAATTAGAACACTCTCGATATTTATAAGACTAATGATACACGTACACGTTTCTCTTTAATTTCCGGCATTTCCGCTACCAAATGTTATCACTGTATTGTATGCTGGTCTTTCTCATCGTTTTGCACAAGAGAGGATAATACATTTATTTAGCATTAGATTAGCACATAAAATACTAATACTGCTAATAACTCTGACTATCTCTGTCGTCAGTTACCTTGCAAACGCTGTATGTTTATTTATCATGGCGATAGCGGGAGGAAAATAGCGTTTCAAAATGATTAGCTTTGTTTCCGCAAATGATACATAAAATACATAAAAATTATAAAAAGAGTTATATTATATCATGGTCTAGGCAGCATTATTTAAAACTTTTTAAATAAGCTATATTGTAGTAGGTGTTTCTCTCTCTCTCTCTTAGTATTAAAATATAACAATACATAACAGTGTGTTTTTTATTACTACTTTGCAACAATTTTACAATATTTTTATGATTCTGGATAAACAATCAGTACCCTACAATCGCTATATGTTAAATGATTACGAAATAGTAAAAATTTAGCATGAAGTATTTTACAAAGGTATCTTACATTAATAACTAATATCAAATGTATTTCACAAGAAAGCAACAAAAGATAGTAACATATTGTTAAGGGTGTCCTCGAGTAATTCACTTCCTCGCAACTTTTAATCTCATTCGGTTCATTGCGGTTACAGGGCACAAGTTACTTCTTAATTTGGCATGCAAATAAATAACTAATAAACTTCCCCAGCGTTCATTATCGTCTCGATTCCTACTCCTATTGATATGCAACGAGCGCGTATTGACGCAAACAGTCCCGACGTGTCCCACGCCCACACGTAATCGCGCCGCTCGTTTCGCTTCGCGGTTTTTCTGCACGGCGACATCGGACCCGCTACGCGTGCACGCGTGATTTCCGACAGAATTCACGAGCGGGTAACAAGTCACGTCCGCGCGAGCGACTCGGGATCGAAAGTCAAATCATCGACCACGAATGTCAAGCCGGCGGAGAAAGCGGTTTGACGTTGGCGACGCAACACGTATTCACGCGCAACGGGCAGAATTCGCTACTTACCGCACATGTTATCGACGTTTTTTTCAGCTGCCACGTACGCGCGTGATGCGACAGAGCAGCGGAGTGAGGTTTTGACGGGATAGCAGACGACGAGGCGGATTGACAGATGCGGCGGCGGAATGTCGCACTTGCTGGCGGTCGCGCAGTCCAACGTGCCAACGCGTGCTGCTCCGAAACGCGATCTGAGCCGTGCGGCAGCGTGTTCGCGGCTCTTATGACACGTAGCGGCACGCGCGCGTGTGTACGCGCGTGAACGTACGACCAGAAACCGTCAATGATCGAGTGTGCGCACTAGAATCGTGCGCGCGGATGCCCCAACTGGTCTGAACATAGCTGCGAATTGCGACGATGCGCGCGCACGCGACGCCTCTCTTCACGTTGCTGCTGTATCAACGGAGACACCGTCGATACGCCATCGATATACCGACGAAGTACAATGTGCAAAATAATTCGCGTATCGATATGGCTTACCCGTTGAGTCGATAATGATCAACGCGCGCGATTCATCGAAATATTCAAATATTCAAATATATAATAACAAGAATGCATACTTGGAGCGAAGACGAACTTCGCGGTCGATCAATATAAAATGTGACGAAAGAAAAATGCTTTTACAAATTTTTGATACATTCATAGGCAGCGTAAGTAGCGTCCGTGATCTGATCGTTTGTGGGCTTGAATACACTAGCTATGCAGATATTACTTTGCCGAGAGATATCTCTGGACGCAGACGCGGCAGTCCATTCTGCTCGATTTGCTCCTGCGAACCAGTTCTTCACAAGCTGATTAGCCTGTCCTAATTGAAGAGCAACGCATTGCTGCATTTGGAAAATATTGCCGCTAAAGCAGTTCGGGAATATGCTGTCCAACCGCGCTACGTGCTGTTGTCCGACCTGCCAAAGAATCAATTTTATATTGATTAAAGTCGAATCTGATTCATATTATTGCTTAATTCAAGTTACTGATACTAGATGATACTATAGATACTAGAGAGAACTTACAGAGATCAAATCGTCAATAAAGGCAAGTTGGTTCTTAATAGAGGTTTTAGCAGTTTCGACGCATTGATCGCCATTCTGCATCGCTGTCGCTTTGATGCCATTAAACAAATTCAAAGCGTTGTCGTAGCAAGTCTGAGCATTCTTGCTCTTTGCCTTAGCAGCTTCCGTTTGATTCTATTAAATGGATAAATCATAGAAATATTGTTACATGTGCATGTTTATGCAAATTTGATCAAATATGTCGTATTCTGCGATTATATTGTGTGTTATATTAAAATTAAAATTAAATTAATATAAAAATTAAAATTAAATTAAATTAATATTAAAATAATAGTTTTATTGATGCTACTTTATCATTATCATGAGTAACAAATTAATTAAAAATATTAATTATTACAAGATAAATAGGCAAAATCAGTGTGCAGTTATGGGAACAATTTTTAATGATTACTTACTTTTATCGCTTTTATCATTGTATCGCTAAACTTGATTAACAACATCTTTTGATTCGACAAGGAATGCACGCTCTCCGAGACAGTTTTCTGCACGGTATTGCTGCGGAGACGGTCAAGCTTATTTATGGTATCACGTACATCGTTTCTTGCTCTTTCTACTCCTTGCCTCAGAATATCCAAAGGATTTGCATGGACCTAAAGTAGAAAAATTTATACTATTTCAATAGATGCGTAACTTCAATATTGAAATCTTTTTTAGTAACTTTTTCAATTTGTATATATGTTTGATAAATAATTTTGCAAAACAATGTTGGATATCCACAGAGAAGTCCAATATAGAGTAAATATTTTTTAAAACTATTTTCTTTTACAATGATTAAAAAATGTTTCTAATAAATAATTGATAATGTATCTATAATAACGCATATATTAAATTTCGCGCATGAAATTTTGCATGAACATTTTACAATATAAAACTCGAAATTATTCTATATTTTGTGTCTGTACTAAATTGTTAAGAGTCTTACAGTGCAAAATACAGCCAAAAGACACAACGCTACAACGGTCTTCATGCTTGTTCGCCCGACAACTGTGTAATACCAAAACTGTACTGACAAGTAACTGTAATTACACTCCTGTTTATATCTACGTCGTGAATGATTAATAGAGAGATAATTTATTAACATGAATCATATCTTAGGTAAAGACAAGGCAATGATAACACGTAAGATTTACGAATACCTGCTTATGCAACTAAAAATGGATTTTTCGCGGTTGCGCGAGACAAGAATTCAGTAAGAGCTTACTAAGAATTCTGCAATAAATAACTTTTTTGTTGAAAATGCTTGTTTTCTTTATCTCATAACAGTTATTTCTACTATATATTATATGCGTGTTTTTTTATTGTTTTATATCTGTAATGAAAACCTTACGCAAGATATATTTATCCGCTTTGAATTTGAATACGTCAGGAGATAAACGATGTCATATTTAATATTGTATGTCATATTTTATATTGTAATTGTAAAATACTAAGTTTTGTGGGATACATGCTTATAATATATTTACCAGAAACAATACATTTTTGTAGGAAATAACTAATTCGAGGATACGAGTTTATGTTTTTGAGATGCCATTAGCATATTTACTTTGCTCTCTACTGCGTTAGGTCTGATAACGATTAATAATCACAAGGGATTTATTGTATCTGCACAAATGTAAACGATGCCTTGCAGTGACATTACAAAATCTCTGAGTCACGTTTCGTCACTAAATAAACGTACATGCTTGCTTCAAAAAGAAATCCCCGATAAGAATCAGAACACGTTACATTAACATAAATGTTGCGTAAATATAATACGTAAACGTTAATAATGATTATTTTTCCTTTTCGATAATGATCGAAGAGATAGAAAAACTGTTTTTTTTATACGATTATTGATGAGATAATCATTAATGATAAAGATATTTAGCTATCAATAAAATCCTGTCTGAATCTTATTTGTGTCTTCCATCAAGATTTTATCGGACAATCTTTCCACACTTTGTCTAACTTGTTTTCATTCATTCAAAAAAGCTACGAGAACAAATTGCGCGAAATATCGATAATTCCTTTTTTTCTAGTTCAAGTACATACAATACGCTTCTTAAAGACTAACTTAAAAGCAAGATAAATTATATATTATATTTAATGCAGCGTAATAAGAGCTAGGTGTCCTTTTTACAAATTCTTAAGGCATCTGTCAACTGTTGATTTCGCCTCTGCAACGTTCAAGCGCGCGTCCGCATAAACGTTGTTCAAGCAATCGTTACTCTGTGAATTAACGACGTTGAACGCGAGTTTAGCGGTGTATGTGCTGGAATTAGCGTCCCTCTGTAGATTTTTCACGCCGGTGTTGGTTATACCGAGCTCATTAATGATGCACCTCCGCAGTTTGAGAATGTCCGAGATTCCTGAGATGCTTTCGTAGCATTTTGGAAAAATGTTGTCCAGTTCCGTTATCAGCTTCTGCCCGGTCTGCGAAAACAGTATGATTAGACCTTGCTATATAAGCCAGTAAGAAAACTGAACAATATTTAATAATGGTCGTGGAAACGTACCAGGATAAGATCGTGGATGAAGCAAAGATTTCTCTCAATGGATGCTTCGGCAGCTTCCTTGCATTCTTGAGCGTTACTGTACGCTGTGTGATCGGCATTTCTAATAAGGTTGAGAGCAGCGTCGTAGCAAGGTTGCGCTCTTTTGCCCTTTATCTTGGCGGTTTCCACATCTCTCTATCGATTAAAGAGTTAATAAATAAAGAGACTGATCATCTGTTACTCACACGTCTTTATTCGTACGTTCGTGTGAGACTTCAAATTAAATTAAAGCCATTGAGCATTGAGCTGATCTATATCTGAGAATTTATTTGATATCCTTGAAATTAAATTAATAAATTCATTTAGCGCATATACCGATCAACTTGAATAAATGCTTACACGTATTGAATCGAGTATTGGATTGACGTGGTCTCTGTGCTTCTCCAAAAGTTCCCATACTTTTTTTGTGACCGTCAAGTCGACTTCTTGCACGACATCACTGCGGAGATTCTCGAGCTGGCGCACGGTCTTCTCCACGGTCGATTTCGCATTTCTTACTCGAATCAACAGAATTTTAAAAATAGTTGCGTCCACCTGTATCAAAGAACAAACTGTTATTTCAACTGAACACATATTCTTACAACTTTTTCAACTGAAGTAATAAATAAATTTAATTGATGAGAATATTATAAAACAAAAAAAGTATAATTTTTACAGTTGTTCGATAAGATGATTCATTTATAGTCAGGTTTTCTTTAGCACAAACACTCCAATTATTATTCTTTTCACAGCACGTAATTCACTTTCAATATTAAATTTTGGGTATACTAAATATAAAATTAATATTCTATGAAAAAAATGATATAATTATCACAAATAGCTTTGTATAAAAGACGGAACTTACAGTACAGAAGAAAGCCAAAAGGCATAATATTATTATAGTCTTCATGCTTGCTTATTGGTATCACTCAACAGTCGCTCGAGTTAACATCAGAAATCGACTGACTCTCAAGAGGGATTAATTGTACTCTTTTATATAAGCAATCACTTTAATAAAATATCAAATCTTAATGGAATACCATGATACACATTACATTTATTTCAACGAAACATTAGATTTTGCCTGAAAGATAGCGCAGATTAAGATCTGCTTGTATTACGATAAGCTGCTGCTTATCATAACCGATTTTTGGAACTTGCTGTAAAATGCGCATTTAATGTAGAACGGTCGTAAAAGTAAATAAGACAATCACGAATTGAACTTTTCAATCAATTTTATTTTCTTCAGATATTATATACATATATCATAAAATCTCACATTAGCATACTATAAACTATGCTAGCTCAACGATACAGAAAATACACGTAATCATGAGAGTGTGTTTTTTAAATTGGCAGTGGCGTCTCAGAATGCACAAATCTTTTGCGGCTTCAGACAAAAGTATATTATATAATCGGCAAAAGCACTGATCCCTTAAGCCGTCACATCTTTCAAAGCTTTCTCGACGCATCTGCTGCAAGACAACTTGGACTCCTCGCTGTTAAAACGCGCTATCGTGTAAATTTCGTCCGAACATTGGTCGGCCTGCAGAATAATATAGTTGGATATTGGTTGAATGACCCTCTCGGCGGAATTGGCATCGGTCTCGAAAGCTTCTGTGGCTCTGTTAATTTCTTCTAGCTCGGCGATGATACAGCTCTGCATTCTAAGACTGTCGCTGTGGTGGCACTCCAAAAATATATTATCCAACTGTCCTATTAGTGTATTTCCGGTCTACGGCAGAAATTAATGCGATTAAACATATGTCATTCTGTTAAATTATGGAGGATCGAGCAATATGCCAATAATCGTGGAAGCCTACCTCGGTCAGAGTATCGATAAATCCAAAACTGTTCTCGATGGAAGTTTCGGCGGTGTCTTTGCATTTTGCACTGTCGTCGTGCGCTGTGGCGGAAGTGTCACTTATACCTTGAAAATTGACATCGTAGCATTTCTGTGCATCAGCGCCCTTTACCTTAGCAGCTTCTACTTCATCCTAACGAGAAATAAATAACTTTAACAGATATTTTTACTTTATATAATTCCATTAAACGCATTGTTTTTTCCTGTTTTATCAAATTCGCTATCAAGTATATCACACACATGTACCAAATTTCGTTGACGATTTCTGATCTCTTGCGATTGATTGTTCAATAGATTGCAGATCTTTATAAAAAGCGTCTAGACCGATTAAGATTTCAAGTCGGAATAGAAACATATTGTTAATAGATATTAGTAAAAAATAATATTTCTAATAAAATTTTATTGTAATATGTACATAAACTCACATGCATTGCCTTAACTAACAAGTTGATGTAGTTTCTGTAGACCTCTATATGTTCTCCCCATTTCTTCATGAGGACCATCAGGGTGTCCTCTTTGATTTGAATACGGAGATGACCGAGCTGCTGTATGACATTATCCACGGCCCATTTTGTATTTCTCACCTGAAGTTTCAACATCTCCATGATGTCCGATGTTGGATCGGCGTTGACCTATGATCAGAGAATACACGCTACATCAACAAACGCGTTATCTTGAACGCGCGCGCACTGCAATTCTTGCCAATTATTTGAACGAATTTAAATTTTATAAATTTATTAAATTTTATAAATCAGAATATTATGTAGGATTTTAACGATTTGAAGGAGAGACTAATTTAGAGAGAGTTTCTTCTTTTTTTATCAAACATCGAAATTAAGTACGCATCATTAAACACTCATCATACGCATATTCTTTTTCAAAATTATTTTTCAGGAAAAAGGACGAACTTAAAAGTGCTGGATCTCGAGGATGCGACTTACGGTGCAAAGTACAGCCAAAAGGCACAATGTAACGACGGTCCTCATACTTGCTGGTATTACTTGAGAGTGCTTTTACTTAATACAAGAATTCGACTAACCGATAAGTGATGTTAATTGCGCTTTTTATATATACAATCTTAATGGACTACCGATTATTGATATCTGCTTTCGTGAAGTGAACAAGATTAAAGATTTTAAGAGGGAGATAACGTAGATTGAAATCCATTTGTAACAATGATAAGACAACTTATCGTTATTTCAAGAACTTATATGTAAGACACGTGATGAAAGACAATCGTACGTGAAAATGGAAACGTATCAAGAAGTAAATCTTTTTTTGCAATTATTTTATTTTTTTTAGCATTACATACAATATTTCCTTCGCAGTATGATATACAGAATTAGGAACGTCATAAATTATGTGCTGATTTTTTTTTTAATACAAAAAAGAAGAAATCGTAACGATGCTCTTTTAAAACTGACAATTTGTTTTGAGACACACTGGGTCTTTTTATCTAGTCACTCTAGTCTTTTAAGCGATTATTTAATCTCTTCGAAATTCTCTTGATTTGTTGAATTCTATAGATCTTGTATATATATTCCTTTGTTTTAGAGAATAATTCAGTGATTCGCTTTCCCCGTCAAGAATCAATTCTTTCAAAGAATTCTTCAAATTCTTCAGATTCTTCAGATTCTTCTCCAGATTTTCCAGATTTTCCAGATTTTCCAGATTCTCCAGATTTTCCGCCAGAACCTCCAGATCCAGCAGTTTTGATACAATCATTGGCAGCCAACATGACCGCCGTATTCTTCGCGTATATAGACCCATAAGCGTTTCGCATGCAATTGGTGGCTTGCAAGACGACATTGTTGGATACGGGCAATGTAGTAGCTTCGGCGGAAGCCGCGTCGGTCTCCAAAGTTTGCACGTCGCTGTTGATTTTTGCAAGCTCAACGATAACGCAACTCTGCATTCGAAAATCATCACTGGCATAGCAGTTCATAAAGATACTATCTAATTCCGTGGTCAGCGCGCGTCCAGTCTGTTGAGGAAATTAACATTACCAGAATTTTTTCCTCTCGTTAGTGTTAATTAATTATTCATCAATAATTGTGAGAACGTACTGCGATAAGATTGTCAATAAAACCAAGATTGCTTGTGATGGAATCTTCAGCATTCTTTTTGCATGTGTTACCAGCTTCATGCGCTACGTCGTTATTCGTGTTGATACCTTCAACAGCTTTTTTGTAGCAATCGTCCACATTCTTGCCAGCTGTTTTAGCAGCGTTCACTTCGTTCTAAAGATAGAACTGATGGTTTATAACGAATAAATTCATACAGTCTTATTTATTTTATCAAATATTACGTTTTGCAATTCTTAAACTCGTCACTCATTTTAATAGGATATTTTTGCTCTATATGAGTACAATTTAATACTTTATCTGCAGAGATCTCATGCTTTTATTACTATTGTTGATCATAAGCAACTCTCACATTCTTCGCAACAAAACTTACTTGGTAAAATTCATGTAATTAACTAACTACATTAAATGATAAATATAGTTTATATAAGTGAAATTATAAACGCTATGAAATATTTTGTGATCTGCAGAAAACGTATTAAAATTGATAATACAAATTGTATGCGCAAGCTAATTTTATTTCTTATTGTTATATTATTTAAAACTGCTAAAACATTATTTTTTATATACGTAAATTTTAAGTTTGCAAATTTAAGAATTGTTTTACTTGGAAATGAATTTATTAAAAGATCCATATTAAGAGACTTATTCAAAAACTGATTCGGTTCCTAATTCGTCAAGTTACTCAATGATTGCAGAATGGACACACTAAATGCATTATACTCCAGTTATAGATTGACACGAATGATTACTCATGATAACTTACGCGTAGCGCACTAAGTAATAGATCAGTGTATTCTCTATGACTATCCATTTGATCCCACCACTTTTTCGTGACTTTCATAACAGTGTCTTCCCCGGTTTCCTTACGGAGCCGCTGGAGTTGACGTATAATGTTGTCGACGGCCCATTTCGCGTTTCTTACTTGAATCTTCAGTATCTCCATATCGTTCGACGTTGGGGCGCCATTGACCTAAGATTGACGAACGTTATAACAAACGCGTTATTTCGCGTTTGTTACATGCACATGTTTTTCTCTAATTCTTGCTAATTGCTTGAACTATTTAAGTTTCCTAGTGTATTATTATTATACAAGACACTAAAACTAAAGCAGTTTTAGATGTTTGATCAATATAGTTAACTTGTTTTTGCTTTCAGCAAATATTTTATTTTGGCTACTCTTCTCCAATTAATTCAATTTCCAATATTTAATTTTGGTGAATATATTTTGCAGCCTGTGACATACTCGGAAGAGAAAATTGAAAGGTATATCTATCATAAGTTATTTTTAATAAGCAACTTACTGTACAAAGTGCAGCCAAAAGGCACAATACTATGGCGCTTTTCATGTTTACTCGTTGGACACGAAGTGTCGCAAGAGTTCACACTAAAAATCCGCTGACTGACAAATGATATTAATTGCGCCGTTTTATATACAACGTCTTAATGGAATATCAATGATTATTGTGATAACGATCTTAAAGATAACGATTACAGAATCTGTTTCAATATTTACGCAACAACCACCGTTACCGGCGCTTATCGATCCTTATCCATCTATCAGGATATCAAAGTCCTCCTATTCTCATTGTAGGCAAGCCGTAAGAGGCTCGCGAAATGTCAACGTGAGTCATGAATTTTAGATTAAACAAAAGTGATTATTTTCAATTATTATTACACACCATTCCACTTGGATTTCAATGCAGGCATTAACAGTTCAAGGTACAGAGAGAAAAAGAGGTTTCCAATTGTGTAAATATTTTTTTTCGCAGCAAATTTATTACATAATATCGATTTGTTCGCAGCGAAGAAACTTTCTTTGACAAAAAAAACGAAAATTCACCTCGGAGATACTTTGTCCATAAATTTATTTTGTTCTCGATATGTTACAGCTATGCTCATAATGTTTTCGTCGGTAAGAATTTATATGCATGATTACTCAACTCACCTGTATGTAGATTTCTCAAAAATTATTCTTTCTTACTCTCTCACCGCGCTTATCTCTCTAGTGCGCAAAGCCACGGCATAATAGATATAATTGATAGATATAATTCACAACAGACTTTATTTGATTATATCATATATCTTAACATATATATATATATATTTATATATGTATATATATATACCAGGAAATACACGAAGCATATAAAAAATGTGATCGCCACCAGCAGGGATGCATGCCGTGATGGCTCGTACGCCGAGAATAAAATTAAAATAAAAAAATTATCGATGTCGTGTCACACAAGTAAATGGACATAAATAAATTAGAAAATTACAACATATAAATATTAGAACAAAGTGTACACCGCGCGTATTCTTATACTGATACTGAACTTAATCGCCTATTTGCTAGGATCACAGTTACATCCATAATATGTTGTGTAGGTGTCTCATTATTACACACCCATTTGTCGGGGTTCTTACTCGTCGAGGATATGTTGCGTTATCCTCGTAATCGTACAACATACGAAATAAACAAATCTAATTAAATATAATGTCGTTCGAAAGCCTATGACTAGGTGATATTTTATGTCCTCGATGGCGTCACTAGCGATAATACTACTGTCGCGTTCCGATAGAAACGAAATATAATCTCGCGATTATAAATCTCGATTAAAATTAACTTTACAAGCGCGTGATAATGCGTATATATATATATTGTATACCGCACGGTACTTAAAAACAATTTTAATACACTGTACATCACCGTCACACCGTCCCGCGATTAGGTAATTTGAACTTTTCAGCTTATCCTCCCCGCAACTCGCTCGTCCTCGCTCCGCTTCGTGCCCGAGGTTGCGGCCGGATGATATTGTAGTTGTTGCGATCGTGACGCGTCGTCGTGAAGAGGGGCTAAGTTTGAACGCTATGCACGCACGCCCGTGGTACCAAACCCCGCCGATCGCCTTTCGCGCACAACAACCACTTATTATCCACTTCTAGTATTACTTTCAGTCTTTCACCCTCGACGAACGAGAGGTGACCGGTATCCGACGGTATCCTGTGAGTGAGGGTACGAACTTCTCTGCAATCGAGAAGCGCGTGCCGTTATTGTACGGATCTAAAGAAAGAGAAAAAGAAAGGAAATGGCTAAAGTACGAAGCGCAACAAAAGCAACGTAAAGCACAGAGTGAGCGAAATGAAAATACATTATGTACAAACGAGAAAGATTCGCAATCAACTTTAACTGCTTAAATGCAAAACAAAATCGATTCTCGAAAAATATTAGACGCCCACGGAGCGTCGATACTCACTTATGTGGCGGCTTCGAGACCGGAGGCCTCGAAACGGTGGAAACGTTTGGACGCGGTAGGGACGTGGAAGCGGCTCGTCTGTGAGGCGAGATCACATTCTTATCGTTCGACGTGACCCCGTGCGATTTGTAAGGTAAGGAACTCGGACGTGTCGTGTGAACTCGCGTCACGCCTAGAGTGTCTTGATCGACGCGGCTGGTGCGACGCGTCGCGTCCTTCGCCTTGACGTCCGCGGGCTTTTTCGACGTTGCCTTAGTCGCGGGGAGCGTAGCTGGTTTCTTCAACGACGGAATTCCCGATACGGGTGATTTCATCGGTTTTCCGACGACGTTCGCCGCGACGTTGGACTGCTTTACTGGCGACGTGAGCAACCTCGGTATCTTCGACTTCCCGGACGCGCCGAATGTCCGAACCGGTGACGGGGGCGTCGTCGCAGCAGGCTGAGTCTTGCCGCCTTCCTTGCCGATAATCAATTCCCATTTCTCTTGCAGCTTCCTGAATTTCGTTTCACTAGGCAGACCGTCGTCGTCGTTCGATCTACCATCAGGATTCTGAAGCTTCATATGCTGCGTTTGCTTGCTCGCCCTCTTATTCAGGGGGGAATGCTCCAGACTGTCCGTGTAATCCTCAGAGTCCTCCGACAACAATTTGTCTAACGCGTAAAACGCCTTCGCGTTTATGGTACTGAAACGCTTCTTCGCATTTTGCAGATCGCTCTTGTGCGCGACGCCGCACTTGTCGTCCACGTTGTAAGCGACGCAAGATCTCGGCCGTGCCTTTTTCGGGCTGGGCGTCGCTCCGCAGGTTTCCGGTTTCTCGACCTCGAGGTCCTTCATAATTACGTTGTTCCTAAGACTCACGACCTGCAAAGCCGCACCAGGAGCCGCAATATTGAGTACACACGTGACATCAAATTCGAAAAAAAAAATATCAGATAAGAAGCCCCTCTACTCACGTTTACAGTGTGATTATTGATATTCCCAAAGCTATTCTGCAATTGACGATACTGATACAGAAGATCCAGATGGAATGGACAGAATGCAAGTGGATTCAAGATGTACAGTAACGAATCGACAATTTCCCTGACATTGGCATTAGCTAAGGCTGCCACGAATAAACTGTTGTTGTTGTAGTGCTTCCGCAGAATTGACTCGCGCGTACATAAGTATGCAAACCACGCGTCTAAAGCTCTTAAACTGAAAAGGAACACGGGGAATCATATAACGATCCAAACAAACTAGTGTAAGAAAATCACTACTCCCAACTTACTTCAACAAGCCAAATACGAATGCATGGAACTTTAGCATTCCTTCGGTAATAACGTCTTCGCCATTGATCCTCTGCACTAATTCATTCAACGTCTTTGTGAGAGGTCCCTGTTGAGAACTGGCTTCAACGACTTGCCAGACGCTATTGGTAATTGGCCCGAAAGAGGAATTTAGATGAGATTTCAAGCCATCGGACATTATAGCGTATAAAGCCGGGCACAAAGTGCTCAGGCAGATTTGTGCGCACTCGTTTTTCTCATTGTAGTTGGGACGACTGTGATTGACATCGGCGTTCCAATACTTTAATAGGAGGTCCACCGCTCTATTTACAGACAACACCATTTCTGCAAAGGAGATAAAAGAGGATTATGTCTAAGAAGTTTCAAGATATTTTTAGCCATCGGGTAAGAATCGGATGGAATGTACGTACTTTTCTTCTCTTCTAGCTCCATTATTCTATCCTCAGCCACTTGATCCTGGCTTTGTTCATTCACAACGACGTTGAGATTATTTGGCTGGAATAAATGGTAGAAAATTAATGAAATCAAAGCCATGATTCGCGCTATAAACGTAGTCTAATATTTTTACCTTAGCGTCTAAATGTTTCTTTCTTTGGTGCACAGCGAAGCTGACGGTTTTCCTTTGCGACTCTCCCATATCGACGTTTCGAGCCAGCGTTTCCTTGTTCATCCTCAGAGCTAAAAACTTCCTCACGTACGATCTCACTTTGACTTCGGCGTTGTCCATGTCCCCGTCGCTGCTCTGCGACGAAATCGCGCTGCGTTTCAGATACTCCTCCAGCTGCCTGATATCGTCATCGCTGTTCTGAGAACATTCCGACTCCACGTTGCTCGTGATCTCGTTTAATTTCTCTGAAATAATCCAATAAACGAGCGTGCGTCGAGCAATGCGAGCGAAGAAAAGAAAGTCGTGAGAATAATCCAATAAATATCTAATGATTTTATTCTTACTTACCTTTGAGATACCTGTCCGTTTCGGTCTCGTCGACGTCCTTCTCCGAATCGATCGTCCGCCCGCGACACAACAACTGCAGATCGTTGTTAATGTAGTACGGCTCTTGCAACGACATCCTCTTATTTATCTCTGTCGACTGTTCCTCCGATTGCTCGCCCACGTCCCCCATCTCGAACATGCTGTACCGTTTGTTCGCGAGGGCTTTGTTCTTTCGCAAGATACTCCTAGGTAAGGGTGGTCGCGGCGGCACTCGACAGTTGTTGAAATCAGGCTCGACGTCGCCCTGCGGCAAAGATACAGATCGCTTCGGGAGAGACGGACAGGCCTGCCTCTGACTGATCAGCCTGTGCATCTTCTTGTCGTTGTTCAAACTGGCCTCCGAGCTGATGCTGTCATAACGATACAGGTACAACGGATTGATCGTGTTGCTCGATAACGGCTGCTGGTTTGTCGAGGAGTCGGTTAGTATCGTCGACGAGCCTCGGTAACCGGAAGACGGTTGCGTTGCGGTGCTGCTCGTGGACGAGGTGTTGTTTGGCACGATCTCGCTGATGGGTCGAGTCTTGTGACGCATCGGAGGAGACAAGCAGAACAGGGGTCGTTTAACTTCCTCGTTGACGTTGATATACTTGGATACTTCCGGTACGTCATGCAGCACCTTCTTGTACTCGTTCGGTAGGAGGAACGTCAACGACTCCCAATCCTTTATGTGCGCGAAACCGCGTTGCCGTAACGCGTCGATGTCGTTGCACGAGAACGGCCTGCTGGAGCGGGCCGTGCGCTTCCACTCGGTCTTATTTTTGTCAAACACGTGTGGCTTCAGCGCGATGTTATCGACCCGCGTGTCCTTCGCCTTGAGAAACGACAAATCGGGCAGCGTGTAATTGGGATAAACGATGTAGACGGGCTTTTTGTTCACCGTCGTTTCTTGCAAGAAGGGTACATGCTTCTCTCTAGGCACGGTAAAGATCAGAGAGGTTTGCACCGCATTGTCCTCCATTTCTGCACTCGCTTGTATCCCCGTAGTCCGGCAGATCGGATATTGTTTCTCCGCGAAACCGGCCCAGCCGTTCTTTTGCTGCTGCTGCTGCTCGAACGGGCTGTTGATTATATCGATGCTTCGTTGGCCGCTCGTGCAACCCGATTTGGACATGCTCTCCGAGAGCTCCTCCACCGACGCAGATGACGTCATCTCGACTTTACCTGTCGACACTGCGCATTTCAGAACGTTAAAATTTTCCCTCTGATTTTCCGTGTCGCGCAAATTCGGCACGTCGCGCCTGATCCAATTGATGGAGAAATCGTTTTCCGGCACGTGACGCTCGCTGACGTTCTCTTGGTTGTTCGGCCGTTGTATCTGAGTATTCGTATTGCTGGCGCTGTCGCTACCGCTGTTGCTAGTAGGCCAGCCGCTGTTGTCGCTAGCCGAATCCGACTGATCCAGGGTGAGACTCATTCCCTCCACGCTCATGCTCTTCTGTTTCATGAACAGCCTGACGAGGCTTAAGTTTTGTAATTTTTTCGTGCCGGAGCTTTCTCCGTTATCCGAGCTCTCCGCGTTGGTCGAGCGGCTCATCGCGGATCCCGAACTCTGCAGTCGCTGCATGTGATTACTCGATTCCGCAGAATCAACCTACGTGTCAAGAGAAGTTTAATTAATATTCTAAAATTACGCGATGCATGTATGTATTATTGCTCATACGTTGACTCGTCTGCATTATTTGTACTCACGCTAAAATTAAGAGGTATATTAGTATGCTGAAACTCCCGAATGCGAGAGAGATCCGGCAAGCTTTGACTACGTTTGCTCATCCCACCGGGCGTCAAGTTAGCTGCACACTGTGAAATATCCGGTATCGTGTTATTATTACCGGAAGGGTGGCGAGTTATTGCCTTGTTCATCGACGAGTGCTTCAGATTGCTCCACGTCGTGTATATCTTCGAATCGGAGCATGCCATTGATAAGTCCAACATAGCTTTCATATCTTTCTGCTTTTCGTAGAATACATCTGGTGACTCATACGTCTTGTGCTTATCTGGAAGCAGTTAATTACCCAATATTACCCAAAAGGGGCCGATAAAACGAGAATAGAGAGCCTTGGAAAATAAGTTAAACTATGTTTAATTGAAAACATCACGTTTGAGAGTAAAGTCCTCGTTAAATATGCGTGCGTACGTTACCATGATTCTCAAAATCTTGGGAGCCGTCCGAGTACATGGTAATGCTGCCCTCGAAAGCGATGGTGTAATTGTTTTTATTGTTCGTCTGGCAGGTGAGTAACATGTCCTCGCAGTCCAGAGAATCCACGCTGTAGCTACCACCCGGTGGTAGCATGGGCGTTTCCTTCACTGGGGAGAACAGCAGTGACGACTTGCATATGGATATTGTGTCGGCGGTGGAACACGCGGAATCTTCTCCCTTTGAATAGTGGCACATGATTAATATACGTACCGCGAGACTGCCAAAACCGAATTCCTATTTCCTTACGTACGGCAAATAAACTTATTCGGTTGTGAAATAAAAATTTTAATTCACACTTAAATGCGAGATTATACACTTGTGAGCGCTACAGCTTACTATTGTGTTAGGAATTATATTACAGCCTCATCTGAGTAGAGTATGCTAAGTCTAATGTCAGAATACACTTATCCATGCAAGAAGATGCAAGCAGTCTGGATGTTAAATTGTTAGCATTAGCTTATTATATGGAGGGGGACACTGCATTATGAGCTTCTGCTCTTATCAGCCGTTGTCATACCTGGCTACTGGTATGAGGGCTGATGGAGGAACCGATGTCAAGCTTTTCCATGACAGATCCGGATATACTAGCATACTGTTCCCTTTGACAGTTAAACTGTGGCGGTAATGGAAGACATACCAGACTTAGAATGTTTCACAAAAAATTTAAAAATAAAAAAAAATTGTACAAGACTGGATTCCTATCCTGACGTAAAAGTTCACGCAAGCTGTTGCAGGTTTACAATGTATGAATGAAAAAATGAAATCTGCTTTATGAATTTTATAGTACATTCCCCATGGCATGTCCAACGCTTACAGCTTACGCTCAGCTCGATGATGATTTTTCAATGATAGCTTATAACTTGATCAATCTTTTTGTCAAACTCTTACTTCAGAATGCTGGACTGGTTCCGTGCACATGACAGGTAGGGCCGTGAGCAGGGTATGAATGTCCGCCGTACGAAAGCTCTCCATGTCGATCTCTGCCAGATTGGCGTCCAAGTTACGGGAAAGATCGTCGTAATAGCCCACGTCCTTTGGGGAATAAGATGCAGAGAGCGACGAGAGAACACTGGGATGTATGTGCAGTCCTCCATCTCTGTATCTGCAAGTTGCACACACATTGTAGCGTAACCAATGTCGCAATGTCATCAAAACAAGTGCACATGCTAGCGAGTCACTCACCCGTAATCGATGAACCACTGATACTCAACATTGTCCTGAATAAATTCCGAGCCAACCAGATCCTGCTGGATGGAATCCGTCGCCGGGTTGGAGTTGCAATCGGATCCAGGCGTCTGTGGCTCTTCCATCACTACTGCACCTTTTCCCGCTGCAAGTAACAAGGAAAATTAGGTCGTCCCGTCCCGCGAGGAAGGTGTCCCGTGATCTCAACGACACAGTGAAACAGAACAGATACCATAACGAGCACGTGACAAACAGGTGTGAATACGCGCGATGCGACCTCGCTTCCTGCAGAACGCTCGATTGAAACTGACAATCACGACAGGAGCGAGCAACGACGGGACACGTTCGGCGACACGCTCGGACGAGTGCGCGTTCGCGGCTTACACGACTTACGGGGATTGCCTACGTCGCGGTTTCCGTCAGCGGTGTGACGATGCAACGAGAGCTCGCCAAGGGAATCGCGCCATGGTAAGACTCGACCGAGGCTCGCCGCCTCGCGTCATAAATGTCGCGGAAAAACACGACGACGCGCATCGCAATTTCGTAATAGTCGAGAGGCGCTCGGAGGCGCTCCTTGGCTTTTGTCTCTCTCTCTCTCTGTCTCTTTCTCCCTTACTATCAAGCCTTCTTTCTCTCGCTGTCAACCTCGAACGACCGAACGAGTCTCGCGCACGTACGCGCGACGCGCGTAATCGCGGGATCTGCCTCGAGATTTCTCCTTGCGCTGCATACGATTATGGTTATGGTCGCACCATTCGTACACGAAGTCTGTTCGTTCTAGTTGCACGCTCTTACGTCTCTTCTGCACTTGACACTTGACACGTAGGTATATACATGTGTAGTGCTAATTAATCTTGGCACCGATTATGTCAACTCCCTTGATGGTCATACGACACACGACAGGTAAACAGAGACTCTCAACTTATACGAAAATATGGTTAAGCTACGATAAATATACAGCTACCACTCGATTTTGTACTTCCTCTCGAGACTTCGCCATGAAAGGATTTGACACGACTTCGAGCTTTCTTTCAGGTGCACTTTCCACATGTCATGTTTTGCTTCTGCAAATTTATTTTAGAACATTTATTTTAGACTGATACCAAGATGTATTTATAAAGAATGGATCAAAGTTATATCTTCTAACCTCAAGTCTTTCTTGTGTTCTTTTTCATATAATATTTCTTGATTTTAATGTACGGGCAATGCACTAAAAACGAACAGACCCATATCACGAAACATTCGAATGGTAGTAATTATGGCGGACATTTATTTGAACGTGCGGATTAAATATTAAATGCACTTTTGTCGTTAATAAAAGTGCATTTAATTAATTCTCGCGAAAGTACACCAGTTAATTATAATTTTACAATCATAATTATAATTATAGAATATTTATATCAAACAAAAATAGGGAATATTACACGCGTATTTCCTGAACTCGGCTAACTTCACGTGGAACGCCGCACACGCGCGAAGTCGCCGTTCGCGCCGCGAACAACTATTTCGTTAGTTACTTGTCGGGACGGGACGCTTACGTTTTCGCAAGACACACTTATCGCCGTAGGATTGCCGATGGTGTTTCTGCCTGGGCGAGGAACTCCCGTAACGTTTGCATCGCTTGCAACGCCTGTTGCAAACGGTAGGCGGCGGTCGCGCCGACATCGTGAGCGGCGGCGGGCTCGTCCGGCCCACGGAAAACTCTGCTATCTTCATGATGATGCACAGCAGCAGCACTAACATCATTTGTCGACCACCAGGTACGTCAGCGAGTCGCACTCCCGCTCCGCTATATCATAATAGCGTCTCTTTCCGCGCGCACACAACTGAATCCTTCACTCGTCGGTGGTGGTGTGGTAATATACATGTATGCACGCGATGGATATCGCGATACTGATAACGGCGATTCGTTATCACGATCTCAGACGATGCGTCAATTCAGACGCGATTCAGCAGTCTTTCAGCTCGTCGCGATGCGTTCCGACGCGTCTTTTTTTAATGTTTGGGATAATTTGCCTCGTATTGTATTAATATTGTAGATTTCATCTATTTTAGATCCTGCTGCATTTTAATAATAATAATAACTTTATTGCTGTGCCTAATTTCTAGGTGGTATATTATAATTATAATCCTTACGCACACAAAAGGCAGCCTTAGCTGATACCCCAGCAAACACAAAATATAACTATTGTATAACACAGAAGTAACACGTAATATAACAACTGTTATATGTTATTAATGTTGAGGTTGCATAATTTACTTTGTAACTGCAATAGAACTGCGTTATAAAACTGTTATATTGCTCTGTTATACATTGGTTATAATAATATAACAGTAATATAACTGAAATATGCGATATTATATAACTGTAATATTTGCATATTATGTCTATGTTATATATCATTTTTAACATTCAGATGTCGAGTTGTCCGGTAGATGGCTTCGTTTCTCGCATGCAAAATATAATACAAAATATATATAGGAACGGTGATCACGGCAGGGCACAACTTGTATCGTGAGTCCATTTCTACGATGAAGTGGTACATTTTTAAACGAATAGTAAATAAGAGGAAAGTACGAACTTGTACATAACGTTTAGGAAAATAAATTAAACATACACCTGTAGTTGTAGAGACTAGAGAGAGGAAGAAAGAATAAATAATATATATTCCATTTATATAACATTTAAATAACATTTTAGTAACACGTTATATTATTGTTACATTACTGCAATTTCGTTTGAGTGGGAAATTACAACTAACATATACGTTATATGTAACGAACATGTTATATTGCGTGTTACATTCTATTATATTATGGCAATATCATTGTTATATGACTGTGTTTGCTGGGACAATACCTGACCATAACTAAACTAAAATTTGGTACAAAAAATTAAACAATTAAGATCGAGGAGAATCGAGCAGAGTATCGCTTCAGCTTTGTTTTATTGTTTTAATAGACTGAAACTGGCTTAGCTAAAGAGCCATATATAATCATAATCATCATGATCATTATCATCGCTTCGTATTCTTCGCGATCGCTACTGCTGATGGCGAGTCTAGGATAATCGCGAGCATCTCTCATAAAATATCGAATTGTTCCTCGATCGTGATTATATCTCCAATATTGTGCCAATATTGATCAGTATATCATAGGATCGAATGCCGTTCATGTGTGCTCGGGATCGGCCAAAATTAGTCGGCTCATCGCACCTTCGGTCTATTATCTTTGTGCCAAGGTGCAGCGAGAGCTCGCGAGGAACTCGCGTATATCATCAGACATGATGTCTGCATTATCTTTGTTTTTTACTGAATATCGTGTAATTACGGTTGAATTCGAGCAACGCCGGTTATTTCGAGACATTACCGACCGTACGCCACGTTAATTCTTCAATTATCAGAAGAGCTTGGTATGAGTTGGCCTTCGTGATAATTTACTTGCACGATATGTTTTACGATGTGATTGTATCTCTGGTCGATGTTGAAGAGAAATACACGCGTGAACGCGTCACGATCGAATGAAAAGCGGAACAATCTACGAATTTTCTGCAATTTTCGCAATATAGATTAGAATAGCTGAAACAATAGAGTAATGATCGCTTGAAATACCTAGTACGAAACAAAGAAGAAACGCATATAGATGGACATTAGACTTTATAATAGCTGGCCTAGATTGTGAGAATTAACATGAAGATTTATGTGCGGTTTCATGTCCCCCTCGCGAAACTTTTAGATTCATTTATTTGAACAGGTTACTATAACAATATGCGAATAATTGCGCCCTTTATTATTATAAAATATATATAATTTCAAAATGTTATTAAAATATTATTAAAATCGTAAAACAAGTACTAAAGTCAAATGTATGGATTCTTCGACGAATTTGATTCTGTCACGATATGAAAACGCGTATTAAAGTATAACTCGGCACCCTATTTGAGAGACCCTGTATGAACTGATAGAGATTGGCAATTTCAGATCTAGCTGATGGAAATTAAGTCAGACTGTACAGATGGAACTTGTATTCCAATGAGGACTTCGATAGCCCAGCGAAACGATTAATCAATCAGCAGACACGAATGAGGTTTGATGCATCGACACGTAAGTACTTGACAACCAGTATAATTTCTCTTTTTCGTATATGTGCCGAAAACAATATAAAGGATAACCCCGTCAACGCAAATATCGAAAAACTGTCGCAAGGCTTTTTAATTTACAAAACGATAAGATTTCCCCAATTTTGCGAAAACATTCCTCAAATATATATAAAACATTTTTTAGGAATTGTTTTCGCGGCGTTGCCCGAGAAAAGCTTTCTTCAAAAGCTTCAAAGCTTTCTTCTTTCTTCATCGGGTAATTTCCGTACCATGAATGAGAGACAAAATTACCGCAGGAAATCGCACACAACAAACACACAGGCTGAACCGCTGCAAAACGTCACCTATGCGCGCTCGCGCGCGCGCGCGTACATAAATTTGCACAGTCTAGGAAACACTTCACTTTCTCGAAGGTACTTGTGGCAGTCGAGCAGCCATCCGAGCGCGACTCGGAAGAATCGGAGGCACTCCGGATGCGCTCCTCGCGACCACGACGTTAACGTTAATAACAACGTAGCGACCGCGAACGGCCGGCGAGCTTTTCGCCGGTCAAGCCGACGATCGATCTCTCACCGCCGATTTCTCATCGAGATTTCGATCGAACTTTTCTTCTTCTTTTTTTTCTCCCGTCCGCGAATCCCGTGCAGCCGGGCGGAATTATTTTTCCGCGACGGACTCTGAGTCAGACTGCTCTCTTACGCATCTCGTTCTCGCGGGAGGGCGTTTGCACACGGCACCACACGACGCGGACTCTAATCTCTATTAATAAATGCTCCTCCGCCTCGTATATACGAGATGAAGCGGGAGACAGAGAGAGAAAGAGGGAGAGAAACAGAGACAGAGCCGGGATGCAGAGAGGACGGCCCTCCTCGAGGGCTGGGCTCTACGCACGCCGATCCCCGAGTTCGTGGCGCGCCGCAGCTCGCGGTGCACGCTTCGACCACGTCGATTCGTGACGATAGCCGCTCGATGTTACGAAAAAGGAAAAATCGATACCAAGCAAGACGATTTGTTGGTCGAGAGAGTGTAAAAAACGAAAACTGGAACGCGAATTTTTTCGAATCCTCTTTTTATCTCGAAGAAGCTATTGAAGCCGACGCGTGGTTGGTCACCGATAATGGTGAGGTCGACATTTCGCGCAAGATGCGAGAAGGGAGAGAACTTTACGTCAGAAGTGAAGATCGTCTCCGCGTATTTGTTCGCTATAAAAGAATTTCTATATAGTGCTCATGACATTTCGAATTTGGCGAGACCACGTCGGGATAACAATCTCGGCTGTAACACGTTCCTGTTTTCGAACATGTTTTCGAACTCCTTCTTGCATCGATTCTTGCACGCAACTTCGCGTTTATTTAAACATGAATATTATCGCGCGACAATGTCACACGAGACGAAGAAAGCTTTCGTTGGACTTCGGTACGAAGTGAACGAGATTTTAGCTTCTCGTTAAATTTATATACTGCGAGTGCGTCGTGTCGCAATCCTGAATTTTCAAGGAGGCACTGTTGCGAGAACGAAGTGGATGCAAGATGTAGGAATGTTTTATTTTGCAACGAATATTGTTTTAAATTATTTTTCGTAAAAAATCTTTCTAATTTTTCCATCTCCGTTGTTATAAATTCTTCAGCAAATTTAAAATTCTTGCTTTCCAATAAGAAGTTGCAAACAAGTCACGTTTATCTAAGAAGTTATCTCAGAAAGATAAAAATTAATGATAATCTTTTACGGAATAATCTTTCATGGAATCATACTTGCGTAAATATTCGCAGATTAAATTTTACGTATCTACAATTCTTTTCTTTTATTACAATAGTACGTGCAAGAATCTACTGACGTATGCTGATAAATGGGCTTCTCACTTACCACAAATTGGTCTTCGTTGTCACAAAGGATGAGATCCGTCAGTGAGATCTGAAAGTATCATTTAGTTACTACGTATTTTCCACGAATAATATACTTGAAATTTTCATTGAAATTTTTTACGCTTTAGATATTGCACGGCAATTTCATCTGCACACTTTAATTGTTTATACTTTGATGTAATAATATAAAATTTTTAAGCAAAGAAAAATTATAATAATGAAGAGAGGCGCAAACCTGTTATCTAAGTAGATAAATTTCAAGTTGCAAGTTCTTGGATGAGATGATCGTTCTCAGATGACTTGTTTTAACGGTAATCGGTGTGTACAAGGTACTTTACGTCACAATCTTCCATAATTTCATCCGGCGCTGCATGAATGACGTTAATCGTAACACTGCAAATAGAAACAATAAGACGTTATGATTAAGATATAAAAGAATTTTTCATTGAAGTCTCCCTCGCGTAAAGTCCGTCCGCGTAAGAGTTAATAAGATTACAACGATGTTGCGATATTATGTAACATCGAAAATTGCCATTTTTTATAACGTTAATACGTGATACATCATACTTTGAGCCTGCAAAAATTTAAGAAAAATTAAAATGAGACCTAATAATTATCGTTTACAATTAATATATTTTTATTAATGATACTAGATTGAAGAATTCAATGAAACGATTAATTTTTCTCAATACAGAAAAATGAATCTAAATATCTTAAAGTCTAAAACACTGATATATGGTTTTAATTAAAGATTTAATTTTAATTAAAAGAATGAGTTTGAGCATTGTTCCATCAAAGCTCTCAATGGGTCGATCGTTTTCATTGCTTGTGGAACGACGCGATTTCATCTTTATGCACTTATAAATCGAAACACGCCACAGGGAGGGCTGGTATTTTTAGACGTCACAATCGTGATATGCTCCTACCGCGTGTCGACGTAAATCGGTCGATCGCGTTCATTCGGCCGGCGCAAACTGGACGTTGCACAGTCGGCGTCAGAGTACTCGAGACTAATTAGCGACAATGGACATCATTGTCGAACAGTAAAAAATAAGGAAATTCAACGTATAACTAGCGAATTTCAATTATTCTGATTTTATACAAGGAAAAAAATGAGATCCTATTAGACGTCAGGAAGATTTTTCACAAATGTACGAAAGCGTTGCCTGCTTTCGTTTGAGAAACGCGGCACGTAGTTTCACAGCTTTAAAAAATTTAATCGCATACCTTGAAATAGAGACGGAATAAATTACTTAAGTTGAAACCAGGGCGAACGGAGAACGAATGTTCTGAATCTAAAATCATCCGCAACGGAATCGATATTTTATTTTAATAGACCAATCTCGAAGTATCGAGTAGGACGTGTCAAGAAATCAAATTGTTGCAATCATTTTGCGTGTTGCGTGCTACATCACGAAATATCGCGATATTTTCTCAGTACAGAAGGAAAACGCATGTGCGTCGCAGTTTCTGAAAGGTACAACGAACCATTCGAACGCGCTCTCGTCGGCCACCGTATTAAAGAGTATCTCCTCATCGATTTTACGGGACTTTCGAGGTCAATGACGTATCACGTTTATGCATCTCGATGATTCTGAACGATGAGAGGGAGAGAAAACGAATCTCGCGCAAAATCACGGGAATCGCGATCGCGTGAAAGAACGCAGAAACGCCCATAGAACTCACGTCGCCTCGCACCGAAAGTAGTCGATATTAGAAACGACTAACACTACTCACGACGTTCATGACGAAGGGGGCAGCTGATGGCCGCTGCGCCGACACTTGCACACCCGATGCGTACGTTTAGGGCATCGCGAAGATGCTTCTCGGCTAAACACCGCGTTCCGACGAGCAATGACGTACCGTTATGCTGGCGACCGATTATCGAATCTTACGGCGAGATGCACTTTCGGAAACGTATATATCGAGTCACTGGAATCGAGCAGAACCCCTCCCTGATCGCAACAACCCTCGTGCAACTGCGAACGCGCATGTCCATCGGGCGTTTGCGAGAAGGGGATAAACCCTCTTTCCACCCTCGAAGCGCCTTCGCACGCCTACGAATACGGCGGACGATTGTCGATCGAGAACTGATAAGTCGGATTTGTATCTGACATCTGCACCTGTGCCCTGCAATAATAATGATTTAAAGTGAATATCTAATACTCGTTTCTGTTAAGAGAAGTTAATAAGAGAAACATCAAGTAGAAAAGTCACGGAATAAATATCGATCTGATCATCATTGTTAATATGCAGTTTATTATTAATTTATCAAGCTATTGATGCTGCCTATCAAGATGTCCTAATGACTTTAATCAAGTAAAGAAAATTATAATTTAGAATCCAATCTCTTGCCAATTAAAATATTGTTTGTTAGTTTCTCCTGTGGTTACCTTACCAGTTGATTTTACTGAATCGAAACAACATCAAATTCTATTGATAAATACCTGCATAGTTGCATAAAGAAAATTGAGATATCATTCACTTTACCGTAGTTATAAAATAAACAAGATTTTTCTTTTTTTTAACGGTGAAATATTTTATTTAATCAACAGATACAACGTTGTCAACACGCAACGTTTTCGCAAAAATTGTGGTGTCGATCGTGTACTATGCGGACTTGGAAGATATTATACAAATAAAATTGTGCGATTTCTTTGGCACAACCGCATCTATCTATCGAATTATTATATATCTATAGAACATTTTCTCGTCTTGCTTATACAAGAATACAAGACAGTTTTATAAAAAATATAAATTTTTTGTGATGATATATAAACGATGCACAAGCACAATACTCCAAAACAATACTAAATACTTGTAGAAAAATAGTCTATTAATAATCTATATACTAAGTATATACGCAAAAGTATTTAGCCGGTTCTTACTATTACACTTATCAATATTAAGCTCTATTTTCTTAATATGCTATTCTACTCTCTCTTTTCGAAACGTCTCTTTTCAACTATCTGTAATTACTGTACAACGCTTATATACCTTTATTAATTGTGCTATAGATATGATATATATTGGGAGCGATAACCACGTGTCGAGGTATAGTTGGCATTAGAGAACATTCATATACATCAATTATACTTTGTATGTGCATATAAAAGTTAACGTACGATATATAAATTACAAGTATGCAAAAACCGTAATCTTATATTCGCTCGGAGAATCTTCCGTGTACGGTATTATTATTTAGATAGATTATAATAATAATTACCTACGATGACAAACGATAAATCGATAAAGATTGATAGAATGACTTCTGTAATTGGTAATGAAGAAGAAGAATAATGTGCTACAGCAGGTAACATTCTGAAAAAGGCTCGTAAGTAGAGGTAAAAGGTAAATGTGAGACTTTGTCGTTGGCCATCTGTGTGTGGGAAGAATTTCTGAGAAGAAAAAGAAGAAACAAAAATTCATAGCATGTAAAACATATTACAAAGGAATGCCTGATGTTGAATACTTGAAAATGAAATAGCAATTAGAGAACGGCCCTCTCTTAATGAGAGGCGTTGCTTGATTTGTGACAATAAGGTATAGGACCAAAATTCCTTAGCGACTAAAATGCGAGAGAAATAAATATGTCTAAGAACGAAAATTCACAGTATAAAGTTCGCTAAACATACCGTCTATTTTTTGGCGTTTTACGACATCTTTGTCTCCCGAAAATTACAATAATACAAATAACGACTATTGCTATCAGAACTGCGCTTACGGCCCATACCGCCTTACTAGTGTTAATCTTTGGTGTGTCATTTTGTTGTTCGTCCAAAAGATCAGGTGTCAGTAACGATTTTTCGTGCGGAACCTCCGTCGGCAAGCTCGAGGCAGGATTTTTCGACTGATTTTCCGAGACGTACACAGACGATTTAGATTCTAAAGATTTTTCTGGCTTCTCGTTACTACTTTTCACGCTGCTCGTTGTCTTCGGCAGAGACGCTTTCACTGTAGAGCTATACGTCGCAGTGGTCGGCAGGGGCGTCGTGGTGGGATTATTGATCTCGTGTAAAATGCGTTTCTCCAATTCTTCGAGTTCCTTGTCTGCCGCCGCGCCAGATTTATACTCGAACACGTCCTCGTTTTCCTCGATAAATTCTTCCAATGGAGTAAAGTACGAAACAAGCGCGTCCGCCGATATATCGTCTATCTCTAGGAATTTGTTTAAGTCATCCTGCCAACTGTGCTCTCCGCTACGTTGAATCATTTTTCTACACAGAGAGATTCAATAAAAATTTATCGAAAGATTTTTTCGCGTAAATATATTTCGCGTTATATATCGATACAAGTGTCACGCAGCGTACGTCGCTCTCACGTTACTGTTAACTTACATTATTTCGCCTTTCATCAGTTTCCCATCGATATCGTCATATCTGACTTCGGTCGATTCCAAGGTGTATTCATACAATTGGAAAGCGACCATTATGCCAAGAATTTTGCTATATTTTATTGGAATATTTTTTATTACTATTGTCTGTGCGAGAGATCAATTATAAAACGATCATATATTTTTTATTAATATACTTACGGAAGATAAGGTTTATTTCTGATAATATCACTGTCATCCAAGAAAGTTGGACTGTCCATGTCGATAGAGGAGACACCCTCGTACTCTTGCCTGGTACACATTATTAAGCTCATATATTACCGTTAGAAATATAAACTAGAATTTTAAACATGTGTTTAAACGGGCGTTAATACCTGTACTTCCACCAGGACGATATCAAAGTCGACGAATCGGTAATATTCTTCTCGATTGCGTTTATTCTCCACAAATCGGCAGCATAATAATACGCTAATCGCGGAAGCACGTGCAGAGCAGTTATCATTAACGACGCAATCATACGTTGTTCATTATTACTGACGTCGTTTGATAAATGAGTGTGATTTAGCCAAGCGGGATTCGCGGACAATATTCCGAAGAGAATCGAGACACTTTCCTCTAATCCTGCAAAAACAAATGTCGTTAACTTCTTGTGTATTCGCGATTTCATATTTACACGTGCAACGGTAAGAAATATTTTCTTACCTGAATACCTATTAGCTGTATTAAGTATGGGCATGTTCTCTGAGGACATTTGGTTAAACGCAATCTTGCCGACATCTTCATGGGCTGTTAAGAAGTTACTCATACTAGCTTTGGAACACGTAGATACTCTAAAATGATATCTCAATGTAGTCAACATGCTATTAAATTAAATTTAATTAATTAATTAAATTAATTAAATTGTAGAAAAATATACAAATTACGCTGAAAAAGTTTTGTAACGTATGTCTAGAATTGGAAATTTCGGTATACGTACCTCATTTTGCCATATCGACACAAATTCAACAATACCGATGGACATTGTCGATTGAACTCGCTGTTCTCCCAGAATTCCGCTTCCGGAACTTCCTTCAAGAGTATCGAACTCAGACTAGACGCGATCTTGTATAAAGATTGTCCCACATATTTCTATACGACGGGATAAAAAAAGTTTCAGATTTTATTACTATAACATAGATATATTTTTATGTAACTTAATATTTTTTATAAGTTAATAATATCGTAATATAGCATGAAATAGTAATTTTACCTTCTTCCAAAGATTTTTCTTGATACCATAAATTAAGTCTGAGTAGGGCAATGCATCTGATGATATATCAGTCCAATCGTATCCTCGTAAGCTACCTTTCAAGCAAAAATTGAACAAATTCAAGTTACAAGGAAATTGTATCAAACTGTTACTTCAATTCTTCATACTCATCTTACCAAGTAAATGAGCAGGAATTGTTTGATTTATGGTAATTCCATATTTCTTCGCCAAATTTGTGCTGACAAATTTCAAAACCTTCTTATGAAGATTATTAATCCGGCTCCACTCGCTGTTTATCCTGTCATATCCATCGGGATATCCCGTCAGCATTTCCCAATATCTCTCAACATTTTCGGCATCTGTAATCGAGCATACGTTCATTTGCACATATATTTATGCAGATTGGAAGTTTGATCTACGTATTTATGATTAAGGCGATCCTGGAGTCGTCTGTATTACCGGCGGAATCGGTGATTTTCCTGCATTTTTCAAGAAATATATCTTTTTATTGAATTCACAGAATGAAAAATCCTTTTCCACGATGAAAGTATGGAAAAAAATAAAAATTGTGATTTTTTTTCCATTTGGAAAGTTAAGTCCTATTTCCCACACTACATTATTGTGTGTACTTTCATCGTCGAAAAGGATTTTTCATTCTGTGAATTCAATAAAAAGATATATTTCTTGAAAAATGCAGGAAAATCACCGATTTCGCCGGTAATACAGACGCCGCGACGGAGTTCACTGGCCACTCCAGAATCACCTTAATGTTTTTATATAAATATAACAATTATTCAGATAATACGTTTGAACTTATACTGACCATTTTCTTTCGCGGCTTCAGCAACGAGCAGTAAATTATTTGTATAATTTGTTACTAGTGGCGTTAACTGTTGATACCAAGCGCTCCAGGCAGCCTGCTTATCTTCAAGTTTCCCATTGTGCGAGAGCAAATGTTCCACATCTAAAATCACATTGTTATAAATTATTTTACTAATAACCGTTTATACATCGTAACGTATAAAACCTTACTGTTGCAGAAGCAATAGTATGTTTGTTAATAAAATTGTTTTCATTTTTGACATAAATGATTAACGATTAGTAAAGATGTACCTTCTCGTGAACGATTCTGCGATCCATTCACATGATTGGCGGCTGATTGTTGCAATTCCGCAACGCCAACAAAATGTATGAACTATAAAATAATCATTAGAGATTATTTGAACTCTATAAATGAGCACGTATGTGTTTTATTAGAAAGCCGCAAAAGTCACTTACCTTCTTCCAGTCTTCATCTTTCAGTAATGTGTCACCAGGTTTCTCAATTACGTCGTACACGTATCGAAATGGCTCGAGTTTTTCTTTCTGTATTATTTCGATTATCAGATTTTTCTGCGATTTCTTAAACTCGGCGTACTTGTGCTGTTGTGCTTCCTGAAAGGCGAAAGAGACAAGTGTTTCCCTTCAATTCATTCGAAATACTAAAAAATATCTACCTTATCTAATATTATTGTAAGAATTTAAACTTAATACTTGAGACTTTGATTTTACCCATGTCGATAATGTTTTATTGGAGGGAGAAATGATGAGTGACCATTGAACACTGGCGGTGTTGTAGCACGCATCTTCATAATCCAGCTGCGTTAGCTCCAGCAATGCCTTCGTTTCTTCTTTCGCCGGTAAAGCGCTCGCATAAACAATAAGATTAAGGACGAGCCAACTCCATTTCGATAGCATCCCTTTAGTCTGCAAATAAAAAAGTATTTTTACTTTGAGTTGATACTTCAATCTGACTGTGTGTACATGTGTGTGTGTTTGTAGCGGAGGTTATAACAAGATTACATAAAATAAGAAATATAGTTTTGGCTAATTGAATCATAGTATTAATATTAATAATCGGCACGATAATTTATCATACACGTCAAAGGAGAAAAAAGTGACGCGTCACTTAAGTTAATATTTGACATAAATTTAATACAAGAGGCGCATATTATTATTATTTCATTGTGCAATTGTGCATGCACGGAAATACACCTGCCATGAATTTGCTTGAAAATTCTCGTGGAGCAATTACAAAACATAGTCACTCTGCAATTTAGGAATGAGCGTATAAGCATTTATTGGGCGCAAGGTGTGCTGCAATATCGTTACCGAACACGTTGCACGTAAGGAGAATTAGTCATCTACGCTACCATTGGTCACTGTGACTCGTTCGATGCGAATGAGATCCAACGAAGGATTTGCATGTGAAAGATCCATTATTCATGTAATTTCTTCTTTCTCGTTACATTACAGAAGTTGCCATTGGTAAAAAGAAATTTTTTTTTAATGGAAAAACAAACAAATAACAAATAAATGGCGTCGAATAAATTAAATAATAATATTAATAAATTAAATAAAAATCAATCGAGAGGAATTGCCGTTATACGTCTAAAATTTTTTAAATGGAAAAACAAACGAATGACATCGAATAAATAAATTAATAATATTAATAAATTAAATAAAAATCAGTCGAGAGGAAGTATGACGTTATACGTCTAAATTCTTAAAGAATATACCGTAAGGAATTTATAATAAAATACTCAAGGAAATCATCGAAGATGAATCTACGATGAATCAAGCGATGATTTGTTGATGTTTGGCTTGACGATCCATCACTTTATTAAAATCGTGATAAATTGACCTTTACATTAGAGTGCATAAGAAAGATAAGAGATTGCAACCGGCATTTTTATTATTTCCTTTCATGTTGAAGTGTGTCAAAGATTCATGTATCACGTTCCATTAACGTATCGTAGAAAGAGCTGTTTGAAATTTTAATCCTTCAGTCGAAGATAACGAATTATACTCTGGTGCGTACCGAACACGCGCTACACTCGCGAGCTACAACACGACATGGGTAAAGTAATTATGGAATCAAATTACATGTCTACATAACGATTCTAAGGTTTGTATTTATAGCTACGTTCCTATTGAGGAACTTATACATGTTAGCTGAAACCAGTTCTGAGACGTGACACCGTTCGGTAGATGGATCTTGCGCGAGTGTTGTGATAGGAAAAGTATACAAGGGAAAGTTAACGTGAAGTAAAGTTCGAAATATTTTGGAAACTGATCACGCGAAATTCCGATACGCGTACGCACTTCATCGTGACGTGCTTCGGTGGACAAATAATTCGTAGTAACTTTATTCGGCACAGAGAACTTGTAGCCGAGCCAATGAGGTAAACAAATCTCGATATTTGCAAGTGAGATTTATACGCATGCCCGCGAGTTTGTAACAGCGGTACTAAGAGATATATTTCCGTCTTGAATGCTGTGCTCTTGAAGGTAGCGCAAGATGTGTGGTCCCGCGTGGTCGTTCGCAGTCGCAGTCGCGAGAGAGACCCTGATTTGATCAATCGCAATGTTGTTTTTTCACCGACGACCCCGCACATGGACATTCTCGTTAAAATTAAATCGATCGTCAACGATAAGGAGAAAAAGAAACTGGTTCGTGCTCCGCCAGCGCGAAAATACGCGCGAGAGGTACATAAAAACATGTAAAAAGATGTAATTTTATACTTTTCCGACAACTTTCTCGTGATTTTTTATCTCGAGATCTGATTTAAGAAAATTTCTTCTAAATAATTCGGAGAAACATTAAAAAGTTATGCATCTTTTTCTTCTTCTTATATCGATGTATTTTAAGGTTTTCGTGTTATTTAAGGAAATTAAGAAAACGCTTATGACGCCACGGTATTGCAGCAATGCGACTTTTTGCACGCTTTCCCGCACGTGTATCTATTTTATTCAAATCGCGATTTAATGAACGTCTTCCTGTTTTGCTGGCAAAGCCAAATTTCCATTTATAAATTATTGGTAACGGCCAAATGGCGAAAATAACTTCTGCCTTCATTATCATTAGCGAACCCTTCTGCGAAATGTTAATTTTTTTGTCTCTGTAATATTTCGCGGTAAACACTTTTTCTTTCAAGGATTATGGAAATAAGGGCAGCAATATTCATCAACAGAGCGTGACATATTAAACTGTTTATTCCCGACCATCAAAACAACAATTCGAAACCACGATTCATTATAAATCCACAAACTGCACACCTCAGCAACTACGCGAAAGTAAAATTTACTCGTTGCCGAATGTTATCAATAATCAAGCAAGGAAGTCGTGGAAAAGGAATATCACGAAAAACCTCCGTATCTTCCAAGTGCACAATCGGCACTTTATGCTTCGAGAATAAGATACCTGTGCGGCATCTCCGAATGAGAAAGAGAGAGAGAGACAGAGAGGGCAAAGGTGTGAGCGTAACACGGAGAAAAATGTAAACCAAATACGAGAGAGATATAATTCATACCTGTGACAGTCGAGCGTTGTTGCGCTCGATTCCCGCTCACGGTCTCTCACGCTCCGACGAAGCAGCAGAAACGGAAAGGAGGATGCGCGCCGATAGAATGCGGGTGACGCGAGGAAGAGATCACGCTGACTGTCCGACGCGCGAAGGATCGACTCACGATGGTCAAAGTTCGTCGAGCAATTGGCTGAAGGAGGGATCGTTGATCGACGGACTCACGCGCTTAATAGGCGGACGACGCGTGGCGAGTTATCGATACGCCGAGAGCACGACGCCGCGCGACGCACCTCGGTCGTGCGACTAACTGACTGACTGACTGGACTGTTCGTGCCAAGATCGATCGAAATTCCTCCGCATCACGCCACCGTCCCCAACGTCAGTGCATGACGATGCGTATCCGCTAGGCTGACCGCGTGCGAGTGCGTAGATGCGTACCGCGTGATGCTCAATGCTGTTATCGTAGCACAGTACGTACATACATGCAGTAGCGTAACTCTGATATTGCGTACGAGATGAGTGCGCACGTTTGAAGACGGCGAGTATAACTGAATTTTTCCTCTTACTCGTTCTTTCCGTTTCTCACTCTTTGGCTCTCTCTTTAGCATATTACTGTACCTGAAATTATAATAAAAATTATATGAAAATATAACATATTAATAATAAGAAATAAATAGAAAATTTGAAAATATATTAAGTATATGTATAAATATATAAATAATGTATGTAATTATAATAACACTTGATATCACATAACAAAAGTTGCAGAAAGATATTTTTTTATTGATTTACATATAAATTCGCAAATATCCAATATATATAATAATAGTTTAAAAGCATTATTAAAATAATTTTGTGTGACAGGATACTTTTTGCAGTAAATATATTTATTTAGATATGTATATATTTTCTAATAATTCAAGTTAGTGTATTATCTTTCTTAGAATAAGACCTTTAACAATATTTATTGTAATTTATAAATTGCCACGCACACTCCAAAAAATATATAAGAGCGATACGCAAAAGCTGCGCGAGAACCGACTCTTGATCACTGCATTATCGATGGTTCTGGTAACATAGGCACGCGATATAGGGATTTCGGAGCGCGCGTCGTGGGGCGCTGCGGTCGCGGCCGTTCCCGCGCAAACGAGCGCCCGCCCGACACGGTCGCCGCCAAAATATCTCGACGTGCATGCGCGTAACGGTCGTCGCTTGCGCGGGCCGCAACTTCATTTGGCTTTCAGCGCTCGGTGTTGGTGTGCCGGAACGCTCGTTCGTGACCGCAGTACCTCTCTCTCGCTCTCGCGCAGATACGGAGAAGCAAGTGCACCTCTCGCTACCGTGAACGATGTCTGGACGCGGCAAAGGAGGTAAGTGAGAAAAATCCGGTCCTCCGCGGATCCGTCGTGCAGCCGGCAGCGGCGATGACGAGCGACGCGAGCCTCACGGCGTGTCTTCCTTCTCAGGCAAAACTAAGGGGAAAGCCAAGACCCGCAGCAGCAGGGCAGGGCTCCAGTTCCCTGTGGGAAGGATTCATCGTCTTCTCAGGAAAGGCAATTACGCGGAACGTGTCGGTGCCGGCGCGCCGGTCTACCTCGCCGCCGTGATGGAATATCTGGCGGCCGAAGTGCTCGAGTTGGCTGGAAATGCCGCCAGGGACAACAAAAAGACTAGGCAAGCCCTTCTTTCTTCTTTGTTTCTCTCTCGATCTCTGTGTCTCTCTCTCTCTCCCGCTATCTCTCACGCTCTCTCTTTTCCTCTTGCGTTTCGTGTGTCGTGACTTCCTATATCTATCTCGCATCCACATCTCGCTCGTTCCCTTCGTCTCGCATCATACGTAGCAAGTATAGATCCTGACTATTAAGACAACACAACATCGCTGAGCCGATTCTCGAAAAACATTTCCGTTTCCATTGTGTATATATCTTATAATTTGTTATAACGAAAATATTTTTATCTTCTTTTTTACAGTGTGATAGTTTTTATAGTTCAATAGTCGTATCTCTTTCTTAATAATACAAATTAACAATCATACAAGTATTATGCAGTATCATAAGCAAAATTATTCGATTCAACAATATAGCTTTGGCACGTATGGCCCACGTGATAGCGAACGTGTGACCGACTTGGATGATTATTTCGCGTTTTTTTTCTGAATCTGTGTTATATTCAGGAAAATGCTTCGAGTAGTCATGTTAATTTCAAGGAAATGTTAATTAATTTTTTATTTTAATATTTTCTATTTTCTTTGCTTTTCAATATCCTCAAGCATTCCAAAGAATATTTAGAATTGTGTTAACTTTTCATATGAAATTATTAAGGTTATAATATACCCACATGGAAACATCAATAAAAAAAGTGTTTTGACTACAAAAGAAGTATGTAATGGATTTCAAATGATCAGTACTAAACATATATGTCGTTATTATTTACGTTCTTATAATAACTTATATTAACTTATATTACAAGAATAGTGTGCCACATATTGTAATAAACAATTTCACATTTTCTATTTTTGTAGTTGATGTATATACACATATTTGATCTGAAAATTTTACAAATATTCATTTCCTATAGGATAATTCCACGCCACTTGCAGTTGGCCATCAGGAATGACGAAGAACTTAACAAATTACTGTCTGGAGTGACCATTGCTCAAGGTGGAGTCCTGCCTAATATTCAAGCGGTGTTGCTGCCGAAGAAAACTGGTACTGGCGGTTCTGGAAAGGGTGACAAAGCGTCACAGGAATATTAGATTATTATACATTTATAACTTTCACCATGCTTTAGAAATATGACTTTGTTTTTTGAAATTGGGAAATAATATCCTCGTAAGTCTACGACAGGACACCGAGATTCGTAGGATCCGTTATGGAAGTCGTTCTTCTTTTTGTTTTATTTTTCTTTAACTGCCTCGTCATTTTTCATATCCAGATCTGAAATATTTTCTTTGCGTCTCTACTGATTAACTCACCTGCAACCAGATCTTGATTGCCCGGAGTTTATGACGTGGCTACATTGATTATCACAGTAAATCCTACCTTGGACACTGTTGAAAATATAATAATCGTTTGAAAGTGCTTTCTCTTATTTTTTTTTCTTTAATGATGACGGTCTTTGGTTAAGGATGTTACAATAGTGAACGGGAATCTAAAAATGTTACATTTTAAGATGCACTGTTAATCCTGATGTATTTAATTACTCTCTCAAATTTAAGTAGTATTACTATTATACGTAGTTTCCCTTTCTTTTCCCACACTTTCTTCCAGTTTTTTTTGTTTTTTTTTAATATATGTTTTTCATCCCTGCTTTCCACCTTCACATTTGAAAGGTCATTGGGACTTCTACTACCAATAAATACTTGAAAGTGTATTGTGAGAGCTCTTGAATGTTTTTGTTGAATGTAAACGATATTTAATGCGAAAATAAAAACGTGGCATTGCGTCCTCATTTGAGTTTAGTTGGCAAATGTGTGTGATCCCTTCAAATATATAAGAATAAAATTCGTTATAGAAAACTTCGATCATCTTGCAATATCTTGTGCAAATAGTAGAAACCGAGAAACGATGGTAATATCTTTCTAGCATTCTGCAATCTTTCTTGCAAGGTTATCATTTTTTGCTCAAAAGATTTTTAATTCTTTGAAATCTACGATTTTGTTATCTGTTATGTATTTGTACGTGTATATTTATGCGTTAACGTCTAGTTCCAAATTTGAAAGTCGCGCTGGCGAATCTGTCGCCATCTCGGAGCGGCTCGAATGACGGCCGCAAGATTTGCCCCTGCATTGGCACATAAGCAGTAAAGCAGCGCGTTGATTCGACGTGACATTTAACTTTTGGACGGTAGTGCTCGGTTGGAACGGCTTTTTTGAGCGGTGTACTATTTAAGCGTTCTGACGAGCAACGCAAAATGTCGTCGGGCGTCATAGACATCCTGGTGGACATGGGTTTCAGCATGTCGAAGGCGTAAGTTTCGCGAATAACGTTGCGTCGTCGCGACGTAGCCTAACCTGCGATGATGTCTGACCGTTTCGTTGCAGCGAGAAGGCTTTGGAGATCACCGGCAACAAAGGCGTGGAGCCGGCGATGGAATGGTACGGAGACACTCCTGGTACAATTCCCGTCAGAGCACTATGACGCTCCTGATTGTCTTATTTTAGGTTACTGGCCCATTCGGATGAGGCTGAGCCAGCACCCGAACCATCCGTAGGCGAGAGTGCTCCGACACTGGCCGCTGACACACCAATGCAGGATAATGTTGCTGGTGCTAGCAATCAGCCGGTATCCACCACTGACACTGCCAAGTCTATGAAATGCGACGTGTACGTGTTACGATAAACAGATAAATTTCTCTCTAAATGTAAAAACTTTTTACGTTAACGTATGGTCATTAAACGCTTAAATTAAACAAGGTTAAAATTATGCTTTGCGTGGAAATTCTACTGTGGCAGGACACGTGCGACTCCTGTTATCGAGCTATTTTTCTAGATGTGGAAAACTCTTCAAATCTAATTTAGAAGTCGAGTTTCATGCAACAAAGTCTGGACACGATAGATTTTCCGAGAGCACAGAAGAGAAGAAGCCGCTTACCGAAGAGGAGAAGAGGGAACAGCTGAAAATGTTGGAAGAGAAACTAAGGCAGAAGAGGAAAGAGAGAGAGGAGCAGGAAAAGAAGGACGCGTTTGAGAGAGAAAAGGACAGGATACGATCGGGAAAAGAAATGTCGGAGGCCAGGAAAAAGTGAGCAATATTGGAAAGCACTATTGATACACGTGGTACAGAGTATATAAATGTGATATCTACATCTTCATTACGTTACGCAGATTGGAGGAGTTAGAAATGAGAAAGCTCTTGGAACAGAGAAAACGCGAGAAGGCAGAGGAGAAAGAAGCACGACAGAGAGTTAAAGCACAAATTGAAGCAGACAAAGCAGCGAGACGAGCTAAAGCTGCCGAAGCTACGGGCCAATCGGTTGATGTTGCTCCAAGCCCGTTGCCCACAACATCCTCTTCATCCATGATGCACAGGAAGGATTACACGGAAACCAGGCTTCAGGTATTATATACACATAAGATGTGCGTCATGTATGTGTACGCAGGCGATGTATTGTATTCTAAACAAATTTTCAGCTTAGGCTTACCAATGGACAAACCTTGACACAAAGCTTCGGTAGCAAAGAACAATTGTCCGCAGTGAGATTGTTTATCGAAATGAATAGGACAGACGGCAACGGTCCTTTCCAGCTAATGACCACCTTCCCCAAAAAAGTATTCACGGACGAAGATTATGATACACCATTGGATGTGCTGGGTATGCTATGTTAATAATTTATTGTTTTTTTACGTATACATTTCAATGATTTTATCAATTCTCGATAATTGTACAATTCAATAATTGTACAATTCGCGTCAGCTACGACGTGACATCTCGCGTTTGCAGAATGCAAATCCAGTAGAATTTAACTTTTGAAAATAATGCAACAGATATTTTTATCTGATCATTTATAGGTTTGGTACCCTCAGCAGTCGTGATCGTTCAGAAGAAGGTAGAATGATGTAGCCACTGACGTCCTAATTTGTAAGCACAAAAATACTAATGTATATTATCATACAGATTTATTATAATAAGACATTCACCAATATAATATTCTTCGTTATAAGCATATTCTCTGTAATACACAAAGTTCTTTTCGATTTTCGAAACTGATTTCTTTGTAACTTGTTTTTTACGTGTGCAGATCAATTATGATTAAAAGTTCAGGTGATGAAAACCAAGTTGAGAATTTTCTATCGTTTGTAACATTTAAACTATATTATTTAAACTGATATTATAAGCGTGCATGATTATGCAAAAAGCATTCTGGTAAATGTCTTAGTCTAAAAATACATCTTTTTTACTTAATTATTTTAAATATTATTTAAACTAGCTATATAATTCTATTATTTCGTACAGAACTATATTACGATTACTTATTGTGACAATCTTGATTTGAACGTATATGTCATGTACATGATGTATGATATGATGTAACATTATTTAATAATTTTATCTATTTTGCACATGATATTTTTCTAGTACTATTATTATATCTGTATTACATTATAATAACGTGGTACATTACTAGGATAGGTTATTGGTTCACGCCTATTGCAGTTCGTAGGAAAACTAACGATGCCATCACAGTCAACCAATTGTAACGTCTTGTCGAAACAAGTCCTTATCTCGACCATGTACGATTCACCTGTTTTCTAAAAAGAAAAGTACTCATATAGGAAGAATTAATTTCCGTCTAATTTCTGTCTTTTTTTTCTATCTAAAAACAGAAACTATTTAGTCAGGTGTCAGGTCTGCAATGGAATCATATTTACACTTACCTCGTTCTTCGCACACATGACTTGACTTCGTTTACCCAACACTTTTTCAATTCCTGCCAATATATCTTGCACCATGTACCTCTGACCTGGCAAAATACTCGCTTTCGCAAGTACATCTATCATGTTGTAGGTGTCGAGTAGGTTTAGGGCTGCCAGGAAGTAGTTGTATTCACTGTTCAAAGCCTGTACCGTAATTGCGCAGGTGCCATGTTTATCCCATTCGTGTTTCCAGAATGTGTAGGGCCTGGACCCGTTTTGGATATCAATCCAGTTTTCTTTTAATTCGCTTTCCAAGGGTGCCAGCATATTCGGGTTAAATGGCAAGTCGTTACAATATTCTGGGCCTATCGTGTGATATTTCGTCGGCCAAATTCCGTGAATAGTCCATTCTTCGCGTTTAGGCAACGAACAACTACGTGATTCCGAGTTTTCCTTCCATACGAAACAAGCTGTTGGTGGCCATCGTTGAGTGAACATCAAGACATCAAACTCATTGGACGTGAATCTTTGTCTCCTCCTTCTGTTAAAGCTACACAGAAGTGAAAATATAATTTTTAAGTCGCAATTTGCAAAATTTTTAAAATACTTTGTAAATGTAAATTATTAGAACAATTGTGAGAAATCTAGAATGCTACGCACACTAATTTTCACACTTTATCTGTTAGAGAATTAAAGATTTCGTTGTTACACCAATAATACAATACGATCACTTTTACAGCGGCCAATTCCCATGTAACTGAATGAGCGAAATCGAGCCATAATGCAGCTTGTTTCGTGCATGCTAAATTATTCTACGTTCAGCACTCTGCGAACGTACAGTGCATATAAGTGCTTCAACATCCTGTTCAAATTTTCCTTTAGATGACGCGTCCGGTACTATTTGTCACCTTTGCACGCACGTGTGCACAGGTGTATTAATACTGATACACGTTATCTTGCATTATCAGAGTATAAAACGAATTACATAATATTTCAAGCAATTTATTTCAAATCGTTTATGTATAAATTCACTTACCCGTGTGTCACGCACAGTAGAGACAATAAGAGTACGAACAACGTGATATTATGTTTCCGCATCGCGCCTGGGAAGAGTGGGAAGTGGTTCCACTCAGAAAGAGACTCGAACTGGTCCGACAGAACAGCATTGGATGCTCAGTTAAATACGTTCAACGCTCCCACTACCTTTTTTCCACTACTACTACCACTGCCACTGCCAACATGGCCACTTTTTCTACCAGTCTTTATATTGCCTGGACAGCAGATGGTCCTTTCTATCTGATTATTGTTTTGTGTTTTCACAGCTGTATTGAGAACTTTATTGTCACGTGTTGGGACGTAGAACATACATTTCTTATCGTGTTAATTATTGACATTTAATTAACATAATATAGTAGATTGTGTATGGAAACTTTTTACATTAATAATTTGATAATTGATTTTGAGAAGTTTTATTTTCCATCATAGAAATATATCCCATCATTTTAAAAGGTCCTTGATTTATTGCATTAAATATCAATAATTTTAATATCTAAAATAATAATCTAAAATAATATAAATAAAATAATTTTGATTTCAAAATAATTAAAATATGTTTTTTAAATTTAATATTAGATATAGATTGCATAGACATTACATTGATATATTCAAAAATATTTTTATTTTTAATATATAAATATTTTTTAAAGAAGTATGTAATTAGAGTACTATTTTAGCGATAATTTTAGTTAAAATGTATTTTATATATATATATATATATATATATATAATTGCGGTCTTAAATAAATCCTTAGGTTTAGATTATTTATAATTAATTTTATTCCAAATTACATACTAAAAGTATGTATCATCTCATAAGAAATATGTAAAGAGAATATATATTGTCAACGATGACAATATATTGGTTTTCTAACATCATTTAGCTAGGCTTATCGCTAAATATTTTTCTTATTCTTTTGACGTAATGCCGAATGAGAAAAAAAAATTATCGTTATCGCTGTGCTACGTTAACTTCCTGAATCCCTGCAAGCATGCAACCGGATGAATAAGCGTATATAGAAATAACGACAACGCTCTCTAGATGGCGATATCACCATCTTTTGTGACTTGCTTTATCTTTCATAACTTGGTAAAATCACTTTGTACTTTGGATAAATCATTGTTTTAATGTAAAACTCTGTCTACATTTGCAACACCTAAATACATATATAAACTTTGTATAAAAATCATAATGTACAATATTGCGTACGTACATCCCTCGTGCCATATATTAAGATATATTATTTTATTCTAGAATTACTATAATACAATCATGAAATATCCTGAATTAAATTAACAATATGACAGCAAAATCAGAATACAGTAAATTTTGTCGGACTGTGTGATCTATTTGCTTTTAAAAGCTAGTAAAACCTATATAATGGATTAGTGATACTAATTAATATCACGTTGCACATATCATTACATTGCATTATCTATTTTTCTTAGAAACGCGCATAACACGTGTCATGTACATTTTATTTGCGAGTATTATTAGTTTTATAATTATAAGCCCTAATCCGAAGAATTGCGATACGAAGAATGATATCGGAAGAAAGACAAAGTTAACGCAGTTATTATGTCATCCATTACCCGTTGAAGTAGCTCTTGATGAATTTTCCGATTAAATTAAGCATCTGGAATGTTTTGTTTGGTTGCACTCTTTGCCTTAGTAAATAGTATAAGATCCATTTACAAATGACCAGGATGATCAGGAGAGCGCTGAGATCCACCCAGAAATTGGGAGCGCTTCCTGTACCAACTGCGCAGACAAAATTGTTTAAATATTTCTATCGATATATAAAGCGTACGAAAAATATGTATAATAATAATTATATGAAGCATATTCGTCAGATCAATTAGTTTCCATCACTAAATATTTTAAAATTCTTACGTATACTATTAAAGACTTCTCTAGGTGAGTTGAAGTGACAGTATATCTTCTCAGGTGGACAAGGCATTCTCGGTCTGTCGTATCCGTATAAAGAGACTAAAAGAGCCTCTAGTCCGTATCGGATATAACTGATGTACATGAACACTTTTTGTAAAAGTGGTAAAGGAGAGGTCTCGCCGAAACCTTGCACCGCAAGTAGCATCAGGGGACACGTGAACGCGGGTCCAGCGAATACACTATTCTGAAATAGAATATCAATCGTTATTTTAACCGTCTTAAGGGAGAGGGGAATGTCTTGCGTATTACGTGACATGACTACGTGTTAATTGACGTACCACGGTATTAAATATGCTGGCGATATTATGGCCTATACTATCCGCAATGAAGGAACATATGAAGCAGGTACCGAAGAACATGCAGCACCTGAACCACTCCAGTGGTTGTCCCGTGAGAAAGTAGACTATCAAGAGATATGTTAACGCCATTACTACCTGAAAACATTACAGAATTTCTTAATCTTTTCATAGGCAGGAAGAAATTAAATAAGAAATTTGCTTCATACAGTTATTATAGGACACTTAACGAGCAGTCCGTTATGTGCAAATTAAATATCCATATTATGCAAATGTGATAAGTGAACATAATTCACTAAGAACCAACCTGTGTAGGTATGGAAACTATTGTTAGAGCCCAGTAATATGCACTAAATTCGTACCATCTGTTAAAGTGTTCTCGTTTCATCAGTTGAATCTCAAAAGGAACTGCAACAAGAATCTATTTTTATAAATTATATCTTCAAAAAGAGAGGAAGAGAGAAAGAGACGTCTCTCTACGCGCATTTTTTAAACGTAACAATTCATGAAATAACGAATAAAAAATTATAACATATCGTGTGCCATCATTGTAGTGTATTTCGATTATACGATATCGTTTTATAAAGATGTTTATCAAGAAATTAACTGTAAATGTAGCATCGTCGTATTATATTTTATATCAAACAAGTACAATCATTTTCTTATGCACCGATCACAGTTACAGCATAAAAAATTATATGCTTGAATAAGAATTTTTCTTACAATGCAACAGTACAGGTAGCATGGGGATGTAGAGAAATACTATCAGGCATGCGAAGCAAAAGCCGAAATTGAAGAGAGTCTTGGAACCGTCATTGCCCATGTTTAAAAAAAGTAAACCAATCGTCAATCCCAGGAAAACATGTAACGATATCTTCAGATATATGTAATTCTGCGAACAGAAATAGTTGCTCATTTATATGTGAGCCGCCAATTTTGTGGATTATCTAGATGATATTTAACATAATAAAGATATTTTTAATTTAAGTTTTAATTCCTTCAAATTTCGTCATATAAAATGTATTTTTTTAACTGTAATATGTGTACAAATTCGAATTCTGGATGTGGGTTTTGTCTGAGTTGCAATATAAATTGTTTAGTACTGAATTTATTAGCAATACAATATTGTCTGAATCTTACCCTATTTCGATAATGCTGCAATGTCATTCTTCGCATTAGCGTTTTAAATTGATCAAACCAAAAGACTTTTAGATCCTTTTTATCACTTTCAAATTCACATTTTGATCGAGAAATTGGAATAATCGGGGATTTTGTTTCCACGCAAACAAGTAGTCGTTCAGTCAGATCGTAACCATAATCACCTGATGAAACTTCTATCACTGAAATGAATATACAAAATAATAATATAATTTTGTTAGTTTCGGATAGTATTATATCTGTTTATTAAACGTGAATTTAAAAAAGAATCAATATAAAGCATTTACTTTTAAAGAAAATATAAATTTCAGACATAATTTATTTGTACTCGTTTATATCGCTGTTAAAGCCCTCGGAGCTCTTTTATGAAACATGTGTCTGATGAAAATAAAAAAAATACACGACATTTATCATTAATGTACTATCTTAATACCTATAATACTTTATAAAATGTCTATCATTATTGTTCACGGCATTAAAGAAAATCGTAAACGTAAAGTGTGACTACATAATTATAATTAAATATAGTGTTGGTTTTATATATACTTACAAAAATCTGCAGGATTGTAATGTTTCGGACATTCTATGTCTATGCTTCGTAAAAATGGTATCACGTTATTACCGGTTCCTCGGTAAACACATAATCCGGCAGCTACGACGTAAACGTGATCAAATTTTCTGAATGTACTCGCGCTAGGTGTGTGTATCGAGCATACAACGGTTCGTCCGAAACGCGCCAATCCGCTAAGAAGATCGACGCATTGACTAGAGGACAACTCGTCCAATCCGCTGAAACAAAAACGTGTTTCAATGCGTTTTGCAAACTTTGTTCTCAAAGGAAATTTATTGCAAAGACGTTTCTCGTAAGATTTTGTCACAAACAATTAAAGCATTTTGTTTTGCAGGAAGTTCTAGGTATATGCTCAAAATATTTGTTGCTAGAATCTCGATAGGTGTATAAGCAATTATCGCGAGTAAATATTGTTTCATTATTCCTACCGTTCCTATGTTTTGTGACTATTTTAGTCATCGAATAGTTATGTTTGACAAGCATTTTCCTCTTACGTATTTATTCATATATCTATGTGTACATGTTATTCTCTTATGTAACATTATGCCAATATGCGAAACTAACGGAGAATTAGTGATTACAATCAGCAAAATTTGTTATTGAAAAGAATTAATAAACAATTTTTATATACATTATAAATCTTACATAAGGACACAAACACACACACGTATACATACATTACAGATATGCACACTTTTTATCACAGTCCTTTCAAGTCCTTCAATATACTTAATTTATGCACAGTTTTTTCGTCAGAAAAATCTTTTCGTCTGTAGTCGAAATATTTCGAAGTTGTTCCAAATATTTATAGATTACAACCGTTAGATTGTTGCCTTGTCTTAAAAAATTGATGGGTTCTTATGACATACTTTTTTTTATGGAGGTAGATCATAGCCTAAAAGAAGAGATGAAAAAGGCTAGGCCAAAGCCTACTCACAAAAAATCTTTTAACACATTCAAGTTTAATTTCTGGTCATTGATAGTATCTATTGATGGACAAAAATGTATACGATAGATAAATGTTTTATTTTCCAGATATATGTAATTTACTCTGTTGTGAGTGCATAACGAAGCATTGATGTATTGAAAAAAATGCGTTAAAAAGACATTAAAAAATAATATGTTCCTACAAGAGAAAAATACATTTCCTGCAAGATTTGTATTGTTACGTCTATAAATTTTAGAAATACAATGTGGATTTAAAGTGATTATATACTATTTGAATTATTATACTGACAAGATGTAATAATAAGTTAAAGCTTTACAACATTTAAAATATGATAAAGATCCAAGAAAATAGCAATACGTAATGTAGCAGTACATGATTTTTACAAATCTTTTTTCATATATTTTTTCTTATTGAAATAATGTAATTGAAAGAACGAGATAATTATTTTTTTATCTGTTATTGACATCCAAAATGTCAGATGTCATTTATACTTACGTAGTTGGCTCATCAAGGAAAATAACTGGTGGATTATGCACAAGTTCAAGTGCAATCGTTAGTCGCTTTTTTTGTCCACCAGAAAGTTCATCCGTAATTGTATCTCGCACTTCGGATATTCTAAGAGTATTTAAAATCTCCTCTATCTGAAAACAGGTATCATCGTGTATGTGTTTGCTATATTAAAAATATAGAATATTTCTGTTTGATTTATAGTATTAGATTTGCCTGGCAGGAAAATTTTAATTCTCATGATACAATTGTTCTCTCAATACATCCCGAATTGATACCAAATAGACAATGAGTTACATACATCGTGTGTTATGTAAGATGTAATTTGGTATGCAAAATTTTGAAAAGACGGAACAGCCTAACTGTTGCTTTACGTCATTGCGACTATATGAATATTAATAATGGCGCAACCTTTCCTTTTTTATGTCTGATCAATTTATATATTTTCATTCTTATATCCATCTGAATTGCACATAGTTTGCATAAGAATGTAACATACTTTTTTGCAATTTTTTATCTATTTCGATATTCCAACATTTTATTTTATTTGTAGAATATTATGTGATGATTTACGTTCAAAGTGACAATTACTGATAGATTGTTTTTAAAAGATCTTCGAATACTCAAAATAAGGGCGTTAGGTGGATTATCCAAATCCTGTTATCAATACAGATGATATCGTAATACATATAGTGACATCGCAAAAAATTTAATTAAAAGATTTAAATCACAAAGAAGAAAACGATTTTATTAATGCCAGAAAGATCTAATACTATTCGCATTACTACTATTATTTAACGCGAAAGAATTTATAATAACAATTTATTATATAATTAACATTTTACTAGCATATTTTTTAATAAAATTTATTGATATATTAATTAAAAACTAAATGTTATTATTATTGATATTCATTTTCAATTCGCCAAGACCTTTTGTCTTATAACCGTTTGTGACTAAAAACCTTTGATCTCTTACAATTACTTTGATCACTTACATTAAAACAAGCACTATTCTTAGTTTGTTTTCCAATGTACAGTCGTGGACACTGAGGTTGTGACACTTTTTTTAATGAGTTTATGAATACGCAATATCTCTATGCGCGCGTTACAGTGATTCGCATTCTGAATTTGATTTGCGTGTTCATAAACTCATTAAAAAAAGTGTCACAACCTCAGTGCCTACGACTGTACATATGAAACTACGCAAAATGTACTCACTGCGGCGCGTTTCTGAGATGACGATTTGTTTCTACCGAGCTTAAGCTCAGTGGCGAATGTCATCGACTCTAACACTGTAAGTTTCGGTTGGATAAGATCATTTTGCATAATGTAGCATGACATTTTCTTAAACTGTTGCATATCTCGTGGCTGCCCATTAATAGTTATAGAACCGCCTATGTCTGTACATCTATAAGAAAATATTCTTATTTTCCAAGAATATATTTTAATTTTATTATAATAAACAACATATTTTACAAGAATGCATAATAGATTGAAATGTTTTCTTGTTGATCGTATTCGATGCTGTACTAATGCTAGAAGGATATACTTTGAATAAAATTAATGATTTTCATATATATGATCAATTTTTTAATTGATAATGGTAATCTAGTTCCTTTTTAGATATATTATATTGTAGCTGTGGCTGGATTATTACTGCACATCCTGTATATCGCGTTATCCTATGTTATGTATATCGATAATATTATCCTATTATTGCATCCTTGCACGTTCTTATTCATGTGTGACGTATATATGAATCATGTATAAATGTATAACAAAAACTGCTAATTGATGTAATATATAAAAAAATAATTACACATGAGTATGCAAAATTGTTGACATGATAATAAGAACATTGTAAGAGTTCGCTTATTCAGTCTAGTCAATGAAAATTTATTCAAACTTGTTCTGACTTGTTTATGACTTACTTATATCCTGCGAGAATGTTGAGAAGCGTTGATTTTCCGGCACCGGAAGGACCCAAAATCGCTGTTAGCTCGCCTGATTTGAATTGTCCACTGATTCCTCTTAAAACCATCTTTGATTCTGCAAATGTTACAAATCATTTAAAAGATATTTTAAATTTAAACAACAATAGCTTCGCAATTATTTAAAAAAACTGAGATACGTTACTCATAAAATTATTAATGATAATAATTAAAATATATCAGATGCTTAGCATACAATATTGTTGGAGGAACAGCATAAAAATGTTGATTTTATTTAACACATCTCTTTCATGACTTTATTATTTTATTTATTAGAGTTGGTTTAATAACATGCGTGAATTACTAGCCAAAGTGTAATTATAAATCTCGATTTTTAAATTCATTAGGAAGAAGAGTAGCTCATATGTACGACAAAACTGCATAAATATATTTTACATAACTATGAATTTTATTTTACATAACTAACATTCACACTAGTACGTGACAAAGGAAATATGTTTCTCTGTTTCCTTGAACAGTTGTGTGCAATTGCATGACACATGAGAGATAACATATTCTTTTGTACAACGTTACTAATCGCGCATTATTAAAATTCTTTCGAAGACTGCGAAAGTAGCATGTTCTGAATATTTCATTCGCCTGTATATATATGTCTTAAATAAAGAAATGAAGAAATTTCTTGAACTAATTATTTCTTGCTGCAAAGACGCTTTATATAATATATACGCTTTATATAATATATACGCTTTATATAATATATGCATTAATATTATATGCATTAATTATGCATAAGTTAATACAGTGACTTTTGAATTGAATGCAAATAAATAATAATAAAATTTATTATATGCTCTTTTGTATCTATCTATTAGTGTAATTTATTTTATTTATGTAACATCATTGATTAAAAAATCAGTTATTAACGCATAATAATATAAGATTGTATTATAGGCGATGATAGTACTAGTAATATATTATTTTTTACTCTCTACATGATGGATATCTTGTCTGTTATGAAAATCCGTATATGGATGAAGATCTTCAAGTCGCGTGATGCAGCCATTCATCAATTACATGAATTAAGTGAAATTTTTATATGATTCATTCTCTTCTTCAATTGATGTCAAGCGTGACATTTAAGTAACATTACGTTAACATCTGCCAGATGCGTTGTCTGGAAAAAGCGTGATTGTAACTAGTGAATGCGTTCCCAACGCTTTAATGCACTGTGCGAAAATGTAAGTCATGCTGCAATCATTATTCTTTGCAGATTTGCAAAAGAAGTGCGTTGACCTTAGAATACTCAGCTAAACAACACTTAATCTTTAACATTTCGCCTGTAAATATGATATTGACATTAATTTTTATCAGACATATGATAAACATCTCATCTTTTTTAGATAATATAAACAATCCATACGAATAAAGTGCACTATACGTGTGATTATATATATAATAATTTATCACCATCTTCAATAACATTTTAATTTTTGCAATGTCTTAATTTTATATTCTTAATAATTTTTCTTTAAATAACTTTTCTTTTTTCTTATTTTCTATATAATTTATTGAAGAATTTCATACAAAGCGTGATATTTCCAATACTTATTTTAAGCTTTTGCATCGTACAGTGGTAGTGTTTTAGAAGAAAACAGTCAAAATAAATTTTGCGCATGTTGTGATTAATAAGCGTGGAATAGATCGGTTTCCGTGAGCTGTCATGTACAGAAGATTAGGATAAGCAGAAAAGATAGTACCGCACATATTACTCGGACGTCCAACTTTATACTGCATTTCATTCGCCACATTAAATGGCAATTCTTGTCTGCCGTGACACATACGATAATGTAGACTGAAGCGTTCTTCTATCATTTTTTCCAGCAAAACGGAAGACTAAGTTTATAAATAAGCAAAGCGAGGTCAATTACGTAATCAGTTTTCTTGAGCACAACGAATAAATAGGTACCACCAATTATAGTTACACATTGACAATTACTCGACTTCTTCATGAGAATTATCTATCCGATTGCAGAGATTATGCCACTAACTTAATATCATTAAATCAATTATGTAATAACGCTGTGAGACTAAAAATGATTTTTTAGTCGCCAATACCTTGCGTAAAAACATACATGCGTACATCATAAATATCTGTAAATATCACCCAAAATTAAAAATCTGAAAGTATTCTTCATAACATCTTGCAAAAATGATCTTAAACCATTTCTTAAAAATCGTTTATATTAAATTAATTAATTAGCTTACACATTATAAGAGAATAATTATATAGTCTCAATTGTTATACAAGATATATATTGATGTGACACAAGATGTAATAACAGCACGATTAAAAATCAACTCGTGAATAAACAAGAAAAAGCATTTATTGTAAATACAAAATTTTACTTTCAAATTTGACACATCAAGTAAAAATTTGCATATTCGCGAGAGAACAATTTTCGTGGAAAACATGTTGCGTCATAGAAAGCGAGACGTTGTAAATTAAATTAATAATCGCATCGCGAATCGTTATTATAGTGAATTGCAAGTAACTTGATGTTTCACCGTCGGAAATTGTGCGCGAAATCTTCTCACGGAAGGGAATCATCACTTCAGGTGACTCTTAAATGCGAACTAGATTAATGAAAAAATTTATTGCAAGTTTGCTATTTTAAAAATTCTGATGATATACTGTATGAATATATTTACTTTGAATTTCGAGTCTCTAGTTATAAAGTGCATCATCTTTTTCCATCAATTATACTATCATTTGCAGGTGCAACATCAAGGAAAATCCTGTTCTTATGTGGTGTTTAATTAGATATTGAAATAGCAGCAACTTAGATATTCTGACATTCCAAGAAACGCCTCTGGATATAGGTGAGTGACAAGCAACATATCGTCATTAAAATATATACTGTATTACAACTCAATTTGTTACTTTTGTTGGATAGAAATATTCATGATATACAATCTTATCCTTACGAGAAACATTCTTAGTAATAAAAATTATAGTGTTATCGGATATTTTTAAATATTGATATATCATGTTACTCGAGCATGTTCGGATCATCTCTATATTTACGTAAAAATATATAGAGATTATCCTATGTGTATGTAAGATTTCTTAGTGTTTTTTAGTATAGAGTTTTTAACAATATTCAACTTTGAAATTTTTTATGGATTATACGAAATTAAAATGTGTAATTAACTTAATTTGTTATATCAAATACATTACATTTGTACGAATATAAAATTAATCAAGAAATAAAATGCTGAAAATAACGAGATTATTTATCCTATATCTTTGATGCTGTTTCATTTTAATATTGAAATATATATGCCACGGCACGTTTGAATCATCTTTCTTTAGCGCAATGCTCGCTAGACGACCATGAAAATATAATGAGAAACATACCAAATTTTCGTTCTTTCAATTTAGCGAATAATATTATGTTGAGAAAGACGTAAGAGTACGTGTGGCAATTTTATGACACTATGACGTCTTAATCTCTCTTGTTTCTTCTTTGTTGTTGTCAATTTTGGTTTCTTAATAATAATCGCACCTAGCGTTTGCAAATAAATTCAAATTTGTCTGATGATATTATATATGCATATATATAATCTGGCTCTATTATCACTTATCATTTAAACAAATATTCATTTTATCGAATATTTTTATTTCTTTTTGCGTGGATTATATATGACAAGTTTTAACTAATTACAAATTTAAATAGTCGCTCGTTTAATTTTAAATTTATTTCAGTAAATTAATTCTGATCAGTTGCGATAAATTTTCATTTATATCTTGCAACACATGATTATGACAAACTGCTAATGTATCAACTGCTAACTGCATCAATTAATGTAATTACAAATATGTATATATGTATATACAAATATGTATATGTATATATTTAATGACAAAATTGCTTTTTTTATTGACATTGTGAGTCAGCTCGAGATGAATCGATGAATTGCATAATTTAGCCTGTGATGAAATTATAGGAACGAATTAAATGAATAAGTCATGATCTTTTTGTATTATATTAAATTGTGTGTAGTCTTTTTCCTTATAAATATATGATTTTGAATTCTTGTCATATTATTATCTATCATTAATATGATTCTAAATTACTGTGTATTTTCATGGAACGCGTAACATGTACATCAACCTACATAATCAAGTTTATATATCATATGTACAATTTAACAACTCATTTCTTCGATTCTTTCGTTTTAGCTATAAAAGCTGAACGCGCGATTGGTAATTTAGGTTTGATTAATTCGAATATTAAATAATGATAGACATAATAAGGATAGACATAAATATATAAGTGCTGATAATATTGTACAATATAAGCATAAAGAAATATACAGCAAAATACGTAAAGAAGTAAAAGTCATGTCTTGCAATTGTAAAATAAAGAGAGAGAGAGAGAGCGCAATCATTTAGTTCAAAGTATTTCTAAGTATACAACGAACTAGTATCTTTTCAACATAACATCGTTAAATTGCGAGCATTATTAATAAATGAGTTTGTTTTCATTTACATTTGTAACCAATGCATCATTTAATTTACGTCACGTTCAGCGGACGCGATTAAAGTTAGAGTATTAGTACTGTAGGAATAATGCAATAATGCAATAATAATAATATAAATAAATAAACATTTTTATGACATATTGCGCGTTCGTAAGTTACACGAAAAAATACTGTATCAGCATTTCTTACGTGTCAGTTGCAACTAATATTATTTATTAAGTTGACCAAATTAACTCGATGTCTTGTTCGAAAAAATTCAACGTTTATTTGCAGAGAAATAAGATATATTTTATTTTCTGACCTATTCGTTATTATTCTCAATGATTTTCTTCATCTTTCGAGCAACTGACGAATTATCTTTCGGAAATGGCGGCTTTGAGTCGAAAATGAATGCTTTTTTCTCTTCTACTGTTTTGAAGAACACATTAAAGGTAATAATATTAGAGCAATCGGAAAAGATTAGAAATCGTTAGACATGACCCGACATGAGGGAGAACTTACAAATAATGTTCTTTATCCCTTTCGACCGAGTGTCGTAATGTTGCAGAATGACTTACCTAGTTCTGTGGCCAGTAAATAGTTTTTTTCACTCTATTTCATCACTCAAACGGATAGAGTTGTTAAATATAAATAAATAATTATTAAAATATAATATTACGAAATCTCTGATATCACTTTTTACAAGTTTTATATATCACAAGCGTTTATTTTATGAAGTTACATTGCCAATCTACTTTGCCAAGATATATAGTGTTTTTTTTAAATGTTACGGATGGCACTTTAAAATCTTGAAACGGCAAATATTTAAACCTAAAGCATATTTTTTAAAGTTATAATTGATTTAATATAAAGGCACTGAATTAATTTGTACAGTTAAGCACAATTATACAATACAATTAAGAGGTATCTTTGTAATATCAGCTTCTTACTTTTGTATTCTTACTTTTGTGAATATAATTTCGCTGCATACTTATCTCTTTTTCTGTAACTTTTTAACAATTATTTTTTTATAACTTTTATTCTTAATCATACATATTTTTGCAAATATGTGATCTCAAATATTTAACAGAAATTAACATGAAATCAACATGACATTATGTTCCGGATGAATGTCGCATGACTTGAAATAAATTTGCGATGTCAATTACGGAGGTAGAATATTTTTTTTATCAAGGATGTTCGTTTGGCATTTATAATGAAACGATTTTTGCTTTACTGATCTTAAAAATATCTACAATTATATCTCGTAATCAGTATAATTCTCTTTGTTTATCAATTCCTCTTTAATTCTAGATATAAACTAAACTAGACTGTTTAGATTATGGCTAGTTGGTGTATGAATAATTTTGCTCCGCAAAATGAAATAAATCAATTTATGGATACGTTAATTAATCTGCTGATATCTTGAATATGTATGTTTTAAACTTACATAACGTGATAAACAATCAATGTTTTTAGATGTGTGTGATTCAATGTCAATGTTCAATGTCAATGTTTAAATGCAAGAACATAAAACCTTGCAAGAAAGAAACCTTAGTATCCTTCTAAATCTTTTTTCTCGATACAATCTCTTCTCACTACAAATTTTTTCGACACTCTCGATACAATCCTTGTCAATGTTAATTTTTATTTGATTAAAATACTATGTTACAATATTACAATGATTTTTCATGGTCAACGAGTTGGAAATATTGCACTCAATTTCCCTGCCAATCTGTTATGTTTCTTAACGGATCGATTATACTTTGTAATGATTGGTGGATATCGCGTAATCATTTGTTTCTTGCCGTTGGCATAATTTCTTTCGCAGTTGCATAGTATGCACGAAACTGTGTCATTAAAAATAATGACATTATGTGATCGATGCGAAATAATTACGCATTAATAATCTCTCAAACAAGTTTATAGCAAATTATAAGGCGTGAGCTAATAACAGTGAAGATATGCAAGAAAATCTTGCATGCCAGGAATCTTATCACGGAAGCGTTATATGAGTCGGTGGTCATTATTCGTGATTGGCGCAAAGCGTGTTCTCCGACATGTCAAATTGTTTGCCCCAGTAAATACCAGTAAATACCGTGCGCATCGACGTCCCACATTATTAGCACGGAAAAATAAATACTATGAAACTGTGACGTTGTATTGAATGGAATGCAGTGCTTCAATGTATGGTGTATGTACCAGCGATGGTACGTGTACACCGTAAGCCGGAATTAACTTGCGATTGGATGGATAACTTTGTGCAAACGGTAATAACTTGCAGCGTGGCGTTCCGTTTTCTGGATTGCATAATGCAGTAGCATAGTAGCAGACCCCCCTCTCACATCCCTTCCTCTCTCTCTTTTTCTCTTCCTCCTACTGACACTTGAGAGTAATCGGTGAGGCACAGGCCTCATTAAATAAACGGAGGAAAGAACTTGCTCACGAAATTATCTATCCCATAAACTTCCCTCCCGTCAATGTATCTCCGCTACGCAGCACTTGAATAACGTGTTTTATCGGTACTTTATGTCAAGTGTAAAATATGAGTAATTACCTTTTCGAGATTTTGGCACTGAGTATGTCAAATCGTTGAATTCGATGTCCACCGCGGCTTGTTTGGACAGATAAGACATCTGGGTAAACTCGTTGCCATTCCCGGAGACTCCTCTTTTGCCACCTTCGTGATACGCGTTGCCCTTGTAGGCAATTCCGTTCACGTCACTTTCCAGAATAGGCTCCATGATTCCCTAGCCGAGGGTTCCAAGAAACGATTTATCTTCGACTCGCGACTATCATTATCCGGTATCCTCTTCCGTAGAGCGACGAATTGTTCAGCATCAGCGGGGAAATAATACCGGCGCCAGCTGAAACCAGAAAGTACGAAAGCGTATAATACCAACGTGCTCTGAAACGCGGAAGAAACGTTTCGCGGAAAACATCTTTGTTTTTGCCACCGGCTGTATATCAAGAGAAAAATGATAATAAAAAGTATCGCGATGGTATTTTATAAATATTTATATGTCTAGACGAATAAAAGCCGGAAGCTCTTCTGCATAATGAGGATTACCGCGACGCGCGTCAGCGAACGTCTCGTAAAGAAAAAGATCGCGCTTTATTCTCTATGATTGATCCTCCCTGCACGTGCTCTGATCGACAGCAGGAGGAACGAATAAATGACCAAGGTGAATAACAGTGGTGCACTGTGCGGTCGTATGGCTTGACATTGCACGCATGCGCCATTGCGTGAATCTTGTACGGCGCGTTGAACTTCTGGCGAGCATATTCGATCGCGGACGACGACGGAGAATTACGACGAAATAAACTTGCCATACGTACTTGCGAGCGTGAAACGACGATTCGTAGCTATATTCGTAAATAGGAGCCAAGGCCAATAAGTAATTAGGAACATAAAAAATGTTTTGCTCTTTCCACTTGAGGGCTTACCTTTTATGGGTTGTTATATAACACATATTCGTCCCGGTGTTTTAGTGTTTTTAAATAATAACGTATTTCTTATATATGAGCCCACTCATTTGCGAAATCAATTAACTCCACAAAACGAACAATAGAGAATGTATTGTGATTTTTTTAAATTACTGCTACTTAGAATATCTTTTATATTAATTGTTCATGCTAATTTTAGAAAATGACTTACTGATATTATATGACACTTGATAAGGACCAGAAGCATGATTGAAACGTTGCGTATTCAGTAATTAATAAAATTTGCCAGATTGGTCGATTAAAGGAATTTTCATTACAAAAGTAGAGAAATTGATAAAATAATATACGTTCTTTTAAAAATTTTTTAAAATTTACATTCAAATAAACATTGTAGAATGTTAAGCCTAATTATTAAGGAAATTTATTTTAGATATAAAAAGTTAAGCGTTAATTGAGTGCTTTGCCTAAAATTTTAACTAAAATTTTAAAACATTCAAAAAGTGGAGTTAATTACTGTGGCCTGTGTGAATGGCTCATATTAATAATATATTTATATTAATAATATATTTATGAAAACACTGTGAAAAATGGGACGAATAAATGTTATAGCTCACATGTGAATATCCTTGTAATACGTGTTAAAAGCAAGTTTTCCTTGTACGTCTACAGGCAATGTTGCGGGCAATACATGCTATAGTTGCAGCAACATCGAGAACAGCACATCTGCGGAATATTAGTCACACTTCGCGAGCCGGATCTCTTTAAGCCCGTCGATCGAATCGCGTGATAACTATGAAATGCATGTGCGAATTGTTTTAACGTTGCACGTCGAAAACAATTCATTTTCCATGCATGTAAGACTTTTGTGCGTATCTTTTCCATTCTCTGTTCGCGCGATAATTTATTTCGCCGGATGTGCACTTGTGCGATCCGTGTCAACTGACTCCTACCGTGCTTTGCGTTGTGTTTCGCAATCGCACGGTTCAACTTATTTGCAATTTACTGACACTGAATACAATGTATTCCCACGTCGCCCTTCGCCGTGACTCTTTCGGTCGATGACTGTTTTCACTTCCGCTTTATGCAGCTGATTCATTACATCGTGTGGTTCTACGGAGATACATACCCATGTTGATAGAGCGAACTATTAATTGATAAGATTATTAAAGTGCTGATATGATAAGCAAATTCTTAATATTAATTCATAAACACATTTCTTCACTTCTTCGTTGATTTTTCTTTTAAGTAGCTACATTTATTTAAGACCTCGTAGTCTCGGATCAACATTTTTATTTTATTCTTCGCAATTTCGCAATGCGTTATTACTGATGCGAGTTTTTTAAGAATTTCGAGCGCATTGCGCTTTACAACGCACACAAAGAAAAAGCGATTCTTTGATCTTTTTTCTCTACATTTTTAATAAGATAATTCACAGCTGCATTCAAAGCGAAAATGTAGAAAGAACGAAGATAAGAATTATTGACATTTATTTGATTAACTGACTTAATGTACAAGACAAATTTTTCATTTATTCATTTCTAATGCGTGTAATGTGTAAATTTTAATTGCTTAATATTTATTGACTTTTTCACCTCTCCAATCTACTTAACCCTTTGAGGCACGCATTTTTCAGAAAATCCAAATCACATGAAAATTTATATACGGGGGTTTCTGAGGTCGCTGATGACGAATCCGTTATCAGATTTTCGAAATTCAAGATGGCGGATCCAAGATGGCGGACGCAAAAATGAAAAATCGCGAATTTTAGAATTTGGACCTCAGATTCGTAATCAGCGACCCAAAAAACCCTCAAATCTTGATTTTGAGCAAAAAATTCACTCATAGTTCGTGAGAAATGATTTTTTTCTGTAAAAATGTGTATTTTTCACACTTTGTTTATTTATAATAAATGGACAACGTATGCGAAACACTTTTCCACTTTTCATGTATGTTCCCGTATCATATAAGAAGCTAAAAAACGCAAAAAACCCGACAAGAATTCCTCAAATATGAAATATTTCATGAAAATGTGAGAATAAATAGGTGGTACGTATACGTACCACTATGCCTCAAAGGGTTAAAGCATGTTAAGATAGTTAATAATGATAATAGTTTATTTACGAAACTCAAGCAAAGCTCGTCGAATATTCACAGACATCAGCGTGTTATATTACATTTTTTCTCCGCTTATTACATTATGTTTATCTTACGAATGTCTTATCAGTTACATCCATTTTTTACACAGCAGATCGTCTTTCAAGCTTTCCATTTGCTCCTCCATCCAAACTCTTTGATGTCTTCTGTGTCTCACGCATTAAACTACTTCTATTAATAAAAGTAGTAGCGTAATGCTCGCATTACACTCACACTCGCCTCTTTAATACATAAATTTCTCAGAATCTTCGAACTTAATTCACTTACATTTCACTTAGGTTTCAGATATTCGGATTTCGGATTTGGTCACTTGACATTTCCGGCAAAACAATTCCTCTTGTCCGAAATTTACGTTAGCGCGTCACCGGTAAACTGTTCGATAAATGCACGAGTCGCTGACTGATGCACGCTAGTCGTCTTACGTCGGATTTTGCTCTAGTTCCGTGCGTCACGACACCAGTCATCAGACAAGGAATACGTAAGAATGATGACTCGCGCGTATCACGTATTGCGCCGACGGCCCAACATTGTCTACTGCTCCAGCTCGAGCAGTTCACCATGAATAAAAACTACGGATGCTACATTCGTAGGGGACTCGGCACGCCACTAGCTGCGGCGATAGACTGCCTCGGAAGTAACGTCGAGCGCACAGCTGTAGCTCCGATACCGGAATACCTATAGCTCGCAACGGTCTTTTATTACCATGCTATGTTCATAGCGTAGTGGGTCGACATCATAGTGCGCCGCGCGAAATGTCGAATAACTCGAAATTGGCCAACAACGGCAATTTTGGGGAATCGTCCTCGATGCAGAGCAAGGCTGAGATTTGATGTCAGCGTGATCTCCAGTGTTTTAAGGGGGCATAAATTTTTCTCCAAAAATCAGAAATCAGAATATTTCATGATTTTTTTCTGGCGAAAATATAAAAGTTACGAGGATCAAGATTTTCATAAATGAAAGTACACATTTTAGCTTACGTTTTCTGTTTTATTTATTATTTATAATTGGAAGCGTTTCCCCTACAGCCCCTCGCCTTAGGTCCTGCATGTCATACAGCGGTATCAGCGAAATCTCTGACCTGGTTCATCTGAAATAAAAAAATCGAAAAGGGTCTTAAAATTTATGATATTTTCTAGTCCTTATCAGATGCAATGTTTTTTTAATTTTGATTTTTAACAAAATGACGGACGTTTAAACTGAAGACATCGAATTTTGGCCGAAATTTTCATTTTGTTTTTTAAAAAAATAGAAATAATTGCAAAAAATTGCAAAAAGCGATAGGGACTAGAAAATTTTATATACTTGCGGTAGCTCAAAACTGCTTTCAAATCGATTCAGCCGTTTTCGAGTTTCGGCTGGTACCGATTTGGAAAACATGGTCAAGAAAAACGCTTCTAAAGTTTTACAATAGGTAAAGTTTTACAATAAGTTTACTATAATAAAATTACACTACACTATAATTTTTAATTTTATACTATAATTGATTTTTTGTAGCTTACATAAAATCATCATAAAATACCAGGCCCATGAATAAGTCCTCCTTATTATCTCCGAATTATCTTTTTCAATTGACTTTTGCAAGTCTGCTTTTGCAAGTCTGCATTTAGAATAGATTCAAAGAAACAGGTTTTTCAGGGTCGCGACGCTCCATTAAAGCTACCGTATGCCAAAAATCTGCGACGCCGTAAATGAACGACGTTCGCGACCGCGTGACTAGCCCACGTTCCGCCGTGGCCGCGGGGAGTCACGGGTGAGTTAGAGGTCGAGTTGGATGGTCCGCGAGGACCAAGCCACGGTAAAATGCGGGACTGAAGCATTGGGCGCCAGGTGCGCGAGCGCACCACTCAAAGATTCCGTACTGTAGCTTGATTATTGCGTGACCTCAGGGCGGAGGTCGGATAATATGAGAGTCTGTTCGGACTCGGCTCCTCCCGGGCTCCCGATACTCGCCTCCGGTCGTCTCGCTGGACTCCGCTTCGGGTGTCCTTCGCGTCTCCATGGCTGACCCCTCCTCGATGCATGTCTCCCTATGCATCGCGCAGGAAAAAGTGCTGTATCTTCTATAGTTGTTCAAATTTCAAACAACGGTTTTAGGATTTCATTCTTAAGACATTAAACATTCAAAATATGCAAAAAATCGATTTTTCCAACACGAGAAATGTATATAACCCCCCTTGACTCAATTGCACGTTACTTCGCTCTAAAGTTCTATCTTGTGCAATAATCATCGCAAATTTACCGTTTCTCAATTGACCATTGAATATACATGGACTATCTATCAAAGAGACTCCGACTAGAATACATTGAATATCTCGATTTTGGTACGGGCACGGTTCTTACAACTGAGCAGGTATTCAAAATATGCAAAAAATTGATTTTCCCAACGCGAGAAATGTATATACCCCTTTAACCAATTGCACGTTACTTCGCTCTAAAGTTCTATCTTGTGCAATAATCATCGCAAATTTAACGTTTCTCAATTGATCATTGAATATACATGGACTATCTATCAAAGAGACTCCGACTAGAATACATTGAATATCTCGATTTTGGTACGGGCACGGTTCTTACAACTGAGCAGGTATTCAAAATATGCAAAAAATTGATTTTCCCAACGCGAGAAATGTATATACCCCTTTAACCAATTGCACGTTACTTCGCTCTAAAGTTCTATCTTGTGCAATAATCATCGCAAATTTAACGTTTCTCAATTGACCATTGAATATACATGGACTATCTATCAAAGAGACTCCGACTAGAATACATTGAATATCTCGATTTTGGTACGGGCACGGTTCTTACAACTGAGCAGGTATTCAAAATATGCAAAAAATCGATTTTTCCAACACGAGAAATGTATATAACCCCCCTTGACTCAATTGCACGTTACTTCGCTCTAAAGTTCTATCTTGTGCAATAATCATCGCAAATTTACCGTTTCTCAATTGACCATTGAATATACATGGACTATCTATCAAAGAGACTCCGACTAGAATACATTGAATATCTCGATTTTGGTACGGGCACGGTTCTTACAACTGAGCAGGTATTCAAAATATGCAAAAAATTGATTTTCCCAACGCGAGAAATGTATATACCCCTTTAACCAATTGCACGTTACTTCGCTCTAAAGTTCTATCTTGTGCAATAATCATCGCAAATTTAACGTTTCTCAATTGACCATTGAATATACATGGACTATCTATCAAAGAGACTCCGACTAGAATACATTGAATATCTCGATTTTGGTACGGGCACGGTTCTTACAACTGAGCAGGTATTCAAAATATGCAAAAAATTGATTTTCCCAACGCGAGAAATGTATATACCCCTTTAACCAATTGCACGTTACTTCGCTCTAAAGTTCTATCTTGTGCAATAATCATCGCAAATTTAACGTTTCTCAATTGACCATTGAATATACATGGACTATCTATCAAAGAGACTCCGACTAGAATACATTGAATATCTCGATTTTGGTACGGGCACGGTTCTTACAACTGAGCAGGTATTCAAAATATGCAAAAAATTGATTTTCCCAACGCGAGAAATGTATATACCCCTTTAACCAATTGCACGTTACTTCGCTCTAAAGTTCTATCTTGTGCAATAATCATCGCAAATTTAACGTTTCTCAATTGATCATTGAATATACATGGACTATCTATCAAAGAGACTCCGACTAGAATACATTGAATATCTCGATTTTGGTACGGGCACGGTTTTTACAACTGAGCAGGTATATAAATAACACTATTAACCCTTAAAGGGTCAGGATTTGTCCATTGAAATTTGAAATTTTTTAACGTAAAATTTATGCATATATGCAACCTATAGGTTCCGTAAAGTTCCCAAGTTCGTACCTGGCCCATATATGGGCCAGTCCGGCCTCGAACGGTTTGGCAAATATTCAAAATTTTCAAATTTTAAATCTTAGTATTTCTAAGGGTTTTTGATATCGCTAATCACGATTTTAAGATCAGATTATCGAAATTTTACATAGGAACAGTGTTGCCAACTTAAATAAGCCTAAATGAATAATAACAGTTACATGCATGTATAAAACTTTCTTTGGCGTTATTCAAAGCTAATTGCATGGACATAGAAAGTTTTGTAGCTCCTTTTTTATTTTTTTATTTTATAGTTTTATATATACCTATATATGCACATTAAACAGTTATTTATCTTGTAGCCACTATAGTGGCCCATATAGGGGGCTACCTCGGCCCTCTAAGGGTTAATAGTGATGTACTTTTTTTTGGAAAACAAAGCAGTTTAGGACATATGTTTATATGACCTTTTCTTCTTAAAATAAGCCAAGGAATATCCTCCTTAAGTTTGTTTACTTACTTAGGAAACACCCTGTATATGGTCCAAGTTTCAAGCAAATGTATAGAAAATCGATTAGCCGATGAACGTCCTTAAGATACAAAAACAAGATAGAGGATAAAAAGAGGAACACGAAATGCTGCATTCAAATTCCCTTTATAACTCCAATGCCATGCAATGTAAATTCGCTGATTGATCCTGTTTGGTGTGCTTCACAAGGCCAAACTAGGTCTATTCTTGGAAGAATATAAATAACAGATTCAAGATGTTCTTTTGAAAGATATGCTCATTATATTACATTGTTGTTTTCGTGTTTGCTTAATTAATGAGCAGAAATACATCGCAGGACGATGTAAACACAATAACATGTCAAACATGCATAATGCAGTTATTATGTTACCAAATTATTAATTAAGTGAATAAAAAACACAATTTTAATTTTCTTTTAATTAGGAGTTTACTAATCGCAAGGTTTTGGTAAAAAAACTTTCATAATCAAAATATCTATTTCCGAAAGTAATTTGTGTAAAATCAGAGATTTCGATTTTTAAACAGGAAAAGGAAAAGATATATCTATTTTTAAATTTACAATATGTGAATTCTGTCGTATTTATTTCCTCTATCAACAAGTCCAATATTCGAAGCAAAAACGTTATAAAAACATTGCAGACTACAAAATATAAATTAAATCAGGTCACAAAAAAGCAAGTTCAATAAGTCGAATGGTATTTACTTTTTTATGTCTGTGACTTTTTTCCTATTGCTGACTACTGTTTCGCTCAAAGTTAGTCATAAATTAACCAGATTCTTGAAGTTTGTTTTTATTTTGTTGAAAAAATCTCACTCTCTCATATATATGCAAATAAAAGTCTGGTTAAAATTAAACTTGAGGACATATAGAATTATTGTCTAATTGTAATTAATTCTAATTAATATTCCAATGATTGACATTTTTTAGTTGTTTCAAAAGAAAAAAATTTGTATGGTTATCTATTTAGAAAAAAAAGGAAACAATTTTCAGGAAACTCTCTAATTATAATAAATTTCTCTTATCAGTTTAATCATGAAACTGCATGCGTGTCGATTAACTGAAATTAAAATCGAGTCAATCTTAATTACGGTGCGGTCTCGCTGCGCGTATACTTGGCGCGAGACACTGCCGTGTCTCTTGATAATTTTATGTTACTTAGGTATATCTTCCCAGCAAACACAGTCATATAACAGTGATATTGCCATAATATAACAGAATGTAACACGCAATATAACATGTTCGTTACATGTAATGTACATGTTAGTTGTAATTTCCCACTCATACGAAATTGCAGTAATATAACAGTAATATAACGTGTTACTAAAATGTTACTTAAATGTTATATAAATGGAATATAATTATTCTTTCTTCCTCTTTCTACAACTACAGGTTTGTGTTTAATTAATTTTCCTAAACGTTATGCAGAAGTTAGTACTTTGCTCTTATTTATTATTCGTTCAAAAATGTACCACTTCATTGTAGAGATGGACTTATAATACAAGTTGTATTATAAGTCGCCGTGCCGTGATCACCGTTCTTATATATATTTTGTATCATATTTTGCATACGAGAAACGGAAGTTATCTAGCGGACGACTCGACATCTGTATGTTAAAAATGGTATATAACATAGACATAATATGCAAATATTACAGTTATATAACATAGTTATATTGCAGTTACAAAGAAAATTATGTAACTTTAACATTAATAACATATAACAGTTGACATATACATATATACTAGATACTGCCTGCTATTATGATATTATATTTTTTATAATATCGTTTCTAGTTTTTAAGAAAATAACGTTTTTCTAAGACACACGAAAACTGAAACTTTAATTAGCTGTTAAAGCGATGCTTTTGTTTCTAATTCTATAATATTAATACTGAATAAAAAGAATCATATATACATACTAAATTTTATCTCTCCTTATCAAAGCTTATGCTGGTGAAATACGAGTGCGAGATTGCGCACTCGTCAGCATTTTGTGATATGAAACAGGAAGAATGATAGTCCAATGATTAATATTCTCGTGATGCATGTATTAAATGCGCAAATTAATTCGGTATTTTTTTTTTGAAGAAATTGAGCCTTTATTATAAAATTATAATAATAAATAAATAAAATAATAAACTCTGAGCGCAGCAGGATATCAGTGCTTGAATTTCTTTATTTGAGTACGTGATGACCTCAATGATGATAATAATAAACGTTTCGGTCCATATGTTGAACCATCTTCAGTATCATATAAAATATCTGAATGTAATCCTGTCAAAAACAAAGTTACATGTACATTGTATATGATACTGAAGATGATTCAACATATGAACCGAAACATTTATTATCATCATTGAGGTCATCACGTACTCAAATAAAGAAATTCAAGCACTGATATCCTGCTGCGCTCAGAGTTTATTATTTTATTTATTTATTATTATAATTACCTTGAGCTTGTTATGTTATTATATAAAAATATAATATACATGTCAATCTTCAAAATATTCACCATTATTTTCTAATACTTTTCTCCATTTATCAGGCATATTGACGAATCTTTCCTCGAAAAAAAGAAAATAAAAATGAAGGCTTAATTTTTTTTAAAAACAGTATCACATTAATTTACACATTTAATAAATTTAACATAATAACGCATATAAAAACACAGTAGATTCCCAATTAATTTGATGAAATATAACAATAAAGAGGATAGAGAGAAAATAAACGTACAGTGTGTACGTGTGTGCTTATATTATGAAAAGTTTTATTTTATTCATATTATACACGTATTATAAACTATAGTAATCATTATGCCAAACTACTGATCTAGATGTATATTATTTTATAAAAGTTTATCTATCAATAAATTATATTCTTCATTATTTATTGTTTGCTTTATTTAGGTCGATTCATATTGCATCTTAATACATTATTTTTATTCATTTGATCGCTCTAATCTTATTAGTGCGAGTTTTAACTTAACGTATAAATTGAAAATCTTTAACTTTAATGGATTATAGAGGCATACAAAAAATTCATACGTTACAGTACATAATATCACTTTAAAGCACTATAAATTGTGTCCCTTTAAAATTTCTTTCCAATGCTTCCACTTAACATTAAAATATCGAGAATAAAAATGTCGAGTGTATACAATTACTTAGAAAAATAGTCTTATTGTGTACAAAAGTAACAACTCGTAAATAATATAATGAATCAGTTTAATAAATTTCATGAAATATACATAGCTGTCTCAAAGTGACCAGTTTAATATAGATAAAATTTGTTTTTCATTAAAAAATTTTATTGTAATATCAGAGTTTGAATATTAATTGACATATAAGTGATAATGATAACGCAGTAATGTGTTTATTGTATCTTATCAGAGCCATAAACTCTTACAGGAGTGCAGGAATGCTCGTTTCGACATAAAATCTATCAGGACCGGCTCTTTTCCAAAACGTTAACAACATTTGGTCTTGAACGTATATAATTAATCTGGCAAGATAAACTCGTGTATCTAAATCTTCGGAAGCGTGTTACTGCATCCGAAGGCAATTTCAAGAACACAAGCGCATTTGTGTTTGATTCATCTAATCATTTTTCTTTGCATCATTAAGCTCACAGCCATTGGTGGAATAGAATAAAATGGTTACTCGTGAAACACGTCATCAATTAAGGCCTCGTATTTGTCCACAAAAGGTAGACGCAGAATGGGGTGCATTCAAGCTCTTCGATCTCGTTACAGAATTGCACGTGAGCTATTTCTTTCGCCTCACGTCGAGCCGCAACGGTTGTATCGCATCGCATCGCGTCACATCGCGATGAACGCTTCTATTTACTTAATAGTACATCCAGCGCATATTTGGTTGCGTTTTTAGCAAAAATGTTATTGATGTAATAAAAAAGGAGGAAGATATTATGTTATCTTAAATTATATATAGATATATATATATATATATATACAATAGAAAATAGTACCCTGAACAAAAATATTACATACAACTAGGGATATAATTAAGTATAATGCACGACAACGTTTCGTAATTTTCATTGTTCGACTTTGGCGATTAGAAGTACTAATGTGCCCAATGTTGCTACGGCACACGTTGTTCCAAGCAATCACCTATTCAAGTATTAGCCATGCTTAAGATCGCTTGACATGGATGCACTACAAAGCATAATTACCAGCCGTTATCGCGCGTTATACTTGACTAAAGATATAAATAAGTTACGTTAATATTGTTCCTTATCGATTAAACTCAGGAGCCCTAAAGTACGAAGGAGAGTACGTCATACTTTATGGTATTTTTTTTCGAGACGTGCTAGTAGACGTCTCTTAGACAAAGAATAACTAGTATCGCGAATCTTTTTGCTGATGGAAATGCCACGAAAATCCACTGCATGGGTTTTGATCGTTGTCGCATGACGTATATCGGACTTAAAAATTTAACATTTTCGTATATTGTCTCACTTGAAAAATATTACGAGTACGAAATTACCGGATTACTCAAATACGCCCATTATTCTATGCTGCTCTTCGCGATTCTGTACGTTAGAAGCAGAACGCTGTATTCATTTTACACATTCCCAAACTATTCGACGCCACTCGCTGACACTCGCGCGCACTGGCGATCTACCGGACGTTCTTGATCTTCCAACGAAGGAAGAGATACGCGGTAATTCGCAACACGACGAATATCAAGAGGAGGGCAAGGATGTCGAGCGTGAAGTCAGCGTTGAGCATGTCCAATTCGTCCAACGTTGTTTCCGGATATTTGAAATGGCAGTACATCTGAAAAACGTATGCCGGAGATCAGTGTTAATCGCACGTGTGCGATCATGCGTAATCAAAGCCGTATTAATCATACCTGGAAACACTTCAATTTCTCACGGCCGAAGCTATAAGTGCTCAAAGCAGTTCCCTCGAAGCCGTATCTGATGTAGCTGAGATACGTGATCCATCGTAGGTAAACCGGAATCGCGTCGAAGCTAACGAAGAATCCTGAGAAGAGCAGGAACGGCACTGACATCACGGGTGCCAGGAACACGCCGTTCTGGACGTTCATCGCGGCACCGACTACAAGGCCCACCGATTGCGCGACGTACGAGATCAGCAGGCAGATACTCACGAACATGATAAATCGCGATGTGTTCGGTGGTTGGCTAGTCAGGAAGTACACGATACTGACGTATAATACACAAAATACAGTCTGAAAATTGAAAAACACAAATAAATAACTATGTTTGCTCGCGCATGCAATGTAGACAATTATGCAATTCGTATCGCCGGCTTCGCAATCTTACCTGGAACGGTATGTCCGAGACGGTAATTGCCAGGTAATACGCCTTGAGAGAGTACCATCTGTTAAAATTTTCCTTCAAAAGTACGGGCAGTTCGAGCGGGACTGAAAAATCGAGAAGGATTGATTTAATCACGAGACGATTGCTTTATTTCGCGATTGGAAGACTGGATGAATGCAGAGTGGACGACTTACAGGAGAGAATGGTGATTGTCATGGAAGTGTACATAAGAAACAACATATTGAAGAAGAGGAATCCCAGATTGCTAAGTACTTTGGCGCCGTCGTTTCCTATGTCGTAGTACAGCGCGCTGATCAGGAATGCTACCAGGAGATGAGCGAAGAGTCGAAGATACATGAGAGTCTGCAACGATATTATAAAATTATTAGAACCTTGGAAACTAGTATTTCCGAATATAATCATAAGGACGAAGAAGTATTCAGTTATGCTTCATGTATGTATAATTTGTGTATAATTATACACAATACATAAATAAAAGTAATGTGTAATTTATGATGGGAAATAAGAAATTTATTTCTTCTTCTTCTTCAATACCTACCCAATCTCTGCGACTGAAGAGCAAGGCACGCTTCAGAACGATGTAGAATTGCGTCCATTCGGACGTAGGATATCTCTCTGGCGTCACCACAATGCTATCATCGAGCAAAGCTACGTTGACGTTATCCTTTTTATCTGAGTCTATAGATATTGCCATGTCCATCGCTGAAACAGTAATTTCACGTCAGTTAATATTGCGTAACATTTAATATTATGTGTTATCTTTTGTGTGTATTTTAATTACTCGCGAATATTTAATCAGATATACTAGATTCAAAAATATAATTAATAATAATTAATAATAAATTGAATGGAACATGTTCAAATGAAATAAGAATGTAGACACAAATTGGCTAGGAAAATGTGCTATACATGTAATTATGCAAAATTATGTTAATTGAAGTTTTTGTGCATCTTGCAAGTCATTTTAACACATTGCGATCCATTACGGAGACATAAAAAAGTCGTACTTTGCTTAGAGATGTCATTTGTGGCGTAGTCAGAAATAAGTTTTCCATTGCTAATTTCGCTCTGTCTCTGCTGCGGAAACTTTTCTTCCAGATTGCTGATGTCATTTATGTCTTTGAGCTTCACTTTTTCGATATTGTCGCCGTTCTTCAGAATTCCCGTCGACGCGGTGCAGTTGTTCAATCCCTCCTTTACGTCGGGGAACGAGCATCCTTCGCGTATATCGTATTTGCCGTTGTTTATCGCGTTTACAAGGTTCTTGATATTATCGCCATACTCGCCGCATGAGACTTCAATGACTGAAAAATGGAATCTTATTAGAAATCACGACTTAATTGTTCATAATAGAAAAGACTACTGATTTATTAGAAATGAAGCTAAATAAATTTTGCTTGATAATTACTTCAAAATAATTGTAATTATAAATTTAATAACTCATCGTATATATCACTGTGATATTTTCTTTAATATTCTTCATCCTAGCACAACACGTATTGTAAAATACTAATGGTGAAAAAGTTATCTTTCTAACGAAACTTACTAAATGACGCTGGGTTGTGATAACTCGGACAATTAAGATTAATTGTTCTTAAGAAAGGCACCAATTGTGATGTAGAGCCTTGATAAACACATTGACCTTCAGCTAACGTGTAGAGAGCATCGAACATTTCGAAGAGTCTTGCACTGGGTTGATGAATGGTACAAATTATCGTTCTGCCACCTCGCGCCAAAGTCTTCAACAAGGAGACACACTGGAAGCAAGATGAAGAATCCAGACCACTGTAAACAGAATAAAATCAATCAGTAACATTTATACCATTAGAATCTTTTTATGCTTTTTTCCATTCATCTTGATGCATTTATGATAGTAAAAAGTATTAATGAAAAAAGAAGAAACAAATATGTATAAGAAAGAGAGAGAGAGGAAGAAGAATATATAACAAAAATAATTTTAGTTTATTTTGTATTTTTAAGAAATAAGCATTAAATATTTTATTGAAAGTCTTTAAATTATTGCAAGTGACAACTAACTGATACTCTTTTAGAGATCACGTTTTTAGATCAAGTACAGACCTTGAAAAGACTAGTCATGCCGTTCACCTTTGATGTTCTATTCTACCATCATAAACTGACAATAAGTAAATTAAAACCGGTTAAAGAACAAAAAGCTGTTCTGAGAACACTATAGGTCAGAAAACTGATGTCGAACTTTAAGCGGACTAGTGGCATAAATATGTATTATTCATGTATTTGTAATGTCATATGCCATAATGCATATCGTGCAAACACAATACTAGAGATGGATGAGATCATCTATTAAAATTATCATCATTCGATAATCCGTAGAGCAAACTATGGCGCTGTTATAGATGTAAGAACTCGGACGTGCGATCTCAGTGAAAGTTGTCGGCAAGAAAAAAAAAGACGTTCCAAAAACCGGGTATTGGTCATTTACTTTCTCCAGATGTTATGTTACTTTGTATTTTTTTTTAGTAAGTGTTCGATCAAACGAGATACTTCAGGATCTGAAGTTCAGATATTACTTCGATATTCTTCGTATATTAAATTGTTTTGAAAATAACGATTTTAATTTTTCAATTTTAATTCAAAAACACGGAACAGATTAATGCACAACTGTTTTCTACATAGTGCGAGAAAAAAAACAGAAACTGTGACAAGTAAATCAGCCTGAATTGTACATATTTGATGACGCAAGCGGACGTCGAGTTTTATGACAAGAGATATTAACGTGTAACTAGTTATCGTCGTAATAAATTCCGCAAAAGTAATGACTTTTCCACAGAATTATAAATCTGCAACGTAATAGACATTTGAAAGTTACAAAGAGAAATTCAACACGACATGCATGACATTTATTGGAATCTGCAAAATTCATACGTTTCCGCAATCTTGAGAAAGACAAATGCACATGTTTTGCTGATGACATTGACCGTATCGAGATTCCAAGATCAAGAAAATTACTTATATAAAGTAAAATAGAGATTTCTTTCACTATAAAGAGGTTTAGAGAAAGTAAAAGAGATCGTTACTCAATTTTCTCTAGATTCAGTTCTTTACTAAAGAATTTAAAAATTGAACCTGCAACATTTTTCGATATCATAAGCATTTATGTTTTATAGTTCTCATATTCACTAGCAATAAGTGATGTAATTGATAAAATTTTTTCTTGAAGACTATGTTTACGTACTAAAAAATTAACAGCGTCATAATGATTTATAAATTTATTACAACTTGTTAATCTTTATATAATGAGTTAATCAATTAATTAATATGATGAAAAGAATTATGAAATTGATTTTCAATTGATTTTCAATTAAGTGCAAATGTAATCACAATTATTATTTTTTTATAATAAGATATAAAATTTACCTAGTTGGTTCATCGAAGAACATTATTGGAGGGTTATTAACCAACTCGAGAGCGATAGAAAGTCTCTTTTTCTGACCACCACTTAGATTCGAGGTCAAGGTACGGTGGTGCTCAGACAAGCCGAGAGTTTCAAGGATTTCCTGGATCTGTAAGAACATAATGATGAATACGTAACATATGTAAAATTATACATACAAAATACAAAAGCGAAAAATTATAAATAAACAATCTAACAACTATTATATATAAAAATAGAATACGCAAAACGGAAAACACATTATAATTTCTGTTTGTATGAGATTAGATGGAGCATCGAATGAATGAAACACAATTAATAAGTAATTGGGAATAATTAAAACTTAATAATTATTTCTTTATAATAATGATAGCGAAAATAATTAATAAACAACTGCATTTTCTTATATGTTTCCAAGCTCTGTAATTAGATTTGTTCAAGCTAATTAAACAAATAAAAGAGTCAGCTTACCACTTCCTCTTTTTCTTTTTTGCTGACTTGTGAACCAAGCTTAAGGTTTGCTGCAACTTTCATAGCTTCCGCTACCGTTAAATTCCCGTGAAGTTGATTATCTTGCATGATGTAGCAGGAGAGTTTTCTGAAGGCACTGAGGTTTCTTTCGTGGCCGTTTATGGTGATGCTACCCTCCGCACCTGTCGTCCTGATAAGAAATTTTAATGAGTAATTTGCGCAAAAACAATCTTAACGTATTTGCTTGTAACACTTGTTTACACTTTTATATATTGTAAAACTAGCTTGTGTAAAGAAAAAATTTATGTATGCACATTTTTAATCTTTATCTCCATGATTAATATAATATGATTAATATAATAATAATCTTTCTATTTAATCTCTTCTATTTAAAATGGATATCTTTGAATGACAAACTCGCCAGCGAAATTACGATTAAATACAACATCGATGTAATGTGAATAATTGATATATCAATGTGATTAAATACAATACATGATAGTACAATGTAATGGCATTTCCTCATATAATTTAGATTTGTAGTTCTGAAGTCAGAGTTGACATTTTGCTGATAATTTTCCAGAAATCACACCTATTACATAATCACAATATTACATAATTTTTCAGCCTGGAGATTCAATGTCAGATCGTCGTACATGTCGCTAACATTATTAATCGTAGATGTGCAATGCATTCTTTTGCACACAGTGTGCGCACAACAAACTGCGGTTAACCATGAAACCGGTTTGGAAAACGCAATGGAAAAGAAGCGAACATGAAGTAAAACAACTTTTACATTGCAGGTACGTCGTGGATCATGTTACTTTAAAAGTAACAGGTTGTTTCAAACAATGTGTTCACTGCGAACGTATGACGAAGAGATTGATCGATTCATTGCCCTCGATTGACCGAAATTGATGAATTGAGATATATCAATAACGAATCGTATATTAACGGCCACCTCTGTGTTTCACAATTGTGCTACAGCTGTTTACGCAAAATTTATTGCGCTCTTTAGATGATCAAACATTTTATGCAGGAGATATTTATTTGAAAGAAACTGTATTGTAGTAATCTGCTTCTCAACTGTAGAAATCGCTTTTTGTGACGCAATTATTCTGTAAATATTCTGACGCAAATCAGTCTAGCAATATGTTGTCTGACTTGCTTTTGGTCGGATATCCTTCGAAATTTACATAAATTGCAACTATAAAGAATCCAGTTCGAGCTCTTTGATTTTAGAGGTAACAAGAAAAATATGCTACGTCGAGTTTTTGCTGTCAGTTGACCTTACAATCTTTTAAATGAAATAGGAACGCGCCTTGATATCGTAATGGTCTTTTAATGGATTTATGCACAAATGAGACCAAAGTTCAAGATGCAGAATGTGAATCGCTAGAATATGATTTACAATCAAGGAAATCTTGGATGAGATCATTTTTATCAAAGTATTTTAGATAAAAGACAATTATTGTTTGGACGAGAAATTGCACAGAAATCGGTTTATTAAGATAAACGTATATGTCGATTTACAGTTACGATTAAAAGATTAAGATTTAAAGTTATGATTGTATAATAAAACAAGGATCCACGTGTGTATATATAGACGCATGCATTATTAAAACAACCGAGAATAAATTTTCGAATCAGTTAGTTTGATCTTCCGCAGCAATCTACAATATTATAATAACTCCTTCAGGATCCTTGAAGAAACCTGAGTCTGGACTACTTCGTCAAGAATATTCCAACAGACTGAAGATAGTACGGCAAGATAGAAAATTTACATCGAGGCTGTGTATTGTCAGCTTCTTCTAAAATAATCCCGAATTCAGGGATTTTAACATAGCATGTAATTAAGTTATACTATCACTGTTTGACAATTAATGTAGAACCTGTAAAAATATTCTTAGCATATCACGACGACACAATTTTTACTACATCTCCTTAACCTTCTTTTAAATATCAATGGGATATCCTCGTTTCAGAAGAGTTTCGTAACGACGAAATACGAAGAAAGTGAGATCGTGGCATAGCGAAGAAAGCGAAACAACAGTTCAAAAACTGAAAGCACATGCGAGGTCAGGCCGAGATTATACCATAAAATCTTCCCGCAACGGTGAGTTTACGGAAATACATATCTGTAATATATGCGCATCGCATAATAATGTCTAAAATTTAGTTTAATTAATGTCGCTTCAATGTTACAGTTAAAATACCAATTTTTTCAAAACAGATGAATAGAGAAATCATGCAAACATCTTTAAAGCATTATTTTTATATTTATCGAATTTATCTATTATCGGATTGTTTTTCTACGTCGCATTTGTTCATTGACATATGAGCGACAGACGCGGATTTCTCGCAGAAAATGTTTGCTACTGAACGCCGCGGTTAATAATTCGACATAAATCTTAACGAAATACAAATGCGAATCTTATGCAAATGCAAACTAAACAGGCTGATCTTGAAGGTATCTCTGATCATTTGAATTTGAGTTTCTCACGTAAAATATGCGGCTACATGTAGCAGTTCCGTTGTGTAATAAACGATAAACGAATGTCATGTTCCTTAGTCTCGTGACATTATTATCAATGGCACGAAATTAATGCTGAAGAAAAATAACAGGAAAACTAGATACCTACACTCGAAAGTCAAGATATACGCTATCAGTAAATAAGTAAACTTTTATCTGCTACTGCTCACCTGGGTTATTCGTTATCAATGCATACATACATCAGTTACAAGTTTATATTATGATGTCAAATAATAAATATGTACCAGTTTAATTTTTTACTATTTAATAAATTAATGTGCATTTATATTTGATGAGAATGTTAATGCACACATGAAGAAATGCGCCCATGCTTATTTTGTCCGACATTACCCTATTTATTATACTATTATTTTATTTGCTCGTTTATTAGTGGTGTCGTTATGTCGTTCCATGAACATGTTGACTCACTTGTATCCGGTGAGAATATTTAGGAGCGTCGACTTCCCTGCACCAGAAGGGCCCATAATAGCCGTCAGTTCGCCGGACCGCAATCTGCCGCTGACGAATTTCAGGATCGTCTTCACATCTGGAAATAGAACAAACTTGTTATTAGATCCAGTGATAATAAAACGTAAAAATAAAAGGGGCATCTTCTCACCAATGCCTATTTATCATACATCCTCGACTATTAAAACTAAGAAATAAAGTTGATATTATAAAAATATTAAATATTTATATAAAAATATACAGAATTAGAGAGAAAGAGAAGCACGTGGCGATTATTTATGAATTTTTGCAAACAATGAATTCTTTTTGGTGTAAATGTTATACAGTAATATATAATAAAAACTGAAAATGAGATGTATACAATATTTATTAAATAATCACCTTTTCAATTCATATTTAATTATAATGTCAAATGCATATTAAGATATTCGATATTTAATATCGAAAATAAGATCGTAAATAACGAGCTCATAGCACGTGCACATTTGTAATAGATAACTGAGCAAATAGCTAATATTGCATTGATAATACTCTCTTGACGGGCATTCGTCGATTAATCACAGAATTAAACGCAATTTTAAACGATCATTAGCCATCATCGTTAATATTGACCATCGTACCGTGACAGTATAACACAAGTAATCTGCTTTTTGTGCCATCGACTACTAATACTCGTGATATCAAACAAAGAGAACAGGATAAATAAGCCTGCACGTTGTACTGTGCGTTAGTCAATTTGTGTGAATGACTCATGTATAATCGCAAGGCCGGAAGAGTAATTTAATTGACGAACGTGCTATGACATACAAGATTCTGGTAAGTTACGTGATTTTTTTGATCGCGTTTTAATGTTATAGCAAGGTTGTCTCGAATTTTTAAATGACTCGATACGCATCCGAAGCGATAACTATGTAACTCGCGTGCAACGTAACGGAAGGATCCGCTTCTATTAAGGTCAAGTGTCGCATAACTTGACCTCCTCGCTTTTATTGTACGTGTCTCGATTTCACTGTCGTTCTTATTACAAAATCGTAGGCCGAATGGTGCTTTAGCAATCCTATCGTGGGAAACATTTAATTCGAAGTTATATTATTACCATTACACAGCATATGTAAGAAAAGAATAACGTTAATGCATTACTAACCGCAAGACTTTGCATATCGTTACTCACGAGCTATGTAATTACTAAAACAATGGCACCTGTGTATGCAGTAGTGCGTGCAAGAGTTTGACAAAATATAGCGCGTCTTCAGCTTTTAAAACATTACTCACTTTATATTTACGGACTGAAACAAGATGATTAAAAATATTAGCCTTATTATCGTGATCAATTGAATGCGAAGTAAGAACTATAAATATTTCCTAATTTATGTAATAGTTTTTCACACGCACTCAAAGATATTTATTATATGTTAAAAGTATCATTTTAGTCATGAAACATTGAAATAATTTAAACAAAGTTTTAATTTAGCGTCCAAAATGTCGTAAATACAGTGTGAATAATTATTTCTTATTATTAGTTGCACTTTTCCATTATGTGTCAAAGTGGATATTATTTTCGTCGACTTGATCACCCAAACAGCATATTTCGCACAAAAGTGATAGTGAAATAATCACTTAAAGGGACATTTCGTATTGCGTTCACGTATCCGTTTTACATTAGCGCTGGTTTGGTATAAGACCGTGGCGTTACGTGTACACGTAAAACAGCAATTTAACATTCTTTGGCGAAGACAAATATCACCGCTGTTATCCATACAAATATCTCATACGTTATCCATAAAAGTATCCTCACAATGACCATCAGCTCGCTACGCACACAAATATTTGTGAATCGAACTGATATAAACACATAAAAAATCATGATAACACAATAAAAGTGTTTTACTGTCGCTCAAGGTAAACTAGTAAACTTTTAAAGTGCTTTATAAAAATATGCTACAATACCGCACGAAGAATTTCCAAGTACGAATTCAGGCTAATAAAATAGTTTGCGAATCTCTGGATGTTAAACGTATTATCGAAATTTACTAACGTGACTAACGTTAATTAATTATTTTATTTAAAATTTTACTTAAAATAAAAACTCAGAATATTGAGAAAATCTCGATAGTGCATTTTTGTTCTGAAGAATTGTCGTATTTCTATATTATGTTTATTACACCAACGATGAACTCTAATTGTAAAACCTTTTTTTATTATAGAATATATGATATAATAATATCTATCCTTTTTTTGTTCATATGATAAGAAGGTGCAGAGCTTTCTTTAACTAACTTTATTGACATTATACACATTGCATCGTTACTTGAAATATCGTTTTTTATCTTAGAAATCTTTTTACTGTTGCATTATTGCTTAAAAATGTTTTAAGCAATAAAATGATAACGTTTTTGTTTTGCTTTTAACGTAATCAAGAAACTGCGCGTTTCTAGGATATTTTGTATGTGTATATCTGCGCTCGACGAGATTAACGCATAGCATTTTTGTTACTCCTTCAGATAATTTCCCCATGGCGTTTTATCACTCAATAATATGTTCGTTGCTCAAGTACGCAGCGTTATGATCCTGACTAGTATATCCATAGACCATTTTGATCTTATATAATTACTTTACCATGAATTATAACCTTGCCTTGCACCTGCAGATATGACTTTATTAAAATATCACAGATTGTAAATTATTGCGAGTCTATCAGATTGGATTTTATCGTGTTACTTACAAACAGACCAAATAACGACGAACACTGCGAAATAAGTCACACTTTTTTCCAGCAAAACTTGCCTTTATTTATGCAAATGATTCATAAATATGAATAAAGTCTAAGTTTCTTATCGTGTATATATTTTATGTTGTCTAATTTCCATATATCCATGTAGGTGATATACATTGATTTTATATTTCACTATATGATCGTGCGTGTAGTTAGTGAGTTGAATTATCGCTCGAGAACGAAGAAAGCAAAACGTTTGTAAAGCGCAAGTACTATTGATCCGACATTGTTTCTCGAAAAGCGAGCATTGAAGGCAATGAACTGCGTGCGCTGATAATTCATTAAAGATAATCTATCTAAATTTAGCTTCGAAAATTATTATGTTCTTTAGAGATGCGAAAGATAAAATTATACAGAGAACTTAAAAACACATGACAAACATCGTAAAATCGTATTACGAAGTAATACAGGAAATTACACTACAAGAAGAAAAATAATATTTATTATTTACAAAAAGATCGTACTCTGATTTTTCAACGCAACAACTGAGTAGCACATTTGCATGTATAATATCAGAATGGTCTTTAGCTTTCTGCGATTAGGCTTCTGCGAATTCAGAAATACAGAGTAAATATCTGTGTTATTAATGGTAATGGCCGTACACGTAGGATATAATGTCGCGGACCTTGCGTGAACCAGTCTTTAACTCGGAATTCACGTGCGTGCAGAGAGAGGCGAATCAAGTTTGTCAATTTCGAGTCTAGAAGAGGCTGCGCGGCTGAAGAATTACGCAAGCTGTGGATTGCAAAAATCTTGCTAGGACACACGGCTTTCTGTACAGCGCTTAAATTACTCCGGTTGCTTACGTTAAAGTTTACTAAGGAACGCGTACGTATGCGAGACTGCACGTACAGGTAACTATATGTGTAAACTAAGAACGGGAAAGAGAGAGAGTCCAGCCAGTCTCCAAATCTGATGTCCGTCTATTTGTCTTTACGAGGCCACAGACTTTCTTCATTTTATTTTGCAATCTGAATACATCATCGTAATAACACTCGCGTCATGTCGACGAGATATTGCAATTCCACAATCCCGTTGAGAATCGAAACGAACTTTGAAGCCGTAAAATATACGTGCGTTTAGTGATACGCCTTTAGGTCGCCGTTATTATCGTACGTTATTGATGGACATTTTAACGACTGCGTGAAAAATGATAATTGCGAACAAGGATAAACAATAGATGCGTTTCGCATTCTACGATTCAGTTTCGTAATATATCGCGCGGAGGTTGTTGTATTGGCAAAGCAAGACACCGAAATTTCCCTGAGGCGAAAGTAAGGAAACAATAAATGCGTGACTGCAATAAATAGTACACTATTATTAAAACAAACTGGATTAAAACAGAATTGAAGCAAAATGGATTTGGAAATATAGAATGGCAAGAGGATGCGAAATTATTTTCCACGAGTCACGCTCTGTTATTTTCTCGCATACTGCAGCAATGTGCTGCTGTTCAGCCATGCGAGCAATATGGGTCATACCATTACCCTAAATAGATAATGCATTTCGTTTCTTAAACGTCAGTGAAAAACATCAAGTACGATGGCTATTACATTCCTTTCACGTTACACGGAATCCCAACACGGAATCGAGAGATGTGAGCTCAAGTGCAACTTGTGTTTTTCATCGATCAATCAATATCCATTCAAACTGATATCAGTTTATCAACGATCCATCATTCTACCATGTTTAAAGAAATCTGTAGGGTTCATCAAGCACTGTACGCACAAATAAATCTATCCGATCGAATATCTTGTTTACCGAAAGTAGACAAGATTACATTCCTCCCGTGATTTCTACAGATAAAGCAAAGCGAATTAGTTTTTTCCGATGATCGAAAAAAAGTATCGCTCCGCTACTGATCGTAGTTAATGCAAACTTCATAGGAGAGGCCTTAACATCAACTGAGATCATCGAGGCATCGAAGCCTGAACGCATATTTATAAATGCATATCTACACTGCGATAAGAATCATTTATAATGTTATGGAGAGTCATTCAACGTCTTTATCAGGACTTGAATAATGATTGCCGTTTGCGTTACCTGATTCTCAAGCAAACAATATTAATTCCTCATGTAAAATATTATGCGCTATGAAATTATTGTTGTCTATCAAATCCGGTTGCGAAAGGATTTTTAATAATTAATAATTTATGTATTTTTTGTTCGTGTTGTTACACTACTTTTTTAGTATATATTTTTCTCGTATTTTATACTTAATTATTATGTTAGCCACCACATAGAGATTATTAAGAATTGTCGATGTATAGCAACGTCTACAGAGAAAAAACAAACAAAGGAAAATGACACACTGTCATTTGGTTTAATAAGCTATATTCTTTGACAAGAGGAAATAATTACGGAGATGTATCTCAGAAGGTAGCATTATTAGAACAACATGATAGCGTTTCTTGGATTGCGTGAGTAGCTATACATAGACGATCATCAAGCTGTCTCACAGCTTTTCTAATTCCTCCAAACAAGGATACTATAATGTATATGCATTGCACAAAATATTTTCTAATTAATTAGGTAATTTAATAAAGCTGTTTTATCAATGTCCTAAATATATTCGCAGTACGTTATACAGTATTTAGATATATTTTTGTCGAGGTCGATTTCTTCGATTTTCCTACTCGATCAATGTATCAATGACGATTAAGATTAATGTTTGAAGTAGAACGGCCGTTTACGGGCAACACCGGATGAAATGGAGTTTTATCGTATCGCACTGTTGCAAGTAGAACGTTTTATTTCAAGCTCGAGAGCCACGATAAGAAGGAACAAAGACTCTTCGATCTTGTTTACCGTTCGATATTTTTATCTCTCTCTTGACTACACGTCGATTCAAATGCAGATTCTATAAAATTTAAAAATAACTTCATATTATAAAACTATACTAAAAGGAGGAATGAAGGAGGAGAGATCACTAACTTGACTGATATACTAATATTAATAATAACTTGATATTAATCCGTTGTGATATCCGCGCGCGATATAATGGGAACATTATCATTATCATCAACTCGTTGTTATCATGAAAAGATCGATTTCGTAAAATATTCTAAATAAACTACTGTTGTCAAGATTGATTTATATCGTAACGATCATTACTCAATATCCGTGCGTCTGTTTGCGGCTTCGCGTTACGTTAAATTAACACACTTTGGAGGCCTCGTCTGAAATGGTATGCTGCAATCGATCCTTGCAAAATTGCGGTTATTAATTCCGTTCGCTGTAACGTTGTAACACTGCAACGTCAGGGCAGCCGTTCTTAATTCGAATATTTCGAAATAACTTGCGTTATTTAATTATTAAATCAGAACGATCGATACATAGGATCGTACACCTGATACAAGTAAGGAATAAGAGGACAAGGTAATCATAGATACATATAATTACATAACGTTACTCAATTTTGTAACAGCGAAATTCGATAATACGAACGATAATTGCAACAAATATGGTGAGCACGACTTAATTTTCTAAGTGCAACATGTTGTGCTCCTGCAGAAATCGATTTCTGCTGCGAAAGTTACTGAATGCTATATGTGAACTATACTAAGCGAACTATAAAAAGAGGGAAAGAGGCAAGACAAATGCGACATATACGCAGTCCACAAATAATCGAAACATATTGCACTTCCTGTGTCGCGTATACCCTCATTGTAAAATATACTACAAAATGTCAGATATATCGAATAATATGACCGCAATACAAGGAGAGTTATAGACAATCGATTACGTGGCGCACGGTTGTGGTATGACTCTTCCTGTTACTATTATTACATGTACGATCCAGCAATACGTTGGTGCATTGATACCAGCTACAACAGGTGGCATTATTAGTTGCACTTGAATTATTCACGACAGTAGTATTAGAAAGTTCTTTAAATGTCTGCGTTTGAGACGTGGGCGAGCGGTGAATTAAAAGTGATCTATGGTACTCCAATTTGCTATTTTGCAACCAGACACGCTCAAGCGCCGACCAAGACAGTATTTTTAGTTAAATGAAATTATGGCCGCGATTTTTTAAGTTTCTCAGACAAATTGCGCGCTGAGAACTATTATAATTGTGAAAGGATTTTGCGTTGCGTTAACGGTTGCGAATAAAGATAGATTAATCATGTGTATATATATATACACGTAGTTATTTTACCATAAAAGTGCCACGTTGAGATTCGTTGCGTGAAAATCAAATCCCGACAGGCAAGAAATAGAGGAATAATGAAAGAATTAAGAAAAAATGAAACCGATGGTCGCTGATGTTTAATGGAGTAGTCGCAAAAATAGTTCGCACTTGTAACATTTGCTATAAATAAGCATAAAAATATATGATATATATATATATATGTACGTCTCGCCAATCTTGTCGTTTGTAAAAGTGTGCGTGTTCCATTTGTTGCATCGCGAATGCTTTGATAAAACGCACCGGACGAGCTCGTCGGAAATGTCTGTTTCGCGTCACGCGGCCTGGCGATGTCGAGCTATGTTATTTCGCGTATGCTACACTTATATTACATGTTGCATATTGCAATAAGAATGTCCGGCAATGCCCTCGGCTATGCGAGATTGATATGATTGCGTCTCCCATGTCATTGCGTCGCGTTGCAGAGCCGCAGCATCTCGCGCGAGCGCGCATTTCTTGGGTGCAATCAGCACGCGAGCGAGCACTTTCACCCGGTGGTCAATGTCATCGCAAACCAGTTTGCCATTTATCTCGCCCGTTTTGCCAGTTACTGACTTAATTTGCACATGTGAAGGCTACGAGAAAAGAAAGAAAGCCTTTACAAATTTCTCTGATGGGCCTCCGGACTCGAATGATTTTCATGTTTCTGCTTGTAAATATTGAGATTTAAAACAGGAAATGTATTCCACATGAAATAATATCGAAGTGACACAGTACTAAACGATTATCAAATACAGAAAGAAATTACGTAACGAAAAATAATGTACTACGGGATAAATCGATTTATTAAATTCACTATGTGCATTATGTATTATATATTTTGTACTTTTGTGTATCATGTCGTATATAGCATGACGGTTTTATTTATGAAGAACTCTTCCCGAGCCTTACAAGTGCTAGATCGATAATATATTCTGCTACAACTCGGAGAAAAAAGACACGTAGTTGTTTTACTTATAGAAGCGCCACGATTGTTGCATGAAAATCAAATCCCGACAGGGAAATAGAGAAATAGAGGAATAATGAAAGAATTGAGAAAAAATGAAACCGATGGTCGTCAATGTCTAATGGAGTAGTAAAAATAGTTTGCACTTGTGCTTATGATATATGCTATAAATAAACGTAAAAATATGATTTTGATTGTAAGGAAGGTTTAATGTCGCTTGTAATTAGCAATATTTACTGGAAACAGAGTGATAAAGTCTCAACCTATGTTTCTAATTGTAACATCGATCGAACAGTGAGTAATTATGTCTCCTCAATGATATGTCATTATTTTATGATAAAAAATTCAACTATGCATACAAGAATTCTGGAGTAGCATGAATCGAGCTAAAATCTTGCTCTTTAGTGATTACGTAATGAGAACTCAAAGCGAATGAGATTGTTTAAAAATACATTTGTTGTAATGGACTCATAAAACGTAAGACATGTCAAGAGAAAATGCAGTTCAAGGGCGGGCCATTCACGTACTATATGATTTACGATAAAATCTTGCAGTCTCACAATTTCGCGATTTCTTTTTGCATGGTATTACATCACTTACAATTAGTGTCACAATCATATTAAGCTAATGTTTAATTAAACTAAATATGAATATGTTCAACCTGATAGCAAAATCTTTTTATCTCTCTTTTTATAAAAATTTTGTAAAATTTATAAATTTAACTTATTCAATGGGAAGATCAACTTATCGTCTAAAACATATTAGCTAAGCATTAAAATTGTAATTCTAGAAATATTTAAGCAAAGCACTTTGTAATATAATATATTTGATAAAAATAACCTTAAACGCAGCTAATTAAAATTTATAAGTTACTTAAATAGAATTTAACGATTCCTAATAACCAATAATATTATATATTATACATAATAAAAAGAAGCCTTAATATTTTTTATACATGTTACATAATTATTATAAAAGCTACGGTGTGAGTCAGCGAATCTTATGTTTAATTAATCGCCGGCGCTGCCGGCATATCAAAGTACTAACAAAACGAACAGTCATCACAGTTCCTCGAATATCGATATTCTATGAAAGATGCACGACAATACGTAATCTGCATTACAAGAATAGAATGCGCGTGTATCGTTTGTTAAAAAGTGACGCATATTTTACGAAGCAAAATATGGATAATTGTGAATCTCCAAAGTTTACCGAGATTTAGTTAAATACAACAATAAAGATGATGCCTTACTGTGCAAACACAATCGTTCGAACGTACATGCTAAATGCAATAGAAAATAAAAGTATAAAAGTCGGTATATATTACATTTCTTGATGACACATTTTTAATAAACGAGGCTCACACGTAAATATCCAGTATAATCTACTATTCATTTTCTTCAAATAGCCGAATTATCCCATACTGACAATCACAGTTAACAAATAAACAGACAAGTTTACAGCGAGAGAAGACGGTTTCTCCTCTCACACATCGCTTTTATCTGTTTGCATTCAATTTAAAATCGAAAGTGAAAAACTGGCATATTTTAGCGCGCGAAGGGATTGGAAGACAAACAGGCTCATTGAGATACGGTCAGCATTGATTGCAGATCAGACTACATGGTGCTAAATAGAAAGTGTACTTACTATTTTTACGGCTTTCCCGTACTTTATATGTGAGGTCGGTGAACGCCAAGTCGACCGGTGGCCTCTTTGGCAGATGCGTGATGGTTTTTGGCTGCGCCGGCACAATCTGCAGCCGCACTGCCGAGTTCTTTCTGGATTGCAACAAGATTCCTCCATTGGTATCGTCGTCCGTCGAGCAGTTTCCTTCAAGCTTCATTTTTTCTTTTTTTCTCGTGCTTTTTTCCTCCGAACACGTGCCGGTCCGAGATCTATGTCGCTTTATCGTCGCACGTTTACTTACTAGTTCTGCGTTTCGAGCTATCGTTCAAGGAAAACCGCGAACGAGCATTCGTATGTGTTCACGATATGTTTCACCGCCTGCAATATTGTTTACGCTTATATAATGCAATGCACCTCGCTTTTCATGACGGCCTGATTGGGGATTCAGGATTCAGGACAGCGTTTTCGAAATGTAACGCTTTAGAGGGTTTATGAAATTTATGCATCTGCATGAAAGTCTCGATAATTGGTGAATTGTCGAGCTGTTTGTGAGACGAGTTAGAGCTGTAAAAGCCAGTTGAATGCGCTTTCTGCAGCCTCAAATCTTTTATTTCATCGTGAGCGACTGACGATTCTATATCGTACAAGAAGAATTACGGAAAATCTATTATTATATACGTGAAGTAATCGTAAGCAAGTAAGAGAAAGAAATTGCTTATATACTTATATCAGGACGTATAGCACGTATAAAAAAATGTTATTCACTTGTCAGACATAATTAAGATTACGATGTTTATATGTTTATACGAGATGTTTTGTACTTTGGTATAATAATAAGGAACAAGATATGTTCAATTATAATAACGTATAATCCACTCTGTCTGATAATGAGTTGTTAAATAAAATAAAACTGTATGTCCATGAATTTAATATATGCTTATCATCATGAAGTACTAAAATGCTAAACTAAAAATTACATAAAATATAATTGCATGTGACGCATGGAACGCAAGCAAAATTGTGCTGTAAATGTGCTATAAGCATAACTAGTATGTTAACTTTTTTCTCCCGTAATTTCCCTGTATATATCATATTTATAGCGTTTTAAATGATTTTTTTTCTTGTTTTTATTTGCGATGTTAATTTTACACGATAAAAATATTTAACTCTATTTATACAAGAGCAAGCGTATGAATCGATTTTTTTTCTTTACAAGAAAAGCATTTACATTATGTTTTTTAGACAGAAGTTTAAAAGATTAATTCTTTGTTTTTGGAAAACGACAAATTCGTAGTAACACGACATCGTAAAACGACAAATTAAATTTTATCGTAACACAAAAATTATCTAGACAATAGTTCATTTTTCTATATCACGAATTTCTTGATAAATCTCGTAATAAAAAATTGCTCATTACTGTTGATCACAAAATTTTCCTTTATTTGATATAATAAACCGAACCTTTCGTCTTGACAGTGTTACTTTGTATGGTGTGTGATTATCGAAATAAAGAATGTCCTCACGTCGTGTACTCCGCAATAGAAGGAAATATATATATATATATATATATATATATATACACATATATATTATATATCTTCCTCAAAATCTGAGAAAAATAGTTTGAAAAAGAAACGAAGGAGTATTTCTGTACGAACTGAGTCTTACATCGTTCGGTGCGTACGCGCACTTGTTTGTTTCCCTTTGTCAGCCTCGGAATTTCTCGAGCACTGTTGAAGTCACTTTTAAAGCGCAACGGAGCGCATCTCGAGTTCTGCTTGAAACAACGAGGAAATGTGATCCGCGACGCAATGTCTGATCCGCGCGGGTGCACGTTACACTGCGAACTCCCGAGCGCGAGTGACGCGCTCTAGGCTGGATTGTACTTCGATAACAAAGCCCACGGAAAAGCCCGGTGGGGAAAATCGACGAAGTCGCTTAACAATACCCCCACACACAAGCGACACACTTGCCGCGACGGCACGGCAGCGACTGATCGCGAGTTTAAAGCCGTGGCTACGTCACCATTGACCGCCGTCGCCGCTGCCGCGTCCCTTTTTGTCTCTCTTGCACCCCCTCTCGCCCGCACCCGCTATCGCCCCGTCCTTTTTCTGCCGTGCGATCAAGAAGGAAGGCGCAGTCGCGATGCACGAGAACAACGCCGTCGACAGAGCAGCTTTGTGGAAGAATACGAACAACCGGTATTGATAATCGAGTGATATATATGTGTGTGCCGGGAGGTCAATCGTTCTTCGATTTTTCTTACGAAATGTCCTTTTTTTGGGAGAGTTTAGTCTGGAATATACCGTGAGATCCGTAATTGGGAATTAAAAAAAGAGATGATTGATTAAGAGACGGTCTCTTACGCATCCGTCATCAGCGAAGGCATGTGGCTCTCCCATGACAAATAGTGTTGCAGTGGATCGCTGCTAAAACGATAATTATATGTACCTGTATCAGTGTTTAGTCTGCGTTCATATCTCGTCGACGAGAACTAATTAACACCGTCTGACGACGGTGGATAATGGCTTCCCAGTTGAATATATGTGGCACAGCGATAGGAGAAAAAATCGGCACAAAAAAGCGCAGGTCGGGTAAATTTTTTAGGATACGGGACAAAGTGCGCCGCCGTATAAATTCCAAGCTCGTATCGAAGTGTTTAACAGAGATAACGTATCACCGTACAGTTCTTGCCGCGGTAAGAGTTCTCATTAGAGCCGTCATTCTCATTTGTGACTGCGAGACGAGACGACATCGTCCACGAGCATTCTTCTCGTTTCACGTAAGTTACGAACGAGATCTCGCGCTCATAAAGTTGCGATTTGCAATAAGAAAGGTATTGCGGGATTGCGATCGTGTTACTTTTGAAAACTTTTCACAGCATGCATGGGGTTCTACGTCATGCGCTCATTTGTAATGCGGACGAGAGATGTATTATAGATCGGACGTCATAGCACCATTAAAGAAGAATAGTATTTAACATATCGACATAGGTGCACGACGATTTAGGATTTAAAACCTCGATAGATCGATAGATTAACAACGATGGTTATCATTGTTTAAAAGAGCTGCTGAATCAAAGTGAACTAGTTTAGGTTTAATATCGCTATTGTCGATGTTACTTATTGATACAACTATTTACTTCAATGCTATTGTTAACTGTTGTTGAAAATCTGACTATTTTAATGTGTAATAATGTTAACCTATATTGTGCGATAATATCTTTTTCAGGAAGAATATCTTTTAACGCTTTTTTATATTTATTGAACTAAAAACCTTAAATATTAAATTTGAAATTAAGATTTAGCGTCTCTGACGTTAATTGAAATTTGTATATTCCATACAAATGCGCGAAGACCGGAAAGCTAATAGTTAAGCGCTGATTACAAATTGATTCAAGAGCGAAACCGTTTTACGTCACAGCCCGTGTGTTCATTACATGCAACTTAAATTTTTTGCGCGTTCGATCAGACACAGTAAGCTGTTACGGTCGGCATAACAAGACTTCGGCACATTGCTGACTGTGTCGTATCACGTTTCATAGCTATGTCGCGTGGAATGCAAATTAAAAAATAAAAAATTTTTTTACATCGACAGAGATCTTTTATTACCTTAAATAGTAAAAAGAAATAAAAGTCTTTCCTCAATATCGCGATAAAGAAAAAAAGAGCCATCGAATAATAAGGAAACAAACAATTACTTTATAAATTAATATAACGCGAAACAAGGATGAACCATTTTTCATAAACGGCGAGGAATGATATATCTGATATATTTTTGATCGGTTTAAAAGGGTGATCGGTGATGATTATTGTTTATGCACATTCGCAATTAATTATCGGAAATCGGAAAGGAATACAAAGTCGGCAAATTCCCGGCAAAGCATGAACGCATGCAACGAAAGTCCGATTCAGCAAAAAAATGCGCATAAATTTACATATGATTCCGTAGATCGTATTTAGCCGAGAAGTATTGCATTGACTATTTATAAAACGCATCTTAAATTCCGCATTAAATTCTGCACGTTGCATGAGATTCACGTTCTTTTCGCTGAATCGCTAAATATTATTATCTTCGTGTACACGCATACAACATAAAATGCATCACATCGTATATTGTTCTTGTTAAAACATCCAGAGAAATATCCAATTATAAATCGAATTGAGACCGCAACACCATCCAAATATACCATAACAGTTTGATTCTATTTTCTCATGATATTCTCGTTAATATAATTATAATAATGATCCTTCTCTTTTAAATACTGCGGAAGAAAGCAAACTGGTTACCTGATTCAATTTTTTTTAATTTCAAAACATTATATTTTGTCTCGAAGGAAGAAAACTCAGGAAATTGAGAGCAAGTTATGAATTTCTGATTATCAATTAGTTCGGAATATATATTGTAACGAATAATGACTCCAAGCACGTTATTGCGAACGTGACTCTTTTGTGAATGCCAGTTTTCTTTTTCTTTCTGGAAATCGTATAGAGCACGATCGTATCCGGAAAGCAGATTGCGAAGGTTGCAAATTAAATTACTAGATAATGTATAAGTAAAGTATAATTTTCCTTATGCTTCCTGAAAAGCAGCAGTGTAGAACTGTGGATAGAAAATTATAGCTTGCACAACAATTTGAAGAAGCGAAGAGTACATAAGAACCATTCCGCGTCATACAAATGAGGACTACCTGTCCAAGTAGATTTCACCATAATTACGTACGATTAAATAGGTTAATATGCAATTAGATACGTTTATCTATCAAGTTTATTCGATACTTGAAGAGAAATCTTGGTACATTAGTTCTCATTTGAAAGTAAAATTTTATATTCAAATAATTTTTAAGTAAAATATTTTGTAACATATCAATTATGAAAGGGAATACTTGTTTTTGCTTTAATAATACAGCATTTCAAGATCCAATAACAAGTATAATTTTTTATCGTTCTTTGTACGAGATGTAATTAGTACACGTAGCTATGACATCATCATTTAATTAGATAAATCAAAGTCTCTGCGAAGTCACGGATAATTGCCGATAATGTTCTTCGAATGATGCAAGTATTTATAATACGGAGCATCGAAGTAACGAAGTAAAGACGTCAGTTGTACAATAAAAAGCGCAAAGTCCGCACAAACGAGTCACCAATGAACGTGATAACGGTGGCTGCGATGAGGAAATATCTCTTTTAGAACTTTTGCTGGCGCATTTACTTGACCGTAAATTAACATGCTCTTTGTTCCCATTTGATATCAATGATGATAGAGTAGTGATAATAGCGTTAAAATTGATAACGGCGTTACCCGTAACGTGTCGTTTGTATGCGATTGACCAAACTCAGAAACGCGCGAAATGGACGGTATATTTTGCCGAATAAATTCAGATAAACGTTCGTGACGCAAGAAAAGAAAGAAAACATTTTGTTGACAATCTAAAAGACGAAAGGATACTCGTAGTGACATATTTAAGTGAAGATAACGTTAATTTATTCTTAGCTGTCCCCGTGAACCACCTAAATTAGAGATGATACAAACGCGCAATGAACTTTGTTTGACTTGGATAACGTGCATCAAACGGAGAGTAATAGGAAATATGATACTGTAATTTGAAACAAAAATTTCGTAAGCTGAATCAATATCAGTAACAAATATTTGTCAGACACATTTCTATGTCATACATCACGACAATTATATCAATGTAAATTAATGGGTTATTACGATATTATTACGCGTTTATTACGTTAAATGTGTATTGTATTTCTGTTTATATTATTATTAAATAATAATTAAAAAATTATTTGTTAGATAATGAGTAATTAAGTAATTTTTCTGACTTTAAGTAATGACGTTAATAATTTTTTTGCATCCTACTATTCCGTTAGAAAAAAAACTGGTTATGATAAAAAAGCGTAAGAAATGCAGAATTATCTACATGTCGATCTGATAAAGACTTATTCCTATGCTATGAAATATTATAAAAACTGAGAAATGCAATTGAAATGATTTCTCATTAACTGTTCTTTGTATATGTATGTGTGTATATGTATATATATGAGTCAAAAGGAAAAGATGTTCCATGATGATTTGCCAGTCATAAGCCATAACCGCGAGAAGCTCGTAAGAAAACTCATGTCGGTTCACATTGACCTCGGCACGAACCGGTTTCCGCAGTGGAAAAAGAAAAATCGCGGATAGCAATCAAAAAATGTTTTTGTGCTTACATTCAACGATTTAAGGTCAACTGGCTTTGATACATGTGAATGTTGCAATCTCACGCTGTGAAAAGATATAATAAAAAGAAAAAAATATATATATGTGTGTGTAATAATATATATTATACATATATATATATATAATATAATATATATATATATATTATATATATTATACATATATCACTATAATTTTTAGTTGTGTAAAATATTATATATTTCATGAGTTGATCCCATAAAATAAAAAAAGAAGATTGAAGTCATTGCACTCTTTTGAGAGTCCGTACATAGAATGCAATACATAGAATTTCACTGGAAATCTCGTGAATGATGAAAAAAAGAATTATCTTAGAAAGGTTAAGAAAACATATGCGTTACTGTAATTACGTAAGTATAATTATGTAAATAACATTTAACGTTATCGTGCAATGAGATAATATCCATTTTGTTTTCCCGTATATACGTCTTTTTTACGTAAGTAATATATCATCAGCATTCCCGTACTTGTTCCAATAGTTGCGTAGAAATTTCCGTGATATCTCTTGTATTCGTCCGAAGATCAACTCGCTGCGGATGAGATAATGCGGAACAAAGTATCGAGTATCACTTGTAGGCATAAAGTTCTTTATTGGCAATGGCTAATCGTATTCGTATCGTATATTCTAGCGTATAGTCCACGTATGCTAATTAATCTTTCTTTTTTAATAATATTGAATTTTGTGATACAACCCTAAGGAGATCAAGTGCACAATCTCAAATTTAGTATTAAAGATTAGCCCATGAGAAATTATTTCAATTGCATTTGTTAGCGTTTAACATTTTATGGCATATATTTCACATTTTTCACATTTCACATGGCATATTTCATAAGAATACATCTTTATTTCATTGTCGGCACGTTGAATCATTTCGCGTTTCTTGCGTTTTTTTGTCGCAACCAGTTTTTATGGAATGGAGTAGTATAAAATGCAATAAAAAATTACATAATTACTTGTTACGTAATAATTGTTGTTCAATAATAATGCAATAAGGATAATTACGTACAAAAAACTATATAATTTCCGAGAATTTAAGACTTAGAACATGTGAGAAGCAATCAGCAAAACGTGACAGATACAAAGTTCAAATTCCGAGGCATCTTGATATGTCCCTGTTTTGCGTTCGTGATGATCATCAGCGATAATTCATCACCGATATCGATTCTATATCGATATGATTGCAGAAAAATTCTTTCTGACTCGTTGATCAAAGTTCATATCTTGTACAAATTGTATATTTCACAAACTATGAGCTTTCAGAACATATTAATTTGTTTTTGAATTTGAAGAATAATATAAATTACATATTATTTCCCGTAAAAATTGAATGTTATTTCGATGCTCTGAAATAGAAATTATTAATTACAAGTTTGAAGTTTCGTACTTGTTCTATAGTCATTTTCTATTTTAATCTTTATTGCTTAATCAATTTAGCAAATATTTACTTTTGTTAAAAAATGTCAATTCCAAAGTACTTAAAGAGCAAGGTTCAGTTATCAATTGGCATTTGATGGCAAACACTCCGTATGTCGTGACGATTACGCGATTAGACTAACGAACGTCATAAGTGCAACGATACGGTTCAACGAAAAGAAAAGGAAAACATGTGTGACAGTGAGGGGTAATCCGATAACACTGATTCAACTACAATGACAATAATGATCGATATTGCATAAATATTATTCTAAATGTAGCAGTTTGAGCGAGTGCATTGCATCGTTTTCGCAGCTCATAAAATTGAGTTTTGCAGGCGATTTTCGTGAATGCGTTTGTTAATTCGAATTCGTTTCTTGAATTTCAGGTTGCGTTCATTTATTTTAGATTCGATTATCGTAATGCGACAATCCGAAACGCATTTTTATAATATGAAGCTTGAAGGATTTCAACTGCAAATTTCTACTTATTTTAACTTACGAACTATGCGCATAATGTACACATTATCTCAGAAAAGTCACCACATACACACGCAGAATATGAGATGAAAATATATAATTTAGCTAGGAACTTACCTATTAATCCCATTAATTCCATTGATCCCATTGATCAATCCGTGTTGTTTACTATTTTTCCCGCCTTCCACCATTGTGACTATTCCGTTGCAATATTGCGAATGTTGATCGATTTACTGCAACTTATTGCTGTACGGCTGAAAGTTATGAAATTATTAATAATCAACTCGGAACGCGATTAAATTAATATATTCCTCGAAAGTAGAAAGTATGTCATAATTATAACGATGTAAATAATTTACTTATTCGTTACTGAAATATATGTGTATCCGAGCAACAATAAATGCAAAAAAAACTAAGATCTCGAGAGAGACAAGTGTATTAGAGACACATTTACATAATTATATGCGAACAAAAGTTGCGCAAAGACATTAAAGATGATTCCTCTCCAACAATTCCCTCTTTCCCAATCGAGTGCAAAAATTACTTGATCTTTCAAGGTTGATAGTACAAGGAAAGCTTATCAACATCATAGATAATATCATATTTGCGTACTAATGCGACAATCCGATGTTGCAACTTATACGCAAATAATAATGCGTGTATATAATTTTATTCTCATTTGCATTAATTAATTAATTAATTCGGCATTTATATTATACGATCGATTAAAAGTTATGTATTATCAAACTGTAAACACGACGAACGTGTTTATTATAAAGATTCGCTGTCGACAGCAATTTTGATTGCCTATTTCTCCATCGATTACTGAAACTCGTCAAAAGCGTACAAAGATCAATTTACCTGCGGGTAAATATCAAGGTTTTTGGCGCGAGTTTTTCGAAGTTGTAAATGTGTTCCAGGTACTATTAAAATTCTCCGTTAGCTGTAGCATTTGAAAAGTATCTGAAAACTTTTACGTGAAATTATCGAGAAAATGCGCCGAATATTTTACAGAACGAGATCATTATAAGCCGCAGTTTAATTACAGCGAGAATATTCCGATAGTTTCTCGCGTAGCGTTTCTCACGGCATTCCGATGCATGCGTTTCTCGCGGTACCATGTGCAACGTGCTTCACCGACCAATATAATGGTAGAGCTATGCGAATACCGTTGCAGCATGGCATGAGTGTATATAAAGGCTAAACCATGCCAGGCCAGGAATAATCCGTCGCGCGTATTAGGATGATAATGTAGAATACACGTGCAGCTTTCACGCTGTCTTGTCATCACGTTAATTTATTCATTTTATTGCTTTCGTTACGAAATCAGTCGTTATCAATTAACTAATTAATCTCGAGCGATTGCCAATTATGTCAAGGGTCTCGAATGATTTTATTAAGCGTACATATAAACCGTACACTCTCTCTTTGGACACATTATATGCAAAATTATTAAAGTATGCATGTAACAGCTAAATATTCTTTCACGCAAAGTTTGTATTCGCATGTACTTGAGATTATTTCATTACTCCATTACATATTTCATATATATTTCGCCTTCTACAATGTATACGTTTTATTACATTTTCTTAATGTCACGCAGAGATTTTTACTAAATCTTCATTAAAGGAATCCAAGAAATTCGCCCAACGAACGGCTGCGATTTAATAATTATAATTACCCAAGTGAGGCGCATGCACCCCCGCTGTTCGCGAATCCTGCTCCAGAAGCACCGCCAATTGCTGGCCCGTTGTGTCGTGAAGACGAGAGATCTGCGGCGCAGACGGCACTCCACGCGCGTGTCAATTCGCGGCGCGACGTCAAACTAAACCGACCGATCGATCGTGCGCGATCCCGTGCCTTCTAATTTGCTCGGACCAGCATCCCCGTTCGCGGACAGCCGAAGCGGATTGGTCGCCCATAAAGCCTCCTCGACATCGGAAACTTTGACACTCGCTCGCTTCTCTCTCGAGAACCCCACCAGCCGCGAAAGACGGACACGTCGCTCGTCATTCACGCACTTCCTATCTCGCAACTGTACACGCTCGAGTGTTAATCTTTAATTGCGCATCTGTGTGCGCGTATCGCACACATGGCGGATGCTCGCTGGACGGGATGCGAGTCAGCTGACTGACCCCTGCTTCACGGTGTGCGTGTACGTTCGTACACGCGCGAGAAACGTGTGGAGCTATTCAGCTGGAACATCGGAGTCGGTAACTTCGTTACCAGCTGCTATCACGATGACGGTGCACGTGTGCTTGATGATTATTTAGAATAAAGTTTGTTACTTGCGAACAGCGCAGCTGCGATGAGTAATTAATTGAGATTGATAAAGCTCGCTCTTATCGATTATTCACAGCTAATTAAATAGTGATCATTGATGTGAGAAAGATAGTTGGTTTTTTTACTAGTAAACTGTAATTGCCGCTAAAAGTTTGTCCTTGGTCAATGCTTGAATGAATTGATAGTTAAACTTTAAGGTGAAAAAATTACACGACGATGTGCGTTAAAGTAGTCATTGCTTATCAACCATCGGTGCGATCGCAAACTGCTAATAAGAGAGAGATACTCGCAAGTATCAACTGTAGACAAAATAGCAAGTACACAATGCAACTTTGCACATGAAATTTCGTATAAACATTGTCTAAAATAATTATGATATTAATTAGACAAGAAATTTTCTTGTTATCCTAGATTCTCTTGAAGGATTTCTGTAAATAGAATATCAACTTGTTTGTATAACGTGTAGGACTTCTGAAGATTCCCAGATTACGTAGATCACCATCTTGAGGGCGGAATGAGACGCATTGCTGGGATGGCTAAATTTAAACACAACTATTCTTGAAACTACCAATACCGATTGAAGTCGAATCGAATTTAGCTATAACATCTTTAGTTCCTTCTATCTGCGAAAAATACGAATAGCTTGAGAGATGTGCGGCATGAAATGAATGAAACGTACATGACGAATCAATTTATTAAAAAGCTAAGGTACCCGAAGAGGACCAAAATCAATGATACAAAATTTCCAAAGTAATAAAATAAAAATCATCCGGGAAGGGAAGTTTCTCATTCTTTGTTTTCGCTGTCAGAGTATAATAAACGTTCAGATCTAATTTCAGCATAGCCGGGGACACCATCAGTTCTCATATGCGGCAAGATACGTCAAGATCCCATCAGTTTAGCGGAGTCTTCTGGCTTCTCGCTCGGATTCTAGCAACGTGAGGATGTCTCCCTCGCGTACGGGACCCTTGACATTCCTGATAAGCTGTCTGTTCTGCTCGTTCAAGAACTCCACTTTGACCTGCGTGCATTGTCCCTGGGAGCCTGTCCTGCCCAGGACCTTCACTACTCTCGCGCGAACAATGGGCTTCTCCATGCTTCGTGGCTCCTTATCTCGCTATAATGACGCACGTAGGCTCTTGTACAACGTGATGTAACGCGATCCCGAAGCGGAGTGCTACAATGTGTCATTAAACTTGGGACACGGATCATACTCTCGAACTTAACTTTACTTCGTTGGTCAAGTACTTACAGCGAATGGATGGATGGTATTTTTTCTTGCAGGAGCAGCAGAACGAAGTCCAACTCTTATTCAATGAATCGCCTTTTATAGAGATGAATTCACGTTTTAAAGTGCTTCTAAAGCGACTTCCGATTGGTCGGAACACTATGCCAGATTCTTTTCTGGTAAATAAGGAAAGCGGAATTTGAAATTAGGATTTTTTCTTGGTAAAAAATGCAATCTCTCATCAGCTCACGATGAATTTTGGAGGTATTTACGTGACTCCAGAAGCGGTTGAGTCTTATCTATACTTAAAGAATTTCTGCAGTATCAAAAGATGCACTACGTAACGGTTGCAACACTCGCAGTACTGCACAGCGAATGTGCTACTACCAACTTGGATCGACGATGCGGATCAAATGACATCTTGATAGTGTTCTAAGAGAAAACGGAATTGCGCCAACTCAGACTATCCGGTCGACTCTACAGAGCAGCTAAATTGTGCGAGTAATTTAGACAACATTATGAATCATTGGAGGAATAATAGAACATTTTCTTCCAAAGAAACTTATGAAGACTGCTGAAGATTATTCGGAAGTACGTAAAGTTACTTAAAGTTGGCAATCTAGCAACATCAGCAAGCACGTGTCCGAAGCATGCTTAAAATACAACAGGCCTGCGTTCCCATTGGTCGCGCGTCCCACGTGACCCCGATGCACGTGATCCCGACCTTAGAGACGTTCATTCAAACTCCGAAAACTCAGCAGCATGGCAAACGCTTTTGCGTAACATCGTCATACGTCAAATCAGAGAATGAAGCAGAAAGCTTCACTCGATCGGCAGCTTTGCGCTCAATTCGAGGTTCAGATGTTCCTTAGCAGACAATTTTCGGTACAGTCAACGTCTCGAGTAAGTCTTACACGGGTAGAAAGACGCTTCGTCCATCGATACAATCGTTTATTCATTTGTGCTTTAGTACAAACGTGACGTCCTTCGCTAAACCAAGGTACGAAATACATTGGCGTCAGTTCGTCAAGAGGATCGGCGATGTTTCTCTCCTCCATGCGAAACAGCCCTTGGTAGGTTTCATTTAGGCCCAGTTCCACATCTTACTTTAAACAGATTTAAGATGAAGATTTATAAAAGAGATTTAATTCATCGACGCCCAAAAATTATAAGAAAACTACCATCATATTTAGAAGAATTTGATTAGAAGAATTTCTTCGTACAGACTACAGGTTTAGCTACCCAGATAGCCAAGTCTGCCGAAAGCAGATGATGCTAACTATCTGCTATCAACTATTGCCAGCCAAAAGACAACAAATTTGATACAGAAGTTGTTATTAACGATTAATTCGACAAATTGGTGCCAGAAATGTAACAGAGCTTGCTCACAAAATCTAAGAACAGATTGGCGGCAGAAACCGAGCAGAATCTGCAAACATGGCTTGAAGTCGGATTGTCGACAGAAACCGAACAAGATTTGCGCACGCGGAATCTAACGGCAGATTGGCAGCAGAAACCGAGCAAGATCTGCGCGCGCGGAATCTAACAGCAGATTGGCAGCAGAAACCGAACAGGATCTGCAGCTTTTGACAGTATTCAAATTTACACGGCTATGAATATGCGTTTTCGCTCCGCACCGCTATGCGGTGCACACGTCGAGTTCTTACTCGATGTTAAGATTTAGCCTAACAGTTATATAAGTTAATATACGCGCCTTGGCATGATAATATTAATTTTTCTGAAAATTTTGCACTTGCGGCACAGAGGCTCCCATAGACAACGTCCATGTAGATCACGCACGCCACAAGCAATCTGAAGTACGAAAGCAAAATTCGGACTTCAGATTAGAATAAATTAACAATAAGAGAGAGATTATGCAACGAACTGTCAGAAAGACACATCAAGCCAAATGTACTTTAATTTAACAAACAAACAAATGCGTTCTTTTAACACATGGTAATATAAAATGCCAATTTATAGTGTGTTAAAAGTAAACACATGCTTTAATATATCGTAAATATGAATGGCCAAAAGCTGTAGATTCTGTTCGGTTTCTGCTGTCAATCTGCCGTCAAATGTTAACAGATCCTGCTCGGTTTCTGCCGTCAATCTGCTGTCAGAGTCTGTTAGCAGGCTCTGCTGGCAGATCACTGTCCTAATGCGGACATAACGGATGCCAATTTGCTATCAACTTCTGCAGTAATCTGTTGTCAATCTGCTGGCAGATTGCACACATTTTGCTTACTGGGTAAACAGTTGAAAACACAGTTAATGTGGACCGCAATACAAGTTTAACCGTGGCGTTAAATGTAACGGTCGTTCAGTTAAGCTCGGTTCGATTTTGTGGAACGGGACCTTAATCTCGAGAGCAAAGGTTTTATCTCGCGACTGACTCGTACACTCGCGCGCTCAGTCTCACACACACGATACTCTCTCCTTCCTGTCATATAAAATATTTTTTACAGTACTTGAAAAAAGATTGCGGTATCTGATATATGTATGTGTGGTCTGACGTTACACGTTGTAGACAACACGTGTGGTGTACGCGTGTGTATGTGTAGATATCGGTATTTAATTCTAAAAGCGAGTTATGAATGGATTCTTCTACGCGCACACATAACACGCACCATACACGCGCCCATGTACTGCGTGTCCTCGTATTTTTCCGAGCGAGGTCGTCACTCGTTGGAATGAAAAAATCGTGCGCTTAACTCGCGAGATCTTGAGTCTTGAACACAGTGCACACGTATTCGCGATGCGATCGATTAATCGATGCGATGATTGCTCCGGTACTCGTTCCTCAAGTTGCGACTTGTACAGCGTTGCGCGTACCTGAAGTTTAACAAGCGAAATTGGCGCACAATCGAGATTAGCCGGTAATTGTATCGGAAAAATAAGTCGGCAAATCGTGTTTTATTCTCGGCCGATGAATGCGTTCGAGAATAAAATTTACAAGTAGTGTATTATTGCTGGGTGAAGGTACCGCGCGGCTTTTCGTCGGGATAAATTTTGGGAACGACGTACCGAGATTCGAATGCGTTAACAATCGTATGGTAACAATGCATCACGCGCATATAAAACTATTACTGGGGTGTCGTACGTTTATAGGTATGTACCTCCACATCCGGATATAATTTTCGTTTATAAGAATTTTTCCGAATATCGTATCTGTTTCCTTCTCTTGATTGGCCAAATACGTTCCAATACAATAATGTAACAATTTCATTCACAATTATGCTGTTGATAACGAATTGAAAGATTTGTTACAGCAAGTAAAAATTAAATTTAGTGACACAACAAGTTGTGAAAGAACGCATAAACGTATAATGCTCCAAAATAATAATTTGGAGCGCTATTTTCGCGGTCTTCTCCTCTCTGAGCGTGATGATTATATCATTGTTTAGACGAGTAATAAGTACAAGCACAAACAATGAGTAACTATAAGAGATATGTAACTCTAAAAATAGAAAAAAGTATTTTTTGTCCACTCTTTCAAAGATACATACATATATATATATATATATATATCTTTCTCTTCTTTCAGTCTATGCCTTCTTCCCTCCAATATTAGATTCATATGACGTGAAAAGCATGCGCACAAGTTCCTTAGCGAAAAAGGATACTCGATCCTGCATTTCAGTCCTACAAAAATGTATTTTACAAATAACTATATTTATAAAAATCTACAGAATGTGTTTAAATGTATAGTGACTTCTCTCTCCTCTTTTTATCTTTTCCCTTTTAATGATCTTTGGATCAAACGGAATAGAAAAAAATAGATAAAAATAGAAACCGTGGATTGGATATGACAATTAGAATAACAAGCAATTTTTTACAAGAAATTGCTTGTTATCCGCTTTAACATAATCCACATGTAAAACACATTGTTGCATTATTAATTTAACGATAGTATATCGTGTAGGTATATCATGTTGCAATAAAAACTTAATATATCAATGTTCTATTAAAAATATTTAATTTAATCTAACTTATTCTATATAAAACTAATGTTAAGATTGTTACCATGATACCTATACAAATCACGTATAATAATTTGTAAAAAATAAAATAAAGTAAATAAGTAAAGTGCAGCTAACGTAAAAATAATACCATGGTACAAATACTGTTTCCCATCACTTATACGAATAGTAAAATCGCTAATTGAAAAAATATATCTATTATCAACGCGAACACACAATAATAGAAAATATCACGAACGATTAACGTGAGTGGAATAATTGTGATGTGTAAATTATAATTTTTGCGATAGACTCTATTGCCTTGTCATTCCATTATCGCTTATTTTCTCATTGTTAAGAAACTGAAATACATGCATTATTATTTACACCTATCACTTATGCTCGTATGGCGCACAGAAAGAATACGACCAATCCCCCATAATTCTGTAATCTTTCAAAAGTAAAACATTACGCGCTTTGTATTTGACGGGAACAACTACGTGCAATGTATGAATTGCCGCTCCTTGTAGACTTTTACTTGTTCGTTGATTATGATCGCACCAATCGACATTGGCGGTATTTGTAGCGAGTCTTGGTTGTATATAAAACAAATGGAAATCCACGGTAACATCTTGAACCGCTGCCTTTTCGTCCCTTGTTGGAGAAAATGAATCCGCAGGGTTGCACATATAGGCCGCGGAAAGGAATCACATTATTGTAAAAAATTGATACCAGTTATACACGTATTCATGATCGTATAACAGACGCGCGCTATCTATCCTTTCGTTTTATACAGCTATACAATCATCTTTCCCATCGTTTAGATAGTCATTATATATATATATATAATAAGTGTAACAATGTTTAGCACTCGCACTTAGAAGCAACGCTCAGGCAGCTAGTGATTGGTCAAGTGTGAGCTTTTTACAATAAACTTCTCTTGTCCCCTCTTCTCCTTTCCGGCTTTCCCCTTACAATTACCATAGCTATTAGGTAAATCGTTGATGAAACTTTACGATATGAAGAAAAATCTGTTAATATGATTATGTAAGACGTGAATTGGATACGCGCTCTCTACCGTTTTATCATTATGCAAACGCTAGTCGCGGCGGACAAGCGTACTTTCGAGATTTTTGCGAAAATTGCTTCTGTTCGCCCGTGCAAGAACCTTATCATGACTATTATAACATACGCGATTCATTACCTTCGAGATATCCAATGTTGCGATCAAAATATGTGACGAGCTTTATGTATATATACGATGAAGATAAAAGACTTGAGGTTTTTTAATGATCCGTGTGTCCTACTTTGTCCTACCTATAGAAATTTCTATTTCGTCGCGCTTGCATCTTCAAACGCGCTCGTTGGAGGGACACGAGTCTTGAACGGGCCTAAGGCTCCTGGCGAGTTCGTAGTAATTGGCTATAAACGCGTTCGCGTAGTTTCAATTTAATAGCCGAACAACCAATGTCGCCATGTCATGTCCGGTCTATTGTGTCACTGATACGCGAGTTCGAAGATAAGCCTAACTCTGCCTGCGTTAGTTAGTTAAACGTTCTATTAAAGGCGACCTAGGATTACGATTCGCCTTTTAATCAGATTCCTTCGAGTGTTGGGCAACTCTCGACAGCTACTTCTTACTCGAACTAACAAAGTACGATAAACTGTCACCCCTTTGCCAATGGCAGAGATCATTCGGTTTGGTGCTGTAAGCCATAACCACTATTATTAAAAATAATTAAGCACCCTTCGAAGCGTTAACACTCTATAAGTTAATGGATTTAATAAAAAATATTCTACTTCATTAAAGGCGGATAATAAAATAAAGTTGCAATGACCTAATGACCTAAAATGACGCGTATCAAAGTTTGCACGATTAAACGATTTACAATGTTCCCTCATGTTCCTCATCCGATACGTTTTCTTCGGCGGTTACGATGCAATATTCGCTACCGGTGTTACCAATTCGACAGTATTATTCTTGTGAATGAGCTCGTGAATGAGCTGTTCTTCGCGTTTCTTCTTTTGGTCTTCGTCACTGATGAGAACGTGATCGATTACGTTCAGATTACGGTCTCGATTCAACCTGGCGGTCGTGGCGTCATGACATGTGATCGATTATTGTCAGTCCTGGACTATCGGAGAATTTAACGAAGGGATCGTAGCTTCAGTCGCAGCACGAAGTAAACGACCACTCTGAGAACGAGCAGGAAACCGAGTAGAGCGACGACGTCCATCCAGTAGACCGCATTCTGCATGGACATCTGTTCGAGGAACTTCGTCGGACTCCTGAAGTGGCAGTAATCCCGGGAACATTTGAGCTTCGCCCGATTGTAGCCGTACACGGTGATCATGGCACCCTCGAAGCTGTACCTCACGTAACTCACGTACGAGAGGAACTTGAGGTATTTTGGAATGGCGTTGAAGTTGATGAAGAAGCCGGAGAACAGGACTATCGGCACCGACATCACGGGCCCGATGAAAACCCCGCTCTGCAAGCGAGAATATTCCAATTAGAGGCGAAAATGAGGAGAAAGTAGGAGCTTGATCGTGATTTTTTCTCGCTCGAATGAAATTCTTTTTGTTCAGCGACACGCGCGTTTCAATGATAGACTTTACCTCCACGCTCATCGCTGCACCTATCAGCAGACCGATTGATTGTGCGACCAACGATGTCAGGATGCATATGTTTAAGTACATGAGAAAACGCTCGGTTTCCAGTGGTTGCGACGTAATGAAGTATACGATCATTACGTAGGCTATGGAGTACACTATCTGCAACATTTCAATATCGCGTGAGTCGCGATTGGCGTTAATTGGGATAAATGCGGGAGCTGTGAATTGTTACTCACTTGGAACGGCAGGTCCGCCAATGTTTTCGCGAAGTAAAAAGCTTTCACCGAGTACCAGTAATTTAAGTGCTCCCTCACGAATACAGACATTTCTACCGGAACTGCAGAACAAAGATGGCAAGAATGGAAGAACAATATGATTTCAATGCATTATGATATCATAGTGGTAAATCGATTGCAAAACCCTTACATGTTAATATGGTAGGCATCATAGCGGTGAACATGAGAAACATCACCGTAAAGAAGACGCATCCGGCGTTACTCATGACCTCTGAGGCCTCGTTGCCGATGTCGTAATAGATCGCGCCGATTAAAAAGCCGACGATGATGTGTGAAATCAATCTTACCCTGGTTAACGTCTGGTTAAAAGAGTGAAAATGACAAGATAAATATCAAATATCTCAGAGTTGAGGCACATGCAGCGATAGCAGATCTTAATAAAAGGATGTGCTATTCTTTTCTAAAAGTTGCGTCATTTAATATTACGTAATTATTTTTGAAATTTTCAATATTTGATTAAATGTAATATTCATTATTTTATGCTAATAAATTTTAAGTTGAGTTTGTTTTAGATGAAAGAAGAAAAAGAATTTATACTTCCATGTCTCGCTTACCATGTCTCGCATCTGCGACAAGAAGGTCCTTTTGAGGAGAATCCAAAACTGCATCCAACCGCTTCTCGGGAAACCGACTTTCTGCTCTATACTTTCTGCGCTATCCAATAATGACGTTGTGCAGGAGACCGGCATATTGATCATCGTCGCACCAGGTGGTGGCTTCGCCACGCCGTTCGGTATCAGAGTCGCACCCTCCGGTTTTGTCTGCTCCTGCGGCGACTCCTTGGCGATGTCGTTCGAAACCGTCTGCGCCGCGGCGATGGCCGCCTGATGGTGTTGATAATTGTTGCATTTACCATTGTTTACCGCCATCACGAGTTTGTGAACACACTCGCCGTGTTCCCCGCAAGCGACCTCCATTACTGAAACGATAAGACTTTGTTAGCGTATTTAATCCCCGTAATAAATCTTTTTACATTTCACGCTTCATATGGGATAATTTTGATGAATATTTTATGAAATATTCTCGTTTTGAGGATGGATCATGTTTATTTTATCATAATTCACCGAGTAAAGAACACTTTTGCTTAAAATTTTATGTATGAAAGGAATAATCGAAATTTGGATTATTAAAACTCAATCAAGTACTTGCCATAATCCGCTGGGTTATGGTAACTCGGACATTCGAGACCCATTGACGACAGGAAGGGCACTAGACCGCCAACGTTGCCCTGATATATACATTGGCCCTCGGCAAGCAGGTACAGATGATCAAACATCTCAAACAGTCGCGCGCTTGGTTGATGGATCGTACATATGATCGTCCTTCCTGTAAGAGATCCCAAGATGTATCCTGATATTTTTCTCGTCACGAAACAACGGAAGAACCGTAGAAAATCTGATCTTGCGATAAACATTACCTCCTCTACTCAGAGATTTGAGCAAACTGAGACATTGAAAACAGGAAGAGCTGTCCAAGCCAGAAGTAGGCTCGTCGAAGAACATGACCGGAGGATTATTGACAAGCTCCAGCGCTATCGACAGCCTCTTCCTTTGGCCTCCGCTGAGACTATGGGTTTGCGTGTTGCTGGCTTCGCGTAGACCAAGCGTTTCGATAATCTCCTCGATCTGCATTATATCGTTACGGTAAATTTTCACAGCAACTCAGACTATTTTGCTGATATATTGTATATACCGAATTGTTGGTACATAGCAACACGAGAAAAGGAGGAATACTTTTATATAAAAGAAGCTTATCATACCACGACTTTTTTGGCGCTTGCGCTGATGTCCTTCCCTAATTTCAAATTTGCTGAGACAGTCATCGCCTCGTAGACGGTTAAATGCGGTAAAAGTCGGTCGTCCTGCATAATGTAGCAAGACATCTTCCGAAATCTTCGGAGATTCCTGTCTTTTCCGTTTATCAGCACCGAACCGCTCAAGTGGGACGTCCTAAAGATATCGAAGGCGATTAAAATCCTTGCCAAAACCTTCAATATGAACTTGCAAGGGTGAGATTTGGATCGTATCCAGTTTCATCGATTAGTCGTAACGTATCGTTAATGCTAATTCTCTCTCAAAATTATTTTACTTACTTGTATCCCGCTAGAACGTTCATGAGCGTGCTTTTTCCTGCACCAGACGGCCCCATAATGGCCGTTAACTCTCCACATCTGAATTTCCCGTTTACGCATTTTAGAATAGTTTTGTACCCTATAATAAATAGAAAAACAACAAAGCAAATTAAAAATATGTTTTTTCCATAATCTAACAATAAGATTTTATCCGTAGATTTTATGCGGTTTGCAGTTGTCGCGAAAATTCGCAATATTTAAAAATTTCGATTTAAAATTATTATAATTTAGAGATATTACAACGTTTTAAATAGAATCACTACATCATATATATAAATATGTTATCAGATTGTAAAATCAATATTACGTATATCTGTATATCTACGTATATCTGAACATGGAAATGGACGAAAATAGTTTATAATAGAAACAAATGTTATAATTCTGGCACAGATAATCGCCAGAATTCTCACTATGATCTTGCCAAAATGTGACATCCACCAAACTACCACGTAAAGATTTATTCGAATTGCGCATCCCTCATATGGATAAAATTTCCTGGCTGACCTCTTTATTGCGAGTGCAGTTGTACCGGCGGACGATGCATCTGCGCCGAACAAGGAAACCTGTTCGTGCGTTTCTATCGATTTTTTCGGTCAGGTCGTTCACATACGTTGATAGACGAAAAGCTCGCCGGATAGTACCTCGCTTATGATTTGACTTTGATCTGCTACTTCCGAGCTCTTGAATTATGCGTTTTTCCCCAGGGAAACCCCATGATTGCCCCAACAAGATCCGAGACAAAAGTAGCAAAACGCGATACGAGAATTCTTTAAAATCGAAAAGCATGATGAAACCGTTAAATCTCATGCTTCTTCTTTTGCTCCGGTGAATAACGAAGAATGCGCAAATCGCGCAAGTTACAGGAATTTCTCTCGAAATTGAATAAGTGCAATTACCTGTTTTTCTCTGGAAAACTCACCTCTTTTCCTGCCTTCGGACACGCTGTAGGCCAGGTTCTTGAACTCCACGTCGACCGGCGGTCTCTTCGGGAGATGTGTCAGCGACACTACCGGCCTTTTATTGCCCTGACCAGGACTAGCGCCACTATGGTTCGGCACTTTTCTGGCCAGAACACTGCCAGTGCACACCGCAGCTGCGGCACCGTTCGATGTAGTTCCGTTGCAACTGCAGTGGAGGTTGTTCTGCGAACCACTAGAAACAGCAGAACGTTTCGTCCATTAACTTCATTATTAATCCAGTTTCGATAAATGAACATCTGCGCTTACTTGATAAGATAGACTTTACGAATTATATATAGCTGTGTGTCTGTGCTCAGTATTTTTCTGATAATTGCTTCTGATGATTCAATTTAATGACTGAATTGTTCTTTATTAAAGTAAATAATATTTATGAAGTAAATAACATTAAATATTGAATTACTAAATTTGAAATATGTTTCCATCCTTTTGTGGTTTCAAAGTGTTGACATCAAAAGACTTCGGAAACGTGACAATCGAATCGTTCTTTATGTTAAGTAAATAAAGAACGATAAATCCGTAAAAATCACTAAAGTAACCTTGACATAAGAATCCGTTGAATTATTATGCAATATATTTCCGCATAGTGTGACATTTTGAAATGGGACAATTTGCATTGCTTAGTTGACCGTGTTTGGAAAGAGCAACTTGTCCATGTTAACGTTAAATAATTACATACGACCCTTGTCGCGTTCTGAATACGGACGTACGTACTACGTGCGGCGTGTGCGTAAGCGGCAAGGTTGCGAATACATATCGGCCTATTCAAAATTAATGAGGTTTTGGGCGATTTTGTATCCCGCAGAATCGTAATTAATCCAATAAAATGGGTGCAACATACGCAATGCCAGAAGAAGTAACGATTGCATATTAAACTTCCATTCCCTTCGATGCAATTTGCATTTATTTTGCGATACCGATCCTATTAATTAGTTCACGGCATTGAGTAACGACATTGGTGTCTCGCGGACATTTAGATATCAGATCTAGATGCAAAATTGCATGGAATGATGAATATGTAGATCATGATTACTTCCAGATTCGAGGAAATGGTATTACGTGAATGAGTGCATTGCTATCTTTTTCTTCAACAAAGTAATTTATGTACACATATCTGTGAAATATGTCCAACACGTATAAAATCTTGATGGGATGTAGATTAATTAATTCGAAATTTTTAATTTTATCCATCTCTAATAGCTATTTTAGATTAAAATATTTGTTGAAGTCAGGAAGTTGTGATCAAACAGTGACACAAAGTCATAGAAAATAAATAGAGATTATCTTAAAAATTAAGTGTATTATTCCTTGTATAAATAAAGTTGGAATTTTATAAGAAAAAGACATCAAATTAATATAATCAGAAGAATATGATACGCGTATGATGCGTGCTCAGATAAGGAATTAATGTTAGTACAGCACATTGAAATATTTCTTTTGTCACATCTCTCGCATCATGTACCCTCATAGTCGTTATATCACGTAGCTGATCGCGATTTTGCGTGTACACCGTTTTCCGTCGTAAAGATAGACTTTCTGCAATTCCTCTGGACTACGGTTATACACAGCTGCGCAAACTTATTATTTTCTAATAATAAAACAAAACGCCCACAAAAATGCGTGCAGTGGAGTTAAGTCGTTTCCACTGCGCTTTGCGCAATGACGCTCGTGGTCGAATGGAGCTCGTTGCTATCTCGGTAGGATTATACGCTTCTACGTGATTTCACGATCGTAATTTGACTTTTTGTAAGAACTACATATCGCGCGCTCGTCGGAGTAATTTCTCCGGATTCTTATTACCGTCAGACCCGTGATCACTTTTATTATGCAGCCGCCTATTACTGTAAGCCACCGCGCTCATTCGAAAATCTTTAAAAGAGAGCAATAAAAGAGATGAGTGCAGTTCGAATTAGTGGTAAGCAAATTTCGAGAAAACTGTAGCAAGAACGTTAATAAAGTGATCGCAAAAATCATTGAACGAGTTGCGCTCGACGATGAAAGTAAGTGACCCACTTGTTCGCTGATTGGATAATCCGAAACATAATTTTTCGTAAGAATCTGATGATCAAACAAAATCTGTAGAAATTTTTATTAAGGTGTTGCTATCTCGGTGATATAATATATTCTGGAAATTTTTGCACGGGATCATCAATGCATTAAAAATCATCGTAATCAACTTTTTCTGTCTAATCAAGCAATGAATAATTCAGCTGGATAGATAATGTGATGAAAATGCTAATGCTAATCTTTGGTATTTTCGTGCACGATAATATCGGATAATAGAAATATTGCGTGCAGACTTTAAATCGATTCTATACGCTTCTCTGTATTCGTCTTAGTATGTAATCTTATAACTTCTTGCCTTCTGCAGAAACTTTGTCCCCATAAGTCTTCTTCGCTATCGACTTTTTCATATATGACATCAAGGTATAATCAGTACTAATAAAAATTTAAAATACTCAGTTGAGTACCAATTACTTTCTTTTGCCGAGCACGAGCGGATAAATTACCTAATGTGCTGAAATACTATCGCATTCGGCTATTTAGGTGAGAATATTTTATCATATACTATATTCGATATGTAGATTACATTTATAAAATAATAATAACGTAAAAATAATTATGAAGAAATTTTTTCTCTGCACATTTATATTACTTTTGACTTTTGAGATATTACTCCGAGATTTCTGCAATATTATTCTGAGCAATATTAAAGTATTGTACGCAATGAATATCTGATTCTTTTATTCATTTCCTTTCATCCGACAGATTCGAAAGAATTAGGTACAATCACAAAGGAGACGCGTCTTTGTTAGTTATGGACACATCCTTAGCTGCACTTGGCGATGAATCACGGGGAGTCACGGCGGAAGTTGAAACGGCCACGTCTCGATGCTTCTCTTTAGATTTCAATTAAAATTATGATAAAACTTAAATTGCATATTTGCCTGTATGAATCCGCGCGTACTCCCGATATTTCCAAGTTCACCATAATCGAAGGGAAACATAATCGAAGGGAGTCAAAAACCTTGACCCTGATGGTTCTATAATATATGGATCCTGAGACAATTAGTATCGATTGTCATTCAAAGCAATATTGTCTTTCAATATTGAATACCGTCTATGGATTTTCGATTCATTTAAAGTCAATCCAATAAGTCTAGATAAAGAATCGTGTGTTCGTTATTAATGATAATTATTTCTTTCGTTTATTCTCCAGACGATAATAAAATTAGATAATAATTATTTCGTCGAGTTCTAAATTATTTTTTGCGAAGATGCGTCATATACGAAGATGAAATACGTTTATGCTAGGAATAACAAATTTTCTTGCATAACATACAATTTAAGAAAATATTATTTATTGGTATTGTATGACGTTACGATGTTCTGTAACAAAGCTTTATGCTTTAATGCGTAAATCGAATGCTGCCTTTAGATTGAGTTATCTGAAAATGTTAAGGATAAAAATTTTAAGAACTTGAAAAGGATTCCGCAATGATCGAAGCTTTTGTACAACCTTGAAAGCCCTTTTAGACTCTAGTATTTAAAGGAAAGGTTCGCGTGTTCAAGAGTGGTTCGAGAATCCCCTCATTCACAATTTTCATGACGCACGACCAAGTTTTGGCTTACGTCTGAATGAATCTACGGTAGCTAGATCTCAAGATTAGAATGCGGACGTCAGTTTAAGACGGCAAATTAAACTGAAGCTTAAACTGATAGAATCACATCATCAAAGTTGTTACAGATATAGTATTTATTTGATCATAAAACAATTAAGTAACGTAAGACTTAAGCGCTCGTCTATAACAAATATTTTGTGTGTATTCAAATCTAAATATTCGATAATAAACCCATTTTTTTTAAACATTTATCAAACCTGTGACAAGTTTAATATCGTTGATCAATATTTGTGACCATTAAATTAAATGTTGCATTACAATTACTTGGATTACTTGTCGGCTAATATTAATAAATTGTAGAATTATTTACATACATGTCCAAATTAATACTACAGATCGTAGGTAGCTGAGTCAATATGAATTTATATATTATTAGCAAATTGCATTTCGCTACGGGATTATGAAGTAATACCGTAATGCAAATCGATGTCATAAGCGCGTGTCGTAGAATGCTAATTAGCAGATTGCAACAGATTCTGGTGATTTGTAACCAGAGAACCAAGAATGAAGATTGAAGAATAAAGGAAGAGAGAATAAATTTTCTCTTAAGATCTGAATCGATCAAGGTTACCTGGCGGCAGAATAAAGAGGAGACCGGAGAACGTATCGGTTTTCTTTTCATTTACTGTATTAAAGGATGACTCGTGGTTATTAATTAGTGATGCTATAGACAATTTTTTATTTATTTTAAAGATTTGTGCGATTTGCATTGTATTTTTTTTTACATTTGCCTTAAATTTGCCTTTTCTCCATAACTCATCGATTCATAATTCAGATAGTATAAGTAATGCATCAAGATAAGATTGCCTGGCTTTAATTTAATCTTCTTTACCGAAAGAATGTTCAGGTTGGCTACTCATACTTCACTTTTCTTGTTTACTGTATTTCATATGCATTGCTTAGTTGCTACGGTAACTATTACTCACACCTATTATTCACAATAAAAACGCAAATTTCTTTTTTAATTCGTTATAAGTAGTGGGTCTTCCACGCGCACGAGTGTGGCGAAACGCAAATCTCAAATCGCGTAAAGAACAGGAAATCGTAAAATTATTCTTACCCATGGACCGCATTGTTGAGATTTTCCAAATGTAAAGAAGGAGGGGGTGATCGGATCGTCACTTGATGACTCCCACTCGGAATAAACTGCACCTGTTCATCGCCGCTGTACCTGGGTGCTCCGCCACCGCTCAGGGTGAGAGTCTTCAGATCAGCCATCATCCAATAGTGCTGAAATGCACAATGACACATCAAAATAATATTCCTTTAAAATGGAGAATAAATTCTTATTAAATTTAAGCGAGCAGAAGGTTGTTTTAGGAAAACAAAGTCTTGTTATATAACTATTTAAGTGGATGGTAAATATGTGACGTTGTGTGCGCAAGGTAAAGCCTAGAACTTGGCTAATCGAATGAGCTCGTATCGATCGCGGATCGCCCGTTCTCATGTCACAAATGCAACAACTGAACTGCACCACGTGTAAATCCACGTGACAACTCAATAAAATTCTGCTGCCTTAAATAAAAGAATTTATTGTAATGCAAATTGAAACAAATTTGAGACTGCAATTAGAATCATCCGATTGTTCGAATTGCGATGATTTTGTCTCGCGAATGATGCATACTAAGGTGAAGAAAACCGGATGCGAACTGTTCCAACGAAACAATCTGTTTCCTTCGATTGCCACCTCTGTGAAGTTGGCCCCCTTCTTCAAAATTTGAAAAAAATAAGCACAGTTCTGATTGCCCCCCGAAGAGTTCTAGAGTTCTCAGTCCTTTTTAGAAAGAGTTCTGCCATTTAAAGTAACGAAAACACCATTTGAAACACCGGGGGGGCTAACTTCACGAAACTGAAAATTCAAACGGCTATAACTTTTTTGTTTTTAATTTTAGCGCTTTGAACCTTAAGAATAATTTGTAGAACTCTTTGGGGGGCCATCAGAACTCTCAATAGAACTCCGGATTTCCCAAAAAAATTTCGGACCCAGAACTTTTTTGTTTTCGATTTCAGAGCATTGGTTCTTAGGGATAATCGGTAGAACTCTTTGGGGGGCCATCAGGACTCTCAACAGACCTCCGGATTTCCAAAAAATTTCGGACCCAGAATTTTCAGTGCCAGAACTTTTTTGTTTTCGATTTCAGAGCATTGGTTCTTAAGGATAATCGGTAGAACTCTTCGGAGGACTACCAGAATTCTCAACAGAACTGCGGAATTATTTAAAAACTTTTCGACCTGCGGGACTTAGAAAGAAGGACTTGCCAGTTCTTGTGGCCCCCCGAAGAGTTCTAACGATTATTCTTAATACTCGATGCGCTCAAGTCGAAAACAAAAAAGTTCTAGCACTTTGAATTTTTTCTGGGTCCGAAAGTTTTGTTTTGGAAATCCGGAGTTCTGTTGAGAGTTCGGATGGCCCCCCAAAGAGTTCTACCGATTATCCCTAAGAACCAATGCTCTGAAATCGAAAACAAAAAAGTTCTGGCACTTTGAAAGTTCTGGGTCCGAAATTTTTTTGGGAAATCCGGAGTTCTATTGAGAGTCCTGATGGCCCCCCAAAGAGTCCTACCGATTATCCCTAAGAACCAATGCTCTGAAATCGAAAACAAAAAAGTTCTGGCACTTTGAAAGTTCTGGGTCCGAAATTTTTTTGGGAAATCCGGAGTTCTATTGAGAGTTCTGATGGCCCCCCAAAGAGTTCTACAAATTATTCTTAAGGTTCAAAGCGCTAAAATTAAAAACAAAAAAGTTATAGCCGTTTGAATTTTCAGTTTCGTGAAGTTAGCCCCCCCGGTGTTTCAAATGGTGTTTTCGTTACTTTAAATGGCAGAACTCTTTCTAAAAAGGACTGAGAACTCTAGAGAACTCTTCGGGGGGCAATCAGAACTGTGCTTATTTTTTTCAAATTTTGAAGAAGGGGGGCCAACTTCACAGAGGTTCGATTGCCTACCGCTGCCGTAAAAACTCAAAACAATAATTTAAAATGTTATTCAAAAACGATTATCAATATTTTGACAGCGTCGGGCGTTGTGCTGCTTAACGTATGTGGCTAGTAAGTATCAATATTAATATCTACTAATAATACCTAATGTCGTAATGGATATTTACGATGCGATTCCGGTTGGAGAGAATACAACATCATTTGGTGCTATCACTTTTCGCATACATATTTGCAAGCATAATATGAATCTTCTAAAACTCGTTTTTGCGTTTAGGTTTTATTTCAAGAGATACACACACACACACACATAGGCAGGGTTGGTTGAAGCCTGGACGAATGCTACTGCGCAGAACATCGTGGTAATTGTATCAAGGTAGTAAACCCGCACGCTGGAGTTTTGATCTATTTTAAACTCCCTTCAGTACACCACCAAATTGACAACGATATGTATACGTAAAACAGAAGTAGATCGAAAGCCGAAAGTTATTATTGAAATAATTATGTTGATAAATTATTAACACGTGTCTTAAAGGAAGAGGCTGTGCACTTTCAGATTCTATCCAATATCAGAAGACATATATTATCAAGCAGCATCTCTATGCAAATTTAAGCTACATTGAACCTCCTTACCTTCCCTGCAATGTACAATACTTGGAATTCCATTAAGACATCCTGTGCACTTAAAGTAATGGTTCTGAACTGTTGGGGCGTTTTGCGGTTTAAGGATCCTGCCATACCACCATCAGGAGCGATATTTCCCGCCCCGTCTATTTCTTTTATTATTATGTAATGAAAACCATACACTACGCCATACACACATATACATACTCGCGCGAGCGTACGATTGAAATTTAGAATGTATTTTTATGTTGGTGCAAAAATAATTGCGGTCCTTGCTATTAAGTTGAGTAGCAATTATGTTATGCCATCTACATTAAACATGTAAAATATATTTTTCTTTGAGTGTATCTACGCGATCTCAGTATGTGTATGCATTGAAAAGTTCTTCAAGTGAACAAAAATGGAAGATATCAATAATTCAAGATTTGATAGCATAAAAATAACCTCCAGGAAGCTTGCATTCATCGATTGAACGCTATTAGATACTATCTATAAGTACGTATGTAATTAGACGAACAGTTTTTTTTATATGTATTGCGAAAAAAATTTTTCCTGGAGTTCGCGAATATTGAATATTGAATGCGTTGATATCTGCAAGATATGATGTCTTTCTCAATTTTTATATTTCGACATATTTTTTAGAATGTCAACAGATGTCTAAATAATTATATCGAGTTTTAGATGCATGTCGTTCCGTATAATTAGTCGGGACGAGATACTATATGCGACGCATTAATTGTTGTTAATTACTCTATACAAACACACGCGCGTTTGATTCCGTTAAAATAATATACACGTTTAATGTTCCCACGCATACCGCATACAAACGGTAATAAAGCACACATACGACATCAAAATAATACTTAATATTCATTGTCACTGCAGAATTAGTAGTAAACAGATAAAATAACTTATCATATTGTCGCGCGACTCGCATTTCTATTTGCAACTGCTTTTCAACGGAAATGCCGGTGACTCGTTCAGTAAGTTTGATACGCAAATTTATGCAGTAATATGTAATCGAACGAGCTTATCCGGTGCAGATGCACCGAACGGGCATAAATCGCGAGCGTTTTATAATTATTGTTTTTTTTCGCAGTTGAAAAGAATAGCGCTCAATGGAAAAAAATGCCGATTCCTCGAACCAGTAACGTTCATAAATACCATGTATGTCACAGTGGACATCAGCATTAATGCAATCGACGCGCTCGCCCCAATTGGAAAGTGAAAACGATCATAACACGCAATACAAATCCGCGGAATGAAAAACTGACGCACGGAAAAACGCAATTATCACTTGCGTCATTACAATTTATTTTGCAAACGTGCGATATCTCGGTATGTGATTTGTTCTTTCTTTTTCTTTTAAGAAAACTGAAAAACCCACAATGTTTATAATTTTTCACATTATTGTTTCACATATGTTGCTCGTAACGTTCTTGTTCCTTCGAAGATAACTTGCAATAGCAAACAATCTTGTTCCTCTTGACAAGAATGGATTAGTTATCATCGTATGCAGATTGGTGAGTCAACACTCATCCATTAAGAAGCAAAAAAAAAGATAAAATAGAAAGGAGAATAGAGAAAGATGCAAGAGAAGACCGCAAAACGGAAACGAGCATTCAAAAAAATCCGAAAAAGAAGAAAGTATGAAAGATATAATGATAAAACGATCGTTTTATCTACAAAGTTCGAAGACAGAACAAGAGGCAGAAGGAAAGACGGACGGTTTTCGATTCGAGAGTATCGAGGATCCTGAAACGGGTTAATTCAACAGCGTGATATGCCACAATTCGGGGCACGTATCTCTTGTGTACACGGGATCGTGCCGAAGGGGTTGGTTTCCGCCGGGGGAAACGCGGCGGAATCGCGTCGAAATCGAAGGGATCAATTTCGCAGCCGTTCGTCATCCAAGAACCACCCACGACGCGCATCCTGCTCTTGTAGGGGTGCACGTGCCGCGAGTTATGCCGGGTCGCGTGTTTATGATAAATGGCGCATGCAATTGCACATTGCATACGATGCAACGGGCATATTTGCTCATGCTGACACCACTGTCGTCACTACCACTGTCGTAATCGCTGCGCCAGCAACCTTTGACTAGGCGCCACGACGGAAACGAGGATGGTTTCAGTTCATTCGAAACGCGGACGTCCTTAGGACCTCGATTGGTCGGCCGAATCTTCCTTGTTTGAATTAAACGTCCCGATTCTCAACCCCGGAGGCGATAGATGTTTGATCGCGTTTCGAGCTCTTGTTAATTAAATGGTCCTCAGCGGAATCAATTGACGGGTCCGATAAGGGTACGAACGACGCCGAAGTATTCGCACATGACGAAGGAATCCTTGGCTCTAGGTGCAGCTGAGATAGAGAACAGATGGAGTCCTAATGAGCGCTCACCCGCATCGGACTCATATAATCCTATATAACTCCGCTTATCAATGGCTGTGATAAATGCGGCGAATTGGCATTCCAATCGATAAAACATGCTAATCGATAAAATTTCAATTCGGACATGATGATAAAAAATCGACATTACAATCGACAAAATTTTAATTCAGACTGATGATAAAAAATATAATTATCAACTTCCTACATAAGACAACGATGAGCTCGTATCAACTCATGATTTTTCATCCATGTAATATCGTTTGTGTTAATTAAACGATAATTGACGACATATATATTGCATACATGCGCGAAGAGGTTTGGCCTTAATTAACTGAAATTCGTAATATAACTTGAGGAATTTTTAAATCCGTGCGTGGTCGTCAACTTCGTGCTACGAAATACAATACTTAATTGAATGAAATTTTATTATTAATAGCCGAAAATACACGTTGTTAGAAAATAGAACGTCGTCGAGCATCACTTGATGAACGATCATCTTCCGAGTAAAAATAGCCATCATTCTATTGATATACGCAAATCCCCCTCGTTGAGTATAATGTCGCGTATACATGCGACACGTGCTCAATGTGACGCTTTTATTATATGATTTGCGCGTCTGATCGTTGCTGGGACGCCTAATAAGCAACGATCTCGATTTTATTTTCAGAGATGTTTGAAGGTGCGATTGTGTGACAAGATAATCAAATGGGGGGAAAGGATCTCTTTTCATCCACATACCGCAATATCCGCTTCATTTTAACAAATCACCGCATAAACGCTCTCTGAAGCCGCATTATGAAACGCTATTGAATAAAATATAACGGAGCGATTACACCGAAATAACGTACCATAACGTGTCTCTGTCAAAGTTTCTTTCGTCGCAAAATAACGACCGTGTAATAAAAAACATCCAGCCGAATTGGCGAGGTAATTGCGTTATCGAATTGTAAAAAAGAACGATAGCTCGCGACCAGTCACCGTGTCGGCTGTCCTGACAATAACTCACACAAGTTGCAGTTATGATACATCTTCCTTCATTCACCAAATTGTCAATGAATAATCTATACAACGCGAGATTGAAAAACCAATCACGGTACTGTCGAATGTTTCGGAACGGGGGATGACATCTACGGACTTGGGGGTGCGATATGTCGATGACCGCGTGAAGTACGCACTGCAATGTGATCTGCATTTCTTCATGTGATTTGCATTTGCATCATTACGTATACACGTGAGGCTTAATCTCGATGTTCACGATAAAGCCATAATCTTGTATCGCGTAGATTTAATTATCGATAGACCCAAGTCTATCAATACCTCCTGCATTCGCGAACAAGTCGTCTCGCTTATCTCTCCCATAATTAATTATCGAATAACGAGGGGTGATGCGTTCGTAAGGCCTGTAACGCCCATAGGGCACGACCGCGAGGGCGGTCCAACAATGTCAACGTCGTTACATCCATCCCCCCCGCATTACGCACCCCGACACTGGTAGAAACTCACCCTCGGACAAAAGTGGGCTCAGCTACCGTCGCGACGTCCGAATTCATACCACGGCGGTGACCCTTCGCATCTTCTCCGGGTCTTCTCGACGTCACCGCGCGCCGTCACCCGCGGCCGCTGCGGAATGTAGGTCCCAGGTCTCGCCAACGATGCGATCGCGAGGCCGCACTAGTCCTCTATCACTGAACCAGGGACACGCCACAGTGTCGCGATTCCACCCCCCGTATCGACTTCTTCCTTCGCCTGGTTACTGACGCACCACCGCGTAACACTGCATTCGTCCTAGAGTCATTTAATGCTCCGTCCGTCGGGGCGATCGATCAGTGGAGACGCGTGCACGCACTAGGTGAACCCTGGACCGAGCGATCAGACCAGACGCACCGAACGGGACCACGGCGTATACTGCGAGTGGCGAGGGAGAGAGCGCCGATCTCGCACCACCGACGACCGCGATCAGCTGTCGAGCTATGCACCTCCACTCGGTCCCACCGACGACGAAATGAGCCGAGCTCGAGAGTAGCGGGCTCCAGGAGCGGCCACGTAACCGCGATTAGTACCCTGCTTGGTCACTTGTTCTTTATTGTATTCTTTATTTTTACGCGCCATCGCGTCGGATACGTGCCCAACAAAAAGATTTATTCGTTCCCACAATATGAGTATTGTGTTATATTATTTTTATCAAAAAATTGATTCGGCACGTTTGTAAAACAAGGTGTGTTTATTTCCTAGACAAAGACATATGGAAGATATGGAATGTATCGATTATGCGAATCGATTTTTATCTCTCAATGTAATATCGATCATATATTATTAACTGTTATGTATGATCATTGATCATTATATGTATTTTAGTTATGTGTTATCGAAAAGCAGATTTCTGTTTCTTCTTTATGCTTGTTGTTTCTGTTTCTCTGATTTTGCAATTATAAGTTATCTCGTCCTCGGCAATTGCGTCTTGCCCATCGCTACCACGTGTTAAAGTCAAGGCTAGTCCTTGTCCTAGTTGCTGTTAACACATTCCAGGTAAATATTGGATTTTAAACGGTAGAAGTGCATCAATTTAGTTATGTATGACGTCAAATATGTATCCATTAATTGACTTCTATATGTTTTAGAAACGTTATAAAAGTTTTAAAAGAGTTATTTGCAGCAATTCAGGAATTACTCTTTGTTGCGCGAATATTCACGGACTCGATACAAGTTTAACGTATATCGAACACTAGTTTCGACACATTAATCGCGATACAACTGTGTACACGTCATGGCTTTTTTGTTTCTACGAAATTCCGTTACCAAGAAAGAAAAACGTGACTGAAAAATCCCTGTAGCGCACTTCCTGGTAGCCGCAATGATTCAGGATAATGACACAGACGGACTTACATATACGCGCGAGTTATCATTTTCTGTTGCTTGTTCACGTAATTGCCGCTTGCATGTAAGAGACCAAGTGATTCTCGTATCATCGGCTTATTATTTAAAACGTAAATAAATTACATAACTAAGAAATTCATTATACGCACTCAGAATGTCATTCAGATTCAAATATGATGGAAGAACAACCTGCGATTTTTTAAAAGTTTTCCAATTCAAGGCGTTGATAAAAAAATAAAAAGGATGAAAGAGAAGTAAGAATATGGATTGATCGTTCGATGATAGAACGCGTCGTGAAGAACTCGCTTCTCGCGGCTCTTCGAAGGTGTTGCACCGGGTGTATTCCTCTCACTGTACATCACTGATTTTCGCGCATGTACAACAAAGCTCGGCCGCGCCGTACGGACGGAATTCCCGTACACGTTCGCGCGAATATCGACCTTACGAAAGACCGCGAGTACTCTAGGAGAGCGTGACGAAGAGCGCAGGCGAACCGAGCGGAACGGTGATAGGAAATAGGAGAGAGAAGTATAGTCACCCTCGCACGAGCGAGAAGGAAAGGAACGAACGAAGGAGAAAGGAGACTGAGCCACCACATGCCGCGGGTCGATACTCTAGCACTGAACTCGCTGGTGGTACCCGGTGGGTGCACTTGTACCGGCGCGGGTGCACTCGCACCGAGGATGGAGGTAAAGGCTGTTCGCCCGGCATCACGAGCGACGAGGAAGTTCAGCATGAAGAGAGGAAAAGACGGAGATACGGGAAAGGAAGAGAGAACGAGAACGAGTAGGCATCCATTCGACGGACACTTGCACTCATGAATGAGGATCGAAGTTTGGGTTCAACTGACGTGTTGCCCTGCCGCGTAGGTCGTGGTCCATTGTGCTGTTTGTCACACATTTGTATTAAAATACGTAATATAACATTAATTAATTAATTAAAATTCCTTTGTTGTATGCCAATCTGATAAGTATCAGAGTTGGGCATAGTTGGCGATGGTCGCTGGATAATGATCCTAATGAGAGAAATGAAGTTTTTCCCGTGCCCTCTTTTGTCATATGGATTCCCGGATTCAGGGCGCGTTCTCTTTTGTAGTTCAAAAATCACAGCTTCGATTATAAAAGAAGAAATGTTGAAAAAGAATTTTGTTATGGGTAAACTTATTCCGCCTCTCGAAAGGATTCGACAGATGAAAGGAAGGCTTTTTACGATGGTTTCTTCAGCTCCGGTGCAGTGAAAAATATCAAAAATAATAGTTAGGAGCTAAGTTGGATGTTCGGTTCGAAGAGAGCTGCTGATGGTATTTCCAGGAACGAAGAAGTGAATTACGCTGGCGAGAGAAATTGCGCGGCCAGTTCATGTTATCTCGATAGGATCATTATTATTGGTTAATATTATCTGGGCCTCCTTGAACACTATAGATTTGAGATTTGCAACGTCGTTCTTCGCTATGTAGAGCTTTACTATTTTAGGTTCGTTTCCCAGCGAACTTTACACCTGCTTGGTTAAGAATAACGTACTCTCTTACTTCCACATCGCGTAACCTTCAGTTCACGTCGATACAAGCTGATGCGTCGGGTATAATATTGTAGAAGACAATGAAACGCACTTTCCAAATTGGCGCTTCACGAGATGGATAACGAATCCTCGCTAATGACTTTTTCTGCTGGAGAAGCACAGTTGCAGTCTCACGTGAATCAACATCCGCGTTAACGAGTTGACAATAAAGGCGACGCGAAAGCTGCAGAAAACAATTTATAACGTTTGAATTTTGTTCTTCGTTTCAAATATTCCAGCTTGAGACTGGAACGATTTCGATACTCGCGCGAGACGAGCGCTGCTCATCCGTAAATCACAACTCTTTCCTTTTTTACACTACCATCTGTATCAAATATTTGCATCAATTATCTTTTAATTGGAAAAAATTTAATTGGAAATAATATTGAAGGAAATCAAACGCCCATAAGTTGAATAATTGTAAAAATAGCTTCGCGGTTTTTAAATAAACTTCCTAAATCGCTTCTAAAGAGGATTTTAGCAAATAGTCTCTGACAATTTGTTTTATTCATAAAAAAGTGTTAACTCAAGGATTTCTCGAATCAATAAAGCCATTTTACACATACGTCTATAAGCGTATGACGCATATATGGAACGCGTAGACGCGCTTTAACAGTTTCAAGTGTTTCTTGATAATATAATGAAAGACAGCTGGAAAAACTTATTTTTCGACCTTTATCTGGCACATATATTTTTCTCTTCAAATTTCACAACGTTTCGACCCTTGGTTTGGGTCCTTCTCAAGTGAAAAATAATAACATTACATCAGCTCGGACATTATTAACGATGACATATATCGCATATACTGTCGGAAAAACTCTCCACGATAATCACGTATTTAACATTAAAATCATTGCAGATAAACGATCGTATAAAATTCTCATTGTTACACATCCGCCCAACTTGATGGTCTAAGGCACAATGGTTTCTTGATAATAATGATAGATACACATATCGAGTATTGCCAATATAGATATGACAATACTTAAGCTAATCTATATTTTGATAATTGTAATCTTCGTGCATATCAAATGTGAAACAACTCACTGGTGACATCTTGATGGTAATTTTTTATTACGATGATTGCAATAAATAATCCCGCACTGTTAAATATTAATAAAAAACTTTGTCGAGGGTCTGGAGATCGAGTTGCATTATTAAGAATTAATTTGAAAGGAGACAATTCTTACTTTCTTTAACTTGCACAGATAATCGTAGTATTGATTTTCGCTACAATTATTTTCTTTCGTGTCGATCATGATTATAACAATTAGCGCATTCCTTCGGAATGTTCACGTTGCTAGAATTATTTCCAGCTGCTATGCACGGATCTGTATTCTTCGTGTTAACGTTCGAAAAAAGATTCGTACTTCAAACACCGAATCGTAGAAAGTATAATGCTGAAACGGCGAGCATTCGCGAGTCTTCATCATGTAATGACTCACGGATTGCTGGATATGTAATTAATGCCTCGTTTCTCTAGAATCAAGTTAGGAAGTTCCGTATGATCATAGATGAGAGATCAAAGTTCATCTTTTCTCTCTCATTATCTGGCATACTCTTCCCACTGTTCCTCTCCGGAAACATTGTCAGTGCTTCTCGGTGCACGTGCACTGGACGGCGATAGCTCCTACGCTGGAACATGGATTTTATGACTAATGGCCTCGATTCGTCGTGTTCATCACGACATCACGGCGATCTCATCTTTGTTCGCGGAATAAATCACAGATCGTTCATTATACGTATATCGGCAGTGATACAGATTTTTCAGGATTGCAGCGGACTTGCGAGAGCGATCGATCGATTTTGCTCGCACGAGACGAGCAACACGTTTGCGTGGGCGCCGCGGAATGGAGACGCTGTCGTGTAATTACAGATGCGTCCTCACGCCAAGCTTTGCGTAATTGCATCGTCTGCTCCTGTGGCCTTTTATTATTGGAAGTCACGCACAAAAATTGTCATCTAAATGTCAAACCTACGAACAGCATGCGACTCATGTAACGCGAAAATGCATGAACGCGTCGCACGTGCGACGTACCAATCTATGAGATGAGATGAGCTATCTTCTAGAGAGACACCGTCGACACAAATTCGCGAATGATACTTTCTAAAACTGCGATCCTGATGCTCCGACGAATGCTTCAATATTTTCTTTCCTTTATTTTATTGAAAGAAGAAAAACAGGATAAAAACATATTCCTGAAATATTTGAAACGTCACCTGGATCGCAGTCTAAGTACGAAATAATCTATGAATATGGCGTGTCTTCTAATATTTATTAATACTTATTAATATTTCTTAAGATTTATTAATATTGAATTATTTTGTGACATTCTTATAATGGAATTATTAATATTCATTATTAAGAATTATTACATTGGAAATTAACGTTTAACTATTTTTGTTTTATCTTTCTTGCATCCTCTGCTGGAAAAATAATGTTCTTAATGTCGAGGATGTGGCACAGTTTTGGAAAATTCTTGTTCCGGTGCATAAAGTGCCGTGAGCGATGTAAATGTTTAACGAGATTGATTCGCACGACGCCACAAGATCGCCACACACCGTAAACTTTCATGTTTAGTATAGCGGCGGAATTATTTTAAGAGGAGAAAATTATGAGACCGTAATGTGTCAAATGCACCGAAATGAGAAGAAACGCAGTAATCTTTCTCTCATTCGTTAAATCCTGCCCTGTGCTCGGTACTTGTTTACATTTCTCAGAACAGCTAATTATACGCGATTGTTGAGAATTCTCAACAGCGATCTTAATTAAACAAAAGAGAAGAATTACTACAAGTATAGACAGGAATTACTAACATTTTATTTTGCCGATTCTATTTTAAAACGCGCAAGATATCACTGAAACAGTGACAAAGATAACAATAACAGTACTGCACATATGTAATAAATTTATTTCAATTGGAGTTGGATAAATGATTTGATTCGAATAATAGCTCGAATTTTTTCTCAGTGCTGGAAGAGCGCAGCGCAAAGCCCAGCCGCGTGCACGCGCACTCCGAATGCAGATTCCTGCGGAGTTGCTTCCGCTCGCTGTAATCGGGCGAGAAAATTACGCGCTCCCTCGGGAACGCGATATTCCCCCATAATTACTTCCTAATCGAGCACTCGCGCGGTGCGAGAGCGAACGTTTCAATTTATGGCGCCGAAGTAGCAACGCCTTTCGTACCGCAAAACACAGCAGTCGGAACCACTTTTCTTGATCCTTCCTCGCCGCTGCTATTTAAATACCTCCTCCCGTACTTCTGCCTTCGACTTCGAATTACGAGCGGCTGCGCCGCGCGTTTGTAACCCGTTCTCTCTTAATTTCTTGACAACATGAGGTTTATTTCTCATAAACTCAGGAGCCCGAGCCAGAAACCGCCGCGATTTTCTCTCGCCGCATCGCATATAGTCGTTCTATCGCGCGGCCTTGCATATACGCGATCTTTCTTGGCTTTTTCACTCCTCCACTCACTTCGATCATGCAAATCGCAAATCGATTGTCTAGCCAGCCGATTCGCGCGATTTGCAACAACAAGGGATCTAAGTCGAAGCAGCGCTCTCAAGACGTTGTTGCGGTACACACGACTATTAATTACCTCACGAAGGCTGAAGCAAATAAGCGCTTTCGAGACATTTGCCATTCATTATGTATTATTAATCGTATCCGTGAGAATTAATATCGATATTCTCCAAGATTATGACGTAATAAACTTTTGATCGGCATCGCGGGGAGTTACACTGACTGATTAAATTTTCATCGCTTTCTATGCAAATGTGTATCATAACAAACCTATACCTGCAAAAATCTTGAACCTCACAAATTATTATTGGATTTATTGCGTGTTTTCGTCGAGTACGTTATTCTCGACCGTGAATTTATTCCTGGTAAAACGACACGAATTCCGTTGAAAAGATTCCCTTGAAAAGAAGGGTCCAAAGATCATCGTCCTGTTCGAAACTTACAGTCATCCCGGATACCTGGGTCCCTGATCGTCGCTGACTAATCTCTCGTGTGCTCCGGCAAGGCCGTGAGTCAGCTGCGCGGTGCGTTGTACGCGCTCGGTGCAACTGCACTCGTCGTAACACTTGGACCGTGAAAGGAGAGTGTATACGCACTCTCTCTATTCCGCTTCCAGTAGATACACAAAGGGCAGGGACGGCCTCGACGTGGCATGCCTTCCTCGCGCGATCCAGCTCATCGCTATGTCGATTCACGTTATATACTTGGTCACGGCGTCGTCAGTTATGCAAACGAAAAATGTCTTTCTCTTGGCTAGAAAAACAAAAGAATTTTATCACGTAGCGTTGGCGAATTCTTTTCTACAGCGTTAGCCTGTATAACGTAGTAATAATAATAATAATAATAATTTCGTTTTAATTACATATAAATTATGTACAATGATAGATCATCTGATTTCGTTCACGATGTGCGAGAATCATCGTAATGTAAAGATGCGAAGTTTTACAATTCTACGCAGAATATTATTTATATTAATTCGGCACGCTATGATATACGTTGCTCGTGCGCGGAAAGGATATGTTTTCGAATATAGATATGACTATTCGTCAACTATTGTGCACATATTTTGTTATCGGTACATTTTGAATGCTATCAGCTGAGAGTTTACAAGCGAGCGACGTGATGGGCAATTATACTTACCCATACTATACAGTAGGTCAGCAACTGCGTCGCTCGGTGCACGTGTACTCGGCGAAGTCGTATCCGAGTCGTAAAGAGAAAATGTACATGCATTAGTGCAGCCTCGACAAAGAAACTCGTTTTTAATTGCGGCAACTTTTTCATGGAAAAAAATCCCATTGAGAATATCATTATAACACATCTGTTATCTATCCCTCGATATTACATGCCGTGTGCTTCATATATGTATATGCGGTCGGACTTTATAGTATTGAACAAAAACTCGTTAATGCGCTTTTTAGAGACAGTTTGCCGTACATTATTAAAATTACGTTAAGTCAAAAACTTGTGTGTGATTTATCGAAGTGTTTATAGGAAGTAGACAGCTGTTTTTACTTAATATCATTATTCGAGATACAAAGTATGAGACGCACACGCACGTTTCGTAGTTACATGACTTCATATGATATAATATAATCTGAGGATTATTACTCGTGATGACTTAATATTTTCCTGCTAATTGCATTTGAAGGGCGCGAGAGGGAGAAAGAGAGGAATTCAACATTGAGTATAATAACTATAATGACATGTGCTATGTTGTTGTAAGATAAACTATAAAGGAAATCAAAATAATACGTACATAGGCATTTCAGAAATAATCGTTCAATCGTTTTATTCATTTACGTAGATTTACAAGTGGATATATAGCTTCTTTATTTCTAAATAAATTTTAACTTCTAAATAAAGAATTTGAGAGCGATTAGAATGAATACGACGTACGTACCATTCGAAAGACTAAGGTTTATTGTTCTTATCATGATATAACAGTAGCTCTTTATTTGCCAAACTTATGCACGCGCAATGGATAAGTATAATGATATAGACGCTTAGAAATCATAACTTTTTCGCGTAATTCTAAAATAAGTTTTTATGTATTTAAAAGAATATTTTCCTCCAATATGTCGTTGTTGAAGGAATAAGATACTTGCGAAACTGGGAAGCATGGTGAAATTTATCGTATGTTACATGAGAAGGTGCACTTTCGTCTGCTTAATAATGCAGATGACCTGCGCTTGAGTTTTAAGCCCGTTTAGGCAGTCAAGAATAGCAAAGCGTTTTGTACATGTCGCTGCATCGTGCAACATGCAATCACATTTATTTTAAAAACGGTGAAAGATATTTATACGTTTAAGTCCGTCCACAAATGTTTTTTATCGCCTGGACAGTTTTTAGATTGTGAAATAAATAGATCGATCTATAAAATATTTCTCATCTAGGTGAAACTACAAATTCTGAAACTGAAATTCTTTTTCTTTAATCTTGCTCTTATTTGTGATTTGTAATTATTCAGATATACGCTTTCGGACATGGAAATATTAAATTAGAAGAAATATTATTTTATATTTCCATTAATTATATCGTAAAATAAGAATGTTGTCTGATTAACATGTAAAAATCATATTATTTATAAGTAAGAAATTGTTTTACGTCTATTATTGTTAACACATTCGCTAACCACCGTGCTGACGCGAGAATTTCAGTTGAACATTTCCAGAAGTCTATAGCTGAACGCCGCAAGGTTCTATTATTAAAATGGGAGTGACTATAAAAAATATTACTTCATCATATCATGTTTATAACTACTTGTTTAAAATTCAAACAAATTTAGATATTGGAAATGCAAGGTGAAAAGATTAAAAATTTATGTGCCAATATATACAACATTTTCCAAACAAAGATAGTGGTGGATCATAACGGATGTTCTTAGAACTAACCTAGATGCAATGGGCTCGGTAAACGAGGTTTTGGCGCCTGTATTTTCGCAAACTTTGTAACAAGTTGGTGGCGGTGCAACATGCATAGCAACGTGTTATTATAAAATGTTTGTAGGCGCCTATTAACTCGGTCAGCGCTTGCGAAGTACGAACCCATCATTTGAAGTGAACGTAGATCGCTGTTCAGTAGATGTCGTCACGTCAGTTGTCTTCAGTATTATAGGGTTTTGTGGCGGTCCCTAGTGATCTAGTGGCACGCCACATTAATGTCGAATAGTGAGGTAGTAGTACAACTCAACGATAAATGCGATATAATTTTTATTTAACGTCAAGTGGTATGTCTCCATGGCAGATGACGCTAGTTTTGTTTTCAAGTAATATAACACAACGATAAGTCGAAGAAACATTTTACTTATGACTAGAGTCCTAAATAATCAGAGAAGCGCAATCGTTACCCCCTCCATGCTTCCCATGGTCGCCATGTTGGGCCCGCAGCTGTCCATATGTACACACGCAGCTTGTCTATTTCGTCCAAGTAGGTTATGCAGAAACGTTGTAATTTTAATTCTGAACTTGTAGCAACGTTAAAGAGAAGTTAAAGTTTCGGAATATCACATTAAATTGAAAAATGGAGATCAATTTGGTAAGTAACATCGATATTTCGTTAAAACGTTAAAGAAAATAAAGTTATTATCATAATATGATAGTTATTCATTGTCTAGGAGCTGGCTCTTTTTAATAAAGGGGAACAACGATATAATAAGGCTCATAACATATCTATTCACGAATCAAATTCTACAAAGGTCAGTATTAATATAATGTATTCACAATTATAAAAAGTCAACTTAATATAATAATAATTTAATTTAATTATAATGGTTTCAAGTCGTTTGTTATAAATTATGTTGTAGATTTATTCTATTGAAGAAAGACATTCAATCTCTTCTATACTGGTTCGCAAAGTAAAATGTTGTACAATTGATGAACTGATATTACAGTGTAACAAAGCATCACAAGTTATTCAAGACTTAACAGTTGAGCGTAATTTAGGCTTGCAGCAGTTGCGTAAGATGTTCAGTAAGATTGTTCAAATGGAGAAGGCATTGCGAAGATTACAGCCTACTGTCACTAAAAGGAATTCCAATAAGTAACAAAGAAAATGTTGACAAATCTAATTATTGTGTCACTGTTTAGATATATTTAGGATAACTTTTATGATAATATATTTTATATCATAGTTGTAATATTTTCTTTAAAATAAATGACAATCGTACATAATTTGTTTAGTACTATTTTATTTATATCAGTCTTGTTACAACATAAATATTTATTCTTATCATAATATAAATACATAATATATACAGGGTGGTCCACATAACTCTTAACAGCTGAATATTTCGGAAACTATTTGTCAAATCAAAAAGTTGTTCATAAGAAAGTTTTATGTATTCGAGGGGCCTTTCTAACTACATAAATATGAAGTTACTCCCTGCCCCCCTCTAAGGGGGGCAGGGGGTAACTTCACAATTTCAAACGGGACCCCCTATAAAATGTTAGATGGTTGGGTTCTACGGATAAAAAAAAGTAAATTTTGTTAAAAACATTTTTTTGTCAGATGTTTCTGTTAAGAGATATGACGGTGTAAAGCTTCGGGCCACCCTGTATATATAGTCTTGTCAAAAACAATTGCACATATTAAGGATATCTAAAATGTATTTTGTTGGAAAAAAAACATTATAACTATAATTTTTGTTCACTTACGGTACGCCGGTTGCGGTTAGTTTCCCAACAGAATGTATTACGGGCTCAACATGGCGGTCAGCCAATCAGCAAGTGAGACGCCGATTGCGCTTCTCTGATTATTTAGGACTCTACTTATGACCATTCAATGAGGAATCGGACCAATTTGTATTTCCAAGTAGCGTGATTCAACAGAGGATCAGGCGGAGCGTTTATTCTTCGGTTTATTTCACGATTTAATAGGTCTTCGATGGGAGGAAGAAAGAATGAAGGGAGCGAGTGAGAGGCAAGTTCAAATTGCATTGCCTGGGCCTACCTCCTTATTCCGCATATGCGCACTTCGTTTTAGCCAACAGAAAATCGGGAGGGTTACGCTACTGCGGTCACGATGTGGGATAGTTGCGATGAGAGCGAGTGTAGTAAGCTGACTTCGACGAAGACGACAATCGATTGCACAAAGCCCGAGATGTTCGAGCCCACCGAGCAGGGAAAGGTGAGCAAATCCTTCGCGGGACGATTTGCGAGAGTGATCCTAACCAAATGACAACATGCCGGGATCGGGCAATGATCACGTTGCCGCGTCGTGTGAAATGACGTTTTACAAATTTGCATCCGCCCACATGTGTCGCCTCGCGGATTTCGCGGAAATTGATGCGCAGAAGATAAGTGCGAGTATCGGGAAAGCATTCGATTAATCGTACGAATGTACCTTTTCGTTCGGTAAAAAAACGCTTTGTCGTACCGTGTTTTTTCACCTGTGCAGACAGGTTAGGTCTGCAGTGCGCTTTGACATTTCGCAAGTGTATATTTAAGACCGTTTGTTTTTGCAATCACGAGTCTCGCCGAAGATTCGCACGAGAGAATCATCACGTTGGAGCACGGGTGATCGTTGCTCTTCTTCGGTTGCTCAGTGGTATAACTTGCCTTGATGTTTTCCAATCTGTTCATAAACGATTTATGCCTTCACTAAAAAAAAAATGAATCGATATTTGTGTAAATGGAAAATGTGGTATCACGGTTATGCAAATTGTTGTTTCACAAATGCCTCACTGATTTTGTGCAGGATCTCTGCATCCATACAGGTGTTGTGCTTCGTGGGGCAAACGCTAGGGAAGACGAGGTCCATAGTTCAGGCACACTTAATATCGTGGAATATGTAAGAAGTTTGTTGTCGTTAAAATTATCCAAGTATGAATATGTTGAAAAAAATTTATTAAACATTTATTTGTTTTTATGCATCAGAGTTTCGGCAAGTGCATAGAATGGAAGCCTGTGGAAGATTCAGTGGTGTCAGAGTGCCAAGATCAGGATCCGGAATGGTCCTTAGTGGACACGCATACGAGGAGAACGCGCACATCTTCGGAGGGCCCGGACTCCCTCGGACGTACAAGAACCGTTAAGATACTGTTCTCTGACTTGAAGTCATTTCGAGTGAATCACGGTGGACAGCAGCTCATATTCATGCAGAGGGATGGTACCACCTACGTTGCCTTCTTTCAGCTGTGTAATGCTGAAAGTTTTGTTAACTCGCTGAAAGGATTTATTAAATTCGTGAAATCGCGCTCCGACAAGAACCTGTATCTTGTGCAGGACGAGGTCGAGACTGTATTAAAAAAGTCCTTCGCCGAATTGGACCTGTTCCAGGAGAACACTTCCGATTACGTGTGGAAATTCGTGAAAAACCTACACAATCGTCCTTACGAGACAACGATGGAGGCGTTCAGCAAACTCGCGGACATCTGGTGTAAGTGGACGCATCAGCGTAGCTCGCTAGAGACACAATTGTTCTCGCATGTAATATATGTAAGTAAGTGTGCTATGGATAACATTATAGTGTACAAAGAACCGGTAAAGCGACCCGTTGAAGAAGCAGTTGCCGACTTGTTGAATCAGTCGTTCACACTGGAGCATCATCCGCGTATATCTGTAACCGTAGGATCCGTAGGCTCTACCGAGGAGTACGAAGTGATCGGAGTCGGAGTGGAGCTACCTGTGCGACCACCCTGTCCACGTGGTAATATGTTCGCAGAAATCAACGTTATTTTATTATAAATAAAACAGGATTTACGCTTTTAATTAATTTAATTTAATTTAATTTACGCTTAACAAAGTTTCATTATTATGTTAGGTGCGCCACTGACGGAGGACCAATGGGAGAAGTGCAAAGACTCGGAAGGAAGGATTACCGATCCGGAGGCCGTCAAAGAGATCATCTTTCGCGGTGTATATGTCACAATATTTCTCCAATAATATATTGATATCTCAAGAAAGTACGACGTAGTTCTATACACGTGTGTATTGATTTACATACTAGGGCATCTGTCCATCTATGCGTATCGAAGTATGGAAGTTCTTGTTAAATTATTATCCATGGAACTCGACGCATAACGAGAGACTAGAATTAAGGAGGAAAAAGACTGACGAATACTTCACGATGAAGTTGCAGTGGCGTACCTTGACGCCCGCGCAGGAAAGCCGATTTTCTGACTACCGAGAACGAAAAAGTTTGATAGGTAAATACAGATGGCGCAGATATTATAATTTAAAGATAAATGTGGTTTGAAATATCTTGAACGAAAACTCACGTATCCTTTTAACGTTATTTCAGAGAAAGACGTCAATAGGACAGACAGGACACATCCTTATTACACGGGAGATAATAATCCGCACTTGGAACAATTGTACGACATACTCATGACATACGTGATGTATAATTTTGACTTAGGATACGTTCAGGGTATGAGCGATCTTCTTAGTCCCATCTTGTTTCTAATGGACAACGAGGTCGATGCGTTTTGGTGTTTCGTCGGATTCATGAACAGAGTCGTAAGTCGTCGTCTCCAACGTTGTTGTTAGAAGCGCGATATCAATTCTCGCGACTTTTCACGGCGTTACGTTCAAGCAGGGCACTAACTTCGAGATGGATCAGAAGGGCATGAAGACACAGTTATGTCAATTATATACCTTGCTGTGCACGACGGAGCCGCAGCTGGCGTACTACTTGAACAGACACGATTCCGGCAACATGTTCTTCTGCTTCCGATGGCTGTTGGTGCTCTTCAAGCGGGAATTCAGCGCGATCGATATATTGAAACTGTGGGAGATCCTGTGGACGGATCTGCCCTGCAAGAACTTCCACATGCTGGTGTGTGCAGCTATATTAGACACGGAGAAGAATATTTTAATAGAAAATAATTATGGGTTTACGGAGATTCTGAAGGTAATCGAATGTTCAAGTGGCAATTTATTATTGACGATTATCCGTCCGCTAAAATCTTTCACGACTGCTATTGTTCACAGCACATAAACGATTTGTCGCTTCACATCGAGTTACCTTGGACAGTTGCTAAAGCGGAGGGTATTTACTATCAGCTTATGTCGGTGGCGGATCAGATTCCCGACGAGATCCGTGTGATGATCGGGCTGGAACCGTTGCACAGGGCGACGTCGATGAACGGAAGCGATGACGAGGCGTCCGGTAATAACACGCGAGTTAAGGAAGCTAGTAGCAATTCGAGGAGAAATAGTTCGAGCAGCGCCAATGTCACGTTCGGGGAGAATGAAGTAACGTTTGAACGTGGGTTGAATTTATCCTACATATGAGGTCAGGATTGGACCGTTATTATGATCCACTGAGAAAACGGTGACCGAGAGTCGAACGAAAAATCAAATTTCTTGCAATCTTTATCCGAGGTCTTACGTACATGCGTTATTTATGTAATATTATTGACAATAATTGACATCCGCGCGGCTTTCAACGAGATTAGATTCGGCATAACGGTTGAATGTTCCGAGAGATAAAGTATAAAATAGATGAAGATATGTTTTTAGAATGTATATTAGATTTGTTTCCCTGCGAATAATGCAGCCCTTTTCTTTAAAAGACACGCCACTATTATTTGTGATTAAGCTTGAGATTCCAAAGTGCAAAATGGATCTAATAGTTACAGTTTGAGAAGTAACTAATAGTTGCGTTGAATTTTGAGATATTTATAACACTTACTCTGTATCAAAGATAGAGAGAGAGGAAAAAAAGATATGTGCATACGTGAAGAATATGTAGGTACTTTAAAGAAACACGTAGAAAAGAAACACGATTCCTTTCTTACGACGATTCTGATGTGCAACTTTCAGATGGGTGGAAGCAAGATAAAGATGACAGCTCCAGACCTTGATAAGTGTTATACATGCATCACTCTCACCTAAGTTAAAGCGTCTTTTTTAGATTTGTATAAAGTCTCACAACAGTGCTGTATATTTCTAATAAAAATCACCTATTTAATCTTTCATAGACTTTTGTTATGCGGCTCCCTCATTGCCACTTGATACATCCCACATTCTTGTATGTACAGATTAATTCAAGGGACATAAAGATCAGTAAAAAGAAATTAAAAAATTTAATTTAATTAAGAATTATTGTAACTGAAAGTTTGTATTAAAAACTGCTGAAACATATTTTTTCCATTTTACAGTAAATCGCTATGGTTTATTGCGAAAAAGTAAAAGTTTAAAAAAGAAAATAATGGTGACATTTGATGGTAATAGACAAAGACGTTTGACGTTTCCATCACATCCACGAGCATTGTGTGAGCATAAATAACAGTGCTTTTTCATGTGCTGGCTAATTTTTGATTTGTGTAAAACGTAACTCGTGTTGGACGTGGTACGAAGCCTGTCGCGACGATGCCACAGAAACAGCGGAAAACGTTGAGGAAGAGAGAATACGTGAAGTACGTGAAATTTTTGAGAAAACAATTGCGTCGTCGTGTTGAGGACGTTGAGGTTAGGTCTGCGAAACAGTGGGAAGGTTACCTGGAGCACACTAGCACCTTCGACACGCAAGAAGCAGTGGTGATGGACACGATGCAGGCGGACGCTTTTTGGAAAAATTATGCAACGGCTCAGGAATGGCAAAACAGGTTTGTAAAGCGAGTATAAAATTTATTCTATGTTATTATTCCTTTCCTGTCCATATCTTGCATGTTTGTTGACAGAAAATTTGTAAATAATGTTTCGTTATAATTGACTGTGGGAAAAATAACTACAGTTTGATTATAGCATCGGAGAAAGCTTTCTGGCAATCAATCAATCAATTCTAAGGCAAATTCTTGCTTCTTACAGGCACAACATAACCTGGTGGAGATCGCGTTGCATAGCTCTTGAGCAAGAGAATGAAATACTGCGAAATAAGATAAGGTCGCTGGCTCGTCGTAATCGCTCCTCTGTTAGCACTAAGAAAACTCAAGGACAGTATTCTCATGAGATGGAAAATGATGAAGATGAAGAGACGCAGGAAGAAGCAGCTGCCAATTCCAGCGAAAATCTCGAGCTGAACGTGACTGAAGATTGGCTGGCCTTTTTGGAGAAAAGCGAGAGGCACAGGAGAGAAATGCAAGAAAGACGTAAATCTGAAGAAAACGTGACTCCAAAGAAGAAAAAGGGAGTGAAAAAGGAACCGGTTACTGTTAGCACTCCTGAGACTGTCCAAGCTAAGAGAAAAGAAGCAGGGTTGTTGTACGGCGATGCTGCTCCCAAAATATTAGCGATGGAAGCTGCCCTGCAGGTTGCAGCAAACAGATATAAAGATTTAACAAGTCCCCAATACTGGCCCAATATTCCTCTTAAACCGTAGAACTTTTAGCTTTAAATTGTTGGACGTTTAAAGCCAGCTTGATTATCTAATCTATATATATATATAAGTATAATATACTTAGCATATTGTCTGTAAAATATATTACTATTTTATATTTTTCGAATATATTTTTCATAAGATGAGGATTAATAACGTTACCATTTTTTTTCTTATACTTTTTGCGTCTCGTTGCATCCTATTATTGACTGAACATTCCTTGGCCGCCGAACGGAATGATCGAGAGATGGCAGGTTAGGTTAAATCTTGGAATATTTATGTCGCGTACTGGAGAACGGTCGGTAATAAATGTGATGGCTCATATTCAAAACGACGACAAAAGCGCCTTCAATGTGGCCTCTCAGCCACATCAGGTGAGTTTTAAACCGCTTTTAGAGACGCTATTATCGTTGTACGCGTGCTCTGAATATGAATGTATGTATATGTAATTACGTAATTATTAAGTTTGATTGTGATCTTTGAATATCATTCGTAAATCGGGAAAGAATTCTGTGTATCCGAAATAAACTATTGCAATCAATTTATAACATCATTTGCAGCTTCTTTTAATATAATGAATTCATTTCTGTTTTGTTTCAAGAATTAAGGGGAAGCTGGAGTTGCTAGTGAACTATTTTTTCACTATAGCGATGGTAATTGCAGTTTCGAAAATTCTCTTTATTGCTTGTGCAGAATAAAAAATCCTTTTCCACAAATGAAGTATAGATAGAAAGAAAGTCCGCTCTACAGGACTTTATATTCAAAATGGAAAAAAGTTAGAAAAGACAAATGCAAGTTTTTAACTTTTTTCCATTTTGAATATAAAGTCCTGTAGAGCGGGCTTTCTTTCTATCTATACATCATTTGTGGAAAAGGATTTTTTATTCTGCACAAGCAATAAAGAGAATTTTCGAAACTGCAATTACCATCGCTATAGTGAAAAAATAGTTCACTAGCAACTCCAGGATCACCTTAAGCATCTGCTGTCTTCGTGTTAGACGTATCGTAATATCGTAATGATTATAAAGTGGAATTGTGGGTAGTTCTTTACTCCAAATGTTTCGATATCTCAAGACTCGCGATTTGCATTTTGGGTAAATTCGACGTTCGAATAGCCACAGTTACGAAGTGTCATGGCGGATGCATGGTTGCATCCGCATCGCGCTCTGTGTTTTATATCGTATATTTTGCAATCGTATCGTCCGAAAGTGAATTTCGCGCACGGGAAATCGGTAGCGGGCTCTCATATTAAGCGTGAATAAGTGAATAAAACGTCGACCGCTCGTCGTAACATGTTAAGTTTTGTATACAATTCGTGTTGTAATGTCGCGATTCCAATTGTGCCGGTTACGCCTACATCCTCGAATTCTTGTCTCCCTTTCGCATATTTTACATTAATTGTTATCTCGTTGAAGTGCGAAGAACCGATTGCTGCATAACCATCGATCATTACCAGGTATGCATATTTCAAATTATAGATATTATTTCGATATTGAGTAATTGTTTTGTTTATTGTACTTTCTGTACTTGTTTCTATCTCTGTACAATTCCACTTGAACGATTAAATAGAAGCTAACTTCATGTTGATGCTTCGAGCGTTTCTATTTTTCGAGAATCGCAATATTACTTTTCGATAAATATCGATTGGCATAGTTAGTATAGTAATGGTGGATGAACAATCGTGTTCGTGTGCGCTCCGCAATTATCATTTAAAAGTAAATCACGAGAAATTATCAGAAGCGTCTTTATTATTTACGTGTGAGTAAACAAATGAGTAAACGGATATATAAAACCAGACACTTTTTCATATTAAATATCGTGTACAATTCCCACCGTAACATTGCAATTTTTAATATCCGCCATTTTCTTGAAATTGGCCGCGATTGGCCTCATGTATATACCCAGTAAGCAAAATGTGTGCAATCTGCCAGCAGATTGGCAACAGATTACTGCAGAAGTTGATAGCAAATTGGCATCCGTTATGTCCGCATTAGGACAGTGATCCGCCAGCAGAGCCTGCTAACAGACTCTGACAGCAGATTGGCGGCAGAAACCGAGCAGGATCTGTTAACATTTGACGGCAGATTGACAGCAGAAACCGAACAGAATCTGCAGCTTTTGGCCATTCATATTTACGATATATTAAAGCATGTGTTTACTTTTAACACACTATAAATTGGCATTTTATATTACCATGTGTTAAAAGAACGCATTTGTTTGTTTGTTAAATTAAAGTACATTTGGCTTGATGTGTCTTTCTGACAGTTCGTTGCATAATCTCTCTCTTATTGTTAATTTATTCTAATCCGAAGTCCGAATTTTGCTTTCGAACTTCAGATTGCTTGTGGCGTGCGTGATCTACATGGACGTTGTCCATGGGAGCCTCTGTGCCGCAAGTGCAAAATTTTCAGAAAAATTAATATTATCATGCCAAGGCGCGTATATTAACTTATATAACTGTTAGGCTAAATCTTAACATCGAGTAAGAACTCGACGTGTGCACCGCATAGCGGTGCGGAGCGAAAACGCATATTCATAGCCGTGTAAATTTGAATACTGTCAAAAGCTGCAGATCCTGTTCGGTTTCTGCTGCCAATCTGCTGTTAGATTCCGCGCGCGCGGATCTTGCTCGGTTTCTGCTGCCAATCTGCCGTTAGATTCCGCGTGCGCAAATCTTGCTCGGTTTCTGTCGACAATCCGACTTCAAGCCATGTTTGCAGATTCTGCTCGGTTTCTGCCGCCAATCTGTTCTTAGATTTTGTGAGCAAGCTCTGTTACATTTCTGGCACCAATTTGTCGAATTAATCGTTAATAACAACTTCTGTATCAAATTTGTTGTCTTTTGGCTGGCAATAGTTGATAGCAGATAGTTAGCATCATCTGCTTTCGGCAGACTTGGCTATCTGGGTACATACATCCTTCAAACAACATGCTCTTTCCGGAAAAGTGCAACGGACGCGCGGCCATCAGGTTATGCACATGCACATCGTCGTTAATTAACTACACTGATTACGTCTACCCTTCATCGATATTTCGATTTGGATGATAATCGTGGCTCTGCAAATAGAGGATGAATGGCCAAGATCAACACGCGCGAACACACTTCCCTACGGAGTGAGTAAAACAAAATCCCAAATCACTCGTAATCGCGTGCGACTGCGTGGTCGATCGACAGAGGTTAGATGCGAATAAAACCTCCGATAAAATTCACAAAAATCGTATCCGATCCGCGAAAATCGCGGGCTTATGCGCGAAACTCATAGGGCCCGGTTGAATCTCGGCACGTACGTACGCATTAAACGCCCGGGACGCCGGGGTGCGAGACCTCGACCAATCGCGCCGGAGGCAATATCAAGTTGTTTCGCCGAGCGAGTCGCGCGGCAACGCGGCGCGGCCATAAATGACACCTATCATATGAGATATACCGAGGGAAGCAATTAATAGCTTATCTAAACGGCCGGGCAATTACATTCACATATTATTATTACTCGAATCAGAAATAATCGATCGGCAGCGGCGCGACCTGAAGAATGATATTGCCTCTCGCGACGCGGTTGCAACGCACGGTGCAACGCACGTGGGGACAGGTGCACGTGCACCGACACGGCGCGAGTCGGAAAAACGACGGAGGAGGGAGGGAGGGAGGGAGGAGAAAGCGCGCGACTACGGAGATTCTACGCTCGCGTGCGAGCAGAGAGACAGACTTACTGCTTGCTGGCACCTGTTAATTTTATTGTGCGTGTACGCGAAGCACGGACGCTCTTACAGTTTCTAAGTAATGCCGGTACTGGGAAGTGCTGAAAGCACGCAGCAAAAAACTACATGCCCTACGCATATCTCGCGTACTTACGCGAGCCACTTAATAATCCAGTTATCGCGAAGACGTTTACGCATTTATCGCCACGACGATATCCTGCGAAGGGCAAAAACCCCGAGGATGCTGGCGCGGCCATTATAGATCACGCGGGATCCTCCGAAACCGGGAGGAAAGCGCTGAAAAAAATCTGCATAACGTATAGAGCCTCGTCTATTAGCGTCGCGCTTCGGTAAATGCATCGTTTGCGACGAAGGCGGTCGCTGCGATTCCATCGCATTCGTGTAAAGCCGTCTCGAGTTGAATGTCTGCGCGGCGCGTACCATGCCTCTGTAACTCAATTACCGCGCATTGTGTTCGTGCCTTTGGTACCACCACGACGCGTAGATTTACCGTATGCGCACGACGAAGGCGACGGCGACGGCGACAACGGCGACGGGAGGGTTGTTGCGCGCGTAACTTGCCCATGGTGTATCAAGGCCGTAACTCCTGCATGGATAACGCGCAGGTAAAGTAGTTGATATTAGGTATTCAGCCTCTCGTAGTCAGCCTCCTTTGTCGCTGATTGAACGTGGCATTGCTAGAATGTCAGGAGTCCCGAGAAAGCGCGAACCGCGAAGGTCCCGCGTATATATCGCGCGAACGTAAACGACTTCGACACACGACGTGCCTGATACTAAACTGAAATTAACAGAACTGTGTTTTGTCGCAACAATAATAAGTATTACAAGAAACAAAGTTCTCGCGAAAGCAATTGACGTAATGTCCAATTGCCTCGTAACATTAATCAGATTTACGCGAGTAAATTACGTTAATCAGTGAACGCGAGGAAATTACGTTAATTGACATCGAGACACATTTCCACGTTTGCTGCGATGTAAAGATTCTCGTGCGTGAACGACGCGTTTCGATAAAGGACATTGTGTCGCCGGATAATTCAGGGAGATAGAAGACAGGTTCGAGATAGATCGCGGAGGGGAGCGCGAGGGAGAACCTGGTCGGATCGTCAGTGCGTTATCTGTAGACGAAGCTGCGGACAAGGGCCGTAGAATTCTGGAACCAGTTCGTGAGACTGCGGCATTGATACCGTCCGTCCTGGGAGAAAGCGCCTAATTATCGAAATAACGCGTGTCGATACCGCTCACGTGTCGGACCGAACTTTATCTTCCGCTACACTCCTACAGGATAGCCTCGTTCCTCCTCGAATCTAAATTATTCTATGGGGTTTTGTATCTTTCACGAAGATAAATGTGGACACAAAGGGGGAATTAAATTCGTCCACATTGTTTATGTGAAGGTGGCAAAGTGCGCTCTAATTGAGATTTAATAAGCTTGAAAATAAAAAATAACGCACCGAGTTACCGATAAAATCGACGATCATCGTTCTAACGATTTCATGATGATTATAAATGTACTCCTGATATTGCATGCAAACATACTCAGTATATGTATGCATGACGTGGCTCTGGCTTGGCTTCTCCGCATCATGCTAAATTATTTATTTTTATTCGAGGTGCTATGACTTATAGGCTGCAAGTTTCCAATCAGTGTAGAACACGTAACATGCAAAATGTCCTTCTTCTCTTTTCTCGGTAAACCGGTCGGTCCTACGCGAAGTAGCTGCACACTCAGAAGAGTCGCTTTATATTCCCTCTACGACTTTCATTTAGATCTTTATCGATCAACTTTCACGGTGCGCTCGCGCGTATTGCACTTCATTGCTTTACTTCTGATGTCCGTGGAACTTTCGCGCGAATACAATATCGAGGACTCGTATTTTAAATCCGCTTTTCGTTCCGTTACATCGATGAGAGTCGAGCTTTCGCGCTATCGCTATAAATATCAATTAACCGCTAACGAGCCTGATAGCATTACAATGCGCCATTAAATGTGACCTATTACAAGGTTTAGCAATTAATATTGAGAGATCTCAAATATATTATGTATACATTAGAGAAAGCTAGGAAATCTCTGAGAAGCAGTACTGTGCAAAGACGAGTAACAGGAATAACTTATGAATATGCATACGATTCTAGTACTTGCACATCAAATGACAAGTTATACTTATTCGGTTTTTGTTTTAAGAAGAAGAATTCCACAAACTGCATTTTGTTAATGTACTTTTATTGCTAATGTACCTTTGCACTTGTACGTTTTTGCTAAACGCACGGCGGAAATAAAAATTGTAAAGTTGATACATCCGAATGCGCACTTTTGTAGTTATGGGCTCTTAAAGCAATTTGTCTTCAATTACCGAGAGACACGCTTCCCGGACGAGATGTGAAAAAAAGCCGAGAAGCACTCGTTTTCGGCGGAGTGCTCGGGATCTCACCTCTGCCTCGTCGATTCCCAGAGGTCGCACACCACGACTCACGTGGGCCTTTTTTCTGCGCGCAATTTCGCCCTCGTCCGCCCTCTTGCCGTCGCCGCATCGCGCTCCAGAATCGTCCTACCGTGCATTTGCAATCTCATTGGGACGTTTTAAGGCCCACCTTTCGTGCAAGATGGCGCAGTCGTGAAACGAAGGAGGAAAAAGAATCGCGGCGCGGCCACAGGGCGGGAAGGGAGTGTGCGCGTTTGCTTTTTATCGCGTTCGTGTCATTAGCGGCCGCAATGAGTCCTATAAGTTCGTATCAGAGACCTGCGCCGAGAGAGGCTCCGCGGACTCCTCCTTGGGAGGACGACGTGGACGAGGACGCCGCGGAGGCACCTACAACAGCTCGCCTTATTAGGTCTCTACCTCCCCCTCCGCCTGACCCCGCGTTGCTCTTTCCACCCCTAACTCCTCCTGTAGCTCTTAAAATCATGGCTGCACGTAACCGTCTACTGATTATATGGATTCGGCGATGATTTCTGATGATGCCCCCGACCCCCGAAATGGTAAAATAATACAGTGTCGTGTCCTAGCCCGGACCCTTTGGGTTCCGTGGGCCGGTTCGTTAGCGGGGCCTTGGCGCGAGGCACCCTGTCATTATGCGGCTGGTCTCCATCACCCCCACCAGTATCCAATTTTCGGCGCCCCTCCACAGCGCGGACCCGACAAATCCCCCTGTACCGCCGCCGCCCTCCTTTTTTTTTTGCCCCGCGTGTTCTTCTCTCTTGCCTGGGGCTCGTCTCTTTCTCCGGCACTACTATTCTATGCTGTCGCTCTGCGACGTCGTCCGATGTTTGTGCTGTGCGTCGCGTGAATCGTCGTCGTGAGAAAGTATCACGACCTCTTTCTTTCTCTCTTCCTCTTGTGTGTCCGTGAGCGCTTTCTGCCGGTCGACGCAACGATGCATCCGAGAACGCACGTTACGTGTCCACGGTTGTTAACTCTTTTCAGAGCGAAATAGGAAGGATTCCTTAAAATATCACGAAACTCCACGAAAATTGTATTTGTGACGTTTGTAAATGCTCTGCACCCTTTTGGTCATCATGTCTTTGTGAAATAAGATACTCCGCATTCAATGCCGTTTGTTGCATCGAATTATGGGAACATACCATGTTCACCTCTTCATTGCAGAATGATTTTTAAAGAGAGAGAGAGAGTATTACATAACGTTGAAATCGATCTAAAAAAATAATGCAGAAAAGAAAATCTTTAACAGTAGAATTAAAGAAAAAGAAACAAGTATAATGTCTCTGATCGATACAAGTGCAAGAAACGAGATAACGTAAGCAAATATCTACGATTATCGCGCTATACCATAGAATTAGATATCTCAACTTCCATTTTCTTACTTCTGGACACTATTTTTGCGAAACCCGAGTGAGTTGCGCACGCGAAACATAAGAGGCAGTCACGACTACTGGTGGACATTCGAAACTCGTAACTCGACCGCGCGCTGACTTCATCTGACAATGCCGTCGTGTCTACGCTTACAAAGCAGCACTTCGAGTCCCTTCTCTTTCTCGTTTCTTTGCATAATTGGATTTCTTCGACATTAGGAGCAATTTTAATCCCATGATAAAATTGCAAGAAATACATTATCATAAAGCCTCTGTAGCTTTACAAGCTGATTTTTTTCTGCGTAGAATTCTATTTAAATAGCATTTTACTCACACGCAGAGTGGAAATTTGGTACGTTTAATGACATTTGTTTTAAACAATTGTTTATTAGTGACATTTATCATACAAGAACAACAGTTTCATTGGGGATTACAGTATTGGGACGACCGACGATTGCTAATAAGCTTCGCCGGAAGTAGACCGACGAAACCGCGCGGTTCTATTCGTATTTTTCTAAAAGTCCGCAGTCCAGCATCCTTGGGGAGCCTTCGTCCTTGGGGTGCCTGCTTGCTGCTGGTGTAGGTGGTCCCTGCGACCGGCAATCATTTCGCTTAATGACGAGAGCTCGGTCCTCTCCTTTCTTCGGTCTCAGATTATCGCGCTGTGGTTCTTACCTTATATCTACGGACCACTTTGGTTCCTTCCTCTTCTTTTGCGTCTTCGTCCTCTGCCCTCGCTACCACCCTTTATTCCCGAACTCTGTAATTTTCCTCTAGCGACCGTGCCACCACGTCGCACTGAAATTGGTGTACGGTGGAACGATTTCGTAGAAATGTTCGTCGTCGCTAAAAGGGGGGAATCTGGCACGACGGTGACGATGGCACTTCCATCGCGAGTTTGACCTCCGAAGAGGGGAAGGAGGAGCTCGAGGTAGAGAAGGAAGAAAAGATTGGGCAACGGAGACGAACGGGCCGAAGGAGAACGACGAGAATTAGGAGAGGAAAGGTAATAAGCAGAGGAAGATAAGAGGTGAAGATCGGAAGAGAGAGGAAGTCTCCCGTTCCGAGAAGAGTCGTTTGATGAAGAATCGTTTCGCCAGTACCGAACACTTCTTCGTTTTCCTCTCGGCAGAGGTTTGCAGGTGCACCAATCTCTCGCCCTGGTGCCGTAGGGGTGCAGGCAAGCGTGACAACACGCAACATTTCTTTCTATCATGCCAAAAATGATACACATTGGGCGCAGATGGAAGTCATTATTATTACAAAGAAGCGTTTTTGCTGCCGACCGTCTGTCGATGCCGGGGCCACCCGTCCAGGACACGTAGATACGTTGACGATTTACCGAGAAGCTCTTCTCCTGGAGCTCGCGAGCTCGTTCGCGCTCTCCGGATCGAGTGATGCACTTTGCGAACTGAAATTCGACGCGCACATTCCCACGTCATTAAAGCTAACTACGTGCCGAATCCAGAATTACGCTCGCTGCCTTCGCGGAACCGGCGCCGGCGCACCGACAGGTACGAAGCGCATCGCGCTAATCGCGTGTCACTTCCCCGCGTATTAAATCTCCCGAAATTGACTTCCGCGGAAACGCTTTGATCTCCTCGACGATATTTCGTGTGTCCTCGGTGATTATACGTACATACGCGCGCGCGCGCGCGCGCGAGCATGATCTCTGCTCGCTCCGCTTCCCGCACCTGCGAGAAAAGCCGGGCGGTGCGCCCGTCGGCCGAGCAAACAATACGGACGATGATGCACCGTCCCGGGCGCATTGTCCGCCGTGCGGCGAGTAGTAGTAGGCGGCGGATTTATCTGCCTACTCGTAGAGTCAGGTAGAGGGACGAGGGAGAAGGAGAGAGGGATAGATAGAGGGACGGAGAACGAGAGAAACCTCAGGGGTCCTCGACCCCCGGGACACGTCGCGTCGCTGTGCGGCGGCCGGCCGGCTGCCGCCGTCGCCGCCGTCGGAACTGATGGATCTTCCTTTCGTTGCGGGCCGATTTCGCGCCCGGCCAGTGGCAGCGCGGTGATCTACCAGATATCGATGAGCTCGCGGAATAATAAACCGCCGAGCGAGTTCGCGCGCGCTGTAACTCGGCAACTTCCTCTCGCGCTTACGCCGATCCTCGGCGGCTCCGGAGCGGAGCGTATTAGCGAATGATCGTAATCGCCGGTTGCGTCCGCGAGAGTCGGGTACGCGTTGCGATTCGCGACGCTTCGACGGTGATCGGCGATCGGCGCGCTCATTAGCCCGTCGTAATTATTATCGTAAACGTTTAACTTTCAATTGCCGCGTGATCGAGCGGCTCGATGCCTATGCCGGCAACGAGGTTTTGCAATCGAGGAAACGATGGCAGTCTAGCATTAGCGGTATCGCTCCGCATCTCACTCGAGAGCACTGCGATTTTTCACCAGGTTACGATCGCGACCGTAAGGGATATTCTATGATATTATATCGGAAAGGATATCGGGTACTTTGGGCGATCGAGCTTATTACGTCGCAGGAAGAAGTACTCTCATCGTATGTTAATCGTGTGCACAGCATTTGCTGCACAGATACGCGATACGCATGAGCAATGCTAATGTAGAACGTAACGTTATTGCATCTGGCTCTCTTTACATAAGCAAAGAGTTTGTAAAAAATAATAATATTGTAGATAATTAATTTTAACTTATATCATCTGCGGCCGCTGACCGGCTACGATGTAAATCTATTGCTGATCCATGCACATATATATATATTTTTTTGCGAAGTGTATCCTTCATTAACTTGGTTTGTTATACTATACTGGCCATATTTCATGTATCTCTCGTGTATATAATACCGCTCTAGCCTAAACGTCAAAATTATTATACCGGAAAACGTGATTCGCAGTCTCCAACGTATTATAATATGAGCGTCGTCATTAAAAATGCAAATTCGCGATAAAAATCTTGCGTTCATTCAAGAATCATCAAAATTGAGTCGTTGAGTATTACGTTATAATAATCCAGGAAGTTTTAAATCCCGCGATTTAATTTCAGATTTCACAACACGCAGCAATTATACTTTTTATCTTATTGGACTTCATATCATTAGATGCATGTAACATATTAAGCAGACGTGTTATTAAGTAGCTTTTTTTAACTCTGATTCATCAATAAGGATTTCTATTTAAAAGCTGGCATGTTCCCGTAGTCGTTCTTCTCAGCGTGTCACGAAATTCTGGGACTTTTACGGCTTGTTCTGTCTGATCTTAAATCATTGAACGATTCATGCGACACATTCGAGGAGACTTTTCCACCGAACCCTCTCATTGTAGGCCTGCTGCGTTGAAATGCGTTTCTGGGTGATCTGGCACGTTTCCGTGGATGCTTTTCCGTTCACGTCACGAAATTCCGGGATCTTCGCAGTTTGTTGCGGTTCGATCTTGAGGCATTGGACAATTCGCAGGGCGCATTCCTGTGGCTCTAGGTGTCTTTTTCGTGAGATTCGCGTTTCTAAGATACGGCACGTTCGCTTTTCCTGTCACGTCACGAAATTCCAGGACCTTTGGCACGGGTGTACAGGAGGCTCGTAGGGCCGGGCGCGGAATGAGCGCCGACGGTAAGTCAGTTCTTCGCATACCGAGAGCTCAGGTAGGTAGGTAGGTAGGTAGGTGGGTAGGCAGACGGCGGAGAGAAGATGAAGAAGGAGAGGAAACGGTGGGTGCGAGCGAGTTGGCATGCGAGCAGGCAGCCAGGCAGGCAAGCAGGCAAGAGAGTTTGGTATGGTCTAGCTGCTCGCTGCCGCGGAGCGCGTTGAATGCCTGGGCCCCGGTGTATCGGGGCCCGGTACCAGCACCGCCGCTCCCCTCTCCAAGATGGCCGCCGGTTGGTCCCAGCCGCGAGTCCCCCTGACCGAGCCAGGCAAGTCCGCCGAGTCAGGGGAAGGGTAGGCCTTGCAGGTGCCGCCATGTCAGTGCATGCCTAACTTCGAACCCGCGCGGAACGGACGTTGGGCCCGAGAACGCGACACCTCGTGCTACCGCCGTGCTTTTAGGGGCCTGCTGTATCAGCCCCGTCGCAGTTTGCGCCTACGGATCGTCGTCGTCGACGTGTAGGACCGTGCCGATTCCGTCGTCCGTTAAAAGGACGGAATCGACGTGCATAACGGTCCTCGTAGCGCGATACCGAAAGTGTTCTTCTCAATCGCGAAGCTCCAGCCGAAGACATCGACGCGTGGAAACAGAGACACGTATGTCGGACAGCACGCGTTCTGCTCTTCAGAATCGTGGGCAGCAGCGTTATACGCGAATTGGGAGCATCTCGTGAAACCGTAGGCGCATACCGTGTTATACTTTCGTACATTACTTTCGTGTACGAGCAAGAGCGCATATATTTGTACCATCACCGGGACCGACAAGTGTGCGGACGAGTGTCAATTGACGGTTCAGAGTACGTCACTCTTGCTTTCAGAAGACGGCGTGCCGGTAGGAACATCATTCGCGACGTTTGTTTGTATTGCTACTCTCTTCATCGTTGATTCAACGACAGATTGAATTCTCATTCAGTCATCAACTACGGCTCAAGTTTGATCGACGACCTGGAACACAGAAGCGGTCTCACATGCGACCAGCGAGGATGACAATGACAACGACCGGCTCGGGACGCTGTGGAACGAATTAGGCGCGCTGTGTTCAACAGAAACAAGAATCCGCAAGAGGCGCAAGACCACATCGGGAGCGAGAACGTGTGTTCCAAGGACAGACGCGCGGGATGTCCGACGGAACGAGACATGACGACCATGTATGACGCGAGGCGACCGTGCCGGGTTCACGACCGGTCGTGCTGATCGTCCAGTTATCAGGCTGCGAACCTAACACGAGGAATGTGCCATATCTCGCTGCCAAGATATTCCAGTGACAGCGAGTGTAGCGGCCAGCACGATAGTGCCTAGAGCTGGCAGAAGCCAAGAGAGTTACTTTGGCATCGTAGCCGAGAACAACGCGAGGAGTAGGAAAGAAAGAGAGAAGATCGAGAGACGACGAAACCTAGAGTTCGACTGTGTTCGTCCGAGTAAAGGAATCCCTCCGAGAGGCTGGTATGTGTTCGAGGACTGTACCAAGGAACAGTACGCGCGGCTACGGTAAATCGACGCAGAGAGGCAATCGCCGGTCCTGAACGCGAACGTACGTTCTCCGCGAAAGAGGGAGCAATGCTACGTGTGTGTACGCGCCGGTGGAAGTGATAAAGTCGCGAGAAGAACCCGAACGGATAAAATTAGTGGTTTGGTGGTTGGTGTTGCTGGTGCTAAAAAGGTGGGTGATAATACGTAAAGTGGCAAGCCGTTGGGAAAAACGGTGGTCTCGTGGTTTACATCGTCGCGGACGAGAGAGAAACGGTCGTGTCAGAGGGTGGACATTAAGCGAGGAGGTGCAGAAGTGCATGAGGACTCGGTGTCGTCAACGGAAGAACGCGAGGAATAATAAGATTCGTTACATCCGTCATTGCGCTCTCTCGGCCACTCGCGAATAGCGGCCGCGTAGGAATGGAAAGGTCGAGATAATATCACGAGAAGAGGGAGAGGAGGAGGTGGAGGACGGCCGTGGCGGTGTTGGAGGCCCCAGGATGCGGCATCTGCTACTGTTCCTCGTCCTGGGAGCGACCCTCGCCCCGGGCACGCGGCCCGAGCGCGTGAAATACCTGGAGGTCTCCGAGAATGCGCGGCCGGGTACCAGAGTGGGTTTCATCGACGCCGAGAATCCGCCATATCTGATAGTGTCGGTGCCGGGCTCGTCGGTCGAGGCCGACCTCATCGTCGATCAGGCGACGGGTGAGATAAAGACGAGGGTGCCGTTGGACCGCGAGACCCGTCCGTCGTACAGCCTCGTGGCGCTGCCGCAGAGCTTGCGGGTCGTCGTGAAGGTCCTCGACGAGAACGATAACGCGCCGACCTTTCCCGTGGACCACGTGGACGTAGAATTCCCGGAGAATTCGCCGCGTGACGCCAAACGGGCCCTGCCGCCGGCCAAGGACCCCGATCTCGGCCAATACTCCACGCAGCGCTACGACATCGTGTCCGGCAATTACGGTGACGTCTTCAGGCTGGCGCAACATCGCGGCCGGGACGGTGTTCTGTACCTGGACCTGCAGAATTCCGGATTATTGGATCGGGAGGCGCGTTCGCATTATCATCTGGTGATCGAGGCACTGGATGGCGGCACGCCGCCGCTTCGTTCGCGCCTGCACGTCAACGTGACAGTGCAAGACGTCAACGACAATCCGCCCATCTTCAACCAGACGAGCTACGTTTCAAGCGTGCCGGAGAATGCGACCGTCGGCACTCTGGTGCTGGCGGTGAACGCGACCGACGCCGATGCCGGCGAGAATGGCCGCATCGAGTACTCCATCAATCGCCGGCAGTCCGACCGCGAGGAACTGTTCCGCATCGATCCGGAGACGGGAACGGTCTATGTCAACAAGGCTCTCGACTTCGAATCCAAGGATCGGCACGACCTGGCGATCGTCGCTCGTGATCGTGGTGCTCAGCCGCTGGAAGCTACCGCTTTCCTGTCAGTGCACGTAACCAACGTCAATGACAATCAGCCAGCCATCACCGTGAACTTTTTGTCGAACGATAAGACTCCCACCGTCATCGAGAGCGCGCAACCCGGCGAATTCATCGCCCGGATAGTCGTCAGCGATCCTGACTCGAAGAACGACTCGCAGGCGAAAGTCACGCTGAGCGGCGGCGACGGCCAGTTTGTTCTGACCACTCAGGACAACATTGTCTTCTTGGTGGTAATAGAGCGGCCATTGGATCGCGAGGAGAAGTCCATCTACGACTTAACGGTAGAAGCTACGGACACCGGCGTACCACCTCTGAAAGCCGTACGTACTTTCCGGGTGATCATCACCGACGTAAACGACAACGCACCCAAGTTCCAGCAAGAGAGGTACGAGGCGCATCTCCTGGAAGCGTCGGAGCCCGGCACGTCGGTGCTCCAGGTGGCCGCGAGTGATCCCGACGAGGGCCGAAACTCGGCCATCCGTTTCTTTCTGGAAAACACGACGTGGTTCGCGATCGACGAGACCACCGGACTCATCACCACGGTGACGCACGTGGACTGCGAGGCCGACCCGGCACCGGTCCTCGTAGTGATCGCGTCGGATTCCGGGTGTCCGGCGCTCAGCAGCAGCGCGACCGTACGCGTGACAGTGCACGATCTCAACGACAACGAGCCGATCTTCGAGAAGCCGCTCTACAACACCACCGTGCCGGAGGACATGCCCGTCGGACGCTGCTTTCTCAAGGTAGGATTACGTGAATATGTAATTTCCTCGACGAGGCTGCGCTGCGAAAATGTGAGAAAGTGGAGACCCCATCGCGAGGGCGCGTTTTTCGGACGCGTCAAACGCTAATGCCACGTCGAGTTGTAGGTGTGACAGGTGAATGCCGTAACGCGAGTTACATGATGATGAAAACTGTTTCGCGCCGTTAGCGTCGTTGCGTTGGAATAAGCGATAGGTTTATACCTTACGTGCCGCGGCGCGATATTGTGTTCTAAGTGCTGCCGTTGTTGCTGCTCTTAACGCGTTCGCCCGCGTGGAGTCGTATATAGCAACGCTAACGGCAATCGTGTTATAATGCGAAAAACCGCGGAATAGGTCCGCGGGCTGTTGTTGCAATTTTGCGAATTGCTTGTCACGCCGCTTGACGTCTGTATGACTTACGGAATACTTTCCACACTCGTCTGTGCGTATGCGTTCGCGGGAGTAACGTCGGACAACGTAACGCTGTCATCTCCTTCAACGAGCATGGTACTGCCCGTGTCTCGCCACGTAATTGATATTTATATCCAGAGAAAAGAAGAAGAGAGAGAGAGAACTCAATTCGGGCATTCAGGTTGAAGCTCTCTATCTCAATTTGTCGAATCGTCGCGAGAAAGCGCGCGTCGGTCATACGGGAGTTGTAATTCGCATTCGCACGACTCGAGTGCGAAATCGGGAATTAATTGACGTCCGCTTAAGAAATCACGTTAATCTCTATCGTCGTTCGATCGAGGAAAATCCGTTAAGTCGCTGAAGCGGCAATACCTAATTGACCCGTCATCGGAATCGATTGCGCGAGACGTTTATCGGCCGCGCGCGCGCTCGTTGCAAGCCTCCACAAATTAATATCTTAAATGTCGCGTCGGTGCGAGAGAGTGACGGTGTACAACGGTGAGTACCTCGCGTTTAACCCTTGCATAAGCCAAGTGGTTTCTCGCGTAAAGTCGCTAGGATTCGCATTAAAGGTCCCTCCACGCGGCCGGACGGGCGAAAGGGCACGACGCACGCTCGTAACCAGCTGGAGCCGTCAGGCACGCACGTTACGCCAGGAAAGCCATAATTGGTACCCGAGCCGGTGCATCGCGAAAAAGATGTAATAGGATGAGGATCAGTTTTCTTTCGGCACGCTTCTTCTGGTGCCAATCAGACGAACGCGTTATCGATCATCGGTTCTTTCCTTTGATTCAGCGGAGAAGGTGCCCGATGCGGGTCGCAGGTGGAGTGAAAATCCGCGCGCGTTTATTTGCATGCGGCCCGCGCGTTCACCTCTTCTCAGGTAACAGAGACAAAAAGGGAGAGAGAGAGAGACAAAGAGACGAAGCGTCCGCAGAATGCGAGTAGGAGTCGCGCGGCCACCTGAATGAGGAAAGCGTTGCGTATACGCGGACACCACACGTAGCGGTAACATGAATCGCTCAGAGGCGTAGCGTCGCCGTTCCCTGAGAGATGCAGCAGCGCCTGTCGCGGTAGTTCACCGTGCGCCTCGCCACGCCGTTCCATATATCGACCACGTGGCGCTCACGGAAGGAATCCTTCTGACGTTCCTTTAGCGCGACCGCCGCCTTTAGCGCTGTACGCGCCGAGATGCTCTTCCCCGGAGCGGCGTTAGAGCGCGAACAAGTTAGTAGTTGCGGCACCGATAGTGCTTTGCGAGCCGGCGCTGCTCCGTCTCACCGAGCGAGCGTGTACGCGTTCGTGTACGCCATGAAGACGACGGAAACGCCAAGGGCGAAATAGAGGACACATCCTGGATAGAACGTGGAAGAGATCGTGCGAGGAGGTGCGTCCTGGAAGTGTCAGCATGGTGGCAGCGACGGCGCGCGAGCCTGAAATTTGAGATATCGCGCGTTTCGCAAAGGCGATTACGCGGGTACCGTCTGTCGTCCCGCGTTACGAATGATCGCGTTACGTTCGACGTAATCGTCGAAACGTGTAACGTCACACCTTGCTCCGGCGCGATAATGGACTGATTGCGAAGCGGGATCGCGAGGATAGCGTGCATATGTACGTACATTGGCGAGACGACGCGCGAAAGTAACGGGGAGCGGCGTTAAATTCTTCTCGGCTCTTCCCTCGTAGACGCACCGCCGGCGTTGAAAGCCGTCGAAAGTGAAAGTCTGATGTAACACGTCGATAATAACTAAAGACTAATTCGTCGGCATCGGCGCGCCGATTGTCGACGGTATCGCGCCGACCGTTAAATCCCTCCGATACGGTCGACGTGTTCGCTCTTATGCTTTAATGAAACGCGATGGAAACGTTTCTCGTTACGTACTTACACTTCATACATCGCGATCGTTGCATTTTCGACCGACTTTCCATCCAAAGAGACTCATGCAAACGTGTCATTCATAACCTCGCGATTCGCGGACCAGAGAACAAGCGGGAACGCGAGGAGCAAAGGAAGAAGAGAAATCTCTCTTTTTCCTCCCACAACTTGCCATCTCGCTCGCTCGCTCAGTCCTCTCCTTCTCTCGCCAAATTGTCATCCGCGTGCGGTACGGATATGAATCGCCGAGCATGCCGATGAAAATCGCACGGGGATAAGCCGAGTGCATTTTTCAATCCTTATATCGCGCAGCAACCCCAACGAAACGCATCCGGCGGGCCATGCGTACCGCGACTCGATGTTAATGGCTGCCCCCGGTACGATATATATTTTATTGGCGTTTCGCTGCCTAGTTCAATGATGATTTATAATTGTTGTCCGCTCGGCTGTAATTATTATAATTACAGATTTTTCGTCCGGGCACTCGGAACCGGGCCTGGCCCGGGCCCGGACGCCCTCTTCGCTCCATCCCCCTCGATGCGACTCCACCCCTTTGGTCTCTCGTTTCTCGGGTCTCTCTCTATCTTTCTCTCTCTTTCTTCTTCGTACGTTTCCCCCGGTCTCATTCTCGCTTTCTCTCTGTCTGTCTGTCTGTCTGTGTTCGTCGGTATTCCCGTCTCTTTTCCTCTCGATCTCGCTCGCTCGTTGCTCCTTCTACTTCGCGAACAGAGACCAGATCTACGGCGGCTCCGCCGTAGAAACGGGTTTTGGAAGTTGGACTCGCGCGCGCGAGCCGAGTCCTCGCGCTCGACTGCTCAGGAAACCTCTCTGTCTCTGCTCTCACCTGTGTGCTCGTCGATCGGTGCTCTCGCCTCTGTTTAGCGCTGAAACGTGGACCTCTGTTTGAGTGTTTTTCATCTTAGGTACTCTTGGATTCGTATCTTGTAAATAGAATCAATTTTTATAAGCTTGTAATAAGCGTGTAATAATCTGGCACTAGACAGCTGCATGTTTCTGATAGATCGTGTTTCTTTTTAATATAGACTTTTATGTCATTTTTCAAATTAATAATGTGATGCAGTATACTATAAATTTTGAGTAGTTTTGTTAGAGTTTTTCTTGATAATCCTATTTCCAACGCTATTGTCAACTATAGTCAGTAATTACCGCGCTTCGCTGCTTTCGGTCGTGGGACCTTCCGTTGGTGTACGCATTCGTTCGAATCTGACCTTAAATTCAATTGGAGCGCGTAATTTTGCGACAACGCTTCATGCACTTGACGAATTTGCTCTGATCGAGCGGGGCTAATGCGCGCATTAGCATCGCCTAATAATCGTAATTGGCGAAAAAGTTGTGTGCCTTCTGAACTGACGCGATTGATGCCGACATCGGATACTACCGCGATCGCGTTGCAGGACTTTAGTGAGAGCAAATGTAGCTTTGTTCCTAAAGCTTTTTCTAGCTTTCTCTTTAATGTCTAATTTCTCTGTAATGGCTAAAAAGAGAGAGAGATTATATAAAGCAGAATATAATTGAAGCGACGAGAAAAAATAATATTTATATCGCAATTTTATGTTATTACGTTAATCTGAGTTCAAATATTTCATTCCAAGTCTCACCTGCAGTTTAAACGAGGAATAACAAATGAGGATTACAAGCGAAAATCGGACGACTGAGAGAAAGACGAATATCAGACAAATATCACACTACGAATATCACTTTCGTCAGCGCGGCGAGTTATTCAATTATGACATAATTCATCTTTTCAGCCGGGCAACCTCCGTGTGATTCGCGTAGGAATCGCGCTTTCAGCGGACACCAATCTCCGTCACACGCGCGTACTCATCGAATCTAACAATATATCCGCGCGTATATTCACGCACGGGATAACGGAACGCACGCGTACACGCGCGCGTATATATATTCCTCGTACACGTAAGCGCTCGCGGCCTACACGTCGGGAACACTGGTTCCAATTCATCCTCGCGCAGGTCTCCCATTATCCATCCTAACCGGCGACGGAGGATCATTAAGCCACGCTGCCTTTTGTCCGTCGCTGCACGTCCGTTTCGAAGGAACAACGAGCTCGGAAAGGACGAGGGATTCGAGAAAAGCGCAGCCAGGCGTGCTCCACTTCGAACGCGTCGGCTTTTTCTCCACCTTCGTCCGAGGATCGCCAATGAGACTGGCGTCCGTCGCTGTCTGGTGCTCTCTCGCCTTCGAATCTTTCCACGAGAATCGAGAATCGATCGAGAATCGATCGCGAGTCTATCACGAGTAAAGCCAGCACTCGATCACCGGGTCGTTCAGATCGCAGTCGCGCAGATGCTGCAAGAGCGATGCAGCGCAGGGCCGCGTGGTGCACGCCGCGTGTATCGCGGTACCAAGTGATGACCGTAATGACTCTAACCACCGTCTGACATCTGGCATTAGGCACTCGGGCTTTCGAGTGGCAACGCCCGCAGCAATTGTTGCCGTTTACGACTGCCGTGCGCGCTCTCCTTCTCCCTCCTGCCGATGATTTCTCTGCTCTTCTTCTCTCTCGCTCTTCATCTCGTTTCCGTTCCTACTCGCGCGCGCGTTCCTACCCGCGGCCTTCTCCTTTCTTCTGCATCTCTTTTGCGCGCTTCTCTTCTTGTCCGAGCTGGTCCTTTCCCTTTCCCTCACGATCTCTCTCTCTCTCTCTCTTTCTCTTTCTCGCCTCCTCATCCACTCTTCTCGTATCTCCTTCTCGTTTCCTCCGTCCCGTTTCTTCATCCTCCTTCTATCTCGCTCTCTCTTCTTCGTTCGCTTCAGAGTCTCTCCTTTCCTCTTCTCGTCCGCTCTCGATCCTACGCGCTATAGACCGCATTCCCGAGCGCAACGACGAGGTAGAGATATATGTATATGCATTCGCGTGCACCGTTCGTCGCCGCCGCCGCCACCGCGGCTGCACTCGCGAAGCAACGCGCTCGATAATGTTGCACACCGAGGTCCTGAAAAGTCGTAATTGCGATATTTATATTCGCGGTACTCTCACGACGATTGCCCGCCGACAGGTGACACCGCACGCATTCTTTCGGTATGAGCGAGCGGGCGAATGAGCGCGGACGCACGCACGACCGTGCTTATTTACGAGCGGATTATGCAATCGGGCGTGCTACACACGCGGCTCTAATCGTAATACCGTGCCACATAATGCGAATCTGGTTTTGTCCGCAGTCCGCGCGCCCTGCGCGGGTTGCAAAACGTGACACGTGCTCGTTAACCCGCGAACGGCCGCGTCACGATACGCAGCTTTAAATTAAAATAGCGAATACATAATGAAGATTATATAGTGTGCATAAATAGCCGTTTATACATCCTAGGGGATTGGAACTGAAGATATGCAGAGTTGTTTATATCTCTTAAGCTATTACGTGCGGCATTCTTGACACCCCAAATATGACATCTTCGTGTCTCGTATCAAAAATAAGTTTCATTAATGTAAATCTCTCCTATATACATCAGTATGTGTTGACAGGACGGCACACTGTCACTGGATTGAAACTCCATTTACCAGAAAATCATGCGGGTTGTGCAAGAGCTTGGCATGGTGGTATCTAGCGTAATAAATTAAACATGGTAATGTACGGATTAAAGAACGGTATTTTACATAATCGCGATATAAAGATAAAGTGATTTTCAATTTTGCCGAATAAAACGATTTGGCCTAGGGAAACAAGAAATAGGCGATCAAATAATCTCTGCTCTCCGTAATGTGTTTATAAATCTCCCCAAATCGACAATTAATTCACGCTTCCGTTACTACCTGCGAGCGAAATGTATCCATCGGGACTTGATCACTCGGAGAAATCGTCCGTTGACGCCCCGTCGAGTTTATCGATTCGCGACCCTGAATGCGTTTTCAATCGTATTTCTCTTATACAGCACAGGGAGAATATAAGAGAATCATTCGCGCGCCTTAATTCTCCGCGCTGAAATTTCCGCGCGTCGAAGTCGTGCGAAAGCATGGAGCTGTGCACGTGATACGCGTAAATCGTCATCCGTGCTTTTCATTCCACATTCTCGTTTCAGGAATAATAGAGGCCAGCTCTCGAGGGCTCTCTGTCACGGTAAAAAAAGAAATAAATCGCCTCTCGGTGAACCGTAATAATGACTTATATCACGCGGGATAATTACAGATATTAGAAAGCCATCCTTATTAAACGCCACGGCGCACATTAGCCAAATTTCCTCTTCGTGGCAAAAGCGCGCCATGTCGATAAACGTGGTCGATGCAGACCATGAAGATGAAGACCGGAAATTTGCGCATCAGTGCATTCTTCCGCGACGATGCATCGCGGTAGCTTCGTGTCGCTTTGCGCTATCCGTCCTTTATAGAACGATTAAAAGGAATGCAGAATATCTTTTTCTCGAATTTTTTTTCTAGTTACTTCAGTAGGATCAGATAACCGCGATAACCAGTCCGCGTGTGTTCCACCGTGAAGTGGAACGTACGCGGCGACGAATCGCGCAATTGCCTCGGCAGAAACGCTTCTCGCGAATGATTCGCGTCGGTTCGCCAGCTGAAAATGAACGCCAGCGGGCGGTGATCGTTTAGCAAGGCGGAAAAAAACGAGATTATCCTTATCGGCGTGCTCGATTACCGTCATTTTCCCGTGCTTCTAGCAGCACCGTGCGCGATAACCACTCGTTATCGGGTTTCCCGTTTGTCCCTGGGTTACCCAACGTCCTCCTCTCTCTTCGAGAGTGGGTGGTGAGGTACCAAGCGGCCGTCCTCGCTTTCGTGACAAGCATAGCCGGATATCTTTTTCGCACCGATTGGCAAAGCGCAAAAGGAATTAAATTTCTGCATAATCCTTTTGATATAGAAAAATATGTATTATACAAAAAACTTGTTACTAAAACTGAGTTGTCGATTGCATGAACAGAATGAAGAGAATGTACAGAATACGATATTCTAGCCGAACAATCGCAAAGAGAGGTCGGCACTTCTTGCAAGAGTGCCTGTATATTTCGTAGCGGCAATCACATCGGCGATAAACATGTTATGCAAGAAACGAACTAGAAAAACCGCGTCAATGCGAGTCTTTTCTCGCGTGTAACTCTGCGATGGCCGCAGAGTTAATGTTACCCACGGGGGAAGAGGCTGCAATTTCGGGCCCGGAATTGCCGGGAAATTATTCCCGGCGCGGGAATCCCGCGAAAAATCCAGGTTTAGTGCCGCGCCGCGGTGGTGCTCTCAAAAATCGCCTTTCACACTCGCACACACGCGCGATCTGCCTGCAACGGCGCGGGCAAACGATGCCGACTGGCTATCGGAGCCGACGAAGAGCAGACGGTAAGAAGGTGTGTACGTCGTAAGAAGTAGGTGATTGCTTGAGAACTCCTACGAGAGAGCCCGGGACCGAGGTGTGCTCCTGAGAGTCTACGGTGCATAACGCCGTTAAGAAGAACGGCTCGTAAAATCCTTGGCAGCTGGGCGAGCCCAGCCACGCACAGGCTGGGATCAGCTGAGAAAAATCCCTGCACTCTCTTCTACGCGAGATCGTTCGATACCCCCTCATACCTCTCTCGCGTTGTCATACCGAGATTACAAGCGCGCCCAATAAAGCCACTTTACAACGCCGTCTCTGGCGACTCACGGGCAATTTACATAGTTTCGAGAGAAACCTTGCCCAAAGCTGCGTATTCTCCTCAAATTTAACTAGGTACTAATAAAAAAGAGGTGGAGAACAATTTAATGATTCGAAACATTCCTTTGCGCCGGCTAATGGCTAAAGCGGTGCCTATGATTGGGAATACACCGAGAATAATGAGTTTGTCAAGCGTGCTCGTGACAATGCAAGTTGGATGGCTGGTTTGAGTTATTGCTTGAATGACATTATGGGATGCTTGACTCATCAATGTCGCATGATTGTCTCCGAACGTCGTAAATGTCCGGCACCGGATACTATAAAATTGCTGGTACGCACCGTGGCGTTAATGAACGCAGATAACGCAGATCGTAGAAGCTCGTCCTCAAAAGCTTAATTGCCACGATAACGCTTATCATAGCCTCGCGCGTAAAGTATAATCTTACCGATGCGTTTTATGCTCGATCATGTCCGATGATTTTTTTCGTCGCCGCCAGGTAGACGTCTCCCGTTTCCCTGTGAAAAATGCCAATTTTTCGCGAGCGATCCACGCGTGGTCGGACGCGTTAAATTAAAGACGACGACGAATAGAGCTGCATAATTAACGGCATTTCTCATTTTCCCGTGCGCTCTTCCTCGACGGGTGAACTGTTCAATTAAGTTATAACAAAGATACGTGGATGAGGGGGGCGATTAAGAAACCTGCCAGATCGAGAGCGCCGAAGGCGTTAAAATGTTCAAGGGCCGTGTCTCGTATCCCGATCGAAGTCGGTCACTCTCGATCACTCCGTTGCCGAAGAGCCCGCGGCTGCGGTCGGACGTTTCTTCCAAGTTTAACGAAACGACGCCCAGGGAAAGAGACAGAACGAGCGAGAGGAGGACCGGAGAGAAAGAGAGAGAGAGAGAGAGAGAGAGAAAGGAGAGAGGAGGCACGGGGTGACGGAAGAGAGGCCGATCTTAAGTGCGTGTGTATATGCATCAAGGCGTCGAGGAGAGAAAGCGCTCGGTAGGCAGATCGGTGCCGGGCTATAAGGCAGGTAGGCAATCGAGATGAAGGGGGCGAGAGAAGAGGGACGGTAAACTGCGTGTGAGCCGCACTTTCCAATGCACTTGGTGCGATCGTTGCACCGGGAAAGTGCATGCGCCGGGCTAAAGCCGAGCGTAGACCCCGTTCGCACGTGCATCGCGCCCGTGAGAGACGTTTTCCCCAGTCGGAACCAGCTACGATACCATGGAAATTAAAGAATTGCCGGCTGCGAAAGTTCACTTTAGCGGGAAACGAACGGTAATGCGGTAAAAATACATTTTCATTGAGAACAGAAATATCAACGCGCAATTAATAGGACGTTAACTCTCGGAGAAGGAACGTATCGCTGAGAACACGTTTACACGGATTTAATAAGACATTGAGCTACACTGACACACGAAACGGCGCCAGAGATTGTGATGCCTAATTTGCATTGTTCAAACGTGATACGAGAAGTAAGATTTAATTACAATTCACTCTTTGTACGCAACGATTCTACTACTTTTATTCTACTTTTGCAATATCGACTAGGAGCAGAGAAGAAAACTTCATCGATGCTGTTCGATCGGCGGAATTCAAATTGCACGTAAGATCGGATTTCGCGAGCATGTCCTTTATTCCAAGTCCGCGGCCGTTTAGTCTTACACTTAATTTCACGATCGATCATCGACGATCCCTCGTCCCGTGCTTTTTCTCCGGCGCTCGATCGAGCTCAGGGCGCATTCCGCCGCACGCATCTCGTCCGGCGACCGGCTAGGAGCGCTCAGAGGGAAAAACCACTTTCCGATCGATGCACGTTGCAGGAAAGTCGTGTAGGTGGTCGATCGCGCGCACGACTTGATTGGCCTATCGATAGGATAGGCAGTTATGGATGTGGAGCAGTTAACGAAGCACTTGAGAATTTCCCCGACGCAAAATGCCATTAGATGATTTACATACACGCAGCGCACTGACTGCATACTAATGGCCAGTCAGAGAGTAACGTGGCAAATACTATACTCGATCGATGGTTCTAATCGCGATATTATTGAACGTATTTCCATATACTTATAAATCCTTTCCTTTTTTCTTTTCTTCGCTTCGTTAGCGGGAATGATACGAGCTTGCTTATCGATGCATTACGAGAACTGGCTGGTTATTAGAGAAATTTTATATTACGACTTCGGTCGAGGGAAGGAGAGGAGAAGAAGCAATGGTTGTGCCGACAGATTGCCTCCATTTGCGTCACACATCAGGTATCGTACTTTGCGTTAATAGAGAAGTATCCGTGCAATGCGTTGTGAAATTACGCTTAAGTCATTTCGCGTTACGCGATCGCATCATCCGTCTCGTAATGTAATCGGCGATAACTGTTAAGAGTCTACGTATCTTCCCTGAGTAATAATACTGTTAGACAAAAAGCGTTATCTCACCGATATACCGTACAATAAAGTGTTTCATTACTTTTATCACATTGTGGAATAAAAACAAAGAACTGCGTATCAAGGTTAGACAAAATCGCAGGTGTTACGAATCGTATTCCTCCTCGTATACCCAGTGCGATTAAACGATAAGAAACGATAGACGATAAGAACGCAAATTTCATGGCTTACGTGGGGTGCGTTCCATGCAACAAGAATGCGCACGCTGCCATCCTATTTATCAGCCACGGTTTAATTCTTCCGCGTCTATAGACTATAGTTATATACAGGGTGAGGCACCTAAAACAGGCCACCTGAATATCTCGGCTGTTATTGGTGATAGAAAAAAATGTGTCAGACCAAACTTGCATGGCTTCGAGGGACACATAATTTGTTCTAAATAATTGTTTATTAGGTGGACGCGTAGAGGTCATATGAAGGTCAATTTCGTTTTTTTAAATGGTATGATATGTTTTTTTACGTACCATCTAGTAGAGCGTTTGAAGATGCGCACATTGATCTACGGGTCACAATCATTCAAGGTCACTGAAGGCTAAAATTTCTAAGTGCTAGAACTTTTTCATTTCTGAGTTCAGGTGGCCTGTTTTAGGTGCCTCACCCTGTATATATCTCATTGGATAAAATATTCGAAAAGGTGAAATATCAGGAACAAAGGAGGTAAATCGCAGAAACCGTTCTGTTCGGAAGAATTTCATGAATGATTTAAATATCCAGCAGATATTAATCACTTCTTAAGTTCTTTCAAGGAATTAATCACACGACGATACAAAATTGTGATCACGTTATAATTCAATAAAAGATAGTATTACCGACTCGATGTCAGTGATCTCCGCTTGATCGGGAGTAGCTTCTTCCGAGTTACACTTGATCCGTTCCGCTCGCATCTCTCGCGCGCGGCCTCGCGGAAAACCGATGGCCCGGCGCGGTTTAATCGGCGATAAACGGCGAAAACAAGCGCGGCGAAATACGCCGAGTGACGACCTCGATTGACCCGTCGATCCGTCATGGTTCTTCCGCTATGGAGAAAGAGGGAGACAGAGGAAAGCTCGCGCAATTAGTCGGGTAAGGTGCAAGATTGCGAGATCGTGCGCGTCAAGTGGAAGCTAACACGGGCGAGTACGCACGAGTACCGAGAGTGATCGTGAGCAGATCGCGAGTGCGAGTACGAACGCAAGTACACACCCCGCACGCACACGCAACTTGCTCGCTCGCTCGCTCGCTCGCACTCGCACCGGAGATAATACACGCGAGACACGCGTGTTTCACTAATGGATTCCCCTGGCCGCGGGGCCGATTCGTTTTCGTCGCGTCATCCCTACGCGGAATTTGATTAATTACGACCGCACGACCAGCCCGGTAATTACTTTCCGATAGGATCCGCGCGCCTCTCTCTTCTCACTCTCCACCAATCATCTTTTCCATTCTGCTCCCGCTCGTACCCCGCCCCGCACGCTCGCCTTAATCTACCCGCTCGCTCTCGCTTCGACGGAAATTCGTCGTTACTCCGGCCGATCGATAAGGCCGATAACTCGACAGATCGCGTCCCGATGCGATGCTCGGATGGATACGGCCCTTCATCCTTGTCTATCTTTCTTATTTTCTCTTTCTCTTTTGTCGCAGACTCAAGTTTCATATTATTCCTCTGACGTTGAAAGTTTTTAGCTTTGATGTCTAGTCGTATTAACGCGTCTCTCATATTCCTTTCTTTCTTCCCTTAATATCATCCGAGCACATAAGAAATGACAATTTTCTTCCAGGAAGATTGCACTATAATGACGGGAAAATTGCGAAATATAATTTAATCGTCAGTTTAGAGTTTTTCTTTTTCATCATAATAAGTATAATTTCGCGATGTAAATCGTAAATCAAATATATGTGAGATAAATATAATATAATACGACGAAATTACATGCTTACGCACGATGGCATCTGGATATTCTCGGCATGGCCATTACCTGTCACTCCAATATAGATTTAATACAAAATGCTACATTTAGCGGCAATTATACTCCACTACGGGTATGCGGGGAGAACGCGTGGATGATTTATTTTATCAAAATATACCGTAAGCACCCAATCTGACAAGTTAATCATTTATTTAGCCTCATTTACATACCGCGCAGGAAACGGGTCCGCGCGCCAATCCGGTAGCCATCGCGCTGATTCGTATAAACCAACTTCTCATTTCCCGCGGGTACGCGCGCGGCGAATTCTTCGCTCGCGCGTTATTACGACGAGATACGAATTCGCACTCGCGCGCCGCCGTAATTATGGCATAACCGTCCGTCTAGGGTTTCCTGGAATCATTCCGTTATTACCAGGGCAATTCTCTATTACGCTTGATATACGATCGGCTTGCCCGGGCCCTACCCCGCGCGTGTATCTTCGCTCTGGCATTTACGACGCGGTAGACCTCGTATACGTCCGCGTGTTCTTCGATACTTCCTCGAGCGGTCGCGTGAACCTTCACGGCGGATAAATCCGGGAGCTAAATCGATCCGGGCCGATCCGCGCCGCTGATCGACGCTCGCCGGCGTGCATCAATCTTCCCGCGCGAGACACCTCGCGCGCGCAGCGCGCGATCCAGATGCACCTTGTATAATATCTGTGCATACACAGAATCTTTCCCGCGAACGAATCGGAGCCAACATTCTTGAATGATGTCCAAGAGAAGAAACGATTAACGCGAGATGTAATCGCGAGATGTAAACCGCGTGGCGGTGCTAAGAGGATTTAGCGCGCATAACGCGACGTCGTCGCGAGCTAATATCCTAGCGCGCGGTATCCTGCCGATGAACCGCGATGACCCCGAAGCGCTGCCGTGTCTACGTTGCTCTCGTGGAGTGCGCTCGTAAATAAGGGCCGCTCTCGTAGGCGAGAGGGCTCGCACGAAAACTCGTCGCGTCCTAATTTACGAGCGCTTAAACGTGCCACGAGCGTACCATTAGTCGGCGATAGAACGCTGCCAGTGATGCGACGCCCTTGATGCCGACTATCATTGTATCGCCGGCGACGATGACGGCGATATCGTCGCAATGACGCGGGATCTCCTCGCTGGACTGGGCGGACGAGGTCGACTTTTAATTAGGTCTACGTTCAATTAAGGGACGATCCTACTTGAGTTATATTCGGATTGGATACGGTTTAATGTATACGCGATACCACGGGCCACGTTGTGGACGATACGACGTACTTCGTTACATGGATACTTGTAACGAATTGCATTGCAAATTTCATTAGTCTCCGACGGTGAAAGCGTTTGTTAGATGGATAAATATGTGTCAGCAATTTCAACGGCGCCCAGCGACTATTAATCATACTTTGTTTGCGTACTCTTTGCGGCACTCGTGCCAAAAATGTAGATTAATCATCTGATAACAGCTAGATAGATTGACGCCGGTGTTTTATTGTAATATATCCTCACGTACGTGTGTGATTACGTAAACGTATTTCGATGCAAGTGACGTGTGGAAGCTTTAATGCAGCTCGTGCGATATCGCTCGGTTTACGGTATATTAAATGTAGAAACTTCTCGGACAGATTACTATTTATGTTAGCGTACGACATTTCAATTAGCTAGACACCGATCATTTCTCATGGCGCGAACTGCCAGCCTAGTGGCGTTCGCGATGCGATATTTCGATAGTAACCGCGCAGCAACGGAATGAGATCGTTAAATCGGGTGACAAATCAATGCAACTGCTACAGTCTTCGGCAATTCAAGCATGGGCGAACTGGTCTCTCGCAACAATGCTTATCGTACGGCACGCAGATATCGCGAAATATCGTATCGCGATCACTGCCGCGATTACCCTTTTGTATCCTGCCTCCTGTTTCTCAATGAGGGAACGTATGATCCGCGTTACGTAACAGACATTATTGATATGCTTACTCGTAGCTCTCTCGGCTCTTGGAATGAAATGTCATCATTATTCTATTCAAGTCAAGTTCGACCAGAGTCGATGAATGGTCCGGAGGATTATCGCAGCAGGTTGCAGATTTTCTGCCGAGACGCGCGACGTTAGACTCGGAAGCTTGCGCGCTCGGGACTAAATATGGATACACGTCCGAGTAATTTTAGTTTCGGTGTGCCTTTCACGGGATTGATTGCACGCCGCGAATGCGACACGCTGCGGCCGACATCGCGCGACGATGACGCGGTGCGAGGTACGATAGAGAGAAAGAAAGAAAGAGAAAGAGAGAGAGAGAGAGGCGAGTACGACTTTTAATTAAGCCGACGTCCAATCAAGCGGCGTCTATCTACCGTTGTTGAGCGCTCACTGCCGGTGCATTTCCGCGTTCCCCGAGCACCGCGGGGTTCAGCTTCAGGTGAGGCTTCCGCTCGCCGCTTCTCGACCGAGAGGAGCGAGGCCGTGAAAGAGCGGGAGGGACGGTCCTCCGAGAATCATCGTCCAGGTCAGTCCACTCCGTCCGCGTCCCGTCCGCGCTCGCAATCGAGCTCGAAGTATTTCCCTCCGCGTCTCGCCTCCCTCCGGGCGAGCCCTTTCCGCTCTTCTCCAACGTTCTTCTGCCTACCTGTCTATTTATATGTCTTCATCCGTGCTCTTATCGACGATCAGCGAAACCTGGAAAAGTACGGAGCGATTAACCATCTGGCCGTAATTAGATCGGAGGCGAGGCGGACGGGAGCGGACGCGCGGAGATCGCGGCCCGTCGTTATTACGTCGCCGTCTCCGATTTTATATCGCGCGCGCGCCATTGCCGCGAGTAATGCCGGACGCTAATTTCGCGTCCTCGCGCTGCCGCGTCTCTCGCGGTTTCTCGCGTCGGTGTGTGAGCGTGCCGCGTTACGCGCGTGTACGCGCGGAATGCGGCGTTTATCGTCGGGTTACGAGTTACGCGCTGCCCCATTATCAGACCGGGCGTGGCCGGGCAACGTCTTTTTTACCCGCTGACGCGAACGCCGATAACGGGGGCTAAGTAGCGCGGCGTCACCGCGGTTTAATGCACTTGTAAACTCGTCTCTCTTCGCGAAGGGAGTACGAGTCGTCCCTATCTAATTTTCGTGTCTGGAGTTCGTACGTTTTATGTCGACTCTGCATAAAGCCAATAAAGGGGTGGAGGGACGACGAGCAAGAAAGAGAGAGAGAAAGAGTTACTAACTTCAAGCAGCAAGTTATTTGTCTGCTTCTTTCAGGGAGCGATAGAAAAGGTAGGTAATAGAAAATTGTGCAAGTAATTTTCTATTCGACTTGCCTCTCTACCAGCTCGAAGAAGCTCCAAACACTGAGCTGAAGTCGAGGAGAGGGTACCGGTCTGAATGGATGTACCTCAACGTTACCTCCGATGGTCAAGAGAGAGGTCAGAATCGCCGTCATCATCGCCGTCGCTGCTTGCGACGGCCTTGTTGCGTCCCTGCGCCTTTTCGACTTGCATAACTAGCTCTGGTTCATCCGCCGTACGAGAATCGGCACGATGCCATAATATGTCTGAATACAAGCCAGGGAGGAGGGCGGGAGGATGCTGGAGGACAACAGGCGCAGGGAAGAGGAGAGAAGGAAGAGAGGCGGCGAGAAGGAGATCCGAGAAAGAGAGAGAGATACGTCGTGAGCAGCATCAGACTAACAGCAGGTGGTTGCTTGGCTTAAATGCCTTCCCGGGAATCGGTTCAATATACACAGTGTCTCGAAAGTCACGCGCTACCTCCAAATCATCACCTCGCGTTCGTATCGAGATGATTTTTCATTTACAGGAGATTAACTAGAAGTGAAACACTTTAATTGTGTTCAAATTTGATTCTAGCCGTTGCAATAGACGACAAAGTTACATCGCTTTGATTAATCACACATGGATTTGATTTTGGCAGAATTTTCATCGGGCCGGTCGACTCAAAGAATATCGACTTTGCGTGTGTCAAAGGAGAGAAAGTGCACGAGATTATCGATACACTCTGTATGCACGTAGGCGAACTGTAGTACTGGCACCTTCGCTCGGAGAATGCGCGCGTGAAAACACGTACACGTGCGTGCGTGTACGGACGTTATAAGCTGATTCGTGACACTACGTGTCGCCCGGGGGCACACGCTCGTGCATCGTAGGTATTTGCGCGCGTCGTCTCGTTTTCTGACGCCCGATAAACGCCACGATTTCCTCGGGAAGGGCGCTCGAGAGGTCGAAAATGAAAATCTTATCTAACATCTGGCTCGGCGCGACTCTCCCAAAGCGGTCTCCGCGGCTATGGAATGCACGGAACCAGGAAGTTCCTAGACGGTATATCGCCCGTGTCGACGAGCTTTATGCAACACACGGGACATTGTGCCTCGTGTTTGTGTGTGATACGCCGCGCTGGAACAATTACTGATAAGGGATGATTTAGGGTACGCCTCCTTTGCGCGAGCGTTATCATTAGGTACCATCGTTTCGCATTATTATTTCCCCAGACTCGGGATAATGAGCGCGCGTATCTGGGAATACAAATCTACCTTTCCACCTTAATTGCCGTGAAGAATTGAGTTTTCGTAGATCCGTGACACGGTACACAGCGGGCAATAGAGGGAACGCTTCAACGATTCAATCTGGTCTTTAAGCGCAAGGCGCATTAGCGGATGACGTTCGTGAAGGATGAGGTACGCATCCAACGTGCACTTTTAACGTGCGTCCGGGAGTTTCAAGTATTAAAACTGCTCGCTTTCGGCCCGTATAAAATTACGTTTTAAACGGCACGCTGCCATTTACTCGGCTACCACATTTCTGTCGCTGCTACTGCGGTCCATCGCCGCTCCTCTCGGCCTCTTCATCTTCCTTCACCGCGGCGCGCATTCGGGCTGAAGTTACGTGGAAGATCGCTCACGATCTTCGTCGAAGTCTCGACTCTCGAAAGAGGAGAAGCACGACCACCTGTCGTCTAGCCCGGTACGCCTCGCAACGTACTTTGTCCGCAGGATGTTCTCGGGTGGCTGACGTCCCCCTTACACGTTATGCGCACGTCGATGTATCTGCCACAGCGTGTGCTTGTCTCGCGTGATATTTCGCGTCTGATAATCTTTGACACGACGGAATTTGCAGCTCGGTTAGAGGGTGAAAACGCGGCTCGCCGAGTAACCATTTTTTATCACGCTCATTGGCCTAATTTCACGTGTTCCTTCCTCGGGCGAGATCGACGTTTATCTGCTCTTATCGCGGGATAAAACGCGTGATGAAAGTTACGCCCGTTGGGAATGTGAAATATATGACGAAGTGGCACACTAATGCGTTCGATGTCCCGATACGAAGAGATTCCCCCCGAATTAATCCGGGCGCTGGAGAGAATCCGGACTTCACACTTATTGGCCGTAGCCGATCGGCCGAGCTAGGTATTACGGCGGTGTAGAAGAATTTTAGGATCGTCGATCCTCTGTCTCGATTACACGCGGGGTAACTGCACCTTACGTCACGCGCACGCTCGTTGTCGCCGCTGGCCGACAGTACGGTATGGTCATTGTGTTGCTGAGGCGTAACTTGACCCTCGTTACCGGAATGGTCTCTATCGAAACGAGTCGGCAGAAGTAGGTTGTCGGGCCAGCGCCACTCCGTACCTAGCCGAGTCCTCAGCGATGTGATATTAATTACAAGGACGAGCTGTGAGAAAAGGACCGACTACTCCGAGTTTCTCATAGAGCGCAATGTGACTCCCTTCGTCGCACAGTGGGAGAAAAGGTTCTGTTTCTGGACAAAAATCTACCGACAGTCCAATTTTCAACCGATTTGACAAATTGTTTTTTAACTTACTCGTTATGAGTTCCTCTATAACGTATTACTGCTAATTTTTCAAGATAAAGCTGAAATTCAAAATGGCGCATCCATTATGGTGGTCAAACATATTAAACTCCCGTGATGGTGAATATATTACCTATATTGTCTACGTATATACAGATTTTTAGAGTCACTAAATACGAATCTGAGATCACATTGTTTAAATTCAGAATAACATTCGATATGGCAGTTAAGAAAAACGAAATTTTTCATATTCAGTAGATCTGCACAGAAATTGATATCTAAGTTTCTGGGATCGCTAATTACAAATCCGTAATCTATATTTCAATTTTTAACGAGTGACTGAATTTTACTTTATTAAAGTATTTTATTAATAACGCAATACTTACTCCCTTTTACCACAAGATATGTAAAAATGTATATGTGTGCGCGCGCGCGTGTGTGTTGTGTGTGTAAAAGGGTTCTTATCTATCTTTTTATGCTTTTTGTGGTTTTGTTTTTTTTATTTTTATATATTTTAAATCTGTATATACGTAGATAATATAGGTAATATATTCACCATCACGGGAGTTTAATATGTTTGACCACCATAATGGATGCGACATTTTGAATTTCAGCTTTATCTTGAGAAATTAGCAGTAATACGTTGTAGAGGAACTCATAACGAGTAAGTTAAAAAAATTTGTCAAATCGGTTGAAAATTGGACTGTCGGTAGATTTTTGTCCAGAAACAGAGCCTTTTCTCCCACTGTGCGTCGTGCGGACGTGCGCGCGTGAAATGTTTACGATTCTCACGAGTACATGCATGTCGCGCTCCCTTTCTTTCTTTCGTTTTCTCTCGATTTCCGACAACGATTGCTTTATTTCTTCATCAATCGCCGCAAGAGATTGTGGAAATCGATGGGAATCGATCGTATAATGCGTGTAACGAGCGGAAAATGGATCCTCGCCGAGTTTGACAGTCTCGTTTGCAACCGCAGCTTCGAGTAGAGCATCGTTAACGCCGGCGTGGGGGTTTCCCCGTCCTCCACTTCGCTTCTCGCCGGCTGCTGCGTGGGGCGCGATCGTTACGTGGTGCACCACGCGCGTACGTGTCGATCGGTTCACCCGGGCGGCTTTAAAGCGTGCAGCGATTTCGTACGAAGTAGGTACTGCCGGTCGTAATTGAAGATCCCGAGGATACGCGATGTCATGTGGAATGAATATGGGTGCGCACCCCTCGTTCGCGCCGTTTCGCCTCGTACGCGCGTGAATGACGCGCGGCCAGGGCGTGAGCGTGTACGCGCCTCGGCGTCTCCACCTCGTGTAACTCGATCTGAAAGGCACCTCGGATACTGCGCTCGTTCAGCTCTTTCTCTCCCTTTCGTCCTGCTCGGCGTGCAGCGCGACGTCTCGCTCGCGCGTCATGTAGCGCGCCCGAGTGCAAGCGTCACCGTCGTTCGCCATCTGTAATCGATGGAATGCGTGTTGCTGGCACGTGCTCTATTCGAGGAAAATATTGATGTTTACCGGCCAGTGATTCTGCTGTTTGCTCCGCTGGCAGAAGCTTATTGCAGGTGCTTCCACCACGAGGTTGGATAAGCTCGACATTTGCGATACAGACTATCCGAAACTCGTTTCTAAGGTCTGTGTGTTACAAGCGATGCCCTCGCCGCGCGCCCTGAAATCGTCGTCATTGACCCAGTCTCGATAATTATCATGGCATCGCATCTGCGTAATAAGCATGCGTCTCGCAAGAATGTTCATCAGGGTTTCACACTGTGCACCGTACTTACGAAAAATTCGGCCAATCTTCCATAAAATTGCTTTGTGATCGGTTCGCGTCATTACTCTCGCACACATCCACTTTGCGCGTATACTGTAAATCGCCACGACGACGTGATTAATTTTTCGATTCAAGCTTATAATTGAAGTGTCCGCTTACAATATAAGGCACTTTCACGGCGATATTTTCCCCTCAAGGTAAATAAGCTCGCAACCGAGCGCAGATATCGCGCCGAGACGAGCCGAGCCCGTCGCAATTCTCATAGCAAGGCCAACCGCGGCATTATAACGTACGCGAATAATTTCGGCTCTTAATGCGTAATGCATGTATATAAATTTGAAGAACGCCGCGCGTCGCCGACGCGGCCGCCGCTATGTTTGTATTAAATTTCGCTAACGAGATCCGAAAATTAAGATAATCGTCGCCGCCGCGAAATTACCCCCGACGTTATTCGGGCGAGGTCAGGCCGTTCGAGCTCTGCCTTTCGCCGTGCACGAGTCGTGATATGATATACGCGCGTCGGCCGAATCCTTAATTGGAACAAGTACAGATCGCGCAAGCCTTGCCAGTGCGCGCGCGTGCACCGATTATAACAATCGCGCGTACGGCGGAGTGACGGCGGCCGATTTATCGCGCAGGCGAAACAGCGCGGGCGGACGACGAAAATGCCGCTACATTTTTCCACGTCGACTACTTTCGGGGTTTAATTACACGCTGCGACGTCATGACAGATCGCGAAGACGCGCCGCGACGTGAGAAAAGAGCGCGTCCGCCCGTGTACGGGCGGTTCGACGAAAGTGAAACGTTACCTTCGAATTATGGGGGGTTGGGAGAGGGAGCGGGTGGACACAAGGGAATTAAAAACGACGGCGACTTTGAGTATGAATTATTAATACTCGCGCGAGCGGTGATTCAACTCGGGAAGCTTATGCTCGGCGAACGGTTCCTTTCTTTCGGTTGTTCCCTTCTTACGGTCTCCTACAAAAGCATAATCGCGCTCTGTTGTTTCGGCATACTTGACTGCCAATTCGAGCGAGAAAGAAGAGACCGGAATAATTAGCGCGGGACGAAGCAGGACGCTTGTAAGTAATAACGGCACGAGCGTCGGATTAACAGAAGCACGGGCTTTATTTATTCGGCGTGTAACATTTTTCGCGTGAGACGACATAATGGCCCTCACGCATGCAAATTCGGGAGGAGAAGGCCAAGAGAAATATCACGGAGTAAAAGCTTAATTTGCCAGTGCACGCGCTTATTCTTCCTGGAGTTTCGTCTGAGACGAGGCACTTCGGACGTGACATGAAATTTCGAACGGATCTTTAATCGAAAGTAAGAGTACACTTTGTCTCTCGCTCCTTCTCCCTACTCCTCTTTCCGCGGTGTTGTCTTTGGTTTCTGCATATGCAAGAGCGACCACGATGGAGCGCCGTGGGTAAGGAAACCGTGGCATCGGTTCCCGAGAACGCGCGGGGGGCCACGCGGTGTCGAGAGGGGCCCGCATTCGTTTCGCGAGCCGAGGGATACGTCGGAATTGCCGGGGATTCGCTATCAGATATTCGCTACTCACATCGAGGCCCTCTTCCTCCAGCGTTCTCTCCACTTGGTTCCCTCTGCCCCCTCGTCGTGCCTCACGATTCGCGCATGTGTTTCGTTTGTACCACAGCGTGTAACGTATGGGCCCCGTGTTATTTATCATACGGCCGCGGCCGCCGATCGCGAACGGGATGTACGTTGCATTCAGCACATGCCCCCGCCGCGCCGCCTAATCATGATAATTTTAAGCCGGTAATATAAATTAAAGCGCGTTCGCGCGCGCAAAGTCCGTCCGGGTTGTTCGCTCGAGGAGGAGCCGCGCAAAACCGCGATTATCGCAAAAATCGCGAAACGATCGGGCCCCGGAAGGCGCCCACAGTAGCGACTCGCATCTTTCATCCGCGCGACGCTCGGTCGACCCGGGCTGGGATTAATCGCATTTGGACGTCACTGATTCAAGCTGCGCTTTTGCGAAATTTTTCGGCGAAAACGGTTTTACATAATCCCGCAATGACGAAACGCGGTAATCGTGGTAACGCGATGCATCTCCGCGGAAGTAACTGCGCCTCGCTTTCTCACCGCGATCGCCGCCGTAATCTCGCGACAATGATTCTCCCGGACGTTCCCGTGGATTCCGCCGCTTTCCATTCCGCCTCTCCGTTTTGCGCAATATACCATCGGCGCGCCGGAGCGCATCTCTCGCGAGAACGCATCTCGCCGTGGCTCACCGTCGAGGCAACCACGGCCGAAAAACCATAACCGTGGATAATGCACGGTGGTGAGGTTCGTGCGGAGAGACCCGTCCGTTAATGGGGAATCGCAGGCAGTAGCCAGCGAAACGTAAGCGATGAGAGAGATAGAGCCGGCCTGGCAGAGAAACGGAGAAAGAGAGGGTGAGAGGAACGCGGGGCCGACCGGCCGGCCGGCTACCCATATTCCATTCCGACGACCGGAGGGCCACGTCGGCTTTTTGCGGCTGCATTTCACTTGCACTTGGCCAAACTCATTTGTCAGCGGCGCTGTGGTGCATCCGCCGCCGCCGCCGTCGCCATTCGCCAGCGTTCGCCTCGGCTCCCGATCCGAATCGCTACGGGGGCGCGTTTTCTCGGGGGTGTTCTCGGAGGCCTCCCGCGCACGCGAGATTCTCAAAGATTGTTTTGCGCGATGCGCATTGCGTCAACTGACAAGCGTTAAATTCGGTGATGCGTACAACGTGAACGTTATTTCCTCTTTTTCTCCTCTTGTTTTTCCTTTTCCGTTTATACGTCATAATTAGCTCTCTTTTTTTCCTTGCCGTGGCTGTTCGTTTCTAACAAGTACGGGGGCAACAGCACTGTCGAGGTCCATTAAAAATGTGCGTTAATTACAAGCCGCTCGTACGTAAGCTCTCGCGTTGTTATCGAGATCGACGCGATTACGAGCCTCATCGATGATTCCTCGTCCCGCCGCGCGGCCAATATTCTTACTCCCAAGGTGGCCGTGGATTTTATGATCCGCAAAGCGCGAGCTTAAGGACGCGCGGAGAGGGCGTTGAGGAATTTGAGGTATTTCAAGCCATCGGGTGGCTGCGCGCGAGCGGGCCTTAAGGGAGATCCGCACCTCATGATCGTCGTCGTCGCCGTCGTCGTCCTCGAGATTAAAGCAATTAAAACGCGAGAGGCTCGCAAGCGACAGCGGGGCACCGCAGACATCCTTGCCCGCGTAACGTTTTCAAGGCGAACGACGACGGCGGCCGGATGTCGCCGTATGAAAAGTGGAATACGACGCGAGAAAACGCTGAACGTGCAAACGCGCGTCGTGTCATCGGCGGAAATTAAGTTAATTTCATAGTGCGGAGCAAGTATGCTTTTTACACCCACGCTCGCCCACGGCCGCGCTCATTTGTCCGGTGCAGCGGGTAATTACGGTGCCGATACGTACTGTGAGTCATCAAGAAATTTCCAAAGGTTCTCAAGGCCATCGGCATCGCTGTCATTTGAGACTCCGTTTCGAGCTTTTCGTTATCGCCCGCCCGGCCTCGTATTTTATCGCGTTTATCGCCTCCCACGAGCCTCCCTGGTAAATTCGCGAGATTTTATTCCAGCGTTATACGACTGCAGGCCGCAGCCTCTCGGAATCGCTATCGATGCATTAATTAAACCTGCGGTCGGGATTCGAAACTCCATTGCGTCGTGCGTTATTCGCCTTATGAAATCCTGAGACTTACGAAATCAGATTCAATGTTTGCATGATCTCTCTTGCGATGAAATGGTTATAATTAAAGCGCCATTTATTATAAGCTCGGAATCATGCAGACTTCCTGAATTAAGCAAACGGGTAAATAATATACGTAGACGCGACATTCCTACACGTGAAGCTAGGGAAAAACGCACAGTAATGCGGCCGCGGCATGCAATTTCGTGCTTAGGACGCGAACAAATTGCATCCTAGGCGGACTAAGAAAGCAAATAGGACGGGGAGTGGCCCAAGGGAGAAAAGGGCGAGTGAAGAAATTAAGGTAATAGGCTTTTCTTATCTGATCGCCAAAGTCAGAGGGCCGTAAAGGTGCCGGGAAAAATGGAGTCCTCGGAGCGCGCGCTTTAATGGCTTTTCTTTTCCTCTCGCTCTTTCTCTTGTGCTCCCTCTCTGTCTCTCTTTCTCTCTCTGACATAGCGAGAGAGGCGTCAGAGTTCTTCCCGGCAGGACGCCGAGACCGAGATCGAGAAAACTCGTCCGAGAATTTCTTCCTCGTCTTCGACCGTGTGTCTATATCCCTTCCTTTCGCCCCTTTTTTCGTCTCTCCTCCCGTCGAACTGACCTGCGATACGGCACCGCGAGGCTACGATCCTTCGAACCGCAGAGAGCCGCTCCGCGACGAAAGGTAGGCGCGACGGATCCGTGAACAAGGCACCGGGCAAACATCGAGAATAGAGGGGCCAGCGCGCTGAATGAGAGGCTGGTTTGTCTCAAGTCGAAAGAGCGCGTGCAGGTGTCGAACATCAGGCAATGGCAAAGGGAGCTAGACGAAGGTGGCATACCTAGATGAATTAAGGAGCGTTGATAAGCGGCGCAGCGCACGTATGACGATTGCGACACGCCGGTTGCGGGCCGTTCGCAAAGCATTCACGATTTTCACGGTATTCGTAGGAGTGCGTCGATCCACAGCACGAACGAGTGAAAGGAGATCGTATCTCTCCCCTGTCTAATTGCGTTGATCGCGCAATTATGTACCGTGCGTGCGTGCCCGACTTGCTCTCGCGCATGATCGTCGCGCAGATTTACTCCGATTTTATTATGCGACTCGTAAGTTCTGCCTTGGCGCATTTTACTCAACAAATCAATGCGATAACTCCGATCAATTACGCGTCTATTATTAATAAAGACCGTAAAACGGCCGTAGTAACGGCCATAAATCGGACCTTATCGCACCGCCCGGTGAATTCGATCGCAGTCGCGGCTGGCTGATTCGCAACGGCGAATTAAGTACGAGCACCGCCGATGCAAATGACGTTAATGCGAGTAGTTTACCTTCTCGAGTGCTGTTTGCTCGAATCGCCCATTTTCCTAATAAATTACCTACAAATTGACACTTGCTGCTAATTCGGTCTATTAGCGTGAATGTATTTGCCAAAGTGGCAATCGATTATCTAATTCGATGCGCGATCCAGCGGCAAAATTTCCTCTCTTAACATATCGCGATGCAGGTTTACGATCCCCTTGCGTGGATAACAAATCTAAACAACGAGCACAAACTAAGCGCTAAATAATACGAACGCTAGTATTACCCATGCCAATGGTTCGCTTTTATGCAACGAGTTCCAGTCACGCGTTTCGATAATAAATTATACACGTAGTTGTGATTGATTCTCCGCAAATCACGGAGTGGCGACGGCGCTGTGTACAGGAAATATCAGTAAGCGGTAAATGTCTCATGCGATTTTGATGAAACCGTGCGAACCGCCGGGCGTGTCCTGCTTTCCAAGACTGAAATGTTTTCTATTCGATTATCCGCGCCGACAGGACATAGTTATCGAGCTATTTCCCGCACGCGACGTTACCATTCGGTGATCGAATTCCCGTGGTAGTGGCACCCTACTTGGATAACGAATCTGAACTCTCCGCGCTCTTGTCCCAAGGACTCAGCGTGAAATTACGTGTTGTCACTCTGACGACGCAGTGACAATTTTCTCGAGAATGCAGCGTGGTCAACTAAGCGACTTTCATGCGCACATTATACACCGTACCGCGAGCAACGTACTTGCTACCGAACGATTCAAAGGAACAGCATAGTGACAACCGACCGATGAAACTGGCATGCGACTTTGGAGAACGTAATTCAAAACGATTTCGAAAGTGCAAACGAAGTACAGGCGAACTATAGGCTTCAAGATTTTTATTTTCTCAAGTCAGGTGCCGGATTCACATTGGCGAGGCGGCTATTCCAGTTATGAAACCGCGAAGCCGAGGGAAGAAGGAAGGCGCTCCGCCTTTTAAGGCGAACCGAACTTAGCCCAGTCTGGACCAGCAATCTTCTTTTTTTACACTCTTTCTCGTCTCTCTTCCTCTCCGTTTCCCTCCTCCTCTTTGTCTCTCGACTCCGACGAAGTATCGGGACGATTCAATCGGTCGACTCGTTAACCGTAATTGCGCCTAGAGAAAATCCCGTTTTGCTCGACGTGTGCGAAACAGCCGAGGGACCCTACTCGAGTTTGGCAGGAACCGGCGCACTTTCTCGCACGGACGACAAGCGGGCTAATTAATAGCCCGTCTTTTTCGCTCGGGTTCCTGAGATTCCTCTGTAATACGATGTAATGATTTTTGTCGTCGTCGCGTCGGAGACACCTGTTTGCCATCCTTACGATTGCTCAATTCGCCGTGCGAAACTGACCATTAATTCGCGGGCGTTTCCAGAAAGGCAACCCGAAAGCGATATTTCACGGGAAGCAAATTGTTCTATGTAAATCGGGATACGCTATAAATATGCTTTTTCTGGCAGAAATCAATATTCAGTTTGGCTTGGGAAAGAGACTTGTGCCTACAGCTTAATGGTTAACACTCCATTCCGAATACGGATAACTGCGTACGAATACAGTTAGCTTGTATTAACACTCCGTTCTTCCAACGCGAGACACCTACCGCTCGTCTTTTTTTCCGATTTCGTTTGCGAAAGCCTCGGCAATGGTTTCTTAGAGGGAAAAATACGGCTTTATAACGTGCATGGCTATGAAGAAACTACGCGAGGTTGTTGTTTCTAGCGTAGCGCGTCCAGCTCGTTACAAATTACTCCATTAAACGCGCTACGGGCAATGCGGAAGCGATTTACAAGTGTTTCCTTCACACACACTCGACGGGACGCGTGCCGGGGTGAGAGCTTGAGAGCGCCACGCTAAGCTTTAGAAAAGCCGTCCGGGATGAAAGGCGAATAGACGCACCGTGAAAAATCACAACGCGCGCGCGACGCGAGAGACTCGCCGCTCTCGTTTCTCTTCTCCTTCACCAAGGCACTCGACTGGCTTCTGTGGGGCCCGCGGATAATGCGGGTCCAATATTTGGGTTGCGGCTGTCAGAAGGAGCCACTCCGCAGTCGCCGCGCGCGTGCTGCTCCGTTGTTGTCGCCGTCCTCGTTACGCGTGCTCCACTTTTTAATTTCTTTTCCGACGGCGGCCCCGAAACAACAGGACGGCAACGGGCTCCGAGAGGGTTTTCGGTTGCCCCGACCGACCATGGGGTTGTCGGGGCCCGGCATTAGTAGGGCCTAGGCGAGGGCAGGGAAACTGGTCAGATGTGGGGGCCGAGGCGGGATACGGCGGACGGAATGAGTGGCGAGGAAGAAGCGGGAGATACGCGGGAGGGTAGGCACGGGGAGGACCCAAGGGAGTGAGGCGACCGGCATTCCACGGGGCCCGTATTAATTATACCAAGCCTCGGCGATGCTACGCGAGTGCGAGAGAAACAGGGAGAGAGAGAAAGAGAGTAATAGCTCTCTGAGAACTACTACTTCTCTCTTTCTCGGCTACTATTGCTCCATCGCGTCCTGCTTCCCTTCGTCCTTTTCTCCACTGATCCTGATGCTGTGATGATGTGAGTGAGCGAGCGAGAGAGGGAGAGAGAGAGAGAGACGGGACCACGCGACGCGTACGCGAGCGAGATGGACCGGACCCGAGGAAGCTGGAAAGAGGTAGAAGAAGTAGATAAGGCGAGAGAAGGAACGAGAGAGGTTGTTCTCTCGAGCGCGCGCGCGGTAGGAGTACGCTAATGCGGATCTACTGCCTCTCTAACAATAAGCCGGAACGCTCGAAGGAATGAACCGTGGAGGAGCTCACCCCAGTGGGTGCTGTGAAATAACTTTTTAACGTTCGATTCGTCGGCGTCTGCGTATTTCGGAACCCGCGACGCCAGATTCGGATGTATTCGTTCCCTCCTAAAAAAAATCTTCCCTTTGGTGAGCCTCGGACTCGTGGATTACTGAATGGAGATTCCTCCCGACGTCGGGTGTCACATTTATGTCCCGGTGGCGAAGGATTAAAGTCCTTCCTGTCCGAGACAGCATAGCTCATCCGTTTTGACTCTGCGTACATTAAGCTTAATTATTTCTCCGTGTGATATGCACCGCTTGTGTCGGTACCGTGCATAGTAAGAATACACGGAAATGGAGAGCCGTCTAAAGAAACTCTTGAAATAGCTGTACTGTTTCACGCAAGAATGGGTACTCACAAAATAAATCCGTCTATTAAGGGATTACGTAGATCCTTTAGGATTATGTTGGTGCACAAAAGGGCGTAGCGGGAGGATCCCGGCCGAGAGAATTTCTGAAAAACTTCAAAGATATTTTTAGCCGACGAGGAAAACAGTTAGCGCGCTCCGAGTATAGACTGCGCGTCCGAAGCAAAGAAGAAGAAGAAGAAGATGAACGGCGGCGAGGAGAGGACGAAGGAGGCACGTATCTAGTACTTGCGGGGAACGAAGGAGGATGGAAAGTAAATTACCTCTCGAAGGATGGGCCGGTATACGGCGCGAGGGGAAGAGAAAGGAGTTAAAGGATGGGATGGCACGGGATTCGAGAAGATAGGACGCACGTGGAACGGACGAAGAGGGAACGAGAAGGGGCGCGGCGAGGCGGTGAGTCGGCTGACCGACAGTAGGCTAGCGAAATTGCATCGCTAAAACCCTAGGTCCTGCGTCCGGGAGCTCTTCTTTTCGGTGGCGCGCCTTGTTGTAAAAAAAATTTCCCCATCATCCTCGCAATATAATCTATTGACGTTAATAATTCCTTTCGAGAAACGAGCGCCGCATATCCTGCGCGTCGCTTTTTATGCGTAATATACCACTTAAAAAATTCCTCCCTCTTCTGGCATCGTCATTATGATGTCGCTCATGAGCCATCGGTCTCTTACAATCTTAGGCAAAGGTGCGAAGCCTTCTAGTCGCGCGATGTCGTCATTATTTCTGCTTCAACTTATTCGCTCCTTGTTCCGTCGTCTCGTTGCAGCATCGTCTCCTCTTCGTCTGCATCCTATCTCGAGTTTCCTCTGTCGGATCACAGGACCACCTGGGCAGCCGCGCGGCACTCGGCAATTCGTATCTAGTCCAGTCAACCGTGCGAAACTCACGCGCCACCCGTTACATCGCGTCATGCCCATCGATCTCGATGGCGGGCTCGACTTGCGACTGAATTACGAAGCACCATCCCATGAGCGATGCTAATCTTTTTTAAGCGGCAAAAATATTTATACCGATAGCGGATCGAGCCGCTCGGCGACGATGATTGGAGTGTCAGGGGCAGGTCGGTCCGTTATTAAATCGAGCTATATGCAAATTATAGATCGTTAGTGCATAGAGAATGCATAGAGAATGTTCTTGGCTAGCTGTGTACGTATTTTGTTTCAAATATATTATATTCTGTATTGTACGCTACGTAATCTTGTATTACGTGAGTTAATCACGTGATTACGATCACTAAGCAAGCGAATGTATAACGTTTTACACGACAGAGCATCTCCTGCAAAGCGGTCTAGCGGCGAATTTCGCGTGATCCCAAGTCATCGGTTCGCCGCATAAGCGGATCGAGCAGGAAGCGGTGCAGGTACATGCGGAACGTGTATATCATCACACCACTTACATTTAATTTTCATCGTACCACGCAGAGCTGCCGATACATACGCCGCGACAGTGTGCGTACGCTGATACGCGTATAGCGCGCATCGAGAGATTACGGCCGGGGATATACGGATGATGATCCGTGGCGAAGTGGACGCGCCGGTTAATCAGTAGCAATTTGGAAATATTCACGCGGCGGGAGAAGTAGACAAAGAGAGAGAGAGAGAGAGAGAGAGAGAGAGAGAGAGGAGAGAGAGAAATAAAGAGAGCCTATCTCTCTCGGAAATATTTATAATTATATCTACACGCAGAGACGACGCGTTTTCTCTGCCTCTCCTTCTTTCTCCCTCTGTCCTGCTGTTCCGAGAGTTATGCTCGCAGGAGCCTGCCTCTCGTGCGTATCTCGTTTGCACGGTAATCATCGGCGCCGCCGACGCCGCCACCTCCTCCGACGTCGCAACGGGCTCGCATCGCAGCCGCGGCGCTACGGTGCCGCGTGCGGTGGGAGCGTTGCGTGCGAGGAGGAGAACGCGCGCGTGATCCACGAAGGAGCCGATGATGGCCACGCGAGCGCTTCGGGCGACTCTCCTCCGCTCGCGCTCGCTCGCGTTTCGCCTAGATGTCCCGGGCATATTGTTGCCGTGTGCCGCACACCGCGCGCGCGCATTATGCATCTCGCTTGAAATACATCTTTCTCCTTCTGCCCCCCGTCGCCCCGTTCCTACGTTTTTATGCGCGGTAGTTATCCCGGGCGACCCCGTGCGGCCCCCGAAAATCCTCGCGACCTCCTCGCCGCCCGCGTCCGAGGCACGCGAGCCTCTCCTCTCCTATCGCGGCTCTTCTCTCTTTCTCTCTCTCTCTTCTTCGAGTCTCTTCCATTCTCGCGCCGACCGGGCGGCATAATTTCTGCATTCTCAAACGCTGCTCCTCCTTTTTCGTTATTAACCCTTTGAATGCCGAGATAGGCTGCGGTTATTATATTGCCCCGCGCCAGATTACGCCGCGTAATTTCAACCATTGCCCGCTTGCTCGTCTCTCCGACTGTCCCTTTCTCTCCTGTCATTGTTCCTCTCTTTCTTTCTTGTAAATGTTAACTAGATGTCCGCGTTCAACACGTCTCTGTTGGATCCTTAATGAAAAATGATGGCTAGTATCGAACAAGTATCGCACTTTTGTCACAAATATTCATACGACTTATCGCAGTTGCACTTTGTATGTTATCCAAACAATGGTTACTAAAGCTAAAGGATTAAGCAGAATTCTACTGTTCTATATCGTATCTTGCAGCGGATGCCCAGAAATATGCCAAGAATTATTTCACCGGATGTCGTTACTAACTACATGTGAGAATTAAACACTTATTGCCGTGTAAGAGTGTGAGAGAGAGGAAAAAAGCGGTCGTTGTAAATCCAGGGCTACACAATAGTTACCGTTGATCTAAGATCCTGACTTTACGGCAGTCATTCGTCGCATTATCCTAATGTATCCTGACAGCTCGGCCCGTCGACAAACCTGGGTGAGAAAGAGGTCAGAGGAATACCAAAGTTAACTCTCGAAATGACGAGCGAGGATAAAAAAAGACGCGTATGATAGGGCGCAACGAAGAGAGAGGGAGAGGAGGGGGAGTGGAGAAAGAGAGAAGAGACAATCGTGTAAAAGTTGGTGTTCCTTTTCCTTTTGTGAAAAATCGAAAAACAAATCGGGACCGCGCGTCGACGCTAGTCACGGAGCGACGATTTATCAAAAATTAATTATCCATTAGGCTTGGGATCGGGTAGAAAAGTGTAGCTTTGTTGCATACAATGGTCGGCTGCCCGGGGCCTCGGCAGGTATAACAGAGAGAGGGAGGAAAAAAGAGAGAGAGAAGACCTCGACGAGTCCTGCCGCAGCGACCACAAAAAACGTCTACATCTCCGAATATTCTGCCGTCGTGGCCAGGTCCGTCGACAACAGCATCTCTTTTTCTCGCGCTGACTTTTCCACTCTTCCTGCTTTCTGTACCTTTTGCCTTTTCACGGAGGTGTCGAGAATTTCTCATGGACCTCTGACAAATCCGTCAAGCGATATCTCTCAATTAAATCAGGTTGAACTATCAGACTCATTAATTTCTCAATACCTTCTTTTATTTTATAATCTACTGTTAGTTATCGCGATTTTAAAGCGTCGCAAACAACATTGAATCACTCCGTTTTCTTTTTCGATGAATTTACAATCTGTCAACTATCTCGTTTCGATGTTCCTTTGTTCGGTCTGATAAGACGTAACACCCTTTCTCGCCGAACATATCCGTTTGCGGCATCGTAAGGCACCGTCCGTCGTATCTCTCTTCCAACGCTCGGTCCTTGCTCTTGAATCAGATTCCCGCACTTCCAAGTAATTCCACGGCAACGAAGGAGATCGAGAGGTGGCCCCGGTGGTGACCCCAAAGGTCAGGAATGCCCAAAACGAAGGAGAGGGCACCGATTGGAGGATCCCGAGAGGCGTTCGGACTTGTGACGGTTCCGACTCGATCCCGACGGAGGACTTACGAGCGTTTCTCAGCGTATCCACGCGGTGGACGCGGCGGATAAGACGGAAAGAGGGTGGAGGAGGACGGGAGAATACGCGGGTGCGACGTTAGGGCACACTTTAGCAGATCATGTTAAATCGTAGAATTAGCCCCCTCGGCCACTTCGTTCCCGTTCCCTTCTCCGTGGCGCGGCATAACTTACGGTATTTATCCCGTAAACCCGGTCCTCACCCTGACCCCTGGACCTTATTTATAACTGTAGACAGGTTCACACTACGCACACGATTCTTCCTCCTCTGCGACACGTACGAGCCTCCAGCGCGCTTTAACTGACGGAATAATGCGAGAGGAGCGCATCTTCCAGTCTCTCCCCCTTCTTGACATGGCGCGTTCTCTTGCGCGGCATTTACATTTCTGTAACTACTTACGTGCCGAACACAATGCGCGCCCACTCGATAGCTCGAGCACGAGCACTCGCGCCCCCCGAAGGTGATGCTGGTTTTCCGCTGTTACTCATTATCCACCTTGATTTATCGCGTTACTCACGATTTCGTGTTGTTCGAACGGACAATGTAGACGTTTCCGATAGCGCGGGCGAAAGAGAAACGGAAAGAAGGAGAGAAAGCGAAAGAGCGAAAACTCGGGGAGAAGAAATCCTACCGTATCCCGGGGGCCCCCAGAGTGGCGAACCTATGGCACGCGTGCCCACGCTGGCACGCGGTAAGAATTTGGGTGGCACGCACTACGACGTGCCATTTGAAATTTCTCCGGCGTATACGCTCCGTAAGAGGGTTAGTCAACTTTGCAACTACAATTTATTATGGACTCCAACAACGTGGGCACACGCAACCGCTTTAAAAAAAATTAAATTTGCATATTTTGGCACGCACTCTGCCAAAGCAGTTCGCCGTCTCTGCCTCGCGGCCGTAACCGTTCAAGCATACAGCGTAGATCGTACGTGTACATATCGGGAAGTATGCAACGGGAAATTAACGTGGATAACTGTGAACGTATACTAATGGACTTAAGACAGGTTAATAAGCTGTACGCATATACGTGTGGCACGGCCGCTCGAATAATGCAGACGTGGGGGGAGAAAGAGAAAGAGAGAGCGAGAGAGTTTAATTATTAGATACGTCCACCTGAGTTTATAAAGTAATAATCTTAGTAAAACGGTATTCACCAGTTATAGGCCGTAAATTTACTAGATTGGATTGATTAGGCGCTCGTTAGACGAGTTGACTGCAGCATGTCGCATTTCACCGGTAAGAAAGTATCGCCGGGGTGGCTGACACGTGTCGAACAGCACGAGCGTAGCGTGTCCGCGGGCACGCCCGGAGCGGGATGCCGCTTTTTTCGGCGCATACATTATCTCCGTTGATTTATCGGACTTACGTCTTTGTGCTATTCGCACGCACGCATGCAGTCATTTCCGATAGTTTGCACGAGCGACAAAAAAGAGAGAGAGAAAGGGAGAAAAGGTGGGGCGGGAGACGGAGGATGTGTGTCTCCGCGAACAAGGATCTGGGATCTTTTTTTCTTTGATATTTATCTCGTGAATGTTGATCCCCCGAATTTACATTTCCATACTCACTCGGCCAGCGCAATGTAGCCATTTCGAAGCGCGTGAGAGACAGAGAGAGAAAGAGACTAGAGCGAGTGGGCAGTCGATAAGCCATAATATCTGATAGTCTTTAGCATTGATTATCTTTATCGATTCCACGAATTTACATTTCTCTGCGCATTTCCACTCACCTGCCGAACGCAGTGTGCACTGCACGACTGTCCCGCAGCCCCGGCGGCTTCCACGATTCAATTGCTAATAAACTAGAGGGATGCAAAACGGGATTTTATATCACGGTCGTTTTTGTCGCGAATTCCTCGCCCGCTACGCCATCGCGTTATGGGAGTATCGTAAAACGAAGCTAGCCTGGTATCATCAGTGTGGGGTTAACTTCTCATCGAAATAGATTGTCTCTCTCTCTTTCTCTTTCCTGTTACTTGAACAAACGGTATCATTGACGATCCTCCTCGAGTGACTCCGGGCCTGTTGGTGGATAGCTTCACGGCTGGGAAGGGACGGTCGTTGCATTTTTGTGGGTGGATATCGAGGAAGAGGGTCTGGCCGGAGGGGACACGAGAGAACCTAGCGGTGAAGGAGGACAGAGCGGAAGAGGTAACAAGAAGGAGAGAGACGGAGTCATGGATGGGAAAGAGAATTTTATTTTTGGTGGGTGGTTCGAGCAAGGGTCCGTCTCCCTCTCTCTCTTTCTCGCCCTTTCTTCCTTCCCCTCGACACCCTCTTCCACTCGCTTTCACGTCCACCTCCAGCAACCTCCAAGGTTCGAAGGGACATCGGATACGTGCGATCGACTAATACTTTAACGTCTGTCACCGGCGCAAACCGGTGTCGTCCGCGGACCCACCGGACGCCGTCACGAGAAGATAAGGTTCGTTTCTGTGATTCGTACGGCTGACCTCGTGGACACCTTGTGGATTTAACCCCTGCCACGACGAACGAGTGGCTGATTCAACGACCTATAGCTAGCCCAGCGCGCCAGAATTGATCCAATCGACTTTTCGTTCGACGAGATCGACGTTCCTGGTCGCGTTTTTCCGATTATTTTACCGCCGAAGATAGAGGATAGATCAGACTCGAGCTGTCGCTCAAATCCACGTGAATCATTCCCACCGATCGCGCATCTTATATTCAATTTTCAATTGGAGTTTCGATACATCAATCAAGCGGAGATTGGACCCAAAGGTCACGATCGCCGCGTTTCGAATGTCCTGTCACTTTCAACATGTCGAGCGTTCCGCTCAATAAAAGTGATTCGTCGTCGTCGGAATAATGTTGTGTAAGAACAGCGCGATATCTCATGGTCCCGGTCTTCATGTTCGGCCTACGACGCGCGAGATATCTCGCGGCGAGCAATGTGTTAAACGTCCATTGGCGGGTAAGAGGACTGGTGATGCCCTGATCTGCCCTACAGACGGACGTCATTTCATTCCGGGGGAGGAATTTCTAAATGTCTTATTAATAATTATGCCTGATATTATTGACGCATTTCATAATTATCATGCCTGCGTATAAATTTGCATATGAAACTGCACTGTAAAACTATGACGACGCAGAGCTTCCGTTTGCCATCTCATTATAATTAATTGCGAGTCGTAGGATTAGCATTAAGAATCTCTTCAAGAGTATTCTAACCCGCAACTATTATTTTTTAAGTGCAGCATATTATGGTGAGGAAAGAATCTGCACTTCGTGCTTGTCGTGTTTGCTTTTTGTCTCGTCGAGGATCTCACGGATTATGTAATCACCGGCAGTAAAGCGCGATAATGTCGGGACACGCGTTACGCTTACGACTATTGCACTCGCAACGACTGTCGACCTTAGATCACTGAACAGGAGGCCAGGTGTGTCGCACTATCCGCCCGTATCGCGGTAGATAGCACGAGAGCGATGGCGGGACGGCTTTTTCTGCTTCATGAGTCACGTAAATTGCGCGTACTCGCGCGTAAATTCTGCATTGTCCTCACGATGTCGTGCATTGACTTTGCAACAATCGCGCGACTTTTCATACCTTCGTACAAACACGGGATCGAGGCCTTCTCGTCGACTTACCTGATCGACCACCTTATCGGCGATGTTTGCCTACGTCTATTAATTATCGCCAACCTGTTTAATGAAGCATGCAGACTGCGTCGCGCGGCGCGTGGGCCCGAAAATTGGCGAGCACGATCGTATGCAGATTTTCAAGGTGCCATGCAACCCCATACACACGCGCGCGTATCGTCCTACTTTCGCGCCGCTTGTCGCAGGTCGCGAATTCTCGCTCGCGCGACGGTGATTTGTTTCACGCGTCGCCGGGCCAGGCGAGGCGATAATCGAGCGGAGGGGAGAATCGAGAGGGCCGGAGGGCCCTCGCGCGCGTGAGAGTAAGCCAGACCCCGGGAGGGGACGAGGAGGTCCCGTCGCGCTTTTTACGATCGCCCTCGTTCCTCTCGCCACTGGTCACTGGTGGGGGCGCTCCTTGGAGATCCTTTTTTTTGCGCGAAAATTTAATTAGACCGGCGGTGGGCCCCGCGCACTCGATTTGAAATTACTTTTACGAGGGGTGGTGGTCCCTCCGCTTCCCCTTTTTTTCCGCCCCGTGCAGCCACGGCGCCGTAATTAAAGCTAGGCGAGTGTCTGGCCGCGTTCCTCCCAGCGCCCGGTGCTCAGGGCCGACGCCCTCTGGTACTCTCCAGCCTCCCTTCTGGCCGGATTCTCGCCTCCTCGCTCTCTCTCTCGTTCTTCCTCTTCTAGTCCTTCCCCCTTCCCGATCGTCGTCCGCTCAATCCCACAGCCCGCCTCGCCGTCTCCTCACTGTTCGCCGCGTTCTCCGTCGTCCGATCTCGCTCTCCTCCTCTCGCTCTCGATATCTTAATTGCCCGTCTGCCGAGATATTTTCGCGAATCGCAAATTTATGGACCAGCCCCTTAGCGGATCGCGCTAACGACGTACTTGTGTGTACGTACGGACGTGCACGGGCGCGAGAGCAGGAGAGAGTTATAGGGAATGGCCGCGTGCGGGGAAGACGTGGAAGAAGAAGGTGATCCAGCCATGGGAAGAGGGGCGGGGAGGGAAGCGGGAGGACAGGAAACGTAATCGTCGGTCTCTCGCTGTGAGAATCATTTCGTTATTTCGCGCGCTCTCTTTCGTGGAATCGACGTGGCAATATCACTGTCTTAGCATTAAATTAAAATCATTAACGCCGGAATACTACAGTGTTAATACCTGGCTGGTGCGCGCGCGCGCGCGCGGACATTTCCCTCTCTCTACGCACCGTTCCGTCCCGCATCGTCCCGCTTCGTCGTCGCACCGGCTTTGGCGCGCCATCGCGCGCGCACACGCACACATGCGGCCGCATTAACATTTAAGTTATCGGCCAATCTGTTTTGCGATTAACGAGCAGCAGGCATCATTTTAATCGAGGATTCAAGGGCGCACTCATAGCGATTTTTGGAGTAATTTTATTTTGCACCCGCATTCGAATCCGGGTTGAGTAATCTTGATGCCTCTCGAGAGGTTCCGATATCGCGCGCGCGCGACGAGAGGTTTCCCTTTCTAGACATCAAGGTAGACGAAGCCATATTTCTCTAGCGGGAACATTATGCGAGAGAACCCCTTCTTATTCTTGATTTCCGACACGCAGATATTTTGCACGCAAACTTATTTTGCAATTGTTACGAAAATGGTGTCCATTATATCGCTCCTTCGTGATTGATTGATTTCGTTCGACGATGACTCTTCATATCTCGCGGGCTAAAATCGGAAGAAATGTTTCATTAATCCTATGCAGATCACATTATCATAGTAAGAGCCTGAGAAAAGATAGCGTGGGCGAGACATCATTTACCGTAACGCACTCTCGTTTCTCGTTCGACATCCCGATGCGACTCTCCTCTTTCCGATTTTCATGGGCGGTGAATTGAGTTTTATTCATCGCGACGATCCGAGGGACTGCCGACCGAGGAATTATGCTAGTATAAAAACGAACGTACGAAGCTCGGCAAGGGTCCCACGTCTCGAGTCGTGGCGGTTATCTAAATCTGTCGCGTGTAATAACGTGCGACGCCGTTTAAAAGGCGCACAATTTAGATAACATCTAAACGGGGCCGTAAGGTATCGTTTGAAGAATGACTCTCGTGCGGTTACTCGAGCCTCTCCCCGCCCATATCGAAGTAATTCCGATTCAATTTGGGGAACACTGCGGGTATCGCGTGACACATTCCCGTCGACTTTGAATATAATTAACCTCTTGCCGTGTGACGAAACGATAATCATTGTCCGATGATGATATCCGTCAAGTCACTAATTACACGCTTCATTGATTCTTGTAATACAAGCCTTTTCTACACATATAAATACGTTTTTTATAATTGTATGAAATTTTTCAAAATTCCTCCGCGCACGTAAAATCGTAATCTTGGGAACACGATCTTGATCACACGATTACCTTCTTCCTGTTCTATCTGACATCTGCATTTTTCAATATCGAGCTGAGCACGAATGAAATTCGTCAACAATTATTTTGGGAATCTCAGTTTTGTCTCAGTCACCAATGAGCGACTATGTTTTCGAGCGTAGCTGGCCGCGTTCGCGATTTAACGACGCAATAAAAGCGCTCGCCCCCGTTATCGATAATGGAGTTTCGAAACGGCGGAGGTCCGGCAGCGCTGTAAAGTCGTGACCACGCTGGAGGGTGAAAGCGTCGGTTTACTGGCGAAGCTCGCGCGCATCGGGGTAACGATCGGCGGGGGGGAAGGAGGCCCCTGGAGTTGTCGCCGCGTCGAGGGGGCAGGGGGCGCGGGAGGAATTTTAAGTTGGAAACCTTGTCGCGCGTTCCTTTACCTCGAAATCACGAATGCCGGTGCCTCATGCCGGAGAGGCACCTTTGACTCGAGTGAGAGGGAAAAGAAGGAGAGACGTGCACGGTGAAACTCGGAGGGAAAGAGGAGAAAGGGTGGCCGCGCATGGACTCATCCTTTCGACCCGATTTTCGGGTTCCTCGTGGCGGGGGGAGGTAGAGCGAGGGGCAACGGCTAGGACAGATCGTTCGCCTAATGGGTTTCCGTGTAACGCGAAAACGGCGCCCCAACGACCAATTATCGCTCTTCTTCTGCCGTTCTCACTGTCCTCCCTGCCGCGGATACCCGGTGGTTTCGGCAGGACTCATGGAGGCTCGGGGGGAGGGAGGTGGAAAGGACGGGACGAGTCTCTGCCACTGAAATTATATCGGCATTCGCGTAAACGCTTCGACCCGCGCGCGCATACGCCCGGCACTTGAGCTGTATTTTATGGTTGGATTCCCCTCGTAAAATTAACGAAACCCGAAGAATATTCGCGGCCCAGGCCCGTCGTCCTAATTGACGACTACCTGTGAAATTGATTCAATGCATACCTGCGGTCTTTGGCGAGTATTTTCCTGTGGCAAGTGTCACCTCCGCCGCGGCAGATCGATTATGAACAAACGCCGTTTAATAAATCGCAGCAACCCGCCGTGGAATCTGCCTCGTGTTTCTTGCACGCCACAACGCAATCCGCGCTCGCTCAAAAGAAACCTGGCGCCGCAGATTATTACAAGCGGGGGTTAATTTAATTTTTCGCCGCGCGCGCGCGTCACGTAGAACGCCTACGTGACGAGAAGCTCGAGTCGGAAGTCCGATCCGACTGGATCGATTTGACCTTACGATAATCAACTTGGCGGGTTCCGTGTGGCATTGAATAATGGATACGTTGATTGCATATTAAAACGAATATTCGATATAAGTCGAATTTCACGCGAGAAACATTTAGTTTTTATCTTTCATCTTGATTTCGATCTAATTCTAGAATCGTGATGCGACGAAGTGTGCAATTCGTTACGATTTTGAGTGGCCAGCTGTAATCGGACAGCTCGTAGCCAAATGTTGTGGCTTTGGAATGTGTTTCAATCAGGCTTAATATCGCCACGATGGCCGCTTATCCGAAGCCCGGCTGGCTTGAAACGATCGCGATAGAGCCTGCGTTCGAAGACCGATATCTTCGGGACGGATAGTGCGTGCCTGCGGACGATCCAGTATTTTCTACGCCGGTTGCCGGTTGGTACAGCTCTTGCTATCAACCGGCTTCGCGGTAATATTACCCGGAAAGCGTCAATGCTGCGCATTACGGGGCGCCTTAAGGCCCCGCTGCCACACGCCCACGATCGCTCCTCGATTTTCTAACGGCTTCGGCACACACGCTCGTCAACCTTATTCCTCTACGCATCCTCCTTCGCCATCATCAGCAGACATCAGCGTCTCCCTCTATCTCTATCTCCGTCTCTCGTTCTTTTTCTCTTCCCGTAATCGGGCGCCGATGGCTCTATAAATGATTGATGAGATACTAATCGAGATGTCAGCGGTGTTTCAAGATATTTGGTACTCGGAATTCAAATTGAACACAAAATTATCATAATTAATCAAGTGGAATCAAGATGGGACGGTGAAAGTTCTCTTGAGGGTGTGTTGCTAGATGTTTGCCATTTTATTTTGCTCTCTTCGAATCATGCTGGAGGTGCAGCAAGTGCTTCTGAATCACGCAGCGTTGATTCCGTTGCCGTTGACCTGAGGGACACCATCGAGGAACTCGCGAGTACTCGCGTGTTTTCATGCTCGGGTAACTGTGCATGTGTGATATTAATCGGTGAAACGAGCCATCGAATATCGATGATCGGTTCCGGTCCACTGGAGAAAATGGGTCTGACTCTGTAGGAATTAGAAATAAGCCGCGTGCACGCGCTCGTACGCGAAACCGGTAGACAAACGACGCTGCCGCTATCCGTTTCTTCAGCATCTCACATGTTCCACCTTCTTTCACGGCGTGATACAATATAACCGAAACCTCTCGGATACTTGAGACACTCAGACAGATCTCTCAATGTTCCTTCGTTAAACTCTTGTTATCTTTAATTAAACGCATCATTCTATATTCAGACTTCACTTGACCAATATCTTCTGTCGACTTTTACTTAACATCTCAACGCGCTGTTGCAAAGCGCCTTGTGGCCCAATCTTGGTAATGAACGCGAAAGACCAAACAGAAAAAGAAAAAGAAGGAAAAGATCCAGGGAGATCCGGTCAAGTGGTCTCGCGGACAATCCGGACGACCGGCGGCGCGGCACGGCGCGGCGCGCAGCGCCGGTGGACCGTAAAGCGCGGAATATACGGTGGTTCTTGCGGCGAGGACAACATTGTGTGATCGTACGAGCCGTGCGTGTACATGTGCGTCAGCGAGATAAGTCGCGAGACGAAAAAGGGAATCGCGGGCCCGAGAGAGAAGAGACGCGGCGGCCGCGTTCGTCTCGGAACTCGTTCAAGGTCTGCTCGCACGAAGAAGAAGCACCGTCGCGGCAAATGGAGCGACTCTATAAAAGCCGAAGGATAACCACGGCGCCCGTCGACACGATCTTCTCGTCGACTTTCCGCCCGGAAAAATCACCACGTCGTTAGTCGCTAAATACCGCCGAGGCTCCGATATCGAGGCTTCGTCGCCGATTAGGGCCATCCTGCGTGTGCGCAAGCCTAATCAAGCCGCGAAATGTTGCGTATGCATCACACACCTCACCTACGACGCAGGCTCTCGTGCACGCGCATTCTCCGATTACGTGGTCGTGAACGCGCGAGTGCTCGAAAAGTCCGGCGAATCGTTAATCGCGAAGCACACGGCCGATCGTACGAGCGATAGATGAAGCCGAACGCGAGCGAATGATTTCGATACAAACGAGACTTGTGTTACGCGCGAGTGCGCGCCGTTGCGTGTATAGTGCGCTTACGTAGGCGCGTCTCTTTCTCTCTTTCTCTTTCTCGGGATATTCATGCTATTCCGTGTAAATACGAGGAGGTAAATGTAGACCTCGGACTTCAATGCGAGGTGGGATATGTAATGCAAGACTCTTCGCGGGTTATCGCGTGTAGGAAGTATCGTGGCCGTTTTATGTGGAAGTCGCGTTACAACAGCGATACGAATCGATTCGCGCGCCGATCGAGGCTTAAATCGCACGCTATCGGCCATTAGGAGTATGACTTGATTACGAGGGGTTACTTATTGCCGATATGAGCTAGATGTCTCGATCACGATGAGAGTACGGAGGACAGAACATTGGATTACATGGGTAATTTGATACCCCGCGCCGCGCGTTTCTGTCCGCGGCTGCTTAAAGGTTTATAACAGCTCCTTCAACGATAATCTAATGGTCATCATTACTGCGCGCGGCAGTGTGGATATTATTATTATCTTGCCTCACGACCTCTCTGTCATCTGGCTGTAACGTGGTAGACCGCAAAGATGTATCGAAATTGGCCTATTATGATTAACTTTGCAGCGTCCGGAAAAAAACAGTGTCTTAAACACGTGGATATATGTCGTCTCGCGCACTCTTATATTTCGAAAACGCTCCCAGGTAGTCGCTTCCCCGTCGAGCCACCCTGATTTAGAGCAACATCTTCTGGCGATGCCGATAATTGTATTCGTGCGTGCGTGCATCCGTGCGTGCGCTCGCGTCGGTGCGCGAAAAATGCGAGGGTCGTTAGCCGTTAAATGCCGAACGTTGCTTAAGATTGAAGGAGGTGCGTACGATCAAGAGAGATCTCGAATGAGCCGCAATATACGCGCGCACGCATCGGTAACATGTGCGGATACGGGCGCGCACGGCGCGCATTTACGAAGCGTATTATCCGTGCACACGAGCGGAAAGGGTAAAAGTTCACTTTTACACACTTTTACCGCAGAAAGCACACCGTGAAGGCACGAGAATGCTGTGACGCAGGATTTTTGTGACGGCAGAGACGAGCAAATTTTAAATAGACTCAACACAAAAGAAAAAAGAAATGCAAACTAAAGGAGCTACAATGTGAACGATTATTACTTAATGTTTATTTTATGCTTTACCAATGCAATTGTAAATCAGTAATCGCGATAGAACAATGGCGACATGTCGAGAAAACGAAAGTACTGAGCACGGTTTCGCGAAGAAAACAGTGCACGCACGAGTAATGCGTATACGGCTGCTCCTAAACCGATGACCGGGCGCAAAGGATGTCGGACGAATCTGGTGCAAAAACTGGCGGAGACGCGCGGCGTTTTTGAAGAGCGCGGAGGGTGCGTCGGTCGCGGGCGCAAGACATCGTCCGGCTTCGGCAAAAAGAAGCGCGCTCGCCAATACGATTTTTGTCATCCGCTGCGCCAAGGACGCGCCGGTTCCGTCGTGCGTGCGTGCGTGCGCGCGCGCCGCGCCCCGCGGTAGCCGAGAAACGCGAGAAACGCGGGAAGAGCATGAAATCGATCAGAAGTCACGACGAGAGATCGAAGCGGCGGAAAGACGAAAAAAGGATGAGGAGGCGCAGAGAGAGTGAAATAAAGAGAGAGAGAGAGAAAGGAGGGGCGAGAGATAGGAACAGATGGAGGAGAGGTTCGTCACGCTGGCAGGTATACGAGTACTCCGCGAGTACATTCATCGCTCACGTCTGCGCGCACCAACACGCCGATCGCAGGTGAATGCACATGCACGGGCAGCCGCACATCCTCGCACGCGCGTACGCGCGAGCCCCGTTTCCTTTAAAAATCCGCGAAGCTATCGGGTCCTCGTCCTGCTCTATCATTCTCCTCTTCATCCTCGTCCTCCTCCTCCACCTCCTCGCTGCTGTTCTCCTCCTTCTCCTCCGGTTCGTCGTGCCGTGCGCATTCCCGACCTTGAAGGATGTAACAAGTTGTAACGCGGACCAACGGGGATGAGAGCGAGCGGGGGAGCGGACGGTCGCGCGGTCGGCGAGGCGACTTCAGCAGCCCGTGGCAGCCTCCGTGGATTGTAACTCTATAAAAGCTTAATTGTTTCTCATTTTACGGTTCAATCCTCGTGACTCTCCTCTCCTTATACGCCGCGCCCTCCCGGTGCCATCCCCCGTGCTGCCTAGTTCTTCCGCCGCGCCGTGCACGCGGGATCGATGTTGCCTCCTCCGTCGCGGACACGAATTCCCCCGTCTCCTTCTTATACGTCGTCCTCTCGTCGTCGATCCGCGCGCCCTCCTCCGCAACGTCGATTCTCGTCCTTCGACTACCGCCTCCCTTCTACCGCGTCTTCGTCTATCTTCTTCTTCTCGCTCCGTTCGTTTCCTGATCGCTGTTGCACTTGGGGCGACTAGCGTAGGTCGGGAAGACATCCTCTCGCGAGATAACTCTACTCTCGCCGCGAGTCAGCTGACGACCATGATTTTCGCGACATTGGCTGATCCGTAAACGCGAGTCTCCGCAGCGGACTTGAATCCGAGCTCCGAGCTATTCCTTCGAAGGGATTCCGAAGCTCCGCGATCTTCTCAGCAGTCGCGATTACGGAAATCGTTCCATTTGCTAATATGTTTTCCACAACTTTGTATGAAGGTCTTTTTTCAACACTGTTCACCGCGACGCTTAAGGTCACAGGCGCGTCAGGGGTTGAGCATAACTCACGCGGTATGAAAATTACGTGGCCTTTTTTCATGATGGCTGTCAGCGTGTTAAATGGGGTGAGAAAGGAAAGACGGCTCTCTCGCGCGCGACATTTTGTAAAAAGCCCCTGCGGCACGATAGGGAAAGGATGAGGTTAATGTTACACGGTTACGACGCACTTCTTCCTTCGCCTCTCGAACCCCTTTTTTATTTCCGCGTCGCTGTTTTACTGCGGTCGCACGACACCACAAGAAAGGTCATCATGCGCAATCACTTTTATGCATTTGCAACTCTGACATTGATGATGGAGCGCCTTTCAACTTTGTGGGCACACCTTCTTTTCATCCTTCGGTTGACGATTATAATCAACTCCTGGTTGTGTGCCGGACTTCTCGCTGAATCCCCGCGTGTTATCTCTCTGGTGCTCGCTCGGCCCGGACCTGACATCGTATTATATTTCTTTCCGCATCATCTGCGAGACGGTCTTCGCCGTTGCATTCCAGATGTCCCAGCGTTGATTTCGTCCGTAAAACAGCAGGTCAAAAATCTGATCCGTTTCCACGCGTTATCGCGATCACTGTTCCTTGCCGACAATTAATGCGTTCGTAAGACGCATTCAGAGAGAATTGCGTTCAGAGGATTTCGGCTGGTTCACGTATAATACAATGGAGTACGGGGCTGCAGCGATGACGGGACAGTTATGAAAACGTCGGCCTTGCACGCGAGTGTGAGCGTGAGTGTGAGGCGACGGCCTTTGCTACATGGGCTTTATTCCTCGGGATATACGAGCCGTTTACGTGCCGAGTGGTGTAAATCCCGGAAGAACTCGGGGAAGAATGCCGGGGTGCTGGCAAAAGGACGGCGCGCGAAATATTTCTCGCACGAGCGCTCTGATGAGAGTTCGGGGAACGTGAACTCGAACTTCGCCGATCTCTCCTGGCACTCCGCTCCGTTTCCCCGCGGGGGAGTTTCGAGAGATGTCTTTCCGCGAAACACTCGTAAATATATCGGTAAAGGGCGCTCGCGGGCGGACGCGCGGCATCCACTAACCGGAATCGATCGCGCGAGCGATCTCTTCTCTGCCAAAAACCATTCCCAGGATACCCTAGGAAGAGCCGGAGCAAAAAGAACCAGTGGGAGGGAACGGCCGTGTCCTTGAGGGCTGAAGGCGAGGATAAATACACCCACCGTCCTAGAATTTCATCTCCTCCCCCCTCTCTCTCTCTCTCTCTCTCTCTCTTTCACGGTGATGCCTAGACTCGATGGTACAAGAGGGCGTACATAGAAAAGCTCAGGTAGGACGCGAACGAAGAACAGTCTGTGGGTAGAGGGGAGGTGGGAGCGCGGTTATTACAGAACGTTGTAAAATTATGGATCGTTAAGCGGCTTTACGAGTTTGTTCTGTGTGCCCAGGCATCTCGCTTCCTTTCCTCCTATTGCTTCCCTTATGCGCGCCCTCGCTCTTGTATCTCTCTCTCTCTCTGCTCCCTCTTTCTTTTGTATCTTACAGTCCGCGAATGTACAGACTCTCTTCCTCCTTTCCGCGGTTGATCTCGCGTCCTATGCGCTTCGCACGATGCCGGTGGACCAGTGCCGGGCGAAGAACATCCTCGATCGCGAACGTGTTCGTTGATTCGCTCGTTCGCGGCGACTTGGTCGGTGCAGAATTAAATAACGGAGAACATGAACACGATTTTCGCCACGTTCGACTGACGACCGGCGAACAGCCGGGGAGATTTTCGACGCGCCGCGCCGACCCGCTGAAGACGATGACGAGCGTACGGGCGGCGGCGGCTTATCGGCGGTGCCGGGTTTATGCGAGCGATGCCTCGGCGTGATCATCGTAAAACCTACCTACTTAGGAGTTGTCGATACGAGGAGGAACCGCGTGGCCGCATGCACACTAACACGAGCGCGCGATCGAGAATGCCGAGAGATCGAGGAAGATCGGTATCGACGCTGTACTACTCGCTCGTTCTCCCATAGTCGTCGACCGCTCTTAACGAAATTCTTTGCTCCCCTCTCCCGAGAGCCCCGAGTTTGTTCTGTGCGTTCCGAGGAGAACAATTTCAGGAGATGCTTTATCATCGACACGACGTAACGCGTGTTGAAAAACCAAGGACACTCGGTGCGAAGGTCTCTAATTGCGGCTTTGGCGCTTCGTGCTACTGTGATCTCGAGAAGATGGATGATAAAAGAACGAGAGAGAGAAAGAGAGAGAGAGAGATGTGTGTACCACAACCAGAGATCACGCAAAGTCGCGAGTGAGATTAATTCCGGGGTTGCGTGTTTCCTGTTACGTGACGTCGGAGGGGGCGCGAGAGGTCGCTTCACCTGAATGATATTATTAGTGATGACCCAAATAGGTTTTTTCGAATGTTCGCTGGCGAAAAAATCCCGGGACGCTAACGGGTTTCCAGTTATACGGAGCGAGGAGCGCCGCGAGCGTGAGCGCGTGTAGCATTCGGAAAGGATTGCCCGGAGGCGTGCCATTATTCCGCGCGATCTGGCGTATCGTCGGACCGGGCGAGCAGAAGTATATACGAAGGAGAAGAAGAAGAAGTAGTGCAAGAAGATGAAAATGCGGTAGAAAGTGATGAGGCGGACTCGCGAGAGGGAAGGAGAGAGCGAGCGTCGTTCCTGGCTGCCGTCTTCGTCTCACGCCATTTCGCTCCTTCTGTCTTGAGGCGGTCAATATCGTTCGAAGCGCGTAAAACTCTTTCGTAGTCGACGAAACAAAAGGCTGGATATCATTGCGCTCGGCCACAGGTATAATACGAGATGCCCACGGTGGGCACATCTCGGTTTCCCTCCCTCCAGCCCCGATGCCTCTCCCTCGTTCATTCGCCGCCAAACCATTTCTGCCATCTTCCTCTTCTTCGTCATCTTCTTCTTCGCCTTCTCCTCCGTCCTCCTCTTCGCCTTTTTCTTCTTCTCGGAAGCGATCCCATGGCGGTAAGGTAATTGTAGTGATTATGCCCCGTTCTCCTCGTTCCCTCTCTCTCTTTCTCTCGCGTGCTTTTTCCTCATCTCTTACTCCGCATAGCCATCGATGTTCGTGTCTTTCGCGAATCCCAAAAAATCATACCGCGTCCGTAAACCCGACGAATAATCTGGCGTCGTTCTTTTTCTTACCTTCCGTCATTTCCAGCGGTAATCGTTTGCTCGCTTTGCTTTTCACCGTCATTGTTTCTCGGCAATGACTTTGCGCACTCCACTGCACTCTTCTCGTCTATGCGCTTCGCTACTCTCTGATTTGGTCGTGCTTCTTGCTCGCCATCGACGAGCTCGCGAGCGTGGTGATCGATGTTTTGTTCAGATACGCTGGCAGCAGCTGTTAGTTTGTCTCTTTTCGTCGTCGTCGTCGTCGGCAAGGGCTCACCTGTTTCCCTGAAGCAGGGATTAGACGGCACGAACGGGTTTGTATTTTGTAACCTGCGCCCAACCGCCTCCTCGCGGCGCTTGAAATAGTACCGGATCTATCCGAGGACAGCTTTATGGTCACTGGCCTCCGTGAACGAGGATCCTGAGAAATGCGCACGGTGAATCTCGCTCGGCGCTCGGTGAAATTACGGTCGTACGTACGTCGTTGCGATCTTGAGCACTCTCGAAGAAGAAACAGCCGCACGAATTTCAATTACCAAAATAGAAATCAGATAAAAAGAATACCATAAAATGAGATTGAAGGGAGATTCTTAGATAGGAAGCTGGATTAAAACTACAGATAGCTCGAGTTGTGAGAGCGTTAGTTAATGATCTGTTAAATGTTTTACACGTAACCAATATTCCCAGGTTGTATTTGCACGTGCAACGCTTCTGGCAGTCTAACGTAACGCATGACAAAATTCTGGCTCACGAGATCGCATTCCGACGTGCGTTGCGAAATCACGTCGTGTTGGAGACAGAAGCCCGGCTACCGCCGCGATTTCGGCGGGGTGCCGCCACAGCGAGGGCCCAGAGTTTTATCGGAAGGGCACGGAAGGGCGAGCAAAGGGGCACGGGAGAAGGAGGAGGAGGACGAGGAGGAAGAGCGAAAGGCGTTCGGGATGGCCGCGAAAGAGACGGCGGTCAGCCCCTCTCGCGGTGTCCGTCAGCCCGGCTATATATCACGTGTAAACGACTCGGGTATTAGCATATCTGTATCTGTCCGGTGGTTGTCCCTGCCAACTCTACCGGGATGAACGTCTCCTCCGCGCCCGCCTCTCCCTCGTCTCCTCGGGGCCCCGTCGGGCCCCCTACTCGGGATCCCCCTGATTCCTGTGTGCGCGCGGCCGAGATGGACCAGGCAGATTCGGGCGGACCGGCGAAGTCGGTTCGGGGAGACGCGATGACGAAGACACGCGAAAACGCATGGGGCCCCAAGTACAGACGAGGGAAGCGGGGGAGGCAGTCCGGCCAAACAGATAGCGAGGCCGACGCGGGAGGGAAAGGGACACGGTCCCTCTTCCCAAAACTTTAATTAGGAGCTTACACGACGTTGCGATACGTATTTACGTGAAGGGAGGCCACCCCTCTTTCTGCCATGCCGGCCGTTCGTTACGTCACGGAGACAAAGGTACCCGATGCGCTCATTACGATCGTTAGGCGTCGGCTTCGCCGACTGGAACGCTCGGGGAGATGTAGATGCTCGGCGGCGATGTTACTCGCGCACCAGATAACGCTTCCTGAAGAAGATGGATACGTGCACATGCCGCGGGTTCTGCTTCCCACAAAGTAACGAAGATGATGTACCGGTTCGGAGTAAAAGGGTTTCGCGCGAGGCAATTGGGCTTTATGAATGTGCTCTCGTCCCGAACTTGTTCCGGTGCTAATTGAAGAATATTGATATACGAAGAACACTGGAACACGTGTCGTTTGTCGATGTATATCGACACGAACGAATGAACACGTAGATCTTTTACGTAGCTAAGCACAATTTTCTCGATGGATCCGATACGCGTTCCGATTTTTCTTTTCACGCATAAACGATAATTGATGCGCTGACGGTCTAAGAGATAAGCGCCCGATGTGTTGCCGGAGTTCATGGTCGTTTTGACGCCTCCGAATTCCCCGAAGACGCAAGTCCCGACGCAAGAGCATCGATTAACGAAAGTACCAAGCGAGCAGCTTGCGTACTGCTTGCGCGCGCGTAATTCTGCATAAGAGTTAAAAGGGCTACTACCGGTAGTATCGAGGAATTTTGGAAGCGAGGCTACGCTACTTAAGTTAATCACAAGCTATCGTGCCTAACTCGGCCGTAACGTTTGCGGGAGCGGTCGCGGCGAGAGTTTTCCCTGGGCCGAAACGGCGCGGAGGCACGATAAAACGATTACGTCCAGTGCGCATCGCGTTTCGGGGAAGGAAAAAGAATCTCCACGACGCGGTGCGGTTGTGCGATGATGGCGGGTGAGGGGTGGAGAAGATCGCGGCGGAGACGGGGACAGAGGAATTGGGGGACGATGAGCAGTCGGCTCCCGTGAAAGAGGAACGAGAAAGTAGAGGGAGACCAGAGAAAGAGAGAGAGAATGGGGAGGGGGCAAATCGAGAGGGCAAGGCGGAGAGAGGAAGAGGGACGGACAGAGACAGAGAGAGATAAACCGGGTCGTAATAACGGCCGAATCATTTTGCCGGGGTATTTTTCAAAATGACTGGGCACTGTAGGAGCGGCGGTATGCCGTGTTCCCTCGCGATCTGTCGGGGGCTCCGCCGCTTCGAATTGCCCGCAGATGCGAGAAGGAAGGGCCGCGAAGGAAGGGAGAGGGCGAAGGTGGGCCACGCAGGAAGGGCGTCCCGCGTATCCAGAGGAATATACGGAGGCAGCAAGAGGGGTAAAGAGGGTTGGGGATTTATGCCTGGTACGCGAGGGATGCGGAATGGGGAGGCGTGCGTATCGATGAGAGAAGAAAAGGAAACAGGGTAAGGAGAGGGGATGTGCAATGCGCACTGGGGAAGAGAGATCGAATGAGATCGAGAGTGGGAGATGAGGGGGAGATGATCGGGCTACCGCATGGGCCACCGGGACGAGAGAGAGAAGGGCGCCGAGGCAAATGTAATTGCGCACCGCTGACCGTTTCTGTACCGGGGGGATGAATACTTCGATCATTCGTTTTCGTGAACTGCGCGGTACGCAGGATTCCCTCTCAAACGCCTGAACATCGGGTCCCGGCAAACGTGCCACCGTAGAAACGCGGACTCGTCCGGTCTACCTTTTGCCATTGCCGTCATGCCCCTTCGCCTTCCATATGTGTTCGCTGATCGCGGTTCCCCTCAGGCCCTGTCGATTTCGACGAGCCGCGAATCACGGAGCGGCGGATCTATATCGGGCGTGCAGGTGAAATAAGGACCAGGGCGAGGGGCCGAAGGGGCGCGAGCATCGATCGAATAAAATGACGATCGCCGAAATGATTCGGGCCGCAATTCCCTTTGTCTCTGGCGGCCGATTCGTATTCGAGGCATATTCTTCGTTTAGGTAGACAGACGGTATAATTTCGTCGGGTCCGTGTCATTTCGAGAACCTTCGCGGCGCGACTCCTCCTTTCCGAGGCGGACTCGCGTTCTTTTACCTGGAGAGGATCCACCGTGCCCTTCCATGCCTATCGTTCCCTCTCTTTCTCTTCGGTTTCTTCTCGTCTCGTTTCCTCCCGCCCTACCAACTGCCCCCGTCTCGCCCTCATCGTCTCATTATAGACGAACGCCTATATCGCGTGTGTCTCTACCGTTCTAAGATCGGCCAGTTATTTGCCAAATATTCGGAGCATTGCGTCCTGCCTAATGCCCGAGGACGCGCCGCGCGATCAGGCCCTCGGGCTTCCGCGCCAGACTTCGACATTAAGGTAACGTCCCAAATTTGTGCGGCACAGGGATAAAGGAGCGTCCCCCCGCATCGTCGACGCGCCACGAAAACGCCGACTGTCTAGCGAACACTGGATGCTTGAAAGTAGAACTGGAAGTGGGTGGCTAGCACGAACCCTTATGCAACTTAGTGTCCGCTAACATGCGAGGCGTGTGCGTGCGTGACTATGTGTGTATGTAAATCTGTCTGTGCGTACACGTGTGAGCGGGTCACCTAGGAACGTGGGCGCGCGCATATTCTGCCGCCGCCGTTCGGTAATTGCGGACGATCGCTAAACATGCAACGACATTCTCCAACACGCGATCCATTTTGGAGCTGCTGTTTGGCAGGTCAGTAAAATGTAGCACGCTCGAGCGGTGCACAAGGGAGAGAGAGAGAGGAGATGACGAATGTGGAGTGAGAGGGCAGATATTGCAAATTCGTCCCACAATTGTCCATGCATATGCATACTTACGTATGATCGAGTGCGTAAAAGAGAGATCCGTCGATTGCGTCACATCGACAGCCGTTCTCGCCTCGTCGCCATTCAAAGAAACGGTACTTTTATCTCACTAGTTCTCGCTGCTGCCTTTCGACTCGAATCGCGGGAATCGTTATCTGTCGCCAGTCACGTGACGTCGACAGGCCGAGATGATCGATACAGGATACTTAATAGGTAATAGTTAATATGCAAAAACATGCGCGACTCGGCGGTGTTAAAAGTGTCAGTTAATCATCGGGCTTGATGGCGATGGATCCTCGTATCATTCCGCTATCTTTGGCTGCCCGAGCACGCGCGGCTAATGCGTCACGCGTATTTCACGAGGATCTGTGACAGGCTTTTGGTCTCCGCTGTTGGCGCGTTTCGGCGTTGACGCTTATGGGGAGAGGCGTGGTTTACAACGAACGCGACACGATCCAATCTCCGGCGAAGGGGCAATAACATTTTACGTAACGAGCCGAAAACTCCGCCCAGATGAGAGTGCGTACACGTGGCAGGAGGCCCCTTGCCGAAAGCGTCTAATGCCTTCCTCGCTCGGAGTCCGCACGATTTCCTCTAGATATCGAAAGAGAGAAGTTGCGTCACCGTGCTCGACCTTTACGCAACGCGCTCTCGGCGCACGTAAGACCGTAGATTTTCACGGCTGGCCGACTCCGCGGCGGCGAACGAAATATCAATTCGTCTCGGATCTGTTTCGTGAGAGAGACCGCGAGCCTGCGTTGCCGCGTAGGGAGGAACGCGGTGTAACTTGAATTTGATTTATGCCGCGTTGAGTCACGGTGTAGAGTCACGTTAGTTACCACAAAGACTATCATATATCACTGCCCGATCGCGAGGGAAGTGCAAGGGCGGCACGGACGTGAGCGCTCGTATGCGCGCCGCGTTTAGCGGCTAATTTTGTATCGTATCGGATCGGATGCGGTAAAATTCCGCCGCCCACGTCTAGTCAGTGGATCGACGGTGGATCGTACGTCTGGTTGTACAAAATCCGCCGGGAATACTCACGGCGTCTGGGCAGATTCGCTCTTTGTCTCTCGGGCAACCTGATCTCGAGGACGTTGTCGTCGTCGTGTCGCTCGCGACTGCAGAAGGAGAGGATCCGCCGAATTCTCGAAGGGACATGTCACGCGACGTATCGTCGTGTCGAGAGACGAACAGTTCGGCTGTTCAGGGTGCAAAAGGGAGAGGGGATGTGTGTGTTGATTCTTATTACCGTGCGGTCGTTCGCCGTCCAATTAGAGCCGTCTAATTGGGCCCTCGTGGAGTCGCGAGGATGACGGAAGTGTCGATAAGGCCGGGTGCGGGTCGTTGCAGTGAAACCACCGGACGAACGAACGGGGGGCCCCGAGAAAGACGAGGGAACGAGTGGGACAAGGGAAAAGGGGAGAGGAGAGACAGAAAGAGAAAGACAGAGAGAGAGAAAAAAGAGAGGGAAAGAGAGGAAGAAACACAGTCGAACCGTGCGCGTACACACGAGTGACGTATCCGAACGTATGCGGCCCTCACAGAGCGAAGTGAGGCGCGAATATAAATCACGGCGCGTTATATACCCGAGCGTGTGCGGCTGCGGCAGCGCGGCCGTTGCACGTATGCACACGCAAGAGAGAGAGAGAGAGAGAGAGGACGTGGTCGGGCGCATCGACACACGGTCGCTCCGTGGATCGGAGTGATCTTCTTCTTGCTCTTGTTCCACCCCGGCGTTCGACGGCCGCTCGTTCCTCCGCGTCCTCCTCTTCCTCCTCCCGGTTCACCGCCACCTTCATCATCATCACTACCGAGAACACAACTACCATCCCTTTGCAACCCCCTCCTCCCCCTCTCGGATTCGTAAGCAGGAACTCGAATAAAGAGTAGCGCGGCGCACGGCTGTTCTCCGCGTGCTTACACGCGCGTCTCTCGTAAATAGACTCTGATAAATAACCGCGCTTCTCGTCTTCGAGCCGATCTGTCCCTTCGCGACGAGTTCGTTTACGCGTGAGAGATCGAGACGCGTCAGGAAAATTAACGAGGGAAAAGTAGTTTGACGGAATATCAATAGAGCGTCCTGACGTGCGGAACTCGAATCATAATCGCGCGCGAGAGCAATGGTTCCTGAACGGTTTTGGAGTAAAAACCTAATCGTGCCATCGATATTAGTAGCGACGAGGTGCTAATCTCGTAAATCTGCGCGGAAATCGCGCCCCGCGAACCTCACGGGACCTCGCGGGTTACCAAACCACCCGTTGAAATCACCCGGCAAATACGCCCGCTATCGTTCCGCTTCTACCCTCTCGCCTATGCGCGCGTGTATGTACGGTGCACCTTCCGCAGGCGGGACACGCGGTGCAACAACGATCGATATCGCATTGAGCGCATTGACGGTAATGCGACGACAATAACGCGACCGTAATGGAGCGCTCGCCATCGGCGAGTAGGCGGATGCCCATGCATCTCGATCATTACTTATCATTAATTACGACAACGCGGTACGCCGCGGCCGGCTGTTCGTCATTCTCGAGCCGTATCGCGCCGTTGATAATTGCAATCAACTCGGCGTTTTCCCCTTCCCTTCCCCTCCCTCTCGCCCCGTCGTTCGTGCGTCTCGGGGTTCAATGGATCCCGCCTGCGTGGCTCGCGGGAATGCGAGAAAAATCGGTTGCGCGTCGAGCCGCGTTGCTCATGAGGCCTATTGCGCGCGATCGGGTGATGTATGGCGCGCGAGAGCGTAGGCAGGTATCCGTCCGTCCGTCCGTCCGTCCGTCCGTCCGTCCGTTCATCCGTTCGTCCATCTATCGCGCCTTTACCTACGCGAAACCGCGGCGTAGCTCGTTCCACGGCGGCCTGAAACCCTCGTCGATCGAGCACCTGTCCGCATAGGTAGTCCTACAACCCCGGCAATAAAGGAGAGCATGAGCGAGAGCCGCGCGAGTCGCACGACCTCGCTCATTGTTGCCGCTACGATCGCCGGCGATCTTCTCGTCTCCGCTCTTCCGCTTCCTGGGATTCATCGCATTCCGAATGATCCTGTTGACAATGAGGCCCGCTCGCTGAATGCTAATGAGTTTATTATTGGGACAGAATAGTGCTGATGACATTAACGTTGTCGATTCATCAGCGCTACCTCTTTCAGCCATTCCCTAATGAGCCGCCGTTCTCGGTCACGAGATGCTAAATAGTACAAATCACGATTCTACGGAGTTTTATGTCAAGATATGAAATAGATTTTCTGCGCTTACGCGCGCGTGCGGTATTTGAGGAAATATTAAACCGGCGCGTTACAGTTCAATGATTTACTTTCTCGACTCGACGTTTGATTTATATGTTACTCATATTAGTTTCTTGTCTAAAGTTTTATCGAAACTCGTTCATTAGCGATCGTGTATCGATCGTGATCACGTTTTCGCAAAGATTTAGTAGTCTTAGAAAATTGTAAGCGCACCTATGCACCCTGCTTTTCCTTTCTCTTTTCTCGGACTGTCTCGCTCGTTGATATGTGCGGCCGATATACGTTGTAAGAATATCGAAACAATAAATGTGACAAGATACATGTGTTGCTCCATTCCCTCTTCTCGTTTCGTCTCTGTTTCTCTTCCAACGGCAGTCGGCGACGTTGACGTTTTAGAAAGCGACTCCACGTCGTCTCGCCGCTTTTCCGCTGCAGCGAGCGCTAATGAAAAATAGCAGGCGGTGGCGAATGCGAGATGACAGGGGGGAGGGGGCATGGACGGTACAGCGAGACGAGAGTGAAGGAGGGAGTTTCTATAGTTATCTGCATTCCGGTTTACCAAGGGAACCTATGCACCTGAGATGCATAACTCTCCGCTGTGTGTGGCGTTCGCTGAAGCGAGAAAGAAAGAGAGAAACGGAGGAGAGATAAAGTTTGAATAATTTCGTAATATCTCAAGGTATGCTTCCCTACTCACGCGCGAAACGCATTTGGAAAATACGATCGAGTCCCATTTATATGCACATTAAATTATTGATAAAAATAATCAAATTCGAATTTACAAAGTATTTTCTACTTCCGTGCAGATATCATTATTCCACAGAATTTTTTTTATCGGTGAAACTGGACTGCGTTTTCGTAAACAATTAAACTGGCCCAGCAAAATTGGTACCTATTTGCTCGTCTTCGAAATAACAATCTGTTTTCGATTCAAAGTCGTAAAGTGTTTCAAAGTAAATAGGGACAGCAAATTCTGCGTATCGTTTTCGCAGTCTCCATGTCGACTTCACGTTCGATGCACGTCGAACGTTCTTTACATGGGCGAACGCGGCCGCAGCATCCTAGGATGCGATCCTATCGGTAATTGCGGCCGGCCATCTCGAGAGCTTAAAGCAGTCTCGTGACTCACGATATCTCGCAATTTCTATTATCATCCGACATGTTTTACTGCACTCGCGGTATGTGTATCAACGCCGAACAACGGTATAATTACACGTAATACATCAAATGCGCGATGCGTTCGTCAGATATTTCTGGGAGAATCCTTGCACGATGTTACTCGCAGCCTCAACGAGCAGAGTATTCGTAAAACAGACACCGGTTACTCCAAAGCTCTTCTCGGATTACATATTTTTATTAAATCATATAGCACGTGAGTGAGCTTATCGAGGCTAATCCAGGAGTTATCCGGTTTCGTGCCAACGAACGTGTCATCCGAACGATTTGTCTTGGTCCTTTTCCGTCGCGTTCAATTACGCGCTGCTGGCCAATCATTTCCCATTGGCGTTGCGTATCTACCCGTTTCTGCGCCGTCTCCTTTTCTCGTGTCTCCCGGCAACGAATCATCCTACTTCGGGAAAAGGAAGCTCGCCGCGCGGCGATTTCTGGGACGATACACTCAGCCGCTTGTCGTCGTGAACATGCGCCGCACAGCGCGACGCGATCCTATCGGTAATTGCAACCGGCCGCGAGAGACGAGACGAGGAAGGACGAGCGGAGATGAGCGTACGATTCGATCCTCGGATCGATGGCCGTTCTATCCATCATGACGAGAGGGAAAATTCACTGAAAAAGGGGAGCGAATGTACAAGAAAGAACAAGACGAAGACAGCATCGTAGTTCAGACGATCTTCGACAATTAGGCGATCATTGTTCGAAATTCGCGATCGAGCAATCACGAAAGGAGCCCGCGCGCGGCTTGATTACGTAACGAAAGTAAATCTGACCATTGCTGCTGCTGGGTTCCCGACCGAGCGAGCGGGAGGGAGACGTAACGTGAGAGCCAGCGAAGCGGATCGCGAGACGCGCCGTAACGTAATGGTCACAGGTGCAGTTCGACATGGCAAACTGGTATGCTGATGCAATTAGTAGGGGGCTGCGTCTATCCCGTCTCGACACGGGTGTCTACAGCTCGCGCATATGCAGCGCGCTCGCGAGACAGAGAGAAAGAGAAAGAGAGATCGTGGAGGAGGTGGAGTTGGCGAGATATGAACGTGTGCCGTTTATTAATGCGTGCCAACGAAGCGTGTCTGTCATGTAGGTTGGTAGGTGAGGGCGAGAGATCGAGAGATCTCCGCTAACCCGTCTCCTCTCCCTCCTTCCTCTTCTCCTCCTCCGCCGCCGCCACCGACGCAATTGCAGTTGCAGTTGCAACCTGCACTGGTAGCGCAGCCTGGCAATCGTCTTGTTCTCGTGCGGCTACGACGCCGCGCCGATTCGCTTTAATTAGAGCAAGCTCGTGTTTATACAAAGCACCGCCGATGGCGACCGGCGAAAAGCGCGTACGCGCGCGATCGCATCGGGGAGGCATTGAACTTGCCGCCACGCCGTGAATTATTCAAGGCTCGAGGAGCGGTGTCCTTCGTGCGCGCGTATAATTACAGGAAAAAACTTTTTTGTCAGTATGATTCAGTAAAGTTCCTTAATAGCGTAACCGGTACGATAGCAATCTGCGTTAGCGTCGTGTCATTACCGTTGCGATTATATTATACTTTGTACGCAGGTGGCGATCAGGTGTGTAATCAGATACGAGTCGAAAATCCCACGCGCGAGCGTGCCTCCATCGGTATCCTGGAATTCGAATTGCACGTCGGATTAATGTATCGCGTCGTTACCGTTTGATGAATTGAATCTCGATTTACGCGGCACCGCCAATGATTCATCGGGACGCGGTAGAGTCGGGCCGTTCGCCAGACGGTGCGCATTCCGGTTCGCGTAAGAAATCGACGCAAGACAGCGCGCGTTAAGGGACAATCGGTTAATAGCAACGCGAACGACCCGCAACACGATCGGCGACTAATTGGACACTTGGCGGTGAACGGGCCGATTCATCGACGGCCGTCTTCGGTTCCGCAGATTAACTTCGCCTACGGGACGCCTCGCATCCGCCTCTCGTCTTGCTTCACCTTGCCTCGTCCCACCTCGCCTCGCCTCGTCTCGCCTTGTCTGCCCTCGCAAGCCGTGCAACGATCGGTTAACGGCGTGCCGACGTACAGCACAACGTTTTCAGCCAGGCAAGGTCGTCGAGTGACTGGCGAAATCGGATTCGCGCGAGCGACTACGACGACTCGCCGTGTCGCGCGGCTTTACATTACCCGGCACGGTACGCGACGTATGTCTTATCGATTAATGAATTATCGCGGCGAGGACCGACCTCGCGAACGAGATTAAATTTATAGCTCCTTCTCCGTGCGCTCTGCCGCTTTTTTCATTCCCAATGCCGGACGATATCGCGCGGAAGCCGGAGAGATAGAGAAGTCGCGCCATTCGACGTATCGGCGGAATTAAAAGGCAAGAGCAGGGTATCTTTTCGCGTCGAAGCGATACTTATTTGCATATCGATTAGACGAGCTCGCGGACCTGGATGCGTGAGCCGGGTCTTAATAACGCGGTAATGAGCGCGTTTCGCTCTGAAACAACGGCCCCCATTACGCGACGGGGTTGCCTTTATCGCCTGAAAAGGCACAGCCCCGGGACGAGCGAAACCGAGCGAAGAAAAAGACCGATAATGCAATGAAGGATAAAAAGACAAGAAATCGGTTGATTAGCGACTAGTTTATTAGCGTCGCTCGAGTCATAGCTGCTCGCGAGCGGAGATCTAATTAAATTACATCACGCTCTCGAGATCTCCTTCTCGCGTCCTCTCGGATACCCGAGGGAATCAATTAGCTTTATTTTAGTGCGAGCGCTCTCAAGTCGCGCGCGCAATATGTTAATCGCCCCATGAATTTCCGCAATTTCACGAGCAATCATCGCGACTGGCATCCGCCTGCGCTTGATGAGAGAACGATCTCAATTAAAAGCCATTAGCAGGCAAGCTCATTCTTTTCCGCAGACTTCAATTATATCTACATTCGCACTTAGCCAAACGTCGTAAACGAGACTCGCGGTATCGGCGTCCGATCGATCCACGGTTCTATCTGCGGTCAGCAAAGTCGCCAGGCTCGTTATCGCGCCACGGAAATCGACTCTAATTGCACGACCGAGGCGAATGGGCTCTGTTCCGGAATAATATCACTGTGTACCGTTGTCGACGAGTAAAAGTCGTGAAAAGTCGTAAAAGCACGGCGAATACAGAACAGAATAATTATCGACGCACTTCGAGGCACACTTCTCTAGGTAACAGATAACAATTACGCCACGGAAAATCCGCCTAGCTATTTTTCGCTTGCCGCTAAACTCCGCGAGATTACGGTACACGTCGCGTTTTAATGGTCCACGAGCATTAGCGTAGACCACTTATCTCCCCATAAAGACACCCGACATTACGTCGTTTCTCTCGACAATTTTATTCGTCGTCGTGTCCGAAGCGATAGCTAGCTGCTAGCGGGATCTCTCTTCGGGGATATCTCGCAAATCGTCGGGCATCCCAGCGCGTCGCGGAAAACATAAGTTGTTCGCGCGTCGACACGAGTCTCCGCGTTGCAACATCATTTCCTCTTCTGGAAGCAGAAAGAGGAATATTCAATTAATTTTCATTGCTTTATTATGGAACTGTATTTCCTTATGATCGCATATTATTTATATTTATTTCTGGTGAGATTGCTTCATAAAAAGAATTGCTAACACTCGGGCTGCGTTATGGGCTCATTGCACGCCTGCGGAATGTCGAAGCGACAAGACCGGCAAAACCGCGGGATGGAGAGCCGGATGGTCGCAGTCGTTGATGATCGGATCCGCCGCGCCGCTAAGAGGGGTAAAACTAATTTTCATCGATCATTCGCTCATCGTGCCACTATTTTTGTCGCAGAACGAGGATAGCATTAGCATGAAGACGCACGCGCAACTTCTCAATGTATGCTCCTCCTGCGAAAAAATGCCGCTCGCCGGAGCTCCTTTACAGGCGAAATCGTGCGCCGGGCAATCGATCAATCGCTTCTCTAGGCGTTGCGGGTTATTACGTGAAAAATGCATGTTCCTTCGATAGCTTCTCACCGCGGGAGGGTTCGGACCCCCAGCGTACTCCTTTCTCGTCCTTTGCCGGTTCTCAGTGAACCTGCTTCCATCTCGCTTCCTCTCTCCCTTCTTCGCTCCCTTCATCCCTCTCTCCAGGTTCATCCTCATCCTCGTGCCATCAGCAATCCTCATCTATCTTAGCCCTCCCTCCTCTACCATCGCGCGCCGTCCTAGGCTGAGTCCTTCCACAGCCGGGATTCTTCCTTCCTTCCTTTCCATCCCTTTTCTCTCTGTCCGCGACTACGCTTCTTCGGCTTCCACGAGCTCCGTAGGTACACGAGGCGTGCGCGCGCATAATTCTTCGCGGGGGAGGCGGCCGTCAGGACGGACGGAGGAAGAGGGTTGTAAACGGCATACGAGCAACCGCACGGAAAGCCAAAGTGATAGAGCATGATTTATCTGTCGGTCACCATTTTTATCGTCGCCCCCCACCTTTAAAGCTTGCAGTTACGACGAGTGCGGTTCCTTCGCGGCGAATGCTCGCGCATTTGTTACTTCCGCGGCATTTACGTGCATCTGTATGCATTCGACCGAGGAATTGATTGTAAATTTCGCCCTCTGACAGTAGATCGGGTGCCCCCGCGTAACTTCACGGCGGTTTCGGGGCTCGCGTATCGATCGCACGATTTCGACATGTGAGAACCTGATTTATGCTCTCCGAAATCCGGCAAGCGGGATTTATAACCGGTTAAAACCGGAGTCACGTACGGCATTGGCTGACCGAAAGTCTCCAAGATTGCCATTAGACGACATCATAAAACGCAATCCTCTATTCAAAGAGGTATCAATAATCGAAACACGCAAACAGCCGGAAATTTTACAGTCACTATTCTAAGAGGATTATTTTTCTATCGGTGTCTGGGATGGTTCTGTGTGGTTAACGCATACATCAAAGTGAACAAAGTACCTCTCCTCGTGATTTTTCCCTAGGCGACCGTGGCCATAAAATTAAAGCCGCGATTACCCCCTCCCCCCCCGCCCTGTTTTATAGATCCACCGTGTAGTCGTATTATTATTTAAACGTGCGGCGTATATACCGTCGCGAAATCCTCCCCGCGCGTGCGCGACGCGCCGAGCGGATAAGCGATTGTAAATTTCGTAAACTCGGTGTGTAGGAACGACCGTAAATTCTCCGTGGTTCGAACGGCCGATACAAAGTAAATGCATTACGTATGCCGCTTCGCATGCACCGTAACTCACGGCTATTGTTATTATCGCGCGCTCACGATCGACCATTAACGCCGTCGGTTTCCGTTGCCTGTGCAACGACGGAAAACGTGGGGGATACTATAGGTGATTTCAGGATATGCGTATTTCACCGCTCCACTTTGCGGAAAATTCGCGCTCGCCGCTTTTCCGCTCACTTACGCTCCGATTCTCCTTCATTCCTCGAAATTATTTTGAAATAAAGTCATCACGTGGAATTTACTTGATACTTGACATTCTGCACGTGTTTTCTTGTACAGGGTGGGGAAAAATTATTGGTCAAGCTTTCGCCAATCGATTCTACTCGTCGAGATCGCCAACATTGCATCATAAACATGGTGCCGCAAAATTAACTTTCAAGGTCATTTTCAATGTCAAATTTTTTTTATTGGCTTAGTCGATTCTACTCGTCGAGCTGAACAAAAGTCTCAAAGGGACCATATGCCGGAAATCAATATTTCATAGAGAAATCTTCGTTTGAAGTGTTTTTGCCTGAAATTTCAAAAAAATCGTACGTTGCGGTGTTGGAAGTAATGGAGGGTGCAAGTCGATAATTAGATGACTAGATATATCCAGATCGGCCGTCTTCTCGCCGCCAATGCGCTGGCTTGCATAGTTCGCGTTGCAGCGCACGACACGTTCTCGCTCATAAAGCACCGTGCCGGGCGAGCCGGTGCGCCGGTGCATTCGGTTGCACCGTACCGTGTAACGGGGTGTTTAGTGGCTGCTTAGCGATCCGATTCTGCTGATTAGAGGAAAAACCTTGCGTAAACGCCTGGTAGGCCGGCGCGTCTGTCTCGCACTGGTAGGCATGCGTTCTACACTTCTACGTTAGGTATTAGACTGCGCGCGCGCTCGTTCCGCTGTGCGTTTACGCGTGGCAGGGACCGTGTCGTGTCCGGGACGTTATGCCAGTTGCGGCGAGGACATTAAACGCATTAAGTGCACTTGGAAAGTCTCAACACGGCGCGTTATGCAACGCGTTAACGTCGAGCGTACATTGTCGAGGATCGGATTACTGTACCATGTATGATACGAGTCTGCCAATTATTTACTTCTCTCCAGTCAATCGTATGGCGTATCGCTCCCTCATTACGATCACCAGCTGGAGGGTTCGGTCGAGATACACACAATGTGAGATTCATCTCGTAAAATGATATTTATATCACAGTCGTCGAGATATACGGCCGGGAATGTCTCAGCGTGTGCCGGCCTGCGAGGCCTCTAGGCGTGCGAGGTGCCGTTGGTGCTCGATACGCTGAATGCACTGAAATGCCGGAAAGACATTAAAATTATATTTACATCGTTGTAATGGCGTATAAATAGAAGCCTCGGTCGCGCACTCGTACTAATAGCTCGCGCGGACGCCGGCAAGAAATGCGCCGGGAAGCTTTATAGTGCATCAATAATGACCGGCACCGGTGCCGCTTTAAGACAGAACGTTACTTTGATGCAACTTGGATCCTTCATTAGGCGCTACCGATTGACCGGTAGGTAGGAAGGTAGCCGGTGCATGCATGCATGCAGAACGCTCGACAAAAAGCGTACGCGTGCAAAGCGTTTCGCAGCCTCGGGGCGCAAGCGGAGAGATTCCAGATTCTCGACACCACTTATCTCCCCTACAACTTTCTGCCAGTGGAGCAGATGAGAGGCGCCGATAAAAGTCCATGAAATATATCGATAGGCTGTGCACATACGTATAATCTTGATCGACGATCGGCTTATTAATAATTCGCCCGCGTTTCGCCCACTGTAAATCACGTGAAAAACAAGTTGTCCGCCAGAGTGGGCCTTCGCACTGCGAGCGTTATAACTGGTTTCCTTCCGGAAATAAAAAAAAACGAGGGAATGGTTACACACGTGTCTTGACAGCTGCTAGCGGAAGGAACGCGCCGGCGCGGGCGTCTCCGGCTAAACGCAAAAATCCGACGTTCCGCGGGAAAAGAATTGATTATCCCTCATCGCGATGCGCATCACGCTCGTCGAGATCCCGTACTTTGTCTGGAAAAAAATAATCAATATCGTGGCACGTCTTAACGCGCGTGCACGCAGGCTGCCGGCTTGAATTTATAGGTCCGCGATCGGTTACGTCGTATAAAATCATAACTAATTTACAGGTTAAACGTGTTAAAAAACAATATCGATGAAGACGGTGAACACGGCGCGTATTCCTCGCCGCGCTGCCGCCTGAGATGTATATCTGAACACGATGTTGGTGAGATAAAATAATGACGGGCAATTAATCGAGGCGCGATTGCGGGGCCGCGCGCGTAACCAGTAAATCGCATTTTTCTCGCTTTGACTATTGAACCAGTCAGCGTAGTTTATATGGGCCCGTAAAAACCGTTTACCGTATGTGCATGTGAAGCTGGTTTCATATGCCCGCGGCCACTCGAGGATTCCAGATTCTCGTCACGGTCACTTATACAACTGTCTTGTCTGTAAATGGAATCACGCGATCAGCGGTGCGATTGTAACGTAAAAGCCGCACAATTTGGCCGAATCTTTTTCGCAGGAACCGCGTAGTTGAGGGCGGTGGTTGGTGTAAATTGGAGGAATCGTCTAATTTTCGTCGGTGCGCAGCAGCCGTCGATCGAATGCCGGACGTACATTGCAGCAGCGCGGTTGTGCGATTCAGAGAGATCAATTGAAAACGTACTCGTTTTTCACCGCAAAACCTCCCTTTGACACCTGGCATTTCGAAGCTCGTTCATTCTGCTTCGCACTGTGTAGGAATGCACGTGAAACTACGTTATTTGTGCTTCGCGAAAATTGAAGAACCGTTTGTCAAATAACAAAGTCAGCTAAGCGATATTCACAGCTACATCATGATTAGGATAAGGGTACAAGGATGGGTACATCTCGACAGTACGTCACATTGATTTGTTGTCCATTGCCAGCGATAATAACGCGGAGTATCCCAACAATCGCTAACGGTCCAATAAATGTTACAGATCCGATAACCGTCAAGCGCTGTGTATAAGTGTACCGCACGGACGGCATCGAAGGCAGCATAATAGGTCTATTTAAGCGAGACGCTCGGCAGAAAGGTTACCATTATCGCCGGGTTATTAGAATTCCTGATGCATCGTGTCGATACGATTGCGCGCCTCTCCGCGGCTGTTTTATCCGTTTTATCCGAGATGTACAACCCCCGGTCCGGTCGAAACCGCTACATTGTTGTATGCTTTCGTCATGTGCGTGCAAAAGTCGCTGCGCACCGTGCCGCCCCGGGCATTTTCGGTATGACGGAGTCTCGACGCCATTCATTTCTCGTGCAATCTGGTTGCACGAAGAAGCAAGCACGAAAGTCACCTCCGGCTTCGAAACCGGCTGCGTATTCGTCGATCGCTCGCTTTCAGCCGCGTACGTTGAACAAACAGGGCATTGATCGCGCGAGTGTCCATCAACTTGCAACCGAGTGGTTACAACCACTCTAGAATTGTCCGGATTGATCCCCACCGTTAATAAGTAGGTAAACGAAACGCGAAATAATAATCTACTACGCGAAAATCTGGCGAACCATTCCAAATTTTAATGCTCGCGTGAGATGTGTAATTTTTTCTATGAAAAAATTACGAATATAATCACTATACATTGTTTGGACAATTTTGCATGCAACAATAGCTGCGGTAACGCCGTACCCACGGATTTTTCTCGTTACGTCCATCATCCTTCGGTGCGGTTTCGGGCGTTGTCTCGTAGCGTAATTAGAAGTGGAAGAGAGGAACGATGCGCGGTATGATGAAGAGCGATTAGAAAAGATAGCGAAGGCGGTGGATCTTCCAGATGAGTTCTCCCGGGAGAAAATAATTTGCGGGTGACCAACCAACCGGAGAGAAGAGAGGAAAGAGAGAGAAAGAGATAGGGAGTGAGAAAGCGTTGTCTGCGGTCTTCGTACAATCCCGAGGAGAGCGAAAAGGAGCGAGCACGAAAGATAGGGATAGAAGGAAGGGAAAGAATATTGTGGTCGACTCTCGTAGATGAGAGTGGACCGGGTGGCGGCACGGCGGAGGAAATGCAAAGACGGAGGAGGAGACGAAGACGAAGAGGGAAAGACGCGGGCCAGGCCTCGACCTCGGGGTTTATTAACTCCGAGTAACGTTATACAGCGCTTTGTGGGTCCGCGAGAGCGCATCTAAACGCATACTCCGACACGCGCGAGCTGCGAAATTCTGTGCTGTAAGATCCATTCATCGTGCTGGTCAGGACTATCTCGTTTAATACCGGTCGAAGAAAGCCCGCTAACAGTTCGAGCTCGGTGCAATGCCATCCAAGAGCAATTCCGAGAAGAATCAGTTTCATGAAGTACGTAGCATCAATTTCAGCCTCTCGAGTGGAGTACGTAGAGTATAGTGTTGACTCAAATGAGATGGACTTAACGACCGACTAAGAGTTGACGGAGGAAATGAAGTACCATAGCCGATCTTTGTATCAAGTGGGCGTTTCGGTTACTGCCGATGAAATGTGGAAGAATCCATTCCCGAGGAATGCGCAGTCTAATCCAAAATCTGCGACTCGGCGACTCGGCTGATCTAGGGAGAATCCCGTTAAAGTTTCCTCGCGAGATACGATCGAGATGCCTCTCCTCTCCTCCACCTTTCGCGGCGTCGGTCTCTTGGATTTCCGGGCACGAACCACTTGGTTACACGAGCTCGGGACGAATTATTAACGGCGTCGGTCCGTCAGAGCGCCTCCGTGCCTGTCCTTAGCGTTGCCGAGGAAGGATGATGGAGGAGATATTCCACGTAAGTCGGTGCGCAATATTTCAAGAATCTGCTGCAGGAAGCTCATGGAGTGAGACGAAGAAGAAAGAGACCACGGATTATTTCTCCTAACGAGAACGGAAACGGGGCGACCGATCGAAATAATCGTTTTAATGATTGGCGCGATAAGCGGAAGTGCACCGTACAAGATGACGCGATGACGTAAACGATTTGATTGACGCAAGGGAATATGATGTAACGAAGCATCGGTCCGCAAGAATCGGGCGGGTAATGCAAACCGCTTTTCACGGCTTCTGGAGTGGTATTGCGGCGCCCGTCCGTCGTCGTGCTCACACTCACGCTCGACTATGTACACGCAACCGTGGGATTTCGCGTTATTACGCGAGCCGGTGCATTTAGATATCCTCTGGTGTCTCTCATAGCGCTCCCTGTGTAGCGGTGCAAGCGCAAACACACGGGCGAGATAGCGAATCCGTAGACACGTACTTGTGAGTACTCGCGTATATTCTGGCTTATATGGGGCCGCGCGCATTCACGTGCAAACGCAGTAAATAGTCGTACAAACAGCGCGCGCGGCGGGGAATAACAGCGTCAGCGTGGATAGTAGCGGAAAGGGACTCGTGCGAGAGCGTCATTCGCGCCGGACCGTACAAGAAACGCATTCCAGCATAAAGCACGCCATAGGTCCCTCAGATAATTATCTCTGTTCAGAAGGCAGAGAGAGAGAGAGAGAAAGAATGAGCAAGGAAAAGAGCGCGCACGAGCAACCCCGGAACACTCTCTGTTCGCGATACGCGAACGCGCAACGCTGCTAAATCCTGGACATAGTAAATGCATGACACGCTCCGATCTACCTTCCTGATCCCTGATCCTGTCGCTCTACGTGCACGTATGACCCGCCACGTCTCGATCCGGAGGGCGATCTCAGCGCGATGTGGCGCGTTGATGTTGTACCGATAGGGTTCCGCTGTAATAATGTTTACAAAAGTCGAGACGGCGCAGCTGATTTCGTGCAGTATTAATTTTTGCGTTAGGCAGAGATGTGAGACCGACAAGCTGCGGGAACGTTCGAGCGGCTCGCTGCCGCGGTGAAGAACACGGTGGAAGGACGAGATTTTCGTCAACGTCCGCGCCAGCCACGCTTAGATTGATTCCGAAAGACGCGTCAGGGAAATTGACGCGCCGCAGAGAACGCAGGTACTTTAGCCCGCGGGGTTCTTATACCGTCTGCAGGAATGTGTCGCGTCATACTGTCAGTTCCGGGCCCGTGCCAGGGTACCAATCACGTGAAGCTTGTAGTCGGCCGGAATCCGGGCGCGTTGCGCGTTCCAGATTTTCTTGATTTATCTGCCGCGACGACGGCGATTGCGGACACGGTCAAAGGATATTCAATCGCCTCCCCTTGCATCGAGACTAAATTGCCGTTCGCAGTTCACACAAGTCTCTAGAGTCCTCGTAAAACGCAGGTGACATCGCTCACGGATCATCAAAGTCGGTAGCGATGGACGGCTGTCGTCGAGTCTCGGACAACCGGCCGTTACATCGGCGCGAGCGTAAGACAATGGAAAAAGGGATCTGCGTATCCTCGAGGAGGCAGCCTCCTCGCTCACGCGCGAAGGGCCCTCGCAACTAATTTCACTTTCAAAAGTGCCTACCTCGCGCGTTCTCATTATTTATCTGCAATTAAGAATCTCGAGGGGCGGCGGCGCTCTGCCACGCCGACGTGTACCTTCTCCTGTCCCACTACTGTCTGCTCCGCTCCTCCTTCCACTCCAACGCTTTCAGCCACTTCTGCATATATACCGTCCGGGCATCGGGGAAGAGAGGATCCGGACTGTTCGGGTGGTCTCGCACCGGCTCCTCGAGTTCATCACAGACAGCGCCGCGGCGGACTCGTGGCTCCCGACAGAGCGTCCTCCGTTCTTCTCGCTGCGCGCGCGCGCGATTTCCTCTCGCTTCCTCCGCTTTTCTCTCGATGTCTCTCTTTTTCTTCCTCTCTGCCTCGAGTTAGGCCTCCGCTCTCCCGCGGCTCTCTTTTTTGTCTCTCTCGATTCCTCTCTCTTGGTATTTTCTCTCTCTTTCCCTCTCTCCGCGCCGCTCTCCCGCGAGCCGCTCACCTCGCTTAATGTCACAAAACATCGCGATTTTATCACCCCTTTCAATTAACTTAACAATATGCCAGATACACAACAAGAGATAGCCAATAGTTCCGCAGCCGTAAACGCGACCGCCAGGGACCGATAGGGGCATTGCGGCCCCCGGCAAAGTTTCGTCCCGTTGCATCACGCGGCCGAACGCTGGAGCGGATCGGAGCGTCGGACCCGCGGGACGAAGATCGCGCATAACATACGCCTCTCGAACGAGTGACGATGCCCGGCATTGAAACGAGTGTACTTTTCGGCGCGCGTAATCCCGATCGTAATGTCGTTGCCGTTACACTCGGTCTTTACATGCCTCCCCGTCCCCCTTGCACCACTATCTTGCCTTTCTTTTCTTTCTCTGTCCTCTCCTCTTCCTTTTGGTCCCTTTCCCTTTCGCTGTTGCTTTTTATCTCTTGGTCTCTCGCATCTCGATGCGTCTCGAAACTCGCCACCGCGTGGTCGATAAGGACTCGCGCATATTGGAGCAGCTACTCGAGAGGTTACAATGTTGCCTATCGGGGAGGGAAGATGATTTTTTATTTATGTCGTGCTCTTTATGCACGTTCGTCGCACGTACGCACGCCCACACATGCGCGGTACTTGCTCTCTTTCGCTCCCCCCTTAGGCAGATATCCCGAAATGTTGTACAATGACAAATGGCCGGTGCTGAGTAAGTCATCTGTATTATGCGACTTGTCTCTTGATAAGTCACGGCACCGGGTATTTTTCGTATTATTGTTCGTTACATCGCGCTCGCGAATGAGTAGCCACCGATGTTACGCGCGACCGCGCGAGCGTTTCAATTTTATGTCCCGGGAGGTAATCTTGTTCTCGAGATCGCGCTCGTTATTTACAGGGAAGCTGCTTTTTACCGCTACGCTATTTGTTCTTTTGCAGCTCGTTACGCCGCGACGCTTTTTCTTCGCGGTGGTTAAGGAACCCCCCGGTCCCGTTGACGAAATGTTGCGGCGGCCGTTTCGCCCCGCGACGTAATCTCGCGTTGCATTATTTACCACGACGTCTCGGCCGGTGCCAACGACCGGCGAGTAACGCCGCGCGCATTTTACGCTCGTAAAACACGATTAAAATAAAGCGTTAGATTTCTTCCCGAAACCACTTAACGACACATTCCGGTCGTTGACTTTTGCAACGTCATTATCGCGAAATTGCCTCATTGTATCGGCCGAAAGGAGCGTAAGATTGTATACTACGGCTTCTGTATTGAAAGTGGGAGGTAAAAGCGTCTCTCTCTTTCTTCTCTCTTTCTTGCGACTCTTACTCGTCGATCAATCACGATTCTTATCTTCCAGCTGTGCCGAGTCGCGAGATCGCATCCGATAACGGCGCGAAAAGAATTACGCAAACGGGCGGTCGGACGGACGAAAACGTTTATCTGCAAAAATTGAGATCGTGCGTTCAAGCGTCGCGAAAAGGTTCACGAGATGTTGCACGGCACGACAATGTAACAAACACTTTCGAGATCGACGGTTAATCTAGAAACGAGCGATCAGCCGTGCGACTAACGGAGCGCGTTCGCGGCGGACCGTGTTAAAACGGGCTTTTTACCCCCCGCGGTAACCGAAACGCCTCTCCCATGTCCGTCGAGATCAGCACAGTCATCGCCGTCGTCTTCGTTCTCCTCCTTCTCGTCCTCTTCATTTGCCCTCTTCCGCTTCGTTATCGGCATGAACGCCGATAGGACAGATTACGTGGCGGTACCGGTCCACCTCTCTCTTCACCTACATTCCAGCCAACCCCTCTTACCATTCTTATTCATCCTCGGAAGTTACCGAGTTATCATTTGAGATGCCGCGCCGTCTCAATGACGTGCTGGAAATACGAGCACGTGAAACGTACGCGATTTAATCGCGCACACGCAATTACACGTGGACGTGCCGGGACCACGCAGATCGCGGCATTCGAGCAGGGAAACGACAATCGGCACGGGCGACAGCCTGAAAATCTCGGGAAAGGGCTCCACATTTGCTCAGCTGCGTAGTAAAGTGAGTGGAGCTGAGAACAGCCGGTGGATCACTTCAAGGACGCGGTGAGACCGGTGGAGGTATCGTTGCGCGTTTGAGATTCCTTCGACTCACCTCGAGGACTCGCGTTCAAGTAATTGCCGTCTTCTTCAGTTCACCGAGTGCTTCTAACGGTTACTCGCGTCCGACTGATTCGCGTGGTCAGGCGCGGCGAGATACGCGTCCGAGATTCTGTACATATCGCGTGTCGCTAGGAAATTCGCCGCCACTCGCGTTGCCGCTTTAAACAGCCGAAGGATCAGAGACGAAGCTATCAACGGCTGAAGTGAGCGGAAGGTGGTAAAGGATGCTTCGTTCCGCAAAACCTCTTTTCCTCTCTTCACTGATATACAATTTTGCAAGCGGGAGAAAGAATCCAGGTGGAAACGATAAGGCGCTTGCGGTGCCATGATAAAGTAGTTTCGACTGGCTCCCCCGGAGCTCGCGTGAAGGAACAGTTTCGTGAATAAATATTACACCGTCTTCCTTTTTTCCTCATTGATCGAACTGGCCGGAACAGCTGGCCGTCTCGCACGTATTCGCTTCCCCGTTTATCACGGAATCCGCGAGTGGTACGGCGTTTTTATCTTTTCTTTCCTTTTTTTTGTGTAATGCCGCACGCGGATAGTCCGTGCCTTGCTGCGGGGCTTCCAACTTGCTTGACCATCCTCGTTGTCGTCAACTTCTTGTTTCTCTTGCTCTACGCCTTCTCATTATCGTGCTGCCGAAATGTAATGGCTCATGGCGCACGAGAAACGGAGGGAGAGAGATCGAACTGCTTCTTCCTCGCGGCTCCATCAAAGCGCGGAAAGGGACCGAGCTGAAAACGCGAGCATATTCGACGGTCGTGCCCGTCACCGTCGCGTAATTATTAATTACAGCCTTTGTATGTATATATAAGACCGGTTAAATGAAGTCGTCCGTCGAATCCGTTGCGGTCACGATCCAGATTCCGACCGCAGAAGGAAACCTCTCAAGACTCCGTAACGATGACCGCTCGTGTCTTCCTTTTTCCTAGACAAATAGCTCGAGGTTCAAAGTGTCCTAACGAGCTATTGATTTAATGGCAGGCGATTTAAATTATAATAAACCGGTTGCGCGAGCTTGATTTAACGACATGGAAAATAAAATTGACAGGAAATATTTTCCCGTTGTCGGTACGCGATCGTGGAGGAAAAGAACCGCGGCGAGCGACTGATGATGCTTCTTTCGAGTATAGGAACTCGATTAGTCGGTTTTCTTTTCGAGACGAGGCAATATTTTTTGATAGCGCAAGCTTGTAGCTTATCGAGTGCGGACGAAACCTCCTCGTTTTATGCGTCTGCTTTATTTACCTTTAACACACAACTGGTTCCGTAGAATTAATGTCTCTAATTTATAATATATTTCTCGAAACCTGTTATCGCTCTCTTACCACACGTTCTAGTTTGCCGCAAATATAAAATTGATTTCATTTACAAGGCCCGAGATTAATCGGAAATTGCGTATCACTATACACATATAATTATTACATTAATCAAGTGCGCGCGCGCATGTAAAAATAGCACGAAGAACCGGTGAACATAAAGATACGCGATACGAGCGAATATCTCCGAGGAACGACGCACTGCATCATCTCGCCGGTCGCGCCTCTGCTCCGTGACTTGAAGGTATCTCTCGAGGACGACGCCGAAAAGCCAGTATCTCGCGCGGGGTGATCTCGAGTCTGGTCGGAGGCATCACGGTGGTGCGCTCACGTCGCCCATCATCCTCGGCTACCCCCGTAACCGTATGATATCCGTACCGTATCGCCCGGTCGAACCATTACGCTGGTACGTGGTCTACAAGCTATGGGGAGCAGAGTTACGGCGTGCGCGATCCCGCGGCAAGGAAACCCCCGCGTGGATGCCGCCGGATCGGTCGGTTGTCCGCTCGTAACTCGAGGTAATTAGAATCAGAAGTACCTACACCCTTCTTCCTCCGCGCGACCGGCCGGCCACCCGCTCCCGCCCACCCTCGCTCGTCCCTCGCCCACCCTGCTGCTCTCGTGGTGTTCCTCTTGTTCTTATTCCGCCTCCTTGGTGCCCCGTGTACTCTGTCGGCCGTCGTCCCGTCGCCCCATGCGGCGCGTTTGCATATACACGCACGTGCGTAAGCGATGCGCGCAAGGCAGGTCGCGTAGACGTGCGCGTGCGGCTCCTCTTCTCTTCCGCTTCTTTCCCTCCGCCAGAGAGCTGTCCATCTCTTGAGTTTTTGCCTTTTTCCTTCTCTCTCTCTGTCTCTCTCTCTTGCTTACTCTTGGTTTCTGTTTTCTTCTCCATCTCTCGTGGCGCCATGGAATTCGCCGATGCGCGAGTATTCCCGCAGTTATTAACACGTTAGAACGAAGGTTGTACACAGGCATTCGCTTGAAAGCAAGTTGAGTTAACAAAGTAAGATCCGAGTTAATAATCTTAAAGTCCCAAGAAAGTCCAGGAAAATTGACGTAATTGGATTTCTTAGTGCGGTTGGATTTTATTCTCTGTGCGTAAAATGTTACTTGTACCGATCACATAAAGCCAGGACGTCTCTCACGCTATCAATTCGTAACAAGAAATATTTTATGTCGAGTGTTCCAGAGGGACGTAGTTTTAATGTACGCGGTAAATGGAATTTCTTCTCTTCCCTTGCCTTCTTCCTGTTCCATTCTTCGCTTTCTATCGCTTCCTTCCTCGTCCACCCTTATTTTCTCTTCCTGCCATGGCGTTTCTTCCCTAGCGGATTCGTCTCGCTCCATGTACACGGGTAACGCTCGTTACGAGTGACTACTTCGTGATTGCGATTATTATCGATCTTCCGGAGATGCTGCCGAGATCATAGTAATTTCGCAGGTCGGTAGTTCCCCTACGTATCTGGGTGGTTTCTTTCCTTTCTCGTGTTCCGTCTTGTGTTATTGCGCGCGCCAGTAACTTTCCGTTTGCTGGTATCGAAATTTACTTCTTACGACAGTTTCTGCCGCGATAAAGTATAATGAGACCGTCGCGGTTTCCAGCTAAGGCCGCGATTGGTATTATTAAATTTTTGACGAAAATGATGTTGCTCGACGGGTTCATTGAAAAAACTCGCCTGACGAGTAACTCAAGAAGTAGACGTTTTTAACGGTCCGGACGAGTCGCTTCTGTGCACTCGTTTCTCGCATCTATTCTTACATTTGGGCATTTCGATTCGGGTGAAAAATAAATCGCATCGAAGGCAATTAATTAGGGAACAATGTTGCTAATGAAATCCGCGTGGTCTACACGACACGCTCATTAATTCTCGCGATTTAAGTATCGCGAGAGGCGATGGCGGAATGATTGGTCGCTTTTCGCATTTGATAAATAGCGTCGGGAACGAGATCTCGCGGCACACAGCCGATCGTGCCCGGATGTCGCGACCAAAGGACCGACAGGATCCCAAAAACTCGCGTCCTCCCGTGAGCTGAATTAATTAACGACGGCCGTGGCGAAATCAAGGCCACGGCGCGATGCTCGGGTTCGTCCGAGGACCAAGCCGCTTTTTAATAGCCCCCGGGAGTAATGATCGATTACTCTGGGTTGCGTGCTAGGAGGTCCCGCGGGGGGGAAACGACATTGTCGCGCGATTCGCCCAGCAGGCGACTCCGTAACATCAAATGCGGCCGCTCGTCGCCCTCCAAATTATTATTACCGCTCTACACGGTACACCCGTGGGCCCGCAGGTGTAAAAGTCGGGGCGCGCGTGTGCGTGTCCATCCGGGACCCGCGTCGCTCGACGATGGCACACGCACTCTTGCGCATTCTTGCGGATTCTTCGTAGCGATAGCGTGTAAAAGCACGCTCGCGCGTGAAAGGGTTTCTAAGAGAGCGAACGTGGCCGTTCTTCTGTCTCTTTTCGGCTGTGTAATCAAAAGAATGAGCCGGAGAGCAGGCGGAGGAGGTGGCATTAAGAAACGGCGCGAGAAATAAAAATTAGGTCCATTTGCCGAGCGTAGTATTTATTCCCCAGAGGTCGTCCACGGACGAATACCGAGGCGCGATTTCGGTCCAGTCATTAGGTATATTAATATTGGCGGACGTAGGAAGTCGTTGAAGGAATTCTTATGCGCAATCTTATCGCGTTCGCCGTTTATCAATTACGTCGAGCTTGATCATCCTCGAGGAAGCTATAAAGTTCTTTCAACATTCTTGCCGATTGCTCGTTCGCATAATAATAATGTAACGATATCAAAAACCGACCGATTGGATCGTCCGAGGGAGGCGATCGCGCAATCCAATTTGATCTCTGCTCTAATCGTCGCAGCGGAAGACGAGCAGCTGCAAGTAGATTCATTTCGATGTAACACGTACTTGTTGTCGCAGCCTTTCGCTCCACGAGATACGGTCGCGACGTGGCGCCGCTTCCTCGTGAATTTATATGCGACGTTATCGTCTCTCCGTCACCCTCTCGGTCCGATTATATGGCCGGTCCTGGAATAGAGGTCCACCTCCTCGGATGTGTCGTCGGGATATGGAATCTCCTCTTCTCTCTCTTTCTTCCGCGACCACGAGAGAGGAGGTGAAGAAGGCGCGCCGTTGTCGAATCGAAGGCCAGGAGAGGTCGTCGAACGGCCATCGTTCCCGGGTGTAGGTGGTTGAGAGAAGGCCAGACAAATTACCCCCGGCTTAATACGACAATGTGCCATCAACTTTGGCCTACACGCTGACAGTTACTATTTCATACACCTCTCTTCCTACCTCCGTAATCCCCACCCCCGTTTACATCAGACCCCATCGCCCTGCGGTTCCAATCTCCCGCCGCGTTGTTATACCTGGACCACGTGCACGGTGGGCCACGGGTAGATCGAGAGCGGTAGGGCTCGATACATACACGCCTGTCTTGGACCGCGCAACAGAGCTTCGTGTCTCTCTTCGAATCTCACGTACGAACGCTTTGATATCAGTTTTGATTCTGCTTATTTGAATCCACGCGTAATTTTTCCAATGTAGACTTGATGTAGCGTGCAGTCTCTCTGAGTATTAATTAATTCTTTCGGTAATTATTTCGTGCGTGCACGACCTCGATATAGATTCCAATTTCGCTTTATGAGACCCGCGTGTAACGCGCAAAGATCCGAAGGGGACATGGGTAATATAGATCATTCAACGTTAATGTTCCGTAATTAAATAACAATTAGTGAGAATAAATGATCGTCCGTAGGAGCGTAGGTATGCGAGCGTGTAACTGCTCTTGATATATGGTTCTATAAACGCGCATTGTGCCGCGAACGAAATTGATCCCGGAGCTAAGAGGCGAACGAAACGACTCGCGCGAGATGAAAAGTCGGTTCGACCTCTGGCAGGCCTATCTACCTACCTACCTACCTACCTGTCGGTGAATGCGGGACGCGCTGGTGGACGCTTCGCTTGTTTCGCGAGGAATTCGACAAAAGCGCTAATGAAGATACCCGCGGCCGAGGCAATGAATACGAAATGAGATGCTCTTAGAAAAGCGTCGGTACAATGAACCGCGGCCACGAAAAGAGTCAAAGACCCTGGACCAAGAGCGCTCGTTCGAGATGTAGTCACCGGACACTGGAAACGACAACGTCTCTTCCGTTCTCTCCCTCTCGCCGCGTTCCCCTGCTGTCGTGCCCCCTTTTGCGCTCGTTCTCCATTTTCAGACGCGTGAGAGATATCTCCGAATCATTAACGGCAATTAAAACATTGATCAAGTGGGACGGAGCCCCGCGATGTAGCGGAGGGACGTACCCGGCCGAACGTGAAAAGGGTTCCGTGGAGTCCGAGGGGGGTGAGTGAACCCGGGAGGGAGGGAAAGGGAGAAGACCTCATGCGGCGAGAGCATATTACTTCGCAGGAGGCTACGTGGGCCCACCTTCTCCCTTCTTCTTCTTTCAGCCCTCCCTCTCGCTCGCTCCCTCGCCCCCTTGTACGCTTTTCTCCTTTCTCTCTTTCTCTCATTCACTCTCTGCGGGTCCCTATGGGTGCCCTTCGCATCGTCCCAGTGTCTCTCAACGTGCCCTTCGCGTAGCCGCGTGTGCATCGTGCACGCGCAGGACTCTTCCGCGTGGTTGGTGTACACTTTAACGATTATCGTTAGGGGGAATTTCTCTGTTAGGCAATTCTGAGCGCACAACGTGTTATTTAATTGGTACCCAGGCGGGCATGCGTGTACGTAAACGAGGTCAATTAGTATGCCCGTGAATAGCCGGTTACACAATCTGTCGTAAGTTCAGTACTTCCGGATAGGCTGGCTCTCAGGCATTCTCGCAACCGCGCGCGACTCAAATAATTTCTAAATGACCGAGCCTTTTTTTGCTATCTCGCTCCCGCTGCGCACCGACTCGCTTGATTGGGTAGGTGATTTTAAATGCCAACCATGTGATTTGTACCGTACGTAGCTCGCCGGTTAAATTGGCCTGATCTGTAACACAAACACAACACGAACAATCTGAAAATCCAAAAAGAAAACGTGCTAATCGCGTGATACGTTTCACGCACGCGCTGTCTACGAGCGGCAAGTTTTTCCTCTAGTTTCCGAATTCAGCTTTCGATTGTTGATCACAGACAAATGTGTCAACATCATCGTATTTAGGAGCGCATTTAAGGAAGGATGCGCCGCGCTTCCCGCTTAGAGTGTATCGCATCTCGATATAAACGACCGACGTGTATCGAAGATTGCTATCGAGAGGAAGATCGAGGGCCGGCAACACGCAGCAGCGAAGCCGCATCCGGGTGACGCGGGTTAACGCTATCGCGCGATGTGTACTCGTGCAGCGGAGATAACCGCGAGCAACCGAGACTTCGGTCCAGATCTCAGTTGCTGTTCCTCCCTCGACACGCAGCGTAAACGCTGCTAAAGCCACAAAGAGATGAAAGCTGAGGATTGAATCCTGTCGACAGTTACACCCGAATACCCGGTTGATGAGAGCATCAGCAAGCCCTGCTTTCTCGTCAGCAATTGGCGCGTAAACGCCGTTAAACAATCCAATAAGCGGTCCAGAACCTTTTCCGTAATAAGCTACATCGGATTAGCGAGCTGATGAGGGAAAGACAAAGAAAAAGAGAGGAAAGGGGACAATATCGTGTAGAAGAGAGTGTTACGGGGTGTTGAGGGGCGAGAGAAGATTGCGACGAAGGAATCGAGAGGGGGCGTGTGTCGGCAATCGTGTTGTCATTTCTCAAGCAGTCGTGCCGCCGCGTTCCGTGGTGCCCGGTCGTCTTCTCTCCTCGTGTTCTTCCCGACGTCTCGTCGAGCGGCGTCGTCGCTCCTCTCCGCGCCGGACGGAGTCGCCTGTCGTGTCCCGCGTCGCGCGGCTATTTATTTAATATTGTCAACCGGTCAACAACGGAGGCAAGTGCGGCGGGGATGGCCGGAAGACGGCAAGAAAGCGCCGGGGGTCTCGTTGACGATCTCGCTGCGCGAGAGATCGATGATGCGTTCACGTCTCTCGCGCGATGCACGTGAGAAGCCGTCGTCGCAGAGTGACGATGTCGGCTGATAAGTCACGATACGTGGAACGGTACGCTAAAGAAAATGCCAGTCTTCATCTTGATGATCCATCATCATCGAGTACGGGTGAAGGCTCGCGCGAGAGAAGAGAGACGCGCGATGATCGGCAATGAGCGCGCGGATGTCGAGTAGCACGTCATCTAATCGCCGATCAGCCGATAGCTACCGGTGAGCAATCAACGATCCGCCGGCACAGCCGTCGAATTTCGACCGATCGACCTTCCAGGTCGAGTCTAATAGCGGAACCGATCATTATGGTTGCGACAGAGGCTCTCGATGATGTGTATTTAATTGAACATGAACCATAAGGCCTCGCTCGTTCGGATCGTTTGGCGCTGCTCCTAACGAAATGCTCGTTCTCACGTCCGACGGGGGCACGGGGAGAGAGAGGAAAAGGTACAGCGTGTGCGCGTTAAAGGAATTTAAATTGGCATCTGCCGGGTAAAGAGCCTGGAATTACTGTAAAAGTCTCCGAACCTCGCCCACGCGCGTTTATTACCAGACTCGCTCGTCTCTCTTTCCCTTTTCCCACCCTTTCCTCTCTCGCTTCCCATCATCCCGGCGTGTTGTTCGGCGCCAGGGTGAACGGTTTAGCTTCGTGATGCAGGCAACCCTCTTATTTGCTTTAACGTAGAGATCACGCGCGCTCGATAAAATCCGACTTCGAGAGAATGCTTTTGCCGTCTTCCCCTTCCTCTTGATTCGGACCTCGTTCTTTTCGCTTCCTGTCGGAGTAAAGATAAATTTGAGTATTAATAACTATTGCGATCCAAGATTGCCGATTACTTGGATCGGCTTACGTGTCTCTCTCTCTCTCTCTCTCTCTCTCTCTCTCTCTCTCTCTCTCTCTCGCACTACCTTCCTGTTTCGTTGAAACTTATTGGTTCTTAAGAAAATTAGCACATAGAACATATAACGGCATTTAGATACTGATGATAATATGGTATCACGTGCACAAAATAGTATAAAAAGTAATCACGATTTACTCGAGATACGACATTTGTGATACGATCCATTCCTGTAATAGGCTTTCTTGGAACAAGGAATAAAAAAATGATCCGTCTTGCCGGGTTGCACGTATATAATCAGAGCGAGTTAAAATAAGTAAATGGATTCGAGAGACACTCGACCGAGAGAGTCGGATATAATTATGCTAATTAACGTTAGACCATAATAAGCATAGCAATTTGCATAAATTACAAATGAAATAAGCTACATAATAATACACACGAGTAAATATAATCAAAGTGCGATTAAAATTATTAAAACTGCTTAATAAGCGATAACTGCTCTGCTATGCGAAAAATGCGTGTTGCGCACAGTGTTGCAACATTCCTTTACAACGTTACGCTGTCGCGTAACTTCTTAGAAGAAATTATATAATGAATATAAAAGAAGGAAAGAGAGAGAGAAAGAAAGAGAGGCAAGTGAAATACATTGAATGGATCGATTGCTCGTGTACTGATGCAACTTAAACTCGAAATCCTTTTTTAAGGCACGAGATCGTCAAATTCGAGTTGTCCTCGTCGGCGACTTTACTCGAACACCTGTGCACAAACGTCCGCAGAGTAACGCGGAACCGCGGTGGGACTTGTCCGCATGTTAGTCCCGGCAAGATCGGCGCACTCCGACGCGTCCGAAATCCCGCGTTCCTCCCGTGGCACCTTGTCGCCTGACCCGGGGCCGCCATCGCCATCGGCTCGCCTTTTGCGCGAGCAAGAGGGATTTTCGGGCGTCCCCGTATCTGATCATTTACCGGGGACGGGCGATCTTGATATCCCCGCCGCGGTCGCCGGCTAAATGCCACGGGGGAATAAAACATTGTTTGCCGATAAGAGCTGCGCGGACGCGGTACCGAGCCGCGTGATGTACAATGCCGCTTGCCATCGTTATTTATGCATCTTCCCCCGCCGCTCTGTCCCGTCGACCCTTTGCCTACCCCTCGTTGGCTCGATCTGTCGGCCGCTTCAGCGCGACGAGTCCAGCTAACTCGAAGCGAACTTGTCCCCTAAATTCTGCAGGCCGCTTCGAGCGAGGCGGACGATTGCACCCGTCGAAATTCGCGGACGTGCCGCGGAATGCAGCTCTGTTCTCACGCCACGTCTTGGCCGAGATCGCCGACACGATATTTTTCTAGTACGTGGCGTGAGGCAACGTCAAACATCGGTATTTCACGCGTTCGCCTCGCGTATGCCCAGCACAGAGCGGCAACGTGCGAAAATCAGCTGATGCTAATACAATTAATACTTTTCCCGATCTAAAAATACGCAAGAGTGTTTGAGACATGCAGACAGAGAAAATTAAAGATGATTTTCACTTTGCGTTTAAATGTTCGGGATGGAAGTGGATGCAAGAGGATGAGCATTTTACAGCGATAGTGAAACGTTACGTCGTAATCGCAGGCATCATTATTTCGGTAATCAAAGTCAGCGTTTTCGCGGATTCGGCGTGCATCGAACGTACGTGCAATCCGGTATGATCCCCGAGGCGGAATTCGTCGACATCCGCAGGTGAGTCGTGGAATGTACGTCCGTCGTCGTTGAGGATCGAACCCTCTCGCGCGAGGACGAGGGCGAGGTATCAACGTGGTATTTACAGGCTTCGGAGTGCGCTTTAAAGAATTGGTCGGTACTCGAGTGACTTACGAGGAGCGTTTCGGCTCGATACGGAATACATTCCACTTGAAGCGCGTTAGGGCACGAAGATTTATCGGATACGAAAGACGTTGCGGCGAACGAATGTCCCGGCATTAAATTTTCAGGAAACGTAATTAGTATCGCGATATCCGAAATGTCTCGCTATCAGTACGCTGCGCGACTTGTGCGATAAAATTCCGACTGTCTTTTATAATGCGATCGTAATCATCGCGGATGACGCCGACTTGTTACGTCGTAGCACATATATCGCGTTGTACGTAATGCACACTGTTATGTGAATATCAGCACGACGAAAAAAAGACGTAAGATAAATTTTCTTGAAATAATAATAATTGTATTTGCCGAGTCCCATTTATCTGATAAAATTTACAACACGGCTGCAAAACAAGACGAAGAATACATAATTGTATCTGCAATCTTTCGAAATGAGACAAAAGGATACAGTTGCGGAATGCTAAAATCGTGCTGGAATCACGGTATATGCTCGTGTGATTTTGCAAATCTCGCATGGCGATTCGTGCGAATGCGATTTCTTCAACGAGCTAGGCATCTCGGCGCTCATTGACGCGTTTAAAAAAAGGAAATTCGCATTTCGCGAGGCGTCTTAGAATAACCTCGATCACACGTAGGTGGAAAGACGCGAGGCATCCGGTCTCCCGCCCCGTTCTCCCCCTCATCCGTCTCCCTCGCACCGGCGCGCATACTTTCGTCGTTATTGTCACCGGTTGACCTGTTCTTTTTCCCTCGACTCCACCTTTCATCGCCGAAAAGGCGGAGGGCCCCGACTGAAATTTCAACCAAACACACTCCTCACGGCCGACTCGGCAGTAAAAAAGCGAGTCCGCGCGCCTTCGCCCGCCGGTTTGCAACGTGAGATAAAGACGGCAAGAGCGTTTGGCCCGCGCACTCGCCTTCCCTCTCGATTGATCTTCTCCTTGATCTCTCTCTCTTTCTTTTTCATTTCGGACCTGTTGTAAACGCGAGACGGAGCGAAAGTCGGAGAGCGAGTAAGAAAGAGAGGCCGGAAGATCGAGGGTTAACGTAGCGAGGGAGAAAATGGAAGGGTACGGGTTGAAGGAAGAAGCATATTAGCGAAAGGGAGGGAAGGGAGGATCAAGGATGACGCGAGGGTACGTGGAGGCAACAGAGCGGGCCATGGGTCGGGGCCCGACCTAAATGCGGGTCGAGGCGCGGGCGGGCCTCGTTGATATCGAATTTATCGGGTGTCGGGTTGCAACCGTTCATGCTCTCTCTGTCCTTAAGTACGCATCCACGGCGTTTTGCCGGACCAACGCGCCCGCAGGATCGGCCGCCGGGGACTTCGATTCGATTTGCTACGCTCCGGGAGTGACGACGCGCCGCGTGGGCATTAGGGGCCCGCAGGATCGGGCGAGCGCGGCTTCCGATTCCGTCCCACGTCCGTCAGAGAGGTGTCGGCGATTCTGCATAATAGAACGCCCTTAGAGAACCCCCGCTGCGGTGTTTGCGCGCGTTTTGATCCGCGCGAAGTCGCAGCTGAATCATATCAAGGCATCCTCGCGCGATGACAGATAGCGTCGGGAAAAAAAGGAGTTGCAACTTGATGCTTTCGACAAACAGAAAATTGATATTGTAATACATTATTACCGACGTATTCGCACGGTATCAGGTTCAATCCGCACGTGAAATCGCTCGGAACGAGTTTCTTTCGTCGCGGGTATTATCTCCCGTTCTCCGTCGGGGAACCGCTATCATCCGCGCTATTACGTTCTCGTATTCCGCTCGCGCATTATCGACGCACCAATCGAGTTCACGAACGCGCGAACAACATCACGTGTTTCGTTGCGCGTCCCGAGCACGCAACACGTGGGGAGTTATCGAGGGTTGAGTAGGTTGAGGAGAAGGTCGAGGCACTAGACAGATGTTGATTAGGTGGTGCTCGGGGCATCCTTTCTTCGATCCACCGGTCTCTCCATTCTCCTTTTCTCTCTCTCTCTCTCTCTCTCTCTTCCGCCAGCTAAGTCTCGTTCCGTCTTGTTCTCTTTTTCCTCGTCTGCCCCCTTTCGGTCCTCATACCATACCTCGCCGTCAGTCTCGTCGAGTCGCTTCTGTTTTCAGGCACGAAGCACGCGATTCTTGTTCACGTGTATAACCGACACTACCACGATCGTCGTCGTCGTCGTCGTCGTCATCGTTCGTCCGTTAGTTGGTACCTCGCGCCGCTGAAACGTCCATGTCCGATAAACGCCCGTTTATCGCATATACCATGTTGCTATTAATATCAATCGCTGGGCTCATTTTTTCACTCACACCAGCGCCTGCCCTCGGTTCGGCGTGAACCGGCGAAGGAATCGCTTTGTCGAGCGAGAAAATTACGGAAATTTATTCCCGTGAAATATCGGCGAGCGCGCAGAATCCTACGTGAAAGTTGTTGATTTCAATAATTAGTGATTTCCGCTCGTGAGAATAGGTACAGAAGTTCAGTTAATGCAGATGTACAATTTTCCCCGCTAGCTCTGATATGACAGCGGCAAATTATGTAAATTGCCGGAAGAAATATGTTACGTGCATCTTTATTTCACCGTTGATCCTATCATCCGCATGCAATATATTTGAAAATTTCCTATATCCATCAAATAACAGCTGTTCATTAAATAGACGTTTATTAACACGTTCAGGTGAATGATAACATTATAAGACATTGCAGATAACTTCACGAGTATCAGCCGATGAATCGTTACTTTCTGAAGCATTTAAGGAATCTTCCAAGCACGATATGTGGAAATCCTGTTTCAAAGCGACTGTACGGCTCAGGGCTAGAGAACTTCAGCTTTATCTGACATTGTCTGGCGCAATGTAACTTTGTCGAAGGCGGAAGCGTGCTCACGGGCTGCGGCACGTTAATTATTCAAGCCGGTCACAGATAATTCCCGTAATGCGTCGAGCGATTCGAACGAAACTATAAATTACGTTGTCGCTAGGGCCATTACTGATCGAGTCCTTAGCTTATCTGGACGTTAATAGGAACCTGCGGAGTTCCGAGTATGATTAACGATCTCTGCTTAGATGGCTTACGGTAATTTACATATTACGGAGTATGTCTTAATCCGACGCAAGGACTCACGGACGTCCGTTTCCCCCGAAAATTGCGGACGTTACCCCTAATCTCCCGATCGGACGCTCCGAGCGATCGAGTCGGTACTCCGGGAACGTGCTTCCCGTTCTCGTCAGAGGATCGGCCGTATCTAAATTATCTTCAGCAACGTGTGGACGATAACACGCGGGACACTTTACAGCCGCGCGACGTCCCGCCTGCGAGTTCGCCGTCGTCGTTTGCTGCCGTTAACTCGTTCGCGAACGTCCGCGGGCCCCGTGGGTCTCCACGAAACGTCGACGGGCCCTGTCCTGTCAGCCCTCGCCGGTCGACACACAACCGGCGACAAGAAACGTCTCGGCTGAATACGCGAGTCAGGAACGAACGGCAGATACGAGGCGAACGCGGCCCGTGGCAGCCGGTCGTTTAGATAAGCGTATCATAACTGCACCCTATGACGAGTGGTATTTCGTGGCGCGTCTCTCCGCTTTTACGAGGAGGGGCCCGCCACAGGCCCCGAATTAGAAATGTGGCCGCGGCGCGGCGGCGCGCGGGAGGACCAACAAATGAAGCGATTCGTATGCAACCCGCGAAGATACCGTATGCGTGTCCATGTACCCGGTCGCGGTACCCCTTTTACGACCAGCATAGAAGAGACCAACGCCGCGCGCGAGAACGACAGAATAAGAACGCGTTGGTCCCACCTCCTGCATCGTCTTCCTCTGAGGCAACCGGAAGCGCGCCCGTTGGTCGTTACCGCGAGACGTGCCTTTACTCTCGTTGACGTTCGTCCTGTGCACCGGGCACGCTTGCACGGTGCTCGCGCGTGTCGTCATCGGTGTGCATTACGTTTGACGCCACTCATTGGCAAACTCCAAAATTGCTGTATGGCCGCAGCGCGGAATTTTAATACGTCCGCTTATGATATGTGCACGTCGTGAGGTCACTTGTGTCACTCGCGAGCATTGTAGTTCTCAGAAATAAATTCCAGGGACGCCAGTTCTCTTGATGACGAGATAAAGTACAATATCAAAGCGCGTCGCAATGTTCTCATCCCCCAGCTTTACCTCTCGTCGTGCATGCTTTGAAATCCGAACAGCGCATTCTGCACCTGGGAGAATTTCAAGATATTTCATATTTTTCCCAAGAAGTAAATACTTTGATGATTCCAAGAAAATAGTTGCCATTCGCTTTAATCATCGAATTCGTTGATACTAGATATAAAATAATTTTCTTGATTATTAACGACTTTTAAATTATCCATTTACCGTTAATCGCTGCTATTACGATTTCGCGAAGCACGATCGTTTCCTTCTCGACGATTTCTTGAATATCGCGAACAGGATTGCGTTCTGTAATGCCGTTCTTTGAACCGGAGTCAATGAAACGACTGCGTAGTCGTAAATTTGTTTTTGCCCCGTCCCTCACTACCGATTCCTTCCTTTCGCACTGTGGCACGATCAGTAATTCGCTCTCTGTCCTCTTCTCTGTCCTGCTGCACTCCCATTTTGCGGTGCATTTAAACGTGCAACCGATTCTTGCACGCAAACTGAACTTCGTGGAAGGTCAAAACGCAACTGTGGAGCAATCTTGAATGAGTCTGAATGGACCAAGGGCACATTCCCGTGAAAGTGCAGTGGAAGAGATATTCGCGAAGATGTTCGGCGGCACTCGCGTCGAGTCGAAGGGAAACGAATGCGTCGCAAAGGACAAAGGCATGGAAGAACGAAGAGATACACAGCAAACAAATTTATGTTAAATTCATTTATTCACATTTATGTGTCCCAAACAGTTAAATTTTTAATTTTTTAATTTTTGTCTTAATTTAACATACTGTAAATATGTCAAACAATGACATGAATATTATGCAGATAATTTAACATGAAATTAGTAGAAAAATTGCATTGTTTAAAAGCAAAAATTTTATGTAAACTGAACATATTTATAATGTTAAATTTTATTTAAAGAAAATGTTATTTGTACAGTTCATACAAAGTCGCATTGCGTGTCATCGTCGAGCTATTTGAGAAAGGTTATGTACGGAGATTGTTACGTGGGGAGAAAATTACGACGGCCTGAACTCCATTAGATTTCTATTAACAATAAAATCGGCCTGGTATCGGCGCGCATTTGCTGGAGCAGTTTGTTGGTGCAATTCGCTTGGTCGTCCAGTGTCATCCCTCAGCGCGGTTGGTCTCGATGCATCACCGATTATCGAACCGGTGCCATTGATTATCCGGAGTCGAGTGTTACGGTGATCGCAGCGAGGTCGGATTGAGATCGAGGGCCAAACGTAATGCATCACTCGAGCGATCTGTCCCGCTTCGGTAGATTTAACGATCGCTCGTTTCGACGGCCGATTGGCCGTCGCGTAATTCACGCTGTGATCGGTACTGCTGGCTATCGAAATGGTCATTAAATCTGAGAGGAGAGGAGAGGCCTAAGAATGAGATGATGGAAGTTGCAAAAATCCAAAGTTAAAAACAGTAAAAAATTTATAAGGGAAAGTTTATGCTAGTCCCTTTAAGAAATCGAGTTTCTTGCTTTGACATTGCGTGGAATGATCACAACGGCTTTAAATGCAAAAATGACGTTATTTAAAACTTTGGTCAATGGTCACGTGCACATGAATTTGATAATTTCTTGATAATAATTCACAGAGATGCTGACGTGAGATAATTTTACAATTTGCCGCGTAAAATTACGAACGAATGTATTATTAGATTATACGCTTTAAACATGAACGTCAAGAGGGACGACCGCAAGAAAGAAAGAAGAGATTGCATCGTGGAGCCGCGCGCAACGAGACGCGCACAAGGGAAAACGACGAGGAAGAGGAAGAAGAATGGGGGAGGACAGCGAGCGCGGTTTAGGCTGTGCATACGTAATATCTGATTCCACATTCGAGGGAGCCGGCAGAGTACCCAATTGTCCTTGTCGTTTCTGGCAAGATAAAGAGAAAGAGAGATAGAGAGTACCCTGTTAAGGGAAGGAACAAACCTTCCGAAAGGCAGGACGAAGGACTCGGTTTTAAAGCGGCCGGAAGACGGAGAACGACAAGAACACGAAAGTCTCCGCAGCGAGAACAAGAGGAGGAAAAAAGGAGGCGAGGATGGTGATTGTTTTGCCGGTGACATGATAATACTTAGCTCAAGTGTATATAAAGAGGACGTAGCGCTGGATCTAAGAGACTGAGTGAGGAAAAGGGAATGTTCGAGGGCGAGAGGTCTTCCTCTTGGTCGCATCGGTTCGCGAGAGGCAATGCGTGACGAGAACTGCACGAGGTGCATCCTGTCCGGATCTTCATTCTTGTCGTCATCGACGAGCCAAGGGAGAGAGAAGCAGAGAGGAAAGAGGCAGCGAGAGCGAGAGGGTGGCAGAAAGAGAGAGAAAGAAAAAGTGAGAGAGGAAAAGAAGACGGAGGAGCAAAGGAACGAGTAGCTGGCTTTGAAGGAAGGTAGGAAGAAAGAGTAGAAGAGTAACCGAGAGGATCCGGCGACGACGACGACGGCGGCGGCGGCGCAACCTATTGTCCTCGTATCCACAGCCTTTTTCAATTCAAATTGAAGCCGCAAAAAAAGTGCAGGGCACGCACGCACGTACGCAGACGTGTGTGTGTGCGTGTACGGGCGAACGCGCACACGCGCGCACACACATGTCCGAGGAAGGAGCTGGTCCACACCGGCCCAATATCCCTCTCCTCCACTTCCCTGCTCCCGGGCTATCGCTCGTTTTCGTCCACGTCGCGCGAGAGAGGGCCGATTCTATCGGACCGTAAATATCACCGCCACAAACACAGGTAGCGCGAACGGGGAAGCGGGGCACCCGCCTTCCTCCGCGCACGCGCGTATCGTATAATGCATCGATGAGAAAGGGGCTCGCCTATGCGTCGGCGAAACGGGTCGAAAATCCGAGTCGAATGCCGCTGCTTCTCTTCTTGCCTGTCGTCGTTCTCCCGTGGACGTTCGCGTTCGAATTCGAGAACAACGCGTGCAAATCCAGGAATTACCGGGCATATTTTCGCGGCTTCGACCGCGGACGATCGGTCCGCCCGATTAATAATCGTCCGATAACGGACATTGTGTCGTCTCTTCGTTACGTGGGGTCGTTTATTGCGCCTTAACGCCGACGGCGATTTACATAACGCGACGGCGCAGGGGCCGGACACCGAAAGAGAGAATAATGATCGTAATATAATTGTAATTTATGCGATTAACTCCGAAAAACCGGTATGCGCCGAGTCGCGGCGGGGAAGGAGACCCCCTGACCTGTCTTAAACCTATAAACGCATCCCCCCCGGACGCTTTTTGCGGCGCATGGAAAGCGCATTCCCTTTCATAAATTGTATTTTACTTGGTAATCGTGTGAAATGTGTGTTATATAAGGAGAAATCAAGATCAAATGATGAGCGATGCGCGACGTACGTGGCGTTAAGCAGCGCGCGTTAACGTTCACGTGATCTTTTTGCGCGAGGAGAAGTTAAGTGCAGTTAAAAATGCGGATTACATCGGCCTTGAGCGGCGGCCCGCTACTCGGCGAGTATCCTCTTTGACGATCAAAACGGCCGCGTTGCATGCACTCGTTCAGGAATATTACGAGTAGAGAATATTACGCGCGCTTATTTGATTTACATTGCAAATGTGACTAATCCGAGATACTTTGTTTGCTTTCAGGTAAGAAGATGCTGAACCCGCCGCTGGCGAGCAGTCACGCACGAGCGCGCGCGTGTAAGACGCGCGAGATGCGTAGGTAACAAATTGCTTTGGTATCCGTTCGTAGATGTAGATGAGATCTACGATATAGTTACGTTCTAATCAGAAAAATTCATTTAACCGTCCTTAATGCGGCGCGCCGTATACGTAAAAAGACTTAATTGCCAGTCGTGGATATCGGCGCGAGCGCGCTCATAAGCATAAATTTAACATCGATCAACGTGCGCGATGTCTTCTCGAATTCAGCGCTGGCGGTTGCTGGCTCGGCAAAAAAACGAGAGGAAGTCCGTATTCGTACGGACGTAAATTATAATTGATCGAGGCAGCGCGACGATCGAAACCAAAGTTCGCCATTAATTCGCGATATAATGGTACTTGTGTTAAACCCGAGTCGAAAAGTTTGAGGGGAACACCAGAGACTTATTAAATACGCGACGTAGATGCGCCACGATGACCCCCGTGGGTGCATTTACATACGGTGAAACGCGACGCGCCGTTCGTTCGGGGACCCCGAACCATCGGCCCAGACTCGGCATAAATGGGCCCAGTCTGGTGACATAAAGCGCTACTAGACGTTCGGTCCCCGAGGCCGTGTGTCTCGCGGGCCCTTTATTCGGACACCGCTTCGCCCCGATGACACTTTGTAAGGAACGCAATGATCGGTTTGCGGAGCCGCGCGCCGGACCTTTGAAAGAATTATGGGTACGTAGGGCCCCGCGAACGGTCTTTGTCTCACCCCGTGCGATCGGGCCGGCGAGAGTAAGCGGCAGCCGGCCAGTCTCGAGAGTTTGCCCGTTCGGTTTTGCTTTTGGGTGCTTAACCAGTCCCCCCGTCGTCCCCTTACCGTTCCGGCAGTAGATACTTTAAGGCGGTGCCGCGAGCGTCAAGTAGAGGGTCCTCGATCGCGGAATCGGGCTCCGGGTTCGGGTTCCCGCTTTGCATTTGTTTCGCCGATCGTTTCGCGGCTGAGAAGGGCCTCGCGTCTTCCCCTCCATCCTCCCTTTCAGATGTCTTCCTCCTTGAGACTCTCTCGCCATTCCCCCCGGTACCCCTTTTTCACCGTCGTCGCGCTGTGTTCCCTCCTCTCTCACTCTTCTTTCCTCTATCTCGCCCCTGCTGCTGCCGCTGCAGCCCTTCCTGGACAGCCACGTCGGTCCCTAAATTACGCGGCGCGGTGCGCCCATCCGGTGCTGTCGCTCGGCCGCAACGGCCCCCACGGGACGAAGAGCAACGCGTTTCGGCCCTGCCGGGAGTGCCCTCGTTGATTGATAACTGATATCTCGGATCTCGGCGACGTTCCACGTTGCGAAACGGCAGTTAGAGAGTCGTATCGGGCCTACTGTCAGAGCAGCGGTGAAGAAAGGAAGAAACGAAGAAAAGTTGATATCCACCGCGAGAGTTTCACTCGGTTCATCGCTTCTCCGCCTCCGTCGATCCCACCGTCGTTCTTCATGGTCGTTCCAACTGTCTCTTTTCTTTGCTTTTCACGTTTCTTCTCCCTCCGCGCGGTGTCTCTTGTATACTTCTTCGTCTCTCCTTTGACGTTCCTTTTCGGCCATCGAGTTCACCACTTTGAGCAAAGCGAGAGAGAAAGGGGGCAATCCTATCTCTCGGTTTTTTTTTATTCGTCCGTTTCGGAGCAGACCAATGGCTGCAGGGAACAAGGACGACGCTGGCAGAACCGCGAAGAGTACGAGTCGTGCGGAGAAGCGAGCGAACGCGAACGCCGCCGACTGTCGCGCGCCTTTTTTTCCTCCTTTTCTTCCTCCGCCGCAGCAACTTCCACCGCTACCTTCGTTCGTTCGTTCGTTCGTTTGTCCGTTCGTCCATCTTCTTCCTCCTCTTTTCTTTTTCTTTTTTTCTTTTGAGCGCCGCCGACTTATAAGGCGATTCCTCGCGTTCCACCCGAAAAAAGCAGGAACCCGCGCTCTGCCGCATGCTGGGAACTCGGGACCCGGCCTCTCGCGAATCTGGAATAACGTCCGCGCGATCTCGGCACGAGGCACCCCTGGGCGAGCCGCTCGGAATGACTTCCTGGACGACCTGACGACGGGTCGCCGCGTGAAGCGGCAGATACCTCGCATCGCAACAATACGCGGGCGACTCCGGTATTCGGTCTATTATCTTGACGATACGGCGCTGCGTGACGTTGAATCGTTCGATATTCGTGCTGGTACATTGGAACCGTGCATAATGGGAAGTCAATTTAAACGTCGATCCGGAGTTTGAGGTAATCGCGAGCGCACACAATGCAGTGGGTGGTGTAATGGGAAAATTCGACGTCTCGGATTTCGATAACAATTATTTGCGACGACGCGCGCGGCGATTATCAATCGTCGGGATTGCATCTTGCGCGCATTTTTCCGTGGCCGCGAACGGACATGGCCGAGGGAAACGGAACGCCCGGCGCAACGACCGATAAGGAAATTAGATGCGGATCGACCGTTGCCACGAAGAAGGCACGGATCATAGAGTACGTGCAAAGTACGGGGTACCGGAGACAATGCATAGACGTAATGACTAGGTTAATGGGAAAGGCAATGTGCAAACAAGACGCTGCAATTCTACGATCGGGGAACGCAGATACGCGCGGTCCGGGGAACAACGGGGATCACTCGGACGTCTTCCGCTTTCGTAATAGCGCGCGCGTTAAGCGGCGGGTATGTATCGGTCATCGATCGTCGCGGGACCGCGAGAAACACGTCTCTCGTGACGACGTTTAATGCGACGCGTTTAATCCGGCGCATAAGTTAACGAGAGACCGCACGAGAGTAACCCCGAGACCGGACCGGATATCACGACGCTGAACGTGGCGTCGTGGGCTTTTATTCTTTTGGTAGTTCTGGCGGGGTGAAGATCCTTTGTGAGGTCAGTAATCTCACGCGGCAGTTGTCAGGTCAGGCTCTCGTCTCTCGGGGTGAGAGAAGGCACCGGAGTTGCTCCCGCGAATCTCAATTCTTCGGGAGCCCGGGCGAGGCGGGGGTGGGGAAGGGAAAGGTAGGGGGGGGGAGGGGTTAAGTCTCTGTACGCGGCCCGTGAGGCCGGATGTTTGGCCCGGCAACAATAGAGGGTGATAAATGTGCACGTCAGGGACCGCGAGGAGGGCTTCTTCTTCCACGAGCCGCTGCCCGACGTGGTTAGGTTCTAGGTATCCCTCTCGTCCCTTCTCTTTCTCTCTCTTTCGTTCTCTCTTTCACCGCGGCAACGAGTCCCGGGACGAGCTAGAGCCTATCTTCATCTTGAAACGGGATACGAGGACGCCCGCGCATCCTAATGCCGATTTCGGTCGGTTGCGCGCCTGCCCGGCATGCAGGTATACGTACGTGAGGGGTACATGTATACGCGGACCACCACGCGGCGATTTTTAGCGCGTCGAGGAGCACGACGTGGTTGACGAATCGTCGCCAACCCCGTGAGGCACACGCGGTCACGATCGCGAAAGTCCCAACTCCGTGGATCAAACGAGGGTTCGCATAATCGTTCCTTGTAAACATGGACATTTCCTCCATACAATAAACGCGACCTGAAGATACCTGAAGAAGTGCAGGAGATACGATGATCAATACTTTCCTCTCATAGATAACGGAACGTGAACGCAAGGACAAGCTCCGGTTGGGTCGAGCGTATTTTTAGAATCTTACCTATCTAGCTCGCTTCGTTTCTCATTAGAACGCTCAGGCCGCTTAGTCTGGGATATTGTAATTAAGATCCTCGGATGCCTATGGCGTCCATTAGAGTAATATTTTTGGTAATTATTTAGTTTAACGGAGCAACCTCGGATGACGATGACCTTGACCTTGACATATATTATAGAGGTCATCCTCCTGAGTGACCTTCAAAAGATTTTAGCCGTCGTTCATTGTTTATTAAAAAGTTATTAACAAAAGAAGTTTAATGATTTTGCACGAATTTTCAACTGTCCCCGCGAAGCAAGGACTTGAGTGTGACATATATTACAAAAGTCACCTTCCCGAATAACCCGCACTAGGTTTCACCCGTCCTCGTTGTTTGTTAAAAAGTTATTAACAAAAAAGTTTAATGAATAGAGCATAATTTTACGATATCATAATACGTTTACGAAAGAGTATATTTGATGGAATTTTACCTTTAAATCAGAAATAGGTTTGGGTTAGGTTATATTTTCCGAAACTAGAGCCCCGGACATACGCTCGTTTTCAGCCCGCTTCGCGGGAGGGCGGGGGGAAGGGGCAACGAGCGTATGTCCGGGGCTCTAGTTTCGGAAAATGTAACCTAACCTAACCTAACCAGGCTAGATTAGATTAAGTTAGGTTAAATCACTTTCCTTCCTTCGTTCATATTCGTCGTTTATGTCTTTCAATATTCCAAATAACTACTATATTTTCGAAACTTCTTTTGTTAATAACTTTTTAATAAACAATGAGCGACGGCTAAAACCTTTTGAAGGTCACTCAGGAGGGTGACCGTGACAACATATGTCAAGGTCAAGGTCATTCGAGGTTGCTCCGTTAATCTAAATAATTACCATATTTTTCTGCAAGATCGCTGCGGCCACGCGCTTTTTAGCGATCGCCACGCACCAACGTTTTTCTCCGTCCTGGATGGACCGACGACTCCGCCGTGTGCGCCCGGAGATCTTATCGGAAAGCAATTTCATAACTCAATATATTCGTGTAGGGATTCCTGCGAGCAACGCCAATTAATTCGATGACTCGATTAACACCGATACAGCGAGTCGGTATCATCGGCTTTATCGCGTTTTAACCGTCGCCGTTCCTTACGGCTAGCGATCTTTCTCTTATACAGCGCAGCTTGTCTCTCTCTGTCTTACCCTTTCTCGTTCTCTCGCTGATCGAGCTCCCTTTTTCTTGCTTGCCGTGATATAGAATCGATATCTTATTGCGCGTTGTGCGACCAAAATCGTTGTGCACGGTACTTTTGGATGCATGCGCGACTCTCTTAACGTCGAGGCTCAACGCGCGAGCCTTCTAATCGAGGTATGTGCATTTTTGTGCGTCCTGTGTTTTACGTCGAGCACTTCATAGGGGATTTAGAAGGACTGGATAGGTGTTTGCCGGTTCTCTCGTTCTACCGTGCATCGGTTAATGGAAAGATGCTCTCTAGGTGCTGGATATTGCGTTACCGGCCGATCTGTATTGCTCCTGTCGCCGGGAAAACTAGCCGGTATACCATTCCAACGGCTTCAACGCGCTCTTCGAACTTGGATGATCGGCACACATGTATTATACACATGTGTATAACCGACAAGTCATGTTCCGTCTGCTGTGAAATAAATAGTAATTTGCGAACGAGATCGTTGAAACGATTGAGATTAGGAGAGAATTCCGCGAATGACAAATGAATAAATTATTAAATAAGACCATAATGCGGCCGCAATACCGGTTGGCCGATACAGTTATACGATAATCTCGAGGTCTCATTGAGCGCCGTGGCATCAATTTGCCCTGTAATGATTGCGCGTACATCTTACAATTGTGTCCGCTGGACCGTGACGGTGTCCGTTGAGAAAGTAAAGGTACAATCTTGACATTTTTGATTGGCGATAAGATATTTATAGGTACAGTCGGCAATTCTAGGAATTTGCGCTTCTAAATGTAACTAAGCGAGGTTTCCGTCTTGTTCACTGGCGCATTAATCTCTCTGCACCTGCAATCCGAACTTGAATTACAGAAACGAGTTTGTTTCTTCTCCGACGTCGACGTAGAGCAAAGGTGTTTGATTAATAACGCCGCGTACAATCTCATTTTGAATAATAACCGAGTATTGCTCGGATAGAAAATTGCTGCACCGGATGCTGCGGTACAGATATCTATGATATCGAATTAGTACAGTTATTCAATATGAACGTGCCCACTTTATACCTATTGGGCATGTTCCGCACACCTTACGGGCAAATGGCAGATGTGCGAGCGCGATATGTGCGTGCGTGCATACGTGCGTGCGTGCAGAGCTCTACATCGAGTCGCTAACGAGTGTCACATAACCGCGGACCGCCTGGCGATCCTAAAGCAATTATATACTCCTTCGTCGTGGCAAAGTCACGAACGATCCTTTTAAAGGTAAATCCACACGGTATGGTCGACAAAGTCGCAGTCGCGGCGCGGACACGGTACGATCGCGGCGCGGCTGTAAATAACGTCGCTTAATACGCATGCCTTAATTGAAGCGTTAAAGAATCTTATTTAACCGCATTGTGTTGCTCGGCGCTAGACTGCCGTAAAAGCGTGCCCGTGTGAATGACGCTTTATCGTGCGCGTCAGCGTAGCTCGAGAAAAATACGGTATATCGGCGGCTCGTAAGGTATTCCGCGCGACAGCTTCTGGGACTCCTCGCGGAGGAGTTTCCCGGAGGTAACAAAATGAGGATAACGACGACCGCGTGTGCGATTAGTCTTGTAACGTATTATAAACAGATACTTTCGCGTATCGGACGCCGGTAATCGTCCGCAGCTTCCGCCGTTCTCGGTAAGCACAGCTTTATCTAATTGGATTAGTTCGCTCGAGATCCGCGATGTCCGCGTCCGCTATTGATGGTATCACATATGATGATGATAGATAATGGACAGAACACGGTATCGGTAATAACTGTCGCGCTTAATCGGCTTCCGGCATCGTGCGGGATTATGCGTGTTCACGAATTATACTTAATGGATTAGCCAAACAACTACACGTTTTCAATTAACTGTATTGCAATCAACCGTTGCAAGCAACAATTATTATCATATACAATAAACGTCAGAAACATTGACATCCGCTGGGAAAGGCGCACTGGAATTGCATTTCTGAATACATTACTGAAGCGGCAATACTGCTCCGTGGTCGTGCACTGCTATTGTCAGGAATAAAGCGCTTTTCGCGATACCGTAAGCCGATTGCCCGTTATTAAAAAGGAACTTTCTCGATGACGCGGAATTTCTTGATCCTCTTAACGATATCTCGATTATGCAACGTCGAACGAGATTATTGACATTTCACGAGAGATTAATTTTTTGCGACATTCCCAGTCGTCATGCGTGATTTGCGGAAGAAACATCACGAGCTGCATACTCGAATGATTTTAAACTCGCGTTTGCTCTCTCCGTCCTCCGGCTATTCGGCTTTTTCCTCTCCAGTTTTCTGCGTCGCTCCTCCGGTGTATATAGTCATCTTCCTCGACCGTTATAGGAATTCAAAAGCAACGCCTAGATGCGCTGGCTGATTCTGTATGATAGCATCAAGATGATGAAATCAAGCCAGAAAAACCTCCGACATTTTGTGGAACGGAGATTATATCCAGTACGAGTTCCACGAAGTTTTCAAACGTGACGACAATAATTTTTATTACAGCGCCGCGAGGAGATTTAACAACCATATCTACAACCCACGATATGATATTCAAAAGGCTGGCTTATTATCGATAAAATGGGAACTCTTTTTAATTTCACTTAAAACATTTTATTCAGCGCGTTCAGGTATTTACGAGGCATCTCGCATGATGTATTCGCCATTAAGGTAGGTTTTACAACTTTCGCGAATGGTTATTGCTGCGGGTATGGTGTCACAACGAAAAAAAACGAGAACCTTTTGTATTGTATAAACGTCGTTTAACTCAAACAAGTGTCCAGTACTTGCAACAAGCACACTAACGGAGATACGACGGGCTTACTTTACTACGGGTTACTCGCATTCAGCTCTCAGCCTATTTCTCGGGATGAGAATCTGGCGTCGTAGCCTGTACGTGCCATGCCGCAAACATCGCATCTTATAGTTCGTCTAGGCTCGTGTACCAGCCTCGAGGGGATCGACGACGGTGCGCGTCGTTAACGTTAACGTCCACCTAGCAGGGAAACATCCCAGGGTGCGTGGGTGTCGATGGTCGCAGTTCATTGAAAATTCCACCGTGTCCCCGGGGTACCGTTAGAACCGCACCAGGACGGCTACCGTGGCATCGCTACGGGGACACGCGCTACCGCTTGATCCTCACCTTCAGATAATTCAATCCTGCGGTCCACGCGTTGCACCGACGAATACGGGGAGCCGCGACCTAACGATCCGTCTTCCCGCGACTCGTCGACGAGCGCCTTCTCCGGAAACTCAGCTGCGAACAAATCTACGTGGCACACCATGTCCCGGTAACACCTGTAACACCTGAAATAAATGACCGTGTTGAGATTTTTACGCGGTGGAATCCTGGACATTTGAATATTATAATCTGTCCTGTCTTGTGCGATGAACCCGAGCCATTTATCTTGACTTCCTGTTTGAATATTTTCGACTATCACTGCGAACATTAACGCGGATTGTGCGTTTCGCTCCTGCGCGACCAAGTTGATAGGGTCTCAGGGACAGAGCACGCTCTGAGAAGATGGAGAGACAGAGAGAGAGAGAGAGAGGGAGACGGACTCGGAGAGGAAGGCGAGGGAGGGACAACGAGGGCATCAGTATTAATTACACAGTGCGCGTCTGGCTCCCTAGGCCACCTACGGTTACTCGCTTTGCATAATACGTATACCTATACACTTAGCGTAAGGACGATGAGGATGGAAGACGCCGAAGAGGGACGCGGGATGCGGGCCGATGAAGTGTAAGAGGTGGACACGGTGGAGAACGTATCGGGTCGGCACAGGGGGAGGGAGGAACGAACTGGCGCGGATCGAAAACGAGGAACGGCGGAGAACGTGTTCGATTCCCACTCGGTCGGAACCGGAATCTCCTCCTCCGCCTCTTCCTCTCTCTCTCTTTCTCTCTTTCTCCCTGGCTCGTCGTCCGAGACAAGAACCACGTTCTTCGGTATCCCTCTCGCTCTCATGCACGCGCGAGCGCGCAAATACGAGCGTTCTCCCTGCCTCTCTCTCTCTCTCTCTCTGCCTTTACTCCCTCGTCTTGCTCCCTCGTTCTTCCTTTCTCGATCCTTTCTCCCTTTCGTCGCCTCTCGCCGTCTCTGCGGGCCGAAGCGCGCCTGATTATTTAGGCAGCGAATGTTTAATCGAAGCATTGTATCGGTGGGACCCCGCGCTGTTGGCTTCCCTCGTTCGTCCGACTCCTCCGCGCGGTTTGGTGGAGGAGACACTCCTCCTCCTCCTCCTGCTCCTTCTTTTCCTTCCTTCTGTTCTTCCTTCTCCTTCTCGAATGCTCGCGTCTTTTCCCTCTCGTTTCCTCTCACCCTCGTTCCCTGCACCCACCACCACCTCCTCCTGATCTTCCTCCATCTCTCTTTACGTTTATTCGTTTATTTGCTTGTGGCTGATACCTCATTACCGCGACAGATCCACCGATAAGCGCAACGTTCTCGGAAACACACAATGCGCCCCTCCCTCCACGAGGCTAAGCCGCAGCTTCTCTTGGCCATCGACGACAGCAGGGAAAGGGTTGCGGGACAGGGGGAGGACGGGGACGAGGCGGCATCAGGAGCAGAGGCGCATATTCTCGGCTCGCCGTTCGCAACTTCTTTTCGCTCCCTCTCTTGCTCTCCGTGCACGTCGTCCCTTCCCTTTGTTCCCCCGCAGTCACTGTCGGCTCTACCTAGGGAAACTAGATATCACCGCGACCCTCTGTCGAACCCAAACCAGCCTTTCTCTCCTCCCCTTCTTGGTATAGCTCCATTCGTCGCGTCGCCCCAGTACTCCGCCCGAGCCGATTTATCGGTCAATCTCACGCGAACTCACGCGAATCGGACCTCTATCTATTAGCAAGGCCAGGTAGTCTCGACCGATCGGACGGAGAAATACGTAGCTATTAGTCTTGTGTACCTATTAGGGAAAGATCGAAAGAAAGCCGCGTCGGAAATCGGTATCCGACGTAGGGAGCAACCTTCGCGAAATCCGATCAAGAGGGATAAGAATGGATGCGAAGTCGATATCGTCCGTGGCTATTAGCGTGATAGCGATCCGAACTGGCGGAAAGGCCTTGGTAGACCGAATCCTACGGAAAGCGGGCGCTTTTATTGATCGCGCTGAGCAGGGTCCACATTATCGAGCTGCGTCGCCAGCCGAACTTTGTCGTGAACCGATTAACGCGTCCATTTTATTGAAATACCGAACGATTCGAACCGTTCGCCTCGATAATGTGGACTCTGCTTTGGACGAACCGAGCGCGTTTCACGTGTCCCAACGTCGATCGCGTGTGTCATCCGGTCGAGTCTAATTTCCATTTATTAATGACCGGCTCGCGCGCCAGCCGTGCGAAAAAGCGAAAGCATCCGCTTGTATCTATTAGCTAGATCGTAGTAGAGATAGCGCCGTCATGAAAAGAGAAATAATCGAGGAGGCATAAATCCGAGTGGCTTCCATCGGCGCGCCGATACGATTATTCGGGAAGAATGGAATACATTATGCAAATGCGACAACAAACGGATGAATAGCTCGATTATATTAGGCGCAGTTGATTCTTATGTTAATTGGATCGCACGACTGAGGAGAGAATCTTCGAAACGATACAAAGTCCAAGAGTCAGCGCGTCCACGATACATCATCGGTAGGCACGATCTTCATCCGAAACAGTCGATTTTCATTCTCAACAGCCACTTCCGTTTTGGTATCGCGCGTTTCGTGCGCACACATCGGTAAGACGCATTAGGCGGGTAGTATTTTCCCCATCAGGGACTATACGAACACGGGGCGAAGCGAGAGACGCTTCTCAAGTGCGCTCGCTAATCGAGATCTGCTAGGATAGACCGCAAGCGGCGAAGTGCTCAAGATAAATGGGGGCTCGCTTTTATTCTGGATACGCGCGAGCGCGGACTGCGAGAGTATCAAACAGGTAGCGTCGAGAATCGCGACTGTGAAATCAGATCACATCGCTCGTATTACATCCAAATGACTCGGTATAAATACCGTGCAAAAAATCAAGATGGGCCGATCCCGCGCGAGGGGGGTAGGAGGAAGTGGAGAACGGGGAGAAAGAGGGAGAGAGAGAGGGAGGAGGCGAAGGGTTAGTGGTTGGGCATTATTTATCGATAGCAATGAAAAGGTGGCGGTCGGTGCTTGATGCCGGGGGCTCATTATTCAGATTAACGTTACGCGCCTTTTTTCGCCGGCCAATACGCCGCTGAATATTACTCAATAAATCATGGACGTCACAGTGCTAAAGACCCAAAGAAAGGAGGGTCCTTGAGATTTTTCAAATCATCCGGCCTGATGAATGCAACATCGTTCGTCGGGGCTGCGAACGCGCGGCCGAGAGAACGCGGAGAGCGCCAGAAAACATTTGCATGAGCCACTACGGGCGCGCGGCGCATTAGCATGAGTTAAAATGGTAATGATAACGCAATGCGGCCCGATGGAGCGTCGCGCGGGACGCGCTCGTGGCGGCCGTTAAAAACGGCGTGCGTGCCGCGTAAATCGAGAGTAGGTGAGTAAGGCGCATTGCGCGCGCGTGTCGCACGCGGTTGAGCCTCTCTACCTCTCGATTATCGTATCGCAAATGCATGTGCAAATGCGTACGATAAATGCGCGATTATCTCCTCTCGAGAACGCTCATACGTGGCACTAGAAAACGTTTAAACTGATTTAAAATTCAATTCTTTTCGATACATGTACAAAGTTTATCAAGATTTCACGTTTCTCGCGGATTGCCCTTCTGGATCTTATTACGCTGCATGTAAATATATCAGCATGGATATCGGTATCGAGAGTCGTAGCGATAAATGAACGCAGCGCTAGGTTTCGTTTTATACGAGGGGAAAGCTCGTTCCACCCCGAAATAAGCGGAGTGAGGGAGCGCAACGCCGCGTCGGTGCGGCGCTGCTGTTAATCGAGATTTATATCTCGATTACGGCGGGAGGTGGGGCGTCCAGGTAACGAGGAACATTCTCGTCGGGCCCTTAACATAGTTAGCATTAGTCGTACTCGAGCAAAGAGAGAAAAGGGACGAGGCGGAGGCATGTGTACCGTCGTGCTACGACGGTATGCGTACGGTCGCGCGTATCCGCTCGCAGCTTCTCAACGGTTTGCACTTACGACAGTCGCGTCGATTGCGCGCGGCGTTCAATTAGCGGTAATAAATAGCTGCTCGCGGATGAAGTCGTGCACGCCGCGCTCATCCCGAGTGTTACGGAAACAGTCAATGTTACCGACATCGATTCGGCGACTTAGGGCGGTCGATAATGAATCGATCGCGCTAGAGTTTCGGGCGAGAGGGGGCGCTCCGCTAGACCGGTTTTCCGGGTGCGCCGCGCGAATTTTCCTTTGTTCTTCATTCTCTGTTTGGTACGGCGTCAGTTGCTGAAACGAAAAGTGTGTTCTCTGCGAGCGAAGGGCGAAGGGATTTAGAGAGGACAGTGGGTCCTGTGGATATCTCCTGACCACGTCAGCGAGACCCCTCCTTCGATTGCGATCCCTCAGTGCGAGGCGAGGTTACACGGGTGAGCTTTGCGGACACGGAAGTAAGTACAGTGAGTACTTTTCGGCCTTGATCAAGCCGAAGCCCTCTTCAGGGTGATAGTGTCTCAGGTAGACACTTTTTCCACGCCCCGAGCGGCTTGCGTCAGCGAGACGCACGGTTACAAGGTCAGTGAGACGCACGGTTTCAAGGTCAGTGAGACACTTACATTTCTTTAATTTGGGTCGTGTCAGCGGGACACGTTTTGCACATACTACATTGCTCGTGTCAGCGAGACACTCTTTCTTTCATTACGATAACGTCAGTGAGGCGTTTTTGGCAGTGTCAGTGCGACACTCAAACATTCTATTATTTATTCGATATTAATTTTCACTACGATAACGTCAGTGAGGCGTTTTGGTTCTTTACCATTGCGATTTCAGCAGTGTTAGTGCGACACTCAAACATTCTATTATTTACTCGTTATTATTTCCAACGATTTTACTTACAGCAATTTTACTTACAGCAATTTTATTTACAGCAATATTATTTTCACCGACATTTATTTTCAATGATATTTAGTTGCGTCTTATATTGTAAACACTGTTATTTGATTTATGTTCGGTACTTTGTCACGGCGTAACACACCAGTTTTGTTATCAAATAAGAGGCATTTTTTACAAAATAAACACCGAGTAACACGAGTAACGCGAAATATCATCGACATAACCATCCGTTCGTGGATCGACGAGGTTGTTCGGTACCGCGTCGATTGCTCGCCGAGATCGGTCTTGGATGCAGATTTCGCAGATTCGGAGATCGACCGGCTTCGTCGTGGTCCGCGTCGGATATCGCGGCGGCGCGTCGAGCAGAACGTCGCGATCGAGCGTGGGATAAATATCTAGGGTCTGTGTTTCGTTTAATTAGCATCGGTATATACCGGCGCACACCGTCGCTTCGCGTACTCGTGCATGTGAATACCCGGACGAGGCGGAGAGAGGCGGAAGGGGCGAGTGCGCTACTTCGAGAGAGCGCGAACGAAGGGAGAAGTCCGCTTGCGGACGTAAGGACGTACGGGTGCGAGGGTGGGCGAAGTAGGAGGAGAAGGAGGAGGAGGAGGAGGAGCGGGAGGAGAGAATGAGAGGAAAGGCAGTCAGACGGACACGTTGACGGAGCACGGTAGTACCTCGGGGACTAATTAAATAAATCCAGGAGCGGCTTCTCGGGGCCGCCGGCGATCGCGACCGTAACCACCACGACGATGGTTAAGGTCGCCGTTGCGGAGGCGTCTCGGGTCAAGCGAGAGGTCAGCTTGCCGGCGGTCCACCTCCCGCCTCCCTCCTGCTCCTCGTCCAGCCCGCTCTGTCTGTCGCCGCGCCGGTGCTCGTCTTTTTGCGACGAGGATAGCGCCGTTCCGCGTCGCAGATTATTCTGTATCTCTCGTTCTCGCTTGGCCATGCTAATTTATTCGATCCCGGAATATCGCCGACTTTCATCGAATCAGGAATGCGATTAGATAAAAATCTGAATCACTTCCGATACAGCGGAGAAGCGTGATGATGCAGCACCTTCGCAACATTCCGCGGGCGATTTTTATCTGCTTAACTTTATTCATTAAAAGTGTTTGCAAATCTACGATGCTTGATTCATTATATTTTATACGTCCGCGATAGTGTTCCAGTTTCGCCAGCATCTCAATTAATTAACAAACATCTCCCGATGCCGAGAGAATTCTCACGCGGGAATCGCGCGAGCGGGACCGTTCGACGGGGCAAAAATCATCTCGGAACATCGTTATTTCCAACCGATCCGATAGTACGTTCACGTACACCCGTCCATCCGCTCGCCGACGTTTGAGCGGACGAGCCGCCGATAGAGAAGTAGGAATCGATGATATCCGATGCACGACTCGATAGTGAGGCGGCGGACCTCCTCGCGGTGTGCACCTTGCTGTTAGCGAGCGATATTGGTCTAGGTGCCAGCTGGTGGTAACAATCTCCTCTTGTATCCAATCAATGTACATCCAGTCTCCCTTTCTCCCCGGCAGCGCTTCCCCCGTTGCGCTTTCGCCGTCCATCATCCGGCACGTCGGCATCCCGTAACCTTTCCCTTTCTCTCGCGAGCGGAGCACCGGCTATCAGCGGGTCATTATACGAATACCACAACGTCAGTGATCAATACCACCTACGGGCATCGACTGCGACGAACTGGCACTCGCCATTCCGAGAAAGCTCAAATAGAAATATCAGCCGTCGACTCGCTGCCACGCATTAACCAAGGGAGGAGCCAATCGTTTCCTCGGGCTGAAGTGGCAACTTTTGACAAACAACTCTCGTGATCTAGCGTGCCGAATGGCTCATTTTTCGACCGCGACAGCGTTTGCACGTCATACGTTGCGCCTCTCACCGTGACACGAGACACGCATGTCGCGCTACGTAAATTATCGCGAGAATACGTCGCCTCCGAGATGGCGAATTCGATGCTCCCTTGCGTGAGGAGAGTCGGTGCCGACGACAACGACGAGGGCGACGACGGGGTGAGACGGGAGGAAGGTTGAGGGGCGGAACAAGAAGCACGAGTGCGGTTGCTAAGCCTAGGCGCTCCGATCCTGTACGCCGCTCTTGCCCCTAATTAGCATACAATTTCTGTCATTGCGGAGGCCGATGCAATCCGGTGCGGCCGATATCAGCATTAAATACCGCTCGGTGCGGAAGCGCACCGCGCGGACTTACTACTGGTCCGACTATCCCCGCGACCAACCGCGCCGAGGACAAATTGCGCCGTCCATTTACATATCTCCCCCTGCGCTGGTGCTGCTTACGTTGCCAGCAGCCTTCGTCTATTCCCGGCCGATTTACTTGGATGCGGCGCATACGCTGTATCGCGAAAACGGTCTCCGAACACGATACCGGTCACTGACGCAATCGCCGCCGGCAGTTACTCCGCGGGGCTGAAAGCCAACAAACATATTCCGCGCCGCGTGGTTAGCGAGGGATACCAGGGGAATCGCCAAGCTCCGTCGTTAAATTAACCCTTAAGACCGCGCGTTGCATCATGAGTGGGCTCCGCGTCGATTATCGTTGATCGCTCTCGAAGGATGCAGGCGGAGATTCTCCCCGTCGGCTCACATTAAAACAGAAACAAAGATGGAGGATTGGACGCGCGGGGTATCGCGAGTACATACGCACGGGGAGTCCAGGGACATCGCCTCCTGCGGTTCGGCGATGCAAGTGCACCGGACGCATATGCGGAATGGCGCCTCTCGTATGCTCGACGAAGGAAAGGCAGAGGCGGAGGAACGGGACGAGGAGGGTCCTCGCGCGCACGTTTGCGCGACCTGCACACGATGGGACTTGGCGGAGGCAATCTATATGCAGACCAAGTGCGTGTGCGTTGGGGTGTACACCGCGTACAGGCATACATAATTAATATTTAAACAAGCAACATCGGCGCGCCGGGGTCGCCGCGTAGCGGCGACTCTACGCGGGCCGCTGCCTCCTCGCGCGCGGACGGGCCGATGAGGCCCCACGAAGGGGACGCGGAACGGCACACAACACGAAGGCATTCGAGTCGGAGTGCGGTCGATGCGTCACGTGACCTGTGCCGCAAATCGCCGCTTAGCCGCGCAAAGAAACGAGAACGGCACGAGCGAAGGGCGCAGTACAAATAACAGGCGCGCATTACCTCGCCGTGTGTACTCGCTCATTCCAGGTAATTAGCAGTCGAGACGCAGATGGAGCGCAGGAGCACCGAAGTACTTGAGCCAACACGCCACGAATACCCGCCGCCGGAATGACTCAATGGCGCGAATTCGCGCGGCGAACGCTTTCGGGCGTACGTTTCTGTGAATCATGCTATTGCGCACGCGATATTGTACAGGGTGCTCTGAAGAAGTCGCTATATAGATACGCCTGAATGCGAGACGCGCTACCACGTCGTTTTCATAGTAAGAAAGCCACGCTACTTCGACGCTTAAGGACGCTCGCGCGCGAGTTCAGGCTGGCCGCCGCGTGAAATGTTTAAAGATCGCCGGGGAGAGGGAGATCGAATGACTGATGAACCTCGTTGAATCGAGGAGTACTTAACGCGCGTCGAGCTTGTGAAAGGGCAACGATGCGCGCGGCAAACGCTGGGGATAGCACATGTAGCGAGGCGCGAGTGCGTCTCGAGTGCGCGAGTACTATCCAGACGAGAGAGGGCCGCGCGGGAATCGTTGTTTGGTTTGAAAAGCTAGCGCGCGCGATCGTGTGCGAATCGTGGTTGCAATTTCCTCTGCAGCCGGCGAACACGCGCGAGTGGTGGCACGTCGAGGGATCCGCTTCTCTCCGCTCGACAGAAAAAGCGGAAGAGCGATCGAAGAGAGCGGTTCGTTACGAGAAGATGGTCTCCGTGCGCGCGCGCGCGCGTTCGCGGCATGTACCGATACATAAATATCTTAAACGGGGACGCCCATTCTTTAATAACCGAGGCGCAACGCGAGCGCGCACACGTGCATCTTTGTGCGGATGAATAACCATTCACTAAGTAGCCTTGGGCCCCAAGTGCGGCAAGACGTGCGGCGAGACGTGCGGCGAGAGTCCGCTTCGAGCTTCGGAAAGTTCGATTAGAGTTTTTGTTTGCCGTTCAGGGAGGCGAGTGCACCTCTCCCTGCCTGCCTCTATCCACCGTTCTTCCTCTCCCTCACCCCCTCTTTCCGGCCCACTGAAACGCGCATCTCGTGAGTTCTGTTGCTCTCGTTCGGCTTTCCAACGTCGATGGGCCCGTCCAGGTGCACGCCCTGCAGTTTCTATCTCGGTTCGCGCGGACCAGCGAAGAGAAAGGACCAAAGAGGGGGAGACTATGTCGGCCACCGCAAATACACACGCGACTTTTTTGGCCGCTCCATTCTTCCGTTCTCGGACGGCGTAAATATCCGTAAGAAAGGGACGCGGGTTCTCATCTTTGCATACTGCAATCCCGTGACCTTCGATTCCCCCAGCGACTGAATTATCTCTATCGCCTTTTGTCTCCCTCCTCGCCGTTCGCGGGCTCGCCGGATGCATTCAAGTCGCTGGGATGAAGATACTTGAGCTTTCTATGTAATTAGTTTCGCGTAATACCTCTCTCCGCCGAATGACTTGCAAATGTAATGAGTGGTAATAGTGTTGCGGTGGGATTCCTCTTCAAAGGCGCGCGGGGATTCGCAATACCGCTTGAAGTGTTCTTCGTTAGCCTGCGCTCGCGCGCGTATCTATAGGATGCATCTCGTGTACCTCCTTGGACTATCGTAACAAAGTGGCGCTCTTAACAAACATTATTGCGCGCCATTACGCGTATCTCGGGTTGAGTTAACGTTCTTAAGACAACATTCGCTATCTTAATCTTTACGCTGCCAAGGTGCGCCTACTTTGCTCCAGAAAAAAAAAAACTCCGTCTTTCATGAGGTACAACAGAGTGCAACGCTCGTCTTTTCTTCGGAGCATCACAACGCGCTTTCGATCCTCCGAAAGTTAACGCGCGTCTCTCTTTCTCTCTCTCTCTCTCTCTTTCGACGATCGTTGGAGGAATCCGTCGTGTTCGAGATCATTTCGGGCTCAATAAAACTGCAGTCGCGTCTTACACGCGATTTATGCATTCGCGTTTCATGAGACGGGGCGTGCGATAAAGCCTTCCTATCTCGAGGAGACGGCACGATGCGCGCCATAACCGCCTACGAGTTAACGCACGTGGACACGCCGGTTGATCGCTCCGGGCTTCAATTTAAGCGTACCCGGCTAAAACAATAGGCCGGGTCCGCCATGGTCGTCAGCCCGTCGTTTGGACAGCCCTGGAGGCCGGGTCGGGAAAAAATAAATGGCCCGAAGGGCCGAAACCCTCTACGCGCTCGCGCGCGCGACCGGAGAACGGTGGTGTCGGGCTCTCAGACGAAGGGGAGTCGAAGGAAAAGGCGGTTGTAGAGAGTAGGCTAGGCCGAGATGGTATATATACTGCATCGAAGATGTAAAGGTGGATGCCACCACGCCCAGAAACGACCTCGAGACCTCGTTCGCTCTTCTCTCGTATCTCGTACTCGCTCGCGCTTCCTTTCATTCCCTCTTGCTCTCTCTCTCTTCTCATCTCGTATGGATTATCTTGCGAACCCGAACTTGTAGCATTCGCGAACCGCTCCGCTAGAATAGCAAACGGTACCGGTGCTTACGAAGCGAAAGCCTCAAGGTCGATGGCGACGACCGAGCGCTCAATTAAAATCGCCGCCGCGGAAATTCGCAGTGCGCTGATTCTGCTTGTCGCAATCGCGCAAATGATGGGTTTACGCTAAGCGCTGCTTTCATTCCGGGGTGGTGCGTTGTGATGAAGCATCTTCTGATTGGGACCAATTTGTGGTTTTACCTGCAAGCTTAATACTTGCGGCGACGCGTCAGGGTTTCCCGTTGTATGTCCGTTATAATAAGAGTCGGCTTAATCCTTCATGTTTAGAATTTAATAGATACCATTCATCTGGATTTGCACATCAAATTACATCGAATCTTGTCATGCTGCACATTGAAAGTAACGAAGGGCTTAGCGGAAATTGATGTAATTCTCCCACGTGTTGAGAATTTAATATAATTGAAAAGGAAAATAATAAAGAGTGAAGAGATGTGTATGTGTGTATGTGTGTGTGTGTGTGTTAATTCCAAGTCCCGCTCAGTGCAACACGAAAATATGCCAACGTCCGTCTCAACTCAATCTCGATAACTAGCGGAGTCTCATCCGGACGGTAAATGTCAATATGAAATTGCACCGTTCGCGACGACGGTTCGTTAACGACGTCCGAAGCTGGAATCAACGTTGTCCGTTCCGAAGGGTTCTTCTTCCGTTGCATCGCGATAGCACCGGGAAACGGGTGGGATGGTAGTGATAGGGTACGCGGGACCGAAGGAGAGTAATAATTTCTATGATTGCGGCTCTAATAACACGGGATGCTCCCGCATAAAGAGAGAAAGAGGCGGATAGAGAGCTGGAACTAGGTGTATACCTGACCGGTCCTCGGCGACGATGACGACGGAGCGAAGATCCCCGCTCGCGAACAGTTGCAACCAGGTCGTCGCGAGTTTGAGGTGTGCGTCGCGCACACACGCGTAAGATGGGAGGTGAAGACTAATGGTGTTCCTCCGGGGACCTGCGATGTGTCGTCGATGGGATCCGCCGCGGATCGTCCCGATTAGCCATTACTTTACGCGGCGAAAGCGGTCTCTTCTTTGCCACGCCGGAGCTAAGCTACTATGTAATTATCCTCCGAGGGTCTTCCACGGGGAGGAGGGAATTCAGAAGGGGGGAGGAAAGGGGGCGAGAAAAGGTGGCAGGGACGAGTCATGCAGCGTCATCGTCTTCGAGTTTGGATTCGTGCCCTCAGCAAGGACGCAGTCGGCGGATCTATGATCTGATGGTATTATGGCGTGTCGGCGAGACCGTTCTTCATAACGTCGACAAGAAGATTCCCCCCGCCTGGATTTATACATGAGAAATATCCCGCGCGCGATGAAGGACGTCGAGGTGGCGGTGATCGTCCCGCAGCCGGGAGTGGACGCGCTTTTGAGGTTTTGGCGGCGTGCGTTTTGCATACTAAAGTGTTACTGCGCGGAGCGATTAACGCGTCAGATATCCGCCGGGAGTTGCTCCGAGGGAGAACGAAGGACGAGCGGAGGAGGATGCTCCAGCGGAATTGATTCGTCGTTGCTTTCTAAATTCGGCTGGCCACCGCGCGCTTCGACCAGGCTCGATATTAAAGCGTCGAGGGATCCGATCGAGCGATCGCGACGCGCGCGGAAGGAAAGTGCCTTTTGCGGCGAGCGAGCAGGACGCTTCGAGACGCGGATGAAGATAGAGATGACGCAGGAAGGTCTAATTGTGAGACTGGATGCCCCATTACGGGTCCTGAAATTACAGGGCCGGTCCCCCGACCGCACCTGATCCATAGAGTAGCCCCGTCCTTGCTCGCCCATAGGGTGCTTGGTCCTGTTTTCGGGTGCCCCGGCGCATTCCAAGAATAGTCCACCTCATTATGGTACTTCCTACGTTTTTCGAAGCAGCATTCGTGTCATTTGTATGGAGGAATCGAGTTAGTCCTTGCGCTACCGTCTAATCGATAATAAGAAACGTGTTTGCTTTTGTGTGTGTGTGTGTGTGTGCGTGCACGCTGCCATGCCGGAAAACGCCACTTTACCGATTAGGTTTCAACCCTGAAGCGCATTCCGCCTCTCGTAACAACTTTTATACCGCTTCTGAATCCCTCGAAAAACAAAAATGTTTAATGATTGAAAAATTGAAATAAAATCTTATAATCTCGAGTGTCAATTCTAGCCGTGATTGAGTTTTTTCTCTGAACGGCGGACAATTACTTTAAAGAGATTTGATAAATTTCTATTCCGACTCCTTCGTACAATACAGCTTATGCGCCCACAAGTTTATGATTACTTAATCTCGTGGCGGCGGAAATCACTTAGCCGTTCAGGCAATCACGCCTATTCTCGAATTCCTTGGAGTCGCATTGACGAGCTGTGAAATTGAAAGTGGCAAAAGTCCACGGCGGTTTCGCGCAAAAGCACTTGTCATCGAACCCGCCGCGACGTAGCCGCTGCGACATGCCTGATAGCCGATGGTAATTGAGAATAATAGCCGCGGCGGCCGTCGCGCGCACATGTACGTATGCGTGTCCCTGCATGCGCGTGTGTACGTGTAATATCTGCACGAACGTGTGTACGGTGGTCAAGTGCATTCACCCCGCGGCAACGCACGGCTGTATCGTCTCGTAGGTCGCTTCCCTCCACCTAATGCTGTGTAAACCTATTTGCTGTAAAATTACTCCGCGGTGGCATCTCTCGCTACCTCGCCTCGAGCTCATCTTGCCGGAGCGCGCGCGCGCTCGCGTGTTCGCGAACACGAACGGCCGCGTTGAGAGCGTTCCGCTTTCGAGACGGGCGATTTAAAGGCTACCTCCGTCCCTCCCGGTCTGCGTCTGCCTTTGTTTCTACCACCTGCGCGTCACCTGCCTTTTTATTCGTCGCCGCAGAAGCTCTTTCCGCGCGTGAAAATAATCAAACCGAATGCACCCGCGGCTCTTTAAGCCACGGATGCTGTCCATGCTGCATACGCCTCTTGTGACACTTGCGTCTCGCTGCGTCTTTAATGCGTATCATGATATATTGTCGCACGTCAAATGAAACGACGTTATGTTGTTGCGTGTGGGTTTCCTCCAACGTTAATGCGTACCTATCATTTTTGTATAGAGGATATCGCGTAATTTATCCCGGCAAAAACAAAGGTAGAAATCCGTAATGCAACGTGACATCCATACGTAATTGAAGATACACTACGTCACCCGTAACGACATTACGCCACTGCTGCATCGCAGTTACAAAGGAACGACACGCAGCCGATGGAGAAGACCACGAATTGTCATGAATATTCCGCCCTGCGTCCAGTACTTTTCTGGTTGCAAAAAATTAATTATACCTCGCGCAACATCTGTCGCGGCACGAGGGGGACGTCGGAGGACATCCACTCGTGAGGATTGCGGGGAAAGGAGGCGAGCTCCGGAAGGAACGGGCAGGCAGACCGGCAGGACCGCGTGTTGCATTAGTCCGCGATTGAGGTGTGTGCGAGTGGGACTAATTCGGTAAGCCGGCGTCAAGCGAGACGAAACCGCCACCGTAGCCGTAAATCACCGCAAACGCACGGCGCAACGGCACGCCGCGCGCGCCGAACGTGGCCGTGCGCGAGACCCTCGCGTGTGTAATGCCGCTGTACCGCGGACGTTGTAAGCAGAATCCGAAAGACCATCTAGACACGATGTTGAGTGCCAACCTGTGATCAACATCCGCGAATTGATTCATAATGTGACGAGTTGTTACATTGGTTGCCGGTTGTTGCATTGATTTTCCACGTACGTGGCAAGCTGAACTGTGACCTCCATGCTGGTCCCTTTGTTTATTCGGAAATGAGTTTCTCGTGGAGAAAACCGCAACGACGCGATTACTTGAATTTAACCGAATCCGATGGATGAGTAATCAAAGGTGGTTTCCTGGTCCAAAAATGCGCGGGACGCGCGGAGACACATAAATTCCGCCTGTCGACACTACAACGGCTACAACGCGTCTTCCTACTTTCATAAACTTGTTTCGCCGGCCTCCCGCTATGTACCGCAAGTCGCGAATCGCGTCGATGACGCAACGTCCACCGCACACGTGGCCCGGATTTGTCAAGGTTCCGTCATCGCCATCGCGTGACCGGTTCTAAAGGATACAAATGTAGCCGGGTCGACGTGCTTTGTGTTGGCGATGACCCCGTGTTAGGTGAAGGCCGCAATAACAACAACCGCGGTCCTGGACGTTGCCGCGCGAAGTGTGAACTCGGCATTTTTGCCGCCTGTCCCCGGACCATTCTCGATCTGTCATTGAGCCCGCCCTACCGGCCGAGAGAGGACTATTAATCAGCCCGTGCCGGTCGGTGGTCCCTTTAAACGGATTTAAAGGACGACACCGACAAAGGAACGCTTTTTCGTAACTGCTCTCTCTCTCTTTCCCTCTTTTGCTCTCTCTTTCGTCCTTTTTCTCCACTCCGAAAGCACCTATGGCATTTCCCCATCATATGCTAGTCCCGCCCGTGCGAAAATATCACGTCCGCCCAAATTGGATTCCATTATTCGTCTTTTCGTCCCAGCTGCACAATACAAACCTGCGTTCTTTTTTACTTGATTTGATTAATGTGAGTTTTATTTCCGATATTCAGCCACACGCCGCGCGATGATGTAACAGATACATGTTGAACGTCGGCTGCGAACCCTTCAAGTGATTCACGTTACGTAATAATTTCACACGCCTCCTCGATTCGTATCCCAATCTGTCAATCGTACAAGTGTCGAAAGTTTTCGAGTATATTCCAACGGGATAAGCGCGAGGTGCAGTGTCAAGTTTACAAGTTATATCGCCCGTAACGCGTTTATTTTTTCTTGATCGTGCAGTGCTCGCGAATCCACCTGTTAAACGCGGATTACCGTCTGCGGAATTAAAATCGGCGATTACAACGACCGACATGTTATTGGATTGCGCTTTCCAAGCGGGCTTCACGTCCTGCGCTCGATAAACGGGGGCCAATATGGCACTGTCGTCCCCGCCGCATGCCGCACGCGAAAGAGGAGCCTTGCACGCATGTAGGCACACATGCCGCACGTTCTCCACAGCGGCAAAGCTAACGGTAAAACCCGGGGTTCGATTGGTACACGAGATGCCGGCGAATAAAGCAGAAGAGGAGAGAGAGAGAGAGAGAGAGAGAGAGAGAGATGTCCCGCGATGGAGACTGTCGGAAGACGGGCGGAGAGGGATAATTACCCCGGGGGGATAGGGAATATCCAGCGGACGCCGGGAAAGAACTAGATACGGCGGTTGTGAAGAATGGGAACGATAACGACGATCGAGGACCAATAAACTACTGGTTGCGCACCTATCCTGCATACAGCCGTGGTGTAATTATTCCGAAGCGGATAAAGCAAATAGTACACGTCGACACGCGGGATTTGCAACGTTGCTTCTGCCGTAGCGCTCGCCGCGCGATTAGCTGAGTTAAAGGCTATCCGTCTAATCGGTTTGATAATTTGACAAGAAAGCATCCTGGACGGCGCGCCGCTGGATAACTGGTTTCCAGAAAAATTACGTGCCTCCTGCAACGCGCACGGCGGATATTCTGCTATGTAACCGCGCTTAAACAGCTGTAATCTATATGTAGCATCACATCTAAACTATCATCCTATACGCCAGTGCAAAATACATAAACGCTGAAAAAAACAGCTGCCTTTCACCATTTTTGTCTGGAATGCCGCAAACGGGAACGGATATAAAAGGAGAATTTAAATATAAACTGTGGCTGAATGCATATTTCCAGCACACTGATTGATATATGTATGTCCGGAACACGTGCTAATTATTTCGCAAAAATGGCATTTTTCTCTCGAATCGTGCTGACCAACCTTCAGTCATGCGTGCCACCTCGTGCACCAAAAGTGACCGGCTTCGAGCTTCGGGGTAATGTTCGGCGGTAAGCTTTTGAGAGAGAGGACAACGTGACGATGGCAAAGGTTACGAATAATTCTGGCGTGTACACGATTTTGAAGTTAGGACATGACTCGTAAGCACCGTGGCTAACGACACGGCAAAGGAGCCGAGGGCTCGTTTCGGGAGTCGGAAGAGACGCCGTTAATATTATACGCTGAGATTCGACGTCCATCTACATAAGCAGATGCGCGGTTTATTACATGGGAGACGAAATGGTAGGACGAGCGAGCGAGCAGGCGAGCGCATGTACGGCGGGCCCGCGTCGCGAGGTATGTGGGCCTTTTAAAGGTGTCGTAGTTTTGCCAGAAATTGCCCAAGTAAACGCGCACAGCCGCATTTCTCCGTCGAAAATTAGTCGGTCATTAAATCAACCGCGCCTCCTCGATACCTCTCTCCTCCGCGTCCGCGCTTTATTTCTTCCTGCTTCGGAAATGCCGCTATCGGGAAAAATAGCGTGTGACGCAATTTTGAATATAGCGCCCGCGCGTCACTAAAATCAACAAGAGGAGGAACTTGAGATCGCGTTGAAATCCAGTATAATCTCGTGCGTTAGAATTAGACGATCGAGGATCAAAAGCGGGCCTCCATGTTTTACCGGCAAAGGGTCATTTGCTTCAGAGCCAATCCCGAAGTACCGACGTGATGTTGCAAAGTCGAAGAAATCGGCGTTTACGATTTCTGTCCGGCTTGCAGGGTGGATTTACAAGCCCGTACGCTCGTTCTCTATCGTAACGTCTTCCCGCATTCCTGCAAATAGCTCGAATCGTCGTTCCTCCCGCGGCCGTTCGACGTACGCTGGTTCTTCGTAGCGGATACGTTCGCGGCAGGCGTAATTATTCGTCGAAATGGCGCTTAACTTGCGGGTAATTTCATGAGGGCCGATCACCTGCGAAACCATCATGTCGCGAGGGACACGTCGACGCGCGCTCACGTAAGCGTCATTATCGTCCTGGCCGCTCAATTTCAACGAGCCGGGGTTCGTTTCGATGGCCTCGGGTTGCGGGGGAAAGCAACGGGCGTTTAACGCTCGTAACTTTTTATTTGAGCCCCGCGCGCGCGTCCACGAGCGCACGCAATCGACTTTGTAACTCTACGCCCGTGCGGACGTACGGCGGTTTTCAGTCACCCCTCGAGCTTCACCGGTCGATTCCTACCCACGCCGGATCTGATCGGTATCTCCAATCAGCAGTAGACACGTCGCACGGTAATGTACGTTCACGTGCGCGTGATGCCTAACGGTACCCCGCGGGAACAAGGATCCCGCGTGGCAGAAGGACGTCAGTGTGTCGATCATGCCGGGATTCGAGGCCATGCTCGAGAGGAGCTTGAGAGAGGATCGGATAGCACGAGTCGGGGTCCTTTTTCTTCTTCAGATATCGTTTTCTTCCCAATCGATTCGTAGCTTCATGAATCGGAAATAGAAATGAATGTTTCATCTTTCCTTCCAATCCTTATTATAGCGAGGCTTTACTATACTACCAGTCCAGTTGATCTAGTTACGATTAGTGTCTCCTAATAGCGATTATTATAAAAGAATTAAAATGTTACCAATTAATACCGTATTAACATAACGGATATTGAGAGTTTATACAAACAGAAAGGAAGATACAAGTAAGAGATTTCGTGCATAGTGAGCAGAATTCTTACAGTGTCCAACAATCGAATTCGAATGCATTGTTCATGAAGCGGATGAAGGAAGGATACAGATTTCAGATTCACAATTTTCGTGTAAACTGCCTCGGTGAGAATTAACGTCCATGACAACCGGTTCGGCGTTGCGCCGGTATTCTTTCGCGGTAATGAGCGAGGGTTGCGCACAGGATGGTGGTGCAGAGGAGGGAGAGCGGGCACAGCGAGGGCCCGGGAAATTAATTTCGTTGTACCGCGGATGTTCGCAGCACGAGCCGTACGCAGCCTGGTTAACGAGCCCCCGCGAGTTAAAAGTGTGAGCCAGCTTCGCGTTGCGGATTAAGATATCGCGCAGATTACCACGGCGGCGGTGCACGCTTGAATGAAAGAGCAGGAAGGAACGACTGTGCCGCGGAGGGAAGTACGAAGGGGGAGGGAGACTGGCGGACGGCGTCCGCGGTGGAGGGCGAGGGCACGAGGGTCGGAGAGGAGAAGTCTTAATGTACACCACCACCGGTGTATTAACATCCCTTAAGAGTGGTCGACTAATTGCGCAAAGCCATATAATCCCGCAGATTCCGCGTAACAAAGCCATGCCGCGGTGGATTATATCAATTAGAGGGCCGCGCAGGTGCGAGCGAGTCGGGAGGAGAGCGAAAAGGCGGATACCACACGGGAGGGCGGGTTACGGGAGGGGGTTCGCGCCACGGTGGTGTGTGCTTGGGGGCCGTAATGCCGGCGCTTGTACACCTGGTCGTAACGAGTGTTAAGTGTTACGGCTGGCTAAAAGGACGAGATGGTAGAATGAGGAAGGATACACGACAGGAAGCTAATTATAATAATCTGTCGGGGCTATGGGGGCCCCGATGAATGACGGCTCCGTGTTCCTTGTAGTTAAGAGAAAATCCGTTCTTACTCACGCGCGCGCGCGAGAGAGACCAGGTAGCACTCGCCGCGTTCTAATCCGTCGAGCGTGGCGCGCCGCGTATTTATCCGCCGTGTACTTGCAGTTATTCCGTTAATACCACCTTCGGTCTTCGTTCATGCGTTGTCGAGAGACGAAGAGGCAGCTTGGCACGGGCGCGATTTTCCAATTATTGGACGTCGATCGACGAACGCTAGACGCGCATTCAACATCGTTGATTTCGAGCGAATGTTCGCGCTTCATTTTTATCCGATTAGCCAATGGTGCGCTCGAGCGGCATGGTTCGCGAATGCATTTCGGACGTTCCGGTGGGCGAGCAATCTGCGAGCAAGGGAAGAGAAGCGCGCTTTATCTGCGAAGCGTGCGAGGAGCCGCAATTATGCGGAGGGACTCTCTCATCCGTCATCCGCGGTGGTGATCGCTTATCAGCGGTCGTTCGTTTCGGTAGCAATATGTCCTACGTGCGGGTAGTAAGCCGGCGGCCGACCGCTATCCAGAACCTCTCGAGGCCGCTTTGGGACGATCGGTGGCTGCATTAACGTCAGCCGATCGCGTCGTCGCAAAGAGAAAAAGACAGCAATAATAATCTCGACAACGAGAGGATGTCCATGGATCGACCAAGGGAGAAGATGAAAGAACTTTGGGGGTGGGAGGGAGGGAAAGAGGAAGATGCGGGAGAGGACAGGGGGACAGAACGGCGACTGGGTGGACAGGGTGTCCGGGGATCGATGGGCGAAAAAGGAAGAGAAAGGGGGAAGCGATCGTGACGACGAGAGCGTGTCTCCTTCGGACCGTTGCACGAATGAACCAATAATGAGTTAAATGCAATTAGGCCCCGCCAATATGCCCTGTCGGTGGGTATGCGCGCGGGTACGGGCGTGAGAATGAAATATTGTAATTCATTTGGCGCCCCCGGGCTTGGGCAGGATGCATTACCCATTCCGCATTGCGCGATAGCGCCCAAAACGCCTCACCACCGATCCGGCCGTGTGGCGTGGAACACGCGCGTATGCGAGGGACGTCCACCACGTTTGCGTACCCGTGTTGCGTGTACCCGTGCGCCGCGCGTGCACGTGTGCGTACGCAAGCACCGACAGAGGTATGACCTCAGATGGATATCGGTTAATAGCTTTTTTCGGGCGAGGTTTCAGCGGGAGAGACAGAGGGGCCGAGAAGAGCGCGAGAGAGGCAGAGGTGGAGAAAAAGAGAATGAGAGACGAAGATGCGCGTGAAGTAGAGAGAAGGAAGATAGAGCAAGAGACGAAAGGGGAAGCGGCTGCAACTGGTTGCTGAACGGTTCTAGCTCCTTCTTCCTCTGTCTCCTCTCTCCCTCTCTCTCTCTCTCTTTCACTCTCTTTCTCTCCTCTATCTTTCTCTCCGTTTGCCTCTTTCTCCTTTCCTCTCACGATAGCAATGCCGCTCCGCACCCGCGCGCGGCTCTTGCACATGCAACTGCAGTTCCGCAGCGGCAGCGACGGCTAGCGACGAGAGGAGCGACCAGGAACTGGTTAACATACGGTAATGGTCGATTCTGCCTTTTTGCTCGTGTCGTCCTGTTACACGTGTGATACAGTGACGTAGTGCTGTTGCACGTTTGTCCTGCAACGATAAGAGTGCGCGTGCACGCGCGGCGTAGGTGCGTGCGTGTGCTTGTGTAAGATCGGCCGTATACTCACGCAACGACGACGCGCCGGGAAGTTAGGATTAGCTCTCTTTTAAGTTAAAGCCCGAGGGGGCTGCTTACCTCCTGCACGCTCGTCCACGCACGACTCGGGGCGAGCGCTAAACGCAGAGCGAAACAAGAAACATCTGTTGCCTGAGAATGCTAAAATTACGCCGGCGCCGTAAAAGCTTCCTTACCGCGGATTTGAATATTCGTGCGAGAAACCCATTGCGGCCGAAAGTCTGCACCGTCGATCGCGGTGCATGCATACAGATGAATGCACACTCTTTAACGCTCTTTGCTGTTTGCCTCCATCGTCGAGGGGTACCTCTTTACTTAAATAATATAATAACACAAATTAGGGACCCCCCAAGTAATTTAATGGCATTTGGCAAATTGTGAATTGAAACTTGGCGACTCGTTTACGTGAAATCGTCACGCTTAACCGAAGCAGAATTTCCGTTTTCTCGGGAGATAGAGCGATATTTACATAGACCACATCGTGACGTTACCAAATTGATTTGTCCCAGTCTTCCATCCCCGATTTCTCACGGGTCGGTTCGGCGCTTTCACGAAATTCCTTTGTGCGGCCTCGGGCTGTTCGGCCTCTTAAGGGCCTGAACAAAGGAACGATTCCTCGGTACGTTTGTCACAGTCGGCCGCTCTTCTAGGCGAGCCTACTCCTCTAGGTGGTGCAGAGGTGAGGTAATTAGACAGTTCACCGGGCCGGCTTCCAAAACGAGCTCTGTCCGGTGCGTTTACTAATGAAAGGGAGTGACTAACGACAGATTATTAATATTGCTCGGCGATCTCGATCTCCCGTCTAGCACGATATTAACCATCTCACGCATACGAGGCTGGGTTCTCTACCTCCGCAGCCCGTGATATCCGCAGCGCGGTACACGATGGCTAATTAGAAGGGTCAGAGGCAAAGGAGACCCTTCGGCGAGGCAGTCTGTATCTGGCCGAGGCAAAACATTACGCTCGCCGTTCGTAGACACCGCTCGCTCATTAGTTGACGTCCGTTGTATCGCCACCGATACGATCGGTGATTACTTTTCCCGTGATTAGGAAAGCTGACTTCCTGATCTCTCCGACAATTACCGAAAATCGGCTCTCTACCTAAACACCTGTAAAGCGATAATTAAGTTACTTAACCCGCTTTATTAACAATAGCGGTGCTTGACGGGCAGGGTGTCACGGTGGGCGCTGGTTACATTATTAAAATCTTCATCACATGGTAATATCGAGCGCGCGTTGAACGTCCGGTGATTAACGATGCCAAACGGTTCCACGAAAGTGGCAAGATAATTGGGCAACGATGACATTAAGGGACTTAGCGTTAAACCTCTCGTTATAATTACGGACTTTCTCGCTCGTCTAACAACAACAAGAGAAAAGAAGAATGGGCACTTGTGAGTTGCCTGTCTCGCGGAATGAATTAGTCGTCTTCTCCCGATGAGAACGGTTGAAGATGGTAGGCATGGGGGCGAGGGTAAGGACGAGGAGGAGGACTCTTCGTAGAGCAGACTCGCATCGCGTGAGCATCGGCTCATTAATCTCCCGCAGTAATTGCGACCATATTCTGAGGGAGCGTGGTTAAGACTCTCTTCTCGGCTACCTCTTCTCCTCCTCCCCCTTCTTCTCCTTTTCCTCCTTATCCTGCTTCTTCTTTCTCCTCTTCTTCTTCATCTTCTTCAGCGTTCTTCCACGTCATCTGCAGCGAGGAATAAAAAAGGAAGAGGAGCGAGCGCAGCGGGAAGGAACCTCGATACCTGTCCATCAGCGCCGATCGATTGCCAATAATAGCGCGGTCCCGGGTCCCGATCGCCGATCTTCGGCAGTTTTTACCGTTTCGGGACGCTCATCAATTTCCCGCGGTGCCCATTGCAAGCGCGTCGGGACGCGCGCGGCGTCGGTCGCGCGTCGCGCGAAGCCTCGCCGACGACACATTTCCCGCTTTTTTCCCCAGCGTCGCGTCCGCGTCGTAACGCCGGGGCACACGAAAATCTTCCCGATAGCTCTGTCGGCATCGACCGGCATTTCTTAATTATGTGGTCTCCCCACCACACGATTTCTTAGACGACGGTAAATTAATTATGAGCTTGCATATTATTTGAATGGCCATTGCGGCTGCCGTTGCCGCCGGGCCTCTTATACGCTCGCATTTCTTTCTTTCTCCTTCGTTCTCTTTCGCGCTCCCTTCCAGCATCCTCTCTCGCCCTTTCTCGTTACCTAACCCTTTTGCTCCGATCTTCTGCTCGCGCGGATACCGCGGTCATCATTAATTATCGGCCGATGTAATGACCCGAACGACCGAACCCATGAGCGGCCGCCATAGCGACTCGATTCGGCGCTCTCTCGGAGGTGTTTCCTTTTAACGATCGTGGCTGTGCTTTAGGGACCTGCCTGCGAAACTCGTGCTCGATAATTTCGTTGGACGTATTAAGGGATACGGGGAACACGCGCATAAACGTAAGTACAAGTTATACGAGGTAATTCCCGGCTCGAACAGTTTTTTGAAATCATAAAGGGCCGAGTGAGCGCGCTACTTCGTTCCGCGGTTTCGGGATTTTCTGCCGCAAAATTGGCCCGACTGTCCCTTCCCCGCTTTCCTCCTTGCTTCGTATATCAGTCGTTTACTTTTGAAGATCACACAAAAAAACTATTACACGACCTCCTTCCCGGATACGCGTCTTTAAGCTTCTGCCTCGAGGAAGCGAATCATTGCAGCGTATCCGGACTCTGTCATTTTTTGCAGTCCAGAAAGAACGTTCACAGTTGCGCCACGGTGCACGATCGTCCGGACTTACGTGATCGTTAAACGGATCCCGCCGCGCGTAATCGATGTGACGCGCCGTTGAACGTCGGGCCCACGCCCTTCGAGGGACCGTCGCAGAGAAACGCGAGAAACAGTCGAGGTTGTTCCCTCAGCGGATCACGGGACAACGCCGCATCGTCGGCGGGGTGTAACGGGTTCCAGATTGACCGCGTACTCGAGAGCCCATGGAGGATACCCGTAGAGATCAAGTCCCGCTACCGATCCACAAAAGATCACGATCGAGGTAGCCGCACGGTGACGGGAGAGACGCTAGGGACGGGAGGACGATCCGACAGCACCCTCCCTGTCGAGTTGCCCCGGGGCCCGCGTGCATCGCAACGAGAGTGAGTAGAGGCCAACATCGCGCGTCGGTGTGAGGCGCTCCGCACACAACTCAGAGGTTGTTAACATAAACGGTCCCGGACGTACAATGTTTTAATACAAAGTTCTTTACGATCCCCGGCCCCCCGGACCTGGTCCGGCGCAACGGCGGCGGTGAACTCGCCGATGGGGCCCGCGCGCGGGTACCATCGACTCGGATGGATGGACGGGAAGCGGACACGGTGGACGGTAGTGCGGAGTGCGCGGTAGGGCCCCCGCTCTCAAGATTAGGCCCCGTGGTGCGTATGCGCGTCCGCATAAATCCCGGCCCTCCCATAAATTGCGATACGGTAGCATTAAAGTGAAAATAATGTATGAAATTTGCCTTTTGATCATTTTGTCGGCCGGGAGCGGGCGGCTTCCGCTCTCTCGCTCCCGCGCCCTCGGGGCCCTCTGCTCGAATCCCCCTCCTTTATCTTCCCCCGTCGCTGTTATGCCCCTCGATCAGACCCGTGCTCGTTTCCCGGTACTCAGATATGCGTGAAATAATTTGGCAGCTACCGTGATGCGTAGAATTTTGCGAAGCTGTTATTCTTTTGGCTTGTTTTTTAATTTCGCTTGTTTCTCTCTTTCTCTCTTCCTGCCTCATTATCTGAATTAAATGCATCGCTCTTGCCAGTGCATGCAATTAATCAAACGAAATATCAGCAATCAGTAACACGAGGAAACCGAGACAACCGGCCAATCCCTTCGTTGTTGAAGAGGAAGCTGTAGACATTGTTGCAGGCCTGGCACGGTGTTGCTGTCGCACGTAATACGCGCCATCATCAGGGGGACGTATCGGGCGATACGTCGTTGAACGATGCCCTAATCTCGCATCGGGTCCGCTGGGCGTAACGTTCGCGACCGCCGTACGTCCAAGGGCCTCATACTACTCCCGCGAGCCCCTCCTCGAGCTCGTGTTCATGAATCGCATGCTCCCGCTAGAGGAACGCGGCCTTCCTAGTAGCCGCTACTTATTTAGCCCTAATTTCTGTCCCGGGGCACCCATCACGGGTGCCGTACCGCGTCGGCGTGGGTGCCCCGCGATTACGTGGACGAAGGTCAAACGGGAGCGTACGATAATAAGAATCTCGTGGCCTTTAATCCAACATGCTGCCGTGATTCATCGTATTTATTGTTCAACGTCGATACTCGGTTTGCATTTATTGTCGCGCCAGAGTTAATTCCCGAGTACTATTTCTGCCTCTCCTGTTGGCGAACCTTCATCGTTTGCCGCGTTCCTTTATTATGTTAGAGATTTCAACGTGACTGCGAGACGCGAGCAATGCGTAGTGCGTAGCCACGTACGCATCGCGGATGTCATTATTATCAGCATTATCGCAACCGTTACTGCAGACGTTGCGTCCGTAACTGTACCCGCGGAAAGATAACGAAGCAACTGACTTCCTGGATATCTTTATTGCCGCGGTGCGCGCTGCGGAAAAAGACAAAAATACCGTCATAAAGAAATCCATCTCCGTGCACGTACCGAGTTTGCCTGGTAGCCGCGGAAAAAAGAAACAAGACACGTGAGAGACGTTTCCTCACAACCTGGTTATCATGGCTCGCTCTCCGCATCACGAGTATAACACGCATCCCCGCGACGATCAAACAGGAACCCGCAAATTCGCATGTCACGTGTCTTTTTCGTTACTTTTATAGGCACGTAAATATGTAACATGTATGTTTTACCATTATGAGTTTTTTTTAAACAAGTATTAAGTTATTATAGTTATAATATCTGCTCATGTATGAGTAGTATTACACCAGTCACGCTGTTGATCTCTCTTTTTATGCAAATCACAGCAAGTTGCAATAGAAAAATGCATATCCACCGCGAGAGAATTTACGTTGAGCGACCGTCGAAACGCTACCTTGACAGTGAACGTCTCTTTAGGGGCGTCGCGTTTTTATTTCTCTCCGGTGTCTCATCAGCTTGGAGGTGGTTTCGGGCTATAGATCGACTTTTTCGCGGCGCTCGAGTCGTTTCTTAATTAATGCCGCCGCTTAGATTCCCAAAGTTTCGTTATTGCGAACGGAATGGCCGTATCGGCCGCCGTTGGAATGCCGGCCGATCGACGAGGCGGTCGGGAAGGTTTGCGAACGGAAAGGGAGAACGCTCACTCCCAGTGGACCGCAAATCTGCGAGTTTATATGCGAGACCGAGATCCGACATTCGCAGGGCGGAGTAATCCGGGACGTGCGGGATGGAAACTTTTCTTACAATGGCAATCCGCGCCCATCCGTTTCGCTACATTAGCAACTCCATTATGCCGACCGTTAAGAAATAATAAAAACGAGTCTGAAAACCAATTTCTGGTTGCACGTTGCTACCTCCGGAAGCCGAAGCACGCCGTAATATTTTGCGAGTTATATTAGCGTCATGTTTTGTAACAATTAACATTGTACGCCTCTCCCTTAATAATGCAGACGGACCAGTAGAATCTTACGGTAAATAAATTATTCGAAGAGATGCGAGTGAACTATCGCAAAAATTGCAGCATTCTTCCGATGCTAGTAAAGAAGTTTAATGAATTAGCTCTTCAGTTTTCGTTTCCTGTATCGTGTATTCCCGGTTTTAATATCTCGTCCGCGTTTTATATCGATGCACGCCGAAGGGCACACGTGCGACCAGTTTGAACAGTGTTGCCGGGCAGCTCGAAGTACTCGGCGTCATCCTGCATGGCATCCCGCGACATTTATCTTGCACGTCGTTTCGGAATTATGCAAAACGCGTCGAAATCCGAGCGTATATATACTCGGCGAGTACGATCGCGCGCGTATTCCGGCTGGTGCGCGCGGCCCGAGCGTGCGAGTAACGCGCTCGTAACTCATTGCGGGTTTGCGCCCGGCCGTGCCCCGCACTTAACTCACGCGCGTGTCACTAGCTCGCTGATGTACAACGACTACGTGTCGGCTTTGCTTAGGACGCGATTACGCGCTAATGCGTTTCTCGGCGTTTGCGTGCGCGTCGCCGCTCAACCGCCGCTATACCACTTGCGGCCTGTGGCGACGAGCAATAATTTCACGTGTCGAAACCCACGGAGCTTGTAAACGCTTTTTGCGCCAAGGTGTTGCACATGCAAATCGCTATTACGATCAAGTTGCCGCGGGAGAAATTGAGGAATTCCCCTCGGATCCGCAAAAATTTCTGATCTTTTTTACTTTAGACAAAGTACACTTGCGTGTAACGGGGGCTGTGTGCATTTTTATTTTCCCATCAAATGTCATCGCACGACAAATCAGTTGTAAAGTTCGTTTCGGCCACGTGACGCCAAAATGCCGATGGAATCGAGCGCAATCTTTCGCTGGAATTCGAGCCAAATTGTAACCGCGCGCGCACATCATGTCGCGTGCATAAATCACGAGATCACGCGCATGTGCACGGTCCCGCTTGTAACAATAAATCCGCCGCTTATAAATTACGAGTGCTCTTTCAAGATTCGCGGACTCGAGCGTCCCGCGCGGCTATCTCGCTGCGAGAGACAGAGAGAAAGAGGGGACAAGAGAGGCAGAGAGGGAGCGTTCCTCAGAGAGGAAGAAGGGCGAAGGGGAAACAACGCGGTGCGGGTTCACGAATCGCCGTGGTTCGCTGTCAGATCGTTAGGGTACGGCTGCATAATTAATAGAAAAGTACATGCGACAACAGCACGCGGCGACGGTGGCGGCGGCGCGGACAAACGTACCCGAGCGAGATGACGGTGGCAGATAATCGTGGCAGGGTACACGATCGCCTAGGTCGCTCGGAAATTCGAGGGGGAAGGAAACGAGGGGAACAGGACAGCGAGAGGAACTGCACGCGCGCGAGGGTGGCCGAGGAGAGAGAGAGAGAGAAAGAGGAATTGGAAGTCAGGCACGACTGCGGAGACCGCGAGATTCGCGTTACGTTCCGTACTGTCCGCGCGCGGCTGTATACGGCTGCGAGTGCGTGACAAATAAATGCCTGCCCGCAGCGAAGCGAACGGGAATTTGCATTTGTACGCATAATGCGATCGGGGGAACTGCCTCCGTACCATCCTCGTCCTCCCGAGGGATTTTCTCGTCCCTTCTCGCTCTGCCTTTCGTCCCATCGTCGCGAACTCTTACGTCACGTTCCTTTTCCAGAGGGAGTTTGGAACTGAAGCACGCTTTTACGCGTGTAGCGTATGATTATGATGAGAGAAATGATAATTGCGTTACATTGCAAATGTTATATGCATCATCTGAAAAACTTTTGAGTGCTAAAACTGGCTGCTAAACATATAAATGAGAACGAGATGAAGCATGCGCGAGGCAGACAAGGCACAAGACACGTCGGTGCATCGACGCATATTAGATGAAGTATTTATACAGAGCGTTCAATGTATGAAGATGTCCGTACCGATTGACGGAGCGGACCTGCGTCCCGGCGGGCAAACTCGTAGTATCAAGATCGGACGAGCCCGGGGAAAAAGAAACGACGCGCGCATTAATGCGTCCGGGAGTTAATTGAACCTCCCGCGTCAAAATCGTAAACGTGTCGCTGACACATCTCGCATAAATAATGGATCACCTCTTGCGGGCGCGTTAATCTGTATAACCGAGTGTTACTAAATAAGTACAACATTATTCCGGCAGTCCGCGATAAGTATTGTGGTGTGGCCGGACGGCGGTTATAATTCGCCGTACGTAATCGGAATAACGCGCGAGCAATAATTCATGCGCCCGCGAGTAATTATTATCGCCTGGCCGCAATTAGTTACTCTTTCGGACGATACTCGGCAACATTTTAGTGCTGATTTATCGTCGCTCGCGTGTAAGGAAACGTATCGCGCGCGCGCTCGTTCGAAATGATCAAACGCCAGCTCCTTATTAAATAGGATTATTTTTATGAAGTTACCGCATGCGACTCCTCGCACGCGATCTTATGAACTCGGAACCGTCGGTCATTATAATTATCGGAATCGCGTGGCATTACGAGCTACATGGCGCGCCTAATTAGCGTTTAATCCCGCAAATAAATTTATGTATTACCTGAGGAAGGCGGCGATATTGGCAAAACATCTTCAAAAAGTATTCAAAACACACGCGGTATTAAAAGTATCATATTAAAAGCTCTCGAATAAACTCTATACTTTCGCGTATTTTATTCATTAAAGATATACAAAAAAGTGTCATTTCCCCCTATGCCATTTCCAATTTCCATTTCCTGGAGTTGTCTCGATCTTCGTGCTTCGAGAAAATCGGCGCAAAAGTGCATCTCGCAATTTTCATTCTTTCACCGCGAGCGGTAATCCGAGGAGGATACGGTGGCACGCACAAAGCTGGGCCCCGTGAGTACGCAGCTGTGTCGGGGAGCGAGCGGGGCCTCAAGATACCGAGAGATAGGAGGGTCGAATCCCAAACGTCGCCCGCCATCAACGCAAACGAGCGTGAACCGTGGACCGATTAAAGGGGGGTTGTTACGACGGGGAGCCATACTCGTTTGCCGTACCGCGTACGCCACGCCGGCGAATCTTTACGCGCGTTTTTACGGCTGCTTTCAGATTTCGCTGACACGTCCGGCGCTGAGGTGGCACTGGCAGAACGCTTGGAATGTCACACAAAGGAGAGAAGCGGACGCAACGGGGCGTGATTCTGCCTCCGTCAAATTGCTCGTAAAGAGCCGGACGATATGGGCCTTAATGGCCCGCGCTTATGGCCGGCTGGACTAGTTATTGTTCTCGTCGTTCGCCGCCAAGATTTCGAGTAAATGGCTCGTATTTGCGCCGTTTCTTTTCGCAGATACGAGACACTGCCCTCGCGGCGGAAAACGTGACATTTTTCGACATCGAAATCTCATTTGAAAATAATGTTTCCGAATCGGTGATTCTTGAAGCTTGCACATAACTGTGCTCCTTCTTTTTCGTTTATCCTTTTCTTCTTTTCGTGCTTTTTCCACTAGCTCTGTGGCGGCGGGCTGGAAGCACACGCCACGACAGAGAGCGGTCATTCGGGTGAACGGCAGAACGAAATAAAAGAGAAAGGTGAGAGATCGGTCCGTACGGAACGACTCACTTATGGTGAAACGTAGAATTCCAGAGATAAGGGGGCGGTCGAAGTGCTGGGATATTTCAATTTCGTGCCGCTTATCTCGCGGCCGTTGACGTACCGGAGTAAAGAAGCGTCGCTTTAACGTAATTACCGACAAACGACTCGCGATGGATGAGCCCGTCGTCACGAGATTACCTCGAACGAAATTCGAACGGCAGCGCGGCGATATACCGGTCGCTGGCTGTCGCGACGAAAATCCCCCGAAACGCCGGCATACTCTCATACAAATCGTCGTACATCCGCTCGCCCCGCACGATCGATAAATCACTGCCTTTGCGTAAACTGTTCGGTCGCCCTCGTTAAAATGCCGACGCGTGTTTATTTCCATGCTTTCCCATGCACACCTCGCCTCACGCGTTTATTTGCGCTTCGACGGCAGCGCGCGATAAAGCGCGGCTCCGATACTGGTTTGTCATCGCGTGATAAATCGGCTCTTTGCGCGGTCCAAACTAATGATGATTGCCGCGCGGCTCCCACGGAAAATGGAATTAAATGATTCGACACTCGGGCGCGATAATTAATTCACCAGCGAGCTTCTAGGCAACGCCGGTCTCGTGTTACTGTACCCGTGAAATGTATATTGCCACACCGAATACCGTTTTTCTCCCGCTATCGGCAGTAATATAGCCTGAAATACGGCGTGGCGCGTCGTTAGATTAGCTGGCCGACTTTCACCGAAGCGAAGAGGCTTCGACTCGAAGATGCGAGCAGGAGAGCGTCTGTACGCGTCTCACGTTTCCGTAATTTACGGTTCACCGTTTCTTTCGCTTCAGATGGACTTTTCGCGAGCGCCAATGTCAGCCATTCCCTTATCTCCGCGAATTTGCCGCAACCGCTTTAGCGACGCACTTTCATGCCGCCTCCGGTCGCGTCGCGGCATTTTCACGTCCGCGCCGCCGTCGCGCATACCGGCAGCATCCACTTTTATGGATCCCGATGCGAGCGTAAATTAGAGGAACGCTTCGGGAAGAGAGAGGAGGCCGCCTGCGAGTGACCGGCGGGAAAACTCGTAGCCGACGCGTAGGTGCGAGAAAGCGGAGGTGAAAACGGCCGAGGCAGTTAGCGACCAGGTGTTACCTCGGCCTCCGACAGGGACATTGCAGCGGGACGAAGGGAAGCTGTTCGTTGTTGCACCGGCTGCGTATCGAGCCTCGATGGTGGTCGTAATACGTATCCCGAAACCCCAGGATGCATGATGCGCTAAACGCACTAAACTCCGCAGTAGCGCTAAACGCTATTAATTAAACCTCGGGCCCAGTGTTGCGTCGCGTTGCGCGGCGACGGCGGCGGCTTCTCTCTATGACGGCGCTAATCTCGGCGCCTCTTTGTTCACGGTCGCGGGTGAAAAACATGGACCGATCGTAAAAGCGGTCGGTCGTAAAACCGCGAGTGCACAGTCCGGAAGAGAAAAAAAATTGCGCGCGCCGGGATGCGGACTCGGTCACGACGATGACGACGCGCTCACGAAATCGCGTCTCGCCGCGCGCGCGGTCCAGCCCGGTCCAGACATTAAGATTTAGCCCGAGATTAGCGGTATAGCGCGGCCGCCGCGCCGTGCCGACGTCTTCGTCGGCGGCGAGAACGATCACTAAAATTCGCTCCCTCTCGCCTCCCTTTCGCCCTCACTCGGCCTCCTTTAATTCGAGTTATTCGTTTTCGACGGACGCATCGACGCTTCTTGTTGCTCGCTGCGATCCTTAATTGGAATCGGGGTCGTGTCTTTACTCGGACGCCGGCGGTGGCGAGGAACGGAGACCGACGTGGACTTCCCTGCCCGGGACCCGACGCGCCGCTGCCAATTTTTATTTCCGATCAACAAATTAGTCCGGCCGTACCTTTTTTTCTCGTCGCGCGGTGCGAACCGCGTTTATCTGCTAAGCAGCGGACGTCATTAGGGCTTATTCGCCGTGAGGGCGATTAATCTTTGCGCAAAGCGTACGTTATTGAGGCTTTTCGACACCGCAACTCCGTGCATACATCATCGCCACGGAGAAACGATCGTTAGATTATATAAGAGTGATTATGAGCCTCCTAATCCGCCAGAGTACCACACGCGGCTCGATTTCTTCATCTTCTTCGAACCAGCCGTATGCTAATATTAACAAACTCTTTCGCCGGTGCTCGTTAACTGAACAAATACTGTAAAAGCCATAAACGTCTTTGTGGATGGTGCTCCGGGGGATCTTTCGGCAACGACAATCGAGTTCGCTCACGTTCGCCGCCTAAATCCACACACAAGGGAGACCGCGCTATTTATCGAAGTGCACGCACGTCGTCCTCATGTCAATCTGTTCCACGTACGCTGCGTTTGCGAGCGTTTCGTGTCGCGTAAATCGACAGGTACGCGGCGCGGCAGCTGGAATCGCGACCGACGAGTCAACCCGCAGGAGGACAAGGGTCAAAGCCGCGCCGCGCGACGTGCTCGGCGAACGCGCGGTCGGCATTCGCCGTGCTTACAGGAGTCCGCAGGAATAACTTCAAATATTTAGGCTTTTAGACGTGTTTGGACAGAAAAGACAGAGGCAACCGCCTCTGCTGAAATGGCCGGATCCCCTCCTCGAGACTCGGGACCCCGTACGGAAACATGAAACGCTCCGAGCCGCCGCGTACCGACCCTCGACCCTTACCGCGATCTTCGTTTACTCGCCGACCACTCGTCGACTAATCTCGATCCTACCCCCAGGATTGTGTGCCGCTCGATGCAAAGCCACACGTCACCGTAGCGAATATCGCGATCTGGGAATTCAGCTCTCTGCGGATAGAGACTCTCCACGGTGAGCTGCGCGCGCGCGTTAATTGGCAGTCCAGACGAGTCGTATTCATTAGTTTCATGACAAATAGGCCGGCTGATAAGCGCATACCGCGTTTTAATTAAACCTCCTTCCTCCCTCCCGCCCGTATCTACGCCCGCGAATTTTCCGCCGCTCGTTACGCTCCATCATTTCATTAATAAATGCTTTCGCTTAGAAGGGGGCTATCGGCGCGCCGGTGGCCGGTGCTCGAACGTTCCGCGGATGTTCCTGTAGAGGAGCAAATTAAATCGTGCGCGCGCGAACCTCCCGCGAGAGCTTTAAGTTTCTCGTCGTCGTCGTACTTACGTAATTGCTGTGCCGCTACTGCGTCGCCGCTCTAAAGAGGAAAAAAAGCGCTCGCCCCATTGCAACACATCGCGCGCTATTACACAGTTTTCTTCCGTCTGTCCCCCTTCGCCTGCCTCATCTTATTTTATTCGTGCTCGCATCATCGTTCTCTTACCGTCGTTTACCGGTGCTTCCATCATTCTTCAGAGGGGCCACGCCAGCCCCTCCCTCGATCCTATCTCGCGCCCTTCCCCCCTTTTCCTGCGTACTCCTCCCGTCTTCGTGTACCCTCCCCTCGTTTAATTATCTCCGCGCTGATTGGTAGCGAAGAATTTCGCGTCGGGTAATTTCGATCCCTTCTCGCCCTCCGTCCTTCCCGTCGCGTCCTCTTTACCTTTCTTCCCATCCCCGTTGCTCCCCTCGGCTTCTCTGCGTGTCCTCCGCGAACATTCCCTCCTCTCATATGCATACGGCGTTTTGCTATATACATACATACGACCCATCACCGTCGCATCAATATTTAATGACTAGAGCACGGAAATTTGTCTCATGTGCTGCTTTATGTGAGTCTTCTCGATATCATGGATCACGAAGGGTAGATCAAGATACACTTGATTGTCTTAAAACCGCCAATATAATAGAAAAATGCAAATTAACTTCTTTATCCGTTTCATCTTTCAGTCACCGCAGGATCAGGTTCGTTAACGCCGCTCGACAGTCGGATGCGTTAGATCAGCGAGTAACGACGTGATTCCCGGCGACGAGATACAAGTCAATTACTCGATGCGATACCGTACCGGATGTAGCATCGCCACGGACATGGCGCGTCGGTTGCGAGCCTCGATCCGCGCCGCGGATTTATGTTAGCCGGCACCGACGATGAACTCTCGGTGCCCGGCCCGCTACGAGGAATATAATGCAGATAATAGTTAGGTATAAACTGTCAGCGGTTAGTAAACCGTTGTGTTAGTTGCGCGGCGTTATGCGGCTTCAAAGGTGTCGAACCCGCTCCATCCCGCTCGGTTATTCGCTCCCTCGCCCGCGTCCGGCCGGGATAAAAAGTCATCGGCGTAATCGCATAATTAAGGCTTTACGGTTACTCACGTCTCAGTTATTTTAGTCGGTTGGGAGGCGGACACGTTAAGGAGGTACTCGCAAGGCGGCTAGCGCGTGCTTTAGAAGCTCTCCGAGTCGAGTTGCCGGCGTCATTAAGTCTCGTTAAAAACTACAATTAACGCGGCAATGCTTCCTCAAGGCGGTGTTACTTATGTAAATCGCGGAACTCGTGCGAAATCGGGATCGATCCGGTGCGAACTGCGAAGCAGCCTCGTCTTACCGTTACCAACGTCGACGAAACGGAAATGGTGCGCGAAATACTTTCCGCGTGACGTCGCTCAAAGCAAATCCAAGGATTCAATGAATACACGAGCAGTAGACGATGCAAAAATTATTACTTCCATCATTGAACGATGTTTGTGATTTTTGCGCGAGATTAAAGGAGCCTCTCAAAGAACGCCGCATAGATAAAGTACGGAATTGAGATCGCTCGCGTTGGCTCGTGAGTCGCCGGAAATTGAGACCGACTTATCGTATCCGCGTTTACACGTCGCACGACACAGCGCGTCGTGACGCCACGGCAACGACGATCTCGGCTGTTCCGACGGCACTAATGAAGCTTAGTATTCCCGTGAGGCTTCTTAATGGTCGGCCGCTTCGCGCGCGCGCTATCAGCGTCTGCTGTAGTACAACCGGCTGATAGTTGCGCTATGCCGAACTAGCGTGTACGGTATTAGTTGTTGCTAATGAAATGCCGGCCGTTCGTTACCGCGCGCGCGCGCCTTGCATCCCTCCGCGGCCGTTCGATTCGCTCCCTCTTCCCCGCCTGGCGGGAATCCTACCCTGTACCGCCGCAATCGCCGGATAGTAGCATAAATAGTGACATAACTCGTGGTAGCGTACCGCGAGTCAATTAGTTAGTTGTGCGTAGCAGAAAGACGGTGCTTCGTAAGCGACGAGCAACGCTACCAGGACCCGGACCCCGGCGATTTACATCGGTCGTCGCTAATGAAGCTCGCGCGCGCTGCCGTCGCTATCATACATAATAGTTTGTTAGTCGCCACTATGTTATAGTCGCGCCGTAACTAGCGGTTGCTGCCGTGCCGCGTGGCGCGGGTATTATCCCCCCGTGGACGCGCTCAACAACGTGTCGGCGCTGCCGTGGACGGATAATCCCCGACTTTGCGACGCCGTAACGATTCCCTCGGCGGAAACGCGGACCCTACTCGAAGTCCAGTACCGCTCGTCGCCACGAGGAAGAAGAGATCTTCCTCCTCCTCCCCCGCGCTCAATCCCCTGTCACCACGGATGAGGTTCGTCTCGCGTATCGATGGCGAATCCATCGTGTCGACTTGTCGTGCCGCCGATTTTCGCGCTTCCTCCATCCGCTACGTGCATCCGCTCGAGCGTTACATCGATCGTAGACGGAGCATTCCTCGCCTTTTTGCCTTTTCACCGTCCGTTTTTCGCGGTTACCGCGGAACAGCAGGACCGTTTTCTATCCTCCTCCCGCCTCCCTCCTCTCGGCTTGTAATTCTATCGTTATGACGATGCTCGCAGCATCATCGTCGTAATCATCGTGCTTATCCCTCCCGTCAATCTCGCGATCTCTTAGTATCGGGAACCTCGCGCGAAGGGAATCGTTCGAGCATGGCGGAGCGATGCTCGCTCATTAATTAAAGGGCGATATAATAATTAATAACACTTGCTGCAGTGGAATATCGTTGCGGTGGGAAAACCGCTCCAGAACACGCGTTGTATCACCCTCGTACCCGGTTGCCTACGTGCATCGGGCTGACACGCTACAAAGTGCGTACGGTCAGTGTGCGTGCACGCAAGTCGATGTACCCATCCGCCGAAGTTAACTACCGATATCAGTCATGAAGTTGTTGCCTACGCGTAATGGATACGTACACTCGAGCGCGTACTATCGACAAGCTGATCACCATTAGAAACATTGTCAGGAAATTTTAAGCAACATTATAGATGTTTAACGCGATAATCGCGCAGTAATAAAGCCTCTTTGTACAAATCCGCACTACGAATGGCAGCATGAGAGAGAAGGAGGGAATATCTGCGTGCCGGCTGCCTCAATATCTGATTCGAGAGCTTATTATACAGATCGCTCCAGTTGCACCTGGTCTCACCTGGTACGCAGATATCCGCGCCCGATAGCTAAGCCATGTGATAGGTGTAATTAATACCCGAGGCGCGGAAAATAAAGGAACGGCGTGATGAGTATCGGTATGATTTATACTCCCCCATAGACACCGGGGGTAGCGTACGGAAAAACGCCCGCTGTCTTGGTGGTACGCTGGCGGTAATCGTTTCCCAACGTGGTAGGAATCGAGGGTGATGCGGCGGTGTTCAATTTGCCGATGACGAACGGAAAACCGCGACGGTTTCGAATGAATTATCGAGTACCGAGTACACGAACCACTTTGAACCGCGAACGAACACGACGAAGTTGCCCGGGGTGCTATCGGATCCGATCGATTCACGCGCAAATGAAATAAGTTAGCGGCCTCGTCCAAGGCCGGGTTCGAATACTCCCCGTTCCCCACCTGTGTTTCCCCGTTGCACATCTATCGCCGTATCTCTCCGAGATGGGCGATCGTCGAACGTGCGAGGGGACAGGAGGGCAGAGAGAGAAAGAGAGAGGAAGCGAAGAGAGACGCCCGGCCGGATGGGAGTGCGAGACCTAACCAGCCCGATCTAACCAGCACCTAGTAATTACTAGTAATAAATCATTATTCCGTCATTATTGTTTAATTATAATCAAAATCGCGACTTGAATATTGATTAAACCGCTCATGCCGCACGACCGCACCGTGGAGGAGGGTCCCTTCCTGCTTCTTCCACGTTCGCGGAGAGAAATCATTAATTTGCCAAGGGTGGCCTCACATAGTACAGCATACCGTCCCTTACACCATACCGAGACTACCGTTCAAAGGTGAACGGTTCTCGCTGGATATGAACCTTGCGTTCGTGGCACCCGATGCGCCTGATGGGAACGAGCGGGAACGAATCGGAGAAAAAACGTTTCCTTTCGCGATTGCCGATAAGAGATGAGAATTATGTGCCGGCAATCGAATCGATCGCTGCCGATCGCCGCTGTAATAGCCGCGATATATACCTGACACGCGACTTCCCGATCAAATCCCGATGAAATCCGCAATGGCGTCCGAATAGCGGAAGCTCCCTGAGTACCCGTTATCACGTAATCGCCGACGTTTCGGCGAAGCCGCAGAATATTGATCATGAGACTCACGAGAGCGCGGTGTTTCCTCTCGTCCGCGGGATAAGAACGACCGGGAGCACCGAGGAAGCATCTTCTTCCCTCGTTGCCGCGCAGAAGCCGGCGAGAGAAGACGTTCTCGCGTACACGCGAAGAAAGGGAGCAGACGAGGGAGGAGGGACCGAGTTATCGACGGGAAATCGAGGCGGCGGGACAAGGAAGGAAGGAAAAGGGAGAGGCGCGTATAGATCCAATCAGGTATAGCCGCTCATAATTCTCTGTTGTAATTATTGCGGAGTCTCGGAGAAGGCTCCGCGTTCGCACAGGCCAAAGCGAGATCGTCTTCTTATTTTATTGATTAAATTGCTATTACGTTATGTGCGCAAGGTAGCATCTTTCTCTCTCTCTCTTCCTCTCTCCATCTCCCGTGCAACCCTACTCTGCTTTTCTCCCCTTGTATGCACCGTGCACACATACACGGGGCGTTACATCGCGGCTGATCCACGATGGCGAGGAACGAAGGGAGCACGAGCAGGGAAGTTCTCGTAAGGCGGTAGAGGAGTCAGATAAATATGTCAGAACAAATGCCGATGCTCTCGGAGAGAGGAGCCCGCGTAAAAGGATAACCCCGCGAGGTTCTGCGGATAACCTCGCTCCACAAGCGAGAGAGACGCGAAACGGAGCGGCGGACGTGCGATGGAGGCTGTAGGTATTAATCGTTCTCACCTCGGAGGAGGTGCGTTCGCGCTTGGATACCGCATCAAGGACCGACGCCTTTAGCATCTATCTTCCTCCAGTTCCATCTTCTTGCCTTGTAAGGACAACGGACTGCGCGGTTCGACGGCGAGAAAAATAGCGTCACGGGAGACACCGCAGAAATTCGATATCTCGGGTCTCTTCAGCCTCGCAAAGTCTATAATTATTCCGTCTTCCGTGGCCCAACTGCAAATTGCTCTCTCTCGCCGGTGCGTTTCCTCTCTCGCTCCTCCGTATCGGGAGGACAGATTCCGCCATCCTTGTCCCGCTGCTCATCGCTCGGCCGGTCGTAGAGCTCTCGGAGCGTGATGCAAAACACGTAATCCGATATGTCCTACTAACGCAGAGATAGAGTCACTTGCTCTCCGCGGCCTCTAGACGATGCTGCGCTCCTCTCCGTCCGGTCTCCTCTCCTCTTTCTCGCGCGGCCGCTCTCGTTCGCCCGAAGACGAGACAAATCGACTCGGTGACAAGTTGCTCGTAAAAATGTGCATCCCGGCGTATCCGTGAACGGAACGACACGCCGCAGCTTGTCGCGATGGTGAGAACGTGGCAGTTCGCGATAACGTCCGTCGTTCTGGCAGCGATCGATCTTGCGTTCTGCGGATACTTTTCGCGGAGGCATCTCGCCCATCGTCGAGGAAGCGCCTTGATGTTGCTGCCGAAGGGAAATCTGCGCGAGCGGAGATCGCATAGGAATCACGGGAATTAGCATACTGAGCAGCGAGCAGACGTTATATTATATGAGGCAAACGAAGCGCACCCGAGTCGTGATGCTCGCTGAGATTGCGGCACTTCGTTGGTTATATTACGCCCGGTAGCTGCTGTGAGAAGGACGCGCGTCTCTCTCTCTCTCTCTTTCTGTCTCTGTCTCTGTCTGTCTACATTCTTGCTTACGTTCCTAATTAAATCCTGCTTGCGCGTACGATTGCGCTTTTTCTCGCCGGTTCGTTAACGTTTACGTCTATGGTGGGCGGGAAAAAAAGTATAACCAGCCGCTGAATGGAGTTTTGAAAATCCCGGCGTTTAATATCGAACGCGTTATCTCTCCACGCTAATCTCGAGTCCGGGTTAGTACGCGATGCGTGATTGCGACGTTTTTCCCAGACCCAGGCGAGACTCTACGACGCGACGAGCGCACGTTTCAATCTCGCGCGTTTCAAGCTCAAGCGCGATTCTCTTTATCTCTCATCTACGCCGAGCGGATGCCGAGTGCGCTAATTAGCGACGAAAGCTCGCTCGCGCGTCCTCGTAGCTCGCTCGACCGATCTCGCGTAATGCTAATCGGCGACAGAATTCGCACTCCAGTGAGCGTGTTTAGCAATCATTGTCCCCCGTGATCGACGTTAGAAACGGAGGAAGTGGTCTCGTCGAGGCTCGCGATGCGGCCGGACGTCGTCTCTGGTACGTCTCGGCTCTCGCGGAGCCGCTCGGAAAAATGGCGTGTACGCGCCGCGCAGCGATCGTCGGCGCGCACTGCAAAACCGTTGCAACTCGTATCGCCCCGAGGAGGCCCCTACGCGCGATAATGACACGGGGCGGTGCCGTGCGTCGTAAAGTATCGCCATGTGAAATTTATGGGGGTAAGGTGGATGTGCACCTCTCTCTCCTCTCTTTTACCTCGCGGATGACTGCCTCGCTGCTGCGCGTTCTCGTCTACGACGGACGCGCCTACAACTGAGAAGTGCCCGAGACGATGGGCTCCAGCTAGGTGATCGTCCTCGTTGGTCCGCCTGCGGAAAGTTCTTTGCAGGCCAGTGACCTGTCGTCGTCGTCGTCGTCGTCGGCCGATACGTGATCGCTGAATCGAATTCTGCGTCCTATTGTTCGTTATGAGCGAGAACATCGTATTGATTTACGGCCACCGCTTCGTCGATCTGCCGGTGTCGCGTCGCATCGTCGCTCCGCGAGTTGGCAACGCTCGAGCTAGAGTCGAGTCGAGTACGCGCGACAGGTGATATGCGTTTCCATAGCTGCTTCATATTCAATATACGTTAACGACGAGGGATTATAATTATCCTGCTCTTATCTCATTTGCAAAAATCTTCTCATCGAGGAGAAAGTACGGTAACAACGGAGAGGAGGATGACTGCCAGGGAAGGGAAGAAGTCCCACCGCTATCAAGCGAAAACGGCGCAATCTTTAGTCGAGACGGTCGGGTCGATGGCCGGAGATACGGATAATACGATCGGTCTTCTTATTTTCAGAATTTACCCATGATCAACACCAAAAATCAGGAACGACTAAGGTAGAGCCGCGGGAAGAGGGAAAGGGTCCAACCCTTATAAACGCCGCTGCGCTCCACATAATAACGTTGATACGCGAGCGTATGCGCGGGCGCGCTGTTCATAATTCGGGAGGACGAAAACACAAGAGGGTAGAGGGGGCGAGGGACAGGCCACAGAAGCACGACTCGATCGCGAGACACAGGTGGAGCGAAGAGGGTAACGGGGTAGGTGGTTGCAGGGAGGACGCATACACGTGCGCGACCGAAGGGGACCCCGTCCGTGTGATACTCGTGTCTGTATACCGATCGGGGGGCCCGGGCTAATCAGACGGACATAATTGATCTCACTTGTGATCTTGAGATTCGAAAGATCACGGACGGAGAGAGGCTCGAACCAATAATTATTGTTAATATCGGCCGCCCCTCCTTCGCCGCCGTCGCGAACTCTCCTTTCGTTCTCTCTCTCTCTCTTTCTTCCTCGTCCCGGTCAGCTATACGTCCCTAGTACGACGACCAAGCACCTCCGTTCTACCTTCCTTCCTCCCTCGCTCCCTTCTTCTCCCTTCGTCACCTTCTCCTCCTATATATGTGTCTTCCTTTCCTTCCTCTGCTGCCTGTCCCCCTGCTCCGTTCCACTCTTTCCATCTTCGGGTATCTCCAGCCGGCACGCCGGCCGTTCCTGTGTCCAGAGCTTTTATTTATATTAATTTCGCGGGCTTTTTGCTTTTCGGTGGTTTCGGGGCCTCGCTGAAGCGGAGGAAATATAAAATAATAATGATAATAATGAGCCATTTTGCGCGTAATAATACGGTGGGAGCCGGGATACGCCGTGGAAGCCGCGCGATCCGCCAGGCTAATAACGTCGGACGCCGAGACTCGGCTACATCGTGTGGCGCACCACGAACCCACGTAGTTTTCTCCGTTGGTTCTCCGTTCTTTCTCCATGTATCCTTCTCTGCTTAGCGTTTTCTCCTCTTATCTCCATTCGTACCTAAACCGTATTCTACTCCTAGATTTCTACAACTTTCGTCGATCGGTCTCGTCTGCTTTTCCCTCATCGTCAAAATAGCCAAGACATCAAGAGGTGATAACGTCTCGCATTCAACATATCGAGCAGTACAGTGATTCTGGAAGAGGGAAGCTACATTTTTTACGTGCATCTTTTACATGATGTTTTAACCAAGACTGCCATTGCATCGTGAGAAATTAAACACAATAATACTAAATTCTCAGACCTCCAGTTTAGTCGTTTCTCGAGAATCTATCTGGTTGTCGCCATCAATCGCACAGGTTGCATAGTCCGATTTTCCGGAATCACGTTGGTGGCACGACAAGCGTAACAGAAACGTCGTCCTATAATGATCCAACGGTTCGACCATGCCCACACGTAAGCACATCGGTATGGTGGCCGTCGATGTGAGGAAGCCCTATGTGGACCGCCTCCGCCTCCCGCCGAGCGGATGACGCGGCCTCTAAGGATTTTATGGCGCGGAATGGGATTTGGGTACACTTAGCGGTCATAAAGCGGCGAAGGTGCAAAGAGCCATCCGCGGGACACCCTCTCCCAGGCCCGGATCGGCGCCTTTCATCCCGGGAGAATCCGCGTTAGGGGGTAACGAAGGTTTCACAAGACCGCTCCGCTCTGTTACCGCCGGCGATGATGCGCTTCCGTGCATCGTCCATTTGTCTCGCGTTGTCTCCGCGGTTGAACGCTCCTCTCTCTTTCTTCTTTTTTCTCTTTCTCTCTGGCTCGCTATGTAAAAATATATTAAAAACGATTAGCGTTCAAGCCTAATTATTTTAAGAAAGAAAACATCACTGTGTTAATACTAAATACAATAATACATGTTGGTTTTGCACCTTTGGAAATTTACGTGACTTTAGGACGTTTTCCACGTAATCTCCCAGGACAATTTTAAGATAACTGCCTATTACGCACGTTGTGAGAACTCCAGTTTACGTTTGCGGCCGCAAATGGCGATTCCCTTCGACGCGGATCGCCATCAATAATGCCATCGTATACCATCCCGCAACTTCATTTGATCCGTCTGGCGAATGCTCGTATTCACCAGATATGGGATCTCATGCACGAAACAATAAACGAATCCACGGCATTGATCCGACACGGCGAGCGAAGCGGCGCGCTGGCTGCGAGGAGGAAGACGATGAGGAGGCAGACGAGAGGTAAGGAGAGGAATAAGAAGGAGAAGGAGAAGAAGAAGAAGGAGAAGAGGAGGAGGAAGAGGAGGAAGGTCTGGTCGAAGGTTACGACGTTCTCGGTCTTGTTCGGCTCTTCGACGTAGGGCGCGAGAGAGTGTGTTTTGTACCTCACACCCAATCAACTTAGATCTGCGGTTCCAGATAAGGTCCCCTCGCCCTTTTCTCTGCCTCTCTTCCGCCATTGAACGGCGCGCACCGAGCGCATACACACGCCATCAGCGTCGCGACGGTTAACCAGCAATGGCACTCGCGGGGGCGGCCTGCAAATACTAAGTCACCGAGCGCAAAATATATCAGGGGGCTTCCCCCCATCGTCGGCGCCCCATCGTGTCCTTCGTTCCTTTCCCCTCGCATCGAAGATCGATCCGTTCCTCCTCCTCCACGGCGTGCATGCACCCGAGTAACGAGCTTTCATTAGCGACGCTGTAGGCTAATGAGCCGTGTTAGAGCCGCTTCGTGGACCGCTCCGTACGCCGCGACCCGACGCGTTCCAACTTCGTTGTTGCTCCTGCTGCCTACGTGCTGCCTTGAGGTTTAAGGCGCGCTTTACACGATACGTCTCGGGCGAATTACCTAAAGCGAGAGAAAGCGCCGTTGCTCGGGTGAGAGAGGCGGATTGATCCCGTGTCGCTTGTAATCATATCGCCGTCCTCACGGTGGTAACTATTAGCTTTCAGCATTATTTCATTCTCGTCCGTTCCCCCCAACGAAAACATCTCCGTCCGGCGACAAGGCGGAGTCGCTGCCACCGATTATCGAGGGGTCAAATCGCGCGACATTGGACGTCGATGATGTTAAATTGAATTAAATTCAGAGAAGGGCAGTCGACGCGACCCTTTCCCTGCGGTCCACCAACCCTCAACGGCGACGTGCGCGCAAGTGCAGACATTGACACGCACATGCGCGCGTACGTATTAAACACCCGATGTAAACTGAAGCGTTCGGCGACAGACGACAGGCCGAGAGAAAGAGGCGGGCGAGAAGAAGAAGAAAAAGGAGAGACGGGGGAGGAGGTCGGGGATTTTATGGCGTATATGCGACATGAGCAGGGATATTGAAAAGTTTGATTGCCCGCCGGTTTAATTCGCCGCGTATTCGAATCCCGTGGCAGCGAGACGAGACCTCGTGCACCCCCGCGCTCTACCCCACCCCCTTGCCGTTGGTCGCCGGCCGGAACTCGCCCCGTTCCTCGCTGCCGCGAAACTCCCGCGGAAATTGATTTTGCGGTTGTACACCGACGGCTTGCACTCCGGTCGAGATGCTGTGAACCGTGCGTCGAGTCCGAGTGATGCTCGAGTTTCAACCTCGAGGGAGGACCGACTCTACAGACACGTACCGAAGTTATCAAAGCTCTGAGAATGCTTCGTAATCATGAGCCAGTACGGTAGAAGTGTGATATCTAGAAAAATTCTTTAATTTCTAGGTATCTTGTGCACAACATCTTTAAAGATCTTAAAATTGTCTCTCTATGCAGCATCGCGCATGTATATAGAATACATAAAAATGTATACATTTATACGTACATTCCATGAATAAGATATCGAGATTTTTCGAATGGCCACCGAGATTCGCAGTGGTACGATGCACCCCGCGTGGAGTGCGGAATGCTCGCGTATGCACGATTATTGGATAGAGACTGTGATCGCCTAACGGCCACGCTAAGAGGTTTAACACCCGTCGTATCGGATCGTATTTATTACCCGGTCTGCCCGCGCTCCGTCCCGCGCGACGTGCGTTTCATTTCCTTTTATTTTCCGGCTGGTCGTTTCTCGCCGTGCGACAGCGAGCGACGTTGTATCGCGCGTCGTCGACGAGATAACGCCGCGGAAAGTATCAGAATGATCGGTGCATAATATTTCCGCGATTCGCGAGGAAACGCTTGTGAACGATCATTAAGCCGTCTTCATTAGACTGGCTCGCCAGGCGATCGTTCGCGCTTAATCTCTTTTTATGTATCTCCCGTTTCTCGAACGATTTTCCATTAATCGCGTTGTTTCTTCTGTTTTACAGGTAAGTTGCAGAGCCTGCTACGATGTACGTGCAAAGATGGTGGGGCCGGATGTTATCCGGGGATGAGAGCGCGAGGAGAAAGCAGAAACAAGCGAGCGATTAGCGCGGAATCGCGAGATAAGGCGGAGCCGCGAACGATCTGCATCGAGCTCCAGGGCAGTTCTCGGCATGGGAGCGCTGGTATTTATGTTAATTACTGTCAACGTTAATTAGTGCCGGTGCCCTCGCAGCACCGATCCCTTGGCTACGAGCGACGCGCTGGATAGGGATAGGGGAAAAAGTCGTCGAATCGTGGAGTAAGCGCCAAAGGAAGAAAGGGAACAAGACCGGCGGAAAGATTCGCGAGAAAACGAGATCAAGCCGATCCTACCGATCCCGAGAGGGGCAGGCATAACTCTCTCTAACCGTTTACCGCGAACGTTTACGATCGGGTTTCCGTTACGATGAGCTCGTCGTGATCTCCGAGAACTCTGCGGCGACTTAATGAGAGCGCGTCCGCCCGCGTTTGCGAGAACGAGCGGACCTAATCTCCCGCCTGGAATTACGTGGCAACGGGATGGAACACGATTGAAGGCGTGAGCTGTAGGCGCGCGAGGAAGTCACGGTCGTGTCACGCGACGATTTTAGCGGGATCCGCAAAAAGGCGTCGTTAGCACGGAATTGTCGGAAACAGCAGGAACGTTAATGAACGAACGCGCATAGCGAGACGACAGATAGGTGGTCTGGAATGGTCGTTTGATGTGCACGCCATTCGTTCATTTTCGGGCTCGATTTCCGCGTTTTATTTCGTCGCGGTGTTCCGAGCCGTTTCGTGTCACAAATTGCAGATTCACGGTGGTAGTTGTTTGTACGTATCTTCAAATTTATGTAATTTTAAGTATATTAATAATCTATTCCGTTTCGCGTTTATTCTGTATTACGGTATGGCAGTAAATTATGTAAAATAGACCGTTTCTTGCAACTATCTCGCATTATACATTCAATTTACGTTTTCAATTTGCAGTTGAGGGCTCGTTAAAAGAGCCGAAAAAAGATTTTCTTCGTTAATGTCAATATTAATATTTATCATAAAATGACTATAGAAACAAGCATGCAGTATCCGGGATAATTGAATATCTAGAGTCCTAATGACCAAGTAATAACAGCCAACGAAAAACAAGTATGGAAGCATAAATTTAAAAGTCGTAAAAGATGCGTATATTAAATGACTATTAGAATCATGCTTTTAATGATGCAGGCATCAATGACGATTGCCAGAATCGACGAAGAACCACTCGCATTGGCGCAGAGATTGCGATAATTATCATTTAATTATCCACATCCTGGCGCGTATTCTTCTCTTTAAGAAAAAAAGTGACTTCTCGAGTCTATCAGGAAAGTAGTCCGACAGGTTAAACGAGGAAATTAACTGTTCAGAATACTTTTGTGTGTACTTATTCCTACCCATTTCATATTTTCACATTAACACGTTCACGACCGGGTGTCTCGCGCGAAAACTTTCGGTCTCACATTTCGTGATTACTCAAACAGCACTGACCATTATAAAAAACGTTCTTTGCATAGAAACCACATATTATATATGTATATAAAATAATTTATAAAATAATGTATATAAAATAATAGCCGCGCGACAATGTCACGCATACACGACACGCTCATGAAAGTGTTAAGCACAATTCCTCCGTGAATGTCGTTGACCCATCAGCGGGAGGCATCTTCTCCTCGCATTTAAAATTAATTCCAAATAAACGTCTAATATACAGGGTGGCCCATTTTAATTTATACAGTCGATTTTTTAAAAAACTAAAAGAGATACGAAAAAATGTTTCAGACAGACATATCACGATTTCGAGGGGGACATAAGATGATACCATTGGTTTGACCTTGAATAGTCGTTTGAAGGTCACGCGAAGATCACCTTCAATTTCTTAAATTGAAACCCCAACTTTTTATTGCAGATTCTTATTCTCCATCAAAAAGTAAGTAACTTTTGTCTGAAACATTTTTCCGAAAAATGTCATCTTATGTCCTTAAAATGTCCTCAAAACTCATCTTGAAGATCATTTTAAGGACATAAGATGACATTTTTCGGAAAAATGTTTCAGACAAAAGTTACTTTTCGATGGAGAATAAGAATCTGCAATAAAAAGTTGGGGTTTCAATTTAAGAAATTGAAGGTGATCTTCGCGTGACCTTCAAACGACTATTCAAGGTCAAACCAATGGTATCATCTTATGTCCCCCTCGAAATTGTGACATGTTTGTCTGAAACATTTTTTCGTATCTCTTTTAGTTTTTTAAAAAATCGACTGTATAAATTAAAATGGGCCACCCTGTATATAAGGTACACGCGGATTCACGTATCTCAGACGTACGGTTATCAAGTAATAATCGACAAATATTTCCTTCAGTCCCTTATGTCCTGTTCACGATGCATTGCACGGAGAACGTATCGTCATTATCGTTTGCATATTTAAGATTCCGTCTACTTAGCCTGCGTTTCCAACGCACGCGCGCTCGAATATATCTTTCACAAAGGAAACGCAACTGGCATTTTTCTCGCGGTCGGCGACTCGGTGGAGGAAATGCGCGCGACACGCTTCTGGGACGCCCTATATGGCTCTGTGGTACTGGTTACCCGCGTCGTGCGTGACGCGTCTTTGAGATAGAGCCGTATTCGAAGGAATCTCGCTCGTCCGCGGGCTAACACGGAGAGGAGAGACGACTCTCCGTCCTCCTGCCCGACCCCACCCTCCGTCGAGTGTGCGGGTGCAACGCGCGTGCATCCAGGAGTATCCTCCTCTTCGAGGCGGCGGGTGCGATGACTTTTCTGCCTCGGGGGTTACTTAGTGAGCGGCGAGCGGGAAGATCGCTGCTGGTAGTACCGGCCGATACGCCCGCGGCCAGAGATCTACGTGCGCGAACGTAAGCGACATCACGGTGGTGCAGGGGGAGAGAAGCTGTGAGACAACCGGATGGGACAGGGGAGAGTTGGGGAACCACGGCGCGGGGGACACTTTATGATACGGTATACGACTCGAGTACTCAAACGCGCCGCTAGCCGCGTCCTTTTGCCTTCGCTCGTCCAAGCCCCGGGACGGACTATCTGCGTCCGTACGTTTGTGCTCGGTGTACGGAACCATCGGAACGGCTGAAAGGGACGGCCACTTCAAGGCCCAGGAAATCTCTCGGACTGAAGAAGACCGCCAGACAGTTCGATGGAACTCACGAGCCGCGAGCGCGGATATATCCTTCGTTCGCCGGCACGCCGTGGAAAATCGCGCGGTTCGCCGAACCGCAGAAGTTACCGCGAGCCACGCTAAATTCGTCGTCGTATTCTTCGGTGCCGTGCAACGGCATGATGAGATACGCGCGATTGCTTCTGTGAGAAAAGCTTCCGCGGCTTTGAGAGTCGGAGATTCAAGCGCGCGGTTCTGTGAAACCGTTCGTGGATTTGCGAGTGCAACGAGGATGCAATAACCCTTTTATCTCTCGAGTAACGACAGCGGAGGGAATCAGCATTTTCCGTGTGTAACGAGAACCGTTGAAAGGTATACAATGAGTGCTTAAATGAAATCGCCGAGCTAATGCATGCCGTCAGCGCGTAGAGAAGCGGAAACCGTGGGCGCCAACGGCGCTGACAGATCACGTTGCTCGCGCGCGATAAATTTCGGCAATTATCCCGGCACGGCGCCAAACGCACACGCTAATTGATCGAAACGTTCGTTAATGGTCGTAGGTCATGGTTACAGGTGTCCCGACACGTCACCGGCCGATTCGACGACCGTGCGGAAGCCGCTGGGTGCTCGCGCGCCTTAGCGCATATTTGTAAATGTAAGGAATTAACTGACAGAACTTATTACCGTCTTATCCCGGCGTCCTTTATCGCCCGGTTTACCCGCCTATCTCATTAAAGCGGCGAGAGATCGTGTACCGCGCGTGTTCCGAACGGCATGCCGGACAGAAATCGTCGATTTGGTATCTCCACTCAAGTTAATGTTACGGTAGCGTTATACCGTTAGCCGTTGGAATAACGCGTCTAACGCGTCCGCGGCGAAGGGAAAGAATCGGCCGCGATGAGGTTTAATAGCAAACGCGAACAAACAACGGCGATCGTTATAACAGTAAGTGACACGAGTGTTGCACATAACATGGTGTGTATAATACGGCCGCACGGCCGGTTTCTCCGCGTCAACCCCCCGTTGGAGGCACGGGAGCCGAGGGGGCGAAATAAATTACGCGGAGATTGCTAACTAAATTAGCACCGCCCCGAGAGATATTTATACGGAATCGGATGTATAGCGTTCACGGCGGAGCCAGCCACCGTGCGAGCGGTCGCCGCAATCTGTTTCGTGACCGATTTATGACGTTCCCGCTTTGTGCACGATGAAATGCCCGCGATCGCGCGTTAATGACGTCCACGACGAGTCCCGTTTTTCGAGGAACGCGTCTTTTATCGCCGGCTTCATCTATTCAGTTTAACCCCGGGATTTCCCAGGAAAGTAGGCGACAAAAATCTTGTTCCGTTTGCCGCTTTATCTTCCACGTCTCATTCGAATATTTCTTCCAAGTGTCCTTCTTTCTTTCTCTCTTCCGAATTTCTCTTTCTTTTTTTCTTTCTTCGGAAGAAGAAGAAAAAAATCGGAAAGATACAAAAGGCAGATCTGCGCCATTAATTATTGCGATCGGCTCGGGCGCGAGGCAGAAAGTATCCGATTACGGAGTACTACACACGAGAGGGAGAAAGGAAGAAGAGTGGACGTGCATCCACCTTGTGGCATGGCTGCTCCGTGGAGTTCAAATAAATTCGTCGTTCCGTCGTGTCGCGGACAGCAACGGCCGGCTCGGATTTACGAAGTTTGGCGGTTCAACGCGGTGCACCACTGTGTGCGGCGCACGGTGATGCATTGCGCGGATGAGCTTACCATAGGTGTGCGATAGCACTGTATTTGGAAACAAACATTTCATCGTTCACACGGACGATTCTATCGGACGTAAGAAAGAGGAGGCGTATTAACACATCTGCGTTCTCGAATTCATTCAATCCTCTTAAAAACATTTACAGCGTGAATAAACTCTTATTCTCGTATAAAAATAAATATATTACGATGCACGGGTAATTCAACGAAACTCACCAGATTTCTCTCAGTTTTCGTCTCAGCGAAAATCGAGATACCGAGCCCCCTATTCAATTATCGAGCCACAGAGAGTTCGGTCCGATGTATTTGAAAACGAGGCGTATCCCTCCACGAAGGAACCGGACAGTGCGACGAAAGCGAACAAAAGCGCGCAAAACAAATGAGCGTAAATAACTGCCTACGCCCGGCCGCGACGCGTTCGACACCTTCCTCCGCGAGCGCATCCTCCGGGACGCATCCCGATGCTATTATTTCATTAATTAGTGTCACTCGCGCTTACCCGCGGACGCACGAACACGGGAACTCGTACGGGCCGTGTTACCGCGCCACCCGCTTTGTTCACCTCCACCATAAACCCTGCGCGGGTTTATGGTGGAGGTGAATTCCGGCCGCTCGTTGACCTCCTCCGAGCATCTCGGGAGCCCCTCCGCGTTCACCATCTTCGTTCTCATCCGGCGTTCACACCTCGCATCCTTTCTCTTTGTCTTTCTCATCTCGATCCTTTCTCGTTTCCACCTTCTCCTTTCGCCTCCTCCACCTCCTCCTCTTCTTCTCCTTCTTCTAAGGCCGTTTTCGCCTATCGATACAGTCGCATCGGCAGATCGCGTCGATAGGCGTCGTCGACCGACACCGGTATTAGACTTAGAACGTGACGACGTGACACTGAGAGTCCAGTTACCGACTTGATAGTCGCATAAGATCCCCTGGTTTACGCGACCGGGACTCTTGTTCCATTTCAATATTACTTTAACGCGCTCACCGCCGAGTCTGTGATCAGCCGTGAGCATGCAACGGCTGTCCTATAAATATAATCGGTTTTGCGTGCTCGTAGTCGCATTCCCTTGATGCAGGCGAGGATTCTATGAATATTAAGTCTAAATGCCGACCGCGCCCCTCTGATCAGGCTGGCGCTGATACTAGCAGTTAATCTGTCGCGAAAATTGTTAACGCGGATTTATTAACGGGGAGATTATGCATTACGGTAATACGATACGGCGTAACGATCCCGGAGTATTAGAGAGCAAACACGCTCTTCACGAGTTACGGTACACCGCGCGTAAATAGTACACCGCGAGCGGCGCTATGACGGCCACGGCGGGCGGCGGCAGCGGCGGGTGGCGTCGAAATTCGACGACAAACAAAAACCGCCAATTACGCGCGTTATTACCGGTTATACGCCTGACTTATTCATGCTGCCTGTGCTCCGGGGGACGCGGGGGCAGGGTACCGCCTGATTTCCTGTCGGCCCAACAGCGAGCGTGTCAGCCGCTCACCGACAGGATTTAATAACAGGTGCCGCGAGTACAGTGTGCAAATTTATAAGTCCGCCGTACTATCGCGGCCGATTATCCTTTCTATACCTACGTATTAATGAAGTATTTCTGCCGGCAATTATCGGTTACGCGGCACCGCAATTACGGCGGTGCGGCAACTTCTGCTTGACGTTAAAGGGCGGTATCCCTTAAATCGGGATAAACTCCGGGAGTACGACGTCCGCCCGCGACATTTCTCACGAGGATTCCTCGAAACTTCGTTGGGTTCTTCGGAAACTTCCTGGAGCCGGAGGACACGAATTCTTACACGGGTCATGTGGCGCGGGTTAATCCCCTTCTCCTCCCCTCTCCCCTTCATCGCGCGGAGCAACTCAAACGGGCTTCGCTTGTGGTGAACACGCGAGTGTGGTACACGTTCCAATTAATATCGGTCTGTATTACGATCCCGATCGCTTTGCGACGTTCGGATACGGCCCTCTGCTGGAATGCCTTTTTACAAATGGCTCATTTAACGATAATCGGTTCGCCCGTTCATACACGCACCCGCACAGGTCGCCGGTGACTCGAATGACTTAATGTGCATAGCCGTACGACAGCAGTCAAATCGATTTCCGCTTATTGAGCGCGTTCGCCTCACGCATATCATTATTGCGCGCGCCAGCCTCACGTATCACGGTTTTACGGTTCTGATACTCGTGCAAATGCGCACCGTTGCCTTATCGTCGTGCAGATGTAGGACCGTTAAACCGTGCCCGGGAGAGAGGGTCGACAAAGATTTATGAATGAAAGAATATTCAATATAAGTGCAATGGGGAAAATCAGAGCCGCGCGAAAACCGTTATAATGAAGTAGCTAATATAGGCTAGAGTTCTAGATATAAATATATTTATGTGACGTTGGATAGTTATGGGAGATGCAGTTCTCAACACTATCACAAATCCAGCTATAGTTAGTTGATCCAGCTACAGTTGTTCTGGATTAGAATTCTATATTAACTGCTATAATTCATGGGGATCGCGCGTTGCTACCACCACCTTCAGCTTTTGCAAGTCAACTTATTACATTCTTCTAATATTGATGTACGATTCTATACACTATTGAAAACTATTGAAAATTTATATCAGTATTAAGGGGGGAGTCTGCTTTAGAACGTTGAAAATAAGGTATAATTTTACGAATTTTTTTAGAGAAACTATACAGCGGATCATTATAAAACTTTGATGCATTTATTAGTACATGTTTAAAGATAAAAAAATTATTTTTTTATTTGAATATATCGCCTGTAGAAGTCGTCCTGTAGGCATCTTAGTGCAGCCGGCATTGCAAATTGGTGAGCATTCTCCTGCCTCCAAATTTTATCCAAACTGAAAAATTGAAATATTTTCTCGTTATTTATGAATTCCCATCGTCGATGAACCTTTAATATTCATAAAAACATTAAGTTAAACAATTACTTTTGCATGGAAAAGTTCAACAACTTTGCCTAAAAATCGTACTTTTGTATTCTAAGCTCCACCATTTTGGCACTTTTCAACTTTTTTCTTCTCTCTTTGGTTCATCGACGATGGGAATTCATAAATAACGAGAACATATTTCAATTTTTCAGTTTAGACGAAATTTGGAGGCAGGAGAATGCTCACCAATTTGCAATGCCGGCGACGCGGCTGCACTAAGATTTCTCCAGGACGACCTCTACAAGCGATATATTCAAATCAAAAAATAATTTTTTTTATCTTTAAACATGTACTAATAAATGCATCAAAGTTTTATAATGATCCGCTGTATAGTTTCTCCAAAAACAATTCGTAAAATATACCTTATTTTCAGCGTTCTAAAGCACGCTCCCTCCTTAACATGAATGAAAATATATTGGCGAACGCGATTTGTTTCACGCGTTGCAGAAGTCATATTTGATCTAATAGTTCTCGTAACGCGCGCGCGTTCTGGCACGTCATTGAGAAGTGAAATGTAATCGCGCGATACGAGCGTGCACATATCGTATGCGACGATAATATAAACACAGTCGTGCAGGCTGAAGCGAACTTAGAAGTATGGAGGTGCGCGCAGTCCGAGAACGTAGTGCAAGTACGACTTGGCGCGCGGGTGAGTCAATTGGTAGCCGGCTGCACGCACTTGGTAACGCAACACCTTTGCCGCTGGCCGCAGGGCAGCAGGCCTCCTTTCATTACGATTCGTCGTGGTTTTCATCTCGCACGACGCACTTTTAAGTTCGAACGCCTAACCGCGCGGCGACTCACCCGCGCGCGACGATCCGCATGTCGTCCCTCTCGATGTGTGTGCGTGGGGATGTGCAGGGTCAAACGGGGTAATTGAGATCTTCTATGAGAGAGTAAATGGCACGATGCTACGAGTTCCCGATGGTTAAACGAACGGTCATGGATTTTTTTAATCGCCATGATAGTCATCAATTCTTTTCCATGATCGAAAATGCGATCGAATTTGTGATTGAATTATTGCGCTGCTGCAACGTTTGCGTTTGTTCCGGATACCATCCTCGTTTCCGTCGTACGATTATAAATTACGGAGCGTATTGTGCATATGTTACCCGCGGATAAATAAAAATTCAAGCAGGTTGAAGAAGGAGGCCTAAGAAATGGATGCCAGTAACCCGACTAGAAATTTATCCAGTGGTCCTGGTCAGGTTGACCTTATTTTATTATCAGGTCCTGATAAGGTAAATTCATCAGGACCTGATCAGTCATGTAACGCAGCACAATAGTTAGGTCCTTATCTGGATATCCTCATCAGGTTTATATCGGGTTGAATTATTAAATCCTTACTACCCAGACAGCACCAAGTCGTCTAAAGGATTACTAAAACTTGATATTTTCGGTGAGTGTAAGAGTCCTTAGAACATATACTACTAGTATATGTTCTAAGTAAGAGTCCAAAAGAAGAGAAGAAAAGAGTATCGGATCGGTTTTCCAGATGGTTATTTGTAAGGTGCTAACCAAATGTTTCTTGCGAGAACGTCACGCCTGACCTGGCCATCTATTGGTCGCTTGGTGAATCAGAGGCGGGAAACACACTTGTGTTGATTTTTGTCTTTTATTGTTTCATAATCGAGTACATTGAAACGTATATGATATAAAAATAATTAGTACTCGCAAATTAAGTAGAAATTACTATTCTTTCTACATTAAGTATATAACGTACATTATAATATGATAAACTACGTATGGTCCGATGTAGGACCAGATGTGGGAAACCTTTACCTCTAAATTTTAAAAAATATCAGGATGAAGGAATAAGATCCTTAGTAGGTACTAATAATGTAAACCTTAACAAAATTTGTACTTTGAAATATCAGGCATGACGTAAGAAGGTCCTAATATGTTCCTTATTATTTTAACCCTAAAAAGGTCATATTTGAACCTGATGAGGATATTCTTAGGTATACCTTATTCAGGATTACCTTACGCCAACCACGTCAGGTCCTTATAACATATTAGGTAAACCTGACAACATTTCTAGTCGGGAAGATGACGCATTATCAAGTACAACGCGGGTGCTCGATAAAAGTTAAAAAACGACCCGCGGCACGAGGCGGGCGATCCGCAACGCTGAAATTTACATTTGTTCGTCGCGGCTTTGAGCCGTTGCGATAAGACGGGATTCGCGCTCCGCGATCTTCGGTCGGATCGTTCGCGCTGCTCATTAATCAGTCGAGAAAAATGACAATTGCGCCCAGGATTATCTAGAGACCGCGAATTTATCAACGTGTGCGAAATCTAGTCAATCCGCCACTCGACATTCACGGGAGATGATCGTGGGAGCGTTCATTAATAAGCCAATAAATTCGGGGAGTTTACCACTTATCTCGGTAATTTATGAAATATCACACGGACGGTCGAGGTGTACGACGACTATACATTCTGCCGGCTGGAATTACACGATCCAACTTTGTCAGACTCGTGCATAGATCGCAGCGAAAAAGACGACACATTCCCAATTTACGAGTCAGGAAGTACGATCGTTCAAGCACAAGCGGCTCATATCAACTTCTCGTCTCCTCGAACACGCTCCGAATGAATCGAAAAACTTGCCCTTCGCGAGTCCTTAACCCAGCTTCCAGACTAATGCGCGCCGAGGGACAACCTGTGATTGAATCGCGCTCGTTATCTCGGACCGAATGAAAAAAAAACCCTCGTTTCAAGATTATGAGCGGTCGGGCGAGCGGAAGGAGGGCATCTCTCGTTCCCTGTGCGAAAGAGCGAGAGGGACGCACGAAGGGAGAACGAGAGGGAGATGGCCCTTTATACTTTCACGCCTTAACGCGATCGTTCGGGAGTTAATTACCGAGCTCGGTCATCGCACGCTCGCTTGACCGTGCCTCTCTTGCCCTTGGGGGTGAATTTTGCGTGTGTGCACGGGATCGTGGGGGTCTCGGGAACGTAAAGGGAGTCGAAACGAGTCGAGACGCTCTCCCGCGAGATTACGAGGCGGATTCGCTCCGGCGCGAGACGCGAGCCATCGCTTCGCGATCGTTCCACGCGCCCGCACGTTATCGTCGTCATAAAGTCCGCTATTACGGCGATTTCCCCAACGTCTAGGAATATTCAATGTTAAATATAGAGCCATTATAAACTAGCTGATTTGATCTATAACGATGATCCCCATGAGAGGCGATTAAAATCTACAATTTATGAAGGCGGCCTGCAAAAGGACGCAATTACAATAAAGTCTTTATACCCTTTTATGGCGTGCGAGGGAATGTATTGCACTGCGTACAAGTAAACTTTTCGCTTGTATCACGCGCGGTTATCTTCATGTTTTCCTTATTTATGGTCGTCATTGCTTATACGCTGCGCACATAATCCGCTGAATATGTTCGTCATCGCTTTCATCATCTTCAAGAGCTAGTTAACGCGGACATAAAAGTAAGTCGACCCATTGCATTAACGGCGTATTAATTACTTTCGCGTAACGTGTTGTTTTATTTCGACCGCTCGTAATCCATTAGAATCCGACAATCTCTGTTAGGGCGTGGGGACTTTGAGTTACAACATCGATACCAGCGGAAGAACTCCGTATTACCTCCCTTGAACTCCCATCAAACTTGTCCTTGTGCCAGGAGGTCTTCGGTTCTTTGTGCGCGCACACATAAATAACCAACAATAATTGCCTCGATGAACTAATAATTGCACTTTCCGCCGCGTTACGCCCCGCGTTTGTTAACGACGACGAAGCGCAGCACGGAGCTCGATATTTTCAGTCTTATATCAGGCGTCGTTATGAGTTAGTCAAGATTTAATTATCACCATAAACGAGATGAGACGTAAAAACGCCTTTTGACCTCTCTCACGAACGCTATCCTCGCATCACTTGAACGTGTTCGCCACTCGTTGCAGTTTCATTCGCCTTGCATCAAATCTTTCAAGTTGCTTTACAGCTCATTATTACTGGCGCGATTGACGAACGCATGTGATTCTTGCATAAAAAGATTATTCGATGTATAGAGAAGTTAATTTAAATGAGCGAGCTGGTAGTCATATTATTCTATTACTCTCGTTGTGGTAGAAGGGTTAAGGGACCGTGGCCGACTGTTTATAACTTCAGACAGCGCTACGCGTTCTTTCTGGGCCACCCAAGTGTGCCCCGCGCAATATTACAAAGATTAATCAACGTGTCCGTGCGTTAAACTCTTTTCTTCTGTTTGGTCCTTTGAAGGAGGAAGTGCAATAAGCTACGATAAATGTCAACATTTCACATGAATCATTTCGCATTCGTATTTCGAAAGAAATATTATTGAGCTCTTGATGGGATCTTAATATCTTATTACACAATCTCGTTTTAGTTATGTTATTACATTAAAATCAGAACTGCGATTTTCCATATGCCGTGCCATAATGCGATGTCCAACGGTTGGACGCCGTTGAAAGTAATGAAAATCCTCGTTATTATCCGTAGACATAAGTAGAAGGAGCAACGTCCCTCATTGTCCTTTTCTAAACACGTCTAATGTTGCTCGGCTTTAGGAGATTATTCAAAATCCCTCGCCGCGCGACGTGCGATCCTTATTTACGCGCCACGTTGCAGCGTTAAATCAAGCGATTACCCGCGAGCGCTCTATAACGACGATCTAACGCGGCCATCGGCCCGATTCACACACAGTGTCACACATTCCATTCGGGCCTTTGCACCTCCGTCCGATCTCCCAATGATCCTTTTCTTCCCGCGAGGCCTGGGCCGAGATTGTTTGAGACGAAGGTTACCCAACGCAGGCCGTGCCACCATAATTTCCCGATTTCCAAACCGCCTCATGGACACATCCTGGCATTGCCCCAGCCGCCACCACCACCTACACCGTCGTGGGTCGAAGGTGGATGCGCCGTGGCTAATCGTAAGGTGTAAGGAAGAGAAACGCGCCGTGTGGTGCTCGGTGGGACTCGTGTGTGTCGTGCATGTGCATGTTGCGTGCGTATGTGTACGTCGCGGTCGGCTTAATTTATGTCCATGTACCGGTGTTCGCTCCGAACTCTGTTTCCCGTGTTTCTCTCGCTCCCGCGGGGTATTTCGGCGAATATGGGAAAAGGGAGAGGACTCCCCGGGAGAAAACTCGTTAGGCGATTCATCTCGCCGATGAGCGTAATTTAAAGGCCGTCGTCGCCCCTTTCGTCGAACGTTTTCCCAGCTAACGTTTGATCACCAAATCCTAGGGCATCGTGGAAAGCGAGGAAGCAGGACGACCCGCGCGTGAACAAAGATCTTCATGGAAGCTTCTCCTCGAGGAAGAAGCGTCTCGGTTTGCGATCGCCGCCGCCAGGTCGACCGGTTGTTGTATTTAGTTCGGCAATTAATATCGAGACCCCCGCGGGTTGCACTCGGTACATGCACCTACGGGCCCGAGTCCGCTTCTGACTCTACCCTCCCGTAAAACTGCCCTTTCCAGTGCTTACCATTGCATATACCACGTATATGCGTGTACGTGCGCGCCGGCATCCGGGCATTTATTGAATCGATATCCGGGGCCTTCTCAGTGGGCCTCTGTTCGAGGCACGTACCGCTCTGAGGTCCCGGGCATTTTTCATCGCGCACCGACACACCGCGCCGACATTCCAGGCAACATTTGCCCGCTTCTCCTCTCCGCGGTGCGAGAAAATACCGCGCGGAAGCATGACCGCGAACCCCATGCGAACGCAGGTCGGACGTGGGTAAAACTATGGTGCACACACGTAGCACGAGTGGAAATAGCGAACGCGCGCACCATTGTGGTGTATACCGGCAGGGAATCGTCGGGCGGCTGTTCGTTACTCAATAGTATAAATCAGGTGCCCCGCGGGTGACTTAATTAGATGGGTCCTGGTAAAAGGGCGAACTCGATTACCTCCAGGCCAGGAAACGCGGTAATGTGCGTGCGTTGCGTGAATTTTGTGCGCGCACAGTTATTCCGTGCGCGTGCACCTCTTGCGAATTCATATCTCGTGCGAATGAGTAATCGCTCTTCGTATCGAGTGTTTATAATTGAGTTTGAGACGCGGGGTGAGAGAAATAGGAGGAGAAAGAGTAAGCGGTAAGCCTTACCGCTTGGCGTAACGTGTAAGAAATTTCAGTCGATAGCGATATTAATTTATAATTGGACGAGGACTATTATGGACTAAATACTCATGGAATATCATTGTCTCGAAAAATTATTTTACAAGCTTGTTTAAACTTCTCGTGTCGTCGTTAAAGTCTAGTTGTACGTCAACCAATGACCGCATTGAACGCCGTCCGATTTCGAGCTTTGTATCGGCGCGAAAGGACTCGCGATAATTTTTCTGCGGACGGAAACAAGCTCAAACTCGCAGGATCATGCGGGAGGAAAGGGACACGAGTAAGAGGCAAACACGGCATGGCCATACCACCTCGCGACTAATTAATGAACGTTGCTTCGATCAATTTACATTTACGAAGGCCCACCACGAGCAACACGAACAACGGTTCTCTCTTGTCGCCTCTTGACCGTGCGCACGAGGGTGGGAGTGCGAAGGGGTGTACCTTCGTTAGCGCCTCGAGAGACGTCCGGAGGTTTCCGCCAGCACGACCCCGTACAGCGAAGAACCGTCCGTTGCTCCTCGTTCCTCCTCGTTGTATACATAATCGAGAATCGTACGTATGTATGTACCCCACTCTCGTGTGCCCCGTTCCCTCGCAATTCCGGAAACATTCTTCACGTCGCGTGATTTGGTACAAGCAGGTCCGGTTAAAGGTAGCTGGCCGGGAAAGGAAGTTTAGAATACGAGTATTGATCCTTCCGATGCTGTCTTTTACTACCTCTCTAGCGTACTTTTACGATTCACCAGTCATAACGGCACACGAATTTTTTCCAGATAATTCCGAGCGTTAATTACAAGTTGCCGCTCGGCGAAAAGGGGCATCGCCGCCTTTATCGCCGGTCGTGCCGCGTAAATGCCGCGGGCGCTGAACGATGAGATTGCAACAGTCGTGTACCGTCTGAGAGTGCCCCGCGGGGTGAGATCTGGGAACCATCGAGGCAAGGAAAAAGTCGAAACCGCCGACGGATAGGTCTCCTCCGGTCGGTGAGACGCGCACCTAGCCGGTAATCGTCATCGCGTCTTCGCGCAAATAAGATTCAGCCGCGAGGAACCCGTAACCTCCTTCGTCTCGGTGTGCAGCTTCGAAAAAGGATGTTATTTTATCGCGCTCAAGGACCATTCGTGCGGCTCGCGGCTAATTTTGCGGTCGACTAAACGACTCGCGAAGGGAGAACGAGGGACGTCAGGCCGGGGAGGAGGGCGAGGTACAGGGATGCGGGGTACAGGGCTAAGGAAGAAACCATGCGCGCGCGGTTTACGCCGGAGCTCGCCGGCTGCCGCTGCAGGAAAATGGAAATTGCACCGCCGTCCTTGAGATCCTTGCGCACGCAGTCCTAAGAATCCATCCGTTCCTTCGGGTTCAATACACATCCACGTATTTATGGGAATTCCTGGCATCGTCCCGTGAGTCCAAGTCGCGGCGTTTATTGTTTATTTTATTTCGCTTAATTAAATTTAGAGGGCTGCTGCGTGCGCGCGCGCGCGGGGCTATCCGCTCGTAAAACTATCGTCCCCGACGTTCCGCGATCGGAAGGCATTGCCGGAAGATCGATAAAAATATTACGCGTAATTCCTCCCGAAGCTGCTGCGTGAAAGACGAACGAGTCGGTTATCGCATCCGTTAAAAGCACGCTTTTCATCGCGCAGTGACTCTCAACCGCGCGCGATCGCTTCTAGATGCGCAATCTTCCACGAACAATCGCGTTCTTCAATCGCGCACGGTCGATCGCCGTCGATAAAACATCCATCGACGTTGATGAGCGAACAGACGCGTGATTGTTGACGCCATTTACGATCGACCGACAGAAGCAACGTGGTTCGACTTGCAGCGAGAGCGAGAGAAGTATAATAGGAGCGGAGTAGGTTTCCACAAGGTCGGAGATTATCTGAATCCTTGAACCTACGACGCAACGACGGTGATCCTTCCTACCGGCCAACGTCACCGTCCTTCCCTGGCGCACGAATTGCCTCTGCGGTCGGACGTAAAACAATCAACCGGCGATTTTTTGGTCGCTTTCGTCGTTACTCGCTCCACGGCTGGCAACGATCAGCGACGTGCCTGGTGGAGGCGACGGTAAAGGGCGGCCGGAGATGACGGGGCCGGAGAAGGAGGGTCCGGGAGAGCAAGAGAGAGAGAGAGATAGGAGAGGGCCTTTACGGTCGAGGCGCGCGATTAAAGTTTTTGCGCACGAACGAGTGGAAGCCGAAGAACCGGGCGAAAGAAGAGCGTGCAAGGAGGAAAAATCGAGGGGCGAAAGGGGGGAAATCCGTCTTATGCTGGCGTTCGCGCGTTCTCCAGCAGGCGCAACGACGGATGTCTCGCGGCTGATGATCGACAGATATGATTGGGATCCCTCGAACTTGCAATTAGTCGCACGTCATGTTAGAATAATAACGCAACACGCGAGTCTCGTTCGCTTTCTCTCTCTCTCTCTCTCTCTCTCACTCTCTCACTCTCTCACTCGCTTCTCTTTTCTTCGTTTCCTCCGTTAAAGAAAATACATTCGCATGCGCCGATTGGACAACTTCGTAACGTATCGTCGGTCGCCTCGGCGTCATGGAGGAGCTATTACGAGCCAATAAGAAACGCCGCGCACGGCACAAGGGGACGATAGAAGGGCCCACGTGCACGTCATACATTATTCGAGGCCCTAAAACGAATCTTGGCGCGGTAACGCGAGGGGGAATATAGATCGAAGAGCTCGACTTTTACGACCGATTCATTAGCCACTGATGGATCTCGTCAACGATACTACCGAATCCAACGAACCGTGATCCTCGCCGTATCCTGCTCTAGAAAGAGCCGATTCGTTTCGCCGCCGACTCCTCGTATTAACGCACGTTACAGTGGGTTCAAAGATCAATAAACGATCGGCCCGGGGCCCAGCCGTACCGCGCGATCCGCGTCGCATCAACTGACGTAGGCGTACAAATTGTTTTCGGATCTTTACGAGCGGTTCTTTAGCACCTGATGAGTCACGTCATGAAGGGTCCCACCGCGAAAGTAAATCGTTACGAACTCGAAACACCGCGACGCGTTCGTTTCACTCGCGATCAACAGAATCGAGAACGTTGGCCTCACGAGACCGAGACGATGAGTGACTTCAATGCCGGATACGGCAAGCGATATTCGTTACATTCGACGATCGGACATCGGGTGCATGTTGATCGCGGCTGAGAGAGAATGGGGAATTACGAAATAATCATCCTTGTTCCTCCACATCCTGCCGGGTTTCCTCATTTCGCCGATACGGAACGCCTCGCGGCGCGATCGTGCAATTATCTAAAATTGCTACGTAATCTCGCGCGGGTCAGAATCGCGCGTTTTGTATGGTTCGCAGCGTGTCCCGCGCCCGCGCGGAAGTCTCTTCTCTCGGATGGTAACGGAAAAAAGGGAACTATACCGTGTCGATCGTCCTTTTTCGTGCTTTCGGTAGCGTTTAATCTCCGTGATTGCATATCCCCGTGTCCGGTATGAAAGGATACTTTCGTTCATCCGTGCGCGATGCGTGAGGCCCGGCAAGGTGCAAACCTCATACACCTGGATCGTTACACCGTGAATCAGCGATTGCTTTTACGAAGCCGGGGATATTGAAATGGGCCCGTGGACGGAGGGAGACGTCGAAGACTCGATTTACGAAGATGAGGCGCGCACAGCTTAACTCGCGCGCTCCCCGCCTCTCCCTTTCTCCCTCATGCAGCATCCTCGTCCACTTCACCGCTCTATCACGGTGACGTCGGTGACGAACGCCGGCCGTTGCAGTCGATGATTATCGGGATGAAACATAATTTTTGTGTTCTGACATTACGTGCCAAGTATCTCTTGCTTACGACATTTTGCGTCGCGGTCTTGCAGATACTTGCAGATCGCGAGTTTCGTGCAGAGCTACTTATCGCGCGTTACTCGATAAATTCGCGCCCTTATCGCGCGTAATCAACACCGCGACTATTTGCGGCCCGGTTTTAACGCTCGCTCGCTCATGGACGGCGCAGTGCTCTCCCGCGCTCGTAAACCGCCGCGCTCGTCGTCGGCGGAATATTGTTGCGCGACGAAGGTATTACCGGTTTCCTTTTCCGCCCCCTCGGGACATCTCGTGCATGTTCCCCGACGATTGCCAGCGATGCGCGGTAACGAGAAGCTGTAACATCGTAACGACCGTCAACTCCCGGTCTTCCCGGCCGCGCAGTTTCTACCTCTACGCAAAGGTGTAATCGAGGGCGGGGCGACGTATTCTTTCCAAGCGTCCTTAAGGCACGGTGAAACGTTCGAGAACGTCCTGGGACGGGGTAATAAATTATTATCGCGTCGATAAGGAATGTCGATGGGGTCCGCCGATAGCGCCCGCGCGTTCCAAGGAACGCGGCCCCGGTGGTTATCGGCCGCCTAATAGACTCGTTCCTGGTGTCATTCCCGATACCGATGCGCGTGATTGATTCCCGCGCGATCGAGATCTCGTTGCCGACGATTTCGTCTCCCCCTTTTGTTGAACGCGCCCGTCGCTTTTCCATTCATTACTCCGTGTTCCGATCTTATCCCGCCGCTTCATTGAATCTATTCGCGCAGGATTAATAGGGTCTGACGGACCAATCTAAATTTTTATTCTGTCCTACTGTGACGTCATCGTATTTCTCCGAGTTGGATCAGCGGCGAGTGGCGTAGCCACGTTAACTTTCCTCCGTTACCAGCAAAAGTGCTATTGCTTGGCTGTACGAATGGCCGGAATACCATTTGCATGGAACGACATTACGGTATGCCGAGCACAATTGTTGTTGCACAGTGCGCTTCGTAGGAAACACTCCGAGCGATAACTCCGAGCTGTCCGACATTCCGCTGGCAGTCAGTTTCGCGACACGCAAGACATACTGTCTCGGAATGGCGCATCAATGAGCGCCGTGAGTGGACCCGGGACCTTAATAGCCCTCGGGGTCCAGGAAGCAAATGAAATGAGCCTCCTTATCTCGCGCGGACGGTATTTGTCCAGAGCGGAGCGAGCCGATCGATCGTAATTGAATCTCTGCGCTCGTTCCGCCCCCTTTATCTTCCGTCCCTCCCGCCGTCCTCTTTCGGCGTCCCGCGCGCCTCACCGACGCCGAAAGTTCGTTGTTCCGTGGTCATCCCACTCGACCGCCCTTTACAGCGATGTTATACTCCCTTCGATGGCACGACGCGATCCCGTTCTCTCGCCCGAGCGATGCAGCAGCTCGTCGCTGCACGCGGAAAGCTTGGTACGCTCCTGGATGCGACCACGATCGCTCGGAGCACGTCCGCAGAATTCGCGGAAGGAGCAGAAAGGAGAACGCGCGAAGGGTCGCCGCGGTTATAGGGCCGTAATCAGACGCAACACTGAGCCCGTTTCAACCATGGTATCGGCGGGGAGTCAGGATGTCAGGGGGAAGCAGGAGGGTGAAACGGCCGCGGAGGGAAGGGGAGAAGAAGGGAGGAAGGAGCTGGACGTGTGGAACTTTCGGTGTCGATGGCCGAGGTCATCGTGCTGTTTTCGAGCTGTTATTACGTCTACCGCGCCGGCTCCCAGCATCGCCGATGCCTCGGCGATGGCAACGCGCGTCGGTCTTGCGACCGCGTTCTTACGGACTCCTTAATGGTCCCTCCCGCTCGTCAATGAGATATGTAAATGAGGATCCGGACCCCGGGATCCTATGCCGTAACCTTGATACTAACGCGCCGCGCGATGCGATCAGAAGATACATCCTCGCGCGGAACGGTCTCCGATGCGCGTGAACCGTCGCGACCGTCGACTTATCGGTCGCGTATTAAAATCGAGATGCCCGAGCGCAGAGGCAATTACAACGACGATGAAACCGATTTCAATGTGAACGACACAAGCCTGAACGCTCGCAAAATCAATCCTCGCCGAGCGAATCGTCATTTTTTTCAACGGCGCGTAATGCTCGACGCCTGAATATTTAAGAAAAGCATTCGTTATTCGTCCGGTCGACTACACGCCGAGGATCCGCACTGGAGGCGAAATCAATTAATTTCATTTGTCTCATGCGGAGCCTGCGCGGTATAACGGGGGGTTTCATCCGCGATGATTGCGCGCGACGCGTTATAAATTGCGCGGCGCGGCCGCGTCCGTTCTCGAAAGGTTGACCCCACGATTAGAGGTACTAAACCTGCGGCTTTGCCGTACAATCAACAGCTATTTGTTACTACGATAATTGCGGACTGTCGATGCGTGCTTCGTTCTGTCTACAAACCGACCGCTGAAAATCGAGTTCTCTCGGGCCTGACGCGTGCTATCACATCCAAGTATCACAAATTGATCACGCGTCGTTTGTCTCCTTCCAAAATATCGCGTTAGTTTATTCCTCTGTGAAAGTGCAGCGCGCGTAATCTTACGATCGCTTCGCGATGGCTTTTATCAGCTCTCGTTGATCAATCTCGATTGTAATAATTATTTGAATGTATCTATTACGCATTTGCTTCTGAGGAAGCCTTCCTTTCTATGATTAAAATTAGTTCTCCCCCTGTGCCAAGTATGACCTATGAGATATGACATGAATTACGCAAAACGCAGCATCCGGCTGAAATGAATTAATCGAGTCGATCAAGATCAAGCGCGATGCCGATCGTATTACACGGGAACGTTATATCGATTATTACACGCCGAGGCTGATTTTTTGCACCACGCACACGTGTGGTGCCGGCACAGTCCTTAACGAGTTAACAAGTCTGTTTTGCTGGATTGCGACGTGCCGTGCGTTTTTTTTCCCTCCCTTTCTCTCGCCTCTCCCGAGTCTCGCGGGGATCATCGCCGAGGGATCAAACCGGATCGATGAACGAGCTCATTGTTGCCGAGGCTCGAAAACGTGAGACGCCACGACGGAACGTCAACGGGTGTAAAGACGATCACCTCGAGAGCCCGTCGAAGGCACGCGTGGCACGTGTGACACAAACGCACGGACGGCGATCGCGTCGTCTTGCGTCGTGAAGACGCGAGTTCAGAATGATGACAACAACATGCGATGACGTAAGTGCAGCGCACTCGCGCAGTGAGCGCGGATGCGCAGCTATGCGCTCAGTCATCATCGCGCGCTCGCGATCGCCGAGCGTGCACACATCCTCGCAGGACCGATGTCTCCCATCGACAATCTATACGAAAGATACCTTTACCCGTCGTCCCTCGATTTGCTCGCGAGACGACTCGCGCCATGGCTATTTGCCGCGCTAAAGTCGTTAGGACCGTTGCACCTTGCGGTAGGTGTAAAATCGTCGTTGCCGGTGCACAGAACGCGTCTAGCATGAGACTCTATCTCGCCACGTTGGCCGAACTTTAATTTCTTTTTTAATGATTTATTGTATGCAAAATTTGTTGTATTTTCGCTGCGTGCCGCTTAATGCGCACGCGAGCTTAATTGAATCCGCGGACACCGTAGCCGTAGCTCCAGCGTAGTTCGCGCGTAATTATTTCCGCAGTGGCCTAAAATAAAATACAATTACCAATAAATGTTTAGTAGCGCGGCGATCAGTTCCTCTCGAAATTACTACGACCGACATCGAAGCAGATAACGGATACGATATGACCTCGATTCTTTTGCGGAGCGTTAATGCGAATCGTAAAATTGGGGGTCGTCCCGCAGAGCACCCTCGGAGCCCTTCGGAGTGATACGTTGCACTCTGAAACTACGCTACGCGTCGGAGAACACGGATCTGGTCGATCGAGAAGAACCCGACGGCTCGTTTCGCGATATATCGAACGACTCGCGCCGATTCGTTGCTGCGCTCGGCATGTATACGGCTCGCCATTACGATACGTACGCGTCGCGCGTGTACTGGACGCCGGTACCCAGTTAGGCAACCTCGACGGGTGGTTGCAGCTCGCATTTAAGCCGTGCAACAGGTAATCCCGCGTACGGCACGGACGCTAAGTAGATACGCGCTCTTTTCCAATAGCCATAATACTGGCCGGCGGTGACTCGCCGTGCCGCGCGCGCGCGATCGCGCGCGGATGCCCGCCACGCTCGAGCGAGCGCGGAGGCTGCGGGCTCGACGGGGGTGCGTGCACGCGCGTATACGCACATGATGCACGCGCGCGTGCACCGCTCTGGTATCATTGACGGGTGAATCATGAGATCAATTTGCGCGGATCGCTCTTGACACTCGTCATCGCGGGTCGCGCTGGCGCGGAAATAAAACCGCGTCGCTCCTTGAATTTCACGCCTTACTGTGAGACGGATCTGGCTACTACGAATGCGAGTAGTCAAATTTTTTCAAGTGATAGCTTCTCTTTCCCAAATCAAGCTTTTCGTCATTGGCAAGGTGCAATGATGATTTATTTCTCCCCTTTTCTTCGCTGAATACGTTAATTCCAAGTTCAAGTATTCAACTTCGCGCTGCCCGCGACTGATTATTAATACCGCGTACGGAAGCATTAATATTACGCGCGCGAGACAGACACCCAGGCAGCCATCGCTCGGAAGATTGATACGTGTGCAAAATTGATACAGGTAACCGACACCTCGCGCGAGCGTATCAGTGCCATCGCTATATCTCTACCTACTATTACGAGATTTACGAGCGTGCAAAAGGAGGACGAATCGCGAGAGGTTCGGTGCTCTCCATAAGCGACTCTGACGTCGCCGGCGCGTTGGAAATGGAGCCCTCGCGGTAGCGCGAGAGACGGCATGAGTTAATCGCGTGCGTGCCAGCAGTGCGAAAACCCGAGCGGCGATTTATACCTTCCGATCGGGCGAGAAGCGTCTAGGGAATAATTAAAGGAGTGAACGACCGTTTGCCCGGTGCACCGGCGAGCGTTGCGAGTTGAATCGTTACTCATAGCCGCGATTCGTAAACTGCTCGAACCTTAATTGCGCGCGATTAGAATCTCGCGCACTCGTTCCGCGCGCACGCCGCGTTTCCGCGACGCTGGACTCTTCGATCATCTTCGTTCTTCCGCGTTCTGGCAAACGAATCCAATACGTGCATTTTTCCTTTCAATTCACGATTATAAATGAAACTGAGATAAGGGATGAAAAATTGTAATTAACACAAGTGAACTTTGCCATCCGTTTTCGCGGATACTTTTTATCTTTATTTCGTAGTCGTATGATTGCCGTTTCGAAACTGCGGTTTATAGTCCCAACAGTCCCAACGCGGGGGGGGGGGGGGGGAGTCGGCAACCGCCACATACCTTTAAATCCGCGACGTGCAACGCGCTTCGTCCCCGGCGACGATAAACAAGGCGTTTACGTCGTCCGGACCGCGAATTGCTTCGCAAATCGTAATTCCACTTGCGCTTGCGGGTTTTTCGCAGCTGCGCGCGTCGCGCGAGCGACCGGACGCAGAAAAATAGCCGCGGTTTCGCCCGTCCCGTAAAGCCGCACGTCGTTCGCGTCTATCTGTTCGTCCGTTATTAACTTTGCGCTATCTCGGACGACCATCTTTACGCTGCCGGATCGAGCGAGGCGTATCTACCGGAGCTCACCGGGGCCTACCGACATTACGTGCATCGACGTGCACCAACACACCCTCGCGCGAGCTTCTGCCCGTCAGCGTGTTGGTCCCAAGCTCGGCTCAGCTACAGGCTCGCCTGCGTCTCCCCTTGAAAATTGCCCGCCATATTTTTACCATATTACTTCATTTTTAAGCCACCTCCCGGGACTCGTTGCCACCACCATAACCACCATCGCCACTACCACCTCCGTCTTTCTCGCCCGTCTTTGCCGCGTCGCCGCGATTTTCAGCAGCCTCTTTCTTCCTCTTCCTTTCTCTCCCGCTCCATCGTCATTCGCATTCTGCCTTTGAATCCCCATCCTTCCTCTCTCTTCCCCGTGATCTTCGTTCGCGAGTGGTTCACCGCAGAGACGCGATCTCCGCCATTTTATCCGCGTATCGTTCGCGAGCGGTACCCACCTTTTGCCACTTCCTTCTTTCGCCGTGCCCCGCTGCTCCCGTGGCCCATCATTCATCCCTCTCCTTCGCCAATGAACCCTCCGCACCTGACTTCCGTCCGTTATTTTCTCTTTACCGTTCTCCCGTCGTTTCCGCGAAAATTGTTCGCCCACATCGATACATCTCTCGTTCTCGCTCGTGCTCGCCACGTCGTACCCGCTATATACCCGATAATGACCGTTACCGGTTGATGGCGAGTACGTATACGCTCGCGCGAATACACGCGAGTATACTCGCGGCGGTCTCAAGGCTCGAGTACAATCGGCGACTCGATCAGCTGGAACCGGTGGGAAGCAAGCAAGGCTGCTCTCGCACAGCCGAGCCACCGCAAGATGCGAGATACACTTTTTGCGTTAATATTTCGAGCGATTTTGAAATAATGATCGTCCTGTTCGAGCCGACTCGGTTCGAGAGATACGCGGATATCGAGGTAAGCGGTAAGCGGCCGCGGCGCGATGGAAGCGAAGAAAAGAACAGGAAGCGTAGATTGGGGAGAGCAAAGGAGAGAGAGAAAGAAAGAAAGGGGAGAGGAAGGGAGGGAGAGAGACAGAGGGAGAGGTGGGGCGGGACGGGCCTCTACGGGCAACTTAATGAGATCACGCGTAACCGAAAATTGTCTGACGTACCGATTTTATTGGAACGTCCGTCGGCCACGCAAAAATGGTGCCCGTGGGCCAAACTGGTAGCGCACAATGTAGACGTCCATGATGATGTCCGGGATGATATCCCTCCCCGGCGTGAAGGGATCCGCCGCGTGGTCGTACCGACCAGACCTGGTGCGCGTTAATAATACACATTCGCGTACGTACGCTCCTCGTGATCGCCGTTGTCATGACGTAGTCGCGATGAGTCCAGCTCGACCCGATGAGACGGCCCGGCTAACCGAAAATCAGTGTACGGCGGCGCGGCTGTCTGTGATGGTGGTTGAGGGGAATATATTGTATGTGCGAGAATGGCCCCGCGCCGAGTTAATTGGAAGTTCACGGACGTTTCAACGTGGTAATGATAGCGTTTGTACCGATCCCTCATTCACGTCCGTCCAGTCGAACCACGGTTCGTACAATCGAAAGTCGTTTTCGGGCCCGCTACTCGCCACTTTCTTTTTCCCGCTCCTTTTCGCAATCTTTTCGCAAGAATGGGTAATCCCGCTTACGTTCGCCTCGTGACGCGTCCTACGAACGGACGGGAGATTGGATCCCACACCGTACTGCACACATCGCGATAATAACGTTCCCACGTTGCTCCTTTTTTGCGCGTCAGCGCGCCAGGAATTACACGTCCCCATCCCCCCTCCTCTTTCGTTTCTCTTCGACAAATTAACTTATACATACCGATACGTCAGCCTCAGTTAGATTCTACCTACGATTCCACACCGTCTTGTAAACTTTAACCTTTCCCTCTCTCGCGCGATGTGCACAATCGAAGAGAATAATGATTCGTTTCTTAATCTCTCGCGCTAATGCGCCGCGGCACGTAATGCATCAAGTAATCGTTATTCAACCACACACCGCGGTACACGGTAAAAGGCGCCGATGCCTTAGAATGTCTCGTGTACCCGAGAGACTCTCACGTTTCCATTTTCCTCTCGCCATGACCGTAACACATTGCGGAGCCGCGTGTAACGCACGTGAGCGCGCAAGGTGTATGACGCCCGAGGTGGATCGCGATAACAATTGCATTTGCTCGGGGCCGATCCTCCGCGATCGTCCTTGTCACGGGATGTCCCGCGAGTCTCGGCGCGATACCATCGGGAAGCCTTGGACGTTGCATCTACGATACGAAGAGCCCCGTGCACTTGTATGGGCGACGGCGGACCCCTGCGAAGCGGACGAAGGGAGGGCAACTTGGCGGTGGACTGACAGCGGTCGTTACGTAAAGATCCGACTTGTTGCAACGGCCGCTGATAACCTGTCCGGCCATTACCGCTTAACAGTACGAGCGGGCAGGTTTACACGCCGCGCCGACGGACGATTTGTTAGCGCGCTCCCAAGCGATCGCAAACACGGTCAGAGACCGATCGCGCTCGCTTGCAGCATGGGGCACCGGCTCCCTGGCTCCGCGAGGTGGGTTACGGTGCCCCATGCCGCAGCCGCGGTCCTGTTATCCTCGTCGTCAACCGACGAGGAGGAAATCGCGACGACTTGTCGCGTCCATTGTCCTCCCCGGGAGGGACAGCTGTCGGACGTCGTCTCGCGGTCGTTCGCCGTGCACGCTCGTAACGATCGCCCGATCGCGGAGATCAAATCGTCAGAGGTCAACCAAGCGGTGTCGAGACGTTTGCGCGTACAGCACGCGCGAGATCGACGGTCACGTAATGTCGCCACGCTTATTTGTCGCGCGAGGCGAAAGCCGCGAGAACGCCGATGCGACGGAATTCTTTGCACTTGCGATCATCGACGAGTGGAGAACGCGGCGCGTTTACGACTGCTTTATTATACTTTCATAAACGCTGCGAGCGCGAGTCGTGTCCCGTCCACGATCCGCTTATTTATTTGGATTCCTTCGCGCCAAGTACTGCGGTCGTTAACGATTAATTGTGCAGTCTCGCGCGCGATTTTGCAAGCGAAAGCCGCGAAAGCGAGTGTTGCGAGCGAGACGTAAGCGCGTCGGCGGTGCGAACACGCACGTCAACTGGATGGATATCCATCGATGTCCGTCGTTATATGCGAAATACCAGCCGCGCTTTTTCATTTTCTCTTCAAGCCCGCGCGACGTGTAATTTCGTTCTCCGAACCTGCGCTTGGTTTCTCCCCGGCTTGGCTTTAGGTGGCGATTACTACGAGCTCGCAGTCGACATTGCAGCAAAGCAAGAAACATCGCGGCGGTGAGATCGAGGCGATTTTCGTCCGAAATCAAGTGGAAAGAATGATACTCCCGACAATGAAATCAACCACAAGCGCCGCGATGGCGGCGGTAAGGGATCCGGCGAAAAAACAGGGACACCGGTTAGCCGGAGGTGAACGAGGACCTTTGTCGCGTTGCCTTTTTGCGATCCAGCCTTTTTTCACGGTCACACGGCAGCCGCTGAGCAAAGGACGTATATGCGAAGCGATCGTCGTAGCCATCGGGCGCGTTCGAGCATAGCGTAATTGTTTCGAAACGTATTACCGAGCCTCGACGAATTTTATTTTCTCCCTCGTCCGGCCGGCTGGTCCTACCTTTCCGGTCGGCTTGCTTGCTACGCGATCGGGTTCGCTTCGTAATGGCAGATTCGACGAGAGCGAATTCCGATGAACGACACGGAGCCGGACAAGATTTTCGTGTCCGATCGTCGTCCTCGGACACGCCAGTGTAAAGTTCGCGTAATTTGCGATTTCGCGAACGTGGCACTTGCCTGTCGATTAAAGGGAGCCTCGACAAAAGAGTGGACTGCGTAGAGAGTGCGATACCTCGTGGCCACTCTTAAAGAAGCATTAGAAAAAAGAAGGAATATTTCATCGTGTTTCAGCCTCGACGAGACAATATTTCGACAGCTCGTAAAAGGAGCGCGCGCAGAACTCCTGCGGCACAATAATGACGCGTGTGCGCGCGTGTACGACGTAATGCGAGGGATCGATCATGTAACTATGAGCAAGTTTTAATCATCGTACCGGCGGCTACCACGGTGTGTCTACTACCGTAAGATTGGCTCCCGGCGAGACCGTATTATTTATGCCTCCGTTCCAGCCAAATGTATACCCGGTGCTCTCTCGTATATGTTCGCCGCGCCGTACATGCTCTCTTTCTCTCTCTCTTTCTCTGTCTATCTTTCGCCGCACGAACATCGGAAGCCCACGGACGAAATGCGCGAGAGACGGTAATATACATAATGGCAGGTTATGCGCGAAGTAATCATAAGCCCGACTACGAAATTTGCGCGAATGCGTCCTTCGGCGCTCGAGCACCGAGCGCGGCGAGAGCTACCTAAATGTCTTGCTCGCGCTTTTTCTGCCGCCACCACGCCGATACGATCGCATTTAACGTCGAAGACATCTGAAAAGATGAAACTCGTGGCGGCTCGTGCGTTCCCCCGTGCTTAATTGTCGCGGCTGAAAAAGTCCGTCCTCGGCCGTGCCTCGGCATTCCGCCGCTATTAGCAGGGGTATCCTTGGAATGAAGAATCGGCGCGAAGGGATACACCGCCTTCGTTGACTATGATTTATACCGCTTCTGATCCGCGTATTTGTCGGTGCTCGATTGCTATGTACGAATGATTTCGTCTTGATGTACGCGCTAAGCTGTAGTGACGAGAAGTATTCGAAACGTTCGCGCGAGCATGCGGATATTAATCCCCGCGTACACTGTCGTATCCCTGGATCCTACGTTCTCGCGCATTCCTTTCGCGCTTGCAACACTCACGACGTGGTTTTCCGAATAGTCGGAAATGGAAATTACTCTCTGGAAATGACATTTGAATATCTTATCAACGTTTCGAAATTGCCCTTTCAGCACCTCGCGGAAACGAACGTGATTGACTTTAACTGCACGAAATCTTTCCGTTCCTTCACAATGAATTCGCTCCTTGAGCTAGTTGTTGGGGTAGTCTAACTCGATCTAAAACTCGTATCAAACTCGTGCGCAGGATGATTCGAAGGTCTTCAAACGCGAATCTCCCTGTGGCCTCGGGTTGGCGACTCGACGCGGGGAAATTTCGGTCGTGCGGTATCGCGTGGAACGCGAGCGTAATGCGATGTGGGGGTAACATAACGATCGGGTAGCTGTTGGGTATGGGGTACAACCATGCGGCAGCAACCTCCCGTGGGTAAGCCGCGGAACGCCGAAGGAGGTAGGTAGGTAGGTAAGGCAGTGGTAGTCCTCGGTGCTGCCTGGCCAGCCGTACCATATTATTAAGGCGGCCAACCGGTGTGACGCTCCGCCATCTCGGGAGCCAATGGGACCGCGTCTCATCGCGGCAGGAATGCGTCCACTCCCTCCCGCTCCACACTCTTTCGCCCTCCACGAAAAGCAGTCCCCACCGTTTCCGGCACCGGTCGACGAATTCGCCTTCTTGCGGCGAAATCGATCGCCGATTACCTTATCTCGACCTCTCGCCTCCCCTGACGTGACTCCCGAACCTTATTAACTCTCAAATCGCGCGACTTCCGCTCCCTTGATCGCGTCTCGACCGACGAGCCACCAGAAATTCGCAAACACCTTCATTCCTGCCTCAGCCTCTCTCTATCAAAGTGCTTGTCAATCATTATAAAGGTATTCTTTTTGTTTTTCGTTACATCCCCCTGAATGAATATGCTCGGATACGTGTACGAAATTGGTTGACCCAGAGACGCACAGCGCACGTGGTTATTAATTTTTACTTCATTTTATTAGCTGGAAATGTTCAACGGAAACATTTTTAGTAATTTTTTTTGAATGACGTATCGATTAAAAGTATAAACATAAGGATTAACAGGTACATCGTTTAAAACGTCGTGCAGACGGAAATGGTATCGTAATTTTGCACAAACTTGTGCGTTGTACTTACTTTAGTGTATTAATACAATACGCCAGTCTTCTTTACAAGATAAGAGACAGGTAATTATCTCGAGTATACATGTCGCGTCAATATATTCGGGTTTGATACGCACCTTTATCCCGCTGCCCGAGAACCGATCGGCCGCCGTCCTTTTTAGTGCGCTTCCGTGTACTCCACGGTGAGAAAAAATCGCGGAGTCTCTCAATTAACCGACGAAATGTTCCAAGATTAAAGCGCCCGGAGGTTAATGCGGTACCTCCGCAAATAAGTTCCGAGGACTAATTTTCGGCAGAATATTGGTCTTCCTCAGAAAGAGACGAATACCTGGAATCCATCGTTTCCTCCGAACCTGGATTATCACTACTCTCGATTAGTCAGGGTGGCGGAACTCGCTCCACCTGACGAACCAGCCTGTTCGCCTCTTCCAATCACGATCTTAATAACCGCGCATGGTCGAAAAGAGGACGACGACGAAGATGACGACGACAACGACGACGATGACGATGACGATGAGGAAGGAGACTGGTGAAGTTGGCGAAGAAGGAAAAGAAAAAGAAAAGAAAGAAAGGAGGAGGAGGAGGGGAATAAAGGAGAAGGATCGTCCGTGGCATCCGAGGCGCGTAATAACAACGACCAGAACCCCGATCTTCGTAGACAATTTACGAGGGCAAAGTGGGTCATAAATGTAATTACGGCTAAATTATGATTATAGAGCTACCCCTTTGAGGTCTGACTCGTCTGTCTGTATCTGCGGTGAGGGACGGTCGAAGGGGAAGGCACCGGATGTTACCGACGAAGGTCTCCTTTCTTCGAATGTCGTGCAAATCTCACGTTTCGAATTGTTCTTCATTACGACGTGGAAATACACGGGCCTTTCGATAAACCGTCAACGGTGACTTGCAGCTGTACCGTAGCTTCTCGTCAACGTCGCGCCGCGCCAATGTAAATGCGTTAGTTGCCCGCACAAAAAACTGTCGGGCTGTACTCATAAGTGGACTCATACCTGCGAGGCGTTCTTTGTACTCGAGTCTTGTTAATCGATATATACACGTCACGTACGTGAAGCCCCGTGAAGATTGAAAGCCGAGGAAGGATGAGATGGTAGACAAGGAGGAGATGGAGGAGGTAGAGAAGGAGGAGGCGCCGTATGTGCGCGGGGCACAAGGATCCTTATTAAAAATAATTCCCATGCGAGCGGGACCCTCCCCAAAACCCACCCACCTCATCCCCCTTCGATTCTCCGTCAATTAAGAAGGGCTCGCTGGCTCCACCGTGGATTGGAAATGAAGATCATCACAGCGTGCCCAGCTTTCCGACGCTTTCGCGAGCTTTCGTAATCATAGAGTTTTGCGATATGCTTATTAAATCGAGCCGATCGTCGAGAGCAATACGCCGAAGCGCGCAACCCCGGGGGGTCTTCCTCTCGGCTTCTCTCTGTCTTTCTTCCTTTCTCTGCTCGACCACCGTTGTTGATCCCATGTTGCCCCATGCTCATTACGCATCGCGCTCACGAACGCGTACGAGACATCGCGATCGCGAACCATCGTCTCTCTAGACTGCTCGTCCACCTTCCGCATTAGACGAGACGCCGCAGCAAGCTGAAGGGGGATCGAAACCGTTGCCTGGCGGACTCGTGCGAGATATTCCGCTGATTGCGGGTTGCGTCGTCGTTCACGTTCCTCGAATCGGTTGTTCATTGATTTCTCCGTGCATCAGACCGTTCGTCCTCGCTGGAATCTTTGGAGGCTTCCGTTACTTTCGTTTTATCTCTTTATCTAATCTTTTTATTATTAGCGTCAGTTTTAATGATCTTTTATGCGATTTGTACAGTATCACTACTCGATGAGATCCGCAGAACTCAACGTTAAGTAATCCTGTCGTCCCTGTTGCGAGTGCTGTCCGACCGGCGGTGTTTAGAGGAATTAATCCGCGCGAGGCTATCTCGCTGCTTCGTCCGTGAACGTTCGTCGTGCCACCATCGAAGGATACACCATCAGCGAGATCTCGTCTTTAGCACGGCGTCTCCTCCGCTACTGCGCGGGCCTCATGGGTCAGGGCCGAGGGTCGAGCGTGATTTTCCTGGCCCACCGCGTGCTGCAGTCACTGCCACGCTTCGTTTCCTCCCGTTGAATCGCTCGCTCGTTTCCTCGTTTCCCCTCGCTTCCCCTCGATCGTTCTTCGTTGGCGGTAGAGACGATGGCGGCGAGAGGATCCTATAAAACACAACCGAACAGAGTCAAAGTCAGCATAGATCATTCCAAGTGAATTTCCAAGTGGTAGATTATCTCATACTTTAGTTTTACATACTCGATATGCGTCGAGTGAATTATTAATTTCATAATATTGCTTACTCAATTGCTATGGAACTTTTCTGTATACACACTTTGCCATTTTTCGAAATATCCTTAGCTGCAAAAAAAAGATTTAATTGAAGAATGCATAGAAAATTGGCGAAATGATTTCATGGACGCATTGTGAAGAACATCCCCATGAAAATCCGGCATAAGATACGTCGTCGCCGTCGAGAACGTTAATGTGACGCTGCAGCGGCGCTACGAGCTCGGCGGGGGGTTCCGCGTTTGCTACCAGCCGCCTTTTTATGATTATTTGGCGGCGTTATTGCCGCTTGACCCGCCATTAAGCGGTTAAACGGGCCGAGGCGAGAGAGCTCCGGCCGCGCTCTTTACGACGACCAGAGACACTCGCTTCCGAGGAGGACGAGAGGTCGGCCGGGTGGGCCCTATCGGTCCTTATACCTAATTCACCCCGTATCCTCGTTGAGACGCGAGTCGATCGACTGGGACATCGGAGGGCCTTGTAACGTGTTGAAAAATCACTTTGTCACGGTCGTTTCGATGCAACTCGCCTTCTTCTCGTTCAGACGTTGCTTCTGCAAAAAAAGAGAAAGAAAGAAGTACGAATTAATGGTGGATGCCATCACTATAGTTTGTGTAGAGATTACGTCCACTTTCTTATTTTTATTAATCAGATATCTCACACTTCGCTTCGAACAACTCGATCATTTCGTGCGATGTTATGTTTCGCTCTGCTAATTCACTGCTCTCTTCGTCCGCGTTCGATCCACGACTCGTTCCTGAATCGTTCGTGACTCGTCCGCTTGCTCTCCTCGCCCTATTCGACGACGGCGACTGTCTGCGCGCCAGATTGCGAAAGCTCTTAGCGCCGTCGTGGAATCGGCGATTCATGTCGCAACCGCTCCCGGTTGCAAACGTCGTCGTCGTCGTTGTCGTGTCTTCTTCGTTGCGCCACGCTATCAAGACGAGACACAGAGACAACGACGCCTGGATCCCCGCCTTAATTCCATTTATCGGTTCGCCATTTTTCGCGATCGCGGCATACATTAAGCCACCGTTGCAACACGTAGGACTCGCGAATGTACGGTTAGGCCCATGTTTCATTCATGAGCCATAAAGTTCCCGAGGACGCTGGCGCGATGGCTACGCGAGAGAGAAAAAGAGAGAGAGTCGCTTCGACGTTACTTCCTCGATTCTCGCGAGTGCGCGCGAGCGGATTTCGCGTATGTATGCAAGCTCTCCCGCGCGCGCGAAAACGAGCGCAACGGTTCTTCACTGTTCCGCCGTTTTCCAATTATTGCGCGAATTATCGGCTGTGCCTCGATGGCGAGGTAATGAAACCGGCGTAGGTGCGCCGAGCCGCGAGGCGACAGGCGGACGATTACAGTTGCAAGTTACTGGCAATAAATGGCTACTGAATTAGAATTAGCCGGGAAACTTATGACGATTATGCTGCGACTCTGCCGTACAATCGCGCGAGTTTCGGATTGAGAATTCTAGCTTCCCTATTAAGTTATTAGACGCAAGTGGGTGGACTCGCGCTGCGCGTTGCCGACCGCTTCCGTGCGGATTCTGTTATTTCGCGATGCAAGCGAGACATGGACTCGTACCCGACGTCGTCCCAGTCAACGGCTCAATTCCCTCGCAACGGACAGACGTATAATCCTACGTACCCGCGGAAATCACTGCCACTGACCGCTCTTCCTTAACGGTAATGCGGCTGGCGATTTTCGCGTAAAAAGAGCCGCGCAACGATGAGCGAGGCGGATGAGATTGGATGACGGGACGCCTGTCAGTGGCATCGGCCTCGGCGGAGAGCGATGATATCCGGATACGGAGGATGGATCTGCCGCAGCGTCTTCCCTGGTGGCGGCGGTGGTTAACCGATGCGCGGCTTGTCTCATTTGCATTCACCCGCGGACTCGGCAAAGATTGCCGAGGAGCGTACTAGGAAGAGAGAAGGAAAGAGAGAAAGCCCGGAGATCCGTGCTCTCGTGTGTCTCCCCGTGTATTCGTTTGTAGGATTGGCGCTTCCCTGTCTCCGGCCGCGTCGCGCCGCGCCGCCTCGTTTCCTCGCGCTCTCACGAGCGCCCTTTTATTCTGCGACACCAGTGTGGCATACAGTTTCTCCTTCCTCATTCCGTTCGGTCCTATTCTACCAGTCGGATCAGGGACCACTACTCGTTTCTATCCAGTTTCTCTCGTCTGCATCGCATACGGGCCGGTACGCGTACCGACCGCGGAGAGTATCCCTTACACGTAGGCGCGAGAGGTGATCCCGAGTGACCGACACTGCCCGGGCAGGACGTTTGGCGCCGTTGATGGCCCTCGTCGTTGTTGCCGTGGCTGCTGTCGCGTCTCGCTGACGATTCCTTCACGACATAACGACGCACTCACGAGCGAAGTGGAGGCTTGGATCAAAAGAGAAGACAGACGGAGAAAGAAGGAGACAAAGAGAGATAAATAGGGAAGGAAGAGAGAGGCATAGGAGATGCGCAAGCAGGAGCCTCGCTGCAACAGTCAGCTCCGGGTTCGCCGTTTCGAGTTACACGAGTCACTCGCACCGTGACCCGTGACGCGATTCCGGGTCCATCCACGAGTCCCTCTTATCTCGCCACCTTTCCCGCTTTCACGGGTTTCCTCGTGAACCCCGTTATGACGATCGTTCATCCGCTCCCGCGCTTACCGCTCGCTCGAGATCGATGATGCGATACGATGCTGAGTCCTCAGAATTCCGTCAGGTATCCTCCTCCTCTCCTCCTCCTTCCTCTTGCGCAGATTCTTCATCCGTTCCCGCGGTATCTGCGATCGCAATCGATACCGACACAATCAGTTGCCAAAGTAGGGCCGGTATCGACAATCGAATCTACACGAAACGAGTTAATTGCGGTCCTGCGATTAAAGCGTCAGCACGGTTCGTCTGTTTTACGTAATCCCCGAAAGAGATTGGGGCCGCGGCTATATCCGGGATCATCGCTTGTCCTTCGACGCGGAAAAATTTCGCCGGCGGTGGAAGCAACGCGTTAAGAATCACGGCGCTTCCAAGCCGGACCAGGGAAGGAATCCGAGGCAGATGGACGATGATGGCCGATAGTTTAAACGACCTCGGGGGCTTCGCATGGGTTTAAGGAAGACGCGCGGCGGGGGAGGCGGACGGCGGTAGGAGCGAGACGGGAAATCTTATCGAGATTCCCGGCGGCCTTGCCCGTCGATTTATCATTCCCGCATAATAGGCTCGCGCGGATATTCCGGAGCTCGCGAGAGGAAAGATCGTCGTTCCTACCCCCCTCGTTCCTGCAGCTCCGTCCCTCCGGTCCTCCGCGAGGAACCGCGGGCAGAGGGTGGCGTTGAACGCCTCATTCTCGCGGCCACTCTTTTCTCTCTGTGAGAAACTCGATCCAATCTTCAGGCCGGGATCTATGTAGAGCGCACCGCGCATTTGTCTACCGTCCCTTTAAAGTTGCATTTCGCGCGGCCGGTCAGGGACTTCCTCGTCGAGCCCCGCCGTACATGCTTTCCGCGGGCAGAAACTCGAACTCCTCTCCTCTTCGTCGGAGAGCTAAAGGCGAACCGGATACGCTGCACGCCGCTCGCGTCGACTCGGATCACCCTTGATCATCCGCGTGAAGTCGTGATGGACTGGGCCTTCGGGAATTTTTTCGCATTGTCGCGTATCTGATTACAATGGGCGGTGAAAGAGAAATCGCTTCTGGCCGAGTGTCTCACGAATCCGCATATTATAAGTCGTGTTAATGATTAACATCTTATTAATAATAACTGATTACTCACGTTTTTCATACCGTAGAACTCTCAGCTAGTGATTAATTACCTAAGAATTGAAACGATATCGATTCTTATAGTGGGCGATAATCACACTGTTACGCATCGTGAGCTGATCGATGTATCTTGATAGCGTCCATTAAAGCTGAACGATAAGGTGTTGATAGGAGAAGGATTTTTGAGTACTTCTTTTTTGCGTTGTACTGGATCCAACCAGGCTGGTCAGGGAAGTGACAGCGGCAAAAAGCTCGCCGTCCAGTTTAAAGGCGATAAATATCAGACGTAGTATCAACGGGTGCGCACGGTACGCATCTCGCTGAATGGTCTTACGGTCGACGGCCATCGCTCAACAAGATTCTTGATACGAATAACTGGGCTCGGAGCATAAATCGCGGGAGCCCATTGTGAAAAATGTACAGTACGATTGAAACCTGATATTCCGCGAAATCCCGTCCCATAAATCGTTCCGTATCGTTTGACGTTTAGGTCCACCGTTAACCGCGATAAACCTGATGACGGATGAGCCCGCGAAAAATTCGCCGACCTCCTCCTAGTTGCTCGCGAGAACGCTTTCGGTCCTGGACCACGTCCGGCGCCACGGTCCTCGAGAGGCGAAAAACGAACGAGGAACAGAGGAGAGAGGACGAGGAATATTCCGGTTGGATCCTTCTTAGCCCGGGGGGGTGCCAGCAATGACATACTCGCAAACCCAACATCCGTACGTAACTCCGCTGGTTGTCCCCTCTCCCCCTACCGCACCCGGCCGCCCTGCTTCGCCGCCACCCCGTCCCATCGCCGTCCCTCTCGTTGAGCGGTCATATTTTTTTGTGCCCCGCAATTATTCGTCTCAAATTACCGGTCCGGACCGTACCGCGGAAAACTTATAATGTTGCACAACGCTCGTACGAGGTGGAATACCGGTGCGTTTGCCCGTCGGCGTAATAAAAAGGTCGCTTCAAATACGACCGTCGAATGCTCGGTCATAATCCCGAACGGGGCGGCGCAAAACGCGGGTATCGGCCGGCAGAAAAAAATGTGGGGGATTCTCGATGTTGCTGATGCTCTTTCTGATGTTCGCCATGCGTGGTCGCATCGATTTACATCGAGCAACGCGCGCAATCCTCGCAGCAGCTGATCGATCGATAGCAATTAAGCGGCAGGTGAACGCGCAAGAGAAAACGCGCTGGTTTCTTATGGAGTTTCTCGTATTACTCGCGCTGACAAATTGCCGTACGCACAGGATACACCGTCGTAGTCGAGTCCAACATGTTTAGCGCAGTCTGATTGACGAGCAAATGATCTGGTAAATGGTGTCAATGCTGGATCATCATGTTAGTCAACAATCTCGGGTTATTACTAAGCTGCTAGTCGAGAGATTTGTTTGTTTGTCGGTAATAGCGACGAAACGGTTCCACTAGCGTGTGCGGTTTCCCGAGTTGCGATGCATGATTGAGAGAGGCACAAAAAGCGAGGCCGGGGAGTGCCGCTGGGTCTTACATAACTTCAGGATCTCGATCGTACTTTTTTTCATCCCGCGCGGCTCTCTTCTCGGTTTCGTTTCCTCTCTCGCGCTCCTTCCTGCATTCCTTCCTAATTTTCTATCTCCGTTTACTATCTGCCTTTCTCTTCTCTCTTTCTCGTTATGTGTTCCTCCGGAGAGTCTTTCCCTCGCGCTGGCACCGGAACCCCATAATTTGCCCGACGACGCGTAAACTAGTCAACTGTGGGAAGAAAGGGCGCCAGTCGGGATCGTCGGAATGATGATTTTGAGACCGATGGCGTCTCGGATCTTCCTTCACGCATTTACACACGCGCGTCTTCGTAGACTGGGCCTCGTATTCGTACATGTTCCTCGTGTGTCCCGCAAGAAACGTTCCCCACGAAGTAATCATCATTACGTTGTCTTATCGCTGGTACATAGCGCGATCCGTCTATGAGAAATCGTCCATACGAAATACCGTGTGCCTTTTTTCAAGATGTAAACGAGGGGGTATCGGCTGGATAGAGAGCGGACAAAGGAATGGCGCGCGCTGAGGGGGAAGAAAACGGTTCAGGAAAAAAAGAGGAAAAAATCAAATTCGCTCGTTCAAGCATCCCTGCACCGCAAACCGTTACGAGTAATTGGTTCTCTAGAACGCGATTCCTGGATTCCACGGCGCGTTCCAATGCAAAGATATAAAAGACGGAGCATTTCCGTAATCGCAGCGCGGCACGACGTCTTCGCGTTCTGGGATCGGGCTGCAAACAGCCATTGTTCTACGCGATCGTTATACGACGGTGTGAATCGGCAGAGAATCGTGAGGTGAAGATCGTATGCGCGCGCGATTCCGTCTACTTTCGAAATCGAGACATCGGCCCGTAAATACTCAGGGGGGAGGCAGATGCATAGACCCAATGTATCCGACTTTCCAATTTTCATATAGATCTTCAGAGAGAGGGAGATCTCGCGAGGCTTCATCAAGATAAACTGCTGTGGGTGTTACGTGAAAACGACGATATTTGCGCGTATTCGGCAAACATGCAGCTTTCTCTTCCGCTCTCGCCTCCAAGTATTGCCGAATCTGTTGCATTGCTTGCCGCGTTAATTGAGTTGTTTATCCGGCAAGTCGCATGACGCATCGATCAAGCGCGCGCATCGCGGAAGAGCTTTGTATGAAGAAATCGCACATGCGCGTAACTCGTTGAAAATATTTTGCAGCTGCCCGGCAGCCGGCGGAGACGTGGCCAATAACGTTTCTTAATCTCTACAGTACTCGCAAATGAGGCACGTCGTTTCGGCTGCGGCTTCCTCGCTCTCGCAGGTTTTGCGCACGCTGCTCGGTACATTTATCTCCTTCAACGACAGCGCGAAAAGAGCCTACGGAGTACCTCTTATGCTTGCCAAAACAGGATCGCTCCTTCGACTACTCGTGCAAAAAGTCTCGGTGAAATTACGCGGCGCGCGGAAACATCACTGCGCACAACTCTCGACATGAGCGTGCCGCGTTGCGGAGCAATTTTCGATGAACGAGCCAACGCGTGATCATTTCGAGCAATAACGCTCCGATCGAGGGCGACAATGAGATTATCGCAAGGCGGCTTGCGCGATACTTTCACTGAGATGGTTAATTCTTTGAACACGAAACTGAAATGTTCTTTCGGTGCTGTTCAATCGCTGACGAATGCACTGGCGCGATCGATTGTTAACGTTCGATCGGGGGATATGTGCAAACGAGAAATTAGCTTCGATCATAGATAACCGCCGATCTCCACACGTTTGAATCATAGTTCTGCGAGGCATGCGGGCGCGAGAGCGCGGTGCCGTTCTCACGCGAGACTTTTACCCGAAATTGGAATCTTTCGCGGGGACGGGGAGGAGGCGCGGGGATACATGGTTGCGCAACATTGTCGGAAAGTTTGTGTTAAGCACCAAATTGAATCGCAAATATTTCACGATACGGCGCATAAGACGTATAAGTTTTACGACGCATCTCAACGCAGATACGATGTGTTAATGGCGATTCGACGTACATTTAACGATCGTGGCGTTTACAAACGCGCGGCCGCCCGCGACCCGGAATGACAATCTTCTTCTTCGCGGAGATCGTAAAACGTTCGAATTTCCCCGGATTCTTTCGAGGGGGACGGTGATTCACCCGATTACGTGCTCGTTACTTCTCCGCGCGGGCGCGCCGAGAAAGCGGCGGGACATAATCTCGCCATCGTTTAAACCGCCATATCCGCGGCCACGCCAACGGGGTTAATATCGCGCATATATCAGGTCGCTTGATCGTCGTGGGTCCTCCCTCTTCCGGAATAACGTACTTTAATCCCGCCTGCGAGTTGACGCGTAAGGACGATACGGAACTAACTGGACGATTGCGCAAAAAATCGCGCGAGCCACGTCGATCTAACCGGACGCTGCTTGCGGCAGCACGATTAAATCGCCGTGGACGAGGAGAGAAAGAGGGAGAGGATTCAGCCTTTAATAATCGCATCGATTACGCGCCGCCGTCGCAAAAACGAGCACGCGGAACGGCCGACGCGTTCTTTAAGTGGGTGAGAGAGCCCTGGGTCGCTATATAGAGGTGCCATATTGCGGCGCCGACTTTGTGAGAACGCATGAGCCCCGGGGACCCGGTGGTGTCTTCCTGTACTTTACGAGACAAGGAAATTAGTTAAATGTGTAATAATGCTCGACGGGGGGTGTCGGACACTCTCAAGAGACGCCTTCCTCCTCCTTCAGCGATATTCACGTGTCTCCTCGTCTACCGTCGTCCTTTTTTTCCTCGAGATCCGTCGTATTCCTCCCCGCTGTCTTATTCCTCCCTCTTCCTCTATCCCACCCGTCTCGCTCCCACGTGCGCGATGCCAAAGCCACGCCACTGTCGTCTTAGCTGACCACACGTGGCGAGCTAAGCTGTCTCTTTTAACGCTCGGTCGGGACACTAAGCCCGAGAATCGTTTAGGCAGCTCGTTGAAGGTCGATAACAATGTAACCCCCGGCATACCACGGGGCCGCACGCGGTCACGTCACGACCGCCCCTCGCACTTTTCCTCGGCCAAGACCTTCGCCTGAAAGACCCCGAAGAGTCTCCCTAGTGCGACGATCAAGTAGGGGTGTAACTCGCCTCTATGTGTATGTGTTTGTGCGTATGTGTGCGGGTGTACTATCTTTTTTCTCTTCTCTGTGGCCTCTTTTTCTCGCATTTAAGATCGCCGATGTCACGTCGTAAAGGGCACGGAGGGCGATCGTTAAAAATCTCGCGAGTTTTACGAGTATGACGACTGAAGTGACTTTCTACATTCCGGATTTTACGACGGAATCCGTCACCCGAAATTATGCGGCGCGTCCGCGAAAAAATTAAAGAAACCTTTTACGGCCGTTTGAATGACATTCTTATCAATTTAATCTGCATAATCGCATAACAAAGTAGGTGCCGTCTCGCCTGCCGTTTCCCGTCGCCTCGCACGTACGATTCCTTTGCGCACGACCACGTCCTTAACCGATTAATAACGAAGAAATATGCGCGAGCAAGCCATTTATCGATCACGGAAAAAAGCTGCTATTCGCGAAAGCAGTAATTACCATTCAGTTGTAATTAATTACATTGCGTCGATCTAGTAGATTTCGATTATCGCGGCGTTACAGAAATCGCGCGGCCTCGTACGCGGCGATACAAGTATTAATTGCAAAACGTGGTACTATCATTATCAGTAATTACGATCTGGCTCAGAAGTCGTATTTCTGGAGTAAATCCAATGTTGGTTAACCATGGGTTATCTTAATTGGTCGATGTCGAAAAAACTGAATTCGTCGTCGGCAGTTGCAGAAATACCTACGCCCGATCTCTCTTTCACATTTTTATACGTCTAGCGCGATATATAACTTGACTATCGCGCTATCACGAGCAAAAGAAACCGGCTTCATCGTCGCGAATTACAGAAATACCTAGTCTGACCTTTCGTTCGCGTTTTAACACAGTGCGCAGCGGTAAAATAGCCTCACTATCGCGTTTATCTCTTAATGGACAACTGGTGTCCCATCAAACCGCACAACGCAATTAAGCAGTTTGGGAATCCGGTTTCACAAAAAAAAAAGAAAAGATACTACGATGTGTTAATATGCCAGCCGACTTTAATTAATCCATATGGCCAGATAGATTGCATTGTCCAGATCCGCGTGCGGGCTCGTTTTACGCGATATTTATCGGCGTAATTGAAACGTTCGTGCGCGGTGTGACATCTGAGCTTAACCAGTTTTTCTTTCTGTTTCAGGTAAGAGAGACGGACCTCCCATTGCAGTATCGCGTACTCGAGGTCGATCGCACCACTTCGAGGTAAATCCTGCGAGGCTCGAAGGATATGCGAACAGCACTCTTTCCCCTCCGATCCTCCTATAGAGAGACCTTATCCTACAGAGAAATCCTTTTCTCGGTCTGAAACCTAATATAAGGCAGCAAAGGTAACGTGCACGCGCGTAGCCATCTCGCAATCGTACTCGCGAACAGGCGGAGGGAAAGAGAGGAAGAAAAAGCAGGAATCCGACGAGTTGCGTAAGGGCTGGCGACCTTCGCGATCCGAGGATCCGTTATGCTGGCCGTGCCGGTCGGAATCGGCATAGCATTATCCGACGCACTCGCGAGATCACGATACGACCCTCGAAATCGCTTTCATAATAGTCGCCGGTACCTGCGCCCTGACCGGAGCAATCAGCTCGCAAACGGTTTTCCTCGTTCGAGCGAGTTCATCCGCTTCCTTTATTCCAGGCAGATGGATGAAATTTACTCAGGGTAAATCCTACGCGAGCGATAGCGCCCTCGTTGGCGTAGGTAGAGGAAACGAGGCGCTCGATGGGCTCGATCGATCGATCAATCGAGTGATCCGCAAGTTCGTCTGGTCAAAGGCAGTCTGCGGCGTGTTCTTACGCGACGTACAGCATCGTCGCGTTATCGTTTATCGATCCCGCCGTGATTCACTGCGTAATTAATCGCGACCTGAACTTTTCATTCGGCCGAGCTAATTGATACGATCGCGATCTGCGAAACCGCGCGAGTTCGTCGGCGCAATAAGAGCAGCTGGATTACCATTACATTGTTGCGTCTCGCTGGTCGATCGCTCGCACGTTGACTTTCAGTACAATCGGCCGTATCTCCGATCGATCTCCGCGATTTTTTCGTCCCGGCCGCTTCGTAGTCGATAGAATCACCGATGCGGGAAAAACGCGCCGCGCGATTATTAATAGATGGACTTGAAATAACAATCAGCAATCTGTGATTCTCTTTCTCTCTTCGTCGCGATCCGTATTAAATTATCCCGGCTTTGTTTGCCGATCGTTTGTTGATCACTGATGCATGTATACGGACAATGTGGCGATCGCAATTAACGAACGCGGAGGAATCTCGCTACTTGGCCCGCATGCCGCCCGTTCTCTCTTTTGCACCATGCGATGCATCGCACCATTGTATCCTATGAAACGAGAGAAAGAGAGAGAGAGAGAGAGAGAGAGGGGGGAGGGAAGTAACCCTGACCGTCGGCAACAACCCGCCAGTCATCGATTCATGATTTTCCAACGTCGTTCGCTAAACAATATCTCTCCTTGTACCTACCGAGCTACTCTCGTCTCCGAGCCGATTCCGCTCGATACCATCTGCAATACGTCTCGCGGCCTCGTCAATCGTCGCACGGCCAGAGAGAGGGAGAGAGCCAGACGAGGAGCTTGGCGTGTACTACCACGTGTATACACGTATGTACGTGCGGCATGTGTACTCGAGGAGAACGAGATATCGGACACTGACCCGCGCAACGAGCCGATCGGCATCTTAATGGCAGATACATTATATTCTGTCGGCCACTGCGCAATCAGAACCCTGTTAAACGGAAATAAACTGATAAAGTAATGGATCGTGGCTGTGCTGGTCGCGACACGTCATTAGCATGGATTCCGACACGCGTGCAATGATTCAAAACAGATTCTTTGCGGCATTCCCTGCGCGGCTAGATCGAGTTTCTTCTTCCCTAATAGATAGACTCTTGGAGAAGATTCCAGGTGCTCTTTACTCTACTCGCGTAAACTTTTGGCCATCACTGTACGATGAAGAGACGGTAGCATTGTGCTCTCAAAGGCAGTTTATAATATGCGCAGACGTTTCTCATATCTTTCTCGGTCGGCTCCCCAATCTTAGATACAGCTTCGCGTACATCAAGCGCAATGCTACATAGTTAGATTCTGGAAGCCCTAAAGAAGGCTAGTCATCGGTAGCTAGGTGGCCAGTTAGCGGCAAAGTGTCGTGTTTGCGTTGGCTCGTCGTAAACCTACCGGGAAGAGGGAGCGTGAATTGCCACTGTGAAGGAAGCCGCGCCTATCCTCTCGTTACTCTTGCGCCTATTCTCTCTTCGTTCCATAGCACGCGTCGCTAGAGGATCGCAACTGTCAGAAAATCAACACCTCTGGGAAAATGATCTCAAAATAGTCCCGCACGTCGAACGACATTTCACTTTTTTCATCTTTGTTTTTTCGCAGACGCCAGTATAAATCTCGATAATTTGTCATCGCGTAGCTGCATTAGTTTAGGATTATGAAGGTAACTTGCAAACAAATAAAGGAGGCAAACACACACACGGACGCAGGCGTGCACACGACGATGCTCTAACTTAACATTTATTGTTTTCTCCGTGGCCGTTCCTGGGGCTCGTTCTCCGCTGCCTCAGATGGGCCGAGCATCGCGCTTTCAATTAACGTTGTGTCAGCGCATCAGCCGCCGGCGTGGCATGATCGTCCCGGCGATCCACGTCGAAATATTTTCGGTCAATATTTATGCAAAACGGACCGGCTCTCCTCATCGCCTCTTCTTTCTTCGGAGATGTCGGAAATATGGTGATTAAGATTGGCCCGTGCTTCCCAAGTAATCTTTCGAAGCAATTAACGTGTAAACAACACGACACTGTTGCGCGCACCCCTCGTTTGTATCGATCGCTGTTATTCCCGATAGCATGGAAATTTGCATAAAATTAATACGGAAGTGTACTCGCGGCGCGTCGAACGTCCGAGCGCCAATTTTCGTATGGGGAAACGACATACGGTGTACGGTATGGGAAAGGTAAAATCCGTCTGCGGTCCCGCGCTTATAATCAGTTTGCCGGCAACGTACCGTTCGATTAGCACCGTTAGTGGGCGTAGCCGGAGCCTGTTTATTGATAGCATTATCAGCTTATTCTTTGACCGGTCCGGGAACACCGAGGGACACGATTATCCGAGGAAGTTACGCGATCGTGTCACGGCAACGTGGAAACTGGTTCCCTATCGAGCGCGTCGTATAGCCGCGCGTGCGTGGCGATTTCCTGGCTGGATTACCGATGATCGCGACTCTCTTAATCGACCGGCATGGCGAGATTTGTGGGAAATCATCCGGAGCTGGCGCCCCTTCTCCGCGTCCGTACATGCCATTCGTCATACCGATGAATCTAATCTGCGCTAAGCTCTCGTAATGCGTCTTTCAGAACGCCACGCGGACTTAAATGCGCAGTCGTTAACATCTCCGCGTGATTTAGAGCCATTTTTCGCCGTCCCCCGAGACGTATACCTACGTCACGGCTGCTGAGATAATTACTCCACCGTTGCGAGCTACCTCGCGTCGATTTTCGCAGACGTTACGCACGTAATCTATTATCTGCGCCAAGTCCTTCTCTCTGTAATATCGATAAATTGACAGTGACTACACGTGATAGCTTGTCGATTTCGTTTCGCGCTAATCGAGTCGGCTTCCGCCGCGCCGTCTATTTGCGGAAGCACGCGATTCGCCACATAATTCCACGTAACTCGATTTACGATCCAATTACTATTTAACAACGTGTGCCTCGCATGCGATTAATCTCTTTTTTCGGCGGCGAAGAAAAAGTTGGGTTCCATCTGTGCGGGAATGTAATGAGCGGTTCACGGTCCACTTTCGCAATTTCTTCGTTCATCTGCGAAGCCGTGCTGCTCAGCAGCGAGAAAAATGTCCACTACACGAAAGTCACGGTACCGCGGGCTCATGAAAGTCGATGAACCGGCCGGCGATTCGCTCGACAGTGTCGAACGACCAAGGCTACGACAATTCCGCTCGCGAGCACGACTTCCGTTCCACTCGTTCCAGGCGAAGACACTCGCAAAGTATGCCCTAGGTTGCGTCGCGAAAGTATTGGCATCGATAATGGCCCCATTTGAAAATCATATTTCATGTGTTGTTTCGGCAGACGCGAGTCGGAAACTTTAAGTATCCCTGACAACGTTGACACAGCAGAAATTCTCTCACTACGAGAAATGCATTTGTGCTTATCAGCGCTTATCAGAGTCGCAACTTGAGCCTCGGATAGCAATCCGGCAGTATTTGTTCTACATCGAAACGTGTTTCCGCGTAACGTGTAGGTAATAGAAAGCGCAAAGTTATTATGAGAAGCTCAAGGCACGCAGATAACGACGTTAGATACGCATTATGAATGGATACGTAATACACAAGTGGAATTCGTTTGAGAAAGTGTTTAAGATGATGAAAGAAACGATACCTGGAGCAAGAGTAGATGCTAGAGTATAAGATTCGTGATTGTGTTAGTCGCCGGTTTTAAAAACACAAAGAGTACGGCCGGGAATATAATAGAACAAGACAAGCTGGCATTTGGAGAAGTTTGTGAAGGAGCAGATCGAGGTTCCTGCCACGTGGGGATGAAGAGTGGCCCTGACGTTTTCTTTTTGTGCTCACTGTCTTCTCCGTGCTCATCCGCTGGCACGTCCGCTCGCGATAATCCTTTATCACACGAAACCTCGCTCGAATAATCCGTATTCATAAACGGTGGGGTCATTAGTGGCTCCTTCGTGCGTGGGTAGGGCGATAATCGGAGGCTGCCGGAGGTGGTAGTCGGTTAGAGACGAGGTGGAAGGAAGATGGACACAGTCGGCGATGAGAAATGGTGAAAAAGGAGGAAGGACGAAGGGAACGTGGACGATTGCTCCTTGTAAAAATTGCCGAGGCGAAAGATGAGGCGGGATTTATGTCGTGAGGGCTTCTCGGACGCGGGATTCCGCGCGATCTATCAGTATCGAGGCGATCGTTTTACGTGCCGATCCGTTCGCTTGCGGCCTGGACGTCGCGCGCGTGTCGCGCGCCGATTGGAGATACTTCGTAACAAACTGCAGCTTCGGGTTACATGCGCCATTACTGTCGCAATAATTAGCCGAGGGAAAATGATACGTTAAACTGGTTACCGATATGAGCTGCGATACTGTCGCGTGCATCCACGGCAAGAGCGGCTGACGAGGCATCTTTGGCCGTACGCGAAATAATCGAACGAATGGGAAGCTATCTGCGCTGATCGCTTTAGGATGGCGAAGAGAACGACGCGACGAAGACCGCGGAGATCAGATGCGATGAATAAACGCGATTAGGAACGAGTTCGTTTAGGCGGATGACGACATCTAGCCATGATTAATCTAATGCATCGCATCAATGCGGGGATGGATCGTGCGGCGACGTGATGAAAGTAGTAATCATTCGACAGCAGATGCTCGTTTTAACGATAATGAAGCAGATAGGAAATTCGTTAGTATCACACGCGAGACGCATTCTCAAACGCTTTATCGCGATACGCAAGGATGCGCAAACGTGTCAAACGAAGGGTGAAACGGGAAGAATACGAGAGGATACACAAAGGAAATAAGCGCGAAGAAATGAGAACCGGTAAAAAAGGCGAGAGGGAGACACGGGTAGCGGAGGACGGATGAGCAGCCACGAACGAAGTCGTACGTACCACGAAGAGCAGTGCGGTACATAACGACCATCTCGCGGGGAATCTGGATTTCGAGCAAGCTCGTAAGTTCAGCACAGGGGGGACGGGGAGAGCGCACGGTGAGACAGGAGCGAGGGTGCAGCGGTAACCCCGTAGGTGTTACGTAAGATAGGTGCTCTTCGTTTCTCCTACCTCGTCAGGGGTATCCTTCTTCCCGTCGTGCTCACGCCCGTACTCATCCTCGTCGTTCTTTCATCCCCCCGCATCCTCTGCACCCCGGGCAAGGCGCGTCATAACTCAGGGACATCACCATTCCGTGATTACGAGTCATTAAGGGGCCGCGAACCGGTCGCTACAGGCGTACCCTTTGTGCATATACCACCGCGAGTGTGTATACGTGCATGCGCGCGCACGGTTGAGCTCTAACGCGGCAACGTACGTGACGCAACGTATGCACGCGCGCGAACCACTCGTGGCTCGCGGCTTAACTTTCAGCCGGGCCATTCAGCCCGAGCCCACGGGTTCACCCGGGCTCGGGTCATTTTTTAGCTTTGCTCGCTGCGGGAGTTCGTGCCTTCCTCTCCTGCCCTCGCTCCCTTTCGCTGTTCTCTTCTCCGTTCTTTCTTATCGCTCTACTCCTCCGTCGCCCACTTTCCCTTTCCCCCCTTTCTCTCCGACTTATAGCGCGGGGAGATGATTTCCGCACCTGTTCAGGTTTTTATTGACACGCACGTACGCCCGCCGAATCGGGATCGGAAGCCCCGAGTCGCTTTACGCTCTCTCGTTACGACCTGCTTGGCACGTCATTTCGCTCGTCGCTTCCGCCTCTGTATCGCGTGACACCATTGAAATGCGCTTCGCCACACAGAAAAACACAAATTCCATTACTCTTGCGGCCACCTAGATAATCCATATTACTTTATTACACTGATTTTCGCGGTTTTTTTTCTCTCACCAGAAAAGTTAAAATTTTTTGTCAAAATACATTATATTAGGGGTGTGATTTAGTTTTGAGGGTTTTTTTTTTCAAAAACGCATGTATTTAAATATGATAATGAATGAATACCTTAATCAAAATATTTTCCTTCGTTTTCTATAACTTTTTCCCATCTTTCTGGCAAGAGATGGATTCCACCACGATAAAATGACTCTTCTTTTCAGTTGATCCATTCGTCGACGAATTTTCGCACTTCTTCGAAATTATAAAAGTGTGTATCCTCTAAAGCGTGTTGCATCGACCGGAACACATAATAATCGCGTGGAGCAATGTCCCGAGAATACGCGGGGTGCGGTAAGACTTGCCATTCAAGCTCTAATAGTGTTTGTTTCACTGATAACGCAACGTCAGGTCGAGCGTTGTCATGAAGAAGAATCACTTTCCATCGTTTACTCGCAATTGGTGGTCGTTTTTGGTCCAATGCTTGCTTCAACTTGTACAATTGGTGTCGATAACGATCAGCCGTGACAGTCTCATGCGGATTTAACAGCTCATAGTACACTATCCCACCAAATACAGAGCATTACTTTTCAACCGTGAATATTGCGTCTCGGAGTGGATGTTGATGGTTCGCCTGGATCCACCCATGATTTTCTGCGTTTCGGATTATCAAAATAGATCCACTTTTCATCCCCAGTAACAATCCGAGACAAAAGACTCTTCTTTTTTTGCCTGGCGATCAACGAAATGCAAATGTTCAAATGGCACTTTCCGATAATTGATGTCGAACCCATTTCCCTTCTTTCTGAATTTTTCCCATTTCATGTAAATGTTTCGTAACTGTTGTACGATCAACATTTAATGCTCTGGCAAGTTCTGAAGTGGATTGTGTTGGATTTTCGTCCAATAATGCTTGCAAATCTGCATTTTCAAGCTTTCTTGGTTGTCCCGAGCGTTCTTTGTCCTTCACATCAGTATGACCACTTTTAAAGCGTCTAAACCAGTATTCACACGTCTTAATTGATGGGGCAGAATCACCATAAGTTTCCACAAGAATTCTATAACCGTCAGCCGCAGTTTTCTTTTGATTAAAAAACAAAAACAACGCATGTCGAAAATGCTCTTTCGGAAGTTGCATTTTTATGATGATATAAACACGACTGTTATTGCATCTATTGCTATAATGCTACTAAATGTCATGGATAATGTCAACACTGTAAGAAACAACAGTTATCGGAAACAGCTATTGGAACAAACTGACGCTACAGCCATCTGTTGCAAAACCCTCAAAACTAAATCACACTCCTAATAATTATTACAATAATGTAATTACTACTGATAACTTGAACTGTACAAAATCATATCGTATCTTTCAGTTTGCAGAAATTTAATAAGATTCGATACGAGAAAGCGTGCGGTAAATCCACTCGGAATACTATCCAAGAAAGAAAATTCGGTAAATTTACCGATGAGATCGGTTCATCGGTAGATTTACCGAAAATTCCATTTCTTCGTGCCTGAGCTCGCGTCTTTCTGACGCATACATCTTCGCGGATCAACGCGGACAAGTATAGACTGATAAACAGGCGGAATCGGTCGTTTCAATTAAGGCAGCCCGTGCACGATCTGTACGTGCAACGAGTGCGAGATGTCGTGTCAGTGGTATCGACCTGTCGGAGAACACATCTGGGCCGTGGGGCAAGTGCAAAGAGATAGAGATTTCCATACGTTTCCTTTCCCCTCCGCAAGTCGACCGCCTTTCGCCGGTCTCACTGTGGCAATTGCTGAATATTTATACGCAGTATTCATGTTATAGACAATGAGTTGCATGTGCCCACGCGCGTTGCCGTCCCACGGCTCGTGTCACTCTCTCTTTTATCTCTCTCTTTTTCTCGTCTTTTGCCGGAGACATACCTTCACGATCTTTGGCATCTCCCGACGTTTGTTTCAATGCGATCAGAACGGAAACGCGAAGCAACGTGGCGATGTGGGGCAACGAGTTGCTGGATGCATCGATAAGAGATAATCTCAAATTTACGCGAGAGAAATCGCAGGTGGCTACTCCGGGGATGAATCCCGTAATCCGTCCTGGCTTCGAAAGGGAAAAAGTTTTTGCAAACTCGAATTTGCCGTACGAGACAAGCGTGCCCGGTTCAAAGGAGCCGCAGATTTCCCAGCGTCACACGATCGACCATTTGCCACGGTCTCGGCGCGACGTCGTAAGCGACGACGCGAGCGGACGCCACGAGTGCATCGTGATGCACACAAGAAACCATTCGCGCGCATTACACGTCGACGCGGGTGCATCCGCGCGAAGGTGCGCGGATCTACGCAAGAAACGCGCGCGGGCCGTAATGTCGCGGTGGCGAGGACGTTGCCTAATGCTCGGCTCGCATGAGAGGACCCGAGGCCTTCTTGCGACCGTGTGCGCCCGAGCGGAAGGATTATTATTTAACCGGGATTTATTAGATTTAGGTTCGCTGCCCGCTTCTCGTCGCTGCGAGTCCTAAATGATTCTCACGTGCTTAGCGCCGCGACGCGGTAAAGATTCTCGAGATTCAGGATGTGACGCAGGCGGCTGCGTGCACGTTCCGTTTCTGTGGACAGGATACGGAAGCGCGCATAATTGCGACGGAATATTAAAAAGCGATCAATTCAGGAAAAGCGGACGCAAAAAGTCGATGTGGACAAAAGTCATTAATTTGTACGCGCGATACTGCCAGCAGATTATATTTCTCACCAGAGAGCGAACAGTCATTATGAGGAACGATCGAGACGCGAGGCGCGACATGGCGTGTCTTTGCCATCGACAGCGGAGGCTGCCGGTAAATTACGGGGGTCCAGCATCAGTCAGGCCCGGCTATTAGTAAATCGGACCGCGGTTTAAGCCACAATCTAGCAGGCCGCAATTTCGTATCGCGCACGCGTTTTTGCAGCTACGGTTATTTATAACGTACAAGGAGCGCGTTCACACAAACGCACCCGTACACACGCGCGCAGAAGGCCACGTATTACGCCCTTTTTGCCGATCCGCTGGACAAAAGCCGCCACCGCCGTACGTACCCCGTCCTCCGCTTACAAAAACGCGACTTTCGTGCCGCATGTACGACCTCGTGCACGTACGCGAGAGTAAAGGGAGTCATGGAGGCCCGGATGTCGCGATTCCTGGACGTATCGCGATGTAGCGACGGCGTCCGTGAAGCATCGGGGCCCGCTCGTGAGGTCCGCTTCAACTCGCTCGCGGAAGGACAGCGTCGAAGTCGACAGACGGAAAAGAAACACAGAGAGACAGAAGCGAGACGAGAAAAAGAGGGAGACGAGCAGACCCGCGCGAGAGGATCGCCGGGACGGGAAAAAGGGACGGCAAAGCAGCACGGATATTATTTGCCATTAAAGCGAGGGACAATTTAAAAGCTATTACTATTACTCACGGCCTACCCTCCCGTACGTGTGCACACGTTCTCTCCGCGATCGCGCGGGGACTCACGGTCCCCGCGGATCGTTTTGCGTGACCGAGCGTGTCTCACGTTCCATCCCGTGTCCCCGTTCGGGCCCCGTCGCGCGACGCGCCCGATTTTCGCGGCGTTACGCGCGCGTTTGCGCGTAACGAGCGGACACCGCCACTGCCGAGGCAGAAGATGCGCGGCGGGAAATAATTTGCCGGGAACCATCTGAGAAGCTGCGAGGGAGAAGCCCATCTGTACACGCGTGTACGGCTCACTTACTGCCTGAACTCTTGCAGAAGTGTGTAATCCTGTTTGCTTTATGATAAAATAACGATTTTTACGCGCAACGCAGTACTTACGTCTACGCAGTTCGAGCGAACTTGGATAACGACAAGTTATACGAGTTTTTTTCTTCTCCACTAATCTCTTTAAAATTCTAAGCATATCTCCCGAGTGGTTCCCTGAACGAACAAATGGAAATAAATTGTATAATTGGGGCGACGGCGGATGAGTAATGATTGAGGATAGGAGGGCCCGCGGCTGCAAAAACGTCAGGAACGCCTACTTCTGGGTGATAATAACGGTGCATCGGAATCCCTTTGTAACGTTCGCGCTGTTAGAGAGGATCTACAACGAGTTGCGCGCCTAATGCATTTCTTCCGTGAATATTTCGAAGATTGCAGTACGTTTCGTTCCTGTGTTTATACAGGCACACACAGAAGATTTCCACATCTCCTTGCCTATGCGGATTGTTTCCGCCTCGCATAGTATTACCCTTCCTTCCTAGCTATCCTGCATTTACTCAAATATTTACTCATAAATCATTACGCGCGCTTGTGCATCGTCACGATGTGTTCCTCGAAACGTTCCTCGCGATTCCGTCTATCCACTTTATCGAATAGTTTCGCAACTCTAAGCGTGTATTCCTTAAAAACGACGAGGACGCGTCCACTTCTCTCACCGTGGCGGAAATAAAAGCCGCAAGAATCGACCGCGCTACCGGCCTCCGAGAGCGGCAACGGCCGTGTCGGATGCGCGGCGAACGCTCGAGAGGAACCGGCATTCCATTTAAGAACCCCAGCGAGCAACGTTCTCGAATTCCTCGCGCGGGAGATTAAGATCGGCCGCTCGAGAAAAGCCGGGTATGAACGACGTGTGCGTGCGGTGACTCCGTTAAGACGGGGAAGAGTCACGGCGGAGGGGAACGGGGAAATGAATAAGCGAAGAAAGGAAGAGAGAAAAAAATGGGGAAGGCAGAGGGGGCAACAATAAGACGAAGGAGAGAGGCCTAGGCCGGGGCGTGGAGGGCAGAAAAAAATCTCACGGGGTCGCCCCTCGTTAGTCTCGGATCCCCGAATAATGGCGTCCGACTATTAAACAAACAATAATGTGAAGTGACCGCGCGCCACCCCCGATGAAGTCACCGATGCGCGGCTGACTGCGATCCAGGATTTCTAATTTTCAGATAAAGGAAGGAAGTGATTACGGTCCCCTCTTTCACGATCCAAGCCTTCCTGTAGTCGAATGTTGGATATGAGTTTCGTAAATCACGCTTCGAGATAAGAGATTAAGCGAGATAAGAGAATAATCGAGGGGACAATATCGTAATAAAAAGGTGCCAGCGTTTAATCGATCTCTGGAAAAATTCTCATGCGCCCTCGTCAATTATCCCGGAAATTATGTCGCTTCCTCACGAAATCATGCGGCAAAGTCTGTGATTATGGACGATGTTAAAGTCAAAATGACCATGCGGAATACTCTACGATCGCACATGTGCGATCGCGACTCCGCGCGCCGAGTAAATTCCTTTCGAGGATGCACTTTCGTACCCGGGGGCGACTCGCCGCGCGGTGGGCCCCGCCTGAGCCAAATCGCACGTAAAATCCCGCTCCTAATTCTAATAGCTGCAATCTGCACCTGCTACAGGCACGTATGGCCGACCGAAGACGCTCCCGGGATGCATAACGCGCGCGCACGGCTTGTCAATAAAGACAATTTGCCTCCGAAGGGTCCCTGCGTTTAATGTCCCGAAATTGCAGGAACCGGTATTAAGTCGCGCGCATTAATTAAATTCAAAGCGCATATATTGGCATGCGCGCACGAGTCCTGTTATTAGCTGCACGAGCATCGCGCCGCGTAAACGTCGATCGATCCGTTAATTACAGATTCTTGACAATAGCCCGTGTCATGGATGCATTAAGGGCCGCAGTTACGTAGGACGGAAATGATCTCGTAAGTGTAGAGTAAGGAACCGTTATGAAACAGGCTTGCGAAACTTGACGAATCGACACTTTACCTATTTGTTAGACAAAAAGGCGATTCCACCGAATCGGACAGAAATGCTGGGCGATAAATAATTTTTTGATAATTCGTGAACCGACAGAAATACGGAGGAGAGAGACGATTTCCAGCGGTCGCCACGGTTGTAACGTCGCGAGAATAAAAGCCAGCCGGAGCAAGAAGGCGCGCGTAAGAAACGAGAAAGGGAGAAGCGCACGCGCATCCCTAATTATTTTCTGGCGTGTGCATACACGCCGAGCGATTCGCAGCTCGGCATGCTCGTTCGCGATTCGCTCGCAAGTCACGACGGCAATAATGCAACGCGGCGAGTAACACGAGGAGCGTAATGCTCTGCTCACACCGGTCACACCGCAACCTTATCCACCTCGCACCTCGAGGAAAGAGTAGAAGGACTCTTTTTCATTGCACTCGTCCTCGCGGTTCTCCGCCGTTTCCCTCTCTCGCTTCTTTCCCTCCTTCGTGCGAAGCGATAATTACGTTTGCATTAACGTCAGTCCCGCGATTCGCTCTGCGCCCAGAGTCCTTCCACGTTTAATTGGGCGACAGCGATCATAACGCTAAGGTAAGGTCGTTTCGTTTTTAGTAACGTTCGCAATTATATATTTTTTTCTTTATCTAAGTCACTTGTTCACTCTTCCATGCTGTTTCTTTCTCTTGTTTAATCGCGCCGATTCGGAAATAACTGTGTAGCACCCGTCAAGTGCTATTTACAGAAGGTGATGATCATCTCGTCGATCGGCCACCGTTCTCGCGGTGTATTTGAAAAAGTGACGTAGGTGACATTTTTACCCTCATTCCCCGGTCTCAGAGCTCAGAACGGCGTCGTGCCGCGCCGCGCCGCGCCGCGCCGGCAATACTTACACGCAGGTCCTTCGAGAGAGCGGCGATCCGCGTACACGATATTCCTGTCCGGCGAGGAACAAACCGGCCACGTAGAAACTGGGCCTTGCGAGGCTCGACTTTCGAGACAAACGGCCGATGGGCAATTAATCTCGGCTTCTCCTCTCGCTACCTCTCTTTCTCTCTCTTCTTCCCTCGTTCTCTGTTCGCGACTCGCGCGGCAGCAACGGCGAGAGGCGAAGAAAAAGGTCGTGTAAAACGGATGAAAAGTCTCCGCAGCGTCGTATCGCCGTCCGGGACACGCCGTCCAATTTGAGAGCGATATCTTAACCCGGTCGGTGGCATTACGCCGCAATAAATAACGCCGACCGGTCGCACCGGCGATATAATGCATCGAGCCGCTGCACCGCGCCGACTACTACTCGGATAAGAGATTAGTCTCGCGCGGCGTCGCTTTCAGCGTTTGCGATGCGAAATCGTCGCCGGTCCGCAGAGGCGTTCGCACGCGCGGCTCACGCCGCCGAGGTGATGTAAGCGACACGTTTCTACGACCCCGTGTCACCAAACACGGGGAAATTGCAAAAGACGGAATGCAACGGGAAAATAGTAACACCGTGGAAACATCTGACGCGCGCAATCTCTAATGATTCATTCAAGAGGCTTAAATATCCAGTTCACGTCGATCTTGTCGAAAGATGGGATGTATCGCGATAACTCGTATTTTCTGCAATCTGTAAGCTTTTTCGTATAAACAAGTGCTCATTTGTTGAATTTTTTAAGTTTAAGTCTCAAGGAGTAAGAGAAATTCATAATTGATATGAGTATAAATGCATCGTTTTATTCCGCGTGAGACTAAACGTTCTTCTGATGAACATGCCTCTGAATTCCGATTCGCTATTCACTAACGAGCTTTTTCTCTCGTTGCGTGTCGCGCCGCGGAAATCGGTTTACTCCGTTAGCACACCGCGGCTCGGAGGAATGTTGGGAAACCTTTCGCAGCGGAATTCCCGTGTGGCGTTGATAGATTTATCCCCTTGCTGCATCAGGATTGTGTGCCAAATCGCGCGAGAACGCGGCCGCTTATCGCTAGACGCACCTGCGAAAGCGCGGCCGAATTGCCCGCATGTGCGAACAGGTGCAACGCGCCTCGTCGTATCGCGTTAACTCGCTCGCTCTTACATACGTGCGTGCGTACATGCGTGTGCGTATACCGCCTACGGTGCCGGGTTATGGAACGATACCGCTGAAACGACGGAGATCGAGTTCTCTCGATCGACTTTCCTGCGTTCGTACCTTTCTCCGCGGTGCTCCGATGTTGCATGTCCCGATGGCGAAAGATCGAGAGAGGCAAATTCGCGAGGGGCCCCGCTCGTTAAAAAGACGAGCGGTAGGGCGTTTCCGGTGAAACGGATTTATGCGCGCGGTTGACCTCGCGCGTAGCGCGGCGTTCGTTATCCGAATTTAATTGCGTGCCGTACGATGAAACGAAGTGTCTATTCGATGTGCTTTAATTGCGACCGAGCATCTCCACGGAATGGCCGAAGTCGAAGGGAGACCTCGGTGTCTTTGGAGAGAGCGCGGAGGCACTACCAAACGCGGACAAAGCGGTCAGCCGGGTTTGCTTGCTCTATACGGTGCACGTCGAATAATCGGTGCTGCGATTAGGGATTTTCTGATAAATTGGGTCGCGCCATAAAAGCGCGCGCAATAAATCCTACCGAAATAACGGCTACACGATTAATTTCCATCCCGAGGCTGTCGGCGCGCAAAAGTATCGCCGTATCCTCTCGGTACCGAATTAATTCCGTTGCATAACGCCCCGATGAAATATGCGCGTTGTTCCGCGGACTCATTAGTGCCCGTATGTTGCGCAATATGAATTTAGTACGTCATTACGGTGTACATTCCGAAATGGATTTTCCTCGCCTCTGTAAAGAGACAGGGACGAATCCGCTCGCTCGCGGACCACCCGCGTTAATTGTCATTCCACGGGTGCATCCTGATGAAACGTATCGAAATATCTTGACGCGCTTCTTCATGCAGCTACAGTCACCTACGTGGCGTTCTCGGACTGTCAATTGGTCGATGCGACTAGCCGCTGCGTTCGCGATACAGCAATCTGCAGTCATAAAGTGCATCGCGTCTTACACAGTTCTACGAAACATTCCGCGTTGTCTTCCTCGATTTATGAAAGTTTATTAAATTTCGTAGTAATGAGTGACTGTACTTGATGAGCACAGTTTTCCAAAGGCTAACGAGTTTACAAAGTTCCTTAATAAATATATCAAGAACAAGAATTATTAAAAGTTTCGCACTCTTTTAATTAGGCACTCGAATGTATTCCTGGCAGAAATTAAACTGCTTCATTTCTCGGTTTCGGTATTTCAGATGTAGATAATTGATACGTTACAAAAAGTGTTCCGGCGATTAAGAGCGAGGCATAAGGATACGCGGATATGGGGTGCCAATTTCACATTTTCGTCGCACGAGAATTCGTAATAACTGTTTTATCTCGACATATTTCATTTGATTTCGGTAGTGCTAATTTCGCAGGGATCAGCGGGAGGCCGTTTCGATCTGTCGCGATGCAGTTTCGTGCGCCGCTTTCGCTCGTAATTAAGCCGGCGCGGAGCGTTCCGTTAATTCGTTACACACACTCCATCCGCACGCCGGGAAGGAGGACAAAAATGAGAGGAGGACCGGGTCGGAGCGATATCGATCCTGCCGATCGCGGCGTACGATCATGCACCGCGCGCACGATCCCATACATTAATTACGCGAATTTACGGAAAGCCAATCGTTCTCGTGCGCATACCGAAGCACCGAATTCGCCAGCGCGACCGGCCGGACGCGCTTCCTAATTAGCGAAACGCGCGGGATCGTGCCGAGCACATGCGGCGGGAAAAACAAAAGGTTCCCACGGAAACTTGAAACTCGAAAAGAGAACGAGAACAGATCGAATGAAACGAGGCGATCGCGCACGTCGGAGCTTCTCGTCGTCCCATTTCCGCCTTCTGTTTTTTTCTCTGCCGCGGCAATGCGATGCAAGAGATGCATGAGATGCACGATCGGTCGGTCCCTGTGAATTATTACCGGCATAGATTTGCATATAGTGACGCGGGGAAAGGCGTCGTTTCCATCGTACCATCGTTCCTAAGAAGGTAGGAAAGAGATGCAGAAAGCGAGAAATCGAGGGGTAGTTTGTTTTTTGGAGAACGTGGTTCGTACGAAAGGTCGAAAGGAGCACAAGAGAAAAGGAAACATTCTTGGCCGATCTTTGGAAATACCGATCCTTAACACCGACGCTCGCAACCAACAAACAACACGGACAAACAACACTCTACTCGAAACACGAAGAAATAACATTTCTTAAATTGCTTAGGTAGAAAACCAGATTTGGCAATGAGATTAACTATCAAATTAAATGGATTTGTTGTGCGGATCTGCAATGTATCTCTTGTTATTCCGTCTCTTCCGGTTTGAAAAATGAATTTTTATCGTTCTTAATTTTACTCGACTGAAAACGAGTTAAGAATGAGGTTGATTGAAAACGGTGGACCGGATGAAATCAGAGTCGGGTATCTTTACCAATCTCCTTCTCGACGCGACGTGTCGCCTTTCCAATTGGATCGCTTGCTGCTTCAGGAATGCGTCTATTACGTTTTTCCGCGAACCGGTTTTATTAAACTTTAAGCGTCGCTGATTTCGCGAACGACCCATCTGCTTGGGTCTGATGCTCCACTGATCTCCTTCCAAAATTGAATCGTCGAATGCACACGATTCACCTAATTACCCGTACAAGCGTACACGGAGCGTAATGAAAGTCGGTAAATCGCAATTTCTGCATCAACGTGATTATTAATCCACTTTCCCCTTGGTAAAGTCCCGCGATCACGCCCGTGATAAACCTTAATGCATGCAACTCTTACTCGATGCAATGTTTGCACGTGCTACACCGATTGCTTTGGGATAATTGAAGAACATCCGTCACGTCCATCATCGCAGTATTATCACGCGATCATTAATAGTTCACGAGAATCAAAAGGCCTCTCTTGGTTGGCGAATCTCGCAATACATCCGTCCAGAACTTTCAAAGTCCTGGACCGTAGGAAGCGTAATTTTCAGTCAGAATTCCGAGCAACGCGCTAGCGGAAAGCTAGGGACCGCTGACCGGATGGATTTCTCACGAGGTCCGTTGAGAAAGGACGAGATTCTCTCGTCCTCGTTGAGCGGTGGACGAGGCGAGTGGAAGGCTCGACGGAGACAGGTAGCGCGAGAGGGACACAGGGCCGTTCCGCACCGGCCGCTCTCCCGCGCGCCCACGAGTGCGGAGGTTTCACATTCCGCGAGGATTTATCGTAGGAAAGAACGTGTTCGCCGGTGTAGGAGCAGCGTCATGAAGCGGACCGTGATCTGACTACATCTTTTATGCGCGCTATATATCAACGCGCGTCGCGACGTGAGGCCGGCCGGGCGGAAGAGAGGACGACCGCGAAACGGACGTCGGTGAACCCTCTGGCCTACGGGGAGGGACGTATGCTCGTATGCGGACGTATAAACGCGTCCACCTCGCGTTCGTAAATGCACGTGCGTTACACGTGGCGGAAACGCGCTCACGACGTCGTCGCGCCGAAAAGAGGATGCGCGCACGCAAGAACGACCGGCGGCGCGGAGATTTTCATATTATTTCGGGGAATTTCGTGATCGCGATCCCGGCGATACCGCGGTCACGCCGCTCCCTCGCTCCATCTCGAAACGCGTGAGGAGTGAAGGAAGATAGATACGAGAAGGGAACGCATGCGCGGCGGCAGGGAGAGGAAGAACCGGTGAGGCCAGCTCTGGAATCGAGATGACTCGTGCCTCGGAGAGGTCGGCGAGGATCATCCGCGATGGTCCTGGCTCGCGTCCACCGCTCCGGTGGATCTGCGAGGCGGCGATTTTTACGCGACTGCGTCCTTCCGACGATACGATTTCTGATAATGCGGGTCTTTATGCGGCCGTTACAATGCATCCCGATGGAGCCCTTGACGCGAGTATGAAAATATACGTACTGCCTCGAAGCGACGAGATTCTGCAGACTGTCGTCTCGTGCTCCGTTTTCTTGTCGCCGCGCAAAACCGCGTAATGACTGCGCTTACGTCATTAATACGGATTCCAGATGTTTCGATGTCATCCCCATAGATCTCATTTCTGCAGCCGTAGAGGTGTCCAGGTGACGAGATGCACGACGTTACGAGATTCTATCGCTTCCGTCATCCACTTAACTCCATTTACGTTGCGTAACACGGGTCGGATTTAAAACCGGCCGAAGATAGAAACGGGGATTAAGACGCTGGGGGACGAGTGTTGATCGGAAGGCGACTTCCGTGCGGTGCGGTCACGACAGGTGGCATATCCCCGGTCCGTTTTGACGGGATGAATCGAGTGAAAACGAGACGAGAAAGAGACCCAATCCGATTAGGGAACGTTGTTTACCGGGGATTAGGCGAATGCGTCGGTTTCCGGATAATGATCGTACGTGTCGAGAATCAATGACGAGTGATCGGAGTTTCGAAACAGTATCCTTTTCGATTGTCGTATGTGACCTCCTCTATTAAAGCAGAAGCCGATGGTGAAGACGGCGTTATAGAGCTAATACACTGACGAAGCAGCTCGAGTGCACGCGAGCTGGAAGGTATCGCTCAAGGAGGAACAGGAAGAGAGGCAGGTCGACGAAGAACTTGAAGGAAGAACAACAACTAACAGGATAGTCGAGTATCCCCGATGAATTATCCTCGGCAAATTAATGTAAACACAAACACTGTAGCCACGTTCCGCCGACAATGGAGCCGGTAAGGTAGGCAAGAAAAGCACTCTCGGCTGAACTAACAAAACGGTCCTGTTTGCACTTGCACGTCGAGCGGAGCAAAGCTCGCCGCTCCAAGGTTTCCTCAATGAACTTGACATCAATGACTATCAGTGTGCAGCTGAGTGCACGAGCGGCATTGTACGAGTGTAAAGAGATAATTATGCCACGTATGTTGATCAGCAAACGCAATCGCGGTTTTAATCGCGTGTCAATGTCTCAAAGCGTTGAGAACGAAAGTCTTTATGGTGACGTGAGATTAATAATACTGTGCAACGCGTGTTTTCCAGAGATCTTGAGTGTTTATCTTTTCGTACATAGATTTTGAAAATTATCTCTATTAGCAATGTTATTATAGCTATTTTTCGAAGGAGATTTTTGAATTTTAGATGATAGTACTGCAAGAATCGAGAAAAATCGATATTTTTAATACTTTCCTATACACATTGTATCATCCACAATATTGCATTATCTGCAATATTGGATTTCGTAATAACTTTTTACACCATTCAGCTCATTAACGATGGATATGTTCGCAAGAAGTTTTACAACATTATGGAATTAAACGGCTTTATATTGTCTACCCTTAACTTGTACGTCATACAGGGATCTTTTTTCTTGCGATATCAACTGGTTCGCCGTTTTTCTTAATGTCTCTCTCTTCTTCGCGTCTGATCGTTCTCGCATGCCTCATTTCCTCTTGTTCTCCTCTCCAACCTGAGGCCTTTTTCTCACTCGCTCGCCGGCCTCGCTTCGCCACACTATTTTTCTTCTTTGCAATCCCTTCTCCCAACGGTAGCCTACCTTTCGAGAGCCGTAAACCTAAGCTTAATTACCAATTAGACGTAGCGCGGAGGCACGCTTTCGCCCGGTAAAATCGATTAGCTGCATGGGACACGACGAATGCTGCGCAGCGCAGTTCAGCGCGGCTTGCCGTCGCGATCGCGAGCGGCGACTACCGATGCGCTTATGCAAATCGACCGCACCGCGGAAGCCACGTACAGATGGAACCCAGGATGGCACTGATCTGAGAGTGGTCCACGCTCGTAAAGCCGATTTCGTTCGTTGATTAGGGCGACGCCGCGACGCGCCATTTAGCCGCGCACTGCCGCCTCACGATTGCGCACCTTTGCCTCACGATTCGCTTTCGATTCTTACCGAGATTCTGAACACGACGCGCGATCCTTGAGATTCGAATCTCCCTTTTTCTCTGTGATATATGTACACATGTGTGCTTGCCTCCTTTTTCCCGAAACGGAATCCGCGGACGCGCCGCGATTGTTTATCGTAGGTCAAAGCTCGCAATTTAATACTGCGTTTTTGATGATAGGATTGTCACGGCGATAGATAGCTATTTTGATAAAAAGCTCTAGGAACAATTGTTTATTTCCAAGGTCTTTTACCCAAAGTATTTGAAAATTAAAGATAAAAAAAATTTACATTACTTTTAATAATTACTAAATACCCTAATAATAAATATTCCAGTAATAAAAAATAAATGTAATAGTAAGAAAAAACGTCGCACGCGATAAATAAATTTCTTGCGAGTCGCTGGACATTATATGTACCGTGAAGAAACGTAGAGTCTACGAGATCGGAGACAACCCATTATTCGGCTCGCTGGCCGAAATATATACGAGGGTCCCGGGATTCACCGGGCGATTCTCGAATTCGACGGACTCGCGCGGCGAAAGGGAGGAGATGCCTAAGCGTGCGATGCGTGTTGCTTTCGCGTCTTCGTGCACCGCGACGGTGTACGGACCGTGTCGATGCTCGACGGCAACACGGGAACCTCGAGGCCGCGGGTATCAATTTATGCGGTGCAACATTTTCAGAACGCGCGCCGGGATCCTCATCCCGGTGTCGGGGGGTGGTACTCGCGGTGGATAGAGGCGCCGGGAGAAACTTTGTGTAGCCGAGAGGAGAGTGCCTTGTAAGACCGTGTTGGAGGTCAACGATAATTCAGGCAGGCGAATACCAGACCGGTTAACTTTCGAGCCGAAAGAACCGCGCTTAAAATTATACGCGTCCGATTCGGGCGCGCGGTTCCCTCGATCCCGCTCGTCGTCTTGTTCGTTTCGGCCGTTCCACGCTTCCCCCGCGCCCTTCCACCTTCATCTACCTTTCTCCCCATCTCTGTTTCGCTTTCTTCTTCTTCTTCTTCATCTTTTCGTAACCAGATATTGCCTCTCTCGCGTCCCTCTCGCTTTCGTTCGTTGTTCTCCACCCGCGCGATCGGGAGGACGTCATTCGCCGCGCGCAGGATCGATGACCCGCTCGAAGTGATGGATTCTAAATTATCGTGAGATGCATTTTGATTAATCCCATGGGCGGAGAGGTAGAGTAACGTGAAAAGGAAAGAGACGAACGGAGTGAAAGTCCCCCGCCGAACGAAGACGATAGTCTTCGCCTTCCGTGGATGCAGAGATACCCGAGCTCGATGCGTCCGATCGATTGATCATTCGTCAATTATCTTTCGCGGTCAGACGCTGCTCGATCGTTGAACCCGCTCGCGTCAGCTAGGTTTCGTATCGTCGTCTTACACGGCGCCGGAGTAGCAATGATATTCGTGAAACTTTATCGGGCACGATTTAATTCGATGATCGAGCAGACTAAAAAAGACGGATACCTTGACCCACCAAAATGATTGTCGATCTCACAAGTTCGCCACGAGCCCGAACAGAAGAAACGGCGATACGGATCGCGAGGGCAGAAGCGCAGGAGATGGAAGGTGGTGACGTACGTGCGCGCGAACGCGTATTCCGTTCCTCGGGACTCAATTTGTCAACGAGGATGCGTGGTTTTGTTCCACGGACCGGATTCCATTTCGATGTACGCGCGACCGGGCAAAACACAGCCAGACACCCGCCTCGGCACGCTCGCCCGATTATCGAGCTCGAGTCCACGAGCTTGGTCTCCCTTTTTCCCGCCCGCGCCCCTCCTCCTTCGTACTCCCTTGCCCTTCATCTTTTTCTCCGTCTACCGCTCATTGAGAGAGCGACTTGATTCTTCCTCGAATCGAAATGCTACTTTGCCATGCAGGCTGAGACTATTGCACGCTTGGGTTTATTGCCACAATAATCAGTTGGATTACTGTAAATCAAGTCATTACGGATTATACGAAAGTTATTATCATTTTAAATAACAAGGAATATTTTATTTCATAAATCTTAAAAATATCGTACGATTTATTGTTTACTACACGCGATTTAAATAATATCTATTATATTTTCCCTGTGGCGTATATGTTTCAAAAAATTTCGAATGAAATTATTATTTAGACTTTAATTGCGATAATTCTTTTATTAAAAATTTCTCAAAATCGATTTTCTTACTCGGTTCCCTTCATATGTTCAGAAGACACGTTGGTAAACGTAATTAAATCCGACGCGAAATAGATGTAATGGAATATTAGTCGGGATGATCGCGCGAACAAGTGGTTGCCGGTTTTGAGCTCTCGAGGATTTAAACGACGACGACGACCTCGAGGACGAGCACGAGGAGACGAGGACGTCGTATGAGATTCGCAATGAAGAGAAGTGGCAGCGTGCAGGTACGGGTGCGGTGGTGCGGGGAAAAGAGAAACAGCCTCTTTGGACGATTAAACAACTTAGGGACCGCGGGCGAGCAAAGACGCCGCTTGCCGGTCGACAGTGGAATGATTAAATAAATTAGTTGCTCGACAAAGAAGGGCAGAAGCGGGATGACTGGATGGGATCCACACGAGGGTAATCCCCGTTGAATTCCTCCTAATTATGCACGCTTTACCACCGCAGCTACCAAGCTGAGAGGAGAGGAAAGTAGGAGAAGAAGAGAGAGAGAGATGGAAGGAAGATGACTGAAGAGCGAGCGAGAAATGGGGAACGAGGGAGCTCGCCAGGCTGCGGGACAGGCAGAATGGGGTGCAGAGGGGTGCAGAGGGATGCAAGAGGAAGGCAGGACGGAAATAGCAAGAAGATCCAAGCGGGAGGAAGACGGTACGCGTCTCTCCCGTGCTGTTCTTCGGCCTGGTTCGCCTTCCGGAGCGTGCATCCCCGACTACCACTCTGCAGTCCTACCGTCGGCCGTTTTACTTACAAATTCAATAAGCATATATCATATTTAATGCACGCCCTGAGCCGAGAATGTTTCGACCGTCCTGGACCACCTTCCTCTTCTTCTGCCCGTCTTCTGCTCGCTCCAGCGTCCTCCCCCCGCGCCACCCCTCGCGTTCCGTCTCGTATAAGCGCTTGTGCAACCGTCGGAGCGCTCATCGCTCACTTCCCTCACCTTCCCAGCTTTGCACTTCTAGGCAGTGGCCGCGTGCCGGAAGTACCGGCGGCTGCTGCTTGTTGCGCGATTGTCTTTAAGCAACCCTCGAGCATCGCTCCGGCCGCGAAACGATTCTTCTTCTGTCTGTACGCTGTAAACGGCATACGATATGATGATTGAAGGGTAAGGGCAAAGGGCGTAGAATCCGCCGATCGCAGACTCGCTAGGTGCCTATGTAGCGAAGGCTGAAATTAGAATGCAGCCGTGGTTCGTGTTATATACTAGCCGCACGCGCGAGCTACGCGCGTGTAACTTGAAGAATTCGGTCGTTCATGGATGACGTCGGTGTACGACACAGATTCTTTTCGTCGGTCGAAACAATCACGGCGGAATCCGTCCTCCGTGTATTTGGGTGCGGCACGGCGTGCCGGAAAATCGATTCGACGAAGGAAAGACGCCTGCAAACAAGCCGACACACAACGAGGACCTTTATATAGTCGGAGACTTTACGATTGAATGGCCCGTTAATAGACCTCACACGTCGGTACGCGAAGCCGTTAACCAAGTTACGGTAGTGATGTAATCTTAACGCGATGAGCGATCCATACATTATCAACGTTCCATGCAAATTCAATTGTTTCATGTCTCGCAATAATTTATCGCCTATGAACGTCGAGCTGCCATTACGTAGAGCAACGTGATAATTTGCCATGTAACTTCTCGTCCGAAGTCCAACCCGAAAAAGAAGAATCATTTATCGCGTATAAATGTCATGTTACAAAGATAATGATTATAAATTATAAAGTTTGTACACGAGTGATAAACTCTTATTGGTATTACAGTAATTGCTACTTTACCAAGTAATGAGGTTTAACAACATTGTCAGAAGCAATATTAAAGAACTTATGTAAAATATTTATGGCATTTGTTTATGAAATTGGAGAATGTATAATCTTTCTATAACCTTCCCGGTGGGCATTACGAAAGTTTTCATTTGACGGAGTAAATCTCGTGACTGGATTTATGTCTCGTGGTAATCTCCATCATTCCTGTCAGTTCTCAATGTCTGGCGTGTTTGGATGTGACTATATATATTACGGAAGTTTCTATAAAGTACGACCGGGATTCCGTTACTCGTCCGACTACAATTCATGCCGACATCGCCACATGGCCTCCCCAGAACCCGTGGAATTCGATCCTGCATCCATAGAGATAAAGTGCAAGCGACAATTCCACGATGTAATAAACAAGATAAATTGCATTCTATCTCGCTTGACAAAACTCCTAGGAACTGCGCGAGATATGTTTACGATCCCTCTCGGAATTAATTAGCGGCCAGCAGCAACGTGCAACAGCCGCGATGCGGCGGTCATTACCGCGAAAGCTCGATTACTTTAAGTTTAATTAAGCTCTACAGTAATTTTATACCCGATGTATCTCACGGCGCGAGGCCAAAAGTCCAAAGGGGCTCTAACACCTTCACGGGATCGGTTTTTAAAATAATCGCGTAAACTTACGACTGCGGCGATCGTTTGATTTCCTATCGCCGATAGCGCGACGCGAAGCTAGACGAACGTGTTGGCGACTTATGTGTCTCTTAAATTACGCGATACGGAAATTGTGCTCGTACGTTGCAACATTTAGGAGCCAATTATCTCTCAAATTTGCCTGCTATTATCGCGGGCTACATTGGCACGTATCGGAGCGCGTAGTCCGTCTCTCGAGATCTCCGCGGTACGATCCCGCGACTTTCCGCTTCGCGTTTCATACACACGTGCATGCACACCATCCGCCCGCGATCCGATCCTGACCGTAATGCCTACATCCAGTAACACGCCATTGTTGCTTTCATACGTATGATCGTTCAAGTCCATCTTGAACGTATCGCACACGTAATGCTCGTAACGCGTGCGCCAAGCGATTACGTCCGAGGCACAGTCGAAATCGCGAGATGCGATCCTCGGGGAGGATTGCAGCTCCGGGCAGAGAGCACCGAGCCTCGCCTCTCGGTGTACTGTTCAGCGATCCGTTAGTATCCCCCGACAGCCCCCTTGTGGTTTCCCTTCGACCGACACCTCCGCACACGACATGCGCGCGTACGAGCGCAATCGCGGCGTCGCGCACGTGTACACGTGTGTGTATCCGTGTGTATGGATATTTGTGTGTGTAGCTATGTGTGCATGAAGGTATACGCATGTACGTACTCGCGCCGAGCGCACGCACGCGCGCCACTCTCGGAGATCGTAATGCGTTACCCACGGCGGTCGGACGTTCGATGGAGAACGAGATAGCGGCACGTCGTACGGTGGGAGGCCGCGTATCAGGACATATCTACTAATTAATTTATACAGGCTCCTTCGAGAACGCGGGCCGCACTAATAGAAACAGCGTGAAGGAGAAAAAGAGGAGGTGGAGAGGAACGGACGGCTGGACGTAGCGCGCGGGATAAGCCGGTACTGCACCGCTCGTGCGTTGCAGGAGCCGGTCCCTTACTCCCTTCGAGCCGAGCAGCGAAATGGCGAAGCGTGACGGGACGTGGAATTAATTTGGCTCGTGGATAGATTACGGCGCCGCGCCGTGGGCTGCGAAGATCGCGCGGATTTCGGGATAACGATCGTTACGGGGTGGCGATCCTCGCTGGTAGTCTCCCGGGAGACTTCAACGCGTGGCAAGCCGTCTCGCGGGAACGCGGGACGTGATTCCTCAGCTATTCGTGCGCGAAATGAATCAGCGGACTTTTATAGATTATTTGTCCATCCATCGCACCGAGTTATCACAGATGTATCCGACAAGTATATTGCGGAAATTCTCAGCAGAGCGACTGACAGAAATACAGCGCGACGCCGTGCAGCCGCGCGTTGGTTAAAGCGACGAGACGGGCGTTAATGTTATTTATATCGATAATTGAGCGCAGTCATGGGCGTACTGTCGCATATACCTGCATAGGGATATGGCATATGCGTGTGTACGTCAGCGGTCCTGCACCGCGGGAGGCCATAAAATATCTTTAATGCCTTTTCGATTCAAATTCGGCCCTTAATGGCCGCAATAGGCATCCGTACCGGCGACGAACGAGACGAATCGGCCTTTGCGCCTGTATCACGATCTGTTGTGCGAGCATGGGTGTACCGAAAAAATGTGCACGCTGGCATAGTCGAAATTACGACGTTGGGACGTTCTGTATAAGCTTAATGCTTCGTGTTCTCAGGATACGATCTTATAGGGAACGTTGTATTAGTTGCATTGATCGATATATTCAATGGATACATATCGACGGCATATCGAATGGCACAAAACAGAAATAATAAATTAATCATAAGTATAAAGATTTTGAAGAGATTTTGAAAGCTCAATTATTGTATAATAATACGAAATTTGTTTCTTCACAAGGCAAACTTTTTTCTTCAGCAAAACATCGGAAACGGATTCGTCGATTGGCATAATATAATTTATGTTACTGATAAGAAGATGAGAATCAAAAAGAGGAGCAAGGATATACAGGGTGGCCCATTTTAATTTATACAGTCGATTTTTTAAAACACTAAAAGAGATACGAAAAAATGTTTCAGACAAACATGTCACGATTTCGAGGGGGACATAAGATGATACCATTGGTTTGACCTTGAATAGTCGTTTGAAGGTCACGCGAAGATCACCTTCAATTTCTTAAATTGAAACCCCAACTTTTTATTGCAGATTCTTATTCTCCATCGAAAAGTAAGTAACTTTTGTCTGAAACATTTTTTCGTATCTCTTTTAGTTTTTTAAAAAATCGACTGTATAAATTAAAATGGGCCACCCTGTATTTCTTCCTTAGAAACGCGACAGGGGTGCGTAATGCGATATCTTACGATTGGCTCGACAGTTCGAAAGAAAGAAAGAGACGCGAACGAAATAAGAAGTAGCGAATGGCAAATTCAGTTTAAAGCTATATCGACCGGCCAATCTGTAAAGGTATAGCGTGATGTGTAAAACCAGGTCCCCGTTTGGTATATCGATCGACTAACAGTCCCACGATTCACAGAAGGCAAGTCGGTGCGGCACGCGTGTCACGCTTATTATTCTTCCATTGACAGAAAAGTGAAGTAACGCGTGTGCGCTTAGAACCGTGCGTGTCCTTAAACGCGTGACATTAATCCACCGATATCTCGCAACGCTGCCGAGCCGTGTAGCATTAATTAGGAACTATTAATTAGCGTTGTATACCGTCCGTAACCAGATGTGGAAAACGCGCAAAAAGAGGTCGCGGTTTTATCAGCACGGTTTACCGTATTCGATTCACGCGCGGACTACGTAATCTACGGTATAATGCTGGTCGATTCCACGGTCATTTGTCACGTATTCTTGCGGTGTAAGTGCGCTGCTAATATCCCAGATTACACGCGTAGCATTCCGTTCAATCGCGCGCATACCTGCATTCATTATCGCGTAGCACGCAAGTATATAATCGATAGAGGCCGTGAGACTTCTTTCCCCGTCTGCGCGAGCTTTGGAACAGTTCGATACTAGTTCAACGATATGGGAACCGGTGGGATTCCGCTCGCGAAACGTACGCGGCAAGAGCGTTTAGACGCTGCGCGAGCGGACATGCGCATAATGGTATGCTCGTAATCGAGAAAGATGTCCGTAACGAGCCGGGCGGATCGTGATCGACCGTTGAAGAGGATCGACGTGGACTTCTCGTCGGACAACGTTCCACCACGTACCAGCTCAAGGGCACTCGACACCCTGGAATTCAGAACCGGTGGTGCGTCGCGCGTGCGTCCCCCGTGGAATTTCGTCATTTCTTGCCCATTGTCCTCGGCTGCCGCGAAGGAACGCGGCTTTCGCGCAATTACCGGCAAGAATGCGCAAAGTACAGAGCACATAAATTGTCGCAAAACAGTCGGTCGCGCGAAGCAATTAAGTCACGGAGAGTCGCGATCACGCGCGTCCCACGTACGAGAAGGCCGAGTACACAATCTTGCATCTCGTTGAGAGTGCTCGATGGTCCGTGCGAGACGTGCAATTTTCTCGCACCGCGTAAATGGCAACGCGAGTGCGTTTCCAGGTTCTCAGGCCTCGAAGTTCATGCCTGCACGTGTACACGCACACGCGCGCGAGAGCGGCGATACATCATCGCGCGCGGGATCGGTGCACGTTCGTGCGATTTATCATAAAACGCGCGCGGTGAAAATTCCGGCCGGAGCGACCCGCGCCGAAATTTACGCCACGCGTATTTCACGCGTGCCGACCGTTTCGAGTTGCTTCTACGAACGCGAAGAGGCAGGACCAGTCTGCTAAAAGTCGCGCGAGATCTCAGCCGCCGCCGCGCCGCGGCGATCCTGGCGATCGGGAAGATGTATCGTGGAATGCGCATTATGTAACGACGTAATAGTGTTGAAAAGTGTACGCCGGTGCTCCCGAGGACGAAGGGCGAGACGAATGCTTGATAATTTAGGGCGGTTTGAAAAGAGAGATGATTCTGGTTTGCAGAAGCATACATGAATACGTGATTTATATACATATACAAAGAAAGAGAAAAATTACGTGCAAAAAGAGCGAATTTTTAGGGAAGGGGATATCGCAGAACTGATTGAGCGTTGAAGTCGCGCGATGCGACTCGAGATATACCATACCGAGAGGGAAATGATTAGCTAATTGGCTGCACCTGTTCTCCACGAGATACATGAGAGAGCATTGAGAGTAATTACTAATAGCCGCCTAAGGATAGAGAGAGCCGGGACGAAGATTCTCCGTCGCGGAATGAGCGGATGAGCGACACTGGTTTCAATAAGGCAAGAACACGGGCCCGCAAACCGCAAGTCATGTTGGTTCATTACGCCGCCCCACGTGAGAGTAAGATGAGACTTCGAAACTAACCTAAGCCGCTCTGATGGGGTCCGCCTCGCGCGTAGCGGGGCCTCAATATAACGCTAAGGCTGCGCATAGTGCTTTACCCTGCCGCGCGCCACCCCTCCGTCTTCCTTTCTGCCGCCGAAAGGGAGAATAAAAAGGAAGCCGCGGGGGATATTCCGCAAACGCGCTGTAAATTCTTCGAGAGATTGCGTTCTGCGCCCGTACGCTTTGGGGGCATTAATTAGACCCGCATAGTTGGGCCCGTGAGCCAGGGGAACGCTAGACGATCCTCCGTCCCGCCGGAGTCTCCTTTTTCGATGGAGCGATTGCGAATCTGCTTGTCTCTCCCATGGAAACGCGCTCACGCGTGGAAAAAATTATTGCAAGGATTTACATCATTATTTTATTCCGAAAATGTTTATCGTGCATTCAGACGATAAATAGTATGGTAATTATTTAGTTTAACGGGGCAACCTCGGATGACCTTGACCTTGACATATATTATAGAGGTCACCCTCCTGAGTGACCTTCAAAAGATTTTAGCCGTCGCTCATTGTTTATTAAAAAGTTATTAACAAAAGAAGTTTAATGATTTTGCACGAATTTTCAACTGTCCACGCGAAGCAAGGACTTAAGTTTGACATACATTACAAAAGTTACCTTCCCGAATAACCCGCACTAGGTTTCACCCGTCGCTCGTTGTTTGTTAAAAAGTTATTAACAAAAAAGTTTAATGAATAGAGCATAATTTTACGATATCATATACGTTTACGAAAGAGTATATTTGATGGAATTTTACCTTTAAATCAGAAATAGGTTTGGGTTAGGTTATATTTTCCGAAACTGGAGCCTCGGACACATACGCTCGTTTTCAGCCCGCTTCGCGGGAGGGCGGGGGGAAGGGGCAACGAGCGTATGTCCGGGGCTCTAGTTTCGGAAAATGTAACCTAACCTAACCTAACCAGGCTAGATTAGATTAAGTTAGGTTAAATCACTTTCCTTCCTTCGTTCATATTCGTCGTTTATGTCTTTCAATATTCCAAATAACTACTATATTTTCGAAACTTCTTTTGTTAATAACTTTTTAATAAACAATGAGCGACGGCTAAAACCTTTTGAAGGTCACTCAGGAGGGTGACCGTGACAACATATGTCAAGATCAAGGTCATTCGAGGTTGCTCCGTTAATCTAAATAATTACCAATAGTATTCCGAGAATAAATGTTTGTTCACACGCCACGTCTCTCTTCTCTTTAGAACGTTTTATTAATTCATTGAATTATGAAGTATACGTCGCTGGGGAAATAATGTAATTAGTTGACCACTATTATATCGACGAGCTCGTCGTTCGAGATGTATAACGAGAGTTTTCCAGAGAATCATAAAGCGCGGCCTCCTCGCGCGAGTGTTGCAATGATGCCGTCCTAAAGCCGCAGCGAACATCTAACGCGCCGGTTCTGACATTACGCTTAGCTCGTCCGGTCGAGATGGAGGCCGCGCTCGCGTTATCTCCGCTCTCGGGGTTAACTCCGCGAAGGAACGCGGAGAGGAACACGAGGAAGATATACACGCGAAGAATACCCTCGGCGCGGCCGGTCAGCCGGCCCTTCCTTCTTCCCCGGCGCGGTATGATTAAATACGAAGGAGGAAGCGCGCTCACGACGAAGGCGGACGCGTCTACGATGAGTTAGAATCCACCGGCGGTTACGCCACAACCCGTACGGTTAATTGGAATTTAGTGATCGTAAGTTGCGCTCGCCGAGCCGAGCTACCACCGACCGGCCGGCCGGCCGACCCCGAAGAGTCGCAATTTCCAGATTGCCCAAGCATCGCGCCATGGCCGCTGGCCATGGGAACGCAGCGAGGGGAATTGTCCGTGGACCGTGAGCTCGCGATCTCTAAGGTCGATTCGCACTCATCGGCACTCACCGGGCCGGAAGGAGGCGAGAGTGGATGCCAGCTTACCCCGAGTTCACTCACTCACGGACGCGGAATGGACCAGTGACACGCGGAAAATAACACGATAACGAGGAAAAAAGAACCTCTTCAACGACGATCAACATCCTGGATCGTTACACGCCGATACTTACCGCGACTTAATCGTGGTGCTAATTAAACCTGAAAAAGTGCATCGCGAACTCTCGGTTCCATCGCAAGGTCGGATCGAAGGTCGAGATGGGTCGGACGGCACGTTTAGTTTTGCGATCTTCGGCACGGTCATTAATGCAAAATTTACTTCTGCTAATTAAAATGTTTACCGGCGATTTTGACGATCGTTCGGCCCTTGGTCCTTTTTTATCGCGGGCGAAACCGTCTCGGTGCAGATAGTATCTCCGTACGAGTGGCACGAGTTACTTGCCCCCTTTCTCCCTCGACGGTGTATGTACACGCATGGTGCGAGTCTCGCGCGCAAACAAAGTGATTCACGATATTAAAACGGCGTAAAGGATGTCGGGACTGTAAACCCGATGCGTGGAACGTTAAAGCGAACATTAACGCTCTCGGAAACCGCCGGCTAGAACGTCCCCGCCGCGCACAGTCCCGCGGGGATTAATGATAATAATTTCAAATTCAAATTGACAGCCGGGCTTATCGGCCGGCTCGATCCGCCCCGAAATCCCGCGTCCGGTCTCTCACGCAGAGGGATTCGGCGATACAACGTCGCGGGATTCACTCGAGGGTCGGGTATACGTGGTCGCGTCCGTGCACCGCGGCGATAGCAATCTACATCCTTAATTCCGCGGGTTGTCCGGTCTCTCGGCCGAGGCGGATTGTAAAGTCGAAACGTCAAAACGCACACCGGCCGGGCTTCTCGCATGCCCACCCACGTACGTCCCGTCTCACGTGCGCGCGTGCGACGATTCCCAGCGCGGATAAAGGTCGAAAAAGGGAAAGGGAGATGCTCTTCTCCCCTTCTTGCTAGGGTTCTTCTTTTTATCCCGCTTTTCTCAAGGAAGTACCAAGCCGAGCGTACAGAACAGATACGTTAGTGGTGAAATAAATGACCCGCGATAGCGTATCGAAATATAGATACACGGTGATGGAGGGAAAGCCAGGTAGAGAAAAAGAGATAGATAGATAGATAGATATAGCTTTATTTGTAAAGCGCTCCGGGATTGTGTCCCCTTAAGCGCATAAAAGAATACAAAAATACATACCAAAAAAAAAGCAAAAAGAACAAAATTACAATACATATCATTATTAACCAGTGATAACAGAATTAAGATAAAAGTGCACGTAAGTGTAATAAAGCCAGTAAGTACAAATGCAATACACGCAAATAAAATAAAAGCCAATAAGCAAAAAATACAGTTTGCAATATAATAAACTAAATTGATTTCGCATATAGCAAACTAAACCAAAAAGAAAAACTACTAAATACTAAATGTGCACAGTAAGAAGGTAATACAGACAGAAAGCAAAAATAAAAAAAAATGAACAAAAGTACGAAAGTAAATAAAAAGAAAATAAAAGAAAATAAGCATAAAGTACAAAAGTAAATAAAAGAAAATAAGCATATTGACGACGGTGTCAAGTGACAAAGTATGTAGGCAAGAAGCACAGTTTATAAACTTAGCAGGTGTGTTCGTCAGCAAGCATAAGAGCACGACAGAGATAGCAAACTATCCACGTTTCAATAAAGAGAGAGAGAGAGAGAGAGAGAAAATGGAGAAGACACAGGTACACGCAAAGTGCAAAGACCGACGCGTAAACGCGGAGTGAGAGGACGTTTCGCCCATCCAATCACGGCGGGTGAGATGTTTGCATTAGCGCGACGCGCGTTGCATCGTACACGTCCGGCGATTCCGCGGCGCGGCCGCGCTCGAATGCACACGCGACTGCACTCGCGTCCCGACATTGTCCATAATTTAATGACTTTATCACTCGGCACGATCATTTAAACCTGTCCTCGCCGTATTTTCGAAGCGTCCCCGCCGCTTTCTTTCTCGCGGCAATTACATTATTCGCGCGAACCGAATGCGCGAAGAAGAGTGAAATGCAGCCACGCGCCCCACCAATTTCCGTAGCGTACGATCGATCCGGGCACATGCGTCATAGATCCCTGATTTAGGCGACGGCGATATTATACGGCGGCAGATTTGCGCGAGCACGATCGCGCGCGGCGAACAATTTTGCGAGCGGGCCGCGATCGCGCCTGGGACCTGTCCATAATTTAGCGAGTTTATCGCTTATGACGATCGTTTAAACCTGTCCTCGCCGTGCTTCGACGAGCAGGGGGGAGAGGGGCCGCGAGAACGGGACGGTGAGGAAAGGAAATATTTTTCGCTCTCTTCGCCCGGCTAATTATTCGTCTTGCTGTGTCTCATACGGCGGGGGAAAAATCCGACGGGATTAAGCAAGCACCGAGCGAAATATCGAATGCCTATCGCGGCCATATTTCGTCCCCGCGGGAATATTATTATCATAATCTTAACGGGATGAGCGAGACGCATGCGCGCGCGCACGGAATGATATCGCGCCGTTTCCCTCTGTGAGATACAGTCGCGGCCAAAATCTTCCTCCATGGCAAAATTTGTACTTGACATCCACGGCGATCCACGATGGCGAGGGAAACGGTATCGCCGGCACGTAGGGGGTCAGATCGTAGATCGGCGGATCATCCGCAATAATCGGCGATTTCCAGCGATGGAATTGGCACCGGGTGCCCTTTACACCGGGATAGCCGCGCGATCGGCTCGATCTGGCGTGCGCGCGAAAACGGATTGGCGGTTCGAAGCGGATCGTGAGAGAAAATGCGCGCGCGCGAGAGAAAGAGAGAGAGATTCACCGGAAGAGGATCACATATAGCTAGGCTAGAGATTGCGGCTTTCGCGCGTGCGTCTTCGATCCTTTCGCCGCGCTGAATGCGCTACGCCTTCGCTCACCTAGCGCGGAATCGGTACCATCTGCGTACAATTGCTAACGACGATACGCGGCTTCTCCGCACCATAACGACTTGTAACGACTCGCCAGTCATGAATAACGCTTAATTAAGCTGGCAGTTTGCGTGCGGCCGTACAATCCGTCGCGATCTCCCTTTCGTGGCTCTGCCTTCGCGATTCTATCGCCTCGTGACTGCTAGCTAAACTAGTTGAGGATACCGAGGTTGATGAAACGCGTATCCAGAAAAGTGATATCAAGTGGATCGATATTAATGCTTCTCGATACATGTTTCTTTTTGTCTTATGGTTCTTTCTCTAGCTCTCTCTCTCTCTCTTTCCTTTGCTGTTCGCCCCGCAATCTGCGCCGTCGGTTCTTCGTGCGCCTTTTGGAATGAGAAACCGCGGATTGCTACCAAAGACGGTGGCACGCGTGCGCGGACAAGCAGAACTGAAAAAGAAACAAGCGATAGGTAAGAGACCGATGCAGCGGGAGAGACGGTAAGAGGGCGAAAGAGACGGGAGGAGCGCGGGATAAAGAGACTGCGTCGATGAAAAACTGGGGCTGACATGTTAACGGCCAACAAGAAGCCGACTTTATTGGCCGTAAACGCAGCAATCTCTAAGCTGGTCTTACCCTAGTCTGGGTCTGACGCAGCAAAGCCGTCTCGGCTCGCGATGTCCTCTTCTCTTCTTTTCCCGCGATCGTGCACGCCGATCACGTCGCCGTCGCGACGCCGGTATCCCCGGCGGCCGAATCAGTCGCACGAAACGAAAAGCAAATTACCCCGCATTTCCGCCGGTAATTGCGTCGTTATCGTCGAAACCGGATGTTCCCCGAGCGGTCGTAACTGTGCGATTTTTCGAGATACAAAGTCCAAGAATGCATCGCGGCACGAAGCAGAACGACGAGTGGGGAAAACCGACCGTCGAGACGATTTTCCCACCGTTTCTCGTCCCTCCCGTCTTTCCGTTTCTACCTCCGCGCGTATCTACCTTTTTTCTCTTACGTTACGAAGATTGCGGGGGACAATTCGGGTCTTCGTATCAGTCCCGCGTGTCGAGAAACATCTGTCGGAGTCGCGGCGTTATCGCGCCTCGTGGAAAACCGGTTGCCGTATACCAATTTGGAGTGTTCTCTCTCTCGGGGAGCGCCGGGGTGAGAGCATCAGGGAGAGAAAGGAGAGAAAGAGAAAGATAGAGAGTTGTCGAAACTCGCGCGGCGGTATAATGTTATTAAAAAGAGCCGTGTCCGCAGGCAGCGCGCCGCGCCGATAACGCCCTTTTAAGAGAACGCGCGAGCGACTCCGGGAGTCTTAATTGCGACTAATATAGATGGGATGACCCGAGCGGAGCCACTCGTGGATGTCACCGGGCTGGACGCGGTCGGTTAAGTTACGGCGCGCTGATTGACCGGAAATATTTCACGAGTCGGGGTTAATTAGTCCGTGAACGTCGGGCGCTCAAGGCTTCGATGTTGTAACGCGCGCTCGGATTTTTGCATAATTGCCGACGCGTCCCGTGATTATAATCGCGTCGCTTATTTATTCGCGAGGGATGTCAGGTGGGAGCGTCGCGCGTTTAACGGCACGCGTGCGCCAGCTCATTAAGGATTTCCTTCGTGGATGAAGCGCGATGCGCAGCGGGCTGTACCGCGCGAGAACCCCGTCGTGCTGCCCCGTCAGTTCCCTGGATCCCTCCTGGCAAAACGGCCGATCGTCTTGCGCAGCGCGTTGATTAATCCACCTTTATTAATACTCCGCGTTTTCCCCCTGAAATTCGAACCTCGGCATTGTGAATTGGAAAACGACGGATAATGAATTTTAATTAGGTCTCAAGGGGCGCTTTATCCGTTCGCATTAGCGCGCGTACGCACGCTACACGCGTGCACACTCAAGAGAAATGCGTTCCCATCCAACACCTGTCGCCGGGAGGTTCCACCATCGTGATTGTGTCAGGGGCTATGGGTTCTGGGAACCTCGGGATTGAGCTATAAATCATTATTCAAATATTCTCGCTCGTTGTTCGATCTAATTATGTCGGCTTCGCGTCGCCTCGGATTGCTCGCGATGAATCGCGCGTGAGGAGCAAATCTACCGGATCGCATTTCGGCTTAAAACGCTTAAAACCGTAACCGAAGCGGGCATCCGTGGCCGGTTCGCCGGTGGACGGAGATGCGTAACGTCGTGCGTTTCGTTACGCTTCCCGACGACATGGGAGCGACAAACTCTCGGCCGGAGGCGATCGCAGACTCCTCGCGCGAGTTTTATGGAACAAAGTCGAAGCCGCGCTGAAGAAGAAGGGCTCACCAAACTGCACCGCGCCATCTGAGACTCGTTTTCGCACGCGTGTATTCTCACCGCGAGCGGAATCGGCCGCGTGTTCTCGTGCTCGTCGTGCCGCCAGGTATGCGATCGAGCAGTGCGTAAGGTCGTGCGGGAAGAACAGAACACTCTTCTTCCGTCGAGCACCTGTCGCCAAACGGATCGGCCACCACCCGTACGATCCCTCGACGACCTGCCGACAATCCGGTCCCCGCTCGGTCCTAGAGGCCGGAGGCGTGTGTACGCGCCTCACGGGCCTTATCTCGGTGCTGCGTGACATGATGGATCGGTGCATTAGCGTGCTGATTAGGCCCTCTTCGCGAGTCGTCCTCTCGTGTAACTCACTCTTCATTCTTCTTCCTACGGTCGCGCTCTACGAGGTCTCTCTTATTCCCGAAATCGACTCTACGGTTTTCTTTTCGCCCTTCGTTTTCCAGTTTTCGTCGTCACCGTTTCTCTATGGGAATTCTCTATGGGAATCATTAGAGAGAACAGAAGGGAATTTGTATCGTGAAACGACAGCTGGTGATTTGACCGTGGACTGCGATTTGTCACCGCGGGGTTTGTGATCACAATTACTCACATCCGCAGATTATTCTGCCTGTTTCCACACAATACTCATATCGTTACGTTTCGTTTCTACGAGCGGTATCCTCGGAAATGTTACGGGTCAATCGGTTTAAAAAGTTGAAGAACTTACAAAACTCACAATCTCCGCATATTATTACTGTTTGATTCAGGCGTAATTGCGATTCGCATGGCACAATATAATAAAATCCGACATTCCTTCGCCGGCAATACTTCGCTGTGATTTCGCAACGAATAATCGGCAAAGAATTGTTTATAACGATGCCAGGTAAAATACCACGTGGTAGACGTAGTACTATCCTGATATTCGCGCGCGCGTGCATCGCGAGATGATGAACTTTGGTGTGAGATGTCGGGGTGAAGAGGAGAGTAAAGCAATCGGGACGTGAGAGAAGAAGCCGATGTTCGCCGTGGGCACTACGGCGAGAAGAAAGATCCCGTGCACCGACGCGCGAGATTGACCAATTCCACCCGGTCTATCTAACATCTGCTAATCTCGCGTATATGGCACCGAGTACTTGCCCAACAAATCCGCCGCTGGATGCAGGCGAGCACCCGCGCGTGTGCAACATAAATAAGGGGAATCGAACGCGCTGGCGAAATGTTAAACCTCCTAAACGTGTGTGAATATGTACGCGTACACCGTAAATGTCAGTACCGGGCGAACCTTTCGCGGAGATGTGCGCGCACGATCGTGCACCACGTCGTCGGGGGAATACAAATTTCCTCGGTCTCGACGTAGGATCGTGCCTGTCGATATACGTCCCGTATATCGGAAATCTGGAATCCGCCGACCGCGGCGGTATTAGCGGTGATCTCGCGGTAAAACATTCCCGCGGTATGTGCGCGGGGCGACGGGGTGGTATATTATATTGCGTCGCGGCGCGATAAATCACGCTTCGCGCGCGCGTGTGCTCCCAGCTCGCGGGTTGATGCACGCGCGCGGAAGGAGTACAAATTCGCGAATTAATTGAATTCGCGTCGGGCTCCGGGATGCGCGAGAGGAATAAACGCGTCGCTGGCAAGGAAAGCTCGAAAATACATTAATTTTCTCGGATGCCATCGAATCCTGTTGACGATCTTGGAGGTGATTGCGCAACGCTGGCTGCGTGGTGACGTTCCTCCGAGGCGAACGATCGCTCATGTTAATCTAACGTTTCTCGATGCGGCAGGCGGGTATTGCGGAATAGCGATTCGCGATATCACTTGTCGGAACCGATACCACTTTCTCGATGCAGCGTTCATATTTCTCTGATTGTACGAACTCTGCGAGATCCATCCGTGCACGTTACGTAGTCGATTCAATACACACGTGCGATAAGATGGAGCACACGAAGAAGACGATAGGCACGGAAATAAAAGTAAATCAAAGCTGCGTCGGGTGTAATTCATCATCCCGGTGATATTAATGCGACTGCAGGCCACTTTTGCCAAAACGTACAATCGGTGCATCGTATGTACGCGCTTATATGCGTAGCCTGTGCTCGTACTGTTGCTCGTCTGCGATGAGAGGAAACACGAGAGAGACAAAGGAAGGGAGAGAAAGAGAGAGCGTGTGTTTGAATATATAAAGAAAAAAGAGGCAAAAGAGAGGAAGAAAGATAGAGAGAGAAAGGACCCAGGGCCTCGGGATGTTTTCGCAGATGAGAGGCGATACCACGAGGACCCTACCTGCGCAAAACTTTATTGATGACGAAATACGCAATCGGTGCGATCTACCACCGCGCTACGTACCTTCAATTATATATAAATAATTAACCTCCCGTGCCGACAGAGTCGATCCGGCCCAATTAAATCCGGCGCGATGCAAATCGGTCGCATAACGTTCGACCGAACGACTTTTGCCGATGTTTTACGGTGGAAACGCTTCGTCGGGCCACCCGATGGGAAGATCGATGACAACCTTGAATAATTAGCCTGTGGTACGCTCTTCGACCGGCAACATCCGCGGGCTTTTTTCCTCCCGAGATTCTCCGGTAATTGACAGGGAAAAGGGAACAAGACACGTTTCCCTTCCTCTTCCCGTACCCGTCGGCGAAATTCCTAGAAAGGCTGATTTTACGACTCGCGCGTCCGCATAAAGCTAGGTCCCTTAAATTGACTGATTTTATTACGCGGCCGGAGGCGCGGTAGAGTCGGCGGAGCCTGCGGGAGGCTGGCGATTTTGAGATTCGCGAAACATCTCAACGCGGACGGATGTTACGATGTTAAATTATGCAAATGACGTTCGTCCCGTCAGGCTTTCCCCGGCTAACTATCGTCTCCTGCGCGTTTTCCACGGCCGGAGAGAGGAAACGCGCGTAGCTCACGCTCATTCGAGACGACTTCGCCGATTAAGGTACGTGGAATCGGCGGCATCAGCAAGTGCCGGCACGTTGCGGCGAGCAAGCGGGCAACTTCTGAATTAAAACGCGATGACGCACGATAATGCAAAGTCTACACGCATGTAGATATGTGTACATATTGCCCTTGTCCTTTTTCTCCCTCCCACCTTTCTCTCTCTTTCTTTCTGTCGTTGCCGTCTCGGTTTCCGATATCTGCGGGAAGAAATATTGCCTGATCGGGGTTCCAATATCTGCGTGAGGCGCGTTTAGAGCGGAAACGCGACGGGCCCCCTCGGGGGCAAGCTCTTTCGCCCCGCCGATTCTTTTCTTCTCCGCTCTTTCGTGATCTCTCGACGAACTTCCGTGGGCCTCCACGTGCGACTCGGGGAAAGGAAGGCAGCAAGCAGTATGAATTGAGTCGCTCCTGTTACCGGCGCGTATACACACTCGGAGTAACTAATTATGCAGATAACGACGCGGCGCAGAAAAGGGAGAGCACTCGCAGATACGAAAGGGCCCAGTCGCGCTCCGCTCGCCTACCTCTCGCGCTGTTTTCGACCTTTTTTTCGATACTCCACCACGGATACCGGCTCCGGTCTCGTCGTCTCCACGTTCTCTCCGAGCACGGCGCTCTAATGTCCGTGATAACGTTCGGTGTGCCGGGTACGGTTATTATATTTTTAGAGATACGCGTATGTGAGAGAGGAGGCGTGAAATGGGAACGATTGCGGCACCAGGCACTCCCGAGTGCGGCTTCGAGTGCGTCCGTAAGTGGCCAAGTTCGATCACCCGATCTTCAAATTCGCCGCACTCACGCATATATACACGCACACACGCGCGCGCATTATACGTGTTGGGATACGTAGAGTGCGCGCGGTAGTAACGCGTAATTAAGCTAATTAGCAGCCTGCGTTTATTAAAAATATCAATTTACCGAAAGTTAAGGTTCACATGCGCACGCAGGTGACCATCTCCCGCACGGTACGTGATCGCTTCGTAACGTCGTTATTAAGCCGAGAGTTAATTAAACGTCCGCGGTATGTATGTACGTGTGCGTATGAGCACGCGTGTCTGCGTACATTTCACTGTCTAGCAACAAAATATTCCCTCGCAATTTGGCTCCCCGGGAATTACCATCCCGTGGTCTACCTTATTCATTATACTAAAATCCCATCGGATTCCGGTGAAGGGTTCAAAGATTTTCGGCGGGATCCCCTCGTAACCGAGAGGAAAGGATCATCTGGACACCGGAGCGGAGATGTATCCCATAATGTGCAAGTAGCCAATCGCGCGCACGGCATATGTACATGTATATATATATATATATATATATATATATTTATTTATATTTATATGTACGTATAGGTACCCACTATAACGAGTGCAGCAGTTTCTCATTAGCGCGGCCGCTTTTTCTGTCAAGGAATTATGAATCGTTTTTATTGCTTTTAAAATTGCTAATCAACCGCTCGACCATCGGAGCAGTCCGGGACTTGTTATGTGATGCGGTGCCCTCTTCCACCCTTCGCCCATTTCCCTCGCCTATATACGCCTCCGTTGAATAGATATCGGATATTCCTTCATCTCTACGTTCAAAACGTAACGCGCGCGCGCGCGCGCGTCGATTGTGGCCATTTAATACGGGTCGCGCGTGATTTATTAATCCTTGTTTGATTTAATATCCCATTCGAATTACTTCGGTTTAAACGACTGCCATTGATCGCGCTGATGAGATAAGGCCCCGCGTCCTTTGTTGTGCCTTCACGCGCGGTCATCCTCTTCTCGAGTATTAGTACGATAATCGGATAAGATCTATGCGCTCGCCGCACCCTCGGCATCTTTCGAAACGTCATTTTCCTTATTCTTTGGGTCCAGCGAGATTCTTAGAGCGATCCCGTCGCGATATCCATGGAAGGCCTCGTCGATCTCTCGTGAACGTTGCTGAAATGTCAGCCATAAATTTTCGCAGTTGCATGCGCCACGACGTTTCCTCGCTGTTCATCTCTTCGCTTATTAACATAAAGCGTTGCTGATACCGAATCCCATTGGGATCGTCACAGCCTGTCGTACGTTGCACGATGTTTACACGAAACTTACAAAGGAGAGAGAAAGCAAGAGGAAGAGAGAAAGAGAGAGAGGACACAGGTTCAGAAGTACCTTCATACTTTTCGATGTACGACAACGGCATTAATAGAGATAGCAATTACGAAACGTCCGATTTATCGCCATTCTCTGGCAGCGCGATGCTGCCTGGAGCCGCCGCTGGCAAGCGAATTGAAAAATTTCTAATTACGTCCCCGGTGCGAGACACCGTTATGAATTTATACCGCGGTCATTATACCGTCGTTGTGTTCGCCAACAGTGCCGTAGCGAGGTAAAACACGCCGCTGTACGAGATGCTTCTTACCGTGGCAAAATCCACGTTGGCGAGTCCTTAACACAGAGGTCGAGTATTACTTGCTTGCATCTAGTAGCGCTAAACGCGTGAAACAGCACTTGACTTGAAATTAATGGTTGCAGACGTTACATACATAATAAGCCTATCCTTAGCGCAACGTCGTTGAAATAGCCCGTGTGTTAACAATATTCAAAACAGACTATGTACCTTGCAGGTACATACATGTAACATTATGCAGTCCTCGAAAATGCTTGACATCTGTGATTAAAAAGGAATCAAAGTCCAATAACGAAAATTTCTTCCAATTTTTCAAGTTTAGTTAAACTGTGTATTATCATGCTACTAAATGATAATGCACAAGAGATATTCCAATATCTTGTGCAAAAAGGAGTTCGTTGGTAATGAGACGGTTAATAAATATAACAATCTACCCATCGCCGGTGCTGCCGCGTTATTAAGTTTTAACGGAGATCGGCACGGAGCTCATCGACGAATCATCGTGTCGGAGCGATCGGATTCGGCCCGACCCGGGCAAGCGTATTCGCGAAGCGTTTTTTACCGCCAGCTCGCTACGGCGGACCATTACGCCGGGCGGGGTCCAGTGGTATACGCCTTTTTTGTATCCAAATAATTTGCAATCTACCGCGTGGCACACAGAACATTATTACGAAACATTGTAATTAGCCCGCGACTCCCCGGGCTTTTTTCGACGGCGTATCTCCGGGACGATGGGTCCGGCCGGTGCACGCGGGTGTGCCCGGGCCTTCACGTGGATCCGGATAACTTGGCGACTCCGCGAGAGAGGGAGGTTGCCGGCGGAGGTTCGGACGTGAGGTGATTGATCGGTTCCAATATAATGAGTGCCGATAATGACCGACACGGGACAAGGCCCGGCGCGAACGGAAAGCGATGGGTCCGTTCGATACGAGCCCACGGGGAGGATGCACGGTCCTGATTCTCTCCCTCCGTTTCTTTCCCTCCTACCCCCGAGTTCGTGCACATGTACACGCATACACGCGCGTGCATCCCGTCATGCCGGAATGCATGGCGGAACCTACGCACACGCGTACGCGTGTGTCGGTGACTCTCTTGACGGTTAGGAGGACCTCTACGGATAAGAGGAAGAGAGCTGTGCTTCGCGCGGACTCGAGCAGGAAATCGGTGTTCTCCATTTCGGATCGCGGCACAGCGCGTGTCCCCGCGGATCGGAACCGCTCCGTGGCCTCCTGCTCTTTCCATCTTCCTTTCTCTTTCTCTCTCTTTCCGTGGCGGTTTTTTTCAGCCGTGTGAAGCGTTGCCCCGAGAGTGAATTAATATATTATCCCGGTAGTTATCGCGGAGGATCTCACCAAACGATGATGGATCTGCTTCTAAGCGGAGATATCTACGGTCCACGACCACGCGCGACGCGGCTGTATATCTGTTCGTTAAAATGTACTACACACAGCCGGGAATTACGATAATGGAGCGCGACGGGCGGATTTAGACGACTTCCCGTGCGCGTACCGTATTACTCACGCAACCGCGCCCGATCTGGAAGCATTCGCGAAATACGTCGCGACTTATCTAGGAATCCACACGTGCACGCGCTAACGAAGCCACGGTAGCTTGTACCCCCGAGGCGGTTTAATAAATGGATTCTCTTCCCGGATCGCGGCACTCGGTCGATGTGCATATGCGCGTATGTATCAGAAATCTCGAAACGATCGACTCTTTCAAATTGATTCTTGGCGCTCGATTCTTCCTGCTTCTTCCTCGTCCTTCTCCTCCTTATCCTCCTGCCGCCATCGCATAGGGCACGAAGGCGTGTCGCCGCGAATCGGGGCGCCGATTTCTCCCTTTGTCGGCGACCGGGTGCTCGCGCTACTCAAGAGGGATGACGTGTCAATTTGCTCTTCGTGCCTTTCGTCGCGCGCCTCTTTACTCCCCGTCGCTTTCGGTGAATCTCTCCCTTCCCGCTCGAGTCTCTCGACTCTCGGTCTTTCGTCCATGTGTCGCACGTACGTACGAGTATATACGCTCAAGACGACGAGAAAGACAGAAGGAAAGAGAGGCGAGAGATAAAATGAAGAGAGGGAGAGCGAGGACTCCGACGAGGGAAGAGCGAAAGAGAGGAAGCCGCGCTGAGTGGAAGCGGGATGGATCTATCTACCGGTTGTTATCTAGTGACGCGTCGAGGATTACGTTTGTACGATTCGCCGGCGCGGATGATGTTGTCGCCCATGGTGTCGGCGTTATCTCGACACGGGAGGGCACTTACCTGCCGATAACCGTCCTCTCCTCGCTCCTTCCTTCTTGCGGGCACATACGCACGCATCTACTCGACGTTTTATTCCCCGCCCCCTTTCCGTCCGTTTTATTTATTCCCTCGGTCTCCGTTTCGCGGTCCTGCCTTGCGAATTTCGCTTCTCAGCTTCCACCGCTCCATTTTTACCTCCACCCTAATTTGTCCGGTGACACCGAGAGCGGAGCCGCGTGCATTCGTAATTAGCGCCGCGACGATTCCGCGCCTTGTTTCTCGAAACACTCTCGAAACGCGTCGTTATTGATCCGCGCGCGATACGCCCCGACGTTTCGTCCGCTCGCGGCGTTATTTAATCGTCGCGAGCCGCTTCCCCTTAAAAGGAAGATTATTTATTGGTGCGCGCGGAACTCAGGAGGGCTGGTCGATAACTCTGAAGCAGTCGGTGTACATTTATCGATTTCATTATTGAGTGCACTCTTCGCGGCACTTAATATATCGCTGCTGGGACGACGTTCGTCTCATTCATTTTTGCCCGTGCCCCGGTGCACGACGTTGTGTGTTGCCCGTCTGCAATCATCGCTTTTCTGAATTCAGCGACCGCCCGAGCTCGAGCAGATATCTCCGAGCGAAGTCTGAAACAGGACGAGAGCGAAATTGACGAGACTGGGGCCGAGGCGGAGAGGGGAAATAAAGATAGAGGGTCCCTAGCCGCGCACTAACACTCCCGGCGGGTAATGAGACGAGGAGAGGCTTATCCCCCTGCGCCGCGGTGCGGTGGATGCTGTTTATGCAAATGCAACCACGAATCACGTCCGGTGGCAATCGCTCCGGGAATTATGCCGAGATCGGCATGGAATGATTATTCCGTGGCGCTAAACTCATCTCACTTCGTGGCCCCGGCAATTCGGGGCTCGCCGACAGAGTCGCCGGCATCACTGGGCCCTATTTAATTCAAATAGGCTGCGATGCGCACGCAACGCACAAGCGGCCCTTGCACGCATGACTCTCTCTTATCGAAATACACACCAAACGCGGCTACTCGATTGTTACGCACGTAACCGCGACAACTGAAATCTTCGGTAACATTAAACTCTGTCTAGATTCCCGAAATGCACGCATCTCTTCTCTCGATTGTGTTTGTCCTTTTATTATTATTATTTTTTTTTTATTATTATGCCATTCTCTTGTTACGTCTCATTTCTCGCGTAATCGAGAATAGTCAGCGTGCCGCGGTCGCGGTAATTAACGCCATAATTGAAACCCTTTGGCTCTTTGAACGAATTATAAAAAGAGGGAGATCTTCCCGTGGACGGTCGTAATTTCATCGCAATCGTATCTGTACATTTGCCTTATATTATCCCCAATTAAGGGCCCGCTTCGTGCTTCGGCCGGTGCCATTACCAATTAAGGTTTCGGTGCTACCTACGGCGAGAACGGGATATACGTGCACGTAGATCGCGCGCGTACCCGCGGATGGCTGGAACGACAAAGGGTAGGCTTGACGGTGACTTTTCTCCGGGCAAGACGGTAGAGAAGAAGAACGGAGTCGAGCCCCGGCGTGGTCGTGGCCCATTAGGGATTATCAGGAGTCGGCCGATCCGGGGCATAAACATGTCCGACACCTCGCCGCCTCGCGGTAATGCGTTCGTAACTCCTGGCAATATCTTAGCGCTGTTCCCTCCTCTATTCTCCGTCCTCGTTTACCCTGTACTCACCCTTGTCCTCCGTCCTCGTTGCCTTTATTTCTCTCCCTGCTCTATGAGTTTCGATACGGAGGTCGCGTCGCCATCTCTCACCTTTGCCCTCGCGCGAGCGAAGTTTGCCGTGTCGAGCGTGCAGGATATTCTCCAGAATAGTGGCCATAGTTTTAAAGATTATGTGCATTCTTACTTGTGGTAATCTCATTATTCCTTGTAAGGGAATTTTATAATTTAATTTACTAGTTTCTTAATTGATTTTGTAAATGTCTCTTTTATAAGTTTTATAAATCTCTCGCATGCGCGATGAGCGTTATTATAATGCTAGATGTTGTGTGGACGCAACTCTTGATTACATTTCATGTTTCTTTGTCGTCCACTCCGGGGTAATTTCGTTTGCTTGTTTCGTAACGTGATTTGACGGATGGCTGAAAATTGGATCGGACTTTCGTAACTCTGATGCGACCACTGAATCTTCACCGTGAGTAAAAGGTAGAGAGCAATACTTCTTCTTCATCTAACGATACATCACCGTCCTAGATACCGCGATCTACCGAAGCGTGTTAGATCACTGTCACAAGGTATTAGCCGAATACTACCTCGAAAGCTATAGGATGAACGTCGAAAAAATAAATGTATCCAGCGATGAGAAAAATAACCATCACGTAGAGCTGTTGCAGTGATCTTTACAAGATCTACTCCAACTTTAGAAATTACAATCACTCCTGCCGTTCAAGCTGAAGTACTGAAGTGTTGTAAACGGAGTCGAAGAATAAAATAAGATTCCTCAACGTACAAGGCGATAACGTTACCGCGATATATGGTCAGAATGCAGCGAAAGGATCGACTGGCGACTTTCCAAATAGGCTACAGGAGCCATTATTCCGACGGATTCTCCCGAAGCATCACGTACACGGTTTCCGCCGAATAAAAAATCTCCGCCGATATACTAAAACGTGTCACCGCGCGGACGAGGTCGAGCGGGCGGCGGTGTAACGAGCTTCGGGATACATTGAGACGTAAGATTTTCGGCCGGGGCTAATAGCAACATTAGTCATTTCGCTCGGGCGTCACTGATATACAAATGGAGGCATCAATAACGGGCCAGGAGCGAGCAAGATAAAGAGAAATTCTTACGGTGAGGTCGGACGGGTGCGAACGAGAGGTGCGAGGGTGAGATGAACCGGTCAACGCGCCGGTTTCGGCCGCGGCCTCGGCGATACCGGTGGAAGCGTTTTAGCGTTTAGGAGAGCATGCGGATAACGCGCGGGATTAAGATTGAGATTTCAATACCGGGCGTACGTGCATTCGCCACCATGGAATCGACCTCTTTCGGCTTTTCTGATCGGCTCTTTTTCCGATACGCGCTATGTTCCTCCCTTTCGGCCGGAGAATAGTCGATGATACAGACGCAATCGAGAAGCCGCGAGATAAATGAGCGTCTAAAGAATTTCGTTCTTTGGCGTTCTTGTAGCGCGGTTCGCTCTTTCCTTGTCGCTCGTTCCTTTCTCTCTTTCTTTTTTTCTCTCTTCCTATATATAATAAATCACATTCGTATCTGCTTTATTCATCTTCTCGACTCGTCGAATGGGAGGGTACCGGTGCTGATGGTCGACATTTCTGTGGTATCAAAATTGATTCGTCTCCGGAATGCTCGCACCGTTTTACGGGTGTTTCAACGTCGATATAAAATTACGGCACGAGACGGTATTGCCACGTAACGCAGTATCGTCGATTTTCGCAATTTCGCGCCTCGAGCGGATCATAAAGTCTGCTGGCAATGGACGGCCAGACACTGAGCAACGGCTTAAGTGGCACGGAGAAAGTGAAAAACGCGCAACTGAACTTGTGTATTCTGTACACTCGTGATCCTGTAATTAAAAAATATTAAAGTTACGAGTACTAGTCCCTCTCGGTTGTGTACGTGAGCACGTAATAATCGCGATAACTTGTTAGTACGGCTGCAACCGCTCTCGCGGATCCATTCGCGAGTTATGCTCAGGTGCAACGATGGTACCTCGTAAAGTGAAAAGAAATGGAGGTCGACAGTGAAAGAGAGAAAGAAAAAGAGAGAGAGAGAGAGAGCGTAAGATACGAATGGAGAGAAAGAGAAAGACAGAGCGAGAGAGAAAGCGAGCTCGAGACAGCGAAACTGCAAACGAGGGAGGGACGGGTAAGCTTAAAACAGCGGTATAACGGGCCGAGGGATCGCGGATTAATTACTCATAAATCGCAATCAAATTACGGACGCGCACATACACCGACAACGGGGAGGGAAAAAGAGGACCGGGCGCGATCTCTCCCGGAGGGTCGCCATTACGTCCAATCACCGATTCGACTCTGTTAATTTTGCATTTAATTACGCGGGAGTCTGTTCGAGTTGTCTCACTTCTGCGCTATCGTCCGGGGGCACCGTTCGCCGTCTTAACCGCCGGTTTTTTTTTAATGTCCCGCGCGGATAAAGGCGCGCGCGCGTACGCGGCGAGCTCCAAAGCGCGCTTTAAGTGCCCTCCTTAAGGCTCGACGGGCGCTCTTCTCCCCGTGATTAATGCCGCGCGAGTCAATAGAGACCCCCGTTTTTCATCGGCCGCGGTTTGTATGCGCGGCGCGCGGGCTTACGACCGATTACGATGCATCTATTACGAGGGATCGCTTGTAAAAGTACGCCGTGCTATAACCTGCTGAGACCCGACGTGTTACGTATGATGCATCGCCGTTTGAATTCGTCTGCGCGCTTTATGTCTTCCATTACGCGATAACTACCAAGACGTATCGCGACGCCGCGACGCGACGAGTAATTCAGGCTCGCTCGTATAAATCGCGAGCGCTCTTTCGAGTAAGCCTCGCGATCCAATTCCATGCCGCTCACGTCCTCGGCGTGCAACGGCCAATACATTCCGTCGCGTTTATTTGAATATCTCCGGGTGTCTTCTATTTATGTACGCACTCGGTAGAAACGGCAAAATGCGAGCGACAGTCGACCACGGCTACCGTTGCGAGTGCCGTACACGTTATTCTCGTACATTATTCCGTTCTTATTACATTCAATTTTAATAACAGATATTACATAAATTTAAATCATCGATTTTTGGAATTTCCTTTTTGATATCACAGCATATACATATACATATTGGAAAATATAGACAAAAAGAGATAGAGAAAGAGAGTTCATGCATATTCGCAGAATCCTATCGGTCGTTGAGCGTCAGGCATCGCTGCATTCCCGCTCGCGCAATCATCTCTTTTCTGGAATCGCGAGTAAATGAACACGAAAGTCAGGGGACGGAAGGAGACGCGAGAAAAAGGAGCAACGAAAAAGCGTCGTATCCTCCGCGCTTCACCAGCAGCGGGATGTCGATGACCCCGGGATGCAACGTGTTAATTGGAAACGCGTGAAACGCATGAATCTAATCGCTCTCGCGCGCTGGAGGAGAGCGGACCCGATACAGGCTGGAGCGAAACCATAAATTCAGATCGGACGCATTAGCACGCTCGCCGCTTCGTTTTACTCGACGATCGTGGCGCACTACGTCTGCACCGACGTCTACGCCCAGATTAATTCGAAGTAACGAGAATGACGACTCGATTATATCGATTTCAATTCGACGCTCGAATCGGCTCGATTTTGAATGAATAAATTTGAAAGTTGATACGTGATATATATAGAATATCAAGTTTCTTTTTCGACAATATATGACATATATTTACGCATAAATGCGATCGAATTAATGATGTGATTCGTGAAATTAGCACGGCGTATCAATTTCTCGATGATTTCAATGAAGATTAAGAGTGATATTATCGGAAACGATGAAGTGTTATGATGCTAGAGGAGACGTTGAAACACCCCAAGTGGAAAATCGGACCGTGGATCGAATCGGAGTCGCAGAATTACGGCGATCGAGCTGCCATTTGATATAAAATTGCCAGATGATCGCCGCGTATGCAAAGCACGAGACGCATAAAAGTGGTGCGAACGATGCCGCTTCGGTTTCATTCGCGCGTATTGATTTAAATCGGCGTACACCGAGTTATAGGGCAGGGCCGAGGCAAGTAGATTTATTAAAAGAACTCGCCGCCGCGTTTCCCGCGGCGACTTAAGTGTCCGACGTGCTTTTCGCGTCGCGCTGCGAGCAAGCATGCGGCGAAGTCGAAGCCGGATCCTCTCGCGACTGCATCTTAGCGAGATGATACGCGAACGGTGTGTTTTTCTCGCTTGCTCGCGCGCGCGAGAAATGCGCGCGGAACAGGTTCGAAGCGGAACGGAGGACAGCGGCCGACCTGTCAATTTATGAATGCGCGGCGCGGCATGGCGCGTGTTACCCCGCTCGCTCGTCCCACGGTATAATTACATCTGAATGTGCGATCGAGACCCAAAGGCGCTATAAATCTATGCTCGACGCCTGCCTCGTTTCCGCGACTGTCGCGAAAGCGGCAGATTTAATCATCCGCGAGACGGCGCGCCGCAAAAATGTACTCTGTCGTCGTGTAACGAGTAATGACCGATTAAGCTCGCGCGTTAATCGCTTTTACGGTCCGGACGCTTAATCATCCGCGGCTGCGCAGCTCGCACGTTGATGAAAAAGCGGAAAACTCTTGAAATGCTCCGGTTTAAAGCGATCGCTATTAACATGTATATGAAAGTTTAATTGAGGAAGAAAGACAACACGGGAAACAGGATGAAGCGTAATTAAACTATCACGCGCTCATACGTATGTAAGATACGGCCTCGCGATCATCGGATCACAGAGCCGGGTATTTTACTCGAGGGATTTGTCGCTTTGATAACCGCGCGTATCGCGACAAGACATTCCTGCCGTACAGAGGCAACCGTGCGCCGCGTACTGCATCATTCCTGACAATGAGCGATGATTGTCTCAACGTGCGGCCATCGTACGCTATCAGCCGCCTGACTGAAACGGAGAGAGAGAAACACACACCGGCGATGCGGATCTCGAGTGTCTCTCGGCCGCTACCGGTGAAAGGCGACGTGGACGAATATGCATTTAGCAATATTACGTTGTCGCTGTTGTCTCGGCATCCAACAATGGGTCGTCTCGCTCCATTGGACGCGCTCATACGCACGGACGGGATCCGCGAGCAGATTCATGGGCGATGCGTATCAGCGAAACCGATCGGCGTCGGAAGTGCTCGCCGCGTCGACTTGATAGGTTTCAACGCGCGAATAAGCGGCCATCCGTAATGAGACGGTGGAATGTTCCCAGCCGATAACGAATACTTTCGAAGGTCCCGTCCGGCGGAATAAATTAGGTGTCTCATTTCCGTTATCGTCGCGTTATCGCGTACGCGCCGCTCTCGCTCTCGCGGGACAGATCGGGGACGTAAAAAGGGAGGAAAGCGAGGAAAGCGAGAAAAAAGACGCGGGACGAACGTCCGGCGTCTCGATTAATTGTGCCTGGATATGGGATTACGTGCACGGGGTTCTTGCGCGCGGCTGCGCAACAAATAGATCGTTTCGCTCCATTAGTCGTAAAAGCGCGTGCGATCGTTTATATGACCGCCCGCCGATAATTAGATATTGTGCGTGCACTCCCAACGCGTACGCGCCTGTATGCGCTTATACGCGCGCCGATCGCGATGCACTCTCGCGCGTTCGTTATTAAAACGTTCTATTAGTTCGAGGTAATGAACCGCGAGTGAAAAATTGTCATTTTCAGAACGAGCGCGCGTTAAAGTCGCGCGACGCGTCACGCAAGCGATTTCCCACCATTCAGTGCTAGTCGCATTGATTCAACGACGATCGTGGCTATCAGGATGTAGCGATCAGCAAGATCGGCGCTACGCGCAATTATGTCGTAATTGAGCATCGGAGGAATTAGGTATGTTATTTGAATCGAGAGTGATGAATCATTATGTTGATAATTAAACCAATTAAGAATGCATACTGTGAACCCGTTCTCTGAAAGTCACTTTATGACGCTTAACTCGCTCCCCAAAGCGTATTGTTTTACTTGAGTAAATCCCCAGTGAGTGCGTTTTACTCTTGTTGATAAACGAGGACTGATTTACTAATTGTGCCATGGGAAAAAATTGCCGGCGTTAAGAAATCCAGGAGTGCAGGACAGGAGAGTGCATCCCCGAAAGATCGCCTCGCACGAACTTGCCCCGTATAATTGATTCCTGGGAAGTGAGCCGACAGTGAATCTCGTGCATTATTAACCGGAATTCGACGGAACGGTCGATGGACATCAAAGTCGGACGACACTAATCAAGTCGCAAGGACGAATTCGCTGGCGCGCAGAAAAACGTTCGTACGCGAGTCGCGACTCGCTCCTGCATCCCGTTGGCCCGGCTTGGCCACTCGGGGAAGAAATGAGGATCCGAGGGCGAGTTCCGCGGGGAGGAGAAATATTTCCGAGAGGGACGTGTGCGTGGATCACGATCTCCCGACACGGTGCCCCATCAACAACAAATAGATCGTCCCGCTCCATTACGCCGCGCTGTGTGCGGCGCGCGCTCGCAGCCGACCGCCCGCCGATAATTAGGCATGGTCTGCGTGAGACTTGGCTGTGGTACGCACGCTGTAACATCGCGCGATTCGACGATATATTACAACTCACGCCGCTCGAGCAGCCTCGTCGACGACGGCCGAAGTCGCAGCGAATTCGACCGCGTAAGCGATACCGCAACTGCGATGCTGCATATCAGTCGGTGAGATTTCAAAAAGCGGAATCACTGGAATTTTATCGGGATCGTATTTGCGATAAAGGAAATGTGCGTGAATCTTGCGTGACGTCAGAATGACGCTTGGCGGAGGGACCGCGCCGCGCGTATCGCGAAATTATCCTGTCGTTGGTGCTTAAATATACGTTTAGCACGTAGACGCGCCGGCTCTACGTGGGCCGCTCGGAGGAGAATCAACCCGGCTATATCGAGCTGCACCAAGTGCACGTTTCGCTCGGCAGGGCAGGGGGGAGAGCACGTCGTGGAAGTACAGTAGCGGCAGCCCCGGGCATCACCACGAAGGCCACCTCATTATTTATCGCGATATCAACCTATATTTCACACACATATACACGGGATAGAGCGAGAGAGAAAAGGATGCGCGAAAGAGGAAGCCGAGAAGTGCTAGAGAAAGGGAGAGAGAGAGAAAGAGAGCAAGAAAGCAAAGGGAACGGAGTGCGAGAGGGAGAAGATCAGCCGTTCCCATCTCCCTTTGACCGTTTTCTTCCTCTTCGTTTCCCTTTCGCCACCTTCCTATATTCTTCTCCCCGTTCTTTCCCTCTCTCCATTATGCACTTGCACTCGGCGAGACAGCACCTGTAGCTATGCAACAGTTACGGCGCTATCTCGGTGAACATGCATAATTTCAGCATAATTTCATTCGCCGCCGAACAGCGCGGAGAGTACCTGTCGAAAAAGAAGTTCAATGTTTCTTTAAACTCTCCATGAACGCACGTCACGTCAGATTGCAAAACTTAATTGAGAAAGAAGATAATAATGATACCCGGCGGATTTGTCGCTCCAACTTTGTACCGCGCGAGATATCCGTGATTTTGCAAGCAATAAATAATTATGTCATTCGCAGTTAAAAAAGGTGCGCAGCGCGCAATCACTGCTGCTGTCGCTCGTAAACAATGCCACTTGTACATTCTACATTGGATTAGATCTCCCACGAGCCGTACATCATATCGTGGACAGGGGGCACATGCTTCCCCCATGGCAAAAAGCGGGAGACAATGAGGCAATATATCGCGCTCTCGCTAATGCAACGTGCGCATTCTTTCTCGTCCGGTCGATTCCGCCTCTCGGGGCGAGCATTTCCGCCCTTTGCTGCCTTTTACCGCGGGCGCCACTCGCTCGCTCGTGCGCTTCGCTCTTCTCGTCACTCGCCTAATTAACTCCATCGATTGTCGGGCGCATGGCAAGCAGTCACTAGTGCGGATGCTTAAGATTAGAACTAATCTTGCCATATCCTGTATGATACGGGTACCAACTCATACATTGAAAAACTGGCCCCGCGATAATGGAGAAGATGCGCGATGAGAACGTGCTAATGAAAAAAAATCGGATCGACTCATCTCGAAATGGACGACGCTTTCCATAGAACGTGTGTGTGTGTGCATTTTAATGTACCATTAGAAGAATAACAACTTTCGACTCACGTTTCTCTTTTTTCTTCTTTTTCCTCAAAACGACCTCGTAAAGTGAGGTGCATTATTTTAAGATAAGTATAAGTATAAAATCTGATCCCAGACTGATATCGCTCGGTCGATCGCAACAGCCTGACGGTGCAACACAATGATCGATCGATGTACACGTCTCCATTCCGTTCGGCCTTCTTGCGACAGTATTAAGAAATATATCTTACATCGGCCGCGGCGCGATACGGTGAGCACAAAGTGTTCAAAGTCCCGAGGCGCCATGAAGTTTCAACGCGCGCGAGAACGACGTTACACGAGCGAGACACGGAACGGTAAACGAAAAAGCCACGAGAGCCTCCCGCTGGTTCTCGTGAAGTGACAAATTATTTTTCTTTCTACCGTGCGCCTCGCCCGTTCGTAGGCAGGGACGAAGATGCCCTCGACGATAACGTTCCTAGATCGGCACGAAATAATTTGTCTACGATCGGGTGCAAGCGACAGAATCTAATCGATTCCGTCCGACGCTACTACGAAATCGATACCGCCTAAAAACATTCTGACATTCCGCGTGAAAAATGACGGCACGCTCTCCTGAATAATTAAGTACTTCGATGAGCCTGAGAACGTTTCGGTAAACACGGATTCGTCGGAATTAATCGGAATAATTTTCTCTTCGTACATCTTAATCAGACGTCTTTCTTGTCGAGCACGTTAAATCATTCGCGTGAGGTCGCTAATGATATCGTAAATCCCCGGGTACGGGAACTCGCGTATAGGGAGATAGGTATTTTCGCGGGCGCTTAGAGTGCACACCGGTTAAAATCGATACGCACAGGAGAAGAGGAGATCGTGCAGGAAAACACACCCGAAGACGGTCAGGAGGAAGAGAGCGGTCCGAATGCGAACCGAATGCAGCGCGACTGGTTCTCCTCGCGCGATCGCGGGGAATCTTAAGCACCTGCCACTTAAGGACCGGATTGCTCTGCGGGAATGAGAAGGCAAGCGGAGGGATCGTACGAACTGAGAGGAAGAAAGAGAAAGCGGAGGAAGGGTGGAAGAATAGTGGACCGAGGGCATGGGAAGAGGAGAGACCGAGCGATATCCTTAGGGAATCGAACGATCGAACCACTATCGATGCACGCATAAATAATCGAACACTTGGTAAAAGTAAGAGGGGAGTGAAGTCAAGTAGGAGCTGGATATCGCGACTAAATATAATAAGATCGGTTTATTAGTCTCCCACACACACGCGCACACACAGGGCTATGTTAATCATGCATTTCGCGGACGACCGTTCCACGTTGATTCGCGTATCGCATTCGCGTAAGGGGATAATTAACTCCTCTTTAATCAGCCACGGTCATTTCGCTCACCTTCGATCTACAGTAAAACCGCTTTACGACCGCGTCCGTAAAACGAGCGAGTCGAGTCGACGGAAACGCGATCGTGTCGCCTAGACGTCGTACATACGTACGGTAATCCATCCGATGGCAGTCGTTAAGATTCGCGCGGAGTACGTTGAATAGATGGATATTGTGTCGGGGTGTTGACCGATCTGAGGAGTCTTTTTGTTACGCGAGGGACGTGTTGAAGAGAATGGTAAAGGGAGAGAAGGACGAGCAACAATGGACGGTACCGGGCTCGTGCTCTCGAACTTGGTCGTCGCACTCTCGGTCGGCGCGCGGCACGTACGGCGATGAAATCATAAATCGGTGAACGCCAGCCCGCCGGCACTGATAGCGAGCAACCAATAATTATGCTAATACATACATCGTAATATATCCGAGGAGGCGGTTATTCGTACGTGCGTGTACCGTGGGCCAGCGGGACCGCTCGGCCTCGCGCGCGTCTTCTGCCGGGCGATTTCGCGGCGCATCGGTCGTTCTATCCGGAGTACTATCGCTGCTCTGGCGACACGTCGCTGTCGATCTCTGAATCTCGGATTAAAGCCGTCCGTCAGACCGGCATTACCCGCCCACGTGTATAATTCAACGCGGGGATATTTACGACGCGTTAACCCCGCGTTGCGCCGCGGCCTGACAGCGTTGCGCGGGAAAGCATTTTTCTCCTTCTCGCGCGAATAATAATGCGCGTAAGAGAATGCATTAAGATGTCTGTTAAACGTCTGCCGTGGTTGGTCTTCTTTGTTGTCTGGCCATCCGCCGCTGGAATGGTGGGTTGGAGACAATGGCTCGCGATCGAAGTTCACGGCGTCACTTTACGTCCAGCGCAGCTTTCGGTAATCTCGGATGGGGGCGAGCTGAACGTTCCGCTGCTTCCTCTCGTAATCGCGGAACCCTCCTCGTTCGTAACACGTCGGAAAGAAGGACGAACGCGATAACATTAACGAGTAATTGCTCGCGCGAAGATGAATGGTCATCGTTACGTCTTCATGTCGAATATGATTCCGCGAGATATCAACCGGATGCGAACGAGGATAAAGGAAGCTGCGGGATCGGCGATCGAGAGACAAGCGGATCGGGATCTCGCGATGGCAAACGAGAGACGATTGAGGAGAGCTTCGACTTTATCCGTCCAATCTCTCTGTAAGCAGCGCCGTTAATCACGGTTTTGGCCGCCGACAAGATTAACACCATTAACACCTATGGTCTCGAATTAAGAGAACATCATGTTGAGCCTCGAGTATATGTGGATGTGCTATTAATAGAAGCTGGCAAATTATGCCGAACGGCTCGATAATCTATTAAGATACATAAGTTGTCGTGTTGGTCGAAATTTCTCCTTGTCTCCAACCCGGACATGATGATAGCCTTCTGTTTTTACTAAAAGATCTCCGCAAACACGCGCATCGAGAAGTAATGTCAGTTGAAATTGCTAATAACGTCCATCGATATGTTTCTGCCGATTAGAACGCCGACGATAATCGATCGCACGTCGGAAACATTGCATACATTAATTATCGCAACGTTGTTACCTGATTGATGTATGCATTCAGGAAGAGGAAGCTCGAGACGCTTGCGATTTCAACGCACCGAGTCCTCCGTCATTGGTCTCGTACTCGGCCCGTGCGATCTGCGGCGCTCGGCCTCACATAATTGCCGGTACAATGGAGCTGTTAATTGTCAGCGTTAATTGGCGCAATGGAGTGTAACGATTCTGATCGATGATGCGACAGCGCGCGGTGGACATTGAGCCCAGACAATTGTTTCTGCCGTCAAAATCCTGTTCTGCGAAATGTTTTCACGTACCACAAAATCAAAACGCGTACGATTATAATTCAATTATGCGTTAACATTGCTGCGTTGCAGCCGGTTTCGATACTCCGGACTCCGGTTCGATAAATTTACTGAATAAATTTATATATACCTGTAACGCGAAGAGGAATGTCGTTGAGGAATATAGCGGACCGATCGATTTGCAAGGTTGCTTTCACGCTCGACAGTTAGAAAAAGCTCTGCAACTGGTTGCGCTCTTTAAAATAAGAACAAAATATTACACGCCAAGAGAATACTATGTGCATGCGTTTAATTAATTATGGCAAAGCGGACGCAGCGTGCCGAGTATGCGTGTCCCCATCGGTTCATGCATTTCCCATAACGATAAAGCGCGACGTTGCAGGCGCGCTTTTATCGAGCATCCCGACGAAGCAGTTTGGTTCACACCTCGGGCGACATTTACTCACCGATAGAAAGAGAGAAAGAGAGGTAGAACTGAGACCGCTAGGGCCCGATCTCGTTTCGCGTATTTCTCTCAAGGGCGAAACGCATCGAAACGCGCTGATCGTTACCGCTGCACGAGCTGAATGTCGCGAGGATGATTCGCGGCTGGAACAGGACTCCATCGCCGACGCCCGCTGATCCTGCAACAAAAATGCGAATCAGGTTTCTCGCGGTCCCATTAATCTCGCAGATTCTCGGTCGCCGTTTTACTCGTCGATGAACTCGAGCGTCTGCGTTATTGCCGAGCGATTGCGCTCGAGGTGGTTTCTATACGTGAAACGCGACGACTCGCGTGGATCTCTTCGGACATTCGATCGCTTTTTCGTCTGCTTGAATTATATCGACGAATTGGTTTTTAATTTCTTTCGAAATATCTTTTGTGAATGATTAACAAACGTGCTCATTAATATTGACATTAACATTACTGATGCAAGGCGAACGCGTTGGCAGACCGGTATTTCGACTAATGTGAAATATCGATTGCAAACGTGTCCTCATTATACGACAAGCCGTTACGGGGGAGAGGAGGGTACCGTACAGAACGCACACGCACGAAACGGTCGAAAGGCGGTGTGTGTGCGATCGGAAATGCGCGTGATACACGTGCTCAATCATCCGAGCGGGCGAGCCCAGAAAATATAAAACGCGCGACGCGGTTCATCGACTGTTATAAATTCGTCCCGCTATATTAGGTGCCAGGTCGATGTAGCAGGAGAGAGAAAAAGAGACGTTCGCGGATCGGCGGCGGATCGGCGGCGGATCGGCGGGATCAAGGAAGAGAAGAGAGGTAAAGTTTTAGCGCGGAAGGGAGCGCACTCTTCGCGCGCCCGCGCGCGCGAGCGAAGAGAGAGAAAAGGGCCGCGGCTACGCGGAGACGCGATTATTAATCGGCACGATCAATTAAATCGCAATGGGATACGGGCGATTGCGTGCGCAGGATCAATAATATCGCGGACGGACGTACAAGGCGCAAGGGGATCCTTTAATGCGAGGATAGGTGTATCGATTATTGCGATCTCGTTTATCCGGCTGTGTTCCTTTTTTTCCTCATCGTGCCCAGCCGCCGTAACAGCTCTGCTCGCGCGCTCTTCGACGATCACGTATCGCGGGCGGGAGGGTACCGTCGGCGTGCCCTGCTATCGCGTCTGGCTTCATCGAGCGAGCATACACTCGCCGATGGAGTTATCGGCATTACCGTCGCGATGGTGGATTTCGCGGGAAATACGCTCGCGAGTCATGCGCGAGGAAGAAGGGTGCACGACCCCCGAATCCCGGAGTCGCGCGGATCGAAAGAGTCCGGATGCGGTAGTCGCGTCGTACTTCTCCACCGTGCATCGATCTTTCCGGTTGATCGGCCAGGGACGAAGGCGAGAGACGAACGGGTGGTGGAGGAGGCACGCAGGAAAGAACGCGAGTAGCTATCGCGTGTCGTCGGACCGGTCCGCAGATTGTATTCTATTGCGACGGGCCACGCGAGAGGAGCGATGAAGAGGACAATGACGACGGGGTCGAAAGAGGAAGAAGTACGAGAGAAGAAGAGAGGCTATACTCTAGCGAGAGGACTATAGAAGGCGCAGGGTGCGGAGAGCAGACAGCTATCTTAATCGACGACCTTTCTCTTAACCCGCGCCGGAGAGACCCGCCGGTGGCGTTGCAGCGCGTTCTCGCAGTCGGAGAGCCCGGCTTCTTCCACGAGGGAGTTTGCCGCTCGCGGAGGAGGCCCGCCGCGGAGGACGATGAGATAGGGCCCCGAATGCGGCCTGCTGGGACCCGGGGAGTGAGAGAAAGACCGACAGAGAGAGAAAGAGAGAGACTCCACGCGCGGAACGCGGAATCCAACGCTGGGCGCGCTGGAACCGGACGGCCAGTTGGGACACGAAGAGATCGATCTGCGCGTGGGCGGTTGCCGAATAATAATAAACTGGCCCTTCTCGAAAGTCGAGGACCTCGGGGCTATCCGTCTCTCTGTCCCTTCCTGTTCGCCCATACGATGCGCCCCCGCTTCGCGCTCTCCTCCGCTTTCGCAGTCGGAGGAGATACGCGATCTGCGTGTGCAATCCGCATACGGTTAATGAGCGTCAACCGCTTACCCGTCATTGCGATCGATAATAACTTGGTTTTCCTATTCGCTAAATCCGCGAGGGTTGGACGTGCAGGCATTCCGCGCCGATATTTCGGCCTCGCGGACACGCGTGTCCGCTTTGCGGCCTGTGCGTGTGCGGCCGCGTTCTCGCATTCGGAGATGCTGCGAGCCGCTGCGGCCGGTGACAACGAGACAAACGGACGCTATTAGCCGGATGCCGAATTCGCGAAAAATAAACCTCGCGTTTCCTCCCCGTCGTCGTCCTCCTCCTCCCCCCGCCTCGCGATCCTGCCCCTCGTGCGAACACGGGGGCTGGGACGAGAGGCGATAACGAATGGTGGGACATACGTCGCGCGGCGATAGCTTGACAAATATATATTAAACTATTTTAATGAGAAGTGGCCGCCATATCTCATCGCAATTACCGGGCACCGACCCGCCGGGGTACCCGCTCGACTCGCCTCTCGCGGCTTGCTGGTCCACGGCGAAAACACGCACCCCGAGAGAGCAAAGGTTAAAAAGGGGGGCTATACAGGCTCCTCCAGAAACGGGCGAGCGTCGCGGCATATCAATTTCAGGATGTTCCGAAAGAGGAATAAAAGCTGCACAATGAGGAAGTCATTCTTGACAGGCACGGCTTATCCGTATGTTCGGTTGATAAGATTAATGATTCATTTATTAATCATCATCGATCCACGAAACTGTCCATTTCCATCGGGACGTCGAAATTATTTACTGAAACGTTCATTTTCGCTTAGTATCATCACGGTGGACATCGATCTACTGTCACCGGCGTCGCGTTTGATTGGGACGATGATAAACGCGAGACGAGAGGTCCCGTCTTTCCCTTTGGCGGGATCAAACAGTCGTCTACAAGATCCTCGCGTACGCGCGATTATCGCTCGATTGAGAACCGGTCGTTTCACACGCGCGCGCGTCTATCGGCCGAACGTACGTACGTCTGTCGATGGGTTCGTCGGGGGGATGTCGATAGTCGCGTCTAGTCGCATAGAAAATCAACATCGACGCGTTCGTCGCACGGGGAACGCGAGAAAAAATGGCGAGAAAGGGGGTCTACCCGAGGTAGACGGCGGGACGTGGCGAGAAGGAGCGAGAGAAGTGAACTGTAAGAGATGAACGGAGCGGAGAGGGAGAGGAAGAAGAAGAGGAGACGCGTTGCCTCTCACTGCCGACTCTTCAGGCAACGGTGAGTGACGGTTCTATAGAGTTGGCCGGGTTGGTAGCATTGTGCCGACTTCCCCCTGGAGCACCCCCTTCGGCGGTTACTTTTACCACGCCACTCTCGCGAGCTCGTATGTAAAGCATCGTGGCCGGCATCGGCACGACGTTTAGTACCGTACGTCGTGTACACCGGCTGTACCCTCACCATGAAACGGGCCCCGGTATTCGCGGCACTCTCCAGCATGATTCTGTACCTCTCGCGGTGTGTGCTTTGGCCTCGTTTCGTTCCGGAAAGTGAGTACCGCGTGGACCATGAATAGATAGATAGAGACTTTCGATCAACTGGAGCTCGACTCGGTCATCCCACAAGGATGCGTTGCGCATAGAAAGAGAAATCGCAGTCGAACTATTTCAGGTTCAATTAAAAAGTATGCCCGGAAAATGAAGTGATCGTGCGTGCATCTCGCAACGAAATTTTTGTGATTTATTGGGTTGAAACACATATTCGTTCCCTTTGTTTAATGTTTTTAATAACAAATAACGTTACAGCCCAATTCTTTCGTTGAATCTGCCTGCTAGGTCCAGCATGCACATTTTATCTCAATGTGATCAAGTAAACTCGCGTGATTTCAGACAAAGCGCGCTCCGCGAGGAATTCCGCCTGGCACGAGCGCGTCAGAAATTTCACGTTCAATTAGTTGAGCGCGCACGAGCATCGCGCGCACTTCTGCTCGTCGTTTTCCAGCATCCTTCTTTGGCGTCTCTCGGTGCAGTTCGCGATTTTTCAACGTCTACTTACAACCTACGTGCGCGCGTACTCGCATACGCGTCCGTTCGAGGGGGACGAGAAGCCACACACACGCGGAGAGGGCGAGGCGGCAAACACGCGTATATTTATTTATGCAAACGGAATACGGGGCCGGCTAATTGTGCGGCCGCACACCCGCGGTGACTCACGTGACGGGTACCCGGGCATCGGCCTCCCTCGTGTCAATTCGCGTGACAAAGAGTCGCGGTACTCTCGTCCTATCCACCCACGAAACTTCCGCTTCGGTGCGCCTCCTCGCGCAGATAGCGCGCTCGTTCTCGCGTGCATCGCGCGCGGCGCATCGCGCTGCTCGCGCAATTAGGGCCCCTTATGTGCAAATGGCGAGAATTTTAAGCACGCGCTCGCACGTACGACGTCGCGCCGGGAATGGCGCGGCACGGAATAGCGTGATAGCGTTCTCCGGAATGGTAACTACGCGGGGTTGGATCGTTTCGCCTTCACCGAGGCTTCACGGGGTGACACTTTGCGGCGAAATGAGGCTTATGAGGGAGGTTCACCGCGATTATCGAGCATCAATCTCACGAGAAATTTTGTCGCGCATCTCTGCGATAATGAAGTAAAAATTGGTGCCTCGTTGTCGCACGCTCATTTAAATCGAAAGCGTGCGTTTTCAACGTGTTCTGACGTATGCACGTTCGCTCGCGAGATGGTTTGTCGGCGGCAACGAAGGGGGAAGCGAAAGGGAGAAGAAATTCCGGCGGCAGGAAGGAAGAGGAAGGTCCACGAAGGTCCGCGAATATTCGCGGCAGGCAGAGCCGAACGATGACCGTCAGTCCGTCAACGAGGCGGCGAGCCGCGAATACCGAGGATGGCTTCCCGGCTTACTCGACCAACAGCTCTATCTGTCGAGCTCGCGCGTGTACAAAAAGCGGTGGGCCACGTCGTCGCGCGTACGAAGCGAGCGGAAGCACGACGGGGGGACTCCGTGGAAGCCGGGGTTGAGAGAAAAACCCTCGGGTACCACTCGACGCGGCGAAGGGAAGCGAAGGCCTCGTCGCGGTTCTCATCGGAAGAAGAAAATGGCTAAGAGCGCTCTAGCGACTCGATATTATAGAGACATCGCAAGCGCATCTGCCGCGAGAATGACATCGAAGCGACGAGACGAATCGTGCGCCGAAGAACGAAGACGTACGGAATGAATCACCTTGACGAATCGAACGAGATTTTGTGATTCTCAAGAGCACCGATAACGTACCTTGAACAACACGTAAAGGACGGAGGAAAAGTAGGTACACCCGGTTGCAGTAGGTTCCTTAGATTAGCAGCGATCCGCGCAAGAAATGCGCTCGGCGTGAAACGCGCGCTCGCGCTGACGGGGACCGGCCGCTCCAGTTCGCCCGAGTTTTACGGATCGCCATGAGCGATTATACGGGCGCTGCATGGCGGTGGGATACCGTGCCGCCGCCGGGGATGATTTAGTGACCCAACGATGTGAAGGATAATCGTATGAAATATCGCCGCGTCGTAAGCGAGGCCCGCGATCGCGGCATAATACACACGGTAAATGCCTCGCGCGCGGCATCGTTGACCTCGGGGAATGCGAGGGTCCCTCGGTAAGCTTAATGCACGGGAATTTCATACAATATTAAGGAATATTTTTTTCTTACGGGAGGAAATACGGAGAGCCGATGCCATTAGCTCCGTGAATCGCTTGCATTAATCAAGGCGCCGTAGCCGCGGTCGATACCGTGCGCAGAACACAGGGTTCCTGCCAACCACGGCGCCGGAAAACACTGATGCGCGCAGAATGCCGAAAGATCGTTTGACTAATGCCCCGCTGGAGCTCCATTACGGTCGAACGGGCTCGCTCCTATCGTAGAATCGTGCCGTGCTTGGCCGTGCGGGCTTGGGTCGTTTCGAGACGATTAAATGCGAACTTACCTTTCTGAGATCGCGGAGCTTTTGGATTTCTTGTGCGTCGATTCAATGTGATATTCGTGGAGGTACACTTGACCGCAAGTGCATTCGAATCCGAGCGCGATCTTGGATCAGCAAGCGTAAGACTTGCACGCAGAAAGACGAGAATGTTTAGCAATGTCCCCCGCCGGCTATCTATTTTCGCGCAGCGCACACGCGGCGCGGAATGTACGCGCAAACTGGACGCTGTTCTCACAATTGCGCGGCGGTAATTTATCGTGCTTCGTTAATGAATCGTTCTGCGGGTTCGCGAAGTTACGGAACAAGTAAGCGAACGGGAACGATTAGATATCGAGCGCGGCCGCGGTGAGAAAGAGAGGAGGCCGGGACGAATCGCGCTTAGGCACACAATACGACCGCGAACGTCAGTGAACCGGTTCAGCAATTACAAGGAAGATCGATTATCGTCCGTTAATAGACTCTTCGCGAGCACCGCGCGGTGCCTCGCGACGGGAACTTTATAATTTTCTATAATAATTGCCATGCGCACAGCAAACGCTCACGACGAAGCGCAGTCAGACTCGTATCCATATATATTTGTATTTCGGAATCCGAGACGGCAAAGTAGACTTTTGTGCGAAGATAAAAGATCTTTTCATCTTGTTTTTTAACGTAGTGAAACAGAAGTGGTCAGTTATCGTGACAAAATGATATCTTCTTAAAGTAAAGATCGGCGAACGATTTCTTTATCCTGGTGGTAGATTCAGCCCTGCGACTAACTGATCTCATTGGTCAAAGAAGCGTATTACCCGCATGTGTATCACCTGCATATTCTCGCGACTTGCGTGTCGCCAATATTCTCCTCCAATAAACATCGGGCGGAAAAAGCTCATTTCGCAGTTGAAAAATTTTGCAACGCTCACGTTAGAGAACTTCGCATTACCACGATAGTTTCTTTGAGCCTAAGAGCACTTGTATATTTCCTCGAACATTACGAGGTGTACGAAAAGAGAAATAAAAAGATTGGCGAAATTATATTCCACCGCATGTGGCTTCCGAGCGACGAATATGCTCGCGTTATCATTCCCTCTTGAGTTCGACTACTTTTCTGAAATGGAATCTTCTCCGAAACATACGAGATATCATCTGTAATAAAAGGCTTATTATTCTGACGATTTTGTTTCGACGTTGGCCGTTCCTCGGGGATTTTATTGATGGTCCCCCATGATCGAGCCTGATTTTCGCAGGAGCGTTGCGTCATCGTCGCGCCGCGCAAGAGCCCGCATACCAGATGCGTTTCGCCGAGTCATCCGCGATTTACAGCGATAACTTTTGCAGCCGGACAATTTGTACTTGTTGCACCACGACGGCGGCGGCCGCTTCAAACGCTGGTGACTGCGGGCGACCGGTGCTGTATCGCCGATGCATCCGGTCGCGACAACCGGATGGAACCTTAGAAACGGCGACACCGTGAACGGTGACGATGACGAACGACGTCGAAAATACAAGTGATCTAAGTGAAAACGACTCTGTCAAAAATTCGAAAGTACCAAGACAGAGAAGAGTGCATTTTTTGAACTTTCGATAAAGGGAGAAGGAACCTGTCGAGCATAATGTATCCTTCGACGGATAAAAATGGAGACAAAGTACCGGCGCGATTACGATCATCGGTATGTTTCTAGCGAGCCGACGCCGACACCTGCTATCCCGGCCTTAACAATTAAGTAAATAAATTCGCTACTTTGATCTGAACGCGGCTTAAGAGGACGTTCGGGGCGAGGGGGAAGGCGAGCGGTAAACCGGGAGGGCAGCCGGGGGGAAGGTTCGCGCGCGATCCTTAAAGGCAGAGGCGCGAGCATGCTGAGAGCCTTCCGAGGCACCGTATTTTATAACCGGTGTAGACAGCCACCGCGCACATACGAGAGGCGATCCTCTCCTCGGTCTTTTCTCTCTCTTTCTCCGGTAATGTTTGCCACGGAGCGAGGACGAGGACCTGCGCCCGTTTCTCCTCGCGGTTCTGGCGAACGCGAGAACCAACGAACGAACGAATGCAGGGTCCCACTGACAACGGAGCGCGATACTCCGACCACCAGGGCGACGGGGATGGTTTCCGATCGTCTTTCATCTCTTCTTCCTTTCTCTCTCCTTCTCTGTCTCCTCGGGGACGATGGGTGGCAAGAGGCGCAGACGCAGGAGGATTTCGACGCGTAAGACACGGGGGGTTCCCAGCGTTGCGTTGCGCGCACTTTAATACGATTATCTGATCGCGGACGGACATTCAGATTATTTATATTACACGCTTGTGCTCGCGGCCGCTCGAAGATTTAAGGCCGCTTTAAGCGATTGTAAAGAATGCGGTGCACGGAACGGGAGTGATTTCTTCCCTCCCCGCGCACTTCGTTGAATATCGGGAGCGATGTAACGTATTGTAAGCGAGACGCGGTAACAGTGTGTTAACTCCTGATTTACGATTCGGTTTCGTGAGACCGTGGCTCGACTGTGATCTCTCACTAGAGCTGCAATCAGACGGAGAAACGAGATCAATCGCGAACTGCTATAAGCGTGAGAGAATTCGGATTTTACACGACGTGACGTTATTACGCGACGCATCTGAGCGTGACGCGCCTCGGAAAGCCTCGGAAAAGGGCAGATGTTTCGATCAACCTGCTTCAGGAAGTCGGGGATGATTCTCCCGCCAAGGGAACAAAGCGTCTCGCCTGCGTGCGATCTTCGTGGGCTCCGGTCCGTCTTATACCGAGAGGAATCCGAATCGGATTGTATTCCGCGTACACGCCGATTGAAATCGATATTCCTCGCAAGGTCGGGCCGCAACAAAACGAGAGGAACAATGCATCACGCGGTACACACTCACCGAGCGCCGGAATAGCGCAGGTACGACTTCCCGCGATTTAATACACTCCACGCGGGCTGTGTATTACGGTGTACCGCAGCTCCTTTTCCGAATGGAGAACATCGAGATTCTTTACGAAATCCCGCCGACGCGTGCATTTTCGTTGAACGCCAGCACACTCTGTTAGCCGCTTCCTCCTCTGTTCTCTCGCGCGCGAGAGAAGGAATAATAACGCACGATTATCTCGTTGATGAATCGTAACTCGTTTCAAGTGTCCGGCAGGAGGTGACGAAAGCAGCGTAAAGAGAGAATTATAGGGACGAGGCGGGGTAACACTAAAGACTAACGAAGACAAGACCGTACGAGCGAGGGGTGGCCGAAGTCGAGCGTTATAAGCGTATACATGGCATCGCGCGGAGGAGGTCCCGAAGCGGGCTCGAATCACCAGATCGGCACCGATATTGCTCGGCAGTAATTCATTAGCATGATTGTCTGGGTGGAGCGGGCCGGGGGTGCGGGGAGCGCCGGTTTCCTCCCTCTTGTTCCTCTTCTCGCGTCGAGAGAATCACCGCCGCCGCCCTGCGCTACGCTCTCTCGTGCGGTTCTGCTTTTCTCTTTCTTACCTTCCTTTCCGGGAGGCGCAAGAGAGAAATCGACGGACCCATAGTTCCCTTGCTCGGCTGAGAGCAGGTTCCCGTGCACATGGCCCAACAAATTTCCTTCCTTCTGCACCACCGACTCGATCCTTTTCTCTCCTCGCCTCGGTTCCATTCCCGGGACGCAGCTCGACGTGATCGCCAGCCGAGCCGAGAGGAGCGCATCCCTCCGCTCCGAGGTGGCAACAGTGTTGGCGGGAAAGTTATTCGACCGCTTGCCACTAAATCATTCCTCGCGAACTCCTGCTTTATTATCCTGCGTCCTGCCTCCACCGGTGCCCTCCACGATGCTGGATCTCTCTTTCTGTCTCTCTCTCTCTCTCTCTCTCTCTCCTCTTCTCTCGCCTTCCGCACCTCCGATAGTCGCTCGTTCCTCGCGCGCGCCTCTTCCTTTCAGAGACCTTCTGTTAGTACGTTGGATAGATGCGTTACTCATCCTGGAAAAATCACAGTGGATATTATAACGCGAACATGCGCGCGCGCGGGGCACGCGGGGGATGTTGTTGCAAATTAGGGTTCTATTATGGTAATTCTTGCACGCATGCTCACGCTGTGGCTGCGAGACGCTTTGAAGTTATTAATAACGCCAGTTTATTAAAGCACGGCGCGCATTATGAGGCGAGTCGTAATATTTTATAGTTTTCGCATGTTCTCTATCGTGTGCACATCCACTATCGGCGATAGATAGTGATAAAACGTATGTGTTGGATGATATAAATGGCGCGTAACGCTCTAATATAACGTAACACGTTCACACTATAATTTCGCTACTACTCATTATGCTCGTTCGTTTATAGCGCTATCAGATCACGCAGGGTAATGACAAATGCCGTCGAATATGCGCGCCGATTTATCGACTTTCAGGAGTCCCATTCTAGTCCGCCTATACGATCCGCTAGCGATCCGCCTACGTGGAAAGGAATATTTTCTCCGCGCGAACCGCCCCGACCTCCTTAATTGTAGCTCAAGATTGCAATCTTGTTCTTTCGACGCGCCCTCCCTACGATTCTCACGATTCTCATACATTGTTTCCAAGTGGAATATTATTGCCCGGCAGATAGCAAATTTAATTTCTTCCCGCGCATCCCTACCTCATTCAGAACCGTCGTCAGACTTGCAATTAATCGCAAGAAAAAGAAGCTCACGGTGGAAAAAACATTGCAACTTTGTGGGGAAGAAACCGGCGATGGCCGTTTGTTGGCCGTGTTATTATAGCGCGTGGGTTTATTTTCTTCTCTGACGGCAACACCGAATGACCGCTTAATTTACCATCAAATGCAAAGCGATTCTCCGCAATCACGAGACGAATGCACGCGAGTAATTCGCGCGTTAATCGCCCTCCTCGTTACAGTTTCGCGAGTAAGCCGAGACCGGTACCGGGCGCTACGGCGACAAATCAACCGGTATACGTCGTAACGAAGTAATCGATCATCGGCGCGCGATCGCGATCGGATCCCGCCATTCCATGTTCACATCGAGACGGACCGTCGGTTCCTTCCTCGGGTACTCTGATCGCGGCTAGATGGCCGGCGTGATACCTTGAACGCGAGAAGAAACTTTAAACTGTCATTAAGGCAACTCTGCCTGGGTTAAGGGGTTCATTACCGGTCGGGACTCGCGTCTCGGTTTCTTCTGCGCCGAGTTCCCGACGACTGGCACACGAGACGACTACCACTATATCCTGCAAATTACGTCTCGTGCCGGTAAATTTACGAGTTGCTTTTCTCTCTCTTACTCCCTCTTCCTCCTCGTCTCTCGTTTTCCCTCCCGTCGTCTTAAAAACCCCGTTCGGCCGACCAATTGTGCCGGCAATTACTGATCGACCGGATCGATCGTAATCTATCGATCGGGTAGCATTACCGGCACTCGCTGTGCGCGCGGCGCACAAAAATTAGAAATCGCTCACGTGTGTCTCGGGTGACCAGCGTGCGTTACGCGCCGTACTGGCGGACGCGTGATAAATCACCGTGCGAAACCCATATCGCGTCGCCCCGAGGAGAGTACCATTTAAACCGCTTCAGTTCAGGTGAGAAGTCTTATTGTACGGGTACTCATGCTGAGACGCGAGCCTATTCATCAATGTGAACGTGTCTATCATAATTCACAGGCGGGAAATACGCCCGGCTCTACCCGTATCACGCTCTCGCAATAATGTAGACTTTCGTGCTAATTTATGTCGCGCGAACCAACATTTAAGTGCTATATAAAAATGATCAGAAATATTCCGCATTCAAACCCAGAATCTTTTATTTCCTGAGAAAGCAAGCTCGATCGATTGCGCTCGCGCGAAGAACCGACAGCGAGAACGAATCTCAAAGTGGAGGACACTTTGGCGCGACTGAACATACCTTCGGCGAGAATAGTCTGCCGACGTGTGTTTCGTTGTGCGGGGAAAAAATGGGGAGGCATTTTCGTTAACGACCGTACGAAATCTCGTAACTTGTATTACATCGAGGGGTGGGTAGGTGGCAATGAATCGTCGCATAAATCACACGCGCTGGAAGCACGGAGGCGTCCATCACCGCCCCCACGTCCGTCCGTCCGTCGCGGTAACGTCTTCGAGTCCTCCTCCGGGAGGGCAAGGAAAGGCTCGCTCGCAAATTAGTCACTGGGTCCAGATTACGAATGGACCACCTCCCCGGCGATCCGCGGGTATCCCGTTTCAGGAACGCCGGGCGAAATTAAACAAAGTGCTTCGCCCGGGTGGATTCCGCCTTCGGGGAGGTGCGACGACATCGCGCCCTTCGTCATCCGCGTGCCGTTTCGCTGCGGCGAAAAAAAGGTCGCAGGGCAAACGAATGGCCTCGATAAATAAAACAACGGGAGGCCATTCATCGCGGTTCTCGCGAAACACAAGCTTCGAGAGAGACTGCAACCGAACTTGACGGTTTTTCGCCAGGCTTGGTACCACAAATGCTTATTTATGTTATTAATGTTAGTTGTTATCTTATGCCTGCAAGGACCTCCGTGCAACGTTCCTTCTGACGATTTTATAAAGTCGCGTCATTGTGCAATGGCAATTATCGTAATTGGAAAAATGTGCCATGCGTGTTGCAAAACCTTTTTACGAAATCTCCATTATATATACATACACGTAACCGAAAGATTCAATTGCCAGAACGCGAAGGACGAAGAACCGCTTTCCTTTCATGAACCTTCGCTTTCATTGCTCTTTTAGGACCGCATTGTCTAACGAATTGGAGGTACATCCGGTGGAATCGACTTTGCGGGATTCGCGTGAAACATTGTACACGCGTATTTCGATTCGCTACGCACATTGCGCTCTCCGTTTTATTACATTCTCTCTTGACCTTGATTTATCTTTGTTGCAGGTGCAAGCCACCGATCCCGATTGCGGCGTAAACGCGATGGTCAATTATACCTTGGCCGGCGGTCGGTTGGAGAGCGAGCAGCTCGAGGTGCTCAGCGATACAGGGGATATTTGCGTCCGGTCGCCACTGGACAGAGAGACTGCACCTTATCTGGAAGTGCCTGTTATTGCCACCGATAGAGGTTTGTATTACTTTCGTTTCTAACGTTCGGCTATTAAGTCTCGCCCCGATCTGGGGAATGTTAGACTTCATGATACATATCTGGTTTATAAATGATATAGCCATAGATTAATTGCTCGTATCTGGCCGTTTCTGATTTCTTCATCCTCACCATCGTTCGTAGCTCGGAACTCGTTTCGCGGTATTATTAATCGCACGTTGTACCGTTTTCAAGCCTGAGGTCTAAATAGATTACCAAAAAAATGAGACGTTCGCGGATATCGACCGCCGCGCGGATATTGCCCGACGTTAAATATCGCCATTATGAATTGTTTTGCCCCCGGCACTTGTATCTAAACACTTAACAACCCTGCCTATTGTAATCCAAGCCGTTCACACCGTTCGCGATGACTCGGTCGGATCTCGGGATCTCTCATGCGAGATCGCGATCTCTCGACGTAAGAACAATGCACGGCTTCGCTATTCTCGCGTGCGAGCGCCCGTGTACGCACGCGGGCGTCGATGAGGGAAGCGAGACAAGTGGAAACAAGCGGTGGCGGTGCCAGCGTGCGGAGACACGCGCGCGGAAACGGGAAGAAGAACGAGGCGGAAGGTGGCGGGTCGCGTCGTCGCGCCGCGGAGAGGAACGGGCGGTCGCGGCTATCGGCTCGTCGAGATCTAGTGATTCCTGTAATAGGGTGTATGATTTATGTCGTCGACGGGTACCGCGGCCATTTTCAACGCGGCGCGATCGCCTTATGGGAAAGGACAATGACTGAAGGTCCATTGATCCATGCGGGCCGGTCCGAGCTACTGTGCAACTGCCTGTTGCGTTTACCGATCGCGAGATGTGCCCCCGAGCTCGGTGGGAGAGCAAGAGGCGGAAGTCTAGTTGCAGTAGTAAAGAGAGAGAGAGGGAAAATCCATCGGCAGGGGCAGATAAAAATTCTCTAGGCTCGCGCTATTGTTGGCGCCGCGCCGTTTTGCAAACAACCGCGAACGGTTCCGTAATTGTCGCTCGTTATCGGTATCACTGTCGGAGCGTGTTACGACGGCGTCGGCGACCAGCTCGGCACAATAGAACCGACCGGATATGACGGCGAGCTTACGAGAGGCTACAAGAGCGAGCGCGAATACCGGCATGGACGTGATTTATACTACCTGCTGACGAGCGCGACGCGACGTGACGCGATTCTCGAAGGTGTTTCGAATGTGCGAGCGGCATCGCCGATTTCCTACGTAAATAAATGGTCAGAGATGCGCGTATTGTTACGACGCGGTTACGTAAGCTCGGCTCGACGGAGACAACGGAGATAGAGCCTCGAACGCGCTGCGTCCATAAATCGAACGGAACTCTTCATGCGCTCGCGTGAACCACTTGGTGCGTGGAAAAATGTGGGCATTGGCTTCATTGAATTCAAATGGCCTCCGCGATATTTTCCAGAATATTTCAAGCGCTCGCCCCTTTAGAATGATACAAGGAAGATTTGTGGCGGTGCCGCACGTCGCCTTCGAGTTATGCAGGTGCGAGGCGCGAGATCAAATGGAGAGAATATATCTGCCGATAACTATCATTTGAATACACCGACGATAACCCGCGCGGCCGCGCGATCCATCGCGCTGATGAGCATGGATTATTCGCGCGCGGGACCATATTAGCGAGGCGAACAGAGGTAGCGAAAACGCGGCAGAAGTCCCGCGCGCGATATACGGCGTGTCACGCTGAGATGAAAGTGAAATTTATATTGATAATAAACCGAAAAGCGAGAGACGGAGCGCCTCGCGGATTCCCAGCTCGCGCCTCCGCCGCCGCCGCGCCGTCGAGATGATGACCCGTGATAATGGATAAATTTCATTTTCTCTAACGAAGTACACGCAGCGCGCGGCGCCTGAGTATACTATATTTCAATCAAAGTCCGGCGCGCGCGGCCGCGGAAATGATTACAAATATCTTCCGGCGATTCGCACGTCCACGGCGCGTCTAAGACTTCCTCGTGGCGCCGCTGCAGCAGCCGCAGCAGCCTCGCGCTCGAGACTCATTAATCCTCCGCCTGCTTGCTTCTTATTTTTACGCCGGCGATTAATTCTTCTTATTGCCTACCCCGTAATTCGCACGGAGAAAATCATTTCGGCGCGACGGCAGTAAAGCGAATCGCGAGCCACCGTGAACCACGCGGACCAGGTGCGCATGATTTATACCGCCTGCTGACGTCCGCTTCGCGGAGGACGACGACGAAGACGAGGACGAGAACGAGTTGCCTCCGTTCCATCTCTGCCGGGGGCACAATACAACGTCGATACATTCGATATATATCGGCGGAAAACACTGACAATAACCGAATCGCGCCGCGTTCTAGCGCGCTAATAGCGGCGGATAACGCCGCGCAGGGCCGCGGCGATAATTATTACCTGCAAGTCCCGGATCCCGCAGGCGGGGATCTGCGCGCGGTATCTACGAGCGGACTTCCTTGAGCGAGTCATTTCGCGGTGGCGAGTGGACGTGAAGGTAGACGCGCGAGGCGCCGGCCCCTCGGGGGTTACCGGATAAATGCTAGATGAAGGGATAACGCGGAAAATTATAAACATAAAGCGATGAGAGACTTGTTGATTATTGCGAATAACTGGACGTTGAGGAAAATGCGATTTGACGTGCCTAGACATTTTCGGATCTCGCGGTACGCGAGATCGAGAACGAGTTACTCGCTACCGGTTGACTTAATCGTACGTTCTACCGTGCAGAAATAAATAACATTGTAAGCTCGCGATACGTAATCGCCGTCCGTGAAAAAAACATGCTCGACGCGTTTGCGATACACGATGCGATCGCCGACGTCGCGGCGCGCATCAAACTGGATCTTCTTGCGGCACTCGAGCGGGCACTCGAGCGCAGGAATTTTCTACGTTTGCCGGTGCCGATTACACGCGAGCGCGATATCTTAATGCAATTTCCACGCTAATCTCCCGCAGAAATCCTCCCGACATGGCGTTCCTGTCGCGCGGCGGTATCCCGCCAACGGGATGGATCTTATCGCGCATCTTCGATTTATCGTCATGCTGACGGAAAGAAATCAACGGAGATGTTACGCATGCTTTTCTCTTTTCCTGTTCAAATTAGATCAGTGCGATAACGCGCGTCCGCCGCACACTGTGTACAGTGTACACAGATATGGAAATGTAAAAAATCACGTATCTCGGAGGAATGTTCCTTCATTTCCTCGCGGACTGAGTGTGCTCCGCTGCGCTGAGAGGTGATCTTATTGGCACCGGCATCATAAATCTCCGGAGTTTAACTCCTACTGACCGTCATTGTCCTCGCAGTTTTCGCGCTTATTTATTTCTCCTCTCCGAGACGCCGCGTGATATCGCACGTAATCCCGGATACGTTATCGAGCTCGCTCGCAATTCGCACGTTGTAGAGAATCGCGGAATCAGCTGCGCGACTATCGTTTCGTTCCGTGAGAAGAAATGAATTACGGATTTACGCGAAGACGAATGTCCACCTCGATAAAGATCAAGGAAAAGTTGTTTTTCGGCCTTGAAACGGCCATAAGAACCCCGATAGTCAGGAAATCTCAGCTAATTCCATACGAAACTCTCATCAAACGATAAATTACGTTCTTGCGAAATTTACGAGCCCGTTTTCGCAGCACGCGCACGCCCGTTTTCGGAGCTCCGATTCCACGGCGCGGCGCAATCTCGCGATAAGGCTGAGCACCGCTGGCACCTACCGGCCGCATAAATCTCTCCGGAACCCCTCGTATCCCCCGCCGCACGAATCTCGAAAAGGACTCATCCCGGCGATCGACCGCGTGAAATTAAAAGGGCCGGACTGCACCGGCCACGAAGTATCAGGCTGCGCGCATTAAGATGCCGTTGAACTATCCCCAGGAAGTCGGTATCGACTCTCCCGTTCCCGTTCGCCCCGCGTGGGACGCGCGAGAAACGCGCCTAATCGATTTTTCAGCCCGCGCACAAAAAGAAAAATGCCACGAACCCACGATATGATCTACGGCGAGGTATGCTCGCGCTCGCAATTAAGAATTGACCGTCATTAGAAGCGAACACCGCGACAAGCTTTTTCGATAAGTCTCGTGGACGGGCTGTGTCGGCGACGGACAAGAGATCGGCGCGTCGATATCTCGACGTTGCACGTCGACGTCGCTACGCGGTGTCCGGAGGACTCGCAGGCTTCGTCCCGCCACGTACACGGGGAAGGGACCGTGTCGGGGGATCGGAGGGCCGGCCCTTGACGCACGACTCCAATGACACTCGCACCTATAAATCTCCTCGGGTGCACCGCGGAGCTCTCTCCGCGCGCGGCCGAGTCCATACATTACTATGAGTTACGGTTGTAAACCGTTTAAACATCGGATTACCCGTTTTACATACTGTCTTCTGATATTAACACTTGCGTCGCGCCATCGCCTAAATCCGAGGCGGCGATCGGGGGCTCGTGGTACTCGGTACCGGGTGTCGCGCTTGACTTTCCGTTGTTCGCCGGCATCGCGCAGAGACGTGTACAAAGTGGAGTGAGCACGAATAGTATTAATAATCTCTGATTAATTCTCAAACACGGCAGATTTACGAGGGAGTTTAACGCGGTCTGCAACGTCGTGCAAAATGCAGCTCTCTCTCTCTCCCTCTTTCTTACGAGCTTTAGCGTTTGTGTTCCGCATCGCGAGGCAGCTAAACTGCTCGTAGAATCGGATGATTACGTTTTACGCTGCAACGGTACGTGATAAAGGCATCGAGGGGAATTACAGGAGATGGTCGCGTAATCGCTTCTCGCGATAAGTCATCGGCTGCGCTCTCGGATCCCACGCGCAACGTCCTAGTTCGCCGGTAGATCGATCTATCAGCGGAGCAATTACCCGGGAGGCCCCGTGATGTCTTAAAGAGGCACGAACCGTCGGGACACCGCCGAGAACGCGGCATTTGGGGGTCCCGTAAGCTTCGCGTAAGGGATCTCACGCTTGAAATATTACCACGCGCGGCGCATTACCCTCCGCGCGCGCAGAAGTAAGAAGAGCTCGCGTCAACGCACACGTGCTCGCGCGGGTTCGAATAAAACGCGAGGGAGAGGAACGGGGTAAGCGAGAAAAAAGAAAGCAGGAAAAAGAAAAGCGGAAGAGAGAAAGAGGGAGAGAGGGGTCAGCGGCTGATTGGGTCCGAGAGAAGACCGCGGTACCGGACGCTCGTGATTTATGTCGACCGGCTCTGCCCGTGTCCCCGTAGATTCGTTCTCTACGCCGGCTAATACCCCGACATTATTTGGCTCGATAAGAGGATTTCGGCCGGAATGAAATAAACATAATCGCTCGCGGCCGCGGACCTCTTCGCTCCCACATGGTGCGCTCGATTTGGTGTCCATCAATTACTCGAGACCATTTCATGAGTGAAATTAATTTAAGATCAGCAAAGCGGTAACGCAATGTAAGATACATAATTACATCTGTGTGCCAAGATTTCAAAGATTGCAAGCGCAAGGATAAATTGTTACTTCTGCTTTCAGGTGGACTGAGCACCATAGCGATCGTGCGCATCCAGGTGACGGACGTAAACGACAACCGACCGATTTTCCAACCGCGCGGATACAACGTGACCCTGCGGAGCGACAATGCAGTGCACGGCCCGATCCTGAGGCTAGTGGCGACCGACCTCGATGCCGGCCTCTTCGGTCAGGTTGCCTATCGCATCAGCAGCGGTAACGAGGCTGGCGTCTTCCGGATCGATCGCAATACCGGCGAACTGCACGTGGCGAGGCCGAGCCTGCTCCCGCGGTCGCCGTTGCATCAGCTCAACGTCACGGCGACAGACGCGGCCGGTCTGAAGAGCGCCGTCGACGCCGAGGTCAAGGTCACCGTCTCTTCCAGCGGGCACAGAATTGCCACCTGCGAGAAACCGCGCTACACTGTCACGGTCAAGGAGAGTATCTCGCAGAACACCGTCGTCGGCGGCGTGAAGGACGCCGCGACGGCGTCATCTTCCACGACAGGTACGTCAATTCGCCGAGCCTTTATGCGGGATCCTTTGCTTGGTCGGCCGCTGCGTCTCTTGCAACGCATCGTCCCACCGCGTGCAACCACGTCTGACGCGTGCCAGGAATATTACGGCGTTGCGTCTCAATGAATAACCGACACTTCTCTTGACGCGGGAATCTTGCGTCTGGAACTTTATGGGCGGGCTAAGGCGCTCTTTCTTTCAATCATCTTCGCGGGATACTAATAAAACGTACAACGGATACACAACACAAATCGCTGGTTTCTACTTTACCCAAACCATACCGGATTAACAAGTCTTCGATCGTAGCTTGATTGATTCTGATGAGCAGCTTATAGAAAATCGGTGAATCATCTTCGTTCAACACCACGATATCTTGTTGGTGATTTCATCCAAGTGCTTGCGCAGGGTACTCGTGTTGTTGGAATTAATCCGGGTCTCAGAACGAGGTATCGAGGATTCTCTCTCGATCCGACCGGTCGACGCGAATACCACGAAAACGTATTCCACGCGCGGTGCTACCACGTTAGCATAGTCGCGTCACGAGTGAACGAGGACTTTGCGAACGCCTACGTATAACGTGTACGTGCATGTGTACGTTCAGGCACGACGGCGCGGGCCCCGTGAGCTGAAGCGCATTACGAATGAAGATATCCACTCCGGCTTTTCTTCCCTATACGGGGATCGGCGTCGTTACACGGCGGGGCGCCTCGAAATCCTCTCGCAATCGTGCGCGGAGACTCGCGCATTCGTACACTGTTTAGGAATGTTCATGGTTCTACTCAACGCGCGCGCAGGAACAGCATCAATATAGGTCATGAATTTCATCGAAGACGGGTGAGTCGGGGAAAGAGGCTTGCATTCGAAGCAAACAGGTGGTCGTCGAAGGGAAAGGGGAGAAATAGGATTCCCTCGCGGCACGGGCGAGACTGACAGGACGGGACGGCGAAACAGAAGACGAAGGAGGAGAAAGAGGAGACGCGGGAGGCCTCGAGGAGAGCGCCGAGGGAGGATTGAGCTCCGGTATGGTCGCGAACGGGTTGGGTGGGTGGATCGCTCCGTGCCGATATACCGGGACACGAGGGGGATAGAGAGGACGGACGAGGGGGAGGATACGTATTCGTGTTTCCACACTGGCGGTACATCCGATGCAAGATACGGCGCGTCACGACCCGCGCTCACCGCGCCGTGTAAACTGTCCCGCGCGGTATCGAGCGGCACGGCGCGCTACGTATAGGCCCGAGGATGCCGGATAGTTTACACGAGATGGTGGTGCCTTACCGGTGGTCGTATTGTTCGCCCGGCATGGCCCGCATACGCGGCCTGTTGCATATCAATGCGCGAGCCTCGAGCGTGCTCCTCTCTCTCGCTGCGCTGGAAGATGCTGGAGCCACTCTCCCTCTGCTTCTTTCTCTTGGCCGTACCCTCTTGTATTCTTCTCGAGCCTCTTCCTCCGCGCGCTTGCTCCTCGCTTCTTCGCGTCCTCGCGGCTGAGCTTGCTGCTTTCTCGCTTCCTTCCCCGGAGTACGCCGATGCGCGAGTCGAAACGGGAGGAACGCTATCTGGGGTTAAAAAGTATCCTGACCCCGTGCGACGCATGACCTCGATTCGTGGTAGATTCTCGTAGCCGTAGTGGTCGTTGGTTCCGTACGTCTCCTTCGTAGGAATGTCAGGAAACATCAGGATTCTCAGATGCCTTGTGCTCGTGCTGCAACAAGGATACACGTGGATTATTACAAATGATGCTTGATGAGATGTGATGGACAAGTCTGTGAAGTCGTGCGGAATCATTCTAACGCGACTTTCTCGACTCGAGATCATCTCGCACGACCTATGTTTCTGTAATCTTCATTTTAGAAAATCAAATCTGATCGGTATTGCACGCTTTTGACAGGATATTCTCATACTGCCACTTCCGCGCGGACGTTGCTTAAAAATTCATGCCTCCTTCAAGATCCGCAAATAAAATAATGTAAGCATATGATAAAAGCGCGCAGTGCCTCTCTTGCATTGTACATGACACGAAACAACGAGCGCCGTTGCGCATTCAAAGTTGTCCTTCCGGCATCGGCGCAATCGGCCGGTCGGTCTCAGAATCCGGCTTCCAATCGGCCACGCGTCCGGTCGAAAACCAGTTCGCGCAGAAGAACGCGGCCTGACACTCAGGCCCGCAATATTTGACACACGGCAGCCAATCAGATTATCAGATTAAAGTTGAACGGGCCGGCGACCATCGGCACAGGTGCGCTCCGTTTCGACTGTGTGAAAAAGGATGCGAGAGAGAGAAAGAGAGGAATCTCAACCGCATCGGCGGTTTGTGCTACCATTTTGCGACACCTGTTCCAATAAACCAAAAAGCTCGTTCACCGATCTCGGTTAGGTCGATTGCGTTGACTGATCGGTTCCTCGCGAGGCAGCAGTAAAACGATGATTTTCGAGATTTTGTATCAAAATGTAACTTTTGTTTAACTCTGATTTTAATATTGTACAGTTACTACGCAACAGTGATATATGAAACGAACAATAAATGTATCAATAAATATGTAGAGGAAAGTCCCCGATTATGAGATACCATATCGATTTTGCCGAATGTAAGGAAATCTATAGCCAGAATTTAAAAATGTAATACGTTATCTTGAAGAGAATTTAATAAGCTTTAGGTTGGTGAAATGAAAAATCCAATTTAAATATTATTTTTTCTGAAAATTAAAAAAATTTGAAAAAAGAGCCTTACGCAGGATCGCGAAAGTGTGCTCTTAATATAAGATACTTCGAGAAATCGGTGTTAAAAGTGCAAAATACATCAGTATTGCAAGTAAAAAACTTTATTAGATAGTTTTATAAAAATACTGCTGCCACAGCCTTCGCCAAATCTTCACGATTCCACTGTCGACGCTTCCTCGTTTCTCTAACCTCCATAGTCAGATTCTATAAAAATTAAATACAAAACTTCGTAATATAAATTCGTATTAACTTTTCTTTAACCTTAAGTAGTATTTTCTTTCTTTTTATTACACTACATAATCTTCATATTCGAGCAATAATTCTCTCATATTAAGAGTACCCTGAATATCTCATTATACGAGCCACACGCCTAGCGGTTCCGCAATCATGAAATCTAACCTCTACAATTAAGCAATTCAACAAATTGCGTATTTTCCTGTTACTACGATTCTACTCTATCATTGCATACTGAATCTATTGCCAACCATTTCTTTATTATATAATAAACAAGGTTTAAAGACTTACCTCAAGTTACTTTGACATGTTCACAATTTCACAAACCTTTTCTCGCAAAAGCTAAACGCAATAACGAACAATGAATTTTTCACTAAATACATTTTACACCAAGAGTAATAAGTTCATGGTGGAACTAACAGATGGTGCTCAATAGTTTAGCAGAAACCCCATTATCTCATATTAGGAGCATATCTCATAATAGGGGATTCTCCTCTCTTATTCATGGACATGGATGTATATATATATATTTTTTTTGGTCAATGGTTATCTACTTTTAGATTTTACATGAACACGTTTCGTAAATAACAATCATACTTTTAGAGAGCATATTTTTATTTTGCGGAGATTGCGCGCGTGTCTGCAGTTAAAGTTGCGACTCGCGAATTGACTCGTAGTTGCACGGATGTTCCATTAAAGAAATTAACTCGAAAGCGGTCAAACGCGTTTGATTTCATGCGCGATGCGATATTTGCCGCGGAACACCCGATCCGATTATCGGATCGAGCAGTGCATCGATGTAACACGGGATGTATCGCGACACAGTGCCAGCTACCGCTTTACGACCACCTGTTTCGATAAAGCGGAACTCGCGCGAGTGCTCCACGAATCGCGAAAAACGCGATCGTTAAGCAGCTCGACGAAAGAGCGATCGTTTCGACGATCCTTCGTAGCTGTTAAAACCGACATAGACGAACTCCTTATTGGGAGGCAGTCGTTCAGTTTGCGGACGGCCGGCTGCCTCGATCCTTCCATAAAACCTGGCGACAAAGTGAGGAACGCGCTTCATTTTACGGCCGACTTTATGGCACCTGGGAGAGAATCATCACGCCGTTCATCGCGTCGACTAGAGAAGACCGGTCTTATCTTATCCGCGGAACGAGCGGCCGTTTTCAACCTTCCCTGCGTGCCGAGGGGCAAGGAAGATATTTAGAAAACGTGATGGTGCGAATTCGAAAGAAGGTTGGAGCATGAATGAAGGCGAGATCGACTGCGCCATAGGAATTCACCGATCATCGAAATCGGTTGTGGAATCGGAACTCACGTTATGTACTCGCATGACTTTGTTTCGCCAGGAACTCGCGCCGCGCGTAGAAAGCACAACGCGAGAGCATGAGGATGATCGATACGTAGATTCAGTAGAAAGTACGACACGGTACTAGCGACGTTTAAGGAGGATCGCGTTGCCGATCGGTACCTGCAAACGTGCGACGGACCAATCAATCGACCTTTACTTTCTCGCTCGCGTTGATCCGACGAAACAAGACGGCCGTTGTTGAACGGCAGTTTTGAGCAGTTTCGCAGCACACGGAAGACGCGATAACGATGGTAACAAGCGTCTTCGTTAGAGAGGGTAAGCTGAGACGCAATCGGCAACCGCTCATCAGAAAGTCGCACCGCTCGCTCGCTCTCGCGAACTTTCTTGCCAGTCTCGATTATGCGCCTCGGATCGACGGGAAAAAATCCCTCGCGAGCTAATGACGAGCGAGTAGTATCGCGAGGTGCCGCGTTCGACAGCTTTAGAGACATTTGAAATGAGATCCTTCGATCATTCAATCGAATGTTGCTTTGTTACATAAATCTGCTCGTACGCACATCAATCTTCTGCCATCGACGGTTTTTATATACGCACATTAGGATTTTTTATTTATACAGTTAGTCACGTTGTGGAATACATCATCATCATTGTCATTTGCATATCCATATCTAGCTTTTTCACTTTCACAAGCGACTCAGTCTCGCGATATTATTTAATTCGAAACGTTGATAATTGGAATGGGCGAACGCGGTGAATTTCGAGGGTGATGTCACCCGGGCACTCTCGGATCGAGTGTACTTTTCGGGGCCTGGTATTCCTGTCGAAAGAATGCGCGCTTCTCAAGTGCCGGTCGGGAGGACACGGCAGAAGGACCGAGCGAGGAGATCGGAGGAGCGAGAGCGGGACGAAGGAGAAGGATGCGAATGCGAAAGGAAGAGGAGGATCGTCGTCGTCGTCGTCGTCGCCGAGGTCGCATAAATCGTCGTGAGTCGGATTCCGGGCAGCCGAACGCAAGCCGCCATTGTCCGAGACTTTTTGCCCCTCTCTTCCCTACCACGGTGGCTGCCGCTACGGAGTTGCACTCTTTGCATATGCTTTAAATATCGCCGCTCCGCGCGCTCGCTTTGAGGGCTCCCAGCACCACGTTCTCCCTTTTCTCCTCTCCTTTCCACCCGAGAAGAAAAGACAGCGGCGAAGGGCGCGGGAGAAGGTAAAGGACGAGGAGGAGAAGAAGAAAGAGGAGGAGGAATGAGAGATGAGGAACGTCGAGAGAGGAACCCGAAGTTCGCTGACTGTCGACTCCTCTCGCCACAATTGGCGGGTCGCGTTAGACGCGTCGCACCTTCCGATTTGTATCTTACGAAATTCTCTCCCTTCGATGGTGATGCGAGGCATGACTCGGTGTCATGAGAAACGTCAAGTTTAAAGTGACTTCGATTTCACGGCGAAGTGCAACTCGGCCGTTTATCGGTTTTACAACATTCAACGGCATCTACAGATTTAATTATTCTTGGATTTCGTTTAGGTAACGACGTGAGAGGTGAATAAAGAGGCGGACGCATCGAAGAAGACAGGAATCGACATTTTCAAAACTACCTCAAGCGAACGGCCGTAATCTTATCCCGCGCGACACGTCGTCCGTCTTTAACGAATTTAACGATGACACCATAAAGATCAACGTGCACTGCACACAGTCGTTTGAGACCGGTCATAAAGATACATCCGGATATAACGCGTGAAACGATCCGGTTGTAACGTCCCGGAATAGCGCATAATTCGCCGCTCTCGTCGATGATCAAATCGTAAGAAATGTTCGGCCGAGTTAATAATACGATACTCTCGCGATTTGCATCACCTTTATGTTAATTCTTGCCTTGGTATACCGCTTGATATGTACATTTTATGCGGCATTGTCGTTCCATATTCATTAAAAGTTCAGCAACCCCAATGAACTCTTTAAATTGGCGTTTTTTCTTATCTTTCTTACAAAAAATGCAACTCATCGTGGCAATTTCGTCATCCTTCCTCCGCCACTGTAAATCCGCTGTCGTCGCGTTTCTCTCCCTTCGTCCTCGGCAGATCTCCACGAATCTTCTCTCCTTCCTTCTCTGTTCGAGCTCTTTCGCTTGCGCGTCTGCACGTCCGTGCTTTCGCCGGACTTGCAAATTTCCGCGCGGGCGATCGCCGCTCGGAATCCGCTTGCGCGCGCCGCTGCTGGGCCCCGAAGAGAGGCCTAACCGAACTAAACCCACGCCAGGAAGATTCGCGGATCGAGATAGCGTGGCACTGCCGTGCCGAAGACGACGACGACGACGACGACGAATGCTCGCGGTCTGATTTGCGTAACGTTCCCGGAATCTCTTCGTCTCCCTCGAAACGCCCTTGCACCGTTTGCCGTTTGCCGACCTTCTTCGATCGGTCCTCGACTTCAAGCGAACCCTATCTTTTTCTTCCTCGTTCGTCTCCCCTCTGGCTCTTCGAGGTTCGTTCTTCCTGTACTTCGTTCTTCATTCCCGCGCAGTTGTTATTTGCCGTTCCCGCTCTGCCGGGGCTCGATTGTTATTTAAAGTTATGCGCGCCATTAATTCAGCACGCCACCGCCTTTGTCCCCGAGGTTTTAATTAGTTTCCTTTGTACACACCCCAAGAGAGGAACCGAGGCGCACAAAGTTACGCGCGGCGTGCGCGTAATTAATTCGCCCTGTCGCCGCTTTTACATTCGATGTTTTCATTAGCTCTCTCCACTCGCGAGTCACCGTCGTGAAAAATATATCCGCTCGTCAATGGTTATGATTATCGACCGATGTTTTGCATATAGTTGCGTTCGCAATATCGATCTCTTTCCGCGATCTCATGACTTTCATAAAATGCGAGTTCAATCTAAAATTGTAAAATTTAGAATCTTTTTCGGTGCAACGGGAGAGAGCGCTGAGGTTCGCCTCTGCATAACTGGCATTCCTCGTCCATCGAATCGAGTCCCCTATTAGCATCTTTAGGAATCGCATGCGAGGGGGAACGCAGAGCTGAGAGGCAGAAACGGAGAAAACAGAGGGATACGGCGGACTTCGAGTACGATAATCCCAGCTGGCTGCTCTCGCCGGTCTTCCGCGCGCCGGTTTATATCATTTTCGACGTCGGCTGTTTATTGCCGGATGCAAATTGCTCACTGAAACGCGGACCTCTCAGACCGCGTGTGCATCGACGAGCGACAAGCGATGTGATGCTGTGAGCAGCGAGCGACGAAGCGGACGAACTCGCTTGTTAAATCAAATCCGAAATGCAGAGAGCGTCAAGAAGAGGTTTTAAGGCAAGGGTATTTGTTTTTAAAATATAAATAATACCTATTTAATGGGGCTGCATTCAACAGTTGACTAATGATGAATATTTTGTGACTTTTTGTGAATCTTGCTCGATTCGCTTTTCTACATGTTAACAGAATTCCTCACGGAAATACACGTTTGTCTATCGCTCATCATCAGACCTACGCGATATATCTTCAAAATATTGTACACAATATTCGCATGAATATGTGATGAGCGTGTGCGTCAACGATCAGTCAATTCGTAGTCAGTTTCCGGGAAATTCTTTCGCAGATATCTTTCGTACGCTTGCATCTTTGCGTCTCGTTGCATTCCACCAAAACGTGTTCTCCAAGTAGTGCACCCTCGCTTCTTCTCGGGCTGGATTTATTTCATCATTGTTTACCACATTGTTGCTGCCTTCGGATCGCAAGTGGCAAGATCGTGGCAGCGACTATTGTTACTCGGATCCGCGATTCAGAGATACTCCCGTCGAGCAGGAGGGAATCTCTCGGAAAAGCGTCTTAAAACGTATCCCACCGCGGAGGTCGTTCGCGGATGCACGGTGGAATTCGCAGATGCTCGCGAGATACAGCCGCGCGGCGCAAGTACGCCTCGCCTATCTCGGCGATGGAGGCATTCGCGTTTGCGCGCGCGCACACGAGTATACACGCACACGTACACGTCGTCGCTTCACCGCAATCGTTTTCAATCGTGGGCTGTAGGCGCAGGGTGCAAAAAGAGGCAACGAGCATCGCAGAAGTCGCGGACGCGCGTTGCTGCAATCGACGCTGTTGCTGCTCTCCGATTCAGCAATTGCGAGGTTGTTGTCTTTTCCGGGATCATTCAATGCGTCATTCAATTGGAATATTCTAGCGTACGCGACACCGCGCGGCATCATCGCGCTATGATCATCTCGAGAATGCTGATAAGGACGGGATCTATTCACGAAATTCTGCCAAAGTTCACATTTCCATGTTTTTTCACTAGCTGATCCCTCTTCGGCGATGCTTTTTCCGTCCACTCGCACTCGTCAAAGAGCTACCTGAAGATTATGAAGATCGTTCGGACTACGTTAAGTCTGAAATCACCTTCCAACGAGAATCCTTCGAAGCTCTTTATTTCTCTCTCGGCATCCACTTTGCCGTCTACCTCGTTGGAATTCGCAGATGTTCCGTGAACGCACCGAGCACTCAGGAACTCCGAGAGAACTCCACAACTTTAACGCGCGGGATGATTCTCACGTGCACGTTCCCATCGTGGACATGATCGCGGTTGTCGCGATCAGTTTCAATAATTTTCCGCGCTGTAACCGGGAAAAGTCCATCAAGGCTGCTATGAGTCTGTGCGTGACTACGATGTTGCTGTAACGTTATAGGATATCAAGACTACCGTCTATTTTCGCAGATTAATCCTTTCACTACGACAGCGTTGGCCGAATTGCAGACTTTGGCATCAGTAGCCACAGACCATTTCACGAATGGCAATAATCGGCGTTAGGAGCGGAAGAGTTAATTCAGCGAGTCTTGCACCTTTCACGTTTAGTGGTTTCAAGTGTCACGCCGTTGGGATAATCGTATACTTCTTGCCTCGTCCTCCTTAAGAGGATTCTCATTAGTTGTGGTACACCCTGTAGATATACTGATAGCAACGCGTGGTACGACAGGACGGATACAGGGGATGAGGGCCGATAGAGCGGGCTCGGTTCCGTACTTCCCATCTCTCCCTGGTTTCTATGATGCGCCTCTTCGACTCTTATCTCGCGCCTTGTTATCGCCATTTACCATCGCATGCAGCGGTGAGTAGAGGCTTCTTCGTGTGTGTATAGCCGCGCATGTGTATGTCTTTCTCTCTCTCTTTCTCTTTCTCTCTTCGTCGGATCCTTCGGCGATTCGATCCCCCGAACGGCTCCGCTTCGCCTGGAATTTCGTCGGGTAGACCAAGGGAGAATTACTGTGGTGTAATCCTAGATGAGATTGTCCCGACAGAAAAGAATGGCAAAGGGATGCCGAAGGTGGGATAGATGCGCGCGCACACACACACACACACAAATGCTCCAAGAGTGTTGATTTTACCGCGAGTTTTGGTCAGCAGCCTGTCTATGCAACCCTGTCGTGTTGCGAATCGTTGAATTGCATATCTAGTAAATTCTAAGATAATACATTAGTAATTAGTAATATCGCATTAACTCTTTAATAAATATCTTAAGACGGTCGACAAAAATTTTCTTCTACGAAGAATTTAGATTGCATAAGTATATGCCAGTAGTAGGCATTAAGATGCAACGCCTATGAAATTCTTTTCACTTGCAGAAATATCCTTCGCAATATTTTCGCTTCGGCAAAACGAGCAACACCATTATTCCGACATGTGTCGCGCATCAAAGACACCCCGCGTTAAGGTACGCGGCGGTAGATTGTGGCGGCCGATGCCGAGGGGTTCATTTTAATTTATTTTCGCATCGCTGGAAGCCGGGCAGCCTTATTGTCGTCGTCCATTGTCTTGTCCTTCTCAGTCGCCGTACGTTTCTGGATCCTTTGGCGTCCGCTTCGGTTCCTCGTCGGTACTACTCGGCGGACATACTCGGTCCATTTAGCCGCGTCTTCACTCCGGGATGTCTTACGCATGTACGAAGCTCTATTCGTTTGTTCAGCAGCCGGACGCTCGCGCTTCTTGCGCTATTGTGCGCCGCGTGTACGCCGCGGATCTGTCCGATTATTTGCGGCAACGCAACCCCCCGTTGGCTGCGCGTGGTCTCGAGACTTTCCTCGGAGTGGCGGTGTACCCTCTCGATCGTACGCGTGTAAACTTCACCGTCGGCGTCAATCTGCGCCAAATTATTGTCGCAGAAACGAGCTGCGGGAAAGTTCCTCTCCAGATCGCGTATCTACGCGCCAGAACGCACCGGACGTGGTCTTTCACTCGCTCGTGCTCGCTCGCAGAGGAACAAATATAGTCGTAAGCGCGGATGGACTGTGCTTCGCCGCGGGAGACAGATCTGCGCGGCATGCCAAACGGGAAACAGACGTCTGCAAGACGGATACGATCGGCCTGACAACCGAATAGATCGTAGCGCCGACGTGAGCGCGCCGTACCCTTCGACCGGCCGATTCGACCGCGATCTCTCCTCGGTTGGCGAATGCACGGGACGCACGTTCCGGGCGCGAGAGAGTCGACCCGGTTCACGTGTCGCAGATCGACCATCTGAAATTTCTTGCCAGTTTTCAATTACACGAGCGCCCGTAAAAAGCGCCCGTCGCCTGCCGCGCGTTAACGAATATCATTCGGGCCGGGGACCGCGGCGCGACCTCGGCGTTTAACGTCTCGGGGGCCCCCGTGCGCGCTACGAGACGTCGATATAGCCGTAAACGGGCGGACGTCCGAACATTCGAAACGCGAGAAAGGGACGGCAGGGGGACGGGAAAGGGTTGGCGGCGGTGGTCGCGAAGGTACGCCGAGGTTGCGGGTAAGAAGGAGCGCGAGCAGGAGGTAAGAGGGACGAGCGGGACCCCCGTCAACGACAGCATACCGCCGCCGCGGTATCGCTTCTTCATCGCATTCGTCGCGTCGCTCGACGCTACCACGACCTGCGGCTAATCATCATTATTTAAGTACGAGATCGTTTTTCGTTATGCCGCGGCGGCGAGCTCGCAGGACGCACGCATCGATTCCCGAAGAAGTTCGACATCTCGCGATTTCGGATTTTGCGGTGCTTCATGGTATCGTATTTTTTTTTCTCTCGTACGAGCGAGTTTCACCGTGGGCATTTGAGTTTTCATTACCGTTAGAGAACGCACAGATCTTGTCGGAATTTAATAAATCCATAAATCTAGTCGCAGTTTATATGCAGCTCCGCTGGGAAGTCTCGCATGGAGTTCCCCGGTAGAGCTCGTAGGCTTTTATTTAACGTTCACCGCGCGCAACTGCTCCAGAGCACCGTTACGACCGTGATACCACGCCTACAGATGCCTGCAGATCGGATACGGCCGTGTGATAATTACAGCCGTGGCGGACTGCTCGATAACCGTTACGCGTCCGCCACCGAACTTCTAAGCGTATTTTTGAGATTCGATCACGCGCCAATCGCCAATTAACGCACGAGAAATTTCGATTTCGTGTCCGGCGCGACGGATATTCGCGCGGTCGCGCCTATCTCGATCGTCGACCGTGAGCAGGCTCTGCCGGTCCAATTAAAAATCCACGGGTTTATGCAAACGGTCGGCCCTTTATTGCGGGATTCGGTCTGACATCTGATCGAGAGTTCCATGCTCTTCGCGGGAATAACTGATTGCGTTCGCAATTGGGCAAAACTCGACGCAACATCATTTACCAACGCAACAAATCGAGTTCTCTTACTACACTGTTGCTGCAGACAAGAAATTTAACATCTTCCTGAATTATTCCTGAAGAAACATTTAACAAGGTGTGGAGATTACATTTGTATCTTGTTAAAAATTCTGTTGCACGACCGAGTACCGGAATGCGTCGAAACGTTTCGATATTAAGTATCGAGAACTTTTTATCGCTATCAAGATCTCCCCCGAGTGCACACTGATGCCCGTATTTAGAACGAGATAGCTCGTAATTCGGCCGGTTATGGTCCGGGGGATGGACGTCGTCGTCGAGCAGCGCAGGAGAACGCAGAAGGCGACGAAGTATCATCCACCAAAGGTGGCTCGCGCGAGCTCCTCGCGGCGGTCGTAAACGGTCGTTCGCGTGGTCGTGACGAGCTTCCACGACGACGGCACCGCCCCTGAGTGCACGACCGGCTACCTCGGGCGACCTCGAGTAGGCCGGACCGTTACGAGCTAATTAGCAAAATAAGAGAAAGCCGCGAGTCGCGAGTTACACGGCGCCGATCACGGCGTGGGACCTCGTGCTGCGAGGCCCTTATACGATCTGATCATCGATCTGTGATTTATCGCGCGGCGCTCGGCTCGGCGCCGTGGAAGCGCGTTCCCACGTGTATGTGCGTTTCGGTGCGCTTCCGAGAGTGGCGAATAATTAATACCGCGCGCGTCTCGCGATAAATATAGTCCGCTCGGCGCAGATTGCGTTTTGTCGCGTCGCTCCTTTTTCCCAGGGCGCTTCGCGGCGAGAGCGCCGTGGAAACGAGCGGAACGGAAGCGAAGAGCCTCGACTCGGTCCCGAAGGGATGGCCGTTGGTAGCTCTAATCGCTTTGCGAAGAGAGCTCTCCGACGAGATCGCCTGCCTCCTCGCTTGGCGATTTCTTGCCGCACAGGAGCACGATCGTATAGGCGTGTACGAGCGCGGCGGCATCGGTACGGCCGATTGCGTGTGCGAGCAGCAGTCCACTAATGATTAAAAATCAATAGTCAGCCTCGAGCCAGCGCGCGGATACACGACGTCGTTCATGGGACAGTTCATGTTATTGGTCTTGTCCGGATCGTTCCAGCGAACGAGATGCGCCTCGCTTTGCGCCGAGTACCGCTTGACGCTTGCAAAATATTCATAAGACTCGCGAAACCGATTCCGCGCGCGCGCACGTTTTATCGTAATAGTTATCAATCAGATAGATAGCGGGAAAAGGAACAACGGGATAAACTCGAGAGGAAAAACGATAATAACGCGTTATTAAATCGCGCAAGAAGCAACGCGGGAGATCTCGTCAAGAGCCATCTAAACGCGGGCTGTGTGATACGGGGGCGCAGAAGAACCCCATTACGCATAAGAGGATAATCCTGTCCAGTTTAGCGTCGTGATTGGAAGACCGCGTGCAGACATCTTGATTTCAATATAACGACCCCGCCGCCGATCGCAATTACTTTTTGCTCGAGTTTCTCGCGCGACATGCGCGCACGCGTTTCGCCGGACGCGAATACATCGCGGTGCCGCGCCGAGGTACAAATAAACCAGCACTCGCTAGGAGGACCCTGCGAGGGCTTTCAGAGGAATGGAATTGAACCTTGCGCGAGGAGACGAGGACCTCTTGCGCGCACTCGACGCAGTTATTCATGAGCGCGTCTGTCAATTAATCAAGGGAGCGCGTAATTGCGAGCACGCGTCAAACGTCGCTCGCGAATCGGACGACCGTGAACGTCTTTTTACGTATTCCGGTCGCCGCGGGAGCGAATTCTCCCTTCGTCTCCAGCTCTTTGCGCAGCTAGCCAAGTACCGTACTAGAAAACAGAGCAGAGCGAGTAAATGGAAAAATCGGTTCTCTGTTTAATGAGCAATTTGTGCCTGACATTAGATCGGTCTGTAAAGACGCAACGACACGCGTTTCTGCTTGTGTGTACATAAATTGCGGGTATGCCTAGCAATGAGACAAGTATAATGAAAAACGATAATTAGCCCTGCGCGCGCGCGCGCCGGAGAAACGCGCCGCGCACGCAGGTAGCACGCGCATACCTTGTTTGTAAGGGAAAAAATCTTTTAATGATTTATGAACTATTTGGCGCACACGAGTAATCGCCGGACGACCTAACGGGAGATCATTCGCACGGTTCGTTTTGGTAGGGCCGCCTCCCAGACAATTAACGTCAACATCGCGCGATTTATGTTCCCGCCGCGCGACAAAACTCGTAATAGCGCTCGAAAATGCACATTACGGCACGGCGTTTCTCTATTTAACGTGTAACGCTATCGTAGCCGCACCTGCACGAGAGATCCTCCTTGCGACACGACGACTTCATTTCAATATATCCTCCCGGTACCAATTAGAAGCCTCGCTCCGATTTCTCATTGCTGGTACCGCTGCCCACATAACACACATACACGTACACACACTCGCGCGCGCGCGGAGTGGCAAGCGTAGCCTCGGGAGTATTATCGAACAGAAATAAATAGCATCCTGCTACCGCGCGACTGCACGAGACGCGAGTATCCTTCGTCTCCGTCTTCGTCATCGTCGTCGTCGTGCACATGGGAACGACCCGGGTGAAAACAAGACGAACCAGCAGAGAAAGAGAGACGGGGAGGGCAGAGACGCGCAGGGAATGGGAGTCAAGGAACTAGAAATGAATTTCATTTGTGCGATTGAGGAGGGAGAGGATCGTGGAGCAAGCTAGAACGGAACGAGAATAGAGGGGGACGCAGCAAAACGGATTGGCACGATCGCACGAGGGACACGGCGACGAGAGGGTTGCCTCGCCTCGTGCTAAGCAAAGAGAAAGGGTGGAGGAGAAATTCGCGGGAAGCAGCGGGATAATAAGAAAACCTGGAGGAAATTACATGAAGCAGTTGTACCGCTTGCACAGCGGCATACATTCGCTCGCATTGTTTCACGTTGAATGAGAAAGGACTCTGCTGGACGACAAGGCGAGATTATCCTGAGCGCTCTGCATTGTTAGAGGGGTGTCTCCCGGGTGCATCCCCATGAGAAATCGCGTTGCGCACGTGTAAGCATGCAGATTATGATGATCCGTTGATCGCTACCTTCGTCGTCTTATCGATGCAAAGAGAAGCGGCTTGCAATAATGTCCGCTCATAGCTCGATGTGCGTGATGCGAGACCATAACTCGTCGCCGCGTTCCTTAATAATCGAGCATTCCGAATTTATGAACGCGGAACTCCTTTGGTTTTGTTGCTCCAATTATTCATTTTCGCGTCTAGTCCGCGGACCACGTCGACGTCCGCGAGATTTTTCGTGGAAACCTGATGGAACGTCTCACGGGCTGTGCCATTCGTGCCGAGAACGCATAAGGGCGAGAATCAGTAATGAGTACGTTATATACGGGTTTCTTGGTTGCCCCGGCTGCGCCGGCAAAAACTCGCTCTCGATTCGATTCACGATGCCGGAGGACGAAGGATGCAAGGAGGAGAAGGAGGAGACGAAGGAGAAGGTGGAGAGGGCCCAACTCTGGACTGGCGATCTCCGCGAATTAATCAAATACGCGAGCGATTTGTCTTCGTTACACCCACGTGGGCACCCCGGAGGGACGCGTGTGTAACCGGGGTGACGAAGCCCTTGCAAACCGGCACCGAGTGGAGAAAAACGTGATCGTGCTACACGTGCACCTTGCGCGACAATTATTCTAGATAAAAGTAATACTTTATGCGTGATAGAGAGAGAGAAAGACAGAGACACACTGCGAGCAGCAATGAGGATTTATCTCATAAAACTTGTGATCTCATTAATTTCATGCGGTATTGCAGAATTCGCTCTCGTTAATAAATCCTTTGCTACAAGTTATATGCACATCTGCTTTTATGAAAGACGCACCTAATTTGGTAATATTGAAGTCACGCAAAGCAACGTTTTATTACACATTAAATCTTCACTTTGCCACAATGTTTTATTTTTGGATAGAGAGTTCTTTGTGTTTATCGCTCGAAATTTATTTTCATTATGGCAAATAAAATCTGAATTATCAGAGTATTTTTGGCCCGAGCGTGCGTTTCGAGACAGAGAGAAAGAACCAACAACATTGAGAGAATTGAAACCGCGACACGGCGTTCCCGCGCGAAGAGGAACGCACAATTTGCGCGCTTTAATTTTATTATCCCCCAAGATATATCGCGAAACGCGTTGTCGCGTATCTTAATGGCTAGCTTTCTCGCCACGGCGGCTTACGGGGACGAAAGGGACACAGATTTGTCCGGCGTGTCACACCCTACCGAAGTCGCGCGTCGAAATCCTTTTGCACGGGCGAGATGCCCGAGCGGTATCTCGGCGCGTATCGGGATGCGGAGTAAATCGTAATTATATACGGGGAGTAGTACAGGATCGGCGCGGTGCGGACCCTCCTCTCGCGCCGCCGACCGAGGGAGTCCGTGGAAAAAGATCACGCGGACGTTTAATAACACGGGTACCGAATGCTGATGGGTAGAGGTATCGCCGGGGATATAAAACGTGTACGTCTTCCAGACCAGTCTCGCGATCCGCGCACCGACGCATATGCGCGTAATTACACGCACGCCGCGTTCGTATGCGTTCGTAGCGCATGGTGTCTCATCCTTCGCACACGCATCACGCACACGCACACCATGGACACAGGCATGTCCTGCGGATACAGACGTGTGCGGACGCGTTACACGCGCGCATACGGGGTGTCCGACCGGACAACCCTTCGGGTGTTGCACCGCAAAACAAACTAAGGATGATGAGGATTGTATCAACGTCAGGATACGAATGCTCACGGAGTTGTTTAGCGCCATGGAGGGACTCTCGCGTATCAGGCAGATCGAGCGACGCGATTTTATTTTAATTCTCCCGACGAGGATGAGACGCGCAGCGCAGACCGGAGACCTGCGCCGTTACCTCGTGCGTGTACGCCCGAGTCTTCCACACTGTCGCGTGCATCGATGCGACAGAGGAAACGGGGGGAAAAAGGACGAGCGAGTTGGATCGAGTATAAATAGCGGCCCATAAATTATGCCGTCCGCGTACGCGACCGAGTACCATCTTTAAGGCACTGGTCGATGTCATCCGATGCCACCGACGACATAGACATAGACAGAGGCGTCGCCGACGACGACGACGGCGACGGCGACGAGGGCGCACACGCCAGTATCGTGGAATAGCGTGGAAGTGGAAGTATATTCTACGGCCATTTTCTGTGGACCGACTCACCGAGACGACAATGTCCTCGTCTGCTCGATGCGTAGCTGGTTTCTCCGGCCGCACCGCGGGAAAAACTTGCTCGGGATCGATGGGAGACGATCGGCGTCGCGGTAGATCCGCGGGATTTGTCGAATCCCATCCGGGAGGGATAACGTCCCAGATCCGAGTAGTCGCGCTCCCGTTTTGGTCCAGGCTATTGCGCCATGTTGATCGATCGATCGATCGGAGCAATTACTGATACGCGTGCTGTGCGTGTTTTACCCCTCCTGCGCGCCACTTCCGTACGTGCGCGACGAGTTTATCCGTAATTGGATGTGGCCTCCGCGACGAGTGTTTTCACCGTGACGACCGTCCGATAACATAGAAAGTTTATGATGAATCGCCGTTGAGGTAGATTTCAGATACCATTAATAAAGCTGTTAATTGCCGATCGCGAAAAACAAACAGAAAAAAGACACTTTTGCATCGATTTGATTAAGATCTTTTTTACCGGCAGGACGACGTACGTTAACGATCCGCCTTTAACCCGACGCTGACAAAATAATGATTCAGGGATCTCCCTCGTTTTCTCTCTGAAACAAGCCGGCCAATTACGCATCACCATCTATCGCGCGGCAATCGCGGGGGGACACATTGACGCGATGCGTTAGAGATTAGGTCCCGGACGATCGCGTCTCAACGGAGTCGGAGTCTGAACGAAGCAGTCGCAACTGCGATGCCGCAACAGTTTCAGTTTCGCCGTGTCGGATCCTTACGGGATTCTTATGGCATGCCGAGCGTAGGCGGGCAGACCGCGGGCCAGCCGCGCTCGTTACACCGGAAACACGCGCGGCGCGCCGGCGTATCGGCCGAATCGTCCATCACGGAATTGCATCTGCCAGCGGTAATGACCGGCCAATTTGGCTATTAATTGATTCCGAAGCAGCGGGACCGGGCGGTCCCGGTCGACTCGTGCGAGGTCGAGCGGGGTCGATGTCGTGGAATCGATAAACCGCCATCATTCATTCGTCCTTACCTCCGACGCGTGCCCCTTGGTTCGTTACCTGGCGAACGAAACTCGTATCATCGTACACGGACGCGGCTTTACATGCGCAACGCGCACATACGTGTACGCACGCATCTCGAGTCGCGCACGTACGTGTGACCGCACCGAAGATCCGCCGTAAGATCGTGCCGACGATCGGACGCGATCCTTCGGTGCGCAACGATCTCCGATCGTAACCGTGACGAATGAGATCTCAGCAGCGCGCGACAGCTCTCGCCTCAAGATCTGCTTAGCGGCGCGCCTCGACTTAGCCCGGCTTTTACGGCGGATCCGGTGCCGCCGGTGTTATAACGGGGAATAAATTTGCCCGCTCGCTCGTGGGGCGCTCTAACTCGCGGGCAACGTGCGCCGGAACTTCGCTTCTAATTAGGCGAATTGAAGTAGCACGAAGTAGCTGACTGTTATATCGCGCGAGTGGCGCGGCCGGGTCAGGTGTCGCATTCTCTGGCCGAGGATAATACTTCCTCAGGGATATGTGTATCTGGTTAGTCGGTGAATTCCTCGGGGTCAGGCCGGTTGTGCTTTTCCATGGCGATCCATCCGTGACTAGCTCCGATACGGACGGATATCGGTATATCGCAGAGGCGAATCGATTTGACATCTTCATTAGGACTTTGCGGAGGATCGACGGATGAGAAACTGGCCTCAAATAATTATCGATCGCCCGGTTTAGCTGCGGACCAAGTATCGTGATTTAATAACAACTCACGTCGATCAAGCCAGCGAACACGTCCGGCGGACCAGAAGCCATTACGAAAGCTAAATTGCGATAATGCAAATCTCCATGCAAATGCGACCGGTGACGGGGGGAGGACTACTTTTTGACGCCCGGATCACAATTTATCGAGATTATTCTGATACAACTGTTTTAATTAGCCTCCATTGAGCGGGGCCGAACGAGACTTATTATGAATAAATTAACACAATTCGTGTTTCTCTTTACTCGTTTGGAAAAAAGGAGGAAAGAGAAGCCGCGTTTTTCTCCCTTATTTATATCTGATGCGCGTATATCTGTATGCATTATTTAAATTATGTATTCTGCATTTCCAGGCGAACGGCCAAGCAGGTTTTATCTGGTAAGAGAGGAAGCTGATCTCTCGCTGGATCCCACCACGGGGATGCTGAGGATTCGACAGCCGCTCGATCGGGAATCACGTGACAAATATGTTCTCAGCGTCGAGGCACGTAATGGCGGCTTCGTTGGATACTGCCAGGTAAATTGTGCATCCTCCGGATAATCATCATCTCGGTATTAACTCACCGTAATCATAGGCGCGCATCCGTCTTCCCAGTATTTATCCTGAATACACACGTATAATAATCTCGAGCGTGCGAAAAGTCTGTGTGCCCGTGATTTTTCCGCTTTCCAGACCTCATCGATATTACAATATTAATATTCAGCGCGACACGTGCTCTCTCATTAGCAGATTAATATCGTCGCCTTTAAAAGGCGCAAATTAGATGCCCGTTATAGTTTGCTAGTTTTACATTGATGAAAGCAGCTGATTACATTGATGCGAGCAACTCACACGACCGAACCCGAGCGTACCATTAAACGGTACTCTTGCACTTCGTCCATGTACGACACACGAGACGTAACATCCGTCCCCCTGTCTTCTGTCGCAGCTGGAGCTGATCGTGGAGGACGTGAATGACAATACGCCGTCATTTGGCACGAGCAGCGTCCGCATCTCGGTGCCGGAATCGCACCCTCTTCACGTGCCCCTGTACGTGGCGCGCGCCACCGATCCGGATTCCACGCCATCGTCACCGATACGCTACGTGCTCGGTCAAAACAGCAACGATCTGTTCGGAATAGAAGCGCGCACGGGCGAGCTTTACTTGGCGAGGCGATTGGATTACGAGACCCAGCAGAGGCACGGCCTGCTGATAAGGGCTCTGGACGGCGCTGGGCTCTCGGCCAACCTCAGCCTGAGCGTCGAGGTGCAGGACGTGAATGACAACCCCCCAGTGTTCGAGAGGAACGAGTATCACGTGGAGGTTCCCGAAGGCGCCAGGCTCGATTCCCAGGTGAGAAAAATCTTCATTACACGCCCGTCACGCGAGCATTTGTTTGCCGAGAAGATGCGGCAGGGTTCTCCGAAAAAGAAAGCGGCGAGTGAGGCGGGTTCAGGCGGTGGTACACGTACGCGTACATTAGAGTTAGAGAAAGAAACGGAGGGATAGAGCGCGAAAGAGAGAAGGGAAGAAAGAAATTCTGGGTCGGACGCGGGAGAGAGCCGGTACAAGTTAACAACCTCTTTCCTCTCGGCCTTTCTTTCGCTCCTCATCGGTATCCCATCGTACCGCGGACGGTTTCCTTTTTCCCCAGCTGGTTTCTTTTTGCTCCGATGTGCGTTTCTCATCCCGTCTCGCGGATGCGTAATTTCATCCGGGACAACCAGGAAGAACGCGCTCGCGAACCTTTGCTCCCTCTCGTATCGAGAGGTGTACGCCAACCGACCGTACCGGCCACCCTCTCTCTTCCAGGTAGCTTCTCGCGAAGGAGCAAGAGAAGAAGGGAAAGGGGGAGAAAGAGGAGGAAAGAGAGGAACGGAGAAAAGCAAGAAGAAGAAGACGTTGACTCGCAAAGTTCAGTGTAGGCAAAAAGAGAATTAACCTCATGCTGGCTAGGAACGAATTAACTGGACGTTACATTGCTCTGCGTCAAGATTAGCCGGTGTTACTGCGCGGGGTTACTCGACTGACCAGTTCGGGCCGGAAGATGGATAGGGAATGCCCGACAATCTGATATCCGGACGTGGCGCGCTGCCATTGATACCGATTGCGAGCACTCGCGAGTTCTGAACGCCTAGGATTGATAGGTAACGATCGATAGATCCGCGGGAGCTGCGCTGGTAGGACGATCGTTTCGCGAGCTTCCAGCCGTTAGTCGAATGACAGAGAGATTTATCACATCATGTACGGTTATGCCGAAAATAGCGTTTCCGTTCGATCAGGGTAGTCTTAAAGCCGTTGTACGTCTTCGCGCGAACTCACAGTTGTATCATTTAGTACTAATGTACGGGGAAATTTACATCTACGCCATTTAACATGGTGGAAAGGGAGAGAGAGAGGAGGAGAGCGCCCAAGGCGAGCCCGAAATGATACTCGTGGGCCTCGGAATCGGCCCGCGAAGATCGCCAACGGCGACGTATACTCCCTGTAATTATCTACACATATCGGTCATTATCCGGCAAAAAAGTCGAAAGACGACGGACGAACATGGGTCGACGGCGAGGTTTCGCGCGGCGGGAGCGTCCAACGGGAGCGACGGTATGGGAGTCATTAGCCGCGAAACTCGCGAGAAGGGGTCGTCATTGAGAGCGTGGTTGATATGCTCGAGAGCTTCCCCGTGATACTAGCCACGAGCGGACGTAATCCCGAATACGGGATACCGATGACGAACGACGGCAAGATCCTCGCCGCGAGATAGGCCTGTTAAATGACGTCACATTTTTAACGTTAATGTACGCGCGGCTACGATAGAGCGAAGACGTCACCGGCAACTCGCGCATCTCTCTCTCTCTCTTTTTCACCGCATTCACTGCTATCTTTCTCTTCCTCTTCCTCCTTCTCGCGTCGCTACTCGATCTTACGTTCCATCTTCCTCCCGGTACACGCGTATATATCGCTGGTATCTATCGGAGAAACAGATCTGCGAGCTGTCGCTGGTATCCGGACAATATCTCAGCCGCTAGCGCATGTTCGCGAAACAAGGAAGGCAGAGAGTATCAGTGAGAATACGAGAGAAGGAGAGAAAGAGCGCAACGGAATGGGGGGGGGGGGAGAGGAGTAACCTGGCTGCAGTGAACGTAACCCTTCACCCACCGTGAACTAATAACGTACAGTCAGACACATTACTACCTGCTTCCACGTCAGGTTACTCATCTAATGGTAACACGCAACTCCCCCTTGACGCATTTCGTTCTCAAAGACAACCCTGTCCCTCCGCCTCCTCCACATATCCTCCTTTTCTTCCTTTGCCTTCTACCACCATCCATCATTCGTGTGCCGCGGGTTCATGTGCGGGACACGACCCTATATACTCTCGATTCTATGCTTTTTCTTTCCTTTCTTCGTCTCCAACCTTCGTAATTCAACATCCTCCCGCGCTGGAAAACATGGACTGGTCCGGACGTGTTTAGGGTTCACGGTCCTTGGATACGTTTAATTAATACGGTACGACCGGATCGACTGGTCTTGTCTCGACGCCGCCTCTCTTGTCTTCTCTTTTCCTCGTGTTCCTGCTCTTTCTCTCTTCTTTTCTGACGAGATCGCGAGAAATGTCTTCGGACGACGCGTTTGCTCCTGTTTCGATTTTTCGTCGCGGTTCCCTTCGCTTGAAACTCTAACGTTCCACTGCACTTGCAGAAGTTTCAAGTCAATTGAATTAAACGTGTTACGACGCGTGCCATTCAGCACAAGATCGCGAAATCAGATCACCGTATTAATTAAACTGCCGCGTTTAGACGCGTATCACAATTGTGGTACACCTTGCAAACTAAACTCCTTGTCATTTGCAGATTCTTCAGGTAACAGCGGTCGATCTGGACACGGGGAACAACGCCAGGCTGAGCTATCGCCTGCAGGGTTCCACTGCCTTTCGCATCAGCCCCAACACCGGCTGGATTTACTTGGCGCAGAATCTGGACCGCGAGACTCTCGACCGGCATGCCTTGATGGTTCTCGCGACTGACAACGGATCACCCGCGGCGACCGCGAGCGCCTCCGTGCTGGTCACGGTTCTGGATGACAACGACAACGATCCGCGATTCGAGAAGGAGTTCTACGGATTCGAGCTGCCCGAGAATCTCCCGTCAGGCACTCTAGTAGGTTCCGTGAGTGCCACCGATCCCGATCTCGGCAAGAACTCGCTTCTCAGATACGCGATAGTTCAAACGAACAGCAGCTTCGCCGTGGATCCCGACACAGGTAAGGGACTTTCTCGTCTCTCGATCTTGCTTTCCTATTTTTCCTCCCCCGTCGTTGTACCCGTGGCCGTCAATCGCTCGGTGAGTGTACGGGTTCCCGTCGAAACGACGCCCTCTAGTGTTTGCGAAAGCCGTCCCAGGTACCCCGAGGCGTCGAGGACCAGTGTGCGGAGATGCCCACGCAAACTCGAGCGCGGAGAAAAATATTAGCGAATCGTTTCCTCGAGTTCGCTGGGTTTCGACCGCGTCGGCCAGCTCGAGATGCTTGCTTGCCGAGGTGAGATACGAGATTTCGTCGAACGAACCCGGCGAGAATCGTATTATTCTCTGCCCCCGGGCGGTCTTTCTCAGTCAGGTTAAATTCACACCGGAGTTACGGCGCTGCTACTCGACAACCGTGAATAAGAGCCGCACGAGGAGGAACATCCTGAGTCGGTGGATGGGCACTTTGGCACTTTACTTCTCGGGATTACGGCGATCGATTCGCGGCGATTAACACCCTGACTGTACTTTTGCCACTTGTCGCACGATGACTGACGATGACCGGCCGCGTCTTTGCAATCGCAGAAATGCGTCATCGCGGAAGCGATCCCCGCGCAATTCGCTGTGGTCGCGACGATAATTCCACTCTCGTTGAAATCTTATCGAGCCCGATCTTCTGCGCGCCTGTAACTTGTATCCCTCTCTCCTCGTCACGAGAAACGCCAGCGTAATTGTACTCCGCGCTTACCGCGGTGTCTTTTATTTTATCGCCAGATATTCAATCTCATATATCAGTCTAACGCTCAGCCGATCTCTTCGTCGTGTTCTCTTTTCCATCCTGGCGTTTGCGCCAACCTCCATCTTCACTCTTGCGTCCTCGCTCGTGTGCACGGCGGCCACGGTTACTTCCCGTTTAAGACAGGTTCTCGGCCTATTAAATAAAAATTGAGCACGCCTTCGCTAGCTTCTTATTAATTCTCTGAGTCTGAATCATCGCCGTGACATTCCGCTCCCTTTGCCTTGTCCCTTCGGAGCATTCCTTTCGAAGCGAGGACGATGAAGAAACGAGCATTACGGGGTCAACGAAAGATCGATTTAGTCGCGAGGAGCAAAAGGGGAACGCTGCGAGCGGATAAAAGAGAGACTATTAGTTTTCTAAATGGCCCCCCAGCCGTCAGCGCGTGTAATTTACGCGTTGCTCTTGCGTCAACCCAGCGGCCCTTTATGCCGCGCCATTGTTGAACGGTTTCGTAATCGTTGATGGAAGGGTTCCTCATACCTAGGTAACATCGCAGCCCATCCAGCCAGCTTGATCTACCTCGGTCTATCAGGCCTATCGAAAATTCCACGAAAATATGAGCCGCTTTAAATTATCCTCAATATGAGTAGTGATTAAATGAGGACCTCCATAAACATGGTGCTGAATTGCTGAATTTCGAACCTGAATTTCGAACGATATTATCATGAAGGGCGATTTGCTAAATCGCCAGGTGGAGTAACAAGAACAACGCGATAGGACCGTTCCTTTTGGAATCTCCGTATAACTCATTTTAAGCTGTACGCCGGTGTGCGTACGCGCGTTTCGTGGGTATTAAAATATAATCCGGTAAGAGTGGCGCTTTCGCTTGGTCGGTGTGTAACGAATCATCAGGGACCGGGGCCCGGGGCTCGTCACACGCCGCGAAACGCATACGCGTGCACAACGCCTTGCCGTGTGCAATGCACGCGGTTTGATTGGCATGCGACACGGGGGTATTTGTGTACACGCCGGTGTGCCGAGGCCGGGTCCCGGGTCTCTCTTCGTTTCGTATCCGCCGGGCTGCCTGTTTGCAGAGGTGGGACTCTACGAGTCATCCCAGCTCCGCCAAGAAGCAGGCGGAAAAAAAAATAAGGGATAACGACGACGACGGCGACGATGACGATGACGACGACGAAGACGACGGCGGCGGGTGGGGGCGATCGCGCTGCCGGAAGTATCAGCTGTCCTGTCGTACGAGTACTTCTATATTAATCCCCGCTGCACACACAGTGTGCGACCGCACATTGTCCGGTCGGCGGACCGGCGGCGGAGTGAGTTGAAATTTCGCTCGGGCCATTGTCCTGCACGATCGCGGCTCCTATAACTGCGATCCCCCATTGAGAAAACCCTCGAGCGGCACCTCGCCGCGATTCTTCCGCGTAGATCGCCGCCGTGACGCCCGTTCTCCCTTAATGGCGCCCTTTTTTCTCCATTCATCCAATTAAGAAGGAGGGGAGAGATTCTCGGCGTGCTGGCTCACAAAGTTGAGAGATCGATCGTGATTTATGGAACGGCGCGCCCTTGTCCGCGACGACAACGACGCGATGACAGACAACAGGATGCGCTCGATTGCCGGCGACTCGGCTAGTTCCTAATACGGCACCGAGTGTGATCGCGAACCGCTAAACGCCAACGCCCGCCTCGACGAAGACGTTATCCCGACGTAGTGAGAATGTCAAAGTCGCATTCCGCCGTTTCTCTCATGACGACTCATGCGGGAGAGTCGCCGTGGCGCTTTCGCAACCCACGTGGAATCCTCGCGCGTCTCATACGTTTCGATTCGTTACGATATGCGCGCGCGATACGGCCGATTATCGCGGCCTCAGGAATTTCCGTGACCCACCGGTCGTCCGATGCTCACCTATCGATCGGATACCAGTTAACGACGGCCACGTGCCGTCCACGCGGCTCCGTCCACCGAGCGCGGATTATTCAGGCATCCGGTAATCGAGCGTGTACACGCGGTTACTTTGTGGCGCGATCCGCAAAAATAATCCGCTCGATAATCTCGCTCCGTGTCGCTCAACGCATCCTACGTGCATCCGGCGTCACGATTGCACGGTAATCAGCGTCAATTTATATTATAATTGAGCGCTCGCGCGCGCGGCGTAAAAATGTCGATCGGATCTCGAATTATTCAGCGATACATTTTCCCAGGAGCTAGCAAACATGTTACCAGCAGCGGCATTTCCCACATCCCTCTCTCTATGCGTCGATAATTTGGCGCGCGGTTTCTCACATCACTGATCAAATTAGAGATAAGCTTGCCCGGCTGGTCTCTGCAAGCTGCGCGCTCGCGCGGTTGCAAAGCCGCCGAGCAGGTTCCAACGTCGCGGCCTGACCCTCGTCCGGGATTCCTACCGTTGGTTCCCTTCCATTCGTCGAACGGCTGTTTGAGTTTCGAGAAAGAGGACCGTCATGGTCCGTCATGGAGCGCGGGGTCTCCTCGCAGCCTCGATCACGGCGATGGATTTCCAAATATTGGAAGAGGCACGCGAAGACAAAAAGTCCGTGGCCCTTACGAGCGCGTCGGCCGCGCCGCGGTCCCACGGCTAACACGAGAAACGCATTAGCACGCGTCCTACGATATACTTCTTATTGTTCCGCGATGGCATCCCCCGATGTGCGGCACCGAGAGGAGGCCGGCCGGCACGTTTGCATGTTCCGTCGTCGATCGTTTGTCTTGTCGACGACGAGGACGTCGTACGACGTCGTCGAGGCCGCGCGGTGGCGAACACCGCGGGGACCCCTCGACTAGCCACGTCGAGAATTTCGTAGAGGCAGCCAGGCTCCGTCCGGCCTGTCGCGCGGACACCGGTGCGGGTCGTCGTCGTCGTGTCTCGGGTCCATCGCACGAATTATTATCCCGATCCTCTCCCAGATCCTGGAATAGTTCTGGCTCGGCTCGGCTCGGCTAGCCGTTCGCTTAATTATCCATTAATGCGCCGACCGGTCGAGGTGGTGCATCCGGGGAGGGGGACGAATCCTCCGCGTGCGACTCCACCTTTTCCCTCTTTCACCCCGGTCGAGGCGCCCGCTCCCTTCTTCATTTTCTTCCTCGCCGTCCTCTCCACGTCGAGTTCGCCTTCCTCCGTGACTACTCCCCGCGATACGTAATTACGGCGGAGCTCGTTACACGCGCGACTACGTACATCCACAGTACGATTATTATATGCGAGGGGATAGGGAGAAAGTGGGAGGGAGGAAGGGAGAAAAAGAGTGCAAATGGAAAAAGAAACACGGAGGCGCGACCGAGGAATACGAGCGGCCGCGCGGACGGTTCTTACGTGCGTACGAGCGACGATTATCCAATTAACCGTTCCCGACGAGGGAAATTGATAAGGTCGGTCTAGCCGTCCGCGAGCCACGAGGGATGCCGGCCGGTCGTATGTATTCGATTTTATGCGAACGAATGCGCGCGCTCGTACGCGCACCGCCGATCTCGATTGCCCACGATGGCTTCAGAGTTGGCCACGTACGATCCCTTGGAGTCGGGTTGTAGCAGGAGCCCTTAAGATCGCGAGACGGACTGGTACGGCGCTTTTTGTCACGCGGTCATAAATATCCCCTCGGTGTCCGCTAATAGACGCTAGCCGGGGCCAACAGCTGCGGGGAATTGCTAATAGATCGTTAATAATTCGCAATCTGCCGTACCAGAGCCGACGCTCGCGTCGCTCACCAAGTGCGATGAAAATTAATTGTTTCTGTTCCTCTCGCTCGGCCCACAGGCGAGATTATCACGCGCGAGCCGCTCGATCGTGAAACGAAGAGCATCCACGAGCTGGTTGTGGAGGCGCGCGATCAAGGGGCACCGTCCAGGGCCGCCAGGGTGCCGTTGAAGATCACGGTGCTGGACGTTAACGACAACTCGCCCGAGATCGTCGATCCTCAAGGGGACGTTGTTAGCGTCAGGGAGGAGCAACCACCGGGCACGGAGGTCGCCAGGGTGCGAGCGCTGGACACGGATCTCGGTGAAAACGCCTCGGTCACCTACAGCATCTTGAAAGGTGAGGATACGCAGCTTCAGATTTCAGAACGTCTCAGCCTAACGATGGCTTCACTGGAACTCGGTATTGAAGGATGCGTCGTAGAAGCGACTGTTCCACTCCGATTGCTTCATCAGTCGTTACACGTGAGCAATTGGTTACGCGTTATCCGCTTAATTAAGGGGCCTGTACCTTTGCCTTCGATATGATTACCGTCATAAGAAAATATATAAATTATAATTGCTCGCATACGCACGGCCAATAATTGCGTGGGTTACGACGATGTCGGCAGACGGTTGTTGGGAGTCGGGAATAATAGAGAAATAGCGAGAAAAGTACTTACGTGCCGAAGATTAGACTTGGAGGGGGTTGAGTTCTTTCGCTCGGCCACTCCTGCCCCGCGCGATAGAATATGACTTTTTGACTGGCTTTAATAACCCAGCAGCAATTACAGAAACAATTATGCACGGTCTTAAAAGCGGGTCGTTTTTGCCGGGCATTATCTGTCAGAAACGCGCCGTCTGTAGCGAGCGTTACGGCGCGCACGGTCGACGATCGTTATGATCGGAATCGGATTTTCCCGATCGCGTGTTCGAACGCGAACGCATCACGGTGGCAAAAAATGCTCGATCGTAAGATTAAATCTTGACATAGCTCGCTCTCGCGATAGTACTGTTACATTGTCGAGGAGTTACCGATGTACCTCTCTCCGTTCACGTCAAGCGTTTCATCCGACGTTCTACAGCGAGATATGCGCCTATTTCGCGTACACGATTCTGCGGGGTCAACGGCATAGATACCAAGGCGATTTTTCTGTCTCGCGTGTTCTCCGCGTCAAGTTTGCCAGCAACAAGATCGTCCGGCGTAATTTTGTCCGATCCGTCTCGCGGACTTCTGATTGACGCCCGATTTCGCGTTTTGCTTCAGACCGAGACTCGGACGGCTATAACGTCTTCACCATCGACCCGATCACCGGCATGATTAGGACCAAGGCCGTGCTCGATCACGAAGAGCGTAACGTGTACCGGGTGTCCGTAAAGGCGACCGACGCAGGGCATCCGTCGCGACACAGCATTCGCGCACTGCGAGTCGAAGTCCTGGCACTCGCGGATAACCGGCCGACCTTCACCAGCAGCAGTCTTACCTTTAACGTGAGTACCATTGACCTCACCACCCGGTAGGATTCATTTACTCACCGATCCGTTTCCCGCTTTGCTGGACTATCAGTCTACAGTCTTCTCCTCCCCGTCATCCTTGCAATTATTCATTGGAACGTTAATGATCGCGCTAACAATGATTTAATAATCAAATTAATTTATATATTATTAATATATATATGTACAGGGTGAATATCTCGGCTGTTATTGGTGATAGAAAAAAATGTGTCAGACCAAACTTGCATGGTTTCGACGGACACATAATTTGTTCTAAATAGTTTTTTATTAGGTGGACGCGTAGAGGTCATATGAAGGTTAATTTCGTTTTTTTAAATGGTAGGATATGTTTTTTTACGTACCATCTAGTAGAGGGTTTGAAGATGCGCACATTGATCTACGGGTCAAAATCATTCAAGGTCACTGAAGGCCAACTGCAAGGGAAAATAATTTACTTTATATTGCCTAGAGTTCTCTGCTATTGAAAATACCGTAAATTCAGAAATGAAAAAGTTCTCGAGTTTAAAATTGTTTTCTTCTCAGAGGAGTTCTGAGTTGATAATATCATTATATTTTATATTGCCTAGAGTTCTCTGCTATTGAAAATACCGTAAACTCAGAAATGAAAAAGTTCTAGCATTTAGAAACTTTAGCTTTCAATGACCTTGAATGATTTTGATCCGTAGATCAATATGCGCATCTTCAAACGCTCTACTAAATGGTACGTAAAAAAACGAAGTTGACCTTTATATGACCTCTACGCGTCCACCTAATAAAAAACTATTTAGAACAAATTATGTGTCCCTCGAAATCATGCAAGTTTGGTCTGACGCATTTTTTTCTATCACCAATAACAGCCGAGATATTCAGGTGGCCTGTTTTAGGTGCCTCACCCTGTATAAGCATTATCTTTGCATGTAAATAATTATCATATTTTAATTATGAAATTACGAAGTAAAATCCCAGTTTTTAAATACATTAGTTATAAGAAAACAGATATTTTTATATTATACAAGAAATAGTTAAAAAATCAGCTGTCTTGTTAAATAATATATCTTTAACGCGTTTAGGTGCGCGAGGATGCAAGTATCGGACACGCGGTAGGATCAGTATCAGGGGCGGGTCCTGCAGGTCGCGTGGCCTTCACCTTAGACTCCCTGACGCCACTCAGTGAATTTCCAGCTTTCGACGTCGATCGTAGTTCAGGCCAATTGGTGGTCGCTCATACCCTCGATCGCGAGAACGTGAGCGAGTACCACCTGGAGATCCGTGCGCTGGACACGACCTCGATCGGGAATCCGCAGAGCATTGCAGTCTCCGTCAAGATCGTTATTGAGGACGCTAACGATAATCCACCGAGGTGGCCGCAGGATCCGATAACTGTTCGCGTGTCCGAAAAGGCAGCAATCGGTTCAAGCATCTACAATCTCACGGCCAGTGACCTGGACAGCGGCATGAACGGCGAACTTAGATACGGTCTCGTGGCCGAATTTCCGTCAAAAGGTTGCTTCGCCGTGGACTCCCTGACGGGCTCTTTGACACTGGCCAAGCAGCTGGACAGGGAGGAGAGGGCAGAGTACACTCTGGTTCTTAAAGCGTCGGACCGAGCACCGTCGGGGGAACAATTAGCCTCCACGGTCACCGCAAGGATCATCGTCCTCGATCAGAATGACAACGATCCCGTCTTCGTCGCGCCAGAGTCCACCAAGATAGCAGTCGCGTCTAATCTACTACCTGGTAAGTATCTTATTTCGTGAGTTGAGTGCATTGCAGTCGCATGCATGACAGAAAAGTTATTCACGGTCGTTGTGTCTCCAACATTATCAGGTGCCAGCTTGGTAAGAGTCGTCGCCGTGGACAAGGACTCGGGCGACAACGGCCGGGTGTCCTACGTGATAACTTCGGGCAACGAAGAGGCATGCTTCACCGTGGGCTACGAATCGGGCATCGTGAGCCTCGCCAAGCCCATCGCCAAGCCCACGGATCTCGAGATCACGGCCAACGATCATGGATCGCCGCCGCGTAAGGCTATGCTGAAGCTAAGCTTGATGCCGGTGACGGCGCAGGACAGCGGACCCCCTCGGCTACTATTGCCCAATCCCGTCGCCAGTATTTCTGAGGATCTCCACGTTGGGGCACCCGTGCTGAACGTCGCCGGACCAGCGGTTGCCGATCAAGGTAAGAGAAAAGACCTTTTTTATCGTGCAATCACACGTATCGACAGTTTCATGTCTGAATGCGAGATTTGCAAGTCCTTGCCAAGTTACTCGGTCATGGCCACGATTGAATATATAAAGTTACCGTCGATTTAACGACGTCCGCACGATCGGGCCGGATCAAGCTCGCTGTCCGATTTACGGGCTCGGACGAAGCGACGTGCACGCGTGTTCGCGGCGTACAATGCCGCGCGCAGCAAAGCGAGCAACGCGCCCGAAAACTTATCGATCCCCGGACGTAACGAGGACGCGCGGGAGGACCAAGAACGGAGGTCCCTTTTAGGCGCTACGGACGCGTCCTCATTGTGTTTCGGTGGTGCGCACATAAAGTCGCCGGACGGTGTAGAAGGATGCTGCCAATTTAGCGGCGTGTAGAGCGCGCGCGGCTGAAATTACAATCTGCTATCTCTCGTTCTTCTCCGGGCGTCTCGCTTCGTCCTGGCAACTGCGATCTCATCCTTCTCCCTTGCACTCGGTGTCTACGGCGTAGATAGTGCCGCGTCCGAGATGCCGCCCTACACACGCCTATACACACCACGCGCAGGCTGTTGCGCGCGCGCGAGGCCGGACATAATCGCGGCTACGCTCCGCCGCGGCTAATAGGAAAGCCCTGCTACGAAAATACCTCGAATAATTGCCTTGAATCCGGCCGGTACCGAGCATTATAGTAAATTCAGCGAAATGACTCGCGCGGCTCGGGCTCCCTCGGGGTCGTCGCCGACGCGTTCCACCCGTGTAAAGGGCCCTGGCGCGCGAATACCCCGCTGCGGCGAACCCCGTTCGTCTCCCTACTTTGCGCGCGCGCGCGCGTGCGTTCTCGCCCGCCTTAAAAAGCGAGTCGAGGTCTCGGCCGACCGAGAAAATTCCGACATTTGCCCGTGCCACGGAATACCGAACGTCCTCGGTTCCTCCTTCGTCGGAAAACGCGATAACGAGCTTTCGAGCCGGCTCGTTCGCGTTATTTACGGCAAAAGCCGCGTCATCTTCCGCAGGAGGACGCGCGAGCGAATGCGAGGCTCCTCGCGAAGCCGCTAATTATCGTCGCGGGAGTTTCGCGAGTGGCCGGACGAGCCCACGGAATACATTAGCAATCCCGTGAGGTGGAGTGCAGCAACGATTAGGGAAACGAGTCGACGTGTCTCCCTCGTCGAACACGGAGACGGGCCGATAAACATCGCGAGTCGTGCGGCTCGAAAGTCGCTCGTTCCGGAAATACCGATCCGACATGATCACGCTCCGCGCACTCGTATACCGCAACACCTGATGAGATTTTTTCAGCGGTCGGGGAGATCGGTAAAATGAGCGAGGAGTCAATTAGGCCGTGCGAGCGTTCGATAAACGAAGTTCCACACGATTCTCAAGTACCCTAACACGCGCATCTTTGCGCTCACGTACGACGGTCGTACTCACTTCGCGTACGTACTTCGCGCATCGTCCCTTTGCGTTAGATTCGCGCGACGAACGTATTTTACACGAGAACGATCTGGTCTAGCTAGGTCCGAGTTCGATGCACGGTTAAAACACGCGTGGAGGAGCCGCGAGGTTCCGCAGAGGCGGCAAACTCCTCGGCGAACCGCCGACAACGCGGTGCATTTGTGGCTTCGAGCTTATCTGTCACAACGCTCGCGTACCGAACGAGCGCATTAGCGCGGATGCGCCAAAGGATGCCTAACGTATCCCTCGGGATACGAGCCGCTCTCGGTAGCGCATAGGGGCAGCTTGCGAAAGTGTGGGAGCGGGCGCAGAACGAGGGGGATTAGGGACGACGGGGCGAAACAATGGCCGCGTATATCATCGTGCCACCAGCGTGCCGCGGTACGCATAGGCAAATCGCCGGCTTCCACCAACACCGGCGCCGTCATACACGCCGTGCCGCGTGTGTGCGTGCGTGATGTCGCGGTTCCGGTTACCCGCCAGGGACACGACGAGGGTAGTCTCGGACGTGCGCACTCTTGTACGCTAAACCGGCGCGCCGCTTTGTTCCAAGTCTGCTAAAAATCCGACGAGCATGGGCTAAGCGCTGGAATTCGAGAATCGAGTGCATTAAAGTCCGCCGCGGCTCGAACCGGAAAAGCGTTGCATCGCGAAGTCGTCTTCGATCGCGGTACCGCGGAGGAGACGACGGTTTCCTTTTCCCCTTTCCAGGAAACGGATACTAAATCTCTTGTTACTTGACGCGTAGGTAACGTCACCTTCAGCATCCCGAATGACGCAGCCTCGAACAAATTCGCCATCGCGCCCAATGGTCTAGTCACCCTTCGGGGCCCCCTGGATCGCGAGAAGGTCGGACGTTACTCCGTTTCCATCCTGGCGAGGTCCAGCAAGCTGCTCGACATCACCACTCTGGAAGTGATCGTGTTGGACGAGAACGACAACAGCCCGGAATTTCGGCCGGGTTCCTGCTACACCCTCGCTGTGCCGGAGAATCAGGAAACCTCGGTGATCCACACCGTGGCCGCGACCGATCTTGACGAGGGGAAGAACGGCGAGATCCTCTACAGCATCGCAGGTAAGTCACTCCGCCCGAGTTCATCCAGCGTGAAGAATCGCACAAGTATAATAGAATGTGCGCTCGACTCTCGTTCTTTGCACTTTTGTTTCCAGCTGGCAACATCGGTTCCAAGTTCACGCTGGATTCGGCCGCCGGGGTGCTGTCGATGTCAAATCTTGATCGCGAAACCGTACCCAAGTACGTCCTGACGATCTCCGCCAAAGACAAGGGAAAACCGAGCCGGGAAGCGCGCTGCAACCTCACCGTGGTCGTCCTCGACATGAACGACAACGCGCCGACCTTCGTGAAGAATCAGTACACGGATACCGAGTCTCGCAGTGGTTTTCAGTACGGACCATCGGGCAATCCGGTGTATTACTTTTCCCCCATATACATGACGACCATCTCAGAGGACGTCGCGCCGGACTCGAGCGTGATGTCCGTGAAGGCGACCGATCCGGACCAAGGTGTAAACGGGAAGATCACATACGCCATCGCCGGGGAGACAAGCTGGCTCTTTAGGGTCGACAACCTGACCGGCGTCGTTACCACCGCCGGGTGAGTGCACGTTCCGTCGTTCGCCTTTTTACGTACGCCTGACTTCTCCTCTTTCTTTTACCTCCGCCTTCTGTCACTCTCTTGGCCGTTTCCTTCTCTTCTGAGCTCTTCTGTTTCCTCTCCCTCTCTCAACCGAGTTTCAGTCGCTCTTCGTTTCTCCCGTCTTTCCTCCCTCTTCCCTTCTGGCACCGCATGCGAGTCTCGCTGATCTCAACTGCCAACCGACTAATTTGATCCTGGCGTTAATTACCGCGACCTTCATTGCACATTCGATTAGGATCATCCAGGGAGAGATCACGACTGTAGTATAACGTCGTAAAGCGGAAGGCAGAGACGCACGTGCACACGAGGGAGAGCATCGAGTGGCGTATCGCGAGAAAAGATCAACGCTTAGGGACGTTGCGGGAGGAAGGAGTAGCGCGGAATGGTCTAGGAACGTCGTAAAATTATAAAGTCAGTCGATGCGCTTCACGAGCGATGCACTATGGCCGATTAAACGATTCCGTATGCATAAGCTGTCGGCACAACCCGAGATACCCTTCCTTCCTTTTTCTCTGTCTCTCTCGTTTCTTCGTCCTCTCGGTCCTTCCCTGACGTTCCACTCATCCTCCTCGGCCTGTAGGCGCGTGTATGTGTGCGTCTCTTATGATTACGCGCGCAATAAACCGATATCTCGGGACGTCGTTAAGGCGAAGACTTTCCGTGGCTTCCGTCCATCCCTCCAAACGGCAAGCCCGTGGTTCGTTAATTAATGGACGATTTCGCTACGGGCTGCCGCGAACCTTGATCCTGACGAAACGCACGTCGGCGATCGTTAACTGCCCGATACAGTCTTCGACGGCGAAGGGAAACCTCGAATCTAATTGCGCGATCGAATTGCGGAATCGCGCACAGTATCGAGCCCTTATAAAACTTTACCTTTTATGGGTGTACACGGCAGCGATAGTTCTACGGCGGCGATTAGACGTCACCTCCGCGTAGCATCGCGGCCGATCGCGTTTCCCGCTTCAAACCGTTCTCGCGGCCGACAGAGCGATTTGGATAAATCACTTCCACGTCGGGAATATGTAATTTGCCCGTCGCATTATCCCAACGGGGTCGCCGTAAACTCGCATGACCGGCACGCCCAACATCCGTCTCGGTGACTCACGAATCGCGCTTTAATCCTACGCCGCAATTAGTCGCCGCTGCCAATCTCGGTTTACGGTTCCGGTATGATCCCGCTCGGTTCTTGCCGTCTCCCTTTCCGCCTTTTGTCACCCCCGTCCCCGTCTATCGGTCGCTGCATCCTGTTGCGGTGTGCGAGGGCTGCTAAATCGTGGAGCAGCGAGGACCGCTCGACGTTACGGGGTGTCAGTAGTCATGAGGAGGAGCGCAGGGGCGCGTACTTTAGCGCCGCGACAGCCGTGTGTCATTTCGGCGGGACACCATGTGGCATTTCAATGCGTTATTTCAGCCGGCAAAATGCCTGATATGCAAAACCAGATCTCGTTCGGGCTCCTCTCTCCAGACCCATCCTTTCCTCTTTCCTCTCTTCACCCCTCCCGTCGTGAGTCCGTACGTTTCTTCTCATTTCCTCCGCTCTTTCGTGCGCCTCCTGTGTTTGGTATCCTCTTCCTTCGATCGCGAACCCTTTCGGCTTTCGTGTCGCCTCGCTGTTGCTCTTGCTTCGACAATCCTGGTTACCTTTGGAAGCCGACCGCGCTCCGCGGCGTCCCGACAACGGTAAGGTGTACAAGACATTTTCCTTCCTCGCTTGAAGATCATCCGGTAGATGCAGCACCGGGTCAAACAAGGACCAGTTCAGTTCGTTAGAACGTTATCTCTTGAGAAATAGCGCAAATCGAGATTGATGCCAAGGAAACCGAGAAGATACCGGGGATGATGCGTGCTAGTGAATCTCGATGATTTTTTGTAGAGATAATTGGGTCTTTATTAGCTGGAAAATCAGTTTCTTTTAATGCGACGCTCTTAAACTTTTCACGATAAAAATGTAGATCCATATGCGTTTTACTTATTTCTTGGATGACTGACAGCATAAAATTAAAATTTAATTTCTTGCACAAACTACTTCGGAGTGAGACGCGTTCTCTTTGCGACACGAACTATTCTTCTGTTGAAACGCGGTAGAGAACTGCACAATCTAAGCTGCAATTGGCAGTGTGGAATATCCGAGTTAGCTTCGCGCAATCGTAAATAAGCGTATCGAACTCGTGCACTACCAGCGGCCGATCATTATCCCACGCTTATTAAGAGTTATTGCGAAGATTATGCTGTCTAAGGCATCGCTGGGAACTTCTCTTGCTCTCGATCTTTGTGTAACTTTATAGTAACGTTGTTCGAAGATACGGTTTTATATCTAAATTCAAAATATCCTTTAAAGCAGCGCCTAAAACCAATATTAGAATTACCTCGGATTAATTATTAACTTTCCAAGTAATTAATTGAAAGACTAACATAATTATTTTATTCTTTTATTTTTTAATGACTTGCTAAATCACAAATATATAGTTTTGTGTCCAAAGTAACGATGATAGTAAAATATGATGATATAAAACGCAACATAAAAGTTTTCCTTGTACTTTTGTTCAATTTATTCATTCTCTCCATTAATCTCAATATTCCATAATTAATCTCTGTTTCTTTCTACTCGATGCAGTTCACTGGATCGCGAACGCCAAAGCAGCTACTCCTTCCACGTAGTCGCCACGGACAGTGGCAAATACGACGCCAAGAGCACTTCGATACCCGTCGAGATCAACATCAGCGACGTGAACGATAATGCACCGGTTTTCGAGGAGTATCCCTTTCGGGCTCGCGTATCCACCGGCATACAACCGGGTCAAAATATCCTCCGAGTGTCGGCCAACGACGCCGACGAAGATGCCAATGGCGAGATCGTGTACTCGTTCCTGCACGAGCAGGAGAAACCAAAGTTTCGAATCCACCCTAAGACCGGCGTGGTTACGGCAAGTCTATCGCTGTCGCAGGACAACGGCAGAATCTACCACCTCAAGGTGTTGGCCAGGGACAAGGGAAACCCGCCGAAGCACGCCCAGGGGTTGATCGAGCTCCAGGTTGGCGATCTCGTGGACCTAACGCCCGCCCTGAAGTTCCAGAACGACACGTACAACGTCGTCGTCCAGGAAAACTCAGCGAGTGGCACGGAGATCATCCAAATCATCGCAGTGCGTACTGATGGCAGGAGACAACACGTCTCGTACTCGATCGCGTCGGGCAACGACTTTGACACCTTCGCGATCGACGAAGGTACCGGTCTGCTGCGCGTCAACGATCCTACCAAGCTGGACGCGGAACTCTGGAACGATCTAACGGTGAAGCCCTGTGAGGAACTGCCGGACGACGCGGAACGCACCAACACGTGGGGCAGGTCTCTCGAAGGCCAGCAGCCGGAGGAACCCAGAGAAAGTTCGAGGCACATTCTGCACGTAATGGCAAGAACGGTCGGACCGGATATCCTGGAGGCGCACGTCAAAGTGATCGTCAGGGTATCCGATGTCAACGATAACCCGCCGATCTTCACGCAAACGCAATACTCGGCCACTGTTCTCGAGGGCAACGTCAAAGGAGATTTCGTCGTAAAAGTAAGACTTTAAAGTTTTGGAAAACCATTCCTCTTACGTCTCGTGTAAGAGACTAACTTGCAGTAGGCAATCTTTTCGGGAAATAAGCCATCTGAATTACTTCAAATTTAATATCGCAACATTATCATTATCAGCCTAATATGCAATAAAAGCAATGGTGCATGATTTTTGTTGGTACTTTATTTGCATTTCTGTTGATTCTTTATGATGCATTTTTATAAAGTGAAAAGAGGATTTAAAGAAAACACAGTACACAATCAAATAGTTCAAATATGGCAATTGACGTATATTTATTTATTTTCGATTTTACGTTGATAATGTCGGGATATAAAAATATATATATTAATAATGTCAGGATATATGTAAAAAGTTAGTCTACAGAATGTGTAGCCATTCACACAACTCTATATTGTCAAAATTTGCTTGTAGCTTTCAGCTAGCGATGCTGATCAGGGAGTAAACAGCAAGATCTTATATCATATTGTGGACGGCAATCCAGATAACGCCTTCACCATAAGCCCACCGTACAGCGGGGTTGTACGGACCAACATAGTTCTAGATCGTGAAATACGTGAAAAATATCGGCTGACCATCATCGCGACCGACCAAGGAAATCCTCAATTAACTGGCACGGCTGCACTGAGCGTGCGAGTAATCGATGTTAATGACAATCAGCCCACTTTCCCGGAACACAGTATTATTTCAGTCTCTGAAGGTAAGCCACGAGAGTTACTATTGCATAAAGAGAACCTAAGATTTTTAATATCACTTTTAGATTTTAGGAAAAGATCATTTACAAATATTTAAATAATTCAATTAGCGTTCAAATGATGTAGTGACATCGACTTACCGTGTTTTAATGAACTATCGTGGTTCTGGTACCGCGTTTGTCATCAATTTTCCTGTTAAGTATCTGATTTTTGCACTTCTCGAATTGCGGCACCATTTCCTCGAGACTTTTATCGCCGTCTACGATCATAACCGGCGCCGGTAGAGAAAATAAAGTCTGCCTACACAGCCACTCTTCATGAATCTCGTGTATCTGTCTCAGATACTCCAACGATACGGCCTCTTCTTCCTTGCGCGCACGCAATTGCATTCTCTGATATACCACCTCAGGTGATGTCCTTAGATATACTAAACTCGCGAATAAAACATTTTATGCAAAGGAAGCTTGGTAGAAAAATAATTCCATAGCTAACAAATGTACGTACCTATCAAGTCGATTTTTATCTTGGTGCTTTCCATGCACCAATCGTGCCATTGTTCCAAGATCGTTGCCTCTACATCCTTTATCATATTTGTACGCTTCATATTCTCCAAGAAGCATCGTGAGCTGAATATGGATCGTTCCATAACTTTGTACGGCGATGGTGTGCTCATAGTATGCAACTGTAATCTACTTAATTGAGCGTACGATTGGAACATGAAACCATAATGTACTGAATCCTTGTAGAACAGATCCTAAAAGCGTTACAGATATTATTTTTCTAGATTTTTTGGATTCTTTTGAATGACTTAATTGTCCATTAGTAAAGAATTAGTAAAGAAATCATTAAAAAGAAAAAGTAAAAGTATGAGGTTGAATGACGAAAATAATGATTATATATAAGTACAGTACGATGAAAGACCTACCAATAAATTCACGCCAGCTATGTTTTGCCACAGCTCCACTGGCTCTTGCAAAATCGTAGCATTGTTAAAGTTTTGGAAATGATTCAAGAATGTCGTTTTACCACTTCCAATATTTCCCTCTATGCAAATTGTGAATGGAGCTTTGTAGAGCTTTTGTGGAGAAGCCATTTTCTCGAGCAGTGTACTGCAACTTCTTCCTGAAACAATGAAGCAATTGTTCACGAGTTAATTTAATTAATTACACAGGCCAACTCATTCCAGTTTTACATTGTCTAACACAACATGAAAATTGAAAGCCACGCTAGTCTTCCAAAAATCACCAACCTATTAAACAATCCCACTGTCTCCACGTAACAAATCAATTGTCACGTAATAATCATCATCATATTCAATACTCAACACGAGGTACAAAGGTATGCTTGATTATCGTAAATACAACAGTACCTATGGCAATTATCTTGAGGATGAACGAGCTCGTTTTACCTCCTTTTATCGATTTATGTATGCAGCAAGGTGCTAGTGATTCCCTAAAGTTATCTGCGAAGCACGATTAGGTCTCTTCTTACGTCTTATGTTATCCTCTTCACGTAACACCACAGAAACGCGCGTCGTAACTGTAAAGATACAACGACGGTAATGTTCTGCGAGGCAGAACTGGCATGCTGCACGAGTGTGTTTCCCGCCCAAAGCAGAGACCGCCATATTCCACGCACGAGGCGCCGGAAAACCTGTTCTCCATCTTTGGCAACGCGATCGGATGTGCGCTTGCGTAGCAACGTACTCGCGGGAAAATTAAAAGACCCTTATAAAACCGTTACAACAGTTCTTGAATATAAAACGCAACAAGCGTGTCAATAATCGCAATTAATCGTTACAATCGATCGGATTCCTGCTTTTTAGAAAATAATAAACATATGACAGATGACTAATAATTTTATTGCTGTTATATTACTTTTTATTACGCAATATTTTTATTTGGCAAATATTAGAGGAAAGTCCCCGATTATGAGATACCATATCTATTTTGCCGAATGTAAGGAAATCTATAGGCAGAATTTAAAAATGTAATACGTTATCTTGAAGAGAATTTAATAAGCTTTAGGTTGGTGAAATGAAAATCTAATTTAAATATTATTTTTTCTGAAAATTAAAAAAATTTGAAAAAAGAGCTTTACGCAGGATCGCGAAAGTGTGCTCTTAATATAAGATACCTCGAGAAATCGGTGTTAAAAGTGCAAAATACATCAGTATTGCAAGTAAAAAACTTTATTAGATAGTTTTATAAAAATACTGCTGCCACAGCCTTCGCCAAATCTTCACGATTCCACTGTCGACGCTTCCTCGTATCTCTAACCTCCATAGTCAGATTCTATAAAAATTAAATACACAAAAATTCGTAATATAAATTCGTATTAACTTTTCTTTAACCTTAAGTAGTATTTTCTTTCTTTTTTTACACTACATAATCTTCATATTCGAGCAATAATTCTCTCATATTAAGAGTATCCTGAATATCTCATTATACGAGCCACACGTCTAGGAGTTCCGCGATCATGAAATCTAACCTCTACAATTAAGCAATTCAACAAATTGCGTATTTTCCTGTTACTACGATTCTACTCTATCATTGCATACTGAATCTATTGCCAACCATTTCTTTATTATATAATAAACAAGGTTTAAAGACTTACCTCAAGTTCCTTTGACATGTTCACAATTTCACAAACCTTTTCTCGCAAAAGCTAAACGCAATAACGAACAATGAAGTTTTCACTAAATACATTTTACACGAAGAGTAATAAGTTCATGGTGGAATTAACAGATGGTGCTCACTAGTTTAGCAGAAACCCCATTATCTCATATTAGGAGCATATCTCATAATTGGGGATTCTCCTCTATACATATTTAATATAAATGCATTAAATTTTTCACGATTATTGCACTACCGAAAAATTACAATATCAAATTATTTTCGTATTATCAAATAATCGTTTAAATCCTGTTCTGGTCTATTGCCATGTTGCATAAGAATAGCTAGTAGCTAAAATATTTGATATTAATGGTAATATTAAGTATCAAATAGTATCTGAACATTCAAGATCCTCCGCTCCAGCGAAAGCAATAGAAAATAGTGCGACAATCGCAAACTATTCCCATTTTACAGTAACGTAATTTGCTGATGCGTACAGAAGATGCGTCGTTCAGCTCTATCTGCGATCAAAGCCAGCCACATTGTACTGCAATATGAAATGGCCAGGGACTTGTTAGGGCTCTTGGTGTCGACGACAGTAGCATTGCAGTATCTATGATAACCCTGCTGGCAATACCAGTTCAGGTTTCAGCCGCGACGACGATAGCTCGAGTTTCATTCTGGTCGTTGGTTCGCGAACGTTTACCTCCGTGCTATCCCCCTCGAAATTCAACGGGTTTTATGATGAGTTCATTCCTCTCAAGGTCATCTACGTCTGATGAGAGGAAGATATCTCTTAATCGAGTAAAGCTAGAGCAAGACTCGAGTCAAGGCTCATTTTATAGATCTCTCGACGAGATTCAGAAAAAAAGAATTCTGGGTGCATCTTGCTCTCATCAGTCCTGCGTCTATTTATTTGATCGAATCTGAAATTTTCTGCATTTAAAATCAGATTTAAATATGAATATAATGACTTTTTGATATTAGGAAAAAATAATATAAATAAAAAGAATATCTTAGAACGGATAGAGCGGTGGCGCGAGGAGAGGATTCGATAAAAAGCACACGTAAGCGAGAAAAGGCAGAGGTTGAAGGACCCGACTGCGCTGAGAGGGCGGGAACACATTCTACTGCCCAAGTATAAAGTTAAGTGGCAAAGGATTTATGCCGGCATTAAAGTCCAACTGTTCGGAACAATCTGCATAACTTATATAGGCGAGGCTGCTGAGGCGCGCGTTCGGTGGCTCGGCTCCTCTTTCTCTCTTTCTCTCTCTTTTCCTCTTGCTCTCGTGGGTCCTGGTGTACGGCTCCTCTTCCTCCGTCCTTTCTCGCCACCATATTGTTCCCCATTGACAGATACGATTCAATGGAACGGCACGGGACCGAGGTGGCCGCGAGTTTGACGCACAAGCGCCAACCTCGCGCTACCACCTCTTGAGAGCGCGGAAGAAAAAAAGAGGCTCCCGTCCCGTGAGTCCCTTTCGATCGCCATCAGCGGGCAGCTAGTCAGCGAGGATGACGCGACGAAAGAGAGACGGCGATCGAGTAAGTTGAACCGCATCATCGAATAACGAAGGCTGCGGTGCGGTTTTCGTTGGTACCTCAAACTGGCCGTTTCTTTTTCTCGCTCGAGCCCGTCCGCTCCTTCCTGCCAAGTGGAATTCCTAATAGCGAGCAGGTGGCGAGTCACGCACGTTCTAGCAATCGTACGAATCGACGGCGGGATGCAGCAGGGGATTCCTCTACGGTTTCCTCTTATTGCGCTCGCGTTTTTGTCCCCGTCCCTTTCTTCGCCTTCTGCTACCGCCGCGCCGTTCTTTCTTCTTCTTCTTCTTCTTCTTCTTCCGAGAACGCTCAGCACACGAAGGTCGGTAGACACGTACCCGCGCGCCAATGGCGTAATGCGAGATTACTATCTAATTTGTATCGCCGTAAAACTCTTCCTCGGCCTCGGTGCAAACGAGACTACCACCATGTTAACGCACGCGACGCCGCGCCCGGCGGAATTTATTTAACGTCGCGCCCTGCTCCTGCAGAAGCCGCTCACTGTTTTCCAGTTGCAGTCGCGCGACGTATCGCGGAGCGTCACTCTCTGCTCATGGAGGTTCGATTAGGCCCCCCGTGGGCCGTTTATCCCTTCCGGCTCTCATCAGTGCTTTACAATATCCCGTGATCGAGGAAGCAAACTGTTTCTTCTTCGGTTGCGCCACGCTTACTCGTTTAGTGCACTCCGCTCTGTTCGAGGGCGGATTTGATAGAAATATGAATCACGCGGTCGTAACGCGAGGCCGTGACGGGATAACTAGCCTGCTCCGACATTTTCTAGCGCACCGCTTCTTACCGCATCTTTACGGTAATCGCAGCCTGCCGTTCTCGTCTAGCGATTTATGCTTATAAATTGCTAATTGATAGCGCGGCCTGGCACGAAACGGCTCGACAGAAGTAGTCTGTTCTCGTTACGAGGAGCAGTTTGCGTCTTTTCGCGACGGCGATATCGATTACGCTTAATTCGCGCGGTTCTGCACGGCCGCGTTTTAACGCAGCTCGCTCGCCCTACGGTAAACGTTTGTAATTATCCCGGTAGGAATAAAGGGTGTAATTATCGTCCAAACCGAGGGGCGCGGCTTGCCGATGCTGGAGGAACCCTGCCCGCGCTCCCGTAGGGCCCTTCCGCTGCCATGCGTACATTTGTGGGAGGATTTAATCGACAGCGTCGATCGGGCACCCCGAAAGTGGCACCGACGCGAGAAATCGAAACAATGGTGGACCACCGACGAGCGTATTTTCCGTACAAGGAGCGCGTAACGTCGCCGGTCGCCGCCCCTTCGTGCTCGCAATACCTGCTAATCGAAGTTATCTCAACACGAGTAACGGAAACGCGTCGAATAACGCTCCGAATGCTCAGTTACAACGTTACCCACACGCGCATCCATCGTTAGAATAATTTTCTGAGAATAAACTTCATAAACTTCACGCCGCAACCGCGGCCTTGCTGGTTTCCACTTCCGGTTTCCCAGGTCTGGCGAGGCGGAAGGGCTTCAGGAGAACAGAGTCATGCCGCGCATGTTCATCCGCGGACGGCGGGGTCGCTCTGGAAACCGATTTACACGACTTTAACGATCCCTCGTGAAATTTATGAGCGGCCGCAGCCGCGTGCCAGCAGCCTCCATCTGCCCCCTCGGATACATCGCGCCCGTACAGAATAATTCTTTTACTGCCGCAGGTGTTGCTACGCCCGGCGTATATCACCCGCCTCGGTCGTGGAATCAAAGTCCGGTCTTCAATGATATACCTCTTTCCAGTCACATACTCGCATACCTTCATCGAGAAGCTGGAGAACCACTCTCGGATCGTTGAAAGCTATCGACACATTTTACCTAAATTCGTTTCTTCTTTTTTTTACAAAATGTCGTAGATGCGTACGCTTTTATGAGGGCCTTTCCCTGTCCGCTATATTGGAATGCTGATGATATATTGCAGCTTGAGATGCGACAGATAACGAAAATGCGAAGTGTGGAACAACGTTATTGTTGCAGCGAGATTACTCGATCGCAATCGCATGCATCCCGATGACTTATGGGGAAACGTAAATTCATATTTAAGGACAAATTGCATCCGGGCGCTATCGGTGCTGCGCTCGCGTGCGCCGCATATGGTAATGCATCGCGCGACATAAGCGGGCTACACGTCGCGCGCGCTTTGTGCCCGGAAATTAGTTCCTGCGTTACGGCTTTCAATTTCTTCGCGTAACGCACAGACGGCGATATTGTAATTTGCTCACGGCGGCTGTGTCCGATCGTACCCTCGCGAATGGGAGCCCCATCCGTTTCTTTGGGCGGATTCGTTCGACCGCTTCTTAGCACGGCCAAGATAAAACGATTCGATAGTACGGATCCAATGCATTTTAAGCACGACCCCCTTGAAGTGTCTTTAACTTCGCGGAAGAGCGCGCCCTGATCCGGAGGGGCTACAATGCTCGCGTCGCACGTGTATCGCGCACGATCGTTTCTCGGTGACAAAGTGGCTTCGCGACGAGGACAAAAGGACCAAGTCAAAGAACGCCATTATGCATGAGAACGCAATTCGTCAGTAAGCCACCGCGCGCGACGCATTGCGGAGCGATAAAGCCGTCGTCTTCATTCTGCTCGAGATCTGTCACGACAGTTTTCTTCATTCTCGCCAGACACGTTTTACTGACTCCGCGCACCATCAAATATCGGAACTCTTCTCTCGCGATTTGCTCCAGTTGCTGCAGCAATAAAAAGTTTCGTTCGGGATGTCACATAACACGCCTTCATGTTGCAGTTCTTCACATTACTGATGATGATGATAATGAAAATGTACTTTGAAATTATATTGGGTCATTAAGTATGAAACTTTACAAATGTAAAAGCGCCATCTTTAACATTTGTTATCTCAAATTTGGCGCCAGACGTCAGTATCAGGTTAGGTTAGTGTGATAGATGTATGTTCGCTCTTCAAATGTCATATTTGTTTGTTCAAATATCTTCATTAGTTTTGTTGGTGGATTCTTTTTTATAGAACTATGGAAAAGTCCAAAATTCGTGTGATTTATGAATATGAGTTCCGCCGTGGAACCACAGTGTCGGAGACAGCTCGTAATATCAACGCTGTATTTGGTGAAGGTTCAACTACTAAAGCAACGGTGGGCAATTGGTTCAAAAACTTCAGAGATGGAGATTTCAGCCTCGCTAATGAGCCACGTGGAAGACCAAAGACGAAGGTGGATAATGATCACTTGAGAGCCGTAGTAGAGTCCGATCCATCTCAAAGTACACGTGAATTGGCATCGATATTCAATGTTTCTATACCCACCATATTGTTCATTTAGCTGCAATTGGTAAGGTAAAGAAGTTGGACAAATGGGTCCCGCACGAATTGACCGATGCGCAGCAGGCGCAACGTCTAGAGGCTTCCCCTTCTTTGCTTTCCCGTCACAAAAATGAATCTTTTTTTAATCGAATTGTGACCTGCGATGAAAAGTGGATACTCTACGACAATCGTAAACGCTCACATCAGTGGTTGAACGCTGATGAACCACCGAGACATCACGCGAAACCCAACGTTACACAGAAGAAGCTTATGGTGACTGTTTGGTGGTCCAGGTCAGGTGTTATCTACTACAACTTTATGAAACCTGGTACATCGATAACGGCTGAAGTATATTGCAAGCAACTGGACGAAATGATGCAACAACTTGCTATTAAACAACCGAAATTGGTCAATCGGTCAATGCCAATCCTGTTGCATGATAATGCTCGACCGCACACTGCACGACTGACCGTGGCAAAGCTACGGGAGTTGGAATTGGAAACTCTCCGTCATCCACCATATTCACCAGATCTATCACCTACCGACTATCACTTCTTCCGGAATTTGGACAACTTGTTGGTGGGAAAATTCTTCAATTCTCAACAGGCAGTCGAATCAGCCTTCCGCGACTTCATCGATTCCCGTACTCCTGGCTTCTATAGTAGAGGCATAGACCAACTACCACTAAAATGGCAGAAGTGTGTAGATAACATGGGCGCATACTTCGATTGAAAATAAATCATGTCCATGTGCCAAAAAATGCAAAAGTTATGTTCTATTTGTAAAGTTTCATACTTAATGACCCAATATATCTGTACGCATATTCATTATAATATCACTACGTTAGTGCAAATATACACCGAGAAAAATTATTTGATTGTATCAACAAGACGTATCTGATAGAATGCATTTTGGTTAAACTAACCAAGAATTTCTAGTTATCACGATAGGACTGGATATTTTATAACTAGAACGTTTGATAGACAGTACTATAAGAATTTGGTTAGTATTTTCCAGTTGGATCTATAAAACTTCTAGTTATATTACACTAGACATAAGAACAAACGAAGATGCAATCAGAATTCTGGTTAATCGCAGGGCACTCCAGCAGCATTCTATTGTTTCGTGTCGTGCGTGTTGATGCATGTTCGGGAAACGGATCGGCACGGACGGCACGTTTTCCTCCTGTAGTGAAATGAAATTAGTGGAATGGCTGGTGAAGTGATGGCGGATGAAAAAACGTGTTCTCTTCTTATATTTTTTTATACAGGGTGTCCCGTAATAATCGCCTAACCTCTCGTATGCCAATAGAGCAGATCGAGATGAAGAGAAAAGTCCCATACGATTTTGCGATATTCGCAATAATAATCCTATACCTCGAGCGGCTCGGCACTCGCCTCCGCGCGCTCTGGATTCGCTTGACTTTAATATGCAATATTTCGATTATTATTGCGAATATCGCAAAATGATACGGGACTTTTCTGTTCATCTCGATCTGCTCTATTGGCATGCGAGAGGTTAGGCGATTATTACGGGACATCCTGTATAAATATCAACGTGATATTTCATTTACAGCAATCCAAGAAAACTCACGGTAATGAAACAGAAAAACGTTTCTTTTCACTAAACAGTCATGTTAATTTAATTAAATACTGTAAGATCTGGAAAGATAGTCGAGACTGACAGGTCGTATAGAGGATCGGAATGAAAACAAGTTGATCACAACAGTAGGAGTATTGGCCGTACAGCCTAAGACCTAGGCGTGTGAACCAGGGATCCCGGAGAGTTCGAGTTCAAATCTAAGGCAGTCTCCTAGTTATTTTTCGCCTCTTACAATTCAGAAGTGGGATAAAATCCGCTACCCCTCGAAGACAGTTGAGATTCATCCGCTACCCCTCGGAGAGGAGGGAGTTGAGAAGCAGCTGGCCGGTAGTGAAGCCTGAACATGGAGATTGGGAAGGACTCAGAGGAGTGAACCAACATGGAGATTGGGAAGGACTCAGAGGAGTGAACCAACATGGAAGTTGGGAGGGACTCAGAAGAGTGAACCAAAAATGGATGTTGGGAGGGACTCAGAAGAGTGAACCAAAAATGGAGGTTGGGAGGGACTCAAGTGGAGTGAACCGACGATTTGGAGACATTCGGGGACGAATGTAATGTCAGGCTGGCCGAGCTGTAAGATCTGGAAAAATAGTCGAGACTGACAGGTCGTATAGAGGATCGGAATGAAAACAAGTTGATCACAACAGTAGGAGTATTGGCCGTACAGCCTAAGACCTAGGCGTGTGAACCAGGGATCCCGGAGAGTTCGAGTTCAAATCTAAGGCAGTCTCCTAGTTATTTTTCGCCTCTTACAATTCAGAAGTGGGATAAAATCCGCTACCCCTCGAAGACAGTTGAGATTCATCCGCTACCCCTCGGAGAGGAGGGAGTTGAGAAGCAGCTGGCCGGTAGTGAAGCCTGAACATGGAGGTCGGGACGGACTCAGAGGAGTGAACCAACATGGAGATTGGGAAGGACTCAGAGGAGTGAACCAACATGGAAGTTGGGAGGGACTCAGAAGAGTGAACCAAAAATGGAGGTTGGGAGGGACTCAGAAGAGTGAACCAAAAATGGAGGTTGGGAGAGACTCAAGTGGAGTGAACCGACGATTTGGAGACATTCGGGGACGAATGTAATGTCAGGCTGGCCGAGCTGTAAGATCTAGAAAGATAGTCGAGACTGACAGGTCATATAGAGGATCGGAAGGAAAACAAGTTGATCACAACAGTAGGAGTATTGGCCGTACTGCCTAAGACCTAGGCGTGTGAACCAGGGATCCCGGAGAGTTCGAGTTCAAATCTAAGGCAGTCTCCTAGTTATTTTTCGCCTCTTACAATTCAGAAGTGGGATAAAATCCGCTACCCCTCGAAGACAGTTGAGATTCATCCGCTACCCCTCGGAGAGGAGGGAGTTGAGAAGCAGCTGGCCGGTAGTGAAGCCTGAACATGGAGGTCGGGACGGACTCAGAGGAGTGAACCAACATGGAGATTGGGAAGGACTCAGAGGAGTGAACCAACATGGAAGTTGGGAGGGACTCAGAGGAGTGAACCAACATGGAAGTTGGGAGGGACTCAGAAGAGTGAACCAAAAATGGATGTTGGGAGGGACTCAGAAGAGTGAACCAAAAATGGAGGTTGGGAGGGACTCAAGTGGAGTGAACCGACGATTTGGAGACATTCGGGGACGAATGTAATGTCAGGCTGGCCGAGCTGTAAGATCTGGAAAAATAGTCGAGACTGACAGGTCGTATAGAGGATCGGAATGAAAACAAGTTGATCACAACAGTAGGAGTATTGGCCGTACAGCCTAAGACCTAGGCGTGTGAACCAGGGATCCCGGAGAGTTCGAGTTCAAATCTAAGGCAGTCTCCTAGTTATTTTTCGCCTCTTACAATTCAGAAGTGGGATAAAATCCGCTACCCCTCGAAGACAGTTGAGATTCATCCGCTACCCCTCGGAGAGGAGGGAGTTGAGAAGCAGCTGGCCGGTAGTGAAGCCTGAACATGGAGGTCGGGACGGACTCAGAGGAGTGAACCAACATGGAGATTGGGAAGGACTCAGAGGAGTGAACCAACATGGAAGTTGGGAGGGACTCAGAGGAGTGAACCAACATGGAAGTTGGGAGGGACTCAGAAGAGTGAACCAAAAATGGATGTTGGGAGGGACTCAGAAGAGTAAACCAAAAATGGAGGTTGGGAGGGACTCAAGTGGAGTGAACCGACGATTTGGAGACATTCGGGGACGAATGTAATGTCAGGCTGGCCGAGCTGTAAGATCTGGAAAAATAGTCGAGACTGACAGGTCGTATAGAGGATCGGAATGAAAACAAGTTGATCACAACGGTAGGAGTATTGGCCGTACAGCCTAAGACCTAGGCGTGTGAACCAGGGATCCCGGAGAGTTCGAGTTCAAATCTAAGGCAGTCTCCTAGTTATTTTTCGCCTCTTACAATTCAGAAGTGGGATAAAATCCGCTACCCCTCGAAGACAGTTGAGATTCATCCGCTACCCCTCGAAGAGGAGGGAGTTGAGAAGCAGCTGGCTGGTAGTGAAGCCTGAACATGGAGGTCGGGACGGACTCAGAGGAGTGAACCAACATGGAGATTGGGAAGGACTCAGAGGAGTGAACCAACATGGAAGTTGGGAGGGACTCAGAGGAGTGAACCAACATGGAGGTTGGGAGGGACTCAGAAGAGTGAACCAAAAGTGGATGTTGGGAGGGACTCAGAAGAGTGAACCAAAAATGGAGGTTGGGAGGGACTCAAGTGGAGTGAACCGACGATTTGGAGACATTCGGGGACGAATGTAATGTCAGGCTGGCCGAGCTGTAAGATCTGGAAAAATAGTCGAGACTGACAGGTCGTATAGAGGATCGGAATGAAAACAAGTTGATCACAACAGTAGGAGTATTGGCCGTACAGCCTAAGACCTAGGCGTGTGAACCAGGGATCCCGGAGAGTTCGAGTTCAAATCTAAGGCAGTCTCCTAGTTATTTTTCGCCTCTTACAATTCAGAAGTGGGATAAAATCCGCTACCCCTCGAAGACAGTTGAGATTCATCCGCTACCCCTCGGAGAGGAGGGAGTTGAGAAGCAGCTGGCCGGTAGTGAAGCCTGAACATGGAGGTCGGGACGGACTCAGAGGAGTGAACCAACATGGAGATTGGGAAGGACTCAGAGGAGTGAACCAACATGGAAGTTGGGAGGGACTCAGAGGAGTGAACCAACATGGAAGTTGGGAGGGACTCAGAAGAGTGAACCAAAAATGGATGTTGGGAGGGACTCAGAAGAGTAAACCAAAAATGGAGGTTGGGAGGGACTCAAGTGGAGTGAACCGACGATTTGGAGACATTCGGGGACGAATGTAATGTCAGGCTGGCCGAGCTGTAAGATCTGGAAAAATAGTCGAGACTGACAGGTCGTATAGAGGATCGGAATGAAAACAAGTTGATCACAACGGTAGGAGTATTGGCCGTACAGCCTAAGACCTAGGCGTGTGAACCAGGGATCCCGGAGAGTTCGAGTTCAAATCTAAGGCAGTCTCCTAGTTATTTTTCGCCTCTTACAATACATTTAGTATTATTATCAAGAAAATCTGGTAAATTTAACAGGAAGGAATTAATCATGCTCATCTGGTAATTCCCAAAGGAATTCTGATTCGTCCATTTTCCAACAGACAAACTGGTTGAACCTACCAGATTTCTAATTAATGTAACCGGTTTTTTTTGCAGTGTATGTATCGATGACAAACGGTCCTGGTAAAATGGCAGTTTTTCCAATTTCAGGCACCGCCATGGGAACTGTGCTAACCACCATCACGGCGAACGACGTTGACAGCTCGCCAGCATTGACCTATCGATTCGGCAACCTGACGAATCCGGGGCCCTTCAGCATCGATCGTTACGGCGGCAAGGTCGTCCTGCGAAAGCGTCTGGACGCCGAGACGGAGTCCGAGTACACTCTCCAGGTGATCGCCAGCGATGGAATCCACGAGGCTACGACCGACCTCACCGTTCGTGTGACCGACCTCAACGACAACGCGCCGCGATTCGAGCAGGCTGCCTACGTGGCGGTTCTTTCAGGTACGTACGCTGGCCTCGGAGGATGATGCCCCCTTGTCCCACGGTGGGATGAGAATGTCGAGAGGCAGGTAGCAGGCGAATCCGCGATCGAAACTTTGACGCTGATCGGACGCGATCGTCGCGGCGGTTATCGCGCGACGTCCGCTCCAGCGAGCAGGTGATAATTCTTTCATTTATAGAAGAACGATTGCCCGGAAGATTGCGCGCGGCTGTTCCGTGAAGCGGTAGCGTGGGACGGAATCGCGCGGGACGAGCGTTACGTCGCTCGCGTGTCCAGCGAGGTGTGAGATCCTTCGCGGATCGTTTTGTTGCCGAGTCCTCCCAAAGCGTCGCGAAGCCTCCTGCGGCTTCACCGCGGGCACGGTGCGTCGTTGAAGGAATTAAAGTCCGTTAATGTCCCGCTTGTGCATGGAATTACGCGTCCGTCTTATCGGGATTGCAACGATTTTGACGAATCTCTCTCATTTCGGGAACGCGGGTGGTCCGTTTAATATCGCTTTACACATTCCGCGGCTTACCCGCGCGTGATCGAAGCCTACACCGAGATCACGATTTTATCAGGCCGAAATTCATTATCGCTCGCACCGTGAAAGTGTTACTGGTCGCGTGAGTTCTGTCACCCGCTAGACGATGCTTCAGCGTTCCGTCGAAAAAATCGAAGCAACAGAGGCACAAAGAAATGAGAAAAGGGTGGAGAACGGGGGGGGGGGGGAGAGGATGGATAACAGGCGGACCTCTCGGCGCGAAATAAACGCGCGTTTAAAAACTGGTTTTTAGTAGACACGCGTTGTCCTGTTGCCCGTGTTCCAAACTCGAATTGACACCGCGCCGAGATAAAGCGCGCGAGAAAGAACGGATGAGGGGGCGGGGGGGGGGGACGGGAGGAGGAAAGAGAGTGGCAGAAAAAAAAGACGGGGATGAGGAGGACCGATGAAAAGCTAGCTGCTCAAACGCGGGAGAGAGAAAAGGATACGGCGCACGGGGAAGGAGGGAGGGAGAGAAAAGAGTGCGAGATCTCTCGGCAGGACAGGAATGGCGAGGATGGGAGGGCTGTGGAGGATTGCGAACTCTCCTCGCACATAAATAAGCGCGAGGACACCGTTTGCGAGGCAGCCGAAAAGCCGCCTTCACTGCAACCGCCGGCCGAGATCGCCGGCTTCGAGAGGACTCTCGAAACTTATTAAAAATACATAGGCCCGCGCCTAATGGTGCATTTGGGTGGACGGCGAGGGGGTAGGGCAACAGGGGAGGGTGGATTGGCAGGCGGTGGATGTGGAAAGGGCTCGAGCGGGGAGCTCCCACGGCGACGAGACCGCGAATTTGCATCCTCCTCTCCTTTCCGGCTCGTCCCGTGCTTCGTCTCGCATGTTCGCGAAAAGCTATGTGGCGTTGCTCATGGTGGACAGACAGGATGGCAAGATGGTAGGTTGCAGATACGATCGAGCGGAGAACTTTCGGTGAAAGTTAATGAACCATCCGGCAGGTTAATAGGATCGTTATAGATGTTCGTAAGGGTGATAACATCAAGGTAGATTGAAAACACCTCCCCGCGGTGTTACTCTGAAATAGTGCAAATTTTAATTAAATACAAAAATTACCAGTCATTAGCTCGTAGATGCACAATCTATTTCTCTACTAAACGCGCGATATTTATCTCTGACTGGAAAATGAATGAAGAAGCTGCTGCTGCAGGGCTGTTGAACAATGATACGAGAATCAGCAAAACTGTATTCGCGTCGGCCAAGAGGTCGAAATATCGTCGGACGGCGAAGCGGGATTAAGAATATAATAAGAAAGGAGAGAGGTGCACACTGCTTAAAATAAGAATTCATCTCGGTAAGATGTGATGCGAGCGTGTGCATGTTCCACGCGGTCATGTGAGCCTCGCAATAATTATGCAGTTCTTCTCGCTCTTCCTTCGGGGTCGTTCTCTTCCTCCTCCTTGCTTTTGCGAGAACGCTCTCGCTCTTGGCTTCGGTGAATCTCGAAGAGCTCGATGTCCCCCGAGTTTATTTCGGACTCTCTTCCATGCACGCGGCTCTGGGCCTCCGTCCTCCTTTGCCTCGACCACTTTAGGCCGCGGCTTGGCACATTAATGCCGAGTTATCCGGCGATTTGAAACGCATCGAAATGATTTCTGCATGCGAAACGCGCCATCGAAAGTCGGACCCACGGCACTGCGCGGCGATTTATATAACTGGTTATTATTTCATACTTCCGTTCGGCCTGATGTCGAGAAGGCTTAGCCGTCTCCCCTTCGCCGTCCGCGAAAAAGCGTTTGTAATGCCGTTGCCGATGGTGGTCGAGGACGTATCTGCAACAAGAACACGTGGAGAGTATCTGAACTCGCCTGTGATCTTTCTCCCGTGCTCCTGCCCTTCCTCGCACAATGTACGACGCGATAATCGAGCTTGCGAGAGTGCTCCTCGAGTCGCTCCGCATCGTTCCTTATATAATAAATACCATCTCGCGTGAGACTGCATACGGAGCTTTTTAGTTACAGGTAACTTCGTAGCTATAAATATCTTTCACTCATCTGGTGTTGCACGATTTAATATACGATGTGTTGTTTTTTTTTATTCCAGAAGGACGAGACAATCTGCAGGACATTGTGACAGTGAACGCCACGGACGATGACCTCTCGGAGGAGAACAATCGTGTACGGTATTACCTGCTGCGATCCGTGAAAGGATTTTCGGTACATCCCATGACCGGTGTCGTGACTGTTAATCGTACGGCGATACCTAGACCGATACCGAAAGAAATGGACCTGGCCATCGTCGCGGAGGACTACGGCAAGCCTGCGCAATCGTCCGTATGTTCGGTCATTGTGCGACTCAGTAGTCTGAAGAGCGCCCTTCCCGGACGCGAGTACAATATCACGGTAAAGGAAAGCTCGCCGAAAGGCATGACGCTGATGAGGCTTTCCGATGTGGACATGCTGGACGGCGCCATCGTTGCGGGCGACGGTAGCGGCACGTTCGAGATATCTAGAGGCAGACTGATCCTCTCCAGGCCGCTTGATCGCGAGATGAAGGACAGGTGAGCATCGATGACTGAAATATAACTTTAATTTTGCAAGTTACGTTGGGTCTTGATTAAATTGGAATTTTTAATTTCTACATTATTTTATGTAAAAAGACGCATTCCATTTTGCAGATACGTTTTGCGATTAAGCAGCAAGGGCACGAACGCGACGGCAGGCTCGCTGATGGGAGACGAGCCGGTAACAGTGACAATCAACGTAGAGGATGTCAACGATAATTATCCGCGATTTCTTCAAGAACTTTACGAAGTATCGATCAAGGAAGATGCTCCGTACAACACGACGGTCGCTGTTTTACGCGCCGCGGATGACGATTTGGTTGACAGCGCGGCGGCTACCTTGGTGTACGACATCACCTCAGGAAACGACGGCGGTCTCTTCCGCGTCGAGAGGTTGACCGGTGCTGTCTTGGTGAATTCCACGCTTGACTGCGATCTCGAGCCCGAAGTCCACAACCTCGTTGTGATGGCGTGCGACAGCGATCCGTTAACGCCGCTCTGTGCGCTCGCCCGGCTTCGCGTTCATCTGGAGGACGTGAATGACAACTCGCCCAAGTTCCCCGTTTCCGAGTATCTCGAGTTCGTCGGCGAAAACGAGCCGATCGGCACGACCGTCTTCTCCGCGCGTGCCTCGGACCTGGATCGCGGTATCTTCGGCACGTTGAACTATTCCATCGTGTCTGCCGCCGCAAGCGGCTTCTCCGACATCGACGACAGTTGGAAGCTGTTTGCGGTTGACGAAAAATCGGGCAGCGTGACCACGCGCGCCGTATTCGATTACGAGCAACGGAATCGATACGCCTTTACATTGCGTGCCACAGACATGGGCGGGCGTATCGCGGCCGTGCGCGTCAGAGTGGAGATCGACTCGAGGGACGAGTTCTTTCCGCAATTCACTGAGAAGATGTATCAGATCAGGATAAGGAGCGAGGCCCAGATGCTGCCTGGCGCAGTGATTGGTCACGTTACAGCGACCGATCGCGACAAAGGTCCCGACGGCCGGGTCGTGTATCAATTGACGTCTCAGCATCCCTATTTCAAATTGAATCGCACAACCGGCGCGTTGATCGTGAAGCAGAAACTGATGCACATTGACATAGAGGAGTCGTCCAGACTGGTGGTTAGCGCGAGTTCCGGTCGGCAGGGTTCCTTGAACAACATGACGGTAGTAGAGATCACCTTGATGGACGACGACGAGCCGAATGGAGCCAGAGGAGCTACTGCTTTGGCCACACCGACGGACGTCGACTCGAACACAGCTGTGGCTACTTCCGGAGGCCTGGCCGATTGGGCATTGGGCCTGCTGATCGCTCTTCTGCTTCTTCTCCTTGCGTTCGGCGCCATCTTCCTTTATCTCCACGTTCGTAATCGCCGGCACAAAAAACCCGGCACGAAACCGGGTCTGAACGGTGAGAGCAACGCTACCGCGTCCAACAGCTACGTGGATCCAAGTGCCTTCGACACGATACCGATCAGAAGCGTGACTGGGGTTGGCGTGAGCGGAAACGGCAGCTCTGGAAGCGCCGGAGGCGCGGGTAGCGGCGCGTCCTGTCAGTTTGCTCCCCCAAAGTACGACGAGATACCTCCTTACGGGACCTCGGGCCAATCCGGGCAACAGCAGGCTACGTCCGAGCTGTCCGGAAGCGATCAGTCCGGCTCCTCCGGCAGAGGATCCGCCGAGGATGACGGGGAAGACGAGGAGATCAGAATGATCAACGAGGGCCAGCAGACCGGCGATTCCGCGAGCGACCTTTCGGTTCACAATACTCAGGAATACTTAGCTAGATTGGGCATCGTGGATCCACCGGCCGGCACGCCCAGGAGGCCTCCCGAGGCTCTCCCGCTGGACAGTTTGCACTTGTTCGAGGACGAGGCCAGCACCGAGGCGGACATTGCGACATTGATCTACGGCAAGATCGGGGAACCTGGACGACCTACGTCCGGTTTGGAAGTGCCGGGCGGACCATCGATGAACGGCTCGTTGAGTTCCATTGTGCACAGCGAGGAAGAGCTCACAGGATCGTACAACTGGGACTATCTGTTGGACTGGGGACCGCAATACCAACCGCTGGCGCATGTGTTCAGTGAGATCGCCAGGCTAAAGGACGATGCCGCGAGCGTTCAAAGCGGGAATTCAGGTAGCAGCGGCAAGACTAAGTCTGTACATAAAGCACCACCGCCTCCATTGCTCACGTCCGTCGCCCCGAGGTCGTTGGCGGCGCCGGCGCTAGCACGTGGGATTCTGCCGAGGTCGCCAATCAGTCATGATGCTTCCACCTTCCCGTCCGCCGCGCTGAGTCCGAGCTTTTCGCCCTCGCTATCACCCCTAGCAACGAGAAGCCCCAGCATCAGTCCGCTCGTGCCACCCGCCACCCAGAGATCCAGTCAAAGTGCCAATCGAGGAATTCCCGTTACCGACGCCGAACTCAGGATCTGAGGACACTCTGATTTCCTCGTTTTCTTTTCTTTCACCGGCGTACAAGTTCTAGTGTTAGTACAGTGATGACTCGCCGGAAATGCGATATTAATAAAATATGCGGTGCCTCAATGTAAAGCGGTGCGGAAGGTGAATTCTGTCAACGTGCGTTGTTAGATGCGATCGATTAATGGATATAGCGCTCTCTCAGACTTTACGTGCAACGAGTTAACGATTCGCGAGTACGAGTGATTTTAATTTAGGAATTTCAACTTGACTTCATCGTCGGAGAGAAAACGATGACTGGAAACTATTCACCACTGTTTTGTCACGCGCAAACGCTACCTTCTCGTGATCAATGTTACATGTAATTAATCGATAAAGTACAGAGACTTTAAAGAGTTTAGTTTTTAATTCACCGCGCGAACAAGTGGTAGAAACATCCCACTCGCAAGTAAAAAGCAGGAAACGAGAAAGCAGCGATTGCGTCTTGACACAATTCTATACTTGTTATACGAAATATGAACGCGTTTCTTTGTTCTGATCGCGATCGAGTAGTTAACTGAGAGGAAGTACTCCTTTCTGAACGAGATGTACTGTAAATATCCGCCAGTTGTGACGGCGTTTAGTCATTAAGTAGCATTGTAAATAATAATTTACGCTCACGAGAATAAAAGAGATGTTATAATAATCAAAAGAATAGACTATCCTCAATGTAAACCGGATGATCGCGCCATGTTGGTCGAGCCGCGTGTGAATGTGTACAGTAATCTAATTTTATAAATGTTGACACACGCTACGACGAGCATGGCGATATCGTTCGGGTCGAAAGAAAACGCGCTACCACGAGCGAACTGATCACGCCGGATTTCGTGGTAGCGCTTCTCTAAAAGCGCCTACAATTTCGTTGATTAATTGTTACTTCGTACCGATTCCCCGAGCGCGATCTCGATGTAACGGGGGATGGAAACTCAGCCAGGTAACATACGCATACGCACTGAATATATATATAAATGTATGTCATATTTTGTATAAATGCTCTCTGTACAAAGACTCTCCCGAGCCAAGGGCCGCGACGGGCCTCAAATAAATGAATTTTCTAGGAAATCGTTGCGTTTCTACCAACCTGACCTATCTCATCTGCTGAGAGAATTTTGATGATTATTTTTATCTTTAATCCGCATATAACGATCTGAAATGCATTATTCAAAATAAGAAAGTAAAAAGGAACGGGCATTATTAAGAAAGAAGACAGGATGTTTCCCACGTATAAATCTGCATTTTGTTATACAACACGTTGAGCCTTACGAGTATATTAACATGTATTTTTTGGATTATTTTGATAAATTTGTCCCTAGTTTCCTCCGCTCGTTTTACCCCCATTAATACATATGGCTAATACATATGGTATCTCACTTTTTCGATGTTTGAGCGTAAAACGCGCCGAGTAACAGGAACACCCGATGTATCACTCGAAAAAATGGCATCTTCTAGGTGAAATCGGAAACTTATGCGATTAACAAATATTAAAAAATAATGCTATTACAACTTTAAAAAAGAAAACTTCTCATGTATAATTAATACCACCTCCTCCTTCTTACGTAAGCATATCTATACTAAAGATTTTCTCAATTTTTTTAACTTTTGGTTACGATGCGCTTCTATTGTCAAATAATTCACTTTGATGTTTACAATATAAATATAAGTTCCATTCATGCGCTTGTAATTTTGAGTCTTCAAGTTTCTCTGGAATATATGCTTAATTTACATTGAATAACGCGCATGAAATGGTATTAGTTATTATGAATTACTAAAGATAACTAGAGGACAATCCATTGCAATTTATATGGATGGACGAACGTTAATTATCAAAACCGCTAATAATGCTACGTGTATAATCGAGCAGTTTGTACATTTAAACAGTCTCTACGATGAAACACGTATCGACCTACCTACCTAGTGCCTAGAATCAGCGAAACCGTTTATAGGAATCGTTTACCCATATTATGTTACATCTAACGAAACAATATTATATGATGTATCCAGTCTTGTTGCCACTCGACGTAGAGCTGCGCTATTTAATTTCTCGTTCTCATCGCCGTTTGTATAGTAGTACAATCGAAACACAGATTTTGTTTATTCTAAGCTACTGGGTGTGGACAACATTATGCTGGAAGGTATATTATTATACGGCAGAGAGCACTAATATCGAAGAAGAGCGCAACGAGATACACAATAGGATCTTCGACGTCTGTAATCGTATTTAACGGAAACGATAAGTCGTCGAAAATTCCGAACATTGTTCCCGCATCAAAGAAGAATTTCTTTTAGAAAAGTTCGTCAGTCGAGTGTCATATAAAATATAATCTGTTGAAATCTTTAATTTTAACAGAACGTACGCCTAGGGTCTTGGACTATCATCTTGACGAGCATTCTTTCGCGGAAATACTCGTGTCTTTTAAAAGCGTCACGCGTACAAATTCTTCATGCATTAATTTTTCTTAATGGTCCGATTCATCATGTTCGATATGAACTTTTAGAAGTTACTTAAAGTCTCTTTCATGCTCGATCGTAGATCTCGTTCGCCACATTCTTCGCGTGGGATCGACGTCGGTGCCCGCTAAATGCGCATGTTCTTGTCGTTAAATGTGTTGAATTTTTTTCTCTCAAGTTCAATTGCGATCAGTGACGTGACAGATGCGCGACACGTAGTATAGTGTGGTCTTCAGAATGTAATCTAAGCTGCATTATCATCCTATTATATTGTATCCTAGATACGTAGATATGCATTACGGCTATCTAACAGTTATCACAACGAGCTCCCTCCTTTCAACCGTCACAAAAAGGTCACCAATAGAAAGTTGCATTCGTCGCGTCGCTGAAGATACGCATAAATCTTCGCGTGCGGGGCTGGACCACTCTAAAGACATCGAAAAAGCGTCGAGAATTGGAATCACCGCCTAATACACTAACACACTATCCCCGCGCGCGAGGATACACTCGAAACGGAACTCAAAAAGTCTTTACTTTCATCGCGCCCGTCTGCTTGGCGCACCGAAATAAGGCACCACATTCGACGTTGTTTTTACACGATGACCGTAGAAATTGTCACTATTTCTACGCGAGTGCGTTCGAATCGGTGATATTCGAAATCCGCTAATTGTTAAAGTCTTCTTTATGCGATCGTTTATTGTTCATTCGAATGCGTATATTGTTCAGTCAGTTCAATCGGATCAACTTCTTTCTGATTCAGTAACGGCGGTGGTTGGGTTCGCATCCCGATTCTCTGCTTGTACAACGTCGAGCGTAGTTATTACTGGTAGCGATTAACAAGACACGCTTTCCTCGAGTCTTTGGAAGTCTCGATCGAAGCTCCGAAGTACGTATATCGATTCTTATTGCTGTACCTGCATCACAAATAGCACGTTCTCCATTGTTATTGACTCTGAATCTTCTCTTGCGTTGCATTTGGCGACTGTTTTTTCTGCGGGAGTTCTCGGCCCGCCGCTGTGGAACTTCCCGCGGAAGATCTTCGCGAAGCTTCGAAAATGATCAGAACAAGGAGGAACACAGGAACTAAACACGCCTTTGGCGCAACTGACGTATCCTTTTTTTATCTTCATACAAGCTGTCGTCCGTTCAAACGGGTCGTAGGGTCAATCTACTCGTTGATAGGTTCCTACGGTGCTAAGCTAATCTGCGAGGCTCACCACTAGTCAGACGGTCTCCTCCGTCACACTTCTCGACATGTGCAAAATTCCTAAGCTGAAACGAAAAAGAGATTTGAAGCGTATCTTTCTGGAAGAATTGAAAAAGAGATCGTAAGTATGACGTTCTCTTGAAATCATTTGTATAATAAAACATGCTTTAGATGTGCAACTTAAAATATGACAGACTCAAAAGTATGATATAACTTAACTATAATTAGAAATTATAGTTAAATAAATTAGCTCGCTCTAATGCTACTATTTTTGCCACTTGTAATTCCCTTCCACCGACTTGACTTTGCTCACTGCAAGTAAGTCGGCGATTCGATGTTGCTAACGTGATCTACTATGAGCGTACAAAATGATAGCCTAGCCCTACCAACAAGCGTGTTTACTTGGCGATCCCCGTTATCCGCGCGTCGTCTTGCATCTCGACAACCACGGTATCAGGATCAGGTACCCTGTTGGCGGAAACACATCCGTTGGCAATAGCAGTTGGCAGCACGGTCTCCGACTGGAATTAAATAATTAAATAGATTGATGCACGATTATTATGATAGCGTGATAGAATCAAGCAACTAATTAATTAATGTTTCTTACTTGATAGGCTGCTGCGTCTAGCGCCATCAGTTCCTTCTTCGAGAGCTGTTCAACTACTGCAGCAGCGTAGCAGTCTCCCAACATATTGTTGGTGGTCCTGATTCGATCTCTGTACAAATATGAAGTAATATTCGCGTTCACATTCGAGATCATGCAATGAAGAATTATTTGTTGAATAATAAAATAATTATTTGTATCGCTTTCTTGTATATTTTACTTCTCTTCCTCTCTTCCGACATAATAAAGAATAATATATTGAAACTTGTAATACAACAAAAAGTTTCTTTGAGATCCCTAACATGGATATCTTGATTGATACTTACACGAACCAGTCGATCGCGAATAAGAGGGAGACATCGTTAACAGGAGCATCGATGGCGCTTAAAACGACCAATAATAGGACGAGCGCAGCGCTTGGTACCGAGGCCGACGACACAGAGGCAGCAGTGGATGTCAGACTTTGTGAAATACAAAGTGATAAAATAATAAATATAAAAAAGAACAATGCGATAAAATTCCTATAATTGCAAGAAAGCTTTAAAAATGAAAAAAGAGAACTTACATAACGGTAATAATCTCGCCGAATCCCAGAAAGATACCGTTCATCTGCGCGATGAATATGCTGGCCACTGCGACGAAGAGCGCGGTACCATCCATGTTAATATTGCAGCCGATCGGCAGGACGAATCTGGTGACTCTAGGGTCGACTCTGAGCTTCTCGGTCATCAGACGAAAAGTCACGGGGAGCGCGGCAGCCCTGTACAAAGCTGCGTTAGCAAAGATCGGGCAAGACATGCTACCGATGATAGTAGAAAGATTCACTCCACGTCGCCTGTCGCTGCAGTCGATGGTCATTCTGGCGTAAGAACTTACGGGATAGATAAATAGCGTGAATTCATTGTGACTCTCTTAAACATAACTGATCAGAGGATGAATCGAATCGAACAGATTTGAGAAACGATAGAGAATGGTACGTGAATGAGGTGAGAATACACGGTATACTCGTAACGGCACGTTAATCGTGTGAAAAATGTCTGCAAATATGATAGTAGAAAGAGTGCCAGAATAACAGCCAGAATGACCGTGGAAACAACCTGAAAATCAACCGGAATTAGCTTTACAACAGTCCGCAGGATGTCCATCAGACCGCGTCAGACCTGCTCGATCCTACAACAGAACAATCGTATCTTCATGTTGCGGCCATTAGTTACTTACCAAGCGCTACCCTCGGTCTCTCAGAGTCAACCACCTGCAAAAGGCCGCGTGCAGTGCGTGTTCTAATACATCATCATGATATTCATACAGTCTCTGTTCAGTTACACTGAGAATACTTTCTCAGTCAGTCACAGTGTACGCACAGTTGTGTATACGCTCTTTTCTGGAAACAGTTAATCCACAGAGAAAATAGATTGAGTTAGGTACAACTGTATAAAACCGAGCTGGATCATAAACGTTAAGCACTGTCTTAAAGTAATAATAAGGGGAGTGATCGTGAGGGCACGGGGATGGCGGATAAGACTGGATAACGTGGGGTGATTCTCCAAAAAATATTGGACACTGGGCTAAGGACGAAGGAAAGGAAGGACTCCGGAGAACGATACGTAGTGCGAACTGAAAAAATGATCGTTGCTTCGCGTGACTCCCAAAAATGAATTATCAAGGGACAAATGATCGCACGATGGTTGTTCAGCAGTACGGCTGGTCATCGACGTCCTCGTCGTACCTGCAAGAGCGAGCACGACACAAGCAACCAATATTTTTTCAGTTCGGCAGATCTAAATTTATTCATTATAAGTTTAACGTGGAAGCCTCCTTTAGCGATTTCTTCTCCCTCTTCCTCGCCCTCGCGAGAGAATAGTTTGAAGATTCGGACTATAAGTCCTTAGCAGACTTCCACGCTGCGAATCAGTCCAGGTAACACGGAGTCAGCAGATCACCGGTTTGTACACGACATTATTATCGAAGAATTACACAATATCGTAGTAGTATCTTGAAAGTTTTCTACGATTTCTTACGCGCTGTAATAATACATTATTTCCGTGAACGAAATTCCGCTCGCGTTACCACAGGATTGGTAACGTTCTTTGGAAGTCCGTACGGCAGCCTGATGGCTAGGAACCGGAAGTATCAGCATTCTAAGTGCTACCCGGAACTGCATACCTCTTTCCCACTTTTTTTCTTTCTCATGTGGCATGGCGAGCATCTCCTCGCAAGCGAACATTAAAAGAGACTGTTGTAAGAAAGAACTAACGGGGTAATTAGGAATCAGCCAGCTTCGACAACGTTTCTTTACAGAAATTGAATGAGGAATAGTGAAGTTATGGTAATTCCGCGGTAAATTAATTCGCTGTAAAGCTGACTCGAATGATTTGGATAGGATGCCGGGATCGTGGCCTCGCAAAGCCTCCACACAGCTGGCTGACACATATTGTCTCTGTCAATCGATCCGATCGGTACACGTCTTTCATCGCCACGTATCACTCATTGTCTATCTTACGACGTCGAACGTTTTGGAATCAACCATGTGCCACTATCAATCGCGCGGCAGACCAGCTCCATTTCGCGCGAGCATAGAAAGGTCCAGGTGACAGGGAAGAAAGGGTGGAAGGATGTAGAGATGGGACCGTCTGCGGGAGGCGACCGACGAGGAAACGGAGAGGCTACGAGGTCAGAAAGTACGATCACAACGTTGACCGAGGCCCTGTGAGGCAGGCGAAATGGATTATCTGAAGGTCGGGCTCGGATTCGAAGATCGACGACTCACGTTGATGCCATGGCGAAGGCGGTGAGGGTGCCCTGGGCCAGGCCGGCGTAGAATTTAAAGGGGTTCTTTCTAACGAAGGCCAAATATATCAGTTGCATGATCACCAGCTGATAGAGAAAGACACCAATCGCGATCGTGACGATGAACCACCCCAGCTGCGACATCACCAGTACCAAGTCGTCCACGCCAAGTATTTTGCCTGCTATTACGGAAGTGATGCCGACTGGTGTCATCCTGGAAGCGAGGTATTTTCAGTACCAACCGTTGTTATCACAAAGTGCTATCTTTGATTCTCATCAAGTGCTCACCACATAACAGTTGAGACCATTCGCATGATGACTTCGAATACAGCCTTGAAGAAGTCTATGACGACCTGACCTTTTTCACCGAGAGTTCCTAAGAACGTGCCGAAGACTAGGCAGAAAAAGACTATCCCCAAAGTATTCGTGCCGCTTCTGTACTGTACCACTCGCATTAGTTCCTCGCCTTCCAGAACTTCCGTTGCTACCTGATCAGTGACATTCTGGAATGGTTGCTTCTTCGGAACGTACACCGTGTGCGCCTGTAACAATATTATTTAATATCATATGTACGCAATCAAATAGCTTTATTCCTCAATATGAACTTTAAAAGAATTAGAAAACATTTTTACCTGCTGGAAAGCTGCTTGAAACAGATTATCTGGGAACATGTTCCTGTAAAATAAAATTTGAGATTGTATATTTTCGAAATATTACTACATAAATAAATAGAAAGTGTCAGTACAAATTTTTGTATAAAAGCTGTACGCTTTAAAAATAATGCCTTTCTCATGGCGTTTATTTTATCCATAAATTGATTAAATCGCTTTATACCTGGTAGGCTTTAGCGATTTTTTAATAAAAACGATCTTATCTCGCGTTATTGAAGCGAACATTTATTAAATAATTTCCGATAACAAGTCGCGCTATATTCTTTAATGCTGGCTTTAACGCAACTGGGAAAGATTCTTTAAACGGAGTTTCTCAGTATGCCTTGAATAAGCTATGCGCGATCGATGAACTTCTATTTTTGTCTCAACTAACGATCACAGTGATTTTCGTTTAGTGAAGTTTAACGGCTCGTGTAACACTATGACCTTAATTCGGTTTGGATTACTGCACTACTGTAATAATTTAGCAGTATGGGAATCAATTCTGTCGATTCACGTAATGTAGACCAACATTACTTGAATATTGTATTACTGTCGTACACGTTTTTTCGTATTAAAAAATCGCCAAAGCAGAAAGTATTGACAAATTTTTATTAGAGAGATTTCCGTTGACAGGGATGGTAGTTGATGACACAGTTCAGCAGTAAGATCTAAATATGATTTGAGAGCGTATTGATCCTTCATTCACATTGTTTTCTCATCGCTTTATACGTGCTGACCTTCGTGCTTGATTACCTCCATTTTCAACAGGAAAGCTTCCCACTGAATCAACGTACATTACCGATATTGACAGAATCGATATCGGGTGGCCGATGAGATATCACCAAGCATAATTTACCTTCCCAGATCGAGCAAGCTGTCCAGTATGTTAACGGCTCTCGCGTGATGCGAGGGGGTGATCGATTCTCTAATGCCAGGATTACCGGGATGAATAACCAGGACTAGGGCCACACCAAGGATTGCATTGAGCAAGGACGTCACTATGAAGTATACTAGAGTACGAACGGCGATCATTCCGTTCATTCTGGCGTTCAAACTGGCCGAACCTAAAATACATCGAAACATGTTAAGAAAAACGGTTAAGAAACACGCGGAGCCGGTTTTAGTGATTATATGGTACGCGTGTTGAAGAACCTACCTGATATAAGGCTGGCGATTACCAAAGGTAGGATCATTAGCTTCAATAATCTCATGAAGAGCTCTCCTGGATAACTGATGAGCATCACTGCATCGTCCCCAAGGTCCAGAGGTCGCAAGCCGAATCCTGAAGAGGAAGATATGTTAGCAGGGAGATGAATCCACGATTCTGCGTTACGATGTGGCTTCTTTATCTACGTGCAAAGCACTCGAGAGATTCTACGAAGTGTTTGCCCTTGAACTATATTTAAACTTATTACGCAGTTGACTGATTTACTATTTAATCGCGAAGAAAGAGCACCCCGACTAATGAAAAGGTAAAGGTTTGATCAATTCCTTTCTATCGCATAGGAGGAGTTGTATAAGCTATCCGAGTCGTAATATTCCAAGCCATATACATGTATGCTCGCGCACACGTTTCGGAGCAAATTGTTAATTATGTCAAACCGCATATGTAGATAACAAATTGCGCTTCGTCAATATATTTACATAAAAAGCGGTAACTGATATGAAAACTGATAACTTGAAATCTTTTATTTAGAAAAGAGATGTATATGAATAAAAGCTATGTATTTTCGATTCAAATGGACTTATTGAGCAGCGTATAAATTATTACAATGCTGACGACATCTCTATTTATGGCAGATTACATATAAATGCGAGATACGTTGATACCTTTATCTGTTAGCTACCAAATCAAGCAGTTGAAAACAAGGACTTTACGTGGATGTAAACTCTTCCCACACACCGGTCTATTAATACATTCGCCAATCGTTGAGATTATCTCTATAAATCTTTTCATTAGAGCTACTAAATTCAGTAATAGAAACAAACCAAATATGATGGGACTCTTCAAAGAAACCCTTCGTCGATGATCGACGTCTCTTAACAAGATAATGTGATATATTTTTACGTAACCAGTGATAATTTCGAACTGGGTCGTTGCCGACGTACACATAAAATCGATCCGTGCAAAAGTCTGTTTGCATTACGTCATATATTGTAAAGTGTCTCATGCTCTTTCTCTCTCTTTTATATAATTTTTGAACTTTATGAATGTTATTTTGAATTTTATGAACGTTTAATAAGTTACAGATTTGTTTAAGTGTAAGACACCGATACCTCTGCGAAAGATTTACATTAGTGAAATTAATAGGATGAGATTATTTCTGAGATTTATTTCTTTTTGTTTCAAAACGCTATATTTTAAAGTCAAAGTAATCGATTAATCTGTCAGCGAAAGAATCAGCTATTTAACATGATAAGCGTGGAATGACGTCACGATCAATAAAAGCGGTATTGAAGAACATCTCATCGGCATTATTCGCGCATTATTATTCCTGACTAATTATATCTATCGATTATTCGTATGTCGTCATTACTTTTAGTATCTGTTTTATCAAAGTTTAACAATTCGATTTATTTAATTGAAGAATGAGATGATCAGTCTGGTGTGATAAATTAGAAAATCTACATAATAAGTTAGTTTAAACCTACTATACGATTACTACCGTGAAATTGACGCTAATAGGAGTTGTTATTTATACTCGATGTATGAAACAATTACAATTGATAAAAAGTTTGATGCAGTTTGCACCATAAACTTTTTTAAAATCAAGCAAAATACAAGTAATTATCTACTTTTACTTAATATTTGTAGAAACGTAAATACTTTCGACAGCAATTGCGCAGATAAACAATAATCGATTGCACAGAGTGACTCAAGAAATCACTATCCGACATCATTGACTGTTTAAAAGTTTTTTCTAAATACGGCAAAATTATGTTTTCCTGGACAGAATCAAAGGGACTTTCCACGAATCAGTTTAAAGTTGCGGATTTTTCGCGTGATTAAAAGAGGTCAATCGGAGGCTTCTCACCGAGTATTACGCCGAAGAGCACGCCGGAGAGAGTGACCATGAGCAGCAGATTCTCTCGCATCCACTTTCTGGTGTCGGCGGTCACCTTACGGGGACCCTGAGAGGCCGAGACGTCCTGTCCGCCCATCTTGGCGAACAGATACTCGGAAAATCGGGCAGAGGACTTCTCCTCCATCTCACTGGGCCGCCAGCAAGCGGCGTACCAGGGATCGGTGCCGGTCGTGTACGAGCAGGCCGATTCTCCCGCCGATCTCCCCAAGCTCCCTTCTCGCGATCTCTCGCGGCTAACGGCGGGGCCCCGGCAGCACCACGACGACGAGGGGTTGCCGTTTTGGGGGTGTTTCGGTAAATCCGTGCGGAAGGACCAATCACTCACGCCTACCAGACGTCGTAGTAGCCTGACGGCTTGGCGAGTGCCTATTAGCTCGATCGTGGTACCGGAATTGGATTCGACTGTTCTCCTAGTGACGCTGATAACAATTAGCGATTCCGGGGAAGGAGGAGGAAGAGCTCGCGAGGCCGTTTAATCTCCGGCCGTCGACTGATCTGATGTCACACACGTATGTATAGGATTACACGAATCGGGCCTGGGACGTCTGGATCCGAGTGTGCGCCCAAAGCTACGTGCGTCCTTCTTGTTCCTTTGAAGACCTTCGCGAGAATTGCGACGGAGGATTGGCGAGATGCTCGTTACGAAGATGCTGGTGTAGCTTCGGGAGTCGAACGTTGGTGTTGTTGCACGAGGTCAGTTACCCGAGAGGGCTGCTAACAGCCGTCTCCTTAAATGCGATGATATCTGTAGACTCCTATCAGCCAGCGCACTTCACTTGGCGAAGCCGATCTTATTAGGAGGAGCAAGGAGAACGAGATGCCTTTGTACAGTGATGGCGATGATGATGACGATGTTAATGGTCGGATAACGGAGACCTTGGAACGTAATGGATTATTCTGGCGAAATGGTAGCCAATGTAACTGAGCGTGCGCGTGGACTTTCGACACGTTTCTCGCGAAGGATGAGCCCCGACTGCCTGGTTATCGGCGGACATTGCCGTATTGATTTGCCAAGGACCTCTCCGCACCCCCGCGAGACACCCCCGTTCTCTAGCCCGGCAAAGTGATAAGGTACGCCTGCGCGAACTCTGGTGGTTAATTCGGTCGCCGGAACGTGGACATGCACTACGTCGATGCTGTTGCTGCGCGGTAGTGCATTGCAAAGGGAAGCGAAACATGTACGAGGGGAGATCAAGAGACGGTGGTGGCCAGAGGATGTGGGGGGATGGGGCGGTAGGATGTGAATCTCGACGCGCAAAAGCAGCAAGAGAAATAAAGACGTGGCGAAGGACGATGTAGAAGTTTTTGGAATTGCGAAACGTATTATTCGATAAAGGCTACTGAATAAGTAAAACGCTGTCCTTGTAAATCAGTTTGCATCGCAGGTCCATTATCAAGAGTGGCTCAATAATATGCAAGAAAGATGTTCCGCGCGCGCACACCTATTATGAATACATATATATATTGCTCTGTAATATACATTTATTTTAAGAACGGTATAATCCATTTTATCTCAGGCGTTGGACACGTGGTAAGTTGAGTGGAACATTAAACGTCACAAGTCGCGTTATAAAACGCTTAATGTACAGAAATAGATAATATGTATTCATCATACACAAATCCTTTATCCATTTCCATTTTTTAACTTTTTTCCAAAGTACGATACTTATAATTCTAACATATTTATATAACATTATCTATAGTAAAAATTGTTATAAAAAATGATCAGGAAATTATTAGAAAAATAGCTTTGTAATAAATAATCCATTTTTATATTTTTAAGTATACGACGTATATTATAAAGAACAATTACAACTGAAAAAACAGTGACTATATCTTTACTTGGCTTGCTGGATAACTGTCTGATCGAACATAGGTAACTACAATACCTTCGTCTGATCTTAACGGCATGTACTACTAGTGAATTTCACGCAAGCAAACGTGATTTCTGAAAAGGAGAAGAGATGGAAGCACCATTTCTAAATAATAGTCCGCTTAATCTTTACAATAACACAAAGCTTATAAATTATTTTATAACTTATTAAATTATTATTTTATTATATTATTAAATTTATAATTGAAATAGACATAATTATCTGGTAAACAATGTTTAACAAGGCACAGAGCAATCAACAATATATCCTAATTTTAATGGTACACTGCTACAATGCTAATGCTTACAAGATTTTTCGTCATAAATATTCATATTGTAAGCGACAATGAAAAATGCTGCCGGAAGATGATTATGCTCCGTTTAAACACGGGAAAACGTTAAAAAGAAATTCCCCTGTCATATCCCGCTGACAAATGTTCTCTAAAATGTGTGAATTAAGTAATTCACCAAAGAGGAACTCCGGCATTTTGGCGGGACAGGCCGCCTCGTTGAATAATGGAAGGATCTACATGGAGAGTCCGAGCGCGCGTTCAGCAGAATGTTACGAGAGTCAGGCTCATCCCCCTCGTAAATAATCCAGTAACGCGACATGCTGGGCACAAAGTGTGTAAGGGTAAAACACCTTACCACGTACCCTCGACACACACAAGGCACTGTTTCGTATTTTACTTAATTTCTCTAGACTTTGTCCAAGATTTCGGCAGCCGCACACGTGCGGATGAAGAGAATAACTTTTCGTCCACGCGACCAATATGAAAAAGGAAGGATCCCTTGCAACCCTTAGATCGGCGTTCACGGGTAACATGAACATCTCGTCGCTGTTCATGTTCTTGACGATGGAAAATACAGTAGATCCAGAAATGAAAAAGTACAAGCCTTTGAAAGATTTTTCTTTTTCTGAATAGTTCTGGGATATTTATATTGTTAGTTGGCATATTGCCTAGAGTCCTCGACTATTAAAAATCCTTTAAACACGCAAATGAAAAAGTTCTAGCCCTTAGAAATTTTTTCTTTTTCTGAGAAGTTCTGAGTTGATGATATCATTATTTTTTATATTGCCTAGAGTTCTCTGCTATTGAAAATACCGTAAATTCAGAAATGAAAAAGTTCTAGCCTTTAGAAATTGTTTCTTACTCCGAGAGATCCAATGGACTTTCGATTTGACGGTATCCCAAACGATCCACGCATTTTACACGTACAGACATAGAAGAGGATCAAATAACTTCATAAAAGAGGGAAAATTAAGAAAGACTACAAAATATCAAGTATTAGTTTCTCAACGTTTTACATAATATTTGTATGTTTCTTATAGTGAGATTAGAACAATGTGAAATCATCGAAACCCGCAATATATTGTAGTGCGGGTATTGCGTTTTATATAAAAAGAGATTTCTTTCCCTGACGATTTTGCTTTGTTCCTTCCTTCTCTTTCTCGTAAAAGACACATACTCCTGTATTCGTTTAGCTACTTGGTGCCTATTTTTCGCATGCGAGGCGAGAATCTCATTACGTAGGAGGTACTAAATGAACGCCAAAGAGATTAGATTGAGTATCGGCCGCAGGTTTAGCAAAAGGTCGAAATAAAAGAATAAAGATGAAACGGAAATTCCAATGATCAGATTGCCGGCACGTAGCTAAATACAAATTTAGTCCTTCGGAAATGGCTTGGGCTTTATCCGCCTGTACGTATTTGCTGATTAAACGCTCTTAAATCTCATAGGACCGTTCTTTCGTCAAATATAAAGTAGGACTCGAGGGATGAGAACGGAAATCTCCTAAAGTTTTCAATACGTTTGATGCTGTGGCATGATGTCAATAGTCATATTGCGTATTCTCTTTTAGCTAAAGATAAGAATAATAGCATGATTTACTTCATTGTAATTCTTTAATGAAGATAATACGATCACTCTACAAAAATTTGACGGAAATGGGGATGAAGATATCGCGGATGCATTGACACGTATGTAAATGCAGAAGATGAATAATTCTCTCTTCTTTCGTGAAACTGTGAGAGCGTGCGTACCCGATTATCCAGTTTAAATATGTAACGGAAGTTCCCCCCCCCCCCAACCAATCGTAGCAACACGACAGTTAATTTATTGATGCGACTGGATATTCAATGTATGCACGCTGTACACGAAGTGACCATTAGCACACTGATCAGCCGGCGGTAATTAACGTTCACGAGCAAACGTGGAAGGTGATCGAGTGGCATGCAAATACGCAGATTTGAGTTTACTTCCGTGCTGCAAAATCGAAACCTGTCGTCGTTAATAACGATGCAATTCCTAGAATATCAGACGTTCGTTTATAATCCGACTCGACCTGCTCGTTACACACGATATTTCTGCTGTGCGGACGTGGAGTATCGAAGATCGTACGTTATGCAAATCGTCGCGCAGAGTAACGAGTGATGTATCCGTTCCCCATGTATCCGTCAATTTAGGTATCACGTCAACAGTGCAAACGACAGTGCAAACAAATGGGCATTAGCACTTAATATTCGATCTAATTCGGATTCTCCGGTAAAATACGTCATCTTGTTTACCAGAAAGATGAGATATTAAATTAATTTACTTGGCTATTATTTATCTTATAAATGTATACAATTTAGTATAAATAGCAATGATCTAAAACATCGAAACGGCAAAACTAAAAGGATTTAGCGATTGTGTCACTGTCGCGCTGTAACCGACAAGTCGCTTCCAACTTGGAGACGGACTTGCTATCTTAGTGAAGACAAGAGCCATTATACCGGCACGTAAAGCAACGTCAGCCAAAGCGTCAAGTGTTCGTTCTTTCAAGGCTTCTCTCTTCTTATGTTGCTTGAACCACCCAGCATCTCAGCCTCTTGCGGTACATTTTCGTCTTTAACCACGTCTTTCTGTTTAGATTTTCCAAATCTGGAAACAGCTGTGTCAGACAATTACGTTTGAGAAATTGCACGTACGAACCGCTAGCAAACCACAAGCTGGAATATTCTTTAGGACCTTTTGTTCTAGGAATGCGGGTTCTCACACAATACGTCTTAATTCAAAAAACTATTTCAATCATCTGTGCTGATGTTTGATCGCCATTCGCGTACGTAACTCTCGGAAACATATATGCATACACTTCGTCAGCGCTATTGAGAAGTCATGTGGTTCGAAACTATTTCGGAAATTACTGCGATGTTTTCCGTTTTAACCGTAAAATATTCGATGATGGAATATTCGATGAGAAGATTCGTTAAATCAATCTCGTTAAGGTAGACAATTGAAGTAAGTCACTTTGTCGTTAATTGTCGTCTCGATTATTTGTTTTGAGGGCCATTCTGGTATTCAGGAAGTGAAATGCTATATCGTGAAATAATTTCCGTAAAAGCCGGATGGAACGCCTCAGCGTTGAGGCATTTTCGGACACGACCATTTCGAAATGCCTTCCTGAGTTAACGGGACGATGAAAGCAGCTGTTGCGTTCCAGATTTTGATCTTATAATTTAGTTGGTGGAAGATTCTCTGTGAAACTTATTATAACTATAGTTTATTTCTAATAAATGTGTATACTTGTATTCGTCTATTTGTGTCTTATCAAATAAAATCTTGATGACTAGTAGAATCTTTGAGGAAATGTGTTACAAGTTAAATTTATTAAATGCAATATTTCAATTTCATTAAATGCGATATTTGAAAAATTTGAAATTACGATCGTATTTAGCAAAAATGTTTATTAAAGTAATATACTAATTCTTATTTAATTTTCTATTTTACAAAAGTTTTCTTTAATTAATATGTCATACATAACAATAGCCACTTAGATAAATATTTTGTCAAACAAATGCAATCTTGTATCTTCCTCCAGTATCATAGTTTCATGGACGATATTCCACTTGCGCAGTACGCTGCATCAATTATGACAATAGGAATGAGACTTGAGTACATCTCTGATTTTAGATGATGAAATGTAGGGAAGAAAGTGCGCACTACTGCTGTAAGACATTTCAGCAAATATCTTGGGACCTGATGTCTTGTACTCGTCGACCATGAATAAATACGAACTTTGCAGGTGGTCGTGTTTATCAGGAACGGTTGTGTCGCTCCCGGAAAGGGCATTGTTGCGGCAACAATACCACTTCAATATTTCATGTTCATATCACTTTGCACACCGTAGAATGCACAATCGACGAATATAACTATTACTGCTATGATCTTCACTGCATTTATTCACTTGTAATGATACGATATGAATTATTAATGCACAACAGCATTGTCATAATAGATTTTTCCTTATTGGAGACATTGAAAATGATTATTTATTAAAGTCAATTAGTAGGGTAAGGTTGAACAAACGACTGTGCAATAGATAAAATACATTTTAAGCGTATTTGTAAATTAATTGTTTTTATATAAGAGATATCTCAAAGTTGATCAAAAAGGAAGGTTCAAGTATTTAAATATTAATATTATAATTTCATTAAATATTTTATTTCAATATTTTTAAAAAGATCTGTACAAGTTTGTTGCAAATATGAATGTACGATAATGCGACGTACATGCGTAACTCACAAGTTACAAGAGTTGCAAATCGCTCCCAACAACTCCATCCATTCATCTGTCTGTCCGTTGCTCCAAATTTCGCTCACTCGTGGTCTCGTTGTTCATCTTGCGCACATGGAAGTCAAGTAGGTTCATTTCCCTTTCATGCTTTCAAGCATTTTCCTCATTTTGTCACCCGAAACGTACGACGATCATGTCATTTTCACGGTACACTCGGCGATGCAATCACCGAGCGTCATATAACGCCAGGAAATCTTTCCGGCATCGCGCGACGCGCGTATCCGACCTCGTATCCGGGATCCTGACAGTTTGCTTCGAAGTTTCTGTTAAGTAATGGTGCAAAGAAAGAAAGACGGGGCTGCCAGTAGAGAAGAATGGAAGGCGGCGAGACGTAGAGGGAACTCCGCCGTGATTTGCACCAAGGGAAATTGTACTTCTCTCGGAAAACGAGCGCCTCCAAAATGAGCTAAGCGGAGGTTTGACGGAGGATTCGATATATTCTGCTCCGAGAGGGGCGACCACACGCAAGAAATCAGGACGCTAACGTCCCGGATGCGGGATCGAAGGTATTATTTGCAGTCATGAAAGGTCGTACCGTTTATTTCGTGAATTAAATTTTGTGACGCGGAAACGCACAGATACATATACACACGTAAAAATATCCTGCCATAAAATCGCTTGTCTATGCAGTCTTTTGCATGTCGAGATTGCACCAGAATGGAGGTGTAATATCGCTCGTTTGACATTCTACCTTTGAGCCTTTGTGAAACATTAAGCGTACGTGTTCTGAACATACCTTTCGGGAGAAATGATGTTTACTAACCAGACTATATCGAAACATTGATACCAAAATGACAAGAAACGCGGTTCCAACCTGGAAGTCAAAACCGATAAATTTAGAATATTTTAACTTTTAAATTTTATGTATTTGGTACTTTAATATTTTCTTGCATTATATATAATTTATGTGATATTATTTTTTCTTTTATGTAATATTGTTTTGATGCATCGAAGGATTCTATTTGAAATGGTATTAAATGTGCAAAACAATTTCCTCTTGGTGTAGTAATGGATGCCGCTAAAAATCTTCATTGGGAGGACGAATTTATACGCTTCAGTTGCCGCAACCGCTCGATGAAGCGGGTATTTTCAAAGTAGAAAAGCAACACGTGTTTACGCGGAATATTGGTTGCCACATGAATGATTTCTACATATCAAAAAACTGAAGCATTTTATTTAGCACTCGGTCGCAATATTCGGCCCATGTCCAAAGTTATATTCTTATTTACTTACTCACTTGCTCTACTTATAGTTACTTGCTCAGTTGCTCACTTACTTGCTTACTAACTATGTTACTTAGTGACAAAAGCCTAGCATTGCTTTTAAAAGTACTGTTTGCAATCACTCGAAGCCTTCAAGCAGGAATGTATGTCTGCATTTACTTTCCCATTGGTTTCTATTGAAAATGATTTTTGCATTCCTTTATGTCAGTGGTTACTACAATATCACGTTTGCTCAGCAGTAAAACGTTCTCTCTGCGTCAATCCGATACGAATCATCTCGCTCGCTAGCCCACATTTTTCCACTTTCAAAGTAAACACGAGATAAGTGAAGGTAAGCGCATACGCGGTTTAAGTGCGTAAAATACTCTTGTACTTTTCATTGCATCACTGACATTTCTATTTTACATCACATTGATATATTTCGGTCCGATTGAGCGTCGTTCATCGTGCAGCGAAAAGAAAAGGAAAAGCCTTTAATAATTCCTCGGTGAAATGTATGTTTGATTTTGATATCATTTGCCGACGGAGTGTTACATCAGCAAAAATTGTCTAAGATGAATGTTGATTCAATCTCGATCAAATTCTCGAACGTTCGTCGGCTACGTTTGCGGCTTCCGTCTGTAGGAGCCTTTCCCGACGAACATTCCATGATCCCAGCTGCAAATAAGAACGAATTATCTCATCAAGTTTTCAGCAGGAAAAAGGAAAATAATTATATACGGCGCATGCCGTATTCTCTCTCTTAACATACAGTATTTAATCTCAAGTGCGAATCGCAGAACTTGCTTCGAGCTTCGAATTCTATTATAAACTTTCTTAGTTGATTATCAATATTAGCTCCATTTCGTAAAATCGAAATCCATATACGTGACTTTTTACAGACGTTTATAAAATATACATATATTACTAGATACTAAGATAACACTTTCTGAGAAAGAAGTTGAAATATAAATATATAATCTTTGAATTATAACTAATTAAAAAAAGTGCTTGATAAATTATGTCATGACGGAAAGATATAAATTAAATGGCTTTCTCTTTAACTTAGGTGAACTTAATTTTACAAATTTAAGAGCTTGTAGATTAATGATTATTTAGTATATGTAATATTAATGAAGTTGATTAATTATTTACTCCGTAATTTCGTTTTAATCTACGTCTGTGCTTATAGCCATCTCATTATGTTATTTCTAGCCTTTCCTTTATTTCCTTGTTATCGCCACATCGACGCCGCCGTCCATTAAAGTGATTAATTACGCCCTTCAGCAGTAAACATTAATATAAATCTTTAAGTTTCGTTTCCTCTTAGTATTACGTTTATTATTTATCACCGGTATAATTGCGATGTCGCGATATAACGAAGTACGTATTGCCCACCAATTTACTGCTCAATTTTCCACAAAAATAAAGCACATTCATTTCAGGAATTTCTCATTGTGTGATCATGTCTAAAATATCGGTTACCTCGAATTGTTATCATACCAAAGAGACGTGAGATTCTTTCCACAATAGGGAAAATCGATTCTTGCATTAGCTCTGTGCCTTTGTAACGCGACGAATAAGCGTCATTTGGATACGGGAGCCGGCGGAAAATTCGAATTAGAGAGGAACAGTGACCGCGTAATAAAAATGAATTATTTGATAAGGGTCTTTGACGATCTTGTGACGTTCATGATTTATGCACCAGTTGAAATTGCTCCTGAACGCTTGATAAGAGACCGCATCAGAATTTAGATAGTAAAAATTAATGAAGGAAACAGAGGCAGCTTACCGCGCAAATGCCAATTTTTCATACACTATATAAGACGGAACGATTACTTCACGCTGAAATTTCGCAAGACACAGGGGAACACTTTACTCATACTAAATTTATAAAAGTGTAAAATGAACAAGAGAACAACGCGGAGCAAGTTCATCTACTTAACTTCCGTGTTCAACTACTGGATAATGCGAAAAAATGCCCGAGGAGATTTTCTTCGGCGTATTTTTTGAGAGTATTTCTTTCCCGTTTAAAGGAATAAGAACGTTTAAAATTTAAATATCTGCTTTTTAATAAAATTAAATTCACTATTAAAATGAACGCACTTTCATCGCGCGTTTTTCACCAGAATATTATCGAAGCTTTAAACGCATCGACGAATATTGGACGCGGTAATGTGCTTTAATGGACACCAAAAACAGACACCGAGTGCATCCAACCGTGTATCTGCAGTACAATCAATCCGCTCAACAGATGCATTTGCACATACTACACACAGCAGAAACTGTCCAGCGTCTTATCGGAACCAGGAGGCGATAAACGATCGATGAAGGCATTAGGTCCTCGGAACACAGGGAAATGATATTCTTGGCAGCTGGCACAAGCTTACTCAATGGTATATACCGCTCGATGAATACCGGTGATTTCGCCATTGGGATCCAATGCAATCAGGTAGTCCAAGCTAACTTGAAATCAGTGAAACGCGGTGAATCTGAATTAATCCGACGTTACCATTATTTTAATCTTGCTATTATTCTGCCGGCGTATTGCATCGGCGTACCTGTCTAAGCTATTGGTTCCCAAAGAAGAACTCGAGATAGCGCGATAGGCTTCTCTGTAAATTATTTTATTAAATTAAATTTTTAAGAATACCTTTGACTCATGAATCATAAATAAGTAATAAGTAATCGTTCAGTGAAGAAAACAAAAACGCGAGTCCGCAATCCGAGGCCAATTCACTGTCGCTTACTGTTCAACTACTGTTGAATAATTCCACCCACTTTGTCCCACTCGGCGGCGTTATGAATAATCGCCTCGTCGCGCGTTCCACCCATGTAAGGATCGAACACACGTGCCGGCTATCAATGTGATCACCGAAAGCGTGCCCAGCAAATTGAATTCTTGCAAGTTTAGAAGCGACACAAAGGGTATTATCCGATGAACCGACCGTCTCTCGTTATCCTTGTCCCGTCTCTCGGGAGGGCTAACGTAATCGCTTTATATGATCAGTCAAGAGCAAAGCAGAAATATTAACCCGATCAATCTCTCTTGATGCGGCGGTGTGCTCAAGAAAAGTTCCGAGGAATTCGTCCATATGTGTAATTTCGTTTGCACAATTGACATTCCAGCTGTTGGTTCGCGGGATCTCGAGTCGTCGACAAATCTAATCAAGAACGGCGTCAGATGGCGGAATACCGTTTCAGCGCTCGTGATAGGAAGTAGACTGAAAATGCGGGCTGCAATTGCTTCCAGCTACGGAGTCCATTGCCGAAATCCTGAGAGATCCCGAAGCGATATGTACTTAGCGCAAGGCATGATTCAGAGACGCACTTTAAACTGCCTGATGAGGTTTAGGATCTATTTCTCGAAGATCTCGTGGCAAGTAGCAATCAACTAACGAATAGGAAGCCTCGCAAGTTATATTATATCGCGCAAGTTCTAACGATCAAAGTTACTCTTACGAAGAGATAGTTATTCGGAATAACTACTTAATGTTTCGCTTTTTTCAGTTAACCGGATTCGTGTATTTTAAAGACCGCTCATTTTGTTTCGAAGACCGGTGATGGGAGCAACAAAGGCAGGGTTTCATACAAGACAGTCGCTATTATGAGCCACGCGTTTTCTCATTGTCGCGCGAATCATTCAGCGCATTATGTTGACCGAAAGGTGGACGGTAGATTGCAATTTATAATCTTATTAACGGGAATTAAACGCGTGCAACGTTGCTGATAACATGCTTTCGCTGTTAGCTATAATGCTGTCGACAAAAGCATATTGATTTCTTCGACGATAATACGAGATATGATGTGGAGTGCGCTTTTCATCAGGAAAATTATTCGTTCCGACAAATCTGCTATTTTAGTCAGCTTTATTTTATGTACAAAACTATATTCTTCTCTTACATCAAGTGTATGCATCCAGAAAACTTTAATTTAAATTTTAATACGTAGGAGAGAAATGCAAAGCGACTTATATATAGTAAGTTTTAATATTACATTTTTTACAATGCTCTATTTCGTTTTGTTTTAAAAAAAAATAGGATCTACTTTGCCGCAGTATACTGTTATTTTATCTCAGAGCTCTACGTGACCTGAAATCGCTGTAAAATTCAGCTGCGCTGTTCGAGATAGATCAGAATATTAATTGTTCAAGTCGTAATAACAAAATGATGCATCTCCAAGAACTCTCTATAGCCTTATCAACACATCGGTGATTTCGTGCACTCGTTAAACAGAAATTGCATCCGCGTTGATTGCAGCGAACTCTTCTTCAAGGACGATCGACGGAGAGTTCTTTGTTTGTCGCTCGCAGTCAATTCAAAAGTTCAGTCATAGAAAGTATGGCTGTGAATGAAATGGGGGAACAATCCAACTCCCACGGCTCATTTCTGAGAGATTAGACGAATGCATCTCTCGCGATGGGCCGCGCGACCACGCGCGCGTGGCCATCAGCTTCCGCTGCGAGTAAATTATTCGGAGAATGAAGCGGGACTCACAGCAAAATATCGCCGCACTCTATTATCGTCCTTCAAACTCCGAACGAGGTTTATGGAACTCGCATCGCAGTCGCCATGCGTACGCCCAACGGCGATCGACATACTCTGTCGTCGCGGACAATTTCCGCGAGCACGCTCGGAGAATAAAGTTTATTACTCACTTAATTGATTTTTGTCCACGGGAACTTATAGCCCTAAACCGTTCCGACTGCCACCGGGAACTTTCGCGGAGGTCACTTCTCATTACGCGGATAACTGTGCCGGGGCGAACTTAATCGCCATGAGATTAAGAGGAAAAGCTTTCAAGATGGCCGTGGTAATTGGGGGAGTTCTATCGAGACATTTAGAGAATCACCTTCGGCTTTGAGCATGAAAATATCGAGGAAGGTTCTTACCGAATAATAAATGATGTTCTGTACAACCTTCAATACAGCTTCATTCAATACAGCTTTACCTGCTTCTGCCATTGATTAAGAAATTGGCTCATTAATTAAGAGGGAGCCGAAGAGAGCTCCAAGTTTTAATGGTCTTTAATGCGTGCTTTCATAGGATGTACACCGATATTTAAATTCTCAATGACAGTAACAACTGTTGTACAGCTGCGCACGTTAATGTTTAAATGAGACATAATTCTGTTATTATGTAACCTTATTAATTATTAAATATTCTGTTACAGTTTAATATGTTGTACCAGTTGCCCAGAATTAATGCATCGCGATCAATAATCCATCGTTTCGCCAGAACATGAAGCTGTCGGAAAGTACAGCTTCCAGCTATGCCCCGCGCTTCGAAGGACGCGGAAAAAATTCAGTGCGGTCAGCCGGAAGAGGTTTTCCCTCATGCGAGATTAAGTGCCAAACGACGCACGTGCTCTTACTAAAGATCCGGTTGTCGGTACTGATCGCATCTGATAACGTCGAGTCCACGGAGTTTCAAGTTTTCATCCGTAAGAAAGATCCGTAGATCCAGACGGTTCCGCACGATTCACGATGTGAAGCCGAGACGAAGCGGGACTTCCTCTCATGGGCCAAGTAGGTAGGAAGCACGAGCGGCTGCGCATTGCCGGTACCACCGCTAAAACTCCTCCTGTGGCAGACAAGGGTAGGCGAATATCACGGGGCAACAGTGCGCGGACCGCCACCACGCGACGCGGTTGCTCTTTCGCATCGAGCGCATCGCTCCGAGATCGAGAGCGGTACCTCGAGACACCTGCGCGAGCACCCCGAGGAACCTTGCCACCCCGTGAGCAAGCGACTCGTCGGGAAAAGAAAAAAATTGAGCGCTCTTCCGCTGTCGTGTCATCGGAACACTACGTTGTCCAAAGAGAAACGAAATCTACTATCTACAGTAAATGTATAGATAGCAATTTGGACGAAAGTAGAGCGCGTCATGTTCGAAACAGGCTCCAGGGACACGATGCATCGTTCCATTAATTCAGCCGTCAAACCGAGCGCGGGGAATTGCGGCTCTGCGTTAACTTTTCCGAAAATAGTACGGCCGATGCAGTGCGAATCATCTCGTCGGGATTAAGACGATTGTTGCTTTACCGCGACCGCAGAGACTTGCGGCTGAACAGCGCGAGGCCCGTAAACGGGGCGATTGAGTATTCACACCCTTGAATAATTCGTCCTTCGAATTCTCGCTTTGTCGGAACAGTATTGACACCTGCAAAGAGTCATGCGGATGTACAGTTCCAAAGATACTCGTCTAATGACGTTGGACTGCGACGTATGGGGACTATATTGATCACGACATTTTAATCGGCCAGAACAATCTTGGTGTTCAAGTGCGGCCACAATATCCAGTTACGACGGATACCAGTCGATGAGCGCCGAGAGATAATCCCGAAATACAATCGCTACCGCTGAACAATCAGCGAGAGGGTGATCCTCCGGGCTCAAAGGGCAAAGGCTCTCGATTGGACGAATAAATTGGATGTGTCGCGTAATACATAAATTGGAACGCGCTGTGATAAAGAGCTTGCTGACACTCTTTCCGGAACTTTGAGAGTGTCGAGATAAATGACAACGAAGTATGACCTGCTAATTTGAGTCGCGCGTGAAAACCGGCACTCAACGGACTGAAACAAGCTGACGGCGGGTAACAAGGAGGGAAAACTCGTCCACGAGATTGGACAGAAGGGACTGACGGAATCAATTTCTGGTGAAACCGTGCGTGATAGAAATGTGGTCTGGAGAGGAATGCCGCACGACTTTACGGTAATTCCCGTGCTTATCCGCTTTATTACATTTTTTCAGGCGCCCATCCCTTAAGGCGGTCACGCCGGTGTCGCTGCGACGGCGTTAACAACTCTAGAGCACTACGATTTGCTCATTGTTGACGCTATAAATACTCGGTATTTGACGCGATCCTCTTTCCGAGCCTAGAATTCCGCTTATTGAAGACGCTTTCCAACGGGATATCGGAGATATTCCCTTATGATAACGCGTACACCACATTCGATGATTAACGATACTAACGATCCCAGCTACACGTACAGCTATCGCTCCTGTCACAGCAATGTCTTTCGATCGCAATTCCAGCGATTGCAGCATGGTTGCATTAATATAACGTCCATTGCAACTCGACTCGACGTGTGTAAAGTTCTAATCGTAATCGCAGATAAATTACAAATGAGAACTCATTTAATTTGCAAGCGTTAAATTAGTGTACTTTTGGCGCAGCGCGATAAATGCAACAACTCAACGCGAGCTTCTATATAATAAATTTACGTCGTGTTCTTGCATGATTTATAACAACGCAACATCCGACGTTTTTCGACGTAATCTATCGTTTAGATTTACGTGTTACGAAACCACCACGCGCTTACACCACACGCTCGAAATCGTCTTTTTAGCTTCACCGACTTGCCTTCCGTAGGAAATTAAAACCATCAACGAACTTGAAGGCCATATGTTCTTCTCAGATTTTCCCGTGTAGTTTAATGTTACCTGCGCTGTGTGGAAAACACGCGCTTCACCTGAAACTCCCGTTGGCATGATCTCACCGGGAAACTCAATATCTTCACTCTTTTGAAGCGAACTGTGCTGAAAACTTGAACGCTCGTGTGGCATGAAGGATAGCCGTAGAAATCCAATGTGCCGCGTTTTCGTAGACTCCCGCGGCAACAGCTTGCTACCATCGCTTTTCTATTTTCTTGGGAATGCACGGACGACGGAATAATATCGCACCACTTGAAAGGAACGTCGATCAACTCGCAAAATCCTGCTCGTAATCGCGTTCATTGTATACGAAACGCTGAAATGACAAGTGAAGCCGCTTCAACTCGTAAACCACGATTACCTACCGGCTAACTTCTCACTTTGGTGAGACCATTTCTGTAAACTCAAATTTAATCTCGGCCCTGTGTTGGACATGTCCGTTGTCTCCATAGAGGCTGTCCCGTTGGAATATAACACATTTGTCCGTCCAGAAGTTTGGAAATCAGAACGTATCAGTCCGCCGTTCTCACATAATGAACATTGAGCCACGTCCATTTTCAATTTAATTTTACGGAATTAACTGGATATGTTGATTAGTAGCGGAAGTTATAATTTATGTTAAATTGTAAAGTTCAAACTTTATATATTTAAATCGGCCAATTAGCTAAAAACGGAATAAATTATAAAAATACAAAAATTAAGTCAATACAATGCATCTCGAAATTATAACTTTCATAAAGATTGCTGATATAAAACGGACACAAAATTTTTTCTTAGTCTGTCCTCAATTTGGCTGTTACCACTTAAAAAGAAGTAATTTGCTGAAATGCTTTTTTACAATCGTTAAGAAGAACGAAGTTCGTTATTCGAAGATCTCCTTATCCCTCTAATCTTTTCTCATGCGACTTCTTTGCATTTTCTTCTTTTAGTTACTTGGTTAGCGCTGTCTTTCCGTTACGCATTGTGTCACTCTCGGGTACTGCAAGACTTCATTACAACAAAAAATGCTTTTGCAGAAAGAAGATAATGATGGTTGATAGAACTGTTTAAATGAATTGTCAATTCATATTAATGGAATTAATTAATATTTATTACTTTCATTATTAAATTAATGAGGATTAAAATTCTCGTAAAAAGCATAACGGAATTATAATTTCACACGCAGACGCAGTTTTGTCTCATCACAAATTTATATGTAAGATATTGTATTTTAAATATCCAACTATATTGCTAATTTGAACGTAAGCTAGCTTATTATAGCAAGTTCTTAATGCAAATAGGTGCTTCAAAGGCTAATTCAACTCCCACACATAATTTCGAAGAAATTCCTTCGGGGATACCGAAATGCCAGGAATAGCGCACTCTGTCAATCTCTTTCTCTCTGTGTAATATAATCTATTTATTAAATTTTTACTAAATTTCTGCGAAATGAAATTTCAGATCCAATATTCGAATTCCAAATCATAGAAACATTCGCGATTTCAAAATTGTTTCACTTACGTCGCGTGTAATTTGCACAAGAATTTAAAACAGTTATAGTTATAGCTAATGCTATTCGCTCGAAACCGCTTCCGACTTCGTGACATCTTTATACTACCACGAGGTATCCGAAATTTCTTGATCGGACACCGCACGTATTCCCCAACTTCCGTTACGCGGACGATCTATAGAAATACCGGAACTATCCGTCCTGTAACACATCACTCATGGTCTCCCTGCTCGAATCGGATCAACCGCCCACCCCGAACATACGTGGGACGCACGACCGCAATTTACGCGGTAGGTCAGGTTCAACGGATATCCACCCTGCCGTGGAGGTTTCGTATCTTCCGCTCTTATGTCAACCAGGAAATATGTAGAGAAATATCGGTTCAACCCTTCGCTTGTCGTGAGAACATCAAAATAAAATCAGTTTTATTGTAGCGAGCAATATAATAATCTGGATATAATAATCTGACGGGATAAATAATGACGCAGGAACTTCTTAGGAAGTGTATTTCATAAATATAAAACGATTTATCGAGGAAAAAAGAGAACAAAAGAGTACTGATAATGATTAATAACGGAGTTGCGTTTGTCATCGTGAAAGATGCTATAATATAAAAAATATAAAAAATTAGAGACCACATATATTATAACAGATATATCATTATCAAAACTCTGTATTACCATATAATACATGAGACTAGTTATTATTTTGAAATTTTCGGACAGTGATTTATCTTTTTCACATAGTTACCATAATTTGATCACAGAATTAACTTTGACTGCGGCTTTTTAATGAAAAACATTTTATACGGTAAAAAGAATAAAAAAGATTCATGTATTATGTAAGTTAATAGCTAATCAAAACCGGAGATATATTTATGAAAACGTTTCTTCTCTCATTTCCGCTGGTATTCCCGACGTTAATGTTTTTCAACCATTTATCATTCTTTTTGCTCGCTGTCACCGATTCGCGTGTACTTCATTTGAAATCTGACACATGATATACGTCCAGCTTTCAAATATTTTATGCGCACGTACAGTGTCATTTAACCGTAAGGGAAATTTAATGAAAATGATATGATAAATCGTAGTGAAAATGGTAGGAATGCCATTTTATTTATACATGTATAGGAAACTCGAGTTTTTAAACGATCTAATGCAATAATTATCTGTCGTTTTCATTGATATTGTAAAGATTGCATTGATGTAAAATCCACCATTTGGTAATTTGTAACAAGCGAGAACTATATGTGACGCGTTGTGAGTGATGCAAACATATATAGATAGAATTAAACACATACGTCTTGTTAAAGCGGTGCGATCACGATGTAAAATGCATTTAATTTTAAGCGCGAGGTCAAAAATTTCATTCCCCGAGTGAAAAGTTAACCGGCTCGTTAAACTAGCTTTTGCGATTCACCCAGCTCACCATGGTGCGTTAACATTAAGCAGATTACGTGGCAAAGTTTTTGAGCTAGAAAACAAACGTGCGTCTCGCCGAATGGGCGAGTCGCTTCTTCGGCAGGAGACAGCATCCTTCGCGAAACCCCGTAATTCCGAGTCAAAACGAGAGAAGTAGCGTAACGAAATAATAAGACTCAATATTAAATTTCTGCTAACACGCCGTAACTTCCAGACTTTCCGTCCCGCATCCGTCCAATGTAAAAAGGAAAAACTCCGCAGCCGTGCTTCGGAACATTTCGTGCGCCTTCATAACAAAGTTTCGGAGCTAGTAACAGCGTTACACTAGCGCGCGATACTATCGCGTAACCATGTTACGTCTTAATGGATCTTTCGACTGCGACAAAGGGCAGTAAATGCCGGTGGACATATACCTATAACCTTTATCGGGTTTCTATAACTGCAAAATATATTGATACCTTTTGCAACAGTATCTGTATCCGCGAGATGAAAGCAAGTACGCGCGATCAGTACGAATGCACTATCATTGGCACAAACTTGGTGTGCAAGTTTTCACGGCCATCTTGAACGCGTAATAATGACTTGGATAACAATTTAAACCAGCTCGACCCAAAGACTTCTCCAATCTCGTTTGAAACCCCGTTACTTACCGATGGAAATCAAATTACTGCGGTAGGTTAGTCTCTCCTCTGACCGGTTTCCTTTCGGAATCTTGCTTCATAGTGTATTCTCAAACGTACTTTGACATTATCAGGCATTTGGAGCATTTCGCTGGGAGTAATAATGTAATGGCTATGGATTATTCCCTTTGCTTCGCCTGAAGTTAAATATTACAAATATTAATATGAACAACATTATTACGTTTGAATAATGACGATCGATCTTTGACTCTATAATTGTTAATGTAAATTTTACCTGCGCGGTTCAAGAAATATCACTAAATCTGTCTGCTCACGTTCATTCCGTACGGCATAAAATCTGTGTAAAAAAATGAGATTAACGAGCTGATACGGTGAATTTAAAATTTTTACCTAATTCCGGAGGCACCCCTACAGTGATAAATATAATACAGCGTTGCAGTTATATTTCCCCCTACATAATACCCTCGTCTGAATTTCATTTGTGCTTGCTTACCAATTTAATGAAATTATTTCATTTCCGTAATCCTATTATTTGAAATTGAGAAGATCGAGTCTTCCGAACATAAAATCAGTCTGTAATATCGTGAATTAGCCGGTCGAGAATTTACGTATGAATATTTCCATTAGCAGATACCTCTATTTTCTAATTACGTGACCGTGACGTGAGCTTTATTACGATCCCCTTTACTCCAGTAATAGTTATACAATTGCAATAACTGAAATGTAAAAAAACCGTGCGCAATTTCTTAGAGAAATAATAATTCTTATATAAATCTGAAAAAAATTAGAAACATAAGATACCTCTGTGTAAAACCAATAAAACTTTCTCTTGCTCGAGATATATACGAAGATTTCTCTGATACAAAGAGAGAGAGAGAGAGAAAACCATCAATAATACAAACACCCAGATAAAGTTATTACTTTATAAATAGCAAACGTCCGAAAATTATCTGATTTATCCACAAGTACTTTTTCGATCAGCGAGATGGAAAAGAACGTAACAAAGTCTGTTGTCGGTCGATTTGACAGACGTACAATGAATTTCTATCTCTTCCGAGTCTGTCACGCCGAATAACATTTGTGAAAATGGGACATGCATTATTAAATATCGCGATAAGTGATCCACTATGAATAGAGATTTCATCAAAGGTAATTGAATTAAAAGTTGATTGTCCTCAAAAATAGCCTTCATTATCAATCGTTTATAATTAATATCGTGAAGTCGTACAATATGACAGTTTAATGAGAATTCAGCTGACGACGCGATCTCTCTTGTTACAGATGAGGAGAAACCGGAAGAGCGCCTCGAGTCGTCACAGAATCGGCGACTGATTATGACGCGCGTCCGCACGCGGCGGCATTTCTCTCGTCTCCTCCTGTTGTTCTCTTCCTCCGAAGCCCTTCACGCACGCCATTGCCTGACCCTACTCCTTCTCGGTCTTACCTCTCTCCGCACAGTGTTATCGTGCGACGAGAAGACGAGGCCCCAGAGCCGCGACCTGAACGCATTTCCCCGGCACGTTGAAGTAAGTAGGTACTCGGAGCGGAGAGACCTCGACGCGGTCCCCGGAGCGATCCCGGAATGGATGCAACGCAAAAGGAACGAAGTCTCGAGCATGGTTGGTCAAAGTGCTAGCGGCGCGGTCAGTGATCATCACTCCAGTGACTCGCGGGCAAGCCAACGAAATCGTGACTCATCCGCTCCACCAGTGACCAAAGGAACTCACGCCGAGGATCGTAGCATCTTCCTGAGCGCCGTTGATGATCGCCGCGACGGTCCGGTGCGTTCTCCAACTAGTCGCCCAAAATTTGGCCATCGATCTGGTGATTCGGTGGAGAATCGACGAGTTGGTAACGGAATCGTTTTTCAAAGTATGAAACAAAGTAGAAAGAGTGCCAAAGATAAATTGAACGATCCGGTCGGAGAGCGGGGTAGCGTGCCTGCGCATCAAGTTACTCATCATCGCTCGATGGATCCGGAAGCTGTGAGAGAGGCCGAATTTCAGGACCATCCGAGCGGGATTGATGAAACAAGTTTGATGACTTTAGGCAGACCTCATCAAAGCACAGGCAGTTTCCTCAAGGGTCCGGTTCGTGATCGCAGCGCGAAGGGTGCATTAGTCGAAGTTCCGATCGATCAGTCGCGTTTGAGCGAGCCGTCAAGCGTGAGTCACGTCACGGGGCTGACGAGAAGTCGACGGGATCGCGATGAGGACAGTTCCGACGGGGCGAAGCAAACGGGTCTAAATGCCAGTAATGTATTCGCCGGTACGTCGATTAATCGCGCGAATGAACGCACGAGCGATTATTCAGCCGGGCGTAATGCGCGCGCCAACGAGGCGGGGTCGGATCGATCGAGCGAGAACGGTATCGACTTTGCGGCCATACGTCGCGACGATCTCGCGAGGAATCGAAGCGATCGCGGAATTGCCGCCTTTGAGGTTACGAGGCAAACTCGCTCAGACATTGGCGGCACGTACGCGCTTGATAATCGAAGCTACGGTACACGCGGATCCGAGAGCACGACCGATTACCCCAACGGGAGCGACAATTTCAACTTCGTTGGTAACGACTCCGCGAACTCGCGCGGGAACGACGGAAACGTCGACGTAATCGTGTTCGGCACGGTTGCCGATTACGTGGAGGACAGCGTCACGTCGGTAGAAGGCGGTCGGAGAATCGCGCTCGATGGAGTTTCGGAAATCGGGAATCGGACCGAGACCAATTCGGAATACGTGGACAATACCTCGGACTACAACGTGGCGGAAATTCGCGGCGCGGGTTGTGGCGATGACGCGTGCTCCGCGGCGAGTGATAACGACGTGCCGGTGATTAGAACGAGGAAGTTCGGCGGAGCGAAAGAGTCGAGCGACAATCGGGAGCACGAGGATCATTTCGCACGGGTGAGCGACGTATCGACGACGCCTGGCAACGACGTCGACGTCGAAGCGCCTTTCACGGGTTTCGAGGGTTCTCAGAAATTTCCCGTAAAAATCAATCGCGACAAGTCGCCGGCGATGGTGCCGCCAGTCGAAAGGTTCGACTGGCGACACTTTGGCCCACACAAAGAGAACGTACTTGAGGAAACGTCGACGTCGACGTATTCGAGCACGGTACCGCCCGGTCTGCCGAAGAGTCCCAGTAGGGATGCGCTTCATCACGCACGCAAGACGAACGGTGGTATCGGCGAGATGGACAGAAAAGATAGCCGAGGCGAGGATGCGATCGAGAATAACGAGAAGCAGAACGACACTCACGATGAATCGCGGCTGCCTGGCGCATCATCTGGTAGACGTTCACCGGGTCTCTCGGGCGCCGAGTCGGAACCTGACGAAACATTCGCGGTGATCTCAAACACGACGGTGACCACGGATAATGACATGGAGACCGCGTCATACAGCGAGGACGATTCCGACGGGAACGCGGAGATCGACGTAACGGTGCCGAGCGTGAAACCGATGGAGAAGACAAATATAACTATTCTGGGTCTCTTTGAGATAACGCACGGAACGGTGCCGAGGCCGGAAGGATTCAGCGAGCTTCAAGCGGCCAAATTGGCGGTCGACCGTGTCAACGAATTGGATATCTTGAAGCACTTTCGACTGCGGCTTATTTACAATGATACTAAGGTGAGTTGGCCAATTAGCAAAGTAAACGTCCAGTGGTGAACGCGTTGCTGCACCGCTAATGACGCTAATTGTTCTCACGTTGATGTCCGGTAGCGCGGAATGTTTCTTTTATAAATTAATTTTAATTAAATAACGCAATTGCTACAATGAAAATTTGCTTATGTGAAACGCCACGCTTTAATTAAAACGATAATTAAGAGAAATAAAAATTGAGATGGATGTTAATGATATATGCGAATCTGAATAAAACTTTTATGATGGACAGGTGAATTAACGCAAGAGAGATATTGATTGCTATCTGAAATAGTCCCGTATTACTACATCATTACCATTCATATCATTGATGTCTGATTACTAATGCACAAAAACATAATCCATGGAATTGTAGCAAATTTCATCTATCTTGAGCCCCTGCAGCAAGAAATTATTGGAACAATGCAATCTGATTTACATAAATCAACGAATCACTGTACCTTTATTCCACATAAATTGGTTTTCCAACAGTATCGCGAAGCTACTCATTTAAATCTATTTTGTCATCCGGTAAAGTTAAAACAGCATCTCGTTGCAAAATGTAAATTGCGAAACATTTGCGAAAATGTAAATTGTGAAAAAGCAATCGACCAGTTAAAACAGACGTTTATTCTGCTCCACAGAAATATTTTTTAATGATTTCGTTACAAATATGATACTGATCGTAGGATTGTAATAATTTTTCATCGTTAAATATATAAAGGTTGATATATTTTATTTCATTAATAACGAGATACGCGAGATTAAACGAATCACACTGAACACGAATCAAAATATTGTAGAAGAATGCGAATTAAAGTTGGGGCAAATTTCTCAGATCATCTCAGCCATCACTAACACGTTGCACACTGGGATTCTCCAGCTACCAGGTCGAAATTTATAGTTCTATTGGCAGCAGTCTCTTGTTCGCCCGCACCCGTCCTCCGGCAATCGCTTAAACGCTATAGAGATATATTGGAATGCGCACGTCGCCCACCAAAAAATTCAGTGGTGCATCTCGATGATGGTGGTTGACGTCATCAGTTACCTCGTTACAATGAACGACGTTAAGCTTTGCGAAGGCGGTGGTAATTTCAGAGGAATTAACTTCTTTTTTCCGCTGGTCAAAATCCGCAAAATATAGGTTGAGCGTACGCTCGGCCATCAAACTTCCACTGAATTTTTCTACATCGCTGCCTAGATTACATCATTCTTCCCGTAATTGGTGACCGAGGGATTACTGCAGTAAAATCTCGAACGAGCTTAATTGGAAAGTTGGCTCGTTTGTGGGTAAAAAAGAATATCGATGTGTGGAACGCTGTTATTTGTGCAAATCACCGTTGTAATCCGCCAAAACAAAAATTTCTTACGAGATTTCATGTGGGAAGGGTGATGCGCACAACCTGCTCGTGTGTATGATGAGATATGCAACGACTTTGCGTACGATTACTTTGATGTTATCACGATAACGTCGCACCGTAACGTGCAATATGAGGCAACGTCATACGGATTTGCATAATGTAAGACGCAATGAGAGAGAGGGGAGAGAGAGAGAGACAGGATGCACGCCGACGCGCCAGCAGTTCATCTTCATCTCGGGGACAGAAAGCTCCGAGAAAGTCAATTTCGAATCTGTATGATTTTGGAGCCTTCGAGCGTCTCCTGTTCTTTAGCTTGCCGCAAATTACGTCTGGCCTCTATAGAGATTGCGAATTCGCTGTATTGTCGCGCAACAATGTCATTTAGTCCTTCGGGCCAAAACCGCTGTCAAATATCTAGTTTCGTAGTGGCACTGAGCATCTGACAGTGCAGCCTAACCAACGCACGTGCTCCAGCAGTTTGTGCTGCTTCCAGCGCCCGAAATACTCTCTTCGTAATGCTCGCGCGCGTTGCGCTTTAAACTGCGATAATAGCGATGTGCTCTCGTTCCATCCTTTGATTATGAGTTGCATCAATGAAAGCGTTTTAAAAGAGTTGCAACGTACGATGAACGCGCAAAAATGCATATTATTCGATCAATTTCGGCGGCGGACGGTGCAATGCGGATAATTAAGCCTTCACTTTGTCAATTTGGAGTCTTGTCATGTTTAAATGTTCTAAACGCGCGCGCGAAAGAGAAAGGGAGAGGGAGAGGGAGAGAAATAAAAAGAGAGAGAAAGAAGTTAAAAGTAATACATATTTAATTTGCAAGACTCTCTTATACATTAATAATGCACCGTACAACAGTGTTTGTACCAGCAACAGGGCTTTGTAACTGCTGAGGCGGGAAAGAAGAGACTTTTTTTCAATTTTCTCTCGCTTCCCCGAAGCTTCTATTATGATTTCACATTTCCGCAAGCTTTACATTGAGTTACTAAAAAATAGTGGAGTAAGCATATCGAGCGTGGGAGCTCCGTTTCTCCCCGATGCCGCTCTGACACATGCGATTTCTCTCGTAGCGCAAGGAGTAATGTTATGCACATATGCAAACGCATTTCTCAGGTCGCCGGAGACGGAACTCTTATAATCCTGTCAACTCCATATACCTCTTCATCGCTAAAATATTTTTGGATTATTCTGACGCTGGAACGTGCGCGTATGTGCGTGCGCGCGCGCGCGTGTGTGTGGCGTGTGCTTGCGGGAGATTAAATTTTGCTCACTCGAGGGAAGAACCACCGCTAAAGATAACGCTCGCGTGTATCGCGATAAAAATGATTGCGCATCCGATTTCACATAGCAGAACCGCGGGAGAAATCTCGTTTACGAAAGCCCCTCGTTAATCGTTTTAGCGCGGTTTGTGCGTCCCACCAACCATCTCAAATACAGGCGGATTGCGAATTGCCGAGTGTACTCGCGCGCATACCGAGTGTTGCTTACGGGACGAACTGGGCCGTGTTTGCCCTAAAAGACAGTGGCGGTAACAACGAATTGCGGTCTGGTCACGAACGCGGCGCGATTAAACCGATGTTTTGTCTCGACCGCGTATCCTGGAACGAACGCAAAGCACTCGAGGATTACCAGTTTGCGTTTGAAAGTTCTCGCCGCGCTGTGTCCCCGTGACATTAAATCCTAAACAGTCTCGCATACGGAATGTTTATTTAGTAGAGAGCATCAGTAATTACAACAGCGTAATTGCCCAGCTGTAACGGATAGTCAGGCGATTTGAAATTTGATGATTGATGACACGGTTGATACACGTACGTGCATTATAAATTCACGAGTTTTATGCATGTTGCATGCAACCTGACCGATCATCAGGCGCCCGTTTATGTGCGCGCGATTCAGTAAACGCGAGACCGAAACTGTCGAGAGCGAAAGAATTAGTTCAACAAGTGAGAGATTGCTCCATCTTTCGCGAAATCCTCGATGACGTTTCTAATCGCTCGCGAGAGTGCGAAGCTCTAAGTGATCCTTTGGAAGTTTCACGGCGTAGCTCGTTAAGACGCATTGTATTCCACGTACAAAGCCCCCGAACGATGTGCATAATCTTAACGGAGTAGTTAAAGACGGGAAATGAGAAAACTGTTAAATTAAGTTCCTCGCGTTAAAGCAGAGGACTCTCAAGAGTTTTTATCAAGAGATTGCTCTCTAATTACATCTTATACCGGCATAATAATACGCAAGATACTTCCCGACTAGAAATTTATCCAGTGGTCCTGATCAGGTTGACCTTATTTTATTATCAGGTCCTGATAAGGTAAATTCATCGGGACCTGATCAGTCATGTAACGCAGCACAATGGTTAGATCCTTATCTGGATATCCTCATCAGGTTTATATCGGGTTGAATTATTAAATCCTTACTACCCAGACAGCACCAAGTCGTCTAAAAGATTACTAAAAACTTGATATCTTCGGTGAGTGTAAGAGTCCTTAGAACATATACTACTAGTATATGTTCTAAGAGTCCAAAAGAAGAGAAGAATAGAGTACCGGATCGATTTTCCAGATGGTTATTTGTAAGGTGCTAACCAAATGTTTCTTGCGAGAACGTCACGCCTGACCTGGCCATCTATCGGTCGCTTGGTGAATCAGAGGCGGGAAACACACACTTGTGTTGATTTTTGTCTCTTATTGTTCCATAATCGAGTACATTGAAATGTATATGATATAAAAATAATTAATACTCGCAAATTAAGTAGAAATTACTATTCTTTCTACATTAAGTATTGGGTCGTCCGGAAAGTTCGTGCCGATTTTGAAGGAAAATTCAAAGGCAACATTTTTTTATGTCAATAAATATTTATTGACTTATGTGTGCACCGTTTTGTTTCACAACCTTTGTCCATCTTTCACGCAACTGGAAGATTCCATTCTCCCAGAACTTCTTAGGTTTCTCGGCGAAAAACTCCTCAAGGTGGTTTTTTATGTCGATCAAAGAGTTGAAGTTCCTGCCGCTAAGAGAATTTTGCAAAGACCTAAATAAGTGAAAGTCTGAAGGTGCAAGGTCTGGTGAATACGGTGGGTGAGGTGGCACATCCCAGCCAAACTCTAACAATTTTTGTCGAGTAGTCAAAGAAACATGAGGTCTGGCATTGTCCTGATGGAACACGACGCCCTTCCTATCAGCTAATTCTGGACGTTTTTCCTGAATCGCTGTCTTTAATTCGTCCAGTTGCGAGCAGTACTTATCTGCATTTATCGTTTGGTTGTGTGGTAGGAGCTCATAATATAGGATTCCTTTCCAATCCCACCAGACACAGAGCATGACTTTTTTTGGATGAAGGCCGGCTTTCGGAGTGGTTAATGCTGGTTCATTTCGCTTACCCCAGGATCTTTTTCGTTCTACATTGTTGTAAATGATCCATTTTTCGTCACCCGTCACTAATTGCTTCAAAAATGGTACGTTTTCGTTGCGCTTGTACAGCGAGTCGCAGATGGAAATGCGATCCGTTAAATTTTTTTCGGCCAAATTATGCGGAACCCATACATCATAGCGACTTACGTAACCAAGCTTCACTACATGATCGTGGACAGTGGTTTTAAATATTTTCAGTATCTCTGCTAATTCACGTGTCGTGTAGCGCGGGTTATTCTCGATCAGTGTCTTGATTTGTCATCATCAGTAGTAGAGGGTCTGCCCGAGCGTTCTTGGTCTTTAAGGTTAAAATCACCAGCTCTAAACTTAGCGAACCACTTACGTACGGTTCTTTCAGCTAAAGCGCCTTCTCCGTAAACAGAACATATCGAATTTGTTGCTTGTGAGGCATTTTTGCCTTTCCGGTAATAGAAAAGCATCAAGTGTCTAAAATGTTCTTTGTTTTCTTCCATCTTCAAAAGAGTACAAAACTGACACGAATCAATTTATCTGAAACAACTTTTTTCCTAAAGATGCGTTGAAATGTCACCTTTAAGCATATGTATATAAATCGTATGTTTTCAATAACATTGATATATTCAGACATGTTCCAACGCCATCTATTAAAAATCGGCACGAACTTTCCGGACGACCCAATATATAACGTATATTATAATATGATAAACTACGTATGGTCCGATGTAGGACCAGATGTGGGAAACCTTTACCTCTAAATTTTAAAAAATATCAGGATGAAAGAATAAGATCCTTAGTAGGTACTAATAATGTAAACCTCAACAAAATTTGTACTTTGAAATATCAGGCATAACGTAAGAAGGTCCTAATATGTTCCTTATTAATTTAACCCTAAAAAGGTCATACATATTTGAACCTGATGAGGATATTCTTAGGTATACCTTATTCAGGATTACCTTACGCTAACCACGTCAGGTCCTTATAACATATTAGGTAAACCTGACAACATTTCTAGTCGGGTTCTTATGTATCTACCACTCTATCGCATTGTATGTGATTTGTAGACTGTAATTGAATCTGCGATATTCCCTCGCGTATATTTCGATATCTACAGATTGATATCATTGCTACGAAAACTTGTTCAAAATGCGCGATACAAATATCGTAAAGTGCCGTATCGGAGAGAAACGGATGACGTAATTCATTTAGCACGAACGTACGTGCTTCAGCATTATCATGCGAGGAAACGCGCATAAATTTCTAATTGTTCGCCAAGTTTGAATTTGCGCGACTTCTCACCCTCGAAGTTGCCATCGAGGGCAAGTCTCGTTACGTATAAACCCAACGGGCCGACATGGCCCTTTATGTCTTTGGTGAATCCATTCACGCGACACATAAATGCCTGCCGTGCGTGTATGCGTGACGCATCGCCGTTCATATGTATAGGTGCAACATTGCGAAAATACCGGAACAGCTCCGGGATCTCGATAATTTAACCGATTCCCGACCGGGAAACTTCCGAAAAGGAAGTCGTCGGGCTTTTCATTCCCGAAAAGACCAGAACAAGCATAAGCGCGAAAAGTTTCGCAGTTCCTGCAGGATAAAGAGAAAATAATCAAACTTTTACGCTTGGGAACATCATGGTACAACATCAGTGAATTATCACGAGCGAGAATTCCGCGAAATCTGAACGACGATTAAATTAAATTAAATAGAGGAGATATTATCGTGCTGCACAGGATAATTGAGCCCAAGCGAACCACCATTTAGTTAACATTCGATATTAATCACAAATAGCGCGTGTTAAATAGGTATTAAAAAACGATAACTTTCTAACTAGAAATTTAAAAAATAGAAATGAGCTCAACATTTTGAAAGAATAACTGCAAATTTTTTTCTTCTACGTAAAAGAGTTTACTTATAAATTGTGCTTTATGCAGAATAAAGATACAATTATGGAAAAACATTATTTGTGATTATTTGTACGACATAGAATATCACGAAATTGTAATTCTTAATAAAACACGATATACGTGTTCATTTGACCCAAAAAGGGAATATCTTGTTGCGTGAATTATATGCAACTCGAGATACATCAGTGTTTAATTACAGCGTTAATTATAGCCTTAGGACTTCCTTAATTTACATTACGCGATGAGATGTTACATGCCAAACCTTACCTTATTGGCATGTGGCTCTTTACCTTTAGTTCGTGGGCTCTTCCATTTACCGTTAATACAAGGCATATAGACATAAGAAATATATATTTCTTATGTCTATGAGCACACTTCACGAGGGACATACGTTTTTGCACTTTCCAGGGATTTCGTTAATTAACCCCAATCTGCTTCAAAAGAGATTACGACGCCTTAAGGGGGGTACAAAAAGCGGTACGGGGGCCAAAAGGCCGAATGTGAGATTTCTGCGAATTTACAATAATTTCCGTTGCCAGGTTTACAAACCGGCGAGGATGCAATTAAAACCGGTGAATTCAACAAATCTCTCGACGTCGTCCAAACAATAGAACGCTACAGATTACAATCTCGCTGCGCGCATTTGGTTAAAGAGCTCAATATTTTATCCGTTGCTTAACCGTGACCCCAGAAACAGGATTACGATATCCATTTACAAGACAATCTAGGTGTTACGAATTGGCAAAACTGTACGCAGTACGTGATATGCTGGAGGCTGGCGATCATTCCGTATTAAAATGATATAAATATTTTGCGCTACTGCTCGAGAGTTAATTATTAATTAATTTCTCTATGAAAGATTCAATTTCCGCGACCGCAGTGGTTTTAATTTTTGTCGCTTTAACAGTGTTTTTAACGAGGTCACGGAAGAGCATGAATTCTCTGCGGAAATTACGGTGGAATAGTTTGTCTATAAACGTATACGCAACCGCATCGCTAATAAATTACTGATTGTGTAACATTATCAAAGCGCTGCTCTACCGCTATATTGTCCGTATGACAGAATTAACGAGCATATAAGTATTTTGCGGCGCTTGCTGCGGTCTCCCACGGCGAAAGCTTGAGAAGTTTGTCTCTCGTGTCTAGTTTCGGCGCAAATTTAGGCAGAGTTTAGCCCTTTCAGACCGAAATCTTTATTTATTACTAAAGTTTGTACGCACAGGCCAGCTTTGCCGATCTACATAATCCTTTTTTCACCTTTCTCACGTAGACTGCTGCAGTTCCTAAACAGATCGCTATCTTTTGTAAATGGCAGAAAGGTGAAAAAAGACCTGGTGTCCCCGAGGACAGAAATTTTTCGCAGCGGATTTCTATTTCGAAATGTGAGTAATCGCGAAAAGAGAGTGCAACGTTATCGGATTAACTCGCGCAAAAGGGAAGGGTAAAAGAAAGAAGCGCAAAAATGCCACGGCCGCGGATTTAATCCGTCGAAGAGATACTCCCTTTTCATAGCCAATCCTCTCCGAAGCCTCGAAAGCCCTTGAGGACCATCGGCATGAATAATTATATGCACGTACGTTCGCGTGTGTCAAGATATTGCTTACGTAATGCGGTGCGATCAGCATATTGCTGAATCACGCTCTCGTCCGTTAAAAAGGTGGCGGCAAAAATTTCTCGTACGTCAGGATGCGAAGTAATCTTTCGAAGAAACGGGTATATACAACATTTCGTTCGCGTAAGGAATTTTTAACGCACGATACAAAATGTAAAATACGTTTTAAAATTAGAAACGATAGATCTCGTTCTGTTGTGAAGAAAAGACGACGAAGAAGAGGGATTTTCAGAAACGTCTGAATATTCTAGTTGCGCATCAGGAAAACATTTTGCAAAAATGTTTAAAACCCATTGACGTTGCAATAATGAATGTCAGCGGAATTTTCACGCTGCTCGCTAGGCGAACGCGTGAATTTTCGTTGAAATTCCGTTACAATCGATTCGAGACTTCGCTGGGAGCCTGGCAAATACACGCATGAATGCACAGCCGCGTGCATACACACAAGCACACACGCACACACACGTGCAAGTATACATGTGCCAAAATACCTGTTTGATTCTGTTCGGTCCCCAAGGACGTAGGTATAGATTGTGTGCGATCAAGTTTAGACGTGACATTAAATTTGCCCGCATTTTCGAATCCTCGCGTAAACCACGCTGAAGGCGATGAAACGTATCGCGCATACATGCACGCGTACATACCGCGTTACATATCAGAGGGAAATCGGATAAAAATGTATTCCCAAAGTCAACATGCACCCACACACGCGTGTCAGTGCACACCAAGCCGACATCAACTTGATCAAAAAACGCATTCGCGTCGACACGATATCTGTGTCGACTTTCTAGGAAATTAATATGTATTTCAACGACTTCCACCTCGCTTCTTCATGATAATGTCAAAGGTACCTATATCTCGCCATATTGCCATTATATAAATGTATGCCACGTTGCTTTCCATTTCGCCGAGCTCATCGTGAGCCACATAATAACAAGGCATCCAAATTTATTTGCCTGAACTGCCTGCTTCGAGTAAATATCTGCGACGCTTCCGCCCACTCGATCATCTCAGCACGATACATTAATAACATCCGAGAACATCCCCTACATCCCTGAAACTCACTCTCGTTAGAGTGTACAGCACAGGTGGAGGCGCATCCTGCGTGACACCAAAATTACCGAATTTACGTCGGTGATGCACGGGTATGTCATCGTCCTTGCAGCGGGATTTGCAATATGGCTCCTCTTAGTCCTCAATCGAAAATTTAAATTTCCATCTTCAACTCTTTTCATATCTTCTTCATCTTTTTCTTCATATTCTTCCAATAAATATAATTATATCTTTAAACGAATAGAACTGGGATAATTTTTGAAAGTCAAACGTAACATTCGCATGTTAACGTCGCTCCAACTTTTAGTATTGATTCAAAAAGAAATCCATGAATCGTACAACGTGAGTAATTTAAAACTATCATTGGCGCGAAACGTGTAATTTGACCGGGAATTAGCTCGATCGCGCGAATGCGATTTACGCGCACGGAAAATCGTTATCTCGCGCGCATCGTCAGTCGAGATCTCGATAATCGCGAGGGCAAGCTTCCCCGTGCTATTTCCGCGTAACGAGGAACTTTGATTAATTGCCGGCGGTCGCAGTAGCGATCCCGCCCTCCATCGCGACCAGATCCATCCGGAACGCTCATTATACTCGACGCGCACCCCTTAAAATCCTACGATGGCGCACTCATGATGAAAGATTTCCGGCTGCTTCGCGATCTTCGCGGGATGCGCAGAAGTGGCAGACTCGCGGGATAGCCGGAAATTCCCCGTCTATCGCAAACTGCTGCGCTTAAGAGTAATCGAAACGCCATCCGCCAAGAGATGCCAAACTGCGGTATGTTTAACGATACTCTCGCATTCAAATCGCAAATCCGTGAACTCCGCGCGTGGATGGCCGTCAATCATCGCAGCTGGTAGAAGCTAATAGCTCGCGAAAATAAATTTATTGAAACCCGGAAGAGCAATCTCGTGCTGCGTGAGAGGAATTGTGAGAATCGATCTTGCCTGCACCGGTGATGGAAACAGTAATACAAATCATTGCGAGCTAACGACGAGCGTTGGTTTCACGTCTAAACAATCTTATTATTCAGAAGAAGAACAGCGAAGAGTATCGAATACTCTCCGCTCATGTTAATTTCAGAGATCAACTTTTGTATTTGCTCCTGGTTTCACCCCTGGAAATGTTATCTATGCTGAAGTCCTTTCCTTAGATTCTGCTCGCGCCCCCGTGCAAATGGTTTAATTAACAAAACATCGGCGTTTGAGAAAACAGTAATTACAATTGGCTAAAATTCGACGAACGTGCAAACTCAGGCTGAGCTGTAAATACCCATTAGCCGCACCTAATGGCAACAATGATATTTACTTCGAGGGTGCAAAACTTGGAGAGTCACAGGTTCCCAGTTTCTGAAAGGGACGGAATTTGTGGTGGTGCGCGCGAGTGAGCTATATTCTTACACCATTTCTTTGAACCCTACCCTTTCCCTGTCGTTGTGCTTTAGATGTAAAGGCGGCGACGTTTTGTGAAGGCGACCGTGCAATAACTGTATCGATAAAAGTGGCGAAAACGAGGCTTCCGCAATTCTCGCGAAGTTTTACACTTCTCCGAGATTTTCATTACATAAAACTTGCCGGGGATTGTATTTCGAACAAGTTAAAGGTTTCATTCTAGTTCCCCAGTTTACAGGCGAAAGTGATTGCGTGTAACAAACTCCGGATCAATTACCGTTCAAAGTACTGTGCGACTTAAATTACGAGACTTCTGAATAATTGCATTAAAACACAATTTCTAGGCTTTAATAATCTTGAAAGAACCACGAAGAAGTTGAAGAAATTGATAAAGCAAAAAATGCGCGAAGCCCTCAGTATTGCATCAAGACGTATGCGAGGCTTCTTTTCCTTTTTTCCTTTTCGAGCACATAGAGCGAAAGATTCGGAATGCACATGGCCGACATTCTTGAAACGACGTGAGATCGAGGAAAGTCAGCGAAGTGGAATTCAATCAGGGGAAACGTAGGCGCGAAAACTCGTTTTGGGGAGATAAAGAGATACTTCTTCAATTTAAAGAATTGAGGACAATTACGCGTGACCGCGATGTTTCAGCCTTTTCGTGTGTTCTGTGTCTCATCCGTTTACCGGGTCCACCGTTGTCCCGTCTATTCCTGTTTCCATTATCTGTCAGCGGAAAATCCTCTTTCTACGCATCCCTGGAGCCTGCCTTACATTTCACGTTATAGGTATACGGCGAGGATTGAGCGAATCCGTTTTAACATCAAAGACAGATATGCTCCGCCGGATATCAATTGCAAGATACGTTAATCCTGATCGTTCCGAAATCGTTCTTGCAAGCTAAGGGATTTTATTATCTCATTTACAACAACATTTATAACAACAGTAATGACTGTTATTATTATTATCAATATTATCGTTGCTGAATTATTGCCGTTTTTTTATTTATTTCTAACGCTCAATGCATAGATAATTTTCCTGTTGTACATTATATTTGTAATATTCTATTAAAAGCTCAATTTCGCTTAGAAAACAGTCCATAACTCTTTGATTAAGGTTTTCGCGTCTGGTCGTGTTCTACCCCTGGCTTTAAAAGCACGATTTTACGGAACTCGTTGTATTAATAAGTCCAGATATTATGCATGATTATTCAGGCGAAATCTCATGTATATTTTAGCGGTCTCTTATAATTCAAATCACCTCATTTAAATCATCTCATTTTAATTATCTTATTTAAATGCGCTGCGTTATATATTTTGCAATAACGCACGTTATCTGTCACTAAGGTTTAACTTGATGATATTATTATAGTTATTGTTGAAATACTGGTACGTGTGAAACGCTATAAGTTCGAAATACCACGGAATCTAAATGCGGCGCGTTCTCAATATTAATTGCACGTGACGCTGACTATTGTCTTTACTAATTACAATCGTGTGTAGAGCTCGTTGCGTGGAATACTAACTGTGTGTACGACGCATTTTGTCGAATTTATCAATTGTTCACTTCAAATGTGTATATAGTACGTGATACAAATATGTAACACAAATAGTATCGCAATGCGTTGCATGTCGAATTTTCTTATTGCATAATAGGAACGAGGAATAATTTAAACTCTTTTAAAATTGACATATGTGAATGCTTCAGAACCAAAATGCAGTTCGTGCATATATATATATATATATATATAAAATATCCAACATACACACACATGAATATATAAATATACAATACTGCCGTGATATTTCAGATTTGAAATGTACGACGAACAATACAATAGCTGGCGTTGCGAAGGAAGGCAAATTGGCGGAAGAACGCAGCTGATGCATTCGACATTCCGTCGTAGAAATTCCTTTTATTTTTGTTTAGGACATGAATGCACATTGACATTTCGCAATTTACGGCGTTTTCCATAAAATCATAAATTCAAAAATCTCACAGGTCATTGTTTAGGAAAATACATGGAAATATAAGAGAACGTTTCACAATAGTATTTCACATTGTTATTGCATTTATTAAATGCTTCTTTCAGTGCCAGATAATCTCAATTACAAATGCTATGCTATAAGAGAGAAAGAGGGGGAGAGAGAGAGAGGAACGAGAGGTAATATGTTAGGTTCTTTTCATACAATAAGAAAAGATTGCACCCTCCAACAAACCCGTAAGAAACGCAATTTCTCTATCGGTATTATCTAAATCCCGGTATTATATGTTACTCCTTCAAGCTTCATCTCAACAAGACGTCTTAACCCGACGACTTATTTAGAGTACTGATTATTTTCTTTGTCGCAGAAAAAAAGGAGCAAGAGAGATAAAAAGAGATAAAAAGAGAGAAAGAAAGTCAGAAATTTTTATTCCAACCACGCGCCTAACTGCGTCTCACTCCCAGCCTTAAAAGCACGCGTTTTCACGCATATACGGGTTGAAGGGAAGTCTAGCGTGGTTTTGGGGTAACATGGCACGTTGGTAACGGCTGTCGCCCACGAAAGGCCCTTCAGGCTCCTTCAAGGACTCCAGCGTGGAACTAGAACGGCGAGAATGTCAAGGGTCTCTCGCGAAGTCTCGTTAAATTGTAAATCGACCGTGGCTGACGCGATTTTGTAGATTTGAATCTTATCGGAATCTTTCTAAGCAAAACGTGTCGTTGATGTAACATTGAAGTAACGCGGACGCGTTTCCCGCTCGCACAAAGATATTTTCCGTCCAGCATTTTCGCGAGCGCATTTCACACCCGATGCTTCTCGCGATAATGACATAATTTTGCCGCCAGGAACATATTTCGCCCAGCGAAACTCTCGCGTGCAATCGTATTGACTCCGTCGCTGCTTATGAAATCGCGTATTGAGAAAACCGTCTCGAGAATAGACATCTTAAAATAGATAAATTCAGGTCACATCATACATTGTCAGCAATTGACATAATTTCGTTAATTTCTCTTAATTAATCTTATTGTACGCTAGACTGTCATCTTCTTCGATCACATCATTTTACGAGCGATTATATCAGAAGATTTTACATTAAAGTTGCAAGCCATCGTGACAAAATATTTTTTCATTTTGAATCGCAAATTAAAGATTTTAGACAGATTAAAGAAACGTAATGTACTGTGTCGAAATGATGATAGATAAATGGTAATAACGATGATTTATGAAGACTACAAATGCTTTCTCAAACGTCGAAACCACCTCAGGAAAGCCCTTTCTCAGTGAACTAATAAATATTCATCAACGCATGTTAATATGGTGTTATATGTTACTAAGCAGTCTGTATAATTTATGCAATGATAGTCGAGTGACATGAAGAACATAAAGGGGGCATAGAAATACGAGTTTAGCGGATGCTTCTTCGGTATCCTTTTGTAGGGCGGGACCGTCACAGGAGATTTGTGCGAGTTGTTGCCTACATCACATCCGCCTTTTGCGAATGACTAAAAGCGCTGAATAAAGATGGAGATGAAGCGCGCAACAAACAAAACGAGCCCCTGATAAAGAAGTTGTTGATTATTACTTGTTGGATCGGAGCGTATATTAAAGAAGCCACTGTTCTTTGTCACTGGTGTAGTTTATTAGTGCCACATAGCACAGTCAATGTTACAAAAATGCGGTTATATCGACGAAATACGCTCGGACGGCACTTTACGTCTGCCTACCCGAAGCACGCGTGTGATCACGATTTTGCAGACGGACCGTTCGGCTCGGCGACGATAGGCTGACTGCCCTGGTGTTATCGCGGGCGTGAAAGCTCGGCGCAAACATGAGTTTCTAGAACATTCGAGATGCGCGCGGGATACGAACCGATTCGTTATTCGCAAGAAAATCTCAACAGAAGTAGAAGTGCCTTTTCCGCTCAGTTTGAAAAGGATCGGGATGAATAACGGAAGATTGCGTGAGTAGCCGCCCACGCAGCGCGATACTTTCGATGAACAAAGGTTGCTCCCGTATTTTAGGACACTCGCACATACGCCAGTGCCTAACAGTCGGGGAGCAGAGAACGAGAACGGTTCGAGACGAGCAGCGAAGGTCCGGAGAGGAGAGCATCAGATGCGGCAATTGGCGTCCCCATCGATGGAGTCCCGGTTTCTTCAAGCAGACGGCACGCTATCTGTGCGCGATAATGGCCGGTGAAAGGCGCATATTGGCAGAAAACGAGAAACGAGACAATGGCAACGGAATGCAGCCGGCCGATGAGAATCACCGGCCGGGCAAAAATAGAACCGATGTTCTCTTGTGTCGAGAAATTCACGGGTGCGGAGCGACAACGGTTATCTATGTCAACCACGAGATTGGAGACCTAGGTTTTTTCCACCCCTCTCTCTCTCTAAAAATACTCCTTACGTATGGATCTTCGACTGATGATAAAGCTGCGCGAAATGAAATACCGCGTCGTTGTATCGAAATAGAAATAAAGTGCGAGGGGCGCACTGTGATAAAGGGAAAATTGTATATCTGCCATTTACACCAGCCCCTACGGGCGTCTCTTACGGTATCTATCGTCGTGACATGCACTGATTGATAGCTTTAAAATTACATTGTTATCATTCCCCGTTCGATTTTCCTGTCTTATTGGCGATTTCGGATGCGATCATAAAACAATCTCGCTCGGAGAAATTGTCTCATAAAAATCTCATTCGGGCAGAATCAAAGGGGAGAGGTGGAGATGAGGGTCACCCAATGGAGCGGCTGAATCTCGCTCTGCTCAACCTCAACGTCCATCAGCGTTATACGTTAATAAGGCTAATGGGAAAAGAAAAAAGGAAAAGGAAACCTCCAAGTGAATCAGCCATTCGCGATTGCTCGGCGTCGCGTTCTTGTTCTGTAATTTCCTGCCTGTCCTGTAATTTTAATCGCCGGTTGTGCGTCCAATAATAATAATTACGATTGGTACCGGCGCGCACGGTTCATCACGTGAATGTCGATCGCGTCGCCACCGCGGGAAACGTTACCTCAATTTATCGTTTTTCCAGACCGCATTGTTTGCTCAAAGTGGTAAAGGCCAAAGCCGTATCGCGTCTGCCATTGTATCCAAACAGATTGTCAGCTACGTTACATGTGGTTTCACGGTAGCGGACGGACGGAGGCCGCGAAATACGCGCGGCGCGTTTCAGCCGATTTGGCGGATATCCAGCACGAGCGATTGCATTATCCCAATTGTTTCTTCCGCAATGTCTAACCGCGGAACGGATTCCCCGAGCGGGCTCCCGGCGGCGGTACATGTTCAGCGCTGGCTTTTGACGGACGAGCGCTGTTCCCGTGCAGCACGGGCGATTTTTATGGCGCGGATGAAAGCGACGGGAACGAGACGCCGTCCCGGATGAAGTACGTCCGCGGAAGGTGATACCAACAGCCAACTCGTGCTAGGTGCACCTGCTAGGTCAGAGCATCGATCTCCGGAAAATTCACGGACCATTCTCGCCCGTACCGACCTTATTCTTCGTCGTCCTCTCCCGTTACTTCCATGTATCATTGTCCCGCACGTCCGGCCCTGCCAACGAGAATACACCGCACAAAACGCCTCGTCCGACTATTGTCTCCGTTACATCCCATTCATGAAGCAGTTCGACTCTCAAAGCCCGCGGTCGATAGCGAACTAAGACTTACGCGACACACTACCACCCTCATACACGGAGACTACAAGTGCACATTGATATCGGGGCGGAACCATCGGTGGACGTGGGGCGGATTGTATTTTCGCGATGTCGATACACGCGCGGCCATCCCGAAGGACTCGGCGACGCAGACGTTTATTGTCTGACGTCTCTAAAGGGCTTATTCCGCCGTAGATGCACTGAACGGGATAAAGACGCTCCCCTTGAGACTTTCGTCTCCGTCAGACGAGGGAACGCGACTACGTCGTGCGGGATCTTTCTTCATGAGACGCTGTGTTTCACGGAAATCACACAGCCACGGTTTGCGAGAAGCCTCCAGACATTACCAAGATCCGTCGGAAACAGTAAATTCGTCTTTGCGAGACTCGCCGTTTCGATACGATCTAAGACGCGTGTTATGCTAGTGAGCATTCGGAAACGCACACGTTGAATCCTGTCACGAAACGCGGAATTTTATAAAGATGCGAACTCTGCCACTAGAATATCTTTTTTTGCCTCAGACATTGTTCCTACAAAGGCCGGCATGCAAAGTGGAGCGGTATGTAAGAACGAGTCGCGGTCCTTTATGATGGTACGTGCAATTCGCATTTTTTAATTTTTTTTCCCGCGTTGCGGTTAACTCAATTTCAACGAAATAATTTCATAGAAGAAATTATGTATTTCGGTTAATAAAAATTAAATTTACGAGCACGAAATTTTGTACGTGTAATTTTCCCCTCGATGCAGATAAAAAATATAAATGGATATAAATTATATTAAATTTTAGCTTCTCTTTATGTAATCCAAGTTAGCTTTACATCCATCATAAATGCAAACGTTTACACAAATACCAGTAAAAAAAATAAAAGAGAAACGTTAAATTATCAACTTTGTACTTGATCGATGCGACATTTCGACAGCAGTAAAACCTGACAGTAATCATTCGCAGTTTATTTGAAAAGTGTACACGCGAAAAATAGAACGGTGCAGCGCGATCTCCCACGGGGTTGTTTGTTAAAACAAGAAACGAGAGCGGGCCATTAAACAACGGAAAACAGCGCTTATTGTTTCGAGATACAGACGGGGTACATGTATTAAACTTGGAGAAAAGTTTGGAACGAGTATCGCGAATAATTATCGCAGTGGATATAAATCTCTCGTCTCCCGTAAGAAATTCTCTCCCGTTCTCCCAACAAAAATTATTACAACTCCCTCGGTTCAACAAAACCAAGCCTCCCGCGCTTTACATCCGCAAACATTTGTCGAATGTTTACTCCGAGACGCGAAGATATTATTCTGAAAGTGAGTCTCTCTTTCTCTCCTCATCCCCCTTTCTTTGTGTATAAAAGTACACGCGTCCGAAATGCATTTCTGTTGTAACGAGCGCGTAAACGAACGCATCATAAAAGAATCCAGGTCGTACATCCTGCGATGTCGATTTTCGAGATGAAGTCTCGTCGCGCGAGGGTGTTCGCAGACCACGCAGCCGTAAGCTTAGTAGCGCGCAAGGGGGTAAGTCGGAAATTGTCCAAGCAAGTCTCGTAGTCGCTGGAGGATCTTTTTAACTTGGTCTCGTCGCATCGGCATGAACTTTGCGGCATTCGTGTATTTTATTCGCGCGAACGCTTCAAGAATCCATTTCCATTTGTCAGTGTGTCGATAGCACTTTTTCTCACGACATTGATCCTCTCTATCTTTCAAGATAATAGCAATTTATCACTAGGACTCCGTGCCATCTTATCAGATTCACACGGCGACTACGTTTCTTTCTCTCTCAGCGGTGCTTCTCGCGATGTTGAACCGCAAAGCTGTCATGACACCCATGAAAAATGTAACAGGGGATTTAATCCACAATCTGTTTTGCTGTTGCACTGATATTTGTACACGTGTTATTTGTAGTATATATATGTGTATGATATTAGCGGCAGCGAATCTCAGGATGGTTTCGGATTAAAATCGCACAGTGATTTAAGAATCTTAAAATATATTTTGCATGATATTACATATTCTCTTAGAGACAGAAAGAATGCGTGAAAGAAGCAGAATTTTACAGAAATAAGAAGGACAAAATTATGAGGATGAAAATTACATTATAGAATAAATTTCACAAATTTTAAATATTGATCAGTGCACGTAAAATAATTATAAGTATATTATTGACATATAATTGCATGTTCGTTCCCGTTCGATGAAAATCTATATTAACTTTCGTGTTAATATTGACTTATTAATGTCAAGTTGTTGCAGCCGTCCTCGTCTAATTAATGAAGTGAAGAGAGCAGAATTTATGTCACTAAATTAAATTATGTAAATTACTCGTGAGTGGCGAGACATTATGGCCCAGTTATGAATCGTCTATCATATATAGGCACAATTAACGATATTCATTACGTGCTAACAATATTTACTAATTTGACATCTGAAACCAAAATATGTGTTAACTGCAAAATGAAGCACCGTTGACATCTTAATTAACGGAGATGAATTATAATCGATATATCAATATTTGCACAACACAAATAGATTACATAATAGATGTAGTATTTTCCGCGATTAGGTAAATCCAATCTTTACATAATTTTATATCATTTTTTTAAATACATAAAACTATAATATCTCACGTAATATCTAACACTTTTATTAATATATTCGTCATTAATATGGTTTATTATACTATATAATTATACGAATAATAATATTATATCAATATTTATTGCTTTGCATCTTGATAAATTTATCGATATAAATATCGACTCTGGAAAAAGTTTGGAAGACAGAAAAACGTTTCCACCGTCTCAGAAAATATCTGCATTATCTGTATTTGTATTCGCATTCATTCTCAAATGTCGAGCGATACCGACCCTATTTCATACGCAACAGGTTCCGAGCCCCGTAACCGCGTTATGAGAGCTAATTTTTTATCATTCAATTTATGCTTTGAACGTGGAAATGTGAGCCGACTGACGTGGAAACGGCTCGACGGTGTCGAGCGAGGATTTACGCAAGCTGATTGTCCCCGTAAACAGAGACGTCGCGAAAATCATGGATATGCATGACGCACGACGTTCGTTAAGCCAGTAGTTGCGTCCAGAATATTGTCAGACGCAAGGTGGAAACGCTGGAAACGTGCTGCGAAGCTGAGAAAGCCCTCGACGAACGTGCACTCCATTCCACGACAGTTTCTACCACGATTCTAAGGGCTTTAATGCCCCGCATTTCCACGTCACCGGCTTCGTTCGTCCAATATCGGTATTTCGATGGAACATCCGCAGCGTTCCCGAACTTTAATTGCACCCCGTCAGTTTCCGTAATATAATTTTTCGGAAAGGTCATTCTCGAACTGTTGAACAGACGAGGACGCGCCAAGGGTCCAATTTCCTCGTCGAGGATGATTGGTCGAGTTCCGACTTCCGCGCGCATCCCCTTGTCAAGACCCAGTGAAATCGTAACAAGGTGCGGGGGCGGATAGCACTCGTGCAAAAGTTCGAGAAGTCTCTGCCTGCTCGCGACTCGCCGTCCTGTTCGTGAAAATCCTCGAGATCTTTTTTCTCCGCGCTTTCGAGTCCACCTCGGGTCTCCATTCGCGTTGAATAATTGCTCGTTAAGGCGCGCCAGAGCCTCTCCTCTCGCTCATCTCAGCGGTCCAGTACGAAGAACGTGCGGCGACGATCCGTATTTTTTCTCGCCTCGCAGTGGTAATGACGCCGTTTGTAATCGTTCGTTTCGCTCGAAAGGTGCACGCGACCTTTATCGTTCACACGATATTCATTCAATTGACATTTGCCCTTTTGGTCGTTTCCTTCGTTGGTCGTACCACTGTAATACTGAATCTCGTTCCAACTAAGGGTTCTCATGAGTACGTAATGACCAATACTTTACGTGACATATTATTTCGTTAAAATAATTTACTCTGAGTACGTGTGCGTAAATATGTATGAATACTCTCTGATAATGTATTAGGTGCTTGCAAAAGGTCATAAGGTAATACAAATAGATGAATTGCCTCAAAAGTCATTTTATCGGCGCGGAATCAAATCAAACTGAAAGGCTATTGCTGAAAGGTGACGAAAGGTTATTAATAGCAACGGCCAATACTTTGATTAAAATATTATATGTCATTTTATAATTCCGGAAAGCACATTTTCCTAAGAAATTTATCGATTATTAGCAGTCTCGCGCGAGATCCATCGAAATTTCTATTTCTGTGTATTTCTAGTGCGATTCTGGAGTTGCCGTGGATAGATTCTTTCACGCCCTGTATTCGACGAGGAAGAAACATCTGATGCCGTTCCTGCTCGGCACTGCCTGCTCCGAAGTCACCGAGACACTGGCGAAAATTGTGCCCTATTGGAACGTGATTCAAGTGTCGTTTGGATCGACGGCTCCAGCACTCTCGGATTCCAACGAGTTCCCTCTATTCGTGCGAACTGTCGCGCCGGATTCGAGTCACAATCCAGCTAGGATAGCATTGATCAAACACTTCGGATGGGACACCGTCACGGCGCTTTCGCAAACAGGCGACATGTACTCCTTGGTAAGTAGGTCGTAAGGAACACGAATGTCGAGTAAATCGGCTCCCCACCCCGAATTTATCGAAGCAGCTTCGAACGGTTTTTCGTATCGCTTTAATAGTCTACACCGGAAATAACTTGTATCGTAATATCAGTGGGCGTTATATCGCGTTACCTCGGAGGCGGAAGCAATTCGTTGTTTCACAAAATTCCAATCCCTTGCTCTTTGCTGGAAATCTCCATATAAACGGAGATCATAAAGTAGTAAATCATAAAGTGTAATTTACAGTATAATTGACTTGCGGTTCTTTTTCAATCTGATATGTCAGCGAATAAATCAGCATGGACATGAAATATTCTATAAAATATATCGGCGGGCCGGTCGAGATCATCACATTCAGCGTGCAATAACAATGAAAATCAGCTCGTTCGTAAAGAATGGCATCGAGATTGCGGTTGACGTTAATTACGATTCAAACACATACGCCAAAAATATCCACTTAAATAAATCCGGGGTCTCTAGTGCCACTGCTTTTATGGCGCAATCGCGATCGCGATCGGATGGAGCGGAATTCAATGGCTGAGACGCAGGGGAAAAACGCGCGAGTAGGCGGGAGCAAACATTTTCCACGGATATATTTATCTCTCTGTCTCGCTTGATGTAACCGCGCATTTAATTGCGAGCTACCCCACGGAAGTTCGTTTGTGTCCGGCGTGACGTGCGGTCCGCGCGGTGAAGTTTCCGTTATGTCGGCTTTAATTAACTTTCGATTTGTACCCACGCGCAGTTAACTAGAGAGTACCGCGCCCTCGGTATCGCGTTTCGGTTAATTCTCGGTCAATTCCCATCGTTACATTGTAACGGAAGCTACCGCGCATCACATCCAATTTTAATGCACAAGCGAGAAATACATGATGAGTGAAGCCAGGAATATCATAGGGGGAGGACCGAAGAATGTAAATTAGCGCCTAACCGCAATTTACGCAATTTGCAACACGAATATCGCAACACTTTTTTTATCGTAATGTACCAAATGCCCGCGCAATTTCCGCTGGTGTATTGATCGGCGGCTCGAAGACCGATCTTCTCTTAGCGAAAGAGAAGTTCGATCGCGTGAATTTTTAACAAAGCACGTATATAAGTCGTTTATCTCGAGAGTGTGACAGTTATGAGGGTGTCGCGGAAATTGACGTATCGCGCGAGTTTACGTTCGCGGATCTCGTTAAAATTCATATTGTTGCAAAACTGAACTGCAAGCAGTTTCGTAACAAACGACTCGTATCTAGACGCAAGCACGCGCTCACGCGCATCGCGCGCGCTCGGCAAATAAATTGCGCGTCGCAGAGCGCCGCTTATCGAGAAGGGTCCCGCGATTGCGAAACGAACGAAACGGCGCGATAACGAAACGGGAAACATCCCTCCGCGGATAACGAAAAGGGACGCCGCTCGTCGTCCTGACGTATGACGCGTATTTATAAGGGCGACGCGTTCTCGTCTCGTCTATATAGGACGAGACAAACAAATGGGCGCACTACACCACGTTCATTGTTGGCCTCGTGCCTTAGTCCTTGCACGTTGCGTCTCTGTTCCAGGCAGTGAACGATCTGGTCACAGAACTGGAGCAGGCGAATATCACGTGCACCGCTACCATCACATTCGCCGAGAACGATTACAAGGAGCAACTGCGAACTTTGAAAGTAAGTCGCTCTTAAAACGTTAATCGTCCCTTTCTCTTTGCTCTGCCGACGTCTCGGCGACGAGGCTTTTTAATGAACGTTCGATCTCGCGCAGTCCGGTTCAGTCGAAAGGTGGTGGTTCAGCCGGCGCGCGGCGGTTCGGCTGATGGTTACCCGCGTCACCGTCGCAATGGTTCAGCCGTCTTTCGACCGCCGTAATTCACCTCCTTTGAAATGCAAAGTCCGTTTTCGCGAAGTGAACGCCGGGATATCGATTAGACCGATGCGGACGCATCGGGATTAAATTTGCGCTTGCCACATTAACGCGTGCGAATTAACCCAATTTCGGAAATGGATGATTCAGCCGATACATAACTTAGATACGAATGTTCGTTGTGATATCTAAATTGCAGAAAACGCCGGATGAGAATTTCATTTGGATTAATGCGGAATTGCGACGAATGAAATTTTCAATATACAATCGCCGCTCTTTCAATTTGCTTTATTAATATCGATAACTGCAATCAACGTTCACGCGTATTAGCGGTATTTTATTAAAGCGAAACTGAAACTTTCAACAAGGGATACGCGACTCACCGTACACGTTTGATTACAGGAATTGGACACTAGAATTATCATCGGGAGCTTTTCATCGCGACTGGCGCAACGTGTCTTTTGCGAGGTGAGTTGTAAAGGCAAATGTAAATCGATGATAAAATTATCTACGAAAAATATATTTGCGTTCCCGTGATTGTCGCAAACAAACTCTCGTGCAATGAGGATAAAACGTAGGACGTGCATGATGAAAAGTAGTGGCGCTCTCACAGACCAACATAATGGTTCTTTCAATAATTCTCATTACAACTCGTGTAATTTCAGCAGAGTCAGATCGCCATTTCGACTATTCACTCAATGCCGAAGTTTCTGTTTGGCTGCAAACACTCGTGCGCGAAAAAACAATTTTGCGGTTGTTTCGCGCGTCCGCCAGTAGAATTTGGGACGAGGTTTTTGCCTCGGTATAGAAAGCACAGTAAAACGTACACAGATAAACCCCCAGACTCGTTACGTGCAGAAGAATTTTACGTATTTTGTTTTGCAACACCTAACGATTGCAAAATTCGATTCAAAGTTTAACTTTTTCAACGCTCATATCCTTGAACAGTAATTATCCTCATTTAGTGATCTCGAAAGCGAGATTATCTATTTTACCTCTTTTACAATTACTCTTCGCGAAGAAGTAATAATAAAACATAAGAAAACTCTCCCATAAATACTTTCTATCGCTCGTAAAATGCAATCCTCTTAATATTTGATAACTATGCGTTAAAGCTGTGCAACCTAATACGATTACGATACATGAAGAATAGATAAACGCCCACTTGTGAACGCGTTCAATACATTTCAATCTCGTTGAACCCGGAAATCGAGAGTATTGTCATGCCAACCATTATAGAAGAAGAGCACGATGGATTTTACGAAGAAGAAATAACGCATCCATCATATGCAATTCGAATGTATGATTCACTTGACGGTAAGCATTCATCCACCGACCTGCAGTACATCAATTCCCTTCGAACTTCGCAAGAGGGAGGCGCTCGGCAATCCGTTGCAGTGCTTCTGGATTTTACGAGCGTTAGGAGCAGTTTGATTTTTTTCGCAGATGCTTACAAAACTCGAGTGAAAAAAAGAGAGATACCGAAGCGCCACTGTGCTCCGTTCCTCCGGTATCACGAAATTTTCAACAGAACTCTGTAACACCTATAAACCATCGAGCTGAATGGTTTTTGATTTATCTGTGGATACGTGTATCGCCATATATGTATGCCCATATACAGGGTGTCATTTTTTGTGGATGTAAAGGTTTAGTCAGGGAAACGTTGGGATTTTCCGACCCCCAAAATCTATAATTTTGTTTATTAACATAACCATTTAGCCAGAAATGTGCTTCGTCCGTGTAAATTATCAATTTTGCATCAAGTTCTCCATCTTCAAACATTCCATTTATCGTCTTGCAGAATTCCACACGTTTCGTCATAGCGCGTTTGGTTAGCAATTGATGCGATGTTATTTTATAGGGATGCATTTTCAGGAAATGTTTTAAAATCCTGTGTAACGTTGTTTTGGATATTTCAAGAGCTTGGGCAGCTTTCCGAATGGAAGAATTTGGATTCTCTTCAAAATACTTCTTAATATCTTCAATGTTTTCTTCTGCAGCTACAGACACAGAAGGACCTGGCAGATCATGTCTACGGTCTTAGATAGTTCCATACTGCATAAAATTATCGATAATTCTGATAAAAATAACACAAAACATTATTTTAATGCAGATTTATTGCCAAAAAATGGAGTGACGTAACGCATACGTTTAAAGAAATAATAAATTCTAACCTTTTCAGCGTGTTTTCGCTCTTAACTTTATGTGTTCCGTATTTAGTACGAAACCCCCTGTAAGCATTGCTATAAACTTTTCCTCTGGAAAAGAAGCACTCGACAAGATAAATCTTTTCTTCCGTCGTCAGATTACTCATTTTGACGCGCACGGACTTGCATCTACCACAACCAGAATAAAACTGCGGACACTCAGATGAACGACCGTTAACCGTAAGACCCTTTCTGAAGTCATGGAGGGGAGAACCAATCGTTTACTTTCAGCAACTTCCCATGGGACACACTGTATGATAGCTATCACACACAGTCCTTCTCCTATCATTTATCAGCTGAATGCAGTAGGAATGCAAAGTGGCAGAATGGATATCAAACGTATCGACTGGGTGTTACCATAACGCATAAGCATAAGCGCATAACGCTATTGCAGAAGTAGGGCACGAAGTTTATCCTCTCCCTCGTTCCCTTTGTAATTTGAGTCCGAGCTATCCGCAGAGGCTTTCGGGTTCTTGTTTGTCGAACGAGGTTTGAAGTACACATCCGGCTCGCATAGTGATGAACATGCAGATCAGGGAACGGAATATACATAAGCAAATAACAGATTGGTGTTATCAATTGGGAACCTTGCACTTGCATCGTGCTTGATCCACCACTTAATCCTAATTCGATCCACGTGTTTCATTACTCGTAAGGAGAGAGAACAATGCAGTGATAACACATGTGAAACGATTTCACACGCGAGAGCCCGCTCAAGTAATTGTTACTAAACTGTTGCAAAATCGCGAGTAGTGCAAATGTCGCGTTAGTATGAAACATAGGACGCTAAGAGATTGCATTAACTTTGTAGCGGGAGCAAATAAGAATGTCATAAAGTTTGCCATTATTACTTAACGAGCATTAAGAAAATTGTGCACGTTTCATAAACGCGCGCATTGCTTTATCTTCTTGTTATGGCAGGCCCATGATGACTATTATCTCTCTCTTGAAATGAAACTCTTTATAACTTGTAACAATTTTTTGTTTGTGCAATATGCAACTGAACTGTGGTTGCTTTTCGCTGTGGATACATATAACGTTAACGATTTATTTGAATATTCGAGGCAAAATTAAAAGCTGGTTTAATAATTGATGTACAAAAAATATAATAGAATAGTAAAAATATATTATACAACGCCTTTTGATTTTGCAAACAGATGGATTATTTGTCGAGTCGAGATAACGAGGAAAGACAGGCAGAAAATGTCTGATAGAAAACAAGCTTTAACTATTAGTAAACTATCTGATGATAAAATTACTTTTTTCAACGGCGAACGAAGCGAGTTTTGATAACAGAAAATGTCTGATGTAAAACAAGAGCAAGCGCTAACTGATAACTATTGAACGCAATGAGTTCCCAGCTATGAATGAAACGAGTTTTCCGCTTGACTTTTGTTCTTCGTTATTTCGACTTTGTACGCTGGACCGTTTCGATGTGTTCCCATTACAGGTCCGTAATTGTCACTTTGCCGAAATTAATTGAGAGAAAAAAAAGTGTACCGAATTTTTTTCATCCACAAATATCCTCGAAGAGAACCAGCCTATATCGTTTTCACGTTAAATTTCTAGTTCTAATTCTTGCGTATACATCACTCGGTGAACCTCACGTTGAAATTGCAGCCGCTTCGTTGCATCCTAGAATATATGTACTCCATGTACCGTTGCCACAAATTACCCAGATTGCAATAAGTCTCTAAATGTTCCTCTTTTCTCTCCCTCTCTCTTTCTGCCTCTCTTTCCCTTCATCGACTTTCCGCGTGTGATGCTTTAAATCGCGATGTTTAGTGTTCTAGGATTTTATGGTTCATTTTCCAGGTTTACCCCCAGCGTTTTCACAGCTGCGTTTCCGCGTAAGATTAACTCATATATCTCACAATATTCGAAAATCTTTTTATGACCTCTCTACCTTTCTTTCCACCACGTTTCCACCTTTTACATGCTCGTTTATAATAATTTTATTCTTGCATATTAGTATATCCTTTCTAGAGCCGCAAAGAAAAGAATAAAACTCGGTTCTTTTATACTACAATCGTCGAACCTAATGTTGTAACAATAATTTGTATAATTTTGGGGATATTAGGTCCGCCAATAAAAAAAAAACCGAAAAAATTTACGTCTGTTAAGTTAGCACCCCCACCACACAAAATCGAAATACTAAATATACAGGAACTAAGTGCTCTTTATGTGCTACTTATGCTCTATTCACGATTTTTGTACTCAAGCGGTTTAGCGAGAAATCGCAATTAAAAATGGGGGTGCTGACTTAACGTAAGTTAGCACCCCCACTCATTGAAAATGCATACCAAACCAAAAACTTGATACGCCAGAATTATGTGCTTTTTATGTGCTTTTAAGAGCATTAAACAAAATTATCCTATTTGAAATAGTTTAGGAGATGCATGTCAAAAACGATCGATACATACATCACTGATACAAGAGTAAAGTGCCCGTTAAAATAGAGATAGCGAAATGATTCTGGACTCAAAATGTGGCTCGATTTATGTGCTTTCGGAATATGCACCATGGGATTTTTGTGCTCATCCCTCTCAATCGACCAACCGTCCCGAACGTTAGTCCCGAGCGTGGGACTGGAACTCGTTTCGCGTGGAATGTTGTGGAAATCATACATTGTTTTTTTGTTGTCTTATATATATAATATATGTATATAAAGCATGAGCACAAAAATCTCATGGTGCATATTCCGAAAGCACATAAATCGAGCAACATTTTGAGACCAGAAACGTTTCGCTATCTGTATTTTAACGGGCACTTTACTCTTGTAAGCATGATGGTGCTAACGTTAAGTCAGCACCCCCATTTTTAATTGCGATTTCTCGCTAAACCGCTTGAGCACAAAAATCGTGAATAGAGCACATAATTAGCACATAAAGAGCACTTAGTTCCTGTATATTTAGTATTTCGATTTTGTGTGGTGGGGGTGCTAACTTAACAGACATAAAAAATTTTCACATTTTGAGGTTCTCAGATCGCGGAACAATGGCCAATCCAGATAATTGCAGGCTCCGGCTAATGCATAATTCCGACGCTTTCGCTTGCGCTATTGTAAGTCGCGGTGGCCCTCATTTTCATTTAGCAGACATCGCACACCGCGCCACGCAGCCGAGGGACAAGCCCATTGTATCGCAATGCGAACGTATGTGCTCACGTCGGCGTCCAGCATGCACATTTCCATTGAAGTATATCGCTTTACCGTAAGGTAAACGCGTAAGAGCGTAACATACACGACGTCTTACGTAAAGCATGTGACACTTAAATATCCATACGTGCCTGTTCCTCTTCGCCAAGTCATAATCGTATTCACGCAAAGTTTCGCCGTCACCCAACGCAGAGTGGAGTCTCAGATTAGAGGGATATCCCTTAACTCGATTCGTAGGGCTGTCGAAGTTACGGGACGCGTTCAGAGTCGTTAATGTCAGATTAGAATATCCATATTCGCGAAAGATGGATGACAGACGTGCCGCCATATGTTCCCGTGCAAATGGAAGGACACCCTTGAACGAGCGGATCGTGAATATCCTTTCCACCGGTCAATTACGTAAACGACGCGTGAAAATGAATTTCCGGGGTTCGCGAAGGGACTCCATATCGTGAACGATATCGGCGATTCAATAACGCGATTGTCATCGTTCACCGTCGTACGACTGTCAGATCGGTAGCATCAGCGCTGGACCACGCTTCTCTCGAAACGATCATCCGGCCATAGCGTTCTCGCGACTTTAATATTCGTGCATCACGCTCGTATCGTTTATTACTGCTACGTTACACGGCAAGAGGCAGAACGTTCGTTTCTCTCGCACTGTGCCGGCACAATGGCAATAGCGAAACGGGAAAGAGAGATGAATATCTCGGGAGATCAATATCTCGTATAGAGGCTGGATTAATAAGATCATTTTTTTATAAGCGAGCAGCAAGATTGCATTGTGCCATTATGGGTCGTTACGGACGCGATCATCGTGCAAGGGTCGATACGTTAATACTTTCTTATGAAAAGAGTACTGATACTTTCTCATATTCCCTCATGTTCTATCGTTCGTACGTGCTTAACGTAAAATGTAAAGGTAGGTATTCAAAGAATTTTCTTTTTGTGTCTGCATACGCGCTTATCCAGATATATAGATATAACGCTGGCAATTTCCAGAGGATCATAATACGTTTCGCGTGATCGTCTCGCTTCATTTTACTTATAGATAATCACGATCGCATTATACGATGTTACGTATCAGGTATCCCACTGCTTAAGCCATAACCGTTGGTTCCGTCATAAATGTCTCGCAACAGCTGCACGAGTCGTAATGCTTGTATAAAACGCGACGTTTACGATCGAACTTTTCATAATAATACAACGGCCAACTGATTACATATGATAAATTTTTAATATTCTTTTACTCTAATTTATAGCGGATTAACGTGAGACAGTTAGCAATGATCAACGTCGAGCACGCGGGCGTTCCACAAAAATTTTTCATTGCACGGATTCTCTCTCTCTCTTTTTTTCCATTTTTCTGGAATATGTAACTTCCCACGCGCAAGCTCAATCACACACTCTCCCCTTTCCCCGCTGCACGTTGATATTCGCACTGATGACGCGTACGTAACGAAGGCACGATTTTCCAGCGAAACGGACAATCTCCCGTCCATCGATCAATCGAGGCGCGGGATAAGCCGATGCGATGCACGTTGAAGCGAACCGCGCGCGGTACGCCGCAAATCTATTATTTTACATTGAGTGACAAGTTGCCTCAGAAATTATCACGGGTAATAACGTGATTCGCAGGCAGTCGAAACCGTGACGATCGCGCACACGTGCACGAATCGATCACTGCGAGGAAGAGCAAGTACGTTGCCGCACGTACCATCACCTGCAGTCGCATCTAATTGACGCGGTGTTAAATTAGGGACTGATCGGATCTCCTTTACGCAATTATCGGAAACACGCTGATGAAAATTTTACCGCAATTCGAGATGAAGGACGCGAAGGATGTGGAAATTCATCATCCGATACTTTTTAATGCGATTGCCAATAACTTTCTTTTTCTCTCCTTATATGATATATATGGAAGAAATTGTACATATACAGGGTGGCCCATTTTAATTTATACAGTCGATTTTTTAAAAAACTAAAAGAGATACGAAAAAATGTTTCAGACAGACATGTCACGATTTCGAGGGGGACATAAGATGATACCATTGGTTTGACCTTGAATAGTCGTTTGAAGGTCACGCGAAGATCACCTTCAATTTCTTAAATTGAAACCCCAACTTTTTATTGCAGATTCTTATTCTCCATCGAAAAGTAAATAACTTTTGTCTGAAACATTTTTCCGAAAAATGTCATCTTATGTCCTTAAAATGTCCTCAAAACTCATCTTGAAGATCATTTTAAGGACATAAGATAACATTTTTCGGAAAAATGTTTCAGACAAAAGTTGCATGTTTTCTCGCGTAGAATCCGAATCCGTAATAAAAAAAATACCATGTCTCATTAAAAAAAATTTCAGACCGGAAGTTAGAATTCTGAAATTCTTTTTTAATGAGACATGGTATTTTTTTATTACGGATTCGGATTCTACGCGAGAAAACATGCAACTTTTGTCTGAAACATTTTTCCGAAAAATGTCATCTTATGTCCTTAAAATGATCTTCAAGATGAGTTTTGAGGACATTTTAAGGACATAAGATGACATTTTTCGGAAAAATGTTTCAGACAAAAGTTACTTACTTTTCGATGGAGAATAAGAATCTGCAATAAAAAGTTGGGGTTTCAGTTTAAGAAATTGAAGGTGATCTTCGCGACCTTCAAACGACTATTCAAGGTCAAACCAATGGTATCATCTTATGTCCCCCTCGAAATCGTGACATGTCTGTCTGAAACATTTTTTCGTATCTCTTTTAGTTTTTTAAAAAATCGACTGTATAAATTAAAATGGGCCACCCTGTATATGTATGTATGTACGTACAGTTCCTTTCGTGACCGCGAAGATCATCGTTTGTACTAACATTATCGAAAAACAGTTTCTTAAGTAAAGCGGAAGTGTGTGCAACCACCCTTTCCGACTTGCACCGGACCACAAATAATCCGAACCATTAAGTGCGCTAGCGCGGCGCTTTGCTGGATAACGACTTTTTATTACCACTTTTAGTGCAGCAGCCGTTACGTCCGCAAAGAAACGCGCGGCAACTTGATTTACGACAATGCACGTGCTCGATACACTCATTTCCTTTTAGATTCCGCAAGAACTGATACGGCTTTGTTTTCGACACGTCGTGCATATATAGCCGGTTTGCAGCAAACTACAGCACTTAAAAAGAACAGACATTTCTATAACACAAACCTTCAAGTGTCGCTGAAATTTTTATTTCTATATGCAAGTGTAAAGAACAATAATTGAGACAAGCATTTAATGGCATCTGATATGTTTAATTAATTGGTCGATTATTACATTTTTTTTATTGTTAGAATATAGAAATTTTATCGAAATTATTATACATAAGAATTACAAAAATACAAGTCTCTTAAAAGTTTTATAAAGCATACTTCAATTTGCGATTAAAAAAATTAGGACAATCAATCGTTTAAACAGAAAAACGACACACATGACGACAATAGTTATCCAACTATGTGTAAGACATAATAACGCAATATATAAAATACATATTTTTTCTTTTTCCGAGAAGTTCTGAGTTGATGATATCATTATTTTTTATATTGCTTAGAGTTCTCTGCTATTGAAAATACCGTAAACTCAGAACTGAAAAAGTTCTCGAGTTTAAAATTTTTTTCTTCTCAGAGGAGTTCTGAGTTGATGATATCATTATTTTTTATATTGCCTAGAGTTCTCTGCTATTGAAAATACCGTAAACTCAGAACTGAAAAAGTTCTCGAGTTTAAACTTTTTTTCTTCTCAGAGGAGTTTTGAGTTGATGATATAATTATTTTTTATATTGCCTAGAGTTCTCTGCTATTGAAAATACCGTAAACTCAGAAATGAAAAAGTTTTAGCACTTAGAAATTTTAGCCTTCAGTGACCTTGAATGAATTTGACCCGTAGATCAATGTGCGCATTTTCAAACGCTCTACTAGATGGTACGTAAAAAAATATATCATACCATTTAAAAAAACGAAGTTGACCTTCATATGACCTCTACGCGTCCACCTAATAAAAAACTATTTAGAACAAATTATCTGTCCCTCGAAACCATGCAAGTTTGGTCTGACACATTTTGTTCTATCACCAATAACAGCCGAGATATTCAGGTGGCCTGTTTTAAGTGCCTCACCCTGTATATTCATACATACATATATCCTTTCTTATTGCGGTTGCAGAAAGAATTGCATTATATGTAGCAGTGTCTCTTTAAAGGAATTAATTAATTGCATCTTACGGTGCGTGAAACCGCGAGTGGGGGAAGTACACCGAATAAGACGTTTTTCAAGTAGAATTTTATAACGACGACCCACTTTCATCCACTGGCTTGACCAGTAAAATGAAATGATATAAAATGCCTTAGGCAGATATTACAATGCTCAAAGTACACTCGGCAAAGCTGTGGAACTGGGAGGGCGGAAAGAGAATTCTGGAGCGGAAGACGGAGCGGGAGAAAGCGGGCGGTCGAAAATAAAGACAACAAGAAGACGAAGGAGAGACGCATGACGGGATATATTTTACAAAGACGCCCCGGCGAGGGTCCGCGGGAGTAACCCTCTTCTCAGCGTCATTTCTCATTACACGGAGCATCCAGTCTCGTTACCTCGATCGTCATAAATATTTTCCGGGCCGACGTGACGCCGCAATCGACGCCGCCGACCTTTTTCGGGGTCAGCAAGATGTTATCAATTGAGATTTCAAAATGCGATCGCGATTGATTCCAACGTAATCTCGTGAGTTCTCTCTCTCCCTCAACCTCTCTCTTTCTCTCCCTCTTCCTCTGTCCCATCGGCAAATTGGAGAAGTAAATTGATCGATAAGGACGCCGCCGTATCTCGCATCGTGATAACTACCGTGCAATGGTGCAACGCCGATCATGATAATGTCGCACTATCGGCGCGGCATTGTGCATTTCGCGCCGCATTGTACCGCAAACGCGACGAGGCGGTAGGTTCTTTCGCATCATGATGTTTAATCTCGCGTCAGGGTACTCGTGTTGCTTGTGTGTCGCGTTGAAGGGCGAGCCCAGCGGGAACTTCGCCAGGAAATTGCACAGGCGGTGCTCCAGAATGAACCTTCTCTCCCATAAACTGCGCTTTTCTCGGTCGCAGGCCTGGAAGCTCGGGATGCATGGTGGCGATTACGCGTGGATCTTGCCAGATGATACCATCACCTTATCGGGAATGAAGGGCGATTGGTGGCACGCCGGAGTCGGGGAATGCTCTCACTCTCAGCTGTCGCAGACTATGGACGGTTTAATCATCGTCAAGAGCCATGCCCAACTCGTGGGAGACGAGGTCAGCGTGTCAGGATTGGTAAGTTGCTCTTCTCTACATAACTACTTAGCGTGTAAATTAAATTGCTGAAAGCTCATAAACGCGGTTTATTAAATAAAGAGCCGTAATCATGACGTCTACATTGAATATTAATATATTACATATATAATATATAAATTAATTATTAATTAATTATTAATTTGATATTATTAATTTGAACAATGCATATGCGGATCTTTCGAGGTCCTCCCAGGTCAGTTTCTTTGATCGATTCCTCTCTATACATAACTTTTAATCAATCTAAAGTGTATTTTGCCTCAACGAAAGTTAACATTTCGCAGCATCTTGAGCGTTTACGCCGTGGAACGTGTCCACGTGAAGCGCACTTGATAAAAAAGAGAACAGCGAGTCGCACTATTATTGCTAACGACAGCGATAATTGCGAAACTCTGTGTTTCATAAACGGAAGCGAAGATGCGGAAGCTCGGTCGCAGACCAGTTGCAATAATAATGTCGCGCGGCTGCTGTCTCAACCTGGCGCGTAATACAAGCGAAGTTCCGCGAGCGGAAATTGGAGCACGCAGCGAAGAAAGCAGAGGGTCTTGCGCGCAAACTCACCTTCCATTCTGTTCCATTAGAAGACTTGTACAGTAAACGTGAAAGCAGAGAGAGAAAGAGAGATAGAGGCACGGGGAAGGACCGACAGGGGTAAAAAGCACGTGCACCTACCTTTCACGCGTTTAGACCCTCTCTGTAGCCGGGTAATCAGTCTAATGACGACGAGCCGACATAATCGACACTCGCGTCAAAGTCACCGTCGATTCTGAGCACTCTCGAAAATAACAAGTCGCAAAAATAGAACAGCACCTCTGATGCGGGGGCGTCGCGTGTGGATTGTACAGGTCGCGCATTTCACGTCAAACCGACGTCTTGGCCGAACACGTTTCCAATACGGATCTGTCCGGAGCATGTCGTGGGACAGGCTCTCCCACTCGCGATATCGTCATGAATAATTTCACGCTGCTGTATATCCGTGTAGCTTCTATGTAGGTTCCACCGAGTGATAAAAATAGTAATGTTTGATGCTGCAATTCTTATGACAGCAGTAATAACCGTAAAAGAGATAAAAGGCGAGAGGGAGAGAGAAAGAAACAGCGCCCGCCTTCACGGATGAACATTTTTAATAGGACAAAAAATCTAAACTATGCGCTATTATTTATATGAGCAATTTAATTAATAATTTTTACACGTGCAAAACGGCACATTTGTAATGTGTATCTTCGAAAGTAATCACGCAACTCTTTGGACTACGGTACACGGCCGTCTAGAGAATAAATGCGGATACACGTTCCGAAAGTTAAGCCGCTGGAAGAGTATTTCAAGTATGCTAAGTGAAGAGAAAGAGCCGACGTCACTATTCTCCCCTTCATTGCACAATTCACAAAATTCCGATCCGCATGAACATAAAATTATAAATGCAAGTGTACATTGCGTGGTACTTTCGCTCGATATTACGGAGATGGTGTACTTTGAGTATTTTCCGGCAATGTTAACGCAGCAGGCATTAAAAGTTCAAGGATGCTTATTAGGAATGCTAATCTAGAATAAACTGTGGGTTGTAATCGTTTAATCGGACTTGCAACGACAGTTGACAGCGGCAAGAAATGAGAGTTTGTTATCCTTACACATTATTACGTAAATTTATTCCGATGAATATCGGGCGTCCTCGTTGAGAATCGGCTTACGACGCGCTTTAATGTCCGAAATCAAGATAATATTATTAAAACTTAAAAGCCTTTTCCCTTTGCGTTATTTGCAATATTGTAGGCTTCGCAATGGACGAAATGTTAAATTAACGAGCAGTAAAAGCTTTTTTCTTTACGCGCTCGTCATACATATTTTCCTTTCTCTCTTTCTCATGGCCGAACGGAAAAAAACATGCATCGTTAGTGCGAACGACGAATTAAATTAACGTTTGCCCGCCCGTCAATTCAAGCTTCTGCTTCTCCGCTTCAATTTTTTTTTAATTATACAGCAGAATTCGCGAACGTTTCACGAAACGCCCGACTCGTGTCCGTTTTATGTGTCATCCTCGTTCATTTCGCAGACGAACGCGGAATTCATCTCGGAACTGACTAATAGAAGCATCACACACTCGAAATTTGCGGAGCAAACGTACGATGCCGTGTGGGCCATGGCCCTCGCCCTCGCCAGAACCGAGGTCCTCCTGAATCGACAGAACGAGAGCATGGCGCAGTACACGCACACGAGGAAGGATCTCACCTACCATCTGCTGGAGCAACTCAAGCTGCAGCATTTTATCGGAGTTTCGGTGAGTCGAGACACACAGGACAAATAAAGCACCGGAAGCGGCTGTTTTACGTACGTCCGAAAAATTTGAGGAAAAAGTACAGTATTGGCCCGCACGCGAATCCGTATACGTATATACTCGTATACAGAATATCCCGCAGCTACGTGCACCCTTTCCGTCTACGGATTCTCTTTGAGACCAGCTCGGATTTCTCCGCTAACGGAAGCGCGTCGAGGCACTCGGGAAATTTTTAAAGTTTAAATAATATCGAGAACGAAGCCTCGACAAATGGAGCAAAAGGTGTTTGCGATGAATTTAAGCGTGGAGAGGCATGAATAATTACAGATCTTGATCGTTATCGTTTTCTCAAGGTAAGGAATTCTTAAAGAAGGGCGTTCTTCGATTCGCGCGGAATCGATACGGTCCTGTCATTAATTTACATCGGCGAACGATGAATTCGTAAATCGACGTAATTGAGTTTGCGTTTCGCTAATGAAACTCTAATCTCCTTTTATATTTTATGACACGGTGAAACCGCGTTGCCCCTGAATTGCATGGGGATACTTTCATACGCATGTTCCCCAATTATGTTTGCAGGGCCCGGTTTCCTTCAAGGATGCAGACCGCGTCGGCATCACGGCGTTTTACCAGATGATGCACGGTAAGTTTTTAGATAAAGGCATTGAGATGAAATTACGAGATAGACAATGGAACCACTTCGTATACTGTGATATTTCTCCAAAGCGGGCAAGAGGGTTTCCAAAGCTGGCAGGAGAGTACTTAACGAATCAATCGACATAAACAATCGATTTAAAGGATCAGTGAGCCATTGATTTAGCAAAGTTTGACACGATAAACGCCATTTGTTGAAACGAGACTCCACTTAGACCAGTCACTGCCGTTATTTCATCAACCGCCCTTCGGACTTTACGTCTCGATCGTTTGGTCCCAGAGTCAACAGCGGCGTTAAACGCACAATGGGCAAGGGTTTACGCCACGGAACACACGATGAAACGATACAACTGGGATGAAAGCACTGACAATGGCTCGGTTCTAACGATGCGGCATATCGCCATGTCCTCTCGTCGGGAATAACTGGATGCGCAGACACGCGTATAATCCGATTTACGAGTTTTCTATTATGACGTGTTGTGCACTCGGCGCACCACGCTAATGCGTTTTGTTTACGAGCATTTTCGCGACGAGCCGCGGAATCGCAGGAATCTATCAGGATCTCGTGGATCGCGACATCGCGCGCGGCGTCGCGTCGCGCCGTTCATCCCTTGCACGGGAAACGTACAATAATTCTCCTTTTCGGGATCGTTTTGCATGTTATGCGAAACGAAATATATGCGATATCGAAATGAAATTATTCCCTTGCTTTGATATGGAGAGCTCGAAAGATCAATTCTGTCGTCATCGATATTTCGCAAATTGGCCCAATCTGATCCGATACAATATCCCATGCATTTAAATGAACGTCAACGACATTATAGTTTGAACTGCACATCAGTTCATGTAGAAGTCAATTATCACAACTTAAGCAAAGAACACCGAAAATCATGCATTACTATCGTCGTCTCATTGCAAAATGCGATAAATATTTTTAATGTATAAAATATGAAAATCATCTGTAAGCAAACGTGTCAAGATTGCAACAAGATATAGGAATGACGTACAATAATGTCACCAAAAAATGCGGAATCGCGTTTCTGGTTTTATAATAATAGCTATTACTGTCGCGCCTTTTTTGCCAACGGGCGCGGACAACGTTTGTCGTGCTTAAAAATAATCGTAGACCGAGAGGCGCATGCAACGCCGCTTGCATTAAATTAAAAAGTAGGCTCCCTTTTATCGTTAACGCTACGTTAACGCCGTTGTCACTCCGTTCGGCAGTGCAACGTGAATTAATCTAGAGAAACATTCACAAAGAAAGTCGCACGTTGTGCAATATACGCTGATGTGTTCTGGCCATGATTACCTTTCCTGGTCATTTCCTCTCTCTCCGTTATTCGCGAACGTAGACCACAATCGCGTACATGTCCAGAACTGGAGATTGAATTTATTAGCATTGTTACATTATTGTTTAATTGCACGTACAGCTGTGTATGAAGTCTCTCATTTCAGTGTAACACTGTTCTTTTTCGACGTAAGCGGTATACGCACAAATAGGATTACCCGCATTTACCATAGAAAGGGAGCGCAAAGGGAACCAGATGTAAATATATACCACGGTGTATCCGACCCACGTTTTCATCTTTGTGTGCCATCGTAGAGATAGCTATTTTTATTCGGTTGTCCCTTGTCAATTCTCCATATAACTTGTCGCATTGTATATCGGTCTGTGTTCAAGATATTATTGATCCAACTGCATCCTCTATATCTATATCAACACGCGAATGTCTTCGTATTGAAACGTTAGTTTGTGCAACGATAGATTTAGCGAGGCTTGTTCATTGCGAATTATTCGCAGTTAATGGAGAAAACTCGTTATTGCGCAATGTCGCTAACAAATCGTTACGTGAAAATTACCCGCGAAATTTCCAACCGTCCGCGTCCGGAGCTTTTCAGAGAGATCGTGTAGACTTTGCAAACTGCTAACTCGACTGTGCAACTGCTAACTTCACGAAACTGGCATTGATTCGCAAAACTGAGCATCTCTTGTGCTCGCATTTGCAATCAGACCAGTTCCTTGGTCGCATGGCGTTACCGTTTTTAAATGTCTACTTTGGCATTTTTAAAACCAGATCGAGATTATCTGTTTTCCCAGTGCGTATGCTCGGTGCACTTAATGCACCGTCGTAATCATTTAAACTGTGTAATCATCCGAATTATAATTATTTGTTATACGTACGACTCTGAGTGTCCTGATCGCAGTTTGGTATCTCCTAATGTCATAACGCGTGAAATCGAATGTCGCCTGCAAACTAGCTTAACACGAAATCGATGTGTATCGATCACTTACAATGTGTCGCCTCGAGTTAGATCAAACACAGCTTGATTAAGCAGAGTACGTGTGTTCAATTGACATTGTCAGGTACAAACAATATTCGCTACTGCTATCAAAAAGCGGCGGAAACTATCTAAAAGAATATCAGGATAAGACTTATCCTACGTTGATATAATATATCCTACGTTGATATAATATATCCTACGTTGATATAATATAAACCTGAGAGACTACATAAACTTTCATAAATCGTTTTTAGAAAAATGATTGTCGTGATTCTAGGACGAGTGCATTGGCGGTATGATAATCGAATGCATTATGCACTTCTAGCCTGAAAATCGACTCACCTTTAGCCTCAATATTTCATTGCAATCAATCATGATCACGCAAAATGCAACTAGGTCCGTTATAGATTTCCAATATGTGGCATATTAAGTCTCTTAATATATTCAATCATTTACTTCATGAGACTTCGGTAACGCGCAGAACACTTTCCTGCTATTTTTTTCTTTTTAATACAATGCCATGAAAACGTGGAAAAAATTTCTTGCAGAATTTACTTCGCGAGATAAATTGACCGCAATATTTGACCACAGAATTTATGGCACGTCGACGCTTTGTTTGCTTTACGACAATAGCGCGTTTGCCTTCTATCTCCCGTTACGTTTATACGTTTGTACGCGTACATAAATTAAATGACAAAATTGATAGGAAAACTTCCCGCAGACGTACGGTAAATTCGTGTCGCGAAATTAACGTGAATAAATATCAGCTGGACGATAAGGAAATTGAAGGCTAGCGAAATATATGTAGGCGCGGAAACGGTCCTCCCGACGCGTGAAATCCGCTTATGCTGAAATCATTGCTCGGCGATCTTAAATTCGCATGCATTAAGGCACGACCGTGGCGTTTCGATAACGGGACAAAAATAAAAGCGACGAGCTGCATATTCAGGTGGTTTTTTGCAGCGTCACGAGTCAATGACTTCATTTTTCCATCGCGCGAGTGGAACTCTCGGTGAAAGCTCTGCTCCACAGAAATCGAGAAAGAGAGAGAACGAGCTCCGAGAACGTGGACCGGGTTAATGTATCCCGAAAATAAAGAATCGCTTAAATCCCTCGGCGGCGCCGAAGTTTAATGCTCGTAAAGATTTGCGGAGGTTGCCGTTGTGGGAACACGAGGCGGAGCAAACACCAGGTCGACCGACGTCGGCGGTTTATATATCTGCCGGATATGGCATCCGTTTCCGTCTGAGATATAAACCGTGAAACGAGCTTGTCCTCGTGAATCTCATGGTGACGCGGCTGACAATGCCTCGGCGTTCTATCGACTCGGCATTCGGCAAAAAGTCAATGAATTATTAATGGGTGGACACACTCTCGCAACGGAAATCGACGGAAAGAAGAGCGCGAACCCGCGTGTGAACGAAGGGGCGGCCGAGGCCGAGATGTATTTTCAACGAGATGTTGTTCAGCTGAACTAATATTTTCGCAGAGTTTTCTTTATCGTGAAACTCGTGATATTAAATTCGGTTCCGGGGTGAGGCGGATATGCGCGTGTTTATCGGATTATTGCCGGCGATAATAGCAAATCCGTGTGCAGGCGGTACAAGCGAGACAGAAGAAGCAATTATTTATTGATTTCAAACGAACACTAAAGCGATTCCCCATTAAAGAATCGGCGTTTCCCGCCTGTGGGAGTACTGTCGCTGTTGCGGTAATTAAAGCGTTTATAATTACAGCGTATCAACCATTTGACGTCGCTCATTGTGGCCGAATAATGGAAAATACCGGGGTCGCAAAACCAAGATAAACGCCGTCGTAATTGCTTTCGCGTTACTCTCATGGGGGAACGTCCGCGTGCACTCACCCGAAATTTTCAAATTTATTCTGTGCAAGAGACCGCGCTGCCGAAATCCCGCTGCAATAGATTAATTCAGCGGAATTAACCCATCCAGTTGCCATAGAGGTATCTGCCTCTGAGTTATCGAAGAAACCAAAGATTCGTACCCCGTCACGTATCCGTATTACCTTCCATCAGTTCCAGCCGGGAATCACGTCATTAAAATGCAACGGCTAAGCGCATCAGCGTATGCCGCAGACAGTATGCGTTTACGGTTCCGGGCCACGTGTGCGCGCTCGCACCGAAATAAATTTGAATAAATCCCGAAAGTCCGAAATATAGGGCCGAGTCGTGCCCGAAAATCTTCGCCGTGGAACGGGATTCGCGGCACGGCGCGCGATAGTGATGGAGATTCGCGTGTCCGCAGAATCCGGATGGACCAGGTCGCCGTTGAGTTTTCCACGGTGCATCCCACGGGTCGCTTCGAAAGCGGACAAACGACGACAATCGATACAAACGCGGATGGCGTTTGCAATTGTTTCGCGTTAGGGGTTTCCGGCGCCTTGTGCGATTGCACGCGATCCATCCCGGATTCTATCCGCATCGGCGAGATTCGAGATCCGCGATGCCGCCAACGGCGAACAATGGGTCAAGAGTCCTTCGAGGCAACAGCTCACCGGCAACACAATGCCGACGCATAATTCGAGTGGCCCGCGGAATCTTACCGTGGCCCCTCTGGTATGCTTACGATTCCGGCAATAGAATTCTCCGCAGAATTAAGCCTCCCCGCGGATGCATAACGCTTAATGTTCGCTCGCACCTTAGCAATGCGCAGTGAATAACGAGCGAAGGCATTACGCGATATTTCTTCGTGTATGTGGCATTACATCGCGTTGCCCCGTTCTCGCGTACCCCCAATTCATTCGAGATTGAACTTGAGACTTGCTGCTTTCCGAGTTTACTTCTTCACCTTTCCTTTAGTTGACCAAAAAACGACGCCGAAGAGCGAACAATCTCTTAAAAGCGCAAATAGGAAACGCAAACGTCTCCCACCGGCTTCCTCTTTCTTCGTGTTACGTCATGTACGAGTCACAGATATTTTTTAACAATGACTCTTATGCATTTACAATATTATCTGTTTTATTATAATACGTTATACAACATATTAAACATACTGATATTATACGACTGCGTTTTTGCGGCGAAAATATAAAGAAGCATTAATTAGATTATTAAGAGGAGCGACTAGGTACCGAATTTTGTTACCTATGAAAAGATTCTGCAGCAAAGTTATTATTTATTAATAAATATTAGCATTTGTCTCTTGACATTAGTAGGCTTAACAGAGAGAAACTAGAACATAGGTAATCCGAAGTACTTTGTTTAAACTAAAGATTCTCTCGGTACGTCTCGCCGTAGGATTTAATCCATCCCTTTTTTCAGCAGCAGCAGTATCAATAGAAAGAGATCGTTCATATGTTTTTCAAGACGCAAGGAGTTTTTATTTCCACCGATCCCGTAATCCTATAATGCCTTCGGAATCCGCACGCGATTCCTTACGCTGGAAAACCTCTCGAAACTCACCGAAATGATTTTTCCCTCCATGTATCGCCATGAAAATCATTAGTCACATGTCAGACGGAACAAAAACAATCGTGGGAAGTATCCTCTCTCCATTAGGAGAGTTTTTAGGCGGTTCGCCGGGATAGAGGGGCGCTGGAAACTTACGGGTTCCATCGGTGAAAGTGAGGATGCTCTCTCTCCTACTTGCATCTTCTCACCTCTCACCCTGTGGGAGAGCTGAGCCCGGTCTCTCGCCATTTTCACGCCGTTCTGATAACACGATATCCACGCGGTCTGCAGTATATCACGCGCTCATCGCTCAGCTCGTTAACCCTGCTCGCAGCCCCGCGAAGAAGCGCTTACTTTTTCAGGAAAGCGCGTCGACGACGGCATCGATTTTAGATAAAGTCAACGAACTGGCACGAATTTCCGGCGCCAATAGCGGCCACAGAGGGGAACTCCGGATCACAAAGGGCACCGCGCACCCTGCTCTTTGTACAAATTAAGTAGCGACTGCTGGATCGACCACCGCGCAGCATCACCTGCGATCTGTCTCCAGTTTCTGTTTCTCCTCTCCTGTTTTTTCCTACTACCTCGCATTCGTTATCAACTGTCGAGCTGCTGCTGTAATCTATCAACTTCCACGACAAATAGTCGCGCTGTGCCGAGGCTTTTCGAAGAATATGTCGGGCCACCGAAAAAAAGGTATAGAAAGGAGTAACCAACCGTCCCGTAGGATGAATCAAATCTATTCCGTACCTTTACTTGAGGATAATAATGGACGAAGGGAGCCCATCGAGGGCGATGGAGTGAGCTGGCTGGATGGTGATTCTTTGCTACAGTGGCCAACGAGAGTTACGAGAAATACTGAATACGGTGACGCGATAGAAAAGATCGCTATGCGCAATGGATCGTCACGAATATCGATTCCATCTTTGAGAGAAAGAGGAAAAGAAGGTGACAGAAATTGTTTGCACACCACGTGGAAACGGAGATTGTAGTACGCGGATTGAATCTAATTTTATTTATGACAACGAGATAATGGAATTGTCTGATTATTTTCCGAGTGAAGGTGGAACGAGTAGATTTGTCGCTTACTTCGGGAACTTCCGTATCCAGGCAATTACGCTCACGTCACTAGCATCCGTTGTGCAACGTTCGTTATTTTATTTCGTGTCATTTTCCGCGGTTCCCTCATTGATCACCATCACGGCCACCGGGCCACGTCCCTTTACTCATTTACTTTATCACATCGTCAAATCATCCAGAAAGGATCTGATTGGAGTGCACGAGCGGTGCACCCCATCGATTCATCTACCGCGTCGCACAGCAACCGGAAGTGCATTCTGCAAAGTCTGAATTTCGCACTCAATTTGCAGGCGGAATTAAGCTCGTGCGAGAACAGTCGCGCGAGCGCGCGTGTTGTCACATCGTTATCATGAAATATTACGGCGGGCGCGCGCCGCAGAAATTGCGTCGCGATGCTGGTATATGACGAACATAAAAAAAGAAGAAAAAAAAACTAGAAAAAATAGAGCCGCGCAGGTATATAAAACCATGGACGACAGATCCTTTTATCCAGCGTTTACGTTCAAAACGGGTCGGCAGATACGGCCCGGAGCATCGGTCGACGATTTATTACATGTGCGAGATCAGCGGGCGCTAATTCTTCCCCTGCCATCAAATAATAATTACCGTCCCGCTCGCTAGTGCCCGCGCGATCAACGAGCGAACTCACGCGAACGATGCAGCGAGAAAAGCGGACAAATTGCTGGATGCGGGACGCCGTAAAGCCCGTTCCACGCGCTCCGAAATCCGAAATCGAGCGAATTGGAAGGGCGAATCTACGCTATTAATTCCTCTATTACTTTTCGATACAACATGGAGGACTTAATCTGAAAAATCATTCCCGTGCTATGCAATAAATAAAATTTCAAGGAGAACTCTATCGCGAGTTCGAGCGCCAATTACGCGCATCGTAGAACGGAATTTGTATGCCTCGAGGAAAATGTACAGGAAGGAAATTCACGTAAATGTAGTAAGTACACGAGCAAACAAAAAGACAGCATAGATAGCATAAATAGCGAGCGTACGCTCGTTTCTAGCAGAAAGAAGCATAACGATATGACTATTCCTCGTTGCTTCTCGAATTAGTTTGATGCAACGCAACTAGCTTCTCCCGTTCTTGATACCGTAAAGGAAAACAGTCAACGAATGTACCGAGTGCTGCAGAATGATTCGAAAACACTCTATATAATGAGAATAACAACGCATTGGTAAAAGCACTCGGCTGGCGCATTTGTTACGCGATATAAGTAGTTTGCTGAAACCGTTAAATTTATGTAACAGGTTTACATTCTGAGGACAAGCCTCGTCTGATTGTATTAGATTTTTATTTTGAACCCAGCGAAATTCTTCTTGATTTCTACATTTTCACAATGTGCTGGAATAATTAAATACTAAATGGCTTAGAACATACGTTTCTTTTGTTTAATATTTGAGCTTTATGAACATAGGTATTGCACATGTAAAAAAATCTTGAAAACGATGTCTTGAAGCGTGTAATACAAATGCTTCAATAATACTACACAGCTTTTTATAACAAATAATAATTTCTTAATCATTTATGAGTTTTATGATTAATATATTAAATATTTAATTATTGATTAAAGAATGTGTCCGTCGAAAGAATGAAATAAGTCATTGTTCTTCTATTTCATTGAATTTCAAAAAGATTACAGATTGCTGTCACTTCAGAGTCGAGCACGAGAGAAGTCTGCTTAAACATTCATGACAAGTATACCTATATTTCCATGACTAAAAACTTCCTCTAGGAAGCGGTTACTTTCCAATTTAATTTAGATTTAACTTGAACAGTCTCTTTATTTACGCGTAGTTCACAACAATGTTGCATCAAATTAGCATTAATTACTGTGATATTATAATAGCAACTATATAATTGCATACTGCACAGTTATAACTTATAGAATACATTATATACATAAACCAATTGACATATAAAGACAACACATGAAATAAAGTTCAAGGCTTTACTTGTTAAAAGGAGTTAAAAATTTAATTTGAGAGGGAGCTTTTTTTAATAATGCACTTATTCGTTGTAATCCTCGTATTACGCTTTTCCAAAAGACGGCCGCTTTCAGAAGCGATTACATTAATCGAATAGTATTTAATCCGTTATACGAATAGGATTTTTTTATTGAAATTTCGGTCGCAGGTGCGGCGGTAGCAATACTAACAAAGATACCGTGCTGCTGCAATCTTCCTTTTGCCAGCCTCGCAAATACCCGAGCTTATCGACTCCGACCGATAAATTGGCGAACGAATACGAGAGAAAAAGGGGCGGGTAATGGATTTCCTAAGGATACCGAACGATGAAGAGGAAGAAATTGAAGCCTCGATTTGATTAACGTCGCTCTTTCGACACCTCTATGCACACCGTAATATCATTCTCAATAAGAAGATAATCATCGTCATTTGGCGAGAGTCACGTCTGTTTTGCTAGAATTAAAATTGAAGGATAGAATAATATTTAAAAATTCGATCAAACATAATCGCAAATTGTTTGACGCTGTTGACCTTTTATTCACACACATCTATATACTCAAGAAATCTTTTCATATGCGTTTACGTCGCAGGTTCCGGATATTCGGGAGGTAATTAATTTCTGCTTTGTGAAACAAAATTGCTCAATAAAGAGAAGAGAGCAACCGACGCGCAAATAGTCAGAAACGACAAAAGAAAGGAAATTACACTTTCCTAACATGAATAAATTTCGCTTTAAACGCTTCAACTTTTTCCCGTTATTTATTTTTTGATGCAAGGAGACAATTTTATCCATGGAGGAGAAAGAGGAAGCCGAAATGAAGTAGAGAAAAATTTAATTTAGAGTAAAAATTAATAATTTTCAGTTTCCAATCAAACTTATCTTACTGTTCCATTATACAATATGATAATTTTCCGTTTCTGAAATAATTACGATCTTCGTGCTCCGAAAAGCGTAATTAATATCCCAATTGATGTTAATTAACTTTAAAATGTAAAAAATATCTGAAAAGTACATGAAACATGCAGTTAATTAATCCTAAGCGTCGATTATTAATTTCTGGGTTAAGCTGCAATGAAAATTTTACAGATATAATCTTTGGAGCCAATCACTCCAATAGCGGCGAGAGCTAAAAGTTGATAGGTTTTGCCTTTGCCACGTGACACGCTTCGGATGGTTGATCGCAAAGTTTTTCGATTACAGGACAGGACGATATTAAGAGAATAGCTATCTATACTCCCGAAGATGGGAAACTGATAATGAACTGTCCAGGATGTGAGGCTACAAGATGGCCCGGAGGGCAAGTGCCAGCAGCTCGCAGAGTCTTCCGGTAAGTATTATTAGTATTATCGCTCCCGATTGAACAGTTCAATTATAATTATTAGATAAACGAAACTCTGGATTTCAATATACGTGATAAAAAGTTAATATAATTTTAATACCTAAATAATCGGAAGAAGGAGATCGAGAGATTTGTACGAAGCATTGAAGTAATAATGGGATATAATGCGGAAGTGACATTCCCTACAAAACGTATTTTCATTGCGTTTAATCTTGCCATTAAGTTAGACGTGATTGATATTTTCTCGCGCTCGGCTTAGTTAATGAAGTAATCAGCGCTATATAAATGGATGGTGCGGCGTATCTGAAATCATCGCCAAATATTTAATCGGTTCGACGCATAGGGCAACATTTTGGCGGTGTAATTACAATTTGTATCGAGTTAGTGTAATGTACCGTACAGCAGTAGCAGCAACAATTATAACACCGCGTTCAAATCAATTTAACACGCAGCTTGATAATATGTCGATCGATAATTCGTCATGTTATTGCACGCAGATTACGAATGGTGACAGTGGCACCTGCTGCGTTCCTCGCTATTACGTGCATCGCCAGCGTCGGCGTTACCCTAGCCCTTGCTTTTCTGGCCTTCAATCTTCACTTTCGGAAGCACAAGTAAGCTCGACATTTGATGCAAGCAACGTACGTAGCTGCTATATAATCGATAAAATACGTACAAGATATTACATCATTATATATTCTTTAATGTAAATATATTTCGTGGATATTTATCGTTCTACTCTTTCTGGAAAAAAATGAATACGATTATGTTATTTTAGTTGTAAGTGTAAAGTAGTATAAAATTATGCGAAAAGAGTGAGAAAAAGAGAGGGGAATGGGAGACAGAAAGCAACAGTAGATGAAGATAACTCACACGCGTGGGAACAAACTTGCTAGCCACAAATCTGTATGCAAGTCGTCATGATAGATCACTCAAGTCCATTATTCCTGGATATTGGCAGAAGCATAAAACTTTCAAGCCCGAGGCTGAATAATATGGCAGCCGTTGGTTGCGGCCTGGTCTACGGCGCTGTTATACTTTTGGGACTGGACGACGCCACGCTGCCCGACAGCGACGGTTATTATCCTACGGTGTGCAAGGTGAATATTAATAATCGATATTATTATTTGCGCTAATTTCGCTACATAATGTTTCCTACTATCTCTAATATCCAATATGCAAAATGTGATGCAAAGTTGGACGGATTGAGCCTTATTATTAAGTCGGTGTACAGGATCTTATGTTGAAAACACATTTTTCTAGTTGGACTTCAAAAATCTTTTTAAGAGAAATTATTAGAATTGATGACTTAAAATGCCTAATTCTTTAATACGTGATTTAATTTAATGTAACACATAATGATAATGATGCAGTTGTATAACACATTGGCCGAATAATAACGTAATGCAAACATATGATTATTACTAGAAAGTATAGAATAGAAAACATATGATTATTATTAGAAATATAATAATTACAATATTTCTCTCGGCAATTAAAACTGTTTTGTTCAATACTGCGCACGAACACACACGAAACGTGTATTTTTACTTAAAAATAAAAAGACTAAAAATCCACTGAGCGAAAGACAAGAATTAATGCAAGCGTCGCACGTCTACAGGCAAGAGTATACCTGTTATCAGCCGGCTTCTCTTTGGCTTTTGGCTCGATGTTCACAAAGACGTATCGGGTACACAGGATCTTCACCAGAAGCCGCAGTGGGGTCGTCAAGAACAAGGTTGGCCATGAGAACAATAATTTTCCACGTACATACATGATCAAATGTGAAACCAATATTTATATCTAAAATAGGAGGAGGAAGACAAAAGACAGAGAGAGAAAACTTTCAAAATATCGACTGCTAGCCACATAAATCGCACTTATCGTTTTGTACTTTTCAGCTGCTGCAAGATACCCAGCTGATATTTTTAATCTGCATGCTTTTGGTGATCGACGTCGTTGTGGTGACCCTGTGGGTAATCCTGGACCCGATGCAACGTCACCTGCAAAATCTGACTTTGGAGATCAGTCCGCAGGACCGAGGGGTCGTCTATCAGCCCCAGGTAATCGGCGCAAAGAGGAGAACACTCATTCTCGCCCCGTATCGAGCGAAGCCACAGCGGGCAGCGGTGGCTAAATGTCACGGTTACGCCGCGGTAATTACCATTAACGAGTCATAGCCAATTAACTCGTGTCTTTATTTGCCGTTACAGGTGGAGGTGTGCCGTTCGCAGCACACGAACGGCTGGTTAGGCGCTCTCTACGTTTACAAAGGTTTATTACTCGTAGTCGGAGTCTACATGGCCTGGGAAACGAGGTGAGCACCTGGATAAAGACGTTTCGAAGTCCGTGGACTCTCTAAAGCAGGCCGGCTCCCCGGATAATAGAGATAATCCGCTGCATATTTTATGCCGCTTCGAGAGCAAACCAGACATTAATTTCTCGCTTACATATACATGTATAACTGTAATCCCCGCGGGAGGCTTCGCGGTAATAATCTCGTCTTCCTTATCGCCTCCTCCCAAAATCTCGAGATCGGCTTCCGATAGATAAAATCATCTGCTGTATTTCCACATGCGCATCCTGCGGAGAGAGTTAAGTCAGCCACCCTCTGGCGCGCGGCTTGAAATCGTATCGGTGCCACGCTAATCAACGCACGGAGGTAATACAGTACACGAGTGAATCGCTGATGATTTCAGGCACGTAAAGATTCCAGCCCTAAACGACTCGCAATACATCGGTATGAGCGTGTACTTCGTAGTAATTACGTCGGGTATCGTCGTAGTGCTAGCCAACCTGATGCCCGATCGCGCGACCTTGGCCTTCGTCACGATCACTGCCCTGATCCTGGCTTCGACAACGGCGACCCTGGCACTGCTCTTCCTGCCGCAATTGGCGAACATCCTGGGGGGCGAGAGGGCCGACCCGGTCATACAGAGCCTCGGCCTCAAGATTGAATGTAACACGCGCAGATTCGTCACCGACGACAAACGGTAAGTGACCGGAGGCAGCTCGTTCTCGGCGTAGAAGCGGGGAAAATGGAAAATTAAGAGAGCAATGAGAGCGACAGTAAAGCACAATGGCATCGTTCAGCGCGGCGATAAAGGGAGTTCCCGCTACGGGGTTAATCGGTCTGGCGGATCGACAATGTTCGCTTATCTAGCGTCTACGCGCTGGAATTTCCTCGCATTTCTTCGGAATATCGGGAGAAAAATTATATCCTGTCGATTTCCCGACAGCAGACGCGTTTGTGGCACAGACGGTAATTCGCAAACGTAAGCGCGACTGAGTTGCCAAGTTACGTGGAATGATCACGTTATTTGCTTTTAACATGAGTCGAGAGAATTGTTTCAGATTTTCGTCACTTCAACTCAATCTTCGTCTGTTGCATGTCTTTTTAACCCTTTCGCTTCTAACATTGACACTACGGTTGTCATCCGTGAAATAGTCTGTGTTAATACTGTTTCTATATAAATTTTATTTTGATTTTATGTTTGGAGATTTATAATATAATGAGAGTTAAAACAATAAGAGATTTTATTACTCAGTCACGTAATACTAGTGGTCTATATTGCCGTATAATCGGCGCTGCGTAGCGAAAGGGTTGAAACAGTATTTACGTATTCTTTATGTACTGACGTGAATGATAACTTTAACTGCGTCTATAAAATGATGTCTGCATAAAGACGAAGCACAAACAGTCGATGTTTGCGTTAAGAAGTTGGCTCGAGATACCGTGCACTTTAGCGTTCCTTTGAAAATAGTCGAATTTTGTCGACAGAGAGCTACAGTATCGCGTGGAGGTGCAAAACCGAGTTTATCGTCGTGAGATGGCACAGCTGGAACTGGAATTGGCCAGATTGGAGAAGCAACTGGCGCAAGAGCCGGTAGAGCCATCGCGCACTTCATCAAGCGCCTCGATCCCACAACGAAATCCAAGCATCGGAGGTGGTTTGCCTCTGTTATTGCTCAGTGTTCTGCCGCCGGTTATCCCACGTGCCAGCTGGCCCTCCGCAGATTCGTCCGGTAAGCGTAATTCGACGTTACGATATTGAGAGATTCGCCGTGCAAGGACGAGCGCCCTTTTAATCTGTGAAACACTTAAATGTACTTTGAAAATTCTTGTCCTTTGCTTGTTAAATTAATTTCTCAAAACACAACAGTCAGACGGATCTGTCGAAAAGTTTGGTTCGATTTTTGCATCAAATTTTACTTTATTGCATTCAGGAGAAACAAATTATTCATCAATCAAGTAATCCACCATCTGATTAGACATTATTGTCTGTGATATAGACAACATTGTTGCCTGTGTTACATCTATGTGGCGTCAGTTATTGAAAATCGAACCAAACTTTTCGACCGACCCAATAACAACGAAGTTACCGCGAACGTTCTTATAAATTATCAAGGAGATAAGATGGCATCGATCAATTACCAACATAGTATCATATCGCGATACGAAACGGTGGATCGACTTTTATTAGCCTGAAGTAAAAAGTTAAGATTTGTATCGATTCTGTGAAAGTGCGACCGACAAACACATTTTTCCTTCAAATCAATTATTTATACAGAGAAAAACCAGAAGATTTGAACGCGATAAATAGAACAATATCTGAACGGGATATATGGGATATACGGGAGACAAGGGAGAAAGACAGAAATACATACGCGCGCCGAAACTTGCACGACGAAGCTTCACTGACGGGAGAGAAGGAAGGAATCATAAGTATTAATACTTTTCTCACTCTGTCATTTTTTCGATCGATCAGATGTCCCAGAGAGGTGACAGAAAAATCCCTTTATTGCACGTAATTGCCTGAAAAAAACGTTCACCATGTTCGAAAGAAAGTTGTTATAGAAGACGTTATAGTGTAGAAAAAAAGAAGAGACACCCCGCTCAAACCTTGTTCGAAGTTTCTCCTGCGCATTGAGTTGATTTGTGACTTTCGCGAATTAGATCTCTGACGAGGCATTCGTCTCTTTGAAAGAAAAAAGAAGACACGACCACATGCATGCGCAAGCTTAGCGTTCGAGTTTCACAGTTCGACGTCTCTAAAATCTCTGCGGAGACTTCCATCATAGTTAATTATTCAATGTAAAAGTTTTTGATGCGACAATTCTGTATTCACGTAACTTTGTACTTAGTGCAGCGAAAAAGAGTCAGAGGGAAAGAGAGTCTCAACAAAACAAAGTAGTGGTGGACACAATCCTCTTTTATATAGCTTTAGAAGTACTAGACACGATCTGCAGTTGTACAAAGCCATGTCAACTAGTTTTAGGTGTCCAGTTGCGCAGAAGTAAATTTCCCCTTCCACTCGTTTTAATTAATTCATCTTTTATAGGGTGCAGGGACGAAATGCTCAATTATTGTTCATTTACATCGTCGCGGAGCGCGGTCGCGAGACGCGCGTACGCGTCATAATTGATTTATTTATCCCCGCCACGGTTTACGCGCACGTTAACAAAAGGGTACCATCGTTGAAAATCTGAGTGTATCATTTGCGGTGCAAATATCGCATATTTCATTCGCGGAATATCCGCTTTTGACTGTCGTGCACCACGCGCATATATTTACGCTTCGATAATTCATCGGTCGCACAGGCATGCTTGTACAAGATGGTTATATCGAGTATTCCCGTGTCCTGTGTGAAGCAATTATCCTTCGCATCAACTTGATCGCGATCACGGGAACATCATCCGGTATTATCGGCGGGCAAGTGCTCGCAAGAGCGCGGTTGATGTGTTTCTGATATATCGATTGGCCCGCGTTACATACTTGCATCTCCGAAATCCCGAATCCCTTTGATAAGTCCGGACAATTCCGCACACGGATATGTACATGTACGCGTCGAGTGCGAATCCACACGCCGGCTGCACGTTCCACCCCAATATTTCTGAATGTCTACCATGATCGGATCGAGAGCGAGGTCAAAGGCTGCGCGTCGTTTGCATCTGTGCATGCACACGGTGGTGTCCCATCTCCATCGCGGAATAGCTGACTCTCAGATGCTGCAGAGAAATGTCAAAACCGTGCTTTCTTCAAAGAAAATTTAATGATCTAATCTCGAAGCCATCTACATTCTCAACTGGACCTTTAAATGAATTTCATTCTTCGAGATCTTTGTGCTGGGTACAAGATAATCCAGAAATTGAACATTTTCAGGAAATGATGACACGATTTTCATGTAGAAAATATTGGTCACGGAAAGTCACGCTTGACAGACGATTGTAGCAGGCTGGTTGAAAATTTAAATTGCGTTTTTATCCATTTTTATTACTTTTGTATTTCCATGTAATTTATAATCTCAATTCTAACAGACTTTGAATCTTTAGATAATTACAGCAGAAATTTCGAACAATGTAATATAAAAAACATATTTCAATTTGTTAGTCCAAAAACGTGCATAATTGGGAAAGAAATATTTATATAATTCTATAAGTTTACAGTGTTTTACTACCATGAGGAAATGTAAGCACCTTCTTCCTCCTCTATCAAGACAATTTTCATTTCGGATTGATAGAGACTAGAACAGGAATATATAAAATATTATTCATCCGCGCAGATCCTCGTGAAATTATCGTAATAGAGATGGAAAAGTTCCTTTCGAATATTGTGCGAATGTTTCCAGCCGTGGATCATGACTCGCATAAATGTCGTTTAAATTCGTACGTGCTTTCGCTTCCGCGGAACCTACGTCCCAGCGGCTAGGTCAGACCTCAATGAAGCGTGTCCATCATAATGATCGCACGACGTATAATGGGGTTTCGCGTCATGTACGAGTCTGGATCTTGTTGAAATTAGGCATACGCCGCGGCACCGTAGCATTTAGCAGCCAACCGGATCTGGAGCCGGGCGATCCCAGACAAAGCCTGGCCGACCTTTACAAGCTGCACCGTCGCCGGGAGACCGAGGGACCGAACCGCCTGGGAGTTTTTCAACGACTCTTCAGCCTCTTCGGCAGCAGACCGAGTAGCAGGAAAACCTCCACCGCGTCGTTCACCGGTAAGAAGGCGTCGAGGAATAAAAGAATAAAAGCGTTTCAGAGCTGAAGGTAGTGTGATAGACACGATTTAGCTGTACATGTATACTACGACGTCAGAGACGAGGAAATTTCTCTCGCAAAAGAGCATTCTTGTGAAGCCGGCCGCGCGACGACGACGGAAGATTTAAAGTAAGGATATCAAATTGAAAAGTAGTACCGTCCGCGTGATTATCAGTATAATCTGCATTTTTGCATTCAATCGTTCCCATGAGGAAATGCTTACGCTTTTAAAAAATAAATGCAAATTAAATTTCGACCTCATTTCTACATTACAGTTTACGATTATGCGTGAATTGATGGGGGAGAATATCACGTCATACATCATCTCGTATTACGTAACACGTAACATGATAAAATTGATTTTAGTGAACATGGTTTATATTTCCTTCTCGGTTCTCCAATTTCCTATAATTCATATGTTCATGTATTTAACGTTTATATTGTGCGGCTACAATTATCCACTCGTATTATCTTCATTAGGGGTCGCATCAGCGCTTCGAGTCCACATGGGTTACATCGCTGGTTTAGTGCCTGGTGCGAGGGCTGCTTCTACTTGCCAGGTAGATGCCCAAGGCTCTCACTCGCCTCATGCACGATGCGGTTCAGGACCAATAATTAGTATTACTAGTGAGGAAGACCGTAGATTGAGTCTAGGGCTACGTCGCAAGGAAAGCAGCGAGCCTAGAGTAAATTTCAGCTTGCCACCACGTGAGTGAGCTGTCCCTTAATTTTAACATGTTATCTTAATTAAATATCTCTTTTTTTGGTCAAATGCCTTTGCGTAGGATACCAAATGTTAAAGCAAGTTTATCATTCTTGTAAATTAAAATTTGACATTAAATTTCGATGAAGAAATTGTGTTATCGAAAAGAGCTATTTCATTTATTGCACGATGCGCATAAATATGAAAAAGTCTGAAAATTTCCTTTCATTCGGATTTTACTACTTCTCTTAATTACTGTGATGAAGGCATAAAAACTTGTTCCAGAGGTGAGCACGAGTCAGTCGTCGTCCCGAGAGAAAATACGCGGTTCGCCCCGGTTTCCCCATCGAATAATCCCAACGAACAGTTTGAGTGCCATCGCGCAAGGTACATCGATCCCGAGACCACATCGTTGGCACTCAATGGAAGACGCGTCGAAATCGAAAATCACTAAAACATCCCGTGGCTCCTGCAGCCCTAATTCCGACGTATGGGCCACGAGTGAGGTCGGGGTTCCTTTCAGCGAGCTGGCCAATACCGTCAGAGGTAGGAAACCACCTGATTCCCTGCCTTTGACCATCACCGTAGACTCGAAAATGAGCCCAGTCGATACTAGATTGGCCAGTGATCTGAGGAAGCTGTTCCGGGAGAACGACAGCCAAGATCCAGTCAGCCCCGCCGAATACGAACTGAAAGCGAATGGCTCGAGTTCGTCATCCTCTTCGTCCCCGAAGATAATCGGTATCGGTGATTCCGTGCCCTTAAAGAACGATTCCACCCTCGAGACTTGGCGTGGAACTGGTTCGAACTTTCGTCAAGAGCCGAGTTCCCATCCGTCAAGTCCAGTCATCTCCGTGGTTGACACAGATAATCCAGGGGAGGCAGCCAGCACCGATGTTGACGGTCACACCGCGGGTGTCTCTTGCGAGGAGAAGAGACCGACTACTGTGTAGCGTAACAGTGTGCAAACGTGATCGTGACGAGCCTCTGCTGAGTGATAAAGTCATCATTTCAGATAGACGATATTGTCGGAGACTACGTCCAAACTCTACGTTGATTTTCTCGTGTTCCACTCGCAACACTTTGACGTTTTTTCGAAAGTGGGACGGCGAATCTATCAAAATTCGTAATTACCGTAGCCCGCTTAGACAATCCAGAGATCAAATTAAAAGTCGCATCTGTTTAGATGTTACGTGTGATAGACAGAAAAAGATCATCATGCAGTATAATATTATCACCAAACTAACAAACTACTTAGAGACACACTATGGGCTTGCAACACTATGATATGTCTCTGCAAAAGTCCATCTACGTGTAACTCATGAAAATTATGATAACATTAAATTATAGCGTCAAACGTTAGATAGCTTCACATCGACATTTCAAAAATCGGCTAGATCTCTCGATAGTTAATTCATAATGATGAAATAGCGATAACGTTGTTTATTAGGAATTGATATTATAATCGGTTATTCACGAGGCATAATAAATTGAGCGGTGAATCGGAAACTGTGCAGTGGAACGCTACAAAATCGACACTGTCAATGCAATATAGATCAACAAAAGGAACAAAAGGACAATATAAACATTCGGCTCAACTTAACACGAGAGTTATAACGTTGTTCGTGCCCGAATCAATAAATATGATGCGTGTCGTGATCATGCGATGAACCCGCAAAGTGGCGTACGTGTGAATGCAGGTTTCTTGCCCGTAATGCCTAGACCGCGAGGATCATGGACCAATCGCGATGTAATCTTAATCGTGTGTGTTCGTTAGTAACTGTGCCAAAGAAAAGTAAATAGCACCCGTAAGAGTACGCACCGTTTGTCTTAATGGATCATAAAAGGGACCAACATTTGCGATATTCTTACTTTCAAGTGTTTTCTCTCGCGCGAAATAATTTGGATCCTCTTGGCCCTGATTTAAGGGGGGAGCCTGCTTTAGAACGCTGAAAATAAGGTATATTTTACGAATTGTTTTTGGAGAAACTATACAGCGGATCATTATAAAACTTTGATGCATTTATTGGTACATGTTTAAAGATAAACAAAATTATTTTTTTATTTGAATATATCGCTTGTAGAGGTCGTCCTGGAGAAATCTTAGTGCAGCCGCGTCGCCGGCATTGCAAATTGGTGAGCATTCTCCTGCCTCCAAATTTCGTCTAAACTGAAAAATTGAAATATATTCTCGTTATTTATGAATTCTCATCGTCGATGAACCAAAGAGAGAAGAAAAAAGTTGAAAAGTGCCAAAATGGTGGAGCTTAGAACACAAAAGTACGATTTTTAGGCAAAGTTGTTGAACTTTTTCATGCAAAAGTAATTGTTTAACTTAATGTTTTTATGAATATTAAAGGTTCATCGACGATGGGAATTCATAAATAACAAGAAAATATTTCAATTTTTCAATTTGGATGAAATTTGGAGGCAGGAGAATGCTCACCAATTTACAATGCCGGCTGCACTAAGATGCCTCCAGGACGACCTCTACAGGCGATATATTCAAATCAAAAAATAATTTTTTTATCTTTAAACATGTACTAATAAATGCATCAAAGTTTTATAATGATCCGCTGTATAGTTTCTCCAAAAAAAATTCGTAAAATTATACCTTATTTTCAACGTTCTAAAGCAGGCTCCCCCCTTAAGTTGGAAAGATTATGTCTCCGAAGAAAAGCATTAAAATGCATTTAAAAATGCATATAATGCATTAAAAGCTTTTACCATGCCTATTAAAAATTAAGAAAAATTATGGAAATAAAAATAAAAACGCCAGTTCTTTTGAGAATTCACAATTTCAACTCATGATTAATTATGCTTAGTCTGAGGGCAGGATATTTCCCTGATTGATTAAGAACTCCAAATATTTTGAAAGACAAACTACAAGTACGCTTACGGGGACTACAAATCAAAGTGTTCAGTGCCCTAAACCTTTTCTCTAGTACCTGCGCACATGTGCAATGAAAATATATCTGCTCGAAGTGATTTAAAAATAAGGAACTCGCCACGTTTTGTTTGTAAAACGTGAACACATTGAAACGTACCGATATTTTCATGCCACTGAACATTAACGTATATGCGTATAAATATGTAGATAAAACCAAAAGTGGCAAGGATATGTCTCTGCGAAGGAATCTCCATTGGAAATCTGGCTATCCGACTCATTTCGTAACTCGGGTATCTCGATGTGTCAATCATTAAAGCTCTATTGACTAAGCAATAATCAGCATTGTCTGTGCAAATATGAATGATGTAATAAAGAACTATATATTCTATCCATCTTATCGTATTGAACATTGTTATCCATATCCATCTCACAATTTATACTGTGCATGCATAATAGATATTTAATCAAAGAATATAATACACTAATCTGTAAAATAAAAAAATTATATATATTATTTTATAATTTCTATTTGTTTATTCGGATTTTTATTAAAATATTTATATGTATTAAACATAATACATTTACATTATGATCACACTTTTAGCATTAATATTAATTACATATAACGTTTTCTTATGCATAGATGTATCGTGCGAAAAAAATTTACAATTCTCCAGATAGTGCAAAAAAAGAAAATACAAAATTTTTACAATAGGATAAATTCAATTATCAAAATCATTCAAAACATTTATCATGTTTTCTAATCATTTATAATTGTTTTCTATTTCTATCCAATTGATCTATAAATACGTAAACTAATAATATGCTACATGTGAAAAAGATGAACTTAATTGCCATTAATATTCATAACTTAACATTTTATAATAACAAGTAACAATTGAGCGTGTATATTATACAGACTTATAAATAAGAATTAATATAACAATGAATTTAGTATATTACAGAACTGTTTTCCTTTATCCCCCGCAACTATATCACCGCCTGAAACAATCAACATCTATCTTGGTAAATCGATAACGCTACTTCTACTTTCTACTTCTCTATATGACGGATATCAACTTACGTTAAGTTTCTCTAGGATTGCTTCCGCCGGCTTATCTCGTTTCACGGTCTCTCTTGAATTATCTTCGACAACGCTTCGTTTATCCTTCTCCGGATTGGCATTTCTCTCGGGAGTTTTCTGGGCATTTCTCGCTTCTATTCTCTTGCGATTCAGGAAAGCCATACCGTGCACCCTCAGATGCTTGTCCACCGCAGCTTTGTCCTCGAAAACTGCCATACAGACATGGCATTGATTGGCCACCGTCGTTTTCCCTGCCGCTTCCGAGTCGCCGTCAGTGTCAGGAGCGTACGAGGGATTTTGGCTCATATAAATAATAGGATCCTCTATCCCATGGAAAGCTTTGAGATGCATCTGCAAGCTAGGCGCGACCACGAAGTTCTCGCCACATTCCAGGCATATGAGGTAATGGCCTTTTAATCGGTGATTCGCAGCGATGTGCTCTCTCAGATCGGACATATCTGTGCACCGTTGATCGCATCTCTTACACTTGAAATTACCTTCGCCATCTTCCGCCGTTTCTCGTTCCACGCACAATCCCATAGGCACACTCAAGTCCACGTACTTCTTCGGTGTCCACCGACGTTTTTTCTTGGACGCAAATAAAGTGCTGTCGGATTTCCGCTTCTTACTGCTGGTAAGATGCTGCTTGTAACCGCCGTTGATAAAATCGGGTGAAATCCGCTGCAACTGCGGAGAAATTATCGCCAACTTGCACTCATCCGAGTGCTTCTCCCGGAAATGTGTCCGCACTACGGACCACGAAGTGTTGATCTGTTCACCACACAAGTGGCAAAGGTAATCGACATCCTCTTCCTGCATATCTGTTGGCCCGTGTATAGCGATGTGTCCTTTCGCTTTGTCATTTCTGCAAACGGAAGATCTTGCAACGTCCCTTGATCTATCAGCCGGATTCTCAGCTTTCGTAGGTTTAAGCAAATATTGCGGAATTCTGGCGAGCGGCGGCGGTTCCGGGATGGATGCTAGAAGGCTACGGTTTTCATCCTTCATCTGTAAGTCGCACTGCTCGGTGACAACGAGCGGCTCGATATCGGGTTTACATATCTTCCTAATGTCAACTACCTTTATACGACCATCTGTGTTTGCTTTAGAGACCGAATCGGAATTTGAAACGCTTTTACTCGATTCGAGCGGCGAGTGAACATCATTCGTTTCCCTTGATGGAGATTTTTCAGATTTTGCAACGTGCAAAGCAGTTGATTCGTTATTACTTTTAGCATTTGTTGTCTCTTTGTTGATATCAGGTTTAATGTTGTCCGTTTCTATTGCTTCTTTCGCATGTTCACGTAGCAGATTTCCACTATCAGGTTTCGTTACTTCAGTTTGAAGACTTAATTCCTCTTTTGTTTCAATTTTCGCAGTTGTCTTGTTAGATTCAGATCGCTTTAGATCAACTATCGATCGAACATTGAGAATTTTTGGTAACAGTTCTATTTTCTCCTTATCAATTTTTTCCGCCGTTTGTGAATTTTCGTCAACAAATTCCTCGGTTTTTACAGGCTTCGTGTCTTCCTGTGAATCTTGAGAGACACACGCGAACGTTTCTGAAGTAATGGTCTCAGTAGTCACGATTTTCGGTACTATTATATCGGCGCGTATAGGCGCGCTTAAAGTCTTGTTTGTCTTTGCAAATAACTTTGTGTATTTTTTCCCGTAAATTAAAGTCAATGCTTCCTTGCTAATGAGCATTGGCAAACGAAACAAGTGCACATTTCGTAAATGAGCGTTTAATAGTGATGTCATATGTTTATTTTCTACAACTGTCAACGGACAGAGGGGACACTTGAACCATATTAACTTGCGAATTCCATAAAAGTCCTCCAAGTACGACATGTAGTCATCGTATCGCATAATTATGCCGGTCAGTCTGCATATAACCAGTCGTATCACCGAATTTTGCTCTGATACAGGTGAATGCATCTGCGCATGCTTTTTATACTCGCCATGTGAGGAGAATACTTTAAAACAAGTCTCGCAAGCGATCTTCGTATTGCTGTGCATAATGATGAAGTGTCTAGCAACTGATTCCATATCCCTGAAGCCGTCTATTTCACAAATTTTGCACGCAAATACGCGCTTCTTCAGTGCATGTAAGCAAACGGTCCATACGTGAGCTTCCAAAGATTTTTCAGATGTGAAGTTAAGACGGCAATCTGGACAAACGTAAGGTTCCCTCTTCTTGTGGAAGTTTTGGTGCGCGACAAACTGCACCATGTTATCTTGGCAAGAGCGGCACTCGTGACAAACGTATTTATAGCAAGTACAGTAAATATCATCATTCTTAGGTAATTTCGAAAATCCAACAATATACGATTGAGGTTTCATCAACTTGTCACACGTTGAACACAAATTCTTTGATAGCTCTGATTCCCATTCGTTCAGCATTGCATCATCATCATCATCATCATCATCCTTATCGTTCGTTGTTATATTTTGATCGCACTTCTGAAAGTTCTCGTCTAATATACGCCGCATAGTATTGATGGCTCTTAACTTCTCGTTGAGGATGTGGCCCGGTATGAAATTCAAAACTTTCTCTGTCTCTTCAGTAGCCTGTTGCAAATGGTCTATTCGTTTCTTCAATTCGAGATTATTCAAATGCTGAAACTCAATAATCATTTCTTGCCGCAGCTTAAATATTGTGTCACATATATTTCGATTAAGGCCTTTTATGTTATAATTTGCTACGTTTGTGTCCATGTAAAGATCTCCATTTTCTTGCTCGACTAGCGATATCTTCTCCAAGAAATGTGTCTTCGAAAGCCACTTCGGAGGCGTTACGGAGATTAATTTTGATGTAATCGAATTTTTCCTAACGAACGACTCATTGCTGAGTACCTCGAAAGAGGATGGTGGTGACATTGCATAGGGGAGGTTGCTGTGAAATGAAGTCGCTTGCTTCGTATCAACCTTCGCATCAACAATTTCAAGTTCGTTAGAATCGATAGGTATTGAAGTGTTCAAGGCATTGCGTAGAACCGATACATTAGAAGAATACGATGACGATGACATTAAATAGGGGACGTTGTGAAGTGAAGTCGCTTGCTTCATATCAACAATTTCAGGTTCGTCAGAATCGATAGGGATTGAAGTGTTCAAGGCATGTAGCACCGATACATTAGAAGAATTTTCCGAATGCTTTGTAACATTTTTTGCAGATTTCGTAAGATACTTCTTGCTGTTTACTTGCATGATTTTATCATCCATTTGCTTCTTTTTGGTATTAATGGAATTACACGTTACTTGTGATAGCGTATCATCGTCTGTTCTGCTGTTACCTAACGACGATGTCCTCGATTGTTTTTCTATACTCTTGCTACGAGCAATCCTATCCGCGAGCGGGCGTGAATCCTGTTCCATGTGGATCAGTTTCTCATTGAAAACAAGATGAGATGGAATTTCACCAATTCTCGATATAACATCTGCATCATTTGGGCTTTGAACGGCTAGTACCTTACTAAATTTACGTTTATTGGAACTATTATTTTTTATTAAACTCTGTAGATTTTGCTCTGAATTAAACTTGGACAATACCTGCTTTTTGGAAGAAAACGGGATATCTATCTTAACTGGACTATCTAATCTTTCATTAGCTTCTACTGCAGATTCATCGACGCTGTTCTCTACAGTCTCCTTTAGGAGTGATCGTACTCTCTGTTGCTGCACATTACTTTTGGACGAATGTTTAACAAGTTTTTTATTGGAATATTTTACTATAACGGTATTTCCAGATTTTGCATCTGTTTCGGGTAAACTGAGAGTTTTCTGAAGCGGAATTTTTCTCTTGTTACACATTTTATCTTTATTCTTAACATCCTTTGCATCTGTTTCAGGCAAACTGAGATTTTTCTGAGGCGGAATTTTACTCTTGTTACACATTTTATCTTTATTCTTAACATCCTTTGCATCTGTTTCAGGCAAACTGAGATTTTTATGAGGCGGAATTTTTCTCTTGTTACTCATTTTATCTTTATTCTTAACGTTGGTTGAGCATTTCTTGGATACTACGTATGACGGTTCTGTTTCCGGTTCTACTGGTAATTCCGATTCTATTGATAGTTCCGGTTCTACTACTAGTTTCGATTTCACTAATGATTCCGGTTCCACTGATGATTCCGATTCAAAATAATGCGGAATCATAGAACCACAATCCACGAAAGCGATATCGTTTGACATACACGGATTATCTTCGTTCTCTGTCACATTCTTGTCGGAGATGTGTGTATCTTTAGTGTCGTCAAATTCATCAGCAGGACTCTTGCTAACGTCAGTGCCAAGAGAGATGAAATGCGTAAATTGATTTGTCGTTGATTTCTCAAGTTTCTTGAACACTTCTCGACCTTGATATTTCTTGACGAGATTACCGATTACGTTGTCATTTTTGTCAATTAGTTTCCACCATTTATCCTGCACGTCAAATACGCGTAGCCAGTCCATAACATGCGTGCACAAAATAAACGTATGTTCCATTATTGCCTCGCACGCTATCTCGAGCTCCGCGGTCCAATTACTACTGCTCATGCCAGCAGGTATCGGCATCAGCACCAGATCGCCTATATCTACCAAAGTAATACCGTGCATCTTCATGTGTTCAAACAGTTGGCACTGATTGTAAAATATCTTCGTGACTCCAAACTTTCTATCAAGTAGACCCTGTGATCGCAAGTACGCGCGTTTGTCAGCGTTCGTTTTGCTACACGTGGGACACGCAGAGCCGATTTTAGTCGTATGGGTGCACACCGTTACAAAACAGTGCTGACACCACAGTCCCAAGATCCAACTACGCCGTTTATAATGATCCTCGAAGCTGCTTCGAAAGCGAAAGCTGAAAGAGAGATTTCAGTCACACTCGTGACGAAGGATTCATAAAATCCTATAATGATGACGCTGCTGTGTCACTTACCAATCTTTGCAATGCTTGCACACGTACAGTGGATCAGACTCCATGATCTCTTCGCTCAGATTTGCCGGTCGCTCGGTCGGCGTGTAAGGCAGACAGTGTTTTCTAAACACGGCATTATGTATGGACATGTGATAACGTGGGCCCCATCTTTTAATTCTGGCATTCTTGCGCAGTCTCGGTACGCGCAAAATGTTCTTCGAATGAAGACCAAATTTCTGAAAGCAAATTGTCAATCTTGAATAAGAAGGTACCTTAGGTATTGACATGAGATTATTATGATTACATCATAAACATACGCTCGTACGTTAAAGCATTGCAAAGACTAACTCTAAGAAAACTTTTTATGCATGAGAAATATTGCAGTCGTTCGATCGATACAACTTGCAACATCATTATGCGTATAAGGTATTTACTGAACTGGTTCTTCCAATTCCTCGTTACATATCGGGTTGGCCAATAATTTCCCTTTGCTTTTCGCATCGTTCACCAGCCAAACATTGCACCGTTTCACGTAACCAAGCTTGTGCAAGTGATTCACGACGCTAGATTTCGATATTTTTAGTGTCTCTGCTATCTCCCGTGCTCTATAGGATGGGTTACTTTCGATCATCGCTTTGATTTGGTCAACATCAATTTCAGTCCGCCGTCCAGGACGTGGAAAATGAGAGGTGAAATCACCGCATCGGAAGCGCCGGAACCATTCGCGAATGATCCAGTCGCGTATGGCATCAGGCCCATGCGCGGCTCGAATCTTTTCACCTGTCTGTGTAACGCTATGTCCTTTGCAAAAATGAAACAGTACGATTTGGCGCATATACTCATTTTTGTTCTCCATATTTAAACCAACAGTAAATGCTCAGAACTTAACCAATCTGAGCAAAGTTTTTCTTAATTGAGCGTCGACACCACTTTATTTACTATAGATATATATATATATATGTATATATAAACATGTACGAGTAACGCCTGTCATGTTAACCGCACCATCTGCCGAAAAAGAGGGAAATTATTAGCCAAATCAATATTTACTCAACTGTAGAGTGAACCCGAGTACAAAGGTTTATCCGATCAAGCAATTTAATTTGTCTTTTGCACGCATTCGATACTGATTCAGTATTGATATGATTATTATTTTACGTAAAATCTAGTGAAATGAATCGATAAGTTGTTGCATTGGGTTGACCAGACAATCTCCATGCTGATTTTTTTAGCAGAATCCAAACGCAAAACTTTGTGCTAATACTTAATACAAAGTCTTGCGTTACCGGAAGGTCCGTGGAGATTTTTTTTAGCAAACTTTAAACGCAAAACTTTGTATTAATTCTTAACAAAAACCCGCACAGATTTTCTAGTCAACCCAATATATCTCATGAAGCTGCGCATGTAGCCATGACACTTGAAACCAACTTCCGGTTCGATCGGTAAAACAGTGCATGAAAGAGCTGCCATGGTGGCAAGAAGCCGAAACAAGACACGAAATACCGAACGTAACGTTAATCAAAGCTTTATTTAACACGTTCCATATGCTGCGCAACTTGTCTAGCTTGGCCTCCTAGTTCAGGCTACTCAACATTCTCGTTGTTACGAGAAACGTTGTAATGAATGAATGAACAATGAAATATGTCTCATAGCATCATTAATTGAGCAATTGTGTGCAATGGCACTTATTACATAAATGATCTACGTGATACGAACGGAAAGTCTCTTAAAATCGATGCAATGAGGAACGTGTTAACATTATTCTAATGGAACTTATCAGTTCTTTCTGTTGTAGCTTAATATGAAACATGATATAAAATGAAGATTGTTCTTACAGGATAAATTCTTGCAGTCAAGGGTTCCACTGATTCTATCGTTTTACTCATCGTTTTGATTTGTTAATTGCAATCACAGATCGTTTGTTGTATCCTTATCACAATGAACGCAGAGCCAAGATCTTCAAAAGGATTCTGCAACTGTAAAAACAAAAGACATTAGATATTAAAAAACAAAAATATATTAGTACATGAAATGATAAAAGAAGTATGCATGTAATCTTAATTATTCAAGTATCATGAGTGTGCACACACACACACACACACACAAAATACATCTAAGTAATATAATCAGATGTTACACATGTATATACATATTTAAATTAATGACTCTTATAAATTATAAATTGTTCTAAGAATCCATTACTCATCATACACTTCATAATACACTTATCACATATATTGCTTGTTGCAGTGTATATATCCAATGAGAAAGCATGAGTATCAGATTAACTTAATGGAACCATACCTAAATGATGCTATACAATCGAGTATCCATAACACATTGCCTTCTTTCCTTGCTACAGAGACATACCATGTCAGTAGCAATCCGTTCCTACTATGAAATATCACCTGGAACAATAAAAACATTTTATTTGATGATTCGTGAAAGACATGCACGTGCCAACGATAATGAATAAGTAGAAGGAATCACACAGAAGCGATCCACTGCATATCATGTATGTGTACATACAACAATGGGATAATTACTGCGAGTTGAACCTGATTCGATATTCGCATCAGAGTTTCGTCCGCAACTAACGATCAATTCATCGACAAGTATCGCTACAAACCGTAAGAAGCTTAACAATGTCCTTTCCCAACACAACACTCTTTCACGAGGCTTCCTGCAACAAAATCTAACCTCTTAATGATCGCTACCAGAGCGCGCTAGTCTCGGAAACATAATATGTCCGTGATCGTGCGAGGACATGAAAGTAAAGAAGTAAACTTGAAGTACTTTCAGTACACGTAATCAGTTTTAGATATATTATAGCGTCTAAACAAAACTCCTATCTCAGTCACATAAATGTTTCAAGTTTGCATTTTACTTGAAAAATTTTGTATTCAAAATATTTGCTCTTTTTCCCACTTTATTTTTCTAATTTTTCTGAAAATTGAATTAAAAAGTTATCATATTATTATTGCCGTTTATCTTTTAACTTCAAAAATCGGGCTATCGTGTAACCGTATATAGGCTGTAATTCAGTTAAGCATTGCAAATGCTACAAAAAAACACTTTCTTTTTATATATATATATATATATATATATAAAAGGAAAAGGATGTAGCATTTGCAGTGCTAACTGGACTGTAGCCAAGCCAATACGTACAACATATAGACTACTCTCTAGTCAAGAACAGTTCATGCCTAAAACCTTCAGTAAGTTGGAAGAAAGACGAAGTGGTTGAAGTGTTGATTGCGTAATTGCAAAATGCGGTTTTACCAATTTAATGCGTTCACCGGTAGACTAAAGCAGTCCACCAAATTCCAGCCGCTCTATCCTGTCGTAAGTGAAAATACACGTGATGTTACACGCGGACAACAATTGAGAGTAAAGAAATCGGTGATAAATCTGGTGGCATGTTCGAACTTGAAATAGCCTCGATCAGCTGCATATTTCCGCATTGAATATTTCGATTTGTGACAGTATCTGGTATCTAGTGTTTCCACCGTATAACAAGTGCATTAATTTTTTTGGAACTGCTCCGAGACGATTGTCAATTATTCGTTATCAAACTTGATTATCGAACTTGATATCGTTGTAAAGCAACCGTGCGGCCATATTCGAATATGCCTGTGCTCATGTAACACTTTCTGAGCCAGATTTTATATTATAATATATAGAGCGAAATTGAAAGATAATTAAGAATGTTTTTATCTGAGTATATTGCATACTCGTAATCGCGTTATTTTGAAGCTTGACTTTGAAACTATTATATAGAAACATCGATGTCAGGCATAGTTCGGATCTATTCTATAAGTATACTTCTCATCTCTGTTCTAAAAAATATAACAATAACTGGTCTAATCTTAAACATAATGCAAGCTATATTTTCATTAAATGTAAGAGCTTTACTTTTGTGTCATTTCAGTCCCCTCTTCCTTTACAGAAGGCAGAGCCAGTAATGATTTACGATACGATAAAAACAAAACCAGTGACAATAACGCCAGCATTGAACTACTGTACTGACAAAAAACCAGCTACTCTTAGCCCAAAGATGTGGGCGGAGTATAAGTACTTTGCGGCAAGTATTGTGCTAATAACTTTTAGTTAGAATCTCAATTTCTCAATGAGAATTTCTTATAACATTCTTTTTCTGTTCACAGAGTGTGATAGACAAGCCAGTATACTTGGCAAAAGGCGCGAAGGATAAGTTCTGGTTCAGATTCACAGTGGCATACGTCGGTCTTTGCACGTTGCAATCGTTTTACTTCATAGCTAAGGAATGCTTGAATATTATCTGAGCATAGACGAGTAAATATAATGTAGATAATAAATGTATAGATATTATCGGTACTACTGATATCCTGTATTAACATCCAGAGTGTTAATGCTAAAAAATAAATTGAAATACTTAAATGAAATTGAAGGTTCATATTTTGTATTTAATGCCATTCACTTTCACTTGTAAATCTTGTAAATTTCAAGGTTTCTTTTAAGTAGTTTGTATTACAAGTTTGCATTTTATTCGTTCATTTTAAAAGTAAACTTTGTTATAAAAAGCAATAATAAGAACACTTGTTTCACTCAAACTCTATCACTGTTTGCACAGTAAAAATTTTTTACCTAGTACTCAATTGTCAGCTGAAAATAAAACTATCGAACGTGTCGTTTAATTTACCAAGTCGTACTGTTGGAAAATAAAACTCATTTAATTCTATGTTAAATCGTGCTATTTCCTATTATCTCATTTTCAATACAAGAACAATGAAGATTTATGTACAGACTTTCTTGGATATAAATCAGCTATATCCTATTTTTATATTATTAATTCTTTGTGTAAGCAGTTATTCGATTTCAGTTCATCGATGTCAAATTAGAAATATTTCTACCTTCTTTTTTTCGAGAGGGGATTTATCAGCTACCCGATAGGTAAAGAAAAGTATTTAAAAATGATGGTAAATGTTTTGACATGTTTATTAATTTTTTGTAATAAGGATTGAATTTCTTCAAAAAAGCACCGAATTAATTTGCTCACCTAATATAATAATAATAGCGATATTAATGGAATATCGTGCGGAAAAGATATTCAATTCCCAATCGAGCTTTTTAAACCTCTAGCTTACTTTGCCAATAGTTAGCAAATAGATAACGCCAAACTACTGATTTAATAACTACTGATATAATAGAGGCTGCATTCCGATAATTGTAAGAGCAGTCATATGCTTATCTTCTACTTTATTGATAAGGAATGCTTGAATTATTTAACGAGTAAATATTATGTATTTATAAACATTAGCCCGAGGTTGCCCGAGGTTGCCCGAAGTACCAAGCGCACACGTACCAAGTGTACCAACACGTATGTACACAGTACGTAGCTGGTGCGTTACAAGATCGTCCCCTCCACGTGCTATGAAATGGAGACACTGGAGTCAGAATCTGGCACCTTGACACTGTGCTTGACGCTCACTAATTCATTGGTAGGTCATCCGTGATCGGTTTGACAGTTCTAATGTCACAACACGAAGAAGTCCATACCTGGCAAACAGGTTAGGTATGGGGAAAACAACGAGAGTGGTCGTTTGCGGCATGAAAGGAGTCGGTAAGACCGCTTTGCTGGAGCAGCTCATATATGGAAACGTCAACGCGAAAACGGTAACACACTCACGTTGCAACTGTTGTCATGCTTGTCATACAAGGATTGTAAATGCACGGGATTGTGATCAATATTATTGTACAGGAGATTCATCCCACGATCGAGGATATTTACGTCGGCAACATTGAGACTGATCGAGGTACGAAGGAGAAGGTTAGATTCTACGACACAGCTGGGCTTGAGTCTCTTCAGAGCAATGTAAATAATCAGCAACTTCCACGGCACTACCTCGGATTTGCTGACGGCTACGTTTTGGTCTATAACACTGGTAAGCCCGAATCTCTTGATGTACTTTTTCCCTTGAAAAAGGACATTGATAAGAATAAGGACAAGAAGGAGATAACTGTGATCGTGATCGGCAATCGGACGAAAACCGATGCTGCATCGCATAACTTAGAGAATACTGCGAGTAAAGCATCAAACTGGTGCGCTAGAGAAAAGATCAAGCATTACGAAGTGAATATCATGGACAGATCCAGCCTGTTCGAGGCCTTTGTGTATCTGTCGTCCAAGTTGAATCCTCCTACTAACAAAAGTACATTTCCGCAATTGAGCATGGGTAGGAGATCCGTTAAAACTGAAGCACAGTGATGCTCGCTTAGGGATACGACGTAAAGTTGCGCAAATGTAAACGATTACGATATGAGTCTTGCTTGTGAATGTTGTACTCAGGTATAACTTATTCAATAATAGCTGAATATCGCCTCCGTCAGTGCGGACACATTTTGAGATCTCAATGACTATGTATGCAGCATGCACTTTTATGTTAATCTTGAACATATGTGTGATACTAGACTCGAAACTCGAGATAACTGGGGTTCCATGGGTATCATGGGTACTATAAATCATGTACTTAAGTTATCAAGCAACAAGTTTGCTGCCAAAGTCGTCTGATACAGCATTTATTTACTTTTTAAATATAAATGCAAAGTTATCAAATTTTTTGATATTTTACTTCATGATTGCATGATTGCATTATTATTTCAATTGAAGTTACAAAACTATTGAATCTCTCTTATTATATGTACTTAACTCGCTTTATAGAATTTAAGCTGTGGAGCGAAAGCATTGTTTTTGTGCAAAAATATACAATTATTGTAAAAATGGTACTTTGTACTTATCGCAATTTGAATTGTGATTATATCGATAATATATATTTTAATTATATATATATATATATATAAATATACAATGCAAATTATACAAACAACAAGAATGTTTAAAAAATAAATACCATTAGTAAACACAACGTTGTCATGCTGTTTTTAATCGTATCACCATTCCAGAGATTCATCTAATTTCCGCAGACGCAGATCCGTTTTGAGTAAACGATCCCACAATTCACTGGTAACTCCAAATCCTGTGAAAATGATGGTGATTATAATTATTATTGTACAAACAACAATTCTCAGCAGTTACCTTGATTGTGATGTAAAAAGTGATGATAGTTATGTCTTCTTTTCATCACGTAAAAATACGAGCCAACTTTTGGTGCTCCATTGTGCAAATAATAGTGCATTAAATCATAAGACAAATAGCCTGTAAAATGAATATTAATTGTAAGCTTGTAATTATGGACTTATATAACATTTGATCAATTAATTAATCTTTATTATAAAGTAATTAATCTCGACAAAAATTCTGATACATTAATAAACGTGCGGACAACATACCCATTACCGTACCAGCTGCGATAAAACTAACAACCGTCGAGGGAAATATCATCTTATAAATGTGCCAAACTATCGCTGCCACAGGTAAACCAAATGTTGGTGGAAACACTAGTCTCCGCCCATCCATTGGTGCCTGTCAATGCATCTTGCAATTGCAATTGCAATTGGTAAAATTATGTCGCATTTAAAGTAAAGTAAGGAGATTTTATACCTTATGATGACACCCGTGGAACAAGAAGTGCAAAGTAATCAGTAATTTAGAATTGTGCGGCGGTTTAAAGTGAAACACTTTCCGATGCACAAAGTACTCTACGAGAGACCAAATAAAAAACCCAACAAGAAATGATAGTAGAATCCTTGGCAATTTGATTACTGAAAGAGAATGCTCGATAATTTTATAAGATATTCGGATATATTCTAGATACATTACAAAACAATTCACGTGTTAGAAATACTGTATCAAACCTATGTTCGTCGAAACGTCCAAAATACATCCTATATAAAAGAGATACATAGCTACCGGAAGCCAGACGATCGGCATAACATACCATGGTGTGATTGACAAGGTTTCTAAAATATCTGATTTAAAAAACCGAATGGGTCGGTTTACGGGCAAATTTACCCATTCCCAATATCGATCGCCCATAAAGCCTACTTGCCACAGAATCGGCGCATCCCAATTTACCAAGTTCTGGAATACAATTGATTTTGTCAGTGATAATTCATTAAATACTATTGATTAACTTAACATAATTCTATCTAGCAGAATTAACAAGGTCTTTTATATATATGCTCGTGCAAATATTTTTTACTTATTAATTTCAAATATTACACAAAGATAAAAATTCTGATATCGTCATTTTTGTGACGGATAAAGAAAGAAATTTCCTTATTTCCTTAGTATATAATATGATTGTACAATTATTAGAAAAACTTTTAAAGATAGAATCTTGATCGATGCGTACTTTCATGACTTATTATGGTAAAATATAATATCACACGGTACGTCTTTTAATTCTATTTTGAATTCTCAGTAGGACTGGCAGTAATAAATGCTGATTCTCAATCAAGGTTTTCTATTTATATATTTATTTTTAACGTTAGAAGATTTAATTATTAATATTAGAAAAAATTTATTTATTAACGTATGCGAAGTTTCTCAGATCAGAAGTATCTAGAAAAACTTGTTCCTCGAATTTTCCATAACCGTACTTTTGCGTAATCGCATTAATATAATCTTTTTATAATATGCAATGAATTTCTTGTGAATATGTACATAGGTCTGTTGGTTACCTTGCACTTATGAATCACTCACTTCGCACTCATTATATCTTTCTTGATGTTGCACAGCAAATTCCTCGAGAAGATAGTAGGCAGATTTGGAGTGAGGATGTTCCGTTAACGCTTTATCCAGGATTTGATCCCTAAAACGTAGGAGAGTGTTTTTTCCGCCAGGATGATAGTTCAAGAAACCAGAAATATTATAAACACGATCTCGATATTTCACTAGAAACTTTGTCGACTCTTCCTTCATCGTGCTATTTCGATGAGAATCTTTCACTCTATTCACTGCGACTGCATCACTGTCCTTCACTTTGATATTATCCATGACGGTATTTTCCAAATGAAACACGTTATCGAAATATTTACGATAAACATTCATTTCCGGTACTATAAATAAGACAGTAGATTTTCCGTGTGCTAGATGTAGGATTCGCTGTGCGCCGTACACGTCAATGCATTCTACTAAGTAAGTAGCTGACGTTATGCGACTTGTTAATTTACTATACTAGATAAGATTTTGCTGTAAATGTTACGTGGGAGGGCTGACTGATCGCATTACGTCTCATAAACAACGTTACTATCGTAGTGTATATGGTATCGCAGCGATTATCAAGGTCTAGTATTTGCACATGCACGATGAGAAGATACGGAGTATCTTTGTATTAATATGTGCTGCATTGTCATAAAAATCTTGAGAGGAAATTGAAGTGATAAAATCTCGAAGGTAATACATAAAAGTCTCAATAGAGTATTAAATGACAATTTACATTTGTCACATGTCCTAAAACTTTATTTACAACAATTCATAGATGTTTAATTTGACATAAGGTACTATTAAGTTTATATCGCCAGGATAAATTAATAATCAAGACTTTCCTTTCCCTCGATCAGTCTGGCAAAATTTATTTGTACTTAGGTACACGACCAAGTTTTCGGTCCTTATCAAGTGTATAACATTAATATTAGCAAGTCATTTTCTGCAATAAATACACAGGCAAAGTAATATAATATAAAAGTTATACAAATTATTAGGATGAACAACTTACTGAAAACACATCCTTACATTACAGAGGCCAGCAAACAAGTGATAAGTATGAGAAAATGCTATGTGTTTTTGTCATTGTCTTATATTTATCACTTGTTTGCTGGCCTCTGTGATGTAAGGATGTGTTTTTCATCAGGAATATCTCGCACACTATTCGTTATTTCGGAAGTCATTTTCAACCAGTAAGTTGTTCATCCTAATAATTTTTATAACTTTTATTATATTACTTTGCCTTTGTCTTCATTACAGAAAATGATTTGCTAATATTAATGTTATACACTTGATAAAATTTACAAAGAGACACAGAGAATCTACCGGTTGTTTATGACATACTTCTCAAAAACACATAGCATTGTCTCATCACTTGTTCGCTGGCCTCTGTCCTTTGTGATGTAAGGATGTTTTTCGTCAGGAATATCTCGCACACTATTCGTTATTTCGGAAGTCATTTTCAACCAGTAAGTTGTTCATCCTAATAATTTTTATAACTTTTATTATATTACTTTGCCTTTGTATTTATTACAGAAAATGACTTGCTAATATTAATGTTATATACTTGATAAAATTTACAAAGAGACACAGAGAATCTACCGGTTGTTTATGACATACTTCTCAAAAACACATAGCATTGTCTCATCACTTGTTCGCTGGCCTCTGTCCTTTGTGATGTAAGGATGTTTTTCGTCAGGAATATCTCGCACACTATTCGTTATTTCGGAAGTCATTTTCAACCAGTAAGTTGTTCATCCTAATAATTTTTATAACTTTTATTATATTACTTTGCCTTTGTATTTATTACAGAAAATGACTTGCTAATATTAATGTTATATACTTGATAAAATTTACAAAGAGACACAGAGAATCTACCGGTTGTTTATGACATACTTCTCAAAAACACATAGCATTGTCTCATCACTTGTTTGCTGGCCTCTGTCTTTTGTGATGTAAAGATGTTTTTCGTCAGGAATATCTCGCACACTATTCGTTATTTCGGAAGTCATTTTCAACCAGTAAGTTGTTCATCCTAATAATTTTTATAACTTTTATTATATTACTTTGCCTTTGTATTTATTACAGAAAATGACTTGCTAATATTAATGTTATATACTTGATAAGGCTCGAAACGTCGTGTACCTAACAATAAGTACAAATAATTTGCCAGACTGATCGAGGGAAAGGAAAATCTTAATTATTAATTTGACATAAACTTTATGAAACTTTATGCGCATTCTGCATCCTTGAAAGGATAGAAAATATATAATTCTTTTCTCGGCAATAAATAAGCTTTTATTTAAACGCTTTGAATTTTGTGTACACTGTGTTCTATTAATGTCTAAGTTTCAGTCGCTAAAAGTACTGCGACAATGCTCAAGACAATGTTTCAGGGACGAGTAACAATTTGTGAGCAGTCGCGCTATCAAAAACGTATATAGTGTGTCGAGCAAGAAAATATAATACAATCGGAAGTACTCGCTTACTATCGATATTGATCTCCCCAGACTAAAATAGTTACTATTATTCATTACGAAAACGTAAAACATAATACTTGTTCTCTTCTTCTTTAATATTATTAACGCATAACTTAAGAATTTTCGCAGGAAACGGGAGAGGAATAATTCCTTTTCTGACAAGGAGTGCACGTAACTGAGCAGCCTAAGAACTATACCCAACATTATAATTATGTCGTTAGTTGTATAATTATATACATATCACTTGGAAAAATTATCAAACGCATCGGACACACAAACGTTTAAGCAAAGTTTGAAAATACTTAAAAATACGGAAATCAGAATAACAAGCGTGTTCTCTCTATGCTTAACGGTGCCATTTAATTTTTTCCTTGGATATCAAGATAGGCCAAAACACTTTGTATTTTAAAATTCTTTAGCTGTTAAACCGTCGAAGACGAAGAAGTTAGCAAATACACATGTAGTTGGATTTGAGAAAAAGAAACGAGTCGTTTTCCTTGAAAAAGGAATAACGACTGCGAATGTCTTTTAATGTATGATTTCCACATCGATCTTTTTGATTCAAAGCTGCACTTTAAGTTTTGAAAATATCGCCGAGCTTCCCAAAATGAAAGACATTCCTCAAAGCAATAGAAATCTTATAACAGACGAATAGAAGAGTTTCAAGGAAGCATTTTCTCTCCTACATTTATTTATTTTTTAGCAGTATTCATACGTCTGCAATGAAATTAATTGTGTGTTCCCAATGATTAATTACATTTTAAATGAGTCCGAATAGCAATCATTTGCGTATCATCGTCGATATCTTAATATTTATTTGCTTTTCTTCTTGATTGCGATAAAAATCAAAAAGTTACAATTAAATTTAATTAATTAAATCTGATTGTTTCTTAAATGAATAAATATAAAATTCCTTATATAACGTGCGCTATTACAATTAAAACTAAGTTGCCGTCAAATAATACAGAAATAATGCATTTTTTCCGCAATCTTTTTTCTTAGGATGACGTAACGTGAACCTCGGACGGTATGACTCTCTGAAACGCAAACGAGTGGAATAACGGCTTCTCATGTAAACCTGTTCTTGCCGCATCATGCGGTTTTGAGTTGTCATTTAATTGACGTTATCAATTCTTTTAGAACGGATATGCCGCTTATTGCGTCATTGCGTGCGATATCGCATATCGAAAGGAAACGTTGTCTCAAATTGTCCGTTTATGCCTGCGCTTGAACGACTAGCCTCTAGGTTTGTGTCCCTTATGCACGAAAGGGTAAGGGCGTACGCTTCTTACGTAGAAAAAAGGGAAGAAAGTAAGTAGGTACGACGTCGTCACTATTCTAAGCGATTCAAAAAATAGGTACTTTACGAGGTAATTTAGATGCGCGGTTGGCATGTATAATGCCTTAGTTATTTACAATGGCACACACGCGTCACGTTTCATCGAATTCGTAATGTCATTAATATACAATGTAATCTCCTGGCCGCTCCTATTTTACACACCCTTCATGTCACCATCCACCCTTTCCCTGCGCCTCGGCGCGCTCGCATTTCCATACTGCCGCAGAGCAATTAATCTGGCCTGTCGTCCGCGTTAATTGCCCGCGGTATTATTCTCGCTGCAATCCGTGCAGTGAATCCCGCTCTCAGCCTAAAGTATGTACAATGTGAATAAGACAGGATGATCAATGGTGGCATTTCCCGTGTTCTGGATCACAACGCGCGTCGCGCGACGCAGCAAATCACCCCGAATTCGCACAGCGAACAGTGATCCCCGTATCGCGCCATGCGATCCAATAATCTATTATTGACATTACGGTTATTCGACCGGCGCATCACCGGTATCATCACGCATTTTCGTACGGACGAGAACTCAGGAGAGACGGAGCCTGGTGTACCGACCACTCGTTGATCATCCTAACGCGGAATCGGTATACAATATTTTCCGTATCGAAAAATAGCTGGACCAGCCAAACAACGGCGTATCTACGCTCGACGCCATCCGCGAGGGAGGAGCTACTTGACGAAAAAGAAAAAAAATCTATCCTGCGACAGTCGCGTGTATATTCGCGGAAGGTGCACGAGATCACCTCTCATGCGACACCGAATGCCGAGTGTACCTCATGAATATATCCTGCACTGGTAGTATATTGCATCGAAATGTCACGTAATGGCACCGCGTGACGCCTCGAATACTCATTTTCGCTTTATCCGACGAAATGAGGGTCATTAATAAAAGCACGCGCCGCTGCGACGTTTTTTAAGTGGTGGAATTAATGCTGTTACAGCTGAGGATTGCACGCGCGCGCGCGTGTTTAAACAAAAGTTTCAAATGTGTGTAAAATTTAAGCCATTCGCAGAGCCTGTATGTAAAATAATTATTTTCTTGCGCAACATATTCTAATCAATTAAAAGCATAACTCCTGTATACCTGACGTAATTATATGCCGAACTGAGCGCCGAACGTACAACTGTATAATGCAGATTTAATCGATCATGTTCCTACCGTTTAAAATTGTTCATTAAAATGATCTTTTTGTACATTAAATATATAAAAAATTGTTTAAATTATATTCAAACGTATTTTATATTTTTTCAGAAGCTTCAAGTAAAAATACATTAAGTGCATTAAATAAAAGTATTTGCAAGATGATAAAGGAATTAATTAATAAGAAAATAATTTCGTGAAATAAAAAAAATGTTATATAAATTAGTTTTTAAATAAATAAATTTAAGAATTAAGTTACAATAGCCACAAAATAGTTTTTGTTGATTTCCTAATTTCATTATATTTATTTTTTACTCCTGCTTTGCACATTTTTACTTAAAACAAATTATGAAACTGAAAATAATTCGTTTAAAAAAATACTTTTTTTCGGGAATATTTTTGGAGCCAAAATCGATTAACTCTGGGCTGCAATTACACACGAAGAATGGAACTTCCTCCGAAGGGAGGAATTGAAAACGCATGTTTAATCGGGGCCGTGTAGAGTAAACAAATTGGCTACGTTTGGCTAACGACTCGATTATACGCAATTTTATTGTCTAGTCATTTCGACGTTTCTCTCACGTGAAGAGATCAAACTATCTAAAAGAAAAAAACAATCATGGCGTACAACTAAAATCAGATTGACTCGGACGAAATCAACGATCCTGCGTCCGATAGTCTTCGCACTCATGCCTAAATCATTACTAAAAAGCCAAAACGCTCTCTCTATTCTCTTCGCTATATTGTTTGTCCGCTATATGCAGCTATTGTAATCCACCTGATGATCCACAATTTTAATCAGAAGTATAACGTTCGACGACTCGAACACTCTATAAACCACCGTGACGCAATTGGTCGTTCTCGCGTTATACTTCTAAATTCTGTTATTCCATTTTACCATATTGCTTTTAAGTGGTGCCTCGACCCGACAGATTGAGCTCGATTTGTAGCGAATTCACGATTCACTCTATATCTACTTACATACGCACGTATTACGTATTTACGTATTTATATACGAGAAGATCGGTCAACACTCTTTATATTTCGAGCGATCAACAAACGAGCAGCGCAAACGCTTTCTTTTTTGTCAGACTTTGGAAGATGCGCGTTCAAGATTCGCGCTCGATCCAAGTTTTTCATTTTAAGTGTGACACGTCAAAAAGTGTTTTGGTTTAATCTGATTTTGCGCTCCTCGTTCATTTTTCGTTCACTCAATACATTTCACTTTGAGGATGCACGGCCCCGAACATCAATGACTGTAGACATATAAAGACCAAACTGTCCAAATGAATTTCTTGTCGAACATCTAAGATTCTTTGCATGGCAAATAAATGTTTAGATCGGAGACGACAGATTATTCTCTATTACGGAGATTATTCGCTATTAAAATATAATTTCTTTTGCAAGTATTCACAAATCAATGACCGATATATAACTATATTTATGTGTACACTTGTTTATGTGGTACGCTTATTCCACGAATACTGAGCATATAACTTAACGATAGCCTGTGCGGCCTTTATATATATATAATCACTGCCGATATCTAGCTCCGTACTTTCGGTATAACTCGCGCAAGTGTACGGAAGAAATCACGCCGGTGATGCACTCTCTTAAAAGTTCATTACATCCATTTTAAAGGCCCTACCCTGCATTGCTTTGTTCGCGAGTTTACCCAATGGCGGTGCGGAATTGTTATCATCGTCGCTATTAATGTCCTCATCCTCCTCTGGGAAGTCCTCGAGTCGCTCGTGATATTCGTCAAGCTGAAAAAATTATAAAATTAGTAATGTTAAATATTTCTATTTGCGATCAATCAAATGAAAGAAAAAGTGCACGAGGCCACGTTTTTAATTTTCGGCACGAAAAAGCAAAAATATTATTCGTAAATAAATTCCATTAGAAATATTTAATGGAAAAAACATTATTATTGATAAAAGTTGCTTTTCCGATTTTCGTAATAGCTCAAGAAATCGTGATTGAAAAGAAGAATTATCTCATTTAATCTCCAATATACAGGGTGAGGCACCTAAAACAGGCCACCTGAATATCTTGGCTGTTATTGGTGATAGAACAAAATGTGTCAGACCAAACTTGCATGGTTTCGAGGGACACATAATTTGTTCTAAATAGTTTTTTATTAGGTGGACGTGTAGAGGTCATATGAAGGCCAACTTCGTTTTTTTAAATGGTATGATATGTTTTTTTATGTACCATCTAGTAGAGCGTTTGAAGATGCGCACATTGATCTACGGGTCAAATTCATTCAAGGTCACTGAAGGCCAACTGCAAGGGAAAATAATTTACTTTATATTGCCTAGAGTTCTTTGCTATTAAAAATACTGTAAACTCAGAAATGAAAAAGTTCTAGCCCTTAAAAATTTTTTCTTTTTTCGCGAAGTTCTGAGTTGTGGTTATCATTATTTTTTATATTGCCTAGAGTTCTCTGCTATTGAAAATACCGTAAATTCAGAAATAAAAAAGTTCTAACCGTTAGAAATTTTTTCTTTTTCCGCGAAGTTTTGAGTTGTTATTATTATTTTTTATATTGCCTAGAGTTCTCTGCTATTGAAAATACCGTAAATTCAGAAATGAAAAAGTTCTCGAGTTTAAAATTTTTTTCTTCTCAGAGGAGTTCTGAGTTGATGATATTATTTTTTATATTGCCTAGAGTTCTCCGCTATTGAAAATACCGTAAACTCAAAAATGAAAAAGTTCTAGCACTTAGAAATTTTAGCCTTTAGTGACCTTGAATGATTTTGATTCGTAGATCAATGTGCGCATCTTCAAACGCTCTACTAGATGGTACGTAAAAAAACATCATACCATTTAAAAAAACGAAGTTGACCTTCATATGACCTCTACGCGTCCACCTAATAAAAAACTATTTAGAACAAATTATGTGTCCCTCGAAACCATGCAAGTTTGGTCTGACACATTTTGTTCTATCACCAATAACAGCCGAGATATTCCGGTGGCCTGTTTTAGGTGCCTCACCCTGTATATGTATAAACAATCGTAGTCTCACATAGAAAATCAAAAGGTTCAGTATCATTAGTGATTTATGCTTCTGAACAAACCTCTGCTCAGTTTCCGCTCTAGCCGGATATCGAAAAGAAAACAAATAAGAGCTATTTATGAATTTTTAAATCCCGCGAGTCACAAATTTTTAACATATGAAGATTCGTAAATAGCTTTCACGTTCTTCTTGAATTATTTGTTTTGTATTTCTGCGTAGTGAGCAGAGCCAGAGTGAGTAGATACAGAATTTTAGATCATCAGTATGACTACGCAGTACGTCGTTTAATAGTCGCGATAGATCAGTTGTATTGTCGTATGCATACATGAGTGTATCTTCATTCTTGCACAAGAAAGATGGGAACCCCTAGTGACTGATGATAATTATAGATTTTTATGTTTGACATGCTAATCAAGCAAAACTTTGAGACACTTACTTACCAAAAGCAAGCATTCATTGTATTATGGATCCTAAGTTTATATCTCCTGATTTTCTGCTTGTTATAAATTTATCATAATAATTTTACTATATGTGAGAACGTTGATTTTTATCATTTATATATTGTATTATTAAAATCTGCGCGCGCGATATGTACGATATTTGATATATAAAATCGAGAGAGCTAATCATGCAATCTATGGATGATGATGATTTTTTTGTCATGATCAGTGTAACGTATTATATATCAAAGTTGTTTGAGACGTTTGGCGTTAGTATATCATTCCATTATTTAAGAAATCGTGCAGTTAATTGATCGCGATGTTGAATTTTCTCGCACGTGACGAGTATTGGTTTTTAATGTGTGGCAGAAAGAGAAGACAAAAATAGAACCGTTGAATACTGCAAAGAGCGCCGTGTATTTCCGTGTACCGTATTACCGTATTCCTCGCATTGTGCGCGTCGGCATGTATGATGTATATGCTAAATATGTAACATCGTGTACATACATGTGAGACGATGAATGCACTAGGAGTAACATTCAGGATGCATTCACAAAAGTTAATACTGCGAACTCACGTGTAATGTAGCTACGGGGATATCGAGTAATCGACGTTACCACAGACAGAACGGATGCTTACCTACAACTGCAGATCGTACGTTCAAATGTGAGTTACCTGAGCATTTCGCTTAATTGGCCCACCATGAGAAACTTGCGGCATTAACTTATTACGGGATCAACAAGCAACATCGCGATTACGTCTGTTTAATTCTGTTTAATCGGGCGAGGCCACGCGGCGATTAAACAATATTACATTAAACGGCAATACATTAGCCAGCCCGTGGTGCGCTAATTAAGCTGCTGCTCCGTTTACACAGCTACTTTCGGAAGGGGAGAGCAACGCTACTTGTCTAGGAACAATCATTTCAAGGGAAAGAAGGAACGCTACTTGTACAAAACGATTATCTCACTGGGGAGGGCAGCGTGCGTTTATTTCCGTCTCGATTTGTCGAAACGGTGGATCGTTCATCACGACTTTTATTGTACCACACACATTCATGTCACGAACGACCACAAGCCACATCGTTATCCTCGCGGGCATTTTTCCCGCGCGGTTTCCTTCATCGCACAACCTCCAACGACCACAACTCATTACGTTTCTACATATAGATACATATTAGCTACGCTGTAACGACGTAGGCTGTACTTACATCGACGTCGCCCATCATCTCCTTAGTAGAGACCGTGGTGTCGATACGACGGATACTGCCCTGATGTATGTCCACGTCGAGTTTGACACATTGGAATCGCCGTAAGAGGAAAACGATTGGAATCGGAGCGATGCCCGCGAAAATGATGGCGGCGGCGATCGCGAGCACCCAGCCGGGATAACTCGTCTCCACTGCTTTACCCTAGATACATACAAAAAATATTAGATAAGATGTTATACATGTAAGAAATGTTTTACTATGCTAGAATCGATAATTTTACCAATTCTGCATTCCACGCTGAGTAATGCGGTTTCTTGATGAACATGGAAGCGATGCTGGACACGAGGATGCAAACCATTATTATGGGAGCAAGAAACCGCCACGTGACTTGCCAATAAACGCCTGGCCTGTATCCAGTCATCTCCTCGATGTCTTTCGTGAACCTGCATGTGCATCCGTGATTGTCAATCTGTCTCATTTGAAAAAAAAAACCAAATATAATTGCATAACTTTAATAAAGCTTACTTCTCGTGGCCATATACGAAGACTACGGAGATCATTTCCATGAGGGCGACCATTACGAGACCAATGGTGCCGGCGAAGCTGTCAAACATCTTCAACCAGTACTCCCCAGCACCGGTACAGAAGATGAATCCCACGCAAAAGCACATGAAACAGACGACACCTGAAGCAACAAATTAGATAATTAAAAACTAACATTATTAACAATTTTCTTGACAGACTGGATTGATGGGTCAGCACTCACCCGTCATATATTGTTTTTTTATTCTCTTGAATAGGTCTATGTCGAAGATTACGCATAGCATGCCCTCGAGTATGCCGATTTGCGAACCCAGACCAAGAGCTAGCAGCATCATGAAGAAAATGCAAGACCAAAATGGTGCACCCGGTAATTCTACGATCGCCTGGGTAAACACGATAAAGGCCAGTCCGGTACCTTCGGCGGCCTAAAAAAGATCGACGGACGATTATCATTGAAGTAGTTCATGACAATATGCCGAATAAGTTCATGGAACTGTCGTTTCTCACGTCGTTCAGTTCCTCGCTGAGGCTGCACGATTTCATCGTGAGGTTCGTCCCCGAGAAGTTGAAAGTGGGCATAAGCTGTTTGTATTCCTCGAAGTTAAACGTGGTCGAATTGTCCAGGAAGTCATTGTCAACCAGGATTTCTCTCGCGCTAAAAGAAAAAGAATTCAATGTTTTTTTTCTGTGCGTCTCTTTGATCTTCGCCATATCAATTAATATAAATGCCCCATCCCATTACGACTCGGCTTTCCCTCCCCAAATTTCTAAATGCTCATCCGTCGACGCCTGACTCCTACAATTTAATCAATTTAAATTGTAGTGATAGATTTACGTGCATTAACAACGTAACTACACGTATGTCTTGCAATTTAATGATAATAATAGTAGCGTAAATCATTACACGCACTAAAACGTAGTTCTTGTGCAATTTTGATAAGTTAATTTACTTGAGACTTTTCTTGACATGAGTTCGACTTTAATAATACAACTGTGCTAAAAGAGCGACCAACACGCTTCTTCCGAACGAGCGGCAATAATATATTATCATGGATGCATTTGGAGACACATCCTGCAGTCGTGGACGATGAAGGCATCTATGGGCTTTCTCTTTTTTTTTCGGCTCTCTACACCCTCTTCGCATTGGCGAGTTTAGAAACGATGGCCGCGCTTGCGGTCGCATTACCTGGCGACGCACTTGTCCACGTTTGACATAGCCTTGAACCCCAAAATGGCGAAAATGACAACGCTCGCGTAAATGGCAGTAAACGCGTTGCACACGCTCACCAGGATCACGTCCCTCACGCAGTTGTTGTTGGGAGTGTTGTAGCTGCCAAATGCGATCAGAGAACCGAACGCCAGTCCGAAGCTATAGAACACCTGAGTCGCCGCGTCAAGCCAGACCATAGGGTCCAACAGTTTCTCGACCTTGAACGAATAAAATCAAATGTCATGTCTAATGTCCGGCCTTTTGCACCGAGGCTCACGTTTCTTCGATTTAGAGAGCAGTCAGCGGGATCGATCGTCACCTTTGGTGTGTACATGTGCGCCAATCCAGCGCTCGCACCCTTCAACGTTATCCCACGGATGAAGAAAATAGTCAGGACGAGATACGGGAACATGGACGTGAAGTATACCACCTAGGTATTTAATTGATCTTAATAGCAGTTTATTAATGTAAACGATGGAAACAGTTTAAACATGAGTATGATCCCACCTTGCCTGACGACTGTATCCCCTTCATGACAATGAAGAATACGACGAGCCAGCTAAGCAAGAGGCAAAGTATGATCCACCACTTCAAGCCTTCACCGTCCTCGATCGATGGTGCCGCGTCCAAGGTGGTCCTGTACCAAAAATACGCAGTCTCCGAACTTCTTTCACATTCCTCGAACGGTTTCCCGTTTTCATTTACCGGGCATGTTGCCCACGGCAGTGAGTCCTAAATTGTGTCAAAACGTACAAGTAGATCAATAGGTGCTTTAACGAGCAATTGCGTATTAGCTAAAGCGACACTTTAAATGGCGAATCGATGGCATATTATAGTCAGATTTACAAGCATGTTACGACTTTTGTGAATGGCTTATAATAGCGTTTTGCAACCACAGAAAATGCAGTACTATATTACTTATTATTTAAAAATGATTTATACTTACACCGAATTTGATCGTGACAGCCTAATCGGAAACATCAAACAGAAAAACATTTGATTAATATTTTACAAATGTATGAAAAATATTAAGTTACGACCGTAACTGATAATTGCAGTCGAGAATCATTTTACAATTATAATATTTCATTCTTTGTGCGCGCATGTTCAGAGAGAAGTGTTCAATTTTATCGTTTACGATTAAAAAATTTTCTTAGTTTACTTCTTTCAGTTTCTATCATCTTTAATAAAAATATGTATATTTTAAGCATTTTGTATAATCATAATTAATGTCCTTCAGTGATTATTTTATATAAACCTATATTAGGACCACGAAAACGTAGTGGAGGAACGACAGCTACTTAAGATGTCTCGACGTAAATTAGCGTGGCGTCAATCGGCACTACGAACTATATCGACCTGCTTACCTCGAGCGACTTGAAAAGGTAGAAGAAGCACCAGGTAATAATCACGTTGTAGTAAAGTGCAACGAAAAACGTAACTATACACGACGCGATCCCTATGCCGCCTAACCAAGGGTGTATCGTATTCCAAACACCCAGGGCACCCTGTCGCATACGTTGTCCGAGGCCCAGCTCGATCAGGAAGAGGGGTACACCCTCTAAGATGAGCATCACGAAAAAAGGGATGAGGAAGGCACCTAAAATATACATGAAGCATATCTCGATTTAGTACAATTATAATATAAAAAAGCTTCAGGAAATGTACAACGCTTATCATAAAAATGCATTATAATTTTGTGACGTTCCTTAAACAACGCGTCCCCTTAATTTGTCTACTAATGAAGCGAATACACTGCACGTAAATGATTTTCCTATTTTATCACACGCTGCGTCATCCGTGTTTTTGCATCCCTAACACGTTCCTCTCTCCCTTTACCTTTAGATGTCTAGTTTCGCGGTCGTAGCTGGAGCGCCTTGTATTGATCGAGCTACCTAAGTCCTAACTTGTTCAGCCACTCCACCACATCAACGATTTTTTTGACATTCGCATAATCCGGAGCCAACCGGAGTCATGGAAACGACATCCTCATTGACTAAGATTCCCCTTAACATGTCTTCCTCTTCCATATAGTCGTATGAAGACGTAAAATCATGACTGACGCTCCCAATTCCAGCGATTTTAGTTATACCTGATTAAAACTAGGTTGCTAAATTTTTATATCAATGTTGAATATCCTATTGGTAACAGGAATAAAGTTGTGAGGTAAGCTGTGATTGAGAGGATAGAACAACTGAAACTGACGTGCAGGAGCAATCATCAATCTCAAAAGTGATTGCGTTCTTTCTTTATGAGTTTCATGATAACATCAGTGACAATCGATGCTGTACGTCGTTTAGCATGTTAATGGCTCGCGACATGGACACTCTGTTTAAAGCTGCTATTATATTAGGGCCAGCAGTGGATGTTAAACCGTCGCGTGTGCTTTCTGGTACACAGTGGTATGGATCGATCGATAGACGTTCGGCGACGCGTCAGGCCGAACCCGACACGGTACGGCGCAACGAGGAAATTTCCATTGAAAACTGAAGCTTTGACACATACTGTTCAATAAAGGTGTGCGTATCCACGTGCGGGTGAGAATCACAAAAGTCGATAACCGAAAGTGACTCATGGCTGTTCAATCTTTTTTCATCAGTGAATGTGCAATTTAACGTCAAAACCTCGCCAAGTTCACCTCGCAGCCATGATATAAAACTCAAGATATTTCATCACACTTGGAGTAAAATATTTTTATCCGAACGTTTATTTCTCTAAATCATTTCAAAAAATTCATATTTCTGAAAAGTGAGTTCTAGAACAGTGAGGAAATAAATGAATAATTTTTCAATTCCGCATTTCCTGCGCGTAAGAGATTCAACTCGGTTGATTCGAATCTTGATTTACAGCGGTATTTTTAAATCCGGATCTCGCACAAGTGGAAGAGGGATCCTGACGCTTTCAGGCGAAAGTATTACCTACGATGACGAAGGTATTAGGTATTAGAAACGATGTCCGAGAAAACAGAATCTGCGCAGTTGTGCTGGATTGGTAACCGATATGATCCCGACACGTATAAACTCTGACGTCGCAATCACGCGAGAGCCAATCGTGCATTTCTCGTGACCTACCTCCGCGAAAATAGACGTATGTTAAGCAGCTATTTATGCAGTTGCTAAGAAAAAGTTCATTTTCCGAAATTGGCAGGTGCCTAAAACGATTCGAGGCACGAGATCAAGTCTCGCGCGATAGCGGATGTTCTCCATTCGGGAAATTCACAAAATCATAAAATCTGTCAGATTGCGATGTATGAGTGCGTGTTGTGTACTCATATTTTATGCAACGCCAAACAAAATGTCACGCGTTACTGATGCGTACATCTTTAGCATTTGCGGTTGGTCGACCTTTTACGTCAGGTTGAATTAAATCAAGTGTAACCTTGAACTAACTTTATCTTGATGAATAACAGATGCTCCATATTGATTTTTTACTATTTTATTTCATCCATTGCAATGCTGTACTGAATGGACCTGCTTATTTAACTTATATGAATGCAAATAGTGAAGCCATATAGTTTTGATAGAATATCCGTAAAGTTATATGGAAAGCTGAAAAAATGTCAAATCCGGATCCCTAACATGGATAATTTTCAGAATATTATCTTGCATCTTGCATCAACATGATCATAAATGTATCAATCTCACAAGGAGGAATTTATTAGTCTTATATATAGCAAGAAAGAGTCTATAATTTATAGCCAGGTATATATACTTCCAGGTATACACCCAGTACTTTTCCATACAAAAAATAGTCTCGTTATTAGCACGTCATTTTTATTAAAAATATAAAATAACGAAAATTAAATAAAAGCAAATAATGATTTTTCGGATTACACAGATTTCCGTTCTATAAAACTAAAGATTGGATTAAACAATATAAAATTATCAAATACCAGAATTTTTTGATATAAATTTATTACATTTTAATGGAACTAGACCAGACAAACGCAAACGAAATTCTACAGTTAATGAAAATTAAACAAACTATGCAAAATCAAAATGTTCATCGCATAAGTTGAATAAATCGCCAAGCATGGTTAGCATTATATTATAAGAATATGTTTTGCTGCAATTAAAGTAAATAAAAAAAGATTGGTATAATTATATATTCCAAGAGAAAATAACGAAATGTGACAACCGTAGTAATGCAATCAAGACTGGATAGCGTAATTTTCACATTACGAAAATCGCAATTGCGTGGCTGTTAAATGTATTAATTGTCGAAAATAGCCGATACGTGTCTTTAAGGACGTGAATGCGCGGAATATTTCGTCGCAGTTATATTTAACGCCGGCGTGGGACTGTGAATACCTGAAAATAGTCGTTGACTAGTATAGTTAGCCATGTGCTGCTATACCAGCTCCACTGCCCTCGTATCGAGCAACCTTGTCCCTGCTCTTCTTTACATCCGACATCATAGAGGCTAACACTGACCATTAGTTGACAAAAGTTACCTTCAGTATTGCAATTTTACGATGAATTTTTGCGATAATCAGTTTATATAATATGTTGACACGCATCATAGTTTATCACTCGTTGAGCAACTCGAAATTTATATCAAATATACGTCAATATATAAAAATTCAACGTTACAAAAAGTGAACTTTTGTTTTCGCAATTTCGAAATTCACAATTTCATAAAGTGATTTTAATAAATTTTTAAAAATTTACTTTCTTTTGTACTGAATTGCATTTTCCGCGCAGTATCAACATTGTTCATGCTATTTTACAACATATAAAAAGAAAAATGTACTTTTATCTTGACACCATGTTATGGATATAAGAGAAAAATTGATGTTCTTTCTATTGGACAATATATGCATACATTACATGTGTGCGTGCTCATATACATGAGAAACTGGAGTTCACCTAGCTATCCACTGACACGCACGTGGTTCAAGAACGCGTTGGAGTGTTACCTACTGCATGAAGGTCGTAAAAATAAAAACGTACAGCTTACCAATAATATCACAGGTGTGCGGGGAGATGCGACGCGTAAATTAAAATAAAGACGATGCCCCCTTACGTACTTATGTATAACATCTCCCGTATCTATGTACATAGCGTTACGATTGTTCAAATCGATATGTCAATACTCACCACCTCCGTTCTGTTGGCACAGGTAAGGAAACCTCCAGATGTTGCCCAGACCCACGCTGTATCCGATAATACTGAGGAAGAATTGCATTTTCCCGCTCCATGCCGCCCTATTTTCTTCCTTCGTCTCCTGGGTGTTGACGACATTCTGGTTCACCACGATCGTCACGTTCTGGGCGGGTTGGCGGTGGTCGTTTAAGGGAGCCAGCTCATGCCCGTTTCTCGTGGTCTCGCTCTTGACTACCATCCTCCCGAGAGTTTCGATGGGCACAGAGAACCGATCACCTACCCCACTGGGTAGTGTACTCAATTGAGATCTTTAGCGCACTCTTTGTGTCTGCTTGCTGGGGACCACCCGCGGCGATCCCACGTGTCGCCTCTCCTTCGCTTCTCCCGTTAGCTCTGTTTATTCCCTTTCTTGTGTACACGCGTACCCACTCTCTTTCCCGTCTCCAAATTATGCGACACGATTTGGCAGAAACACGCGTACCTTTGCGTCCAAGAATTCGCGGGTCTCCACTGATGTATCACTGCCGCTCTCTACCGCCAGGATCGATTCCAGCGAGAGTGAGGATGACACTCGGCGGTAACGAGCAGCGGATGTACAATAATAACGGAGGATGTAACAATAACGTGAATAACAATAACAACAACAGTAGCTATAGTCTATATCTTCACTATTTTATCTGAACGTTAACAATCCGCGCTGTCGTGTCCGTAAAAATACTGAGATCGGCCCTTCCCTCGAAGAGCAACCGGTGACAGTTTGCTCTTCAATGTTATGTACACACACTTCTGCACGGGAGAAAAATAGTCTTCACGTCCGGGCTCCGTTCGTCTGCTTCTGATACGTACGTGCCTCGGCGGTGCTCTTTATTGACTGTTTGCAGACGCATACGCGACCGCGTAGAAGCGGGTTGCGGCAGGATGGAAAGGGTGTAGGGTACGAAAAAGGTACGTCATAGGGTAGGCCAGGACCTATTCGCGAAATGGAGTGGGCGGCTGGTGGGTGACCCAATAAAAATCGAGCACCGGTTGGCGCGTAGTCATGGAGGAAAATCCCCGTATCGCCTGAGACGCGTGTTGCAGCACTCGCTATCGAAGATTACATCAAATGACGGGGTAGATACACGGAGCTACTACCATGCGCTACCTTTCACTGACATTGATGGAAGAAACGACAGACAGCCCGGCGAGGGTTTACACCTTGCGTTGCCTTACGTTTGGAAGCAATCGTAGCGCGAAGAACGGAGTGGGAAGGGGTCGAATGAAAGTACGCGTGTCGTTAATAGCCACCGTCGGGACGAAATATCGATCCCCCGCGCGGAAGCGAGATATCCAAATCAGGTAGAGAGAAAGAAAGAAGAAGTGAAGAGAGAGAGAGAGAGGGATGAGGTAAAGGGAGAGACGAGGAAACTGACTGAGATTTCTGGCTTCTCGAAGCAGCTGACGAGATGCGACGTCTGAACTCCAAAAATAGCTCGATAATCAGGATATTCTCGTCAGCCTTTAAACGAGCGGCACTTCAGCTTCAGCCAAAATCAACATCCAAGTAATCTGTACATCGGAGTCGAATTCCTTTAAGTCGCTGCCGCGTGCGGATCGGTATAGTTGGAAGTCACGAGTCCAGCGTCATCGTAGCTGGTCCCCCTCGGCTCGGCTCTGCGCGCGAGGAAGACGTGGTGGTAGTCGTCGACGTTGGCGTTGCGCTCTGCCTCCTCGTCGTCGTCGTCGTGGTAGTTGTCGTTGTCTCGGTTTTTGATACGAAAAGCAGGTCGTGGAGTTCACTTCTCTTTCGCGAGTCTGTTACTTAAACTCGATAGTCTTCGGACGAATTAGACCGACATCGCAGCGGACGCACGTCGTTTGTCGTTGAGGAACGAGACCCCCGGAGCATTTGGTACCCATGTATACGCGCTTCTCACTAACGTGCGTCGGTCTTCGCCTTTGTCTCTCCCCCTGCGTCCTCGTTGCTCTTCGCGTCGGCAGAAAGGCGAGAAGCGCGAAGCGGTGAGCCCGCGTAAAATTTCGCAACGTGGGCCTCGGTTGGATATGCGTCTCGTACGAACGTCGATATCGGACTGAGCAGCCGCTGGGTGCGCGACGATGTGCGCGAGGGAATGAGCCTACGGAACGGGAACCTCTGGAGCGACATCGACGTCTCTACAGTACGACGAAGGTTCGTTCTACCGGTGGTCTGGATCCCCGATTGGCCGAGGTAATTGCGCACGTACGCGCATACGCCGGCCGGCCGACCCTTTTCAAACGGTGGAGAGCCGGGTGTGTAGCAAGCGTTGTTATCTTATTATATTATGGAGCAGAGAAGCTCTGCTGGTGTACGTGCGATGGGGTAGAAATATTCGAGACACCGATCTGAGGTGCGATCTCCTCCTCTCGGGAAAATGCCCAGATTTCGACACGCCGTCAGCGCACTTGACGTTGAATTGACTCTTAATAGACCAATTAGTAGAGCAACATTGATGAAAATCATCGAGCGTCTCCTCATCGATTCTCATCAGTCGTTAACGGTCGTTAACTAGCACAGTAATCTCATCAACTTCTCTCAACAAGGGTCGCGAGGATCGACGTGCGCGTTGTGCAAATTTAGAAACAAATCTGATGTCCGTCGGTCTGAGTCATGACTCGTCATCGAAACGTTACCCATCAATTGCTTAGCTGCGTATTTTCCCATTGACCTTTTAGCGTTAAGTCGATGAAAATGTTTTTGTCCGCCGTTGACGTTTTTAGTGACGCGCGTTTCGACACGATTTGAACTTCGCGGCTCTCTCGGGGTAACGAGAGTAGTTTAAACTGACAAACTGCCGTCATCGATCGGATTGTTGTTCCGCGGGGGTAGATATATGCCGGGCAACCGCGCCACTTCCCACGCGTCTCCATTTCCGTCGTAACCGCTTCGATCGAAGGATTCCCTGGTATCCTCGTAACGGCTCAGACAACATCCCAACCCTTATCCGAGCAACCTTGTTTTTCAACCGGGAGGAGAAAGCAATTTTCACGGGGGGTAATTACTTAGCAGAAACCCTTAATGGATCTTGAAGCGCTTCAAATGAATCGAAGACAACGAGCAAATGAGTCAAATCAATCCAATTAATTAAATTGTACTTTTCGGCTATCTCGGTCACCATCATGTAGTATTTGCGCTTTCCTTTTTTATATATTTCTATTTTTTAACATTAATCTCTATCATCCTGCCTATTTCTTCCTCAGGTTCTTGGCGAGCTTGTCGTCGTTGATTAAAGGCGGTAGCGATCACCCCATGACGTCAGTTGGCGCTATAGCTACTAGACTATCTCCCGAAGACGTAACGTTCCGCGGGACCCGCGTCTGAACACATTCAACACACGCACACATAATATTCACATATAAAGAGCGGGTCAATCGGTAGTTACGTAACCAGTCGCGTAACCTTTCGACCTTGTTCCCGCGTTCTTCGCTATTCATCGCTCGTATATCATCGTTTACCTGATTTGCATGGAATAGCGCTCGCGCATATACTTACAGTATGTTGAGCAACTCTGATAACGTTCTTCATCTCCATAGTAGCCAGCGAACTTTGACCTCGTAAAGGACTGTATCGCCAAAATCATTTCTAGTAACAGACATAGTAATGAGAATATTTAAATCAATAGTTTCTAAAATATTCCAGGAGAATGCCCACTCTTAATTAGATTCTATTAAATGTCAAGTCCAATTTTGTAGAGGGGGAGGAATCCGACATAATATCTACTTTTCGTGTCTCTTACCTGGATTGATTATAATGTGCCGCTGTTACGAGGTTGCGTAATATCGCGCAAACCTTGAAAGCAATTTTACGGATATAAATCAGTATCAGTTCGAACACATGTGTTGCAGTTCGTTGGCCATTGTATTGGCAAAGGAATGTTGCTTCTCCTAGTAATACGTGCTGGATCTTTGTACTGGCAATTATGTACGGACAGGGATATCACGTACAGACTTTGTGCGCACTCGCTAGAGATGACGATTCGAATGCCCAATAGAAAAAAGACTGGAACAGCATTATACAATGCATAACAACGCGTGCACGCAATGAACGATGCATGTCCTTGCTGTACAATGCACTATGTTAAATGCGGTGAACACATGATGCACGGTAGGTGTACATAGGTGCAAGCTTGTTTTCTTTTCCTTTTTATAAAAGTCCAATTTCAACTTTACTGCTGTCGGAAGTGCGTGGAAAATCTACAATGAATAGATCCGCGCGTTCGATTTTTTATTATACATCTTCTACGCACAGTGTACAGAGACGTAGAATGCGTACCTGCGCTTACACCTTTACTACCTCTCGCGCACGGAAGTGGTTATACAAGTCTAGATAATCACCTTGTCCTTACAATGCTCATTCAATTTCTTTCTGCGCACCGCTCCAAAGAATTTTTGTACTATTATTCTGAATGGCACCACACGTCCCTTGGGAACAGATGCGGATTATGCGAACCCTTCAAACCAGTGACAGGCACGCTCGTCGTAGTTCTCACGACGAAACACTTAGTATTTGATGTTGGATACGTGATATTTTAATTTCATATCGCACATCTTTTTTATAAAAGATAAAAGTATTTGTTAAAACAGTTTTTGATTTCTCATATTTTTATAAATATGCAAAAGTTGGATCGATCAGTATTTATTATAAAATAGATCTTCATCTTCTGTCAGTAGTTTATCAAATCGTAAATAATTCGTTTGATTGAAAATTATTATATAAAATGCAGATTTTTTCTATATAAGAAAAATACATATGTTTCTTCGCAAAAATTTGTCATATTATAGAGTGATCCTTCGTGATGGAAAGCCTATTTGCGCATTTATTGTCATTGGGTCAACAACTATGTCAAGGATATATCACCGTGCATATCGAAGAAATCAATTTGTTTAATAAACGTATGTCGTGAACGAAACTATTAACTGATATATATTTGCTGAATATCTGATTCGATATACTTGACATGATATTAGTTTTATTATAGTAGTATAACTAAATTGATAAATTGATTTCTTGATATACATAGAAAATATATAAAAGAAAATATTACTCGTCCTAATTTAAATAATGGATGAGTAGTTATCTACACAAATTGACTTTCATTTCAACAAGGAACCGACACGTTCGCATTAGTTTTGCATTAGCGAATAACAATCTCATTAAGTGAAATATTCTATTCATATTATATATTTTATTTCTGCGTCTCTTTCACGTAATAAGCGCATGATATAAATCTTCAGTACGTACGCACCATGGCGAGCAAGCTAATGCAGTATCATATTGGTCAGTGTAAGTGGACGCTTACCATAGATTCCCTCCCATAGACGGTCTCACGTCACATCCTCATTCAAGAAGTTATTATTAATGAGACATTGTTTACGAACCGTCAATGTTGATTCTTTTACATCACATAAATCGCTATTAAGGACAATCTAAATTGTTCTCCGCAACTCTATAAATCTATTCGAGATTTATTAAATATGTAACACAATCTAAGTTTGAGGATATTGATAGTGACATTTTGATTAAAGTTGATTAGATGAAATGTATTTTAGGTAATGTTGAAGGTAGATCAGATATCTCAATATTTCAATCCATGAATTATAAAGTGTGCATATTAAATGCACATTTATGATAAATCTTGAAGAAGTCTAGATCTATAAGTAGCTTCGAGACCATATAAAAATACAAAAGGTAATAATTATATAATAATTTATATAAATATATTATAAATAACGTATTATAATATATTATAAGCAACATCTCTAAAAAAAACATAAATTTTCAAACAATAAATTATAAATAATATTTTAGCAGACTATTCGGCTTTGCAGTAATACGCACCTATAAACGAAATATTTTACGAGGTAAACGAGCAAATACACGGTAATACTGACAACAGACAGTGTATATTTCGTATACTTAATTACTTACCCGGTGTTGCATCTAAAATCCAATCGATATAAGTGCCGACACGCGTGTTGACCGCTGGATCATCATCGCCGCAAGCAAGTCCGTAACTGATGATACCTACGAGAACCTCCCGCTTCGTCGTAGGATTCTGCCACAGTACGGGACCACCGCTGTCAAACTGTGATAAAAGTGTTATGCGACTCGAATATATACTGTTTGCTATAATTAATACTGTAGAACTTCCACAAGCAGTGTCACCTGACAGGCGTCTTTATTTCTGCCATAAGTACACAGTTGGCCATATGACAAATTCGGATACGAGCGATGACAATCTTGGTATGAGATTACGCTCACCATAACTTTTTGTAAAGTATCCGGTCTCATCCCTCCGAATTCTGTCGTTCCCCAACCTATCTTAATTAAATCAAAAGTATCAAAATTTTTTCTTTATGCAATTTACAAGAAATATCGTTATTAAACAACTTAGATAACAAGTAAGGGAATATATCGTTTACCCAATAAGTCCACGTAATTTCCTGCGAAAGAGTCGGACTGATGTTGGAACGGAAGACAAGCTGGTCCAACTTCTTCGCTAAAGTTTATAATGCCATTCACTGTTACTACAGCTATGTCATTTTCTAGAGACGTGTCGTTATAAAGAGGATGTATATTAAATTCGTCTGCGACGTAGAGGCGTGACGCATTTGTATCTGCACCTGAAATATTAAGAAACTTTTAGTTGTCACAATTAAGACAAGCAAAAGAAATACTTTAAATATCCTACACTATGTATTAGATAAAGATTATTCAGACATCTAGTTAAGAAAATTTACGTAAACATATATTATTTATATTATACAATTTTTAGTTAATACAAATATTTAATTCGTATTCAATAGCAGAGATAAATTTGTGGTAATAACAGAGTAATAAAAATATGAAGCGAAATTCTGTAAAACCACCCTCAAATTTTCTTAATGCAAAAGGAAACACTCACCCGTAGTAAGATCATGATCTCCCACGAGCACGCCTACTTTATTTGCGTCTCTGTTGATCACACAGTGTGCAGCAGTTAACACGTGTCTTTGAGATATGACGGATGCTCCGCAATACACCTCCCTTCGAAAAGGATCGACAAGACCAGCCATCATGGGATACTCATTTACGCCAGTTTCCACACCTCCCACAATCTTCGTCTGTGATAAATAGTTAAAAGATTAAAGTGAGAGTCCGTACAGTAGAAATGTCTGTATAAATATGCTACAGATAAATTTTCTGCGTGCTTTAATATTAATTAACGCGCACCGGCTTCTTCCATCCGCATCTGCAGTTATAATCCTTCTCTACTTCTTCGAGTGCTTGCAACTCGCACAGGAACTTAACTCCCGATGACCAAAATGCGGTTGACAACACAATGGTCATGGTCTTTCCCGTCGATTCTACGCTAAACGTATCGTTGCCGCAGTAAGAAAATGCCACGGATTCATCTACTTTGACAGTCAGGCTGTCAAAAGCACATTTGACGTGCTGAAAAAAGTATTCTGGACGTTATTATGAAAAATTCTGTGAAACATTCATATTCGTCGTTCAATTAAAAATAAGTAACTTCAATATCGTCGTTGATGATCTTGAGATGATTCCGCAAAGTCGAGTTATCCTTATCGTAAATGCAATAAATAACATGTTCGTGTTTGAGTACAGTAACACAAAAAACACAATATCTTTTAGTGTTTAAATCTTTTATAATACAAAAGGTCTTACCCAAGGTATCTCGAAGATATTGCACGATAATTTCACACGATAATCGCTCTCCGCTTTCCACTTGCAATATTGTCGGCCGTTGGAAGCATTAGGATAATCGGCATTGTATACGTAATAGATGTTACCACTCTTCAAACGTTGGTAAAAACTGCAGTCTCGATTAAACAAGCCATTTGGCATTACGAAACAAAGCGACAGCGTTAGCGTTAATCCGACTGTAAAAAGCAATCAGTAATTACGTATACATTCTAATTTTTCTTACCTATTAATTTTTCATAGATATTACAGATAGGGTGATACAAAAATTATGTTCTGCATAGTAGAAAACTTTTTATCGCTTTAAGTTTTGCGTTATTTGTATATTGCACAGAGATTTTACACGCGCAGTTATAACTTTTTTAATCAAGACCGTTCAAAACGGAATGTAATTTATGAGTACGCAGCAAAACTACTTCGGAAATGGTAATAATGAACAACAATTAGTCGTGGTCACGTATTACTTAAGAAGATTTCCAGTATAAATCATTGCGATAGTCGTCGTCGACATTATTATATAAAGTAGACAGATATATGCATATCTTGTTAAAACGTTTAAAGTCTTGTTTTAATAACTTCTTAATTCGTAGAAGTAGTTATAAAATATCTTTTTGACAATCGATGGCATTAAATTTATTTTTAAATCATTGTATAATCAAGCGGTTAATCAGAAATAAGCAGTCGTTGTGAAGAACCGCATTGCGGTTGTCATCATATATCGCAAGTTCAGACAGAAATTTATGTGACAGACTAGAATCTCTGAGTCAAGTTAATAGAAATAAAAATATATTTATCTATTATTTCGTTATAATAAATTAAAACTTTTATGTATCGTAAACCTAAAAGAATACTTTATAATATTTAAGAATTCTATATTTAAGATTGTGATAATACGACTTGTGTTTCTTATTTTAATTTTAAAATACAAAGGAATTTATGTTTGTTTTATATATTTTATAATTCGAGTGCCACAATTACTATTATTGCTTTATATTAATATTAATTACATTATATTTCGTACAACTTTTGTTAACATATTCTATACGTATTATATATTAATATTTTACATATATATTTGATACTAACGCAAGCGTATTGATTACCCAATGTTACTCAAGTACTATAATTGTGACACGTATGTTGCATTACCTAGATAAAAGGCGTTTTGCAAAATTCTGAAATCCCTTAAGCACTGCTCCCGTAACAGTACGTGGCAGCGAGTTTTTACAGATATAAATTGAACGTGAGGACTTGGAGCAATTTTATTATAAATGGCAATTCTCTCTCTTCTCGCCCCCGGTTTATGACACGCTTCCAGCAAGGCCCTTAAGAGCGTTGAACGAACTTGAATGAAATACGCAACGCGCGCATACATGTGCGCCTGTACGCGGGCTTTCATTGATCGTGCGACGGTCATTTTCATTAATATACTGCAAGCGGACTCTGGAATTCGCATCTAGCGACATCTCGTGGCTGTCTTCACGAATCACTACCACACTACACGCCGTCCCGGGTTCAGCACTGTCCAGCTGGTTGCCATGGCAATCAGAATCATGGCCCTGCTCCAAACACAAACAAACCGTGAGTTTGACCACGACCTGTTCAATTTGGCGCGATCCGAGACGTCATGTGTTTGTTAACGACATTAGAACTGCATGTATAAGTGAATTTTTAAATCTGCTTTATCCGTCGTGTGTTATGTGCATTTGAGGAACGAGATAGTAATGCCAAATCGTGATAACGGTGCTGATAAGCATTCTAAAGAGAAGGTACAGATTGTATATAAGTAAATATTTCAAATATTTTCATTTATATAATTTTTAGACAAGAATCTTTGGCAAAAACGGTATTCTTAATTTTTTTAAATAAATTCTATTGTACTTACAGCACAGTGGTCGTAGGATTTCATTCACAGAGAATGAGCTGGAACCGGTGCACAAACCACTGCATCGTCATAGACGAGTTCACAAGGGAGCGAGACGTTATTCGAGAATTAACGGTGAATTCCAGGAATTGGCGGATAAAAACGGGAATGGCGACACTGTTGCACAGCCCAAGAAGAATAGCAAACGTTGCACTCACAACAAAATTGACAGATTAGTTGAGGAAAATCGGACGTTAACGATGAAGTTGGAAAAGTCTGATGTAAATCCTGGTAAGTTCTTTATAAACGATAGATTTGTTGTAACATTTGTATGTAAAATATTTTACTAAATTTCATTCAAATGTTTTTCACAATATAGAGACTATCGCGGATTTAAAGGAAAAGGACACCTTGATGTCAAGGATTCGCAATAAATATCACAAATTGTTACAAAACCACGAGGATCTTCAACAAGAATGCGAGAAACTAAATGCCCTTTTAACAGAACGTGAATCGGAATACTGCCAGTTGCGCACGCATCACAAGGAATTCACAGAGGCTCTACAGAAAGTGGAGAAAGCCAATTCCAATCTCTTGTCGTTTAACCAAAGATACAAGACTGAAAATGTCCAACTAAACGAGGACGTGCTGCTTCTGAAAAACGTGATTTTTCGATTGAACGCAGAACTGGAGAGATATCAAGATAAGTTGAGAGAGTCTGGACAAAGTGTCCTTCCCAAACACATTAATGATGCGTTAGATTCTAAGAGGTCAGCGGATAACATTAAAAAGGTATCGGAGTCGTGGGGTGCTGTGAATACTCACGTGCTAGGCCCGCTTCTAGATGCTTATCGAGAGAGCCTGTCGGAGAAACAGGAGCTCATAAATAAATACGAGGTAGACATCGCGAATCTCGGCGCCAGGTGCAAAGAAGTCATCGTGGAGAACGAGTGCATGCAGGGCGAAATCGAAAAATTCAAAGCGAAGGTATTTTGATCATTGAAGATCGCCACGTACCTTACAAATTGCTGTAGTAAAAGTTTTCCAGTGTGCCAGGTATGCGGACGAGATCAGGATGATATCCGAGGACGCCGACCTGCTCAAGGAACTCAACGAGTGTTACACGAAGCAGACGAATCACCAGAAACAAAAGATACACGAGATACATTCGTTGTACGAGCAGAAAGTGCAGGCGATGTCGTTCGACAATAACAGACTGCACGAGGAACATATCGCCTCGAGGACTGAACTGAGTAATCTGCAGGGGAAGTACGATGTTCTCGTGAAGGAGTACGAGAAGTTGCAGTGCGACAATACGAAAACGATGCCTGTCGATGTTCACAACGCTGCCGTCGAGGAGTGCAAGGAATTGCTGGAGAAACTGAAACGTCAATATGAAACTGAGAGAGAGAAACTGTTGACTCGCGTCAAGGAAATGGAAGACTTGCACTGCCATAATAAAACGCAACTGGACGTGATTGCAACAGAGAGAAATCAATTGAAAACGTCGAATAGAAACTTTGAAAAAAGTTTGAAGTGAGTATGGTGTGTCGTAAATTCCAATTGCGTGGATTTTCTTATACAATTATATAGATATAAAATTATATTTTGATTATATCATATAAAATTTATCCTGCTTCGGCAAGAAAAGCTAAAATAAATACACACACACACATATATTATATGAGATTAATATAATTATTTGTTCTAGACGCATGCAGCAAAGATTGGAGCATTTCCAAAAGATCGCGCATTCCATGCAAGTGTCTCGTGACTCTTTTAAGAAGCAGTTAAGGAAGACCACTGCGTATTGCGAGGAGCTGTTCAGCGAATATGAGAGAGTGGTCGCCGAGCGGGATAAGTTGATCACGCTTTTACACGAAACGGAAAATGAGAAAGCGAGTATCCACTTCCTCGGCGACACTATTACTCAACGAGTGAGCCATTTAAAAGAACAATTAAAGGTACATGCTAAAATGCGTATCGAATACCGTACTTTTGTAGTACTCGTTCTTTAAATAAATGTTTTAATGTTTTAATTATTAAATTAATTAAATAAAAGTACTTGAATAAAATAAAATAAAATAAATAAAATTACTTGTATCGGCAGATCGTACACGAAGGTGCCAAGCAACACTTGGCACTGGCGGAGAAAAATATAAAGGTGCAGCAGGTCGGAGTGCATCGAATGAAGGACGAGTATCACCGAGAGCTGCAACGTCTCAAGCATCTCCTGAAGCAGAAGGAGGAGACGATCGGCCGGTTGCAGAGGGAGATTTGTGCTGCCCGCGAGAACTTGGAACTCGTTTGGAAAGTCACTGCCACAGACAATAAGAAAGTTAAGGGAGCATTGAAGAGTGTGAAGATTCAACACGTTTAACGGAAATCGTTCGTGCGACGCAAAATGAATCCAATTGCGTTGTCAATATAAAAAATGTATCATTACCGACGCGAAACTCACACACATTGCCTGATCATTACTGATTATCTAAGAATACTTCAACTGACCAGAAACGGAAGCTAGTCGTTATTGTGCAATACACGTGCAGCATAATTTTATTAGATCAAGTCAATTACAATTTTTGTAATTTATTATATGTACATTATTATATACGACTCCTCATAGCTGTACCTTCGTTTTCTTTTTACATCTTCACACGGATCTACATGTAGAGTTAAGTGTCGAGATATCAGCTATCAGCTGATTCGATGTTACGCGGAGAATCAGAGGCGGCATCGCCGGCACTCGATCGACCGAGCGCGATAATATATTCCTTCCGATAATGACGACGTCAAATATGCCCGTGCTCGTTTGCTCAATGTTCGATGCTTGAAAGAAACAACGGATTTATCGATAGTATCACCGCCTTTATTTAGTGGTGACATCAACCGCGGCAAAAGGTTCTCCAGCGCGGTTCGCGAGAGAGTCGACGCCGGGGATCATCGTGGCGCGGCTACGACGTGAAAAATTGACGTCCCTGCTTATAGGAGTGATCTCACGTTCCATTAATATTAACATGCAAGGCGCGTACGTGCGCGCTCGTAATCATCAGCACCTCTCGCACCTCGCACCGCGCGTGCATTTGCTAAGCGGTTTTTGCTAATTGCCGGACGCGTTTCCCAGAGCACTTTACGCAGATAATTTGTGGACGTTGGCTCTTACGTCGAGATCGCGATAATGTGCACACGCTATCGAGAGAATATCGAGATATTGTTATAACACATCGTTGATTCTGCTTTCAACGGATGTTTGCGCGTGGCATACAATTATTTTTAAATGCCGGGGAAAATCTTGTCTTAACAATTATGTTCGCTAATATTGGCACACAAATGTCGATATGCGATCGTAATCTTCATCTTAATAATCGAAATGTTTTCGAAACCGAATGTTAGAAAGAGAGTTTCGAGTAACCTATCGAGTATCTATTTTTCGTTAAACAAATGAGAACCTCACGCGAGGCTCGAACATCCTGCCCCGCGATTAACTTCGATTAGATTTCTTTTGATAATCCATCATATTTATTATAATATCATCTTTGATAGTTCTAAATAGAACTCGAATTTTACCTCTTCGTTAAATAACAGTTTCGTCCGTTCCAGCCTTATTTATTCTCTTTGCCATTTACGGGCGCCAAGTGTGCACCACTGCGCATTCGAGTGTAATATCGAATTGCACGGATTTAATTGGCCGTGATTGGTCGTCGCTCCGGTCGCTTCGATATTTCGAGTTTCTCAATCAGAGTTTGAATTAGTGACGGACGCGCCGGCGCCGCGGCGGCTCGCACATCGCGCTCGAGTTTCGTTCCGTCACTTTCGGGAGTGTTAATCGCGTTGAAATTGCTGCCGCGCGCGAAAAATCATCGCCAGTGATTTAACACTTCGCAGGCGCGTCGTGATGCGTTAAGTGCCGCGTAATACGTGTCACTGACGTAACATCGCGAGTCCAATGTCGGCCCGGACGGCGCGACCGCCTTTGCGTGCCCAAAGTTCACGAACCCGGAGATCGCCTTTGCGCGCTTCACGTTATTTTCTTGGCCAGGTACATCGAAACTGCATTCACCGCCAGGTACGTCGTATATGTCATCGTTCTGCAGTTCATTATTGCATGCGCGCGCCTGTTCTATGATATTTGAATAGCGAACAGTGTAGGTTGATAGCAAAGGCGGCCATTTTCTCAGCATTGAAGCGGCACTTCGCTTCTAATCGCTTTAAAGAAAAAAGTCTACTTTTATTTGATAAAATCCTATTATTATATATATTAATGCCAGAGTTATTAAAATTAAATTTTTTCCATTAGTTTTCATTTAAAAAATCATATTTTACTTTGGAGGGAAAAGTTCGAAGAAGACATGGCTAGTCATTTTACTAAATAAAACTTTCGTGTCAAGAATAAGGCTCTTCGATCTAACTATCGATTGAAACATATATCCAAGATGAGAATCATCTCGTCTTTGCCCATACAGCACAGAAGCTTGCACCAACATTGCAGCAACGTTGCAACGTTGCAAATTGCAATGCAACAGTACAGAGACATTGCAGAGATATATCCGCAAAATACCAGCACACTTGTAGCAACATGACATTAATATTTCGGAAACATTGCACAATCAAAATTTGTAATTAATTAATATTAATAATTCATTTTATTAAAACATTGGAGTCTTCCTATCCAAACGAGATTCGTCCAAATCTGTTCGACCAATGATGTGTGATGACCAGAATCTGAGCTCGGTAATATATATGTGCATGCGGTGTTTGTCTCTTTCGACTATCTAAAGAACATGGTGGTTGTACGACGCGAGCATCATTCTAAAAGAAAGTAGTTACGCAAAAGAAAAAGGTAAGTACTTTTTTATAATATTACGTCTAATTATAGCACTTGTGTGCTGTTAATCTTGTATCTATTAATTATAATAGAGAATCCCTCTATTTGCCTATTTCACGGTTTATATCACTATAACCTCGAAATTATGGAAATTCATTAGAAAACTGTATATTAATAGTTGTAATATTTTTAATAACTTTTTCTGTTATAGAAGCTGTTCGTGAAATACACAATCATGCCACTGATGCAGAAATTGCTGAATGCATTTCCAAGTGGCTTGCTCAAGCTCCGGTTAGGATTGAGAGATCAAAGTATGTCATTTTACATATAATTCTATACATACTTGCAGTATGTATATTTTTATGTAATTCTATGCTAATATATGAATTTTAATTCCTATTTTATTTTTACAGGCAACATACAAACAAAAACGAAGAAGATTCAATTATTTAATTAAAGGAAAAATATTTTAACATAATTAAAGGAAAAATAATATCTCAAGAAGAGGATTTTTAAGTTTTTTTTTATAAAGAACAGTTACTTTTTTATAACAAAAATAGAGAAAATGTTTGTCATTTTTTATTACTATTGTTATATTACATATAATTGTCTATTTATGTTAATAAATAAAAATATTGAAGTTATATAAATAAAAATATTTAAAGTATATAATAATGAATAATTATAATTATTGCAAATTCATTACATTGCAATATTATTATGACGTTTCGTTGCAATGTTCCGAAAAGCGGACATTTTCACATTCCTGCAATCCCATAGCAATGCTGCAGAAACATTTCGCAGTGAATTTGCAATGTTGCTACGTTGCGGTGGAAGATTTCTGCAATATATATGCAATCTTTTCGTGCTGTATGGGTAATCAGTATTAAACAAGACCGTTGGTTCTCGATATTTGCGTGGTTCTAAAGATTCGCAATGCTTCTTCAGCGAAAAATTGAGCTCCATCGCGAGTAGAGCAGGATCGTCTAACTCGTCGTGACGTCACGCGAGTGAGCGAACGGAAGATCGAAGAATGGACGGTCGATCGCGGCCGCCTAGTTAAGGTTAACCATCGCGCCGGTTACACGCGACACGCATATTAATTCAAGGAACTAGTTTTGCACAATTTATGCGTGACAGACGAATTTCAAGTGAATCCGCAAGGATACCGAGTATCGCGGACATTCGAAATTCACGATACGAGCGAGAAAAATTATGAAATTTACGAATCCCATGAAACGTATCCCATACAGATCTACAAACAACTAAAAATAAATAATTCCTTCAGCAAAATTATTTGAAGAAAAAAGTAATGAGATCTATATATCGACAGATTAATATCTAATTAGCGTTTTTATTATTTTATATGCAGGAGAACGATACTGCACTGAAGAAGTAGTTTAATGAGTTATTATTGTTCTCGGCAATTTGTTTGATTGATCGTGATTACCGCTATTTTCTTCATTTGTAGAAAATGACAGAAACCAGAATTATTGGCAAAATTAGTGACGCGACGCACTTTAAGTCTTGCGTTGCGTAACGATGATAATTGAGACCTTGTGGCTTTTATTTTTTCAATGATGTTCCCGATATTTCCTGCAAGAAAAACTTCAACTAGATCTTTCGCTTTCTATATAATTTTCAAAGAACTCCCAAACTATCGTTCAATTTAAAGCTCTCATCATCGCATCAAATAACGCCAATAAGAAGAACGTTTGAGAAAGCGCACAATTATACACAATTAATTTCGATGCGACGCATGTGTGGAAGCATTTATATACACTCTAAATATAATCCAAGCTTCCCTGTCCATTACACTGTATTCAACCGATGAAAATCAATGCAAGATCCGACGACGGACAACTAAAATTGAATATTCGCGGTACGGTTGGCGCGGCAAGCCGCCCCTGACGATCGGCCGTCTCCGGTGCACCTCGTGCGGGCTCGCGCTCGCGCAAAATGTCGTCTGCTAGGCGCGTCGTCCGCCGTCGTCCGTCGTCGTGCAACCGGGTCGGTCGGTTGCGACTCGTTCGTGACGCGAAAATCGTGGCGCGATAAGGCGATAATGCGCGGCGCGCGCGCGCTCCGCGCTCGCGGCTAGACCAGCGCGCTCGGATTCGGTGATTCAGTGACGTCGCGCGCACCGCTCGTTTCCCGTCGGCCGCGTTCGCCGGGCGAATTCGAGCGGATTCGAGAGTCGCGTCGTGCGCCGGGAAGCGCTCCGCGTGCCAACCTCGTTGCGGCTAGTTCCGCCGCCCTGCCGACCGGAAAGGTCGCTCGCATCCCCCGCTCGTTTCCGGTTTCCCCGCGAGTGACCGGACCAGATGATCGCTGGCTGACCCATGGTCGTGACCCCATCGGTGCGCACGATCCACGAGTGATTCCGTGCCTGCGGCCGGCGTTTTCCCCGCGGACGATGCCGCCGTGAGGCAGTGGTGCAGCTGCGGGAGTCGAGGACGTCGCGCCAGGACGACGCGCGACCAATTATTTTCGGCGTAAGCTCCTGCCTGCCCCTCTCTTTCGCCCCCCGTCTCCTTCCGTCCCGCTTGCTCGTCCGTCCGTCCGTCCGTCCGTCTCTGCTCCTCCTCGCCACGGACGTCGTCGTCCCTCGTCGCGGCTCGGTCTCTTGCTCTGCGCGTGGCACGCGTGAACTATCGCCGCGTCGCGTGGCTCTAACGCCGCCTATAGTTAGCACACCGCTACGAAGCGTCGCGGTGACGGTGACGGCGGTGCGGGAGTAATCGCCCGCGCGGCGCGCGAACGCCGGAAGTTCCGTGGAATCCTCGTTACACTTGGCGAGCGGCTAGGTTAGCCGAACCGCGGCGTGCCACCACTCCGCGAGGAGAGCCAGGCGATACGCGCGACCGCGACGACGTGTTTCGGTTGCGTCGTCGACGGCGACGCACCGCGTTGCGTCGCTTCGAACGAGCCCCGGCGCTCGGCGAGTGCTTCATTCGGTTGCCGTCTCGGTGTTTGGAGACTTGCCGTTCCGACGCTCGTTTCGTCCGTCGCGTGTCCGTTGGTGATATCGTGAGATCGCACATCGCGCGTGTTGCGTGCCGAGTACGCGCGATTGCGGAGGTGCTTGTGCGAAAGTGAACGGAAACGGTGCACGAGGCATCTCGAGGTTGACGAAAAGTCGCGTCCCGAGCCGCGTCCGACGGCTCTGATTAGTATTCCCGTCCTTTCTTCTTACTTTCACTCTCTTGGTTTCAATTATATTGGATGTTTAAAAATATTGCCAAAGCGGGGAAGCCTTTCACGTTGCCAAAGCGAATATGAGTAAGCCGACTTAATTCGCGATTGCAACATTACGAACGTTGCCACGGCGTGAGTTTTTATTGTGCTGTTAATTTGCTGAAAAAAAAGAAAAAACGGTTCGGCGACTCGGTGCAGGTACCCTTCGGTTCACTACGCAATCGGTGGACCTTGAACGTGTAACGATAGCAGTGATAAACAAGCAAAGACGATCAAAATAGGTAAAATATTCCATAACGTTATTCCGTTATTACGTTTCTGCGAAAGGTAGTCGGGTTTTTGATTAATAACGACGGGTTGTACGCGGTCGATCTGCTCCGTGCTGTTTTCGAAATATTTCTGGCGGTTTGTCTCAAGTTTCGATCGATACCGGTTTACGATCCCGTTTCCGCCGACCTTCTCTCGGAATTGATCGCTGCTGTAATCCTCGACCTATTTACACACGAAACTAGCAGAATTTTTTGAAAAATTGGCTAATTCGGAGTCGAGCGCGAGGCGCCTGTCGGTCGATCGATGGACGTGCTTAATAATGTAGTTAAACTTCCACGTATATTTACCTTTCACACTCGTAAGTCTACGTTTTTAGCCAACACGTGTCTCTCGAAGAAAACACGTTCGAATAAATTCACTCCACTTTATTTAACAAAAGAAATCAATCGATTACTTCGTTAAGTATGTAGAACAACTTCAGAGCAGATTATTCGCGATGTGAAATTCGGTAAATTAGTAGACAAATGTATCAATGCTCAAACGAGCGGAAATACATTAAAGGCTTTCTTGTTAAACAAGCGTAAAGAAGCTGCAAGCCGCGCGTCTGAGTTTTTCAATCGTGACTTTATACATTCGAAAGTCAGCGGCAAAATAGGATACAGCAATATATAAAATAGAATATAACAATATATCTGCTTTTCCAGCACCAATGCGGTTGGAATTACAAGTAGGCCGGCAGTCTTATCTCGGCTTATCGCCGGGTTTAAGGATAGACGTGATACGATTTTATGTTTTATTTATCCGGTATGCAGATCGCGCGTTCGATGTCTTGTTGGAGACGACGAGTCGCTCCGGTCACCGAATACGCGCTGAGAATACGAGAAGCAAAATTCGTCCAGGCCGGCCACGCGCTCCTGCAGAAACACAGAACACGCGTATCAGATTGGAATCTTTTTATCTCGCGCCCACCGTCGTCGTGCGGCGTCTATAAAGCGATACGCAGCAGATGTGTGAGCTTTCGTCGGCGACCGGTTATAACGTAGCACCCTTGCGAGACTTCTTTAATGGTCGCTCGTAAAACCAGATCTCGGCGTCGTTTCGTCTCCAAGTAGAATCATTGTAGACCGTTGTCGCGCGCGTGTTACCATGGCGGTTTCATCCAATTTGGCCGAGAGCGATCGTTGTCCCGAGAATATATTTTTTCGGTGAATTTCTCGTGGTACGCGTTACGGCGAATTTATCTCTGCTTCTGTCTTGATCGAACGCGAATATCTAGTGCAGAGATAACATTTCGCGGAAACAAAACCGCGCGATGTTCTGCGACTGCTTCCCGACGCGCCTCGTTGCGAATCGCTCGCCCAATTATGCCCGAGCCGAGCATTATTTCGCGCGAATCGAAGCCGTTCGGAGCCCGTAAGTGGAACGGATATCCGTGGCGCGTCGTCGAAAGCGTTGTACGGAAAGCGTTGGAGGGAACAAAAAAAACTCAAGAAAAGAGCCCGAAGAGTTTGCTCTTCGTGCGCCGCCGTGTTCCGCTTCTTAATTACGCGTGTGCGGTTTCATCGTTGCCGCTTCCATTCATAGCAATTTTCTCGTGGGCGAGTGTGTCGTAATGGCGGTCTCGTTAATGCCGCGTGCGATTTGATACGATTGAAATTTGCGCGATCCCTCTGCCAAGACGATAATCGTGCTCGATACGATAACGAGGACTCGCCTCTCTCTGGTTGCACGTGTTAATTTAACGGTACCTGCACGAACAGCGGATTCCGGAAACGCGATACGATTGCTTACTAACGCAAATAAAATTCGATGCCTCGGTGAGTTTGATCATATTTGTGTGCGCTGGAGTTCCGAGTGGAAGCCAGTGAACAAGTCGGAGACAAACCGGTAGCTCCATAGAAGGTTTTCCCAGCGATTGACCAGAGAAAATAGCGTACGCTCACGTGTGCCGTCATCGTGTCCACTGTCACGGTCGGAAAGATTACAACAACGCTCCTCACGATGGCGCGATCTAAAGAGCTCTAACCGACAAGATAAAATAATGACTTGGGCGGGAAGTGTATTTCCTACAGCCCACACGAAAGTGCTCGGAGACCGCTTAAGGGGGGAGCCTGCTTTAGAACGCTGAAAATAAGGTATATTTTACGAATTGTTTTTGGAGAAACTATACAGCGGATCATTATAAAACTTTGATGCATTTATTGGTACATGTTTAAAGATAAACAAAATTATTTTTTTATTTGAATATATCGCCTGTAGAGGTCGTCCTGGAGAAATCTTAGTGCAGCCGCGTCGCCGGCATTGCAAATTGGTGAGCATTCTCCTGCCTCCAAATTTCGTCTAAACTGAAAAATTGAAATGTGTTCTCGTTATTTATGAATTCCCATCGTCGATGAACCAAAGAGAGAAGAAAAAAGTTGAAAAGTGCCAAAATGGTGGAGCTTAGAACACAAAAGTACGATTTTTAGGCAAAGTTGTTGAACTTTTTCATGCAAAAGTAATTGTTTAACTTAATGTTTTTATGAATATTAAAGGTTCATCGACGATGGGAATTCATAAATAACGAGAAAATATTTCAATTTTTCAGTTTGGATGAAATTTGGAGGCGGGAGAATGCTCGCCAATTTACAATGCCGGCTGCACTAAGATGCCTCCAGGACGACCTCTACAGGCGATATATTCAAATCAAAAAATAACTTTTTTTATCTTTAAACATGTACTAATAAATGCATCAAAGTTTTATAATGATCCGCTGTATAGTTTCTCCAAAAAAAAATTCGTAAAATTATACCTTATTTTCAACGTTCTAAAGCAGGTTCCCCCCTTAAGATTTCGGGAGTAACGTTCTTTCTACGTTCAATAAACATGTACAACGCGTGCAAGTTACGTTATTATGCTCGCATGTGCCAAGTCTGCTATCAGTACAAGGTCATCGGTGCCGCTACATCAAGGTAGCGTGCGTTATTGTCGATTGGTTTCCTAGGCAGCTCAACTTCTCGGAAATATCGCCTCGGACACCCTATATCGTCGCAAAAACCGTCTCAATAAACGCACGCGCGCGACACCGATCCATGACCCACGGAACCATCCCCACAACCCTCGTGTCTCCCTGCCGACACTGCCCTTAGCTTCTAAGCGAAGGGTCCGCGGTCTCACGCGAGTCTGTCTAATGCAGGATGACCTAAGCGCGCTAACGGCTACCGGCGTAACGAGTACGACGGGCGGTATCAGTCCGCTTCGTGCCTCGGGCGGAAACGCGTCGTCACCGTGGACGTCGCTCCCGTTCTATTTTTCTTCCCGACAGTCATTTACGCTGCGTCGCGTCGCGCGAGTCACGCCACTGACGATCGTGATCATCAAACGGGCGCGGCGAGATCGTCGATCGAGGCTCGCGTGATCCGCGCGGGCGCGCAAGTCGACGAGGGTGGAGAGGGAGAAAGAGAGCGAAAGAGAAAAGGAAAGAAAGAAAGAGGAAGAGAGGGTTCAAGTGTAACGTTTTCCGCAGCGAACGCACGTGCGTCCCGACGCACGTGTCGAACGGCGGCAGCGGTTCAGTGCGTCGCGTCGAACGGTGTAAACAATGTCGACAAATCGCGGCGCGTTGTTGACGTAGTGGTGGCAAGCAGCAACAGCAGCGGTGCGAAAGGACGTTGCCATCGCGCGTCGCGCCGTGGCGAAGCGGCGAGAAGCGACGCGACGCGACGCTCGAGCATGGTGTAAGGGACAATTCAATTCTGCTTGGGCTGCGGGATCATGGAGTTCGAGCTGGACGGCAGCCTCAAGGAATGGGCGAAGGACAAGCCCCTGAGCATCCTGCAGCTCGACCCTGCTGATCGTGCAGTGTTACGAATCGCTGGTGAGTAGCTTACACTGATTGTCGCATGTCTGCGAAGACCGATTGATGGATATTCCATGGATTATTCGGGGATGTCCAAGTGCTGAGCGACATACTCGGCGATAATGCGTGTATCTATCTGTCCGCAATTCAACAAATGATGAAGAAAGTTGTGAGATTTGTAAACTGTACATACCTGCGTGTGTGTCTGACAAGGAAAGGTTTTTAGGTGTTACACTCGGATTTCAAAAATTTTTTGCACGCAGGTAGGGAGGTCCCCAAATAGAAGAAAAATTATAAAAGTAGCGGCCCAAATGCACATTTGCGCGCTATGTGCGCAATTTTCGATGTTAGGTTAATTACTCAAAAATGCTATTTCCAATCGAATTCTTTACATTTTTTGTTTCACCTAATGCACAACGCTTTAAAAAGAAATCAAAACCAAAATTAAAACTGAAAGAATTAAAAACCTCCCTTGACCAGATCTTTTATGTCCTCGTTATGGATTCTGATCAAATCTATTTAAAGTCGCATACAATAAATCACGCAGAAAGAGCGAACTACGATTTGCGCAATGTACAATTATTCCAAATTGTGTGCATTGGCGGTTGCAGTAAAAAATTAAAAAAGTTACGATGCAAATACCATTTTTGAGCAATGGGCCTTTTATACGCACTGTGCTCGCGCGGCACGAGATTACATTAGACGCTCGTATTTTCTAAACACACACACGCACACAGAAGCACATACGCGCACGCACACACACACACACACACAAAATTATTCAAAGCAATATAAATGTGCATTAGGTGAAATAAAAAATGTAAAGAATTCGATTGGAAATAGCATTTTTGAGTAATTAACCTAACATCGAAAATTGCGCACGTAGCGCGCAAATATGCATTTGGGCCGCTACTTTTATTTTTTTTCTTCTATTTGGGGACCTCCCTACCTGCGTGCAAAAACTTTTTGAAATCCGAGTGTAACACCTAAAAACCTTCCCTTGTGAGTGATCAACACAAAGCCGGAGTAAGTTTTTATGGTCCAGCCGGTAGTGATCAGGCTGCTTCGAAGATGATTGCGCCCACGTTTTATCCGAGTCTAACATAACCGTCTATTATAGGAGCTAACTCGATCTAATGCAACTATATGTCGTCTCATGTCAAAGCGATGCCGTGATTTCATTCGTTTGATGCGAGGCAAAGATCGTGGCATAAAACCTTCGTAATCGCCATGCTTCAGCACATTCTTAGAGTCTCGTAGAAGTAATACACTTGAGGCAGGCCGGAACTCGCCGTAAGAGCAGCTGGACTCGCCACGCCACTCTATTGGCTTCGGCACTCGCGCGGCACGAATGCGCGCTGAATCTGTGAAATTTAGAGATGCTGCCAAATGTCGCTGATTCATCCTGATGCGCTCGCGCGCTCGCCGCGGCATACTTTCGTCGGATTGTTAACAACATTGACACTCCCGCTCTCGCGGCTATTTTGGCCGGTGGTTATTTACTTTCCGCGCCGGTAAATATAGCGGACGCATTAGCAAGTGCACGGTCGTTCGCAGCTCTTTTCGGCGTAACACAGTGTGAAGCATTGTTCCAATCTTCCAGCCGAACGACAGGAACGAAACGTCGACTCTAGCTCGGTGTATCGTAAACATCCGTGAATGTGTCGGATCGACCCGCGTGAAATTCACGTGTGACGTCTCATTCGATGTTAAATATTAACTTTGTTGACGTTAAAGTGGTTTGAAAATGGAAGTAAGCAGCCTCGTTTGATAATCGGAAGACCGATTAGCAAAATATCAAAATAATAAACGAATAAATAATTGTAAATAATTTTATATTGTTTCCTGGGAACAAATATGGATTCGGCAGATATTGACAAGTAGGATTTCAAATTCGTGTCTTCTGTTGTAGGTATTTCACGACTCATTGTCGGCGCCATGTAGATTTACATAAAGTAACGTTCTTGCGCTGCGAGATAAAGTTCAATTAACACCTACTCGGACTTCATCTTGTGAGCTTTAACGTAATCCGATGCTGCGGGCACGTCGACGCCCGATCGCGCCGGTCGTATCGTTCGCATGTAAATTCCTCTCCCACGAGCCTGCGATCTCTTCCTGCATCCAGACATCGTCCCTCGTCACTGCTGTCAGCTACCGTTATCATTCATTGAATGTTCGTCACTCCTTTCCCGTTCGCGGAAAGACACGTAACTAAATACTCGAATGAGTGAGTCAGAGATAAGAGCGCACTCCCTTTTGACACAGAAGTCATCTGTTCAGATCACACTTTCTTATTAAGGTACAAGTTGTTATCGTTTTCCGTGTATGATATGTTCAATGATATCTATAATTTACATATTATTATTAATATAATACACTTTTAATTATCAAGTATCAAATCAAAGTGTAATGTCAAAAACGTAGTTACAAAACTATGCGCGGGACATTTGGATCGTCTGCCACTCCGATTCTTTACTCCGCGCTGTCACATTATTGCTCTGATTGATGAAGATTGTCGATCAACGGTGATCTCCGTGGCAGCGTGACGTAACAGAGACCGCTTCGTACCCCGAATTCAATTGTACGACCACGCTTTCTGACGATTCTGCTCCTCTGCCATCAACGTTATCCCGGAGATGATTAGGGTCACGTCAAAAATAATGGATGATGTTAATAGCCCGCTATTCTAACAGCCGGATCACGGTGGTCGACCAGGTGCATAAAAGGTACTGGGCGTTACCTTCGGACATTCAAAAATGACATAATAACGTGGCAACCCTGTTGTCGGCCACCTTGATCTCGTAGCGTGAGGCTAACGATCTGTAAATAGACAGCGCTGTACAAACAAGCGAACGGTCATTCTCTCCAGAACACGTAAATGTTTCCCTAAATTTCCAAGCAATTAAAAGACGATACGAATGACTTCAAGTGAGATTTGACTGCCGCGCGGTACTTCTCTTCCACTTTCTTGAGCGAGAATGTTTTCCTCGAAGATCTCCAAATGATGCGGTGCTATATTTCAGGTTGTTGAGGACGTTGAAGAATGAGTCATCCCTATGAATGCCGTTAAGTTGTAGCGCAACGACCATCGCGTGTATACTGTGACACCACTTGTCGCGGCCGATCTTCGATGAGGGGTGCCGATGAGAGCAGAAACCCGAGATTATTCTGTAAATATCGAGTTGCGCGTCAGAGATCGCCTTACCGCGATAATTTTTTCACGAGCTCTTCTCTTCCCCGGTCGCTCTTCCCGTCCGCGGGTTACGCGCCTCCAGACTCCTCTGATTATTATCTGTCTCGGAACGCGCACGATGACGCCACGTGGGTGTCAGTAGTCTTCATTATTCAGGAGCCTGGACAAAAACAGACTTTTTGCCGAGCCTGAACAAGCGGCGCTTTAAAACCTGAATAATAGCCGAGATTTGCATAGCGGAAGCGAGTTTGCATGATTCTTTTTCGCAACATTCTCTCGTGTTAAGATTCCTTATCACGGATCTACAATTCGGTTCAATTCGCGTCAGTTGGCGCGCGCAGCCTCAATATGATCCGCATCAAGTGCAATGTGTATTATAAGAACCTGCGTATCAATCGCGAATCTGCTCGTCCGTATTAATGATCCATGGCAATTTAAGTTTGTTATGCGCTATTAGTCATGAGGTGGCCGGTGCAGCATTTTGTACATAGCACTCCATTTGTGTAGCGATGACGCGAACAGGAACTACCTGTCATTGTTGCGTAACTGAATCGCGACGTGTCTAGCGATGGCATCGGTACTCGTATCATTTATTAACTTCATCTCGACCGGAAATCGCCTCTCAATCGTTGTTGCAACCACTTCGTAACGTCAGACTTTAATATAAAAATTATTACATTACAGTGATTCTTGGCGGAAAGCCTTCATAAACTTGACGCAAAGTTGAAAACATGTTTATCATAATATTACCATTTATAATCTGAAACAATATTAATCTTCGATACGGTAGAACAGCAAGACTACTAAAACATCCTGCATCAAGATCACCAAATAATTCCTCAAATGATCAACTACATGCAGTAAGTCTCACGATGACGTCTACTGTTTAGCGTGGCTTTACTAGGTTTACTTTACGGATTAATTTCTCAAGCTGTTGACAATGATTCCGTTTTTGTGCACCGGTCGAGCTGGTTGGGATCGCTGTACCTCTGTGGGAAGTAGGGACAGGCTAGGTCAGTTCACGGGTGCCGCGACCGTGGAGGCGGCAACAGGTGCTCTCGGGTCACGGTTCGATGGCCGGCTATACGCCATCAGCCGCCTCTTCGTTCGCCTCTCTGGCTGATGCCTACGGTTAGCGATATGCCCGTTGCGTTCTCCACTTTTAATTACCGCCAGCTGGACGATTCTTCCCCATGAGGGCACGGAAAGCCATTTTGCGATTAGTCTCGTGCGACATGAAGCTTTCGTGATGTAACGAAGCTCGCCGGAAGACACTTTAGTAATCTCGTTATTTATTGCAACACGACAGATTTAATTAGATGGAACATAGTTATAGTTTCTAATGGATTAAGAAGATGTCAATTCCAGACTGTGCGCCGACTGTCTCCGAATAAAAGCAAACGGACACCCGGGGGTACCCGGGTAAACCCAGAGCACGCTTGTTTGGACGCACAGGCTCCTTTTCGTAGTTTTCATTTGAGCGCGCAGACTAAACGTACACGTTTTCGTGCCCATTCATTCGCTGAGCAATTTAACCGGCGGTTTAAGCAGCTCGCGAACACACACGGAGGCCCAACGTAAATTTAAACGGCGGGTAATGATTACCCTTGGGTGGCGCGCAGCTTTTCGCGTTGTTCCATGGGATATCTCGAGGTTCCCCGTCGTGGCTCTCTATCGCACTCTCGCCCTGGCTCATTTTTTGCGAAAAACGAGGAATAGGAGTCGATGCTCACCATTAACTATCTGCATAATTCGCGCATTAGTTCAAATTTCGCACCAGCGCTTGCATGCAGACTATTTTGAAATTTGGAAATTTTGTGTCATGCAGATGTTTTAAGAAACACCTTTGGCTACTTTTTGTTCCTTTTGAGATGTAAATGATACTGTGGAATATCGCTTGGTCGAGCTAGATTCGCATGTTCCCTCGTGGTATTAGTTGCTATGTAAATGCCATATACCTGTTACGTATCTGTTGATACAAAGAGTGCTCATTCTGGTTCACTTACATATATCGGTACGCGTACATTATAATTATTCTTGTAATATAATAAGCATGACTTGAGAAAAAGTACAAATAGTTTTGTTTTATTAAAATTTCTATGACTTATTTATTTAAGGGAGATTTTTTTCAAAATAACGATTACGTTGGTAAAATATTTGATCGAGCATTATATTATCTTTGTGTGGACAAATTAAAAAATAATTAACAGTTATCTCATTTGAATACGCGAGCATATTAATACAGTACAAATGGTGTATATCATAAGGCTGTGTCAAAGTAGCGAAAAATTTTCCTCGGAATACCGTTATAAAGAAGCCGCTAGTCGGACGAGTAAACTCGACTAATAAATGTGAGAATCTATTTGAATGTCGATTGTCGTCTGTTTGTCGATTCAAAGATGAAAATTCCAACATAAATGTAATTAAAATCACACGTTTAATTTTTATATTGTAATTTATATGGGCATAATATTCGCGATAGATCTACCTTACCGTCGGGAGATAGCGAAATACTACGAGTACGGTGCATCCATCCCATCGATATCGTTTTACCACACCTTAGTATCGCTATCATATGGTAGCCGTTGGTACTCTGAATTCTTTTAGTCTGACAAATGTTTTTGAAAATTATTGCAGGATTATTTTTATATTGCATTTTCTCTTTTTTTCTTCCTAAGAGTAAAAAGAACGGAAACTTTTTGGATAGGAGGTATGATTAGTTAGTCACGAAACACTCTCGATATCGGCATAAACGTGACAATTGTCTTGTGCCTCGATATTCAGAGTCTTAAGATGCTTTGCACGTGATATGTGATAAAACACGCGCGAGAGCAACGCTTGAGTCGTGATTGGAAGTACAATGTTCATAATCTGCATAAATATACTTCACTATACGCATGTCAATGATTTTACAGTTCGATTTTGCACGTTTTTACTCGCAAATTTACTCGATTTGATATAAATGCATTCATTTCGAAAATGTCACAATTTAAAAAAAGAAATTATTTAAATATTTAAAATAGAGAGATATACGTTCAAAATACGATTTATTCTTGAAAATACAGGAAATTATTGAAAACTTACCTTGTAAAATATTTTCCAATTTTACTCGCATTTTCTTCAGATTAACAATTAACTTTTATCAGTATCTAACACTTGTAAAATATTGCACGTTTCAAAGCTTCAATTGGTTTTACACTCGCGTATATAAGTACCATAAATAGCACATAAGTTTTGGGAATTATATCTATCAATGTATTGTTTTTTCGATAATTAACATTGGCAACGAATTGAGATAATCGGTGTCCGACACGAGACTGATTTCATACAGGGGAAGTGATGTATTTATATGTTTGGAATAATCTTGGTCTCCATCGTTGTACAGTTAGGAATGCCAGTTAAAGCTGCTGGCCAACTACATAAAACGCGAGTAAATTGTAAAAAAGCCCGCTACCATGGTGTCATGGCTACATTGAGCAGCTGACCTGAAAATGTGCGAACTTATCGGTGCTGCATCCGCATTTCTTTACTTAAACATCTCAATGTAATTTGATTCAAATTGCTTCGGTCATTTCGAATCCGCAAAACAATTCAATAGAGATAACAATGCTTGAAAGAAAAATAACAAAATTATTAATGTGAACTAAAGATCCTCTTCCGAGTCGAGCATCTATTTCAGTCCAAGCATTAACGTGCAATCTCATGATGACGATTTTGCCCTTTACCCTTGCGGCCACGAAAGGCATCAGTGGCTGATCAAATTTAAGCATCCCTAGGCACGCATACTGCCGAGGGTTACGTGGCTGCGAGAAATAACGCGTGACCCCACCGAGGAGATTTGACCAGCGTTCTCCTGCTCCCGAACGCGTGTGGAATAGTCTGGACGCGGGTTTCTGGGTGGGGTGCATGAGAGACGACCGGTGCTCTAAATAGTAGTGGTAGCCCCACGTGTGTTGTCCACTTGACCGCGAGTGCTCCTCCCGATCGGGCTCTAGAGCATCATTAGGGGCCGAATAATCGGGCGTGAATGCCTCAATGATGACGCCCGTTATGATACAAATACGATCGGCTCTCCTGACGAGCATCGTTCGAGGAAGCGCGAGTGTGAATAATGCACGCTGAAAGTGCACAGCTTGTTGCATGCATCCTTATAAACGGTACCGAATCTGCGACCACGTCACCCCGCGGTGCTTCTAAAAATATACATATAACGGAACACAAAAGTGCGATAAATCGATTGATTTATCATGCTTTCGGCTCTTCGAGATTGCAAATTTGTTTCCGCGTTTGCGCTATCGAGGCTTCTGCTTGAAAATCATCGCATCATGCCGCCCGGGGTCACTCGAACGTTTCACCGCGAGGAACAGCTCTCCCGATCGCGCGAAAATAACGTATCCCCGATCCGGAGGAAGAGAGAACGGGGAGGGCGAAAATCCGCGACTTCCGTAAATCCGCGCGTACCCCTGCGGGTTCGTGACCTGCCTTACTGGCGCCTTCGACGTGTGGCTGTTCTCCACGGCGTTGCACCGGCACGAGGAGGCACGTTCCTCATCCTCCCGTACCTCCATCCTGTCTCTTCTCTTTTCTTCTCTTCTCTCCTCTCTTGCTCCACATCTCGTGCTCCCCTCCGCGGTCCGTGGCTCTTCGTCTCCTTCGTCTTTCGCAGGAGGAAGCGAGCAGGACCGCGATCGTGGGGAACCGACGGGTCGAGCTAGCGGGAAGCGGTGAGGACGATCGTCGGCGGCGCGGCGAACTTAGGGACGGTAGAGGAAAGCAGGTTGAGGAGGGGAGGGCCGAGGCCCGCTTCTCGGATCTCTCTCTCTCTCTCTCTCTCGAGGGAGAGCCGGCCGGGTGGGCGGCAGTTGTCCAGGCGTCGGCAGTCTGCGTTCCGAGGCGACGTGGCCTGCACGGCGGAGCGACATACCGCGTCCTCTCCAATTCTCAGTGCGCTCTTTTCTCTCTCTGTCTCTCTCTTGTTCTCTTCTTTTCCTCCTTCCTCCTCGTCTCTCTTTGTCTTTTCGTCTCTCTGCCTCCGTTCCCTCTCTCTTTCTCCCACTTCGTCCGCGTGTCCCTGTGCTCCTCTCGTCGCTACCGCCTCCGTCCTTGCGCCTGACTCTATTTCTCCCTCTCCCTCTCCTTCTCTCTCTTTCTCCGTCTCTCTGATTTTTCTCTCTCTATCTTTTCTCCTTGTCGCTCCAGCACCTGGCTCGCGACGCGACTCTCCGCTCCGGATACTCGACGACTTCGTCGTCAACGCGCCACCGCTGTCGCCGTCGTCTTCGTGGTCGTCGTCGCGATACATACACACGCACGCTCTCCGCGAGAGAAGGAATTCGCAGTGCCACGTTTCGAGGCGCCCGGTCGTCGCCGTGTCGCCGTGCAGCGCGCGTGTGTCCGCGCGGTACGAGGAGTAGTGAACTGTACTCGCGCGCCGGACGATGCGGAGAGCAAGCAGGCAGCGGTCGCTCGCTCGTGTTTCCGACCTGGTGTGTCTCCGTTCTCGCGGGTGTCAGTGACATTATTCTAGTCTAGTAGGTATCCAGCGGCCTAGAGCGACCGCGGGTAACGATCCGACGCGGAGTCCTCGCGGTACCGTTCCCCGGACGCGGTAAACGCTGACGTTCCCTCGACTCCGCGCTAACCGATCATGTGTTCGCGTTATCGCTCACGATAGGCGTTACTTTGGCGTTTACGGTATTCGAGGTACGCAGTTGCGCACCCAATGGCTTCCTGATGGCGCGAGGATTCCGCTCGCGGTTCACGCGTGTACGGAGAGAGCCGCGATTTTAATGAACCGTTGCAAGGATTCGCATTCGCGTTGGATACGTGCAATTTTGGAATTCTGTGTTGCGGACATGCGAAAATATTGTTGACTTGTGTGTTCGTGTGCGCCCGGGGAGAACGCGGCGTGAGATGAACTGCATTTTTCCGCGTTTCACGCAACGCCGAGAACGAAATTTATTATTTCGATACGTATCGATTTTAGTTCTCGATTTATTTTTTATCGCTCGTCGGGCGATACGCCTCCAGCTGTGTTATGCCATCGGAATAATTCTAATCTACACGAAAGTATCCCGAACGGCGTGGCAGCGCCAGGCGTCCGTTTGAGTCACACGGACCTCGTAATCACGGCGGTTCCAACACTCCCTCCTCTCTTTTGCCTTCTCTTTCCCTCCTTCTCTCTCTTGAACGATATATCGATGTATCAATGAGTACGCCTCTTCTTTCTCATGCCGCGACTTTTCTGCTTGTTTATCATCGTTATCGCTTGCGCGTGTTCGGTGTACCTGTTATCTGCTCAAAATGTTTCATTGACACCAAGAACGTGATACGGACTTTTAAGTTATTGCACGTCTTACGTGTCGCATATACGGCTTACGTAGAACTTATCGGATATCGTAGAAATCGATGAAACAAAGGATTCTTTGAAGGAGACACAATGTACGTCAGAATTAATTTCGACTTTTAATCTCGAAATCTCCGTTTCGCCAAGACATTTCACGCCAGGTATTCAAGATACCGAGTGCTCGATACACCGACTTGCTTGGTTAAATCATTTTCACACTTTGCACCCATCTGACAACGCACGTAAATGTATGTTCCGACTATTGAAGATTCAACAATAACGTCATTCGATATATCGTCGATATCAGTCAAGCGTGTTTATCTGCTATTTTATCGGTGCCGCATAATCCGTATAAATACGAGATGGCAGATATCGCGCGAGATAAGAACACAATTAATTTGCCTATAGTTTGCTTTACAACCAGTAGAAAAACGATCGCACGGATGATATAGTGAGCGCTGATCGTTTTCGAAGTGCTCGAGGATTTATACGTGTGTCGCGTCTTACTTTCGTCAGTAGCGTGCTTTGGAGTTTCCCCCGAGTTCCAGACAGATAGATCGCTGTGGGATAAGAAGAAAGTCGTTTTTATCAAGTGCGGCGATTACGTAATGGACGTCGAGAGCGAGGAATCGAGCAAATCGACAAGCCGCACGACAAAACTGGTCGAGGCGACGTGCACGAGAGCACATACACAACGCGTTTACTCACGCGCCGACTCGAGCGTGCGCGACTTCTTAATTTGGTTGGATCGCGAAACTTTTACTCGACTTGGTTCTGCCTAGTGCAACAACCGCCGTCAATTTGCGCGAAAAAAAATCAGAATAGTCGTAATCTTAATGTGTCTTGAGACGCTCGGTTATTCAGTGAAACGACAGTGAAAATTATACATTTTGGGGTCTCGTATATTATCAGTGAAAAACGTAAATATTTTATTTTTTATATTGAGTTAGACAAAAAGTTTGATTCTATTTTTGCATCAAATTGTACTTTGTTGCATTCAGTAGAACAATATTATTTATCAATCAAAAAATAGATAAAGATTATTTATCAGGTAATCACCAACGTCTTCTATGATCAGACATTTTGTCTCTATGATATAGACATTATCAACATTGCAACTGTATTACGTATATGTGGCATCAAGTTATTGAAAATCGAACCGAACTTTCTGACTGACCCAATACTTATATAAAAGAATAAAATAAGATCGGTCAACAGATATATATATATTTTCGTGTCTATTTAGGTGATTCAGAATAGTGACCGATTTTGTCTCGTTAATTTGTCTCACTCACTTAATTTCCGAGAAAGCATTGCCTCTAAATTCACTTGAATCCCTTAATACGGCACAAGGTCGTGCATGAAAGTCCTTTGCTGTATTATTACCATTATCCATCTTTTGTAACAGAATTACTCATCAAACCTCATTCTCCACCTTGACGCGTTACGAGAGAGACTCGCTTTTCCTTTCTACCTGTTATTCTACCCACAGCCAAGCAGCTGTCACTTTTTTCAACGCACTGCAACGCTTTAAGCTGAATGCAAATTGTCGTAAATGACGTCTCCTCGCGCTCTCGCGGGTGATTGTGTTCGACGAGATGAAATCATTCTCGGTTGTTTTCTCGACTGCCCCTCGCTGCGGGCGAACGTGAACTCATCGTCTCCTGGTAAATGATACTTCAGTGGAAGGAGCGAACAACGTTGAAGACGGTTGCAACGACTAAAATGCCCGTATACGGCCAACTTGCGGAGACGAATTCGCGGATTCGGATTGCATCGTCGACACGCGATTCGAGAGATGTTATCCGATTGTGGGCGGACTCGTCTAGGCAAATACAGGTGGGGCCCGTTTGGTTTCGGGCCTAAACACGCGCGAACCGGTCTGTTCCTCGAAACTAAATTCGGCTGGTCTAAACGAGTTTTTCCTTTCTTGGTAGCGCCAGCAGGTAGGATTCACTTTTCATGACGCGATAGGAATCTTGTTGTTTTTGGCAGCGGAGACGATTCTGTCCGAATTTTCAGGACACAATGCACGTGAGATGCATATTGAAATATGTGACTTGACAACAGAATCTTGTTTTGTTCATAAAAAAAGATAAATAGGTATTGGGCGGAGGAGAAATGTCGGAAAAAATCTAAATTTATTAAGCTGCATATTCAGTTTTTGCCCCTCGATTTGATCATCCTCGGTCTGAACACTTGTTCGTTCGGAATTAGAATAAACGTGATTTCTCCCATGCTTATTGGATGTCGGGCGATCGCATTGTGATCGGTGCATGTTCGTGTAAATTACGCCTCCGCCGGCGCGGCGTGCGGAAACTCGCAACCTGCTCTCGGTATAGCTCGTGACATCCGTGCGAACAGCGTCGTTATCTCGCGTTAGCCCACGTACTTCGCAGCTGGCGCAGCCTTTTAAGGGTCGGTTGCCACCGAAGGTTCCCTTTATTACTTTGCACTCTTTTTTATGAACGTTCCAAAGTGAAGTGCCTGGTTTGTCGATCGTTCGCTCACTGATTTCCATCCAGTGCTCTCGTTTATTCCACGAGTTTTCCCAAATGTAACATTAAATCCACAATTAAGGGGAACGGTTTCTGTTCACATTCATCTAGTCACAGTACTCGCGTCTTTTACGGCAGACGCGTCAAAGTTACTTTGGGAAGCGATGCGTTTGTTCTCTGTCAACATTCCGCCTACCTGGGCTTCGAAATCGATTCCTCATTACCTTAATCGTCCTCGTCGCTTGTCTCGCACGTACGACTCGTCCTACGAGCCAACGCCCTGCAAGGGTACCATGGTCGAGCGAGCTACGCGTGCCACGATGGGGAACACCTGAATATGCGTCACGCGGATCGATTATGTAGGCAGAAAGTGTGGAATTAGAGTCGCAAGAAATAGAGGGAGACAGAATGAGAGCGTGTGCGCCGCACTTTTTCGTAATCCACGTAGGGCGCGCGGCTTGATTAGCCTCGACGGGTTCCGGAGGGCCCCGGAGTCGTCCCCTTCAAGGTTAATCGCGGAGGGAGTCACCGCGCGGAGGGCCTCGGGAGTAGTGGGCCGAGATCGACTGCGGACCCGTTATGCGACTTGGCGCAAGAATGCCGCCGAGCCGGCCTCCGTATAGCCCGCGTTATGCCGCTCGCGATACGAGCGCGTGCCTTCCTCTCTTTCGCTGGTTCCTCCTTGTTCCGACGAGGAATGTGCTCGTGGAGCCTTGCTCTCGAATTTCGATGAGGTTTGATGAGAGTTTGACCGAACGGAATTTTGATGTACCTTTTTATCCGCGGAGTTCAGATTGTCGACGTTGCGATGGAACTTTTCTTCACGGAATCGAATCGGGAACACGCGGCATTCCGCTGTGCGCGAATAACGCACAACGCCGACTCGGGAAGATCGTGAAGCAAGCAGCCGCAGGATCGTCGTGGCTTTGCTCTACCGTTTAACGGGTTTGTCTTCGTTAATATCCCATGGTTATATCCACGCGCTTCTTCCGCGCTTCTCGCACGCGATGCGAGATGCTAATGCGTCGGAGATATTAATGCGCACCTCTTTCGCGGGGCAGCCGCCCTCGCGCGGTTCAGCGCACCGGTCATAGTGCTGCTATTGACGGATCCTGTTCGCGGACTTGGTGCATCCGCGTTTTTGGCATACCTCTGCGATCGCGGCGCATGACGCGTGGCTCTGCACGAGCAGCAGGCCATGCTCGTATAAGGCGGACGCGTACTCGAAGATGCGAGAGAGTAAATTTCTCAGAACGCGTGATTCAGCGACATTAACACGGCGGGGACCGTCATCGCTGGTACGCCGTTCGGCGTTTAATGAATTAACAAGGGCTCGTCCATTAGGCGTGTCCCATCGTGTACGGGATCAATTAAAGCCACGTTCACGGGTCAACGAGCGGCGGCAGATACATTCTCCTCGCTTTGAGCTGAAATTGAATTCGGAACGAAAGATGTCTTTAAATAGAATTCAAAGAGAGAGAGAGAAAAAGAGAGACGCAAACTCGGATTTGAATTTCAGTATCAAGTAGGAGTCGAAAAATAATCGCTTTCACGTCGCGATCGCAGTCGGATTCTCGAACAGTCGATTTCTCTGAGAACGGTGCAATTTCACGATAATTATAATTATTTATATATAAATTAATTGGTACCGGCGAGAAACGTTGGCGGAGTCGGTTTCTACGGCGGCGTAATGACGACCGCGTGCGGAATGACCTCACCTAACCGCAAGACGCGTGGCGGTTCGTGTCACTCTGTTTTCTTTCCGTTTCTAATTTTGTGCAGGCAAGAGTGACGACCGTGCACATACATGCATACATATACGTGGTCCGATTGCACGCGGCGACACGCTGCACGAGCGTGTGCTGCTGTTGCAAGTTGTACGTCGAGCGATCGGCCGAGCCGATCATGTATGCGTCTCACTGCCGGCCTGTCGCGACGATGCATTTCTCGTATTCCGCACGTCGCATTCCCATTGTTTCGCAGATCTCTAGTTTTTATTTTCCTTTCATTTCGGGAGAGAGAAAGGGCAACGCGGGCAAGTGGTAACCATCGAACGTCGTCTGGCGGCCTCCACCGCCTCGGCGGCGAATTGGTCCATGACGACCCTCTTCCCGACACACGCACCGACCACGGCGAGCACCCACGTACCCATTCTCCGTTTACCATATGCGGGGAGCCCGATCTCGCGGTTAGGCGCGCTTCCATCGTCGTCTCGAGCCCCGTCGATGCCGGGCGTGTGAGTTGGCGCTCAGTCTCCACGCGGCTCGCGGATCGTCGGTTTGAAAGGGTCGCTCGATCTGTCCGCCGTCTGTCCGATTTCGCTTTCCTACGACCGATCGCGCCGCCGACGTCATTCAACCCGAGGTTCGTGCCGTACTCATTATTCTAGTGCCACGAGCTAGGAAATGAGAATTGCCCGCCGGAGAATTGCTTTGCCCGGCAGTTTAATGAAAGTGACGAAGTCCGATACCGATCGAAAAGCTTTTTAATGAGTAACTTAGTGCAGTGTCTCTTCGCACGATTTGTCCATCAAATTTTCCCTCATCAGTGTCGTTGTTTGCGAATCTAATTTACTTGTCGAGTCTTATAGGAATGTCTTTTGTAGTATGTGATTAGAAATTTTTATTAAATTCGAAAGCTGCAGGAATGGGATTGTTGGATACCTTACGACTTGATCATACTCAATCGCGTTTCATCACGTTGTTGCGGTTACGCTATCCCACCCCGGTTGTTAGTCTAACATGTTGGATGATCGATTACAAATTTGATGGACCGCGTAGGATAATAGTACCTGCTGGTCGGGCGTAACCATGATCGAGTTTCCGAGTCTCCCTTACTTAGGCGTGCATCAAGGCCGTCGATTTCTAATCTAGCACGGACGTATTGATCGATCGTCACTTTTACTCCTACCATTATTACCTCTTTTCCTCCATTGCTTTTGTACAATTTCTTGAATTTTTCACGTTTTTTGCCGTGATTGTCTAACATAGTACATGTCAATAATTCTTTTTCGCGTTACAACAAAACTTAAAGTTACGATAATTATTAAAACTATTGTCAATAAAATATTTCGGTTTAGCAAGTATTTCTGGAATTAACGCGACGTCTTTCAACCGTGAGATTTTCGTTGGTATTAAAAGCTCTCTCCGATCGTGGTTCATCCCGAAATCGCTAATCAAGCTTCCTCATCTAACGTTCTCGAGGGTCTCACTCGCGCATTGCGCATTGTCGTTGCACAGGTTTTCCATCCCCGCGTTGTCACTGACGGCACGCAACGAGTCGGGTATTTTTCGAGAATTCACAAAGTGCCATATAGAAGAGCGAAACGACACAGAGCAGCATTTGCGTACGACGCGCGGTGGATTGGAATCCGACGAGGGAGAGAATCCTTGGCCGATTCCTGACCAGCAGCAGGGTTCGAGAGATCGATTGCGTTCCAGCCGAAGCTGGTGCACGTCGCCCGTGGTAACCCTGCGACGAATAATCGACAGATCTCTCGACGGAGGCTCGCGCGTTGAGCGAGCAAATTCCGGCGTGCTGTCGATCGGCAATAAAACCCCGAACACAGGTCCCCCGAGGACCTGTTCAACGAACGACCGAAACCGAAAATCGAAAGTTCCTTCGAGAGCGTGTACCTCGAGAGGAACAGAAGTTCACGAAAATGTGAGGGATACTCACGTACTCGCGCCAAGATTGGAATCCAGCGAGATATTAAGAGGAGATACCTGGTGGGTGCTTTTTCTTATGAATACCGAATGGTGAAACGCGGCTAGACACGAATAATCGACTGACTCACACGAAGAGGGAAGGGCCGCCGACTGTTATCGGGGCGGCGGAGAACAGTGTCGGTTCCGCGTTCGTGCCGTGAGTGTGTCATGATAGTTTTCCGCGGCCGGGCATGAACGTTGAAACCTGCACCCTCTACTTCGCTGGGACGGCCCGGGGCCCGGAGAAGGACAGGATGTCGACCCAGGCCTACTATAAGGAGCGGCTCGGCTTCGACCCGGCGGACACCGTTGCCGAGCACCAGCGCGAGCAACGCTCCCAGCACGGTTACGAGGAGTCGCTCTCCAAGTTCAAAGGTCAGAGTGCGAACGGATTCCCGGAGGAGAGTCCGGGGTGCAATGGCGTGGTCGGGGAACACCGCGCCGGCAACACCCAGGCTTTCTGGGGCTGCTGGGCGATGTTTATTGAGGCGCACGGTAGGTGCAGGGAGAGAGACAGAGAGTTGGCATGCGGATGCTGGAAATTTTTCGTGAAAGCTCGTTTTTTGTCTTTGTTTCTTTTTTTATATTTGTTCCCTTTTTTATATTTTTGCATTTTTCCCCGTACCCCGTACCCCGGAAATCTTGTCTTCTTCTTCCATGTCCATTCTCGTTTGAATAGCTAAATAGTTTATCTTTCATCTGGTTACTTGAATTTATATAGATTTGGCAAACGAGAAACGTTCTCATCGCGAGATGAACGTGTTTCGGGATTCGATCATTGAATAGTTTGTGCCAAAATGGATGGCCTTTACGATATGCTAATCTTAACATTCTTGCCGGTTTAGGAAATATTCAGAATCGGGTATACATGTACGGAATTCGGTATAATCGACTGTCGAAATTTGCTACTATTGGGTCTAACATTTACAGCGTGTTTGATCGACGTGTTTGAGAAACTTACAAAAAGCAGTTCAAATATAATGAAAATAGCAATTTATATCAAATATCAAAAATGCAAATTTTTCTTTGAAATGATTATTAATCTGGAATAATCATAAGTTTCATAATAATTATAGTTTATCAGTGTTCAAGAGATTTCTACTGTATGTCCAATATAACAAATGTGGTGCGTTTTCGAGTGTTTCTAATTTATAGATGGCAGATTTATAAACTGACACAATCTGTCAATGAGTTTTACTAACTTTATAATAAATTAGTCTACCAGTGCTTCTATCACACGCGAGAGGTGTCGCAAAACTGTTTAATTTTACTCGTGACTATTTGTTTGATAAATGTTTGAGTTATGAGTGTCGCTTTCCTCGCCTTTTTAGCAGCGCCAAGTATATTTTACGTGAGGAATATTCAAACTGTCGCTGTATACGCAACGTAAGTAGGCAGATAACGAAAAGCAGCGGTTCTCTTTTATCGTTTGTCTACTTAGACTAATGCTGTTCAACCTAGATATCTTATCCATTGTCGAATCTTTAAAAAAAATTAAATTACATCTTATTTTCTTTGTGAGCTATTAGTAATAATTAAAAAAAACTTATTTAAATATTGCAATTCTAGGAGGGAAGATAAATGCTGAATGAATTTGTCCAACAAGTAGCAAGAAACATCGTATATTGCGTTTATGTAATTGCGGACCTGTATTCCACGCGTCGTTTATTGCAGCCCACCATTTTACAAGCCAAGTAGACAAACAATAAACAATAGCCCCGTTGATTTTCATAATCTCTGCCCACTCGGATTGCGCATTACAGCGTGTAGAACGCCCAAACGTTGCTTTTCATTTAGCGCAAAAGTAAACGGCCGGAAGGTTCCTACGAATGACGTCAGCGTCGTATCGTTCTCCACGCCGTGATTGATCGCTAATTTATCGTAATTACCGACGTCGCGTCCGGCTGTGGAAATAATTCAATTCGTGACGCAGCCGTTACGTCGTTATCATCTCGGCGACGTTGCTTTCGATATCGCGTATCGTGCCTCTTCGAATTTCTTTTGACGATGCCGACGACGAAGGACGCGTATTATGAAATTGAGAGTCTCCGTCCGCGCATTATGATCTCTCTTGCACGATCTCGGGCGCACCAGGGAACTAAAGCGAGGCAATTACTAACGGAAGCGTAAAATTTACGCGCGTCGTTGCTCGCGAGTGAGCACGATGTATTACAAGCCGAAGATGTCAATCAGGATAGCGAGGCGGTTCTCTTTTATTTCTCTTTTATAGCTTCCTTGAAAGCGCCTTTTCGAAACGATACGTTCACTGGTGATTAATGTCTGGCCATCACAAATGGAGAATGTCGCGCATTCTTGGTTAATATCCTTGGTTATTAAAATTCTGATAAATTGTCATAGAAAAAAGTAATTGGCATTCGCGAATTAATTAAAACGATTTTAAAAATTGATAGCACTTTAATCAACAACAGTGAATGTTCTTGTTATTGAGAAATGAAAAAGACAAATTATCAAAGGCCTGTGTAGTAAAGATTGTACACCAATGTGTGCAACAGGATATAACTGTATGTAATAATACAGGGTGAGGCACCTGAATATCTCGGCTGTTATTGGTGATAGAAAAAAATGTGTCAGACCAAACTTGCATGGTTTCGAGGGACACATAATTTGTTCTAAATAGTTTTTTATTAGGTGGACGCGTAGAGGTCATATGAAGGTCAACTTCGTTTTTGTAAATGGTATGATATGTTTTTTTACGTACCATCTAGTAGAGCGTTTGAAAATGCGCACATTGATCTACGAGTCAAAAGCATTCAAGGTCACTGAAGGCCAACTGCAAGGGAAAATAATTTATTTTATATTGCCTAGAGTTCTCTGCTATTAAAAATACTGTAAACTCAGAAATGAAAAAGTTCTAGCCCTTAGAAATTTTTTCTTTTTCCGCGAAGTTCTGAGTTGTGGTTATCATTATTTTTTATATTGCCTAGAGTTCTCTGCTATTGAAAATACCGTAAATTCAGAAATGAAAAAGTTCTAGCCGTTAGAAATTTTTTCTTTTCCGAGAAGTTCTGAGTTGATGATATAATTATTTTTTCTATTGCCTAGAGTTCTCTGCTATTGAAAATACCGTAAACTCAGAAATGAAAAATTTCTAGCCATTAGAAATTTTAGCCTTCAGTAACCTTGAATGATTTTGACCCGTAGATCAATGTGCGCATCTTCAAACGCTCTACTAGATGGTACGTAAAAAAACACATCATACCATTTAAAAAAAACGAAGTTGACCTTCATATGACCTCTACGCGTCCACCTAATAAACAATTATTTAGAACAAATTATGTGTCCCTCGAAACCATGCAAGTTTGGTCTGACACATTTTTTCTATCACCAATAACAGCCGAGATATTCAGGTGGCCTGTTTTAGGTGCCTCACCCTATATATCAGAATTTTGTCATCCGAGGCATGGCGTTCTTGGTGAATATTTGATAAGTGAACATATCTGACCTAAATACCGGAAGGGTATCACTTAAATTACTATCAAGAATATCCGAAAAAACTGAATACTAATGAATACATTCATTGACGATTATTTTTAGCTTCGGGAACGTCAGTTTCCGTTATCAAAGTTTCAACATTCCAGCATTCGTATTCGCTAACAAGGACTTACTGAAGAAACAGTGCATTTTTTCGACATTAGTCTGTAGCTCACTCTCTCTCCCTCTCTATCTCTACCGTTGCGCTTATGCCTTTACCTAGAAGCGTCTAAAAGGCATAAAATAAATATAAAATACAATCACTTTTAGTGCGAAAAGCTGATGTAATTACTTTAAGTAAAACGTTTCATCGATGCTAGTAATCATTTGATTGAAATGCGAGTGTAATACAGAGCTATTAATTACGTATTCTTATATTACGAAACAAGACTTGGAAACGCTTATAATTAGTCTGTAACTCCCGTACATCCATAATGTAAACTGAAAAATAGTTGACATTCTGCGTCGCAATTTTTCGTCTATTATCATCCATTAAACTCTCGGATTTGATCGCGAAATCTGATTGTTCATTGGCATAGATTGACGAGCCGTTTAGGACCGTGCCAATTAACGACTGACAATTCACGCAAAGCTATCTCTGCAGTTACGGCATTGGGAGAATTGGATTCTCCGGAATTATGTTGGCTCGCGAACGATAGTAGGTCGTAGTGCTACGAATGATAGAGATCGAAAGCCGCCCTTTCGCGAGTTCAGGCCAACTCTCTCTAATAGCCGAGAGTATCAGCTGTGAACACCAACGGGGCGACTGACATATCATTTCGTATGTTTCGAGCTTGTCTGATAATCCGGCCAGTCACGATCGGAATCTTTTGTCGAGGTTTCATCCTGTCAGGAAATAGCTGCTGGGCAGACCATGACTTCATTCACTCTCTCGCCGAGTTGAACGCTAAATTGATTATGCTAGAATTTTTTTCACGCAAGATGTAACAGATTAGATCGCCTTAATCAATGCTCTCTTTAATCGTGTCAATTAAACCTAAAATGTTACAAAGATTATCCAAACATGGTACGCCCGTTCAATAATTGTGTAAATAAATTTACTAGATTCTCTCGGTGTTGCTGATTACGCAAAGTTATACTAACAAAAGTGGCTGTAGTTTATCTTCTTCCTGAGATGTTTCTTCTCACATCTTTCCCGATTGATATACGATTATTTTGCATTCACTACGAGAAGAATAGCAGGACGGTATACATTATGATTGACAAGAAAATAGAATAGAACCGTATTCACATGTGCCACTTTCTTTCCCTTAAAATCACAATCAAGGAAGTTCTGGTTGTTTAATTGCGGAACAATCGACTTTGTGAATTTGTCAGAGGATTCCTTATTAAAAATAAGGTCGCGATATGTTGCGCGTTAATTGAAACTTAAGCCGCCTTATCCGATGCTGAATTATCGCCTTAGGCATTAGAACTGGGCCAAAGTTGGGTCCCAAAACGAGGTCGGTTAATCTGCGAAGAACAAATGCTCGGTTCGCAGCGTACAACGGAATGCGCGATTTAGCGGAAATTGAGCCGTAAAGTTCGCGCGGCCCCGCGCACTGCGTGTGTATGAGACATTAATAAACTTTCCGTACGTTTATACGAAACAAAGTTTCCGGCATATGTTGTACTTATCACGCGAGAACTCAATATCGTTTTGGAAAAAGTTGAACGTTCGATGTTAGGATCCTCGTGCACTAGTTTATAGTAGCTAATATGCAAGTTCTCATATTATGCAGAGTTTATTATATGCAGCGACAACTATTGTAACGCTTTATACAGATGGATGATGTTACATGGTATCTTGTTTCACGTTGTATCGCGATGCGTTACCGGATAACGTGGGAGTCGTTGAACGCGTTATGCGCGTTCATTAGAACACACGAACTCGCGATTCTCTCACGACAGAACGACAGGCGTCCTCGGAAAATGTGATCGTTCGCAGGACAGGCCACTCGAGATATTTCTAAATCCAGAAGTGTCTCGGAGAGTGCTCTTTCTCCCTGGTGCCTCTCTCTTTACCTCTCATTTTGCATCGTCTGGCGGCGTTAAGGCTGACACTTACCGTCTAAGCTTGCCGACCTTTCAAACCTGGGTGACGGTATCGTGACTTGAGTGGCGTTAACTTTATACGGGGTTACGATGATGACGTGTCAAGTAGACGCCATAAATCACGATTAGACTGAATCACGGGCACGATAAATCCCTGCAATTAATTCTCGATAATTAGTCGCTGATAAATGATTTATCTGCTAATTTCCGATTAATCCCACATAATACGCGGTGCTTTCGGCCGTTATTTAATCACAAAACGATCCGTAAGATCCGAGCGTGCTTTAGTTATGCGAGATGTCTTAATCACTTCGATTAAATATTGATAGCACGACGTATTGATGGTGCGTACAAGTTTCGACATCTCGAGCTAACCGCCAAGTACGAAGCGTTCCTGGCACGATGGCTGGCGCTGGGGATGCGTGCGTCGTCGATAATTTACTTATTCATGTCGCAGTAATCGTAATTATGCTATAAGAATACAGTCATTAATTCGTGAGAAACTTTGGGCCCGACGTTGACGTCCTTGCGATTCCAGTCGTTGCGTCACGTCAGTGATGGAACCAAGTCCTGAATGATAATTTTGGGACCGTGACGTGCGTTTGATAGTATTCGATCGATACTCGGTGCTCAATGAATCAAAGTCCTATTCATAACTGTGTCTCCTGTTCGACACAAAAATTTCTAGACGAATCTCATCGCGAGTAGAATCAATAAAATATATCTAAAACCGAGTTGCATAATGAGTAATTTTGAATTTTTGTTAATGTTTTCAGAACCTTCTTTAAATGCAGTACAACAATTTTGCTTGATATCAGTGTCTACTGTCTCTCGAATTAGCACATCGCTGTGAATTGATGCTCTGGAAAATCCGAAATTACGTTATACAATCTAATAAGCAGCATCCTCGACCGAGTTATAGATCGACCGTCATAAGCGTGGGCTTCACTCTTATTCGTACGATCCATTGTCCGGATTTTTGTGCCTCGCATGCTAACCGCTCGAGCAGCCTGCCAAGCCAGCCGACCTTCCGTTCGCTCGCTCGCTTGCCTACCTGCGTCTACCTGCTTGACCTCATCCGAGTTGACCTGATCCGGTTGCCTGCGACTTTGGTTTCGTTATACTGACCTCGACCATCCTTAAAGGCCCATTTCCAGGTGGCATTGCGTCACGGCGACGCACTCGCCGTCACGCTAGAGCCCAGGCATAACGTTACACCGTCGCGAGATACGGTGTAACAGCTATACCTATCGGCATGACCAATTGCAAAATTCAATTTTCACGCTAATCGCTATCGCCGTTGTCGATGATAATAGACGCGGTGACACGCACTGTCTGCAGTACACGCTGCCACGATTGTAAAGTGACATTGTATGGAACGTTACGCCATCGTGACATAATTATAGCGGCGATTACGGTGATGCGGTGATGTAAATCGTCGAAAATGTGTCGATATCGTCACACGAGAGATTCATGATTTACGCGAATGCGGACGCGTTGTCATATTATTTGGCAATCGTCAATTCAGTCATAGCATTAACAGCTGCATTATCATAACGCAGTGGCCACCGAAAAAAAGAGATCAATAGTTCCACACGTTTCTGATGTTTCTGTTCTTTTTGTGTTTGCAGACGAACGAGATGCTATACAGAAGAAGACCTTCACGAAGTGGGTGAACAAGCATTTGAAAAAGGTGAGACTGCTTCTCAAATTAACGGATTCTCGTGTTGGTTTTATTACCTTTGCGGCATTTTTGTGAATTCACGTGAGTCCTGGCACTCACGCCATCGCTTAATTAGCCTGGTAATTGCAAAGTATACTTTGCTGGAGGAACATGAATAGATAGAGAACTCTTGGGTGAATTATAGTAATTTTAGAGAATTTATATTTTCGTACATCACGAAACCTTTAAGAGTTCATAGTAGATGTGCTTTTCTAGAACAAGAAATTCAATTGTACTTTCTCCAGACATGTACAGGATGTCCTCAATCAGCTGTGCTTCCTTTTAGTATTCACAGCTGAAAGAAAGTACAATCTTCTTAGATATCTTGTAGTAGCTAAAACTCGAATTAATCAACAAGAACGTGAGTCATAGTATTCGCTAAACTTACCAACAGATTTAATTGTTGCATATATCCTTTGGTCTTATCGTTATACATTACATTTTACGCTAAGTTACGTTAAATTCTCATTTACGATAAACAAGAGACTTGTGCACAATGATGCAAAATGATTTATTCATCTGCGATCGTTTTGTTCTTTCATATATAAACAGCAGCAAATTATCCTCGCGGAAGGATTTACGACGCAAACTGCAGGACGTCGTTGGATCTGTTTGACCGAGTTCGCAGAGAGAAATTTGATTTTATGCGATTTATTTGTATTCGTTCAGCGAAAAAAATTTATACATGTCGACGACACGCAGCGCGTAAATCTGCCACTGTGCGAAGACAGAAGCGTAAAAGCCGGCGTATGCGTTGTTAAATCGAAATGACCGTAAACAATGGCCACGGTACGCGAAAGTACCGTCGATGGAAGTAGGAAACGCGTGGTAACGCGTTAACGAGCCTCGCGTCGGGCGACAAGAAAGCGGCGCGACGACGCACGTGAGTTCTCCAGGGGACGCCCGGATGTGTCGTCTCCCTCTGTTTCGTCCTCCTCCGTGGTCCGACTTTCGAAAGGATCGGCCGATGGACTCTCGTCGCACCTTCTCCTCGCTTTTAACACCGCAGAAGTAGGCGTAACGCGCGCGAATCGCCGCGTAAAAATACGTAAACTCACGGTTGCGCAATCACGGTACCGATATTGCGGCCCCCGATGTTGCGATATGTGGCACGCACGTGGGTCGAAAGTACGTACCCCCGTGTGTGCGTGCGTGCGTCGACAGCTACGACTATAGAAGGCAGCGATTCGAGCAAGACAAGTGGGCGACACGATCGTGGAAAATCGCGAGCGGGTTGTCGAGACGCTTGGTCACTCTTCGCGCTCACGTGCGCACGCAAGTGCTCGTTGCTGACGAAAAAAGAGCGCGAACGCAAACACGGATGCGTCCCTTCTGCGGTTGCGAGGGGGTAGATAGCGGTCTCGGCTCTGTGATAACGATTTATATTTATCATTCAGCCCTGAGAAAGCCAGATACCGATCGAGGATAGGTAGAAGACACCGGTGAGTTTTGACCTCTGCTGCGTGTTTGCTGCGGATGCTGCGTGGTATTATGTCCGGGATAAGGAACGCGGCCAAACGTTTCTCGATAAGGGACCGTCCGTCCGTCTGTCCGTTCGTTCCCTCGTTCGTTCGTTGCATCTTGCGTCTTCACGAGCATGGAGCGTGAGTAACCGCGAGCTATGTGGCTGGATTCTCTGCTGTAAGAGAGTGCATCCATGCACACTCGCATTTGACAGGCATCGCATTTTATGGTGAATGTTTGCATACCGCGAGTACAATGCTGCAAAACATTGACCAAGTTGAGATGGAGATTATTTTCTTACAGAAAGTAGTGAGAGACATCATGTTATTGTTTTCTTGATCTTAGATTTCAGATTTGACACGTCGATCGTCTATGAATCACTATTAAATGCGAGATCCTTGCTGGATGATCCCACGTCGATTGTTGCAGGTAAAACCGATAGATGTCATCGATAGAGAAGATTTTAGAAATTACACGAATCGCCCATTGCAAGCTTGTTGATAAGGTTGTTAATGATAACTTAATGGACCAGCTTATCGAAGGAATTCCTGAGAAATCTGAACAGCTTGTTATTTTTGGCCATTTATGTTTATGTAACCGGAATTATATACGATACTGACCATGAGATCATACAAGCAAGATGTGTCTCTTAATCGTTATCGCTTTAATGACAGACACAAACATGTCAAGTCTCTGGAATTATTTTCGACGAAGGTGTCCAATGCTGAGAATTAAGAAGATAACATGCAGTCGCCTTTCTGTCGAGGAGATACCGGTCACGCACGCACACTGTGAAATTCACGATCTGGATGAAGCCGTCCATTAACCCACCTCCGCCCACAGATATTTAATTAATTCATCAATTACGCTCGGGAGCGCGGGAAAAAGTTCGTGACAGTACCGCATCTTCGTTCGTCGGCGATATGCACCGCGCGTACATCAGTTAGGACTTAATACAGACAATGATTCATCCGTCACGGCGGAGCCGAACCGAGTCGAGTCGGGCCGCGAGGCAAGCCGGATCGGCGGCTCCGGGAATGGTTCGAATCACGGCCGTATACGGGTGGAGTTGTCCCGTCGACGTATAATTATCGTAAGCTGGCATCGTTCTGTCGTGCCGTTTCCTGCCCACCGTTTCTCATTCCTCGTCTCATTCTTGCCTCTCGTCATCGTGGCGGCGGCGGCGGCGTGGATGCGACTCGGCGTAACGATGCTCCGTTGATGAAATGCACTTTGCGAGACGCCGAGCGCTGATGTAGATCGAGCACTTATGGTAATTTCGAGGGAAGAAGAGATCAAATGCTCGAGAAATCGGTCGCATTTGCTTACGCGTTTTGAGGCGTCGTGGATCCGATAAACTGTATCGCGAATTTCTCCAATGACTCTTGAGTGATTCCTTCGGAGCAAAATTGCCGATCAAGGGAGGTAAAAAATCATAAGAAAAGGATCTTGCATATATAATACCTCAAGCGCGCGTCGTGCGAATGGCGTTTTAATGATCGCGACCTTCCCTTTTGGCTCGTATATCACGTGCACCTTTGTAATCCGACGTAACGTTCTATTGCTGGTACATGCGATCGGGTGGCCTCTCGTTGCAGCGAATGCGACTGCAGGGTCAAGGTACCGCGAACTTCTGCGCTCGCCAATTGTTTGCTCAAGATGCTTGCGTTACGATCGAAATATCTAGCGATCTTCTAGCAGGACGTTCCGCTAGAATCCAAGGATTTAAAATCCGATGACATCTCAGACTGCCAAATTTTGTCACACAAGAGGGGGACATAACAGCAATGATATTCGATATTTACGTGTTGCGCGATACCGGTTACCAAGCATCGACCCACGGTCGGTCGGTTTCGCGCGCCCACGTTTGGTCTTGCGAGCCTGACCTTATTCGGAAACCCTCTTCGAGAGTGCCGTTCCCGATTTACCACCTCTCGCCCGGTGATCGAGGTGGGGTTGTAGGGCAGGTGAGGTAGGTAGCGTTTACTCTCTTCGGGAGGCCGCAGCCGTCGTCGCGGGGGACGAATGGCGGGCCCAAAGGGAGGACACGTCGGAGGGGGAGAAAAGAGCCTTTTACAGCTGTTTTTAGCGTTCGCTCTCCTCGACCGGGTATGCCTTTGATCCACGGCACGAAATCCCGCGGCGCTTACGTAATCACAATGCGACGACACCGTCGGCACCCTGCCTGCATTCTCGGCTTTTTGTGTCCGTAACTGTTAGCGTGTCCGATCTCGAGGAGCATTACGAGGGAATACGATTTATTCCGCTACTGTTAGAACGAGTATAAATTGTATTTATATCGATGAATCAGTGCGAGAGAGAGCAGATGTTTTATGTCATCTATTAATTTGTTTAATAAGTTAAATAATGAATTAATGTTTTGTTACCTGGGATGTTCTCAGTACGTTTTTTACGTTTTTTTTTTCTAAAGTACTGATATTTTTATCGATATGAAGATATATTCCAGAGATTAAGATTATATTTCAGAAATAAAGTTTTTAGTTGTTTTCTTTAAGCGTTTTGTATCTTATCTGAACGAAAGTAGAAAATTATGCAAATTGCTCTTTCGTAGATTCGCGCTTCGCTTTATAGGACCTTGCAGTTGCGTTCGCGGAATCACGGATACAGGAAATGGACGATCTGCTGAAACCGAGGACAGAACAACAAATGTGGCCCGACGTTTCGTAACGATGAAAGTCTCTTTTCATTTGTTCTCCTGGACGAGTGTTTGTGCCCACGTAAAATCCGTTATTCTGGACATGATTATGTCATTTAAAGCTATACCACGTGAACATGTTTGTCGTAACAATAATTATAAGAATTATATCTTACGTATAACGTAACGTGTAACGATAAGACCAAGGATGAGATATTACACAATGCAGCGCGTTCTCCCACGCGACTGAGCTAATTATACCTAAATCATTACATCAATCTATTGCATTTTTTATGTTTCCTGCAGCACTGGAAATACGTCAAGGTATGCATCACAATTATTATTCATTTTGGTAGTAAAGCAGGAATAAAGTTACAATTTAACGATGCATTCATACAATGTGTCATAAACTCGAATGTGTATGAAGACTCTATGCTGTCGGATTCGAAAATAAATAATGCCACAAGCAACGTCGATTGTCCCAAGTTATAAGCGAACCTGTGAGAAAATACGAGGATTATTAGCGCAACGGTAAAAGCAATAGTGCGTCAGTTTCTGGATAATTAATTGCAACGATTGGTACATATCTCTTTAAAAGCTTTTTCTCATTGTACATATGTATGAATTACGAACATAGTTCGCGACGGTTAGGATAATTACTTTCATTACCGTCTTAAAAGGATTTACTATACCGTTACCAGGTTCCATCTGTTAGTCATTTGTGTCTGTCTCTAATGTCTTTGTGACAAAGTGGCGTTCATGCCAAAATGGCACGTCAGGAATTGCGGAGTCGTATCATGCGACAGTGCAAAATGTTCCGGCAATAACGTTCTCGCCTCGCCCTTTTACTGCACGCCCGATCCTTCACTCGTGACTTTAGAATGTGAAGGATTTCGCATTTTTTGCCGTCTCGAGTGTCTAGTCATGAAACCCCGAGTTGAAGCAGATGTTGAACAAGACAACGAATCACAAGATAATTAACCTACACGGTTCCATTTTCGACTTGTAATTGGCTATAATTAGAGTTGCGGTGATGCTGAAATAATTCTCTTTGCGCATTTTTATGCACGTTTAATAATAAACTCGTATGTAGTGTACGTAAATTTGTCGTAATTATCTATTGCAGAGATTTATCATACAAGTCATTTTTCTGATATATTCGGCCAGCTTTGAGGTTTTACTGACTCTTTAAAATGAAAGAAGTTTGCGCGGATCCAGAAATACTTCTGGTTCGAGTTATAGAACCTTAAAACTGCCTAAGTCAGTTGTTTATTATTTCTGAGTAAACGGACTTTGCCAACAGTTGGTGAACGGTTGGAGAACTATGCCTAGTTTGTTATTTCACTCTTTAATAGGGTGAATATACAAATTTCAGTGACATAGCTATTACTGCTAATAAAAAATGTTTAATGTAGAAAACGCTTGCGAACTATGTTCAGAAGAATTCGTCTTATTAGAAATTACACGAATGCTCGAAAAATATTGATCGAATCTCTTTCTAATACTATACTTTGAATTTAATCACGTTATAATTATCGAAAAATAATAGTAAAGTTTCTATACTGTATGCATATTTCTATAATCAATTAATTTTATAAAGTTTCTACGAGACGTTTGAACATTATATCGAGTTTTTGCTTGTACATGAAAATTAACTTTCTTCTTGAGAATTTTAACATTTGTTTCTTACTCGTCTCTTTTATGGTACATGGTGCAAGCGTTGCGACATTCTTACACGAATCGCGTCAATATTTGTAGATTTTACAATGTGTGTGACTCGTCGACTTTTGATAAAACGGCGTGCTATTAATCCTATTCTCAACATAAAGGAAACGGGTGTCGCAATGTCGTAAAGTGGAACGTGTCAAAAAATCATCTTTTGAGACACATGGACGCGACTTGTTGCAATTAGTCACGGTTACGAAATGCGGATGGGAGGCGGATCACGTGCTATTCTGTCAATCGCTTGACATTTATTCACCTGTGCAGAACACGCGATGCATGCACGTGAGTGCGGGTGCGCGTATATGTGTGAGAATGCACGCGCGATGCACGAAAGCACTCGTGCTCACGCGCAGAGGCGGATTCAAAAATTAATAAAACTCGGTTGTATTAACTTTGTTCAAAAAGATACACGGTGCGAAACATTCCAATCATATCGTGCATATTGTTTTAATCGGAAGTATTTAATAGTAGTAAAATTTAATCAATATCTTTTTCTTTTAGCACATACTGTTTTAATCGAAATTACTTAGAAGCAATAAAACGATGTTAATAATTTAGTAAGCAATATTTCTCTTTTATCGCTTTCACGTGCTTCGGTTCTTTAAAACTTACTAATCTTGAGTCCCAAAGCTATTCACTCCATCTTAATAACCGGTATCTGTCTCTTTTAATAAACATACTGTTTTAATCAGAAAAATATTTAGAAGGGACAAAATAATATTTTAATAATTTAATAAGCGATATTTCTCTTTTATCACTTTCACGCGATTCGCTTTTGGGAGCCTTAAAACTTACCAATTTTGAGTCTCAAAGTCATTCGTTCCCTCGTTCACGCACGAGCTTTCTTTACTAATCCATGGTGACAGTTCTCATCGCTATCTTTTTCAGACTTACACGTGCCTACACGTGTGCGTCCTTGTGAACAACCAACCATGCTGTTCCCCCACTGTAAGTTCCATAGTTTTCGTTTATTATCGAGCATGACGGCTTGCACGATGTGTATCGTTGTATTTAAAGCTGCAGATTCCGCTTTCGTGAACCATGTTGCGAATTAAGGTATTACATAAAACGTGCGAATTACTGTATTGCGCTCGCTGCTTGGTCCCACGAGGAGACTCTGCGTAACGCAACGCTTGTGTCCTCTCTTATTATTAACGTTACTGTCTGACTAACACCTGCACGAGATGTATTTGTTTTGCACATTGGAGCTGACCGATTGGTCAACCGATATGGCAGTAAGTGCGTCCAGCTTATTGTGCATTTTTAAAGCCGGTTTGTGGATTTGCATACGTTTATTTTTGCGCGTAAACGACTCGAATGCGCGGACCCTGGAAACGGTGATCTCAGACGTCGATAATTTACTGTTTCCGTCGTTGCTGCGATTTTGTCTTTTTTTTCCGTCTTATTACTTCTAATCATTATTATTACAAGAGTACTGTAGCGTAATGTACGGATCGGAACTGTAAACATTTGGAGTATCATCGAGACGAACGTTGCATATTGTCGTTACGTCATGCGCGAATGCAACGATGTTTCGCTGTCGACGATGCTCGTATGCGAGTATAGATACTTAGCTACGCTTTCATTATTCGAATTATGCATACTAAACTGTCGACATTCCTGCGGTTTTTCATTTTCTCGTTTGGTGTTCGCTCATCGTGGTAATCGCTTATATGAGTTATGTTGCCGATGGACTGTATCCTTGTTCGTCCACACCCTGCCACTTAGCTACCTGAGTTATTTCCCGCACCGATTGTTTCGATATTCTTTTCTCTGTTCGTTGTTAGATATGCATTTAGATATGCATTTTGATTCATTGTGATTAATAGTTATAAACTTGTATTGTTTGGGATTTATTGCAGGCGAGCAGACATGTCGGCGACCTGTTCGAAGATCTACGAGATGGCCACAATCTCATCTCCCTGCTGGAAGTGCTCTCCGGCGAGCATCTTGTGAGTACTTGCTTCTCGCATAATTCAATTTTTCAAGTTTAGTTTTCGTTGTTGAAGAAAAAAAATATAAAAAATATACAAGGTGAGGCACCTAAAACGGGCCACCTGAATATCTCGGCTGTTATTGGTGATAGAAAAAAATGTGTCAGACCAAACTTGCATGGTTTTGAGGGACACATAATTTGTTCTAAATAGTTTTTTATTAGGTGGACGCGTAGAGGTTACATGAAGGTCAACTTCGTTTTTTTAAATGGTATGATATGTATTTTTACGTACCATCTAGTAGAGCGTTTGAAGATGCGCACATTGATCTACGGGTCAAAATCATTCAAGGTCACTGGAGGCCAACTGCAAGGGAAAATAATTACCTTTATATTGCCTAGAGTTCTCTGCTATTAAAAATACTGTAAACTCAGAAATGAAAAAGTTCTAACCGTTAGAAATTTTTTCTTTTTCCGCGAAGTTTTGAGTTGTTGTTATTATTATTTTTTATATTGCCTAGAGTTCTTTGCTATTGAAAATACCGTAAATTCAGAAATGAAAAAGTTCTCGAGTTTAAAATTTTTTTCTTCTCAGAGGAGTTCTGAGTTGATGATATTTTTTATATTGCCTAGAGTTCTCTGCTATTGAAAATACCGTAAACTCAGAAATGAAAAAGCTCTAGCCATTAGAAATTTTTTCTTCTCAGAGGAGTTCTGAGTTGATGATATCATTATTTTTTATATTGCCTAGAGTTCTCTGCTATTAAAAATACCGTAAACTCAGAAATGAAAAAGTTCTAGCACTTAGAAATTTTAGCCTTCAGTGACCTTGAATGATTTTGACCCGTATATCAATGTGCGCATCTTCAAACGTTCTACTAGATGGTACGTAAAAAAACATATCATACCATTTAAAAAAACGAAGTTGACTTTCATATGACCTCTACGCGTCCACCTAATAAACAATTATTTAGAACAAATTATGTGTCCCTCGAAACCATGCAAGTTTGGTCTGACACATTTTTTTCTATCGCCAATAACAGCCGAGATATTCAGGCCTGTTTTAGGTGCCTCACCCTGTATAGTCGAATAAAAATTATATATTCTTCTCTTAATCCATTTATTCTTTGATGTGTTTCGTTAATTTGAATTGCATCGTCATCCACGACCATATTGAGTCAGAGTCTAAAGTCGAACGGCAATTGGATCAAGCAGTAATAATTATCCTCGATCGAACGCAATTAACGATGAATCGATTGTGTTTTTCAGCCGCGGGAGAAAGGTCGAATGCGTTTCCACATGCTGCAAAACGTGCAGATGGCCCTCGACTTTTTACGATACAAGAAGATCAAGTTGGTCAACATCCGGGCAGAAGACATTGTGGACGGTAACCCGAAGCTCACTCTCGGTCTGATATGGACCATCATTCTGCACTTCCAGGTAAGCTTCGCAGTCACTTCACAAAGAACGTGACGATAACGACAGTAGGAGTGTGATTCCCCCTGTTAACGGTCGCAGTAGCAAGAAACCCGAAACGGGTATGGTTCGCCTTTCGAATCGAGCACGTGTCTCGGAACAACGGAGCATCCTAGGTGTTTATGTTGAATTTGCCAGCGGCGTGATTAGTGCCACACTGTCGTAAATTTATGCGCGTCGCGCGCTCGTAAGCATCTGCTGCGCTTTACGTTTATTTGGTATTCAGAGGCTTCCGGAAGTCGCGTACTCCTTTTCGACGCTACGAGCCTTTCAGAATCCGTGATGGAAACTGAACAAAGAGACGTTATTGTCACGTTTGTCGTAATCTTTCAGTTTTCTGTATCATGTATCTCGGCAATTAATTCGTATTCTAGTAGACCGCGTGCTACACGTTAAATTGTCGATAAAATTAGTCATTCTAAACGTGTTGTATTTTTGAAATTTTTGCTATCGACTCTTACGACAGTAGGAAGTTCCAGCTTTTTGAGTAAGTGAACAGCTATAACGTAGGTTGTGTGTTGCAAATGAAACAGCCGCAATGTTAGCACAGAAACCGTCAGTCTCGATTTGCTGCAATGTGTCCATCGGACTATGTGATGTGCCAAGTCGGCCGTAAAGCTTGATGGAAAGTGAAATATGTACATATGTATACAGAGCATCCAAGAATACAATGCAGTGCTCTCTTATCATGATTTTGTTCACGATTATTGAGGAATCGAGCGTTTTTGCATTAAACATTAAATTCGAAATTAAATGATTTCCTCATTATATAAACATTGAGCGCATTTAATGTAAGATTTCGCTTCAAACAAATTTATTTGAAATTTCGAAAAAATATGTGGAGCGTAGAATTGATGCTTCTTTCGGGAGGATCTGTATCAGCGTCACTCTTGTGATTGTGATTTTAATGGTTTTGCACTAGAAAACGCTGATACGTTGTCACGGCATGGCTGGCGTCATGTCGAGAGTATTTTGCATTTGTGTACTCATGTGCGTACCGTTGGACTAACGGAATATGTTGGTTCTGTTGGGCGCGGCAACACTTTCGACGTGTTGGAAATGGCCATTCGGTCACTTTCCGTGGAGCGAAATAGCCGAGCGACCCCGGGCTTCTCCTTCGTTTTCACCGACTCGGAATTATTATTCTGTGCCGCAATTCGCCAGACAGACGGACATGCGTAAAAAATTGCATAAGTACAGTATCGAGAGACATACAATATGGCAGCTCTCTTTCCCAACGAACATAGATGCGAGTTTAAATAGACTTTTATTGCAACTTCTCTCGCGCGGCTATGCAGTTTTCGATTTCGAGACGCAAGCGGAAACGCGTGCAGGATAATTCGTGGAATTAATCATGGACATTGCGTAGCGACAATTGCAGCTAGGATCTTTTTCGTTGTCCGCTCGTCATCTCGGAACAGCATAATTACGCGTCTCATCGGTCCTTTCTTCCGGCCGATTTGCGTCTCTGTGCCGAGACGCTGCTCCAGCAAAGCAAATTCTCCTTGAAGCCTCCTCAAGCCGCGCGCGGCGTAAAGCGTCTTTCCGCTCCGTTGCGCTTCGCGTCTCACCGGGCAGTGGCCTGCGACACGAAACGACGGATTGGCCATTAGAATGTCGATGAACCCTGACGATCTCCCGCTTTTAACAACGGCACGCGTGATTTCCATCACGTGCGCGACTTCCGCTTCAGGATATTCCGTCTTCAGGAATGTCTCTGGTCCATTCTCTCGTCTCTTTGATCACGGCCCGAGACGTCCAACCGTCAAGTTTCATCAGTGATGGGCGCTTTGGTCGGTGGGATAACGTAAACGGCGATATTTAGGCGACTCGACGCGTGCGTGCTAATCAGACGGCGAGCACACCGCGATAGGTCACATCTCGCCGGTACCGTTGTGTTCCGCGCTATTTTCAGAGCCCGTATCTCGACGTAACGTTGTGGTAGGTGCCGGTAACGAATGTACATATAGCTCGCGCGGAATCACGTGCATTGCCAAAGAAAAGCGAAAGCGAGGACGGCCGCTCGCCGAGAGTCGCGCTCTCGGCTGTATCAGTCGTCGCACGCCGCGAGATGTGCCCGATTTGGTACGACAAAGGTACCTTCGCGTTGATGTCATTGCAATCAACGTTACGATTCAACGGCTGCAATTTACCCGAGTCGAAATTTCGCTCCTACTGTCGACCAAGGTGTTAACATCCTCAGATGTTAAGAAGACTATGACAGGCTTTATTTATCCTACTTTGCGCCTCAAACGGACAGCGCCGAGTAGTAAGCGAATAAGTTTTCTCTTAGAGAGTCAAAGGAGGAACTCTTGACCAAAAAATAGAATTTCCTGATATGATATAAATATGATAAATAGCATCTGTAGATTAAGTGGTAACCAATAAGCTTCATTCAAAACTGTTAAAAGCACGAAAAATCTAAACAGCAAAGATCGGAGAGTTAAACTTGAAAAGAGAAAAATTTGGACTCTGGTAGCAGCTTCGTCGAAACCCGAATGTCGCTCCTCGCGACGTTCCGCTTTCGTTCCGCTGCTGGACCCGTGATACGTGAGATCGCGTTTCAGGCTTGAAACGCGATATCCGCGCTCGAAGCGCACGCTACAGATTTTCCAGCAAAACGATCCGCTGCAAGCGGAGACCCAGAAGCATCGGAAATCGTTTCTCGCCGTTTTACACCGGCGAGATCTCGATCGCTCGCAACCGCAAAGCTTTCCGCTTCCGTTCTCAGATGCCGCGATGGACGCATGAATAAAGACGCGCCGTGGTTGACGCGCGTCGATTGTCCGCGTTTCCTCGTGTGTGCACGAGCGATATCGGCGCACTTATCTCGAAAACCTCGTCTCGAGGCGCGACGTCTCTCGCATCCGCTCATGAATATTTCTTTTGATGGCGATCGCTGCCGTGTCGCCGCGGCGTGACGCGTGATCAGCCAACTCGCCACGCCATCGGAGACATCGGGCATTTATGCCCGGCGAGAGATCATGCGCTTCTTTTTAAGGAGCCGCAAAAAGCCGGGCAAAGGCGCGAACCGAGTAACCGAGTTACGCGAGCGTATAAAGGCAGCTAGTGTTTGCTCTGCCTTCGCATCGCCTGTTAAGATGCAGCGCGGCGAGCGAGGAAAATTACGCAGAAATTCCAGATATGAATTCGAATGGTCAGGAAGCGGTCGCTTCAGCGTTTCTTCAGCGTCTCCTTCAGCCTCTGCTTTTTATCCGGTTCTCCTCTCCGCCTTTCATGCATCTCTGCAGCTCTTCTGTTTCCCTTATGATCGCTATGAATTGGGGAAAACAGTTTGCTACGTTTACAATTTTGTCGATCTCGTAACGTTCCGTTTTTCTTTTGCGAGCTATTAAAAATATGCTCTGCTTCTCCGAGATGTTGCGTAACGAGTGAAGAACTGTGACGCTCGAAGAGCGTATTTTGTGAGTACGCGAGTAAGAGATAGACGATTTTATTTTGCATTGCTAATGCGAGTACGATGTTATAGGTAGATAAAGCGGTACGCAGCCGATTAAGTATAACGAGTCGAGTTTAGTTTTATACTTGATCTTAGCGCTGTAAGTAGTCACCGATCTAATGGTAAATTTTCTTGTTTTCTTATGCGCCGCAGAGCTGGCGACGCAAGGTAAGTCGATCACTTTGCATCCCCTAATGATCATCATCACGTGGATGTCGAAACGATGTCTGGGAACTGCAATGGTTACACAATCGCACATGCAACTGCGTCTTTCTCTGCTTTACCGACTACCTACTTGCCGAGACGGTCGCTTTGTTAAGCACAGATGGCTCGTGCAGGTAGTTATACCTGTGGAATTGCAGTGAAAGAAGGAGACCTGAATGAATGTTCAGCTCTCCACCTGGTTCCCATTTAAGCATTTATATTTACTCCGCTACAGATCCACTCATCGAAAATGTATTATTTCGCTTGTGTGCGAAAAAAAGTATTTTAAATTAAAATAAGAAAAACATTAATTTATTAATCATAAAACATTAATTTATACATTTTTCATCTGTCTATTTTGTGTAAATTCATTTGCAAGTTGTTTGATTATTTTATTTGTATTTATATTCTTAATCCAATTTTATTTAAAAAAGTGCAGATTTAAGGTCCGACTTAATTCTTAAATACGCAAGTAGTTTTCATTCTACAACGCGTTTTTAAATAAAATGGTAAAGATATTTTATGATAAAACAGACGCGATGTGTGTTGCAATGCGATCAGCGTTACTTGCAGCGTTTTCTAATTAATGTCTTACGAAATACGTCTCCAGAAAATCGGGATTTATTACGCTCACGATTTCTCCGTGGCTACATGCCAATGTCCTGGGGTATTCTTATCGATCGCTAATCTCGAGATACAGCGTGAATATTAACGATTCGCCTTGCTAATTTTCACATGCTCGTCTACGCTGCATGACCTCCGATCTGCGCAGCGATGCGATTCGGTGCGATACTGCTAGACGCAATACGATTTCTCATTACTAGCCAAGATAATCTAGATTTTAATAAGAATAACTCGATGCACATTTTATGCATTTAAAAGGAATGTACCGATACTGATCGCGCTGTTTACGCGCTGAGTGCAACACAAGCACATGAAAATACGCACAAGCACGATGTTTTTCGCTCTCAACAGAATAGCGTAGGTGGAATCGGTAGTAAAATGATCATTTGAAGAAACATCGAGTCGTAATAGTCAGCTCCGCGGGGTAGATACGCTCGCAGTCGAAGGTCTTCGCTAATCGATCGCGCAAATTATTGTCGCTCCGGGAAATCTATGAATCCGACTTGTCACTTCCGACAAACAAATTAATCATATTTTCCAACGCACTCTCACAATTTAACGCAGTCCACAAATTGCCTACGGATTACATTTGCTAAAAAAAAACATTAAATTGAAGAATAAAAATTTTCGTATGTTTCGATTTTCTCGAGTTTCCTTTCGAGAGGATAAAAGAGTGTCGACCGAAGAATCGATGATTATCTCGGTGTGCGCTCTCTTAAACAGCATCCTCGCGCTTCGAGTTTGCGACTCGATGACGCTATTACGAATGACATCATGCACCTGTGTGAAGAAACCATTCAGAGGCCATAAGTACGGGTTTCTTCGACGCGTGCTCGTTATGGCGTTTCACTCTCTTCGCGCGAAGGCGAGGGGAAAGGCTTCTCGGGAATCACCGCCGTTGGTTGCCGTTTTCGAGAAGCCGGTATTCGCATTGCCAATGGTGTCGTAATGGTATTCGGGACTTTTTGACCACCGATTGATCGCCCACGATCATTCAATCGACATGCGCTTTCATTTGCGCGCTGTTTATCTCAACGTTTCCCGCGGCGAGCGAAAGCTGATCTAGTGTTTAACAGGGAGAGAGACACATAACATTAATGCCGCTCATTTGCCGGCGTCGATGTCGCCTGTTCCACTCTGGAACCGGACTGGGTACGCGGCCGCGTTAAAATATTCTGATCGCGTGCGCACAATAGCTTTATTTAAATTCGAATATCTCGTTTGCTTATTTATAAGTCTCTGAAAACACTATCATTATCGGAGAAACTGCTCATTGTATTCGACCAATTGTCACTTTCTTATTCGTTGCCATTGTATAAAAGAGAGGCAGTCGTTACGCGCGGGATACCGTGCACGCGTACATACACAGCGGCCGGATTGTATTCCATCTTCGCACCAAAGGCAACGAATTAGCGTACCCACGACGGCGGAAGCCACGACGGAACGAATCAAGTAGCCTCGAGTGCGATGACTTCATATCCGCCCTGTGATCTCGACGTTGCAGTTAACATAGTCTCAGCACCGCGGGCCCCATCGCAATCGTAATGTCTGCGCCGCGATTTACTTGTAAAATGTAATTGCAGTGTGTGCATCAGTCGGCGGGCTCGGCGGGCGGCCGCAATTCGAACTTTTATTTCATTTCTTTACAGAATTTTTTAGCCAGCGCCGCTGGAATCGTGAAGGGTGCAATTCAACTGCCTTCTCTCCTCCTATTATTAAGAGGATTACGTTGTCTCGTTTATTCTTGCCTCTTGTTTCCTTCTCGTTTCTTCTTTTCTTCCATGAGGAGTCGTTAACGGCCATCGGCCTGTTTCTTCGCAAGCCTCGGCACGCGCATGAATTCGCAGATGAAGGCTCGATTGTGCGCCGTGTTGCAAGGCACTGGTGCTTGCGATAGCGTCTGCTCGTCTGAGAATCCTTACTTCCGCATTTGTTCTCGATCATCCCGAGCAACCTGTGGAATCGTGAGACGTCTAGCGATAACTGAATATCCCAAGATCAAGGAAACACAGCGAATGCATCTGTCGCGGATGCAGCCGACGAGTTTGCTGTACTTGATCATTCGCGCACACACGTTAGAAACATCGCACTCTCGACGGGAGAACAGGAAAAGGATAAAAAGCTGCACAAGTGGGTCGCTTTTTCTTACCGTTTCGCTCGATATTCAAGCGTTTTTATATAATATTCTGAAGAAAGTAACACGATACGCATCCTCACGCATGATACGCCCTGTGAACAAAAGTCATCAGCGGAAAAATCAAGTTGAATCATCGGATTGAAATTTTGCGTGTCCGTCGTCGCGCTGGAAGTGCTATTAAGTAATGGTTTTTTTTTTAAGTGAGGAAACAGATTATCGAGGAAGCCTTTTTTACGATCGGCGATTACGCCATCGATTTTCCATCATTCTATTATCTCGATCGCCCTCGAGCCACATAAAAGGATTGCGCTACGTAATTATCTCTACGTAATTATCATTCGGGCCGATGTTACCACGTTTGGTCCACGAGGATTGGAAGCTCATCGATGCTTACTACCATGCCGATTTACGATCCGCATCGCATGGCATATTTTAGTTTGTAAACAGGTGATTAACATAAACACTTTGCTTCGTTACGTTTCTGTATGCTTATGCTCGAATATGCGAATTCAAAAGCCGGACCCACGCCATTCCAGAAATGACAAGGTTGTTTGTTCCTTGGAAGTTCCACGTATAATTAATTCAGCGGACGCGAGTGACATTTGCGTCTCATAGAAATTAATTTAAAGTCTCCGCGTATCTAGAGCAACTAGTATTAATCGCATCATGCAACTAGTATTTTGTATAGATCAGATATAGAGAGTAGATATTCTGCTTTTCCAGAACTTGTTTCCGTTCAAAAAACTTTTCTATCTTGATAAATAATTGCCAAAGTATGTTTTTTATTTTTCTTGGGATTCTCAGAATTTTATCACGATTTAGAACATCAAGTCGCTAAGAAATACAGAGTTACAAAACAGTTATAATCATCTTTCTTATAATTTATGGGTTTCTATATTTTATACGCTCGTTATGCCGGCCTGCGGATGTTCTCTCGTCTACCTTTCCCGTGACTCTCAGATCCCCGAGTTCTTATCGTTATTATCGCCACGCTTATCATCGCGCCGCTTATCAGACGTCCACCGAATCTCGGGCTACCGATGATGTCACCGGCAGCCGCCGATTGCTCCACTTCCTTTTTAGGCCCGTCCGCGGAATCTCGGTCTTTACCAAGGTCGCGTTCCCGATCGCGGCTCGACCTTGATATCGGGATAGCCAACGTCGCCGCTCACGCGTGAATTATGCATGGTACCGTTCAAGACCCTGACGAGCGGAATGTCGTGGGACGCGTAAAGACATATACGTGTATTATGCATGCTCGCCGGAACGCAAAATCTCTAGAAAAGGAAAAGGAGGAAGGACGTGCGATGATGACGTCCGCAGGCGGAGGAAGCTCAGCCGGGTCCGCCGATAGTGTTGCGGGCCCCACTGCTCAGGAAGTCGATCGATCGAGGACGCATGCGCGATCGAGAGATATCGGCGCGGCTCGCGATGTACAGTGGAGCGCATTAATGATTCGTTTCATTGATTCAGTTTGCGCTCCTGCTAGCTTCAAAAGGTATGATTGGACAAGTAATTATATGATGGCGAACCCGTAGAGCAAAGAACAACACTTCTTATTTTTCGAAATTGCAAGAGACAATGTTACATGATGATTCAAACTTAAAAAGTTAACAAAGTTACTGTTAAAAAACTAAAAACATTTTCTTTTCCTAAGCTCGGCGTTCGACTGTTCCACTTACGTAGCTTCAGCGAAACTAAAAACTCTAAATGCGAATTTGAATTAGATTGTTTCTCAATTACGAGAGAGAGGAGGAGAGCACTGAAAGCATCATTAAAACGTCGCACCGTACTCAGCGGCGCGTCGTCGTCGAGGTGCGGCAAAGCGCGAGGTAACGCCAGGTGGGTGGTTGGCGACGGATAGGAGGGGGAGAGCACAAGTGCGAGAGGGGGGCAAAACGTCTCTCACCTGTGCGCATTTCGTTGGCCTACTCTCGCCAGGACGGCGATCGTCGTCCGGCGTGTCGCGCGTACAGTCGCTCGTCCGTCATCATCAGTTGGATCGCATCGTCTTTGATCGCCGGCCGTGCCTCGTAGTGCTCGCGATCGTGTCGTGAGTGCCTGTCCAGTCAGCAGTTGCCAGTTCGCGCCGGGGGATCCGCCGGAGAGATCGCCGATCGTCGCGACAGCGATGGTGACTGCAACATCGAGTGCATCCGGACGATCTTTCGCAAGTCCGTGTCGTCAGAAGAGGGAGAGGAAGAGAGAGATAGAACTGTCATAACATTTGCACGCCGACGCATCTGATACACATTCACGAACGCCTCGCTGTGCTGTCTCTAACCGGCGCGGTTCCGCTTTGTGAGACCGGCGTCTGGATGGTTAACGTGCCGGCGCGAAACGAGCTACAGTTAGCGCGATGCCTTGCTCTGTCGGAACCACCGTAGAAAGCTCTGCTAAAGACTGGGCCGTGAATGAATTTTTGTGGCTATTAAAGTAGGTCCAATTGGAACCATCGGAGCCACTCGGATTCTAATGGTCCCATGACCTTAATGAGGATACTGCACGAAGACGACTATACATCGCGTCGAAGCGACTATAGCTCGGGCTTTCCGGCACCGTCCAGGCGACCGCGTAATCGATTCTTCCTCGATTTCACGAAATGTCGAGCTATAACGTTCGTTCTCATCACACATTTAGATAAAACGCGACTGACTTACATCCGGTACAGATGAATACGTTCATCATCGTAGAATCGCGCAGTTGTATCTATTGGCGAACAGGTAGAGAAATCAAATCATTGTTATTGATGACTTAACGTAAGCGGGCGATAAAAATATATGAGCTGAAAGATATACAGTTCTCTTTATCATTGCTAAACATTGTTACGCGTTTACCTCGGACGCAAATCTTTGCACTGGGCAAAGGTGCTCGACATCAGACGACCTTATTTAACCAAGTGCGTGGCGAGAACGTGGCTCGACACAGGTCTTGATGATTGTCGTGAAAAATATAAACGGCGAGCGGTTTGAGAAGGCACGCGGCGACGATGTGTCGCGACGATGTGTTAACGTAAATGAACAATTGCAGCTTGCAGTGTCGAGTTGCGGTTTGAATAGAGAGTGTGATACGCACGTGCGTGCGTTTGCGCGATATGCGCATACGGTCCTCGTAATCCGTCCACGAAGATGTCGATGTATCGCTTCAGTAAGGGAGGCAGGCTGTTCGTCCAGGGCACTAGGCAGGACGACGGTCGTGATGGAGTTTCACCGAGCCCAACGGGGTCGCGCACTGCTGACGATCTGCAAGCCGTGTACACGAAACGCCGGTTGTCGACCGAGGTCTTAGGTAGCGATCGAAATCGAGAAGCGAGGAGGAAAAGGATTCACCTTAACGATGACGCTGACGAGGGTGCTTCAAGTGATCGAAAGGATGGTGGTCGCGTAAGGTGGAAGTTGCCTCTCAACACCGAGAAATCATGACAATCCCGCGAGTAGTCGTCGCCAATTAGCCGGAGAATGATTATTCTCATAAGGATTGTTATTCTCGGTTAATTGGTCTTTACTGAGACAATGAGAAGTAAAGCGTGTGCACCGTGTCGCCTCCGTGCGATCCAGGTTCATTCCTCTAGCTCTAGCGAGGAAAGAACAAATAAACGGGTCTGTTTAATGAAATTGATACGTAGCGCATAAAATGCGCTCCAGCCATCCCTCAGAGTTACCATTTCGAGTTGCTGCAACATTGCCGGCGTGTCGCCGGCACCGATACGTGCCTCGTAGTGGTTTCTCCGGTGCCGGCTGTCCTTTCTCAGGTATAATAAGCCGTTACGTCATCGTGACTTAAGGAGGCTCGTCCACCTCGTTCGACTAAAATTCAACTGTAGTTTACAATATTCTGCGAAGTTAAATAGCGAATATCTCCTCGTCGGTAATTAGGACACGTGTGCACAGATGACGTTGCGTAACTTGGAAGTCGGAAAACGATAGTTACACGCCGACGCGAGTGCTCGGCAATGTCGCCTAAGATCAGTGCGTTGTCAGGTGAATCCTTTTCCAAGTTGGATTACGAACCCGTTGCTCGGGTCAACGGCTCGTTTCTCGAACGTCTGCATCGCTTCCTCTCGCACGTGCAGGTTCGTCGATCGAGTCGACGAAAACGTCGAGACGCGGTGAGAATGGCACCAAGCGCATCGTCACTCGCATCATTCGCAAGACGACAACTTTAACGCGCGGTGAAGAGCGCAGCGTTGCTGAGGATCTGACGAAACGCGCCCAACCGAGATACCTGCAGGATGCTAGCTCGTCGACGACTGCCATAACTCGGCACGTCTCGACGAAACCGAAAACCGTGCGGGTAAGCGATCCTGCGATGAAAGAACGAATGTCGAACTGGTTCCATTGGCTCCAAGCGTCATCATAATCAAGAATAGACTGATCACGATGATGCTTCTGCGAGCGTTTCAGCGGAGAACCGTTCCACGTTAAAACTTGTCGTAAATGTTTGCTCGTTTCAAACACCATGCTATCCCAAAAGAAACACTCTCTCTCTCGTCATAACGGATGCGTCGTCTTAATTAGGATCGGAACGGCGATACGCTCGCTTTGCTGTAGTCTCGCAGTCGTGTTACCGTTCTCGATTCTCTGTTCACCGTTACTTCGTCACCGCGGTTTAAAAGTAGTTTTAAAGTAGAGAAATAAAGTTACCTTAAGGGGAATTTTCTTGAAATGAAAAACTCAAAAGAAAACACTCAAGCTGTTGGACGAACGCTGCGTTAATCGGTGAGACGAAAAATGAAAGTCAGTGAAAAAAGCAGTTTCTACTTATTTGCCGATACCGCTTTCGGTGTCACTCAAGTTGGCGACAGACGAGATTCCTTGAGCGTTCTCAGGACGATATCGTGTCGCACTTTTGGCATGCTCGCTGAACTTATGCCTGGTACTGCAATCGGCGTTTGATAAATCATATTATGTGACAATCGAATTATCCGCATGCTAGCATACTTCTGCAACCTGTTGCTGCACAAGCTGCGTAGGTCGGGAAAACAAATGGCACAGTCAGAACGGCCCGAATCGAATAATGCATCATATCTCACACGCGAGTGTGAGATGTTCGCAATATTAACGCCGGCTTTTATCAATGTCAATGGTAATAATCTCAAATGGTCGCGGTCTCAATTTGAGCATCGGTGCCAATGTCAAGTGTACTTTCAGTGGCATTTGTCTCTATTATTTCGCTACTTGAGCGAGTTTGGTAGCCGGCCAGGTAATAAAACGTTTTCGTTGTTAAATATGTAAGGAGAAATTAAGAGAGGTCTTTTGAAAAAAACTATACGATGGATTTAAGCGGATCAAACAATATAATTTTATTATTATACAGGCACCTAAAACAGGCCACCTGAATATCTCGGCTGTTATTGGTGATAGAAAAAAATGTGTCAGACCAAACTTGCATGGTTTTGAGGGACACATAATTTGTTCTAAATAGTTTTTTATTAGGTGGACGCGTAGAGGTTACATGAAGGTCAACTTCGTTTTTTTAAATGGTATGATATGTATTTTTACGTACCATCTAGTAGAGCGTTTGAAGATGCGCACATTGATCTACGGGTCAAAATCATTCAAGGTCACTGGAGGCCAACTGCAAGGGAAAATAATTACCTTTATATTGCCTAGAGTTCTCTGCTATTAAAAATACTGTAAACTCAGAAATGAAAAAGTTCTAACCGTTAGAAATTTTTTCTTTTTCCGCGAAGTTTTGAGTTGTTGTTATTATTATTTTTTATATTGCCTAGAGTTCTCTGCTATTGAAAATACCGTAAATTCAGAAATGAAAAAGTTCTAACCGTTAGAAATTTTTTCTTTTTCCGCGAAGTTTTGAGTTGTTGTTATTATTATTTTTTATATTGCCTAGAGTTCTCTGCTATTGAAAATACCGTAAATTCAGAAATGAAAAAGTTCTCGAGTTAAAAATTTTTTTTCTTCTCAGAGGAGTTCTGAGTTGATGATATTATTTTTTATATTGCCTAGAGTTCTCTGCTATTGAAAATACCGTAAATTCAGAAATGAAAAAGTTCTCGAGTTTAAAATTTTTTTCTTCTCAGAGGAGTTCTGAGTTGATGATATCATTATTTTTTATATTGCCTAGAGCTCTCTGCTATTGAAAATACCGTAAACTCAGAAATGAAAAAGTTCTAGCACTTAGAAATTTTAGCCTTCAGTAACCTTGAATGATTTTGACCCGTATATCAATGTGCGCATCTTCAAACGTTCTACTAGATGGTACGTAAAAAAAACATATCATACCATTTAAAAAAACGAAGTTGACCTTCATATGACCTCTACGCGTCCACCTAATAAAAAATTATTTAGAACAAATTATGTGTCCCACGAAACCATGCAAGTTTGGTCTGACACATTTTTTTCTATCACTAATAACAACCGAGATATTCAGGTGGCCTGTTTTAGGTGCCTCACCCTGTATATTGCTATTAATAAACATATACTTTTCGAGAATTTTAATGGAAAAGAGAAAGATCATTTTTACGAGATGATTACACAGAAATTAGAAATAGAAAAGTCTAATTTGTTTCATATAAAAATATTTTGTTTTATTTATTGTATTGGAAGATCATTCTTTAGTAAATAATTTTATTAATTCCTCATAGAACATTTCATGTATAAACATTTTAATCAGTTAGTGTCTTTATATATTGTCGTGTCTTTATATATTATTATCGTAATATTATCGTGTTTTTGGTTCAGTGAACCTGAACGTAAAGAAGTACTTGTTAAGTAACAATAGCACGTAACGTAACTTAATAACCGATGAACATTTAGCTTGGATGATACAGGAAGATCCATATATTTAGCAGCGTGATGTATTGCATATATCTATATGAGATAAGATAACTTGGCGTTAAGCTTCTGTGGTCACAGCAACATAAGAATTGATAACTGACCTAGCATTAAAAAATTGCATTTATTCACGTGATAGAGTCATATTCAGAATAATTCTCATGCGCATTGGATTTTACATGTGTATGATAAATATACCAAGATAAAATTATATAGCAAGTACTACGATAATAGATGTAAAAGTAAAAATTTAATAACGAACGATAAGAATCAATAATACTTGAAAATTGCGTGGGTAACGCCGTGTCTAATATTCCCTCGGCGCCGAGCATTAGCACAAAATGTCAATAGTTCTTGAAAGGTTGCAGCGTTCAGTTTCTATTAACTTCAAACTAGAAATTAGAACCGTGGAAGGTTTCGAGCGCGCGTGGCGTTTATGTAACACCTCACCTGTAATTTTATGCTTGACAATTTTAAAGTAAACCGGTGTAGCTTTCGAACGAGCAGCAATAAACATTGATCGACTATTGCTGCTCTAATGAAAGGTTTTGAAGGCTGTTCCTCAAGGAACTCGATTTTACTTCCGAAATAGTCATTATTACAGCGTACGTTTTACCGTAACTGTCCCTCTGCTATTTGTCGCGAAAGTAGGACCCGAAACGTCATAAATAATAGCATCGAAGGGCGAACCAAAATGAGCATTTCATACCATGCATCTTTGAGAAAGTTTTGCTGCTATTTCACTTGATGTCTTTCTGTGTTTTCACTTAGATATCAGACATAGTGGTCGGCCAGGAACCGAACGTGACAGCGCGCGAGGCTCTCCTGAGATGGGCTCGACGATCCACCGCGCGTTACCCTGGTGTACGGGTGACCGATTTCACCAGTTCTTGGAGAGATGGACTGGCTTTCAGCGCTCTTCTGCACAGAAATCGGCCAGACCTGGTTGACTGGAGGTCGGCGCGTGGAAGCCAGCCACGAGAACGGCTTGATCGAGTCTTCTTCGTCGCGGAGCGCGAGTATGGCGTTACTAGGCTTCTCGATCCAGAAGGTAACACGACCGATTATCGATTCGATCAAGTATACCGTACCAAAGTAGACCAGCTGTTGCAAAATCCGTGTTGGTGCTAATGGCTGATCAAAAACCGTCATATCGCTCACGAAGAAATTTAGAACGGTAGTGTTAAACGTATCGTCGATTTCTTCACAGCTGCGTAGCTCGCGATTCTCTTTCGTCTTACAAAAATCTTCCCTGAGAAGCGACGTTGTAGGCACACCCCTCCCTCGTTTATGCATGCCTGTGAAGCATTTCCGCAGGCTCTACTATACTAACGTGGTGGATACGCGGTGGCGGTACACGTTCTTTCTGGTCACGGTACCTGACCAGAATCGCTTCCGGTCTCGGTTCGTACACCGTAACGTCGCGCCATCGGCAGTCGTCGTAATTATGCTTTCTATACTTGGTCTCGCAGGTATCTGACATTGGTCAGGTTACAAGGAAAGGCGCCGGAAGTGATCTCTTTATAGATAATAAGTATATGAATACAATTCAATCCTTGCGACCTGTTTTATCAGATTCCGTTTATAGAGAGAGAGAGTTAGACGTTTATTGATCTTTTGAATGTTACTAATCATACATACGTACATCTGTGTAGATGTTGACACACCCGAGCCGGATGAGAAGTCCTTAATAACGTACATCTCTTCGCTCTACGACGTATTCCCGGATCCTCCGACCATTCACCCACTGTATGACGCCGAAGCACAAAGGCGATCTGCGGAATATCGCGAGTTGGCGAACTCACTCCACATGTGGATCCGCGAGAAAATGGCTCTCATGCAAGAGCGAGCCTTCCCGCCAACCTTGATCGAAATGAAAAAATTGGCGGCTGACAGCACCAAGTTCAAGAACGAGGAAGTGCCGCCGCGATACAGAGACAAGCAAAGATTGACGTACATATTCCGAGATCTGCAAAAGTACTTCGAAGCAGTAGGGGAAGTGGACATGGATGCAGAACTGCACATTAATGTCATGGACAAGAATTGGAATCGTTTGATGATGCTACATCAGGAACGCGAGCAGGCCATTATAGACGAAATTAAACGGTAGGTCTAATTATAAACAATATTATAAACTAAATATATCAATTTAGCGCGCGCGAATATGCGTAAATGTCTGATCACACTTGTGTGCGTATCGACAGACTCGAACGTCTGCAACGACTTGCCGAGAAAGTGCACCGCGAGATGAAAACGACCGACAATCGACTCGAGGAACTCGAGAGACGCGTGGAGGACGAGGCTCGCAGGCTCGATCGTCTTCATCCTCTGGAGGCGAAACATGCGGTGGATCTGCTGGAGCAAGACATACGCAGCACGGAAACCCAGATAAAAAATATATTCACCGATGTGCACACCCTCACAGAGGGCAGATACAGTCAGGCATCCGAGCTTCACAAGAGGTAAGGCTTACACTTGCCTTGCTTAGTTACGAAAAGATTAATGACGAAAAATTCACGCTCCAAAGTATTGATATGCAATTAGGGATCATCTTCGTAAAACATGCATACCTCCGTGGTTTTCAACCACGTAATTACATTGTTTCTACTCTCGTAATCTTCGTTAACGAGCAAACTATTAGCACGCTTTCCATCATCACATAGTAGCTTTCGAGATTCAAGTCATGCGCTGCATCGCACGATGTTCAGCGACTTTCCAAATATATTCGAACACATTTAAATATCTTGTTTAAGAGTAGTTCATTATCTTAAACTTGTGTGAAATCCAAGCTTAAGATGCATCGATATAAAAACGTAGGAGCAATAATGTAATATATTCAATGTTAAGCTAACATTGAATCCTCCTATTCTAAAAAAGGCGTGTTAACTTCTTTTCCGCGACGCTGATTGGTTCTCTCGCTTGGCTCGAACTTCGTGTGGCTTGAACTGTTGCGAATGTCAGAATGTCATAGTGGCTGTCAGTGCGGTTATATTGATAAATTTGTGTTATTTATTTCATCGTGTCACGTTCCTAAGAAATAATAAATAAAATTGAAAAATAAAATAGCGCGCGCCTGTGTTGCTAGTAAGATGATAAAAGATGAATAAAAGATAATAAAATAATATGAATATATTAGAATGTTTAAAGATCGAAATATGTGTTGCTTTTTTAGAGTGCAAAAATTGCATCAAAGATGGGTCGTACTGCGATCCCTTTTGCATAGACGTTTGGTAGAGCCGCTCTCCGCGGTTTCCTTCCCCGTAGAAGAGCGCGTGGTTACAAAGCACCGCACCACCGTCCACGAGACACGCTTGGTCGATACCAATCCTCATTTCCGTGCGCTGCACGACTGCATAGATTGGTGCAAGAGTAAATTGAAGCACCTGCAAGAAGCGGATTACGGATCGGACTTAACCAGCGTACAGAATGAATTGGACGTGCATCACAGAGAGCACAAGAACATCGATGACTTCCAGACCAAGGTGGACAAGTGTATACAGGCAAAGAACAATTTCCACGGCGAAGAACTCACGTTGTACACCCAGCACCTCGGCACTCTACAAAAGCTCTACGCCGAACTTCTCGCTGTCTCGAATAAGAGACTCTCCGATCTGGACACTCTGCACGATTTTATACAATCGGCCACCGGCGAATTGGTGTGGTTGAACGCCAAGGAGGAAACCGAAATCACGCGTGATTGGAGCGATAAGAACTTGAATGTACAGAGCATCGAACACTACTATGAGGTACGTTGGCTGTCATGCAGTTGCTTTTCTCAGGAAGTGGTGAAAGTTCAGTTTCGCAATGTTAATGATTTTTGTGAGATCTTGATTTGAGGCTAATCTTGATGTAGTATAATGCTAAATACGACTTACACCATCTTCGCAATATGTAACACGAAGCATTTCTTGCTTGGTTGAATCGAATTAATAAATTGGAAACTTTCTTCTTTCTAAAGCAAACGTATGGATCTGGTATAGAGGTAAAATTTTGTCGAGATGCACTTATACTTTTTTAATCTTGACTTGACGTTCGTTTATTTTAAGTATTGTTTGTCCCTTTTAATTACAGATTTATGCATCCGTAGATAGAAATTTTGATATAGATTTCCTTCAAAGTTTTATATAATTTATATTATGATACTGATTCTACTATTTACTTGCAGTCTTTGATGAGCGACCTGGAGAAGCGCGAGATACAATTCTCAGCGGTACAAGATCGCGGTGAGGCATTGGTCCTTCAGCACCATCCCGCGGCGAAAACCATCGAAGCCTACATGTCCGCGATGCAGACTCAGTGGGCTTGGCTGTTGCAGCTCACTCTCTGCCTCGAGGTGCACCTGAAACACGCGGCGCAAAATCAACAATTCTTCAAAGACATTCAGCAGGCCGAACAGTGGATCTCTAAACGAGATGAGACATTGAATACCATTTACTCGCAATCTGATTTCTCGTTGGACGAGGGAGAACGGCTGCTGAAGGGCATGCAGGAGTTACGCGAGGAACTCAATAATTATGGCGATCACGTACAGAGATTGGTGGAAAGAGCGAAGGATATCGTTCCCATGAAGCAACGCAAGCAACCTGTTGTGCGACCGTTACAGGTCACTTGTATTTGCAGTTACAAACAAGTCAACGTAAGTATTTCTAAAGCGCTTCATGTTTGAACAAAATGGGACATGTACATTCCTCATGTTATCTCTCTTACAGATGTCAATCGAGAAAGGAGAACAATGCACATTGTACGACAATTCTGGCAGAGTCAAGTGGCGGGTAAAGAACACGCAGGGCGTGGAGTCTCCTGTGCCTGGTGTCTGCTTCGCGCTGCAGCCTCCCGATAAGGAAGCTCTGGACGCCGCCGAGAGGCTGAGACGACAGTACGACAGGAGCGTCGCTCTCTGGCAACGAAAGCAACTGAGATTGAGACAAAACATGATATTCGCGACCATCAAGGTGGTCAAGGGCTGGGACCTGTCACAGTTCCTGGCAATGGGGCAGGATCAACGTACGGCAATTAGAAAAGCTTTGAACGAGGACGCGGATAAGTTGCTCTCTGAGGGCGATCCGGCGGATCCGCAATTGCGAAGATTGAAACGAGAGATGGCGGACGTGAATCGACTGTTCGATGATTTCGAGAAGCGCGCCAGGGCCGAGGAGGAGTCGAAGAATGCTGGACGTATCTTCAACGATCAGGCGTCCTCGCTTCAGCAGGCCCTCGACGAAGCCGAGAGAGTGTTGAACGCGCGTATTGCCGCACCTCTGCCGCGGGATCTCGACAGTCTGGAACATCTGGTGCTGGAGCACAAAGACTACGAGCAGAATCTGCAGCGTCTGGCACCGGACGTGGAACAGATGCAACAGACGTTCCGCGGAATCACACTGAAGACTCCGGCAATGAGGAACAAACTCGACAACATCACGACCAAGTGGAATCACTTGTGGAATCTTAGCAGTCTATACATTGAGCGTTTGAAGTGCGTTGACATCGTGCTGGCCAGCCTCGAGGAAAACACTGCGGCCATTTCCGAGTTCGAGATCAAACTCGCCTCCTTCGGCGAGTTACCGTCAGACGTGGAAGGTCTGCAGAGCGTGTTGGAGGATTTGATGGTTTTGCAAAACGCCACCGACCAACAGCAAGCTTCGGTGGATCAGCTGAACGAGCACGCGCATAACGCGAGGCGTCTCGTGGAGAAATCAAGACCGAATTATCGCGGTCCGCACGGCGATATGGACCGACTGGACGCCGAAGTCAATAAACTAAACGCACGATGGACGAACGTCTGCGGACAGTTGGTGGACAGACTGCGCAGCGCCGAAACGGCCTACGGATTGGCGCAGCAGTATCAGAAATCGTATCAGAACGAAGTGGACTTCGTCGATGAATCGTACAGCAAGTTGGAGCTGGAGAACACAAAGGTAACGTACGGACGACTCCTCGCGAATATTATCTATCAAGTTATTAATTATTCGTTATGATTATTACGTTACGTTACTGATGCGCGATGGGATTCAAGCGGAATTTTAATCTGTGTGCAGAACCTGCTGAGCAAGGTGCTTGATCGCGCGCCGGCAATCGAGGCGGTGAACCTCACGGGTGGCAGACTGATCCGCGAGGGAAAGGTAAGGACAAGTGGATCGTAGCATAATCTTTTTCGGTGCCAGTAAGCCTTCTAGGTAGCCTTAGCTTACGGTGTGAATGCTTGCATGAATGGAGTGTTGCGTGTGTCTTACATACATACAGGTCTCATCGTCACCGTCGCGCGCGCCTCGAAGTTCTCGGAGATCGTGCGCGCGACGCCTCTATTGTATAGCGGCCGTCGGAGCGACTGCTCTTTCAGTGGCTGGGGCTGTCGAGGGTGCAGTTATAAGACGCACTGAGACGCGTTACACCTGCTGCACAGAACATGTGAACGCGATTCCTTTACAGTCGAATCTGCTGCTGTCTTTTTTTCCACGTCTTTTCACGGCGGTGTCACATCGAGTTTCTACCTCGGGTAGAACTTTCCACTTGTGTGCCCGGGCCCGGTGCCATTGAGCGGCACGGACCGTTTGACTTACCATTCATCAAGTAAATATGCTCACTTATGTAACACGCAAGACGGTACGATCTAATGCGTGCATTTGTAATATCGCTGGATTTACGCTCCTTTTATATTTTTTTAACTTTTTAATGGCAATCTTGTTAACTTTTAATTACATGAGAAGCACGTTTGAATGAGCTGCACGACGTCGTTTTAGCGGCAATGTAGCGCTAAATTTTTATACAATCCTATAGATGCGCATATATCGCTTACGCGCTTTTGACAATACGACTGATACTTCCCCGACATCTGGTTCCGCGGATAACCCAGTGAGGTATAGCATGCACAACTGCGAGGTGGGGCCTGACCGATTAATGCGTAGGAAATTCACGTGGAATTACACGTAATAAGTACTGACGATTATCTTTCGACACAAATTACATATCCCGCTCTCTTCGCCAATATTAATCGCAGCGCAATTCAAGTAATCGCTGCTTAGCGGCAACAAAGTCGTCCCGAAATTATTGCAAACCGATTAACGTATCCTGAGGCAGTCGCCAATAATGCATCTACCGGAAGTACCACATTGGGTTGTCAAAGTTGCAAAATTGCGAGTCGCACGACAAAAAAACGCGCGGCTGCGTTTCAACCTCGTGTCTCTCGCTGTCGCTTTCGGAGGCTAACGGGTAATTGGCGAGCACCCACACACCGATCTAATTGCACTAACCATAACGGACTAACCGGAAACCCCTAGATCTACGGACAATGGCTCCGAGCATTCAAAGAACAATTGGAAGATATCTGCCCGTCGTTGGACGCATCGGTGAAGAGGCCGCGGAGAGATTCCGTTATTACGGTCGATAATGTTGCGCGCGATCTAGATACGCTGAATCGGAGATACACGACCCTCGTGAACCTGCTTGAGGAACGTGTCAGGCAGCTGGCGCTACTCCATCCTGAGGACACATCCTTGCTGGTGAGTGATATATATTATTTGCAATTGCAGCTACTTCAAAAAGTACGCTGCATGACATAATTTTAATAGTTTCCCTTTTGGAGGAACGCCGCTTGGAAAACGTTAATTTTGACGTATATTTTTATTATTTCATGTTATTTGCTGTAATAAGTCTTATTAAAAGGTAGGAAATAACGAATATGTCATATATCCTTCTGGAGCGGACTGCCACTTGTCATAATATATCACGACGTTAAGCTTGAAACTGTTCTCCACTTAAAGGAACATTACGCACGTTGCATAATCTGACAGGCGTGAATCTTTCATCGCTATTATTGAGCAGCGAGTTAGAGAGCTATGAAGTGGATTCGAAGTCGGGTATCTCAGTTCGACCATTTGCCATACGTGTGGCACACGTCGGAACGTGAACAAAATTAATCCCGAGAACCGGATCTCGACAAGGTGCGCGATTTGCATTGCTGATGGGCAAATGTCGAGGATTCACGAAGTGGATCCGCTATTGAACTTTCAATCTCGTAATCCCTTGATATTCGGCATGCGGCTCATTGCGCGATAACGAATTAGAATTGTCTCTAATCACGCGATGTTACCTCGACACGAAGGTGATCTATCACGGCAAATCAAAGTTGTTCAAATTCGCTATTCCGCGTTAATTGAAAAACATCAACGATCAGGTAGATAAGAACACTTGTGCATTCTGTCGATATCATAGAGAAAAGTAGTATATTTTCGAGACGAAAGTCGATCGAAAAGTTTCGATTTTAAGGTAATACATAATCATGAGTGACATGAGCTGAAATTAATGAGCTCCGAGCAGAGATGGGACAAGTAGATATGAACGGACGCTTTCACGATGAAAACCTGTGTGTCCGCGTCTCCCGCATGTTTAATTATATTCGTATGACGACGACGTCAGAAATAGCCGCTATTTTTCTCGGTACTATTACGCGCTAGGCCTTGAGGGAATCGTACGGAAAGTGCCGAAAGGAGGTATGCTTTTTAACACGCGATCCGGTTCATGCTGTCGTTCGTGAGTCGCGCGTTATCACCATGTTAGTCACCTCAAGGCGAGCACTTTGTCGTGAGTGAGCAAAACGTATGACACGCGACCGACTTTCACTCTATTAGCGGCGGCTTTTCGTCTTTCCCGCTCTCGTGCCGGTCTCGCGCGGGATCGATAGGGTCGGCCGACATGCCGGCGCGAAGATGAAACGGAAGAGCAGTGACGCGTTTACACCTGTTGAGGCCCCCAGTGCGTGCGTTTAACAATTATGCATAGGAATTTGTACCTGAGAAATGAAAAAAAAAAACAAGCATTTTCAGCGTATTAAAATGTTCATGTTGAATTTTCAAATGCGAGGATGCGCGCTCAATAACTCTGCATTATCTCAATAAATCATCCGTGACATAAATCTGTAATGAGTTACAATTGATTGAAAAACATGACTTTCGATATGTACCATCAAATCTTAAATGCTCAACGCGTACGTTACCGTAATACAAATTTCGTGACACATTTGCGAACTGTCCTGGTGCGTGACCAAGTACTAAATACGCTCTCCTGAGCTGGGGAATTAATAAAACTGAACTACGTTCTCTCGCGAAACTCGAGACGTAGCCCATTACGTAACCCGCTTAATGAGAACGTGTAAAGCCTGGATCATTAAATCGGCCAAGGGCAATTTTGGCAATGCGCACGTGAACCGTCGAAATTCTGAAGTGCCCTTTAAACACCGGTGCGCCCACGTCTAAACGCGCTACTGGAGGTGGCGGTGCGTCGGCGGCGTCGGACGCGCGCCGCGGCGCCGCCACCACCTCTGCCACCACCTCCGCTACCACGGCCACTCGCCGTTTCCTCTTCGAGGCCGCGTCACCAAGAAAGACGAGTCGCCGCAGTGAGGAGCCGTCGGTTTCCGCGGCTGACCGTTCACGTCTCGAGCATGCCCGCCGGTCGCGCGAGCGATTAAACTCATCGTCGTGAGCGTGATAAAAGCGTGACTGCCTCGCTCTAATGTGAGGGATCATAATGATCGTGCGAAAGGTACGAAGGGATGGGCACTACACGTTGGAAGAGGGATACCGGTATCCCGGTCCATCGGAAACTTCTCGGAGCCGGCTTTTCTCTTAAACGTGTCGAGTGATAAATTGGCGAGAAATTCATTATTGAGTTAGTTACGGCGATAGGAAAGTAGTGTTATCTAAGCGAGATCTGTAAAGTGCTAATTGGGCTACATGTTTGAACAAAAATTGTGAAAGCTCTCTGTCGAGTGCTCGTAATTAACAAATGAAGACGATGAGCAATAAACGCTTAAGTCGGTTTTACTGTCATGTTCGATATACGATTGCTCATCGGATTTGTTAGCTTTTAACAAAGTTTGAAAGTTACACGTTAACATATGGCGAAACTTGTAGAGACCTGGAATTTTCCTCGCCGATAAGTTTTTAAAGATATATTGATCAAGAGCGTGACACGGTCGAAATTTTCCGAGCTTTGCTTTTAAATATCTCTTTCATTAAAATGTCGCGAAGAGAATATTATATAAATTCTTGATGCACATACGAGAAATCATAATAATGAAATAGTTTTCGAAGAGTTCTTTGATGAGTATTTACGATCCTCTGGGTACATCTGGCAATACTTTTTGCTGTCCTATTTCCGTCGAAAGCATCGGTCACTTACGAATGTCTAGCTGGTGCGTTTCTTTCTGCATAAATTCGAATGGATGATTATCGAGGCCTCGGCGTTTATTGTTACTGTGAATATCGACTGCTTTATTGCCGGCGTTTATTCACTCTCGAATTTTATTGAACGTAAATATGAGAGCGTATATGTGCGTATGCAAATGAAATAAACCAACGTAGTTGGTCAACGTCGTTATAAATTCCGCCTACACATGAAAACTTGGCGAGTGGCTCTTCAAACAAAAGTAAATAGTAAATAATTTAATAATAAAAGTAATAATAAATAGTAAAACGTAAATAATTAGAAAAAGTTTATTGGACTGGCTCTTACCTATATATGTGCAACGTTTATCAAACTTCATTGACGTTTGACTAAGTCTTTGCTGATTACGTTGTTATCGGCTTACTATTATACGACGCGATTGATTAGAAAGATCCGACAAAGTAAACGGTCGCACTAGTTATTAAATGTCTTATCGGTAGCACTATTCCATCGGAAATTGATTTCCGTGACAACATATTGTTTCATAAGAAACAAGCATTTTACGAATGCTGATGCACTCGTGGCACATGTTGCACTGCCAGCTGCATTGTCACTTTCCTGGGAGGAGTGTCTTTAAACTCGCGAGTACCGGTGTGCCCGATAGCGGATTCTTATTTTAACGCATGTACCAAAGTGACCCAGCACTGCCAGAATTATTTCAGCGACAGTTTCCTAGATTACATGAAGCTCGTAAATCTTCGCGAATCTTGGAAAGAATTACACGCGGATTCATCCTTAGTTTACTAAAGTTCTAAATTTAGTTCACTGAAACGCTTTAATCTCCAATTTACCGTCAAGATATGATTGACATTTCGGAAATAAAATTACTTTTTTTGATGAGGTGCGTTTATGTAACAATATAAACACACGATGCGTTTGAAAAGAATCTTACGTATTCGCGAAGCCACACACGTACACGCATAATTCAACAACGCGATGAGATCGTCTGACAATGAGACATAACACCCGAAATATACTGCGCACGTTGTCTAGACAGGTTGAATGACTTTTCAATTGCTTTTTGAATATGCATATCGTACGACGTATGAAGGCAAATAGATAAAATATACAACATTGATTTCGCAATGTGAAACCGGACAACCGGTAGCGCAGAGATGATCGATACTTGGCCGAAGGTCAGCGATCACATCAATCAGATATAATTCCTTGGAACGGCAGACTAACGATTCAAGTAAATCGGTCAGAAGTTGTTTTACGATCGTCAATTATAATTTTTTTTCTATTTACGCCATCGATTTCGTAATGCATTTTTATTGGAATAAATTGCTTCGTCCACGCATAAACTATAAATAATGCGACAACACATCACGTTCGTGCAGACGGTCATAAATCGCTTTTTGAGATTTAAGCGATTTCGACACCGCTTTAGGCAATTCCTCTATTTGTCTTTGTAGTGGCGACGGTTTCCTAAAATTCTCTCAAGGCCTCGAGTCAAAAATTTATATTAAGCCGGCTCGTATTCACGTTACCTGTTCAACATATTATTACCCTGATTATCATTCTATCGCGTTAAAATTTATGTGTATGTAAATAGATAAGTTTAGCATAATCACTTTCTCATCGAGATCTCGAGTCTCGAGGTTGCTTACCATTTCGTGTCAGAATGCACATGTGTTCTTTCATATTCCCTCAATTTTTTCAACGGTTTGACAATGAGAAGGACACCAACCGTCCCGCACTTGCGATGACATAAGTCAATGACGTAGTCCCTCATGGACGCCTACGAGCATAAAGCAAGGCCGGTGTATCACGTCCGAAATTACGCGTTTTGGTGTGCGATGCCGCGTTCGGAATTAAGTAATTAGAGAGGCAGGGCCTGCGTCGGACCGGATAGAATTTTGCGTAAGAGTAGTAGCGTTCGTTTCGGCGCGTGCGTGAGCATTGCTATATTTAAGAGTCCCGTCTCGGATGAAAGATCTCAAAGATCTCGCGCGCAGCACGTGGTCCAATTATACGCCACTTCGCTCATGTGAACTTGTGTATTGCCGTGCGAGCGCTCGCGCGGATTGACTCATTAAAATGCATGCGAGAAATCTACGTTCATGCGGCGGACGATTATAGCATGGGTGACGTAGTCGTCAATCCGATTTAAGGAATTAAAGGCCAGCCGGTTGACCCAGATGTGCCCAATGTCTGATATAACGTAGAAGCGATCGTACGTGTATCGCACACAGCCTGAATACATAAACGATTGCCTGCAAATTGCCAAATGTCTACTTTCAGCGTATTCTTCAAGAACAAAGGCCGCTGCGGACGTTCCGCACAGAGTTCAACATATACGAAAGTACTACTAGCGAGGAGCGTTACACATCCACAACCACACACTACACCCAGTCGCAGTGAGTATGATGTTTGTGCTAAAAGTTGATGTTATTGCCCACACGGGGTAGAGAGTAGAAAGAAGAAATTCGTTTCCGGATTATCTTACATCCATCGTCTGAAAGATGTGGATTTAAGACCCGCGAATTACGGCGTGCTTTTTCGGCAACGCGTGCAAAGTACTTTGGTTCCGCATTTACACCTCTCGATGGCTATTGCCGCAGATACACCTCCGAGAGACATGAGTCCACCGAGACGACTTTCTCGAGCGAGACTTCAAAGCGAAATTACAACGCGGAGCAAGGTGCGTATCGTCCTAATGGCGAGACCACCAGCCCGGGGGCCGGCTCACCTATCGGTGGTAGCCTGCTCAAACGCTCGTACGAGCACGATATGACGACGAGCTCCAGCAACAGGCGACAACATCAACAGCACCAGCAGCAGGAGTTCTCGTCAGTCGTCGATGGCGGCAATAGCGAATTTAGGGGCCTTAGGGTACCTAGGAGGGATGGGGATGTTGGCGCGGAGAACGTGATTGATGTTAGGGGTATCGTAGATCCGAGCAGCGGTGAGATCCTGACCGTGGGTGAGGCGATCCGACTCAGGATCCTCGATGTTAGGAATGGTAGGATAGTAACATCGAGCGACGGCAGGACCAGCATGTCGATCGAGGAAGCGGCGCGCAACGGCCTCATCGACGCGACGCTGGCCGATCGGCTGTTAGGTCCGTGTGGAGTGATGGAGGAGGGTCGTCGAGTATCCCTTCTTGAAGCGATCCAGCGGGAGCTCTACGACGCCGAGCGAGCCGACATCGCGGACCGAATTAAGGTAACGACGACGCGCCGCGATCACGGCGCCGATCGCGGCGCCGGCACGGGGATTAGCGTTGTCGATGCGATGAGGAAAGGCTTGTTGGACCCAGCTACAGGCGAAGTCGTCACCGAGAACGACGAGCGAATCTCGATCGAAGAGGCGTATTCGCGCGGGTACCTCACCAAGGTAGACGTGACCGTTAAAGTAAGCCGCAATGCCATTGCGCTGTCCGATGCGATATCGCAGGGTCTCGTGGACGATCGGTCCGATCGTATCACTGACAGAATCACCGGCGAGTCATATCCATTGGATGAAGCCGTCGACAGAGGTATTATCGATCCGAACGTCAAAGAGATCGTGGACACACGAAGCGACATTAAGGTGACAGTAGCCGAAGCCATGAAACGCGGTATATTGAACGCCAAAAGTGGTAAATACTCGCACGGCTTGTCGATGGAGAAGTTGTCGTTCAAAGAGGCACGTCGTCGACAATTGATCGTTAAACCAATGACACTGAAAGATTGTTGCGATTGGGAGATTATTGATGACAAAGGGAAAATTGCAAGCCCGGCTCATCGCAGCAAGTTGACGATACTTGAGGCCATATCCCGAGGCGTTTTAGACTCGGAGAACGTCAAATCCATAGTGGACACTCGAACTGGTGAAATGGTTACGTTAACCGATGCCTTAACTAGTGGAATAATTAAAGTCGAGGGCACGTATCGCGATATGCTGAAAAACGAGGAATTGCATATCCCGCAAGCTGTTGAGAAGGGTTTGATCACGTCGGTAACTCAAAAAACTATTTTCGATATTGACGGTTTTAAAGATCCGGTTTCTGGCGAATACATTAGCTTAAACGCGGCTCTGTTGAAAGGTTTGATCAGCTCGAAACCCGGCGGTACTTTTACCATCGATCTGAAAACTGGAAGAACCGTTTCGCTTAGCGAAGCAGAGGAGCAAGGATACATCAGACCAGAAGTGTCAGAGATGCTAAACCGCGGTATTGGCATTACCGAAAACGGACGCGAAGCAAGCGTTCTGGAAGCTGTATTGCTCGGATTGCTCGATCCAAAGTCGGGTCAATTGCTAGACCCACGTAGCAAAAGAATAGTGCCTTTGGAGGAAGCAATCAAGCGTGGACTCATCACTCCTGATGGCGCTGCACTGCTCACCAGTTTGCTGAACATTGCGGTTACTACGCAAACCGTGACAAAGACCGTTAGGAAGTACGTAACGACGCTGCGAACTGGCGAAGTTGTTACGAGAGATTACAAGATCAGCTACGAGGAGGCATTGAGCAGCGGATTGATCGATGAGAGTAAAAATGAGTTCAAGGATCCAGATTCGGGAGTGATAATGTCCATCGAGGATGCTGTTGAGCAAAGTCTTCTTAGCAGTGATGCTTGCCGACATGTTACTCACTTATCCCGAGAGTGCACTCCAAATTCAGCGCACACGACTTTCGAAAGTACCATAACGGCAAATATCGATGATGTATCTAGAAGTAGGAGAAGTGAATCACCACCTAGAGCAATTGGCACAGTTACTACGATTATTACTAAGGAAATAACTCCACGAGCTTCATCAACACCGACAAAAGAAACATCCTCCGTTACAATGACAATTACACCATCGTCAACAATCGATACCATTTCTTTTGTAAAAGATTCAACTCCAACTACGACGGAAAATACTTTCTCGTCCACAAAAGTAAACGAGTCGACGAAGTGGACGTCCGAAATAACATCGAAAACGAGCAGGTCTGAAGAAGCACACGTAGTAAGTTACACAGATGTTCCTAAATCATCTTTACATGAGACACAAAAAATGGAAACAGATATAATGACATCGAGTACACCAAGTACAAGTCACAAATCGGAGATCATGAAATTCATAGAAAACGAACGCGGTTCCACTGATAAACGAGTATTCGAGTTGCCCGCGGACGGCTGGTCACTCGCGGAAGCTATCGATAGAAAACTATTCGATTCTGCAACAGGTCTTTTTATAATTCCGGGTACAGACAGATTAGTGTCCTTTGAGGAATGTATTAAGCTTCAAATTATCAATCCGAACTCGGGCTTTGTTATCGATCCTAACAACGGCAGGAAAGTGTCCCTGGTACGAAGTTTAGAGAAGAATATTTTGGATTCCACAGGTCACTACAGTTATCCACAAAAGATCTCAATGAGAGAAGCGATCGCGAATGGATTAATTATATTAGAAGGCAGACAGAGTGCTGATTACGATAATACTAATCAAAGGCTTCTTCAAATCACAAGAGTTTTGGGCAAGCCCGACATAGTGGAATTAACGCACGTTGGTGATTCCTCTCAGCAAATGGAAATAAAGACCGATGAAGTTTCTATGCCAGATCCGATACAAGTGGCTCAGGGAGTAATTTATGATCCAGGAACAGCTCTGGTGATTTCCACGAAAACAGGTAAATCTGAAAGTCTCCTAACCGCTGTTTCTGACGGAACGATACCGTCTACCGCTGTAATTGTTAAAGATCCAACGACTGGTAAAGGCATTAGTATAGCGGACGCTGTTAATCGCGATATTCTTGACATGAACACACAAGAATACAAGATCGACAATGGCAGGAAGATATCATTAATCGACGCAACGAAGTTCGGAATAATAGCCGTTCTTGGCGCTCCTCTCGCGGCCACTGCTGCTGCCATAGAAGCGGTACAGCGAACGATGGTTAAGGATCCCATGACTGGTAAAAAGATACCGAGAGAAGTCGCCATTGAGCGTGGCATCATTCCGATGGATAGCATAACTTCGCCTATTGAATCTGTAAGTGGTGTACTCGAGAATAAGCATAAAAAAGTTTCAGCGCATGATACGATACATCGTGAATCTGAGAAAGTCTATGTGCCTAAAGAGAGTACAAAAAGTGAGTTTTCAAAATCCATTGACACGCTAGACGGCGAGAGTCTGGGCACAAAGACCAGAGCACGAGTGACAATCGAACCGAAATACCAAGTTACGATCGGCAAAGCGAGAACTTTGTCACCAAGTCCTGAGCGAGAGGCGAAGCCTATCGTTCTTCAAAAGATGCGAAAGAGGATAGTGAAAGTAGAGGAGGCGTTGCAAAGTGGCCTCATCGATGTAGAAACCGCGGACACATTTGCAAAACAGATGTGCAACGAGAAAGGTGAACCAATCGCTCTTTCGGAAGCTATCCGCGATAATCGAATAAATGCTGATCAGGGACAAATCGTGGATCCTCAGAGACGTGACGTACTCACCATTAAGCAAGCCATTGATCGCGGAATTTTAGATCCGGAGAATGCGCACATATTAGTACCTCTGGCGAAGAGTCTGTCCGTGCATAGCTTGTATACGCAAGGTTTATTAGATCCTTTGGAAGGCAAAATCGTCCATCCGGAAACGGGTGTGCATCTCACTCTCAACGAGGCTATAGTATGCGAGATAGTGGATCCTTTGTCCAACTTGATGTTTTCCGTGGACGGTCGTACAGAAACGTTGCAGTCAGCTATCGCGAACGATACCATTGACGCAGACAAATCGTTAGTTAAAACACAAGGCGGTAGCGTGAATCTGGTGAAGGCGATAGAGAATAAAGTGTTTGAATTGAAGGATTCGATCGAGTCTTCCGATATACCGCCGGCGGGAATGACATTCCCTGTTGCGCTGAAACGCGGATTGATAGACACCAGCAAGAAAGAAATACGACATCCAATTACCGGAGAGCACTTGCCACTAGAAGACGCTATAAAGGGAGACTTTATAATGGCACTACCGTGTCCAGTTGCGCCTGACAGTATAGAAATAACAAAAGCTTTGGAATCGGGATTGATCGACAGGGACAACGCTATATTTTTCCATCCTACTACAGGAACTCCCATTCCTATTGCCGAAGCCGTCGAATCAGGTTTACTTATCATCAAACCGCCGACGCACGGTGAAAACACTATAGCTGCCGTTACCGAAACGATTACATCGTATCATACTATTACAACCAAGACCGTCGAGCTTCTGCCGGGTTATGCGTTGAAGAGTGCGATGGAAGTGCAAGATATCAATACTGGTAATATCATCACTATCGAAGAAGCCCGACAACGAGGTATCATCAAGGATGAAACAGAAAGCAAACGGGAATTTACGACGAAAGACATCAAAATGTCATTTGATCACGCGGTAGAGAAAGGACTCGTGAATATGAAAACGGGTATTTATACAGATCCTTGTACGGGCGCGACGATGTCTATCGCCAAGGCTGTCGAGGAAGGAATCCTCGATACTTCATCCAGCAAAAGCGACTTTGGATCACCTAGGAAATCATCCGATGGCAGTATGACCGTATTAGAAGCAGTTGAACAGATTTACGATGAGGAAACCGGAACGTTTAAAGATCCCGAGACAAACCAATCTTACAACTTAACGGAAGCGATGAAAATCGGCCTCATTGAGCCTGATTCCGTGCTTTATAACGTAAAGACAAAAGAATCTATCACCACAAAAGAGGCAGTCGAGAAAGGTCTGCTCGATCCTGTTACTGGAAAAATGAAAACCGTACGAGATGAAAAGGACCGTCCGATCAGCATAGCGGAAGCTACGAAATTGGGTCTCTTAGCAGTTGTTGCCGCGCCAGTGCTGGCTGGAAAAGCAGTAATCGACGCTATTTCCAGTTACAAATCTAAGGAAATAAAGCCGAGCGCATCGATGATGACGAAACCGTCTGTCATAACAAAGAAAGAACCAAGTCCACCCACGATAAGCATAATAAAAATGAAAGAACAATCACCTTCGGAAATAGATGCAAAAATGACAATTTCTGAGTTGCCTGTTCGAGAGCATGTATCCGTTACAGTCATTTCTAAAGATGTTTTCCATAGTGAGGTTTCTGAGAAAAGACAAGAATCTTCGTATACAGGAGAAATCGAAAAAGGAGAGATGGAAATAGAAGATGACGGTAAATTACAGGATATTCCGGACGAAGAAGCACCTAGACAAGTTTCGATAATTATTACAAAGGAATTAACGCCTGAGGTCCTTGCAGAATTCGGAGCGTTCGATCTGGTGAGAGAAAAGTTTCTGGATCCAGAGACAGGTGCGGTTACTTCTTTCAACGATCTTGTTTTGAATCTGAGAGTCTTTGATCCTGATCAGGTGCTTGTCAAGGATCTCTCGTCCAAAACCGAGTCATATGTAAACCTACGCGAAGCGATTAGCAGACCTCTCGTGGACCGAAACATTGCCTATATGGTTAATCCGAAGACTGGTAAGAAAATACCATTCTTCGAGGCGGTACGCTTGGGATGGATTAAGCAGGAACCGGAAGACGAAATGGAAAGAGAACAACCTATGGATTCGCAATCTTGGAATTTGCAAGAAGCTATCGATGCTGGTATATGCAATCCAGTTACGGGAACGATTTTAGATCCTATATCAGGACAAGCGATGTCCATGAGCGAAGCTATCGACGTAGGTCGCATTGATGCTGATACACTCGGTGTGAGAAATCCAATCACTGACGAGATTGTACCGCTATCCGAGGCGTTAGAAACCGGCATGATGGATCTTCACAGAAATGTTGTCACTAATATCGAAACAAGAACGGAGATTGACATTACGACTGCGTTTCTACGAGGTCTAATTGTGCCCACCTCGCGCAAGCCGATTTCGCTGGAAGCTATTATCAGAAAAAATCTCTATGATGCTGAGACAGGTAAAATACAAGATTCTTTAACTAAACAATTAATCAGTATCGAGGAGAGTGTTCGCAGAGGCATTGTCGATGCTTTCATTACTGAGATTCGAGACACAAAAGCTGGTTTGTCCGTTTCATTGGAGGATGCACTCACGATGAATCTGTTCAACTCTAAAACGGGTCGTTTGTGCGACACGAAAGCGGGAGAGCTCTTACCCTTGGATGTAGCACTTAACAAAGGTTTGATTATCACAATGCCGTTCGTGCCTTCGCTGATCGATGCAATTAATCAAGAGTACTATTCGTCAAAAACGGGTCTTGTCCTGAATCCTATGACAGGCGAAGATTTAACGTTGAAGGAAGCATTAGCTGTGGGTTACATTAACGGCTCCACAACAGTCATAAAAGACGACAGAAAAGATAAAGTTATTCCTCTTAATGAGGCCGAAGAAAGCAACTTGATAGATCTGGTGAAAGGAACACTGACTTATCCACATATAATGACATTGGACATTGCTTTTGAAAAGGGATACATCTTAAGTACTATAAAACCGTGGACGTTACAAGAGGCTTTGGCTCTTCAGATTTATGATTCAAAGTCCGGCACTTTTAACATAGACGGAAAAAATTATGCTTTAGAGGATGCGATCGAGAAAGGTTTTATTAGTAAAGATAGTCCGTCAATTAAGGATCCGAGAAATAATGATATCATATCGTTGGGTGATGCTATCAAGCACGGCTTTATTAACGCGAAGGCCGGTACGGCTATAGATCCCTGTACAAGCGCTCCTCTTTCGTTAACTGACGCATTGGATCGCGGTTTTATAGTGCCAGCAAAACGTAAGATATCCTTGCCGGAAGCTGTGTTTAAAGGCTTATACGATCCCAAGACCGGGCAGTTCACAGTACCTGATACACAAGAGAAACTTCCTACTGATCGTGCGATTAAGATGGGCGTGATAGATGCCACAACCGCAATCGTACGAGATCCCAATGGTGATGTGATAACGTTCAACAAGGCTATCAAGACTTCGGTAGTCGATCCTAAGACTGGAACAGTCAGTCATGCCAGAGGACCGCCTGTGGACTTCCAGGAAGCATTGGAACGCGGTTTGCTTCTTGAAACGAGGAGACCTATGAGTTTCAGTGAAGCTATTTCAAAGGGCATTCTCGATGAAAAAACTAATAAGTTTCTAGATCCGCAGACGGGCATTTATCTAACGATATTGGAAGCCATTCAAAAAAATCTGATAGATGCCGATTCGGTTACTGTCAAAGACACGAGGTCTAGCATTTGGAAGACAATGACGCTGATGGAAGCCATACAATCTGGTTACATGGATGGCACCACTGGCTATATTGGTGATTCTAGCAAAAATAATAGAAATGTGTCTCTAAGAGATGCCTTCGAATCTGGCCTCATCGTTGACAGTAGAGCTGCTGTGTCGTTACAGCGCGCCATCCATCAAGGATTATATGACGATAACACTGGCAAGATTACTGATCCTAGCACGGGCAGAGCTGTGACGTTGCATGAAGCGATGCGGAAATGCATCATTAGTCCCACATTACCGTGTTACTGGGACAAACGTGGCGAGCGATTGTTATCTCTAGCAGAGACGTGTCGCGCTGGTGTGATCGATCGACGCACTGGAATGTTCAAAGAACCAGGTTCCAGTGGCACAGTCTCATTGTCAGTTGCGTTGCAGCTTGGTCTTATAGTCGACATCGAGAGTATGGGATTCGGTCTGTACGAAGCGATAGTAATGAACATGTATGACGTGTCGTCGGGCAAGTTCGTGCACCCGACTAACAACCGCAAGTTAACGTTAGCCGAGGCGTATCAGATAGATATGATAAACCCGCTTATATCAATTGTTAAATGCAGCGAATCGAATAGATACCTTCTGCTGGCGGAGGCTATCTCTTCGGGTATTATTGATGACATTCGTGGTACGTACATCATCCGCGACATCGACGAGGCGATTAACTTGCAAGAGGCCGCAAAGAAAGGTTTTATCGTTACGTCGAAAACACCTTTGTCGATTGAAGAGATGGTCAAATGTCATCTTTACCGAGGCGATAGCGGCAAGTTTGCCAATCCCATGGCCAATGAGTATCACGATCTACTTCAAGCGATCAACTGCAATCTTATAGACCCTGATACCACCGCCTTGAAAGATGCGACAACCGGACAAATCAAGTCGTTATTGGTGGGTATCGAAGATGGAACGGTTGACGTGTCTCGAGGTAGAATACTGGATCCTAAAACAACACGTGCCTTCAATATCGATATTGCTTTGGAAAGAGGTCTATTGGTCACGATCGATAAGCCTCTGACGCAACAACATAGATCACCTTTGGAGACCTCTAAACCTGGACTTGGTGACAAAAGTATCAAAGAATGTACCCTACAGGAAGCGATCAACTATGAATTGATCGATCCGAACACGTCGTTCGTGAGAGATCCCAGGAATGGTCGGTTTATAACAACGGCAAAAGCGGTAGCGGACAGTGTCGTGGATCCAACCGTTAAAGGCATGATTGAGTTGAACGGTGGAAGCAAGAGAGAACCGCGTTTTGTGCGTTTCGGTGATGTCATCATATTTATTAGGAAACCTATCACTTTCGAGGAAGCGATCGAGAAGGAGTATCTATCATTGGAATCGGGCAAATTTACCGATCCGGTTTCGAATGAGCAATTTACCCTCAAGGAGGCAGTAAGTCTCGGTATTGTCGACTCGGACTCCGCGTTGATTAAAGACTCGCAGAAGAAAAAGCTAGTAAAATTGCCGGAAGGCTTCCGCAAGGGCATGATGGACGCAGAAAAGGGTAACGTGTTAGATACGGCTACGTCGAAACTGTATAGTTTGTCCAAGGCCCTAGAAATCGGCCTGTTGATAACCCCGAGAAACGGCGTTTCATTCATCGAAGCGCTGCAGTTCGGTCTCTACAATCCGACCACGGGCGGTTTTCACGATCCCTTCGTTGTCACTTCCGTACTAGATCGCAAGCGCCTCACGCTGGCGGACGCGATTGAGTCTGGTCTGATCGATCCATCCACCACTGTGATCAAAGATCCGTTCACGAGTAATATCGAGAGTTTGTTAGAGGCAATGAATAGTGGGAAGGTAGATTCCGTAGGCGGCAGGTTAGTCGAGGACACGGATGGCAAGAGTATCGACTTCATGAAGGCCTTGGAGCGCGGTTATATACTCGCCGCTGAAGCCAGGGTAAGTAAGACCAGCCAGAATGCCTGTTACTCACCCCGCGTCTCCCGCACTAGACTCCGAGTCTTCTTTATCCTTCGTTCATTTTATTTCACTTGCTGTTTGGGTTTCTGTTTTTTTATTACCCGAGTTGACATTGCTACATTGTTTCCACTCACTCAGATTCTCTAATTCAGCTTTTTGAGAGTTTGTGATTATCATTACGCTATCACATACATCGACATTACGTTTTCTGTCATGCGATTTTCCTTCATTACATCTCACCTTGCCTGATTTGACATGAACTTTTATACCACCATCATTCGCAAGAAGAGACGCTTGCCAGCATGGTGGTTTCGCATGGATCTCGAACAGTCTTCATCTTCATTCGCATGACATTTTTTCTACATCTCGCGGATTGAGAGAAATAATACACGTAACGTGCATGGACATAAACTGAAACCGTTCTTGCTCTCGTCTGTTTCTCCCTCTATTTCACAGAGGAATCACCCCGTGCTTCCTTTTATCGGAATGCTCGCGCTTCGAACGGTTTTACTTCATTCTCAGACTATGTCTTTATCACATAATACCAGACTCACGCTCCTGCTTACCTTCATTACCTTAATGTGGGTTCAGCAAAGGTCGGCCGTCATCACAAACTACACTAATGGGACATCGTATATGTTCCCTTGAAGGGCTCGCTATAATCGGCGATCAGCAGGGCATTGGAGATATCGTACATCGCATCACGAACAACTTCCTCCACCAGAATATCATTAATCCCAAGCCAATTTTGTCGCATCAACAACGCTAATACCTCTTTAATAAATTAAGTAGCATTAATCTATAATTTTATTGTTAATCTATAATTTCATTATTAATCTAATATTTTTAACTTGCTTATCTTATTTTTGCTGATAAAATCTTTGTCGTCTCAACATTTTAAAAGTTACGTTTAGATATTTCCAAATTTTTCGAATATGTACAGTAATTATTCGCTAAGGATTGCAAGTCAATCGATAATTCGATCAAAGGAGGCTAATGATTTTCTTTAATTGGAAAATATATATCATCCACTAAGCATACTAATGCGTGCTATTATATGCATGGAATAAATATTTGCAAATTGGCATTCTTTCTCTCTTTTCATTCAAAATTAACATTTATTCGAGGAAAAAGAAAGATGTAATGAAAGGACAACCAAATACTAAATACTACGTTTCTATCTGCCTTTCATTATCCTCTATAAATTAACTTGGAATGAAAGTGATAGATGATAATGGCAAATAAATTAAAGGCATTCCTGCAAAAAATGGAATCTAAAAAATAAAATTGTAATAAAAAAATACGAAACAATAGTAGATAAAAATGATAAAGTTCAATCGCCTATATTATTTTTAACGTAACGTAGAATAACGTGAAATGCTTGACGGTAATCAAGACCAACCCAATAATTAAAAAGTTGAATAAGGCAACAACGCTAACATTATTTGTTAATCAAAAGATTTTCCACGATAAGCAAATTAGAGAATAAAATTTTAGAAAATAACGGCCAGTTGGTTTTATATTTACCGTTCCGTATATTCTGAAAAGTTCTCGTATGATTAACATATCTTAATAAAATTAACAAATGTATAATATATATCTTGTTTTAATTTGGTCGATTTACTTGTTAATATGCGTTTAATCCAACTAGTTTTTAATACTTGTCTGTTCAGAGTTACGATAATTATTATACATTTAAATGTTTTCCTTTTTTTTCAGGTATGATTATGTTTACTTATCACGAACCTATGTTTTCGCTAGCATGAGTTAGCGGCAGTTTCTCCACGTTGTACATTACTGTATCATACATTATATGCATTATTATTATATGCAGTATCATCACACGATTTTTCGTCATTGTGCGTTTTAATTTATTTGCTTGTTGGAACGTGTTTTATTATGCAGCTACGTGACACCATACTGTTATCGTTTATGCTTTAAACTGCATATGAAAAAACTGATACGAGAGATATGCAGTTCTTGCAGATAAATTAAAGCTATCATTTAATACTGTATTTTTACCTGTACGTTAAAGTGTGCCTGTGTTTGCATGCGTGAGATATGTCGTAAGCTTAACTATGTTTTTTTAAACTCGTTAAACAGTATGATAGCTATCGTTATTGGTAAGATGACGATATTTATGGACTACTTTCTAGTTTTCTGTTTAGCACATTAGATATAGCGAAATAGTAGGCTGCACGAACACATTAAACCAATTGTTCTTTTTTAACTTCGTTTTAGCAAGCGGTGGAGGAGAAATATAGACTATGTGACGAGACATTGTCTAAGCTCCTGCAATGGATCTGCGAAATTGAGGACAAGTTGGCGAGTCAAGATACCGTCAAAGAAGATTTAGAAAAACTGAGAAAGCAGATATTCACTATGAAAGTAAGTGTTGCAATAGAGTTCATAATAATCTATTGGGAAATATATTATAATTAGATGATATTAATCGTGTGATGTGAATTACAGGAAATAAAAGAAGATCTTGAATCGCACAGTCGCCCCGTTTCATCTTGCTTGGACCAAATTCGACAAGTTGTCTTGACTGGCAGCAACGTGTTGTCCAGTGATGAAGTGTCTACATTAGAGAAGAACGGTCGATCTCTAAAAACTCGATTTGACAAGGCGTTAGATCGCACTGACAAGTTAGTGAAACGTCTCACTGGCGCCAGAGACGAATTGTCGAAATTCAAGTTAGTATTGTTCTTGTATTTCTTGAATAATTTGTGGAAGTTCTTCAAATTTAATTGGTTCATTTTTTTATTATAGGAATGAATTAACAACATTCTCCATTTGGTTGGACAAAGCCAGAAGCGTACTTGAGGATAAGGAACGTTCCTTGTCCGATCTGCACAAGCTGAGCAGCAGCACGGATACTACTCGCGATTTCATCAGCGACGTGATTGCACATCAAGCGGATCTGAGATTCATTACAATGGCCGCACACAAGTTTTTCGATGAAAGTAAACAATATCTCGAGGTTCTCAACGATTTCAGGACTAGCTTGCCGCAAAGATTGCCGCACAAGGAGCCTATAGCTAGCCAAGACTCGCCCGTACGAGCCGAAGTGACCAACGCGACGGAGCGATACAAAGATCTGCTATCCCGAGCAAATCTTTTGTCGGACAGATTGTCGGGAGTCGGCAGCAAACAAAGAGATTATTACGACTCTCTGGATAAAGCTAGAGCATGGCTGAATGACATCGAACCTAAAGTGCACAGAGTCATTTCCGAACCTGTCGCCGCCGAACCGAAACAAGTGGAGGATCAATTGCACAAAGCCAAGGCGTTGTACAATGAATTTGTTAACGAGCGCCTAGTCGCCAATGCTAAACACTGCGTTCGAGCTTTGCTGCACTCTTTGGAGGGCCAACTCACCATCAAGGAGGTTAATGATCTCGAAGAACCAGTGAAGGCGCTGGAAGATAAGTGCAAACAACTCAGTAACGCTTTGGCTGAGAAGTGTCAAGAACTTGACACGGCGCTGGTGAGGAGCCAAGGAGTACAAGATGCATTAGACGGTTTAGTTGCCTGGCTGAACAACGTTGAGAGTCAGTTTAAGTAAGTATTAAGATGTAGTCAGGTTTTAAATTATATATTATTTGTATCATTTTAAGCCTATATCTATTATATATGTCAATCATATTGCAGATCGCTTCAACGACCGGCAAGTTTGCAAAAGGAACGCTTGGAAGAGCAGCAAAGAGAACAGCGATTGCTTCAGGCGGATCTGGATAGCCATCGTTTAAGCGTCGATACCATCACGACGAACGCTCAGGATCTTCTTAATTCGAGTAATGAGCACGTCGCCAAACATATCAAGAACAAGTTGAAAGATGTACGAAACAGATTTGAGAAACTGATGGACAAGTCCTTGAGACGCGGTGAATTCCTGGACGAGATAGCGCAAGCCCTGAACGAATTCCTCGGAGATGTAGCTAAGTTTGAGAGTTGGTACGCGCACATGATGGAGATTCTGGATTCGAGAGATCTTAGCAAGCTCGACGTGTCGGACTACGAGGCCAAGATGGCTCAGTTGATCGACATGCGTGAAGATCAACGCGGCAGCTTCGAAGATCTTATACGCAACGGAAAGAACCTCATCTCTAAGAAAGATATAACCGAAGCCGGTACAATCAGGGATAAGATCAAGGCACTCGAATCCCAATGGAAGGAACTGAACAATCTGATCGACGAGAAACAACGATTGTGCAAATCTAGAGCTGAGCAGCACACGGCGTACGAAAAATTGCGAGACCAGGTGCTCGACTGGCTCACTCGTACGGAGAACAAGGTGCAAGGTCTTGAACCGGTCGCCGTAAATCTGGACAAACTGAAGATGCAGCAAGAGGAACTGAAGCCGATACAGAAAGAATATCGTGATTACGGCAACACGGTCGACAAGATCAACGACCTGGGTATCGCTTATGACAGTTTGATGAAGGAGCGCGGTGAGAGCCCAACTCGTCGACGAGGCAGTACTAGCCCAACAAAGAGACCAGGTATCGTCGCATTGTTGATGCTATTACACATGCGATTGCATAGATATTTTTTGATAGCATGACTAAAACTACCCTGTGAACTGTGTGTGAACCTTGGTCTTTTGCGAGCCAACTGTTACTATCAGTTCACGTGACTTATCTCAGTTACAGCGATTTTAGTCCATATACCTTTCACAATGCATCTTTTTACAGCACACGATCATATTTCCGTTACGTTTGATCGTTTTTTTCTGTCATTTTTTTTGTAGTACTGCGAATGTCACAAGACGGTCGTTCACCGTCACCCACTAAATCCTACGCAGTTCAAAGTCCGGTCTCCCCAGGTGGTAGCAGCGGATTCAGCAGTCGTCGCTCGAGCCAGGATGGTTTCCACCTGGAAGAATTGTCACCGGTTCAGCAGCAGCTTTCGGAAATTAATCATAGATATGGATTACTTGGCGTCAGACTATCAGATCGTCAAACAGAATTAGATAATATTAGAGAGGAGTTGAAAAAACACCTGGATCATTTGAAAATACTCTCTCAATTCTTGGACAAGGTAATTGTATTCCTTTAAAATTTTGTTTCAATTAGACTATTGTGCATGTAAAGATATTTTTACATAAAAATTGTTTGTAACAGATTCAGCGGCAGTTGCCTAAAGAGAGCATGCCCGCGACAAAAGACGACGCGGACAAAACGGCCAAGCAAGTCAAGCTCCTTGTCGAGGAGATGTACGAGAAGCAATCTCTACTGGACAGTACTCGTACACAGGTGCGTGATTTGGTCAGACGTAAAAAGGGAGCAGACGGTGTCGATAGGCTGAACGACGAGATGGAAGATGTTGCCAGTCGATGGAGATCAATATCAGACAGATGCAAGGACAGAATTAAATTCTTAGAAGATATTAAAGACTTCTACGATACGTACGAAGCTCTAAATTCGTGGCTCGGCGCTAAAGAGCGAATGCTGGGCGCCTTGGGACCCATTTCATCCGACCCACGCATGGTTGCGAGTCAGGTGCAGCAAGTACAGGTCTTGCGAGAAGAATTCAGGACTCAGCAACCGCAATTGGATCATCTAGTACAAGTCGGAGAGAGCATTCTAATCACAATTTCCATAGCTTCTTCAGATGGACAAAAGATAAACGCGAAACTGCAGAGTATTTTGCAGAGATGGGCGGATCAAATGGCAAGATTAGATGAAAGAGCGCAGAGTTTGGGAGATGCCGTAGATACCAGTCGCGAGTTTGACGCTAGTCTTAATCGATTGCGGGATGCCTTGCAAGGAATTTCCGACAATTTGGACGAGCTAACGCTTGAAAAAGATCCTGAGGAGCAGCTTCGCAAGATCGAGAATTTGGAGAGGCAACTGGAAGGTCAAAGACCATTGTTAGCGGACGCGGAGATGGCCGGTGCGCAACTATGCGAGGTTCTCAGTGATCCAGCATCGAAATCGGAGATTCAAGGAAAACTCGCCACAGTTGGCAAGATGTATAACAACTTGCAGAAGAAGTTGGATCACAGGAAAGCTGAAATCGAAGGAAATCTCCGAGATGGAAGACAGTTCGAGGCTTCCTGTAGCAGAACTCTCGGGTGGCTCGCGGATGAACTTGGCAATATGTCTGAAAAGTTGCTGGTGTCCGCTGACAGGGAAATTTTGCAACAGCAACTTGATCATCATGAGGTGTGTATAAATATTCAAAAAATTTCTATTCTTTTTTACCATTTCTATAAATTTTACATCTTTTGTCAATTTTATTATTTATTATTTATCCACTTTTAAAAAAGCCGTGTTAAATAAAATCGAAATCATTGTTGCCTCTTTTCCGCGACGCCGATTGGTTATCTCGATTCGCGTTGTGCGTTATGTTCAGTTTCGATTACCATCGCGCGGCTGTATTCGCGTGGAGGTTAACAATTTGGTAGAGTGTGATAATTGTGCATATAATAAATAATAGATGAATATTATTATTCGAAAACATTATTAGTATTGAAAAATAAAATAGCGCGCGCCTGTGTTGCACTAGTCTTAATAAAATCATCATATTATTTTTAGCCTGTGTATCGAAATGTAATGGGTAAAGAGCATGAAGTCATAATGCTACTAAACAAAGGACGCGACATGCTCGCTCGATCTCAGAAAGCGGAAAACCGTTCTCTTCAACGTGACTTGGATAAGATGCAATCGCAATGGGATCGCCTCAAGAAGGATACCGTCGAGAGGCATACGAGACTACAAACCTGCGCAGAGCATTGCAAGAAATATTACAAAGCTCAGGACGTCTTCCTGCCGTGGCTTCGACAAGCTGAAGACAAATTGGATAGTTTGATCCCCACCTCCTTCAGACGCAAGGACATCGAGAAGCAACTGAAGGAGTTGTCATCGTTCAGGAATGAAGTGTGGAAGCACTCTGGAGAATACGAGAATAACAAGACGCTTGGCGAGACATTTGTCGGAGCCTGCGACATCGACAAACAAAACGTAAAGAATGAGCTCAGTGCTATGAAGACTAGATGGGATAAATTAAACAACGGTACATTCGACTACTCATATGATATCATATTTTATGGTGATTTGTAGAATGTTGATATCACAATGTCGTAATTTCTTGCAGACTTGTTGTCTAGAACGCAATCTTTGGAAGATACCGCACGTCATCTGATGGACTTCAATGAGAACTTGCGCGATTTGCAACACGGTTTACAGCGATGTGAAGACAAGTTGGCTTCACATGACGCTCTTGGTGGAGCTGCTAAAGATCCAAAACTTCTCGATAGAATAAAGGTAATTTGCTTGCTGCTACATTCGCAAAATAGAAATGCGAAATGCATACTAATTAATACATAAAATTTTCAGGCTTTACGAGAGGAAACAACGAGCTTGAAGAAACCTTTGCAATGCGTGAGGCAACAAGCCAACGATCTTGTCAACAAAGCCGGCGAGCAAGGTGTAGATGCGACGCATCTGCAAGACGAAATCGACAGCGTTACTGATCGCATTAATGACTTACAAGCGAAACTGGACGACCGATGTAACGAGCTGCAAAGCGCAGCAACAGCCGTCGCACAATTCAACGATCAGGCAAAATTGATTAGCCAACATCTGTCTGCTCTCGAGAAGGATCTAGACTCCATGAAAGCGCCTGGTAGAGAAATCAAGATTGTGCGAGGCCAGCTGGAGGATATCGCTAAAGTCATCAGCAGAATTAGTAAACTCTACGAAGAGATCAGCGATCTTGCGAATCGTGGCGAACGTTTAGTTGATTATGGTTTCGCTGCTGACGCTGTGGCAACCAGAGGTCAGGTTGACGGATTTAAACGACAAATTGGTAAACTAGATGAACGCGCTCGTACCAGAGAGGAGGAACTCATTTCAACCTTAAACAAGTTGCAAGAGTTCTATCAGTTACATGCGAACGTAATGGAGGGCATTAACGACGCGAATGAACAAGTTAGGAGGTTCAAGCCTGTCGGATCAGAAGTGGATTCTATCAAAGCTCAGCAAGAAGACTTCAGGGCTCTCAAAGTTAACAAGATCGAACCACTGGCACACGCTGTCGATGAATGTAACGCGCTGGGCCAAGGTCTTATACAAACTGTAGGACGAGATGTCAATACTAGCAATATTGAGAGGGATGTTGATAAAATGAATGAGAGATGGAACGATTTGAAAGACAAGGTAAGCATTAGTAAATTGAAGGATTTGAAGAATTTGTATCTAATAATTATCTTAGAATTTTATTAAAGAAAACATTTAATTAAAAACTTGTTTTTTTTTAGTTGAATGAGCGGGATCGCAAATTAGATGTTGGATTACTGCAATCTGGCAAGTTCCAAGAGGCCTTGGATGGTTTAGAGAAGTGGTTGACCGATACGGAAGAGATGGTGTCGAATCAAAAACCGCCGTCCTCGGATTATAAGGTCGTAAAAGCGCAGCTGCAAGAACAGAAGTTCCTGAAGAAGATGCTGTTGGATCGTCAAAACTCTATGTCGTCTCTTTACAACATGGGACGGGAGGTAGCTGCCGATGCAGACCCGAAGGAACGCAAGGCCATCGAAAAACAATTGAACGATCTGGTGGGCAGATTTGATAATCTAACGGAAAGCGCTGCGGAGAGAATGGACGCTCTCGAACAGGCAATGGCGGTGGCAAAACGATTCCAAGACAAATTGGTACCTCTTGCTATCTGGCTGGACAAGACGGAGAAGAAAATCAGGGATATGGAGTTAGTCCCTACCGACGAGGAGAAGATACAGCAACGTATTAGGGAGCATGATATTCTCCACGAGGACATCATATCGAAGAAGCCAGACTTTAGCGAGCTCACGGAAATAGCCAGCCAACTAATGTCGCTCGTGGGCGAAGACGAAGCTAGCACATTGGCCGATAAACTTCAGGACGCAGCTGACAGATATGCAGCATTGGTCGAGCGATCCGAGGCTCTTGGCAGCTTGCTGCAGCGTTCGCGACAAGGTCTGCGCCACTTGGTTCTCACGTACCAAAGCTTACAAGCATGGATGGAGGATATGGAGATCCGATTGTCGAAATATCGTATTCTAGCGGTGCATAGAGACAAGTTGCTGCAGCAAATGGAAGACCTTGCGAATCTTACGGAACAGGTCTCCAAGCGGCAAACAGAAGTTGACAGCACTGTGGATTGCGGCCTGGAACTCATGAAACACATCTCGAGCGATGAAGCGCTTCAATTGAAGGACAAGCTGGACTCCCTGCAACGGCGATTCAACGATCTTGTCACGCGCGGTTCGGATCTTCTGAAACACGCTGAGGAGTCCTTACCGTTAGTGCAGCAATTCCACGATAATCACAATCGATTGATGGATTGGATGCAGGGTGCAGAGTCCGCTTTGCAGTGCGCCGAACCTCGCGAAGAGGAGATTATCCGGCTCGAGATGGAGATATCAGAATATAGACCCGTTTTGGATAAAATTAACGCAGTGGGACCGCAATTGTGCCAAATATCGCCGGGAGAGGGTGCTGCGACTATCGAAGGCCTCGTGACTAGAGATAACCGGCGATTCGACGCGATCGCCGAGCAGATTCAGAGGAAAGCGGAGAGAATTCAATTGAGTAAGCAGCGTTCCTTGGAGGTGATCGGCGATATCGACGATCTGCTCGACTGGTTCAGAGAGGTGGACAATCAACTGCGAGAAGCTGAACCGCCTAGCAGCGAACCTGAAATTATCCGAGTGCAACTGAAGGAGCATAAAGCGCTCAACGATGACATATCCAGCCAAAAGGGTAGAGTGCGAGATGTTATCTCGACAGCGAAAAAGGTAATACGCGAGAATACTCAGCACGAAGACACATCTACGATCAGAGACAAGATGGAAGACCTACGCGAAACAATGGAAATTGTATCAGCTCTGTCTACGGATAGACTGGGAGCTCTGGAACAAGCTCTACCATTGGCCGAGCATCTTCGCGACACCCACGCTGGCTTGGTCAGCTGGCTCGAGGAGGCTGAACAACAAATCGCTATGTTACCGATGCCCGCGCTGCGTCCCGACTTGATAGCGATGCAACAGGACAAGAACGAGCTTCTCATACAAAGCATCAACGAACACAAGCCACTGGTGGAGAAGCTGAATAAAACCGGCGAGGCTCTTATCAAATTGTGCAACGAGGAGGAGGGCATGAAAGTGCAGGATATTCTGGACAATGATAACGCTCGCTATGCTGCGTTGAGAGCTGAATTGCGAGGCCGGCAACAAGCTCTGGAACAAGCGTTGCAGGAGTCTTCGCAATTCTCCGACAAATTGGAGGGCATGTTACGAGCGCTATCTTCCACTGCTGATCAGGTGAATGGAGCGGAACCGATTAGTGCTCACCCGCCTCGTTTGCGTGATCAGATGGAGGAGAATGCCGCATTAGCGGATGATCTTGCCCAAAGATCCGAAGCTTATGCAGCCGTGAAGAAAGCCGCGGACGATGTAATTAGCAAAGCTGGCAACAGGGCCGACCCGGCGGTGAAAGACATTAAACGCAAGCTGGATAAGCTCAACAAATTATGGACGGATGTGCAGAAAGCCACGACCGATCGTGGTCGCACCTTGGATGACACTTTGGCTGTCGCCGAGAAATTCTGGGCAGAATTGAATGGTGTGATGGCTACCTTGAGGGAACTACAGGACGCGCTCGCCGGACAGGCACCACCAGCCGCTCAACCGGCTGCCATTCAGCAACAACAAGTAGCGTTACAGGAGATCAGGCACGAGATCGATCAGACCAAGCCGGATGTTGAACAAGTCAGAGCATCGGGACACGAACTGATGGGTTTGTGTGGTGAACCGGACAAACCTGAAGTACGAAAGCACATTGAGGACTTGGATCAAGCTTGGGATAACGTTACGGCGTTGTACGCCAGGCGCGAGGAGAATCTGATCGACGCCATGGAGAAGGCAATGGAGTTCCACGAGACACTGCAAAATCTGTTAGAATTCTTGCAGGAAGCTGAGGATAGATTCGCGGATATGGGCCCGCTCGGCAGCGATATCGATGAGGTCAAGAAACAGATCAAGCAACTAGCCAATTTCAAAGCCGAGGTGGATCCACACATGGTGAAGGTCGAGGCGTTAAACAGGTGACGATTAGGTTTTAAATGAAAGTTCAGTTTACCTGCGTTTAATAGCGTTACAAAGATCTCAGTGCGTAGCGTTGTCCCCTTTGTTGTAATTCCCACCCGAGAATTATGATGTGCGATTTGATATGCGATTTGAGACCTTCGAAAAAAATCGTAAATTCTAATCCCAATTTCTGTTTCTCTGCGCCGGTTCCCGAACAATAGGAGTCTGACAAGGCAAGTCAATCTCTCTCTGTGTTGTCGCTGGTAGTTAGAGCATGGCTTCATGTTGTTCTGAACGTGTCTCCCCGCCCCGTTTAGTTTAATTTAATAATCTTGCAGCCCCTTAACAATTTATGTTACACATTTAATCGGATTCCTTCTGCCTTTTATGCCCCAAAGGCAAATTACTCAGCCGCATGCAGGTGGTTGATCGAGAGCAACCAATACGAGAATTCGTAGACGATAATACGATTTATATTTTTGACAGAAATAATGTGGAAGCGGCAGTGATTAATATCCAGTTGATATTAATATCTCCGGTAGTTACACTCATTGGAATTTTTATACCCATCCTCCCTGTAGCTGTGGTGTTCAATGTTTTATGGTACAAGCGTACATAGCGGCATACGTGTGGCTGCGTAATATCAAGAAAAATATATTTTCTAACATTATTGTCTTTCCGTATCTAGACAAGCAGCCGAATTAACGGAGAGGACCTCTTCCGAACAAGCAGCAGCCATCAAGGAACCGCTTGGCGCCGTGAACAGACGATGGGATGGATTATTACGAGGTTTGGTGGAGAGGCAACGGTTGTTGGAGAACGCACTGCTACGACTGGGTCAATTCCAACATGCTTTAGACGAGTTATTGGTATGGATCGAGAAAACTGACAAGACATTGGATAATCTCAGGCCAGTAGCTGGCGATCCGCAAGTGATTGAAGTTGAGTTGGCTAAACTAAAAGTTTTGGTGAACGACATACAAGCTCATCAGACAAGTGTTGATACGTTAAATGATGCTGGTCGCCAATTGATCGAGGATGGAAAAGGCACCGCGGAAGCATCTACCACGGCTGACAAGCTAGGCACTTTGAATCGTCGTTGGCGAGATCTGTTACAACGCGCTGCCGATCGTCAACGAGAACTGGAAGACGCTTTACGAGAGGCGCAATCCTTCACTGCCGAGATACAAGATTTGCTGTCGTGGTTGGGTGATGTAGATAACATGATAGTAAGTTCTAAACCGGTCGGTGGTCTGCCCGAAACTGCATCTGATCAGTTGCAACGCTTCATGCAAACGTACAACGAACTGGAACAAAATCGTCCGAAGGTTGAGACGGTATTGCAGCAAGGACAAGAATACTTGAAGAAAGCGGACGTTACTAGCGCCGGTGGGTTGAATCACAATCTGCGTACGTTGAAACAGAAGTGGGACAACGTGCTTGCGCGCGCCAGCGATAAGAAGATAAAGTTGGAAATCGCCCTGAAAGAAGCTACCGAGTTCGACGACGCATTGCGGGCCTTTGTTGATTGGTTGACCAACGCCGAAAAGATTCTACTGAACCTCAAACCCGTCTCCAGAGTTATGGAAACGATATTGCAACAAATCGAGGAGCACAAGGCATTCCAGAAGGACGTTGGTGTCCATCGCGAGACTATGTTGAATCTCGACAAAAAGGGAACCCATCTCAAATACTTTTCTCAGAAGCAGGACGTGATTCTTATAAGAAACTTGCTCGTTAGCGTACAACATAGGTGGGAACGAGTGGTCTCCAAATCAGCCGAAAGAACGAGGGCTCTGGATCATGGTTACAAGGAGGCTAGAGAGTTCCACGACAGCTGGTCGAATCTGATGAATTGGTTGGACGATACCGAGAGGATGTTGGACGAAGTCGCTGCCGATGGACTTGGCGGCAATGATCCGGACAAGATTAAGTCGCGCCTTAATAAACATCGGGAGATACAGAAGGCGCTAAGTGCCAAGCAAAGCACGTACGATACTACTATGAAGAACGGCAAGATGTTGAAGGACAAGGCGCCAAAGACCGACGAACCCGCCTTGAGAGAATTATTAAACGAGTTGAAGAACAAATGGACCACAGTCTGCGGTAAATGCGTGGATCGGCAGAGGAAGCTGGAGGAAGCTTTGCTGTTCTCCGGACAGTTCAAAGATGCGATTCAGGCGTTGTTGGAGTGGCTGAGCAAGACTGAGAGGTACCTCGCTGCCACTGAACCGCTTTACGGCGATCTGGATACCGTTACCAATTTAGTGGAGCAGCACAAGGCTTTCGAAAAAGATCTGGAGTCACGTGCCTCGCAGATGGAATCCGTTATTAAGACTGGCCGTGAGTTGGAATCTAAAGCCTCCATCGAGGACGCTTCAATGATCAGATCGCAACTGGGTGAATTGAACAGTCTTTGGGATAGAGTGACCAGTCTCTCGTCGAGGAAGTCTCTACAGCTGGAGGAAGCTCTGAGAGAAGCTGAGCGGCTTCACAAGGCCGTTCACGTGTTGCTTGAATGGTTGAGTGACGCGGAAATGAAGTTGCGATTTGCCGGACCGCTACCAGAGGACGAGCAAGAGAGCAGGAATCAACTGATGGAGCACGAGAGATTCCTTCGCGAGCTGCAGGCTAAGGAGATTGAGAAAGATCATACGTTAGAGCTGGCACATAGCATTCTCGCAAAGGCGCATGCCGATGGCGCCGCCGTTATCAAACAATGGATCACCATTATTCAGTCCAGATGGGAAGAAGTGGCGACATGGGCTTATCAGAGGAACCAGAGATTGCAGGATCATATGCAGGGATTACAGGTAATTTTTCTGTTACAATCCGTACTATATATTATATAAATTGCATAATATCATAATATATATATTGTCTTGTGGAAAAAATCGACATTATTCGTACATTTTTAGGATCTCGACAATCTTCTCGAGGAGCTGTTAGCTTGGCTCGTAGGTTTGGAGAATACTTTGAACGCTCTGGAAGCGGAACCATTGCCGGACGATAGGGCTACGCTTGAAATGCTTATCGCGGATCACAGAGAGTTCATGGAGAATACCAGCCGAAGACAGAACGAGGTCGACCGCGTATGCAAGGCTCGGCAGATTAAACCGATAAAGGATACAAGAAAGATATCGAAAGTTAGATCACCAGCGCCTATGTACGTATTGTCGGAAAGATTTATTTGTAAAACATATTTTCATACATGTAACATACAAAGCATCGTCTTATTATGCTTGCTCTGTGTTCAAATCATTAGATTTTGTTTGAATCTAGTTACATTTGTGCATTCGTGTATTCGTGCATTTAATTAATTATTTCAGTTTGTTTCACGAGCTTTATTGTGCACATTGCAACTATAGTGATAATTTAGATATAATTTCAGATGACCGTGTGCGAGTGAATAACGAGAATCTTTCACGTTGCCAGTTGCTTGTAATTTTTCACGTTGCTTTTTACGTATTGAATTTTGTGTATTGTGTATTTAACTGTTGCATGATATGTGGCTTTTGCAATCGAATTTCAGTAAGGATCTCTATCAGGATAGCGAGCATGAGCAGCCTCAACCTCGTAAACAAAGGTGCGTTGCTCATTATAACACATGTAAAATACATTGCTTAATTGCGTAGCCTGTTCGTAAGTATGTCTGTGATTTAGTAGACACATTTCTTTGTAGATAATATTTCTGCGCTCAAAACACATTATCATATTTTTCTTGTTTGCACAGTACTGAATGATACAAAACTATTCAAGTTAGCAACATCAATGTATTAATACACTTGCTTCTCTTTGCAATGTTCATAATTTTTGATGTTGACGATGTCAGCACTGTGTTAAAAAGCCATTCACACAATGTCTTTACTTTGTATTTTGTGTCACATGTGACATCATCGTGATCTCATACACATAGCTTAAGACATCGTCATGATTAACAATTTTGTTGCAACACAAGATGAAATTGATCTTTAGCAGAACTGATTTTTATATTAAATGTAATTTTGATACATTTGACACACGCGAGAATTATGTATTTAAAAATGTTTGCTAGTTCCGTATTCTACAGTCTGATACTCGCATAAAACAATTTATGAAGACTGCTGTATCGAGACGCAGCACGTCGAAGAACGTCTTATAGATGCCTTATTTAGTAGAAAGTGTTTGAGTGATGTGACGCATGTTCCTGTTTAGCCGAGGCAGCCCAGGTCGTGACAGAACGCCAGACCTTTCGTTGCCGCACATTGGTCCACGCTTCCCACCCAAAGGAAGGTTCGTTATGTTCATTCTTATTTGAGTTCATTTTACGTTCCGATTTTCATCTGATTCATACAGGCATTACTGTGTTTACTGTACGACAACATGTCATACGAGTAACTAATGACTCGGTAATGGGACTCTTGTTCTTTTATGGGATGAAATGTGATTGGGTTTGACGAACTGTTGCTATTCATGAGATCGTTTGTTTTGGAAGTGTGAAGTTTTCAGTTTTCTAAAATGGGTTTTATGTAATCTAAGGTTTCTTTGTATTTTTCTTTATTTTATTCGTGAATATTATATTTGACTATCATCTTTTATTTATTCTTACTGTAAACTTGTGTGAGTAATTAGTGATTAGTCATGAGGTAACGGTTTTAATTTTTATGTTAAAGGTATGCACATACATGTTTATTTTACACAAACATTTTTTCTTGCAAGCAGCAAGGGAGCTGAACCAGAATTCCGTAGTCCGAGGGTTAAGTTGCTCTGGGATAAATGGCGCCACGTTTGGATGCTAGCATGGGAACGCCAACGTCGTCTGCAAGACAAATATAATTACATTCAAGAGCTGGATCGTGTTGCCAACTTTAGCTGGGAGGATTGGCGCAAGCGGGTAAGGTTTACGGCAGAGATTCTTAATTTTCTATATTTTATTTTCTTGTCAATTATTACAATCTACATGCAATTTTTATCTTTTACTTGCAGTTCCTGAAATTCATGAATCATAAGAAATCCAGGCTGACTGATCTATTCAGGAAGATGGATAAGAATAACGACGGACTCATACCGAGGGAGGACTTTATTCAAGGAATTATGAACACCAGTATGACATGATTTATTTTATGCTAAATAAGAAAATGCTTATAATACATATCTAATATTTTATTTCACTAATTAACAGAATTTGAGACTTCTCGTCTGGAAATGGGCGCTGTTGCTGATCTATTCGATCGTCACGGCGAAGGATTAATCGACTGGAAAGAATTCATCGCTGCTTTGCGACCTGATTGGGAGGAGCGACGTACGTACAATGACACAGACAAGATACACGATGAAGTCAAGCGGTTGGTCATGCTGTGTACCTGTCGCCAGAAGTTCCGTGTGTTCCAAGTTGGCGAAGGGAAATACAGGGTATGTGATGCGACAGCGACAACTGATAACTTGATGACAGATCGTCGCGTAGAAATATTTACTTGTTAATTTTGTTTTAATCGTAACAATTTTCATTGTAAAATTGCAGTTTGGTGACAGTCAGAAGTTGCGATTGGTTCGAATCTTACGGTCCACTGTTATGGTACGCGTCGGTGGAGGCTGGGTAGCGCTAGACGAATTCCTTCTGAAGAACGATCCATGCCGCGGTAAGTATTTGCTAGACATTATTTTTGAGTCACGCGATATTTTTAGGCAATCCGAAATTAGACTCAGATAAATCGCATTAATTAAATGCACTTGTTTCTGTTCATAATTTTTACTGTCAATAAGGGAAAAGAAAGTGACAGTTTTCCGAGAGAAAACGTGTAATTGGTCGAACAATTCAGTTGTTATGTACGAGATACATTTGCGAGATAAATTGCTCCTTCATTGCAAGCAATTGAAATAACTTTCGACAGGAAATTTCTGTAGTCTGTCTCCTTATCCCTATCCCTCCCCCTAAGAGGCAATTAATTAAGTTGCGTTCCCATTTACTTTTAATATTTCTAATTGTCGAAAACAACATATTTTTGAGTATTTGTTATCGTTAATAACAACCATGTGTTAACATTTTGTTTTTGTTCCCATTGTTGTTACTTCATATTAATCGATTAATATTAATTTGCTTTGTTGCATCGAATATAGGGATGTAATACTATCTGTGAGAAATTCATTGTCATTAACGAAAGCATACTCGAACGTTAATTCGACGTACATTTGTATGTCGTGTTATTCTGATACTAAAAACGTAATAATATGATCTCGACTCCTGAGGTATTAACATTACTATTAATTGAATATTTACATAGCCGTAACTGGACATGTTTAACATTTAACGGACAGTTGAGGGTAGCGTATGCGTACCCGCTGGTTTTATTGCTTTTGCTTATCTAGTAACAATCTTTCTGCCATATACATATTGGTTTAGTTCGTTGGCTTGTCGTGTTACGGAGCAAAAGGATCGATCGGAAAGGTTTTTTTATTATTGGCGATCTGTATCGTTTTCTATTTTACATGTTTCATGTTCGCGCTATTTACAGGATGCATGATGATGATGATGATTGATTTGGTCACATATCATTGAATTGCGAAAATTAAATTGAATTGTTAACGAGATGTCCGTTGTTCGTTTGCTCGACACTTCTCTGTACTTTTCTTTCATTCTCTCTCTTCCGCCTTTTCACCAATAGTATATTCCGAAATATTTGTGAGACCGTATAATCATTAATTCTCCATCAAAGAACCTTTTCTGGTATAGTATGGTATGGTGGATAGTAAGTAGAAGGTAATATTACGGTAGGCATATCTAACATCTTGTTGACTGTGTACTAACATTGACATAACAACTATCCCTTACTGTCCATTGCACCAATCCTCTTCACATCTCATCACGATCCTCCTACATCCAACTCTACGACAAACGTTTTTTATTCGTTTCATTTTTTTGTGTGTCTTTTGTCTTATGTTCATTTTTTCTCGAACGGTGTCCCGCTGAACGAATTTACCACGGGAAATTTTGAATCGCGACGAATGCATGATCACTATGTACATGTATCTTGCTCTTTCCAATCGCCTACGTCTCTCGAATCGTGATTAACTCGTTAAGTTTTTCTAATGCCAATACCGGATCCTAACAAACCGGAACAACATGAGGGTTGGTGTCCGCTCGGTGAGAACTGTTTTGCGTGCACATTATTCGTTCATGGTCTATTCAACAACATGCAATAATTATTATTAATCCGAAATTTTAGTTTGGATATTTATTAGATATCCAAGTTGACTGTACTAGTTACTGTAGTATAGGCCATGAAGATAACATCCCCACGTATGGTGCATGACGTTACTCGCTTGTTCGGACCAGTTTTCAAAGTGTTGTCTTTTTGTTGAGTATGTCTATATGCGTGCGTATGCGGTTGTATTATATGAAACGATTAAGTATCGGCGATTACTGTCTGGGAAAGAGGTAAATGGTTTGTGCGCAGGAATTGTGAACGCTATAGTTACTGCGCTGCATAATGTCACTTGTCTCGCCTTTTCGATGAAGTCTTGAGTAACCAGCGTTACGAGAAGAGTGCCTGTATTTAATTGCAGGATTACGAATGTAGTATACACCTGCAATCGTTTCGCTTTCTTTCCCCCGTATCTCCTTTGGTTTTTTTTTAGTTTTGGTGAATGGTTTACGTGAAAAAATATCTCCAGCAATGTCCATGATTATTTCCTATGTGAACGCCTCTGCCCTTGTAACAATGTTTAATGTAGTTGTTTCATAGATTTGTTTGTAAAATGACCAATTTTACGATTATATTCGTGACCCCTCTTGTCTGTAGAAATTTTAATATTCTTGCTGGAAGATAATAACGCATGCTTTTAGTAACATTTATTATTGTTTCTACGATTATTACCATTTCCATCGAGAAATGTCTTTGTATATATGAGTTTATTAATTTTTTTCTATTTAGTTCATTATTTTTAAATATTATATTAATTAAAAAGTACATTGTTTTTTTGCATGGTTATACAAGCACAATCCAAAAAAGCTCTCATTTTATTTTCTTGTATATAGAGTGTTTCAAGTACGTATATCGTATTTTTTCTTCAATAAAAAATTAATATTAAAATTAAAAAGGGTATATTTAACATTAGGGAGAAGCAAACTTATGTTAAATTATTAATGTATATTTTGTAAATGTTTAATATAATACAATAAATACTTAAAGAGAAAATTATTTTTATATAAAGTATTCATAAAGTTGAACGATATTCTGAGGCACTCTATATATTATATAAATCAATTGCTTAAGTATATTGTGAAATGTACGATAACTTTTATATATTTATATTTTTATTACAAAAGGAAAGGAATACAATAACATCAGAAATGTACAAAAAAATAATTGCGAATCGCACATTTCATATTAAGCCTTAAGTTTATTAAATATGTCAATGCAACTAATATTGTACTATGAGGTTGAATCAGTGGCAGAGTTATGATAGTGTATTATACTCCTGTATTATAAAACCTTTTCCATGTAATGACTGTGGTAATGTATAGCTTGTCTCAAGTAACAATCTTAATTAGTTTATATCTGAAATATTCGATTTTATTATATTAGGACTTTTTTTCAATCATGTATTCTAAATACGCTGTCTTTTTCTTTTTTTTCCATGATACACACACATACACCCGGATACGTCACACACGCACTCACGCATACATGTACTCGAAAAAACACGCACGCAAACCGTGGTACAACCAACATCTATTTGCCTTCTTTTTTTCTGTCTTTTTTTTCAAAAAACTACATCTTTCCTATCCATTATCGCCACTCTCATTAATAACGCGCATGCCTTGATATTGTGAATTTGTGAATTGAAAAAATATCGCTGCACCCTCCGCTCCATGTAACTCACAACTCTCGTTCCGGATGTTGCCGCTCCGATATTCATACAATCTTTATTTATTCATACAATTTGTCGCTTCCATTTTTTTCTTTTTTTTTCTGTTGTCAATCTGTAACGCGACATCGTATGCGTGTTCGGTTCTCTCATCACGGCGTCATCTCGTTCTCCGTCTTCGAAAACTTTTCTGTACAAATCTGAAATCTTTCTCTGGCACCTCCTCTCATACCCGCATTCCTGAACGCCTTTTCCCTTAACTGCGTGCACGCAACACACTGTAGCTAAGGGAAGAACGAATATTGAGCTGCGGGAGCAATTCATACTGGCGGACGGCGTTAGCCAGACCATGACGGCCTTCCGCTCCAAGCCGAGCCCGACTTCGACGCTGCAGCGTACGCCAATATCCTCCACCAATGCTGGACCGATCACCAAGGTAAGAGAATCATCGCCTGTGGTTCACCGGATATGTGAACACGATGATTCCATAAAATGTTTCATCAGGTTTGCACTGAATCTCGATAGCACATTCCTCGATAAATTTGGAATAACGTATCTCTTGCAAAGAAAAAATCAAGAAATACGTTTTCAATTGAAATTCAAAATTCAATACAAACCTTTTGAAATAGGTGTTATAAATCTGGTACGGTATTTTTCTGTTGAATCTCTCATTTCTCTGCCGTTAATGTATAAACTGAGCTATAGAATATTTATAAAATTTAACGCCGGTCGAGTCGGTTCGTTAGACTCGCAGGATGATGGATTACGTTAGGATAGTTAAGTCGTATATGCACATTTCACCTGATGAATTCCAAATCAGCATTCGCTCTTCTGGTTACGCCGATGATCTACGTAAGTATATAATTGTTCTGTCAAATCCGACAGCCTGGTCATTTGACATTCGCATGAGCATGGCAGTTTTTCGAGCGGTTGTGTTGTTTGAGCACGTAGGGACAGCTAGAAACAGATCACGTTTTTTGTCTATGCTCTCCATCATTGGTCTATCGTGCCGAAAATTGGTTCGACTGCACCAACTGAAGACCGGACAACTTGACAGAACCGACGTATCTGCATCTCTTTGAATCTTTCAATTCTTCAACCTCAGGAGACGCGATTTTGTCGATCTTTTGCCTACTTCCAAATCCTGCTCGACCTCATCACTTCCGTATTGACGATAGGAAAATACACCAGAATCCTTACAATCACTCATCCTCACAAAATTCATGAAAATTATGAAAGAGATTACATTAAATTGCGAAAAGTTTCATACAATTTGCAAGTCAATGGATCGGTTGTTATTAAAGGAAAACGTATTGGACCTGTATATCATTTTAGCGCGAAGATGATAGCTACTTGTTACAGGAACAAGTCATTTTGGTCGTGGAGTGATTTTTCCGGTAAAAAAGAGGGGGGGGGTCACACTCTATGAGTACATAAGGAAGCTAAAGATTTTCGTTTGTGATGTAGCGGAGGAGTTTATGAGCCAGCTGATGCCGATATTTGAAAGTTTGCGACAAAAGGAGGATCTTCCGTGCTCGTATCCCCTACACATGCACGCCCCCTCTTATCATTGGGTAAATAACGAAAGTTTCTCAATTTTTTATTTGCCGTTAGTGTGATGTACATTGACACACTTGAGTTTGGGTTTTGAATGCGGTTACAGTATTCAATTAAAAAAAAAAAACGACTCTAGTCGAACAACGATGTATTATGCATTTTCGTGGATTGTCTTTATATCTGCTTTCTCCTCCCTGCGATTTCTCTGTTTATTTGTATATTACGGAGATTTCGATAAACGAGTGATTGTGCATAATCGAAAGTTATGATCAATAACTATGAATAATAATGTGTAAGTTATTCATAATCTCCGAATCACACAAATGCTTCTTGTTGTAATGAAGTCGGTAAAGTTGCATGAAGACTGCACAGAAAATATTTTCACTCTAAATCTGTATCTGTATCACTCTAAAGATAGCAAGTAATGTGATGAAGAATTAGAAGTAGAAGTAAGAGCTTGTGGAATAAAAAAAATATATATTTGTACCATTTTATTATCACATGTATATATACATCGTATTTTATCTCTGCCAGATGCCTACTTATTCTTTTCTAAGAGACGCATGATGAGGAGCTCTCTTACGTGCCTCGAACGTAAATTCCTTTTGCGATCTAGTACCGTTCGAGATAGATTCGTAGCACGCTCCACATGCTGCGTCAAATTTTGCGAGAGAGAATACCTCGTTACATCATTCATCACATTACTTCGCACCGACTTGATTTTTTTAAGTTGTTTGTCGAATATCTGATTTTGTGAGAATTATTTGGGCGCCTCTAACTCCTTCCCTCTTGACCCTTGGTAGAAAATGATGGATATGATTTACCCTATCCTGAGCATGAAGAGATGTTCTCGTTTGAATGTCGTGATTACATGGATCTTGAACGAGCTCACGTCCATAAGAATGTGCGATTTTTCGAGGCATCTCATATGTATTTTTCTATCTTCTATTTAAAATGTTTGAATAATTATTGTCGAGAACAATTGGATAATTTTATTACAAGCATCTGGGACTTGAAATCGATTTGCGCAAACGAGTTTGTGTGGGAAGACACCGCGTTTATGGGAACAAACGTCGATGATTTTTAGTTAATTTATTGAATATGCATAACGAATGTCGTATCCTGTATTACTGCGTGCGTAGTGGCATTGATCGGAGATACTTCGAATCACCATAAGCTACTGTATTTCTCCCAACTTCTTCTGGTAAGTTTGCATGACATTTCGCTTCACTTACCGTCACTTAATTCTGCTGAAATGGTAGCGATTTATTTTATTTGTATCACTCCATTCCCCGATATAGCGCTTCGATAAATTTAACGGACCGCAGACCGGTATATTTTTACTAGTTCGCAGCTGTGCACAAGTTTGAGTTGCTTATTAAAAACTTTTGGCAATAACAATGATAATTTGAATGATAATAATTAAAATTCTTTTTAAATTAGTTGTTTTTTACTTTATTTACATATTTTGAATAGTTTAGAGTTCTAAAGCAGTAGCTCAGTATTAGAGTTATTTATTTATTTTAATATTTCTAACGTTATGTTCTTTTATAAAATATTTTTTTAAAATTAGTGTAGAGAAAGTATATGTATGCATTTTTATTATAACTTATGTTGAGAGAATTTAATAGTAATTTGCTTAAAGTGTGCTCTATATATTTTCACTAAATTCCAACTTATTCTATTTTCTCTAAATTCTATATTTATTGTATTCTGTTAGAAGTGATTAATATCTTTCTTTGTTCTTCAATTTAAAGAGATATTTATAAAAAAACATTAACGTATTGTGCATAACGTAACTTGTACACAGCGAATATTTGGAGTTAATGATTTATTAATTAAATGTGTCATTTGTAGCGGCAGAGAACGCGTAACAATAAAACCGTACTCATCCGATAGCTGTATCAAACACGAGTTAGATGTACAAAGGCTTTTTTTGTTTGTTCCACTCTATTTACATGCATTTTTCTTCATAAAATTTCTTTATATCATTCAGGTAAGGGAACGCAGTGCTCGCAGCGTACCTATGGGCCAAACACGAGCTTCACGCTCATCCTTGAGCGCCGGCACGCCAGACAGCCTTAGCGACAATGAAAGTTCCTTCAAGGTATCTGGTAGGAAAACCAGCACGCCTTATAGATCTACCGTGACACCCGGTAAGTTATTGTTCCTTGAATTAGAACTTGGAAATAATGTCGTAAAAATAACGCTACAATCAATCGCGTTGAACCATGTCTGTAGGTGGTAGCCGTCCATCTAGCAGGCCAGCCTCAAGACCTACCAGCAGACCAAGTAGCCGGCCTGCGTCGAGACAGGGAAGTAAACCGCCTAGTCGATACGGTTCCACGCAGTCGTTAGACGGTACGGATTGCTCGTTAACAGCCTTTGCTTTTGCTACTGCTCAATTTTCATGCCTTGAACGATCGCGGAAGTTACTGTGTCTGATCTTGCGTTACAGATGATTCGTCTACCCCGAGCCGCATTCCGCGAAGGACCGTTATCGGCTCCAGCACTACTCCGACGTCCAGTAGACACAACAGTATATCCGGCAGGAAGCTTACAACCCCAGTAAACGGATCGAGCTCTCGACCCCGTACTCCGACAGGACTGATCAGCCCCGCCAGTGGGGTGCCTTCCAGGTTCGTAGCTTCTCGATGCGTCTCTGTTCTCCGTCGAAAAAATATTAAAAGAGATCAACAGACTAACTCGCATTAGTGTGCCTTAAATAGAGACACGCATAACTGTAGTTATGCATATAACGTGTGCACATTAACGACAATCGAGCAGTAGCATCTCATCCTATCGTCAAACTGATTGTGCGATGGTTCGAGGAATGTTCAATATGTTTGTTCCCAAGGAATCGACGTTTTTTGTTTCCTCGTCGAACGATTTTTTCCCCCTTTTTTTGCATTTCAGTTTTATCACTTTGTGTTTTTGATTTTTGAGAATTTTCTGCATTGCGTTTTCACACTTGACCACGTAAAATACCGTCGGGATATTGGAATATGAAGGAGCGAAGCCGAACGACTCGAGAACGCGATGCGCTACATATCGATTTGATATCGAACCTCTTACCACATCTCTCGTTAACCGCAAGACATTTATCGCGACTAACCGATCGATTATAATGTCTCAACAATCATTAACGGATCTGATTAACAACATTTTTTAGGTTTGGCTCAATCCATAGAGCTTCGAGCATTCCAACCCTGACTGGTGTCGGAACACCGATCAGGTAAAGCAAATTAACGAATCGGCAGTTTCAAATAAACTGGGCTCGGGGAAGCGATTTCCTTGCGGCTTTCATTTTGCATTTTGCATTTCCTCTTCCTTCATCCGTTTCGCAACAAATAAAATCACAACATTAAACACGATGCAAAGCGCAAGATAGAATGCGGCAAGGTATTCTATGGTTGTAGGGCTCTTTACAAAGGACGGTGGTTTGATGGTGGCGGTGATACGTTTAACCTTGTGTTTCTTTTTTCGTCATTCTTTTACTTCAACTTTCGATGAGTCAACTTTGCATCTCTTTCGCTCTCCTTCTTTGTTCATGTGATTCCTTTGTTTAATTCGCGCAGCACGAAAAGAAATTCACACACTCATGCGATATATCATTCGTATAATAAAATGACGTTCCGGTAATGTCCCAGCCGCTCTAGGATACCCGTGTATGTGGGAGTGGATATAAAATCTCCTCAGTCGACTACCAGCAATATATCGACTCATTCAACACAAAGCAACCATTCTACGATTTCTACTGATTCCACTGGGTATGCCTGTCTTGTGCTTTTACATGTTTAACCCGTTTTCCGTTTCTTCTCACACTCGTATTTGGTTTTTGGCTTTCTTAAAATATTGTGGGACTTTCTGCACATACCATTACTCTTTGATATCTTGTGGCTATCATACCTGATTTTCATTAATGTTTGAATTTGCAATTGTATGTTGTATTGCGTGGCTTTGATTTATTTAATAATAATGGCTTACATTATCGTACACTATATCAGTAATTTTTTGTTTTCTCATCTATAATATAATTAAAGTATTTAAAAAATATTAGCATTTTGACACTCCCTCTCTAGTTTATTTATTCATTTTTAAGGCACTTGCTTGCATGAATAATTAACTGTTTTACATTCGATAGCTCCATAACTAACAACGTTTTCTTTCATCATGCCAGGAGCAGCTCTGTGTGTACGAATTCAGCAACTAACATACCAACGGCCGTTAAGCAAGCTAGGTAATTGTCAATATTAATTAAGAACTTTTCCTTTGTCTTTCGTCTCTTTTGTTCGCTGAAAGTTTGCCTGAAAGAAACATATCGATTTGCGTTTGAGGAGCTTCAACAGTTGGTTGAAATGTCACACAGGTAGGCGTATGCTCTCGTTTATATCCACGGATTATTTGTTTCAGGGTACGCACACCGTCCAGTGGATCTAGCACGCCGCTGCCACCGTCTTCAAAGTTATCGAGAAAACCCTCTGGAGCTTCCGACACATCCGTGTCGGGAACGACCCCGAGTACACGGAGAGGAAAACCAACGCCAATTGAACAACGTGCGCCTTTCCGATTGTAATAGCTTTATTAACGAAAGCTTATACATATATATATATATATATATATATATAGCTTGTAAAAAAAACCCGCGCATATGCCTGAATAAATATGAAACGTCCCCGCCGTAAAGTTCAAAATTAAGGATAGTTGCGCTACAGGGAACATAAATAGTTACTGTTATCGTACGGTGAGAGAGGAATACTGTAATATTGTGAGTTGTTAAATTGATCAGATTGAAATTTCGAAAGGCAAATGACAAATCTATAAATTATAATATAATTTTATCGTTTTCGATTTTCGCCAAATATCTCCGAATGCCATTAAAACAATTGTGGATACCATGAGTGTATTTGATACTCTCGTAAGGGTAAGGGATTAATGAACAGTTGGGGAAGTCTATTTATTTTGTGCCCGTTAGAAAGTGCTTGAGAAACGTTTATCTAGTTTGTAATAATGCATAACAACAAAGTATAAATTATTGTTATAAATATCTTAACCGTGGTATTACCAAAAGTGCAGGGTAGTACTCGATAATTGAAAATATTTAAGCGAGATTTAACGATATCTCCGCCGTCTCTCTCGATTAAGGACAATATTACTAAAAAACAACAACAGATTTTAGCGTAAAAGAGAATTAGCCGTTATGTGTATTATAATTACGCTTATGTTTGAAGTTATAATTAGACGCATGTAATTACTTTTATAATTCAATGTAGTTTGCTCATCCGTCGCACGCATTACTTTTGCGTGTATTACACATTGTGAACAATCGAGGATCTCCTCGATGGACTTCTGGACTTATATTTGAGCAAATTATATACTCGAGGACATAATTTATTTAATATTTCTCGCTTGACTTATGTATTTAGTCGAACGATATAATTAACAATCTAACGCGCGTTTGTTAAAAAAGAAAAAAAAAAGAAAAATGCGTTTTTACGAATCAACATTTATTTTTGTTATCCGTTTCGCAAAACTACATCGTACGCATTCGCGATTTAGATTAATGTGTATTTATAAAAAAATCAGACATATATACACGTTTTTTTCTATTTCTAAGTTATAAATGGAGACACAACTATTGTATTGTGAACTGTGAGAGAAATACTGCTGCGACAGATATTTTGTAACGTATTTATGTTCTTGCGAAACGGAATATTTCGCAATCTCGTGAAGGAAAAAGCTGCGAGATATGGTAATCAAACCTAGTTTACCTAGATTACGCACAAGCTTAACTCTCGAGCGGTCGCGTAAAAACGTAATATCATGAGTGTTATTTTTATCAGAATAATGCTTAAAAAATCTTAAATAAATCTCTTGTATATCTATATTTCTATGTTCATCTGTTGCGCATGTTAGTTTGACCTAAATTTATGTATTTTGTACAAGACGTTAGGTAAGAGTTGAACGATGATATGCGACATCCATGCGTCCACTCCAGAGTTAAAGCGCGATTTATTTCGGTTGCGCATTTCTGAGCTGGAAAGCTATTATCAAGCTATGCTAAAAGGTCGCCAATCGAAAATTTCCTTTTCGGTTTTTATCCGTTTTTTAGCGGATATCTGAAAGTCAATTTCGATTCGGGACACGATTAATGAGGTCTCGCACATGATGAAAACAGCGGCTTTATCAGTATAAACTTATTCTGAAGAAACCCGGTGATCGAACACAAAAACGTAGATCCGCAATGGAAAATTCATGGTTTTCGATCGGAATCGAAATAGTTTCATAACGGGCTTTCCTGCTCTAATGCGTAAATCGATATTGCGAATGAGAGGTTTAAGAGTTCGGGGGGGGGGGGGGGGGGACCTAACAGCGTTGGAAGAAAGAAAACGCTAAAACGGAGAAAATTACGGTGTATGAATAGCTAAGTTAAAGTATAATGTTCCGTTGCGCGAAGTGGCCTGTTAGGTGACGGGTAAAAAAAAGAAACTCTGAAAAAAGACATTTCCATTTTTTTACACGTATATACTTTTAGATGCGATTAATGTAATATGATACCCACTCTCGCTGCCTCTTTATAAATCTTACGTAATGCAAATTAATCTTATTAACAACTTCTCAACAAGCGATTTTTGTTTCTGTTTTACTTACCGAGAAGTGCTGTATCGATGCTAATGATGATAATAATAATAATACAGTGATAAAGAAAAAAAAATATAACACACGCACACACGCATGGATATTTCAGTGAGGAACATTCTCTCGACCCGGCTTTCTGTTCTATGTCTCATTTTCTAGGCGAGCGTTGCATACTAAATGTAAGTGTAAAAGGTGTATATATATACATACAATATCGGCATGCTCGCGCGCGCGTTTCTTTTTCATTACTGTTTTCTATTATTAATTAATGCAACAGTGTTCCATGGTCGGGCTCGTGTAACGACGGGAGGGGCGTTGAAACGTCAATGCCTAAATTAAGCGTAGAGCTACTCAGCTAGCGATCTTGCGAGAACGGATAGAGGGTTTCCTGATTCGTGGGGATAACGCGGCAGAGAACCGATCCTCTCGTGTTAACTGACAGATGTTGTATAATATATCAAGCAGATACGTTTCGGGAGGATCCGATGGAGGTGCCAACGGCTTTGTGCATGCTTCGCTGATGAGGCTTACCGAGTATCTCTCCTCGCGGTGTGACTGACGTCACGCGCGCAGCTTGTAGACATGTAATTTATACGCGGATCTGAACGAGTCTCGCGCAGTTTTTATAATGCTCTGGATCGTACATTTTTAAGATGCGCAAACGCCCCGTGCTGTATCATTGACAGTTGTAAGCCGGTATAAATGTGCTCTCGCCGGAGAGTCGCCGCGGACGAGGCACGGATATACGGATGTGTCGGCGGTATGTGTGTAAAAGAGAGAATCACTTTGTCAAAAGATGTGTAAAGTATCAAAATGGTGTTTCTCTACTGTACAGCTCTGTGTATTCTCTCGCACCCTCCCTCCTGCGACTGAATGTCGTTAAGACTCTTAATAAGAAGAACGTGGTAGCCACATGAAACCGTTACAATTATTACAAATCGTTATCGACGCGCGGGACAAGTATCCGGATGTAAATAATTTGTTTAACCGTTTAAAATTTAAAAGAACATAGTGCAGTTAAAGAAAGGATCGCTCAGGTCAGCTGACCGTGCCTGACTGTTCTTCGTCGGAAACAGCGGCGATGCGCGAGCACTTCACCCTGTCTTATATCCGGCACGCGAGACCCCGTCTCCCACATCGATGTCGAATATACGACACTCGGCACACTCAATATACGGTTGTATATACGTGGATTAACGCAGGTAGAGTTACCGGCGCGGGAGGGCACATGACTCCTCGAGTGGATCCTCGAGTTACTACTAGACTTACTTGACCTACATGAGGCAAACGCACCAGCGTTTAATCAAAAGTCCGCCTATCCGACGACCCTCGACTTTTATAAAGACGAGATTTTGTTACTCAATGTCGCAATGACATCAATTATTAGCTTACACATCGTTACATCGGCTGAATATACGATCACCCTCTTAGTGCGTGCCCCAGCTGGACCACCTTGATCAGGTATACGATTACAGGTCAACTGGCTGCTGCAGACAGAGACCTTCATGGTTCATGCTAAACGGCTGCTGCTTGTATAATTCAAGATTAATTTATAAAAACTCACACGAAGATTTTTGTTATTCTATAGGAAGTGGATGAATTAACCATAAGCCTAATGATTAAATGATTAAACAGGATTTCCTTTGCAAAATTAAAATCTCCAATTCTAAATGATTTTCGATATTTTAATAATTTGGATTTTATTTCCATTCATTCTTTCTATAATATATAAAATAATGTATTTTTAATGAATCTTTCATTCTATCGCGAGACAAGAGAGCTTAATATATTAAACTTGTCACAAAAGTTGAATTTCTTTGAAACACAGTCTCTCTTCGTCTATAACATTTTTGTTTACGTGCAAAGTAAGACTTTCTATTTTTTCCTTTTCGCTGCTTCTTGTTATTTCGTTAGATAATAATTAGATACCAAAATTAATTTTTTTACGACACAGAGAAATATCACGTACTAAAAATGAATATAGCGCAGGTATGCAACCTGTCTGATCGGAAATTTGATATCCAGTTTTAATTTTACAGAGAAAATATTAACTCTCGGAAATTTTAAATTGAATAGAGAAAGCTTTTCTTTTTTTATCGGATATTTATGTATTCTTCAGTTCACATAGCGCTGGAATTTTCATCGGTATGCAATATCGCGAACGTCGCAGTTCACTTCAACATAATACACATACATGTGCACATTCTATCTTATAATCCGCATAACAATGCACGTATTGACCCCGAAAAGAGGGTGGGGTACAGATACATTACCTGCACGGTGGAAACGGCCGGACTCGATTGGTATAAAATCTACCGTCCCGAAGATATGAAGCATACAGTCCTTAAACCAGTATCGAGACATCAGCAGTGGTATCAGTGTGATCATCATGTCTTACAAAGTAATATCTGCATTCTATCGCTTATATAATCGTCCGTCGATTTTCCATTGTTCTGCATATTTTAGATGCTAAAAATAATTGATAAATTAATAAATTTTTATGTTGCTTTGCAGAAATATTTTTAGACTACTTTGCAAAATAATTCGATGTCACTATAAATTTATTGAGACACTAGATCTAATTTTGCAGCCACTTATAGCATTTCATCTCGCTTCGTGCACTTGCAATACATCTGATTTGGCCCAGCGATATTAATAGCTGGAACCGCATTTCGCATTAATCGCACTTATTGTTAGTATATTGATGATATTTGATATTTCCTTCCTCATGCACAGATTATCGGTTATTTCGCCACCTTACTGGCTGTCGCCCGTGCCGGGATCATTGGCCCAGGTGCAGCTGCAGTAGCAGTCGCGCAACAGCCAACTGCAACGATTATCAGAACCGAAAACTACAACTCTCGTCCTCGATATAGCTTCGGTTATAGCGTGGCAGATGGTCTCACTGGTATGTCCCAATAATTTCGTGATAGAGCGTTTAATTGTAATCGTTAAATGTATAATTCGCACACTGTTTGCCTACAGTAAAACGTTAATTGATTCAAAAATGTTATTTATTTACATGTAAATGCTTTCGTGAGTAAAAGTTATGTCATTTCTTTTCTTGAAAAGCGATTATTGTATTTAATAATTCGGAATCTTTGTAGAAAAGTAAAAATTTATTCGAATCAGTTTATTTTATTTTTTGGAGATGATTAAAATTAATGAATTATAAATTTCTTATCGAAATTAGAGTACCAAAAACATGAGAACAAATTAAAAATTGCAACCAGCGAGTTTACGATCAACTCATCTAGAAAAGAAGTGAAGCGACAAGCAATTCAGATTTGTGGAGAATTTCGTAATCGAGGGAAAGTTGAACAACACGAAATCACACCAAATTTGTAGAGTGAATACCTGTCGATACCTCTTAATTCGGCTATTTGCTGCGCTCGTGTCTATCGGGTCTCCGTCGAATTAGAATTCAGAAACTCCACGCGGAACTTAGATTAAAACACCGTTGAAACAATGAACGCGACGGGTGGTGGGGCATCTCTTCGGGCCGCGCGCAACTTTGCGCCCGAGTATTATAAACAACGGACTTTTCAAGGCGACAACAAGGCGCAGGAAGAAACTCGGGACGGCGACGTAGTTCAGGGAAGTTACAGCTTAATCGAGCCCGACGGTGGCCGCCGCGTCGTCTCCTATGCGGCCGATCCCATCAACGGTTTTAACGCGGTCGTGCAGCGGGACCCCAGCATCACGGTAAAGACCGCCGCCGTTGCAGCTGCACCCATTGTTGCGCCCTCCGTGATCGCTGCAGCTGCGCCGGCCGCCGTTGCGGTTCGCCCACAGGTAATCTAGTTACTTTTGAGCAAGACGTCTTTTTTTCTTGTTCTTCATAGTCCATTAGTCTTCGCGAGGAAGATTCCCTTCGCTGTGAGGTTGCCGAGTCGATGTTTTTCCCCGACTTGTTTAAAACTGTCTGTAACAGGAGCAATGTGGTGCAAGAAGCTGCATTGTGAAGTATTAGCTAGTTATTATACTTTAAGAGATGCTGCGTGCTACTAAATTATTATTTTTATTATTATTTACCGTAGACGACCATCTTTGGTGTTCCTCTGGTGAGGCAGCCGCTTGTCCCGGGATCCGCGTTGGCCGCCACGAACGTTGTCGCCGCGAACTCGGGCCTGGTGAACTTGGGAGTGGACCTTGGATCACTGGGAGTTAGATCAGGATCCCTCTCGCAGGCTGTCGTCGCGGACAGTTATGGCAGCGACAGTATCGTGAAAATTCATTAAACAATATCAACGTAGCTGTGCCTTGATTATGCTACTACTACTGGCCATCCTTCACAAGTCGACGTTATTCTGTCTGTCCTTATGTGTCACGATCTCCTTATTCATGTACCTTATGTCGTACCACTTAGCCATTTGTAAGCTGCAATAGATTCTATTCTGAAATATACATTATAAAGAGATATTATTCATCAGTATTACGTTAAACCATGAGACATTTATATAATATTTGCTTCAAAATAAAGATTTTTCCGGTACAGGTACAACTTAGTCGGCTTCTACCTTTCATGGAAAAATATTTAAACATCAGGATATATATAACAGAAAAATATCAGATGAGAGTAAAGCACAGAACAGCTAAATCAACTCCTAAAAGCGGAGGCACCGAGCATCGGAGTATACGTCGTAAATGGAAGCACAACCAGGAAAGCCGCGTCTCGAGTGATCGATGAATGACGGCTTGATGAGTCGAAATGGAGTTGACATGGATGAGAGAATGCGAGGAAAGAGGATCGGCGGGGACTTAGGAGAAATCACCGTTAATGGCGCGACCAAAGGATTTCCGGGCGTTCCGCCGGGCTTTTTACGGGTTCGCCCGAGCGTTCGCTCTCAGTCGAATCAAGATTCTCAGCTTTTCAACGGCGGACGCGCCGCGGCCGGCCAGACATCCGCTCCTGGTCGCTTTTTTTTCCATCGTCATCCATCTTTCGTCGTCGTCGTTGTCACCGTTTGCGGCCTCCGCGTCTGTCACCCTCTAAGCTCGGTTCCGTCAGCGCATTTCACCTAGTTAAACGATTCTTTTTTCACACGCTAGACCACTCTGGCGTCCAAACGTTCTGGCCTAATCGTTCTCACTGCGATCCGGAATCGGCGCAACGATGATAAATTATTCCGCCGAAATTCTCGCCGACAGTCTCGTCAGATCTGATAATTCCTGGTGCGCTTTCTAGGATAAATCTATTTTTGATCTCATTAGCACTGCGGAGATATACTCTTTGTCAATCTTCTTCATTGCCTCTTCTTTTTGTACGTCAATTACTTCATGAAGTTCTAGAGAAAAGAGTTTCAGAAGAGATTGTTAGTGAAACAATAGTAAAAAATAAAAAGCTTAATTTCTTCTCTTTTTTCTGTCATATTTAAATGTATAAATATGGTATGTGATAGATTGTTAAAGCTTTCGTTGACTTTCAGCATCGTGCGATTGAGCTTCTCAAGAGTATATTTTGCGATAACATAACGCCGTGTAATATATTCCATTGAAGGTGATAGAACTTGAGTTTATATTCTATCAACATGAATCGCGTCAATGTAATTTCCAATATCGCGCAATGCTATCCAGCGGAGCTTAAACATGCACATGGCAATTTAGGCGTATAGTGACGCAATACTATACCACGATACTTCGTGCATCAAGCACGAAGTCATACACAAGTAAATATGTACCGACTGATGCAGAGGCAGAACTAACAAGCAATATCGATTAGTCTGGGCGTCTTTATATATATAATGCGCTGTCGTCCTCGCCACGAAATTAATTCTCTTAGATGCGATTGCAAGGCGTTGCAAATTTTGTAATGTACAAAATCTTTTTAATTTTACATCTCGTACAATATCGTTTCGCACTCTTCTCTAATTATTATATTCTATATGTTAGATATTAATTTTATTGCAGCAATTTATTATATAATTCTTATATGTGTTACAGCATGTGTAATATGGCGAGATCGGGACAAAATAGGTCGCTAAGGATGTAAGATAATTTTTAACGTTGTCCGATTGTCGTCACCGAAGGGATGTGAAACCCAAAACTTGTCAGAAACCAGAAAGCTGTCCAGCAAGTTCGGTACTTCATGAAACTTCGAACTTTGGTGAAATCCCACACAAACAGGAAATGTACACTACTCAGCGTTCAGGAAGTTATGAAAGAAAATATTTAAACGATATAATGGCTATAAATTAATATTACATCTAATACACGTACAGTCTTTATATTACAAAATCGTTACGTAATCGAGAAGTTTGATTTGTAATTTTTCTCTGTTGTAATAGTTTAATTAAGACATCTGCTCTTTAAAACCTGCGTCATCTTAAGTATAAGCTTTCGTGTAACGGGCTGTTCCAGTTTCACATTCTTCGCGCTAATTCGAAAGATTTTTCGAGCTCGCCGGCCGCTGTCGGCCGCGAAGTGCCTGCGCTTCAGCCGACCGTGTGGCGTATTCCCGGGGAATCTTCCGGCGAAAGTTTCGAGTTCCTCAAGTGTTTCGGTTTCTGCGAAATCTCGAAAACTTCCCTCGCGCTAACTTACGGTTATTATTCGCGCATGCTGGAAGTCCCGGTCTTACTTCAACGGTCCCTCGACGCGCGTTTACCCTTCCGCATCTCGGTGTAACGCGGGATAAAGTGTCGATAAAGCCGCCAAGTATTTGATTTGTAATTTGACACGAGATGCGGAAGATCTCTATCCAGTAGAGAGAAACAGACAGATTGAGAGGAAAGAGAAAGCGAGAGAGAGAGGGAGAGAGGAAGGTGCAACCGAGCGAAGGAGTAACCGAGTACGGTAATCGCGCGCAGATTGCAAGTCCGGGGCAAAGGCGACCGGCGGTGCACTCGACGGCTCGCTCGGGTTTTAAAGGGTGGGAAGGATACAATATTTCAGAGTGGCGACAAGGAGCAAGCCTGCTCGCCACTGGCAAATTAATTAAATTCCTACAAGCCGCCTGGAAAGGCTAAGGGGCCAAGGGGGCAGAAAACGGGCGGCAGGATGGGGTTCGGCGGTCGGCGAAGCGCGAGCGAGGGTCCTGTGTTCCCGCCCGTGGGAATATTGTAATTAAGATATGCACTTCTACCCTCCATTTTCCTCGTGCAGCCCCTCTCGGGCCACCGCCGCGCCATGATTTACGCTTCGCAGGACGCGGCGGTGTTGGCTGTTTCGACCGCGTCGAAATTGCATCCTATTATGGAGACGCGGCTGTCAGCCGACCGTTTCTTCCGGCGTGTCAAATCTTGCCGGGAGTTGTACGTAGAGAGTGTGTGCCACAGTGGAGAATTTCAGATTCGGCACGTGCTCTCCGTTGAGAATAGCCGAATGGACCATCCGTGACTTGCTCTGTGCGGAGCAATCAAGACGGAGAGTTTGCATTGCAGTTTTTGTGCTCGCAATACGCCCCTACGAATGATCGATATACTTGAATGCCTTGCCTCTAAATTTGGCCTCAGATACAAAGAGGATAAACAATATTGCGCGCTTATAATTTATGAATAATGCTCATGTTAAAATAATATCTAATAAGTAATTTATACATACATATCATTATACACATAATTTATATAGAAGCGCTTTATACTTGTGCATAAGGATACAACAATTCGCGAATAGTCGATGGTTACTCTCCACTCATTTCGCGACGCGTCGCAAGTTTGTCGCACTTCACGGCATGCCGGAAGTCCGACATGCCACGGTTTTTCGATCATGACACCCCACCGCACCGGTCAAAATTGATGCTGCGATGACGACTCCACGCACAGACGGCCAATTGCGCATCTCAGGACGGTCTGGTAACGTGGTAGCTCGGCCGCTTCACCGTCCCTTACGAGCAACGAGATTCCTCGGCAACTGCAACTATGGAAAGCATCTCCGCCGTAATTTTGGGCTTGATCCTGATGTTATCGCTGCTCGTACAACTGCAGACGCTTGTCGTATGTGAACAAGATTAATTGATCGTAAATTGCACCTACGAATTGTTTTCGTCTAAGGGCGGCGATGATTTATTGCGCGCCGCGAGTAGGTTAAACGATGGGGAAAACAAATTCGCCGTAATTCCGCACGTAAAAGGACACGATGAATCAAGGAAGGGGTGACTAATTGGATAAAGTCTTACGTTCATTAATTAGTTTTTTATCGTGTCTCATAATATCGAAATTAAAAAGGAACGATCCTCTTTGCCTGTTGCTTTATTCGCAAGAAATGCACGACTGTGTCATATCTCTAAGCTGTGAGCTGCGTCTTTGCTTTGTAGTTGAACCCTTGGAAGTTGCTCGCGACGTTTCGATGCTATTCGACGGAAAATGCGCGCGACGTCCGATCCAGCAAGCTCAACCTCGTGCAGCACTACCCCAAGCTACCGGAGCTCTTAAATTCCAATTCCGAGTCCAAGATGATGATCTGTTCACCGAGATCCATTCTCTCATCACCCGCTGTACCACGTGTCGCGTCACTCAGTTGCTGCGAGAGACTCATTAGGAAAGCGATACCGCTTGCGCAGCACTCATCGACCTTCGTAGCGACGCAAATCGAGCTTCCGGTAGTGGACATTACCTGCAACTACAATTCCTGCCGCTACAACACCTTCGAAGAGAGTCTCAGGACGCATTACGGTGTGAATTATCCCCCCGGCGAAGTGGTGCTGAATTACATCCAATTAAACACGCCGGACTCGCGTATCGGGATCAAGAAAAACGTCAGCGACAATCTCCTGGACCCCTTTGAAGAGAGCGACGCCACGTATTCGTCGGTATCTACGAAACGAGAGGCGGAGTACCTAAATCTTTTGGATCATTTCATTTCGAAGCAGCAAGGAAAAGCCCTAACCGCGAGTAAGTGCACCGAGATTCCGTCGTCGGATGACAGAAACCTCGAAGCGTCCTCCCACGCCGGTACATCGAGCCAATCTACCCTGAGAAGTTTCGTCGCTCAAGAGAAGGAATCCGGCTCCTCTGGCAATCAACGTTCCTCGAAGGGTACAAAATACGCACGATTTCGGTAGCTCTCAGTTCGAGCAACGATGGAATCTCCTTCACAGATGATTCTTATCCGTGACGCGTTGTATTTTTAATTTTTGTTTGGTCAACTGGTAGACCAGTTGCTGGTACTACTTTTTTAATCTACATTAAGAATGCACTATGTCGTTCACGCGCCATCGAAACTCGCTTGTCAAAATCTCACTGCAGGATACATTTATAACTCGATCGATAGACTGACGGCCACTTAAGACGCGCCGGGACGTGGAATAAAGCGAGCTTATCTTTGCTTCGTAGTTCAATGAACCCCTTGCAGTTTGCATACGCCATGGCACCCCCCCGTTTTAAGATGATAATCGCGTACACATCATGGTCCTCCCAAATATTGTCAACGCGCGTCGAGCTGTACCTCCGCATCGCCTTGCATTCTCTTCATTATCACGGCACGTCACGTCGCCTCCTGAATACTAATGGGCGGGTGTACATCAGTAAAGCAGGAGCGTGCATTTGGCTCGTCATTCGAGGAATCGTCATCGGGCCATGCTCCGTATTGGGATCGGTAATGGATAGGAGGGTCGTACCCGCATCAGGATAGCTGCTCCAGGAATCGCATCTATTTATTGATCGCCTTGGTGCATTGGAATACCCAATCCGTCTCCCAGGACTACGATCCACGAGGAGTAGATCCGATGGCGCAGGATTTCTTTCCGTCAATCGACAACCTCGATCCCCCATCTTCCCTCCTCCTCTCCTCTCTAATCCCCTCGAATAGATCTCGCTCAGGCGACTTTACTTCCTATAATAGTAAGTAGTCTTCGGTGTCGCGTTTATCTATTAATGTCTGTATATCTGATTGATACTGGCGGGCGTTGTCGTGGGTCTTGTGTCTTAAATAGCGCAATCGATGTCGGATGTCTACCTTATTAATGGCTCAACTGACAGATCGAAAATATACCGGCTAAATATAAGATGCTGCTGGTAGATGCTTCCCTGTGCATCAACGTTACAAAAATATCTAATGTGAACTTCAATCTGAAGTACAGATTAATATTTTTAATATTATTCCCTCGCTTTCGGGAGATATGACTGCACTTGCTCGCTATAATTCAGTAGCGGGTAATAAAATTCTCATGCGTATCGCTCGCGTTTATTGTACGCGAGAGACTAATGATCCCGATCTGTCTAGGTATTGAATGCAGCCAAGGCGGCAATAGACGTTCCAACAGCTCGGTGCAGAGGGTGCTTAGGCGACCGTGAGGAGCGCTCGATCGAGGGAGATAGGCGGTAATCCCGTGAAATAAATCCGTGAACGCTACCGACCGGCTGTCCATCACGAGGTCGGGAGAAAACACGTGGATATGTTCGGTAAGTTCAGCGGTGAGAAGATAAAAGCGGTTCTGGCTGTACTATTAGCTCTTAGCTTAAGCTGAAAATTCCAAACCGGAAACTCGCGAGTACGGCACCCTCGTGAGAGAGAAAAAGAGAGAAAGAGAATGGTCAGTGAGATCTGGCTGAAATGCAAGGATGAAGATCCTGAAGAGGTTGGCGAGATGGATGAAAAAGGGGACGAGAGCGGCGATGGAAGAATGAATTTACAGAGATCCCCGTGAATACACCACCCAGTGAGTCAAGGACCTGGCTTGGCGCTTGCCGCGAGAGTTCGCGTCAGGATTCGATTAAAACGGAGGATAATTAACCAACCTTGCGATGGACTTTGATCAGAGGAACTCTTGGGGCGCACACGCGCTGATCCTTGGGGTAATTCCCCGCGACGGCTAATGGGCACTCCAGTTTGAACTCCGACACGCTGATCTAGCCAGCTGTTCGTCGCTTAGATTTGCCTGGTACTCAGTCAACATGTTGGCGATGCCGTTTGACCACGATTTAACATCTCGCAGGAAAGGAGTGCTCGATCGATAGATTTTGAGATTAAGATTAAGACTCTGATAAATAACAGTTGCACAAGATTACTTTTAATTTTTTTAATCAAACGTTTGTTTCACAAATCATAAAAATACACGTTTCTTTATTTGCAATGCATAAGCACAGTAGTTCATCGTGAAAAATCTAATCGGAGGGAGCGTAGCATCTCGAGTACTCGAATTCTCGAACGCGGAATGGGATCTGATCGGATTTCCGGCGGCAAAAAGGGGAAAACTCGAAGAAACATGCAGCGGGCGACAATAGGATTCCGCGACAAGTCGATTTGTCGTAGAGTCAAGTTCGCCGACACGTCATTTGTCGCCGTTACACACTCTTGACGCGCGCGCTCGCTCTCTCGTTTTCTCGAGGTGTCCACACCGACATCCGGGCGATTCGATCGCTCCGTAAAAGGGATTTCATCAGGATTGAACCGCGTTATAACGTGTCGTACGAAATTCCACCGTGCATCGCGTATTCAAAATGTCTATTAAACTCCTCGGTGAATAGACAAGATATTTTGGATATGCGACGTTGCATGACATGTCCTCATTTTGCATATTGCTATTGTTGAGACGACGTACTGTTTTGGAATAAAATGGAAAAAGTGAACTATTAAACGGTGTTTGTTCTCGGTTCTGAACTGCCAACTATTCGACAGAATTATTTGGTCTGACATATATTACATTATTGTATATCACATACGCGAGCGATACAAATAGAATCAGCGTGAGATACGTGTCGGTAATAAGTTCAAGTTGTAAACGTCAAATTATTTTATTGTAGCGAAATGAAATACATCATACTACGTTATTTGTTTCTTTTGTCGCGTCCTAATTTTATGATCATATTCGTCTTGCGTAAAAGAGATGCTCTTCGTTCTTTCTTCGTAGGTACATTGCCGCGCCTATAAGCCGCGTTGTATTTTTCATTTGGTATACCTATTCGAGATTTGCGGAGATTATCGATGATATATTGGAAGCAAGTGCAGGTCAAACGGCGTCGAACGTGCTGAAAGATCAATGGCTTCTTTAGAATCAAATGAGAAATCTATTGTGGGAAAGTGGCGTTAAACTATGTTTCAACCTGCCACTTATACGCGTCGCTGACATATCAGACGTGAAATCGGTATATAGAATATGATAAAACATGATAAAGAGGAAAGGATTTATTATGTTACTTTAGTTATGCTTCTCTTGTCTATTTCGCTAGAATAGCATTGCAGGATACATTTCCTTACTGACAATATCTTTCATCGTAACAATGTTATTTATGCCAAAACGGCTGGCTAGCAACTAGCCAAATATAGAAATACCTGAATAATACATTACATAAAACATAAAAGTCGTCTGATCAGTTGTAAAGTTGACAACAACGATAGGTCGTCGACTCCCTCGGAGAGCCGAGCGGAAATGTCAAACGCGCCACGTTAAGTTGACTGCTTTTAGCCCTTGGCATTTATATTCATCGGTAACTTTGATTGCGCGCCGTAGGAATTGAAAATGGCCTCCGAAACGAAGCAAGACGGCAGTAAAACTTCCACGAGGACACTGAACGCGCAGACGAGGACAGAGTGGAAGGGAAAGAGTAGAAAAAGAGGGATAGACGCGGGTAGCGAAATAGGCAAATCCCATGGCACCCCATCCCGCCCAGGCTCGAGTCCGCTTGGCACTGGGGAAAGAGAAAGAGAGAGAAAGAGTGGGCCCTCTGTTATACCGGGGCTTTTATTTCCGAAGCATCGATCTCCATAAAGTTGCTGCCGCGAAATGAGTTCCTGCGGTCTTCCTGGAGTTACCCTAAAGCGCTTTGCACCTGTGGAGATATCCAGAGGGTGCCGTATCGTACGTGAGCGTGTATACGTGCGTGCATGCGTGTGTGTCTGTACAGTAGCATCTCATTAAAGAATGCAACTCGACCGCGTAGACGCTTAAATAACGAGGCGTCGCGTTCCCCATGGAAGGGGCACCGTGCGCATTGTTATGTCGCAACTGACATAATTATCCGCAGTCTAGATACAGGATAAATGCATACGTACACACGTGCTAATACGATTCCAGCCAGGATAGTCTGTACAGCGGTTTTATTGGACTTCTTGCAACGAACTAGTTTTAATCTCGAAGTGCGATCAGATCAAGAAATTCTATTATAAGCAGAAGCAGTTCAATCGTGAACCATACCCAAAGTACGATTATGAGGACAGAGATTATAATTTCATAACGATAAGGGGAAAGTTAAGATCAATAAATCTCACAAAAACGTTCTATTATCTGCGCAAGTCCTAAGCGCGTCAGTATTTTGCATTAAATATTGCTTCGCCGAAAAGGTACCAGAAGATTTGAGCAATCTTCTCTTTAATTTTGTATCGAAACACATTTCCGATTTTAGATCTTTTCAGAGGTTCTTTCATTGTTAGGATCAAGAGTTCGTTAAAGTTATATATTACACGGAATGCTCTCGAAAAATCCTTGTTAAAAATTGCTTCCTCTTTTCCAAGAAAATCCTTTTCTAAACATTTTTGCAGTCCCAGTCAGCGGGTCTACAATGGTTAACGGACAAGACGTCCATGTATATTCCAGATTCGTGACTAGAACCGTACGTAGTCGAGTAATTCGAGAGAACGACCCGGTACGATCTACTTTCTCTCTTTCTCTCTTGCTCTTCCTCCCTCTTTCTCTCTCTTTCTGCAAGTACGCCCTGTTAACACAGTATTTACGAGTCGTGTTCATTCCCTTGGGGCTACTCAGCGCTAGCTGGCCTCGGATACGTATTCCCCTTCGTAGAATGAGTATCTCTTTCTGGTCGGTTTCTCTTTTCATTCATCCTGCGGCACGTGCGCGTCGCTCTCTCGTCAACCTGGCAGCTCTCCTGGTGCTTTTAGCAGCTGGTGTTCTTTTTTTAATCTTCCGCGTTTGGCTTCTTCTCAGGAGATTTATCCTTTGTGATTTGCCGAGGCTTCTGGCAGCATTATTTTCAACACGTCGAAGAGCTGCGAAACGATCGAGAAACCAATTCGGCAAAAGCCAAGCGTGAAACAAAAATTAATCCTATTGAGCCACTGTGAAGATATTTATGGCGTTAAAATGCAGGGAAAAAAGTGACATGAGAGAATCACCGGACGAGACACCTTGATGAGAATTAGATAACTCTCTTAAAATGCGATGACTAAAGAAGAGGACCAATAAAAACTGCAGCGTGTCATTTAGGTATTCACGCTATTTCTGGCATTGAGTTTTAACGGGACACGTCAGGTCGATCAAGATTCTCGCTGAATCCCGCGAGCTATAATTAGAGATTCTATGGACACATAGGTGTCTTATTATACCTCGCAGCGGTACTTATCACTCTCTTGTCTTCTGCCAAGAAGACGGTTACGACGTGGGACGACGGTGATGCGGATGGACGGATGTTTAGACATTCGCAATTGCGGCAAAATGCACGTAACATAGGTGGATGGGCACCGTTGTCTCGCGAGTGCAGCTACAAAGCTGCAGCTGAGAGTCCCGTGCTGTTGCTGCTGTTGTTGCCGTTGAAGCGCGAGCAGAGTGTCATGGCACTTACGTTCCTGGAGAACTGACGTAGCGAAACGTGTTCCTCGCTCGGGAATGGTCTCGTGTTATCCCTCAGATTCAGACTTCGGGGCTTTAACTGTGCACGCGCGGCAATCCGCCCGGCTATTCCACGGAAGAGTTCGGTGCGATTAAGCGCCGAAACCGGGAGGAAGTTCGCAACACACAGCCAGCAAATTACGCATACGCAGTTAATAAAAAAGAAAAAAAACAGAAAAATTTGCTGCAGAGAAACTGGTATCTTTTTTGCGTTTTTTTCTGCGGCAAATTTTCGAATGACAGTACGCTGCTAGCGGAATTACAAAATATTGGATAATTGAAAAAGCAGAGCACACCGACAAATTAATATTATTGGGCGAAAATTGGTGATGATATTTTATTAGTTTGCGGAATATTTTTGCTGTTTGACAGATAATTAATTTCAATTTTAATTAATAATACGCGATGTGTAAAACTAGGATATTGCGGCAAATAAAGGCTGAGATTTGTCGAAAATGTTTCGAGACAGTGTTTCTGGCAAAAATTCCGCGGGATATTGGATTCAAAATCAATTTTAAAAGACAGATTTTACTAACTTTACATTTTATGCAGCATGAGCGCTCTGCGATGTCCCTGCAGAACAACTACATTAATCCTTTACGTGAATGTCTCTCAGGTCCGAGATACGTTTGTGTACATACGTTCTCGATCCCTTTGAGACATTTGTATCGCCGAGCTGAGAGTTTCACCGGGAGGAATCACGCGTCTCGAACAAACGTACATTTCGCTCTGTGCTGTACTTATAGAAACGAGATAATTATTAAATGAACTAGACCAAATAATCTGTCGAACGCAGAATACGTCCGTCCCGGGGAACGGTGGAATTAGTCCGCCTCGGCTAAGTTGGCAAAATAAATCAACGTCACGCAGCCAGAGCTACCGCCGGTACCATTGACACAAATTAGTTGTACATATTAACATAGATAAATTGCTGAAATGCTTACTCACGTACCAGGTGTCTCGTAAATTGCGGTGCAACTGGCGAGAAGTCTCTCTGTAAAAAAGGAGAGAAATGGAACAAATAAAATGGAACATATATCGTTTTGATTGATTGATGAAAGCTCGTTCGCGCGTGCGCACACACACATACGCACGCACGCACACGGTAGAGAGAAATCCCCGAAATTTCACTCAGCACCGCTTAACTAGCTGTCACTCTTACATCTTTGATGACGAAAACGCAGCGGAAGGATCGAAGGATGGCTCGAGTATCTCGCAAGATCGGGGAATAATAGCGTCGATGGGGTGGAAGTTTGGAGGGCTGCTCTTTCCCACTCTCTCTTTCTTCTCTCTCTCCTCTCTCTCTCTCTTTCTCATCCTTTCTTTCTCATCCTCTCTCGGGAAGCGACTTATCGGGTCGGGGAAGCCGTTTAACGGTTCGTTACGAGAGAGCTCTTTCGCACTTTACCTCGTTTGAGTCTCCCCGACGTGAGCAGCGGCGGATCGGGAGAGTTCGAGGGGGATCTTCGGTACGTGGGAATCATCCCGAAAACGAGAAGCAGGCAGTTCGCGAACGAAATATCCCCGACAATGCCGGTTTCAAATCTGTCGTGCGACGTGAGCCGTAATACCAAAGAAGCCCTTTCCCCTTCAATAAATAACGTAATAAATTTATATTGCGAAATATATGTACAATAACATGCTAATATATAAAATTATGTATCTATAAACTATTTAAACGTATTAAACGCATTGCAATACGTAACAAAATGGCACAAGAATTCTCTTAACGCAACTCCAAGTTGCAGCATGTTTAATTACACGCAAATCCGTGCCTGCTCTTCGGTTTTGCGGGATTTTGCCGTGACTGTTGATACGTGCTAGCCACAAATTGACGTGATTACATCACGCGAAGTTAAAACGTAGCTCCGCTGGTATTGTGCACGTTCGCTGTGCCATCCACCACGTTGCGAAACGAACGCATGGAGGAGCCATTAAAGCACCCTGCGACGCGCGGTAATTAGCGTGAGGAAAAAGATCGTGTCAATTTCTTACCGGATTCAGCACTATTGAGATCCATGTAGGGCGGACACGTCGCGTGACGTCCGGGAAATGCGTACAATATTATATGCCGCGTATATCCGTTCGTGCTCGGCGGAGCAACGGAGCAGACGGCCCGGGGAAAATTTCGCGGTCCTATTACCCTTTTCGCGTGGTGCACTAATTAGTACCGCAGGAAGGCAGCCTGGACTTCGTTAGGGAGAGAGCCACGGTTCTACCCACGTGCATTCGTGCTCACGGCGCATTATATCGCGCCGGCATTTGTAAAACGCGACCAAACATACATTACACCGCGGTATCCATCTTGATGCGGCATCAAGCTGGCAATTGCCCGTTATCTTTCTTCCTGCCGTATCTTGGAGCGACTTTTATTGCTAGCGGGCAGGCTGATAGGTAATTAAGAGTATGGTAACTTGACGGCAACAGAAGTCGGTTTAGCAGAAGCCGCGCGTGATTCGCGAAACTCAGAAGAGTGACGCGTGACAATTTCGTGTATCCCAGAAAGTCGAGGAAATAGAGTCAACAGGAAGAAGACGTAGTGTGCGCTCGAGGTGTATCGGGTGGGTAAAGAATTCGGCGAGAAGAAAGGAGAGCAAGCGTTGACGGTGGCAGACGAGGGTTTTCTCATGGAAAAACACGTCCCTGCCTATTTCCCGAGCAGAGTGGAGAGAGAGAAGTTTCTTTGTGTCTTCAAATTAAGTTAGACCACGTGGAAGACGTATCCTCGAACTTTTTCCTGCGCCGTCCCACCTTTTTCATCCACCCATCTTATCCTCGAGTCTTGTCCACCTGTCTAGACTCAGGTACCGCTTCTTAAGACGAGAGACCCGCAACTAGATCACGCTTTATAAAGAGTCAACTAGTCAACAATCTGCTCGCAATAGAAAACCAAGGTGTAGTAGAAATAACGCTTTGGACAATTTCAAGTGTCCTTGTACATACATAAAATTTGTTTTATTCGGTTAAAGCTTTTCATCCTTCTAGCTTTTCCAGTTTACCTCAAACACCGCGATTGTTCATCGAAGAGCGGAAACACTTTTATCTCGAGTAGCTGGCGTGGAGATTTTATTTTATCGATTCGAGATGAAGCAATTGTGCGCACCGAGTGCAGTTTAAATACAACTCCCCTAGTTTGTAAATATCGGAACGTCGCATTGTGGTCACGTGACGAAGAAGACGTAAGGGATGAAACCGCCGCGTTAACCAAAAACCGGAACAAGACTGGCGGACTCTCGCCGCGCGATCTGTGCACTTGGTCGGGGAATCCGTGGAAAAGTTGGCGAGAGCAACGTCATTGTCAAAAGCAGTAATAGCGGCGGAAGCGGCAATGACCCGTGCAAAACGCTCGGGTGGGAGTGGCGGACTTTTGCGCGACAATCAGGGTAAAGCGCGAACTATTCAAGTTGCGGGCTTTCACCGTCGACTTGCAAGCTCCGATTCTTCTTCTTTCTCCTTTCTCTCTCTCTTCCTCCGTTACTCTTTTTTCTCTTCCTTCGTCGCCTTCCTCCCCATCGGTTCCCTTCCTCGCTGACACTTTCTCTCCTTGGGCATTCTCGTCCCTTAGCGTTTCTGTTTCTTTTCAAGCGCCCCGCGCTGTATACAAAGTGGAAGCACTAAATTGAAAACCGCGGCTTTGTCGGCGCTATTGCGGCTTCTTCTTCTTTCCGCCGTCCCGGTTTCACCCGGTTGTGTTGCGTTCTGTCGCTTCTTTCCTTCTTCTCCTTTCTCTCTCTCTCTCTCTCTCTCTCTCTTTCTCTCTACCCTTTTTATTTCCACCGTGTGTGAGGGGACCGTTACTCTTACACCGAGCCCCGCGAAGACCCGCCTTGACGTTGCGAGGACAGGTCGCCGTTACAGTTGACACTGGGTCCGGATTTATTGAACGCGCTGTTTCTGAGGCGATTCCTTTTCCACGGACTACAATTGAATTTACAATCGGGGTAGAGAGAGGAAGACCTCTCTTAAACTCCACCCTTAACGTATCATTTCGCTTCGAAAGTTCAGAGACAAACGTTGCGCGTATCGCAGATGAACGTCATGACACGTCCGCACTATCGATGTCATCGTCGGACCAAGTTGCTTAGTAATTACCAGGAGATGTCAACATTACGCAGAGCACTCGATGCTTGCGATAATAATGTGGTTAAAATATCCAGGTTTATAGGTAAACTTTGCTGGTGCATTATGCGCAAAGTCCCCCGAGTACTTTGGTCTTACCACACATTGTGCTGAAACCTGTAAATGGCCCTACTAAAATGTCCATGAGTAAATGTTGCAGAAGTTTATGCGTGGTTGGAGAATTGTATTCTCGCACAAAAGTTTTGCGAGATACTTTTGTTAAACTAACGCCAGTATTTCTTTGGTAATATCATACGGAATACCGCTGCTCCGAGATAACGTAATAAGTGGCCAAGTATCATATTTGACGGAAACGAGACACTTATTACGTTAATTACAATTCTACTGCAACGTTCGATTATGTATCTTGGAATTTTATTTAATTCTCTCAAATTTCGAATGTTAATTCCCGCATCTCCACAAGTCGCTGTACGTTTGCAACAGAAGAGAATTATTGTTATGAACTTATTTAATGTTCACCAAACTATAACTTATAATTGCAACTGCCATTGAACGAGAGAACGTGATAGGATTACTCTTATCTAACTTACTCATCGGTTCTCGAACGAGTGTAGATGGCTATCGGGTGGATGTAATATATGTGGGGGTCGTTCCACCTGGAATTAATTAAGACTGTTCCGCAAACGTCGATTACTATCGTTTAGAAATCCCCGATAAGGGACATTGTTACCCGCAGTCTGAAATTTATCTGATCGCTTCTTGTTCCTTCTCGGCCGCGGGATGATATGAGAACAGTCTGACGGGATATTCGAATTACTCGGCGCATTTCCGGTTTGGCTCCGTTTCCCGTGAAACTATATCGCGCGCGCTTGAAAATGCTTTAAATTTTCGAGAGTTCGCAATTCTAAAATGTCACGAATGTCGCGGAATTCTTTCCAGTTTAATATATCGAGCATTGCGCATACGAGAGATTCCCCTCACAATTTTAAATGTAAAATACTGATAAAGTTTCGACGCCCCGCGCGAGAGGGTGCAGCCCGCGTGTAAGTTGTACGTGTAAATCGCGACGTTTTACAGCGCAGGGCGTCGGTGTATCGATCGGCAAAAAGCCGCACGCGAGATAAGAAATCTATGATTCGATCTCGGGATTAGCGGGTGGCGGGTGGCTGTTTAACTGTTTGGACAGTCGGGAAGTTGTAGGAGTTGAGATTAGGGATAACCGAAACTATCAATAGAGTGTGAGGCGACCAGGGGCAACCTAGCCACTGGTTTGTTGTCGGGTGGTTGGTAACTCGCTGTTGCACTATAAGTACTATAGTTAGCGGCTTGGGCTGTGCATATACACATAGTGCGAGTACACAGCTTACTTGCGGGATTGTTTGCGCTGAGTGACGTTACGCCAGTAACTGCTGTAATTATTATCATCTGTGTAATGCGCGGTCTCGTAATTTTGATTCTATCAATTACCATCGAGTATCAGGCAGGAAGTTCATAGGAAACCACGTGGCAAACATCATAGTGGTAGGGAGAGACAGACGAATAGCTCGCTGCTGCCGACAGTTTTACCTCAGTCTTATTACCTTAAGGGGGGAGCCTGCTTTAGAACGCTGAAAATAAGGTATATTTTACGAATTGTTTTTGGAGAAACTATACAGCGGATCATTATAAAACTTTTATGCATTTATTAGTACATGTTTAAAGATAAAAAAAATTATTTTTTGATTTGAATATATCGCCTGTAGAGGTCGTCCTGGAGAAATCTTAGTGCAGCCGCGTCGCCGGCATTGCAAATTGGTGAGCATTCTCCTGCCTCCAAATTTCGTCTGAACTGAAAAATTGAAATATGTTCTCGTTATTTATGAATTCCCATCGTCGATGAACCAAAGAGAGAAGAAAAAAGTTGAAAAGTGCCAAAATGGTGGAGCTTAGAACACAAAAGTACGATTTTTAGGCAAAGTTGTTGAACTTTTTCATGCAAAAGTAATTGTTTAACTTAATGTTTTTATGAATATTAATGGTTCATCGACGATGGGAATTCATAAATAACAAGAAAATATTTCAATTTTTCAGTTTGGATGAAATTTGGAGGCAGGAGAATGCTCACGAATTTACAATGCCGGCTGCACTAAGATGCCTCCAGGACGACCTCTACAGGCGATATATTCAAATAAAAAAATAATTTTTTTTATCTTTAAACATGTACTAATAAATGCATCAAAGTTTTATAATGATCCGCTGTATAGTTTCTCCAAAAAAATTCGTAAAATTATACCTTATTTTCAACGTTCTAAAGCAGGCTTTCCCCTTAATCGCGCGATATTAACCCCTTGTCTTACAATTTTCCCTATCGCTACGCGAGACAAAGATATTTAATTTGTGTACTCGGACAAGCGTCCGCAGGATAGCATCTGTCATTTTGCTTATCTATACACAATTGATCAGATTCGAAATATTCTTACGAAAAAGCGAATCAAGTAGTAACATTATATAAAATTTAAAGAAAATCGCTAAAACTATCTTTCCAGCATAAATCAAACAGTTGAATGTAGTGCACAGCGACTACGAGTCACACTTTTTCAGTTCTGGCCTGCATTTTTTGGCTCGAATGTCACTCGTAAGACAAGGGATTAATCTTTCATTTTGGCGTGTGGAAGTTTTGATATTTCGATCCAAGTATACGCCTGTACTCCGAATGTCCTAGTGTGCTCTAAATGTCAAGCGGTGACACCAGCCGGTTGCACTAGGATAGGACTCTACCTCTCGCGCGTTGCAAAAATAGCGCGCGTTTATTGAACACGTTGCGAAATGGTAAACGCGCCGCGGGAGAGCGCCCAGCAGTAAATCACTCAGCAGTTGCAAAGTTGTTCAACTGAACGTGACCGATGCGTGCCCCGTGCACATGGAGCACTCGAGGGGTACCCCCGAGTTCGCCGCCGGTGAGAGAATTGTACGTTGCGTTAGATTTAGTTAGCATAAAGGGTGAGGGTTCCATTTAACGCGCTGAGTACGGCGTAAGACCATAACGATACTGTGCGGAACTTTTGCCAGCCGAATTAACGCTGGTTATATCGCGCCTGGACAATAGCAACTTTCACGAGAGACATATACGTAATTCATGTCACCCTTGTAGGTGAAGCGCGTCCACGCTGAAACATTCATCTCTCTTCCTTCGCACCTGCATTCGTCTAACAATTATCGCGAGGATAAGGATTTTACTATGTAAAATCCTTATTATGAGTCCGCGAGATAATCTCATTGGCATCTCTTCATTAATATAATCTTTCTTCACCAAATTACTGTTTCAGAGGTTTCAGCTCTCCGCGGTATTCCAGTTCATTATGCTCCGTTGTGGATCTCTGCATTACCAGGATGTTTTAACAGCAGTATGCAATAAAAAGAACTTTTCCCTTAATCTCGTGCATATCGCATTACAATTTGTAGAAACGTATTCACTAAATACACGGTTGGTCCATCCAACGAACTCTCCTCACGTTAATTAGCTCGCGAGAAAGCCCGCTAATCCCAGGGTTAAGTCCTCTCTGGACCGCACCGTGGACGGGTACCGTTCGCTTTCATCCGCGCAGAAATGAACGTAGAATGGAAAACTCGCGTATCCCGGCGCTTCGATGTAGTTAAAGCGGCCGAGGCTTTTCGTTGCGGCTTACACACCGGTAGTCGGTCCTTCCTTCCTTCCTTCCTCCCGCAAAGACGTTCCGATTTCGGTTTTGGTTCCACCGCCTGAAAGATCCCGCCGAGCCTCCGAGGCCTCATCGCGGAATAGCTCGACGAGGAAATTGAAGAGACGCCGTAGGGTAGCTATGAGACATATTGGAATTCTAGAATTCACTATCCTACCCGCCCTCCTTCTCCTTTCTGCTCCCTTTCACCCGCTTCCCTCCCCCCGTCCTTGGATTTTTCGTCTTCTCTTTTACGCTGAAAACTACCTGCGCCGTTTCGCTACCCGCAGCCTGTTTCGGAACTGGGGCAACGCCGAAGATGTCGTCGTACGTGATTGAATATCGATTATGTGTCGAGTCTCCACCGTTCTGGCTGGGTACCACGGTTAGCCGAGGACGTAGAGCGACGTGGGACGTGAATGACAAGGATCGGAGAAAAAAGAGAGAAAGAGATAGCAGAAGTATATAAGGAGGATTCTAAGGCAAAAGCAACGTCACATTCATCTCCGCTAAAACATCAACTAAAACGAGGTCGTGGACGCAGACATGGACGTAAATGTGGACCCATGTATAAATGGATCTTGATAGACGGACGTGGACGGGAATCCTTATTCAATAGCGTAATCTGTGGTCTGATGGTTTCGTTAAAATTTAAATGTTATGTCGATCGATTCTATCGACAATATCACTTTAACGGCGATAATTTCTTCTCTCTGAGGACTCGCCGCCAAGTACCAGATGGTGCCGTCGTAATCCCAACGATTGCCGTTATGTTTCAATGTAACGCCCTAAAGATCGCCATTATCCGTCGCTGAAAATCTGTAAAAAATTTATGCGGCATATCGACGGTATAACGTTTATCACGTTACTTAACGCATATCCCTGCAACGTTAAGTCGTTCTCTATATTTTGCAATCAGTTTTATATTTTTTATATCATCGTTTTACGTCACAGAGATGATACGGAATAAAATTGTATGTCTCTGCAATTTCTATTCAAATATCCGATCATGTTTTGTGAAAATATCGTACGTTTATCACCAACGCATTTGCTTTCATTGACAACGCTTTAAACGTTCGTTTCTTTTCCTTCCGGCGGTATAGACGCGATTTTTCCCTTCGCATTATTTCCTACGTTGCACCATGCAAACACGTTGAAAGGAGAACTAGATAAAACACGATCCTACCTACATGGAGTCTCAAGGTAGGCGCAACTGCAAAGGAAAATATTGACCTTACCTGCGAAAGTCGCTCAGAAATCTGCGCGTGTTACACTTATAACGTGAGCTAAAATGCGCGACACCAGTTTGCATTTGTTCTTTGCAGCAACGTAGAGATTCTTGAAAATTAATGTTGCGCTGCGCCAAATGATGACAGCTTTCTCTTGATTTTTATATTTTTCTCTTGAATTTGATATTATTACAATTATACTTTAGTTTCACGAATAACCGAGTCGTTCCAACGCTTTAAATTCATAAGCCCACCTACCTATCATTTATTCAACAGTTGTTAGCGCCGCATACTTTCGTTTGTTTTATTTCAATGCAGTTTTTCGACGAGAATTGTCCCTCCTTCATCTGATAACCAAATGGAGATTTTATCTTTTCAATTATTGTTTGTATAATGACACCGTGATTACGGCTCCAACTAACGATTCAGTCTCGATAGCTGGCGTTTCTTGCTTTAATCATGGATTAAATTCTGTTATATACAAAGTGTTCTACAAATTTGCATTTTTTTGATGGACTCGTCAGTGAATTTATACACTCGAGTTTTTCGTTCTGTTTAATTCTGTGTAATATGTGGACATTAAAGTGAATATTATCTTTCTGGTTTCCAATATGGAATATCTCTTAGTAGGCAAATTCTAGAAAAATGTTTTATTATTAAACTGAGATCGATGTAGGAAAATAAGATATGTGTAATTATCTGTTTCCAACTGTAATCAACGAGAAAAATGTTGCTTTCAAATGTTATTGCCACTTTCTCGAATAGAATTCTATTCACAAAGTTCTTTATCGAATTTTTAGATTCTCTGTATGTTTATGCAGGGACTCCGACTTGCGATCCTTAATCATCCTTCGCTTCGTCTTTACCTTCATGCTCGCGCAAACTCGTGGATTTTCTCAGTTTCGCTCCTCGTAATCTCATTTAAGACGTACCGCCCGATTTTCGTGTATTAATTTGCATTTTTCTCCATAGAAATACCATCCTTTAACCGCGAACGAATCGATCGAGCCGACATTTCGAAACAAGGATCGTTGCTTCGGAAAGTATTCTGAGTCTAGATAACGAAAAATGTTCAAGAATGCAATAGTCATGATGTCTAGAAGGAATCGCATCTTCTTGGAATCTTTCCGACCGATCGATTTCCACGGTACGGACGCTGCGATGCGGTTTACGCCCCGCAATTTGCGCGAACTCTCGATATCTCGATACCGTGGTCGCGTTATCAGGAAATTGCACTAATCATCGCGGCAGGCGCGTAAACTTGGTGCGGGCAAATAAAGCAAGTGGAGACCGTGCGCGCCGCGCAAGGAGTTCACTCGGGGATGATAACGAAGGCGCGGTAAGATCGTAAGACTCTCGTGGCTCCGCGTCGTTCTTCGCTTCGTTCCCTCCGCCGTCGATGACGAGAGATACGTATATAAAACGAGGCGAGAGGCGCCGATGAGGTTCTGTAAGTCCCGCCCGACTGGAAATAAGAAATGTCATTAAAGTTTCTCCCGATCCCGCGTGTCGATCCTCTTCCCTCGGACCGACTCGACCCGTTCGAGGGTCGCCGATCGCTCTTGCCCAGTCTTCGCTCTCCCCCTGCCCTTCCTGCAAGCACCTCTTTTACTTCTTCTGATTATTCCTCATTCTCCGGGAGAGAGAGAGAGAGAGAGAGAGAGAGAGAGAGAGAGAGAGAAGGAGAGAGGAAAACGACGGCGTTGGCTCTGGTAGTTATCTGCATTGGAAATTCAGGACCGAAAAGGAAGAAGAGGAGGAGGGAGACGAGGAGAAGGAGATTGGTTAAGGTGGTGACCGCCAACGCGCGGGAGATCCTCATCCTGTCTTCCCTTTTTCCTTTAATTTCTTCCACTTCTCACCGGGCGAGGAGTTCCTAATTGCGAGCTCTGATTGGTTATTCCGAGTGCCGCGCCACGAAGGCGATACCACTTTTGTTGCCGACGAGATAGTCGACGGTCCGGTTAAAGCTACCCCTTTCGAAGCGACCGGATACCTTCCCTTTCGTCACCACGTTACCTCGCACGTGCACCGACTGCAGTCCCGAGTCGCCATGAATATTGTGCGATCCTTCGTAAAACTTCGTTACGGATTATATCTTTAACCCTTTGCGCTCCGATGCGTTTCCCGAGAGAAAACGCATTACCGAACGTACGGATAAAATATGGATCGCGGACAATGAATTTATGCAAAGCCCTTATTGCGCTTGAAGCGCGCCGCGCCACGCTCTCGTCTCGGACAGCGAACCACGAATTAGTTTCGTGGATAAACGTTAATCGAAAACTGGCTTGTGACGATGAACAAACAATTTTCCTCGAGCTTTTCGCCATAGAAACTGCGACTGCGAGAGAACGTTCGGTGCTTTCCGAGAGCGGCCTGTAAAACAAAATAGAATTATCGATAACTGACATCCCTGAATCGCGTGATGAGAGATTTCACGCGAACCGCGCGAGCTAAGCTCCGTTCCCGAGAGCTTAGCTTAGATAGAGGATTAAACATCGCTCGTCGAGTATTACCTGTGAAATCAGCGGTGCGACTTCGATGGCCCAACGGTGAATAATTTGATACAGCGGCGTCGTCTTTTCCGCAGCGTCCGCGCGCGTCTTTCAGCTTCATCCGCTCCCCTGTCAGTGCTGCAACGGGGGCTGATCTTCTGATTTCCGCATCTAATAATCCAACGTACGTGGTCGTCACGACGAACTGAGAAACGCAACAGGACATGCCGGTAGAATCCGTTCGTTGTAATGCAGTACGATCCCATGAATAATAATGTTTACTCTTGCCGGGGGATGCAGAAAAGAGGACGCGGCATCCACCCCGTCTTGGCTGATTGCGTCAAATGAAGCGCGCCGCAGCGGCTTTGAACGCAGCATCCGTGCTGTTGCTGCAACTATTGCTGCTGTCGCTGCCGTTGCCACTGTACTATTGCACGTAGGATAAATCCGTATCGGCCGCTGCGAACGCGCGTATTGAGTTATTTCCAAGACTTCTTTCGCCTTTGCCGCGTTCCGTTTCTATGCAACTGCGTAGGCGCCATCAGCGAGCGACTGAAAGCGGCGATAATGCCGCGAGCTGCGAGTGTGCGCGAGAACGCAGGAGAATAAATATCGGAGACGGAAAAATTTTATACTGAGGCAATCTGTTTTCTAAGTAGAGCGTGCTCCTACAATCGCAAGATGCCTCCCGACGCCACTTTTGCGACGTCGCGCAGGTACGTTCAATGGAATCCCGCGAGCGACTCTGAAAAGCGTATTTATATCGCGAGGTGACGAAAAAAAAGGAAACTACGATATAAAGAGTGCAACTGAAAGGGATACACTACGTCCACAGCAATCGCGTAGCGGACGCGTCGATTTTCCGGTACTCGGCGTCGCGATTAATTTCGAGCGGCCGGGCTCGCAATCGCGGTATGATAATTAAAATTTGTTGTCGAACGGCAATAGCGTGCGCCAATTTCGCCAGACGAATTTGCTGCGCGGCGGTCCACGAGATGACGCCGAAAGAGAGACAGAGAGAAAGAGGGAGGAAGGGAAACGGTGCGATCACCGACGCGGACGGATCCCGACCGAGGGGTAAAACGCGGAACGGAGGTGGAATCGGCGAATCCCGCGACCGATTCCGTTTCGTTAAGCAATTCCGACGCGTTGCATCCGATAACGTCCGGCGTGTTGGGGTTCCGGATGCCTCTCTCTCCTCTCATAACAAATGAATTTATTCGCGCGCGAGTTTACGCGGGCAGCGTTCACATGGAAAATTTACACGGGGTGCAACGGTGGACGGCAGCTAGATAGGCGAATACGCCGACTTTGCAGAATTTCGGCTTCTTTTTGCGACCGTTCGCTCGCTTGCTCGTTGCCCGGCTTTATCTACGAGCGCTACCACTTCGCTGACCACCGGAGGAAACGTCGTAATTCTTCGGCCGTTTCGGTCTCCGGATGTTTCGGCCTGGCGTGATCCCCGTGCATACATCCACCGGAATATTTGATTCCCGGGTGTTGACCACTTATGTACACCGTTTGCGGGCTGTCAATACTCGATTCTGTCCGGACGCTCTATTAATACGCGTGGCATTATCGGGTCAAATCAGATCCGAGATTAATCCAGTTGCTGATATCCATTTGTGCTACTTTTTCGCGGATCTGCATGGATGTGATGCGAATGTGTGGAGCAAAATTATGTATATCTCATATTTTCCACATAATTAACGAATAATAATGAACAGCTCTCTAATAAATTTGCAGATAGCAGGATAATCAGATAATCAGAAATAAACGTTATTTCTTTTTTCTGTAAAGGATAATCAGAGACATAAACAGTAGTTTCTGTGGATTCAGAATAATGTTTTAATTGCTGCATCACCAAACAGGTACTCTGCGTAGTCAGTCATCTATTTAAACATGCGATGCGGTAATCTGAAGATTATATTTTAATAAACTGCTTTGACTGTAGCTCAAAGCAAACACATTTCACATTTCTTCATTGAAATGTTTCCTCTTTTGTATTTTTATCCTGTCGTTAATAATATGCTGTATGATACAGCGGTCCGCGCTTATCTGAAAAAATAACGTGTTATATTTTTCATTAGGAGTGAGACGGTAATGTGTTGCTTTGAATTAAATACGTACATTCATTTAATAAATATCAGTTTTGCATGTAGCGTTGTATATATTGAGATAATCGGTTATTTCATGAAATAATCAATACTCTTCTATTCTTAATTAATTATGATTCGTTAAATTTTGTAGTTTAAAGCCCAATTTTGAATAATTAGACATTAATATTTTGGGGCAAAAACATCTGATGTACGAGTGAGTTTTATATATTGGGTTGGCCAAAAAGTAATTGCGTTTTTTTTCAATAGATGGACATGCACGTCTTGAAATGTAACTAACTTCATTCTAAACCGCAAATTCATTATGTAGGTTAACAACTCACAGTTCAAGCTTGTTTTAGAAAAAGAAAGTACACGATTTCGTTAACAATTGTTTCTTTGCCGTCGATTTCTAAATGGAAAATCAAAAAGAACATTTTCGTCATATTTTGTTTTATTACTTCCGAAAAGGGAAAAACGCTGTGCAAGCTCATAAAAAGTTACGTGATGTATATGGCGAAGATGCTTTAAAATTGCGGCAGTGTCAAAATTGGTTTACTAAATTTCGATCTGGAGATTTTTATGTAAAAGATGCACCACGCTCAGGAAGGCCAATCGAAATTGATGATGACAAAATAAAGGCACTGATCGATTCGAATCGGCGTTTAACGACACGAGAGATTGCTGAGAATCTTAACATATCGAAATCGAGTGTTGAAAACCATTTAAAACGACTTGGATACGTTAGTAAGCTCGATATTTGGGTAGCACATGAGCTCAAAGAAATTCATCTCACTAAGCGTATTGACATCTGCGATTCTCTTTTGAAACGTGAGGAAAATGATCGATTTTTGAAACGTATGATAACAGGCGACGAAAAATCGATCGTCTACAACAACGTCAAACGAAAAAGATGGTGGAGCAAGCGTGATGAACCTGCTGAAAGCACCTGAAAAGCAGATATTCACCAAAGAAAGATTATGCTGTCAGTCTGGTGGGACTGTGTATTTTGAGCTGCTTGCAAGGAATCAAACCATTCATTCAGACGTATACTGTCGTCAACTGGATAAATTAAATGATGCCATCAAACAGAAACGTCGAGAATTGGTGAATCGCAAAGGTGTTGTGTTTCACCATGATAACGCTAGACCACGTACAAGTTTGGTCACTCGTGAAAAATTGTTGCAACTTGGATGGGATGTGTTACCATGATGTTACCACATCCACCATATTCGCCAGACCTGGCACCATCAGATTACCATTCGTTTCGTTCTTTGCAAAACGCCTTGAATGGTAAAACCTTGACTGCTGATGAGGATATGAAATCGTTGTTGGAATTGTTTTTTGCTGAAAAAGATAAGAACTTTTTTGAGCGCGGAATCATGAAGTTGCCTGAAAAATGGCAAAAGATAATCAAACAAAATGGACAATATATTGTTTAATAAAGTTTTTGTTTCCCATGAAAAATTCGCCTTTTATTTATATAAAAAAAAACGCAATTACTTTTTGGCCAACCCAATAGTGTGTTACACTATTTATGGCTCGTACGCATTTTCTGCATTTCATTTGCATTACGCTCATCGTTGTTGTTGGACACATCACGCATTTTATAGGTCATTGTTTTATTATTTTGTATTCAATCTCGATACATATCGCATAGGTTTATAAAAAATTGATGGGTCGATAAATCAGTTTATATGACCGCGTTACGCGCGGGCTGTTATTATATTTTTTAAGCCGCATCGAAATTGAGTTGAATTCTTGTATATACGTATGCAGTATGGGTGTCACGCGACCGATTGCAATTGGATTAATTCGAAAATATATGTATTTTTTGCATAGCTATGCGAACGATGCACATTCCAGTGACTGTCGCGCATATTCGATGCAACGAGCCCGGGAAATTGATTAATTAAATCATTGATTTGAGGAAGGAAATGTAGCCGATTTTGCAGACAAAATTGTTCCCATAGAATTTTTCGGTCCTTTGTTTCACACAGACGATCCGAATGGCTCATTAACATCGTCCACATACTCGCCAATAACTGCCAATATTTCCCAATTCTTCTCAATTCTAACAATTTTGCGATAAAAATAAATTCCATTGATTCTGATAGCGAAAATTAATTGTGCCTGCCTTTTATTCTCTCATATTATTATTGAATTTCTAATCTTTTTACACATTATTTTTATATTTGCGTCATAGTCCTTTCTCAGATCGAGAATCAAGACTATCAACCGGCATTTTCACTATTTTTTCTTTTTTCGTCGGTATGCTCCGCTCTTATCATTCTCATCCAGCTTTCGTTATTATCATTATTATCGCCCAGCTCATTTTTGGCGATTTGGATATCTCGCGTTTGCTCTTGCCGTGATTTCACGGTATCACTTGCACAGCTTGCCCTCTTTCGGCACGACTTACGAAGATGCAGCGATACCCCGCTCATTGCACAAGTCCACTTCACATGCAATACCACACGGAATACGATCGTGCCGTTTAATTTCCATGTATTTGTTTCCATCTCGCCTTATCACATTTCGTCGCAGTGAACGCGATTCCACCCTTATCTGCCACGATACAGGAGCAGACGCTTCTTTTTTAAATCTACAAACTTAATCACCGATTTAATCTCTTCTGTTGGTGAGGATCAATCTAAAATTCGATAAAAAAACGTTACAATTGCCTTTTGTGCGAGACGCAGAGCCGAAGCATACATGTTAGCGTACCGTTTAAATTCACATACTCGGAGAATTTGTCGGAGTGTAGGGCACGAATGCTTCCGTTTATTCGCACATGATTGCCCCGAATCGCTGTAAGTCACGACGTCGCAGCTAACTCTAGCGGGTCTTCGTGGGATAGTCCGTTCTCGTCTCGACGAAACGTTCCTCGATATTCTGCGCGCGTATCTTGCAAACGAGATTCCGACCAGAAAAGCGGAGGTGGGAAAAAATTTTAGCTGGTTCGCGGAGAAGATCGTAAAGACGGACGTAACACGCGTTGCGCGAGGCGTCTTAGAGAATGTTATAGCTCCGCATCGGGCGGGATTTTCCGGTGATCCTGATTCTCCTCCCGTAATTGCTTCATCACGGATAAATTCGCTCTACAATGTGCACAGAGAGCGTGTATTACAAGATTAACCCGAGATGAAAGCTGTCATAACTCGAGGTAAACTAACAAACTAGAAAATCGCGAAACGCACGTAAATTACGTTTACCTCTGGCGTAGCGACCAATTTCTACGTAAAAATGACCAAACTTTGAAAATCAGGGAATTATCCATCCGTATCTCTCACTCTTTGTGCACACCGAGACGGATCTATTTGCTCGAGACTAATGCAATTTGCAATTGTAATTTACACTCTCGGACTGGACGGACCATATCAACAATCCTTTCAGGAAGACCAACGGACGGTGTATTTCACCTCGGCGGAGATCCATCCGGGCCGGCTCGCCTTAAATCTCCCGAGACAAATGACACACACGACACAATTTCACCCCCGCGCGAAATACACTCTCTCGCGGTAATCACTGTGTTCCTCTCCGGGTGCTAACAAAAAGCCCTAAAGTAGTACATCAAAACTCGAGTGTGTCGGAATGTCGCGCGGACGGACGGACGGGTGGACGACGAGACGGGGCGACGGGACGGCGAAGTCGCGGGAGGGTGGAAAAAGAGACAGGAAAAAGCCAGCATTAAGAGGCGCTGAGCTGGCGACACGGCAATCTCAGGAACTGGCAGGGAAAAATCCTCCCTCCTCCACCGCTTGAAAAAAGAACTCGCTAAAAGGTCGTTAAGGTTAATGTGCCGCGAGGAGGCGAGGGCCTGAAAGCACCCGCTTACTTGTCTGCGGTTCATTTTCAGGGTTGTGGAGGTGCTGGTGAACGCTCGTTCCGACGCGGCGGGATGGCACCGGGATGTGCACAACTACGACGAGGAGGTGTTTCGTCATGCTGGTCGTATTTATTCTGCGTCGTTACGTTGGATTTGGGAGAAAGGCGATCGATCGTTTTACGTGGAAGCGATGTAGGCTGCAAGAAGCACTTCCTTTCGCGCACCACCGTTAATCCATTAATCGAATCATTTGCAACAACTCGTCGCAAGAAAGAAAAAGATAAAATTGCAGTAATATTGATGAGTGTAATAATTGATTCCGTTATGTGCAATCAGACGTGCTTTGTGCATAATAAATTTTATTTGGTATCATCGAATAATGCACGTGCAATAATGAAAGACGCATGTGAATCTAAAATATCGGTCGAGTAATGTGTGTAACCGAATCCAACGAACTTGCTCAATACATAATTTTCGTTCGTGTTTCATTCGAGAAGTTTAATAATATTATTATTAAAGAGAGCGATTATTCTCTTTCTCTACACAGGCGAAATGGAGCAAAATGGAACGTATATCGCGAGATGCAAAAGTTTTCAGTTTGCAAACTTTCGTTGATTATGCTATTCATGATCGTTTACATTGAAACGGATGATTTTGTCGAAGCAATAAAATGCGATACGACAAATTTCTGCTAATATTAGAATTATGTTTTGTTGTTACATTTCTTTAAATTCTTGTTTCAGGTTCTTAAAATTTTTTTAATAATTCCATCATATATCAAGAGTAAAATACTCTATATAGGCTATATTCTGTGCCTTAATAATATAATGTATAAATTTATAATAATGTTTAAATTTTTCTACATGAAATATGAATTTCCTGTGAAATCTCGTAATATATTTTAATCATACGACCATATGCTATCATTATACGTGATATATTTTTTTTGTACATGAAAGTTAGTAATACGAGCGCTTGCAGATTTCCACAAAATTGAAATTATAAACGATAACGCTTTTTTTTACACTGCCATAACTTTCCCGCGAACAGGCAGTAAAAGGATCGCGAAGCACCTCCCTTGGCGTTTCGCAGTTCCGGAATTTTCTTGAAGGTCACACACCGGCGCGTGGTCTTCTTAACTAATTGAATTTGCGATTCATTATTTATAATACGAGGTACACGGCAACTGGTAGTACACGGTAGATACCGCATCGATTGAATTACCATGGTTCGGTACGTCGGCCAACTTTCCGCTCACGACGATCGCACAGCATAATTTTGCGGAGCGCGTACGAGCACGAGCCCGAGTCCGGCGCATGAAGAGGCGCGCGCGTTGCATTATTATGCCGGCGGAATTGTGTTTTACGGTCGACAAATTTTATTATGCGAGAAACCCCGGGGCTCGCGTCCGGGGGGTAATACGGCTGAATTTGCCGCGGGGTAGCGTAAAAAGAGGCGAAGGTTCCCGCCGAGATGGAGGGCGCGAGGTAGTACATTGGGCGCGCGTTTCGCACCTTTCGCGGAAATCCTTAAAGCCCTTTAAGCCCCACGGTGACGCCGGATCTCACGTAGTCTCCCCCGAGCAGCGAGTAGTACCCCCGGAATAAGCGCCGAACGATGGATGAATTGGAGCTTAACTCTGCGGCGGCGCGATTTGTACGCTCGCTCGTTTCCGTCGATTTGAATGGTTAATTCGCCGATTATCTCGCCGACCCGGCCCGCCTCTTAACCCGGCCCAACGACGTGTCGTGCTTTATGGTCTCTCCTCTCGATTTCTCGGATATTTCACGGTGCGCGTTCGATAAGTTTCCGGCACGAGGTTCAGCAAAAAGAGACGGGAATCGTAAAAGAAAAATTCGAGATTTAACATTGTACGATACTCTTAATGCGCTAATAAATAAGCGGAAAATGCACCAGCCAACTGGGACAATCCGGAATAATCGTGCAGTTGCATTCTGTGTAGGCGCGTGGAGGGTCATTTTTGATCTCGTACTTTTTCTCCCTCATAATCATAGAGATTACAGAAATCCGTAACACATTACAGCAACTAGCGAGCGATATATCTTCAGATAAGAGCTATTGGTTAGTCAGCTCGTTCAATGGAAACGTTGTTCCCTTGAATGGCGTGCACAGCGAGCTAAAAAGAGGAAGGAAAAACAAGGGGATGAAGTATAAGCTCGAAGGTTGGAAGGAGACAGCGCGATAGACAGATAGATAGATAGATAAATCGAGAACGAGCGGCGCGAGAGAGAGAGAAAGAGAGAAGCAGAGGAAGGACCGACTAACTGGGTGCGAGAGAGCGAAACGAGACCAAAGGAAAAGAGTAGGAACCGAGAACGCGGCGAGCACGGCGTGAGATTTTCAGATAAAATATCCAATTTAAAGTTTCATCGTAATTTTACGATTCTTGGAAGTAAATTAATAGTATTATCTACTGGCACTTTCTAACCACCCCCGTCAGCCATGCCGGCCCTATCGCAACCACCCCCGCCGCTCTCCACCTAGCGCCAGCGTTAACCTGACCTCCGTGAAGGGAACTTTGAGGAAAATAAGCAGCCTATTACTCATTACTCGCCACGCTTATCGGGAAGGACTCCCGAAGGGTCTTTTTGCCGGCCCTATAACGCGACTTCGACTCTGATATATAAACCGTCCGAGGTATAGCCGGTACGTGGCTACGCGAGTTCGGAGTGTGATATAGACTTAAAAAGTCATTAGCGGCGAAATTGGGAACGAAGAAAATGACTGTATGCCTTATGATTACTGTACGTACCTTATGTAACCGCGCTTTTACTATTGATTTAGATTTAATTTTTATTTGCTAAGTTGAGATGCACAGTTAGAAATGGCATTTTAAAATACAATGGTTTATGGGATGATTGTGTATTAAATATATGACGAGAATTAGTTTTCGATATTTGTTGCATACGCGCTGTAATGTGGTGTGCACGTGGAGAATGGAAGATAAAGTTGACACGAAGTAAAAGCATCAGGCAAGATGGTCTACCTTCTTACAAAGTCATATCGATGGCGAACAATGCTGCAAATATCTATTCCCTTTCTCTATTCCCGTGTTACCCTACTGTAAAATTTTACTGTCAAACTGTCGCGTTCACTTTTAGAAGTTTTTAGATATGCAAAAACCTACTCTGTACATACTCAGACATTTGCTCCACTTTTGCGATGCCACTGCAAACTGGCATGAATGCGGAAACGCGCACCAGCGAAAATTTGAAAGCTTGTGAAAAGCACAGTCGAGTGACAAATGTGGTCTGTTAATCTTAGACATACTAAAACAATATGTACATACACAATATATGGTATAAGTACAGATGTAATATTCGTTAAATTAATTATTAATATATAGAAACGGTAAATCTGTTCGTATTCAGAAAGTTTTATTAATTCTCGTCTGCAGTTACTCATCAAATGACCTAAATTTTGCAGAAACGTGATGTAATTAATAACGCACCATTTGAATCGCGCAGAGATTTGAACAGGTTTTACTAACAATAATGAAATAAGTATACCAACAAATGTGTGATATACAATTATTAATTACATCTCTTCACTCTAACATTATAATTATACGTTTTTCATATCTTGAAAAGCACAATAATTGCGTTAATCAACAATTTCTTAATAAAACAATAAAATTTATTAATTTTCACATAATTTCTTCTTCCGCTGACAGCTGAAATTAGCAATTTCAAGATTTTAATTTTCCCTGTCAGAAAGAAAAAGCAAGAAATGCAAGCAAGAAAACCAGAATAATACTGTATTATCCTGCAGGAAATAGAGCTGCACGATGATATTCATTAGCCAAATACTCACCGATGCATATTTCCTATGCACGAAGCGCATTACGCGCGTCTTACTCGCCCGAGGGAATGCGACTTGGCGAACAACGCCTGGCTGTGACGGTAAGACAATCCGAGTTCTCGGCACGCAGTAGTCGAGGACACGGCATACGTAGGCCCGTCTGACGTATGTGGCTACTACCCCTGCGGAGGGGTGAGGCTGGCAAGCTCCCCGAGCGGAGAAGTCACCGGCAGACCATCTCAACGGCGAATATACGACCCGGATCTGTAATTTTTATCCGCTTCCTTATCCTTGTTCTTATCCCCACCCTCCCGCCGACCATTTCTCTATCCTCTCTTTATGCCAGCACCACGGCGGTTCTATCTCCTCTCGCGTTTCACTCGTCCAATTCCCGTCTCGTTCCCTCGGGAATCTTCTTCCGCTTGGCGGGCTCTCGGCTCTGACAGCTCATTGCTGGATCGATGACGGTCATTAATCGTCGAATTAAGAGTTTCGCGCGCGTCTAGTCGCGCCAACGACCAGCCCGCGGACTTGCAAGGGCCGTCGTGAAAGGGCCGCGCTCGAATATTTTCACGACAACGTCGATCTCGATGTAATTAATAGCGCGCGGTTATCGAACCGCATAATTGAATTGCTTTCCACCGTCTTTGGCTGCATTGAATATTCATTGTCCCCCGCGCATGCATAGAATTTCAAACTAAGTCGGAACGCGGAAGGTATCATCGCATGTCGGCGCATCGCGAGCTTGAGCGATTATGCTTGCATTTTCTTGCATAGAAAATAAAATGGCTCTCGCGTCACGTGGCGACTGTGCCTGGAAATCTCCGTCGAGACCGCCGGATTCGCCTGTCGCGTGACTCGGACGATCTCAGATCGGATTTGCCGATACCGTTTATGCGCCGACCCCCGCTTGACCGACCGACAGAATCACAAAGTACACAAGGAAGGATCTAAAGAGCTCCCCAGCAACCATCACCATAGATAGCCATTTGCTTTACCGGGTGTTCGCGAAAGAGCTATTTTCTATGGCTTAATCTCGATCGTTAGGTTGAAATTAACTTTATCCAATGAATCATTGCGTTTAAATATCGAGTTAATAATATCGAGTTCTTACTCGATTTTGTGTATGTGTGCGAGGGTGTATGCGCGTGTGTGTGCATGAAACGGGTTAATCTTAAAATTAAATTTAAAGCTGCTGAAGGAAATTAATAAGAGTCGATAAAATCAGATCTAAAGATTATGTAATTTTACAGAATATTAATTCTTGTTTCCTCAAAATCTATCACTTATAATTCCGGTGACATAATATCACTGTCTTTAGCAAGTTTTTTGCAGATTTCTAATCTTATGTTATCCCATTCCGTTTTATCGTCTTTTAATTATCGAATAATCCATCACTTAACGATGCAGTTATAATAGATCGTTTATGACGTCTGATACGCTCGGATTACAAGACTGATATATAGCTCGCGATATCTTTGTTTCGTCTCCAAAGCGTATCCTCTGCGGTTCAATAGATCCTAGTCCTGGCAGGACAGACTCGCGCACCGCGTCCTAACGTGCAAGGATCGAAGTGACGAGGACGAGAATATGGTCCTCCGATAAAGCTCCAAGGGTGTGAGCGCGCGATCCAGCATCGTGTAAACGGTGCGCGCGGTTTCCCGATGTATGGAAGCGCTTTAAGGAGAGACGATGCACGCCGCCAACCTTCCCGTGTATATATATCTGGGATGAGAATCTTAATATCCGCTCATAGAACGTCCTAATTGGTTTATTTTAGAGCTGCCAAGGGAATCTGAATTATGGCGTTTTAATGCCGCCCGTGCAACATCGACGACTATCCTCGCAGCCACCCTCTACGCTCCCTTCGCCCTTCTCTCCGCCGCTTTGTCCGCGCCTTCTCCTCTCCTCTCGTCAACCCTCCTCGTCTGTCGTGCGCGAGTCAATTTCGGTCGATAGACACACACGACAGCTGCAACGTTTATACCATGCTGCCGTGCATACCCTTAATATCCGCCTCAACCTGTAATTAAGCTTCCACTTCCCATTAGGCTCGGTTCCGTGGATGCGTTCCCCGCTCCGGAAACCGCCCCCTTTTTTCTCTGGCCCGCGGCGGAAGAGCGGATACTCGCGGATATCCTTCCTGCGATCAGTAAAATTATCTCCCCCGGCGGCTTTCGTCGGATACTTTTAATACGATTCTGTTATCGCTGGATGTCGGTCGATCACGAACTATTCCCGTCATCCGCACGCCAATAATCTGCATATTAAGCCATTAAATGATTGGAGAAATGAAATTTAGTGATTCCCTTATCGCAATTAAGCGATGGATTAATTCGTCGATAACGATATTTATCAGAAAGAATTGTAAATAATTATACAAAGAAGCAGAATGAATGAAAAAAAATCAATTGGAATTACAATTACGAGTAAAAACGAAATTTAGGTCTCTCACTAGCGAAATATATTTCTAAATTATAACCCCGAATCGTGGGATTAAAATAATAGCTCGAGCAAAGTCTGTCTCAGGTGAGACTTATTATTAGTATGAATAGAAATCCTCGAGTGCGAACAGAATTTCTTCGACGTGAGAAATAGCGACCCAGTAAGGTTTCTCGAAGATCTACTTTACAAATTAAAAAGGATGAAGAGTCAGAAAAATATTCTAATATATCGGAAACTGATTCTCATTTATACTAGAACTTGCATTCCTCATGAGATAGTGCATAATTTTATCTTTGTTCGGGAATATCGATAATGTACGTAGCTACGGGATGAGACCGGTATCGTTGGACATATTTTAATTCCGTGTAACACATATACATACATATGCGCTCTTCTCGTTTCTTCAGAGAGAGATATTACGATGTTGGAGCTCGAGTGGGATCATCTTCTCTGTACGCGGCCACGCGCGGGCCCCCTTCGTCGTCATGATATATCATAAGTTCCATTACCCGGCACCGCGTTACATTATCGCGGCACGTTTCAGCTATAAAGGCATCTGTCAGGTGAAATAGCCACGGTCCTCCTCGTCTCCTCGTTCTGTGTACTACGACGGATAAATTGAATTTAACCGCTCGAAGAGAGGAGAACGTGTTGCGACTTTTGAGGGGAGTTCTTTTGCCCGGCGGGAAACTCTCTCGATCTGATGTAATCAGGTCTTCTCGGTGAGTCGGGTCTGATTGATAATACAGTCAAGAAAAGTCCATTACAACCCGAAAATAAAACAGAAGATGCTTTACTTTCCTTGAAAGTAGAATTTTACATCATAAAGATAAATAAAATTCGATTTTACTTCAATTATAATTTTTGTAGCTTTATTTATTATAAATTAGTAATATCGTAGAAGAATTTAAAGTGATTCTGACCATTCGGAGGTGTGCAAACGTCATATCCGCATATACAAGTACAATCCATACATTAATTCAAAGTTTCAAAGTTGATCAATGACGTCTTCGACAAAGCAGTTTAGGAACACCCGTTATGATAACGTCTCCTCCGTGGATATTAAACGTATATTCAGGATGTTTGCTGCAGCTACGAGAAGGCTTCGTGCGCCGTGACTTGGTATTAGAGGTATCTTTCAATATGGGGCCATATGATCTCCCAGCTTCCTTCACCGACTGCCTCTCGCCTCCTCGTGCCTCCAGGCCGTGGGTTCCGCGTCATCCTCTGCCACGTTATTCGCTCGGTATTATGAATTTAGAAATATCATAATATTGGCGACGTGTTTTCAGCGATATTGAATTTCAAACACCGATTTCTATAGCGTCCAGCGCGAAACTATGGAATACTTAACATTCTTGCGACTCCGTATACGCGGCGCGATTTCTCGAGCAACTCGTCTTATGGTAAATGCCGGAAATTACGTGGCTGGTTTCACAGTGTCCTTTGTGTTGGAATTTATTCTTGGCATCGTGCTCGTCCGGGGCCAACAATTTCAGGGTCCGACGCGTGAGAGCTGAATTTCCCAAATTTTCCGCGGGAGATAAGAAAATTATTTCAAGTTTCTTTCAGGAGAGATATATCCGCGAGAAGGGAACGTGAATCCCCTGCGTTATCCTTAGTTTTAGGTCAACCGGTTTTACGTTACAGAATGAATCATCTCCAGAAACGGATTTCCCCGTGCGCGCAAGATCTAGAGTCCCCGACGAGCTGCTGCTATGTCGCTATCGCGATGGCACGCTGTCGCTTTTCGCTACTTCATGAAAACATTTTCTTCTTTCAACATTTTCTTGGTCCATGGAAAAAATGTCTGGCGTCCCTTCTTGCATTTACTTTTTACCCGAGACACTTATACACGGAGATTCAAGAAAGATGCTCTATCGGGACGTCTCTATCTCCCTTTCTTTGGCCAAGTTGGTAACCTGGCATCCGCGATCGACGTCCAATCCTTGAAAAGCAGCACTCTCTTTGAAGCTCCTGGAAAAAGTTGAAAGGCTCTCTCTCCCCTGCCTTCCGCTATTCGAGCTACAGTTCAGTCCCGCGCGTCCTCTTTACAGACGGCACTATCGCTGCTCCTACCCCCCGCGATTCGTCCTCTCTCTTCGAAACCGTCCAGATTAACTTTATATAACTTCGCCCGGAAGCCGCGTGTAAATCAAAGGAACGCAATTAATCGGGTCTTGATTGCAATACTTCCCGGACTTTCAATATCCATTTCAGGCGGCTGCTCGCATCTTGCTCGTCTCACCTGCCGACACGGATTTCTTCTACTCGCTCGAACGTATACGTTATACTTGCAGTTGCTAGGACTATGTAACGTTCTTTTCATCTCTATTGTGATCAGTGCAACAATTTCGACCGTTATCTGTACACACTCTTAAACCATAAAAATTATATCATCGAAAGCAATCGCAATATAATTATAGTTATATGATGAATCCTTTCATTTTCATTGATTACAGTAGTAAAAATCTGCAGACTACATATGAGTTTAAATAAATATTATTTTTATATACATTCTGTTTTTATACGTGAGAAATTATATCTTATATCCGTCTATATGGCCGTATTCTACAACCTCTGCGTAGCAAAAGGGATCAATAATTTCTGAATAATTATAATTATTTATCAAAATTTCCTCATTGAATTACGAGACGCTGTCACTTTGTTATTTTACGTTGTAACTTTGACGTTTCGGCATTCTCAAATAGTCTAGCCATCAGACGTCGCCGTGTCAATTTGCTTGTCGAGATTTGCCAGTCGAGGGCGGGACAAGGGAGCATCTTCCCCGTTGCATTCTGAACAAAGTTCGGCGCGAAGCTGTGAAACCAAACTTCCTTTTCCGCGACGGAAGTTCGACTACCTGGTCGGGCCGGCCGTTGGGTGACAATGAGCCTAAGGTAACCGCAACCGGGGATGGTGTCTCCGCTATTGTTGTCGTTGGTTGCCGGTGGAGTTAGACGGTGCCTGACCTCGGTTTCCGTGATTCACAGAAGTACCTAACCGGGTTCTGCCTTTGAAGACGCCTCTCGCGCGCGCTCTGACTACATAATGAGTCTTTCTACTTACATGGCACCTTCGTTCGTCCTTGCGCGAGTTCCAGCACTTCGTTGCTCCGGCAACCTTTGTGTTCTCCATCTTGCGCTCCTTCTTGATTCGACAAATTCGTATCGAAGTGCCTTCGTCGCCCCTTGCAAGTTACGATCTCGCGAAAGGTATTTAATTTAAGCAGCGAGGCGCGGTTTCGTAACGTTCGGATATGTAAGATCTGCAGTCTCGTGTACTATCTCAAAAGCGCAAGACGAACTCTACGTGAAGAGAAAAATGTAATTAGAAGTTATTTTCTTGAAAAATATTTATAGAAATATCTTTTTCCGAGACGGCGAATTGAAGAGTGATGACATTGTCGTTCAGCAAACGATGTGTACTCTTATTAAATAGATACGTATTGCTAGAAATATATATTACGAAAAAATGTAAGTAAGACAATTGCACGACGCTTCTCACGCTGTATTATTATATATTGTGCAACACCGATATAATTAAGAAAAGTAAGCATCGCGCGCGCAGTCGCAGGTGCGTTTTCCCCAAAGTGCCATCTTGCCGTGGCATTTCAGAGGCGTGGATTCTCATTAAATGAGATTTGGAGTTTAATTATCTTAGAAGAAGGAACGTTCAGCCAAAAAGCCGCAGCCGAGGAAACATATTTTCATATATATATTCATATTTTCTGCTCGAGACGTTCAAAAGAAATCTTAGGAAGCTGTTCGAAATTAAAACGTTGCATCACATTAATAAGACTCTCTTGCTTTCCTTTATAAAAGTTGTTATAATCATCGGTTATTTTATTCTGTTGTCCATTTGTTTGTTCCATAGTCTTCTAGTTGAATTTTAATTATCATTTTAATTATAGAAGAGCTAATTATCATTATAATTTGTTATGTATTATACAACTTTTGCTCGACAAATGATGCGTTCTGCAAAAAAAATACCACGAATATACATTGAATGTTAAATTGCTAATAATTAATTATCACGATTGTGTATATACGTATATTGAATTTTGGCTATCGATTCGACCATAGCCGTGTGCGTATTTCAATGAATGGTTGTAATTACCCGATAATAATAATGCACAGCAAAATTTCTTCGTTAATTCATGGTAATATATTCACAGTGGAAATGTAAACGACCTGCACACTAGTTAGTTTTACGCATGATGCGGAAGCGTATGATAATCATTACAATTGAATTACGATCTGGTATTTTTCATCGTTACATAATTCATATCCCTGCAACTCTCACGATAATCAAGACATTATGTAAAAAACACGAGGTGCCCAACAATCACGATAATCTCGATTAATGTGCTTCGTATCGAATACAATCATTCTGATATGTGTCAAGTCAAAATCAAGTAAAACAAAATAAATGGAATTCTTGCCAGGGGGATATTCTATAACAGGGTAAGGCACCTAAAACAGGCCATCTGAATATCTCGGCTGTTATTGGTGATAGAAAAAAATGTGTCAGACCAAGCTTGCATGGTTTCGAGGGACACATAATTTGTTTTAAATAGTTTTTTATTAGGTGGACGCGTAGAGGTCAACTTCGTTTTTTTAAATGGTATGATATGTTTTTTTACGTACCATCTAGTAGAGCGTTTGAAGATGCGCACATTGATCTACGGGTCAAAATCATTCAAGGTCACTGAAGGCCAACTGCAAGGGAAAATAATTTACTTTATATTGCCTAGAGTTCTCTGCTATTAAAAATACTGTAAACTCAGAAATGAAAAAGTTCTAACCCTTAGAAATTTTTTCTTTTTCCGCGAAGTTCTGAGTTGTTATCATTATTTTTTATATTGCCTAGAGTTCTCTGCTATTGAAAATACCGTAAACTTAGAAATGAAACAGTTCTCAAGTTTAAAATTTTTTTCTTCTCAGAGGAGTTCTGAGTTGATGATATCATTATTTTTTATATTGCCTAGAGTTTTCTGCTATTGAAAATACCATAAACTCAGAAATGAAAAAGTTCTCGAGTTTAAAATTATTTCTTCTCAGAAGAGTTCTGAGTTGATGATATCATTATTTTTTATATTGCCTAGAGTTCCCTGCTATTGAAAATAGCGTAAACTAAGAAATGAAAAAGTTCTAGCACTTAGAAATTTTAGCCTTCAGTAACCTTAAATGATTTTGACCTGTAGATCAATGTGCGCATCTTCAAACGCTCTACTAGATGGTACGTAAAAAAACATATCATACCATTTAAAAAAACGAAGTTGACCTTCATATGACCTCTACGCGTCCACCTAATAAAAAATTATTTAGAACAAATTATGTGTCCCTCGAAACCATGCAAGTTTGGTCTGACACATTTTTTTCTATCACCAATAACAGCCGAGATATTCAGGTGGCCTGTTTTAGGTGCCTCACCCTGTATATTATACTCGCGTAAAAGAGTCACGGTGCGGTCTCGCGCTGCGCGTATACTTGACGCGAGACACTACCGTGTCTCTTGATACCATGCTCCAGGGGATTTTGCTATCAGCGTGTTTGCGCTGTATCGTTAAAAGAAAACGTATAGCTAATATCTCGATCCCATCTCGGCCGGGATTACAATTTGCACCGTTTCCGGCGGAAACGCGGCGCACCCCGCGAAACGCACGGACCTCATAAACGCGCACGTGACGACGGAAAAAGCGGAAGCAGGCGGAGGAGAGCATCGCTCGTGTTCCGCCTTCGTGCCGACTCGAGTCTATCCATCTTTCTTCCCCCTCAGAGGTCTCTCTTTCTGCGCGGCAGCAGGCCGATAGAAAGCAAGAAAGAGGAGAAGGGGAGGAAAAAATCGGATTGTCCGGTTTGTTGGACCGGCAGCGCTGACTCCGCAGGCTCAGCCGGTAATACATCAGGGGTTTACCAACCCCTCAAACGTAAAATACCCATCTACCCCATCCTCTTATGGCAGCCCGCTGTCTCGTCGCTCTCACCCCCCATCGTTGGTGGAATTCTTTCGTACATACGCATATATACCGTACATAACGTCACACTCACGCACACGGATGCATTCGCGTACGGGGGTTGATTGCGAGGAATTCGCGCGCGCGCGCGAACGACAAATATAATGCTTTGCCAAGCGTTTCAGCACCGCGTGCTAATGCGTTCGGCATGATAAGGGAACAAATTTGAAAGTTTTCGGTGCATTGTCCCGCATAGATGGTCCGATCTGTCCGCGTTAGCCCGTACGTAAATCAAGAGGGACGCCCTCGCTTCCGTTCTACGCTATTTCATCCTGGAGGAAACGCGCGCATGGTTGGATCCGCTATTTTGCATACATCCTCTGCGATATATATGCGATATATTGAATGATTAAAATCCGGGAGATAATTCGGTAATTTTGCGTGCAGTGGCTTTTACGTCTCGTGCCATGCATAACCGCGCATCGACGATTCGATAATTATTCCCTAAAGTACATTTATCAATATTCGACTTAGATACGCGCAACCTCGCATATATTCGCAAATATGCCTCTTGCAATCCGTTTAGCAACAAGACTAATTAAATGATTTGTAGGAAAGAGCGCGGTGCAATTTCCAGAGTAGGGATCAGCGGGCACGTTTCGCCTGCCGAGCGCTTAAGCTATCAAAGCGAGGCTGGATCCCCGAAGCGGTTTTCGGCGCAGCAATGGATAGAGGAAAACGAGGTTTACGCAAAACGGATTCATGCATTTCCACTTGATGGCATCTCGATCTTACGGAACAAAAACGTCATTGTTTCTCGCTCGACGTTTGCGAGACGAAGATTACTGCGTTATGTGCGGCAGAGATATTACGTAACGGATTATTCCAAATAAAATGAATGAAAAACCCAAAAATCTGTATATTTGCATTACACCGGATATTTTAATTCGTCGTTAACAACTCGCATAGCGTAGCGTGGACAATAAAATAAAATTTTATTAAACCTTGTTTTTTGTGGACAATCTTTTTCCATTTTAATCACTTGATATCGCGCGTACAAACTCCTGCACCGTGATCGGTTTATATTCTATCCGATACATATTTTGGTGACTTTTTATAACTCGGGGAAACAGATTTGTCACGAGCATGCCGTTTGTTCAACTATTTGTCTGTCGGTAACCAACACGGTCGACGTAAATGTCAAGTATTACGATAAAATACTACGTTTGCAATAAAACTAGAAAGTTAACGTCGTCGTATACCATCACCAAATACGAACGTTCAATCGTTTTTGCGACAGACAGGAGGAGATTGTTTTTTAGATACTTGCCAAACGATATGCAACGGAAATATTTTATGTCGCTGCGCAATGTCGCATGTCGTGAACAGATATGGAGGTGTTTTATTTTTCTCTGAATATATTTCGTATGTATCAATATATCTCAATATCTGAATAATTAAATAATTTGTTAATCCATTAATACATTCTATTTTATTTATTTATTAATCCATTAGTACATTCTATTTTATTCTTTATTTTAAATCCTAATTTTATTCTAGGACTTTGCTTTTTCTTTTCGACATCATTCTTTATATCTTGGTATCATTTCTTTATTTCTGGAGTTTCATTGCGCTCTTTTTCATCTTTTCGTATTCACGTTCAATGCTTTCCCAGCTTCCAACTTGTGATACAACTGTATAACAATTATGCAATTTCTACATCATGCATGCTAGGTTTCTCCGGAAAATAATAAAATGTTATAATGTTCTTTCCTCTCGTTTTTTTCATTCTTTCTTACACGTTCTCTCGTATTTTGCATCTCCATAAAAACGCCGAAGCCGGTCAGCTTGCTCGCGTGGGGACGAAGAGGGATGTTAAAGGAAAGTTCAGGAAAAGAGAGAGAAGATGCGGGCTTTCATTTTTCGATGGCGTTTCCGACAGGGGATAGGCGCAAATGTACGTGTCATAGGTAAGGGCTTGATTTCTAAAAGCGGACGTCGCAGGTTCCTGTCGTGAGATATGTGGGCGAGCTCGTGAGTTCGAAAGATTCGCACACAGGCTTCCTGCCGCTGCTGCTGCTGCATCTTTTGCCTCTTTCGTATTCTCTCACGGAATTAAGAGTCCCCGATAGAAAACGGTTTGAGACGACGTCAAGCTCGACCATTTCGATTCATCCTGCGAGGAACGCGTGATGTGCAAAGGAATGCGTTGGACACGTTCCGACAGAGATTGTCCTGTTATTCCTAAGGGATGGATGAGCATTATCGTTGAAAGCAGTTTGAAAGAAGCACTGCACATTCTGTCACTTTTGTAGTTTCAAAGATCTGAGTTGTCAACAACGCCCGTTTCTGAATCGGGCGTTATTTAAAGTCTTCCTTAAACTAACAATTCCGCTTGCTTTTCCCAAAAAACCGAACATATATATGAATTAAAAATAAATTGAAATATTAATATGTTTGTGTACGAGCATTAAATTATGTAAATAAAATAGGAAGAGATAGTCTTTTTATGTAAAAGTTGCATGCAGTATTGCAAATGATCAAGACAATTTGTTGATAGATTGAAGAAATATGTATGCGTATACTTTTCTGCGACTAAACAAAAACATCCTTTTATAGCACGTATCGAACCGAAGCAAATCAAGATAAAAAAGTTGCAGATAAATCTCAAGCGATCGAAATTACATACTCGATATATTCTTCAGCGCAAAATAGTAATCAGATCAAAAGTTTCTCACTTGTCTAATGTAGAACGTGATCTCCGAAAGTGAGTAAATTACGTTCTGGGAATTAGTCTTAATGCAATATCGCAGACGGTAATCGCAAGCATAAAAAACACGTGAGCCAGACATATTACTAAAAATCTATAGAAAAGGGTAAGTAATCAAATACACGTCACAATTTCAGCAGTTTAAATCAGTACATTATACACACAAACACAACACACACACACACACACACACATTAGAGTTAATTTAATCATATCTTTTCGTATTTCTTCAACATATCGTATCTATCGTATTTTTTAAATGTGTATTCAATTTTATTTAAATATAACGAAAAAATTGCTTTAAACATTTATAAGGCATTTTCGAAGAGATATTGACAACAATAAGAATTTTCCTGCGACGCTCTCGTCAACGTCAACGGCATTCTTAAAATATTCAAGCGGGTGAATTACGTTTGCAGGAACATGTTGTCAATTTTGTTTATTCATATTGAATTAGCGACATTTCCGCTGAAATTCTCATGAAACTTGCAACGTATTCTTCAAGCGTATATCGACGGAAAAAAAATTCCCGTGCACGAAGTTTCCCGTTGAAATGGCTCGGCTCGGCTTCGAGGGCAGAGCGTGCTAAAGAAAGTACGCCGAAATCACTCGATATCCATAAAATATATCGTAAGCTAAACGCGTCACCGGCCAATCTTCCTCGACACGGAGTTCCGGGCGAAATTTCGCGGAAAGGTTTGAAAGTGGAGGGAAATCGACGGCGCTCATGAGATAAATCCGTGAAGCAGCCCGTTGTCGTCGTCGTCGTCGTCGTCGTCGCGTCGTCGTCGTCGTCTTTCCGCTCTCGAACGTCTTTTGTCTCCGGCGGCATTGATTGAAGTTTGTCTTCCGTCAGAGGAGATCGTCGCGCGCCACTTCCGCCGTCGGAGAGGCCGTTATTCTATTACGCGCGTCGCGTGTCAGGCGTCAAATAAAGGGTAAATAAAAAAAGAATGCGGGTGAAGCGGGTGTCGAAGACCCGTCGAAGGGAGTCGGGAGAAAGAGAGAGAGAGAGAGAACAAGATAGAAAAGAGATGAAGGGCGCAGATGCACTTTTCTATCGAGGCGACGACGTCGTGGAGAACACCACGGCTCGCGCGTGCCGATCTTTATGAAGGGAGATATGCACCCGACGAGAAATTTTGTCATCGACGATTTCGCGAGCGGGGAAACGGAAGTGACGTGGAAGCGCGCGGGAATCGACGTCGGATTAATTGCAGTTGGCGAACTGGCGAAGCTCTCGCGCGTTACACGTCGGCACAATTGAAACGTAACACAGATCGAATGATGACGGGTAAACAGCGCGGACGCGTTTGCGAAATGGTGGCGAGCGTTTCCGGAGCGAGCCGCGGCGAGGATGCGGCGTTATCGTATTGGCCGGGACACTTCTCGGTCCCCGGGGAAACGCTTTTTAAATAAACTGATAAATATTTGCGCCGCTGTAATCACGAGCGAAGCGCCGGGCCGCGCGGCGTATTAGCGAAAAGCGCCGTCGTTCCGCACGTCGCATGCAATGCGACAGCCGATTACGGGAGCAACGCGCGCGCCGACAGGTCGCGGCCGTGGTCGCAACCCGGCCATTAAATCAAAAGCCATTAAACTAATCAACATTACAGCGCTTTAGTAATGCTTTGCGCGCGTTACCGGTCACCGGGAATTTCCGGGCACCCGGTACGCGAATTTGCGTCATTGTCGTCCATGCGTATACCTGTCCCGATTGGGAGCGCCATTTGAGATTGTCCTCCAAATCCATCCAGCAAATCGTAACATGAGCGAAGATTTTATCACGTTATCTCGAACGCAATTACGCAAATCCGGGCGGAATCAAATTTGACGCCCGTGCCGTTTTTTTCAAAGAACTCATTCACGACCGCGCGAGAGCTTACTCCAAGTAAATCTCGGTACACGCAGACTCCGAGTGGGCGTCACGAGGAGCCCTCCTGCTCGACTTTCTAAGAGCTCGCACTTACGCCGTGAAAGCTTCCGCGCTTTTATCTATCCCATTTTTATCCTTCCGCCGAACACCTTCGATTCGCATCAGCCGCGACGCTTGTAGTATTTATCAGAAATTGTTGCGACGGCGACATTGTCACGGGGTTGTCCCTCCTTTCCTCTCTTTGCGGTCCCTCGGGCCAACTTGGAGAAGCCCTTTGCGGCACTTGGCGTTACTAAAGGTAGCAGCGATGTCAGAAGAGCAAAAAAAGTAAAGCTATCTTAATATATTAGAGACATTTCATGTAATATCAGCGCAAAATTTAATAAGATTAAAATAAATGGACGTGTGTTATTGTAAAATTCATATCTGCAAGGCTACGATTTTAATTAATACTTTTTTTCAATTATTTAAATCTTATTTAAATATAACGTAAGATATACATTACCAGTCGTTAATTATTTCATATCGCGCATATGAAAATAACATGTGATAATAAAATAATATTTTACTCATCTCGTATCGAAAACTTAATATTTAAAATTAGGTATAGTATCATATTATTACTTTAATTTTAATAAATGGCTCTTGTCTGATTCTAACTAGTACAAATTGGTGTGCAATATTGTCACTATCTTCTTTCCTCTCTTTCTCAATTTTTGTATCTAACGCTTCCACATATCTACTTTTCGATTCTTCGCGAGATCAATTAATTGCATAGGGATTAAAATAAATTAGCAAATTAAAGTGGATATCGACTTCTACGTAGGCGTTACATTGGAGGGAGATAATTTACGGAAGCGCGCCTACCCCCGAGGAATCTTCCGAGGCGTCTTTCAACATCTTCGTGCAGCGTCACGCGTTTCAAAGCCTTAACAAATCTAATTCCGTCCCACGAAACAGCTTTCCGCGTAGCCGCGCCACTTCCATCCACCTTTCCGCCGCGCCAGCCGCGAAATCATCCCTTACCCTATATATACCTATATACCCATCGGCGGTGCCAAGATTTCAAAGCATTGATAAAGAAGACTCTATTCACGCCCGCTCACGACGTTGGATGCGCGGGCGCGTAAGGGGGCACCCGCCGGAGGGGAGAGACGCGGCAAGCTGGAAAGGCGATCTACCAGCGGATCGAGGATGGTCTGAGGGGGCGGTACGCCCTCGGAGGGCACAAAGAGCCGCGAGGATACCTGGGGGTAGATTCTAATGATGGCGCGCGCGGTGCCCCACGGCAAATATCTTCGCCGATAGCTGCGAAGGTGGGTGTAACCTTTCTCTCTCTTATAGCCGGTCTGCAAGGCCCTCTTGCACCCCTTCTCTGTTCCCGGTTCTTATTCAGCGTTATCCTTACGCCTCCTCTCTTTCTCTGTCTCTCCTCAATTCTTTCTTTCGCTCTCGCAAACACGAAAGCCGATAACGGAGTGGAACTCCGGCGAACGAGTAATACGGTATTCACGGCCATTATTATTTTTGCAAGTTATCTCGACCCGCGGCGGCTTCGTATCTCCCGTTCTGTCGTGGCGCCACTCCCACCCCCAGCCACCCCCGTCAGCCTCTCTCTCTCTCTCTCTTTCTTTTTCTATTCGCGCACTTCTTTTTCTATTTTTGTTCGGATGATTTCCTTGAACGTTTTCATACGTATTTCCTTAAACGCTTCGCCCACAATTTTGAGGCCAGCTCGGTCCGTCGTAAATTCGTTAAAATCACGAGAAGCATAATTTCTCATAGATTCAACTGACGAGAGTTACCTTCCACCATAGTATTATTCATTGTCAAGTTCCTGAAGTTTCCTTGGTCAGAGTAATTTTTTGATTTATCGCCGACTCTGCGCGTTATCAGATGATGGTGGAACCTCCGCTTTTCTAATTGCGATTCCGGCTAAGCAATTCCCGAGGTGAAAATTAAAAATCGTGTCACGGGCATCGATTTCTATCGCGAGTAATACGGCGCATACGAAATGCGACGAGATCACCCGTCGAGATCTCTGCACTCTGCGTCGACAAACACGGCACGCATGTTGGCGCTATATTGAGTTACTACATTTTATGAACCGTAGCATAGCGGACGGTAATTGGACCGGACGTTACAGTGTTTGACGCTGGTTATTGTCATGTTTCGCCGCAACGCGAATGGACGGTCGGCTACGCGCATTTCCCATTAAATTCCACCGTGAACGCGTACGTCCACGGGACTTCCGGTGTCGGACAAAAATGATGGAATAACGGAAAATGGCGGCTGGGTTCTCGATTAATTACTCGACGTCTCTTTTGTTTCCGCATTTTGCCAGCACATTCGCGCATCTTGTCCTTCTGTCTATCCCTGTCTTTCCCTCTTGTCTATTTTCTCGTCGGTTTATTTGCTATTTTTGTATTCTAGCCGTAGCCGATCCGTCACTCGCGAGGAAGGACCCAGCTATTTTCGCTCGTTATTTTTGTTCACGTGCTAGACACCGATAGCGCCCGTACGCCCGTCGCGTTTGCGTTAATTGAGCTCTTTTGACGTGCTCGCCGAATAAATTGGCCATGTGTTCGCGTATCGTACGCGCGCGGCGTTGAGATTCGGCCAAACAATCATATTCGAGACACCGCTTCGATCTGCGGGACATTCGCCGAGCGGAAAGCGATCCGTTGGCTCGCAGCGGGCGCGTATTTTTCAGTCTAAAAACGACCATTTTCCACAAGTTACATTCTAGATTCCCGTCCTAGATTCCTATGAAATTTTCAGCGTCAAATATTATTACTTTTTATTAGTCCGCGACACAGAAAAGTGCGCATAAATTTTTGAAAATTTAAATTCATGGAATAAAAAATACTAGAAGAGAATCAGTTTTTGTGACTTTTAATCAACTAAAATGAAGAACAATTCTCTGTCACATAATAAAAAAGCGAATATCCGAATTGTCAGATGAGACATTTATTAAATCAAGATTAGATTACATTAATGCTTATTTCAATATGCAGTTATTGCACTGTTTGGCAAGTGAAAAAGGAAGTTTCTCATGTATCACGTCGAAAGAAGATATAGCAAAGTTATCTGTCATGTCGAGACAGGTTGGACGTCTTCCGTTGTCTTTCAAGTTGAATCGGGGGTGAAATTTGAAAGTTTAGACGTCATCTCTCGGCTCGCGCGAATCCGGGGATGCATTTCGCCCGCGCTCTCGTTGAGGGATTAGCACTTAAAGGATTAGGCGGTTTCTCCACTACGTAGCGCGGGACGCGATGGTCGAAAAGAGTCAGTCACGTGGCCGTACGTGCACGAGGGTGGTCGAGAGGACCCCTACTTGTGCCAAGGCACCGGAGTATGGCGAAGGTAAGTATTCCGGGGTGTTTAGTATTCCACCGCCATTTGATTCCTCGGCTTCGGTACGTGGGCCGCATTGTTTTCGAGTCTGACATCTCACTAAGGCGAATAAGGGAGGGTCGAGTTTCGTGGGAATTCGCACAAGGAATATTGTGGTAGCGTGCGGCCACCACTAGAGCCGTTTCTCTCTCTCTCCATTGCTCTGCACCTGTTTCTCTGTCTTGCTTCCTCTCTCTCCTCCTCTCTCGTGCATCAACGAAGCTTTTTCTCGTTTGCCTCCTGGCCGTTCCCGTTGCTTTATATTCCCGCTACCGGGATACGTTGTTTTAATCGCTCCCCAATTTTGTATGTATCGAAGTTGGCTTGATGCATAAGTAATGGAGGTAGAGCTTTCGTGCGCCGAGTTTTAAACACCGGCTCACGTGATCCCGGCGTTACATAAGATTTCCTTCGCATGATAGCATCCCTTCATGCGTTAAACAATTTTACATTACTCTTTAATTGAACCTGTAATATCCATCGATGAATCAAGTCACGTGACAATAGACACGAGAGGCTTTATTGAAATAAATGAATCAATGAAATTTATACGGATTCGCTGAAAGGTATCATGTTAATTAGTCGTGTAAGTCTTCATAGTATCTCATTACTTATGTATCGATCCAATAATTACGTAGACAGTAACACGATTGTGGCAGACTGATACAAATGCAGTTTCCGCGCCCAAGTAGCGATCAACCTTCGCAACAGGGAAATCCTTTGTGATTTATCGAGGGATATGATTGTCAAGTGCGCTAAAATGAAACTTGGCAACTGAGATATACTAGATATATCTCAGGCGGATGCCTGAGATATAGATCCGCATTTTAATATCTATAAGTGTATCTGTAAAGTAGTATCTGTAAAGTGTGGAAATTATTAGTGGCTCAAGTTGGAGAGATCAGATTATCTCTGAAAAAGTTGCCATTAACTTCAACTTAACTAAGCTAGTAATAGTGTTAATAAAATTCCTCGAAATTTCGAGTTATATTCCAGCTCTCAAATTTGCGGGCGTAACTTTGGAACTTACGTAATTCAGAATAAATACGTTACTTTAATGATTATATTACTACTGCGGGAAGCAAATTATTAATTCTGTTTTTCTATCAATTAGACTGAATTAACTCATCTACATTTTTAGTCAAAAAAAGAAAAGGAGAGAACGAGAGCGAGTGATTTAAACTCCCCCGTTATTTCCATTTATTGGAATAATATTGCCGAGAGCAGAATCTGAAAATATAATTCATTACCGCCACTTTATTGCGACTGCTTTTCATTTAAATGCCTTCGCACCCGAAATTGTCAACATCCATTATATTAATTCTAGAAATATATAAGGACCACTTTGCCAAGACATTAGCGCAAACCAAGCATGAGAACCGCGGACGCTAAATCTTACCGCGTACCTACGTGCCATCTTTCCGCAGCCACCCCTTTCGCCGCCCTCCCTTACGTAAACCGCAATCCCGCGTTGTAACTACGGGGCACACACACCTACATTTGTTTCATGCATATCTATCGACACAGGGACATCGCACAAATACCAGCGCACGTATATGTGCAACCTCTCGCCGCGGCTGGTTTTGCTCGTAAACTTGTCGCGCCAACCACGACTCGATGATCCTGCGATCTCCCGTTTCTGGGTTTCCTTGCCGATTAAGCGCGAGATTACCTTCTCCGGCCGAACGATCCAATCCCCCAGGGGTAGTATCTGACCTTTTAATCTTCGATGCGCGATGTTTTCCCCCGGATCGGTCATTTCGCATCCTCCGCCGCAACAAACGATCGAAGTTACGTTGCCCGGCTACAAAAGACCGATGTTACAATTATAACGAGAACTAGTCGCGAGCGAAGTTATCGCAATTATCGTGCCCCGCGAGATTTATATACTCTTATAATACCATCTTTGCCGGCGTCTTGGTTTGATATCGGCGAAATAACCGGATCGCATGCGGAGAGTGAAAAACATGTTTTTCTGCTTGGCCGTCTTCCTTGTCATTGGAAAAATCATCATGGAGGGCAGGCATACGGAAGCCGGTTTCTTTGCGGAGAGCAATCTCGAAAAACATCCTGTCCTTTTCTCATCCCTCTCTCGTCTAGTGGCGTAAACACGCTTAGTGCGGTGGGCGGTGGCGGATCTCGCGGATATCCCTCGGTCGCCGCGAAGACTGCGGCGACTTTCGACACTCGCGCGGGGATTCGCGATAGTCGCCGCTTTCTCGACGATCGCGTACGTGGCTAAGAACGGGGACAAATAAATGATGGTCGAAGAGAAGCTTGGATGATCCACTTGGAAAGTTTGCATCACGCTTTCACGACGAATCACGCGCCGTGGTGCCCGCAACCGACTCGCTCGTGCCTCGCCGCGACTTCCTGCGAGTCCTTTGACGCGCGAAACTTCCGGAACTTACTTGTTGTCCGAATTTTCCGAACTGTTTTCGATCCGTTCGGCGCCGATTCCGGAAACGCGATTCCGCAGCGATACGCGGGTAGGGGGTTGGAATATCCGCCGTCGCGTACGAAAAAGAGAAAAAAAGAGAGAACGAGAGAGAGAATCAACGAGCCCGCGAGCGAACATGGTCACGTACACGGAATATTTCCTTTCGGCGACGTGGAAATTCGGGTAAACAGATTCTTCGACCGGAATTCACAATCGATCGGTGCAGGTGGGTCGCACACACCCGTCGACCCCAACATCCATCCCTAAACTGCTGTCTAAGAGGTCAAGGGTTGATGCAGAGCTGACGTGAGTCATCTTTCTGCGTAGAAAAAATTAAAAATGAAAACAATACACGCGTTTGATGTGTTTATGCATAACTGTACATGATTATTTATTAATAGTGTGATTTAATGTATACTCGTACCTATTTTTCATTAAAATTGATAGCATTAAATTTAATATGAGGAATAACAAAAGTGAAGTATTATTAATTGTAATAACAAAAGCGAGGTATTATTAATTGTGATAGTTAGATTATAGCTTCCGTATTTTAATATTAAGTAACACAAGCGACACATCATTTTCGATATTTCAAGTATTGAAATTTTAATGTTAAATAATATAAGCATTATTAGTCGGTTTGCTGGCTTGAAATATTAATGAAACAAATGACGTGAAATGATGTGAAATGATATAAAGTGGAAACAAATGTTTCATTATACACTGTAAATGTGAAAGAGAAAGCAAATTTAATTCATGTTGAAAAAATAATTACAAGAATATTCGTATCTCGCAAAATTTCTTTTATATAGTCTTACTTTCTTGTATAAATATCAATAATAAAACAAATAATTTAATATAATGATTACAAATTCAATAGCATACGTGACGTTTCATCTCATCTCTCTAAAGAGGAATTTTCTCGAAATGTTATAAATTATTTTTCCATTTCCTTTTTTCTCTCTCCATTGTGTTAAGGTCGAATGAGCTCGCCGGTGCGATCCATCATGTAGTCCGTGCGAGATTTTGTTTTGTCAGGAACGACGGTGACCACCATCGCGCTGAACGCGTCTAGACCGCGGGATGAAGTCGAAGAGGTAACGTCGACGAAAATTTCGCAGAGTTTCGCGGGGGGATTGCAACGAGTGTGTGATGCACCGAGTGACGCGCTCGGCGTGGAATCCCGAGGGGTTGGAGGAGCGGACGGGCGCAACCCCCGAGGTCGGTAGTCCGGTTGGCGCCAGTTACAGCGGGATGCAGACAGGAAGACGCCGCGCGTCGTAACTGTTGGCGCCAGAGATGCTCCTCGACGACGAGACGACTTCGCCGTTCTGTCTTCCTCGCTCCTCTCCGACGGACGACGATCCTGCCACGATCTTTTCTCGCCGTCGGCATGTCGCCTCCTCGTCCTCGAGGGTGTCCCTGACGGTACAGTCGCCCACAAAAGAGCCGATTATCGGAAATTGGATTTCGGGCGTCGTTCGACCACCGTCGCGCTGCGTCTGGTAAATTAATTAGTGTGGTTGACAAGTGGGTCACAGCTGATGTCCGGAATGTCGATGGATATTGCTATCAATTATGTGTGATAATATATATCTATATATAATATATCTATATACAATAATGTATATATCTCTTTTTAGACCGATGTATATGGCGGAGATAATTATCGAATTTCTATGTTAGATTATGTAGATTAAATTCTATGTTAGCGTGTTGTTACTAAATAAATTGAATATAAAGTTATTATTGCTAGTAATAGGTAACTTTTAAAATATTTTGTGGATTCTGCATGTGTAATGATGTGTGAAAAAGAAATAAATGCAAGCGAAAAAAGGAAGATTTTTCATCGATTGTAACACGATGGATCGCGCGATCGATCGTTCGCGAATATTTATTTTATGTAACTGTCGGTTTGCATATTCGGCAGCCTCGGTTAGCAAAATGTAAATGCGAGCCACTAACTTCGCGCATGAAGTAACTTTTCATAATAGCTTCGCGTATCCCTTGGGCCCTTATTTGCGTTGGCTTCTATCGCGACGATGACAGAAGCCGTTACTTATACACTAATTTTCATTTTAAAGGCGACTTTAACGTATGCATTTCATATTACGCATCATGTAAATAGTATGCATTAAGTTGGTTTTAAATTTAGAGTGACTGAGCGGGGGATGGGGGTCTTATCTTGTAATACCTCGCGTAATTGCCATCGCTCTTGTAACGCTCCTGATAACTAACGAATAAATATGCAATATGCATTTCTATAAATATGTTAATACACCGGCTAGTTCATCAGTGAGTTCATTTATTATTTGTTATACGTAACATGAAAGAAATTTCCAGAAGAAGCAATTGCGAATAATTCTTCTTGCATATAGCACTTTAGTTAGCTTAAACATTTATTACCATCTGGTAGCAGCGTATTTACTACAAACTACCTTTGACAAATAGATCCTTGAAAGCGTAGCTACGGTGCGCTGAGCATTCGAAAAAGATCGAGTGGAAAAGGAGGAAGCACATCGTAAACGTGGCGCCAGATACTTTATACCTACCCTCTTATATTCTGCGTAGCGGGTTACCGGCCATGTACAGTCTATAACAGAAATTCCAGTACTATTACCGTAGTATCCGAGTATCCCAACTGGATACCGACGATCCGATCATAGGAGGAAGGGTGCGCGCAATCCCCCATTTTATCCGCTTTGTTTCTGCGCCGCGCCATACACCCTCGTGCACCTTGTATCCGCCCGGTTCCGACTCTTCCCTTTTTCATATCTTATCCTCGTGGCATCACGCGAGCGATACGAATGACGCGATTGACCCGACATAAACGAACAAGCGAAAAAGTTGCAAAACAGATCACAGCCCCTTCCAAAATACATGCACGCTTCGATCAAGTTACGCGAAATGTAATTATCCGTTCGCGACTGGATTGCATTGCCTCGTTGGGGATTCCGGTGCACTTTTTGATTCAACAATCTCCCGCAATTCTCCCATGCTCTCCCCATGCATGCGCCGCCCTCCTCGCAACCCTCCACGCCGCGTATCTATCTTCCGTGCCGGGCGCCGTCCTTTCTTTTTGACGTTGCCCGACTCTTCGCTACTGGTAAAACATGCATACATTTCCGACGGTTTTAAACTAGCGGCCGGCCGCCGTATCGCCGGACGGATATTTCTGAATTATGAACGGTGCACCGTTGAATCATGCATACGGGGACTTTTGCGGGGGATCTTAACGCGAGCACGATTGTTTTATGTGAAACATCGTGCGGCGAACATGCACCAGCAGAGCGTATCTCTGCGCCGTGTTCTCTCTTTCACCTTTACCCTTTGTGCCTCGATACTTGCGTTATTCGTTTTTGCCGATCTGTTTATAGCCAGGAAAGTTGATACAGCTAAGCAAAAATCAATTAACGTCGTTCGCCGCTATACATAAGGTCCCGGATGTTTTATTTCATCGACGTAGCTGCGCTTTGAAAGCTTATCACGCAATGCACTAATTGGAAATATATCTGTAAAAATATAGAGAAATATTTCTATTGAGCTTTACAGTGTGTCATTGATCAGTTTTTGAACTTATGGCCGACGCTTGTTTTATTTTCGCATTATTTATAGCAAACGGCTATATATAGAATTATAAAAATCATGCTTGATTAAAAGCACGATAACCGCGTTCTACTTCTATGCGCATTTACGGCGCGCATAAACGGGCGCGATGAATTTTTCCACGGACGTAAATTTAGAATTTTGCAGAGTAGCGCCGCGCTACTTGCATTACACAGTTCTCACGTCGTCCAACTTGGATGAGCCCGCTGATACTTGCTCGTCTGCCTCGTTACAATTTTCAAAAGCAACTTGATGGTTTCCGCGTAACCACACACGTTACCCAGCTGAATCTGACGTACACAATTAATACCCTCTTGAATGTTAATTTGACCCGACGTCGCCCATAAAAACCCTGATGCGAGGTACTGAAAGAGACTATATTTTTTAGTGCATTATATTTTTATTCGATATATCTGGTGTACTGGATGTCTGGTATGTTAAGTTTTTGAAGCAGCAAAGGCGTAAAATATTACCGGTGACAAAACGTGACATTAACAGCGAGCAAACATTTTTCGTTGTACAATTAAACGCGATAGTGCCGCTTGATTATCATTCCGGAAACGTGACTTTTTGGATTTTTCAAACTGCGGCCGGGACAAAAGAACGAGAACGTCAGTGTGTGTGCGTATTAGAGTGATGAGGCAGAAAAGCGAGAGAGAGAGAGAAGAAAAACGCGGATAGAAAGAGGAAACAAGAGAGAGTAAAGGGGAACAGGTAACGAGGGTTAAAGTGCGAGTACTCGTCAATTATGAAACGTTTCTCTCCATCGGGGGAAAATTGCGTCCTATTAAGGAAAGTACTACGTGTCCGAGTGAAATTTTCGGCCGGCCGCGCCGCCATTGCGAAGGATAAAAACACTGGGGGTCGTACAATGGCCGCGGAATAAATCGCCGCCTCGCACGCAGAGGGACAAAGCGATACCTTAACGGCATTAATAAAATTATTATCCCCGGCCAGGCAAATAGGTCACGTGAGGGCGAAAACTACAAGCGATTTATCGTGCGCCCCTGCCGAGAGGGTAGCCCCGCATTGTACAAACACAATAAGGACACGCCTGTCTCTAGTACCTGACGTGATTTTCGTTTTTGCTTCATTACGGGTTCATTATCGTAATAGCGAAATTGTGTTCTGAACTCGTATTCTCCACTCAAATGAGTAAGGGAGAGAGAGACAAAGAGGGAAAGAGAGAGAAGGGAACAAGGTTCTTCGTTTGCGCGGTTAAAATTTTATTTATCTCATTTATAAATAATTCTTCTCACTACACCCAGAAAACACACCCGGAAACAACGGGATCTCGAAGGGTATGCGGCAGGAACGGATCTAAAAATCAATTTCTTTGACGGAGAATTGTGATTTATAATACATGCAAACGCAAGAAACATCAGAGTATGACCGAATGTGAGACTATGCAGGTAGATAAACACGTTTTACTGCACCGCTGCATCCGTGTGATCGCGTTTCTCATACGTGCACCCTAAAACTTTCACCCTGGGATTGTCGCTTGCCGATCCGAGAGACACCATCCTGTATTATGCGTTTCTCCATCTCCCGCAAGAATATTTCATCTCGATCCGTTGATGGCCGCTCCCGGGAAAGTTCGCCGTTGCTTTTTCACGCGCGAAACTTGTCGCGCGGGCACATACTGCTTTATGCGAAATTGATGAACCAAGGAACAAGTATTTTACAACCCAGTAGGGGTGGAACGCGCGTCCAAGTCGCGCGAGTCGTCGTGACGGCGGACGCGACTACGTGCAGAAATATATCACGCTGCTCGTCGGACGCAGGGCCGAGAAGAACGTTAAGCATGTATCTCGCGAGTTTTTGTTCGTCAACTGAGGGGGTAAGTTCCGCGATGCGTACCCTCCGCGAGTAGGTAATGACGTGCGCCAAGAAAAAATCGCATCGGCGCGACTCGTGTATAAATTAACGGCACTCGCGACCTCATCGTAGTTCCACGCGGTGCGTTACGTATCTCTGCGATATCGAAAATTCATTTTGCCGTGCGGACCGGCACGCTTACCTCTCGCAATTTCCGCAATTGCCGAAATCACCGGGAAGAAAAGAAAGTCACCACCTGACATCCCGTCCCGGTTTGCATCGTTGATTCTATCCGATGTATTTCGAATGTCCTCCTGAGAATTATTCGTTCGCGTCGCAACGCTATCCCGGTCCGAGTCGGCGGGAAATCTGCCACGGTACTTCCGGCAGACTCGATTAGCGAGTGGCTTTAAAAGTAATTTTGAATTATCCGCTGGTACACGCGCGCGCAAATGCGCCTCGCGCGGTCAACCGGCGATAAGGGAACTTCGACCATCGAGTAGCCCGAGCTTTAGGATCTTTTTCAGGAAGGAAAAGCTGCGCCGGTTCGTAAAAGTGGCTCCGAGCTCAGGCGCTTTCCAATGACACAGGTCGTCCCGCTTCGGCAAGCAGCGAAGTGTGATAACACCATGAAACTTTTACGGGTAAATAAAGACCAATACACGAAACAACGCGGCCATCGTAAAATTTTTACGGGCCGGCGGGGGCGTTTCGCTTCCTTTTTTTTCTCTTCTTCATGAACTCCCTTAGTCGCGGAAAAATATCTCGGCGTTCCAATATTCCGAGAAGCCAGACCCGCAATCGCGCCTGTTGTTGCACTTTTTTTTATTGTCCTGTCTTTTTCGTTCAATAAATGGCTTTACGGTTGCGGGCGTTATTACACTTCATCAAGGAGTCCTGATTTCTCTCGATTTCCGCTGCGACAATATATTTCTTGGCTGCTCCGTGCAGAATTTATTATATAGACTTGTATGACGCCTTAGAAGCGTATTTTCCTAACAAGAACACAATTACATTACGGTATAGCATAGAAATACGATTATTACCCCAGCTAATGATGTTTGCTAGGAAAATATTGAGGGCAATATTGAGAGTAGGAATATTGAAAGAATTTTATATACACGACGATTTATTAAGTGTATTTATCAGATGAAAATGGATTATACATACATATAGTAACACGAAAATGTCTCTAGCTGTGCTGAACATAAGTACATATAATTTTCCTTCTTAAGTTGCCGTCTATAATCATATCCTGCTGTAAATTTCCGTAAAGTCAAGATTGGCTCGAGTGGTTGAGTTATCGACAAGTTTCGCGAGCTTAATGCAAACCTTGCGCAACCCCCTTGTGTTACTATCTCTGCATTGGCACGCAATTTAATACCGGAAATCGAAGGATTAAACCGCGAAAGAGCGAGTAGACGAGGAAATCTTATTTTTTGATCGATCGAGGAGATTCGGCGGGAGAGCGAGTTTCCGCAAGCGAGCCCTGCGAAACATTGCCGTGCATCACTAGTTTGTATCACGCAATCACGCGGGACTCAACGGCGCCAAGAGTCTGTATAATAAACTAGTAGAGCGCGCGCTATTTCGATCGTTTCGGAGGACGGGGAGGTCTAGACACAAAAGCAGCATTCTCGTACAAGAAAACGACGTATACACGAGACAGGAAGAAAGGGTGGCGGCGCAGGGTGGACCGCCGTTGCTGCCCGGAGCGCGGCGGAGAAAGGGTGAAGCAAGGGCGCGCGAATTGCCACCCCGGAACGCTCCCCGAACTCACAATAAAACTCCATCGATTTTCACTTAGAGAAAACTCGGGCACTCGCTTTTACATTTATTCGAGTTATCTTAAGTTTGTCATTCCGGAGGGAAAAGCCGGCCGATACATCGACACGCCACGGGGAAGAGCCGCATTTCCTGTCGTGATTTCCACGTACCATCCCCCATCTCCGATCCGTCGCGCCGATCTTCATCCCTTAACCTGCTGAAGCGTGGTACCGCTCATTGGCGCCCTTATCGCGCGTCTTATCTTCGTGTTATTTATTGTCGCCAACGCGGAGAGTACATTAAATTTCCATTACCTTCCTGGAGCACCAGCGAAGAACGCAAATTCGATCGTAATTTATGTCTTCCTCGTTTGGACACAACGAGCGCGTAATTTACGTGCGTGCACGTAACACACGCATGCTAAAACGTTGCGCAAGATTGTCTCAGAAGGCGCGCATCGTCTCTCAGCCATGCGATTTTTCAGCAAATGTAATTTTATGTGTTTAATTTAATTTTCACATATTTGATCATTGCATTCTCGCACGCACCGAGGTTACATTTCAGCCAGGCAATTTTGGCTAATACTATTTATTAAATTCCTTGCGGTATAGCTGTGCCCGAGCACACGCTTGCGTATCATATAATATATTTCTTCTGTTTTACAGAAATTGAAACACGGTGTTATTTGTATGATGGCTATTGTTTGTCACAGGGAAGCAGCAAAAGCAGAACGGCGCGCAACGGGAATCTCGCTTGCCAATCAATGGCGCTCACAATCAATATGATTGGTCATGTGGTGGAGATAAAATTGTGCACATTCATCAAGCCTTAGTCAGACTGATGGCCGTAAACATGTTCCCGTTTTGTGACAAGTTTGGGTATCGAACAATTTATGCAGCCGTTGGACGTGAGCCGAATTGCGGGGGATCAGTCTGTCAAAGATCTCATTCGGCTTATGTTAAAATAAAAGGGGAACTTAATCTTTTTTATCCCATGCCAAGCAGAAATTTATTGTCTGTTCCGTACGAGCGCTTAAACTGCCATTGTCGTCGTGTTGCGGCAAACAGTTCGTTTCGCCTGCACTTAATCATGTCCTTCCAGATACGTAAATATTGTACAAATATTCCGCAAAAGTTTCAATCCTCTTTCATAAACGTTACAGACGTTTTATCGTTTTAACCAGCGTCACAAACGTATTATATCACGCGCAATGAAATTATTTTTTCACATGTAATTAACGGGGCCTATTATAAAATGTATTTTAATGCAGTTGGTGATGCATTAACGCGCGCAGGTGAATTAGTAAGCTCCGAAGTTAGTGAACGGACAATTATTAAAAACGGTCGCTAATCTCCAATGCGTTTCACCAAGCACGCAGCGTCAGAATAGTTAATGAATTATTTCAGAGATATTTCGAATTATCTGTTTCGGGCTCACTGAACGGTTAGAACGGGCCACGCACGTGCGACTACTCGCGCACCTGCAAAGAATAACGTGCGTTTTGCTTAAATATAACGCATTATACCCAGTAAGCATTTTAATTAGACTTTTAATGAGTTAATAAAACAGTTTGCGCTTTTCTTAATAATGGTTGTTCATTCGATAGCAAGTAATTCCAGAATGTAGTTTTCCTGTTTTCCTATTCCGCCGAGTCACTTTACCTAATTTCGATAGAGCGGTCCGGCCATAAGTCTAAACAACTTCGTTTACGCTCGCATGTCGAAATTTATTAATGTATCGCTCATTAGGTTGTAATGAGCAGTAAATAGAGTTTAGTCTCCCTTAGTAGGAGGACAAAAAAGGACCGTAACAGAATCAGTGGGGCGTGCGAACCGTGATGCATCGGGCGCATGTAGCGAAAATGCAAGGGGAAAGTTAAGTTTGTTCCACTTTTATCGTTGTTGCTGCTGCGTAGCGCGCAGTCTATCTCGAAAGCAGCGGAAACGGTAGAATTCAATAATGCCAGAATATTTCTGATTATTTAGATTAGAACCATCCGGTTCGACCGGCCCGAGGCTATCAACGAATATATTATTTTCCTTCAACCGGAATAAAATCTACTACCTTTAATGCAGTTATGCAAATTAGAAACGACAAGTGTTTTCTGTGAGATTTATGGATCGATATTGGGCTAACATATCCGAATATAAAAAAAAGGGATATTATTAGTTTTGATTTCACATATTTTACAAATGTGCATATTTCCCTCATGCATTTATGTTAGTTGCTCTATTGTATAATATATATTTGTTTAAATGTTCATTGTTAATAAATGTTCTGTTTCCATTGTATAACGCCTCTGTCTCCAATGGAAACGTATTCAGCCAATTAGCTCAATAATTAATTTATAGATACATTAAAATTTACATATATTGTACTTTCCCTATGTACGAATCATATAATTATATATATATATATATACAGGGTGTCCCGGGTTTTAACCGACAAACTGCGGGAGCATATTCTACTAGTGGAAATAAGAAAAAATTCTTATATCGAGTTTGCTTAGAAATGCTTTATTACAAAGTTATAAACCAATATTGAAAAGAAATATGAGATAAGTAACAACGGATTTTTTCACAAAAATAAAAATTATCTACGCAATGATTTAGTGACGCATTTCAAAATGTTGTCCTTGCACATCGATACAAGCTAGACATCGACGTAGTACGGAATTTGTTACAGTACGACATTCCTGAAAATGTTGTTGCATCTCAGTAACTGAATTAGTAATTCGTTGCTTTAAATCTATCTGGTACTCTCCTGTTAGGAAATCTACGTTGATACTCTCGTACGGCAGCTCGTGCATTTCCGTCACAGAATCCATACACGAAATGAATATCAGTGTATTCCTCATTTGAAAACACTTTTGGCATTCTGATAGTAATTGCTAGTTGACACGACGATTGAAATCTAACAGCTACTGTTGTGAAAGTAACAATCATACTGAATCGTTTCAACATAGTGAACATGAATACATGTGAATACACGTAACATAAACATCTTCGACCTTCCAAATTCTACACTATGTTCCGTTGTCACTTATCTCATATTTCTTTTCAATATTGGTTTATAACTTTGTAATAAAGCATTTCTAAGCAAACTCGATATAAGAATTTTTTCTTATTTCCACTAGTAGAATATGCTCCCGCAGTTTGTCGGTTAAAACCCGGGACACCCTGTATATATAATTTAATATTAGAAATGTACAAATGCTGAGAAATTAAGCAAACCTGTTTTTCTGATATGTTTATGCAAATTCTTTGTCAGGGCTCCATGCTTATAATCCGGAACTTCATACTCGCAAACAGACACTATATTTTTTCCGAAGTTTTGTGTCGCGTGTCACATGTCGCGTGGCGACAAAACGCCAAATGTAATACTGTCCAGCTGACACTGGCTCACAGTCTTCTCGTTTTTATATTTATGTGAACGTAGATTGCAAGGAAACAAGCGAGTGAGCAAGCCGGGGTGATGTCGGAAAGTTTGCTGTACAGGGGAGAAAAAGGGAGAACCAAGGGAGGACATCACGCAGGGATGAAGAAAGAAGCGGAAGACGTCTCTCGGAGCGATCGCAAGGAGCGAAGTGAATTCGAAATTTTTCCTCTCGTAAGTTCCTTCATTTTCTCTCTTGCCTGCGGGTTCATCCTCATGTGGCACACGTTCCCCTCGAGCGAACTCGTGTTTTGTCGAACTTTCGAGTGTTTTTGCGAAAATCGCGGATGGGGTTCGCCATCCGGATGTTTCCGTTCCCTGCCGGCTCCTATTTACTCGTGGAAGCCACGAGTCGCGTTTGCTCTTTTTTATTCTTTCAGGCGAGTTTTAATACTAGTGTAAAAACTCGCGAATTACATTGTTAACTATGACAATGAAACGCACCTACATACCGCTGTCGTCGGATATGTAAGACGCCCTCTGTAATTCTGCACTCCATTGTTCCGTTTCCATTGTACCTCCGTCTCCTTGGAGAGATACTCGGCCAATTAGGCTTGTAATTAATTACGTTGGTAATTATTGATTGCACACATCTCACTTGACTACGTGGTCGAGTATCATAGTGGCGCGTCAAATATCATCGTAATTTTAGAAGCCCGCTGCTAATATCTGCGGAAAACATTTACGTGCTCGCTAAAGCTCGAACTATTTAAGCGAGTATAATGTTTTTATTTTTAGTTTGATGCGTGTTATAAGTGTAACGTATGTATACACACGTCAAGTAAATTATATCGTTATGTTCAACCATCACATCTCGAGCGTCGCGCTAATCGAAGTTTATTCGACAGCTGTCTACTTTATTAAATTAGTTTGATGAGTGAATGTGACACGAGCAATACTAATTGGCCTACAAATGATGTGCACAAAGGTTATATCAGGAGGCTATTATTGAAGCCGCATGAAATGTTATCCGAAATTTGAGTTAGGTATATTATTAGCTTTATTGAATATTCCCGATACTGTTTTTGACGTTAAGTGTCGGTGCAAAATTCCGCAAGAGTAAACATAACTGAAAGATCATCCACGATAAGTAGCGTAGATCTACAGAAATTTGACAGATGAAAAGAGGAATAAGATGATAGGAAAAATTAATAATCAGTAACAAAACTGCACGGAATAACTTGAGACAAAAGATACAATTAAACTAGTTCTTCATTCAGCGCTATCTGAAGACTGGATCAAAGAAGAAAACTGTTACGTGCTTTGCGGAAAGGAATCGGCCACAACAATTACGTATGCAGCTGACGAAGGTCGTCGTGGCGTAAAATTCGACGTGGTGACACAGGTATCAGGTGCAGCGGGGCAGTGAAAAGGATATAAAGCCTTTCAAACCGGTGTCGGATTGTTCGGATGTGGTAAGTCCGTTATGGAGGTTTGCTCCTTTTCACGATTCCCCGGGGAAAATCGTTTCTGCGCCAGCCATTGTACTGGGGGTAAGCCGATTCCTCGTTGTTGAATGGAAACGATTTCATGTGTCCCGGCGTGTCCGTGAGGGTATCGCAATGGCTGTAGAAATTCGACGGATGACTGAATCACACCTTCATTATGCCGCACCATCCAGTGACGAGCAGGAAAAATACAGGGTTTGCATTTTTCTCGTCGCAGTAATAGCAGCAGGGATGGAATTCCGGAGTGCGAAGCGGATTTTAAATTTACGATTCGCCTGTCTGACTCATTCCAATGTAATCCACGGACTCGCTTGCGCGCGCGCGGTCAACAGGAAGAGATTCAATCATTGTGCATTGCACATTGATATGCGAGTTTCGCGACTTTAAATGTATCCGGTTTCCAACGCACATTTCCACCATATAGGCGAACGTGTAAAAATATTATTCCTAGTTAAAACTGCATAATATCCCTCACGGCGCGTTGAAATCGAATCGGAAATGTCGTTTTATTAACGTGCAATTAGAATTGCGATCATCGGATGCGGCGGAGCTGCGCCCCGTCCGGTGAATTAATAATATCCCGGTATTTAAAGGGCTTCGACGAGCGAACGCTTGTAATAGAGACCAAAGTCGAAAAAATGTAATTACGCTCAGCATTTGCATCATTTGTCGTTTAAACGCATCATATCATATTACGCAACGCATTCCTGTTAGCGAAATTTTCGTACGATTTGTAATGAAATCATGTGACTTATAAGTCAATATCTGTAATGACAAAATAAATCTATGACAATGAGCATAAATCAATTTCCCCTTACTTGCGTAATCTCAAAGATCTGAAGGTCCCTCTGATACTTATAACATATCTCGAAGTTAAACGAATTAAACGAGCGCTTTCTTGCAACAGAACAATAAGAGGAATTGCACTTTTATTCGTCGGTATACTCGTCGCGATCTCTCTCGGTGCCTTTTTTACCCTTGGTGATCTCTTCTTAATGCGGCCGGAGCCACCACCATCTCTCAGACTCGATCTACTCCGGTCGCAATTTGTGTCGTGTCCGTGCACGCGCGCGCTCGTCTGTGTGAAGATCACCCGACGATGTGAATTACCGTACGTGTGAGACGAGGTAATAAAAATATTACGAGGACCTCTAATCTTTCTCGTATAATGGTATCCATAATTCCTTAGCGAGCTGTGCAGTCATGATCGGGCCTTCCTTGCCACCCCCGCCGTCTCCAACCCTTAACCGTCCCCAGAGCCGCCTCCACGTGGCCGTCGACCGTGGTCGATAGTTTCCCGATCTTCCCACGTCTCTTCTCACGCCGTTCCGCGCTCATCCATCGACGGCAGGCATAAAGGAAAGCGACTATAAGTTTTAACGTCGCCGTCATCACCCCCGCAAGGTTATCTTTTTCGGACGATCTATCCTTTTTCCCATCCCTTCCTGTCGAGAAGCACGAGAGACTTTCGGTCTTTCTATTTTCACGGTTCTCCCTCGCGAATTAAAGTCTTGCGTTTACGACGAATCGAGCCGCGCTATGGCCGCACTTTCGACGATGCGCCACGTCGAATTGTCCGTTACCCATTAAATCAGGGTTGCGGGGGGTAAGGAATCTAGATATTACGATATTAATACTCAGCACTTAATTTTGGAAATTCTGAGAACCTCATCGTCTCAAATCATCGAAATCTACAGCTGATGTATGAAAATGTGTTGTGCAATAGCAGTAGTTAATGTTAAAACCAGATCTTTTCACGAAACCGACAAACCGCGGAATTTCAAGGGGTGAATTGTATGCATCATTCCACGTGGAGCCTTGAGGCAACAAAATGTTGGAGTTATCAGCCACGAAAAAATGTTTAAGCAAAACGTAAAACGTACTCATGAAAGTTTGAGCTTCTCCTCGAACAGAGCTGTTGTATGCGCCAGTTATTCGCGGGAGAGTGAGTTTTAACCGAGCCGACATCGGTAATAACTGCGTTGAAACGGAATCATAATAGTTTCTGCACGGAATTCTCCGAGTGTGCATAAATACGAACGCGATGCGCCAGCGTCTGGGAAAACTCGCGGGAATCCGCGAAAGCCTTCGGCTTACAACGATTTCACATTTTAATTTGATAACAAAGACGCTCCGAGCAAATGAATCGTTGATTTCCGATTTCGTTCAATCGTTTACTCGCGCGTACTTAGAAGAACGGGCAAAGTAAATGCACTCCGAACTACCATGCGTTCACGAAACAGCGCGGAGCACTGCAATCACTGTTGCATGCACGTTAAAGTAGTTTCAGCCAAATGAACTTGCATTCAAACTTTCGGTTATTATTTCGTAACTTCCATTTCGCCTAACCACGGTGCGCCGCGGCGGTTCAACGGCCGCATTTCATATCGAGCCGAAGGAAATGTCTGATTAAATTGCCACTGGTACGTGTTCGATACGCGTCCCTCGCATCGGTATATCGTGGCTCTAAGCTCCGAGGAAATTGGTTCGTATTTAGATCTGGCGTGCCCCGTCCGAGTTCCACGCTTCGCGAATCGCGAATGTGGGCTATCTCGAACACGCGCGCATATCTTTTCGTCGTGGCGTGAGAGAGGAAGGAAGCGGGTACACGAACGAAGTACATCCCGAGAAAAACAGAAAGCGTACGTATGTCGCCCTATAAAATTTTTATTAGCAACGGATCTTTCGGTGGCGCGAGCAGATATGCACGTGCATCGCGTACGGTGTAAATATTCGCGAAAGTCAGTTTTGAAAATTCTCGGGACGGAAAATGAGGGATTCGACGGAATCTTCGTCAAAGAAAGTCAGGCCAGCAAAAGAAGCTAAAAAAGGGCGTGAAAGGGGGGGGGACTATAGTTTTACGGTAGATTTAGATATAGAATCCATAAATTCCGGTCGCCGATAGTGATTTCGCAAAAACCTCCAGCTTCCTAGGTTCTACATGGCGATGTTACATATACGTGCGTTGCATGTATAGTCGAGTCTAAAAATGGGGATACAGCGCGCAGTCACGAGAGAGCTTGCCTTAGAGAGTACAACGAGTAGGATGGCGAGGGAGGCCAGGGGGGATGAAACTTGTACTCGCGGGAATCCGAAATCACGTCCTTAATTTCCATAAAAGAGTGCAAGGACTCCGCGTCGCTCCTCCGCGCTCACCCCCGTCCCTCGAAGAGGAACATCACGTGGCTGGCACTTCTCTCTTCGTCTACCTTCTTTATTCGGTCTTCTTTTCTCCCCTCAAAGGACTTTGAGCTCGGTAAGCATATCTCTCTGCATCCTCTTACCATCCTGCTGCACACGACGAGCCAGCTACTCAGCACATTCTCGGAGTACCACCCCCGTGCTTTAAATTCGTTGCATTCGTTTAGGCTGACACACGCATCGCTGTGAGAACGTTCGATCGCAAAATCGCTCGCATAGTCGAAGCAGCGAATGCACGAACGAGGCAGCCATTGTATAGTAATTTGTGCGCACAAAAGTTCTCGAGGCATCTCTCGTTAATCGAAATACGAATCGAAAGTTTGAAAAACTCGAGATATTTTTATTGTTTTATTTTATTTACGCCATATATTCTGTGACGTTACAAAAAAGTTCAAATATATATATCTTTAATAATATTGAACACTTGTCTCAGATTTCTGTGGTGAATTATTGCGAAAACGAATTTCCATATAGGTAATCATTCGTGAGCGATGTTATTACGTGAACGATGTTATTCACACTCGACTTTAGCTCGCGAGCGGTAAATTTTATTGGTCGCACATTGAGACAAATTACATACTCGGTGACCTCGTTAAGCCATACGTTGCATGCGGCCGTCCGCTCTAGCAGTTCTCGCCTCTGAGCGTGATTAAATTGCAATAACGTCACCATGTACGGACGCAAAGCGAAGCTAGACGGTGAAGAATATCGTGCCTCGACGGGCAATCAGTTTCTCCGGCCGCATATAAATTATTCCGCAAATTGATAAAATAGAACCCACTTACCTTCGTCTCTTGAGAGAAAGAGAGAGGAGCATGGCGTGAAAGTTGCTGCTGGGAGATAATTAATTAAGGACGAAACGTGGTCTCGCAGGTCGAGGCATGAACTTCGGGCCGGTGTTCGACCCAGTTTTGTCCCGGATAATTTGTCAGCGCGCACGAATTTTTGGATTGAGCGTAGTCCCGATGCTCGGGTGCGCGGAACTTTCGCCGAGCATCATCGGAACTTTGCTTTACCCTTGACGCGCGTCGACGAAGAAATTTGTAATGTCTAACTTTGGCGTGGTAGAAACCGCGGGAACTTTCTCCTAAGCAAGCCGGCTTCGGAAATTAGCGGGTTATCGGAATTTATTAATTTACATCTTCGATAACGTCTCATTAATGTTGTAACGTTCACGCAAAATATCCTATAAATTACTCGGCGACATTCCTTGGATGTCTCATAAAATGGTATTAATCGTTAGAGAAGGAACCTATATAAAAGGAAAAATGAAAAGGAGCGATACCAATGAATAAATGAAATATTCAAGAAAAATAAGATCGCAGGAGAGAAAAAGAGAGACACTGTCGCTGCGGTTGCTGTACAATATAACGTCGCCTTTATTGTTATCGTTACTTATTTAACCACAATTGTTAAACGTTCACTTTTTTCATGTATGATACAACTTTATTCTCTATACACACGCTTTTTCTTTTTCCGCCTAAGAGTTCGTCTTTCTCGCTGCTTAACGTCTATTTTAGGTAATGTCTGTTCGTGTACATTTTCCGTATTTGTGTTTTTTTTTATATACAAAAGCGCTGGATTATTCGTCCATCGGCTAAGCTAACGGACAGAGAGCCAGCGTTCTCTTCCGCGCGGTTGATCTACCACATGACTTCTCTCTCATCCTAATCTCCTCCCCTTCCGAACCATTCCTTCTTTATTATCCTACTCTCCTCTATCCCGGAGCTATTACGAAATTGCTCTTCGCCTCTCCTCCTCCTCGACCACCTTTTCCACCTCCTCCTCCCCTTTCTCCGTCACAGAAGCTATTTCTTCTTCTGTATCTTCTCCCGAGATCCATCACGATCGTCTCGCTTCTTCCCGCGCTTCCGCTTCATTTCCTCCCATCGCGTTTTCCCTCCCCCCTTCGTTTCGCAACGGTTTTCGCTTTACATCGTTCACCTTGCGTATCGCTCTTGGCTACGAAATAATTGACCAAAACTCGTCAAATAACTCGATCGATTCACAGGCTCATTAGCGAGATTAATCAATCACGCAGTCGCTCTATTCTCACGGTTTTCCACGTGAGAACAGAACAAACGTGCGTAATTACCAGCGATGGGTAGGGCTGTTAAAAAAGTTTTTTTATCTTAAAAGACAACTATGTTCTCGCTATAGGAATCATTCGTCCGCTGAAAGCGCTATTGTCCGTTTTACAAAATTATATATATGCGTTGCGGTTTATAATATAACGCGCATCTCGTTCTAAATTACGCACCCATCCCTGATAACTGTTACAAGTCCTTCGACGTGCGTGAACTTGCGAGCGGTAAGTCAAACGGAAATCCGTATCTCTCGTCAAGACACTTGAAGCTCACTCCCTCGATCACTCGCGTTACCGGAATTACATTAGCGTCGCGGCAACGCACTGACTTTGACTCCGCTACTCCGGAGAATAAAATCAACTCGATTTTATCGGTAACAAACTCATCCGCAAATGAAATTCGTAACTTCTTCGTGACACGCGGCGCTCGCGTTACGTCCGTTCGTCCACTCCGAGATACGGAAATCACCACGGTATTCATCTCGGTTTACAACCATTCAATCAATTTTACGTCCGTTTTACGCACAGCCGCACAGATTCTTCTTCCTGTCCCTCCCTCACCCTTTAAAAATCAGTGCTTTCCTTCCTCTCACTCATGCTGTCTGTAACGCGCGTCTGTCACACGATCCCATCCTTCCGCTCCTTTTAGAAAAGAGTCTCCTCTCGTGGTCCTGCCGCAGGATGGCCTCATACAACGTTGTGCGATAGGGAACCGTTGTCCCGCCACGTGTTGGCTGGAAGAAAAAAGTCATCTTTTCAAATTCTCATCGAGACGATCCCTTCGCGGCGAAGCACGAAGTTTCGGGGCTGCTAGAGCCTGGCTAATGTCGTGTGTTACCTCTATAATGCATGTCCTGCGCCATCGACGGACACTTGGCATTCCCCCGCTGTCGGAATAATACAGAGAGTGAATTTAAGGTGCAGGTACGCGACAAATTTCCGACAGATATGCGTTATATTCGATTAATCAAGATATTTGTGACACAGTTAATGCTAAAGAAAAAAGAGGCAAAGAATTAAATTTACAATTTGAGATGCATATGGATTGTTTGTTTTGTGACTGCTAAAAGATAATTTATTTTTAATAGAATAGTTCTCTGGAAACGATATCATATGCGTCGAGAAAATCACGTACGAATGTGCTAATGTTGACGTTACATTTGCCATAATTATCTCGCTAATTATCGCGAGTGACTCTACGTTCTTCACGTGACGTATCGAATAACGCAACTGCAACACAGTATTATATTACCTTGGCAAAATCGATATTTGTCCGCACGGTTCTGTAATGAAGACTCTGCAGCGGTCTGGAATTGTTACCGAGAGGTGCTTTCGGCGTGCTCTCCGGACCCTGCATTAATCTTCTTAGGGCGTACAGCTAATACAACAGAAATGATAACGCTGTGAGAATAACGATTCGTCAATTGGACTCCGACGGTATCGACGGATCTGTCTGCCGTGATATCCTATCACCTCGGTCGCTACTTTCGGCAATTCGATTATGATTGCGGGACACGCGAGCTCTCGAGCCGGACTGGAATCTAGAAGGGCGGAGGAGAGAGAGAGGGTGGAAAAAAGGAGGAACACCGAAGGGGTGGAAAGTCGGGCAACAAATCATCGGAGCGGAGGATCGATATTCACCTCTCGTGCCGTGATGTAAATTGGTTTGTTGAGTATCAACCAGATCGCCGTCTCCCAACAACCCGGGTGCGTCGTGCTGCCCTCGTAAGTCATGTAACCGTCGGTTTCCGGAAGGAGGTTTTTCAAGGACAAGTGGCGCACGGGCGCGGTGTCTCCTGAAATAAGGAAAACGCAAAAGCGTTGACAAGAGTTACGTATAATAATAATGTCGTCAGAGCTGCTCGCGTACTCGTCACTCTCGGATTTCATTTCCGTGCGTTTCCGGCAGGAATCTCACGCTCTGAGAAATCCGATCGGGCGAGCGAGCGTCGTTGGTCGTGAGATCTCAACGAAATCATTTTTGCGGAAGAGATGCAGTGAGCGAGACGGATTAAGCGCGCCTCGTTCCGCGCGCGCATCCGCCTTTGAACTTTTGGCATTCTCGCAGAGCGAGGTAGCTGGGAAAAACGATGATGAATCCCGCGGGCGACAGAAAACGAAAGAAAGAAGTCCCGGCGATGATTGGCGCTGCGCAAACACACATAAATCGTGCACGAGGCGGTTTCCGTGTTTATACATTTATGTGCAATTTGCATTCAACCTCCCAACGTACACACGTGGGAGAGAAACACCAATGCGCAAGGTGCCCCATAATTATAATTTGGCTATGATAAAACGTTTGGTTACGACGAAATAAAGCATTTAATTTCTTTCTGATACGAATAACAAAGATAGGATTCGTTTCGAGCTTTCATTATTGTCGATAACTTCGTAATTTCTTTTAACCCTTTGAAACGTTTCCGGAATGTTCATTAAAATAGTAATATTGCACTTAAGCCACGCTGCACTCGCGGTAACAATGCGTCCTGCATATTCGGGGAATTGTAATTTCGTATATGTAGATTGTCGTAAGTGTATCGTATAACCCGGTAAATAGTAGAATTACAAGAACAAACAATGTGCAACACACTTGCCTGTAAGCCGTCACTGCTCAAATAACTACATCTCGTGCAGAATGGTGTGTATACCTAATGCATTATGCACCATCCTCGCATAACTTTCCATCGACAACGGCAAGGTTTGCGCGCGCGCACGCTCTCTATCACACGAGCTGCCCTTCATGAATGCAATTATGTCTAAACGGCATCGTGGTCATTTGTACCTTCGTTAACCATAAAAACCTGCCAGCAACATTTCCGAAGCCCTTGCGTGAGTAAATTGACTTAAAAGTAAAAGAGTGCAAAAGTCTCTTTGGAAAAGTTATAAACGATTAAGCAGATTTTTAACAATATTTCCATAATATCAAGTAAAACTAAATACACATTGAGAAAGACTGGGGCAACAAAAGTTAACGAAGCGGGGATGTTGCTCGAATTTAATTATACACTTACAAACGAGCGTCAACTTGAAATGGATACAAAGTATCGCACAAGATGAATTTCGAAGACCATCAAACCACCCGAGATACATGTCGACGGGATTTACTTTTGAAGAGAGCGAGCGATAGATTCGAGTAGTATATACATGTATATACACGGTAGGATGCGCGCCGTTCGTAACCACCGAACGTCCAGAAATGATTTGTATCTTTCCTACGTAACGTGCGCGCCGCGAAATTCAGCGTAAAAGCTCATCATTTCAAAATGTGTGGTGAAAATAAATCATTCGTCCGGTGCGCCCGCGCGCACGTCGCGCGGGAATCAAATCGCGGAGGGGGTGGTGTTTCAGCGAGCTTTTAATTTGAATACTTCTCTCTTGCCTCTCCTTCCGGCAGCCCCTGCAAAAATTATCCCCCCGCAGCGCTCTCGAGTGTTACGCCAGATGAGCCAATTCAATTAAGAACTCCTTAACATACCCGGGAACCGGAGAACGCGCGCCAGCGAGTACAAGCGTGTATGTCTTTCCGTGTACATAAGATTACGCGAATCTCGTTCTCGTGGACGAGATGAATCCCGCTTGAACCGTTTATACACACGCCCGCGCCCGGTTTATCCGCAAATAAAGGGATGCATATAATCCACGATAGCACGTAGTCCGTAGGACGTAGCTAACATCTAAACACGAACTCCGCTACGACGTCCTCCGCATATATTGCCGTCCACTTCTCGCATTTCGGGTCCGTGACGCTGTCGCGCGCGAGCAAATCCTCGCTCGCAAACGGACACAGACGCAACATCCGCGCGCATTTTACGGAATCCGAAATTTGCACGAATCGGATACGGATCGTGTATCGCGACGTATCAATCGTCGCGTGGTCCGGTCGTATCCGAATTTTTTTGATTCATCGATTTACACGTATATGTTTGGAGAGACAGAGATAGAGAGAACGTTCCTCTTCGCTGCGTTTAATTGTGAAAATAGCGGCGACATAGGATCCGCTATGAAAAGATGATGAAAAAAGATACGTCGTTCTTCTATATCCTGCTATAATTATGTGCACACGAGGTAACGAAGAATCATATGTATGCAAACGGAGGAATCAAAGGAGGCGAAATATCAGCCGCAAGCACAATGGCAGGCATATTTGAAAGCTCGGAGACGTGCAGCGAGTTGCCTCGCAATAATACATAACGGAAACAGCTTGAGTGCATTTAACCACCCTAACGAGACCGTTTGAAGTAGTAACATAACGCGGTGACGATCTCGTCTATATAGAGCACGAGCTCTCCATCGCTAAGGAGCAGGGGATGGAAACGGTAAACCGCGACGAGGCGAGCGCTTCATCAAAATGTCGCTATATACGAGCGTCTATTTCTCGTATTGAGTCCGTGACATTAAAGATGGGCGAACGCGCCCTCGCAAATGGCAGATCCGGCACAGGGGTGCAGCCGTCTTGCCGCGGCAGTGAGAGAGCGATCCAGCCAGCTCGCGCGATCCGGCTTCCGGCGCACCCTCCGTTACCTCCCCTCCCCAACGTCTTCGTCCTCTTTCACGCAGAGATATTCTTAGGACGCCGCCATTCGGAAGGAGGGCAAAAAGTGGAGACCGTCATGCTTTCCTTAAAGCGAATGCCCACCGAGTTCTTAACCACCCTTGGTATCACCCCTTGGCGTTCAACGTTTTTTGACGTGTACCCTCGCCGCCGCCCTGCGTGTATCGTGTACCACATCTTACACTTATGCGTGCTTGTCTTATTTTTATAATATTTATCGCTTGCGTCCTGATTCCACTCTGGCGAACGAGGTCGACGCGCGAGCATCGGCAGAGGAAAGAGAGAGAGACGAGAGGAGGTTAAAGGGAATAAATGGAGCCCGAAGGGGAAGAAAAAAGAAATCCAGCGAGATGACAAGTAATAATAACGAGGCGCCGAGGACAGAGAAATACCTATCAACTGCTCGATATCGTTCGCGGAGAGAAGGGGCTGGGGATGGTTGAAAGAGGGTGGAAAAGGTCCTCCTGGTGATTAATGCAATGCATTAATTCCTTCCCCGGGGAAAGAACCTGAAAGAGAGAGAGAGAGAGAGAGGAGAAAGGGATCGGCTAGAAGAAATCGCACGCGGCTGTGTCGCTTCCGCTATCGCTATTGATATATTTCGCACACACAAGCGGCAGTAAACGAAGCAATGCAGACGTTGTATTGCACACATTGCGAGCATTGCTGTACAGCGAAGAGCAAAGGGGGTTGTATTCTGGATCTCGAAATTATCGCGTTTTCCTCGCGTTAACAAAGTTGAAATGGATTTTTTCTTGGAAGTTTAGTGGAAGGTGGTCGCGCGATGCAAGGTTTAGCCCCGACTTTTGACATCCCAACAATCGGACTGCAAATTAAACTTCTGTTGTAAAAAAATAATCTCGCAGGTCTTTGAGAAGTTTTCACGGTTTTTTACAAGGCCTCATGTATAAAATTAAATGCAGCAGAGTAGACGCTTTATATTCAGCAGAATAGACGATTCGTATTAATAATCAATTGATATTAATAATCGATATTAATAAGCGACGCAATCGATCAAGAAAGAATTTACATCTTCAATTTTTGCAGACCTCGTTCTTCGTTTTTCCAGAAAAATCGCATGATTTACTGAATGTTCCGTATAATAATAGCCGCATCGAGTTCTCCCTCGTGAAAGTACGGCGATATCCCACGTGAAAGGAATACGGCGCGTTCCCGTTTAATAATTCATGGTCCACGCAAAATCCGTGCCGACGCACCATTATCTATTATCGAACAAGCTCGGTGACCGTCGCTGATATTTCCGCCGGAGGGTCACACGCACAACGCCCGGGTCGGTTCGTTGCGTGGAAGTCGAGTATCATCCGGAATAACGTGAGGTGCTCTTAGGAAAATTGACCGTGCCTAATGGCGCCACCGGCACACACCGGCAGGATAATGATGATGACAGTGGCGATAATCGCAATATAAGAACATCCCCCTCTCCGCGCACGTAACAAACGTCAATATGCACGTGCATGTGTGTGTGTATGTGTGCGTGTATATTTCACACATAAGGGTTCGTCGTTTATTTGTTTCCGCCCGTTCGCTACATTAAGGTCGCCACTCGATTTCTCGAAACGAGATTCTTGTTTGCCAAGTGAATAATTCTCGGCTTGAGACCGGCCCAAGTTCACGAGGAGTTTACTCTATCTTATGTCATTCTCGTCGGAGCGGATGGCGGGAGGAAGTCGGCTGGAGAAAATGGTCATTTTCTTATTTACTCTTAATTAGCGAGCCGGCAAGACGCAACTGCGGGAATTTGATGAAGCTCGCGCAACGTCGAAATCTTTCTTACGAGAGTATCGATTTTATTGAACTGCCTTGTTATATTGTATCGGAATTTCCAGTGACTCCAAATTAATTCTTAAAGATATCTCCCTCTGAATATAAATATTCTCTTGATTCTATAATTATATTTGGTAGTTTTTATGATATTTTATGATTACAATTTCGGAAAATGTCTTGCATGTAATTGCGATTGTTTTGTTATTAATTCAGAAAACTTCTTTATTAAATAATCTAATTAATAGAATTTTACTATTTTCCATGTGCACCTTCTTTCTATATACTATCATGGAATTTTATCATGTAAACATATGTTTTTATTTACCGTTCTTATTTACATAGAAACCGATGTCCAGAGCTGGAATATTTGCTGCATATTTCTTTTCGCATAAATATACTTCTTTCCAATCGATTCGAAAGTAAGGTAAGCATAGTACGTTCGATGTGTGCGACTCCGATATGTTTTGAGAGCTTTACGGAAATACATACAGAGCAACATATCAATAAATAATAACGTCTATATAAAACCGCGCTGCACGCACTATCGTTATGTCAAATATGGCGTTTGAGTCAGCTATCACACACGATTTTCGTGCTGTTATATCATTATACTTTTACATCGCTCCCGCGGGTATGCCATTATGTATTTAATACTAGTCAATTAAATATTATGAGTGTACTACGAGTGTCAGTCATAATTCCGAAAATTAATACTATTAACGAGTAATTCCATTTTAATACATTAAAACGTTCCTTCTTTTACGAAAATAACTCATGGATTATTCTTTTGGATAACATTTGGAAAAAATCAAATTTATCGTATCCACGTCACGGATAAACGGAGTGTGTACCATGGTTGCCACTGCGGTGGCTTCCTCTCCCCTGCCTCCTGCATGAGGAACGAAGAGAACCGAAAAAGAGGATTGTTCTCTCTCGCCTCGCGGCACGGAGAGAGGGTGGTCTGTCACTGTGATAAATTCGCCGCCTCCAATCCTCGTAGCCGTGGAAAATATTTCTATCGACTAGGGAGATCGCGCTAGAGGATAGGGACGGGGGAGGGCGAATAAAAAAAGGGCAACGCGGGGCGATGGCGGCCGCGACGCGGCGGAGGTGCATCGGTGGCGCGGGGGAGGCTGTAGCCCCCGAAAGATGGAAACGCTTCGGGTGAGAGATACCTCGCGCTTCCCAACGGCCGGATCTGCAAACTGGTTTCTGGCGTTTCGTTATATGGCGAAACGCCACGTCTGGTGGGTCGGAGGCGGACGGTCGGGAGGTAGCGGGGAGGGGGGAGATGGTTTTGCTACCCCCGCCGTATTGCGACGTTCTGTGTACGATTGTGCAGCTGCGAGCGAGAGAGAGAAAGAGGGAAAGCGGCATGCAAGCCGAGCGCAACGAGCATCGTGGAGCAGCGAGAGACAAACTGGGAGGGTGAAGAAGAGAGCCGTCAGGACTCCGAAGGGGTTGCGAGAGCGCGCGGGCGCGTCGGTGGCAGGGGTAGCTATAAAATACAATTTCAGGGGTGTCGGTTTAATACCACGCATACCGCGCAAATATTTCATCTATTATCTACATTTCGTAGATACGTAGGCATTCGCCGGCATGGCCGGCTGTGCGGCTCATGTAACGGGTGTGCGCGAAGTAAATGGCCAGGGATGTACATGTACATTGGGGTGAAGCGGGTATTCCTCCGGCACACTGTACTGCACTGCTCGTTGTGTCTCGCTTGCTCGTTAGCTTCCTCGTTGCTCGGATTACTACGCCTACTATGTCAAAGCATCCCCTTTGTGCGCGCGCGCGTGGTGTGCGTGGCCGCGTATAAATCAGTGCATTTCAATTCGCAGGTATCCACGCGCGCAGCAGTTGACGATGATAATCACGAAGTAAGAGGATAGGAATTGCATGGAATAAGAAGGAAAAGGAGGACTCGGAAAGCAGATGTCGGAAATATAATGGCGATTATAGATCTTTGTCGGACGCCTAATTAGTATAATGGAAATAAATATCCCATAAACCTATCTCTATAATAGGAAGTTCATCGATAATAGAATGTATCAAAATAGAAAATGTATGTGCCCTATATAAATAGTTATTAATTAAATAGTTATTAATTAAAATTTACATTAACAACATATATTTTCCAGCATTAATTGATTTTTAAATTTTACACACACACATACATTCGCACGTGAGGAATGTGCTGCGCCATTTGAAAGCGAGACTGTCGATTTACATTTTCCCTGCCAAAATATCTCGAGTCCGATCTATTAAAACATATCGCACGTGACAAATATGAATATTCGAAACACATTTACCGAGAGCAAATTATTGCTTTTCAAAGCTCAGGTTAATGGATATTCGTCAATACGTTGATGCAGATTTATTGTAGTTATTCAATTTAAAAATTACAATTTTTACAATAAAAATCGCTAATCGATTGCGATGCGTAACCGCGCGTTTACGGAAATTATGTTCAAATGAACGACGTGTTCCGGAAGTCTGTGTAAACGTGTCTGTGGAAAATACTCGACACACTGACGCTCTTGCTTTTCCAACCCACCTGCACTGATCGTAATCACCGTTGATTACGTCATACGCATTATTGATCAAAGTTTAAAAACGCATTATTCCTGAAATCGATTTGGCAGAGACATTACTGACATTATTATTAATGATGAGGCAAAACCAATTTCGCAGCGCGCACCCACGTGCACCAATAAATGAAAAGGTATTTACTTTTACCCGACTACATTGTCGTAGAAGCATAATTAAAGTTATATCGCAACTGCGGAAAGTATTTTACGCGCATCAACATGTATGTGTCAATTTTTACGTGCTATTTTTTTCTTTCATTTTCGTCGCTGTGTTTGCCAATCAGCTGAAAATATTCTCCTTTACCGTATTAATCCCGAAACGAGGCAAGCCTTGACGTTATTTCCGAGTTAAGCGGAAATGTGTTGCGAAGGAAAATTCTTTCGCCTCCTAAAATATCGCTCCGCGCGACGGATTCATTTATTTAGCGCGCATCCCCCGCACGCGAGTGTTCCGTAACAGAAAGCATGCTTAAGCTGACGAAAAGCACGGGTTAAATAAATCTCTCGATGGCGTACGGCGAATTATCGCGGGCCGTTGTGTATGCAGCATGCCCGCCGCGACACGTACACGACAATGGAATACTTAGATCCCGCTGTAGCTCCTCCCCCGCGCGCCATTTTCCATTGTCTTATGATTTATGTTCCCTGGTCGCGGTGTCAACAGGGTATTGATTAAAATAGCGCATATACACAACGTGCGCCCAGCCCGTGCATACAGATTTATGCACACACCGGCCGGCCGGAGTGTGTGACATCGTTGTCCCTTGTAAATCGACCCCCCATGGACCACCCCCGTGGTCCTCACACACTCGCCGGACCGAGTCGATCGTGTTAACCGTGTAAAAAGCTCCAGGCACGCTTCCAGGTCGAATCGTTTAACGGAGAGGGAGGATAGCGGGAGAGAACACCGTACGGACCCTTATGCAGACCCCCGCGATTGTGGGAAGGGGTGATAGCAGTTACTCGGCGGAGCCTATTTCGGAATGCATCGCGTGTGCATCAATGATCTTTGCTTCGCTCTCTTCCGCGACGCACATCCTCGAGAATACTTGGCCGTAAAGTTTATTTTCTTCTTCGTCGAGCAACGCAACCAGCCGTGGCGTACGCGGAATTATGCCGCGCAAGTTGAACGAGAAAGCGTTCTTGCCGCTCTCGAGGACGCAACGGCGGACGCGCGGATGCAAATCGCGGCCGTACGAAGTTCACTGCGCGATGAAATCTGCAGTCGAGGAAAGACGGAAAGAGAACACGAGCGAGAGAGAAAGAGGAAGTTACGTTTCGATTTTACGTCGAGCGCAATTTGTGTCCGCAAGTCGCGGCGCGACACATCAAACGTGGATCTTTCGCATTCTTGATGCAGCGGCGCGGGCGAACTATTGGGTTGGCCAAAAAGTAATTGCGTTTTTTTTTTATATAAATAAAAGGCGAATTTTTCATGGGAAACAAAAACTTTATTAAACAATATATTGTCCATTTTGTTTGATTATCTTTTGCCATTTTTCAGGCAACTTCATGATTCCGCGCTCAAAAAAGTTCTTATCTTTTTCAGCAAAAAACAATTCCAACAACGATTTGATATCCTCATCAGCAGTAAAGGTTTTACCATTCAAGGCGTTTTGCAAAGAACGAAACAAATGGTAATCTGATGGTGCCAGGTCTGGCGAATATGGTGGATGTGGTAACATCATGGTAACACATCCCATCCAAGCTGCAACAATTTTTCACGAGTGACCAAACTTGTACGTGGTCTAGCGTTATCATGGTGAAACACAACACCTTTGCGATTCACCAATTCTCGACGTTTCTGTTTGATGGCATCATTTAATTTATCCAGTTGACGACAGTATACGTCTGAATGAATGGTTTGATTCCTTGCAAGCAGCTCAAAATACACAGTCCCACCAAACTGACAGCATAATCTTTCTTTGGTGAATATCTGCTTTTCAGGTGCTTTCAGCAGGTTCATCACGCTTGCTCCACGATCTTTTTCGTTTGACGTTGTTGTAGACGATCGATTTTTCGTCGCCTGTTATCATACGTTTCAAAAATCGATCATTTTCCTCACGTTTCAAAAGAGAATCGCAGATGTCAATACGCTTAGTGAGATGAATTTCTTTGAGCTCATGTGCTACCCAAATATCGAGCTTACTAACGTATCCAAGTCGTTTTAAATGGTTTTCAACACTCGATTTCGATATGTTAAGATTCTCAGCAATCTCTCGTGTCGTTAAACGCCGATTGGAATCGATCAGTGCCTTTATTTTGTTATCATCAATTTCGATTGGCCTTCCTGAGCGTGGTGCATCTTTTACATAAAAATCTCCAGATCGAAATTTAGTAAACCAATTTTGACACTGCCGCAGTTTTAAAGCATCTTCGCCATATACATCACGTAACTTTTTATGAGCTTGCACAGCGTTTTTCCCTTTTCGGAAGTAATAAAACAAAATATGACGAAAATGTTCTTTTTGATTTTCCATTTTGAAATCGACGGCAAACAAACAATTGTTAACGAAATCGTTTACTTTCTTTTTCTAAAACAAGCTTGAACTGTGAGTTGTTAACTTACATAATGAATTTGCGGTTTAGAATGAAGTTAGTTACATTTCAAGACATGTATGTCCATCTGTTGGAAAAAAACGCAATTACTTTTTGGCCAACCCAATATAATCCATTATGTGCGATCCATTTAATTTTAATATCGTAACGATGCTCCGACACGTGTTGCATTGACTCGACGAGACAGGCCATGAAAAATCAGACGGGCGGGATTGCAACGATGCATTATGTATGTGCGTGAGATCCAATTCATAACGAATCGATAACGCTCGATGATGCCTGCGTAATATCGGTATTATCGGTGCTTTGACAACGATGCCATTTCCTTCCACTTGGGTGTTCAGCATAGTTCAGTAAACCACAACGACACGTGTGTGAATGTCGCATCGTTTATGCATTGTATACATACGTCGAAAAAGCGATGAATTACAATATAAATAGATCGATGCAAAACTATATAAATTATTATGTTATGGTAAACGCGCTTTTGTTCTTTTGAGGATGTACAAGTAACTTCGAGGATTTAATTTCTGCGGCACGATTTACAGGACACAAAAGAAATATTTACCGTTATCGATTTATCGTCACATTTTATAACAGATAACTGTAAGTATCGCACAAGTTATCTCATGGCTCAACGGTTATATCTTTTTTGTGTGGAACGTGCTAATTACTCTCTATCGTAATTACAAGACCGGAAATTTATTAACTAGTTGTCTAGCGGGCATTGTTTCGCTTACTTCGGCGCACGGGGAAAGCATCGCTTTAAGTAATTTGCACCGTTGGTTCGCATTTTCTTCATTACTCTTGTTCTCCGTTAAAATGTTTCCTCGTTATTCATACTCTTGCTGCTTTTTTTATCTTTGTCACTCTCGTAGAACGCGTACTTATAATTCTTGTATTACCGTACAAGTGATCCTTAATTATTTATATGCAAGCGTTACATAGCGACAAGAAAAATGAGTCTTGAGACATTATTTCCTGAACGCGCATCTGCACGTTTGCACGTCAACAATTTCTCAAGATTTTAATTACGAATTGAACGTGTAGCTCCGTATCATATTCACGATAAAAAGAAACAGCTCCTAAAATAACGGGTTCCATTATCGTTCGCGTTTTAAGCACAGCTTCGGAAAGGCGGGATCCGTTATTTATCCAACCGGACACGACGAGTCATCGTTCTTACAAATTCCAACTTGAGATTTGAGAGAAGGGTGCTCTCTACCCTTGCAACCCCCTAGCAGACGCGAGCATTGGACGAAGACGCGTCCGCTGGCACGAATACTCGTGAAGTCGTCCGACGAAGTGACTCGTTATCTTAAGAGAGTCATTTTGCCCCCTTCACCTTTTTTCTCTCCATGGAGAAGAGAGAGAGAGAGAGCGAGAGAGCGCGCGTCTCTCTTTTCCTCCCTCGACTTTTCACTCTCCCGACTCAACGACTCGAGTGCCATCCGTCGTCGCCGTTGCCTCCATCCGGTTCTCTCCCTCGAGCCCTCAGTCGAGTATCACCCACAGAACCGACACTCAGAACCCTCCTCTCCACCGGCGTTTTATTTATTATCCGCGGTTACTCCAACGGACCGCAGCACGTATCCGGCGGACTTTCAGCCCGATGTTCGCCAGACCGTCGCGACAGCTGATGCGTGAAACGCGTATTCACGGCACCAACCCCGAGTTCCGCCTTACACCGCATTCTTTGCAGCCACGGATCCGGTCTTTTGAGGTAACTCACTAATTGCAGCCTCTCCGCCTTTCAGGACTTTCTGCCGCGACGGACGAGCCGAGGATTTCGGTTAATGCCCGGTGCCGGCCACCTTTAACCCTTTGCATTTGACCCCTTTGCGCGGCTGGGTGTTTTTGGCCCTTTCATGGATGCTCATCCCCTTGATTATGCATCGAATGTTTCCGATTATATGTTAGAAAAAATAGATATATGTAGAAACTCTTTTTAGGAAACACGATAGAATTAAGAGCGAATTGTTACATAAATCTGTTCCTGTAAAATGTTTTCTGCTTCTTCATGTAAAGTACCGCGAGACAGTCGGATCTCATTATTTTTCCAAATTGCTTCTTTTAAGTGACATCGCGTATCAGGCACCGTCAACGTAAAGAGCGAATCGAGACGATTTCAATGATGCATTTAGCCGCTATTGTAAGAAATTAGCATCGAGCCTCGTTGCATTCGAAGCTTGTTCAGAATTTACGTTCCGGTGGCACAATGCGATGTAATTAGTAGTAGTCGTCTGTCGTTACGTCGCATCGTCTGTCGCCGTAAAAAGCATCAACAGGAGAGCGATTAAGAATAGATAATTATTACATGTTGCTTGATTTGTCAATGACGTGTCAGCTGCATTCAGTGCCGTCAAAGGGGTGAAAATGACGATGTGATTTCGCGAAAGCGCGAACGCACTGAAATCTTTTTGCGCGGCTCTTATTCAAGTCAGCGGAACATACGAGACATCCCAAATTTCACGTCGTTTCTATTTTTGTTGCATTATAGTTTACGTTTCTTTCCATCTGTTTAACAAAAGATATTATTCAATAAATACACACGATTTAATTGTGTAAATTTTGTCGAATTAATTACGAAATTGTAATGTTTTATCTATATGGATGCAATTCACGACAATAAAATCTAAAATCGCTTACTGTATCTGTACTGTATCTCGTAACGTAATGCAGACATCGTAGCCAAATGGACACCAAAAGGCAGGCAAGTAATGCTGTCGCGGGAGCTCCGGAATACCGTTTTACTATTGCCAGGTTGAAAAAAGTTATCACCTCGTTGAGCGAGATATAACCGAGCACGATATTACGCGATGGAGCGCCAAGAATGACGGAATTTCCAGCTTGATTTAGGAAAGGGACGATGGGGGAACATTTTACGCTTCCCTTCACGATACCGTCGACGTAATACTCACCCCGATGTATGACCTTGCTGAACACACTGGTGATGATCTGCAGCTCAGGATGTAACGTCTCGCCGAGCTGAAACAGAAAACAGCTTTCTTTGTGTATCCGGCTAAACGACAGTGACACCTTATACTGCACATACACCGACATGCCGGCGACCAGCGACGTGTCCTTCATCTATCCCTATCCCTTCGCCGCGCCATTCTCTCCGCCCTGATACGTTTTCCATCGATTTCCCATGAAAAGGGGTTGTTCGGGCGCTGCTAAGTGCACCGCATAAAGAGGTGAAGGCAGAGAAAGAGAGAGAGAGAGAGTCGTTTCGAAAGTTCTACACTGGGCGCCATTAAAGGTAACCGTAAAACCCAACTAAACCGACCGCGGACTTTAAAGTAACGATAAATAATAAAAGTTGATCCAGCCGTGGGTCCGCCGTCGATCAAAAGTTCCGCCGTTTCCCACCTCGTGGCATGGGGAAATTATTATCGCTAGCACCGCGACGTCGCTCCGTTCCGTAAATAAGGGTAAACAAGAGGCTAAAAAAATGGATAAAACGAGAGAGAAGTGAGGTATGATCGAATGGAGAAAAGTGTGAGATATGGATACCCAATGGATATCCTCCCAGGACCTATCGGTTTTATGGATCCTCGTTAATTAGAACTGCCGATGTTTAGTGCCGCGTGAAAGAACATTTTATACGAGGCTTACACCATAAATGCGAATCACATAACAGAGAAACAACGCGGCTGTTTCGCGAAGTCGATTCAGAGTACGGTATAAAGTACGAGAAATACATTAAATGCATTATACGATGTTTTTATTACGACACCGACGCCTCCTCGTTTTCTCTCGTTTAGTGACGAGACGTACTTTGCGATAATTGTGCTGCCACTGAAATATTAAAATGTCACGAATGCCGTGGCTTAAGGAGTTTCAAGGGGAGATGTCAAGGTTCGATACCAGACTCTACATCTCATCTGGCATTTATGGATCTCATTGCGTTTTACGAGCACGATTATCGACTAAACGTATGACACTTCTGAAATTACCTGGACGTAGCAGCTGCTGTAAAGAGGTAGCGACTGTTTTATTTCTGTTCTTAATACTTGAGGATTATACACGGGACGTAATCGAGGTTCAAAATCGCGAGACAGCCAAGTATCGCGGACGCCCCGACGGTTTAATCTTCGCGTTTAAATTTGTTGTAATAAAGAGACCCTAATCTTAATTATGCGCTAAGTGAATTAATTCCAATGACGGCCGTCCTTAAGCGTTCTTAATCTCGTCGCTCAAGGGTAAATTTAGCCGGGGAGATTCGCGGTAATCGCAGCTCCTTGATATTCATTTTAGCGAAAGGATATCTTTTTTTTATCGTTGCATGAGATCTGGGATTTATAATACTCTCTGCCTACAATGATGTTTTCAGTATTCGAAAACGTTACAAATTGAAAATGCAAATCTAACAACTTTTTGTCGGATGATGTAAGAGCGTAACTTCATGTATCGAAACTTTTTGAAATGTAACGTATGTGTCTATCAGTTTAATTTTTTGTTTCGATGTTGGACACGGTTTTCCACTTATATACGCATTCGCTTTTCATTTATATCGTTTTCGGCGTTCACGGTGTTCACGCTGCGGGAAATCAACTGATTGCGTTAAATCCCAACACCGTTCGGCCAAAGTCCGTCTAGTTAAATCCAGTCTGCAGTTGCGGCTTACGCTGTCAGCATGTTGCTACTTGTTTGGCAAATCAAGTGCACACTAATTTGTAATTGTACCTTCGCAATTTCCGCGCCAGTCGGGCAATAAACAAGCCTCGACGACGCCTCATCCTGAGATCGTATCGATCGCATGAGAAACCGTCCTTCTGCTTTCTCTTCTCTCGGACGTGCTATAGTACATAAAGGATATTGCACCAAACCGGTGCAGGGGACAATCAGTGCTCGACTCCGCGTCATATATTATGCGGTTCATCCGATGGGCGCAGGAAATTAAGCATGACTTTCTCTTTTTGTCTCTCTCTCTCTCTCTCTTTGATGACGATAGAGAATCCTTCATGTTGACTGAATTTCTCTTTACGTTTGATCACGCGGAAATCCCGTCTTTTGCTAGATCGGGACTGCTGACTGACGATTAAATTGACGCGTGACGTAATTACGGATTAGTAATTTCCACGCGGTAAATAAACGAACAGCCTTGCTAATCACTTGGCTGTAGCTTGATAAAGGATATTTCCTCGCTATGGAGAAGAATATCTTAGTCACAATTAATCAATCATAATCGATCAATCTTTCAAGAAGCGAGGAAACGATTTATTTTTCACGCAGCTTTCTTATCAGATTTATAACGGATTTTTGACGTCTAAATGTAATTTAGCTTCCAAGGAGCTACGGATAAATTCGTGAAATAAAGTCCTTGGAATCGCGTGTCACAAATAAACTTTTCGCGACGTTGCTCGTGGAGGCTCCGGAATTTCTTCGCCAATGTCGAGTTTTAGGTCGCAGATCGCGCGTCTGTTTTCAAAGAACCTTCGATACGATTTAGTCACTGGCGAGCAGTCGCTAAGTTTCTGGACTGACCTTTGCAAGCAGTCCGTGAAGCTTTTACCGCAGTGGCACGCGCCATTTGTACACCGCGCGACCGCTGCAAGGCCAGAACTAATTGTAAGTGGCGCGCCATTATGCCAACTGTCGCATGATCGCGTAAATTACCATGATTTGCGACAATCATTGCCCGTTTCATTACGCCGCATCGACCACGTAATAAAACATTCGTTTAAATTGCATTTGCGAACGAAATGTACCGCTGCCTTATCAATCAACTTATCATACTGAACGCGCCGCGAGTCTACCTGGCGCAAAAGTTTTCAGCATTCCGCGTTAAAACGTCGGTAAAGTTCATTTTAGATCCGAGATCGCAGAGGCAGCGACGGGGTATCATGGGGTACCGACTCATTTGGATCTCATCCTTCAGACACCCCAGGGTATAATCCGTTTGAATTACAGTCGTCAACCCCGTTGCCTCCAGACACGCCTTTACGATCTATTCGTCGGGAGATCGAGCACCTGTTAAAGGTTTCCAGGAAGGATGATGCCGCGGCGCGTTTATCCGCTTTGGGATTATTCAAAACGCCGACCTTTCGGACGCGCGACCGCGTATTCGTCCAAGTTACTTCGGCCGGCTCATTGAAATTTATGATTCCACAGCGAAAATTACTTGCGGCCGAAATGTGTCCCTATTTATGCAGACTTTAATTTATATCGCATTCACGGCTCTCTCCCTGCCATTCGTCACGCGTAAAGCGCGGCTTTCCCCGTTCTGTAACGCATAATGTAAAATTATTTATACCGCAATATTATGGACGTGATAAAATTACGTCGATTAAGTGTTATCGTTTCAAGCGAATCTAGTCTCTGCGCTCTTCGTGGTTTTATCATTAAGGGGGAGATTAATTCCGGTTCGTTACGATTAAAGATTTCTTTGCGCTCGCGTGCGTCTTCGAAATTGAATAATGCATATCATTTATAATGCACTTATCTCTCGCATTAATCGACAGGCGAGCTGGCAAACAAGCGGCACTGCTGTAAATTTCAGCAAAAAAAAGACGTCGTTATATTCGGTATTATCGCGTCGACGAACCCCTTTTTCATCATCTTACGGCCATCGCCGTCGCCTTAGAATGCTCATAAACAACCCCTTAAAAATATTCAGAAGTTGCTGTCGTTTGTCGACCCTTGCAAGCTGGGTCAAAGTGCGTCATTACGTTCCATAGTTGTTGCAACGCATATAAGCCCTCTCTCTCTTTCTCCTTTCGTCCCTCTTCTGTGTCATCATTCTCGTCTCACCGCCATGCAGCTGCGGTTTCGAAGGCTGAGTTGCTAAAGAGGGCGGAAAACGAACGGGAAAGGGCGCTCGCTGAAAGAGAATGTAAGTGAGTGGCGCGGGAGACAGAAGTCGCCACGCTGAGAGTTTCAAAAGTTATTCCGGAAGTAAATACAGTCAGATCTCAGTAGTAACTATTGCATGTTTTAATTGCGCGCCCCAGCCTCCTTGGTCTTCTCGAAGATTTGGAAAGAGAAACAGGCTGAGAGAGGAGGTGGAGAATGCATTACGTGACGATAATCTTTTTCATTTCAGGTTATGATATGCGAAAAATATTCTGCTTTCCGCCAGCGAAAAATACGAGAATGAACTCGCCTCTCGTTCCCACACACCACCGCTTTTCCGTCTTTCTTCGAATAACACGGCTGAAAACTCGCTAGCGCACTAATGGCTTTTACCAAGTACGAAAAATATACACGTGTATATATGTATGAACGTATGTACATACGTATATATTTTTAATAAAGACATAATTCTGCATATAATTTTAAAACTTGTGGAGATGAAATTTCGTAAAAGTTCATTATTAGATACCTCTTCGTCCTTGATCCTCGAAGAAGTTTTACTTTTGCAAGACTTCTCTGCTTTACGAATCAAATTATGTTTAACTTTCTAATTTTACATATATAAATTAATCCAGGAAGATCTGCTATACTTTCCTCGTCCATCCTCGTGACAGTGTTACCGCGAAAAAAAGAAATTCTTTTATCAAATTAACGTGAAAATATATTATGCGTTAATTATGCTGCACAATTTATAATAACAGCAGACGCATCTAATGGGATGAGAAAAACGGAGGAATCAGAAAGAGGAAGTAAATAATAATAATATCTCCATCGAGACTCGCAAATCTGGTTCACAGATCTGAAAGAAGTTGTTGAGAACGGTTGTACGCGAGCGTTGAAGTAAAAGATAATTGCGCCACGATAATAATTTCGTTACTCGAAGGGAGAAATCCAGCCGGGAAGCGAATTTCATTGTTTTCCGCATTATATTAAAATCGCGTCGCTTTCATCGCATTGACAATCTGATTTAGTCTCCATGAAATACATACGTCTCGCATATATCTGATATCATTGTAACAAAAAAGATACATACATACATACATATATATATATATATATATATATATATATATATGCATAATAGCAAATATTTCATTGATTATAAAATGTTCAGTGTACGCTGCTACATGAATGTAACATGATATTATAAGGAAACATTATACGACAATGCAAATGCAATCCGAAAATAATAGTAGATCAAGAACATTTGCATCGTCCATTATTTTATTAAATATTTTACCGTTACTAATATATGACACATAAGATAAAAAATGCATTATTATACAGGGTGAGGCACCTAAAACAGGCCACCTGAATATTTTCAATAGCAGAGAACTCTAGGCAATATAAAAAATAATGATAACCACAACTCAGAACTTCGCGGAAAAAGAAAAAATTTCTAAGGGTTAGAACTTTTTCATTTCTGAGTTTACAGTATTTTCAATAGCAGAGAACTCTAGGCAATATAAAGTAAATTATTTTCCCTTGCAGTTGGCCTTCAGTGACCTTGAATGATTTTGACCCGTAGATCAATGTGCGCATCTTCAAACGCTCTACTAGATGGTACGTAAAAAAAACATATACCATTTAAAAAAACGAAGTTGACCTTCATATGACCTCTACGCGTCCACCTAATAAAAAACTATTTAGAACAAATTATGTGTCCCTCGAAACCATGCAAGTTTGGTCTGACACATTGTTTTTTATCACCAATAACAGCCGAGATATTCAGGTGGCCTGTTTTAGGTGCCTCTGTATATATGTTGCATTTTACTAAAAACTCGAGCCTGCAAGAAATATTTAAATAAAATTTATTAATATTACTATTAATGTTATTATACAACAGACACTTAAGGCTAACAAGAATTTAGAAAACTATAGTTTTTTAAATATGCATACTGTATGGCATGTTTGCGGCCGATTAGCGGATATAATCTCCAGGGATCCGGTTAGAACAACGTAAACTAAAGAAGGAGAACGAAGGAGGTATAGGGGGTTCATAATACAGGTTTAGCTGAGAGCCAGGGAGGTCTCTCTCAAAACTTTGGAATTTATTTTCGTGTTAAGCGCCACGCTTCTTCGAGAAAGTTACCGCGTTTGCTCGCAGCCTCCGACCGAAATAATTATGCCATTGTAATGATATTGTTGGTTGGAAATGCTAGAGAGAGGCTACCAAGCTGCCAGGGCTTGTTGTTTGAAAAAATAACGGCTCGCTCTTGCATAGGTATAATTAATGCTCGTTTGGCAAACTTTACCGTCTCGTGTTGTACACAAACATTGAATGTATATACACACGTACTTTGAGGTGTAAAATATTTTATGTGTAAAATATTTACATGCAAGTTTCTCGATAATTATCTCTTCCATTTTCTGAAATCCGCTGTCTTTTTTAATGTGTTATCCTTTTTAGACGCGAATATATTATAGAATATGTTCGATCGTTCGAACAACTAAAATACTTTTCTGAGCACATAACTGATTCGATGACTCAAACAAGAATTCTTGCGAAAGAATTGATGAAATTAATGAACCTGTAGGAACGTTGGCGCTCGCGTCATGTATCTGTCTCAAAACAAGTATTATTAACGTAGCTGGCTAGCATCTGTCACGCGCTAACTACCCTAATCTCTGGTACGCCGAATGCATTTGTAAGGGGAAGCCAAGTGCGGCTCGAAGTCGAAAGTTAGTATCGCGATATGCGCTTAGTTAGGAACGTGGCTTCGCCATAACACGATGGCTTGACAAGAGTCGAGGGATGGGAAGGTGTTAACTGCCAACATAATTATCAATTTATGCGGTTCGTTCATGCGATTAAATGTAAAGTTACCGGACAGATCCTGTAAACGAATTTGCAAACGTTTCTTAGCATCTCCTTTACATCGTTACGTAAAATTGATTATATGTCAAATCTAAGGACTGCGCGATTTAATTTCTACTTTATTGATGGTGTATAATCACTGCAACTTACAACATGGAAGTTACGTTGCGTGTTGCGGAAACTTTGGCGGACTGAAAAGTGATTTGAAAAATGAACGAAACTTTGGTCGAGTATACGCGATGAAAAATTCGCTTACCTGCACCATTAACGAAATTGCCACCAGCCCTTGACTTTTGTGCTGCGCCTCGCTCATGTTATGATACAGTTCGGCGTTAAAGCCATAAACTTGTATCTGCAACAGACAAGCACAAAGAAATTATTGTATCTCACAGTGGAGTTGTGTCACGAGCGTAACTGTATTTGCTGCAACGCGATCATGTCGGCAAATTTCGTCCTCGCACAAACAAATTCCCGCGAGTTTGGAATTTGGATTCACAGAACATTTCGTGCGTGAAAGCGTCGTACCACATTGTTCCCCTTGTTACCCCTTGCTTCTATCTTCTCTTGAGATCGATTCGCCACAATAATCTCTCCTTCTATTATTATTGTACATACGCTGTATTAAATATTAATATTAAGTAAACTTGTATTAAATTTGCGAGTATATTGTGCGAAATAAAAATTTACTTAATGAAATATGTGTTAACTTTCAGATATAAAATACTGTTTTCAGATAAAGTACTCTAATCTCAAAATTTTGAAAAAATATATAAAATTAAAATCAAGTTTTCGTTTGATTAAAATGTCTCAGTTCTCTTACAAAAGTTTATTTAACACAATACTAATAAAACTCATGGAAGTTAATATATAAGATTCCATAAAATAATAATAAATGTTTTCATCTTTTACATTCTAAATAAAACTCTCACAGAAATATTTATCGAACCTATTAAATTATATTCTTATGCGAGTATATAAAGCTCGTATACCTTCAAAAGCATTAAAATTCTTAAGCGCATATCATGTATGGATACACTTTCCTTTGACAGTTTTGTGCGCTCTCTTATTTTAGAATCCTAAATTATACATTCTTTTCTTAAAAATATTGAGAGAGAGAGAGAGAGAGAGAGAGAGAGAATCCTTTTTTCGAGAATAAGATTTTCTCTTTCAATACATTCTTTGACATTTGATCATATTTTAAGACATATTTTGCCTCTGATGTATTTTCGTGCACTTTATATGCGAAAAAATAGATCAAATATGAGTTGTAACATCTGATGCTCCACTCTGCCTTAGTTATATTAGTAAAATTAAATAGTATAAGCATATAATATATTCGTTTTAAACTGCGACGTGCATACATGTTGAGTCGCAAAACAGATCTATCGTCGGCAAGCACCGTAGGAAATCGCACGCGCGCACGCGTGTTCAGTTTATAGAGGAGACGGAAACCAAGTCACTCGTGAAACGTATCTTGTTTTTGGGACATACATCTCGTTTTGTGTCTCATTTCCCACGAATGTCACCTGCTATAAGTTCCGTGCGTTGGATAAGGCGCGGAAAAGACACCGGCGACGTGTACGTGTCTGCTCAGCGCAGAAAAGGATTTCGCCGCGATCGCTTCTCTTTGCAGCGCTCCCTCCCGTCCCTCTCTCACCTCGCATCGCCTCTTTTGTTTCCCCCGTCTTGTCCTCCCACGCCGCATCCGTATACCTGTTTCTTTCTGCAGGTAATGGCATTGCCACGGCACTTCCGGTTGCGCCTAAGGGTATCTGAAATGCCCGTGACGCGACGAGTTCTTCCTCAAAGACGACGGGTATGCTGCCGCTGTTGCTGTTGCTGCTGTAGCAACACGACGGAGGCAAGAATAAGAAGAGAGAGAGAGAGACACAGGGTGACAGAGAACGAAACACGCGGGAGGGGAGAAGAGAGCGCGATGCGAGGGTGGAAGGAGCCGGGAGGATTGCCGGGAGTGAGTGTAAATCCACTGCGTCTGATCAAAGTACGACTCGTACTACTAGGAATAGGAAAGATTCTCTCTTCTCATTTTCCTGAAATTTCTTCCCCTCCCTATCCTCCTCCACCCGGCGTCCCCCTCATCTTTTCTGCCTTTTAGCAGGATATTTTTCTCCTAGTGACGTTCCGCTCGAAGAAAAAGGAATCTTCCGCCGTCACGTAGAGTGTCGAAAAATCTTGTCTCCCGTGAACGCGATTCTATTTCAATCGCAAAGCCGCGAGGAATGACTTATCGATATCGGCATTTCGAGAATAAAATTACGAATAATATTATATGTGCCCGTTTTGTGCATTTGAGATATTTAAATGTATTAAAGCGGGTTGACTGAAAACAGATTCAAATGTTACGTCGGTATTCGCTTCAGCATGATGCGAATAATTAAGAACAACGAGTGTTTAATTTATTTGTAGACGAATATTTATAAATGCGTAATAACATTATGTCAAATGTGTCAAACACAAATGTTTTCATACGTAATCATGCAATAAAATAACAGCACAATAAAATTCGCTAATTATCATCATTAAAAGTGTACTCGCCACTTTGACACAACTTTGTACTTATGATTCGCGACACGTCTGTTACTGAATTCGAGGTTTTATCGCGGAAAGAAAGCACGATAATGCAACTGGAAGGCGAGGCTTGCTGGAACTTCTTAAGAAGTTTACGGGAGAAGAAATTATGCGAATCAGCGCAAACGCGACTTATTTCGACGTTTGATTGACGGTTCTTACATGTAAACTGAAAGTTTCAATATTTATCGCGAGTAAACAGAAGACGAAGTTAGGTACGAAAACAACGGCGTCCACGGAGAGTTCAGAGAGCATTCATTCAAACTTCATGAAATTTAATGCATGAATATATTTCAAGACTATCTACGACTGACTTTAAGGAGAATCGAGTACACGTGCGCATTTAACAGCAACTTTGACCAACAAATTGTAATATGTTTCAAGTGACTATCTCTCTTTCTCGCATTATTATTTCAGTACAATTTCATTGCTTGCGGGTTTTTTTTTGATAAACCAGTTACAAATTATGCAGATATTTTCACTATCTATACTTGCATTGTCAACATCAGATAATGAATTTAAAGTTTCACGAGTATGAACAAGACTTGTATGTGACAGTTGCATAATTTCGATAAATGGAATTTTCCCTTGAGTGTTTTTATTTGCATTATCTCACATAATCGGTCAATATACAGCTGAAGAGGAAAATACGTTGTCGTTACAAAGCGCTCCGTCGACAAATCAGCTTTCGGCGCGCTCGTTATAACGTTACTGATACAGATTCGCAAACGCAGCAAACTTCTTCGCAAGCATAATAAAGCAATGAGATTATATAGCAAAAATGTCTCACGTTTTAAACCCGTCACTCTTCTTTTAATAAATAAGATGATTTATGCAAGTTACGTAAAATATACAAAACACGATTTTGTCGAGCGTAAACACAAGTCAAATAGCCTCGCGCCAACAAAGAGCTTCATAACGTCCCAAATTTCCTATTCCTGCGTTCAAAGTACGCTTCCCATAAAATGCAATAATTTGTGTGAAAGAGTAACTCGGCCACCGAATAAGAGTACCGCGACCGACACGTGTACTTCCTGTGGCTTTCGCGCACAAGCTTCCGTTCAGAGGGGAAGGTCGTGTGCTGTCCTCCTCCTCCTTCTCCTCGACCTTCCATTTTCTCGAGCCTGGGTAAAATTCCGCGGCTCTTAGCTGCGCGGTGATCCCAAAATTCGTTGTCACGGGCGAGCAAGATCCTACTTGACGACCGAGTCAAGGCGACGGTATATGAGCTTTCTGAAATTTGCTACGCCCCGAAAATTCGGAATTCACCGCGGGTAACCCGCGAAGTGCCGAGCTGGCCCTCTTTCCGCTAAGAACCTTCACTTCACGTGTACCACCCGATCTCCTCGTATCTCCTCGTATCTTCTGCACTCTGCTCTCATCCGGGCCGCGGTGCCTCTTCCACGACTGCCTCCTCGTGCTTTAGCCGCCACTTCGCCCGCCACTAGAGCATAATCACCCTGCGAAGACTGCGACGAGCCCGCAAACACACCCACGCATTCGGTAAACGCATTATCCTCTCTTTAAGCGGTGAGGATCTCGGTGAAAATTATTTTTAATTCACGTCTGCGGCTAATCGATGACAAGGGGCTTTATCGGAAAAACGAAAGTATTGACACTTCATGTATCGGATTTATATTGTAAGCTCAAGCTCATATATATTTTATACATATATTTATTTATATATTTTCAAAAAACATTATCTGTGTGACTTTTCATAATTTGTTAAATACTATGTATTTTATCATGAAATGTGAATCTGTTGAATTTTAAGTTTATTATATTTATTTTATACGTTACTGCGCTTCATGCATTATTTTACGCATTGTTATATGTTGCATTATAATTGCATTATTTGTGTACAAGAGGAAACTGTAAAATGTTACAAATTCATAATATAATCATAATATAATCTCAAATGGAAACATATGCTCAAACGAATCTCTTCTGGAAAGTTAGAAATTCGATTTCAAAAAGTATAATTATATTTAAATTATTATATTACATTGATTTTATGTAATTATACACCAATAAGATGTTAATTCTGAGCAGCAATAGCAACTAATATGACAACACCAGTTAACCCATTGGCCTAGACCTGGCAAGGCTATCTTGCGATACAAGCTGCCCTGCTAGACACACGAAACTGTCCCATATGCAAACTTCGTCGGAATCTGATTACAGTCTACAATATCCTCCACCCTTACAAACAGCAAGCACAAAAGAATATAAACTTTTATTCAGAGATTATCATTTTTCTGTGTATATCCACATTATCTCCAAAAAAGCTTTTGCTGTGGCGAATACCGTGTAAGGCTTTGTTAATCCACACGATAAAATAAAAGACATTTCATTAAAATCGAGGCCTGTTCTCAACCAGGTAATAATGCACTCTCGTATTCATAGCATCGCACATATTCTTCATACGTTGCGCCTCTACTTTGGGTACAGGTGATGACGCTCTGCATATCACGGCCGAATATGAATATTCGATACGCGCGGTTCATTCGTTGGGCGCACCAAGTGTGAAATCAGTGAGCGCAATCGCGGGGATGGGTAGACCAAACTGAAAAATCGACACCTCGGGATATGCGGGGTTGCTCGTACAAAGTGCTCGCGGAACAGCGTGAAGTACCTTTATCAAATTGTGAATCGGTTTTTCTTTTTCCCCAATATCAATTTCAAGCTTCGAAGAAGACGCGAGAACCGATAATTATTTAATATCGGATATTAAATGCGGCAAGCACATTTTGTAACCAGAGAATCGAAGAACAATGCGAAAAAGAACGGAGCCGAATGCTTGAAAATAGAATACTGATTGTGAATTCATTTTTCGAATCAATCCTGCAGTTTATTAATTATGAGAAACTTCAGCTATCAAATTATTTGTAATTTAATTCTGCAGTATATATAACAGACTGCAAGTAATAAACGATTAGCCGTAAGCAAATAAACCGTAGCCAATAAAACGGCTAAATTAAAATCTCCGCTGTGTATTAGATTTAATAAACTTTCATAATAGACTTAAAGAGAATCCGTCGCGTTATAATCAACATCATAATTGATCATAAGTGCAATATAGCACAGTGCCAACAAAACAACACAGCGATATTGCGAATATCGAAATGCGCTTTACGCCTCACTAAAATTCAACTTTATTCGGCCGGTTACGCGCTTTCACAAAATTTGATTTCTCGTTAACGTTTAAATGCCGAAGATAAACGGATCGGCAGGAAATGGATGGGACATCACGCATCGTGAGTGAAACGACCGCAACTTGACGGACCGGATTAAAGCGTCGATGAAAATTCATGCTTTGTGCGTATTGGCGGGCCGACACTTAATTTGTATTTCAATTTTCTACCCCATCCAGAGCTTCCGCTTTTGGTACATCCAATATATTTATCGCTGCAGGATTTCAGATTCAAAGAATACAAAAAAGTAATCCTTAACGATTTCCAAACGTTCATGAATCTCTGCCGATCGATGGATGCACAATGGATGCACGATGCTTTCATTCGTGTCTGAAGTCAACGCAGGATCAGATTAAAAAGCCGATATGATTGACGAAGAAATTACATAAACCTCGATTCTAAATTTCTTATCTTTTATCAGCTTCCCCAAGCTGACGCGCTTAATGATCCGTTTTTATTACCGGGGGCAAAATTACCCCTACCGACGCAATCTCACGTTGCATCGCGTTACTCACGTTCTCTTCTTTTTCCTCGGATTCTCAAGGACGTGCATCAAGGATAATTCACGCATTAGAGGGTGCGCTTATGGCGTTCTTGCGGCCTATGGGCATGCCATCACGATTTCTGGCACAATGCGCTATTCTACGATGATAGATATACAGCTGTAATGCTGCGCATCCTCCTACTCCCTTGCCTCCCACGACCCTTCCCATCCCAGGCAGCTCTATATTAACCCACGAGTGCCGGCTGCACAGACACGAATGTCTATACGGGCACACAACGACCTGACAATACACACCGGGATACGCGTGTGCGCGCCCGCGCACGCATTAATATGTAGATGCATCTATATACGTATACACGGAACGTCTGAGAGTACCTACTATTCATATGTAGATGCGTCTTGCGTCATTTTGCTTGAAAAACCGCCAAGTGCACTCCATTACGCCGTCCAAGCGTTACGTTCTCCCGCTCGGATACGCTCGTTATATCGCGTCAGCGTTAATTGAACGCGCGGATTATACTTTCAAATTATTGCTAATTACGTTTTAGCATCGTTAATAAGGCTAACTCGGCGGAACCGCGGGATAAAAAGCGCTCCTTGCGCGACGCGAGATTGTATCGTTTATCTGTGTTTGTCCAGGGCTTTTGATCACTGCATTTATCGTTGACACGGGACCGTCCCCTCGATATTTCAATTTCCCGCAGATTCAAATAACGTATGAATAGCACTTATGACAACAGCCGGCAGTCCTCACCGCTTATCGGCGGTTTTCGTTTCAATTAAATCAATTATCCTTCGCCGCGCGCGTGGCCGGAATAATTTTATTAAATAAGACCTGAATGAAACCGCGCGCGCGAGCATAGGTGTGTTCTGAGGGGAGAGAGGAGGAAGCGCGAAAATGTGATATGGCGTCATTTGCGTGCGTAACAATGTACTATAAGCACAGAATTAATTAATAATAAGGTCCGGGGAGACGCGTTCGCAACGCGTTACATCATCCGGTGATCCAATTAAAGTGGATCGATGTTTAGTTTTCTTTGCGCGAAGTATTCGCTCTTAATATGTAACACTGGGCCGTTATTAAAATTTTAATAGTGTTTAAGTAGGAACGCCGAGTGGCAGCAGCGGCTTGACCGCCGAGAGTTTTATGAGTGAGAAAAGAGCCGAGAGAGAAGAGGGGTTCTACACCCTCGAGCCCAGGTGACCCTTTAACACAAACCGGAAGTAAGAGAGGCGCTCGTGACAATACACAATCGCGACGCGACGAGGGTCGTTCAACTATAAACGACCACTACAATTACGGAAACGCGCGCTAGGGCCTCTCGACTGGTTAAAGCTCTGCACAGAATAATTAAGCGAATATACGCGCTACCATTTCGGATTTCCCTTTATTCCCCCCATACGTTTAGCATGCGTTCGTGTCCCGCAGGGAAATTCTCCGGAAAAGAGTTCTGTAAACTTCACGCTGAGGCTGAAAGATTAAAACGTACATTGCGTGTGTGTGAGCGTCAATTTATAAAATCTGATATGAATAATAAAAATATGATAATATATAAATATGTGCGATACGTGCAATTACACGAAGGTAATTATTAACTCTCGCTTTATTGGTCATCTTACAGCCGTGCGAAAAATTCATTCGCGCGCAATTTCATATTTCACGGAGCGTTTAAATTGCATTTATTATTGCAGCACATCGACTGCAATAATTAATTATTTATTAATATTGAGAACAAGGTATCATATGCATGATATTATCTTGTTGTCTTTACACATTTTATTATTTATTTATTTATTTATACTGAGAACAAGGTGGCATATAATGTATGATATTATCTTGTTATCTTTACACGTTCCATTTGCGCGATGAAGTGTGCCAATAGTGACGGGTGGCTTTAAGGCATTAGCGTCCTTCCAGACAATTCTGTACGGCCGCGTTCCACAGGCATGGACGCCATGCAGAAATTAAACCAATTATGCCTGTCAATTTGTGTACGCTCCGGTAGCATAATCATAGCACTCGAATCCCGTGCCACGTTGTTTGACCATTAGTGGGTATACCGGCTGTCAGAACGTCGTTGCTATCAAAAGGACCGTTAGCATCCTATTGCATTTGCACTTGCGCCGTTCTGTTTCGGTTTCGATACCAAAAGTAACTGACCGATTTAATTTTTCAAGAGTTACATCTGCTTCGGAATCACGAATATAAAAAATCAAACAGCAATTCTCAAAATGAGATAAAAGCATGAGAGAACTTGAACTATTTCAGAACAGTATTGCAAAAATTGCGATGCACTATTTTACTTTTACCGCGCTCATTCGTATTAGACTTTTTGAAACTAATGTGTAAACTGGTACAAACTATATCGATACTCCTCCTGAAAGATAAAACATTCATCTGCAAAACAGCGCCACATGTTTCACCATTGCTATTTTGACAACTGCATAATTTCATAGAAACTAGAAGCTTTCAATTATCGTAACATCGTAGTGAAATATTAATAATTACATCACTTACAAAGTTTGGATAACATAAAATCCACAATGACGACACATACAATTTTTTTTATTTTCGAGATCGCTTATAGTGTCAGAATGATTACATGGTTATCTTGTCGAAACCATTGACATGTTCAACAGCTATGGACTATTCTCTACTCTCTACGCAGATTCCCATTCCCCTTGTATGCCATTTCCGAGTAAATATTCTCCCGAGGCCGGCTATCTTTTTCCCTCGGAGACGCGTTGAGTAAAATCGCGCCGACATTTCCCACGTGATCGATGGCGAACAATAATACGCAGCGCGCGCGGTCTGCCCAATTTGGCCGGGCATGGCAGCCATAAATTCGCGAACGGCCTCGACAGGGGCCTGTCTGCTCGGGTGGCAAGAGGGTAGATTCTGCTCTCCCGTGGACATCCGTTTCCCCGAGGGGGAAAGGGCGAAGAAAGGGCAGGGGAGGACGAGAGACAGCGGACCCCATTCGAGGAGCGCGCACTCGAGGCACTCCATCAGCCGCTCCTCGAGTAGGCTTTCGGCATCAAAGCGGCTCGTCCCTCAAACACGCCAGTAATGGGTCAGACTCGCTTGAGTGTCGTGGCTCTTGGAATCCCCTTGTCCTCCCGGCTTTCAAACCGAGCCTTCTCCCCAAACCAACGCGCTAACCACCGTACCAACTAACCCGCTACCCTCACATTCCGCCAATCTTCTCCCAGCCCGCAGACCGCCTGCCGATCTCAGTCACCCCGCGGGGGTTTCCGGGCGTACGTATTAATGCAGATTTCATTATGCGCGTTACCAACGCCCAGCCATGGATTCAGCCATGGTGTCTCCGCCGTCGTGTGTTTACGTGGTTAAGATGCCACCGCTGCAGCCGCCAGTGGCTTGTCGATCGTCATCGTCGTCGCCGTTGTCGTCGACTTGAATTATTCGTGTTCCTTTGACACTTGGCTACAGCTACGGATTTGCGCGGACCCTTCACCGCGCTGATTAATCGTCCGGCTTTTTAACGCGTCGCTACCCCCAACGACACCGCTGTTACATTTGAATGCAAATCGCGTAACGAATCCGGGTGGGTAGCCACGAGCTCGCGCTGTTTTAGCTGCGCCTGATGGAAACTCTGGGCGAGGAATGTTTATTCCTGCGACTAAACGTGGCTAAACAGAAAATGAAATTTCAGGAAGATTTACCGACGCTCCCAGCTGAATAATGCGTAATAAATTGCGATTACATCGAAAATCTCGGGCTTACAGTCGCAAGAGAGAGCGATCAGCAGGAGATTCGACATTTAATTTTGCAGCTTCAGCATATTTGGGTCGGCATGCCTCCATTGAATGCCTCTCTTTCTCTAAATTGAGCGAGTAACTTTTGTCATTGAATACACCGGCGCCTATTGAACACTCAGCATTATACTACACCTAGCATAATGCACCGTGCATGTCGATACCGAATGTAATTGTGTTTGCTCTCCCCGCCGGGAGTACTGAATTAATGATCAATAAACACGTTATGCTCTCTTTATTGACTATAATGTTATATGCCGCGCGATTACCGCGCTTATTTATATATCTAATATTGACACCTTCCTTAACTATCTTCGCCGTATCCAAAATTCGATACAACCGGAATACCTGATGGCTATTGCAACCTATAATATTTAAAGGTCTACGTTCTATCTTTGGCATAGCAACAATTTGAGAAAATTCTTCCTCGTAATATTAGAATATTAATAAAATTTATTGAAGAATTTAAGCGTCGTAAATTGCATTTATTAAAGTATTGAGAAGATTAATTCTGGACAATTCTGATGATTGCGGCTGATAGCTTTTCGCATTTAGCAAACTATGACGTGGCCTTCTTCGCTCGAGACCAGAATCAATTTGGCGGGCGCAGAAATACCGGATCTGCCCTTCTTGCAGCTACCAAATTAATTCACATACGTTCTCATAGTTGGACTCCTATATAGGAGGAGCAGCGTATAAGCGGCGTATAAGATGAGGGTGGTAGACCGTACGATGGTAGGTGACTGGCTTTGATTCACGGCGCCATTGAAAGCCCGTTCCTCACCGAGGACGCGAGCATATAATGGCCGGTCGCATTTGGCGCTTTTCCTCTGGTGTCTTGCGAAACAGCAATGTGCATCAGTAACTCTTCTCCACGCGCAGCGCTCTAAATCACGGTGTACATCGAGTTTTAGCGGGCGCAAAAAGGATCGTCGCGACATTGTACACACAGTACGCGCCCTACCGAGTTTTCTCTTGAACGCGCGATTTCTTGAAAAATCTAAGCCCAAGGCGCGTCAAGACGGAAACTACGTACTCGGATTGCTATGCATGTCGAAATAAAAATACACCCTCGAGTTGAAAACTGCATATCTAAATTCTTCGTATCTTGGGATGGATGGTATTGAACATTCTCTTCCATTCACGTATCATGCCTGATATCGCACGCACACATCCGCGTAGAACGAACGTATGAGATCGATATTCCGAATTTACCTTGTGACACACATCTTATATCATGCTATTGGAACGAATCAGAAATTTTATTTTAGTTTTAAGTAAAAACAACTTTTTCATATAAAATTCAAAAATATTTTGAAAAATCTCAATGCGTTATTCCTCTACAAAAATGTAACAGTTGAGTGCAATGCAGTGAACTAAATTGCGTCAATTTTTGTCATATTAATATATGTAATTTTAAAAACGTGAAGATACAACGAATAGAAAATGCTTGTACAAATTGCTGGATAAAATTTTAATTCCTTTTATATCATATTCAAAAATCACAATACATCAAGAAGAATAAAATAATCTCGTCTTCACGAAAAAAATAACAATTTTTATATAAAATTAATTAAATAGATATTATAGTTCATGAATAACGAAGTTTCTGTCGCTCTTTTAGAAGCAACGTTGGACACGGCTAAATACGGATTTAATTATAAGCTGTCCATCTATTTAATCATATCCGCAACATTCAAATTGAATTAGCGCCGCTGTTTGTAACTCATTACCGCTATCTGAGAGAATTCGCGATCAGGAAGTTAGTTATTATTGGCACACTGTTACGTGCATTGAATTTTAATAAATGAGAAATCCGTGTTAGTCGTGTCATCGATTCGACATCCTACAAACGCATTTGGACTTCTTGATTATCGATTCCCGATAATTGCCTCTAGTTGCGCGGATTCATTAATCTATTCTTTATAGTCATTAAGAAAAAAAAGGATAGGAAAGATACCCTCCGACCTATATTTACGAGAGTACTAATCGATATTACATTTTCGCCAATTTAATCGCTCTCGCGCTCGCTTTCGGAAGTTTTAATTTTTTAGCAGACTTGGCTTCTTGCGTGGAATCTGTTCGCCAACATTCCGTTACGAACTTTTACCCATTGCCATTTACTTTTCAGAGGATATTGTGCAGCTTCATTTTCATTTCCTTCTTATCTTCATTTTCTTCTTTGTTATTACACTCGTAGGTCATTTCCGATTCTTATATCAAATAAATGAGGGGACGCTTTTCTTAATGATTATTCGGAAAAATGACAGTGTCTTAGAAATAGTATAATGTATTTAATAATAGCAATAAGGAAACAGGCTAAAGTCATACGATTTTATGTTTTATTTTCCTTTTCTGTAATTTAGCAGGCTGATGATAGCGAATCGCGTCATCATTTTATGGATACAAGAAAACTCAATTGCACATACTAGCAAGAAAAAATAATATGATTTTGATTTTCAGAGAAATAAGCGGGTCACAGTTAATTGGGCCGCCGTCACGTCCCGTTTAACGAATGTTTAATTTGTCTCGTTACGACGCCGGCACGTAATTAATTTCAATTAATTATATCGTCACTCGCGGGTCATCCTCCGTTTCTGTTTTACGGCAATGATTTTACGTACAGCACATTCGTGAATAAAATCACGTCCGCCAATATGCGGAATTTTACGAGAGAACTATGCACGCGTGTCACAGGCACGGCTCCCGACTGTATTGCGGTTAAAATTAATTGGCAGACTGCAAATTACATGATAATCCTAATTATTTGTCGCTTTGTAAAGTGATTGTTAGGTTAATGGTGCGATTAGAATTTCATGATTGTCTATACCGCGTTTGTGGTTGGCGTTCGCCAAAATCCTGGGGTTGCAATTGTTATTATAAGCATCATTTCACTATAAAGTCGTTCACAATATAATTAGTTAATAACGTACAAATAATATTGTAAATAAATAATATTGTAAACTTCCAAATGCGCAACGTTTCGCAAATAGTCACAAAGTTCTTGCATTACCTACACAATTCAAAGCAATCTAATTATTTATTTATGAAAATCAATGCATATATGTGTTCTTTTAGTGCCTTTAACAATGTTCTCATTATTCTTTCATAATCTTCCTTGCAAAATAATAGAGGCAAATGTGCATGTAGCTTTTTCCGGAAAAAAGAATATATTATGATCAGTACGAGATAATTGAAACATGCATTAATTTATAATGAACATTCGAATTGGTCTGTAATCCGAATTTCAGTAATCCGAAAATGGTTCTTCCTTTATTACTCCCTTCACAATTTATAAACAAAAAGAGACCGACGTATACGTCCAATATCGCAAAAAGTATTTAAAAATTAAACGAATAAAGATTCTTAAAATTATTAAAGACGGTAAAAAAGTCTTAACTAATTTTATGTTATCCGGAAAATATTAAAAGTACGATAAACTGTCACTCGTACTTTTACACTCGTACACAGAGCGTACGATTTCTTTTATTAAAACCAATTAGCATGTTTAAAATTGCAATTACTCGCGTTTCCATTCAACGCGCGTTCGTTTTATTAAACGATTTTATTGGCCGCGTGTTAATTGGTTGTTACTAATTCAGGCCACTCACCTCAGCGGGGAAAGCATAGTTATTGATACGATGCTCGGAACCGTAATCATCGTCCATCCCATAGTGAATATATATTTCTTCAAACTGATAATGGTAAGCAAGCGGACCATCTGTTATATTGACTCGTATCTTCGCTTCTCTGTCTGCTCGAAACACCAGGAACTGTCCAGTATTATGCAAATGACCGGAAATCTGAAAGCAACATTAATTAAACCTGATTAGCTTTTAATTAGTATTAACTTAGTAAAACAAATACAAATAAATACATTTGCATAAATGCATTTAGAGATAGCAATATAAACCTATTAATCGAGTAATGATGAAAGAAAGAGAGAACACTTTTATTTTCACAATTTTATTTTATATCAAAACGTCTTGTAATGATAACAATAAATGTTAAACTTAAAACATGACACGTTACTAATTAATATACTTTTATTCAAAATTTGATAAATTAATAATAAACTAATAATAAATTAATTATATGTATATATATGCTAAACGTCACATATTCCTGCAGAATCGATTTATCTATGCTATGTAGGAAAATGTTTTTGTGAGTAGCAACGTGCACGGTATTTTTAACACTGATTCGATGTGCTTTAGAACGAGATTCCGGAACAATGGCTTTCGCATATCTTATCGTAATGAGCTGCATAAGAGCGCGGTTGCAAAGATGCCTACAAGAAAGGGCGGCAACTCGTCGTCCGCGCGGTAATTGATTAGGCATTTAATTGGATGGAATAGCAAAACCAGACACGGTGCCATGTCGCGCAGGAGCTCGGCAAAGTGCAAGACGAGGCTGGGGAAGTCCATTTTCTTGTACGTCGCCGAGAACCTGAATTATGGCGTCATCAGTTAGAAATAATGAGGTAACCTCGGGGAGAAGCCAGCCGCGGGAGACACGTCGGCAAAAGTCGTCGGGAGATAACTTATTATTTTGCAATAGATTTTTGGCCCCTGACCTCTTTTTCCTCTCGACCCCGAACCTTTTCGCTTCCTTTTCGCGCAGACTCTTTCGCACGGTCATTCTGCATTAATGTAGAATCTTTTCAGTTCCGCAAATCTTTTTAAAACTGTACTTACTCTTACGCGTTAAAGAGGAGTGGTAATAAAAATTCCATCGCGTGTACAGATATTCTCTAATAATCTTTCAGCGTTATCCGAGAGAGAAAGAGAGAGAGAGCCTTTTGTCCGAGGCAGCTTTGTATAGAAAGACGATTGGACTTGAGAAGCACGTCAAATTAATAAGCACGGTGGCATAAACCGAACAAGATAAACTGAAAGTTACAGCGAGCAAATCTCGAGCGTTACAATGCAAAAATCTGCTATCGGGGCGCATCGGCCCCTTAAATTTAAACAATCTCACGCTGATCGTTAATCTCACTCGGGAAAACTCCTCATCGCTGTTTCCTCCCGAATTCATTAAGACATCGGCCCTCCTCGCGATGACAGAGAGAAATGAACGCGAGCAGGCGACGGTGATGTCGGCGGCAGCGACGGCGGCGATGACTTTCCTCCGACGCGCAGAAGAGAGTCAATGGCGCATAATTCATTATTTCGCGATAGATTCCTCATCCCGCCCCAGCCGTATCCTCCGCCACTTTCGATCGCCTCGGGGAATAATTCGTCGACCCCTTCGGGTTTTTCGTGGACTCAAGTTTCTTTTTTTTCCCCGCCTGGCACCACTGTTCTCGAACTTGGATCAATGGAGGCGACTCTAGACCGAAGGGAGACCGGAAGAGGATTCATGGCGAAACGCGGCAGCCTCGAACTCTCCTCCGCGCGGTCTCGAACGCGTGCACAAAGGCCACCCTTCTTTCGACGAAACTCAAAGTTCGACCGGGTCCAACCGGGTGGTGAATCATCCTCGTCGCCATTTCCTCCCTCTTGCTTTCTCCCTCGCGTTCCCTCTCATACCTTCCTGATTCTTGAGGAAAGTCGTCTGCTTCGATTCACACAATCGTCATTGCGCATTCTGGAGACTGCCATAGGGCCCACACTCCGTTTTGTTCCCGCAGGAACTGCAGAATTCACGAGCACGACATTGGGGAACGTTGGAACGTAAAGGGGAATGTCGAGATATAAGAAACGCGTGGCGCCAAATCTTCTTAAAGTTCATCGACTTTGCGGCGCCGGCGATGCTTCACGATTAATACCCGACGACCTCCCGCCTCCTCGACTAACGCCGGAGACGCCGGCTTGGAAGAAGTCGGTTGGGAATAATCGAGTTTCGCGGGGATGCTTAAGTTAAGAGGGAGAATTGTCGCGCGTGGGTGCTTTTCCGATGTAGGCTGTCACGAAGCGCTCGTGAGATTTGCTGGGACACGTCGGAAATCCGTTTTTCATACAGTCTGCAATCTGGCGCGACTGCGCTGCAGGCATCTGGAGACTGCGAAAAACGGATTTAGTTGTAACACGAATTTGCCGCGAAACAGATATCTTGATCGTGACGAACCTGCGATTAACGCCTGGACGAATAGAAGTTTCCGAGTTTCTGAGAAAATGAGAACTGAGGCAGACTGGAATTAACCGAAACACCCCGGTACCGGGACAACACAACGTTGTCCGGTAATTAACGCGAATTAAACCCGGCTAGCGGGTAAAATCGCCGCGCACGCGACTCACGTTCACCGCCACCCTCGTGAAAAGCGAAAAGCTTCTCCCTGGCTTCGCGGTCTTTCCTCGGCGAATTAACTAACAGTCCGCTCTGTTTATACGGCGGTTACGTCGATTTGTGCGGCACGACAGTTTCCTACACGTTTCTCTGCTACGATCGAGTTTATCGAGACGTGCGGCTTCAATTACGGCGCGCGGCCACGAAGTACGCCCCGGGAATTGGCAATTCCGGAGCGACGTAAGAGAACGCGCTCGTTACAGCTTCGATTATGGCGAGCTCGACAGTGGGGATGCACAACTAGCCGGTTTCACGGGGGGATTGTTCGTGCGAAGAAACGTACTGTGGTATCGACGGGCCGTTAGCGGCGACTTTAGTGCGCGCCAGAGATAGAGGCAGCTCGTAAAGACCGATGCCGTTCCACCGAAATCTACTCGATCACTTGTTGAAATAAAATTACGGCAAGTAACGTCGGTGTGCAGGGTGGTCCGACAATACGTGTGATTACCTGTTAACTTCTTTATAATTAAAGCATGTCATAAATTATGAGCCGCGGTCAAGGAAATGGCCATTTATTTATTCATTGCGCCAGCTGGAAGCGCGCTCCAGCTAGCTAGAAACTAGCGCTCTCGTGTGTCTTAAACGTTAAATTATTGTTAATTTATTGAAATATTCTCTTCTTGCATATAATCACATTACTTTCGTGAAACCATGAGAAAGCTTTTTCGCTGTCAGCTATTCTACTCATAATATCCCCGTAACAATTCAATTCACGCTCTCCGGTGAATAAATCTCCTTGAACGAATGAAATAAGGATACTCGTAATCGAAAGTCGGTGTAATTGATCTCTCTCGCCAGATTACCGAATTGCAGCAGATGGGACAAGGACGGGAGACAGACTGGGTGGAAATTGACCGAGGCGAATTAGGTTTCGCTCGGAAGCGTGAGTTCCTATAGCAAAATTAGGGTATCTGTCGTATCTACAGCTGCTACCGCACCGCGCCGTATTGTGAAACGATCTATAGACGTTTTCGCGGGCAGACTGGCCATCTACGAACGAAAGCCTGGCCGGGCGAGAGAAAGGGAGATAGGGAGACAAGGAAATAAAGGGAACGCCAGCAGGAAGGGAGATGAAACGGCTGCAGCGAGCTTCGCCGAGCCGAAGACGTACGTTCGACTCCGGCGGGCGGCGCGCGCGGTTCGTTCTATTGTTTAATTTAAGTGCCAAAGTTTTAACCGGGTTAAACGGCGTATAAATTCACGAGGTTCCCACCCGGACTCGCACACGACTTCGTCGTACCGGCGAGACGGGGTGGTTTGCCGGGGTGTCGAGCCGGCCGCCGAGACCGCGCGTTTAAATAGCGCGGGGCCAGGTGTGACGTCAGTGCGGTTTCCGTCGCCGTCGGGAAGCCCTCCTGGTCCGTTTCGCCCCCGAAACGCGTTTCCTCGAGAAAAGCCGGAGTCGGACTCGAGTCTCATCCCCTTTCCCCGTCCATCCTCTTGCGGGAAAGCTTTGCACGTATGTAGCATATCCTCGGCGGGCAAAAATCCCGAGGAAAATGTACTTTTCGTTTTTGCTTTGTCCGTTTTTCCTCCTCGTTTTGCTTTTACTTTATCCTTTTTTTTAATTCAGTTTCCTCTTCCTTTTTCCTTCGGCTTGAGTCTTGCGTCAAGCAAAATTCTTACAATCTGACGACGACTCGCCACCGCCGGTTTATCGTCGTCATTGCCGCGTGTGATTTCGCGGCGGTTTTACGCCGCTTGTCTCAATGAAAGGGACGAGGACGCGGCGTCGACGTGGTTAACAAGAGGATACTTCAGAGAACTCTCTTTAGCGCTTTCCGTGTGCCGGAGGACGAGGGGGAGGCAGAGGCGAGGGATGAGAGAAGTCGTTTGCTGGAGGGTAGGCAAACAATGAGGAGTCCCGTCCGCGGTTCGTTTCAAAGCACGACAGAATGCATCCGACGGCGGTAGCTACGCGCGCAGCTCGTGGGAACGTGGTTACTGGCGCACCCCCTGGAAAAGATTGACTCTACACAAGGGCGGGAACGAAAGGAGCAACGGAAGCGAGATCGCCGTAGGTCGAGGAGGGAATGACGCCGACGACGATGACGACGATAGAGCAAACGATACCTTGGTGGCGCGTATAAACCTCTTTACGCGCATTTCCGTAGAAGATACTTTGTGCCCACAAAGTCAAAGGAACACGCATTTTTCTCTCCTCCCTGCCCTTTCACCCTTTTTTCCTTTTCACTCTCCTTCTCTTTCTTTTCCTGCGGAAAACGGCAGGAAATAGGAACAGGAAGCGAATAAGTATCGTATCTGCGACTCTCACGGATGCGGCGAGCAAGTTAGCTCTGCTTGCAGTGAATGATACGATAATACGAGCAAGTGAGTCAAGACGACGATAATAAATTCGCGAAGAAATGAACGAGTGATACAGAACAAAGTCAGGACAAAGAGAAATAGAAGAGTTTCGGTTGTTAAATTCATCAATTTTCTTCCATCAAACGATGGATCAGCCCAGCAATTTCGTATTAATTTGCAGTAAAATTTTATCCATAATAAAATGTTCTACATTTATCTACATCGTAAAGATGAAAAGCGGGAAAAAAGGGACGCCTGTTTCACGCTGCATGTAACGAAACGCGATGAAAAGAGTCAACACTGAGAGACGCTGCAGTAATATCTTCGTCCTTCGAGCCTGACCTGGTCGCTTGCATCTGGTACAAAGAGTTATTGTCGCGATCGCGCCGTATTTATTGTATCCTTTCGCGGGCAATATCGTCGTCCGCGCGCGCGAAGTAGTTTTCGGCCAGCGTCTTGTCCGGAAAACGGTCGCGAAATACGACGGTGAGGTCTCGTATCCGTCTGCGAAACCCGCATCCGATGCGATTCGAGAGGGTGGCATTGTCACGGTGGCGCGCGAGCATTTTTCATGTTCGCGTTTCTAAGAAATAACCACCCCGAGACCATGACCGCGCGCGATGCATGTTTCGTGAAAAATCGAGGGAATGCATGGAACATGAGAGGAAAGAGAGTCGCCTAAATATAACGTCCGTTCGCGGTCCAGATAGAAATATCTCGGTGCGAACGTTAAATAGTACACAAGGTTGACAAAATTGAACACAGCAGTATGATAAATAAAGGTAAGCTAAATAAATTACCAAAGATGGGAGTCGTAATGGAAGAACTAGAACGTTAGCTAAATTATTAAGCCATCGTCGCGAGAATGTTAGCCGTTTTCAAATTACTTTTCCATGTATTGTGTATCGGACAACATAAAATGATTCTTCGTGTTGTGATTCGTGAATCACCAGAAATCGTTCTTCTTAAGCGAATAGATTTATATAAATGTTTTAAGCACAAGTTACGTTAATGGCTTTATCATCTTTCTTTTCCATTAAGTTCCATTAAGTTTTCATGTTCTCCACACGTATTATAGATATATACATATATTGCGCAACTTTTTTCTTTATCATCTCTGAAATATGGATTATATAGAGTTATGTTCCGAAGGCAAAAAGATATCAATGAGAATATAAATGGAGATGTAAATCGAGCAGCGTTGCAAGTTTCTCTATTCTACATTGAAAGTTCATACTTCTTCTATATCGAAAGTTCACAGAGACTTTTCGTTCATGCATTTATAAACGGCTTTCGACCCCTCAATATATTCTTCAATGCGCTCATACTGCATGCATGAGTCACTTGTACATGCAGATGGGTGGAAATTCAAAATAACGAATACGGTCGTGAAAATAATATCATATATTGCCTGCGACACAAAACGTTGAAACAATAAAAATTCCGATTATGTCTATATTTTGCTACACATTATATTGCTCTGAAATATTGATATTCGGGTGTGTCTAGTCTGCTGGAAAATTGAAAGTCACAACCATCGCCGAGCCGAGGGGTTCAAGGCAATAACGATGAATAAATGTTTTCTTAATGGAAAATTAGCGTTTCCTGCGGCTCCTCGAGGCATCCTCTCTGATGGAGCAGAAATCAACGTTAAATAGGTAGCCCCGTAATTAATGGCTTTATTATCGAATCAAGCAACTCGGGACCAGTGAAAAATGGACAGTGGGAAAGTGGAGCAGCTCTCGCCGGTGAATTCCAAATCCATTACTATCACGCGACAGCTCTGGGAATACTTCTACGGTAACCAACCTGATTTTATCCTTGCTTTTCGAAAGGTGTCTCGCACAAAATGAATCATTCCCCGACATTCTAATTTTAACTTAGTTCCGTTGTTAATGAAATGTCGGTCTTAATCATTCGACCCAAGTTCTTAGCGAGTTCATGGCGCTTCGATTTTAAGTCAACTGCTGTACACAGCTTTTACAAGAAGTATTATGAAAAGAAAGCGTAACTGCAGTCGCAGCGATTTTACACAAACTAAACTGCACAAATACGCTGCGCGAAATGACAACATGTTCCATCTCACGAAAGGAAAATTTATAAATGTAAAATTCTCTAATAACTGCATATCGCAGTAAAAGCTATAACATTATAAATTGGATATTGCTATTGCTGCATTTAATATTAAATCAAATCACATATTTATCCAAAGTACATGAATCGAGTTATAATGTGTAATTATGAGATTTCATATGCTTATTGCATTTACTTTTTCAACTGCAATACCAGTTATATTACTCGAAATATAATATGCAGTCGGCTTCAAATAATTAAGATAATTATCATACTGTTATAATTTCATTTCAATATGACGTGTAATTATAGAGCATGGGCTCTTTTTGTACATATCGACGATTTTGCGATAAAGAGAACACGCGGTTGGAAAACGCGTAACAACGCGCGATCGTTTATTGCACGTAATGATCAACAATCGAACGTATTTATCGTGAACAATACATCAACGTCATAATGAGCGGATCGCGCTTTTTAAATCGTTAATATCAATGAGATATCTCTCATTCCTCGTCAGTTTCCGGCAAAAACCCGAGCAATTTAATCATCTTATTGAGGGACACCCAGTATGTGCTCCGTTTGACTAATGAGCGTCCATCAGACAGCTCTTTCGTCTTCATTTGAAGTGGACGTGCACATGGGACGAGACTGAACTTCGGGATTTACTTCTCGCACTCTGCTTTCGGCATCATGCTCGAATGTACGCGATAAGTAGAGTATCAGGTTATTATCGCATTAAATTTATTGAGGGGTTGGAAAGATAGGCCTTATAAATAACATAAAAAAAACAATGTTCATCGAGATATCTACAATCGACATTTAACGCGATAATTACGCCAACACTTTCTACATGTTACTGTCAGCATTGTAACATGTTATGGAGTAAATGACATAGTACGCGAGGCATTTTAATTTTTATAATCGATTTTGTAAATCCTTAATTAAATATTGATGAATGATCACGCGTTTCTCGGGAAAAGCTTGATCGATTTTTCAAACGCGAGAGACTTTACACTAACTTCCTTCACGAAGTTCTGATTTCGTTGAACGTTTGTGCGTCCCTAGGGATGGAAAGAGATACTCGCGAAATACGGCGCTATTTTGCGAGCCGAAAGACTGGATAGATTACTTTGTGTTTGTCGACGTGCACTGGTCTCAAGTGACGATCGAAGAGCAACTTGTCCGGTTCGATGTTGATGGGACTTTGCCGCCTGCCTTTGGTACAGAGGGACCACTGCGGATTTATCAGGCCCCAGAACGCAGGTCCTGTAACAAGATACAACATTTTAGTTAGTTAAAAGAAGATTTGATCATAAAAATATTAAAGAAGATAAACAGCAATTAATATGAATTGGTGAATAGTTTACAAAACTTTTGAAAAATTCTAGGACACAAGGAATTATAAAATTATGAGAATTGCACAATGTTTATATATATACCACAGATTAGTTAATCTTTCCTTAAAAAATGTAACAAAATATCTAATAGGAGATATGCCGAATACATTATTTTATCCAGATATTTTCTACCTATATCATATCTCTGCGTCTAAGAAGCATAAAAGAATTCTCCGCTCGCGAATTCCCAGGAAACGAGATTCTTATTTTCTCTGTTTGAGTATGAATCGCCGTGTCACGTGTCAACCGCTCAGAAATCTGAAATTTTTATAATTTCAACTTTTCCATCTGGTCGCGCTGTCGGCCGGTCCGTCCCTTGTCCGGCTCGCGTCAAGTTTCTCTCGGTAAAAGGGATTTTGAACTCGTTTCGCCGTTCGTACGCCAGGGACCGACGTAACCCTCACCCCCGTCTTTCTCCGATACTTTCGTCCTAGGGACCGACCAATGTTCGCGCATTTTCCGGCGTTCTCCTCTGAGAAATTTAACTTTCTTCACGTCGTGCGCGGGGATCGATATCCCGAGAAAACCCGGCTTAACGAATCCTTCGTCGTGAATCTGAGCTCGCAAGACCACGCGAAACACAACAGGAGGTTGCATCGCGTACTTCCAATTCGGATAAGGTTCGAAGTTTGCAGACAGAACACTGCTACGCACATTAAACGTAATTATACGCGCAAGCTAACGAAAAATTTTGCTTTTATCCCGTACTTACTCGTGACTTATGTTCACATCTGGTCCGAAGGCTCAATTTATCACTCCGTGTGCTACAACTCTAGCAAAAGCTATAAGTCATCCTCGTAATCCACTCGTCTCTCTCGCGAGGGATAACAAACAGACTTTCTGGAAAACGTTTCCGCCTTGAGTGCAACTTCTCATGCCGCTTCCTGCATCTCTTCTTTTTCTACAAAACTCCCGTTGACGACTCTCGCGGCAACGACGGTTCGCATTACAAAGACGGGCAATGAATTATTAGTCGTATAAGCAACCCACGTAAGCGACACGGCGACATGTCAACGTGGGAATCTGGACAGCGTGAGGACGCGCGAGAATGCAACATACTCGTGTTATCCGAGACACATGATCCGTGTACACGCAGTGTCCCATATATATCGACTTGCATTTAGTGGCAGTTTAATTAATTCACTTACAAAAGGATACTGTCATGGATTATTTGCGACCGAGTTACAGTTAATTAATCAAATTAATTACGGTAAACTCTCTGCGATAACTAGAGTAACATTGTATTTCTCCACCCTTTAAATTTAACAGTCACGCTTTTTAATGAATACGTAATGAGTGTTAAGTGAAACTTCGAGAGATCTTATCAGTTTAATCCAAAAAATCCATTTATCTTCTCTTGTTTGTTTCTGAGCCAAGAGCCGCACATGTGATAAAACGAGTGAATTTTCTTAATTTAATATAACGACCATTAAACTTATCGCGCAGCATCATAATTACTCCAGTAAATTCTGCGCTCTTGTAAAGATGACTGTAATTTATACAGACTAGATGGAAATCAGTATAAAGCCGCATAAATGGGGTCGCAAGTTTTCGAGCACCCCGTGTACGTGTGCGCGCGCGGATAAAGCAGGTGTGCGAGCGCCTGGTGGGTCCCAAGCTCACGTGTTAACGTGGAGGATTTACCCGGACGGTATGAGGGATGACACGTAATGACATCCCGGCACGCGAGCATAATCAAAACTTACGGGCTCCGATAAACGCGCGTACGGGGTTCAATGGCGAGCAACCCTCCGGCCGTTGGATTCGCGCACGCACATCGCGTCGCGCGCACACGTGCTACCACGACAATCATGCGACTCGTCGACGCTTCGGGGTTGCAATACCGCCGCAATTAGCCCCGGCTGTAATTAGCATTTTCGCGCCGGAATGTACACTCGACCGTCCATTGTTTTTAATCCTTCGCCGTCCGTCACGCGAGCTGTCTGTGCATGACGCGCGCGATCCACTTTATCAAATGAAAGTCATTAATTAAACGGCTACAAGGTATAGCGCGCGGTGTGACTCGATTTTCCCTCGTCCCGTGTCGCAAAATGCATTTCCGCACAAAGAAAGGTTTTGTGCAAGAAAACGTGCATGAAAATTAGTCTTAACGCTTGTTAAAGGGGTAACGCGTTTCCCTGGGCGTTTATTTCTCCCCTTGATTCCAACGTTAGTGGCCGCAACCCTCGCGTCATAAATCTCATTTGGCTGCAGCAGCGTGGATTGATACGACCTGAGAAGGGGGTGATGTTTTTTTAGCTTCTGGTCAAGCCGTTGCGCGTACGCACCCCCGTACTTGCTTCTCGCAAGTCTCCGAGCGCATTCAGGGCAAAGGTACTCGAGGAGCTGCACGCTTGATTTCTTAACACAGGGGGAAGCCGCCGCCGCAATTTCGCAACACGCGCGCACACACGTACACACGCATCGCGTTCCCGCTTTTTCCTCGGCGTTGGAATTTATGTCGGAAGAAATGGCACGCCATTGCGCCGGCCACGCGAGAGTTTATTAAACGGCACACGCGGTGCATACGTGTGTAACGCGTTCTCTTTTTTTCCATTTCGCTCGATTCGGTAGTCGTGTAGCGTGTTCTCAAGTTGCGCACGCGCGATCTTACCCCCTCGTATAATCTTTGTCATATTTCTTCGTTATCGCACGCAGCGCCCAGCCGCGAGATACAGCTTTGTGCGTATCTACTTATCGGCGTTTACACGGACCTGCGACTTATTCGATCAAGATCGTCCTCCTCCTCGAAACACCCCCTGGTGATTACGCGCGCGTGGGCACGCAACCGCGAGGACGCCCGAAGTATTTTGTTGCAGTTTAGATTCTGTATCGCTTCTCCACGTAAAAGCGTGCTCGGGGAGCATAAAATGGTCATGCGTAATCCGCGTTCCACGGCGAACATACGCCATGAGAGATAAAAATGCTCCAAGTCGGTCGTGTTTCGCGGCCGTCTCACGTCGCGTAACAATTTCATCGTGTTAACTCGCAAACTTATTAACGAAATCGTTAGACTTCAAGCACCCGCGCAAGTGTTTATCGCGACGCGAATCGTTACATTCTCAGGAACAAAACCCTCGCCTCGGGAGTTGCAGGCGCGAATTATTTCAGGGATGATTTATTCCGCGAGATACCGCCGCGTACGGGATGCATTATATTAGTTTTATTACGTTTTGTTCGGCGCGATACATTATTCGTGACAACGAATTATCAGCTCGCGGAAAGCATCGTACGTTCTGTGTGTGTGTACCGGACGTGTAATCTACTATTGGATTATAGTTACATGGGCAGCGTTTAAATTGATTCGTACCGGTGGACGATCGAACCTGACCACATCGCGGGCCGTATTCTATTAAATTAAGCCCATTGTTCTTCGCGAACATACAGCTACGTTGTACCGGCCCGAGAACAGACCAATTTAAAGCCACGAGATCCAATTAGAGCCGATCACACGCATTCAATTGTATTGTGTTTTATCGGTACAGCTAAGTTTATTCATTAATACAAGATGTATGTAATATATCTCGCTCGTGTATCTAATAAGACAATTTAATTTGCACATTATTTACGAAAAACTAAAGAAGCCATCAATATACTACTTTTATTTTCATAATTTCGAAGAGAATGAATAAATACGTTCTAACAGGAGAAAGATAATTAATTAGAGAGAGATAGAGAGTATTTATTACTGCTCGATATTTATTTGGATAAGCTAATAGCAAATAGCGATATATTAAATGGATTATAATTTATTATATTTATCGCAAATATACACAATCTACCCAAATCGTGAACAGACACGAAAAAAGTGAATATAACAAGTATAGAAAACTCGCGATTTAAAATATGGATTTGAAAAGTGAATATAATTTTAACAATTACTATGTAAATGTATTAATATTATTATTTTATAAAATTGAACACTCACATACATACACACAACACATGTGAGATTATAGATTATAGATTATAGATTATAGATTATCCAATTGAATTGTAAAATCTGCAAAACATTTTGCAGGATGTGAACTATAATATGCGATAATATCGCTCATCGATCACTCTGTTGAGGAAATTTGATTACTACATCTCTCATCGAATATTACACGAGATTTCACGAGATTCGACTCTCCATTGAATATTCTCTCATGTGTATAAATACTTTTGTACTTCACGAAGATTCGATAATGATTCGTCGAGTCGAGAAATAAGATTACAGCGTATGCTATGAGTATTCTCTAATATTTGATGTTCCAAAAGCGTAATTTGCTTAAACGGTTATCGTGGCTTGATCTTCTCAGTCGCGTTTTCATCGGGTTTTACTTTCACGCGTAATTGCATAATTATCCCCTCGGTCGGCATTAAGAAGTTCCTCGCCGATGCCGGTGCAACAGATAAGGGTGGGCCACTCCCGAAGCAAGCTGCGGGGGAGGGAAACTAATGAAATAACGGTGGCCAGATGGAATGATTACTTTCTTATCACCCGGAGGCAGGTAGGCTATTATAGCATTCATCACGCGGAGAAGGCACGACGGTGAGGCGAGGCGGAACCCCGTAGCGGAGAAATGATGAAGGGGGTACGAACAGGCACAGACACCCCCGTTGGCCCGTTGGTGTATAACCGGAGCCTACGAGGGCGCTCCCGGCGGGGGTGTAACAACCCCATTATTGAAACTTCAAGCGCGGAGCAATCATTCTGCAATTAGCAAAAGTGATTAAGTGTGGAAGCCAACGTAGCTTGTCCCGACCCCGCTCTCTCGTCTCGCCGGATCCACCGAGGCCACCGAGCTCGGCAACCCGCATCACCCCGCCGGATCCCCGCTTAAGCGGCGTTTTCCAACCCTGCGGAGCACGGGACCGCCGCCCTCCTACAGCGTCATCACGCAGCCTCAGCCCTTAAACACCTGTTTTAATTATCCAGCTGTCCGCCTCCCGCAGGAGCACCATCCGGCCGGTACCTAATAATTCCTAATGAGAGGGGGCGGCCACAGGGGAGAAAAAATAGGTGCGCGCCGGGGATGGCCCGTCTCTATCCTCGTTAACCGACCTAATTATAGGCTAACAGGCGCCAGGGATAATTGTCGGGAATTTTTTGTCCTCCTTTTCGCTCGTCGCTCCATCTTGGCTCGATTTTCTTTTTCTACCGAGTCGAGCCGAGTCGAGTCGCTTCTTCCCTCGCCGTCAGATTTCCGCCGATAAGAAGCAGCACGCTGCTGGAGAACGGCAGCGGGATTAATCAAGGGCGGATTAGCCCCTACGGGGATGGGCTTCGTCGATAAAAACAATTAATTGACGGCTAGAGTGCTTGAAAAATGCCGGGATCGGATCGGCTTTGGGCAGCGTTTTAATGATTTCCGCGAGGAGATCGAATAATTGTAATAGAGTTCCAACAAAAATTAGGGATAAGAAAGTCTTACAAGTTTCAATATTATAAATCTATAATAAGATGAACGAACTGATGCTCTGCAACTTTAAAATGAACCTGAAGAACGTATCGATTAATTATCGAAAATCTTTGCATTTTTATATAATGCGCTTTACCTTCCAATAACCTTTTAATAGCTTGTGATAGTGTTTATAACGTCACGTATAACGAAATTACAGTTAAAATCACAAATAAAATCGAAAGTCATCGCTAAAGTAATAACTGAAAATAAAACAAGAATTTAATAAACTTTTTCTAAAAGAAGATTGAGTCAAATCGAAATATACATGAAAGATTGTTGGATTTTCCTTTTAGCCTTGAAAAATTAATATGACATGACGTAACTTTCACCATAAAAATACCTTGAAACAAGATAAGTAATATACTTAACTAACGCGCGCATGCAATTACTGTGTAACGGGGTATATTAACTCACCACAAAATAAAGCAACACGCGCTTTCTGTTCCGTGGTGCAAATCGTATTATGGAAAATTGTGTGAAGCAATTTTCGAATAGCGGACTCTCGCAACATTGTAAAACTCGCGTAGCGAACGTAAACGAGGCGGCAAAGAGCCCTGCGTTTCATTGCGACATTTAAATTTCACGAAAAATCGTGACGTGCAAACTCGCTCGCGTCCCGCTTAGTACAACACGGGGGCGTAACAATGGCCGATACAGCGCATAAGATCTGAAAACCAAATGCTTGTAAAAACTGTGTCAATGGTACGCCCCGAAGAAGAGGGGGAGAGAGAGAAAAGTTGAGGGAAAGTAGAGAGAGCGGTTATTTGCATGGTATTCATTAGCATATATATTTACGCGTTAGCAAAGACCCCCGTCCGCTACTGAATATACAGTGAACCATTCTGATAAATGCGATTTTGATTTAAAAATAGATGTGTGCGTTTGCACTTCCACTTCCGAAACGTGGCTTGAATGCCGCTTCGTTTTAACTCATGTTGTACGTGAGAGTACTTACTTTCTCTATTTAAAAGATTATCAGTGGAGAGCAGAATTTTTTGAACCCTATGATCGTTGATAAACTCTATCCTCCCATGCTTAAATCTCTGCAATTGTAAAAACGACAAAATTTGCGCTTCTTGACACGAGATTATTTATATGTCAGAACGGTAACACTTTCCTGCAATAAAGACAAGCGTTATTTCCTAATTCGATTCGGTTATTAATATAATTTATATAATTTCATTTACTTAATTAAAATTGCAATGAAAGTTAGAAAGAGAAAACGGGCGAGAAAAGCGAATCTCATAAGCTTCTGCCTGTACCTCTTCCTAATTAATTCACTAACATAAGAAAGTTAATGAAATATGAATGCAGAAACACGAGATATGAAAATATAAGAATCAGGTGAATGAGTCATCTTTGAATATCTTTGATATTTGACGTAGAATTACTGGCTTGATTTAGTGCATTGTGATACAACGGGAAAAATTCCATTTGGTATATTATATTATTTTTCTTCCGCGTGCTTTTACGTGCTTTAACATTGTCACATTTTTTATCTAAGATCATGCAGCGCAGTGGAGATCTCTCTTGCGACGTTTAAGTCGGCATTGTCGTGAAAAACGACGCGGTTTCCACGGACACGATTTGGCGATCTAGCAGAAAGCCGCGGTAAACTCGGGCCAAATAAACGAGCCGATTGACTCCAGCGAGAAGTTTACGTAAGAATTCCGTTAAGTCGCGGGCGTAACATGGGTTTTCAATCTGACTCGTCGATGCTTACACTACCGCGGCAAAGTGAAAAAGAGCACAGCGTGCACGGCGGAAACAGTGAAAATTCTTCCAGCACACTGTAAAAAATATATCGTGGAGTGCTGGCTGGCTGGGTTCTCGATTCTCTTCGGGAAACTCTCGTTTCCATCGAACGAGAGGAAGATTTATCGACTCCTGTGAGAACATGAAGAGTGTCGCGACCGACCAGCGGGCATCGACGAGTCTTGCCACGAAAGCGGCAAAGCTCGTCGGTGTAAGGAATATAATGGCGACGGAGGTCCTTCATAAGTTGTACAAGTCCTGGAAGCACGCTTAACACTATTTTATTTTCTTTACAGCCGCCGGATGCTCCTCGAGATCGTTAACTCACCCGTATCATAACGGCAATTGTCGAAAAAAGGAGTAACAAGAATTATTAGCAATATTATTATTACTAAAAATTATACTAAAAATTTTATTACAGAATTGGAGAACAGTTTGTTCAAACGGTTATGATGTAGAAAAGACTTTTTTAAAAGCAGCAGCGATTTAATTATCTCGCAAAAATTAATATACATCAGAGAGGATTAAATTAATTAGAAAAAATATGTTGGGAAAATTAGAGGGCCTTAACTATTATCATATATATATAGAATAATCTAATAAAGATATATGAGAGAGAAATTTTATTTCTCGTAAAATAATAGGTTCATATTCGTAGTTATATAGAGCCTTAATTCCAAACGTTTGGATATTTATTAAATGTATACGTACATAAAATTGAAAAAGGAAATTTTAGTTTTAATTATAAAATTTTTATCGATTTGAAAAGTTTTTCAGGTTATACAACGAAATACTGGAGCGAGATTTATTCACGTTTAGGTATCCCCTAGGATCAGTATCAGAAGTTTGTATAAAAGACGAAAAGAATTAGTCCCTTATTCTTCCTGCTGGGCGCAACCTTTGACCCACTTCCTGCGATTTTTTCCCACGAAAGATAAGAGGGCATTCACACGGCCGCTGCGATCCGTTAGAACAAAGTGGTTTCTAGATACGTTTCTGATAAAAATAAATCTCGATTGCACTAATATTTTTGGAAAGTCGATAAAACATTGAAATCTCGGAATAAGATCCATTAAATGATTGTATTGTGGAATTCTATCCTTGTACAACAAAACGACAACGATATGTCATAGGAACGAAATAGATGTTACTTGAAATAACTGTATTGCTCTACGTATATACAAAAGTCGATTGTCATACTCTTTAAAACGGTATTTCTATCCATCGTGATTAATGACGGATGGAACTGTAGAGAGATCAAATATTAAGAATTCACGACTTATTGTCCGAGGATTATGACATCATCTCAGGGGTGCTCGCCCCGGCTTCGACGTCGTTAAAGCTGTCGCATCACTTCCAAATTAATTGCTGTTGTATAATTAATCAATGTCGTCGCGGTGTCACGTCCCTTACAAATCGAATTGAATCACTTCCTGAGTAACGGTATGGTATCAAAGACACATTGCAACAGATACAACTTAATAAATAAATTGAAAATAAAATTATTCTTTAAGCTATTATGATTTTATATTTTTGCTGAATAAAATTGGTCACAAACGATGTGGTTTTTCCTAATCGGTTTCATATCGGGTAAAAAAAGATTTGACAAATCAGTTTTTCTTATCGGATTTCCACGAAGTTAAATAAAAAACAAAACCGCAGTTTCGCCAAATTCCTGGCGACTTCTATTTTTTAAATTATAATATTAGAAATGTATATGGAATAAAGCAGAGAGAGAAAAACTGTAATTTTCGCAAATGTATTTTTACAAACTCACAGTTTGTTCTGATATCAAATTAGAATAAATCTTTTTACTTAAAATAAAGTCTGCAATTTTTTTTTATTAAGTTTATTTTAGGTCGCTTCAACTACTTGGTTATTAGCGACCACTGTCTGCAATTCTATTTAAAATATTCTTCAATTATAATAAAATTATTATTTAAAGGCAAGCAACAGTTTGTTTTTAAAAATAGATATTAAATAATAATATTAGTAAGCACACATTAAAGAGAGTCTGTTAAATTCTCTGCCGTGCCAATTTCCTTATAATCGATACTAGAAAAGTAATTGTATGACCACTAAGGAACACTAATACGCACATGCAGATTCTGTTAATCAGATTATAATATCCATAATCATGTCTCGTCTTATTCAGGATTCTAACGAGCATAATCGGAGAAAGAGGTGCGAAATGCAGAGACAGAGCGGCTGTTCATTAGCATGTGGATATATATTCCATGTCCCAAAAAATGCCTTGGCCATCCTGTGCTGCAGCCCGTGGACAATAGCTACGCAGCTGGCGGGGCGAGCACGGATAGGTTGATTGGGGAACAGCGAAATGTATTCATGTATGCATATGAATTCAGTCCTCTCGCGGTAGGCCGAGGCGTCGCGGCGCCTAGATACGCCAATGTCTGCGAACTAAAGCCCGACCGTTGAAAAACATCTTAATTGGACTTCGCGCTCCGCCGGCTCGTCATCCCCAACCCTCTCGTCCTAAGTCGTTCCTGTGGAGGGTTCAGTGCACCGGAGCTCTTCGCCCTTTCTTCCTGCTGACACAGAGACTGTCCCAGATCGGCGATGTGCAGATTCTTCGATTAGCTCGAAATAAATCTGCTCTTAATAAAAGTGTCGAGACATCCCGATACCTCCGCAGTGATAAACGTGGTCGAAGATCTAGAAGGTTTTATATCATACAAGACAGCGTTTTTCCTGATTTAATTCTAGCGGACATCGCTTTAACGGTTTTCCAGTCCGCGATGGGGTGAATGGCTTACAGATACATCGAAGACGCTGAGGAAAATATTTGAAGACCTTTAGATAAAAAAAAAAAGAGAACTAGGCTATCTCATATATACATAACTCTCTTCTCCACCTCTAATTCCGTCGCTCAACCCCTAAAATCGTAGGTCGTCGATGACTAGAGAGAGACCAAGAGATGTGTATCTTCGCAACGGAGAAACCGGAAGGATCAAATATTTTTCGAAAGCCAGGCGGTGCCAGGAAGAATTTTTCCACGCACACGTAGCGGCAGGATGGTGGCGTGCCGCAGGCAAATTTGTAGCCGAAGGGATGCGCACGAAGTGCGTGAAGTCGCGGATTGATGGGGGGGTACGCCGACATTGAAAAGTGGCGGATCACGAAGAGATATCACGGTCGAAGTTAACGACGTCGGGACACGTCAGCGGACTGTTACGACTGCTTTTCATCCGCTACCTTTCGTTGGTCCCTCTCGCGCTTTCTTTGTTGCTCTTTTCGGCTCTGCTCGGCTTAGAATTTCGCACCCCGCTGTCTTCGTTCTGAAATGTCAGTTTTGACAACGAGTCCCTCGTGTCTAAGCGATTTCTTCCGCTTTTCGTCACTCAAACAGTTTCGTTTCTATTTTGTGAAAATCTAAAGAATGCTTAGTCCAAAACAATTGAATGCTTAAAGATGTCAATCAAATGTACATCTTTAATAGCTTCTTCTTTGCATGAAGATTATGAAAATATTATGATGCCCAAAAGCTTCCAAGTATTTGTTTCCTGTTCTAGCTATGTCTAATATAAGAAAGATCGATAAGTCTCGATTCTTATATCGTTCTGCAGTAACGGAGAGTGTAACTACAAAGTATAACGGCGCTCTAATCCGAGGAACGTTAAATCCATTAGAACCGGATATTGCGTGTTTACAAGCAGTATATAACTTGTACGAAATCGGCCGACTAAACACCGACTGCTTTCGTGATTTCGCTCGGATAATAAACGACACGTGTGCGACGTAAAGAAACGCTTTCGCCCTGATAACTGGGTTCCGTCGCTAAATGCGCCGCGAGGTTAACGGCGCGAGATCAGGAAAGTTAATTGTCGATGCATAACGTCCGCGCGCTTAGCGTTAACGTTCGCGCGCGCACACATCGCGTACTTTTTGCAGGAGGGTAAAGCGTTTCGCGTTCTCAACTTTGCTCGTTAAAAGGGCTCAGAAGGATTCACGGGTGATAACGCAGAGCGGATGTAATGCCGCGTAATGTAATGCCGCTTTAACGTCACGTTCAGCACAAACGGCGTATTCGCGCGCGTGTCATCACACGTATGCATTAGCTATACATTCACACGCACACACACATACACCGAGCAGTCCACGTAACAATTACATTTAATTTCCATGTAACACCGGCGTATTATCTCATATTATAATACCTCGCGCGTGTATGTCCGATATTTGGCGTTTCATCGTAATGGCAGCCGGTTTAATGTCTGCCGGTGGGTGAGAAGGGGAGGAAGACCCGTGGGGATGGTGGGAAAACAAGTTTAGTCTGGAGAATGAAAAATGCACTGGACACGGGGCAAATGAATTAAATTTTACATCGTTCGCGAAATTTACGGCGCGTAAATCCCGGTCGCGATTAAAGTATTCGAAATATCCGCGTAAAATATTTTGTCGCGCCTGACGAGATATTAATAAAAAAAGCCGCGTTATTGATTTTAAAAGCTACCGCACGTAGGCATACCGGCCGTTCGATGTCCACGTCACTTTGCAGGCGCAATTTAACTCGCTTGCTTGCCGTTATATCGTACGGAAATAGTTTACTCGAATGACGAGTGCCCGCGAATCCTACAAAATAGATGATCTGAAGTGAAATAAAAGCTAAAAGCTCCGAGCAAATTATTAAGTTGCGATCGGGCAAATAAATAGGGAACGTCGTTACTCCGTTATGTGTTACTCTTTCTCGCCAACTTGTGTAAATATTGACTTATTAAATAAATATCGACTGCCTGCAAATACCGCGACAACATCTATTCGCATGCTCTATTTTATACGAAATAAGCACAGAATATATTTTTAATTGTAATTGTCTTCCCAATATTTTTTAAGTCGGAACTCATTTATGTTTCACTTAAGCTAATGGACCACTCGTAGTCCAGGGAGACTACGAGCTTATCCAAAATGCATCGAGCTAAAATAGTGGGTGCGAGTTTCCCTCATCGGCACACAACTGCTACGGGCAGGTGTTCGGGGGGCTTGAAAATTTCATCAGCTTTCGCGGCCACGCAACCTACCATTACGATTAATTCCTCCGAAAAAATCAAATTAGTTACGAAATCTTAACGAGAGCGTTCCGCGATAGAATTTGTCGGTTAATTAGGGTAATGAATACCTCGTCATGTTTATGAAAAAATCTGACAATGCAATTCATTCAGTGTGACATACATTCACGCATTATATTATTAATCTTAATATTTCAAGAAGGAAAACATTAAAAATATTATTTCTCGATAATATCTAAATAACTTTTTTTAATTTATATAATATGTCATAGGGAAATATTTACAATGAAGAAGAATAAAAATTATCGTTCTCCACAAAGGTTTGTAGCCCAAAAATATGCGGTGTGCGCGAGTAATAGAATTATTCTTGCAACCAATATAAACTGTAATTTGCGTATCGAGCTTGCAAATGAACTCCGATACATCTGCAGTGGTGCAGTTCCGCGGCGAAACAAAATGAATTGCCATTTTCGCCGTTACGAATATAATGACATTTACAGTTGCAACTAATTTGTCATCGCGCGCGCGAAAATTTGTGGGAACCGGCATCCATATTTACGCTAATCAACGCGGCAAAAGCGCCGCGTAAATATAAACCCGGCGTATAGTATTCGCATTGACAGGGGGAAGGGTAGGTAACAATTCCGTTTGCGTTTCGCGTGTCAACGACACGAGAGACGGATCTCTACCCGGAATAAAAATAAAAGGATGCATCCACGCGGGTGCATGGGGGGGATGGAACGAATACAATTAGTAGCATTCGTATCGTTCGTGTATCGTATTTCGCGACGCCGGGGTGCAACGAACAAACGGGCCTCCACCATCGAAGCTTAACACGTAGCACACGCTGCCGATAACGATATCGCGAGACTTGCATTTGCGCCGCCGCCACCGCCAACGCATATAGAACATACCGATTTCCCGCACACGGTCGCTGTCGCAGTTGTAAATTCGTTAATTAACTAAGGCAATTGCTCCTATAGCATCCCGGTAATGCGTTCGAACCTGAACCTGAACGTGTCGCGTAATGTGTGTGCGATACGGAGGTGAGAAACGGCCTCGCTTTCCCGTGGCGCGATTCCTCGCAAATGTAACGTAAGTGTAGACTTTACAAAGTCATAATTGTGCGAGTTTCTCTTTCTAGAAAACATTTGTGAAATGTTGATTCCGAAACGGCGGGTATGTTAAAACTGTTACATTTTTACTGCATCTTTCATGACTAAACTGTTTTCTTAATGTTTCCAAGGGAAGATGTTAATTACAATTCAGCTGATAATTCTGGGAAGAAGGAGCACTTTATTCGCGATTGACTTTGTAAGGGAACTTGGATTGACGCTCGCAGGATCGAAGTTCTCGTTTCTCCGTTTCTCCGAGATTAGCCGGCTAATTCGCGTTTACAGGTAGACGAGAGTAAGGCTGCGAGCTCTTCTCCGCTCTTCGTATAAGTTTAATCGAAGCCTTCACGTTGGAGCATCGTGTGAATAACGCAGCTGCCTGTTTTGTATCTTCGTCAGACGACGACGGCGGCGGCGGCGAGGACGACGACGACGGCTTCATTACGACGCTCGCGCGCGCGATCGATCGAAATTTCGCCGGTTAACTTGGAGACATGTCGCGGATTTATTAGTTTGCATCTGTGCCACTAGGACATATTTATTTATTACTTGCCGATATCGACTAGTTTCCTGCACGGTTTACAATTTACGATCGCGTATGCACGTTGGATTTATGCGTGTGATTGCAAAGCGCGCAGCGAAGAGATATTCAGTTACAACTGGCAAATATCGTCGGCTTAAAAGCAAAAAAGGTACAAGATCCTCAGAAAACAATCGATTCGCGTGGACAAAATTTCTTTTACCGCAACTAATAATTTTATTGCTTGTATCAGTGATAGCGCAAATCATTTCTTGAAAAGCGCGATAACCAGAGGCTTCATTTGAATATCCGTACTGTTGCACGAACGGGGAGAACTTGGCAATCAGTGGTACAACACCTGTCGCGTGACCGTTCGTTTTTCTACGAGAGTGTAATTCCCCTGACGCTGTTATTGCTTTCGGCTTGCCGGATGTAAGTGCACATAAAGACACTTATCACGTTTTTCTGAATGATATAGAATACTCGCAATGTGTCACTGGTTTTCGATTTTGCACAGCATATAAATTTTCACCGAAATTTCTCGTAGGTGTTTAATTGACATCTCGACTATTCAGCTAATTTCTAGCGCAAGCCCCTGATGATGTTAATTTTGTATTTTCTTATATTATAATATATAAATGATTATAATATATTTAATTATAATATATGTTTTTCATTTTCGTTTAATATGTCTATAAATAGTTGATGAAATCATTTCTCTATCCAAATTATTAAAACCGTTACTCATCATGAACTTACTGGACAGTTTAAATGTTTATCACAGTTGGCATAATTAATTAATTAAAATAATCTTAATCGCGGGAGAATAAATTCTATAAATTTCTATTATCAAGATACATGATTTGTGTTATACGGACATACTTGTACATTCGCGTTACTCGGGAAGATTGACAACCTAATGTCACGCACATGTGTCATTGCAATCTGAGAAAGATTTCGCGGTAATAGTGATAATGTCTCAATATGAAGGTGATTTTACAACATGCTTCTATCCACGTCAGTTACAAAATCAATCACATAATTACTCGCGCGATCTTTCTGTCCGGTTTACGTGCAAATTTGAATCGACAAGTATCGATAGAATCGATCGTGCGATCGGCTTAAATAGCACGGTGTTTTGTAAAGTTGTAAAAAACATATATAAATCTCATATCTCAGAATTGGCATTGGATTGCAAGCGTTACAGTGTCTTTACGCTCGCGTAAACTATACTTTATTACGGTTTCCGAGGTTGGGCTGTCGCAGTTGCTTTTACCATTTTGTTTTACAGTCGCGGCGAGGTTCCAAGTTTTACACAGCCAAAGAATTCAAACGGAGAGCATCGAAACGGCCATTCGGCTGCAGGCGCTAACGCGTTTTGATTTCAATCGACTCCAATTCAACCGCGAGCGTTCACTGGCGCGATGCCAGCCGCGCGCAGAGAAGCGAAAAGAACACTCGCCCTTTAGGGGCTAAATAAGGCCGGCGGTGTAGGACGCATCGAGCGTTAGCCGCGTTAAAAGTTTTACGGTACCCGTACTACGAGTACCGTTGCACGGAGAACAACGACGGAATAAAATTTCATCGAAAGAACACGGCGATCGCGGTTGAATCTCAGGAAACCTCGGCAGCGAAGTGAAAGCGAACGCAGTTAATTTCCCGTTTAATTAGAACTCCCCGTACACGTACAGAGAGGGTGAGGGTGGAACGTCGTGATATAGACGCGACCCCGTCCGATAAACAGGCATGGACCGCATAACGAAAGTGCGAGAGCGCGAAGGCCTGCTTGTTTGAAATCCATGCCTCTCTCTCTCTCTCTCTCTCTCTCTCTCTCTCTCTCTCTCTCTTCCGCTGTCTGGTCCAGGTACACGTCATTGCAGTAATGTATGCACGCACTCTCCAAGCCAGCCGGCCAACCAGCCAGCCGGCCGACGGATAGAACGACCGGACCGGTACAGCGGACTCGGTTTTCCGGAAACATATTCTATGCATACATGCATGTTCAACACCTGCGAAGCAGCGGCGTCCGGCCGCGCGCGGTAGTCAGGATGTTAAATTACGGCATTTAAATAATTTCGTTTAATCTCCGCGCGCGCGGCCCTTCTGCCACACCTCTCCTGCATCCCTCTCGCTATCTCCCTCGCCCGGCCTTCGCTCTTTCACCCCAGCTATCTTTCGTCATTCTCCTCTCCGCTTCTTCCCCAAGCCGAGCCGTCTACTTGCGCGCGCGAGCGAGGAATATTTTTCCACGGTAATTCCCGGCCGCTCGTCGACAAAAAGTCGAAACCCAGAAAGACCTTCCGGTGGCTTTGCGTTCGCCCGCGGATTCAGCGGGGAGGTTGTCGCGGGGACCAAACGTTAACCGAGAGTGCTAATTAAAGCGCACCGGCGGCGTCCGTTTTTATCGCCAGCATCGCCGTGTGATGAACGTTACGTTCGCTGATACCTCCCTTTGGTCTTCCGTATACTCGCTTCGCGGTTGCTAAAGCTAGATGAATGCATAATAAGACGCAAAAGCAGGAACGATAAAACTTTGTCGTTTAATCATACACTCTCCAGCAGTATAAACTTATGCAGGATGTTCGCCCTACTTGTCAAATAAAGTCGCAAATGAAATTACGTTTTTGGAAATATTCTAACAATAATTTGGCAGCAAAATCGGAGATGATAACGTCAAATTTTGTACACCAATTTAATATTCCGTAAAAACGCCGGAGGTTCCAATATCTACTATTTGTTAGGTACCAGTTGTGCTATTTTAAAGTTTGTTGAAGAGACTGTAGATAAAATGCAAGGAGATCAGCGACACATTTTGCAGCCGTTACGGGTGAGCAGACTTGTTTTGCAAAAACTTGTCAAGATGCGATATCACGCGTAAATCACGACGGCAGTGTGTAACGCGATAACGACACGATTGTGTCGCCCGCGAGTGACTACTCATCGCGAAGAGTGATGTAACAACGGCAGCCAACGGCAACGTGATTGATAGCGCATACGTCGGCTTTATCCTCGTGTTATCCTCCACTAGACCGCAATCTGGCCCCCCCTAGAAAATACGTGCACCAGCTCAGTGTGACAAATTTACTTTGAGCCACCCCGACAGCGCGCTCCTAATCGTATCGATTTGAAAGGATCGTTAACTGAGTTTTCTTTCCCGGACCGTCATAGAAAAATCCACGTGTCGAGTAACACCATAAAGAGGACAGCTGTCCATTTTCTAAAAGTATGGACTCAAAATGGTCTGGAGTTAAATTGTTTTATCATTCTACTACGGTGGAGGTCCAATTTTCCTTCCGCTCGTGACGATGGATCTTTCGGAGACAATGTTCGCGCAACGCGAAAGAAAAGAGAATTCCCACCGCTCGCGTTTCTGCGTTTCCCTCGCGCGTTTCTTTTTCCGTCGACTCGCAAACTGCATCCGCATTCAGCGAAGTGATAAAGATGGACAGTGACCGGCATTTGCATGTTTATTCCGCTTCTTCAATTCTTCTTCCCCGCGCGATTTGCGCACGACCGCACGCGCGCAGGGGAAATATACAGAAAGGATTAAACCACCCGTGGATTCTCGCGGAAATTGACGAAAGAACCGCATGCAGAATCGTATTTTGTGCGTCATCGATCGTCGCTCGGTTCATCGTATCCCATCGAGCCTCGACTAGAATATTCATTCGGCGTCGCATTATGCGATCTGTTCCATTTCGCAGCCAGGATCAACGGCGCACGTGAGATACAGGAAATAGCATAACAAGAATGCTATTTTTGCGCCGCTGTTATTTTCTTCCCGTTCCACTGACCGCAATGGTCGCCGTTTAATAATCCAAATTATCGCACGCTCAAATCCTTCGTGACATCGGAACGTTGACCGGCTCGAACAAAATCCCGATACACGACGCATCTGTATAATTGATTCCTATTACGTGATTGAGGTCGGAGCACGCTGTGCATACGAACAATATAAATCATTACGAATTCTCACATTTCGCCATTAACGTCATATCATTCCGATTATATCGTCGCCGCGATTATTGATTCTTGATTAAACGATCAGCGGCCATATCTTTTCTAGGGCGCGAAAGCTCCGATACACGAGCAATATCATCATCATTTCGAGACCATTTCTGTTCCCTCAATTCCAGAAACATTTTCCAGAAAATTTCTTCAACCGGGCTGTAATTATGATTATTGTGCCAAAGTACTGCGCGATAAAAGAGCGCCACTCGTCTGACTAGTCGTGTACGTTTTCACTTATTCCGGAAATTCTCGAGACTTCTTGTACCTTGTCGCTGCGCTGTGTTCACCGAGGGTGCACGATGAAATTTGATTTAAACACGTCTGTGCGACTACGAACTGTGCGACGTCGGAACTGTTCGATTCTATCGGACCTAAACGCAGCCGTGCAAGAATTTCGCGCCGATACTCGCGCTTACATTCGTAATCTTCGTGCAAACTTGAGCACGACAGAGTGTACAACGGGCGCCGACCGGCGGCACTGCGCGCACGAAGTTTCTGCATGCGTTTCGTTAATCCCGCGGAGTACAGCCGGAGATGGGAAGCTATTAGAAGTTTTCGATTCGGCTTGTTAATTATCCGAGAGACTTGATTTCTCGCGCCGGAATTCGCACGAGCGACAGCGACGACGATTTTAATCCGCGCCGGGAACTGCATGGTCGTAAAGTCGAGCGTGCGAGAGGGGATATAACGTGCACACAATACGTGTCGCCGATTGCGTTTTTGTGAATATAACTGATAATTAATTACTTTAATTCGCGAAGAAACGTCAAAAAGTTCTTAAAATTTGGTTTCTTATAGCGAGAGATAAAGATTACAATTGTTCGGAATATAAAACTGAGAAAGAGCTTTTATATATAGAATGAACCGGGTTACATTAATTTGAATAATTGAAAGTTACATAGATTTAAATGGTAGATTAACGCTTTCATTGGAGCCTTGGCGTTCTGGATGCCGAAAGCTTATATGCACTAACCAACCCCCGGCTTCAGGAGCCAGTCGACCAGATATCGGACACGTGTGGCATGACCACGTGGTCAAATTCCATGACATTTCACAGATTAGTGAAATTCCGAGAAATTCCATCTCCAGGCAGTCCCATGAGCATACGCGATCGTCACGAACCGCAGGATTTCATTAGTGTTCTTACACACGTGAAGTGCGTCAACCACAAACCGATTTTAAAAATTTTCTGAAATTGTCGCTCGGTGTACCGCACGAATTTCGGAAAAAGGAGCAAAGCCTCGCTGCAGTTTCTAATAATTTCGCGTACAAACATGGTGCATTTCACGCTCGCGTTTATCGTGTGAGCAGAGACGAAAAGCGAGAAATATCCGCGAGGGAACACGGGAACGAGATGCGTAGATTTATGCATGTAGGTTGACCTGTGACCCGTATTTGCCGTACACAAAATGTCGCTCTAATTCGCACCTTATCCCGCGGGCCCAACCCCGGTCCATTGATCATAAATCACGCTGAAAATTTCGTTGACCCCCTGACGCAAACGCCACGGGCCGACACATCGCGCGCGCGCGTCATGGGGAAGATCAATGCATCATTTTGTACGGGGTGGTAGAGAGTGGGTCAAACAGACTGGCATAAATCTTCGCCGGCGAGAATTTTTACGACGCCGTTACGTTCGTACGCCGTCGAAGAGCGCGATTCATTTTACACTTGCATTAACGACGAGCTTTGAACCATCGCATCTTGCGATCCGAAATAATATTCACGCGAGGCGCGAGATTAATTACGTTCCCAGTGAATCTCGTTGTTGGGACTCACTCTTGACCGATCAAAATTACTCTTTCGCCGAGAACGGTTCTTTTGGGATACGCGTCGAGAGGGTTGACAATAACCGTGCGCCTTGCTATCAAGTTTCACGAAGAATTTCAGAGTCTCCGCCCATCTTACTTCATCTTTTTACGCGAAGTTTACTTCGTCTTGTGAAATATCAAAATAGCACGAGAGTGCAGCTGCGATGCGACCTAATGTCACTTTACAAATGAAGGTACACTACTTTTATCTGGCTAGCGCGCGTCGTTTCCATCTCAGGAGTGAATATCGCGCCCCTTCTGCCGCTGCATCTTTCAAAGAGAAAAAGATTCACGCGTTTCAGTACCGGCGATGCTGAGCGTTCATTTTAGATGTTGATTCAAAGTGAGCGCACGTCGCGCTGTGATTGAGTTGTTTTATTTTCGCCGTACCCGCTTTTCGATTCAGCGAATGCTCCAAAACTTTTATTCAACTATTCAACCGCATCGTGTTTGATATTCCACGCTTGCATTTCATTTCCAACGATCCGTCGAAAATAATTTCTTCCTTGGTTGTCAATGTCATAAAAGCTGAGTGTCATAAAAGATCGCGTGCAAAAATCCGTTAAATGCTTGACTTCGTTTCTTCAGTCGTTCGTCTCAAAATTATGTAGGCGGTACATACTTGCGAGGTCGAGTGGCGTGCGTGAAAATGGACTTCTCGCATATGGATCGCGGTACGGTTTCGATTATGCTCGGCTACAACAAGTACGAATCCGGATTTACGCACGCGAGTGGTCGTCTGGTTGCAGCAAACACGTATTCGCCTGGTAATCTCGCCGACCGAATAGTTGGGCTTTTGGGGAAACTTTGATTGACCGAATGATCGACTTGGTTACCACGAACCAGCCTGTTTCTAAACAGCTGTTCACCCGACATAGTTATACCAGTCGCACAAACTTCCCATATCTGTCGTATAAATCTCGCTATTATTAACGGGCACCGCTAAATAATATCGGACGTATCAATGAACAAGTGACACAACGATAACTAGACAGGATAAAATAATGGACTGATAAAAACTAAAATTGCAAAGAGATATTCGTTGAGAATATTTATGTCACAAGAAAATTTGCTTTTCAATAATCAATAATATAATCAATAATAAATCGCGAAGAGAAGCGAGCGCTAAAAATATGCAAGATCTTTCCGCCTATTTTTAAATGTATTTTCAAAAACGTATTTTAAAAAAAGTATCTATGAAAAATTCTCCAGTTTAGTAGAATGGTGCACAGGCATTATGTATTCATTTAAATTTTAAGAAATAGCACCGTGAGATATTCATATGCGATACCGTAAGAATAATCTAACAAGTAACACATCTCGAATATTTTAGAACTGGGAAGATATTAGAATACATTCAGAAGTTTTATTTTCATCAAAGCTTTTCATCGCAGATTCTTCTAGGTTTCGTGAAAAGGAGGACAATTTCCAAGAATTTATTATTGATACACAGATGTATTAATAATTCCTTGAATATCTTTATACAGAATGTAATCTTTACGTTCGCCTCATTCGTATATTTATTTCAGTTCGCATTGCGAAGCTGTGCAGCGTTCTCAGTTCCACTGTTAGGGGACATTCAGTATTCGTGCAACCATTTGTAAAATTGCCTTGGTGCTTGCTCTCGTACGATATTTCCGTCCGCCTTGTTCACGTTTGGATCCACACGTCGAGTCCGGCCATTTCATGCTTGTTGAACAGCGGACAACTCCGCAATTTGGATAAAGGTGGTCCGTAGCGAGTGCAAGGTTCAAGAAAATTTCTAGTTCTCTCAAGTCGCTCGTGGGAATCAACAGTAAAAAAATTATTAAAACACCAGCTGCATCTTACAATAATGCCGATAAAAACAGCAGAAAAACCCGCAGATAATCATACCTGGCAATTTTTAATGATTCTTCTGCTTAAACCCGGCGACAGAGTATATGATTTAAATGTAATATTACAATATCGTTGCGCCCGGAGTTTATATTGCATTAATAGAATGTTATATCATAATTAATATAATAATGTTGGTTAATGCTCGGCAAAGGGAAAAGTATATATTTGATATTGGATTTAACTTGCGACAAGAGATTGCTTATTTTCTGGCTTCCACTGTGCCACGCGGCCAACAAACATACTCTACATAGCCGCACAAATATCACGAGGCTTTCGAATATTTAGAACGACGAAGACCGCAATTCCCGCCGGTAAACTGGTTTGCGCGGTAATTTCAATTATCGTATTGCATGGAGGTTCGTCTAACTTCTCCCTCATAAATACATTAGTGTTAGTGATTTAACGCGGATGTGCAAATATCCGGGTAGAGTCGGGCACACTCTCAGTTGCTACCCAAAACTTAGCGGGAAAACCAGGTCCGTCGCGTCGGGTACACCTGAGAATGCCGAGAGTTTGAAAAGGCCATTCATTCGAGTAAACATTTGGACGACAAGGAAACAGGCCGCTCACTATTTCCGTCAGAAACCTGCTTCTCTTTCTTCTTTTCGTCCATTGAAATTTTTAACTTCGTTAAGCTGCCGTTCGTTCCGCGCGACCCAATGTGCATGCGCGTGTTTCGCAGCTTATTCTAAAAATAATAAAATGTAGCCCGTCGATGAGATTTACATTACAAACGCGAGAATTAAAAACCGTGCGATTCCGAGAACTCCATCTCTCGCGTAAATTTCCACGTTTTCCGTGACGAGAATTGCCTTTGCGTAACCATTGCGTCGAAATTTGAGAATTGCGGTGGTTTTATGGCGCGGTCCTCGCTGAAAATGCAACTGGAGGCATACGATTCCCCGAGAAAACGCGCTACATTTTTCAGCATCTTTAGCCGGGAAGACATATTCTCGCCGTATCACGGAAATTTCATCTTCGCGGCTTCGTACTGCCTGCTTCTCTCTCGCTCTCTTTTCCTCTCTCCGCGGTCTTAAGAAACTGTTCGCCGAGCGGGGTGCACTGTCAATGCTGCTACTTGCAGAACGGAGCGCAGAGCAGAGAGCTCGCGCGCGCCGAGCTTAATCCCGTCGTCGCGGAAAAGTTCCGCATTCGCGGGGACTCTCCCGCGGATCATCTCGCCAGCCGCGTTTTTATTCGTCCGATGATTCACCCCAACCGCCCCGCAATTCTCGACCCTAATAATCCCCGTGACCCGTTTCCGCAATCATGAGTATTCCCCACATTGCTCGAATTCGCCGCCGAGCGGTAACTGTTTAATCCCCGAAAGTCGAGACGCCGCGCGCTGCTTCAATGCATCGCACTGACGAATTATCTCCCGCCGTGGAAACGAAAGTTTCAGAAAACAATTGAGAGAATTAAATTTTGCTTGTTCGCCCCCTAGAAATAACACTGTCGTATTGTTTCGGCGATATTTAGTTGTAACAACGAATGACACTCGTTGTTACAAGTTATAAGTCAAAACTAAAAGGCACAAGTATTATTCGCTATATTCAGCTGTTTGACTCATACTCAAAATATTATAAACAAATTTATTTTCTTCAAATTCCATATAATAATGCTACTTAATTCCCTTTTCTGTAAGGATATGAAATCTGATCAATTAACGAACAAAGTGGCAGCGCTTATCCGAATACACAAATTAAATATCGAGCTTTCGTACGCGCAACGTTGAGAAAAATCGTAAGGCAACAGATTAAATTATCGAAATATACAATAACCAGCAATTTCTAATATTGAACACAAGTGATATAATCTGACTGAAGTCATCGTCAATCACTATTGATCCAGCTATTTTTACGTCGTTTTTCTCTGATGTTTGTAGTTGAGAGAAGTGTGAGTCTGGAACGCGCAGTATGTTCACGAATAATCGAAGCGATATATCTTAAAACTTTTTTTCTTCCTCTCTCTCTCTCACATTTATAATAAAACGACTCTTGCAAAGTTCACAGACGATGCTCGAGGCGCCCTCCAGGCAACGGAGATATATCATGTGCTACAGCATTGTTCATAGAATCAAGATCGCCATGAAATCAGCGATTGCTGTGGCACGAATATTGATGCCGAAGAAAGCATAAATGCATGTTGCTACACGTGTCGTGTCGTGTCGTGTCGTGTGTGTATATGTGTCGTGGTGTATTATTAAATTATTCTGCCACCGCGTAAATATACGTGCGCAAATGCAATTGCTCATGCACGCTGCGCTTGCACCCGCACGCTTGATGAAATTGGCAGTCTTCCGCGTCGCCACTCACTGTAAAACATCTAATGGCACTAAAGAAGCCCGCTGCAGCCATTAGACACGTCGCGTATATCAAGTTCGGATTCGCCTGCAACCTCAGTTAATTTTTCCTCGACGAAACTTTGGTTTGATTACTTGAGGCGAGTTAAATTTCAGAGAGACGCGGATAAGCAACAAAATCTTATTTCAGAGTTGAATCCGAGAGTATTTTCCTCTGACAGCGTGTTCTTCACCTGAAAGTTATATCTGGCGGGGATATTATAATATCAAACGCTAAAAAGTTTCAAGAGGAAGTAATCATATTTTCGCGGGGAGGAAAACTCCTTCTCAAATTTGTCAAAGATTTCGCAGATGAAGGAGGACACGGTGAACCCCTGGGAAACCCTGTATAAATCCGGGAAAAGCGACGTACGTAATGACAGTTCAAAGTGCGCGACCGAGGGCGTGCGCTTATTGGTTGTAAAACGAGGAACCCATCTGCCCACGATATGAGACACCGGTGAACCCTAAAAATCGACTTCCGCCCGATCACGGTAATAAGTCACCTAGCCGATACGACGACGTACCGGGTGTGCCTAAAATCCGAACAAACTCGATTAAAAACTTGCTCGACCCCCACGCGCAAGCAAGCTACTGTAAAAAAACTGCCTCGAAAAAAATTACTTATTAACAACGCCTTACATCTAATAAATATCCTGTTTAAAATTAAATTCCATAATGGCTAAAAAAAGTTTATATTAAGATTAAAAAGCGTACGGGTCGCGCAGTCTATTATGAATTAATCGATCGCGTTTCATGTCGTGTCGTGACATTGAGAACAGCGGATGCGTTTCTGCGCACTTCCGTTTCGTTACGACAATATTCTTTCTCCCGGGGATTCTTCTGAAGTCCGCGTAGCACGGAAGTCAAAGTACAAAGTGCGAACTAGCAAAGAAGGACGACACGGCAAGTTTCGCGTTTGCGGTCACAAGAATATCGCTCGCGATAACGATATTACCGGCACTTCGCAGAGCGAGCTTAATTTCGTTGCGGCACACCCGAGCTAATCGATGACGAAATTCCGTGGTGCTCGTAAATTCTGAAATGAGATCAACAACTTCGTCTCCAGCGTCGGCGCTGGGCTGAAAGAAAATTCGCAGGTTTTCGACGTCGAAAGGGTTTAGGGTCGAAAGAAACGTCGAGGAAAACGGAAAACCGGCTGGAGGGCGGCCGAAATTTTTGGCGTTTTATGCGAACGTTTCAACGCTCGAGTATACGGCACTGTTCTTCGTGTGGCAGCTGGTTCGCATGGCGGAACAACACTAAACTCCGAGGCCGCCGACCTACGCGGTGCAGTCTTATCGGTGCTCGCCTTATTTTTAATAAAAACTACGACGTCGACGGGAAAAGGGGTGGCGCGCGCGCGAGAGTGAGAGAGAGGAGAGCGCTGAGATTAAAAAATTCACCGGCGCCCCGGAGGCACTCGATGGCCTCGTAACTTAAAATTAAGAAAATTAGGAAACCGTACGACCGGCTGAGCTCTCGCGAAACGCTCATATCCTGTTCCCAGGAATTTAATAGTAATCGCATTCCGAACGGTACACCTACACCGATCGCGATCTCAGCGAACGAGAATTATTGTAGATCGTAATATACTTCATCTTTCGTATCGTTACGATCAGGATTAATACAGATTTAATGTGACAATTTTACGTTTACGTTTGCGTAATATTGCATTCGTGAAAGTAATTTCAAACACACTATGCACTTCCCTCGCGCCACGTCTTCGGGATAACACTAATTCCGCCATTAACGTCGCGTAAATCCCGGTATTCGGTAGTGAAGCTGCGAGAATTTTGCACGAAATGAACAAACTTAGCGCAACGGGCCGGTTAAGTTTCCTACTTTGTCTATCACGTCGCGCGACAGTCGGAAATATCAGAAAGGGTGAAGAACGCGGAAATTACGCGCGACGCGCGTAAAAGCCGCGGGCTGGCGTGAAAAAATGTCGCAAGCTCAACGAACGTTTCTTCGTGGGAAATAACTAATGCGAAAAACCATTAAATAATAATAATGTATTCTTCTCTATTGTGCGTCAAGCTTTCTCTGTTGCAAATTTAGGTAGCAGGATTTAGCAGGTGTCGAGCGTTAACGCAGGTTTCTCTTTCCGCGAGTAGCGAGTAACTTTACAAAACCAAGAGAGAAAAGTTACTCACCGGAAATACCGTCGTAGGTCCACCATTCTTCCCAGCTGGCCTCGGATTCTGCAAACAGAAACGCGCAAGAAGTTTCAGTCACGATCAACCGACATGGAGAAATGTTTGTTGCAGTTGCGTCATCAGAGTATTAGGTTATGATTACAAATCTCTCTTACGATTACAAACCGGCGTAGCGCAAGTCGTTCTGAATCGCCGCGCGATTATCGCTAATGAGCTGCTGATTGCGCACGGTTAGATTGCGATATCGCAATTTCCTCCCTCGCGTATCCCTCCAACAAACCCCTCATCCCATCTTCAACCCCGAACCAGGTCCGAGAATCCGCAAACGCACGTACGGCGGAGAACTTTGAAGCTCTCCATCGTTGCTACCCCCGCGAAGACGCCCGCGCCGACCGAATCGGGTCGGCCAACGCGGTCGGGCGGATGCATCGATCAATTGCAGCCGCCGATCGGGAGCTGATCGATCAATCGATTTGGCGGCCGGAGGGTGGGAGGGAATTCTAAGGCAGGCACTCGCGAATCGTGCCACGTGGTTTTATGCGCGTCGGACATGCCAGAAGCGCGACGGGGTTGACCCGTCGCACGTGCACACACTCGGGAAACTCGCCCCCTTCTCACCCCCTGCACGCCCTTTCTCGCTCTGCCGCGGTCTCTCGGACCGTAGATCGACCCCATCCCGCCTCAGACGCTGACCCATATTCGATTATCTGGATGCATGCCATCCAGCGCCGTGCTGCAAACTAATTGCTTCAAATTGGAAAACTTTCTCGGGCTCACCCCAGATCACCTCGCTTCTCCCGCTCGTCCGTTCCTCCCCGCGCTATCGTCAATCTCGGCGTTTCTCGCGACGCCCGTTCCGACGACCTTTCCCCGTCCAGATCGCAGGCGATATTTGTTTGCAGCTTCCGTTCAACGTTCGTGACTCACTGACCGTCACGTTAGCCCGGATCCACAATAAGTGTAGTGAGCCTCAAGCCGTAAGAAATTGACCAATCACGACCTTTCTCCTCACATTCCACTGTATCATACCGCGTTTACACGAGCGTTACTTCTGTAGTAACTTACTCGAATTATAGTAACTTACGATAATTCACTGCGCGTAAACGGGGTCTAAAGCCCGGTGTCCACGATGCTAGAAATCGGTTCGAGTTCTCGGTCCGAGAAATATGTAGCCAATCAACTTGCTGCTTTTTCGTAAAAGTGCAAGTTGATTGGCTACATATTTCTCGGACCGAGATCTCGAACCGATTTCTAGCATCGTGGACACCGGGCTTAACAGTTAGATAATTAGAATTAGTTAGATAAGTTACTATAATTTGAGTAAGTTACTACAGAAGTAGCGCTCGTGTAAACGTAGTATGAGATTGGTCAATTTTTTACGAATTAAGGGGATGCTGAAGCTGCTAGTGAACTTCTTCGCGATGGTGCTGCCATCGCACAATATTTGCACAATAAAATGCTTTTTACAAAAATTTGGCAATTTGTACGCACAAAATCGCAGTTTCGCAAGGTGGGGGCACAATTAACCGTTATGTGAGTGACGGGGTACCCGGGTAACTTGTCTGTTCTCTAGTCGTATTAGAACTCTTAAACTGACGATTATTTTAGCGTTATCTTTGGACAGATTGACTCAATGGGGAACGTAATTTGCAGGATATCAATTTTCTTACAAAATGTCCAAAGGTATTCGGGTACCTTCATCACACCAATTAAGACTTTTTTCGTCACTCACATAAGGGTTAAGGAATATGAGGATGCTTATCGAAGTGATTTTAGAAGCGTAATAAAAGAAAAATCTGTACAATCCTGTCAGAATCCTGTATTCTGACAGGATTGTACAGATTTCTCTTTTATTACGCTTCTAAAATCACTTCGATAAGCATCCTCATATTCCTTAATTACAAAAATTTGGCAATTTGTACGCACAAAATCGCAAGGTGGGGACACAATTAAGGAATATGAGGATGCTTGTCGAAGTGATTTTAGAAGCGTAATAAAAGAGAAATCTGTACAATCCTGTCAGAATCCTGACAGGAATCCTGTATTCTGACAGGATTGTACAGATTTCTCTTTTATTACGCTTCTAAAATCACTTCGACAAGCATCCTCATATTCCTTAATTACAAAAATTTGGCAATTTGTACGCACAAAATCGCAAGGTGGGGACACAATTAAGGAATATGAGGATGCTTGTCGAAGTGATTTTAGAAGCGTAATAAAAGAGAAATCTGTACAATCCTGTCAGAATCCTGACAGGAATCCTGTATTCTGACAGGATTGTACAGATTTCTCTTTTATTACGCTTCTAAAATCACTTCGACAAGCATCCTCATATTCCTTAATTACAAAAATTTGGCAATTTGTACGCACAAAATCGCAAGGTGGGGACACAATTAAGGAATATGAGGATGCTTGTCGAAGTGATTTTAGAAGCGTAATAAAAGAGAAATCTGTACAATCCTGTCAGAATCCTGACAGGAATCCTGTATTCTGACAGGATTGTACAGATTTCTCTTTTATTACGCTTCTAAAATCACTTCGACAAGCATCCTCATATTCCTTAATTACAAAAATTTGGCAATTTGTACGCACAAAATCGCAAGGTGGGGACACAATTAAGGAATATGAGGATGCTTGTCGAAGTGATTTTAGAAGCGTAATAAAAGAGAAATCTGTACAATCCTGTCAGAATCCTGACAGGAATCCTGTATTCTGACAGGATTGTACAGATTTCTCTTTTATTACGCTTCTAAAATCACTTCGACAAGCATCCTCATATTCCTTAATTACAAAAATTTGGCAATTTGTACGCACAAAATCGCAAGGTGGGGACACAATTAAGGAATATGAGGATGCTTGTCGAAATGATTTTAGAAGCGTAATAAAAGAGAAATCTGTACAATCCTGTCAGAATCCTGACAGGAATCCTGTATTCTGACAGGATTGTACAGATTTCTCTTTTATTAAGCTTCTAAAATCACTTCGATAAGCATCCTCATATTCCTTAATTACAAAAATTTGGCAATTTGTACGCACAAAATCGCAAGGTGGGGACACAATTAAGGAATATGAGGATGCTTGTCGAAGTGATTTTAGAAGCGTAATAAAAGAGAAATCTGTACAATCCTGTCAGAATACAGAATTCCTGTCAGGATTGTACAGATTTCTCTTTTATTACGCTTCTAAAATCACTTCGACAAGCATCCTCATATTCCTTAATTGTGTCCCCACCTTGCGAAACTGCGATTTTGTGCGTATAAATTGCCAAATTTTTGTAAAAAGCATTTTATTGTGCAAATATTGTGCGATGGCAGCACCATCGCGAAGAAGTTCACTAGCAGCTCCAGCATCCCCTTAAGGTGATCCTGGAGTTGCTAGTGAACTATTTTTTCACTATAGCGATGGTAATTGCAGTTTCGAAAATTCTCTTTATTGCTTGTGCAGAATAAAAAATCCTTTTCCACAAATGAAGTATAGATAGAAAGAAAGCCCGCTCTACAGGACTTTATATTCAAAATGGAAAAAAGTTAGAAAAGACAAATGCAAGTTTTTAACTTTTTTCCATTTTGAATATAAAAGTCCTGTAGAGCGGGCTTTCTTTCTATACTTCATTTGTGGAAAAGGATTTTTTATTCTGCACAAGCAATAAAGAGAATTTTCGAAACTGCAATTACCATCGCTATAGTGAAAAAATAGTTCACTAGCAACTCCAGCTTCCCCTTAAGCTTACTATCGTAGATCCGGCCTAGGACCGCTGCTGTGACGCTCGTCTGTCCATAATATCGGTCGCGCCACATATTTATCCGCGCGTGTACGACGTGTACCGCACGGTGCATACGTGTTCGTTGATTGAACGGTATACAGCTTAATGGGATGACGCGGGCACGTGCGCGCGTAATCGAACCCGCGCGGGATCCGTGTGAGGTTATAAGCGCGGGAGTTTACGCGGTAATTCGAAGATTTATAAAGAAACACCGCCAGGGCAAAGCTCGACGAGGCGCGAATATGAACTAACGTGTTCTATCGATCTTGGCGAGCTTATCGGGAACGAGCCCGCGCGCGTAGCACGTCCCCGAGATAAACGACTTATATCTGAAAACGTCGAAGGAGAGACTCGGCTCCCGGTAGCGTGAAGGAAGCCATTTCGCAAGCATCGAAATCTGCCATCGCCCTCGCGTGTTATGACCGCCGGAGGATCGATGCGCTGTCGTCACGTGAAATCGGGTTCCTTACGTTCCACGGGTACGTACAAGTGCGAAACTTTGGCCGTCAGCCGCGAATAAAAGCGGATGTGTGGTCCATGGTCGCTGGTGAACACGATCCGCGCAAGAACACGAAGATCAGTATCGCCAGCAGTTCTCGCCGCGCATAATCGTGAGTAACCTTTGTCGCCGTTGTATTTTTCATATTATTAGCTCAAACATCGTACATGGAAGAGAGATTTAATCCATAATTAATGTTGAATTGAAAATGACATGTAAACAAATGGAATATAGCAATTACTATAAACATAGAAGTTTTTGAATTTTATACGTAAAATGCAGAAAGTTTTTTACTTTGTAGATTTACCGTTAATTGTTAATGTTAATTCAATATTTATATTATCGAGTACATACACAGTCGTTAAGTAATCAGGTGCATAATGATGTCAGATCATCAACGACAATATTGCAAAAGTAGCGATTAATAGCTGGTAATGTTATTAACTTTAATAATTATCGAATTTCGTATCTTGTTGAACCGTTCGCTTAGTAGTTTCTCGACATCTTCTCTTCGACATGATGCTTTTTACGAATCGCCTCGATTTTTAGAAAAATGAAGCGAATAAGGTTTTTCATGACGTAATAAAAAAAAAGTTTATTAGTCTCGTAACCGCGGCCGAAGTTCCGTTCGTGACATTTCCTCCAGTGAGTTCGTTATTTTAGGGCAACATTGCCCAACACGCCTAATTTGAATATTTCATTTGCAAGACACGTTTCCTGTTGACGACAGATAAATCATTCATCGCACGTTTTATATTCGGATTGTTTCGACATGGCATCGCTCAATGCATACGAAAGAAAATGGACACACAATTGTTGGTTTCTCTCTCTTTCTCTCTCTCGCGATTGGGAACCTTGATTTTAATTATGCATACGCTGTGAATGTGAAATTTTGTTGGGCAATCTTTTTCTTTAATACGAGTTGTTCAACTCAAATTTGCCAGTTTTGTTCGACAATCTCAATGCACGATATCCGGAACATGTTGTGCATTAGAATGATAAATCGTAAGACCGATAATCCTATTCGTTACGAAATATCATAAAGGTAATATTAACACTGACTTACATATGTATTGGGTTGGCCAAAAAGTAATTGCGTTTTTTTCCAATAGATGGACATACATATCTTGAAATGTAACTAACTTCATTCTAAACCGCAAATTCATTATGCAGGTTAACAACTCACAGTTTAAGCTTGTTTTAGAAAAAGAAAGTACACGATTTCGTTAACAATTGTTTGTTTGCCGTCGATTTCAAAATGGAAAATCAAAAAGAACATTTTCGTCATATTTTGTTTTATTACTTCCGAAAAGGGAAAAACGCTGTGCAAGCTCATAAAAAGTTATGTCATGTATATGGCGAAGATGCTTTAAAACTGCGGCAGTGTCAAATTCGTTTACTAAATTTCGATCTGGAGATTTTAATGTGAAAGATGCACCACGCTCAGGAAGGCCAATCGAAATTGATGATGACAAAATAAAGGCACTGATCGATTCGAATCGGCGTTTAACGACACGAGAGATTGCTGAGAATCTTAACATATCGAAATCGAGTGTTGAAAACCATTTAAAACGACTTGGATACGTTAGTAAGCTCGATATTTGGGTAGCACATGAGCTCAAAGAAATTCATCTCACTAAGCGTATTGACATCTGCGATTCTCTTTTGAAACGTGAGGAAAATGATTCATTTTTGAAACGTATGATAACAGGCGACGAAAAATGGATCGTCTACAACAACGTCAAACGAAAAAGATGGTGGAGCAAGCGTGATGAACCTGCTGAAAGCACTTGAAAAGCAGATATTCACCAAAGAAAGATTATGCTGTCAGTCTGGTGGGACTGTGTATTTTGAGCTGCTTGCAAGGAATCAAACCATTAATTCAGACGTATACTGTCGTCAACTGGATAAATGAAATGATGCCATCAAACAGAAACGTCGAGAATTGGTGAATCGCAAAGGTGTTGTGTTTCACCATGATAACGCTAGACCACGTACAAGTTTGGTCACTCGTGAAAAATTGTTGCAGCTTGGATGGGATGTGTTACCATGATGTTACCACATCCACCATATTCGCCAGACCTGGCACCATCAGATTACCATTCGTTTCGTTCTTTGCAAAACGCCTTGAATGGTAAAACCTTTACTGCTGATGAGGATATCAAATCGTTGTTGGAATTGTTTTTTGCTGAAAAAGATAAGAACTTTTTGAGCGCGGAATCATGAAGTTGCCTGAAAAATGGCAAAAGATAATCAAACAAAATGGACAATATATTGTTTAATAAAGTTTTTGTTTCCCATGAAAAATTCGCCTTTTATTTATATAAAAAAAAACGCAATTACTTTTTGGCCAACCCAATAGAAGTAAAGGTTTACAATGAACTATTTCCTCCTGAAGCCGTTTGTTCTACGTGCGATATATACATAATATTTTATACGAGATACGATTATACGATTAGCGTTTATCGCGCATGAACCATATCTGTTTGCCCGACTAGCAAACAGATGGTTTCGACACCTTTATCTGATGCTTTTAGTATAAAAGTATCGATAACGGCGCCTATTAATCAGAAAAGATTCTCGTATTGGCAGCGTTAGGCATTCGCACACTTCCCCTTCGATTCGCGACGCAGTCACGATACCAGCAGAAAACTTTGCTAAAAAAGAAAGAAGGCGAGAAGGATCTCGATAATCGTTACGATTCATGAGTCAGCTAGAAAAAAGACTGTCACTCCGTTAATGCACATGCATCGATGCCTGACGTGTTTCTGACACGAACTACTACTTATGTTAAGTAGCACAGGATGCACAAGTGCAGTCAATAAATCTTCCTTTTGCAACCCTTTTTATCTCCCTCTCATTTTTTTATCTCGCTTCAGTTACGTTACGAATACAACGTTTTGATTGCAAAAAACGAATAAGAATGCACATACGAAATATTTCCTTGATTACGTTTTTACGTTGGTCGCAAAAAGACCAATACGTGCGGTAAATGTCTTCGTCCCGAACGCGGATTTAAAATTTAAGGTATCTGATTAAGCGGGCAGAATAGTTTATTTCCGCCTGTCAGATTTACTTTTAATCACAAGATGTAACTGAATTTTAAAAAAGTTGACAGATAAAATATAGAACATAGCATGACTTAGGGATTTATTATAAATTATCTTTGTTACTTAAGTATGCATCTGTTTGGAGCGGCATCGCTCGATATTCTATAATTCAATAATACGAGATTTACAATTCTGCTCGCAAAACGTGTCGCATTTACGTCATTTACATCATGTTTTACCAAATGATTTTTATAAAAATTTATAAATGTAATAACATAAAGCACTCCGACAGGGGTAAAACTTTTCACAAAGGTTTAAAATTTCTGCTAAATGCGTTAGCTTCAAATTAACTTGGTACACCATTGGATATCGAAAATGGAGGCAGCTTTGTTTTGAAACGTAAACGTCGAAAACGCTGTTACGGGACAAACGCGACAATATTTCGCGCAGTTCGTAACAATGCAGTTTGCGCATTACGTTACTTTCAGTGGAAGGAATAAACACCGAAGGAACGGTAAAAGTAGAAAATATTGTTACGAGTGCTGCGGACAATGTTCTCGAATAAAACGCAAAGCGAAAACTCTACGCACACGAAAGGAAGCGAGAAAAAGGGGGGTGAGAAAACCACTTTCACAATCGGCCACGTAAGAATTACGCAATTATACCGACAATAAAAGTCTCGCGGCTGCAAGAATGCACTCAAAGGCGGACTCGCATGCGCCGGTCGCGTATACGGTTGCATGGGAATTGCACGCGGGTTAAAGAAAAAGCCTCCCTTGGTCTCGGGGTAACGCTCGTGCCGATTTCTCACCGAGTTCGTTTTCGCGATGCGAGAGCGTATCGCGCTACCGTACCGGCAGGTGCAAGCGCACTTACACCAACCCTCCCGCGTTCGGCAAATTGTTACTCTTATTACTCGCGAAATCGATAGAGCGCCTATTCCCCGCTCCCTCGTCCGCCTCCTCGTTCTCTCTTCTCACCATTATGCCACTTTCTCGAGCCCTTTCCCATCGGGGGAAAACAACAACCCGCGTATCCTGACACGCGTCGTACCCGACGCCGCTCTCGCCCTAAGGTCGAAGGGAATAATTTTCTACGAAGCTTTCAATAATTCATGTCACGTACCACTACTGGAATTCGCAAAAAGAAAGAAAGAAATATACACAACACGAGATTAATCTTATCAGAGAGGTTTTATCTATGCGGGTAATCGAGACTTCATTTTAATTCGTCGAGATATCGACTCACCCCTTTATCGTTTTCAGTGCAAAAATCGTGCAGTCCGAAGCTTGTGCGAGGAGTAATGAATTACGGTCTGGCGGCGTTTTGACGTCGAAACATCCTCAGATAGTAAAGCCTTCGCCGACGGATCGATTTTCCAGCGAATAATCGGTTTCTCGTTCGGTTTTTGCCGCGAACGACGCTACGAGTAAGCCAATTTTGCGAGCGCCCGGATAAGCGATGGGACAGGCGATATTGCCGAATCAGGGGGGAAGTGTTTGCGCTAAATTAATTTCGGGTCAGGCGCGAGCAAAGACACGTAACGTGTGTGTAGCGAACAAAGTGAAACAAAATTGAATCACGGATATCGAAAGTGCAGGGGAGGACGGGGAGTGCAGCCGGGCTTATCCTAGGGCAGAACTAACGCACGCGAGGGCGTGTTAAAGCACCGCGGCACGGATAATTTAAGTAAATATTTCGCGATATAAATGAAAGGCACGTGAACCTGATACTGATTAAACATTAAAATTGATCGCCACGGAGCCATACGAAATTACAGTCCACAAATGCCGGCGCGCCGCTTCACCAGATAAGACTGGGCAAATAACGGTGTAGATACTATCGCCACTGGCTCTTTCTTTTATCAAGGAGCATATCAAATAAGTCTATAACTAACCAGGTAGACCGTATCACAGCGAAGCCATTCCGCGATCGAGCGCATGGCGCACGAAATATTTTCGAGACACTAATGCAGGCCCCAATCGATTCTCGCTGCAAACGCGAGCCCCTGAGAAAAAATTCCCCGACGAACGATAAGAAACGATTACCGTGTCTGTAACAGGCACCGTGTGCGCTCGCGTACTGTGAAAGCTTTTTAATATCGAGTTCATGAAAGTTAAATATCTTTTTGTTAAGTTCCCGAGTGCGCACCCGAGTGTCATTCTAGTATGTGTTACCCCAGCGTAAACGAGGATGGAACAAAATTTCTTCCGTGCCGTGGCGGGAAAAAATTCCGATACTCGTTACAGGCTGAATCGATACACGGGGCCGCCGGCACGGCCACAATCTCGCGCGACGCGCTATAATTCCACGTAATTCTATTCGTATACGTGGCGCGAAATTACCACCAGGCCCCTTCAACAACGTGACGTGGCAGCGGAACGAGATCATCGCCCCGGCTAATTTTCTAATACTTATTCTTCTATTACGGCCGCGCGTTACCATATTACCGCACTCGTGATCTGAATACATGCATATTCATCTATACGTCTTTATAACGGCGGTACGCACACGGCTAAGGATCCCTCTTTTTTTGGATAGAGTGCTACCCGTATAAACGGATAAATTCAAATTGAAGCGGCACAAAAGTGTAAATGAACTTTGCCCCGAAAAGGGCTGCTCGTGCGGGTGCAACCGACACGGATGACTCTAAAGGACCGGATGGCCTTTACGTATGTGTATAGATATGTGTGTGTTGTGTGCGTATACCAGCAGTCCCTCCGGATTAAAAGATGAAAAGAAGTACAAGCGAGACAGCGTGGCGCTCACCGGACGGTTAATGAGTGACGGTGTTCTTTCCTTCGCGCGTATTTAAACAACCAACATGTAAGCTTCTTTTATAATGGAGTGTAGTACAAAAGCTGGTCAACTTTATTCTAACAAACTTTTCCAGATGTAAAGAATCCTGCAAAAATGCGATACTTCAATTTTCTTTGCGTCTTATGAGAAGCTAACGAATCAAGAGAAATGCGTACTTTCCCTGACGCACAATTTTTTGTTTCGCGAGTTCTTTCTAGATACTTAAGCATAATCTTCTTGATGCTAACTGCGAGAAGCATTTCTTCTCATTAAGGAAGAGGAATGCAGAACTGTGCTCTGCAACCTTGATAGCAATCACTTGGGGAGAATATTTTCTCCCCATGTATCGAAACCTCTTGCGATGCCGATGTTTCTGCGACGTGTCAGAAACCACACGATCTTTTCGAGAAAGTTTAGGATTAATCGCGAGGTACGGATAAGAAAGCGGATCGTAAACGAATTCCTCGGTACTCTTCGCGGGAGAAGTTGAGGTGGCGGAGGTGCGAATGGGGCGTAGAAAGGAACACTGTGGCGTTCGTTCGTGCTCGGGCGAAGGGGGCGCGAAATGGGTTACACAGGGGATAGAGGGGGAGGCGAGGAGTCGGGGTGTCCAAACGAGTGGCCAAATGTAATTTAAAGAAGGAACGAACTTCATCTCACCCACCGCCGCTCTCTCTTTTCTTTCTCTCCTTTTCTTACTCTTTCCTCTCTCTTTCTCACCGCCCGCTGACGGTCCCATCCTCAGGCAACGACCAGGGAAGAAGGCGAAAAGTTCCGTCTGGTTTACAATTCAGTCCGCATACAGCACCAACCGACCCTACCGCTGCCCTTATCCATCCCTCTTTCTCATCGCCGCCTCCATCTCCTCTCGTCGTTCTTCTCTCTGCTTCCTCGTGCTCGTCGCCGGTCCTATTCGATTTCGCAGGTGTGGCACGCGTCCATACTTCAGACTCGCGAGTCACTCTAACTGCCATAACGCCGGGCCATCGATCTGCGAATAATCTTCCTTTTCTGCCTCGATTATCCTCCTTTTCGTCACCGTACTATGCAAATGCCATCGGGCTCTGTTACACAATAAGAGGTCTGTCCGGTAGTCAACGAACGCTTAACTTTTATATTTCACACTCGAATCCGACACGTATATTTGAACATTTTCTTGGCGCTTTAAATAATTTAAAACTGAAAAAAATTGCACACTGTAGTTAAAAAATATTGAAAGTTACGTATATCTTCCTGAAAACTGTGTATTATAAATTTTCTTGCTCAATTGTTTTTTCTCAAATAATATCATACTGTCTTGAATATTAAAAAGGAAACAAATGTATGCTATTTTAAGGACAGAAAGAGGAAGGGAAAGAATAGTGTATACAAAGAGAGTAGCTAAAAGGAGAGCAGACTTTATGATTTTATATTGTCTGCAAACTCGTGAGCGCGAGAAAAGACATTTTCACGGTAATTCACAATTTAAATTGGTGCACAGCGTAATACAAAGTACATTATACATAAGATAGATTCATACACAGTTGAAATAATGTAACATATTTAAATATATTTAACACTTTGCATTATGTGCATTTGTATGTATATATATATATATATATATATATATATATATAATGCGCGATTAAATACACATTAGGGAAATGGGATGAAGCTGAACAGATCAACAAATCGGATCGTATGCTCGTACAGCCACATCGATTTGCCATAATTTATTCGTGATGTAAGAGCGAATAGTGGTAAACGCATTCGACGAAGAATATCAATACTGCATTTGTGTAACCGCGTGTTCTCCATTTAGTCGCAACGGAGATTTCTCTCGACGTGGTGGATGGTACGCCTATTTATAATAAATAATGGATGAAAAAATCGTGACAAGCGGTAGGCGTGCACACAGCACCTTCGATATTCACTCAACGTGTGGTTTCAGCGGAACGGATGCGATTCGTTAAGCTCGATACCGGCGCGCACTCGCGTTGCGACAGCGGCAATAAATCGTGCACGCGCACGCGAATTCTCGGCGAGTCGAAACGCCTCCGGGTGCCTACGTGTAGACCGTGCGAACCACTTCTTCACGCGTAATCCACGTAGACGGTGCATAATTCACACGAGCAACCCCCCTAATGGCCACGCTTCTCCTCCTTTCTCCTGTTTTTCGAGTAAACATCCTAATGGAAGGAGTATAATAATTTCATTTACAATTATTGATCTCTTCGCGGGTGATGTCGCCTAACGAACATCAGGTTCGAAAATTATTTACACGACCCCATTTTAGTCACCGCAAACTCCAGTCATCCCCTTCACGACGATCTCGCGCTCCGATTCGACGCGAACGGCTGCAGATTGCGCCGTTCTCTCGTCTCGAGCTCGCCTCGGCACGCCCGCCCAAACATAAACTTTTACTACTTGATGCACGGATCGCACACCGCAGCCGGATATCGAACGGTCTCAAGTAAGCGCGGCCGCAAATACGCGAGCGCGCGGGGTTTACTCCCTTAATCTTAAAGCTTCGGCCGCGAGCCCATCTCACCGCTCATCCCCGAATTTACAGCCGCTCCCTCGCGATAGGATGTCGTTGCGGCGCCGCGAAAGCGTCGCGACGCGTCGCGTCGCAGAGACTCGTTTCGGCGGCGCTCATCTGCCACGGCGCCGCTCCGGCAGCATTTTAGCGGAACCACCGCCGTCGTTTCCATTTCCCACAGGGAGAAATGAGGGGAACGAAAACGAGTAAGGAAAAAGAGGCGGCGGTTCCCGGGATAAAGAGGTTCCCGTCCGCGCGCGAACCCGGTTTACCCGCGTCATCAGCGTAATTGTATGCGAGGGAATAAACAAAACTATAAAGCTCGCCGGTCTGGATTACTTTTCCGCAAGTTCTCTCCCGCGGCTTTCTATGCCCGTTCCTCTCGTCGAGTCTCCTCTCGCTCCGCTTCGCTCGGCTTCCTCTCTTACTCCAAGAAGCTCCTTGTGCACTCCTCCTCCACTCTCTTACGTCCAAGGCTTCAGGAATCGAGAAATGCGCGTGTGCGCGTAACTCACACGCCGACTCGGCCGCGGATGTACAGGGTGTACCTCGACGCAAGAAGATGCGAGGACTCGGCACTCTTACTCTGGCAAAATTGTATTAGTTGTGGAAAAAAACACTCGACGATTCTCGATACCCGCTGGACCTCGAATTTTTCGATAATGAGACTTTTGATAGCGTCCGAGTGTCATGGACGCGCGTCATTTGCCTTAAGACACACCTTGTATACCGATTCACCCCTCACGGCCGCGCGCGTGTATGGTGCAAATACGCGCACACAGCGGCGCCCCCGGGCCGAGCCTCCTCCTCCTCCTTGGCGGTTGCTTTTTATTTACCCCATTTCCTCCTTTGTTTACTCGAGGGTTCTCTCGTCATCCTTGTTTCTCTCCCATCCTCACCGATGGCTTCCACCCTTCTTCCTGCTCCGGAATCGAGCACAGCCTCGGGGTCGGCGTACAGGGCCGAGTCAAACGGTCCCGTCACCCCTGCCGACGTTCGCCCCTCTCTCTCTCTCTCTCTCAAGGGTCGGCCAATAGGATTAGCGGACAATCGAAGTGGCAGGTGAATTCTCACCGGGGTTCGATTCAATGGCCCCTTTAAATTCCCTTCGGCTCGAAACCCTCTCGCGAGAAAGATTTCGCGGATAAGCGGCGTCGATCGGGCGCTCGATGCCCTCACCCTTCCCGTTTTCTCTAATATCGTACAGCGTAGCGTATGCCGTAGCGTATGCTCTCGCGCGCACGCGGTGTATAATTTCCATAAAACTTTATGAGTTTGTAATACATGTAAATGATGCTCGAGGCTGATGCGTGCGCGATAGAAGGCGATTCCAGTGGAATCGTGAGCGCGCCGACAGGTCTACCCCCAGCACATCCACAATTTATACGGTACTCGTACGCAAATAGCTCAATTCAATATTATGTCATATTATTCCCCGGCATCGTGCATTCGACGGTAAATTTATCGCATTAACTACCAAATCCTGAGAATATTCGCACAAATTTGCTCAATATCGCCACTTTAGTTACACGTAGTTAGCTTGCCGCTCTAAAGGACGTTGAAATTATAATTCAAGTTTGTTGTGCCATCCTATTTTACGTTCCCAGTTCCCCGAAGCTTATGGCATTTATCGTTATTCTACCGCGAAGCATACATATGCGTGTATGTGTGTGTAAGTAGGTAAAACGGGTCTGGCGACGCTTCACAATCCTTTTGTTGTGACAGGCGAAGCGGGTTGGCTACGCCACTGACGTTAAATTTACGTGAGAGAAAACGAGGGGTGCAGGCACCGCACTCGTAAATACACCCTCGTAAACACGTGCCCCCGCGGTGGCATTAGGACACGTAAATGAACTAATATCGCGTTCCACCTCTCATCCTCCACAGCACAAGTGCTTTCCCTCGACGCCGGTCCTAATTACAGCAGCATAATGAATCCGTGAGACGAAGCACGATGATTTTGCAATACTCCTCAAACGCGGTAATATAGGCGCAAGACGGCAACACCGTGCGCTTGAGCGATTTTTTGCCAAAAAGATAAATAATCAAATGTAACCGCGACATTTCATTGCATTTCGCTCCCTGGAAACATTAACGCGGTGTGCTTTTATTTTAAATATTTGATTTGCTTTATAATTAACGCATTTCGCAGAACAAACACTTTGATGCAATCATAATTTCATTGACGAGATGGAAACGAGAATGATCCTTCTCAAGTTGAATTTCCACATTGACGGCGACTGATTTTCGGGAAAATGCGAAAGTGTCATTCAAGAGACTCAACATCGGCGTATTCATCAGTGCTCTTAACTTCCGGAATGCTCTTCGCATTCAAGGAAACATCGAATGCAAGTACGGGTTAAGCTCGTGGGAATGGGTGTGTAGTGCGACGAAGAGGAGAAGCTTTGCGTTGCGTGCGCCGTTTCTAAGCTGCTTAGAATTTACGAGCTACGACGCAAATGGCACCTTCATCCTCTGTCTCAGGATGCAACCGAGTAAGACATTCGGTTTGATCCGTGAACTTTGCTGACATCGCGGCAAGCCAGTGTTCCATGAATTTCTGATCGACACGAGGCGAGCGTACGGTCGATGGTATATTTTAGATAAATTCCTCGCGTTTACGTCCAGGCATCGCACCAAGCAATTGGCGATTGTTGAAGTTTCAAGTCCACTTCTCGCTCTGAAACGAGAATATAGCGGCAGCGATATTAATGATACCACTCTGCACAATCGAGATAATGGCATTATTCAGAAGGATCCTTCCGTTAGATCTGACCTCACTAGCTGAAAAAGAACGACCACGTGTACTTAGCCCATTCGTTACGAAGTTCCAATATTGGATCATTCGACATCGGTCGATGTTGGAGCAACTTTCACGTAATTACCGTGCTCGACATTTTTAACATTACGCGCCTTCCTCGAAGACATTAATCTTCCAGTCAAAAAGGCAGAACGAGAATTAATTGAACGTAATTTGAAAATGCCGCGTTTATGACGCGTTTGCATTCTCCATGTATAATTATAATAGAAAGCGAGGAGATACGGTAACGAACGGGCGAACGTGCTCTTGCGATTTTTAATTCATTAACCGAGCCGCGTTCGCCCGCGGGAAGAAAGGGGTGCGCGATGGACCAGCGAGAGCGAGCGTTTACTTTCTTCCGCGCGTCGCTGATGGTGCATATGCACTTAGAAACGGTGATTGGCGCAGGCGAGAGGGGAGTTAACTTCGTTCAGGGTTAGCGGTGATTCGATTTACCTGGAAGGCCGGTACGGCCAAGTGTACAACATGTTGCAGGCTGGGACAGCAATATGTAATCCACTTTAACCACGCGCGCACGCTACCCTCTCCTGTCTCTCCCTCACCGTATTTATCCCACGCTTCCCCATATCTGTTGCTCTCTCTCTCTCTCTCTCTCTTCTGCCTTTCACTCACTCTCTCTTCTCTTGGGCACTCTCGATCGCATATATTCCCTATCCGCTGGGTAGATTTTCCGCATTATCGGAACGCTATCATCGATTCTCGTGATCCGTAATCGTAAGAAATGGTCCGTTCGATCCCGTAAGCCGCTCACGATTACAGATACACAAGTATCTTATTTCATCGAATTTCTTAATTACTTAAGTTGAAAAACTTTCGGAGCATTTGTAACCAGACTAAAATGTGACGTTAATTCTGTTTCCGTTAATCGTTTGCTTATTGTCAAGAATCTGATTTCAGGTCTTTGTAAATTAATTTTAGTTTTAGTCGTTCGTCCGTTTCTATTTATGTTACCCGATTTTATCTATTTATTTCTCGACGAAATTGATGGAGGAAAGTGGCTGTAATTTTATTTAATTAGAGAAGAGTTTGTCCAACCAGTGAAATCAATATCATGTTGCGGGTCGCGAATTTGGTCGGAGACTCATCAACACAATGTACTTTTTTTGTTTTTATCTCGAATATGAACTATTCGCATTAACTTAAAATGTTTTTTATATATTATAAATAATGTTTATTATAAGCATATAAATTATTATAATATTACACAGCGCACAGTAATTATGTGACATTTTGGACAAAATGTTCTTCATTCGTACTAAATACAGTTATAAATACAGGTATTTAGTTTTAAATTTGAAACTGGACATCCATGTAATTTAATCGAAATTTGCACTGAATATACTCTGGAAAGTGGAATCTACAGTAACAGAATATTGTTAATAAAACGCTCGTATATTGCAGCGGGGTGAAAAAGGACCTTCAAATTCATAGCGCGTTGTACGATATTCAAATACTGTCCCGCGATAGTTAAGAAATAACACGGTGTAATTAAGCGGGGCGCAAGGAAGTCTCTTTTCCTCCCTCCGGCGCGACCAGGAGAACGGAATATTGCATCGTGTTTTACATTTCGTGCATATTTCCGGAAGACCGTACCCCGTCGTGCTTCGTTCCGGTACCGAGACAGTCGTAGAGATTCCGCCATCTTACCTGCCTCACCCGCGCGTCCCCTTTCATCTTATATTCATCCGGTGAATGCCGACTGTGCGCCAACATTTTCCATATTGTGGTTTCGCTCGGCGATCGATCTGCTCGCGGTTTCCGGGAGGAATCGTTTGGGCCGGGTGCACGTCTCTGCATCGGCAAGCTTGACGAAAGTCTCCTTAATGCTCCACTCCCTTATGGCCGAGGTAATAATAACGAGGAGGACAAGGCACGCTCGGTAATTAAGCCCAGGAGGTCTGCTGTGTCTCTCCTTAATGGCAATGTGTCAATCGTATTCATTAATAAGTCATCGACCCACCATATATCTTGTTCCAAAACAGAAATCGCAGATTTCGTGTAACATATAAATTAGTATCATCAAAATGAGTAAAGCAAGTAAAATAAGTTCTTTACGATTATTTAATATTTAACGATTATTTAATTTAACTTACGGGCCATTCAGTCCTGACACATTATTTTGATGAGAGAATTGATTCGATCAGTTAAAATGATGATTATTTATAGATGTTATATTTGCGTATTTTTATGGATTATTGCGAGGATATAAAGAATCAGATTTTTATTTGAATGATTTTCAAATAGGATACGCTGATCGTTTTACCCTAGCGGAGCGAGACTTGGGAGATCGTGTTCCGTAAATGCGAATGCTGACATTTCGGCCGCGCGATTTTCCCGAAATGGGAATGCGTTAATTAGACGATTATCGCAGCCGTTGCCTTCGATGTAGGAGAACCGATTCTTGCACACTTCCCCTCGATTGTCGTCGTAACGGCGTCGTCGAATCTTTCTCGTGCGCTTAATTAGAAATTCCAAGGCGACGTTTGTTTCGAGCTTTAATATTCTGCTGACGATCCATTTCTCAAATTGTAGGGGCATTCAGGATAATTGATTGGCGTGGATCAAGCAGAAGATTGTTTCCAACTGCGCGGGGTTATCGCGTCACATGGGCTACTGCATGTCGTAACTCGCCAATTTAGAGCAGATTTTCATTAGTTTAACTTCCGTGGGCGCGTCTCCGCTGTTGCACAACATTCTGCGGACAGCATAGTTTCTCCCCTGCGCTTGTAATTAATTTAATAAAAGGGACCTGGCCGAGAGACCACTTTGTGTGTAACCGATTTCCCTGTTGTCTTAGTCCCGACAACAGAGGCGAATGCCTCACCGGAAGCTCGGGCTTACGTTCCAACGCTGTCTGCCGAATCCATCGAATCGCGCGTAATAAAAATTGCATTTCCAATTTTTCACGCGCCTCGGGCAATAATATCTTAGAAAGAGATCGAAACAAGAAGAGAGACAGAGAGAAAGAGAGATAGAAGCGTGAAGATCCGACTTATCGGTGCGATCGATCCGCAAACAATACCGCGCGGATGGCGCGGGTCAGCGAGTCACACCGCGACGTAATCCCGCACGTGTCGCGCGAGTATTTGCCAATGACAAACTCGCTTTCGTGCGGATCCGGCATGACCGGTTAGTCGAGTGTGTTTAATCGAATAATATCTGCGACACCCCCTCACCCCGATAACAATTCTCACCCCATTGCCGTCGATGGCACGACGCTCGCGTCCGAGAGATGGTGGACGCGAATGTTCACGGACGAAGCGTTCACGTTACCTGCGCCGACCTGCGTAACGGATCCGCTCGATACCGCATTTCTGCACGCACAACCGCATCTGCAGGCGGCTGCACACGTCCATCGCGTCCCTGGTTATTTGTCCGAGCCGCTGCAAACGGTTTCGGTTATTTGCGTACGTATCCACATCGATATAACCGCGGTTATATACAGGCTGAATTCAATTACCATTTCCCTCGGCACTTTTCACTTTTCTAAAACGAGTATTTCACGCTTTTAGACTTAGGGTGTCTATTTCAAATTATTCTTACTCGGTACAAATTAAAAAATAGCATATGTGCATGTATTTTGGGTATATGTATTATTACAAAGATATGTTACGAGGATGTGAATCATCAGTATTTTGAAACAATAGCATACGGTGAGTTAAATGTCCGTTTTCTCTTTTTACTCGTCACAGCAGAGCGAAAATAGCGGCTGTGTAGTTATAATTAGCCTCCCGTGGAGATATCGGTGATATTTTAATTAGCATACTGTCGGGAAATCTAGATTTTCACCGGTATTAACTTGGGAATATATGACACCGACGAATACAGAGTGGACCAATACGATAATTATCTACCTCTGATATCTCGTGATAACGCTACCGTGTGTACACGGTTTATTTTGGGCCAGGTCAACATACAAATCTGCACGTTGTTCAATAGCGGATATTATAACTGGCATGCTCTTCTGTATAATGAAGCACGTATACATCATGATGATTTTCATAAATGGCTTTTTCATATCGTGTGTTCAATACTTTGGTATTAATTCAAATAAAAAGCATTCGTTCAATGTAAAAGCACAAAAAGAAACATGAATGTCGCTGCAGAAAATTTCGCGTGCGTCGGTCCCGATCTTTTCAGCTGCAAGCTTGTTAAATTTCATTCTACGTGACTTGGCACAACATTGCCTCAGGTATTTAAGCAGCATTCGCCGGAAACGGATTAGCTGCGAAGCGCCGCTAATAGAATCGCATCTGCGAAGTCTGGCGCACCTTGACTTCTCACGTGTTACTTCGAGCAATTCAACCCCGCCACTCCGCAATCGCGCACGTACCTACCCTGTACATGCGGCATTCCCAACCGGTGTTCTATATGCGGGTGTCCGTGGATGTGTGTTTGTGTATACGTGTGTGTGTCAACGTTGTGTATCCATAACCCCCGCAGGATGTTTCGGGTTGGGATTTCTGTGGAATGTTATAGCGCGCGTGCGGGGGAGGACTGGTAATCCGGCGCGGGAACGGGGCGGGAGAGGTAGACGGGATTTGAATTTGGGTCGCGCGATAAGGGTAATCCAAGGGTGCCGAAATGCCGGATAATTTCTACGAGGACCTTGTCCCGCCTCGCACCCCCATGACTGTTTCTCGGCCCCCGCCTCGCGCGGGAGAATGCAGGTAATTTTGCATCACGAACGGTCCCGAACGGCCGATCCTCGTTTGCGCCCGGGCCTGGTCCTCCTGCGTCCTCGATACTCTCCATCCCCTGACCCCATCCCGCTTCGAAGTTATGCAGGCTGGCTAATTATTATCATGCCGGTGAATCGCGCGAGGAAATACATATTGCCGGATTACACGGTCTCGCGTGGCAAGCGCAGAATCGCAGAATTATTTAACGTCATCGGAGGGATGAATCTAACCCGAACAACAACGCGCCGAGATCTAGTGCACCCCGGCTGCCCCATTTCTCGTTGTCCATTCGATGTGAACGCGATTGCGCGCATTGTGATAATTAATGTACAATTTGAATTTGTTACAACGAATAAAAATGACAAGGCTTAAACAATTCTACATTTATGTTTGAAAATCTCTTAGGGATTGATTATATTCTGTAAATAATGCTGCTAGTATCAATTCAGTTTTAAAGGACCACTCGGGAAGTGATTTCGCGCGTCTGTATAATATAACGACAGAGATATTAAAATGATCTCTCTCAACTATACAATATCAGTAACCAGCGCGCGATTTTCACCTTCGCGGGTTTTTACCTCGTTTCTCGCCTCCTTGCCGGGATAACCAGCGAACCATGCAAATACCGCCTCGAAATAAGATCGCGTTATCTCCTCGTTACCTCCTTTTTTCCACCTTACGCGGCGCGCGCGCTCGTTCTTGCGTTCATTCTCGCCGTTCGGTATTCTAGACCGCTAAATTCCCTCGTGGATTCCTCGAGCATCTCCGTGGTCTCCATGATGGGCTGCTTAGCGAGAGATAATAACGATAATAATGACACCTAACACGCTGCATTCTCCTCTCTTCCCCTCGCCCACCATTCAAAATGGCGAGACAAGTTACACGAGAAGATCGAAGTCACGAGGCGCCTCTGAAGGGAGATGGGGGATGATGGCTGTGAGAACGAGAGATGGGGTGAAGGTGAGGAAAAGTCGGCGGGTTGCGGGTGAAGGTGGAAAACTTGCCAACTGAGTTATTCCTCGCCCGAATTCTTCGTCGTGTAGTCTGCCAGAACGAAGAAGGAAATATTATTTCGTCTCTTCCCGTTCGGTTCCTTTTCCTCGCTCCCATCGCTACCCTCTTACGCCACCGTTCGCGCCTGCTATCCCTCCACGCTCCCCTCGCCCTATCGTTTCCTTTCTCGTTAATCGAGAGTTCGAACTTTAGATTACACTCGCCTTCTGCGTGCCTTCTTTGCACGACCGGTGAGAATTCAAAAGGACATTGTGTCGAAACTTGGGAACGAGAATCCGCTGAAGGGTGGCACCGCCGCCGGTGCGGGCAGCGGGATGAAAGGGGAGCAGACAGGAGAAAAGAGAGAGAAAGCGGGAGGAGGAAGATAGAAAAAATAAAGAAACACGACGAAATGCGGAGTCGAGTTATTCCTATCGTAAGAGGGAGAAGTTATCGCCGCGGAAAGACGAACGGCTCGCACCCCTTCGCGAAGGGAAGAAATTTAGGCGGCCGTGATCTGTCCCTTTGAAAAATGGCTTCGGCCGAGTCCCTGCACCGTCGCGGCAATATTCCTGCTGATACAATCGTCGCCGTTGTCGCAAATACAAAGTGAGAGCGTATCATTCTCCCTTATATTTCTCAATGAACTCGGATATTATTCTACGACACGGGGAATGATATACATCTTGCACATCTTGGAGAAATTTATTTAATTGAAAAAACAGAAACTAGCGAAAAGCTTTATATTTGTGCGAATCAGTAATGTCACAACGAGATCAAATTTTCGAATTGGCCAGCAATTGCAATCCTCGCTTAACACTTATTCCGTTTCGGATTATATTCATCAAATTGCCGTTTTTTGTATTACATTACTCCCTTTCCGCTCGAAAGTCGGCGAGACACGCAACGCGCGAAGAGGGTGACTTCTCAGGAAAGAGTCAAAAATTACTCGATAACGGGGACGATATAGCGCAAGCAACGCGGACACGATTCTTGTAGTACAAGGGTAAAATACTGCGCAAAATTGTTGGCGAAACTATTCACCGATGTCTCGCCAACTATGTCGCATCATCGTGTCCAGAATAGGACGGTCGGGGCAGAGAGAAGAGGCGGGAGGGTTTTGCAGGGAGCGCTATGTCGGCTTATTTCGCCAACGGTGGCACGTTATGCTGTCTTACACCACCTTGTATGCCATCGTCCGTGTGTACATACGTGTGTGTGCATCTATCCACGTATATCCACGTGTAGTTTCGTGCAAGACCTTGCAAATTGCTGGATGAGGTAAGTAGAAGTCAAAAGCGGAAAGTATGCGGTCTTGCTATCATGGACGCGATATCCTGATATTATCCCCTTGCGCGCGAGTGACGTTACCGTATATTTATAGCGTTCAAGTGAGAGGCTCAAGCGGACCGTTCGTGAGCCGCGATTCATTTTTAAAAGCGCGAAGCCAAAAAAAAGAGAACGGTTTAATATTTATGCGATACCAGGTGTTCGCTATCACCTTGGTTTCATCAGCGTTTCTTCACGGAAGAAAACTAATTACGTCCACGGAGGATTAAGCACGCCCGGCAAACAAGAATTTCGCCACGTCAGCTCGATACTAAAACGGTCCGCGTCTCGAGAACGTCAAGTATGATGTGTCCAATTAATCGGTATTTTTCCGCCTGTTTCTCGATTCACGGGATTGTTCCCTAGGTTCCTTGAGTATCGAACCGTTATCGTCCACCGTCGGAACTCAGCCTCATCCTTTAAACCGAACGTGATCCGGGGGTGTATCATTAGGAGAGCCCGCTGTACCGTCCAGACTCGGAACTTTGATAGCCGGACATTATATCGGCGAAGTTTTAAGAGAGGAGCCGGCTCGCGCAAGTGCCACTAGCCGGAGTACTCGAAAAACGTGTTTTCTGGGACGATCGAATAGTTTCGGACAGTTTACCGGGATTGTCGGGAGGAATGAGGAGAACGAGAAGAAGCAGGAACAAGGGGAAGCGAAATACAGGAGGAGCAGGAGAAGGAAGCGGAGGCGAAAGAGAAGGCGACACGGAGGAAGTGCGCTCGAAAGAGGGTGGAAAGAGAGGGTGGGTGAGGCGGTCGAACCGAGCTATCGACTGATGGTATGTAGTAGGATAGGATTAGTCGACCGCAGACTAAATTGGGTTTCTGTACAGTCGCCTGCAAATACTTCCTCGACAGATAGCCCGGTGCACGCCTGGGGTTAGACCAGACAGATAGACGACCGGAGCAGAGCGACGGCGATAGCGGTGGTAGTGGTGGTGGCGGCGGTGGTGGTGATGGTGGTAGTGATGGTGCTGCTGCTGCCGCCGGATAGAACGAATAGGCGCTGCAGATGGTGGAAAGCGGAGAAAGAGGAATTATCCTTCACCCTCTTTTTCCGATTAAATTGGTAGCCTTCGGGGAAGAGAGGGAAAAAGAGAGAGGTAGAGGATGAGAGAGGGTGCACGGTCAGAAGCAGGCACTCTTCGCTCAATGGCGCACTTCAATTTTTCGGATCCTTATGCGGAACGTAATCGTGTACGTGTAATGCTTTTCGCGTCGTTTAACATTAAATATCAGTCTCTTTTATTGTTTGTGTTAAATAAATGAGCGAGAAAGACGATACAATTGCATGGAGAATACGTTCGAACAATTCTGAAACGAAAGTTTTACGTTTTATTAAATATATATGATAATACTGCGTTTTAATTATATTTAAAAGTTTGAAATTTATATAATATTATACGTATTTTCCGTATTTTGTGTAGACCGCGATGCTCATTATATGTTTTGCCAACTCTTGCTACTCTTCAATTGCTCTGTACCGCAGCTTGTGGCGAATTTTCGCGGCAACCCTTAGGCGATTCCCAACGCGAAAATCCGCGACAGTGCACACCTATTAACTACGTCGTATTTGCTGAAGCACGCGTGACGGGCTGACTGAATGGTAATAAAATTCCACGCTGAACTTTGTTCGCGAAAGTTGCTCAAATGAGGCGGATTTTTACTAAAATAACGGACCGTATAATGAAAGCATTTTACGAGTTACGAGTTGGCTATTGAAACATTTTTCAATTATGCTCGAGAGTTTCAGCTAAGCTATTCAAATGAATTTCGCATTGAAATTTGTGATTTCCCATGCACGGTTGTGTTATAAACATCTGCGCATAATTTGCGATGTTTAATCATGAATTCTCCATTTTAAAGTTAATTAATTATTTTCTCAAGTATTAATTTACAAAACTCAAGTAATTAAGTTAGAAAAGCTCATAAAAATTTCTCAGATGAAATGCATATTTTTTTATTGGAGCATAAAAGAGATCTATCATCGAAGCTCGCTTCGATCTCGTTAACAGTTGAGAGGATGAGAGACCAAACGATTCCCTCGACGAGGAAAGACGAAAGAGTGCCTTCTAGCTGAAATCAATTCGCGTTTGGTAAACGTCAGCCCAAGTTGCTGCTTTACTGGTCGACAAACAGACTCTGTTTTATCAATAAATTAATTTACGCCGAGGGAAAACCAACGCCAAGAGAAAATATCCCGTAGCTACGAAACGAACGTTTCCGATGATTCTGCGCGACATCTTGTTTTCCATATTATCCGTGTTTATCTCGCTACTTTAGCCGGCAAAAATATCGCGTTTAAGAATGTGGAACCCGAGCTGATTTTTCAGCCTGTACCAAATTACATATTTTCTTAATTATATGCAAAAGACGGATAAACCATTTTCACAAACAAAAGAAGAGACACCCACCACACACTATGTTGTCTTTTTTCGCGTTTTCCATTCGGGAGAGCGCACGCCGTCCGCATCCCGGTATAGATATAAAACGCGCCGTAATACGATATACCCGATTCAATACTGCAACGCAACGAGTCTGCCAGCCGGCTCGGTCATGTTCTCCATTTGTTTGCCTTGTTACTTCGGGCGCCGGCCTAAATTCGATGCTTTCAGTGGCGCGAGACCCTCGCTTCCTCTTCTCTCCCTTTTCCATCCTCTTTCTCGTCTTCGCGTTTCTCCTTCAAGCTCGTCCGCGAACGTACGAACGAAAAAAAAACGAAGACCAAAAAGGGAAAAGGAAGAAGGGAACGAGGAGGAACGAGCGCGAGTGCGGAGAGGAGAGTCTGCATCGATTCGGAGAGCGAACCTTCGCGAGACGGCGAAACGGAAAAGAAAAGGGGGTGGAAAAAAAGAGGAATAGGAAAACGGGGGCACGCCCGGATCCGATGAAAACGTTCCGGGTGATCGTGAATTCCTCGACGCGACAATCTACCGGCCCCCTGATCGGCGGATGGCGAGGGAACGAGTGAGCGAGGCACTATCGTGGGAATGGCCGCGGGGGTGGCCGGGGAAGGCAAAGAGGGGTAGTTGGCGGCAGGGTGCGCGTGAGTCGTTCATTACGATTCCGTCGATTCCCCGATCCGCCGCGCCGCGTTTACGACTCGACAGAGAGAGAGAGAGAGAGAGAGAGAGAGAAGAGTTGTCAATCGGTTTGAAAGGCTCGCCCGGTTGCAAATTGTGATCTTTTCCGTGGAAAAACTCGTTGATCTCGGTTGACAGCTCGCTCAGAAAGAGGAAAAGGATGGGAGAGCATGCATGGCATTGCATAGGGTGTAAACGTATTCGGCACCTTTGCGATTCATATCGCAATAAGAGCGTCCCGTTGACTCGGGACGTTTGGATGCAAAAGTGCTTGAATTTATTCAATTTCACGCACAAAGAAATATTAATCGAATCGAGCCGCTTTCGAAAGACCGTATCTCCGCGACGGGAAATTTCGCGACAAACAAAAATCACCGGATTTGGAAATGTATCGCTTGCCGAGTATCATTTCATGCGTAAAGAAAAAAAAATACGTGTGAGAAAAAAGTTGTGTAACTTTTAGATACAATATTAATTTATTTATAACAATTCTGATTTTTCTAAGGAGATTTTTTAATCATTACGTATACATGAACAATAATTCCCAGATATTGGCACTTTACTTAATATTTTCGCATTGCATTTTTACCGCATGTATTGCAGCCTCTAAAAATTCCAATCGTACTGACACCGCTCGGAAATTTCACGTGCGTGAAGAGCCTTGGCCCGTGAAATTGAACCGTGTGATTTCGTTCCGAGCGATGGACAGCCACGGATTTGCGAAAAAGCATTGCACCGGAAGTAGCACCCTGGAATCTTATATACGAAGGATCGCCGTGCCGTTTTATCATCGTTCTTGCGAGTGATCGACATTTTCCTATCATCGACCGCGGAATAATATTCGATATAGTTATGAGTTATATCAGGAGTTAAATAAAAAACATATTTCAAAACAATAATAATGAGAACGATTTTTCGTAAATAAATAAAAAAGGAAAAAGAGATTAAATATATATGACAAATAAATTGTCCTTGTCGAAGATTTTGTCTTCGAGGAGCATAGAATTGAAAATCTGAAGGGATTCTGAGAAAGATTGTTTTCTGTTTTCATAGCAAATTTCAAAATAAAATGTAGAATTCTCAAAATGAAATTTATATATGACCCAGTTCCTTCAAGTCTCATCGCAAAATACATGTATATGGAATAGAAACATCGAGAATCCTTCACTTTCGAATCATCCAAACTTCATCAGAACAGTTTTCGAATCCATCAAGTTTACTCACTTATGTATTAATACTTTTCTCAACTTAAAATTACGTATCTTTAAAGAGAACCGCTTAAATCACGATGAAAATTACATTCGTGTAGATTTTTTTATTTACATCTGCTCTATTCCCGTTTTCGAATTTTATCCTCATTCCTCTCGAATGTTTTGATCTAAAAAATATCGAAGGCATTAGAGTTCATTTATGCATAAATCGTTCAACGGTATCATCCCGGTCACATCGCGTTTTGTGAACATAAATTTTGAAATGTTGCAGATTAATATTTATCAAAACTTTTAAATAACATGAATATGACATTGTGTGTGAACTTATTTCGACTTGTATAAAATTATTTTCGGAGGGCGCTGTATCGGTCTAATCAATTTTTTCTCGTATCTTATCTGATATGATTTTACATGAGTGCAAAAATACGTGCTTGTTGGTTCAACATGGCACATCTGCCTTCCTGTGTGAACTGTCACTCGAACAATTCGAGTGAACAAAATTATGAACTCATGAATATATCGCCGCCAACCATCGTCAATGATGCGCGACATTTCGCTTCTGCGCGTTCCGAAATAATATCGCGTGAATATTTTAGCGGGTTACCATACGCTGATTTCAGCTTAATCCTTACGTTATCCGGATAACTCGCGCACAATTGCATTCTTTCGAGTTAAATAGAATTCGATAGAATGACAAAATAATAGTGGAAAATTTTTAGCGCTCGTAATCCGATTAAATCACCTTATTGTTTCACGGTGAATATATGTATAACATAAATGAATATTTTTACGCTTCGCATTTCTGATGTAAAAGATTGTATTATTTGATATAGAATTTTATACTTCGATATCTATACTTCTAAGCAAACTGATTAATTTTGTAAAAAATTATTGCCGTTTATAACGGAATTTACATAATTGTTACTCTCGATTTGTTATGAAATTATAAAAATTGTTGTTATAAAACGTATATTGTAACGAATTGTTGTTATATCGGAATCATTGTAATGCGAGGATTTCTGCAATTACGGATGCAGTAATAGTGTCGCATTCATCGATTACACATTGCTTGAATCCGCTAATGTGGAAACCGGAGGCACCGCTGACAAGTACGAATTAAGCCCTTTGACCATTCGGTGCTTTGACTAAACGCAGATCGTTGCATAATTACAAAGCAACAATTCGCGTTCCATCGATTATTGCAATGCAGATTGTTTTTCAGATGTACAATGTGATACATTTTATTTTATATTATCACCCGTGGAATTATTTTTTAATATTTTACCAGAGATAATAAAACATAATGTTATAATATTATCATGTATAATTATATATAAAACTCTCAGAAAAAACTGTAGATCATAAATATGTAAAAATATGTAGATGTAAAATGAAAATTAACCAAGCACATTATATGCCTTTAATTATCATATAAACGTACACATATCCATTTCACACACTGTAGCTGTAGGAAATATTCCCTTAGTACGAGTGCAGTTGAAAGAAACTATTTAAAGACTGCTAAAGTAACTTTATACGTGCTTCCATACAATATTTAAAAGATTCTTTCCTTAGCCGGGCGCACGTATATCGTATCCGTGTGGCATTTTCCGCGCGCAGTATCTGATTTTCTTCCAATATTCAACGCGCAGCGAGCCAGCTTAATTTATCGGGAGACTTTGACCGGCCTCTGTGCCTTTAGCGTGCGAATCGTTCATGAATTAAAGACAGCCCAAGCTCCGGGGAGGATCACGTTGCAAAATTCGCCGGAGCGCGATTGGATTTGCATTCAAATACCTAGCCCGGTTATACGCCGAAAAGGACTGTGGCCCTTTGCCAGCCCTTTTCTCTCTATCGCACCCCCATCGTTCGTCCAACTTCGACACAAAGAACATTCGGCGGTAGTATTATACGAGAGGTGGATCCCTCTCCTTCTCTCTCCCTCTCCCTCTGTTTCTCTTCCTCTTTTTCTGTCTCATTTCCCTTGTATCTCTCCTTTTCTCGTCTCGTCTGCATCATTCTTCTCTTTCTCTCTGTATTTCTGAATTACCCATCTCGGTTCTAACGCCTGGCAGACCTAACAGTTCCCGAAAGGGATCTTTGCTTTTCACGGGCTTTTGTGCAACGATGCTAACTAAGCAATTTGATGGTTGTTCTCTGAATGACAGAGGTATGAGTAGAGAACTATCGATAGAGTTTCGTCAGAGATCGTCAGAATATTCCAATTTCCAAATTTCACAAAGGTTTTTTCGTTACTTGTAAATGCTGTATATGACTCTAATGAAAAATAATAAAAAATAGCATATAGCAAAGCTATATTTATTGTGTTCCATTCAATTGAATAATCCCATTTTCCAGAGAGCTGGCGCGTTTATTCATAGTGTCTTTCGAGGACAAAGGCAGGTGATCTTCCGTCTAAGTGAACGTGGAGACTAAATTACGGTTACACCTGCTCAGAGGACTCACATGTCAAACTCCGTACGTAGTTCTGAACTCCTAGTGTCTAGTAAAACTTGGCGTTGAGTTTCACTTGACGTGTAAGATGATAACTTTATAAAATTCCCGAGGTCGTTCCGCACGTACGCGCGATGAAATATTCTCCCGAATTATCATAACTGAATTTTACATAAATAAAATCGCATAGCTGTCCGATATTATTACCTTGCTACTTTTTATGATATTAATTCACGGTTTTATTAACGCATTCTTTTTGCCATGGGATCATCTATCCATTCGATTTCGCAAAAAGGATATTCGGCAGAAAAAATCCTCTTGTATCTTCACGTTTCATGAAAAAAAATGTACAAATGTATGTGCATTTCGCGTAGTGATCTGCACAGCGAATCACTTAAACCGATTAAGGTTTAAAAGATAAGAATAACAAGCATTTTTCATAATTGCAATTGTATTAAAGCTTAAAGTTCATTTAGTTAAACTAAATTCCAAATATTGAAAAATACGTATCATTTTTCAAGAATATATCATCAAAATTCTTATTCTCTTTTCTAAAAAATACTTTTCTAAAATAAAAATACTTTTCTATCTTTGTCGATATTGAATCATAAAATGTGATCTTGTTTTGTATTGGTCATTTAACTAAAATAAATTTAATCAATTGGATTTATTTTTGGTTTAATTTAAAGATCGAATAAATTCAAGTTCCACTCATCTAATCTCACACATTTCTTTTGCATTTCTTTAATGAAAACCTTGAAAGGTATACGAGCGTTGCTTCTCCTACTTCTTACATATTCTTTTTTAAAGCCGATATTCCACATCTCTCCATTTCTACCTCTGCTTCTGCTAGTCTAAATATTCTCGTGTACACATACTTATGTGCTATACAATATAACGTATACAATGTACATGATACGATATATGTTTAACTAATGATAACTGACTGCATTATTAACTTATCGGGGCGATGCAAGGGTGATCATTGATAACACCATGAATAAATGAACACAGCCCGCATTCCACCACCTAGTCGCCTGAAATTCACAAAATGTTTTTTTCAGATCATAAATCGGCCGAATTTTCGCAACTCGCTGTGTCGTGACTTTAACGACGCGCCAGCGCTATCGTATGCGCACGATGCTGCAAGAATGACACGCGATAAAGATCGTAACTGCATTTTTTGATTACACGGCAATAGCCGTCTGCCAGCGATCCGGTTTATATGAGACCGCATAAATTTTCAGCGAATTTTTCGGGTCACCATATCGTTGTTGCGCTCGCTTGCGCCGCTACTTTTCGTTCTGCTGTGATATCTCGCCTGTTAAACTTTTCAAACCGTTATTTTCTTTCACTGGGTTTTTTTAGTAAGATAATTAGCAATGTCTAGCGCTTAAATCGTGCTCGTGAAAATATATATATATAATATATTCGCAAATTATATGTATACGCATCCCCATCAATTATTAACGGTGAATGAACAACGACGTATGACGTTGCAGTCTGTTTACAATTAAATTTAAATTTCCCGTATTAGCTATTCTATTAATTCTTAATCGAATCTAATGCTAGACTAATCTAAATGGAAGCTATCTCTACACCGTGTTCTGCGAAAGCACTTAGTCTACTTGCTCGGCTAGGGCGTAACAAGAAAATCGCGCAGCTTCAGGCGCTTTATTAATTTCCCCTAATTACACCGTAAATGCCGGGTAATTATTTACACGGCGTTGGTTTTACCCCGGCTGAGCCGCGAAAATGATTGCGTCGGCAATAACGCGGAAATAATAATCATAGCTGCGAGTGCGAAGAGCAAAGTTTATGAATGGCTCGTCTGAGATCGCCTTAGCTTATCTCTGCAGCTCAAGAACGATAGTCGTCAGCTGTGCACGGGACTGGAGCAAATTAATTGATGATTTTATAGGCTAATGAGCAACATTCTTGTATGCGAACGTGCGTCTAAACGATTTTGCAAAAGACCGATGATAGAAAAATGCATTCTTTGTCACGACGTCACGTCAACCTTGTTAATCGAACTGGGCGAAGGTCGAACATTTGAGTAGTGTGTCCAGATATTTAGGCAGTCGTAGTACAAAGCGTCCAGTCCGCAGTCATTTAATCGATTCGATCGCATTGGTACGCGGGACCAACAGTCAATCGCTTGCCGAAGTTCATTCGAATTTCCTGTAATTACCTGATATTACTTTGACGATAGAAGCGAGATAAATATTTGAACGGGGCCGAGGCCGAGTGTACGAAGTGACGATGCGCTACCTCGATCAAACGGCTTAAACGCAAAAACTTGAGGCTTTTGATGGCTTTTCGATGCATCGAGGCAATTCGCTAAAAATATCGATTTTATAAAAAATGAAGAAACCGGATATCGAACGGTCTTGCACCGTTGATGGATTACTCGTTCTAATATTCCGTGAATTGCAAGGCGAGCTCTTGTAACATTCATATTTCTTTGTAAATTTTGAGATTAAATATCTGTCTTATCTTAGATTAAATTTTGCTTAGATTTAAAAAGTCTTTTTATCAAACACTAAAGATATAATCTGCTGACACTGATGTATTATTTTCATTTCTGCGCGAATGTTGAATCTTGTGTTTTATTTTATTTTATTTTACTATGACCACACGCGTACCAAAAAATTTTTATCGCAGAAAATATAAAGCATACGTATGTGTCCGAGCAATTTTTGTAAACTAGTTTTTCCGAACGTTGGATTATTCGACGCGTAAAAATATACAATAACGATCTCGGATTTGTTTTTTTTCGACTGTTCGGTTGTCAAGTTTTCTTTTGTTTGAAAAACAATGTTGCATCATATAAATGTCTCTGGATGAATGAAGCTCAAAAGGCGTCTCCATGTAAAGAGAAATTATATTTCTTCGTACGCGTCAAACTTTCGTTTCTTGCAGACTGTGAATTAAAAACACTCGCGAAATAGGATGTGAAAATTTTTTATTATTTAATAAATTTTTATAATATTATAACATTGCTACATCCATTTTAAGAATAAAACTGCAATAAATTAACAGAATAAAAAGATTTTAAGGCATTATAAATTTTTTACAATCTCGAAGAGAACGTATCATCTTGCACTTGCAGTTGAAGAAGTTGTCATACGATTCTCACAACTCGTTACTGCAAATAACTTCCTACGAGAAATAGTAAGCCTTCACAACAATATCTCACTTATCTTATTATTGAAAGTGCTCATTTAAAGATGACGTCTGTGCATTACTTAAAATTCTGTTCTAAGTGTGCCAGGTACTCCAAGAAACTTCATCTGACTTCTCATCTCGAAGCATCTCCTTTCTCTTTATAGTTTTCGGTATATTAACATACCACAACACCCAACCGCAACCACAACCGAAATTGCGCATTTACAATGCGAAGATACAAAGTGTAACAATTCGACAATGTCGAGTTGCACAAATTATTTCATGAGTAATAAGTTTCGCTGTAAACAATAAAGTCTCGTGAATTCACTCATCTTCTTCATAAACCAAACTTTCGATTTCTACAACTAAGAGACACCTCTCTACACAATTCTCTAACGTCTGTAAAACGTGTATTGTTACTTGTACCTCTTCCAACTTAATTTCGGGCAACCTTTCCGGCTTGCATCTCTTTGAATTCGCAGTTCTTTTATTCGTTATGACGGCATTATACGCACGACTACGGTTTACATTTTCGCACCAGCTACGTGCTTACCAAATTTTATTTGACACGATAGCACGCCCCCAGACAACCCAGCCTTATCCAGCCTCTCAAAAATATTTCGCACTTTCGGGAGGCTGCCCGAGGGTGGGCGTAGATGCCTCGCGAATTCCGGGTCCCACGGGGGTTGCCGTACGAAAAGCGCGTTGCATCGGCGCGTATCCCGCCAGCCACCCTCGCGCGTATCGCCATGCCCCTATAATTTCGTAACGGCACGCTCGGCGTTTCGTATTCCGCTTTCATTTCACGCGGCAGGAAGCGACGTGTGCGCTACGCGGCGCCACTCCGCTCTGACGCCCCCGACGAGAGGAGATAAAATTCACCGCACCCGTATGTATATATGTATACATATATGTATTCCAGGGTCTCCCTGTGCAACTTACAAATTCACGGTGTAAGCACGTGAAATCCGCACGTGAGTCTCGATACCGATGCCTATTTACGTAAGCACGTTAACCCGCGGAATACCGATGGCGCGAACTCTGTCTCTTGGTGCCGTAAAGAATAATAGATAAGAATATTTATTTATAGATACGGAATAGATTTCTATTTTTCAGCACTTCCTGTTTCAATATTTTCGCAAACCTTTCGCGGTCGCTATATTTGCACATTGAAGAAATCGAAATATAAATAATATCTAAACGCGGATGCAGCTTTCTCTTGAAAATATTATTTGTTACTCTGTATTTCATCATGCGAAGTTTCACGATTAATTACATTGTTTTCGGAGACGCGTTTATTTGTGTACAAGCGGGTCGATACGTCGTAAAGATGCTTACCTTCATAACCTGCTCTTTAACTAGGTCTCATCTCTAAGATGACGGAGATTCGCGGAATTCGCAGGGTCGAGATGCTTCTGAAGATGCAATCTGCACCTCGAGCATACCGCTTTCTCAGAGATATACGTGTATATACATGTATACACTACCCACCGCAGCGTGCTTCTCTTTGGTCTCTCTCCCCGTCCCGCGTTAATAATACTAGATACTAATTTAAATTCCTTTGATCATTAGCCGACTTTGATTAAGGTAATATGCGGGAAACAATGCGGAACGGAAGATTAATTCCTTAATTAGCGTTCTTTCGCGCGCTGAGATGTTCCTTTCGCTGTGTGCTGTTTATTATCCTCGGGGAAAGGACTGTTGCATAATCTGTTTCAACGTACATACACACGAATATATGTACCTGCTACGTGCATTTAATCCCTCATGCAATACTCTTTTTTCCGGTCGACTAGCGATTCTCCGCTAACATCGGTAAATTGTTGCGCAGCGACAATCCGGATAAAAACAATTGAATAATGTAATCGAATATCATGTCGAAAGACAGTCAAGTGAACCGATGTGTACCGTGATTATCCTAACGAACGTTGCAAAAAATCGATAAAAGTATTATATGCAGATCTCTGAATGGAGCTCAAAAATACTCGATCAATTACTAGTTGGCAGAATCGTATGCAACATCCTGAATAGCGATACAAACGTTGTCCAAAATCACCACCCCGTTTAAAACTTCAAAACTCTTTTAGAGCCTGCGTACCGAACATTTATGTTCAAACTTTCATTCATCTTACAAGCAGTCTGTCTGCTTGGACGATAAGTGAGCGAACAAGCAGCGATCACGGTGCCTTGATCGCGAAACTCATCTTTCGAGAATTCAGTCCGCGCGATCCCGAAAGCCAGGCTTGATTATCGGTTAAAGGGATGATTATAGGCGCGAGCGCGGTTCGGGGCTCATTAAGGCTTGCTCCTTAATTATCCAGCTAAGCCCCGGATATTAGGTTTGTACGCCATTGCGCACGACGGGCGGAGGATTGCCGGCGGATGGCTGAAGATGCACGCAGGACGGAGCCGCGCGAGCAGGGTCAGCCTAATTCGCACGTGCCGGCTCGCAGGTGCGAACGCTCGAATTGTTTTCCGATACAGAGAGCGACCCTATATTCGAGGCTGCTTCTCGTTCGCCTTCGAGCTTTATCAGGCACACACGTACAGTCGTGTACACGTGTATTCCTGTTCGTCTTCGAGGCATCGATCTTCGGAGAAGCGTTGCAAGTCGAAGCAAGTAAGCTTTGAGCATTCTGATAAATCAGCAATTATTTTGCGATGATACTTATCATGAATCGTGGCGAGTGTTGGAATAAATGATAATTATATTATTAATATTATATATTAATGGATATATATTAAGGCATGCGTGATCGAAGAGATGGAGTGATTTTCAACGTGGGTTCACCGCGGTCAGTCCAATAACTCTTTTTAAGTTCTACAGTATATGTAAACATGTAAACTACGTATCTGCAATTTCCCTATTTTTACTAAAATATTTAAACTCCAGATTGACGATTGTTTGACTTCTCTGAAAAGATGTAAAAAGCAAAGTAAGAGTTGACAATTTTTCGAGATATCATACAACATGATAAAGTAATTGTTACTTGCTGTCAATTTAAAAGTCAATAATTACATTTTCGTGACGATTATCTCGGGCCGTGAGTGACGCGCAGTCGTCGCTATCAACTCGATGTAGCTAACCGACTCTGGTGTAGCTCGACCCGGCGAAGGGGCAGCTATTTAGGGGCTTAACACTTGAGGGGGTGGCCAGCGGGGTGGCGGCGCGACGGCGGATGGCAACGCACGGCTGGCGGGGGGAGGAGTGCTAGCTGGTACCAGGCTTGTGCAACCACTGTGTCACCTTTATCACCTTTATCACCTGCTGCAAATTGCCACCATTTGGATGCTAAACCTCGGGGTCTCACCTCACTGACGACTATTTGCAGGGATGGCGCGCAGTGGCGAGTGAGAGCACCGGTGAAGCGGGAAGAGAGTCACCCTGACGGTGACAAAGAGCAACGGAGAGCGAGAAAGCGGGGCGAGAGGAAGAGAACGTGGAACGGGCGGAACGTGAGGGCGTCGGAGAGGAGGAACGAGATGGAAAGAGAGTATCGCGAACGCACGTACATGCATGCACCCCCGGAAACGCTTTAATCGGATTATCCGATGGTTTTAGAGTCGCTCCGTATCGCTGGTATCCCTTTCGATTCGACAAGATCGAATTTCACCTCGAGAGCACAAGGAGTGCAAGCACGCCCGTCCGCCGACCGCGATATTTTATTGTCATCAGTATCAGGCATTTTTTTATTTACTGCGATCAGTGGTAATCGTGAGTAATCGAATCGTCGAAAGAAATATTAATTTTCAGGTCGTCTGAAAGTAAAAAGTATGCTATAAAACGCAGAACGCATGTCAGTCGGGCGGAAAACATTTGTGAAAAGCATGACAAATTTTTATCACGCTCCTCGCCGCTCTTCTTACGTGCATATGAACTTTTCTGACTAACAAGAAAAGGTTTTTAGGTGTTACACTCGGATTTCAAAACTTTTTGCATGCAGGTAGGGAGGTCCCCAAATAGAAGAAAAATTATAAAAGTAGCGGCCCAAATGCATATTTGCGCGCTATGTGCGCAATTTTCGATGTTAGGTTAATTACCCAAAAATGCTATTTCCAATCGAATTCTTTACATTTTTTATTTCACCTAATGCACAACGCTTTAAAAAGAAATCAAAACCAAAATTAAAACTGAAAGAATTAAAAATCTCCCTTGACCAGATCTTTTATGTCCTCGTTATGGATTCTGATCAAATCTATTTAAAGTCGTATACAATAAATCACGCAGAAAGAGCAATCTACGATTTGCGCAATGTACAATTATTCCAAATTGTGTGCATTGGCAGTTGCAGTAAAAAATTAAAAAAGTTACGATGCAAATACCATTTTTGAGCAATGGGCCTTTTATACGCACTGTGCTCGCGCGGCACGAGATTACATTAGACGCTCGTATTTTCTAAACACACACACGCACACAGAAGCACATACGCGCACGCACACACATACACACACACACACACACACAAAATTATTCAAAGCAATATAAATGTACATTAGGTGAAATAAAAAATGTAAAGAATTCGATTGGAAATAGCATTTTTGAGTAATTAACCTAACATCGAAAATTGCGCACGTAGCGCGCAAATATGCATTTGGGCCGCTACTTTTATTTTTTTTCTTCTATTTGGGGACCTCCCTACCTGCATGCAAAAAATTTTTGAAATCCGAGTGTAACACCTAAAAACCTTCCCTTGTAAGTAAGTGCATGCAGCAGTGGAGAAAAGAAAGTTACTACGACGACGGTCCTCCCTTGTCGGAGAACTCTCTCGCCGGCCTCGATTCGCCGCGGGATAAAGAAACCTGCCAAACTTTCGCGCGGGTTCTTTCCGAAAATGGCTGTTATATGACGTATTTCGAATCTCCTTTGCGCCCTCACGACACAGCTCCATCCTTGCCCCTTATCTACCGCCTCGCCATCCGTTTTGATTTCTCGCCCCTCGCTCCTTTCTCCCGAAAGCGCGCGCACAAGGGCGATGCACTTTTCTGAAACTGCCTCGTCCGCGTGCGGCAACTCTGCTCATAGCTTCCTCCCTTTTTTTCTCCTCTTGCACTTGTTGCTCTCGCGGATTCTCGCGTTCAAAGCGAACTTTACCGTCCCTTTCGTCGTTTTTCTCCCCTCATCATCGACATCAACCCTCGAGCCCCAAGTGTATACCTATGCGCGTGTGCAACGCGCGAGCGTTGACGTAATTCACACAGAACGCGATAATGTAATGTACGATAAAGCTCTCGCGTAATAAGCGTCAAGCGTAAACCCGATTTATCGAAACATCGCGCGCGAAACGCGTTTCTCTCGCGTTAAAGTGCCGCGTAGATGCATTTTCACGACATTTCACGTCGCGACGAATATCATTACAGCTTACAGCCTCATTATCGCTCTACGAGATAATCAACATTCACGAATCAGTAAATATTACATTTTTCGAAAAACTCGCAATCGGCAACTGCGCGTATAACTTTTATTTTGGATTAGACACGCGAGGCCAATAACTCCAACGTTTACGTCTTTGTTGGAATTCTGATAACTCCCGAATCGCGATAAGCCGGATGATCCGCGGCAAGCTGAAGGTAGAGGAAGCATTGAAGGGCGCGAAGAGGATCCGGGAGCTGCGAAAAGCGAAGGAAGAATCGCGGCTGGCAGCGAACACGACAGTCGGAATTACGGGACGAGACAAGAGTACAAAGGCCGATATGCGATAAATGAAACTTCGTTCCGAAATAGTAACAGGTGATATTGAGAGCCATCCGCGTGTATCACGAGTACCATGACAGCCGCGCTCGTGATATACGTCGCACGTGAGCATACGTGCGCGTTCAATCAAGTATTATAAAAAGTGCCATACTCGAGAAGTCAATTCTGTCTGACCCGATTCAACCGGATCCAACATCTTTACGTATCGGAAGGATCAAGCGCGATTTTTGCAGCGCGCGACCTATATTTATTTTATTCCGAAAGAATATTCTTATTATACATATATGGCGAGCGCTTTGCGGAGTAATCGCGAAAGCCGAAAATAAAAGGACAAATTAAAAGGAAATTAAAGAAAAACAAAAAAGAAGATAATCACGTTCAATTTTAGTGTAAGTTTTGTGATTGGAAATATCTTTGGTTATTCTTAGGAATGCCATCATACATCGTATTTTCGAAGGATACGTCGACTCGATGGTGGCGCAGAGCGCCGAGTAAACTCTCCGATCTTTAAAGCGGTCTCGGGACCCCGAGTTTTCCCCGAGACAAGAAAAAACGATATCCTTTCCGCCCGCGAGATTCAACCCATCCCGCAAAAAGCGGATCCCGGAGCTTCTGCAGGAGAGGAGTCTTTTACTTCGCACCAGACAGGATAAACGGAAGGAACGTCGAAGTATGGCCGGGGTTGACGGGGAAAAGAGGGAGCAGGGTTGTGCTTGAGCGGAGGGACGAGTTCCTCGGTAAGGAGGATGAGTGGGCCACTTCCTACGGCGATAAGTTAGGAAGGAGCCTCGCGGATGTTCGCGCCATTTGCGCGAGCACCGCCCGAGATAATGCCGAGCCGATAGACGACGATACCGGGTGGCGATACCGTTCGCCGGTTGGCTGCCGCTGATGGACATACCCGTTTTATCGGAGCGTGCAATACGTCGCCCTTTCACGATATCATGCCCACCCTGCGATCGCGCGCGATTCCTCCCTCGATCCTTTTACACGGCTATAAGAGATGACCAAAGAAAGATATACGTCCCTCCTGCGATTAGCCCTCGCGTTGACGACGGAGCTCTCCCTTCCTCGCGTGTATCACGCGTAAGATACGAGGTCGACAAGTTAGATTGGTTCTTCATGACCCTTGGATAATTATTAAGATAAACTTTTACGTATCGTAGTGAGAATACGGAGGAGTACACGCACGTAGCTTGTTACTCAACTCACACACGTGCATCACGCCGTGTATCGAGGAACGCGGGCGCTCGTTCCGCGTTAAGAGATATTAATCGTGCGAGTTCGGGTACGTTCTGTGTACGTATTCGTAATCCATTCGTCGTACTATATTACAGTTATCCAAGTTGAATAACCGATGGAATTCATTCGCAGGTACGGTGCCCTCTACTACGTTCCTCAATATCCAACTTTTACAAGAATTAATGTAATCAATGAAGCCCAGCTGTACGAGTAACACGAAACTTCGTTTCTACGGAATTACTATGCGAACCGGATAAAAGTGGACAGAAGTTCCTCCGTCTTTTTTTCCCTCCTCCCTATCGGGCCACTCGACAACGCTGCGAAAGCACAGAGGTAGACGCTATTTCTCCGGCTTCATTATCCATGCCGTTGACATATTACATCGTTTCTTCTTCTTGCGGAAGTCCAAAGTTCCCGCTCTTTAATAAAACCGGAGTTGTCCAACTGTTTCTTTCCCCGACAGTCGAGGGGCAGCCTCGATGAGCCCCGATCTCATGCGGAAAATTCGAGCGATCGCGAGAGCGAGACTCGTGTTATCGCGCAATAACCGTGCGCGGTTTATCCAGTGATGGGAATGCGCCATTGGGAAATTTTCCCAGGGAAGTATTCCCAGGGAAACGTTCCCAGAACGAGAAGAGAATTTTCGAGGGGGGGGGGGGTGCATTCCGGGGAAGCGGGACAATTTCCGCAATATTCGCGCGCTGGGAAAGATACTTCGATTCAGCAGAACTCAATGAAATCGATTGCAATATAATACATTTCGCGCGCGTTATCTTGATCTATCTTAATGCATCGTTTATACGAAGAGATTAAAAGTGGATGATTTCGGCGATCCGAGCCAAATCAAAACACAACGATTATACCGGAAACTTGCGTGGAATTAAATTAGCGAAACATTTTGGCGGCTATTATTGCTGCATTTTTTGCATCCTTTTCCGGCGAAAAATCGCTCTCTGCCTTCAAATAACGATGGAAAGGAAAATGGGAGGGAGGTTCCGATGCACGGAAACGACGGAATAATTCTTTCACCCCATAGGCCGGAAGCTATAAAACAGACCGGCGATGCGGATCGGCGGTGCATCGCGATCGCTTCGAGAGATCCTCCCCCGGCGATTCGACAGGACGCGAACCTCCCCCTCCCTCCCTCCTGGCGTGCTACTCGGGCTCTTCCCGGCCACCCTCGGTGTTTTTTCGGTCGAATTAATACGTTCGATGAGAGCTTCCGGGCGTATCGCCAGACACGCCGGCGCGGTTTCAATTTGCGAGTCGAGTCAAACAGGTTCCCCGTGGGTGCAGTCGTGATGCGTGCACGCGCATCCGCGCGATTTTTGCACGCATACGTATGCACACGCTTGCACAAACACTGTTGGTCCATCTACGAGATAACGCACACGGGACATAGGTGCCTTCTCCCCTCGTCCTCTCGTCATTCACCACACCCGTCCGTCTCTCTTCCGTCTGTCCTCTCCGTTTCTCTTGTTCTCCACCTCGCACAACGAGCTACTCTCCCCCGTGCACAATAAAACTCCCTTGAGCTCTTCCTGGTCGGCTCACGCGGATTTATATATTTTTATCTTTCGCATTTTTCCCCTCGCCGATTCATTTATTTTAATTTTCACGTCCCTGTCCGTCCCGTTGGACTTCAATACTGTATCCTGTTTCTATACCCTCGTGAACAGCTCGATCAACTTGCCGATCGGTGACGATTTTCCCCTGGACGCATTCCGCATTAGCACACCATCCCACGCGGCTCCAACCCCGCTGTTAGACTCATTTCCAAACGACCACCCTCGAGCTCCGCATCTGTGCTGTTTCGTTATCGTCGACGCGTCAGTGTGTGCGTGTGTGCGCACTTTCTCCTATTGCCGTTCATTTAACACCTCTGGGAAATACCGAACTGCGGTCGCACTTCCGAAACACCGATCACCCATCGATTGCCTCCGCATCGCGATACTTCGTTTCCGTGCCAGAACCAACGACGACGAAACAGGAAGATCAACTGGCCATTAACTGATCTGATAGCCGACATTCGTAAATATTTATGCAAAACGTCGCTCGCGTTCATCGACACGATATCGATCATATTTGCCTTATTCATCGTACTTGGCAGACCATATGTATTTTGCGAGACATCGCGATGCGAATTATTGACGATCGGGAAGTCTGCACATAGAGAAAAGACACGTGTGTGAGCACTAAAAACAACAGGAAGTGCATCACTGCATGTTCTCAAATGGAATTTTATTGATATTTAGTTTAAAGTACGAAAATTAGATTTGAATTAGGCGAACAAGAAAGTTTTAGAATGTCAATTAAATATGAAAATGAAGCAAAATTGATAAACTGTCAGAGATTATCATTTATAATATCGCACAATCTCGTGTGACACACAATATGCACAAGAAAAACCGATACGTCCGAGGTGCACAAAATTTTATGACGAAACAGCTCGTTCTTTCCCTTCTGCATCACATTACGTCTTCCATATCATTGGATATTCTTTGACATTAATCAAAAAAAAGGATCCGGTTCCATATAAAATTGATATTTTATATTTTTGCAACAAATCGTCTTTCTGTATATAAATTTATATGCCGAGAGCGCGAGACTTTTTTGGTTGCTTGAATGCTTTTGAAAATATTTAGACAACTCCAGCAAAAGAGTTACGATATATTTTTTACACGCGTCGGTTATTTGCATGCGGAGGCTAGAGCGACTAACATTAGATTTTATTTTAAAACGCAACATTGTCACGATCTGAAAAACGAAGTCCGTGTTATTTCGCCATTTCGTCAATTTCGTAAGGAAATCTTCGTATCTCAACGATTTTTACAATATATTTCCGCGTTTTTAACGTGAATTGTGCAGAAAATATTGCTGTACGTCGAACAACGTGACCGATATCCATTTTTCTCTTGGTGTATTAGTGACAATTTGTTCCGCCGACACTACACGACGTTCCCTTAAGCCGACCACCTACCTTTCGCTTACAATGCCCCATGGTACACTTTTTGTCGTTCGTTTTCACTTTGCTAGCGTTGCGCCATTACGACCGCAGCCCCACGACCTATTGCACGCGATCATCCTTTTTTGTTTCGCTTATTTTCCTGCAACTTTCCATTACTCACAGTCGCCGCGTGCCGCATTTCTCATTGTAAAATAATATGGGACGTGTAACACGTACGTGAATGCTTGGTTGAAGCAACTAGACTAGACTAGGATTTTTTGAGATTTTTGAAAATTCTCGATAATGTCTATGTAAAAAAGGAAAATGATAGATATCAAATATACTGTATTAGATTATATCCCTTTTGGAGCAAATTGGAGAGGTAGAAAGCATTGTCATGGAAATAATTGACTGGAACCAAGAACAGCGAAATGTAAGCGATGTACTTTACAGGTAATTAACATAATCAACGCGGTCATTACATTTGCTGAACCAGCGCGTGATTGTTATGTCTCGCATATTATCACGCCATTTCAGTAACACATGACGCTCTAGTTTGATAGTTTTGCCATGTACAATAATTTCATCAACCGTTTAGTCAATCAAACCTCTACGCAAATATAATTAATTATTTTCTGATAAGATCAGAAATAGTGTATTAATATTAAGAGTAAAAGGATTGCCGTACAATTAATATAATTATATTTGTGTTATACTATTATATTTGAAAACTATTTTGTTCCAAATAATTAATACCATGTTACCAAATAATTAATCGCATGATACATGAAACATACAAATTATAATGAAAATAATTGTTTGGCTTCAGCATCGTTGAACCCGAAGCCTCTATGAAAGAGAGAGGAGGGAAAAAGTGATATTCCGAGTTTAATCGCACAAAATACATACAAGTATCTGTTCGTACGATTACCATGCAGGGGTGTAAAGAAACAACCGAACGCACGCACTACGAATGAAATATGTTCGTTTATATTTCATTCGGAGTGCGTACATTCGCGTTCTATTACACATTCATGCAACAGCGTGCGCAAACGAAAAATACTCTCCGGTCTGGTTAAAAAAAAGAAGAAGCAAGAAGAACAACGTTGCTTTCATTTCCCTTTCCTGACTTGCGCGTGCATCAAAATGCTGCATGGATTCTGGAGCTGCTGTCTTTCTTGATTCTTCCGAGATCGTCATTATTTCGCCGCGTCTGGCAAAGTCCGAAAGAGATTGCGCATTGTCAATCAGTCTCACAAATCAGTCGGATCTACATTAAGCGAATAGCTAGACTCGAGTGTCTCCATCATCCGGTAGATATACATCCTTACCTTACGTCGCGCGCGACGCTTTATACTGACGTCTAACATTCCTCTCTTCCTCTCTCCCTTGTACTCTACCCTCGGGCTAGCCATGATACCTCTGCATGCAACGAACAATCAAGTTCTCAAGGAACGTCATTCCATCTCGCTCGCAGCAAGGAGGCGCCCTGTGCGCGGGTCCATTTTGACCGGTCGCGCACAAAGGGGTGGCTGGTCGGCGCGCGAGTCTTTTAATGGACGAGGTGTAATCGTAGCTCGCATATCACGATGTACGGCGTTTCACCACAGCGTACTACCAGGACACACCACCATGGTGTTCGTATCCCACAATATTCTCCCGTTGCTTTCTCGCGGGGCGCCTCCTTACTTTCCGCCGCGCTCTCACGTCGGGGTGAGCGATGCGGGTAGTTTGCGCGTCCGCGATGAAACTTGTCCTTGGGCCGGCTCGTCTCTCAGACCCCTCCGGCGGCCCACTTTGTCCGCCTTCGTTATTTCGTCGAGGAAGAACGCTTGGACAGGTGGAAAACGGCACGACAGCGTTTGCGAGGCAAGGGACCGGAGAACCGTCTACGTTCGCTGTAACATATGCGTCACGCTGCCTCGCGCAATTGTACGTTACATAAATGGACATTCCTCGAGTGTCCTTCGTGCACGTCGCTGCGACCGGTGTATGCAGCGAGTGCAGACACCTCAATATTTTCAGCAGAGATTATATTTCCTCCCCTTGAGAAAATCCAAAACGGATATTAAACGGGAAGATATGTATGATGTATGTGTTCAGTTTATGCAAACCAAACAAGCTTCTGTGCGATTTTCGCAAATTTTTACGAATTTTGCGTATATCATGATTACTGCATTTTTAATATCAAACCAGAGTAAATATATAAAATGCGGACTTGCAGTAGATCGATCGGGAAAAAATGACGCTCATCCTCGATGCAAAAGTTATTAAAACTACGGACACATAGCTCGAAGTCAGTCAAAGCGCGAGATAATATTCTCGATGAAATATGTCGTGCAAAGAGCAGTTGACGTCATCATTTAAACAATAATCCCGTAATCTGGAGATGAGGATTTTTTCCGGACTGGCACATATTCTCTGGACGTCGCCGCACACGATAGAAATGTTTTTATAAATATTATCATATTTATCACACCATTATTTGTTGTCATCCAAATGACATGCACTTCTCACCAACTCTTCCTGCTGTAAATCTATGCTCATTATACTGCTGTAAAAATCAATAAACACCTCTCTGCCCTCGCCTCACGGCGTCGCAATGTGGCGTGCGGCGCTTTTAGATCATGCACGGAATTTAATCGCGCCACGTGATAACGTCATTTCCATGAAAAGGATGCACAGACGTCACGTCTGCCACCGGAATACTGCATCGTGTTGTTCCAGAAATTATTATATGCGCTTTTAGACGCGCATCCGGGAGCGACGGAAACTTACAAACTCGCTTGCATGAGTGATATCAGTCGGAGCGGCTCTATTAACATTAAAAGGCGTAATTGCCAAAATGAGTATGTATGTAGAAAATTATGATATTATTTATTATACAATATTAGCTATTTATTTTGGCAGATAAAACTTAGAAATTCTTTACTGCTTTATTTTTCTTTAATTCATCGTCTCTCTTTTTTTAAATCGAGTATTTCTCTCTGTCTTGTTAGAGACGTTTATGAGAGAGTTCAAAAATTAATAAGATCGAGTTAAATTACACATACGTTGCTGCGCGAACACCTGTTTGATCTCGATAACGGTGCAATATGTACATAGCCATCCTTTGTCATCGTTAATACCTTTATCACAAAGCGTTCTTTGATTTGAGGCTTCAAAAGTGACATATTGTTATTAATATTATTATTTTAATGCGCGTATTATATCTGTGATGCCTGTATAATGAAAGCTATCAAATTCCTTAAAAATCATTTAGAAATTAAAGCAATGGACTCAATATTTGTACGATATTTGATTTCGTTCTCATTAAAAATAGAGATATCCCATTATAATTAACGTGATGACGTTCCTCGTTAATTATAGAAAAACTTTTCTATCTCTCGTTTGAATTACTCTGCTCGGTGTCACAATTTTTCTGAGAGTGAAGGAGTGAAACAAAAAGAATTCTCGTTGGCACAGCGCAATATATGTAAATAATGGTTCGCCATTAGGACGTAATTAACTGATATAATTGTTGCGCAATCAGTAGAAACTTAAACTGTATTTCCTTCCGGCTTGTTGTATCGATTTACGCTCGTTATTTCGAGTCTCGTGTACATAATTCGCGGTCGGCGCTTAACGGACGGGGCCCGGACTAGCTTTTATAACCCCTGCACTACCTCACCCTCATTGCTCCACGCTGCCTCCCCTGCGTTATCCCTGCGCATTTACTTCGTCGTAATTATATCTCGCCTCTCACGAAGCCCAACCGAGACTTCGTCGAGGATCCATAAATTTCAGCGAAGAATTCGCGGCATCCTGCAGTAACGAATTCCCGAAATTTTCTCGCCAAAAATATTTTAGAAATTCATCCCGCACCTTCCTGCCCCTGCTTCTCACTTTCTTCTGCTTCTTCTTCACGATATCTAGTTGCTTTTTCATTGGTCTCTTATTCTTTTTGATATTCCATGCTATCAGGTAGAATGCACTTTGCGCTCTTTCGCAAAACATACAAAGACGACGAGAAAAAGTTCGTTTCTCTCGCAATGAGTAGAATTCATCGCGCCCATAATTTCCGAGATGGACAAGAATTCTCCCGTTGGCATAATTAAAAGTTCCGTGACTCATTGCGAATGCGTCTCTTAAGCATTTATTAATTCTTAATTCTCGCGTTCAAGAAGGGAGATCGCAGGTCGAGTTTCGTCTATGATTTGCCATCCATTCGTAAGCTTTCTTGCTTTTGTGAGACGAATACTCAGAAAAACCTGTGAAAAACGCTGAAATAATGCCAGCAGGTTTCTAAACCGAGTTAATATCGAGATTACCTTCGTGCTTCCGCATCATGTCGCGAATGGTTCGTAACGCTCGTTTCTAACGTTCAACGCCAATCGGACAGCGCCGTCTGTTTCTATTTCATCGAGAACGCCATCGAGATCGCAATTTCACCAACGTCCAACATCCGCGAACTTGCCCGATTCTTGCGTCGCGCTTCGCAAACACCGCTCTCGTTTCCGTCCAACGGCAAAATTGTCTGATACGCGCGTCTCTTCTCCCGTTCTTCGACCCCTTCCGCACCCCCGCCTCCGCGAAATAAAGTCCGGATAACTCTCGGAAGCGCGCACCACCGCACCGCTCCCCTGGATTCTCGTCCTTTTTTTCTATTACGCCACATTTACCCGGGAAAATAATGCCTGTGCACATTTCACCCGCGTTATCTGCTCGCCGGGTTGTCCTCCCCGCTGCCGCCCCCGCTTTTTGCCGCACATGCCGCGCGGGAGGAGGGTAGACCGACCGTTGCCGCGGAAGCCTGCCAGCCGTCCTACGCTGACGTCGCTATCTGAATTGGAACGGACTCTTCTCAACGCGACCGTTCCCTTGCCGACCCCTGAAACCCACTTCTGTCCTCCATTCTCACGCCCCTCACTCTTCGCGGATATCTCACGCTGTCTGCCATTTATTTCGTCAGACTTGAAAGCTCAGTAATGGACATACACACACACACATATACACATACGTAAATGGTGCAAACATATACATAGACTGTCTCAAAATTAGCCGTGTTTTCTCTTAAACATCGATTCTCTCGATCAATTTCCAGACGGTATTTTCGAAATGATGATATGGTTGACGTGGGACGCCCTGTATGTACACGCCGTGGTTCAGCAACGTTCCGTAATATCCGCGATGCGGCAAAGGGTCGTTCGCCTGACTTTCCTGGGGCGAGACAAGATTTCGCGGAATCCTCTTAGGGGAAGATAAAGGAAGGCGGGCGGCGAGCCGCGATCTTGAATTTGGATTTTAACGAGCGCGCAAGGTTGCTTAATGCAGATATCGAATGGGGTCTTGTTTCAGCCTCCCACTCGGTCGTTAAAGGTAAAATATTCAAAGGTGATTCGCGGTGGATGCGCGTTAACGCCGCTCGCGAATATTCTTACGGGAATATACGTGGTGGTCATATTTCTCGTACGAAAACTCTTCCGGGGGAATTCTCGCATCTTTCCCAATATGCAATATCGGCCTTACCTGTAATTACTGGTAACACGCGGGCTTTGACAGGATTCTTCGCCGGCGGTAGCAACAGATCTATCTTCCTCCAACGCGAAAATTTAACGCGAGACCGCGGTAGGAACTTTTAAATTTTCAGTATAAAAACTTTCAACTCAATTTTTCATAAATCCCGCGTGGAACTACCCAGAAAAGTCAGATCTTCTTATCTATTTACAGCGTTGAATCTCGCTTCGCACAAGTTCGTTAATCTTCCATAATAAATATTCACATATACGTAGCTGCATTTAGACTTTTCGTAAAGTTTTCAAGAAATTGATGGCAGATCTCTCGTAGAGAATCCACGACTGAAAAGAAGATACAGTAATTTTAGGACAATTTAGCTATAAGTATACGAAAATACGTCCAAATCTGGAACATAATCCGAATCGAGAAAGTCACTCGCGGAACGATCGCGATAAATCGACGTGAGCCATTACATCTCCCCTTATATCCTCCGAGCTCCACGGTATGTCCTCTTCGGCGAAACGTCCACCATTTATCTCGGCGGAGATGCGTGGAGCTTCTTGGCACGACAAACGTTATACTTGTTTAGCTCATCCATGAGACGTCATAAACAAACCGGAGGAAACTGTTGCCTCGTAGTGCGCAGTGTGTCTTCGAATAACAGTCGAGCTTTATCACACTCTAAGTCTTGATTTTCCGCGGGTCGTAGATCCATTAAGAATACACGAAATTGATGGTGGCGTCACAATTCCGGAAAGACGTTGACGTAACAACGTATGTAGATATAACAGCTATCACATTAGACATAACTAAAACAAACCTTCAGTAAAAATGTAATCTCAAAAGATTCTAAAAGGAACATCTCGCGCTCATCCGCAAAGATCAAATGGAGTGCATTATTAATATGGAAGCACGTGGAAATACGCGAGTTATCCGATTGAGGCGTAACATCAGACGTTCAAAAGATTTAGCAGATAAGGATGCGCAAGGGGACAGCGGCTTTCTGTATAGAGGATGCAGCATGCTGAGGGAGGGTTGACGAAGGGTCGAGAAAAGTGCAAAATTGGCAACTTGATGGAACTCGATGACGTCAGCGCCGGTTCGTTCCGATATGGAGGTAATGGGGCAAAATAAAATCCTCGGGGAAGGTTGGACGTTGTTAGACGAGAGGGGTGCAAGGGGTGGGGGAGAGGCGGACAGCGAGAGAGAGAGAGAGAGAGAGACGGGTGGATGGGTGCATCAAGCCCCACAATGGCGGTCACCGCGAAGACGATAGCCGATATTCATGAATCATCCGATCGTAATACCCGCAGGTCCGCCTTTTATTTAACACGAGAGTTCTCCCTCGACGCACTTGCCCAACACATTTTCAATATATTATTTTTCCGAAATAGAAACTCGCGCTTAAATTTATTTCCTGAAAACGTTCTCGCGATAAAGACAACTTAATTTTATATTTACATGTTATTCTTAATATAAAAACATTAAACAGAGATCAGAATATGACAAAGAATCTCGCAACACGACTCGTTAGAGAAAAATTCACGATTCTATTCTACGAGTATTATTTACCATTACATTACCACGTTCGTTTATTCCCGTCTCAAAATTCCATTTTCTCGGTCAAGTAAGCCAGAAAAAAATAGATTAACATAAGAAAGATGCTGAGGCTATGTAGACGTAAAGGGCCTTTACGTATGATTAAGGCGGACGTAGCCCCGGTCGCAATCGGAGAAAAGCGTATTGTCTGCTCGAGATTTGCTCGTCGTGGAATTTATGCGCCAAAAATCCGCCTCCTCAGCGGTGTAACAATAATGTGCCGCGCCGTCTCAGCCGAGGCAACAATAATCACCACAGGGTTATATGGCAATCAGAAAGCCGAGCGGGGTGCAGAGAGGTTGAAAGACGCGGTTGGGGGAGACGAACACGAGGGTGAGCGTCGCAAATTGAAACAAATGGAGACTTATATGCATCGCTGCGCATTCCGCAGTTTTACTGCCGGCTCATTTCATCCCCGGCCAGCGAGAACGTGCTTTTATTGCTGTTACGACGTTATGGTCTTTCACCGTTATTGTCACTGCTTCTCCGGGGGTTCCCGAGTCGTTCCGCGCCGAAGGAAACGGACACGGGATGTCGGAGGTCGATAGAACGCGCTGCAAAGAAACGTGTCCAAGAGCGCGGCTGACCAGTTCCGTCCGTTACTACTGACGGCGTAACTGCGCGCGTTCTACTTGCGAATAAAAATTTAACGCAGACTGTACGGGCGAGCGATCGTGAATGCAAGTAAACTTTTACCCGCAAACCCCTCTGGTTTCTTCGCCTAGCAAAAATTGTCTCAAACGTATCTTCTGTAATACATACTTTCTATAATGCATACTTTAATTTCCAACGTTAAATGTCTGTACGAAAAGATTTGATCTTTTCATATCTGCATTATATTTATAACGTATAAATTATACTCTTACTTGTTTATCTACCTTGCTGTATATTAATTTTACGTTATTATATTTATAACATATAAATTATACTCTTACTTGTTTATCTACCTTGCTGTATATTAATTTTACGTTATTTAGGTTAATTTGCATTATACGTTGTAATATTATTACGTAAAATAGCGGCAATCAAGAGATAATATAATTATACAATATCATCATTAGATAACAGATGTGAAGCTATTTATTATTCGCGAGACGTTATCTTAAGTTAAGTGTTCCATAATACCGTGAAAATCTCTGTGAATATCTATGAAATTGTAGCTTTTCATGTTTCCTGCTAAGTAGGAGTAAATCGGATTGAGGGATAAGTCGTAAGTCGGATGACGCCAGATGAACGAGGATATTGGTAACAACAAAAGGCCGAAGCCCTCTGCGATAATACGTCGAGAGTTAAATTATTGACTTTTAAACCCCGAAAGAATTATTTTGCGATAATCCTAGCGCAGATTACGCCGCGTGCGCGTTAAATCCGATAAGACTCTTCGTACCTGAAGAATGATTTGGAATTTCAATCGTTGAGACGAAATTTTCGTCTAACTCTCGCGTAATAGCCTTCGACATTTATTGCCGAAAGTTTCAAGTGTTCGCCGCCCATCTATCCGGAAATGTTCTTACACACGCAACCAGTTTCTACCCCGCGATTAATCGATTTAGAGTACACGATTGCGCGCGGTGCAAAACGCTAGGTACCCCCGTTGCATCGATTTAAACGTATAAAGACAAGATCGTGCCGAGAACGTGCCGTTCTTCGCGAAAAACAAAACGGACTCATCATTAAAAAAAAGTTTGCCTGCATCTGTACACTATATAAGATGCATCGCGACTACCATCGCGATATTTTAGTATCAATCGCTCGATTAATCTCGTCTTGCTACTAAAAAGGCCATTTCTTTTTTATGCCATTTCTTTCGTCCACCTTTTGCCTCTTCCATAAAATATCCGTTTGCGGAGACGCGGTCCTCTCGAAATGACCGATCCAATTGATATCGGGTTACCGATTCCGGGTCATCGGGGGAGTCCATCGTCTATCGGTCCCGGCAAACACGGCAAGTCAGATTCGTGGGATCACATTCTCGGCCGAGAGTCGTAACTTGACTGGGAGCAGATAGGTACTGCCAGGACGTGGAGGGTCGGCGACGCCAATGGGGTTACGGCGGAAGTAGACGGCGAGCGAAAAATCGCCGGCGAGGAGGCATGGCGGGAATAAAAGTAACGGGACAGATAGGAAGAACATTTCGAACTACCATTGCAGATGGTAAACTTGCTATCGGCGGCGGATAGATATAGACGGCGTAGTTCCCAATGCGCTCTCCGGGGATGCCGGAGGATGTACGAGGGGAGAGATCCGACGGGACAAACCTACCCTCGTCCCTGCCCGTCTTTCCCGTCATTGTCTCGGCGAACTTTTCGGCGGGAAAGCTCGGCCGACGTCGCGGCGATGCAGGCCGACAATACCTCTTAAAAGTTACATGCACATTCCGCCGGCGCGTCGCGACTTCTTTCACGTGCACCTCGAATTTCGCCCCAGTCGTATCGTATCTCGGATGTCCGGACTGCCACGGCTGAAATACAAGAATTATTCACACGAAAGACGGGAAGACGGGGACGCTGCGGCGCCGCGAACAGCACGAAGATCGAAAGTTATCTTCGAGTTTCAGGGGGTGGAGTATGCGTTCATGTGAATATCGCGAGAAAAGCTTCGCGGTTTTGTCGCTAACAGAAATTAATTCAGTTTCGACTGTACGTATTCTACGCAGCCGGCTACTGCCGGGATGGCTTCCGCCCGTTCCGTACGTGCATCCTCGCTGATTTCTAACAAGCATGACTCTTTCGCGAAGAGACGGCGGCACGTACGCCGCGGGGAGTTTGTCAAAGTAATTCGAGCTTTCTTCAGCGCGCGATTCCAGTCACGTAGCACCGAGCTCTCGTCTTTACCTCCTTGGATCCTTATTATCCTATATCCGCAGCCATAATCCCTGTCCTTCCGGGATGACCTCGGCCGAGCCGTGAAATCGTAATAACATTCGGATTTAACGTTCTAATCATCCCTCGACGAGCAAGGACTTTGCGACACTGATGTCGAAAGCGTACGAGCAATTTTTCATTGGCCACCATCCTCGCTTTAAACCGCACGTACCAAAATAAGGATCACGCGCGCGGAATCTTATTAACCTTTGCTCTGTGCAAGTATTTTTAGTCTGCACGGATGAAGGCTATGATTGCATAGCGGGGAACATGTTATTTCTCTCATACAAGGAAAGTTTAATGAGAAAATTTTGTGCAAATTATATACCACGAAATTACATATTTGATAACATTTACGATAGGGTATTATTATACCCCGTGACGGAGTTCTCGCGGATAACGTCGACCGGCTTACGGATTAAGGATGCAAAGTATAATAGTATCGCAGCTTTTTATCGAGAGCGTTATTAAGGGGAAGCGAAAATTATGCATTTTGCATTTAGCACTGCACGAAGTAAACAATAAACACGCAACGGCAGGGCGGCCTCGCAATAAACGCCGGCGATTTACGACGACGGAATACTCCCCGTGTCGTTTGAAAGTATTACGCGGAATTATTCACGGTCTCTGCTAAACAGCTGCCGCACTCGAACGCTTTCGTTGCCAAGGCTATAACCGGTCGTCATGATTTAAATGGCCGGGTGTTACCTAGTAATTTATACGGTGTCCCGCGATGCTAAAAATAAAAATCTCGCAGTTCGGCGATGTACGTCGAATTGGATTCGGATATTCATAGATCGCGCGATCACGTGTTGGCCAGCGTACACGCGGCGCACGAAATGGCTCACGCACTCGCAAATACGCTGTAAGTCTCAAAGCTTACCCCCGTAACGCGATTCTCGTCTGTTAATTTAATTAGAAAACGCGTTTTCTGTTTTCGAATCCAATTCACGACGTCGCGCCGGCAGTATCGATCACCCGCGAGCCCCGTGTTTCATTCCTCCCTCAGCAGGAAGGAAAGGGAGGAGCGACCGTGAAAATATAACCCGAATGAATCTGGCAGTAAAGTAATTATTTCCTGACCTCTCTCCCGTCCGTTCCTTGGATTATGCTTTGAATAAACCATAGCGACGTTCGAATATACGCCGGCGGTAGCCCGGAAAAAAAGCCCCTCTCGCTCGGATAAAAAAAAGGGGAGAAAAAGGTGAGAAAAACAGCATTTACGCGGCACTCCCGTATTTTTCAATTTGCTACGTATACACCTTCCCTCGTCGCGGCTTAACACGCTTTTTTTACGAAATCCCTTTCATTTTCGAGCGGAATACCCGGCGCCACCGCTCTCCGTATGTGCTAACGAGAAAAAAAGAGAACGCGCTCGCAAAAGTGGACGTATGCCGATCGCCGAGTCGCCGAACGCTTTCGCGCATTTCGCCACTTAATTCGCGACCACACCGCGCCGATAAATAATCCAATATGCGCGTCTGCCGGGAAAAAAGGAAGAAAAACTACGACCGCGCCGGTTAACTCCGCTGTTTCTCCGCGTACCTTCATCCGCGAATGAGATGCACGGCGGTAAAGAAAAAGAGGATGAATGTGTTGAATTATCGATACGTTCGATTTTTGTGATTGCGGTAAGAACGAGCGACCGATCGAGCGAAGTTTATTTGAACGCAATTTCGCTGAATCTCAAATGATCATCATTCTTATTCTTTAAGATTCCATTTGTTCTCTTCGCTGGCAGAATGATGGATAAAGATATCAGCAGCGAAGAAGATTGCAATTTCTTCTTTGTGCTCTCTCCGTATTAAAAGCGATACCAACAAATGCCACTATTTTGTTCGCTTAAAAGAATGCGCTTGGAGAGAATCTTTTTCCATAAAAATTGCGATGAAATTTTTTTCTAACGGATATTTGGTTAATCGCGAAATGGCTCTCGCGAATCTCCATCGAAAAGTGCTCGAGATTTTGTGGGATTAGCGCACGCAAGCACGTCTCTTCTCGGCGCGTACGTACACGCATACGCATGAGCAGGCATGCGAGTGCTCTTGCGAATGCACGGAGGTGAGTCGTCTTACCCTCGCGATACGAACGCCGTCGCGAATACCTTTCGCGAATATGCGTACTCATGGTACGCCATGCGGAAAGACGCCCGCCCGTCGCCATCGTCGTCGTCGACGTCAACGTCGACGTCGTCACATTGACGGGACGATGCGCTCACGTCGGGGCGCACACCGCGCGCGCGAGTGCACACACGTCGTAATTAATCAACCTGTCTCGCTTCGCCGTAATTCGTGGGGTTTTTGCTCGTGCAGGGGGAGAGAGAGAGAGAGAGAGAGAGATTCTCTCCATCTCTTTATCTTTCCGCCGAATTATCTGCGCCTCTCAGTTTATCAGTCACCGCGCGCGCATAATTTCAACCCTGGTGTCTACCGACGAGGGAAACACGTCTCGTATTTTTTTCCTGCCGCGATGCGACCAGACACGGCCGCAGAATTTTTCCGCACAATTTTAACACTATATCACGAAGGATCTCTCGCGAAAACGCTCGAACGCGATGCGGGTGTGTCGCGCGCGCACGCCTGTTCTCCTGATTCGTTAATAAATGTGCATAAGCTAAGGGTGTCACGCGGTTTACTCTCATGTGGCTCTCACGGCTTAGCGTGTTATTGCCGCCCTCGAGCTATTCATTTAATGATTAACTCGATGACTGGCATGGCAGCTACGCTATCCGTGTCATTATCATTTTCACGCATCAATAATTAACTGAATGCGCAAATGGCACTCTTGCGCGTGTATTTAGTGTAACGATTAATTATCGAACGAGCACGGAAAACCTCCATGCTGCAAAATAACGCACGTATGATACTTGTATACTGCATTTCACACATTTATTAGGAGTGTGATTTAGTTTTGAGAGTTTTGCAACAGATGGCTGTAGCGTCAGTTTGTTTCAATAGCTGTTTCCGATAACTGTTGTTTCTTACAGTGTTGACATTATCCATGACATTTAGTAGCATTATAGCAATAGATGCAATAACAGTCGTGTTTATATCATCGTAAAAATGCAACTTCCGAAACAGCATGTTCGACATGCGTTGCTTTTGTTTTTTAATCAAAAGAAAACTGCGGCTGAGGGTTATAGAATTCTTGTGGAAACTTATGGTGATTCTGCCCCATCAATTAAGACGTGTCAATACTGGTTTAGACGCTTTAAAAGTGGTGATACTGATGTGAAGGACAAAGAACGCTCGGGACAACCAAGCAAGCTTGAAAATGCAGATTTGCAAGCATTATTGGACGAAAATCCGACAGAATCCACTTCAGAACTTGCCAGAGCATTAAATGTTGATCGTGCAACAGTTACCAAACATTTACATGAAATGGGAAAAATTCAGAAAGAAGGGAAATGGGTTCGACATCAATTATCGGAAAGTGCCATTTGAACATTTGCATTTCGTTGATCGCCAGGCAAAAAACGAAGAGTCTTTTGTCTCGGATTGTTACTGGGGATGAAAAGTGGATCTATTTTGATAATCCGAAACGCAGAAAATCATGGGTGGATCCAGGCGAACCATCAACATCCACTCCGAGACGCAATATTGACGGTTCAAAAGTAATGCTCTGTATTTGGTGGGATAGTGTACTATGAGCTGTTAAATCCGCATGAGACTGTCACGGCTGATCGTTATCGACACCAATTGTACAAGTTGAAGCAAGCATTGGACCAAAAACGACCACCAATTGCGAGTAAACGACGGAAAGTGATTCTTCTTCGTGACAACGCTCGACCTGACGTTGCGTTATCAGTGAAAGAAACACTATTAGAGCTCGAATGGCAAGTCTTACCGCACCCCGCGTATTCTCCGGACAGTGCTCCATGCGATTATTATTTGTTCCGGTGGATGCAACACGCTTTAGAGGATACACACTTTCATAATTTCGAAGAAGTGCGAAAATTCGTCGACGAATGGATCAACTGAAAAGAAGAGTCATTTTATCGTGGTGGAATCGATCTCTTGCCAGAAAGATGGGAAAAAGTTATAGAAAACGAAGGAAAATATTTTGATTAAGGTATTCATTCATTATCATATTTAAATACATGCGTTTTTGAGCAAAAAAAACCCTCAAAACTAAATCACACCCCTAATACTTTAAAATCTACACACATATAATAATTAACTGAATACATAATTCGGCGGAAACGCGATTCGTTATGAGGGGGAAAATTATTTTTATTTTATTGTCCGCATTTACCTGCATCGAGCGCATTTTCAGTTTATAAATGGCCGCTGTTATTTTGGCAGCGATATTCCGGTCTTGGTACATTGAATTATCAAATTAGGCGAGAGTTACGACAGCGATCTCCCCAGGTCTTTACACATGTTGTCTGCGGAACGTTCTTCGCAATATTCCTGCGCCGCATGTGCGGCCGCGTCCCTCGTATCCCAGCAGAAGCATTTTCACCTGGATGTACGCTCGTAATCCGCCAAGTGGAAAAAGGCCACCGTAAAATTCACAGGAGAAATTCTCGCGCCCGTCGCGACGGCCGGAAAACTCAAGTAAGTTCGCTCAAATTGCTCGTATCATCTCCCACCGCGCGTAATATCTATTATCGTTTCGGTTTACATTTATACCTCGCGCATTTATCGCGCCGTAATTGTGTCTGTCTTACTGGATTTCGCCCGCTAATTTATCCAATAAACGTCTAATATTACTTGCCGCGATCGTGGCAGCTTCACGTTAATTCTCCCCCGATTTCTCCGGCGCTTAGCACGGCGATTATTAATAGCACGATTTAAGCTCTCCGATTTATTTCCTCCTTTGCGCGATGGCTTGAAAGAATCTTCTCGACATTCAAGTGGCTTTTGCTCTCTGTCTCTCTGATTTTATTTCAAACAGTCTTCTTGCTCTATCCAAAAAGATTAGTTCGTAATAAACTTCTGGTTTAATTTGTTATCGTCATCGCCGAGCAAGCTGTCAATGATTTTGGACGAATTGTTAGTTGTGCCGGTAAAGCTCGTCCCGTCAATCATGCTGACTGACATGACACACACGCGTCATTAGAGACGTCAGTCCGCGTGTTTCATGCAGCACGCACCGTACGCGGATACCGTATTGTCCGGTGATTTTCTAGCCACCCCCTTGGAAGGGGATCTTGTAGGGGATCTTGAATACTTAAAACCGTGACGTTGGTCGTCCTTTCGTCGCCTTTACAGGATGACTTTACGAGGTTTCCTGTCAGAGCGAGATACAGCAGGTGACAAATTATCCGGTAATCTTGCCTTCATAGGCAAGTCGTCGACATCATCGTCGTGTCATCGTTTGCTTGCACATTGCTGTCGCATAAATTCGGCTTATATCTAATGAACCACTCTGTGTAAACGCCATACAGTTTGGATACGTATGTGTATATGCAGTGTACATATAAAGAGAGAATTATACATATGTACGCTTTTGAGCTTTCTCCTTCCGCGTAGTCTGTAAAGCCCTTTAAAAGCGGCCGGAAGTTAAATGCGCGATCATCACCGAGGACCGATCGAATCGTGGATCCTCTTGGACGATGGTCGATTTCGCGCAATGGCCAATACGAAGGGGACTAGATTTCCGGAGGCGACGGATATAACGTGCAAGCTCCGTGCTTTCTATCGCCTGGAATCACGCTCGCGCAACCTGCTGACGATGATTGGTTCGAGCCCGACAATACATGGACAGTTCGTGCGGATTCGAGCCGGAATCAAATCGCGCGACTGAGATTTGGCTCCTGTTGTCCGCTTTGCAACAATCCGCTGTACACACTGTGACAACGAGGTGTCTGGATTGATTGCAAATGCATACTACAGAAGCGCGTTGCAAGAAAAAACATGAAAGCAATAATGTAAAATAATCTAAAATTGCATTTCCTTTTAAAATATTATTATGTACATATGTATTCCAAGAACTTTTCTGACCAATTCAAATGTTTATCTTCAATTTAATTTAGTGTCTGTTTGGATGTTGATTTTTATTTTTCATCTCAATTTCATGCATTTGTTACACTTTTCCTCTGTTAATAACTATTTCCTCATTTTCCGGTGTTTACAGTCACAATGAAATTTCGCTTCAGCTGCTCTCGACGCGTAGATAGCGAGTATTCATGTCATTAATCACGATGCTCGATGCATACAGTTATGCATTTTTATCTCAAATATTTGCGATGCCGCGCATAACGCCATGATTAATTAATTACACGGAGTTCAAACAATGGTGGAAGCATCACGCGTATCTTGCGCGAGGTGTTTGGCCAACACAATGATATTTCTGCATTTTTGTTACATATCCTCGACGAAAAGCGTCCCTTTCCTGCGAATATTCGAAATTAGCTTTTTCGCGCAATGACATCACTGCGCAAGCCGCAGTGGCCGCGCATGCAAAAGCCGGATTATATTAATTAATATAAACGTGCTGAAACAAAAGCATCGCGATATGCCGCCTAAACAAAAAATGTAACGTAAACATATTTTATTATAATATAATCTTGGTTTCTTTGCATAATATAAAAATTTTTAATTATTATGCTAGCCTCGGTGTCAAACAGTTTTTGTTAAATTATGACATCAAGTCCGGTGTTTGCCATGTGAAACCCGACTCCACGTAATTAAGAGAACCGCAATTAAAAGATACAAATTCTATAGATACGCGGAAATGCGCGCACAGTACGCCATAGGTATGTTCCTATCCGATGAGAGGATACTAAAAGCGTGGCAAAAAGGGAATCTCGAATAGCACGAACACGAGTGCGTAGTACATAAACCGCTGGATGAGAGTATCATTATTCGACCAGTGTTTCAATTTACCTCAAACAAAAATGATACCACCCCCCCCCCCCAGCCAAAGTGATGTAATTTTTCGACGCGCCGATCACCCGCTTTTTCTCGTGCCGATACATTGAAAAGGCAAAAACATCGATGTTTTTGAGAGACAAAAGAGAAAGGGAGAACGAGAGAGAGAGAGAGGAAGAACTCGGTTAGAACGCGTTAACAACCTCAACCTGGTCCAGCTTTTTGCTGCTCTTTTTCCCTCTCTCTCTTTTTCTCTTTCTCTTCTTAACCATTCGCAAACATCCATCTCTCTCTAACTCTTCTTCTCCGACTGTGCTTCTCTTTCTCTCTCTCCCTTTTTCTGTCTCTTTCGCTCCATTGCGCTAAACCGTTCGTACTATCCGTCTCTCTCCGTCATCCCCCGATTTCAGCACATAGATTACGACCATCGGCACGCGCGTATGGCGTGCGCCCATAAAAACCGACCATGTATAAAACCGTCGTGTTCCCGCGTGCTCGACGAGCGAGCATTTTCGTCGGCTCCCTTACCCCACCGGTTCTTTTTTCGCAAAGTCCATCCGTGTCGCCCGTCAACGTCGTGCCGCGCGCAGAAAAGCACGTCGGAGAACAAGAAACGTAAAGAATGATGGCTCAGCCGTTCCTTACATTTCCGGAGCCGGGCGCAAAATTTGCACGCGAAATTCGCGTTACCTTGAAAAAGCGTGTTCGTTGACAGACAAACGATTTTCTTGACGCCGAGTTTCTGCACATAGAATTTTTAATCGACTACTTCAATCATCCACAAATCACATGTCTTTTGTAAATAATTTATTATATTAGCTCGCCATTTACTTGCAATTTATTTCTAAACATACTCACGATTTTCATATGAATAGTCTCGACTATTTTGAAAATATGCTCCGAAATATTTAAATATTTCAACTGAATCTAACCTAACTTAATCTAATCTAACGTATGCAAATATTTCATGATTACCAAAATATTACCGAAATAATCATCGATACCTTAAGCAATCTCTAAAAGGCATTTTTAATCGGTTTCCTCAGCGAAAAGTGTAGATTATGAAAGAAAACCTTCGTTTCTCCATAAAATGTTCCCCCTTTCATACGCAAAATGGAAAACTGTCCCTGCAAACGGATGAGCTTCCGGAACTGCTGTAACGCTAAAGTTGTCATGGACTTACCGTTGACGACAGCGATGACGCCGAGGACGCACAGCAGCAACGATCTCGCGCACATCTTGTCTCCTCCTCTTCGGATGGCCCTCCGCGGTGAAAGAAAAGCGAAGAGAAACAGGCGCGCGCGAATCCTTACGTGGTTCTATCGAGCATCGTCCGCCCTCGTCCGGTTGATGGCGTGGGATCGATCCTGCGTCCAATCAGTCAGTCTGGATCGATCAGTCGACAACGTGCGCGGAGACGTTCCTCGCAAGGGCTGCACCCGTCATCATCGCCGAGTGACTCCGAAGATGCCGCGAGTCCGCATCGGGACAAGCTGGATTCACCCGTTTCCCCCCTTCCTCCTCTTACCGCGAAGACGGTGATGTCTCAATTAGCGGACCCTGAGTATCACGCAGAGTCAGGCAGAAGCGTTGGGCTACGACTGCGAAAGATCCGATCGCTAATTAAAGCCGATCGCATTAATGGGCTCTTAACCGCCGCGGTCCGGAAGTGCCCCGATCGAAATTCTATCTTGCTCGTCTAACTTGCCGCCCGTAATAACCCCCGAGACTCCGGAGCTTCCGAGTCTTGCCCTGCTTCCTCTCGTCCCTTCGTCTCGCCCTTTGACGCCGCTCTCTCTCTCTCTCTAAACGTCTTTCCACATTCTCTGCTTCCTCGCGCGCTCCTTCCGCTTCTTCCTCTTCAGCCGGTTGCCGCTGCTTCGACCTCAGTTTCTTTCGTCTAGCCTCAGGATATGATGCTCCCTGCGAATCCTCGATCTGCTTGTTTGTTCTCGGATGACGTCAGCCGCCGAAAGCTACCCCCGTGATTCCTCACGAGAACGAGCTTCCGCGATCGGGGAGCCTCTCCGCGTTCGCAGAGTAACTTAGTGAAGTAACTTAAAGTGCCCCTCAGCGCGCAACCAGACGTTCCTCCTATTCATCGAATAGTCGAAGTTTTTATCTTTGATCAAAGCGTCCGATCGACCCGAACGGGGGATGCTAGGCTCCGGCTTAATTATCTCTCCCTTTTTTCTCTTTCTCTCTCTCTCTCTCTCTGAAATCAAAAGTTACGACTTGCGTCCGGAGTTTAATGGAGTAATCCCTTTATGTCCCCTCTTGTGGACGTAACTTTCTACGCGGAACCGCCGAGCATCCCGCTTTATTTGAACGAGAAGAAGAAACGTGGATTTTTACAAAATATCACGATTCGCCAATTCACGCGTCAGCTGTTCCTCGGTATTTTCCCCCTCGCCGCACGAAGTTTCAAAACTTGTAAGGAATGGCGCGCTTGAGTCGCCGGGTGAGTTTTGGGGCGCGAGGGTTGAATTTCGCGCTTCAACCGCACGACAACCGCAAGACACCTCCGACCACGGCGAGCTCGCGGCGCTTACTGAGCTTGCGGAAAAGCTCCTCGAGGAGCGTCCGCGAGAGATGAGAGCACGTTTCTCACCCCCACCGGCGACGCGCGATTACGTTGCGCGCCGCGCGCGCTGATTGGCCGGGCATGCGCCCGAAAGCTCGTCGAGTAACGTGCGTGCCCTCCTGGCTCGAACGAGGAGAGGGTGGCTGATGGAGGGACGTAGGGGGCAACGTGAAAGCGCCACGATGCTTTTGGAGTACCGACTGCCGAGTAGTGTTGAAGCGCTGTTGAAACCGTCGGTAGTGGGGCGACAACGCGACAGGGGTTGAAGGAGGAGGATAAAGGAGGATGAGAGACGCGCGCGGTGCAGAAAGGACACCAGGTACATCGCGCTTGCACACGCGTCGAGCTTGCGGCAAAAGTTATGACCTCAAAGGGGTCGTTAACGAGCGCCCGCCAAATTAGTATAACAGCGCGCCCTTCGTTCTATCCTCCCTATGCTTCCTCCGCCCCCTCCCGGTCCCATCACGCCTTTCTACCTCCCCCGAGAGTACCGCCGTGTCCTCCTTCTATCTATCTACGCGGACAGCTATTTTTGATCGGACTCAAGTGCGAGTACTATCCATCATCTATCTGTCGGACGGCTAGAAAGGCGAATTGTACGCGATTATCTATCGGTTCATTATTGGACTCATTCACTTTATGATCGATTACTGTGATTGTGTTTGCAGATTAGTACCGCAAGATATGGCGCTTTATGACGAGATATGGCTCTTTTCAGAATATTTTAGAAATGAAAGAAATTCAATTTTATAAATGAAAGAAATGTAACTCAGAAAAAAATTCTTTGAATTTTACAAGAACATATGCATTTTTTGTTTATACACTTTATAAAAGGATGATGTAAAAACATTTAGCGTACTATTTCTTGAATCACATTTTGTGCGTCGTGACACATCTGATTGTAATCTGCAGACAATAAATCTACATTAAATGCAAAGATTTATAGAAATAGATAAATTGCATGAAACATTAATGACAAGAAAAATGTAGCCTAAGATTTTTAATACTGCGAACAATTAACTAATAATATTGCCACACATGATAATAGTATGATAATAGTATTATCAGAAACATATCACTTTTATCAACTAGGTTAAACGATACAATACTCAAAGTAATTATCTCTATGTTTTTAATAATTTTTTCATTTATTATATTACCCATTTATTGTGATAAATGCATTAATAAAGTCATGATTCTTTTATGAAGAACGATCTACAGAATCTATATCTATATAAATATCTATCTTTTCTGGAAATTGGAGAGTAGCTTTCGAAAAGCCATTACTCAACTAAAGTATTATATAGAACCAAATCGTGCATGAGCAACATCGCAACAAACCGCCGTGTCCAGAATAAAGCTCGCAATCTGCGTGCTCCTCGTGATATCCCGTTCAGGGCAGAATACTTTCGCATTGCACTCTTTCCGGGGGATAACGTTTACGTTCGCAATTGCTTTTCATTGCGCGAAGCTTGGCGAGGCGCCCGCAGGAAGTAAAAGTAAAAGCTACGATGGGGCGCACCGGCGATCGACGCGGGGTGGCAACCACCTCTGAATTTCGTGAGGGACAACTTCGGAAATGCCGGCGACATCGTCCGGCGCTGGTAGTGCAGTCAATATATAATGCGCGACGTGTTCCTGCATTTCAAATTACTGTGCTACCGGCGCGGCGACGGACGTACGAGCATCGCTTCCCGATGGTGCCGGCGATCGCCCCGGCACCATCAGCACCGGCACCCTGGACACTATGAACCCGAGCAATCTCTCTGTCCACGCTCCTCCGCATGGTACATCGTGTTCGGATGGTTATCATTCCCGGTTTTAGGGGCGACACGTTATTTCGACGCAGCACGCAGCAGATTTACGATCCGAGAGCCTCCCCCGAGTGGCGAATTCCCTTTTGTAGCCTTACGTTGATAAGGTATACATACACGATGCGTATATACGACGCTCGGAACAACTTTTACGCGCGCAATTATTTTACATGCTCCCGTTTTAATTTCTTTTACAACTGCGAGAACTGGCTAAGATTTCGAGCGCAACATTAACGACGTTGCATATGTTGAAGAGTGATCCCGGATTTCTCGTGTAAATGCATGCAGTTCCTTCGGTCCAGTTTGATTGTCAATTAATCTAGATATACCATATCGTTCTGGTGGAACTATTGTATAATATTTAGAGTGGAATGGCTGTCCGTGCCTCTGGAGACGTAAATAATTATCCAATAGCCGCGGTAACGTAATAGTGGATGCATGCACTGCCAGATTGTTAGATTCATGTGTTATACAATGGCCGGCACTGTGAATTGAGACGTTAATCTTGCATGAATTAGAATGTTTTATCATATCGTGCCAAATATGATAACTAGATTTACTGCATGCAATAAACCAATAAATCAGAGTAATAAAATGTAACTGCTCGATAAGCTAACTGATATCCTTTCAGAATTTTCTGGCTCCACGCAAAGAATCATATCAAGCCAAAATTTTTTAATACTGTAACAGTACATATTTCTTGCTTATTTCACGTTTGTGTGCGTATAACGTACAATTTTCTGACAATGCCACAAGTAGCCAGTGCATTAGCCAGAGCAAAGAACAAAGTCCATTAACGAAAAAGCATCTCTTTGGCTTTGAAGGAAGGAAATGTTTACAAAGCCACGTACGTGAAATCGTACGGATTGGCGTCCGACGAATGGAAGAATTTCAACTTCAAAGAGAAAGTATTAAGTTTGTGTTTCTCTTAGCACTGCCTGCTTGCCTGCTTATCCGTGACACAAAGCGGTCGGTCAGGATAATGGCGAAATGGAGGGGTGTCTTCTCGCGATGTCGTTAGTCGTTCGACGTGTTGCTTGCGATACTTAAATAAGTGCTCGAAACAAAGAAAGAGAGAGAGGGAGAGAGAAAAAGAAGATAAAGAAGACAGAAATTATGAGTACTCGTCGAAGTAATCTTAACTATTCGTCGGCCCCTTTCGAACTCCTAATTCGCGTCTCAAAGGGCCGGCATTTTTCCGGGCGGTAGTTTCAGCAGACTGCGGCGATAATCGAGCGGAACGCTCGACGAAGATGAATTCCGTACAAAAAGATTTTCGCGTCTACCGTCGTCTCGCGCTTTGATCGGCGTACCGTCAAAGCGACGTTTCACTGTCTCATTTCGATTCTGTTTTACTTCGCCCGCATATCGATATTCCTCGAGCTTTTTTTCCGGCTTTTTAAGTTCCTCCGATCCTTTAACGCGCGCACGAATCCACCTCCGAATCCACCCCCAGGTTTGCTCCCCTCCCCTCCCGCCAGTTCCTCCCTTACCGGCGGGACCAATTTTCAATCTAGCGTGGAATATACCGGAAGATGAAAGAAAGGATCCAGTCATTAACCGTCGTCGCGCCGACAAAAGGAGAGATGCACGGACCCGGGGAGGACGGAGCACAGGGACGCATTTTTTACTTAATTCCGTAAGAAACGTGACAGTATCAAGAGAAACGGGGAGCAATAAAAAAGCGTCAATAAACAAGGAATAAAATTGCAGTTACAGCAGTGTGCTCGACGGGTGCAAATTTTTCTCCTGCCTCGCAGAACTGCCTTCGCGATTCGTCGCGCATGCTCCTCCTATATATTTCCCGTTTTAATGAGAGAAATGGAACTTAATAAATTGTTTCTATCACTCCTGGCGACTAATTGAATATGATGAAACTTACAGCGACGGTCTACTCATAGACAAATGTTTCCGAGATAGATCTGTTAAGTTGTTGACTGCAATCCACCTAATTATGAAAACATGCGTTAAACTGCGCGACGCGCTCATCCGCATCGACTTCTACGATTACCCGCGGGCGATTCACGCGTCCAATGATAATTAAACCCTCCGTTCTGTCTGTTAATTTACGAGCAGGGAGAGAGAGAAAGGGAGCGATCTCATCGTTTAGCCTAATGTACTTAGCGCGCGGATGCGTGCCGACAATCGCGGTATGTATATATTCGTCGCGGCTTATCCGGCCACACGGTATACACATGCACACGGACGATTATTGTGACAATTTCATTTCGCATTATGCCAACACCTCCGTCCGGCCTCTCGCTACCTATCTCTCTCTCTCTCTCTCTTTCTCTTTCTCTGCCGATCGGCCAATTGGGCTCAGTGTCGAAAATTATCCCCGCGTCCGCGTTCGGATCCGCTGATGCTACATTTGGTAAATTTCCCTTCGGGACACGTTTCGCGCGTATCGAAATCCCGTTTAATCGAAATTTCGGATGTACGTTTAATCCATCCTCGGCAGCCACCCTCTCGACCGCCCCACAACTCGAAACACCCCTTTCTGTAACAATCACCACTGTCGCGCGCAAATGCGAAAAAGCAGTCTCTCTTTTTCTCTCTTTCTCTATGACCGATATGGACTTGAAACCTGCGACGGACGGATCCAAAAGTCGCGGCACTCGAGGCTAAATCGCCGCTAACGTTTCCCCCGCGCGGAACCGCGCGATTTTCAAAGCGAATTTTTTGTATCCGATTTTCGAATTTATCGACAGACAGCTTAAACAATACGCATGAAAGGCTATTAGTTCTCTTTTTTTTCGGGAACAATAAAATTTATCGCGAGTCGATGGAGTATCAGTTTCGCGAGTTATTATCCAGTTTGGAATCACAAAGCCAATCAGTTTTGGGCACTTTCGACCGCATGGTCAAAATATCATCATCGTTAAAAGAGGAGCGTGTAAACGGCAGCGTGCAAACCGCCGTTTACAAACGGCAACAAGAAATTCACAATTGATTTGCCTAAACGCGAAATGCTCCTGCTCGTTTTTACTGGAATCGTCGAATCGCCCGCCGCGCGCCGGTCGGAACCCGACGATGCACACATTTCAAATCGAGGACTGCAATAACACGCAGATTGTTGTGAGAATAAATTCAAGGCTGAATTCTCTCGCCGCGTCGCGCCGATCTCGGCGCTTTTTTCCGCGCGCGCGACACGACGGTCGCTCGCAGCGTGAATTCGAGCAAAAGCAAACGAGCGCGACCAGCGCCGGTCAATTGTCTCTCGCGCCGATCAATTCAAGCCGGTCGATTATATTTTCCAAAAATGCAAACGACTCCATAACGCGTCCGCTTTTCCTACTCCGCTCTATCTTTCTCTCTCTCTCCATCCCTCTCGCTCGCTCTTGCCCTTTTTTTCTTTCAGGCAAGAATTTTTCAATATTCGCTACACTTCCCTCGGGATGTTCCGCGTATCGATATTCCATTTCGTCGGGAATTGAGCGACCGACGTACGGTGTGGTGACAGAGACCGCGAGGGCGGCAGGGGTAGAGGGAGAAGAACGAGAGGTGGCGAGAGGAAAGGGCGAGGGTGAGGACTCGGGTGGAAAAAAAGGTGAACGCTCGCCACGCCATTCGGTTGAAAGATGTGACGAGACCGTCGTTTACCTTTATCGTCGCCCTTACTTTCCGTCATCGTCATTACATCGGACTATCGCGCCACCCTGGATGCAACGGCGTGTTCCTTGGTGCTCGGTTTGCTGCCGCGAGAGTTTATCGGATCGAAACGCGTCGCGACGTCCGGGCCCGCGGCGAAAGATGCATAAACCGCGATGCCCTTACATAACAGCCACGTAGAACATGACTGGCATATGGAACCGAGTAACGTTACTGTACGTCGAACGAACGGTTTCACTTTTCATGCCGAATGCTTCCAATCGGACGTCTCATGGACAGCTGAGTCTCGAAACATCCCCCTGTACAAGTTTTTCTTTCCAGTTAAAATACATCCAGCGACATGAAATTGCGCCAGATACTCTGTGGAGAGATACGTACAAATGGAACGTTATAAAAACGGTATCGAACTTTAGGGATCTTCGGGAATCCGACGAGGGAAAAGCGGCCTCGGTCGCCGTTTTCTCTTTTTGCAGGATTCCGCGTGTTGTAATACTAGAATTCGATAAACGAAATTAATACACGGCGGCGTTTCCACGCGGCGGGAGTTACCGCGCGAATTGATTTCATCTGCAATTTTTGTACGTACATCTCGCCGTGCCTTTTAATTCTATTTTCTCCGCGCTAACTCATCCTGTAACGCCGCTGCCGCCACCGGTAATCTTTTATCGGCCCATAACACGCTCGCGGCTGCATCATTTACGCGTTTCTTTTTTCCCATCCGTTTATTCTATTTGCGTGCGACAAGGATTTGCTTGCCCGTGCTAATAAATCACGGAGGGTATCCCTCGGTCTGCCAGAACAAAACACGCCCGGCCCCGCTATGCGAGCTTGAAATCTATAAACCTGTAATACACATACACACGTACGAAAAAATGCAACCGTCTGGTGGATACGTTTGCCGGCACAATTGCTCGCAAAGATGCAAATTATCGCATTCAAATGTCGTGATTATTCATCCATGCATGTGGTTATACATTCCATACACATATAATAAGAGTGATTATTTTTTCTGAAAGAACAAATACATAATTTACAGACTCGATATTTTCGTTACATCTCTCTATCTGTTTTTATTGGTATAAAGAATTCAGACACTTTTTGTTTCAGAACGGTGCCTACCCGGATCTACCGTTGAGCATACAACAAACTTTTCACTTAGACCGCCCAGCCGGCGATACTTGCGAAAGAACTGGTGAGAGTCCCGACAACTTACCACTTAAGTGGCCACCGATTGCTACCTAGAGGACCGTGCCCCACGTGATTTTTCGATCACCCCGATTTTCGAGGGAAAGAAAGTGAACGTAGCAGAACGCGAACGTAACGTAACGGCAGAGTAATGTCATATTAAATTCAATTCACTTTTAATGAAATTTTGATTTCAGCACTGTACGCTAAATCTCGTTATTATCCGCCTGGTTCATTTTAGCTCGTACATTAAAGTCACTTTAATGTTTAATATTTCGACGGTAATTATTGATAAAAGAGAGATGACAGGCATCGCAGTAAAATAAGTTAGAATTAATCAATACGAACTTAAATAATAGCGGGGGTTAATCGCGACGCGACGGCTATTTCGCGGCGACATGCTGCATTGCTGAACCACTGGCATAATCCACCAAGATCTCCGAACGAGCTTTTAAGCACGTCATGCGGATTTCACGGCGTCCTTTCTAGCGTCGTAAAATTTCTTAGCCAGCAGCGGAGCATCGACGCTATTCGTCGCCCCCATGAAGAATAATCCCGCGATCCAAAGAGAGGATATGGGACAGCTAGTGGTCGGTGTCTTCGCAAGAAAAAGGCGACGTTTTAGCACGTTTCCCGGCCACCGGATGTTTCATATCCTCCTCTTGTCTTCTCTTGTACACAGGGGTGGATACGCGAGCGTACGCGGCTAACGCGAAGACCAGAGCGGATCAAAGCGAAGCTGAGAAACGTGGCCGAGTCAAACGTACTCCGTTTAAATCTTGTTCGATCGATCCCACCTCGCTCCCCCTCCCCCCGATTCCGTCGAAACTGCATTTGGGAGCTGGGTAGCGGGAAGGATGTTTGTGGAGGGAAGTTTTACGGGAAACTGAGGAAATTATTGTACGCTTGGTAACGCGCTGGCGGCTTTGGGACACGGTCGTTCTTTGTGACCGACTCGCGTAAACGTGGCGAACGGACGTGGCCGTGTAAATGCGAGGCGAAGTGCACACGTGCGGCGTGCACATTTACGAACATCTATGGCCGCAGGCCAGCCCACGCAAACACATGCTGACAAAACATCGCGCACGCGGGGGACCCCGTGAATGGTTTACGAACGCGCATGAAGCACCCCCAGCTCTTGTTAAAATCCTTCTTGCAGGCAAGAAGTCGAGTCGCGAGTTCCTCACGTCATTTTCTAGATAGCATCTCGTAGTAAATGAATCCTTGAGTCTCCTCAAAAGAAAGCGTGTTTGCGATCGATGAGGAATTGCTTCCCTTCCTCGAAAGGGTCCCCTCGATCTCGAGCATTTTAATTCACATCTTTGTCAGTGAAAAATCAAATAAAGCTACATGCTTGAGACATCTTTACGTTTATATCCGAATTTCTTCACATTATTTCCTAACAAGTATATTATCTGTGTGATTTATAATTAAAGCTAACTTAATCATCTCTTGCATTCTCTTCGTGAACGAAAAATTTGGCGAACAAAGGAGTTCGAGGTTACTGATAAGTGCAAGGTCAGAAAACCGTGGTATTTCGCGATGTCGTCCAACGCTGGAGACGCGAAAGCTCAAATCAAGGGCGCGGATGAAATTGGAATTCGCAGATCTGTCAGAGATCCCGCTCTACATAAAATGAACCAAACTACGCCTTAATCTGCAGTTCAGCGGATGCTTAATGGCATACTGTTGGATCCCGCAGAGTGTGGCGCCTGGCAATCCGCTCGAATACGCTGCATCCGCGCGTCCAGAAGCCGATCGGACTGCCTATCTTCTGTTCCATCTCACAATCCGGCTCGCTCGGTATACCTGCCACGATATCCTCCTCTCGCGATGGTCGTGGGAAACCACATCCTGGCATGACTCCAAATTGCGTGCAAAACCATCAGCGGTAAATGCGAGACGAGCGAGTAGAGTGGCTGGACGAGGAGACAGAGAAAGATAGGAAGAGAAAAGCAAGCTGCTGCACCTGTCTGCCGATCGCGATCGATTGATCCTCGCTGCGGCGCGCGCTGAAAGGCAATTAATCATTAATGACCCGCCATAAAAGGACGGCCGGTCGCTTTTACCGGGAGAACTTTTGAAGTGCGAGACGCTGTACGGCGAAGCGTACCGTAATGCGGCGATACAGCTGATTCGCTCGTAATGAAACTCGCAGCTGTTGTGCCGCGTCGCCCGAAAACGCACTCCTTAAAACCGTTGCCTGTCGTTTTAATGAAATATTGCACTTTTTAAGCGCATTTTTCAGCCACGGTCTCAGGTCGCAGCGCAATCTCCGCGATGTACACGAGCACGATTGTCTCCGTTCGGTTCGACTTGGTGCAATTTTACGACAGGCAAGATCACACGGTGCCACCGCACCGTGAAATTTACCTGTTGCCATAAGTTACAAGCGAGTGGTCGTAAGGCGTTCCGACGGTGCGACGGTGCCTCAATCGTGTCTCTCTCGCAATAATTGACCGTGTGCTCGCCGGCGCTTCACCGGCGGCCCAATTACGCGAGCAGATACTTACAATCAACCCGATAATTGTCGCCGACTTCGTCGGATAGCTCGGAGCTGCAATATTCGCCGACGGCAGCCGATACATCGGCGCGGCGCCAGACGTAATTAGCTCGAGGCCCGGCACCGCTTCTAGATTTCAATTTCGTCGGGGAGCACGGCAGATTAGTGACACACGACGGTATCCTCCTGCGACACCGGAGAGAATAATGGCTCGCCGTGCTAATCGCGTGCTCTTTCTCTCTCTCTCTTTCTCTTGCACGAGGATCCGTCGATTAGATCCCGCTGTGGTTCGCGTTGCACGCGAAAATACCTCTCGCATTACGTATCTTGCGCGAACGTACGGTGCAATTTTAGCGCTACCCGCGGATAAATTCAGATATCATATCCCCGAGATGATCTGCATAATTTGTAATATACGTAATGCATACATCCCGCGGTGTGTGTCTCACCGCGAACGTCCGATCCGCATTGAATTATTCATATTTTTGCCTCCTCCTTTCGCCCTCGGCGGGGGAGGGTCGATACTACCGGTCGGCTCGCGCGCATCCCGGTGTTAATATCGCTTTTGTGCGATCCGGAGAGGGATCTATGAGGGACGAGAGGATTCGACTGCGCTCTCCAGCCTCTAGCGGGAAATTGAGTTCTGGATATGAAATAATTAATGCCACCTCGCGAGTGATGCGGACGTCGCGCGTCACCGCGTTACGTCGACCCGCTCCTTCATCCGTAATCCCAGAGCGCGGTTCCACCCCATATCTACCTCTCTCTCTCTCTCTCTCTCTCTCCCTCTTCATCCACCCTCGCCGCGACCCTTCGTTTCACCTGCGTCACCCCCTGCGTCTGGCCTGCCGGTCGCTGCCCGCCACCACCGTCGCTTCCGGCCGTAACTCAAAATCCCTCAGGTGTGCTAACCGCGTATGCCAGCGGTCACGTTGGAATGTTAGGCCACGAGCCTCCACCATTATTAAGCCTCGTCTACGTTCGCAGTCGCGGCACGTGCGCCAACGACGCGCATACACAGGATCCTGTCTCTGCTCTCTGCGGCCGTCGCGCAGGACGCGTGTCCTCGCAAACCTTCCGCGGACCCATCCGCCGTCCGGTCGAAATTTCGCCACAGCGACAAATTCGCAGTCGCCCGTAATAAATGGAGCGGCGACGAATGAGCCAGCACACCCCTGAGTAATCTCGCCTTTAACATAAAGGATCGCCTGATGCTGCAAGCGCGAGGGAACCTTCAACGCTAAATTCACGAGATGGAATATGTGCAGATTTTTCTATTAACATTTTGGAGGAAAAAGGACGTAGCTATCAATGATCTGTTCTCTCGGTGATTTAGCAGATTGTAATAGTTTTTGATTGCTAATTTTGGAAAAAAAGGACATAGCTAAAAAGGATATATCAATAATTTGTTGTCTCGGTGATTTAGCAGATTGTAATAGTTTTTGATTGCTAATTTTGGAAAAAAAGGACATAGCTAAAAAGGATATATCAATAATTTGTTGTCTCGGTGATTTAGCAGATTGTAATAGTTTTTGATTGCTAATTTTGGAAAAAAAGGACATAGCTAAAAAGGATATATCAATAATTTGTTGTCTCGGTGATTTAGCAGATTGAGTAACGGCGACGGGCGTCCAATTTGCAAAAAGTTACTCCTGATGATATTACGCGTTAGCAAAAAGAAGCGATAAAGTTTTCCGATACTGACTAAAAGTCAGTTGCGTTCGTCGACACGACGAGAATTATTAATTCAAACATCGTTACAGTAAACGCCTATATTTCATTCATATCGACCGCGAATATGAAGTTCTCCCACGGTGTAGGAAGCGCGGTTCCGTGCTCCTTCGACCGAATGTGCCAAATTGAAGCCGAATTATAACTTTCTTGCGATGTGTCAAACCGAACTCGAGCCGATCTCGGATGTAAAGTTCGACGTCGACTTTTACATAAGCGTGGTTCGCGCTTTTATAAGATTGTCCTACTTTCAGTTTGGCTTCCATTCCATCCATTCCATCAACGACGGTCCGATTGATACCTGACAATCAAAATTTGAAAAACTTGGCTATTCATAGCCGAATACGATAGCAGAGAGTTGACGGCATTAATATGATTCTTGCAAGTGCACTTTGGAGAAGTGGCGCATACCAATAGAATGTCTTCACCACTTCACTGGATTTTTTCCTATTATATCTTTGCAACAATATTTGTAGTATATCTGAAATTGACTTTCTTTAGAAAAGATTTAAATAACTTTAATCTTGTTGAGATATTTATTTATACTCTAGTGTCCACAAATCTTGAATTTATTTAATATTGATGGAATTTAACAAAAGTACATACGCACATGTTCATAGTTACGATAAATGTATCAGACAAAAAGTTGCTCGCATAATCTTGTAGAAACTTTTGAAAAAAAGAAAGGTTTAATATTATGTGAGCAATCGAGAGCAATAACGCAGAGATTTTCGAGAAATATCTTACAAGCTGGTTATCTAAAATACGGCATTCGCTGGTTGTAATATCTTTTCCAAGAGCAGCTTGCCAAAACATTTGCTAACGTCCCGTGCGGGCGGGAGCATAATCGCGGCTATAATTGCGTTTAACTCCTCGGCGAGCTTTTCGCCGCTCCAGCGTTCCGTATCAAAATAGCCAGAACTCGTCCATTCTCCGTGGCCGCTATGAATTATCCCGTTTAGCCGTCCCGCCGTCGTGTTTTCCTGGACGTAACCGCGTCGTTTCATTACGCGTAATAGAGAAATCTTGCTGCGCGTGGACCACCGCGAGAGTTTGCCGGGACTTGGCAAAAAGCAACGAAGGGGATTCGCCCGTTTCGTAACAACCGACCAACGTTGGCACGTATACAGACACGCCGAAAGCTCGGTCCCGCTTTTTGCCGCGCCAGCCAATTTGTCCGGGCCGATTCCGACAAGTCGTGGCAAGAAAACGTTTGACAAACGTCCGGATATTCCCGCGGCGGGGTCGTCGCGGGGTTTCGCCCGGGTTTTCGTCCGGAAACCCCGATGCCGAGCTCCATGTCCAATCGAGTCGAAAGAGACGAATGGACCGCGCGGAAAGTTCGACACCGTCCTCGTCGTTAACGACGGCAGCGTTAATTTTGATTAGCAGTCTCCCCCCGCGCCTTTATCAATCGACGAGCAGCCCGAACACGGTGCCGCGTAACGAGCGACGAAAGAGAAGACGTATTCTCGCTGAGGATGGTCCACATAATGTGTGCACCGTTAATATTTGCATACAGAATGTATAACGACGTGTGCGCGTCCGGTAGACGGAGAAATTCTCATATTTGCGCTTGTAACTCGATAAAAATGCCAGCTGTAATGAATCACGTGTTAATTAAAAGTGTTTCAGACATTTCTTGTTAAGAAGACATTTATTGTCTACGGGATATCCTACGTGACAGGATGTACCTACATACATTTTAAATTAGCACGGAATTTTATTGGCGCTTGAGAGTTGCATTTTCGCACGAGCAATATTCGTTTTCAGTCCTCTTGCGACGCGACTGCTGTTAAAGGACCGAATAATTGACACTTTCCAACAATTTTCCAACATTCCCCACCGTCGCGATTGCTCCAATCGATTCACATGCACATCCATTCACCAATCCCGCGCACTCGTTGAGATACGACGTAAAGAGAAGTGCTACTTTTCTTACCTAGCATCGATTACAGCTTACCACCGGCGGCTACGCATTAAAGTCGACGAGAGGGGAAAAAGAAGGCGCGAGATAATTTTGAGTGACGGCGTTAACGAGATTTTAATATGCAGGTAGCGGCGGCTGCGAGGGAGGGTCAGAAAATACCGTTGCCCTTTTCAGGGAGTCTATCCGCAAGCGTCGTTTGCGCGAAAGGGTTGGAACGGCCATGAAGCAGGCGGAGAGGGAAGAGAAGAGGAAGCCCGATGGGGAAGAAATCGCGTCCTCCGTATCCCAGGTCCCAGGTCGTTGAAAAGTTTGCGTTTCATCCCTTTCACGGGACCTCGGCGAGCTTTCATTCGTCTCCCTACGAATCAATTCGTATCACCTCCGACCTCGGTCCGCTCTATCGTCCCCTTTCTCGCCCTTTTGCGACTCTGCAAATTGCCGTTGGAGACACTCGCCGAATCGCCTGTCGCAAGGTACGCCCTTGTGTGGGCTACGTGGGTTTTTGATACTACGGGGCTCTTTTCAACGCCGTCCGCTTATTAATAGCTGCTCCAGGAGAGGTAAAGCCGTCATCGGCCGGAACGCTCCTCTCCTTTAAGCAGCCTCGTCCGCCGGAGCTGTTTCGCCGGTCGTCGCGACGTTTGCATAAAGAAAACACTTGAGATTTGCAGCGGCGCCGAATAAATTTCGCGCGCGTTCTTCCTTTTTGAACTACGCTCGGCTCTACCTCCACGAATACCACGAAAAATAATATTTACGCAGAAGCAAAAATAACATACGCCGACTGGCGTTACAATCTGCACGCGGGCGATCTATTCGCGACTCTCCAGCGATTTCGATGGACAAATTCTGCGCATCGCAATCGACGTTTCCGGTTAGTTACTACGCATACGTTAAAAGTTATAAAAACTGCGTCGAGGCGTTCAAACACCAAAATTAGGACATTAAAAGAGGTTTTAGTTTGATTAGCAAGATTTCGAGAACAAGTTTCCTCGCGCCTCGTGCATTTCACGCGATGTTAATAAGCTCCTGCGAGAGAAAGCTTCTTTCGTAAACGCCGTCGTCTTCGACTCGGAGCGTAACTCCCTCTTAACAATTTCGAGCATTTTGACAAGCGCCAGAAGTAAGGAAAATTTCATTCCGAACCCGGCCACGTACAACAAAATAGTTCTACGATTGAGCAGACTTGCGAAATAGCTCGGGAACGATGAGTTCCATACACCCGGCACGTGTATTCCGTGCGCGTATGTTCCTTCCTTTTTTTCCACCGTACTGTAAGGGGTGCGCACGCGAAAATGGAAGCTAATCCATTCGTTTCACTACGGCGCGCGGTACTGTGTCGTTTATCGTAAAATTTCGAACCGAATATAACGTTAAAACTGTTTGGAGAAACAGCACAACTCGCCATATATCTGCGAGTATTCTGCGACAAGTCATCCTCGTAACTCATCGCACATGTATTCCCTAATCAGCTCGATAACTAGAGATCTCACTCGCGTATCATATCGCACAGCCGCGTGTCATCTCCATTATTGAAAATGAAAAATTTTTTCGCGTTAATGAGGCACACAGGCTGTGTTTCGTCGAACGTATGTAGCCCTCTGAAACGGAATTTTTACATCGGTGTTCCAATATTATTTGGTCACACGTAGGTGTAGGTGAACTACATTACGCTTCGACAAATTTCGATGACCCATATATATTAGTTCATTTAATTACATCCAATTTACATACAGAATACGCGCATCTCCGTAACTTCATCGTTATCGACCCCATCGAATTTCAATTCATTAATTAACAAATTGATCATTTTCCCAATTAATTAGCCTGCGCTACTGATACGAAGTAATAATTTTTTGCCGGACGTATGTGCCTGTCTGTGTTGCGTCCGATTCGTGTATTTAGAGTTTAATTAGTTTACTAGCATTCTGTGTCATAACATGAGATGCATCGTAATGTCAGCTTTTCCATACACGAAATAAGCATTTATCGGGATTAAAGATGTATGATATCCGGATGAGGATGTATATTAAAAACTAATCGCGCATAAGAGATCTTCGCACGGAATCAAAAAGTATCAATTATTAAAACGGTTATCGAATCATAATCTATTAAAAATAAAATAAATAAAAAATGAGCTCTTCGTTCCAGAATTATTACTTCGTTCAAGAAATTTAAACGAACGATAAAACACTCGTCGTACCGTTCGTGGTATCATCTTGCCGGTTTATTATGACAAAATCTCAACTTGCGTCTCCCGGTTATCATCGATATCGAGCAGGGGTTTCTGCTGATTCGTGCTAAAGATGAGGGCGAATATATCGATCGACGCCGTTTGTTTTCACGGCTGCCTCATGGGGTTTAAGTCACTTCGCCGTCGTCTACGTGCACGCCATCGGCCGCAAGCCTCTTTTCTTCGAGTGGCTTTCTCAAAGTGCCCGGGCCGCGCGCGTGCGGATACGCGATAGTTTACGAGTCCGAGCTCGAGCCGCATATCGATCCTCGAGAGTTGGAAGTGAGTCCTCTCGCGCGCGCCATCACTTCGGCCCGCCCGGCTCCGGCGCGGCGCCTAAACGCATTCGATCAGCTCCTAAAATAGAAATTGCATCCCCGCGAAGGGCGGTAAAAGGAAAATTCCCGCCGCGCGAGAAACGGTGACGTGGGGAGGGTGAAAGAAGGGTGGGGAGGGTGAAAGAAGGGTGGGCAGACAATCGTGGTAAGTAGCGCACGGGTTGACACGCTCGGGAACGTCTTTGCGCCAAGGTGGAGAACTCGCGAGCTTTCCAGAGATGTGCTTGAGGATCGAGGGCCACGACGAGGGACGGGGGCTCGGTAGGACGGGGAGGAAGACGGCGGAGGAAGATGGGGCTGATGCGAATTGAATCATGGGGGCGTTTTAGCGTCTACGTGGCCCGCATTCGAAATTTCGGCGCCCCCGAACCACATCCAATACCTCGGGACTTCGTCTTAGCGCACACGTACACGTACACGTGCACGTACAGATAAGAGGGAGGCGCAAGCCTCGGAGAAAAAATGAGTACGTATCTTCGATTTGCAATTCCGCGGCTCGTGATCTCGCAGCGCGATGTATCAAACTCGAAATACGCCCGAAGCTTCGCCCGGGCGGCATTAAAAATGCAGCTCGCCCACGAGGCAACGGCCCGAAAAAAGAAAACGGACACGCTTTCCGGTCTGCAGCCTTCGGTAAGCCTGTTTATTAACTCGCAGCAAGTTGTTCAATCCAGTTGATAAATCGATTATCGATACTCAACGCATCGCGGTTTGAATTGCGTAAGCATAAGAGCGTTTCACTTGCGTCTCTGTGATCCGGCAGAGATAGAGATAAAGAAGGGCAAGCTGTACATGCGTTCAAATTCCGATCATGTCTACCGCGGAGCGACAAAAGGGAGGACATCCCTTATCGCGCTGTAGTTTACGCTGCCCATCGTGCGCGTATCTGGCCACCTCCGGCTAAATGTGTATATGTTTTTTTTTCCTATTCACGAGAGGGAGAAAAGCAGACCCAATAAAGGAAGGATAGGGTGGTCTCAACCCCATACAAAATCGAGAGAAAGAGAGAGAGAAGGAGAAGGAAAAGAAACGCAAGATGAAAAAGGCGGGGAAGGTTCCTCGGGACTGCATCGATTTTTAAACTTGTTCGACCGTGTGCGAGGACTCGCGGAGGGAATGGGAGCGTGAGTGTAGTGGCGGCCCTTTCAGAATTTGTCCGATTGAAAATTTATCCGATGTGCACGGTGTATCAAGCAGTCGCCATTTCTACTAGTGCGCGGGTGTGCACATCGTCTCCCCTCGTCCTCTTTCTCTCTCTGTCATTCCATCCGCCGTTTTCTCGTAGCCCTTTCCTCGTTTATTTTTAAGGGCATACCTTTTTGCGTCTTCCACGCGCATCCAAATGCACGTTCTTTTTTTCTCCCGCCCCGGGACCTCCGGCCCTTTCGCGTTTTCAATATAATTCGCGGCTCGTCAATAATTCCAGCGATCGAACGGACGGAGGTGGAGTTAAAGCAGGGTGAGGAGGGACGCGGGGGGTGTTTTATCCACGACGTTGTTATAAGTTATTTCGCATCGTAAAGAATTCAAGGTGGACGGGGGACTCTGCCGGCCGAACTTATGGAATTTTTCATTACAGATCTTCTTTTGCCCTTTTCTTCTCAACGGGGGATCTTCCACTATCTTGCAGGCAAGAGTTTTAACGCTGGAAGTTACACATCATACAGCGCGATTGAAAGGGGAATTTAAATCATCAATTGAGAATAATACAATGAACAAGTTGAAATAAACTATATAGAAAAAATTGTGGGAAAATCCAGTGTTGAGAAACGCTGTTTGAAGATAACATCCGGGCGTCAAATCAACTCTATGTTGGTACGCTTATTTATTCAGTGTAAAAGAGAAACAGAACGAGAGAGAGAGAGAGAGAGAGAGAGAGAGAGAGAAAGCAGAGAAAGAGAAAGGGAGAAGGGACTCAAGAGACCGAGAGGGAATATAGGATTACGTGCAAACCGCGATAAAGTGTATCCTCAAAATGCGTCGGGTGTTATTCGCACACGCGGGCAACGTGGCAATAATCCCGTGGAAACACTATTGTGGTAACGCGCGGAATCGACTGGCCCGCTTCTGATGTGATTGATATGGTCGGACAACCGTGGCGTATCGCTGCGCGATTACGATCGAAACCAGCGTAGGGTGCGAACTGCTCTCGAATTCCACCCTTTGTTCGTGTCGCGGAAAGATTCACCTTTATGCACTCACGCGGTAATTCCTTCGCGCGCGCGTTGTAATTAATTAACATTCTTTACTAAGAGATAAATTACTGATAACTTTCTCTAGCGCTTATGGAAATGTACGAAATAAGTTGCAATATATTGTATTATTTGTGACGTACATTGTGCATATTTTTAAAGCATGTTTGTAAATGTCGATTTATGATTGTAATCCTTTCGAGGAAAGCAATTGCGATTATGGTGAGAAGAATATCTGACTTCAATCTTCCACGGATAAGAACGGACTCGCAAGACGCTCGACGCTTTCGCCGAACGATTCGCACCACTTCGGCGTAACACAACATTGCGTTAACATCGTATTTGTGCACTGTCTATGGTGTAACACACATTACAGTGATTGCTCGATTCGGGAAAATGTGTATCACGTTTTCCCTTATGCAACGTTGTTTCTTTTATTCATATGCATCAGCCGAACGTAATGTAGCACTTTTCATTTAGTTTTAATTATGCAGCATTATAAAACAAAACCTATTTGTGTGCAAACTGATCGAGACATAAATGGAAATATCTCAGCTGCGTTTTCAATATCAAATCATGTGAAAATTAAGATCAATTAAAGCCCTGCCAAAATAACGGGTTTGAAAAATTTAACAAAGCATCGATTATTCCTAATTCCCATACCGCTCCGGGAAACTATCAAGTCGCAATATTTAAATACAGTCCGACGAGGAGCTAATCGAGATTAATGCGGGGGTATCAGGCATTTTCTCTCATGCGTATATCTTTATTTTATTGGCCATGGTCTCTTGCGATTCCCCACTCGTATCAACTTTCCGTTTTAATTACTGGCGGCGCGTGTTCGTTTACAGAGTGAAAAAAAAGAAATAAAATAAAATGAATAAAAAAACACTGCAAGCGCGCGTGGGCAAGCACCGCGATCGGGAAAAAATATCAACAGACGAGCAACCAGCGCTGATAATGAAGCGGCTGAAAATTCAATTAACGAAAACACGCCAATTGGCGATTTTCCTCCTTTTTTCCGATATCGACCACTTCGACTAACCGGACAAGCGAGTTTTTGCGAAATGCACGTTGCTCATCGCGGGTTTATCGAAGTGTGAATTTCCGCGATACCGGCCGAAGCGAAAGCGCAGTATAATTAGGGGTAAAAAAAGATCAGTATTAATTGCGAAATTATGCTCGCACGTGCACGCGGATCCTCCTCGATAATGCGGGAGGACGGGAGAAATTAATTTACGCTTTCAGGATTTTGCGCCTGCTCGCGTAAATGCACGTTTTACAATATGTAACGCGTTTACAGCACGGCGCGTTTCTGCAAGTGCACACGCACAAGTAAATGTAGCGCACGTAAAAGTGCACATATATATAACCGTCCTCCACTTTCAACTCTGGAGCATCATGCCCCAGCGAAATACGTATTATTAACGATAAATAAGGGGTATATATTACCGGACGTTGTTGTCAACCCGTTTTATCTGGAGCGACTTAATCTCGCGCAATTAATACGCAATATTTGTGTGATTCGAGTACGCTGGCGTTTAAAAGCGTACGAAATATTTAATGAACTGATTGTGAATGTAGAGTCTCTACAGTAGAGATCGACCCAACACTTTTTATATTGTCTCGGGAATTTTATTAAATATTTTCGTTCATTCTGTAAGAAAAATCGATAACGAATATTCGTGTCGCCATAATTGAAACCGGACGTCCATTGTCTCATTTACGTGTGTGGACATTTGACACACATCGTTACTATCAATCTCGGATATCCGCCAAATATCAAATAGCAAATCACTCGATTATCGAGAAAGTGTATTTGCAATACCTAGTTCTTGCAATCAAGCTCCTTTCGATAAACGAGATATTATCGAGATCGCATTAAACAATTTTCACCTTTTTTCCGTCTGAACGAGAAATTTGTTAAAAGGAACACCAGTACTAATTAGAAACGCGTTAGACCAATTAAAATAATCCCTTACTTCTCAGCGCTGTTCTTCCGTTCCGATTGATGTAACTGAACTGCTACACGGCTGTTCCTGCGCGCACAGATCTGCAGAAAATTCCTAATATAATATTCGAAATCCTCGGGCATCGTGCGGATGGCACGGCTCCTCTTAATCCAATTTAATTTGACTTATTAAACTCACCATCTGGCGGCATACACGCGCGCACTCCGGATTATCGCTATTAATAATTTTCCGAGTTCGTTTGAATACGCGATATATCGGCCGACGCAACCGAGCGAGCGACGAATTAAACGCTGTTTTCGTGGATTTATTTATCCGTCTGGGTAAAGCGAATCCGCGCTGATTTTTTCGTTTATTTTCACGAATCAACTTTACGCCCTTCTCTCAGCCACGTATAAATCTATCTCGCTGTATGTACATACGTGAATAATGTACTGCACGCAAAGTAACAATTCAAACGTAAATCCGTAACGTTTTGTTCATTATTTATTTGGCATTTAACTCGATAGAGAACACGAAAGCCGCAACACCATCCGTGTAACTGAACTGCGGCAAAAAAAATAAAGAAAAAGAGAAAATAGATTTCAGAGCTAATTCTGTAACATAATACGTGCGTGATGCAAACCGAAAGCTTGCACGGAGTTACGTACGAGAGGCATTGACTACAAATGAAATTCGTCGTCGTAAAATGCAAAGGGCGAAACGGCCAGCTGTAAAGCCGCTCTCGCGGATCCTGCTTCGCGGTGGTGCTTAGCAAAGTTTGGAAATCTTGAGCAGTCGCGCGAGTGTTATTGGGTATTCCGTTGCGTTCGCGAATGCGTTTGAAAAGCCGGCGACTGCTCTCGGCGACCGGTTCCAACGCGTTGCTATTACGCATATTAGTTCGTGGATCGTTAAACGAGTTTTCCATTTACAATCACGCGAGTGTTGCCACGATGGCGCGCAACCACTTGGCCCAGCATCGACAATTCCCTGAGCAGAATAGACTAGTTCCCAGCGCCTCGTACTCTTCAGTTTTTTTTTAATAAAAAAAATCGACAATTCCCGCGAGATCTTGCGCCGAAATGGCGCGCGTAACGTGTTCGAGAGCGGGTAAACGCGTTCAACGATCGCTTGGATTGAACGTCCGATTGAATTTTTGCACGGAGAACATGATGAATCTCCGTGCAACCGACTCGAAGGATTCTTTTGTGCGACCGAACGCCTGAAACATTGGCGGGATTTTTCATCGATTCCCCGTGCAATTGCACGAAGTTTCCACAAACTTGCCAACATAATCGTTGACGTCGTGCTAATTTCTTATCGCGCGATTTAACTCGGCCACCTTGCGCGTGAATATTACTGCATCTCGTAATGCACGCGAGAAAGTAAATTAGGTTCAGCGTTTTAACGGGTCGTTCTAATGCAAGGCGCTCTTGGCGCGCGTCCCGCACAAGTCCGGTTTCTTTCGCAAAATCGTTCGATGTCACGCGTGTGCGCGTAGACTAGCGTGACCATATCAAAAAGCGAAATCTCTTTCCGCGGTCAATTAGTTAATGAGAAACGCGCTTTAGCAATTAATTCGCTCCACCGCATTCGCAGCGCGCGGACCTGGTAGCCGCCGGCTGTACTCGAAATATATTGTGCCGTTGAATTTAACTATTCGATAATATTGTCCCAGCGGAATACCTCCTCCCCTGGCAATATCCAAGATTCATACTCGAGCGGAATGAAGTCGGACAATCGATAATTTCCAATATTCCGCCGCTGCTCTCGCAAATGTAACGCGCGGTTTTATTCCGCCGACCGCCGAAAGAGATCTCGTGCGGGTTGCCTCGCGGGTGGTTTGGGCATACGTGCGAGGCCTTTATTACCCCACTTTTATAGAATTTTAATAGCGCTTACTTTGCTTCCGATTACGTCGTCTAATCACATGGAATTGGTCGCGTTATTTATATTTCTTTCTTTTTTTGCCCGTTCTCGCGAGGGAAATCACGGAAACGCTCGAAAAATCGCCAAGTGCACGGCACTTGCAACTATCGTGAGGTTGAGACATCTTTCTCCTAGATTGGGCAAGAGTCTCGCAAGAGTGTGTGCGCGCACGTAGTGCAACGCGTAATCAGTATTCGACGGGCGCTTACCGCGCGATCCAATTCCATCTTGGAGTTATAAATTTTTTTGCGCCGCTCGTAAAGACGCGCTTGAACGGAATCGTCATGATATGTCGGGTGTTCCTCACAAAAGGCCGCAACGAGGCGGTCGTTAAGATACCGAAAGCCTCCGGCACTACGATCGTCGCGAATAAAACTCTTGGGGCTCTAAGAATGTAAGATTCGTAAAAGAGTCGTTTGAAGGATAAAAGTACTGTATCTCACCTTTCATTATTTCTTTCTTTTATCGCGAGATAAAAAGAGATAATGGAGGTTTAAAAGTTTTTACTGCATTATTGCATTGTAATCGGTAATAAATCAATAGATAATATTAATTAATAACTGCTAGGAATTACATTCGTCCAAAATATGCGCCAATTTTGTTATCTCTATACATTTTTGCTAATTTTGCTAAAATTTTGTTTCTTGAACAGTTATTGAAAATTGAAGTCTAATATTTCTTATCCCCCATGATACATATATGCATGCAAAAAAGCATCGAATAGAGTTTGCTATCGTCAGTAGGAAAGACTGCATTTTGCCGTTCGTCTGATTGCGAGCAATAAGAAATGTCCATGGTCAGCCAAAGTGAGGCCGACGAAGAAACGTCAACATTCGTCTGACAAATTCTGTCTGAATTTCACGAGAACCGAAGCGCCAATATTGAAAGGGAAATATGATAATCGGGGGAATTGGAGTTTCAATTTGGTTTATTGCCTAATCAAATGTCAGCAAATCAGTAAGGCAATGAATATTAAAAACGTCCGACCGTTATATCTTCGTGACAAAGTCAAACGCTGCTTCTTTTTTCTTTGCATTTATTACTCAGCATTTACTTGTATTGATCCACGAGGTGGAAAATTATGAAACCCAATAAAACGTACTGCGCCCGATTCACCGATGACGACATTTGTCGAACATTTGTCGTAGCGAATTGCAGCTTCATTTCCGGTTCTCTCTCTCAACTTCTCATACTCCTTTTACTCTGTTGCAGCCAAGAAGCCTTATGTCTGCGCGGTAGTCCTTCGGGTAGACTGAAATCAGATTGGGTCAGGTCAGGTGCTCGCGTCTCCCGCCTTTTAAAAGAAAAGGCGGCATCTTGGGAAAATTTCTACTAGACTGAACAGTTCACTGTATCCTTTCGTCCCCGTGTACGATTCTTTTTAGCACTAGAGCATTTCAGCATGGCATAATACAATACGCCTAATCTAATAACAAACGCACAACGTCACTCTACCATGTCAATCCCGGCTGATATTCTGGCTTTTGCTGATCGCAAAAGGAATAAATTATTTACTGAGCAAGAGCAAAGAATATTTTGAAATATGCATTACTATTTTAGATTAAAATATTGGATAATAAATTATTTTATTGTTTCACATTAAAAAGATATTTTCTAGTTTATTTTCAAAATTTTATTTGTGACATTCTTATATTAAGCCCTCGCTACGTTAGAACGTTATTCAAATAGAATATACGCGGTGTGTTGCGAGTCGGTTTAATTTAATGTCACACCACTGACTCCCTCTTTCTCCTTTTCTCTGTCGAGAGGCTCGCGCGCTGTCGAGAGGGAGATCGAATTTGCGAAATAGCTGTGTATGAGGGGTGAATTCCCGACGAGGTAATTCGCGTGGGCTGAGGGAGAGGAAGTAATGTCCCGCGGAAAGTAGAAAGGAAAGGCTCGTAAAGGAGACGAAATTTAAAGTGAATTTTCCAAAGTAGGCAGCACATTACGACGGCGCCGTCAATTGACTTTGTTAGGGAGAAAAGTTGTCGTCAGACGTGCGCACGGACGTCGTGTTTAGTCGTTTTGCAGCGAGCTTTCCGAACCATCTCGTGGATACCCCGTTATGAGGGTTGACATCAAGCGGTAACGGTGTACTTTATCTCTAAAATGAAAAGTGCCACATATCCCGTAAAATAAAAAGATTTAAAATTAATAAAAGGATTATTTCTTGATTATCAATTTTTAATATTCTTCTAATGTCACACGTTACGTTTTCGTGATAAAATCCTTTAAAATAAGAAAACCACTGAGCTGGGCTGTATTGTCGATCCTTTTAATCTTAAATTCACAAAAGTTCTTTCAACTTTGCTGTTAATTTTCTTCCTAATTAAAGTTTTCATCAAATCTGCACCATATGTTAAAACTGATTCCGTGTATCACGTAGCGTAATAAATGTGGAACAGATTTTATGCAAAGTTCGCGAAATCGTATTACGTTCAAGTTTCATGATCTAGCGCATGTTAAATCCTGCACAAATCTCTCATACGTTCCAATCGAGTATCGCTTCCCTTAATTGCGGAATTTAATCAACATCGAGGATTTTTCTTTATTGCCAGACGCGCTCAAGTGAACGATACGGTCTCGGTAGAAGGATGAAGAGTAGTCGTAAAGAAGACGAAGAAGAAGATGACGAGAGGCTGGGCAGCGGAGAAAAAGCGCGGGAAAGAAGGGCGGTGGATCGCGGTGCGCGGTTCTCATCTGCGAAAATTAAGGAGGAATCCACCGGTGGTAAGAAAGTCCGTGCTAATTAAGGCTGTTTCTTCGGGGATTCCCCTTTCGCGGCCGGCCCTCCCCGCGAGTCCCTCGGCTTTTAAATAAATTATACCAAGTTAAAAGCCTCTTCGCACTTCCTCAGATAATCCGCGGGGCCGTTTCGCTCGCCAAAGTTATACCCGCGGGAGAAATCTCGGTAGGAAACGTGGCGAGGGGGTGTTCTTCTCCCGCTTTATAGGTATGTGTACCGCGGACCCACCGAGTGATCTAGCTAGCAGAAATACTTTTCGCCACAATTACGTTGCAAAGCAGGTAGAATGCTCATCCCCCGGCCACTCTCATCGCTCGGCTCTTTGCGAAAATGCAATTGGCTCACCGAGCCGCATATAATTATTTCCATCACTGCAATTTTCGAATGGGCAGCTAATCTTTTTTCTCTTTTGCACGACGAATCGTAATGGATTTATTGGAAATGCGATAATGCTCAATTAGCGCTCGCGATACGCTCCTAAAAGAAGCGGTTGTCTCGTACATTATTGAGTAAGCCAAATGTAAAATCCGTTACCAGAGAATTACAAAGAAGCTACGTGAACGATGGGAATACCACGACGTTAAGAGTAGCCGTAAACATCCCGGTCGGCTTTTCCGGATCTCGAATTCCACGTTCTTTGTAAGTAAGGCGTCGCCGACGAGTCGTCGTTAACGCCATTGTTCTCACGGTACTCCCGTCGCGTTAAGAACGCCGTCCCGACGCCTTCGAGTTAAGTAGATGTTTCTCGGGACGTCGGGTGCATTTTTAAATAATTCGATGCAAAGCAGCCGAGAAAAGGCTACGAATTCTCCAGCTCCCTGTCCCTCCCTCAACCCCCGGGAATACCGGGGTCAGGGGGACGCGGCAGGGAGGAAGAACGAATGGAATTTCCGTGGGATTCGCTCCTCCTCGCGGCAGACGTGGCTGGAAAACGCGAGCGATTCGGAGAGCGACTTTTACAACTTAATTTTTGCGTATTTGCGAGGCGCGACGAGCAGCGGGCTGCCGGCTTTGCGGGAGAAAAGTAAATTTTCCGACACGTTTGCTCGCGCACATGCATCGCCTTCGTCAGATGCGACGTGCCGTCGTCCCAAGTTGAAATTTTATTAAACTCATTCAACATTAATCTTCTTCATTACAACTTAGTCAGTTTTTAGTTATTAGACTATATTTATCAGACTATCCTATTAGATGTAACTTAAACTTAAGATTGAAAATAGCAGACTCGCGACCGGCAACGATCTATAAAATCTTTCCCGTAGGAATTTGCGTAAAAAGAAAAATATCGAGCATTTCGTGATCAGAAAATGTTACATTATTTTATCGATATACCGAGAAATGCAGCGCATTACTTTTCCTTTATTATAATTTATTACGCTTATCTTGTGTTTTCAGGAATACATGTTACGAGTCTTTTCCAGTACTATCTGAATCCAGAGAAGGTTTCTACGAGCTGACTATCAAGTAGTGAAGATAAATGGCTAGTCAGAGCGTAAGATATCACGCGATAGGTAGATCGTGACGTACTCACTAATATCAATATCACTATTTTTTACCGGGCCTTTTACTACAAAGTATCAATGTAAAATATAAAGAGATAAAAAACAAAATTAACTTAATGAGCATTTAGATTCCGCAAATAATCATTCTGTAAAAGATTTGCGAGAAATCACATTGATCATGTTAAAAATTTTGTTTAATTAACGAGTATCAATTAATGATCAATTTTTCTTTCGTCTCGATTTTAGATCTCTAAAGTTGCGAATAGCGAGAGCAGATTGTGCTTGTATAGAAAAGACGGCGCAATTCCGAATAGGAGCTGACTATCAAGTAGCAAGGATGGATGCCAGGGCGGACGGTATTAACCGCTCCACCTATTGGTATTGGCACGCGCGCGCGGAGAAAATATTACCGAGTTGAGAATTCGCGAATAAATCTAAATAACCATCGTATCGGAATACCGCAGTCTTTCGTATCTCTATCCCGCGTATTTATTAAAAAGAGCAACGCTGGGGATGATTTTTCAGCCTCACGCTAACCGATACATCGTGCTTTATTTTATATCCGACAGACCAAAAGAGAAAAAACTTGGAAGGAGTTTATATCTTTTTCTCTCTCTCTCTCTCTTTGCATTTTATTTTTTAACATTTAAATCTAGATATAAAATACTAGTCTGATTTATACAATCGTGTTACGTAAATCAGTGTAGAGAACTCGAAAGTGATAATATGGCATAATTCCAGAACTGTGTTCGTGTAAAAATTAAAGATTAATGAGACGATTAAATATAGCTGAGATTAAATATTTCGATTTATAGGCACATTATATAAAATGTATACTCGCGATACATATATATATGTATATATGTATATATAATATATCCGTTTTTCTCGAAAGATACTTTATTCAAGCCTATTGCAAATTTCAGATTTAAAAAACTATCAGGCAGCATAATTTCCACATAATAATATTACTTATCATTTGACAACAATATTTGCAAGTAAAGATAAAGGTACGATCCACGTATTTAAATCTTTTGTAAACGGAAAATTATAAAAAAATGTCAATTTTGCTTTGCCTCTTGTTGCATTTGATTGCCTTTGTCCTTATAATATACCTTCTTTCTCTTTTATATACCGGAGAGATCCGAAGCAATGAATACTTATGCATGCGAGCCGCAGAGACGGCACAAAGAATCAAGTAACTCCAAGAAGCGAGAGACCATTCTGTACCTCGTCGCATTCCGTCAGTCCAGATCTAACACTTCCCCAGGCTCGAAACCTGCGTCCCCGCGATCCTCCTTGTGGCTCCTCTCGAGGTGGCCGTCGGGTGACAGGTTCTTGCCAGCGAAACGACCGCCGAAATTCAGAAAATCCGAGCCGCAGGGACTGCTCGCCTGCGTAGGTTCGGAGAAAGGTTCTCTTTTTCGTTGCTCTTAGCGTAATTACTCTCAAAGGTTTTTACTTGAAGCAAGAAGTTGTCCGCGACGTCGTTCTCCATCGACTGCTGCCGGTGCAACCGTCGTGGCGACACGCATTCTTGCAAGACGTTGTCACACAGGTCCATCGTGTCAGTTTCCTGCGGAAAGACGAAAAATATCTCATCTTATCAATTTGTCAAAGAAACTGTATTAAAGTAATTTTATTTACATATTATAAATCAGTTTTCATTTATCGCGGAGAAAACTACTCACGAATTTAACTTTATCGTCGACGACTTTGACAATGTCGCCCTCCTCGGTCGTGGTGATAATGCCGGTGCCGAGCTTTTTACCGAGTATCTTCACCTCCTTCCTGCATCCTTCGGACGGGTCGCTGCTGCCGGGTACGCAACTGCTCGTCTGCACAACCGTGCTCCTCAAAAACTGTTCGAAAGGGCTGAGGACCCTCTCCTGATACTGCGGTGTCATCAAATCGTGACTGTGATTCCTCGGACCAAGGATCTTCACCTCGTTGAGGCCAGGAAACATCCTCGGCGGTGGCAAGCCGAACCTGTCGCTGAAAGGCTGCAAAATTTGTTTATGCGTAGCGTATCTCGCTCGATAGTGCACTCGCAAGATGAAACGAGCCTGAAAGAACCATAATATACCTTGATGCACTGATTCTCCGAATCGAGCATCTTCATGTCCGATTGACCGAAAGGCATTAAGCCGCTCGTATCGCAGTCGTCGTCGAAGACCGAAGATAGCTTCAGCTTCGTGTCGTACTCGGAATGATGATCGTCCATGGGCGGCACGCCAAGGATGTTTAGGTCCTCCGTGAAGCACTGACTGCCCTTCAGATACGGGTGTGTCTCACTCAATAGCGACAACGGCGGATGGTTCTTCATTAACAGAGACGATAACGAGGACTGCGAGCCAGCGGATAGATTCGAGGGGTGACCCAGGATGCTCGTTGGATCCTGCTGGCTGGACGGCACGGGCATCACTAGGTTCGATAACCATTGACAAGAATCACGAACGTGTATCGCTGATTCAAAATTATATCCTAGCACCTTGTGATTTGGCATAGCTGTAAAATGTAATGTGTCGCATATCTGTTTCTGCTCACGCCCTCAAACCACACGTGCAACTTTCTAAAGATCGTTTCACCGTTAATTGTTCGACATCTGTTTTTAGTAGCATCCGTCACACAATAGCAACTGACCGATCTTGATCAAGACTTGAAGGAACGCGCGAGTTTTGCGGATACCTGAAAGAGATTCTTGCGAATCGGGACGTAGCAGTAAGTTTCGCTTACCGTCGTCGTGGCCAACCAGAGCGCCGTCAGCATCGATAGCCAGCGATTTCGGACCCAGCAGGAGATCGTCGATTTTGGTCTGGGAAAGGAATGTTATGCCATCCACGAAGCGATCGTCGAGGCCTTTACCCTCGAGAATCCTGATGTCTTTGTCCTCGAGAATCTCGATGCCGTCCATCGACATACCGGCGGATTTCTGGCCGGATTCCAGCACCATGATCTGATTATCGTTGTCGCCGATGATGACCTCGTTGTTATTGCGTATATTTGCGAGATTGATTGCGTCCGCCTGTTCGCCGTCAAGAATCGTTACGTCGTGGGAATTCTGCGCCATTAAGTCGCGGGCCTCGCTGCTCGTCATAACCTGCGGCCATAACGCGCACGAATGGCAGGGGCATTGAACTGCTTACGGCTTCATGATCTGGATAATTTGTAACGCGGACTCCGACGCGCACGCACGAATACGTAAATTCGTTACGTCGCGTATATCTCTCCCTTTTTCATGATAATTTCATGCGTTTTACAATTATGATTAAAATTTTATCTGAAATGCTCTCTTCATGCGAGACAGGCTCGGTGAATTTGGAAATCAGGAACGGGCTACCTACTAGGATTTTAAATAAAGTTTGCTTGCAATGTGAATTCTATCAGTAAAAAACAAAAATTAAAAAATTTTACAAAATTACTTTAAAACGGCATAGCACAAATTAGAACTTAATTGAGAGCTGATTTCTATCTATGGATGTACAAATTAATCAAATTTCTAGACCTAAATTTGAAGAAGCACGAAATATAAATTCCGTTATTTCTGGAAAAATGTTACAGGCACGTTTCGCAGGCACGGCAGCGCGGCAGTTCTCTAAATAGAGAAATCTATGTAAAGGAATGGAAGCGCCTGACGTGAATACGCCGAATGTGTCGCGCGTACGGTAGGTCGAAAAGTCGATCGAAAAGACGACGTCGATGTCGGCTCCGCGTAGAAAAGTACATCGCCCTTTCGGAGATAAAGATGTCGAGTGACGACGTTACACCCTTGGGAATTCACATCCTTAAACGTTAAATGGCTGCAATATCAACAGTCATTTTCTTCTCGATTTTACCAAGTTACTTCCGCGCTTTCGCAGACTGGCGCATTACACCAACACACACGTGATCCTCTTAAGAACTGCGGAGATGTGCCGTCGAGGTAATTGGATCAAGTTACGGCGGAAAGAAGGGGCTGTTTCAGTTTTCAACAAGCAATATCACTCTCAATCGATATCGCCCAGTAAATGCCATTCTCACGCAGCAGACATGCCGTATGTACACCAACGTGCTGACGCAGCTTCACGCGCGAGCGCGATAATCGTTTCTGCATTACCTCGTAACGACCGTCCTCCGTGGCGCGGACGAACTGTATTCCACCCTGCGCGGCCAGCTCCAGCAACTCGTTGCACTCGTCCATCGACGGAGCCGAGTTCGGGCCATTCTGGCGACCTGGCTCGTTGCGATTAAGCTCGGGCAGAGAGAACTGCGGGTCCAACGTTGTCACCAGACCGTCTGGCGATGAGAGAAATTACGCAGAAAGTGAGAGAAAGGGAGAGAGAGAGAGAGATTTGAGAACATCTGCTTTGCATCTGCTCGGCGAGAGCTTACCTTGCTCGTGTTCCGCTCCGGGAGGCTCGACAACGAAGACGGATTTACCGTCGGGCTCAATATTTTGCATCACTGTGGCGACCACCGGCACTTTCACCTGAACTGCCTTGCCGCCGTCGATGTCCGAAGTCTCGGAGGAACTCACGGTGATCTTCCCCGTCATTCGCAAATCCTCGGCGGTCGCAGGTGTAAGCATCTGCGATAAATAAGATGCAATTGTCGCGAGCAGTTTCTACAACTCGAATGTTAAAACGAATGTTAATAATTAAATAACAATGATAATTGGCACACTTGGAGATTATCCTTGTCCAATTCCATCGCAATCGCGACTGTGCTAGCAAGAGCTGTAGGGATTACCAACGGCAATATAAACGAAACGAGTGCGCTAGCGAGACATCAAATTTACTTACTGTAATATTGGACACATAACTTTTAATCAAGTTTCTTTGCGAAGTCAACTAAATCCCGAGCTTCATTAAGTGTATCAGTACATGAAAATATCGACTAGTACTAAGAGATAAGAAATTTTAAATTAGTTTTAATCTATCTTTAAAATATTTTCTTCAAACGAATAATGTATAAATTTTTTATAATTTTAATTAGGACTAATAAATGAATTATATATTATTTAAAATCATTGTAAATAAAATAATTTTCTAAAGAAATAAGTAATCCTTCAGTTTACTCATTTCCTTTTTAACATAAATTTAAAATTATGAGATTTTATATCAGAAATATACTTACGTGTTTATTATTCGCGCTTGGCGAGACTTTAACGAGCACCGGAATACCCTTCGCGGGTTTGTAGAGAGCAAAAGGAGTCTGGCCCTGTATCATCGCCATCTCCATCGCTTTCGTATCGATTTTGTCTATCACGATACTGTCCATCACGTCGGACTTTCATAAAACATAGATTCAAAACTAATTACGTAATTCAATTCGTGATATTTGCAGTGAATCAAATATACATATATAATAACTAACCGAACCGAAATAATCCTCCTCTTTGCATTCGCTCGGTTGATTGCGATCGCCATTGAACAACTGTATGATCCTAACGTTCTTGCTGAAAATACATAATTACATATCGCACGTTGGAATATCTATAATTAAACCAACCTTCGCGTTGCACGAGATAATAATTAGAAATAGATAAATATAAATATATAAATTAATGAAAGGAAAACAAATTAATTACGAGAAACATATAAATTACTATTCAAATGTATAAATTGATTATCAAAATTCGATAGAACTTCATCCTATAATCCTCGTAACTAATATCTCCTATTTGTGTCTAGTTTTGTTCTTGCTATACATGAAATCTCTCTTTTATCCAATTAAAATAGCAACGACGATCCTCGGGAGACCACTTTTAATCAAATAATATATGTGATATCAACTATCTATAATCCGCGAATATTTCATGTGGCAATCAATTTTCAATTGTTTTTTACATTATACAATTCTCGCACCGCCGGTTTATACGTCCGCGTTGTTTGTAGTACACGAGCATCGCGATTAAAATCACAGTTTATTCCACGTACTTTTTCGCAGTATCGGGCTCGTTCACGGCAGCTTGCGCGTTGCCGGTGCTGCGGTACTTTATGCCGTGCTTGTACTCCTCGTGCGATCGTAGGGCGAATCTGCGCGGAAACTCCTTGCCGCAGATTCCGCAGGAGTACTGCATCCTGTCGACGTGTGCGTGCGCCTTCACCTTGTGACACACCAAATTCGACATCTGATTAAAGCCCTTGCCGCAGAGATCGCACTTGTACGGCCGCTCGTTCGTGTGCGTAAACACGTGATTACGCAGATTGCCTGGAAAGAGAAGGGTCCAATTCTTACAATCGCTTTGCACCGCCTTGCAGGAAATGCTCTCCCGTGATCTCGCGTCACATGCACGTTCATACCTTTCTGGTGGAATCCTTTGCCGCACACGTGGCACTTGTGCGGCTTGTGCTCCGAGTGCGTCTTCCGATGGGAGATTAACGTGGACACCCTGAAATTCTCATTACTTTAGCAAGAGGGGACCGGATAGAATGTAAAGCAATCGCGTCTCCCTCAAATTCGCGCGCGACGAATTAAGTTTCGCGACGGATACGGAAGATCGATTGCCCGCCGCTCGAGCGCTTAATTGCCTCTCAACGCGCGCACTTAGATCTACGAAGCGACCTGATCTCCGACCTGTTAAATGTTTTCTTGCAAAATTCGCAGACGTAGGGCCTGGCGTCGCTGTGTATAGCCTTGTGCTGACTCAACGTTGACAATTGACGGAAAGCCTTGCCGCAAGCCTCGCACTTAAAGTTTCTCTCGTCGGTGTGGGTCGGCAAGTGCCTCATCAGGGTGTACTGATGGCGGAACTCTTTTGAACCTGGTTCGAATATTAAACGTAAAAATTTTTCGTAAAAGAAAACAAGCTGCCGGTCTCGCCTGAGTCAACATTAAAAAGCAATTATTCCCGACACCACAAAGTCGAGTGTGAATTCTAGGTCGCAATTCCGAAAACATAATACAAGCCGCAATGAAACATTTACCATTGATTTAGCTTTACTCCGATGTATCAATTTTTGTATATTATTATAGCGCATAATGAGAGACATAAGAATACTTGGCGCGAAATATTCTTCATTGATTAGTTGGAGTTAGATATTATCACAGAGAAGTTACGTACAAATGCCGCATTCCCAGATCTTCAGCGTCTTCCCGTCGCGTTTTAGATACTTTACAAAATGCAGCCTGGATCGCGGATCATCCTTGTCGATAAGCCGGGTCGTCGAGGACGAAGAAGGCCCATCGGCAACAGGACGCGGATACACCACCACATTCTCGTCCGGCGCGCTCACGCTCTGCTCGAAAATCTGGAAAACCGGGAATTCAGATTTTCACAAACATGTGTATCAGTTACACGGGACGAGGAAAACAAGGAAAATTTCATCCAGAAAACATTACACACGACCAATGCTCGCGTAATGATTGCACCATGTTCAAAAACGACAAAGAGGATACCGGCGAAAATTCGAAAACCATAAAAACCACCGTGTGAAATTCTTCGGACTAAGAAAAAGAGCAGCAGAAAGATAAACGGTACGCCGCCCGTCAGAAGTGAAATATTTCATGTAAACTGCTGCTGCTACTGTCGCTGCTGTAACGATATGCACTTGCTCTATCGGCATCCCCCTATCTCTCCCGCTCTCGGGGCAAACAACCCGCCGCGCTAATAGTTCGACAAATATTTAAGATACCTTACTTTGGCACTTACTTTGTACCTTAACGCGTCCTTGCCGAGGAGTTTCGTGACGGTGCCATCGATATTGATCACCTCGGAGTCTATGGCTGCATCCAGGTCGATGCACTCCTCCTTGAAAGCGGTCTCACGTGATCGCGAGTCGATATCGAAAGAACATTTGCCACGATTAATTACTTGGATTAGCTGCTGGTCGCCGGTGGAGCCCAATCCCGACACGGTCGGCGCATCTCCGCTCCTCGACTCCGCGTTCGATTCTTCCTTCACATAAACCTCGTAAACGCTGGACCGCCACGTCGCCGACACAAATTTAAGGGAATTAGTAACGGAATAAATGAAAGGGTGAAATGTACGCGGGACTACGACGGATTTCAATTAATGCACTTTTTCTCTCTAGCCAAGAACGAAATCGCACGAAAGACGCAGCATCACTAGATAATTACTAATTGCTCTTTCGAGGAAACAATGTCATAGGAAAATTAGGCGGCTTGGTAAACGTAGCCTTTCTTCGTTTCTTGGCTATTTTTTTCTTTCAACTTCTCTACATGTTGAGGAAAATAGTTCGCATTCGCGCTTAAGTCGGCTTACGCGAACGTTGCGCGAACTCACCTGATAACTTCGTCCGGAATGGGACGAGAAAATTGCACCTGCGAATCGTCGTAGTGATTTTCCCCTACGAAGTCGGAGAGCGTTCAGTTAGAAAATTGTCTTATCGTAAAAATAATAACATGTATCGCCACACGAATTCTTTATATCATCTCTGACTATTGTATTTAATTTTTTTTTTCTTTTTAGATTTAATAAACGTTATTGTCATTGTTAAAACCTTCGATACATAGAACGTGATGCAAAACTATGTAAAACAATACATTTACATACAATCAATAACAATTTACAACTGAACAAGACCGTGCGGAATTATCTGATAATAAAATGTTTCGTTTTGAAATCTGTAAAATATAATTATTTGCTGGGAAGAATTATATGATATATGTTTAAACAATTATACTGTTTGAGAGATAGTGGATACGTAATTTGTGGCTGTTTTATTGCTATAGCAGAATCCTCCATGGAGGAAACATCACTGTTTGGTAATTTGATCGGCCAATCGACGAAGCAAACTGAAGGAGATAAAGCCAGACGTTTCGTCTTACAGCACTCGATGCACACATACGACAGTCGTCGCACACACGCAGCGTTGCGTAATCTCGGGACTTACACGATATTACATCGTGTAAACATTCGTTCCTGAGTTTCGACGCATTTACAAGTAGTGCGTTCATCGTGCGTAACGTCGAATAATGTGCCTCTGCGTGCAACGTGCATTGTTGCATCATTTATTACTACCGCATATATGGCTGTTAATTATAACAATTAAATTTACAGCCATAACACGTTAAATTGCAAACTCGAGTGCTCAAATAATTAAATAATATCACGAAATTATCGAAATTTAAGTCCATAATCGATAAATGTCACACGGCCAGTGTGTGAGAAAAATATCGTCTATCATTAATTTACAATTATCTCTCTGCGTTTTCCTAAATTTTTTCCTAAGAATATAACTCCGATTTCTCCCTGTTATTTGTATCGTGATACATAATCTCCCATGTCAAAAATATAACAAAAATCATTGTAATTACTGCGTCAATATTCTTGATTAAATACAAGCTTGATTAATTTTACATTTTGCTGCTTACGTATTAACGTCGCAATTTTTATTATTGCATTTCGGAGCAATACAATTTTCCGTGAAATATCTCAGCCATAATCTCCCATTATCAGGCACCGCTGCGTCCGCGGACGGGATAACTTACAGTCAAGTAATAACACCACGGTTATAAAACCGGGAGGCGTACTTCGAACGACATCCCGCGCGAAAAGCTCGCCAACGGCTCTGAAAATCCACAAGCCAGGATATGGCGTGCAGCCGCGGCCCAGGAGATGCACTCGCGGGGGGCACGACTGCCGTAATAATCAAATCCGCCGCGATTAAGTATTAATCGCGCGCGATATTCCCATGAAAAATCGGAGGGCCACGCGAGCGACCCTCTCGAGGTGTCGCGACTCGCGACTCGGGCCTCGGCTTTTTTTGTCTGGCGTCAAATAAACGAAAGCCGCCATTATCAGAGCTCATTTTTCACGACGCACGCGGTGCCCGCGCTCGGATCTCGCGATTAACATTCGCGAGGCTGGCAGCGAGCGGTAGGTCTTACTTACAGTTGTATCCTTGCATCAGATTGCCCCGCGACATCCTCGCATCGATCGTCCTGCGCCCGCGGATCGGATCCTGACCGTCTCACGTCCGTCAATGTCACCCGCATTGACCTGCCCGAGATAATTCCCGGAATCAGGCAATTGGACGGCTGCACGAGCGCCGTCTGGCGAAGGATCGAGGACGCAAAGCTCGGCAGGAGCGTGTCCTCTCGATCGCAAGCCTTTTCTTATAAGGATAAGCGGAGGACTCATTGCCGAACCGCGCGACTTTGCCCCCTTCCCGGCCGGATGAAGCCAGCTTGTGAGACAGACAATTGTGCAATGAAACGCTGAAAAGAAGGTATTTTTCTTAGTTATAACAAAGAAATTTCTTTTAAAAAGAATTATCGCAAAGCATCGATAAGAATTCGAAATCTTCGCGAAGAAACGTCGCTCCCAGATTTATAAGTAGAACTTAAGGTACCTCCGATCAGGATAAAGAATTTTTCCAACTATTTTACATTTTGCAACTTTACATTCCAACGCGGAATGTAAAAGTCTTTAATAGTAAAAAGTGTATTGAATATTTCTTTATAATTGACAGCTTTTTCAATCCTGGGAAGCTCAATTCAAGCTTCTCTCTCTTTCTTTCCCCCTCCCTCTCTTCTCTCTTATCTCTCCACATCTATCCGGGGATATTTGCACGTGTAGCATTAATATGCTGGGAAACATTTGGATTCCATTCGATCGCCGGCGAACCAACGAAACCATCCTGATACCTGGAGACCGAAGAACCTCACCTCCTGTTTCCGAATTCCGGTCAGGTAGGTCGACATCGGGGCTCCCCACGTACCGACATGGGCTACGCTATACTTGCCCGACTCAATTATGACTTGCTACTTCTTGTTAGCCGCTGTTTAAGTTGCTCCGGCCTGCCTTCCTGCCCGCGCCCTTATTCGAGTCAGCCGAGTCACCCGTCAGTCGTCTGCTACCCTCCCGTACATGCTGAGGAACATAGCTCTCTCGTAGGCATCTTCCCCTTTTGAGGATGAAGCACTTAAAGCATCTGTGACAGATTGATGTCGCAGAGACATCGAAAAAGAAAACGATGCCATGATGAAGATGATTCGAGCTTTCTGGGCCAATACTTGAGAGGTAGTAGCATATTTTTAACGGAGCAGGAAAGAGAGAGAAAAAAGATCACAGAAACTAATTAGTTTTCGAGTTGAACATAAGAATTCTTATTTCTTATTTTTAATTCTTATTTCAATATAAGCTGTATAAAACTCCTGATTCTTTTTACTTTTTATCAAGCTTCTCCCTAAACTAAAAGCCAATCAATACTCGGTAAATTGTCACTCAAACGCATAAACGTGGCATTTAATTAACCGATACAAAATTGTACCTGTTGCTCCTAGTTATTTCTATATTTGAACAGATTTTATTAATTCTCTTTCATTTTTAGTTTCTTCTTCGAGACAGTTTTTATTCCACAAAAAAAAAACTAAATTTGTACGTTCACCCGACGCATTATTCCGGAACTTCGGCGACTGCATGTAGCGCTTACGATTGGTCCCACGCAGTGGGAAAAAGAAAGTGCTTTGCGAACTGTGCGCGCGAATCGACGCATCCACGCTCCGATGTTCTCTAGCTACTTGCAAACTGTTGAGGAAGTGGCGGCAGTTCTCACTGGGTGTTCTTACTGCAAACTTCGTCTCCTCGGCGCGCTGCATGGGCGGAACAAAGCGTACTTCTCTCCCGATAGCATAGTGTTATGAAGACGAGAAGAAGCCCTCGAATGACGTCAGAAATTACGCGCTTCCGAAATACACGGAAAGCGAATTTTGACACGAAAGTCTGTCTGAAATTTGGGGATGAAAAGCTTACATCGCGATCGTTCGTGATAAAGTGCAAGCACAAATATTCACAATCGATTTATCATTCGCTGCAATGACGATTTAATTAATCTTTCCGAAAGCTAAACTCAATTTTAACAATAATTCCGAATTAAGACAGCAACTCGGCTACGCTGAGATTTATTTTTGCAAGTTCCCAAAGAATGAATTAGACCGTTGTTGCGCTGAAAGAAAGCGAACCATTCGACTTGAAATGGAATTTAGCAAAAGAACGTCTTTGTTACTCGCAGCGCCTTTGTTACTTGAAGAAAACCTCAATTTAAAGTTTTTACCTTCGGCCAAAACGGTACCTCAAGTATTTAGATAAGACAGCGTTATGTGCGGAATTATTTTCGTTTGCTGCGGCTATTTTCGCGAGGTCTCTCTCAGAGCCTCCGACCGAAATTCCTCGCGAGGTGTGAGATTTTCAAATGAAAGCGCGGTCGTTAGAATGCCGAAAGAATTGTTTTCTCGGGGAACGTTTGATTTACCTCATCAGCGAGTTCTTAACTTCGGTGTGGGGTTTGAATAGCAGTCGGGTGCTCGAATGAAATGCTTTCACGAACTCGACTCGGTGAGTGGCTGTAGAAAGGTGTGAGAATTTTAGGTGAGAAAAAGACGGAGACAGAGAAAGGGAGGAAAGGAGATGGAGTTCGAAGGAAGAAAAAGGGGAAAGCGAGGGAGCTCACGGCGGCGTGGGGTGGCAATTTGATTTTGCAACCTAGATAAAGAAAGCTTTCTTCCTCGTTATTGGTTACTACTCGGAGTTCCTCGCTCCTTAGACTCGGAAGAATTTTTCACCGTGCGATGGAACAGCTACGGGGGGTAGTAGTTTTACCGGAGCGAACTTCTAATATACCCTCGCGCGTGGCGGATAGACACTCTCAGTATTATCGGATGTTCGACGAACTTTATGTCGGGATGACCCGTCCGCTAGCCAGGAACCCAAAGAATACTGAAGCATTAAAGATCGTTACCATGAGAAGGAAGAAACATCCGTAAAATGAAAACATTTTTCGGATCTAACGGTTAACTCGACACTCTCGTTTTGTCTCTCTCAGCCTCTTTCTCTTCGAATATTTCTCCCGATCAACATCAAGATGAAACTCGCGGCGAGACTCACGACGTGTCCATCTCGAGCTGCAGATCTTCAGTAAATAAGAATTTGCGATCGTGGACGTAAGGGATGTTCAAGTGAACGTATCACCCCGCGAAAGACGCGCGGACGCGGAATTGGGATGGAAAGTCCCCGGACACCCTTCCGAAGTGCCGATAGAGTCGACCGACCCAAAAGCAAAGCCGTAACTTGATAGAGACGTCATCCCGCCGTCAAGAAACTCGGGGTGACAAGAATAGGGTGACTCATGAAGCTGCCAATTCTCTCCCTCGGCCCTGTTCTCTTTTCCCGTTCGATTGTCCACCGATTCCTCTCCCTCGCAACATCTTTGCATGTCGCACGACGCCGACGACGACGACGACTCTCGTCTTCTGACCGCCCACGAACTGTCCAACTGTCCGAGTACCTATTTTCGCGCGAACACTGGCGGGACACCTCCGTCTCTTCACTATCGCGAATAATATCTCTCCAGGATACCGACAGGCACGTCTCACGGCCGAGTCCTGACAAATACGTACCGCAACTACCCCTCAGACACTCCTACCGTTCCGTATCGTTCGAGTTTACCCTACGCGAACGTGCCTGACATATCTCCACGGACGAATCTTCTTCCGTCGTCGTCTCCGAAGAACGGGGGTGTCCTCGATCGAGGTGGCTTTGTTCGCCCGTCGTTCCGCTGTGTAACGATGCGAAAAGATCACCCCACCTAACGGCTAGTTATTCCAAGTGTTGCGCGATCTCGTTCGTGGATTCAATTATGACACGCAATTGTGTCGCGGGACGAACAATAATCACGTTTCTCTTTGAAGGGGAGGACAAAACGGAAATGAGAAAATAATTTCTTGCATCGATTAGCGATAATTTTAGAATAAAGAAAATGAATGAGAACCAAAATAGATTGCGAATGCGAGAGAGGATATTTCATGTGCGGCTAATCGCACAGAGAATATCGAGTGCACAGACTCGCACGTTACGCGCAGGAAAACATCAATTTTCTTAATGGTCGTATGTGATTTTGTTTTTATTTATTAATTTTCTTAATGGTATAATCTTCAGTTCGCATCCGATTGCTATCGCTTCTTCCGGGATCAATCCGCTAGGATGTACATGTACAAGTAGACGCGCGGGCGGGACGCACATCCCCTTTAACCGGGCGGCTGTAAAAAATTAATTTTCTTAATGCAACACTATCTGCGAAATGAGGTGAGTGCCGAGATTGCGAAATAATTAGTGTTTCCTCGCTTGGCGCCCGGGAACTGAGACCTCGAGGAAAATTCTTCCGGTATTAAGGCTCCGGCCCGACTGTATAAGTTTCATGGCGATTGCCGCTGGAATATTATATTATACTGCATAATACTTCCGCAGGTGCACGCGGCGTATTGCTCATATGTAAAATCGCGAGATTTTTATGATAACTGTAACGCCCCTACTTCAAAACCGCCCGAAATGAACTCTAAATTTGGCATTAATTTATTTAATTCTTTCGATATTTATCCAATTTTCCTTTTGTTAATTGTAATATTTTAATAAAACGTCAGCTCTTCCCCTACCTTGCGCCAATTTTTCGTCACTTTTCTGTGTATCAATTGAGTTTAATGTCTATTTAAGTAATATTGTTAACGATTTAAAAAAAAGATCAATAAAACTGTATATACAATTGAGGGTGTTTTTTTCGGTTTGACGCTTTTCGATTCCTCATATTGCATTTATGTAAAAACCAACGCTCGGAAGGTAAGAGATTGAAAGGCGTGTGTTTCACATTTCGGTACCATTAAGAAAATGAAATTTGCAATTCAGATAAGCAGGGTACTTTCCGCATTGATGTTGCCGACTTTTTCAATGAGGAAAACTGTAACATGTAACACGTTGCATCATCAAATATTAAACTAATCGCTTGATAATCATCATGAAAAAAAGATGTACACGTTCAAATCATCATTAGTATTACCCAGGATCGTCGTAAAAAAGGCAGCTGTCTCCGAAATTTAATGTCGGGCTCCTGCTCTATCTCTTACCCCGTTTTCGATTAAAGCGCGGTGTATGCCACCAGAGACTCGCCCTTCGTGCGTCAAACCTTCTCCCCGAGATTATTTCGGAAGGGTCAATCAGAATCGAGAGTTCCGTCAAACGACGAGCAGTAAGTCCCCGGAAAACGAGGAGCGCAGGACAGGGGAGAGCAACGGCCGCCGAAAGAAAGAAACGGCGTCACCTCTCCGGCAATCTCGTGTCGCGACGTCGTAACTGCCTCGGACGTTCTATAGGTCCGTAACCGTTTCGGAATCCGGGGAGACGGCACGAGTGGATGGGGCGGTGGTTGGCACGAAGTACGGATACAGCGTAAATTGTTAAGGCGAGGCCCCGTCTAGTTATAAATTAGGAAAGAGGCAATCTCGCCCGGGTCGGATGTTTTCCCGCATTTTCCGCGTCCTCTCCGCGCGCCACCCCCGCCCGCCACTCTGTCTCCTACCCACCGCGCGCCACCCCGTCTCTTTGTACGAGGTTTTAGTACTGGTCATAAAAAAAGGAAGAAGCGCGCCGTCTCAGAAATCCAGCTGAAATTAAGCTCCGTATGGTTCCTCCGAAAAAAAGAAAGAGACAGAAAGAAAGTGACGTGGAAGAGAAAGGAGAAAACGCTGCGCTGGAAGCTGCACGTTGTCCTCGCCAGGTGCGTCGCCCTTTTCTTACCTAATCATGCTTAGGACCACTGTCGACCTGCCTTTCGCGGGATTGTGTCACGTTCGCGTGATGGTATCGCGACGAGAAGCGCGTCCTTTGTCATGGAAAGAGGTTTAGGGGAAAGCTCAATTCGTAGGAAGTCGCGCGAAAGACTCGCGTTCTCCGTAACTAAGGGCGTCTTCAAAATTCTATAAAGGAGCTCATACAAAGACGAGTAACTGTAACAAATAGTTACGTTTACCAAGTTATACAGCAGTGCAGTCCTCATAACTATGGGCAAATATCAAATATTTCTTCTCGTTTACGTTGCATTCCGCTTCACAGTTGTTAGAACGTTAACTGTGCAAGAAAAAAGTATTTCGACACATGTGCATAAATATATAATAAAAGCATACATTTCTCACATCAGTTGAAAATGTAATCTCAGATTCAAACGAACATAGATATTTTATAGCATCGATTAACGCGACGACAACGCGATTAGAAAAGGAGATAGTCTCGGACGTGTATCAAGCAAGAGAGATCCGTCTACGAAGTCCATCTATAAAATGGAATCGCGAGGGATTTGAGTTTAACGATATTTTTGTCTGTTTTCTCTCGGATTCCTTCGTGAATATTTTCGGGACGCATCTCTAAATATTTCCGGTCCACGTTTCTCCTGAGGCCGGCATGAACGCGGAAGAGAGCAGGCGGGATCATGCGCGAATATTCCGCACCCTGTCGAACGTGCCCTTCGCTCGATTCGGATAATACCTGAGTGTCAGATTTCAATCTCTCGATATGCGAGACACGCCGGGATGTGCGGCACCTTTTTAATATCTCTAATATTTCCAGTCAATATTCCCCATTTATTCCCGATCCATCACTTGTCTGACGTGTAACCGGATGCCATCCCCGTCTCCCAACTGCGCCCGTACCCCGAGTCAATCCGATATAGGAAACCGAGTTCGAATTTCCCGGTGCAAGGCGATCCGCCGTAAGTTGAGTGCAGAGGCAAATGTTTTCTTTCCAGATGGAAAATAACCAGTGCCGCATTTCCCAGACGACACGCGTGGATGTCGCGCGCGCCATATCTCTCTCCGATATGGAAAAATAATTCCGTTTCTCGTAATTTCCGATGGATTGCAGCGACAAATTCGTTTCATTCAGCATTCTCTGATGAGTTCCAGAATCCGACATCGGTTAAACGGCAGAGAACAATGGTGTTTATTACCTTTTCTTACCCTTAAATACACAAGCTGTATTTGCAGCAACAAAATGCCTCATATAATACTCCACGTATTTTTTCAAATTAAACTAAAACTTACGCGTGGAGAGAATAACGAAGAAGAATAATATGTCTTCGGATAAAAATCGTTAAAAATGATTGATTAAACGTTCGATCGTAGGATTCGAGCAGGAAATTTGTTTTCACGCGAGCAAGCTTATTCCCCTTGTAAGGCCCAAGTGGATCGAGGACTTTGCCGAATCGCATTTTGAACGGGAGCGATAAAAAAAGAGGAGAACTGTCGGATCGGAAGGATCCCGATTCCATCCAGTGGTTACGCCCAGAACTAGTCAGGCTCGGCAGGGGGTTGGTCCGATTAGGATCAGCCGAGAGAGGCCCTGGAGAACGAGCCTCTGGTTACCCGTCTCACGCGCGACCCTCGCAAAAAGGGACGTCCGGTGTCTTCGTCTACTGATCTGTACCTGGAATGTTCCTTTCGTGGCTACGTGTCGGCGGGCATCGAGACGGTTATCCGCCGGAAATTTCGCCGGGATCGCCGCGCGCGCTGATCCACGCGAGGAACATGGCTCGTACTTGCGTTGAACTTTAATCAGCGTCATTGTCCGAAATCTCGCGCGAGAACAGAGAAAATGTAGGATCCACTCTGAAAGAAAAAATGACGAAAGAGAAAATGGCTGTTTTTCTTATTTCAAGATGGTATGTTAGAAAGAAGATTCCATGGACTGAGAGAATTTTTCGCACAAGTATCTCTTCAAATTGAGCACGAGATCTGTTCTACTTCAAGATTTCTAATTTAATAATAAAATTAAATGATAAAACTTAGTAATATATACTAGAAGATTTAATTTTTAGAAGTATTTTCAGCCCTTAAAGTAGTAGTTAGATCTTACATTTTGTAATACGATCAAGAAGATTTCAAACATGGACTAAAGGAGAAATCCTAATATATTCAAACTAAGTTTCAAAACTTGAATGATTAAAAGATTTCTGACTTTATATTTTTGAGTTATTCATTCATGCAGAATCATCATTCTTCTTCCTTGTATGCTAAAACATACGAAAATTTATCGTGACATTATATAGACAATCATTTTTTATCCAGTACATTTATATATGCCTCGATATCTCTTGCTGATCTAAAAGCGCTGTGATGCCGACGCCCAATACAGAAAAATACATTTGCGCTATGTCTCTGCCCTTTCCCGACGCAATATCTTAAGAGTATGAGACGGGAATACGAAACGCAATTTATTTTCGGCGTAGCACGACGGCGATCGAAGGGCCGGCCCTCGATGGCGGCACGGAACAAGGCGCGGGCCACTTCCTGCCACCGGTAATCGACCCCAAGTGATTGGATATGGATTATAATGGAAGTTAGACTTAATGCCGATATACACTCCACCCTAAAGTGTCCGCCGCGATACGAGATATCCGTAATTCTCGGATGTGAGCTGAGGATTGATCGCCTGACAAAACGTACTCGATGGTCTCGTCGGAGCACTTTGTCTAAATCGCCTACGAAATTCAATGAACTGATCGAGACAAATTAATCAACAAAATGGAAAAAATTTGTAAGCCAGAGTTTTCGTTTTTCCTCTGTTGCGGTAACATCATAATGCAACATCGCTGACGGAAAAATTAATTAAATTAAATCGATGACATTGTCGTAACATCCAAACATCATTAACCGATACATGTGCGTATGATAAACGTGTTGTATAATGCCAATCTTGTGCCGCATCTTGTCACGCAACGGCACGAACCTCGCGAATTTCCCCGCGAATTACTCTGATTCGGTTGACTTTCGGGCCATTGACTTCCGTTCTGCCAGCGGCAGACAGAAGTGTTGGCTAAATTAGGCGTAACGACCGCGAAACACGCGCACTGCGCTGCCAACGCGCGTATTTGTGTATTTGCAAAACTAATCCACTCCGCTTGCCTTGGCGGGTACCACGTGCTGAATCGTTTCAGCAGACGAGCGAGCGAGCGAGCGGGTTGCAAGGAGTTTCCAATCTGGCCGCTGTCGTTTCCGGGAGAATTATGCGTTCCATTGCTTAGAGGAAAGGTAATTAGTCCGGTCTGTTGAACATTAATGCGATTATTTTACGTAAACGTCCTTTGTAGGAACTTGTAATTGGACGCAGCAACATTTTACGTTTGATTCGCGGTCTTACCCTCGTTCGAGTGTACGCACTCGAGTTATCGACTTTATCGATTTAATGTTCTCTCAAGCTCCATATCGTAGATGAAGCGTCACGCAGATTGATCACCAGTTGTTGGATTCGCGCATAAAGAATTTATGAAATACGCAAAATTTAAAGCGTCCTTTCAATACGCATGAATATAATACTCTTGCATCGGCCGAATGACTAAAGTGTGGCAATATAACTGTTGAGCAATAAAATATTTATTTACATTGTTTAAACTCGTTATACCGAAGACTTTTCAAGTACGAAAACAAAGTAAAATTTACGTGCAAACAATATTTGTTTGAATTTCGATTTAGTCAATCGATTATTTCACGGATAACGACTATAGTCGACGTTAAGGATTAATATCGCTCAGTGGTGTGTACATTGCTCATATGTCTGATGGAGGCATTCCTGCGAATAGATATTCCTCAATTCCTTTTACGAGGAAACGGTTTTACCCGTAAAAGAGTCTGTGAGATTGTACGCGGCGGCCGCAGAATTCAATTCTGACAATTTAATGCGATAAGGATCGTTTAGCTGCAGCACGTGTGTACGACAAAGTCCTTCAGATTGTCGAAAAGCGACGTAGACGAGACCGAGCGAAGAGGAGAATTCTTTAGAAGTCCTCGAAAGTAATAGGCTGCCTCTCAACTCGAAGTATCACGAATTAGATCTTGAGATAATGCCGCTTCAGCGCTAATGAATCCAAACTATTGAACTCCAATTACAACCTAAAATTGCTTAACTACGCTGAAATCCTGACGAGGAAACGAGAGATGAAGTAGATACAGGGAGGATAAGGAGGGGTGAGCAAGGAGGAAACGCGCGGTACAAATATCCAATATATTTATATTTATAGATAGTACATTTATTTCGCTGGTATATCGCGGTATGCCGATGTTGTCTCACGGGAAAACAAAACCGTATCCTGCTTAAGCACGCCAAAAAGAATACGGAAAACTGGATTCAACTGAGTTTGGCCGCGATAGTGGGTGTAATCACGGTTTTTGCCGGTCCTCCCATGTAACACAGGCTCGATCAGATTGGAACATCGCTATCCGGACCGAACACACAAACCCGCCCGCCGTGAAAGTTGTTCCGCCGACCGAGATCCACCGGCGATAACCGTCGTTCCTAGAAATGGCCGCTTATCTGGCGATTTTTTCAGGGTTTTGCACCGCAATCGACCGGAAGACCTCGGGCCGAAATTAAATGCTCGAATTCTGAATCACGTAGGTCGAATTGTGGCTGTAAGCCCGGCGTCTCGTTAAGAGGAACCTCTCTGTAATTGAATCGCGCGCGGATTTAGCAATATCGTTCCATTACTTATTACTTGGTGGAGAACTGCACGATTCACGCAGACCGATAATTTGTAAAACACGAGGAAAGAGATGTACATTTCACAGTGCAATTCTCACACTTCTTGCTTCTTGCGTCTTTACCTCTTTCTCTCTGTCGCCATAAATATCACAAAACAATTCTTCCTTTTGTTTTCGAGTTTTAACATCCCCGACATGCACTTGCTTTCAAACTCGACCGTTATCTCCATCGTGTGTCACTTTCTCTCCCTCTGGCGCATTCTCATATCTCCTTCGAGAATAATCCGTTCCTTTTGTAAAAGCTCAGTTCTTCCTCGTGTTTTCTCTCCTCGCTTCCTTCGCTACCAAAACACCTCGGTGCGATGCAATCGGCGCGAAATTTGCCAGTCTAGGCTATTCTAGCCGTGCGAACTTTTCGCGAGCATCATTTTCGCCGCAAATGAATGAATATTTATGACTTGCGATTTATGCAAAATGAAATTGCAGCTTAATGGGGGACCCGATAGTGTCCGTAACGTTGTATTAAATCCGCGAAACGAAAAGCCTGTTTCCGCGAGGAGAGCAGAAAGAGCGTCTCTTACTTAGAATCAGGCAACGAGAAGAAAGGAAAGTCGCGAAGGGTAACGCGGCAGGGGGACAAGAGTGACAAGAGTAAGAAGAATGGCCCACGACAACGACGACGACGACTCAGAGAGAGCAAACCATAAAGGTAGTAAAGAGCCGCGTACACACCAATTCCACGGTCTATCTAGGCGACACGGGACGAGAGACCTTTGAAAATCGCGTTGCGCCTTTTATCAAACACACAGCATGGTTGCGCCTTCGCCGCGATTCAACCTAAAGAAAACCCTGTCTGAAAGCTCCTCGAGTGGAGGACTTCGATGGACGACAACGAGCCGTCGTTTGCGCGACTTCGTTTAAGAATTCCCCTCCCTCGAGGATTCCCGTCATTTCGCCGATTACGCGACGTCAAATGGTAATGAAACATCTTTTCTTGTCAGTTTTAACCGAACCTCATCCGTCGAAAGACTTTATTTAATCTTCGCCAAGATATTTAAGGCCAAGAATTGGAAATCTTTCAAGAACAGAGAACATTTCGAGAATTATCATCCTACTCTTTTAGAAGAGATAATGAAATTGGCTGACCTGACATTTGTTGTCTTTCTGGAACACACATTTCAGGAATATTGCTTAAAATCTCTACTTTTCCACTTCACAACGCTTTCCCGTCTTTAATTTAGAAGAATCCAGAAGGCACAAAGATCAGAAAATTATGTGAAATGACTCTCGGTCTCATAGACAAATTGTCCCTCAGCCCTCAGCTAGCACACCGGGCGCTAATGGGTTGAAAGTGACGAGGAACGTTGCAGCCGATCTTCAGCGCGACTACGAGCTGACGTTATTGACACACGGGCCGCACTGGGGGACGAGATCGTTTCGAAGATCCGCGTGAAACCACGGTTAAATCCGACGTAAAAATAAAGGCGCGTTTTACGTTCCCGTGAGATTCGCGCGCGGAAAAGTAGAACGTCCGAGAAGCGGCGAGGAGGAACGAACGGCATGCTACCGTGGGGATTTACACGCGGGCCCGGCGTGGAAAAGGGAGATGCACGAAAGGACGACGCGACAGAAGCGGAGCGAGAAAGCGGAAATACGGGGATCAAAAAAACCGGAGATCGGGACGAAGGGCAAGCGAGGGAAGCGAGGGTTGAACGCGGGCAGGAGAGTGAATCTCTCACGACCGGCATTTATGTTAGCCCGCGTCTGCACTTAACTCTCTATGAGCCAATGAAGTGGCTAAATCACTTTACGGCGGACGTTTACAACGCCATCCACCCCTATTTATTTATTACGCCGGGTCCGCTCCGTCTCTTTCGTCCACTTTCCTCTTTCTTTATCGCTTTCTTCCTTCTCTGTTCAGCTTCCTCATCTTGTTCTCTCTCTCTTTCTCTTTTTCTGGAAGCCCTCCTTTTACTCGACGTCTATAGCCTGAAAAACAAATTTAATATGTGCCGCGGAGTGTATGGCGTTTCCTCCTCTCGTTCGCTACGATATGGGAAATTTCATTGCGGAGTCTCTCGCGTCGACCGAAATTGCATACCGATCGGTTTAGATTTTATCCGCGGGCCGGTTCGCAATAAACGAAATTATAACGAGGAATGCCGGCATCAGACGACGCGCGTGATTATGCGTATCGACTCTCCGATCCCGTTAGTCAATTTGCGTGAAACGCGATGCCAGAAATTCCCGTGTTTCCTCTCTTTCTGATTGGAGTAACATGATATTTAAGTTCATTTCCGCAACGGGCGGCGAAATCGACTGCATTTTAAGCGATAATATGGTTGTAACGGGCCGAGTCATTAACGAGAAATGATTATTATATTTACGTTTATACGTTGAAAACTTCCCCTTTGTCTCATCTCGCCTCAAAGGGTGCAACCTCACCGGGGAAAACCCCCTTTGCCTCCTGCGATTGCGGATAATTGCGACGGGAAGCGGATAAAAAGAAAAGGAGGGTACGCGCAATGTTGTTTGCCGCGTCGATCAATTTGAAGCGGAGCGGAGACTCGCTTAATTAATGCATTCTAGTCGAGCTCGCGCGCGTTTAATAAAGAAAAGAGAAGAAAACCCCCTCGGTGTCCCCGCGAAGGGAGACGAGAAACCGGAGGAGAAGAGGAGTTTACCGAATTCATTACCATTCCGTTAATTCCATGCATATTTATAGTCTTAGACGTCTCTGCCGCGTCGTCGTCGGGACGGCTCGGTGACGCACGCAGATGTTCATTTACTTGGATTATCAAGAAGAACGCGTACAATGAATAAGTAGTGCCGCGAGAGCTGCAATTCGCACGAAATATCTCGTGCCGATTGAAACGGCATCTTCCTCTTTTTGTTTCTTCAGTCAAATACGTCAATTTTTACTCTATGTGAATCTATTTGAAAAACTCATTAAATATCTTGACTGTTATGTCAGATTTGAACGATCGTTAAAGACAAACCGTCTCTGTTTTCACGTGAAGGTCTGCATTTATTTACAAAATAGGGTAAATCGAAGAAGTTATCTTTCCGAGTATTTCCAAGACAAATACTCGGAACAAGCTACGAAGCGATTTTTACATTTTTACATTTAGAGAGGATTTATATTATTTCAAACGAGCGCTTTTGCACATTCTCTCAGCTAGCACACTGTAAAGTAGCTAATCCTTTTTAAATGATCTATTCCGTTTGAATAAATTACTCTCTCGAAATTTGCCTCGCTTCATTTTCAAGCACGTACGGTATTTAACAGCATTGGAATACGTGGATCTTCCAGCGAAATAATTGTCGTCGAAAATTGCATTAGGGACGGAGATCAATCTCCGTCAAAGAAATGGCCTGGCGAGAGGAAGGATAATACTGCACTGTGCGAGCATAATTCGCGCACCATATTTCTAAAGTAATAAAGTCATCTCTCCGTGAGTGCGGAATATCGTGCCATCTTTACGTCCCTTATACCCCGGCGCTTAAATCAGACTTAGCGAGGCCCTTTGTGCGAGGAGGAGAGAACCGGGAAGCCGGGAGAGAAGGGTTGTGTGCACCCTATCGCAGAGTCGCCACCCTCGGACTATCCACCGTATGCTCGATTACACGTAAAGTTTTGTCATTTGAGGTTGGACCGTATTACACGGGGCGACGGAGCTTATTTTACGCAGGGGCGAATCTACATGGGAGCTAATGAAACTTACACATCGGAGGAGGGGGGTGCCTCAAACTGACAAAGTGGACTCCGATCTCTCTCTCTCAGATTTAAAACTATCTGTCAATAATTTCAGATTACACATTGCGCTAACATCGCGAATATACCGATATCGAAAATTGTTAAATGTGCAATATCAGATTGAAATAATATAAAATATATAATAGAGATATACATGTATGTGAAGGGAGATACGGTCAGCGCGTTTAATTTTCCCGGAAAACTCGTTTTATGTGGATTACGTTGGTCAGTTAGGTAAACTTTGCTGTTAACCTGATATGATGGCAAATATTAATAATATTGTTATTCGAAGACCTATTGCTTACAAAAAAAAATTACAATCAGTCAACATTTCTGGTTTTCCGTTCCCTAGTGGTAGCGTAAATTAAATTGTGCTAATACTACATTATTGATATAATTGATTCATTATTGATCCATATTTGCTATTATAAATTCATTACGTTTATATTGCAGTATTTTAACATTTCAAAGTAAAAATACTCTGTATTTAAGTACATCTGACGGTATCCAAATATATTTCAAATTAAATGCGTTCTCGTTAATGATACAAAAAGAGTGCGGAGCACATATACACAATCGCGATTGACATGAGCAAGCAACTAAATTATTTAATCGTCGCACGAGTATGCAAGTACTCCATTACATTAATGAAAAACATCTTCATTGGAATTGTCTAACAATCATGTGTAATTAACTGATACTTGATGCAATTACATGTTCTATTACAATTGAATATTGAACTTTTCCGTTAACAAGTGGCATAATTGCTTCACGCTTTTCGCGTAATTGCTATTTAATAAGTCACCTCATAGAGAATGTGCCATTTAAAAAGCAATCGATTATTGAGGCATGCAAAGTGCATGCCTGTTCTATATGTCATAATGCACCGAAAACTTTCAAATACTCTCGCAAATAACCGAGAACGTGTGTGTACATGTGAATGCGTACGTGTGTGTATGTGATGGAAAGAAGTGCAACGTGAAGCCTATACTGTAATGCAATCGTGAGGACGTAATATATCTCTATTGATCACATCTGTCGCAAACTGCCGAGCAGCGGGACGGACTCGTCGACAGGCGTTCAACCCCCCTCAAGCGAAATGTCACCCTGCGGATAATCGGGCAACGGCGCGGAATTAACCGGCGCGGCGCGCGATTCCGAAACCGAATTTACCCGCGCGACCACCGTCGTGGATTTTAATCTCTCCGAGCCGGAATATCCTCAGCTAACCGCGCTGTATAAAGTTCGAAACGTCGGCCAATGGGACGGCCGATTCTTAACACGAGTAGACAGATGGATTGAAGTGCGGAAGCTCTGTATTCAAGTGCTAGCCGCGCGGGCGGACGGTGAGAGCACCCGGTGAAGAACGAAGGTACTCGGGGTGCCGAGCGAGAGAGCGCCGACGAAGAGGAGAGCACGCGGGCGAGAGTAAAAGTAGAGGAGGAGCGTCAGCGGAAGAGGAGAAGAACGAGCGGGGGTGGACGAGCGAGCGAAGGGTGGCAAAGCGGGACGCCGCACTCAAAGTTGATGGCGTCAGCTGTTACGTACTGTTGTCGACTTTAGGTCGAAACCCTGCACCTCCACACACATACACACACATATATATATATATACTTCTTACACCTTTATCGTTTCGGGGGAGTCCTTGCGCGCTCTCCTCCTTCTCTCTTTCTAGTCTGAACGGCGAAAAGAATATAATATTAAATCTCACAGCCAGTGTACACTCGACTCGGACGGATAATCCGCGGTTTACGCCACCACGACGACCGTGCGAGGGTGCGGGGGTGGTGCACGCGAAAAGTTATCAGACTTTCCATTATACGTATCTTACGTCTACGCCTTCACGCTCTAAGAGAAATCCCTCCTCTGCCCTAAACCCATCGTCCACCCGCCTCGCTAACCCTTCTCTCGCTTACCCTCCTATCTTCCTCCCCTTTAGATTTCGCTCCCCGTACTATCCGGCGCGCGATTCCCTGAGAACTCAATTTGATGTCTTCTGTTATTCTGTTTGTACCGCGTTGCACCTCTTTCTGCTCCTCCTTCGTCCTGTTTCCTGCCGGAACTCGAGAGCAAATCCCGCTCCACCTATCGCCGGCGTAAACATTTGGACTGCGAAAAATCGGACGCTGATAGGAGAGTTTCTTCAGAGATGCCAGAAATTAGAAAATTAATAAATAAATTCATTATACAGGATGAGGCACCTAAAACAGGCCACCTGAATATCTCGGCTGTTATTGGTGATAGAAAAAAATGTGTCAGACCAAACATGCATGGTTTCGAGGGACACATAATTTGTTCTAAATAGTTTTTTATTGGGTGGACGCGTAGAGGTCATATGAAGGTCAACTTCGTTTTTTTAAATGGTATGATATGTTTTTTTACGTACCATCTAGTAGAGCGTTTGAAGATGCGCACATTGATCTACGGGTCAAAATCATTCAAGGTCACTGAAGGCCAACTGCAAGGGAAAATAATTTACTTTATATTGCCTAGAGTTCTCTGCTATTAAAAATACTGTAACCTCAGAAATGAAAAAGTTCTAGCCCTTAGAAATTTTTTCTTTTTCCGCGAAGTTCTGAGTTGTTGTTATCATTATTTTTTATATTGCCTCGAGTTCTCTGCTATTGAAAATACCGTAAATTCAGAAATGAAAAAGTTCTAGCCATTAGAAATTTTTTCTTTTCTGAGAAGTTCTGAGTTGTTAATATCATTATTTTTTATATTGCCTAGAGTTCTCTGCTATTGAAAATACCGTAAACTCAGAAATGAAAATTTCTAGCACTTAGAAATTTTAGCTTTTTTAGCCTTCAGTGACCTTGAATGATTTTGACCCGTAGATCAATGTGCGCATCTTCAAACGCTCTACTAGATGGTACGTAAAACAACATATCATACCATTTAAAAAAACGAAGTGACCTTCATATGGCCTCTACGCGTCCACCTAATAACAAACTATTTAGAACAAATTATGTGTCCTTCGAAACCACGCAAGTTTGGTCTGACACATTTTTTTCTATCACCAATAACAGCCGAGATATTCAGGTGGCCTGTTTTAAGTGCCTCACCCTATATATAAATTCATTAATAATTGTAAATCTTTTCTCAGAATGGGTGAAATGAAAATAATAGAATACTAACGACATACACGCGATAAAAATAATAATCTTTTGAAAGTAGAGTAAACCAGATAAAATAATTATAACGTTCTTTAATCACATTAAAATCACATCATTAAAATTTAAGCATGAATAATCATTATTTTCCATTTTATAATTATGTCCGCACGGAATGCATCGAGCTCATATTACGTAGAAAGCATGTAAAAGCGAGCAGTACAAATAACTCGATTGAAATAAACAATTCTATTTGCGAACGGATTGAGGATAATTCGATTGCCGAAAACCCATTGATCGCCGAGAGTTCGCCCCATTTAATCAATCGTCATCGTGGTGTTTGTTCGCATTTATATAGCATTACGGGCTTTTATTCTCCGCATAATTACTGTTTAACAGTTTTGATCTTTCCGAATCATTTTATCCCTGATGACGTGCGCACCGATGAAAATCCCGTGTCCCAGCCCATTTAAACGACACGTATGCGATAACTTCAATTATAAACGCGCTTTTGCACGGTCGTCGTGGTGGCGTAAACCGCGGATTATCCGTCCGAGTCGAGTGTACACTGGCTGTGAGATTTAATATTATATTCTTTTCGCCGTTCAGACTAGAAAGAGAGAAGGAGGAGAGCGCGCAAGGACTCCCCGAAACGATAAAGGTGTAAGAAGTAATAATATAATGTGTGTGTATGTGTGTGGAGGTGCAGGGTTTCGACCTAAAGTCGACAACAGTACGTAACAGCTGACGCCATCAACTTTGAGTGCGGCGTCCCGCTTTGCCACCCTTCGCTCGCTCGTCCACCCCCGCTCTTCTTCTCCTCTTCCGCTGACGCTCCTCCTCTACTTTTACTCTCGCCCGCGTGCTCTCCTCTTCGTCGGCGCTCTCTCGCTCGGCACCCCGAGTACCTTCGTTCTTCACCGGGTGCTCTCACCGTCCGCCCGCGCGGCTAGCACTTGAATACAGAGCTTCCGCACTTCAATCCATCTGTCTACTCGTGTTAAGAATCGGCCGTCCCATTGGCCGACGTTTCGAACTTTATACAGCGCGGTTAGCTGAGGATTTCCGGCTCGGAGAGATTAAAATCCACGACGGTGGTCGCGCGGGTAAATTCGGTTCGGAATCGCGCGCCGCGCCGGTTAATTCCGCGCCGTTGCCCGATTATCCGCAGGGTGACATTTCGCTTGAGGGGGGTTGAACGCCTGTCGACGAGTCCGTCCCGCTGCTCGGCAGTTTGCGACAGATGTGATCAATAGAGATATATTACGTCCTCACGATTGCATTACAGTATAGGCTTCACGTTGCACTTCTTTCCATCACATACACACACGTACGCATTCACATGTACACACACGTTCTCGGTTATTTGCGAGAGTATTTGAAAGTTTTCGGTGCATTATGACATATAGAACAGGCATGCACTTTGCATGCCTCAATAATCGATTGCTTTTTAAATGGCACATTCTCTATGAGGTGACTTATTAAATAGCAATTACGCGAAAAGCGTGAAGCAATTATGCCACTTGTTAACGGAAAAGTTCAATATTCAATTGTAATAGAACATGTAATTGCATCAAGTATCAGTTAATTACACATGATTGTTAGACAATTCCAATGAAGATGTTTTTCATTAATGTAATGGAGTACTTGCATACTCGTGCGACGATTAAATAATTTAGTTGCTTGCTCATGTCAATCGCGATTGTGTATATGTGCTCCGCACTCTTTTGTATCATTAACGAGAACGCATTTAATTTGAAATATATTTGGATACCGTCAGATGTACTTAAATACAGAGTATTTTTACTTTGAAATGTTAAAATACTGCAATATAAACGTAATGAATTTATAATAGCAAATATGGATCAATAATGAATCAATTATATCAATAATGTAGTATTAGCACAATTTAATTTACGCTACCACTAGGGAACGGAAAACCAGAAATGTTGACTGATTGTAATTTTTTTTGTAAGCAATAGGTCTTCGAATAACAATATTATTAATATTTGCCATCATATCAGGTTAACAGCAAAGTTTACCTAACTGACCAACGTAATCCACATAAAACGAGTTTTCCGGGAAAATTAAACGCGCTGACCGTATCTCCCTTCACATACATGTATATCTCTATTATATATTTTATATTATTTCAATCTGATATTGCACATTTAACAATTTTCGATATCGGTATATTCGCGATGTTAGCGCAATGTGTAATCTGAAATTATTGACAGATAGTTTTAAATCTGAGAGAGAGAGATCGGAGTCCACTTTGTCAGTTTGAGGCACCCCCCTCCTCCGATGTGTAAGTTTCATTAGCTCCCATGTAGATTCGCCCCTGCGTAAAATAAGCTCCGTCGCCCCGTGTAATACGGTCCAACCTCAAATGACAAAACTTTACGTGTAATCGAGCATACGGTGGATAGTCCGAGGGTGGCGACTCTGCGATAGGGTGCACACAACCCTTCTCTCCCGGCTTCCCGGTTCTCTCCTCCTCGCACAAAGGGCCTCGCTAAGTCTGATTTAAGCGCCGGGGTATAAGGGACGTAAAGATGGCACGATATTCCGCACTCACGGAGAGATGACTTTATTACTTTAGAAATATGGTGCGCGAATTATGCTCGCACAGTGCAGTATTATCCTTCCTCTCGCCAGGCCATTTCTTTGACGGAGATTGATCTCCGTCCCTAATGCAATTTTCGACGACAATTATTTCGCTGGAAGATCCACGTATTCCAATGCTGTTAAATACCGTACGTGCTTGAAAATGAAGCGAGGCAAATTTCGAGAGAGTAATTTATTCAAACGGAATAGATCATTTAAAAAGGATTAGCTACTTTACAGTGTGCTAGCTGAGAGAATGTGCAAAAGCGCTCGTTTGAAATAATATAAATCCTCTCTAAATGTAAAAATGTAAAAATCGCTTCGTAGCTTGTTCCGAGTATTTGTCTTGGAAATACTCGGAAAGATAACTTCTTCGATTTACCCTATTTTGTAAATAAATGCAGACCTTCACGTGAAAACAGAGACGGTTTGTCTTTAACGATCGTTCAAATCTGACATAACAGTCAAGATATTTAATGAGTTTTTCAAATAGATTCACATAGAGTAAAAATTGACGTATTTGACTGAAGAAACAAAAAGAGGAAGATGCCGTTTCAATCGGCACGAGATATTTCGTGCGAATTGCAGCTCTCGCGGCACTACTTATTCATTGTACGCGTTCTTCTTGATAATCCAAGTAAATGAACATCTGCGTGCGTCACCGAGCCGTCCCGACGACGACGCGGCAGAGACGTCTAAGACTATAAATATGCATGGAATTAACGGAATGGTAATGAATTCGGTAAACTCCTCTTCTCCTCCGGTTTCTCGTCTCCCTTCGCGGGGACACCGAGGGGTTTTCTTCTCTTTTCTTTATTAAACGCGCGCGAGCTCGACTAGAATGCATTAATTAAGCGAGTCTCCGCTCCGCTTCAAATTGATCGACGCGGCAAACAACATTGCGCGTACCCTCCTTTTCTTTTTATCCGCTTCCCGTCGCAATTATCCGCAATCGCAGGAGGCAAAGGGGTTTTCCCCGGTGAGGTTGCACCCTTTGAGGCGAGATGAGACAAAGGGGAAGTTTTCAACGTATAAACGTAAATATAATAATCATTTCTCGTTAATGACTCGGCCCGTTACAACCATATTATCGCTTAAAATGCAGTCGATTTCGCCGCCCGTTGCGGAAATGAACTTAAATATCATGTTACTCCAATCAGAAAGAGAGGAAACACGGGAATTTCTGGCATCGCGTTTCACGCAAATTGACTAACGGGATCGGAGAGTCGATACGCATAATCACGCGCGTCGTCTGATGCCGGCATTCCTCGTTATAATTTCGTTTATTGCGAACCGGCCCGCGGATAAAATCTAAACCGATCGGTATGCAATTTCGGTCGACGCGAGAGACTCCGCAATGAAATTTCCCATATCGTAGCGAACGAGAGGAGGAAACGCCATACACTCCGCGGCACATATTAAATTTTTCAGGCTATAGACGTCGAGTAAAAGGAGGGCTTCCAGAAAAAGAGAAAGAGAGAGAGAACAAGATGAGGAAGCTGAACAGAGAAGAAGAAAGCGATAAAGAAAGAGGAAAGTGGACGAAAGAGACGGAGCGGACCCGGCGTAATAAATAAATAGGGGTGGATGGCGTTGTAAACGTCCGCCGTAAAGTGATTTAGCCACTTCATTGGCTCATAGAGAGTTAAGTGCAGACGCGGGCTAACATAAATGCCGGTCGTGAGAGATTCACTCTCCTGCCCGCGTTCAACCCTCGCTTCCCTCGCTTGCCCTTCGTCCCGATCTCCGGTTTTTTTGATCCCCGTATTTCCGCTTTCTCGCTCCGCTTCTGTCGCGTCGTCCTTTCGTGCATCTCCCTTTTCCACGCCGGGCCCGCGTGTAAATCCCCACGGTAGCATGCCGTTCGTTCCTCCTCGCCGCTTCTCGACGTTCTACTTTTCCGCGCGCGAATCTCACGGGAACGTAAAACGCGCCTTTATTTTTACGTCGGATTTAACCGTGGTTTCACGCGGATCTTCGAAACGATCTCGTCCCCCAGTGCGGCCCGTGTGTCAATAACGTCAGCTCGTAGTCGCGCTGAAGATCGGCTGCAACGTTCCTCGTCACTTTCAACCCATTAGCGCCCGGTGTGCTAGCTGAGGGCTGAGGGACAATTTGTCTATGAGACCGAGAGTCATTTCACATAATTTTCTGATCTTTGTGCCTTCTGGATTCTTCTAAATTAAAGACGGGAAAGCGTTGTGAAGTGGAAAAGTAGAGATTTTAAGCAATATTCCTGAAATGTGTGTTCCAGAAAGACAACAAATGTCAGGTCAGCCAATTTCATTATCTCTTCTAAAAGAGTAGGATGATAATTCTCGAAATGTTCTCTGTTCTTGAAAGATTTCCAATTCTTGGCCTTAAATATCTTGGCGAAGATTAAATAAAGTCTTTCGACGGATGAGGTTCGGTTAAAACTGACAAGAAAAGATGTTTCATTACCATTTGACGTCGCGTAATCGGCGAAATGACGGGAATCCTCGAGGGAGGGGAATTCTTAAACGAAGTCGCGCAAACGACGGCTCGTTGTCGTCCATCGAAGTCCTCCACTCGAGCTTTCAGACAGGGTTTTCTTTAGGTTGAATCGCGGCGAAGGCGCAACCATGCTGTGTGTTTGATAAAAGGCGCAACGCGATTTTCAAAGGTCTCTCGTCCCGTGTCGCCTAGATAGACCGTGGAATTGGTGTGTACGCGGCTCTTTACTACCTTTATGGTTTGCTCTCTCTGAGTCGTCGTCGTCGTTGTCGTGGGCCATTCTTCTTACTCTTGTCACTCTTGTCCCCCTGCCGCGTTACCCTTCGCGACTTTCCTTTCTTCTCGTTGCCTGATTCTAAGTAAGAGACGCTCTTTCTGCTCTCCTCGCGGAAACAGGCTTTTCGTTTCGCGGATTTAATACAACGTTACGGACACTATCGGGTCCCCCATTAAGCTGCAATTTCATTTTGCATAAATCGCAAGTCATAAATATTCATTCATTTGCGGCGAAAATGATGCTCGCGAAAAGTTCGCACGGCTAGAATAGCCTAGACTGGCAAATTTCGCGCCGATTGCATCGCACCGAGGTGTTTTGGTAGCGAAGGAAGCGAGGAGAGAAAACACGAGGAAGAACTGAGCTTTTACAAAAGGAACGGATTATTCTCGAAGGAGATATGAGAATGCGCCAGAGGGAGAGAAAGTGACACACGATGGAGATAACGGTCGAGTTTGAAAGCAAGTGCATGTCGGGGATGTTAAAACTCGAAAACAAAAGGAAGAATTGTTTTGTGATATTTATGGCGACAGAGAGAAAGAGGTAAAGACGCAAGAAGCAAGAAGTGTGAGAATTGCACTGTGAAATGTACATCTCTTTCCTCGTGTTTTACAAATTATCGGTCTGCGTGAATCGTGCAGTTCTCCACCAAGTAATAAGTAATGGAACGATATTGCTAAATCCGCGCGCGATTCAATTACAGAGAGGTTCCTCTTAACGAGACGCCGGGCTTACAGCCACAATTCGACCTACGTGATTCAGAATTCGAGCATTTAATTTCGGCCCGAGGTCTTCCGGTCGATTGCGGTGCAAAACCCTGAAAAAAATCGCCAGATAAGCGGCCATTTCTAGGAACGACGGTTATCGCCGGTGGATCTCGGTCGGCGGAACAACTTTCACGGCGGGCGGGTTTGTGTGTTCGGTCCGGATAGCGATGTTCCAATCTGATCGAGCCTGTGTTACATGGGAGGACCGGCAAAAACCGTGATTACACCCACTATCGCGGCCAAACTCAGTTGAATCCAGTTTTCCGTATTCTTTTTGGCGTGCTTAAGCAGGATACGGTTTTGTTTTCCCGTGAGACAACATCGGCATACCGCGATATACCAGCGAAATAAATGTACTATCTATAAATATAAATATATTGGATATTTGTACCGCGCGTTTCCTCCTTGCTCACCCCTCCTTATCCTCCCTGTATCTACTTCATCTCTCGTTTCCTCGTCAGGATTTCAGCGTAGTTAAGCAATTTTAGGTTGTAATTGGAGTTCAATAGTTTGGATTCATTAGCGCTGAAGCGGCATTATCTCAAGATCTAATTCGTGATACTTCGAGTTGAGAGGCAGCCTATTACTTTCGAGGACTTCTAAAGAATTCTCCTCTTCGCTCGGTCTCGTCTACGTCGCTTTTCGACAATCTGAAGGACTTTGTCGTACACACGTGCTGCAGCTAAACGATCCTTATCGCATTAAATTGTCAGAATTGAATTCTGCGGCCGCCGCGTACAATCTCACAGACTCTTTTACGGGTAAAACCGTTTCCTCGTAAAAGGAATTGAGGAATATCTATTCGCAGGAATGCCTCCATCAGACATATGAGCAATGTACACACCACTGAGCGATATTAATCCTTAACGTCGACTATAGTCGTTATCCGTGAAATAATCGATTGACTAAATCGAAATTCAAACAAATATTGTTTGCACGTAAATTTTACTTTGTTTTCGTACTTGAAAAGTCTTCGGTATAACGAGTTTAAACAATGTAAATAAATATTTTATTGCTCAACAGTTATATTGCCACACTTTAGTCATTCGGCCGATGCAAGAGTATTATATTCATGCGTATTGAAAGGACGCTTTAAATTTTGCGTATTTCATAAATTCTTTATGCGCGAATCCAACAACTGGTGATCAATCTGCGTGACGCTTCATCTACGATATGGAGCTTGAGAGAACATTAAATCGATAAAGTCGATAACTCGAGTGCGTACACTCGAACGAGGGTAAGACCGCGAATCAAACGTAAAATGTTGCTGCGTCCAATTACAAGTTCCTACAAAGGACGTTTACGTAAAATAATCGCATTAATGTTCAACAGACCGGACTAATTACCTTTCCTCTAAGCAATGGAACGCATAATTCTCCCGGAAACGACAGCGGCCAGATTGGAAACTCCTTGCAACCCGCTCGCTCGCTCGCTCGTCTGCTGAAACGATTCAGCACGTGGTACCCGCCAAGGCAAGCGGAGTGGATTAGTTTTGCAAATACACAAATACGCGCGTTGGCAGCGCAGTGCGCGTGTTTCGCGGTCGTTACGCCTAATTTAGCCAACACTTCTGTCTGCCGCTGGCAGAACGGAAGTCAATGGCCCGAAAGTCAACCGAATCAGAGTAATTCGCGGGGAAATTCGCGAGGTTCGTGCCGTTGCGTGACAAGATGCGGCACAAGATTGGCATTATACAACACGTTTATCATACGCACATGTATCGGTTAATGATGTTTGGATGTTACGACAATGTCATCGATTTAATTTAATTAATTTTTCCGTCAGCGATGTTGCATTATGATGTTACCGCAACAGAGGAAAAACGAAAAACTCTGGCTTACAAATTTTTTCCATTTTGTTGATTAATTTGTCTCGATCAGTTCATTGAATTTCGTAGGCGATTTAGACAAAGTGCTCCGACGAGACCATCGAGTACGTTTTGTCAGGCGATCAATCCTCAGCTCACATCCGAGAATTACGGATATCTCGTATCGCGGCGGACACTTTAGGGTGGAGTGTATATCGCATTAAGTCTAACTTCCAATTATAATCCATATCAATCACTTGGGTCGATTACCGGTGCAGAAGTGGCCCGCGCCTTGTTCCGTGCCGCCATCGAGGCCGGCCCTTCGTCTTGGACGGAATGAAGGTATTTCCCATACGTGTCACGCTCATTACGCCATAATTAATGTCGCCGTTAATTGCGGTTGGTACGGCGAGTACCAGTGTTGCTCTATTACTAGCGTTCAAAACGCTGGGAATTCGTTTAATTATTTTGTCTTGTTATTTCGCGAATGTTTCATTTAATTATCGTATTATTACTGCGAGCGCTCTTGATTTGTAATCACCGCGTTATTACTGCGTTATTTGGCGAAACGGTCTATTTTTCATTACGGCGCGATTATTCCACGTGCAATTATTTAAGTGTCTAATTACTGATGTTTCGCAGCGTCCATTTTCCAGCGAAATGGCCAGGTACGTTTGATCGATCATCCGCACGCAGTAAATAATTTGGTATTATTCCCTGCTCTGCTTTCAACCCGGAGCGGCACCGAGAGACTCAGCTTCAAGACGTCGAATCGACTTAACGAGATCCAATCAATATCGGGCGCGTGTAGCGAATGGCAAAGTCTCCCCATAATAATCTCGAAATCCGTAAAGCGAAAACTGCGAAAAACAGCACGGCGCGTACGCGTATCGAGTTTTTTCCCCCGCGTAAAATTCAGTTCCATTGAGTCGTAAGCTCTGGCGAAATGAGCGATTCGCCGATATTGCGTGGCGTGCGTGACGAAGCGGATCGTCACACGTGACTTGGATTTACGGATGGTGGTGCTCTTATCCTGTTTCTCCGCTTTTCTGGCTACAGGTCCAGATTTGAGGAAACGCCGGCTGGTCGCCGAGAAAGAGAACGGGGAAAGAGCGAGCGGGAAAGAAAAACGAGACAAAGAGACGCCATTCAACGTGAAAGAAAGAAGGAGAGCTTGTTGTAACAGCAGGCACTGACTTTATCGGGCTTTCGAGTTTATATATTTTTCTTTTACAAGGGGTTGCCGCCCCCGCATTTTCACGCTCTCGAACCCGTATCCAACCCTCTCTTCTCGTGTTCTCACCCTCGACGAGTCTCTCTGTTTCTCTTCCTCTGCCTTCCTCCCTCTTTCTTCTCTTCCACCACCGACACTTCCATTCACTGGCAGCCGCCCCATTTCGTGCACCGCGCATTCATTTCAAGCCCCACCCCCGTCGAGTCCCTCTCACACCCTACCTATCGCATACCCCTATTTCGCACTTAGAAACCAACCTCTCCCGACCATTCTCCATCGGTTATTTATTTGCGATGGTTCGTGCTTTTTTTTTAACCACTGGGCGCTATCGTGTCGGTATCCTTTGTTCGTGTCCCTCGGCCACCGCGAGCCACACGTGCGATTCTTACCACCCCTTCAGCGCAGGTTGAAAAGCGAAGAGGTGTACAAAATGCTACCTGCGACTAAATACATCGTAAGGATGGGAAAAATAAAGATTTCCATTCTTTCGTGGCACCCCTCCGGTAATCGAGCAATGAGGCCGTCAAACTTTCAGTTAAAGTGTTACAAGTGCTTTTTTTCTTCTTTTTTTTTAATATACTTTCGAACGATGTTCAATAATGCAGCTTTCCAGGCCTGATGGTGGTTTTATCGAACCCGCTCATGAGCTCCGCTCAATTAGCTTCCCTTCGATGCAGCGACAAAAGCGTAACGATGCGTGTCCATCCCCGCCGCACTTTATGCCTCGATTTTTGCACTTCTATTTTCTCTTTTAATCTTTTTATTCGTCCACGTTTCGTTTCAAGTGACATTTTTCCAGAATATAAAAACTCGAAGCATATCTTTTTTAGAGGAAGAGAAATTTCTTGGCAGGAAATTCTCAGTCGCGAGCGGAATTTTCTGCACGATGAAATCGAAGATACAATCGTTACACCGTATAACAAACGGTTTAGCATCGTTATCTAACTACGCGAATCCACGTTAGTCTTAAAGGGCCGATTAGCTGCCTACAACTAATTACGAAAATCACCCCTTCGCTTTTGCATGGTGAACAGGAGCGCTGGACACGCGCGCAGACAAGCGCAGGCACGCTCTCTCGAGCCGGTAACAACAGGAAGATTAATCGCTTTAATTTCCGAGACATGATTAATCATAATTAACAGCTTGCGTTGGTAGCAGCCCAGCGACGAGGTGCGCCGAAAACGGGGAACGAGATGAGGCGAAGAGGAGGATTTGTTATTATACGAAGCATTACGCAAGACTGTGACAGATAATATCGAAATATACATGAAGATTGAAGATAGGACCCAAATCCGAATGTAATACTAAAATAAACAGGATAAAGCTGTTAGCTTCTGCTGCGGTAAGTATTTTAACTAATATTTATGCATGTCTCTTATTGTTAGATGTTTTCTATTTCTCTTATTTATTTTTTGGTAATCTAGAAATTTTTGTAAAATTTAGGTAAATCTAAAATATTTTAATCCTTTTTAATATTCTTCTTAAATTTTTTAATAAGTTTTTGGTCTCTAACATTGAATGTCTTTAGCTAATTAGGTCGTATATTAAAATTCTGTTAAAGCTGAAGCTAAAAATATGTAGAATTCTAAAGTGTATTATTGTTTATCCTGTTTTTCATTCTTTATTTTTAAATATATAACACATTTTGAATCGTTAAAAAAATCACTTTAGAAAAATTATATTTTAATGCATCGAGGAGTCTTACGTTGCCGCACGCAACGAAATCTTTAGGTACTCTCGTATACAATAGAACATCGTGTAAAAGTTACGCGAAGCCCCAACGGCTCTACACCCGCGAATCCTCGAACGCAATGGCAGACTTACGTTTAAATATTCAAGTCTAAAGATGTAAAATTATGCCGCGGAGAACGTGAACTGTACCCAAAAGCGGAGTAAGACTTAAGACATTGACTAGGACGAGGAGCAACTTTGAAAATTTCGTATTCCCGTAGAGTCTTAGTGTATATCCACCCCCTTTTAGGGAGAAGTGCACGACAAGTTGAACGCAGAGTATCTTGTCTGTTTGCTTCAATAATGCCGTATTAACATATGGAAACGAAGTAATGCACCGCACAGGATAATTCAAGGGAAATCTACCAAACATTATCTACAAGTATCTTAACAAATACAAAGCTAACAATTTCTTACTGAAAATTTGGCAAAATACCAATTAATTCCTTATTTTCCCGATCGTTATTATTTAATTTCTTGACAGTAAAATTACGTAAGCTAACAATAAAGTCCATTTGAAGCTTGATCAAGAATAAAATCCCAATGAGATCTCTATTTTCTTCCAAAAGTTGTTTAGAATAATTTCTTCTGAATTATTTATAATTAAAAAGTTGTAAATATTTCGAAATTTGTGAAAAGAGAAAAACTATCTTAGATTAAGTTTGTGAATACGATCTTTCTATCGCCAGCAATGACACAAAGGAGCGCGATGAGTAGCCGTTAACCATCAGAGTTGCTTATAGTAATAACTAAGAGAAGATAAACGAGAGAGGGGGAGGATGCGAGAATACAGGAAAAGGGAGAATGGTATAATCCGACAGAAAAGAGGTCAAGAAAGTCGATTAGTTAGAATGAATAATACGCCCGACGCATGCGGCGAACAGTTTTAGCTCCGCGACGCTTCATTTAGCACCCCCAAAAGCGCTCCGCGTCCCCTTCTGCGTTCCCCACACCTCTCCGAGAAAGTAGTGTTTTTCGCAAATTAAGAGATTCGCAATAAAGGCCTTAATGGCGGCCATAAGATTACCAGCTGAAATTACATTGCCACTTAAACGCGATTATTTATCGCCTAATTTACTATTACTGCCGACAAGACGCCCTCTTGTACTTTGGTACACCGACCCGTTATGGTTGTAATTAATTCTTTTCCTCAACCGTTTTCTGCTCACCACCATCTCAATTATCCATGCAATGGACGCGACTGAGGTTTAAAACTGCGAGAGAAAACGAGTACGAAATTTCATGGTACCGATTAGCTCTTGACAATTCGCACAAAGAAAAATATACGGGTACGTATTAACCAATCCGATCATCTCCCGCAAACATAACGTAAAATTTTTAAAAATTACTTTATTCGGAGTACTGAATCAAAAATTTGAGGCTTTCGCGCTGTTTGTTGTTACAAGCTGATTTGGCTTCCGAGTTGCAGTTGTTTCAGGGATCAGATTTGGTTTCAAGAATCAACATGGCAAAACATTGGCATCTCCAATCCGAGAATCAATCGAATCAAATTTTAATTCGGTGTATTTGAAAAATATAGTTGTTCTACCAGATCGTTGATATCAGCCATGTGCAATCGTATCAGCTACGTGCGAAGTCACGATTTGAAGCGGTAGGAGAAGAATCGGCAGTTACGTAATAAAAGCGTAGAAATCTCAACGCCCGGTTGAGATGTCGAGGATCGGGATCAGCGTTATATGAAGTCCCTTAAGCCTAGCCGGCGAGTCTACGGGGTCGTTGCTGCTCGATCGAAAGTATTTCTCATTTGGCCTTTCAGACTGCTCTCAGGATTACCCCTCTACTGGTCCCCGTTCCCGGTAGCACACGTCTACCAAAGACATCAATAACGCCGGCTCCAAAGTTTCGCTCCGCGCTTCAAAGTGTTTCTCTTGCCTTCTTCCCCGCCGCTTCCCGCTTCCTTCTTCTTATATTTTTTATAGCTCACGTCCGATGGCCCGAGAAGCAATGAACTTTGCTCAGAAAATGACAAACGAGCGGTCGCAAGAAGCGGCGAGAAGCCGCTGGGGTACGATGACCGGAAGTGAAGCGCAAGCCGCCGACGGAAATCCGACGTCTTCGTTTTCGGATTCACTGGGGTTTTCCATAACGCTTTCGCTGCAGGGGCGGTCAAATAGCAGTTACAGAGTACGACAATGTAGATCGCTAGCGTTATGTATTTGATCACTAGAATCTTTACTTACATTCTCCATTGTCTTAATTCGTTATATTGAAAATATAACTTTTTAAGCATGGAAACAACAAATAGAATTTTTTTGCAAGAAAAGGATATTTATTTAAAGTTATATTTAGTCAACAGATTATTTCATGGATGACGGCTATGGTAATCGGCGTTACCATAGAGCGGAAGGGTCAATATCCCACCTCGTATTAACTGATTTCTTTACCGAGCTTTGTGTGCAATGTATCTCTCCCGTTCTTTCAGAAAGATATGAATTTTGGATGTGGGAAATGCGGGTGGAGAGAAAAATAAACTCTTCAGTTGTTTGACTTTACATACATTGATCTAGCAGCAGTATATACCAGAGCTTTTACGCGATTAAAAATCCCTCTCGTGGGGTGAAATTCGATCTCGCGGACTGCTCGACGGTCTCTGAAGAAGAGAGAGCCGCGGCTCAAGCTTCGCGTTTACCCACGCAAACGCGGGACGCAAAGGCGGCAGGTCACGAGACGGCGGAGCGGGAAGAGAATGCCGGCAAAACCGAAATATCCGGTGCCCAACAAGGGGGAAGGCGAATAACGGGGGTCGGCCGCACGAAAAGGGAAACGAAGAATCTGGAGGGCGGTTAAAGGCACTGCATCAAGTAGATCAAACGTTTTCTGCCGGTTGCCCGGCGTGCGGGTGCATGCGCGGGCAACCACCGAGATCCTCAATGAAAAAAATCTCTTAACCAAATGACGTGAAAGGAAGAGGTGAACGAGGCGCCGAAAGGAGCGGCAGGGAAAAGGGGCGGTGGACAGGAAGAAAACCTCTCTGAAATTTTAAGCTCCTTCAAAAAGAGCGGCCGGTGCCTCGGGGGAGGGGGCGAATAAAAAGTTCTGCAAATTTGAGTGGTGGTTTTAACGCCGATGTACGAACCACCGTGGCTGACCGCCGATAAAACCGCTCCTCCCCGATCCGCCACTCCAGTCGCGTCAATGCCGAAGGCGATCGCCCGCTGCGATCGATTGTAATTAAATGGAAACGCTTTTACCCCCGGCTCGATGGGCTCGTTACGCTTATCGCTCCATTTCCCTCTCCTCTTTTTCCCTCTTATCACGAAATAATATTTTAATTATTATCGCAGCAATGCGCGGATTTAGCTGCGACGAAGCGCTTCATCGCAGCAACGATTCCTTGATGCCAAACTTGAGTTCTAATGTTACTTACCAAGAGTACCAAGCACTTCGGAAACTGGACGCAACCCTTCGGAAACTTGTTATGCTTTTCAAGGACCCTTCATTTTTCAAAAGCTGTAAACTGCAACCGACGTTGAGCGAAGCAATATAGTAGAACATCTTGCAGTAATCACGGAAGAATGACTTGCGAGGATGGTCCTAGTGAAAAATGGTACGCACAGCATACCGGCGCACAGGCAATCGATGTATAGAGTAGATTGCAGCAATCGCGATACATCTGAGGAAGATATAATTTTCCCTGAATAGATAAAGACTTATAAATCAATTACGTTGATAATAAAGGTTTTCTCGTCAGCAAAGTCGAATGTCGAAAATTGAAGTGCCGAAAGAAATCCTTTAGTTTATTCTAACTTATTTTTCAAGAAAATCCTTTCGATTCGTTTCGTGATTGCCGAACCGCTCTCTGAATCGCTTGATCAAAAAGATACAATTATCCGGTACGATACATTTTTGCGCGGATCAACAGAAGCGACAGATAGTTTGCGCATTCAAATTTGCGTAACAAAGTTGTGTTTATCATGCATAGCAGACTGCATAGCGTCGTGCTACGTGTACCATCATGTTTTACATCTTTTTATTTACCATCGCGTGACGTTGTTTTCTTTAAACGCAGACTGCACCCATAGTGCGTGCGATAGTATGTGCAGTTATTACATCGATGCCGTGTAACCGCCACGAGCAGCATATCAAAACGCAGTGGACCAATATGGATCTGGAAACATATCCAAATATATTCTTCGTCGATCGGTAAACTCGCTACGCGATACATGCACATATGCTCACGTTTGTTGATACATTATTTTAGTTGATACTAATGAAAAAATTCCCTCGTGAGAGAATCTCTGCCCGGGATTAAATTAATTTAGAGACTCCACCCTCTCGAAACCGATTTATTTAAATTAAATTTTATCGGACAGGCGACACTCGCGCTACCAGAATGAGAGTTGGACAATTTCGTTTGTATACATTTAATTTACGTATAATGCAAAATCTAATTAGTTGCATAATTTTTCCGGTGACTCCGTCAGTGTTGCACGTACCTCGGCATCGGTAACAAGTACCCAAGGTCCAGCGGGTTCGTGTTTCCGGCAAGTAGTAATACCGCAAATGCGGTCAGCCGCTAGTCCAGATTCTGATGGAAATCGTCGGCCGCAAATCCAGATTTCCACGAGAATCGCGAAACACGTCCGACATTCTCGACGAGAAATCACAGAATTTACGCAGCCGCCACCGACGTCGTTTACCTTAAATTAAAAGCTTAATTAACTGGCTACTGCCAAGTGGCAATCAATAATGACCGACAAAATTATATCCGCAATAAGCCATTTCCTCATTAACTGGCGCGCAAAAGTGCAAATAATGTGGGAACGTCGACGATGAGCGAGAAAAAGATTTTTAAGACAGAATGATCAGAAGAACAAACAAAATCAGCATTTGCAAAAATATCACGTTATCCAATTATCGAGATAATTGTCGAGCATCTCTCCCGTTACATGAAATTTCTGGAAAAGTTTTCGATAGCAACCACAGACGAATATATTTGCATAATTCAACACGGGCTAAATGTTATCGCGTGTCTGGCACAATAATAAAAACCCGCAATCGCTGCAACGTGTTGAAACGATACTGTAATTGTCACGCACAATTTCAATCAAAATAACACCAATACTATCGTTATCGTATACGTGTAAACGAATAAATATCCATTGCAAAAGTGTGACTCGCGCGACCAACCGATGCACGACCTAATGACGTCAATCGATCTGTCGACATCTCTGTTATTTTCAAGAGAGATGGCAGTGACCAGCTTTACGTCATAATACCGCTAGCCTCGGAATAACTTCATTCATATCTGTGCGTTTCTTTTTTTCCCACTTTATCAAGACCCCCTGGATGCGTCTGAATTAAAAGTCGAGAGATAAACGCACGCGTTATCGTCGGGCGATTGCAGCAACGTGAAAGTACGATATGTACAAAGTGTCCGCTTTCTACTATTTCAATTCAGGAAATCAATCAATTAGGAAATTTGATAGCGATAGTTTCTTGATATCGACACAGGAACATCCAGACACTGATCATTTTTAATAGAGTAACGATTGAAAGTAATGGAGACTTTTTTACAGATTAAAACTTTAAGAAGATAAAAGCGAATGGAGCAGAATCGTACTTTTTGTTTTAAAAACAGGGAAACGATACTCGAACAGGTAAAACAAAAGACTTAGCCAAACGAGAATGTAATCTAGAAAATGCGATGCGGATCCTGCTTGTTGTATTCGATAGCGATAACGATTACAGTACCGATTACAGTACCTTTTATCGCCGGGGGCGCCCAGATTCTTCGGGCGATAAATTATGTATGAGTGCTGTCGCGAAGCTGCCGGGCGAAGGGTAAAGGACAAAGGGCGACGGGTAGTAGACACGATGCCGTAATACATATTTATTCATTCATCGGACGCATACTCTTTTACATAATGCAGCCTGCGCGCGTTTCGCCGATCGCGTCGACGTCGTTTGAAATATCAGCAGCAATTTTCCGCTCGCAGAAAAAAAGAAGGAAGAGGGAAACAGAAAGAAGGGAAATACGATGCGCTCGCATATCGTGGAAAATGCAGAAATAACTAAACACGGAGAATCGCGGAGACCCATTTACAGGGAATGACGCTACTAAAGAGACGCATAATTATCATAGTTGCGCAGTTATGGCGAGCGTCGAATTGTTAAAATGTTGAGCCGAGGAATTTCGACGGACTCAAAACCAGCCAGTGAATTTAGGAAATTTAAGCAGTACGGACACACACACACGCACACATACGTACGAAAAGAACTCGCTAGAATTAATCGCCACCGACTAAAATAGCTGAGCTGCGTGACATAGTTGGACCTATCTCATTCTCTCGTTTGCTCACTCTCTTCTTCTCTCCCTCACGGGAATATAAAAGTAGATATTTGTGAGAGAGCGTACGTTTTATAATTTACATTATACCTTTGTGACGTACGTTGCGCGTTAACGTGTTCTGCGTTTTAATGACTCGTGCTCGATTTTAATTCTGGAATTGATCATTTCTCTTATTATTTTTTAAAACTCTATTACTCGGCACTTTATTTTAAACTGAAGCTCATTGATAGCTGCTCAGAACACAAAAATATTGTATATATATATATAATTTTTTATATACTTTGTGCATATTTAACAACATGATATAAAATTTTAACAAATGAATAATCTTCTAGATGATTACAGAGCCACATAATCTCACAGTATAATGTACATATATCCATAAAACACATAACAATATAATCTATCTCTCTCTTAAAATAATATCACAATTATGAACAAGTTTAATATTAAAGACACAATTCACTCAGTCGAGGCATGCTTTTACTCATATCGAAGATACCAAGAATGTTCTCTATTGCAACGTTGGGCACTTCCTTCGGCATACCACAATTGATTTGCCAACAAATTGAAATTTTGACAGCAAGATAACAACAACCGCGCGTTCGCGCATACCGGCACTTCAGTTGCGACTAAGACCAACTATTTGATCAATGGTTGCACGTCGAGAAAGTTCAAGCTCAGCTTATAATATCACAGAAAGTATGCGTCCTATGCGCCAACCCTTGCGGTTGACTAAACTCTACTCGGACATCGTAAGGGGGTTGAAAGTCGTTCGGTATCTCGCGTTTATCAAAGTTCGTTAATGAACGATATAGGTCGCCATTTTGAAACGATTTGCAAAATGTTGACAAAGTTGCAATATTTTTGTCAACTGTATTCTTTTATATTAACAAATTTTCTCCAGATTTTTCAGATTCAGTTACTCTGCTCGTCTTAAACAATGTCAAACTTTCTATACGGTATATTTTTATATCTATTATCATATAAATAATTTTCTCTCTCTCTTTCTATAGAACAAAATTTAAAATTTATTATATTTATCTCAGGAACAATTTTTTTATATTCGTATTTTATCTTTAATAATATATGTACAAAAGACACTTTTACCTCTTTAGATCAGACGAATCTCACAATGTGAAATGTGTCCATCAAATTTCGCGATATAATCGCGTACGAGGATATAATCAAATAACAAGTTTAGTGTTTAATATCTACTATACGAGCCATACGCGTTATAATGGTTACGACACGATGGATCGGATATAATACGTCCGGCACGTTAGTACGCTCTCAGTCATACTTCATGCTCTTAATATAGTTCTAACGCGATATTACTTCGTCGAGGCGCGTTTCTTCTTCCAGACCCGAAAATTGCCAATAATATTATATATAAATCGTTTTAATGTCTTATACATTATTTGGTTTAACGCTCCGCAAAATGCATCTCTTAATCATGATGTTCGATATTAATTTGTATAGTCATACATGATCAATAGTAATTGTTATCAAATTTATGTATGAAGTATTACAACAATAATGATCTGAAGAATTTATAAATTATGTTAAAAATAATATAAAATTAACACAAATTGATAGAAACAAAGAGTTTCGAATAAAGAGTTAATCGCAAATTATAATATATCTTTACATAGTAATTTATATATTAATAAAAAATTAATATTTATTACGAGTATTAAGAATATTTCTAATTTGAATACCGATGAAAGCAATGCTGTAATACGTACATTAAAAAACTCCATTGCAGATGATCGTGCACACATTTTCCAATTAATTCTAAGACAGAACACAACACTCGATGCAATGAAAAATGCATGAATAAACAATTTGCCCACATATACCTACATAAATACTCAATCATACGTAGTTTCGGCAGAACATCCGGTGCATACGTGCTAAGGTGCGTGGCGCTACCTCTGAATCATCACCGAAATCTCCTCCAAACGATGCGCTTCTCCGATTCTCCACAGGTAACCTCCATGCCCCGCCTGGCGGTTTTCCAAGCGGTGCCATCGCGACGTTGTGACAGTCAATATGAGTTCGACAGAATCGTCGACCCGGCGCGACGAACGGCCACTTTTCCGCGCGATTTTTACGATCGGAGGGAAGTTGAACCGGTTGAACCGGTCTAATCGCTCGCCTTTCACTTGAGGTCTCGCAACGCGGAATTCCTATCGCGTGTTATCGCGCGTATCGACCCCCTGCGGATCGTCTTTCGTGATGGCTGTTTATCTAAACAACGCGGTCCTATTATCGCGGACGTGCGTGTCGGGGATTGCACAAGCCTCCTGCTATGGCTCGAACCGCTCGTCGGCGTGCGTAACTCTCATTCGACCACGGCACACGCTACCACGTGCTTCAGAACACCGAGCGAGTCCGATGAAGCGGCAAGAGCAGCAGCAAGCCATGTTCTCCTGGAGGAACATCTTCTCCGTCGTCTCGCAGAGATTCGCGAGGAAGCTGCACTTGTCGAAGACTCGGTGAGTGTGCAACTGCTGTTTCTTTTTGTTTTAGATTATTTTAGAAGGTTTTTATGTATATAAATGTTTAATTTCGAACTGCATTGTTACAGGCAAGAAGCAGTGATAATAGACGGGAAGAAAATAGCGGAGGAGATTCAGGATGAATTGAAGGCCGTCGTGTATACGTGCATAAGTGCTGGAAAGAAGAGGCCAAAGTTGGTGGCAATACTAGTAGGCAATCATCCGTCTAGCAAGGCCTACATCGGCAGGAAAATGCAAGCGGCGAAAGCGATAGGTAAGCCTCGTGTCTTATCTTCGGTTTAAGCGCTCCTACCCTCAAAGTAACACGCTAACTTGGACATTGTGCTTGTTAACAATTAGGAATCGAGAGTTATACCATCCATCTGGGAGAAAGCATATCGCAAGCGGAGCTGCTCAAGGAAATCGACACTTTGAACAAGGATCCTTCGGTCGACGGTGTTCTGGTTCAGTTACCATTGCCAAAGGGGATGAACGAGAGGGAAGTGTGTCAGGCGATAACCCCCAAAAAAGACGTCGATGGTTTTCATCTGCAGAATCTCGGGAATCTGACGCTGGACAATAGCAGTATCGTGCCAGCCACTGCCCTGGCTGTCAAAGAATTGGTCCTCAGGAGCAAGATCGAGACTTTCGGCAAGAACGCCGTGGTCGTGGGTAGATCGAAACATGTTGGACTGCCTATCGCGCTATTGCTTCACGCTGATGGCAAAGGTGATGGTCTTATCTCAATTCGGTAACGAAATTTCGTCGCGCTTATCAGCAGTTAGTCAACGGATTTACATATTCCGGCATTCCATATCTCTTTTAAGTCTCGTCACTATCTGCGTTCTTTAAATTTCTATAATTTTTATTGCATAATTTAATCTTTTATCCTTTTCTACAAGTTACGCCTTATCTTCTCTGATAGCCTATTTCTGTCACTACTTTGCCAGATCTTAATGCGTAACTGCTATCGACTAACATGAATTTTACCGAACTTTAATAATTAATAATAATTAAATAATTAATAATTATATATACTTCATTTACAACTTTTGTTTTTCGACTGCATCTTCAATATTCAAGCTTCCTCTTCAAGCTAATCATCTATGCTTTACGTTTAGGCGAAACGGGCGCGCTCGACATGACGACGACGATCTGCCATCGTCACACACCTCACACGGAGCTGGAAAAGTTCACGAAATTGGCGGATCTGGTCGTCGTAGCCGCCGGGGTTCCCGGCCTCATCACCAAGGAGATGATAAAACCCGGCGCTTGCGTGATCGACGTGGGAATCACCAGAGTAAAGACGGCCGACGGCAAGTATCGTCTGGTGGGTGACGTGGATTATGACAACGTAAAGGAGGTCGCCGGACACATCACGCCGGTACCTGGCGGCGTGGGCCCCATGACGGTCGCGATGCTGATGAAGAACACGGTCACCGCTGCCATGAGCAACCAGGAAGACGTGAAGCAGTCTGATCAGTTAGAAGAAGATAGCAAAGCATTTGTCTATTGATACCAGCGGCCTGATCGATCCGATAGGAAAATTTCTGCACGATAGATGTTTTCGTGTACTTGCACGCGAAGAAAGTATTATTCCGAGAAAGTTGTACAAAGCCGTTTTCATTAATTTATGTAGCATTCAGAACATATTTTAGAATATTGCGTAACAACTGGCCATGTGAATAATTAGCAATTTGATATGAAGGTATCGGAGACAACATTATTAGGACAAAATTATCAGGTGTTCCTCTGGAGAGAGAGATGCGCTTTATTACGGTTTTTCTCTATCTGAAATGAGAACTGCTTGAACTGCTTATGCTTTGTGCTTGAAAAGGATTTTACTTATCTTTCCATTAAGATAAAGGAAACAAAAACAAGCGGCGAAGGACGTGCTTTAGCGATAAATATTGATTCGTTCTAAAGCTATTCATTTTTAGTGTTCTGTTTTGTACGATACATGAGATGAATTGTCACTTGTAACGTCTCCTGACGTTTGACTTGTTGCTACACAGCAATTTTAATGTAGAATATTTAGCTTGCATAAATTTCGATATTCATTGAGTTATTAATAATTTCAGTTCAATCAAGTTATAAATGATAGAACTTGATAGCTTCACAAAAATTATGATTTTTTTCTGATTTTGTGTACTATTGAAGTTATATTAGCAATCTTTAAGAAAAACCAATTGTTTACGAGATTTTATGTATCACACTGACTTTTAAATTCGAAACTTTAGTTAACTTAAAATTCGTGGAAGATGATTTTTGTCACAAGTGCCTCTTCTTAACATTGTTAATAATAAAAATAAATATATCTTATATAAAAATAAATACTTATATCTTATTTAATTATTGTAATACAGGAATATTACTTTTCCCATAAACCCATACACGCACAAAAAAGTATACATCTGTCGAGCCGTGCACGCGATATGCACATGTACGTATCTTCATGGATCTCGTTTCGATTGCATAATCGTCATTCCGAATCTCAGAAACTATAAACTTATCAATTACGATAAACCTCTTCGTAATATATAATTTTTATTTTCCATACTAAACATTTCTCGGCTTAGTATTATTGCTTACGAGTATTAAATCACATTTTTCCAATTCTCAGTAAAAAAATCTCGGGAACTCTGCAAGTGAGGTTAGTTTAGCAAAGTGGCATGCAACGACTGTACGAGGAAAAACAAGATAATGTTCTTCACGAATGTCGTCCGTTTATTTAGGAGGAGCGATAAGCTTATTTTGTCGAGCAAAGCTGGTTCAACGATTTATAATTATTCAAAAGTGCTGACATCGAGTTCCGCGAAAATGAGCGGACCCAAAGTCTTGGTTACGAGGCCGGACATACCTGTTGCGGGTTTGCATTTGTTACGTGAACGGTGAGTACGACTCGTTTTTTTATTAATAATAGATATTTTATTATATTATATTTTCTATACATGGATTCTATAAAAATATTTTGTTATTTCCAGATATCAGATTACGTTATGGGATAAACAAGAGCCGATACCACGGTCGGAATTATTATCCAGAATCCGTGGAGCGGATGCTCTGTTTTGCGTACTGACGGATAAGATAGACGACGAGATCCTGGAAGCAGCGGGTCCACAATTAAAAGTCGTAGCATCCATGTCAGTCGGTGTCGATCACCTGGACTTGAACGCCTTGAGGAAACGAGGCGTCAAAGTCGGCTATACTCCAGAGGTTCTCACCGAGGCTACTGCGGAACTGATAGTAGGTCTTTTATTAACCACATCGAGGAATTTACTGCAAGCGAACAGGGCGATTTACAAGTAGGCCGAACGTTAAAATCGTACAAAAAAAAGAAACGTCCGTGATGTCTGCGAGGCATAAACTCAATGCATCATTATTTTGCGTATATATTACAGAGGCGAATGGAAATCCTGGTCTCCCGTATGGATGTGCGGCACAGGGCTGTCAGAGAAAACTGTAGGTATCGTCGGTCTAGGTAGAATTGGGGTCAGAGTAGCGGAGATACTCAAGAGCTTCAACGTTGCCAAGATATTGTACACGAGCAGAACGGTCAAGTCAGAAGCGTCAGAATTGTTGAACGGCGAGAGGGTTGAATTTCACGAATTACTGGAGAACAGCGATTTCGTTGTCGCGACTGTGGCGTTGACGCCCGAAACGAGGCACATGTTCAATGCTCGGGCCTTTGAGAGAATGAAGCGGACGGCTATATTCGTGAACGGCAGTCGCGGAGATGTCGTGGATCAAGACGCGCTGATAAGTGCTTTGAAGAATGGTACAATCGCGGCGGCTGGTCTGGACGTAATGACGCCAGAACCGATACCGTTGGACAGCCAACTTTTACAACTAGATAATTGTGGTAAGTTAATTATTATTTATTAGAATATTCATTAAATAATGTGTGTATAATGATATCGATCTCTTCTCGTCTCTTCAGTGGTCCTACCTCACATAGGAAGTGCTACCAAAGAGACCAGGGACGAAATGGCCAGAATCACAGCGAGAAATATTATGGCCGTCTTAGATGGAACACCGGAGAAGATGCCTGCACAAATTAATTTAACGTAGCTACCTACAAAATTCTTTTTGTCTGTAGAATGTACAGTCACGAAGAATGTTCGATAATCTTATCGTGATGTGATTAGCCAGTGATAAACATATGCGCAATCTATCCTCAACAATTTATAAAATTCTTTTATTACACTTATATAATTTATAAATATATTTTAAGAATAAGTTTAAATTAGGTTTTCTCATAAAGTACTGTGTATAATTTACATAACGTACTAGATGTGATAAATCAACAAATCAATTTGTTACTAAAACCTGGATTTGTACATGCACAGGATGAATCTGTTTTAAAATATTACCGCAATATTTTCAACAGCAACAAAACTTGTTCGTAGACGGTAAAATGCAGAGCCGTAGTCGCGGCGGCTTTTACTTGACTCGGCACTAAACCTTTGAACAGACCTCGCACTCCCTCTTCTCTTACAGTCACCCTCAAACAATCGAGTAATCCATTGCACTGGAAAAACTTGCCGAACCCTACACGTCCGCGTTGGAAGCCCTGTATCTGCAGTCTCTTTCTCGTAAGATCAAACGGGTACACTATCGTTTTTGCTATTAATCCAGCCGCGCTACCAGACAGTATGGAATTATAGACACTAGTTTTTTCAGTACCAGAAGTGTGTTTCCTATAGAAATCGGTAAAGAACGCGTAGAAAGCGAACTGTAGACCAGTGTGCGGTGCAATCTGTAGTAGAGTCGGTAACAGACCGGAAAAGAAGACCCTCGGCGATTCTTGTCGCAGAATCATGCTGAAAAATAGAGAGTACACGCTTGAAAATAAGAGTGCAGTAAAATGCTGTAAATTATATTTTTTATTTAACTTTTCCTTTGATCAATTGAATTAAATTCAATTAAATTTCTATTACTTGCCTACAGGAGTGCAACACGCCATTGTATATTTGACGATTATTTGACTGAGCTACTAATCTAGTCCTTATGGTATCGAAGGGAAATGAAACGATTGTCGCTATACTTCCAGCGCTAGCCCCAGCAATAAAGTGCATTGAATGATTCCATCTCTTCATTCCTGGTTCTCTTTGCATCATTTTCATGCATACGTTGTAGGAGTAAAACTACAAATATGAATAATTAATAATATAATTAAAAGTATTTAAATAATATAAATTGTGTTGGTGCGTTAAATAGATTTCGTCTCTGTACCTGCACCATACCATAGACAATCGAAAGTAATTGTGCGGGTACATGGCCCTTCCACAAAGCAGAGATACCTTCTTCCCTTGGAATTAATACAAAAGCTTGTAGTACTGATTTATATTTGCTGACATCATGCTTTGAAATAGGTTCAACTTGAAGCTGCAACAGACATTATTTAATTGCTGCTTAATTACAGAGAATATACTTGATTTACTTTTATTATGTAATACTTACTTGAAATCTAATTTTTATAACGTCTAAAGGTTGACACAGGAATCTTGTTATAAATCCACCAGCAGCTCCCGCAATTGCGTGATCCAAGGCCGGCTCGCTGGTCTTTTGCGAGTATCCCATAGTTTATCTCATTGTTCTGATAAACAATATATTTGTTTGCGTAATATTTTACACAATATAAATTACTTGCTCATGAAACTTAGAAGCAGAAAGTGTCTATCAACTTGCTAAAGACACATCCAGGTCATAACAGTCTCCACCTGTGGAAATTTTGATAATGAATGCACCTCGTATTCATTATCGTGAACATAACATGAATATTGTACTAATTGTAAAAGTAGAAAACACGTGGGTCAATCGCGGGTTGCCATTCCGCAGGCGTCAAGGCCGTCAAGACGATTGCGGGAACTAAACCATTAAGTTCCAACAAATTCTAACAGATGACACTACGCTCTTGTGCCGCAATTTCAAAAAACTGCCCGTCTCGAATCAGAACAGCGTATTTTGAAAAAAGTCGCACGAGCAGCGGCGAGCAGCGGTGATTCTCGAGAGAGATCTATCATTACTGGAAAAGTACAATATAAACTAAGCAGATTTTACAAGGATGAAGTTGTTGCTGAACATATATTGGTTTTGCATAGCAATTGGGACGACATTGCCAATAAATAAAACTCCCGTTAACACGATACCAGTTGTGCCTAATATAGGTAAGCTTATAGAAAATATATAAATATATGTAATAATATTAATAATTATTATTAAAATAAAAATTATTAAATATTATTAACGCGAGAATTGCCTGAAATTCATCAGAAAGTTCGTAGTCGATCTTGATTATGATAAAAAATGCCGAGTTACAGTTAGAACGTCGAATCAGGATGCATTGCGCCTTCAAGAGTCGCTACAAGATCCGGAAGTGCGTCCCGGTTTATTCGAAGGAGATATAGCCGTAACCAGTGAGGTACGTACACGTTACTCTCTCTCTGCCATATTTTACCAAACGCAAATTATATTTTACATCGTGATTGCATTGACCGGTGGTAATACATGCTTTTTAACCGTTACACAAGTTTATTTTTATTTATTACATGCATATGGGACATTGCGTATATTTTTTTATTTTATATAGAAATTTATTTATTCGACCACAAACTGGTTATACAGTGATGACAAATCACGCAACGTTTCGACCCAACTATTTCGGTCCTTCTCAAGCGTGAAAAAACCCCAAACTTTAGTTTTACATAAAAGTCGCTTTCTAAAAGGAAAGTAAAAAATAAAAATAAAAAATCAATATTAAACTTATAAAGGATACAATTAAATACAGTGTCCAAGTGTAATAAACTTACTGGCAGAAAACAACTTTAAAAGACACTCGGATTAACAAGAGGACGTGTCACACACCACAGCAGATGAAACACAAATGAGAGAGAGAAGCCAGTCAACAAGCAAAACAAAGTCAAATCTCGAAAACAGTCATCAAACACATTTAAAAATAGAGTCATATATACAAGGAAGATTATCCGTGCTTTTTGAACATTAATAGAATTGTCATTACATTTGATAAAACACATTTCCGCGATTACTTTCCTGATGTAAAACTTTAGTATTACACCAATCAAAATTATGGTTATGACACAGTCTATGATTGCTAACCACCGACTGGCAGCTAAAATCCTTCTTGATATCACAAATATGTTCATTAACTCGTGTCTTTAAGTGGCGCTTAGTTTGCCCTACATAACAACAACTGCATTCCTTACAATCTATTCTGTACACTACATTTGTTTTTTGCAAATTAGTTAAGACGTCTTTACCTCTTTTAATAATGCAATCGAGTTTTTTCGGTATTTTAAAAACAACATTAATGTCGAAGCGTTTCAAACCACGTTTAATATTGTCACTGAAACGGGAAACAAAAGGTATGCAAATGTTATTTTTTCTATTGTTATTTTTTATTTTACCCGTTACATTCCAGTTTATTGGTTTATTTTTCCATAGTATTACAATCACTGGCGCGTCGGTTTACGGTGGGATGTGTTTCCGGATAAACTGTGGGAGAACAAGACCGTCCCTTATATAGTCAGTACTCTGTATAGTAAGTACAGAGCATGTATGCAGACATGATTGATCCTATTTTAACTGAATAATAGAGAAATGAAAATATAAAAGAGTGATATGTAAAAAGATATTTACGTTTCCAGCTGCTAGAGACGCTGCAAAAATATACAAAGCTGTCGCGTACATGAATCGCATGACGTGCATCAAGTTCGTCCCCTGGGACGGTAGAGCCAAGGACTTTCTGCTCATTTGGCCGATAATGTATCCGAAAGGGTAAACACGTTCGCATTAATAAGACAGGGGTATCTCGGTGTGCTCCTATTGCAAGAGGAAAAGATAAAATAAAATTCTGACAATTCTGAATGTAATTTCGTTTGTCCGACGCGACCAATTCAGATGCTGGTCGTTCGTGGGGAAATTTGGCGGAGCTCAGATACTATCGCTGGAACCGCCGGACGAGAAAGGGCCAAATTGCCTGGAAAACGAGGGGAGAGCGATACACGAGTTGATGCACGCGCTTGGCATTTTTCACGAGCACAGTCGGGCCGATAGAGACACGTACATAGACATACATTACGAGAACATTATGCCCGGTACATTCTCATCGCTCTTACATTGTAAACATATTTAATTATATTACAAGATTACAATTAAATTAAGTGTTACATGAATTATACTAGTTCGTTAGTTATAAAAATCCGAAAAATATTTTAGCTTCTTTTATCATCTTTGATGTCTTTATGTATTAACAGGATTTCGATCCAACTTCAACAAGCAATCGCCGGAAAACGCGACGTACAGCTACGAGTACGGATACGACAGCATAATGCACTACGGTAGCTACTTTTTCAGTGTAGATCCCATGAAACCGACGCTGACTCCAAGAACACCCGGCGTGACGATCGGCCAGCGAAGAGCGATGAGCAAAACCGATTGTTTGAAGCTGAACGATCTTTACGGATGTTTGAACTCGACCGAGGAAGCACTAAAGTATCGTAACATTTGTATTACATTTGGTCTGTAAACGTACGACCTGAAGATCATCCTGACAATAGCGATACTTCGGAACAGTCACAAAAGATGGGAGTTGCGGAAACGGAGAAACATAAAATCGAACGTGCAATTGCGTTTTCCAGAATTTATATAATTTATAAAAATCAAAGTTGTATACATTAACATGTAATATTACATAACAATATTATCAATAAAACAGTAATATATATAATATACTGCGAAAAATTTTGTTTAATGATTCAGAAGATTGAAACGCTACTTAGGTCTTTAGTGATTATTGTTACTCGCAGCTTACTTTATTACTCATGAAATTTATGCCACGTGATTCCAAAGCGATGATTAGTACGTCGTTTAACAGATGCAAAGACTACGCGCACTCCACAGCAATCGTTATGTCGCATATGTGCACATCTGCATTTGTCTTGAAAATGGTAGTCACTCCCGTTATCTTGATTGATCTCGCATTATCTCGCGTTGATCTGTGACAGCAACTGAAATTTATATAAAGAAATATGGGAATATTAAAATTTGATTTTAAAATTGTACAAGGTCGTGAATGCAACACATTTATATGTGTTATATATATTTATATGTATGTGTGTTACTGTTATATATGATCAGTTCTTCTTAGAGGTATACGTAGACATGTAATCACAGTGCATCATATACTACTTTCATCATATCATATATATCACATCATTATTTTCTTATTAAATTATTGAAGTAATTAATATAGATAAAAGTTACAAAATCTATCTCAAAATCTATGAACATTTGATAAATTTGTAAAATCGTGGAATTGATTTTTTCTCTTTACCTGCATTATTCCAGTTCAATGTGATCTGCTTCTGCTGCCTGTGTGCTCCACTTCAATCAGATCGCAAGTCACATATCAGGATGGATTCTGTAGTTATCTCTTTTAAGAGGCTTCATAACCTCGCAGTTCCAGATAAATGTTTATCCAGCAGAATATTCAGCATTTCCGTTTATTTTTGCGGTACAAACTGCCGGAGCAGTAGCCTTTGAAGATTGTCTTATCATTGTGTAATCTGTAATTTTTGCAGTAGTTGATAAAATTTGTAAATTGGTCCGATATAAAACATGTGAAATAAAATATTCATGAAATTGAGTTATTCTAAAAACGACTTATACATGGTCCGTCCAACTAATGATAAAACTAAAATTGTTTAAAATTTTTTCCTGCATAAGCCTGTGTGAAATGAAGCTATAAAAATTGTTTGGAACTTAGAGAACGGCTCCAGACAGTATCGTGTGGATTCCGAAGGCAAGTTCCTCTTTACTCTACCTCCTACAAGCATTCATGCTCCATCGAGGTACAAGATGGAGGCATGCCAAAATAAGAGGCCATTTCAACTTCTTTAAAAATTTTGTACAAAATTGAATTTCATTGAATCGATATTTATTAAATTTATTCGTTTTATGATTCTCGTAGATCTTATTGAGCTGGATTTTCGTCATGCAATGCCTGAATCTTATTGTTTCTCTATTTCCGAGACATTTCGGAGCATACGGTCACTCGAACCAAAATCACTCTTTAAAGCATTACTATTTAGCTAGAAAGCACATATAATACATCGTAGGATACAATATTGTTGCCAAGAAATTAATTTGTACGTTTCTGTTGCATTCTTTTCTTGATAAAACTCGTACAGAATGCAGTGTTGAATATGCATCCCGTCCGTTATCAAAGTCACACGTGGTGTGGAAATTTTTCACGATTATGGCAGAAAAAATGTATATTTAAATACTTTGGTTTATCCGATAAAAAATATCGATTATTTATGAGAATGCTCTGATAGAAAAACGGCAATCGCTAATAGTAATCATAAAGTTATATTATCGACTCGTGAGAGAGCGTAAGAAAAAACAACCTACCTGTATCGTGGCTGACGATGGAAAGAAAGACGCGAAGCACTCGAACTGCTTCCTTTCCTTGAGAAGAAGTGTATCTAGAATGTGAAAGTGTCCCTAGCGAACAGTTTTCAGCGCCACTCTGTTTTCGGAAGTGGGGATCTTCCGGTTTGTGAAAAGTACAGACAACGACAACTGAATGGCCGGTTTTCATAGTTTATTTCTATATTTATTATCTTAAGGGATGCTGGAGTTGCTAGTGAACTATTTTTTCACTATAGAAATGGTAATTGCAGTTTCGAAAATTCTCTTTATTGCTTGTGCAGAATAAAAAATCCTTTTCCACAAATGAAGTATAGATAGAAAGAAAGTCCGCTCTACAGGACTTTATATTCAAAATGGAAAAAAGTTAGAAAAGACAAATGCAAGTTTTTAACTTTTTTCCATTTTGAATATAAAGTCCTGTAGAGCGGGCTTTCTTTCTATCTATACTTCATTTGTGGAAAAGGATTTTTTATTCTGCACAAGCAATAAAGAGAATTTTCGAAACTGCAATTACCATCGCTATAGTGAAAAAATAGTTCACTAGTAGCTCCAGCATCCCCTTAAGGGGATGCTGGAGCTGCTAGTGAACTTTTTCGCGATGGTGCTGCCATCGCACAATATTTGCACAATAAAATGTTTTTTACAAAAATTTGGCAATTTGTACGCACAAAATCGCTGTTGAGCGGTGTTTGGGTACAATTAAGGAATATGAGACTGCTTTTCGAAGTGACTTTAGAAGCGTCATGAAAGAGAATTCTGTGTTCTCCTGTATTCTAACCTCTAATCCTAAAGGAAAACGCAGAATTCTCTTTTATGACGCTTCTAAAGTCACTTCGAAAAGCAGTCTCACATTCCTTAATTGTGTCCAAACACCGCTCAACAGCGATTTTATGCGTACAAATTGCCAAATTTTTGTAAAAAACATTTTATTGTGCAAATATTGTGCGATGGCAGCACCATCGCGAAGAAGTTCACTAGCAGCTCCAGCATCCCCTTAAGATATTTGTCAACATATCAATACAATATTTTTATATCTTCGCCAATATCTAATATCAGGTCTTCACACAGAACTGTATACCATTGATACTTGAATATAAAGCTAAAACCATCTTCCATCACTGGCCTGATTCAGACAGGATGCGTCAGCGAGCAGGAACCAATCAACGAGGCGATATATTTTCTAAACATCAGTAGTGGCGTTATGGCGTAGGTCTCGAATCTTCATAGCTAGTCCATATCTATCAGACTATAAATGCCGGCCTATGGTCACAGAGTTCTCTCTTTCCATTCTTTGTAAACCTTCTAGTGTCCTTTTGACGCGACTCGTGGTTGTGGATTCAACGCTGTAATCTATCAACTGTACATATTTAGAAGCAAAAAATTTGTATGGAAAACATTTCACTCAGCAAGTGTTTTATCGTATTAATATGTGGTAAGTGTTATTTCAAGATATTTCAACAATGGAAATAAAAAGGTTTACATAAGAAACCTAATAAAATGTGTAGATACATCATTAATAGTAATATTCTTTCTTACGTGGTGCTATATTCACGATATGAAAAAAATTAATCTTACGCAGAATACGAAAGAAAAAAGAAGAAACTACAGGAATTTCAGTTTCCTTCTTTAGTTATGAACGTCTTTAAATACCTTTTTTATTGCAGTTATGATAGGTCTTTGGCTCATACGTCGCTGCAAATAATAGAAGCTTAATTGCATGAGCGTGTTCATATTACATGGTTTTATCAAATACAGAAGCTCCAAGGAATAACGATTGTCTTTGTGTGCGAGATTCATAGATGAAAATTTATGCACTATTCTCCAGTTAATCAGTTCTATCAGCTAAAACAAATTAGGTTTGTTAGATTAAATAAAACTAAAATTGTTGAAAACAAAAACACACACACTTGTTTTAGAATTAGAAAAGAATCATTCTTAAATGTGTCTTTTTCATTAAATTCTTAATTTTAATTAAATTACATTCTAAACTTTTGAGTTAAGATATCTCTGCTGATTTGCAAGTCCTTTGTATTCATGTAACCAGTTATCTTATCTGAATTGTGAATTTTACGAATTCTTGTTTAATTTTAAGTAGATATGTTATTACATTATAGAGAAATAATTACCTGTGCGGAATTTATTTTGCCAAATGTATTATAAACTCCATATCTTGTGATATAGAGGGCTTCTTCTAGGCTTGTTCTGGGGCGATCACATTTACTCAGACGGACTTCATTGTGTAATATATTGATATCAAAATATTCAGGGTTTGTTACATTGCTACAACAAAATAATGAAATAAAATATGTTTAATTCTGAAAGAAAAATGAAAATATAGAAAAGGTATGATTGATTTAAATTGAAAGTAGTCTTACTATTTTGGCTGCCAAGTTAAGAAACATTGAGTTTCCACCACGGCAAGAAAATCATCTGCAAATGGTATTATTAGATCACAGCATATGCCGAGTCTTCTGACAACACTTTGGAATACAATCGTCAGCAATAAACTATCTCCAACTTTTTCTTCCAAAACCTGTAACAATTTATAAGACAAAAATATTAACATTTAGAAGAAATAATAGGTACGAAGCTATCCTTGTAACATTATGCAATCGTAATGTAGTAAAATCTATAACTTACATAATTTATAAAATATTTTCGACGGATATTTGTCTCCTCCGAATATACAATTCTGCGGAAATTCAGTTTAGATAGGAAAATTTGGCAAAGAGTATTTAGAATTTGTCTTGCGTCGTGATTCTCCCACTGATTTTCGTTGATATAATTGTTTTTCCAAAATAAAAACTGTTCTGGAGATGCCAAAAAAATTGGATGCTTGGGATTTTTAAGTTTGAGATGCACCAACACTTCTTGTACGATATTATTTAGCTTCGTATCTATGTCGGAGTACAAGATATCTTTCCTTGGTTGATACCATTGTGCAACAAACGTTGCTGCTTCTTCCAACAGCTGCTGTTCAGCAGGTCGCTTACTAAATTCCTGCCATATGTTTCTTTGATAATAATGCCTCAGGTGTGGAAGAAGCTTTTTACAAGTATAATAACTATTTGGTAAATCATCTTTATGTTTCCTAAAAGATTAACATTTTGTATATTACCTATGTGGGAAATGTTTTATCTCCTTAATATGTATATATGTTATTATAATATAACTACCTAACTATTCATAAATTAAATATAAAAATTCTTAATAAATGTTCATTATTTATTTTTTCTTACCTTTCTGACCGTTCAAGCAAACTTGTTACTTCGTCTATAAGAAAATAAGAATTCAAAGAATTCATCTCATTTGGATTCATTAATAAATTCAGGCCTTTCTCGTCGATATTTATAGGCGAAGATAATATGGTTCCATTACGCCTGCGATAATACTTCTTGTTTATCTGAGTGAGGAAAAACCTTAATTTCTTCCCACATTTTACACGTGTTTCTACTGCTTTTCGAAAATCTACATATCCTTTTTGCGTACATATCTCTTTTTCATTAATTGTTTTCAAACGAGGCCATCTGAAATAAAAATAAGGAATAGTACACTATTTTGAAAATTATTACATAAATAATTGTATAAATAAAGTTACTATCACAGTAACGAATTTTGAGGAATTTGAAATTGTCAGTATAAGAACAACATATTTATTTACCGTTAAACTCGTGTCTTAAATATGTTGAGTAAAATTTTAAAATAAATCTTATTAAAAACTTATTTAAAAAAATAGAACATACCTTAGATAAAATTTCCTTTTCCAAAATACATTGTCTTCGAGTATCGTATTAAAATTCTTGCACGTGGTGCAAAAGTTAAAAATATCTTGTATATTAATACTGTTATTGCACAGAATAAACTTTATCATTTCCTCGGGAAGATTTGATATCGTAGCCATTGCGAAAAAAGCTAAGAAAAGCAATATGAGTAGATATATCACGATATTTGCACGTAAAATTCGAATAACCGAATGTACTGGTTTATAATCTTTATCACTCAAGTCCAGAAATCCAAATGAACAGACGACAGCGTAAGGGATTCGAAACTTCGTTTGGTAGCGTGGTGGGGATAGAGTGGGGATGATCACGTGACGCGCACAAGCTATGTGGCGTGTCCGTGTGCACACACCGACACGATACGTAAATTGTGTATGTGCGTAGTGGGGGGGAGCATCTCAAGCACATGGCGCACTAGGCCAATCAAAGTGCTTTGTTTGGTTAGGTTAGGTTAATTTGACTGATTTTATTAGCCTAGTGCGCTATGTGCGCAATTGCACTATGGACAATTGATACCCTCCCGTCTTTGAGTAGGAACATAAAGTTTAAGGGCAAGCTGGAGTGACCAGGGAATTTCTTCGCGATGGTGCTGCCATTTGCACAAATATTTGCTTTTTATAAAAATTTGGCAAGTTGTACGCACAAAATTGCACCCGTCCACCCTCGGGATAAAATAAAGGAATATAATGAAGTTTTTCGAAGTGACTTTAGAAACGTAATAACAAGGAACGGTGTTTTCCAGAGGTTTTTAGACAGTAGAATAAACCGTTCTTCTTTAATACGCTTCTAAAGTCACTTCGAAAAGCTTCATTATATTCCTTTATTTTATCTCGAGTGTGGATGATAGCAATTTTGTGCGTACAACTTGCCATGGCAACACTGTTTCACTAGCAACTTCAGGATCCCCTTGAAGGTGCCTTTTCATGCAGCGAATTTTTCGCTGCGAATGATTTTAGCGAGTAGCGAATAATTCGCCATGAATAGTTTGTGAGCGTCACATCTGTATGGTTGCATGTCAACAATAGTAAGAAAATATTATACATAGTTGTTTTGAAATACTTTTAAATATTATATTTGACAAATATAGATTAAATTATTACTTTGTAGGAAAATCTTGAAATCTTTGTAATGGACGACGAGTCGGTTATAAACTGGACTTGGTATAACCACCAACTGTAGTGGTTATTGCATATGTACAATATGTACAATAAGCAAATTATTATTATATTGTACAGAAAAGAAAAGCTGCTGCAGTTGCAGCTACACTTTTACATTTGAGAAAAAGTGGAAAAAAAAGATATTGTAAAAAGAAATATTGGATAGCACCCATTTTTCAAGAAAGGAAAGTGCATGGATTCTTTCATGCTGTGCTACCTAAACTCGTTTTAGAAGATTTGAGATTTAATAATTACATACGCATGTCTGTAACTCAATTTGAAAAGTTAACATTCTTAGTTGGAGCAGACATATTCGCTCCTTGCGAATATTCGCTACAAGCTGAAACTTTTCAGCGAACAGCGATTACTCGCTAGCGAACAGCGAATGATCATGTGACCTTCATTCGCGGCGATTATTTCGCTACATGAAACGGCACCTTCATGGTATACCATGGAAACACTGCTAGATATCACCACGGCCTCATGTTAAAATCGAGGTAGTAGTACGACTCGACGGCAAAACGTTCGCAACTCTATTTTCACCAATTTTCAATAAATAGTATTGTTCAACGACAAGATGGACTTTCGAATACAACTCAACAGCGACTCGAGAAAGCTTATTATATAATATATAATTATAAATATTATAACAATATTAGAAAGTTTATGAAATATAAAAGTGATTAAAATGTTCAATAAATGAAACAAATTTTTCATTAGTATGAAAAATTAGTATTAAAAGTAAGTTTTTTTTATTTATCCCACCAACCAAACCGCTCACAAAGAGTCCTGGAACTAAAAGGCGCATTACGTCAGGACTCTCCGCCAGTTCCACGCTCCCGGCTAAAAAGAGTGATTTTGTACGACCTACGTCCCCTGCCCCCAGGAGATTCGGCCACCACCCCCGCCTACCCGGACTGCGCTCGTCCAAAATGCCGTGCATCCCTGTCGAGACCGGGCAGAATGCCCCACGGGTGGGTCATGCTGCCGAGTCGGTGACACTAAAACCGCGCCCGAGGATGGAAGGGTAGGAGACCCGCGGGTCCGAGAGCCCCGGCGGGAGGAAGGGAAGGAGGCCCGCGCGGGTCCGAGAGCCCCGGCGGAACAAAATTACAATACATATTATTATTAACAAGTAATAACAGAAATAAGATAAAAGTGTACGCAAGTGTAACAAAGTCAGTAAGCACAGATACAATACACACAAATATAATAAAAGCCAATAAGCAAAAAATAAAAACAATTTGCAATATAGTAAACTAAATTAATTTCGCATATAAATAACAACAATTTTCCGCGTCAGGGTGGCGTCTGGGTTCTCAAAGTGTTGCGCGTTCGCGACATCGTTGAACTCGGGCACAGCCACATTGGAATTCGTTGTAAACGTCGGATACGTCATCAACCACTCTTGGTAGCCTCCGTTGAGAATCTTGATCTTATGCTTTGTGCCGGGATCACATTTCTCGAAAATGTCCTTCAGTATGTTCAGATAAGTGCTGGTCGTCAAAGTTTCCTGCGTAGTGTTCCAGTCCACCAGAATTATTACGTCCACGTGCTGCGCCGACCGATGCTTAAATAAATCGAATGACTGCTTGTCCTTGTGAAAGCAGTCCGCGAACTTGTAGCCCAGCTTTCTGAAAGCAAACACACCATGATGAACGTTCCAAGCGCGTCGATGAATTGAAAAAAAGGATATTTTATAAAATTAGAAAGTTATAAGCGAAAAAACATGCGAGATGTTGTATTTACCCCGGTTTAATTTCCGATTGTGGAATGTTGATGCACTTGTCGAACGTAATTTTGGAACCGTCATAATGAGCCTTCTGCCTGACGTCGACGATCAAATACCCGTCCACCTCCATTTTCTCCACCGCGTCGTTGTGCTTCCTGGAACTATGCTCATAGCGTATCTCTAACTTTTGCCTCGAGTCTGCAAGTATGTTTTTCACTTCATTTATCTATTAGGTTGTTCATTAAGTTCTGCGGTTTTCTTGATAGATAGCGTTTGTCCATTGAAAAAGATAGCATGCATCGCCTGAACCGCGGATTGCCGCATACTCCGTGACAGGTTAGACAACGCTTGACATTTCGCCAGAGTCTTTGTTGTGTTTTGACGTGTTGTGTGTACGCGCTATTCATTGAAAATGGAGGATCAAAAGGTGCATTTTTGGCACATTTTGCTATTTTTCTTCCGCAAAGGAGTAAAAGTGACGGACGCACAACGTGAGATATGTGGCGTGTACGGGGACTCGGCCATAAGCGCTGACACTTGTCAGCGTTGGTTTGCGCGCTTTCGTTCCGGAGATGTGAACGTCTCCGATGCTGCTCGCTCCGATCGTCCATCCACCACTGACGACGACCAAATCGTGGCCGCAATCAAAGCAGACCGACACCTGACGACGCGGGAGATCGCGGAGCGCTTCGACATCGCCCATACAACGGTTGCGCAGCGATTAAAACGGCTTGGGATGTCGAAAAAAGCAGATGTTTGGGTCCCTCACGAGCTCACCGAAAAGAACATTTTGGACCGCGTCATGATCTGTGAATCCCTGCTGAAATGGAACTCGCTGGAGGCCTTTCTCAAACGGGTGGTCACGGGAGATGAAAAATGGGTGGTATATAACAACATTCGACGTAAGCGGTCATGGTGCGGTCCGGGTGAGTCGTCACAATCGGTTGCCAAAGCGGATTTGCATCCGAAGAAAGTGATGCTGAGTGTGTGGTGGGATTGGCGAGGCGTCCTGTACTTCGAGCTGCTTCCGCGCGGTCGGACCATCGACGCCGAGAAGCATTGCGCTCAGTTAGAAAAATTGAAGCAGGCAGTGGCGGAGAAGCGGCCGGAATTGGCGAACAGGAAGGGCGTTGTCTTCCACCACGACAACGCCAAACCACACACTGCTTTGGTGACCAAGAAGAAGTTGAAGTGCTTTGGCTGGGAAGTCATGCAGCACCCATCGTACTCCCCAGACCTTGCGCCGTCGAATTACCATCTGTTCCGGTCACTCCAAAACAATCTCGACGGGCAGCGCTTTAATTCAGTGGACGCTATTCAAACGTACTTGAAGGACTTTTTCGCGCAGAAGTCGCGCGACTTCTACAAACGCGGCATTATGTCCCTTCCAGAACGTTGGCAGAAGGTGGTCGATCAAGATGGACAATACATTCTAGATTGAATAAATGTGTAAGTACAATAGATTTATGTTTTAATTTAGGGCAAAAAAACCGCAGAACTTAATGAACAACCTAATAGAATACAAACATTCATGTATTTACGCACGCGCAGTGGCACGCAGTTATCTGGCTGGTCACTCTGGCATACACTGCCATACACTGCTGCTTACCTGATCGACGGTCATGTTGGTGGAACAGATGGACTTGCGGTCCTTGTAATCCTGAGTTTTCTTCAGCCACTTGACCGTGTCCAGCCATCTCTTCAAGAGGATATACGCGGTCTTGTAGTCACCGCTCTTCTTCGCCATCTCCAACTTCTGGCGCATAGTGGGCAGCCTCTGGTACACGCTGCGTGGCTTCTTATCCCGTAATCTGCGGGAAAAATCCTATCGAAATGACCTGTCATTCCTTTCGTGACAAAATCAGTGTTGACCAATGGTATCGGAACGCAACCCAAGCACTAACCGAAGGCGGCCGAACCGCTCAGTGGTTCTCTGCGTCACCCCCACCGCTTCGGCGAGTCGCGGCCCGTGGGGACGAATTGCCGGCGCTGACTGGATGCTCGGCGCCGCTTATATACCCCCACTCGGTGGTCGTGGTGGGGGTGTGACGTCACGTCGGCGGCAGTGGCGTAGCGCCGCGGGGCGCGGAGCATTTCGCGTAACGCGGAGCGGTAGCGTAGCACGCTACAAAGATGCATTTTAGATAGCTTCTTCGCGATGGTGCTGCCATCGTCGCACAATATTTGCACAATAAAATGCTTTTTACAAAAATTTGGCAATTAGTACGCACAAAATTGCAGCGGCCACCACTCGGGATAAAATAAAGGAATATAATGAAGCTTTTAGAAGTGGCTTTAGAAGCGTAATAAAAGAGAAAAGTATATGTGAAACTCATGTATGTATGATAAGTACAAGGTACAATGTATGTATAGGTACAAGATTTTCACATATACTTTTCTCTTTTATTACGCTTCTAAAGTCACTTCTAAAAGCTTCATTATATTCCTTTATTTTATCCCGAGTGGTGGCCGCTGCAATTTTGTGCGTACAAATTGCCAAATTTTCGTACAAAGCATTTTATTGTGCAAATATCGTGCGATGGCAGCACCATCGCGAAGAATCCTTGCACCCCAGATTTAAATGTAATGTATGTTCTTTCGATTATACTTATATCTAAAAAAATGTTTGAGAAATAAAAAATATTGCTCGGAATCATGAAAAGAAGAATAAACTGATAAAAGTGCTTAGACGATGCTAGAAATCGATCCGAGATTTCGATCCGAGACTTTTACGGAAAAGCTGCAAATTGATTGGCTACACATTTCACGGGCCGAGATCTCGGACGTTCAAGCATTTGTATGCTTAAACTGTGAGTTATATCCCTACATTGTTCTACTTGTACTTTTTGGACGTGAGTGCCAATCTCACGTAGTTTTAATTATAAAGAGTCATTGCCAACTTAACAACTGCGAACGACGAACAATGTCAAATTTGACGCGTCTGTATTGTTGACCAATATTTAAATTTCTTTAAATACGTTGTCTTTCCGAAAATGGGTACCCATCTGCATAATCATTATTACCACTGTTTCCCCTGTGTTGCAACAATAATGTTAATCAATAATTCTGAGATATTCTCTTAACGATGCTCGGACGTAACCTCTCGGACAACAAATTGTCAAACTAGTAGAGCTAGAGGGAGCGGAAAATTAGTAAAGAATTCGCATATCTCGCAATTCAAGACGATCATTTGGAAAATTATTTTCTTATTGATGTCCAAATGGATGCGCAAACAGATGTCAGTTTATTACGACCCCAAATGGCGTTACGAAACATGAACTCGGGCAACATATTTTACATGCCCTTAACATCATTCGCAGGTACGCAATTATAAGAGTACTTATTACATTGTGAACGTACGACTGAAAATACATTTCCATCGTTCCAATGGAATCCAATTTCAGATATTATTTCCTCCGATCAATTGGAGTTAATTAATTAATAACGGATTCAGTTAATTTCCTAGCTTGATTAAAATCGTGCTCCTTTAACGCCTTTATATTTTTCAGAAATGTGGTACCAGATATTTCTGTGGGCCCTACTTTCCTCCGTATTCGTGCACACTATCGCCGGCGCAATCTGTTTCGCCACGTTGCGACAACACAAATATGGCAAGTATGTGAGTAATGTCTCGACAGCCACTCGTGATCTGTACAGTCAATTTACGACATTGTGTATCCACAGATTCTTTCCGCTGCTCATTATAATAATGGGCGTACTGTTACCACTGACATCGGGAGTTGTCAGCTCAGCGGCAGTCGCCTTTGTGTATAGAGCGTCCGGTTACCAGATGCCACCCCTGTACGCTATGTTTTGGGGCATCGGACAGACTGTGGTGCCGGTGTGTGTTGGATTCACTCGGATCTTAGCGACTCTGTAACCCGACGTTACGTGCATTGCGTTTGTGATATTTACACACATGTATATACAAGAATGGCGATCAAGTGTCTTCTAAGTTACATAAGCAAAACTGTGTACATACATAGGTAAGTCGATCGTTTTTAGACATCTAATTGCATCGGCATTTATCATCGGACTGACTGTAGAAATGCTAGATTTTAAGTGTCACGAAAGAGAAATGAATGTTAGAAAGACTTTGTGATAAGAGAAGCGGATGCGGTATGACGGAAGCATCGCAATATCAATAAATTGGTTCTCAGACATAAGAGGAGCTTGAAGGTTGTCGGTATATATATATTTATATCCTATAAAACACAGTGGTAATTACAAGAAATCTGCATAAAAGACATATCTATAAAATATTTTACGTTATTTGCGTTATGTACAGTATGTTTCTCTCAGGACTTGTCCATTTTCACGTGTTGCTTGAAATCGTTGGCGATATTCTTTATATCCGCCAATCCCTCCGTCAGGGCCTTGGAGGCCTCCATTTTTGTGGTTTCATCAGAGGCACTTAACAAACTGAGTACCAAATCTGTGAAAAAAAGAACACGGTTTAGCTAGCTGAATGAATTTGATGAGTAGGAGCTATCCTTCGTATCATCCGTTGTACGTTCGTTGTACGCACCATGATATCTGGAAAGAGTCGACATTACGTCCAACTCGAGTTGCTTTCGAAGGAATGCGAGAACGGTGGTCACATGTCTGCCAGACATGTGTAAGGCGCTTTGCGTGACGGCAGTAAAGAGCACGCTCGTGACGAGATGCAACGCCAGTGCGGGATCCTGCGTGGCGTTCAGCTCCTCCAGCAGAGCCTCCCTGTGAGCGTGTACCTGCGGCCGCTCCTTCTTCTTATCGTGCTTCTTCAGTACCATGCAGCAGGCTACCATTGCGCCGTCGGCCGCGGTCAGAAAATCCTCCACCGAATCCCCCATGATCGTTTTGTGCACACCGGTTAACGGCTCCCTGACATCCGCCGGTAACTCCAGCAGCAGCTTCTGCCTCATCTCCGTCGTGAGATTTTCCGCTACTTGCAGCATGTTCTGTTGAGCGGCCAGCTTGAAGATGTGCGTCACGAAATCGAGACCCAGAGACTTCAACAGGTATTTGCTCAGTGAGGCTTGATCCGCCTTGTCCAGATGCTTGATGCCTTTGTCGAACACTCGGATGTTCGTTATCAGAGCGTTCAGGCGCTCTCCGATCCCGCTGAGGTTCGTGATCTTGTTGGATTGCGCCAGTTGTTCCGCCAATGATAATGCAAACTTGTTCAGTCTCGGTTGCAGGTGGTGCACCAATTCGTCCACCAGTTCCTCGACTACATATATATTCTCGTCCCTCATAACTTCGGCCTTTATTTCCTCCATGGATATCATTGTTATCTCGTTTTTCCCGACTGCCGTTCTCGTCTCCTCCTCGTCGGATTCGTTCTCCTGCGTCCTCCCTTGAAGGTACTTCTTCTTCGTGGACTTCGTCCTGGTTTCTCTGCCTTGACTGCCGCCGCCCGCCTTACCGGCCGCTGCCTTTTTCCTTCGTTCCTCCTTTCTGCTCATTTTGCCTTCCGTCGTGACATCCACGGATTTCGATTTCAAAATGTTCTCGGCGACAGATTGAATCCACTTTCCACTGGACACCATCTCTGCGGCTTTCTGTTCCGCTACCGCTTCAAGGGATTTAGTTAAAGTCTGTAGAAACGCGTCGGAGACCGCAACTGTCTTCGCGAATATGCGCACATTGGTCTTCGTCTTCTTTGTGGCTAATTTCAGAAGAATCTCTGCGTCCTCGCTGCTAAATACTGACGGCAAGAGAGGATAAATGTCGACGAAGGATCCAGTCGCAACAATCTCATCGATATTGGCGTCGACTTGATCCATTATTATCGTTCCCGCAACTACGGAGTTTAAGAAAATTATGTTGTCATTCTGAAAATGACGTTTTACGAAGTTCAATGGGTCTGCTATCCCGAGTCTTGTGAGCGCGTCGTATTCTGAAAAATAGAATTAGATTCAATCGTAGTATAAAACTTTATCAGGCTTGTTTTTTGTGCATACGTTACTAGAGAATTTTAGAAATCGTGTCTTTTACCTAAATACCCATTCTGCCTGTAAAAGTTTTCAACCCACTCGTTTTGGCTCTTGGAGTATATCGTAGGTACGTAGATGCTATTCCCGCCCTGTTTTCCAGTTACAACTCCAGGCACTTGTTTTACTTCTTGCAAACTATCCAGAATAGCTACAAAAAGAATACAGTATATAATAATAAAATGGCCAAATATAAATATAAGGTAAAATTAAGGATTTAATTTAAATTTAAAAAATTTTAAATTTTTAAATTAAAGATTCAAATTTAAATTTTAAAAATTTTAAATTTAAAAATTAAATTTAAATGCAAAATAAGTTGCTTGGGTGACAATAGCTTATGTTAAACATTATTTAATAATACAACAAGGAAATATTCAATTATGTGTGTCGGAAGCTTATTTGTAACGCGCTTTCTACACGTACAGAAGAATATTCTTTCCGGAACACTACATTGCCCTAATATTGCTGATAAAGGTGTGGGCTTTGTGATGGCAGACAAGGCGCCTTTGATTTTTGCCTTATTTCTGGCAATGAAGCTCTCGGTATAGAAGATCTTGGGATCTTGAGAATCTTGCGTAGCTTGTATTATCTTCCCGAGTTCTTTCTCGACGACTGACTGTAAGAACTCGGCTGGCAAATTGTAAGTGAGCGTCAGCTCGGCCACATTAATGCAGCCGTGCTGTACGAGTTTATCGTTTATCTCTTCCGCAATCTTGGTTATGTAACTCCTGTCAATGAGCTGCCCCAAAATTACTCTCAGTCCTTTATTGTGCTTCTCAATCTCCGTCACAACTTTAGTTACGTGCGACAGATTAACATTGAGAATTTGTGCCAGGTCGACTAAACTAATCTTTCCACCATGAACGTACAGCTCGTCTTTGATCTCCTTTCCAAGATGCTGAGGAGTTACATATTCCTTGCCGTCGTTGGTAAATATGATGTCCAGGAATTTGTTCTCCACCAATGTTGTTATAATCTCGACACAGTTTCTTTCGGAAAGTCTGTAATGTGCGTTCATTTACATGTTAAATTATGCAACATAGATATACGACCTTATTGACAATGCGCAGCAAGTTTAAGCAATCTTTTTCAATATTATCTTGCGATACTTATGCTTAGCTCAAAAATAAATTTATTGACACATTGACAGATTAATGCCATATGTTTAAACCCAGGAGTCTCGCGAATACTCTGTTATAACGGAAAATGCCCGTGAAATACGAGTAACAAGAACATTTAATTTGATAGCATTCATTCGCAAATCTGTATCACACTATGTGTATTTACAATTGTATTATTATTACTGAACATTGTCACACGAAAGCAAAAGCAGGTTAATCCAAAAGTGGAGCAAAAGTAACCATACTTTTGTAAAGTCGAGCTGAGCTGCGCCTTTTGGAAATCGGCGGCGAGCCTTTTAACTTCCTCCCAATCCACGCTGCTCATCTTTTCAGCCTCTCGCGTCGTCCAAGCAGACGTTCAAACGGAACCGATGCGAGGTCTCGTCAGCTGACGCTCCGACAAACGTGCAGACGCACGCATACGTCCGTACTTGAAGCGCTTTGAAGCTCATCCGCAGCGTGGTGTTGGTAGATCGACCGGGCGCGCATGCGCGGCACGATCTCCAAAGCGTTTGCATCGGGTAAAGGAAGCGCCGTCTTTCCTTTCCGCGGACGGTCGTAAAAATTGTGCGACTACTCTGAATACCGCGCGGGGCCGATCGGGAAACGCCTAATTCGTAAGTGAGAGACATCGGCAACGTCATCCAGCATTGCATCTTATCTTTAAAAAATGCATTTTCCAGCAGGCAATTTCACGGTCCATGGGCGTCCCCCTTCGCGTTCACGTCGGACGCACCTCGTGTGTGCATTGTACGTTCATGCTCGCTCCGGTTGCTTCTCCCCCCCCATCCGTCGAGCTGCGTAGCTACTCATAGGAGGCCTTACGTAACGATCCGGTGCCGTTGTCGCAATGTACCGGCACTGGAACCAGATACGCGAGCGTGCACGAGGTCCTACACGAGGCGGAATCTCACCTAGCCGGCGCATGTCACTTGGCCGATCACGCTATCATCGTCCTCGAGCATCGTATCGATAACGCGTCACGGGTCGTCGTCAGTCACGACTGCGACCGGAGCTTTCCGCGGCAGCGGAATAGCGAATCGCTCGTTTAGCGTAGTGGAGACTGAGCCTATGCGTTCCTCGTGGTACGTGATGATCGATTATCGTATTGTTCATGCATAGTCTCAATGGCGTTCTTCAAGTCGGTCATTCAGTCAGTAGGTCACGTTCGTTTTTAGTGCGCTAAAGCGCCCGAAGCCGCTCTCAAAATCTTCATTCCTGCTCGTAGCTTCATAATTTCGGATTGTCATTGTCGCAAAAGAGCTTCGCGATATTCGTGTTTTCATCACTACTGTTTTTTAAACGTTCGCTGCAATAAGCGCGAACTTTGTATCATTGTTAAATTGAAATTTCTAAATGATACTGTGTATTGTTTTACGACATGAGGATATTTTTAAGCTCATCCAAAGTGCTTGCGATCTTTGCTTATTAAATTCCGTGTTAAATAAAATTAATTTAATAATTTGGTCGATTTGGATTTTCAAAGAAAAGATTTGTAAAGCTTTCCTTTAGATGAAAATTGATCAGAACCCCGAGCGTGAACGTGTTTTGATCACAGCTTGATCAATACTTGAGTCGTGTTTCATAATACCGTGATTTTATCATGTCTAATTTTGTTACATGGACATGATAACCCCAACTTAAAAGTTCTTTGGACTTGGGATATATTTTCTAAGTCTTGGAAACTCAGAATGATACATATATATATAATACATATAATACATATATATAATACAGAATGATACATATATATATAATATAATATATAAATCAATGCAGAAGAAATTATATATGTTTCTGTACAAGATCTAATAAATCTTGCAATACAACTTTACAACGCATCGTTTGCTTGTTGAAACTTCCTGTTAAAAATCTGTATAATTATGAATATTTGTATTAATGATATGTAAATAAGATACTATTAGTTCTTTCTAAGATTCATCATTAATTTTATTAATTTATTATAATATCAGACAAATCGAGAGAGAAAGAAAAAATCTGTGAAGACTATTCCCTCAACTTACAATTAGTTAAAAGTGATTTGAAAATGGTACAATCCATTAAAGTGCCATTTTGCTTCAACTTATGTGTATACTAATATAATTTTTCTTAACTTTATAAAAAAAAAACATTTAGATGGGAATATTTGAAAAGAAGAACATTCCAGTAATCTGTGTTGATTTTTAACAATATTATAGGCATAAATAATAAATCGTGCATAGCATTATACAGCAGGTGAACTGATAAATAATACATACACTATTTGTATTATCATTATTGCTTTAAACTGCATATATAAAAATACATTCATCTTTTTTTTACACTGTCATACATGCAGATAAGTTTTCGATACACTTATCAATTTTTATCATTTCAATTATTTGTTTTGTTCTATCGACAGAATAGAATGATCAATAGATGATTAGTCATTACGATTTGTCCCAGAATCGCTTCGACGGTGGAGGTTTCCTAAAAAGACATCACATTCTTCGCACATCATTCACTTTTAGAGCCTTCTCTATAATTTTCGAGATTTGCGTTTTTTAATTTTGCTTGCTTGCAAATTGACGTAAATATTCGACGCGTGAACCTTCCAGATCCCTCACGCGAGCACCATGTATAGACATCCGTCATCTTTCTTTCGTCTTTCGCGTCCGTTCAAGTTTCCTGTCTGCGTTTTCGGCATCGGGAGGTCGGCGACGGCGTCGTAACAGTATAGAAATACCATGACGCGTCATCACGCGATCCTAAATGCGTGCGTGCGTGCGTGCGTGCGTGCGTGCGTATGTACATACTTCTTCAAACCAAATCGACGCGTGTCGCCGGCCGCTGCCATCTAATACCCCGCACCGGTCTATCGTTATCGTAATGCCTCTATCTCTGCCGCAAGTCGCCTCCTCCTCGCTCCTCGCACTATCTCTGCCCTGTCCTTTTGTAGTACCCTTCTCTCCTCGTTCCTTTAGTAACTCTTTTGATACATCAGTGTGTTCCCTCTTGGCGCTTGAAGCTTCCGACCTTTCGCTCTCGTTCCCGGCCAAACATCGGTAGCCTTAGTTTACGTCCGACGGCGCGATCGGTCGGTCGGTCGGTCAGTTCTCGAGAGCGAGAGGGCTCTCTGCAGTTTCTTCTTTTTTTTTTTATTCTTTTTCTTCCTTCTATTTTCTTCTTCTCATCGTCGCTGCCGCCTCTTTTGGAGTCGGCACGATCCCAAAGGAGTTTTGAGAACCATCAGGCATACATGACGCACGCACCCGCTGCGTGCTTGAGGATCGTCTGAACCGGTAATTCCACAAGCGCACATCACTTCTGATCATTTCAACGTATTTATGCGTTATTCTTTTATGTGCTGATGAAGGATCGTGAAAGATCAATTTAATCCGAATTATCGACATTCCCTAAGTAAGACTGAGTAAATCTGAAAATTATTTGTTGAAATCAATTAACGATTAAATTATATTATATTATATCGCAAACGATCCACTCATATTTTTGTGTTAATTTAACGTAATGGTTGGAAGCAAATTTTATGTAAAGTGAACGTATTTAAATTTTGTTCAAGGAAAATGTTATTTGTATGGTTTGCACAATGTCACATTGTTGTCGCGTTAATGTTTGGAAAAGGTTGATTTAATGTGGCTGTAGTTACACACGTGCTGTTAATTAACAACCACATGTGCTTGTTATATATGACTGTTGTAGAGTACAATTCTTCCTATTGCATATAACATGTTATTTTATTTGGATTAATTAATTATAAATTTAAACTTCAAATAAACATTCAGTTTACACGATAATTTGGTAAATTTACAGATGGGTATGGTTGCGTTTTTAACATAAAAATTTTAATGAAGACCATTTTTAACAGAAAAGAAAATGTTTTTTGCTGTGTATTAATTTCATCAGAACAGATGTTTCGAATTTTTAAATGCGACTTTAGACCAAACCCATTTTGGAACTAGGATTGGGCTGATCAAATGTCTCGGTTTTCTGAGATTTGTCGGTACGCATAGAGAAATAAACGAGGAACGTAACTCGGCAGTGGGACAGGAATCTTTGAATTTTGGAACAATATTATATCATATATTGTCGCAGAGCCAACTTTTGCAACTCGTGCATAGGTGTCTTCCAAAGTTGCCATAATTCGTTTCAGGACTCAGTTAATCAGTGTAATGCCACGCGCGTTGCATAATAAAATTGATAAATATGGAATATTATGGAATTGCTGCATTATCTTCTTATGCAGAATTTGATAGTCACATTTAAAATTATCACAAACATAAACGCTGTACACATTTAATTTAATTTATGTAACTTGTATTAATACTCATTATATCATTGTATTAATACATTTAATACGTAAAATATTCTCCGAGTTTTATTTTTAAAATAACATTATTTAAAATGATTGTGCAATAATGATAACAAATTAGAGAGAGATTTACCAGTATCGTGTCATGATAAATATAGAAAACATAGTAGGATCGAAATATTTTAGTTTCAGAAACTACTCCACTAATTTTGAAAGTAAGTTCATTTAAACACAAGGACAAACAAAAGTAATCCTTAGATGATACATAAATGACTCGATACTTGACGTTTGTTCCATGATCGTTTGACCACGTGCGCTTGACACACGTCTTTAATACGAGCTGACGCAATAGCTTAGCGTCCTGACAAGTGTAAAACGTCTTTTTATTATTCTCTAAAATTTTTATAAATCAAATTAAAAGATTTTGTTTTTTCATATGCAAAATTCTACCTCGCAAGTGTAAACAAATAATGTAATTATCACTTCACATTCACTTGTTAACCTTTTAATTTTCGAGAGCCTTGATAAGAATGCAATTAAGAATAAATCGAATACTTTGTATATACTCTTTAATCTCAATGTCGTTATCTTTACAGTTTCGTGCTATACAATCGTGGGCAATTAAAAATTATAAATTGTTTATACATATATGTGTCAGGGTTGGTTTTACGCATTGTTTTTGAAATAATATCTACTTTAAATGATAATTTGATACGCCTCATTGATTAATTTTATATATCTTCTCAGCGTAAATGAATATAATCATTTAGACACATAATTTGGAGAATTCCCTAAAAATAAAAATAAAATTCTTAAAAAAATAGTTTTTAAAAGACTTTAAATATCTTTATACATTTACATTGAATAATCAATCTATGTGCTTTTATTATTAAATGTTTCTCTTATATATTATACATTTTAATATTTAAATATATTTTCTTATTTGTAAATGTTGCATTAGTGTACAATTAGTTTTTGCAGAAACTGCATAACTTAAACGATGATTTTATCATGTGGAAAGTGTAATAAAAATAGCAACTAATACACTTTTGAAGATTTAACTATTTGTAATACTTTTGCGATAGGTTGGATAGAAAAATAAAAACTTATTGAATAAATATATTTTATTTATCATTTGCTTTAAATTTATATTTTAACATGCAGTAAGCAATTGATCTACGAAAGAAAGAAAGAGATTGTGTGTGTATTTTGTCTGTAGGAATAAAGAACGACGAAAATGTCCAATGATCGATGCGCTTTCAAAGAATTAATACTGTTGCGGACTATTAAACGTTTGACTCATGTATCAACGAATGTCAGATTCAGAATAGCGAAACAGAATCACGAAACATAACGCGTAATATGTAGAATGTTTACGACACAGGATACTTTAGATAAGGAAAATCTAATAATCGTACGTTTGTGTTAATCGAGTCAACAGAATGTAAATTTAGTTACAAAAAAATATTGATATAATTCCGAAGATAAATATTTGCAAGAAAAGCATTTCAAGCGCTTCAAAATAGCAGTTCTAAAAATTAACTCGAAAAAGATTTCGCATGATTCAATTGCCTCTATTTGTTCGTAATGAAAAGTATTCATGGCTCGTGAAAAATGCGAGCGATCTTGTATGTCCACTAGATTGAATTGCAATGCAAAGGAGTTCCGTAATAAAACCCGCCGCGTCTCATCGTCAGAAAATACAATGGTCGTTATTCCAGTTTAAAATAGATCAGAGTTCACGCTTGCTGCGGTTAATGTGGTAACGAGTTTAATGTACTTTGCGTGCACCGATGCATCTCATACATCGTAATGGATAGGATAAAATGTAAAAAATTAATTTATAATAATTTATTTGCTAAACTGGGTGTTTCAAATAAAACCTGTTCTATTGGTACATACAACGTTTATTTAAATGTATTTTCTTTAAAATTGTGAGTATGAAAAATTTGAACTAACAATTTAAGCTAAAGATTAATAACCATGAATTCAAGTATTCTTGGTAATTATACGATTACATAATTCCCATTTTTAGGAATACAGATTTAAGTCAATTTGAGGAAAAAATAAGCTTTTCGATTGATTATCACTAATTGTAAGATAATCATCTGTCAGTTACATGTGGAAAATATTCATAAGTATTGCATAGAAAGTATAATTGTTTTCCTGATGAAAAAGTAACCATGTGCGTCATAAAAAATCACTCTTGTGAACATATAGATAGAAGTATGTCGAATCTTTCGCGACGTTTGAAGAAAATTTAGCACTTTGTCACGAGAGATACGCTGTGATGAATTATATTTGTGAGAATGAGAGTCATCAACTTCTATTAATTTTCATCATCGGTGTGACTAAAGTCGAGGAAGACTTAGATATTTCGCCTTTCTTTTCGACTGATGTCAAAATTTAAGTTATAACGTATCATTAATGTACAAATCATTGAAAGTTACAGCAAACTCTTTTCTTAAAAGATTATACGTATTTTCATCAATACTTGACACAACGTTTTATTTTATCAATATTTGACACAACATTTTTAATTGTTTATTACGATCATAAATATAAATTAATGTGGCCAAAGTTTCGTAATTGGGAAATTAAATTGAATTAATAATCTGTCAGAGTATCTTCTATCGGTGTGTTAAATCAGTTAGCTACATTGTTAAACTGCGACCTTTGAAAAGCTGCACTGTCCGGCACTCATCAAGCTTACATCGCAGACTTTTGTACAACGTACGGAGCAATAAATGTAGCATTGCGTATTCTATGTCGTATTCTACGGCATACAAATATACGTATTTTCATAGTTTTACAACTATTGTTGCTTAACCACAAATGATGTGCGAAAATATTTTATTGCGAAAAAAGTATTTTATAATTTTTGTATCAAGAGATACATAAATATTTATTTTAAGTCAATGTGCATTATTTAGGATTATTATATTTTTACTCATCTGAAAAGATGGAATTGTAGAATAAGTTATAAAGCAAAAGCAAGGAAGAGAAAAATCCAAGGAAGGAGTTTCTCTCCAATGATGAATTTAAAATATGTTGTAGACCAAAATAGGAGACACGTATTTTTTTATACGTACTTTTAGACCAATACGTACGATACTGATGCTACTTTCTACATGAAAAAGTAAATGTAATAAATATAATATAATGTATAAAGACATTAGTATCATTGAACGTACCTATCTTACTCTGTTTCTGTATCTCATCTTATTTCTTTTTACTTTGAGATTAGACATAATGATAAATTTAAATGCCTCTTAACAGATCAGAATATTATGACAACTTGTTTTGGTATTTTAAACTGTTTTTAATACATCGCATGAAGTTTTACATTGTATCAGCGATTTGCATCTTATATTAATTACAATCTTGCGAATAGATTTCTTGTATCTGTAAACATCTTATTAATTATCAAAATAGCAATCTCGCGATTAGATATTGCCATTTTAATACTTAATAAGATATTTATAGATAGGAAACCTATTCGCAATATTGTAATATACGATACAAATCGCTGATAATCAATATAAAAATGTATGTACATATGTATTAGCCGGCATTATGTTGATGGTGACGATCATATTGTTACCCTTTTGCAAAACAATTAGTTACCAATTTGTTACTTCTAAAAGCTTAAAGAAAACTTTTTTATCTTGGCGCACAGTTTACAGGCAATTCTTGAGGGGGTAGAGCCAATAAGCGGCGCAGATCATCATCGATAACGATGACGATCGACGAGGAGGCCGGTCCCGGCGACGCCGGCAGCTTTGTTTCGGGAGAGAATGTCGCCCCGTCGATTCGGACGATCGATCGCACATCCACGCACGATCCAATCATCCCAACGAGCTGCATCCAGCGTCGTCAGGCTGATCCTGACAGTTCTGATTCGGGCGAAGGCAAGCCCTTGTTGACCGAGAGCGTGGCAGTGACGATCGATGCGTCGATCGGCAAATTGGGAAAGCAGAAAACTGAGAACGCAGCAGCAGTGCAGATGGATGGGACTTCGACGTACCGGAAAAGCTCCGTTGATGAGGATCCCGTGAGTGAACCAACGAATACGGCCGTCGTACCACCCGATGGTGGCCTGAGGGCCTGGATGATCATGATCGGCAGTTTCACGATTAACGGTGTGCTCTTTAGCATCATCAACACTTATTCCATCATCTATCCGGAATTGCAGAGACGGCTCGCAGAAGTCGGTGAAACTGAGGTCTCCTCCAAATCAGGTGCGAAATTATATTAATTATGGTATATTACATTAATTCTCTATGATCGATGATCATTGAATTGATCTGCAAAATTCTTACAATATTAGTTTTCATGATTCAGCATTATTAATTTTAATCGGTCGATCTCAAAAGAATTATTGCACGCACACTTTAAAAGCCAAATAATTGCTGATTTTATCATACGTGAAAAAAGAATGTCGATAATTATGCATCAGAAAGATTAATTAAGTACTTTAGAAATACCCGAGATTGCACGGTTATTTATCTCTCTCGTCAATAAAAAAAGTATTTATCAAATGATAAGATCTGAATATTTTTGATCTTTGATTTTCCGGGTGCATTCTCCCAACTTGCAATCTCCAAACTTCTGGGTGCATGATTCAACAAGAATGTCTTGTTTGTGGTAATTATAATAACTCATGCGGTAATATTTAATAAAAGTAATATAAATTATAATTGTTTCTGAATAAAATTGTATTCGCTATTTGCGCTCTTCATATTACCAGTATTATTTTATGATGTATTAATAACTTAATAAGTTTAAAATGTTTGTATGTCATCGGTTTTGGGCACTCAAATCTTCAATTCTTATTCTTGAATTATGTAACTTTTAGATAATACTATGAACAAGTTTATCTGCTCTTATTTGATAACAGTCGACCTTGTATAAAAGTATAGCTGATTTTTAAAATACTAACGATCAAAACTTTATAATCACGCTGCTCACAATTATATCGCGATCAATCAATCAATAATCTGCATAAACATAATTCAGACAGATAAAAGGAATTTAGTTTACGCGTATGTATTAATAATAAATTTAAAGCTCGCGTGCAATAATTATTCTGCAATTGTCATTTAGCACTTACGGGTTCGTTGGTGAAAATCTAATAATATCTCGGCTTTTTCGATCCGCATATAGTTCGATGAACCTCATTATCTGTCTCAAGTTTTCTCAACAAATCCACTTTTCTATTATATGTCGATAACACCGTATCACACAAGTGACCTCTCACATATTGTTATTATAGAACGCAGACCCGCTTTTCTTCGCACTGTTGTATCTTTTTCACGTCCAAATCATTTATTCTTAAATGTAAATAATTGTTTTCGGCAACGGGCAACGTTGTTAAACACCGAGAGTTTCAATTGTTCGACAATTAGACAGTTATTTATAGTAATAGGGGTTAATTCATGGTACTTGCTGCTCGAGCAACTTAATCATTCTCGTTGTACAAAAAAATGCATAAATTGCCGACCTAGATACGTGCTATTAATTTGCAACGTGCGTCTCTGATCAGTTGCTGCGATCTTTAATTGGCATAATTTGTCTACGTATTTGCTTTGCTATTTAATTGCTTAATAGATTCTCATCTTTACTCGCAAATTGATGTATGTATAGGATGCTTCAAAGCAATTGAACGTTCCTCTCCTTATGACTTTTTCAATTTTTTCCTCAATGGAAATATTGAGAAATCCTCGACTCTCGTATAATAAACGATACGAAAAACTTGTAAGAAACTAAAATTTCAGGAAAATATATTGCTGATCAAAAAAAAGATGTTACTTTTAATTACGCCAGGTAATCGATGAAATTGTTTTAGCTCTGGTGGGTTCGCTGACTATTGGAACAACATTCTTCCTGTCACCAGTCGCCGGCATATTGACGGACAAGTTCGGTATCCAGATGACCACCTTCGCAGGCGGTGTGATCGCATCTTCTGGCCTACTCCTTTCCTCATTACTGATAGATAAGGTGATTGAAAAATACCCAGTAAGCAAAATGTGTGCAATCTGCCAGCAGATTGGCAACAGATTACTGCAGAAGTTGATAGCAAATTGGCATCCGTTATGTCCGCATTAGGACAGTGATCCGCCAGCAGAGCCTGCTAACAGACTCTGACAGCAGATTGGCGGCAGAAACCGAGCAGGATCTGTTAACATTTGACGGCAGATTGACAGCAGAAACCGAACAGAATCTGCAGCTTTTGGCCATTCATATTTACGATGTATTAAAGCATGTGTTTACTTTTAACACACTATAAATTGGCATTTTATATTACCATGTGTTAAAAGAACGCATTTGTTTGTTAAATTAAAGTACATTTGACTTGATGTGTCTTTCTGACAGTTCGTTGCATAATCTCTCTCTTATTGTTAATTTATTCTAATCCGAAGTCCGAATTTTGCTTTCGAACTTCAGATTGCTTGTGGCGTGCGTGAACTACATGGACGTTGTCCATGGGAGCCTCTGTGCCGCGAGTGCAAAAATTTTCAGAAAAATTAATATTATCGTGCCAAGGCGCGTATATTAACTTATATAACTGTTAGGCTAAATCTTAACATCGAGTAAGAACTCGACGTGTGCACCGCATAGCGGTGCGGAGCGAAAACGCATATTCATAGCCGTGTAAATTTGAATACTGTCAAAAGCTGCAGATCCTGTTCGGTTTCTGCTGCCAATCTGCTGCTAGATTCCGCGCGCGCAGATCTTGCTCGGTTTCTGCTGCCAATCTGCCGTTAGATTCCGCGTGCGCAAATCTTGCTCGGTTTCTGGCGACAATCCGACTTCAAGCCATGTTTGCAGATTCTGCTCGGTTTCTGCCGCCAATCTGTTCTTAGATTTTGTGAGCAAGCTCTGTTACATGTCTGGCACCAATTTGTCGAATTAATCGTTAATAACAACTTCTGTATCAAATTTGTTGTCTTTTGGCTGGCAATAGTTGATAGCAGATAGTTAGCATCATCTGCTTTCGGCAGACTTGGCTATCTGGGTACATTGAGATAAATGTACAAGGAAAAAAATAACGATCGATTAGTTAATCGATTGCGATTTATAACGCATCGTTTGAGTCTCGCTCTTCTGCAATTATACTGGCAAACATCCAACGGATCTGAATCCTTATCTAAAATGTACTGTTTCAGGTAGAGCTGCTCTACTTGACATACGGCATTATGTACGGGCTTGGCGCGAGCCTCGCTTACACGCCGAGTTTGGTGATATTGGGCCATTACTTCAAGAAATATCTGGGACTGGTGAACGGCGTTGTTACGGCAGGAAGTTCCGTATTCACCGTACTGATCCCGTATTTGATGGAATTCCTGCTGCGACGTCTGGGTTTGGAAGGTTTACTGCGATGCATGGCCGTGCTCACGGCCGTCGTTATGGCTTGCGCGATCCTTTTTAAACCGATACCACGTGAGCTTCCTTTATTTATTCAGAATCTACTCCAACCGCATTGGACACAATCTGGAATCAAAGTAGTTTATATATCATTTTAATTCAAGGAAAATATGTTTATTTCAGTGAACGTACCGCAGCGAATCGAGCCACGATTAAAGTCGAAATCGTTGCGGAGTCGTCTGAAGGAATTCGTGAACGTATCTATCTGGAAAAGGAAACGATACGTCGTCTGGGCTTGCTCCATTCCTCTCGCTCTCTTTGGGTAAGTCGTTCGTTCACACTATCGCATCATGTGACGCTCAGTCTCGGTGGTTTCGCGATTCATAAGTAGCATCCGTCGCGAAGACTAAACTCAAATAGATGATCCCAATAAATCATTATAACTAAGTAATCGCCGTCTGATTATCTTCGTCTGCCGGGATACGTCTGCGATGATAGTCTGAACAGTTATCTCTCTCAGTTGCGTAGTTACCGATTTTTCTTCGTACATTTATGTGTACGGATATCATTGTCTTCATCCTTATTCAAACGGCTCGGCTCTTTATGCACGAATTTACGTCTATAAATATTGATTGAGCGACTGCTATTCCAGATACTTCGTCCCATACGTCCACATAGGAAAATTCGTAAGCACAACGTTCAAAGATGCCGACGGGAAGCTGCCCATTATGTGCATCGGCATCACTTCCGGTGTCGGCCGTTTAATTTTCGGCTACATCGCCGACTTGCCGAAGGTGAACCGAATACTGTTGCAACAGGTGAGCATTTTTAATCGCATTTAACAGTTTACGACAAATCGAAAATCTCTCAAAATTGCGAAGAATATAAAATAAATGTTACACTGAGATATCTTTGTTTCTTGATCAGAAAACTGATGCCTAAGATAACAGAGCTCAACCGTTTCTTCTAGATATCATTTTTGAGTATCGGTGTCCTCACGATGCTTCTTCCAATCACCAAGTCCTTCCTCGTGCTGCTGGCTATCTCGTTAGGTATGGGGCTGTTCGATGGATGCTTCATATCATTGCTTGGACCGATCGCGTTCGATATCTGTGGTCGTAGCGGCGCGACACAGGCCATCGGCTTCCTCCTAGGAATGTGTTCTATACCGCTAACAGTTGGCCCACCGATCGCGGGACTCCTATACGATCATACTGGTAATGTTCGAATTCACTTAATTAACGAAATAAAAAGATGATTCTAAATGCCGAAACTTTTTTGCTTTTGTTTTTTCTAAGTAATTAGCGAAATTGATAATACTTTTTAATTTTAGGTAGCTACACTCTGCCTTTCCTGTTAGCCGGTGTCCCCCCTATCATGGGGGCGTTGACGATGTTCTTAATAAGGTGCGTCAAAGAGAATGACGATGAAAGTTCGAATGATCTCTCCGCAGAAAATTCTCCGAGCAAAACGGATTGCCAGAATGGTTGGTAGAACCAGGTACCTGTACATCATCAATTTTAATCATTATAATGCTGTGTTTTGTGTTGTGATTACAGCTAAAGAAGATTTATTCTCTTTGTATCATTTTCTTAATTGAAAAGTGTATTGTCTTAAACGTTGAATACGTTGTAAAAACATTTCTTGAAATGCTTATTGAAATCTGCTCTGTCGTAGTAGCATAACCAGTCAAGAATGATGTTGCATTGCTTTCGTCGTGTTAACGCTTGTTAGCGTTATCTCGTCTTCTGAAAACATTAAATTTTCAGGGAGAGTGAAGACCAGCGCTTTCTCACCGGCATTTATTACCGATATCAAGCAGGAATGTCAGTTAGTAACGCAAAAGAGATACACAGCAGTCCGCAAAAATCAACGGCCGTCCCAGCGTTATCGTGTCCAGCGGCAGACTGGACCGCAAGAACGCTTGGCGCGCGATAGTCGTTACGAACGCAAGTACGCCGATTACTGTAGGTATTCAGAGAGCGTACCGTTACTTTACAGTGAAAATATCTCGCGACATCCGAGTACAAACTCCCTCCAGCGGAACTGGACAAGATCATTGATGTGCCTCAAATTCTGAGCTCGCTTTCGAGATCGCGAATTTGTTCGCCAAAGAATTTCACGATTCGTTATTCCTTATTGCGCTTAAGCGAAAATCGATTTTATTGGAAATCATTGTTTTTTAATTATGCAAAATGCAAGATGCACGAAAAATTCGCTTACTCATAATGAAGAATATGTATATATTAACTTTTCTTTATTATATACATAATTATAAATTCGATCACTTATATATATTTGATAGACCATTGAATTATATAGGATTTATTTAACAATACCGAATTTTATAATCTCGGATTCAAGAAGGTATCAATTATTGTTGCGTCAATTTTAACTTGTTTTAAAATATGTAGCTAGATTTTGGAAAAGCGTACTTATCAAAGTGGTCAATCTAAGCTTTCCAGCTACAAATAACGAAACATCGGATGACGAAGAGCGTAAATACACGATTTAACACGTTCATTATTTTTAAAAACCTGGTTATGGATCACGTTACAAATCTTAGATATTTTTATGTAAAATATCTAGGTTAATATAGTTTATAGCAAACGAGTTAAATCGTATATTTATTAGAATGTATATCAACAGTTTAGACAAAAGTTATCATGCAAATAAAGTATTATTACGTCGATTAGTATGTGCCTAATAAAAGTAACGATGTGATTATGGCAGTACGTTCGAGTATACTGCTGTTACTCTATTCGAAATTAGTACTAGCAGTTATATTATTTTCATTATTTAATTTCATCAGGTAGAAAAAAAATGTAGATGAAAATTATCTGAGAAATTAACATTACACATAAAGTAATTAAATCTTTTTTATTACTTAAATCGCAAATATGGATGCAAATACAATGCATTTATAGTAAAATATGTTAATGCTTTGAATTTGTTTCGCAAAAGAGCCTGTAGTTTGATATAAGGTAATGACACCAAGTTGTTGTTTAATTATAGACAAATTGACTCGATGTCTCAATGCTCAAGCGATAACATAATGTATTTTCGTAATTACAGGGTACAAATTACAATAGATGCACTAGTTTACAGGTTCATGAGCGTGATTAATAACGCATGACATATCTCTCTGCTCGATATAACATTTTTCACAGACTCATGTCAATGTCATGTCAAATTCAGGAAATAAATAATAATCGCATGAAATCGCATATTTTCCTTGCATAAGAAAATGATCTATTTTTACATTTTCCATATTTATATTTTCACAAACGTGCGTTATTAATTAAAAATTTATTCCGAATTGGTAATATGTAAATACGAGGCAACATGGCATTTAAACAATTGTAAATTCTACCGAAATTAATACGTTAACCGGAGAGCATTAATTTAAAAAGTTTTAATATGTTAATGTAAATTTTATTCAATCGATTGTATCATTGATTTTTATATTATGTTAACTATTTTTGTCAATTGTTAATCAATTATTGATAACTGAATAGTAAAAATGTGTATAAAAATATGTCAACACATAGAGAAAATAGGATTATTGATTATTACTAATTTTGTATCCGCAAAACTTCATTAAAAAGGAACAAATGGACTACTTTGTAAGCTTCTTATCTTTCGATCCGAATCTGCTGAGATTGAAAAGTAATCTTTTCCTGTATATCATACGTTTTTATTTATAAGTTATTAGATAACATCTTATATTTAAAAAAAACAAATTATAATTTTTATTCTTTGTACAAAATAACGCGACTTTCTGTGAATTCTATGAAACTTTATTTCTCGGAACCGTCAAGAATTTTTTCCAAGATAGTTTTCAGTTTTCTACAGACTGTGTTATTGACAACAGCTTGACCTTCCAATACCTTCGTCAATTCCCTGTACAATTCTTCTGCTTGAGCGTCTAATTGGGTTGATACCGGGACGATAATGTTTTGCAAACTTTCCATCTTCTCCAATCTCGGTATCTTTTCCTCTTTCTTGGATTCCTTATATTTATTTCGAACAAAAATGTCTTAAATTAAAAAATGTTTAGAAGTAAACGATACTTTATATTTGCAACAGTCCCGCCTCGATGAACTTTAGATATATGATTTTTACTTTTATATTGTGCGTTTCTTTGTTAAATAATATACTTACGTAGTATTCGTAACACGTGTGTTCTTTGCGGCAATTTTGAAAAGCTCTAGCCAAGTGTTTGAAGTAGTTCTGTACGTCTGCAAAACCCGTAAGGGTGTAGCATGGCTTTGAGGATAAATAAGCTTGCATAATGTTATTAACATCCGATATCTTAGCTAGAATTCGTGCTATTTCAGCAACCAGCTGTTCTGAGCATACGTGACCTACACGTTCAAAGGTCTCTAGAGTCTCTTGGCGTACCCAAGGACTGTCAGTCTGTAATAGACGACCAAACAGTCCAGTCAAATTAAGTGCAATGGCTTGAACTGCGTACCGATCAAAATCTTCGACACACTTTTGTAAAAATTGACAGACCTCGATCTTGCCTCGAGATAACAGACAGACACATGAATTTTCAATGGATGTCAGAATCTAAAACATCAAAGATTAATGTCATTAGCTTGCATTTGCACATCTATACTTTATGCGCATTGTGCCCACATACGAATGTTCGCCACAATAAATGAATAAAGAGATTTATTATAAATAAATTTAAATATTATACCAAATGTGAGACATCATCTTGAAAACTTCTGAGATGAGTAACATGAAGCAGGATAACGATTAAGTTGGACAATATGTCCAGTTGCTTGCTATCGCATTCGGTGACTGCATCACTCACAAAACTCCATATTTTAGGAAGAATATCGGTAACATTTTCATTACCGCTATAATCCACTGCCACTACTGGAGATAAATGTCGTCTCTAGATATGCATAAGCAAAATTTTTAAATATAAAATTTACGATATAATATTTTTAAATTATTCAGTATTATGAAATAAAGTGGCACAAGCGAAGCATTTAAAACAACAGCGTTTAAAAAACATTTAAACACATTAAAAACTGCAAGAAGTAAATAATAAAAAATAATTTATGCAGTAATAGTTAAAATTTTATATTTGAGAGCGAAAGAACAACTAAAAAAACTTTTTAATATAATATAGTCTCTTACAAGAAGCTTCCAGTTGTGAACAGAAGGATATTCTTGTAAATTCCAAAAAATCTTCGACAAATTCTTGAAATCATGCTGGTATTCTGAATAAACAACTTTAGCTTTCGGTGTTAAAAAATATACAATATAAGATGCAGAATGATTCAGAATATCTAAATCGACAAGATCCCCAATTAAAGAAATTTTCACATCTGCAGTCAGTAGTTCATACAGTCTGACAATTGTGTTATCCACCATGACTGCTTCTATACTATCAGATCTTTCTCGCAAAACCGCCGAAATTTTGATCAAGTAGTTGATATGATTAGCGCATAACTGTGATGTGCCAACTCTAAAACAAATAATGATACACGAGGAATCAGCTTTTCCAAAATCTATCAATAAAAAATCAACAGATCTATCTACACATTAATTAATTATTAATTAACGTATCACTATAATCAATTAATTTGTTTTTTAATAATGTATTATTACAAAATTAGCCGATTAATTAGAGTAATTTATTAACTGAGAAAATATTAATATAATTACATATATTTATTATTAATTAATTGATTATTAATAAATTGTGGATTAATGCACATAATCTATAATATAACATAATAAATACAATGTCTAATTAACTTTTTAAATTAACTATTAACTAACAAAACTTGAAGTTCACTCTGTATCAATTTAATCAATGAAGTAATATTAATACTGAAAGTGTCGTATTAATGACAATATATGTAATTGTTAATTTTAGTGAAATGCAAGCGCAGACTTCCTCACCTAGCAATAAAATACCAAACATCTGAGCTCAGTAGAGAACTCCATAGACAACCAGATAGCAGATGTTTCAATAAAAGCAGCTCAACCGTACAAAAAGCTTCTGGTGTGATCTGAGTGACCAGACCGCAAACAGGCACCAGAGTTGCCTCATAGATGTTGATCAATCGTGGTCGTTCGCCGATTTCATGAGCGCCCAGTAATCGTGATTTCTCAGTGCATATTTCTTCTTCAACTAGATTAGGACAAATAGTAATCAAAAACAGCTATAAAAATATTGTCGCGATTAAGCGACAAAATTTATACTAATTTTTGAAAATTTTAATATTCTTATAATTTCATATAAAATTATAATTGTTATGTTTTACTTTTTGTCACTTACAATATTTTATAAATGTGAGAGCAACATCCAGGATCGAATCTGGACCCAGAGACCATTTGCAATGGCACTCGTACGGCATACGATTTATTTTTTTCATGATGGCGATGGTCAGTAGCTGATAAGCTAATCGATGCTCATATTTACCATTTGAAGTAATTTGCCTACCGTATTCGAAGTATACCTGAGATATCAATAATATCGTACTTTATATTATGTAAAACAAGACATTTTAGTTAAATAGTTTCCATTACTTCTTGTTAACATTAGACTATTTGAAAAAATCGTAGTAGTTTTTAATGTAAGCTAAATGAATGATATTAACGCGGTGTGTTAGAGGGTATGAGGCTTCGAGCTTTTGTCTCCACACGAAGCGATTAGGCCAGCCTCCATGAAGTAGGGGTATATCTCGGAGATGATTGCAAAATGGTACACAAGACTTTTCTTTTGAAAAGTGAGCTGAACTTTTAAGTCAATCTGCTCCATTCTCTCACGAACGTTAATCCATTAAAACTTTAATAACATACCTGTTTGAAATTGTCGTGATTAAAGATGATATCTAAAAAAGATGCCGCACTGATTGGGAGTATTTTTTCACCATCTTTTGTTAGATGTAAATATAAATATCTGTGTTAAAAACAATAAGTTAATTTCTTTTTATTATATATATATATATAGATCATTACCCGTGCATTTGTGCCAAAAGTTCAATCAAGTTTGATATTGTCTGATATGTGAGTAATGCGCTATAAACCGTTGTTAATTTCTCAAGTATTTTCAACAAACGTGTAACAGCCATCATTGTGCGATCCATATTATTACTCTTCTGCTCCTATATTATTATATATTTGTAAAAAATATGCAATTTTATTTTATTATTTATATTATTATATATACTACTTCGTTAAAATAAATTTTTTTTCAAAACTATAAAGGATATATTTAAAAATAAGAATCTAATTAGTTTCAAAGCTTTACATCTAAATTTATTGATTAATTAGCACGAATATAATATAATATAATAGAAAGATAGTCACCATGTGCTTTTTTATAATTACCATTAATAACAATAAGGTGTGGGTATATATTTGATTGAGTTTAACAATTTATATGTAGTATACATAATACAGTGTAATAAATAAGCGTACCTTGTTGACTGACAAAAAGTAAGATATATCTTTTGCCATTCGACCAAGATGTGTCGTGATGCTGCATGGCTTGATATTATTCTGATGAACAATCGCCAGTTTGAAGAATGCCTCGGTGAATTCAACGAATGTTTTGGTGTCCATTCCATTTGCGATGGAAGCAACGTCGCCATACGCATCAATCACTGAGAATTTAATCGATATTTAAAACCGACCTTCTTATATTCACAAGAATGAGGTACACATCTCCATAAAAGTTTTAGAAATGGATATAAAGCTGACAATAAAAGTGTAATGAAAACAAAAATAACTCTTCCGTTAAAAAGTCATTAAAATGTAATGGGCGCACTGCTCTCACCTTTCATTAACAGCTCCATTTCCGACTGCACATTCATGTCGAAGACGATTACGCTGTCCAAAGCGGTAAAAAATAGCTTGAAGATCGAGCTCGCCTTCGCGAACAAATTTCTCAGCTCCTGTATTGTTCCGTTCAATAACACTCCATATTTTGAGCTATATAGTTTTCAATAGTATTCAATTTTCTATATTATATTCAATATAATAATTCTTCTATATATTTTTACTGTACTACATTATTAAAAACTCACTAATAATTACTAGTAATTTTTTTATTATCGGTAAACTGTTACTGGAAAAGGAAATACTGGAATAGAGAGACAGAGAGAGAAGGAGGAAATAATAATTATGTTTGATTGATTGTTGATAACATGGAATAAAAACTTTAAATGTATTATAATAGTTATTACAGAAAATATTGGTAATATTTGATATTTACCTGGCTTTGCAATGTTTAAAGACGATTATTACAATTTTAGGCAGAATATCACATAATGAAAACACATAGCATGCCCGAACGTTCCCAAGTGCGGAAACACATTCCAAGCATCTTTTCCAGAAAACAAGTAGTCCATCACTGATGTCCAATTTGCGCTTGACATCATCCAAATCGTCGATGTTTATATTATTATCTGTTATTATATTGTCTATATCCTTTAAAACCTTTGACAGAAATCGGAGATACCATAATTAAAACCGATATTTATTAAACTTACAATCGTTACTTATGTTCGCATAACAATAAGAAACTGCAAATATTATTAAAATGTATGATATATGAAACATATGATAAGCTATTATCTATACTATAATTTTTATATAATACAATCGTTACAAATCATTATAAAATTATTTTATTATTTGAAACTTGAAAAGTAATTTAAGAAATTCAAATATAAAATGCAAAGATTTTATGAAATTACCTCTGATAGAAAATGATGAGCTTTTGGCAAAATTTTGCTGAAGATTTGCTCGTCGAGTGATTCGGTCGTGCACATTGATAAACATTGCTTCAATGCCTCTAGTGACTGTTCTATATCGAAAGAGAAACTATGGTTTTCTAATAGTGCGTAATAATAATAACAAAGAAACATTAAGGATTAATCAAGTTAGTGAATAGTATTAAAATTGTATCATAATAACATCTGCTCTTGCTTCTAATTATATAAAAATCATAATTGTTTCATGTTTCCGATTTATTATTTCACGTATCAAAGGATATTTTTAGCCTAGAAACTTGATCGTCGAGATCATGTGGTCCAGAGGAACGCTCAAGGAAGGCAAGAGATATATTTCCATTTGACATCTTTGACACACTCTAGAATAATGCTAAAAAGAAACAATTCAAATTCAAAGCGTGTAATATCAATATATATCGAAATGCTAATCTCACAAATTTTAAATCGACTTTTACAAAGTTTTATTAAAAGCTTAGATTTTGCATTATAATTAAAAACTAATTATAAAACATAAAAAAACATTATTTTGCATTATAATTAAAAATTAAGATAGGGAATACAGAAGGCAGACAAAGAGCACGACTCGTCGCCAGGTGCGGATGCCTGCTGTAAAGTGCCCCCTGCGATCAGCTGATAAACTGATCGTTATGATATTCGATATTTTAATATATTCCGTTAAGTTATATAATGCATGATTTCAAATGAATCATTGAAATTGACAGACTACAAAAGTAATATGACGAATATCGTTATCATATTTGCGAATAAAAGTTTTATTTAATTTCAATCATCGTTTGGAAAGTATAAAATTTCATTATTAAGATATTATTATTAAAATATAAATTAATATTGCCTTTGAGAGACTCGGAGAGTTTATATTCCCTTCACCAATTATTGCATATTCTTAAGAAGGATCTTACAGATTAGAAGAACACTTTCACGATCACAGCCCGGAATAAATGTTCATTGCAACAAATCACTTCATCACTTGCAAATATCAATTTCAACGCACATGCCAATTACACAATATACGCGGTATACATACATTAGTATCAAGCAACGAATAAATTTAAAGAGATGTGAATGAATGTAATGAAGCACTTCTCTTTTCCTTCAGTTTGCAAGCAGTTTGCGGTATGTTTCAATATAATAATACACCTATTCATCCACTTGAAAAAGGTAATTCAACATTTAAATTATCAATAAATCATTCCGCGACAAAAGAATGTACAAAATGAGAAACAATAATGAACATATTTCGCGTGTTTATTCGACAGCACCAACATTGAATTAATTTGATAGGTTAGGTTATGTCGACGCGACTGACGGAAACATTCGGAGAACTTGTTTTCGCGCCACAGACGCAACTAGAGATGTTTATCGATATTCGATATTATCGATTATTCGATATTTTTCAACTTCGATTTGAAAATATCGAATGAATGCTTTTGAAAAGTGGAAGATAATGCTGAGTGTAAAATATTAGACATTAAAAGGTCTAAAACTATTTGGCAGTAATGTATTTTCATGACAATTCAATCAGAGATCGATCAACTAAGCAATGTAATAAAACTTTTTTCCTGATACTTCTACGCTATTAATTACGCTATTCTGAACGATAATAGGAACGGGGCAATTCAAAAATTTCTTGGCAAGCTAGGCGAGGGTTGCTAAAGTTCTCTGATAAGGATACCAATTAAGGAAGTTTCAAACTCTAATCGTCGATTTGCCAAAAGTTTCTTGCTGCAATTTTGCGCCATTGGCAATTAACGAAATTCTAACCCACTTCTTCAAGTAGATTTAACCAATTAAATCGATATTTTGGAATTTTTGTCTCATATACCTTTTAATCTTGTAGCTCATTTTCATATATTCATTAAAACAATTGCAAATGCAATTGAATAGTATTTCTACATAATGAAAATAGTATCTTTTTCAGAGAGAAGAAAGTTCCGTAAATATATGAAGATTCTTTTATATACGAATAAAACATAATATAAAAGTTAAGAAAATTTTAAATTATTAGATCAATATTAAACATCGATAGGATAAAGAGAAAATTAAGAACATTATTCAAGAGTGAATATAGATATAAACAATTCCATATTATAGAAAGCAACGAAGAAAAACTATCTACTAACAATATTTGTAAAACCTGACAAAAGAGATTCGGTTGACCATACAAAAAGAAATAATTTCTTTTCTGATCAACGTTAATAATGCTGTACAAAGACATCTAAGTAAAAGATAAGAAAGAGGAGAATAATGTGGAGACATCCGTATCTAGAAGTAAACAAGTGGAAAAAAAGTCGATTCGGGTTAAGAATTGGGATGATTGAGCCGTTGACTTGCCATGGCAACTACGAACAACAAGCTGTCAGATGATGGGTAATTTTGATCAATAATACCTGCAGCACGACTGGCTGTTTGCCCGGTAGTTCTCGAATACAAAGTCGTGTAAACGGCGATTTTGACGATTCCGAACAATAATGATTCCGGCTGCCGGATTATAGTATGAACAGAAAGTAACAACAGGGAAGGGAAGTAAGGGACGATAGTTTCGTGACGAAGCAGCGAGCAACGTGTACCAGGCTGAGTCATGGAGAATAAAATTGAATGATATAATCGTCGATCGAGAGATGCTAACTCTGCTTTTCCGACTTACGTACTCAATCTTCTTGACTTGGATAATAATTGCGTTATCTAAACATCTCGTTATATTAAAAATGATATTAAAAATTTGACTTTATCAATCTATATAAAAATTTTAAACATAACAAATAAAAATTAAGATATAATGCAATATACGCATGTCCTACATGATGTTCTAATCGAAATGATACATTTAGATGGAAGCTTAAAAAAAGATACGTTTCTGTATATAAATACATACTTCGAAGAAATATTTGATATGCAGAAAGGCATTTTAAGGAATCTACATTTTTACATTATAAATGAAACTACTTATAATTATTGAAAATAATACTTCTAACTGTTGAATTTTAATTATTGAAAATAAGTTGTCTATTTTATACATATATTTATACATATATATTTGAACGATGTTCTTTCTTACTTAAATCAATTCTCTTTATTCTGTATTATTCTTTATATTATTATTTTATATACAAGGTGAGACACCTAAAACAGGCCACCTGAATATCTCGGCTGTTATTGGTGATAGAAAAAAATGTGTCAGACCAAACTTGCATGGTTTCGAGGGACACGTAATTTGTTCTAAATAGTTTTTTATTAGGTGGACGCGTAGAGGTCATATGAAGGTCAACTTCGTTTTTTTAAATGGTATGATATGTTTTTTTACGTAGCATCTAGTAGAGCGTTTGAAGATGCGCACATTGATCTACGGGTCAAAATCATTCAAAGTCACTGAAGGCCAACTGCAAGGGAAAATAATTTACTTTATATTGCCTAGAGTTCTCTGCTATTAAAAATACTGTAAACTCAGAAATGAAAAAGTTCTAGCCGTTAGAAATTTTTTCTTTTCCGAGAAGTTCTGAGTTGATGATATCATTATTTTTTATATTGCCTAGAGTTCCCTGCTATTGAAAATACCGTAACTTCAGAAATGAAAAAGTTCTAGCCGTTAGAAATTTTTTCTTTTCCGAGAAGTTCTGAGTTGATGATATCATTATTTTTTATATTGCCTAGAGTTCTCTGCTATTGAAAATACCGTAAACTCAGAAATGAAAAAGTTCTAGCACTTAGAAATTTTAGCTTTCAGTAACCTTGAATGATTTTGACTCGTAGATCAATGTGCGCATTTTCAAACGCTCTACTAGATGGTACGTAAAAAAACATATCATACCATTTAAAAAAACGAACCTTCATATGACCTCTATGCGTCCACCTAATAAAAAATTATTTAGAACAAATTATGTGTCCCTCGAAACCATGCAAGTTTGGTCTGACACATTTTTTTCTATCACCAATAACAGCCGAGATATTCAGGTGGCCTGTTTTAGGTGCCTCACCCTGTATAAGCTTCCAGATAAGTTTATATTACATACGCGCTCGCGCGCGCGCACGCCTTCCCTCCACAGACATTATTTATTTCAGAAGATGTTCAAGATGATATAGAATTGATATTTATATTAATATGGCGCACATATAAGACAACATAATTAGCCAATATGTACATAGATTTTAGTATCAATAATTCAATTTCAATACTATGTGTAAGAATCATCCATTTTAGTTAACTTAAATTTATATGCTTTTGATATTGATATAGTGTCAGTCACTAATGCGCGAATAAACTTAATAACTGGAGATTTGCTTTCAGAATTGACTCAAAAAGTATGACTATTTGGATGACTGAAATCTCACCGTAGCGAGCCTTTTTATTTATCGGAATTTTGAAGTTTGGGAAAGAAAAAAAGAATCATAGATAATTTATTTGATTTAACTACATACTATAATCATTTTCTATTTTCAAAATTCAAAATACTTCGGTGAGAGTAATTTGATGGCATACATTTGTAGCCAATGCTTGGATGACATTCAAACCACAAGCATGCTCCAAACAATTTTGAAAGCAGATCTCGAGTTGACTTATTGATCAATCACGTCTAATATGAACGTTATATCGATACCGAAGTCTATGTACGTATTGATTAACCATCCAATACGTACATTATATCAATACCGAAGTCTATATATACGTATCGATTAACTGTATTTAATATTTGTGCTATATCGACACTGATCATATTCCGAACAATATGTATGATTTTCACATATATGACCAGTGTTTGAAAAAAAATTAATATTTCTTTATGTAGTGTCAATTGATGTATCTTTCTAAACAAAGATAAAAAAAACAAATATGTATAATATATTATACGCATCGTAAAAAAAAAACAGAATTTCTGATATCAGACATAAATTGAAAGTATAAATAAGCTAAAATTTAATTGTACTTATTTATAATTAATATTTACGTATATTACATAATTTACGTACATTATGTACTAACATATATGCATATATTTTAATAAAAACAAGAGAAAATAAAAGAGAAAGTATAAATTTAAGTAAATATCACAATTTGGAAAGTAATTTTAGAATAGAAATATAATTTTATTTAAAACTTTCTATATACTATTTAAGGAAATTAATTAATTATTCATACTAGAAGGTGAAACAGTGAACGTTGATTATTATTGTTCTTAATTATTTATGGAACAAGCTTTCTTGAGTTCGGCTTGAATATCAAAAGTTAAATTATTATTAATATAAGATCTTAATTTTAATAAGATAAAAAGATTTATTAGGTTTATTGATCCGAATCAGTTACATTTATCTATTATATTTAAAAGAAGTTTCTTATTTACGAATTTTTTCCTAAATAAAAAGTTATACAAATATTCTAAGTATGCAAATAAAAAATCCTGTACATTTGTCTAAGCCTAGATATAACAATATTACGTCATCATGGCCTCGAAGGCAGCGTACATGATATCAGTCAAGAGTTCGGCTACCTTGGCAGCGCCGATCGCAGGGCGAGAGTTGAGAACAAAATATACCTGCGTTTGACAGGGTGTTAGTGAACCAGGCTGATCTTAGTATACGTCGGAGGGTTGCAAAGGGTAATGGATAAAAGTAGTCAGTCAGTCAGCGTCCGACCGCGGCGTCGGCAACATTTTTGAGTGTATTTCTTACTCGAATTTTCTCTTTCTTTCTTGGAAGAAAATATTTACATAAAGTAAGCATATTTATTTGTTTACATAATAACACAATTTTTTATTATACATTTTATTCTACTATAGAATTTGCTTATGATATAGACTAATATTGCGCGCCAAATTTAAATTATCTCGGAAACCATTCATATGAACATGTCCGAATGTTCATATGAATATTTTTGCTTAAAATGACCGATATTATCACCTAAAATATTGACTTCTCCTTCTAGGTCCCGTACGTACTAAGTTTCAAAGTTTGACAATTTTCGAAATAAATGAAAATATCACATTGACGATGTGAAAACGATCATTTAGAAATGTCTAGTGGAAGAAGAGTGACGCGTCCTATTCGACAATTATCGTTACAACAGCCTACGTCACGTCGATTACAGATCAGACGACAGAGATCGACGGAGGACGATTATGGCAAGTCTCTGCAGATTTACGCGAATTCAGTTCCGCGCAGGAAATCAGCTACAAATGTGACGGAAACGAAAAAAGTAATTATTAATAATTAATTTAATTTAATTAATAAATTTCTCAATTATTATGATAAATTATAATAAATTTCACTATTTAAACGCTTCAATAGATATAATTATAATTTATATAAAAATATAATTATATTTGAATCTAAATGTCTGACTTATATGATACTCGTATATCCGAATGCAATTTTTATTATCGTTTTTAATTCATATTTCTTATTATATAATCAAGCATGTACGAGTTGCTTGGGGCAAAAATGACAGCAAAGATAGTGGAAGAGAACTGGCTCAGGTAGAGGTGATAGCTCACCAGATTCCAGGTCGATTGAAATCGGCTACGAATCGACCCAGTAGAAGCTATGTTGCCACGGAGTCAATTCTTTATTCGCGGCAGGAGCTCGCCGAGAGGCTGCGGCTCGCATGGAAGCACCGTGAAGAAAATAAAGCAAATATCGACATCTTTCTAGCACACGGCATGAAGGAGCGCTCTAACTCTGAACTGTCGATATCTGTTCCAACGACTGCTTCGTCTACAAAAAAATCTGATTATGTCCAGGATGATGTTTCACGGGGTATGGAAATACCTAATTTTGAAGTACAAAAGAAAGAATTATGTAAGGTTGATAATAAAAATAAAAGAGAATGCGAGGAAATAATAAATATCGCGCCTCAAATGATGGAAGAGAGTACGGATGTAATAAGCGACATAGAAAACGAAGGAGGAAGACAGAACGAGGTGCGTATTTAGATATATTATACATTGCTTAATAAATAATAAAAAAGAAAAAATGTTCAAGCAGTGATAGTTCCCGGATAGATACCGTTAATTATTGTAAATATAATAATTACACTGAAATGAATGAAAATACCGCGTCGTCTATCCCACCCACGTACATAGTACGGCCATCTCTCCTAAACCGGTAGGAAAGATGACACAAGGCTTTATTTAATAACAATATAGCAGAAAGAACTCTCGAAATGAACACGTAATCGCTTTAAGCTATATGTTACTTTTAATAAATATGACGACAAAACATGTTCAAATAATAATAAATAATTAATTCAAAGATATCATCGATTTTTTTAGAAAGCGAAGGACTCGCGAATTGACCTGGATCTTGAAAAGAAGAAAAAGACGTGCATAACTCTTGATTGCTTGCATCCTTCGGCTATCTTTTCATCCTTAAAATCGGAAGACACAAATTCAGCAAAACTCAATGACAATTTTTCAATGGCAAAGCAAAAACGCGCGAGCTTTCATAGCAAGACCAATCGCGCCTTTTTAGTGCCAATGATGGAGAAGCCTTCAAAAGAAATAGCAGAGGCAAAAGATAAGATTATTCCAGTAAAATCAGTCGAGATTAGATGCGCTTCTGCTAAAACTACAATAAATTCGCCGGTTGATAAGTGTGCTACTCTCACAAAAAATTCATCTATAACGAGTTTAAGAAAGATGAGGCGTACAAACTCTGCGCCATCGCAGAGGGAAAATATTACAGCACGTATGCAGGTAAATATCGTGATCGATGCATCTGGTCTTACCGAGGCAACGGATAAGTCAATAAATTGTAGAAAAATGCAAAACAAAAAAGATATTATGGATGAAGACAAAGAGGATTTGACGAAGGTAAGAGATTGCTTATAAGCTATTTTTTTAACTGATTTTTTTTTAAATCAAGGGATTTATTTATTTATTATTTTGCATATTAATATCAAAAATATCAATAATTATGAAATAATTATAAAATAATAATAATTAATAAAAAATAACAATTCAAGCAAATTAATAATATAAAAATGGAAAATTAAGAGAAACTATCTTGTAATTGTCTCTCCTAGATATCACAAATCGAGCGATCGATTAAATCAGCACCTGTAAAGAGGAAATCCAAAAGCGCAAAAAGACGGTTTTTTACATCGTTAAGTCCTAGCAGATGCAAAGACGAACAAAACACAGAACGGAGAAAAAATTCTGTAGATCCTAGGACAAGCGATGTGATCACTATGGTATCCTTAATTAGTTCAGCCGATAGCGATAGTGATATGGAAAATTCATCAAGCGATGATAAACTCATCGACGAGTTGCGCAATAAATTACCCACTACACCCATCATTAAAACGTCTATTAACACCAGCCTCAATACAGCAAGAAAGCCTATCAAGTCAGGTACTATATGTGTATTTTTTATATATTATGTATTGTGTAATTTTTTATATAGGATGTCAAAAAAAGCTTATAGATTTACAACAGAGTAGACAATATTCATATTAATAATAAGAGAACTATGGAAGGGATGGAAAGTGTTCTCCTCTAATTTTACCTTCTTAATTAAGTTATTTAGTTAAGTTCTGAATTTTTTTAAATAAAATAATAGTCATAAAATTAAAATTATTGCTGAATAGTTTCCTTCCAGAGAAGCTCCTTTGAAATATCGACAAAAGAAGAGAAGGATGTTGTTAATGATGTTGAACCACCCACTCCGCTGAATTCCATTATTAATGTCACACAAAAGAAAGAAGGCAATGAGAATTTAGTAAAGCAAGATTTAGTTGTTAATAGTACTGTCGTAACGTCTACACTAGCTGCCGTTTCTGCGCTAATTACACAAGATGCTGAAAACGCAATGTTGGAAGCACCGTTGAACAATCGCGAGAAAAGATGTTTGGCGGTGCCGATTGGTGAATTACACGACAAAAAATGGAAGTTGTTGCAAGCAAAGAGCGCACCGAGTTATATAACGTGAGTAACATTTTACGTAGCCATTATATAATAATAATATTGAGTTAGTCCAAAAGTTTGCTTCGATTTTTGTACCAAATTTTACTTTATTGCATTTAGTAGAACTCTTTAAGTCTCTTTAATTCAACTCTCTATTAAGAATAACATTACTTACTAGACTGTGGATAAAAAACACTTTGTATATTTTATAAATACATAAAATAATAAAATACAAACCACAAAATTTATCCATAATATTCATGCAGAGTAACAGAGAAGATGAACAACTCACCGATGGAAGAAGTAAAGGAACAGAAGCAACATTTCACGATGTCGTCAATAAATCTTGTGACGAATTCATCGCCGCCGATCAACAGTCCTACAAAAGTAAACAAACCATATCAGTACGAATCGAAACAAATTTTGTATAACATTACTTATTGTACAACAATCCCTGCCAGCACTATACGTGACAAGCACGTCACTTATACGGCGTCACTACGTTTTGTGCTTGCGACGTCTGTGCAGGCAGGGAATATATAACATTATCATATTATTAACAATATTTAATATATTTTTGACATAATAAATACAGGTTGGACAATTTTCTAAAGAAACATTAGCAGCGGAGGAAACGTCACAAGAGATGTCAGAACCGCATCTTCAAACGACTAAGGAGAAAGAATGCTGGCATCTTTACAGACGAATGTGTGATAAGGGAGTGTGTGTATCCTTCAATACTGTTTTGAGGTAAATTAATAAATTATTAATTAAATTGAGAGAATCCATTATTATAAATCGCCAGTCAGTCATTAAAATTCCTCCTATTTTAGTGGGTCAAACTTAGCAATAATCTCGATGTTTAGATTATAAAGCTTTCTAATCGAAACAACTGTGCGTTAACGGGGTTTGCTAGACTTAAAAACACAGTTGTTATTCTAATTAGAATCAATGTGAATAATTACATTCGCTGCGTTGTGTTTTCTATATATATATATATATATATAGATAAATAAATAAAAATATATTTTTCAGAGGCATGCTGACACCGACGGAGTATCGAATGCGACAGAAGGAATTCTCGTTAGATTTGCAAGATTCATGAACATACCATATTATTTTGTTACAATTGATCAGATATTTCTTTGGATAGATTGTTCTTACTTTCTTGAATTTGTCAAAATTATTATTTGGAGACGAATATCCTAATACTAATGTACCGAGGATAACTGTATATATTATAATATGTTTCTGGTTACTATTTATATTATTCAGAGATTTATCTGTGTAGCTTAAAAATAAAATTATAATAAAATAAAATTATAATAATAGAGATAAAATTACCTTCAAAACGGTTGATAATATCAACGTTTTTACGTTCACGCGAATTCCCGGCTACTGATCTATCTCGTCGGTGCTAATCGCTAAGTCACCATTTTTACAACAGTAAACAGTTTCAACTCAACATTTGAATGATGATGAGAAAGAGCGACACAAAAAGAGAAAGAAGTTTAGATCACCTAAACTAGATGGCGTTACCGTATAAAACTGTCTTAAGGGGGGAGCCTGCTTTAGAACGCTGAAAATAAGGTATAATTTTACGAATTGTTTTTGGAGAAACTATACAGCGGATCATTATAAAACTTTGATGCATTTATTAGTACATGTTTAAAGATAACAAAAATTATTTTTTTATTTGAATATATCGCCTGTAGAGGTCGTCCTGGAGGCATCTTAGTGCAGCCGGCGTTGTAAATTGGTGAGCATTCTCCTGCCTCCAAATTTCATCCCAACTGAAAAATTGAAATATTTTCTCGTTATTTATGAATTCCCATCGTCGATGAACCTTTAATATTCATAAAAACATTAAGTTAAACAATTATTTTTGCATGAAAAAGTTCAAAAACTTTGCCTAAAAATCGTACTTTTGTGTTCTAAGCTCCACCATTTTGGCACTTTTCAACTTTTTTCTTCTCTCTTTGGTTCATCGACGATGGGAATTCATAAATAACGAGAAGATATTTCAATTTTTCAGTTTAGACGAAATTTGGAGGCAGGAGAATGCTCACCAATTTGCAATGCCGGCGACGCGGCTGCACTAAGATTTCTCCAGGACGACCTCTACAAGCGATATATTCAAATAAAAAAATAATTTGTTTTATCTTTAAACATGTACTAATAAATGCATCAGAGTTTTATAATGATCCGCTGTATAGTTTCTCCAAAAACAATTCGTAAAATATACCTTATTTTCAGCGTTCTAAAGCAGGCTCCCCCCTTAAGCTGCGCATGCGCACTGCGTTCTCCTTCACATAACGGAGGAAGTTGCACCACTGTGTAGTTGTATACTGTGTCTCTGCAGCTTTCCTGTTCAGTGAGCGCTCACTCAACGGTTGAGTGGTCAGTGTTGTCTTCTGAATGCGACTATTACTTATTGCAATCAGTTGTAATTTATTGTGGTTTGTGTGTGATCTAGCACGTTCGATCATCGAGTGTAAATATGCTAGAAAATATTGATATTAAATGCGATCTAATTGAGTGTTTAAATTATAAAGTTACTGCAACGAGTATATTGTTCTTCTCCATGTTAAAGAGGCAACTGCAGAATTAGTTGTATTTGTAAATCACGCTAGATATTACAACATCGAAACGAAACTGGACACATTTGTAAGTATCTGTTATAAGCAAAATTATATATACAAAATGTTAAAATGTTTGATTAATAAGCAGCATACATACATGTATTTAACGTAAATAAAATTGCTAATACAGAAAATCACATTCGAAATCTTTAATCTACTGTATACACTTCGTATACAGTATACAAAGTGAAGTGATATATTTGTGTAAATCTATACTAAATCCTTTTTTGTAATTATAAATTTTAGCGAAACCTAACCTAACCTGACCAAGTCATTTATATAAAGAAGCCTGCTTATTTACAAAAAGTATTAAACCTAAATTTATGTATAAATAATGTGTTCAGCTTCTTTATTATTATGTATCTTGTTTTACATTAAATAATACTAGAATATGTGTTTTGTATAATTCTTATGTCTGCAATGGGATACTTTAAATTAATTCTTCGCGATATATACACATATATAGGATGTGTATATTATATATGAAGTGTATTAACAAAGTATGACATTAGTTTTATATAAAAAACATCATTTATTTAATTCGCCTAAGTCCATATCGTTTTATTTAAAATAATGTCCTTTTAACGTAAAATACTTGATCCAGCGAGTTCTCATGCCTCGTAGCAATATTGAAGGTCAGTTTTTTAACCTCTTAATGGTTATTGATTATTAATAACCATGATTAAAAAACACACCTATATATGTATATACATATATAATGATGATAATATGTAATTATTTTTATTTAGATATATCTATCCAAATAAAATACTAAAAGTGCGAGAAAACTACTAAAATGGCACCAGTACCTTTAGAGGGTCATCAAACTCCTGTTACAAACAACATACCACAGGAGGGTAATCGTGGAGGATCTATTTCGTTAGGCATGCTCATAGATTTCATAATACAACGAACATATCATGAGCTTACTGTTCTTGCTGAACTGTAAGTGTAAGATATAACTATCAAACATACTTCTCAACAGTTTATACTTCAATAATATACTTCAAACCTCGTTTTTATTTTATTTAGCTTGCCACGTAAGACAGACATGGAACGTAAAATTGAAATTTATAATTTTTCTGCACGCACCAGACAGTTATACGTCCGTTTATTAGCACTGGTGAAATGGGCAAATAGCGCTTCGAAAGTGGATAAATCTACAGTAAGTACATATTTACTTTCACGTGTGATACACACACACACACACACGTGAATATATATATATATATATTGGATTGAACGGAAATTTTGTTTCTTTGTTAAAAACTGGCAACTTCTACGTAGACGGAATCGCGAAACTACTTAAAAAATTGTACTTGAATATGCAAAAACCGTCTTTCAATTTTCAATCCGAAAAAAAGTGAAATAAACTTTCTGTTCGATCCAATACCATAGTCACGCAACTAAAATGATCTTTCTAATGACTTGTCTTCTTTTTTGTCAGCACATTATGGCATTTCTGGACAAGCAGTCACTGCTTTTCGTGGATACTGCGGACATGCTGGCACGAATGGCTCGTGAAACTTTGGTACACGCTAGACTCCCAAATTTTCATATTCCCGCAGCTGTAGAAGTACTTACCACTGGAACGTATGGCAGATTGCCTGCCTGCATTCGAGTAAGCGTGCAACGTGAAACGATCAATGGACATGAATAATAAATATTAAATATTAAAGAGTATTACACATTATGTGTTGTATTTGTACAGGAAAGAATAGTGCCACCGGATCCTATTACTACCACAGAAAAGAGAACTACACTGCAGAGATTGAATCAAGTGATTCAGCACAGATTAGTTACCGGGAATTTGCTGCCGCAGATGCGTAATTTAAAGGTAAATATAATTACCTGACACTTAAATGACGATGACGCTTAAATTGAATTGACAATGATGACGATTATCTATGCGCGTGATTTATCCTTGATACAGATTGAAGCGGGAAGAGTAACGTTCCTTGTCGAGCAAGAATTTTCAGTGTCTCTGACGGTTATGGGTGATGGAGGAACAGTGCCGTGGAGATTGCTGGAACTGGAGATATTAGTTTCGGATAGGGAGACCGGAGATGGAAAAGCATTGGTGCATCCATTGCAAACTCGATACGTACATCAGGTACGTAATTGTCACATCGTGATGGAGAGTTGACTAATGTCATTAGCTACTCCCAGTTCGATGAATGAAATTTTTGCGACAGGTTGTTCAAACACGGTTGGCTGAAAGTACCAATCCATTGTCGGAAGTATATCACATTTTGCATTACTTCTGCCAGTCGTTACAGCTGGAAGTTTTGTATTCTCAAACTTTACGATTGATTCGGGACAGATTGGACGATCATATTCACGTAGATGAATATACACGCGGCAAATGTCTCTCTATATCTTATTGGAGGTAATAATAATAATAATTATTATAATATTCACGTATATTACGCATATTACTCAGACATAAAATTATTGGAAGGCCGTGTAGACCGTATCTAATTACATTTTGAATCTAATTATTTAGATATAAAACTTTTTCAGGGAATTAACGAGCAAAGATCCACGATCGGAGCTTGGATACAAATTGACCATTCAGGTAGACCAGCATGATCCTGCGAGGCCTCTTGCAGTCGTGCATATTCCATCGTTGGGTAATAAGGTGAGAATAATTTATTTTCTAAAAATCTACTCCGTTTGTATCCGTTATTTATAATAACAAATCGCACGATACGTGTGCAGGAAAACGAAATAGCGCACAGAGCTATCAGATCGGATCAGTTGTCAATGGAATGTTTACTAGTGCACACAATTTATATTCGCACGCGAAACCGTTTATCTGAACTGAAGCAAGAATTGCAAACGATGTTGAAGGACGTTGAATGTAAGTTCAAGTCTCACTGTTCTTTCCTTTCCTTACGTTAATCTTCGAATAAAAAAATTCAGATCTAATATTTATATAAATAATTATGTGTTATAGGCACTTTAGCAGGATCCCCAGCTATTCTGTCAGTGCCAATATTACAACCGTGCTTGCGAGCTGAGCTTCTATTAGTTACGGTCGACACTCACACTGGTATGTTGCAATGCCACGTCCCTCAATATGATGCGCCTCTCGTGCCGGAATTAACAGTGGCGTTGAACGGGGACCACTCGCGTCTCTCGACACTCATATCCGAGTTGAGGTATTATATTTGCTTTAATATATATATATATATAAAGATATATATATATATATCTTTTTAGCACTCTTAAGGTAAAATTAATTGATGAATCGTTTTATGGTAGGTTTTGGATAACGCAGAGACGTTGCGAGAAAACGCTGCAACATTTACCGGCTACTGCTCACGAACGTTTACCCGTCCTACACCATCCGGACCATCCTATGTCCAAGATCAGTAGACACCGAATATTCGTGCAATTGCATCGACATCCCACAGTCATACTGGTATGTACGTTTATAACTTTAAGGATTTTAATAATAACAAATAGCAACATATCGTATTCCAGATTGTCGCGTTCAAAGAAAAAGAGAGCTCGCCGTGCGAGATAGAGTGCTCCTTCTATCTCGCCGTGGTGAAGCATAGCTCCATCGAAGATGATCCACATGACGATAGCATAGAAACGGAAATACCGAAAATGTACTTGAAGGTCCAGAGTCTTATTGAATTTGACACTTTCGTCATTACCCACGGCCCGTTTACAAGTGTCGATAGTGGTTAGTATGCCAATTCTCTTTCGCATTAATTTTCCGGAATAAGAACAAGTGGAAGAATATTGGTATCTATTGAATGCCTTACTTGTCTTTCTCCATTTAATTTAGTTTATATATTTTTTTATATTTTTTTTTGTATTCTTTGTATTATAGATTCTTTTTTTATTCGAGAGAAAAAAAGCTGTATATTAAAAAACCAATAATTAAATCGGTAATTGACAATATTACAATGTCGAGAATAATAATATGATCCATCTATAACATATTTATTGTTATTTTATCGTTAAATAATTCGGTTAACTGGACGTGCATGACATGCATTTGTAAGTTTACTGACAAAATGGTAATAAGTTTAATTACTTCTTATCATTATCAGCATAAATGCACAACTATGTCAATAAATAAATTAAAAGGATATATGTAACGTATCATTTCAATTGTGATGTAGCTTACGATTAATTTTACAATCTTGTCTTCACGTAACGGTGCTTTACTGGCGATTTCCAGCAGTTTTTAATCTTTCTAACCCGTGGTGTGATATATTAATATTACACACAGAGCATGAACACCAGGAAATTGCATGTTTTTATAATCAAGCTATGTTAAATCGATCGTGTGTGTATATAATGTTATTAATTTTTGTTAATTAAATGTATGAAATCCATATCCTTTCTTGGGAATGTTAACATTAATTTCCTCATTAATTTTTCTATTAACATCCGTTCGTTCGTTATTAATATGCTGTAATATAATATATGGATGATGATTAACATCTGGCAACATTTGGTGTGGTATCGGCATACTACTTGTGCTACTTTTAGGGGGATTAACGGGTGGATTTTTTAGGGAATAATGATCAAGATAAAGGGTGCATTACAGAAGTGGTGGAGACGGCGAACAACAAACGTAAAAGCACTGGGATTGGAGGAAGGACTGACGCGACAGGAACGTCGCAGAACAGGAGGCCGAAACATCCGGCGTATTTTATCCCAGAATTAGCGCACGTCGTCGCGTTGTGCGATGAACGGATACCCTTCGTAACCCTAGCTCAAGAAGTAAGACCTGAACTTATCACTTTATTCTTTATCAAACATATATCGTCTCATGTATCGTCTTCATATGATATTACGCAATGTGCACAGCTTACTAGAAGAGAGATAGCCCATCAAGGGCTTCAAGTAGAAGCAAATGCCACAGCATTAGTACTGAAACTTGTTCAATTACCTGCGCCAATACCCAGTATTGCTACGAGCAGTGCTTGGCACGCTCTTCTTAAAAGACTCTTGAGCGTCTCGATTAGAGTTCAAGGCAAAGGTATGGCTAAAACTTGGACGGTGGAATTCGTATTTTATGGTAGTCCTCTCTCTAGCAGTCATCCCAAAGAACAAGGTATCCTATATTTTATACACACACACACACACACAGATTTAGATTTATTAAAGCAGCATATGCGTATAATTTGTTATCTTTAATAGGATAGGAGTACTGCCTCTCTATATTCTGTTCTAATTTCAATTACTTAAATATAAATTGCGGGTTTTTCGCAGGTTTGCGAAGGCCAGTTTATTTTCAGTATGAAATGGGAACATCCGACACTGTCTCCCGCACTGTAGACGCCTTACTAAACGACTGGGCACAAATAGTCCATTTGTACATGATCGTTCACGATCTAGCTGAATATTTAAAAATGGGTACGTTATATTACAATCCTATGACATCATGTATCGTATCAATTACGTTTTCTAACTGAAAAACTGACTTTTACTTTAGAGAAATATAATTTACGTAACATGGTTAGCATCAAGTCTTACAGTTATAGCAAGTTAGTTCTTGCGTACGGAGAGAATCAAGTTGCAACAGTGACTGTACAATGGAGCACAAACGATAAAGCGTTCAGACTGCTGTTTGGTAGAAGTAGGTTTTCCTATTAATTTTAACGTACTTCGCTCCGCCTGATCAATGAAGTAATGTTAATGGACGAAAACGTATTTGTAACCAATCCAGGTCCCGCAAACATAGTAACCAATCCACATTCTATAATGAAGGAACAGCTGGAAGCTCATTTGAACAGGCACACAAATTTGGCACAAATTATTCACATACTCAACGAAACTCTACCGCCACTTATGTCGATTAGCAAATTACCAATAATCCCACAATTATGCGTGCACGCGGTAAGTCAGCGAGTGCACCTGTACTTTTTCACGGATGATCTTTTTTTTACTAGAAAATTTTTGTTCCGTAGAGACCGCGAGTGCCAGTACAGACGTTCACTATAATGCCACAGTGCGTGACTTTAGTAAGAATAGCGTATCAGGGAATGTACTGCTTGGAATTACGTTTGCGCGGCGGCGGTTTGGTGAGCCTACGTGACGGCGCTTACAGTCGTTTCGATCGAAGTAACGTCGTTGACGAATTCACACCCACGCAAGGTCTGAAGGTAAGCGATAAAAAGCGCTCGTTTAGTCTTAATGTTTATGCTTGAAATACTCGAAAGTTGAAGCGTTCGTGCGAAATGAGCACGTGTATATACGTGTGTCGTGTTTGTCAGGGATTTTTGTCAAAATATGTGGACGAAAACGCTGTGTGCCGACGGAGATCTCAGTCGGAAGACGATAATCCACCATCGCCCGTCACGATGGACAGCGATGGCAGTAGCGGTAACGTGGGTTTCCTGAGTCACCATAGAAGCGGGCCGCAATCGCCCGCGCAGCAGCGCGAAGGTCTGAGATTCCACCCGCCACTCACGCCACCGTCTGGCAGCAATCCTCACACACCGGCCAGTCCGCATACCGCGAATATATCGCAAGTAGGTCGTCCAGGTAGAGCAAAACGTGAGAACCATCTTATTAATTTCGAATACTTTCTTCTCGTTAGGCTAGTCAACATCAGAGCTTCGGGAGCAGTCCTGCAACTTCCTTTAATTTAGCATCTCCGCCATCGTTACCACCAAATACACCGAACATGCTGCCACACCCGTCTCCTGGTTCGGGACTCGTGGCGAATAGTCCTTTGAATCCGATGCACGTTCCTAGTCCGGCTGGTCTCATGCCCACATCATCACCTGGACCCTGCAGTAATGTTCAAGTGGGACACTCTCCTGCTGGCTCATTCATGCAAACAGGTACAAATAATACTTTAGTCATACAAAAAATAATAATTTCATTAGTTGACAAAATAGCACAATAAAAAAAATAATTTTACAAATAATCATTTTAAGAGATAATTTTAATGATTTAATATCAATTTAGGTCACATCGATGGCAGTCCTTTCCCATCCTCCCAAAGTATGGCTTCTCCGGCCGCTTCCAATTGGCCCGGATCTCCAAGCGTACCAAGACCGTCCCCTGCGAGGCCCGGGCAAAATCCGAGTCACGCGGCGCTGCACAGTCCGCAAGCTTCCGATCACAAGACCGTCACTCACATATCTAGAGTATTGCCGCCGAGATCTTGGGCAGGCGCTGTGCCGACGCTTCTCACCAACGAAGCGCTCGATTTGCTGTGCTCCCCCTCGGCTCATCCATCTCTGTCTAACTTAGCGGGTCTCAACTTACCGGGAATGTCACCGCTCGAGAGATTTTTAGGCTGCGTCTACATGCGACGACAATTGCAGCGTTTCATTCAAACGGACGACTGCGTAAGAGACTTTGCACATGTAATGCATATTTAAAAAATCAGAGTTATTGATGTATATTTTTTACGTGTATTTGTTACAGTTAACCAGCATCAACAGTACTGAACCCGGCGTGGTGCATTTTAAAGTCGAGAGCTTGCAGTGTCGAGTGGGGCTAAATCAACAACATATGCAATCTCTTCACATCAAGGTTCAACCAGTTCCAGAATATAAGGATCAATGGACCATAGAAGAATTACAGGTGAGCAAAGCAGATTCATGTTTCGCTTGTACCTATACATACCCAGATAGCCAAGTCTGCCGAAAGCAGATGATGCTAACTATCTGCTATCAACTATTGCCAGCCAAAAGACAACAAATTTGATACAGAAGTTATTAACGATTAATTCGACAAATTGGTGCCAGAAATGTAACAGAGCTTGCTCACAAAATCTAAGAACAGATTGGCGGCAGAAACTGAGCAGAATCTGCAAACATGGCTTTAAGTCGGATTGTCGACAGAAACCGAGCAAGATTTACGCACGCGGAATCTAACGGCAGATTGGCAGCAGAAACCGAGCAAGATCTGCGCGCGCGGAATCTAACAGCAGATTGGCAACAGAAACCGAACAGGATCTGCAGCTTTTGACAGTATTCAAATTTACACGGCTATGAATATGTGTTTTCGCTCCGCACCGCTATGCGGTGCACACGTCGAGTTCTTACTCGATGTTAAGATGTAGCCTAACAGTTATATAAGTTAATATACGCGCCTTGGCACGATAATATTAATTTTTCTGAAAATTTTTGCACTCGCGGCACAGAGGCTCCCATGGACAACGTCCATGTAGTTCACGCACGCCACAAGCAATCTGAAGTTCGAAAGCAAAATTCGGACTTCGGATTAGAATAAATTAACAATAAGAGAGAGATTATGCAACGAACTGTCAGAAAGACACATCAAGCCAAATGTACTTTAATTTAACAAACAAACAAATGCGTTCTTTTAACACATGGTAATATAAAATGCCAATTTATAGTGTGTTAAAAGTAAACACATGCTTTAATACATCGTAAATATGAATGGCCAAAAGCTGCAGATTCTGTTCGGTTTCTGCTGTCAATCTGCCGTCAAATGTTAACAGATCCTGCTCGGTTTCTGCCGCCAATCTGCTGTCAGAGTCTGTTAGCAGGCTCTGCTGGCGGATCACTGTCCTAATGCGGACATAACGGATGCCAATTTGCTATCAACTTCTGCAGTAATCTGTTGCCAATCTGCTGGCAGATTGCACACATTTTGCTTACTGGGTATATATATATAGCGCAAATTATTTGAATGGTCCGTTCGAACGGTTCGCAGATCATAGAAAAGTTCTTCGACACGCGAGTAGCTGCCCCGCCCTACAAGCATAACACGCTGTCTGGGTTTGGAAGGATGCTCAACGTACGCTTCAAAGTATTAAAAGATTTCGTGCAGATAATGAAGCTCGAGCTGGTACCCGGGTTCGTGCAGCAACTGCAGCTGAAGTGGTCGGTACAGTTGTGCTTGCGCATCCCGCCTTCCGCCGGACCGATCGTGCCGCCTGGCACGGAAGGCGTGCACGTTTGCAGAAGCAAGATCTTGTTTTTCGTAAGTCGACCATTCGCCCGTAATTCTCTGTAATTGTATGATACAACTCGCGAGCGAGCGAGCGGGCGAGTTACGTATGATGTTTTGCAGCTACAAATAACGAGGGCGGCTCTACAATTTCAAGGCGAAATGCCATCCTTGGTATTACCGTTCGTCTACGACGTCACGACGAATCTGACGCAGCTAGCGGAGAGGAGAGATCTCAGTCCGCCTCCCCCAGCGATCACGGCAGCCTCCATGCAACTGAAGAGATTCGCCGAGTACGGCGCGAACCAGTCGGAATGCTCGTTGTTCCCCGCCGTGAGGGATCTCCTCGCCAACTTCACGTTACCGTCAGAACCGCCAGTTATATCGCAGGTAAGGCGATGCATCGCCGAGTGTGTCTCAGAAAACACACGTTCGTTCCTGAAATTCTCCCCGCAAGATTCAAATTCTCATTCGGACCATCATGTTGAATCATGACGATGGCAGAGTGATATCGCATGACTCGTTTACATTTATCGCAGGTCGTGGCGTCCCCCGCGGGAGGTCAGGTAACGCCCACGCAGCAGCAGATCCAGAACACGGCAATGCAGATGCATTCGCCCATGGCCGGTGGTCAAGGACCGCCGCAGGGACCGTACGGTATGCAGGGCATGCCACCGATGGGTATGATGGGCGGCCCACCTCAATAGGACTTGCTTTACTCTCCTAATCCCCTCTGTCTACCGGGTCATCCAACGTATATGAATTAAGAATGCAAACTTCGAGATTCAACTTGCGAGATCCGATTATGTCAACATGCAGATTTATATGGGGTACCATAGGAGAGAAAGAAAGATCGTCATCTTCGACTCGACAAAAATAAAGATGAATACTTCGAAGAAAGAAATCTTCGCAGTACCGTCCTGTACGTAATGATCTCATTCATACGTACGAGGCTTTAATGTTGCAGATACACGTGGTTTATATAGACTTGATCTGCTAAAACATGGAAAAACGAAAATGTATAAATTATTATATTATAGGGTAATTAAATGTTTAAGATGTCATATGACTGTAGTGTACTCGCTACGACTCTCGTCAGCGTTTAGACACTCTATTTAAGATTTGCATACATAAGTATAGTACAAATTTGTTATTCAGATAACTATCTTTTTGTAATGTATAAACAATTTAGCATTAATATGAGACGGCAGTGTGAATACAGTATGAATAAATGAGATTTATAGCATTGCAAATAACACATATTAATCACAAAAATGCGAATGTAAAAATACTTGTAAGTATATTATTAACATAACATAGATTACATGAATAAACGTTTGTAAGATATATGTATCCAGGATGAATTTATATATTATGCCTTTAAGTGTAGAATGTAAGCTAAAATTCTATAAATATCAGATATATAATATATACAATAAAAACATGTTCCAAATATCGTAATGTTTGTAAAGACGTGACCAGTTATAAACAATCTTATGTCTCTACCTGTCTTTGACGATCTTGATCTTAATGATATTATTTTAATTCTTGAATTTTTATCGCTGCTGGAAAATGGATTGGTAGCATGGCAAAGAAGTCTCGCGTTACACATTTTGTCTGACTTATGAATAATATAAAAGTTTTATTTTGGTTTTTTGTGTGTACAGCTTTTTTTACAAAAAGAAACATGTAATACTCTTAACAAATCAATCGTACTATATTCTTAATATATGCAATTATACAATACTCATAATTGTAATAATAATAAACATTGGAATACAACTATATAATTGATAATCGCATCTCAAATATATATATATACACTTTTAGGTCAGGTATCAGTCTCTGTATGTAAAATTTGAATACATTTTGATACACCTATTACATGATACTTCTTCACTGCATCAAAACGAAAAAGAAAAATATCTATTAGAAATCTTAAACTCTCTGAACTTAAACTAAGCGATATCATGTATTCTTGGCCACGTTTATTTCTCCTTTTTTTTTTGTTGTTTGTTCGTAATCTTATATCATTATAACATCTCACATGACTTCACAAAAATAATTTCTTGTAGTGTAGCTTATTTGTACCTTTAACATCGAAAGATACTATGTTATTGTATTAATTTATACGCGTAATTAAATTTGTCACAATATCATGACACAGCTATGCGATACGCGCTTAATTTTATATCATTGCGATTCCAGAGTTAACACATAAATCTGTCACATTAATCTTGATTCAAGTTTTACAAGTTCCTATGCTTTACGCTTCATGTTTTTACATTGATATTTTCTGAGCGATGTTAAATAGCTTTTCTGAAATTTATACATTCAATATCATGAAAGTTTATATTAAATAGTATTGTGAGAATCAGGTGATCTATACTGCAATTTATCCTTAATTAATCCAAGTGATTTTGATTACTAAATATATATGAATGTAAGTTGACGTACTTTTTCAATCGAGAATACAATAACAAGTCATTTATTTAGAAACTATTGCAATCTCTTGCGTAATTTTCGCAAAATAAAATCAAAAATCGACCAGAGTCACCTAGATCAATATTCACTACGTCGGCATTCTTATATAGAAATTTAAATTGCAATAAAACCTTTACATTCTCTTAAGATATTTGATATACACACTATGCGAACATTTAAAAATAAATATAAATATTTATAGTGTACATTACATGCAAAAATGTGTTCTCGATTTCTAAATTAAATCGAATAATATAGAAACAAGCATTTTGTTGTAGTATATCATGATTTTGTTCATGACATACCATCAACTAACAAATTAACGAGAACATCTCAATCCTCCAATTAGTCTGCATAATATGTTGCATTTATGCGCCTAATGGTTTATTTAACGTTAATTATGCACTGTATAATCCGTAATTAGTAGTGCAGTAAAATATTCTCTTTTTATATATTTTTAAGCTCAATACTCGTATCAGAGATAAAAGGAGGTTTGATCTTTATTTCTCTATTGGGGACAGTGATGTGCGGCACATTTTCGTACATGACAATTGAGAAAAAAAAAGGGTCAATGTTCAATACAAATGCTCAATACTCTGACTTCATGTTTACAAATTGTACATGTATAATGCTTCCCATCTATGTTATCAGCAATGATGCACATTTCCATTTTCTAGACATTTCCATTATACATATATGACAATTTAACAGGTACATTAGAAAAATATAAAGCTAAAAGCATGTATCAGGATGAAGTTAAAATATGTGGTACACCATGTGAAATTTTTAAGTAAATCAACTATCGAATTTTATGCGTACTTTACATTCACAAGACCCTCGAGTGTGAATCTCGAACGAGTTCTTGCGAGAAACGCATATAAATTTCAATTCAGTCGCACAACCAATTTGCTAGCGTTTGACATTAATCTCCAATTATGACGTCTTATTTTTAATCAATTTTGCATAAAGCTCTTATTATTTGGCAAGTGTACATACGTGAAGAACTTGCATAAAATTTCGTCGAAAAACGAAATAAAGTTACAGATAGAAGGACTGCAGTAAATAATATCGTGTTTCACATTGTTGTCTTAGATTTTCACATTTTCTTGAGTATTCCGCTGTACATTTTGATTTCAATGTAATATCGCAATGAGTATTTCGAATTATCATACAAACATCTAATGTATTCACGTAAATATCTAATATCATTGAATTGCGTATGTACATCTACTCTCTATTACAGATTCTTACATTTCCATTAACTTATATAGACAACAAAAGTTACAAAATAAAGAAAAGATGATTATCGAATTGTATCTTTCATGGAACGAATGATTGACATTTTAATTGTTTCTCCGTTACTTTACAAATTTAGACAGATTCGTGAAAATTTATAATATAAACACTTAGAAAACCTACGAAACGTTAGTATGTTATTAATCTACAGTGACGTTAGGATACTTTTTGTATATATAAAATATGTGTAGTATATGTATATGTATACGATATACATATACACGAATATGCACGTATGTATCTATGCATAATGCGCGCGCCACTCTCTCTCTCTCGGCGTGTGTGCGTGCGTGCGTGCGTATGTGTTATGTGTGTGCGTAGCGCACATACGCACACACACGCTTGTATGCATATGTATGTATGTATGTATGTATGTATGTGTGTGTGTGTGTGTGTGCGTGTGTACACATGCATATATATACATAATTTAATTATTAATAATTATTAATAATTTGAATACTAATATTAATAAATATTAATAATTATTGATAATTTGTATACAAATACGTAATGCGTTTAAACACTTTCAGATATTTTCAGACATGTTGAGAAATCTGAGAAATATATTCTTGAGATTATCATTAAAATAGATATTGTAATACTGAAAATTATTAAAATGATTTTGCATTTGGTTTTCTCCCTATAGCGATATATCTGTAAACGTGATTCTCAGGCGAGGGCGATGCGAGATTGCCCTGTAACTGTATCTTGACGTCACTGCAGGCATATTCTTTTTCCCAAAACGTTTCGTCAACTTAAGCATATCAGGATTTGTCTCTGGATTTGGCCGACTTCTCAGCTGGCCTAGATTGAGCTAGCAGCTCGAGTTTCAAGCAAGCAATGCACAGGAGCACTAAGGGCTCAACGTGCTAGGAGGCACTACTCAACAGTTCCATGCTCTTAATGCCTCGTCAACAGCAGCACCAACAAGTTAACACTGGAAACGAAAATGTCTAGAATGTGCGGCATGAACAATAATTAGTAGCTACGTAGTATCGTAAAACTACCGTCCGTTTTAAAAATTACTGAGCATGTATACGTATACGCACGTTGGCACATAGAGAAAACGATTGAAGAGCATTTCGTAAGATTTCGGTGTATATCATATCATAATCGTACGCTATACATTACACGATTACAATAAATATAATTCTAAACAACAGATTCACGGTACATCGTCGAATTTGATAAAGATGTACCGTTTTTGGCATCCTTGACAGACATACGCACAGATACGCGCGTTTTTGAGAGTATATGGTCGTTTATCCGTAATATTTTTTAAATGAGCAAAGAATCGAAAGTTTGTTTCATTCATTCGCCCGACAAAATGTGATATTCATCACATGAAAAAATTATAAAAATATATTTTTATTTAAGGGCACAAATGTCTCATTAGAAGAGAATTCTCGATAAAATTATGCTGATATTCATCATATGAAGAAATTATAAAAATATATTTTTATTTAACGGCACAAATGTGTAAGGGAATAATATCCCCGACAAAATCGTGCTGATGCGCACAGGTAATTTAAGTCTTCCTTTTCAGTCTTGGAATCTTTCACGTTTTTTTTTATTCTCCGCATGAGTTTGGTGCGTATACGTACAGACTACGTATTACAGCAAGTGTGTTAAACATTGAGAGTAGACTAACACACATTATAAATTTCTTATGTATCAAGGTATATAGTACTTCTTCTCGAAATTGTACATTGTCTCTCGTTTACACCGATGAGTATTGTGTTCTTCACATATGTATGAGATTTCTGATCTTGCGATCTGTGATGTATTTATTAGGTACCACATAGCGTTTGCAACACTGAGACAATAGACTGCTGATTAAGCTTGAAATAATGAAAAGAAAAAGGAGAACAATTAATGTTGTTAGTGCATACGACAATTCCGAGTAGAAATTTGCTACATGTGTTTTAACATTTTGTGTCGACAGCTGTTGCAACATAAATAAATCATGGAATAAAGTGAAGATTTAAATTAATTTGCAGGCCCAATTGCATATTTATTTATTTCGCTCAACAAATACGTTCAGTATTTTGTTACTTCGCAGAAGACCAACAACGGAAACAAATTTTTGTGCTCTTGTTTTTGCACTCCTCTCTCTCTCTCTCCCTCTCCCCTTTACCTTTTGTGCGTGTATACACGCGCGTATGTATGTGTAGTTATGTTATGTTCGCGCTTGATTTTAGATTATGAAAATATGTCATTTAGGATGGAATGATTTGATTAGCAATCTATATTTTTTTCTAAATTTTGACTTTATCTATCGGCAATATATTAAGATATTGCTTCGTAAATTACTTTATAGATAACCGATAAATGATACTTTTATACACACGTACATGAAGAACATCTGATTATAATAACAAATATTCTTCAGATTAAATGTAAACGTGAAACTACAATTGCACAGATTTAAACGTCCAATGTACTATTAATGCTAATTTATATTATTTTTATTTGCACGAAACTTTATCTCCTTTTATCATTTTATACATGATAGTATGATCTATCGTTCATAGATCGTAGTAATACATCATATGGTATCCTGCATTAAACGCATTTTCTTCAAACTGCAATTTTTTAGCTAAAGCTCAACTTTCTTTTTACAAAACTTTTATAAAACATTAATAATAATAATAATATTCGCATTACGTGCAATTAAAATAAGCGCAAGTAAAGAGAAATAAATTTCTCTGAAGAATAAAGTTCGGAAAAATAAATTCAGAGAAACAAATAATGTCGTTATTACTCGATAATAAAATTAAAAATATCCTTGTATTTATCTCAAATAGATTTCTTTGGTAGAATTTTCATAGACCTTCACAATTTGTGATCTTTAATCCGAAAAATGTTAGAAGAAATGTTAGAAGCTGAGGAAAGATCAATTATAATCATCCCTGATATTTTTAGTAAAAGAAAATTAGCTCGAGAATTGGTCAAAGAACCGGCAATTAGAAAGAAATGCGCTTATGAGAGAGGCGTAGATGCTATAATAATTAATAAGAATAATAATTTGATTAATGACTGAGCTATTATGCACAGTACTAATTTTATATTTTCCATTATAATTTCCTTCATCACAGAGTGTGTGTATCTAGCATCTGCTCTGTGATATATATATATATATATATATATATATATATATATATATCATTTTGCAAGAAATATACGTATATCCCATTTCAAGTAAGTCGTCACACGTGAACAATGACCGCTCTGCACCTTATGAGCTGCAGCTACAGCAATGCAATCGGGCCTTTCTTTGTTTATCTGTATTGTATATCTGTTTCTCTCTGTCTCTGCCGAATTATATACAACAGCATGGCCATGCAAGGATGGAGGGCAAAGCTACCATGCCTCATAGAATTCACGAAAGAATTCAACGCTTGTCGAGCGGGCGATAGATCACTAGGCAGCTGCAGCGAGGCCGCAGCGGGGAGAAATGAGCTGTCAAATTGACAGTTTCGTCTCCGTCTTACTTGAAAGCAAACCCCATCCAAAAATCATCATCCTTACTTCAGCACTTCACCAGGCCTGTCTCGACGATACGTCTACACAAGCTAAAAGAACGTCCATTTGTCAATGCCTTCCGATAGAGGAAAAGGGATCTACTTTTAATAGGATGGATCGTGAAATCAGATCAGATGGATATGTGCGTGTACATTATAACAATCATCATTGTAATAATCATCGTCTTGAATGACGAAACCATTCGTCTCGTCATTTTCGACGCCCGAACAAGAAACTGTGCTACACTCAACATTGCTCTTACTATCGGTCAATTCGAATTCAATCGAATAAGGGTACGAAAAATCATGTGCTGAATCTTGTTCGTACTGACACAACGGAATGTGAGATATTGGAAATAATTGTGCAATTGTATCAATATCAACGATCGAACAAACATCAAGAATCAAGTGGGGAAAGTCAATTGTTCCATGAGGGATCGTAATTGATATTATACAAACAATTAAAGCAAATCATTAACGCGTATCGCGTATTTGGCTACTTGTTATCAAGTGTTTACTCTTTGTGCAAGAATTAAGATGCTGTAAAATTGTTGTTGGCGCTCCAGAAATATTCCCGGTTTAATATATACAATATTGTGATCCAAGCTTATTTGGAGCGTTAAAGTGTCTGAATAACGCACAACATAATGCAACGTGACGATACTGAATAAAGATATCGATACAGATCGCTGAAACATTCAAGCGCACGTTGAGCGGAACGAATATCATGCTATCAACATACGTAGGAATGTGAACAAAATTTCAAAATAGAAATTATTACTTCGCCAGCAAATCATTAAACTTGTCAATATTTTAGTGATTCATCGATCAAATCTGGCAATCACCTCGATGTTCAGATGTTCGAATAATCGACGTTATAAAACTTTCTAACTTTAAGAAACTGCGATTTGTTAAGACTTTTTAAAACACAGTTATTATTCTTTTCTGCCAGAAAGCTACCTCACTAAATTAGAATCAATATGGATCTATATGACTAAATTAATTTAGTGAGATAGCTTTCTGGCAGAAAAGAATAACAACTGTGGTTTAAAAAGTCTAACAAATCGCAGTTTCTTAAAGTTAGAAAATTTTATAACGTCCTATTTGAACATCTGAGCATCGAGATGATTGCCAGATTTGATCGATGAATCACTAAAATATTTGCAAAATTTCCAAATCTACTTTACATTGTACTTTGTATCTCTGCCATACCAAAATAGCATTTCCTTCATTTAGTTTCTTCAGAACGGTAAAGAGGGATTATCTTCAACATGCATTGAGGAATGTCAATGGAACGAGCTACTCGTTACAATAATAATGAATATTCTCAAGATCAACTATGACATTATATCACAATATAGTTTCAATATAATTGAATCTCGATGAAAGCAAATACGTTTGGCTCATGGCATCTTATATAACGTCAGAATAAAATTCTCAACGTTTATTTAGGGTAGTCATGATTGATTTGATGCACATGTTGATCGTTTAATTTGGCACATGCGATAATCAACTTGACGGTGATTCGACGTTAACAAACAACACCACGAAACGTTGCGTGTGTTTTTCCGCTCAACGCAATTTTCATAGAAATTTGTACATCAATGGCGAACAGTCAAAGTGCTCGAATAGCGAAAGCGATCGTGATCGACTGCCTGATTGAGATTTTTAGTTAATTATTACTAAAGTAAACGTGCTCCGTGAATCGCTTCTGATTCGCAACCCATTTTCAAATTCTTATTACGTCATCGTGTTTTTCAGATTATGCAGCTGGATGCGGCACGATGGCTACTGAAATCGACTTGCGTCGCCATTGCGTGGGAAAACGCGAAGATACATGTATGTGCGTATGCGTATACATACCTACACACATATATGCATATACATACATTGTGTAGGTGCGTACATACACATATACAGATACGTTTTGTACGTGTATATCACATATACGCATACAAACACAGAGTCGAGATATATTCGCGAAGTCCTTAAAAGAAAAAGAACTGCGTTCTTTTCACGGCAGAAAGCTTAGCATATTCTGCTCTCGAAGTTACTCCTTGCTGGGAGGTTCTACGCATCGATAAACTGCAAAGTGTCAAAGAGGTCATATATATATATTTTACCGTGAATCAACAGAATTGACATCCCTAACGACCGAGGCAATTGTTCGGTAGAAAATCGGTAAATCATCTTCGCGCGTGTACTAACGATTATTTTGTTTTTAATAACTAACTTTAACACCGAGCCTACCATGTTGTGGACGCCAGTAACAGCAAGCGAGATACAGCGCCAGAATAATAACCAGGAGCTCGATGAAGACCAGAGCAGCGGCCACGCCAATCACTATCGCCGCATTCTCTTCGATAGCGTTCACTATAGCCTTGTAGCAACCCTGAAAACATAAATAAATAAGCGTGCTTACATCAGCTTACTTCGACGTATTTTTAACTTTTATGTATAAAATTGTTTAGATAATTTAAATTAATTGTGAGAAACCTCCTCCTGATTCCTTAATATTATTCAGGAATCGGTTATAAATTTATTTAAATTTATTTTCAATCAATATAAAAATTATTGATATAAATATTATATCGAGAATTAAAAAAATAAAATTATTATCAAAGAAATGTCGATGTTTTTCGATCGAATTTACATGTAACTCTTTAACAAATTAGATTCTTTAGAAAAATAAAAATATAATAATATAATGTAATAATAATATTTAATTAATATAATAATATTTTAATAATAAATATATAAATAAATTCATACGCGTGAAAAGTCTGCGTGTAAACATTATTCTATCGCGTAAAAATATCAAAGCATAACAGCGTATAATATAATATCAGACTATCTGCTCAATTACATCTCTACGGATAGCTTCGAAAATTAGGCGCACGCAATGCCAGTATCGAGTCACGCTCACGCTCAAAGTTGTCAAGGGAAAAATCTACTTTATACGAATATATGTATATACATATATCGATTTTGCGCTACTTATACTGTACAATAAAAATAAAAACGGTCATTGAGACAACGGTAAGACTGCAAAATAGCTCACCGTCTGATAATACGAGTTAGACGCGGTGGGACTGATCGGACACGAAGGATCCTTCAGAACACCATTCTCCTTTATGCAGCAGGCCTCAGGTACCATCTTTCCAGTCAAATTCGTGTTTTCGCTGAAGTCTCGGTAGCTCTCCGCGCCGCAACAATGAAGCTGAGAACATTTCCATCGATATTAGATGTTGTTCCTTCGCGCGAGTGTTGTACAAGGGAAAATTTCATATTTTTCCACTTATTGTTGCCGTCTCCTCGTGAAAACTATTTGTAACCGAAGAGATAGATGAACGGCAGAGGTACGTTATATAAACGTTAACCGGACTATTATCTCCCCTCGTGCATCACTTGTACTACCAATTTAATAGCGTGACGTTCACCGAGATAAATTCTACGTACATAATATCATACTTTCCGCTTATCAATTGTTAACACTGATGGATTTTAAAGTACTACGATATAAACGCAACGTTTCCATCAATACATTTCTTCTCTTCATGATCGGTCACAATGTATTGGCTTGAACGGAAAATCCGTTCTTTTTTTGCAAACTTCAAAGCTTTGTATCAAGAATTAATACAAAGTTTTGAGGCATTAATTATTGTAATTAGATTAATAATTTTACCTGAGTCATGATACCATCCCATGCAACTGTTACTGTCTCAGCTTTGTCAGCGGTAGTTGCGTAATACTTGATGGTTGATTTCAAGAAACTCTGCATACCCCTTTCGGCCTGCTCAAATAAATTATATTTATAATTATTTATATATATATGACTTATATAATATTTATATATATAACTTTATATATAAATATGATTAACCGTCGTATATTAAAGCTAAAAAAATGTAGGGATTGTCACAATCATCTTTGATTGACGATAGAAACGAGTTTAAATAGAATATGATGATTATTCGTATAAAGGAAAATACGCACATCTCCTTTAAGTCCAAAAGCAAGGCCAACTACCACGCACTCCAGGACTAAAACCAGCACAATTAGAATGCCATACTGTAATCATAGAAAACGTTTTCTGTCATTTCGTCTCGATATATACCTGATGTATATAAGAGGAGCTATGATTAACGAAAATCGAATATAACCCTGTAATCAAACTTAATGGAAAAATATATAAAAATATAGAATAATATTTTTTGTAACTAATACTGAAAAGTAATTTTGAAAACTTTTACGAGAGATAAGCTGGCAAAATTATTAAGAATTAATAATTTTAAAAAGAATAAGTTTTGCGTTTCCGATAATCCGTGCGGATTTTTTTGGCGAAGCTCAGACGCAAACTTTTGAATTAATTCTTAATGCAGAGTTTTGCTGAGTGGTTCGGCATAGACTTTCCGATCAATCCAATAGTTCAAAGATTCCGTAATATACATTAAATTCTAAAACAATTTCACACATCAAAGTTTGAATAAAATAAATAAAATAAATTTAATGCTGAAACAAATTAGAAAATATTTAAAACAGCCAAATAAATTATTTATATAATATAAATTATTTGTAATTTCTTCAACAGAATGTTACATTTTTATGCATCTGTCAAAATAAATTTATTAATATTTACAAATTGGAAAAACATTAAAAGTTGTGCTTAAAACAGAGCTTTTCTCGACGTACTAATTTTCGAATTTATAAATTAAATTTCCTCCAGAACAAAAAAACATTATTTAAAAGAAATTTATATATTTTGTATTATTACGTTATTATTACGTACAACATGTTTTGAGGTTGTCAGTTTCTGTAATGTTATTCGGATTAAGTACACAAACGACAATTGTGAATGGAACAAGTTTTCTTAGAACGAACTTACGACACAGAGAAGACATCTAGACTCGAACATGGCACCGCAATATCCAAGGAAACTGATAATAAATGTGAGAGCGCCGGCTACGATAAGAATGTAAGAAATCATCCTGATGACATCGGCATCTGTTTTGTTCTGCAAAACAAGAAAAAGTATGATGAGAATATAAAACAACTTGCTAAATGTTCATTATTGAATACCGTACGTAACTTCACGAATCCTTCCTAAATTCTAAAAGTTTTCATCGAGATCACACGTTTATCATTGAACTTATTTACTGATATAAAGTTATTTGCAGTTTTGAATCTATAATTTTTCGTTCTCGGTACATCGAAAAAAGTTCATGATCATTTTTCATAAATTGCTAAATTCATAAATATCTTTTTAAAACTTTTATAAAATTTTATATTTTAATTTTTGGAAATGAGACATATGCAACTGCAACATATTTATCTGTAAAGCTCAATCCATAAACTCGTATAATAATCATAATAATAAATAATGATGATGATGATCATGATGATGGATAAATCCATTTACGCAACAGTATCTGCATTTTCTTAAAATAAAATATTAATGCAAATATTTTGTCAGCAATTATTATGTCCTTCTTACGGATAAGTACAGTAGATCATAAAATGTATAAAGTATGCTAACATCATTCGCGAACAACTATTAAGTTAAGCTCGTCGACTTTTCACCAAGTATGTACGCGAGCATTGTATGTACAACGTTACAAAACATACTCGATATAAGAGTATGACATAATGGCTTACAAGCGGCACTTATAGAATACATATGAGCTCGCTATCCGGCACGGACTGTCGTCCCCGTGATGGATATCGAGTTTCACGAGGCAGATCAGAATGACACATAGAAGTTCCTTTATACAAACGTCACCTAGGAATGAAGCGTATTTGCCGATGTTGCTGTCGCCAGATTGAATTTGTTTGGAAAAAATTAGAAAATATATTTTTCTGCTACATATCTAACTATCCCTTTTTAAACCAGTAGTCAAAAGATGCAAAGTACAATTAGAAATGCATGTATGTACCGTAATGTGCACCAATACATATTCAAAGAATATTCTCTTCTCTCCCTCTTTTTAACGTAAATACAATTGTGAACAATTGCTGATTGTATTACAAGTCTACGCTATAATGACGACCCAGATAGCAAAGTGGCGTCAAAAGATGACATAATGACGTCATTATGTCATCTTCTGATGTCACGTTGCAAATTTCATGATCTCCTGAAAAATACTTTCCCTTAAAAATACTGGAAAATTGTACCAAACAGAAAAAAATGCGAATTAAAAAATTTAAAGACCCCTTATAGAGTCTGTCTTTTCCTTTCTTAGAGAGAGAGAGAGAGAGAGAGAGAGAGAGAGAGAGAGAGAGAGAGCATGTCTAAATAAATAATACCATAAATAAAACTATCATAAATAATCACAGATAAACGCATATAATTATTTGTTGCAATCAATTCTGTAATGATGCAACGGAAATTGTTCTCGTGAATCGCATGAAGAATTTATTCGTCTAGAAAATTTTCAAGTCCAAAGAGTATCAGCAGCGAAGTAATGTCAATTACACTTATAATAAAGAGATACTGCAAGCCTGAGCTACGTGACAATGAGAAGTTACACAATAGGATAAATTTCAACTATTCTGTTTTCCCACTGGGCTACTCGCGACACCGCACATAAAGCGGCACATTCATACGCATGTTTTTTTTTTAAGTTACGACTTGCGGATCATTAAATAAGACGATTACATCGCACGACAACATCGCTTCACGTTCGCCACAGAACGAAATCCCATCGGAACAATCCGCCGATTGTTCGCAAGTTGATATGTACCTGCCACACGAATTACTTAGTGGGCACATTGACAGCCTTATCTGGAACACCTGTTGAACGGATACAAGGTATTTTTAGTCCGGCATCGTCTTGGTATAGGCGCGCGGCGCGTCTTATTGGACGCTACCGTTGACGGCAAAGCGAGCCGCGAAAAATCAGGTCACCAGGTGAAAGGACTAATAAGGGTACCTCGTGTTCGGTTTCACCGACTTGTTCCGCCACATTGACCAGAACTGCTCGAGCTCGGCGAGTCATGAGCAAGCAATATCACAGATCGCCATTGAATGTACTATTGAATTTCGAGTTGCAACTCTCCTTGGAAATCTATTGAAGGAGTAATTTTACAGGTACATCGTCTTGTAGAAATTCTTTGCTAAACTGCATTTTTCCGAACCGTGTTCTTGAACTGTAGAGAGATTCTCTCAACTTTGAATCAATCTCGTCTTCGGAAAAACAAAAAATAAACCAAAGTATATTGAGAATAACCACTTTTAGAAAACAGCGCTTTAAAGAACAATTAAATAAATAAATAATCGAATCGTCTCAATAAACTCTGTATAAACCTCGATAAGAGTTTAACTCGATAAGGTCTTCAATCTTCAGGTTTACAAAAATATATTATGCCACCAAAGGTAAAAGTGTCTCAAAATTGACCAAATAATTCTCAATTATATTATTCTAATTATACAATTTCTATTACAACTTTCAATTAATGCTACGATTAACGAATAACACTCTCTTTAAAAAAAGAAAGAAAGAAAACAGAAATATTTCAATAACTTTTTATATGTAACTTATTTCTGAAATATATATTTCGTGAGATTTAATCTACCGTGAACTTTTATCTCTTTATCGGTTAATTATTTAATTGTAGTCCCATTTATCACAGGGAAACGTGTTACCTTTCCGCTTGCACGAAACCTATAAAACGAAAGCGGCACTTTTACTTTTCCACGGCGTTCCGCTATCTAGCTCCGCTACCAGGGAGCAACGAACGATGCAAATATAAAAACATGTCAGCGGGATGGCAAATTGGAGATTATTCGCAAATGTTCAAAGGAAATGAAACCTCGAAATAAATATACAGCTCGAGAGAGCTTTGGCTGCTACATGCTCCACGGTGGATTACGAGCCCAAATATGATGGAGCACTCTAATCCCACGTTGCGTTGCGTTAATGCGACGACCAATCATCTCATCAACGACCAAGTACCGATAATTACGTTTCTCGTTCTCCCTACCGGCACCGTACCGCATGTACGTCGTACATTGTGCCATGCGCGCAAACAATCTACAATTGACTTTTGTTTCCACGTGCCAAGTCGAAGGTAGCTCAAAGAAACAGCCAACCTAACAAGTTTCAGTTTCTCATTGATCCCAGCGAGATGCGGAACACTGCTTGGATATTGCTCGTAATAAATCTTCAACTATCGAGTCACTTGACAATATAAAACTGAAAGAGAATAAAAACGGCACATAGAAACCATTTTCAACGCTCATTCATTTTGTTGTAACACTTTGATCTGCAAATCGCAAAATTGTTGCCCGACAAAAATGTAGGAAGAAATAAATAAATAATTGGAAGTAAGTTAGCGTGTAATGAAACAAGATTTAAGTTTCAGGAAATGTTTTAAAATTTAGATTTTAAAATGTTGTAAAATTCAGGTTTTAAAATTCTTTGACGTATCCGTCAAATTGTCTAGTAAAAGTTAATTATCGTATCTCTTAAATTATACGATATCTTAAAATTACAGGATTACTAAGGATAGAAGCAAACATTCTCCTATTCTCCCGGAACAATCAGCAAGTAACAATTTTATTTTTATAGAAATCGGTTTTAATGCGTAGATATTTATCTTATTCTGTTTATGTTTTGACATTTATTTTACGCAATGTTTACGACAAATTAATAATTAATTGTATTCACAGCAACAGTATCCTATTTACGCAATCTTATGAAAGCACCAAGCATTAAAGATCAAAAACAATTTTGAACTGCTGTCTCTAATGATTCCCGAGAGCTTGTATACTTTATATACGAATTACCCTGTACAGGAGACAGAAGCCAGTTTCTTTATACATTTTCGCGATTCTAATTCAACGAGATTCGCAGGTCTCCAGTATTCCATGTTCTAAACACTGTTTCTAATATCAGTAATCTCGCTTGAGTTTCATAATAATTATAAAGTGAAACCAGAACATTAATTGATGAGTGATAAGAAGGCATGAAGCAAATGTTTGTATTAGAAAGTATCCACTATGATACGTCATCTTTTATCTAATTGCATGGCGTATATCTTCCATGTCGTGCATATGTAGATTTAAAATTGCTGACGAAACGATAATATTTTAAGCATGAATAAAAGGATAATAAAAGTATATCAGTTACTTTCTTCCCTATATATTATCAAGAAGACACTTCCTTTTTTATATGTATAATAATTTACATATAAGACCAACTCCACATAGATATAATTTATCTGACTTACTCGAAGATTCTTCTTCGTAAGAAGACTTACGCGGAGAATATCTGTGTATGTATAGACGATTGCGCCAGTAAAACCTGAGTAGACGCGCGAAAAGTGAGAAAAGATTTTGCAACATTAATTATACAAAGGAAGTTACTATCCTCTATTGTACTCGTTAAACGCAACAGTCTTTAAGACAAGTTAGTCTCCTTATAGTGTTTTTCTCCAGTTTATCGATTCGACCGTCCCGTTAAACACAAATTATCTCATATCCTTAAAGAGTTCGTGATTATGAGGAAAATCCAATTAGCATATATGCACGTATACACATCTTTTATTGTACCAAAAACATATCAATTGATATTATTTTGAAGACTACTTTTTTACAATGAGAAGATTCCATTTATATCATTCCAAACAAATGTTACTACAAAAAGTAAATACAATTAATTGTTAATTTAATAATTGTAAACATTGCGTAAAATGAATATCAAACAGAATAAAATAAATATTTACGCGTTAAAACCGATTTCCATGAAAATAAAATTGTGCTGTCCATAAAATGTTTATCTTCGGAATACAGTAATGTAGACGTAATATTAAATAAATAATGTATATCTGAAATTTTCCTATTTTATCATATTTTGTACTTTTAATAAGAAAGTAAAGGCATAAAAAATAAGTTTATTTACGCAAAAGTTTATACAAATTTATATAAAATCTATTAATAGATTATACCCAATTTTTTGAGACTTAACTTTTATGATGAATAAAAATAAATAACAAAAAATATCTATTTACAGTTTAAAAATAACTTTCTATTTATAAAATTTTATTTCCAAAAACGTTAAGATCTATAATGATAAAAATAATGTTATAATGTTCATATGAAAAAGAAATAAAATTAATCGAAATTTATAAAAAAATAATTAACCTTAAATCTGACTATTAATAGAATAAGATTGAATATATACACAAGCGTCTGTTTCGTAATTACGTTGCAACATGTTAGATGCAAAGTACAGAAAAGTCTTTTGTACTGTACATCATAAAAAGTGCATAAAGAACAGTGTAACCTTTTATTTAATGCGTTGGTCTATCACAATTGTCTCGTCTTCTAATCACACGTACGATCCTTTATTCTGATCTTCCTAATTATCTATGTAATTATTATTTGTTCGTAAATAATATTAAACGTATTAAAACAATTTCGAGTTTACATATTTATTCCCGATAACTATATCCCAAAATTAAATATGGATCATTAGTGATTACTCTGGCATATAATACGCAAGCGTTAACTATTGTTTGCTATTTTCACACTATCTCATCCTTTAATATAGGAAGACGCTATTAAAGAATAAATCATTTTAAATACTAGTTCGTAATTAATGCTCAGTCTTACTCGATCTGATTGCGAATCCTTTATATACATTTATTTAAATGAAATAAAAAGAACATAAAGCAACGATGAATTAAATAGATTCATTCAAATAAAATATTCTTCGTTATTAATTGTCTCAATTGGATATTTAACGTATATTTACGATATCTCTAGAAGAACGTGTGAATGCTTGCTTATTGTGACATCTCTTCAAATCCTCTTTTCTTGATTTCGAGGTTCTTATCAAAACATTAGTGATATAAAAAGTTTATTTGCTCACTTGAGCATAACATCAATATACAGAGGGATAATTCAAAAGTTGTAGAAACTATTCTATCTAGCTATTATTTCGGAATAAATGGATAGAATTAAAAAGAATTTATTCGAATTTATTCGTGTAATAACGGCATATTGTTAGAACATAAACAGTGGTATATTACGTGTGTACGCTTGTCGTATCTCCGTTACATCTCTTATTACATATCTGCCTTTTACGCTGATTCATGCAAGAGAGAACTTGGAAATACAAGTTGCACATTAACTAGATAGGATTTTTCAATGTTAATAAAAAATTACTTCAGTGGAAAGAAGAGGCGCACGCGCGCAGAGAGAGAGAGAGAGAGAGAGAGAGAAAGAGAGGAGAGAGAGAGAGAAATTTTCTTACATATGTATCGCACACGCGGAAATATATCATTAATTTAAATAGAAAAAAGATAATTTCATGATAAGATTTCCGCGATACGATAACCGCGCAAGAGTCAGTAACACGAAATCCAGTTTCGTTCAAACCAAATCTCGTTGTTGCACCTACTTGAAATTGCGTAATATACTTATGACATAAGATATATTGGCAATAATTACCATGGTTGGCGTAAGAGGATAGATAAAAAAAAAGAAAAGAGGAAAAAATATTTAGAATCGATCTATAGTTATCTTGTTACTGTGTTCTCGTTCAACAAACGTTAAAATGGAAAGAAATTTCTCTATAATAAAAGAATATATGCAAAAGTTCACTTTCATGATGGTGAATATTGCGATAAACATTTTTCAAAATCAAAATCTTCTTTAAAAATAATCTTAAATGTTTAGAAAATTGATTTTTGTTCTATGTTTTAATATGTTTTGATACTGTTTGATTTCTTCAATTATAACACCTTGATATTTGATATATTGATCTATCATATATTTTTACTGCATCTATTTTTATGTTAAGTAAACTTGAGAAATATAATATCAAGTATTAATATCAACATACTGGTTAGCACGTAAACCGAGGTAGCAGCATTATTATTATTCCGATATTACGATCACTTTGATGAAATATGTTCGAAGAAACAGAAAAAATTATTGATATATCTTTTTCTATCTTATGTTCTACTAATTTTTAATTTGCATCTTACCAAGATTTCGGATTGATCGAGTTTGCTAATGAGATTGATGAACGAGCTTCTGTCGGCGAAAAGCCAGATGCCGACCGTCAGTGCCGCTCCTCCGGCGATCTGCAAAACAGGGACTTTAGTATATGTACGTCTCCGTTCTGCTTCATGAGCTTCAAGGCTGACCGAAGGAGGCAAGACCGATATTCCGTCCGACGAAGCATTCAAAACCTTTTTGCATTCACGATAGATAATTTATTATTCTAGGAATTTGTATACTTACAAAAAACACAAAGTTGAAGAAGCAGAGAAAATACTTGGCGCATTGCGATAAACAGCCCATTTTGGAGTGGAAATTTCTAAATTACCTGTAACAAATTAATATTATTCATTAATTTTATGTATATAATTATATATATATTTTTTTACACGTCCGCATGTATGAGAGTATGTCTCTATGTAATACATCTATATATATTATAAATAGAGTATAGACAAGATCAATTGAGCTTTTGTCTGCAGACTCTTCAAGTACACTCTGAAGTTATAATCCTTTCCTAACATAAATAACAAGAAACCGACAGTTTCCATGTACAAATGATTAAAATGAATAAATTCATTTCGTTCATTTTTCAGAAATTCTACTTTCAGAACTTTCAGAAATGTCACAAAGTGAAATTCTATATTCTCCATTTGTTATGATTGAAAGTTAAAGATGTAGAAAATTTTAACCTTGTAATAAATCACTTTCACTTAGAAGAAATCGGTTCCAAGAACCGATATTCAAAAGAAGATACAAATGACTCATCAAATTTAGAATCTTGTGCGTAAGTAATTAATGATAAACGTAAATAATTAATAATAATGCTGTATATGCAAAAAAATACTTTTAAGTTCACTTGGTTTGGTTCATGCTCGAAGTATACTTCGATTCAAAACTAATTTCGCGACGGATAAATGCCCGACAACTAAACTAATTAGTGTAGGCGGGCGTGTAAACGTAGACACATCGTTGCATGATGTGGGTAGCAAGTAAAGAGGAAAGAATTGTCCGAATTAGATCAGGGAGCATGTCGCCAATCAGGTCTCAAGGATGTTTTTCTTAATCGCAAACGTTGATGTTCAAATCAAGAGAATTCGAGTAATTGGGGGGATCACGTCAGATTATATTAGAATAATAAATGCAACTATTTTCACGAATAAAAGTGAAAAAATAATATCTTTAAGTTTTTAAGACGCTGTAATAAGGTTACATACAGAGTGTCCCAAAACAACCGATAATAATTAATAATTTAACGCAGATTTTGACATATCTGAATGCGCAAAATTTCAGATCTATCACTGATGGATTTCAATCGTTTCCCATTTCCCGAAACTATTGTAGCAACATTCTCGTTTTAAAGTTTTCCCCATCCCTATCACGTACTACTGCATGCTGCAGAGTACCATTTCTGGCATCACAAATAGTCCCGGGCTCTATTACGAGAATAAAATAGATTACTTATGATAGAAATAATTTGTCCCATTTTCTTTCGAGTGTGATAACTGTTAGAAGATTAAGAGAGAAAGGAGAAAAGGTGCGTGCGTTTCGTTCTACGTGAGTCTAGTTGGTGATCACCAACGCGGAAAGAACCACGAGGTTTGATCAAGCGACCCAGTATTGAATATCCAGAACGGTTCTCGTTACCGCACGTCGAGGGGGACTCTGTTCATCCTCACTCCCCCTCGTTCTCGTCCGCCCGTTACTACCTCACGCCTTGGCGCCTGGGAAAATCGAGAACGCAGCTCCAGCTACGACTTGCGGGGCGCAGCAGCAGCAGCAGCAACTCCCGTTCCTGGAAATCGATGATAACCAGGGCGAACCGTCCAATGCATCCCGACACGGGAAAGAGTCAATGACACGCGGAAAATTGGATCACCCGATAGCCGCGAGATGCCAGGTTCCAGGTCAGTAGGTCACGCGCCGCGCCGCCGTACGGGAGGATCAGGCTCGCTTTTTCCCTGTTTCTCCCGAGTTTGTGACGCAAGGAATGTCTTTCGTGTCGTCATCGCTGCAAGAGCGAATCAGCTTTGTCCATTTACTACGATCTTTACGATGTGCACAGAAAAATTCTATAATGTGAATGTTTAAAGTTTGGTTTAAAGGGCTCTCTTCATTCTTCAGTTAGATTGGATTATATCGTCAAAAACGAGAAACCTGTGCGACGAGATTATCGATACGAATAATTACATTGTACTGTCCATTTAGATCTAGTTGATTTTAATTTCAAGTACTATCAACACATTTGTTCATTTATATTTATTGGCGAAATGTTTATTTTGTTTTATATTTTGTCATTAGAAAAGCGTATCTATCTTAAATTTTCTAAATTTTCAACGAGAATAATTTTGACGCGAAGATTTACGATTATCTATCTTTATTACAAGCCGAAGAGAAAGTATGCGATTCATGTCACGTCATAATTATTTTATCAAATATATGTAATATAATTAAATAGGAAAAATTACATAGGACATTATATATTATAGAAACAATATATTAAAGAAACAAATTATTATATATTATTTATTATATTTAAATATAATAATATATTAAAAAATAGAATGTTAAAACAGAATATTAAAAAACCGGAATGAATCTTATATTACGTCCAATACAATGGTAACAGAAGTGATCATTTATAAGCCGCGCAAATCGTTACAATCACTGTAATGCGCGTACTTGAAATCGAATCGACCAACTGTCTGGAATTTGGGGCACGCGTACTTCATGGCATACTTCAATTACGTCTCTCTTTCTCTTTTTGACACGTATCTTGCGTAGCATATGCATCGATATCACATACATACACATTATACGCGCAATCCTATTATAGAATATCTATCAATCTTACTTAAATGGGATGTATCAATACCTAAAAGAGCAGTATGTCATAATTTCCTACTAAACAGATTCCCTTCGAAATGCAACTTCTTTGACTAATTTTGTGCCGATTTTGTCGCAATAAAGAAGCTTAGCATTCAAGTGTTATTTAATTAAATTTGTATGTAGGTTTTCAAAGTATTGCATAAAAATAATCTCTGTTTTTATATGAAAAGATTTTAGTTTTAGATCATGGCTCAAAATCGTCACTATCGCGATACACTGATATCTCAATACAGGAAAAATTAATTAAAAATTCTAAAAGTCAAACACAAAGCCTAGAATCCAAGCAGATTTTTATTATCATGGAAGCTATCCATTAAACACCTTTCTCGAAATTGTTCTTTAATCGATTTTACAATCTTCCGGTTTTCGATTTTTATAAATAAAAGCGCAAGTAGAGATGTAGATAAATCTGCTACAGAATATATATCAGGATAATCGCCACTGCGAACAATAGACACGCGACGCATCACGAATACCGTATCCGTTAACATCTCGCTCCATACTCGTAAACTGCGTCGCGAGATTTCAAGGTAAACCTATTCCGCTGTGCATGCTAATGTGACCATCGACGGTCGTTGTGGATAATTATAAGCGCAATTAGTACACGGCATCTATCTAAACAATCACGAATATCGGAAAAAGCCACGTTTTCAGCATTATATTTTTCGAAAACAGATTAATTCTCAGAAACGTAAATGAAAACGCCCATTGATGCTAAACGCGTTGAAGTACACTTTGAGCAAAGCCATTAGGTAATAAAAATGTAATAAATGTAATAACAAATATTTATTTTTTGACAAAGCATTATTTATGAATGATTTCAGTTAAAGGATAAATAAAAGATAAATCACATAAATGAAATTTCCACATAAATTGGAATCTATAATAAAATAATAAAATGAAATCACAATTTTTTTATTTTTTTTGTATATATTTCTTTGTATATATATATACGGGGGCTGATCACAAATGCTTTTGCAAATGATATACAGAATTCTTATTTTTACTCAAATGTAATTTTATTTCTAAATATTTTCATTGAAATCTGATGCACTTAAACTAACAATTTTCTACTTTTGTTATACAATCACATTTTTAAGTCGTTCATATTCGTTTACAGCAGCAATAAGTTCTTTCGTTTGATTGAAATTTCTTTCCAAGAAAATGTTTATCCTTCGGAAAAAGAAAACAATCTGATAGAGCAAAATCTGATAAAGTGAGTGCGGCACTATTTAATTTAGTTTATCCAATTACTGGGTCGATCAGAAAGAAAAAATAGATTGTTTCGCGGAATTAAAATGTGAAACTTTATATTAGGAATTAATCTGCAAATCTTATCTGATTGGAGATACATATCAGATAAATCGTATTACTTCCGGAACAAGCAGTAATAGGAAAGAACTATGTCCGATGAATACCGGGTACTGCAAAATGTCTGCAGCTAACATAAGATTCACTATGGTGTCTTTTGTCTTGGCAATTTCACAGGACGTTCTCCTTTGTCATAAATATACAGGTATTTTCGTTCCAATTCCTGACTCAAACGGATTAATTGGCGCTGGTAACGGCTCACAGTAACTGTTTCACCTGGTCCCAACAATTCATAATAAATCACATCTTTGATATCCCACTAAATGCAAACCAGAATCGTCTTTGGTTTCAAACTGAATTTTAAATCACTTAAGCCAAAATGCGTACTCATCGTACGATACAACGCTTTCGCCGAGAAAAGAACAAGTCGATTCGCACGCTTTTACAAGATTCTTTTCTTGTTGAAATTCGCAAAGAGTACAGTGTTAGATATGCTCCTTGTATGCTGCCATTTTTGACGCAACTGAACTGAATACTTTTTAAGACTGTGTTAAGCCCTTCGCCAAATTAAATATCATTTTTAACAGTTATATATCAACAATACTAACTGCAAAAGAGCGGGAAAATTAATTAATTTTATAAATTAATTCTTCTACTACTTAAAAACAATTTCGATGATTTATAATACACCTAATAGATCTTTAAACTCGTCTACGTTGACATCCGGTGAAAGTTGACAATTAATGCATTCACAATTTGCGGTCAGCAAAGCATCCATCTCGTCGTTAATTTTGTCATGCAATTCTTTTTAAATTATAAACTTTCCGTATCTATTGATATATCTATGGTTTTCATTATTTTGATACATTTTTAATCATCAATAGTTCAAAATTTTGTCGATCATCTCAAGTATCGTAGAATTTGAATATCAACTGCGTGGATCATCCTTGATGCCTGTTCTACATCGTCTGAATCATCAATAAACAGTTAAATACAATGAAGATTGAATAATGCATTCAAACATTGAATAACGTATTCAATGGTTTCTCAAGTGATATAAAATTAACTAGGTTCGCGTGAAAATGTCTTGTGCGATCGTAAGAAGCATTAATAATTCTCGGTACTTTTCATGCAATTACCTGTCTTAACTGGAGATATGATACTCTTAAATTGAATACCATATCTTCAAGCATGCAAAAGTATGTATTGCGCGACGAACGTGCACTTTCATTCATACGTGCCTGACTTGGAAAATTTATTTAATGACTCTCTTTATAACGTTCACTTTCACCGGCGACAAATCCAGCTACTTTAGGCCAGCCTTTAGACTCGATAAACATCGTACGATAAATTATGAGTTACGTGGTTGTTCGATTTTAATTTACGTAAGCCTATCGTATTAATAACGTGTAATTTAGCAGCACATAAAACGTAACATAAGAATGAAGAATGTGAATGATTAGTCACATTCTTCAGTCGAGAGATTACACAGCAGAGCCATTTATCATATCTCGTATCTCACTTTGACACTTCACGTGAAAGAAATGTACTTATCATTTAGAAGAAAAATAGAAGATTTTTAGATACACAGGTTTTGTAGTTCTAAATAGAATTACATTCAATATGATCGATTCCAATAATTCTTCACATCTGTATGTTCTATCAAATTCAACAGTGCACGACTATAGTCAATAAATTAGATTTTATTCTTGTACTCCAAAATAGAAATTGATCATTAACAACGACAATGTTAAGAAAACAACATTTAACATTGATTCGTTCATCAGAATTGATTTCAATTGCAGAGAATTAACGCGAAGCTTATTTTGTGTTATGAAGACAAAAATAAAGGTACACAAGCTCAATCAAGAGATTCTCACGAATATTATGATACTTGCGAGGGTATGTAGGAGGTAAGAGAGTGCTGATTACGGTGTGGTCGCTCTCACGACAGACAGTGTCGGCGAATCATCGCAGCGTGCAATCAGCATACTATATGACGTCGTACGCACAATTTACTGTACCTTATATATTAAGTGTGCAAATTAATTCGGTGCCTTTTTGAAGAAATTTTTGAGCCTTTACGCGAAAACATTAATTTCATATTTTGAAATCCAGCAGCGCCAAAGTTTTTTGCATTAAAAAATTGTCTATTAAATTGTGCTACGGGTCAGAATCTGGCATCTTTGACATATGCGAGAACAAGAAGAGAAGAAGGTTTATCTCCTTAAATGTGCTAGGAAAAAATTCAAGACACGGCTGCCGACCGATAAAATAAAACTTACAACCTAATTTTACGCAATTACTTGGAAGAACAACATATTAACAACAGGCAATACAGTAATGTGCTTAAAACTAAAGTTAAACCTGCATAATGAAACCAATCATAAAAAAACAACGTGGCTTTGAGAAATAGGTTTGCTTCAGAATAACGCTCGTCTGCACACAATACAGTCAAAGCTTGAAACCATTGAAAAACTACACTGGGAAATTCTGCCTTATAATCCATAATCAGATCTCGTCCATTCTTTTTGTTTAGTCAACTCAAGAAAGCATTCTGTGGAGTGAAGTTTGACGACAATGAAGATGTGAAAAAAATGCACGTCTAGATCAGATATCAGGACGACTTCTTGCTGCTAAAATAAAAATATTATATAATAATTTATAATATTATAATAATATAGTATAACGATGGGACAAATGTATAACTGTTGAGGGGAATTATGTTGGAAAGTAGGTAAATGGTTACATTAATTCGATAAATCATTTTGAAACTACAACCGTTCTCTCTTTACTTGTTAATATTGATTATAACCAAAAATCAAAACTGTTATATTGCCGTCAAACCTGAAGCATTTGCTGTTTATTTTGTTTGAAATATTTTGTTCTAAAGAAACTACATGTTGCACAACGAATTAAGAAACAGATCATACTTAGTGCTAAATACGACGCTAAAACGAAGACGGAAATGAGGATACGGACTCTACAGTCATTGAGAGCGATTATGACGCACGCATCTTGTTACATCATAAATGTGTCATTAGGAAAATGCTCATAAGCCGTGAATTCATTAATTGTAAGATTATGTTTGCGACACATATTATTTTTGTGTAATTCGCACAAATATTCATAATCCGCAAAAAAAAGTAAAAAAAAAGAAAGCTTCGATATATTGAGTTGTATATCCGTTATTGAAAACACTAAATAAGCAGGATACATATATGTTACAACCCAATAGTTTAATGGAAAAACTTTGTACTTTCACGTTTCCCAACGTAAAACAAGTATTGAGTTGTAACATATATTCGTCCCATTTTTTAGTGTTTTCAATAATGGATATATGTTACAACCCAATTATTAGAAACAGTAACAGAAACAGAAAAAAAAAACAGGACGAATATATGTAACAAATCAATACATTATTTACGCTTTTGTAAAATTCAGGTAGATTTTCAAGTATATTTTTACTCAACATAACAGAACGTTTTCTGATGTAACAATCAGTCAAAATACTTAAAAAAAGTGACAGCCCATTGATAATTAAGCTGATGAATATGGTGGTAATGTAGGAGAATGTAGGATATAGGAGATTCATACGCCAATTCGTTCAATTTTTGTGCCATTCATTTTGTAACTTCATAATAATGTTTGAGGCCAAATATTATCATGAAGTCAGAAAACTCCATGTAGGTTGATCAATGATTGTTTAGTGGGCATCTATAGTTACAACTATAGTTTACATCTATAGTATCTATTAGGTTGGCAAATAAGTTCGTTCGGTTTTTGCTTCGGTGCAACTTCTTTCCAATTCACTCTTGTTTTTCTCGACACTATTGCACAACTTCAGAGTGCATTTGAAAGTACATGTTTCACATAACCTTTCTGTAAATTTTGGTTTGACTAACATCAATATTGTGTGTGCTGCGTAGCTGTAAAAATGGAAGTAAATAACGTGCATTATCGTCATATTTTGCTCTATTATTTCAAGAAGAGCAAACGAGCTGCAAAGGCTCATAAAAAGATATGCCGTGTTTATGGAGATGATGCCTTAACAGAACGCGTATGTCAAAAGTGGTTCGCCAAATTCCGTTCTGGAGATTTTGACGTCAATGATGCGCCTCGCTCCGGTCGCCCGATCGAGATTGATTCAAGTAATGTCAAAGCTATCATCGATAAAAATCCATCCCAATCGGTGCGAGAGATTGCTACAGCACTTAATATATCTCATACAAGCGTAGAAAACAATTTGCGCCAACTGGAATACGTTTCTCGGCTCAATGTGTGGGTGCCGCATGAATTAACCGAGGCCAACTTGGCCACTCGCATATCCATCTGCGATTTGCTGCGGAAACGTCAAGAAAACGATCCATTTTTGAAGCGGTTAATGACAGGAGATGAAAAATGGGTCGTCTATGAGAATGTAACGCGGAAAAGACCATGGGGACACAGCAGCGAGCCACCACAAACAACCTCGAAGGCAGGATTGCATCCGAAGAAGATCATGCTCTTCGTATGGTGGGATTTCAAAGGTGTCATTTACTACGAGCTGTTACCGTCAAGCAAAACGATTGATTCAACCACATACTGCTCGCAGTTAACAAAATTGGACCAAGCACTCCGCAAAAAACGTCCAGAATTGATAAATCGAAAAGGTGTTGTCTTCCACCACAATAACGCCAGACCTCACACATCATTGACAACTCGGAACAAATTACTCAGTCTTGGCTGGGATGTTTTGCCTCATCCTGCGTATTCACCGGACCTGGCCCCTTCCGATTATCATTTATTCCGGTCGTTGCAGAACTCTTTGAACGGAAAAATCTTCAAGGATGAAGAGAACGTCAAAAGACACCTGGATTGGTTTTTCGCCGATAAGCCTCAGATGTTTTACGAACGCGGCATAATGAAGTTGGTGAAAAGATGGCAAGAAGTCATCAATAAAAATGGTCAATATATAATTGATTAAAATTTATTTTGTGTATAAAAAAAAGTGTATTTTATTCCACCTTAAAAAACCGAACCAACTTATTTGCCAACCCAATATCTATAGTTTATAGGGCACATAAACTCCATCACAATTTTCAGATAATTTCTAAATTCTTTCTTTACGCAAAATGTTTGTAATTTTAATAATAACTTGAGACCAGGAATGACATTATTATTATCTTGATGATTAAGTGGAAGCATGATTATCTGTACAACATATTACTGAAATTCTTAAAGAACTTAATTGATAGAAGTATCTGCATTTCTATTCTGCATGTTCCATGAGAGAAGATATTCCACTGTGTAAAAGCAAAAATAGCTAAATTTCACGATTTGAAACAGTCGCGTCGTCGCTCAGCGGAATGTACAATTTGAGAGTTCGCGGTAGGAAGATAACAAGGAAATTAAATGTTTGATTATGTGATAGGCGTAACGCGACAAGTGCGCATACTCATTAATAAAAGCGTACAAAATTTCGGTCGTGATGTCATTGAGCAAAAATCTGTAAAAGAACTCGGCACTGCTAAGTTCAAGCGTGCTTACTGTTACTTATTCCGTATATTCCGCATAAAATTTTTTATTTATTTATCGCATAAGGAATAAATATCGACCAACATAATAAAAAATATCTCTTGCTTGCGTTACATTTACTTTAATTCATCTGCGCAATACACTTCTGCTATAAATACCAATCCCCCCTGTTTCCTACTATCATCGGTTCAAAATAGAAACAAAACTTTGTGAAGTGTAAAAGAATCGTACGGACCGACGCGAACAAATGAAAGAACGGGAGAACAAACGAACGAACGAACGAGATGCTCAGTATCTCCGACTGGACAGTATAATAACTTCCTGATTATTCCATGAGGTGTTTAGCTGATTTCCGTCGTATGTGAGCCGCAGTGCGAATCGCTTCATAGCTCGATTAAGGTGACACGCCGCAAAGATATTTTCGTTCACAACGCGTGAATCAGATTTTTCTACATTTGTAATGTTGACAATATTTATTTATCAAAAGTATTGGGTTGTAATATATTTTCGTCCCATTTGTTTAAGTGTTTTTAATAATATGTGTTACTCAATAACCGTTATTTGCAATAAAAAATTATTGCAATTTTGTTTTCTTTTCTTAGCAAGGACAGGATTCACCCAACTTTTCCTTTTGTCTCCCGTGACACTACACCGCAAAATATGACGCATATACATATACACGACATTCGTGAAAGCGTCAGAAATCAAATAATAAGAATGCAGTCTCGAGAGGGCAGATGCGTCCTGCACGTAAGCAGGTGCAACAGAAGCGACATAAGAAAAAAGGAGTATTAAAACTAGCAGTCTCGGCGGTTGGAATGTGGTTTTTATGCAGATAAAGAAAGAGGAAGAAATGGATATTTGACAGAACAGGTAGACAAAACGGAAGATAGTCGTACTTCCCTTTTCCTCCATTTCTTTTGCTTGATTTTCGTAATTTTGTATATTTCGTATGAATTCTATATCTACAAAATTCTACAAAAGATAATAATATTCTAGCATGTATCTAATTTTCCAATTTCCAAAAAAATGATAGTCACGCTGCTCGTAACGTCGAATGTGCTTTCTTCTCCTGAGCATTGAATGATGCGAAAGGTAAATTAAAAAAAACATAATGAATAAGAAAAGGAGAAATTGATAAACACACAGTTACGTTACCATCTCCATTGTCAAAATAGAAAAGGGTTTTAGAGAGAAGAGAATATTGACGATGAAAGTTTCGTCCGTTCACTAAAAGAGAGAAAAAGAGCAAGGAAAACAAAGATGATCAAACCAGAACGGAATTGGAATTGGAATACCAACAACGAGGGATTGTTCAGGTGCTATCAATTAGGCAATTTTTCTCTCACAGCAAAGTTTACTTGCCTCGTTATATAAAGTAACGAAAATTTCTGGTTTATTTATTTATTAAAGCATCGAATAGCATCAGTTCAACAGTTGACAGTTCAAGAACAACATCCGCAAAATCGAGGAATAAGCTTTATCACTGCTTTATTAGTGGATCTATCTATCCAACTAGCACTTTTCGATAATTATTTCCGTTGTGAAATTATCAGCATCAGATGTTTCGTATTCTCAGTTGTCTTTCCACAATCAGATTGGTCATTTTACGTCTTTGTCACGTATAAGAAAATTGAAAATGATAAAAAGAATAATAATGGAAAGAAAGATAACTGATAACAAATGACAAACTTTTTTTTAATTGTAATTTTTTAAATCCAAATTAGCTTCGACACCAGTGATTTGAAATATGATAATTCTTTATTTACGACCAAGAACTGGTGAAACAAAATATTGGTAGCACTACGTTTCGACCTCAAATTAGGGTCCTTATCAAGTGCGAAATAATCACTTTCTACAAAAAAATACATAACACAAACTATCAAAGACAAAATTATAAAAAATATAAAAATATATATAAAGAATTTCTGTAATTTTTTAAATTATGATATAGATTCTTACTAGCTTTGTTTTAATTATATGCTTGAACAAATTCTCTGAGAGCTTTCGATACATTTAGATTTCGTGGAAATATGGAACGACTTCGGCAAATATATACATAATCGATTATGTTAAGATCAAAAGAGGGTGAAAGAAAAAGTAATGCGACAGGCGAGTACATAGCCGATGGACAGTGCAACAAAAGAAAAGCGATTTATGTAGTGAGTCGCGTTACCATAACGACAGTCGCGGGTGTACTTCGCCATTCGCGGTGCCATTGCCCCTGCATTACGTGTCTCTTTTCCACCTCCGCATACAGCAGGGTTGATTTGGATTGTGTAACTTCTATTAGGGTGGCATATAAGAGAAGCGTACGGGTGAACTTGTCTGTCGTTCGCACGGTTTACGCGTGTAGGACGCATTATGTTGCGGCACAACGCGCATTATTGACGCGAACGTTGTATTCATGCAGGAACATTTAGTAATTGAAAACAGATAAACGAACACAAGATGTTCCGTATTTCCTTCCAACTACGAATTTCTTGGCCAATTTTTTATTGATTTTTCATTGAAAGTTGTTCTCTCTGAAATGTTGAACTCATTAGTTTTAAGTTTTACGTGAGCAAGAAAGAAAGAGAAAAGAAGAGACAAAGGGAATCATTAAAAACTAAACTTAAAAAAGATAAATGCATGATCAATCAAATTAGTATTCTTCAGTTATTTTTATATTAGTTCATGCAAGACAGGCCATTATAATGGAAATAATAATCCTTTTTTTATTTTATTATGTTAAATTAAAATGTATATAATAATAATTTATGTTAAATTAAATTGAAATATTTTAATACTTTTTTCTATTAGTTTTACTAGTTTTAAATTTAATAGATTATCATCTTATGTATTAAAAACTGAATCTATAACTTATTTCTATCGGTAGTTAGGTGAACTTTTGTCAACTTGACATACTCTTAATAAATTAACATTTTAATATGCGAAATGTTAATATTTCGTTTGTAGTTAATCGAAACGTATATAATAATGTACATACACGCAAGTGGCAAACGAACGGCAAGATCACCCCGTATATCTTACATGACTCGTCTAGTTAATTGAAAGCATGACTTTCGTATCGCCGCAACGGCTAGACCGGTTGCATTCTTAGCAAGCTGAATCGATCAGGATCAGGACTGTATTATAATTTAAAAAAATTGTATTTCTATGCAACTATAAATAAATATATAATATAAATTATATTAAGCAAAACCATTCAAGTGAGATATTTTAATTAAACATTTGTTTTATTATATTTTTATATAGGCGCACACATGATCAAATAATTTCAACAAATTTTAACAAATAATCCATGCACTATGCTTAGATAAATAAGAAGATATAATTCTATAAATTATATAAATAAACAAGAACTTATAGAAATTGAGGGGAAACATACTTTAACATGTAATTAAACATACTTTAATATGTAAACTGTATACGTAATATGTTTATATAAATGCTAATTTTTATTCAAAGTTCTTATGACACATACATATATTATGTCGCATATGCAGAATCTAATAATAAACAGAAAAATATTTCTCTTTCCTGCAGTATTAGTACTGAATATTTTTAATGGTAATCTATCTCGTTAAACCAGTAAGATTATAATTGATTTAAAGCTATAATAGATTATAATTCATTATTATATTTCATTCATTATATATTTTAATATTCTGTAGGAAAAACAGATTCTTAGCGCCATTGTTTTTTTGCTTTTTCTGCAAAGTAGCAATTTTTTTGTAGTAATAACTATTTAGTTATAATTAAACATGTGAAAAAATGATCTAAAATCTAGCCGACTCTTCTACATTAAGAAAATTTGCAAAAATATCTTGATTTATTGTAATTTCTTAACGGTCCAGCTAAACGCATTGATCAATAAGAATGTTAATGTTTTGTGCAAAGAATAATATTAAATTAATATTAATTTAATATTGAATAATAATTAATTAATTAACCGAACCAATATCAGAGTCTGATCAAATCAAATCATTAATGACCGATTAACCAATCAGGTTAACGACTTTAAATGATACTGCATATATCTACACATAACATGTTCACATAATATATTCACACATTGTTCAATCCAAAAATATCTAATAAATTTACATAAACAAAATTACTGAAAAGAATTTAACAGAACGAGAGTATCTAATTCAGCGACAGTAGAACAAGCTATATCTATTTAGTAATCGCTCTAGTGTAACAAGAATTCTAAGTTCATGGTCTTAGTTTTAAGCTTTGATGTTTATTCTATTTTGCCAGAATTTGTTGTAAGAAAATTAAGTGTCGACTACGGAATGCGATTTAAAAGAGCGCAATCCAAACAGAAAATTGAAAAACAAAATGAGAGCATTTAATATTCAGCGACAAAGTACCTGAACATCACATCAATGAGTCGACTATCTCGAGTCAGAGTTATTAAACTTTACTTTAACTATAAAATGAACGTTCTGCCACATAACTTAAGCACTTGCGTTTCAGCGTTTACCCGACATCTAATTAATATTTACTTTAGTAACAATTTGAAATTTACTTATTGCTATAAGAAAAAAATAACTCTTTTCTTACAGAGGCTTCGTTGGAGCTGCAATATTTGTCGTGATCGCAAGGCATAGATATATCGGGTGCATTAATAGTCATTCAATGAAATCTGTTCGCATTCACGAGAACGCTTCACAACTCATCGATTCTTTTCTTCGTAAGCATGAACGTGAACAGTACAGCTACTTATGCGACCAACGAAGTATGCTTAAGGAATAGTTTATAAGGACAAGACTTTGATCGTTGAATGTAAATCGTTGGCGCACACGATAGTACATCTATAGAGAATTAAAACACACATGCACAGAGAGAGAGAGAAAGAGAGAGAGAGAGCATCTTTCAAAATGTGTTTCTTCTTCTATCGCGTCAAAAGAAAGAATAGAAGTAAAATAGTAGAAGCAAAAAATCTAAATCAGATTTATCATATGATAAAAAGCAGAGAAACAGAGTATAAAAACCTTTCTCTCGACGATTCCAAAAAATAGATTTTTCACTCTTGTTAAATTTTCTATATAATTCTATATAATATGTATATTTTTTACGTAATCACTATAAGTTGCTTAATATTTTTATATTTGATCACTCAAAAAGTTCGGTTCGATTTGTCAAATCAATTTACGTACAGTACAGGCTACACTGTTCGTATCATAATAATTCGTATAATAATGTTTACTCATAGACAACGATCATAATTATTTGGTAGATGAATAATTTGTCTCTACTAATTACAACGAAGTAAAATCTGACGCAAAATCGAACCGAAATTTTGGACTGACCCAATATATATAGACTCGCTGGACTAGACATTAAATCAATCTTTTAAAACGCTGTTTTGCATTACATCCGTATACTGTATAAAATTCCATAAACGTGATGCCACATTATTAACAAATTACTGTCTCAAATACTTTTTCAAGTTTTTCAAATTTTTCTCATATTATTGCGGACGTAATAGACCAACATTACAGACCATCGAATTGTTGATATAAATTAGTTTACCGTTATATATGTTTATCAATACTTTTCCGTTCATGGAATAGAACACAGTTTCATAGAAACGTTAAAAACAAACTGAAATCCTATTTTTTTCTCTTCTATTCACGATCATAAATTTCCTATCCTTGCCGACTAATTATTTAATTTGTTACAATCTCCTGGCTGTCGCACGAACATCGCGTTCGTGACAACACAAAACATCGACGAGAAAGAATCAATTAAGAAGAGTAAAATTTCGTTCCTTCCCGTCCCTCGGATGATGATCGAACATCCGCAGTACACAATATTACATGGGTTTCCAGCAAAATTCTCTCTCGAGCAGAATCGAAGTGGCAACGACTGTTAAGTCAGGCGTAGTTTGTGTCACTGTCTACAGGTAGTAGTAACAGCAACAAGTGGTGCGAGGCATTAATTGCGCATAAATCGTTCAAGGAGTCGCCACGATTATATACGCGGAAGTATCGGTTTAAGGGAGTTTCTCTGTCGCGCGAGGCAGACGACGATGTGTTGTCCGCGTCGTCGCGACTCGCCGACCTTCGAGTAGCTCGAAGGCGAGGATCGAACGAAAACAATACGAGCTCACCACTCGGTAGTAGTGACTACTCGGCATCGTATCAGCGATCGCGAGATATCGAGCGGCCGATCCGAGCAGCAAGCTCATCGTCGAGGGGTTCCTCGGACGTTTTCCCCCCAAAACTGCCTTCCCGCACGGGAAACGGGAACGCGGCGAAATACCCGCGCGCGCATCTCGCGGGTAAGAGATGCATCCGCGATGGACCGTGACGATGAGGCTCGAGCGCGCAGCGATTCATCGGAGCTTTCGCCGCGCGCCATCGTTTCCTCGTAAGTTCGGACTCGCGGGCCGAACGCGATCGGCATCGCGTCGCGTCGTCGTCGTCCGCGGCGCGGCATTCTCCGAGCAATTGGGATCAATCGCGCAGGAAGCGCGTCTTCTTCGTCGCGAAAAAAAGCTCCGAGCCGTTGTCCCGCTTCCTCTCCTTTCTCTCATCCCCCTCCCTTCCCGTGGCTCGCCTTTCCACCCTCTGCCTCTCTTTCTCTCATCTTCCCGACTTACGTGCGTAATGCTCCTGCTCTCCGCAGCTGTTGTCAAGAGGACAAGATCGCGCGCTCTCTCTCTCGTCGTGCACTAGACACACATCCCCGTGCGGAACACGGGAGCACCGGACGGGGGAGGCACCGCTAGCCAGCCGAGGTGGATCGCAGCGCTCGAATCACAGGATTCAGGGTAGCGCGCTCCGAATTACGTGCTTCTGCCAGGTGTCATTCGTGCCGCGCCGCGGGACGCACCACCTCTCCGGACGGTCGCGAGGAGACTACTCCCGCTCGGCGCGTCCGCGGGCGATCGCGGCTCGGCGGCGCGACGCGGCGCAATTCGGACGCGATACGAGGAGCCACCGCGCAACGGGGCGACAAGTGAACCGCCTTGCTGTCGACCAATCACGAGCCGCCTGCACGCGTACGTTGATGCGCGGTGATTTCCGCGGTGGTGCATCGCTCGCACGGTCAAGTGCATCGATGTCGATCGATGTCGAACTCGCGTTTGACGATGCACGTTCTTCCGTGATATCGAAAAAACAACCAGGTCTTTTTGTTTATACACCCCGTGGATCATGTGCGAGCACTTCGCACTCCTGCGGAGATTAAAAAGGGTCGGTCAGGTTTGCGCAGCGTGAATGCGACTAACCCAGATGCATCTAATTTGTTTCTGTATTTACGAATTCATCAACGCTCTGTCGAACAATTCTTAAAATTCTCCTTGTTATAAATGAGAGTTTATATGTTAGTTTTATTATATGTATATAAATACGTATGTTTGTTTCCTAGATTGCTCGAAATTGCCCGAATGTACGCTGATATGATACGTAGCTTGTCACGAGACCATTCCCTTCATATGCTTTGATTAAATCTACTATAACCGAATTTATATTTTTCATGAATTACCCCTCCCTCCTGGAGTCTCCCGGAGTTTTAAAACGCTCAAAAAATTAAGGAGATCGTGTTAAAGCAAATAAAGAGCGTGAATTTCTTATTATAATATAAAATCAAATTATAATACATAAAATGTATAATTTCTACAACAGATTATTTCATGTTGAAAGAAGAATTTATGTTCTTTATTTATCGAATAGGTAGATACACAAAATCTTAAACCTACAGTTTAAAAATACCTTTTGATTTTATAATAACAATGAAGATCAAAAGAAAAATGATTAATAAACTCAAATATTCAATTGTACTATTTCGATTTCTTGCGGACATTCGGTGCCCTAGAATTGGAAAGGGCATTCTCTTTCCGAGACGCGAGCCTTTTTAAATCATAGACGAAATCGGCACTTAAAGCCTTTACTCGATTACGTATAGGACGTTGGTGTTTCAAGACGTTGTTTGCCGACGAAGAAAATCGTTCCTTAGATTCCGTAATAAATGCAATATTATTTTTATCTTTATTCTTCGCATCCGTATCACCGCCCGCATTGTCGTCAGTTTTTACCGCCGCTTTATCGGAATCTACCTGTTTGGTGATAGTAGTATCGCCCGAGCCAAATATCACTTCCATCACTATCCGTTTAAGATCAGGATTGGCGTCTAATTTTTCCGAACCGTGACTCATCATGTAATCTGACAAATTTTCCATCATCGTAATATTGTTCTCGCCATTTTTCACGTCAGTATCTTTTAATTCAATATCTCCGTCCGAGTCTACAGCTTGCTCAGTTATAATAGCATCGACTTGCGAAGCGATCTGCACACTCGAATTATTCGAATTGCCCAAATCTAGAGACGTTTCCGACTGATTTGATGATACAGCGTTCGTAGTGTCAGAATCGCTCGGTGTCTCACTCTTACTCGTTACATCTGCAGTCGCGTTCTGATTACCCACGTACTCACTGTGCGATATCTCAATTACCGATTCCGCTACGCTTTGCGCGTCATGCGCCTTGTTGCAATGAGCGATGCAGCCGCATCTCGCGAAACTCTTGAAGTCGCATAACTTGCAGCGATATGGGTTCCAGCCAACGTGAATCGTTATGTGCCTAAATAGGTTCGACAAGCTCGTGAATTTCCGTTTGCACGAGAGACACCGCAGCTTCTGGAAATCTGCTATGCCCGCTATCTTGTTCTTCATGAATAGAGTTGGATCTTCTTCACCGGACGCTACCAAAGGTGAGGACGGTCTAGATTTGTCCTCCTGCACTTCCGCCGTGTCTTTCTCTAAAATTACGTATATCGTGTGTTAATAGTTCAATTAATGACAAATTAGGAATAATACAGAACTTACAGATTTTTGTGTATGTGTGTGTGTGTGTGTGTGCGCGCGCGCGCGCATGGATATGATGTATTATATACACTCTCTTTAAGTTAAATCTTTCTAATTTTTTAGTTCATGCACAAGCAAAATTGATTATAATCATTAATATAAGCCACGGGCGCCCGGAGAGGGAGGGGGGGGGGGGGCAAAGAGGGGCAATCGCAGCCCCTGGAGTTGAAAAATTGCAATTGTTAAAATTCTAAATTATAAGCAAAAAATCGAAAAGAAAAGAAAACGACAAGTAAATTATATATCTGCTGTAATAAGTTTCGAAATGAAAATTTTCCTCGTTTTTCACTCGAGTTTCTTTTAGAGGGATCTTAAGATTTTGCTCCCTCTCCACCCTTGAATTTTTTTCTGCGGGCGCTTATGATATAAGCTCTTACCTTTCGACTCAGTCGGTAAATTTCGAGCGTAATTACTTAACCACTTTCGCATCTTGTATCTCATTTTCGGAGTAAGATATTTAAGCTCGAATAAATCTTTGTCAGGCACAAAGTTATACGAGTTCTCACTAGCAGGCTCGTTCTTATCGATATTTTGTGCCATCGCTGGCGTGAAATCGTTCTCGTCACTTGTCGAGTTACATGTGGAGCTACAGTTTTTCTTTACATTCCCATTTTCTTTGACGAGGTTTGGTACTACGTCCTGTATGATTTCCTCAGAAGACGTATTTAACGTATCTTCCTTGTTACGTACTTTTGCATTGCAATCAGTTGCTGCCTCGACATTCTCTGTTTCGCATACCGATCGGTCATTCGTTGGCATTTCATGGCCCTGCGAGTGAGCGGATAAAGATATCTTTGTATCCAATCTTTTCCCACATCTCCTATACTTTTTTTGAAGCTCCTTATTTTTCTTATTGGATTTATTAGATTTCACACGACTTATCGACTTCTATAAAAATAAAATATAATTATTGTAGCGTTTAAAAATGTATCGCTGTATCACGAGAAAAATATTATCAAGATAAGAGGTATTAATGCTGAACTTACCCGATATTTATTTGTTATTGTCGCAGTTTTCAAAGTAGATGTTCTAAATTTGCGAGCGTTTCTTGCACCTTTAATCGCAGATGTTTCTCTATGAAATATTTTTTCTTGAATATACAATCTTAAGTCACGCACCTGTTCACGAGTCTTCTTGTGAACTGTAAAATTCAAAGAACCATTAGGTTGACAGAAGAGTCCATGACGATTTTTTTTTTCACAACTCACGCAAAACTTTGTGTATTAAGTATTTTATTTTGTATCTTTACCTTTATGCAAGTGTCGATAGACGCTCCATGTATTCGCAAATGTATTGCTACAGCAAGGACAGACATAACAAATGCGCTTGGCCGTATGTAACGTTTTCATATGTACCTTCAATGTCTTCTTCGTTGAAAATTTTGCTTCACCTGTATGCCAAGATAAAGATTTCTACACACTGTCTCACTTGAATAAATATTTTCTAGCTGTATTAAGGAAACTAAGCTGCTTATTTACATATGTTGCAAATCAAGTTATTCGCAGGTGGTCTAGGAGTTAATAGTTCATCCTCCTCATTCATATCCATCAGAATAGGACTGTCGCTCTTTTCTACTAGACTCTCAATCTGTCCTTGTAACGTAATTCTATCTTCCATCATATTCCGTAAGTCGGTTATCTGAAAATAATGTTATATTCTTTAATGGTTTTAATTGAAGATTAAAAAATATACACAATATGGGTGAACATAATCTCGATTGTAAATATTGATAATTCGAAAAAATTATTAAAAAAAAATTAATTTTTAATAAAAATATCTCTTGATATAGCAGTTTTATTACCTTTGCCTTCATCACGTCCGTATCAACTGTATTGAGTGATTTGGTACTTTGACACACTGCGGAACAATTTGCATCAATTGATTCCAAATAAATGTGTTGCTCATTTGGAGCATTAGGCAGCTCATTTTCAATTGTCGTTTCATTGAAAACATTGCTCTCCGTGCTTTCCTTCTGTTTCTTGTTAAGCACATCTACTGTCGCACTAGGATCTCTCTTCTGTGGATGCTCCTTGAACGCTTGACTTCTGAGTACTCTGTCATTCTTAACGGCACCCTTAATTATTATCTGAGGCATACGAATTACCGATTTTTTCTATTATAATGCAACAAAAAAATATCGTCGCGACAGAGGGATGATACAAGTAATTGTTACTTCGCTTACCGCATTAGAATCGTCCAACAGACTCCCGTCAAGTGGAACGTGAAATTTTTCTCTACAGTACTCTCTCTTGTGAGACATAAAATTGACGATGCTTCGGAACAAGCTGCGGCAAACACGACATTCATATATAATGTCGCATTCGTAGGACAATACAGATTTAACCTCCTCCGTGCCGGTCTCAAGGAGCTTACTGACTTGATACAGAGCAGATGCACTCGTATCAATTGGTTTGTGCAAGCTGGACAAGTCGGAGTTAACTAAACTAGTGGTATCTTTGGTAGGAAGCTCCACTTTCTCAAGTCCCTCGTTTCTCTTCCTGCCTCTCCTTTTGGATTTTACTGTCTGGAGACCCATCGCTGTACTCCAAATTAATACACAGATAGCATATAGGCTCTCACAAACAATCGCTCAATTGCAATTCTGTAACATAGGGAGAGAGATATCTGCAATTACAATTGAGAATCAAATAGATTACTAATGCAACAGCTATTTCTTCACACGGAATAATTCGCATATTTACACCCTAATGATACTTTACCAAACATGCTTAAAAAATTCGCTGCATTTATAACGGAGACTGCTCGCGGGAGATGATAATGATACGACTTGCTTTTGTCAACGGTAATTTTTGTCAGCAAAAGTAACTGACGAGAGCGTACAAGACCTATAGAGAATTCAAAGTTCCTGCTTCGAGTTTCCCTTTTTCGAGCACGTTAATGTAAACCGAAGTTAATCTACGAATCATCACACTTGCGGCAACGGTCACGTAAAGCAGCACGTGCGCAAATTAAGCGACGGAAGATCACGAACTCTTGCTAATGCTCTGCACATTGCGGCGGCAGGCACGTTGCCGGAGGTGAAAACAAAACGGCGAGAAATAACGCACGGTCTCTCCTTCGTTTTATTTTCCCGGGTCGGCATGTATCTCCCGAATGGCAAGAAATTCCGGGAAAATATGAAGAACTCTAACGTCGACGACCATCAACGAGCGCGTCTGGAGGTAGCTGATCGAGAAATTCCGCTTAAATGCCGCCGCGTTGTACCTACCTCTCCCGTCATCTCATGACCTCCATTTTCTGTGGAAGTTCTTCCGTCTACCGCTTTCGCCGAAAAAGGGCAGCACTTTAGTGATCATACCTACGGGATCCTCGATCTCGCTTTGCGTCTCGTCTTCCTGCTTCTCGCGGTTATCGTAAACGCGATGTTTAATGCAAAAATGTTTGCGATGCGGGACGCCCGGCTGTTTTCCTCATTAAAGGTGTTGCCGTCCGTCAAGCTACTTGTCAATGTAACCTAACCTCTCTCGCGACCGTGTATCTTCGTGTTTCTCTCCGTTGTCTTGTGATCCTCTAGTTGGATTATCAGCTTTATTATATCATAACATGCTACGTGTGTGCGTGCTGTGTTAGCTGGTACGCATTTAGAATGACAGTGTCGACATTGTTACAGAGAACGCTCCAAATTTATGGGGATGTCGGTGTTGCTAGACTGCTACCGGTAGCTTCTGCGATGCATCTATTACCGGAACACAGAAATGTTCACACGACGTCGATACGTAGCACGCTGCCTGCAGTCGAAAGTATGCGGCCAATGGGATTGTTTGAGAGGTTTTGCAATAAAACTGGTCTCTTAGATATCCAAAAATATGTAATTGAAAATTCTTGACTTTTATCTTTTACGTGTAATGCATAGTTTACAATTACCGCTATGAATGCTCTAAATCTGCGCATATGAATGTATATGAAATTTGTCATTTGCAGAGACACATGGCACTTGCTTATATGGTGTATGAAAATGTAATGAGTCAAGTAGACTTCCCATTTTTCTATAAACGTAAGTTTCATGAAATTCTTTGTATCTACTTTTCATTGGATCCATTAAAAATATCGAATAATAGAATCTTTCAATATATTTTATCGAAATTGAGAAAATGTTATGTAAATTTTTATCTCGATATCCGTTTACGCTAATCCAACCGTTGAGGCAATGCATCTTTTGTATTACAATAGTTGTAATTGTGATCCTTCTTTATTTTAAATGGGTGTTTTTTTTATAGATTTTAACATGCCTGATACATATTTCTCATGGTTTTTGGTAATGGAGCTTCATGTGTGGATGATAATGACTCGCTATATGGCCGAAGGTAAACGAGGGAAATTCATCAGAAATCATGTAGTAGCAGCAATGTGGGAAGATGCAGATGCTAGGATACTAAATCTTGGTGTAGGTAGTATTGTATTTTTAATTTTGATGCGCGCCGTCGTGTTTCTTTCCACTGTGATCATTGTGGTGCTGTTGATTATTAAATTTGACAATTATTGCTATTGCAGCCTACCATTCCTGGGAAGATCAAGAGGAAGCAAGTAATAGAATTAGCACAACAATTCAATGCTGCTATAATAGGATATGATGAAGGTATACAGTGCGATGATAGGACACTAGCGGGAGCACTGTGGAGAAGAATCTTCACTCTTGAATGCAATAATCCGGAACACATAGAAACGCTCGTCATCTATGTTAGAAAACAAGTGAGTTTTAATAATATTTAATATTTAACGTTGTTAATGTTTAAACAAAAATTTCATGTCCCATAAAATTATATTTTATAGCAATATTCTTACTTGCGCATAATTTATTTTCCAGATTTGCTTATTTGATGATTTACCCAGCCATGAAATTTTGAAGAAACCTGTCTTCAAATTGATAGACATAAAGAGTTTATGTAAGCATCACTAAACGTTTATGGGCTTACATTGAACAAATACAATAGACAAGAGATGGTAGAAGTATGTAACAATATTCTAAAAATTGTACAAAAAAAGGTAGTAATAAATATAACATATACTGTTGTTTTTTCATAAAGTGTTACTTTTTCTGCATAATACTTTTTTATTGCATTGTACGTTACATTACTGCACTATTGCGTATAATAATACAGTATAATATTATTGTTACAGTGAATTAAATCAGATTAAATTCCAATTAAAATTAATTAAATGTGAATATTTTTCGATTTTTGACTGACATGTTTAGGTACAGAATCTTGCGTGATCTTCTAGACTAGCAATCATGCGGCATAAATAAGCTTTCAGGCATTTCGCATTACATTCTTTCATCAATGACGGTTCGGCATGTTTGAAGAAGTGCCTGAAACAATTTATTAATTTTCTTAGATAAAATCAAATTGATAATGATAAAAAGTAATATATAAATTTTTTGACACGTGATTTACCTGTGATAACGTCTCAGCAGATCGTCATCGCGCGTTAGTCTAGAAAACCAAGTATGTAACGAATCGTATGACAAGTCGGTCACATCATATTCTTCTTTAAATGAGTAGGATTTGTACCACAGTGGCCGTTGAGTAACGTGTTCGTTCGCTAGGGTCAAATTGTACATCCAGTTCTCCAAATCTTTCACTGCCTATAATATAATAATAATAATTTTATTGTTAAATTCCTTTTTTCTCCTTCCCTGACTCTCCACACTTTCCACGATAGCGATAGTTTAGCATTTTATAATATTAATAATACCAAAACGGTAATATACTCACATAATTGTTGCTGTTAACAGTATACAGCTTGTAGTTGGGATTTAAATTATTGTAGGCCGTTAGACTGCCTCCGTTCCAAGCAATATTAACAATCTTCGTTATATTATTACTGTAGACTAATTGTAATTCATCATTGTGCGTGTGGCCGTTAAATTGCGCCCTAATGACATGGGCGAATCTGTTAATGACTTTAATATATTCTCTTTTCCATGTAGATTGGCAATGTTCATTATCAGGCGGAATGTGCGCCAATATGTGCACAAGCTCGGCGTCCTTCTCAGCTTGCAGAAGCGTATCTGCTAACCATTGCAACTGACCATCAGGATCTTTCGGTTCATACCACAACCACCTAAAAATTGTCCTCGCGTGAAATCATGTACAAATAATAATCAGATATTTACATTTGCAAACTTATGATTGACATGTAACATTTTTTTCTTTATTATTTACAAAGTAAATCAGAAGAGTGCAACTAAAAAAATTACTTAGTATAGTGTAAGTTGTATTTTGCTACTTACCAGTTGTAACAATAACATACATTATTGTTGAGGACTATAATCCGAAATCCTTTTTTAGGTGAAACCGTATAATATCCGCCTTGTAAAATAGTAGAACGAGTAGATTCTGGTAACCATCCAAAATTATTAATCCATAAATTAGCCATCATATTGTACAACCATTGCGTGCTTATTTCATTATTACTAACAGTTTTCGGTGCAAATCTAGAAAAGAAGATTTATGAAAGAATTAATCACGAAATAATCATGTGACTTTTCCTTCCGTTAAGATTCCGATACGAACAAAATTATACTTTCAACATTTTAGAGTTTTAGGATTTTTCTCGCTAAATAATCTTGACAATTTATTATATTAACGAATAATGCGTCTCACTAATAGCAATGGATTCAGTGCACCCTGTACATTAATTAGTTGATTTGAACGATTGAATAACTTACAAATTTAGGGGATGTGGTTCATGATTACCCAGAATGGGATAGACCGGAATACTTCCGAATGTTTTATAGATCTGGTGATAACTGCTGCTCAAGCTCAGTATATTTCCTTCCATAGTTGTTTCCCAAACGCCATGGTCTATTATATCGCCAGTAAAGTAAACATAAGAGATATTCTGCAAATAAATAATAATGATACGTTTTTTCTGAAGAGAAAAAGGAATGATCATAAATAATAATGTATAATAATAGACTTTTTGCATACTTGGTGCGTGTCTTTGATGTGATCTAAAGCATCAACCACAGAGTGCCATGGAGTATCGCAATAGTTATAATCTCCCCAGTAGCCTGCTCTTTTACCACTTGTATTTGTGCGATTTTGTCCTCTTCGACAACAAGTCGGCTCGTTACAATGCGAATTACCATCGGGTTCATACTTAGGATCGTAATGAATATCCGTTATTTGTACTATATCTATAGTTTCATCTGTGTCTTCCGTACGAGTTAATTTTGGGGGACCACTGTCAATATTAATCGTCCAATTGAACTCGTCATTGATGAGGGGGCAAGATTTTGATTCCAACAAGACTCCACAAATTGTGGATGCTGTTAGATTCGGTTTCGCGTCTATGATATATAATATTGTTTGCTGTAAACGAAAAGTGTAGATAACAAAACGTATAATTTCAACTTTTCCCAGTCACGATGACATTGTAGCATCAAAACTGCAAGTTCATTTTTACTAGGTTTACATTTATTTCGTCCGCATGTGGCAGAATGCACTTTATACTTACCAAGTTGAGAGTTACTGCACCATCGCAGACTCGTTCGGGCTGAATATTCAATAGAGTGCAGAGATGAATTGCTTTAGACCGTATAACGTCCGCTGTCATACCCTTCCTACGATGTTCTATAAAAATGTTCAAGGCAGATCGGCATATTATACATATAGCCATGCCCCTTTGAGCAGTGAAACTACGCCAATCCTCTCGTTGCAAGCTGGTTGGAAGAGCCAGACTGTTGATCATATACTGAAAACTCTCAGACTCGTTCCCGAATTTTAGCCAATTATCGATCTCATGGCTAAACTGTGATATCATCTCAACTACAAAAAATAAATGTATAACTTGGTTTTTTTAATAAAATTAATATAATAGAATAAATATTATATTGGGTTGTAACAAAAGCATTGTTTAATTCTTTTTAATGAAAAAAAGACGACAAGTTCTGGAAGGATGGAATTATGAAGTTATAAAAATAGTAAATGTTAGTAGAACAAAACGCTACATATATATTTGAATTAATATTTATACATTTCGCTTCGACTTGTAATTGCTAAAACAATTAATTTAGTTTCGTAATAAAAATAAATTATCTCAAAATTTATATCTGTAAGACATATTCCCGTAATCTCAGGATGTTGTGCAATATTGATAGCAAATAAACAGCATAATACAGCAGGTGATAATTTCAATTTAATCTTTTAATCATCGGAATCGCGTGCATCTCTTCATATCAACAGGATATGAAGAGATTACAATTCTTGATTGATAAACAAAGATAGCAGTATATTTGAAATTATTCTCTCTCTCTTGCTTTCATCGTGTAAATACATTACATGGAAGAATCTTCCCACCTTTTTTATTTGTATGCAATTTCTATTTCTTCTAACTTTTTTAATAAAGTGGCATAATAACAATTAATCTTTTACATGAAACCATACATAAAGCTCAATTTGTTAGTTATTTTGAAATATTATTAATAATATATATAATAATTTAACAGCAATATCGTAGATATAAAAACCTTTTTATTGAAATTATTACTAATAAATAAATGTGAATGCTTTGGATACTATTTAGTTGATTAAAAATTAAATTAAAATTATCGATTTTCCTAACTTCATTTGTAAATAAGAAGATTCGACATTATTTTGAATCAAACTTGTTTTCTCGTAGAAATTATCAAAATATATCAGATATCAGATTGTACAAATATATTTAGGTAGATCAAACATACACTGATAACGGCTCTATCGAGATAAAAATGCTACTTATTAGTAGTTATAAAATATACAATAGAGATTAGGACGTTAATTTGATAATAGACAACAGAGTTTTCATACCTTCATCATCGGTTCCATCACTGTTTGCACCTCTAAACAAAAGTACGAGGAATAATAACTTACAACAATCTAACAATCCCATATTTTATACGATGTCCAGTTCACTGAGGTCGAATCGTCATAGTAGTATCACAAAACGGTCGGGCGTTAGTTAAGCTCGTTCAGCATTATTATATCTACAAGATAATCCCCCACCTTTTGTTATCATGTATGCCTCTCAAATCGCGTATTGGAATGGTTCAGCCTAGCAAAGCCTAGCTTTGATTTAATGTATATTGGCAATTGTCTTCTGTAGAACGTTATTGTGCTTTAAGTAAGAGTTTAGTTAAATCAGCGTAAACGTATGAACTGTAAGAAAATGTACAGTTATTTTCGACTGCCGTCTCTCCCTCGAAAACAATATTGAGCCGATCGTTTTATTTGTCCTCGCCACATCTATCGCACGTAACAAAATATACACACACACATATATATATATATATCTAGTATCAGTGTACGTTAAATTCAAAATATTTCCCACACATACTGATTATTCACTTCAACTCGTGTTTATTTGCATATTTTTATTGTCCATTTTTAATGATATAATAAATGTACGTTATACATATTCAAGATATATTATTAATTACATTAACATATGACGACTAACGATTAATCCAGATAAAGTTGAAAGTGTACTAATCTGTAAGAGACGATCAGAAAAATAACTCGTGCACATGCTGTGCTCTGTGCTCTGGAAGATTATTTTGTATATTTTATGTACACTTTTGTTGGACATAAATATTTCATGAATCACCCATTTCAACATCCTCGATCGCAAGATCGTCCAGCATTTCCGCGAGCGTGATCCGCGGAACAGTCGGATCTATTTCATCAGTATCAACGGGTATTTTACTGGAATCCCTGAATATATTAACGTTCTGCCGGAATTCTGGGTCCTCCTCCAGCTCGTCGAGGAAATCATTATACTCACTGCAAAACAATTATGTATAATGGAGAATATTCGCGATCTGCAATTAATGTGTATCATTTTATGCATAGTTACTTACTTATTTTCTGTATTCATACTGACAACTTCGTCGACGATATGTTTTAATTTCCATAGTCGTGCTCTGCGGCGAGCCGCCTTATCGTGACCATAAAATTTCTTCACCAAAATGACATCGGGCACCGTATCGTCATTTAGTTTATCGAAATTCGTGTCGTTGATATTACTATCTTTCAGAGCGTAACTGAAATAGCGCATTCGCATAGAATGTAAAGACAACGTAAGAATAAATAACTAATACTATAACTGCTATAATAAACCGTCTTCATTTCTCCTAAACATGAGATACCCGCACGCTTTTGCGAGCCGCGCGCAATTAATTGGACTCGTATAGAGAAAAGACAAGTGTAAAAATATATTATTATACATATACTATATAACTTACCCTAGGACTGAATCGCCTGGTTTAAGTATGTGCCCCAAATGCGTGCGTGTATGAATTTCATTATTGTTTATCCCTAATTCAGATGCTTTCACCAACCATACGTCTGCTATAACGTGCTGAAAATTTTATCATTTTTTTTATCTCAAGCGAATAATATTTTGTATTTTTCATATTATTAATCCTTTCATTAAGTATGTGCTCGCATATACGGCCATTTTGTAAAGAAAGAAAACTTACTTTGTTAGAGATGCACCCTTGTCCTGGAAAAATGTTCTTGTTCTCGTGCCTTATTATTTCAATATTCATCACGATATATTCCATTAATTGTTTCGGATTACATATACTGTTGAAGTTGTATCTCCAGTAAACGGTCGCACTGACTTCGGCAACTGGATGAAATATATAATTAAATACGATCAGCTAAAATACTTCGGATGCCATAAACTTAATATACCTTGTCCTGATGAAACATCCATGAGATGCACGGAATTCGTGATTTTATGTACCAAACAAATAGGGCTGATGCCACCTAACTGTTGAGTTAATTTTCGCGGTAAGCAAACTACACTGTCCTTGGAGACTGGAACGATTTCAACGCTGTATGACAGAATTAATTAATTAATTAAGGTTGTGTCTAAGCCAAATGCTTTAAACTTTCTTTCCTTCTTTTTATTTGAAGAAAGGAAAGTGTTTTAAAGCATTTGAAACAGCAACTGGAGTACAGCCTAAGAATCAAGTTCAAAATATCGTATCATCAATGAGTATGCTACCATCCGCATATATTTACCTGTAAGTAAATTTGTAATTGTATATATTGCTATGACAATCGTGTGAAATTAATTTCTTTGAATGTTGATAACGACATGGCACGACCGTTACTAGAAAATCAACCATCTTTCTGGCTGCAGATTCATTGGCATAGAAAAAGTCCAAACCGTCTATTGGTATTAAGAAAGAAATGGAAATGTTAAACACGTCAGCCATTTAATACATTATTCACATTGATATTATTTGCTAGAATCTGTTAAAAATATTAATTATTACCATTAACAGGCTTCATGCCTACAGCTTGCTCGTGTACTTTATATTTCATCACCAGTTGCTCCAAGAGCAAAAACGTTTTCTTATTTGTCGCTTTCTGTCGAATTTGTACCTATGAAAAATAATTTAATGTACAACAAATTCACACGAGATATTTCAATTTTACTTTTAACTTGTTTTATTAGTAGTAGTATTATAATATAATGAGAACTTACACATGCATTCCAATAATCTTTAGCTTCTATACGGTGACAGTCAGTGCACATTTGATTGTTTATGGTATATTCAACCACAAATATTTGCTGCAAAACTGCGCCGCCAATTACATCTTCTTGAACGTTTAGCTGTACCTATGAGAAGAACGTTACATAAGCGTTAAGATAATAAAATATAATTAAACTTGCGTTTAAACTTGAATCGATAGTTTTTGCGTTTTTTTTATATTCTCACATTTGATACCTAAAGCAACGCATTAAAAGAATAAATAAAATTGGTATCTAAATAATAAGTTAAATAAGTTTAGATAAGTTTAAAATTTTTATATCTTTGCTTTTTGGTGTATTTCAATCGCGCGATTACTTACTTTTAATCGTTTGGAATGTGGTTCTGTCCATACAAAACCAGCATTTATCAGCCTTAATCCTTTACGGTCCAATCCTTTCAATCTCTTCAAACATAATGTTAGAAGTTCTTTGGATTCTAGAACAGCATGAACCCATTCGGAAGGTGGCTGGAGATACCTATTATATATTATATATATGTAATATTAATTTTAAGGAAGTGATTGATATTCAATGATATAAATGGCGAAGCTTTAACATTTCTGAGAAATACCTTTCGCATTTATTGCAAAAATATAAAGTAACTTGTTTGGGTATTCCTTCTGTAATGTCAACGCGTGTACGCAGACATGGTATGCACATATTGGCAGGATTTGGTACAATACTTGTCCCACATTCGCAACATGGGCTATAAACAAATTAATATCATGATTTTTTTACATTGATTTGCTGATTTGCGTACACAAAACTTGATTGTACATTATAAAGATAAAATTAAAAGATATACATACACCATCGCCTTATCTTGCACCATATCAGGAATTTGTACACACTCCATTTTGCGTACTTGCAACTAAAACTGTAATATTTATAAAGCTTAAAAATTTCTTGAAACTTGTTTTAATATATCAATTTACAAAATACGAGACTTAACACGTGACACACGTAACTGCCACTAACCTCAACCTGCACTACCTCACAAATGGAAAAATCATTGACACATGGAACACAGTATATATATAGCGCAACTCTTTGATGCGTGTTGGCTACCCTGAAGTGCGCATGCGCAACCAAAGGAGGTGCTGAGGAAAATGGTAGATATTAAATATTAGTAATATTAAAAATGTAACATTTAACTTGTTTTAATATATATATGTCTTTGATGCAATAAAATCCGAAAAACTTTATTAAGTGTAAAGATTCATAAATTCGTACTCGAAGTCTCTACCATTTCCTCGAATAGAATAATAATAATAATACGAAAGACGGAATAATTGTTTTCTTGCAAAATGAAACGACCGGTGGAACTCAGAAAAAGATCCAACCTCGTAATAAAAAGCAATTTCCTGACGAAAATAAACAACGCGTAGGGTTTGATGAAACGTATATATTTCTTGCCGCCTAACGAAAATACGAGCTACGGCGCAAATGCGAGTCGACATATATCGATGAGTTCTCGAAATGCGAATAAAAGTTCTCGCTTTTTCGCAGAGAGATTAATCCTTCTTCGGAGTTGCACGCTGCTGTCGTTATCTCGGATCAGTAAAACATGGCAATAGACGTGCGAACATTTTCGCGAAGTGCAATTTCTCTTTGCTTCATCGCATACATTCTTCATCATGTCGACCGTACGGCCGCTTCAAAAGAAAGTAATTTACATTAAGAGTGTTTGTGCGGAAGATGCAATTAATTATAAAAATATCTTGAGAGATTAAAGTTTTAAAATAATTATTTAAAAATTGTTCAAAAAATCACTCGAGCCAATTAATTGTGCATGCTGAATGTCTGATTGACTCGCGATTAATAATGATTAATATCTGTGTCGAAAGAAACTGATTATGGAGCGATCTTGGTGATCAAACGGGTGGATCGTGCATTCGAATCGCTGAATCGAATAATCGCCGACCTGGAGTGGCGCACGCTCAGAAACCATTCGGACGTACCGCTGGAAATATATGTATATTTCGTTCAACTGAAATTGAAATGGAGGAATACGTGGTGTGCGAAATTAACGAATCTTTGGTATCACGAAATATCTGTGAATAAAGAATTCCTGCGCTTTTTGTGCAGTGGACCGAAATATACGACTGATATGGCCAAGTATGACAAGTGCTTAATTAAAAATAAAGATTCTGTCTTAACGAAAAGATTATTATATTATTATTGTATTGATATTAATAGGACACGAGTAAATGTGCAATGTGCATGTTTGTGTATGTAAAAATGCGGAAAATAAAATAAAAACTAATTTGATATTAACTTGATCATCAGGAGGATTATTATTATCAACGAACGCTTATCGTCCACGTATAGCTCCGCACGAATCTGTAAAGTTGAAAATTTTAAACAAAACTGCTACAATGGTGAATCGGACGTGGTGAAATTAATGGCGACTTCAAGGTGTATTTCAATATTTTCAATACATTTAAATTATTATTAAGTAAACAATCATATATAGCTCTTTTTAAATATGAATATTTGTTTATTTTAGGAACGAAGGGGAATTACGTTGGGCTTGGACCGCTTGGAGAAATCATATGAGTCATACGAAGGAACTCTTCAAACATTTAGTTGATCTTCAAAACACGGCCGCGCGACGCAACGGTAAAAAACAGCATGTGTATACATATTTAAAATTTATCAAGTCATTACATAAGCAATAGCATTACAGTCGGAATAGTTATTCGAATAATATCTCTGTGTATAATTAAATTAACAATTGGACTTCACTGTGCAAGGATACGCCGATATCGGCGAATATTGGAGGGGAGAGTTCGATATTCCAAACTTGGAAGAAGTTTTTGAAGACATGTATAAACGAGTCGAATCGTTGTATCGCCTGCTGCATGCCGTCGTAAGATTCCGGCTCGCAAAGCTGTATCCCGATATCGTTGACTTATCTCTGCCAATTCCCGCTCATTTACTAGGTAAATCGGAGTCTCGTGAAAAATCAATATATTGGGTTGGCCAAAAAGTAATTGCGTTTTTTTTTATATAAATAAAAGGCGAATTTTTCATGGGAAACAAAAACTTTATTAAACAATATATTGTCCATTTTGTTTGATTATCTTTTGCCATTTTTCAGGCAACTTCATGATTCCGCGCTCAAAAAAGTTCTTATCTTTTTCAGCAAAAAACAATTCCAACAACGATTTCATATCCTCATCAGCAGTAAAGGTTTTACCATTCAAGGCGTTTTGCAAAGAACGAAACGAATGGTAATCTGATGGTGCCAGGTCTGGCGAATATGGTGGATGTGGTAACATCATGGTAACACATCCCATCCAAGCTGCAACAATTTTTCACGAGTGACCAAACTTGTACGTGGTCTAGCGTTATCATGGTGAAACACAACACCTTTGCGATTCACCAATTCTCGACGTTTCTGTTTGATGGCATCATTTCATTTATCCAGTTGACGACAGTATACGTCTGAATTAATGGTTTGATTCCTTGCAAGCAGCTCAAAATACACAATACCTTTAAAGTCCCACCAGACTGACAGCATAATCTTTCTTTGGTGAATATCTGCTTTTCAAGTGCTTTCAGCAGGTTCATCACGCTTGCTCCACCATCTTTTTCGTTTGACGTTGTTGTAGACGATCCATTTTTCGTCGCCTGTTATCATACGTTTCAAAAATCGATCATTTTCCTCACGTTTCAAAAGAGAATCGCAGATGTCAATACACTTAGTGAGATGAATTTCTTTGAGCTCATGTGGTACCCAAACATCGAGCTTACTAACGTATCCAAGTCGTTTTAAATGGTTTTCAACACTCGATTTCGATATGTTAAGATTCTCAGCAATCTCTCGTGTCGTTAAACGCCGATTCGAATCGATCAGTGCCTTTATTTTGTCATCATCAATTTCGATTGGCCTTCCTGAGCGTGGTGCATCTTTCACATTAAAATCTGCAGATCGAAATTTAGTAAACGAATTTTGACACTGCCGCAGTTTTAAAGCATCTTCGCCATATACATGACATAACTTTTTATGAGCTTGCACAGCGTTTTTCCCTTTTCGGAAGTAATAAAACAAAATATGACGAAAATGTTCTTTTTGATTTTCCATTTTGAAATCGACGGCAAACAAACAATTGTTAACGAAATCGTGTACTTTCTTTTTCTAAAACAAGCTTGAACTGTGAGTTGTTAACCTGCATAATGAATTTGCGGTTTAGAATGAAGTTAGTTACATTTCAAGACATGTATGTTCATCTATTGGAAAAAAACGCAATTACTTTTTGGCCAACCCAATAATAAACGCAACTTTTCAGTCGGCTTTTCTCAGCCAGATATTATCCGCGCAGGCAATTTGTGGTCACAAAGCTGGGAAGCGCTGATTGACATAATACTTCCGGATCTGACGTCGAGTCCGACAAACGCGCTCGGGCAAGAACATTACAGTGTAACAAAACTGGTAAAAACAGCGGAAGAGTTTTACGTTTCTCTCGGATTTCCGCCATTGACACGGGAATTCTGGAGTAACTCCGTCTTCCGACAAGATACCAATAAAACATCCAGCTGTCATGCAACTGCTGTCAACATGTACAAGAAGAATGACTTTAGGTATGGCTGTGATGCTTCCTACCTAATAAATTCATTAATTGCATTTTCGTTTCAGAATTTTTGCGTGTTTAGAAACGAAGCAGCTGCAAGATCTCGATGTAATTTACCACGAGCTCGGTCACGTACAATATTACATGGCGTATCAAAATCAGCCCTTGCTTTTTAAGGTATTCAATTCTTGAAATCCCAGATAAATCTGTATTATTATTAAGCTATTGTCAGTTAACTGTGATAAAAAATTTAATAAGTCCGAGCTGTGTCGTTCTGACACAGTACCGTTTCTAACAATAATCACTCGGCAGTATTATCAAGGAACGTAATTTTTTCAGAATGGAATTAATAGTGCTTTCCACGAGTCGATAGGTGACGCCGTTTCGTACGGCGCAGCTTCCTTCCGACACGTGCAACGTCTAGGATTAATACGCAACGAATTCACGTCATCCGCCAACTTTTCTCATGCCAAATCGCGCTCGCAAAAGTCTCCGGAGATGGTCGCCCTTCTGAGACAAGCTCTGATTAAAATCCCGCAAATAGCCAGTGGATTGATAATAGACAAATGGAGATGGTCTGTGTTTTCCGGCAGGACGAAGCCTTCGAAGTACAACGCATCCTGGTGGGACCTGCATCGTAGATACATGGGCGTCGTACCGCCGTCACCGAGATCCGAGGAGTTCTTCGATCCTGCGGCGAAGTTTCACGTCGCTCATAATATACCGTATGCCGGGTAAGTTCGAGAGACTTGATGAAAAGTATGTAAAAAAACGAGGCAATAAAAAGGAATATTAATATTGATAGGTATTTTCTCGGAAACTTCCTGCAAGTACAATTGTTTCAAGGAATGTGCGAGGCGTCCCAAGGTTCGAAGCCCGGTCTCGTCGCATTCAACTCGTCCCTTCACGGATGTGACATTTACGGGTCAAAAGATGCGGGAAAGTTTTTAAGGTCGAGAATATAATACCAATTATATAATACATGTACTTAGAAAATTGTGGTTTTAATCTGATTTGTCTTATTACATCAAATTAAAAGAAGAGAAATGGTAAAAAAATAATTTTTCTATGACGTTGCAACAAACTCGTTGTCTAGTTGTCGAAATAAAAAAACTCGATAAAAGTTTGTTCTTAGAGCAACTCTTTCGATTATCTCGATGTTGACGTATATTGTCTCAACAAAATAATTGTAACTTTTAAAAGATTTCAGCCTTTACAATTAAAGTTAATTAACAAACTGCTAAAAAGAAATTAAATGATAATAAAACTGATAATAAAATGATTAAACGTTTGACGGTATTCGCATATATTATCGTTAATTGAGTACATTTTATAGACAAATTAATATAAAATTTATTAATTAATGATATTTGTGACTATCTTGTGTTTCTTATTTGTTTTAATTTTTGTAAAAATATTTGTGTCCTCGAAAAATCGATCTCCTTCCCATGATTTCCAAAGTGAGATCCATGATTTTGCATAATTCTATGTGAATTTTAAATATTTGTTTCGTTATAAAATTATGGTGACGCAGGTTTCGCCCATCTTTATTTTATAAATTCCCGATCGCGAAAGATCCAATCTAATCCAACCCACAATTATATCCTACGTACTATAAATTTATTTCTTCTTGTACATATATTTACTTGTTATACAATGTACATACTATTAAAAAAAACTACGTCCTTTTATCTGACTTCTTGTTAATAATACTTTATTGATAATTTGTTTCATGAGTAATGGACTTTAATGAACCTGGACAACATATGTCAAAGTCCTGGCAATCGTAGAGTGTCTTTAATAACAAAGTTTTATCTGAAACTCTTATTGCGAATATGGAAGAATGTATGTTGCAAATGTACATATAACAAATGCGTAAAGATGCAGTCTGGCTTACTTTTTACTTTCGATAGGTCGGTAATGGAGCTTGGGAGCAGCGTGGACTGGAGATACGCACTGCACACGATAACGGGACACTCGAAGTACCGCGTGGAGCCGCTCTTAGCCTATTACGAGCCAGTCCGCCAGTGGCTGCAGCACGAGATTGACCGTCATAAAATTCCAGTTGGCTGGAACTAAGATGAATTGAACATCGGAATTTACCATTTTCCCGGGCGTGGATTCATTGCGCTGAATTAATTCGTTGTTAATTCGAAAGCCATTTCCTAGGCGTCACAAGCTAGACGGATCCGTCGCGTTCAACCGCTGCCTCGAGCCCAGGCCTTCATTTGTGAAAATATGAAACTCCTCTCGACTCATGAGAGCACTACGAACGTCGTCCGACGTAATGCTCTTGGGACACCTGCGAAGCAGCATCAGGAAGAAATAAATTAGGACAGCGCCAAACACAAGTTTGTCAAGTAACGATAACAATGTGAGAGAAATATAATTACTCGTCGCTGCTGTTTCTTTCCCAAGCTCTCGCCAGTGACGATCGAGCCAGGTCCTCCACAAAACACTCGATCACCTGGCAGGACAATTTTAATTATAATTTGTTGATCGTGTAAGGAAATATAATGGCAAGCTACAATAAAATGTGGAAATTCTTACGCGCATAATCACACGACTAGTTGCGCAATGCTGGACACCAGGGACGATTTCCTCCGATCCGATCTCGACGCCGCTATCTCGCGCGGTGTCGCACACGAAATTGTGAAGCGGCAGTAAACCCTCGTCGAGTTCAAGCGGTAGCAACGCGGAAGAAGCACTTCTACAGCCGCTACTCTGGACGTCATCGTTTTTTCTCCGATCAATCGTGGTTCTGCATGCTGGAACGCCTTCAACGCCCTCCACGTCGATCTCTTCGACATCGACGTGACCGTCTGCCAACTGATGATTGGATTCTCGCCTGCGGCAGCCTTGCAGCCACTTCTGTAACGCGGCGGAGTCCGTACACGTGGAGAGAACCGCGGAGGTAGAAGCGTCAGGCGGTCCCTTCGTTACCGCTGTCGTCGGCACGTTGAACGCACTCCGTATCGGAGTGTGACCGTGTAATCTCGCCCACAGTACGATTTCCTTGACGCTCCACAATTGATCCGCCGGTATCGACTTTCTCTGCAGAAAATATTTGATCGTCCTCGCGCGATACCACTCCGAGGCTCTCTGCTTGCCGACGTTGTACGCGAAGAACTCCTCCTCGCTGCGGCACGCGTAGGGGTGCAATCGCTTGTACTCGGAGTCGCAGGCGTCGGATGTAACGATCGGCAATCGGCGTATAACGTACCGTATCAGCGCCTCCGTGTCGGTGATGTTCGCGGTGTCGATCGATCGGAGAACCGCCTCGTACAGATCACGCTTGCTCTGTATCTTGTGCTTGTCCTTGCCCAGCGTGATCTTCGCTCGCTGCACCGTTGGCTTCTCTAATCGCGCGCACGATTCTTGCCTGTCGGTACTCGGCTCCGAGCTCGAGCACAGTCTCGTCGCGTTAGTGAGATTATAATTGTACCGTGGATCAGCCGGATCGACTATCTTCAGAATCGGCACGTCCTCGTTAACATTCAGCAGAATACTGTTCGCATTTTTCAACGTGAGCACAGCGGTCTTCTTGCTGTTGTTGGCTGCAGCCTCGTGCTGCGCATTCGTTGTGGTATTGAACGGCTTCTTTAAGATGCTTATACCGTGAGGAATGTGCACGTCTACCTTTGCGTTGTTGTTCCTCGCGAGAGGAACTTTCGCACTGCCGTCGACAAGCTTCTTCCTCGATGCGACGAAGCTCGTCACATCCAGCGGAATCGATTTCCTGTCCTTCAGAAGAAGGACGTGCTTGTTAGACGGCGCCAGCACGTTCGGTGGCGGTATAGTAATCTCTAATGGTCTCAAATGTGAATTGCACTTCGAGGAACCCGGGACTCTCTGTACGCCTAATCGATCGAGAGAGACGTCGGGCGATTTGCGGAAGCCATTAATTGCATTCGTTGCGTCTCTCGCTGAAGCATTTTCCAAAATTTTCGAGTTGCTATTGTGTTGCGAGTATTTCGCTTGCGAGATCGTCATTGAATCAAACAATATTGGACTCCCTCGACTGTGGCTCTCTTGAGGTACCATGCTCTCTGACTTTGCCACATCAGGAATCACCGAGTCGGTAATTTGCAAGTCACTGGAAGGCTTAATGCTACCATTAAATCTGTGCACGACCGTCGCATCATCCGACGTTTTCTTCTCACTGCTGGCAATCGGTATTACTGGCGAATCAACAGCTGACACGTGATTATTTCCCAGACAGTGTTCTATAGTCACGTTTCCTTCGTTCACGATACAATGATAAGAGTCACCTGAACACTGCTTACCAAAATAATCGTGATCCAGCTGGACGTAGTGACGCACCTCCTGCAGAGTTAATCCGTTACTGGATTCGAATTTTATTTTAGCGTCTTCGGAGTTTTTCGTTAAGTACAGCATTGAATCGGACAGTTCACACACTTCCGAATTATCAACGATCTCTTGCTTAACTCGAGCTCGCTCGAAGGTGCCTGCGGTGAGTCGTGACGTTCCCTTAGAGCCTTTCGCTTCTTCGCTGGGTTCTAGCTTTACGGATACGTCGTCATCAGTGGAAGACTCGATGGACTTGTTGTCGCCGCTCTGCTCGAGATTACGAGACTCCGTCGTGTTGATCCACACGTCGACCAAGGTTTCCGAGCCTAACGTTTGCAATCCCGTGTACGTGCGGTCGAGTTTCAGGTGGTGAATTATGTCTATGGGTTTGTCCAAAGGATTCTTAAAATGCAGCTGCACTCGAACGGGAAACTCGCCCCATCCTCGTCTGGATAAGTGAAACGGATACGCCGTGACCTCGACGACGTCCTTCGGATGGTAACTGGGATGCAGGAAGAACCTCACCTTGCTGACGTACGCGCTGATGTCCGCGTTATCCTTATCGCCGCGCACGTACATCGTCCACTTGTGACTAGATGAATCTTCCCGCCAATCCGAGGGGATCCACTTGGAGATGTTGCCAACGATGATGCGTTCGCGAACCTTGTGGCTGTTACCGCGCGACGGACACACAGTCTCTGGTATACTGCTCTTCGGTGGCACGTAACGTGGCACCTTCCGGGGCCGAGATTCCTCCTCGCTTGGCAGTGCTCGCTTCTTGTCCTGCGGCACCTTGTCACGCTCGCATGCATTTTCCTTGACCTTAGGCGCACTGTCCGTCGTCGTCTTTGCGTCTGACGCAAGAGACTCGTCATTGCATAAGAATCGAGGATCCTTTGATGTTGACGGTACTGCAAAGTCTGTACAGTAAATCGGTTTGGGACTCTTGCCGAGCAGCGACTTGACCGCAGGATGTATCCTGGTTTGCTTCGTCGTTTCTGAAGTCTGGGAAACTTGACACTGCTTGTGATTATAGAAATTACTAATTATGGCGTAGCGCAGAAGATGAAAGATTTTCAGAGCTTGGTGCAGTCGTTCCTGTATTTCTAACACTTCCTTTTCCTTCAAATCGATTTCGAGGGAAAATTCCTTCTCCACTATTGCAGTTATTTTTCTCGCGGTGGTGTTCCTAGCTAAAAGAGAAAAAGAAAATGTATCATTTTGACATAAACTTATAGCTTGTGATTTGTTACATTATTTATATCACAGAACTCCCACGCGTAAACCTTTTATATCATATCTCAAAAATTGTATTTTATACATTTTATATTACATTTTGTAGAATTACATTTTTTATTCATGTTCATCAAGTTGTAAAAGATTATTATTAAGTACAATATTATAGTATCAACATGCTCACCATTTTCCTCATAAATCTTCTGTTGAGCTTGATTATTGGAGATCGCGGAAACATAATCAGGATCCTGATCGCTCAATGATTCTTCGGGCGCACTCATTTATTAGCTTACACTTTGATCAAGGAAATAAATTCTCATCTCAACATATGTGATAGTTTCAAATAGGTTAGAATGAACGCGGCATGTAAAAATGCAGGACGACATTAACCAATATCTGTTTGATAGATGAAACTGAATTCAATATATTTTCTTTATCTAACTGAATATGCATTTAAATTATAAAGTACACTCTCTATTCTTTTTATAAAAGTGTATAAAAAAAGATCACTAGAAATGTTTTGGAGAGGTTATAGTCGGTATCACGCTGCTCCACTTGGTTCTTTCAGAAGTGACCAATACTCGTAGATAGCAAATTTTTTTTAGTTAGGAAAACGTTGGAATTTGTCCGCGAACATTGTATAATAATATAATAACACAATTGCCAAAATGTCAAAACCGATTCCAACAGAAGGCACACCACATTGTTGTCATTTATTCTCGAGTGAAACGAGAGCGTTACATACTGCCGCGCCATGTTGAATACCACTGCGTCAAAAGAGCACCTTAAGGCCCGTTTCTACCAATGTCGCTTAACTTTAAAGCCCTGCATTCTACAATGAGAGTAAGCCTTAAGAAGTGACCAATCGAAATCGATTATTTCAAAAACTGATCAATGGGAACTCTTACTTCTTATGTTTGACTACTTGATTAGTTGCTTACGATTTTACGATTCCGACTACAATTTGTTCACGTGCAATGGCCTTTACATCGGTACAATAGATTTTTTTATTTACAATTAGTAAAATATTATTCTTTTCATTCTTATTATTCTTTTCATAATTTCGAGCAATATTTTAACTTTTCAAACATTTGTTTACGCATGGTGTAAGTATACAAGGTGAAGCATTGCGCATAATGGCGGACAGAACCAATCAGAAGTGGTCCAAAATGAAAGCGGGGATTCGAATGAAATGGTTTTAATAAAATGAAACAGTTATTTGCCAAATGAAAACAATTGTATTTATAAATGATGGATATCTCAAGGACAACAACATAAAATTGAAAATAAACTGTTAAAATATAAAACAAAAACAAAACATCTTATAATAATATGTTAATAAAACCCTGAGAGCGGCCACGCCGCCGTTTACGCCCATATTTTTGCATTGAGAAATTTGAGAAATACAACACCGAATGTGAACTTACATTCCATTTAACATGCACATGCACATGATTTCGTAATGACAAAAGATCATGTGCATGTTAAATGGAATGTAAGTTCACATTCGGTGTTGTATTTCTCAAATTTCTCAATGCAAAAATATGGGCGTAAACGGCAGCGTGGCCGCTCTCAGGTTCCTCTCTGATAAAACATAGAACTTTATATTAATATGTTGCAAATGTGTTTAGTCTGTCTAGTTTGGTGTTTTTTACTTGAGTTATTAATTTTTATATCTTTATTTAATTTTCGTAAGCGTATACGTTCGTGTACGCACCAAACATGCAACAACCTCTTTTGGAAAACTATTATTTGTTTTCATGCATACAATTTGGGTCAATTTATTAAAAATTACACTAAAGATTTAAAATGCCGACCTGTGTTGTAAAGAATTGCAAAAATCGGACAGTTCTTTTTCAACAAAAAGTTCAATTTTACTCTTTTCCGAAAGATCCAGATGTAAGAATAAAGTGGTTAGAGGCTTGTCAGAGAGATAAAGATTGTACGATAAAACGTGATATGTAATGAAAGTACAATTCTAACCTATACTATATCTCGTTACGTTACTATATATATATATCGTAATAATATAATTACTTAATACCATATCATGTTTTATTGTACAATCTTTATCTCTCTGACAAACCTCTAACCACTTTATTCTTACATCTGGATCTTTCGGAAAAGAGTAAAATTTAACTTTTTGTTGAAAAAGAACATCTGTCCGATTTTTGCAATTCTTTACAAGTTTACAACACAGGTCGGCATTTTGACAGTTCGGCACAGTTTGGACCACTTCTGATTGGTTGACACTGCGCATCCACCAGATTGCTTCACCTTATATACCATTGACATAGGAATATATGGACGGAGTCTATGCTACGAACTTAGGCAAGGGGGGTTATGAGATTTGCGGTAAGGAGAGGCTGCTGGCAAATCGGGCGAGTTCGGCTGTTCTCGACATCGCCCGAATGATACTTGATAAAGTTTTGTAAAGTTATGATACTGAAATTACATGTACGATGAGTTATTGTGTTGTGTCGGAATGTAGCAATCGCATTAATGCAAAAAGGAAAAATTGGCAACAACTTATGAAAGAAAATGATCCGAAAATTTCTTTTCATCCGTAAGTAAAATACATACAATTGTAGGTTATACACAATGCCGGTAAAACGTTTCAGATATTGTTATGTGTTTATTATTATATTCATATGAACAATTGTTCGATAACAGTTTTTCATTTATAGTTGTTATTATAATTCATATATTTAATATTTACATTTTTTATTATTTGTAATAACAATTGTTCATATGAATATAATAATAAACAAGCCAAAATTCTTTCTTAACACAATAATAATAAATTTAAATAATAATAAACACATAACAATATCTGAAACGTTTTACCGGCATTGTGTATAACCTACAATTGTATGTATTTTACTTACGGATGAAAAGAAATTTTCGGACCATTATTTTCTTTCATACATTATGGCCAATTTTTCCTTTTTGCATTAATGCGATTGCTACATTCCGACACAACACAATAACTATATATATATCACTAGCGGAACCGAACATACCCGAACAGCCGAAGTTACACGAAGTGCCAGTGCTCTCCCCTTACCGCTAATCTCAGCTTCCCCTCGTAAAAGGCTCCGTCCATATATCCCTATGTCAATGTTATATACTTACACCATGTGTTTACGTACCAGAACGATCGAATCGACATACTTACATCCAAACGTGAGGGCACCTCGCCTCACGAAATTCATACGTTACTGAGAATACTCGTTCATGCGCATGTGCGGAAGGTATATCTCACCTACGAGTTCCTATAGCGTTTCATTTCGATTTCGTCTCGAGTGAGGAGCACGATATCATCGTAATAGATTCATTTATACCGTTCATTTATACTGTTGTTTTGAATTTTCTTCGCAATAACCATGATATCAGATCTTCCCGTCGAACTGATAACCATCATTCTACGTAATGACGGTATCAGTATACAAGATTCCGTAAATTTTTCGTCCACGTGCAAGCATTTTCATGAGATGCTCAAAGAGAACAACACATTGTGGCGACGGATATTTTATCAGAGGTATTTTTTATTTTCTTTTTTCTTGTGAATAGACTTATTTGAAGAGTTTATTCAACATTTAAGACATTTAAGTTTAAACTTGGATAATTATATATCATTCTTATTCTTCATTTTATTCCCCTAACAATTACAGGTTTCTCAGAATTTCTTTCTGATTATTATTCCTTATATTTTTATTTTATTTATTTTATTTTAGATGGCCACGTTTAAAAATAGTCTACGAAAAAGAGATACGTAAAGGGTATGTAGATTTTAGAGAATTAATAAAAGAACGTGTGCAATGTGGGAAAACATTACGGCCTTTCCTATCACAGATGAGCAGAAAATATTACTATCAGAATTGCACGTGTCAGTATCGCTTAGAGACATTTATTGATGGACCTTTGAAACGGTGTCGTTGTTACAATAATGTGAACTGGGAAGATTTTTATTCATTGATTAATCCAAATGATCTAACACATCCTTTAAATTGTACTTTGCTTATGGATGAGTTAACAAGTATACTTGAACAGCCACTGAGGTGAGACTTAATAAGTCGTGAATATTTATTAGAAATTTTTATAATTAGGCATTTATTATTATAACATTAAAGAGATGCAACACTTATTGCACAGCTGATATACGAATGTTAATTTTTTGTAGTGCATATAGAGATTTAACAAATATTTATTATGGTGAACAGCTTCTTCCACACTTCAAGCATTATCACCTAACAAACGTGTGGCAGGAATTTAGAAACCGCCCTGCTGAACAGCAGGTATTGGAAGAAGTCCTGGCCATTGTCGCACAATGGTTTCAACCAGAGAGGAATATCTGTTACTCTCACATACAAACGGAGTTAGATAATATCGCAGAAGAGGCCTTGATACATCTCAGAAAGCAAAACCCTTTGCATCCAATATTCGCAGAATCTCATGAACAGTTTTCTCTTTGGAAGCATGAAAATATCGAGGAAAATCAGTGGAACGATAGCAATGGGAGAGAAATTCTGAATATCCTTTACAAGATATTCGTAACTGAATTAAATATTCATGGAATTGCATCTCCCAAATACAGACTTTCCTCTCAAGTATACCTTCTTCTAATTTATGTAAGTTATACTATATTGGCCTAAGTAAATATATAGCTTTATATCTATGTTTTCTTATAAATGTTAATATTTTTTGTAATATTTTGTGTCTTCCAAACTGTAACAGATTTTTGGAGAAAAAATGAGTAATCACGTTATATCTCTGACGATTGTATTCCAAGGTGTCGCAAGAAGACTTGGTATACGCTGCGATCTGGTACCTTGTAAGACATATTTTGCACATTATTTGGGTCTGGACGAGCCAGATCATTGTTATTTAAGCTGGAAACCAAAGTGGTAGGACTAGTTTTTATTTAATTATAAATTCTCCTTTCTAAATTCTCATTTTTCTTTCAGACTTGTATACATGTTTTCTTTATTTTTTTCTAGCAATGTAACAAACCCTGACGAAAAAGAGCGTTTTTATATCGACATCTCAGATAATGACATTCTCAGTACAAATGACTATCCTACGATAACTCCACCCAGTAACACTAAACGATGTCTCTCAACAGAGTTTGAAACATTTTACAGTTCTATAAATGTAAGTATTTCTCTATAATATCTATTAAATTGAAGAAGTAAAATTCGTAAAATTCACCAGATCCAGATAAAATAAATAATGGACACATGCACGCAAATTGGTGCAGTGATATATTAAATCAATGATACATTAAAGAGTGATTCTTTCCTAATTCTAAAACAATCTTTTGGTTTCTATAATTTTATAGTCTTCTTTACGAATCTAATATTTGTTTTAGCTGATATTGGAATTGGCTATGTCCACTGCAGTACAGACAAGATTTAATTCTTCTTTAATTGGGCGATGTAAAAGTAGACATTATGTGGAGCTTGACGATCTGTTAACACCATACAATATACATGACTTGGGTGTGCAATCAAGTGACTGTGATAAGAAGAATATAAAGGTAATATACGCACATATACAGAAATACAAGCACAGTACTCTGCGTTCAATTATGTTTTACTTCATCTTTTATTCTCTTTTTTTTATTAAAAGATATCTAAAGGACGTTTTCGCGATGTCTCTTGGATTTTTGTGCTACCTGGCTTCTCTAAAGAGATCATTTTTTTCTAGTGTGTTGTACGTGAAATTATAGGGATAATTATTTATTATTATTATTATTATTATTATTATATTAATTATCTTTAGTTATTTTACACTTTCTAGGAATATGTAGGCATACCACGCGAACCAAAAATGAGGGAGGTGGGAATGAAATTCGCAGTAGGAATGATCGTAACAATTCATCCAGAACATGAGGCAGGTGTGATAATTGCATGGAAAAAGGACCGCACGTCTAACAGGGAATCTAAGCATCTACCTAGATTATACACGCTCCTTTGTAAAAATGAGAGAATGTGTTGCGTTTACGAAGGTACAAACATAGATTGCATTGTATAAATTAGATGTATTCTGAATTATGTATATCTATATCATATAATAATGCACCTATATTTATATATAAAAAAATTATTTTATATTTCTTTCTTTTTTTCAGACTGTTTAAGCAAGATAAATTTGCCGGAATCTGTAAATAATAGCAAGATCGGCAAATATTTTTCTGAATTTAGAAGCACATATTATATGCCAAACGAGATGCTGGCAAATGAATATCCACATGATACATTATATTTATATTTTTAGATTATAATTATGTAACAAATTGTAGATTATAATTATGTAACAAATTTTTTTCTTGTTATATATTTAGAATCTAGGATGTATTCTAAATATATTTACTAGATTTCTATCAAATATTGATAATTATTCTCTCTGCCAAACTATATTTTACAAAATAAACAGCAAAAAATAATTGAACGTTTTATTTTACACGTTTACCGTAAATGCGTAAAAACAATTCGAGCAAGATTTATCGAAGAGTATTTTATTATGATTATATCAGTTTATAACATTGATAAATTATTACTTAAAAATGTCTTTCTATTATACTAAACTTATAATTTAAAAATTTGATAATGAAGTTTGCCTTTGTCGCGTCAGATTTTGAGTATTCCATAGTCCATTACATGTTCTAAGCACTTTAAATAGTTTATATAAAATGTTATACAAAGTAATTTATATTACATATTTACATTTATATATATTTTACATTTTTGCCATTTTTTGTCTATCGTTGCAACTTCAATAACATCAAACTGATTTATTGTAACTCTTATATTTCGCCGACGTTTGAAAGATAATGATTGTCGGAATAGCAGTAGCAATAAAGTGACTGTATATATATAATTACGCCAAATCACTGAGTTGATGCAATAACATACATAAACCAATCTCCTTCACGTGATTTGAATTGCAAAAGAGTGCAGAAAAGAATTTGATCAATGCTAAATATCGTTTCAGTTTAGCTGCAGCGTGCATGATGCAATCCCTATCAGTACAAATCGGAAATCTTTCAATAAATCAATAAAGATTTTGCGCGCCCGTCACAGTTTATTTAACATGCATTCGCATTTGCGATGTATCGAAACAGCAATTCTCAAAGAGTTGTTTTTTTATTATAATATCGATTGAAATATCGATTTTTAATATAGATTTTATTTCGAATTTTAATATCAATCAATATAACATACTTGCGGCCAATAACTGCAGGCTTTAAAATCTGCTCGATTAGATCGAGATTATAAAATATAATAGTATAAAATATCGAATGATCTAAAAGAAGAAAATAACAAAAAATCCCTAAAAAGTTTGACAGGGTGAGTTTCAGGTGATTCTCAAAAAACTTCTTCTGACTTGCAGTCTATTTCAAATAGCTATTGATTCCTCGAAGAAAATATTATCGCAACATATTATTCTTTAGAAGTTTTATTGTGACTTTTATTGAATTTATATTTGGGAATTGCGCCGCTGTATCATGGGCAGTACAAGTGCCAAGAGAGCAACAGAGTGATAAATGTAGATTGATTTAAGCGAGTGCGCGTTCTCTGGAGTGTATTGCCCGTTAGCCCGTGCTGAACAGAGCTCAATATTTAAGCGAAACGCTTTGGCTTTCCTGTCTCAGAGTCGTTAAGTGCACGTTCGTTCTTTCATCTGCCGCAACTAATTGTGTTATACGAGCATATTATGTTGTCGCACAACATGGACCGTGTGCTTCACAAAACGTTTCTACTTTTTTGTGTAAGCATTTTTTTACCTTTGGGAAATGCTGAACTTCGTTTGGAACTGGTTCAAGTGGTGAGTCAAAAGCTCAGACATAGCAATAATATTCTTCTGGAATTACGTTAATTAATTATTCCTTAAGTTTTTAAACAATTTTATACGAAATAAAGATTAACAAAAGATTCGGGTGTAACACATTAAATTAAATTAATTCTGTGTAAAAAGTTTAGTTCTATTTAAAGTAAAATTTATTTAGTCTGATTTTATTTTTATCTTCGATATATATGTTTATAACTTTATGTAATATTGTATATATATAGTAAGTTGTAACGTACGGTACTTCATAAAATTAAACGAGCATCGCCATTTTAGGTAATGAGACATGGAGAAAGAACACCATTACTTAAAGAAATGTACCCTAAGGATTTATATAATGTATCAATTTATGAGCCGTGGGGACTCGGTCAACTCACCAATGTAAATATTATTATTTCTTCTATTTAGGACACATTTATCAACATTAGAATGTAAATTTAGTATTGATCTTAAATGACTACATACATGTTATTTTCTCTTTGATATTATTTATGCCAATTAATTATGGCAATTTAAAAAATATTTTACAAAAGAACACACATATTAGCTTACAATTTTTTATCTTTATTTAAGTTTTTACTGAATAATATATCGAAGCACAACCGAGCAAGTATTTGCTATATTTTGACTTTTATTAATTTAATCGTATGGTATATATACATATATCTAATTATGGAATCTGAATGTCGTCTATCAAATATCTCTTAAGTCGCACATAAAAGTTTTTGTAGAAACTTATCTAATCTCGATCAGCACGCAGAGTTCAAATTTCAATCTGTAGGCACTGATGAAATAGCTTAAATTAATTATCGTAAAATTGATCAATTTTGAAGATATAACTATCTCGTGCAGTGATATCTTGCGCGATATTTGTATATTGCGCGTGTATGTGTTTATACACTCCATTTATACACGAAATAATCACTTTTTTCTTTTCCTTATAATTTAAACGTATAAATTACGTGTTAAATTACTCGAGAAATGCATTAAATAATTAATGAACTATGAAAAATAGTACGCCAGCTGTTATCTTTTAGCAAGGAAAGATGACGGAATATCAAATCGGTACGATGTTGAGACAACGTTACAACGATTTTCTGGGATCGATTTATAATCCGCGAGATATCTATGCCGTTAGCACGGACATCGATCGCACAAAAATGTCTTTGCAATTGATGTTAGCGGGATTATATCCTCCTGACACAATGCAAGTATGGAATCCCGATTTATTGTGGCTCGCTATTCCAACGCATTATGTACCCGAAAGAGTAGATACGGTGTTAAAGTCTCACACTAGTCCAATGTAAGCATCTTCATACGATATTTCAATAAGCATAGAATTAATAAATAAAGTATTTCCTCTCTTTTCCTCTAGTAGATAAATATATCACAAATTACAGAAGCAATATATAAAATATATATAAAATTAAACAATATATATTATATATATTTTATATTATATTGTTTAATTTTTTAGATACACAGCGGCTTTAGCAGAAGTGATGAAAACGAAGGAAGTTCGCGATAAGATCGCAGTGTACAAGGACTTCTTCACGTTTTTAAGTGAGAAAACTGGATTAGTTATTGAGAAACCGGAGCCTGCTTACGAAGTTTATAATTTATTAACGGCACAAGTGAGATAAACGTTTCAAGATAGATATTGATTTATAAAACAATGCTATTTTATACAAAAACTGAAACTGCGCAAATTTAAATTTAATTCAAATGAAAATTTAAATGTAACAGTTGAGAAACTAAGATTTAAAATTTGATCGATGGAAGCGCAATGTTCTTTAAAAATGTTTTATGTAATTAATAGTTAGTTAATATCATGCCTGCATTCCTCATATCTTTTAGAAAAATATGAATCTGTCTCTGCCAGAATGGTGCACCGACGAGGTGTATCGAAAAATGCAAGATATAGTCGTACTGGAATATGAAATCCGCTCTTATACAACTCTATTAAGACGATTGAACGGTGGCATGTTGATTAAGAAGTTCATCGAAAATATGAATGTGAAAGGCGAACGTACGAATCCACGCAAGATGTATGTATATAGCGGCCACGAAGTAAACATTGCGGCGTTTGCGAGAGCTCATAATATCAGTGAGCCGAGATTACCGGATTATGGGTCAACCGTCATGTTTGAGAAATTGCGGGATGAAGCCGGACATCTCTACGTCAAGGTAATTATATCTTATATTATTTATTAATTGTCTCATGGGAAAAATAGTTGTAACAACAAATAAAACAATCGCAAATAAATTTTATTACGATTTAATTACTGTTAAATTACATTACAATTGTCTTTATAATTATATACAGGATGTAACAGACAAGTACTTTCGGAAAGCTGCCATTTCTCAGCTACTTTACCTCTCCTTCTCTCTTCTCTCTCTCTTTTCTTTCATGGATACTTGATCCATTCTATATAAAAGCTGTTAAATGCATGCTTACCATATTCGATATTAATGATCCGTTTTTTTTGCCGACAGATCATGTTGTGGACGGGTTCTACAGGAAAATTAATGACCATCAAACTAGCAGGCTGTGATGACATTTGTCCTCTAGAAACTTACTTGGAACTCGTACGGGACGTGATTCCGTACGACAACGAGACGACTGCCTTGTGGGACAATATAACCAGAGAAGAATTGCTGAAGCTTTTCGAAGAGAAAATATTTTTGAATTAAAGAAACTTTTGATAGAAATTGGATATGCATCACGTATTTTTTTTACGAGATATTGTTACGGTGCAGATGATACGAATAATCATAATTATATTCATACTTATTTTATATACCTATATATACTTAATTAATTTACTTGTTACAGCTATCATACTTATAATAATCATTATTAATGGGAACGTAAGAAAAAGAAATACTATATCGAGATTGAATTATATTGGCTCCAATTACAATTTTTTTTTATAGTACACATTCACAATAAATATATGCATTTTTTTAGTCATCATTATCGTCGTCTATTATTGCCACTTGCTGATTGTTTAAGTAAATTCTGTATCATAGTTTGCAAAGCTGAGGGATATTTCGTGCCGGCGTAATCAGGAGTTTGCCTCTTGTCGCAGGCCAATTCCTCGTCGGACGGGAGTAAAACTTGAATTATATCCATAAACTTATTAAAGGGACACAGTATTTCGCAATTTGGCATTTTAAGCTCTTCAACGACTGGCGGAATACCCAGATAATGTAGAAGCTAAAAATTTATGTTAAAAAATTCAGTTTGTTTTACTTTCTCGCATATAATTCATGTCTGTCAACAATTCTAAGACCTTACGTATTTTGGCGTGTAGCAGATTACTATCTATGAGTATTTCATTAGAGGTACGGTAAGATAGCGCACTCACCTTCACGTAATATTGCTTATCTTGTTGCAGCAATTCTAAAATGACTGCGCTAGAATAGTGAGGTACATGTGGCTTATATACGTCGAAGGCGTGTAACAGCGCCGCGACATTGGTTTCGTGGCCACCATATAAATATATCTTCGTCGGCTTGAGACGATTTTGCGTAGCCATCATGTTATCCAGGAAGGTACGAATTATTGGCCCTGAAGAGAAGGCAAGTGTACGTTACAAGAGAGACATCGAGATCTCGTAATGATAAAACTGTCGAAAATACTTACCGGAATATAATCTTTTTAATAAAGGAGTAGCACTGGCGACGTTGTACGCTGCTACGGTTGCATTAAATAATAGACCGTCGGGAAAGTAATCGCGTGTCCATTCGGGAAGTTTTAAACCCAGAGACTTTTCCGCCATTAAAGTGTGATACAGATAATACATATTCAAAAATGTTTCGACGTTTCGACCGGTAAGTTTTGTCAAATTGCTTTTCATTTCCGCATATCGATTCATTACAGCTTTCGTTTCAGGCATATTTAATACTCGATTATACTCATTCAGATATCTGAAAATAATTGTAAGTACTTAAAAAATCTAGTGTTTTCCTCACAAGTGAGGAAGAGAATCGGAGAATAGAGAAATCTTTTCTGTAGGTATTTTATACTGTTTTTCACATTTTTGTGTATAATTTTTCTCACACTTTTAAAATATATAAAACGTATGTTGCCAAATTATTTTTCCTCTATAACATTATCTTTTTAGTTTTTAAGAAATATATTTAGAAAATATTTTCTGTATTTTAAAAATAATTTTTATGTATTATAATAAATAAAATATATTTCATGTATTTATTGCGCACATTACTATGAGCTAAGAAAATATGTTTTTGTAACATATGTTTTATAGTTCTTTCATGCTGCTGAGATCATCATACTTACTGTGGGCATTCATCGGCTAAGAAAAAATTGTCATCGACACGTGGCACATACGTAGCTGGAATTGGTTGCCAGTTTAAATTAGGATTCCATCGCTGTAACTTGTCGACTGGCGGGAACAAACCGGCGAGAACAAGTTGTAGAGACATCTTCGTTCTATCGTAATTTGAACTGTGACCTAAGGCTTCGTTTGGCACGTATACATCGCCCAGAAATTTGTTATATCTATCGCGTAGGACTTGTCCCAATGTATATTCGCGCATCTTACCGGCCTGACAATTAGTCACATCATCAATAAAACGCGCTGTGCATTTCTTTTATTTTTAAATTATTTCGGTGTTAGAAAGGAATTGGTGACAATTTAAAAATATTATTCACGCTGTTAGTTTACTTAAGAAATATAAATCGCAGGATCAAAATGATTAAAATGACCAGATGTTTTATGTTGGAATGCGGGACTTGTCCAAATAAAAATAAAAAAATGCTTAACATGTTCGTGGAGGACCCCATTTTCTTAGTTTATTTAATTGTATGTTTATCTATGGATCTATCTTTTTATGCAATTGCGAGGTCCAAAACTTATTCGTCACTGAAAAAACTGCTTCCGTTGCATCATTGGTGGTTATTCGTTATTCTTAAGAGCGAATTCGGCAAGCAACTCCCATTATTTTCTTAATATTCCTGAATCGTATGTTGTTCGTATCAAAAATATGTTAAAAAATGTTAAAAAAGTTACATGTTCAATCTGACAATTTCCAGGACAGTTTTTAATGCCGGACAATTGAAATCTGGGACAGTCTCGCATAATCCAGGGGGTCTGGTCACTTTAAAAATGATGCTACATATACTTACGAGAGTCAACTGTCCAAGTCCCGTTGGATAAAAAGAATAATTGAGATACGGATCGGTAGGATACAGCTCATGACCATTATTATCAGGTGTTCGATCCCCATGTCTAAATACCTGCAAAAAAATGAATAAAACTAAAATTACGAAAATAACAGGATTAAATAATTCTACAGATACATATTTAATTCCAAATTTTATAAATGTTGCTTTATAACTTTCTTTAATTTAAATATTAAAACTATTACTTTACAACTTCTATCTACAAAATTTATTAAATGTTATTCTAAACCTGAAGAACTTAAGAACTGCTAATAGATAGCTAATAGGCAGATAGAATTATACTTACCACATTCACTAATTTTAGTTCAGGTTCTACAGCTAGAACTAAAATTCCATTTAAACTGATAACTAAAAGAATTGACAGATAACTGTCAAGAACGCGAAATAAGAACATGTTGGCGGTTCCTAAGGTGATAATGTAATGGCATTAAGTTTATAGCGAATTCGCTCTTAAGAATAACGAACCACGTGACAGCGATAAAGTGATAAAAAAAAGAACTGTTATTTCAGGAGAGGTAAAAGAGCGATTAAAAGTAAACATGAAAATTTTATTTATAATACATGAGCGAGAGATAACTTGCATACGTAACACATAATATACACATAACATACGGACTATATTTTAATAAAAGACAAAATAAAGATTAAAATTTCTTAGAATTGTTTTTTAAAATATTTTTAGTTTCATAAGAATTAGTTTCATAAGAATTATTCATAAGAATAATATAATAAAATAATATAAAATGTGACTAAGTATTTCTGTATTTTACGTGGTTTGATTTTTATATTAAAAAATAATTTTATTCCTTATTGTTGCAAATAAATTTCTATACAATCGCGATTCTATTAAAATATTTTTAGTGATAAAACTGACACACATATGAATAATGTCTCGTGGAAATCGATTTGATTTTAGACCTTTAGACCTTTAAACCTTTTCAATGATTTTATAAAGTTCCTTCGATCAGCGGTGCTGTTTGAATCAGGTAAATCTACAGAAGTCGATTAATTATATACTAACTTTTTGCACGCAATATGTGATACTTTTATGATAAAAGAAGTGAAAAATTACAATATTATATATCTATAAGATATACTGTTCTAAAACGTGATGCCTGCTGCCTCGGCGCGCGAGATACGCACTTATTTGCCAATCTTCCTTACCTAATCTCACAAAATTTTACGTGATTGTTTGTAAAATAGTATAAGATGTTTATATTTCATTTACAGACTCTACCTGCATATTGACAATGAGACTGACGTATTTCGTGACGTCTCATGTTAGATGCCTTGTATACATGTGGCCATTGCGTATCGTTCTCACGTGCACTTGACATTATCATGTTTCTTGATATCGTGGAGGTCACGAACAGATATATTTATCAGGAAAAATTTATCTTTCAATTTAAAATTCCAGAAGATTATATTGAAATAATCGTTTTTGCATAAAATTTTTTATATTGTACTCTATATTTTATTATGCATAAAAATATGAGGTGAGATCACGAAATCACGAATTATAAGCAAGTAATACGAGAAATCGGGAAGAAATAAGAAATAATATAGTTATATATGAAAAGAATTCGCGCTCCTACATTATCAACTTAGAAAAAGATTAACTTTAGATGTATACGTTTAAAATAAACAGACAGAAGTTCGTTAGTTTTAAAGTTAAATTAAATTTCTCAAGATTGGATATTTCTGATTTAGAAAAATAAACTTCTGTTAGTTCTCTTATAATTCATTTGTTTTCCAGAAGATCTAAACACAATTAAATAATCTTCATGTACATGTTTATATAAATATAATACAGTAATATGAATACAAATGTTTAACAATGGTAATTAAATGAATATATGAAAAAATTATTCTATAAAAAATTAAAGAAATGCTAGTGTAATATTTTCTCATGACAAAGCGGAGTATCCCTATATTTCCGTCCGATATATGTTTCAGAGTAATTGCAACCTATCCTTGTTGCTCGTTGACATTTTTATTAAATTATACATCGTTTTTTGCAGGCCAGCAGGATATTCTACGCCGACGAAATCCGGCGTTTGTCTTTTGTCGCAAACCATCTCGTTATCGGACGGAATCAGTTTTTCAATCAAATCCAAGTATTTCTCGAAAGGACAGAACACTTCGCAACCCGGGATTCTGAGCTCCTTGATAATCGGTGGAATGCCTCGATAATATAAAAGCTGAAAATTCATATAAGAATATTTGAGCTGTGTCAGTTTTTGTTATTATAAATAATGTACCAGATTGACAAACATATTTTTAACATAACTAATTTCTAATATTTTTTAATATTTTAAGGAGAAATTTATACTAATATTATTTTTAATATAATGACATATAGATATGATAGATATTTACCTTCACGTAATGCTCTTCATCGATCTGATATAATTCCAAAATAATGGCACTAGAATATTCAGGAACATGTGGTTCCTGTACGTATACGTTAAACGCATGCAACAACGATGCGATGTTGGTTTCGTGACCACTATACAGATAGATCTTCGCGTCTGGCGCATTTAGATTTTGTGCAGCTATCATATTGTCTGTCATAGAGCGAATCATCGGGCCTGAAATAGAGAATGTCACAATAAAATCGCAGCATTTAAAAAAAAATATAAAACGTTTTCTTTTATATCCAATTGTATATCCAAAGATATTATCATTTAAATTAAAAGTAGATTCTATTGTTTAAATTAAATCTCTCAAAATACGAATTGAATTTTTTAATCGTAAGTTGACAATATAGTGAATAAATATTATATAATATTTATTAAAATAAATATAGTTTACCAGCATACAGCCTTCTTAATAAGGGCGTAAAATTGGTGATATCATATTCGGCCACGACTCCATCCAACAATCGACCATGAGGGAAGTAATCGTACGCCCATTTGGGCAGACTTAAACCCAACGACGATTCCGCTACGAAAGTATGATACAGGAGAAACATATCTAAGGTTGTCTCAATCTTTTTACCGGTCAGCCTCGTTAAATCACTCATGAAGTCGCTGAATCCATTGATTTTAGCTTTTATTTGAGGCAAGTTCAATACTCGATTGTATTCATTCAGGTATCTGAAAATGTTTTTGAATACAAATGTTTTTTTATTTTTCGTTATAAATTTTTAATTATAAGTATACAATATACATATAGTTTAAAAAGTTGTTCTTGGATGTGGAAAGGTTGGAAATCACTGGTTTAGATCATACTCACTGTGGACATTCGTCAGTCAGAAAGAGATTATCGTCGACACGTGGTATGTATGACGTCGGTATGGGTTGCCAATTTAAAAGACGATCCCATTGTTGAATACCTTTCGGCGGGAACAAAGCAGCGAGGACAAGTTGCAGAGACATCTTCGTTCTATCAAAATCCGAACTGCGAGCTACGACGATTCTCGGTCTGTATAAACTACCGAGAAAGGTGTTGTATCTCTTGCGCAAGACTTGTCCCAATTTGTATTCGCGTTTCTTGCCATTCTGTGAAAATTAAAAGTCAATCAATCAATCGTCAAATCCTCATATAGGATATTTGATCAATAAGAGAAAATCCTTTTATGTAATATTAACACTCACAAGAAATGTTTTATATGTGTGGAAATAAACGAACCATAGAGAGTTAATGATGGAATTTATTTGGTAAAGATTCTTACGGTAGAAACATTATTTTGGAAAATGTCGCATTAAACTTACGAGAGTCAGTTGTCCAAGACCAGTCGGATAGAAGGAATAATTCAGATGTGGATCGTTGGGAAACATTTCGCGATCACTGTTAGGCGTCCGATCGCCGTGTCTGAATACCTACGAAAAGCATGAATATAAAAATGAGTATTAAGCGATATTGAGATGATCAAATAAAACTTCAATCAAAAAGACAAATAATCAAGCAATTTTTAAAAATGCTAGATTATTATTTCATGTTACGTAAACTATGGTTTCCACAATTATCATAATGATATCTAATTACCACTTACCACATTAACTAATTTAAGATCTGGCTTGGCACAATTCGCAATCACAATTGCATTTAAACAGATAATTAAAAGAATCGACAAAGTATTGGCAAAAATACCAGGTGATACCATGTTGCGAGCAGTTAATTTCAAAATGTAATATTATTATAGGTTTGGAGTCAATTTTTATGTAAAAGGTAAAACTTCTTCCACAATAATAAAGTGAATTAATTTACAAATATTTCTATAATGATGTTAATCGAATGTTAATAATAATATCTTTTTCAATATCAGCAATCGTTTTTCAGTATTTTGTCATCAATGCCGATTGACGCGACAGCGATAAACATTAATCTAATAATAACATATTTATCGAAGTACCGATTGCGAGGATTAATTGAATACTGACTTTTTCATATAGCTCATACAGACTTTTAAGACACGAGAACCGACACCCCACCATTGTATTTCCTGTCCAAGTCGGACAGGATTATATCGTGACTAACTCTCTCGCTCAAAGCTCGTGGAAATGTCTGACTATGTCAGGAATTTACGGAGGATTAGGATTCCCCAACGAGGAATTGTCGGACGCAACGTATATTAATTGCCAGCATCGAAAACAATTGCAGTAAAAAGTGTTAGCAGAATCGTTGCACATAACTCACAAGTTCTCTAACAAAGAATGCTACATAAGTGAGAAGCCTATTGCTACTCGGACAAATTGCATTCTACATTCTATTTAAATTCTATTCCTACATCTTTAAGCTATAGTGTCATTCTGAGAGCATCACGGATTGTATATTTTTATTGTATATTTGTAATATAATATCGTCTCGGTTTTTAGTATTTTTAATAAATATATGTTACAATTTATATTATTAAAAACGCTAAAAAAACGGAAAATATATGTTACAATAAAAAACGTATCCACATCTAATTAAATAAGATTATAGTTGATGAACATTAAATAAGAATTAGTTAGTATTGTTTGCACGAAGAAGATAAAGTCGGAGAAATAATAAATGTATGTGTGTGTACGCATGAAACATATTAAAACTGTGTGCGTCTAATACAATTAATTGAAAAAATCTGCCCTTCATTATGAAGGATATAACTTACGTTAAATAATTTGATATATACTTTAAATCTGACTTTTATTAGTTTCAGATATCTGTTTTTGCAGATTTACGAAAACACGTAACAAAAAAGAAAAATTAATTTTTTGAAACATATTGTACATTTACAACGGCGCATTTTTAAACACGCAATCGCAAATACAAGAATGATCCACAGACCGCAATTAAATGCCTTAAAGGATGTAGATAAGTATACACGTGATTCGCTGTAAAATTCACGTGTGCTTTATAAATCCGTATAGAAGAGAAAAACCATAAATCATAATAATTTTGTTTGAGATAACGATTCGTTGGATAAAGCAATCACGTCGAAATTGCACGACATAACATGATTTTATAATCGTAAATGATTTTTTAATTTACAATATCACTTGATACATATAAATCTACTACATGGGGATTTACCCTTTTTTACAGGAAAAAAGTGTCTTTAATCTAAAAGTTTACGAATAATTTGCAAAAGAATTTTCTACTAAAAATCATGCAAGCCAAGGATGTCTGACAAAGCAATCTTTATTGATGATTGTGCTATTCCTACTTCTATTTGCTTTTCCTACTTCTCCCTCTTTCTCTCTCTCTCTCCTTGCTTCTGATAATGACATCGTTCATTAAACCAGCTACACGTTACATGAACAATGTTGTTATACTGTTGTATAACAATCTGCATGTATGCGCGCGCACACACACATTCTTTCATTATCATTTAAACACATATATCATTATTATATATTTCTTGGCAAATTATTAACTATTACTTAGATTGTTTTACATGTTTTTTGTATAAGTTCATATTACAGCACTCGATTAAATAAATGCGTCTATATAATTTCCTTTTAATGCTCTCTTTTCTGTTCTAATCAATTTTAATCAATCCTAAGAGTATCAATATCAACAATTGTGTGATGCAACATACGCAATGTACATAATTTATACAAGCTAAAACAGAGATAACATTCAGTGAGACAATGCTCTTTCGTCAACGATGCAAATAAAAGATACACATAGTTGAAACGCGCAAACCGCGTTATCGTAAGAGGATCTAATTATTAATGACAAGATATCCTGGAACAAATCTTGCATTATTAGATCTCATAAGACTGTAATACTATATACTGCGACGCAGCAATATCATTACCAAAGCGTAATTAACATGCATCGTCGCGAATCGTGCCTTTTTACACGCTTATTATACATGGTATGTTGCATGTATCACAAGTATGACATGCATGGATTACCTACGTACTACGCATACATATGTTGGTTACAGATAAGATATCTTGATCTCTTAATTTTCGAAATAATTAAAATTTCTATTTGAACTAGAAATATAGTATAAAATTTTATTTATATTTTAAAATGTTCAGACAGTTACTATATGTTATCAATTTTTATTATATGTTTTCTTATAAAAATAGTATTTTTACAAGATTTCATAATATTTTCTTATTTTATCCAATATATTTTTTTGGAAAGCAAAGAGCCATATTTGCGTGAAACATACAAATTGTTTTTTCTTTAATGTATTTTATTGTGTTTCTATTGTTCTATATTAAATTCGAAAAAGCGAATTTCTCACAAACTGAGCGTTAACTAAATTGGTTTAACGTTCATTTGCAGAATGCAATCCCAAATATTTACCTGTCTATCTCTCGGGTGAGCTAATCACCCTCCGAAAGAATAATATGCTGAGGAGAAGAGGGAGAGAGGTAAGGTATCTGCAAATTGCATTGTTCGTTGTTGCATTTCAGTTCAGTTGCAGTTCAGTTTCTCCGAGAAGATGAAACGCGAATAATCGAAAGATAGGTATTTTGCAGTACTGTCCAAATAATGGATTTATGAAAAAGTAGATGGTGAGTCCAAATAAAAATTTTTTCAGACATTAATTATCTTAAATTTAGGCTTACTTCAATTATATTTTAACTTCGATTATATTTCTCTTTCGGTAAGGTTTTTTCCGTTTTATAATACTTCAATATTAATTTCAGGCTTCTCATTCTAAACGCGTTAAAAACCTTATCAACGATAATCCAAATATAATTATTAGATTATTAATTCCTCTTCCCTGTGTTAATCTATTTACCGTCCATTTACCTCAACCGTTTCGGGCTCTGATTAGCTCATTTCAGTTGTTTTATAATTCAATAAATGTACTTTTTCCAACAAAAATGGGCAAATTAGGATCTTGATTAACGCGATTATATTCGGTGCGTGTTTCTATAATTTATTCGGAGTAAATATGTAAATTATTATTTCAATCCTATTTTCGAATTCTTCTCAGCGACTGACAGTAGTGACCGTGATGATGGTCATGATTGTCATATAATGATAAATAACGATTGTTATGTTATTATATTATATAATGAGTCTTAAATAAATTCGCAATTATAATGCAATAATAAATAATTATAATTGCAATAAAGAATAATGCAAAGAAGGTACAACATTATGTGTTTGCTTATCATTATCGCGTACATCTCAACTGACTGTGCACTTTGATAACACAACTCTGCCGTTTATCAGCCAGATGAGGACGCAAGTGGTTACTTATAGTGGTTACTTACCCTTTAAGAGCCTGCATCCAACCATAATCTGAGGATGTGGACAGAATGAGGAAAACCCTTATCGCGCTTCGTGTTTTTCTGTGACATAATTAAAACTCGGTTACATAAGTCTGTTATATAATAACATAACGAAAATAGTAATTTTATTTATGGATACGTAACAACAAAGAACAATCATGAAGATTCCATTTCCTCTGCTTTTGTTACATAATCAATATTTTTATTTCTGTTATTGCAAATATCGGCAAAAACTATTGCAGCTTAGTCTGTTCGTTTGTCTATTCTCAATTACTTCCAGTGTATTCCCGATTATCGTTGCTTATAATCATTGTTAAAATTGAAGAACTGCCAATATCGGTCTTCCGAAGGAAAAGGGACGCTGAAAATGAACGGGTTGCGTTCATTCGCCCTCATCACACTCGCATCATGCGTCTGGATAATTCCTAGTTTGGCCGCACCGGAATTGAAATTGGTACACGTTGTAAGTATACATATAACTGTTTTACTTCGTTGTATTTGTCAAATATGAGAAAAAAAAACGTTGAATATGCTTGATATGCTTCATATAGTTGTTCGCACACAAGTTATATGCACCGGAAGAGAATGATGCAGATTATGCAAAGCAGAACGAGACCAGCATACCGCAAACTTTATCGTATGAATATTTTACCTCCGCCGCAATGAGCATGCCGAAGGTACGTACAACATTAATCCTACATTAATTCCGTTTATGCGTAAATTAATTGAATAATATTGATTTAATATTGATTCATTAATTTGAGATAAATTCGGCATAAGTTTGCTTGTTTACCTCAAGGTATAGTAACATATATATTTGTTTACCTCAAGGTATTGTAACATATATATTTGTTTCGTTTTTCGAGTGTCTTTAATAACGAATATATGTTACAATCCAATAAATTATTCATTGTCACAAATAAATTTTACCACTATGCAGGAGGCGCACCTCAATATGTACAATCTTGGGGTGCATTTGCGCGAGATCTACAATGAATTTCTAGGCGACATGTTTATGTTAGATGTTATGAAGACGCGCACAACGGAATATGCCTTATCAATATTATCGGCTCAGCTTGTTAACGCGGGTTTGTGGCCCCCTTCGGAGGAACAAATGTGGATGGAGGATTTCAACTGGCAGCCGATACCAACTGGTTAGCATATAGATGGAATCGTCTTTCTTTAATAAAATTTGCAGTATAATTGTTTTTAAGTTTCAACAGTCAGAACACGTTTGATGGTTTACATAACTATCTTTTTTACGTACACTTTTATAAAAACATTATTTTATAAGAAAGATTATAGCGCATAATAATGAGTACAAAATCGATTAATAACTATTAAGGCTTATTGAGAGATTTAAACATATCTAAATTTTTAACAACTTTTCTATAAAAAAAACTTTAGCTTATTTCCTTACATAGCCTTAATAGCCACAAGTTCTTGCAGACTATCTGGAATTGAAAGAGGACACATTGATGCTGGGAACTCTATGCCCAAATTTTCTTTCACAGATGGACCAAATGTTGCAAACAATTGAGGTGCAAAAGATAATAGCACAGCATCAATCTTTATTTGATTATCTTTCTCAGTATACTAAAAGAAACATTAGCACGCCATCAGAAGTGGCTCTTTTGTATGCTACTTTAGAAACAATGGTAAGTCTGCGAAAGTAAAATTTAATTAATTAAATTAATTTAATTAAATTATCATTTGAGAGATTTTCTTGGTAACAAGTGTTATATGTATCATTCCAAAAACCACGTGTACATAAAATCTTGAAATTAAGAATTAGATTAATATATTAATTAATATATTAAAATTAATGTAGATACACACACATCTACAACTATATCTATATAATAATTTTTGTCAGGTTGATCGAAATGAATTATTACCCAATTGGGCGATTGATATATTTCCCGACGGTGCAATGTACAATGTGACTTTATTAGAATACGATCTCCTGTCGGCAAACTCTTTACAAAGGCAGCTTAATGGCGGAACTCTTTTAGGAGAAATTATCGGTAATTCGCTGAAATATAAAGCAGGCGATATACCGAAAGAACGAAAAATATTGCTGTATAGCGGTGACCAAAGAAACATCATCGGAGTTTTGAAGAATCTCGATTCCTGGTCGCCTCACATTCCCAATGAAGCGGCTGCGTTAATCTTCGAACTGTACTTCGATAACGAGACAAAAATTTATGGAATGAAGGTACAAATTTTTTGTTTCTCAATATATAATAATAAAAGAAAGATATGATTTCTTTCACTACTTATAATTATATTTATTAAAGATTTAATTTATATTAATTTAATTTATTTAATTTGTATAATTAAAGATATGATTTCTTACACTATTTATAATTATATAATTTTCTTTTCTTTTTTATAATTATTTTGCCCAAGTTGTCAATACATTTATTATTATATTATTTTATTTAGATATACGCATATTAAAACATATTTTGACATCCTTCATTTTTAACAGAGAAATTGAATTATTTTAGATCAATTATTACACCGGCGTTGGTGGCATAACGATTCCTTTATTATTACCAAACTGTACAGAGATATGTCCGTTGCAGAGTTTAGTAGATATTGCTTTCATTTCGATGCCAGAGAACCCGCAGTCTTTATGTGGATGGCCCATCAAACATTCCATAGAAATAGAAGATCAATTTAATTCTACACATTCCAATATATCCGCTTCGTATCATACTAAGAATCTAATAGTTAGTCTAATATTATTATTTTTTAATATTTTACTATAGAAATATAGTAATGCAATAATAAGGATAGCAAAATAAAAGTTTTATTGCCTTTGAATATTGAGAATAATGTGCGTATTGCTACACAAAATAGATTAACTAAACTTCCAAACATAGGATAACTAAATAACTTCATTTGTACATACTTATTATGACTTAAGTATGAAATATATTAATTATATTACATTATAATTATATTACGCAAGTATATTATTACGATGTAAGCATGTGGAACAGAGACCGTGATTTTTCGGCGAATTCTACATAATTTCTCATAGATACTGCTGTAAAATTTTCCAATTCATTTAACCATCGCGTCCTCTTAATATCCAGATTCAAGCTCATACATTCAAGGTCATCGATACTGATATAATGCCTTTTCCATAAATCTGCGACATGAGGTATCGTGTTTTTCGTAATTCGGGATTCTTGATCTCTCGGTACGATTATGCGATATTTTTGTATCGCGATATTTAGCGCGTAAAACAAAAGATGCAACTGATTTATCACGGCATGTTCGGCAGAACTGTTCTGCCAAATATTTCTTGTGTGCCTAATCAGTGCAGACTGGAACGATTTTAATTTTACTAAAATCAAATGATCGATTATCCCGACGCAAATTGATAATGAATTACACAATTGCAAAATTATTTGCACGCGATACATCAACATGGGTGTCTAGAAAAGATATTATTTATTGTAATACAATGGTTCATTTATGCATGTGTATTTATATTTGCATTTATTTTATTTATAATTACTTTATCTTTTGGATTCTCAAAATGTGCTGTTGACTGCTTATTTTATGTAATTTATTTTTTATTTAATATCTTACGTAATCTTTTATTTTATGTAATATTTATAATAATAAGAGATATGCACCTGATATAATCGTTTACATGTTAGAATCTCGTGCAAAGATTCGATTATCGCCGTCATGATTTCTCTTGCGCATATGTTGGGTTTCCTCTCCATTATAAGAATGTCAGACACATTAAGCGCCGCATTCACAGCTTCCTCTTCCAGAGTATCCTTCCAGCATCTTCGCGTTACATAATCGCTCGCCGTTCTCTCGTCGCAGAGCACCAAGACAATTACCTTGAGCGATTCGATAATTACGTGTTCGACGTTCAGCGACTCCAGAGTGAAATTCAACCAATTAGCAGAAATCGATCCTTCCACCCCTACTCCCTCTTCCCTCGACGAGTTCTTTAAACATTTCGGTTCATATTTTTCTGGCAAAGAGGAAGATCGTCTCTTATACGTTTTTCTCGGTCGTAGTACAGACAGAGAGTTTGCAACATGTTTGTGCGTGATAGTCTCCCTTTTGCAAGACTGCAATTTGGAATGAAATTCGGTGTCGGTCCTCGACGTGCACTCGTCGTCAGTACACCTTGCCGTGATTTCGTAATTAAGTGCATCGGTGCTGTACGCACTGTCGTTCCTCAGATTTTCCAGAGTTACTTTGTTCATCCGCGCACTGCAGCCGACATCGTCGATTCGAAACCCGAAGGTATCATCATCGTAGACGTTTGGGGACATCAGTCGTATTTCATCGGTCAGATAATTAGTGATACTTTCCTGGCAAACTGTCACGTTGCTGATCTGAGAGAGAGCGTCAATTTGAGTTATGACAAGATCGTTAGAATTGCAGCCAGGCGTCAAAGGGAACTTGTCAACCAAACTGCACTGACTCTCCGCTATTAATGACTCTCCGCTGTAGTAGTCCAAGGCGAGAGTCGATTTGATAGATTCATTCCTGGATAATGAAACGGATTTACGGTTACTTGAAGCATCGACATGCTGTCCCTCAGCGAAATAGGCATTCACTTCGTCAACAGCTTCTTTATTTGTTCCGATGTGACTTTTCGATATAAGATTCACTGAACATCCCGCGTCTTCCTCAAGTTCCATCTCCGTTTGACCATCGGACGCGTAACTGAACGCACAAGAGCTTTGAAATAGATCTTTCAAACTCGATGAATATTCCTCGTCTGTTTCCGGAATTACACAGGACGAAGAATCGTTTTTTCCTTCATTTTCTGCGGTATAATTCGTACATATCTCTGACATGAAGGTGTCATCCACGAGCAAGTCGCTTGAATTGTCCGTTGGCGCAATGTTAAGTGTCTCGCTTTGCACATCTTCCAAAATGGAGCGTGACTGACGAATTGTTTCTTGAGGTGCATCACATGACCAATTAGAAATAACTGAAGAATTTAACGCTACGAATTAATATCACAATTGGTTCTCCCGTACACTTGTGAATCTTTCTTCTGACATATGAGAAATCCACAGGCACACGCGCGCACACACACACACACACACACATTTTAAGAGTACTTACCATCAGGTGCATTCCATTGTCTGTTAAATATCTGTTGCAATTGTTCGACTGATACTTGAGACACGGAGGCAATGGTGGATTTCAGCCAGACTATGGCTTGAACGAAATTCAACTCAACCTCGCATCGTCCGATGAAGGCAGGCTTAGTCTCACAAAACGGTAAAGACAAGTTACGTGGTTCAAGAAAATGTTTACAACGATAGCATGTGTAATCCTCGTACGCAACATTACTGCCAGGATTGTTTGCGTGAACTAACCGAGAGTTTCCTCTTGGAGATGTTTGCGCTATGTTACTTGCACAAGGTAGCACCGAACGATCTATAAACAAATGGCATCTTAATGTATTTAATACGCAAAGTAATAACTCAATGAGTATACGTTTACACGGTTAAAAGACTCTTACCCGAATTATTCGGATTATTATATGCGTGAGATACCGTTATTTGTCGCAATTTATCGACTATTATTTGTCTCTCCTTTTCGCGAAACTGTGATTCCGATGTTTTCAATATCTGCAATAATAAAAAGATGTATGTACCAATATAACATACAATAGTACCGTGATTACGAATATTTATCGTTACCTTTTCAGTCTTCGACTTTGTTTTCGCTCTCCTTACCATTTTTCTTGTCTCACGTATCTTTATTATCGATTCTGATAACTCACCGCGGAGTACTTTCTCTTTTTATAGATACATTTACATATCTTATTAATAAATATCTGAGATACCTTTTTCTCTAATTGACGCACACTCTTACTTACATTCAATCGATTAGTACATACAATCAACTATAAATGCTATAGAAAAAATGTAGCAAAACATCCGAGATACTTTCAAAAACGCAGTGTACGTGGAATTATCAACCAATCGCGTGGAAGTTTCCAGCCGCGTGAAAGCGCCGCGACTGAAGATTGGTCGCGTCCCGTGGAAGGGAGGCTTGCGGTAAGCTTCACGTGTCTCACAACCGGCGAGGTTAGGGTGGCCCCGTGGGAGAAACAATAGGATTTTGTAGATTTAATTTTTATCGCCGCATACACGCAATTCCCGGATTTCAAAAACATGGAGGCATTGGCCGCGGGAAATCTGACCGGCTCGCAGCGAGATGAGTTAATGCAGCAAGTGAAGCAGCAAATAGCGGTCGCCAATGCCCAGGAACTGCTCACGGTATCGTTACACAACGGTCGCTCTAAATATCATCTCTCGGCTGACTGAATGTTACACGTTCTTACGCGTATTTGCAGAAAATCACGGAAAAGTGCTTCAAAAAATGCATAGGCAAGCCGGGTACCTCGCTGGATAGCTCGGAACAGGTAAGCTCTCCATTACGCCCGATATAACCTCAAATTTGCGACGAGAACCTTTTCTAAGGCTTACGATTCTTGGAATATTCGAGTTTTTCTTATTGAGATTATAACCGATTGAAAAGCTCTCTAAAAGTCCAGTTATATGCTTTAAAGATTATAAACTAAGAATTTTGCAGAATATATATTTCTATTGCGTACAACGGAAAGGTTAGTAAAAGTCTATTAATGGATCGACTACTAATGACGCTTTTGTTCAAATAAAACCCTGCCTGACGTATATTCCGTATATTATTTTGTGCGATCAACTGCAATCCGAGATTTTTATTAATCTTCATCACCATGTGTTTTGTTAATTGAAAGTTTAAACATTTTTCATACACATTCTATAATAATTAAATTCATATCACCTCTTTTAATTTTTCGTTGGTTCACACTTAATTTGTAGATTAATGATTCTTGCGTACTTTAACTTTGTTCATTGGGTAATTTATTTTACAGAAATGCATAGCAATGTGCATGGATCGATACATGGACTCGTTTAATCTTGTATCAAAGACGTACAGTGAACGGCTCCAGAGGGAGCGCAACAGAATGTAAATACAAAAATTCATGGAAATACATTGTTACCTGTTATCCGTTTTGTAATTCAATGGCGCAATCAAAGGATATAATGTTCATCATAGTTATATACAGATATATTTGTTTTTTTTTTTATATGAATGGTGATATACATTATCATAATTTTAACCGATACAACAAACCTTTAGATTTTCCGATTCAAGAAATTTAATACATTTTTGTATACTACCATAAATTACGTATGATACAATTAAAGTGTACGTAAGATAATAACGCTATCTACAATTTGAAAAAAAGTGCAGAAGCTCAATTGTTTATTACGATACATATTACATCTGTTATATAGTATAGCATAGTAATAAATACCTTTGTTGATGCTGCCTATGGTAAAGAAACGTTTCCATTATTATTAGCGAGAATAATGGAGAATAATGCCGTGCACGATACGGAGGTTGAAAGTAATGAAAAAAAAGTAGGCGACCACATTGCAAAAGAGAAAAATCTTTATAAAATAAATAACATATACATGAGAGAGTACATATCATTGTATCATACTCAAAAATCATAAATAAGTAACATAGGTGTTTTTTTCGTAAAACCCACAATTCCACAGTATTTTTATTTGCATTCTTTATAATTATTTCTCATACATACTAAAAAGGCACGGTATAGCTACCAATGTTTCAACGTGGTTACAAAATAATTATCTGCGACTGTGTGGAGAAGTATCGTAAAGCAGATATTATTATCGTCATTATTATTATTATCCTCATTATTATTACCATTATTACTTAATAGCTCATTTGTAAATTTCAAACTGTGGATTATATGAGTAGCTATGAGCTATGATTACCTATACCGAAAATATCGAATTTTTTTACTTCGTGAATATGTGCATTTAAACACCACTGTGTCATATGTACATATGTTTCATATAATACAATAAATTATTACTCGATTTAATGTATTATTTGCATTCAGATATGTTCCTCTGGTAAAATCTGTGTCAAACAATATATAAAAAAAAGAAAGTCTCGATCATCCTCGAATACGAGTAAATACAAATTCAAAAGCGTTGCGGAGTACGAGACAGACAATTTGCATCTCAATCATCTCTCGAACGAATAACCGTGTCCCATGCGTTTCTCTAGGATACATACATGTCGCGTATAAGAAGTTGTACGAGTCAATCGCGGAAAAACGGTCCTACATTCTTTAAAACGAAAAAATAAAATACACAAAGCAGCGTGTTAAAGTTATCATCTTATAGCTGAACAAAGTCTTTAAAGTAATAGTACCTCTCCTAAATAGAAATGTCCGCGCGTTACCCTGCAATCAACCCCGGTTACCCCCGGTTGAAGGCAAAAGCTTTCTGTTAACTCCGGAAAGTCAAGTAAAACCTGCAGTCATATATATCTGTGCAACAAAATGCTCCTTACATAAATTATTCCCTTAGTCTACACTGAGAAATACTTATTTCGTATAAACGTGCTTGCTAATGGTAACGATGCAACGAAAGTATGACTATCTTAGTAACAATGGAATGTATCTATGTTCTAGATTCTATAGAGCATAGGAATGTTCAAATGCAGTCCTGAATATTGTAAAACTACTGTGTCGATAATAGAAATGTAACCACGCTGATTAGCCAGGAACACACCTGTTCTTTTTTTCTTTTTTCCCCAAGGTTTGCGTATATCAAGACAAACGGTAGTTCGAATTAAGCGATTCCGTTACTACGTATGCACGTACGTGATTTTTAAAAATAAGTACGAGTACTTGCCCCGCAGGGTCTCGCGGTTCCGTTGAACCGTGAATTTGTAAATTCACGAGTATGAATATTTAGCAAAATAATTACATGCATCCCAGCATATGATAAAATCTGAAGTAAATATCCGATCGTAGCAAATGATCTTGTTTTTAATTATCTTTCTTCAGCTGAATGACGAGCGTAGCGAACGTTAGCCAATTCAAATGTCATCGAGCGACGGAATTTCTTCTTTCGAACCGTAGTTTCTAATATCGGTAGTAATTGTAACATAGTCTATCTGTCAATGAAAAATTCTGGCTGGCTATATACTTCTTATAAAAGGATTTTGATTTGTCAAGCATCTAGTTGATCCACTTCGAGTTGTACTTAGTTATTGCATCTTATATGAGAGCGTAAAATATCCACATTAAGTATTTCCCTTTTCCATTCCTTTTTTTTATGAGTTGGATTACCCAAAAATTAATATCCTAGTCTCCTACAGCTTTCGCTAATCATAATTTTCTATGAATCGTGGATGCAAGAAAATATATAAGCACCTAATTCTTTTTTTTTTCCTTAGATAACGTTAACTTTCATAAATAACTTTAGCTTCAAACACTTAGCACCATTATGTTCGAAAAAATAATTTGATGGATCTTTTTAGGCAATCCATATCTAGACGGACGATTTCCTGATATTGTTACAACACTATATCAGTAACTTTATATAAATGAGGTAATGGACAATGTTCAGTCATAAAATTAAACGTACTTTTTAGTAAACACATCAAAACGCTAATAGAAAGACATATTCTAAAAAAGGAGAGACATATGACTAAGTTAAGTTACTAACAAGCAGTAACTGTAATCTTCATATTTCCCTAATATTCAAATTATCATAACACTTGTGTAGTTTGCTTGTAAGAGTAATAATACTAGGCATAGTTTTACATTACAACGTAGAAGGTAGTCTGTCTGAAGTTGAATAAAATTAAATAAGTTTATTTTTATATATTACATATTGTTAGTGTTGTCCTCTGAGATAAAAACTTTAAAAATATATTGCAAATTTACATTAATATAGCAATAATTTAATAGAATTCTCCATACACTTATTCGCCCTTTAATCGAGTCGACATCGTAATCAATGGCGAGAAACAATGTTTATACAACGGATTATAAAAAATACATATTGCATGCTTATTAACAACAGCGTCTTGATTAATCGTATTGCTTTTTTTCATTGTGTAATATCTCGGGGAAAATCTGTGAGATAGATTAATGATGTTTATTCGAGTATACTATTGTTACCATGAGCTATGGACAGTCTCGAAGCGTCGCTCATTTTTACGAACCGTTTCATGTATAAAAATATCGCATCATCTATCGTGTATCGAAATATCCATTCAGACATTTTCCTTCTACGTCTTTTCCTTTTTTATTTTATTTTTTTTTTTGCTTTTTTCTCTTTTCTTTGCAGCGCAACTTATATAAGTATTGAGCCACAAGGTTGGCAGTGCCCTTATCAGAAACTATGAATTTTCAACGTTCTGATGTTCCTGAATTCTCATGATAATTGGCGCAGACATCCCGGGAGGATGCTCCAGCGGTAGGATATCTCGATCTCGTCGAGTTGTTACGTACAGGAGAGATTAATTTTTTTTCTAGTTGTCTAATTTTCTCACGGAGAGAATCTGTATAAGAGTGACACGAGTGAAAAGTTCTTCTATATGTAATCCGCGGTAATACCCGTCGTAAAGTTTGATATATTCTTATCCGTATTCGTATCTTCGAGCTAAAATATAACGATTTTATGTATACATACGAGAGGGAAGTGTCGCGTGCGGTCGCAACTGAGGCCGCCTCGTGTCGCTGGTCGTGTTAAGTCAGGTTCAGTTTACTCACGCAGGAAGTACTGCTCAATATTTCGTCTACCTCTTCAATATCCTCGCTCAGGTTCTCGGTGCGAGCGCTTTGAGGCGTCTCCTCCTTCTTCGTTCGCAATTTGAGAGGGCTGCCCGTTTTATCCGGTTCCTTCGAGGGGCTTTGCTCGTTCGCGCTGCCAGACGCGGATGACACAAAGTCCTCTTCGTAATTATCTATACCATCAGTGGCTGTAAAAACATGCACTGCTTCAGCGCACTTCGCACATCGCACAAAATCGTACCAAAAAAAAAGAGAAAGAAACATATTTGTACTGCATTAATTTGATTACATTTCGATTACTTACCAAGACCAATATCCATCAACTGTTTCAAATCGTTAATATTGGCCTTTTTGCCATTGAGCGGCGGCAAATCGCCGAATATAGAATTTTGATTTATCGCTGGCAAGCCCTCCAGAAAGGGTTCGGCGTCGCCCATCGTATTGACGTTCTTTCGCTCGCCGCCGACGATAATCTCGTCGAAGTATATAGTTTTCCCGAAGTTGCCTCCCACGTTAACCGGCTTCTTATTTTGTACGTTATTCTCTATGCTTAACTCCAAGCTATTTATACTGTTTTGCTTAGTTAGTACATCTTTGTTTTGATTTGCTCGCGCGTCAATTACTATAGATTCGTCAAACTTAATTAGAGACTCGGATTTGTTTAGTGGACTCGTTTGATTAGAAGTAACATTACTATCAGTCTCCTGCGCCAGGTCGTTCGTGCGGACATCGTATGGGCTCGCAGTACTCTTATCAAAAATTACGTTATTATTCCCGTTACCTTCAATTCCATCATGTTCTGTTGTATTCTCCCTGAGAGAGGATTGACGCTTATCACAACCCGACGTATCCGCTGTAACGTCAGCGACGACCGGTGGATCTTTGCATTTCTTGTCCGTTATTGTCACGTTTATTGAAACTTTCGGGCTTTGCTCGGAAATGCTCTCTAACTTCTCGGAGAGGTCGTTGTCATTCGACGACGACGACACAGATTCATTGTGGATCATTTTCGGGACCGAGACTTCGAACGTCGCGTTCGCGAAGTTCGTTGAGGCTTCGTCCGTTTCATCGTGTCTGTCATTAGTTTTGCTCTACAAGGAAAGACGCAAGGTATACATTTTCTTCCGTTCTCCTTAACTGCATTACATTACATCTGATTAGATTAACGATTGACTCGATTTAACGCGATACCTTCTGAGAACTATTAAAGGCACCGTTGATGCTGTTTTTCAGAATCTCTCCCAGTAACGGCTCAGTCGAATCAATACCCAGTTCCTCGCACAACTTATTTCTTCCTATGTAATTATATTCCTTGCCAAAGTACGTTTCTGGATCATATACGGATATCGTGTATTCAAGACCAAAGTATTCTAGGAACTCCCTAACCAAGGAAAACAATAATTTTCCTTCTGAATTGGACAGGTACTGCTTTACAGTTTTGTTGAGAAGCGGTTCAGGATTCTGAAACATTCATTTGGAATCTGTTAGATTACACTCTTGTGCTTACAAGACATCCCTTCTTTTCTATCTTTTTTACTTCTTACAGATTTATATTCTTATAGATTTGAATGAGTAAAATATAATTAACTGAAGTCTAACGAGAATCAGGGCACATAAATCTGCATTTCACAGTTGTATGTTACACACAGAGTTTACTTTCCACATTAACCATGAATTTACTTTTGCGAAGTATCCTATATCGATCACGCAATATAGTCATTAAAAATAATGCAAATTTCTTTGTGAAATACAGATACAATGGATGACCAAGTATGACTACACCACGGAGTTATTCCCAGATGGAGATAGCTGGTTACTCATTTGGCACGCATGAGATAGTCGTCACGACCGATCGAGCACAAAGAATTGTAAACAGGAAGCGTCCTTGTTGCACGTCGTTGCGGCACGCTGGGCAAGATACCTACCATCACCGAATCCTGTTCCTCGAGTGTCAGGAACACGTTCGCCCTGAGTTCCGCCTGCGAACATCACAAAAGACGCGTGATAATGCGACAGTGATAAGGGGGACGGTGAATCGGCGGCCGTTTATTCACAGATTTGCACCGAAAACACGCGCCTAACCTACGGAGGAACCGATTTTTTTTTTCACAATATAGCATCCCCAGGACGCACCCGTATTTTGGCGAGAACTCCATTAGTCTCCAAGGTCTGCACCACCAGGTCCCGTAATTCCGTGTCCTCCTCCATCGAGATGTTCCCGTCTATCATGATTAAGAAATAAAAAAAATGCTCCGACGAACACTCTCAAGAGATGTAAATATTTACGCTTTCCATCGCGTGCTACTTTTTCGCGGATGCGACACTGCGCGGAGACTTTCTCCCTCCGGCCGGTCTAGGGAATTTTCTTCGCACTAGAAACATAATTCATGCGGATTGGAATCACACATCATGCATATACTTGCCAAAATTCATAAAATTATACGTTATTTGAACTTCAAATTTTGAAGTCCAGCTAGTGATTTGAATTGGAAATGAGGTGTCTCCATGGTTCAAACAACAAATCTTTATTTTAGCATATTCTACTGAAAGCACGAGTAGACTTGCAAAGCTATGAAAGTTATTTTTAATATTTTCGTGTCATTGACATTAGAATACATAGACGGAGCCTTAGCTATCGAAGAAGGTGAGGGGGAGCCTGATATTCGCGGTAAGGGGGAACTGCATGAACTTCGGTCGAATTCGGTTACGTTCGGCTAACGTTCGGCTAATGGTTCGGTTAACGGAGCTCCTGCTCACATGTTGTGCTTGTGCTTATTGTATTGATATCTAAAGTGATTATGACCTTTTGGATTTCTATCAGTGACATGAGTTTTGTGTATTTGGCTGCAATAAACGTATAAATAATAAAAATTCTGAACAATTAGAAAAAGAAAAAGTTGCAAACAGAAAGTTTTCATTCCACTTGTAAGTAAATTATTTGAAACCTAGATTAGGTTATAGTTATGTTAATAAGAAATTATATGTAATTTTATTGAGTAAGTAAAGCGAACTAAATGGTTTGTTGACTTGATTTACATTATTATCAAATAATAATGAAACAGGTATGACGCCAATTATTTTATTATATAGTTATATTTACAGTTGTAAAATAATAAAAATAATAAATAAATAAATTTACAAGTATGTGTGTTCTATATTGTATTTTATATTCTATTGAATTTCTTTATATATATGCGTATTTAGATCAACAGTTCTCAACTTTATTTACCTTTCAAAGTGTTTCTCTTTTTGCAAATTTTTACACATTCTAGATACGGTTTAGCTTCATAAAGCAAAAAACACTTTTATTCCCATTTATTATTTAATACATATATATAAAATTATTAAAATAGCGTTCGCGATTTGTCAAAAATAAATGTTCTTCAAACATTTCCATAAAAATCTCATTGCGAATTGCTGATGCCGATGGAATTGTCATGCAACGCCGAACATAACCGAACCGCTAACCACGGAATTACCCGAAGTTCATGCACTACCCCCCTTACCGCATTTATCAGCTTCCCCTCTGAGAAGGCTCCGTCTATGTATTCTAATGTCAATGTTTCGTGTCGTATTATGCATAACGACAGAGACAGGCATGTCTGCGAATCAAACACGAGTGGTATAAAATTGTCGAGGATGCGAAAGGCGTGAAATTTGCATGATTCTTTCTGTACATATTTTCGTCTTTCGTCATTCGGTTCTTCCTGCCGATATCGAGGCAGGCACGCTTATCTGTTTGGGGTTATTCGGTAGCAGGAAAATCAATAATGGACTATGCCATGGTAATGTGAGCATTCCAACAAGTTGCAGTACAAAACTGTGTAGATATCGTTCACTCGGAGCTCGTGAAACGTGTGGCTCTACTTAATTTTCATGATAACACGTGGTACACGTTATTGATTACGGCAAATTCTCGATGTGACGCGTATGAAACTGTAGGAGCAGTGACACGTGTTCACTCAACCTCTACGATACGTTAAATGTCAACATTTTTGAGTGCAATTTAGTTAATTGTAATACGCGTTTCACGTTTGTGATGATATTGGTTTTCACGCGAATTTCGTGCTCGATCAGTGAGTTAACCCAAAACAAATAGTGCAAGTGTCTCTTTCTGTTGCAGACGAGTTAAGAAGCCGAGCTTCTACACCCGTAAATGCTTCGAGGCACGGAAGATAGTGGAATTGAGTGATCCTAAAGCCGTTAACCATGTGGAGGACGAAAGACTCTTCTTGGTAAATGTCTGCTTCAATGACCAAGTGGACGGACACTTGCTCATTAGATTCGCCCAATTCATACACGATTACAGTTCATACATGAAAGAACATGATTCTGCAAGGTAGAAATTACTCGGCGATACAAAACTATTCCTGTCACTTGTTCCCTGTCCAAGTCTGTGTCGAAGTACTCGGAACCGACGCAGCGGTACGTCCAGGAGGCCATCATGCTGTTGGCGCAATGGTACAGGTCGGGAAACGTCAGGAATTGCAGTTTCCTCTTGTTCATTTCGAGGCGCAGACAAGCTATAAACACCACCGCTGCGTATCGTCTAACGCGTAACAATAAAAGAGTGCTTGATTAACATTACATCACGTAAATAACACAATTCTTGTAGTGTCATGCATCATACTTGGCGAGATCTCCGGAGAGCAGGAAATGCTGTTTGATGTTTGCCACTAGGGACCCTGGCAAGTCTTCGACAATTTTGAATACCCTTTTCACATTATCGTACTGTCTTCGACAACTCTTCAAGGTGATCCCATCTTCTCCGCCACTTCGTCCATGTCCTTCCTGCTCTTGGACGTTATCTTCTTCCCTAGCAATTCGCGTACAACGACATCGTCAAACTCCTAGGTGATACCTAGGATAGAGAATCATTCGGAATAGTGTTTACTTTGGAATAGAGCAGTCGACAGCTCACGTTCTTCCCCTTACATTTCTATAAGCATCTGACTAGTTTGTGGTTCTATCCGAAAGGCCAATTGTTCGCTAGCTAGCTCAGTAGGAGTATGCAGCAGCTTCTCCAACAGAGCATAGGTGCGATAGTGATCGTGTATGTCGGATGCGACTAGCTCGAGCGGTGCGTTCGTCTGCTGACAGATCCCCCGCTGATGCAGAATGTTGACCGCATCGCTAGCTAAAGAAATACCCATCATTTTAAAATCAATGGGTCCACATAAGAATACGTGACGAAAAGAACAAGCATTGCCTTTGCCTAATAAACTCGCAGGAACGCCCGTCGACCCAAAGCTGGTAGATCTCCGGGTCGACCAGGGTGTAGTTACTGATGAACGCGTCAACCTCCGACACATCTTCAATTTACAAACGCGACATCATGCGCAAGATTAGTTCACGGGATCACCACGAAGGTAATGCGGTAATACTTAAGGAGACGGGCTTCCTCACCGATTTCCTTCTAACTTTGCAATATCGTTTATTTTGATGAGAAAATACGATTGCGAGAAGGAAAATCGTCGTTCTCAACTAGGAAGAAAGTTATCACCTACTGAAAAATGACAGTTTCGGGGTTAGGAAAACTGTCATACCGGCGGTCTACGGGCGTAGAGCACACTGACCGAGCATGCGCGGTGACGTTAAAGTGCGCGGAATTAGAAATGTTGCGTGATTGTCGCTATCCAATAAGTAAGTTATTAACAAATCATTTAATTTATCGTACTAAAAATTATTTGCTACTAATCTAATCTACCCTAATCTGTTATCTGTTAATTCATGTGAAGCGAGGTTCCACGCAAAGCAAGGTTCTACATTGTAACTTCCACAGAGTACTTTTGGTCACCTCAAAGTTTTGTTATATTTTTTATGTGGAAGAGTACTAGGTGACGGGCGAAGCCCGTCTCCTCGTGCTCTTCCACCCAAGCATATACTTTCCCAGTATAAACTCTCTTACTTTAATATTATTAATTTTTTATACTGGGGAAGTATATGCTTGGGTGGAAGAGCACGAGGAGACGGGCTTCGCCCGTCACTTAGTACTCTTCCACATAAAAAATGTAACAAAACTTTCAGGCGACCAAAAGTACTGCGTGGAAGTTACAATGTAGAACTTTGCTTTGCGTGGGACCTTGCTTCACATGAATTGAAGACCTATTTGGAATCGTACTAATTTGCATTGGAAGTACAATTAGTACGATTCCAAATAGGTCTTCAATTCATGTGAAGCGAGGTTCCACGCAAAGCAAGGTTCTACATTGTAACTTCCACAGAGTACTTTTGGTCACCTCAAAGTTTTGTTATATTTTTTATGTGGAAGAGTACTAGGTGACGGGCGAAGCCCGTCTCCTCGTGCTCTTCCACCCAAGCATATACTTTCCCAGTATAAACTCTCTTACTTTAATATTATTAATTTTTTATACTGGGGAAGTATATGCTTGGGTGGAAGAGCACGAAGAGACGGGCTTCGCCCGTCACTTAGTACTCTTCCACATAAAAAATGTAACAAAACTTTCAGGCGACCAAAAGTACTGCGTGGAAGTTACAATGTAGAACTTTGCTTTGCGTGGGACCTTGCTTCACATGAATTGAAGACCTATTTGGAATCGTACTAATTTGCATTGGAAGTACAATTAGTACGATTCCAAATAGGTCTTCAATTCATGTGAAGCGAGGTTCCACGCAAAGCAAGGTTCTACATTGTAACTTCCACAGAGTACTTTTGGTCACCTCAAAGTTTTGTTATATTTTTTATGTGGAAGAGTACTAGGTGACGGGCGAAGCCCGTCTCCTCGTGCTTTTCCACCCAAGCATATACTTTCCCAGTATAAACTCTCTTACTTTAATATTATTAATTTTTTATACTGGGAAAGTATATGCTTGGGTGGAAGAGCACGAGGAGACGGGCTTCGCCCGTCACTTAGTACTCTTCCACATAAAAAATGTAACAAAACTTTCAGGCGACCAAAAGTACTGCGTGGAAGTTACAATGTAGAACTTTGCTTTGCGTGGGACCTCGCTTCACATGAATTCAAAACCTATTGGATAGCGACAATCACGCAACATTTCTAATTCCGCGCACTTTAACGTCACCGCGCATGCTCGGTCAGTGTGCGCTACGCCCGTAGACCGCCGATATGACAGATTTCCTAACCCCGAAACTGTCATTTTTCAGTAGGTGATAACTTTCTTTCTAGTTGAGAGCGACGATTTTCCTTCTCGCAATCGTATTTTCTCATCAAAATAAACGATATTGCAAAGTTAGAAGGAAATCGGTGAGGAAGCCCGTCTCCTTAAGTATTACCCCGCAAAACTGTCAGACTCCGTGTCACTAGTCGCTACCTGTCAATTGCGCTTTCTCCGGTTTTAGGTTATCACGATCGAGGAAATCCAGGTTAGGTTCCCCAGCGGCCGCCATATTGGTGAAACGGACGGGGCAACGACTCGCGTAGTGCTGCGACACTCGCTTGACTCGTGCGGTTTGACTTTCGTACGACTCACGTAGTACCATGGTGGAAGTAACAAGGTGTGCTATTACCTCGGACGAATTTCGTCACGTTCCGCGCAGCACCAAGTTGTCGCCATTTTGCAAATAGCAACCAATAGCAACGCGATAATAAATGTAAACGAAAGTGTCACGACACAGGTTATGCACTGTTTCAGAGTCTCGCACATCGCACGATGCCGTCGTGTTCGTTTAAACAGTGTAAAAACACGTCACGAAATAATAAACATGTTAGGTATTTTTCATTTCCAAAAAATGAAAAAATGATTGCGCAGTAGAAAAGACTTTGCAAAGAAAATGTCAATGCAAAGAACGGTATGTATATATGCAATATTGAAAGGTGGTAAATGGAATTTAACAAATTAAATATAATAGAATATAATAAAATACATTGTTTAAAATTTCTTTATCTAGCTCGGGTTTGTTCTCAACATTTTAAGACCTCGCAATATAAAGATCGGTCATTTTTACGTGAGATACTACCTATACAGGGTGTCCCAGACCTACCGTATCACCGGTTAATGGTAGATTCCTGAGGTGATTCTGAGACGAATATTCCTCTTGCAAAATGTCGAGGGTGACGTAGTGTCGGCGCTACGAGGGGTTGTATTTATCCTATCCTTGTGTAGAATTTTCCCGCGTTCAGCGACGGTGGGTCGAAGGGGTCCCGCGCATCGCGCACACTTCAATTTGATCTTAATTTTTCGCGGCTGTTCAAATTGAAGTGTGCGCGATGCGCGGGACCCCTTCGACCCACCGTCGCTGAACGCGGGAAAATTCTACACAAGGATAGGATAACTACAACCCTTCGTAGCGCCGAAACTACGCCACCCTCGACATTTTGCAAGAGTAATATTCGTCTCAGAATCACCTCAGGAATCTACCATTAACCGGTGATACGGTAGGTCTGGGACACCCTGTATTTTATTTAAAAAAATATATTTACCATAAGTACACACAAAAGATCTTTTATTTAATCCTTTTCTTATCCGAATCTTTTTTTTAATTCACTTAAATTATTCAAGATGGCGGACTCTTGTCACGCTCTCTTGTTGGTCAGTAGAAATGTCTGCGCAGTAGCACACCTTGTTACTTCCACCATGCGTAGTACTGCGCATTTGAATTGAATCGGTATAGTTTCTCCGGCTCGAAGCTTGGCGCACGGAACGTGTATTCGCTGTCCGAATTATGGATCTTTTTCGCGTGGTAAGTCTTATTGCACGTAAATTACGACGTATATGGCAAGTAGATTGATCATTTGTCGCATTAGACAAGAAAGCGGGGCGCAATCGTGCGCTATGTGCGCATAATGTAAGCGGTAAATGTACGCTGCAGTATCGCGGCAGCAGGGGGAGGCAAGTGAGACGTAAAACGCCTAATTTTCGTCTTATAAGACGGATTCTGGAAGATATTATCCACTAAAACCAACATATCCATAATAAGATTGCTTCGTAATATAATTTTTGTTGAATATATAGTAACACGTTTCTGTAATGAGCAGTGTCCCAGGCAGCACACATTGGTTTCAAAACCGTTTCATAAACGTTTTGCCGTAACGTTTCATAACCATTTTATTGAAACGTTTATTTAAGAGAAAAATGTCCAACGAAAAAACGTTAGGAGAAACGTTTCTTTTTCGGCAAAAAAACGTTTCAGAAACCATCAGAAAAATATTTATCAATTCTATATATCAGTGCCTCAAAGATAGACAGAGTTAAGTCACATTTTTGTAAAAAACCAGATTTTTATATTTTATGAATTACTCTCTAAATTTCGTGTAGTGGAATCTCACTCTTTTGAAATATCACTTCAAGTAACAGTGATCTCAAAAGTTTCAAAAGAAAAGAGTATTGGATCGGTTTTCCGGATGGTTATTTATAAGGTGATAACACAAATGTGACTTGCGAGAACGTCACGTCTGGCCTGGCCATCTATCGGTCGCTTGGTGAATCAGAGGTGGGAATCACACACACTTGTGTTGATTTTTGTCTCTTGTTCCATAATCGAGTACATTGAAACGTATGATGTAAAAATAATTAATACTCGCAAAGTAAGTAGAAATTACTATTTTTTCTATATTAATTATATAATTTCAAATCAATTTAATAAAACATATTTTTCGTTTCTGTGGAAACGTGAAAAATACGTTTTTAAAATTTAGGTCTAAAAACGGTTTCTATTTAAACCGTTTCTTAAATGGTACTTTATGTTTCTTAGACATTAAATACGTATTTCTTAAAACATATATTAGGCTAACATGTGCTGCCTGGGGTATCATTGGAATTCGAATTCGTGGAGCAACGACGAAGGATAAGATGGCGTCCCGGTGTTTGCTACCAGGAAACAATTTCTTATGCAGAACTGTGGTGAGTGTAGGAAAATAATAACCCTCATTTATTCTGGTAATACTTAAGGAGACGGGCTTCCTCACCGATTTCCTTCTAACTTTTCCTTCTAACAATCTTTTTTTAGGACCAAAATATACATTTCTACAAAGTTTGAAAGAAATCGGTGAGGAAGCCCGTCTCCTTAAGTATTACCTTTATTCTCGATATTCTCGATAATTGTTAGATTTGAGGCATTTGCCGTAAAGTAGTTGATTAAGCTGTATTATTTTTATTGTATATGATTAATCAAGTCCAAATATTAAATAAAATTTATATCAAGATTGGAACTTCTAATTTTAATTTTGAAGGAATTTTTATGATGCAATATATTGAGCAGTCAAGTCTAACAGTTATTTTTATTACATTTGTTACGGTACTACAATATGTATATCTGTAATTTACTATGAATATCGTAATCTTAAAAATTAAAGTGTTCAAAGTTGAATGTTGGTTTATGACTTGCAAATTATGATCAGTATCTCAAGAAATAGATATACATAATTAAAACTTTCGCTTATATAAACTACTTTTTACTAAGAGTTAATAGAAAAATTAGCAATTATTGCTTATACAACTGAATGTATCACAAACATTTATTTCTAATTTTCAATTCTAAGAAATTTTTTAAACTCATATAAAAATCTATTTTTTATTCACTTATGTAGTCAAAAGCAATAATGCCATGTAATGCTTCTATTGTATATTCATTTAAATGTTTTGAAAAAGTACTTTATAATTAATTTCGCATACTTTTCAACCAAATTTTCAAAATAGTTTATGACGGACATAAAGCTGTACAAATGTTCGATTTAAAATATCATTTCTTTAATTTAAAATACCATTTCTTAATTTAAAATGTCATTTCTTAATTTAAAATATCATTTTTGCAATTTATCTCGATATTGAATCATACACTTCAATTGTCTTTGTCCGGCATTATTATCCGCTAAGAGACTTGTATTAAAGTCGATACCCGACTTCGAGATACGGCTGTCGAGCGAAAAGGTCACACGATGTTACGTGGCGAGACGGCCCTGTCACATATCAGGGTTTTGTCAACGGTGCGTTATTGCCATTTTTCCGTCGCAATCTCATGCTTAATTAACTTTAATTACTTAATCACCGGACTTTGGAGCGAAATAATACGTAGCGAGAGGCGCACGCGTGCACGCATATATGCGTATACGCACCCCGCGGGCCACTCTCCTTATTCTTTCCGCGGGGCGCACCCCGCGGCCACTCTCCTTATTCTTTCCGCGGGGCGCACCCCGCGGGCCACTCTCCTTATTGTAGGATAATTGAGTGGCCAAGGTTTTGGGATACAAAGATACTGTATTTCATACGGTGTGAATCGTAGCTCGGTCGAAGAGAGACTGCCTAATACGCCCGGTTTCTTTATAAAAACGGCGGAATTACAATCCGTCGCCGATTCGGCGGCTCGTCTGATATTCGAGCAAAGCTATGCCGCGCTGACCGGTATCGTTTGTTATTATATCGGCGGCGCTCGAATTATTTTTATCGCTTACATCAAACGCCACGGCGTCTTAAACTCTCACATTATTCTTTCCGCGGGGCGCGGTTTTAGTTTCACCGATTCGGCAGCATGACCCCACCCGTGGGGCATTCTGCCCGGTCTCGACAGGGATGCACGGCACTTTTATTGGACGAGCGCAGTCCGGGTGGGGGGGGGGGGGGGCCGAACCTCCTGGGGGCAGGGGCCCACAGGGGGACGTAGGTCGTACAAAATCACCCTTTTTAGCCGGGAGCGTGGAACCGGCGGAGAGTCCTGACGTAATGCGCCTTTTAGTTCCAGGACTCTTTGTGAGCGGTTTGGTTGGTGGGATAAAAAAAAAACTTATTTTTCTTACACTAATATTTTTAACCCTTGTTCCGTACTTTTTTATATATCGCTTTTTTTTATTATGATTTCGTTTGGGTTTTTCGCGGCGTCGTACGTCACTGGGCTATTGTCGCCGTTTCGTTGTTTTTCCCGAGTCGCGCGGCGCGAACGCGAGCTCGTAGCCCACCAGAACGAGTCCATACGGGCATGCGAACAGAAGCGGAAGCAGCCCAAGTATATTTTTATATAGTGCGATTAGTGGACTGTAAAAGGTAAAATCGTTTGTGCTCTATATAATAAGTAAAACGAAACTCAAAATATTTTCTCGCCCCACCTGGAAATACGTGGAGACGAGGGCGTCATTACAGACGCGGCGGATCGACACGACACAGGGTCGTGGCTCGATTGCATCGAAAGGTGCGACACCGCGCACGAGGCACGGAAGCTTCACAAAACAACCCTAAAGTAAGGAAGGTTATATTGTATAGAGATCCTATAACAGAGAACGATGTGGCGTCCCATGGTGGAGTCCATCCTGAATTCCTTCCCCGAGATTTTCCATTGTTCAAGTTTCGCTCAATCAAAAGTCGTAATCTTAAGGGAACAAGACAAAACTTCCATAAATAGATATTTTCTTTTATTTCTTTGCATTTTAGAAAAAATTATATAATATATTATATTTCGTACATGGATTGGAAATAGTTTAGATCGAATAATTTTGTTTAATTCCGTGACCGGAATCTCGCGACCTCCCCTTGTTAGAGCGGTATTCATAGTCGGAATTTAATATAGAATAATCGAATATCACTTATGTGTAACTTGAAGTATATGCACAACATATTATAATATGCAAACAGTTTGTATTTATATAGTCCACTTTTTAAATTAGACCTACTGTGTCGCGAACTTCGTTGATAATTACACGTAGCATTTTTACATTTGGAAACATATACATTTTAAATAAAAATATACGTTTATACTTATAATCACAGAAGAAAGTGTTCCTGCCCAATTATAAGTTTACGAGTTTTGCATACATTCAAATACAGCTCAAAACAGGAGACATATACTTCTTAATAAAATTTTATTTCATGTTAAAAGGTTCGAACAATTCTTTCAACAAATCGATTTGATATTTCTAAGCAAATATTGTCACCAGGATAAACAATATATAAAATATTGTAAACAAATGTTTTATGTATTTATAACGATGTAATCAGATGTAATCTGCAAAAAGTTTCCTTGCTTCTCACTTTGTCCATTTTTAATTTTCGATGTGAATTCCAATGACAATTTTTCTATATGTAATAATTGCACTGCACATATACGTTTTAAAAATATTTCTCTCTGAGTAAATGAGAAATATAGACAAACGTTTCTAATTTATTTTTCTTTAAACCTTCTCTCCATTTTTTACTATAGTGTCTTTTTCTTGTTAAACTCAAATCTAACAAATACCTAATTAGCGCATTATAATACATATATATACAGACGTATAAGTATGTATGGTAAATATTTTGTAAAATATTTTTTCCAATTTTTTATTTTTCCAAAAGGAACTCTGCTATCCTCTTATTAAACTCGTCGAGATATGTATTCAAATCATCAGGCGTATCACTCTGAAAAAAGTATATCCTGAAATATAACATAAGGAAAATTAATAAATCATCATTGGAGATTATTTTTATTATTTCAATCTATAAACATACGTTGAATTGGCAATATTCTGTTTCAGATGCAATGGCTGATCTGGTACGAGTAAACTATTGTCAGATATATGAAAAATCAACGTTGGGCATTTTATTTTCAGTAACTCCTGCTTGCACAAGTCACCATTTTGCTTGTGGTACAATCTAAACATAGTGTCTAACCATCTCGACATAGTCTGTTTGATGTAATCTTCACCATAAAATGTCGTCATAACTTTCTTCATATAGTTTATAACCTTGTCAATGACCACTGTAGCTAGACGACAATATTTCATGAAGAGTTATTTTATAAAATAACTTAAAACAAAATCCTCTTATGTTAGCTTCGAATACTGAAAATATACATAATGTGTACCTTGGAGTGGTTTGATCTCATCTAGATGTACGTATGATTTGGCATCTAAAACAATCATCTTGCGGATGCTCTCCGGATACATGGCGGCGAGGAAAAGCGCCGTGACTGCACCATCGAACATGCCGATTAAGGAGAATTTCGAATAGCCCAGGGTCTTCATCAGACTGTGGGCCCATGTAGCATCACGCTGATAGAAATCATCCGGGAAAGTTCTATCGGGTGGCCATGATTTTCCATAACCGGGTGGATCCCACGCTACTAGGGTCAACTTCTCTATGTCCAGGTCTTCAATCTGGGTCGCGAAACTCAACCGTGCCATTCCTGAAACATACATCCAGCTTAGAAATAATAAATTTTACTTCAGATTTTTTCTTTCATCAAATCAATATTTGTGATATTTTACTCAAAAATAAAACTTAACAAAACTTAACGGAACTGTTAACATTATTGCCAATGTAGTTACATACATATTCGTCGCCCATAACGACACAGCGATAGTCGGTAACAATAAAGTATCACTGAGTACCCATACAGCACGAAAACATTTCAGAAATATTTCAGAAGTATTTCATCTGACAGATGAAAGCATCTCATAAATATTGCAAAATGTTTCTGCAACAGTTATGAGACAACTCCGGAATAGCAAAATGTCCGCGACACCTGCATTCAAAACCTTATAGAAAGGTTGCTGAAAGGTATAGATCAATCTGCAACCTTTCTGAAATATTGCCGAAAGATTATTAAAATAGCTGAAATCTTTTTGATATATTACTAAAGGTTAATTGAAATAATTTTGAAACTTTCCTATGATGTTGCACACAAATTACAAAGCTCTTATTAAAATAAATTGAAAATACTTCAGAAATTATATTTAAATTTATTATACGAGTATTCAGAAGATTGCAAATACTAAAAAGTTATAATAAAAATTATGTATAAAATGTATTTATTATTTTTATTGTACGTTTTTATTTAATATTTGCAATCTAATTAATATAATAAATATGATTTCTGAAATATGCTTAATGAAAAAAATACATAATATATATAAGATGTATATAGATATGTATATATATCTATATATATAAGATATATAGATATACACATACATAGCTAAACCAAGTATTCACCAAGTTTCCCTTTAAAAAGCGTGAATTGTTGGCACATTGACAAAGAGCCATTCTTACATTATATATTTTCCTTTTTCTTCCTCCAAATAGTTGATTAAAAGGAAAGAATTATATAGATATATAATTCTCTGTTCAACCAACACTTATATTTGAAAGAAAAAAAGGATACGTGAAGATAATGCATTTTTTTGTCAACTGGTTAGCTTCACTAAAGATCGAATACTTGGTCTAGGTATATATATATATATATAATTTTACTTTTTACAATATTCACATTTTTTCAAATTTATTGCATGTGGTAGGTTTTAGAAACATTTCTGTTGCAACATTTCATATGACATTGCGGAATCCTTTCAGAAATGTTGCATATGAAATGTGAAATCTTAAAATGATTTTAAAACCTTCCTGAAAGCTTTCTGTATTAATCGGTGCTGTATGTAATAATATAAAGAGGATGCCTAATCAAAATTACCCAATTAAAAAATATTTGAGAAATGAACGCATCTATCTTTCCCTCTTAACGATCAGGAACTAAATAACAGAGAAAACAAACTATTGTGTTTAATATTAAAAAGTGCAAATGTTACGTCTGTGTGCGTGTATTTATTGAATCGAATTCGAAGGATGGTAACAAATGCCATTAAATATTAAAACATCGAATGCACAAAATGCGTTATCTTACTGCAACAACTTTTCGCCGTTTACGATGCTGTTTATTATACGTGACGATACAAACGATCACTCACCTAATAATTCAGGCAGCAATAGCACCGGATGATCGCCCGTGCCGACTCGAATGAAATTAATCTCTACGTCGCCTATTTGAATCTTTCCCTCCTGTAAAATGATCCTTTATTTAACGAGACTGCTGGGATGAAACGTGACTTGGCAGATAATACTCGATGGATATGCGCTATTTTATATTTGGCCTGCAGTATGAAACAAATTTTCATGCACAGTTTACCTCCACCTTACGAGCTTCGCTTCCCATAATTAATAATTATCAAACGACAAATCACTAAAGATAATTAAGGCACTTGTACACGTCTTAAACACTCTCGATATATTGTACGTATAGCTTCTGACAAACAACTTATAACTCCATCATGCGGGAAATTCGATGTCCTTTATTGTGTGAAGTATATCTGTTATTGTTGTCATTACATGTTTTGACATACTCCATATTTGTTGGGCGATATATTAATTGTCTTTGTTCACTGTCGCTTGAAATTATAGGAAGGTAGTATTACTAACGGGTAAGAATTTAATTTTGTTTTTTTACATTCCTCGGATTTTATAATTTCTATAATATGTAATATTTAAAAAATTTTTTTATATTGCGTAGTAAGACTGATTCATGCAATTTCTAATTTATTACTAATTTAGTAAGCAAATAAACTATTTATATTTATCATCTCAAAATAATTTATTTTTTCAGGTAAGTTGAAGAAAGGATCTTTTAAAGCGGACAGGATCATACATTCCTTTGCCCATGAAGGATCGATAACTGAAAGGGATATTTAATGTATACAATTATAGAATTGTGATTAATAAAAAGATAACATCTTAATAAAAAGATAACATTTTAATAAAAAAATCTTAAAAGATTACAATCTTAATAAAAGATTACATTGTTGCTTTTATGTCATATTATACAATACAATTACATGTCATTTTATACAATACAATTACAACCATGTAATTGTATTGTATAATATGACATGTAAATATTTATATGGTATTATGCGTGTACAGTTCTAAAATATTTATCTCTGAATATATGAGAAATAGAAAAACATTTCCATAATGAGATTAGATATATTTAACTTTTAGAAAAGTGTTCATAATCGTCTTAGAAATTCTTATCTGACAAGGGCATGTAATAATAACTTATTTACATAAATAACAATTTATTTCACATAGAAGAGATCAAACAATTCTTTCAAAAATTAATTGTTTTCTTTCTAAGCGAATATTGTCAAAACCGTAAACAATATAATACATAAACTTCTTTGAACAATAGTTTTATAACTTGTAATGTGCTTTATAACGATGTATTCAATTGTTCAATCAACGAAAAGTTTTCTTCGTTCTTACTTGGTCATTTTAACTCTTTTTTGTAGATTCCAATAAAAATAATTTTGTATGCAAGTGGAATAAGTGCACTGCACTTTATTCTTCTTCAAACTATTTCTCAATTAGTTTCTACTGTACTGGCCTATACAATAGCACTCTTTTTGTTTTCGAATTCATAAATTCGAAAACAAAAAATTATACTCAAATCTAACAAATTACTCATCACACTATAATGTATAAATATGTATAACCATGTATGTTAATATCTTTCTAAAACATTTTTATCTCATTTTTTATTCTTCTAAGAGGAAGTCTGATATCACCTTATTGTACTCCATGGTCTCTGACAAGAGAGTACAATTGTCAATCTCAAAAATGTGTAGCCTATAATACAATACAAGGAAATCATCACTTATTTTTATTATTTAAAATCTATAAACATACCTTGAGTTGACGATATTCTGTTTCAGGCGCAATGGCTGATCTGGTACGAAAAATCTATCCCCAGATGCATGAAGGATCAACGTTGGGCACTTTATTTTCGGCAATATCTCCTGGCACAGATTACCATTCTGCTGGTTGTACAATCTTCGCATAGCGTCCAACCATTCCGCCCTAATGAATCCTAAATAATCCAAATCAGGGATTTGCGTGGACAAACTCCCAGCGTTTTCTAACTTTTTCTTGAAAACCTTTATCCTAGCGGCGTTTATACCTAAACAACAATATTTCACGAAGAGTTATTTTATGAAGTAAGTTACAAAAACGATTCTCTTCAGCTTCGAATACTGAAAGTAATATAATGTATCGTACGTTTATATCTTTCGATCTCATCCGGGTGTATGTATGATCTTGCACCGAGAACGATCATCTTGAGGATGTCCTCAGGATACGTGGCGGCGAGCAAAAGCGCCGTGGTACCGCCATCGCCATAGCCGACCAAGGAAAATTTCGAGTAGCCCAGAGTCTTCATAAAACTGTGGGCCCAAATGGCATCGCGGTGAAAGTAATTATTCGGGAAAGTCCTATCGGGTGGCCGTGATCTTCCACAACCGGGAGGATCCCATGCTACTATAGTCAGCCTCTCCGTGTCCAGATTTACGATCTGCGATTTGAAAGTCCGTGTCCCTCCTGAAACATATCGTACATCCAGTTTAAAGAACAATAAATTTTACTGCTTTCTTTTCATGATGTTAACGTTTATGTTATTTTGCTGATATTAATACAGCTTAATAAAACTGTTGGAATCGCCATTGCGATTTTATACGCACTTATAGCGCATAATTCATTACACAGTGATAATTGATAACAATAAAATATCACAAAGAGGGTAATCGAAATTATCCGGTGAAAAATTGAGGAAAGAACGCAGTTATCTTTTTCTCGTTTTTAGCAATTAGGAATTAAAAAACAGAGAAAACACGCTACTGTACTTATTATTAGATGGTTCAAATGTTACGTCGGTGCGTATGTTCATCAAATCGAATTCGAAAGCTGGGAACAAATACCACTAAAACATGGAATATATAAAATGCGTTATTTCGGTGCGTAAACTTTGTGCCGTTTACTTTGTCATTTATTATTCTATGTAATAATACAAGCGATTACTGACCTAGTGCGTCAGGCAGAAATAGCACCGGATGATTGCCCGTGCCGATTCTAGCAAAATAGATATGTACGTCGGCCACCTTAATCTTTTGCGTCTGTAAAACGGTCGTTTGTTTACCGAAATGGTTGGGATGAATCGTGACTTAGCAAATGATACGGATACATGTCATATTACATTCGTACTACGACGTAAAACGAGTTTTTACGAACATTTTACCTCAACGGGAGGAACCTTGCTCGCCATAGTCGAAAATTGTCAAATGTCAGATTACTAAAACTGAAACTCCTTTAAACGTCTTGAACGCTCTCCATATACGTGTAGTGTGCGAAAAGCAAGTCTAAAATCCTCTCAGTGCCCTTTATTGTGCGAAATCCAATGTCTATTATTGTTGTCATTACACGTGTTGACATACCATGTACGTAGTACGTTATATTCTCTTTCTCCATTATCATTTGAAATTAGTGACGTAGCTATTAACGGAAAACAATTTAATTTTGTTTACTTAACTTCCTCGGATTTTATAATTGCTGTAATAATATATATTTTTATTTTTTTTGCCTACCAAACTGATTAATGGGACTTATAATTTATTAGTAATGAGATAAGCTATTTATAGTTGTAATCTCAAACTAATTCATTTCTCCAGTTAAGTTGAAAAACCGGTCTTTCAAAGCGACCGCGATCCTTTATACCTTTATCTACGACAAGTCGCTGGCTGAAATGGACAGTTAATGCATTCAAGGAAGTGAACCGGAAATACATAAGAAAATACATCCCAATTGGAATACGTTGAAATATCTCAAAGTAGAAGACATATATTTTTCTTACCACTTTATTTCATATTGAAGAGTCAAGCACTTTTTTAAAGAAATTGAATTTGTCTTTCTAAGCATATATTGTCAAAACAATAAACGATACATAAAATGTTTTAAACAACAGTTTTAAAACTTATAATATACTTTATAACGATGTACAGATATAATCAGCAAAAAGTGTCCTTTCTTGTTACTTTGGTCATTTTAAGTTTTTGTTTTGTTATACATTCCAATGTACAACGAAATGAAAATAATTTTGTATGCGATAAGTGCATTGCACTTTATTCCTTTTGAAATTCTCTCTCTATCAGTTTCTATTATATTGGTCTACAATAACGCTCTTTTTGTTTTTGAATCTATATACTCAAAACACAAATTGCTCATCACACTATAATATATAAATATATATACGTGTGATTAATATTTTTGTAAAACCTTTTTCCCAATTTTTTATTTTTGCAAGAGGAACTCTGTTATCACCCTCTGGAACTCTTTGGGGTGGATGGAAAGATCATTAGGTGTATCAGGCTCAAAATCGTATATCCTGAAACATAACATAAAGATAATTAATAAATCATCAAAGAAGAATTGTTTTATTACTTCAAATAATCTATCTATAAGCATACCTTGAGTTGGTAATATTCTGTTTCAAGTACAATGCGTGCTCTGGTGCAAATAATATATCCACAGATTTACGAAGGATCAACGTTGGGCACTTTATTTTCGGTAATGCCTGCTTGCACAGGTCACCATTCTGCTTGTTATGCAATTTTCGCATAGCGTCTAACCACTTCGACATAGTCTGTTTGATATAATTCAACTCATAAACTTGCAGCATACGGGTCCTTAAAGGTTCTGAGAAAGCAATGTTCGCCGTACCTAGACAACAACATTGCACGAAGAGTAATTTTATAAAATAAGTGAAAAAGAGATTATCTTGCGTTAACTTCGGATACTGAAAGTATTACATAATTTGTCGTACATTCATATACTTTGATCTCAGCTGGAGTTATACATGATCTTACATCGTAAACGATCATCTTGTGGATGCTCTCAGGATACGTGGCGGCGAGCCAAAGCGCCGTGATACCGCCATCAGCCATGCCGACTAAAGAGAATTTCGAGTAGCCCAGAGTCTTCATCAGACTGTAGGCCCACGTTGCATCACGCTGATAGAAATTATCCGGGAAAGTTCTATCGGGTGGCCGTGATTTTCCATAACCGGGTGCATCCCACGCCACTATGGTCAGCTTCTCTGTATCGAAACTTTCAATATGCGGCCCGAGATTCAACCATGCCGTTCCTGAAACATACAGCGAGTTTAAGAAATAAATTTTACTTCACATTACTTTTTTCTTTCATGAAGTCAACATTTCTCCTATTTTACTCAAAATTAATAAAGCTTAATAAGATTTAACTATTAGAATTATTGCTATTGCAGTTATACACACAATCATCGCATGCAATTCATAACGACATAGTAGTTATGAAGCGATAGTCGATAGTCAATAGTCGGGAACAATAAAGTAGTATGGAGTAATATTAATACAAAGAGGGTAATTGAAATTATCTGTTTAAAAATTGTTGGAGAAATAAACGCATCTTTACGTCGTAACAATCTATCTTTACGTCAGAAATTAAATAATAGAGAAAACAAGCTACTGTATTTATTATTAGAAAATTCAATTGCTACGTCAGTGCGTGTATTCATTGAATCGAAAAATGGCAACAAATAAAACATCGAATGCGTAAAATGCGCTACCTCACTGCAACAAATTTTGACCTTTACGTTTATTATACGTGATAATACAAACGATCTCACACCTAATAGTCCATACAGGAACAACACCGGATGATCACCCGTGCCGACTCGAACGAAATTGATGTCCACATCGCTCACCTGAATCTTTCGTTCCTGTCGAAAAATGATCTTTTGTTTAACGGGATGTATCGTGACAAATGATACGGTATGTGCTATTCTACATTTGGCCTGTAATCTGAAACGAGTTTTCACAGAAATTTTACCTCCTTATTACCAGACTGGCCTGCCATAATGAATAATTGTCAAACGAATCACTAAAGATAAACCACTTGTACACGTCTTGAACGCTCTCGACCTATTGTATGTGTCTAGTTTCCGACAAACAACTTATACTTCCATCATGCTGTGCGAAATGTGTTGTCTATTATTGTTTTCGTTACATGTGTTGATATACCATGTACGTTATGTAGTCTTGATATCCACTGTCATTTGAAATTAGTGACGTAGCTACTACCGAATGAGAATTCAATTTTGTTTAATTAAATTCCTCGGATTTTATAATTTCTATAATATATAATATTTAAAAAATGTTTTGTTTATATTGCGTAGTAAGACTGATTAATGGAATTTCTTATTTATTTCTAATTTAGTAATCAGATAAGACATTTATATTTATTATCTAAAAATAATTCATTTCTTTAGTTAATTTTAAAAAATGATCTTTTAAAGCGGACAAGATCATACATTCCTTTGTCCATAAAAGGGTGATAGTTGAAATGGATATTTAATGTATCCAATTGTAGAATCGCTGCTCTGATGTCATATGCTATTACGTCCATGATTCTTTCCTCTCGTGAGAAATATTGGGTTGGCCAAAAAGTAATTGCGTTTTTTTATATAAATAAAAGGCGAATTTTTCATGGGAAACAAAAACTTTATTAAACAATATATTGTCCATTTTGTTTGATTATCTTTTGCCATTTTTCAGGCAACTTCATGATTCCGCGCTCAAAAAAGTTCTTATCTTTTTCAGCAAAAAACAATTCCAACAACGATTTGATATCCTCATCAGCAGTCAAGGTTTTACCATTCAAGGCGTTTTGCAAAGAACGAAACGAATGGTAATCTGATGGTGCCAGGTCTGACGAATATGGTGGATGTGGTAACATCATGGTAACACATCCCATCCAAGCTGCAACAATTTTTCACGAGTGACCAAACTTGTACGTGGTCTAGCGTTATCATGGTGAAACACAACACCTTTGCGATTCACCAATTCTCGACGTTTCTGTTTGATGGCATCATTTCATTTATCCAGTTGACGACAGTATACGTCTGAATTAATGGTTTGATTCCTTGCAAGCAGCTCAAAATACACAGTCCCACCAGACTGACAGCATAATCTTTCTTTGGTGAATATCTGCTTTTCAAGTGCTTTCGGCAGGTTCATCACGCTTGCTCCACCATCTTTTTCGTTTGACGTTGTTGTAGACGATCCATTTTTCGTCGCCTGTTATACGTTTCAAAAATCGATCATTTTCCTCACGTTTCAAAAGAGAATCGCAGACGTCAATACGCTTAGTGAGATGAATTTCTTTGAGCTCATGTGGTACCCAAATATCGAGCTTACTAACGTATCCAAGTCGTTTTTAATGGTTTTCAATACTCGATTTCGATATGTTAAGATTCTCAGCAATCTCTCGTGTCGTTAAACGCCGATTCGAATCGATCAGTGCCTTTATTTTGTCATCATCGATTTCGATTGGCCTTCCTGAGCGTGGTGCATCTTTCACATTAAAATCTGCAGATCGAAATTTAGTAAACGAATTTTGACACTGCCGCAGTTTTAAAGCATCTTCGCCATATACATGACATAACTTTTTATGAGCTTGCACAGCGTTTTTCCCTTTTCGGAAGTAATAAAACAAAATATGAGGAAAATGTTCTTTTTGATTTTCCATTTTGAAATCGACGGCAAACAAACAATTGTTAACGAAATCGTGTACTTTCTTTTTCTAAAACAAGCTTGAACTGTGAGTTGTTAAGCTACATAATGAATTTGCGGTTTAGAATGAAGTTAGTTACATTTCAAGACATGTATGTCCATCTATTGGAAAAAAACGCAATTACTTTTTGGCCAACCCAATATAAAGATACATTTTTTTATTTATCTTGTCTCTATCCGCAATTCCTTCACGTATCCAGCAGCAGCAAGGAATTATCTATCTCAAATAATTCTTGCGGAAAACAAACATTCTGTGGAACTCACTGTGGAACTAACGCCAATTCGGTCTAGAAATAATTTTATTTATATTTATCATCATTATTATATCTGACATTATCATTGCAAAATTCTAAAAACTTATTTTATTTTTTCATTTTAGCGAGCGAGGCGTCGACGCTATCATTGGCCAGATGAGAGTCGGCAATCGCGGTCAGCAGTCGGATCGACCTTCGCAGTCGATAGTCTGATACGGGCTTCGGGGGCTCTATAGCTACCTCAGTTCTGTCCGCTCTGGAGTTGCCCGCGGACGTGCGGTGCAGCGCAGCGCGAACATCGACCCATCGACGTGGTTTGAATTAAATCTCTCGAGAGAGCGCGGCTATCTTTATTTGCATCGCTGCTCTGAGGCTGGTGATGTCACCGGCTCGGTGCTTGACGGATAACTTAAGGTGGAACGAGCTTACCTGAAGTGGTGCGTGCTGTAATAAGGATTGTTCGTTTGAAAAATAAATTCCGCGGATATATGGAGAGATAGAATTGGAAGCTCTGGTTGTTCAGCATAAAAGTGCAAATGTGCGATATAAAGTAAGTAGTAACGTTATAATTACAATTAAGCTAGTAATATTTGATAACGGTAGCTTTGTTTATGAAAGATTTAAAACGTAAAGTGCTTCTGAGGTAAGAGTGTGTAACGTATAATAAACACGAAATGCACGAGTTCGTGGAAATTATAGACTTTATTTTTAGAATATTCTAAAAATATCATAAAACAACGTAAACATTCACAACAGATGGGAATAGGGGGTGTTATTTATAATAGTAATAATAATGTCATTTACCGTTACCGTAATAATTAATCCGTTACGAATATATCGTCATGACGTATTTATAATTATGTATAAGTAAGATCTTTTCCTTTTTTATTTATTTTATAATAATTATTCGTATCTCTTCACACGCGACAATGATAATTATAATAGTGAAGACGATATCAATAATGATAAGAATCGTGTAACGTTAACCATAATAATGATAATAATAGTACCGATGCGTCTATATATGTGTCATGTGTGTATATGTATATATAAACAAATATAATATATATATATATATATTTATATTTATATCTCTATATATATATATAAATATATATATACATATATGTATCCTTATTTTCTTAAGAAGGGAATAGAGTCACAATGGCGCTAAACAATGTAATGCGATGCATTTCGCTTTTGTCGTTCTCCTCGCGATCAGAGTTCGCACTTCTATAAAGTCGTATTTTTTTAGCCAAAGATCTTAGGAGTAAGTTTTCGTAATAGTAAGTAGATAATAGTAAACGCACGTATATGTACAATCTCTTTTCCTTCTTTATCGTTGAATGCCATTTTAGTTGTTTTTTTTTCTTTCTTCGAATGCCGCGAGCGTGTTAGTAAGTTCGATTACGGCTCTCGCGCGCTGCTAATTCGCCCGATGGACGTGCTCCGAGGATCTTCGAGTCCTTCCTTTCACGACGCAGCGGTCATCGAACAATTAGGAACAAAAGTATATCGCACGATGGAGCACGACGAGCAAATGAAGAGTACCTTGAAGAAGCGCGGGCCTCTTGGGAAACGAAATCTGTATAGTTTTCCGTATCTTTAAGTTCTGCACACACATATACACAAGAGACTTATACATCCTGTACATGTACAAATATATCTTATATATATTTTATATATATAATATATATTTTTATTTTATACATCTCGTTTCGCGACAAAATCTCGAGAACAATCATCGCAGTAGGTGGATTTAATAAGACTAGTGGACCTTGATCGATTTCAACCCGAGGACTCGTGACTCGTTTCACCGATGTATCACCGAGCACTTTGATACTTACCGCGGAGCTCGCTAAGTGATCTCTCTATCCGGACTACGAGACGGCAACGCGAGAAGATACCCGGCAAAAAAAGCCGCGCGCGAGGGACCAGCGTCTACCGAGAAGCGTTTTCAATCCAATACTTTCTTCGCAGACACGCCTCATCCGGAGGTACTTCTCCCTAAAAGCTGGTCGTGCAGATGCCAATCGATCGGTCTCCTCTGCCTTTCCCTTCCTTTTCATCGTAATTTCTCACGAGAAGTTTCATTTCCGGCGGGGGGGGGGGGCACGTCACATCCACCGGGCGAGACTGGCGTGAAAAGAACGAGAGAAACGGAGTCTAAGACTACGGTATTTCTTCTTGTTTGGAAAAGTAGTTATATGCGTTCGCACTCTACAATGCGTTCTTCTCTTTTTCCTCTTTTTTTTTTTCTCCTGCCTGCGGCCCCTCGTACTCCGGTAGCACCCTCCGCGTGACGCGCGCGCAATTCGGGAATCGTTTATTATGTAAAACGCCAAACGCGATGCTGGCAGAGCGTAGAAAATAGATCTAATTAAACGACACACTATACAGGTACAGTTATTAAATAGGGAAATGTGACCACGCGCCGTGCGCCTTGCAGACCACTTTGCACTCGGGAAATAATCGGCGAGTTCGAACTAATGATTTAGCACTCGCAGGGAAGTATCCCGCACTCTCGAGTGTCTTTCTCGAGCCGACAGTATGCACAAACCGGGAACGGAACCAGAACGCGGAAAGCCAAACGCGTGAAATAATCACGAGATAAATAAGGGAGCTCTCGATAGCATACGTTAACGGTGACGTTAAGGTACCTACAAGATCGGTCGACCCTCCCCCGTTCGTTTTCCTCGGACACGCTTTTCTGTCGTTCGTTAAAGAGAGAGCATCGAGCTATCCGTCATCATCCGCGCATCATTTGCAAAACGGTCGTGCAACTGATATGCAGGCGAAACATCGCGCATCCTTAAACAGTCGGGCACACGATCGCACGATACGGGCCCGTTGTACCATAACAAAACGCTCGCGGCTACGTCCAGGTGGAAGCTTCATTCGGCATTGATCATCAGCGGGTATCACTACTTCGTTGATAAAAATCATAGGTTTAAATTTTGCAATGTTATAGTTCCACTTACAATTAGAGCGGCGAAAAAACAACACAAGGAACGCAAGAAGCTTTTCTTCGAGGGGAAAATCAACTTGTGGTGGTGCAACAGGCCCCCATACGTACGTCGCGGCCCTTCGTAAAACTCGATATGTACACACGGTTCAGCGATGTAATTAGCCGATCGCAAGCCGTCAGTAACAAGCAGCCAATGACATTTAACGATAGTTACAATAAAACGATCGTATAACAGTAATATACTATATAGATATATATACATACGCACAGGGATATGTGTATGTACATACATATATACACGTATCCTCTCTCCACTGCCCTTAGCGATAGTACATGATAATATAATCAGTCGTAACAGGTACGCAAAATTGTTTCTCGGTGAACTCGACTTGGTTGCATTCGACTCTCGAACGGAGTCTCGAGAAAATCTCTTTTTTTTCCGCTGACGAATTCACGCTGGCGAGAGAACGGAAAATGGGAGAAATGACGTAAACGGAACAGGGGAAATATGAAATAAGGGAGCTCGCAGTTTCGGAGCGACAGCAACGATAACACCGGTAAAACCGCGTGGTACATCAGCGGGGTGACACAGAAATGTAACGTTCTCCACAGTAACGTTCGCCTCGCTTGGCGCCTCTTCACGCGTTTCCCTGGGGAAAATCATCGTGCAAATTTGCCTCAATCACCGCGAATACAATTCTAATTGATACAGAATACAGTCGGTACTTTCAATCTTCGCAGTAATGAAAATTAAGCGCTTATGAACTTGAATCACACAACGTTCGACTTCACGCTAAACGTACAAGATCAGATAGACACGCAGATGAAAGCGCGCCATCGAGTTCGCGCGTAGAATGCGACGTATAGCCACATAGACCCACACACAGCACTTTAATTCAGTCGCTCGTCGATTGGCGGAAAAGGAGAAACAAGGATCGTCACGCCAGAATCGCAAAATCGCATCCTACTGCACGGAGGCGCGAGCTTCTGCCCTGACAATCTGCTCCGCGAATAAATAAACGCTGAGGAATGAGATTTTTATCGTTCATTCGCCTCTGCGAATCTCGCGCAAGTCTTAATTCGCAAATTAAAGTGGCTCATTTTCGCACGATCACGCAAAATTCACAAAAACTCGACGTCTCAGCATTCCTGAAAGAAATTTAAGACTCTGATAGCGCGTCGAATAATTTTCACATGCCGGACACATTGTGGAACACCATGCGCATATATAACACGTGCGTGTGTTTGCCGCATGAACGGTGCATGATTATTGTTTTTTACGATCATGTAATGCGTGCACGTACAGGATGGCCCTCGTGAAACTCGCGCTCTACGCACATATAGATGTCATCGCGATGTACTATCTATCTATGGAGGGTGTAAGACGCGCACATTTCTGTATCGGCACGACGCTGTTACTTCCAAATGCGTAAACGGGATGTCCGTGTCCATGCATGCGGTTGATCGAGTGATCGCATGTCGTTAGGTCGTTCTATGCAGGACAAATTATTGGAACCGAGAGACGTAACGCGATAGTCCTCTAACTCGACACGAAATGATTCGTTTGATCGCAATAGTCCTACGAATTTGCTACACTACGGAGAAAGCTCGAGAAATCAATTTCTTTCTTTCTTTCATCTTTTTCTTTTGTTACACTACAGAAAGTCATCGAGGAAGACCCTTTCTTCGTGAGAAAGAACGATGGTGCGAACGTATATGATCGTGGTGAATTTATTTAAATATATTCCTCTTCGTAAAAAACAGTCGAAGGTGCGTTCATTCGAGCGTAGGGTGCGAATCGAAGCGCGAGTTAATCTGCGAAAAACGATTTGAAACGTCTAAACAAGGCACAAGTCAAGACTGTTATCCGAAAATGTTATGGTCCGTGAGAGTTCGTGCGTGCGAAAAGGGAAGTCTTTTAAATTCCATTCTTCGCGCAGCCACCTTCTGCGTTCTTAGCGCGCTCGCAAGAACAGATCGCTTCTACAACTAAGGATAGATGGGTGCGACTTAACTCGCATCCCGAATCATCATTATCGTGTCACCCTCGTCGTATCGTAAAAGTGACAATCGTAATTGTATCGTACGGAGCATACGCGCGCGTAATGAGTTTCGCATTAATTTCGCCCGCGTGTCCTTCCACTTGTCGAGGATCATCACCTGCGCCGAACGTATGCTCCCCGCGTTTCGTAATAGCGATAGTAAAAGTGATAACGGTAATAGTGATGATTGCAACAGCGACAATAATGATAATGGCAATATAAGATCCTAATTAAAAGATTTAATAATCATCGTAATCATAATGATTGTAATAATATCATTAATAACCAACACTATAATGTATATGTATACACGTGTGTGTACAGGATATTCCGGAATTATCGAGATTTACTTTCATCCAGGAATTCTTCGATCTCGATGCGGAATCGAGTCTGTATCCTAGCGGTAATGACATTATTACTGCGTCGATGCCACTACGGAGATGTAAGCGGTTGAAGATGAAAGAATCTGAAAATCTCTCTTGGAATATTTGATACGATTTAAAAAATCCAGTTGCGAGGAGTAATATCTCGTTAAGTTCTCGTTAAAAATCGCCGACGGCCGAATCCATGTGTGAAAGTTGGCGACGATAGCCCTGGGACATCCTGTACATATTGTAGTGTTCTTCTTTTTATGTATATATGTATATTTATATATATTTATAATTATGTAATTATAATATGTATTATTTATAATTGTGTGTATATTATATATTTCATTATTATTTAACACATTCTTTTGTACAAGTAAATTAAGAATAAGTACAACTTGGTAGCAAAGAGAGATAGAATTATTATTCACTGTATATTTTAGTTTTTATATCATAGTGAGAAGAGAGAGATATATATCTTATTTCATTTATCATATAATATTCTTTCATTACTTTTATTATATGTTTCAGACCGCAATTCTGACGGTGCCGCCGTTCGGCTTCCGGAGATGCTCCTTGCCTCGAATCTCTCATCTACGCCTCTCTCCTTTCCGATACCCGATATGATTAGGCTCGCGATCCTCCGCGCTGCTCACCGTTGCCGCTATAATTCAGCTCGCTAGGGCAACGCGCGCGCGCACGTCTCCATCTCTAGAGAAGAGGTAGAAAAAACAGCGAAAACGACAAAATCCCGCGCAGGAATGCACAGACGGGCGATTATAACTATTAAATATTAACACGAGAGACACGTGAGTAGCCGCTCTCGATTCTGATTATCTTCGGGACGTCACGTGCGAGAGCGTGGTTTGTGGAGCGCGTGGCAGCGCGGACGATCGAAGCGGAAGCGTCTCGACGATCGCGTTTCCACGTAAAATGATTAATCTAGCTCTATGGAATCCTCCCTTCGAAAGAAATAACTCGCGAGTAATGTAATACCCACTTCCGGCACATCGTCGTTTCGCGATAGAGTTCTCCCTTCAAAAACCAATCCCCCCCCCCCGCTCCCCCGAATTTTTTTATCGTCTTTTGCTTGGCCGTTCTGTTCCGCTGTCGCGAACCGACGGAAAGGATTCACTTCCGGCGCCAGGTACAAGCAGGGTGTGGCTGTGATTCAGGCTTATACTAGACGGGAGTAAGAGCACACGTTTAAATTTATAGACACGTTTAAAGTTAACGCTCCTGCGCGCGTGGATGCAAGGTGCTTTTCATCGCGCTCCTCTTCAAAACGCATTCTCTCCCTCTTTGTTTCCAGCTTCGTGGCTGGCTTGCGCGATTCCTCGCAACGTCGTCATTACGACCCCGCTATCGGATTTTAATTTCGAGCCAATTGGCCGCGTTTCGCCCGGACTCTATTGCACGATCAGCCCCGGACGGGCTTGCCCGCGATCGAATTCACCGAATGCACGGTTCTCTCTATAGCAAGCTTGTGCAACTAGTTGGGGGCAAGAGATATGCGTCACATGTCTAAATGAGCGTATCGTGACGTATTGATATATATATATATATATATATATATAAATATATATATATATATAATACGCGTTATGGATTCCCTTGTTCGTATGCGATCGAGTTCCTTTCGCCCGAGACCCATTGGTGCCTCATCGGAGAGAGCGCGTACTATTATTTAACGAGATATTCTCGTTTTCAACATATATATGCAATTCTCTAAATCAATCCCTACGATATCACAAAATATACGATAAAACGGAAGTTCATCGGAGATCACATATAAGAAGGACGATATACATTCGAGCCTGTGATGCTGTGTTGCGTAACGCGAGCGAGATTCTTGCGTGATAACCGACGACCGGCTCGGAGTTGAACGAAAGATAATAACGCTTCTCGAGACCGAACGGGTGATCTGACGATCGTTATTCGTAACGAGATTCATCGCCGAAACTTACCGGGTACGGTAAACGAATGTGTCTTGCGTACAGCTTTGTTGCTTCGGTAGGATCGGTGCCGAGCGCGACTGAGATATCGTGGTGCAACGATAGAAACGGGTGAACTTCCTTCGGTACATCTTCGCGAACGAGAATGAATCGAATGAATCCTCGGGGCAGAACGGCCAAAATAGATTTACATCGTAATGAAGTGCGACTTGTTGGAAACGATGCGTGCGCTCATTTCGTTATCGTTTCGTAATCGTAAGTTACATACGTATATAGAATATAATTCGACACTGCGGGACATTCGGTACCCGGATTACGTAATGATGAGTAATTCATAATAATGATGTGTGTGATAATAATTAACTTTATATATAATTTACGATTTTAGAAAGTTATACATGTGTATATATACAGGGTGTTTCCTAAGTAAGTAGACAAACTTAAGGAGGATATTCCTTGGCTTATTTTAAGAAGAAAAGGTCATATAAACATATGTCCTAAACTGCTTTGTTTTCCAAAAAAAGTACATCACTGTTTTCGTTCACTTTTCGGATAGCGTGCTTTTGCAGTACGAGTCAACAAATTTCAACAGATCTCAGAAATCGCATAATAGATGGATGTGAAAGAATACGTAACACTCCAGGTATTTTTGAGCGTGTACGTTAATCAATGGAAAGGAGAGTTGAGGCGTGTATCATGACTGCAGGTGGAAATTTTCAGCAGTTACTGTGATGTTATTATTTTTCTTTTTAGTTACTATTTTCTTTTTCGTTATAATTTTTCTTTTTGGTTACTATTGTTTTTCATTTGTTTCATTTGCAATAACACAAACTGTTCTATAATAAACGAAAAGTGAACGAAAACAGTGATGTACTTTTTTTGGAAAACAAAGCAGTTTAGGACATATGTTTATATGACCTTTTCTTCTTAAAATAAGCCAAGGAATATCTTCCTTAAGTTTGTCTACTTACTTAGGAAACACCCTGTATATATATAACTTCCAAAACAATTCGTAAGTTTTATATATATATAAATTAATTATTATCCCGAGCATCATTATTATTAAGTATTCATCATGTAATCCGAATACTAAGTGTCTCGCTGTGTGTGTGTGCCGCGCGTGCATGCGTCCATCACGATGGCTGCGATGGAACAATGAACGCGCGAGAGAGATTGCACGTATTGTATACATATATAACTTACGATTTAGCCCTAAGCTTAATTCGCCTTAAAATTTAAGTAACCCCGCCCCGTGGCGCGAGGGATGATCTTATGCGTCATTCAGGGCGGACACATCTTAAGAGAACCTAGTAAAATCTTAAAACCGGAAGCTCCGCCGTAACGACAGGCCAGCTGCCTTTTTTGTTTCTTTGGCGGAGACCGCTCGTTCGTGTTCTCTTTCTTTCTCTCTCGCGCGCTCCTCTCTCTCTCTCTCTCTCTCCCTCTCTCTCTTTTTCTTTATCTTGTGTACTCGCTCACTCACTCGTTCACTCACTCAGCTCACATACACTCTACTTATGTGCTTCTTTTCATTAGACTGACCACACGCGAGCCGTTCCTTCCGTCTCTCTCCCTCGCCTTTTCGCGTCCAGAAGAGGAAATATGAGGGAAATACGAGGGCGCGGGACAAGAGGGTGGCAAGAGGATTCTTTCTCGAGAATGCGTCAACATCCGATCCCACCGATCAGATTTATCAAAGATACGTGAATCTACGTCTGCGTCACACACGCATGAAAATTGAGTTGACTATCCGCGAGAGACACGGATAATGTACGCGCTGGTGGATGCTGGTAAAGGCAGAGGAGGAAGCGAGGAACCGAGCGAAGAAAGATGAGGAACAGAGTAGAGTAGAGTAGAGTAGAGTCTTAATTGCACTAGGATAAAAAATCCCGTACAAAGAATAACAAAAACAAAAAATAAGAATTAACATACAATAGATTGCTCTCCACAATAAGAAAATTATAGAAATTAAAAGCAACTAAGACTAAAAACTAAATAAAATAAATACAATTGGTTTGCACAAAAGAAAGAGAGCACAGAGATAGAGAGAGAGAGAGAGAGAGAGAGAGAGAGAGAGAGAGAAGCGCGAGCGAAAGAGCGAGGGAGACTAACGCGTTCCTGCTTTGTGCTCGCGAATGCAACATGCGCGAACAAAAACGGAACCAGATCGTCGGAGAAGAGAGGAACCCCGCTGAAACGCGCCCAATCGGGCGTTTTTTGACGGCTTCTTTTTCTTCGACTGCTGCTGCTGCTTTCTTTCGCTGCACCGGGACCAACAATCTCGTCCGTCGAAAGCTGCATCAACGAGAGAAATCGCTTTCGTTTCGCGTCCGTCCGTCCGTCTCCTGATCTTGCGACGGCGATGGCTTCTCCTGACTCCTCGATGAACAGCGCGCTGATTGTAACAGCCGGGGAGGAGAGATGGGCAATGGTTTACAAATGTTTGGTGGTGGCGGCGATAGCGCCGAGGTCTTAAGATCCATCCACGCCATCTGAAAGAAATTAACGCGTGATAGACAGTGCACTCATTTGCAATCTCGCCTTCACGACTAGGAATCAAAGACAAAGAGTCTTTCGTAACGCAAAGTCGAAATGAATAAGATCAATTCCTTTACTTTGCAAAAACTCGCAATTTCCAGATTAATTAATCTCACTGTTTGCAATGTTATTTCAGCGAAATAAAATGTGCCGGGTAAGCCGGGCAGAGGTGCAAGACATTGCCTCTACCTCTCGACATTTAGGATCTGCGGGTGGCTTGGACGCGTACCTTGATTGGACGAGTGTGGGGCTCACGATTGCGGTTGCGGCGTGTTGTGGTCCCGCTTGTCTCCCGCAGGAGGCGGCGGCTTTGTCATGGGCTTCTCCTCGTTCACCGGCGTGGGCGGTGCGTCCTTCCTCGGTGGCATTCTTTCGTTTATGGCGTCCAAACCCTTGGCCTCGGCGAACGAGGTGATTTTGTGATTCGGCGAGAAGCCTTGGAGAGCTGGACGGCCGGAGGAAAGAACGAACGTTAGAACGGCGGGATTATATAGAGAGTCGCTCGACTCGAAGATTCAATTTTCTCGCGATTATCCGGTTATACGTTATACCATCGTCGGATATTGCTAGACGTGAACAATGATGATCCGAGTATCCAGAATTCTACATTCTGAATGCGCCGCATTTTGCGAGAGATGATCAAGGATATGGAAGAATATTCGGCGGCGACATTAAAATATATATATATATATATATGTAATTATACTGAAAAATTAGACTGAAATATTCACGTGACACTTGTATATTTGATATGAATTTAAACGTCGTATTCTCCACCTGACAAGTTCTTACCATTTTTCAGAGAGGTCTTGCCGCCAGAAAGCGCACCAAGAGGTAAAGCTCCAGTCGGCGTCAAGCCCTTCAACTGCAGCACACTCTCGCTTTCCTCTCTGTAAAAGAAAAATTACAAATCCGTTAAAACAAACCGAGGCGCTGCTTATAAGTCACTTTCCTCGTGATGTACGGTTCTAGTATTATTATTTATACTATTATCAACATATGAAAGATCTATCTATATATTGGGATCATGTCTTCTTGCAGATACGTTCAAGTCACTGACCTCAGGACGGAGAAGACACGCGCCATTTTTCCGATGGCTCTGATCTTGTTTCTGATGACTTCCTTACGTAGATTAGCTGCTGCACCTATAAATACGAGAGACACATTTTATGGCATTTGCATGATGACAGCGGGTTATTAGCGTCTACATCATCCAATGACGATCGACGTGGCGAAAGCGATCAGCGACCCAACGTGAAGGTAACAATTCATTAATCGAGACGATTAAATAATTATGATTCAATAATTTACAATGTAAGTCTTTCGACTCAATACTCTGCACATCATTTAAAAGTAGAGATAAATCGACAGAGAATCACTCGAATCTTTTCCAATTCTACGTTTACGCTGTGTTGCACACATCACGTTAAAGAGATACCTTCGCGGTAGCCAATTGAAGGAGGCATTGACAGTCGCCGCAACGGCGAGGGAGGAAATTAAAACATTAGCTCGCGGCATTTTATCCAGGAAGCTTAATGAGATCTCGCCACGTCGTCGTCGTCATCGATTTGCCTCGCGTTCGCCGTCGCGCTCGCAAATCACTTGCGGCGATTCCCGGCGTCGTACACGTTAAGTGCTACGTTTTACTCATACCACAGACAGCTTACCGGGCAGAATATTACGTTATTAATAATCACTCGTTACTCTGATCGGGCCACGCCAAAACAACAATGCCAAACTACGGGCAAGAGAGCTCCGTGCACGTCTCTCTCACGGGCAGAGAGACGGGGGTATAAAAAGCAGCCGCGTAATCGGAGATATTCGCGCGCGATTCAGCGCATTCGCGAAGCGCATCCGCACGTCATTGCAAAGCAACCTCGTCGATTCGTCGTCAACTCGAGGAGGAATCGAGAGCAGCAAGAACGAGCGCGGAGGCGCGCATGCAGACGTGCGTTGAAGAAGCTGCGTAAACGTGCGTTGCTGCGCAAATCCGTAAATCGGAAAGAGGAACACAGCACGCCGTGCGTCTGTGTCTACCGCAGGCGCATGTACCAAGATAATACATGTATGTATATATAAATGCAAGAGAGAAAAGTAGGCGCATGCACATGCACTAGATAAGCGCGAAACGTACGCACCGTCACGTCACTACAACCTCTTATCGTTATCACTTCCTCTTGGCGATCGCCTGCTACTTCGAGGCTCGAGAGCTCGTCGGAATGCGAGAGAGTCGCGACACGAGGTCCCGATTAACTTATCATATCGAGTCGACGCTGAAGCGTCGCCGGCTCATAGGGGCGGAATTCCCGAGGGAGATCCGTGCGAGGAAGCTCGGCCTCTTGGACTCTTTCGCATCCGTTGAATTTTATCCGCTTGCTCGTTAATCGACAACGGCAACGGCCGAGCCCGCTGCTCGATCGATTGTACACGGTACCTTTTAATGAGGAACGAGGAGGGAGACCCGTTCGTTCGTAGCGCCGCTAAAATCATCTTAGCGAGAAGTGCAGAAGAGGCAGATTTGCGTTTTCTACTTTGCGTCGGAGCGCTAGGGTGGCATATTTATTACTCCTGTTCGCGCAAAGGGGGTGGAAAAAGAATAATAAAAAAAGAATATGAAATATAAAGAAACAAGTTCAATGGGTGCTCCCATGGCTCGCAGCGTTCAGAGGCGGAAGCAGCCTCCTGTGCACCGCCCTGACAGGAGATCTGCGTGTGTCCTCCTCGGCGCGTTAATCGCGCGCGATTTTATCCGTCCTTCGCTCGCCCGTCCGCGAATTCTATCACGAATTCTATCGCGCGGTGTCCGTGTCGGAAAACCTCGCCCAATTTCCGGTTAAATCGAACGGCAGCAGCGAGGAGCAGCCCCCCGTGCTAGAAATATCGACATCGTTTCTCGTGGTCGGCGAAACGCGTCGAAGTATCGTTTCCGCTGCGTGGTTTCGTCACAATTTCCTAATGATTTACGGCCCGGATCTGCGGTCCCTTAGGCCGCTGTCGCGCGATAACGTATCACGCGATTTGTCAGCCCCGCGTGCCTCACGGGGATAAAATGCGGCATTTTCATCTTCTCCGTCGCTCGCGGAATCTTTTGACCGTGCGAGCGATATTTGTTTTCGGGAATAAAACACACGCATAAAGAAAGAAAGAAAAAGAGAGATAAAGCGAGTGACAAACTCCTGTCACGAGAAGACAGATTATTAAATTAAGATTACGAGAGGTCTTCCCGTGCTTTGCCGCTGTTGCCGATGGATTAATCGGCGAGATTCTTGAAATAGCCACAGGTATTCCGAATATCGCCGGGATTGCATAACACGGGTCGATTAACTGACACTCGTTATAATCAGCTGAAATCACTACTCGATTAAACGCGGACGAGTTTCCCCGTTAATCGGGAATTATTCGACGTATCGCGCGCGATCTTTAACCGGGCACGATCAAGTGTCTCCATCATCTGCATGAAATTTCGCGGTTACCATCAAGATTTCCATTCGGTCACGACGTTACGCCGCGAATCGAGGCGCAATCGAGCTCAGACCGGGTTTATCCGTAATTTTCGCCCGTAAGGAGATTACGCCCGCGAGTTTGTTACCGAAACGGGTACGCTGCTGTCGTTATTACATGTATACACGAGGGGATGCGAGCGTGGGTATTAGTCGCGGATCACGAGGAAAATGTGGACATCGTTACGATCAGCGAAACGACTTGTACATTGTACACGTGCCGCAAGCGAAATCGTCGAAAATGCCTGCTTCTGTCGCACGGGGGATCGATAAAATCGAGCATGTCAAACATCAGGCGTGTTCGGGCCTTCGAGCGAACAGCGCGATTCCGCTCGCGTAATTCCTCCCTCTCGCGCGCGCACGTCGGTAATTTGGGATTTCGAAAACCATCCCCGCGACGACGCATTTCTGGGAGACTTGCGTGAAAAAAAAAGAGAAAAAAAGAGAGACAGACGATTCGCGAGAGGAGAACGCGGGAGGGATTCTCGCTGCTGTTCGATCGAGGAACCGCGTTTGAACGGTCCTAAGAAATTAACGTCCTGCGCTTATGAACGAGAGGATGCCACACATACAACGATGTATACGTCAACTACAAACTTGTACAACAGATCAAGCCTTTTTGCTGTCTATACACTTATGCGTCAGCGCACGATCACGCACACGTAACTTGTCGCAACGGCGTAATTCAATAATCGGATCGGGACCGCAAATGATACAGATTACACACAGTCACGTGCGATTAATGTAACATGCTAAATCGCCGGCGGGTTTCGCAAAAAACCGGACAGATTCCGCTACATTCTCGATAAAATAATACGCGTAAAAGACAGAGGAAGCGCGAAAGAGAGAAATCATATTGTAAGTACGGTATTACAGCGACGATATTATGCCAACTTTAATAACGCGTTCTGGCCTGGCAGCCTGGCTCGAAATATTCAAATGTGCACCGACGATGAGTCGTTTGAGAAATTCTTGCGGATTTTGTTCCTCATTGTACAAATAAATACTCTCGTTATCGAATGATATAATATAATACCGGCATATACGTATGATAACGCCAAAGTCTCTGCGCGCACAGTTAATCGTTAAGCGGCGATTCTAAAACGGCGGATTGTAATGATCCGCGTGTAATGATGAGCTCGTAACGTAACGCGATCCGCGCTATTTTCGAACGCGCGACCACGCCGTTGCGACAGTTGTCTACCGAGCTAACATTTATCAGAACGCAGTCAGTCGAGTCTGGCACCGAGTTTTCAGCATGCGGAGGCCCGTCGTTATACACATTCGAGATCATCATCTCTCGTCCGATTTTCCTATCGACGTACGTTTCCCGTAATCACGCGAATCGCGACGCAACCGTGCTCGTGCACGTACGAAAAGCATACTCGTTTTTTTTCGTTTTTCGAAGTTGTAACGATCAATCTCGGGTAAATTAATCGGCGCTAATTTGCACTCCCAACGCGCGTAAACGTCATCACGTTTCTCATTGATATTAAAATAAATTCGGTCGACTTTCGGCTCGGTACGATTCGTCTTTCCGTTTCACGTGGAATCTGTGCTGAAGACGTTAGCGCACGGCTACTGATGCTCTATCGGGCTTCCCGAAAGCGGGTTTTCAAGCAGTGTCTTCGAATCAATTTGCGAAACTGGAGAAGCTCGTCGTTTCTCGTTCCTCGATCATGATTTTTCCTCGCCGCGACGAGTAATCGTTATCTCACCGTGTTCTGGTTTCGGTCGCCTTTGCAATATCGCGACACAAATAATCGTTATCTCATCGTATCGCCGATGTCCATCGGCCAGACGAAATCAGATAAAGCACGGAGTCCAAGTTGGCTCGAAATACCAAACGATCATCTGAATGCAGGTCGGACGTGTCGCTCTCGACGGGCCTTCGAATATTGGTTCGGTCATAGGCGCCGCCGCGTGAAAACGACGAACGCGACGCTCTTTCGTCCTCTTACGAAGGATGCGACGCCTATGCCTCGCCACGTAGACCGTTCATCAAGAACACGAAGAATCGTGGATCCAATGGCGAACATATTCAACCCTCGACCACCAACCCGCGCTGGAATCCAATCTAACTCCAACAAACAAAGTTTGCCAAAGTATCGGGACTCCCGATCAACCCCGGCGTATCGAGCCACGATTTTAATACACATGCAGTTCATGCTTTCCCCCATCTAGCTAGCTAGAGCAAGAGAGTCGCTTGGCGACTCTCCGCAGTTGCCGCAGCGTCCATTCCCTTTGAGCAAACCTTGGGCGCAGCGGCCGAGGGTTGGACAACGACAATGTGAGCAACGCGAGCAGCGCGACTAATCGGGAAACCATTGGGTGCTAGAGACATATTCCTATTTGTATACTCTGCGTTCGAACATCGTGAATAACTGCAACCAGGAGGAAACTGAACGCCGTTGCACCGATCAATCCGCGAGCGAGCGGACTCTCGTCAATCCTCGCGAAACCCGACCGGCCTCCCCGAGCTTCTCGATTTCACCGAAGCTCGGGGGAGGCTGTGCCGCGTGGCCGTTAACGAGGTTTATATCGCTCGTTAATGCGGATCGACGTTAATTCTCGCCCGGATGCTGGCGCGGGACTCGTCTTACACCCCGTAATTATCGAGTCTCTCGTTAAAGGGAAGCGGATCGTTTCGAGCGGAAACGCCCGCTGCAGCGTTTAAGTATCCTTGCGCGTACCTTTACGGAGGGAAAACGGCGTTGAGTCCTCGCGGTTTCGTCATTCACGGGTCGACAGATAGAGGTAGAGATAGAGACAGAGATAGAGAAAGAGAGAGAGAGAGTTAGATAGAGCAGAGAGGAGATAGAGATAGAAAGAGAGTAGTGTAGGTCTTACTCGCACTTTCAACAGAAAACAACTCACCGTACGCGATCGTAGGTGGGGTCGTATTCGGACCGGACCGTCGGGTTACCATCGGATTACCACCATGGCAGCCATGGTGCGCCCATGGTTGTTCGGTTGGTTTACCGATGGTTGAGCGTAGTGGACGTAAGTAAAAGGACAGAAGTAACCAACAATGTGAGAGCAGCGTCAAATGCGGCCGAAGAGAAGAGATATAGAGTGAGTGGCAGAGAATTTTTTATGGTGGACACAGCCCGTGTAGGAGGATGTGTCGTATTTTGTTTTTTGGTCGTTTAGTTGATTGGTGTCGATGGTGGTGGTGGTGGTAGTGGTGATGGCGGTGGTTGTAGTGATGGTGACAGTAACAGTGATAGTGGTGGTGATGGTGATGGCGAAGAAGGTGGTTGTAGAGTACGGCGCAAGGGAAACAACACATAGAACAGACAAGAAAAGACAAGTGTGCACAGCGTAAGTGGCATTCAATCAAGCGTGTGCGTCGGACGATCTCTATTGTCGTTTTATGGTCGTTTCTTTCTTCCTTCTTCGATTTGAACAGCCGAGTAACGGCCGACTCACAGTAGCGGATTACCGGCTGAACTCGTTTTCTCAAAAACCCGATTGATTAATCAACAATTGTTGCGAATGGCAATGCTTGGCGCGTTTCCGCTGAAATATTTGTTTCATTCTGAACGTTTCGTGAAATATTTCGCTCTTCGAGTGGCAGCTTAATCCGCTACTGGATCCCCTAAAAATCGGCAAAGTCGCTCGATGTACGTAGCAAAAGTATTAAAGCGACGCGTGTCGCGAGAGAAACGGTGATGCGATTCTACGCAAGTGTAATATTTGCTCCGACACGCGCGTTTCCGTGCGTAATTATGAACCAAGTTTCCGAAAATCGCGGGGAAGGACTCTGGCTCGTGTCATGTTTTTAACCGACGAGAGAAAATTTTTTCCGGGGAAGCGCGTTAATAATATAACTACCATTATAACTGAATACGAGAAATGGAAAATGCTCCGTATTAAAATTCATCGCGTTGAAGCGGCAGCTCGCCCGCCCGTGGAATACACAGCATTTTACAAAACAGGCACGAATTAATGAAATATGCAAAAATCATCTGCACGAGGGCGACTTTGTCGATACTGACATTCCCGTAAACGTAACCCGTAAATGAGTACGAACGGCTCGCAATTTCGCCGTGAGTACTGTAAATACATAGAGAATAGTCGATCAGTGTGAGGGAGATGGTCTCTGCGTCGAAATTGCTAGACTCGGGCGAGCGTACAGCTTGAAGATGACAAATCGATTCCTTAGATAGATTAATATACAATTTTGCAATGCACGTCCAAATAATAAGCAGCTTTATTCATGAGAAGATATTTCATTTTGAGAATATCTCAAGTGTCACGCGTATCATCAAGCTACTTGCAACCGAGTAGAATTACTCAAACTGAACATCATTTATAACTCACGGAGTACGGTCGCCTTCAGCAAAACTCGACCATGTCAAAGATTACTTCGTTTCAAGTTGGAAAATCGATTCTGAACATTCGAGGAGCACGTGAGTGCTAGATCACATTCTAAATTCTACCCCGAAGAGACAAGAAATGTCTGAAAATGATCGTTCGTTCGCCACCCGAGATTCTGATGGCGCCGAGAAAATCAAGAGGAATCGAGATACACGTAGAGAAAGAGAGAAAGAATGAAAGTAATCTCGGACACACAATGCAGCACAGTTATATGTATATAGGTATATAAAAAATTATGAAATTATTATTGCGCGTGGCGCAATGCCACTATAGAGGTTTCCTGGAGCAACTGTTTCAAAGAAAAACAAGTCGATTAATAAACTTTCACAGGATCGCCCGAGGATGCTGCCAGCCACCGTCGAACGTGGTACCACATTCATTATTGCATTTATTATATTGTATAATCGATTGGCGGACTGGCAAGTGCGACCCTCTCGCGATCCGCGCAGGTATTAGATACTAGTTCGCTTGGTTATCGCTAGTAGACTAAGTATATACTAGCATGCGCAAAAAAAGACTGGTAATTCAGAAATATATTTCGGCGGCTGGCGGAAACCGAATTAAACAAAGGATACACATAATCAACGTAATTCAAAGGGGTAACTTAAGCATAAAGACGATAATAAACGAGCAGATCGAAGGATAGAAAGACAGAGGAAAAAAAATCGAAAGAAACAGAGTGAAAGAGAATGATGGCGATAGAATTGGAGTGTGTAAAAAGGATGAGAAAGAGAGAAGGTTAGAGAGAATATAATAAATGTACGTAGGAAAAAGAGAGAGAGAGAGAGAAAAATTAATGCGTCGTATGTCAGCCAACGAAGTGACTTTTTCGTGAAGTGGAAAAGTGTGTCCGGCAGCTTTGAACACCCGAGATGGTGCGTCGTGCATTGGCGTGAACGCGCAGCACGTCTCTTGATATTTTTCTTGAGGTCGTGTTCGTGTTGAGAGAGCATTGGGTGGCGAGGAAAGGACGAGAAAAGCAGACTAAAACGACGACGACGACGACGACCATATCGCAAGGCGCAACTATCACGAGATAAAGACAGGCCGGGAGAAATATTGCGGTTGAATAGCTTGCTTATTAAAGACTTTTCGATGGAAGATAAAAATAAAATAACGTACAGAGGGGAGAGGTTTTCTCACTTCTATCGAAACGCGCGACACGTGATGAGAATACCGGACAATTAAAGAGAAGGATTCGAAATTCCAATTAAAACTCTGAAGACATAACGCGATTTTATCGTCGTTAAAATTAACATCAACTCACGCGCACACACGTGTTCTAGACCATTACATTAACTTTTTCAATCACAGAGAAAAAACAGTGAAAAATTTTAATTTAAATTCTAAATTCTCTGGAAAAACGTATATAACTAGTGCAAATGAGGTGAAATTCAGACAAACGAGACATCATCTTTTAACAAAAAAAAAAACATCTGTCAAGCTAAGCGTACCAGATGCACTTTGGAATTTTACTTAACAGTTTCATGGATCGATTACATATTAACAATTAATTCAACGAGTTTGAGCGATTTGTTTCATCAGATTCATCAGATTTCGAGCGCAACGAAATTTCAGAGACTGTTCGCGGTAACGAGGTGAAAGGTCGCGAGATTACCCTGCGCGAAAAACCGAAGAGAGAGGGGAGGGAAAGAATATGTATAAGAAAACGGAAATGTGCGCGCTCCTTCATCTGAAAAGGTGAAAAATGGTCTCGTGCGGAAATTCGTAGTGCTTTCCTTTTTGTGTTCTGCGACCAAAGTCGTTACAGCCGAACGTCGCTTCTTTCTTCTGGAGGGTATCCCGAAGCTTCCCGGAGGGATATCCGACATCGAGAAACGTAACGGATACCCCGACAATGGGACACGTCTGCACAACAAACCGTTGTCCGTGTTGCGTAAACCCGTCCGCGCAAATCCGCGACGAGTAACGTCGCGTAGCTCGCTGCGCTCAATGCAGTTGTCGAATAGTGGCTTTCCGTCGTTCGGAAAAGCCGATTGGTCGTCCCTTTTCGATTCTTGCTCTTCGACTCCCAAGAAAATAAACATTCGCGATGCAGTGGCTGTCGCGAAAATCCTCGAACTCGATCAATCGAGCGGAATCTACAGCAGCGAAATCGGATTCACCATTGAGCGCTCGTCCGATTCCACATCCGCTGGATCTGCATCCGCGACAATAATATCCTTAATTCTGACCGCTGGCGGGGGTGAAAGAGACTGGGAGCACGAAATTGCAATTTTCCTCGCGATTTGCGAGCTGTGATTACGTCCACGTGCGCATTCCGCGTTTCCGGCAGCCTTACAGCCAGCAGCATAGGGATGAACGACTGACTCGAAGCAGGGTGTACAAGAGAAGAGAGAGGGTGAGATGCCGATGGAACCGCGCTCACGAAAGCAGGGCCGGCTGGTTGATCGATGCTCCGTGGCCTTCCCTCGTTATCTCACGGAACTCGGTGCGTTCTATCGATCGGGCATACGTTCCCGGGCGGTTCCGGAGCTACCGAAAGCCTCTTTCGCTGCGGATTTCGCTGGAGGAGCGTCGCAGAAGAGGGACACGCGAAGAACGACGCGGGCATCCGGCACATCCGGTCTGCTTTGCCAGCGGGCGCAGATCTTCCAACTACACCTGGAAATTACTTGCTAGAGAGAATCTAGCCTCTCTCTCCTGTCAGTTAATTAAATACGACTTTCGACAGCAACGTGCGCGCGCGAGACCTGAACGCAGAAACATTAACTTTTCCCCGATACGATTCCCCCGCGATCAGTTTACGAGTCGAAGAGCTTCGGAAGCCTTCGTGCTGATGGAGAGCTTTCTAAGAAGGTCGTCTTTCATGTCTCTCGATACGATGATCATTAGGTACTCCAGTTCATTAATCTTGGAGAAAACACGAAGACCGAAAGAGTTATCACAAGCAGTTTCGCCTTGCATTTCCTATGTCAGACTTTATGCTTCTAGTAATTTTTATCATTTTTTCGTCACTCTCATACGAGAAATATTCTTTTAATTTCATTGTATTTCAGTGAACTTTATTACCCAAAAAAGGGAGGAAGCAAAGAAGACTTATATTATCTCTCCAGCTATCTACGAGACACACAAACCGGCGTGCTTCTCGCAACGAACAGCTTCAAGAGAAGAACGACGGATCAAGCTCGGATTATGCAACATACGAATGTCACCTTAAAATACCACTGGATATTAATAGGAGCAGATTCGAATAACGTTCTATGTATACTGAGAACAACATCATACGGATAACGCGTTCGGAGTGGGCGTTTCCAGTGAAACGCGCGATCGATGGGGCCGAGATCACAGAGGTGGATCGCTCTCGGCGATGTCGGTCCAGCAAGGAGGAATCTCGTGGACGTATCGAACGAGGTCCGGGCACAGCCGGTCGCGCTCGTAAAACCGGAAGCGTTGTTAGTCGAACGTTCTCAGCGTTCTCTCGCTGGACGTTGTTAACAGAACTGGCAAGCGCGCGCACACACGCAACACACACACGCGCACACAAGAGCAAGATATCTCACGCTGCATCGTAAAGCGCGCAAATAAACCGAACTCAAGTCAAACGAGCGAAACTCAAACGAAGTGGGGGTTGTTTTGGGTGCTGCTCTGGGGTAGAAGGGAGGAAGAGGGGATGGAGAGGAAGGGAGGAAGCGGTTTCGAAGTCGTAAAACCGTGTCGCGAACGCCATAACGAATGCAATGCGGAAATTCGTCGCTGGATCCCAGAACGGGGAGAGAAAAAGAGAAAGCTAGAGAGAAAGAGAGAGAGAAAGCGCGAGAGCGAGGGTGCCGGGAGGGTTGAGGGTAGAAACAGACGGGAGACAGAGAGAAAGAGACAGAAATAGAGTGCGAGAGAGAGACAGAGAGGAGAGTGAACGGTCGAATGGGATGTGCATAGTCACTGAACTTTCCCGACTAATCCGGCGAGCTTTATGAAGGCCCCTCTTCTCGAGGCGAGCATATAAATTCACGTGGATCTGCCCGTTACTGGAGACGTCGGAACGATCCCACGACGGCCCTCCATGTAGAAGCATGATCGTATTTTCCGTTGTGTGCACATTTGCGTGGCATTATTTCGGATTGGGGTATGCGCGCGCTGGTACACGCCGAGGGAGGCGAGCCAACCCTCAGACTTGGAGAAGTCATCGCGCGTCTCCTGCGGTATCCTTCGCTTCCTGGACGTATCCGCTTCTTCGTTAAATTACCAACGATACCCCTCGAGTCCGGCGACTCTCCGTTGAGGGATGTTCGGTGTCATGTACACGAATCATTGAACAACGTTGGCGTGTTCGATCGTCAACGAAAAGCGCAAGAAAGGCAGGAGAAGCTTAACGGAGACGACGAAATGAAGAGAGGAAAAGAGGATGAGAGAGAGAAAAAAAGAAAGAGAGAGCATAAGAGAGAGAGAGAGAGAGAGAGAGAGAGAGATTGGGCGAATAAGAGAGGGCGGGAGGAGGGGGCAGTGAGATCATCATATTAATTCAGCGTGTGCGTAGACAACGAAGAGTATACATGGTACGAAGGCGGCAATGTGTAACGCAACAAATCGGTGTGAAACGGAAAGGGAACGGAAGGCAAGTGAAAAACGGCGAGAGTTAACGGTGTGTTCGCTGGCGATTGATGGACAATTATGTAATGTTAGCTCAATCCAAAGTCCGAGAACGGTTATACAGCACGATTAAAGGAAGTAGAAGATGATGACGAAGATAGAAGAAAAGAAATTATGCAAGTATACAGACAGACAGTTATACAGGAACGAAGAGAGAAATCAACTCAACAAACGGAAATAAACACCTCGCGTGGGATCCGTTCGTCGTCGACGTCGTTCTACTGGTATGATCGTGTCCGTACTTTCGGCAGCTTTAATTCGTACATTTTCTTCATCGGTGAACGTTTAATCCAGCTAAGAGCACTTGCCATACGAACAATGGAGAGAAAATGCAGATAGGGCTTTCACCCGCTCTCATGCGGGTGGGATCGAAATTATTGCCGTTGGATTAAACTTATTCGTTATAACGGGTATCGATCACGGTGTATAGACGGTACACGGACGGCAATTTGAGAGTTGCGTAGCGGAAAGCTAATTGGACCGATATTAACTCCAGATGAAAAGCAAATCGAAGTTGATAAGATTATCATTATTGCGCCAATTATGATATTACACGGAACTGCATTGTATTTCCGTGCTCATCAGTGACGTGTAGCAAAAAGCACACATAAAAAGCTGCGTCTACGTAATATTAACGTGTACGAACCAGCAGAACGCGTCACGGAGCGCATCCGCGCGATGAAAAAAGAAGGAACGAAAAGAGAACGAAAAGAAAAGAGAAAACCGAAACGCAAGACAGAACACTGGCAGAACTAAAGAGAGTAGAGTTAAAGATATATATCACAAATATATCTTAATACAAAAGACAAAAAAAAACCGTCAAGAAAAATCTCGTCGGGTTACTCTTGGCACGCACGAAAAAGAAAAAATCTTGGCTCTTCAAGAGAGAGAGTGAGAGAGAAAGAGAGAGAAAGAGAGTAAGTCGTCGGCTCTCACGGGGACTTACCATTCTTTTTTTGGACAACGACTTTGGCTGCGACTTTACGGGGGTTGCGGTATGCCGAACGATCGGAGTTTTGAGTGGTAGTAGTAGAAGTAGTAGTAGAAGTAGTAGAGGTAGTAGTAGCATAGTGTCGTGCCGAGATAGGAGGAGTCCAAGGCCAGTGTGATTGATACAAATATAATAAAGAAGGAGTACGATAAAAGACAGTCAGTGCAACTTCGAAGAGGGGGCGGGCGGGCGGGCAGGGTCGTAGGGGCAGTGGCGGCGAGAGGGTTGGTTGGGCAGGGACCAAGGGTTCGAGGTGTGTTGGTGGCGCGTATATATCTCTCACGATAATTCAAGGAGACGAAACCAGAGAGGTAGGTGGATAAGGAAGAGAGAAAAAGAGAGAAAGAGAGAGAAAGAAAAACAGAGAGAGAGAGAGAGAGAGAGAGTGAGAAAGAAGGAGCGAAGGGAGGAGAAAGGCAAGGGTCGAGAGTGTCTTATTGATCGAAACACCGGGTCTCTGCTTGAACTCTTTTCTTTCCTTTTTTCCTTTTTTTTCTTCGATCAAAGCAACCTAGCCGCAACAACCGGACGAGGGACGTTCTCGCGAGCGCGTTCTCCACGAGACGGTTTCGAGGGTGAATCGGACGGGGTTGGGAAGTAGAGAAGGGGTGAACCGGGAAGGCGGCTCGTCTTTCTTTCGGGGGCTTGACCGGTGGATGGAGGTACTCCTGGACCCCGTGACCATCCGCTTGAGCGGAATGAATATCCGCGGAGATGTGCATATCGATCTGACCTGTCGACGTGTCGCGGATCGCACCAACGAATTAGCGTTTTAGCGTGTCCATACTTCTTCGAGCACGCGTGTACAACGAATCGAATAGATATAAAATTCCATAGTCCACGCCGCAATCAGATATCTTGGATAACTCGACCGATATACGATCCATTCGGAGCATGACGGACGGGTTGAGAGGAAAATAATTTTTGCGGTCGTCACGCGGTCACCATCACGAAGCTCCATCCGCCGGTACCCGGAAGTGGTCTTGATCCCATTTTTAGCTTTCCATATGTCAACAGAGTGAATTATTACACACGATAGTTTTATCCCGGCGACAAGGGGGGAAAGAGAACTATACATACACATGTGAGAAAAATGTACGAGAAAGAAAAAGAAATAGTAAAAAAATAGGCCAGCGCAGGGGCGGGATGGACATGACACGTGAAAGAAATTGAAACTGACTATGGAACTCGGACAGTAGAGTTCGATCGGAGTGAACGGTGTGGACAAATGAGATCGATCTAGAGATATTCTCGAGGTAACATCGAGAAAATATTATTAATTAAGACGAGGCCGGGTGATAATCTGGCGTCATCTTAATCTCAACCCGATCGATGCGATGCATGCGTGAATCAAGAATGCGTAATGCGCAAGATGGCAAACGGTGGACGGTGTCTTTTCTTGACTATTAGTTACAAAACATCAACGTGAGCATCTTTAACGAGGAGTATCTTGAGCGTCTCGTAGAGAGCCCGAGACCTTCGCGGAACATAATAAATATACGTGCTTTTTTTGAGAAACAGGCAAGGAGTTCGTGCCATCTTGAACAAATGTATGGAGACGGGGTGAGAGAATGCTATGAATAAAATGATGCAGAAAATCAAAATCTACCAAGTGAAGATGTAAAAACGCAGGCTATGTGCCGTCGAGACACGTCGAATATGTATTACACATATGCATGTACATACATGATCGGGGAGTGAAAAAGAGTGCCAAAAAGAGCAGATACGGAGAAAGAGTGAGAAAGAGAGAGAGAGAGAGAGAGATATGTAAGAAAAAAATAATGATACCTCGTATTCTGATGCGAGAAATCGCAAGTACCGTGAAACCGGATGATTACAGATAAAGAGAAAGAAACATGAAGAAAGAAAGAAAGGAACATACAGAAAAATGGCAAATGTACATAAATTATACAAATATGTACAAACACGTGTGTAGATATACACACGTATGTAGAGAACGGAAGATAAAGAAGAAAAAAGAAATCTTAGACGTACGTACGTTCTTCTCCCGCGAAAGATGAAACACGAGGCCGCGGCAAAAAATCGTATATATGATACATATAATAAAGAAGAAAATAAATATAAAAATGGAGAAAGAGAAAGATACAGAAAGAGAGAAAGAGAGAGAAAGAGAGGAAGAGAAACTCAACATCGAGAAACTACTATGAAATCGCTAAAAATTAATGATAATCAATGAAGCTCTTAATTGTGTGACGTCTAGAAGAATCGAGCGGCGTTTCTTACCATCTGTCCGTGCAGCGAGTGAAAATGCAAACAGAAAGAGAGAATTCAAGATTTGTCTCTGGAAGTTTCAAGAACGATAGAATCGTGGGGGCGGAGGGCGAGGGGAACGGGGGAAAGTGATAGAATATTTTGCAGATCGGCTACTTTTCTGCGGCGTGGCGTATACTTGGGGGAAATCGCGGAAGTCGGGATGGCATTTCCTGCTTTCTTTCAGCTTCCGCTCGATAATGATAGATTTCAACGAGAGAGGTACGCGAGCGTCGGCGGAATCGATGTGTGATTCGAAAGAGGGAAAATATGTGTACGGAAAATACATGGAACACGTAGAAAATTCACATTTGTGCTGTCGTTGTTTCCGATTGAAGAGTGAATTGCGACTGGACCCCGAGATCGTGCACGTGCGCGAACGTTTTTTTTTTCACGCGCAACGCGAATGCAAAACTCGTTGGAGCTTTTTCGGTCACGTCGTAAACTTAAACGAAATTGCAATTAAAAATGGTCAAGTGAAAAATCAAAAGCGCATTCGGCACGAATGCGACCGATTTCGATTAACCGCGGGAGGATGATAGGCGCGCGCGGTTCCCCGCGAAATTCACCGTTAGCCAGCAGCCAATCCGCCGCGCACGTGCACGATCGATCTTCCTTTTCAAAGGAGAATGCAACGATTCACAAAACGGATCCCTCGAGTGGATCCCGATTCATTTTTCATCGTTAAATCGTCTCTCCGACTCTTTTCTGTCGTTCGGCACGCGGCAGGACATGAGGGATGAATCCGCGCATTCTCCCGGTGCACGAAAGTGACGTGGCCGCTCTTAGATCGTATGTCGGAGCTTGTAAAGATTTCAGATATTGGCGAGATCTTGTCCCATCTTATCGCGCTCGCCTTATCCGGCTGTCCTCGTAGTGACGGATCAAGTTGAAATGTGTCTCATTCTTCGCCGTTATTAGAGTGCAACTCGGAACTGTCATGAATTGCCGAGGATCAGAGCTTGAGGAGTCTCGTACGCTTCAGCAAGAATTACAGCCCGCTTTTGCAATCGTTTCGGCGGTTACTCGGTCACGCGGCTTTGAACGAAATAAATCATTTTCTTATTTCTTCAAAATGGCTGTGATGAGAGAGAAAAAAGCATTTTCGTCGCGCGTTCAACGTTAAACGCTTCAGTCAAACACGATGATGCGATTCTCGTTTCTCGTATCTCCAACGTAACTCCAACGTGGCTCTCATTATTAGAGAAGTAAAACGCAGAATCAGACACGTTAAGAAAAAATCACGGAGCAAACGAACGAGATGGAAAAAAGAATTCCAGGCTCTGATCGCGACATAAGAGCGACCAGTCAGAGTGCCGATTTCGTTTAAGATGTCTGCAAAATAATGGTGTACGAATTAAGGTGGACAGAATGTGGGTCAAATGATGGACATTACCTTCCTCGAGCGCGTCATCGCCGTCGCTCATCAGCTCGTCGTCCGAGCAAATGTTCAGCACGTTCACCAACATTTCTGTGACTGAAAGGCAAAGCGAGAAATCACCTATAGAATATAATATAGAACGAAACATTTCTCAATCGACAGTTCTCGTTATAGAATCAGCAGCTCGTTCGTCTTGAAATTTTCACGCAAGATCGATAGTTCTTCTCGCGTCCAAACAACATTACTGCATTTAACATATGAATTATTACGATGCCTTTTATATTGACTTTATATCAATTTATATTAATACTTCCAGACATTTCAGCTATTTTCTCAATATTCCTTACGATGAATTAGGGCGCGTCCAAAAAATTAACTACATTTAACAGATGAATTATTATGATGCATTTTATATTGACTTTATATTAATTTATATTAATACTTCCAGACATTTTAGCTATTTTCTCAATATTCCTTCCGACGAATTAGGGCGCGTGGTCATTAATCAGAACTCATTGTAAAGAAGATACATTGCTCGGGACCATCATAATCTTTCAGAGAAGCGAGATGGGCTTTGTCGGTCTCTCACGACTTACCCTTTTCGCCGACGAACGGCAGGGACCATGTGAAAACGTCCATGAAATTGGGCAGCCAGTACGGGTGCGGCGAGCAATTGAACTGCCTGATGTTCATCACGTTGTTCTCGTACTTCAAAACCGCCGCCTGTGGGCACGAGGATCGAAAAGGTTTACGATCGCGCATCAGCGATTGCCAAGCCGCATGTCGGACAATACAGCGCATTGATCGCCGATATTCACATCGACGTTGTCTAATTAATGTCCAAGTAATCACGCGACAACGGCGTGATTCACGTGGATGGACAATGGGCACTTACCTTGTTGTTGTACACGTCGAGATAGTTGGGCGCGCTGAAGATGGTGATAAGCGATGGGAAGCCCGTCGTCTGAGACTTTCGATACATACGATATCCGGCGTCTTGAGCCTCGTGTGCCCTTATGATGCTGAGCAAATTGTTGTTCTGCAGAAAGTCGCAGCACGCCGCGTAACTGCAAGCAAATGTGATCGGCCGCTTGAAATTCGGAAATTCGCGACGGCTGATAATTACTGCGAGATAATTACTACGAAAGATTTTTCTAGTATAAAGATGGCATTTATCTCCGTCTATATTATTGAATTTATTTGGCATTCGTCACGTAAACGTGTGCGTTTAGCATTTCCTACGTTTCAGCACGGATTAATGAGTCGCACGAAAATTGTCACGCTTATGTAAAGGGCTCAGCCTCAAAGTTTTAATCCGACAGAACGCTGCTATTTCGTTAATTCTGCGGCAAATTTTTTATGAAATATACAAGTTTCACACAAATCTATAGAGCGATTTTTGAAATGGGAGAATTTGTTCGGGAGAAACGTGCGCACTTCCAAATCGCTCTGGATTGCATCTCGGACCACGTTATGGTGCGCACTCCGTTTGGCACTCGTATCGAAAACAATTGGTCACGGCCGGCAGACAATCAATCCCAATTTGTCGAGAACGCGAGAAACGACCAGCCAGGAACTTTTGCTAATGCGATTCCGGAAATTTGTACGGCCGTTAGCACGTAGAACGTTCAAGTTTGCTCATTCCGCGTTATTTTTGGACTTCGTTCGAACTTCGCCTGTAAAATTGCAAAGTTTCCCGTTAATGCGAGCTGGATGTCCCAGTCTTTTGTACACTTGTGTGGTTTCGGATAGCGATCCATCGCTGTCAACCGGACACTGAGTGACAGATACCGGGTGCGCGGTTTCGCGTAAACAAATTAAGCCGCCAAAGATGCGGACAAGATGACCCTTTTCGCGCTGGCCATAAACTGACCCGGCCAAGAATCGTGAGAAATGTTTGCGCGGCGCCGCGGCAAGGTCGTTAGCGGCCATTAAGACCCGTTCATAGCGCCGACAGAGATTAATGACGAGGTGAAATCTCTCGAAAACCACCCCCGCGCCACATCGCGGTCTCTTCACCGCCGTTGCCCCTTCCCCCTTCCCGTACCAACCCCCTGGGTCGACGAGTTTCAACTTGGATACGCATACGTCGGCACGGCGATAAGACGATTTGTTAAAATCGCAGAGGTTGTCGCGGCGCGTTTCCTCCCATCGCGATAAAAGGGGGAAAAAATACGCAAAACCAGCTGAGTCATTAGGGGGAAACAATCCGGGGGGAGGGCTTCGGCTTTATGGTACTTTGGGGTGAGTAGCACGAATGGAAATATGGTCAGACGAGCCGCTAGTGATTACGACCGGAGCAGCCCGTACAAGACGCGCACGGACGCGAGGGGTGATTTATGCGTTCGCGTGGAGCTTGATGCGCGTATATACCGTAACCCCCGGCCGAAACACGATAATTCGGGCACCGAAAATGAGAAGTTAGCGGTAGAGACCGACCATGCGCCCGGAGACGTCTTCATAGCGGCTGCTATTATCTCGTCATGACCGCGATCGCTCGTGTCACACGTGTCAGGAAGGAACGACTTGATTGTGCTGGAAGTATGCCGGAACGGAATTCCCGCGACGTAATTCTAGATATTGATTCTATCGGGGAATCATCTCGAGCTGCGCAGGATTGAAACGTCTCTCTTCCCGGAACCCAATTTATTACATCTCGTGGACACGCACGTTACGAACGAGCGCGAGCGACAGTCGACGCTTAACGAATCTCGGTGCTCATTAGTACGGCCATTCGTATAATTAGCGGCTTCGTGGGAGGGGTCCGTGTCGCGTCTGCGGTTGATGCTGTCACGTAACGTGGCCCGTTATTAATTCTCGCGCGGGATGAATCGGACGCACTGGTATCCATAGACCGACGAAAGACGAGACGGTGCGGAGGGTCGAGCGGAAGGGACGCACGTGGGTGGATCTGACGGACGAAGATCCCAGGGAAGCTCGGCGAAGGGATGGACAGCCGAAGTTATCTCGTTTCACGCTGAGTGATCGCGCGAGGGTGAGTCTCCGAGGGTGCTCCCTGTTGCCGCTCGCGCGGTTCGCTCGAGACAAACGGCGAGATAATTAGCCGGTTGGCGGCAAGCGCGGAAGGGCAAAACGAAAACCGAGCGACGACATGTTACACGAGCACATCTCGTATCTCCGCGATGAAAAGCGAAGAAAGAGGAAGGAGACCCGGCCATCGCCGAGTGGATGCGCGATGCTGGCGTTAATGATTGTTTTTCCTCTCTTCTCTACTGCGATGCGGCCATTATCATCGCAGGGACACGTCGCGTTGGTCGTCGATGGCCGACACATACAGTAACGATGACGTGTCTCTTCAGCGGTACCACTGAAACGTTGATCGCGCTGAAGAAAACGTCAAAGTACAGCGCTCACCTGTAAAAGTACGAACAACCCCTGACGCTATTGTGAGAGAAGTGTTCCGCGTTCTTCTCGTTGCCGAAGTCCTCGAGGGGATCCGACCAGAGGAGGTCGCACATCGGTCCGAACGCTGGTGGCTCTTTGAACCTGTCCAACTGAAACAGCAAGTCAACATCGATCGAATTAGCTCAAGGAAATTAACTGCTGGCTCCTTTGAGCTCGCCGATTGTCACCGTTACTTTACCGAACTTACAGTGACCTGATCAGTCAAAGACCGTGAACGATCTCGTATTCAGGAGTCTAGTTGGCCCCGTTACCGTTACGTGATCTTAATTGGTCTCGCCTAATTACGACAATTTTATTCGGTCACGTTGATTCGTGCCCGCATCGAGACGGTTTCGGTTTAATTGACAATCGATTTCTACGGCCGTCGTAATGACATGTTGACATAATATTTAAAAAATATATCAAGGTCTGAATTTAGAATTAGTACTACTTGAATTGCAAGAGTTATACAATTCCCCGACGCGAATAACAAATGCTGATTTTTGCGGACTGATTGTGAGTGACTCGGCTAATCGTCCGCCACGAGCGACATCTCCCCTAGATGACTCAAAACTCAATTATTAGCGGGATAATGTGACAGTGATTTGACAGCGTTGATGTGTATACAGCATGCAATGCAGTGTCGAAGGCGACGATTGTGTAGGTGTGAGTTTACGTGTTATGACAGCACCAAGCAAGGTGACGTAAGCCGGATCGTCTGCAGGATTGCATTAATTAGGCTAGCGGGCTTGACGACACCATGTTCGTCGCGGATTTCTAAGTGTCTATTGGCTGAATACTAAACCGTTTAAGCACTGAAATCCGATATTTGACGTTGCTAAATGACAACAGATCTCATCGCGACAATCCTGCTAGACGCGTATTTTATATAATTTCAATTTTATTCACGAAGTGTGAGAAGAATATCATCCGTTACAGCACGTAAATTTTCCATACAACCAACACTCATTGTCAGTGTAACATCAATCTAGCAAATTGTTGAACAAAAGTCGGAATATACGAAATGTATTATTTTCGACTGCATGGCGCAGAGAGCGGATCGGTGAATTTGTTTCGACGGCGTCAGGAAATGAACACAAGTGGAATATTTTATTTAGAAAAGCGAAATCCATTCTAGTTTGTAGATAGTTTACCCAACGACTTCAATCCAGTTTCCAGTTTACTTTTATAAATAGAGCGCTGGTTTTTTTATTCGTCGATAGTCGTTATCACGATACGTTGAACAGTTTAGTCGCAGTGTAATAAAAACTCATGTCGCATTGCGTGTCACAAAAAGTGATTCAAGTTGTAAACGGCAGAAGGGAGAATCGCTGCTCGATTCCGGGAGCGAGGAGTGGCGAGCAAGCCTTGTCACGCGAAGGTACATTAATTCTACACTTTCAACTTATTTTTTCATGTAACATCATCTTTTCGGTCCACGCACGCTGCCTCGTACGCTTCGTCTCGATTTTTCATTCGCCGATCGATTATTTATTCAGAGGACACAAACCGGGCGCAGGCAGACAGAAAGTCACTCCCGAGTCATGAAGCATTCACAAAATCCGGACGCGGATTTATTTCTCGGCCCGCGCCGACCCGAGCCACTCGCCTCAAATCAATGTAAAGGCTTGAAAACTTGGACGGCGAAGTTTCGCTCCGCCGAGGAGCGAGTTATCGAGCGGAGTGGTTATCGAAGTCGGGGATGGAACACGCAAAGACAGACGCCGCGAAGAGAGTCCTCAAATATTTGTCTCGTTGATCTAATCTCGCCGAGAAAATCCACCGCGTGATCTCGTTCCGTTCCGTAAGTCGCCTTCGGGAATCGCCGTTAATGACTTCCATGAATATGAATGATCCGAAAGGGGCGGGTAGCACCCCGTGCAACGAAACGTCATTACTCACTCTTCCTCCGCATTCTCCTTCCGGTGCGCGGTTCAATCAGCGCTGATAAAATATTTGGGACGATTGAGGAAGAGATCGAGATCCCGTTCGCGTTTTATTTGTACACTCTGTTTATTCCCGCGCCCGGACACCCCCTCGCGCGATCAGAATTTCGCACTTAAAGCGCGGATTAATTTTATTTTTATTTCCCGCCAATCAATATCGATTCTCCGTTTGATTTTGCAATTTCGTTGCGACTCGGCGCATCGTGGAGCTCTTTTGTTTCTGTTTAAAAAAAAGCTGTTTGAATCACCACACGTGCGCGTTTATCCCCGCGTAAAAAAATACCCGGCTTGGTGTGCGATCGGCGTGGGGGGTAATCCCAAACGCATGGATTAGACCCCGGGAGAGGCGTTGATTCGCCAAACATTTTGTCGTGATAAATAGCGCGCGCGGTAGTATTGACGCAACTCGTCTCGATGTGACAATGTAGGTATAATAAAATGTATCTTGCAAATGCGGTACGCCAGTGCTCATGCATTATGAAATGAATATCGCAGCATTAATGGAATATTTAATAAACGTGCACGTTACTTGGCAACCGGCTGAAAAACGATTAATGCTCGACGTCAAGCGCGCCGTGAAATGTACAGAAAAATTGACGCTTCGATTTTCTCCTTGCATCCTGCATTCCTGATCATCGCCATTAAAGCCAGCAAGCTTGACTTCCCGGTGAATTTGGATAAAATTATTTTGCATAGCTCGCAGAGCTCCCGGAAATCAATAAACAGTAAGGCCAAACGTTGCTTCTGGCAACGAGCTTAAATGTATAATGAAACGACGCAAATCCCCGCCACCCTTCCCTGGCGATGCTATCGACTTATTCGATAACACGTCGGATTCCGTCTTCCACGATCAGGCAAACCGAAGTTCGCTGCGCGATGTGATCTTGATGCTGACAACGAGGGTGACACGTATAACAGGTAGCGTAATTACGTTGAATAGGTCGCATTAGTTCGCGACCCGCTTCCCCGATAGACACACACGTACAGACGTACACATAGAGCCACGCATCGGGCATTTATTATGACATAACGAGCAGTTTGCGCGCGATAATGACAGCAGCAGCATTAAGTGAAACCACCTTACGTCTGCCATCGTGCTCCCATGCGGCGCGGCGTCTACGATCGTTCGCAATGGAGCCCTCCCATTACTGTGCATTTCTCGTGCACCCCCGTTTGCTTTTCGTCACGCGCTTCAATTCGACAATTTATTCAAGAGCGCTCGTCTGCGCGAAACGCGACGTGGCGCAGCCCTTACGACTGCAGCGAGTCGATTTTCTCTGAAAAGTGGATGTAATAATATGTCGAGATGTGTCGATATTACCGAAAATCAGTCAGACACGTGCGCATCATCATGACGACGTTATCGGCGCATCGCTTGTTGCAGTTAATTAATTTTTCAGCACGAGGATCCGAACAATAGCGTATCGCGCGCGATATTTCTGTTCTCCTCCGGGAGAACAATTGTTCGATCCTGGTCATCATGGCCGGGGGAATTCATTTGAGGGAAGCATCAATTAAAAATATGGTTTCATGCCAAATTGCGGGCGTCGCAATGGCGCACGTAGCGAGCACGAAGGGCGTACTCGCGCGAGATGAGAAAAGGAACAGCGGAGAGATAACAGCGAGGAGAGAGAAGAGAGAAAGAGAGATGGGAAGAGGGAGAGAGAGGCGTCGTTCCGCAGCACGAAACAAACGTAATTTAACATGGAGCACGGCTCATTTCCTTAATGGAATGTTTCCTTTGGACCTGACAGACATTATGCATCGTCTGTGGATTACGGGCCCCGGCGCCGCCACCCTCTCGACCTTTCGCAAGAGGGAAACGCTCGGTAATGCGTCAGATCGTGCGATTTCTCTCTCGCGACGCGATGCCGCCGCCGTCGCCACCGCCGATCGATACCCCGGACACACTTTGTGTTGTTACACTAGGTGTATCTCTCTCAACGATATCCTTTACGCGGTTTCCACGTGGAGATCCCTTTCAATCCGCTCTTCCTCCTCCGCTCGCGGCTCTCTCTCGCGCGCGCAATGACGCGTATTTAATCGCGTTTGCCTTCCCCCCTCGCCCTCCCCCACCGCCCGCGTAATCTGCGATTTATATAATAATCTGGGGAAAAAACATGTAAAGATCAAAGTTAAACGTGTCTAACGAGAGCGAGGAAGAGAGAAAGAAAGAGAGGTCGCGTTTCGCTGCTGGCGTTCTCCGGGAGCACGCGAAATGCACGGGAAAATGGACGGGAACCGAAGGGACAAAGGAAAAAAAATGGGTACAGGTCGAACGTAAAAGCTGTGCGACGCATCGCGCGCAAAAAGTCATTAACAGCAGCTCGCGGCCTTTTGTTTCTTGTTGCTGTATACGCGCGGGGCTCCGCGTCTCCAGAGTCGTTAATCCTGCTGCACTCGTCGCATCTGTGACACGGTTTTTCCGCGGAGACACATTCGTCGCAGCGTGTCTTGCCGCAGCGAATATCTCGTTGAGAGCAAAATGTTATTTCCCGTAATCAGAAGTGGACGTTTCAGCAATTAAACGTGCCTCGCGACGAGGCGGAGATTTCATGGCGTTGGGAGAGGGATCTACGCGCGCGGCAAAGCTCGGCCTTGAATGCACTCTAATTGACTAAAATCCCTAATCTACCGTCACCCTCTTCGAGATGGGGTTGGTCTCCCCCGCCTCCTCCTCGTGGGAAAGGGCGCGTTTCATTTCGGAGCACGCAGTTCGGCGACTGAATTAAGGAACATAAACCCGCCGTGATTTTTAGGTCAACCACGCGGAGAAGAGACTGGATCCCCGCGATAATGCGATTACGTGATTACGCGTGATTGTGCGTGCGCGCGCCTCGTCAGTCTCTCCAGGCGCAAGTTGGAGCACTTGAGCATAATCACCGTATTACGGAGCCGCGAAAGTTTCCTCAGCCGGCGTAACAGTTTCGCTCGTTAGTCATGCGGGATGATATTCACCACCTCGCTGATAGCGAGACGCGAATGCGGCTCGTCATTTAGAATCTCGGCGAAATTGGCCCGATCGCGCTCCGCCTTTGTCATGGCGCATCGAACAAAAACTTCTCGTGGTCGGGAAATGTCGTGCGAGTATCCCTTTTGGCTCCCGAATTTTCGAAGACAAGAGGCGACAGGCCGCGACAAAAAGCCCGGAGAGAAACGCGAATGATGCGTTAATGCGATCCGCTCGAGTGTCCGACGAGCGCCGAATCGTGCAGCCGACATGAACACGGTATTAATTAATCGCGCTAATTAATTGAGATAATTAACAGTCGCGATCATCTCACTGCGCTGGAGAGCGTTCAACGTTTTTGGAATAAGGTTTCCTCCCTTTTCTCTTTACAACTTCGCGAAAGGGAGAGCCGCTATTTTGTTATTGCACGTCCGATTGTTGTCGCTGAGAAACGTTTTACGCCACATTAGCAAGCACGATCTATGCAGCTCATTGATATTAGAATACATAGACGGAGCCTTAGCTATCGAAGAAGGTGAGGGGGAGCCTGATATTCGCGGTTAAGGGGGAACTGCATGAACTTTGGTCGAATTCGGTTACGTTCGGCTAATGGTTCGGTTGACGGAGCTCCTGCTCACATGTTGTGCTTGTGCTTATTGTATTGATATCTAAAGTGATTATGACCTTTTGGATTTCTATCAGTGACATGAGTTTTGTGTATTTGGCTGCAATAAACGTATAAATAATAAAAATTCTGAACAATTAGAAAAAGAAAAAGTTGCAAACAGAAAGTTTTCATTCCACTTGTAAGTAAATTATTTGAAACCTAGATTAGGTTATAGTTATGTTAATAAGAAATTATATGTAATTTTATTGAGTAAGTAAAGCGAACTAAATGGTTTGTTGACTTGATTTACATTATTATCAAATAATAATGAAACAGGTATGACGCCAATTATTTTATTATATAGTTATATTTACAGTTGTAAAATAATAAAAATAATAAATAAATAAATAAATTTACAAATATGTGTGTTCTATATTGTATTTTATATTCTATTGAATTTCTTTATATATATGCGTATTTAGATCAACAGTTCTCAACTCTATTTACCTTTCAAAGTGTTTCTCTTTTTGCAAATTTTTACACATTCTAGATACGGTTTAGCTTCATAAAGCAAAAAACACTTTTATTCCCATTTATTATTTAATACATATATATAAAATTATTAAAATAGCGTTCGCGATTTGTCAAAAATAAATGTTCTTCAAACATTTCCATAAAAATCTCATTGCGAATTGCTGATGCCGATGGAATTGTCATGCAACGCCGAACATAACCGAACCGCTAACCACGGAATTACCCGAAGTCATGCACTACCCCCCTTACCGCATTTATCAGCTTCCCCTCTGAGAAGGCTCCGTCTATGTATTCTAATGTCAATGATGCAGCTGCGTTACAAAGAGGCGAGAAAGATAGAGAAAGAAAGAGAGAGAGAGAGACAACAAATACGAGGAGGATAATACTTTAATGACGCATAATTAAAGCAGCAAGTTCTCCAACAAGCCCGATCCCGCAGCACGATCGCCTTACGGATTATAGAAAACTTCGTCCGTCCAGACGTTGATCCCGGCACTGCGAGATACATCTGGCACTGCCAGACCAGAACGCGAGGGCTTAGCGAGCTCGGCTTTTTGCGGGCATACGTCCCCGTATGATGGAGATACGAGAGCAGAGGAGAGAGGAATTACAGGGGAGGAGACCCCCGTTGCGTTGTTCCGCGACGCCATTTGGTATTCATATCGCTGTACGGACGACCGGGCGCGCAAAACATGCCTCCATACCGCGCCGGGACAGACGGAATAATGTATGACGGAAAGAGGAGAAGTGTCCATTGTGCATTGCATAGTGCCCCATATCCGCTCGTTTGCTATGTCAGAGTGAGAGAGAGAGAGAGAGAGAGAGCCGAAAGAGCATCATAAACTCATAAATTAATTTGGCGTTTTGATGCTCGCCGGCTTTGTTCGAATCGAGATGAAGCGAGGAGGGTGTCCGCTTCTTTCAACCACTTCTTCAGCTCCCTTGGAGCTCTCTTTACAGCTGTTCTTCTATCTGGTCCCTGGCCGCGTCACCAGATTTAACTATTTCTGGACTATCATTCCGCGGATGAGCTTTGACGTCGTTGCATTTTCCGTTGCCTTCGGCTTCTCCCTCTGTGATTCTCTTCGCGATGCGATACGACTACGCCCTGCTCCGAAGTTCTAGAATTTTGTCCCGCTTATTTCCTCAGTCTCACGAGTACCGCGATCACCAGGGTGCGATATCGCTAGGTCAGAGCTGTGGACACCCGGGCTTTCGTCGGAAGTATCTGCCGAGGTATCGTTCGCGACGCAATTCCCTTTGCAGTCTTCGGCTTGATTTGAGGAAGTCCGTTTTTCATCAATCGACTATTCCTGAATGGGTGTTTGTGACTTGTGTCTTCTTAACACACGGTGGAAAGATGGTATCCTAATGCTTCCTTTGACCGGGTACTTTCCTTGCCGGATGATTGTCAGAGAAACCGCAAGCTTATCTCTGGCTGGTACGCAATTTGGATTTGTCCGACTCGTTCCTCTCTCGCAAACTTTCGTTAGGGAGATCGCGCATCCGAGGATCAAGGATTTCCTCGCGGGGAAAGGCGTTAGCTGGCATCGCAGCCTGCATTTGTCCTCGCAATTATCGGCTTCCGATCATTCTCCGATCTTGAAAAACCGGAAGAGAAGCGATCGCGCTCGAGATCGCACGGGCAAATCGCGATAAATGCTGAATCGAGAAAAGAACGGCTAAGATTTCTCCGGCTTCGCTTCGATTTTCCGACACGTTTTCCACCCTACCTCCGCCTCACTCTCTCTCTCTTTCTGTCTTCCATACGCGCGCGCGCACTCGCTATATCTGTAGTCTGGTTTTTCGCGATTGTTCACGCTGGAAAAGAAACTGGGCGAACGTGGGACGAGGACGAGCAAAAAGTGGGTTAACTATCGCGTGATCTCCCTCGAGAAATAGCTCGTAATCTGGAAGAGCAGACGCGATTCTTCTCTCTCTCTCTCTCTCTTTCTCTCCTCCAACGTCGTTTTTGTCTCACGGAACACTTACAAATTATTCGGTAGACTCTACTACTCTAATTAATCGAAAAGCGTAGATAATAAAGCCCATGGTTCCGCACGTCAATGTTAGATAAGAACAATAGGTACTCGTTTTTATTGTTCATAACATCGCTCGTGACATTTATGATAATTGCCTCATTTATGGTAATTGCTTTGAATAAATCCACTAAAATTTCAGAAGAAAGGAATCCGTAGAATCCGCCGATATAAATGTATGTTTCGGTTTTAAAAGACCGATTCCGTCTTTTCGTGAGCCAGACTGACGTGGAACCGGAAGCGATCGCCCTTTGCCTTTCCCGACTTCTATCTCGCGCCGACTGTTCCCCGACAAAAATGGATGCGGGCGAGGATGCCTCGAGGGATTATTAATTGCCAGATACGCTACTCTCTCACGTTCGATCGGTTTTTACGAGGCCTGTCACGAGACACGTTCACGTCGCTATCGGAGAAGCGAGCGGAATCGCGAAAACTCTCCGTCGCGCAAGCAAACAACTACTCGTATCAGCTTTTAAATATTTATAGAGCGTAGTTTGTAGAACGATTTGTATCTCGCGATCTGTGTATGCGCGTGTGTATATGCGTGAACAGCTTCAGCGTACATATCCGCTGGCCGCGGCTCGGTATCGTGAATCGCAAAAAATTATGCAGCGCTTCAGGTTTCTATAAAGATGGTTTACCATTTTATAATTTCGGGGTAAGAACGGCGGGGTAAAGCGGAAAATACATGGCGCGGATATTGATCCGCGCTGCCAAAGAAAATACAACAGAAATACGTGAAAGATGACGTCGCCTTTGCGACACGAGTATAACATGAGTTACCGTTCGCGACCTGTGCTTTTTGTTATTATATTTATCGCGCTGCACAACGTTCGAGAGAACCCCTCCGTATTTTATCACTGCTGAATTTATTTTATGCAGCACAAATGCGTGCTCTTGTTGCCGCAAGTAAAATAAATATAGATAGTTTGTATGAAGGGCACACACAAATGCGTTACATTACGTAAACGCGCTCTTCACGTAAATGTAGTTGATAGCGCGCGCTTTTGGTTAAAGATTAAAATTTTTCCGACACCGGGACTTCAAAAGGAGACGATTTTCTCAATTTCCCCTTTTATCCGAAGCGCCCGGAGGAAACGCGTGCCAGGTCAATGCGTTTCGAGATTGCCCTGGCAAGCCTGCAGCTAGAACTCTTCACCCGGCTTTTTATTCGCGCCGTTATTGTTATCATTACTATTATTATAGTAATCCCTATCGTTATTGTTACTATTATTATTATTATTATTATTATTAAATCGCGCCGTGGCACGCACACGTGCATACGCGCATGCGAGCGTGCAAGGCGATTAACTTAATAGCGGCGCGATAGCGGCTCCCGGAACACGATCGCATAAATCGCAAGTTTTCAGCCGATAAAATGCACGCGACCCGCACGATCCTATCCCCTCGTTCCACACCCCGCCCCCGCCCTCCTTTCGATAAATTAAGCGGAGTTAATGCGGCATGTCCGACGCGAAATTGGACGGCTTTAATAGAGATCTACGGACATTGCCGCGATTCCGAGATTAATGCCGATCATTTCTCGGCGCTCACTACGACGGATTTCCCCCGGATACGATCCTTTAACAATCGGCTCTCCTATTTCGCTCGCCGGTTTCCGGGAGGATGCACCCGCGCAGGGAGGGACTCGCCCCGGTTGAGAGATTTGCGAGGACCGCGTTTCAATAAAGCAGCATTCCCTCGGTTGCGCGAACCCGTCATCCTTTGCGCGAGGATTTAATGCCGTTGTCTTTTGCCGACAACGCAATTTTGCAGTCGCCAACTTTGCAGCGCACCGCCAACGGCATATTTGCGGTGCTCGCGAATCGCGGTTGTCATTAATATTGTCATTTGTTTTACTGTGAAAAGCTCGTCGAAAAAGCTTTAACGGCTGAATGCCTTAATACTCCATTAAACGGCAGCAGAGGAACTTTCTTCTTCAGAGGAAGGTAATCCTCTTTTCGTTTTCCCTCTCTGTCTTTCGCGTGCGACGAGACGCCTCACGCGTGCGAGTCACGATCAAAGATTCAGAACGATTATCCGGATAGCAAGAAGCGGGAAAGGGGTTAAAGCTGGAATTGCTGGGAGCATTTCTAAGCGGCAGCACGCGCACGGTCACGTTTTACGGGCTCTTGCTCTCAAAGGATTCGCGATATCATCCGACCGGGACTGTCGATTTCCATATCAAACGTCGTGAAACGCCGGCGATAAAACCGCTCGGAAATAAGACACGAGTCTCGAAATTCATCTCGCTGATGAGGCAATCGCGGAGAATTGCGATCACAGTTTACCGCTGACAAATTCCCATCAGAGTGTCATCAAAGTAGTGGGCACGAGCGACATTTAACAGCCGGCTCTTAAAAGCCTTCCGCCGACGATAAACATTAACGGTTGCACATTAAACGTTAATGATCGTGTAATAATCTACTTTGCGGAATCAAGTCCGACCTCCATCAACTTCCGCGTGATAAAAATCTTCGCGCGGTTTCACGATCCATGTGTACGCGTATTTATTACAAATTACACGCTCGTACTTTGGTCCCTCGCGTAGGATTAAACGCGGGACTGTAAGAAGCGACCGAGAATTAATCATTTACGGCGCCATCGTAATCGCGCGTATTACAGTTTCCCTAATTAGCTCCGCCGAGATATAATATTATAAAACGCCGACGTTCGCGATCGTCAGGCAAGATTCGCGCTTTTATACGCACCTCTGCCTCCGTTCCCCTCGATTTCGACCGCGATCTCCGTGAGCGTGTATCTTTACGAGAAGATTGCGCGGGGATAAAAATGAGTCGCCCTGAAACGAGACGAAATCCAGGCAATGTCGTGAAAATGATTTTCCACGGATGGACGATCCGCCGACTCGATATGAAAATAGCACGAATTTTTACGAGCCTGGCAAAACGTGAATCTGCTTTATCGCTCTCTCGTCTTTCATCTTTTGAGTGCGTCGACGAGGAACTCGAAGCTCGTAAAAGATACAGATATCACCCGAAAATTCCGTTCACCAACCCTAAACCGCGAGCCCGCCAAAGGAGCGTGTTACGTCGGCCTACAAATTCACCCTCGTGCACGGGGAGTCCGAGAAATCGATCGAATCCCGGAGATCGATTTTCCATGCGTTGCGGCTTCGATGACGATGGACAATCGGCGGATAAAACCATTTATTCACGCGACGAGCGCGAGGACGCACGGTTACCGCACAAGTGGCGTTTATCTGCTATTTCTGTTATGCCCTATTACAGAACCTGTTATTTATCTATTTGCGAGTGGAATCTACAATGTTGTAACGCGCGCGATAATCACGCGGCTCTACATTAGCGTTCCGATAATAGGAACGCTGTAACTATTGAATTACATCAGCCATAAGTATAGCGATCCTCGACAGTCCCGTTCGCCGGTATCATGATGATAATAATAAAAAAAAAACTTATAATAGAACGACGTATAATTAAAATGATACGACGATGAATCGCCCACGAACGGAATACACTTCGAAGCGTGTCGCGCGTTACAATCCAGCTATACTCACAAGGAAAGGTTTTTAGGTGTTACACTCGGATTTCAAACATTGTTTGCATGCAGGTAGGGAGGTCCCCAAATAGAAGAAAAATTATAAAAGTAGCGGCCCAAATGCATATTTGCGCGCTACGTGCGCAATTTTCGATGTTAGGTTAATTACTCAAAAATGCTATTTCCAATCGAATTCTTTACATTTTTTATTTCACCTAATGCACAACGCTTTAAAAAGAAATCAAAACCAAAATTAAAACTGAAAGAATTAAAAACCTCCCTTGACCACATCTTTTATGTCCTCGTTATGGATTCTGATCAAATCTATTTAAAGTCGCATACAATAAATCACGCAGAAAGAGCAAACTACGATTTGCGCAATGTACAATTATTCCAAATTGTGTGCATTGGCAGTTGCAGTAAAAAATTAAAAAAGTTACGATGTAAATACCATTTTTGAGCAATGGGCCTTTTATACGCACTGTGCTCGCGCGGCACGAGATTACATTAGACGCTCGTATTTTCTAAACACACACACGCACACAGAAGCACATACGCGCACGCACACACACACACACACACAAAATTATTTAAAGCAATATAAATGTACATTAGGTGAAATAAAAAATGTAAAGAATTCGATTGGAAATAGCATTTTTGAGTAATTAACCTAACATCGAAAATTGCGCACGTAGCGCGCAAATATGCATTTGGGCCGCTACTTTTATTTTTTTTCTTCTATTTGGGGACCTCCCTACCTGCATGCAAAAAATTGTTGAAATCCGAGTGTAACATCTAAAAACCTTCCCTTGTCAGTGTTCCCTCGTATATGGCTGGAATATCTTATTGTTCATCTGAAAGCTAAATGCACGTAATACGGTCGCCGGTTAGGGTATCGAGAGACGAACGGGGTGGCGCAAGGGTTGAGCGGGCGATCGGGCCCCGCGCGTGCACGCACCCCCAGCGTGCCGCACGCAACGCAGGAAGGTAAAAGGCGTAGGTGGATGGATCGATAGAGCAGGTGGCAGCACGTCGGTGCTCCCTGGTCCGCTTCCGGCGAAGCGCCGAAGAGTCCAATGACACTCGGCCGATCGAACGATTGGCCTCGGCATGATTACGGGAAAAAGAAATTTCCTGCGCTAATACGCGCGGAAGGAACGCGATTACCAGCGATTATCAGCGAATGTAATAGATCGTGCAATATATGTGAAAGATTTCATGGTAGAATCTTCTCTTTGATGGAGCTGCTTGAACGACTCTTCAGAAGGTTTACTCAGAATTTTCGTGCACTTTACGCCAAAGAGTAATGATACAAACGGAGCATGCAGCGAAGCGAGATGAGATCATGTGGAGAGTTTACTTACTTTGCGAATGTCTTCTAGATTGTGAATTTCCGGCGACAGGCCGCCGTGCACGCAGAGGAACTGTTGGTTCATGAGGGCGGCGAGCGGCAAACAGTCGAAGGCATCCATGCACGCGTCGTACACCCTCTCCGAGTATTTTATTTTACCTAAAAGCAGAGGGGAGAAGAATCAGATTGAAGTGCGGTATTTCGTCGGCAGATGCGAGAGGCCAGGATCGCAATCCTATCAATGTTATGGCGTTTATGGGCGCGCTGGGTGGGAGACGTCACTTCCGGCCAGTTTTACGGGGCCGGTAACTTTTTTACGGGGAAGACCGAGCTGGGGAGATCGAGCGACACGTCTAATCCCTCGTTCCGGATGGACAACAGGCCGTTTCGCAAAGGAGGAAATAAAGGGAGAAACGACACGAGGGAGCCATGGGGAGGAACACTGACGAGCGAAGTGGGACACGCACAGTCGGCTTCGAGACCATCCCGCGAACGAGCCGTAAAAAGAATGGCGGACACGGGAGCTATTTTACGTCGCGACGCTCCGACGTCCTCGCAGAGTAATGGGGCACTCTCCTCACGGCGAGAGGAGGAACTCGGCAACGCGCCTCGTCCACGCCTGTTCTGTGTTCCTGCAATTTCTCGCGGCGTGATGTAGGAGGACTCTCCTCCTCACGGAACCGGATCGCGAGCGCACAGCTCGCCTGCTTTTTTACACGAGCGATAATCCTTCGCCTCGCGAATTATAATCCTCGTCTCTCTCGTTGCCGGGCTGACGCCAACCGAAATAGAGTCCCCGCGATTATCGATTTCGAATTTCGATTACTCTCCGGGCTGCGCGATGTCATTCCGCGAAATTAAAAAGAGAAGAGAGAAACAAGAAGTTAAAATTTCGGTGGAATCTCGTGGCAAGCTTCCCCTAAGCCGTCGTCTTCCGTCTCCGACACGTTCCGAGATGCGCGACCTCCGGAGATTGACGCGAGACACCCTATATCTGCCACGATCGACGGAGGATCGTCGAGTCGCTGCTGTTCGGGGTGACGCGCGAAAAGGATTTCCTGCCAATAAAGTGGAGTAGTCCCGACAGGATGAAGATTTGTCGGCGCTCAAGATAAACGGATCGCCGCTCGAGGTTGCCACGCTCGACCAGGCCCTCACGAGATCGAGCGAATAAACGACCCAGCTGCCGGACGCGGGGCTGCCTCTTTGGGGTTGCAGATTAAAGTTTCGCGAAACGGATGTCCGTAATATCACGCCAAGGACGGGGCCGACAAAGCAGCCGTGCCCCGACATTATTAAAGAAACGAGAGATGCCTCTACGAAACCCTCATCGAGGATCTCGCTGTAAACGCATCCCTGTAGACTAAGTTTCGAGTCTAATTGGAAACTATCAGAAATTGAACTCTAAAGACGCGCGATTATTAAACTCTTGCATAATTTACGCCAAAAAAGATATCTGATACGCCTACATTTTACAAGAGCGGAATTAAGCCGTGACTGCTGGTGTGTTTATCACCGCGGCGATACACTGACGCCTACAACGTACGGTACAATATTAATGAGACGTCAATACATACATCGTGGGTCATATATATCCACTTACAGTTGGCACGAGACAGTACTGAAAACAAATCGATTACAGATGCATCGAAAGAAAGAGGGGAAAAAAAAGAGAGAGACCACTTGGTATCTCGGAAGAAAAAGTTTCCCCTTTGCGACTCGAGCGTGTTGAACGCAGAGGACAAAGAGCGGCAAATAATATGAAAAAGCGTGGGCACGTTTCTACATGTTGGACAAAGATCCGGGAAGCCCTGCTGAGTGAGAAAGGATTTCGACAAGTGATTTAAGCGAACGTTATCGAGCGGAGCTCGCTAACTGCGCGGTGGCGGCACTCGATTCTCGGTCCCCCGACAGCGGGGTTTTATTTCCGCGCGAGTCCGCAGCGCGCGGACAGTGGATATTTACCGCGCGATGAAAATGGCTTCGGCGAAATCGCGGGCGATTTAATTGCGCGTCCGCTCGCTCGCTTGTCCCCCGCTTGTTCGCGGGCAAACGATCGTTTTTGGCGGCGAAGTCCATTTCGAAACGACAGACCACCTCGCGCGATCTTGGCGCGCAGCCAGCGCGTCTCGGTTTCTTGCTCGAAATGCGGAGCGCGAGAGCGACAGGATCGCTCGGAATATAATCGCGTTCTCTCTCGAGCTCGATCCAGCGAGCGTTCGCACGCTCGCCGGAAGCTGCGATCGTTAAGTCTCCAGAGTTGTTCGCGGCAAAACAGAGGCGGGAAAAGTGCGGCTGCATGCGGTTCCAAAAGAAAGACGAGGAAGACCAGAAAGAAAGGAAAAGAGGAAGAGAGAAAAATCGTATCCGAGTAACGCGAAGATTGGGAATGAATTTAAACTCGGTCTCCACCTGCGTTGAGCTTCATCTTGTTTTTAATATCCCGTGAAGGATCTCCACGCGGAATCGAAGCTACGTCCCCTACGGTCGTATATTACGCCGGATATCGTGGTAAAAATGATGTATTCGGGATACACGAGATATATGACGGCAAGGAGCAACCGCGCATTCATCTTTTATAGGATCGGTATCGGACTTCTCTACGCACGTCACGGTTAAGCGCATTACATTTTTCTCGCGTCATTGTTGCCCGGATTGGCGGAAAAATTGTTGCGCACCGTATCGCAAAAACACGGGGGAAAAATGCGACTGGGGTTGCCGGGGCGCGATACATTATCCCGACTCGTTGTGCATTTCCGCGAAATTATTATTATACCGCGCGACGTAGGGCGCATTCGGGACGTTGTAAATTTTCCCGTGGCTGCCGCAAGCAAGCCACGGTGCTTTCAACCTAGCTTTTCCAGTTTTACATTTCTTTCTTCCTTTCGTGATTGCGCTTAAACATAACGACGGATACCGGAAGACGAAGATGAAATTCGCAAGCGCGAGAATCGTGGAAAGGCAGAGAGAGGACCGCCCTTTCAGATTAATCCGATTCCACAAACATTAACGTACTATAAGAAATAAATGCAAACGGTGCATGTTGAGCGGCATGTTTTTTATGCTTTGAGAATTATTGCGCCTCCGGAGCTGCGCTTTCGTTAAAAAATGGAAAGAAATCAGCGTTTCTGTTCCTGCGCGACTTCGCATCGCGAAGAAGGAAAAGCTCAGACCGCTCTAGAGATTATCACAGTTGTCTTCATCGGTCGGCACGTGAATGCCAGTTTAATAGCGCGGGAGCTAACTAGGCCGCGTAAATAGGTGATACATAGAGAGAGAGAGAGAGAGGAAAGGAGAAAACGACATACGCGCGAGAGGATACGCCACCCCCATTGGCCGAAGGGCCGTCGATAAATGCGCGAAATAGCGAAAACGCGTTAAAACGATGATTAAAGCGGCGAGCGGCTGTAATTTTCGCGGTTACTGCAGTTATTAAAACACGCAAGCAGAATCGCAATCGTGATGCGTGTTGCGAGGGGGTTTACGTCGAGCGCGACTCGCGTTTCTCTTAAGGGGGGAGCTTGCTTTAGAACGCTGAAAATAAGGTATATTTTACGAATTGTTTTTGGAGAAACTATACAGCGGATCATTATAAAACTTTGATGCATTTATTAGTACATGTTTAAAGATAACAAAAATTATTTTTTTATTTGAATATATCGCCTGTAGAGGTCGTCCTGGAGGCATTGTAAATTGGTGAGCATTCTCCTGCCTCCAAATTTCATCCAAACTGAAAACTTGAAATATTTTCTTGTTATTTATGAATTCCCATCGTCGATAAACCTTTAATATTCATAAAAACATTAAGTTAAACAATTATTTTTGCATGAAAAAGTTCAAAAACTTTGCCTAAAAATCGTACTTTTGTGTTCTAAGCTCCACCATTTTGACACTTTTCAACTTTTTTCTTCTCTCTTTGGTTCATCGACGATGGGAATTCATAAATAACGAGAACATTTTTCAATTTTTCAGTTTAGACGAAATTTGGAGGCAGAAGAATGCTCACCAATTTGCAATGCCGGCGACGCGGCTGCACTAAGATTTCTCCAGGACGACCTCTACAAGAGATATATTCAAATCAAAAAATAATTTTTTTTATCTTTAAACATGTACTAATAAATGCATCAAAGTTTTATAATGATCCGCTGTATAGTTTCTCTAAAAAAATTCGTAAAATTATACCTTATTTTCAACGTTCTAAAGCAGGCTCCCCCCTTAAATATCGCAGGCGAGAAATGGACATTGTTCTCGCACGGATCCTGCAGGAGCATTATTCTTGTTTTGAATAACAGACTTGCGAACGCGAAGTTTAAGGGCGACCCGCGATCGAAAAGTACCAGCCCAGCAAAGTATTATATAATATTATACAATGGAATAACATAAAGCGTTCAACGTAAAAGTATCCTCGGAGCGGATTTCAGAACGCAAAACAGCGTAAATTACACTTAGCAATGATACTATGATCAAATATGATCAAGACATGATCAATCGCAAGGATTCGGGAGCACATGATACGAATGTGCAAGGATTTCGCCCTCTTCAGGAAGAGTCGCTCGAAGTAAACGACTTCCTGCGCCTTACCGAGGCGATGAATTATTGTCATAAAGGACCAAACTGCTGATCCAACTAGACGCGAGGTATTCCATCCTTTCGATGAATTCATCATCCAAACATCGGGCTCAAGCGCGATGCACTCGATAGCCCGAGAGCACCGCGCAGCAGAAGCCGGGCGTCTCGCGGAAAAGTGTATCGATCGCGGAAAATTGTCCGTTACTAGGTCACCCTGCCGCGAGTATTTGCGAGGGCCTCCGACCGCGGTTGCCCCGCTGTCTTTACAACGTTTAGAACGTGATCAAGAGCGACGCATCACGATCAGTGACAACCGGGATCAGAATGCGGTTCCTCGATGATGACGTTCTGCGACTGCACGGAGATCGCGATTGAGTGCATCCATATCAAGGATGAATCCATGGAAACGAGCTTTTCCTGACGATACAGAGTATTTTTTCTTTTTCTTGTTTTTAGTTTTTAAAACTAGCATATGTCGCTCTTGTTTGTGTAACGACGTAACATGTACCTGAACGCGATTAATGAAATCCCGAATCCACCAGCGGCAAACTTGAACAAGAGTCACGAGTTTTGCGAGCGTTTCGCCGTTTCGACAAACGTAGTTACGATGTCCGGCTGTTTGCAATCTTGTAATTTATCGGGCGTGGGACACGATGGACGATCGAAGGGACAAACGCAGGGTCAACGCTATCTGATAAATTAGACAAGTTTGCTAAACCGTCGGGAATTAAGTACTACAGAGTAGTAATCTGCGTTGGTTTAGCTTTGTACTCTGTAATCAGTTTCTGGGATAAGGCCGTACGTATTACTGTTTGCGTTTTAGGCTTACACAAGCCGGTGTTGTCCAATATTGTCCAAATCTGTTTCCCTGTTAGATATTTATATACGTACACTCTTTAGTATCATAAATTCCAATACGTTAAAACGATTCAAGTTCGGATTCAATAAAACATTACGCTTTTTAAATAATAAAAAAAAAGATAGATACATGAACGATCCTCGTAGATTCGAGACTGTAACTCTGTTCCGTCGCGTTATAGTACGTAAATATTTTTCATTTAAATCTGCAATACGTTGGATTTCATACTTTGCCCTAGTTTTCGGTTCTTTCCCGAAAGCTGCGCTTTGTTAATTAGCTCCTGTAATTATGGCATGCGCATATGCTGGGCACCGAAGCTCGTGATGTAGATGAGACGCATAAATTCCGCCGCAGCACGGAGCCCGCTAATCCACCTTACGAGCCAACATCGCCGTAACTAACGGGGCGAAAGCCTTAATCCAAGTCGCGAATTATTAAACAGGAAATAATTTCTTATTACAAGGCGAAACAAAGCGATCCTGACCACTGGCGGCGCTAGAACACGTGAAAAATGCAACGCGGGAAATGAACATTTCGATCTCGAGATCAGAGGAAAAACCAGCGAATAATCCCACAGCCTCTCGCGTACGTATAATAAATTTATAAAGAAAAGAAGAATTATTGTTGCACAAGCAATCGATCACCGATAAAATATTTCTTCAGTATTATGATTTTGCAGCAGAATTTGCGGCTTTTGGAGGGAAATTTACTTACATTCCTGCTTAAATGTGAAGTATTCCGTGAGATGACGGCACTCGTGGTTACCTCTGAGGAGGAAGAGTGTGGTCGGATGGCACAGCTTCAGCGCCCACAGGTACAATACGCACTGAAACAGAAACGTGGCAGACAGTTGTGAAGCTGGTAGTTAAAGCCAGCGTGTAATCGTAACACCAACGCAATTTCGTAATTAGTTTAGGTACCAGTTGACTCACGATCAACACCTGACGATGTAACACACCTCGAAATAGAAAGAAAACTTTTATTCAAGCGCTTTCGATACGCCGTATTTCCTTATGTAAATTTATAATATTACAATTAATTAATTTTATTACAATTAAAATTATTATGTTACAATTTTACATACTCCGCAACCACGGGGACATAAATTGTTAACAAACTGCCCATCAAGTTATGAACATCAAAGAACTTTCAATGAGCAATTAGTGCCGGGCTGATCCGGCAAGGTGGTCGCACAGTACGAGCATGATGTCGGCTTAAGCGATGAAGGATACTTCACGAAGAAACGAGGGCGACAAAAGCATTTAAACTAGCTGGCGATTGTCCCGCATCGACAATATCGAAATTCTCCAATTAAATCGAAATAATCCGTCCCGGACGAAGCTGAACGGCTGCAATCGGCTCGGAGATCCCCGGTATGACCGGCATCTCCTCGCTTTAATTGCGGAACTTGCGTCGACGAGCGAGAATTCGAGTGAACGCGACGCACGCGTCGGCGGATTACCGCGGGATGCACGCTCGGACGTACCCGAGAACTACCCTCTCTGCAATTAAACGCGTTATTCGGCACGGAGAACGGATCCGAGGGGAACGGAGCGAAGCGGAACGCACGCGGGAAACACACGTTTTGGCAATGGAGATCTCAGCGGTCTCGGTTTCTTTTTTTTTGTCACCCCGCGGAAATGAATCAGCTGTCAAAAACCGCATTTGACTCGCTTGTGTTTTCGCGTCGCATTTTGAACGATGAAAGCGTACCGCACGTAATAACCGCTGCAAGTTGCGTACGGCCGCACGCTGTGCGAAGCTATTACGCGCGTTACACAAGGGGTAATTCGGCGTAAGTTATTTAGCGTACGTGATGAGGTTGCTCGGTGCGACGCCAGGGAGAGAAAGAGAGAGAGAAAGAGAGAGAGGGGGGGGAGAGAGAGAGAGAGAAATGGTAGCAGCATATAAACGGCACGAGACTTATCGGAAACGATAAGAAAATACGTATCCTCGCGGAGGGTAGTAAATGGGGTGTCTTTCCAGCCCTTTGTAGCCCGTGATAATTGATCGCGATCGCAGGGCACAAACGGGCTCGAAGTTTAACGCTTTCACTGACGAGGCCGACCGTTGCCGGCGCACGTAAAGGCGCGTTACGTGCGAATGCATCAGTAATTAATATTATTCGTTGTAACATGCGGACCATTGACCCGCATTAAATTTGCAACGACCGTTGCTAACGAGCGGACGGTGGATTTCGCGCAAATTTCGCGTCTCCGCTAATTAGCGAACGAACGTGGCGACGGCCACAATGACGACTCCATTATACGGTTTCGGGGGTGGACGAAAGGGGAGCGAAAGGTTCAGATAGGATAGGACGTGATCTTGTCGGACCTTTTGCTCGGCCGACGTTGGCTAGCAGCCGTCCGTTGTCCGCGACTGTTTAATAACCACGGGCGGGCGCGGCAGTTTTCAACAGACTCAATTATGCACGAACAATGCGGATTAAAGCGCTTACAGATGCCACGTGTTCGTTAGCAATTTCCTGCGCCGCGCGCATTTAAAATGTAAAACAGCACAATATAATCTCGTTGCCCTACGGAAAATTAATCCCTCGCTGATGATGGCAGAGAGGAGCGAACGCTCTTTGCCTTCTTTCGCAGCAAGCGTCATGAGGCTGTAATTATCGAGGAGAAGAGGGGACAGAGAAATGATCGAAATAACATCCCGATACCGTGGCCTTACGTAAGCCGAGACAGATGTGTCTGCGACAGATTGGAAGGCGCTGGACCGAAACATTTAACCTTTGTGCATCGAATCAATACCATGGAAGTACCGATATCGAGCTGCGGCTTGGAGACGGCGGGAAAGAAATGTCGCACGTTCGGATATATAGGATATTTTTCTCCCGCGTCTCAACGAATCATGTCGTGCGGATATCGATGATAGCACGCTGGATATCGATACGGTTTTTTCGATTTTGCATGACGTCGCTTCGCGGAATAAATCCTCCTGCCTGCCGGCTTGCCTGCCTGCTTGGCCATAAAAGCCACGGCGGAAATTTTTTTCTTAGACTTCGAGGTCAATTATTTTCTCCCCGCTGACCCGATCGACCACCGTTGTCTACCGTCGTCCTCCACGCACCCCCCGCGGCCCTTCCACTGCTGTCCCTTTGCGAAGTCAACGGAGCGATTGCCCGCCCGCTCGCTCGCTCGCTCCAGCCCGCCTTGCCGCTATAATTACACGCGAGGGCCCTCATTGGCATTGTAATGAAATAACGCACTCGGCCGTCGTATCGGCCTTCGGATTCTGTCGCGGTCCGCTCGTGAGCGTTCCTGCATCGCACCCTCCGCGATCGGACGTCATTTCCTTCTTACGCGACGAAGGTGCAAAGTGCCTGACTGTTAAGGACGAAACTTCGGTCTTCATCAAACACTCCTTCAAGAATTTCTCGAGGATTTTGGGGATTATCGACTCTCCCGCCTTAATTGCGGCACACAGATTCACCTATTTTCGTATTCGATCTTCCGGAGTTCCGAAATATCCCTTTACAAGGGATACCCTTTAATACGGCGCATTAGCCGAGAGAATTCGACAGAATTCGCCACGAAAGGAGAATGTGGTTTTCGAGAGTGCACGGGATAAAATTTGCAGACGGACAATCATGCCGGATCGAATCCGTGAGCGTCCTCTTTAAATCCTTGGATTCTCCTTTTATTTTCCCATCGCGTTCCCCGCTTCCCGGCATGCTCCTTTCACATGATCAGACGTGAAGGTTCCCGTTGAACGTGATGCTGTCAGAGAAAAGGCTTCGGATCTGCGGTGAAGCTGTCGAAGCGTATATTGCAGACAGAGAGTATCGATTTCACGGAGATCCGACGTGTCGCTACCACGTACGCACAAAAACATAGAAAGGAAAGGGTGGGAAGGAGAGGGAGACTGATGCACGTACATCATGATATTTGCAAACGCGTGCTCTTCCACTCTTACGAGGATACAGCATCCTCGAGCTGCGTTCTCCGCGCGAGCCATCCTTGAAGGATCGAGCATTTTCCGAGCGGAGCAGCCGCGTGCGACAGAAACTCCTTTCATATGGGAGCACACGTAGCTCCGCGACCGATTTATAATGTCATTTACTCAGGGGCAGAGAGGAGACGGAGACGGTCCATTTTCTCCGCGAGAGATCCGTTGCTCTCGAGCATTGTGTCGTAAAATAAGAAAAGTGAGCGAGCGCGCGCGCGTTTCTCCGCTTCCTCTTTCGTGTCTCTTGCGGATAGATCGGCTCTCGACGTCGTGGTGTACACTGAGAATCGTAAATACAATCGAACCCGCATCTGCTCGCGCGCATCGACGAAATTATCCCCCCTGGAGGAAGAAAGACACCGTCGCTCGCTCCGAGAAATCCCGCCGTTATTTCCTCGCGCCGAGAAAATATAGAGTTGCCGCACGCTCGGAGCGGGCGGACAATTCCTCAAAAATGATTCCATCTCCGTGGACATTTCCCGTGGGGATGGAGTTAATGAGAATAGAAAGGGAAACACGCGAATGCGATGCGCTAATTAAAGGATCATTAATATTTACGGTAATAAGGACTTCCACCTCGGAGACTACAACTTCAATTCGAACAAAGAGGGTAGCATTTGAACGCCGGTCGAGTCTCCAACATCGCCTCGGGCTCGTTCCCCTGTGTATCAATCGATTTCTAGGGTACGCCAAGCGGGAGAGGCACGCTTTCAAGTGCGGTCCATCAGTTTGATTGGAAACAGCGGCTCACGTACGGTTTTAAACCGTTGGCATACTCACGCGTTATAAATCTGAGGCATCTATGCGCGCACCGCAACGACGACATGCTGCGTCGTGCATTATTCAGAATCCGGCGAAGACGCATCCCCGATCTGAAGAACGGCAACCGCGGAATATATCAAGAGATTTTCTTAAAAGGAGCCACCTCGCGTGTGCCGCGCGACGCAAGACGTACTTCGCGGAGAATATATTTAAACCTTGATACGCGCACCGCACCACGTGTAATGCCACATGCAATATTGGATTGTCCCCTATTTCTTCCGCAAATTTTTGCACTCGGCGGAAAAGTCTGCCGCGTAAAGCCGGATGCTTCTCGCTGACAGACGGAACTCACATTTTACGAATATTCATCGTGCTTTAAATCCCGTTTCTCTTCCTCTCTCTCTCTCTCTCTTTCTCACTCTGTGTGCGCGTGGGTGTGTCAACAGTATAACCAATCGCCAACCACTTTATGTGACATTTTTTAATTAATTTTCATTTTCAATACATTCGTGAGTACGATACCGTCATCTAGCGAGTACCTCTGCACACACGAGCGAGATGAAGCTACCAATGAATCGTATAGGAAGGATGTAGCGTCGTCAAAATATTCAGGAGCTCTACGATCGATATTGAACTTGTAGTACCATCGGCTTCGTTTAAAAATAGGGTACTGAAATGGCATCTTCCTCTCGGGATATCTGATACGCGTCGTTGCGCTGCTGCGAAATTTCATTCCATGTATCGCGCGGTTTAGCACGATCGCACTAAAACTTTGCAGTTTCGCCCCCTGTGTGCCTTCTGGTTACTATTACGGAATTCGCAAAAAGCAACTCTTCGTTATCTTACGGCGTAAAAATTCCTCGAGTCGCGCGTGCGAGAGAGAAAGAGAAGCAGCATCGCGAGAGAAGCACCACTCGGGATGCCGTTCGCCACCCCGAGCTCCTCGCGAGCGCATTTTCTTGTCTCGGTGGCGGGGTGGAATATTGCATTACACTCGACACGAAGCGTATTCGCCCGTGACGAAATTTTATCTCGCAAAATAGACCGCTCGCTTCGGATGGAAGTTGATTATTCGCGCGAACGCCGAAATTTACTTCGAGAACGAACGCAACACCCCTCCTCTCCTCCTTCAGGCAATGTATTCTACGTGCACATTCCGCCGAGCATTTCGCCTTTTGGCTCTCGCATTCTCCGCTCGAAGCGGAGATTCTTTACGCGAGAAAATCCCAGGCATATTTACGGGAATCGCGATGAATGTCCGGGCAGTTACATTTAAATAAAAAACCGTCCGACGAAAAACCTGCAGACGAAAGATCCCGAAGAGAGCGCGAAGCGAGGAAGCGAGCGAAACGGTTCTTCGCGATATTGTTTCTTACTTCGTGCGCGAAATACCTTGCAGCAATTTTAGCGGTCTTCTCGTAAATCTTCGCTTGGATTCACGTTATTTATTTGTGCAGTCGCGTCGACGTATGTCAGCGCGACCAGCTCTCTTAATTGCTACGAACGACGTTAACATCCATTCTGGCGATTTATCGGAGCCTGTACCAGGCGCGCCCGTGCTTCGGCGACATGCATTTTTCTTCTCACGTACTCACCTCGATACTGAAATAACCCCTGTCAACGTAATCACCGAGGAAGAGATACTTGGTCGAGGAGGGTGGACCGCCCACCTCGAATAATTTCATCAGGTCGTAGAACTGTCCGTGAATGTCGCCGCATACTGAAAGCAAAAGATAGATCCAGATTAGAACGGTCGACTCTTCCTCTCGCACAGGAAAATCAGGGCTAATTAGTCGGAAAGTTTTCCGCGCCGCGGACATTACGTAACACTCGCCGCTACGCGCCGACAAACGCCTCTCCCGAGGCATCGAATTATGCGAGATAAAAGGCGCCATTGAAACGGAGACGAAATTAGCCGGCGCGCGATTAATATAGCGCGATTAAAGCGCATCTTGCGCCGAATATATAGACATTAGCGACCCCCGAGAGTCGGTAAACTTGTTTGCGAACGTTTCAAAGTGAAATTACGCTCCCGTGTCGCAACGGATAGGGGACGAAGGCGGGAAATGTTGAGAAACTTCAAGTTCTCGAAACCGAGAACTATTAGCGACCAGAGCCTGAAGTACATCGGAGTTACTTTGCCGCGGTATCGTCCGTCGTTTGCGTTGCTCGTTCCTAACGCTACCAGTTCCGCATTGTCTCCAGCAAAAAGCCGCACTACTGCCAGAATTAAATATTACGTCTTAAATATAACATTGTTCGTTGATCGCAGAAGCGGCATCACAATACAGGACGCTCTAGAATTTATTTTCCATTGTTTATTTAATTCAATGCCACGTCGCCGTATATATCACTGGTGAAATCGCTAAAGCGATGGTCGATATAACTTGAACAACTTGAAAATGGCTATTGATTGATAATACGAGGGACCGGAGATAGATCAGGATAGCACTTCGCGGACACATAAAAAATGGACAATCGCAAGGCGTGAGACAGAAGGGAAGTGTGACACGTTGGAGAACGGTAAACTGTTATGCACGACAATAAATGAAGGTCCATAAACACACACTGCAACTCGGGGAACTTAGTTTCCCGCCGTCCAGCGTGGAAGGTCTGAATACGTGCGCGCCGGAATAACATTGTAGCTTATGACTATCAACTATTTTTATTATTCACCGCTTGCAGTACGTTACGGCGGGCGCTTTCGCAACATTTTCCGATACCGTTCGTTGCAGCGATGCACACCAATAAAGCTGTTCTCCAACTATGCGCCGCGCACAGTGCAGCCGTCTGTTGTGTAATCAAGTAAAAAAGCGATCTATATTCCGGCTTTACAGTCGGTTCTAAAAGCGCGGGATCCAATGAGAGATTGCGGGGGCTGTATATTTCACATTCAAGATTTGTATCGCGTTGTGATAGTAGCGGCAGGAGCAAAGGACCTCCCACGACACGTTATTAAATAATATTCTTGCATAGATCTCCGGGTGCAATATTGCAGCAGCATGGTCAGCATCGCGAATGACTCTATTCTCGTCTGGATTTTATAAAATTTTTAACGGAAAAAGATGTGAAGCGCTTCCCCGCTTTCGCGGAGCGAGAGATAGAGAGAGAGAGAAACAGGGAGACTGTATTTCAGCGTTTACATAAAATATTATCATGGAGCAAAGGCAAACGCCGACGAATAACATCGGCATTTTTTGTTTAACGCGCTACGATGTATCTCGCGCTAATACCGGCTCGGTCCAGAAAAACTGGGACACCGCGTTAAAGCACAGGGACAGCACTCCGACGACGAAAGAATAGATGGATACCGCGAGAATAATGAAACTAAAAACGTATTAATGTACAACAGACCGGTAGGGGCGAAACGACCCGTCGTAAAAGGCGAATAAATGGAACACGACCTGGAGCGGTGGAGGCGCGAGTGAGCTTGCATGAACGAACTTGCCTGAAATCAACGCGCGGAAACGCGACGGTGATGGCTGGTTCCATCAGTTGCGAGACCCCATAACGTTCCCCATAAACGCCGACGATAAATCTCATGGATGTTTAACAACCGATCTCGACCGCGGGAAGTGCGCAGGCGAGATCGTGTCTGAGAAATCGCGAGGATTCGCGAGCGTTAATTGAGAAGTTGCACTCGCGATACGATCGATCGTACTTCGAACTGCGAGGAACGCGAAGAAAAGAAGAAACTTTATCCTGTAGAGTTTTCACATCGCAGTCTACTGGTGCTCTCTCTCTCTCTCTTTCTTTGGAAAAAGATCATCGATTCTGTTTGCCGCACAAAAGCTGGAAATTCCATGAACGCTGGACAAAACTGGATCTTTAAAGAGAATTGCGCGAAGTTTCCGATCGCCACGCGGTTGATTTTTGGATCTTCTGATCCCTCGTTCTCATTCCTCGATTCCCGTTCCCGATTTCCGTTCCGATGCCCTATTTTTCGTGGTGGATATAGCGGAAAGCGTCTTGGGACTGCAGCGAGAAGTAATTTCAGCAAGCGGACAGCGCTGGCGTACGCCGCAAACCGCATCTGAATATTTCAAACAATTCCCGAATGTATCGACTTAGTCCAGCTCTCCCTTCCTCCCTTTCCTCCTTACTCTCTCTCTCTCTCTCTCTGTTTCACTCTCCGCGTCGCGTTAATTATTCGCCATGCAGATACTACGGGGTGCGGCACGAGCAAAGCAAGAACGTAATTTCGGCACGACCGGGCAATGTTACGTGCTACTTTATTGACTTGGCTTTTGTGTCACGCGCCAGGTGAACCAACCGAATTTTCACCGGAAGCCGGAGCTTATAGGACGTAGTATATCCCGCGTACGCATACCGTATTCACAATCCTGATCTAATTATTTAAATCACGTGCGTCATTGGAGCGGATCGATGTGGACGTATTTGCCGACGTTGCGCGCTCGCATAATACTTGTACACCGTCGTCGTCGTTGTCGTCGTCACGTTTTACAGAATGGCGCAATCGGCGCAAAATATCTGGCACGGTTACACGATACCTGTTATCGTTTTTCAAGAAAGTTGCCAAGAAAGAAAGAGAGGGAGACCAAGAAAGAGAAAGAGAGAGAATACTCGAAGCGTCAGTCTCGGCACTGTATCCTTTTGCCGCGAATTAATATCCATCCAACTTTGACGAAACTTCCGAGACCATCAATTCGAATATCCGCGTGTGTTTAACGAACTCGCGTCCTCGCGCGCAGCGAGATAGAGAGAAAATAAGAGAGATAGAGAGAGAGAAACAGACTCGTCTGAGAGGTGCTTCAAAGGCGACCACGCACTGTTCCACTGTGTGTCTGCCAAGTGAGAGACAGCCGAGGCGATTTGCGGTCGGCAAAGTGAATTAAACGGATATTCGCAGCGACAAGGATCGCCGCTGAGTAAGCATGAATTAACATCGCCGACGACACACCGAAGAGCAGTTAACGTGAGACGTGGAGGACACGAGCCAGCCACTACCGGCGCAAGCAGCCGATGTGGACCTTGATCGAATGCCGATCCACTACCGCCCCGCTTATGCGAAGCGTTCCAATATTATCCCGGAAATTCATCTTCCTCCTGGCTAAGGAGTTTCCCCGATTCGCCAAGGATAAGGCAAGGCATTTTCGGCGATACAGGAAATTTCACGACAATCCTTCAATGGTCCGCCGCCATATTTCCAGTGGCGAAGCTGGATGGAGCTTCCTGGAGATTGATGCGAGATCAGAGCAGCGCCAGATTGTCATGGAATCAGGCTCCTGTCGCGACATTTCTTTTTTTCTCGTTGCGATGATTAACGAGACGTTATCTCGATCACATACTTGATCAGGATCGCACGAGACGCGCGAGCGATGAAGTCACCACCGTCATCGTCGCCACGCCGGCTGCATCGCGTTTTTATTATAATCCGATTAAGCAGTGGCATAGTAGTGGCTTCCACTCGCACGGGCGGTTTAATAATCGGTTTCCGCGTTTGCAGTTAATAATCTGCTCATCTCGCGGCGCTAAAGCGGATTTCGCCGCGCGCTCCCGTTCATTATCGATAAGCGCTTGCGTTTCCTCTCCAACAATAGGGGAGCATGTCCAGTCGCCGTAGATTGTCCGGTACCCGCTTTTAAAAATCCGTCACCCTCCACCCTTTCTCTCGGCGCGAACATCACGTGCAATTTATTCAGTCTGCGAAATTTACGGCTCGTCGACACTAACGCATCGGAGGGCTATTTTTTCGCGTGAACGTAACACGGCTCTTATATCACGGACATTGCAGGACGGATGTCATTGTCTTACAAAAACGCTCGTACTATGTGTGCGTCACGACGGATGTACCTGCGGTCTGAATCGGTCGTCACATTTCTCGCCATATTTCCCATGTACATTTTTCGTCGGGCCCTTTCTTTCTCCCTCCTCTCTCAGCCTGCCGGCAAATATATCTCTCTTTTATCTGCACACGTTTAACTGTCATATTTACGACGCCTGATATAGGTCAAATAGACGTAACGTGCAGGCAGACCGAATACATAAACCTCTTTGGCCTCCGCGAGCGGGTACGAGCACGTACAAGTCGACGCGACGTTTCACGGGCAACATCCGAGGGGGAAGAAAGAAAAACGTGGCAGACTCTATACAGTGTGTTCGCTAAACGAAGTAGCCGACTGTGCAAGGCTACGGCGACGGTCTCGGCTGTGAAGCGGTGCATAAAATGCACTTACTTAGCCGCATATAAATCGATCCGCTTGCTGTTTACGCCGCTACCACGGAGTGGTGCATAAACTCACCCCCTGGCTCACCCCGCGCGCCCCTTTACCGAGCGCTCGCGCTGTGACGATGGCAAGTAATGCCACCGCGAGGGAAAACACGGTGTTCCACGCCACGTAAACGCGGCGGAAACCGCGCGCGCGGGCGCGAGCCACTTTTCCGAGGGTATCGTCGCCGTCGACGATATCCCGCCTGCCGTACTTCCGGTAAACGATGTCGCGAGTACTCTAGACTCACCCCGCGCGAGACGCCAGAATTTGCGGGGGAGCGTCATTGACATCCCGACGCCGCGGCTTAATGCCTCTTGAGGGAATCGCCAGGTAAATCGCTCGACTTGCACTAATGAAAGAATCGCAAGCAATTGGTTGGGGTGTGTGTGTGGGGTGCCAACGTTTTCCGATGACGTTATCGTTATCACCAATGATGCGCGTGCAAGTCGCATCTGCAGGCGGCATATCCGATCTCGCATCCGCGAGAGATTGGAGGCTGACACGCGATTCCTTTATTAAGAGATCCGGCCACGTACGAATGTAACCCCCGGTCGTAACCCCGGGACGTTCGTTGCAGAGCAGCGGTTGACCTACATAGCGATGAAACACCCCCGTCGTGGAGGAGGAAGAGAGGGAGCAGCAGGCTACATCTTCGTTAACTGGCGCCATCGATAACGGCAGTTGCAACCACGTGAAACTATAAACGTCAAGAACGTAACGGAAAATGGGATGTGCCCTCGCACTTTCGTCGGCTTCGCTTAGAACGGAGTGCCCCGGTGCCGAGCGAGTTTTCCTGAATGTTGTATAACATAAAGGGATACGTTTAAAAGCGCAGGGCTACGCGGGAGGATAACTCGTATCTCCCAGCGTGTTGCAGTCTGCATACATAGAGCACTAAATGCTTCCCCGTTGTGCAATATTAAAACACTGTTTACGACACGAACAGTTCTACGAAATAATGTAGCATGTTGAAAAATATTGACGCGATACAATATGACGTAAATATATTTGTTACTAATGTCGCTTGGGGCAATAATACAAAAAGCATTGTTCGAACACGGTAATCCACGCTGTATCTCGCCTCACGCTGCAGCCTTAACATTTTCGAAACTCCAATGGATATTATCTCGAATATTTCTACGAGGTGAAAGGATATTTCTCGCTCGTTACAATGCACAGCTTAACTAAGCGTATCGCATCACCGCGCGCCGGTACACCTTCACGTCCGCACGACATTCACGACGAGGTGGAAGGAATAAAAAAAAATAGTGAGAATTTAGCTGACGCGACGAGAGGAGAGTCCGAAAACAATCGCGATTATTTGCGGGTTCATGAGAGAAGAGAGGAGAACATCTCCTGGGGAAGATTCGCCATCGAGCCGGAATGCAAGCTCGCTACTAGGCAGCTCGGAGCTATTTCGGCCGTGATTATTTCGCGATCATATAAATCTTCCGCTCGGCGATGAAACACGCCGGGGACGCAGCTTGACAATTTAAGTTACAGCGAGCCGGCATCGGCGAAAGCTCGTCTCGCCTCGCGATCCCGTGCAGCAAGCGTCTTCTTGGCATACGCGCGTTCATTTGCACAGGGCGCTCGAGAATCACCGTTGAATATTCACGGTATCCCTCTTGTTAATATCCTCTCGTCCGAGCGACAAGGAGCGTCCGCGTGAGCAGCGTTCCTGTTCAATCCTTGTAACGTCGTCGAATATGCAGCATCGTCAAGGGAGAACGAGTCGCGCTTCAACGCGACCATGGAAGTGCTTCTCGATCTTTTATCAAGCGAGTTCTCCGAGCCACCTGTGTCCCGTTAATTAATTTATCGTGTTACGTCGATTCGCGCAGTTTGGGCGTCCACGACGAACGACCGTATCGTACTAAACGTTTCCCTGCAGCGCGCTATTATGCTAGTCAAATTCCCCGGGCAGCTCTCGCAATTAGCTTAAGCAACTTTGTAAGTACAACGGCCGTCAGTACCGGTGGCAGTTTATGCTGCTATAGCACTCCTACTCTCTGGCCACGAAGAGCCCTTAGGATGTTCTCCCGTATTTCTATCACGTACAGCGGGTACTGGGGATCGCGCTCGTTCGAAGACGATCGCCGTTATGTGACCGTACGACACCGTAAATTCAACACCCGTGTCATCGTATTTTTGGCTGATCCTTGACGCTTAGCGAAATGAGACCGGGGAGATCCCAGCGGAATTTTACGATCATCGTCGTGGCGAGATGCGCGGAACGTTTCCGATAAATTACGGTAAGTTCAACGTTTCCGGATTAAACGGCACGGCGTGAATCTCGCGTCGAGACAGATACCGAAATATAATTACGTGGCCGCCACGAGAATACTGAGAAAGTCGCCCGTGAATCTAATCCAAATCACTCTTGCAAGCAAGGTTCTTCTTTTTGAAATATGGTATTAATGTTCCGAAATGATTCGCTTAACTAACAATAAGCCCTCGCTGAAAACGCTGTCAGAAAGAATTGAATAGTTTCACAAGCACTTTTTGCTCTACTTGCCGTGAGCGAATTTATAACAAATACCAGAATGTACCTTTGTCAAAAAGAGAAAAAGAGAGAAAATGCGAGCGAAAGAGGAAGCGAATCGAACGAACCAAGCAGGAAGATGAACCTGGCCGGCTTGAACGCCGCAAGCAACGACGAAACGCTGCAGTTTCAGAGATTTTTTCCTTGCCTTTCGAATTCAAAGCCATCGTGGCCGCTCTCGACTTCTGCCGGTGTCGAGGCACTTTTGCTGTCCCGCTCAGGTTTCCCTCGAGACGAACATCTCTCGAGCACGAGGAGAGCCGCGAAAATAATTTCGCGACTCGTGATGAAATAACGGCTGCGTCTCGAGAGTTGGCAGGACCTTCCGCGTGTACCGAGTGCAATTTGCGCGTTACCTGCGCGAGTGGTGCATCCTCCACGCGGAATGCTGTACGTCGTTTTTAGCTCGTATCAGCCTTGTGCATTTATTAAGCTTTATTTATTAACGTTGCCGCGGCGGATCCGCGCGTGAGATCTGGCAAACGGCTGCGGCTCGGAAATAATTCGATGCGCGGTACTTTGTAGAAACATGCACGCGCGTGATGATCCGTAGATCCATTTAATTAAAACGGGCAACGTGATAAGCTAGCCGACGTAACGAAGCGCGGGGGTGGTTCTTCATGGCTTCTCGTTGTCTTCGCTCTCTTTCTGATTCTCGTGACGGATGAAGGGACGAGTGATTGCCAAAGCAAATTCAGGCATAACGAGCTACGGCCAGGTCCGTGCTTGCCAGCAGGCTTTTCCGATCCCGGCCCGAAACCCGACCATCTCTCGCGAACACCGACACCGGGTTAATTAAACGCGAAAGAGCCGCGGAACCTCGAGAGCGGAGTAACCCGACGTGTGCAGCACAATAGCGTGGCATAATGGAACAGAACGTACTGCGAATACAGCGTGCCGCGATAAATGATCCATTTAAATCGCCGCCCACGATGTCACTACGTTTCACCAGAGAAACTGAAATCCTCTAAAACTTGCAAACGCTATCGAAACGACCACTCGTCGACAACGACGACTTTACATCGACAGTATGAGGCATCGGGAAGACGGCTGCAACGAAGATATCAACGAGATGGACGGACGAGATTGCTGGCATACGCTCGACGCGAAGGGGAAAATGTTCTTCACGCAGTTGCGTGATGAACGACGTGTCGAAGACAACGTCGAAGACGTTCCGTTCGATGGGCACGTGCGAAAGGCGTTACGTTGGATACGTCGTGTTGCCGATGGTATATGTACCGCTTCGCCCAGCATCTTCGGCAAACAGGGTAAATCTCCCTTAAAGCGGAACCTCGCCACGTTATAGCTCGCATAATGCGGGGTGGTAACGTGAGCGCCCGCTACCACCCCCGTCACGTACGCGGCCGTGTCAACGTGGGTGGACGAGCATTCGCGTCTGCATCATGCGCGCGTATACAATCCAGCTGGCGGCTCTCGGCCGCGTGGAAGGATTGTGTGGAATCGATTAATGTCCAAGCCCGAAGAGAGGATGCGGCCGATACGAGTCTAGGTTAATGCCTGACATAGTTCGTTCGCAGATTGATTTTCCGACACGACGCGCGCGCCCTGGAAATTACGCACGAGATCGGAATACGTTCGATAAATTCCATTAAAAATTCACTCCTCTGTCTCTCATCTTCTCTGTCCCCGCTGGACAGAAATAGACGTCGAAAAGAGCGATTCTACACGACGAACGTTGTATATAACTGCTTTTGCTCCTCATCTTCGAGCCTATACAATCATTGTGCGACTGTTAATGTACAACATGTTTCACGTAGACGTCAGCTGGCATTTGTGAAAGTATTTTTAAAAGCTCGTTATAGTGTAAGGTATCATGGGAAGTCTCGCGCAATTTCGGGGACACTTTTCACGGAGCTGCTCATAAAGTGTGACTCTCATAAAGATTTTTATCTAGCCTGATTTTCGCCGTGTCGCGCATCGCGGGCTATTGAATTTTCTGCCAGCTAATAACATCGTTCCGCACGTTTACCGATATTGAAAGCTCACGGGGATATTAAAAACAAAATTGGATCGCGTAATACCACCCTTCGCCGCAAGAACACACGCACGTCCTATTGAAGCACAGTGTAACCGTGGCATTGTTCATTGTCATCGGCACACAACAAAGAGGACACAATCGGCCGGATAATGGATCTCTAATTTTATCAGCGGTGCAGTCGCAGAATCATCGGCGAAAAGCTACTACTATTGGCATGTGGCCGACCCGGCCGACGGAATCGGATCGATCGAGACGGAATTGGATTCCGCGGGCGCAATCTTAGCAGACTAAATCATAACAAGCCTGCGTGCTGAAAGAGATGAGACCACTCGTGCTCGTGTCTCACGGCGTGGCGTGCGCGATTTTATTTCGAGCGAGTTTTGAGTGATTCGCCAAGAATGCTGCTGGATGTCCGGTGCGCCGTTAACGAGTTACGCGAGTTTCTCGGCCCTCCCCCGAGTTACAAGCCTGCCGCTAAAAATAGACACGCGTGGCCATCGGTAGTGCCCACATCAAAGAGAACGCGCGATTGTCCGTCGTATAAATAGACCGATCGAAAGTACGTAACGCGCCCCTCCCTCGTTTCCATCCCTCTTTTCTCTCCTTTTGCCTTTCTCTCTTTCTTTCTTTCTTTCTCTTTCGCCTGCCTTCCATGTCTCCCTGTCCCTTTCCAGTCAACCGCAACACCACATTACAGATTCACGACCAACTAGCCACTGAAAAAATCACGCGCTCCTCCTTATTTAGGTCAAGCCTCCCCCGCGCGTCCGCCCGCCCGCGTCCGGTGAACGCACGTGCGCGACTTCACGCGACGAGATTAGCCGCCATTTATCGCACGTGATGGTCACCCGTGCCTGCGAGTTGAGAACTCTCGATTGACCGATGGCAATTTCTGGGCCACCGTAGAACCTCTTCCTAGCACGTTATGTCGGCGGTCTGATCCGTTTTAGCGGAACGACCCCTCCGTTACTCGACCCTCGTGGCATTTCCAGACCCCGTTTGTTCCTCTTCGAGATACCCGTCGAATTATATCATCCGGCGATCGTACGCGCAGTGCGTGCGCCTAATTGCCGACCGTATAAATGGAGCCTATCAATTGTCACAATCGGGCTCTTCTCGAGATCACCGAAGCGGGGTGATATTCCTCGCGTGAATAAAAGTATCGGGAGAGGGTGAACGCGCTCTTTCCAACCTACAACGCGCGAAAGGAGCTCCTCGATCTTGACGATAATCGTCAGTATGGGCAGAAGCGTCGCTAATCTCTCAAGTATGCCTTATATCCCTAGTTACTTACGTAGTTGGCGCGAGTCTTTAGAAAATTAATATACTAAATTAGAATCTCCCGCATGAAAAGAATCGACGAGATAAAAGGGAGCCGCTAATCCGCAGGGCGCGTCTTTTACGTCGGTTGTTCTCTGGAATCCCTCGCGAAGAAAAGGATGATTAAGCGAGAGCGGAAGCGGCATGTCGGCGATGAGAACCACTGATTGGTAAACCGCGCGGAGTGACTGATACCTGAGGGGTAGCGTCTGATGAAACGGCCGGCGTCGTTTTACCCTTTACCGCGGCCCTTTTACCACCCGACCGCGCGCGCGCGTCCATCCGCCTGGCAGCGCCGTTAGTCCACTTTGCGCGCGAGGTGGACGCGTGTGGACGACCGAAACCAACCGCCGGCCGAAACGTAATCAAATGCCGTAGGGTTTGTATCGGATGACCGTGCGAGCTCGGCGAGGCGCTCTGATGAATTCTAGAGATAGCCGCCGGGACATCGAAATTTCCCAAATTGCTCATCAAAGGACGCACTTATCCTTCTCCCGACGATTAAGACCTCTATTGCATGTTATTGGTACAGTTTAAATACAGTTTAAAAAACGTGTCCTGGAGAACGCTTATTATTAAGTCATCCCTTATCGAGATTTGTTTCTCTACGATTCCTTCTCGACAGGAAAGTCCTCAGCGAGACGAGGCGATCGATGACACGAATGAAGAGATCCAGCGATGTCTCAGCACACAGGCTCCTGCTCTCCCCCGTGACAAGTTGATAACTCGCCTCCGCGCGAGTTACGCCAAATGGAATAATCCATTTCGTTCGCCAATGACTCGCGCAAATTACGCCATTACAGTACGCCGCGTGATGCGTTCGCTCATTATGTCATCTGGCATAGGTAAGTAGGTAACGATCGCGTGTTGCGACATCGGCACCGTCGCAGTACGGATATCTTCCATTCCACTTGTCCTTCTCCGGCATCTCCGATGCAAAGTCGACGGAGGATCTGCTTTAAATTACAGCGCACAGATTTCCATTCGACATCGGCGGTGAAACTACCTAGTAGTAATTCCTCGGTGCATAATACAACGCAAGTAAATTTTCTCATGACATTTAGCACGAAACGACGTGACGGCGAGGGCAGATCAACGCGAAGATCGAAGAGTAGAACACATCGGCGAAGGCCGCGAGGGCGACGAAAAAAGACGGGCGATCGATACGTCGCGTCTTGGCGTGTTTAATGTGCCGAATACTCCAGCAGAAATTCTGCGAGTCCTTTGAGATGCGAAAATGAACCCAACGACAAAGCAAGCAACGAGTTCTCGTTTACTTGTGGGGCTTGGAATATTATTTGGAACGTAGACTAATCCGCCGATTGCCGGCGAGCGCGTTTCCGTATTATCCGCGCGGATCGGATCATCCATCTGATATATCCGCGCTAATAAAACCGAGCAGAGGTTTACTTGCGCGTTTGAAACGGGCATTAATTGAAAACGGTTGAACGAGTCTACGTAAAATTTTCACGGCAAACATGTTAGCACGTATCACGGCGTAACTACACCGATAATATATAATATTTTCGGAACAATACCTAATTAATTAATTTCGCTTGTTTGTCTGTTTGTTTATCTGTTTATTCGTCCGAAACAGATCAATCAGAAACGATTGTACGAGGCACGGCTAACCGATTGGGCTGGCTGACTAGTTGTGGCGTAAAAACCCTTTATCATGCATCCGACACAGGGCACAATAATGAACGAACTTGCTATCGAAAAATACTCCTTTTGCAAGATACTCCTCGCTTCTTCGTGCTCAACGAACGCGGAATCGGGGACGCTCGCCTTTAATTCCCTTAATGTACGTCCCTTGCCATTCTCCGCGATCCTCTGCCCGAAATATTTCGGTGCGAGCCCGTTGGAAAAAGGCAATTCTCATTTCCTCGCCACCGCGTGGCCTCGCTCGATGATGAATACGCGTTTTCTCATTTTTAATGGATCCGCGGAGACCTCGTCGCGATTATGCGCTCGCCGAGTGGACTACTTTTCACTTTGATCGCGCGTACACGGTGATACTCGCCCCTGCTCTCAAGGAGGACAAAAAGTTCACTCCCGATCGATAATGTCTTCGCGCACAATACAAAACGAGTGTGTGTGAAGCTGGCGTATCATTTCGCGGAAAATCATTAATTATTGAGAGTTCTGGCTCCCTTTTTAATAGTTCTCGAGTTCCTGATAGGTTAAACACATAGTTCTGGCCATTAAAGCGAAAAAATCGCATAGTGCAAAGTGAGACGCCAACTTCACGCAGCGTCTCACTTTGTCCTGCGACAGTTTCCGCCATAATTCCGGCTGGATTTTAAAAGATCTACAGTTCTACATGAGTTCTAGAAAGAGTTCTAGCGAAAAAATGTTTTTTCATCTTTTTATAATTATTAAAGCTAAATAATGTTTAAGGGAATGACGACTGGTTAATTTCAGAGAGTTCTGTGCTTTATGAAATATTTCTCGTGTAGTTCTGAACATATTTAACCATTTTCCAAAGAGTTCTGACCGCAAACATTAACAATTATTTAATAAAACATTTTTATCGTCCGAGAAAGACGGATATATGGAGATATCGGTGAGACGCTGGTCGATTTTCGAGAGTTCCGTGAAGATTAAAATATTTCTCGTGTAGTTCTGAACGTATTTAAGCGTATTCCAAAGAGTTCTGACTGCAAACATTATTCATTAGTTAATAAAAAATTTTTATTGTCCGAGAAAGACGGATATACGGAGTATATCTCCGTATATCCGTCTTTCTCGGACAATAAAAATTTTTTATTAACTAATGAATAATGTTTGCAGTCAGAACTCTTTGGAATACGCTTAAATACGTTCAGAACTACACGAGAAATATTTTAATCTTCACATATAGTGAGACGCTGGACGATTTTCGAGAGTTCTGCTTATTCTAAAACAGTTCTCGTATAGTTCCGAACATGTACAATGCCTTTCCAAAGAGTTCTGACAGGAACGATTAGAAAATTTTTGAAAAAATTATTCCGCCCAAAGAGTGGACGTTTTCGACTTTACCAGTGAAACGCTGGCCGAAATATCGGAGTTCTGGCTTTCCTAAAATACTTTTATAGTTCCGCACGTACGTATGATTTTCCTACAGAGTGCTATGAGAGGTGCGTAGAACTCTTTAGGAAATTCATAAGTACCTTCGGAACTATACGAAAAATATTTTAGGAAACCAGAACTCCGACAGTTCGACCAGCGTCGCACCCTTTTCTGTCTTAAAATGCACTTTTCGAGCAGTTTTAATTTTTTTTAAATTGTACAATGTCGCTGGCGCATAGCACTCTGTAGGAAAATCATAAGTACGTGCGGAACTATACGAAAAGTATTTTAGGAAAGCCAGAACTCCGACATTTCGGCAAGCGTCTCACATTTTCTGTCTGAAAGTTCACTTTTCGAGCAGTTTTAATTTTTTTTTAAATTGTACAATGTCGCTGGCGCATAGCACTCTGTAGGAAAATCATAAGTACGTGCGGAACTATACGAAAAATATTTTAGGAAAGCCAGAACTCCGACAGTTCGACCAGCGTCGCACCCTTTTCTGTCTTAAAATGCACTTTTCGAGCAGTTTTAATTTTTTTTTAAATTGTACAATGTCGCTGGCGCATAGCACTCTGTAGGAAAATCATAAGTACGTGCGGAACTATACGAAAAGTATTTTAGGAAAGCCAGAACTCCGACATTTCGGCAAGCGTCTCACATTTTCTGTCTGAAAGTTCACTTTTCGAGCAGTTTTAATTTTTTTTTAAATTGTACAATGTCGCTGGCGCATAGCACTCTGTAGGAAATTCATAATTACGTGTGGAACTATACGAAAAGTATTTTAGGAAAGCCAGAACTCCGACATTTCGGCCAGCGTCTCACTGGTAAAGTCGAAAACGTCCACTCTTCGGGTGAAATAATTGTTTAAACAATTTTCTAATCGTTGTTCTTATCAGAACTCTTTGGAAAGGCATTGCACATGTCCGGAACTATACGAGAACTGTTTTAGAATAAGCAGAACTATCGAAAATCGTCCAGCGTCTCACATATATCTCCGTAGATACGTCTTTCTCGGACGATAAAATGTTTTTATTAAATAATTGTTAATGTTTGCGGTCAGAACTCTTCGGAATACGCTTAAATACGTTCAGAACTACACGAGAAATATTATAGTCTTCACAGAACTCTCGAAAATTGACCAGCGTCTCACCCATATCTCCATATATCCGTCTTTCTCGGACAATAAAAAGTTTTCATTAACTAATGAATAATGTTTGCAGTCAGAACTCTTTGGAAAATGGTTAAATATGTTCAGAACTACACGAGAAATATTTCATAAAGCACAGAACTCTCTGAAATTAACCAGTCGTCATTCCCTTAAACATTTTTTAGCTTTAATAATTATAAAAAGATGAAAAAAATTTTTTCGCTAGAACTCTTTCTAGAACTCATGTAGAACTGTAGATCTTTTAAAATCCAGCCGGAATTATGGCGGAAACTGTCGCAGGACAAAGTGAGACGCTGCGTGAAGTTGGCGTCTCACTTTGCACTATGCGATTTTTTCGCTTTAATGGCCAGAACTATGTGTTTAACCTATCAGGAACTCGAGAACTATTAAAAAGGGAGCCAGAACTCTCAATAAGTAATGATTTTCCGCGAAATGATACGCCAGCTTCACACACACACACAAAACGAATCTTTCGCCGCAAGATCTCGAGCATCGTTCACGAGGTGCTCGATAGCTTAATTAGCACGGAGAGATTAATTAGATTCTCGAGATTTATCTTCGATGATTGGAGAGAGCAAGGAGATGCTCCTCGTGTCTCACCTCTAACAATAAAATAACCCTGCTTTCAAGTCAGAACCGAAAAATCTGTTTAAAGATTCTTTGCGTTAATTTAGTTATTTCTCGATTTCTGGTTTGTGCGTGAATGTCCACACATTTCCGGAATCAAGCGCCTTGTTACGTCGCGCTGTCTTGATATCCGCTCCTCGAAGGTTGCATTGCGTGCCGAAAAAGACTGTTTTAGCAGCAAACACGAGTCCCTCGGCGAGGCTAACGAAACGCCAAGGCTCGCGCGATTTATTCGCCCCGTACACGGAAAGAAAGAAATCCGCCGGATCTGGCGCAAGATCCGCGAGATCGCACGTCTGGATTTTATTCGCGTCGCTCGACGTACACGTAGATTAAGCGACGTTTCCCGGAATATCTGCGCACGGCGGTCTGTTAAGTCGCTGCACGTAACACATCGCGACGAGGCCGGCCACATACACCACGGCGTATAACAGTATAACAGGTTTCCTATTTCCAGGTCAGAGTTCACCGAGTCCCTCAGACTTTTCGAGTGCCCAGGCAGCCGATCTCTTATCCGCGAATTGATAACGAATCTTTCGAAAAAGATGATTAAATACTAAATTACATTGTCCTCAGTCAGTTTCGGTTTTATTAGCTTATGTTACTATATTGTTCCGATAAAGACGATGTTATCATGAGAATAATAACAGTGAAATGTTAATAGAAATTGGTGAAGAAACTTTTGCAGACTTGAAGTCGCGATGGAAGAGACCCTTGGACGTAAGGGCGTTTCTTCGTGATTCGTGCTTTCTTTTTCCCGACACCCGTTACGGGCCCTTATCTCTGGCAGCAGTATCTACGAAGCGGGGAGTACATGCACCCTCGCGTGTCACGTTCGCGGGATATAACGTGAACCCGCCCTCGACGGAGTTACCTCGAGAGGTAAAAAAAGAGGAAAGAAAAAAAGGGAAAAAAAGGAAAGGGGAGTAAGCTCTATCGCCGCTCTACGAGTAATTTAAAGTCGTCCTACTCGCCGCGCGGTTTCAATAAAACGTAAAATAAGACCACGGAACGAAAAGGAAATCGTGCTCTAACGCACCAAAATGTGGCGCACGTCTCCCGCTCGAGAAACTTTGTCCATTGTTATTCAGAGCGATACTCTTGCGGATCCTTCACGCGGTCTTGTGACAAAATCGGTCTCGACAAAATCACAAAGCCGACAAAGTGTCCTGAAACGATGTTCGTGACCCCCGATTAATCGCGTTACTCGCTCCTCACGAACGAGGGGAGGAAAGGATGAGTGGGAGACCGCCGTCTCACATAAATTCATCGCAATCGTCGTTCCCTCCCTCACTCTCGCTCGATGACGGACACGCTCGTCGGGATCGATGGAAAGTTTGAGGTTTGAGGACGCGATAATAAAACCGAGCTCCGCTTCGAAACAGATTCGATTTACGAGCGCTACGGCCGGACTTAAGGGTGCGGTAAATCCCGGCGCCGCTTCGCCCAACTTTCCACTAATTTTATCGGCCCTGACTCGCGACCGGGAGCCTTGAACTCGCGAGGATTTCCGCTTACAATCAGCCCGGGCTGTCGCGTTGCTCGTGCGAGAACGCTGTCGGGACAAAGTTCTAAGCAAGTAGGAATGGCTGCGGCTGGCGTACTTTGGCTTGTAACAGAGTCATTGAAGTGTGAAAAATGAACCAAATGTCCTCTCCCCTTGTGTCTCGAGGCGCGATATCGAGTTGCAATCGCGCGCTAGTTCGGTAAAGAGGAAAGGTGAAACTGCTTAAGATCGAACGCTATACGTAAGGAGAACACGCGTCGGCGAATAAAAAATAAGACGGCAGTCTCTGTAACTGCGAAACTGTGCCTGCGCGACATGAAATATTGAAACGCGAAGCGGCAACTCTTCCGAGCTCTGCCTTCTTACTCTTTTTTATTCACGAGCGCGATATATCGATATATACTGAACAGGTATAACAAATGCTTGAGAGAGAGAGAAGCACAAGATTCATATTTTAACATATTTTTCGAAATGCTGTAGATTCATAGTATCAGATATTCTCAATTTATATTTCATTTCAGCGTATGTGTGCGCGCTGAAAACGAGTCAGATGTCACAACTGCAATTTATCGCGGGCTGCATCGACCGGATTTGCGCCACCCAGCGAAAATGCTTGCTATCGAACTCCATCCCGAATCATTAAACAGATGTCACTGGTCAAATCGCTCTCCGACAGAGAAGCAGGATTTATGTACTCAATTAGAGAACTTACAATATCCCGGGCGTGTTTACCCGATAACACCCTCCTTTCTCTACCGCCCTTCTACGCACCGCGCGATCGCAAGTCGGAGACGAGAATCACAGTGGATTTTCCCGCCGCAGGAAATCCCCCGAATTGGATGGAGATAGACCACAAGTCGCTCGACATATTGCCAATATGGCAACTTCCGTGATATACTTTTGTGCTTCGACAACCCTCGTCGTCGCGTAAGAAAGAGTGAGAGGGTGAGAGCGGTCAATACTCCCGAGATGGGAGGAGGGAGCGAAGGAGGGTCGTAATCTTTCCTCGCGGTACCGGGATACCGTACGGAGCGAAATAATGGAAACGGTGTAGCGGTGAAGGGTGGTGGCGGTGCGAAAAGTCGGGAGGGAGTTGAGGGAAGGATATTACAAGCGCCCAATAAAACGTGAACACGAACGAACGAAAGAAACTCGTGCGCTCCCGAGACTCGTGCTGGGGTAGCTCGCGAAAATTGTGCGATGTATCGCGCACCGGATGTCGTTCGCCAAATCGTGGAATCGCGAGCCTCCCTCCGGCGTCCTCCACCCCTTGCGACGTCCTTGACCTTGCGCAAGTGCAAGGTCCAAGGATACACATCCGGCGAGGTAAATTCAAACCCGATAAAGAGAGTCACGAAACTGCGTTATTGAAATCCGGCCAGATTGTATCTAAGAACGGCGAGCTATCGCGTAATCAGTTCGCTCTTAATTATTATGGCTCTCGCATGAGCCGGAGGAGATGCCATCGCCTGGCTGCACGTTTATGTATTTCCATGGGACGTACGTACGGGTGCGCGATATAAGAGGGACGATTGAAGAAAGCACGTTTCCCCGTTCGTTTCTCGCCATCGCGCGTTTCGTGACGTGCCGCTGCTCGCGCGCGCGGGCACGCGGGGGTGCGTTTTACTGTGCGGCAAATAAATGTTAATGACAGTCGGCGAACAGTCAGTTATGCGACGGAACGTAAAACGACAGTCAGCGGCAATCTACGAGGGACGTTTACTGTGCCACAACCCGGCTCGCCCGGCTTTTATTGCGCTCCGAAAACTCATTATCTTGCGCGCCGCGCGTTTATGCGCGATGCGTCTTCTTTCGGCGGACGCTGACGCATTCTAGGCGCGTCGTGGCGAGCACGAAATATCCATCATGGCCTGAACTATGCGTGGAAGGCCAGCTCTTTGCCGTTTGTAATACTAAATAGCGGGATTGCGGAGAGCAGCGCGCTGTAAAATCCGCCCGTGAAATCCGCACTCGCCTTGCCCGGGAAATCTCGCTCTTGAGAAAAAAATCGAAATAAACCGTGATGTTTCGTAGATATTTCGGGAAACGGCTGTATTATCCTCGTAGTTGAGTCTCGCGATGCAAATACACCGTCGGGCTTATTTTTACGATCTCGGATAGTAATTTCGAGAAATAGTCCGCGATGTAAAGCGTTTGCCTTGCATCCTTCCAGTCTGCGAGATACAGTCGACCCAGTTTCGCGCAGCGCTGCATCTTAGCGTGCATTCTGACTTGGCGTCTCCCGAGTTGCTGCTTCTTTCTCGCATCTACGTCGAGTTTGCGACGCGTTTTATAGAACAATAAACGCTAACCATTTCGTAGATCTATAAAGAGAGAGAGGAATAACAGTACCCGTGAGCCATAAAACGCTGTGAAACTTTAGAAAAAATTGCCGATTTCATGTACGCGTATTTCCTTGATCGGACACATGCACATGACACGTGCATGATGGCGCGGCGTTCAAAAACATAAGGGACGGTGCCATAACTTTCAAAATGATTGCCGAGAGCAGCCAGCAGCAACTTTATCGAGCCTGACAGAACCTTGGCGCATGAACCGGCTATTACCAGTTGCGATCTTCGTCGCAAACGTCATTATCATGGCTATTATCATCGCCAGTTGCGCGAAAGGAGGGGTGCGACAAAAAGTTCAAATTAGTCCGCCCGACGTTCGGAGAAGATCGGGGATATCGGGGCAACCAAGATTGGTAACAACGATTTCAAACTTACGACTAAGATATTCGTGCACAAGAAAGAATCATGGAACTTATTCGCAGAGCGAATCGTTCTCAGATCGCTCTTGGACCACTGCGAGCGAAACAGCGTCTGTATCCTCCACGGAACGTCTTCTTAATCGATAATTCGCTCCATTTTCGCGAATACGTTCCCGTAATCGTTAGCCGGATCGGTTTCCTTTGCCAATCTCGAGCGGTCCCTGCACAAGAAGGTGCAATTTCAAGTTCCGCGTCGCTCGCTAATTGGAGATCCTCCGCGGGCAACGTGAGCCATTACCGACTCGCGAAATGACTTCCTCCTTCCGGTATCTTGGACACGCCGGCAATAACGATATCGGCGCCAAGTGCACTCGGAAATGCGCTCGCGTTTGCAAACGGGAAGAGGGGTAGCTTTGATGGCCATCCCTGGCTGTCCGAGACATAAAGGTACAACTTGTTATCTCCCGGATAATGCCCGAGTCCGGCCTGAGTCCTCCTCGAGGGCGATCGTCGTCCGCGTTTTAAAACGCGCCTCATTTAATTCATTCTTTTGTCCTGACGCGCAGCGCAATTGGCGCAAGAGTGAAGCCGAGTCTCTCCTGGATCCAAGGACGATCGGGCAAATTGACCCCGCGTCCAGGATTAAACAAGTAATTAAAATCAGGAATTTGCTATTCCTGACTCCCCGTTCTATTCCCGTTTACTGCCGCCTCATCACCGTGTGATCATCGAAATTCGAAATCAGGGGCTGAGGAGCGATACCGTTTTCCTTTAAGGGGGGGAGCCTGCTTTAGAACGCTGAAAATAAGGTATATTTTACGAATTGTTTTTGGAGAAACTATACAGCGGATCATTATAAAACTTTTATGCATTTATTAGTACATGTTTAAAGATAAAAAAAATTATTTTTTTATTTGAATATATCGCTTGTAGAGGTCGTCCTGGAGAAATCTTAGTGCAGCCGCGTCGCCGGCACTACAAATTGGTGAGCATTCTCCTGCCTCCAAATTTCGTCTAAACTGAAAAATTGAACTATGTTCTCGTTATTTATGAATTCCCATCGTCGATGAACCAAAGAGAGAAGAAAAAAGTTGAAAAGTGCCAAAATGGTGGAGCTTAGAACACAAAAGTACGATTTTTAGGCAAAGTTGTTGAACTTTTTCATGCAAAAGTAATTGTTTAACTTAATGTTTTTATGAATATTAAAGGTTCATCGACGATGGGAATTCATAAATAACGAGAAAATATTTCAATTTTTCAGTTTGGATGAAATTTGGAGGCAGGAGAATGCTCACCAATTTACAATGCCTCCAGGACGACCTCTACAGGCGATATATTCAAATAAAAAAATAATTTTTTTATCTTTAAACATGTACTAATAAATGCATCAAAGTTTTATAATGATCCGCTGTATAGTTTCTCCAAAAAAATTCGTAAAATTATACCTTATTTTCAACGTTCTAAAGCAGGCTCCCCCCTTAATTCATCCGGATAATCTACGAGTCGGCGAAACACCGTCTGGCAACGTTCTTCGAATTCACGACGAAATTGCGTCGCCCGATAACAATCGCGAAAATTGCGCCCGCCCACAGACGGAAGCATCTAGAACCGATAACCGGAGCGATTCGTCGCAACGCAATGGAAGCAAGTACGCCTGCACGGCTCCTTGTACCCAGCTTACCTTAGCGGGATCAAATATCGTGCTTTCGAGTCGACAACGAAAAAGAAACGATAAACCTGGGCGCCGTTGTCGTCGTCGGCTTCGCGCCCTCCTTTCATGATCCTACCCCCAATATCGATTGCTCCTCCTTGAGCGCTCTGTGTCTCCGAGAATGGCCCTTTATGCGAACACATTGTTTCGCGCATCGCGCCACGCAAATGGAATTTGTATTCGGATCAGCACCGACTTGGGAATCGATTCTACGCCATTCTCTCTCTCTCTCTCTCTTGCTTTCTCGACTGGCTTTCTAAGATCTCAAGGGAAATACCGATAAATCATAATACTCGAATTATTCGCGTCGATTGTGGACTCGGCCGGAAGGCAGAATCGTTAAAGAACAACGGATATCATCAGAACCAATAGCAACAATTCAAACGAGAATCGTTGAACGCGTTGCAGAGCAGCCGGTGATGCAAACGTCGACGCCAGCGACTGGTATCGGTACGTATGCATTAAAGCATCAAGTATTAACGATAGCGGTATCGCGGGAGTTTCGGTTACGTGCTAAGATCCAACACCGACCGTCGTTACAATTTAACCAAATAATTAACGGCTCCGCGGCCGGGCGAGCTCTTACGCGGATCGCTTCTCGCCATCGCGCTGATGTAACGTATTAAACCCGCGCGTGTCGTGCACTAACGTGTACACACACACACATGTATACATTGTGCACACATACACGCGCATACACATGTACGGCCACGATGACGAAGTCAATTAATGCTCCACGAGAGTTGTCCTGCAACTTTGCTCTTCGCCGCCCTCCTCGGGGAGTTTTCTGAATAATTTAAAGCCATCCTCTCTCCTTTCTCTCTCTCTCTCTCTCTCTCTCTCTCGTGCACATGCCACATTGTATCGCCATTCTGGGGACTTTTGCTACTGCATTTTGACCGCTTGCGTCGCGGATCCGACGCGGATCCAACGCGGACGAATCGTCCTAACTCGGTCAGCGAGTAGTGTGTAAATTCACGACTCGTCCGTCGAGAGTCATCATTTCTCTCCTTCTGTTTTTCTCTCTCGCTCCCTGCCTATCGGTCACATCTATGTGCAGACTCGCCACAAAAAATGTTCATCTACGGGACGGGCGCGTTATTAAAAGGTCAACCCACGAAGCTTTTAACGACCGCGTGCGGACCGCATACGCGCTCGCCCGCGCGTGCTTTATCGCCTTCGTACTAAACTCGGCGTTACCTGGTCTGCTTGGCGCAAAAAGAACGCGAAGGATAGCCCGGCCGTCAGCGGGCTAAAAGCTGCTCGATTTTTCACCCCCGCAAATGCGGTGCGCACCACACCCATTCCGTTCCGTGTAAAGCCGTAATCAACGTGTAAGCAATTATCCCCGTGGTTCCCGTTTCCCCAGCGAATCTAATGGTCTCTGCGAGCGGGGAGCACATTTTCGCTACGAAAGCCCATTTCGTCAGCAGGAAGAAGCCCAGCCGGTGTACCCGGACCGCCGTCGCTGTTTACGCACGGCGACTGTCATCACGGTGCTCGACGAAATCGTTCCTGCCGCGGCTCGAAGTCGACGGAAGCCAAGACGGAAGCACCGGAAGTCCCGAGGTCGGTCGATCGATACGATCGTCGACTGCTATCGCGTTACCTCCCCCGAGTCTTCCTCGTAATTAGAGCGCCTGGAGGCGCGACTGGAGGCGCGCGTGATTGATCCAAGGCAGACGCGGCGGCGGCCGAATATATTTATTTATCATCGTTTTCCCATGTTTCTGCGTTTTCTATTCCTCGCGCACGGTCTATTGGCGAGGTTCAATATTTAGTCGGACAACACGCGTAGTGACGGCGGCGACGGTGGCGACGGCGCCGAGGAATGATAAACGTTCGACGCTTTTTAGGATGCTTCATAACGGTCGCCGACAATATTGCCCCCGTGTTCCCATCCAGCGTACTTGCCGCCACCCTCTCTCCCTCTAATTTTCTCGCTCTTGCTCTCTCTGTTTCTCCGGCCTTCCTCCCAGGCCCTCACACTTGTATGAATAATTTATGCTCCTACAACCCGGTGCTCGAGTTCGGTCAACACGACGCTGGCGTGACCATGTTTCCGACTCGGTATCAATTTTGCACGACATGGCGGGAAGACAATTAAGATAGCGCGTCGCTAGATAACGCACACTGTTCCCTTTTAGATTTCGAGATTTTCCCTTTTAAATGTTCAATTGCGAACGATCGGTTTTCCGCGGGACAGAAGAGAAACAAGTTGGTCCTCCGCGACGAAAATAGCGGCAGGATAATTGCGACTGAAGTGGAGCGGATTCCCGATCGAACGCAAATTTGCAGTCTCGCCTTGCTTTACGAAAGTATACCGATATCAAAGTTTTCCTCGCCGCGAGCGGAACAATCCGATGAAACAATATGCTAGGCTGGTCCTTGCTGGCGAACGAGCGGAACATCTCGCAATCGTCCTGCAAAGTGAGAAACTGGCAGCGCGGTTACGGCAATTTTCAGACATTCTGCCGGTCGTTCCCTTATCCGAGTCTCAAAGATATCAATATACGGAATCTCGAATGGAGAAAATTAGATTGGGCGGCTCGTATTCATTTAACGTTAACGCGAACGAAACGCGCGCGCGCGCGCGTGCTACGACGCTCGATGATCAAATTACGCTAAAATGCAAAGGAATTATTTCACAGTTTTCATGGTGGCTTTCTGCGTTTTCCTTTTTTTTTCTCGAGATAACGCTTCTTTCTTTAACGATCGGTGCTTTTCGCGGTAACTTTCAGCACTGACGATAACCCGTGCGTCACGTCGCAACTCTTTGCAGGGGCACGCAAGCGCAAGCACAGTAGTAAAGCTTTACGGTCGCGCGCAACAAAGGAACTCGTCCGTTCCGAAGCGTAAAACAAAAAGAGAAGAGCGAGAGAGGAAAAAAAGAGAGCGAAAGAGTATTAATGCAACGTCGAAGTGATTATGCAACGTTGTAACGCGCTGTTTTATCCAGTTTGCAACGCGACGAGAGCAAGAAAGTTGCGGCCGAGAGAATTGAAATGAGCCAGTCGATTCCAACGGAAATGCTATTTTTTCGGAAGAGAGAGGTCAAATAATCATATCGCTAATCATCCGCGAAAATCCACGTCCGAGCGATTCGTTCCTGCAATCAATTAAAATATCCAAAAGCCGTCTTGGACGTCAGATTTTCTATAATATTTCCCGACATTAATTGGTTAACGGCGAACTGATGTCACGGGTCAAGAGTTAACTCCGGTTCGAGGAGCGTTCGCCCCAAAAAGAAACGAGACTGAAACTTTCCTGGGAACTTGCCGACAACTTATTAGTAACTTCAAAGATCCGCGAGTCGGCAATCAGAGTGCGTATTTTTCGTCGCGGTCTACCTATGGCTTTTCCCACGCTGCAGATGAAAGAGATCCAAGTTGCAAATTATTCGCGCAAGGACCGTGCCGCCCAGTGATTGAGAACAATCGCGGGTTGTACGTTCTTCGATCAAAGAAACGCGCGCCGCGAAGCCCCACGAGCGGAAAGAAACCCGGTCGCTTCAAAGGAAGACTTCAGTGTGCCCCCCGACCTGTTCCTCCAATTATCCAAGCGCAATTTGATCCCCCGTCAGTGATCCGAAACGTCGCACTTAATGAAAATCGCCAGGTCGGCCGGTTGACTGCGCAGAATTGGCGAAGCGATCGAAGGCAAGACGCGGAAAGGGCGGCAACAGCCCCGAAAAATCGCTTCTCGTGGCGCGTTAATCGCGAGCAATCCGCGGAGCAATCGTTTCCTTGAAAATCATTTTCGAAGTAGACGCAGCAATCTTTCGTGCAAGGCGTGACCGTCGATCGGCTTTTTCAATAGGTCACTGCCCTTTCCTTGGTTTCCGATTAATTCCTCCTTTCCTGATACGTACCGCAGTTCATCAAGCGAGTCAACGAAGCTCGGGAATTTTGCGGGACGCCGTATCGACCGTGCCCTCCTTCCAGACAAGTTCTCGAACGAATTCAGAGCCCGTTGAGGCCAAGACCCGAAGCGAATTCCAAATATCTAGCCAACGGACGAAGAAGGGCTGCATCCCTCTCCGCGTCGCCGCTCTGTCCGAAATCAAAGCTGCGCACGCTGCGGCAGCTCATCCTCGCCTGCTTTTGGCACGCGTGTCGCTTTCGAGAGGAGGACGAGGAGGGAAAAAGAAGGAACGCAGCACGACAGAGAGAAATCGCGGCGCACGAGGCGTCTGCTTGTCGAATGGGAATCCGCATCGCACAGAACAGGGAGGAGGATAAGGAGAGGAAATCGGGGAACGGAGACGGCAGCTTCAGAGCTGGGTGGAAAGATGAATTACACCGCGGCACGAGAGGACGCATCAGACGGATGCGGAACGACGGATGATGCAGCAGGCACCGAGGAAACGAAAAAGCGCGCGAGACGGATGTTGGAAGCGAGAGGGACCACCGCCGATTTCCGGTCGCCGACTGACGCGGACAAATTCAAGGCCGGTTCATCGGCCACCGATCTCTGGGCAGGAGCATATGCAGCGCGATAGATGCAACGCGAAAAATACAGACCGCAGAGATTCGACAAGCGGTAAAAATTGTTTTATAAAGATAAAAAAATACATTTACGGAATTTCCATTAAAGAAGATGATTAACGATCGGAGAATTAAAGCCGATGCTTTATCGTGCTGTTCGATTTGTGTTATTGGCGTTCTCCGAAAAAACGCGAATAAATATTCCGTCAATTGAGAAATAGGTTGGACTGCGGAGAGTGTTATTTTATGTGAAAAATGCTTTTCGACGGTTCACAGCCGAGTCGTTAATAGCCCGACGAAATGTTTCTTCGTAGGTAAGTAAATGGATGTGCGTGGAATTAATCCCACTAATGAAACTTGTATCGCGGCGACGCGGAAAGTAATAACTCAATGGTGCGTGCGTAAAAGGATGACGGTGGAAAGGGTTGTGAACGGGACAAGGAAATAGGACCGAATCGATCGAAGTAGCCGAGGGTGGGATTTATTACGTTCTCCTATTCCGCGCTTCCAGAACAATCAGCGGACGCTACAAAGGACGCCGTCGCGCCGGACTTAATTTAAGGATAATTGATCAAGGAGCAAAGGCGCTCGGGACGAAATGACGCACCCAATTTTCGATTTCAATTAAAATCACCGCATATTTTACACTGAGGTTCGCGCAATACCGAGAAGCGCGCATTACTGAGATCCCAGCCGGGATCGCCGGGATCATTACCGTTAGTTCTGGTTAGTTAGTAATAAACTGGCGAATTTAACGAAATTGAAGCCGCGGTTTCCACTCACCAGTGACTGGAGCCTCGATGTCTATCATAGTTTTCTCCGAACGTAGAAGGGCGGCTCCATCGTTGATTATACGAAGAGCCGCAGTCTCGTCGATCCTACCTTCGACGATGAAGTGTTGCTTCAGGACCTCCGGCCGCGGAGATCCTGTTCGTTCGTCGAAGACTTCTGCCACTGTCATTTTGTGCGACGGTGGAAACGGAACATCTGTTAACAAAGCAAACGGTATATATTGGGTCGTCCGGAAAGTTCGTGCCGATTTTTAATAGATGGCGTTGGAACATGTCTGAATATATCAATGTTATTGAAAACCTACGATTTATATACATATGCTTAAAGGTGACATTTCAACGCATCTTTAGGAAAAAAGTTGTTTCAGATAAATTGATTCGTGTCAGTTTTGTACTCTTTTGAAGATGGAAGAAAACAAAGAACATTTTAGACACTTGATACTTTTCTATTACCGGAAAGGCAAAAATGCCTCACAAGCAACAAATTCGATATGTTCTGTTTACGGAGAAGGTGCTTTAGCTGAAAGAACCGTACGTAAGTGGTTCGCTAAGTTTAGAGCTGGTGGTTTTAACCTTAAAGACCAAGAACGCTCGGGCAGACCCTCTACTACTGATGATGACCAAATCAAGACACTGATCGAGAATAACCCGCGCTACACGACACGTGAATTAGCAGAGATACTGAAAATATCGAAAACCACTGTCCAGGATCATGTAGTGAAGCTTGGTCACGTAAGTCGCTATGATGTATGGGTTCCGCATAATTTGGCTGAAAAAAATTTAATGGATCGCATTTCCATCTGCGACTCGCTGTACAAGCGCAACGAAAACGTACCATTTTTGAAGCAATTAGTGACGGGTGACGAAAAATGGATCATTTACAACAATGTAGAGCGAAAAAGATCCTGGGGTAAGCGAAATGTACCAGCATTAACCACTCCGAAAGCCGGCCTTCATCCAAAAAAAGTCATGCTCTGTGTCTGGTGGGATTGGAAAGGAATCCTATATTATGAGCTCCTACCACACAACCAAACGATAAATGCAGATAAGTACTGCTCGCAACTGGACGAATTAAAGACAGCGATTCAGGAAAAACGTCCAGAATTAGCCAATAGGAAGGGCGTCGTGTTCCATCAGGACAATGCCAGACCTCATGTTTCTTCGACTACCCGACAAAAATTGTTGGAGTTTGGCTGGGATGTGCCACCTCACCCACCGTATTCACCAGACATTGCACCTTCAGACTTTCACTTATTTAGGTCTTTGCAAAATTCTCTTAGCGGCAAGAACTTCGACTCTTTGATCGACATAAAAAACCACCTTGAGGAGTTTTTCGTCGAGAAACCTAAGAAGTTCTGGGAGAATGGAATCTTCCAGTTGCGTGAAAGATGGACAAAGGTTGTGAAACAAAACGGTGCATACATAAGTCAATAAATATTTATCGACATAAAAAAATGTTGCCTTTGAATTTTCCTTCAAAAACGGCACGAACTTTCCGGACGACCCAATATTAAATATACGTTAAAACGCGTTAGACGACGTTTTCTTATCAAACTTATAATCGAACACAGCTCTCTTATGAGGATATGCAGATGCGTGTAATATCTCAAAGACCTCAATTTTTTCTGTCTATTAGGCGCGTAATCTCCGATTGAGAAGAGTGCAATATTTTTGAGACGCCTCGTAGATTTCCCGCTGCCGAGAGAGTAAATACGTGTAAAGACTCGCACAGAGCAGGAGCATTAATTAAAGCTGAGCCGTTCGTATAATCCCAACTGACAATTAACGTCTCTTTACGAGATAACGCGGTGCTACAAAGCGATTCGTCGCGCAAATAAATCGGTGCGCACACACGCGACGTATGTTGCCTAAATATTGATCGAACGCCTCGGCGCGCGAAGTCGGATACCGTGCTTGTCGTAAGAATTAACAAGCGTGCACCGCGTATATACATGAAAGAGCCGCTGCGAGTGCCGAGATGTGTAATGCCGTTTTTTCCTTTCTGTTTTTCGACCGAGCGACGCGGGATTTACAATTCAAAAGTACCCTACCTCGCACACGCGATTCAATTCATTCAGTTTGCAGCGCTCGCAAGTATTTACGTGGACGGACTGGAATCGCATTTTCATTTTCTCGTTACGTGCAGCGTAAATACGCTGCGCGAAAAGTACGCTGAGAGTCCATTGCTCGTGCACGCTCGTTTCTGCGCTATTGCGGGCAAACGTGGACGAATTTCAGAAGCACTTACGGAATCGGTGAGATCACGGGACTTGGTAGAAAAATGTGATCGCGTTTAACGCAATTTCGGGCAATTACGTAAGATGGCTGCGTAACAGTTGCCGACGATATTTGTCCGTGGCGCCTGAAACACGATCGCGCGGATCGTTAATCGCTGAAATCATTAATCGCGACTAATCAGGCGTTACGGTATCTTTGCTCAAGTGTTCGTGCGGATGTAGTAGCGGCTGAAAAAATAACGTCATCACGAGAAGCAGATTCTCTCGATGATTGCGCGCAGAATCGTCAGGGCGGGTTTGAAATCACCATTATAGCGCATCACGCGGTTTTCCAAGAGATTTTCATTGCGGAATTATTTCGCCGACCGAAATGATTATTCCGCGAAACGAGCGACAGCCGTATCATCTTCCTACACCGTTGTATTTCAAATTATTCTACATCTACATGCGCGCGCGCGCGCGCGTGTGTGCCAATAGCAAAGTCGTGTTATGTATTATCGTTTGAAACGGCAACAATCGGAAATAGCTATGCGGAGCACGGAAGCTCCGATTCCGCGTTTATATATTTATTATCGCGGATTAACGATTTAACAAACAGAGCAATCCTTCAAAGAGACTTCAACAAGATTCATCTCGACAATTTCGGCTACGAAAGCGGGTAACAGGTTGGCGATGATGAGGCAACACACAATATTTTCGCAATACTGCTCGCTTGTATCGTCAATAGAAAAACCCGACCCTGAAGGTTGAAATCGTTGTTATTGCCGCGCGGCACGCCAACGTTATTTCCGTTACTTACGATCGCCTATTTGCCCGCCAAGGTGAAACGTGTTACCTTTCGGCCTTTCAGCTGTCTGGACCTGCTCGTCATCCCTCTTTGCCAATCGCAACTTGAGAATCGGGCTCTTCCGCTCGAAATTATTTACCAACGTCGCCTCCACACTTTTATCTTCCTCCGCGACTTTCCTCCGAGCGAATCGCTCGGGCGACCGGCATCGCGAAATCAGCGAGCTCAAGTTCATCTTGCTCTTCTTCAACCAACGATTTCGAAAGCAACCGTCCTGCCGTTCCCTGATCAGCATCCTCTCCAGGGAGCGCTGCATCGGATCAGTGTTCCCGTTGTACTCACCGTCGAACGTATCCGTCTCGAACACTTCCTCGTCCTCGAGAACGTCCGGTCGATTGTGCGAGCTGGTGGAATCATCATTTACCGAGGCAGTCGCGTTCGCTTCCACGGAGCCAGCGATCACCGCATCCTCCTGAGCGCAATTTGCGCCGCTCCGTGGCGGTGACCGATCGATCGCGCCGTCAGACGTCATCGCTGAAGACGCACCCTCGTCGTTCAGGACGATCGACTCCGATTCCATGGTCGAGTAATCGGAGGTGGGCTCCTCCGTCTCCAAGGTGAGCTCGCCCTTCATCTTCGCGCCCGTCCGCGCCCCGATGTCTTCCTTCTCCTCCCCCTTCCGCGTGGTTGCCACGCTTTTCGGCATCGCTTCCGGCTGGAACGAGCTGAGCGAGTCCACGTGCTCGGTGCGCGAAGACGCCGACACGTCCTGTACTCTGTATTCCGTTTCGGCGTACTCCAGCGAGTCCTCGTGATGGTCCGCCGAATACGGACGCGCATCGTCCGCGGAACCGTCCCTGGTTCTTCGTTGCTGGAAATTCGATGTCAGGCTCGCTGCAGCGGTTTGCGACTGAGGCGTTACCTCCAAATCGTCGGACTCGTCCATCCCCAACGGAGTCAGATACACGCTCGACGAAGAGACGTTGCTCTCTTCTGGAGACCTCAGCGAAGCGTACATGCCGATGAAGGAGACGTCTCCATCGTCGAGCGCGACGGTGTTCTGGTTCTTGTCGGCCATGACGGGTGCGTGCGTTTCGTCACACGAAACTGCCCAGGAGCAACTCCTGTTTCCCGTTTTTGAAATTTCTACGTTGTCCGTTGTTCGTTAACAAAACAGCAGCGCGCTGCGTTTCTCGTTGAAATTCTCTCTCGTTCCGTTCGTAATTCTCCTGCGAAGGTTTACGGGCGCGAGACCGTTAAAAGCTGCTGCCGCTCGAGCGCGAATTACATTCGATTAAAACCGACGGGGGCGTGACATTAAGTTAAATAGCGAGTTATTACAACTATTGACGCCGCTTGACGAAGCGAGCGCCGTCACCGAACCCGACGAGAACGCTCGTAAACATTCTCGTCAGGCATGCCGAATCGATAAAAGTCGATTTTCGCAAATAAGATAAATGATATCAATCCTTAAGCGGAGAAAGCCGTAAAGCCATCAGTTGCGACATTGAAATCGCAGAAATCTATCTAATTGGACAACGTAATCGATACGATCGATATACATGTTCACTAACGCCAGAAGATGGTGCTGTCAGAACATGTCTTGAAACTCGTGAAACGTGTCTTCTACAAAATCGTTCATGTGACTGTTTAGCTTAAGCGTTGGAACCGAACACGTAAATTGAATGAGCAGTAATTGATTTTTTTGCGTTGCAATTAAGTAATGTTTGTGATGAAACCTGCGGTAAACGATGCCGCAAGATTCCAGGATGCATATAGATTTATCAAACTAACTAACGATAGAATAAATACATTTATTTAAAAATGATTTCAAGACTTTCGTATTATATTTTCCGATTTAGGACATTACGAAGTTTACAATAAATAGATGTTGAAGTACAAAGTTTAATCGACATCGCTTTCCTCGCTAAAATCGCAAATAGTTTAAAAATTGAATTTTTGAATAATTAATGCATTCTTTTCCGACGTTTAGCTTTCGAAAGAGATAACGTCATTTTAGTACGTCGTGCGTATCTGACTAATTTGTTAAAATATTATTATTTGTTAAAACATTTTATTTCTTATATTCTGATAAAAACTTCGCTTTTCATTTTATCGTTAATCCTGAAAAATCTTTCGTTATACCAACCTAACTAACGTAACTTGATAATATCATTTCCGACCCAATAGCCGACCGATATTTGCCAATATATACAGTGCATCCTGACGATGCGGACAACCTGATTGATTAAAAGTACTAGCTTAATTAATCAATGAAATCAGAGACACCACACGCTTTCGTCAAGGTTTATATAAACTCAACTCGAGAAAATTAAATAGTAACGTTTTTCTGCTTCCTCTTCATCGACGTCTGTCGAAAGCCGCATTTTTCATACGTTGGTTCCTGTTCGACGTCATCAGCAGAAGGTACAACTCGGATACCTGATTACAATCTTCCGACGACACTTCATTCTCTTTCTCCACCATCTGGATACATAGCGGCGACTGTTTCATCTCGCAAGCACTCACGACCGGCTCCGTGTCGTCCGCCAGCGCGTCCATAAGGCCACGCGACTGACAGGTCGACAACGAGATATTCTGCGCTACTCGAGACATCGAAAAGTCCCTCTCTTTTGCCAGCATGGTTTTCAACAGCTGCCCGTCCATACTGTGTCTCCTGGACGCAACATCCGGGCTGAAGCTCCTGTCCAAGCGTCTTCTTAGGATGCAGATTGAGTCATCGTTAACCTCGTCTTCGAAACTGTCGTTCAGATGGTCGAGTCGGCCAGCCGAGAAGGCACGTTTCGTCGGAGTCGTCGCCAACGGCGTCGACAGGCACGGCATCCTCATCATCCGGATGATCTTCTGGATGGCAGGGCTCACGTTGTTGCGGTACGTTGGCCGCGCGCGATTCGTCTCTCCAGCAAATGTGCGATTCAACGTCCGCGAGAGTTCACGCTCGAATTCCTTGTCGGATTCCTCAGATTGTTTCCCGGGTGTCTCGAGGTCGCTGCCGTTGAACTCCTCGTCCGGGAACGCCTTTCGAGAGGCCCGCGGCGTCGCCGAGTTGAACGAGGGAAAGTACTCGACCGACGAAGAGAGCAACCCGGAATTGGACGTCGAATAGAAGCAGTCGTGAGAGACGTAGGACTGACTCAAGTGACCCTCGGGCAAGCGTAGCGATTGTTGTTCGGCGTCCATATTTAAGGAGTAGCCCGTTCTCGCGGACGGTCACGCGGAAATTGTGAATAACGTCTGTTCTTCCAGCCTTCGATGTTAAACTCCTCCACGCACCGTTTTATGAAGCTCGTATAGCGCACCGGTTGTAAAGTCGCTGTTGTATCTGTGCCACCATCATCGCGTGCCAACCGAGTGGAGAAGAATATACTAGATTGGAGTCCCAAGTGCCAAAAGAAGCAGCCAATCAAGCTTCCATGTGCGCTATTTCTCGTCACGTGATGCTACCAGTTATCAAGTCCACTATGTAATTAGGGACAGTGGTAAGCGCTGCTTGTTAAATACGCTCCTTCGCAGCGAACGATAATTGCTCATCGACCGCGCAAGTGCCTTTGTCGTTTTGATTTACGTTCACCGGCGGAGACATTTTTAGTTTAAGATGCACGTCCGGAGAATAAAGGAAGCGTATAATTGCATTTCAAGAGCCCGTTCCGTTCGGATAATACGCAAAGCATTCCTCAAGCAGTCCGTCTTAACGTTCCGCCGCGGAATTTATCGACCGAAGGCAGTCGTGGGTCCCGCGGCCGTAAGCGAATGTGCCGGGGGACTAAGGAGCGTAAACGCATTAAGGAAATCTGGAGATGAAACGAGACAATCTGACGTGGCGCAGCCACTTTTTCCAGGCCTTTGATATCTCCGGTATCGCGCTAGAAACTACGGACAAATAGTATATTTTCCCCGTGAGGTTTCCAGCGCAACAACTAATCTGAATATTCAATCTAAAGCCCGGAAAAGCTCGAATAACCGATAGTTCCGAAAGTCGATACCTGGTAACCCGGTCGCGAAAACTGGGGAACCGTTTAATCAAGATTGATATATAACGGCCGATGCTTTGGCGTCGCGAATACGTAAAAAAGAAGAGAAGGCCGATTAGCGCGAACGAGATGTACGGACGTGCACACGATCGCGAGAACGTTGATTACGCGCGCGAGATTCCGTTCAAGTCTCGCCGAAAAATCGTGAATGCCGAAGACTAGTCTGTCGTGCGAACGCGAGCGGCGCGTTGCCAGCGAAATTGCCAGCGCACTGCTGTGTTCGTTCGCGCGGGCGTTTCGAACGAATGTCTAGAGGCAACGTTATTGTAACGACGTTGTAATTACATACAACGGTCATTATCGTGATTGCAAATCCGGTACAATACGTCAGCAATATGCAATTTGCCGCGAGTGCGGAACGGTAAAATGGTAGCAACGGTCGTTTACGCAAACACTGAGGGCAAAATACGAAAGCACGTCTGTAATTCTGCAAATTAACGCGTAGCTGCTAGAGTCGATAAGAATCCCTGATCAATATCCATTTTGTGCGTGATATCAGTGTTTTTATCAGACTATCGAGCATGCGAGACACGGCAAAATCGATACACTCGGATACAACTCAAAAAAATATCCAGGAATTAATGCTCGCATGTACGCATGCTTGAATGTTTCATTGAATGTGGAATTGCGTGGATTATTAGAGCGGCTTGTTTTTGCCTGATCGAGACTAGATCGCTGCACGATTTACGTGGGGATAGAGAGGGATTCCCGTAGAGTGGAATATCGAAACACTCGGTCTGGACGATTGTTGAGCATAACTCGCGAACTGGATGCCGCGGGAATCAGTACGTGTAACGTAATCCTTTTAAAGTTTCGTCACAATGCGAACAATGCGCAATTAGCGCGTCATTTATTGTCGCTCTGCATTATGTCGGAAATGACCGTTTCCGTCGTGTCCCGCGTTCCGCGGAGCGGGCGCCTAATTAAACGCAAAAATAAATGGAATACCTGCACGCGTGCGTATCAAGAACCGATCGTGAGAACGAGAGAAACGCTCGTGCGCGATATCCTCGTGATGCCGTAACTTCGAGCGCGACGCAAATGTTAGCACCGTCGAAACTGCAATTAGCAGCGATCTTTTTGCACAGTTACATAAATGTAAGACGCATGTTATGTACGTGTTTCTTATTAACGATCAAGCGGAGAGATCAGTCGCGTGCATGCACGTTCCGCGCTGAAGCGCCCGATTCGCACGGTCCGCGATTATCAGATCTCCGTGAGTTGGATGCGCAAACGCGGAATCTACCAATTACGATCGGGGCAATCCTCGCGCATTGGGATACACGGAACGGTCGGCACGATCAGCCGCTTTTCCGCGCGGTCGACATTCCGGCAATCCGCCGCGAGTTTCCCGCACGCTGTCGGCGTCGTCCGCGTCGCGTGATTGGCAATCTGATTTTGTCCAGAATAGCTCAACGCAAACATGGCAGAGGATCGCTCGACGTTTACGCCGCATGTACATCTACACGTTCGTCTACGTTTATGGCGCAATTTTGATGCTACGCCACACCGACAGACACGCTCATCGTATCGCGATGATCGCCGTCATCGCGTCTGATTATCAGCCCGTATCTGCGCACGCTGATGTCGCAGAACTCGACATTATTCAGCTAGAGATTATAGATTATAGACATTATAGAGCGGTTCTTCTTTCTCGCAACTTGTCGCCGATTCCGACCAGATCCTTTCGTTCGCGGGCGAACAGCAGTATGTTAAATAACCGAGGACGCCGAAACCAGTTCCATGACCTACTTAGCCAACTCGATGAACTTGTATTTGGGCCACGAATATTAATGATCGCGGACTTCGCACGGTGTATTATGAGCACGCCGCACCTGACGATCCTTCTTCCAGAGCACTCAACCGAACTCGCTATCGATGAATCCGTCAGCGGCAGCGTGGATCAATACCGTTGCCCTCCTCGGAAAATAATTACGTTAAGGATTCGTCGATGTGCTGCAAATACGTGCTCGTTCGTAAAGATTCAAATTATAAATCGAGCTTGACGGTGATCGAGGTGATACCTTGTAGGCGGACAAGTTCGAGCATAAAAAAGTAGTCGTTAGCAATCCGTCGGTTCGACAGTTCTGTTAATCTTTTTTTTCGGCCTAATGAATCTGAGGGAGTCCCATTATGATAAATCCGATCACGGGACAAGGAGAGAAAACGAGAAAAGGAATCTATAGATGCGCGGCGATCAATGTCGAGCCGGAATCGATGTGGTTGTAAAGCCAACCTTTTAGAATCCGCGACACGATAATTGACAGTGGATGCGACAGCTGCCATTTCCAGGCATACGTCGAAAGGAAAGTAGCAGGCTGACGGTGACTCGATGGACGTGAATGGATAAGCGACCATTCGAATCGACACGAAGACAGCGACGCGAAGCAAAAAAAAGGATCGCCGCATGAGAGCAAGAGAGAAAGAGGGAGAGAGGACAGCATGCTAGCGATACGTTAGTTGAAAAAATATTTTTTTAAACTCATACATTAGCTAAATGATTTATTCAGCGACCACGAATCGCAAGCCACGCCGTGGCGAGGTACCGGGATGGGAAATCGACGAGGGAATAAAAGTGAGATAAATAAGAGAAGCGTAGGGAAGCACTTTGCGCAGGGGCAACCCTCTCGACACCGTCGTTTGGCAGTCGAAATCTGTGTAGTTCGGTGGTCGATAAGTCGGAGGAGGAGGACGACGGCGCCGCGACGCGAAGAGTGCGACGACGACGACGACGAGGGAAGGCGGAAACGAAATAACGACTGGAAGAGAGCGCAGAGACGCGCGAAACTAAGGACACAGAATATGGGTCGCCGCGTAAGGCGGAGCGTAACTAATAGCGCAGCGTGTTACAAAGCGGAGCTGCAATTCCGAAGTCCCTTTAAAATGGAACGCCGCAGTTAAAGCGACACATCCATAACTCATAAATAATCCCTGGCATTTGTATTATACTTCCCGATAATTGCGCCGTTTATCGCAATCTCGCGTCATTACGCTTACGAACGCTTAATTTGCGCGGGCGATCGCCGTTGTTCGAGCGCACTCAAATATAGCCGCCAATCAAGCCAATGTTACGCACGTATATATACGTCACCAAGCCGCGCGTTATTGCCGTATTTTGCGCCCTTCGCGATGATCGATTGCCGATGACAACGGCGCGGCAGCTTTGCCGTCGTCGTAATAGTAAAAATGAGTGCCGATCGCCGAGCGGAGAACTCGTGAGCTCAAACGACGGAGAGCGAGCCTACCCCTCGCGGGACTCACTTTCCGGATAAATACGCGGACGAGAGAGGAAGAGGGACGCAACACGCCGACCTCGCTTTAGCGGCCGTGATGCAACGACGGCGCCGAAGGGGCCCATAGATTCGAGGCGGAGTGACGGCGCTGAAAAGCGAAGAAAGCGACGCGGCAGCGAGGATACCGGCAAAGAAGAGGAGGGAACGAGGGGTGTGTAACGAGGGAGGCAAAGAAAGAGACGAGAGCAACGGCGACGACGACGGAGGGCGGGATACGCAAGTAAGAGGAAAAGAGATATGGGGGTCAGAGGATGGACCGGACGGAATATTGATCCGCGTACCTCACGATAGCTGCCTATGCTGCGCTATGCTTCGCCACATAGCCTACCTCTCTCTCTCTCTCTCTCTCTCTCTCTCTCTCTTTGCCTCTTACTCCTCTGTCACGCGCACCTCATCTCTCGACCCTCTATCTATCTCTTTCTTTCTCTCTCGCTTGCTCCACCGACGAAACGGATGTACGACGGTACCGAATGGAGTTTACCTTCGCTACTGCCGCGGGGGATCTCACAGCCTCCAGCCACGCACCTGCGCCCGCGAGTGATCATCGAGAAAGAACAGATCGACACGGTGGAGAACGCATCGCGAGTTGTGCACACGCTTCCGCTGGTTTCGACATTCTGACAAGGGCAGTTGAGCCCGTTTCCATTTCTCCGGTCATTTGGTCGAACAGGCTTTTGGAAAGAATAACAACGGCGCGTAGAAATTATTGAGATAAATAAATAGTCGTGAAAGTATTTCGCAAAACATACCAGCGCTATCGAATGGCGAGATTCTTCCGAGGTCAACACATTGCATAATAACAAATCGTTAAAAGTGCAATAAATCATTTGACCAAGCAAGGATAGATCGTTCCGCATGCAAATCGACCGGTTGATCTTTACATGCTGAGGCATCTCGACTCGCCCGTTCATCACGTAACAAGACGTCGATGACGGAGACTGGCACGCGCATATGATCAAGACCACCCTTGTGTTAAAGGCGGGTCAGGGTGCAAGGTACCCTTACACCCTAACGCGCTTCGTTGTGTACTGGTGTTGACATGTAATTATCTGTGCGCACCGGGTACACGTGTGCCTTCCACCACCGTTGACACGTTCAGACATGGGGGTGGAACGTCCAACAAGACGCTCGATCGCGACAACGTTTGCCTTACGTGTCAGCGCGCGAGTTGCAGCGAGAGGCGGCCGACTTTCGCGAACGAATCTCCGCCGTTAAGACTGTCGCAACTGACATTCGTGACAGAAATGTTTCCCTTGATGGGAAACAGCATTTACCGGGCGAAATCACCCCAATTCGCCGCACCCCCGCGCCGCACAGTGGGGAATTTTCGCTGAAACGTGGCCATAAATCGAGGAATCATCAGATTTGCACAAAACTTGGTAGACTTATGTTTTCGAGGTTGCTGATCACGAATCCAATATGTAAATTTGCAAAAACAAAATGGCGGTCTTAATATAGTGTAGCGAACCATGAAATACTCATCAATATCGATATCAATGAATGTTTGGGGTTGCCGATTACGAATCAGATTCGAGAATGTCTGGAAAAATAATGTTAGACTTAATAATGGTGCAGGGTAGAGTTTATTTTTATAAGTTTAAAAAAAATAAGAACAAAAAAATACAAAATGTTACAAAATGTTTTATACAAAAATTTCATGGTACAAATGTCTCTATTTAATGACATCAACAAAACTTTTTTTAAATAATGTTTTAAAACAATTTTTTCAAAAATTTATGTAAACAATTTAGGTAAACAATTATTTTTCAAAAATTTTATTAACTTCATTAAATACGGGCGTTTTTACCATGAAACTTTTGTATAAAACATTTTTTGATATTTCGAATACTTTTCGAGATATATCGAGAAAAGTAATAAGGTGGTTGTAATAACCTTATAACAAGAGTAGCAGATAGTAGCAGCTAATTATTGTGAATTTTAGTTGCTAATAGTATAGACTACAAGATAAAAAAGAAAAGAACGCGGGATCTAGCGGGATCTGCAACTAAAGTCTACACGAAGTAAATATTAATTTAGGAAAATATAAACTTTGTCGGACTATCGTTATGTGTCGTAAAACAAACACGACAAGCGTTATTTCAAAAATGTAAATAAGAAAAATCTACAATCCTCCAGGAAGAGCATCCATTTTGCAGAACTTGATTATCACTTTTATTTACAAAGTTATTAACACTCAAAGTTCAATGAAAATATTCACGCAATGCGTGAGAAACGTGTGTCGCCCATAAAGGCCTACTTTCAACTGACATACCTGCTCGACTTAAAATAGTAGGGGACTAAGGGCAACGGGATTCTATCCAGGGAACAGTCCTTTATCGATTCTCAAGGACAATAGACCCTAACTCGAAACTTCATTTTTCGATTTTTGACCAGCTTTTTGACAAAATTCCCCACTGTGCGCCGTGAGAAATCGCGTTCCGTCCCGAACGATCCTGTCACGTTTATCCTCTTTACGAGCGAGCGCCGGGGGTAAGAAGAGGGTAAATAAATCGGGCCAGATGGAGAGCACGCTTCCGAAGGAGCTTGGAATTAGTGGCCCGTTAATAAAACGGAGGCGCGTGACGTTTCACGTGACCCTCGCGCCACGCGGAGAGAAATCGCAGTGGAAATGCAGCGCGACACGCGCGCGTAAACGTGTTCTCTCCTTATTATTTTTCCGCGTCGTTGGATGTCGCAGTGGATCACTCGATGCATCGTGAACGACTTCTTCGACGAGTCGTCGATTAGGATGAATGAGGCCTCGTTTGCCCGGTAGTGCGCGACTCATGAATGAAGAAGAGAGACGCGGGGAGAGTCGCGGGGTGAGGAGGAGCAGACGCGAGGAAGAGGCGAGAACGTATCGATTCCGCTCGGTTTCGTAACTGCAAGAGCGAACGCCAGGCCGCATTCATCCTCGTGCGACTATAACCGCGCGCGATGTTATGCACCGACTATCGCAGCCGCATCGCTGGCGGTCAATGCCGTAAACGGAACGGCGTAGGATTCGATCAAGACGCCTGGCGGGGCCAGGAGAGACAGTCACGGCCGGTTAACGCTTTATTTGCATAACCGACGATGTTGCAGAGCCCCGAATAATCCTCCGGCGGTCCGCGTCGGCGGCGTGTCCGCTGGCATATCCCGGTCGCAGCCGATACTCGTGTAAGAGGCGAAAAATAACTAGGAGACTGCCTTAGATTTGAACTCGAACTCTCCGGGATCCCTGGTTCACACGCCTAGGTCTTAGGCTGTACGGCCAATACTCCTACCGTTGTGATCAACTTGTTTTCCTTCCGATCCTCTATACGACCTGTCAGTCTCGACTATCTTTCCAGATCTTACAGCTCGGCCAGCCTGACATTACATTCGTCCCCGAATGTCTCCAAATCGTCGGTTCACTCCACTTAAGTCCCTCCCAACCTCCATTTTTGGTTCACTCTTCTGAGTCCCTCCCAACATCCACTTTTGGTTCACTCTTCTGAGTCCCTCCCAACCTCCATGTTGGTTCACTCCTCTGAGTCCTTCCCAACCTCCATGTTGGTTCACTCCTCTGAGTCCTTCCCAATCTCCATGTTGGTTCACTCCTCTGAGTCCGTCCCGACCTCCATGTTCAGGCTTCACTACCGGCCAGCTGCTTCTCAACTCCCTCCTCTCCGAGGGGTAGCGGATGAATCTCAACTGTCTTCGAGGGGTAGCGGATTTTATCCCACTTCTGAATTGTAAGAGGCGAAAAATAACTAGGAGACTGCCTTAGATTTGAACTCGAACTCTCCGGGATCCCTGGTTCACACGCCTAGGTCTTAGGCTGTACGGCCAATACTCCTACCGTTGTGATCAACTTGTTTTCCTTCCGATCCTTTATACGACCTGTCAGTCTCGACTATCTTTCCAGATCTTACAGCTCGGCCAGCCTGACATTACATTCGTCCCCGAATGTCTCCAAATCGTCGGTTCACTCCACTTAAGTCCCTCCCAACCTCCATTTTTGGTTCACTCTTCTGAGTCCCTCCCAACATCCATTTTTGGTTCACTCTTCTGAGTCCCTCCCAACCTCCATGTTGGTTCACTCCTCTGAGTCCTTCCCAACCTCCATGTTGGTTCACTCCTCTGAGTCCTTCCCAATCTCCATGTTGGTTCACTCCTCTGAGTCCGTCCCGACCTCCATGTTCAGGCTTCACTACCTGCCAGCTGCTTCTCAACTCCCTCCTCTCCGAGGGGTAGCGGATGAATCTCAACTGTCTTCGAGGGGTAGCGGATTTGATCCCACTTCTGAATTGTAAGAGGCGAAAAATAACTAGGAGACTGCCTTAGATTTGAACTCGAACTCTCCGGGATCCCTGGTTCACACGCCTAGGTCTTAGGCTGTACGGCCAATACTCCTACCGTTGTGATCAACTTGTTTTCCTTCCGATCCTTTATACGACCTGTCAGTCTCGACTATCTTTCCAGATCTTACAGCTCGGCCAGCCTGACATTACATTCGTCCCCGAATGTCTCCAAATCGTCGGTTCACTCCACTTAAGTCCCTCCCAACCTCCATTTTTGGTTCACTCTTCTGAGTCCCTCCCAACATCCATTTTTGGTTCACTCTTCTGAGTCCCTCCCAACCTCCATGTTGGTTCACTCCTCTGAGTCCTTCCCAACCTCCATGTTGGTTCACTCCTCTGAGTCCTTCCCAATCTCCATGTTGGTTCACTCCTCTGAGTCCGTCCCGACCTCCATGTTCAGGCTTCACTACCTGCCAGCTGCTTCTCAACTCCCTCCTCTCCGAGGGGTAGCGGATGAATCTCAACTGTCTTCGAGGGGTAGCGGATTTGATCCCACTTCTGAATTGTAAGAGGCGAAAAATAACTAGGAGACTGCCTTAGATTTGAACTCGAACTCTCCGGGATCCCTGGTTCACACGCCTAGGTCTTAGGCTGTACGGCCAATACTCCTACCGTTGTGATCAACTTGTTTTCCTTCCGATCCTCTATACGACCTGTCAGTCTCGACTATCTTTCCAGATCTTACACTCGTGATCGCGAGGACTATCGGGCAAGGACAAGTCGCTGAAATCTACTCGTGTCCTTTGGTCGTTCTTTCGTTCCGTATTTTGTCCGTAAGTTTATGCAAGACGAGAAATACCGGTTTGCAAATAAGAGAGACTGCGACGCAATTTTCGATCAGCGACCGCGAAAGATCGATACTATTCCGTCTGAGAGCGGGAGGCTGGATATCGCGCGATAACGCAGGAATTCTATTTTGCATTAACGCACGCCGGTAAAAAAATGCGCTCGGGTATACATATTGAAAAACTGCTTGGAATATCGCGAGGAACGGGTAAATATATTTATGTACGAGCACCGACAGCTTTCCCCCCGTCACATCGCGCGCGTATGCATTTACGTCGACCCAACGCGCGCGATACATTCCGTAATCGCGACGTCACCGTCAAGCGTAAGCGGATGATGCGGTCTTCGGCGTGTTTGCCTGCTCGCTCGCGGGAGTATCGCCCAATGCCGCGATGCACCCTGACCGATCTCCCGATTAATCGCGTGTCCGATAAAAAAAGTCGGAAAGCTCAGAGCGGCAGACTGTTTACCGAGCTTGATCGTCTCGCCAGCGGGAAACGCAAGCTGCAGACGCGCGTAATCGCAAAACGCACGCCGCGAACGCTATCCACGCTCGCACGGTGCGTTTGTTTCGAGCGCAGCGCAATAAAGCCACGCAGATCAAACGGCAGCACGACGACGTTTACGAACAGAGACGATAATACAGTCGCGTGACGAAAATCGCAATGTACACATGACTAGAATGCATGGCGTCGTTTGCCTTGCAAACTAACGCGCGCACCACTGATGCTCAATTCTCATCATGAATTATTCGGTCAGTCGCGGATGATAATGCACCGCTACGGTGAGAGAAGCTAAGCTTCCCTGTCGAGAGAATCATCGACCATGTCCCATGGCGATCCACGGCGAGCAATTGGAGATAATTTTCTTGATCCGCTACGATTAAATCAAGATACGCAAGTTTATACGCAAGTATCTATGCAAGTTTTGCAATCGCGCGGCGACCGGTCGCAATCTTGCGCCGATATTAATCAGATCATAGGGATGGAAATGTTGCCGGAGAAACAGCCCAGTTTGATGCGCACTCGCGATTGGATGATAGCTGCACTAAAGCCTGCTTAATTAATTAGTTCGTTACCGGAATGCCAATTTTGCAAGTATCCGAAAGCGAGATCGCGCCTGACGCGAATGCGAGAGCTCGACCGCGGCTGCGTTTCTCAGGAATTATGCCACCTAGTTTAATTCCACGTTGGGAAAGACTGCAGTGCTTTTGTTGCCTCCCGAAACTCGCTCGATTCAAGACGCGGACCTTCGTCGAATCACGTCGTGCTATTCTGAGATTATTTCGCCGAAGCTCTCATCACGAGACCGAGACTCGTGAGTCCATTCACGTGAATGTGACAGTTTTAGCATTCGGTTATCAAAATCTCGCTCGGCAACAGTCCGCGGCAACATATTTTGAAGATTTTCGCTATCAACGTGCTGTCTCTATTTTCTTTTGTTTTAATTGAGCGATGTTGGCAGTAGTTAATGATATAAAAAGTTATCATACGTGTGACGTGTGTGTCGTGTATGCAGCTACATGCACGTGCGTGTGTATGCGCAATAATGATTTCATGGCCCCGGTGTGTCGTGAGCTCTTTCGACACGCCGACTGAATAGCGCGACAGCCTGATCAAGTTTTATTGATTTTCAATTGGCTCGCCTCTGGATAACCGCGTTTGGCGTTACGTGGACAAATAAAATCCTGCACCGAAAAACGCAGACTTCCCGTATTACAAAAACAACTCATCAAGTATCACAGCGAGCGAGTTTGTCGAGACAGAACTGCAGGCCAACGATACATCATGAGACAATTAAGGTACAGTTTATCATCGCGAGATGATACGCGTCGTTCCATCAGCGTGTAGAAGCTCCCGCTACACGTAAATTGCTCCAGCTTGTATAATATTTGGACCCCGCGAAGAAACCTGCCCAATTACGAAGCTGACTTTGATAAGCGACTGCGAGCGCGATGCGAAGTAGACGACGCGCGTGTGTCGCGCAAAGCGTAATGGTAAAAGCACGAAACTTCGCTTCAACGACGCTAATGACGATGACGATGACGGCGATGACGACGACGTGGCGGTTGTGACGTCGAGAGTACGGCGGAAAAGCTCTTTGAAGCGTTGCGACGCGCGACTGGCTTTGACTCCTGAACTTTAGAAGCTTTCGGCCGGAAACGAAAGGAAGGGCGTGGCGGGACGGAAAGAAGGAAAAAGAACTAGGTGGCCCTCCTCAAGAAACGAAGATCGACGTTGTAACACGCTTCAAGTCGTCAGCGCGGCTATACTACGGTAGATAAGGGAGAAATTAATATAATCGCTCGGCGAAAGGAAGAACGGGGGCAAAAATGCATGAGAATGCATCGGCGAAAGAGTTCTACATAGAACACGCCATAGCTGACAAATTTTGTTGATAAATCCTTCGAGAAATTTTCTAGATCAATTTGATAAAAAGTTTACTCGACGTCGCCTTTTTCCGTGACTTCGTAATTGTTCCCATTAATTATCTTGACGACCGTGTCCCGAATCGAAGTCCACAAAATTAAACGAAAAAGAGGGTCTTTTTCGTGTTACTCGAGTACCGATCCGCGAAAAAGTCGCTCGTATCTGATCGCTTGTACGTAGAAAAACGTGTTGCGCTCGTCTGCTCAATCGTTGATTCATCTCTCTCATTGGACATTGCCATAATTGCGCGCCCTTTGATCTTCGCGCCGCGAATTTAGTAACAGAGCGACTCAGCGATGTACGTGTCTGCTCAGATTCCGTGATTCCAACTTTCCCGCGAGAGCATGATGCATCTCCCTCGATCACGGTTGACGTAACGCGAGTCAATGATTCTCCACGCATAGTTACAGCAGCTACGCGCGGAAATGCATTCCAGCTTTTGCGCTCGCGTTCGCGCCAGTGCATGCAACGCATGGAACGGTTCCAAATAAGATGAGGAAATGACTAATCGATCTCTTTCCACCGAGACCGCGATCCAAGATCTACGCTCTATTTGCAGTCACCGGAGTCGTACATGCGATATCCATTCGCCGCGCTTTCAAGACACGTGAGCAACTTGAGCCGTCATTTATCTCGAAGCAATTAAACGCTCATATTATATGATACTAGATACAAACTAAATTAAATGCTCCCGTATTTATAACTGCGTCGGCAGTGCACACAAGGTGAACAGTCATTACTCATTTCATACACACATACGCCTCTCCATGTATTAGATTGTAGCATGCATTTGTTATTAAAAACGCTGAACAAACGGGACGAATATATACAACTCAATATACATGTCATGACAGAAAACTTGACTCCAATTTGTCAGATGATCTTTTCTCGAAGGGGATAATAAGACGCGCTTTTGCGTTTATTCCTCGTTTTCCTTGTACGTTATTCATCGCGATCAGTCGGATTAGCGCTATCCTTCGGGCCGTTTGTTAAACGTATGCAAATAACACGCACGCATGCCGAATCGATAGGGAATCGCAGCGAGCCGCGACTGCAATCAACATCCCGGCACGATTAATTATGACTAAATATGATTGCGCATTGGCAATTAAGCGTGATTTATTATTCGCCTGCGGGAAGAATGGCCGCGTTTTGCCGAATCGCGGTGAGGCAATTTGGGGCTAAAGCGTCGCGAAATGTGCGAAACAGAGAGGGGGTGCTGCGTATTCCTCGGAACGAATGTAATAACGTAGGAATAATCTGGATGCAACTCGAGTGACGCTTCGCTTTTTTCATCTCGCGCAAAAAGCAGGATGCCGATTCGCGCGGCCCTTACTTCAAACGTCGAGGTGAATTCGCGCGCGAGCACGCTTTCAACTTAATAGCACGCGCACGGATCAGCGTCGCGTATCGACGACGAGTCGGTCCATTCATAACCGGCTAAATTTAGATGCCGAAGAGAGTGAAGAGAGCTCGTTTGCGAATGTCGTCGTTCTTCCCCTTCGACGCCTGTTCCTCTTCTATTTCCCCTTCCCCGCGCTCCTCCCGCGTCAAAGGACACTATTCCGTTGCAAGCTGATCATTTTTGACGTCACTCGTCCCTCACGTTTTACCTTTGCGCGACGAGCGATTATTGAAACGGCACGGAAGTGTCGCTTCGAATTAAAATTCTATCCGAAAACTGATACTCGCGTATTTTTGTTACGAACGGTCAAGAGAGATAAGCTTTCAAATATCTCCAATTTTCAAGCTCTCACGCGCGCAACGACACAAAGACAAATCAATGATACGTACGAACGAATGCATATCAAAGCCCGCATTGCGCGAAATTTTACCGCGTTTAAAAACGCCGAGTGTATGCACACGCATTATCTTGAATTTGATGTTCCCTCATTGAACACAAAGCCATGCGCGATACGTACCATAGGTAATCGCGAAATGATACGCAAAAATGAGCATTGCGCCTTCGTACAAGCAATCGGCAGATATTCCCGGCCTCTCGGAGAGCGGGCGAATTTTACATTGTGTCGCGAGAAACATGACGGTTTCCGCGGAGGTGTCCTGGCGCGGCACCAGGAACCATCTTTTTGGCACGATCGGCGGTCTTTCGTAATAATTTACTCGCATTGAGTAGGTAGGTGCCGGTGCGGAGAAGGACGTCGCGATCGTCGCTGCCGCGGCATTTCGCAGCTCGTACCGCCGGCGACCCGAAAAACGCCCAGGAACCGGGCGTTTTCCCGGCGACTCGTCGCCGCTTTTGCACCGCGACGCAGCCACTGAATACTATGCATCCGTATTCATGGCGAGCACCCCGGCGAAATGCGAAGCCACCGGTTCCGGCGACGTTTCTCGGCGACGTATGCCAAAAACTCGGCGAATCCATTCCGCAATTTCTCCGCGCGTTCTCGCGCCCGAGGAACGACGATTCGTCGCGAGAGGAACGATCGGATTACGAGATCGAGCAGTTTTCCCTTTTCGCGCGAGCGATGTCAATTTTAGATATCACGCGACAAGGATTGACTCGCGAAACGCCACTACTGGCTGTGCTCGATAAAGCCGAGCGGCGAAAAGAAAAACGCACTGTCGTCTGCACGCGTGGCGAATTTATCATGTTTCGCAGTCGATTCGCAGCGGCCGCAGTAATCGTCTTCTAAATGTCGCGTCATAGTCGCATCGCACTCGGAGACTTAATCTCCGCGAGTGAGTCACAGTCGAGAAAATGGCTGGTGTTCATTTTGTGTTGGCGTAATCTCGCCAACCGTGCGTTCGACACGCGCCAAACTTCATTTATCGTACGATTGCCGAGGGTGGCTGTTATAGCGCGGGAACTTTACGCGGTAAACTGCACCCCGGCAATATTTTTTACCTGAAACTTTGAGCAGGCCAGTTGGAGAAGGAACGATGATGAGAGAGAGGGTGACTGAATAGCACGCTTGAAATGTACTTGCACTCCGCTTGCAGGAAATGTATCGCGCGCTAAGTAATTCCACCGGCGCTCGGAGGCAGCTTGGAGAATTCCCTGAAGAGGAGCCATTCTCCCTCTCTCTCTCTCTCTTAAATACTTGAGAAATATGACCGGAAATTGCGGCGGCCGAGGTCGCGGCGATAAGTCGCGCGCCCTCGCGAACTCACCGCCGCGGGGATGCGGATTTCCGTGTGAATGCACGTCGTGGCGAAAGACGTTTCTCACGTCAGCGGAGCTGAGAAAAACGGGGTGACCTCGCAGATGCGCATATTCTCGCTTGTGCATATTCGATGCGCAACACCGACGTATGCACCGCCGAGGATGCACGGAGAATAAAACGGCGGAAGCGGGAAGAGGAGCGAGGGGAAGAGAGAAGGCCGGTCGATGTTAAAAATGAAACGACCCGTTGCGAACGCATCGATGAACCCGCATTGTTAAAAGGAGCGTGCATACGTGCCGCCGAAATGAAAGAAGGAAAAAAAAGAAGTTACCTTCGTGCCACCGCGCTCTCTTGAGCGCTGGAACAGCTATAAAATTACCTTCCACTTTTTCATCCGATTGTCCGCCCTCGCTACCCCCGTTTTCCTGGAAAATTTTCTGAGAAAGGTAGTTTCGGACGTTGCCGCGCGCCGCGAAATTTTCAGAGTAAACGAGTAAGGTAAACGAACGGTAGAACGCCAGGATAAAGTGCGGAACTTTTCGGGACCGAATCCTGTGATCGAACTGGTAGCAAAACGATTGATAAGCGTGCCTCCGCTGCTTCGGTTTTCCATTACATCATTACGAGCGATATGAACAAGCAAGAAAACAGGATCATCGTAGCAAAGAAGGAAATCAACAGTCGTCGATTCGTGGGAAGGCACATTCACCGCCGCGTGATGAAACGCGGGGAATTAATGAACAATCCATCCAGCATTCGGGGGAAGAGTACGAAAAAGCGGCGATTGAAGATTGAAAGAACGAAATTCAATTTGCGCACGCCGCCGCGGATTGTTCGACGCGGATCTGCGGTGCAAAATGAAAAATGAAATAACACGGAGGAGGTCAAAGCTCGTCTCTCCGCTGGAAGTTAATCTGCGCGGATCGGCGAATTAACGCCGGTGACCTGATTCCCGCTTTATTGTGAGAATTACACGCTCGCGACCGACATCGACTGGCGAAATTCGGGAAACAATATCGAACGACCGAGAAAAGACGGCCAGAAGTGCCGCTGTGCGCGCGAGCTTTCTCCTGAAGGCAACCGTGAGTTCTATCTTGATACGAACGATCAATCGTGAACCAGTAGGCAAACTGTTCTCTCAACGAGCAAGCCCGAATCTAAAATCACTGGAAATTGAGCCTATCATCGACCTCAATACCTGAAACTCATATCTAAAACCGCACTAAAGAAGCCTTATGAAAAGTCTCAAGTGCTACCTTGAGAAAAGCTTAATTGCAAATCAAACGACGATGAGGCTCGTTGTTCGCGTTCACCAGGACGCGAGCACGAATTTCCCGGATTCGTCCGTACAAGCAGACGGACGCAAAAGTGGACGCAAGATAAGGGATGAACCGACGAGGGGCACAGGCTTAATCCGCGAGTGCTCGCGGGCCGTGGCGACGACGTTTGCTCGCGTGACACGGGTTTAAGGAGGCAGGAGCGAGAGAGACGGCACGTCTTCTCCAGTACGCTGGCGCGAGCGTATCGATCGGTGACGAAGCGCGTACAGCGTCGCAGGATGAAGAACCATCCCGTTCATCGGCGGCTTAGTCGACCATCGTGGGTCCGGGGTATAGCAGGAGTGGCCGCCGAGATCGAGTCTTGATGATCGAGCAACAGAGCCGATCGATCGGAGGACCTTCCGACGCGGATTCCGGTGCGGAGGCCTTCTTATTCCGGGTCGCCGGAGCTGAAACATCGATTTCACGAGCCTGCCTCACCCACCCCCGTCTCGCCCCCGCCCCGCGGGGAGAGAATGATTAATCACGTGGCTCGCAAGAACGAGAAATAATTTGGCCTTCGACCTTCTTCGATCGGAGATGCCCAGCGCGCCGTTCCCGCGCTTATCAAATTAAGCACTGATCGCCTCGAGACGCGGTCTTCGATGTTTTACGCGAATCTTACGTCTCTTCATCTTAGGTACTATGACACTGTTAAAAGAAAGCTGACGCGCGTTCGTTGCCACATTGTTTTGTAAGATATTGCGAAACAGAGGACTGCGTGAATTGTTAGGGATTTTCAGGTTGGATTGTCAGATTTGCGAAAACGCGTGGGCATCGGCCGGAAGGTACCACTGAGGGGTAAGTTCCGAAGATGACGCAAGGATATCCGGTTTTCTCAGGCGCGGATCCTCGATTTTCCGAGGCATTAATCCGTCTGGACACGAGCAAACGTCGGAAATGGCGAAACGTGGACTCGGCTGGCCGACGAGGGGAGAGAGGGAGCCAATTCAATTTTCGTGACGTTTCCTCTCCGAAACCGAACTTGGCAAGGCAGCGACACTTTCGCGTAAATTGAGCGGTGACCTTTCACCATTGGGTGTCTGAAAGGGGTTAATATGGCGATAACGGCAAAAAACGCGAGTTTCGGAATAAATGGGGTACCCCGCGCGGTGCCCCCGAGTAACATTCATCTAATAAAGTTCGGTAAATAGTGCTGCACTTTGCACATGCATCAACATGCTGTGTGCATCTGCACGCGCGCGCGCGACAAACATAACTTTTACATTAATATTCCGCCGTGTCGTACAATTCAATGTAGAACTTGTAAAACTCACGCCTGCAAACTTACATAACGCACGTAACATTCAAGATGCTCAAAATCATAATTAATTCTCTGCGAGTTCGTTTCGACAATCCTTACCTACTTATTTATTTACTTACTGCATTTAAACCCTGATATTCCTCTCGTATACGAAATGAGAATATCATGAATACACGATTGTCAAGAGAATATTAATCATTCGGAATTATTTACCGCGCGATAACGTATTCATAAAGAAAAACCCGCAAGAAGATCCACAAAGCAACGACAGCGCGGATTAATCTCGCTGCAGATGGTATTAATCGAATCGCTACGTCCAACGTATTTAGCATCATGCGGACCACATCCGCGAAGCTTATCTCTCCGGTAACAATTTTAAATACAAAAAATATAGATCTAAAAGTAATCTGTGTGCGTTAGAATCGAGCAAATGTCGACTCCGCGTGCTTCTCGAGCCACGAACGAATTTGAAGAGGGAATTCGACGTTTGGACGAAATGTAGGGGACGTTCTTCCGCGGAAAATTCGATATCCCCGACGTCGACGGGCTTACGCGGGCGGGGCGAAAAATACCCGGGCAATAAAAGCGCTAATTCAACCGCACGCTCGACATCTGGCGCGCGTTTCCAGCCGCGCATTATTATTTTATATTATGCGACTGCACACGTGTGTTCACTCGCGCAGGCTACGACGACATTAATGTTGCTGCTCGAGTCGCAATAACTATTGCAATTCGGCGCGCGTGTTTCCATTTCGCAAAATAATCCTCCTCGCGCTATGTGCGCTCGGATGACGATTGGCACCGACTCTCGAGCACTGAGAGAGACAGAGAAAGAGAGAGACAAAGAGAAAAGAGAACTGATCCCGCTTTCGCTAAATTCAGATCGGCCACATGTCGAGATAAAGAGAACCGCAGAGGACGCGAAGTGGCAGTTGCGAATCTGAAAACCACGTTCGTGATCTTTAACGACGAGCTTTAACGGCGAGGTCGATCATATTTCGACGATGATGGGATCCAGAGGTGTCCGAGCGTATGCGAGTAGAGCCAAAAAACGCCCGTCGGGCAGTCGTGATCGTCGAAAGAAGGTTGCGGTCGTCGCGGGGGCAGTGACACGTAACTAAGATGCGACAGCCCGGGTGCAATAAAGAAAAATAGCTTGCACACACTCTCGAGGGAGAAGCCGTGGGGAAGACGCGAGAGTGGCCCTCGAAGCTCCTCGTACGAGCTACTCGTCCGGAAGGCAGAATGGAAGAAAGGATCTCGCACGCGGGGAAAAGGCCACCTGCACCCTCCAGCCAGGCGGGAGAGCGCGAGATGCACATCCTTTCCACGTTAAGGGACAAATTGATCGCACGTATTTATACCCGGCGGGAGAAGGTGCATCCAAGGACGAGCAAGGAGCGAGGTAATACGCGTGACAAAGGGTGGACGTTACTAGGCAAGTTCAAGCTGGCTCTTCTGCGATCATCGTGCCTGAATAAATTTTCTCCGGATAAAGAAAGATTCGCCGAGGCCCCTTCTGCCTCGGTTTTAATTAAAAAGTTACGCCTCGTTTTCCTTGTGAAACAAAGAATAACGTTCGCGGGATAACATGAAAACGAATTATGAAATGGAGAGCTTAAATGTCGAGCGATAAGTAGGTGAGATTAATACTCGGACCGAGAACGCGTTTTACTTGCCCGGACAATGCATGCTACGTCGCGTACTGCGTTTGATACTACGCTGATAGCCTTGAGTTCATCAAGATTCTGCGTCAGTGTGTTATCAGTGGACCACGCGCAAATAGCCTCGCGATATCAAAAATATGTAATACAATATCTCGATAAATACGTAGAATCAACCGTATCGCTTAAAGTAATCACGAAGGCTCTTGCGAGACGGTAAAATTACGTGGATGCCATTACCAAATTGTAATAAATATATTACATCATTTTATAGAGTACTGATATCACCATCAAAGTCATAATAAAAATCGATATTGGCGAGAGCATGTCACTTGGAGCTACCACAAAGCGATAAATAACACGCTTCGCGCGCCTATAACCCAGCCACTATCAAACGCGTCCCAAAATAACATTTGCATAATATCGACATGCACAGCCGCCGCGCAGACGTTACCTCCATTATCATCCCGACGTAAGCAAGGGATTGACAACGCCGTAACGAGGGCCTCGTGACCTTTTTATCGCGTAAGCGCGTAAACGCGTAAACGTCGATACGGGATGCGCGCGTAACGACAGCGCGCGCGGAAAGCGGATTGATCCGGGGAATACGGACGCGGGCGAATCGAGTTGCGAGTCGAATGAAAAATTGATGGCGGACAGCCGGACGCAATCTCGAGTTTCCCGAGCATGCAGGAAACCAAAGTTCGTCGAACTCACGTTCTCGTCGAGGAAGTGTCAATAGAACGCCGGACCAACTTCTCGATCCGGAGAACAAGTCGCTCCGAAGGGGATCCCCTTAAGATGATACATCCTTTTGACCTCCCCTTCGCCCTTGGTGTGCCCGTATTCCTAACTGTCAGAATTGAGACTCGCGTGACGGGTCACTTCCAAAGTGAACTGCAATGTTGGCATCTGGAGTGTGTGAAGAAGAAAGACACACATAGCTTTCATTTACTTTTCTGAGAACATCTAAACCACACACAAAGTCGATCGAAAGCGTCTCAAGATTTTTCTAAAAAATCAGATCGTCATTTTACGTGCAGAAGCTACGGGCTTTCGAAACAATCGGCGATGCGACAGTGATCACATCGTCGTCACCATAACGAAACTATTTCCCTGCCTCTGATAGCTCGGCTGATAGCTCGGGCTTGGCCTCGCGCTCCGTAATCTCCACCATCGTGGCGTAACGACGCTTTATTTATCTTATGCAAAACGCACGCTGATGCATGAAGCTCGTGACGCCTTTCCCGCGGGGATGCATAAACCCTCGCCGTATGAGGAGGAATAACACGTTTCCTCCTGCGGCTTACCGCAGACGACCACCCTCACTTTTCTCCACCCCCTCGCGCAGTCGAGTCTGCCAGCAAATCCAGGGACGTTGCTACACTGAGAAAAAAATGTAATTGATCCAACGAAATGTCTTGTCACGGGGTGCCAACAAAATATATACTTATATCAACAAGTTATATATTGAAGCAAATATATAATTGTTGGATTATAATTCTCATGTGTGTAATCCAAGAACTACATATTTGTTTCAATATATAACTTGTCGAAATAAGTATATATTTTGTTGGCACCCCGTGACAAGACATTTCGTTGGATCAATTACATTTTTCTCTCAGTGTATCAATTTTTTATTCGATCCGAACGACACACACACACACACGCACGCACGCACGAATGAAGAAGACTCGACTCTCGTATCGTGATTTCGGTCTGTTTATCAAGATGTAATGATAGTGTGATCGTGATGATGATAATGACATGGTAGCGCGACCACGTAATGGAAACAGCGAGAATACGAGATCTTATAAACACGTGTATGAATTATTTATATCGTCTGGAAGTACCGGGTGGCAATCGTGAAACTATTCGGGAAGGATTCGGCAATTCGGCTTTTCATCGATTATCCCATTAGGGACCTTCGGGAATTGATGCGAAACAATCGAAAAGTTTCCGACACATGCCACGAATAAGGGGGAAAAGTGAACGTCGACAAGGCTACGAAGGTCTCACGCAGTAATTGAAGAGGACCGCCGTTTCTCGTTTCGTGGTGATAAGCCGGCTTCGAGAAAGGTCCAAAAGACTCGATCGCGGTCGGAAAATCGCTAACCAGCTTTGCGATCGGAACTATCCATTCTCAATAAATTCTCTATTATCGAATTTTAATGGCATAGTTTCTAAAAGCTGCGAAGTCGATGCATCGTGTTTGTTGTTGGTACAACGATAATCCAATAAACAAGTCCGATAAACGATTAAAAGCGCGCTGAATTTTATGGAGGAACAAGAAGAAATGAGTCATCGCGGCAGTCGCGGTGCTTCGCGAGCCAGAATCGTTCGGCAATTCGTTCACGGCGAGAATCGCGCGGATTGAATTTCGATCGGCCGCGAGAGCATTGTTAAAGCAACATTAACTTCCAGGCGCGCACACGCGCGCTAGATGCATCTGTGCCGTTGCACTGAAACAATCCCGACGATAACGAGCGCGGCGCGATGAGAGCCTGGCTTACTATGCGTACACGATGCATTATCGCGGACGGAAGTCAAAGACAAATAATGTGCTCTGGATGCGCACAATTTAATTTTCCAACTCTGATAACGGTCGACTACGCGATTTTCTTTGCGAAGAAAGCCGAAGCATCTGTTTTACGGCAGGACCGACCGAGTCCTCGAGATGATCTCGAAGAGGTCTCGCCCAGATCGTCCCCCTCCCCCAACCCTCGCAAAATTTCGAGTCGTCTTTTGCGAAAGACGTTGTTAAACATAGATCGCAGGGAGGACGACGATGGACGCGACGATACGCTATGAATAAGGTAATTTATGCGTTACTACGGGGTTGGCCGTGAGTATTGATCGGGCCCCGCCTGTCTCTCTCGCTCTCTCTTTCTCTTCCCGTGCTCCCTCTGCCATCTCGCTCTCGCTCCCTGCCTCTCTGTCTCTCGTAGTCTCCACCTCGTCGTCTCCCTCAATCCACCCTGTCCGATCCCTGCCTCCTTTATCCGTGCTTCTGTCGCCCTTCAAAAGACACGGGCAACCCGTCATCCCGTCCGACCACGACGAGGGGTTTATTCCTCGTTACACGATTGGCGCTAGCCAAGAAGAAAAAAGAAAAAGTGCGAGGGTGGGAAGGGAGGGCGCGCATTATCGAAAACTAAGGACGACTTGTTCACCTGTTGATGTGCAAATACGAAGGCCGACTGTCCGCGATTTCGTGTAACGGGGAAACGGGTCAGCGAGCTACCGCGATTCGTAGGAGAATTAATTCATAATTGTTACGATCGTAGGCTCAGTTCTCCGGGGAACGATCGATCATCCGACGCGAAAATGTTAGCGAAGTAAAGGGTTCGCGCTCGCGTAACACGTAATAATAGACAGCAAATCGCCCGACGAGGAAAACGATTTGCAGTTTATCGTAAGGTGCGCTCGAATGTCATCGGCGCAATCAGCATATCGAGTCTGCTGCTATCCCCATCTTTCCTATTTGTCGTCGAAACTGCTCGCGCATCGTGTCCTCGTTACGTAAAAATGCTCGTTGTTGGCGTGTCACGATGAATAGTTCCACCGAGTCCCAAGTTCGTCCCGGAAACACGTTAGAAACGCGCGAAAGAAGCTGCAAGTGGCGAGGATTAATTAGAGCGTCATCGCGCTACAGAATAGGTGATCAGACTGGAAGATGAAGTGGACTTTGTTGGTCTGCAGAAAACGGCGAAGAAAATAGCCGTAGGACAATTAGTTCGTTAGCGCCTACCTCACGCCGGTATCGCGAGCCGTACTCACGCACCGGCGAGAAAAAACCGCCATAAACGCGGACGAGCATCCACCATTGTTTGCGCTCGACATCGAGACGAGGCGACGCGCGAAAATAAAGAAGACGCGCGGAGATCAATGCAACTCCCCCGAAGACGTTCAAGGGCCAGCACTGCCACTTGCCCGATAATTGCCAAGATAGAAACGAGGCGACTGCTCGTTCGCGAGACTCATTGACCCGCGATCGACGAACATCTGCACTCGAGCACGCAGGAGTACGAGACTCTCATTTCTACGGGCTCATCTCGCAGGGATCTTGCGAAGGATGCAACCGATTATTGATTTTTTTGCTAATTGCATTCACGTGATCGATCGTTGCGATCGTCGCATTAATATCGTTAATGTTCTCTGCGAGTAATTCCTGAGTAAATCATCAGAGCAGCGTGCAGGTGAAATTTATCAGCATGTGCAAAGTGCATTTGCCGATCAAGTAACTGATTCAAGTAAAACCGGCTCGTGCGTCCATTTGGTTAGCAAAATACGAGGGTCAATGGATCGCGCCAAATGAGCCATCCATCGTTAGGTATTCGCGAATACGGAATCGCCGAAAGGCGGATTCAGAGCCAGCCGAGGAAATGTCCGTGAGGAAGGCCAAGTGGAAAAAGCGGGATCCGGCCGGCCGGATAGTTGCCTTCGATCAGATATCCCGTGGCTCGAAAAGCGGGCCACGTAATGAATTCGTGCGCCCTTCGTCGGTTGGCCTGGTTTCGTTGCGAGCGACGATATGCTAAATGAAGGTACGACCTTCCTCCGCAACGGAGGAGACTCACACAAGGTCGCGGATTAGCCGCTCCTTGGCCGGAAATCCGATCCCGTATGAAAGCCGACGATCGGCATCGGGCGCGTGCAGCGACACCCTGCGAAAAGTCAAACTCGCCCTGCGACTTCCGCGGAGCAAGGGGAAGAAGAGGCAGCAGGAACCGTTCTGGAGCGGTTTTCTCAGCCCCGAATGAAAAATCGGAGGACGGGATTACAAAGTTCGCTCGCTATGGCTCGCTGTGGAGGGAGAGAGAGAGAGAGTAGAGCTGACTCGACCAATCCGGATTTAATCATCGTAAATATAAAATTTTATTTCCGGCATATACACGGAACGTTTTAATTTCCCCCAAATGACTCGCTCGTACCGTGCGCGATATTTATTTCACGAGATCGGAGATTATTTTCGTTGAACCGCGAGCGCAAACTCCGTTTAAAGGACGATTAGACGTGCTATTACGAGAAAATCGCGAGGGTCGCAAGTATCGATGATTATGATTTCACGCTAACGAATCGTTTTTTCGCGGTAAAATATAACGTGACTAAACAGCGAAATCGAGTCTGTTCTTGGCAGTGGCGACGGAATCTAACAAGATCAACCCGCCTGCCACTTGCTGTAATATATATATATATATATATAATCACATCGATCCCTCGCAAGAGAGAAATTCTCGCTGACAAGGTTGCACTAATAGCGGTTTTAATTTCCTGTCTTGCTCGTTTCATACGCAAATAATTCGTTTTTTCGCACGTGTTTCGCACTTCTTATCGACCGCGTCGACGAAGTTCGCAGATCGCCGTGTCTGAAATAACAAGGATGTCCACACTACTTAATCATAATTCGCGAGGCGATAAGCGATTAATCGATAAAACGAACACCGGATGCTCAACCGCGGAGAATTCTCTCGCGGTCGCACATAATTATAGAAATTTTAAGAGAGCGATTAATTAGTGATAAGATTAGCGTTCGTTAATATCCTCGAAAGAGGTCAATTTAAAATCGTTCAGTGAATCAGAAACGATTTACTTTGTTCCCCGAGGATTGTTCATCACTTTCCGCGAGGCTTTCCAAGATTTCCTTGAACAGACGCTGGTTCAATGGAGACCTCAATGATCTTCGATGTATCGTCATCGGCGTACCTACATCAGCATCAGCAAATTAAAGCTTGTGCAACGATATCTCGCCGCGGCGCAACGTATGCGACTTGTTTACAACGTTTTCTTCGCCGTTTGTACGACAATGGATACCACTGTACGTAAACGTCTGTCGCGGTACACAAGGTACTCGTTGTAGTGAAACGACGATAATGGATTGTCCGGCGACGTCTGGACGCAGCAGCAGCATCCAATTCCGTCGTCTCCGACAAGGCTCCCGTGCATCGTGACGCTCAATTAAAAAGATCGAATGCACAAACGGATGGACGCCGTGTGAACATTCACACCGTGCTCCAACAGCGCAGCTCGAAGACTTTTCCAACGAGAACCTACGGACACACCGCGGCACGAAGATAGCGAGATGTTGAGCAGCCTCGTGTCTCATTGTACCTCTTAATCCGCTTTTTGCTACTCGATCGGTCGTAAACGAGACGATTAAAAGACGAGAGACGAAGGCGATGGCGAGATTAATCTCCCCGAGAGATCCACCCTCGTCCCTCCGCGCGACTTCTCCCCTCATGAGCATCAATCGGCCACAGAAGTCTCGGAGAAGGCCGGTTCGTCGTCCACGAAAATAAAACCCCCGGCCGTCGCCTCGGCGACGAGAGGACAGCCGCGTCGTAATCGCCGGGGAAAACGGGCAGCCGTGGAAAAAGAGGACCCGGGCGAGACGTGCGGGCCGCCCGCGCTCCTTGTTTATTTATTCTTTCGTAAAGTCAACAAAAATTTCGCCACCGACCAGCCGGACCCGCCGCGGAGCGAACAGTGGACCGCGGCCGAGCCAAATGTAGTTGGCCGACCGGCCAAATGAGTTTGCGTCTATTATTACACACCACCCAGCAGCCGTGCGAGCCGCGACGAGCCGCCTCGTCGCGCGGGACTCGCTCGAGCGAACGGGCGAGCGAGTGATACAGAGCGAGCAGGGATCGGCCGAGATTCCGATGACACACTCCTTGGACAAGTTGGAATCGATTCTCCCAGATTCTCGTTGTTGTTTTCTGACTGATGGTACTTGTGCTGTTAAATCCTACCTTGCGTAGAATTCTTACATAACATGAACGATTCTGCATTTTTAACGACATGTATAAATGTGTGAATAAATGTTAGTTGTAGATGTCCAATTAAAAACTACATTTTTTTCTATATGAAATGGAACTTGTTGAAGCCCCAGGCGAGATGGGATCATTGTTATTACGTTTTACAATGTAGCGACGCATGATCTGTTGGACTTATCGAGCGCACTTTGACCTGAAAAATTGACGAGGGAACGTTTAATTGAAGAGCACGAAGTCTCGAGACCCCTTGAGGGAAATTAAAATGTCAGAGTCGTGAGATGCAAAACGAGAATATGAACACCCATTTACCACAACGAAAAATCCAGAGTTTCGAAAGGCCAGCGAAATATTTTCGCCGCCTCGAACAACTCTCGCGATTGAAGAAATTCTTGCAACTGACACGTTTCGGGCGTCGGCGAAGAGGAACGAGTTTTCGCAGCCGCTGTTAATTGTGCGAGAGAAGCAATGTGCACGTCTGCTCCGAGGAATTAGTGGAGACGACGCGTTTAGCGAGCAAACACGCAAAAAGACACGCGCGTCGTGACGCTAATCACGTGCGACACGCGGGCGATAAGATCATTGGCGGTATCGCGGAATATCCACGGTCGTGATAATGATCTTGAGGTACGCCTCGTAATCTTTGAGTCATTGGTATCCCAGATAAACATATGCTGCAACGAGGTTCATTCACCGCCGTTACCACGAAGGAAGACAGCGTAACTGCATCCATTATATTTAGCGACTTTACTTTCACGCGTGCTTTCAAGTATTCCGCATTAAGGGGAGGATGATGATCAGTCTGAATTGGCAAATGAAAATTTCTGTGGAATAACCGACAGTATAACAAATATTATGCATCTGCCGATTCTTTAAAGCGAGACGACGCGGCGAGAAATTCGAGCAACAGAGAGCGAGCACTCTGCGAGAAAAATGGATGATAGCGGCGAAAACGCGACCACCGGGTCGCGGGTGCGCACCTCGTCTAATTGTGGCACCGAGGGGCTTAATTACGCTCCGAGTGTCGACAATTTCAAACGACGGTGTAGATACTCTTCGAGCGTGCTCGTGCAAATTGCCACCGCTGAGCGATAGCTAATGGACCAGACATTAATGAAACGCAAATAACAGCAGGCCGTCAATGCATCGATGATGGCGAGGAACGCGCGGTGATCCCATGACACGCGCACATGCGGATGTTGTAATTGACTCTAAATTCTCGCGAGACGCGCGAGAAACGAAGCTGAACGTCGCGCGTGTTGCGAGACGCGAATTTTTCACGACTCCCGCTTGTTGGAAACCGCGTGTCCTTGATGAACGAGATTCGAGTGTACCATCCGTCGCGATCCGTCCGCGTGAAATCGAACCAGACGGCTGCTATACACCGGCTGCTTTTTAAATTAAGCATGATTCCGTGAGCGTCTACAATCCACTTTAACGAGCGCACCGGCTAATCGCCCATTCAGGCAGATCGCCCACGTGTATTTTACTAAAAGGGCCGCGTAAACCGGCGTTTCTAATTCAGCGCTGTTTGTGAGAGTTGCAGATACACTGCTGTAAATAATACTCATTAAATACGTTTGTCGGAACCCAAGGTTCCCCAAGTAGACAAACGAGTCGAGGATAGTCTAGGCTCGCTTGCTCGCTAGCGGAGATATTATCAAGAAGACAGACTCATCTGAAGAATGACTGCGAAGGAGGGGACTCGTCGAAGCAATTTTAACGCGGTCCAAGTTCGAGAATCCCAGTTTCTCGCGTAGCAACGCGCTGTTATTTGTCAATGGCAAACAGCAAAGAACGAGAAGTCACGAAGGGATGCACGAGCACTCTGCATACTTAAGGGGGGAGCCTGCTTTAGAACGCTGAAAATAAGGTATATTTTACGAATTGTTTTTGGAGAAACTATACAGCGGATCATTATAAAACTTTGATGCATTTATTAGTACATGTTTAAAGATTTAAAAAATTATTTTTTTATTTGAATATATCGCTTGCAGAGGTCGTCCTGGAGAAATCTTAGTGCAGCCGCGTCGCCGGCATTGCAAATTGGTGAGCATTCTCCTGCCTCCAAATTTCGTCTAAACTGAAAAATTGAAATATGTTCTCGTTATTTATGAATTCCCATCGTCGATGAACCAAAGAGAGAAGAAAAAAGTTGAAAAGTGCCAAAATGGTGGAGCTTAGAACACAAAAGTACGATTTTTAGGCAAAGTTGTTGAACTTTTTCATGCAAAAGTAATTGTTTAACTTAATGTTTTTATGAATATTAAAGGTTCATCGACGATGGGAATTCATAAATAACGAGAAAATATTTCAATTTTTCAGTTTGGATGAAATTTGGAGGCAGGAGAATGCTCACCAATTTACAATGCCTCCAGGACGACCTCTACAGGCGATATATTCAAATAAAAAAATAATTTTTTTATCTTTAAACATGTACTAATAAATGCATCAAAGTTTTATAATGATCCGCTGTATAGTTTCTCCAAAAAAATTCGTAAAATTATACCTTATTTTCAACGTTCTAAAGCAGGCTCCCCCCTTAACGCAATCTGAATGCATCGGGTCAAGAATGTCGTGACGCGCCACGCTATTTTTCTCCGTAGGAGAAGAACGTCGCACAGGCGACACGCACATGTATATAAAGTAGCATGCTCTACGTAATTAGATGCGAGGCTTTTGTCGAAATCGTCATCTCGGAGCGTATATTGTTCGCTACAAACACGTCGACAGGATTCGTGTCTGGGTGACGTCGTGAAGCACCACGGGATTACCAATCTTCCTTTCTACGGTCTCTATCTCTCGATCGAACACTTGACAGAACCGAAACGCGCGATGATCGCTTGAGATCGCACGAGAAACGAGATCGGCGAGGCTCTTGCGGCGCGATGGACGCAATTAGACTGGAAAAATATCAGCGGTAACGCGAGAACTGGTCGTGTAACGCGATGCTCTTAAAAATTCAGCAATTGTCCGACAAGAGAATGGAAAACGCTCGAGCGAGCCGGCCGAGCCGACGCAATCGACGACGCGACGCCACGCGAGGCGACGCGTTGCGATGCCTACGATACGCGACGCCGCACCTCGTGTCGTCAGGTTCCGAAAATAATTCGAAGCCGAACCGGTCCGTTCACTGTGTGGCTAGAAGTCGCGCGACTTTTGGCAGCAACGTCGCCACCGCTGGAACGCTGCTCGATCGTCATCAACAATCGTCATCAAACGCGATGATTTAAAGACCCGGTCCGATGACGATCGAGCGACACGCAGGATCCGAGTACCCCGTTTCCCTCGAGAATAAGGGCGCTTCTGAGAGCGAGTGAATTTTCAGTCCGCGGATATTTTTCTTCGCGGCGCGCTCTTTCTCGAAGAGTTACGCAACGTCGCGAAAACGCTTTGCATTGCATATGCGAGGCCGCGCTCTCGGCTGAGGGAGCCGAGGCACGACGATTTATAATATTATAGACGCAAACAATCTTGAAACCCGTCGACCTGGATTTTAACTCTGCGCGCGTACTCGCGGCGCGTAGCTGCGCGGAGCCAGCCCGGGACACCGGAATCACGAGCGGAAGAGTAGAAGGCAAAGCGGAATAATTTACGGAATAAATTACGACAGGTGACATTTCGACATTTTACGTGAGAGGATAACCGAGCGAGACGCCAATCGGCGGGCCGCACGTCATTTATTCGCGTGGTTAGGGAAGACCGAGATAAGTCATGCCTGGAGATCATTCCTTACGATTTAGCACGTTCAAGCGGAGCGATTAACAGCGCGGTCGCTACAAGGAGACGCAACATGCACACCTACAAGAGACTCATGTTAATACATTCGCCGCTATCGAAACTTGCGATCTCTCTTGCAAAAGTTGGACGGGCGTGCAAGATAACTCGGCGAATAACGGCGTCGGAAGAGAATGCAAGAGAGACAGAGAGAGAGAGAGAGACGAGGAGACAGTCGAGAGACGCCGAGAAGCTGGCGATTAAAAATCGCGAATTGCAGCGGAGACCGCGTTCTTGGAGGCGGTCCAAATTGCGACGCTTTATGCTGCGACAATGAGTCGCAGCCTTGAAACATTATTTACGCGGCCGCGGGCCTCCGCGCACAAAGGATCCTCTGTGCACAGGCCGAGAGTCGTACCCCCTCGCGTGCCAATTACGATGGCGAGCGCGTAAAACAATTACGCGCGCACAGTAAACGCGAATTAAAGCGACCTTGCCGCCGACTTCGTGGACTTTGCCACGTTTTTCCACGTGTCTCGAGTTTTCCCGATATCCGGCAGGCGCGACGCGACGCCTCTGTGCAGATGCATCTGCGTCCGTTGGATCTGGTCGTTTCAGCGGACTCCCAATGATTCCGAAGCCGTCCGAGGCTAAGCCTGATCGATCGCAGCGCGAGTCGCCAAACGAAACATCGCGCCGCGTTCCGGGGTACATTCATCCCTAACTACATAATCGGTGCACCGGATTATCCGACGACCGAGGGTATCGGATTACGCCGTTAAATTTTACGATCCCGCTTAAGCCGCCGAGCAAATTCTCTCCGAGCGAATTCGAAGCGTAACCACGCGCGCAACGGGGTTGCGCGCGAAGCGGCGACACGGAGAGTAAACGCCTGAAGAAGGGATTGTGCAAAATCCCTCGGAAGGTCCGACAGGGGTTCGAGTCGAGCGGGTGATTAGACGGGGTATATTCATACCCTACATTAAAGGCTTCCAAAAAATGTTCTCACCGCCGAAGCTGGATAATGATGCCGAAGGAGTTCGACGCACTCGCGCGCGCGTACTTTTATTCCGTCCATTTCATGACCCACATTTACGTGGAGGCACGTCGGGGATCGAAGCCGAGAGCGGACTGAGATGCGGCGGAGATCGTTTGATTAAATTGCAGGAAAACCCCGGAGGAAAGGGAGGGAACGAGAAATTCGGAAAGAAAAAAAGAAAACGAGCCGAGGAAGAACGCGAGAATGGCACTCGACGGGGGTCAACGACCCCGAGTACCACCTGTGCGTCCTAAACCGGTCTTATTTTCGACGCTCGTTCTCGGTGACACACTTTGCGATATTATTCGCGTATTGTCGCGCGCCCTTATCCTCCCCGGGATGTTCGTCCAATTTTGCCACTGCCATTATGTTTTCAAAGCAGTGCAGTCGCGACCGCGATCTTTATCTGCACCTTTTTCGCGTTACCCTTCGTGCGCGGTTTCCGTTTCGTCCCTTTAATGAGGCGCTATCGGGGCACCGATTCTTCCAACGCGCATCAAATCGGCACGTGCGTGCGATATACGCGAGGACCACGCGCCTAATGAACGTAGCAGCAAACGGGGAATCAGCTGTTTGACGAGGCTGGCGGGAGAAAGGGCGAAAACGCGCGAGGAAAGAGCAGACGCGCTCGCTCCCCTCGCGAGAGCGCGACCGTGCGAGCGTCCTCGAGACGATCGCGCGTTCCTCGACCCCGCGGAAACGAGGCTAACCGAGCGGCGCGACCTCCGGGGGTGAAACCTCCGGGGAAGATGGCCGGGGGGGGGGGGGGGCGGCCGCGCGCGCGAGGTTAAGAGGTTAGGTTACCGCGTCGCTGGACCGGCGGGGTCGAGGGGTGACGCGTCGCAGCGGAAAAAATAATTAATCGCTCCCGCGAAGCGCGCGGAGGAGGCGCGTTCTGGCCTGGGGAGAGTGCCGCGCCGCGGCTTCGTTTCTCCCTCGCTCGAGAACGCGAGCATCGCCGGGTCAGGTCGATAGCAATGGCGCCGGCGAGCGGGCAGAAAATCAATCGCGTGCACGGCACGCGGCGTGTTTCGACGCGCCTACTCCGTTCCCGCTCGGAGCGAGCCCGTTGCGCGAACCCCCAAAATCGCTGGGACTTCCCCGAGCGCGAAAAATCGGCTCTCGCCTCGCTGCAGCGTCGGTATCCAAAGTTCGGCGTCGCTCGCGAGAGCTGCCGGCGGACTCGGCCTCTGTCCGTTGCGGCCGTTGCGTCGCAATGACATCGAGACGCGATAAAAAGCGTGAGGAAAAAACCGGCAGGGAGATGGAAAGCGCGAACGATGACGACGACGACGTTACCGACGGAGGCAGCCGGGCAAGACGGGGTCGCAGGGCACGCACGCACCGCGCGCGCCCGCGCGCACACATAGATGGACACATCCGCGCACACGGTACGTAACACGCACGCACGCACGCATTTCGCTCGCACCGCACTCTCTCTCTCTCTCTCTGGCACGGATCGGAGCGAGCAGATAGTATCGCGAGGAGTAGATAGTATCACGCGCGTTCACGCGCTCCAAGCACGCGCTTTTCTCGGCTGCGGCTCCGTCGGCTGCGTACTCCGTCGGCGAGCGTCGTCGACGACTCGCGCGCGCGAGTACGACGTAACTTAATGCGGTTGTGTTGGCTTACTTTTGATCACTCGGTCCGTCGTCGGGAGCTTCTGCGAGTTGTTGGAGGTCATGCTGTATCGGGATGAATGACGGATGGGCGCCTCTCTCTCTCCCCCTCGTCAGGATCACGTCGCGTCACTCCGGCCGCACCGCGTTTTCCTCTTCCGGCGTTTCCTCCCCTTCCTCTCACCGTGTTAACTCGCCGCCTTTCCTCTTCTTCCTCTTCCACTTCCTCTTCCACTTCCTCTTCCTCCTCCTCCCTCCTCCTCCTCCTCCTCCTCCGCCTCCTCCTCCTCGTCCTCCTCCTGTTCCTCGCTGTTTCGCGTGCTTACTCGCACGAGATAGCAGCTACCTTCTGCGTAGACGGAGGGGTTGGGTAGAAGGAGAGGGCGGTATTTTCACCTCGAGAGCCCGGCGCGGCCGCCGCACACACACATGTACACACGCGCGCACGGAAATACGCCGCCGGGAGGGACAGAGCGGACGTACGGACCGCGGGGGGACGGGGGAAGGGAAGGTGGCGGAGAGGTGACGGAAGTTATCGCACGGCGCGGCACATCGGTGCCTAGGAACTGTTCACGAGCGTTTCTCGACCAAGTCGCGGTCAAGGGGGAGGGAAAGGGGAGACGGCTGCGCTCTCTCTCCCTCTCCTCTATCTTTCTCTCTCTCTCGCTCTTGGACCTCTCTACTCCCTTCGTCTCCACGGGCGGTCCCTGCCTCGCACCCTGGGGGGTAGGTGCGACCGTGCACTCGCGGGTGCACGCGAGTATCGACGCGAGCGGCGCGAGCGGGGGGTCCCCTCGGGTTCTTCGCTCGCTGGACCACGCGCGAGCCGCGCGACGACGACGGCGACGACGACGATGGCCGATTTAGATGGCGACGTCGACGAAGACGGCGACGACGACGACGGCAACTCGGTTGACAGGCACAACGGCGACGACGAGTCGGCCGAAGATTTCCCCGCGGACGCGACACCACCGCGCGATCGGGGATGCAGCAGGCTGCGAACGGCGATTCGAACGACGACGATGACGGCGACGACGACGATGATCGCAACCGCGGCGATAGCGACGACGGCAGCGGCGGTGGCGGCGGCAGCGGCGACGACGACGACGAGGACGACGTGGAGCACAGCGGCGGCAACGGCAGCCGCAACGACGACGCAGTAGACCGGGACACCGTAGCGACACGAAGCACCGCGACGCGAAACCGTGACCCCGACACCCACGGTCGAGAAAAACACCACGCCGCTAAACTTTATCTACAAGATGTCTGTCTCTCTGCTTCTCCGCGGCGCGCACACTGACGGTTCCTCCGCGGAACGGGAGACACGGCCGCGCAGCCCGCCGCGCGCAGCGATCATTCGCGACAGCCGATTGGCTGCGCCGCCACCAGCTGCCGCCACCCGCGCCCGGAACGGAGTAGCGGAGGCGCCACCGACCGCGCGAGCCCGTCGGAGTCGATAGTTCGATACTCCGATGTGGTCGCGGATCAAATTCGCACGTTCGGTCGACACTCTGTTGCACTTCAGCGTTTGTCGAGTCTGAAACGAGCGAAAGATGCGTCGGATCTTAAGGGGATGCTGGAGCTGCTAGTGAACTATTTTTTCACTATAGCGATGGTAATTGCAGTTTCGAAAATTCTCTTTATTGCTTGTGCAGAATAAAAAATCCTTTTCCACAAATGAAGTATAGAAAGAAACTGTACTAAAGAAACTGAAAGAACATGTACTAATAAATGCATCAAAGTTTTATAATGATCCGCTGTATAGTTTCTCCAAAAACAATTCGTAAAATATACCTTATTTTCAGCGTTCTAAAGCAGGCTCCCCCCTTAAGGGGAAGCTGGAGTTGCTAGTGAACTATTTTTTCACTATAGCGATGGTAATTGCAGTTTCGAAAATTCTCTTTATTGCTTGTGCAGAATAAAAAATCCTTTTCCACAAATGAAGTATAGAAAGAAACTGTACTAAAGAAACTGAAAGAACATGTACTAATAAATGCATCAAAGTTTTATAATGATCCGCTGTATAGTTTCTCCAAAAACAATTCGTAAAATATACCTTATTTTCAGCGTTCTAAAGCAGGCTCCCCCCTTAAGGGGAAGCTGGAGTTGCTAGTGAACTATTTTTTCACTATAGCGATGGTAATTGCAGTTTCGAAAATTCTCTTTATTGCTTGTGCAGAATAAAAAATCCTTTTCCACAAATGAAGTATAGAAAGAAACTATACTAAAGAAACTGAAAGAACATGTACTAATAAATGCATCAAAGTTTTATAATGATCCGCTGTATAGTTTCTCCAAAAACAATTCGTAAAATATACCTTATTTTCAGCGTTCTAAAGCAGGCTCCCCCCTTAAGGGGAAGCTGGAGTTGCTAGTGAACTATTTTTTCACTATAGCGATGGTAATTGCAGTTTCGAAAATTCTCTTTATTGCTTGTGCAGAATAAAAAATCCTTTTCCACAAATGAAGTATAGAAAGAAACTGTACTAAAGAAACTGAAAGAACATGTACTAATAAATGCATCAAAGTTTTATAATGATCCGCTGTATAGTTTCTCCAAAAACAATTCGTAAAATATACCTTATTTTCAGCGTTCTAAAGCAGGCTCCCCCCTTAAGGGGAAGCTGGAGTTGCTAGTGAACTATTTTTTCACTATAGCGATGGTAATTGTAGTTTCGAAAATTCTCTTTATTGCTTGTGCAGAATAAAAAATCCTTTTCCACAAATGAAGTATAGAAAGAAACTATACTAAAGAAACTGAAAGAACATGTACTAATAAATGCATCAAAGTTTTATAATGATCCGCTGTATAGTTTCTCCAAAAACAATTCGTAAAATATACCTTATTTTCAGCGTTCTAAAGCAGGCTCCCCCCTTAAGGGGATGCTGGAGCTGCTAGTGTATTATTTTTTCACTATAGCGATGGTAATTGCAGTTTCGAAAATTCTCTTTATTGCTTGTGCAGAATAAAAAATCCTTTTCCACAAATGAAGTATAGAAAGAAAGTCCGCTCTACAGGACTTTATATTCAAAATGGAAAAAAGTTAAAAACTTGCATTTGTCTTTTCTAACTTTTTTCCATTTTGAATATAAAGTCCTGTAGAGCGGACTTTCTTTCTATCTATACTTCATTTGTGGAAAAGGATTTTTTATTCTGCACAAGCAATAAAGAGAATTTTCGAAACTGCAATTACCATCGCTATAGTGAAAAAATAGTTCACTAGCAACTCCAGCTTCCCCTTAAGGGGGGAGCCTGCTTTAGAACGCTGAAAATAAGGTATATTTTACGAATTGTTTTTGGAGAAACTATACAGCGGATCATTATAAAACTTTGATGCATTTATTAGTACATGATTAAAGATAAAAAAAATTATTTTTTTATTTGAATATATCGCTTGTAGAGGTCGTCCTGGAGAAATCTTAGTGCAGCCGCGTCGCCGGCATTGCAAATTGGTGAGCATTCTCCTGCCTCCAAATTTCGTCTAAACTGAAAAATTGAACTATGTTCTCGTTATTTATGAATTCCCATCGTCGATGAACCAAAGAGAGAAGAAAAAAGTTGAAAAGTGCCAAAATGGTGGAGCTTAGAACACAAAAGTACGATTTTTAGGCAAAGTTGTTGAACTTTTTCATGCAAAAGTAATTGTTTAACTTAATGTTTTTATGAATATTAAAGGTTCATCGACGATGGGAATTCATAAATAACGAGAAAATATTTCAATTTTTCAGTTTGGATGAAATTTGGAGGCAGGAAAATGCTCATCAATTTACAACGCCGGCTGCACTAAGATGCCTCCAGGACGACCTCTACAGGCGATATATTCAAATAAAAAAATAATTTTTGTTATCTTTAAACATGTACTAATAAATGCATCAAAGTTTTATAATGATCCGCTGTATAGTTTCTCCAAAAACAATTCGTAAAATATACCTTATTTTCAACGTTCTAAAGCAGGCTCCCCCCTTAAGCGGCAAAGCAGATGCAACAGAGATGACGGTAAGATTAGAAAAGATGATTTCGAGCGAGCGTGGCTCCACGAATCTTTTATTGCGTCTTGAATCTTTTATTGCGTTTCTGCTGAACGATTGACGCGGATGAAAACTTGGGGCGCCAACCGCGCAGGTACTTGCAGTAATATTGGAACCATCGTTTACACGATCGCGTTTACACTCGCACGTGCGTGCGAATGCAATTTGCTTTCATCGTCACTCGCGTATAATGAAAATTACGGCAAAATTCAAACGATCTGGGCGCGGATTCGTTTTTCTCCGTACGCGCAAATAGGAATTCGAATATAGTAGGTTATCGGATATCCTTTATGTGTGCCCTGCGGCGTATCCGTTTACGCGCGTAAAGAACCGAATGCAACGGCGGAATGTCCGGGCGCAACCTCGAAGGGGATTGGAACAAACGGCTATTTGAATTTCGGACGCTCCGATTTCACGCACAGTGCGAATATCGCTACATCAGAGCCTTCGAGAGGAATTTTGTCGGGAGCGAGAGAGGGGCTAAAGTTTCTTTCGGACTGCCTTGCCTTCTGGATATAATGTACGTAATCCCTGCACTCCCCTATTACAGATCCTGCGGTACGCATCTAAATGCAAAATTACATGCAAAGACGTGTGTGTGCTCCCTTCAGGTATTAAATAATGGACATGATGAAAATATCATGAAAGCTTTGTGACGTAAATAGAAATTTCGATTTTTATTGCGGATACTACTAGATTCTATTATGTTATAATCAGAGTAATAATAATAATAATAGAATATAGAGACGCGGCGCATCTCGTTTTATATATAACTTTGCATTTCGTAAATAGATGCGTATATTGCTGATACTGGCTAACGATTAAAGATCGTAAAATGTTATAGCTCTATCTGACGTTGGTAGTTAGCTCTCAGCAGCTGATAAAGCTAACTTCTGTTATTGCATGATGCAACGTTTGCGTTCTGCGATGCGACAATCCGCATTGCACGTCGATTCTTTATTATCCGTATCATACTGATGCGCGTTACATGTGTACAAAATATATTGCAACGGAAAGAATAAATTTCTGCGGCCGACGCAGGCGATATGGATATTCGACCGACATGTTGCGCGCATATCAAAGTGGCGGCGATCAGAAATCCAATTTGGGCCTCTTTTCCACCCACGTCTTAATTCCGGGAAGCGCGAGTACTTTTTCCCGGAGAGATTTTAAATTCGGTTTTCCCCGCGTGATGTCGAGCTCGCAGGCATTGCTCAGAGAATCCGCGATAGCGACGAAAAACAAATCAGCGTAGCTTAGCTGAAAACAGAGGGAAATATTATTTATGACATTTGTGCAAAACATATTTCGCAATCATGATGTAACGATGTCGCGAAATGCCTACCTCACCCCCGTGTAGGTACCCGCCATTCTTGCTGGCCAGCTCCTCCAGCTTCTCCAAATAGAATGGCACGACGGTGCTCAGTACTTCCTTCTTCTTTTTAGCTTTCAGGACCTCGTCGGTCTCTCTGTAGAACAGCGCTATCTCTGAAACGTCGCGTCAAACGTCAAATTTCGTTTTCGAAAGACCTCCACTCATGAAATGCGATTTTATATTACGTTTCCGGAGATCGTGAAGAGCGTTGGCGACAGCGTCGATTTCCAAGGCGTCCAAGTCCGTCTTGCCCGACAAATCGTACTGCTTCGCCAAGTAACGACAGATCGGCAACGTTTGCGAGTAAACCTTGCCATCGATCTCTAGGATAGGCAATTGACCGAACGGCATTGCTGAAAAAAATATGCGCTATGCGTATCACGTGCAACAAATCGCGCTGCTCGTATCATGCACGCTTATTGTTTGATCGGCAATTCGAGCAAATCGACAAATCAGCATGGGTGACGCGTACTCGGCTTCATCTTTGTCCAAGCGCCGCGATCGACGCGGATGTCCTCGAATTCGAGGCCGCCGTAACTGAGCAGGAACCTGATGGGTTCACCCAAACCCATCACGTCAAAGTAGCGAAGCTTGTACTTGGTCATGTCGATCTGGAAGTAGTAAATTTCTTTCCAACTAGGAAGCAAACGAGAAAAGTGCAACAGCAATATCGCACGTAAAACCGTCTCAACTTGAAAACCGAAAAGCTGCACACACACCTGCGTAAACTTTGCACAATGTAAAACTGAACGATAAGCGACCAAAGATGGCTTGAAGCAACGCGACCTAACGTTAACTGTCTCTCAGAAGTTACATAAGGTCTCTACCTTCCAGTCCGGCCCCCTCTTTGCGCACCATGCTTCTGTCTTTCTCTCGCTTTCTTTTTCTCTTCTTCTCTCAATCTTTATCGTATGTTGTTGCCGCTATAAGTGGATTGATCATCCACTCGCGAGCAAAATTAATTTGCATCTAATAATTTATTTTATAATTATTTTAATGTATTTTAACCAAATAATGTATAATTATTTTAATTAATTTTAATCTAATAATTTACATTACAAAAAATGCAATTGACAGTTGATTGACGATTTATTGCGATCAGCAAACTTTTGTTTGCTCTCAGATTATCTTATAAAATAATGAAAAATTTGGCCGATGAAATATCGGAACTGTCAAATTGAAGTCGACGTAATCTATAATATTGATAATTTCCAACACTGTAACCAAATTTTACTAAAAATTATTATTAAACATTATTAAAAATTATTATTTATAATATTTAAAGTTATGTTGTAATATCCATCTGTTTTGATCATTCACTGGATCATCTACTGTGAAGTAATTTCTTGAATAAAGGACTTATTCGTTTTAGTCTGATGATGCAATAAACTTTTATGTTCGAACAACGAGTGCCTGTCTCAATAACGATATCGTTCCCTTAATTATCGTGATTTCCAAGGATACAAATTATCTTCATAAGACTGAGTTCCACAAGAGTCCAACTATGATATGAAAATTTACGTTCAAGTAGCAAATCCCACCTTTCATTATTTCACCATCGTTAATATCGCAAAACTCAATTTCCATATATACAACCCGTAAACTGGAACTCTCATGGATCTTTATCTGAAACATTTCACAACAATTAATCCCGAAGTTGACGCCGGGACGTGAAAATGTTTCAACATGTGAAACCATTGCAGAACTAGAAACGTTTTCGACTTCTAATTATTGCCCGCCATCCTGCGTTCCCAATATCGGCCTGTTTAATCAGGTAATCATGAAAGTTACACGACAAAGGCTTTTAGAGCATTTTGGAAAATGCGTTAACCCGGTCTAGCGGTGCACGTCAACGTTGCAGCACTGTCCGCCAACCGGTAAGGTTCGCGCATTATCTCGCAGCGAGACGAACGTATCATTCGACTTTATCAAGAATTCTTCCATCACTCGGTGGCTGTGTACAACTATACCAGCGTAAATAGCCGGCAGAGTTAGCCTCAGTTGTTTCTCGTGTCTGAGAACGCGATACAACCAATCCGTCTGTCATCCGGACGTAGTGAAAGTGCTACTTAAAATTCGAAATGGAAGACAAGGTGCTTTACGCTCTGGTGGGCTTGTGGGACAAAAACGGTTGCAAAATCATCGCCGATTATCCTGCGGATGAGGATTTCACTTACCGATCCATCGTCCTGAGCACTGTCGACGGCATAAGGAGTGTCGTGGATGACAGGATCAGCGTCGACAGGGACAAGTAAGTAATATCCTCCAGACTTGAGACTCGCATCACGCGCGAAGTTTTCACTGTTCACGTGTCACGTCTAATCTTGAACGAGAGAATCTAAAACAAATTGATAACATTAGAATTTATGTTTGCAACAGTACCGCTCTCTCTCTCTCTTTCTTAGATTTTATTATACATGCCGGAATTCTTCATTTATAAATGCTTTGAATTTCGTGAGATATATCGAGCCACGAGCATTAGTAGCTTTTTTTGTTATGACACTCGCTAAAATCATTAACTAAGTGTAAGGTCGCAATGTGGAGTAATTAATGCGCGATAAGATTAACGTATCTCGTGTAATTTCGCTATGCTGTACCATACTGCAACTAGCTTAAACTTCAATCCCCCCGCAGGTACGCGGTACACATCCTGTTCAGCGAATATTGCTATGCCTGTTTGACGTTGAAAGCAGAAACCACCTCGTCGATGATTGAGCTTGGAACTCGCTCCCAAGTATTTTTACAAAAGCTGCGAAGTGTCTACAAGGAGTTGCCAATGTTGAGGGATTTGTCGAAGAATCTGATCAATCGAGAGAACTTGGTTGATTTCTCCAAACCGATACAGATAATCGTAAGTAATAAAATGCTCTTGCAATAGGAAGTACTACAAGACAGCTTTATGTTTCATGACATTTCGATATCGACTTCTGCAAAATCTGCAAAAAAGCGACAAGTCAGTGTATATTAAGTCATTCGTAATTAGATTCGCGTATATCTCATAGCGATATGCTGAGGCATTACATATCTTATTATTAAAAAGTTTTATCATATCACTTTCCTTAAAATAGGTTTAAAATAAGCTTATTTTAAGTTTATTAAAAGACTTAAAATAAGTGACATTATTGCAGCGCCGCAGAATACAAATAAATAAAATACAACATGCATGGCGTTGGCGCGCATACATAAGCATGACATACATAAGCATGACATTTTATCATTACAGACAGATCACAATCACCAGAATAATTCCAACCAAGTAATCGCAAAACTGGAAGACGAATTGGTCGAAGTTCGTCACGCGCTCATGACTGCGGTCGAGAAGATAGTTGATAGGGGCCAGAAATTAGATGATCTCGTCCGAAAGGCGGAATTCCTTGAGATTTCGGTACATATACCTGTCGCATAATCTGATTTCCCTTTCCCTTTCCCTAGCTATTATTGACTATTGACTAAATAAACTCGTAAACACGAAACGAACGATTAAAACCGCAATAATCGCGACGCGATGCTTTCTCGTTGATGCTCGAACTAATTAAAAATCGCTGGCTCGCGCTAATGATTCGCGTCCGATCGTAAATGCAATCGTCGATATCATTCGCTTGATACAACCCTTCGCACCGGCCCTTTGTAACGAGAGACGTCATCGTATCGAGCAAAAAAGCGCGATGGAGAGTGGAACGCAGCCCTTACGTCCAGCCCGCTATTTATAGAGCAGGGCTGGACACGGGGGAGTTAATTGTCGTAATCTTGCACGCCGATTAACGGGTCGCGACTCACTGACCTCGAGAAGGTTACAGCTATCGCTAATATCGGACGAACGCAATACATGACATTAACGAACATTTTTATTACAGTCCACAGACTTCCATGTACATGCATCAAGAACTCGGCGAAATAAAAAAAAGAATAAAGGAAGGATGGTAAGTGTAATGATAGCAGCGGTACTGACGTGTATTGCGTTCATCATAATCATAATACAGTTTTTCATTGGTTTTCAGTAATTTATACGAAAAATAAATAAAAATATGATTTTTATATTCTGCTCATTGTAAATATATATTATATTTCTTTTTCATCGCATAATTTATACAAAACTCATAATGTAGAAATAAATTTTGTAAGTAACTGTCAAGAGAAGTGTTGCATTATTCACCCTATACAATATTTTTAATAACTTTTACTTTCCCGAGAAAGCTAAACCTATGAACTTTAATCCTTGGAAGATTACCGAATAAACAAAATGATTCATGTTTTTTTGAGAGAAGTGTCAGTATTATCTACTTTTAACATTACTGTTTACACAATGCCAGTCCAGCGATTGTGCTGTATTCAGATCGCTCGTGAGTTGACTCGCATATTGTACAGAGAGAATTATGATTTTATATGATTTATATGATTTACGTGTATTTGCCAAAAGTACAGCAATTTCCAAATAATTAAATAAACTGAATGAGAATGGCGTCATTGCTGCGGTTCGCGATCAACTCCGCCGAATTGCAAAAGGCGATTAAAGTTAGACACGATTCGGCCGAATCATCGAGACGTCTGCACTTTATAGCTGCTCGTAAGATCCAGGTTAGTGATAATTCTGCTGCATCGGAAACATGCGCCCCCAGATAAACACATTTAAAGCCTCCAACATCCAGGCTTGGTTCCGTGGCATCGCCACTCGCAATCATCTTCGTAAGCTCCACGAAAACGCGACGGTTTTGCAGCGTCATTGGCGCGGTTATCGCGCCAGGATGTTCGTCAATCGCTATCTGGTCGAACGTGTTCATCAGATGTGGCAGGATTATTACAACAGCATGGCCACGAGGATCCAAGCCGTTTGGCGAGGCTACTGGACGAGAAAGACGCAAATAAATGTCTTGCAGTTGCGACAATGGCGGAAAGACGTTTACGCGAAGAATAACGAAACTTTGGAGAACATGAAGAAGTACGTTCGCGTATATCCGTTGCTGGCACTCTTAATGATACATTACATCTTGATAGATTTCGGCAGAGGGAACTCGATCACGCAGAAAACGCGACTGAGCAAGAAGCGATGCACTGGATCTTATTCATTTTGTTTAAAGTAAAGATTCACACTTTTGTATTATTGATACATTGTGTTACGTCATCAACGTATTGCAAAATTCACTCGTTGTGCTCTTTTCCTGAAGCTACATCATCTATTGGGAACCAAATGCCGGTCAGGTGTTATCACGAAGATTGATAAAACTCGCTTTACTTATATCGAAGAAATGTTAAAGTGTCTCGAATACGATCGATATGTTTCGAAAGCTAAATCTGTTTGCGGAGGCTGTCGAATCGATCGCAAACGATCTTTAATACTTCGTGGCACTTATTTTGAGAAATGCGAAAAAGAGATTCGAGAATTCGAGAAGAGTTTGCGTGCCGGGAGTGTATCCATGTTCAGAAGTATAATTAATTAGCGTATTAAACGATGATTGCGTGTTAATGATTATGACAAACCTAATGTCAAATTTTCTCTATTTTTATCTAGATCAGCCTTTCGATGCAAATAATAAAAGTATTACTAAAAATGAGCGCTTAGGCCGACAAAAGTACAAACAAGCTGGAAGATGCTTGCATCAAAATCTTATACATATGCAACCGAATAAATTATATGAAGCTATCAACAAAATGAACTGCCAATTAGACCAGCTTCGTTTAAACTGTCCGGTGCACAATCTCATTTTTTGAAATTCTGTACTGAGAGATGTAGAGAAGATACTCAAGTATTCAGACTTTAACGTCACGCTTCTGATCTCGACAACAACTTATAACTTGACTTGTTATAACTTTACAATTATAACAATATAAATACATTCTTCTCAGAAATGTTTCAATTTATTGGATTGCACATCTATACAAGAAAATCACCAATAATAACGAAACTCGTATTGTTCGAAATAATCAGTTATTATTTCTATCATCGTTTGCAAAATTACAAAAGAGACATGCTATTCGATTCGCAGACAAAAGATACAAAATTAGGAAAAGCCATACGTCCGTAACATGTGAACATTCTCGAATTACGCGGCGCTGCAGCTAAGAGGAACTTCGAAGGAATGCGACTTGGAGACTGATCTTTGAGTCATGTCCGGATTAGCTCCTTTCTCAATTCTCTTCTTCAAGTGCATCGACGATTCGTTCTTCGGCATGCAATGAAGTAGATATTTCTTCGTCTTCATTTCGGTCGGTTTGCAACCTTCGGCGCAGATCGGCAACGGTCTGGTAGTGAAGCAGATCTCATCACCTTCCTCCACGATCTTCGTGCGATAGAAGGTGCAGCGTTTTCCAGATGCATCCAGATGTTCGTGATGATAGCCCCACTTTTTGTTCTCGATCCAAGGTCTTCCCGCTTCTCTGTCACTAATGACGTTGCTCTGTAGGTTACGCATTCGAATGCACTTGGACTTCTCGGCCTTCTGTTTGTTCTCCATAGCAGGACCCTCGCAGGAATCCTTCGTCATGGCGTACGTAGCGGTAAATTCTTCCGGATCTTTCAAGATGCAGTTCTTGGGAGTGATAAAGTCGTTGTCGGGCTGCCCGTCATAGTTGCCGCAAAGACCACGAATATCGTTGCGATACTCATCGAACAGCTGTAACAAGTATGGTTGTACTTTATGTGTGTCAAGCTAACGCTATCAATTACTTCTTTATTTCTTTTACGTACCTCAAGTCGAACACGTTCTCCGTCATACACGACATTCATTTCATACTTTTCTGACATGACTCTGACTGACCCGTCCGGCAACTCAAAGATTTCGATGATGGTTTCGTCATCTTCCTTTACCCGATAGCTCTTATACTGCGAGAAGGGCACTTTCTCTCCGTTAAGCGTAGCTTCCACATGATCACCCGATTTGTGCATTTCAAGTTTGTTGTCACCCATGATCATGCGAACCTGCCTGTGATTGTCGTCCGTATCTTGGACCACAACAGCCAACTGCATTTCTTCCGGGATGGGGAAGAACTCATTCGGATTCTCAGGATTTCTCTTTGAGTAAGTGGTCATCATTACGTGCCAACATTTTCCCAGTTTTACGGGATAGCTCCTATTGTCGAAAGTGAGAACTTCGGTTTTGTCGAGAGTGCACGAGGCTAGAAACAAAAATTCAATCATGTTATGATACTTACATATAACTTGTATGCACATATTGTTGTCGTATCTAACAATAAGATATGCCCGAATGAGATATGCATTATCTCATTCGGGCACTATATTATTTTTAAATAGATATGTCGATTCAAATAATTTCGTGAAAAAAATTCAGTGAATTCTCTCATAATTTACAAGTGCTGAACTCACTCTCAGGCTCTTCTTCTTCCTCCAACCATTCGTCAATTTTGTTTTCGACCGAGGATAATGCTGTTTCAGAAAGATCGAGCGGATCGAATTTAATGTCGACGCCCGCTGTACGCAGCGTGGCCTCTGCAGTTTCAAAATCAGGCGCTAGTTTCACTTCCAGATCGATTGTCTTCCTTTCGTTCTTCGAGCTTACTACCTCTACGCTTTCGTCGGAGAGAAGCTTTTGACTGGCAAACTGGATAAGCTGGTTCATCATATCTCTGATAAGTTCTGATTTAATATCCATTGACAGTATTCCATGATCCTTCATGTTGGCTAGCGCAATAACTTCTTGGCAAGCTCGCATCCCTTTGTTGCCTCGTTTCATCTCATGCCGACATTTCTCGACCTGCTCGGAATCCATTATCACCTCTTTAAGATCGTCGCTTCGCGTCATGTTTCCTTCGATTCTAATCTGCAGACCATCCTCGCAAGTCTTTCCAATCTGCATCTCCATGTTGAGTTCGTCCGTCGGTATACGCTTGAGCGCTTTCTCAGGATCCAGAAGGATGTCTCGCGTTGATCGCATCAATCCGGCGGCGCACAACTCCATTGCGTCACTCTCTGGGTTTTCCTCAGATTTCGGCATCTGTTTCCAAAAGAGAAGACCCCGAGTCTTGTCATCTACGTTGCTCTCCGAGATGCCGATGGTGAAAATTTCACGATTTCGCATCACAGCTGGAAGGGAGACGTCTACGTCAACAATGTAGTTGGTGGCTGAATTGATATCCTTGCTAACTTCTTTTAGGAACTGCTGCCTTCTCGCCTCGCTGTCCGGTTGTTTGTCAACCATCGCGGGCAGGGTTGGCCATGTTTCGTGATCTCCCTTACTGTTGGCGTCAGTCTCAACGACATCGAAACTGACGTTTATTTCACCCGGCAAAGATTTCAGTACTATGTTGAGCACCTTATAATTGGCATTATCTCCGACAAGTCTAGTCAACAACTCGTATCGAGACTCGAAGTCAATGTTTTCCTCTTCTTCGATTAAATCGCTGCTCATCATAACATGGATATTGTCTATCAACTTTAATTCTATGTTCTGCGGTTTCTTGCTATACGCGATCTTCGTGCCTTTGTCGAGAATTACAGGTTGAAGTTGAAGGATGTCGTAGCTCGAGGTGTATGGAATGATGCTAGCGCCAAACGTTATCATGTCAAGGCCATATTTATAGTAGTTGTCCGGATGCAGCTTCAGTTGGATATTCTTCTGTGCGGGTTCAAATTTGACTTCAAAGCCGATTGGCAGGAACAGTTGCCAACCCTCGTCGACACCGGCGATGTACTCGTGATGCTCGAAGGGTGCCATGAAACCGACTCTGTTCAGGATGTTTTCGGCCATTACTAAGTGTCCCGCAATGTTCAAGTTCGTAGTAAAGCCCTCCTGTGGTTTTATGTTAAACTTTCCTTCACCGCTGAGCCTCATCATTCTCGGCGCCTCGAAGGTATAGATGAACGGCATGCCGCTCTCCATTGGGAATCCTACCGTTATATCAAAGCTCTCCAGGTGGTTTATATTCTTGGGTTGGAACAGCCCGGGTTCCATCGCTTTCATGAATTTCTTGCTCCACGCTGTAATAGAATAACAATAATAATCGATACATATTTAACAAAAACATTTCTTAAGATAAATTTCTCTTCAGACACTCACTCTCGACTATTCTTTCAATCGTGTGATTGTCGAAGGGATAAAATCGCCCATCGTAGAAGCTGTTCCAGAAGATGTTTCCTTCCAACTGCTGCGGATCTTCTGGTTGAATATCAAGTGCACGCACGATCTCTTCAATGATCGATGGTTTCGGCTGCTCATTGTTATCGTCATTCTCTAGCGTATCCCATATAGCTAAGAACTGTTTCATGCTTGATACTACGTATCCCACTTCACTGGTGGGCAGATTAAAGGCACCATAAGAGATGCCCAGGTTGAGAAATTCAGCTTTGGGTAGATAACTGTCGTCGCTACCGACAACGAACATGGCCAATTTGTAAATGACATTTTCCATTGCGAATTTCTTGAAAAAAGCTTGAGAATACTTTTCATCGTATTTCTGAGGTTTCAATAGGTCCTTGGCGATGCGCGCCTTGTTAACGAGATCTTGCCACTGCGGTTCTTCCATCTTAGAATTAGCGAGTGTCTCTATAATGTTCCTGACAGCGGAATTCACTTGTTTGCTGTCATCATAGTTGGTGAATGCTGCCATGCGTTGCAATATAGTTAGAGGAGGGTTGGTCTTCATTACCATAAAGACCGCCATAGTGCGCACCTCATCAGCTTCCCTCACGTTTAAATAAATCTTGTAGGCAACGGACCTGACCATTCTCGGGTTGGTCTCGGCTAGCTTGTTCAACGAGAGAACCATCATCATACGTTGGAAGTTTGATACCGGCACCGTGCCTTCCAGATACGGTTCAAAGACCGAGAGGATCTTCGGATGACCAAAGTTACCCAAAGCAAAAATGTACGTCTGTATTCGCGGACTATCGCCGTCCTTGATGGCTTCCTTGAGTTGCTTGGCCATATAGGGAATGTAAGTTTCGACTACAGCTCGATCCTCTTTCGGGACCATGCGACCGAAAGTAAACACCGGGTAGCGATTGTACTGCTCTGTCTCGCTAATCTGGGCATAGAAGACCAATTCCGCGAACGCCAACGGGGCGGTTGTGTTCAAGAATCTCTGTTGCATCACTTCCGGTTGGGTAATCATTTCCTGTACATCAAATTGCATCAAAGTTTATCTTTGTACGTAAAAATCAAAGTTGCTAGCGCAACCATTTTGGAGCTTTGAAAAGATCAGTTTTTCGTTTCTTTACTTTTATTTATTTCCTAAATGAATACTTACGAAAAATGCTTGGATATATTCCGCCGTAGGTACGCGCACGGTTTTGGGTAATCTTGAAACGATACGTGCCGCTTCCGCGCCCTCGAGCTTCTTCTCCTTTATCCACCTCCTGAGGGTCATAAAAGCGGGTCCAGTTCCGGCCTGCGTAAGTGCATCGCGTAGTACGTCCCCATAATTTTGTCTAAAGTATTTTTTCAAATCCTCCTCCAAGTTATCCGGGATCTCTTTCACAATTGCGGCAACCTTTTCTTCCAACTGGGCGATCTGTTTGGTGTTCATAGTGCGGATCAACTTCGATAGAATTGTAAACTTCTCTAGCAATCCAAGAGACCTGCTATCTACGCGCGTGTATTCAATTTGCTCGGGTATCATCTTGATCAGTTGCGCGGCCGCTTCCACCGCGTCTACCTTCTTAGAATCATCGATGACCTTGCCTTTATACCCGATGAAATAAGGTAACAGCGCATTGCCCGGCACTTGGTCTAATGAAGGTTTCGATCGTAAGTAGCTGCGTTCGTTGCTGTTGGCAATCGAGATGCTGGCATCGCTACCGCTGCTGCTATCCAGAGGATCCTTGCCACCGTATCTCTCCTCGCTAGAACTTTCCGAGCTGTGACTCTCTGATGACATAACTGGCAAAGAATTTCGTCCGATGCTCGGGCTTGCCTTGTGTTTCTTGACGTCGGAGAACGGATCGTTGTACGTGTATACTAGATTTCCGGTTGATATTACATCGTCGGACACGGGCAGAGGGTTGGACATTTTATCCACTTTTTCCAACGTTACGTTTACCCTGCTGTGGACAGTGCCGGTCCACGTTTTATGGCTGGCTACCATTTTGTCTACCGTCACGGATGATTGGATAGTGAAACGTTTTAGATTGCCGGAGATGACGATGCGACTCATGGACGTTCTCTGTAACAATAATGTAGTCGTGAATATATTTCAGCCCTTCTCTCTGCAGTGTCCGCAACATTCTTATTCAAGATACGATTGGCATAATACGATTGAGATAATCAACTCACCGAAACGTATCCGGCATTAGATGGATTGGACATATGCGACCATTTCATTTTGCCACCAATACCAAACTGGTAACGCATCTTTTGCTCGCATCTGGTGTAATTCTTTGTCTTTGTGATGAGATAGTGGTCATCGCCGCGAGTCGTCAACGGTACCAATTCCGGCCTCTCATGCAGAGTAGTTTCGGGTAAGGGCATGATGTCGTAAAGGACCTCGCATTTGCCAGCTACGGAGTCCTCCATTGCCCTGAACATAGCGTACGGCTGTTCGTCATCGGGTACTTGAGTGCTCCTGCTTCTTATTTTGTTTTCGCCCTGTGTGTCAACCTGCAGCTGGCTTATGATACTCTTCAACAGATTGATTTCCCAAGTGGGTGTGTCTTTCTCGACCATCAGATCCCGGATCAATCCGTGTTTCAGCTTGATCTTGAACGGCTTTCCGGACATGGGAAGCTCGCGAGGTTCCACTGTCTCCACGGGAATCCAGGAATCCCAACCGTCCAGAAGCGGTCGGTGCACGCGAGCATATCGTGGCTTGGAGATCACTGCCTGCAGAGTGTCCGATGATATCGCCTGAACTATGAGATCACCCTTTATCAAAATGCCAGAGTATTCTTTAGTTAACTCTCCCAGATCCGTCAGAGTCCGGCTGTGCACAAGGTATCGATACTCGGTTCCCTTTTCCCAGGCATGGTCATGGTCAGCCAAAGCCGCTCCAACTATTGAAAAGAATAATTATTACCTTATGTAATTACTACATAAAGATGTTTTAATAAATAATACGTGTAGTTAGATTTTATTGTAATTCTGGATACTGCTAGGACAATCTTATTTATACTATTGATAAAATTGATGCGTTGGTGGAACTAGTTTGTATGAAATGCATGAATTTCTTGATAATGACATACAAGCAGTAACAATTCCTTTGAACATGCATTGTATAAAAGACTAAAACTAATATTATTTAAAGTTTTTCGCAAAAATTATCGCTATTTATATTATAGCTTGTGTCGTGTACTTACTGATTAAGAGCAGAGCGAAACGCAGCCACATGATGTTATGTGATCGATGTCAAATGCGAAGTGAAAGATTCCTCTCGTTAATCGAATTTATATCTTCCATCTGCCAACTCAGCATGACCCTGCGGCAATCATCGATACATATGCTGTGAACTCGTTCCCACACGTAACAAAATTTTTTTGCTTTGCATGCGATAAATTACATTTGTAGCATCTGTAGTGTAGTAGAGAGGTCAACGAGATTGCAATATCGGTTTTTTGATGGTGACTCCGTTCAGAGATATTATCTACTTCACCGGTTGTTCAAAACATCAGCGTTTATTAATTACGATGCTTTTTTCTATTTTCAATAATCTTTTGCTTTATTTAATAAAATTTTAGATAAAAATTGTAAATACAAAGTAAAAAAAATAATAGTTTCAACGTGTATAATCTGAAATTAATCAAGAAATAAACAGTATTTTTGCTAAAAATTTAAAAAAATTCTAACTTTTATCACAAATTGTCATAAAATTTGTATTTAAACTCAAGATCAAAGACGGGGCTATTTATGTCTTGTCAAATGCTTACATAATTTTAGTCACAACGTCCGACAACATCCACTATTTTTATTATAGTTGCAATGCTATCAAGTATCTAACGTCTATGATCACCCGCTGTTTATTTGATGAATAAAAAGATCGCATGTAAGTTCGTAATAGGTCACTGATAATGTCTTGCAAGTGTTATGATGTTTTTCGTTATATTTGAAAACCGTTCACGTAACGGTAGCTGATACTTTTATGTCTACTGTTTTTCTTTATTTGTGCTTAGAGAATAAATAAATTTAAACTCTCGCTTAAATTATCCGACCGCAATCTTATTTTTACGAACTTTTTATTACATTAGTGAAAATTCAAGAGCAAAGAAATCCGTTTACTACTCGTTAATAAAATCCAGTCAATTTTATCATAAATATGCATCACAAATTTACATAAATATAACTCTTCTAATTCTTCTCTGTTAGCTTATATAATTGTGCATGGAAAGAAAAGAGTCACGATTACGTCGAAAACATTCAACTTTATTGATGCTTACAATCTTACATTATTGCAATTGCTAAGAAAATATACATGTATCGGCTTCTAGAAAAGAAATAACAAAATAAAATAGAAAATAGTGACATCTCGTTTAAACATATGCATTCGTTACATGAACGCAGTACCGAGTTCCGCGGCAGTGCAAGCAATAGGGACTTTGAAGACGTGCATCTTGGAGACACTTCGGTGGCTCATGTCGGGATTAGCTCCCTTCTCGATTCTACGTTTCATATCAATCGAAGCTTCATTCTTTGGCAAGCAGTGAACCGGGACCCGCTTTGTCTTCATTTCTACAGGTTCGCAATTCGCGGCGCATTCCGGTAGCGGTCTCACGGTGAAGCAGAAATTGTCATTGTCCTCCACTACCCTGGTGCGATAAATAGTGCAATGTGGTGTCTTCTCTTGATCTCGGTTCCAATGGTATCCCCATTGTTTGTTCTCAGTCCAGGGTCTTCCCGCCTCCTTGTCACTTATGACGTTGCTCTGACGATATATCATCTTGATGCACTTGGCCTGCTCGGCTCGTCGCTTGTTCTTCAAGACTGGTCCTTGACAGTTGCGTTCGGTGAGAGCGTACGTGGCAGTAAATTCCTCGGGCTTGTCCAGAACGCACTCCTTGGAGGTCATGAAATCGTTGCTGGGTTGCCAATCATAATTGCCGCAGAGACCGCGGATAGCATTGCGGTAAACGTCGGATACCTGCAAGAAATTTTTACCGATTTATATCTCACGTATCGGTACAATATGTTGGTCTCAATGCCTCGTTTCATTTACTCACTTGAAGTTGGACACGATCTCCGTCATACACGACATTCATGAAATACTTTCTCGAGTCGACACGGACCGAATTGTCCGGTAGCTTATAAATCTCGGCGACGATTTCATCAGCCACTCTGTACAGGTAGCTTCCTTGCGATGGCAGCATGATCTTTTGATTGTTGATCTTAATTTCAAGATCATTATATGCTTTCTGCAAATCAATCTGTGAATCCGAACCCAAGATAAGTTGGAGCTTCTTGCTACCGTCATCTTTTTCTTGAACTATAACAGCCACTTTCGGTACGGCTGGATTATTCCAGTAAGGACGAGTGATCATCATTACATGCTGGCACTTTCCCAACTCCACCGGATACACCTTGTTGTCAAAAGTAATCGCCTTGTTTTTGTCGATAGTGCACGTAACTGCAAATACAAGTTTAGTGATGTCATATTATTTTCATCCACTCAGTTATTTGTAATTTGCAACATTAAAAATTGCACGGGTTTGCTAAGTATTTTTATTATCTATGTGATTTCCGTAACTCACCATCGTCGTTTTCTAGTTTCCATATTCTGTCAGCTTCTTTGGTCAATATTATTATCTCGCTAAGGTCGACGGGTGGAAGTTTGAGATCCATTTCCGAAGTGCGCAAAGCTAGCTCTGCTTTCTTAAAATCGGACGACATAGTTAGCTCCAAATTGATCTTCTGCGTTCCAGAGGTCTCTTCCTGCAGTAAGAGTTTCTCCAACAGCTCATTGTTTTGCAAGAGATTATGTTTAACGGGTAGTCGCGATAAAGAATCAATAATTGTGTTAAAGCCCTCGTTAATCAATTCGTCAGGAATCTCTAATGATATCGATAAACGATTCCTCAGCTCAGTGAGTGCATTAGCCTTCTGACAAGCTCGTAGCGCTTTATTGCCTTGTTGCATTTCGCGCTCGCATTCTTTGGCTATCTCGGAGTTTATGATCGCTTCCTTCAACTCCTCCGTTCGTGTCTCGGTACCGGTGATGTTGAAACTGTTACCGTTCGCGCAAGTCGTTCCAAATTCCATCTGCCAGTGGAACTGCTCCTCTGGTACGCGCTCCAGCGCTTTCTCGTAATCTAGTGGAATGCGTTGCGACATGTCCATGAATCCACGGGAGCAAACCTCGTAATTGGGTTTTTTATCCTTCATCGATTGGAAATGGAAAAGAGTTTGATAATTGGGCCTGTCGTCCGCACTGCTCTCCGCCAGACCGAAAGTGACAATGTATTCCTGCTGCGGAACGTTCGGCACGTCGATGATTAAATCCACCGCTTGAGCAGTAGGCGATACAACACCTCTGCTGACTTCCTTCAACATTACGTCTCTTCTTTTCTGAGAACTCATTTGCGGCTTAAATATAGTCGACAACTCCTTCGTGCTTGGCCAAGAGTCCTTACTCTTGATATCAAACTCTTTCCTATCGTAAGCAAGATTTATGGACGTCCAATCCCTTGTTTGATCGTTATTCAGGTATACATCGAGCATTTTGTAACGAGTATCATCCTCTCTTGGGAAACTAAATAACTGCTTAATGAATGCGCTAAAGCCTTTCGAATATTTCGAAGATTTGCCATCGCGTTGGAATTTGACTCTGAACATATCAAAATTGTACTCCGTTGTCTGCTGATCGCTCGTACGCGCTATGTGCATGTTCCTATTGAACGACACGGGTTGAAGCTCGAGCAGATTGATCCTTGCAGTGAAGGGAACGACACCGTAGTGAGCCACTTTAAACTCGGACTGTGACTCGGTTTGCTTCCAGCTTGGGCGGACTCTAAACTGCACAGTTTTCTCAGGGACGTTTCTCTCGTATTCGTACGCAACTGGTACCATAATCTGCGAATCGGTGTCAACACCGGCAGCGTAAAACTGATGTTTGAAAGGCGTCACGAAACCAAATCTGGCCATTGTTTTGCTGGCATATGCCCACTCAAATGCACCACTGCTTTTCGCCGAAGAATATGAACGATGCTCCTGGTTCGTTCTTGCTTGGACTTTCCAGTACGTCGGCCTCTGCATTACATAGGTAAACGGAAAGCCGGTCTCTGTCGGGAAGTTCACTGTCATATCGTAGCTGTACAGCGAGTTTAGGTTCATCTGCTGCATCGGCGAGCGTTGTTTTGTCAGTTCAAAGAACACTGCAAACAATAAGGATGATTTGATTTATCGCGCGGAAGATAATATACTCTTTAAAGCCGCGATTGGTACTTACTCTTGAATATCCTTTCGATGGTGTGATTGTCGAAGGGATACAGAAACGATCCGTACATGTCGTTATATAACCACAGTCCTTCCAGTTGCTCTAGAACTTGTGGTTGCATGTTGAGCGCGCGTATGATCTGGTCAATTTCGTGCGATTTTCCCTCATCTTCTCGTTGCTCCATAGTCTTGAAGAACTGTCTGATGTTTGATACTAAGTACGCCGTTTCCATCTTCGGGTGGCCTAAGAAGTCTTCAGACGGATTCCCGAAGTACAAAGCCTTGGGCAAGCCACTTTCGTCACTAATGGTTTGCAGAGTGACCGTTTGAATCTTGCTTAGAGCGTGTAGAGCGACGTTCTTGAAGTAACCTCGAGAATGCTTGTAACTGAACTCTTTGGGCGTTAGTAGCTTCCTAGCAATGCGAGCCTTGTCGCTTAATTCCTGCCATTCTGGCAAATTCAACTCAGCGAGACTCTCTATGAGGGATTTCACGACGGAATTTACCTGCTCATCCTTGTCATAATTTGTGTACTGCGCCATGCGTTGCAGCATAACCAGGGGCGGATTAGTCTTCATCAAGGAATAAATCGCAGCGATACGTACTTCGTGGGCCTCTTCTGGGTTTGTGTAAATTTTATAGAGGACAGACCTGGCCAGCTTCGGAAAGTTTTCGGCTAATACAGTTAACGAGGCAATTATCAGTACACGTTGATGCTTCGATACCGGTTGCGTCCCTTCAAGGTATAGCTCAAAGACCGAAAGGATTTGCGGATGACCCAATTTACCCAGACCCATGATGTACGCCTGCGCTCGTGGACTATCGTTATTCTGAATGGCTTCTCTCAATTGTTGCGCCATGTAGGGAATGTAAGTTTTGACCAACATTTCATCATCCTCGGGAATCATGGGTCCAAAAGCGTGTATCGGATAGCGACTTTTTCTTCTCGTCTCGCTGACTTGCGCATTCAAGATCAATTCGGCAAATGCGAAGGGTGCGGTGCCGTTCACAAATGCCTGCTTCTGCACTATTGGTTCCTTAATCAGTTCCTGTACAGAGACATAAAAAAATCACGTTAAAATTTGTCCGTTTATGGATACGATTCATGTTTACTATTTTTAAATATCTTGAATTGAATATTGTACCTAAACTGAATACTTACGAAATATTCTCTGACGTATTCCGGTGTAGGCGTGCGTGCGACTTTAGGGATCATCGAGATGACTTGTGACGCTTCCAAGTTCTGAAGTTTCGCCTCCTTTATCCATCGTTTGATAGTAAGGAGGGCGGGTCCAGTTCCGGCTTGTGCGACAGCGTTGCGATAAACGACCCAGCAATATTTGGGAGTCTCTGCGGAATTAAACTTATTTTTCTGCACATCGTTGATCTGCTGGACGTTCATGAGACGTATCAGTCTTATCAGTATCGTAAACTTCTCCAGCGTTCTGTTCGATACCACATCGACGAATTTCTCAAGTTCCTTGGCTATCTCTTTGCACAGACGCCCAGCATCTCTCACCAGGTCAATTTTGTCGGACTTCTGGATGTTCTGGCCGTTGAAACCTATGAAATACGGCAACAAAGGATTTTCCGGAGGCTCGTCTAATTTCGGTCTACATTGTAAGAAGTTCTCTTCTTGCTCATCTTGCTTGCTATCGCTGCAGCGAAGACGATCGTTCGACAATAATGACATTAATGATCTGTGTCTTCCTTCGGTGGAACTGTCAGAACTCTCGGATGACTGAACTGGCATGGAATTTCGGCTGATGCTTGGACGACGTGATCTGAGTTTTTGTCCAAAGTTGTCCCCAAATGGGTTGTTGTAGATGTACACTAGATTTCCAGTTGACACGAAATTGCTGGATGAAGGTATTTCTGGTTCCGAGATATCTTCCTTCGAGGCCAGAGTAAGATTTACTTTGCTGTAGACAGTGCCGAAGTAATCGTTGTTCATTCTAGGACTGATTACAATGTCGTTTGTCGTTACTGATGATTGAATGGTGAACTGCTTCAAAGTGCCCGAGATTATGACACGACTCGTTGACGATTTCTACAACAATCACATAAGCGCATACAAGTTTTATTTTCAATTGCTTAGCCCAAAAAAAACCTTAAACCGCCTTCCACATCGTTCAGAATATTTAACTTACCGCAAGAAGACTCGCAGTCGGATCGGTTCTCCATTTTCCAAAGTGGGTTTTGCCGTCGATTCCAAAATGATACTCGCTTTGCTGTGCGCATTTGGTGTAATCCTTTGTCTTTATGATGTCGAAATAGTTGCCGTCGCCGCGAAACTGCGGCAACGGTACCAAATCCGGTTTGTCGTGCAGAGCAAATTCGGATATTCGGAAGGGCATGATGTCGTAAAGGACCTCGCAGTTGCCACCTACGGAGTCCTCCATGGCTGTAAACGTGGCATACGGCTGCTCATCGCTGGGTATCTGAGTATACTTGGTCAATATCGCGTTCTCGCCTTGTACGTCAACCTGCAGTTGGCTCACGATACTCTTCAGCATGTTCACTTCCCAGGTCGACACACTCTGGTCGACCAACATATCTCGGACTGTTCCGTGCTTTAGGTGGATCTCAAAGGGCTTCCCGGACATAGGAAGCTCACGAAACTCCACCTGGTGTTCTGGGATCTGGGTGTACCAGTCTTGTGACCAGCCTTGTTGAGTATGTACTTGGGCATACTGCGGCTCGATAAGCTTTGCTCGCAGTACATCCGGCGATTTCACTTGAACGACGAGAACAGTCTTCGTTAGAACTCCGGAACCCTGTTTATCCACCTTGTCTATGCTCGTTATGGTCTGAGTTCGTACCGAATATCGGTACTCCTTGTCCTTAGTCCAGGCATGGTCAGGCTCACTCCCGACCACGGCCGCTCCAACTGCGAACAAGAATTATAATTGTTATATATCGTAATAACTGCTATGCATTTCTTGTTGTTAAATCGAATGAAAATTAAATTTTCTATATTGTTCAAATAATTTGCGCAAAAGAGAGTCAAATTTCCCAATGGCCATTTATGGCAATCACAGGAAACGAGAAATTATTTAAAATGTTTATGCAAAAGTTGCTGCTATTGATATCTACTTACCGATTAGCAGAAGGGTAAGATGGGACCACATGGTGTTATGTGGCTAACCAAACGCTCAATGAAAGCTGTGTTTCACCGATTGAATTTATATCCAGAAGTATGCCAGCTCAGCTTGACCCATCGATGATCATCGATTTAGTATTCGTGTATATTTCATTATGTCGTTCATAAACGCGTGGCAAATTTTTCAGTATTGCACGAGATAGATCGTACTTGTGCGACATATCCGCAGTCCATAGTAAAGAAACTTAAACAGAGGTCATGGCATCGGATATCCGTACAGAACTTTGAGACCTCGCCTTATAGACAAATATTTTCTTTGGCAATCGATGAAAACATACACGTGCCTATTTCTTAAACTTAAATTGACATAACTATTGACTTGTATTAAAATTTATCGAGATGAAATACGTAATTACAATATATCAAGAAATACTGTAGCTAATAATATACGCTTCCATGATTCGTAAGGCAAAATTATGTTTATTAAGAGCTTTTGAGTTAATATTAGCTACAAAAATTAGAGATTGATTAATATGCTTAAGCAAGAACGCAACATAAATTATAAATGTAAAATTTCGATAGCATTTTCCAGTTACCATTATGGTAATACATATTTTATTTGACTGAATAAATAAAAAGACAGATTTTGGATTGATAATTGCTTGAAAGTGCCGAGTTCCGCTTTGCATTAGAAAATCAATGTGTAATGACCAAAAATGTCGTTAATTGTTGCTTTTTTTATTAGCACTTTGCGATTTTGTCAATAAGTAAAAATGCTCGTGTAAGATAAGCAACGCAAGATATTTACGAATGTTATATAACTTTTGACGGGAAACGAAAGTTAAAAATATAAAATGTCGTTCCAGAGGTTGCGAGATATCAATGTTAGATGCACGAAACACATTCTAATAATAATTACGCGATTAGAAAATTTACATGTGAACATTTCCGTTGAGTATTTTTAAAGTTTTTTTATTTTTTCCTAGACTCGTGTGATAAGTTTTGTGAGAAGCAAACGGATCAGTCGAACATTCGATTTCATTCAAACTATTTGATTACATTAAAACTTCAAGCTCGCGTTTCCGTTATGAACTGTGCCAAAAGTTTGATCGTACAACTCGCTCGAATCTTTTGTCTGAACGCCAGTCTTGAAACAATTCCTTGAGCTTCAGCTAATTAAGTAAGTTCAATTGCGAGCAAATATTAAAAAGTTAGGTATAAAATCACGTGCGCAGGAAATAAATGAAATAAAGAAAATAATACTTTTACATGCATCGGCGCATCTATTTAATTCATTGCGATGCTGTTTCTATTTTAATCGATTTGGCGCTCGTATCCAAATACTCTTGATATCTTGCCAAGAGAATACGACCCATTTTCTCTTTTGATATATGAGGAAATGTAATCGCAAATTTTTGGTTAAAAATAATACGCTATGTATAAATATTTTTCATATATTTTATGATTTTGACAATATCTAAAATTAGCATCAAGTATATCAAATTTGTATCGAAAACTTGTTTTAATTTTTAACATAATATGCTGAAATAATCATGAATAATGAAAAATATAAATATATATAGAAAATATATGAAAGAATTACATTTAAACTCGATGATTCAAATATATTGACGTTCTTATATTTTTAAAGAATTAATTAAATAAAATCTATTTTTTTATTACGAAGGTTCAAATTACATATAAACGACTTTCTTCTATATAAAAAAATTTATTGATTAATAGATATTTCGTCTTATATTATATATATCATATTGTATAATATTGTTCTATACATTATTTTGTCTTATATACTAAAAGTAAACTAAATTACTAAGTAAATTACTAAAATTACTTAGAATTTCCAACGAGATTGTAAAAAATGTTGCATCAAACATTTTCATTTATCTTAAAAATAATAATACTTTTGATAAAATTATTGCAAACTTTGGGTATTTGCAAAATTAGCGGAAACTATTAATTAGCGCGAACGAGTAATGGATTTCCATTGTTCATCACGGTGCCTCTGTCGACTTCTATCGATGAGATTGTTGCTTTGATGATAGTTGTAGTAGTTTCCGGCTCCTGCAACAATCATTAATCACGTAATTATCATTTCTATATAGAACGAATTAATATAAAATTTTCAAGATTTTGTGTGCTTTACTATACAAAGTTTGGTAATTTTTCAAGGAAACAATATTTGCTTGATAAGTTACCTCATCGAAATCGATATCGACTTCTTTGAGAATTTCGTCGAGAACAGATACGAGATGATTGACGTTGTCAATGGTGAAGACCATCGGCGGTTTCAATTTCAAAACGTTGTTATCCGGACCATCGCTGCTGATGAGGATCTTGTTCTCCTTCATCCTAGATACAACGTGCTTCGCCTCCGCCGTCGCTGGTATCTTTTTGATTCTGTCGCGAACCAATTCGATGCCCACGAACAAGCCGACACCGCGAACATCACCGATAATCTTCCGTCGTTTCGCTAATTTCTCCAATTCCATGATCAGATGGCGACCGACTTTCAGGGCGTTCTCCTGAAGACTTTCGCGTTCGATCACTTCCATCACCGCGTTCGCCACTGCACAAGATACAGGATTGCCACCGTACTAAAATGAGCAAAATGTTTTTCGTTACAGAAAAGTATCCGCAGCAGATTCCTACGGAAATATCATCTTCCGCGTACTTACCGTGTTGAAGTATTCGATTCCAGTATCGCGGAAGCTGCGCGCGATCTCCGGCGTTGTAACAACAGCCGCAACGGGATGACCATTGCCCATGGGCTTGCCCATGGTGACTATGTCCGGAACAACGTCCTCGCCGTACATTTGGAAGGCCCACATGTGAGTGCCGACCCTTCCAAAACCGACCTGGACTTCGTCCGCAATGCAGACTCCTCCAGCTTCACGTACGTGTCTGGAAGATGAACAAACTGTTCATTATTCATCACTTGTATTTTTTTATTTCTAGATCCAATTAATATTTAGAATTATTAATTTTGCATGTGTCAAAAAACTCTTTCGTCACCTGTACACGTTCCGGAAGTAATTTTGCGGCGGTAGAATCTGTCCGCCGACGGAGATAAGGCTCTCCGCGATGTAGGCGCAAAGTCCTCGTCCTTTGGCCTTGATGTCCTTGCAGATCTGCTTTACGTCGTCGGCGTACTTGACACCAAGATCCTCTCCGTTGCAATCACTGGCGCGGTACTTCCCGCGGTATACATCCGGGCAAGGAGCCTGAAATAACGAAAGCCATGAGCATATAATAAACAAAAAATACTTTAATCGAGATACGAATGATGTACATGCCGCGTGAGCGAATTATCTTTCGAATAATACAAATTCTCTTTGCGGTATCTCTTTTCAAATCTCGACATTCAAATCAAGCTAAGCTCTCGTCTCGCGCGGGAATATCAAAATTTATTTTTTCAGTTTTAATAACTCCGAGCGTATTATTTCGATTAATTTATTCAGAGAAAGAGAGAGAGAGGGAACAATAAACGAATCGCATGCAGTAAACAACTTCATATCGATGCGCGATAATCGTTTGCGTAATGCATTCCGGATACTTTACCACGTGCACCCAGTCCTTCTTGCCGGTACCATTAGGCTTGTTGAATTTGTACGGCGAGATGTCGATTATCGTGGTCAAATGTCCGTGGTAAGCGCTAGAAACAGAAAGACGAACGTGAGCAAGAATCTCTACCTCGACGGTTGCTCTCACGGTTGCTCGAAATCAATAAAATCGGTTATCATTTCATCTCGAATGTCATTACGCTTGTTATCTAGCGGGTATCATTCCTGAAAAAAGGAATCTTTCGGTTCCAGCCTTGTCGTTGTCCGAACATGGCCAATGACCCAAACGTCGTTACGATATTCGTACGTGCCCAAAGTTGCCGGAGGCTAGTCATTCATAAACTCGGTCAGAAACGTGAAATATTAATTATTAATCCGGTTGCACTCGAGTCTCTGAGCCATCGACGTCGTCAAGAAGACAAAGCGCAACGTCTGGCGCTGTTGCGACAATGGAAACGCGAAATGCATGTTCCTATAACAGACGCCCAGCGTATCCATAATCGTTATTAATTTTCTAACTCTATACAAAGTATGTTTCTAAAATAAATACATCAATACGCACACGTATGTGTGTGCGCGTGCGTGCTTCATTATCTTAAATAACACCCGAGCTATTTAAATAGCATTAACAAAAATGCCAACTGCGTTCAACAAAATGCCAAAACTGCTTAACAGCACAACGATTCGCTTTATCCAGTTGACGACATTTCCGTTGAATCATCGTCTAGCGTTTATCACCGTCTTTCTCTTTCTCGGACAAATCCACTCCAATGTTCAGCGACATCGTCTTCACCGATAAGGTAGGAGAGAATAAATATAATTAGAAGAAGAGAGAACATATCATACGTGGCACATACGTCGTCGTGAGACTTACACCACCTAAAACAGCGACAAGAATCGGTGTGAATTGTATTTCCGCCACGGTGAAACGAGTCGGATGTCCAGCGTCGACGTTCAACCGCGACTGCCCAATCGACAATTCGAGCGCCCGTGGACTTAGAGCGGAAAGATGCTGGGAACAAGCAAAAGACAAATCGAATCCATTAGTTCACAGTTCGAATTTTCTGTCATCGTCGCAGCCTGGAAATAACCAACGCATATTTGCGCCACGCTGCGGAGCTGCTCGCGCGGAAGGTCCGACTGTCCGAGTGGCAACGAGTGACAACACATTTCTTTTCGTACTCTTTTCGAAAACGACTCTCATGAACGTGTGATAGACACATGGAACTCAATGCAGAAGATTATAGAGATCGCACGCTTCAATTTTAGCAGTCTCGGGGGAGGAGAACTTACTGGTCCAACGTGATAACATCCTTGTTCTTCGTGTGCGCCTGAGCGAGACGGAGAGCAAGATCGTTAGCTTCACTGCCAGAGTTCACCAGGAAGCAAACGAACAGCGGTTCCGGCAGAAGAGACGTCAATCGGCTCGCGCAGATCACCAGGTTGTCGTGAAGGAAGCGATTGTTCGTGGACAATAAAGCCATTTGTTCCTGACCGGCTCGCACGACGTCCGGATGGCAGTGGCCAACTGTGAACGAGTTAACTCGTGTTAATTGAGAGTTACATCATCATCCGCGCGGTCCTCGCGCCTGCTGTGTTACAACGAATTATCCGTTTCTTAACAATTAGAAAATATAATACGTACCGTGCGCGACATTGTTTATGCAATCCAGGTATCGATTATTCCTCTCGTCGTACATGTATTGTCTTTCGGCCCTTACGATCTTTAACGGATTCGATTTGTAGAACAGCTTGCACGATTGTCTGAAATAAAGAAAATAAATTATTTTAAAATAAATCGGATGACTTTTCGATATTTTTTCTCCGTTATTTAAAAACAATTTGATATCACTCACCCTATATGACGCTCGCGAAGCCTTATGGTATCGGATTTTGGCATTTGTTCCAAGGATTCCGCCATGGCAAAGCTTTTTGGTTGCACTTTCTGTATTGTTGATATCTGCAAAATGTAACATTGCATTTTATTTGATAGTTTAATCGTTCGGAATATCGTATTATCGACTTCAGTGATTGTACATGTGTGTGTGTGCGAGGAGTCACAATTTCTACTCTTTCGATATTTCAAAATACTTTTCGAAATCAATCATATCCCCTTATTAGACTAGAAAGTATATAGTAATGACTCGAGCTTATCAGGTTTCTTCGACAGTTAAAGTCTAATGATAATAATAATAAGTTCACGTATGATACGAATCCTTATCATGACCATTTCATATATGATTTTTTAATTTTTTTATCATGACCAGTTCACATATGCTTTTTTGATTTCTTTGATACACGAATGAGGTCATTTTCATGCACATGGAAAATTACTTAGAGCACAGAGGAGAACCACATTATCTCTGATGAACACATTCGCAAACAAAGCGCATGTATTACATGTCGGAAGCTGAAAATACGGAACACTTCGCGCCTACGCTTCTGCTTGCACAAAGACTCGCTAAAACTTCAATACTATGTTGTTAAAAAATAAAGCAATATAACAGCATGTCAAATTAAGTAGATAAACGAAGAAATTGTGCCTGTTACAGTTATTGTGAAAGAAATATAATGGCGAGAGATAATAGCAATATCAGAGTTCTAAATAGAGAAATCTGAACATTCAATTGATATGATTGCGTCCAAAAGGAAATTTTCCGGCGGCTGATAAGTGCATGTGTTTAACACGTGCAAGTAGTGTTTCCATATGCATGTTCGTGCTTTTATCTGCTGATATCACTTTTGCATACTGTTCAGGGAACGCTTTCGGAGTAATGAAGTAATGGCCCGATATATCGCACGCTCTGAGGGGAGCGAGTTACGTGAGTGGTGCAATTCCTTAGAATCGTTGAGAGATGTTATAAATTGATTGACCCAATTTTTGGCGAACAAAAAATAAACAAAAATTTATTGAACAATTTTGATACAAATTACGGATCCAGTGAGCGGTTCGTCTAACGTGAAGGGCGCGTCCGATCCTACAAATTTGAAATTTGAATTTGAGAAATCTTCTCGACGTCCGAGCTGCCGTGTATCCGCGAACGGATCTTGATACGCTGGGCAGCTGGACGAGCGCGACCGCGAGACCGATAGCGATGATCAATTACCGTACTGGATCCCGATACTTGCAACAATGAACCACAATGAGTTGGCAATCGATATGAGCGCGATTTTGCGTTGAGATTCACGCAAGCAGAGATATAGCACTCTCTTTGCGAAATGAGTTAGCTGTCTAGCGAGCGGTTTCAGTGTAAGAACGACAAGTTCAGGCACAGAATCAGGTCACTCGCGGTACCCGGCACTCGGTCGATGGGACGAATTGTCGCGCAACTTGACTCGATGCGGGAACCGCGAGCGAAAATTCAAAAGATTGAGCCGTGCTGGATCGTTTCCTTATGATAAGGAAACTTATATGATCTCGCATCCAGCGAGCGACTGACAAAATTGGGATCTGTAACCGTTTAGGCGACAAAAGTTGTTTGCTCCGCGAAATGACCCGCTTTCTTCTTCTGTCGCATGCGAGAACTATGGTGATCGCGAGTGAGACCACCGGATATGTTATTTCCGAGTGTCGAACAAAACGAGTGAGCAAAAAAGAATAAGGTCTTAATCCCTCGTGTAATAGATTCCACCAATTTCTAGAATATTTTTTAAAATATTTGAATCCTAAACACATACATTTTCAGATAATTTCACGTTTTAGAAACAACGTGAGCGTATGCTCGTTGTTAACAATATCTTAAAGTCTGATGTCACCACTTGCGAAAGATAAACTGCAAAATGCTGCCAATTTTCAAGATAGTAACTCATTAAACTACAACTGTAAATGCCGATAGAAAATAGCTTCGTCGAAAAAAATCGATTGCCTGAGTACAACGTTCGACACTCATACTTATCGCTAATACTACGATAATCGCATATAAATATAATGTACGTGTGGCTTTATCGATGGAGAAAGTATTAGTCGGAATTTTCCGATTATCAACAGTTTCTCAAAATTCTTACCTGAATTTCAAACTACTCAAATATTTCTTATATATATATATTAATCAATCAAAAAGTTGAGTCCAATTTTTGCGTGAAATTTTACTTTATCGCATTCAGTAAAAATAAATTATTCATCAACCAAGTAATCCATTGTCTATAATTGGACATTATTGTCTATGATATAGATATTATCAACATTGTTGCCTTATTACATATAAAACAATTTGAAAACTTGAGAATCGAACCGAGCTTTTTGATTGATTCAATATATGTTTATATTTATATGTAATAATTTAATTGCCATAATGCAACGTTAGGATAGTTAGGAAACATAAATTTTATAATCTCAGTTTTATAATTGCTTCACGAATCGTACGTAATAAAAATTGGTAGAATGATCCTACATACGCGAGAACAGAAACACCAGAGAAAAGATATGTACAATAAATTCTTGAATAATAACAAAGACACAGAATAACATTTTCTATATATTTTTCTCAGCTTTGTAATTATCATTTGTGATAATTCTACTAAAGAATTTAATAATTGTTACTAAAAAGATCTATTCTACCAAACAATTTAATAATTATTAATAAAAATACCTTCGTGTGTCTATATCCACACGTTATTTGCAATCGTACCTGAGTTTCTCGGCCAACGTGACTGCGTTTCTGCGTAGCGATCAGCCAAAAACTGCGGGAGTAGTCAAAAGCAGAACCGCGACCTATACCTATCATATATAGATAGGGAACCAGTCGGAGGGGGCAAAAAAAGTATGGGGATGCGCATGCCATTGGTGTCGGGCCAATGGCTCTCCCTCCATAATCGACACCCCACTTCCCGTACGTGCGCTTTTGTACGTCACTTACTCAATTGTTCATACATATCGAAAGCGTTTATTACTCATGCGATTACATAATTCCACTACCGATATCGATAGTTGCTTTGTACAGTTCAAAACCAGTTGAGATTAGAGCTGAACATTTTATTGATGGTCAATTAGTGTCAATCTTGCTGCAGCTCATGCGACACGTCGAAATTAATTTTAGAAAGATATAAAAAATCAAGTAGCTAACTATTGTGGAAACTAAGCTAGCGCTTATGGAGGCTCGCAGCGGTACGTATCGCTAATTTTAGTCTCCTCTATAGGAGGACGGCCTTGCATGCGACCAACTTGACACTGGTGCATCGAGAACAAGGTTTTATGAAATAGATCATTGATACATTTCTAGTTCGCGTAGGAAATAATTATTCATATGAAATAGAACGAAATCAGAGAAATAACGAACTGTACAAATACACGTAGTCTAAATGAGACATTAACATTCTCGATTAACTGATATAACAGCTCGGAATATTTCCGTTTATCTTTTTTGGAAAGTGCTTGTGAAATGCTCACAATGTCTAATTTTCCACTCTTATATACATAGTCAGCTTTATATCCTCTACTGTCTTCTGTCATAATAATGGAGAAGATAAGATTTCATATGCACGAAATGTATTAACAGAGAAACATAGTATCATAGTTGATATTATCAAACGTTGTAGTCTCGATGGAGATGTCCACGTGCCGCAAGCACGTTCCGACCACGATAACGATACGCGACACGTGATACGCGCTATCGAATAATTTAGATGAGAGCGGCAATCTCGTGATATGTGCAAACACGTGGTCGCACTATCGTGCTCGCGGCAAAAATAAGTCACGTTTGCGCGATTACAAATCTTCCACTGTGGACATGCGCGCTAATGAACGTTGCTACCGATTTTAAGGCAAATTTATTTGCAGAAATCGTCGTTGCTTATCGTCACGCCGATAACGTATCTGCCTAATAATTTTCAAACGACATGTAGTTAAAGATAATCAATGAATTATCTTCGTATTGAAAGAGGGCGCTTGATGAGTTCGAAGAGGAAATTGTAACATTCATTGCCTGATAATCGAAAAAGTATTCATTAATGGATTAATACTTAATATTCAATATTATTTTCGTGTATAGAAATTTTTCAGTCTGCATCTACACTTCGTATTTTCCTCAAGAACAATGATCTGTATCGTGATTATTCGATGTTTATTGCACAATCTCAATCAATCGGATATTTTTTCAAGATTATTCATACGCTGCAAAATTCATCGATTCTGGTCCTGAAAATAAATTTAATCGCGGGACCGTGATAACAGTTTGTAAAAGAAAAGTGCCAAATGTTTATCGTGCGATAAATATGCAGGCGCTGCGCAAGACTTATTTTTGCGGCCTTATTGGTATCAAATCTTGAACGCTTGAATGCAAATTATAACTTGTTTTGCGGGATTTTATTGGCCGAATGAAGCATAACGCCAATGCTGCGTGCTCTCGTTTGTTATACTTGCGTCACAAATCATGCTACATGTATACAGGGTGTCTACAAAGTAATCCTATCCATATTTTTCCAAGTTTGGATTTTCGTTGTTCTTCATGGTAGAATCAATATTCAGAAATATTGGTCCCTTGAGAAGATAAAAAATATATGTGAATAAAATAAAGTATATGTGAATATGTTAACGTCTCAATAATCGACACGCAATAATCTGTGGACACTTGATATGGAATATACTACGGAATAAGTTTCTGCGTTCTAAAGCTCGAGCGGCTGTAAATTCTCCTACAAACGCCACGATCGCGATCGCGTAGCCCACGAGGAGGACGATAAAAGCGACATATATGGAGTGATCGCTGAGAACGAGCTCAATTTTGGTCTCGGTCTTCTTTTCCCCTTCTCTCGCCCAGAAATCGTCCATGTGCTTCTTCGCGAAACCGTATTCTGTCAGCGAGAGCAGCACTCCGTTGATCTCACTTCTGTAGGGTGATCGTATGGGAAGGCTGTGCACACGGTAATGCGACATGATGCATAAGTCGGAGAGCCGGTAGAGCTTATCGCCCTTACGATTCACGATCATGATCTCCGCCACTTTGCCGTCTATCTCGGACATGAAGAACGCCTTGGACGCCTTGGACGTCTTCCTCGACTTGATCAAATCGTCCTCAAACGAATATTTGGGCGTGAACCTCTTCAGGAACTTGCGGGATATGTCCTTGCTCTCCGCAAGCTCATCGTACACTATGGGCGAGACCAGCACCTTCAGCCCCGTCTTGTACAGGTCTTCAAAGGTGGAGATCCGCTTGTAACCCGCGTACTCTATCACGAACTCGAACAGCGTCGCTTGGAAAGCGAACGTGTATTCCGCCGCCGTCATCATCATCGCGACGAACAGGATCTTCTCCACCAGGCTACGAGGCTTGTACAACGGCGAGATGCCCAGGATCATGCTGATGGTGTTCAGAGGATCGCGCATTCGCTCGTTGATCCTCAGGATTCTCGACGCGTACCACACTATTGCCGCCACTAGCAGACCGATCAGGATTATCGCAATAATCGGCCAGAAATCCATCAACACTTGTTCTTCCGCTAGCAATCTCGGCATCAGCAAGCAGATCCTGTCGTCCCCAACTGTAACGGTGTGCTCGTACCTCGTGCTGTACCAATCAAAGTATACGAGTCCCAGAGCGTCGTACACCACGTTGCTTTCGGTGCCTAAGGGTGTGGGCAACACCGTCGCATTCAGGACAACTCCTAAGGCGTCCGAAAATTCTCTGGCCAGGCCGGTGACTTCGCCACTTTCCCCGTCCAGGCTACCATAAGGACTCCGTGTCTCTGCGAACATCACTCTCAACGTGTTGCCGTACATGTTTCGCGCCTTGTCCGGGTACCAGTCGACACCATCGTTGTACGCGGTAAGCTTCACGTACTCGTCGTTGAACCCATTGAAACGATGTGCAGCCAGGAAGAGAGGCTCTGCGTGCTCCGCGTGCAAAGACACCTCCATGATGACCACGTCGAAGAATCCTAGAGCCCACAGGTGCTTGAGCTGGTAAAGCGCGTTCAACGTATGCCCACTCGAGCCGACTATCAGCAACAGCTTCGGCATGTGCTTGGGATAGGATATCAAGCGGATGTCCGTCAGCGTATCAGTCAAGTCCGTGTAGCTGGCATCGTTGTCCGATTCGTAAAGGTAGATCAACAGAGTGCGGGAGGAAGCCATGTCCTGCGATTCGACGATGGATTCCGCTTCTTCCAAGACAAAAATCTGCGAAGGCCACTTGGAGATTACTGTCTCGGTGACGATCTCAAGTAAGTATTCCATTACATAGTAGGTATTCAGTCCTTGAATCCTGATGATTACGTCCTGATGTATGATCGACCGTAAAATCTTTCGGATTGACTGATCGCCGTGCATTCCTTGACGAAGATTTGAGCAAATGACGCTTGCCGCAAAGAAGAAGTATAAAATGGTTCTTACAATCTTCATTTCTTGGACATTTATTAAGTTGAACGCTATTTGTTTGTATGATTTAAGTCACTTGACAAAGCACAGGACAGACTAAAGAACAAAGCAAGAAGAAAAGAATGATTGAAGGTACGTACATGCTCAAACGATATTCCTAAAATCAGGAAGCTATGAATTTATTATCATTACATATAGTTGAATAAAATATGGAATAATAGCTGGATAATAAATCTACGGAAAAATGGTACAAAATATTATGCAGAAAACGCGGTAAATGCGGTAATGGTAAACCATACTGATCTTATCTATAATTGCTGATGTACGGATACAGAATTGTCCTGAATTTTCTTTCGGCTCACTGATGAGATTCACACGTACTTCATAATTCATTAATATTTTCCGTCCAATGATTGATTAACCGTTCACTTGCAATTTCCTAAATCTGTTATTCCATCGATTGCGATATAAATTATCTCAATTCACGATATACAACAAACATAATATATTGACGTAAGAATCGCGCGTCTCATAACACAATGTACGCTTTAATACGATATTGATAAAGAAATAAACTGATACATATATACATAACTTTATATATAATAAATATCTACTTCGAAAATAAAATTTATTTTATTGTTATTGCATTTTATTATGCATTATATAAATTTATTAAATAATAAAAAAAAGTAAAAATATGGATCAACTTGCTTTCGCAGTCGGTAGGACTCGAACCTACGCTCCCAGAGGGAATCTGATTTCTAGTCAGACGCCTTAACCACTCGGCCACGACTGCTTGGGAACATTACTTTTCTCTATATATTTTAAACAGAAATCATATACACTTTCACTAATATCCAATTTTACGTTCATATAAATCTTTTTCAAACGCAGTTTATGTATTTCTTAAATCTTATTTTACGCAAATATTAAATTGTACAATCTATTCCTTATTTTTTCAAGTTTTAACAATAAAATGATCCTTTGTCATCCATAAAAAAAAGATGTAAATTAAATGCAGCACAAAATATCTCGCAGTAGGAAATATAAATAAAGTCGCATAAAATCATTATATTGTGCAATAGAATGAAAAATCAATTTCCTTTGTTATTTAAAAGAAAATGTGCATTATATTTCTTCCGGGTAACATTCAGGTGAGCTGAGAGATGGGAAAAGAAAAATGCTCGAGTGAATTTGAAGTGTTCTATTAAAAGTCACGCAGAACACGTTTGATTACATTAACGATCGACGGATTCATAAATAGATCCACTCCACAACATCCACGATTACCATGCCATAATAGCCACAATTAATAAGTATCTTAGCGGACAGATTTTATATATGTATATACTCTTACGCGTGTTCCGTAGAAGAGTAAGCGAGAGTGGCCCCTCCTTTTTTTCCCCAATTAGGGCACAACGAGGCCACTGTTACGCAATTAATCTATAACAATACATCCACGACAATCTGTGAAAATTGTACATCCGGATATATATTTATAGTATATATTACACACGCGTAATGCCCTTACGTGATATAATATATACGTGTCTATAGATATATATATTCGCGTACTTATAAAATATTCCTCATTATTTAACACTTAGAAGTTGGAAAACCCTACGCTCTACTCAATGACCTGAAGAATAAACCTGATATATTATGTATATTTACGATGCGGTCATGATACATCTGAAAAATGACGGTGTCGTTGATCAATAGAAAAGATAGGCCTAACAATTGATTCGCGCTCACATGCGAAAGACAATGACAGCACGAAATGCATGTATCTCCGTCTGACAGTTTCCAGTTTCCAATAGCGGATTGTAAAGCCGAGGCTTTCGTATAAAAATTATTCTTTTTTTTTTCTTTTCGAGATCGGATTTGCCGCGTGTTAGGCCTATCCTCCATGTGAAACAAAGTGAAAGTTCTTCAATCTATACCATTAGAATCTTAACACATAGTTACACACATGCGTGTAAAATTAGATATTATTTTTTGTATGTTCCATTTTGTGATTTTATGTCTTTTCTGAGATACTCCCAAGCAAGATTTCAGATTGTGAAATAAATAATTCTGTGAGATACCAGAAACGCAATATTGAATTTTGACATCGGAGTTATCAATCAACGACGTGACCAAAGTTTTTTTACAATCATATATATATATATTCATTTATTTATTTATTTATCTATTTATATTTAATGTTTGCAGATCAGAGTAGCAGTGTGGAGAACAAAAAAGCGCTTTTCTCCACGCTCCGAGATTTGAGCCCTGATGAAGACAGGTTTGCATATTAGCAAACTCGCTGCTCGGTATTCCGGCTGATATTAAATTTCGTAATACACATGATTCTCACGGTTTCATGCTCGGCATCTCCACAGAACTGCGCTGATCTCGATATTTAAAACCTTACACTTCAATAAATAATCGATCACTTGTTACGATGTCGCAGGATCGTACCACGACAAGGACTCGACTCTCCGAACGGGGGAATTTCGTTAAATCTCTGGAAAACTCGTCATCCTCAAAAAATATACTTGGCGCGATCTCGAATTTCGCGATTTCACTAAATCTCCGTTATCGTCTACTGCTTAGAGAGAAATGTCGTGTCCCTCGTAATCGCGATCGAGCGGCAACACGATCCGTGTGTTATTTACAATATATAGATATTTCGTTAAATCTCGAACGATAAATGTGTGTGTATTTTTCTCGTGTACGTAATAGTGAAGAAGGAATAAAATTAGTAGAGCCGATTTAATCAGCTTTACGCGAACTATGGTCACCGTTATACGTTCCATACTGCAAGTAAGATAAGTGCCATTCACGATTTTATCCGTCACGAAAAACGTTTATACGTATAAACGCTATAAACCGTCTCGAAACTTCCAAGAAGATATCACGTGGATTACTCAAATGAAGCTGGAATCGGATCAAATTATCACGACACTTTAAAATAGCTTAAAATCGGAAACAATATTAACATCTCGCTATATTAAGACACATTTAATATTTGTATGATAATAGAATAAAAATATATTAATTTATCAGAAAAGTGTGGCTCTCTCGTACAGCAGCGCACTTGCGCTCAGTTGCTAATCACTATCATTTACTATTTCTTTTCCATTTTTCTATCCTGCTTCCGGTAGAAAAATGGAAAAACACTTTGTTCCTGAATGCCTTCTTTATTAGTCCGCATTCCATATGTCCAATATCAAGACATTATCGACATCATTATACTTTCTATATCACGTCGAATATTTTCTTTTCGCTTTCACCTTTCATATTTCATTACATTATTATCTTTTTAAGTTATTCAGTAAACGTATCAATGTTCTCCAAAAAACATATCGTTCATGAAACTAAAGAAATAGTGATTGACTGCTCATAAAAAATAATAAAAATAGTAAAAACGATAATTGCAAATATACATGTAAAAAGTAAGCACAGCCATGATACGAAGTGATTGCTGTGAATTGCATAACGAATACACACAGACAAAATAATGTAAAATTTACAATCGTAAAATGTATTTAGTGACTCCGCTTATTTCAATGGCGCAACAATATAATTTGCGAAATTTTAATTATTTTATATTTCTTCGACTCTAGAAGTATGATTTTTTGTTAGCATGTTTCAAGCATGCAACAGGAATAACATGAAGAAATTAAAGAATTGATTGCGCGTCTCACAATAATGTTAATATCAAAGTAATATCATCAAAATCTCCTTATGGAGTGTCACATTTTCATGATCTCGCATTTCTACGATTCTCCTTCTGCTGTCGAATAATTAATTTTAATCTTCTCGTCGCAGCGTAAAGATACGCTAGTCTAACATATTGCTCTCGCTTTTGATGATACGTAACACGATTATCTTGCAGAAGAGCATCATCCATTAGCTACGGAAATCTTTCCCGTAGAAATGCGAATGTTTCTTCCGCGTCTTCGCGGATTTTCATGTACAAGCATATACACGAATCTATATTTTACAAGCACATGCTGTAGATTGAGATGAAATTGCTCGAGCAAGTGTCACTGGTAAATTCTGGAATTCCACATAAATGGAATATTTAGTTAAATATTTATATAAATGTTTCTCTTTGATCTGTATACGTATCACGCACAATTCCAACTGATCAATCTAAAAAGGACATTTCGTAAATTATTTCGTAAAGCGGATACGTTTCGCAAGATACCGGAAGAGCAACGCTGGCGCAATGTCATCTCAAAGCACGACATATAAAATAGACAATAGATTTAGCAGTCTACATTTGTATCATCTAAATACAAATCTATCTAAATACAAATACACCTATAAGTATATGTATCTATAATCATCGCTGTGAAGGACGACATTTCCCTCATCCTAAGTGTGTCCTTTCTCCGCGAGAGTGTTTCTCGATTGCGCTATCTACCACTAAGAATACTTGTAACTCTAATCATGAGTAGGCTAATGAGACGTCTACGGCTACGAGCATTGTTACCGATTATATGCACACACGCAAGAATGTATCTGGAGCAAATACTATGACGACGTTCCCTCTCATCATTTGCTAGATTCACTATTCAATACGGCTGTAAGAAATGTACGAACGAAACACATGCGTTTTCTTTGTCCGAGTAAGATATTCCCTTCCCTTTTGATCACGACGCGAAGTATTTGTACAATATTGTTGACTGTCTGTGTAGCGAACGGAAATCATGATTCAGGCTCGATGCAGCTGTCCAATGTTCTATTTGATAAAATAATGCGATGCTAGCTAGCGCAACTGTGAAATCGACTGTCATCAGCGATAACTTAAGTTGGCCAATGATAATGACGTCAAGGAGAGCTTATCTTTCGTTAGTGCAAAATTGAGTTGCAGTTTCGCTGGAGTGTTTTGCGTCACAAAACTGTTTTCGAGCATTCTTCTTCTTCTATTTATCATATTTCAATGCAACGAAGATAACAGCTTGATCAACAGGGTTCGATGAGAAAGATAGTGTCGCGCATGAGCGAAAAGATATTTAAAATCATATGAATCGTTAGCAAGCCAAGATTACACGGTTCAAAGTTAATTTTCGCAATTTTTCGAGTGTTGACTAAGCCACGCCAAGAGGAGCGAAGAGAGATTATCATTATATCGTATCTTTGAGCGTAAAGATACACCTGTTTAGCGCTTGCAATCTCAATGTCCTTAAGTGTTTAGTATTGCTTCTTCTAATCGCAATAATCGTCAAGATATCGTTAATTAATGGCAGTTCTCCATTTGATGAAACGTTGATTTCTTTGCGAGTTGAATCTGCGTGACGATGCTTTATTATCTACGGATATCGAAATCGCTCTAGATCTCACTACTCTCATACACGAACACTACGGAAAATACTTATGTAGACGCGAACAACATTACCAGCGTATCTAACGCATTGAAACGGAAGAAACCGCTGTCCCTGCGTACTGTTTTGAGAAATGTTCTTACACAAATAATATGCGAACAACGTGTACAATAACATATTAATTTCATTAAACGTATCTTGACGCGCTGAAGCGGCAGATGAATTGAAATAATTGCACACATGTGTACGTATGGATTTCTATAACAGACATTCAGTTCCAATAATAGCAGGCACACGTATCGATCGTTTCAATGCACTACAAATCAATTATGCAAACTTGGCATCGCTTGGACAGGTGTTTTTTTTTTTTTTTATAACGAACGGTAGCCGTGACTATGCGCGTAATGTGTGTAGCGGTAAACACAGAATTACAGACAGTAGACAATATCGTAGGCGAATTACAAACAGTAGACCTTATGTAGAACATCTCTCGATTTGCGGAAAGTGTTGCACATAGATTTTGACGAGGCACTGTTCAGAGTTCATGTTAAAAACAATAACAATTATTTATCTTTATCGTAATACACTTCGCGCGGCGTGTCACTCGCAATACTATAGCGTTTAATAATATATTACATAGTGAAAATAAATTCTCTTCTCTCTTCTCTCACCGTGTTCCCTAATGTCACGGTGTATTTAGATTATTTAATCTTTATCATTCATTTAGGCTACCGGATTTAATGTAAGCAATGAATTCTCGCATTCTTTCTCTCTCTCTTCATCTTTTCTTATAACTGCGATTTTGTAGATGATTTAAATTAGAATGAATCTAAGACGTGCCGATGAGTTTATGATCTTTTTTACGAGCCACCAATGCGTTCCTTATCTTTAAGGAAAGTTCTACAATGTTTATTCGTTCTGGGACAATCCCAGAAATGTATAACGCTCGCGTGATAAAAGAACAAAAAAGAAAGAAAAAAAATAAAATAAAAAAAGGAGGGAAACATTTTCTACGGTATTTTGTAGGACATTAGGCTGGTGCTGTGTGGATGGGTGGCTCAAATCTGAGGGTGATATGTCGGCTATAATGTTTTCTTCTTTATTTATTTCTCAAATTATTTTTTTAATTAAAAAATTACAGAGATCATTTTGCTTACGGATTGTCAATAGTGACAAACGATAATATGCTGCGATCAGGTAGGTATAGCATAATAGATACAAATCTACGATAAGTAAAATGCGAAATGAAGGATAACGGGGGTGCAGAAAGAAGAAAACAAGAAGAAGACGTAACGCGATGTTACGTTCTCAGAAGATGGATAAGATGATGGATAAAGATTCGCGGATGCAACATTAAGTAATTATCACTTATATATGCGTTCACGTCTACGATCGTTACATAAATAGATTATTGCTATTTAAATCTGTCGTACGTTTACAAAAATAAAACAAGACAGGCATTTCTATTCATCAATTTCTATCTATCGACGAAAATAAAATGTCCTACCTAACTGCGGCCAGAGAAACGTGAAACTAACTAAAGCATTGGATTCCACTTATTCGGTAATTCTTCTGTCCGACACGAGACCAAACATGAATTTTGATTCTTGACGATTAATATAATATATATATATATATATATATATATATATATATCATCTCACGCGAAAGATGTTATCATAGCTCAAAGTCACCAAGAGTCCTGACGATCAACGTGTCTTGGTTCACATATCGGTGTCATCTTTCGACAATAACGCTCGCCTGTTTAATACACGCGCGCATTTTTATATAGCGTTTTTTCATCACCGCTATATACAACTCTATATTGATACATTGATCGTGCGAGTCGCAATATACGAATTTATACACGTAATTTTATCGCAATAACAAAGTCGATTGGCTGCTCTATTGGCGCGCACTAATACAAGCTCAGATCCGTTCTTCTGAACACGTTTCAACACATTCATATAAATACGAATATACAAAGCAAATATGCGTCGCAAATGAATAGCAAATATAAATAACACATTCGCTCGTAATCGATTCGAGGGATCCCGCCTATCCACTTCGAGAGAAGCGGTATACGAAAAGAAATGTAAATAAAAACTAAACTTCATATGAATATAATGAATATAAAATAAAATTTGATTAAAAGTTTCATTTGTCGTTCGTATTTCTTTTTGCTGATCATCTCAACGGTACAATTATTTATGGGTTCGCACTATGTGCACATTTGAATAATTGTACATCTTTCAGCGTGTATTAGTGCGCAATGACGCGTCCAACTGAATTCGTTATATATGAGAACTTATTCTCTATAACATATATATACTCAGAGTTCACTATTTACTCGTATCTAAATTGATTTTATACTAACTTAATTCACGTTTTCTCGATGAAAACTCAGTACAATATTTTTATAATCAATCAAGTTATATAAGATTTATATTCGAGCCATATTCGAGTCAATACTATATTTTAAATTAATCTTGCTTTAAACATAAATTTAATAAATTACATACATATATATATGTGTGTGTGTGTGTATACATATATGTATATATAGCATTTCTTTTCTTTTATAATTTCTTGTTTATATAATTCTTTTTCTTTCTCTCCTTTTTCTTTTTATTTACTTTTTTCTCTTTATTTCTTCTATCGCTTCTCCTCTTTTCAAAGAGCAGTGCGAATACACATATGCAGCTCCCGGCACTGATTTTCTTGAAAACTTACGTGTCTTGTATATATTTCAAAGCATAAAAGAATGTTTAAAAAATATAGCTCTTCACCTATTCTCTTTATAATCAATGATAATGAAAAATAATTTGGTAATTTGGATTTATAACTTAAATTGTTCACATATATATAATTGTTCGCATATATATAATTGTTCACATATATATTAATTTTTAATAAATATTTATAAATAGACTTAACTTTGCTTTACTAATAAAATTATATCTTCCAATAAGAATTTATCAAACTCTTTTAATAGTTTTATAGTGCGCTAAGAGCAACATTCCTTTCTCACTTTCTATGCGTTTGCAAATATATATAACACGCAAGTTTCTAAAGAACAATGACTGTAATCAACTATTTGAAACATACCAGAAAAATTCAAATGAAAAAACAAATCGAAAGACAAGCTACAAAATGCATTGTCAGATGCATTTCTCGTTTGTCAACAGGCAACTTAATCTAAAGAAATGTCACCGCGTAATGGATGATTCGCGGTTGCGCGTCCGATATGACTCACAGTCAGAACATGAATTTTGATTCATGGCTGTGTTAATACAATATACTCGTATCCCTTTACGCATAAGATGTTAAGATCAGTGCACTCGATCTTCTCTCTCTCTCTAGACAGATCTCATACGTGCGAGCATGATGTGTATATGTAAAACTTAACGTAAGAGCTCTTACACATACTATTTTTTTCATTTTATTCGTATCTAATCTAACTTATACGTCGTCATCGTTCCAATCGTTCTCAACTAAAGTATCCACGCGTTCCTAGACAAAGTTTTTAACTAAACTTAAGATATATCTCGCTCGTCTCTGGTATTGATCCCCTGAGAACCACGGCTACGATCGGTCGGCTCCTGCCATGCGAATGGTCCAGCCGGTGGTAGACCGGCGATCATCTGATGTTGATGAGACGGCAGTTGATGCGCTGCTCGTTCCTCGATGATGTACGGTATAGAGATCTTGTCCCATGGGAGCTTGTTGACTGCGGCCAGCTCGTGAACGCATACGACGCTCTGTGGATGGGGATGACAGGAGTGTTGGTGCTGTAACACGAGGGTTGTTCTTGTCGGTGGTGGGGGCGGCGGGGGTGGTTGAGGACGAGGTAGGGAGGTGAGCCACGTCACGCCTGGCTCCGCTCTATGTCATTTGCTGGTCTGTTGTAGCGCCGCGTTGATTTGTGCCCACAACTCTTTGTTACAAGACTGAGATCTGGAAGAGCAACGTCCATTGGCAACATTCTCTCGCGATTCTCGCGTTCGCGTTCATAATTGCCGCGTGAAATTTCTATCTCTTATCTACGTAGAAATCATTCCTACATAGACTGACCTTTTAATCGATTGTAGCCACTCCTTAAACTGATTGTTCCCTTCGGGATTGATCTGGAAGGCTGCCCTAGCCGCGCAAACAATACTCGCGAATTCTTCGTAATCAGCAGCCGTCAAGTGATATAGTTTTTGATGCATGCATTGGATGTACCTGAAAAATAAAAATGTGCAGAATGTTACTGGATGCTCAATTAGAAATCAGACTCATTTTTTCTGTTTATTATATTTTTACTTGATGAAGTAACGATACTAACATTTGTTGGCACTTGTGTACCAGCGGTGCCAATAAAGCAGATCTTAAATGCTGTACGATGAGCGTCGGGTTGTTTCTAGCCAGATACTGAGCCGCCTCCAAAGCAACATGATGAAGGACAAAGGGACTGACGATGCTGTTCACGGCACAGATGCAAAGTTGATGCATGTACTGCGTACCGAGTCGTTTCGCTACTCTGAGCAAAAATTTCACATCTTCACCGTAAGGTGGATTCCGCGCGTATTTAGCCTGAGGACGATCATCGTGCACTCGACGTGCCAGAGTTTCCAACGCCAGCATACCCACGCGATACGCAGAGACGAGAGTCCGGAATTGCTGTTGATTAAACGTATGATTCTGCCTATGCACCTGCGACGAAGAAATCAACATTTCTATCCGCATCTAGGGAGATAGCCATTGTATCGTTACCATGCATCGTACCGCGAAAATTACCTGATGAGGTTGAGGCCTCACTGTCGATATTATAGGCTGCGTTTGAACCAGTGCTGGTCCAGGCAAGTTACTTTGTCCAGGGATAGGACCCGCTACACCTGCTTGCACCTGAGCAGAATATTTGCAATGAACAGAATTGTATTTCCACTGATTTTGTTTAATCGGTGATACACTGGCAGTCAAAAATCGTGCAATAAAAATTGTAAAATAAAATAATTCGTACCGGCATAGGTTGCTGCATCGTGTACAAGTGATGAGTGCCTGGTGTCGGTGGCTGCGGCGCGTAATACGGTCCGGGCGGTGGTGGAGCAGCCGGAGTCGGATGATGTGGATGTTGCGGATGCTGCGGGTGTTGAGGATGCTGTGGATGCTGAGGATGTTGAGAATGTTGGGGATGCTGAGGATGTCCGGGATGATGATGCGGGAACGGGTGATACATTTGCATGTGCGGCGCGGGCGGTAGAGTGACTCTGTGTGAGGGCATCGGACCGCTGAACGTAGCAATTGAATGATGAGGATGTACGAAACTGTACGGGCCTACGGCGTACGGTCCAATGCTGACTCCTAAGAAGAAGTCACGTTAAAAGTTAGTAAATTGAGAAAACTCGACAATACTTTGAAAGGAAGAAAAGAGTTGTTGATTATTTTACCCAAAGGAGCCAAAGTTGTAATTGTCGGATGAGTGTAGGGCTGAGGAGGCGGCTGTGTGCTGGTGACAACTACCGTTTGTGTCGGGCCGGGCATCATTTGAGTATTTGACAAGTCTACGGAAGGTCCCGGTTCGACTAGCAATACCCCATTGAGATCCAGCTGCAGCGAGTCATGAGGAACCTCGTCTTGCTGATCAGCACCACCAGGCATTTGCTGCTCGAAGAAAAGCATGAAGAAGGACATGTATAATAAATTAACTGATTTATATCTTGAGAAAGCGAACTCGAACTTACCCGAAGGTACAACTCGTACCAATACTTCGCCACTTGAAAAAGCACTTCTGGATAAACACCGCCACCCTTCGCGGTATTTTCCACCATGATGCAAGCTTTCTCCAGCATTGCTTCACTCTGTTCCTTGCACTGAAAATGAGAATAAATTAATATAAAATGTCTAGTAAAGTAACACATGCGGTCACGAATAAAATATCTACGTTATGCTTACTTGAGATATAGCTCTCTGAATTTCATTAGGATTGAGCGCATGTGCATGCGGCAGGCAAGACAAAGCGAGCTCCGCCGCCGCCCTGACCATGTTCGGATCGCTACCTCTCGAGGATTTATCAGCTATACTGACAGCCTCTGGTGGTGTTAGATGACCCTCCCAGCTGTCGATGAGGAACCAGATGGCTGGCGCTCCGATTTCCATTGCCTGGCCGGTTATCCACGATACGTGACTCGAGTACGTACGACTGAGCCAATTTGGACTGACGCAATTATGAAGACCGAGAGCGTATAAACCAAGCTGGAAGGCGCACATGTGAAGCGCTCGGTGCGGGCCGTGGTGATTCTGACTGGTGGATGGCTGAGTGAATAACGAAGTTGAGCTGTTGCCACCAGCCTTCAGTAGGATGGTTTTCGATAATTCACACATGAAGTGTGCGCTCGCTTCCGACGGTTGATTAGGAATAGATGGATACACCCTTTTACTCTTATATCTGAAGCGAAAGATATATTAGACGAATCGATTCGTAAAGTATAGAGCGTAAATCTGTATGTTTCCATACGCACCGTGTTTCTTTAGTTCTAATAGGCACAGGTGGCTGAACAATCGGCGGCTGCAAAGTCAATGCGTTCATACCGCTCTCCAGTTCCGCGCTCGTACTGCTATGCGGTCTGCTGCTAGTACCGACAATATTATCGCCGTTGTCTGTCCCAGCGAGGGAAGATGAACATTCCTCATCATGAACAAACCGCGTTAACTAAAATTTTACGAAACGTTATTGATATACTTTGATGATAAATTCGACATTTCGCTCCAACAACTCGATGATAAAATGAAAAACTTGAATTTCTAAATTTTATACGCAATCTTTGCAAAATTACTATTACAAATATTACGGATTCTTACCTCACTCTTAGTGGGAGGATTTGATGTGTAATAACTACTCAAAATGGGTGATTTGATGAGTTGATGAACGTCTCGGTCGAGCAATTTGTCCATAATTCTGGCTAATTTTACAGGATCGTCCTTGTAATGCATCAGCAATGTAATTGCCAAATCTCCTCTGAGAAAGAGAATGATTGTACATACAATTACCTATGTTAAATACGCACGTACGTAATATTGATATAATATACGAACATTACCTCTGTCGACGAGTTCCTTCGCAAAGAAGAGGATGATCAGCTTCACTGACGTTCGCTTTTAAACCCAATACAGCCACAGCAGCATCGAATCCGAGATTCGGATCAATCTCGGCTGGCAATTTCCCTCCTGCAAAACGTTCAAATTTACTCTCCATTTAAGCAATGCAACAAGAAATTTTTCTTCTACCTTCTACATAGTTACGTGCATCATTAATTAAATATTTATTTACAACAAATGTGAATTTAATATGTGAATTATTGAGGGAACGCTTCTTACTTGGTACATCAAGGGCGTCGTATATGAAACTAGCCAGCATGATGGGCAAAAGAGCATGTCCCCTGGATCTCATGACTCCGTCTCTCAGTTGTTCAGCTCTTTGTTTTATCATGGCTAACTCGGTCGGTCCTAGTGGGATTCTCTTCAGCAAACCTACCAACTCGCTCTCTTGATGAGCAAGCTTCACCTAGCCAGATTCGAAGAGAGTAAGCGCGTCAGTTTCAAACAAATAAAAATTTCCTTTCAAAGCCACTTTACGTTTACCCTTACCTCTAGTGGTTTAGTGTTAGCCGGTGGTCTCGCCATCTCTAAACCAAAGAGACCGACACGAAACGCCAAGTTGTGATACTCTGGATTCTCGGCAAGCACCGTGCAGAGGAATCCGCATTTCGCTAAAGTCGCTGACGCGAGGCACGTTACCTGGTGAGAGGCCGGATTCACATGTTGCTGTAATGATAGCATACACACTTGAGTCTAACATTTACACAATTTTAATTTATCATCTTTAATCACAATTTAATCGTTTACTTTTATTCTTTTTCTGTATTTTTAGAAACGCACCCGCTTTCGTTTGTTCTTCACTGGTACCGGCGGTCCCTCGATCATAAGGTCGGGTGGATTGGCCAGGAGTTCCTCGGCGAGTTGTATCCCAATAATGCAGGCTTCTCTCGTGTGACCGTGAGCGTAAAGTCCCTCCGCTCGCGCAAATAGAATGTCCCATGGATCCTCCGTCTTCTTCAAATTATTTAGAACTGCGTTGGCATCCGGAGTAGTGGCGTGCGTATTGCTTTTGACGTATTTGTTCGGCAAACCGCTACTGTTGGCTACGGTTTTCGGATCGTAATAGTAAACGTGGTACTCGTCACCGGAGGGACTGTCACTGCTGGACGAGTAGCTCTCGTCCTTGAACGGTCTCCCGGCTTCCTTCTCCTGATCGGATTCCTGTTCGTTCTTAAGATTAACGCCCTTGAATACGACCATGCGCGACTTGTCACGGCACTCCACAAGATTCGTCCTACTGCACTTTGCGTCCTCGCAGGCAGCTTTGTTATTACTACTATCACTACTATCACTATGTGTCTCGGACGAGGTGTTTGAGCGATGCTTGTCCGAGCCTTGAGCGTTCTTCAGGCTAACGTTACTGTTGGAAGATGACTCGCTACCAGCCCCTTCCTGAAACAATGCACGACGGCAACGTGAATTTCGGAAAGCGTTGACGTCTAATCGGAAAATGAACCGGAACACCAGAGAAGAGAATAGTAACCTGCGAATCGGTGTCGCCGCAATTATTTAATTGAGCACAACCTTGTCTAAGAACAACCTGAGACTCAGAGATATCAGGAATGTCGGTGTCATTCTCGCAGAAACCTTCGGAGCTAACGCTGCTACGATTTCCGTCGCCACTTCTCGAGCACATTGAATGGAATTCACGCGGATTCAGCCGCCGTCTGTCCAAGTAGCTGAACTCGGCATTCAGCGGCCGTCGACTGTGATGATGATGATGCGAAATGGGTGGTTGATAATTCAGTACCGCGGAACTGGAATTTACCTAAAAATATATGTTTAGTGTTTTGCAAAAGTTTCTTTAATCGGTGACAAATCATTGTAAGGAAGCGATGAAGATACCAACTTGATTGACTTCCGACCTCATATCGCCGATATGCCGAAAGCATGTAAAAGGACAGTGATACATGGGATTGTTCTCGGCGGTATACGTAATTCCAGGCAGGACGTATTCGTCCCAATCGAGATAGCAAGCTTCGAGCGCAGACTTAAATCCAGTGAAAAGCGCGAGATCGTGCTTCAGAGAATCCTTTTGCGAGCTGTTACCTTTATTATGCGAGTTGTGCGGCATGGAACTACCACGGCACTTGGCCACCTGAACAACACGCAATTAATTCATTGCGTTCATTACGACAGCTCATCAGTGTTACGCGAGCGAGGCGACATACAAAACAAACGCGACGCTTACTTTATCTATGATCTTCAAGTGCCAGGACATGAATTGAGCGTGCAGCATCTCGCGCTCGGACGGCGAGAGACCAGGATTGAGTGCGGCCAATCGCCAGAGAACGACGATCTCGTCGCACAGAGAGGAGCACGCGTGCTGGGAGGCGTGTACGTTGCTGTTCATGCTGTGCTTGCCGCCGTATCCGGTGCCGTTCAGTAACGCGACTTTTGTGTTGAACCACCAAACGAGGATCTGCTCGCAGGCCATGCACTCCTCCGTGATGATTTCCAAGAGGGGCACGGCGTTGCGGTCATTCCTCTTGAACATCTCGCGCACGATGGAGAGAAGATTCCACATGCCCTCCGGCTCCCTGCCTCTCAGTGGTCGCAGCAATGACGTCCACTCGGAAGCAGCGGGAGGTGCAGTGCTACTCAGATAATTAACATCGCTGGAAGAGACGATAGAATGTGCGTTACGTTACGCTGTTATCGCACGCTCACCAATCTACTGCGTAATGCGATCTACTGCGTTGCGATCTATTCACCTGAAGACTATAGGAGCGGGAACGCAAAACTTGATAAGTATCTTCTTGATGTTATCGTGCAGCGTCTTTTCGTCTAAGTACCAGGATGTCTGATCGTGTGCGGAAGCGCCAGCAGTCGGATCGGGAGCACCGCAGAGACTATTAATGGCGCTCGGTTGGGTCGACAACAACTCGTCCAGGAGTCGTTGCGCGGTAGGCAGAATTTGCTGCGGCAGCTCGCTGATGAGATACTGGGCAAACTTTTGCAGTTGCTCCCGATGCAATCGAGACAAGGATTCGCTGACTGGCGCCCTCAGGCATACTTGTGTTGGCTGAAAGAGCGTAGTATCGCATAACATTAAAATAATTGTTCTCCCAGCATCGATATAACCGCTAAGGCAATACGAACCGCGCAACAAGGGATATAATTTCATTTGCGGTTGTACAGGTGCATTGTAAAGAGCACATTGTAAAGAGATTTGAACGATTTTATTAAGCGTTAGCCACATCCTAGATCTTATTCTACCAACTGCCAGTCTTTCCGGCACGGGCACATGTGTTCAGTTTTACATACCATATGTATCCTGTGCAGACAAACAGCTACCACGTGTGCGCACCAATAGGCCGTCGATGAGCAGGTGCAGTTGCATGATGTGATCTTGCGTCGGTCGAATGTTACAGCAACATTGAACTGAGCTCTGACACCGCTCATTTGCGCGTTTACGCTGGCACTCAGATGGAATCCTGTCCGACATCAATAAAAAAGTATTAAAAACGAGAAGCAAAACGAAAGACAAAGCAATGTCGTGTTGAACATTACAGGATCTCAATGTCTTCTGTATTGCGTCCAAAAACTATTTATCAAGCTTGATTGCTTTGATTAACTTTCGGAATGATTGATAAACCGTACTGTTTTAATCATGTAACAGGAAATAAAAAATTTCCATTCCAATCATTTTAAAATTGCATTCTTTTAATTAACTGAAGAAAATGAAGGATTAATAATATATATTTAGCGGAGAAGTACATTTATTACGAATATGAAAAACAGAACGTGTTTCCATGTCCCTTTCTTCGCTAGAAAAGAGAATTGCACCGGACTGATTCTGACGGAACGTCGCATGGTATATCTTACCGATCTGCAGAGGTTCCTTGATGCTCTTGGAGCGATAGAGGTTCTCGCCACGAACGAATTCGTCGGCGCTGCCATTTGCCAGACATGAGTAAAGCCGTATGTCCTCTTCGTTATCGGGAAAGCTCCAGAAGGCTATTCTCAGCTGAAGCTGCTCCGGCACAGGAGGATAGAAATGTTCCACCAACTCGAAGGGAATATGAGATGCAACGCAGCGCGCCGCAAGTTCGCAAAGGGTCGGTACCGGTTGTTGTCCATCTGTAACACGCAAAGCAATCACGTAATCAAAAACGTATCAATAATAATGATGTAATAAGGTACAAAGATGATACTAACGTTAGCACGATATTTATCTATACAATTACATAAAAGTTGACAGGAAACATTTCCTGTTGGCAGGATCGCACATTTGTAATTTTATTTCTCTTTACAGATGCGTGCCGTCCACTCGTTGCGAAGCTGAAAACAATCGCGCAATGCTTTTATATTGTGGGAACTTTTATATTTTATTATAAAGCGATGAATCATTTAAAAGGGAAAACTGTAAACGCAAGAGTGCGAAATCTAAAAAAGCTTCATCGTTATTATCGCGACGTTCGCTCCTCGTTGAGAAATTTTTTCTGATCAAATTGTATCGCAAACGTACCCGCTGAGGCTCATTTTTCCAATGCGAGCAGTACACGCGACAAGTTTCTACAGAAAGTTACTCATTCGCTTTATCGATCTTCGGGGTCTAGAGACCACCCAGGGCGCGAGTTTGAGTTTCAAACAAGAATGTGGCATCGACGTGGCGTATTCGCAGAAAGTAAGACCGTCGTCAAATCGATAAGTGAAAAGCATAACTCTCACGCAGTAAGCAAAACACAACGTTGGACCTTACAACGGCGACGTAGCGAGAAACTATAGTAAAATACCTGTCGCCATTCTAAAAATAGGAATTCGAGCGGATTAATGAATGACTGGACGAATGTTAGTTGGCGAAAAAAATACACGGACGACACTCTGCAAATTTATGCATTTGCACGTGGATTCGCGCAAATGGTGTGTCGCCCCCGACATCCCACATGGAAAATTTTCTGCGACGCGAGCAACCCGCTGTGGAAAATTTCGAGCAAGCGTCGTGGAAATGCAAACACGACGACGCCGCATGAGTCGAGCAGAGAAGAGCACCGTTAAATGAATAAAAAGCGCATTTTTTCCTCTCGCCTCTAGTTCCCTCGGTGTCTTCCTCCGGGGAACACCATAACGAGCTCGGCGGTCGTGGTTTTGCCGTGCAACGTAATTTCTTCCAGTTTCTAGTTTCAACGAAAGCTGCGGCCGCCGCACCACGGAAAATTCTCTCGGCTGATCGTACGCTCGCTCATCCAATCTAGCGTCGAGCACCAACAATTTGCAAAAATTTTCATTGTACCCCGTGACCGCGCTGCTTTTTTGCGCGAAATTCGCTCGATCGACCGGAAACAGCGAGGCACTATTGAGTTAGCATCTCTCAATTTGATGTCGATTGGATTACGGTTTAACTTCGCATTGCTCGGTACACGTTATTACGTTAGTTGAGATGAAGGATTAAAAAAAAACAAGCTTGGGAACAACGAGAGTTGAAAACTTTATGGCTCGAGTTCGACAGTTTAGTTTTCTTAAAGAAATTAATAATAATAGAACCTTGAATCGCGTCAACATGCTAAATTGTATAATAATTCTCTGTAACAATATTCTTCTCGAATCGCCCCAGAGATTTCCTCATTTTAAACCATAGCCAATATTTAATCAATATTGTATATACGCCGCGTCAGCTGCACGTAATTAATTAAAGAATTCCCTCGGTAATATCGGGAAAAAATATTCCAAAAGGGCAAATCACGTGGAAGGATAGCTCGCAGGATAATCCGGATCTGGCTGATCAAACTGCATGATTAAAATCTTACGTATTGTGAGGTCTCGGAATTCAGGATGGCAATAGTCAATCATTTACGATAATAGTAACAACGGTTATATTTATTCCTTGCTTCGACAGTATTTAGACGGCACTTCCGCACTTAGAGCACGCTCGCCACACTTGTTCTTACTTGATCTGTCCACCGGCACGCTCGCCTCACTTGCAACTATTCGGCACGCTCGCCCTTTTCTACCTTGATTCCTCTCTCCGCTTTTTCCTAACGCTCTTCCCGCTTATCTCTCCTTAGCTCTTTATATATTGCGCTGATGCGTCCTCAGGATTCAATAATTCGCATTATCCACCTTATTGACCCATTTCTATTTCCGCGGGTGGCTCTCGCTGTACGATTTGCTTACAGTATTTATACGGGGAGGAAGCGAATGCGCGGGCAAATATTTCAACGAATCCGCAAAGCGAGCAACGTTCAGTTGCCACGCTCCGGATACTCAGCAATCAGATTGAAATTGAATCAATAGAAATCGAATTTCCATTAATAATAGGCCGCAGCGCGGTAACGTCATTTCCGCCCGTCGGCCAGGTGATCGGGGGTGGCCCGAGAACCACCCCCGCCGTCTCGGTTCCACAGATGAGCGTGGAACTGCGTTTCATGACAAATATGATCGCGGCACGATCGGATAATCATGCTTAGCAATCACATTAGGCTGTCTATCGTGACACTTGCCGCTCACTATCGCAGACTGCTCGATCGCGCGTTCAGCGCGCCGGGTATCAATCACCTTGCATTTCCGCGATCAATTGCGGACGATCATTCGCGATGCACACAACCGGTAAGTCCGTGCAGACTCCCTAGCAAAATTCAAACCTCTTGTATTAAGAATTAATACAAAATTTACTGGAAGGCTCCTTAAAACACAAAACTTGGAAAAAAAACTATTAATTTTTAATGCAGAGTTTGAATTTTGCTAAAGTCGCATGGACTTTCCGGTCAACTCAATATTTTCTTGTGGAACGACGAACAACCACGCAGAATTCCCATGAAGAATTCTACGTGATCCGCGAGGATCCACGAGTGCTTGCGCGTCAAGCGGGTGAAACTCGTTCCTCCTGCAAAAGGCTAGAACTGCGAGAATACGCGATCCAGCGGGGCTGTTTTTTAAATTCATCGAAACACAATCCCGTTCTCGGAGAGCGGATGGAATTTGCATCTAATTCCGAATTCGCTTTATCCGCCGCGGCCGTTACGCGGCACGGTGGTGGTGATGCACCGGTATTTCGTACCGGTATTCCGCAATATGCAATACACCGGAGAAATACCTTTCGTTTTATCTCCATCGAAGGTTTTCTCTCGTACCTGGGTTTACGGGCTAACGCGCGGATTCATAAAAGAATCGCCGGCCACAAAATGTCCCGTAACATGCGTCCGTAACATACGATACGCCCGTTATTCCGTTATTCTAGATCAGCCGGGGTAACGACTCGGGGAAACGACAGAATTGTATTGACTGAAATTGAATCGGCAATCCCGGAAACCGCGAGACCGCTAAACGCTGAAAGACTGCAGACAAAAAGAGCGCGTTTAATTAGATCAGACTAGGATGGCGGGATTTGACTTTTTGTCGCTGGCAAAATGCTAGAATCCATGGCTGTCTCATCTCGTAATCCCGAAGATAAACCCTGAGAAAGTTCAGATCTGCCTTGAGCAACGCGTTCTTATCTCACCCCCGGCGAAATTGCGGCGAGATTTGCACGTTCCGCCAATAAATCGTGTACACTACGCTCACACAGAGCTCACACGAAGAACGAAATCTAGCCGTTCCTAAATCCTGCTGCTTCCAGTAAACGCGGGTCAACCTTCCAGGTCGATGGGAAGGTCGAGAAGGGACTTAGAAAAATAACGACGATCACAAAGTGTAAATGCGCCGCGCGTCGAAGGGTTAAACGGTTCATTTTCCGGGAGAACGATTGTACAATATTCTCCACGAATGCGCGCTTCTCGCGTAATGGGAGTGCATTCTCCGGTATGGTGTTTCCGGTTATTTCTTGCTTCCCATAGACGGAGTATAGAGAACGGTAGCGTGCAAAGGACGGAAAAGTGATCGGCGCCAGCGATGCTGATCGTTGTGCAATCACGGGACATCAAAGCGTCTCCGTCGACGTGTTAACCGGCGAAATCGAACGACGGTTCGTTACCTGCCGTGCGCACGTTTACTGCAAATTTTCAGCTCGTTTCCCGTGAGCTGCCCTTCGTGGCCGGGCCTCGATAAACGATCGACGTCGACGTCGTGGATCCCATCCCCCGATCAGAAACGCACGATAAAAGGGAATGAGAATTAGATCGAGCGCTAAGCGGCATGGCCGCTTTTATCGGGAAAACAGCAACTCGTTACTTATCGGACGCGATGAAAAATTTCACATCCCCCAGGGACGCAGCAACTGTGCATCACGATGCCTGAATGCGCGGAGAGTCAAAGAGTAACAGCGTGATACCTGTTTTACGGGCGTTCCCAGACGAAGAATCGTCCCATCGCGATGAAAAAGGCGTTACTTGGAAATCGATCGGCAATAAATTGGAGCTTTTAAGAGCGTGGAGGAATCCCGTCTCGCTCGGCATTTTGCAGGGCGGCGAAGGGTCGGAGCCACGGACTTAATCCAGATGAAGGGACCAACCGGCGACGTTTAAATACGCTCCACCGTCGAGGCCAGGGAAATCGTAAGAACTTTTAACGTAATAAAGAGACGCCCCGTCTTGTCTCGGTGCGCGCCGTCCGCCGTCGCGAAACGAAATTGCATTCTACCGAATGCAAGGCCCGGAATACAAGGAAGTTCGTAACTCGGCACGAAAGCCGAACTTTGTTTTAATATGATAGTTTGCAACGTGACTCCGTTACCTCGCGCTTCCTCCATCCGACCATTCCGGTCGTTCCGAACACGCGTACATGTAGCAATGGATACGAGAGACGATAAATGCGAAAAGTAAGTATCAGAAACGCGCATCCCGAGGAAAGCGGGCCCCGCAGATTTTTCAGCATGAACCGAACTGTGAAGCTGCGGATCTCGGTGTGCAAATTGAGAGAAACTCTTCATTGCGCGGATTGTCCGTTGACCGGAAAGTCCGTGCGGATCCTCTTAGTTTCAAAATTCAACTGCAAAATGTTGTATTAAGAATTAACACAAAGTTTTTCGGGAGATCTACGCGGATCTTTTTGACAGAGTTTAGATGCAAAACTTTATATTAATTCTCAATGCTTTGTTAAAGAGATCGGCAATACAAAGAACATGCTTCATGGTTGACCAGCGTCATAAACTCTCGACTTTCCATGACTTTACGATAAACCGCAACTCGGGTCGTCATATCTGCAATCGCGCTTTTGCGTGATCGAGGAAAAGAATAAAATGTAAGAGGAAAGTAACGTTACGTAACGGAAATCCTGCTTCGTAATCCCGCGCGAAGAATGCTTTGCGTTCGCGCGTGGCTTTTCCATGACAGAATCAAGCTCCATGCGCGTTCGATGATTAACTAATGCTTTGTTAACGGGTTGAATCAGCGCGCTGCACTGACGTATCAAGAATGACGCATCCATCCATCCATCAAGAGTGATTGTGAGCTTGAACGCGCGGCAATTTTCCATCGTTCGTTACGTGGAACAACAAATTGCTGAAGTTCCGCGCGGAAATTTCGCCGGATTAAAAGTTTAACGTTAACGCAAACTTTCTTGACCGTATCATGAATTAAATATGATTCACGGGGCAGTCAACGTGTTTTAAACTTTCCTCCCTCTTACCCTCCCCTACGCGCTATAAGACGGATAAGACAGAGAGGCCGGATGGAAAAGTCTGCGAACTGCCTTAAATCACCGAAGACGACTTCTCGTACTCCTCGGATGCCAGCTCTAGGCGAGTCTGCGAGCTTGGATGTCGCATCAGAAAACTGCAATGATTTACATCTCTTTTTTTACCTTTGCGATGTTTCATTACGATTCGATTCTCGAGATACCTTAATTGGAAACAAGCTGAACGTAAAAATCCCGGACGAGCTCGATCTTCTTGCTGATCGTATTCGGACAGTCGCACGGCCAATTTTTATTCCTGCCAGCAATTTTCGCACTTGGCATCGCTACCGCGTCGCTTCGTATCTCTCTCGTATCACTTTTATAATTTCATTCTGACTTTAATCCTTTTTCCAAATTTTCCGGCAGAAAGCAGGAAAACAGCGGAAAGAGGAAGAAAGAGAGAGAGAGAAGGATACTTTCTCGATTATAGCCGTGAGCATTAACCATTGTTTTCCCAACGAGAGCCCAACCTTTCTCCCTGCGATCCGTAGTTTCCTCATTTGCATTAATGCTCTTTGTTCTCGTTCGAAAAACTCATGCTCGACTTTATAATAATAACATTTTTTCCTCCCTTATGAAAAGCATGTATATAATTCTCCTAATGCATAATGTTTAGTATTACAATTTGCAGTTAATATTATTTACATATTTTAGTAACAAGATCTGCCTCGCGGCAGATAGAAATGTGAAATTTTATTCCGCAATAAAATATTGAACCAGATTACATCTCTGGAATAAAACATGTTATCCAGTTTTCCTGAAATTTCATGCGTATGGCCCTGGACCTCCCAGAAGGACAATAACAAAAACACGATAACAAATTCGATTATCTCGGTAACCATCGCAAAACACTTGTCCGTGTTGTTAAAGGAAACGTATTCCTCGTGATACCTCTTGCACCTAAGAGAAACAGCTTTTCACTATTCGTGGACAGCGATCTATGCATGAGCTATTATTACAAAGGGCCCTTGGAGGAAACAAGCTCTGCTCAACTGCTCGAATCCCTCTCGCCCTCGAGCGACGCTAATGAAATACTTTACGAATGCCAAGAATTTCAGGCAGCATCAAGTAGCTTAATTAAAAGCAATATTCCGTGCAAAATATCACATTGTTTTTGCAACGTGCCGGCCAGGACTTCGTAATTAACAATTAACGTCGGGCACACCGAAGCAGAAGCCGCACCTCGCAAAATATTTAACTTGAAACCCGCATAAAATGCGCTGATGTATTTTAGATGGCGAGAAAAGCACCGGCGCACTGCGAGCACTCGGGAAACACGGTAGAGCAATCCGCTAAAATAAATGTTGAGCACGAGAACGATAGTTGGCTAGAATTCTGCCGTGCAGCCTGGAATAAAATAGGAAAAGACAAACCGACACACGCGACAAGGAACGACGCCGACGAAACGCGTGTGGTACCATCGCGGAGCATCGACGCAGCACGCAGCGAGAAAGGGCTCCCTTTTTTTCCTACCCCAATCGCGATTGACATTTTTGTTCTACTCTGTTACTTCCAGTCGTGAATTCCAGGACGCCTCCCCTGGGGGCCGCTGAAAATGAATTTCACGTAGCGCAACGTCGGTGCATCGACCTCGACGATCGATATCCGGCAGCTCGAAAAGCGGCGCCGAGAACGTATGAAAAGGGGCACCCGTGAGATTCCAATTTTTATCTCTGCCCCATAAAAATTGCTTATTCTTTCGCCCATGTGACTGTTTGTCGTCGGTAGCTATCGCACAGCGACCAAGAATCTGCATGACTCTCAATGCGCTTCAAGACCACCGTCTTACTTTCCTATCAATAAAATCTACCTAAATGGACTAGAAATCTCCACTGTAGTCTTTCGAGCTCGAAAGCGGGTACTTGAAACTTGTCATGCCAGTCGCGTGATTTCCAATAAAGTTCATCGAGCGTCGAACAAAGATGCATTCGGTCGCGCTGCAAAATTGAGAGAAACATGGAAAACAGAATCACAACGCGAGCGCAGCGTATTTTGTCTTGAAAATCGAGAGAATATCGTTCGATGATCAAATATCGTTCTCAGAGAATCTTCTTTGGTCATTCGTCGATAGCTGATAAATTATTATCTTACGATCTTGGAGATCCTGACAAAGTCGTTGAGCTTCGATTAACGCAAGTCCTTCTTTTGTAAAATTCCGGATGTCTCGTGTTCTTCCACGGGTTGTTTCGGTAAAGATCCTTCCGGCGAGGGAAGGAAGCGGTATTTTCCGCAGTCGGGTGTAATATTACTCGGCGAGACGAACGGAACGTTCTCGTTGATTTTTATCGAGGCCTCGGTGACGGCGATATTGAATTTGCGGTCGAGCGAGATGGCTCTTCCGGACCGAAGGTGGATTCACCGAGCATTATGGAAATAAAAAGAGAGCATTTTAGGTAACAAGGCAAATGGCTGTCTTGAAAACTTGATCTCATACTGGAAAAATCTGTGCCCGTCTGACAGATAAAGCGAGTATCATTAATAAATGACAAATTTCTCGATTTGTCGTTCTCGGAATGTACCTTTTATACGTACTATATTGTATTTTTTATGTTTTAAATTTTACGTTATAAATTATATTAATTCTCTTTACGCAAGACGCATTAAACCCTGCGCTGGTCTGGAATCACTAACATGCGCATCGAAACAATTCGAAACAGTCCAGAATTATGGTATTTAAATAATGGTACTGTTATTGCTATCGATTTTTGTAACAATAGTTAATTCTACGCAAGATTTCGCACAAGATGCTTCGTCTCTTTTATTAAAATATCACAGTAAAACGTCGTACCTCCAGCTACCCGATAATAAAAAGGGAGAATAGCGCGTAATCGGGCGGTACGGCAATTGTGCAGCGGCGAAGGATCGAACGTGTACACAGGACCTTTCTGGCACAGCTCCTGCTCATATATTTCAGAATCCTTTCTCGCCGTTGTACCTTGAAAGAGGTTACCCACCCTAGCCGCGCGAAAACGAGGACAAAGAGCCATTTTGCCGTAACGCGATATGTCACGTTACCGTACGACGTATGTAGTCGATTTAACTCTTCGTGAAGATTCCTCAGAGTCGTTCGGGGTAATGAATCTTGATGAGCGACGCATAAAAAAGGGGATCAAAAACTTTATCTCAGATTCGAAGAAGAATTCATCGAGAAAACAATTTTGCGTTTATTATTTTTCCGTGTTATTGAACGTTCGTGCAATCTTCGGATTACAAGAAGAAAGAGACAGAGGTCGGTCGACATTTGATTAAGGCGTGGTACTAATAGCCTCATCAATTTGAGCAGCAAGAAGCATACTTTTTCCGGATGCCCTCAGAAGCTGTCTATCGACAATCGCGAGACTTATCGATCACGTATGTCGCATTAATCAAGCTGCACAATGCCGGTATTCGCGTATGAAAAACTCCCATAAAATCATACCCGGTATCGGATTCGCCTCGCTTGCCTCGAAGGACCGATTTCATTAATCTTCTTACGTCAATGCGACGCCTTTCATCTCCATCGTCGCGAACGCGCGTCTGCTCCTACATTTAGATTATTACATATCCATACAAAAGCCTCTCCGGCGCGTACGCAAATCTCTCAATGGCAATCTAAACGATCGGCCATTAAGCCAATTCGAGCTATCGACGAAGAGCACGTAACTTTACCGAGACAAGACGGCGCGAGATGCGTTCCCCGAAGACCTCGCATCTTCGCAACGATCTCGTTAAGGGGGGAGCCTGCTTTAGAACGCTGAAAATAAGGTATATTTTACGAATTGTTTTTGGAGAAACTATACAGCGGATCATTATAAAACTTTGATGCATTTATTAGTACATGTTTAAAGATTAAAAAAATTATTTTTTTATTTGAATATATCGCTTGTAGAGGTCGTCCTGGAGAAATCTTAGTGCAGCCGCGTCGCCGGCGTTGCAAATTGGTGAGCATTCTCCTGCCTCCAAATTTCGTCTAAACTGAAAAATTGAAATATGTTCTCGTTATTTACGAATTCCCATCGTCGATGAACCAAAGAGAGAAGAAAAAAGTTGAAAAGTGCCAAAGTGGTGGAGCTTAGAACACAAAAGTACGATTTTTAGGCAAAGTTTTTGAACTTTTTCATGCAAAAATAATTGTTTAACTTAATGTTTTTATGAATATTAAAGGTTCATCGACGATGGGAATTCATAAATAACGAGAACATATTTCAATTTTTCAATTTAGACAAAATTTGGAGGCAGGAGAATGCTCACCAATTTACAATGCCTCCAGGACGACCTCTACAGGCGATATATTCAAATAAAAAAATAATTTTTTTTATCTTTAAACATGTACTAATAAATGCATCAAAGTTTTATAATGATCCGCTGTATAGTTTCTCCAAAAAAATTCGTAAAATTATACCTTATTTTCAACGTTCTAAAGCAGGCTCCCCCCTTAAAGCTCCTGCAGCTGTCGGCTTCGCTATATGAAATAACACTAGACAAGAATTAAATTGTGTCCTCTCGAGTTGACGGTGACACGTATAACACCACCATTCCTTCTTCTCAATTCGGATGAAAACGAATATGTCGTAACAGTACTGCAAGTAACGGTAAAAAGCAATAGACGATGAAAAACCCGGTTGTGTGCTTGGACAACATCGTGTCCTGTACGATGTTAATGGTAGGAGGGAGAGAACCCTTGGGTCCGGCAAGCCCATGTGGTGCAAGAAACAGCCGCCGTTAGATACACACAGCCTGTCATTTTTTTCACTTTCCATCGAGCCGACAAACTTTAAATGGATCGTGGGGCAGGTTTCGTTTGTGCGTGTGTGAGTGCCTGCGTGCGTGCACTTTGTGAAAATATCCTGGCGTTCTACCCTGGCACAGGTCATCCACCGTCTGTCGCTGAAAGCCTTTTGTTGTGACACGAGACTGGTCAGACTGGAAGAAGGCATTCTCCGAACCGGCAGCATTCTTCAGCGAAATAATTCCGCACCTTGCACGGGCGATTGGCAGTGAATGAAGAAACTGGGACAAAGAATTGACTGCGCTAATACCGTCCATACGCCACGTGAAATGAAATCCGATCAGCGCTCGTCAACGTTTTAACGCCGCATCGATCGTCTTCAATCGTGCGGATCTGGCCTCTCCTGGCGATGAGAGATTCATCCCTGGTACCATCCTGGATACACCATGGATTTCCACGGATACACCACCATAGCGTGTACGGTGCATTATGGAGGCTCGCGCATTCGCGTGAGGGCTTTGTGAAAATCTTATTACACGTAATGGCGAAAACTTGAGGGATTTATTCCGCTCGATATATCAATGAATAAGTCTCTTCATCTTCAACAGGCGTGTCTTCGCTGTCTATCGGCTTTTCAATTATGATAGTAAAGCATGGCTCGCATATCTGTCCGTCGTCGCGGTAAGTTTTTGCCCGGAACAGCTCTTTGTCAACTACAAGTATTATCTTTTCTGGCAATTTATTAGGGGTGTGATTTAGTTTTGAGGGTTTTTTTTGCTCAAAAACGCATGTATTTAAATATGATAATGAATGAATACCTTAATCAAAATATTTTCCTTCGTTTTCTATAACTTTTTCCCATCTTTCTGGCAAGAGATGGATTCCACCACGATAAAATCACTCTTCTTTTCAGTTGATCCGTTCGTCGACGAATTTTCGCACTTCTTCGAAATTATGAAAGTGTGTATCCTCTAAAGCGTGTTGCATCCACCGGAACAAATAATAATCGCATGGAGCAATGTCCGGAGAAGACTTGCCATTCAAGCTCTAATAGTGTTTGTTTCACTGATAACGCAACGTCAGGTCGAGCGTTGTCACGAAGAAGAATCACTTTCCGTCCTTTACTCGCAATTGGTGGTCGTTTTTGGTCCAATGCTTGCTTCAACTTGTACAATTGGTGTCGATAACGATCAGCCGTGACAGTCTCATGCGGATTTAACAGCTCATAGTACACTATCCCACCAAATACAGAGCATTACTTTTCAACCGTGAATATTGCGTCTCGGAGTGGATGTTGATGGTTCGCCTGGATCCACCCATGATTTTCTGCGTTTCGGATTATCAAAATAGATCCACTTTTCATCCCCAGTAACAATCCGAGACAAAAGACTCTTCTTTTTTTGCCTGGCGATCAACGAAATGCAAATGTTCAAATGGCACTTTCCGATAATTCATGTCGAACCCATTTCCCTTCTTTCTGAATTTTTCCCATTTCATGTAAATGTTTCGTAACTGTTGTACGATCAACATTTAATGCTCTGGCAAGTTCTGAAGTGGATTCTGTTGGATGTTCGTCCAATAATGCTTGGAAATCTGCATTTTCAAGCTTTCTTGGTTGTCCCGAGCGTTCTTTGTCCTTCACATCAGTATGACCACTTTTAAAGCGTCTAAACCAGTATTCACACGTCTTAATTGATGGTGATTCTGCGTCACCATAAGTTTCCACAAGAATTCTATAACCGTGAGCCGCAGTTTTCTTTTGATTAAAAAACAAAAGCAACGCATGTCGAAAATGCTGTTTCGGAAGTTGCATTTTTACGATGATATAAACACGACTGTTATTGCATCTATTGCTATAATGCTACTAAACGTCATGGATAATGTCAACACTGTAAGAAAGAACAGTTATCGGAAACAGCTATTGGAACAAACTGACACTACAGCCATCTGTTGCAAAACCCTCAAAACTAAATCACACTCCTAATAGATACGCGAGGGAGAATCTACCTGCACTTTCTCTCGGAGGAGAGACGACAATCTTTCAGCGTTGTTAGGGGAGTGCTGAAACGTTCAACGATCCAACCGTCTCTGATTATCCGCAACGGATGAATTTAGGACACATTTCTACTCAACGTGTGTTTCGCGACGCCAGCAATTACAGCAGTGTAATAATACTCGTTTTGCGGTATCGTGCTCGGCAGTATTCAACCGTCCTGCAGCAGCTGACGCACGGAATTATAATGTGATTGCCAATTGCAGTTATTTCAAGTTCCTGTAAGACAATGTAGGCTGATCTTGAAAATAAAAAGGCAAAAAATAACGTATCTCTCTTGAGGAACGCTGCCAACAATGGAAGCAGATTGTCCCCTTATCTCGAGCAAGACGATAATTCAATTTCACGAGGAGAAATCTCAGCGCAATTTCGCATCCACAACGCGGCTTCCTTAACAATCCTCCTACTCAAGTGGCAGCAGTCGATTCCGAAAAAAGAAACATCGCCTTTGTTTAGTCTGGAATGTTAAGCGGAGTGCTTTGCACCTGGAGCATTAACGCGGCCTTGGCTCACCAGCCGGCCCGGGCGAAAAGTCGACCTGATCGCCGTGTCAGCTGTCTCAGGACCTGCGAGATTCGTATAATTTAATTCTACGCATTTTCAATTCCATTGCAAAGCTATTTTCGACGTTTCGACATCAAAATCGCCGCGGCGGTTAGCATAAAACAGACATCCCGCGTGCATAGACACGGTCTCTTGATTCCGTCCAATTTATTTACACGCAACGTGAAGGCAGCCTTATCTCCGGTGTTGGCATAAGATAAGGACGTCGACTCCGAGTAAACCTCGAATTTCGCATAATACGACGTTGCGAGCCCGACGGGATCGTCATCGCCATCGGATTCCGGGGACGAATCCCTGCGAGCGAGCACGGAGATGAGCGACGACTCACCCCCGGGAACGCGAGAATTAATTTGCGGCCGGGCCCGGGCACTCGCATCCGCCCCAACTCTCCGGCAACTATTGCGTGCGGGTATGCGCGAAGTTCAATGTGGCACAACTCGTAACTCCGGCAGAGCCTACTCGTATTAACGCGCCAGGATAGAATTCGCTAACTGCAAATCGTTTCGTACATATCTCCACGGCCCGTGGGGGATCGATACGGTCGCCATGACGACGCGGGTTTCTCTCTTTCTCTCTCTCTTTGTCTCTCCATCTGCCGTTCTCTCCCTCTATCCTTCTCTCTGTCTTTATCTCCCTCTCTCTCGCCCCGTAGGGATACAGATACAAGGATACATCTCAATGCGAGGAGAGTACACTTTCTCTCCCTTTCTCTTCCTCTCACTGCACTTCCCTCTCTCTCTTTCACTCTATCTTTCTCTCTCGTTCCTTTTTCATCCCCCTTCGACTTTGATTCTTTGTCTCCTCGCTAACTTTTCGCCCGCTGGCTCAGTTTGCGTCCAAGTATTTTTTCCACCCTCTCGTGGGTGGTAATTATTGAGATTACGAAGAGGGAGTATGATCCTCGGGGAGAACGGGGGATGAACGGGGCGAAGAACGGAGCGACTGAACTTTCGGAACGGCGTTCATAAATCCGGGCTGCCGCGCGGTTACGCGAGCGATCACTTCCCTTCGGCGGGACCGCTTTCTCAAATGAATCGGACTCGCGCATCGGATAAGCGCATCGATTTTCTCGTATAAACGCGAGAAATCGTACGACGCACCTGACGCACGGTCCATCAATCTGCCAGTACCCTCGCGATAGCAACGTGGCGTATATTTCGCCAGATATTCTGCACGACTAAACATACGCGAATCTACGGGAGAATCATTTCCAGGGGTCGTTATCCACTTGCTGCCAATCGTATTGTGCGACCTTATTAACTTGCTGCATAAAACGCACATGCGACAGGCGGCAGGTGCGTATATAAGTGCGCATACCCGAGTCGAAATTTTAGTTCTACATTGAACCTCGAATTCTTCATTTGAGGCGTTATTCAGCGTCTATTTAGCTACTATTGGGTCGTCCGGAAAGTTCGTGCCAATTTTTAATAGATGGCGTTGGAACATGTCTGAATATATCAATGTTATTGAAAACATACGATTTATATACATATGCTTAAAGGTGACATTTCAACGCATCTTTAGGAAAAAAGTTGTTTCAGATAAATTGATTCGTGTCAGTTTTGTACTCTTTTGAAGATGGAAGAAAACAAAGAACATTTTAGACACTTGATGCTTTTTTATTACCGGAAAGGCAAAAATGCCTCACAAGCAACAAATTCGATATGTTCTGTTTACGGAGAAGGCGCTTTAGCTGAAAGAACCGTACGTAAGTGGTTCGCTAAGTTTAGAGCTGGTGGTTTTAACCTTAAAGACCAAGAACGCTCGGGCAGACCCTCTACTACTGATGATGACCAAATCAAGACACTGATCGAGAATAACCCGCGCTACACGACACGTGAATTAGCAGAGATACTGAAAATATCGAAAACCACTGTCCACGATCATGTAGTTGAAGCTTGGTTACGTAAGTCGCTATGATGTATGGGTTCCGCATAATTTGGCCGAAAAAATTTAATGGATCGCATTTCCATCTGCGACTCGCTGTACAAGCGCAACGAAAACGTACCATTTTTGAAGCAATTAGTGACGGGTGACGAAAAATGGATCATTTACAACAATGTAGAACGAAAAAGATCCTGGGGTAAGCGAAATGAACCAGCATTAACCACTCCGAAAGCCGGCCTTCGTCCAAAAAAAGTCATGCTCTGTGTCTGGTGGGATTGGAAAGGAATCCTATATTATGAGCTCCTACCACACAACCAAACGATAAATGCAGATAAGTACTGCTCGCAACTGGACGAATTAAAGACAGCGATTCAGGAAAAACGTCCAGAATTAGCTAATAGGAAGGGCGTCGTGTTCCATTAGGACAATGCCAGACCTCATGTTTCTTTGACTACCCGACAAAAATTGTTGGAGTTTGGCTGGGATGTGCTACCTCACCCACCGTATTCACCAGACATTGCACCTTCAAACTTTCACTTATTTAGGTCTTTGCAAAATTCTCTTAGCGACAAGAACTTCAACTCTTTGATCGACATAAAAAACCACCTTGAGGAGTTTTTCGCCGAGAAACCTAAGAAGTTCTGGGAGAATGGAATCTTCCAGTTGCGTGAAAGATGGACAAAGGTTGTGAAACAAAACGGTGCATACATAAGTCAATAAATATTTATCGACATAAAAAAATATTGCTTTTGAATTTTCCTTCAAAATCGGCACGAACTTTCCGGACGACCCAATATACTTTAACACAAAAATATGTCCGAAATTTCCTTTTTTGCCGCTAGAGCGTCAAAGCAGGTTACGATCGAGATTACAGCCGACTGTTGCAGGGTCAAAATAGCGTCTTAACATCTGTTTGTAGGAGTTTGAGTTTCAATGTAAGAGTTCTAGGTTCCATTTTGCTAAAAGTAGGTTCGTACGACTGCTAAAAGCATTAAAGTAGGCGCAAAATTTCGACTCGGGGTTATTCAGCGTCTATTTAGCTACTACTTTAACACTAAAATATGTCCGAAATTTCCTTTTTTGCCGCTAGAGCGTCAAAGCAGGTTACGATCGAGATTACAGCCGACTGTTGCAGGGTCAAAATAGCGTCTTAACATCTGTTTGTAGGAGTTTGAGTTTCAATGTAAGAGTTCTAGGTTCCATTTTCCTAAAAGTAGGTTCGTACGACTGCTAAAAGCATTAAAGTAGGCGCAAAATTTCGACTCGGGGTTATTCAGCGTCTATTTAGCTACTACTTTAACACTAAAATATGTCCGAAATTTCCTTTTTTGCCGCTAGAGCGTCAAAGCAGGTTACGATCGAGATTACAGCCGACTGTTGCAGGGTCAAAATAGCATCTTAACATCTGTTTGTAGGAGTTTGAGTTTCAATGTAAGAGTTCTAGGTTCCATTTTGCTAAAAGTAGGTTCGTACGACTGCTAAAAGCATTAAAGTAGGCGCAAAATTTTGACTCGGGGTTATTCAGCGTCTATTTAGCTACTACTTTAACACTAAATATGTCCGAAATTTCCTTTTTTGCCGCTAGAGCGTCAAAGCAGGTTACGATCGAGATTACAGCCGATTGTTGCAGGGTCAAAATAGCATCTTAACATCTGTTTGTAGGAGTTTGAGTTTCAATGTAAGAGTTCTAGGTTCCATTTTGCTAAAAGTAGGTTCGTACGACTGCTAAAAGCATTAAAGTAGGCGCAAAATTTCGACTCGGGGTTATTCAGCGTCTATTTAGCTACTACTTTAACACTAAATATGTCCGAAATTTCCTTTTTTGCCGCTAGAGCGTCAAAGCAGGTTACGATCGAGATTACAGCCGACTGTTGCAGGGTCAAAATAGCGTCTTAACATCTGTTTGTAGGAGTTTGAGTTTCAATGTAAGAGTTCTAGGTTCCATTTTCCTAAAAGTAGGTTCGTACGACTGCTAAAAGCATTAAAGTAGGCGCAAAATTTCGACTCGGGGTTATTCAGCGTCTATTTAGCTACTATTTTAACACTAAAATATGTCCGAAATTTCCTTTTTTGCCGCTAGAGCGTCAAAGCAGGTTACGATCGAGATTACAGCCGACTGTTGCAGGGTCAAAATAGCATCTTAACATCTGTTTGTAGGAGTTTGAGTTTCAATGTAAGAGTTCTAGGTTCCATTTTGCTAAAAGTAGGTTCGTACGACTGCTAAAAGCATTAAAGTAGGCGCAAAATTTCGACTCGGGGTTATTCAGCGTCTATTTAGCTACTACTTTAACACTAAATATGTCCGAAATTTCCTTTTTTGCCGCTAGAGCGTCAAAGCAGGTTACGATCGAGATTACAGCCGATTGTTGCAGGGTCAAAATAGCATCTTAACATCTGTTTGTAGGAGTTTGAGTTTCAATGTAAGAGTTCTAGGTTCTATTTTCCTAAAAGTAGGTTCGTACGACTGCTAAAAGCATTAAAGTAGGCGCAAAATTTCGACTCGGGTACAGGCGCGAGAGATTGCCTGCTCTTTTATTGCTGATTAAAAAAAATAAATAGATAAGTAGAGATAGGCTATATTCCGGTTAAATCAAATTTACGGGTTAAACGAGGCGCGACTGAATTTTTGCTCGCGTATCTGAATTTCCTTCTATATCGCGAATTTAAGATCCGATCGCGCGCCGATAAGAGCGGCAAGAGCGAAAGCTTGCCGGCGGTTTACTTGAACGATCGCGCGATAATGGTGATAAAAATCGCGGGAGAAAAGGAACGTCACGGGATGGGACCAGGCATCGTTCAACGAGCTCCGCTCCAAATGGGATCCAGTTCGTTTCCTCCGCCCCCCGTCAAATCTGGTCAATTTATCGCAAATTCATCCGCGCGAATCCAACGGAACGGCAACGGAAGACGGTGAGAATTCTTCGCCAATAAGTACCCGCGGATTAACGGATTGCCAATAATACGACGAGAAATGAGAGAAATGAATTGCTTGTTTTTCTCATCAAGCGACGCACCGGTGACTGATCGTAACATCGCGAGTGATGAAACTTTCCCGAGCAATCTTGCGTCGCACTCTCGTCGATGAATCTCGTTCGACGTCCAACCTGCGATTTAGGCAAGAGTTTCCTCCGATTTCCATTCGCGTTGGCACAACCACAGGCATGCACACAGTTCTCTCGCGTTCTCGTCACACGCTGCTTATCACGAATCCATGAAGAACGATGAAACAATGGTTTCACGCTCGTATAGATAGCGGATCGTTCCGCGGCAGGAGAATGCATTGTTCCGACACGATCAAATTCCTTTTCAACTCGACCGAATGGGCCGTTTCCTCTCGATCTCAACAGCTCTCGCAATTGCTCGCGCGCAGATCTCTCTTGTTTACGGCGACTCACCGAGTCGAATCAACGAAATATAAAGACGGGCCTTGCCGAAGATACTCTATACGATGTCATCAATTTACATCATTGCCGCGTGGTCAGCGCGTTGCTCTCGAGCGAAAACACATTGAAGGAAAACCATTGCCGCTCTCATCATGTAACACGAGCTGGCATCATGTAACCGTGCGACTCGTTGAACGTTCATCCAATAATTTATGCCGTGGCCCACGTGCTCTCGCCAAGCGTCCTTTTATTAAGCCGTAAATTAATTCTTTCAGATTGGACTCTCCCCGGCGTCGTAGAGTCGGGCCCGCATCAGAACCATAAAATTTCGACGCAGCGACTCAGAGAGTCGAGAGAGGCGCAGCTGCTCGAAAACGTAGGAGGCAGGGTGACTCGCGAGAAATCCGAATTACCATGATCGAACGAGCTGGAAGAAATGAAACACTCGTGAAAATTGGGGAAGGAGAAGCGCAAGATTGCTTGTTGAAGAGGAGCAACAACACGCATCCAATAAAGCGATGGTGTCTCTCTGGCTAGTGTTACAGTCAAGCGCATTCTGCGCTCTCGACAACGAACGAAACACCTGGAAGGCCAGTGGACTCGTTCTAGCGAGATTAAAATTTATACCGGACCTGCGTCGCAGTTCGCGACCTGCATCTACACCTGCTGCTGCCACCACCATCACCATTGGCCGCGCAGGTATAATCTTATCGAACGGCGTTGATCCGCCCCGCCGACCCCCGGTCGTTGCCACTGTTATTGTAGGTCGGAATGGATCTCGCCCCGTGCGTATTTTCCGCGTCTAGGAGGGTGTGCCATGCACACAGAGAAGAGAGAAAAGGGAAAAAAACTTTTCAGTCTTAATCCTACGCTGAGAAAAAAATGTAATTGATCTTACGAAATGTTTTGTCACGGGCTGCCAACAAAATATATACTTATTTCAACAAGTTATATATTGAATCAAATATATAATTGTTGGATTATAATTCTCACATGTGTGATTACACATCCATATCCATAATCCAAGAACTACATATTTGTTTCAATATATAACTTGTTGAAATAAGTATATATTTTGTTGGCAGCCCGTGACAAAACATTTCGTAAGATCAATTACATTTTTTTCTCAGTGTAAGATTTTTCTTCTGGACCAACCCCTCACGTATTTCCCACATCGCCTGGGATTTGTTCGGTGAGTCAGGAAGAGTCGCGGCGATATTTCGAGAGATTACGAGGCCGTTTCAGATGTCAATGTGTAACGTGACGGAAAGAATATTTACAAGAGAATTCCGGCATTTAGCATTGGCTTTAATAGAAACGCGCTTTGCAAGCGAAACGTATGAGCGCGAAGGTGGCTTTAACGCGACACCGCGGGTGTCCGATCGATACAACTACCCTCGCGTGCGCGCAAAACATCGTAAGAATTGCGGCATTTAATCATTTGCGAGAGGGCGCAAATGGGAAGTGAGGGGGTGGAGACATTTTTCAATATTTTTCACCGGTAAATCAATTCGCGCCGACGATGAATCAAAGCGAATTCGTGCGTTCAGTTGCGGCGGCATTGTCGACATTTGTCTTCCGTAATCTACGTCCGTGAGGACAATAAAGAAGCGCGAACAAAGCGAATCGCATTCGAGAGGAGCGAAGCTGCTGCGCTCCTCGACCTTCGTCGGTTCTCCTTTTTTCGTGGTTGCGCTATTTTCAGCGGCCGAACGAGACGAAAACACGCGTGTCTCCATTAATCTCAATTAATCATAATGCCACATCGAGGATATCAGCTCCAATCCGAGCTGTAGCTATAATCCACCGCAATCAACCACCATAATCATGTAACATTCTTGCAATAATTTCCTCGCTACAAGATTTTACAAAGCCGTCGCTTGTGACGTTCGGCGGTCGAAGCGATACATTCCATTACACTTAAACCGGTGACAAAGAGAGCGGGCACATGACGGCGCGTACAAACGCGTTCGCATGGTCTGTTTTTTGCGATCAGGGACAGCGAGAGGCGAGCAAACCGCGATTCCTTTATCGCGGCTGTAACGCAAGGTGTAACGCGAGTGCGCGCGGCTTTATTGCCACCGAAGGTGCGGAAGGTGCGCCGTCGTATTGCTGAAGGAGAAAAATCGCGCGCATTAATCGTAGACGCGCAAGAAGGGAAGAAGGAGGCTGACGTGGACACGCCGAGTCTCAGTTAAATACCGATGCAATGATTCGACGAGGACGGCAGCAGGACGCACGATGCAGAACGAAAAGTGGACGACCCGCACATCGTCACAGGACTCTCGCAGTCATCGTTCTTTCTGTCATCATTATCCGCCTTTCTCCCCCTTCGGCTTGTTATTGTGGCTCATCTTCTCTCGGGCTGAAAGTGAAAAAGAGAAGAGGGGAAGGGGGGAGGGAAAAAAGAATGGAGAGGAACGAAAGGACCGTTCCCCCATCGATGAATATCTCGTCGTCTCTCGGCAGCATCGATCCTGCGGACCCCTGAAAGGAGACGGCCGTGAACCCCACAAAGAGACACCGAGAGACTCGCCTTCTCTCCTCTTTCTTCGGTGCATCAACTCACCCGCCCCTACCGACTCGTAATACCCTCTTGCCTTCTCGGCCCCGTTCCTCTTTCTCGTCCTCCGGCGATCCCTCTCGATCTTGATCGATGATTACGAGGTCTGGTAACGGCGACCTTGTCGTCCGAAGCTGCTGCACTCACCGTACGCTGCATCGTCGTATTACGATCCTCAATCCTCTCGCGATCGCGTTTTTCCGGTCGTATCACGGTGAAAGCGCGTTCACTTTCGCATTCGTAGCGTACGCGCAAGTAACTGCGTTAAATCGCTTGCAACGAGATATACCTGAGAGATGGAGCGTGTCCACGTACGATTTTGCAGATCAGAGACGGCGACAACGATCGTCGTCAAGAAAATCGGATATTTGGAAAAAGTATCTTTCTAAGAGATCCCGAGCCGAAATTTTAGTTCTACATTGAACCTCGAATTCTTCATTTGAGGCGTTATTCAGCGTCTATTTAGCTACTACTTTAACACTAAAATATGTCCGAAATTTCCTTTTTTGCCGCTAGAGCGTCAAAGCAGGTTACGATCGAGATTACAGCCGACTGTTGCAGGGTCAAAATAGCGTCTTAACATCTGTTTGTAGGAGTTTGAGTTTCAATGTAAGAGTTCTAGGTTCTATTTTCCTAAAAGTAGGTTCGTACGACTGCTAAAAGCATTAAAGTAGGCGCAAAATTTCGACTCGGGATCGTGTACGCACATAATGTAGCTCTCGAATGGTTTGATCGCCGGCCATTTATCCCTCATCTAGGAAGGTTTTTCTCGATATAGGTCCCGATAAAAAGAAAAACAGAAAGGTAAGGAGGAAGACCGAGCGATCGCGTAGCTTGCGTAAGAAAAAGAGGGAGAGAGAAGGAGAGGACGGCTCTCGGGGATCGGGGTCCGATGCTGCGAGCCAGGTGCATTGACTCCGTTCCACGGCAAACCGGATGTCAGAGTCGACTACCTGCCCTATCTCGTTGCGCTTTTCTGCGTATTCGGCTTACAAACCGTGCGCGGTGTGCATTGCGGCTGTTGTTTCACGGCACGAGCAGTCTTTCTGCTTGTTATCCCTTCCTAAGTGTTGCCAAAACACAAGGTAACGCCAATGAGCCGTTGAATTCTCAAAGAAGCGTCGTCTTGCACAGACCTTCATTTTCTTTTCATTATCGGTTTAATCGTACGAAATGGAGACATGTGCCGTAAGATATAATATTGGGTCGTCCGGAAAGTTCGTGCCGATTTTTAATAGATGGCGTTGGAACATGTCTGAATATATCAATGTTATTGAAAACATACGATTTATATACATATGCTTAAAGGTGACATTTCAACGCATCTTTAGGAAAAAAGTTGTTTCAGATAAATTGATTCGTGTCAGTTTTGTACTCTTTTGAAGATGGAAGAAAACAAAGAACATTTTAGACACTTGATGCTTTTCTATTACCGGAAAGGCAAAAATGCCTCACAAGCAACAAATTCGATATGTTCTGTTTACGGAGAAGGCGCTTTAGCTGAAAGAACCGTACGTAAGTGGTTCGCTAAGTTTAGAGCTGGTGATTATAACCTTAAAGACCAAGAACGCTCGGGCAGACCCTCTACTACTGATGATGACCAAATCAAGACACTGATCGAGAATAACCCGCGCTACACGACACGTGAATTAGCAGAGATACTGAAAATATCGAAAACCACTGTCCACGATCATGTAGTGAAGCTTGGTTACGTAAGTCGCTATGATGTATGGGTTCCGCATAATTTGGCCGAAAAAAATTTAATGGATCGCATTTCCATCTGCGACTCGCTGTACAAGCGCAACGAAAACGTACCATTTTTGAAGCAATTAGTGACGGGTGACGAAAAATGGATCATTTACAACAATGTAGAACGAAAAAGATCCTGGGGTAAGCGAAATGAACCAGCATTAACCGTTCCGAAAGCTGACCTTCATCCAAAAAAAGTCATGCTCTGTGTCTGGTGGGATTGGAAAGGAATCCTATATTATGAGCTCCTACCACACAACCAAACGATAAATGCAGATAAGTACTGCTCGCAACTGGACGAATTAGACAGCGATTCAGGAAAAACGTCCAGAATTAGCTAATAGGAAGGGCTTCGTGTTCCATCAGGACAATGCCAGACCTCATGTTTCTTCGACTACCCGACAAAAATTGTTGGAGTTTGGCTGGGATGTGCTACCTCACCCACCGTATTCACCAGACATTGCACCTTCAGACTTTCACTTATTTAGGTCTTTGCAAAATTCTCTTAGCGGCAAGAACTTCAACTCTTTGATCGACATAAAAAACCACCTTGAGGAGTTTTTCGCCGAGAAACCTAAGAAGTTCTGGGAGAATGGAATCTTCCAGTTGCGTGAAAGATGGACAAAGGTTGTGAAACAAAACGGTGCATACATAAGTCAATAAATATTTATCGACATAAAAAAATGTTGCCTTTGAATTTTCCTTCAAAATCGGCACGAACTTCCCGGACGACCCAATACTTATCGAGGATGGTCGTAAAGACTAATGCCGAAAGTCATAAGTCTAGGCTGCGTTGTGCCCCAACTCGTTCCCTTCGTTATACTTGGACTACAGAGTGCGATGAACTGACCCTGAACCAGAGTCGTCGACAGAACGAGCAGAGACGATTCGTTATTGTCTCATTCTCTGTTTAACTCTGCTGTACCTTGTTCAAAATACATCTTGAATAATGCGCACGATGCAAATGCGAGAAAAAAGTTTTCTCACGCTTTGCACGAACAAAGCAAAAGTTTTGCTGCGAACGTTCGTTCCACGTGATGCATAAAAATATTAATTTTCGTATTTGCACATTTTGCAAATTTCTATCAGCTTTATGTTTGACTCCCTTATTGTCATTGATCTGAAAAATTTGTCAGAATAATTTACACCGATGCTTACCCTCTCGTAAGTGGTAGAATGCTCGCCTGCCACGCGGGCGGCCCGGGTTCGATTCCCGGCCGATGCAATCTTTTGCTCATTTTTATTTAATTCGTACAAGCGTTCACGTGGACACGACGGTATCCGCTTGCCGTGTACTTATCTCAAGTCCCATATCTCAATGCGATAAAATATTTTTCAACATCAATGTGTAAGAAACAGACCGTCAGTTCCAATTCAAACGAAGTAGAAGTCAAGTAAAACAGCTGTTCCTTCAGAAAACAACGACTGACCAAATGACCAATTGACTTGATGATAAATGTCCGTTTTGGTTTTCTCGTCTCACAAAGCTGCAGTCAGCTAGGTGAGCATTGTGACCAGTAACAGCATCGTTCCCTACACTTCTGCAACGGCGTTGAATGGCCAATGCTAGTACGCGCGCAATTAACTTCTATTAAGCTGGAACCTGCGTCGTCGCCGAACAAGTTCGCGTCTGTCGGAAAATTCAGTGCTATTTATATGCGAATTTGTCGCCTCTATTCCCCTCAGCAAAACCTTGGTGCGCCGAGGCGAGCGAACCCGTTCGTTCCAACAAACTCTCAAGCACGTAATGAGCGCAAAGACGAAGTCGTTGGATTCGTGTTGGTGCACCCCGCCTTTTCACCGACGGCAGTATCGTCATGTGACTCTGGAGTGATTAAATAGCGAGCGATACCAAACGCCAGGAGAGCGCCACGCTGTGTGTGCCGACACCCTCTCGGTCCACCCTTTCAAGGCGGCAGGGTTCTATTTGTCGGCGGTGGGACACAACACACGTATCACGCGGAGCGGTTCTGCGGGCGAGATGAGAATTCGAAGACGAAGTTTGTCGACGATCGAATTTGCGGTCATCGTTAGCGTCCGTCTACCTCGCGCTCGATGCCTTTAAACTTGGACACCCCCTGTCCGACTTGGCTTAAATTCTTCATGCAATTTGCAGAGTGAATTTTCTCTTCGATTCTATCTCTTAAGAAAAAGCGAGATTCTATTAAATTAATAATAATATTATGATATTATTCGTATCACATTCGACTGCATCAGACCTTACAGATCTCAAGTAGCAAAATTATGATGATGAGAAACGGCTTAAAACGGAGCACGAGTTGGGAAGCGCGTCATCTGTTATATTTGCACCGACTTGAATCATGCATTTCGACGAAAGACAACGGACGTACTTCCCGTACCTTCCCCACGACTGTTTTATCCGACTTTCCCGAGACTTCCGGCCGACACGAGGAAATTGTACCGCGAGGCGAATACTCAAGAACGTCTCTTCGTCACGACTAAAGTTTCCCCGCGAGCGCACGCTGAGACAGAGCTCACCGTTAAGCTCGTAACAATAGCTATTAAGTAGTTTGTTTGCATTGAGGAATTCGCTTCGAGCGCTTCATTCCCATCCCACTTGACAAGCCCTTAAGGACTTTCGAGACGATTTTCATAACAGGGCGATAGCTCCGTTCCTTTACATTGCGTTTCTATGTAATGATATTCTAATTTCTCACTCGAGACGATTACCGTAACGCAGCTTTATCCGACAAAGAGAAACTTTTACACGATTCTGAATGAGTCACCACCTCGGTGAATCATAATTTTTGAAAAGTTGCTATATCCTTTTCTTCACATGATCATTATCGATGTACATACAAACATAATAATATTCAATGCATCTCAAGCGCAATCCATTTGCCTCGCAGCAATCAGCCGAAGGCTGAATCACTGAAGGGTGCCAATCGAGGCAACTACTCCGACTGGGAAGAAACTACAGGAAAGAAAAAGCATTCGCTTACCTTCGCAGTACTTCTTGGAGAGGCCGAAGGTCGCCGTGATGCGTTTCCATCCTCGCCAATTGTTGCACAACGATTCAGGCTCGCTGCTGAAGCTGCACAGGGAGTCCTCCTCGAAGCGATCGGAATCATCGAAGGAGAAGCGATCAGTCTCTTCCCATTCGATTAAATGTCCACCAGCGGGTCCGGCGGCCTCGTCCGCGGCGCCGTTAACAATTCCAGGTTCGGCAGCGGCCCTGGCCGCCCCCGTGCTCCTCGAAGCCGCGCCACCGCCGCCGCCGCCGCCGCCACCGGCAGTTCCGGCGCTACCACTACCTCCGGTTCGCCCGCCACCGCCGCCACCGCCGCCACCGCTGCCGGAGGACTGAGCCAGGTTGCCCGCCAGTTTTAATTATCGTGCGAATCAGCACACACGACACTTATGAGCGCGCGTCCCCTGACGATCCCTGTCACCGCCGCACCGGATCACGTCCGCACGATCGCGTAACGGCGTCGTCGTCGTTCTCCTCGTCGTGGTGATGGTGGTGGTGGTGGTCGTCGTCGTTGGCGTTGCTCGGGCAGCGTGCTCCAGGAGATCCGTATCCAAGGAATGGTCCGCGCGCTTCTTGACTCTCTGTCTATCTTTCTCTTGTTCGCACTCGTCTTCTCTTATCGCGATCCTTACCACGATGCCCTCCACGCGTTCTCAACGTGCACGCAGGCAACGTCCTTGCGAGAATCAACTATCGATACTGCGAAAGTAATCGTATTTGTAAAACACTGCTGATAGCGCAGCGAACAATGATGCTTCTTCCGAGACAGAAGACATGCGCGAATTTAAAGAGTAGCAAACATGTTTCTCGCGAGATCAGAGATTTGAGAGACGCTGCTTCGATAATGTTTAATAAAGAGTCGCGAGTTTGTTCGGTTCCCGTCGGTTGCGATGAGGGTTGCGAAATAGGGACTAAAGCGAAAGAGGGTATTTGTAGCACGATTGTTGCGGCTATGCAATTCGATGCAAAACAGCACTCGTCAATCGTCGAAAATAAAATAAAAACTAAGTCACTTAAGGGGGGAGCCTGCTTTAGAACGCTGAAAATAAGGTATATTTTACGAATTGTTTTTGGAGAAACTATACAGCGGATCATTATAAAACTTTGATGCATTTATTAGTACATGTTTAAAGATTAAAAAAATTATTTTTTTATTTTAATATATCGCTTGTAGAGGTCGTCCTGGAGAAATCTTAGTGCAGCCGCGTCGCCGGCGTTGCAAATTGGTGAGCATTCTCCTGCCTCCAAATTTCGTCTAAACTGAAAAATTGAAATATGTTCTCGTTATTTATGAATTCCCATCGTCGATGAACCAAAGAGAGAAGAAAAAAGTTGAAAAGTGCCAAAATGGTGGAGCTTAGAACACAAAAGTACGATTTTTAGGCAAAGTTTTTGAACTTTTTCATGCAAAAATAATTGTTTAACTTAATGTTTTTATGAATATTAAAGGTTCATCGACGATGGGAATTCATAAATAACGAGAACATATTTCAATTTTTCAATTTAGACAAAATTTGGAGGCAGGAGAATGCTCACCAATTTACAATGCCTCCAGGACGACCTCTACAGGCGATATATTCAAATAAAAAAATAATTTTTTTAATCTTTAAACATGTACTAATAAATGCATCAAAGTTTTATAATGATCCGCTGTATAGTTTCTCCAAAAACAATTCGTAAAATTATACCTTATTTTCAACGTTCTAAAGCAGGCTCCCCCCTTAAGATACAAAAATAACGTGTTATCTATAAATAAAAATAGATAACGACACACACACACAATCTTGTACTCCTTGCAATTTGGATACTCGCAATCGACTTGTTGCGATATCAACAGAGCGATACCAACTCGGTCGAAAGAAACGAAATGCAAGAGATCATCAATGATCACGCGCGCGTTTACCATACGAAATACGCAGAATAACAATACGGAAATCAACAAGTTTTTCGCGTAACGTGAAACCTTCGGCGCTCGATCACACCAGTCGTGATCATGAGTGCGCGAGTGCGCGCGTCACACGCGTTTCGCGGCCCGAGCAAAAGTTAAACAGGAACAGCTGATTCGCGTCAACTCGCAGATTCGTATTGATTTTTCAGCGCGACGTGAACCCCCACGTTTCGCGCGGACTTTCGTCGCGAGGAACGAACGGCGAGGACGAGCGAGAGATCCCGAACGCGCCGATGGTACGCATGTACGTCGGCCGACGCGTACGGACGCGTCAAGTTACGGGATGTTGGACTAGGTTAAGATGACCAGCGCATGACGGCCAGCCGCGGACGAGAAAGACGCGAGAACGAGAGCGCGATGCGCACGTATCGATGACGCGACGGAGCGCAAGGACCTTGGCAGGTCGACAGACCCGCATCAAGAACGTGCGACGACCCCGACCCCGTGCGCACCGAGGGAACACCGCCCCTCCCGCACTCCCCTCTTTCTTACGCCCGCAATCCCGCGAGGATCGCGGCTTCCCGCACGAGTGGCGATACGCTTGTGTAGGAACGCGTGGCTGCATACATGCGTGCGTACGCGCGCGCGATGTGTCCGCCTCGTACACACGCACACGTCGCGTACGCGAGTGCGCTCGCGCGTACCGCAGCTTTCTCCCTCCCTCTCGCTCGCTCTCTCCCTCGTTCGCTCTTTTTGCAACCCTTTTCTCGCTTACCTCCACCCCCCGTGTAAATGTGTCCGTCACACACAGAGAAGCGGTGCACCACCTCACACCCCGCCAGCCAGCGTCCCGACTACGAGCACCAACATTGACCGAATCGCGCGTAGCCAGCGTAATGGAGCGGGCGACGGCGCGCTCGACGCGAGGTAAAACAGCTGAGCCATCAAGTGCCCCGTCGACGGTTCGGCGTTCCGTGTCACGTACGAGACATCGTCGCGAGCACTGTTGCGTCCGCCGACCCGCGTGCCGTTGGCCCGCTCGCGCCCGCCGCGGACGCGCTCGCGCGCGCGCTTACGAAGCGTCACGTTAAGATCGCCGTCGAGGTATCCGCGCGCTTTAAACCCAACAGGCGCCAGCCAGCCCGAAAACCGCAGGCTAGCCTACCCCATCAGCGACAACAACAAATATGGCGAGCGAACGAGCGAACTACCTACCGCGCGCCCGCAGCTGCAACTGTCAACTGGACGACAGATGGCGCTATGCGCCACCTTCCCCTCCAGCACCCCCGGAATCGCTCCGCGCTCGGTCGTCCTCGGTCGTCTTCGTTTCCCGATCGGTGCTGCGAGAGTTATTGCATTGAATGCATTGAATCTTCAATTACGGAAAAATGTACGAGTGAAGGTGTATCTGACGTTGCCGTTACAACGGGTTACCTCCAAGCGAAAACTTTATTCAACTCGTCTCTGAGGCGTACTAATTTTATAGAAAAGCTTTTCATTGTACGCCAAAGAATTGTATCGTGTCGAAATAAAATCACCTCCGACGCGACATTGAATTATACTACTGCTTCGCTTCTCGATCGCGGACAGCGGAGGCTCGTAGCGGACTTTTCGGGGACTAACAAATGGAGCAGGGAACGGAGCGCCTGCATTATGGCAACCCGTCTGGTCGAACATTAGCGCCTGCACCATTCTGCAGGCGCACGATACGACCAATCGGAATTCTCATCTAAAGTCTCCGATTGGTTACCGCGGAAAGTGATTTTTCACATATCAACTGTATTTTATTCTCTGTCTAGTTACTACTAATTCACGTTCTAGGCATCTATCACGTAACTTTTCCCCTAGGATGAAAAATGAAAATTTCGCGTGAACTTTTACGTTATGATTTGCTACTGGGCATCTATCACGTAACAAACGAAAGTAAGTGCACACGAAATTTTAATTCTTCATTTTCCATCCTAGGGGAAAAGTTACGTGATGCCCTGAGATGAAGAAATTTTCATTTTTCATTTTCATCCTAGGGGAAAAGTTACGTGATAGATGCCCTAGTTTCCCTACTAGTAACATTGTGCACATTGCGCGCCAAACTTTATCAGTCGAATGCAGTCGAGTGATTCATTTGATGTAATGCGCGATAGTTTTACGATAGCTCGAGTGTTGAGTATTTATCAAGTGTCATTTCATAAAAGTATAAAAAATGTCAGGCCCTTCCGACGTAGCGAAAGATCCGGAGGATACTATTAAAATTTTAGTAGCCACGGACATCCATCTCGGTTACAATTACAGTAAAAAAAGAGGTTCGATTTTCAAAGCAGTACTCTTTTCAATATCAATGACATCATCATAAAGGATAAACCAGAAGCATGATAAAACACAACATTGCGTTTATGAAGAGGTAAAATTAATATTATGCCATCTTTTTCCTTGAAAAGGTGGACACACCGATGACAGTTTCATAACATTTGAGGAAATATTAAAGTATGGAGAGGACAACGAAGTCGATCTTGTTTTGTTAGCTGGAGACTTGTTTCACGATACTAAACCATCGCAAGTTACGTTACTTAAGTGCATAGAACTGCTGCGAAAATATTGCTTGGGTACCAGGTCGGTTACATTCGAATTCCTGATAAATTAGAACTAACAATAAACTATAAATATCATGTAATACTTTATCACTTGTTATCACATAGAGAGTGCAAATTGGAATTCCTAACTGATCCGGAACTGGTATTTCGACACTGTGAGCAAAAGCATGTGAATTACGAAGATCCCAATTTAAATATCTCAATGCCGGTATTTACCATTCATGGGAATCACGATGACCCAAGTTTGTAGCTTGTTTAATTTCAAATCAAATTACATCGTGCATTTAATAAGTGTGGTGTCATTTTTACAACCTGATGTTTTGTGACTTGATATAGATATGGGAACTGTTGGTTCGATAGATGTACTGTCGGCTACTGGGCTCGTAAATTACTTTGGAAAGTGGACAGATCTCTCTCGCATAGTTATACCACCCGTAATCTTGAAAAAACATAATACAAGTGTCGCTCTTTACGGCTTGAGTTATATCAACGATCAGAGATTATCCAGATTGTACAGGAGCGAGAAGGTACGTCTCTTTCTCAAGCGTCTGTCTGATTATGAGAATTAACATTATGTCTTACAAAAATAGGTGGAACTGTTACGTCCAACAACAAACATGGATGCTTTCAACATATTTGTCCTACATCAGAATCGCGTCAAGCATGCCCAGTATGCTCATATACCAGAAGGTAAACTCCATAAATTCCTCAATTTAGTTATCTGGGGTCATGAACATGAATGTCGTCCTGCTGCTGAGCATAATATGGAAGGTGGATACTGGATTTTCCAACCAGGTAAAGTATCTTCCCGCCTTTTGGCTCTATATGCAGAATATTGATGCTACGTTAAAGTTTACCTTGAAAGTTTTTATCAAAACTGTTACGAGGTAATCCAATTTTAGGAAGCTCCATTGTTACTTCTTTGTGTGAGGCTGAATCAAAACCTAAACATGTCGGCCTCTTAAAGATAAATAAAAATGATTTCAAAATAAAAAACCTGAAATTGAAGAGCGTCCGACCATACATCTTTGAGAATATGATTCTTCGTGATCACGACATCAAGATGGGGGATTGTGTTTCATTGGCAGATTCTGTGAGTCAATACGTGGATCAGTATATCGAGAATGAGATCATGCCAAAAGTTGTCAATCAGCTTACAGGTACACGGTTTGCATCTTAATTTTTATAATATTTCTTTATCATAATTTTATTGTCTATTATAAAAAAATATTTTAGGATATCCTAATCAACCAACCCAACCATTAATCCGATTGAGAATATTTTATGAAGATGACAATGAACAATTTGATACATTAAGGTGCGAAGAGATTGATTTTCTTGTGTTATTTGTATCATTTCTTGCATATCCGCAATTGTCCAATATATGTTAAAAACGTGTGCTTTTAGCTTAGCACAAAAATATTGTGATGAAGTGGCTAATCCGATGGAGATGATTCTGTTCCGTAAAATTTCGGAAAGAACAAAACGTGTGCTCAACGAAGGAGTTGATGATGTGGATGACATCGCAGAATTATTCCAAGGAGAGGTAAAGAAATTATTTTCGTCGCGAATATTGAGCGAATATTGAGATTTTGTTTCACATCTTAATGTAATCTACCTTTTTAGTTGGACCATGATTGGATTAGTACAGTGCCAGGGGGAATCAAGAAATATTTCGATAAGGAAGAAAACAAGGACAAGTTAACAGTATTAACCGTAGCAGCGTTAAACGAAGCGTTAAATCGATATGTCGATCTGGGCGATACGGATGCTTTTAGAATCGCCGTAAAGTAATGAAAAAAACTTCCAATTTATTCTTTAAATCAACATTCTACATATGCAAATGTTTAAGTCCTACATTTTTATTTGCCAGGAACGAAATGAAGAAGAACATCGAGTATATAAGTGCACAAAATACTGATACATTGGAAGATATCCGTACAGAAATAAAAAAATTCCGTGATTCAAGGCTTCAAGAGGAACAAGAGGAAGGACAAGAGCAAAATGACGTAATAACGTTTGGATAGAAGATATTTGTCATGTATGACACATTACGCTTTCACTCACCAAGACAATTTTTTCAGGTTGCAAGACCATCAAACAATGCATTTCAAACGAGTCCGAGAAGAGTTGAACAGTCTCGTCCTACTGATTTAACGAATGACAGCAGTGATAGCAGCGAAGATTTAAATTCATCAACGTCATCGACCAGAGGAAGGGGAAGAGGTAGGGCTAGAGGTAGAGGTAGAGCCAGAGGTTCTGGAGATGCCAGAGGAGCCAAAAGAGGACGTGGTAGAGCAAAATCTGATGATCGGAATGTTTCCATTGTAAGATTGCTAGTAAGTAGTATAAACACGTATTGGCATTACATGTTATATCTGATCTATATATATATATATATATACATATATATGTAACAAATTAATTACATCTTTCAGCAAAACTCCAGAAGTGCTCGAGCAAAACGGGTAAATGAAGATTACATTGTTCTTTCAGATTCCGATTAATTATTAAGTACAGATACTTATACTATTTAAACATAATGTATATGTTTAAACATAATATACATATATGTATTCAAATAAATATTATTTTACATACAAAAGTTTAATAAACGTTGTATTAAATATTTTGTACGTGTTTGTGTCTTATCAAAGAATTAAATATAGTAAAGCGGAAATAGATTTGTTCCTTTTCGCTGCACTAATTTAGAAGTGCAGCAAAAAAATTTAATATATTCTCAATAATTGTTTGCTTGTGGTTAAAAATCGGACGCCGGTGCACTTGACTATAATTTTATGACACAGCTAGGGAAAAATTCCAATGCGTTTGCAATGCAATTCATGACTAGCCAATCAGTTACTTGCTTTTCCAAAAATACGCACAAGTTGTATTGGCTGTCACGTCGTATCTTCCATCACCATTGAGTAACTTTTAGGCAAGGAACATTAGGCTTCACGAGATTGAAGGAGTGGTACTACTGTTTGTAAATGGTGGACTCGCTCTTTCGTGTTTCCTGTGCAAATCGTGCCGGAACGGGGAGGTCGTGATAGTTACGATTTGCAGGTATTTTTAGCAATTAATCCGGTTCATCAAGCGAAAATATTGAGTTTAATTTATTAAACAAGTACGTAGAAATGAATGGCGATTACAAAATTATATTGCATCAAGCATGATGTTCGGATGCAGCTGGATGAATTTCCATGCTAGTGATGTACTTCTGCCGTGCGCGTCGCGGCTTAACCTCGCAGCCTCTCCAAACTGTTTATATCGCGTGATATTCTACTCTAACACGGTTACAATAAAATTCGCGTTATCTGTCTAGATATGCCGCCAAAACGTGGTAAAGTTCAAAAGGAGGAGGTCCAAGTGTCCCTTGGACCGCAACTTCGTGAAGGAGAGGTGGTTTTTGGTGTGGCTCACATTTTCGCCAGCTTCAACGACACATTCGTGCACGTTACCGATTTATCGGGCAGGTGTGTATTGTGACCGGATCACGAAACCATGAGTACAATAATGTTCAATAATTTCTTGGAACTTAAAACTACGTACCATTGATTTGTACAGAGAAACAATTGCCAGAGTCACTGGTGGGATGAAAGTAAAGGCCGATCGTGACGAAGCTTCTCCCTACGCAGCTATGCTTGCTGCTCAGGTATGGCGTTAATATTGTTCCATTTAGATTATCTCAAGAAATTGGTATACTTTGTTGTTTCGTGTTTGTCCACATCCAGGCAGCACCTAGATGATGATCTAGTTAATCTAAGGAGCGTTCATGTTTGTGGAAAAGCAAATTCTTTTTGGTAATTGAGAATATGCGCTTAATCGCGTATTCTCACTCTAACAAAAAGAAGACAAACTTGGATGTAGAAAATATTTTAGGCCTTTTGTGATGTGCATCAATAGCAGATCTTACTGTTCAAAGATTAAAATATTAAGGGACTAAAATTCTGGTATATTAAAACAATATCGAAGGCATAACAGTTTCCAAAATACCTAAACTTACATATCTTGCGCATGGTACCTTAAAAGTGAATAAAATATTAAAATGTGTTTACAGGACGTTGCAGAAAAGTGTAAATCTCTAGGCATCACAGCACTGCACATCAAATTGAGAGCTACCGGAGGTAATAAGACAAAGACCCCTGGCCCGGGTGCGCAATCCGCCTTGCGAGCTTTAGCCCGCTCAAGCATGAAAATCGGTCGCATCGAGGATGTTACTCCGATCCCGTCTGATTCTACTCGCAGAAAGGGAGGTCGCCGTGGACGCAGGCTATAAACTAATAATGCGCTGTATGGTTTATTATCTTTCAATAAATATTTAGACAGATATTGCATACGTTGTTTGTTGTATTAATTGTTTTAATTCCTGTGTAAGCGATAGGTTTTCGTAAAACCTCTCGGACAAACTTGATTGCTTCAAATACTGATTAATCTCTGCTAGTAAAGATATAAGCATTCATATGACAAAAATATTACGATCATCGTTCTTATATTACTGTTACACTATTGTTAACGACACTGTGCAGTACTCATATTTTAATGCAGTTTAGTGGAAAGAAATCATGTTTCACCAACTAACTGGCCAAGAGTGAGATATAACTGGAGTTTTACATCCGCTTTTTGCGGCAACTTGTGCTCGAGTGCTGGAATGGTATTCACGTATCCATGTTGCATGACGAATCCAATCACAATTGGATTTTCCTGATTCTCGATAGTCTCGCGCGGAGTTACGTGTAAACGTATCACGGCCTTGTTCCCTTTCCGCCATACGACGAGCCTTAAAAGAAGGATTGAGTAAATGAAAGAATTATTTCTTTTCCAATAATTTGAAAAATATTGATTTCTCGATACGTTTATTAAGAAAAATTGGCTCGAAGAATCTATCATGAAAAAAATTTATGTTTCACGTACTTTGGATCATCCTGGAAATTGTGATTATCGCTTGTATCATCGTATTCGGCAGCGTCGTCCCTCTGCGGGAGAATGAACGAGCTGTGAGGCAGAAGTATATCTGCGTTCGGTGTTACTTTGATCGATTTCGGATCTTCTATCACGGGTGCCTGCCTTACCGTAGATGCCAGACTTGATTCACTGCTCTGTAATTAATTATGATGAATTTATTTTGAAATGTTAATGTCATCGCACCATCTCAATTTGATAATTACTTCCTGCGTATCTTCTTGTATAACATTTTCCTTTTCCTCAAGGAACGAAATGGATAACGGGGTGTCTAACGGCAGTATCGTTATCTGTGTCTGATGTTGCGTTGGATTGCAGAATTTCAACAGCAATTCACTGGATATTCCCGGCCGAAGCGGTTCGCAAGTTACGATCTTCACCTCCGGGATATGATAACTGAAACGTATTATTTCGATTGTACACAAGCGTACGATGTAAATTAAGATTGTTAAATGACTAAACTGAACGGTTGATCGAAATGCAGTGCTTACAATGCCGCCAGCAAGATTTTGAATTTTGTCGATTGGGGGCAAAGATCGGACTTGCTGACGTTATGCTCGCATACTCGGCAACGTTGCGACCGTTTAACCAGAAACTGTCTGTGCTGCGGACGCAAGTCGTTTATCTTCTCGACTTGCGCCTCTGGATATTGCAGCCGTTGCTCCAACGTTGTAACTGTTCCACAAAATTCAATTAAATATATATTGAAGATTGAAATTTACATTTATGCCGCGATTGCACAGCGAGTCGCGGGAGCCTTGCCTTTAGTTATGTCTACTGGTTCTGTAAATATGTCGCTCGGTAATTCTTCCACTTCTTCGCTCGCCGTGGACGGTACTGGATGAGCGGCCGAGTGAGATTGCACCGGTGGTTTTATTGGACGCCCGATACGCTTGCGGACCAGCGCGGATGTGAAGCTGTACACCGACTGCTATTGGCAAGCAGTGATAGTTAAATAGACGCCTATAAACTGATACGCAAACGGACTTTGTTGAACTCACGGCTGGCATGTAAGAACGTTTCGGTTGATATTTCTTCCTCTCGCATTGCTGTTTCTCTATAGACGCCAATACCTTGTGATAATCAATCAGAGTATTGATGCGTATTGTGTGCGGATTCTCCAGCTCGGGCCAGCCTCCGGTTGCTAAGTAAGAATGGAAAACGTACTCTTACGCGGTTCTTTAAACAATTTATTACAGATATTATGGATCTTCATAAATCATGCAATATTATTTGACATTTCTTCCTACCTGCAGTTTGATCCGGTATTCCTGCGTCACGAGAACTCCATCGACACAGAGAACAGAATAAATAGTATATTTTTTTGGGAGTAGACTTGACATCCTTGTTCTCTTCGCCCTCCGTCGCTGTTGCCGTTCCTGGCACTTTCGGGGATGCCAGTCCTGCTCTCGTAGACAGCGTTTGGAAACAGCAAGGACAGTCGAAGCAGTTGGAACATCTATCAATCATATATGTTATTCTTGTTGTTTTTATTATTATGTTACATCTCTGACATGTGAAATTTCAATTGTACGAACGTACTTGTTCTTTTTAAGACGCACTTCCGATGAAGGTAAATTTTCCATGCAATTGGGGCAATAATGCGAGTCCACCTGTGCATTGGACAAACTTTATTTTTACGGAGAACACCATAACGTTGTACGCAGCGGAATACATTTGCGTAATAGATTTAATTATTAATTATGTAAACAAGTGTCTATACACATTTCCTTGTACAAATTCTGAGGATCGTACCTCCTGGCAGACGCAGTAGCCGCACCGTATCATCAAGCAGTGTCGGCAAAAGTATATCTTCGATATAGGTTTCAAGGAACCGCAGTTGCACACGTAGCGTACGTACTCTGGTTGATTCAAGTACGTCATACTGACAAAATGTTGAAAGCAGTTTGTAAGAGATAATGAAACTGTCACCGAATCCTTTACAAAGGTAAAAGTGTAATCATTATTTTACATGGTCCTCGGAGTGACGTTTCTAGTGCAGTCTGCTGACATCAGCCATCAGCAGTAACAAGTGCTGCCAACATACTAAGTAAAATTTAGTCCTTTCTCTAGCTGCATTTTTAGTTCTACGAAGTAACGTTCGATGTCGCAATACGCGCGCACTTCGATCGATTATTATTTCACAATTATACGTACAAAATGCAAAGATTAAAATCATATTTGCATCATTTACATCATATACATTTGCAGTATATACATTTAAACTTATAAGTATGTACATGTAAGCGATTGTATTTATGTATACTTGAAATGCGTATGACATTGCTGCAAATTATAAAATTCAAGTAGGCTGTACATATTACCAAAACTCTTGAAAATAGTTTTTTACGCATCGCTGATATTTACAATAACGCATTTACAATGACGCTGCACTCACTGCGCTGCAGTATGTACAGATTTTGCATGCGACGACAATATATCATTCAGTACAGCTTGTTCGGGGAACATAACTCTCAGATTTAACAGCCTTACTAAACCGTTTTGATAGCCAACTGCGAGCCACAAATAACTCCATGCATTTGGATTCCAAGCCACCTAAAGAAATGCATTTGTTTTATTGAATCGCCTTTTCTAGTTACATCCACTTTTATACAACAGGAAACAAGAAAGATTTCTTCTAATTTTTATAAAATATAATTACGTTAATAAACGTTTCACACTTTCATTTACTTTGTCGAGTAATGATATAAATAAAAATTATTATTGACGCACCTTGTTCGCAGAAGTAAATGGATATTGTTCAATATGGGTCCTCTTTAATTTCTCAAGCAACACGGTGCTTTGTCGTTTTCCCTCTTTCGTGAAAGTTTCTCTCGGTTTCTATGGGTAGAAAATTATTTGTCATTAAAATTGAAATTGTATATTCAGAAATATTGCACAATTGATTGCTCACCGTCAAATCATCGTAAAAAATCATGCCAAAGCGATCTTTGCACTCGTCATATTTCTCTGGCATATAATTGTAATCCTTAGAACCCTCTTCAGTTTTATCCTCACTGTTTTTACTAGAATTGTTGTGCTGCTCTCTTGAAAAATCTACTGTCTCAATGAAAGAATTCAACTGCAATAAAATTGTAAAATAAAAAGTTTATCATTAAATAAATCATGCATACAGTGAAATTCTAAATCTACTTTTCCTCATACCAATTTTTTCTTAGACAGTATTTTGTCTAGATATAACATTTCATGCGGAAAAATAGTTATTACTTCTCCAGTCAATGTACCATGTGTGATACCGTTACTATGGTCGGAAGCGGCGATAGCCTGCAAAATTATTCAGAAGTCTTTCAAATTAATTATTTATTATCTAAAAGCGAAAGAATCTAATAGCGAAAGAATAAAATCACTTACGTAAGTAGGTGAACTGGTAGGTAAAAGTGGGCAATATTTGTATCCCATTTCCCTCAATGTTATTAAACAAGAATTCGTATGTTTGTATCTAAAAATATAACGTGAGCGCTTTGAAATTATATGAAATTATCATTGGAAATCATAGTTGGCTACTGTTTATTATTTACCCAAGTGCATCGTCGAAACTAAGGACCGCGCACGGCCAGTGCGTCATCCATACTCCGTCCGTTATTATGCCTTTCTTCGTACAATTTTGCGGTGCGCTTGTATCTTCTAAATCCCAAAATTTGTACGTTCTATCCGTGCTGGCGCTAGCTAGATATCGGCTTCCATGATACGGAACTATGGCCACCACTGAAAACGAGAATGGAGTGATACAGTATATTTGTTACTTTCTTCATTAGATGAATAAGATAAACTCACTTACTGGTAACTGGATTGTGATGAGCAAAGAAATGTTTAAATGCGTTCAAATATTTCGTATTCTCCTGTACGTTAAGCACAAAAGGCGAGGTAGACGTGAGATTCCACAGTGCGATGTAGCCATTTGTGAAACCTGCCGCGATGATACTAAAAAGATATTAACGCATTCACGTTACCTTCATGCACTATAATACATGCAAATCTCAGGAAAAAAAAAATAGGAAACTGTATTACTTATGTCCGCGCTCTTTCGTCCATGACAGCTTAGTAGCCTGCCAGTTCTGCTCATTATTCTTATACATAGCAAAATTTACAACTAATGTTATTACCGGGTCGGTCTTGTAAATAGGCCACCTAGATAGATATAAATTGCGTATAAATATCATGAACAATCACGCGGACAGCGAAATAGCAGAAAGCGAAATCATAATACGACTCACGAATTGTATTCTGTTTTTTCAAATTTAAGTTCGTCCGCAAACGGTAATGAATAAATATTTACGCATCCGTCCGAGCACGCGGCCGCGAGCAGTCCCATTCGCCTAGGCTGATTTTGTTCAGCCTTATACTTGCACAGATCGATATGTTCGTAGCATCCAGATGGACACCACTCCAAACACCAAACTGTACCGTTATTGTGCGCAATTGCATAGGCTAAAGTGGGTGTTCTGTTCACGCTATCACTCCTAAAACAGATACACCAATGTCATTTAATAATAATATCGCGAATTAATATATCGGTAATCGATATGTGAATTCATAATTAATTTATTACATGCGTGTTCACTCACCCATGATCTAAACTTCCAACATCCCATACTTGTATAATGTTTCGCCCAGTATATCCCTTTCCTATAGTGTATTCGCTTTCCATGGTTGGATGTGTACTGACGGCGACATACTGTATCGGATTTTTCGTATACATCGGTGATGGAATGGGCGACCACGCCAATGCCCACACAGGACCACCGACAAAAAACGTTGGCACGGCTGCAACAATATTGTAATCTGATTGACAAGCATCGTGGAAATGTCTAGCAAAGCTTTCCCATGAGCATACCTTCATGAACATCAGCCTCAAATCTGGCAAATTGTTTCCAGTCAGCAAACTGTCCACCAGTGTCAGAATGTTCTGTATTTTTCGATAAACCGACGTTTACACGTTTGACGCTCATTGAAATTGTTAATTCTGGTATATATTTCGCAGCATCGTCATTTTTCAGTAACGTAAAAGGATTTGGCACGTAGTCTTTGAATGATGCTAGTTCATAATTTTTCTGCTCGCTATTGCAAAGATTATAAATAAATTTAAATTTGAAGCGCGCGCGCGCGCGCACACACACACACACACACACATTGAACATAATTATGCAAATACTTACAATGCCAGAGACCAGTGTAAAGCTGGCATATAAATCCTACTTGGTTTTTGTACTGGTTGTTTATGCAAGAAAGCCATTTTATCACATATATCTAAAATTTCGAAAATTGCATATATTATTTAAAAAAGATTTTAACTAATAATATCCTTTTCATTAACTTGATAACAAATTGAATGTACTAATACCAATTATATACAAATTAAAAAAAAATCTATCTAATCCCTGTACTAAAGTAATATAAAATTACCTCAATGCAATATTTATATTATATAAAATATTTATCCAACTTACTTGGATAGGAGCTCATCCGTGCCATTTTTCGCAAACGGTTCTTCTGTTTGCGAAAACTGCTAGATTCGATTAAACTTTCATCCGATGAACTCGTGCTTTCCTCATCCATCTCAAAATCGGACTGATATCCTGAATGTTCGTTAAGCTCCAAGTTCTCATTGCAATGAACTTCTTTTACGTGAGCCATAATTTTGTCTTTAGAATCCGCAAAAAATTTGCACATTTTACACACAAAGCTCTAGAAGAAGACATCTTTTATTCATACATCAGGTCACTTTTTCAAATGCAGCAATAATTATCAGATACATCACCTCTTGCGGAGTGAATTTACATTGATAAAAATGTTCACAGATAGTTTCGAAAGAGGAACACGTATAAGTACATCCTATTTGTCTACAAGACATAACGCCTTTCGAAGCTAATTCCTTCTTCCATATTCTTTTCCAAACAACTGGTATCTTCTTCTCACCATTTGGCATTTGTATCACATCTTCCTAAACATACATTTTCTTGGTATCAAAACATGTGACCCTTTTTTTTAACACCCTGTATATGTTCGTATTGTACAAAAAGAATGTTCTATTTCTATTATAATATAAGTAATTTTACGTATAAGTTTGTAATTAATATCAAAGGTAAAATTTTAACATACGAGTGACGAAAAATCAAGCTTAATTTTCTTTGCCACGAGTTGTCTCTTCTCATTTTTGTCTCTCAGAGATTGGCTAAATTCCAATATCTTTGGTACTGCTCTATAGTTAAAAAGGAATGTTATGTTTTGTTTATCCATTGTTAACTTTAACTGTAATTTAAAGTTTTCCTTTAACATTTTTACTTACTTCTCTGCTGCTTTTCGCCGAGGTTTTCCTGTTTGTGCAGAAACAATCATTGTTTCTTTTTCTTTCTTTTCTAACTCTTTTTCTAACTCTTTACTTTTTTCCACTTGTCTGTGATAACGTTCATGCATTTCCATAGAAGAAGGCTTCATGACAGCTTGGCAAATGGGACATGTCATCATTAACGCTGCTATTTCCTATGTCAAAAATAGAAAGCAAAATATGTCAGTAAAAAAGTTTACATATTATGCATTATACTTCTCCTTTTTACACTTACTTCTCCTGACTTTCCACAAAACTGCATATGTGATATAAAACCATTAACACTCCGTTTTGTAGCTTCACATTGTTCGCAAACTAGAGGCTTCTTTTTCTTCTTAAGAGCATACGTTAATATATTTTTTAATAACTTTATGTCGTTTTCCAGGTCCTATAAAATTGGGATTTTTATACAAAAGCTCAAAATGTTTGTTAATACAAAGATTATTAAAGATTCTATTACCAATGGTTCTTCATTTTCTTGCCAAGCCATGTTGTTATGTTTAAACAAGTTATGCGGAGCCCATTGCTTTTTTGACACTTGTTGATTACATTTTGCGCACGTTACTAATTGTACCTGGTAGGTAAAAATTTGAATTGAACCGTATTTATTACAACTGACAGTTTAAATAAAGTAGTACGACTTACATCTTTTTCAGGATGCGAAACATTTAAATCCGTCCCAGCATTTTCAATATTTGAATCTTTTACATTTACTTTATTATTTTTTGAAGGTGATTGAGAAACACTTGTTCCCCTCGATCTAGGAATGTAATCTGTATCTAAAGAATCTTCACTCTTTCCCCTACCACGACCACGGCCTCGACCTCGACCGCGACCGCGACCACGACCACGACCTCGACCTCGACCGCGACCACGTCCTCGACCACCAGCACTATCAATTTCACTTTCAACACCATCTTGTTTCCTCTCAATTTTACACGCTATTTGTTTATACATGTACGCTGCCATATTGAACTGCACGCTGCACATGCTGCACATAGCTCGAGACCACGTTTGCACACGGAACTATTGCACACGTTGTATTGCACACTGTTCCATTGGACACAGTACGATTGTACACCGCACGATTGGCCACCGCACGATTGCGCACGCACATTGCACGATTGGACACCGCACGATCGGACACCTCACAGATAAACTTCCGAAAAACTTCCGATATTCCGATATTTCGATATTTTTGTATGGAATCGTTTGTATTTTAAGATTCGTATACACTTGACCGGAATTGAACGTAATTTTAAGGAACTGCTATATGCAATCGTTTGTATTTTGTTTGAAGAGTAATGAAGTGTGATTAAAAAGGTTTGTGAGTCCCTCAATTAATTGTAATTAATTAATTATTTTTGCTTAATGTATTTAGCCGGAACAGATTAGCCGGAATAACTTCAAACGATATTTTTGTATGGAATCGTTCGTATTTTGTTTGTAGAGTAATGAAGTGCGATTAAAAAGGTTTGTGAGTCCCTCAGTTAATTGCAATTAAATGTTTATTACTCGGTAGAGTTAGCCGGAATATAGATTTTAGTTCCTCATGTTAAAAGAAAAAGGCGCCACTGTTCCCTGAAATTCTATTGACAGTTTCCCTTCTATGATGTTGAATGATTTAAGCCATTATATACTTACACATGTATACTAAAAAAAGCATAAATATATATAAATTAAACACTTCTTTCCCGTGTACATCAAAGCCCTGTAAGATGTTAAGTAAGATATTTAACGATAATAAACGCCATGATGCTTGCATTATTTCTTTGTTTTATTCTTATCATAGTTATATATTGGGTTGGCCAAAAGTAATTGCGTTTTTTCCCAATAGATGGACATACATGTCTTGAAATCTAACTAACTTCATTCTAAACCGCAAATTCATTATGTAGGTTAACAACTCACAGTTCAAGCTTGTTTTAGAAAAAGAAAGTACACGATTTCGTTAACAATTGTTTGTTTGCCGTCGATTTCAAAATGGAAAATCAAAAAGAACATTTTCGTCATATTTTGTTTTATTACTTCCGAAAAGGGAAAAACGTTGTGCAAGCTCATAAAAAGTTACGTGATGTATATGGCGAAGATGCTTTAAAACTGCGGCAGTGTCAAAATTGGTTTACTAAATTTCGATCTGGAGATTTTAATGTGAAAGATGCACCACGCTCAGGAAGTCCAATCGAAATTGATGATGACAAAATAAAGGCACTGATCGATTCCAATCGGCGTTTAACGACACGAGAGATTGCTGAGGATCTTAACCTATCGAAATCGAGTGTTGAAAACCATTTAAAACGACTTGGATACATTAGTAAGCTCGATATTTGGGTACCACATGAGCTCAAAGAAATTCATCTCACTAAGCGTATTGACATCTGCGCTTCTCTTTTGAAACGTGAGGAAAATGATCCATTTTTGAAACGTATGATAACAGGCAACGAAAAATGGATCGTCTACAACAACGTCAAACGAAAAAGATCGTGGAGCAAGCGTGATGAACCTGCTCAAAGCACTTCAAAAGCAGATATGCACCAAAGAAAGATTATGCTGTCAGTCTGGTGGGACTTTAAAGGTATTGTGTATTTTGAGCTGCTTGCAAGGAATCAAACCATTAATTCAGACGTATACTGTCGTCAACTGGATAAATTAAATGATGCCATCAAACAGAAACGTCCAGAATTGGTGAATCGCAAAGGTGTTGTGTTTCACCATGATAACGCTAGACCACGTACAAGTTTGGTCACTCGTCAAAAATTGTTGCAGCTTGGATGGGATGTGTTACCACATCCACCATATTCGCCAGACCTGGCACCATCAGATTACCATTTGTTTCGTTCTTTGCAAAACGCCTTGAATGGTAAAACCTTTACTACTGATGAGGATATCAAATCGTTCTTGGAATTGTTTTTTGCTGAAAAAGATAAGAACTTTTTTGAGCGCGGAATCATGAAGTTGCCTGAAAAATGGCAAAAGATAATCAAACAAAATGGACAATATATTGTTTAATAAAGTTTTTGTTTCCCATGAAAAATTCGCCTTTTATTTATATAAAAAAAAACGCAATTACTTTTTGGCCAACCCAATATATAGTTATATTATTATATATAATACTATTTATTAATTCTGCGTTTATGTATGTATATATATATTCCTACATCGTATTCGTCCCACGTTTTAATAAAGAGCAATACAGCATTGTATTATGTAAACTTAAAGCTATCGACAACAGAGCCTAAATTTTAATTACCATTTATAAATATTTTAATTGTTTCTAGATCTAGATAATAAAATAAACTCGGTTAGAGAAATAAAAAAAACAATGTATTTTACACATTACAGATTTGAACAATTTGCATGTTTAATGTTAAACTAACAAATTTATATCATTATTGGAATTTGTTCTTTAATAATCTCGCACGCACGCACACGTATACGTGAAATGCTGTTAAAATGATCGAATGTTTTGTTGTCCGTCTTTTTTATATATATATTTATATTACAAATAGCTGTATACATATTTTTAATTAATAATTTGGAAAAATGCAAAGAAATATATTTACACTAAAGCCCGTTTTAGACTATGCAATATAGTATAATATATTGCGCTAGATTTGACGCAATTTCTTGAGCAAATTTTTGCTGCAAGAATTGCTTGCCGTTGATTGCATAGTTTAAAACGGGCTTAAGATATTAAAAACGTATCACTTATTTTCACAATTGAACGTGATGTATGAGAAACGATAAATAACGATAAATAAAGTAACCGCAATGACAATGATACGCGTGTAACAATATTTGAATATTTTGAAATATCTTTCTAAATTATTTTACAATATTCTGGTGAGCAAAAATACATTGAAAAACTCTAACGCAAGAAAAATACGCTTCGGGGATTCGAACGTGGAACATGTGATGTTGCAACTCCACACTTACCTACTCGTACACCGTAAGGTTTCACGTAACACCTTACGAAGATGCTGAATACTTGCTAAACACTTCGTATCACATATTTTTTTTACAAAAAATCAATTATTTTTATAAACAATAAACATTTTACAATCAACAAATCATCTCTCAATAAAAGCATCAACAGATTAAATATCACACACTAGCCACATATAATTTTGCATAATCTTTATTGAAATTAAATTTTTAGCACGTTTCTTCTCACGTTATGATCAATCTATTGTAATTTACGATTGGCGTTATGCACGGATTTGCACGTTGCTTTTTAAGCAGCGTACACACATGCGTATTTCTCTGAATATGTGAAGTATTGATTGGCAACCATGTCATTCTTTTCCACACAGCATGCATTACCGTGCTCTGCAGGCAAACATAAAAACTGAATTGCGGACGGTTATTAGCCAATCAGAGAATCAGATAACTGCATTAATTCTACATGTTGTAATGAAGATTGTAAAAATGGACTTTGAATACTGCCCTCATTAATTTTGCATACTAGGAGACTTGTTTTAAAAAAGTTAAATACATCGAGTACTGTGGTTTTCGACCTACCTTACTACTTTAGTATAGGGAGAGATTAAAAATACTGGATTGGCAAACTGTGTCATGTTACAAGGAGCATGACTGCAAGGTATAATAAGGATATGATCAAGACTTTTTATTCATACTTAAAATTTTTAGTTTTATTTAGAAATTTATACCATACGTCTGAGGAGCTCATTAATTTTGTCTTCTCGGTTTCCAAAATCACCACCTTCAACGTAATGATTGGTCTTCTTACGCCATCCACCGGTTGGCGTGTTCAGCTAGCACACAAAATACGATTTTTTTTTATTTAGATACAAAATTAGATACAATTCTTCTGGCAACAAATTATCTAAGTGTTACTAAAAAGCTACTTCTCATCTGCTTAAAAATTAACAGAAGAATGTTTGAGTTTTTCTTACTTAATGAGTAATGTAGGAATATCACCCATTTAAAAAAGAAAAACTCGTATTACTTTACGACATAGTAGGAGGCTAATAGACATAAAATAATTCTACAACCATGCCTATGTCGTAATATATAAAAAAATATCGATACATCAATATATTGTTTTTAACAGAATGCGAAAGTATATGTACCTTGAACGGCCACAAGAAGTTGCTGGCGTATCTGAATTTCGGGCCAACGGTGAATATCTCATGGATCAAGTCTTCGGTACAAATGATGTTGGATCGACCTAAATATAAATTTTTATAAACAAATTATTCCAATTACAAGAATACATATACGACTAAGAAGAAGAATGAGCCTGGTGTGAATGAATGTGAAATTGATCAAATAACCCAATTACAAGAATTACAGTTAGATTAATTATCACAATTTCGATTAATCTATGACAACTGGAAGGGAGAATGCGTTTATATCCCCAGACTCCCATGGAATCGTCAAAATATTACTTATGATAGACATATTTTAATGGTTTACTAACCAAGCTTCTTTTCAATGATGGAGTTGCTGGTAATCGGAATGCGCTGGTTATTTATCTTGGCGTATCCACGTTTGTAGATCAACTCGCGAACCGACTTCAGGTTAGGATATCCCCACGTGATGTACGGCTCGACGATACGCAGCATATTAATCGTTGCTTTGTGCAACTTGATGAAGACGCCGTTATTTATCTGCTTCAAACGGAACAATTGCAGCACTTTCCGTGCCTTCGGAGCGATTTGATTCACACTGAAAGAATTCGAATTAAATTGTAACATTAGATTTGTTAAAGATCTCCTTTTATATGGAAAAAAAACAAATCTGATTTGCGCTAATGTACTTACCCCCGAATACGAATAACGAAGGCAAGACGCGCTTCACCTGGGATATAATAATTTCCACGATTTTTGGCTTGTCTCATCAGCCTAATCTCATCCCTTTCCTTGTTCTTGTATTCCTTCACATACTTTTCAGCCCTCTTAAAAATCTCCTTCCTCTTCTTATAACGGTCTGCACGTTGCTGTAAGATAAAAAAATAAAACTCTGAGATTTGTCAAAATATTATTTAACATGTATAAAGAAATTATATTTTTTGCTAACGTACAAACATAATATACATTCTGTTATAAAAAAGAAGTAAATGAAAATAATTATAACAAAAAAGCCATGAATACAATGCACATTTACCTTTAATGATATTTGCAAACGTGCCGCTTTAACCGCTTCACGGCGTTTTTTTCTCATCAACACTGTCGCCGGCACTGCCGGCAGCTTTTTAGCCGGGGAGGCAGTTTCAGTTTTCCTGCACAGGAAAAAAACAACCACATTTAGAATTACAACTTATTACATTTCTCCAAGTATACGCATGTTGGGATGCCAAGGCTCGTTTTCAATGAGTTAGGTTAGGTTGAATGTGAATAAAGTTATAAGCTAACTTTTAACTTTTGCGTATAGTTTTACACATGAAATAGGTATTTGTGATGACAATTAGTACAATATTTCATGATAAGCAGAAAACGAATATCTCCATGTGGAATAATCGCGGCATCACGTTATGTAGGAGAAGACGAGGCACCCCCCGACTTTCGAATCAATAATCGCTATTATTTGCTTTTCTTTTCCAAAAATATAAATTCATTAATATACAATCGTTAAAAAACATTGTTAATATGATATTTCTGAATTTTGGAAATTATATTATTGGTTGATGCGACCGGATTTTATGATCCATCAATTCCAACTTACGTGTCGGCCATTTTTCCGCGTGGTAAAGGAATTCTTGGTTATGTCCGACGTCTTTACTGCCTAAAAACTTGGATAATAGTCGGCGAACCGGGCGAACAGTCAATTTTACCCCTCATGCGGTGAAAGTGCGAAGCTATTGAAACAGGGCTACCAACTCGAACATGTACCTGAAATTGGAATAAAACTCGTTCAAGTGCTACGTTATTCCGCGTTACTGGCGCTGGCTTCGACGAACGTAGTTTCTCAAGGAGGCGCTGAGCTGGCACTACCCAGCACTTAATCGAGTATTGTCATCATTTCCTCGAAAGTGAGAATTAAGTGCATTTATTGCGATAATTAACACTGTTATGTGTGTTTTACAAATTCGTTTGAGTCGTGCTACCCAAACGTTTCAACGAAATTGATATATTTTTGGAATTTGCAGTTTGGTAAGTACGCAGCTATCTCTGGAAACTTTTAACCTTTATTCAATTATTCTGGAACTCTTGTGGATGATTGTAATCGATAGGCATCACAACAGTGTTTCTCGTTACTATCGTTGTCGCAGTTTTTTTTTCTTAACGTTTCCTCAAATTGTCAGGATTGATCCTTTAAACTGACGTATTAACATATATAAGCACTGTTTCTGTAAACATACGGTAGACAACTTACAGAGCTGCGGAAAATTACGGTTATGTTCGCGCATTTAATGTAATAATGTAATAATTGCATGTGACTTTTTATTAATATAGCTATTATATATTTGTATTAATATATTAATATTATATAAATTGACGCTTATATATTAAAATATGTATTTATAAATTTGCTATAATGCACATCCGAATTTACATATGTATTTATATATTTGTGTAAAAACCAAAAGGCCAATTTTTTTAAACTCTTTTTTTATAAATATTTCCTTCTTGACACTTGTAGGTGATCTACAGATCTCTCATCATGGTTAACGTTAATGCGAGGGTGTTTTTTGACGTCGAAGTCGGTGGATTACCCATGGGCAGGATAACATTTGAACTTTTCTCCGATACTTGTCCTATAACGTGCGAAAACTTTCGTGCTCTGTGCACGGGAGAAAGGGGACTTGGGAAGATAACAGGCAAACCATTGCATTATATAGGGATTATTTTTCATAGAGTTGTAAAGGATTTTATGATTCAAGGTGGAGATTTTTCAGTGGGTAATGGAACAGGTGGAGAATCGATCTATGGTGGTACATTTGCAGGTAGATATATGAGATTATGAATCTAAATTTCTTACAAAGTCAAGAAACATTGAGGATTGTAACATGCCAGTTTTGAGATGTTTACTTCTCTCTCTATGAATTATTACTTTTTATAGATGAAAATTTTATTTTGAAACATAACAAGCCATTCTTATTATCAATGGCAAATTGTGGAAGAGATACTAACGGTTCGCAGTTTTTCATGTAAGTATCTTAATTAACGTTATTTAAAAATATTTTGCTTACAGTTGTCGATTTCAACTTGTAATAAGTTTAATATATTTTGGCGTTATACCTAACATTATGAAAATTACGACAAATATGTAAGATCTGCTATCTGCTTATATATATATGTGTATATATATATGTGTGTGTATGCGTGTGTGTAGCAAAACTTTACAGGCACCTTTGCAAGATACTACAGCATGGTTATTATACATTTCGTTCACAAAGTAATATAATGTCAAAATTTCTCTTCAGAAATGCTTTCTGATATTTTTCCTCCATTGTAACTACTAGGTATTTCATATGAGACAAGGGTAAAATTAACATAATTTTAATATTTATTCATCGTACGAATAGCAATACAATCATTTGATGAAATTTGAGATTAACATGATTTGTTAATGCCGACATGATAAAAGCCAGCGAATTTCAATTCAACGTGCAGTTTTGTTTTCATGATAGTCATGCGGCAAACTCGTGGAAGATATTGAAAAGCATAGGAATAAGAATAATTCTGGAGGAATGAATAACTTAGCGATGTTTTTGCGTAGTCGTGAGGGAAGGGTCTGCACACCACTACTACAACACAATGACCAATGAAAGCTGGCTCTTTCTGTTCATCTCTCATCCCCTTAATCATATTTTGTTGTTGTAGTACAACACAACCAGCGCCTCACCTCGACAAGTAAGCATGTGTTGATATTTAATGCGAATTTCAAATGTTTTACACCTTTGAATATTCCGTTTCGGCTTCTTTGAAAGCTTGTTTCTCAATGTGCCGATCTCTCTTTCAGTGTCCATGTGGTTTTTGGAGAAGTAGTGTCTGGGCAGGAAATTATTACACATATTGAAGGACTTCCAGTAGACCGAATGTCACGTCCATTACAAGATGCTAAGGTTGTGAACTGTGGAGAACTAGTTTTGAAGCTAAAAGCTAAAGGTACAATTACTATCTTTCAAGCACAGATGGAAGATTGAGATAACGTTACTCTCATAACACAAGTAAATTTATTATTTACTATATTTATAGCGAAGAAACGAGAAACGAGACAAAGTAGCTCCGAGGACTCCGATTCTGATTCTTACGCCGATAAAGCGAAAAAGAAGAAGAAGAGCAAGAAAAGGTACGTACTGAAGTGAAGAAGATTCTTTTATATCTTACCATTCACGTAAGATTACAGATATAACATCTTATTTAAAATTATTAATGCCTGCGTTCTCTTTTTAGCAAAAAACGAGCGAAATCTGAAGATGGTGAAGTCCGGGATTCTAATGAAGAGGATAACAAACAACTCAATCCACTAGTGTCCGTCACCAAAATTGATCCTGACGAAATTCCGGAAGTGCCAGCAAATAAATTTTTATATCGAGCAGGTTCCACCAATAACGCAAACCAAAAGGAATTTAGGCAGCATTACGGAAGGGATCGCATACGATCTCACAGAAAGACTGGTCGTGTCTTTAAGGGTAGAGGAATATTCGTAAGTGATGATCGATATTACAAAATGCTGGTAAATGTTAGTAACACAATTCACTTGTTCGCTGCAGTCGCACATGTTCAAAGGAACGAACGAAATTACAGCATTAGATCTACCTGTTGGCTTACCGTGAACTTCATTAATTATCACAACGCACTAGTTTATGTAAATTTTCAGCGATATCATACTCCTTCTCGGAGTCGTTCCAGAAGCATAACACCACCTCATTGGAAGCAAGCTCAGAACCGTACTATCAAACTGCATGAATTTCAAGTACTTATTCTTCAATCTACGCATATTAAAATATACGTGATATAAATACATTAATTTTTTTCCCCGCCTGTTATACATCGTGCGATTTCACATTTTTGCAGAAAATAGAAAAGGAACGTATCAAGAAGGAAGAGGAGGTCAAGCAACGCGAGACTGACAGAAGTAAAAAATTCATGGACAATTCTGACGAGAACAATCAATTGTCAAATGATTTGGATAACAACGCGTTCATCACTGAAATGGAGAATAAGGAGAACGATCAGACGGATGAGGCAACAATTATGAATAAAATGGCACAGCAGCAGGACGAGAATGCCAAGAGAAACGCAGAAGGGAATAATCTTACTGTGCAGAACAAGGAGGAGATTAAGCGTAACAGAAACGAGAGATCGTTGAAACGTGACTCCAATCGATCCTACAACGATAGGAGCTCCCGCCGTGATTCCAGGAACAGGAGTAGAAGACGGGGGTACTCTCGATCGAGAGATCGTCGACGGTCCCGGGAGAGAGACTACGATTATCGCGCGAACCGCGACAGACGAAACCGAAGAAATTATTCTCCTCGCAGACGTGATTACAGAATTACCAGGCCCGGGAGGGACAGTTACAAGTACTACGACAAACGCAACGAAAGACGTCCGAATAATTCCAATTCCCATCAAGACAACGATGCCAATTCACGCTACGACAAGAACAAACACAAGAAAAGCGACAGCATGTCGGACATGACTCAACCGAAATTCAAACGTCGTTCGCGATCGAACAGTTCCAGTAGCCAGCACTCCAAAGATTAATTCACGTTGTTACGCGTCTCGTACTTTCGCTTTCTGTCGAGCACGAAACTTGTAATGTCACGATCATGCTACTGAACGACATCACTTATATTATTAATTTACGAATCCATATAATAATGTTGCAGCAGTGTAGTCTTAATTCTCTTTTGATCATTTACTTCTAATTATTGTATCTGTTTTGTCACCAAAATAAACGGCAAAATCTGTCTACATTCGTGTACTTTTATGGGATATCCATATTTCTATTTTACAAAAGTAAACTTTGCATTCTCCGTCAATTTTTCCTTACCACAATACCTGGGGATAAGGTCTCGTGATAGGTGTAGAAGTAACTCATGTACGCTTGATTTATTTTACAAAATATATTTATAAATTGATAATCAGCGCTTCTACGCAAGTTGATAAAGCAGTATTGATTAAAGCTTAACAAATACCAACGATCAATCAGTACTAGATAAATGACTCAGTGCTGAAACGTGTAACAGTTAGCAAACTTAAATCTCTTGGATTATACATTGTTTCTGAATGTTTTCGTTAACCCCTTGCCTTAACGTAATATCGTGTTACGAGTCACATTCGCGGCGCAAACCAACTACTTGACTATTCTAATTACCCAATCCGTGCAACGGTTATTGGAACTTCGTACACGCCCGTTTCTCATAGTTTCCATTTTATACCTTCCCTTATTTGTTAAAGCTCTTACTCTAGTGTCTTGGAGAAGGAAAGTTTCTGTGACAATTGCTTTTCTGAGTCTGTCACAAGGGAGATCGCAAGACAAGAGGCTAACTTTTTTTACTGATCTTCTAAAATTTGTGTATAAAATATTTCTTGAATCAACATTACGCATAAAATCACAGTACATGCTAATGTCGCTTGCCTGTGACAGTTCACCATGGATTTTGACCATGCGGACCACCTTGAGCACCACCATAACGCGGCAATGTCGCATAGCCTCCGTACGGAGCTTGAGGCATGCCTTGGTACGGATTGTATCCTCCTGGAAATTAACAAAACTCATGTATACTTTTTAAACGCATCACTCGGATCGGAAGCTCGAAATGTCCGATTGGTCGTCCGTCTATCCGTTATCGTTAGGACCAGTTCCAGAGCATTCATGTGTAATGTATTTTTTGACATTACTAAAATGTCTGTGTACCTTGCGGATACGGCATCGTAGCGTACGGATTGTATGCTGTCGGCATTGGTGGAGGAACGTATGCCGGGTACGGTGTTGCTGGTGGAACGCCGTAAGGCATGGGCATACTACCTTGTGGCTGCATGGGATAAGGTAACTGTGGTGATGACGCGGCAGTATCTGCTGCTTGGTTTATGCCGGATGGCCCTTTAAATAGAGATATTTTCGTGAAATTAAGCTCCTTACTTCGTATAGGATCACTTGAATAAATCAAGATTTAGTCGAACAAAATTTTCTTACACGGAAATGGAGTCATAGATAATTAACCTAATAAAATTAAAGCGACTTTTTATTTAAAATGGATTTAAAAAAAAGAAATAAATTAATATTGAAAGCATGGATTCGTACCACTGTGATGAGATGGAATACTCGGCGTCGCGGCGGGACCAGTGTAGCTCAAGTTCGTCGTTAAATCTTTTAACAGCTCCTCCTTTTCAGTTTTTCGGGCGAAACAAAAGTCGGATATCTTGTTCTGGAAGACCACTAGTAGCTGTCGAGAAGAATAATTCGTTTAGAAAATAACAACAATCAACGACAGAGGAGTAACAAGATAAGTGTACCTGCGTTAAATCATTGTAAAACTTTGCTCCTTCTGTCAAGTTGCTCTTTAGCTCTTTAAATGCGTCATAGGCAGAGGCGAGCTTGCAAAGCATCGCTTCTCGCGCGCTACCGGTACCAGCTTGTTCGTTTGTAAATTCTGCGTGTAAACTCTAAAATCGTTAAATAAATTTTTATGCCCGTCTCTTTCTTCGATCTGTGAGTTCTACGAAAGAAACAATCCCTCGTGGGAATCTTGGACCTACCTGAATCTCAGCAACCAATTTTTCCTGGCGCGCTATGCTCTCTCGTACTTGTTTTTGTAAAGGTCCGTAACACTTGCCCAGATTCTCGACAGAGAGATTTGGCTCGTCGATCGCGCCGTCTTTCGCCAGTGCCGAAAGGAATGTCGTCTTTATGTCATTGACAGCAGATTTAAATTCGCTCTCGATAGTATCGCGTTCGGCTTTTAATGTTTCTACCTGAAGAAAAAAAATATTCAACGATGAGAATTTCAATTTAGAAAGTAAGGCACACAAATTTATACTCGTTCAACTGTCTTTCTGATACTTTCTACCTACATCCTCCATTAATTTCCTCAGCTGCAAAACAACGTTACTTTCTTGAACGGCCGAACCTTGCGGAACAGCCGTTGTAAGTCCAGCCTCATCCAAACTTAAAATTTCCATCCCTTCTCTGTTGATTTCAAACTTTTCGCGAACTGCCTGTATGCAATGACAGATATAATAAAATGTTCATAAAAAAGAAACAGATTTAGAGTTTTTTTTAATGTACTCTTACCTTGTCAGCAACAACTGCGTTGTTAATAATCTCACGATACTTTTGTAAATTGCTAACAAATTGTTCCGTCAAGCGAGCACTGGGTGTTCGCTTCCAGCGTTCTTTGAATTGTTCTCTCAACTGATTGTCAGCGTCACGTTCTTCTTGCAACATCCTGTCACACTGCAAAAGATAACACGTGGCGCAAGAGAATTATTAACGTGTAATACGAAAACTTTTATAAAAAGAAGAGGCGCGTAATATTTTCTACCTCGTCCAAAAGCTCCTTGTTACGTTGCAGCAAATCCGGCAGTTCTTTCGTAGACGCTTCCAAACCTCTCATACCGCCTGCATCTCGTACGTAACACGCTTTATCCAATAGCGATTGAGGTATTTCCGTTCCACTGGTATCTTCTATAGCTGCTGGCAAATTTAAACTTGCCAGGACGCTGCATACGCATGGGGGAAGTTAACAAATGATCTGTAACTCGACAATAAATGAGATTGCCTCAAGCACATACCTGTTCAAAAGTTGAGTCATTTCACGAAGATTGGACACTTCGTAATTGACAAGCTCGTTACGACGAGTCTCGTACGTTGACAGTGCATGGTGTATCGCGACGGGCAACAACTCGGCGAATAAATCTATAAACACACGAAATAGATATTTATTGTTTGAAACTATCGTCGCGTAAAATTATCGACTATCTCACGAACCTTTGAAATCAGCGCTGAATGTTTCAGGAAGCGGAATTAGTTTCGCGACACTAGCTTTCCCTATAGCTTCTAAACTCTTTACATCTGGAATCCTCTCGTGATATATAAAATCGTTATCCTTTTTCACCTCCGTCAAGTTTCTCTGCGCCTTGTTGGCGTAATCTTGAAACAGACTCGACTTGTTCGATCTCTGCTGAGCGGCCTTGAACAGCTCCACAGCGTGCTGAAAATGTTACCTCGAAGTTATATATTGAAAGTGTAAATGTATAACAAATAGCGTCTGACTGATATTGCTATTACATCTAGTCTAGCAATCTCCTCGCCAATCGATTTATTATTCTTGCATACGAGCGACTGATAATATTCCGACATGGCACGATAACCAGCTTGTTTGCCTGCTATCTGTAATAACATTTATTCATTATTTTTAACTAACATGAAGTACGGAGATAATTCTATTACTTTGTCAATGTACTGACCAGGGGCACCCATTCCTTATCCCAAAATGCGCGGAAGATTTCCTTCTGAAACAGTTTTAAAGCATCTGCGTACAATTCTTCGGCCTGTGCCGCTAGCTTGGCAACGATACCATCTTTCATGGTATCGTGGATGGCTTTATGCACAAATATCTCTTGTGCCTGCGCGAGCATTAATGCACTCAATGCCCCGAGCGTTTCTGGACTGATGTCGGGCGTGGGCTCCTGTTGGATCGCCATCATAACGTTTCCTTTCAAGTAATTGAATATTCCAGCTGATTGCTGAAGGAGAAACAATCGATACAAATGTGTAAACCTATGAACAAAGATTTTTTACTGATATGCAGAAAGGCGAAGTAAACCTGAAATAATTTAGCTGCCAGCTTGAGTCCTTCATCGCTGTCCAACGATTGCGTGGCGGCAACTGAGCTTTGTAAGGCGGCGATGTTGAAGAGCACGCATACTTTCTCGTATGCTAACGTGCTGATCGCTAGTCGTAACAGTAGATTATTGCAAATTATGTTGTATACTTTATTATTAAGATACACGGACTGACAAGAACTCTACATGACTTTATCTTATCTACCACTCTGTTGCGCACTCTCTCTTTCACACTCTCAAGATATTTCCAGATAAACATTCTTACTGCATGTTTAATTGTTCCACGTAATTCCCAAATAATCTGAATCGTGGAACTCGGGACAAGGCATAACATAACACTGCGTATTTCTATGCTTACTTAAACTGAGCTTTCCTCCAAAAATTGTACGATCGAAGGCATCTTTCCACTTGAATGGTATTTGCAATTCGTGGGCAGGGATCTTTCCTTCCAGAGCACACAACTGATCGTAATAGCTGCAAATAAAGTCACACGTGTAACTGACAACGCTCGTCGCTTCTGCTAACAAATTTGATTTCTCGTTTAAGAATTCTATTAACAATGGAACATTACTTTTCCGTGAACCTAATGCATTCGCAACTTCAACTGTACATAAACATCGTAACGTTTTATTCCAAATTTTCTTTATACTGACCCACTGAATCGGCTCTGAAACTCACTTGCGATATGCGTGGAACGCTTGATAAGATTCTGTTATCTATTCTCTTTTCTTGGAAATATAATTCGTAAAAATTACTGAATATTTATTTATAGAGCCTAAAGGGCTTGGTTTCTTCAAGCGAACTGTCAAGCATCCTGAAAGTGTCAGACATCCTGCGTGTAAACTTCGAACTGTCAGCGAATTGTCGACGCGGTTTACGAGCGCGAGAGCATCAAGACGGGCCAGTAGACGCAACAAATCCAATGATCATTCGGTGACAGTCATCGAGCGTCGCGTATCGTACGATCGAAACAATCGTTAGTTAAAAGATGACTCATACCTGTAAATAACCTGCAAAGAGGTTTCGTATTTCTCGAAGGCTCGCCACAGAGCGTTATTCCGCAACTTGCTGAATTCCGCGATCGCGTCCGTGTAATCCTTCTGATTCCCCGGACTGTTGTACGTCGACTTGATGACATTAGTGAGCGGTTTTATTATATCGACGTCAGAGGGTTTCTTCAACGGTATCGCGACGAGTTCAGCCATTTTGACGTATGATGACGTGAAACCTGCTGTTTGCGATCCGGCGCGGTTTCCTCTTCCCTTTACTCCCTATTCCCCTTGTCATTTTATCCTCCCCCTCCGCTCGGCCCGCCATTGAAGCAGAATTTCTGCCGCCATGTTTAAGGTGATCCTGGAGTTGCTAGTGAACTATTTTTTCACTATAGCGATGGTAATTGCAGTTTCGAAAATTCTCTTTATTGCTTGTGCAGAATAAAAAATCCTTTTCCACAAATGAAGTATAGATAGAAAGAAAGCCCGCTCTACAGGACTTTATATTCAAAATGGAAAAAAGTTAAAAACTTGCATTTGTCTTTTCTAACTTTTTTCCATTTTGAATATAAAGTCCTGTAGAGCGGGCTTTCTTTCTATCTATACTTCATTTGTGGAAAAGGATTTTTTATTCTGCACAAGCAATAAAGAGAATTTTCGAAACTGCAATTACCATCGCTATAGTGAAAAATGCGGACGTCCCCGTTGTAAGAAAACGTGAACACAGGTGCGAGGTAAAGTTTTGCTTATCATCGGAAGATAAAAGAGGATTCTGTTTTATACTATACGATACCTAAACATGAATTCTTATTTAAAATTTTATTTAAAATTAAAATGAATGTTATTTAAAATAATAAGAATGATATTACACGCGTTTCTTCTTACAAAAAGAATTCAAATTCAAATCGTATAACTTGAAACGTGAATGAATCGGTAAACTAAAAGAGTTGACAAATCATGATGAAATTATAAAAATTTATATCGTAAGACACCTTATCACGAGTGATTTATTTCGTAACCGTCTACGCGATATATATCACACATACACGCACGCATACTGTTCTTTCTGAAAGAGTGCAAACATGCTGATTAATTGTTGACCATCGAAAGCGATGTCATAGGCAAATAATGTTTTACGATTGTTTTGTGACTACGAAAAATCGTTGTAACGCGCAGTCGAATGATTAACATCGAAGATTCATATAAACAAAATTTGCTGAATTGATAATAATCCATTGCACCGACGCCCTTTGCGAGAAAAATATACCATAAAAATGAAATATGAAATAATCATGAAAAAAATAATGAAACGAAATTAAGCGCAACGTTTTCGTTTGGGCATGACGAAAATATAAAATTATATTCATAAAAGAGCATACGTTCGCACGAAAGAAAAAAAAGGATAAATAAAATTTCACATATACGAAAAATTTTCAAAAGAAATAATCTTACTGATTCTAGGCATCTATCACGTAACTTTTCCCCTAGGATGGAAAATGAAAAATGAAAATTTCGCGTGAACTTTTTTACGTTCTGATTTGCTGCTGAGATGAAGAAATTTTCATTTTCATTTTCCATCCTAGGGGAAGAGTTACGTGATAGATGCCCTATACTATACAAGCCATTTGAACGAGATTCACTGAACGACGCTCTTTTCAAAGGGACTTGTTTTGTTAATTACATAACTGACATAACAGATTGTACCGACATGAAGTACACGCATATGCGCATAATACGTGCGCAATAAATGATGATCCATGTCAATCTCGGGGCGATATCTAATCGGTCAAGTCCTCTTCACGTTTTTAATGTCGAGTCATGTATTTTAGTTGCTTTCTCTCTTCAGAGATCGAGATGAATTGTGAAAATACAGTTTCCGCAATTCATCGTGACTCACCGCATTCTCTCGAAACGAGCAATCTACCGATGATTTAACCGAGTGCACGTCGCCCGTAGCCACTAGTATTATCTCTGGTAACATCGTCGCAAGAGCAGCTGCGAGCACCATCGCTAATGCAATTATCAATCGTACCGCAGCTATATTCAGGTACGTTGTGTACGTTGCATCTTTCGGTCTCATCCTTTCATCGCGCATAAAGCACGTATAAATTTGAATTTTTCACAACAACGGTAACGGATAATAATGTTCAAAACACGTAATTTGTAATGTTTTATATATTTTTTAAACCATCCTTGAGAAAATCGTGTGCGGGATTTATTCACGATCACTCATATTCGTATCTCGCTCCACAAAAGTTCCGATTTTTCTTCATAGGATGAGATGCCTCCCTAGGAACCGCCCATTGGGCGATAAATAGAACACAATCGCGAGTTGAAATCCCTAAATTGAATAATTCCATATATCGCTTCACGCGACGGCCTTGTACGTATGTACGTACATACCCATATGTGAAACTGTTATCTCTTCGTGTGTAGATGTAAATAGAAGAGTTGGTAAAGTACTGCGCACGATTCTTATTTGATATGTCTGCTTTCTAATTAACAAATAATTTAATTAACAAATCGTACGTGTACGTATCGAGTTTCATAAGAGAGAAACATGCGGTTTTCTTGCATAACATCATAATAATGGTAAATCGCGTTGCGAGAAGTTTTTTACCTTTTTCCAGCGTATAGTACGTTTAATAACACGTTACGTGGCCGTTATGCCTAACAATTAGTCTTGAGATTACGAATTATATCCCGTGCATAAAATCTTCCACTTCATCCTGTGTACCAATGAAGCTTAATTGAACCTGTATCATTCTCGTAAAATTATATTTTATTGAAGATACATTTTGCGTGAACTTTACAGAATTTTATTTTTCTTAATTCGGAGCCACTACTTATTGTATTATTCTGTTTCAGATTAAATATTACTGGTGACATCGTCAGTCGAGAGCAATGGGGCCGTTCGAAGTACTGTGCGGCATCGCCGCCGTAATTCTCGCCGTTTATTACTACTTCACCTCGACCTTTGATTTCTGGAAGTCGCGTGGCATTCGCGGTCCACAACCTATCCCAATTTTCGGCACTGTCAAAAACGCTTTACTGATGAAACAGAGCATGGGCGATTATCTGATGCAGGTATACAATGACTACAAGGATGAACCCGTGGTTGGAATCTTCTCCAGGAGAGAACCCGTCCTCGTTGTAAAGGATGCCGAGTTGATCAAGGAGGTTCTCATCAAAGATTTCTCCAAGTTCGCTGACAGGGGGATTATCACTTATGACAAGGTGTGTGTCGAGCTATTTCATAGAAATTTAGCGACAATTAAAAATTACTAAGTAGAAAAATTTTACAGAAAACTCATAATCTATTGAATCTCTAAGTGTAACTTTGTCTGTATCGTACCCTAGGTTGAACCGCTATCGCAGCATCTTTTTAATTTGGAGCCCAAGAGATGGCGACCGTTAAGGATGAAGCTGTCGCCGGTATTCACATCCGGGAAATTAAAGGAGATGTTCTCCTTGATATCGGACTGCGCCGAGAACTTGGGACAATACGTCGAGAAAGTGGCGATCAAGAACGAAGCGGTGGAGTGCCGTGAATTAACGGCCAAATACACGACCGACGTTATCGGTACCTGTGCCTTCGGCATCGAGATGAACGCTCTGTCGGACGAAGACAGCGAATTCCGTAAAGTGGGGAGAGCCGTATTTGCTACTAGTTGGCTTAATGTGATACGATTCAGACTCAGACGGTCCTTTCCATGGCTTTTTACACTGCTCGCTTATATTCTGCCGTATACGAAAAGCACGAGATTCTTCATGCGTACTATCGCGGAGAGCATAGACTACAGGGAGAAAAATAATATCGTCAGACACGACTTCGTTGACATATTGCGCGAATTGAAAAAACATCCGGATAAAGTGAGCGACATTAGTAAGTACTGGTACTCATTACTTTTGTCACAGAAAAACTACAGGAAATAGTTTTAAAAATTACAATAAAACATGAACTTAAATTTCATTATTTCGGTATTGTGACAATGTTAAATTATGAAGTTGGTGTTATAAACTTATACTGTTTGCAATTAATCATGTATTGAGTTTGAAATATTGAATCGCAATTTTCATTCAAGGAAACATTATAATAACGGGAAATTATTAAATTTCAGCTTTGACCGACAGTTTGCTGGTTTCTCAAGCATTTGTATTTTTCGTTGCTGGATTTGAAACATCGTCGACGACCATGAGCAATGCACTCTACGAGTTGGCATTAAATCCTAAAGTGCAAAGCAGGCTACGCGAGGAAATTGATCAGGAGTATGCAAAACATGGTAGTAATCTGACGTATGAGAATATCAAAAGTATGCCTTACTTGGATAAAGTCTTCAAAGGTACGTTATTCGCTAAAGAGAAATTAAACTCTTGGTTATCAGGAATACTTTAATTTTGTTTTATAAACTTTTATTTTATAAACTTGAAATCTTACTATATAATTTATTATTATTAATAATATGTACAGAAACCTTAAGAAAATATCCGCCAGCAACATTCCTTCTGAGGCAATCGACAGAAGCTCATACTTTCGGTGGCACCTCAGTTACTATACCGAAAGATGTAAAAGTATGGATTCCGGTTTACGCGATTCACCGAGATTCAGACATTTATCCAGAACCGGATGTATTTGATCCCGAAAGATTTGACGAGGAAGCTTCGCAAAAGAGGAACGCAATGTCTTATCTACCTTTCGGCGATGGTCCAAGAAATTGCATTGGTACGCTAAAAGACATGTATTTATATATCTTTTGTATATATTAAATTGCTTTTAGCGGAAATATATGATTGAGAAGCTTGACATTTTTACTAAATGGCCAAATTTTTATTTTTAGGTGCCCGCTTTGCCATTTTCCAGACTAAGATTGGACTTATCAAGTTACTACGAAATTACAAAGTTGAAACATGCGAGAAAACACAACCCTACGTAAACGATCCTAAAGCATTTTTACTAGCACCGAAAAACGGGATACATTTAAGAATAACTAAAGTTAATCGATCTTAGATTAAGCTTTTTAGAATGTATCTAAAAAAAGAGTCAAGAACTAGATTAATAATAGTCGAGAACAATATCTTATTCTTTATTTTATTCTATTAAGATTAATTTATTAATGTTTTACACCGATATTTCATCACATCAATTAGTTATTTTTAAAAAATTTTATATTTTGTATGGACTATTTTACAAAACACAAATTTTGATGGACTATATCGTTAGCTATTACGCATAATAGCTAACGATACGCATATGCACATGTATTTTAGGGCATTAATGTATATTAAAGACTCTCATATGTATAAATTAATATAAACATTACAACTGAAACTACAAGATGCTCAATGAATTGCTCGTCACACATTGAAATATATATGTATATATAATATATACATTTATAGGAATAAATTTATATAATGTATATAAGTTTATAGAAAATTGTATTTTAAGAAATAAAAAAATGTTAACTTTACACATTTATTAATTTGTATTTATTAATAATAATTATTATTATAATTATTATATAATTATTATTATAAGTTATGCGTAACAGGTGGCGCCGACACATTTTAAACACGTTTCCCGCTAACGTGCAGAGATGCCAGATTCCGGCTAGCATTTGGCAGCATGGAAGAAGAAGACGCATACAGGCTACGTGTCGTGTCCGTGTGCGCTCGAGACGCGGTTTCAAGGCCGCGTGGTAGCTTGTGTGCGTCATCTCTTCCACATGCCATCAAATGCTACCAGCGGCCGGAGTCTGGCATTTCTGCTGTAAGAAAGCCGGCTGCAGACTTCTGGTACGTCTTGTTATTTACACCAAAGATGTTAAGAGCTGTTGAAAGTGGTCATCAACGTGATGAAACGGGCGAAAATAATCACGCGACCAAACCAGTAGAAAAAAGGTAAACGTACACATGTGTCACTGATGTAACGTAAGATGAACCTGCGCGAGATTGTGATCTACATTGATCTGCTACAGTCTCAGATCTGAGTTTATATGCAGAATGAAGTACGGCAACACGCTGCCGGATATTCCGTCCGACCCGAAGTTCATAACGTATCCCTTCAAAACGACCAGGCGAGCACACTAGCATCCCACCATCGAATAATGCGTTTATCCGCTTCGCTAACTTGCGTTTCTTACCAACGCAGGTTTGTTGAATACAACCCAACCGACCTGGAGCGCACTTACAAGTACGAGATATTGATGGAAAATGATTTGGGCGTCGACATCGATCTGATCAACAAAGACATGTACGAGGGCGATCCGAATGCGCAGTTGGACCCAACGGATGAGAAACTGTTGGAGGAGGATGTTTTTCTGCCACAGAAAACCACGCGCTCCAAACATCACTCCAAGCTGGTCTGCTGGCTTAGGCATCCGGAATATATCTCCACCGAGAATACCAGATTCCAGCCGCAAGCAACGGACAAGGTGGAAGCTAAAGTCGGATACAGTATCAAGAAGAAGCTCATGGTATGATGCACGATATTCCCAGTACGTAATATTTCTTAATACGTAATATGATTGTTTATGATTAGGAGGAGGTATTGTGCATGGATCGCAGGAGTCAAATAAAGGCTATAGAGAAAACGTTCGAGGACAATAAGAAGCCTATTGAAAGGCACTATTATAAACCGAACGTAGTGCCTTTGGAGATACTACCAGTATATCCAGATTTTACGGTACCGTCGCAGCAACCATTTCCTGATGGTTTATTTTTTATTTCTAGTTATCATCATTGTTCGCTCATTGGCGAATGTGTTTCCACTTTCAGTTGTGGAAATATCCATGCGCACAGGTCATTTTTGATGCTGATCCTGCGCCTACTAGTCAGCCCGACGCCGCGCAAATTGAGAAGCTATCACAAGCTATGATACGGTGAGCTCTCGCAATACTTTTGTGATACACAAGAGACTAGTGATTGTTCGGAAAACGAAATGTTATTGCTTCATGTACAAAGTGATTTATGTACATGCATAGAGATCATTGCGGAAAATTTGTGTTCCTTCTAGAGGCGTAGTGGACGAGGAAGGCGAACAATTCGTCGCTTACTTTTTGCCGTCGGAGGAAACGTTGGAGAAGCGTCGACGGGACTTTATTGCTGGTGTCAATTACGTCGACGATGAAGAGTACGAATACAAAATGGCAAGAGAGTACAATTGGAACGTCAAGAGCAAAGCCTCCAAGGGATACGAGGAGAATTATTTTTTCGTCATACGACAAGAAGGGGTATGTATAAGAACGTTATTGCATCCACGTTATTGCGTTACCAATCATTAATCTTTTGTGTAACTTGCAGATTTACTACAACGAACTCGAAACGCGGGTGCGTTTGAGCAAGAGACGCCAGAAGATCGGACAGCCGAACAATACGCGTCTGATAGCTCGTCATCGACCGTTAAATGCCAGTGAGTTCCAAATGCATAAATATCGTGATAAACAATTGGAAGTGCAGAGAGACGAGGACGAGTAAGCAGAAGAAAGTCTGCAGAAAGTAAGAAAGGCTAAGGGTTTGTTATAATAGCAAGTTCACTTCACATTGTTCGCTATCGATATAAATATTTGGCAATTTTCCTGCAATAAATAGATATCTATTTTGATCATTGGTATTGGTATTGAGTTCTTTATGGGTTTTTTAAGGTTACAATGCTTTTCATCTTTTCGCACAATTTCGCTTTTGCTTTCCTTACGTTTATTGTCATACTAATTCTTATCTCGCAAGCGCCTGCGGAATTCTATGTAATTTTATATCATATTATATTCCGTCTGCTTAGCTCTACTTATTTTATTCTTATTTTTTACACACGTACACATTTTCTTCTCACCGCCCAAATTATCTTCTCTCTTCCTTCCTCAAAGTTCTTTTCCTTAGCCTTTAATTCTCCTCTTCCCTCTTTAAATTTTTCAATTTCACAAGAAAGAATTATCCTATTAAGCTGTATCATAGTGCTTGCAGAAAGCGACATGCTTTGTATTTATTTCGCATGCGTAGACGTAGATACAGCCGAGTGCCTTAATGCCGATTTTGATTTTGATTGACAATTTACAATTGACTAATAAACAGTTGAAGTCTAGTATCTCCTACTCAAGGCCTGCAAGGTTCCTGAGAGATTTGATGAGGAAGTTCGCAAAACAGAAATGCAATGTTATTTAACTTTCGACTCGAGGAGTTGTATGTTGAACATATCTGTATATCTTTTGCGCATATTAAATTATTAACAGGAAAAATTTACGAAGAAATTTGATATCTGTATTCAATAATCAAATTTTTATTTTTAGATGTCTGTACATCTGTATCTGCATAATGGCCAACACATTGTTCGATGGAATATATGTAAAACCTTTATAAGAGAAGTTTATCCAAATATAATTTATAAATTTATTCAAATATAATTTCTTAAGCAGTATATCTTAAGATACATTTGTCAAAAATTATTGACTTTATCTTATCAAAATAATATATATATGTATATAAAAATAAATCAATAACATACATTTGTAAAAAAATTTATACTAAGTTTTATACTTTTGAACTATAAAATTGCATTCCTTATTTTTCATACATTGCCTATCGTGGATAACAATGCTATCGCATGATTACGTAGCTATCTTCTCTTGAATTTTCTGCGACATTCGACTCGGATACATTAATGTTTCTCGTTTGCGGTGACATTGGAACATAACTGGAATCCATCTTAATTTCTTGCATGTACATTTCAGTACTTTTTCGTAACCTTTTTCGAACATTTAAAATTTCCCTGAAAGGAAATGTAATCGTGTATTTATCTTATTTAAGAAAAGTAATTCTGAGATAGTTTACATTATTCTAACTGTATGTTACGTATTTTCCTAAAAAAACATTAAAACAATCTAAGGCAAATTAAAGTTTATAGTCGTACTCAGGTTCCTCTAGTCGCTTCGACTTTTGCCTTCGTCGTGGTGGTAATGGCGGAGGTTCTGTTTGTGACTTGTTTAAATTTTTACGTATATTTTGATACTCATTGGAAATAATCTCAGTTTTTGACTGAGAAGAATATACATTTTCTACAATTTCCTCATAAATTCCAGAACCAGTAGAGGTATTAGATTCTGCATGGCTAGAGGAATCTTTATCCTCACTGTGTACTACATTTGGTTCTGATTGATACATATTCTCTATAGTTTTTGTACAAATTGATGTCCTTAAACTGTATATTTTTCATATTATTTTACATGTAATTGTCATTATTAAAGTAATACTGCTATTTAATTTTCTGCATATGATATACGTACCAATTGGACTTTGTATTAAGAGTACAGTGTGATGCATTGCCTTTCAGTTGTTTACAAGGATTAGTAATTTCAGTACGTTGCACAGACACATCAACATTCTCATTATCAAGATCCATCGATTTCCGTTTAGATTTTGGTCCACGACCCTGAGTTACTAAATCTTGTAGCAAATAATTAGCGTCAAGGCAGAACATATAAAGTTCCCCGACACCACAGCAAAACTCCCTTGTCGTGTGTATCACGCAGATACGTTTTACATCTTCCGGACGGCCTGCTGTCATTAGGTGAAAGTGGCTGAACTCTTTCCACTCGAAAGACTTAAGTGTTTCACTCGTATAAATATTTTTAATAAGAATTCCGTTCTCACTGGCAATTAGATCTCCGTGTAAACCTTTGGAAAAAATATTGAAGCTACATTGAGTACGACTTAAATATAAAGCAATTATTTTTTAAATTGTGTGTTGCACACTGACCGATCAAACCTGCTGCCTTGGAATGTGCGTTATCAACGATAGACACATAAAGCTTTCCCATGGAATATCGTCTGGGTTTTAACAAGTGTCTGATGTTTGCCATCCAACGCTGTGTTTCGGTTTCCGAATTAGCTGACAATGACAGGATGGGCTTTTTCTCTCTCGTTGATGCTATGCCGAAAGCAAATTGCTTCGTCTTCGAACGAACGCGGTATATCACAGCACTCGGCGGTATTATGACACAATTGCCATTCTCGCACTGTTTTAAGGCACTGCAACTGAATTTGCTGTCAAATTGTACTTGCACGCCGAGGCCGGGCTCGAATTTCGTTACGGAGCACCAAAGTCGTTTCCAGATCTTCGACGATAGCAGAGCTTTCTTCTTGAATCTTTGCGCGGTGTATCGTTTTCCTGACTTAACATCGAGGAAACCGCAAATTTCTCTATCGTCCGCGCTCATTTTCTACACGCGCACGCCAAAATGCAAAGAGGAAAGCAAAAAGAAACGGAGACACAAGTTAAAGATGTCACATTTCACGTTTGAACACTGCAGTTCAAGTTCAACCGCATGTATTTACACTTGTTGCACAGTGCACACATAACCAATGTATACATATGCACATTGAATTAATTCCAACAAGCTACGATGGATGGTGCCACGGTTCCATTTCGCGGCTCAGTTGAATATTAGTTCCAGAAAGTCTCGCTAGGGGCCTCCTCTGTTCTCGTCCAAGTGGTGACGGTGACGTGAATGGATGCACTTTTTTGATTCGCGAGGATACCTGACAAAGTGCATTAAAGAATTATTTTATTTACAAATAGGAAAATTGAGTAATCGATTAAACAAAGTCCTTATATATAACGTCCTTATAATAACGATTTTTAGACAAAAAGAAAAAAAGTGAGGAAAAAATTGAGATCGAATTACTACATAACCTCTTGAGTCTTGTATGTGCACTCTGTATGGATTAATGCAACATTGGAACGTTTGCATTATCGTGATTATCGTGTGTGCTCAAATATAAAAAATTTCGGAGTAATTAAATTGCGAAGTAAAAATGTTGAATTATACATAAGAATGTAATATCTGCACTTTTTAGAATTCTTAAGAAAACAGTCTCCTTTTGGTTGTGACGTCGTATGTGAACACAATTTAAATCCAGCACATACACAAAATCCGGCGATTGTGGTGACTGAACAGATCGATCTTGGACTTTATTCATACCGTTAACAATTATATATCGTATTGTTAGTTATCGCTAAACATCGATCTAAAATTTATGATCACGTTCACGACGGTAGAAAATGGCACCCACCATCCAACCCAACGGTAATCAAGCGGACAGGGATAAACGCACGGCCAGGCCAGCTGAAAAAAAGTAAACCAGTGCATAACGTTATCAGTGTAACGCAACACAACGGCGCAAGATTCAGATCTACACTGCTTCGTTACTGTTTCAGATCCGAGCCCATATGCAGAGTCAAGTATTGCAATACGTTGCCGGATATTCCATTCGATCCAAAGTTCATAACGTATCCATTTGAACCAACCAGGTAAGCGGTATCATCCACCATGCAACAACTTCATGCGCACCTACCTGCTTCAACAACCCTGGTGTTTTACAATGCAGGTTTATTCAGTACAATCCGACTTCGTTGGAACGCAATTACAAATATGAGGTATTAACGGAGCATGATTTGGGCGTCGACATCGATCTGATCAACAAGGACACGTACGCAGGCGATTTGAACGCACAGTTAGATCCGGCCGATGAGAAACTGTTGGAGGAGGATGTCCTGACACCGCAGGACTCCAAGCGGTCCCGGCATCACGCTAGAAATGTTTCTTGGCTCAGGCGTACGGAGTATATTTCCACGGAGAGCACCAGATTCCAGCCGCAGACAGCAGACAAGGTGGAAGCTAAAGTTGGCTACAGCATCAAGAAGAATTTCAAGGTATATTGTATATTACGCGATATTTTACATGATACGTGTGTAATGCTGATACATTCTCTAATACCAAATGCCATTAGGAGGAAACGTTGTACATGGATCGTGAGAGTCAAATCAAGGCCATAGAGAAGACGTTCGAAGATAATAAGAAACCTATCGAAAGACATTACAGCAAACCGAATGTAGTACCAGTGGAAATACTGCCAGTATATCCAGATTTCAAGGTTGAAAAACAGCAGCTGCTTACTGATACTTAATCATTTAGAGTTGTCGTCATATTATCAGTCTCTCTTTACTTATTCACCACCTTTAATTTTCAGGTATGGAAGTATCCTTGCGCGCAAGTCATATTTGATTCCGATCCCGCGCCAACCGGTCGGTCTGTACCTGCACAGATTGAGGAAATGTCGCAGGCCATGATACGGTGAGCTCGTAATTATTTTACGATTTTTGAGAGATTCTAACGATTGCGTTGAGAACGAAATGTTATTGCTCCACGATCGAGATAACTTGTGGTCGTACACAGAACTCATCGCAGAAAATGTTCTTTGCAGAGGTGTGATGGACGAGAGTGGCGAACAATTCGTCGCCTACTTTCTGCCGTTGGAGGAAACGTTGGAGAAGCGTCGGCGGGACTTTACTGCTGGTATCGATTACGCCGACGAGGAAGAGTACGAATACAAAATGGCAAGAGAGTACAATTGGAACGTCAAGAGCAAAGCCTCCAAGGGATACGAGGAGAATTATTTCCTCGTCATACGACAGGACGGAGTACGTATGAGAACGTTGTGTCGCATCCACGTTGCGTTACCAGTCATTAATCCCTTACGTACCTTGCAGGTTTATTACAACGAACTTGAAACGCGGGTGCGTTTGAGCAAGCGACGCCAGAAGATCGGACAGCAGCCGAACAATACGCGTCTGATAGTTCGTCATCGACCGCTAAATGCCACCGAGTTCCGAATGCAGAGGTATCGTGAAAAACAATTGGAGCCGCCGGGCGATGACGAGGACGAGGAGGAGGAGGAAGAGGAGGAGACTCAGCAAGAAGTGGAGAAGACCGACACCAAAGGTTTGCTCCGCATTGGTTTGCTCTTACTATATGGATATTTAAAAATTTTAATTATACAGGGTGTCCCGGGTTTTAACCGACAAACTGCGGGAGCATGTTCTACTAGTGGAAATAAGAAAAAATTCTTATATCGAGTTTGCTTAGAAATGCTTTATTACAAAGTTATAAACCAATATTGAAAAGAAATATGAGATAAGTAACAACGGAACATAGTGTAGAATTTGGGAGGTCGAAGATGTTTATGTTATGTGTATTCACATGTATTCATATTCACTATGTTGAAACGATTCAGTATGATTGTTACTTTCACAACAGTAGCCGTTAGATTTCAATCGTCGTGTGAACTAGCAATTACTATCAGAATGCCAAAAGTGTTTTCAAATGAGGAATACACTGATATTCATTTCGTGTACGGATTCTGCGACGGAAATGCACGAGCTGCCGTACGAGAGTATCAACGTAGATTTCCTAACAGGAGAGTACCAGATAGATTTAAAGCAACGAATTACAAATTCAGTTACTGAGATGCAACAAAATTTTCAGGAATGTCGTACCGTAACAAATTCTGTACTACGTCGATGTCTAGCTTGTATCGATGTGCAAGGACAACATTTTGAAATGCGTCACTAAATCATTGCGTAGATAATTTTTATTTTTGTGAAAAAATCCGTTGTTACTTATCTCATATTTCTTTTCAATATTGGTTTATAACTTTGTAATAAAGCATTTCTAAGCAAACTCGATATACGAATTTTTTCTTATTTCCACTAGTAGAATTGCTCCCGCAGTTTGTCGGTTAAAACCCGGGACACCCTGTATATAATTAAAATATATAATTTATATTAAAAATTGATATTAAAATTTATATTTAAAATATATAATTTATATATATTAAAGGAATGAAAAATCTATCCGTAGATTCGGAAACAGGAAACGGCGAGGAAGGATCGCGCGCCTCGTCACGCGCGTCTTCGCGTGCGTCTAGCAGAAAATCGCGATCTCGCTCCAAGTCAGGCTCGAGATCGAAATCACGCTCGCACTCTCCGTCGAAATCCAGATCGCAGTCCCGATCACGCTCGCGATCGCGTTCACGTTCGCCGTCTCGATCTGGCAGTCCTCATTCAAAGAACTCGTCAAGATCTCGATCCAGATCGAAGTCACCGTCGCGATCGCGCTCGGGAAGCCCTGCCAAGTCACCGTCGAGATCTCGATCGTCCTCGCGATCCAAGTCGAAGTCCAGATCACGATCCAGATCAAGATCCGGCTCTGGTAGTGGCAGCGGTTCTGCCAGCGGTACCGGCGACAGCGGCTCGGAGAGCGAGTGAAACGTGATCGATAATCTGTGTGATTACGCCGTGATTTGTAATCGTTTTAAATCGTCACTCCTTGTAAGATCATTATTAGTATCGTGTATAATATTATGTATAAAATATTCTTTTGCAATAACATTTTATCGAAATGTACGTAAATGCGTTTAAATCTCTGCGATAATATAAATCTCCTTGCTGTCCTTCCAACACTCTGCAAAGTGGTTACAGCTAGGCATTTTAATTCTCGCGATATGCTGAAGATGAATGAAGCTGTCGCGGAACCTATGAAAGACTACAACGTCTACGAGTGATTCGAATCCCAACTTTCGTGAATTACCTACGACTAGAGATCCTCCGGGGAGAGTTGAGACACCGTGATCGCGTTTTTTTATTGGTGGGCGAAACCGGATGTCTCCCACTACGGCTACTACACATAGTGTAAAGAGTGTAAAGAACATGGTCCATATTCTCAGCTCACTTTTATGATAAATGCGTGCATTTAGTATATAGTTCACGTTACATATATTATAGAATATCAGAAATGAATACGCGCATTTATTGATAAAAGTGAGCTGAGAATATGGACCAATGTAAAGAACATCTGCACATATAAAGAAACATTTGTTGATAATTTTATTTTCTAGTAATTGTTAATTACTCAACACGATAGCGTAAGTATAGACAATACGTTACTATTTGTAATTAAATAAACTCAATGTTCGTCTGCAAACAATAAACATTGACTTAAAAAAATGTTATAATAGCTTCGTACATTTTAACCTAAAATCTCACATTTAATTAAATATGTCAATATTTTCTTATTTAATCCATGTTTTATTATAATTTTTATAATACTTACTTCAATTTTATATCTAATATTCCAAAAGTTTGAAAATTTATGATGAAATGATAATGAACCGGGATCAATTGATAGAAATTTTCAAATACATTTTAGCAAAATTTTATTATATTTTTTCATACTTGTAATTTTAATTATACTGTGCAAAAGTTATTGACTTAGTATATCTTTCGTATCCTACCATTCTTCTATTTATTTACGTTTAAACAGTTGGCGCTAATAGAACGTCATTTCCGTTTTCGCCCAATGGCGACGGATTGTCTTAACCACGGTCTTATATACAGGTCTGGAAACTTCAGAGGTGGAGATGGATCATTTTGTGTGTCACTTTTTATTTCTTTAGTAGCCACTAGAGGCGTTGCGATCGATATTCGCAGGGATGACGAGGAACGTCAGAGGCCGGGGGAATATCTGTCTGTCTTTATTCCACTCGCAGTCTTCACAAAACAATATGATAAATTAATAACGCCTTAAATAATTTAAGACTATAAATAAATTAGTGAAATATGTATATGAAATAAAATTGAGTTTTTGTTCTTAAAATTAAGTGTGAATAAAAACGAATCCTTCCGTGACGGAAAAAAATGTAATAAAATTTGTTGAAATGTATTGAAACTCTCTGTCAATTGACCTCGATTCATTAACATTTCATCATAAATTTTTATATTTTACTATAAATTTTCGTATTTTATTATAAATTTTATATCTAATATTCCAAAAGTTTGAAAATTTATGATGAAATGATAATGAACCGGGATCAATTGATAGAGATTTTCAAATACATTTTAGCAAAATTTTATTATATTTTTTCTATCAGGATTTTATGTTTAAATCTGTCCTTTATCTTTTTATTTTATTTTTGCGGGTAATAGCTTTTTCCCACTTTTTCCAAGTAACAATGTCTTTCGGCACTTGAAATAAAGAACGTTTCTGCTCGGTTCTACTGCCGGTCTTGCAATTCGGTACCGCACACCATTTCGTCATTTCAATAAACGTTTCGATAACTTTTGTAGTCAATAACCGTTTTTCAATAAGAGTCATGACACACGTGGGTTCTTATCTCCGGTTTTTCAGGTTATATTTATCTGCGGACATCGATGACAGCGACGAGTAGTGATTATGCTAGAAACTAAATGTGTCTTCAAAAAGCGGCCATACTCCCACCACTGAAATTAGAGGTAGTTTCCAGACCTGTGTGTAAGACCGTGGTCTTAAGGGGAAGCTGGAGTTGCTAGTGAACTATTTTTTCACTATAGCGATGGTAATTGCAGTTTCGAAAATTCTCTTTATTGCTTGTGCAGAATAAAAAATCCTTTTCCACAAATGAAGTATAGACAGAAAGAAAGCCCGCTCTACAGGACTTTATATTCAAAATGGAAAAAAGTTAGAAAAGACAAATGCAAGTTTCTAACTTTTTTCCATTTTGAATATAAAGTCCTGTAGAGCGGGCTTTCTTTCTATCTATACTTCATTTGTGGAAAAGGATTTTTTATTCTGCACAAGCAATAAAGAGAATTTTCGAAACTGCAATTACCATCGCTACAGTGAAAAAATAGTTCACTAGCAACTCCAGCTTCCCCTTAACTCTCCCTGGAGGATCTCTACCTACGACTATATAATTGTAAGCATGTTCATCAAAGCGGACGATGGCGCTGGCGTCGCACCTGCAACGAGTCGCTGCGTATTGCATCACCCTCCTGACTCGTCGAAGTAGATTGTCGCTGCGGGTGCCGAGGTGCACGTGACACTGCGCGATTTCCAATTGAGCAAGATTGAGAAACGGTTGACGGCGTTCGAACACCGCATCGAGACGCGAGAGTGGTAAGTGGAAGCGAAAGCACTCCAGAAACGCCAGACCACGTCGGCCACGTGGGCGAATCGTCCTCGTGCTGACGATGCGTCACACGAAGCTCGGCTACGAGTATACCTCGCGTTGCTCATGCTTGGAAATTTATAGTTGCAACTGTTCGTGTCGTGCCCACATTCTGCGCGACAAAGCGCAACCTCGTCTCGAGAAAGTACAGTTGACAGAGAGAGAGAGAGAGAGAGTGGCTCCGATCGGTCGCATCGAGCGATTAGGGAATTTAAATCCGACATTGTGCGTGAACCATCGTGTATCCTGAAAACATTGACCCTGAGAGGCACGTTGATTGCTATCTATGCGTCTCTTTCTGTCTCTGACGCACTCCGTTCGCTCGTTCATCCTGCGGTTAGGTAAACAAGCCGACGACTCGACAAGGCGACTCGACTCGACTACGTGTTATCGCGCTACGTAAATAGACCAATAGCGGAAAAAATCGTCCGACGTATTTAAATGTGATCGTCCATTTAAAGATTCGACCAGACGCCGTGCCGTGCGAATGGAAATCAGTGAAATCCCGTCGGTGCGTCCGTGCCCGTTCGCGGTCGCGAGATTCGCGCGTGACTCGCGAAAAATGATCGGGAAACGTGGAAATTAATGGGACGCGGCTGCTTCCCATCGCGCGAAAGTCTACTCGATGTTTCGGCTCGATGTTTTTCGCTTCGTTTGCGCGCTCGTGATCAGGCGTCGTACGAGGCTGACCGATGATGTCAGATTTATATAAGAGTTTAATGTTATCAATTCGCGGAAACAGGCAGACGCCTGAATTGTAGACGCGAACAATCGGGTGAGATTACCGCGAATCGGAGAGCCTCTTCGATTTCCGGGAAGCGCGCGCCGAGCCTGGCAAGAAAATGCAATTTCCGGGCGCATGAAATATTCAGAGTTGTCGCAATTCCGGTTGAATTACGCGATACTGTAAATGTTGCGTTATTACACGCAAGATTACAGCTAGTATGCATCGTAACAATGACTTGCGGCAATGACAATTAACGCGGATGGCGGTACATGCATTGGTCATGTGTCATCGTCGCGGCTAACCTTGAAAATCGTATGTTCGAAGACGCGGTGACTGCCGATGTCTTCTTTCCTTTCTTTTTTTTTACTTCGCTAAATTCGGAGTCGCGACTGGCGAGATGCGCGTCACGCATCTGGGATCCCGTTCGCGGTGTTTCGAATCGAGGTTACGCACCAGCGTGAACGTGTCAGGGCCGGTTTCTCAACGATACGCGGTCTCAAGGCCTTATTGGGCAAATGCGCACCGTCGGCGACGTTACGCGACGGCGCGTCAACTCGGAGTTAACGTAACGACCGCCGGTCGACCGCGTGCATGCGCTCGACGTTAAAACACCGGCGCCGATATTTGTCCATCTCCGCTATCTTGATTAGTAGATCGTGATATATTGTGCACTGAGGTCTTCCGCGAGAACGCAAACTGTAAACTGAACGTCCGCGCTACAAACTTGTTGACTCGTAAAATTTTATTTTCCAGTCGTTGAGAACCTTGTGCACGGGACTAACGACTTTTCGTCTTTTTCGCCAATTTAGATGGCGCCAAAAAATAAGGAGAACAGCTCTAAGCGGAAGAAGCAGCAGCAGGTAGAGGATGAGGGTAACGAGGATTACCGGAAGCGACGGGATCGGAATAACCAGGTAATCTGTCGATTGCACGTGTAAATTGTGTGCGTACTGTTATTGGTAGATGCTGTGATCAATCGTTACCTTCATATTTCACAGGCTGTAAAACGATCCAGAGTGAAAAGTAAAATGCGTACGCAACAGACATTGGAGCGGGTGAATCAGCTGAAGACGGAGAACGAACTGCTCGAGGAGAAGATCAAAATGCTCACTAAAGAATTAGGATTTCTCAAGGATCTCTTTCTAGCACACGCAGGTATGGCTTTAAGGGAAATTTTAGCAAGTCAGCGATTTTTTTAGCAAATATTGTATCAAAGATTTAGCAGGCATTATTTCGATTGATTCACGTTTCTTCGTAGGTTCGAGTCAGCATTCTGTAAACCTTCAAGATCTAGATCTCAACGCCCTCCTGGCGGAAGACAAGTCCGCGGAGCCGCTGAAGACGAGTTCCGGCAAACTGTAGACCAGCAGAAGCGCCACGTGAAGGAATCAGCGTGGTATTGAATCTGAAAGAAACGCGAACAATTCCGGCTCGTTCGATCGAAGCGGAAACATCTGGGAAAGATGCCCGCTTCAAATTCGTCGGAAAACCTCTAGGCGCGAGCCGAGTTTCGCGAACCGTATAGCCGCAATGATCGACGGAGGGACTTATTGGTAGCTAAATTTCCAGCTTCGCGAGAAGCTAACGGGGGCGCGAGAAAGGCCGCGGAGAGTCTTTTGAACCTGCGATAAATAAATAAACACGAAGTACAAAGGAAGCCAATAAGCTCCAAGCGAGTGTACGCGCGTTGAATAAAATTGAGTATTATGACCTTTTTCGCGTAATAATATCCGTCTTGAGCGTCAAGATGAAAAAGGTAGAGAAAGAGTAGATGCGAGTTCAAGAGAGTTTAAGGGAGGTGAGGGGAGCAAGTAAAAAGGGACGGGGTAATAAACCTGATCTATGTTGTTCCTACTATATGGTATATTTCCTACATGATCACGATGTTTTCATAGAGTGACTCTTGCGTTTGAGTAAATGGACCATCTGCGCACGCATTCGCGGTCCAGCACTTTTTATTTCAACAATGTTACACTATGTATATGAATATAAGACGCTTCTTTCGAGATACACCTATTTAGATGTATTACTATGTAATTGACATTTTATATACATATATATATATATATATATATATATATATATATATATATATACTGTGTCATAAACGCTACCGTCAATATTTTCGGCACGTGTCGCAAGCGGCTGCTAGACTGTTAAATGCGTCTCGATGACACATCGCCGATTTGTCTCGGAGCTAGCAATTACAGGGCGTAAACAAGTCGATGCGTTCGGCTGGAAAATAATATTTCTGTGAAAAATAAGATACCTATATCTGTAGTTAACATTGTTACACAAATGTCTGACGGGGAAACGAATGAATATATTTCAAAATAAAGTTCTCGATCATCGTTCTCCTTTAGCACATTAATTAAAGCAACGCTAAAGCGACGGCACCTGTATGCTTCAATACTCGCACTCGCGGCCGAAAAGACCCGATCGATCTCCCGCTGGCACTCGGAAAGAGCATGGACGTCGCGTCAACCAGACGCGCCCCGTTCCGAATGGACGCGAATTCAAAGCGTCTTTATGAGAACTCTCAAGCTCAACACCTTCCTCCTTCCTAAACTTCATCACAGAGAATTCATACTTAAAATATATATATATATATATATATATGTGTGTGTGTTGTGTGCTTTGCACTGTATAGACTTTTCATTCCATGTTGGATAATCGCGTCCGTTCCGTCCGGAGCATTTTGCACAGTGCGGACGCGGAGGACGCAAGTAGCGCAATGAGAAACGGAAAGGGCAAAGTGCGGAATAGCGTCTCTCGAAGACATCGAATACGTCGTCCCGTTGTCCGCGAGTATCGACGGTGCCTGTTAACGCGTCGGTGCGAGCGCCGAGGCGGGCGCCCCGGGCGCCAAGTACGCGCCTGGACTGTCCGTAGCGCAGCGGGCCGTCGCGCTGGTGGACTAGCAGACGACATGTTGGCTGCAGGGAGCACCTCGTCTCGGACGTTTCGGCCGCGAGTTTCCTCGGGGATACTTGAGTGAGGCGAGAGTAAGGTGAGCGCGAGCTCGGTGAGGAAGCGCGGGTGACAAGAGCGAGGACGAGAAGGAAGGACAGGGATAGGTAGAGAGGCCGGCGAGGGCGCGAGACTTCTCCCTTCGGAGGGTTGTGCATGTGTAAAAGCGGCGCGAGAGAGGAGAGGCACGTCGCGAGAGAGAGAGAAGGAGAGGGAGGGTGCTGGTTCACCGAGTGCTGCCGCTGTTGCTGCTCGTCGTGTCGTGATCGTCGACGAGGAGCTCGCGCCGGCAACGGCACCGGAGAAGGAAGAGGAGGGGGGGGTGGGGGCGGGGTAGGAGAACGCATAAAAGTTCGTGGAGGAGCGGAGGACCAGAGAGGTCCGCGTCCGGAGGACGAGCTCCCGAGGGAACGAGGAACTCACGACGGGAGTTCCTGAGGGAGGAAGCGTCGTGAGCGAGGAACGAGCTCTTCTCCGAGGAAGAGGACCCCCTCTACGAGGACGAGATCAACGCGAGGAAGAGAGGAGGAGGAGGAGGAAGCGGTTGTCGCGCGCCGGCGAGAGAACACGGGGAGGAGTCGACGGCGAGATCGGAGCCGGAGCCTGCTCCTGGGACGGAGCGGTGCAAATCGGAGGAGCAGGTGGAGTAGCGACGGGAGGAGCGATACGTCTCCTTCTCCGACGCCGGGGCGCGTCGATCGTCGCTCCCTCGTCGGTTTATCGCCTGGCGGTCCGCGACCCCGCGCGATTCGGGAGCTCGCGGGCGAGTGCGCCAGTGGTGCGCGCGGACGGCAGAGCCGATCTATTTTAACGCCCGGTGGTCGTCGCCGCCGTCGTCGTCGTCGCCGCCGCCGCCGTCGTCGTCGTCGCTGCCGCTGCCGGCATCGTGCCGTCGTATCGGCGGAGTAAGGGAATCCCCGATCCCGATTGAGGAGGCGAAGGCGAGGAGGCGAAGCGAGGTCACGAGCGGCAATCCCCGCCGTCGCGTAACTTGCGACACGCGCCGCGAGTCCTACCTGCCTCCCCGTCTCGCTCGCTCGCTCTTCCCCTATCTCGCTGTCTCTCGCGCCGCCGGCCGCATCGCCGCGAGAGAGAGAGGGGGAGGGGGCAGAACGCGAGACGTGCCGCCGTGCGCGACCAACTTCAGAGAGCGCGGCGGAGTATCGCGCCTCGTCGTATCGTTGCGCGGGCTGTCGCGCCGTTCCTACGTGCGTGCGTGCGTGCGTGCGTACGTCGCCCGCGAGTGTGTGCCGTGCGTAACGCTCCCCTCGCGGTTGCGGAAGCAGCCTCCTCGCGTGGCCGGTGTCCGCTCGGTTTGCCGCCGCCGCGCGAACGGAACACGGATTCGAGCCGTCGCTGCTTCGTCGGCGCAGTGCGCGCGCCGTCGCCGTGCGACTGTCGCGAAATAACTCGAGCGGTTCGTCGCCGTCGTCGCCGCCGTTACAGTCGTCCCGCTCTCGTCCTGCCGTCGGCATTGTCGTCGGGTCGTAGCAGGTGTCGCGCGCGCTACCGCGTTGCCGCGCTGTCGGGCGCATCCTCTCCGAGTCGAGAGACCGATCGCCATCGACGTCGAACGCGGCGCGCGCGCGCGCCGTTGTAATCGTCACTGGCATCGTCATCATCGTCGCCGTCATTGACACCCTACTGCCGACGTACAGCGTCGCGACGAGCGACAGAGGTGGAGATACACGCACACGACGGCAAAGAGAGAGAGGGAGGAGCGCGACACGAGACTCTCAGTCGCCGGGCGAGCAGGGTGTCGAGCTTATGGTGCGTGGTGGTTATGATTTCGCGGGTAGTGAAGACCACTAGTGATACGAGCAACTGCGGTGTGCGGCCCGAAGTAAGTGCCGCGTGAGTGTCGCGTGCAATCCAGGGCTACACGCATGCGATCGAGCGTACACGCGAGAAGTTAGCTGCACTAGTGTCAAGTCGTCGTCGTCGTCGTCGTCGTCGTCGTTGCTGCTGCCGTTGTCACCGTTGTTGACACCGAAGAATAAACCGAAGGGGAAAAACGGCACGCGAGAGAGAGGAAGAGAAGGAGAACGAGACGGGCTCCGTTCGGCAGGAACGAGGAAAAGCGATCGCCGGCCGCGGCATAGCAGAGAGAGACAGAGGGACGTCAATCGGCGGCCGCGGGGGCGAGCGGGGGACGTAACGTGCGCGCGCGCGCGCGCGTGCGAACGGGGCGCCCGTTAGAGCGAACTCGAAACGAACGGAACGGCGGAACCGGAGGACGGCGGACGGCGAGACTCGCGGAACGGGGGCGGGGACGACGGGCGTAGCGCGCGAACTACCGCGGCGGGATTCGCAGCGCTCTTTGAACGGCGGCGGTCTCGCAGCGGCGGCGGCGGCAGCGGCGGCAGTGGTGGCGAGGGTGTAGTGAACAGCGACGACGACGACGCGGCCGCCGGCGCCGATCGCACGGTCGCCCTCCGCGCGACTACTAACTCGATCGTCGCGAGTCGTCGTCGTCCGTCTCGATCCCGATCTCGATCGCCCTCCCTCAACGCCGCCGCTATTAGTACCACCACCACCGCCGCCACCACCACCACCACCACCACCACTACTACCACCATCACGACTCGTGAAGGTAACGGGCCCGGACCGTTGGACGTGGAAGGGAAAAACGGAGAGGGCGAGCCGCGCGTCTCGTTTCCGTGGTGTGTCATGGGGTGTTTCGGCAGCCAGAGCAGCAAGGCCAGCCAGGATGACAGCAAAAACCAGAAGAGGCGATCCGACGCCATCACCAGGCAGCTGCAGAAGGACAAGCAGGTCTACCGGGCCACCCACAGGTTACTCCTTCTCGGTGAGTCACCGCATCCTTTTTTTTCTCCAACCTTTTTTTTACCAACCTGCTGGTAAAGTGGTAGAGCGCGAAAGTCTTTCGAACATACTTCCGCTCTAACGCGACGTAGAAAATGCCGACTCCAAACATGAATTCCGGCAATGAATTTATTGCACGAAGCTCAGAGTGTTGCTTCTCGACATTGAACGAATATCCTCGCCAACGTGCACCGCACGCTTGGTTGATCCGATCGAATCCCTGTCTTGTAATTTAACGCGACCGATGGTTAAACTAAGCGCGTGCTTAGAAATCGCTTACGGAAACGGACATGATCGATATACTGTCCGCACTCTTTGCGTTAGATCCTTTATCTTGCGATGCGGTTTTACGTGTTAATTTTGTGGTTAAATTGGGGGGAGGGGGAATTTAGAGCCTAGAATAATTATCGAATGTTTTCCCGTTTTGCACGCGGCGGTCGTATTCGTGAACTGAGGCGCGTTAAACGTGAGAGACCCCGACGAGCGTGCCGATAGTTGCCGGTTTCGGACAAAGAGAGTTCCCGAAGCCGAGGGCCGGCTGCTATCGTGATGTTCAACGGCGCGTAATTCAATTTTATCGATTATCGTACGAGCGGGCATCCACGAATACCCAACAACCACCTCGTGTTTGTGCCCCTTTCATTGCTCTCGGTATCCGTGTCTTTTCCCGTCTTTTCCCGTCTTTTCCCTTCTCTTTCCTCGCCGAGGTAGCTCTGGAAAATTCTATATTTCTGCTTACATCAGATCAAAGCAAATTATTTTTGCACGTAAGGGCATTTTAATGAACCAATCTTTAAGAAACGTGTCTATCCCTTTTTCGTTCTTTTCTGTATAGTTTTTGCTGACTTTTGGAATTATAATGCCGCAAGAATTATTAGAATATTTTTCTTTATAACGTTAAATTCTACGAGGATTGTTTTCCATATTTAAGAAAGAACCATTCTCTCTCTCTCGGGGTCATCGTAAATTTTCTCGTTTCTGTTTCCTCCTTTACTCCTCATTTTACTCGTCCCTTTTTCCATACCGATACACGCGTGCGCGAGGTTGACACGGTGTACCTGCTTAGCGCGATGCTTAACCCGCTGCCTCGTCCCATCGCCTTCCTATTATCCGGCATTTTACGTAGGGCGTCGTTCCAATTCGACGACAAAAGTCGCCCCCCTCGCGACGCGCAAAGCGACGAACGGAGCAACAGCTGTCGTATTAGGTCTGTTCTTTTTAGCTGCACTGCTGAACTAGTGCAATACGTTAAAGTGAGACAAGCATATTTTTTCTCACTCTAACTTATTGCACCAGTTCAGCAGTGCAGCTAAAAAGAACAGACCCATTGTTTCCTTCGCGCGCGAGATACGCCGCCGATTCATCTCCGGAGACAGGCGTCGTCACGCGCGCAACTTCGGCCATGGGAGTTCCGAAAAGAAATCTCACGTATGAATGAACCGCCGAACAGCGAAGCTAGGGAATTTAAGAAATGTTTAACTTTTTCAAAAAAGTGCAAAAATCTGAACCGCGCGACGATCTATCGTCGCTGCATCGTACGTGGTCGATACCGGAGCAAACTTCGCGCGTATCGCGACCAATCCGGTGCGTTGCTCGGAACGATCTTACCTCGAGCCTTAGCGGCCGCATTCACGCGACGCGCGATTCGAAAATGGCGAAAGCCGCGCGTTTCGGATCCGCGCGTCGCGTTATCGCGGACGATCGATAGCTGTACCCCGGCGCGCCGGAATCTCTTGATTTCGCGCAGGCAACCGTCGTTTTTTGGCGGACGGCGAAATGTCGTCGCGCGACCGATAAATCACGCGAGAGATCCAGCGGGACGCCGGCGCGCGCTGGCAAATGCCCGGCTGCGATGGCAAAGCGACTCGAGGTAGATTAACGCCGGCGATTTTTGCCCTGTTTTCAGGAGCGGGAGAGTCCGGCAAGAGCACGATCGTCAAACAGATGAGGATACTGCACGTCAATGGTTTCAGCGAAGCGTAAGTTTTATTTTTAAAAGCGGCCGACGCGTGTGCGCGCCCGCTCGCCGATCGGTCGGTCGTTCGTTCGTTCGGTCGTTCGAACGAACGGACGGACGATTGATTGGTTGCTTGCTTGCTTGGTTCCATCCGTTCCAATCCGACGATGTGTCGTTAACCTATTAAAGGCCGTAATCGCTCCTTTGTTTCTCCGGCTTTTCATCGCGAGGCTCGCATTACAATTAAACGTCAGCGGAATGCAATCGTACTCACGCACACACACACAGGTCATGTATTAGGAGTGTGATTTAGTTTTGAGGGTTTTGCAACAGATGGCTGTAGTGTCAGTTTGTTCCAATAGCTGCTTCCGATAACTGTTCTTTCTTACAGTCTTGACATTATCCATCACATTTAGTAGCATTATAGCAATCGTGTTTATATTATCGTAAAAATGCAACTTCCGAAACAGCATTTTCGACATGCGTTGCTTTTGGTTTTTAATCAAAAGAAAACTGCGGCTCACGGTTATAGAATTCTTGTGGAAACTTATGGTGACGCAGAATCACCATCAATTAAGACGTGCGAATACTGGTTTAGACGCTTTAAAAGTGGTCATACTGATGTGAAGGACAAAGAACGCTCGGGACAGCCAAGAAAGCTTGAAAATGCAGATTTGCAAGCATTATTGCACGAAAATCCAACAGAATCCACTTCAGAACTTGCCAGAGCATTAAATGTTGATCGTACAACAGTTACGAAACATTTACATGAAATGGGAAAAATTCAGAAAGAAGGGAAATGGGTTCGACATGAATTATCGGAAAGTGCCATTTGAACATTTGCATTTCGTTGATCGCCAGGCAAAAAAAGAAGAGTCTTTTGTCTCGGATTGTTACTGGGGATGAAAAGTGGATCTATTTTGATAATCCGAAACGCAGAAAATCATGGGTGGATCCAGGCGAACCATCAACATCCACTCCGAGACGCAATATTCACGGTTGAAAAGTAATGCTCTGTATTTGGTGGGATACTATGAGCTGTTAAATCCGCATGAGACTGTCACGGCTGATCGTTATCGACACCAATTGTACAAGTTGAAGCAAGCATTGGACCAAAACCGACCACCAATTGCGAGTAAAGGACGGAAAGTGATTCTTCTTCGTGACAACGCTCGACCTGACGTTGCGTTATCGGTGAAACAAACACTATTAGAGCTTGAATGGCAAGTCTTCTCCGGACATTGCTCCATGCGATTATTATTTGTTCCGGTGGATGCAACACGCTTTAGAGGATACACACTTTCATAATTTCGAAGAAGTGCGAAAATTCGTCGACGAACGGATCAACTGAAAAGAAGAGTGATTTTATCGTGGTGGAATCCATCTCTTGCCAGAAAGATGGGAAAAAGTGATAGAAAACGAAGGAAAATATTTTGATTAAGGTATTCATTCATTATCATATTTAAATACATGCGTTTGTGAGCAAAAAAAACCCTCAAAACTAAATCACACCCCTAATACGAAACACGCGACGGACGCCACCACGCCACGCGGGACGTCAAATTGTTCTGCGAGCATGTTCTCAATTTAATTTGTTTCTTCGGTTCTTCAGTTGCGGCCGTTTCTTCCGCGAAGTCGAGTCAGTCGAGGCCGCCACGAAACGTGGCGTAAAGTCGCCGTATTCAGAGCGCTCAGTGTTCTTTCTCAATGTCCTCCCCCCCCCCCTTAGCAATTTAAATCCTTGAGCCTCGAGAGTGGCCTCCAAGAGGTCGAATCGCGACGCGTGGAGTGATATGTAATTAGCACGATTGGTTTTCCAGCGTAGACCGCGTGCAGTGATTCATCCCGTAACCGGTTTGCTCTGCCGTGTTATATGCAGCGATATCAACATGTGGCTGAGATGAAGTCGCTGCTTCCTATTTTCCGATCCCATTTTCCACGCGCCACGTTTATCCACGGCAGCCTCGCTTTTCTTGACGTCCGTTTATGCGGTATCTTCAATATTTAATTCGTTTTTCGTTTCGTCAACGAGACGCCTGAATCTTCTTGCACGTGTTCGATTATTCATTCCGTTCTTCTAAATTGCTAATTTGCACGATTTTTATTTTTGTTACTTTCGTCAAATCCTTCCTCTTCAACCGTTACGTTCATTCATGAATTTCTAAAAGTTCAGCAGTTCATATATCTCGAAATGTGCCGGCGTGGATCACGTACGAACTGACGACGCGCGACAGTTCTTAATCTCTCTCTCTCTCTCTCTCGACTTCTATCTCGAGCAAAAAGATTTATCTGCGAAATCTCCGAGAGCAGAGCGATCCAGAAATACGGATTATTGATCGGCCGTGAGAATTCCAGTTGTTCTTCTAAGCGGCTGTTCGTGGTTGTTCGTGCTAAAATTATCGAATTATTCTGAAAATACCGGCAGGCGAACATACGTCGTTTCATCCAGCACGTGACTCAATTATTATCGCCGGTCGATCGCTCGAGCACTTACAGACACTTCTGGTGTGTCTGCAGAATTCATTGTTAGTCGTAGTATCGCTAGTCACATTTAATTACACGATCGGCAATGAATTGGCGCCAAGTTTCCAGCGATGTCTAATGCTTCTTCCTGTGTTGCAGGGAGAAACGGCAGAAGATCGAGGACATCAAGAAGAATATTAGGGATGCCATTTTGGTAAGCGTATATTAATGTTAGGTATATTTATTCCTCTGAGAGAATTTAACGTCCATTATATCAGAAATAATGTTAACGTGAGAAAAAGCAAGTCGGAGATGTTAAATCATTTCTTGTTTTTCTCAGCTCGGTGACGATTCGATGGCGGTAGTCCGATGGTGAAATCGTCGTCAATGTTGCGTCAATGATTCCGCGTTTGCTACTAAACTACTCGTCTACATCGGACGCATAAATCGTCGCGCCCGAAATAACTCGGCGCGTTACCGTTACGCGATGCGTAAATTCGCGATATGGAATCTCTAGCTGGAAGAGCATTGTCACCGATTTGTCATCCGAATCTGCATGTAACTGCGCGCGCGAGATTATACGTAAGCTTCGTGCGAAACGCAATCACTTCCGCGCGTCGCGTTAATGCAAATGACGCTACGTCCGATGATTTCTTGCACATGAAATTTCTGCGAAGCGACCGACAACGTGATAGCGACGAACGCCATGACGAGCCGAGAGCTACGATAAGAAAATAGAGGCGGTCTCGACGGGAGTATCGGATATATATTTGTAAAGAACATACATTTTTATATCCATGTTGAAAACTCTTGTCTATTAATAAAGAGCGTCGTAAAGTGCAAGGAGTCGCGCTGGTCTGTTATCTCGTTTCTCATCCAGAACGTGACGTTAATCGATAATTACTCGTGTTACACGAGATGAGCGCTGCGCAATTATACATTTAAATTCACTAGAACAATTTTTGAGGGAACCTCAAAATATCGCTGAACATGCCTGCCTGTGTGATTGATTAATCAACTAATCGCCGCCTCTTTTGCAGACGATAACCAGTGCGATGAACACGTTAACGCCGCCCGTTACGCTGGAGGATCCGTCGAACCAGAGCCGAGTGGACTATGTCCTGGAAGTCTCGTCTTCCCCAGACTTCGATTATCCTCCGGTGAGTCACGAGTCTTCCCGCTTATTTGCGTCGTGCTGGCCGCTGTATGTTCTCGCTGCGAAATCAAGCGGATCTCACCTCCGCGTGCGTGCGTACGTGCGAGCGTGCTATACTCATCGACCTTCCTCGCGTCATGGAGGTGCCATAAGAAAGAGTCCACAAGCTGATCTTCCCGCTTCGAGCGCGACTGTACCCACGAGTCTGTCGTTTCTTGCATCTGGCTGAAATAGTAGCGTGTGCAACTCGGCGCACAACAGTTTCCTTTCGAGAAGATGAACCGACCGGATACGCGCGCGTTTTTCCCTCGCAAGTTAGAAGAAATCGCCCATGCAATATTCAGCGTCGAAACGTTTACACTGTGCAGCGATCTGCACTCGTTTCGTTCGCTCATCCCTCTCACGTTATGACAATTTTGATCGTAAAGCCGCGGTTGTGCCCGCACTCGTGCAACTGCAATTGCATTTTACAACGTATATTTTACGATCGCTTTAAATGGTCGATATTATCTGCCATTCGTGCGTATTTACTTCTCAATTGCAGAAGCGCGTTCCCGTGCACGCATCTCCTGTAAACATATTATAATAATATTCTTCTACTATTGGGTCGTCCGGAAAGTTCGTGCCGATTTTGAAGGAAAATTCAAAGGCAACATTTTTTTATGTCGATAAATATTTATTGACTTATGTATGCACCGTTTTGTTTCACAACCTTTGTCCATCTTTCACGCAACTGGAAGATTCCATTCTCCCAGAACTTCTTAGGTTTCTCGGCGAAAAACTCCTCAAGGTGGTTTTTTATGTCGATCAAAGAGTTGAAGTTCTTGCCGCTAAGAGAATTTTGTAAAGACCTAAATAAGTGAAAGTCTGAAGGTGCAATGTCTGGTGAATACGGTGGGTGAGGTGGCACATCCCAGCCAAACTCCAACAATTTTTGTCGGGTAGTCAAAGAAACATGAGGTCTGGCATTGTCCTGATGGAACACGACGCCCTTCCTATTGGCTAATTCTGGACGTTTTTCCTGAATCGCTGTCTAATTCGTCCAGTCGCGAGCAGTACTTCTCTGCATTTATCGTTTGGTTGTGTGGTAGGGGGTCATAATATAGGATTTCTTTCCAATCCCACCAGACACAGAGCATGACTTTTTTTGGACGAAGGCCGGCTTTCGGAGTGGTTAATGCTGGTTCATTTCGCTTACCCCAGGATCTTTTTCGTTCTACATTGTTGTAAATGATCCATTTTTCGTCACCCGTCACTAATTGCTTCAAAAATGGTACGTTTTCGTTGCGCTTGTACAGCGAGTCGCAGATGGAAATGCGATCCATTAAATTTTTTCGGCCAAATTATGCGGAACCCATACATCATAGCGACTTACGTAACCAAGCTTCACTACATGATCGTGGACAGTGGTTTTCGATATTTTCAGTATCTCTGCTAATTCACGTGTCGTGTAGCGCGGGTTATTCTCGATCAGTGTCTTGATTTGGTCATCATCAGTAGTAGAGGGTCTGCCCGAGCGTTCTTGGTCTTTAAAGTTAAAATCACCAGCTCTAAACTTAGCGAACCACTTACGTACGGTTCTTTCAGCTAAAGCGCCTTCTCCGTAAACAGAACATATCGAATTTGTTGCTTGTGAGGCATTTTTGCCTTTCCGGTAATAGAAAAGCATCAAGTGTCTAAAATGTTCTTTGTTTTCTTCCATCTTCAAAAGAGTACAAAACTGACACGAATCAATTTATCTGAAACAACTTTTTTCCTAAAGATGCGTTGAAATGTCACCTTTAAGCATATGTATATAACTCGTATGTTTTCAATAACATTGATATATTCAGACATGTTCCAACGCTATCTATTAAAAATCGGCACGAACTTTCCGGACGACCCAATATTTTCTTCCGTACTGTATAGATTATTTTATGTCGCACACTGTGCATTACATTCCGTCCCGCAACGCACTTTCAACCAGTTTCTCCTGATTGCCCGGTGTCGTTTGAAGACATATGCAGTACAGCAGAGTGTAACGCGCGGCGATACGCGCGGCACGACAGCGGAGAGATTTGCTTAACGATCACCGAGACGGCATTTCTTTACGTCGCGCTTAACTGGCGCACGCACATCTGCGGATTAACGTAACGCCACACGCGCCGCGCCTCCCTGAGAACCACTGCGTGGCACGATCAGTGTTTACAATGTTTACACAGCCACCGCACATGTCGGTGCGCTATATAGCGTTCTGTACTACGACGCGCTGCGCCATTTCTCACATACGCATCTATATACGTATGTATGTACACACGATTCCTCTCGATTGTGTCGTGCTCGCAATTCACGCGATCATTACGCTCATACGTAACGGGAATTTACATCGATCGACGGCGAATCCCGTCTAAAGGATGTCACTGTCGACGATTCTGCGAACACTAGTGAGAAGGATTCTGATCCATATCGTATCAAGTGATCCTCCAAGAAATGAGGACTTCGTGGCCTTGTGGTTCAGAGAGCAGATGTTACTACAATTGACATAAACTTTTTTATAATGTCCCGCGGGAACTGGTTCCTTTCGTACTTGGCACGTGACTCCAGTTGGCCCTGGAGCCCTCCGAGCGAGGGTTTCGCGGATAAAGATTCGCGTGTCGCAAATTAGATTAATAAAAAGCCGAGCGGCTCGTATAATGATTCCCTCAAGGCGCGAGGGTAATTAGAGAGGCGCGAAGGGCTTCGAGTCTCGATGAAGTAATTGAAACGCTTAAAGGACCATCCCGGGGCCGCATCTGGCTCGGCAGACGTCGCGTAAGCCGGGAAATGTGAAACGGATCCGAAGCCACGACGTGGCTCTCGAAATAAAATCGTCGCGACGAAATAATCCACGCGTTTTGCGTCATTCAGCGTGAGCCGCGACGTGTACGACGTACCGACGAGCGCGATGGTCCATTATTTGTCGCACGTGGATGATACATTCGGATTAATTGAATTAAATCGTTGTGCGCTGAACGTCGAGCTTTACGGTCGGACGTTGCGCTTTCGGTTGGTCCTTGCTTCCTCCAGCTGATCGTGTGCGACTTTTACGTCTGTCCACGAAGCAACGCGCGGCGAATCCAGCATTCGACGATTATTTCAGGCTTCAAATTTTCGACCGTTGCGAAAATATCACGTTGAAACATTTCGCATGACACTCCACAATCCGCTTTTCCGAAAACTCGAGAAGATTAGATCAAGATGAGGGAATTTCGATTGAATGGGCCTCTCTCATAAAGCGCAAACGATGTCTCGCGCGTGAAAGGCTGTTCCAGCTGCTTATTGTATCGATTATAAATATAAGCGCCGTGTGCCCGTTGCAAATGTTGCACTTGGCAAATCAACGGTGCTATTTTCGCGATTGGGAGACAAAGCAATATCCAGAGTACCGCTCGCGAGTTTCGTCGGCGCCTTCCACGATTCGCGTTTAATTTGTCACTGTCATTCGTCTACTCCGCATATGTGAGAGATGTGGAGGAGAGGGTGCTCACGGATGCGGAAGTTTATTTTAGGAGAATCCTAGGCCTAATTTTGGTACAGGCTCGAAACCTCACCGGTGAAGACGACAGGTTCTTCACGCGAAAGATAGGTACGATCGACGTATATTAGCTGGCGAGTGGTCGATGATGCGAAAACATTTACGCAATCGAGAGGAATTACGGAATCGAGGATGCCAACATTTGAAATGTTAAGCAATCCACTTACGTATTTTTGCCAAAGAGAAAGAGAGAGAGAGAGAGAAGCAAGCGAACAAATAAATCGATATAATTGCATTATCGTCATATTTTAGAGAATCACATGTTACGTATAATATACAATAAAAACTCCACACTCCGTCGAGTGTGCGATTAATAAATATTAACATTACATAAATCCCGGTTGGAGAATTAATAAAAACCACTCATGTCCGTGTTCTCTCGCGTGTGTGAAACGATTTACATTCAATTTCCCCGAGAGCCGCTTTTATTCCCGCGCGAATCTGCAGCATCGCGTGTCCCCTGTATTTTTAGCCGAGTTTCACTGTTCCGCAGTGGGCGCGTTTAGGGTCTTAGCGCGAGCGAGAAGAGGATGACGATGCGTTTGGACGAAATTATTAGTACGTGCATAATCGCGGTAATAGGCACCGCACCTCCGGCGATCCTTCGCGCCGACGGAGACGCCGGCCGGATCGACGATGCGTCCGTTCATCGATCGTGCGAGCGTGGAAATAGCACCGACAGGAGAATTTATTAATATAACCGTCGCGCGCTGTTATATTGCCAGGCACCCACCGATCTAGTATCCCGGTCGCCCACGCGATTTGCAGCTCGCGCCCTGGGACAACTTTCGCGCCCAGGATGGGCTTCCGTCTTAAACTTCGTCGCGACACTTAGGGCGATGAAAGGACGCGAGCGAGCGGTTACAGCGCTTCCCAATTACGCCGGTTTGTTGGGGCTTTCATGAGAGATCCACGGGAGAAGTGCCTCGTCGTTCGCGAGTCATTCATCCGGGAATACCTGCGGAAAGTTGAATTCGCGATCAGTCATCTCTGTGATGCAAACCTTTTCCGCTCCATTTCCAATTACGAATTGTTTAACGTAATACCAACGAGCATCTCTGAGGATTATATAAAATTTTTTTAAATATACAGGGTGGGGCAATAACTATTACCACCTTAAATATCTTCGAATTTATAAGGTCCAGAGGAAAATTTATGTAATCAAAATTATACGGTACGAAGGGGGCTAACATATGGCGACAATAATTTTTGTCCTGGTGGAGGCGCTTCGAAGATATCAAGGTTACCTTCATTGTTTTAATGGGTTTGGTATGTTTTTTTTTCCATAATTTCATAGAGGAGCTTAAAACAAGTACGGAACTCATGACACAAAATTATTGAACAAGATTAAATGTAAATGAAAACGATAAAAAATACATTTTTTTTAATGCAACTATGTTATTTTATTACGTGACGTTTTATCTCTTATTTTATTATCAATGTTTATAAAAGGTGTTCGAAGTGATGGCCGTTACTATCAATACAACACTGGATTCTTCTGATCACTGATTGGCTTGCTCTTCTAATAACGTCGGGAGCTATTGACGCACAGGCTTCAATGATCCGTTGTCGCATGATTTGAGGTGTAGTTGGTTCTTCTTTGTAGACTATGTCTTTTAGGGTTCCCCATAAAAAGAAATCCAGTGGTGTCATGTCGACTTGTTCTTCAAATGAATACATCTTGCACGATTGACTTATCTATCGATACTACTTTTCATGTTTATTTTATCCTGTGAACTTATTAAGATGGCCTTCAAAGGGTCTTTGTTTTCATTGAAATAAGTTTACGTCACTATTTATTTTCATCGATGTATCCGTTTGAAGAACAAGTTGATCCTCATTTATGAGGAATGTCAAAATCAAAACATTCCGACAAAACATACTAATAAAACGTCATTTCGTACATCTTTTAAACGTAAATTTCATTTAATATAAAAATGTATTTTTTATCGTTTTCATTTACATTTAATCTTGTTCAATAATTTTGTGTCATGAGTTCCGTACTTGTTTTAAGCTCCTCTATAAAATTATAGAAAAAAACATACCGAACCTATTAAAAAAAATGAAGGTGACCTTGATATCTTCGAAGCGCCTCCACCAGGACAAAAATTATTATCGCCATATGTTAGCCCCCTTCGTACCGTATAATTTTGATTACATAAATTTTCCTCTGGACCTCATAAATTCGAAGATATTTAAGGTGGTAATAGTTATTGCCCCACCCTGTATATTTATTAAGATGGTATAGGAGTATGTAGAATTTCGAGTAATTGACAGTTAATTTTAACGAAAACTTCCGCTGTGTTGCATCTCGATGTGAGAGCATACTGCAGTTGTGCCGAATAAACTAAACTTCCGTTTCGCAATTCGCGCACGCATTTGTACATTTTACCGAGAATATCATTGCTCGCGATAGAGCGCGATGCAGCTGTGCGAGGCTCAAATAACTAATAATACTTTGCGCTGTTCCGACGTTGATTTATGCACGCGGACGGGCATGCTTGCACCACGATTACTCGGCAAGTTTTAATTTGTGCCATTTACAAGAGCGCGTCATTGATCACAACGAATCGTTAATTGCGAAATACTACTACTATTAATAAGCAGTGTTTATAAATAATAAATAATTGATTTATCGATCTCGGCCAACTCTGGCATCAATGTACGCTTTGCTGCGTCTGTTAGACTCGCTGGAATTTAAGTGGCATTTACACCGTGCTTGCATTATTCTCTTAGCGTTAAACTCGAAAATATTTACATTATGCACAACTGAAAAACCATGAACTCTTGGTTCACGCAATTTCCAACAATTTCCACAATAGATATTCGTTCCTTACGCTCGGATTTATTGTTTAATATTTGAGATATCATCGCGAGATATCATCATGATAATTTTAACATGGAAATTGTTTGGTCCTTTCAATATCTCGTGATTTTTTCAAGTTTTCGACAATCCACTGCTCTCTCGTCCAAGCTTGCCTGCTCAGTCAATCTCTTACAAAAGTCACTCATGCTCGGATGAGAAAACCACGTTTGTCGACACAATACATCTAAATTATTAATGTGCCTGACATCCTTCGCCGGTAACGCAAAGTGTGTTGCCGCCGTGTGCTCGTCGTGTATTTACGTAACATTCAAATCGCGTTTTTAATTTACTTCCAAGTGCGTCTCCGCAAGATCTTGCTAAAATGAAATGCATCATAGTGTTGCAGAGAGAAAGGGGGAGAAAGAGAGAGAAAATGTACACGAAAATTCTGAGTAGTGTTTTAAGAAAAAAAAGTAGAATCCATCGAGTTCGAGAATCCCAAAGATATAATGATGAGTATCAAAAATGCTGATACAAAGTTTTGCTGATTATCACATTTTTCTACCAATCTTTCCACCATCCAAACGAAGCGGAAAGGACCGTTCGTTCGTGCGAAGACGCGCGTCTGTGGTTTCGTTTTTTCAGTGTCGCGGATTTCACGACGAGCACGTTTTTCAGCGGCGAGTTAAACGACGAATTAAACGTCAAACGTTACTGCCTGGCCTGGCGCGCAATAAAGACGGCGATAAATGTACTATAAATATACGCGAATAAGCGGTATTGCAAATTCGCGCCGTTCGCCGTCCGCCGGCGGAATCTACATTGTATAGGAATCGCGATTGCTCACTCGTTGCATACTGGCGCGTGGAATTCCAAAACTTTAGATTTACGGCGGATTCTTATCCTCTCGACGCGATCTAAACTCTCGCAACACCGGGGAGAGAAATAAAGGGAGAGAGAGAAGCATCTATAACAATTCTCCGAAACAGAGCATTGTTTCATGAGATAAATAGCAAAAAAAATATCGAAAGCTTATGATTTGCTTTGTGAAGAAAATTTTTTCTAGAATTATGATATTGCTAGGTCGATTTATCTTTTATAGAATTTTTGGAGCGGTATAAACATCACGTGCAATTTGACAAGGTAGATTAGAGCTTTGCGAAATTTTTCACGAAGACACGATATCAAGACCAAGTCGTTTAACTGATCGCTCTGCTTTCAGGAATTCTACGAGCTCGTCGAGAACCTCTGGAAGGACCGGGGCGTTCAGCAGAGCTTCGAGAGGAGTAACGAGTATCAACTCATTGACTGCGCCAAATAGTAAGTCCACCGAATTCAATACAGATTTGTGAGAGTTCATGGTGTGTGCGGCGGTCCGTTCGCTCGGAGTCGTGTGTGAGGAATTTAAAATAGCACACAACCGGCTCGGCATCGGACCGGCTCAATGGACCATGTTGATGCTGCGCCGTGCCGCATCCAGCTCGTACGAATACACCTACATTCGCATAGCGTGGCGCGACGATTAAATAAACATTCGCAGCGAGTCGCGACGATTTATAATGCGAAGCACTCTCGCGAGATCCACCGAGTTTCGTGTGATCCGTTGGTTCCAGACCGCCGGATGTTTCCACGTAGTACGGGGCGCTTATAGCGGGGAGTTCATTGTAACCTGCCGGAGGGGATGATATCGCGCGAGATCGTGATAAGAAACCCGTGAGATAACGCGTCGATAACGCCATCGCGCGCGCCTCGCGAATCTGTTGTCGCTCGCTGTATCCTTTTTACAGTGCATTTCATACGCTTTATCTCATAATATATCTGCACGCGCATGTACGCGTGTGTGTGTACGTGTACAATATGCGCGTGTATATATTCATAGACTTGTGACACCGATTTAATACCAATGGAGACAATGCTTTAACGAGGTAATCGCCTTAATGGGGATCGCTCGTTTATCCAGGGGTCCTCCCGACGAATCGACCCAACCTCGGGCTTTTTTGTACGCTAATTCGATGATGTGAACGTTGATTCAGTTACATAAAGCGAATGCGCCGCGTAATTCTATGAGATTACGATTGCGAACGCGCATCCGGTGGACGAGCAACGGAACGCCGGCCGTACATGTCGCGGATATTGCAGTAACCCGCTATTTTTAATGCGGTACACTCGGGGTGATAGTGCCGGATCCATGGCGATTTACGTATCGAGAAAAAGGCATAGTTCTCTTCCTGGCGTAAGCGACAAGTTTAGCTATTCCACCAACAGTGGCCGCGTCTCACGTCCGTCAATTCGTCGAACTTGACATTGTCACATTTGAGAATAGCTTACCGCAGAATTGTGCTTGCTGCAAAAACATACGCCTGTCTGATTTATCGGTATAATTTCAATGCCATTGATGCATTTGTACTGAAGTTTAAGAAATGGATTGTCGGAGCTACAATCTCGCTCGCAGTTGCTCGCAGAAAACCGAAATGAGCGAAGCGATTGCGCTATAATTCTTGTAGTTTAATATTTTTAATTAAGAGTACGCGTAATGTTGTAAATATCACGAGAGCAAATGCACGTATTTCCGTCGAGCAAAATTCTCTTCTTGAACTTTGGTATATGACTAAATACATATATTCGTGGGAGATTCTCTCTCTTTCTCTCTCTTTCATCGGTGTTTCGTGCCGCTCGTAATCGCATTATCACGGATTTCTTGCGTTCTCTTTTTTTCCCCACCGGTGCGACTCACGGCGATGCGGTTTCCGTTCTCCCTCTCTCGCTCGCTCTATCTCTCTGTTTCTCTCTCGCGTACAGCGGGAATCGTTGCCGTTAAAAATAGCGTGTCGTATTTTTAGGCAGCGGGGAGATATAGCGCTCTCTCGGCATATTTGTAGACGAGAAAGAGAGAGGGAGGGCGAGCACGATGGTTATAATCTTGCGGTCGCATGTGCGGCAGCATTTCTGCGACTGTGTCTGGCTCTCGTCGCTCTCACGTCGTTCTCATCCACGAGAACGTATCGTATCGTATGTATGGAAGAAACGGAATTTTCATTATATCGAAGTCTGCAACTCGCGCAAAATTCCGCGAATTTTTCCTCTGGAGGAAAGATACGAAATCGTAAGGCAGCATCCTTTCTGCCAGATGACTCGATTCAATTCGAACGATCGGCGCGTTCCGTTCGCCAGGAAAAAAATTCCTTTCATAAACACGCAACGTTTATGACACGGTAAAGGTATACCCGCTTTATACGCGCGCACTAAATACGGCGCGACAATATATACTCCCTCGAAAATATCTCAAATCTGAGTCAGTGTGTGGAGAATAAATATTTGTCCGCGGCACACGATTGCTGTGCATAACAACGTGCCATTATCGATTGTTGGCTCAGCACGGGAGTCATTTCCGGGTTGGATGTTCTTTAATGTCGAACGCGCGAAATTAGGAGCCGACGTCGCGCGCAATTAACGCGCCGCTGTAATTACGGAGAAGAAGCGGGATACCCTGTGCACCGCTCGCATCGTCATCGTCGTCGTCGTCGGCATCATTATTTAACCACATCTCGTCCCGCCCCGTTTATAGCAATAAACGGCGCGTTTCAATTACGCGATAACACACCTCGACGCGTCTCGAAAAAGGAAGCGCCGCTATATTTAGATACCGGTCTATATCGCGTGGATTATTGATGTTGTTATATACAAGGTCCGCAAATATTTGGATAGACGGCCGCCTCTTCTCGTCATTGTGTCCATGTGATCTCTGTTTCAGCCGATGTCAAATAAACACTCTCAAAATGATGAAATCGCCCAAGGCGCGCGTGGCTTCACGATCGGCCAGACACCGCTAGTTTAAAGACTCCAATGATTTATCGCGTCCAGAGAAAGACGAGAAAGAGCGAAAGACCGATAGATGAGTATTTCCTGTCCACAATTTAAACTCGCGATTACCAACTATCGTGACCGTGATCCTCTGGATTTGAGTTTACGACAGATCTCGTACTTGGTTGCAACTGCTCTGAGTTTTCTACGAAAAGTAAGATTTTAGGTGATGCATGCGGCGAAAATTGAATTTACAATACAAGAGAGAAGTCCGTTTTGCGCTGAAAGCATACACGACTGAAAGAAATACCCGAGGTATTTAACGTATTCATAACGTTGAGAGCCGCTGCAGGCTACGGTGATGTTAGATGGTGCGGCGATTGGAACCGCCAGGTTCGTCAAATATTTGCAATTCGGGCGAGCAATTGCACGGAGGCATCGAAGCTTTCAATTCGTAACGCCAGAAGAGAACGGCGGTCCCTCGCGTGCGATTGAGTGACCTTAAAACCGTCGAGGAGAAGAAGAGGTAAAAAGAAGAAGACGTAGCGGAGCACGAATCGTGGAGCCGATCGACCGACTGCTTATCCGCCTCTTGCGACCACAAAATGTCGAGATTGAGCTTTTGCTCCTGCCTCCTATGAAACCTCGGAAACGCCGGGCGAATGCCTTAACGCGAAGTATTTCGAATTAAGAGAGCCCGCGGCTCGTTTCCCGGATACCTCGGCTTTCGGTCGAGCCACTCGGAAATTTCGTTTGCAACATTATCGATTCGGAGGAGAGGCGTGCACTTGCCGTACGAATGGCGCGATGGGAGATTCGTGCCGGGCGCCCGCGGTTTGATGCATAAGCTGCATACTGATGGTACCGCTCGGACCTGCGTCTACATGTCGACAGCAGTTCTACAGTTACACACCACCGTTCGCTTTCCAACCGCGAGTCCTGCATACCAGAGCACTCCCCCTGGTACCGTGTACTCGTACATGCATATCGGCAAGACGATTGATTTCGCAAACAAGTAAACGGTCAGCTAATTCCACTCGTCATCGAACGGTCACGAGACCGTCTGGGCGTTCCTCGGATTAAGGGGGGAGCCTGCTTTAGAACGCTGAAAATAAGGTATATTTTACGAATTGTTTTTGGAGAAACTATACAGCGGATCATTATAAAACTTTTATGCATTTATTAGTACATGTTTAAAGATAAAAAAATTATTTTTTGATTTGAATATATCGCTTGCAGAGGTCGTCCTGGAGAAATCTTAGTGCAGCCGCGTCGCCGGCGTTGCAAATTGGTGAGCATTCTCCTGCCTCCAAATTTCGTCTAAACTGAAAAATTGAAATATGTTCTCGTTATTTATGAATTCCCATCGTCGATGAACCAAAGAGAGAAGAAAAAAGTTGAAAAGTGCCAAAATGGTGGAGCTTAGAACACAAAAGTACGATTTTTAGGCAAAGTTTTTGAACTTTTTCATGCAAAAATAATTGTTTAACTTAATGTTTTTATGAATATTAAAGGTTCATCGACGATGGGAATTCATAAATAACGAGAAAATATTTCAATTTTTCAGTTTGGATGAAATTTGGAGGCAGGAGAATGCTCACCAATTTACAATGCCTCCAGGACGACCTCTACAGGCGATATATTCAAATAAAAAAATAATTTTTTTATCTTTAAACATGTACTAATAAATGCATAAAAGTTTTATAATGATCCGCTGTATAGTTTCTCCAAAACAATTCGTAAAATTATACCTTATTTTCAACGTTCTAAAGCAGGCTCCCCCCTTAACACCTTTCATTAATGCGCACGAGGAGTGCACGTCGTCGATTATATCTGCTGAACAACGCGGTTCGTTGTTCGCAGCTAACCGGAACCTTCCTCGTTTGACGTTCATATATTCCTTACCGTATCGTCGACACCGAACGTGTTCGCTCGGATCCAGCTCGGATGCGCGTGCATTATCATCGCGTGCGATCCGGATGTCGTTTTTCCTCCAGCTTTGTCACCGCGAATTAATTTTCCTCGCGAACGAAACGGCGAGCATTTGACTTTTAGCCGGAAAAATCGGATGAAAAATCCGACGTGGCATTTTGTCGATCACCGTAAAGCTTTCTCTCTCTTATTCCATCTCGTTTTCGCTATTCTGTGTCCTCTCTCTCTCGCGGCGGCAGAGTTCGACAAGCGCGGAGCTGTGACGGGAAATAATTAAATGAACGCAGCAGAAACGTAAAAGGTCCACAGCTAACGCCAAACCGTTACGGTTCTGTTACCGCGACGTGTGCACGACTCGACGCTCCAGAGCGGTTCCGCGACCAGTTCTCTTCTCCCGTCGTCTCGCAGCTTTTTTGTTTGCCTCACCGCCGCTTTATCTCCCGCTGCTTTTTATTTAAATCTCTCTGACTCAGGAGCGTTTAGTCAGGATTAACAATGAGCTTCGCTCAGAATCGCTCGTATGCGCCTCTTTGTGGCACAAACGTTGGCGAACGAGGCTCAACCTCGGGAAGCAGCCTCGCTGCTGATATGTAGCAGAGTCGGTGATTATTTTTCATCCACGTTGCGCGACACGGCCTACACTCGGTTCTGGCTGTCAGAAACAGCGCTGTCACGTTCGCTTGGTCCAAGGTCTCGGCACGGAGGGTTAAACACGGCCACGATAACGAGAAAATCGTTCTGCAGCGGCACACAGCCAGTGGGTCACGACCTCCTTCCTCTTTCAATTCTCCGGAGGTCGATAGCCTCATTTCTGTCGGTGCGCGCCAATTCCATGACCTACCTTCTCGCGAGCCTATATACGTTCCGACAACGCACACGTATACGCAGAGCACGCACGTGGGTCCTTGTTTTTTTTTACCTCGGAGCGTTAAATTTCTGTGCTTTGCTTGTCTCGAGCGAACGAGTCGAGGAGGACGATCAGGGAATTCGTTGGCGTCTCATGATGTGGCTCGATGATGGAACCCTCGGGTCCAGCCTGCGGCGCTCGAGATCAGTCATCAATTAGCACGATTAGATTCTCGAATGATCGTGATCCGTTTGCGATCGCGATTATAAATGCTGCGGCACGAACGGGTCTCCCAAAGAGTTACAATCTTGCAGCTGCAGTACCCTCTATCAACACTTACTCTCGCTGCGTCCCTCGATACTTGCCAACACCCTCGATTATCTCGCGAAAGGGGGATATTTGCACGTGTTTTCCCTGGCGTTTCGCGATAATAGCGCGCACACACCGGCGTTAAACCCTCGCGTACGATTGACGGCGAGAGCGCAGGGCGAGCGGTGGCAGTGACCCATGACCCGGATCGGAAAGTGGGCGCCGGAGGGGCGTGTATGCACACCCGGCGAGGCCGCGAGGGGTTGGGGTTAGGGTAGGACACCGCTGAGGATCGATTTTCCCTCTTGGTAGGCTCCCTCCGCCCTCGGTGCAGCAAGGGAGGGCAGATCGAAGGGAGGAGAGGGCTCCCGGCGCATACAGAGAGAGGAGCGAGCGCGAGTGAATGAGAGCGCCGATGAGAAAGGCGAGGAGAACTGGATGTGTACGCGCGCGCGTGTGTGTGTGTGAGAAAGAGAACGTTTTCTCTCTCTTTCTCTTTGCGATGTGGATGGACAGACCAAGGAAGAACACAAGGGGTGAATGTGGGAGCATCGGGATGCGAAATAATGAGAGAGATAGAAGACGAGAAAAAAGAGAAACAAAAACAGAGGGAGAGAAAGGGCTTCCTCTTGAGCGCTTCTCTCGATATTCCACCCTTTTTCAGCATCCAAGAGCTTCCGTTTTCCGCCTATGCGCTATATACGCAGCGATACACTCTTCTCGTTTATTCTTACAACTAATTCCTGCGACTCTTCCGAGGAGCAACATTTCTATCACCGCTGTCCTGGTGACGAGAGAAGAGATAAAGAGGAGAGGGAGAGAGAGAGATCGGCTGAAGCCCCCCGAGTCGAAATTTTGCGCCTACTTTAATGCTTTTAGCAGTCGTACGAACCTACTTTTAGGAAAATAGAACCTAGAACTCTTACATTGAAACTCAAACTCCTACAAACAGATGTTAAGACGCTATTTTGACCCTGCAACATTCGGCTATAATCTTGATCGTAACCTGCTTTGACACTCTAGTGGCGAAAAAGGAAATTTCGGACATATTTTAGTGTTAAAGTAGTAGCTAAATAGACGCTGAATAACCCCGAGTCGAAATTTTGCGCCTACTTTAATGCTTTTAGCAGTTTACGAACCTACTTTTAGGAAAATAGAACCTAGAACTCTTACAGTGAAACTCAAACCCCTACAAACAGATGTTAAGACGCTATTTTGACCCTGCAACATTCGGCTATAATCTTGATCGTAACCTGCTTTGACGCTCTAGCGGCAAAAAAGGAAATTTCGGACATATTTTAGTGTTAAAGTAGTAGCTAAATAGACGCTGAATAACCCCGAGTCGAAATTTTGCGCCTACTTTAATGCTTTTAGCAGTTGTACGAACCTACTTTTAGGAAAATAGAACCTAGAACTCTTACATTGAAACTCAAACTCCTACAAACAGATGTTAAGACGCTATTTTGACCTTGCAACATTCGGCTGTAATCTTGATCGTAACCTGCTTTGACGCTCTAGTGGCGAAAAAGGAAATTTCGGACATATTTTAGTGTTAAAGTAGTAGCTAAATAGACGCTGAATAACCCCGAGTCGAAATTTTGCGCCTACTTTAATGCTTTTAGCAGTTTACGAACCTACTTTTAGGAAAATAGAACCTAGAACTCTTACAGTGAAACTCAAACTCCTACAAACAGATGTTAAGACGCTATTTTGACCCTGCAACATTCGGCTATAATCTTGATCGTAACCTGCTTTGACGCTCTAGTGGCGAAAAAGGAAATTTCGGACATATTTTAGTGTTAAAGTAGTAGTTAAATAGACGCTGAATAACCCCGAGTCGAAATTTTGCGCCTACTTTAATGCTTTTAGCAGTTTACGAACCTACTTTTAGGAAAATAGAACCTAGAACTCTTACAGTGAAACTCAAACTCCTACAAACAGATGTTAAGACGCTATTTTGACCCTGCAACATTCAGCTATAATCTTGATCGTAACCTGCTTTGACGCTCTAGCGGCAAAAAAGGAAATTTCGGACATATTTTAGTGTTAAAGTAGTAGCTAAATAGACGCTGAATAACCCCGAGTCGAAATTTTGCGCCTACTTTAATGCTTTTAGCAGTTTACGAACCTACTTTTAGGAAAATAGAACCTAGAACTCTTACAGTGAAACTCAAACCCCTACAAACAGATGTTAAGACGCTATTTTGACCCTGCAACATTCGGCTATAATCTTGATCGTAACCTGCTTTGACGCTCTAGTGGCGAAAAAGGAAATTTCGGACATATTTTAGTGTTAAAGTAGTAGCTAAATAGACGCTGAATAACCCCGAGTCGAAATTTTGCGCCTACTTTAATGCTTTTAGCAGTTTACGAACCTACTTTTAGGAAAATAGAACCTAGAACTCTTACAGTGAAACTCAAACCCCTACAAACAGATGTTAAGACGCTATTTTGACCCTGCAACATTCGGCTATAATCTTGATCGTAACCTGCTTTGACGCTCTAGTGGCGAAAAAGGAAATTTCGGACATATTTTAGTGTTAAAGTAGTAGCTAAATAGACGCTGAATAACCCCGAGTCGAAATTTTGCGCCTACTTTAATGCTTTTAGCAGTTTACGAACCTACTTTTAGGAAAATAGAACCTAGAACTCTTACAGTGAAACTCAAACCCCTACAAACAGATGTTAAGACGCTATTTTGACCCTGCAACATTCAGCTATAATCTTGATCGTAACCTGCTTTGACGCTCTAGCGGCAAAAAAGGAAATTTCGGACATATTTTAGTGTTAAAGTAGTAGCTAAATAGACACTGAATAACGCCTCGGATGAAGAATTCGAGGTTCAATGTAGAACTAAAATTTCTAAGACCACTGTTTGATCGAAAGAGGAAAGTTGACACTGTGTGTCTGTCGGAGGGCTCCGACCGATCGCCTATGATAACGTTATTGGCTCGTATTCCGGCGACCACGTCTAAGCACCGAGTGCAGTCATCCGGTACCACGAACGGCTCCCGTTATTTCTTTTACGTCAAAGAGGAGCTACCCTCGCCGGAAACTCCCTGCAGACTCGGACGGCCAGTAAATACACGCGACGGAAATAATTCGGTAATTTCGGTAACAGCTGGGCTACGGGCGGCAACAGCAACGAGATATACTATCGACAGTGCGCGGTGTACTATCGCAATCTGGACACGAAATCGATGCAAATGTGATAATACGGTTTATTATTATCCCGCTGGTTCTATACCAGCGAGCCGCGGCTGATATCGCACATGTATAATACGATACACTCTCGGTACGTAGTAGCGACATTGTATAACTGATATAATTGTACAATCGCATGAATATACCGTATCGCGGGCAATACCTAGTTGTGTAAGATCAATGCGAGCGTAATGATACGGTTTATTATTATCCTCTGCGGTCTTATACCGGGACAGAGATATACGCTCGCATTATACACATAATATAACGCGGATAACGTGTACTTTTCTACGGAACTCCAACATTCTTGTTTGTCAAACTAGTCTCGTACGAGTATAGACGTTGTCTTGGATTCTTGGACGCTGAACGATGCGCAACGTGACATTTTCACGCGCATTTGCTCGTCATTGCGTTCGAGTACGCGATGTCGCATTGCGCTCATTTGCGCTCGAAAATCTCGACTCGACGCCGAAAATTTGATTCATCCACGCATCACGCGAAAGAGACACGTTCCGACCACATACGGACGCGTGGAGTGGCTCTTGCGATAACGATGCGGTTGATTGACGATGATTGTTATCGCGGATGTCCCGCATCGATCGAAACCAGTTCAACTTGATTTTCACGAATTCACGAGTTGCCGCGATGCACGAGTGTTTGCTGTACTTTTTGCTTTCTTCTCTCACGTGGTTGGTTCATCGCACTGTTTGACGAACTGAGAAACGCGTGGAGGAATGTTGGAAAATTATTTTCGACATGATTTCGCAGGGTTTACCGGCGTTCGCGATAACTCCTCCTGAAATTACTAACGTTTGCTTAAAAGCGAAACGAGTTGCTTAAGAGCATCGAGTGCGTCTTTCCGTCTTTTCATTCGGCACACATAACGCGTGGAATATTCATAAAGCATTGCGAATGCCATGGCGCGCGCACACGCGTACACACAGGTACACGTGGTTATTGAATACATATTTTAGAAAATACATACACCGCCGCACACACTGTTGCGACCGAGGGAAAACGTTGAACAAACAAAGCGTTGCGGGAAGCACGTGTAGACATTCATGAAAAATTATCGCGTTTAAACTGTTAAAACGAAACATTTGCAGCTGTACAATTCTCGCTGATCCTCATTGTTTTATTTTGTTTCAGTTTTCTAGATAAGGTAGCCATTGTAAAACAGCCGGATTACACGCCCACGGAGCAGGTGAGTACCATCAGCTTTTCATCCAGAAACAAGTGTCGGTACCGGTGTAACTTTATTTCCGAATTTCCCGATTTCCTCAAAGGTCCACCTCGTGGGTGGATTTACTTAAAGCGCGGCTAATTAATAAACGCACACGAAGTTACACCGGTCTCGCAGCTTGTCCGAGCTTGACCAGCAGCTCGAAGAGCAATCGGCCACGTGTGACGTAACCGTGCCACTGTTCTGTTTCAGGACATCTTGAGGTGTCGAGTCCTCACGTCTGGTATTTTTGAGACGCGGTTCCAGGTCGACAAAGTAAACTTTCAGTAAGTCCTAGTCGCGACACACCGCTACCACGACTCGCGCGCGCGCTTTACTCCAATGTCGTGTGACTATATATAGCCGACGTATTACAGTAACATCGGCCGACGGTAAATATAAACGCAAAGCGGCGCCGGCAGCGCGCATCTTAGCCTAGCGCCTAGCCTCTATGTATTAAGCCCGTTGCCGGCGAGACTTACACTACGTTATAACGTGTAAGCTGAAATCCGTTAACCGCGTTAACGCCTCCGCAACTTCATAACATTCTCCCTTTTTGCGTTCACTCGCAGGTCACGTACGGCGTTCCACATTATTTTCTACAGGCCCAACTATCTCTTTGTCGCTCCGCCGTCTCTGTGTCGCGCCGTTTCACGGGCTGCACAAATCCGACGCGGATCCCTCACCGCGAGTAAATGATCGCAAACTTTGCCCATCTATGATCTCAACTATACGAATATCTTTCTTCAAAAGGGCCCTTGGCATGGCTTATATTTTTAGATTGAAACGTTTTCTTTCTGTGGCTCGAGCGTCTGTTCAATCAAAAGACTCGAGAGTATTAGTCCCTCGTGTGATTTTTAAACGATGCTAAAGGAACGCGATATTATGCGCGACGCGACGTTGCAGTTTGGCGTTTTATTGAATATTTCTCTTGTTTTGCAGCATGTTCGACGTTGGTGGTCAGCGCGACGAAAGGAGAAAATGGATACAGTGCTTTAACGATGTGACGGCGATTATATTTGTCACGGCGTGTAGTAGTTACAATATGGTACTCAGGGAAGATCCTACGAAGTTGAGACTCAGAGAGAGTCTCGATCTTTTCAAAAGCATCTGGAACAATCGGTACGTTGCTCCGATTTCTGTCTTTCATCGAGCCCTTTCAAAACGACATTAACGTGCCGCTTCCTCGTCTGTTGTGCAGGTGGCTCCGCACGATTTCTGTGATCCTGTTTCTAAACAAGCAAGATTTGCTGGCCGAAAAAATCAAGGCGGGCAAGCACAAACTGGAGGACTACTTTCCGGAATTCGCGCGTTACCAAACGCCAGTCGAGCCTGGGGTGGTCGCAGATCCCTCGGAACCTCCCGACGTCATAAGGGCCAAGTACTTTATCAGAGACGAATTTCTCGTAAGTGTTAATGCGGGTGTGATCACCTTTCGCGGTTTTTCATCTAAAATATCCCCGACGTTTTAACGTTTTTCCTTTTTCGTTCCTTTTTCTAGCGTATAAGTACGGCGAGCGGCGACGGCAAGCACTATTGTTATCCGCACTTCACGTGTGCCGTCGACACGGAGAACATCAAGAGAGTGTTCAACGATTGCCGGGATATCATCCAGCGGATGCACCTGCGTCAATACGAGCTCTTGTGACTTCGTTCCTGCCGACGTCTCCTGTCATCATCCGTTGTTCATTCGACTGTCATGTTCACGCCGCGCCTCGAGCCGTTGCAAACGCCGCGAGCCGGATGAGCGAGCGAGCGAGCGAACGACTCGCGAACCGTGGCCGCGAGGACTCGCGAGCCCGCAAAACGGAGTGTACGCGCGAGGGTGTATTCAGGTAACGCGTGCGCGCGGAGGTCTTCCTCGCCAGTACGGAGCCGAAAAAGCGTAGCCAGAGGACGACACCGCATCCGTCGAGAGTGCGCCAGCGGACACTGAGAGTGAGACTACGAGTCGATCGAATTGCCCTCGTCAATGGGATTCAAGATGACGAGGAGCTCGTGCGCCAACACGCTGCTACGAGTCTCTCTCCGCTGTGGTAAAATTCTCTCTCTCGGAGAAACGGAACGTTCCCTCGTAAATGCGCGTAAATAAATCGCACGAACAATTCGCAAGCGAGACGGTGCGATACAGCGCGTCGACACGCCACGTGTCCCGCCCCCGCGATCGTTCGACGGAAACGAACGAGCGGCCCCTCCAGCGGGCGTATTCTCGGTCACTCGACTCTTTTGAGTTTTGAGGAAAGAGCGTGCTGAACTCTCGTCGTCCGGCAGACGGCGGGAATGAATCTCGCTCGCGCTTGAGCTGAATCGCGCGCGTATGAGCTTTGTTATCCTTCGCGTGTTCCTCCGTTTCCCTCGAAACAGGAACGCGCGAAATCCTGCGCGAGCCGAGACGTCGTCGCCCATCGGGTGCGACGACGGCGGCGTTTTCGTGGATTCGCGCGACGATTTTCTTCGTTCAGCACACTCTCCGCGTGAATTATTATCGGTTAGCTTAGCGTTAAGGATGTTTCCTAAGACTTAGGCGAACCTCTCCGGTAAAGAAAAAAAAAACAAAACGAAGAACTTTTATCGTTTTTTCGTCTTTCTCCCTTACTCGTTTTTCGAATCTCCGCTATACTTTTGCCTAGCTCCTCTTTACATCTCGCTTAGAATCTCCGCGTCTCTTGTTCCCTCCGTTTCCTTTCGTTCGAATTCGTTGAGCTTTCGACTTTCGAATCTCGATTCTTGTTTTTTTTTCTTCTTTTTTATCACATTGGCCCGACCCGTAGGAGTCTCAGCCGCGCCCTTTTTATGAGAAGAGTATTTTGTGAGATTTTACAGTATTTCGAAGACCGTTTTGATTATATAACTATGTACCGAGTATATATGTACAGGGTGACCGTCCACGGATTCTCATCGTTTTTACGTACGTTTCTTATGATCGAGGTTTCTCACGGATATGGATTTCCCCTTTTTTTATCGATATATATGTATATGTATGTATATGCATGTATATATATATATATACACATACCGTATAAATCTCGAGTTACTTTTTAGTTTCTCTGTACTTAGGCACGTGCGCTACCGCAACAGCAGTCGTCTGTATATCCTAGCCCACGTAAGAGATGTGCCACACGTTCAAGTTGTTCTTTTACTGCGCACGCAAGTATAAGTTTCGCGGTATGTTGCACGCACGACGACTTGTTTCAGACTTGTGTAAGCGAGCAATCATTTTACTTTCGCACTTCGAAATTCGCGTCTTGCTTTCAGGGAAATCGTCATGCCCCCCCTCCTCCCCCCGACGATACGTGGTAACGTGGTGTACAAATCTAATGCGACTGACCCGATAGTCAATCACGCTGGATCACTTTTGCGGTGTAAATGTCCCGAAAAAACGAAAACGGAAAGGGCCGATATGCGAAAGTCTTATTTCTCGCATATAACCACTCATAGTTTCATCCACTTTCCTCGTCGTCGCTACTTGGACACCCTGTATGTGATAAGCTTACCCTCCATCTTTCCCTCGAATTCGATCACGTACTTTGATCGACGTTACATCGAAAGATAACGGGATATTTGCACGCCAATGACGTATATACATAGATCAAGCAATGAAATTCGCTAATTGGCAGCCGCTGTTTTAATCAGAAGTCGGAATATTTTTAGACTACACTATTCATTAAGTTATCGAAAATGGTCGCAAGCTTATAATTCGTAATTGATATCACATAATATATAATCATCATGTAATATAATTAATATAATAATTTTATAAAAAGAAGAAACATATATTTTTATGGCACTCAAAAGATATATCAAGCCTTAGGGTCGTGCACTGGGGGAAGATTGATTGATGCTGTCGAGCATTAGACAAAGAGACGAGACTTTAAGAAACGAGTCTTCGCGCACTTGTATCGTCAATTGCTACAACCTTGTTCAAGAAGAATCAAGGAGTACTTGGTCTATGCGCGTATATCATTGCGTGCTCGCGTATCGCGTTGTTTCAAGGATGTATGCGCTAAGTTAAGAGTGCATCGCAATGTATCCGGCCGTTATTCCTATTCTTCTCTGATCAACTGATTGTTAATCGTTTTTATAAATCTTTACATTTTAATGTCTTTGCCGTAAGGTAGATCGCACAATCGAAACGGCTGGTTTTGACTCACGTCGCATTGTTCAATTCACCGAATAATTTTTAAGATTTAAATACCACAAGAGTACATTCTCTACGAACAATTTTCGCGCGATTTTATCTTTTTGTTTTTTATTAATTTGCCGTTTTACTCGCAGCATTCTATTTTTACCTCGCTCGATCCATTAAATTAATCACCACACTCGCGCACGGTTTCACGGTTTTCACATTGTCAACTGTAGCTCTCCACGAGAATAGGAATTTCGGGCATTGCATAACAGGTATCCTCTACATGCCGACGCGTCCGCAACTACGTAACTGTAATTTCATGTAATATCTCGATGCAAGCAGATATAGTGACACGAATAAGAAGCCCGAGCATTAAACGTACAGTACATCTTGACTCACTTAGCGCAGTAACGATATAAAAAAGTCGCCGAATTAAATTGAGAGAATCCCAATGTGGCTCCACGAACACGCAGGAACAAAGGAAAAATCGCTTCGATTCCACCTGATACGTGCGGAGAAACGAAGCGTGACGGCCACTTGATTCGTGTCACTGTATACGTTTGTGTATGCCGTCGTACCTAGTGCATAACACACACATACACACAGACAAGTCGTAGATTGTAACGTTATTTATAATTTCGCGAAGCGTTATTTTTACTGACGACTGACGACAAACAGAAAGAGAGAGAGAGAAAGAGAGGGAGAGAAAGAAGAAGGAGTGCATGTGTGAGAGAAAGGCAAGAATCTCTTTGCGGTTTTTACCTGTCGACAACTTCCGTGGAGACTTGGATGTTCACGTCCGGCACAAAGCTGCGTGTGGAAAGCGAGTAATTGGCACCTCGCCGCGAGTAATAATCTCGTACCTGCGTTTTTTGCGCCCCTGCCTCGCCCCCCCCCCTTCTTCTCTTTTCTACAGATGAGTAACGAGCCCTAATTTCTGATTTCGAGTACTGATTTACGTAGCGACGTCGAACGGAAATTAGCGCGAGAGCGAGAGACAAATCGAAGCCACGTGATAACGAATTTCTATCGTCCACGCTACCGGTTGCGACAGCGTGCACGACACGCGAGGACAGAATGTCGCTATTATTCACGGATCATGAAAGAAAAGAATTCACGAATGTTAATATAGCGTTTGTGTGCGCGCGTATGTATGTGTATGCGGGCGTGCGTGTATGTATGTGCGTGTACGCAAGCAAGAGGTAGGCGATATGCGATGTGCCGAATAAATAGTAAATTTTACGTGGCCGTGATTATATAGAAAAGAGCGCGACACAGGTATCGTGTACGTACAATGTGTATTGTGTGCCCGTGTATACGATGCATATTATATATACACGATATTTTGTTATAGACATACGCCAAGATCGCACAAGTTTTCCTTTTCTTTTATCGTAAATAAATGGGCATCTATGCGAGTAATTGTATATGTATATATATGTATATGTAAAATATCGCGACGCAGGTGTGTCATTATTTAATCACGACATTATGTAAATACGACAGTGTTGGATTCCGTATTATCGAGACAAAGCAATGACGTTATGATTTCAGCGGTCCGTTCAAAATTACGCGTCTCACAACTCGAATCGCGGCGGGTACGAAGCGGCGGATAACGCCAACAGAAAAGAGTCGCGTTCTGTGAACCGATGAAGCGCCGTCATCAGCGTTGACGATCGAGCACGAGACACGAGTCTTGCCTGTCTCGCGGCGATCGTGAACGTTATTTAGTCGACGATGACACACACACACACACACACACACCATTAGAGAGCAGTCGAATCGCTACGCAGCACAAATCGTCGATACAGAAAGACGAATGCACGTTGTCCGCGAAGCGCATTATTGTTTCGTCTTTAGCAATATTCTTTGTGGACCACGTCGCCGATTATGTAGCCTTAAATAGCGAAAGTGAAAGTAGACGCGTGTAATTGGAATTAGCGTTAACGGAAACGGGGGCATAGGAAGGTTCCAGATTAATCGCTAACAAAGAATCGTAGTCGCCGGCTGTTGCGATCCAACTATCCGTGTGAGAATCTGGCAATCTGCGGCCCGGTTACACCAACGTCGATTACCACTAATTTTGGTTAATTCTAGCCACTTCTCCAGAGATACCTCTTGTGTATAGATAAAGAAAAGGGAGGTCTAACAGGCGTCTGAAATATTAGAATCTCATTTAGACGTCTTTATCTTTTAGAGATTTCCAAGTGATTTAACGATGATTAATGAACCGTTGGTGCAACTCCGCCTCAGCGTTACCTCTGATGCGATAGCTGAGAACTCGATAGACAACTATCGGACAACTTGCTTCCGAATTCGAAAGCGTTATGCATTTCATGAGAACACGAGACGTCTACTCTTGATGATGCGCCCAGCTGAACGCCGCGCATCACAACATTAACATTAGATCATTGAGCGAATCATTATCGTCGTTATGCTGTTATTGGATAAACAATCTGCTCGCATTGTCGAATTTGAAAAAAAGGTGAATAGTATCGTTGTAACATTAATTATTATTCATCGTGACGGGCGATTGTCGTGGCGATCATTGTTGGAAATTGTCTTACTGAAAGTAACGGCTCGAGCGAGTTCTTTGTAACGCTAGTGTCGACTTTGCGAAATTAGTTGTAATTGTGTAAACCAAAGTCTCTCGGCAATTCACACGCATGATGTAATTTACTTTGGATTTTAAAAGAGATTTGTAAAATTTTATATCTTGTTTTCTACGTGTCGTTGTATTTTACGCGTCTACGATGATACGTTTTAATTAATCTGAAAAGGAATAACGAACGGTTTTAAAGCGCGTTACGTTCCCTTTTGCTGCCTCTCGAAGGGAAAATCGAAAATTGATTTTTCGGGCTGACTACACTACACGTCTTTCGCTTGGTCGAGGGCATTTCAGGGTGTCGATGAAATGCGCGGAAATTCTCGTAAAGTGAAATTGTACGGAGCACACACGCTTGCAAGTTCACGTTACCATCTGTCACGAATGAACCGTATTCGACGATTAGTTTTAAGCAATAAGCTGCGAGATAATGTCAGGTACACTCTTGTCTTGGATGGTTTCATTGACGGAATCGGAAACGTTCATATGTTTAGCGATGTTATTCGAGAGAGAGAAAGAGAGAGATGTGTTATGTATATATTCGTTATATTTATTAAAATTTTAAACTATATTGAAAGCGACGTAAATCCAGCGATTTAATGCGCAATGCGTGGAACGCACGGGCATTCCCATGGTGAATTTATTTCGATTTGAATCGACGTCTCGGTGAAATCATCCAAATGTGGCATAATCTTTCGGAGCTGGGCCAGTGCACTATCTTATCGCTCTTCCAATGGCGGAGAGAAAAGGAAATGTTCCATTATCTTATATCTATATCATGGATATAGATTCCACCATGGTTCCATAGTGGATCGTGCCTTTCTATACTTTTTCTCGGTCGTTTCGTTGATTCTTGATTTGTCGGAAAATTTAATTCCTTTCCTAGGCAAATTAGAAACGCGGAGCGATCTTACGTTGCATCGAACGTTAGAGAAACGGTCTTCAATTTCTGATAAAGTCGAGTCTATTTCTACCTGAATATTTCACAAAGTATCAAGGAAGAAAAAAAAGATAACGTTCTAATCATCCAATTTCGACTAATAATAACATTCTATTTCTTATGCCACAAATGTTGCTTTTATTTGCGATCTCGTTACCTGCACAATTTTCTAACGTGAGATCGCTCCGCCGTTTTAGAGAAAATTTAAAAAGCATGAGAAAGAAGCTACTTGTGCCTCGAGCGCGTCACCTATTCTAGAAATTAAGTGATTAATCGAAATGGTATCATTTCTATAAGGATATATATGTGGTGAACGATCGTCAGTGCTATTTGGAATTTGACTTTTTCTAGTCTTCGATAGCAGTTTGCTGGACTCCACATTTTTATAAAGCATAAAGTATCGCCGTTAACCATGAACATCATCGCGCGTTTAATGGTACATATTATAAGAGATATATACAGAGAGAGAAAAAAGAGAGAAAGAAAGTGAGATTGCGTATGTGTGTCTGAGAGAATGCGAGAGAGAGAAAGAAGGAGATCGGATTCTCATTGTTCTTATCCTAGAAAGAAGATGTATCCAATAAGTTATAACGCGCCTGCGGATTAAAATAGTCACGATTGGAAGAGACTAACAAACACAAATGTCGTTCCGTAAAAAAGATAATCACTTGTAATCTAAATCACTGACTGACGAGAACGATAAGTCGCATAATTATTTCGCGTGTGAGAGCGTGACGAGAACGCGAGGAAAAAAAGAAACCAAAAAGAAAGGAAGGGAAGAGAGGAGAGTTACCAAGCTCGTCAATAATTACGTCCCTCCGTGTCCCCAATTTTCTCTCGTATCCTCAATTCATTCGTTATTGCGTGTCTCTTAGAAAGATGTCTAGCTGAAGACTTAAAAATGAATTATTATTATTATCAGTGCAAAAGTGCGCGCGCGAGAGAGAGAGAAGAGCAAAAGCGTGAAAGATGATATCTTTGATGGTGACATTTTAGCACTGTGTTAATTTAGGAACGAGTGAGTGACGCGAATCGAATAGGAGTAAACGTGAATGTGAGTGACTGGCGAACCCGTGGAATTCATTAGGAAATCAAATTCGTATTGTTCGTGCCACGATTCCCATCAACTTCTGTCGTACTCGTCATCGTCGATCGTGATTCTGTCGGTCGGGATTACACCGATGTCCGGGAGAAAGGGGGAAGCGAGCGAGATGAAGTGGATCAATATAGTACCTCGCGTACACACAGTGCAATTAACAAAGATAAGAAAAAAAAACATTATGCTGCCGTATAAAAAGTACGCAAAGGATCAAACGCATACGTGATTAGAGGCACTTGACGTGTGTCGATGTGTGTCGATATGTATCTGCTGGTGCCATTCGAATGTGAATCGTGGAACGAACAAGTAGAACAATAACAGATATACATATAAATATATATATATATATATAAATATAAATATATATTATATAAATATATAAATACAATTCATTGAATCAATCGCGGATCGAATGGTGTGCTTTGTACGTATGCTCCGGCGGCGTGTATGGGATTACGTGCGTGACTGCGTTAACGTGTTGCTAGATTACAAGGATAATATTTCATTCTCATTCTGTGATGACTGTCTGCGAAATACGAGAGGCGAGAGAAGAACAAGAAATGTTTACATGGAGTCTTAAGGCTAATGGATTAATCAATTGATTTAGCGAATAAAGATTTAATTAACAGTCGTTGTACTAACTGCGCAAAAGAAAAAGAGAAAGAGAGGAAGAAAAGGAGAGATGAATCTTTATAGACGTAAGGAGACGCATGTGTCTTACGTTCGTACGTACGTGAAGAAAAAAGGCGGATACGATAAATTCGTCGCGCGCAAGACACAGAATTTTAAAAACGTTAAACAAAGAAAACAGAGAATACGCTGTATCCGAATTGCGGCGGAAAAAGAGCAGTATGATTTGTATACTGTATAACTTTAGTCGTTTACCATTGCTTTCGAGAATATATAAGAGTTATGTGTATAAATTATTATGTATAATTAAACAAAAGTCATTTAGTAAATTTTAAGCGTACGTAATATATTATAAATACAGAGAACACAACACAGAAAACAACATATATAAATATAAATATTTATATATATATATATATATAAATATTATAAAGAAATTATATATACGAGAGCGAAGAGCTGCTGTATCATACGTTTGTGTAACTAAAATAGTGATGATACGATTATGAGAATTATAACGATAAAATAAATACTTACCGTACGTCTTATATAAATGGCAGATGCCTCTATGGCAATCGGGCCCAATTTTTATAGGTCGTATACGTATATTTTCTCGCACACATCGTTTTAACGTGTCGGAAACACAAAGAAGAAACACAGCTTTCCATTGCTTACACTTATATTCTTATTACACAACGCGCGAGCTTTCGACGCCATGATTTTGTACAAATGCAAAAGAAGCTTCGAAAGTGTTGATAAATACAAGAAAGAAACAATAATAGTAATGATATAGGATATCGTATTAAAAGCGATAACATTATTAGTCTTCGTAATATGCATACTTCATCATGAGCAAAACTCTGAATAAGTATCGTGAGATTCGAGTAAGATTTCAATCGTTTTCTCGTTTGTGATCTTGTTTTTAACGTATGTTTCATTTCACTAGATAGGTTTTTAAGAACGCAAGCTGTGCTTTACCTTCCAGCGCGGCTAAGTTAGCCACAATAGGCGCCATTTGTTGAACATGATTCTCGTAATTGGATCCTGTGAGATACACAAACAATTGATTCATTAATTACTCGTTCTGACGTGCAGTAAGAATTCATATTTAATATATTGCTCACCCATTGCGAGTCTCTTCTCGCCGTACGTGACTTTTCCATCGAATTCGTTTAGTGGCACTTTTATGTCGGTTCCGACCTGTTGAATCGTCACGTTCAAGTGGTCCTCAATATCCGCCAAGTACTGCAAAGATGTGTGGTTACGAACTTTCTGCACGTTTCACAGTCAATGATTTCATGTGTAAATGTGGAATGCGTCTCGAATCGAAGCCAGACTATAACTCACCATGGGTTCGTTGTACCACGTGCAACAGCCACCTTGGTCGGTCAGATTGGTATTGTTACAGTTCCTTCCGCGCGAGGGGCACCACTCGCCGTGATACCACACCTTCTCCGGCACGCTGCTGACCAACGAGATGGCCAGACCCATCCTCTCGGCTCTGCCAACTCTTCCGATGCGATGCACGTAATTGGACTTTTCGTCGGGCAGAGTTATGTTTATCACTGGAAAAACGAGAGGTAACGCGCATCATAACGTATTTCTCTCTCGTCTCTGAATGCTCTGACTGCTCGCGATCACTCACTGAACGGCAGACCGGTGATATCCAATCCTCTGGCCGCCACGTCGGTACAGATCAGGAACTTCACCTCCTGACGCTTAAACTTCTCCAAATTAGCCTTACGTTCTGGGGGCTTTCTGTCCCCGTGCAGGCACACGCACGAGAACTGCTGCGCGTCGGACTGCTTGAGGAACCTCTCCAGATTGTCGCAGTCGAGTTTCGTTCTGCAGAATATCAGTGCCCGGTCCATCTTGTGTTCCCTGATCGCGCGGATGCAGTACTCCCCCTTCAGCATTTTCACCGCCTCCGACAGTGTCTCTATGAATTAAACGCAACCGTTAGCGCTCCCGTTCTCGTTGCACGCTGTTACTATGTTCACTGCGTGATGACGATTATCATCTAACCGGCGGTATTATTCCCCGGTCTCACGTTGTCCCGCGCGTGCACGGCGTCGGTTTGTACGTGGTGCCTCAGATTGTGCCACGACTTGTCCTTCTGCGGATCCACCGTCACTACGACGTGATGCACGGTCTCCGGCACTGCGTCCTCGCCTTTTAGATCCACCCACGTTGGGAAATGCATCAAACGTTCCTACGACGGACAGTGAATACTCCAAGTTCGATGTATGCACAATAATAATAATAATAATAATAATTGTATCTCGAAAATGCGTCTGGATGTACTCACAGCCATCTTTTTAACTTCGAACGCGTGCAAAGTCGCCGAACACACGATCATCTGCAATCGCTTACCGTCCGACGTAATTTTCGGGATTTGTCTGTGCAGACGATCGATAAGTTCAGTGTAACCCTGTTTCAGTAATCCGTCGGCTTCATCTAGCACGAAAAATCTGAAGAAAAAAAAAAAACATTAATTTTGTCCGATCTAACGTTGCTTCTTTATAGCTGAACGCTAAGCTACCTGCAATGTGTTAATAATAAATAGCCGCCTTGTATGAGATCTTCCAGTCGCCCAGGAGTTCCGACTACGATGTCGACACCGGAATTCAAGGTGGCAATCTGTTCTTTCACGTTCACCCCACCAATAACGAGCAATTCTCTGATTGTTGGATCCTTTAAATGGGTTTTAAACTGAAACAAGACAAGAAACAAGACACTGTTAATATCGGTATCAGTACCATGATTGTACAAGTTTTATTCACCTTCTGGATCTGATTGTAAGTCTGCTCAGCTAGTTCGCGAGAGGGCTCTATGATGATCGCTTGGGGTGCGTTGTTCACTGGTTTATCGCTTTTGTTCGTCTGACTCTGGCTGCTGTTAACAGGATTGTACTTGACGGATTCTTTCGCAGCCGAGGACACGGCCACATAGTCGTTTGGAGGCGGATGCTTAAACGGCTGCGCTCCGAAATTAAAGGCCATTTCAGCGTTCTTCAACACGACGGCCGGATAGTACGTCTGCGACTTTTGCTGCCCGTTCAACGTAAACGCGACGCCCAAGTCGGCGCCGTTCTTGGTGTATCTGATCTCGCCCTTTACCAAGTCCAGAAAACATCCGATCACGTCGTGCATTCCAAAGGCTTCCCCGTAATTGTCGAATTGCTTCGCGTTCGATTTCTTGCCGGTCCCGCCGAAACCGTAACCGAATTTATCTGTTCCTAAATCTAAGGCGGCCTATTCCACAAACAGAAGGTTTTGGTGAGTTCTTCTACCTTGTTACTGTAAGTGTAAAGAGTTTAAAGTAATGATAGCTATTCGACTTTGAAGACGCTTACCTGAGATGTAGACCAGCCTACTCTGCACAAACCTTCATCAGTCACCGTGGCTTCAAAGAAGTATTTACCGCTCCCCGAGACTCCTTTATTTGCACGACAACCATGCCACTCCTTTTGCTCTCTGCTCTGGCATCTCAAACCATCTGGCGTTACTGCCAAGGCTCGTCCTCGGTCAAATAAACTTAATCCCCAGTGCGCTAAAAGGTGATAAAGAATTCATGTTTCCTTCTTAACAATTTTCTAATTGATTTACAATTGGCAAACTTTACTACACACATTGTTGAGCTTGCGCAGCTCCACCTCCACCTCCTTTTCCAGACTGCAGATCCTTAAGAGTCTCCCAAACTGTTTGTAAAATAGGTAGACAGAAAGCACCAGTCTTTCCACTGCCAGTTTCTGCAGCCATGAGGACATCTCCACCACCCAGAATTAGAGGAATAGCTTCCGCTTGGACGTCCGTCGGTAGTCTGTAATTTGTGATCTCTCAACAATAAATAGCTTCAAACAAAGTTGACGTCTTTGAGATCTTTACTCACGTCCAATCCATGTCGTCCACCGCTTTTGCTATCTCCGGCAAAACTCCCATTTCTAAAGAAAGAGATTTATGTAACATTCCATGTCAAAACTGATATAATTATTATTGCATCACTTTAGCACATCCACATTGATACTTCGTACAAGTTAAAGTATAAGGAATAATTTGTTAATCGTTTTACCTTCGAAAGCAGTCATTTTCTTTTAATCCGGTGCCCCTAAATATGAGTGTAAAATATTGCAGAAGTTATAATAATTAGAATTATATCTCTTTCTTTCAGTACGACCGGTTTGCGACTCCAAATCCGGCGAAATATCGCAAATTGGTTAAACGTCACTCGACTCTTCGCAACATGTCAAGATGTTGCACGGGGCCCTAGTGTCATCTATCAGAATTTTCTGAAACCACTTGTAACCTGCCTACAGACTGGTAGTGCAGCTTGCATCTTTTTCTCTCGTAAAACTTAGTTCCAAAAATCTCAGCTACGAGCCTCCACAGTTTGTGTCGGAGAAATGAGGTAGTATAACTTAGAGTCCGAAATATTAGAGGCGCGAATGGTACCCCCACTCCGCCGCCATCTTGAGGCACAAATATATATGCTACTGCCTGCTCCAGGACAGCTGTGCTATTGTAGATAGTCTAATAATATATTTTTCATGTATATTTATGAAATTATAATCATACAATGACTTGCATTAATATTTGGACATCATAAGAAATAAAAAAAATAATCTGTATTTGTGTATACTTATTTAAATAACTTTTGTTTTGTAACGAGTTAAACAACCAATTCCTGTAGTTATAAGGAACATTATCTTTATTGCACATTGCTAAAACTACCTTTATTGCACTTATGTTTATTGCATGTTTCGAATCAATAAATAGTAGTAAACCTGGCTATAGTCTTACTGTTATAACTACGTTCAATGTTCATTTCAGCACATTGTTTTCTTCTGTTTAATCCATGTATTCGCAATCGCATTGCGATAAACCTCTTCAGGATTTTGGTACTGATATTATGGCATAAAGGTATATTTGCTCCTTCCCAGACATATTGTACCTCTGCTGTTAGAAACTGCACAATGTTCATATCTTTTAGTTGAATAAGTGTGTCTGCCAAATTTCGGAAGGTGATTTCAGTCTTCAAAATTGCTTTAAAACAGGAATCCGATACACATAGAAGGCTGTTCTCTTCGTAACTTCTCATTTTAACAATAAAGGAATAAGGATGATGCCCTTCACCCTTCCAGAGTACACCTGTGAAACACTTATCACAGACGGTCATGTTTGTGCACTTTATACTATGCACAACTGATCCAACTATGTCATATATTATTGGCCATTCCCATGTATCAATGCTATGCATCTGATCATCAGTCACCTGTGGCACATGAATGGAACATGTTTCGAAAAATGCATTTAAGTTTTCTTCACGTTGTCGTGCGATTGCTAAAGTTTTAGAATACTGCAGGAAATCGTCCTTAATGTTTTCAACTTCAGTATTATCAACATCTCTCTCATAGTTGGTGTTTCTCTTGGTATTATTGCACAACTCTGACAAGGTAATCATCTTCAAATTATGTTTCAGATGTATAGCATTAGGAACAGGCTGTCTGAAACGCAAAAGAGAAAAAAGATTTTCCAGAAAATCCTGAATGAAGCGGTCAAGTAACAAAAATGGGAGGCCAACTTAATTCAAAAAATAATTCTGCAGCAACAGTAGACGTTCAACTACCATGAGTAGTCCTGTCTGAACTGGTTTCCAGTGACCTTTTGTACCAATCTTCATATGTTGGAATACGTGCGTCGTGAATTGCAGATGCTCAATAGCTTTGTTATATGCATCCTCATTTTTCTTACTAAGAGCCAACTTACTACTTCTGATGGTGACAAGATCAAACCAATGCTGCTGTACAAGAACAATAAAGAAAGCTGTAGTGAGAGGTTTTGAATTTGCTGTTGTCTTTGCATAGACATTGAGGCCAATTGCTGTTCTTCGACAAATGACGGACCTTGCTGTGGACACTTTCATTGTGGAAAAGTGATTTTTCACCCGGAGACTACACTCTTTCAATTTGTTGGCAATCTTAAATTCAAACTTTTTTTCGTGACGCAGTAATTCTTCTATGTGTTTTACTTCCACAAAAGGATGGCTAAGGCCTTGAGACTCTACAATAGACTGAGGCAAAGAAATAATTTCCTGATTCTCCAACATGGAACGGATGTTTTTAAATACATGCACGGGATCAGGCATGATATATAATCTGTCTTGTGGTCGTGCTGGATGAGGGATGCTGCATCTTATTTCACTGTTTCGATGGCATCCAATATTCCAAGCTCTCCACAAAGACAGATTGTCAGACCCCATGTCTGAAATTACAGCTGCAACTTTCAGACCAATGTTCTCAGCTTTCACAATAATCTTACTGATAATATCTTTTAATGCATTTCCTGTAGGATTGCAGTCTGTTAGTTTGGCTTCGAAATCAGTCTTATTTGTGAGATAATATGCCACAGCATACTTCCATCGAGTAGTGATTCCTGCTAATGCAATGACCAATGCTTTCTTTGCCATGCCGGTGTGCCCAGGAAACGTACATAAACCAATGAATCTTTTACTGCCTTGATCATACGTCTCACCGGGTTTAATAGCCATTTCATCTAATGCTATTATGCAGTGTATCTCATGAGATGCCATATTTGGAACTTGACACTCAATTACATCAAATACTTTTGTCAGAATGCCTGGCTCAAACTTTAAATGTTCAACTGCTTCCTGAAGTGTTCTGATTGAAGGAAAAAGCGGGAACTTCTTGACAAAGTCCGAGTAGCCTTGCGTGCCCCACTTCATCTTGTATATTAGTCGATAATACTTGAAGTGCTCCACTTTTTTCCTCTTGTAGACTTTGAACACAGAGCCTTAAATTGGTCTTCGTGCAATCTGAGGGCAAGTCTACGGTTTCGATGGGCTTCTTGAAGTCTTTTCAGCTTTATTTGTATTGTTTTATGTCGCTTCTTCATATTGCAGTAACTCCGCAAAATTCGATTTGTTAATTTCTGCATAGAAATTTGTTTTATCTGAAGTGCGGCTACTTCTTTCTCTTTCACCTTTAATCGCTGCTTCAAAACTTCCACAGATTCATCTTCGGTAACATCTATAATTGGTGAGGTCTGTCTTTTCGGTGTAGCTATTTTCTCGCTTAAATTGACAGAAGTGACAGAAGTTGCTGGAGGAATAGCAGTACTAACATTTATATTAGAAATATCTTTTAAAGGGCTTCGTGATTGGGGAACGAATGTCGCAGGATGGGAGATGGTTGCTGGAGCACTGTGCGTGCGACAATCCTCCTGCACATCACGATTATCGATGTAAGGAGTAGGCGAAGAATTTTCTTCTGAAGATAATAATGATGGAATAGCTGAGCACCGCAACTTTCTTGAACCATCGACCCTCTTCTGCTCCCACTGGTCTTCACCAAAATGAATCTGAACAGTTGAACAAACAATGGATGTAACTTTATTGATAGCGATTAATACAAAACACAAATAGTGATACATACTTCACAAATGACGCTATATGCATGAGGTTGCCAGTTTAAACGATTCACTAATGAAATCCATTTCGCACGCCTTTCTGATTCTTTCGGAAATCTAAATAACATAAAGCCTTGCTTTTCGTGTACGTTACACCAACTAACTGCACAGTACTTCATCTATAATAGAGCATAAAAAATAATTATAATAAGAATGTACGGATGAAAAGATTACACTACATATATGCTGCTAGGCACAAATAACGAGCTCACGTCAATAAAGTCTCCTATACTTACTTGAAAACATGAAGAAAACATTTCTACTTACCGTCACAGGAAATAATAACGTAATTAATGCAATACAAACTTTGTATTTTCACTATCTTCTTTCGCATTGTCGCCATATTACCTATACCCTATTTGAACAACGCGGGGCCTTGTGCCTCAACATGGCGGCCGACCAATCAGAAAGAGGGTGCCCATTCGCGCTTCTGTAATATTTAGGACTCTAGTATAACTCAACGACAGGTCAAATTGACAAGTTCTATTTTTATCTATCAAGATTCAAGGATGAATTAAATGAAAGGAAAAGTTTAGATCATGTTGATGCGGCTGCGGTCCAAATGCTTCAAAACACTTTTTTTCTTCTTTTCACTTGAAAGAAGAAGAATAAAAGGTGTTCAGAAACATTTGAAAGGTCAACTGGATCACATCCTCACTTACGCGTGCGTACTCCATTCAGTTCGCATCAACATGACAGGAAGTTACGATATGTATATGTATATACCGTGCTGTATTTTACGCGTATAAACAGTGTATATGTACATAATGTAATGTATAATTGTGTAGTTTGATAAATAAAATGTTTTTATAACGTAATAATCGTAAGGAAAAGTGGTTGCTGCGAGACAGAATTCACTATAATTGGGAATGTGGAGATGATACTTGACATTTCGCAACTGAGTAAAAAGCAGCACTGCAAAAATGACGCCGAAACGAAAGGTGAATCTATGGACAGGTTATGCGAATGAAATAATATTCTTTTTTACATCCTTATTCACTTAACAGATCTAGCTTGACACATCCTGTTATTTTATTCTTTCTCTGTCTGAACATACATGTAAGATTTGTGAAGATGCACATTTGATTTTGTGTCTGTTGTTCCAAAAGCACACAATTTTATATTGAAATACGCGATGTCGCTTTGCAGACGACAAGCTCAGAATCTACATCGTCGAGTAGCTCTGGTTCCTCCTCGAGTAGCTCATCAAGTTCAGGCAGCGAATCTAGTTCGTCTGACTCAGAAAACTCGAGCACTTCCGCTAATAGTCAGAAGGCATCCGACACAGAGAGAATCAAGAAGAAGGCATCATTTCCAGTTACTCGTCATGTCAAATCTAAAGCTGAAACAGCTTCTGTGCTACCTCTGGAAAATAAGAATAAGGATAGACAACCGCCGAAACCCAGAGCAGCAGTCTATTCTTCTGAATCCGAAGAATCACCCAGTAAGGCAAAACCATCTCAAAAGAGAAAACCACCAGCTAAACCAAAAGCCACCGCTACTGTAGCACCAGTTGTCAAGACGCAAAGGTCTCCCGCAAAACCAGTGCCTGCATCTGGACAGCACAAAGCTACACCTGTTGCAAAGGCACTTAGTAGCAAGCCGAATAAATTTTCTGGTACATATCGGATCTCAGTTAAAGCAATAAGAAATATATTCTTATTTAAAATTGTTTCAAACAATATGTAACTCTTATTTAAAACATAAGTGGATTTTTCAGGCTCTACAAGCGCTAATGGCAAAGCTCTTGAGAAATCTGGAAAGATATCAGAACCAGTACAGAAAAGATTAAAGAAAAAGAGCATATTTAGTCCAGAAAATAGCAGTGAGAGTGATAGCGGTGTCTCTGCGAAAGTCAGTGCAGTGAAACCGACAAGTAGTTCAGCAAAATGCTCGAAAAATCCTCCAGCCAGAGCAAAGTTAAATGATACCAGACAGAAACCTGCAGCAGCGAGCAGACCTGGTAAATAATTATCTTGCTTATTATTCTTGTTAAGTTACAGAAAAGCGAAGAGATTATTTCCAGAACGTTTTCGTTTCATGCATGAATTTAGTTAACTGTCGTTCGATTTTAAGTGTTCCAATGTAATATATGGATGTCTAAAGCCTCGTGTCTACGATGCTAGAAATCAATCCCAGATCTCGATCCGAGAAACGTGTGGCCAATCAACTTGCACTTTTACGGAAAAGCTGCAAGTTGATTGGCTACATATTTGGCTAAAGATGGATGTTTATTGAGTCAAGGTTAACTCTTGTTATTATTCCGATAATGTTTTCTCTTTAGCCTTTTTTTTGTGTTTTTGGAGATCATTTCCTTCGTGTAATCTAAAGATCAGCATCAATATATTTTACTGGGAACATGTCTACAGTTTTATATCAATTTATTTATTTATTTTTATACACATCTTTAATCTACTACTTTTCTGCAGTCGCGAAACCCGCTCAGCCACAGAAATCAGATAGTTCTGCGAGTTCGAAGAGTTCCGGTTCAGCATCCTCGGCTAGCACAGACAGCAGCAGCGACTCGGAATCATCCGAGAGCGTCACCAGCTCTCAACCTCGGCCGAAAAAAAAGGAGACACAATCCAACAGTACATTAGCAAATAATACTATGACCAATGCACCTAAGAGACCCTCCGCTACAGTTGCTCCAGTGAAACCACAAAAGTGTACAAAACGACAAAGTATATTAATAAAACTTCGTAGTAATATACTGTATCACAATATCGAGAATGTAAAACGAGATTTTGTCCGTGTACAGGTGCTGTAAAGAGCGAAGACGACGGAGATGACGCGTCTGCGAGTGACAAAGAAATAGAAGATCAGGAACCACCGCCCTCAAAAACGGCGGCAAAGGGAAGGCGCAAGCTGCAAACGCGTAAAGGAAGCAAGTTGCTCCAGCTGCAGGCGAAGGCGGCTAGCGATTCCGAGTCTGATACAGGTATAAGCAAGAAGCAATCCTAGATTTCGATAAGTCGCGCGCACCGACTTGTATATGGCTTGGTTTGACGTAGTACATCGTAGTTGTGTTTCACGTTTATCCTGTCCTATGTGTTGAGTTCTCTTTATGTTATTCTGCGTTCTTCCTGCGATCTTATGCTTCGACTCCAATGATTCTATGTGTTTGAGTACTCTTTCTCAAGTTGTATTTATTTATGGCTTATTTTATTTTATTTATTACTTACTGTAGTTTTCCTCTCTCTCTAGATAGCATGAGCGCTTGAACAGAGAAATGATAGACGCAACTTCTGCAAGCTTCTAGATTTAGGAACTTTTCTGTACTGTCTCCTTAATATAAAAAAGCAGTATTTGCGGGTTCGGGATTGGACATGTATGTGTATGCGAATTGTACCGTAGGATTCCTATAGTCGATGGGACGAACGTTTCATGAATAGAAAAAAAGCATGTCCAAAGTGTCCTAAGATGCAGATACAGTCTTTTTGCTTACGGCGGCAGGTACAGAAACGGTAAGATGTAATCGTATCCTGCAAATTGTGCTGACTCCCTGTGATTTGTATATGATGAGACCAGCCGAGCAAGAGGAGATCAAGAGGAGTACGAGCAAATCGCCTGTGAAACGCGCTGGACCGTCCGTCGCTGCCAGACAATCTTCCGGAGCCGGTAGATCGACGCAGAACAGTGGTGCTGCTTCCAATAGCACCGGTAATCGAACAGGCCAGGCCGCTTACAATCGAACGCGCGCGACGAAGGAACGAGAATGTCCGCTTGCTGCACAATGCGACTCGCGGGGTCATCTCTCCGGAAAATTCGACTCGCACTTTACCCTGGAAGCATGTCCGCTGTACCACAATACCACGCCACAGTCTTGCGTGTAAGTTGATGCGAGTTGCGTCGTCGATTGCAGCTTGAAACCAATCGTAATGGCAAATTAGAATATAAGAATATAATATGGGATATATAGAAGGGCTACTTGTCTTTCCCAGAGAGTTTTACAAGGAGAGAAAAAAGCGAGAGGACGAGCGGAAAAAGGCGATAGCGAATTTAGCCAAGAAGCCCAAGGGTGTTCATCAGACTACGGAGCAACGCAATTACCAACTTAAAGTACGAGAAATGAGAAACAAATGGAAAGGGCACTCCGGCGATGGTAACGAGAGCGATAGCGGCGGGGAGATGCAAGGAAATGAGAAGGACAGGCAGCCCCGGCTGAGCAACCTCACTCCCGACTACGATTTGAAAATGTTTATGGAGGCTCAGGCGGTGGCCAGCGAGAAAATCGTGAGTATCCGATTTCACATACGCGTAGGAGCCGGTATAATATTACACGATAGACATTAGATACTTGAAATTATTTAATATACTTCAATATTAATTCAACGTTAATGTATATTTTTATATTCCAAATATATCATACAAGAGCGTTCTGATTTATAACTGCATTTTGTGTTCCAGGAAAAGGAGTTAAAAGACTTGGATTACGAAGGTGAAGGTAGGAACGGTGGTGGCACACGAATCGTGGAAATGGGCAAATGGGAAATGGAAGTTTGGTATCAAAGTCCATATCCCGAGGAATACAGCCGTGCTCCGAAGCTTTACCTATGCGAGTATTGTTTGAAGTATGCCAAGAGTCGACAAGTATTAAGAAGACACAGAGAAAAGTGTTTATGGAGGCATCCACCGGGACACGAAGTGTATAGGTGAGCACATACATGGTGTCGAAAGCCAAAACGATGGAATAAAGCTAAATAATTATTGCTGAAATATTTCACTAAGCTAGAAATTTGTAACTTTTAAAAATTACAAGAAATTCTGCAGTTTTCTCTTATTTATCTTAAATTAAATCCGCAAAATTTTAGTTAGAATTATATGTATATCTTCCCTCATACATAATTTGCCTTCTTTACAGAAAGGATAAAATAGGCGTATGGGAAGTGGACGGCAAGCGATACAAGCAGTACTGTCAGAACCTCTGTTTGCTGGCCAAATTCTTCCTGGATCATAAAACGTTGTATTACGACGTCGAGCCGTTTCTCTTCTACGTTATGACGATCGGAGACGCCGAGGGCTGTCATACTGTCGGATACTTCAGCAAAGTGAGTACTGTTTCTTGTTGTTATTAATTACACGCCCACTTGCATTCCGCCTTGAAGTACTCAACTGTGTGAACTCGATAAACTTTGCCTCGCAAGTACAACAGAAATATCTATCGGAGAGATAAGATAATGTTACTTGCAAGAATTTCTTATTCGATTCGCATGACAATCATTTCGTAGCAATAACAGATTCGTGCGCAATATTTAATGTTAATCTGCCAACTAAATTGAAATTAGATTTATTGCGTATGCAATGCGATCGCAGCGGTAGGAATGCCGTTTCCTGCAAACAAGTCATTCGCCTTGAAAATCTCGGAACTATTTGTCAATCCTGATTTGACGTAGCTGACGAAATCCATCATCGGTCCGCACGTTTCCGGCCTTTCTTTCTTTCGGCTTAGCCGGCTCGTAACATAGCGAGCAGGGATTACGCGAACAAGGGTGCGCCTCGTACGAAGAGGGTGTCTCGTATCTGACCTTTCTCCATCACCCAAGCCGAGTCGGGCTGTACGCACACACGTTGCTTCACGCGGGCGTGGGTGGGCACCACGCACGTCTATTTACCGCGGAACGCGGCACTGCCGGGAGTCGAAATCTTTACCGACGTTCAACGACCTCTGACCCTGGCGCTAGCAAGACGCCGCCAATCCTCTTCACCCTCCCCAGTTCCTGCCAACCCGTGGGGACACGGCGAAAATTTCCTCCTGACTTGACTCAAACCTCCTCGCCCCTTGATTCCTTTATCTTTTGTCTCATACGGAGACACCGCCTTTCCTCCACGACCGATCTGTCTCCGTCTATTCTTATCTTTTCTCTCCCTCGTTCAATAAGCCGAAAAAATCTTTGTCCGAGAATGCAAAGGGAGAGATTATCCGTTGTACAAATTGTTACACTGGCATCTTATCAAGCGGATTGTTTCGTCAATATGTTTGCGCCGTTTGTTCGATAGAATACCTTATTATCAGAAAATATCGTTTCTGTCCTGTAATAATGGATTCTTTGATTGATAATCTTTTCTCGTGAAAGAAATTATCATTTATTGCTACTTTGTAACTTGTAATGTACTACGTACGAGCGTGCCCATCGATTTTAAAGCTTCTACTTAATAATGCAGGTTCGCTCGATACTATATATATATAAACGATTGAAGATGTAGGTTGCGACGCTCGACTTTGGTAATACAAATTGCACGAAACAGCTAGTCTTTATCGTGACTGTCGGGCCTGCCAAATCGTGTTATGTCTCGCGTAAAAGAGGGCGTGTCTCGCCATGAAATATTCAGTTAAATTTCCGAAGTATCCTCTTCATTCGAAATTACATTACATCGTACATGAGCTCTCTGTAAGGCCCATGTTCCAGTCACTTATACGGAAGAATGTTCAAAATAGCGTTTTAGTTCTGAACTTAATTTTATCTTAATTTCGTTGGAATACGCACATAAATACGAGTGATATATTTTCAAAAGGGCTCGTTCCATTATCTTCCAAAACAATGCCCTTATCACATCGGGTCCTGGGATTCAGGACAAGCGGTGTAATTTTGGATACATGTTACATGCACGAATCCTTTTAGCTGTGAAAATAGACTGACATTGGTTCTCGTTTTGAAGTATTAATATCAACGATTCAGTTCTCCCGCTGGACAGCCAGGTTCGGACGGCTGGCAAATTATGTTACACTCTGTATAAAAGGGCGTAACTCGCTTCCTGCATCCGCAGCGGCGGCGGCGCGAAGTCAAAATCTTTATAGACGTTCAATGACCCCGACCCTGGCCAGACGGTCGCAGGGTAACGCTGGTAGTGGTAGTGGTGGTGGCGACGGCCGGGATACGAGGGATGAAGGGTGCGAGAGAAAGAGAGACGGACTGAAATAGAGAGAGACGAGAGGGGTACTGCTGCTGGCATACGTACGCTATGCATGCGCTTCAGCACACCAACGGCAGACGCGGGGAAAAGCGGGTTCCGCAAGAGGGGTAGTCGGGCGGTTGGGTGTTTAGGTGGTTGGCCGATGGCGGTGGCCGTGGAGAGGTGGTGGTAGCTGCTGCAGAAGGGGTTGCCGATGGTTGCGGAGGGCGTCGGCGCAAGAGGGGAAGGAGGGCGTCGCCTGCCGCGTCGGGTCGTCAACCTTTCTGCGGCACTGCGACGTCGTCGGGGTCGTTATTATTTCCTCCTTCTCCTTTTCCTCCTCCTTCTCCTCCTTCTCCTTCCCGTTCTCCTTCTGATCTCAGTGCGTCTTTGCACGCTCTAATCGTCTCCGTCTTCCTTGTCCTTCCGGTTCCTCTTCGAGTTGGTACGTACGGTTCTCCTCTTCCTCATCCTATGTCTCTCTTCCTCTCGTATTCCGTCTTCCTGTCGGCTCGTCTTAACGCGCTCCCCGATGTTTCCTCGATCCATCCTCGTATCATTCTATGTCCACATTTTTAAGGATGTGATCTTCCACGATTGCTCACATCATTTGTAAATTCACTTCCTTTCTTTCCCTTCCGGTGTTCGCGCTTCATCTACTCTCGTGCGCTTTCTGTCCTCCTTGATTCATCTTACTCGTCACGTTCGCGCAATTCTCGCAGTAATCATTCACATGATTTTGCTCGTTAATTCTTGCATTCCATTTTAGTGTACTCAGAAGCGTAAAGAACAACTTGCTACTCAACATCAACGTGAATTGGATGACCGCATTAAACCCGAGGCATGGACATCCGAGTCGTAACTTCTTACGACTCTCCACTCCACAATTACATCGTCTTCGTTCCGTCCTCTTTCTCCACTGATCCCTCTAATACGACACCGTTCGTCGATCGCGATGGATATTGCATTGATATTGAATTTCCGAGCGTTCGCTCGTCTTTGAACGTCCACGGCGTTGCCCGGTCGATTTCGCTCGCTCGCACGGCTTCGGCCTCGTTCCCTGCTCGCGTTTCCTCGCGTCGAATTTCATCTCTCTTCTCTCTTCCTGCTTTTCCGTCCTTCTTGTTGTTGCCGTCGTCACCGCCGTCGCCATCGCCATCGTCGTCGCCGTCGCGTTAAACCGCAATGTCGGCACCTCACCCTAACGTTGCGGAGCGGCCACCACCCCGAAGCGAACGCCCGGGATCTCCCGGGACGGGGTAGCATCGGAGTGGTGGAGCGGTGCTCTGTTTTTGCTCCTTTAGCTCCTTTCCTGCCGGCCCCCTCCTCGAGATGCAGTGATCCACGGCCGGTCGGAAATCGCGTCTAGGCCGTGCTCCGTCGCCGGAAGTGGATTTACGCGCGACCACATGACCGCCGGAGCGAGCGGATTAGCCGGGATGACATCCGTCATCCCACGACGCTCGCTAACTGCGGGTTATCCACCTTCTTTCTGGTCTCTGCAGACGTAGGGGATACCATTTGCGCATAGTTGGAAAATACAAATATTTTATTATACTCCCGAATGAGATCCCTATCGAGCGTTCGATATATGATAGGAAAGTGGTCTACATTGAACAAATTTAAATCTGATGCTCTTTTCCAGTACTACCCGTGGAAGCTTTGTAGAGATCCTCGAAAGTAGCTCGGAACAAACTATCGCGCGGCTTCGACATCTTCGCCGTAAAAGTTCCTCGGCGTACCGATTACCCTCGTAACTTGACCTTGGACGATTCGAACATTGGCCTTGAACGATGCGGTCGTTGACCTCGGATAACTTGGCCATTGACCTCGAGCGTCGCGGTCGTCGACCCTTCGGGCGGAATCCCGACGTTGAACTTGAATAATCACGTTCTTCACCTTGGTGCGATTCCGTCGTCGGCTTATCGACTGATGTAGAAGCAGTCCGACGAGACGAAAAGAAACGGCCGTGATTTCCGTTACCGTCCGTGCCTGCCGTGCTGCTCGTTCCGCTCGTTCTGCGCGCACGAGGTAGAATTTTGATCAATTCCAAGCCAGCCGAGCAGAAATTAAGAGGGTCGGATTGAGGCGTGAACGTTTACAGCTTCCGCCGTGTTTACTGAGACATGAAGACGAGCCGCTCTTCCGCCGTACGAAGCCTCCTCCTTCTTATGTTCTTCAGCACGAAGTAATTTCTTCTTACGGCTGCTGCAAGCAAAGATAATTGTTTGAAAGCTACCACGATTAAAGTGGATGTAATAAATAGACATTATAAAAATATCCGAAAGGCAATGACGGTGCAATCGAGAACTAGATTGGAAATATGTTGCACTTGCGTTACAAATATGATAGATTCAACTTGGCTTTAGCTAAACCTTTGCACTTCAAGCACGTAACGCAAAGCGTAACTGTATGTTATCTCGAAAGACAACAGCGACAACGACAACTACAATTTTAATCAAATTCAGACTATATTTAAAAACCGTGCTCCTATGGATACCCCGAAAAGGAGAAACGCGTGTCACGTGAAACCCAGACGGAACCGGTTCTGGAGGCCAGCGGGTCCCAGATGCGGGGTCCGTTTTCTGATCCTGAAATCCTTGCGCCGTCTCGCGTTGACCGAGGACGTAGACGCACGCCGTTTCTTCATAGAGCGAAATTTTCGGCGGCCTGCTTCTCTAATCCCCCGGCTCGTTGACGAGTATCGAATAATCGCCGCTGTAATCGAGAGCTGCAAAGCTCTCTTTTACCGTAACGGATATATCGCGCACGTGGGCGCGCTTAATGAACCCAATATTCCTATCGCAACATTCGCACTGCCTGTCGGCTCGTTCTCTTTCTAAATTCTTCGTATTGTAACGTTCGTGAAACTCACATGACGCAAGGATCGTATTTTTGTGTCGAGGAACGCAGGACCAAATAAACCATCCAAGTAGATTATTAACATCACGATTTATCGGAAGAATATTTGTGCCAAGGGAAATATTACAATATTTACAACTGAGCAGCATCATGGATTCAGAATCTGTAATCGATGCGAATATACATGACACACACATTTCTATAAATTGATGTACAATTTTATTTACGTGTCTTTGTGAAATTTATTTGTAAAGGATGATAATATTGATGTATATCCGAGATATTCCGCGATGTTCGATCGGAAAGAACTTAATGTGGTGGACCGAATCGCAGCTCGAGTTCCAGTCCAGCCTGGCCAGACGGTTCAAGCATTCGACTCGGACAGGAAGAGCGTACGAGAGTGTGTGAGAGTCTCGAAGCAAACGAGACGGTAGCGTATCCTCTTACGCAGGTATTCTAGACGACACTCGTGAAGGGGGAAAAATAAGAGGACGAAAACTGGCGAGACACGCATGTCGAATACCGGTAGCTCGTGTGCCGTAACATTGTTGAAACTTTATGATCCGCTGCAAAAAGCGAGAAGGAAAAATCGGGTGGAATCTACTTAAAACTCGCCACAAAAGACTGAGACTCACGGAGCTGCAAATTCAAGAGTGAAAAAAGAGAGATAGCGGGACGTTCAAATCCTCTTTCTGAAAATCTCGACGAGACAGGAAAGATGCTAAGCGCTTGCATCTACAACGTGCATTCTTCAATTCGCCCAATCGAGTGTTCGTCCAGTTGTTGCGGCGACATTGCCCGCTATCTGAGTAAATTTGAGCCAAAACAATGAGACCAGTGTACTCGCACTCGAAACTCAAGCAGTGCACGGTATTATTTTTCCTGGACGCATCAACGAGATACCTGCCCCCGAAAGAGATGGGTACCCTCTCGACGTGGGAGTTCAGTGAAATTCAATCGCGTCCAGATAGAGACGACGATAGCGACGAAGGAAAATAAGCGTCGGACAAAAGCGTTGTCGTCGCGAGCCGTGTAACTGATCCACGGTACAGCTACGGATTAATTATATCATACGTACGACAATTAAATCGTTCGTTATCGCAGTACGGAAAAAAACATGTTCCGAAGGAAATGCTACAAAAAAATTGGATCAGTTACACGATCCCTTCTACAGGGAATCACGAACCGTCAGTCAGGAGGTCTGCCTGATTCCCGAAAGGCGGACGAGGGAGTCTTGGTATAAAACGCCGACAGGATGTTTCCACTTCGGGTGGGAAAGGGCGTGAAAAATCGGCGGACGCGGTTTCCGTGGAAACGCGACGATCCACGGTCGCTCAGGGCTCATTTGCCTAACTTCCGGCGGTGCGCCAGTTAGCCCGTCACGGACGGCTCCGCGCGTTATATATCCTGAATAATGCATAGAGAGCAGTGGTGCGAGAAGGAGGGCGGCAAAGGACAAGAAAGGTAGAGAGAAGCGAGGCGACGAAGAACCCGAGGGAAGAAGATTAAGGGAGAAAGAGAGAGAGAATGCGCTCTCGGTTGACGTACCTGCGCCCTTTACGAGAACGGTGAAGGGTCCGATGAAAGAGAGAGAGAGAGAACCGTCCAGCGTCTATAATATAATAAATAGACAGACAGGCTCTCCCTCTCTTGGTCGAACATTTATACCCGCGCTTTATGCCGCTCCGAAGACGAGAGGCACGGAAAAAGGCGAAGCAGGACAACGGTAGACTGAGAAGGTCCTCGGTCCCTCCGGAATACTTTTGTTGGACCTCCTCCGATAGAAAGACGACCGATGGTACGCGACCAGTGTTCACCAGCAGGGAAACTAGGGATTATCGGGATGTCCAATATTCTTTTCGATTTTGTGCGATCCATTATCTTTCTTATATTGATTAATCAATGTATTATCCACTGGACGTAGCAGTCACGCGTACCACATTCGTCGAAACTCAGTCTGTTCCGAGATACATGAGCTGATTCCGTCAGCCTAGCAGGAGGAAAATCGATCGCCGAAGAGAGACCGGAAGTATTCCTCTCGCAATTTCATAATCCAACGGACGCAGTCACGGAAGAGCAGAATGTCGGGAATTCTTCGAGAAGCTTTGCTGGAGTCTTCGGGTAGGACGTAAGGGTTCGGCGCGAGATGTGGGAGGAAGGAAGAGGGAGGGCGACTGGAGGATTTTCCAGGGGACAAGGGCTCCCCGAGGCGAAGGAAGAACAGACGCTCTCGGGTGGACGGAGAAAAGGATCAGCGAGAGAAGGGTCGCGCGCAGGGACCACCGCAAAAGGGAGAAAGCGAAAAGGATGAAAGAGACGGCGACGGTGCAGACGATGCGAGCAGACAGGCGGGCGGGCACGGGGGAGAGAAGGACGAAGGATACCGAGGGTCGGGCAATTTTCCTTAAAAATATCCCGCAGACGGTGGCCCGAGAGCAAGAGGGCGAAGAGACACAACGCTAAGGGCGGCTGGGAATTGCAGGCAGGCAGGCAAGCGGGATGAGAGACACGGAGGAGGGATAACGTAGGATAGTATTGCCAGAGAAAGAGAGACAGAGAGTACGCATAGTAGTAGTAGAGCTCGTCGATACTATACGCGCCTCGCTCGTCGAGAAGAGGTTGGGGTAGGCTCGCCCTCCGACGCCATCCTACCTCCGTTCAACTCTCCAGCCACCCCCAGTCCGCCCCCGCGCCCTTCGGTCGGGTTTCCCCTCTTTTCCTCTCTCTGTCACTCTATCTCTCTCTTGGTCTCTCGGTCTCCCTTAACCGGCAAAACCTCGCCCCGACTGGGATCGATCGATGCCAGACAGTACTGCTGTTCGCGCGACCAAATCCCGCCGAATGCACATCCACGCAAGGTAGAGGGTTCCCGCGATCTCTTCTCTCTCCCCCTTTCGCCGCGCCGCGATGTATTCCCCGGATACTCCGACGGTCTCGGTGGAAAAATTTATGGTGGCATACTTATCGCGGTCTCGACGACAACGTCTCGTGCCTTCATCGATAACGATCTCGATTTGGGTTCCAGTCGGTTTTCATTGCTCACGAAGCTTGTACGTTTCTTGTTCACCCTGATGTTAATGTTCCAGCGATGACGATCGCGATAACGACGCGAGAAATTCCTAGGACGTGTGGCGTTCCCCCGGCTTTTCTCGCACGGCGTGGAAAACTAGCGTGCACCCGTTTCTTGTCGCGTCCCGTGGTGGCGTGTGTGCGTAACCGCGCATGATTCGAATTAAACGCCAACATATCATAATGACAGGCCACCAGTATCGTCTGCGGAATTAATTGAACGCGTACTGCGTTTTCAATAATCGGTTTACGATCAATTCGACCGGTTTATTGGCTTTGCAATCTTGCGGCCAGATTACTCAGACTTGCATCACTCACCGCGAACTGATTGCATATCATTTCGCGATACGAATTTTTTCCACCTACGCACTTTACAACGTGACGGAAAAAATTGCGAGTGGGGCTCGCTCACAGCAGCGAGAGGGAAACGAGTTGGCGATAACTAATAGATCCCTTCGTCCTAATCCTGCGAACGAACAAAGAAGGACGGTCAGGTAATAACGGTCCGACTCGGATTCGAAAGGATGAGAGCGCGCGGCGAATAAGCTGAAGCCTTAGTCGACCCTCCGTTTTCCGAAATCTACGGTATCGCTTGCGAGATGCCGTCCATTGTCCGCACACACGAGGAATGAAAATTCCGGGATGTCCGTGTCGTCGGGCTTCGTCGCGGAATTTCCTCGCGATGAATCGAATTTGTCACGTTAATCCCCTTCGTGAGCTCGCGAGATCATAATCCCCCTCACGATTGCCAAGGGGCATTTCATCCCTTTCAGACCTTTCTCTAAAAGAATAAATAAATTGTTTCGTAGTTATTAATTGCGATCTAATGTATCTAATTCGCGTGTATGCGAACTCGAGCAACCAAGTGCCAGACATCTGTTCTGCAGTGCGACGCACGTGTCCTTGTTCGGCTAACGACCGTGGCAACGTGCCCGATGTGGAGCACGATGGAGGAGCGATCTAACTCGAGGGGGGCGAAGAGGTTGTCGATTGCGCGACTCTCGATACGCAGTGGCACGTGATAACTCATCGGCCTAAACGTGCAGTTGCACGGGAAATGCACGATAAGACTTCACGTACGCCCCGTGTGCTAACAAGAACGCTTTGTTCGGCATAAAGAAAGCGGAGGAGGAAACTCGGTGCATCTAAATATAGAAGTGACTGTCGCGAGGAGCCGCACGACCATTAAGCCACGCTCACAACGTTTCCGCTCGCGCATATCCAAGCGATTCGAGATAATTCAGGCGTACGCCATTCCTGCACGCTTCGTTCGCTTATCCAACTTGCCTTTCCTGTGTTCGATATTTTCACGTATTTTCCAATGGCAGCCTTGCATTTTCATCGTCGCACGCCGCGGCAGAGACTCGACAACGTCGAATGGTAGGCTGCAATCGATCGGCTCTGTGAGCATTCGACGAATTTTTTTATCTACCGTTCCGCTCGGCCAAGTACGTTTAATTTCATCGGCGATCGGCTGCTGCGAGAGTTTCCGTTTGGCCATACGTATCGAGCTTCCGTGTTATCGTGATGCATCTTGAAAATCCTACAATTCCGAGCCGCAAAAAATTGCAGAAAGAAAAATCGATGTCCACAACTCTCTCTTTTTTTTAATAAAAGAATAATCGGATTACTCGAAATAAATGAGGAAAACAGAAGACTTGTACGTGTGACACATGTATATCGAGTGAAAAATGACGTGATTACAACTGTAATAAGGAAAATGGACATGGGATCTACAAGATCCCGTGCTAATGCCCAGCAAAAAATAAAAGCATTACTACACTCGCGCATTAATTCCCATTTACGATTTCCATGGAGTCCATCTCATAAATAACCGACAACTATCGAGTCGGGAATTTATGCAGTCTGTGTTAAAACCGACCGGTCTCCCGGCCGGAGTCCGATGACAGAATCGGACGGCATCTCTGCCACCATAAATAAGCGGTCGCAAAAATTCCGATCGTCGCACGTCACGGCGATCGCTTTACACGTCCCATAAACACCTCCCGCAACAAAACGAAAGTGCACCATTGCGCGTGAGATACGGGGTGAGCGGAGGAAGCAGGAGGGATTATTTATTGTGTTCTTCGGGGTAAGTGCCCTGGAAAACACCTCGCGAAAGTTTGCGAAAAGAAGAAGAAGAAGAAAGGCGGAAGAGCCTCGCGGAGAACTTAATCGTGACTCACGAAATTTTTCTCTAGATAATACGTATCTTTCATATGCGTTCTTTACGTATCAAATAAAAATTTCCAAAGGCTACAAATCCTCCAAAGTATTGGGTCGTCCGGAAAGTTCGTGCCGATTTTGAAGGAAAATTCAAAGGCAACATTTTTTTATGTCGATAAATATTTATTGACTTATGTATGCACCGTTTTGTTTCACAACCTTTGTCCATCTTTCACGCAACTGGAAGATTCCATTCTCCCAGAACTTTTTAGGTTTCTCGGCGAAAAACTCCTCGAGGTGGTTTTTTATGTCGATCAAAGAGTTGAAGTTCTTGCCGCTAAGAGAATTTTGCAAAGACCTAAATAAGTGAAAGTCTGAAGGTGCAATGTCTGGTGAATACGGTGGGTGAGGTGGCACATCCCAGCCAAACTCCAACAATTTTTGTCGGATAGTCAAAGAAACATGAGGTCTGGCATTGTCCTGATGGAACACGACGCCCTTCCTATTGGCTAATTCTGGACGTTTTTCCTGAATCGCTGTCTTTAATTCATCCAGTTGCGAGCAGTACTTATCTGCATTTATCATTTGGTTGTGTGGTAGGGGGTCATAATATAGGATTTCTTTCCAATCCCACCAGACACAGAGCATGACTTTTTTTGGACGAAGGCCGGCTTTCGGAGTGGTTAATGCTGGTTCATTTCGCTTACCCCAGGATCTTTTTCGTTCTATATTGTTGTAAATGATCCATTTTTCGTCACCCGTCACTAATTGCTTCAAAAATGGTACGTTTTCGTTGCGTTTGTACAGCGAGTCGCAGATGGAAATGCGATCCATTAAATTTTTTCGGCCAAATTATGCGGAACCCATACATCATAGCGACTTACGTAACCAAGCTTCACTACATGATCGTGGACAGTGGTTTTCGATATTTTCAGTATCTCTGCTAATTCACGTGTCGTGTAGCGCGGGTTATTCTCGATCAGTGTCTTGATTTGGTCATCATCAGTAGTAGAGGGTCTGCCCGAGCGTTCTTGGTCTTTAAGGTTAAAATCACCAGCTCTAAACTTAGCGAACCACTTACGTACGGTTCTTTCAGCTAAAGCGCCTTCTCCGTAAACAGAACATATCGAATTTGTTGCTTGTGAGGCATTTTTGCCTTTCCGGTAATAGAAAAGCATCAAGTGTCTAAAATGTTCTTTGTTTTCTTCCATCTTCAAAAGAGTACAAAACTGACACGAATCAATTTATCTGAAACAACTTTTTTCCTAAAGATGCGTTGAAATGTCACCTTTAAGCATATGTATATAAATCGTATGTTTTTAATAACATTGATATATTCAGACATGTTCCAACGCCATCTATTAAAAATCGGCACGAACTTTCCGGACGACCCAATATAATTGACGATCCGAAGCTCTGCTTCAGCGCTGCCTCTTCACTTGTTGGACTCGGTCGCGCCAGTCGGACTAGAATTCTAATTACTCGCTCGTCATTGGGAGAAGACATCTTTCACGGAGGTGCTCATGGAGCAAACGTTAGAGAGCGGGATAGAGAGGCGGTCCAGTTGCGGAACGCGAATCTCGCCTGCGATCGGACACAATTATTTGATTCGACTGATTCGCGCGAGAGCGTGTTCTCTCTGTCTCTCTATTGTTTTCTCTTCTCTCTCTTTTTCTCTTGCAAATGTTCGACCTGTCGCTCTCTCGGAAGAGACGTCTCGTCGTTATCGTCTTCGTCGTTGCGACGTGTTTATGAGAGATGTGAGAGAGACAAACAAGATATACGTATGAACAGTTTCTTGCTGCTGGTCTGCGTTCTAATAGTTCTCCTCCCGTTTGTTCCTCTTCTTTGTCCATTTTCTCTCTTTCTGTCTCTGTCCCCTATTTTCCTCTCCACCGTCGAACGTTTTATGGCACAGCAATACGCAGAAAAGGATACTGACCGATTGGAAGCCTTTTACGATCGACGGTCACATCATCATCGTCTTCGTCATCGTCGTCGTCGCCGTCGTCGAGTGTCTCCTTTCTGCATTCCTCAGGCCGCCGAGGTGACGCGACACATTGGCTGGGAGAATGATATGCTTGCATGCGTTTTCAGTCTCCGATTGCATCGGCCGTGTGGACTAAACAAGCTGAGCTCGGCGATTTGCCGTTCCTCCTTATGTGGATTATGTATACAATTGAAAAAAGAGAGAAAAAAATCATTCTATGCAAATGGAATTCCAACATGTTTTCATTGATGCCGGTTTCCAGCAAAATAAGGATCGCATATAGTAACGCACGATGATTTATGAGCAACAAACAAGATCGTAGGAAGATACTAGACGGTTTCGTGTTCATTCTAAAATTGCGAATTTACGTCACTTCTCCCTGGAATCTTTAATGGCGATAACGAGCCGCGTCTGCCTGCGTTTCATTGATCGCAGGAGGACGCTCGCTATTAATTTGACGCCCACTCGCTATCTCGCTCCGAGAATTGTTAATTGTGTACGGGTGCATAACTGAATTGAAATGCTATCGACACACGCTCGCCTGCTCGCTCGCGTCGCACAATCGGACGACGGTTCTCGCCCGTAACATTTCGCGCTTGGAAAGGCCAATGAGCGCGGCCGTCGCCTCGCAATTGAAAAATCCACCGGCGATTAATGCGAAAGCACAATTGCGTGAGAACGACAATGAGAGAACTTTCGCAATCCCGCGACAGCCGCGGACTGCGCCTTGTACCAGCACGCGTTACTCCGCACTCAGGATTTCCATTTTCCCGTTCTCCGCGTTTTCTCGTTACGCCTCATTCAGATTCCTTTCCCCTTTTAATTTTGGTGCGTGCCATTTTTCATCGTTTGCGTTAGCAGTCGGTTATTTTCTCCATTTCCTCCCATGCGATTTCTCGTCCCTTTTACTTGGAATTCCCATCCTCCTCGCCTCCCCGACCGCGTATGTTCTTCATCTTTCAGTTCCCGTGTATGTCTTTACGTTGGATTCGCACGGTTCGATCACGCACGGGTCCGCGAATCCTTGATGAAACTGTTTGGAGTTCTCGTTAGGTCGGCTGAGCTAATCGACAGACGGGGTACGCGAACTGCGTGTGCGTGCGTACATGCATGCGTGCGTTGTTCTCCGTGTCGAGGATGGTGCGGCCGATCGCCGAGAGACATACGTACGTCGTTACGCGATCATTGATCTGTTTTATTCCTCTCTCGCACATAGAGCACGTCGGCCGTGGCTGCGGCTCGCGATCGTTACTCTACGCGCCACCTTGCCGCGTTCCGGAGATGAAGGGAGACGAGAGAGAAAGAAAGAGAGAGAGAGAGAAGTGCCAGTATCGATTCCGGCGAACTATATATCCGCGAAAGAAGCTGTATCTCGCCTTCTCGGGCGAGAGGACTGCACTTTCCTCCTACGCCCGGGACAGCCCACGCGACCGGTGCCGTGATTATTGACGTACGAGCTAAAGTTCCGCAAAGGTGGAAAATTCTTGGCGCATGCATATATTCACGAAAATAGGAAGAGTGCATCCGTGAGGAGTGTGAAGAATCATTGGAATTATAGACCGTTGCAAGATTGATTTTTTGATAACGTAGAAAGTATTAAAATCGCTGGAACATGTATCAAGGCTAAACAATCGACAGTTCGGACAATGTAATAATTTTCATTTCTGAAAAATGACATTCAACCTTACATTCAGCCATACCATGGATAAAAAGATACGTGTACGATCGCACGTATCCTTTATAAAATCGAGATTTTCGAGGAACCCAGAATCGTCTATCACGCTTCGAATCTCGCCGTTTGATCGCCGATCAATCTCAAACGAGCTGACAAGGTAGTTCGTCGCCTTTATGTCGTTGTGGGACTAACGGCGATGAGGAGAAAAGAGGGAGACGTGGGAGGAGAAGGAAAAATACACGGCCTCCTTCGTCACAACGCCGGTGGGGACGTCGAGACGGCCCTGAGCAAAGCGGAGACTACCGACCCAAGGACGTCGTGGGCCCCAGATTCTCTCGCGTTCTCTCTTGCCTCTCACTCCTTCTCTTTTCGTGCCTAATCTCTCTTTCTCTTGTCCAACTCGCCCCCAACACTTTCCGCTCTATCGTGCCCATAAAGCATTTTTCTATGCGTAATCGTAGGCCACCAACAATTTCTCAGTTGGTCTTGTAATGGTAGCTCCAGCCGATCGTGAAGGTAAAATTCGCTAAATTGTTGAACGGAAACGACAAATTCGACATGCCGGGTAATTTACGGAGACCCTGAACCACGAAATCCAAGAGCGCGGTCGACAGTTCTAGGACACCTTATATATATCTTGTATTATCTCGTAGGAACGGTGGACGAATAGGATGTCGGAGAATGTCTCAGCTCTTAAGAACTCGCTCGTTCGTGCTCGCTGACTCATTTCCATTCCCGTCGATTTGTCTCACCGGCACCCTCCTACAACTGAATCACCGTGCTTTCTCCACTGCTCCGGTCCTTAACTTCGATACGATGCTTCTGTCACCGGCAGAAATATCGGAGGCATTGTCGTGCGTTAACATCCCTATCCTAGAAATCCTCTTTTGCCCTTAGGCTCCTAGCGGTTGGGTCCCCTCCCTCGGAGCCGGAGATCGAACCCTCAGCGGTTGCTCTCGAGGGCCCAAATTTGCCTCTCTCGCTCTTTGCTCTTTCGCTATCACATGAATCTATATCTCCCTCTTTCTTCCCATGTCTATCTCCATTTCTCTTTCCTCTCTTCCTCGCCTTCCACTTCGCCAAGTTAACACGCGGATACACGCACGTGGGCCGACGTGCACACGCACACATACGCCGGCCACGGGTCGTGTCCTTCGGACCGTTGCTGCCTCGGCAGTTAGCAACAGCACGGCCGCCACACGGCCGGAAATACCGGGTGTCCGAATACCATCGAGAGAACACCATTCCGTTCGTTCGAGCGCCGCGTGTCGAAGCGACGAGGATTCGCGAGACGCAGGATGAGCGCGAGGAAGAGCGAGGAACCTTGATGGCCGACCCGTTAATTCTTCCTCTCGTCGGGGAAAAACCGGCGCCGCGCTCTTTCTTCGCCACGATCGGCCACGGTCACTTTCGCGATTTCGCATGGAATCTCCACCGCGCGCGAGGGGAGAAGGTCGCGCCAGGTGCGCGATGAGAGAGTTCTCGGGCTTTCGGTGGGGATCGCGCCATTAATTCGTTCCCGCTTGACTTTTTAAAGGGATCGAGGGGGATCGCGCGCGTTGGGTCAGGACGCGTCTCGGAATTCGGCCGTGACGGAGAAATAACTGCGGCTTCCATCATACTATCCCCTTTCTAGGCACTCTCGAGTGCATCGTAGGCTTTAGCGCGATACCTAGCGAAAAGTGCTAATCGTCACCCAAGCACGCGGCTCGTGATTCCGCCTGGAAGATTAAGCTCCTCTTTCACAGCGAGAATTAACGTAAAGAGAAAGAGGTAGAAGCGGAGCGTTAGTGTTTTCTCTTTCTTGCGTCCGCTGGATGACTATTGGTTCGTCAGACAATTGCATTCCGCCACGAACGCGGGGAGAGGGAAAAAAATCGGATGTAACGGTGACTGCTAAACAATTATTTATATTCAGCGGAATTGAATTCGCGACGCTCAAGCGCGAAGCTCGCGCGTGGAAAAATGCCTTTATAAATGGCACCGCCTCGCGCCTGTTCGATTAACCGGCATTTTTCTTCCTTTTTCCATTTTTCGCGCGAAAGAAACGACGAGATGCGCCGAGTACTTGGTCGCACGTGTGCACGGAGTGTCATTTTACAAGCGTGATAAGTGGAGCCTCTCGAAGCGGGCACGTCTCGATGTGTGATCTATCTATTTGAGCGGGATCTCAAAAGTTGCGGCTCGCCGTCGCATTTCATAACAAATGACCGGCTTAAAGTCGATGCGGGCGCAATCCCGGAATGGGATTTATCTAATCTGCGAGCCGACGTTGCACACGCCCACTGCAGGCGCGGTCACGTTAAAAATACGGAAAATCCGCTTGTTATTTACGCCCGGTGCTCCCTATTTTTAAGTTTCACGCTTTCGGAATCGCGGCGGTCTTTCCTCCTTCAGGCGCATGATTCTTTCACGATGATGATTCTCGCCCGATATTCGAGCTCGTTATAGAACGTCGATGAAAGATTGATGCAGTCCTGCCGGGGAAACGTCCCGCGCGGATTCGCGATGATTTCCCATTAATCCTCCTTTTACTCAAGATAGCATACACGTCCCGACATACGCTAACCGAGACATTAAGGGACCACTTCTATGAGTTGCGTCAAAAACTGGTGTTTTTTTGAGAATATTTTCTGACAAAAGTTGTTGGTCGAATTTTTTCAAATTTACAGGGTTTATATATTATATCATCATCTATATACATGAATTTTTGTATTAAGAAATATCATGTACATATAGAATACTAAAACAAAATATGTGCCGCTGACGTCGAGTTCCGCCAAACTGGTGGGCACGATAACTGGTCGCCATTGTGTCTGAAACAAATCCGCAAAAAAATATGTTATAAAGAACACTTGTCTCCAGGGAATGAACCTCTAGAAACAATTAATTCCGAAAATTGTGGAAGTTACAACGCGTCAATTGAAAAAGGTGAATTTTTGACCATTTTTTGTCTTCGGGAGTGCATAAAAAATCTTTAATTTGCAAAAATTAGCAAAACAATAGGTTCACTCCCGGCAGAAATGTTTGTTACAAAATCCCTCCAAACCTGAACTCGATCGGATAATTCGTTCTCGAGTTATGTTGCCCACCGTTTTTGAAAAAGTCATTTCGAGAAAAACGCGTTTAAAGTTTGCGGAACGATTTTCATGTAGAAATAACGTGAATATTTTGACTTATATTTAATCAGCGGTTCCAGGGCCATAGAGGAGTCCTTCTGTACATTCATACAAATCGTCTTGTATGTTTGCAGCCTCTCTGCGAGCTATTCGGGCTTCTTTTGACACAGAAGAGTGTCGACGCTCAGCTAACTGGATTCGATGTTTGTCCTTCTTTTCGGCGTACAGCTTACACATAGGCCCGATCGTGATCCTCATTGTCATAAACATTTTTAAAATAGCAGTATAGCCAACATTAAAGACTGATGCTTCCGTAAATGCCGCAATCTCCACGATTTTTCTGCCGCAATACTGGTGTTTCGGAGCAAGTTGCCAAAGAGGCGAATTAAAACTTTCGTTACTATTCTGTGTATTTCCGCCAAGGCATCTTTTCAATAACTCATCACGTGCCAGTCCTATTACTGGATCAATGTATTAGGAGTGTGATTTAGTTTTGAGGGTTTTGCAACAGATGGCTGTAGTGTCAGTTTGTTCCAATAGCTGCTTCCGATAACTGTTGTTTCTTACAGTGTTGACATTATCCATGACATTTAGTAGCATTATAGCAATCGTGTTTATATCATCGTAAAAATGCAACTTCCGAAACAGCATTTTCGACATGCGTTGCTTTTGGTTTTTAATCGAAAGAAAACTGCGGCTGAGGGTTATAGAATTCTTGTGGAAACTTATGGTGACGCAGAATCACCATCAATTAAGACGTGTGAATACTGGTTTAGACGCTTTAAAAGTGGTCATACTGATGTGAAGGACAAAGACCGCTCGGGACAGCCAAGAAAGCTTGAAAATGCAGATTTGCAAGCATTATTGGACGAAAATCCAACACAATCCATTTTAGAACTTGCCAGAGCATTAAATGTTGATCGTACAACAGTTACCAAACATTTACATGAAATGGGAAAAATTCAGAAAGAAGGGAAATGGGTTCGACATCAATTATCGGAAAGTGCCATTTGAACATTTGCATTTCGTTGATCGCCAGGCAAAAAAAGAAGAGTCTTTTGTCTCGGATTGTTACTGGGGATGAAAAGTGGATCTATTTTGATAATCCGAAACGCAGAAAATCATGGGTGGATCCAGGCGAACCATCAACATCCACTCCGAGACGCAATATTCACGGTTGAAAAGTAATGCTCTGTATTTGGTGGGATACTATGAGCTGTTAAATCCGCATGAGACTGTCACGGCTGATCGTTATCGACACCAATTGTACAAGTTGAAGCAAGCATTGGACCAAAAACGACCAGCAATTGCGAGTAAAGGACGGAAAGTGATTCTTCTTCGTGACAACGCTCGAGCTGACGTTGCGTTATCAGTGAAACAAACACTATTAGAGCTTGAATGGCAAGTCTTACCGCACCCCGCGTATTCTCCGAACATTGCTCCATGCGATTATTATTTGTTCCGGTGGATGCAACACGCTTTAGAGGATACACACTTTCATAATTTCGAAGAAGTGCGAAAATTCGTCGACGAACGGATCAACTGAAAAGAAGAGTGATTTTATCGTGGTGGAATCCATCTCTTGCCAGAAAGATGGGAAAAAGTGATAGAAAACGAAGGAAAATATTTTGATTAAGGTATTCATTCATTATCATATTTAAATACATGTGTTTTTGAGCAAAAAAAACCCTCAAAACTAAATCACACCCCTAATATACAGGCAGTAAGAGTTGACAGACGGACCGCGCGGGCTCATTTTGTACTCGATGGCGGCCGCTATAAAGTCTCGTAACTCTGTCAATTTTGCGAATTTCGTTATAATATTTGAACCGAATATTCATGAGTCTTTCAGAACATGCAAAATACAAAAAATCGATTTTTTTGACCCAATTCATAGAAGTGGCCCCTTAACGTATGTTGCAGGAGAAGAACTCCTTCTTGAATTACAACGTGTCCTGCATCCTCACGCTGCCACCATATCAGCGACAAGGATACGGCCGGCTACTCATCGACTTCAGTAAGTACATTTAGGTATATCCCTCCCCCATTTGTCTAACCTTGGCTCGACTCGGTCGGTGACCAAGAAGACGACGATGACGACTTCCCATCCGCACCCGTCGAAATCGAAAGGATGACCGAATTAGGAATAGGAGAGCTCCGCGCCCGCCTCCGCGAATGGACGGCGATGGGGAGAAGAGGCCTCGTCCCGGCGCGCGTTTGCGGCGAACCGCTGATCGTTCGAATAAGCAGGCCCCTCTCGACGTTCTTGGCCGCTGAATCGCCGGAAGGCCGAATAAAAAAGCCGAGTCCGCTCGCTCGCGCGTGCCATTAACGCTAATGCGCTCTCGCGACGCGGAGCAGTGATCCTTCGCGAAAGATTCGTCTTTGCATCCGCGTCGTGAGAGTCGCATTCGTCTCTGAATGTGATAGCTTCGTGAAAAATGTTATTTTGCCGAAAGTTGTCATAGATCGATCTTCGAATGTTAGAATATGTTCGATACTTTGTTGCCACTTCTTCGGTATTGTATGGTGGACGTTCGTCACCCGAGATTGCGAAGATCGATTAGATGGCAACAATCAGCGAGTCGATACTTGGCATTTAACGCGAAAAGAACGCTTCACACTCTTTCTTCATCGTCTGGTCTGTTAATTCCACGATTAATTCGATGCATGGGTGATTCCTCGTCGCACGCACACGTAGACGTACACGCGCGCGAGCGCAACGCCCGCACTCGTCGCAGCGCGGAGCGTTGATAATTAAACGCGGGGCTTTTTGCCGTGACGTCATTTTCATTGATGCCGAGCGAGCTGGCGGCGTCGAGCGGGTATCGCGCGGTACTCTACTACACCGGTAGTAGTAGGGGGGTGCGTCGGGGGTTGGTTGGTCGAGGGTCGACGTACTGTACCGCCGTGGTGTGTCGGTCGGTCGACGAGGGGGGTGGTTTCACAGCCCCGCCGGCTTTTCCGCGAGCGAGACGGTACCCTCTCCCCCTACCGTCCTCCCTCTCCTCCTCCTCACCCAATGTCGGTGCCATCGACTCCGCCGCCGGCTGTATTTCGACTGTGCAAGGCCGGCGCTACGAGCTCCGGAGCCCCATGCGGACTATTGATTTGATAACGTTTATTTTTTTTATAGTACGTAACGTAAGATAAAAATTGCGATATCAAAGTATCGTGTTACGTAACAAAGTTTAAAATTGTAGTAGCGAAGTACATACGTGCACCTTTAAGTAATTCCTAAAAAGAAGTCTGTTTCTACAGTTTATTTCGATGTTTCACATCACGCAATTTACACATTTTATTCATTTTATTACAGTGCTATTTTATTCTTTTTATTATTCAGTGTATTTATTATTTCTCTCGCATCATTACCGCGTGCTTTAAACATTTAAACATTGTTCATCGGCTAACGAAATCTGCATCATAATGGCAGTCTGTATTTGCACAATTCAATATTTTCCAAAAAAACGGTATTGACGTCCGCACAAACCATCGTGATGAAACTCTCCATGTACCCACGCACCAAACATCAACGTGGCTTTCATAGCGTCATAGTATCGTTAGCATCCCTGGCCGGTGGCAACGGCAGCGATGGTGATGGTGATGGTGATGGTGGCAATGGTGGTGGTGTAACGTAGGTTGGAGGGCGAAGTGGTCTGCGGAAAGTGCGACGCCCGGCGTCTCGCCGCATCGATCGACCCCCACGGTCGCTGCCGCCACCACCACCACCACCATCACCGCCGCAGCCGACGTCGACGGCGACGTCGCGTACACGCGTGCAGACACGCGTGCAACCGGCTACGCGTACACCCGCGCTTCCTGTCTCACGCACGCGTCGCGTCCTCCTCTCCTGGGCAACCAACTCGGTACACCTTGATCCCTACAGAGCAGGCTCTTCTGTACCTGCCCGCCGCCACACCACCTACTCTCCCCTCGCCGCTGGTCCCTTTCCCCCCTCGCGCGATGTAGAGCGCCCGAAGGGCTCGGAATCGTATGACCTCTCGTGACCTCGCTCCACTACCCCCACGTAGGATTGGCAGGGTCACCGACGCCCTTTCCCTACGCCTAGGCACGAAGGGTACGCGCCGACGAGGCAGGGGGCTCGAAAGAGGGACGGGGAGGGGTTAACGCCGCAACGTTGCTGCGACTGGGCAGGGTCGGCGCGGCGTGCAGCATCCCTGTAACGGCGCCTTCGTCGGAGCGAAGGGCGGATGCACACGACGTCCCGCCGGACGGGAGACCTCTAGCCCACCCCCTGACGTGATACTTTTTTCAAGACCATCATGATGTCTCGAAGACAAATCGCCCTCGCCGCCGAGAGAGATTACAGCTGGGAGCATGCTTTCACCCCAGCCGAGCTTAGCCCTTAACTGAGAAACGTCTCACGTGATCAGAGAGTCCTGTGGGTCCCATTCTCCCGCTTCCTTCCCGCTAAATGTCTAGGACAGATAAAAATATCCAAGGTGTGGTGCAATCAAATTATCGCTACACACGGCATCCGATCTTCCTCCCGCAATTCTGCGGATCTGCGCTAGAGATGAACGATCCTGACGGCTCGTAAATTCGTCGGTAACTGCGACGAGGCAACAAACCGCTCTTCAACAATGCCCAATTTCACCGTTCGCGTCCTCTCGCGAGTCCGCACCTCCGATTCGTTCCCTTGCGCCCTTCATCGAGCCGACTCTGCCCGAGACCGGGACGCGTACTTCACCTCTCCGGCGCATCTCTCCCTGTCACGCCGATCCATCTTCCTTTCTCCCACCTCGTCCCGACGGTCACCGTTTTCCTCTTTCTCGAATATCCACCCTCGAATTCCCTCCCCTCTAACCTGTACTACTACTACTCTCTCTCCGTTTCCCTCCATATCCCGATCCTGAAAGTCTGCAAACTGAACGGACGCGTAATGAATGCGTTCAACCCTCCCAAAGTAATCAGCCGATGGAGGGGCGGGGCGGGGAGAGAAGGAGAGGAAGAGCGGAGCTCTCGGAGTGCCGATGAGAGACGGTAGTCTGCCGGGCGGGGGAGGAGGATAGAAGTGTCCTCTCTGCCGGTGGGAGATACACGGTCCGCGAAAGTGGAGGAGACGGAGCGACGTGGGAACGTGGAGAGGCAACGTGGTCGTTGAACCCTTCGCCGGCCGGGAACACCCTGGAGCGGGAACGGGAATGGGTGGAACGTAGGATCGGTGTCCTGGTCCTGGTATATCGCGGGATGTGTCGCCCTCTCCCTTTCTCGTTCTCTTCTTCCCTCTTGTTTGCCGTTCTTTCTCCGTGGCGCAAGAAAAGGACGAGACTTCTCTTTCCACAGAAAAAAAGGAACCACACTCGAACGGATCGTTCCGATCGTTTGAGCCGATCTCGCGCGGGATCGCGCGTTCGGATGCATAATAAATGCATAAAATAGATCGTGCATCGGCGGGTTCTTGGGGTTCTGGTCGGATTACGATCTCTAGAAACTCTCGACGATGAGAAGATCGCGATACACCTCTCCGGGACCTCTGCGTAGTTTAACATAAAAGAAACGTCGTAAACTGTAAAGTAGAACTTTATTTTATGCGTTTGTCATTTGGTTAAGAATTTTTCTAAAGAAACGTCGAGCAAGTTAGGGAGGGTGGAAGATAAACTATTGAGGTGGCTCGTGTTTTAGCGGTCTCGAACAATAAATCAGAGGTTTCGCGGCTCCCCGCTGCTGGTAATCCCTTAACACTTAATTAGCTCGTACTCTCTTTTTGATCCATTAGCCAGCACGAAAACGGCATTCGGGACTTTAAATAAACGTCTTCCGGAGAAGATTTATTCGGCGGAAGAGACGGCAGCGGGAGAGATCACTTTGCTAATGAAGGAGCTTTTGAACTAGCCGGCGCAGTGAGATTCCGTGGTAATTTCGGGAACGTGTGGCGGCGATGGTGACGTTAACGCGGATGAAACGACGTCGCCACTGATACCTCTCGCGGGTCCATCGGCAACGTGCGGTACCGCCTCCAACGTGCGCGCAGCAGGATCGGTTATGCATAATGCACGGTGCTGTTACGTACATTGCGCGGCACTCGCATGCTGTCCCGTGACATCCGTGCAAACTCGAACGAACGTGCGAGCGCGGGCCATTAAATCCCGTCCCGACACTCTGCCTTCCTTCCGAGATTGACTTTTACATATTCCATCCCCCGAATCCCGCGGATTAGTCCGTCTCTCTCGGTGGTGCCGCGCGCGCTTTCCGGCTGACTCGTGTCACTCTGCCAAGAATCTCCGTCACCGTGAACGAGACGTAATTTTTCGCAGACACTTTCGTGTCGTAAACATTATTGAATGATACGAATTACCATACAGAATGGCCCCTCGTAAGGTTTCCCACCCCTTATAAATTTTAATGCTCGACCTATCGTCCGAAAATCTTCGGTCGACGTCTCTTCAAGAGGCTGTTGACTATTATTCCCCTTCCTGAGCTGTAAACTTTCAATCTTTCAATACGAGGCTTTGCTGCGATCGAGTCTCGAATTAATATTTCATTTCGTCCAAGTGAGACTCACTCTGACCTTAGATTTTCCTCGCGTTGCTCGCCGACAAGATTAGCCCTCGTCGATCGGCGTTTAAACGCACGCGGACTCGCGCTATCGATCTTCGCTCTCGCGCTCGGGTTGCGGTAGATCTGGATCTGGCATTTAAGTCATCCCCTGAAAACGGGTTTTTAACCGGTCCGACGGATAATTCCATTGACGTGGACGGATGCGTGCAACGGTCGATTTCGCCGATTCATCGGCGAGCAGACGAGCAGCCAGGCAGACCGACCGTGGCACGAAACACCTCGGGGTGCCCTCTCTCTCCCCCATCTATCTGTACATTTTTCTTTGATGCCTGGTCGCAGAATACTTCGGACAAACGAGGCGGAACGAACGTTCAACCGGGAGCAGACGGGCATCGCCGGACACTGCCGCGGTCGTTCTCGTCGGATGCGCCGTCACTTGTCCGCTCGAATTTAAGTGTATAATAGGATTTCATTAATCGCATTCTAGAATCTCCCCTCACGGAGAACCCTTCGATCGATTACAACTTGAAAACTATCGTCGACGTCTTTGACTATTATTGTAACCATAATTGTAGGCCAAGTTACCATATTAATTAATCCTTTTGTGGAAAATTCCTCTGCTGAATGATCTCTTTTATTGAACCAATTCAGCTTCATTCGCGAACGTCGTAGCGGCAAGCTCTCCTTGGCTGCTTTCTCAAAGCTTCCTTCGGACCGGACCCCGCGCCCGCGGTTCGTTGGACTCCGCGTCGGGATCGAGCGGAGCGGCTCGCAAGCAGCGGTGCCTCATGAAATCGGAATTCCATAGCGCATTTACGGCCGCTGGCACCGCTGGCGCGAGATAATGCAGTAGTTTGCGAATATGCGATGACGGGTGCGCCCGCGCGTGCAGGAAATAGGCGGCACTTTGTTTTCCGTCCTGGCGCGGAAACGCACCAGCTTTGTTGCGAGACGTCCGATGGCAACGACCGCGCGAGGCTTCCTTCGGTCCTCCTCGCGAAGCGAACCCGCCTCTTTCGCCCGATAAGAACACGCGATATCTCGAACGTTAACAGTTTGCCGAGCTAACGGTAATAAATTCGAAGGCGAGGTACCTCCTGTATAAAGCGAGATACTCTCATACCCGGCTACAATTTCCTTGAAACGGTTCCACGCCGAGAGTTTTACTACCTCGGTACCATTTTTTACTATGTTGGCCGATGTTTGATTTTTATTGGCGGCCCGGATGTCGCGTGCGTCCGCGCGCGCGCCGGAAGTCGTTATCACATTCTCGGGTGCAGGTATAAATCAAAACCGATCGATAATTCGCTGCGCAGGCTACTTGCTGACGAGGGTCGAGAAGAAGATCGGTTCGCCGGAGAAGCCGCTATCGGATCTCGGCCTGATATCGTATCGCAGCTACTGGAAGGACGTACTGCTGCAGTACCTCTGCAATTTCGGCGGCAAGGAGATCTCCGTCAAAGGTAGGTCACGCGAGACTCCACCGCTCGGGCTTCCGGCACTCTCGAGCGGTACTTAAATATTCATAGGCGGGATGAAAGTGCGCTGATGCGACCCGCGGCTTTCCTCCTCGGCTCGCTAATTCGACACCTGGACCGCACCGAGGAAGCGTGATTCTGAAGTTCCCCTCGGTGGTGGATTTGCGTACGCTGCATAATTCGCAAAGTCTTCGAAAACGCCGTAGACCAGCGGCAAGATTCTCGCCGACTCGTTACTTTTCGCTCGACTTTGTAACCAGGGTTTGTTCTACCGTGGAATTTATGTGCAGTTGTAATAATTCTCGCCCTCTCTCTCTTTCTCTCGCTCTCTCGGTGAATATTACGGGCACCACTTTAGATTTTATGCAAGCCCGAGACAAGAGAATCAGCAGGGGATTTACGCCGCATTGTTATCGATCCGATGGTCGTGTTTTCCCAACGTAACTGGTTTTAGCGGTTGAATAATTGTATCCACGGAGGGGGGCAAAGAGGATAAACCGTGCTGCCGCTGAAAACCGCAGCGCGGATTATATATGATTCATCATTTCCGCGTTTTCGCATCTGCCATCGTAGACCTTCATTTAAGTTTATTATCATTTATACCGGGATCGCGTTAAATGAATCCAATATTAAATGAAACGCGAAACGATTACATGTATTTTTGGCGGGATTTCAATGTAGGTTTCCACGTGCAGCTAACTAAAGGAGTTAGCAAAAGACAAAAATAATGCCAATTTCTTAAACAAACACATTTTGCAGTTTCATAATAATCTCTCCTTTATTTCCGTTACAGATAAAGCATTAATCAGCAATAAATGATATATTTCTTTACGTTTTCCTTATCAACTACGTTATACCTAATACTTGATGATAAGCCTCGTGAGAAACAAATCTTTTACCAGATCAGATACGATCTTTCTTCGAAACTTTTTCACCAACGATAATCGTCAGTTCCAACGACGATTCGTTATCAAACATCCAAGATAATCGTTCGTCCGGCAATTATCTTTTTTCAGATATCAGCAAGGAAATGGCGATCGACTCGTATGACATTGTCAGCACCCTACAAGCCCTCGGGATGATGAAATATTGGAAAGGAAAGCATATCATTCTGAAGAAACAGGTATTGTTATTATAATCCGCTGCATACGCGTATACATGTACGTAGGTTCCCCTTCGTTTCGCGCGAGAGATAACGTCCATTCTTTCTCACGAATGCACGTGTCATCGTGCCGTCAGATTTATCGCTCCTGGTTTCAGTACACGCTGCTAGGAACTCGCGATAAGCGTAACAACGCCCAGAATCGAGAGCGAAATGTTGTTGCGACTCTTATTGATACCTTCAGTGATGGATCCCGATGGTTCACGTCACATTTTCCTTATGATAAAAAAGATTAATGTGTATTGCGTTGCGCTCCAGCTGTGAGTGCACACTTTACTGTGAATTGTTATCACGTATTCAATCCTAGAAATTTAATTTTGATTTATATATATCTCGAACATAAATAATTTTTTAGATATTCAGACGTTGCGGTGTTATTGCATCTATAAATATCATGTTATATTTTTCTTCTCGCAAATCAAAAAGATCGCAAAGATAAATAACGGGAAATAGTAATTTTATTCAAGGGTAAAAAATTCCTCGTGCACCCGCGGCTTTCACATATGGGTATCCGAAATATCAGGCGTATCTTATTAACGTGATTATTACGCGACAAGGGCGATCCGATTTCATGATTGTTTGTCATTCGGTCCCGGGCGCGATATCCCCGATATGGTCGGGCGTACGACCGCGGGGCTAATTATCATTCGGTTAATTTGACCGTGCTCATCCCCCTCGACACCTTGCGCCATTGTGCATCCCTCATCGATCCCGTCGAAACGCTCCCGCGAACCGTCGCGCCCCCCCGGAGTAAAAGGGCTGTTGAAATAATTTCAGGACGTGATCGACGACTACAAGGAGAGGGTGAAGAGACGGGGACCCGACTACAAAGAGATCGATCCGGACTGTCTGAAATGGAACCCCTTCCAGCCACCCAAGACGCCCTCCGCCTCGAACTAAGGCCTCTGCCAGGAGTCTGGAACTGCGCCACCTCTTTGCCTTCCGTCTCGTCCTCCTACCTCTACCCTCTCGCCGAGGCGCGAGACGACGGTCGATTCTTGCTCCTCCTCATCGTCATCTTCGTCGTCGTCGTCGTATTCATCCGCATGCTCGGTCCTCTCGTCAGCTCTCGGCAATGCGGGGAAGGCATAAGCCGCCACCGACAGATTTCACGCCCATAACGCGCGGTGAGAGCCGTGAAAATCCTTCCAGGAACTTCTTCGTCCTGCCGGGAAGCGCGCGGGCGGCAAGTACGGTGAGTATCGCATTCCATTGGCGATATCGTTAAGGCTCGCCACGGGGGAGGGTTTCTCCTCGATTCGCAGGAGCTTTGCTGCAGCACGGATCTACTGCAGATTGACTCAATCTGCAATTTGCTAGAGCTGCTGGCCATCTAAAGGACGGGAAGAAACGACGAGCGTTATTACGCGATTATTCCGTCGTTGACAATGTCCGGTAATAATTGTACCTGGAAAGTCTGGAACATGTTAGGTGCTAGGAAACGAATCGTCGACGAGGGTAAGCGAGTACAAGCTGATAATAGCGCACAAACGCGCGGGATATGCGATGGCTTTCAGTATCTCTTCTGCACTCCGCTGGTGTTATCGGCTTGCATTCCCGTATCCGATTATTTTTCAATCTCACGGCTTTCTATACTTTGCTCTTTTCTACGATCGTGTACGAGTCTCAGGCTCTAGAATATTATTTAAAAAAATTTGCACACTAGTGCAACTGCGAATCTGCATGCGACAATTTTTTAACGCCGACTATACGTAAATCACGTAACGAATGATCCGCTCTCTCGAATATGTAAATACGAATGTTGAATAAATATGTAAATATGTACTGTTTCGGCTGGATCTCCCCGGCATTCCAAGCTGTATCGATTTACCTGAACGGTAATTAAATGCGCGACTGCACAGCGTCACTTGCGGCGGTACGGCGACGAAAAACGTCAGCTGTGCAAAGCGGACGCGCACAGGAGGGATTTTGCATATTTGCACGTAGGAAAAACTGCTAAACCGGCGACCCGACGACGAGCCGCTCCTCCGCGTTGCGTCGAATGCTGCGCCGGGTTCGTCGGTGCATCGACCTTGGCACCTCTCTGGTTGGTGCAGTAAGTTGCATAACGGCGGCACTGCATTAACGCGTCCGGTGCATCGATCAGATTGCGTCGAATGCGCTTTCGGAGAGGATACCGGACCGCCCGAACGAGGAGTCCTAGTCGCCTCGAATTTTCCACAACGGGCTCACGATCGCAAGAATTCGGTCCTTTAATCAAGGAAAAGCATGCTCGTGCTGATACGACATAAAGTTCCATCGATTGCGGTTCGGTACGCTGCGCGAGATCATTTGCCATTAAATTTTATGTTCTCCAGATGGCTACGGAGATATGGGACCCCCTTTCCCGTTTCGTACTCGGGTGCTCGGGAATAATTTCCCCGTTAAAACACGTTCGACTGTACTGCACCGCAGCCGCAAGACGTAGGCACAGCGGACACGTTATTGATCGGTCTACCAAGGTGCATGCTTGGCTGCAGAAAGCGAGAGAAAGAGAGAGGCTGTGTATGCGTGTATGAGCGAAAGAACGAGAAAAGAGAGGGACTTGCTGACGATGCGGAGGCCCATCGGCCTCGATCGTGCCCGTTGAGCAACGTGAAAACTCTATAGCTATCGAGTCAAGGTCGTGCGCGGGTTCAATCTGAACACGTTCTGCGCCTCCGGACACGATGAATAGTAGCCGGAGCCCTGCCCTCGGAATTCCATCCCGCGTCTTTTGCACCTCTCGCCACGCGCGAGGTCTTTAATTCACGCACTCTAACGCAACTCTGACCCCTCCCGTAACGAGCTCCGGCGATTTTAATCAATACTCCCCAGCTGTCGGAGAGCCGTTGCGACTCGCCGGCTTTGTGCGCGGCGCACTTTAATCCGTTACGTTGAACTTTCCGTTCCGCGCCGATCGTCCTGGGGTCCCATAGCTTCGTCGCCGAACGATGGGCAAACGGGCGGACGCAAGCTCGACTCGCAAACTTGCTCAACTTGTGCTGGACGCGATGTCACCCTGTCGGCAACCCTCGAGCGTGGCAACGCGCGTCTCTCTCTCCCGAAATGTGTCGCGAACGCTGAACGCGCGCATTTCATTTCGCCGAGATCGAAACCCGTGTAATTTCGTCGGACGGTAATTTCAGCCAATTACCGTGTTTCCCTCGTCACGCTTAATCGCGGGCATCAGCATTTGCGCGAATCTATAATTTCCGAAAATATTAATTAACGTCGTGTCTCTACTGACAGGCACAAAGAGGGGGTCAATTGCATGTGTAGTCCAGTTTGATTGATGTAAGAAAAGCACCGAATAATCAAAAATTTACGCCGGTCGGAATTCATGTCGGTTTCGATCTCCATGTCCCGAAAGCGACACGTTTAACTTAATCGAGTGTTTTAATTTTTATTCGTGATATATTTTTCTATCCATTATTTGCATGTCACCGTGCGCTGCGTATCATTTGTCTTTCTATTGCGGGAGCGAAATCGCGGTACGATAAATCGTAATCGCTCAAGATCGAGGATCATTGTAGATTTATATATTATATATATTTGATTGTACATAGAAATATTAATGTAGACGTACACATTTTTGTAATCATTGCTGTGTCACCGTCACGAACTGCGCTCGCAACGAATGCAATAAAATGGGACACAAATCTATAATCTGTATACATTTTTAATGCGATATCATTTCCAATTTTCAGGAAGCATTAAAATATGAACAGCACTTGAATTTTGCATTTCAATATTTCAACAATAATACGTCAAATACATAAACAGTTGTACTCGTTTTATTTAAAATATTGGCGCTAAAGAATTGAGGCTGTCCGCTAGAGATTGATACGATGCTGGGCCGTCTCGTGTATATCTATATTTAGAAGAGTCGGAGACTGAAACTTTGGACTTTGTGACTCGAGAACAACTCCGACACAAACAGCAGTGGGTTAATAGGTAAAAGGTGATATCGGGAAACTCGCCGATTAGCAAGAATGGATAACGTCGTGGTCACGCCATTTTCGCAGAATGCAAAGGTGCCGATAAAGTCTTAGTTCGAACTGATATCGTCAGGAACTGAGAGACATCATTCAACAGCAAGCAAAAGAGTCGCCGTCGAGAGTTTCCGCCCGGAAACCATCAGAATGCAATTCGTGTCTGCGAGCTGACGTTTAAATGGCCCAACTCTGGCGGCGATTTGTTATCCTTCATCGAGAAGAGCGTCACATCAATGTTAATGTTCATTAATTTGTATTAATTGTACAATAATTATGAGCTTTGACCTAGCTTACACAGAACAAGTCACCTCGCGAGCGACACAATGATACCATGGCAGTGTCATCCCTACGATCCCTGTACGGAGGATCGATCAGAGTGCAGAGATTGGCGTGCAAAATTGACACGGATGATTTAGTTCGGACGCGAGTTTACGCGCCGCTCGCAACAGGAACGATAAGGGTATGAAATAAAATTCCTTCACGGGCATCAACCTCGCGGCATACCGTCTGGTCGATATGGCCCCTTTTAGCGCTCGTTAAAGTCGTCGTTAAGCGCGCCCGATTGACTCGCAATTCCGCTTTAATTTCTCTCTTGTACGATGGAGTTACAGAAGACGCTCTCCTCAGGGTGCAACAACACGGCCTCGTATTCGCCTCGTCAGTTGCAGTCAACCGCGAAGCAAGAACCCGGTCGATCTGTTTTGTCCCCTCGCTCCCTTCCTCCTGCCCTCATGCATATGCAGGCGATGCGCGATCGAGAAAACATTGTCGAAAGTGCGTACACGACGCATAAATCCGCCGATCAATCAGCGGGATGGTGACGTTGAAAGACAGAGTAACAAGGGTGTTAAATGCACGAGGGCTTTTCCGGGAGAATTGCAGGTCGTCAGAAATTTCCGTCGTGCATCTTCGTACCTTCTCCCTTTGTAATTTTTATTCTCGTTACACCGAGCAAGCAGCTGACTAACTGGAAACTTGCACTCGGGGCGCTTAGGAGGGATTTATGAAGTGGTAGCTTATTTCCCTCCTCCGCGCGACGCAATTACGTGTCGGAGCACGGTCAAATGAGCTGGCATTACAAGTGCGAGGAAATTAAGCTGGTAATTACGCGGGTCCAATATTAATCCTTCGCCATGAACACCGTCGAGTAAAGGCGATCCGCGATCCAAACCGGACGCGTTGCAGCACGTACCTTCCCGGCGGGCAGATTCGTGAGATACGTGAAATACCTGTGGTCAAGTCGTAATCACCTCTCGCGAGAAAAAGGTTCATAGATGGAAATTTATGACAGTTACATAGACGAACATGCGGTTTGCACGAGTAACAGCGAGTAAGTAATAAGCGCGATAATAAGCGCCTTAACGATAGCGCGCGTAACGCATGTTAACGGAGAGCATAAGCCTCCAGATATCTAACTGCCGGACATAACGAGCCCGCTCTCATCTGACGAATATATCGGCATTATAAGTTGACGTCATCGTCGCTTATATTATCCGGCTCGGCCGGCTGATTAATGATTTACACGCATTTTCGCAACGCCGAGTTAAAGATTGCATTCAAAATTACACAGAGAAGGAAGCGCTACGTTCCTGTTCTCCATCGATTGATCGCATCCAGGTCACGCGTTATTTATTATTAATTCCCGAATATCGAAATATATTATAAAGAGAGAGTATCACAGGGAATCATAAAATCATTTGGCCCCGAATTTTGCAGCTACCTTCGGGAGGTATCAAATTACTTAAAAAGTGACGTTAAAGAGCTGTGGGAGGTACGGGCGATTCAGGTGTGCCCGATCCAGGATGTCGTGAGACACGGGGTGCCACGTGAGAGTTAATTAGCCGAAGTAAAAGGAACTCGAGTTGCTATCGGATGCTTTTTGTCGCTCTCGGATTCCTCGGGCGATTCCTGTTGGGGCGATGCGCGCACGGAGCTGAATAATTGCGTTATACGACCTCCTTCCTCCCTTCTTCTTCTTCCTCTTCTTCTCCCCCTCTGTAGCCGTGTTCTTCTCTCTGCACGGCCACGCGACCCTATGTAACGTCATTATCCCATTAGTCGGCGACGAGATGCGCGACTACGGGCGCTCTTTCTCTCTCTCTTTCTCTATGCTGCACAGCGGGTACAAACATGAACACACAACGCGGTCGACAACGTTTCGTAGCGACGATGCGACGTCGGCTAATTTTATTTATCGATTAAATGTTGCGCCGTAGTGCTGCCGCAGTTCCGGAAACGCCTTATAACGGGCGCGTCAAAAACCACGGGAAATATTGTAACAAAGTTCAAAGCGCAGACATGTACATATGTGCAGCCTACGTAACAGCCATAAAATTCGTCGAGTTACATCATCATACTTTGCGTACGCATCTTGGTGCACGCAGCTTCCGGTCGCGCGTGTCGGCGAGATTCGCGAGAGTCAGCTCGCTTGCGGGGAAACGACAAGACAGCAAGGCACAGTCATATGAATTGCGCTCCAACAGGTGCCGGGTATCGAATTCACCAGAGCACCTGATGAAGTACAATTAACATGCAGCCTCCACACACTCCTCCCCGCGAGATCCCGTTCTTCTCTCCCGCTCGTTCTTTACCTCCCTCTTTTCCTCCCGCGGGTCCGGTCCTCTTTCCTGCTTTTCCAGTTCCCCTCGACAAGGCGCGGCTCGTTTCTCCGCAGCGCGCGCTACTTCAGGTACCTGACTGACTTTTAAATTGGCACAGCCTGAGGTACTCGAGTAACGCGTGTCGCGAACGATACGTTACAGAATGAGGAAGCTGCGACGGTGCGAAGCGGAGCTCCGAAAGTGTTCTTCGTCGTTGCCGTCGTGGTGATAGAAGCCGCAAAGGATGCACTCCAGCGATCGCCGTCCAGCCCGCACCTTTAGGATTCTAAATGAGAACGTTACCTATAAAATATCGCTAAAATCCTCCAACAATGCAACGTCTTCATTTGTTATCTTGTGAATTGGATGAAATTACAAAGAGCAAAGTGTCATCCAAAAAATCAGCTTGTCCCTTTTTTTATTAGAAGACTTCTAATAAATTCAATACACGTGTCATCCTGTGGAATATCGGAATCTTCACGCACATATCTGAGAATCAAGAACGAATACGTGTAATACGAACGCCACGATTCATGCATTCGCATGCGGTTGCGACAGCTCGCAATAGAATAATCGACTAAACAAGCATACGCATCATGCGCCACGTCGTTGCTACCTAATCATTTCTATTGCCGTTGCAGCCGATCTTCGTCGCGCGCTGTCGCTTCACGAATACCATCACTTTGCCGAGAGAGAGAGTGTACGCGAGCCTTCGTCCTCGCGACACCGAAAATAATTTTGAATGCCGGTTCCCGGATATGAAGTGGGCGCTCTCTCTGGGATAAGGCTCGAGAGACCAACAGAAATAGTAAGAGTTCAATTATCCGTTCCAAAAGTTATTGTAGCCTTATCAAAAGAAATACTCGGTACACTTCCGTCGCGCGTCTAATCGCTAACAAAGGAACTTGACAATATTCTCTCTCAACTCGAAAATTAGAACGTTCGGATTGAAGGTACTGAACACTCTGGCTCTTGTTTGTCAAAACGATCATCGACAAAGCAGAGAAAAATAGGCTCAGATCATGGTTATTTGTTCTCGATAGCCGATCGAAATCGGACAGCGTTTCATGACCATGTATAGCAAGCGATTCAATATGACCAAAATACGATAACAAGCCCATATAAGGCAAGTATTTTGGTTAGCGAGAAAAATACAATTAGACGACAATAACATGTTCATGTATTATCAGGAACACTGGATGGTCAAGAAATTTTTGATCTATCTGCGAGATTCTTTAACAGAAACTTTTTTTATATAACTGTCTACGTACCTTCGACTACGCGACACCGAAAACGTTAACTTGAATTGCCGATTCTAACTCGGAGCGTCTTTGGCTTATCGTTCTGCCGGTAGGTCGAAAAAATAACGAGGACTTCACTCAAACGGAATAAGAATAGATTTCACTGGCATTGGCAATTCGTTTATTTCGAGTTCAAAGACACCTGGTACTAGTTATAAAATCTCGAGATTAAAATCGCATGCACGTTTTTCGCTCGGAACTTCATGACTATGACGGCCGGAGCCGCTCATCGCCGCCGACCGATAACGGAATCTCTCTCGTAAACACAAAGAAATTCGCCTAATTGGTCCAGAAATCGCTCGCTTCAAACGAATAAATCAAGTGCGACATTTTGAGCGTGACGACGCATGACCATACATGGAAAATGGCATTCTAACAAACATCCAAAACACAATAATACATGTACCCGCTAAAAATAACGTCTGCCAGAAAGCTTCAGAATCTTCGATTCTTTTAACGAATTGTAAACACAACAATATATATAAAACGTATTCAAAACATATACTTTATTTGACATATATTCCTGAATGATAACTCGCTAAATCTAAATTTGTCGATACACCAGAATAATGGAGAACAAATACGCGCAGAAACGGTCCACAGCAATTTGCAAGATGCGACTTCGGGACGACCGGTCCGACGCGCTCATAGAGCAAATAAAATAAGATGCATAATTCATGGAAGAAAGTTGCGGAGCTTTTCCTTGACGTCGGTCGGAGAGCGCGTATACAGTTGCCGGGTTTTCGACTTCCTTTCGGCCGAGAGAAGGTAGAAGTAGGGAGAAGCGGCTACAGCAGAAGACGCTGCGATCCACGCGGATCATGGGATAAATATCCGCGACGCCCCGTCGATTCATCGTTTTCTCCGGCGAGCCGAGGCGAGGCAAGACGACGCGAGGCGACGGGATCTCAGAGAGGATCCGTTGGAAAGTACCGCAAGATCGACAATGGATCTCGGGCTTCCCGGCTCGCGGAGCTCACCTTTTGCCCATTTATCAAACCGAGGGACGTGCGCGCGCGGCAGATGCAACGCACAGCCAAGTAACGAGATTTTCAGCGATTTATCCGCCGTACAAACGCGATCTCCCTCGTAGAAAGCAGTCTCTCCTCGTTGTCTCTCCGCAGATAGATACTCCGAAGGCTTCGTTAATGGTCCCGCGATGGAAATTCTACGGGGGAGAGTCCCGCGGCGGCTGTCTCGGGGAATCCGATTTCGAATTTATGCGCGCGACGCAGACCCGGCGTCGTAAATTTACGCAAAGTGTAGTCCTCTAATCCAGATGCAGAAACGAGAATTTGCATGAACTCGCGTCTCGAGAGAAGTACCCACGTGACAATTGCAATTTCCGTAAAACGTAAAACGCGATCGTGATTCGCGATCGGCTACTTGTCGAATTGCACTCTCAGCTGCAATCGCGACTCGTCTACGCGGAATCGCGGAGCGAGCGAAGTGTTTACTGCGATAATTATGAACGGTGAACGCGTTGTGTAATCGTGCACACGGAGGACAGGAGCATGCAACGTGGCAGCGATGACTCTTAATTAACGGCTGTAACGAAGCCATCGGCGAATCTTTGAGGCACGATTATGCCATTAAGAGAGCGGCAAAGCGGCGCGCTAAATACCTTCCGGCGATGCAATCCGCTTGTTTTCCCGTTAATAAATTACGCTCCCGGCCATTGTCCGACTGATGATTTACGACGCGCGCATTCCGTTTCAAATCGATCGGATCCCGATCGATTATGTTGCCGATCGCGGAAAGCGCGAGTCGCCCGATCGATCCGAAATGCGTGCCGTTCTTCCCTCGCCGGCGAGCCATTCGTATCTGTTTATTGAGAATATTGACAAATGCCTCACTTATTCTTTTCCGATTCGTTTCCTCTCTGCTCCGCTTCCCTCGATCAATCACGCTCGCGATAGATTACGATTCACCCGAGGGAGAATAGTTATTAAGCCGTTGTTAAGATTATCGGTGTTGCGTCGAACGCGATTACGCAGCGGTAACCTTGAAAAAGGCGAAAAGCGACGACCCACTTTCGCCGGTATCGATGATAAATCGCTTTGCCATGTCACTTTTTCATGGCGACTGTCTCATATGGTATACCTCGAGGAACGATTTTGCGGTTTAAATATTATATATTTGGCGGGATTAAATAATTCGGGGCAATTTTGTGAAATTTCAAGAGACAGGCTTGGTTCGTTTATCGTCATTTGCGTATCTGCAAGAAACGCACTTATTATTCCAGACACTTAAGATTAAAAGCACTCCGCATTAATTAAAAAAAAGTTACTCAGCAGGTAGAAAATTTATTTTTGTTGTTTTGCAATCGAGTTTCTCATACAATTTGCTACCAAGATCTGAATCGATACTTCGATATTTCGATTGAGAAATTGTATAAGACTCGTTTGGCGATAACTGGGGACTTGAACTTACCTGCGATTTCGGATATCAGTACAACTCTCACTTGTTAACCGCGTTATCGTTGCATTATCTGCTTAAGGTGCAAATTACATTCGCGCCAACGTCGCCACCCAATCACGCGTCGCATGTATCACGGCGAGTCACGGTGAACCACCATTCAACAAAAATGAAAATCGCAAATTCGCGCAAGCCGAGAATGCTTAAAGACGTTAAATCTTCGGGCTGCCGAGAGGTATTAACGTCGCAAAGTACTATCTTATCTCGCGGATATTTGGCCTAGCAAATATATTGAACGAAGCGAATGATGGTGGGCTAAATTCTCCAGAAAAAATTACATATGAAAAGAGGCCTCCGAGAGAAGGCGTTCTGCAGTTTAACATATTTTCCATAAATACTTTAGTAATTTTTTAAATCATAAATTGAAACTCGCCGTCACGCAGCGGTTTCTCGTTTATCGATATCACGCGACGATAATTCAATTTATCCGCCCCTCGTACATTTGCCGCGTGTATTTGCCGGTGCGGTTTTTCCGCGACATAATGCTCCGATTTGGCGCGATATCTGTCGCGCAGTCGACGTCATGTCGCGTCGAACATCCTTCGATAGATACCGGCGTGCTTTCGCTAACGATACGCACGTGCGACAAATAAATAAACGGTCAGTGCACACAGTAAAAAAGAAAAAAGGGAATCCGCGCGCGCGAGCATGTTACATTTACGTAAGAGAGGCGCAGCTGGAAATTTAATACTTCGGCTGCGCTAAATGGCGCCACATCACGGATGCCGTGACATAGAAACATCTGCGTTACATCATCGGCATCGCAGGAAATATAATTCGTCGTACGGCGAAGAATTTATTTACAGACTGGAGAGGAGATAATGCTTCTCGCGACCTTCAAGAACTTAAATAAATACTGCAACAAACGCGAGAAAATTGTACGATTCCGAATGTAAGTTTATCGTCGGTTAAATATGTCGAGAAAACGAAAATAAAATTGCTCGATAATCAGAAATACAAGCAGAAAGCAGGCAGTTGATATGCTCGACGGCATATTTTAGCAGCGACCTTTTTAGCAACTTATCCCGCGAAGCGATTGATAACGCAGACATTGACACAGACAATTTTCAATGTCTACTGCGGCCAAATGCGACGAACACAGTCGCTGCTGCCGTTCGTGCGTTACTCGCCGTTCCAATTTCAAGCCTGTGTTTCCCAAGTACAATACAACACTTGCGAGATAGATCATGGGATAGACTCGGGTGTGACGAGATGTCATCGCGAAATGCGAAAGCCCTTTCTGCACGCGAAGTAACGGAAAATGGAATGGAACTCCTACACGTGCTACACCCTTGCCTCTCGTTCAAGATGCTCTGACACAGACACATATCGGAGCATCTCGCGAAATGAAACGCGCTGCTGCTGCGTCACCTTTGCAAACGTGGAGCACCAGAGGCCGAAATTCTCGATCGCGTACCCGGAAAGTCGGATCTCGCGATTGGAAACACGCGTCCCATCGCGTCTCTGATACAAGTTGTTACTGGCACCGCTCGCGCATCCAACAGCGGGAAGAAACCCGATAGTCATTCTCACGATGAATAATCATCTCTCGTGATTCAGGAAACCGACGCCGTTAGTCATTAGAATTATTCACGCACTCGCAAATAACGCGGTGACCGTGCAGAACTATATCGCGTAAAGAGCGATCTTCCTCGCGATTTTTTCAAGTCTCCCTCCCCAGATTAATCGGAGAAACGGTTCAGCGATCATTCGAGCGGTAGGCGGTAGAGTGTCACTGAACGCGATAACCGATGGCCCCTTAACATTGCTCGATAATCGTGTTGTATTAACCCTGCGACGGAGTGACGTGATTTACGAGGATACATTACACCTCTCTTTTGTAACGCGACCCCGTTGCCATCCCGTGTCGAATCGTAACGGCGAGCACGACTTGCTCTCCAACAGCATCGATCGGAGAGGAGCCTTCATTAATACTCCATCGTCGTTCTCGGCCCACCGTCCATTACGCGATCAGTAAATCATGCTGGCTGGGAGAGCCAGCTTATCGCAATTACCGCATACCGTTTTATCCTCAGATATTCATACACCTGTTAATCGCTCTCATCGCCGTTTCTCTGCCCGAGATGCGAGACGCGATGACTTCTTTTTCGCGCGATCAGACGACTCGTGCAAATATCGATTCTCGGAGAAGGGCTGTTGACCCTTCTCGCACGCTGGGTCAGGACTGTAATAAATCGTTGACTCGATTTGCCAACCGACAGCCGGAGGATACGCGAAAGCCTCGTTTATAGAAGGAGCGTCTCTCTATAGGGACTGCGATGAAAGATGCATCGGCACGTCCGTCATCCGCGGCGGAAGTCGCGACGACGGTGGGACCACGTAAAGGTAAAGTGTGGGACGAGGAGCACACACGCGCTGTGTAGCAGCCATTGAGAAACTTCCGCTGCGAGCGCGGTAGGTGAGTTTAAATTCCGCCGAGGAAACGATCGCGTCGCCTTTTGCATGTGCAACAACAATCTCGCGACGAGTTCGTCGAAAAAAAGCGCTTCAGCATAATTCTGATTCATTGCCGATGGTGGGAGCCAACGTGGCATTTATTGCACCCGTCTGGTCGAACAGCACCCACGTATGATCCATCGGGGAGCAATTTAATAACGGAGATTCGGGGAATTTCCTGAAAATAGCGACGCACGTAGGTGATTTGTCCAAAAATAACGTGATATGACGTGAAAAAGCAAAAAAGAAAATCTGTCGGTATGTTGATTCAATTTTGCTTTAATCGTCGAGATATCATATGGAATATTTTTCTACGTTAAACAGATGCTTTGGTATTAATCTCTTGTATTTCAATTCCCAACCGTGTGTTACAAATTTTATTAGAGAATTACGAGTTGACCGCTCGATAAGACATCGATATCTCACTTACGCGAGATTTGTAAAATTTTAATTTTTCGAAAATATATCTTGAATGGTATATAGGACGGTACTGTCGCACAATGTGTCGCGTAAATAGTTATTGTTCCCTCGGGAACAGATGCGACCGCTTCCTCATACATACGGGTAAACGCAAAATTGGCAGGAAATCAACCGGCTGTAGATTTTGCCTTCTTATTTTTAGGTCACCGCAGTGCGGACTTGTAAGACGCGGACTGCGATATCTGCTCGGATATTCGACTCGAGAAACGAGAGAGATACGGAGAACCGAATTAAACTGTTCCCACATTACTCGATATAAAATTCGAATAATTTCAGACAATTTCGAATAATCGTCGCGCTGGACCATCTAGAAAATTTGAAAATTATTTAGGCGGGTGCGCGTTATGACATATTTCGCGCGATTCGTTAAATGAATACGACTAATGCTAATTCAGGGAGTGTTTAAATTCCTGGCGGTTATCCCGCCCGCGGCTAATTGGATATTAGCGAACAATAACGACACCGTGAGAGAGTCGTAAATTTTAACAATCGCCGCACGCATCGAAACGTCGATAGTTTATAAGCGTCAATTGCCGCACAAGCGCGGTCGCAATGCGGCGGTTTAAATGCAATTGTTACAACTGTTAAGTGCTACTTCAAACGGACGATTAACGTGTAATTTATCCTCTGACTTGAGCCCGACTATGGTGCGAGTTACGTGGCCGAGCACGAGCGAATTGTTGGTTGATAAACTATTCCAACGCTTGGTTATTATTCACGTTTGTAATTTTACTGGAGGGGAACAATCACGAAAACGAGCAACATAAAGCAAATAATTTCCTCGTCGAGTAACCTCGAGTATTAATGAATGATTCAAAGTGGGTTAATCAGATCTCCGTAAATCTGATTGTCCGGTTTACGAACACGGTGATTTACAAGTGGAACAACTTGGAACAACTCTGGCGAATTCTTCCCATTGCAACAACGACGCTATAAATATCAACATCTACTCGATCTCGTGTGAAATGTACGGTCATACAAAGAAACTTTCGCGAACTTTAAGCAAGATCGCATTAGCTTTCTCATGAGCTTAATAATGCAATTACAACGTCATTAAATACGTCAAAACAAGATCAGAATCTGAATAATTCTGTTTTGCAATTCTGATACGCAGGTATCGCCAAGCACGTATTTTCCACACGGTACGAGAAGAAAGAAACGGAAAAAGAACCAGCGGACGGCTAAAAATAACCGACACGCTACCTCCCCTTTCTCTCGCCTCCTGCTATCTCTCTCTTTCGCTCTATCTCTCTGTCTCAGTGGAAGCTTCGCAAAGTCGATGGAGACCACTCAAGAGAATTGCACGAATCAAGTTCGACAGCGATTTCGAAAGGATGGGTCATTCGAGGGGACAACTTGATTTCTTCTCACTAAAAATTCCTGTCCCGTACTTCGAGACCGTCTTCATTCCTAAACGCGTCAAGTTTCCGCGACTGAAATGATCGTGATGGAAAAGTCACGTGTGATTAGCGCGAACAATTAGCAGAGACAAGAGAAAGAGATACTGCAAAGGGTCATTTGCTCGCTGCAACTTGCCGCAACGAGCCGCGATATCGCGCATTTGCGCTTCATTTAGCACCCGATTTTCTGCGGCACCTCACGCATCTCTTCGAGTACTTTGGACGAGAATATGCATCCGACGCGGCGGTCGAGCGGCACGTGTACAAAACGATCGACGAGAAAAAGCTCTTTAGGAAAAAAAAGAGCCGAGCTTTAGACGATCCAGTGTCGTCCATCGTGAAGCGAAAGCTTGCCCAACGACGCCACACGTGCATACGACACTTAACGCTCAAGTTAACGCCGCGCCAAGTAATATTCTTGACGTGTAACGTCGAGTTTCAACATTTCTACGGTTTCACATTGAGTAATAGAAAATTTCCAAGTGATTTTCACGCGACAGCAAATTCTTGCAAAGGTTTACGTTCTAAAATTATCATCGCCGGTGGGAAGAGAAAAGACCGAGAGATATTGCTGGAACGCGACGAAGAGAAAACGAATCAAGTTTCAATCGACACTCTTATCGCACGATCTCTCGCATTCCCGGCGAATTACGCCCGGTGAAAAATAAGTGATCCACCTACGGAGTATAGCGAGCACGTAGGCGCGAATCTCAATCTTACGCTGAACGCGCCGCGAAAATAGAATGGACGTCGCCGATCGACATCGCGCGCAACACAGGCATTCCTCGAAAAGCAGCCGTCTCGAGAAGAGATAACGAGCTTCGCAGAAGCCGCAAGATGATCTATCACGTCACGTTCGCGGTTTCGACATGAGCGGGCGGGGCTTCTTCAACCCTTCAACCCGTGTGCCAATATAAAATTACTAACCTTTGACATTGATATGGTTTCATGTGTATAATGCCGCGCGAGCGCGCAAGATTACGTCCACCGACAGAAGGAGAGAGACATGGAATAAAACGTAATGTGCAGAAGTAGATGTATTTTGCAATTAGTCCTCTTTTATATAAAATGTCTAAAAAAACTATCTCTGAAGTAGCTACATAAAATCAATCCGCGTTTTGTGACGTAATAATCGGAATTCAAAAATTATAGTTTTCGATTGCACGATTTGGATGATATTCTTTCAGACTGTAGGCAGAACCTACCTCAAGATTTTTCACAATTTCACATAGCTAGATAGATATAGGATAGAACACGAAGTCTTCTAATTAACCAACCCATGAAAATAAGCAAAAGATGAGATTTCACGAAACGTCCCAATGAAGCAGCATTATACTTATACATATATCGCGAGCATAAAACATAGACATGTGCGACAGCAAAACGAATTTTCCTCTCTGTCTCGCTCCTATCTGCCCTTGAATTTTCTGATCTACGTGCCTGACCCCTGTTTAACCGACACTGAACCGAATTGTCCTTGACGGCTGACAGGAAAGGCCCGACGACGGTAGCGCGGAAGGAAGGCGATGGGGGAGGAGGCCTGAAACGAGATCCATGGATGGACAATAGTGTGGTGCGGTACGGTGTAGTGGGGTGGGGTCCCCGTAACGAATCGTGCCGCCCATCCCATGGAGGGGAACGATGGGGAGCAACACGGTCACGGCGCCAGAGAATCGTGCGGACGCCCCATGGCCGATTGTTCCCCGATCTCACGAATTTCAAGGACGTCTACGCCAAACCGGCTCGGAGGGTGGTAAGGTGGGACAAGCGAGGCTTAGGGAGCATTCTCTTTCTTTCATTCCATCCGAGTCTCCCCTTTCCTGTATCCGCTCCCTCTCCGCTCTGTCGCTCTCTTTCTCGCTCCTCGTGTTTCTCAAGATAATTTATTTAACCCCTTCTCGACGTGTCCACGCGATGATCCAGAAATCTTGTACGTTTATTTAATCTAATGCACTTTCTGTATTATCCTAGCATTCCTGGGTATTTGCGGTATTCGCGACAAGAACAAGAGGCGGTGAGCTTTAATTAGGTACCGGCAAAATTAATGAAAAGTCATTAAAAGCGTTAAAAAAATCCTGGAATCTTGAGTTTTATCTAAATTTATGCTAGCCGGATCGCGGCAGTGTGCGCATCTCGAAAGCGTACGGTGACGTGTTGACGCAGGAATCCGTGCAGCGCAGCGCAATGCGCCGAGACCCGGCCGCAGCGACATTCCTGCGGAACAATCCGCGAAGTGCAGCAGGTAGCGCGACGACATTCCAATTAGACAAGCCCGTCCCGATCGCGGGCCGCGGCCACGGTCAACTTCCGCGATCACGGGAGGACTCGGGCTCCCCAAAGACACCCAAACTACTTTACTCGTGTCGAAAAAAATAAAAGAATAATTCTCAAAAAATCATCTGCACTTTGTATGAAGCCTGCAAGCGTGACAGAAAATAGATGTGCACAGGAGGAACGCTGCGTTTCGATACGTGCGAGCAAGCGTTATCAAGCGACTGGACCAGGCATCCCGGCAATGATTCGGCGCGAGAGGAGACTCGGAGATCTCAGTCGAGCCGAGCATTCGTCACGGTGCATTCCTAAGAGAGTCACGCGCAGATGGAAGCGATGGAACCCGAAGTGAACCGCGCGAGCAAACTCGTCGCGCAACGCTGACTCAGGCGGAAACTCGTCGCTTATCGGCGCGACGCGCGCCGGTTTCTCGCGATTTAAATGTCGTCGAGGCAACCTTGGCGTCGCCGAAGGGTCGCGCGCTCGATCCTCGATAAAGTGACGGCACGTTATTACGTACCGGGTGTCTCCTTGTCCGTGCCGCTTAATCTGCGGAATCTACACGGCTTGGTGGGTTTTCATGATTAAACGTATCGCGCGCTACGTATCCTCGTAATTGCGCTTGGAACGGTGCACGAGATAAGCCCGAGATACACAATACAACCGCACAGAGATTGCCGCGAGAACTTGGCCTGCTAATGTACATGCGTAAATTATCTGCTCTTATCTCTTCACCTCACGCGAACGAGATTATAATTATGTATTTAAAAATTGCGAACGCACGTATCTGCCCTCTTAGTTCGGCACCGTGCGCGCCTACGAATGCGTTTTACGAATGAACACGAGCTTTTCGTCAAATGAAACGAGAAAGTCAAAACGACGTGCGATCGGTTCCTTCCGGCGAAGATTCTCGAACGAGCCGCCACGGCGAGAGTCGAGCTCGTGAAAGTCGAACGTGCCGATCACCAGCCAATCTACCTACTTGCTTATCTACCTACCAACCTTACCTTTTAACTGAGCGACGATATTTCGCGTGGGTCTGCCTCGTGCAACGGAAATCCACAGAACGACTCCGCAAGCGACGACGCACACTCGCGTCCTCGTTTCGCATTCCATTCCGTACTTCAAAACGGGACACACTTGATTCCACCACGAACAGAGCACCAGAGCACGCGAGAGTACCACGAGGTACATCGAAAATAGCCCCTCGGTCGGCACAGTGTTACTCTTTGTCCGAGTCGCCGGCGGTCTTATCGCGAACCGGCGCGACGAGCGGAAAAATTTGGCGGCCGCACCGGAACCGCGAGGGCCCGCGAGGGGAGTCTACGAGCCAGCCGGAGGGGTCTGGGTTTATCGGATCGTTCCGTGCGCGGCGACTATAGCTTTCGCGACGGACGTGATAGAAAATATGACGACTTGCGTCAAGCGTGTACGGAGTAGTCACGGTGCACGACGGACGACAAAAGAAAACGCGTCGACTGAAAGGAGAGATCGCGAGGAAAGAAAAGAGGAGCAGTCGAAGGCGACGGCGGTGGCGACAACGACGATGACGGCGGGCAAGAAGGGGAAGGAGATAGAGGTGAAGGATGCCGGGTCCAAGAGAAAGAAAGAGAGACAATGACGGAAAGATGGACCGACGGAAAAAAGAGAGAAGTGTGTGCGTACGAAGAGAGAGAGCGAGCGAGCGAGCGAGCGAGAGAGAGGATTGCAGACAGGGCCAATCGGGAGAAAGAGAGGATAGCCGAGACGAGAGTGGCGAACCAGCATGACGAGGGGGCGAGGGATGAGACGGAGGGACGAAGACAGCGGACGTCGGTGAGGCCGCACCGGCAACTCTGGTGGGGTGGCACAGACAGGGGCGGGGCACGTCGCACGGAGGGCCCCGCGCCGGACGGACGGACGGACGGATGGGAAAAGGGGAGAGAGAGGAGGGTGCCTAGCAACAGGCCTGCCGGCAGCCGGGCAGAGCAGCGTGATTAAATAAAACCGGCGTCGGGCACGGCGACCCAACAGGCGTTGACATCAGCACGCACCAACACAGCCGACGTGCGGAGACGGCGAAGCGGAGACCATACCCGGGGGAGACAGAGAGAGAGAGAGAGAAAGAAAGAGGGCGAGAGAGAGGAGGGGACGGAACACGCACGAACCGGCAAATTCCCAGCCCATATGACCGACTCGCCGGCTGCCGTCAGCCGGGTCGACCGGCTATCCGCCGAAACATTCGGAGTTTCTAGGGGGAGAACAAACGTTGCGCGATAATATTGATGCTTTGGCTAGAATCAGCTGAAGGGTATCGAAACACCCACGATAAACGCAATTGCTCACGCGTGACATTATCCGGACATCGCGTATACTCGTCCAGCGAAAATAAATTGTCTGATATGTCGATTTTCATGGACAGAATGATTATTGAAGATCAGGCGCGCTCGGACGAGTACACGTTCGCGAAATCTGTCGATGAAACCATATGGTGTAATTGTAGAAACTCGTAAAACGCTGGCACTATTAGACATATGGAGCCGTTCAAGCAGTGCCGCGCCGCCATCGCTTTGCACGTGCAAATCTATTTCGAATGGAACGTTTTCTAAGAAGTAAGATATTTGACATCGCCCGTTAGAGACAGCAATCGCAAATCGGCTCGAATCGCACGCTACGAATAAATCGGAAGAAACCCACACGAAAATCATTAGCATTAAATCTCTGGATACGCGGATATTGCTACAGCTGTGTCAACGAAAAACAATTTGCGGCGGGCGAAACGCCTCGTTATCCCAACGCGCGCGGTCAAAACTCCAACCGGTGCGACACGAAAGAGAATGACAAAAATATGAGAGCGGAGTGCGAGAGAAACGGGGGCACACAACCACGTGTGAGATAACGGAACTTCAAACGCTCCGTAGGGGAATTCTTCAGGGGGAGACGCTCGAATAAAGCGGTTCGCGCGCACGTTAAATATTTGCTTTAATCGTTCCGAAACTGGATTTAACATCAAATACCGAGTGCCTGATGTCGAACAAGACCGAAACAGAAATTAGAATCACCCGATGTAAGCGAAAAGAAAACAGATTGAATAAAAAATCGCGTGATCGGCCTTCTCGCGTGTCGCCGATCGCGAGCGACGTTCGCGCAACGTTGCGGTTTCGGGGTGATGATCGAGGACATCGTCGAAGGCCCGACGCGTTCGTCCCTACTTGGCCTTACGGAGATCGCCGCGGCACCTGTTTCGTCGCACCGGATCTCCTTGCGCGCCGGGCGCACAAAGGCGGGCCCGTACCATGTCGTAATTACCGCGGGCGCGCGCGGAGGTTATTTGCTGCAATTACGGGCTTAATTACTCGGCAATACGAGTGCAGCACCGCCGTCTGCGCGGACGCATCGAGACATAAACGAGCCTGACGGCCGTCGGCGAGCCGGGGCTGGAGAATCGCCCCCGTCCGACAAATCTGAAAACGCTGCGCGTGTCCCCACGCGACACTTCCAAATCCGATGAAATCGCCTTTCCCTCCGTCGTCCGACCGTTCGCCCGCGACGAATCCAAAACGCGGGTCGTAATAAGATACCCACGCACCGCCGGGCGAACGCGCTTATCTCTGACGTGCGCGCACTGACGATTCATCGTTCGTTTCGCGGAAAGCCTTATCTATCTTGCAGATGCCCCGAACGCGATGAACGATCCCACCTGCCAAGCGGACGTGCCTTCGCGAACCTCGCGACATTGATCCGTCTCTTGCCGCGTGATGTCGCGCTCTTTCCGCGGTCGAAATGAGACGTACCGAAACATTGGAAGCGAGAGAGGAAGATGGAAAAAATTGCCAGTGTAGTGCATTTAATATCGTTCGGAATAAATATTTTACAATAACCAATATTGTGCGATATTGCGAAATGAGGTTGCGTTAGATTGCAATAACGATTAAATGAAAACAATGTTCGTTTCTTCTTATTCTCCATCATACTTTCTTCCCCTCCGATTTAGCCGTCGCAGCGACACGGGGGCGTGGATTTCTTTGATGTCGTTTCAAATTAATGCTTATTCGCGTTGAATCACGCTCACGCGTAACGAGGTGTTTCGTCGCATCGCGAAAGCGATTTTCCGGCGAATTTCCCCCGCGGGGTCATCACCTCTTCAGGCTACCGGTCACGAGCGGTGAAAATAACTGGCTTTTCCGTGGTACAAAACTTTCACGACGACTTTGACACGAGGTTCGCCGAACAATACGCTCCTGGGGTTCTTCTAGAAACGTCCCGCATGGTCGTCCTCTTTTCGAATTGTAAGCACGACCATGGTCCAGAAAGGGAAAGACTAGTCCGCCGCACCGAGCGACGCCGTTGAGAACTCGGCCTTCGGCCGTTGGTTTTATTTATCGAAACTGCACAGCAATTGCCGTCTTCGCGCTCACAACGCTCGGCCACGCTTTGCGTTGTCGTTAACGCGCAAATGTGACGACACACCGCGAACGCGGACGCGAGTGCGCGCCTCGTCGCGTCTTTCGGCAAAACGGAGACGTTTATATATGCAAATGGTAATTAGCATGATCGATACAGCCTCGAAAATCTCACGGGCGTGTAAGCACGGTCGCGTTTTTTCCACGTTGTTTGCTCTCCGTATTATTCTTGTCTAAAGGTCGAAGTTTCGATCACGTGACTCTCTCTCTCTCTCTCTCTCACCGAACAATCGAGAAGATTTTGATCGTGAATGAAAAGCGAAGCACCGCCTCTCGCTCTCCAACGCGTAACGACGAAGCGAAACGCGTTGGCGCGTTCCCAACGCCGGCGACGTAACCGTCGTGCATGCCGGCACGACGGCCGCTCGTTCGTTGCAACAAGGCAAAGGGAATCAATATCGTGCAGAGCACTTACCTGGAAGCCGATGCGCACGTGCTCGCATCGCGTCGATTCGCCGGGTTATGCCGGGCGGTGCACTGCCGGTGTCTCTGCCTCTCTCTCTCTCTCTCTCTCTCTCTTTCCCTCTCCCTTCCAACCCGTTTTCTTGGTACTTGGCGTTCGATCGATTCCCGATGCGTCGATCGACATCACTTCTCTCGATACCACTCGTGGAGTCGCGTTACCGGCGCTCTCTCTCGTAGTAGTTTTCCTCGCTCTCCCGCTTTCGCTCCGTTTGCTCTCGCGACTCGCACGACGGCGCGTCGCGAACGCGAATGAGCCTCCCCCCTTTCGCGGGAGAAAGAGAGAGGGCGAGCCGCGCGCGCGTGACAGTCGCGACTCTCGAGGGCTCCGATCCTCGGCTCGCTCCATCACTCGACGCCGTCCCGCCGGCGTCTCGGCAGCGACTTCCCATCGCCTTCCCGTCGCCCCGTCGATCCGCCCGTCACCCTCCTCCCGCCCCGCGGAAACGATGCGTCTTTCGCGAAAGGCAGAGAGAGAGAGAGGGGGGGGGGGGGAAGGAGAGATTCGCGATCTCTCGATCGCCTCGCAACAGAAATACGTGGAATCTCGTCCGTCCGATTCGCGGCGCTCGCGCCTCGCGCTCGGCGTGATTCGGCGATCGCGTTCAGCGCCAAATGCGAACCCGCCACCTCCGAGGCTCGGCGAAGCTCCCCGAGACGGGAAAAGAAGCGGCCTCGCGAGGACGAGCGTGTCTCCGCCTCTTTCCGTCTCTTTCTCCCTTTCCGCGTTCTCGCTATCTTTTTCGTCCTCGCGGCGGGACGGATGTGCAAATGGCCGCGTTTTAACACGTCACCACACTCGCAATCCGCGTGCCTGTACCTCGACACGCGAGTATCACGCGTTCGAGTACGTACGTGCAAGTGCATACGTCCGTATCTACCTACGTGTGACGACCTAGGGCCGCGCATTTGCGAACTCGTGGAGCGGCCGGCTTTCGATTTTCGCCGCAGGCGCGTCCACCGGATTTCTCGAGAAGAAAACTCGCGGGATGAAAAGAGTGCGCAGAAATGTGGGTGGAAAACAGTAGAGAGAGAGAGAGAGAGAGAGAAAGGAGAACGAGGAAGGCGAAAGAAAACGAAGCGAACGGAAGCGGCGCGGCGGCAGTGAAAAAACGCGCGCGGTTCGAACGGTGTCTCGGCGCGTCGCGCGCGATGTCAACGACGACGACGACGATGACGATAAAGACGACGCGGTGCTGCGCGATACGCGATGCGGCCGAGGGAGCCGGGTGGATGGAGCGCGAAAATACCTTCTCCCGCGAACAGCCGGCGACGAACTGGCCGATCGGCCGCTGCACGGCCCGCAAAACTCCACGGACCCGCGGTGGCGCGCGCCGCTACTAACCGTTTTGCGCTACGTCGGCCGCGACGGCGAGTCGCGTCGAAGTCCACCGCGCCGGCCGGCCCCATGCTATTCGGCGGCGACCGCGCACGAGGTCGATCCGGAGCCGCCCGAATTCGGCCGGAAGCCCGCCGTCGACGGAGAAGCGACGAGGCACGTCGCTTCGTACTCTTCACCCGTCTCATCGGGAATTCCTCCGCCGGAATCGCGTCGCCACCGCTGCAGCCGCCGTCGGCCGCCGCCACGGTCGATCCTTTATCCGCGCGCACGAACGCGTGCAAAGTGCGGCCGAAGCTTTCGCGTGACGCGCACGACGAGAAGGTAGGTACAGATAAGTACACGTACGCGTGCGTGAGTGCGCGCCGGCTTGTGCACGCGCCGCGGGGCCACCGACCGCAGCGCGACCGAAATTTTCTGCAGACTGCCGCGTTAAGGCCGCTGTTGCCCCGTTGACGGACGAAATTCAGTCGACCGGAAACGTAAATGAGGGAAGGACAGACAGAAGTGGAGGAGATTAGCGGGAGAATCGAACGTGATGGGGAAAGGGAATGCTACTGCATTTTTATTAAATTATTTACAGATTGGAAAGGCGATACAATCAAACCTATAGTTTACTTCAGATGCAATTAGTCAAAAATAAAATTAATATGACTGATTGTTGGATATCATAAAATATACATAATCGTCGTATACAGGGTGTTTCCTCTAACTGTAGCACTTAGAATATCTCTGCTTCCTTTGATGATATGAAAACAGTCAAAGGACGAAAATTGTTCGATTCAAAGAGACTAGTACTCTGGTAAGAAAATTATTTTTTTTACTGTGACCTTTCACAAGATATCAAGGTCATGAACGTTTTTTTAAATGAGATGGTATATTTTCCTTAACGAAATGATGTAGCTTGTAAAAAACAAATTCAACCATACAGAATATGTTGACCTTCGAATGACTTTGAACCACAAAAATCACGTTTAGGAAAAGAAACTCTATTTATTGTGTGTATAACTACAAAGATATACCTTTTTTACAGATGTTCGAAATGATCACCGTTTACTTCCATACACTTTCGAATTCGATGAATAAACGATTGTTTTACGTTTTTGAGAGATTCCGGAGTAATTGCGGTGCACGCACGCTGAATTCTTTCTCGCATTTCTTCAGGTGTTGTCGGAATATCGCGATAAACTTCATTTTTTAGGTGTCCCCAAAGAAAAAATCAAGAGGCGTAAGATCTGGTGATCGAGCCGGCCAAGAAATTCTTCCACCACGTCCAATCCAGCGATCAGGAAATGATTCGTTGAGTATGTTCCGTGCAAATGAAGTTCATCGCGATATTCCGACAACACCTGAAGATATGCGAGAAAGAATTCAGCGTGCGTGCACCGCAATTACTGTATAATATTCGAGATATGTCGACGGTCGAAAGAAGCAAGACTTTTACGTACGACGATGCATCAACGAGGAAAATAACGTTCTGTCTCTCGAGGCCCGCCGCCGGGAAGCGGAGTTGGTTTACGCCCGTCCGATATGGATAAATTTTATGCGTCCGCCGGAGGCCCTCGAGGATCATCGTCGCGGCAGTGTAATTTTAGACGAAAGTTCTCGCGATTCTCGCGAAAGCTTTTCTCTGCCGATTCTTAATGCGAGATTATTAATTGTTAATGCAGAGACTCCCGTCCGACCCCAACAACGCGGTCGTACCGTAATATCACCATCAAGACAAATGATAATCGCGATAACGGGCTAATGGTTTTCGATCGAAATCGTCCCTTCACACCCGTTCGCGACACGTTTCCCTCGGTTCGAGAATGCAATATCGAGCGCTTAATGCGACCCGCATATCGGGATGTATCGCGTGGCGGTAAAAGTATCTGGGACAATGCATTCCCTCTTTCTCTCTTGCCCTCTCCCGAGTCGTCGCGAACCGCGGACAAATATGGAGCTCGTGCATGAGAAATAGCATCGATAAAAGTAATAAGTACTCCCGTCGCCGATCATCATCCATCGGGTCGCAACGCGCGAGAAGATGTATCGATCTTATGCAATTCCGTTAATCCTCGTAGCTCGAGGGATGAATAAGTAATATCGTCCATAGAGTCACAAGTTAAAATATACAAGTGAGAGAAACTATCGGTGACGTCGAGACGCTCGATACGACAGTATCTGAAATATCTTTCGGAATGCCATTGACGCCGGGGGAGGATAATCTTCCCCGGTATTTTTATAGACAAGTAATACAGCAGGATGGGACAGACAAATATAGACTGCGTCCCAGATACCACGTGCTTCCTTCACGCATCGTCCGTGCGGTCGTCCGAGCGACTGTTTTACGAAGTGCATAAATCCGCGTCTACCTTCTTCGTTTTACGCGGTTTTACGAGCGGCGTCGCGAAACCATGTACGGCTCGATACTATCGGGATCCAACGGCGATTCTGTCGCGCAGGTCGTACATGCGGGTGCACGCGCGTCGTCAACGTTGTTACGCGATCTTGTGCAACTGCAGGCGGACAGGCGTCCCGGCGCCACCACCTTCGTGTCCTGCGGCCGGCTGCGGACTCTAACGTACGCGAGAGCGACGCGACACGTTTTCGCGATCGATATTGTTCCCGAGAGGGAGAGAGAGGAGCGGGGACGCGCGCAACGGGCCCCTCTTTCGGCACCGGGGAGAACGCGAGCCTCCGCGAAGGAGAGCGAGAAAGAAGCACGAGACAAAGTCGAATGCAAATGTGACTGATAATATGCGAGGAACGTTATAAAGGCCCTCGACGTCAAAGGGTACGGGGGCGGGTACTTTAAGCGTTGCATTTAGAGCCAAGAACATCGGTCTCCTCCGTCCCCCCATCTCCGTCGACTTCCCGCCGCGTCGGCCGTCCGTTAACAAGACGGCCGATAAACTCTTGACGATTTTAGTTATGCATCCGAGAGAGTGCCCGGGCACAAAGAGGATCCTCCCGATCCCCGGTCTCTACTCGCCTCTGCTCAGCGTCCCTAACGAGACGTCCGACGAGCTCTCCGTTTATTTGCACGCGGGGCGGAATGATCGGCGATCAAATAAATTCCAGCACCCTCCCGGAGGTCGCGATCGCGATCGTCGCTCTTCGGGCTCGAAGATTTACGGAACGTACTCGTCCGAATCCTTCTAATTGCAGTAATTCAGATCGATGTTTTGTGACGTAACAAGTGACGATTGTGCGTAACATTCTTCCCTTCGCCTATTTCGTTGCCCGTCGCAGGTGACGCAGCAATGCGCAGCAGTAATCTCGCGATAGCAATCGTATCGGAAAGTGCTCCAAGCAAGTTTGTCCACGAAATGCCTGACGACAGTGATAAAAATATCTGCTTCAGCATATATTCCGTTTATGTACACCACCGGCGGTCTACCATCAGCTTTGCCGTTTGTACGTACGAGTCTGATACTCGGACCGTTACGTGCTTCCGCGCTGCTACATGGTCCGAGGAAATCTTCGAGACCAGTTAAGAGGCACGTCAATGACTTACAAAAGATAGTGCAGGAGGACGACGATAATCACATGCGTGCACTCTCCGCGATGCACGGCTGCCTCTTTAATCCGCTATTACATCTCGTGCGGAGGCTTTTTTAAGCTCTTTTCGCACAAATATATAATCAAGTTTTTGCATTACAAAAAAAGATTTAAACAAAGGACAAAAGCCAGTAATAATTATTGTATCTCTCTCTCTCTCTCTCTTCCAACAATGAAAGAAAGCTGATAGTTCTATGTACATACGTACTCATGTGCACATGATCCTCGCTATGACACAGCACGCTCGCACATAGATGAATGATAAAAGCAACGGAAGCGTCATCGGGATATTTTCCGACGGGTCGGCGAGAGCTCTAGGGAAATCAAAAGTCCGCATACGATCGATACGAAAATTCGACCAATAAAAAGTACGCGATGAAGCTGCAGAAATTTCGCCCGGTTCCCCGTGCCCGCGCGTTTTCACTCCCGCACGACGTGATCGGGACCGTGTTCCGAATCGCGGAGGATTGATAGTATTTAATGGGCTCGAACAGCTGCAGCGGCGCGAAATTAAATTCTCGGGTGTATCGCTCGTTATCGGGAATTTAATGGCGATCTGTCGGATATGTACAGAATCGCTCGTCGCGCGACACTGCGAAATTGGAAGAGACGAGAACAGGAGCGGAAAGAAAGAGCAGAGACGGCGAGAAAGAGCGAGGTGGATGTAATTTCGTTGGCCAGTTAACCGACTGGACGATTCGAGAAACCAGATGGTGAATAGTTTGACGCGTACGAACTGTAGCGGCAGAATCGCGGAGAGTCGAGTGAAAAGGGCGAAAGGAGCTACGCGGAACCTACGCGGGACGGTTGACGGCGGAACAGCAGGGAGTAGCGACGGAAGGGAAGAGAAAGAGACGTCGCGGCGAGGGACGAGACAGGGACAGTCGAGTGGAGTCGCAGACGTCGAAGAGATACGTGGCAGTGATCGAGTGGGAGGAGGGCAAGTACGGGGAAAGGGGGGAGGAGAACGAGCGAGGAGATTGGGTTCTTCACCCGGCGAGCGAACGGTTCGCCAACCGTCCCTTCTGCCATCGAGATTTGCTTGCTGCCGTGCGAATCGGCCGCCGCACTTGCGCTCTCAATGTCTGGCGCGATTATCATCGCGCTGACATCATCAATCACGCGGTGGACACGCGACATCGCGATTCGCGCCGATTCGCCCCGATTCGCGCTGTTCACACGCGATCTCTCGGCACGAGCTATTAAAGGAAGGAGCAAATACAAAGTCTCTATGACGAGCGAGTCCGTTGAGAGTTACCGGAGGCGTTACCCCCTCCCGCTCGATTTTCCTCGCTTATAGACACGCGCTATTTATACATCCGGCCTGTAGAAGTGCGGGCATACAACGTGCGTTTGAAATTTTAATACCGACGAGCACTCGTCGACTCGTCCGCGTGAGCTATATCCGACCTAGAACTATATCGCGCATATCGCGATTGAGGCCAAGCCAGGACAAGGGTAGTTCACGAGCAATAAGTTAACGACGAGGGTGGGGGGACCGCGGAATCACAGCATAAAATATTAGATCGATCGGCAAGCATTTCTCTTCACTTTGCATCTACTTTATTAGCGTTAAAGAGCTTTCACGGAATATTCTTCATCGCGGAACGAAGAAAAGAGGGTTTACGGTAGACCAATTTCTCTCTTCTTTCGGACGAGATTCTTTTTGCTACCGCCCGCATGGAGACTAATTTGCGAAGGCACATAGCCTCTCGCGTGGCTGAACCGCCGGTTGTGCGGTATGCCGCATACGATCGATAATCGACACACAATCGGACCCGGACCGCCGACCCAAATGGAAATTTTATATCAGCCCGATCTGGCGACCGATCAAACGCGGACCGTGTCCACTTCCGCGCCGCGACACGCCAAGTCTGCTCCCGTTCTCTCCCTCCACGCGCAGGGGTGATAAAATCGTCGCAGAAATGTTGACCCTTTGCAGCCGTTACGAACGTCGACGTTGTCAGCGGCCACGGACAAATTACCCGAGTGTTCTAGCGTAAACGCGGAGGAGACGAGTTCGAGTCAAGCTCGAGAACAATCCACTTGCGACTTGGCAGATTCGTCGTCCAACTGTTCGAGGACCTAGATACTGGAGCGTATCCTCGGCGAACGATTCCTGAACCCGATTCCTGCACGTTTGACTGCCTCGCGCTCGCGAATTGGTTTCGAGAGAATCGTCCTATTGATCAGACGGTAAGCGGCGAAGTGTAAACCTCGCCGCCAGATTGGCTGATTATTCGCTCGGCATTTACCAGGTGTATCGGATGCTGATGCGCGGCGAAGCAAGGTACTCGAGCATCTGCTTACAGCCCTTCGCCCGTCTCGCGCGCGGTCCTATCTCCCGCTGCAGATCTCGACGACTCAATTCGGCGTCGCGTAAGCACCCGATCGCAGTCAGCTCATTCCGCGTTATCATTGATTCGCTCAACAATATCCAACCCAAGAATCGCTTCACGTGAACCGGTCCTGGATGCGAGATTGCACGAAGACAAAGGACGAAATTAACTTGCGAACAAATTTAACTTTCCGTTTTCTTTATTTTTTATTCCTACGATTGAGCTCTTTTGGACAATGTTTGCTGTCTGCTCCGAGTTATCTTTTCCATCTTGCCATCTTGTGGCCATATATATGGTGTAACATACGAAACGATTGACCGTTCGACTCCGCCGTCCGTCTCCTCCGCTCCCTCCCTCCCCTTTCGCATTTTTGCTCTCGTCTTTCCCTCAGGACGACTATAGCGAATTCGCGTCGGCCATCAGCCGGTGCCAATAACGTACCGAGGCAGATGGGAGATGCGGTGAGGGCCGGGTGGTTGGTTGTTGGACCGACGGATGGACGGACGGACGGTCGGAGGGCGGGGACAGCAGGGGTGCTTTACCATCCGCAGGCCCGTATCTATTGATCACCGCGCCCGTATCGCCTAATTATAGGCTCTCCGCCGAACTCTGTGTTCCTTGGAAACACCGTGCCGGTCATTACGTCTTAAAGATCAAGTTCTGCTCATGAAGCGAGAAGTTTCGATGCGAAAGTATCCAAAATTATTCTAATTTTAGATTACGCTTGGGTCACGAGGTTCGACGAAGAACGCGAGATTCCAATGGAGAGATCCGATGAGATTCAGCGACGTCCGGTAGTCCCCGAGGAAAGAGGAAATAAAGCAACTCGCGTGTTTGGAGTACACCCCTAACGGCCGTTCTCGCCCGTCGTCGGTGGCGGAATCCAAAGTCAAGTACGCGGACCTTTGTCCGCTTAATTTGTCGTGCAGCTGAGCGTAATGACCACGTTTGCCTTTGAACCCCACGCGTTCGCCGCTGCGTCGCGGTCGGTGTGCGAAACGTCGTCGTCGTCGTGCACTCGTTTCCACACTCGTGGACAAAACCGGCGTGCGTATAGCGAGAAAGAGAAGTGTACGTGAACTCTCGAGCGCACTGACGACACGAGCGAACCAACTGTGATGATACGTAAAAGCGTAAAGCGAAATGCGTTTTCCGAACGTTCCTCCGTCTCGCCTCGAACGTTTGCGGGACGGTGATTCGCGAATTAGCAATTACATTGATGTCTCGTCGGGAAGACACTCGTGTGCTATTTTAAACGCGTGACGAGTTTTACACACGAACCACGTGAATTCGAATAGGAAGCCGACGAACCCGTTGCAACGAAAGTCAAAGCCCGCGAGGATTCCCACATGTTAATTTCAACGACTCGTCTGGCGTCCTTGGAAGTCTATAATTATACAGCGTTGAAAATGGAAGAAATCCCCGGCACGCTACGTTCATTGTTACTACTTCGTTAATTCTTTCAGACGGACTCTGTAATTTTTCACAATGCGATTCATCCGCAGTTATTTTCATGTTCTCTGTTCGGAGATGTCAAAATGCCAATGCAATTTCGGTTTTCAAAGGTTTCTCGTAAGCTGTGCACTCAATATTTAAGAAGCGCCTGGACGTTAAGGTATTTATCACGTGCTCAGCGTGCGAATATGGAATAGTCTTGTCACCGTAACGAAATGCGAAAAAATGCATCCGAGGCATTCCCGGTAAAGTAAAATATTTAGAAGGGACGCCAAGGCAGCCAGCTAGAAAGAGAGGCGACCGATGTTTTCGCAAAAGTTGCTAGGCGCTGCGGGATCCGTTCTACGGAGAAAAAGAAAAGAAAAGATCCTATATAGCGTAAGTGCATATAGCGAGAGATCGGGATTCGACCTAGCCCTCCTTCCCCGGTCTAGCCTGAAACTCCCCGCTGAGAAGGCGACTGACCAGACTTACCCAGCGACGATTTTTATTGCTCGTCGTCCTCCTCCGCGCGAACTTTCTGCGAGTATCGCGCCACCCACGAGCCATAATGTTAATCCCCGAATTTCTTTCATCCTTTTTTGCTGCTCGATGGGAGAAGAGAGATTTACGAGACGCGGAATGGATCGCTGATCCCTGCAACTAAAATAAATACGTTCCAAACATTCCATTTCTCCGTATATGCTCTACTCGGACGGTCGTAGATCGGCATTTGCGGTATCGGTCGCGATGAAAGACCTCGGAGTATGCCACCACGTCGCAATATCGAGTGGGCTGTCCAGCGATTCGTAATACGTCGTTACATTGTACGTGAAGGCAATCGCTAGCCTGCATATTTAACGTCTAATAACGCGTCTACGAGTTCTCCTGAGTCGTCCGGCACTGTAAGCACTTTCGGTAAGCATCCGAAAACGTCGCTGGAGGAGTGCGCGATATCGGGAATCAGAAGCGCAAGATGATGTGGTTTTATTCCGTTTCTTTTCGCCGCGCCTCAGTGCCTCGCGAATTTATAGTTCGCCTCTTTTTGTCTCATTAGCGCCGCTTCTCTCCCCCTCTCTTTCTCCTTTTCCGGGCCAGAGTGCAGGTTGCGATCGCAACACGAAACGATGCTCGCTCTTCGGAACGACCCTGACGGAGTCCTCGGCAGACGGACACGAGACGACGATTCGATTGCGGTAGCGGCGAGTACAGAAAGTGGGAAGAACTATCGTGTACACATAGGGTGTCCCGGAAATTTAAACCTGATTTCAGCGACGCATTCTTTCCCCCGGTGACGGGTTAAAGTGGCGCATGCCGATCAACGGAGTCCTAACTATTAATCAACATCTTATGATCTTAAAGAGAAAAGTGTTACAATCGATTTCGACAGTTGATGAAATTTGTGTAAAAATTTTATAGACACTGCACGTCATTAATTTTACACGGCTATCGCAACACCGGCAATGTCGGCGACTTTTTCCGCGATTAAGCTTCCCGAACTTGTAAGCGACTCGCTGCGGAGATTCGTCAGTTAAACGCCTCGTCTGGGACTGTCTCGGTTGAACGATGATTGCGTTCGATTTATTCGATTAGACCGGCCGGCCGGCGATAAAGATCGGACGACAAAAAAAGCGCAGTGAAGCCCGTGGCCGGTCGTGATATCCGGTCGCTCGGAAACCGGCCGTTCGACACGCGCGCGCGATTCCGCTCTTAGATAACCGCATGCCGTACTTTTTGCGAGCATTACCGGTCGTTTTATGGGACGCGTACCTGGCTCTTAAAAGGACCGGCGGCATGTGATGTAAATGCGATGCAAGGGTAACGGTGCGCCGTAAAATGCACGAATCGGATATTAATGTCACCGGGCTAATGATTAGCCGGCCGGCCGCAGCTTCGCGTTCCTTCCGCCTCGTCTGAATCTTCCCGAGCTCGACGCTTGGCGATCCGTTTCCGTTAATTAAAACCGCCATCGTCGTGTATTATACTGAAGAAGTGTTATTACATTGTTCGGGGCATCGGATGTTCATATGCTAGGTACAGATTATCTTGAATTAAATTCATTTTTTCCAGAAACGCATTGATGTGTATCGGCCTTTAGCGAGAATCTCAAGACGTGTCTTCCGCGCTGCAGAAATATCGCGCGCGATAAAGAGGAACGTGTGCGGCGAATCGATACTGCTGTGACACGCGTTGCGGTAGATTTCCAAAAGGACCGCAGTCTGGGAGTCTCGGTGAAACGGCATGCAAGAATATCGAAAGGTTACACGAATGACTGACACGGTGGACTTTTGGTCTCGAATCCTGTCGCGAATCGCAAATCGTCTAAAGCTGACCTTAATAGACACCAAAAAAGAAAGGACGCAAGTTGTACACTCGTAGGAAATAAACGTCCATTCTCGCGGGTGTATGAAAAATTGGGAGGACGAATCGACATGCCGTCTCTGCCTCCTTCCGTCTCGCGATTGCACTCTGATATACGCGATACCAGTCGAAAGTGTATCTATCATTCGATACGACGACTGCTACTTTTGCTGGATCAAGTAGTATCGACGGCGCGGTATCGGAGCTCAAGTCTGGTAATCGGAAAATAACGGGGGAGAGACGAGACGGGAAACGATCGCCGCGGGGATGACGACCGTAGCGGAGGGTCGGTTGTGGGAAGGAAAAAAAACGGGAACATTGGCAATGCGGCGATACGCCGACGGCGCAGCGGCGGCGGCAGCGCCGAAAATGCAGTGCGCCGCGCCGCGCCGCGCCGGAACGATGGCGTCAACGTCGGGCGTGGCGGATAACTGACCTCGCCTCGTCTAGCCCGGCCGCCCCTGACACCCCGTAGACGGCCGCGCGCGCCCGCGCCCCGCGTCCTGTCCATTCCGCCACTCCATCGCGCGTTGCCGACTGGCCCAGGGACGGCGCGACCGCATGCGCCCGCGCCGCCTGGTCGCTCGTTAGAAGGATACGCCTTTCGTTTTTATTTATTATTTGCAGCCGCTACACGTTGCACATTGCCTTCCGCATTCGCGATATCTCGCCGCTGAAAGCGCGGAACTGCCGCAGGCAGTGCACAAAGCGCCATGAGCAATGTTTAGCTTTGAACAAAGGGAAAGGGAGAGAGTGGGACCGTGTACGTTGATAATTGACAACTCGTGAGGAGCTTGTTAAAGGAATAAAGGAGGTTTCAAGCGACAAAACTTTTCTTATTATTGGTGAATGGGGGAAAGGAAACGCGGGGAAGAGGAAGGTATGCGCTTTTTTGCGCATTACTATGAAATGGGCAGTGGAAATGACATCGAACTGTATCTTCGGATCTTTTATTTCCCCGGAGATAACTTTAAACTCGATTCCTTCATCTGGTTTTCGTCATTTGACCTCTTATTACACACATTTGACTGTCTCAATAGTCCGTAAAGCGCTCGCTCTCTCGAGGTAAAATGAGAACGTTGAACGCGTCAGATTTAATTTCCATATTCAATTAATTCTCTCTCGATAGCGCGCTGATCGATTTCCACGAATGTCGCTAATAAACCGACGAAAATCGGTTTTTGCTACATCTGCCCCTCTGCCTTCCATTTAATTACCCGGTCGAATAAAATGGATTCTTGGCACGAGGCATCTATCCAGCCCAGAAAAAAGTCATTTTTCCGCTTTAGTCGGAGTAGTCCGCGGCGGAAACCGCGAGCGGCCGGCGATTCAGCCTCGTAAATCCACCGAGAGCGGCTCGCGATATTGGACGAGCAATCTGATTACGTGCAACGTTGTCGAAATAGAAGCGAGATCAAGAGAACCGAAAGCGGCGCGGCGACGAGCCGTCGTCCCCGACGACAGGCGAAGCAGCGCGGGCCATAGATTACTCCCGTCGGAAAAAACAATTCGCCCGCAGTAGTCGCCGACCCCGAAATCATTTTCGGAGAACATTCATTTCTCCTCGCGTGCACCCTCTGGCACTCCGACCCTGCCGAATCGCTGCCCCTTCCCCCTCTCCCTCCCCCGCCTCGCGCTGCACTTTCTCCTACCATCGCGCGTGCGCGCGCGCTGTGTCCCCTCCCCCACCTACGCAACCCTCATTGTGTGCTCTCGAGGGCCGCTTGTGGCGGTCCTTCCTCCCCCAGCGCCCTTCGCGCACGTCCCCACCACCGCCGCCCCTCCGTGGCCCTTCTGTGCCCTACGGTCGGTCTCTCTCTCTCTCTTTCTTTCTTTCTCGCCGTCTGACACGCGTGGTCTCTTACCCCGCCGCACCCCGACCGATCGGCAGACGGCAGTCTGGCCGTCTGGTTGCCCGGCAACCCGGCGCTGCCTGCCCATCGGCATCGATGCGAGAGGGTGCATCCAGCCAGCCAGCCAGCCGGCCTCCAGCCGCATCGCAATCGCGCAAATTCTGAGGAGCCCGGGTCCTCCGGAGAAACGATTTCGCCGTTCTGTAGGACGCGATTTAACTGCCAGCGACATATGGTCGTCTCCATTGCTTATATCTAATAATAAACGGAGGCACCAATCTTGTTTAATGCAATTCCTCTATGTATGTACCTCTTTACGTAAAAGTGTAAAGTGGATAGTAGGGCGCAGGAGCGATTTTTGTTATCATTATTGTCGCTTCCGTTGTTATCATGCTTTAGGTTTTTAGGAAAATAAGAAAAATTATATCTGACAAGCTGAACAAATGTTGGAGGACGTGATTTGGGTTATCGAGCGTCCTATATAATCTCGCGATAAAAGCGTAGACGATATTTTGGAACGCGATACTGGTTAAATTTAACGATTCGGATTTCATGTTAATTAATTGCACGTCACGAAACTAATTTTGGTTTCCGGTATCTTTAACTCCGTCCCATATACATTTTAACTGGAGCATTGGCCTTTGCAAAGGTAAGCCTTGTATGTCAGGTATATCCTGACGTCTTCCAAAAAAGATACTTTCTATTAATTATTAAAAAATATATGAAATTTAACATCGTAAAAATATTCTTAGAACGAATCTTTTGCTTTACTGTGTTTGGATTAATAAAAATAATTACTTTACTAACGCCTGGAGTTAACGTCGTTTCGATATGCGTCAGCAATGCGTCAACGACTCGCCAATGACGCCGATCGTCATCATGAGTCATTCGTAGCCGGCATTGACTCAAATGCGGATATCGTGATTTACAATTAGCATGTACTCATTAATTACTTGAACTAGTCAATTAATCAAATAAAAACCAAATCGTGCGGACACGATTGCGCTCCATTCTTCCGCATCGGCAGGAATAGAGGAGCGGGCAAAGATCATCGGGGAAGCATTTAGAAGAGGGTACGCGCAAGGTTTCTCAACGCACTTTCAAGGTTACTCGGCGCGAATAAAAAGTCTTTTCTTTTCTTCATCAGGAATGTCGGTCCCTTCTGGGACGTTAATGTAAGCGAAAGTTTTCCGAAACCGCCGGAAGCCGGACATTCCGGGAAGCATTGATTCCGATTTTCGCTTACCTGTGTCCACCTAACCTAACCTAGCCATCGTGCTTTCCCGCCGGTCCGCTCTTCCGTCGGACGTCATCGAGGTCGGCACGCAACGCGTGCGTCCGCGCCGTGGAAAGCCGTGAATGGTACCGCGGTAATGCTACGCGGGTACGCGTGATTCGTCGACACGCGCGTAGCGGCGCGCCGTCAATGCCCGCCAGCGGGATTTTATTGATGAACGACAACGCCGACGACGATGATGCACGTATCGAGTAGGCGTCGATAGTCGACGTCGTCGCACCGCGCCAACGGGCCATGCGACGCACGCATTGGACACTCGACTCGACTTGCGACGAGACTTGGAACACTCGTCGCCGATGCTGTCGTCGCGAGACGACGTGAGTAATCGCACGCTACATACGGTTTGTGATTAATCTATGACGCGCTCGAGTAAGAACGTTTTCGCAATATTGTCAGCGAATCCGCTAGAAGAGTAGCGAGAATTTAATAAACGTGGACTCTTTCTCTACTGCGTTCCCGCGCTGCGTTTTTTTTAATTACATCATTTTAGTCTTATTACTCTTATTCTGATTTTATTTGATTGTTTAAGGCATCCCTGCTCATGTAAATAGTTTAAATGTTTTTACAACTTTACCCAGTAAGCAAAATGTGTGCAATCTGCCAGCAGATTGGCAACAGATTACTGCAGAAGTTGATAGCAAATTGGCATCCGTTATGTCCGCGTTAGGATAGTGATCTGCCAGCAGAGCCTGCTAACAGACTCCGACGGCAGATTGGCGGCAGAAACCGAGCAGGATCTGTTAACATCTGACGGCAGATTGACAGCAGAAACCGAACAGAATCTGCAGCTTTTGGCCATTCATATTTACGATATATTAAAGCATGAATTTACTTTTAACACACTATAAATTGTTAAAAGAACGCATTTGTTTGTTTGTTAAATTAAAGTACATTTGGCTCGATGTGTCTTTCTGACAGTTCGTTGCATAATCTCTCTCTTGTTGTTAATTTATTCTAATCCGAAGTCCGAATTTTGCTTTCGAACTTCAGATTGCTCGTGGCGTGCGTGAACTACATGGACGTTGTCCATGGGGGCCTCTGTGCCGCAAGTGCAAAAATTTTCAGAAAAATTAATATTGTCGTGCCAAGGCGCGTATATTAACTTATATAACTGTTAGGCTAAATCTTAACATCGAGTAAGAACTCGACGTGTGCAGCGCATAGCGGTGCGGAGCGAAAACACGTATTCATAGCCGTGTAAATTTGAATACTGTCAAAAACTGCGGATCCTGTTCGGTTTCTGCTGCCAATCCGCTGTTAGATTCCGCGCGCGCAGATCTTGCTCGGTTTCTGCTGCCAATCTGCCGTTAGATTCCGCGTGCGCAAATCTTGCTCGGTTTCTGTCGACAATCCGACTTCGAGCCACGTTTGCAGATTCTGCTCGGTTTCTGCCGCCAATCTGTTCTTAGATTTTGCGAGCAAGCTCTGTTACATTTCTGGCACCAATTTGTCGAATTAATCGTTAATAACAACTTCTGTATCAAATTTGTTGTCTTTTGGCTGGCAATAGTTGATAGCAGATAGTTGGCATCATCTGCTTTCGGCAGACTTGGCTATCTGGGTGTATCACGGAAAAATGTTTGACAATTTAATCGAGAAATTATTCAAGTTTGGTGACTTAACGTGAGTCTCCACGTACTTGGAAAGGATTTGCAACCATGGAATGCAGATGTAACAGTAATATACTGTAAATATTATAAAACATCGATAAGTTTGTCGAACGACTAGTGAGCGGAGAAAGCAGCGCGGGAAGAACGCATCAACCGGTCGGTTGTCTGCCTGTCCGCCTGCCTGCCAGGGCCCAGAGCCTTGCCGATTACAACAACATTCCTTTGTTAGAAACCAATTCCTTAGCCAATAAGGCCCGTCCACGTGTGACTCATAATGCGACCATCGAGTGACTCAGGCACCGAGATCGCCGACAATACCCTGACGGAGGAAGAGGCATCCAAAACCTGCAGCCAACGTGACGCACACATTGAATTCTCGGAACGGCCACTTTGTGCGATACTGTAAATCGGATGTACATACACGATCAGAATTTTCTATCAACGATATCACCTTCCAAGAATCCTCAGCTCACCGTTTACCAATAAGCCAATTTTTTCAATAAAGCTGAGATCTGAAAACGGATATGAACAACGAAAGGTGAAAATTTGAACTAGAAGAATAAAATGCCATGTAAAGTTCCACAAACACGTGCAGGACTTCTCTTGCTACCTACAATCATCATTCGATCTTCATTCATCGTTCGTTCGAGCCGAGGGTTTTTCGAGAAATGTTACGTGACGCGTGCAGAGCGTCACGTATATCAGTGCGGCGATATCGCCAGATGAAAGTCCACATGGCCACACGTGGCACCTGCGCGTTCTTGCCTCTTCCCTTCGGACAAGTCGAATATCTCCGGTTCGCCTTGCAAACAAAATCACTTGGACGAGCGGTGCTCGGTCGCGCAGCTGGTCGTTTCAGGATTCCTCTTTGTCCCCGATATCATCTGCAATCAGTGCGAGGCATCGTCGTGTCAGTCGATTCCGTGCAGCACGACGAAGACGTACGCTCCGTCATTCTCGCCGAGATCCCAATGACTTTGATTCTTTCAGATTGTCATCACGACTGTCACACCCAGTCGCGGGCTACGAGACATCCACTGCTGCAAAAGCGGCGTGCAAGAAATTCGGTAAAAAATATCACTTTATTCGAGATTCCGGTGAAGGGTTTACCATTACTATGAGACAAAATGACGATCAACGCTCAGCGTAAATGCTACATCGAACGGTACTCGATAGGAATACTGTCGAGATTGAACAAGCTTCGACAAGAATGCATCATATCGTACATAGTAATACGTTACAAACATCTTCTCGTACACATTTCGTTTTCCATGATTCCTTATCTTTAACCCGCACTATTATCCTGCTCTGTACATTAACACTCCACAAAGAGAAAGCGGCACATCTCATACTCGCCGTACGTAAACTGTCTCTGTACACTTAATGTTAGAATTTAGCGTGAAACTAGACGATAACGATTATCTCTGTACTTGTACAATTAAACGGTAGTATAATTAACATCCGTCCACGTACATAATGCAGTAACACAGTTAAATGTTTTACTACTCATGTGGTGTTTTATATTGTACAGTCATTAAAATATACTTAAGATACATATTATGGAGATATACCTTATATATATGCAAATATGGAAAAATTTGTATACATTTCTGAAATTTCCTACGAATGTAATGCGAATAATTGCATTCACGTATATAGACTGATACAATTATAAAGATTCTCTTTGTTATGATATTTAAGAGATGCAAATTGGTGCGCGAGTAATTGTCGGTCAATTTTTTTTAATGTAAATCTTGCAATATTAAATAAACAACAACGAATGAATGTTGAACGTTACCATCTTTCGCATTTCTTTCGTAACTAAAATTCCTGCATATAATCCAAAAGTTACGTTATTCTCAGGTGCATTGTCCATAGTTTTTAGTTTAATATTTTCAAGTATTGAAATAAAACTTTTTTTTCTCTTAGTTTTTATATTCTCAAGTAAGTGTGCTCCACATGTTATCAGTTGAACGAACGTTATTAATTGCATCAGTTTCTCGAGAAATTCGATTCAATTTGTTTTATACTGAGTAAGTGAAATTATGTTGAAGCAGTAGTCGAAGAATTAGAAAAACCATAAAATTTTGCGGATGAATAACAGAATGCTTCACGCATAAATACAACGACTCAGTATAATTTAAATGATTCATAAATAAAATAGGATAAATAAAATAGGTGTATGTATCGATTTCATGATCTTTGCGTATTCACTACTCGTGACGTGCTACAAGGTTTGTATATTCTGTATCAAATTGTTCAAAGTACTTCATTAATATAACAAATTTAAAAACGTTCTCCTTATGTACAGCTATCTTTAAATGTTTATACCTAGCAATAGGTACAATATAAACATTTCTTACGACGGTAATTACGTCTTATTTATTACTTAAAGAATTATTTTAATAAAAATGGAAGATGTACATTAAAATTTATTATTAAAAAACTGTTAAAAATAAATATATAAATAAATATAAAGAATTTTTAGATTCTTGCAAAAGTAAGGCCTATCCAAGTGCGATGAGCACGCGTTAATACATTGTATGAACATAAGTGAAGTCCAGATAGTGAATACGTAAAGGATCCTGGAATCTTCTTCTGGAGGCTTTTATACTTGGTGGCATTGCCAAATTTCTCTGGGAAATAGTCGCGATGTGTACTTTTTGGGAAATGTAACAGAATACGTATATATGCTAAAACGCATCAGCGATACAGGCGTGCAAAATTTCGCAGAGCATGTGTCACAGTCTTTGGCGTCTCTGACCTGTATATTGAAACAAAAAGAGATATATATATATATATATATATATATATATACAGAGTAATTGGGTATTATATTTGCATTAGCATGATATTCGGCGTATCCCATACCTCGTAATCGTATCGTGAAATTCGAACAACTGTTCGGGCGTAGCCGTAGGAGCTCCGCTCGCGTTTTGCAATGGCATCGTTTTGATGGCGTGTTCCAACCAGTTCGACATTTGAGCCAATTTGAGCTAATAAAAGACGTGAAAATAAATTTTCTTGCGAGATACGAAAGACACATGACACGGAGTTGTAAATCTTACTTCTTCGTCACTTCGGGTAAGTTCTATAATGACATCCGCCACATCGGACAGCATGTAAGACGACAGCTCGAATACCGAAGCGTGCAGTAATTTCGTGACTAATGTTTCACCCTTTTCGTACAATATATTTCGTACGAATTGTCGCCGTATCGTGTAATCGGACCGATCCTGAAAGATAACATAGTTGATTAACACAACAGAAATCTTATTTTAATAATCTTATTTTTAGTTTACAAAAGATTACCTTGTAACTACGGCCGCAGTGTAAAAGATCGTAAAAGAATTTCATTACGGAACTATTAGCGTCTCTGTGATCCAAACTGCAAGCCGTTATAGCACAGTCTACGATACTCCCAAAAAAAGGAGAATGTAGTACAACGATAGGAGCCCTTTGTAGAAACCTGTCAAAAGTAGCATTAAATATTGCGATCCAAGTCTCAACAGATGACAATATTAATCATTATATGTAATATTATATCAGTATACAAATCAATACCTCGCACATAGCCTGAACAGATCATCTACCGTGTCGGGGTGGTTCTTCAAGCCGTCTTCTTGCTGAAGGAGAGCATAAGTGGGACCAATAAAAGCGTCTAGCATATTAAATAGGTTCCATACACATTCCGAATCGGTCGCGTACTCGTCCACCAGTATCGAGCCAAGGTACAAGAAGCAACTATGTTGGTGCGCCGTGTATAACGGTACGATCTGCATCGAAAATAAATGATACGCGTCAATGAGAATGGCGAAAACGACATGGTTGGTCCGCTCGAAATTCTGATACCTGTTTCACAATCGGCTCGAGCAAATGGGCGGAGTGTTTACCCACGCAACGCACTGCGAAGCGTATGCAGCGGCAACATCTCTCCATGATTCTCACATCCTGTTGATATGTTTCGCATACGTTTGACAACACGGGCCAAATCTATGGGCACGTACAACGAATAACGTGAGAGAAATTGTGGTCAGCGTATCATAGGAAGCTTCATTTACAAGCTCTTGCTAAGACTCACTTCGCTGATTATGCTTTGACAGGGATGAGGTTTATTGGAGTCATGAATTGGAGGATTAGTATGCTTAAATATAGCAGCTAATCTATCCAGCCATATCACAGGATCAGTCTTTGTTCCTCTCTCGATTGGAGTTTTATCCATGAGAAGGTTCCACAGAGAACTAACTTGAAAGCAGCACAGTTCTCTCATTGCCGCGGCGATTTCCTCGTGCGGCAATCTCGCCAAAATTATCGATACTCCTGCAAAGATAAAAAAATTAAGCAAGTAAGTAAATATATAATTATAAATAATATAATTCAAAATACCTTTCAGTAGGCCAATCGCTGCATCATTACTGATGGCGAAATTATCGAGAGACCGAGTTATTTGCAAAAGTCCAGAGAAATGTGACGCCATGTGTAACGAACAAGCTGTACATATGCTTAACAGTGCACCTGAGGCAGCACTTCCTAAACCCTTTTGATTTAAACACGCTAAGAGGAAATTTAACACTGGTTCTGAAATAATAAAATGGATCAGAATGCTCGGTCGCTGAAGCATACATATGTACGTAAATCGATGATAATCAGGCTTACCTAATGATTGCGGGTGTCTATCTATCCATTCACATAGTTCACCTAACAGGAGGATACTAGTATAGCGTACGGCTATATGTGTGTTTTCCGGTAAGTTAAGGATAGCTTCTACCACTTTCGGGACTACGTCATTCTCCTCCCTGTTGTACATAAAACGGCATCATTGGTTACTAAATGTTTTCTTTCCATAATCGATAGAAAAAAAAGAAACGTACGGCAGAATGTTCTTCGCCACCGCTTGCATCACGAAGAGTGCAGCTTCGGTTGAATCCCAAGTTGGCGTATGTACAGGCTGACCTTGCGGCCCAGGTCCTCCCGTTAACGACGAGAACATTTGTCGGAAACAGTGGCTGCTACCAACTACGAACACTACGTCCTTTATCAATTCCGATACGCGATTTCGGAAGTCAGCAAATTCCTCTCCCCCGCCTCCTTCCTCCACGAGACCCAACTGTCGATCGATACATAAAGTTCTCAAGTTATCAGTCTGCTGATACTGTAAGATAGTATCATGCATTTGATAAAACACTGATTAAACACTAACGTGATCTGGTTCCATTTGGCAGTGCCTGCAGAGGGCACCGATCAATCTTTCAATGTGTGGCCGGAACACAGCATTAAGATCGTGGCTATTTTTTTGATAAAGGATTTCTGATAGCCTGTACCACAGGTTAAAAGTGATTTGTGCAACCTTCAACAAGAAACATTACGCAATCGTTAATTTAATGGCACAGTCATTAAATCGTATTAATTAACAATATTGTATTGAGATATATATATATAAAATACTTTCGATAATACCTCATAATCATGATGTCCAACACATGTAAGGACAAGATCTAAAATCTTTATAGCGTAATGCTGCTTTCCATCTTCGCTTCCCGCGACCATGGTTTCCAGAAACGTTTCAGCGAGTTCCGTGAATATTCGACAGTAATTTATGGACCTGCAATATATTTAATGACTAGGTTTATGTCGCAAACGCATTTGGATGAACTAAGCAATTTACTTTTCCATGTCCTCGTGCGCAACAGATAAGTGATATGGTTGTTCTAAATTCATTACACTTGTGAAAAGACACAATTGCAATTGATGCAATTGCATGCTCGATTCGTTGTCGCTATCGCGATTGGTAGTGCTATCTTCTCCTAGCGCCTGTAAAATTATACAGATGCAGTCGGTAGCCGCTTCGTGCAGCTGTGAACCAGCCATATGATTGCCAAGGACCTAAGAGATGTCAGAAAGATGTTCGATAAGTTCGATAATCGAAAATTTCGTGAAAATTCTTTAGACAAACTCACTCACTTGCAAGGCATAAAGAACCACGTCGCTCGTGGGTACAGCTTCGAGCGGTATTGCATGAACAGTGATCCAACTAGTAAAACACCGCAAAATAGTGACTCGAATTTGTACATTATCTCCGCCGTCCTTTAGGCACATTTTCTGTAATTACACTGTACATGAAATATTGAATAACATAGCAACAAATATTCATATATTATCGTAGACGTCAAGTAAGACAGCTGATACGTATATTACAGTCGCACATACCAAAAACTCGGTAACGGTATTTGCACTCGCGTTAAGTTCATTCAATACATGCTGCCTGTGATTAGCTCCCAATCTGTAAAGGCAAACAGAATAGTTTTCATTTTTTTATTGCCTTTTATAGCATTAAATGGATACGTGATCTTCAATAACCTAAGTGATCTCGAGTTTACTTCTTCTGGAAGCACCGTCATTATCTCAAGCAGTGGCCACAAGTTTGCGGTGCTCGTTCCAAACCTATTAATTAAATCCACTACTGGTTTCTGCCACGAGGACATTTGTAGAGCCAGGTCCGCTAGTGCTAAGCATAACTGCGAGCAAAAATTCAAGATCGTCAATCAACGCTGCATAACAATTCGCAGTAAGCGCAATTGATGGTCAATGCAAAAATAATTCTACAATTATTGTATTTTTATTTCATGAAGATGTAGTAATGAGATGCGAAACCTATGTGAGAGAGCTTGAGAATAAAGACCTGAGTGACAATGGCAGAGTTGGTATGCTCATTGATTTGTGATATATGTTCCATCAAGGAATCTCTTAAAGAAACGTGGGCCTCTTGGGGTAATTCATGAAAGGAGAGCTGTATCTTGGTGCGCATCGTCTGTGCCGCAAAATAACAAGACTCTAAGTTCCGTTTTTGATGTAACATTTCATCAGCTATCTTCCATGCGAACACCTGGAAGTACACGGACATAAAATTAATACTACATTCACACCTCATCGCACTGCCTGAAATAGAAAAAATGACCCAGTGTAATCAGCAGAATCGATAAATATCTATCATAAATTACAATCGTGACGTATTAATACGTTAAAATACGCATTTTCCTGACAATAATGACGTTCCTCCTAAAGGTTAGAGTACGTTATCTCGATACACTCTTTCGCTCGATGCCGTAGGTGCAACGAAACGCGCACGTTCGTGACTGACATAACAGCGCGGGCATTTATGCTTAGGAGAATCGTGAGAAAATTAATTTCAACGATTGAAAAACAACGGTGTATGCTTACCGATCTCTGCAATTCCCCTAGCCATAATGACGCTTTTCCTGGTTCGGCCGGATTTGTATTATTATATAAAGAGTACACAGCTTGGTAAACGGTGTCCAGAGTCGGCGGCGAATCCATTCTTCAAAGAATACTCGTGCTCTGCGAAATCTCCATGCAGTCAATTCCCGACTGACAAACAGATATGCACTCGTGCGGCTGCTGCGACTGGACGTTTCTTGCGCCGATCCGAGAACCTAACCTCCGCTGGTCGGCCGACCGAGTCGCAGCGACGGGCAGCACGACAGGAGAAACCTTACGATAATTTGCGCTGCGAATCCGGCTCTATCTAGCCGTCGTGCTTTGCATACTCGAGATATGAACAGGTTACGAATGTAAACTGCAAATTATAAAATGTGTATGCACGAAGGTGGAAAAGGGAGGACAATTTTGAAAGAAAGTACCGAAGGTGCAGTTGAGGAAGACGCGTGCGCGAAACGAACGATGCGTATTCGCTCGTTCGCGAGAAGGAAAGCAGTGCAGAGAGTGCAGCAAAAATGAACAGACTCTCGTTATCATGCTACGCTTATCGCCTTTTGCCAGAAATTAAAAGAACGCAATATTAATCGATTTCTCACGAATGGCATATTATCGTTGTTTAAACAGCTTGTGCGAAAACTGACACTTGAAATTAACAATTGGAGATTCGGAAATTCGTCCAGTCGAGTCTCGAGTGGAGACCCATCGGCAAGGTAGGTTTTAACGCCCCGACGACGCAGATCGTTCGCAAATGCTCACGAGGTCGGTCCGTAGAGTCTTCGATATACGAGATTGCGGTTTCCACTCTCCATATTTAATACGCGGTGAAATGTTCCTGCGGCCTGATGACGGGAGGTGATGCGAGGAGGTGATGGTTTGACGATTTGAAAGATCGAGGATTTCACACGACCGTAACCGACGATGAGTGACTACAAGATACCGCTAATCGAGCCGACTATAGACTACACAAAGGTGTCGCCCATGAGATTTGACAGCTTCGTGCATGCTACGCATCGTCGGCCGAAAACGATGATGTCTCTTGAATGCCTAACAATTATCGATGCTGAGAGCAAACCTGAAACCATTTGTGTTCCAGGTACCGCCAATCAACCAAAAACGGACGGTCTCTTTCATAAACCACTTTATTACTCATACCGTTACGTTTCTGAATAAGTTTGCCTTGTCCTGCGAGGAGAGATTGTTCGAGTTCGAAAATAAATTGCAAAAGTTAGAAGCGTCGCTAGAGATATTAGAATCGCGGGTACGTGTACGGCCTTGTGTGTAAGAAAATTGTAATAAAAATCTCTTGCAATAAACGGTCTCAAGAGCAGTATAGTTTTTAACATCTTTTGTATACGTTGCGTTTCACTTTTTCCTTAGTTATCTTCTATACCTGGGTTAGAGCAAGAATCTCACAAAGAATCTGATAACGTCAATGATGAGAATAATGCGAGTGAAGTAGAACAAGTAGAGGCACGCAAGGTGGACGAGCCTGACAGCAACGAAGTAGAGCCTAAAGACGAGGAGAATGGAACACAATCCGTAGCTAAGGACCCTCGCTATGAGAAGTACTTCAAAATGATGCACTTTGGTGTACCAAAGCAGGCAGTAAAATTAAAGATGGAACAGGAAGGACTGGATTCATCTATATTGGAGTAAGTGTAATATCCTTGCGCCAAAGAAATTAATCTTGAAATTTTTTGGTGCAAATCTGTTAAATGTAGTTTTAGAAAATGTACTTTAATGATAAATATGATTGACTTTTCTCATTTGTTTCGTTAGTAATCCACAACAGGTTCCTACGCCGCAATCAGAGAACAATGAGAATCAAGGCGAATAGAGATAAAACGCAGTACATAATGCTAAGCACTTAGGTATATTGGATATTTTTACATTATGGCAAACAATCATGAGTATGTATGAAATGTCATTAGATCTGCTTTATTTCTTGTTAAATACAGGATATAAAACATTAAATGGATGATTTAAAACTGGATCATTTGTCCCTGAAAACAAACGGAATAATCCGTCATTCACTATCGATTCAATTCCTCGCTTCGATCACTTTTAAGAATATTTGTTACTTACCTTCCTTTTCTTGTCACCACCCAATTCGAAATGTTTGCACCTCTTGAGCGGGATCTGCTTCCTGTATTTACATTCTGTGCATTCCATCCTCAGTACAATCTTTTTCGTTGTTTTCGCCTGTAGTGACATTACAAAGTATATTTAATAATCGTTACATCGACTTGCATCGACGTTATGTCAGCTCGCACCGACAAACACGGACGATACATGCGCGTCCATACCTTCTTTCTAAATATGGGTTTCGTTTGACCACCAAAACCCTGTTGTTTGCGGTCGTAACGCCTTCTGCCCTGCGAGGCATGCCTTTCCTTACTCTTCTTGTACTGCGTCACTTTGTGAGTCTTGTGTACTTTGCACTTCTTGCAAAAGGTACGTCGCTGCTTCGGCACGTTAACCTATAAAGTACAAGAGCACACAAGTTCCAATGAACATGTCACAATTTTGATAAACGACTTGGATTGCGTAAAATTTATCACCGAGATATAAACTATTTAAATAATTTACAAGACTTGGATAAATATGTACGTTGTTGCGATGGTTGGAATAAACATAAACTTGATACGCATTCTAATAAAGGTTATCTTCTCACATGATAGCAATGTTAAATCAAGAAATATCCATAATAAATTTTGGCAAATATTGTACAAACGCAAACGCGAATTTCGCGACGTGTTCTGCGCGAAGGATCTCTGAAATCTCTACGGATAAAAAATAGATAAAACCTGCATATTGACCTACCATCTTGGACGTTCCGTATGAAAAGACTAAGGTAGTATAACCGGAAATTGTAGTGTCTGCGACGTTCTGCTAGTGGAAACTGCGTCCTCTGCGCATGAGCACTGAACGTGGCTCCAGTAAAGTACTGAACCCTCAAGAAAAAGAGTATCGTTGGCTTTGTTAAATAATTTCCGAAATTGGCGCAAGTCGCTCGAAAAACTCGGTAAAAATTGTATGCTGATGCACGTGTAGATATAATTGTACAAAATTAATTAAAATAGATGAAATATCAAAGATGCATTACATTCTTGTTCTGTGTGTCATCACGTTACGTCAGTATGCCACGCATGCGCAGCGGAAGCGTAATGGCTACGCGGCTTTCCGCGAGAACCGAGACGCGCGCTTGCGCGCGCGTCTACGTTGCAACGAATTCAGAAACCTTGAGTATATTTGTTGCACTGCACATGCATAAATATTAATACTGATGGCCGATGCTTCAACGCTCCACAAATCTTAATCGCGTCGGATTACCGTGAGACGAAACGCCCGCGGTGCAGAACGTACATTCGCAGTCGCAGCGCTAACCGCGATTGGATTACGCCATTAACACAACCGACATCAAAATTGGTTTAATATATAAGACATCCAATCAATAAGTGCAATTTTATATTAAGGTACCCTTTGTTATTTGCGCTACGCGGCATATAAATAAATGAGCAGCTCTGCGGCGGGTTTAGCCTAACAATCTCTCTTTATCGAACAATTTTATATAATGAATGAATAACACGCATGCACAATTGGCCGACAAACAGCGCTTACGTGTAGGTGCATTAAACAATAAACGTCACATATGTCGGTCTTAAAGAGAAGAACCGAGAAAGTTCCTACTCGTGCTCAGGAAATTTTTGCCGATTGCTCCAACACCACGTGGCAAAAGTGGTGCATTTGTATCGATGATTTGATTAAACGTAGAGCACGGTAATCTCTTTCCGCCTAAAAGCGTGGAGATGCACCACGAAATTAGGAGGGAGCATCTCGTCGTTCGAGGGCGGGTAATCATTTCGGGGAACCTCGGAGTTACACCTGAAAAATTTCGGCTGCCAGGTGTGCGTCTGCGTGATCGGCGTCATTCTTTCTATCCATAGATCAATCCGCGCCACATGCGTTGAAACACGTGCAAACGGCGTAAGACTCGTTGGGAATCGGAGCAATTCCCCCGATCGGTCGTCGCGCGATCGCTTCGCGATCGTTCGCAGATCCGAGGGGAACATCTCTCGATTTCGTGGAGCCACGTGGGTCGAAATCCACGTAGAACGAACCGCAGTGCCGAGGCTCGTTTGAATCGAGCGACGTAGCCTCGAACCGGACGGCTCGCTCGGGCCACGAACTCTCGAACCCCTCGTTCTCCGCGAGTTTTAATTTTATTTATACTCGGAGCGGACGCGTTGCGTGCGAAAGCCCTTCACGAAGTCGGGAGACGTCGCGCGCCGCTATAAAATCGGCGATTGCACTCGATAACACCGATGTACGGGCCATCGAAAGATGGACCAATCAGGGATTTATCGAGTTTCAAACCCGCGCCATCTTCATTTTTGAACAAAGCCAGGTTGGACGTGCTAGGAACGGGCCAGGATCGGGTAGTAGTCCGCTTTACGCTATTCGCGCCACAGTCGTCGGTGCATGCTCCACTCCTGACTGGTTCGGCTCCTTCGCCTCTCGCCCCCCTCCACGGTTCGCTCCCCCTCTAGGCCTCCCCTCCCTCGCGGCCCCTCGGGTCTTCGCCTGACGACGCTGCTCTCTCGAGCGACGAGCATTCCGGCGGAAACCGACGTCGCGAGAGGACACGTCCGTAGTCTTGTTACGCGTAACGCCACCGCCGCCAACGCCGCCGCCGTTCTTTCGTACGCCGAGAGTTCAGTTCGAGTCGCGAAGCCGAGCTGTTTGGATTATCGACGCGCACGTCGTTTCCCTTATTACGACCAACCATGAGCACTAAGGAAAATAACGAGGTCGCCGTTGAGAAGGTGACGGAAAACGACAAGACGTCCGCGGACGCAAAATGCGACATTAAAGGGATCAAGAGGCCAGCCGAGGTGAGTACCCCGCTTTGTTGCTTTGCCGTGCCTCTCGCGATACCTCTCGCGATACCTCTCGCGCGAATCGTTTGATCCGTCGCGGCGGCGGAAGGCGACCAGCCGCTATCGCCTTCGACACGGGTCGGTTCGACGATACACGCGAAGCGCGCCACGCCGCCGTCTCGCCGTCGGGGAACGCTCCGACGGGTCGCGTTGACGCGCTTCGAGGTTGCCCGCCAATACGGATTTTCCCGCCCGCCTGCGATCCTTCACGCATCATCGTCGACCGTCCTGGCACGCGAGAGCGCATCGCGCATCGAAACGTGCTTGGCGGCTTTGCTACGCCGAGCGGCGGCACGGCGTAGCCGAGAGAGAGACCGTCGCGCCGGCCGGCGTTTCGTTCGGTCGACTCCATATTCTCGTGCGAACCGCACCGAGCGTAGTCGAGCACGCTCGATCGGGCGCGCGCGTGCAGGGCACGTCTTTTTCGGCGCGTACTGTTTTTCTCGCCGCGAGCGCGCGGAGCGCGCAAGGGACGCCATTGTATATTTGCGGGGCCGCCGCGGCGCGCCGAGTTTCCCATTTCGCTGTTGCTCGTGCTCGCTCGATGGCTGACGACGATAATGACGACGGCAATGACGACTCCTATCCAAGTCGTCTATAATTATCGTATTTCGCATTCGAAGCTGAAGCTTCAGATTACGTTGGAATCTGTAATTTTATACGTTTACGAAAGCAGGGAGAGAGAAAGAAAGTATTGCTTAATGTTGGAGGAACAGAGTCCGAGATATATATATATAGAGAGAGAGAGGGAGAGAGAAAAGATGACCGTAGGACCGGGAGAATCTCTACGGCTGGCCATGTGCTCGTTTCTCGTGCGTCTCGCTTCGCGTCCAGCGAGTTTTCGGCTTGTCACGGTTTTCAGCCATGCGCCCTCTGTCCCGTGCGCGCACGCCGCCTCGTACTCGGCGTGCCTCGCTGATCGGACGCCATTTTCGCCTGCCAATGTCAGCGGCGCGATCCGGAAAAGCGGGCATCCCGCGCATTTTTCCGACCGCCGCGGTAACCGCCACCATCGCCGTCACCCGTCGCTGTGTCGGTTTCCATTATGGCGGCCGAAACCAAGCCCGCGTTCGTCGTTCGTCCTCTCTCTCTTGTCCTATCTCCCTTTCTCCTTTTCTTTCTCTCTCTCCCCCTACCCTCCCTTCCCCGCTCCCCCCCCCCGTTACGCTCCCACGCGTACACGCGTACGCGTTCTCTTTCTACCGTAATTGATCGATAATTCGCTATAAGAGGGTTAATCGCGTACGGCGGTCGATCGATAGGCGACCGACACATATCTACTCCAGGTCGACACGTTGCCCTGAAATTGTTTACCGATCTGCGTGCATAAACACCGCGACGAAGGCTTCCTTTTCTCTCGCTCCTATACGCGTCCTCACTCTGCCTCTGCCTCCCCTCTCCTCTCTCGAGCCCCTTTACCGTATCTCCCTCTCGCTTTCTCTTTTTCTCCCCATCTACCGTCTACTTATCTCGTTCCCTCTCTTTCCGTCCTCGGCACTGCCGGGGTACAGGCAGCGACACAGCGGTGGCGGTGACTCGTTCCGTCTCTCTCGTACTATCTTTTCGTTGAAGGTACCCCACTTGCGCAGCTAGCGGCAACGCCATGCATTATATACCCGGTGTGCTCTCCTGCCTCCCTGTTCTTTTCGCGCTTGTGGCGGCCGCGCGCAGCGGCGCGTCACTACGAACCTTCGAGAAAACATCGTTGCCGCGACTTTTCATCTTAAATCGCGGCAGCGCCGTCGCGCCGCCGGGCGCGCCGCCGATAGGCTTTATTTTTAGCCGATAATTCACACCGCGTGCAATTGCTGTTTCCTCCGCGTAAGGCGAAATTCAAAAAACCGTTACGACGCCGCCGCCGCCGGTCTTCCTTCCGTGTCACGTGGAGGGATCGGAGCGCGTACGTACGCTCCCGTACGTGTATACAGATTGACGCGTCCTTATTACGTCGGCGACTCCTCTCTCTCTCTCTCTCTCTCTCGAATCCATTAATTCGTTAGACCGCGCGCGCGAGCGAGCGAAGGAAAGCCAGCGGAGGGACGCGCTGGAAAAAGGACGAACGTACCGATGGCGGGCGGACGACGATTTTTCCGGCGTTTCTCCGGAACGTACTGCACACGCGTCACGCGAATATCACTTTGACGCGGAGGACGGGAAAAGGCGGGAAACGGCGAGAGAAGAGAAGAGCGGATGAGAGAGAGAGAGAGAGTCGCGTTCCCTCGCGCGAGGGTGTTTGAAGGAGCGCTCTCTGCTTTTTCGGCTCGCATGGCCGCGCTCCGAAATTGCCGCGTATCGCTCGGGTATCGATACGACTCGGCGGAGTCGGCGAGTCACGGCGGCGGCGGCGTTCGATATTGAAGGAAGGCGGGAAAGACGTGTCGATCGGAATAACGTGTTATTATTATTATTATTATTACGGATCGATTTATCATCGGCGAGAAATAGCGCTGTATTTTAATGATTATCATCGTGTCCGTGGGTGCTCAACTTGGCGTGCGCACCTTTTTATCGTTTAATTATCTTAATTAGACCGGCTACGCGTTTCGAACGCGCGCCACGGCTAATTGATTGTCCGCCGTTATCCGTTTTCTTGACGCGCCACGTCTAGACGCGGTCTAGAACGCGATAAGAACGAATTTCGAGTCGTTTCCGATGAAGAAGCACGTTTCTCAGCGAGCGCGTTCGCGAATACATTACCGATCTTACCGACGATAATCCGCCGAAGCGCGATTTACGGGCATCACGCGATAATTACGCAATGGGTGCTCACTGCGACTGGTGAAGAAATTCTACGGCGGCGAGTCTATGCGATAGGTTACGAACGTTGGGTTATCTGCCGAGACCCCGTGATTGGGAGCGGGCAGATAGGTAATCGCGCGGGGATAACGAGTAAAGGCGGCGGCGTCGTCGTCGAGCAACCAACGGCCCGTGAATATACCGCTGTCGTTCGCGCGGAGACGAACGAACGGGAGAGCGGCGTCGGCGAGCTATCGGCGGGTTCGAAGCGATGCGCGCGTCAACTCGATCGAGCTCCCATGTCCGCGGACGCCGTCGGTAACCGATCCTTCGTTAGTATTTTGTCGCGCAACAGCCCGATTCCACGTAATACGATACGTTTACTCGAAAGAGAGAGAGAGAGAGCAAACGAGCTTAATATCGATTGCCGAGCGTCTCAATCTTGCTCCGACATTTACTACGCTCCGGGACGCGGATCGCGCGCCACCGGTTACTTCCGGTATACGGTTACTCGATCGGGCCGATCGAACGCAAGCGTCTTCGCGGCGGTCCCCCGCCTCGCAATGCCACGTGATATCCGTCTCGAGATACGCCGAGCTCTTTAGTTTAGATTTATACTCTCATTCGAGAACCTCGCGTCGCGCGCGACACTCGGCACGCCGCTTCGATGTCTTCCGCCCCTACCTTCCCCTCGGTCCCCCGTCTTTCTCGCGAATTGTACGCAGCGCGAACGCGCCCCCACCGTGCGGCGCGTCTCCGTTATCCGCCAATCGCCGCGCTCTTCCCACCGCGCGTCGCCGGTCCGCGCGCTTCCGATTGGTCGGCGTCGCTCCGCGCGCGCATCCGAAGCCGCTTTCTCGTACTCGCCGATACGCGCGGCGCGTGTATGCTGTTACGACAGGCGGCTGCCGTCGTTGCCACCACCGCTACTACTACTAATACTACCATACCATCACCACGACCGGCGAACAATGCCGTACGGCCACGAGAGTCCGGCGTTACCGACGCGGCTTCGTCGCGTCGTGCGAAACCGGAGCGACGCGCGACGCCGGAACACGTTGAACGTTCGAGAGCGTTCGTGTTACGATTCTCGACGCGACGAAGTACGCGAGCTTCGTTGACGTACGTCTCGGCGGTTTTCTTTCATTCTTGCGATAAACAATCGTGACGCCATACACCGAGCGACTTCGGAACCGACGCCGCGCCGGCAACATGTTTTCAGGCTGGTTGCCTTCGGAGCGGATTCCGCTCTCGGCCACTGATTACCGTCCTCCCCTTCTCTCTCCCCCCACTTCTTCGAAATCGATAAACTATGATGATTATTGCGTTATGGCCGTGCTGTGTATTACGGACCATCGAGACTGGATCAAGGGCATAGTTTTACAACTCCGCACGCTGGCGCGATCTGCCGCTCGTAGATTCCCGCGTCCAGTCACCGTCGGCTATGAACTTTACCTCTTTTATGTAATGTCCGACGGCTAGAAACTCTAGCGTGCCTCACCTCCGGTGCACGTCGGTAAAATACGCGAGAGAGGTCATAGGGAGACCACGTCGGACGTTTGATCGCCAGAGCGGCGGTGTTCTCTATACTACCTGTTCTTCGTGTTTTCGGCACCGTCGGATCGCACGGTAGACGCTGCTCCCTCCGCCATTTCCCTTTTCCTGCCCCGCCGTATTTTAGCGGTAGGTAGGGAAAATCCCCCACCAAAAATCTCCCTTTCCTCGTCACCGTATTTCTTGGCGGGAAGGGACCTCGTCCTCCTCGCCGGCCGGTACGCTTTCCTCTGTCCTCGTTGATCGTTGCCCTCGCCGAATTTTCTTTCCTTCTTCTCGCCCCTTTGAAAGAGGTACGTGCCTCGATATACGCGAAACGTTGAGCAGAAATTTATACCGCGTGCACGAAGATTCGTAATTGATAACAGGTCTCTGCGTATTTATCAAGTCAAGTCGCCTAATTTTGTCGGAGGATTGATTTTTGAAGTAAGCATTTTCCATGTTGCAGGAAAAGAATGAGGAAACGAAGAAACAGAAAAAGGAGGAGAATGGAGACGGAGAGGTAGAAGAGGAGGAAATCGAGGAAGAGATCGAGGAGGAAGAGGAAGTAGATGGGGATGGGGAAGAAGACGACGATGACGACGACATACCAGAGGGTGAAGAAGACTTGGAAGAAGGAGAAGGTAAGTCATTTCTTCCTTATCCACGATAGATTTCTCTAATGAACTTTTCGTAATGAGAATTGAGATCTTTTTGACGAATCGATTGACACACCGTTGTTCCATTACAGAGGAGGAAGAAGACGACGCGGAAGGTGAAGTGGAAGGTGAAGTAGAAGACGAAGAAGATGACGCATAATGAAAAAAGGGGGAGAAATATGTAACTAAGAAGAGAGGCGTTAGGCACGTGATGACATCATCGTCGATTTTCGGCAAACTCAGCAAACTTACTCTCATATTGAGTGGTTGGTAATAATGTTGATATCCACCGTGCCCAATCCATGTTATTGGATCCTCTCTCTTCCGACCTACAAATAAAAATTACCATCTCACCGGAATTGTGGTGGGCTGACACGCATTACATGCGAACGTAATTCTCTACTTGTCTTGGCTCTTCGCAATTCTGGTCGTCTAGAACCTACCAAATGCTGTTAGGTAGTTTGAATGATAACTATATATTCGTCCTGAGGAACTCGATCCTATTTGCTATCTAGATTCTTATTTCGATCGTTCGACCGTTCGTTCGCTCGTTCGCTCGCTCGCGCGATTCCCAAGACGAATCTATCGTTTGATCCGAACCACCTACTAACTGGTATTTGCCGTCATCTGGCTTCTTCGTCGGGACAGTTTTATAATGAAAACTTATTTAAGATATAAAAAAAAAACTATTTAAATAGTGTAAAATGAATATCTGAAAGTGATGATTTTTTTTACATTAAAATCAAATTTACGTTTGTAGTTCGACGAATGTCTCTCACCTTGTGCGTGTGATATATTGAGTTCTTCTTTTCGAATCGAAACGTGTAATTGCAGTGTCTTCACAGGAGCGCGAGGCTATCGAACAGAATTAAGCGGTTCATACGTAACATATGATACGGCACATATGAAGTAAATAGGCATGAATGGACATCTCTCGACATTCAATGTATACTAAAAACGAGGAAATCTTAAAATAGACGTAATTTCGCTTCGTGCTCCTGTTCGGTATAGAAACAGGAATTAAGATTAATGTGCTCGCGTCAGGTAGTGTGGATGAGTAATATGTGACTTTAATATTGCATAATAATTATACATAGTATGTATAAAGTTATGGGATAAGAAACATTTTATTATTAACGATAATATTATGTAAACTTAATATAATGCGGAGAGGTTGTTACACTTTAGGCTTGGGCATAAATAAGGGAGAGCATCGAACAGTCAACTTGTGAAGTGTAAGGGCCCCATCACCCTACTCGACGATTTTTTTTCAACCAGAATATATCATTTTTCTCTTTTCATAGACGATAAGGGTTCAATTATACACATAGATAAATGTATATTTATGATTCCAGAACTACCGTGCATGACGCGAAGTTAAAAGAAAAATCCGAGATACATATTGTCACAATTATACATATGATAAGTACTCTCCCCTATTGAAATATTTTTTATTTCAACATAATTCGAGCGTTTGAGTTACTTTTATGCATCATGATTTTAACTTGACTTTTAACTTCATTGTCGTGGTGACTACTCGTAGCGATGATTCGTTGACTGTTGCGAAATGAGTGCGTTGGCAATATTCTTCTTAACGTAGACGTATCAGTAATCGGTGATCAGTATCTTAATAATAATGTATTCGGATTTATGAGATACTATCAGATTTTTATTAATTATTACGATAACATTGATCATGCAAGTGGCAATGATGACACGCTGGTTTGATGATGAAGCGGCAAAAAAGATTTTTCCCGCAACAGTCGGCGAATCACTGCGATCAGCATGTCCCTGCCGTTACTTATTTTCGCGAGACTGTTAGATAAAAGGGTGAAGAGACATTGCGGTTATACCATTGTATCATAGCAGCATAATAATTAAATAAAGGTAACTATAATTTGAATGCGAGAAGATGTCCCGTCTTAATGTACAAATATTTTCGAATGAGATAGTTAAATAAAACACAAGTTAGATCAGAGAAAATGAATTCGTTCTCATAAGTAGCGATGGGTTTGATATCTGAAAACCACACGAGGAGGTGGCAGCGTTAAGGCTGCTCTACCCACGGACTAAAATCCCGCTGTATGGAAACCATCTCGAGGAGATGGAGGTTGTGGACCGTGTAACGTTGATACTCGCAAAAATCTCCTTACCATCGGACGATTCGATGGTGTCAGCAAGAAAGAAAAAAGCAAGCTAAAGAAAATTCGAATACTCCTTACGAGAGAGTACATGTAACGCGTCCAACAACCGATCGATGTCAATGTGTGATGCGTACAGATCATACCATCTCCGGCAGTCTCTGTTAATCTATACGGTTTTATACGCAATCAGCTGCTGTATTTACACGTGTTTGCTTCAAGATAGTAACTTGACGATGATAAGAGTTGGCAAGGGACTATCTTAAAGTACAGGTGCCTGAGCAAAACGAGTACTTTAGCATTCATAGTATACTATACTATACATACTATAAGCATAGGTCCATTTAATTTTATTAAATACAACACCAAGCCCCGTTGGCAACACGCGCATCCAGCTAGAGACTCGCGTTTTGTACTGCGTGAAGCCACAGGCGGGCGGAGTACTGCTCCGTGCTCGAGTACTCGACGCGATTCGGAAAATTTACTTACTGGTGCTAACGGGTCTTACAATCAATCAGGCTGATCGCCCACGTACCGTTACATCCCTACGTTCGTTAGGTAAGCATGAAAAGAATTCTAAGGTATACAATCTGGTAAAATGACACGTGTCGCACGTAAACGAAAATTCTAGGCTAAGAATTTGGTTTGTGTGTTCATAAGTCTTGTTCAAGCTACTTTTGTACAGGATACCATCGCGTCATCTCTTTCAACGTAACGATAACCGACACACCACAGACTATATATTTCTGCCCATTCCATCAGAACTGAAACTTTCATTGTATTTTTAAGTAAATACATTTTGGAAAACAATCTTCTATACTGTTCTTTTATTCTTCACGTACGTGCGTGGGGTCAGACACGTGTGTCCCTTTTCCCGTAGCGTCGTCCCGCGCTTGCGTCGGTATATACTTGTATAACGTATATCGTCAATTCTGCGAAGACGTATTTTTCAAATTCGTGGATTTCGTCTTAAAACGTCGGAAAGTAACATTGCATCAGTTATGTCCTATCTTTAGCTACTTGTCGTTTGTATGTGAGCGACGTGAATTTTACGTCACTGAAATCGTTTACCGGTGATCTCCCGAGTGGAGGATATCAATACTTATCGATCGATGTTATATAAATATGCAGCCGTAACTGGAAATATAACTTTTTGTTGTATCTATAAACACGCAGACAGGAGCCCCGTTTGGTTCAACTGATCCAGTTCCCGTTATTTGTTATGGTATGACTTTTACGTTATGTTACCTCTTGTTTTCAAAACGTTTTCATACTGTTCGAAACGATATAATTTCAACACTTGGCGAACAAGCTATACATTTCAAAATACGTTATTCGTGTAAATCGATTGAAAATATAACAATTTTCGTGATGGAATGCTATTTTTTAACGTTATGCAGAATCAATTACGGGTATGAATTTAGTCTCCAGTACGTTCTGTATCATCATTTCATACAAATCTACGCGTATTTTCTTTCTATGAAATTCCTCAATTTCCTATTTAAAAATTATGGCTTTTAAGCCAAAGTGCTTGTAACAAAACTGTACAAGTTATTAATATTACATTAGTTTTTATTATTAATGCACCGCACAGTTAAGATGGAAGAATGGTTACGTTTGTAGTTTACCGCTCGGCCGAGCCGTTGAGAATTCTCGAGCATTCACGAGTTTACATTAGGGTAGCGTGCAAGAACACAGAAGTTACCGCACAATGCGTAATTCCTCCAGTCGTGTTCTCTTATTATTTTACTCCTCGAGTAATAGGAGAGCATGGCTCAATAAGATTTTTACTATAAACTGTTTTATCGACAATCGTGCGACATACACGAAATGCCACTATCTCCGATCGTGCTCTCCTGTTACGTGAGTAGTGAAATAATAGGAGAACACGACTGGAGGAATTAAATTCTTTAGCAGTAACCTCTTCGCTTGATATGTTTCCCTGGCATTAATCCATAGATTCTTGGACATTTCGTCAGTTCAACCAAGCGGTCGAAACAGTACGAAGAATTTTTCTCCTTTATTTGAACAAATACGCTATATTAATTATAAATCGAAATGCAATAATAAATATTGAGTGTGTACTTTTATTGCGTTTTATAATTTCTGGTATTAAATATTATGCACTAACACTAAGATGGAAAGATTAAAAGTTATCTTTCGTATTTAGAATAACTTTTTATTTACATAACGAATAGCCACAAGGTAAATAGCAAATTATAAAGCATATAATTCTTATATTGGTTCTGCTGCAATATATACTGCATTCTGTATGTAATAATAATAATAATAAATTACCTGAAGTGATTATAAAACTACGTCTTATTGTTAGATAAAAACTATATCATTGCAACTTTTTATTTTCTAATAAAATCGATTTTTTATAGATTAGGGAACTGTATGTTTTCTCTCATATGTTGTTCCTTAAACAAAACTATTGTAAAACATAAAAAGTAATATTTGGACGGAATATTCATTACAATTTTTGAGTATATTCATTTAATATCTTTTTTTCCCACATGCTCTTTATCGAAATATACATATTTTCGAAATATATATATATATAATAATAGTCATATATTACAAATATACAGTTTTGTAAAAACAACTGTGCAAAAAACATAATAATAAAGTGATATTAGAAAACACGTGAAATTGCACACAAATATTCACCTAATCTCACGATGTATATTTTACATGCAGAGATTGTTCCACAAATAGTATGCTTCCATATACAGCCGCATCTCTTGTATTTATCTCAATACAAATTCTTTCTTCCTTAGAATGTTTAATTAGATGCTGGACGCGAAACGTCTATATACGTGAAGCATATCTATAGTGCAGCTAAAAAGAATAGACTTACTATTTTCTATTGCACACGGTATTAAATTGCTCATTAAGAGTATCGTACATACAATCGCATATGTATATGAAAAAGATTAGCTATAAAATTTATAGAATCACAGTCAGAATATATCAAAAATTACGTTAACAACGCCTCAACTTGTGATGTTGGCAAGTGAGTGGTAGACATTGTACTTAGCTTTAATTTAATAAATGATTTATCCTAGATAAATATATCGTAGTACGCACTGTGTAATTATCAGATAAATTGTATCACAAATAACTAAATATCAAGATTCGGTAACAATATTGTTTCATCTAATGTCCATCGATGATTGTATACAAATTCCGTACCAATAATATTTAGCTAGAGTAGAGCATCTCTTTTTGTTCATTGTTATAAAATTCTATATATATTTATAAATAAGATGTCAATAGTGAGTACTGAAGCAAATTTATATCATAACTTTTTCTGTATATTCCTTTGTTCCTTGAACGTGAAATATTTACTATTAGTTTGTTCTTACTATAAAATATAGCCTAAGGGATCTTCTCGGAGGCAGTAAAGAGAGCACTCGTAACAAACATTAACAGTTGAGAAACATAATAATTAAACTAAATCCAATTTTTTAACCATCATTTTCTGCATTCGACTTGAGTATCTTATTCAAAGCGGTGAGTTCTTGGTGTATCCAAGTGGTGCGTTCGGTCATACTGTTGTCTTCCTCAGCATTGTTCGTCTCGGGCTAAAGTCAGCAACAAATTAATGTTTACTCGAATTTGAAAATTTTAAGCCAAGCCACATGCACATGCGTAAAGTTTTTCTACTTACTTGTATAGAGTCAGATATAGACAATCCAGTTGATAGATTTGCGGATAGGTTCGCTCCAAAATCCGCGAGATCAGCGGAATTCCAGTCAAAATTGAATTGCTGATTGTCCATGTCTAATAGACACGCGCCTCCCGTTATGCCTGAGATTTATACAGCAGAGCGTAAATCATTAATTACTTTTGCAGTGCATAATACGCACGACGTTATGCATAATATACTGAATTTACCGATATTGTTTATTGGCTGTAAATCTGGACCTCGATTTTCTGACGTTATCCTATTTAGCATCAAGTTTGGTTCCGTTTGTTGTAATTGTAATTGCGGTTGATCCGGCATGTACGAAAATGCTTGAACATCCGCTGCTGCCGGCAAGTTCGGCTGTTGCATTATTGGTTGAATGTTCGGCTGATATTGCTGCTGCATGACGGATGGATTGTAAGTACTGTATTCCATAGGTGATGGTGTCCGCCCTGGAGATACTTGAGGTCTGGAACGAGATATATTAATAGAGACGTATATTCAATTGTGGAAGTTTTACTTTTTATTTTATTTAAATCAACTTGTTAATTTTGACTGAATTATTAATTTACCTTAGAGTCTGCATGTTACTGTGCGATGATCTTACAGGCTGTAAATTGAAACCTGCTGGAGTTATACCTGAACCTCCGAATGGCGATACTCGATCGACTGGTTCAGCTTTAACAATGTTAAAACTAACAGGTTGATTTCGAGCGCCTACAATGTAACATAATATGTGTGAATTTCTACATTTTATGAATACAAATCGTCAAGAATACACAACACCAGGCAGTAGCACGATTTAAGCAATGTACTTGTAACGATAACAAGCAATGATAAGCGTGCGTGAAGAACATGCAAAGTTTTTAATGGACAGGCATGACTCTTCGTGTATGTTATACACATGCAATTTTATATATTTTCACTTCAAACTCCAAATTAAATCCTAAAAGGATTATTCTCTATATCTATCGAAACAATCATATCATGTCATATCTAAAATTATTAGCAAAATCGCTTTAACACATTACGTTAACATTGCGATTATCGTACCTGCATCTGCAACATGTAGCAGTGAGCTTTTATCTGAAATTAATTGTAGGGAGCAGAGAATAAACAGAGACACTCGTTTTGCATCATCAAGTGGCTATACATAAACGTATATGTATTACGTAGATGTATTACACCATATGTAATTCGTACAATATGTAAATATATTTATCTGTTCACGAAAGAAGCAGCTTATAAAAATTACAGTACCATACAAATATTGCACATCATTCGATTGTACTATGCTACAATCGCTGTAAATATGTCCTACTGACTTTCCAAATATAAAATCATTGCACAAGAGCAGCGCATTCGCATCATACAAAGTTTGAGCTACAAAATCTTTGTTTACAAGTACAACTATTGTCACCAGCAACGACTCGAGATGATTACAACAGATTCCCTATTTTTGTAAAAAGCTGCTTAGGGACACGTTGTATATTTGTTTCTCGAAATCATTCCTGCATAAAAATCGGTAACAGTTCCTCCTATTCGTAAATAGAAAAATACAATATTATCGTATCTTATAAACTACAAGCTCACTGCTCCCTAATCCTTCAAATACAAACTCCACAAATTCCTATATAAAATACATATTTAAGAAAGTACAAAACAAGATTACTTGTTTATATGTGAAAATATATGCGTAGTCTTTTACATATAATGAAATTTCACATTTAATGAATTTCCCTTTCCACCATGAAAATTGCTCATCAACAACTTTTCGAATTTGCCAGGCATGCTGGTAAAACAAAGCGACGTATATAAATTGAACAATTATGGAATTCACGCATTCGTAAAATTTTCCAAATTTTACATCACAATATTTTCAAAGTGTAAAGGGATTGAATTAGATTGTTAGTGTATAATGAGACTTAAGAATCATTATGAGCATTGTTTGTTCAAAAACTGTACAGTTCAGTACCGTTTCGCATAAATACTGTACTTATTTCCAACTTTGCATGTATTGCAGCAATACATTTTTTTAACAAATTTGCTACATTCTTTGTAACAATTAACAAATGTACCACCAAATAGATTCGCTAAAATATACAAAAAGCTTGATCGATTACATTGTAAAAGGCCTCTCGTTAGCGTATAAGCGTATATCATACTTTTCTTCTGCACAATTGTATACAGGAAATGCTAGTGGTAAGATTGATTATAGCAGATAAAAATGGAAATGAAGTACCGTGTGTCAAAGTAAGAAATTACTTTGACACTTTTTTCTTCGATGAGAAACGTGATGACACATAGTATGATTTTTATAAATTTAATACATTCCAATGATAATAGAATGTAACGTCAGCAATATTGCCCAGACCAATCCCAAGCTATAGGATTATGTAATTTTACAAATATACTCACGCTTCTCGGTTTCTGCTACATGTTTGAAAAGTATTGAGCTTGGGGTGTTATTAAGCTTTTGTCTCTTTCGCCTTAACGAATCGGCATCATCTACAAATGACAGCATATTAATGAGGTTTCGTTATGTCTCATTAACGTCGCATACAATTGCTCTGAATGAAGAAGGCCTCGTATATTTGAACCTTATGAATAAAAAGAGACATAGAACTGTCGTCAATAAAACTTGTTATGAAGGTAAAACTAATTCTGTATAAATCGAGCTCAAGATAATCAATTTTTGTTTGAGACGTTTTCGAAATCAATAGTCGATGACAATTTAAAACGAAAAGGACAGTTGTACAAATTTATAATACCATATATGAAACTTAACAACAAATAATAAAGCAACATACACTAAGAGTATATGAAAATGTAACAGCACCAAACTTGACTAGAAAAGATTGATTGATTAATTATTTGATAATTAATAACAATTATATCGAGTGTTTATAAATCACTTGTAAAAATCATTAAAAAACAATTAAGCAAAAAGTAACAAACTGCATTTACATTAGACCAAAACATTCTGCACACTTAGATAAATGCGTCGATAATATCATAGCAAGAATCTATTAATTCTACGTGGTAACGTTGTTCAAGAAACAATTCTTGATTTCTTCTGGAAAAATTTTCAGGAATACACCCGCAAAAATTTTTGGCTTAACGATACGAATCAGTACGTGAAATGTACCGTTAAACGTATAAATCACAAGTTTGCAAATTTGTTGCAACAAGAAAAGATAGGAAAGAGTTAGCTACAATGCACAATATTTCTCGTATTTTCGAGATCACTAGACAATGTCAAACAAAATTCTTCCATGTACAAATATTGAGTCATTCTCAACTGTTGGCAGTTATAAAAACAAAAGATCATTAAATAGGTAATTTAGGTTCCTTTTCCTTCCGTTAATATTTTTCCACCCTCGACCAAACTGTAATAAAAAGACAATTCATCAAATTCTGAGGCAGTCGCGTGCGGTGCCATAGTGGTGTACAGAGCGTAGTGCTCGGCTTCAGTTAAATCGACTCCATATGGAGGCGTTTCATCGCCATCTAACTTAAGAGACTTAACGCTCGTAACGCTCGTCACACTGGGACGTGGAAGTTGCAACTGTGCGTCGTCTTGCACAGCGTTCTTCAACGAATACGAGATATTCAACGAGGAATTGCTATCTTTATTCAGATTTAGTTCCGAGTACTTGTCTTTCCTATTCCTTTTAGCAAATAATTTCGAGAAAAGACCCTGCTTCGCGTGTTTCGGCGAAACACCGGGTAAGGACGGCAGATTCTTATTCGGCGCCTCGGAGGAGGCGTCAGTGAGCGTTTGAGCGGATATTGGATGCGGTAAAAGAGGCATCGACGGCATTTTACGTATTCGCTTCGGAGGCAGGGGTGGTAATCTTTCTTCCGCTTCGCGCGTTACGTCCCTCTTAGCCGCTACTGTTGGGGATACCACTGGCATCTCCGTGTCCTGCTTCGGAACGGCTACGTCCTCGTACTTCCTGTCATCGGTAATGTCAAACAACTCGATCGGATTTTTCATGGCCATTTGTAGGCTGGTGTAAGTCTGATTGTCGCAGACGTCAACGTCCATCGGTTGTGGATTCATGCTCGTCTCTGCGGCAGCTTGTATCAATTTGTTATGCGTATCGGCATAAATTTGATCCAGCTCGGCCACTTGCGTCAAGAATTCATTGAATGATTTATTGCCGCCCTCTATCTCGCTTTTGAGCTCTGCCTCGTTAGTTCTTTCCTTGAGGCACGCTTGCCCCTTTTGCACCCACTTGCCTATTTCCGAGTAATCGAACCAATCGGACTTGTTCCTCGGGCTATCGGTATTTTGCGATATACTGTCATTCTGTACGTCTGATTTTATAATACGAGGATTCGCCTCGACAGTTCCTTCCTCGTAACCGGTAGTAAATGTATCATTCTCTAGATTATTATTGCCAAGCGTGTACAATTTGTTAATTTCTCTATTACTTTCCACGTTACCGTCAGAAGGGACCGTTACTTCGTTATTCTCGTAATCTAAAATCGTACTTTTCGCGATCGAGCCCATATTCTGCGTTGAATTTATTATCGCCTTTAAATCGCCGTTACACAAGTCCATTTGATTCTTTACATTGTACAAGTCGTTCAAAGCACGTAATGCAGAGATCTTATTGTTCGGTCTCTTCGCGTCGAGATCGTTGTTATTGAACTCGTCGATGTTACGAGACAATTTGGTTGCATTCGAAAGGTGAGTATCCGCGGACAAGATTTTGCTGAAGGTACTGTAATCTGCCTTCTTCCTGGCAAATGCTCTCCGTAACGACCAGAAAGCAGGCCTACCTGTGCCTAGTGGTAACATTTGAAATGGTAGCGGTTCGCTCGTAGCACCGTCCGATGGCCTTTTCAGTTGAATATACACTTGCATCGGCTGCTCCACTTGCTGTGTGCGATAGCTGGGCGTCCTGAACGCAATCGCCGTCTACAAAAATTAATAGTGTCGCAACATGTATAAAGAAATTCCAATTTCCGAATGTTGCAAACTATTACGGTCGATCGGTGATTTATTAGCTTACCTGTTTATGTACATGAGTCGGCTGAAAGTCACCGTACCCTTCCCAGTACAGCTGTCCGTCCCGTTCTTCAAAAAATCTCACTTGTATATCTTCCTTGGCGACCTTCTCGCACAACAGAATCATATCCATGCCACCGGCGACCGACGCACTACAGTGACTCAATTTACAGATCACAAGATCCGACATTGCCTCTGCAAAACACACGTATCGTTAGCAGAAATTTTATGCTCGAGATGACGCGTGATAAGGTCTTAAAGTGCTACACGATAGCACGTACTTTTATCGTAGATAGGATCGGACACGATAGGCGCCAGCGGCTTGTTAAATTTGCCTTTTTGCGAACCCTCCAAGAAGACTTGGAAACATAACCTCACTGCGTTGAGATCTATGTTGGTCGGGTGTTTCTTATGCTCGAAGCCAGCTGTAACAATTGAGACTTTAGTCGACAGTCGACGTAAGTGGATTGCCGATGAATCGACAAGACTAATTAAGTCACGTACTACGAAACGGATCCACTCGTAACTCCTGACGCACTCGGAGGGCATCCTCGATGTCCTTTTTCTTCACGCACTGGATGCCCAAGTTTGAGAATGAAACCACCATGTTTCCCACGGGAACTTCGACCGTACAAACACCCTGCTTGCATACCTCTTTGCCAACAAGATTGTGAGGGTGAGGTCTGTACGGCAAATCCTTCGTGACGCAGGACACAACCACCATAGCACGACCTTTGTAGCCTATGATCTGCAGGAGCAATAAAAAACAAGAATACAAGTACACTGAAATGAGTCGCTGAGCGAGCGCAACTCACCCTTATACTGGGGAAGCTTTTATTCTCGGCAGTACTGTTGACTCCAGGTATGCTGCCGGCCGACCTGCCTTCACACTCGTATCGGAATCGTAGTGCTTTGCTGGCGGGTTGCTCCAAGATTTCTACGTGTGGTGTGACGTGCTCGCCGTCCATTGCTATGGTAGCCATAGAACCAGGATCTGTGGTCTGAATAACTTCGACTGGAAGTAATGCACGGAGCAATTAGACAACATCTGTATAGCATCCTAAAGGCATTTAAACGTACACTCAATACTCACTGATATCACTTATATTAATATTTCCATCACTCATACCATTGTATTGTTCCATGACTACTGATGTTTAATGTATCGAGTTGTGTCCATCTGAAAGTATAGTTATTAATTGATTACTTATGGAATAATATAAAATTCTAAGATTCTATAATTTTAATTAAACGGTCTTATGTTGTCAGAACAATTTTAAAGAAAATTTAAACAAAGACCGTGAAACAAAGACTCATTCTCAAAATCCCTTCATAAGTACTTTGGCTTAGCCTAATGTACATTTAATGCTCAAATAGATAACGAGGATTTATGTAATACATTAGATTGCCATGATCGGTAGTTTGCTTATAAAATTTTGGAGTACACTGAATCGGAAATCAGGAAAGAAACTCATAAGACAAACACAATTTTCACATACAATCTCCGGACTTGGGAACGACAGCTGTTCGTACGCGCGGGGCACATCCAAAAACACTGCACGCAAGTGTCCCGGGGGAAAGAGGAACGCGAGGAGGGGTGCAACGCTGATCCAATCATTATTTTGGGAGAGCCTAGGCCCGTACAGGCCGCGTATCTATAATTAAACTATCGTAGGACAATGCGACGGGAGGAGGAGAGATACAAAGAAAGAAGGAGAGGCAGAGACCGACACGGATTGAAAAAAAAGGAAAATACTAAAAAAGATAATAAGAGAGAAAGACTTGCCTGCTGCGGAAGTTACATGCTGGGATGCTTTGGGAATTAACGCTGCATGCTCTCGCGCGCGTACGCGGGCGCGTTGTTCGTGCCAGCGAATCACGGCGGCGAGGAGAGAGTGGCCCTGCCACACGAGGTTCTTTTCCCTGCGACGCGGCGAGCAAACGGGCGAACAGGAAAAGTACGTTTTTCCCTCGCGACGCGGTACGCGGCGGCAAGTAGGAAATAATAGCCGGAGGCGTTTCGTTACGCGTAATTACATGCAACCTCTCGCTCCGTGCGACCGCTGTCCCGTGCGTCTGCCCGCGCGTGTTACTGCGCTGTGCACTTGGCTCACGAGCGTGACGCAAAGACAGACGACCAGCCAGACGGACAGCAGCAACTAACCCACCCGACTCGGACTGACTGACCGACCGACCAAGCGGCGCATCGAAGGCGGTGGGGAGCGCAGAACGGGCGGGCGTATGAAAAACGCCTCGCACGCGCACGACGTAGCCGAGGCCGACGTTGCTGGCGACGTAGGATGCATTAACGATTCCGTTGCTTTTATTATACATGTGAGAGAAGCTCCGGACTTCTCACCGGCGGCGTCTTTTTCAGATCCCGTTGCGCCTCTCCTGCTCCTGCAAGAATACATCACGTATTCGAGGTACAAATTGTTGCAAAATGCGAGCGTTCAGTTCTGCAGCATTCGAGTGAGAAATAAAATGCATTTGCACACAGCCCATACAGCACCGATTAATACAGAAAGCTTTCAGGAAGGTTTTAAAATCATTTCAAGATTTCACATTTCATATGCAACATTTCTGAAAGGATTCCGCAATATGTCATATGGAATGTTGCAACAGAAATGTTTCTAAAACCTACCACATGCAATAAATTTGAAAAAATGTGAATATTGTAAAAAGTAAAATTATATATATATATACCTAGACCAAGTATTCGATCTTTAGTGAAGCTAACCAGTTGACAAAAAAATGCATTATCTTCACGTATCCTTTTTTTCTTTCAAATATAAGTGTTGGTTGAACAGAGAATTATATATCTATATCATTCTTTCCTTTTAATCAACTATTGGGAGGAAGAAAAAGGAAAATATATAATATAAGAATGGCTCTTTGTAAATGTGCCAACAATTCACGCTTTTTAAAGGGAAACTTGGTGAATACTTGGTTTAACTATGTATGTGTATATCTATATACATCTTATATATATTATGTATTTTTTTCATTAAGCATATTTCAGAAATCATATTTATTATATTAATTAGATTGCAAATATTAAATAAAAACGTACAATAAAAATAATAAATACATTTTATATATAATTTTTATTATAACTTTTTAGTATTTGCAATCTTCTGAATACTCGTATAATAAATTTAAATATAATTTCTGAAGTATTTTCAATTGATTTTAATAAGAGCTTTGTAATTTGTGTGCAACATTATAGGAAAGTTTCAAAATTATTTCAATTAACCTTTAGTAATATATCAAAAAGATTTCAACTATTTTAATACTCTTTCGGCAATATTTCAGAAAGGTTGCAGATTGATCTATACCTTTCAGCAACCTTTCTATAAGGTTTTGAATGCAAGTGTCGCGGACATTTTGCTATTCCGGAGTTGTCTCATAACTGTTGCAGAAACATTTTGCAATGTTTATGAGATGCTTTCATCTGTCAGATGAAATACTTCTGAAATATTTCTGAAATGTTTTCGTGCTGTATGGGAGGATATATCGATATATCGGTGCAGTCATCTGTTCGGACGGATCCGCGCACCGTCCCCATGACGAAAAGCGCACGCAAACAATCCCGATCGCAATCGAGAACAGTCTTATCAGTGCGAGCTGCGAGCGAAGCGACATGCCAGAAACAGCTACCCTGTCGAAACAGACCCCGGGTTCGCGACCCACGGCCGTCACCAGGGTGGAGACCAAGCTGCCCCGATGCGTGCAACGTAGATTGCCGTGCGCCCCGGTGCCCGTAAGATGCCATCCGCGACCGAGTCCGTACAGATGCGCCGATCATCGCGTATCCAAGAGGCCGTACAGACTGCCGGCCGGGCTGTCGGTGATCAATCAGGCCGGTCGCGGGACTCCAATATCGATTTCCAAGAACTGCTCCGATAGATGCCCGTCCGGTTTCTTGGCTATCGGTACTCCCCGTTGCAAAAAGAGCGTGTCGATGATGGACCTGTCTCTGCCCGCTGCCGATCCCAACATCGGTGATCTCAAGTGAGTCGACTTTCCAAAGGCGAACGCGTGCTGCAATGTTACATTAATTTTAGCAGTCGCTGTAATATTTAATATTGACAGTTTCCGGCAGAATTGTCAGTAGTGAAGATTTTTTTAAATATTGGAGAACGGATATATTAAATTGATTTCTTGTTAAGTCGGAATAAAGGCAGTCCCGCTTCAGCCCAGATTTCCTCGAGACAAACGAGAGAATCGTTGCCAAATCGGCGGTAAGGGGCTAAATATAAGCATGCTACCTACGTTGCCGTTACCACGCTTCACCATTGATAGTCTTTCGCGGTGTTCTCGTTTCTAGGACATTTAAATAATCGCTCGATGCTCGATTAAAAAGCAGTAATACGAGTGAAAGAAAATGTATATATTAATACAAATATTTCTTATTAAAAATGCGCAAGATATAAAATATAATAATAAAAAAAGTATACTTATACAATAATTGTATATACTATATATCATACAACTATTTTTATATTATATGTAATTACGTGACAACTAATTGAATGGTAATATATTAATTTTGTCAATTGTAAAAGTATGATTTAATCAGAAAGTACGTCGTTCAGGTCAGAAAGCGGTTCCACTGCTAGTCGTTGCGACGAGATCGCCGACAGACCCAAGGATCTCTTGGCGAATGTTGGAAGCGCTTATTGCAGTGGTAGATCATGGACGGACGCTACGCCGTCCTCGGAATCCGAAGTCAGTTCAGCGGAAGATCCCACGGTCAAGGCAGCGAACGTGGTGTGTCATATGCTGGTTCTGAACGCCTGGCGACGTAGACGCGCGGAGATCAGACAGCTCGAGCAACAGGTGGAGCACCTGCATCTGCAGATCGAATTTTTGCGCCGATTGCTGATCGCCGAAAACGACCGGGTCGGCAGACTGAACAGCGAGCTGCATCGCGAAAAATCGCAGCTGGAGGAAGCGACGCACGAACGCGACGTCCTCAAATCGGTACGCCAAGTTGACAAATCTAGAAAAAAGTTCACTTTTGCATAAAATTGTTTGCAAATGCAGTTGCACTCGGCCGGGTGTTCTGTTGCAGGAGAAAGAAAAATTGGAAGCCGATTTGAAGCGCGTTGAGGAGATCTCCCAGGAGCGATCGGTTACGGTGGGAAACTTGAAGAACGAGCTTTCGACCGCTCAGGATCAACTGAAGGCACTCGACGCACAAATGGCAAAAGATCGAGAGAAACTTTTGAAATTACGGGAAGACAAGAAGATTCTCTTGGATAAGGTTCCACTGTTTTTTTTTTTTTTAAATTAGTTGCAATCAGAGAGATGGATTATTTTGGATATTTTTGATATCAAAGAATTCAAGAAATTTAAGGAAAGGAGTTGCAGATCATTCAGCAACATTAAGTAAGCCACGACAAAGCTCGCGATTTTCAGCGCGCACATGAATGGTCATATAGCGTCCACTGCGGTGGTGGTAAAAAATTGATCCATTGTTTGATGACTCATTGTTATGCTCGTCGGAGACGCGAAGCTGCGGCCTCCTTCTCCACCTCTTTCTCTTCCACCTCCTCCTCGGGGGTGAACTTTTCCATACGGCTTGTGCGCGAACTCCCTTCTACGAACTAGTGACTCATTCTCTCTTTCTCACCCTTCCACCCTTTCGTGGAAGTTAAACATCTCCAGCAACATCGACCTGCAACATCTTCCGCTGACCTATTTCTTTTTTGCGGTAGCTGCACAGCTAGATTACATCGATGACTATCATTTCGTAAGCTTGTCGAAGGAACTTTTGTCGATTACTGGTTGTTACCTGTCCGCATGTACTTCACGAAATCGATATAATATGCTGTTATCTCTAGTTTAGTCTAGATTATCGGATGTATTTCATGTTATGCCGTGGCATCCATAATTTGTTTAAAGATCTGAGGATTTACCGCGCGGGGCGACATTAGGTCAATGCACGACAAGAGATATAGCTCGCGGATGAGTCACACCTTTCGCGTTTCGCTGGTGACTCAATATCATGTAATACTCCTGCCGTACCAGGAAGAAGGATCAATACTGCTTGCCCCATTAACTTTTATTCATTTTGGAATCGCGATTCCACAAACAACAAAAAATTGTTATCAACGCGAATACTCGGAATTATTTGATACATTTGTATGTATACGTAATATACATCACTCTTATACATGTACATTTTATATGTAATTCTTTCTTTAAGGAGATAATAACTTGGTTCTAAATTATTATCCAGCCATTTTGCAATGCAGTAATTTACAAGAATACTATACTTACTTCGTAGGTATCGGGCAGCGAGGCACTGGCAGCAGAACGTGGTGCTAGAGCGGAGAAAGCGGAATCTACCGTCGAGGGGTTGCAGCTGCGATTAGCGACACAGGTAGCACTCTTCGAATCCACGCAGGAACAACTGCAGCGCACTTCCCGGTATATCGTGATCTTCTCCAAGTTGGATCTCTATGTTGGATGTAGAGACCTATAGAGCTCATAAATAACGTTTAACAATTAGGGAATTGCAAGCCACCGAGGCGGAAAAGCACAGATTGGAGAAACGTTTGAAAGCCAGTGAGGGTAACGCGAGAGCTTTGAGCTTACGCGCGGTTTTCCTGGAGAATCAGTTGGCTGATCGGGAAGCTAAACTTCGACGCATCGAATCGGAATATAACTCGCAAATGTGAGACATACTTCTGGTAAAATCACTTTGTGTTTTTTTTTTATACTAACTGAATCTCATGATTTCGATTAGGACGGAATTAAGCGAATTAAGGGAGCGACTTCTGCGACAGTCTCAGGAGAGTGGCTGGAGTGGCCGGATGTTGCAGATTGCTGGGAACATTATGCGCGCATCAATTCTACGGACTTTCGCATTTCTGTCTAGCGCAGCGCTGCCATTGCCGCCGTAGATGAATATTCTTTGACAGCTCGTATATTTCCATCACAAGGAGCTTAAGCGCAAGAATTTTCTGAAAGTGTAAGCGGGCTTTAATTGAAGGAAAAGGCCTGAAGGTAAATGGCTTCGGGAGCGAAAGGGAGAACTTACGGTCGAGAGTAGCAGTTCGGAGAAAGAAAGGAGAATGGCGAGGACGGACGTTCGCAGAGGAGCACGGAAATTGACAAGCACTAAGCTGCATTTCGTACGACGTTTAAATATCTTTTTTTTTCGAGTCAATATTTAATTTTCGAGTAGTAAAAATTTTATATATACACCTGACAAAAAGTTAAGCCACCACAAGGATAAATCGAATGATTTTATTGTGTCGTGTGATATTGCAATTTGTAAAGGAAATTTTTCTTTTTTGTAAAATTAGTGGAGGCAAGGAAAAATGTAACAGGATTTTGTTGAATAAATCTGGATTACATGCCTTTTTTAGTCTATATTTTTAGTTTCCTTTGCGTAACATGATAAACTGATAAAAATAAATTACCGTTAGTATTATCTGATAATCTGGCAAGGCGATTAGTTTGTTGTTGCTACTGCGAGGCGTCGTACGTTTACGATCGTCGGCCATTCGTCCGTTTTCTTGCAACGAATTGCTTGCTATGGCGTCTACTACATTTCGTACAGCTCTACTTAATGTAAGTACATGTCATATTGCATCTTAAATAGATACGTATACACATCAGAATGCGATGCTTACAGTAGAATTACGGTATCCCGTTACGATTTAATCGCGACTTTTATTATCGCAAGTCTAGCAACAATAATAAATAACTGATATACATGCCTCGGAATAGAATCGTATTTTGTACAGAATGTATATGTACTAATTAGTTTACATTATCGATCATCCTCGATCCACATGGAAGTACCGTATAATCGCTGTGCTGCCATCACGAGTAAGACGAAATAAAAGACTAGATAAAGCCTTAGTGTTATTCACCGTTCTTAAGTTCTCTTAAGATTATCTACTGCACGCAACATAAAGTCTTTGTATAAATACTGATAAACGGAACGTTCAAATGACCCCCTCGTCAAATGCACAAATTTTCCTTTGACGATACACGACGATACGGTTATTGCGAAATAAAATTATTTACGCAATATTTTGATTATTTCGTTATGCCATACGTTCAGTAACATTAGCTGCATCACCAGTCTCTTTACGCAAGCCCGTTTACGTAAAATCTACTACAAGTTCGACTACGCTAGATCTCGTTACAATAATATTGAGCAATTTTGATGTTGAGGTAACATTGCTCTTGCTGAATAGTCTCCGTTTTATAAAAACGTCGTCGTGGCTCAGTAGAAACTGCATTCTCTATATCGGCGGCAGATTAAATTGTTCCTGATAGTCTCCGGCGTAAACAGAAAATAGGTAATTCCAAAAATTCTAATCGTCTACATATCAAAACGTGCGATGAAGTTACCCTTTCTTCCCGACCCCGTCGAAGGCAGGAAGTTACAGTGAGACTCGAAGTAGGATCTATTTCCGAGAGGACGTGACTTTTACTGTCAAAGGAGAGATGGATACGTAGTTGGTCTAATTTTAAGTTTCACTCCAGCTAGACGAGACTAAAAATTCGGATCCTACGATTCCCTGATTAGATCATGCCAAAACCTTCGGTACCCTCGCTGATCGCCAACAGTAACGCTCGTTCAAAGTGATCGTAGCACTCATAGTCGGGTAAGCAGAGTTGATTGAAGCTGAAAAACGATTATTGATGAGAATAAATTAATTAACGGATAACGCAAAGATTCTTTCAATGATACACCTAGAAGAGGACATACCAGGTATGTGCCGTAGGTAGATTGGCGAACGTTGGTGCAGCTGTGATTTGGAAACGCGGGCTCAGTTGTTGAAATCCACCCGGTGGCAATTGCGAGCAACCGGTGGTGAATTGGAGCAATCGCGCCATCTCCTCCTGCGTGAAATTGCTCACCGCCGTCCAGAACCAGTCGAGCACTCGCAGAAATTCCGGAGAACTTCCGTTGGCTATGTGATGAGCGCGTAAATCCGCTACACTGTACTCGCCGGTTCCACATAGCAATAACTGTGAAAAAAAACAGTCACAAAGTGTCCCTTCCAAAGAGATTGATCTCTTTACAGACATTACCTCCAATTCATTTTCGTCGAATATTCCTAGGAGTGTGTCTGGAATTAGCTCGTTGAGACCGCGCAAGAAATGGTCAACCTCGTTGCGAATGGAACTGGCAAGTCGGTGCTGAGCGAGCGCATCCAGGTAACGAAGCTTCGTGTCATTAGTCACTCGAATCTTGCTGCCACCAGGAATCAATTCCGCTACCTATACGAGACATAAAGCTCTCATAAATACATGCTAGACGACATCAATTGTTGCTCAACGGCTCACAGTGCTGAATATTACTCGTTATTTAAAAATCGGTACCTTCAATAATTGACCATCCGTGTCATATTCCTCTTCGACAAAGTATAGTTCCATTTCTTCAACGTCGTTCTCGAGAATGTACTTCACTTTACTTAAATACAGATCAGGATCGTCTTGCTCGAAGTACTAATATGCGCGAATAAAAAAAGCACAATTGTTATCTATTTTATTATATTTTTATACCGACAAAAAAGAGTTGGATATGTTACCTTGTAATGTACCCTAAGTCCTATGATCTGTGCAAGGAATGATCTAGTGAATCGCGCGCGTACCAACTGACGATAGGAGCCACCGAGTGCCGACTCGTAAAGGCATTTGCCTACGATACGACCGGCAAACTCGTAATGCTTCAATTTAAGATGCGGCGGTCGTTTAGGGTTTGGATGCACCAATGCCTGTTGCGATTCTCCAAATGACGCAAACAAGCCATTTCCCGAATCGAACAGTGCGGCACATATTAATTCGAACCACTCGCGTCGCACGCCACCCCAATCAACACCTGAGAACATTCTTGTAGTTATCTCAAAATTGTACTTTATAGAAATTCTCAAAACATTAAAAATACGTACCTTGTTCGCCTTGGAAGGTAATTTCAAAGTTTCGACACCAATCGCTCACAGAAAATCCTTTAGTGACTTTCATAGACTTTCCACAAGAAAAGCATAATCAATTAAAGTTTTGCATAACTTTTATAAATATCATAAAATTTTTTTAAATTTATACTCACCGATTCTAAAAGCTTATCACGTTGCACCTTCATTTGCAGCTTTTCGTGATAATGCTTTTGATGATGCTTGCGGACTTCATGATAGAAAAAGTCTTGCTTATCGGCGAATGTCTCGCTACCACCAATGTTTTTCAAGAGAAACAAGGTAAAAGTGGCGGCTATTATGTCACGATAGAGAGATATTAATTCAACGGGAGGTTGGCATCCATCGTCTATCGAGAAAGGATAGTAGCCTTCGTGCTCGTCGGTTGAATTTTGAAAATGAAACTACAATGTAATTTAAAAATAATAGGAAATTGTAAGAAGAAATTCACCGTAGAGTTGCAAGTAAAAATTGATGCATGTAATTTTAACAATATTATAAGGTAGAAGATAGACAGGTATACCTTAGTCGAAGGGCACAGTCTAAAGGTTACGAGTCTTTTAGGAATAAATCTTAATAGATATTCCTTAATTGTAAGTTGCTTAGGCGAGATAAAGCAGAAGACCTTCTTCGGTTTAGCAAATCTTTCTCCTTGCATGCCGAGCAATTTCGCCACATAACAGATATCGGGATCCTTGGATGTTACGTTATCATGCACCATTTTCGCGACAGAACCTAATGCGAAGAGAAGCGGAACGCATAAAAGCTTCACTGTATAATAGAAAATTAGTAGGAAAGTATGTTTTATATATAAACAGGATATCTTTACGTACTCTCAAGCACTATGATATCAAAGTCTCCGTTGTGCAACTGCAACCCCGCTAAACTGACGGTCGCATGATAACATCCGCCTTTCGGAAAACTGACTTTCAAACGAATTCTTTGATTAGTGGAATCATAGTCCAGCTGAATACTACAATCTACCATCGGTTCTTTATCCACTATACTACCGATCTGTGAAAAGCAGATTCATCGTTAGATCGTTCAGATTTTTCTTTCCGTAATATTTTCTCGTTTACCTGAGTAATATTGACATTATAGCCTTCTGTAGGCTCATCACCGGGTCCAAATATGCACAGATTGTCATATTCGTCACGTGGTTCTATTGTCATCGAGTGCGCTATTCCAGCTGTACAAACGACCGTAGAACTTTGTCGTACAAAGATCGTCTTGTTCGGATCTGGAGGACCTATGGTAAATGTTACACTTTAAGATCGTCAGCTGTTCTCACGGTCGAATGATCAAATATCGCTTGCGCGTTTATAACGCACGGCAAGTATCAGATGTACCTACCAGGGAGAAAATTCTTAAGAAACGGGCTGCCATGAACATGACACGATCCGATAAGTACGGCTATTCGATATTGTCCCGCATGGCGGACAGTAAACTTTACTACCGCAGTATTTGCAGCTAAAGGGTCGGTGCCTCCCAGTTCTATTAGTGTGGCTATTCTGCGCGTATCCTCCGTCACTTCCACGATCAAATTGTCCTTGTCACATATCGGGTACGGATGACCATTGCGCTGATAAAACTGCAAATAGATGTCCTTGTATTTAACTGTTATATTATGGCGCTTAAATAATGACGAGAGCTAAGATATTTTCTAGTCGCTTCATTATTATATTATATGTTTCAGATTATCACTTTCAGGTACGAATCATTGAATTCGATCACCCGTTATCTGAAATATCTCAGGATTGCATCTTGCGGAAATAGTAACTTTATTCTTCCATACATGCCTCGCTTCAACGGGTTGCTACTTTTAAATATAGATATCCGCGATGCGATTCTGGCTGCAAGCTCTTTACTCACTTTGACCGTAAAAGTCATCGTCTCGCCGACCAGCTGAGGCTCTTCCCACTCGAAATGAACGCGGCAGTTACTCGGCAATAAATATTTCCCTGTGACATATTGCAGAAGAGAATGTTTCGCTTCAGGCGCCAGAGCCGGCTGCGTCATAGCAGCTAGGGTAACCAGCCCTGCCACCGTTACGGAAACTACCAGCATACCGCCTAGCAAATGTAAGATATTATTTATTAGCTTTGCGCGTTTAAACATCGCGAAATATCTCAGTCTAGTAAGCTCTTCGTTATGCAGAAACATGCTGTCTAACGGCAACGAAATGTTCAAACCAATCTCGACAAACGTATGGAAACACGGACGCGCAGAAGTTTCGGAGAACTAAAATCATGATTATTTTATTTCCACCAAAACGCTGTTCTCCTTCATGAAATTGCTGCTATCGTGGCAAATCCACGAGGTATACGATAGCACACGCTCTTTCCAGGGGGTCAGGATTTCACGGAAATAGAAGAGAAAGCTCGACAGAACGACGTAAATCATCGTACCCCATGTCCAAGCGTCTTGATGTTGGCTGTTCTTCACAACGGCGCTCCACAGATCCGCTTTGAGGGTTTCTAAATTTTCCTTTGAAGTAGGTAACGTCTGCCTGGCCTGGAGCCACCGCGGCAGATCCTTGCCAAAGGTTGCTCGTGCCGCAACATTGTCGTCAAACCAATATACGTCCGCCAAAGACGTTACTTCCATTTGCAGCAGCCTGACAAAGTACACTCCCGTTTAGATGCAATGTATATATGACAAAGTAAATTTTCATAAAATTTCAAATTCTCATTTCAACGAAGAGATGACTAACATATAAATAAAAAAGATTTTGCGGAACAAGCTACCGTGGATGTTGCTAATATAATGTAATTCTAACAATGCCATTGAAAATAATCATAGAAAGATCGATAAAGAGTTTAAATAATATATATTGGCGATCAAAATTATCTTGTTATTAAACTGTCTACATTCTGACTATTTTCTCTTACTTTTGATAATAATTGTGTAGGCCGTGATCCATCAACCATTGACGTAGCACCAGTTTCTGCTGCAGTAGACGCGCAGCACGCTGGAGACGTTCCTCATCCTGTTCCGGTAGTTCGGGCAGCGTGTCGACCTCGCCGCAACTCGCGAGGGTCGAGATGCCTATTGGAAACGAAAATAATTCACATTTATTTAGTGATAAAGAGAATGGATGAACGTCTAATTAGCTTGAGACGAAAAAAACTTCGAGATCGACTTCTCGCGGTGTCCTGTAAAAATATAGATAACGATACCATTAATTAATGATTTGTTTTCTAATCAGTGGAACACGGGAATGACATCCGAGTTATTTGTGCAACGATTGTTTCACCGATAGCACCGGTATCATCGCCGGAAAACGGGAAGCGTCAACTGCGATAATTCGGTACACGAAGAGGAACTACTGCTCGCTTGTTCGCATCCGTTCTCGGTGAATAGTCAGTCGTAAAACCGCTCATAGTCAAAATGGGTCGCACACGTTTCGAAATGTGTCGCGTCCCGCTTCTCATTTTCGCTTGCATTTCCGTGTTCATAGACGCCGCAATTGCAGTCTGCACCAGTAGCAACTACGAGGATGGTGAGGCCATATCCCTGTGATATTTAAAGAGAATACCGCACTCATGTCCGTTTCAAAGAGCCTTTTATTCTGTAATTTAGCTACGCGATTTATTTAAATTTACATTAAATGCTCTCTCTCTCTCACACACACACAGAAAAGAAAAGTAACAATTATATTAGCAAATTAAATCATCTCATCAGGTTTTCTCATCAAATCAGCTTTTCTTTATTTGTGTAAAAAATTTTTATATGATGTCATTGCTACTTTATGTGATTTTATATTTGCAGGCGAACGTTTGAAATGCTTCAACATCACTTTAAATAACGCCGTAATTTACGGTGGGCCGACTGTAAGCGAGTTCATGATCTTTCATTCGCGAATAGAAAATGTTCCTGATCGGTCGTTCCTGAGATACAGTAAAAGTTTGATCTCTCTAAATATGCACGACTGTGGCATCAAAGAAGTTTCCGATTATGCCTTCGACGGTCTGAAGTATTTGAAGAAGCTCAGCCTGGCGTACAACAACATCACGTCAGTGAAAGATCGGTGGTTCGCCAATCTGATATCTCTGCAGCAATTGGACCTATCGCACAATCTCATCACGTCGATCGAACCTACGGTCTTTGAGAATCTGCGAGGCCTCAAAGGACTCGAAGTCAGGGATAACCGTTTGACGTGCTTGGAACCATCCCAGCTCGTACCGATGGCGGGCATCGAAAAGCTTTACTTTTCCAGAAATCCCCTCACTTTTCGGTGTCGTGGAACGGTGAGAGCATTGCGTCTTTATCGAACAAATGTTGTTACGATGCTCCCGTTGAGCTTTGTAACTTGACTTAGAATTTACATCCAGAATATCTCGATTACGTATAATATAACGGAAGTAAAACAAGTGAAGGACGTTAATATTTTAATCACGTATCACTGCTCATCTTATCCGACCGGACGTCGACATTCTCTGACACTCTAGTCATCAAATGATAAATTTGTTATAAAGTAAACAGAATTAATTCATATGGAGATGATATTGAATTACAATTTCTCGTTTTCTAGTTGACATTGTGGTTGCAAGACTTGGGCATAAATTATCACCCTGGACAACGTGGAAAGGAAGACTGGCTGGATAGTATATTGTGGATGTGCGCCGCGGACGACGGCAAAGTAGCCGATTCCGAAGTGCTCATGAAGGAATGCGTTATCCTGAACCTATTCAATCAACTTCGCACCGGTCTGACCACGGCCGAGTCTTTTCCTCTGACGGTCCCGCAGGAGTGCGTATACGCGAGAAACGAGCTCACGAAATGCGTCGCTACGGATCGCAGACACAGCAGAGAAGTTACTACCAATGGACACGTCGTGAGAAAACTGTTACGGTTGTTGAAGGAAACCAAATCAACCGTATAACACGACAGATTCTAAATCTGAAGACAATTGATAGCTCGAGACTGTTCGCGAGAAATTAAGCATAAATAATGATGTCTCGACCATACATATGTATCTATTTATTAGACTATTGTCCAGTTACTCAACAACATTATCTCAACATTATAACAATCTTTTTATCTAAATAGAGTTTAACAGTTAGAAAATGAATTTCATCTGCACGCTATCTGCGCAGATACGGCGCTTTATAGTATGTATTGAAACGAATTATGCAGCGTTGCATCAAGTGATTTATGCCGGCCCTTGAGGTCCGCATCAGACATTCACCCTCGCAGGGTAGTTACTCACCGGAGGATGCGCTCCCGCTGGGCCGCAGCGACATGCCGATGGATGATATCTCGCCAGAGAGGAAATCTTTATTCTCGCGTTGTCCATCTCGGCAGCCCGGATTTTTGTACGGCATGATTTCTGTTTCTGGTTCTCTCTTTGACCCTCTTTCTTTCTGTCGAGGCTCTTCCCTGCGTCGCTCTTACCACCGGCCACGGTGCATCGTTTCGCTCACCGTCATCGCGTCGATTCTGACTTCCGCATCTCTTCGAAAGGTTTCGTCATTTCATGATATTCATCTCGAGATGCATTTCGTACATTTATGATGTATAATGATAAGATCGTGTCGCGCGGTGCGGGATCGCCGGATGGCCGCGACTAAACTTCTCCGTTGAAGAAACGTGATATTGCTCGTTACTTTACGGAATTGCAGTATAACGCCGAGTAGTTGGACCAACTCTCGGAGACGCTGAGGAATGAGTGCAATTAAGGTGTGTGTTTGTGTGACACCGAGCAATTACGAAATCGCGTTATTAATCTCGCCGGTCGTTTTTCTCGAGAGCCGCTGAAGCTATTATTCATCGACGATTAACTCTCGGATGGACGTACGACGATTGCTTGATCAGGCTGCAATAAAGCTTGCTTTTATTTTCGTTTTACGTATACTCTTTGTACATGCTTCGAACATAATGTAAAATTAACGGAACTGTTATATAATTATGCAAGAAACATGTGATAAATCAATATTCATCAGTTTTCTGATAAAACAATCAAATTAATACATTATTTTCTCGATACGCGAGATAACAAATTATAAATTTGATAAAAGTCTAAGAGCGATTACTCGTCACTTTACAGGACAAATGTTATTAATGTGAATTTCATAAGTGCCGCCTTTGTACGGCACAAAGTACTGAAATAACAACGCAAGTGCAGAGTGTATATTTTTGCAAAACAAAAAAAAAGAGAGATCGGACGCTTAATCTATATCGGAGAAGACAAAGGGCGTTTATGCTCTCGCTGAGAATTAATTCAACGATGGGAAACATTAATCACCCTTTCGCGCCAAACAATGGCTGCCTCCGCTATGCTTGCGAATGAAAGAATAGACGGGCTAAAGCGTAATTAATTTCAATTATCCATGGCAATTCGCGAGCACGAATGCAAGTGGAAGCAGATACAACTACGTAGGCGACTGCGACCGAAGCAAAGCCAATGCAGTCAGATGAATGAACATTAATTAGCAATTTATAAATTGACAGAATCAAGAACAATTGATTTTACATATAGGAAAAGCATGGGAAAATGAAATGTGTCGAGCTATGAGCAGAAACATTTGAACATTTGCAGATTTACGGACTTTAATAATTGTCACGGAAATTAGATTCATATCGAACGCGATAAAAGCTACGCACTATAGTTGAACAATAATTGCGTGGACGAAGTAAAGAGCGTAAGTTTAGTAATCTGCGTAAAGTACGTGTATAATTCATCCTCGGTTTTTAATTAAGGGCTTATCGTAATACCGTGGAGTAGCGTGGATTTATGAAATGAGAACAATCGGCGGAACAGCGGCAAGAGCGATGTTCGAACTTTGCGAAAATTTAAATCCTTAAAGTTTTACCATTTTCATTTAGAAGCCGACTGTATGCTGCGCAAAAGTTTCAACATGAAGCATTCGTGCTCTATTTTTACGGGCTTTACCTCAACCTCAGATGTACAATGCGATTGCAACTAAAAATTCTACTAAATTAGCGCACGTAAATAACTTAACTTTCAATAAGGTTTTTAATAAATTCGAGAGAAATGGCATGCGGGAAATGGTTGAACAATCAATTCTGCGATGTGCAATTGTATTAATATATTTAATAGTTTAACATAAAATACATTATTTTCCACGAGTTAATATCACACAAATGTATTTAATAAATTGCAAAATATAAAATCACAAAATCTTAGACGATTATTTTTGATGTTGACGATTATTAGTTTCATTTTCATGAATCAAAAAGAGACAAACTTGTTTAGCTAATGAATGTATGGCTATCAAGCGTTAAAAAAATCATATCAATGAAATGAGGAGACGATTCAATCACGAGATACATTACTATAAATTAAGCATTTTTGAAAGGAGGTCAAGAGTCCACTCCAGGTCAAAGCGGAGTTGTCGTACTCATATTTTACCTACACGTTTTATTTTTCGTGTAAAATTTATTACTTAACGTTGCCTGCAGAAAGGATATTTCGCAAAAAGTTTGAAAGCGCAGTATCAACGTGCACGCAGATGTGATATACTTTCTACGACTTGCTACAGCACAATCGATTTCTTCAGGACTGAATAGCATTTTATAATGTTCAACACCGCTGCATTTAATCCATATTTTATTGTATTGACGTGGACAAGATGATAGATATCTTATGATAATGTACGCGCCGTATATCCCATATGAAAAATGGAAATGCGGTCTTATTGATTTCCGATATGCATACAATACGATACGTAGTATTCGGCACGTGCTTAATCGCGTAATATAGCAGATTGTTTCGATAGCCGTAGCATTAAATAGGCGCTGGACATTTAATTACTCCACGAGAGGATTGCTGAGATTAATCAAGCGCAATTAAGGGACAATTGTACAATGTATGTCAAAACCTCGCACAACTAGAGCTCCTAAGAAATATAAATAATATATCGTGACGTATCTAGCGCAAGGAGATTGTCAAGATCGAAAAACATATAGAGCACGAGTTGCAGAAAGTTTAATGGCAATGTAGAGCTCAATCTGCCACTCAATATCTACTGGCAATAAACTTCTTACTTAGTAGAATACTTCAAGGTTCAACGTGTAACGAGATTGTAGTGACTACGTCAAATGGCGTATGAAACATTTAACAACCATTACGTTCATGGAAATTGAGGATTGTAAAAGGAGTCGAGTTGATGGCCATCAAGTATTTCCTCCACGTAATAAAATTTCGAATTATCCTGATGCAAGTGATTGAAACAACTTCTTTTTTCATAAAGTTCAACAAGCTGTAAAAAAAGCAGACTGTTTAATGGATTTGGCCATAAAATCTGAGATTTTTCTTTTATGGGTGGATTCAATGTGCCACTTTATACGAGCACTGTAACACCGTAGGAATAAAGATCAGTAATCTGCTTAATCAAATATAATAATTTTGAACCCGCGGTCCGTGATAATCCGCGGATTTGTTTTGTTGGAAGGCTTCAATCTAAACGTGTATAATAAATGCTCAGGAAATAATTGACAAATGAGACGAGGAGAGAGTATATAAGAATTTTATGATTTTGAGCTTGCGGAAACGGGTGGAAGAGGAAATAATAATTGGAGCAACGTTCGAGAAACGTTACGCGCCAGATGAAAGACATTGAGAGAGTTTCAACGTTTTAGATCGCACACAGGGAAGTGAAAGGAATCGTGAAATCGCGCGGATGCAATTGCTTTTCATTCGCAAATCGCAATCTCGTGTTTCACAACAATTCTGCTCGCATATCGAGGATACCTAGCGCATTTTCGCAGAGAAGAGCACATTTTGTTCTTTGATGGCGTGTACCATCGCATCGCTAGTGAAAATAACTTCCGGGCTAGGACAAAGGGAGGAGGTCACGCCGCAACCCGGCGGGGACTCTTGACCTTTTCGAACGGATATCCTTCCGACGGTACTCTGTGCTAACGATCCTTCCGACACTCGTGGAGCGAAGGGCGAGGAAAACCGGGAGGCGTATGTATGTCACATATTGCTCATGGTTATGCATGAACGGCTCGTGCTGCGCGAAGATAGGGCAGATCGATCGCGCGTTTTCCGCGCTTGTTTTGTCCATCACGCGCGATTGCAGCCGCTGATTATGAAATTTCATTCTCTCGCGAAATTTACGTCGCGCGACTTCGTTAAAAACGTGTCGTACGGCGCGTTCCTTAATCGAGTATCTACTTGACCGTGATTTCTCCCTTGAATTTTACATTTTATCTCTCTCTCTTTTTCTCATTATGCTAACGAGCTACTTTTTAATCATTCGCCGACATTCTTACATTAATTAATCCGACTTAATTGACATATAATATATGCAGGATACTATTCGCAAAGGTAGAGAGATTTCAACGAAATAATAAATGTTTCGATCAACCTCTGAATTATAAAATAAAGTCCACATCTATCTGCGGGTAGGTATATTTCCCGTGGTACATGTTTTCCCATTTATTTCACTGGCATCTCTATGAACAGGAAAAATTGATGTCCGTCACATTTTATTTATTTCGCGCGGCATCGCTTCGTGCAAGTCCCATCGGTATTTGACAGCGCTTATAAACATAGCTTCTCCGATAACGAGAGAAAACGCGCTCATGTTTTCCAGGCTGACGTTATTGCAGCTTTTCGCGGACTCGCGAGCTCGCAAATTGCATCCGTATATAGATTCATTGTATTCCATTGTAGGAACGTGAAAGATCTGTCGGCCCACGATACGTTATCCGGATATATCCAGGAAGAATAGGCACATGACACGGTTTTCAGTTATCGCGGGATAGATTTCACACTGTCTCTTGTCTCATTATGACGGCATTTAATAACAATAATGCAAGCTTGTCGAATCAGCGAGAATAATGTAACAACGTATTCGCAGCTCCGACTAATTGGAAACTCCATTGTAGGCGCCCACGATATTTCGAGTTATGCAATTATGCGGAGTACAATGCAGAGTTTCGTTACACGACCGCATCCAATTAGTCGCGTTTTATTCCCTGGCGTGTAATCGAGCTCGCGTATTCGTAGTCGGACATTGGTCTACCGAGCGAGGAACAAACCCTTTTTAGTCTCTGACGAGTTATGTGCTCGCGGAGGATGGAATCACTCCTCGGGAATAAATAACGTTCATGTTGCAGAGTGTTTCTCTAGTAGAGGAACGATGAGTAACGCACGAAAGCTCCAAAAGTTTTACGATAATTAAATTGCTCGGGAGATTAATGTATGTAGTTAATGCAACGGTTTTCCGTTGCTCGTGCGGAGTATTCGGTAAATTTCGGAAAGGCAAAACTGACTAAATCCGATGGAAACGAAAGAAAAACACGTCGATCGGTATATTCCGTTGAAACGCGTTGGAACTGGTTTTCCGTTTCGCTGCGCTCGGAAAATCCGTCACTATTCGTATTTATTTCGAGTAGAAAGCCGGATGGGAACGGATAAACGCGCATCCGCAAACCACTGCATAAGCTATATCATTTCTATGCGTTGTCGTACCCGTTTTGCGTAATCTGTACTACCGAGCATCTACTGGTTTGTTTGCATTAATCCACTTTTGAATTCACAAGTGGTATGCAGAATGAAGAGCATCGCGTCGTTTACAGATTAAATGGATATCTTCTCGTGTGCAATCGATGATCGTTCACGTGCTTTTTTTTCCTTTTCAGCGCGGAGAACAATTTTAGGATACGATCATTCGGCTGTCGCGTGTCCTAAATGCTCGCCTATGGGATATTATCGCATCCAACCGTTGAAAGTTTCCAACTGTTTCAATCGTTGCGCGATTTCTCGTGCCGATAGCACCACGCAGGTAACTGTCGTGCCGAGGCAATTAGCTGGTGCATCTGGAGGATGGCTCGCGGGAGGAAGGATATGCTGTTAAATCACGGACCCTCAGATCGGATTTAATTTGCAATTCCCAGTACTGTGTAATCAAGCTCGGTGAAATGGCTTCCAGCCGCTTAAGCCGTCCCACACACTTGCGTTTCCGCGCCATTTCGTCGATGTGTTCCAGGAGTACTCGACTTGTAGCCACCGCTAGTTTCTACGTGCGGTTCGTGATCGTGCTCATGGAAATAATCTTCGATTCGTGTTTACGAGATTCTCGCGTGGTGGATTATTCGCATGTCGAGCATGAAAGGTGCTTCGATGCCTTCTATAGTATAAGAGAAAGCGCCAGATTATCAGTTCAAATTCAGAAACGAAAGATATCTATTCTCGATACGGGATGAAATGGTCAGTTCATCATCATATAACAGTCAAATAAAAATAACTCGATATTTTTTCTTCGCTCTCACGTCTACCTGAGATACGGCGCGGATAATGTCTTGCTCTGATGCTTTTGCGCCGTAACCTTTCTGGCGATTAAGATTGCGGACCGATAGTGTCAGAAATTCTTAACGTAGCCTAAAGAAAAAGCTTTCTGGCGTGCTAAGTTTGAAGGTGAAGGTCGGTCAGAATCAATCGATACTTTTCCCTTCATCTACACATATACAATACGCGCGTGCAATATCGTGCTTTGAAAAATCGATTGTCGCGTGCAGTAACAAAATGTATCTTGTATCCCCTGATTTGAATTCGCGTCAGTTCCGATTAGCCGGCTAATCCTAATATTATCCCACATGAACAATCAGGAGTAATCGCCTGAAACATTCCCATAAGCCAGATCATTTTTATACGAACCGTAATTGACGGAAACAAGGCAATCTCTTAGCCACGAACTTCAACTTGAAATAGTCTTCGTGTCGAGCACATCAGGCGGAGCAGGAGATCACTGGTAGAAGATAAGAACGTGAGGCGAGGCATGAGAACGGATTATACGTTTTTCGCCGCAATGCCGAGTTTCCTAAAATCGATCTTGTCCGCTCGCGAAGCGTTAATCTACATCGTAAGCTTCTCGCTTGCGAAAGCTTCGTTTCGGCTCGTTACCCTCGTATAATGCAAGCGCATACATTACAATGAGGGTACCTCCGCATAAATTACGCCAGCGACAATGAGAAAGGTGACGGGGAATGTAATTCCGCCGGACCGCACTTGTAACGAATACGGTACCAAACCCACTTTTAATGCTAATTTACGATCGACCTCGAAACAAAACAAAGCAACAATTTACATTGTATTTGATCGCATTGCGAGTTTATGCACATAACAGCGACTGCAACTAGACTGCAGTTATTAGATGTAATGAAGGATAAATCACGCACCCTCAGAAAGGATTTCTGATAACAAGACGAAAAATATTCTTGACTAATTTAATCGTATTACAAGTATAAAAAATATGAAAATAAAACAATTTTTAATTTAAATCAGTAATTTCTATTCTTCTCTCTCGAATTAAATAAGATTGTCTTACTGTCTTGAGACAAGAGTAACATATACAAATTTATGCTTATATATTCTTGTATGTAGAATAATTTGATATTAGCGCCACTTTATAGTAGGCTTTGTCCATGTCGACGCATCATTTTCTCACAGTCGCTCGTCGACTCGGCGCCGTCCTTTATTCGGATAAAACGGCCAATATTTATGTGTTGCAATCGAAAATTGGGAAAGTGTTTCTGTTATTTACAATGAATAAGTGCAATACTCTACAAGAAATATTAAAAGATATGGAAATGTAAGTAAGTATATACAATATACTTACTTGAGAAATAAGATTCGAGATAAGACATTTCCATATCTTTTAATATTTCTTGTAGAGTATTGCACTTATTCATTGTAAATAACAGAAACACTTTCCCGATTTTCGATTGCAACACATAAATATTGGCTGTTTTGTGCAGATTCTACAAATTCTCTTACAAGAATAGAATAAGATGTCTTTTAGATCTCACAATATTCTTAAATCAAGAATATTTTGAACTTGCTACAAATTTGTATCTAAATCCTTCTGAGAAAATTAATGAGATAGCACCAATATTATTTTAATCTAGATTTTCGAATTTTCTATTCAAGATTAAAATATGCTTCTTTTCAATAATAAATATGATTGTCGCTATAGCGATCTTATTTTATGATAGATTAAAGAGTAATAGCATTAAGTCCAGAAATCTTTTCTGTGGGTGCGTGAATGGTAAACCATCTGCAATTCCGATTAAAGAAAATGAATCTCGGAGTTGACGACAAAGGTGACATCAAGTCCTTCGGGAGACAGGATCTCTTCTCTCCTGCCCTAACAAAGTTTCAAACCCGGTCGTGCACAGATCCGCCACCGTATCGAATCCAGTACGGAAATTCAAATTCGCGGCAACTTTGGCGTTCCTCCCGAGACCGCCGATTGCATTAGCCCGCATCGAGGGAACTTTCGTGACTCAAGTATCCACGTTCCATGTTCCTTCGGAAATAAAAACGCATTAGATCCTTGTAATGAGATTTTGCGAGCGCGCTTTTCCGAGCGAAAGATGCTGAGTTTGCGTTCGAGGATGGGCTTAAGTCGCGGCGCGAATTAAGGGCGTGTTCTCTTAAGTGCGTCGTAAAGTGTCCTGTCGTAGGGAAAAATTTCAGAGAGCATTCGAAAAATAAATGTCGCCTTTGTATCCCGAGAGGTAAAGAATATCCGATCTACTCAAGTGTTTTCTTATCTTTTTGGAAAAGTAGAAAGAGATATTCTCCTAGGTCAAGCTCCGATGAATGTCCGATTAATGTACATTGTGAAGTGCGATGTTATGAGTGCGAAAGTGCGCGAAGTCCGCAGAAAGGTGCGCGCCCGCTACCTGATGCAGCGGACGCGGTGGTAAACTTACGATTCAAATCGACGGCGGCTTGCATCGCTCCCGCGGAGAATTCTACAGCAAGTACTACAAAGTATCTTTCGGCGGGAAAAAGCAGAGGACAATTCGTTTCCGAACAGAGAAAGAAAACAGGACGATGGAATGAAAGGAATGATATTACCTCGAGAAGATTCACGCCTGCGAGATTGCAATCGGCATTCGTCTTTCGTTCGCCAGCTTACGGCTCGAGAATACCTCCCTCGAGGCAGGGAAGAGATCTGTGAGGAAACGACGAGATCTACGGGATTTAGGTCGGGGCAAGGTGCGAGGCTCTGAAAACGGAAAGGCGAAAGGAGTGGGGACAAGGATGCTCCCGTTGCACCTTCCGAAAACGCGGGTCGCTCCTATGATCGGCTGGGTCCTACTAGCGGTGACGGTGCGCTAAGGATCGGGCTGACCACCAGTGTGTCAAAGGCTCCCCGTACAGTCAGCTGATCGGGACTCATTGGCAGCCTCGTCGTTGATAAGGACGCCGTCTCTATCGTGGATAACGCGGGCGCGCTCGTCGACCGCGAGCATAATGTCCCGCGTGCGTGAGCGCAGAGGGTGAGACGGGGTGAGTCGCGTGGTGGCAGGAGAGGGAAATGCGAAAGAAACGCGCCAGAAACAAGACTCGATGTCTCTCGAATGACTCGACGCGAGTTTGCGAGCTGACACCGCGGCTCTCTACACGACGCGCTCGCGCGGACGCACGCCAGGCCACTGCATGCGATACGATTACGCGGCCGGAGCCAACCCTCCAACGTTAACCCCACCACGGGCAAGCGAGAGGGCCATGCCGCCCTCCGCTCGCTGCCCTCCGACGGAGGACCACGCCGTCGACCTACTCTTGTCGCCTTTCGAGCACGGCCACGCTTCTGTCTCTTCAAGACGTCGTCACATACATCGTGTCACATCGCACCCCCGCATATACCACGCTGTTTCCGTTTACAACGCGCGCTTTGAGTGCGACGTGTGTTGATATCTGGATGATCAATATTTGATTAGAAAAAAATACAATTTTATCGGAAAAGTTTGGGGACTGAAGAGAGGAAATTCGTGCGGAACGTGTACAGATATAGTTTGCGATTCGCCGTGATAAATAACGAATTCCGCTAAACTGGCGATATAAAGGGATGCGAGTCACGTCAAACGTGCCTCGAAAACTGTGGTTGAACGAGAGTATAGTGATGCTAGAGCGCCGTCAGGCACGTGACTGGATTGGAATCGACATTCGCGAAAATCGAACAGTCGTCGGGCAGTATTGCCAAGCGAAACGTCATGTCAGTTCCATTCTCATCTCGCAGAATATTTCAGTAACATTCTACGGCGGAAGAGCCGTAGAATCTATTTTCTGAGTGGCCTTTCAGCGATGGAGTCAATTCGACGGAGATGCAGATGTGCATGCCTTTTTCTTCAACTTTCCCTTTTCGTCGACAATTTTTGACGAGAACAAGATGGAATTCTGGAAATGCAAATTACTCTCGATTGCATTTCATGATACTAAGACTCGTTTCGTTTACCGTCTCACGGCGAAGTTCTACACTTTGCCGTATCGGGAAGACAAAAGCGGAACGAGACTTCAGCTTCGACAACTCGACGTTAATTACTTGAAAGCTGCATCATTATGTTATTAACTCTGTTTAATGTTCGATTTTCGAGGGATGACGTCGGTTTCTTTTGTATCGCGCGATAGGGTGCTTCACGAGAGAGAACTTTAATGCCAGGTACAGAGATGCATTCCTCTTCTTGCGGAAAACAAAAAGATTTCATACTAAGTAGGACGACAGGAGCTCGCTAAATCTCGACTGCCAAGTCGTAACTGTATAAAATGGGGAAAGATAAATCGGAATTTAAGATAATATGAGAGACGCGCGGTACACATACTTGTATAAAAAAATTCTAAACTTCTTGGAAGAAAGAATGTATGGAGATAAATACAAAGAATCTCGAATAAAATCCAGAAATAGGAAAGCTTCTCATGGTGGAAATCTTGCTTCTGGTAAAATTCATGCATTTAAATCAAATTTATGATAATATCTGAAAAGAAGAAACATTCAATCATTATAACTGATAACGAAAATGTTTCGTAATAAATATCTTGACTTTGATATTTTCTGAACTTTCCGAGATCTTTCTTCGTGATTCAAACCTTTCCACGATCTTCAATATCGATCTTTAATATCGAAACTTGGAAGTAAGTCGATTGTAGAATACTTACGCCTCGGCGAGTTCAAGTGACATATTTCTACTGACATTTGCGTTCGGAAAACAGCGGAGATCGTAATTTGTCGACGTCGTTAAAAATGTTTGATTCGCACTTTCGCGTGGAGGCATCAGGCCGTCCTGAGGAACATCATTCGAGCACGCTGCGATATTGGTTTCGGACCAGTTCGCTGCCGGAAATTGGATGTCTATTTTTTCCGATAACTGCAGCATCTCTCATCAAGGAGCGACGAAACTACCTAATCAACGTAAAAGAATCGAAGACCTCATCGTTGAATTTCTCGAATATATTGCAACGGTAATTTTCAACTATTGATGATGTTTACCGATACTACCGGGTACTACATAAAGGAATAACTCAATGTCCTCAATCACGAACCGTATATCACAACGTGTACTACATACAAGTATTCGATTACCTGGATGTGTAGCAAAATTCGATACAAGCTAGTACGGATTCGAGAGCTAATTACTTTGGCTTAATCTAATTTAATACCGAAAGAAAGAAAGACCAATTTCTCCAATTTTTTAATTCAATTTCTCTTCTTGATAAATATCTCTGTCTACTTTCTTTCCAGTAACATTACTGTTAATTAAAAAATTAGTGATGAACTGACATCTTTGACTTTTCTTATGTTCGACGTTGAACCTTGACGCAATTTTTCCTAAGTCCTTTGGATCAGTATTTCTTGTTCCTAGCTGCGACGGCAAACAGAGCTATCAGCTTCAACAAGCTCGAGTAAGGAGTCTGCAAACACACTTCTCTGCAGTCGACGACGAATCGATTGTTGAAAGTGGTCGAAATGAATGGCTGTGCACGTCCGACAACATCCACTCCCATGTGGATCGATGGGTCCGAATGTCGCGTGTGTATTCATTATTCATTTTCAAGGCTACCTCGTCATTTCGCACTTATTCTGGCCAGAACGTAGGCACTTTCGGTGCTCTAGATTTCTTTTACCGCAAAATGCTGACGGCGATTGCGGTCAGGAAAATGCCAGGAAAAAAAGACCGCTACTAAAAGTGCATTTCGCTTTAAGCGCTAATTCAAACACGATACAGCACTTGCTTTAGTAATAATACTTAAAGAGTCTGTTGGACTGTGAGAAAACTGTTACAAAATATATATAATTATACCCAATTACATTTTTTTTACCTTTATCAATAATTACAATTATTCTCTCTCTTTCTTTCTCTCTCTTTTTCGATGCATCTGTTTTAAAACAATTTTAATTTCAAGACGGATAATCATAGTTAATGCTTACTTACAAGGTATATTTCGCGTATAGTTTCATGTATTTTTAGTGTATATCAAAAGCTGTAAGTGGAGCGTATTTCTTTGTTTGCAGTAACAGTTTCGGACGATTAATTTGACGCTACATCCATTATCGGCAATCGAGGGAACCGTGCCATTAGGTGAACGCCGTTTATCGGTCACGGATGATACGCTAGCAGTATAGTGTGTGGCACAGTGGTATAATAGTTTTCCGATAGTAATAATAAATCATCTACGAGCTGTATTCGTGTCAATATCTCACGATACTGTTTCTTTCCCAAGCTGCACTAAAAAGACCTCGCATTTTTTTTGTGCACCGAGTGGATTTATTTCCGTTCAAGTTTTTACCTTGTCTCGTGATTATTATGAGATCAATTCGCTCGATTGCGCGGCAACTGCGTCGGCGTTTTCTCGAAGGACTTACAACGGCGGCGGCGGCATTGACGACGACGACAATGATGATCGGCGATCAAGGACGACTTCCGCGTTGTTTGCTCGGTAATAATTTTACAACAAATGTACGGCAAAAAAGTGCACGCGCTGGCTTGGCGCCCAGCGCGAATGGCATTAAAAATCGCGGATGAGCGACTCGACTAAACCGCCGATAACGAGGTGTGTAGCTTATGAGTCGCGAGAGCGAGCGCAAGCGCCGATATTCTTGGCAGCCAGCACGATAAAGGATCGGGCAATGCTGTTGATTTATCGCTTTATCAGCGTGCTCCTTCCTGGCTCGAGATAGAGCGCGGAAAAACGAGCGCCTCAACGATGATCCGTATATCGTCCGTGATGCGTGGCGATTAATCTCGGAGAGCCGGCGAGATGCGGCCAGCTCTCCGCGAGATTAATGGAGCACGGATGCGCTTCCTCCTCGTAACAGCCATTCGCGAACTTTGACAATAATCGGACATCGGATCTTTCTGCCACGAGGAATTCACCGAAGCAAGGTCGCCACGAACTTTTACGGTATCGAACGGAAATGCGCGGAAAATATCGCTACAGCGATAACGAATTTTGTACGTTTTATCCGCGAGCGAACACGAGGTTGGTACTATTTTCCGAGTGACCTTAGGAGTTATGAATTCCGGTAATTAAATCCTTCATGATGGTATCGATTTGTCACGATTGTTGATATGCTGGTATTACCGAGGCACATTCTCACGTAACATTTACATTAGACTCGACAGAAATTTTATTAATACTTCTCAACCTACAACCTACAACTCAAACTACAAAGTCTACCAAGTTTTACATTGAGTGATTAAAAATTTGGACAAATACCTAGATTTAATATACGTAGATTTAGATTTAAGAAAAACTTATCTCAAGATTTTTCTCGGATGGTATGTTACGATGGCCGAATCTTCTTTGAGAAGCAGCTGTGGCTCATCATGAAGACAGATCACATTTACGGGTAATCGATAGCGTTCGGAATATTGTCCGCGAAGGAACCGTGACTCTGTGCCAAACGATAAATCTTTGCGTCAAAATTTCCGATAATAGCGCCATCGTCCTGATCATGATAATAAATGTCCGTTACCGTGCTGTACGCTCGTCAGAATAGTTAATGCAATTTACAATGCTGCTTGTGATAGAACGAGAACAGAATTTCCAGTTTTTTTTTACTTATCTCGTAACTAATAAAGAAAAGCAAAAATTATTGCGGCTACTAAATTCGTATCTAAAATTCCATGATGTTTGCACGAGATATCTTTCCAAGTTTCATAGTTTCCGAGATATTAATTGTTCTATTTAAGGATCGCAATTTCTCAAAGGAATCTTTTTAAAGAGGGGTACGATGCGCCTATGGTTAGATATTAATAGAGATGACGTCACATGATTAATAGCAGTGGATGATGTACGTGGCATATTACTAGGATTCACGTGGATCCTTCAACTCGAATTACATGATGCATCATATCATCTTCTGTAATATCCGTAATAACGCACAATATTATCTCCATGCATCTCACGTTACTACGCACATTCTACGCGAAATGTCAGTTTCATAAGAGAGCTTTGCTACTTAATTTACTGTAAGACCGTTTGCGTCGTAGATTCATCAAGTTCCACGAAAACTCGTGAGAGATTATGCTGGTCGCGTGAAATGATGCGTCGCCAAGGTGATGAAGAACGCTGACGAACGAATGATAATTCAAATGACGTATCAACAGGAAAAAGATCGTCGCGTTAATATACCTAATGCGTCCAAACGCGTGCACGCATACACATATATGTATACAAAGATACATGTATATTTTTACAAATACAAGCGCAAAGATACTCATTGACGTTACGCGCGTTGGTCGCGGTACGTGTAGCAAACAAAGTTTTGCGCAATCACGCGTGCAACCTTGATGCACGTTTTATCGCACGACGTTATGCCCACGGAAGTTGCTCCGTAATAACCGATGATCTACTATACAAAATCTCGTATTCGATAACCGTCCGTGTCCGTGCAAAGGCACGGAGTTACGATCGCGCTCGCGATAGCTCCGATAATCGGAATCACGCGGTGCTATCTGCACAGCCTGTTATCGCAAACTTCGAGATTATGCCGGACTCACCTTTCTTCTTAAATAACGAACGATACTGCGGGAGCTCGATCTCGGTGAGCCATTGGTCCGCCTCCGTGAGTTCCCCGTTGCTTCCGGTCCCGGCGGCAAGCATCAACAGCTTCCCGAGGGACAGGACCATGGAAAGAGCCAGGAACACTCCGGACAGCACCGTCGACCATCGTGCCATTGCCCGTGCAGTGCATCTGCGGCAGGGAGAGAGAGAGATAGAGAGAGACGTCAAATTCGGACGATCGATCGATCGATCCCAAGTCATGATTTCGGTTAGATAAAATGCGATCTGACGGGCGATACACTGTCCGGTACACCGCGTGCTTGCGTCAAAATTGACAGGTTATGTGTCAGATGATTTGCAGGTTAGGTGCATCGGTGTTTGTAAACAAGCCGGGCGCCGGGCTGATCAGCTGATCGTCGATCGGCCGATCTGTCCCCGGCTGAGAGTTTGACTTACCACATCTTCGCGGAGGGCTGTTCTCGCACCGCACGCGACTCCTGATAAAACCGTCTTCTCGCGCAGCTTTATGCTGGAACAACAACGCATGTAGCGGTACGCCGCTAAAGGGAATTGCAGATGGAGCGACAGGTGGAGGGACGCGATCAGTTTCTAGGGAATTTCTCAAATCAGAGCAAGCACGAATCGATCATAAAACACTTTTGCTTATTTAATTTTTATTCATTTCCATCCACTTGTATCTGTTATTTCTCTTTGCATTCTTTTTATTTAAATTTTATTTAACTTTTTCCGATTTGTGATTACGTTTATGTGGATTTAAATGTTTTCGCGTGGTGAAGGAGTTTGGAAAATTTTATAATGTATGTTCTCTATAAATGTTTAATTAATATCACTTCCCGATTTTGTATTATCGATTAAATGGATACCAAGGTCTTAAAAGTCAAAGACGAGGTAATCTCGAGATGTCGCCTGTGTAAAAGATTTGTATTGAATTGTTCTTGAAGGTCTCTAGCTTATCTACTGTTGGCAGGCAATATTCTTGTCGCAAAGTAATATTACGAATAATTCGTTATTAAATCAATTAAATAGATCATTTCATCTTATGTGTTCTAATAACAATAAAACATACAGCGTCACTAAAGAATAGAAAAAGCATTTAATAATAATATAATGTTAGTCACAAGATGGTTTTAACAAGTACTATTCTTATTATTTTCTGCAAATATAAAATACAAAAAATAAAATACATCCTTTTAATTATACCAGTCTTATCGTTTGTAACAATTTACAATGTCAAAAGAAGTGGCGATTATCTCCAAGCGATTTACTTTAGACATAGCGACAACAAATTTTTATTAATAAAAAGCACATAAATCCATTCGCGATGAAGAAGACGAGGGTTTCGCATGCTCGCCGAAGATTCTCGGCGGAGCTCGAGTTCGAGAGCGCGATGCTCTCAATCGAATACACGGAACACTGTCGTAAATTAGTCGGCGGAACGTAAATGGGTGAATCTCGTTTCTCGCTCGTGCGTTTGGCAAAGGAGGCTGAATTAACGGTTGCAAAAGGGGATGCGCGTACGAAACGTGCACTTCGCCTCGTCGTCGCGTTCGCCATCGAATGTCGAATACGACCGAGTTCTCAGCGGACTAACACGAGCGCAAAACCCTGGCTAACTGGAGAGTTCACAGCGAGAACCGGCAATCGTCCTGCATTCGTTGATGCACGTGATTGTAGGCAGGTGACTGTGCAAGTTCATTGGGGTTTTCGCTAATTTGACCGCATGTGCCATTTCCCTACGTTAACCAGGCCTGCACAGCCTCGATGTGTCTGACATTTTTATGCCGAACGCAGATATGTTCTCTCCTCTCAGTCTCGCCTAGAAAACTTGTCGCGCGAAGTCCTCGGAAACGTGAATCGACTGTGTGACGTTGACAGAGAAAAGCCCACGACGGCGAGTATCCGGGCGTGCAACTTTGTTGTTTTCATTTCCGTAAATCACATTGGCTGCTCTACTTGCAGAGTAGAGAATGCTCTTAGCGATAAACGTGCGGCGGTGCGTTCGGTACGAAATAATATCATCGAATCGGGAAAATATGATCTACATCGAGCGATAGCATTGAACTGAATGAAGATAATGGCATGGAAGAAATAATGTATTAAGTAGATCGGGCACGGTGAGAGCGGCTTCGGAGTATCGGGCCGCGGGCGAGCGATCGGGAAAACATGCAAATTATATACACAGCCGCACACGCAGCCACGTACGGCGCAATATTCCCGCGGCGTTATCACACGTTTCATCGATCCGCGCTCCTCGCGTAAAAACTTTGGTCACATGAAACATCCATCTCTCCTCGCCTCGAACGATCCAACTCTCGGGAGAATTTGCACCGGGTGCCTCATTACGCGTTTTATCTACGGGCGTTTTTATTTCCCGCCGCGGAGGATATTATTTTAAACGATATTCTGCCCAGCGGACAGACGCAGGTCGTAAACGGATTCGAAACGAGCGGGAGGCCGCCTTAAGCCCGAGATTGGGTGCAATTTAATCCGCGTCCAAGTGTCATTCTGCATCCGCTGATCTTGCGGCGACTGCGAGTGGGTGGCCGAGAGGATACGCGATGATAATCCGCGCGGCTATCGCAACGGCGTTGCGAGCACATGCGGAATTTCGGATAATCGTGCTCTGCGTGCGTGTGCGTGCGCATAAAATATCCCGCAAATTCGATGCAAAGAGTAAAAAAACACCCATGACAGGCAATTCCTTCATGCATCGCTCGTCAAAGCGACTCGACATTCACCGACTTGGCACCGACGTGCGAGAAACGTTCGGCAGCGCGCTGCCACGCTTTTGACACCATCTCCGCGCATCTGATTGTGACGGATTAAGGTAGATTGGTGTAATAAGTAAGAATGAGCGGAGCGACACACAAAGTGCGCGCCTCGCGCAATACGACGGAAAAGAAGCGCAAATTGCGCCTCGCCGCGGCTACCCGTGCTCAGGCGAGGCATAATATCATCTCGCGTTAAGATTAAGCGTGATTATCACGCAGCCCGGTGGTTGCGCCGTTACGCAAATGTTGCGGTGCGAGAAACAGCGTACAGGTACAGGCTGCGTTGCAGCACAAGAGAGAGAGAGAGAGGTACTGGTGGAACGTGTCGAGATCTCTATATCGACAACCTGTTGGCCATGATTGCCGTCTCGCTACGTAAACTAATGACCCAGTGCCGAGCTTCCAATAACGTTAAAATCGACGATCGATAATATTCAATCTGGATAATGCTGCGGTTCAATCGAAATTGCGGTTCAGTCGCGTTAATACCGCCACGCATCCGGCACGTCGATTCTCAGTTTTCCCTGACTTCCATTTGTCGCTAATATGAAATTTTGAGATTGCACGTTATAACGTTTCTCCTGTGAAGAAGGCGTGCGATGGAATTTTAATCAGTTCGTGGTTTGTTAATGTGTCCATCTCAGTTGCGATTCGTCTCTAATTGCGGACGTGCGTCCCGAGTGTGATCGTTAATGCACATGCGTGTCTAAGCATCCTCGTAATTATCGTAAGAACGTTATAATTCAACAGGAAATTTCCAAGAGAAATGATAATTATGTCAATGAAGCGGGAACGAGAAGGCACGACAGAATCGTGCAATCGGTCATTGGATATGTGTGACACTTTTTTTCACAATTGTGAAGTCATCAGGACTAATTGTCACGCCGGATGATCCGTTATACAGGGTGTTTCCTAAGTAAGTAGACAAACTTAAGGAGGATATTCCTTGGCTTATTTTAAGAAGAAAAGGTCATATAAACATATGTCCTGAACTGCTTTGTTTTCCAAAAAAAGTACATCACTGTTTTCGTTCACTTTTCGGATAGCGTGCTTTTGCAGTACGAGTCAACAGCGGTGGGGATGGAGTGGGGATGGTCAATTTTTGAACAGCAAGTTTGCCAATCGATGGATCGGTTGAGGTGCTCAAAGACCAAACCATTTATGGCCTGCAAGATCCCCAGACTTAAATTCAGTAGATTTTTTTCTATGGGGACAGCTTAAATCTTTAATTTACGCTACACCTATTCAAAATGAAGAAGATCTCAGAAATCGCATAATAGATGGATGTGAAAGAATACGTAACACTCCAGGTATTTTTGAGCGTGTACGTCAATCAATGGAAAGGAGAGTTGAGGCGTGTATCATGGCTGCAGGTGGACATTTTCAGCAGTTACTGTGATGTTATTATTTTTCTTTTTAGTTACTATTTTCTTTTTCGTTATAATTTTTCTTTTTGGTTACTATTGTTTTTCATTTGTTTCATTTGCAATAATACAAACTGTTCTATAATAAACGAAAAGTGAACGAAAACAGTGATGTACTTTTTTTTGGAAAACAAAGCAGTTTAGGACATATGTTTATATGACCTTTTCTTCTTAAAATAAGCCAAGGAATATCCTCCTTAAGTTTATCTACTTACTTAGGAAACACCCTGTATATTACCGAGGTTGTTAATTTAATTACCTTCCACATAAACAAATGTGCGTTATGAGATCAAGAAGTCAATACCATGTTACGTCAGATCGCCCTGCCTTTATCTCGCATGGCCCAACAAATTCTATTTGCCCGATTTCCAGGAATTATTTCCAAAGAAGGCTCGGCGATGGTTCTGCGAACACTTGGATTACTGGGCGAAGAGGTGAGAGGTCCCGACAGTAATTTAGCCACCGGTCGAGCAGCGAGTATCCGTCGCGACGTATTTCGCCGCCCTGTCCAGATGTATGGTTTAGCACCCTGTGTACAGGTATACGAGTCGCCCTGTATGGTCACGAACACGGCGTTCGGGACTGGGGTTGTGGCGCTTTGACATCGGTGAAATGTTTATTTAATGCATGGAAATTCGCAGGCGGCCACACACCGTGCACACGGCAGCTTTTTCTGTCGTTCCATATTATTTATTTGTCTCACCGTCGCAGGGAGGAGACAGAGAGGATTTCTAGCTCCAGCATCCAGCGAGCGTTTTATCTCCTGGCGAGATACAATCTCTCGAGAGACCCGGAGAACGAGGGAGCGCAACGGAACCGGACGACACGGGCTGAGACGCATAAGTTTTGCTTTGATTCCCACCGGCATACTAGAAAAAATTTTCTTTTCGTATCATGCCGATAGTTTTTGCTTCAGAACCTAGCAACCTAGGTTAATTGCTTCTCTTTCTAGAAATGGAAGGAAATAAGAAGAAAACGATTAAATCGTGGTTAAAGTTGACCGCAGTCGGTGAAACCGGCTGACGGAGCAATAAATCGCGCTAATCGGTCTCCTGTCGAGCCAATCCTCCGTAATTATGCTTAATTATCTTCAAAATGTTGTGCCGGTCGACGTTGCCCAACAAAAGAATAAATAACGTATTGCTCGACTCTTTTCTGAAATACAGGAAACTCTTTCGCTAAACGGCAATGCGTTCGTACATTGTTGCATACTCTTGAGGACTTTACTCTTTTATAGCTATTTATCGATATCAATAAACGATAGCGCACTTTAACGGTACATCTGAGTCGGGATTAACGCGACAGCGTTTTATTACGCTATCAACTTCCTATACAACTGGAAAGTGTGTAGTGACGTGATTACGTCTGCAATCTGAAATCGTCGTTTTACCAGTGCACGTATAATTAGATCAGTTAATAGACCCGCGCCGAGCAAAGTCGGAAGACCGTAAACTCACGATTAGACTGTTTTACGCACCACGCCGTATTAAGCATAAGTTCGTAGTCATGCATCGTGTTTTATGATTAGAAAATGGCAGGAAGATGAATCTTAATGTGCACCATAAACGTGCTATTCCGGGTTTTGTGCAATATATATTACATCACGTCGACAAAACCAACAATGCAAGACGCTAATCTCTCGAAATCAATTATTCGAGATCCATGAAAGCAGCGATAATGTTCTACGAGAGTCCTCAATGGGTTTTTCATGATGCGCGAAATAAATTTGCGGCAAATTTGCATTTCACATGCACGCGTGCATATATGTGCCAACAAAGTGGATCGCACCTTCGTTTGGCAAAGGTCAACGGTCGCGCCGTTTGGTTCGTGCCGTTAAATCGTCTTCCTGATCAAGTGTATCGAGGGCGCGCAAGAAGCCCGCACCTCTTCGATTGTCCAGGTTGCTTCGGGCCAACAAACTGCACAAGAGATTCGCATAACGCAACGTGAGAAACTTGCCGACTGGTTACTCGATTCTTCGAAGCGCGATATTTGCGCAGTTAATTTGAACGTGACGCATTCTTTGACGTACCTGGTTACACTTGGTTGGCGCTTCAAGAGCCTGAGAACATTACACGATTTATCCCATTACTCCGAGTTAACGTATTCTGATTTATTTGGAATAAATCTGCTTTGCTCTTAATTCACACATAAACAGCCGATTTGTTCAGCTAAAGCATTGTGCCAAGAAATTAATATTGCAATGCAAGGATCTCATTTTATTGTTAATCCACATTGTGCAAGTTGAAGAGGCTTCTTCTCTTCTTGCACGACAGAGATGAGAATCACGGATGGAGGATGAAGGAAGAGGGTCGATCGCGATTGATCACAAAATTGGGTTGTGAACGAAACCGCCGGATAAGAGAAGACGCGCGCTCTAGCTGAGCTATGTAAGGCGGCTTCTCGATGTGAGAAAGGCAGATAGTTGGCGTGATACAGAATGCCGCTTATTAAGGAAGATAATAAGTCCATTCAAATTCAATCCGGCTGAAAGGTATCGTCGTGTCACTTCACACCGTCATTCGCACATGTCGTTCAGCTTAGACGCTCATGGACTTTCTTCGTCGGTCGCTTCATTCAGCAAAAATTAATCGATTTCGATGTGAATCATGCCCCGCACGATTCGCATCACCTTATTGTCCCGCGCGGCGTTTTTGCCACCATAAACGCCGCAGGAGACGTATCGAGAGGAGCTCGAGTGCCGAGATACTATCAGCGTGACCGGCGAACAAAAGAACGGATTCATAATTGAAACGAGCGTTTCGCATGCTCGACGTGAACGACGAACAACGAACAGCGTCCTGGCTCTCCGTCATTGAAAGGTGTCGTTTCGCTTGCTTCGATGCAAGATGAAGCCGATCGGTCGAACCGGTCGCAGATCGGAGAGACCCTCGTTGTCTCGCGTTCTCGATTTCGCGAGTGCAGGCGGACAAAGCGCAGAAAATCGGTCATATAGCTGCCTATCTTAGACCAAGCAGTGACGTTGAAGGCGCAAGTGGGTTAATGGTAAGGACTGGGGAACGTGGACGCGTGTGCGTGCACGTATATACACGTGGGGAACATTTTGCGGTTCACGAGCGCGGCCGCTGACAGTTGATGTTGATGAACGATCGCCCGCGGGCCCCGGCGTCGCGCCGGGATGATTCGGTTGCAGCTGCAGCTGCACGCGAAATCTCTTCCCGCGGGCCACTGCCACACTTTCGTGCGATCAACGATCGGCAAACGTGACCACGCGCGTTTTTCGCCCTCTCTCGTCCGCGTTAGGTCACCGTAACGGGAGCAACAAGAGCGATTTCGTCGAATTCAGAAAAGTGCATCCGCTCGCCACAACAATCGTGCAACATTCAGAGAATATCCGAAAATTATCACCTTGATAGGTCAAAGTTACCTTAATTGGACGAAATTACTTGCAACCGATAAAAGCGTCATGAAATTTTTACGATGGTTCTTCTGAGATGCTAGCTTCTCAAAACTTTGAAATATAGTATACAATTATCCAGCCTGTAATCTTGTGCCAAAAGCGACGCAAAAAATTGGCCGCTTTGCTTTCATCCTTCCAGAATTTCTCCCAGAGGGGAAAGAGAGAGAAAGACTGTAAAAAGATAGAAACAATCGCAAAGTTTCATCACGTGGATGACAAATCCGGCGTTCAGAGTGTAAGTAGGAAAGGAGACTAATGTCGCTATCGTTAGCAAGAACCGCATCCCTCGATTTCTTGCGATAGTTGAATTAGAAAGTGTAGTCGCTAATCGCACGCGCGGGAGCCTCTCCGATCGATCTCCGCCAGTCGGCGGATGAAGCGCGGCCTTTCCTCTTCCTCTTCTATGAAAATGTCTTTCTGTACTTTCAATTAATTAGCGTTCCGACATACACACACACGTACACATCCTACGTTCACTCGGTCTCACGTCCCGGCCGACCTACTCCGCCGTTTCGTTATCGACGGCTTTCTCGAGAATGCTCCTTATCAGTCTTACCCTAATATCCGTGCGACAATTCGCATGCACCACTTCAATCCCGAAAGTCGGACGTGACGAAGCTGACGCGGGTCTCGCGCGCGCCCCGTACATTGTGCGCGATCAGCAGTGCAAATCTCCGCGGGGTCAATTTTTCTCGCCTTCTCGGTCACAAAACCGGACGTGAGTAGCGGTGCCTCGGGAGAGGACCGTCCTGCCGAGAGGAGAGACCCTCGCTACCGTCGTTGTCCGCCACACCGCGACTGCTCTCGGCCGTTCCGACGTTCGTCCTTGGATCTCGGTCTCCTCGTGCTCGAGTCCTCGTTATCGGCTGCGATCCGTGTCAGGACCGCGCGATGCGGTATCCTTGGCCTCCGAGCAGCCTCGCACGGCCAGTGGGACGAGGTTCTCTGGAGGTCTGGAAATCGATGAGGAGAGAACGAACCCCGTTTGCTTCGAGCGAGCGGAGAGCCAGGTGACGGGGCCAAACGAAGAAATTGATCGAGGAAGATGAAGAAGTACGACTAAAGAAGAACGACAAGAAAAGCAGAAGAAGAAGGACGTCTCGCGGTGAAGAAGGAAGAGTTGGCCTAGAAACGCGCGGAGCCGGCATTTCCCGGCGTTTGACGACGCGATACCTCCAGAACCGATGGCCAAGGGAGGACGGGGTACGTTTCTTCCCCACCTCTCGCAACCGACAGCCGACCGGCAGTCGTTCTCCTCTCCTTTTGACGGTCGTCGTCGACGATAATGGTAATGGTAAATGGCCTATGGAGAGACTCTCTTCCAGTCCGCGCCTCCACTGGAAACGGGAGCACGCCACGTGAAAGTGGGAAGGGGAGGCTATAGCCGGACCGACGTCGCTTCGTGCGCCTCAGTCGTTCGTGGACCTCGAAGGACGATAGAGGTCGAAGAGGGCACTTCCTCCTCTCCTGGCCTCGCGGACTCTTTCGGCACGTTCCTCTTCCTCGAGTCTCCTCTCTCGGTCTTTCTCCTCTTCCTCTTCTCTCTTCTTCCTCCTCCATTCTCCATCTCGGTCACGAGGGCCTCCGGCAACAAGATAATCGTCCGCCGGAGTAAAAGGATTCCGCGCGAAGGTATCGTTTCGTAAAGTCGTCACCGGCAACGTCGTGATACACCAGAACAGGGTAACGGAAGGATGCGTCGTCAGCTCTCGCTCGTCCTCGGGATCGTCCTTCTGGGCTGCCTTCAAGGTCGGTATCGCTTTGGAAGATGTACCGAGAGTGAGAATGCACGCTCGAAACTATGTCCGAAAGCCGCGGGATGCTGAGTGCGGCGCGTTATTTTAGATGCACGCTTCTTGCTTGTCCAAGAACGACCGAGTACTAACGATCAAATGATCATGATGAATCAATTTCCGAGGCATTTCGGCTGTATTAATGTTACATTACAGGTCTGTTTAATAACGTTTAATAACGTAATATTCTCAACAATTTCTCTAGTCTTATTTTCGTATCGAAACGTTGTACGCTGAGTATACTGTTCTTTTTCTGGCATAATAAGATGATAGAGACGCGATTATTCATGTAATTTCTTTATAACGGTCATCCCCTCCATGTTAATCTCTATTTTTTACCGCGATTCTTGTAAAAACGGACAACCATCCACACTGTCATCGCTTTTTGCACTCGTTACCATGACAATTTGATATCTACTCGCTTCACGGATGGATAATTGAGAAGAGAACGAAACCAGCATGAATCGCAACCAGACGAATCCATTCGTTACTCCGCGGAGAGAGGTCGATCGTAAGAGTAAAGTCCTCGCGTTAATGATCTGCTGCACGAATGCTTGACCGATGAATATAACATTCAGAGCATTAGGATCGAATCGATACTGAAAGTAGTTCAAATACTGAAATATTCAACACTTTGCACGACATGCGTGACACGCTCGCGAAGCACGCTTGTACGTATCGCATTCATCAGGTAGGATATTTCTGTTTGACGTACGATAAAGGTGCACAATCTCCCTTCCTGATCTCTGTTCTTAAAGTTACAAGGTAAACAGGAGAAAGGGAACGAACGGATTCGACGAATCACAGGAGCGTCCGAACAGCTATTTACGCGGGAACGTGTCGAGGTGTGAAATTCAGATCTCGCGTTCGCGTACTCCCGACACGCGGAAGTCACGGTCCATGAATATCGCTGTGATTAAGGCACCGTTTCTTCCTACGCGCCAGCGAGGAGCAACAAGTAAATCGAGTGATGGGCTTCGTACCGAAATTCACGTACACGTGCGCACGTGTATCTCGACCGTGCACCCTCCCTGATTCGTCGTGGCGAACGTCGTGGCGACTCCGGTAAAGGAGCACCCATTGAGCCCGCGGGGAGGCTAACGTCCTCGGGCAAACGTGACGCCCTTTCAGGAAGGGGAAAAAGAGGGCCACGATGGAGGGGGGAGAAGAACGAGACGTTTTTCGTTTTAATCTCCCGCACGCTCGCATCCTCGTGCACGAGTCGATTCCTCCGTGCCCCGATCTCGGTCCTCTTTCTCTCTCGCTGTATGGCCCTTTTGCGTGATTCAGTGGCGTAACTATGTCGGCTCTCCCGGGTTTTTTATTCCGACGGTTTGTACGACAAGTGTCCGCGACGATAATTTGCCGAACGTGAAAACGCAATCCGTGATCAAGAGAGTCGTTCGGGGGCGCGATTCCTTACGCACGTCCCGCGTCGTAATCGGCTTATAGAACTTTGACCCGAGTTACGCACGTAAACAGGATGCATGTGAGCGTAAAGACATATCACGTAAAAACGATCCTTTCCGCGTGCCGCTTGTATCTAATCAAACATTCCGAATCAACAGTTTTACGGAGATTAACTCAATTCCGGGAGCCTATGAACTGCTGCATCCGTATCACCGTTAAAAGCCTGCTCTCGAGCGCGCGATAAGCCTGGACCGAGACACCGTCTCGATTTCTTCTTCGAGGCGGCGTTATCTCCGACGGTGCAAAACACGCAACCGGAAAATACGTGACGGGTCTCCCATGGTCTTCCGCGATACGTCGGAGTTCCGGCCGATGGTTACGCTACTGCAAGAATGCATAAAGGGTTCCGTATAGGTCGCTTCGGGTGTTCGACCGGGCACATATAACGCGCAAAACGACGAGTTAGCGGGGCTGACGCGCCTAATTAAGTATGCTAATCGTCGGCTAAAACTCGTTGCTCGTACGAGCGAGTCTGGAAATCCACGGAACGCGCGTTGCGCGCAAAAGGACTCTGGCGCGTTACTTGCCGCGTAGCGTGAGAAACCGCGAGTAACAAGACTCAACGGGGGCCCTTAACGATAGTGAAACCCTCTCTCACTTCTCTCAGTCATAACGAACTTCCGATCCGCAGCCTATAATGACGCCCGGTACCCGTTGCAGCCGCTACCAAGTCGGGAAATATCCTCGTTCGAGTTGTTGCGTCGATAATTCACCGCTCGCCTCACCGAGCGAGCGTCATTTATTCTTTCATTAACCAATCGCCAGCAATCTGTAGCGTAATTAAATAATCCAGTGCGATCGACCACGTGACTTATTATATAAATAGATTAGAAATATAGTGTCTTTATCGGTTTTATCTTAATTCGCAGTTTAATCAAACATTTGCTCATACTTTGTACATTCAATGTGCCATAGATTTTGTATTACGGTACAATTTCAGCTACATTGATATTATATTAAAGGATCATCCTCGGTATCGATTGCTTCATGTTTCAAAATTATATCAATTGTATATTTTGAGAGTCATGCTTTTTACGATTGATAAATTATGTCGCTGACTGAATTTCTCTCTTGCGCGCAATTGTGCTTTCATTAAGTAATAATTTGTAATTGTACGCGGTGTATATAGTAATCATCGTTTAAATTATGAATTACAGTTATTTCTCATATCGTCAGATCATGAGATAGCATTGTCTGCCGCCGTTGTACAAGTCTCAATTCACAGGCAAGTTTTAAGATCAAGACGACCAAGAAGTGAAACTCAACATAAATCTACGACGATAATAACGCGTGGCACACAAGATGCGCATAAATTACGATCATTACCGATTAATTAATTGCGACGAATAGACTTTTACTAGCGTCACTACATCACGGATAGTTTATTTCCCAATTAACACTGAAATTTACCGGGATTTTAATAGTCGGCAGTTAATTGCAACGTAATCAGTGTCGAATCGCATCAAACGCGGTCCAGCGAAATGAGGCCATTTCTTCCTATTCGCGCATCATCGCGTTGCTTGATTCCTATTTCACGACGTCGCAAATTTCATTAAATTATCAGTAACGATAAATCACGCGCACACGTGTTTGCGCTCGAACGAAACGACGTAGAAACGCGCGACGCGAGTAAAGCAGGATTTATGGAGGCTGAGAAATTGAAAGGAAGCTCGAAAATCTTTGTCGCGGACCGTGGGATTTTTACTTCCGGAAGTACATTTGCAAGAAACTCTCAAGATTCAACGGCCAGTCGGGATTGGTGTCCTTTCACTCGACTCGTAAACAAGTTTCTATACATGAGTACAAAGAGAATCTCTAACAACGTGTTCGACCCTTCCGACAATGTTTCGACAATATTTCCCTACATAAAGTACCGTTGAAGAATGCAATTATAATTTGTACCTCTCTTCGCGGAATATCCCAAAGATTATTTTCTTGCTCGAAACGTCAAAATGACTGGACAATTATTCGTTAATCCCAAGTCGTTTTTTTTCGTATTATTCGCATAAACTCGTTTCTTTCGGAGGGTCTGATGAGATTTTAATTCCTTAACGAGATCAGTCCTCCATGTGAGAATCTCTTGTTCCTTTCGAGCCACGAGAGCAGCAGAAACGAGTGAGCATGGGACACACATAGGGCCACACACTTTGCAAATTGCAAACTAGTTTTTATTAAGTCAGCTTTATTAATCGTAGTAAACGACATCGAAGATAACAAGACGATTTTACCTGCCATGTTTCACGTTCCGCAAGAGGGATCAGCCGTGACAGCTTTATAAAAGATGCCCGATAAGTGTGAATACATTTAAACGCCGCGTTCGCAGATGCGAACGATAATTATAAGCATTGCGATCAGTACGGAAAACTAGCGGGTGACGGAAGCGTGCCAATCAGTGCGAGAGTCCCGTAATCGCTAATTGCACGTATCATCGTTTAACAGTAGTCAGCAGCAGAACATTTTCGCGTTGCTAAGTAGGAATGCTAAAATTTATCGGTGTATCCGCCTCATTATTCCTAATTAATGGCGGATTCGATACCGTAAAGCCACGTCGGCTCCTGCCAGTCGATTGCGTTCATTTAAGCTGATCGAATCGGTTTCTCGGTTGTTTACACGACGCAACTTTATTGACATTATGCATGTATTACGGAAACGAGAAAAAGTGACTTGCAGATCTCTTATAGCTTCTTGTCCGCCGCACAGTGGGCTGAATCCCGATTCTAGCTGGACAAAAGTCAAAAAGTCAATATGAAAATATAATGTTTTCAGCTATAGGAAATTTTTCTTAAGGGTTCAGTAAATTTAATTCCACCATCAATTTATTATTATAACAAACAATAGTATGTAAAATTACTGTGAATACAGTCGAATGCTAGTAAAGCGTGAGACGCTCTTACTGTGCATTAATGTGACCTTTCTTCATATCATTTCTAATCGGCGAGATGATTGTTTATTTTCGTTTGAGTGTTAATTTATCTGGTTTTGATATATTTTAAGAAGAAGTTTCAAGCATTGAAGACATCCGATTGAAGAAGGTAACTTCATTCTATTATAATATAACAGAGTGTGATTTTGTTTCATGAAGAGTGAAAATTCTTCACATTTTAGTGCGCAACTTTTTTTTAGTGATTATTATTGATTTCAAATTTTCACAATTTCTTTATTATGATATAACTACTAACATATTTAAAAACAAATGACCATAATGAACCATAAATTGAGATATAACAAAAATTCTCCAATTTAAAGTCCAAGTATCCAAGTTAATGTAGATTTTGTTTGATATGGTTGTTATGGTTGGTAGTTCATTTTAAACTATAAAATAAATTAATTTCACAATTAGTATCTATTTTATCTTTCCAATTTATTTTATACCAATTTTTCTTAAGAAGTATATGAAAAACCTTTAACTTTAGTCAAAATGCAGTTCTGTGACATCTACTTTTTTCCTTAAAATATTTTTTACTACTTTTTTGTATTATTCTAGTCATTTGGCCCTTGTAGAGCCCATGAAATAATTTTGTCCAGCTAGAATCGGGATTCAGCCCACTGTGCGCCGTACAGATTCGAATGTTTCATATTCATGCGCTTGAAATACCCGTTAAATAATTTGCAATCGCGCGTCTCTTGATTAAAGATCTAGTTAATCATCGAATAAATCAGGTATAATTTATATTATTAAGGTCGACGACATATACTTAGTGTTCAGCCCGGAGCAGATAGCTGTTCATATAGTGCTGAATGAATGGTTCAGCACTATGTTAGTATCATTTAGTTAGTTCTCGACAGTGTGATAATGTTTGTAACGAGAATGACATTTTTCGGAGGCTACCTTGCTGAAATTACTTTGTTTAACTACAACAGATTTTCATATTATTTCTGGTGATAAGTTAAACTATTACGACACGTGATCTTGAAATGCAACGCTGTAAAAAATACAACGCGTCACAAATTATTCTTACACAACATCGTTTTTGTCGTTTTATCGGGACGTGATGCTTTCTCAGGCTCGGCCCTCTCTAATTCGTTTTTCAGTGATCGACTGGCCTTTTACCGTTACTCAAAAATGCTCAGAAAATATTTCGACGGCCTACTTCCGTGGCATTAAAACCTGAGAAATAGTCACACGGTAGAGAAATGACGAGTGACTCGGAAAGGAGTGATTTTGATTGCCTCGGGTGAAATTGTCCACAATATGTGATATTTTACGAACGTACATTATTTAACATTTCGGTAAGTTTGAGTGGCCGCATCACGTGTGACGCGCTGAAAGTCGTAATTCCGGCAAAGAGTAAGAGCTGGAAGGACTATTAAGTGAATGCTCGTAAAGATTCGCAAATGTGATGTTATGCTAAGTGGAAAGGCGTTTACTTATATGCCATCAGAGTCTCGGGAGCACGCACTGGAGATGCTATCGAGACGGTTTCCTTGTCGTGAGTCGGCGCCATTTATGCACGCGGAATAACTCGTAGAAAATGTAAATTATTCATTAAACGACGGACATTGCAGTCACGTTCCCCGTTCGACGTCAATTTTTATTTTTACTTCGCATAGAGGCAAAAATAACTATTATGAATGCGTCGACGACTGACTATCCCTCGAAAATACGTCTCGAAGAGTTACGGATATCTGTTTCTGTGCTGTCATGTTACGAGACACGCGCAGCGGATCATGCGATCGGACAGTTTTAGAGACGAGGCATTCTCGAACATAAATTTCTGTATTATCGCAGTTAATGCAAATCCGAATGCCATCAACCGGTGAAAGGCGATCGGATTTGAGTTGTAAATACAAAACGGATTCCACGTCCAGCATGCTCGCGCGTGGAGCGTTTCATAATTCAAGATCAATTTCTCAAGTTTGCAAGATGTTGGCCGCAATCTGGAATTCAACATCTTGTTTACTTCTGTACATGTTATGATATTTAGTACCCGAAGCGAACGACGAAAGTCAAAGAAAGAGGCAAGATGGATGTAATTACAGCCAATTTATTTGAAATGATTTACGTGTTGTATCCGTCATGATAATTGAATCGTTATTGTATGTGAGAAAATAATTATAGAGATAAGGTCGTTGTAAATATCGAAAGCATTACGCTATTCGTACTAACCGTTATGATAGCTTTCTTTCTCTCGGCTCGTTCTCCGTGTGCCTCATTTTCTTAATTAATCATCAATAACTGTAGTGACGTTGAGCATCAATAAACCGAATAAAAACGGCGCTCCATCTCGTTTACAGCCTCCATTCTCCATTAACGTTTCGCGAGCACGATCGATGAGCCTTCATTTAATGTTTTATTCAAATACGATAATGAATTGAACAAATTATCGATAATTTTTGATTAACTAATGGAATAAAAATTCTTTTTTCTATCAATCTCGTGATTTACATAGATAACAAACCATTTCGCTTTCGCGGAAAAAATATCACTGTCTATCGTCGCTTCTTTTAACGTAAATATAAAATATATTTATAAATATTCATTTAAATGAATAGCTTCATCCATCAAATGGACGATTAATATTCCCATTGCTTTTGTGGCGAAGAGGTAGACTTATCAATAATGATCTTACAGCAGGTACTAGATTGAAAAACAATCGCATCCGTCTCTCAATTAATCTTAGCTTGGACTAGGTCATTAACTTGTAGAACACAGTTGTCAAGCTAGTAGACAACAAGTCAGACAATTGCTCTTTCAATCGTTACGGGCTAGGCTTCGGACACCGTTACCATGGTCGATTTATCCGTCGATGCTTGACTTACTTTGCTGACCCGGAGACCCAGTGAACGTGTTCTCGTGACTGTCAAACAAATATATCATTCGCGCAAAAAATACACGACACGATCCACGCGCGAATTCGTGCTGATTTCGCAACCGATAGGATTTTCGAACAGTACTGTAATTTCTCACAAGTAATAGCGAGTGCACTTAACGCGCCCATTGATAGTTGTGCAATTTTATATCGCGTACGTAGTTATTTACATGTAATAAAATTGTGAGTAACACGTTCGATCGGTTATAACCGATAGTTGGCAGAATATAAATTAAAACCGTTTTAATGATCTTTAGATGTAAGTATTATGTTAATGAACTATCATACGTTATTGAGATAACTATTGATTATACGTGTTGATCCGCCGTGCTCGAAGATATCATCTCAAATATCGTCGTGACACTAATATATAATTAATTTGATTATAGGGAAGAACGTGTATATATTATTTTTAATCGTCATATCATTAAGTATTCAATGCCACATGACATTTTCATTATTAATCTTCGTTTTTTATAAAATGTTTCTATCCGTCCTCCGTTACTACAAATTATATTTTTAATTTTAAATGCAAGTTGATATCACTTGATTCCGAATGATGCAAAGTGAAGGACGAAAGCAATCAAGAGTTATAAAGTCGTCGAATGTTAAAATATTCAATTTTACATTTTCTTACGTTTTATCTTTTATGCATTTTACTACGTATATTATTTTAAAAAATTTCTATCAATTTGAAATATGCTTTGAAAGAGTATCTCAAGTGAAACACTCAAAATATACACGCGATATTGCAATAATTTACATTTCGTACCAGGAGAACTTTCATACCGAAATATTTGCATGTTCTTCTGTTGCAATCTGCTTTGATGAATCAAGATCAAAAGATTCAGTGCTCGGCAACAGTATTGCATTAGTAAATTATTTCGCTAATAACGGCCAGGTTACTTCGTGTGTTTGAGCGAGGTTCGCGATTTGATCTTGTTTTTGAACGCAGCGCCGTGCTGCAAATATTTTATGCGTCGCACAGTAGCATTTTGCGTGCAATTCAAATGATAGCAATTTAAAATAACTCGGAGTGCAATTTGCATCTTAAAGGCTCCGTAGCTCCGTGCTCCAGATTTCCTCGGATGCTTGTTTCACGCGCCTCGACAACTTACTCGTGACAATTGAACGAATCGCGTGCCAATGATTTTAATGACGGTAAATAAATGTTGAAATTGCTCCGGTAGCTTAGCCGCGTTCGTAATGCGCCCGAGGCCGAAAATCTTAACGACGGTGAGCAAGAGTTTCAATTATGGCAAGGATTCGCGGGCGTTCACGCCGGCGATGTTCCCCGCAACATTATATTTCAAGATTGCTTATTAGAAATGCAGAAGCGACAGGCCGTACGAGAAATCGTACGGATGGGAAAGCTGACGGGGAGGTTCTTAGGAAGAGAAACGGATGATTAATCACGGAGCTCGCGTAATAAGCCATTAGAGATTCTCGTGGTTCGCGCGAACGACCGCGCGATGGTTCCCTCGAGCTAATGAAGCTGCACGGTCGTTCTTCTGCCGTCGGAAGACGATGGAAACCCTGACCTAGACTTAAGTAGGTATGGAGGTAAGGTCGAGGTCACTTTTGTGCTCCCCCCTTGGTTAGGATACTGAATCGCTATCACGACTAGCTCTATCTCTTACAGATGCAACGATAGAAGCTTTCACTCGGGTTGCATCCGCATGCAATAACCGTCATGCAAGTAGTTGATAAAACAAAGATCAGGGATGAGTTCAGGAGATAATTGCGCTTTTTCTTCGTTCGCTCTGCGAGATGATTTGAAACTGAAATTGATAAAGCCATTAATAAACCCTGAAAGGGGGCTGCATCGCGCGAAGATGAAATTATCAACCACTTTCGCTTTGTTCCCATTCCGGATCATCGATGAAACGTCACTTCGCATGATTGAAGATCGCTGCTGTAAGTCACGTAGTACAGCGAAGCGGGAACGAAGATATAAAGGTCGAGGTTACTGTATGTGTTCCGCGCGGGAAAACAATCATTAAACGCGCTAAACGACGACGTTTCATCCTCTCGTAGCAATCAATGGCAGACTACTAATTAGCAGCCGAGGTCATCATCGTGAGTCCCCTTGCTGACGAGCAGAAACGATCTCCCTCGACATTTATACAGTTCCCGATAACTTTTAAACTACCGTTTATAATTTTTCAAAGTATTTCTTTCACGGACAAAAATTCCAATAATGATCTTGCAAAAATTCTACTAATTTCATTAAGAGAGCTCTTTCTCTCTCGCATTTATTATTATTCATTAATATATCATTATTCACTAATTATCATAATTTATTGCAATGCGTTCGAAAAAATAAATGCCGTTAGGATAGTAAACAAGCGGGCATGGAAGCAGCTGTATTATATTAAACTCTGTTATTGCTGACTGTTATTAGCCCCGATCGTTGGTAGAGCACGATCTCTATAGTATCAAACATGCAAATAAGTTACGGTCGACACATTTCGCTCGATTGAGCCGCAACAAGTGGGTTTTCTTCCAGATACATTGACCCTTCATTGAATACGTATTGTCTCTGTCCTCTCTCGCATTCGACCCTAATTACTTTTAATACGGGATTCCTTTAAGCGCGCAGGTAACACGCAGCCGATACCTATGCCACTGCACGCAACTGCGTCTTTTCCGTGTGTCTTCAACACGGATCTCGCCCGGAGATTACCTCTGTGACGCTTAAGAGAAATCTCGCTTTGAGCGAAAACGTTCCCCGCGATGATGAGCTCCAGCGAGGAACATTTCACGGTACGAATATGTTTCACGTCAGAACAAACGCAACAGGCGGTTATTTTCACGTTTCAACTACTTCGCCGGACGTTTATGTCATTTCGTGCGTTTCTTTACAAAGACTGCAATAACCGCGAGTTACGAGTGTACGACGTTAGCATCGCTAATGATCCGCTTGATATCGGGATAATCGATCCGGAACGATAATAAATTGATTTGAGAGCAAAATAATGACAAGTTCAGAAATGATGACTAATTTCCAAGTGTTATTGTTTTATAATTAATAACAAATTGCAATCTCTAGATCCGTGATTTAAGAGTGTGCGCGAGGGAATCACTAATGTTCACCTTAGCGCTCTCAGATGAAGCAACCACCTCCGATGTAATTCCGCCTTCCATAAGTCTTCACAGGAAGATAAAACGGAGAAAGGATTACAGCTTCTTCGTTGCTGGATGTCTCAGTAACGCGACTTCATCCACAGCTAATATATCTATTGCATTAGTGTGCAGAGGACAATATAATTTCTTCCTTCAAAATCTCATATTGACGAATTTGCAATGTACAATCTAATAACAGTGTCTTAATTGACAAAGTTAATCGCGGCAAAGGAGTATGGAAAATTGTAAAAATTTTGTGGTACAAAACCAATCGTTATGAAACTTGACACAAACTTAGTATGAGGTAAAATATGAAGAAATCTAACTAAAATCGACCGGCTAAATGAGTGGATCCTGGTCAAAAAGCAGAAAATGTGTCCAATGAATCGTGTGGCGGCAGTGCCATTTACCACTTATATAATCTAATTTTGGCAATAAAATAACATTGTTCGTGAATGGCTCCTCACAAATACTGCAGCTTTGTCGACTACATGAATGAGGAGTGTGTACTTCATAGAATTTCATAAAATGTCATTGGACACATTTTCTGCTTTTTGACCAGGATCCACTCATTTAGCCGGTCGATTCTAGTTAGATTTCTTCATATTTTACCTCATACTAAGTTTGTGTCAAGTTTCATAACGATTGGTTTTGTACCACAAAATTTTTACAATTTTCCATACTCCTAGGGTCTCATTGTTCCTGTAGCATGATGGAATCACCGTATAAGCCAACTTGCTGTGCGTATCTTCTCCTTTTTCTTCCTGAAATTCATCAAGATTCCTTCGCGTCGATCGGAATTGCGATCTCGTTAAGAATTCGTAGAGCGAAAGATCGGAGGAATTCGCGCAAGAGAACGAGAACCGGTCGCAATACTCCTTTGCGCGGCAACGTTATGTGCGACTACCGCCATTGTACTCCCGTTATTCAAATTCGTGAGGAATGCCGAAGCCGACGTGTCATTTACGAGAATAGTTTCAAGCGGCGTTCGCCACGATCGAATGAAAACATAATTCATCGCGGCAAATTCGCAGATGCACGCTCGAACGATCGGGGTTCACGATTCAGCGTGCACTTTGTTCACGCGAATTTTTGCCGCTGTCACCGACAGTGGTAAACTAATCCGCGTTGAATACTTCCGGAGTAACTCGAGATTACCTTCTCTCAGTCGTTGCGCAGAGAACCTCCGCGAAAACTTGCGGCCCTTTCGCCGTGTAACAGCGTGAGCTGTACCTTCGTGCGAGATAGCGATAAATTCAGTCGACCGTACACCATCGGAGATATATATCCGTTTCGTGTTAAACGCCCGAGGCTCATAATCCCTCCGACGCCGAAGAAAGTGCATTGGAAGCTATGTGGAGTCAATCGCATTATCAATGCGTGCAGTTGGATCATGAAAATCGACCCGGTCAAACGGCGTATCGTCCACGGACGCACTCGCCTGCTTGAATCCTTAGAGCATGTTTATTTCAGTGGAATGATGATAAAAATAAGGGATCATTGCACTCTTTTGTCAGCTTGTTGAAGAAAGCAAATCCAACCCTGAATGCACTAATTGGTACATCGTAGACGACAGGAAGTTTCACGAGAGCTGGCCAAGTCTTGCGATAGCGGAGTACATTCGATTGTCGATTAAAATCATCACCACCGACGCGATGCGCGTATCGGATGACATAATCGAACGCGTCGCGCCGAGTTTTCGCGACGTGGGCGGTCGCGTGCGGAAAAACGCGCCAACGTGCACGCCGCAATTTTCACGCCGAGAAGAAAAAAGCAGACGAGCGGTCGCTGCTGCCCACGGACGGAGAAGGAAGTAGCGCGACGGCTGCACGCACCTTCCTCATCGTCGTGGCGACGTCGGCGTCGATCGACGGTTTCTAACGGATCGGAGAGTCGCCTGTGTGCACGCACACGCGTACGCACGCACGCACGTGTTGGAAGATCGCCGAGTGCGAGCCGATCCGGGGAGGCAGTTTTTCGCCCCAGTACTCCACTTACGACTCGATCCATTTAAATCGAGACTCGGCGGCGGCTCTCGCGCTCCTGTCGTGCCACAGCATCACGATCGACGACGGCACACATACCGGTGCCATTCTTGCGCTCCGAGTCACGCGGATTACGCAGACCTACGTGCGCCCCTTGCAATACAGGGTTATCGGATACAGTTGGGGTTTAAAAGCGTTAAGGGGGGAACCTGCTTTAGAACGTTGAAAATAAGGTATAATTTTACGAATTTTTTTGGAGAAACTATACATCGGATCATTATAAAACTTTGATGCATTTATTAGTACATGTTTAAAGATAAAAAAAATTATTTTTTTATTTGAATATATCGCCTGTAGAGGTCGTCCTGGAGGCATCTTAGTGCAGCCGGCATTGTAAATTCGTGAGCATTCTCCTGCCTCCAAATTTCATCCAAACTGAAAAATTGAAATATTTTCTCGTTATTTATGAATTCCCATCGTCGATGAACCTTTAATATTCATAAAAACATTAAGTTAAACAATTACTTTTGCATGAAAAAGTTCAAAAACTTTGCCTAAAAATCGTACTTTTGTGTTCTAAGCTCCACCATTTTGGCACTTTTCAACTTTTTTCTTCTCTCTTTGGTTCATCGACGATGGGAATTCGTAAATAACGAGAACATATTTCAATTTTTCAGTTTAGACGAAATTTGGAGGCAGGAGAATGCTCACCAATTTGCAACGCCGGCGACGCGGCTGCACTAAGATTTCTCCAGGACGACCTCTACAAGCGATATATTCAAATCAAAAAATAATTTTTTTATCTTTAAACATGTACTAATAAATGCATCAAAGTTTTATAACGATCCGCTGTATAGTTTCTCCAAAAACAATTCGTAAAATATACCTTATTTTCAGCGTTCTAAAGCAGGCTCCCCCCTTAAGTGGGACGAGAGCGACTCTCGAGAGTGCACGCGTGTGGCATGAAAGGGGGTCGTTCGGCTATCATGCAGCGTAATTAGCGGCCCTTTCTCTCTTTCCAGTGTATTTATTATGCAAACGACCCGCGACTGCCAGTCTTTTCATCGTTTTAATCGTCGAATCAAACCGCCGCTGTCGATTTTATACGGCGACGCGAACCTAATCGAGATTCTCTAGCGGAGGTTGAAGTAGTCGAGTTTCACTCGAATCGGAGGTCGTTTACCGGAAATACTGACGGTGCAACGCGCGCGATTCTTCTTTTTTACTCATCACTGCATGCTGAAACCTGCCGTAAATAAATTACACGTAGAGTCCGGCACGTTGAGAGCAGTAAATTAGCATTCTAAAGTTCCTGTTCGGGTATGAAGCAGTAACGAATTCCACGCGATACTCCGACACATCTGTTTCCCTGGAATTCAGGATCTCTTTGAGAATACCGGTCAGGTCGCGTTTAGCGCACGACAAGGCGTGAATATCGGATGTAATTGGCAAGAACAACACGGATTTAACGTTAGTTGAGTAACGTTTTATTTCAGACGCGGACGGCAATTAACGAGTCGCGAAACTACCTGTCAGCGTGAATAGCATCTTTGCGCCGTAATGTTTTTTCTTGAAATAAAAATGTCAATACAACCGTTTCACACGTCCGATCGAAGCAAGATTGATACATGCAACACACGCGACTCATCGTTTAACATTCGCGAACATCGACTGGTTATTGCTTGCTCGTTTAGTCCGGATGAACTGATTTTTCGATCGACGTATGCAAATGATTTCCGTCTCTCTCTCTCTCGATCCGGGTGCGATATCCAATCTGTTGCGAGTTAATTGTGCTTAGCGGTGAATAATTTTCTTTCCGCGCGAATGCCGCTCGGGTTTGTTTGTCGTGTCTTTTATTTGGCGCGTGCTCGCGCACGATACCCTTTCTCGACATTGTGCAGCATAGAGATACAGAGAATACCATCGCGAGAAATAGATCGAGTCGAGCATCCAGCTTTATCCTCGCGCGCGAGTGTCCAGCCGGCCGTATCCCGCGATTTAATTAGTTTTTTGTCACGTGTTGAAATACGAACCAGCTCGTATACAGTTATAACAGATCACGGCGAACCGGTACCGCCGTCGATCGGTGTGTGTCTGCGACCTCTGGTCTCCACCCTGAAAATTCTCCCGAGGCCGGGTAGCCGCGGCATTTCTTTTGGCTTCGAATCGCATTGTCATCCCGCGATATAACGGTCTACGACTCGCCGTTGCCTTAATAATTAATCCGCTGGTATCTGGTATCGGAGCAATATCCTCAATACGTACAAGCACGCGGTAATGAACGGCAAAATAACAAATACTAGAAGGTTACATGAGATTGCTCAGCTCGTGAAAAGCGAGGTAAGACAATTTCGTTTGTAATTACATACATCGTTCCCCGTGCGGAGAGACGAGACGAGGCGAGGCCTCGTTAATGCAGCACTGACTGTACGGACGTGTTACGGGACAATGCTATGAGGAAGACGAGATCGTTTCGCGGCGATAAAGAGCGCGGCAGCGCCGGGCCGGACCGGGATGATCAGCCGAGGCAATGTGTTCCGAGCATGGAACTGACCGATCGCTCGAGCAGAGTATGAACTCCCGTGATTTTGACGCTATCGACTGCAAATGATTTACGGGGTGCCCTCACGTGGAACGGACGTTATTGACGATAGCGTCTCGCGAGCGCGTAATTACGCCAAGACACATCGTGACCGGAAGTACGACGATGCGATTTCAAGCTGATCCGAGGATCAATTGTAGACGTCAACGCGAAATGCGAGCAGTTTTATTACTGACGAAACCAGAGGATACAAAAGTTCCAGTTCAACGATGGATGAGAGTGCATGAATCAAGGAGCATTATTAAGTCATGATAATTGAATGGTACGAAGCGGGCTTGGGGCAAGTCTATAATTTGCAAGATGCGCTTCGTATAAGGCTTCGCATCTAAAGTGGCTGTAAATAATTAAAACAGTGAAACAAGGATGCGTAAACTGAGGAATCAAAGAAAAATAATCTGAACGAGGCAAGCAATCGGCTTGATCTTGTTACACTGTAGAGCAGAAAGGAATTTCGAATCCCCCTCGGCTTATGTGCTGATAAAATGATGATATTTCTTAAGCACATAATCGGATCTGAACGTACATTGCTGAGATCTGATACGACATTCGAGACAGCTGCTTATCGCGAAACAATATAATGCCTACGTTTACCAGAAACTGCCGTTTGCATGCTTTTCACGCGAATTTATACGATCGCATTCGCGCGCGTTATCGTAACTGGTGTTGCTGCAAACCGGTTTTAATGACTGATATACTATCACGAGAATGCGCATCGGCGTGCGTATCGTCGAATCATCGCGTGATCATCGATTTACTCACCAAGATCGCTCTATCGAGACTCTATAAACGAAATCGTTGAATGAAACAGTTGTGTAAGATGCTGGAGCTTCGCGTATAATTGGCACAGATATCTCATTTCTGTATATTAACTCGAAGAGTCTGTGAAATATAACTCGTTCTGATATCTGTTTCACGTAGATACATATGTAAAAGTGCAGGAAACGTAAGAAAACGTCAAGTCTGGTCGCGTAATCGATCTAGACGGATTTATGAGCGCGTTGCAGATGCTTGCGCTTCGCCATTCGAACAACGACATCATCGATCAATGTAACAGTACGGAAAAAGCTTGTACGTATCAGCGTCTCCTATCGCATTCGACGATCGCGCCGAACGATCGAATAATTTATGCTTTGACCGTGCCGATTTTACCTCTCGCGCGTGTAAAGTGATCACAAGGAGCGTTCTTCTCTCCACCAAAGGAGACTTTCTCGCGCCGCATCGCGGGACAGAAATTGCATGCTAACGCACTTTAAGAATTAGCATTGTCTACAGTTGACTTGACGAGTAGTAGAATTTTGACCGAGATGCGTATTGTCATCGGAAGGATGACAGGCCTAACTCGTCGAGGTAGCTTCGTTGGAGGAGGACGCACGACGAGACCCACCTAATTGTGCCGTTAAAAGTGCTAAAATCTATTTAAGAGACCGATCGATCGCCGAGGGCACGACAAGTGCCTCCTCTAATTTGTCACACATCCTAACGAGCCTTCATGCCGAGGGATTCTCGAGGAGGAATCGCGAGAGGAAGCTAACGTACTACATAACTCCGGCACGAGCCCGATTCATGTATGCGCATACTCGAGCGCGTAGTAGGCGCGCACGTAGCCGCGTACTGCGCGCGAACCTGCAGCCGCGTAATATGCGCGATCGTTCTGCCATCAATTACCGGCCGGCGTGGTGAGCTTGTTCGTCTTGCCTGGTTTCACTTCCATTTCTGGTTTTCACGACGCGCGACGAGCACCGACGAGGTCCATCCATCACGCGAGCGCGAGGCGACCGATTTTCCCCGACCCCACCGATCGCGGAATCGAACCCGCGTCGCTGGAAGTGAAAAGGGGAGATTCACGTGAAAAAGAAAAAAAAAACAAATGGTCGCGGACCGAGAGAGAGGACGGCGGTGAAAAGTAACCCGGTACTCGCCAGTGAAATCGATTAAAAGCTCTGCGCCGAGCCATCTCGAATCCGCTCGAGAGAGCGGCGCAGCATCCGGCCAGCTGATCCGCCGCTCTTCTCCTCGCCGAGAATAGCTCAGCGAGGGCAAGAGGAACAAAAGGCGACACTCGGCATTAATCGTTTTATGTACTCGCCGCGGCGCGTACATTTGTATATATAAAATCGTTCCGGTTCGTTAAACCGATCTTTATTTCAGTCGTTATCGATCTCGGCGAGCGCTCGCGACTCCGTCGCGTTCGTCCAGTCCTCGGACTCCCGTTTCGAGGACGAAAATCCGCAGAGCAGCATCAACCCGGTCGCCGATGCATCCTTGCCGCGGTTCACCGACCCGCATGTACCTCTCCCTCTCGCGTCTCCCCTCCTCCCCTCATCTTCTCGTCCACCTTCTCTTTCCTTTCCTACCCGGGCGCATTCATTGTGCATCGCATCGCGCGCATGCACGCGCGCGCGCGACCCGTACTTTCTACGCTCGTATAATTCGATCTGCATTGTTCGCCAATCGCCGATCGTCGCTTATCCAGACCGCGCCGGTCTGCTTATTGGCATAATTGATTCATTTAATCACGTCGGCAAGAAGGGACGGGTGACCACTCGTCCAGCCGCACGAACCGTCAGATCAGATCTTTCGACGTGAAGAGATCATGTCGTCTACCTCAAATACGATTTAACGGAACGTCCACGAGGCTACTATGCGACCACTATGTAACAACTTTCCGTTACGTTTCTTATTTACATGCCGCTGGTTTACACGCTGGTCTACATATTTTATCGAGATGTGCCGTGTGGGAAATAATAACAGTTCGGTATTCTCACGGCATTGATTCACGCCGGGTCGATTAACACACCGAAATCATCAATTATCCCATCGAGACGAGTGTTTTATGAAACAACATGCTAATTCATTGAAATGGCCACTGCCCGTTGACCCATTTTTCAGTTCGTATGTGCGATGTACAGGAATCGTATTATGTGTAAAGGAGGACCGCTACGGCAATCAATTAAAGTATCAATTTGGTATGCGAGATAATTTCATAATTTGCGGGACGTGAATAATGAAACGTTGAAATTTAAAGTGTTCGATTGCCGTCACCGCTAGCGGAGAGCACAATTGATTATTTTTAATAATTATTTCACGAAGGATAAATATATCGAGAAATGCTCGTGAGTTATTTCTGCTGATCAAAATAATTAGCGCGCCGAGAGCAATTACCGTAAACGTACACAAGAAGCACGCAACGTCGTTTCAAAGTTCATTGTACGCGTACAAAATATCTCTCGATGAAAATCTGCTCCTTTTTAATTATTAAATTCTGTCCCGCGTTATATGGCGGAAATGATGAAGGGGGATAGGCACAGCGCATCGAGCGGCGCAATTAAAAAGACGAATGATCGATCGGCAGAGCGGGTTACAGGGCAGCGCGAGGCGATCGATTCTGCCTACGTACAATCAAAAGATTGGCCGTAAGTGAGTAATACTTTCAGCCTATTGAGAGCCTGTGGCTCCAGGAATCCACCCTCGACAGTTACGATGAATTCAATTTAGATATCGCAACGCAGCACGCTGATATACACAGTGGCACGAGACATCATGCGGCCCCGGCGGATCGATAAATCGTAATCAACGTGCGATTTTGCAGTTTCTCAGAAACCTACTTTAACGTCCGTGTGGTACATGCGTGTGTCCCGATTGCCCACAAAACGCGAGGAATTTCGATCGATCGTCATGCAATGCACGCTTGACCGAAAGCAACCGAAAATAGGAAGGCAGCGGAGCAGCGCGCGGCGTAAAGACGCTAATTTTTGTGCCTCGATATCTTTTTAGGCGGAAACGCGCGAGCCAGAAACCGACCAGATTCACGATCTACCAGTTGCTAATTACGGTGCAACTCACGAGATTAATAAATAACGTATCAATTGGTTGTACGGACTCGATATCGGGGAGACTCGTAACGCCTAATAAAATGCGGTTCGATGCGTTTCCCCGATAGTGAAACGAAACGGATGGGGCAACCGCGCCCTCGGACTCGGTACATCCTTAACTGTACAGGTCGATTTTATAATTTGTTATATATTATGCGATCCGGTATGGAACGAGCGCCGTAAATCCCATGTGCTGTTGACCCGACGAGCGCTGGACCGAGACCAGCAACGCGCGGCGGACCTGCATACGCGGCAGATATCTGCCTCGGACGGTCAACCGGAAGTAATTAAGGTTTCGACAGAGAATTTGCTCGCGACGACGAGAGGAACCTCGTCGGGGAATTACATTACATCTTACCCTCCGCCGTCTTACCGTTTCTCTCCCGCGCGCGGCCTTAAATATCACCTCGATACGGCCTGCGTGCGTATTTCTGTCCATGCAGAATGCCCCGTTAACGATTTAATATACTGCCTCGCATCCTCCGCGCGTACTATAATGCCAGGAGAGGCGATGTACCAACGATGTAGCAGCAGCCTCAGCTTCTCGTAAAAGCCCGCGTCCGCGCGGTAATATCCCGGCTTTCGACGTTTCCGTGTGACCTGAGCGCTTTTGCAACCGTACGACTATCTCGGCCCCGTGACATTTGGCTGTAAAGCATCGGGCGACCATCGTGCAGGAATCTCCGCGATGAACATTCCCCGCGGAATTGTTTAATAATCGTGTAAGAACGCGCACGTCGAATGTATCTCCCGTGTGATGTATTCCATAAGCTTCGCGTCGTGATTAGCTCGCCGATCGCGTCAGCCCGATCTTATCGGATCTATCGCTAAACGTTTCCGCGATACACGCGAGCGCCCGTCTTCGTCCGCTCCCGCATTCAATGATTTAATAAACCTCCCATGTTCAATGGGCTGCAATATCCTGGATATTCGAGCGATCGTTTCGTCAGAAGATCCCGCAGTGAGAGATAACTTGATTATATTCATGGTATCATGGTCGAACGATGCTTACTCACTTCCTCCACTTAGGCAGGTATTTATTTTTTGCTATTGACTTTACTTCCTCCCTGTGCCCCGACCGCGTTACATATATGCTTGAAAGCATTATTATTATAATTACGGCATTATAATAATAGGCCCTCTTAATACGCGGGCTATGTGTTACCTTGATGGCGCATAACAAAACCAAGTGCCTAACAGTAAATATTATTACACTTATCTTTTTTTTTCTATTGACGGGAGTACCGTTGACGCTTAAATTTCGCTTTTCTAACAGTACTCGGACGTATCCGGTACAGCCCATCTATTAAGCAAGTAAGAACGATATCTAGCTGTTAAAACCTCGTACCTACGCATTCCGCGAGATTATTCGCGGTGATACTGCATCTCTCGGTATGATATAGCGTTTGTTATTGACGTCTATTAACGTTGGCACTTTTTTCCACGCAGATTATGTATCCGGTGCATGTCCCAGGATATGTCCACCGAGCGGCGAACCCGTTTGTGGCAGCGATGGTGTCATATACGCGTCGCAGTGTGAAATGCGGAAGAAGATGTGTGGAAAGGGTAAGGCGCTTTTAATTATAATAGTTATTACAGTACGCCGCGTATATATATATATACGCTCCGGTTCGCGCACTGCGAGATTACAGTTTCCTTCTTCCGAGACGTTCGTCGTGTACGTACATCATGGTGCCTCGTATGGTTTCGCGTTATCCCGTTTGGTTATATTAACTGACCGTAAGAATAGCGCGTAAGCCCATTAGCAGCGGTTTATCGAGAAGCATTATATTATAACCACCGCAGCGGACGCGCTTCAATTACAATCGCGGAAATAACGCGATCTTCGCTCGTCGTACTTACGCGATGCATTTCCACTTAATCGTGTGCGCTCCGTAACGCGGACGGGCACGATGAAGAGATTTCCGTCGTATCCCCCCTCTTGCCCGCGATATGGTAACGAGGATCCGTTCATTCGTAAAATAGACGGTTAGGATAAATGGTACCGGTACCGGCAAAAGGCGAATCGCGATTTCCTAGAGCCTCGAAACGAACTATTTGCACGTTAAAGTGCCGGGCGATCTGTTCGTTGCACGGCCAACGAGGTCGTACGGAGGATCTCGTTTCGCTCGATGACCGCGCGAATCTATCCACGTATCTCATTATTTCGCCGTCGTGCGCTCATTTAGGTGTTACCGTGGCCACGGAGAAGACGGCTTGCCTGAGGTCATCCGGTAGTAAGTGCGAGCATCGCTGCCCGGGTGATCAGGATCCGGTATGCGGCACCGATGGGCGTACCTACTTGAACAAGTGCATGCTCAGGGTGGAGATCTGCCGGGTCGGGATCGAGCTGTCTCATCTTGGACCATGCAACAATATTTCGGCCCACAGGGAGAACTGCCCGGTCTCGTGCGACTTTGCGCCGCTCGACGGACCGGTTTGCGGAAGCGACGGAAACGTCTACAAGTCTACGTGTCAGATGAAGCTGCTCACTTGCGGGTAAGTGCAAAGGCCAAAAGCAATTGCGACTCGGTGATCACGATTAACCACGAAGATCGCGCGAATTTCAGGTATCACAAAATTGCCTTTCAATTTCACCGCGTATTCCGACGTAGCTCGAGGTGGGGTACTTCTCCGCGCGAAAGGTCAATGAATATTTGTTTTATATTGGGTCATTAAGTATGAAACTTTACAAATGTAAAAGCGCCATCTTTAACATTTGTTATCTCAAATTTGGCGCCAGACGTCAGTATCAGGTTAGGTTAGTGTGATAGATGTATGTTCGCTCTTCAAATGTCATATTTGTTTGTTCAAATATCTTCATTAGTTTTATTGGTGGATTCTTTTTTATAGAACTATGGAAAAGTTCAAAATTCGTGTGATTTATGAATATGAGTTCCGCCGTGGAACCACAGTGTCGGAGACAGCTCGTAATATCAACGCTGTATTTGGTGAAGGTTCAACTACTAAAGCAACGGTGGGCAATTGGTTCAAAAACTTCAGAGATGGAGATTTCAGCCTCGCTAATGAGCCACGTGGAAGACCAAAGACGAAGGTGGATAATGATCACTTGAGAGCCGTAGTAGAGTCCGATCCATCTCAAAGTACACGTGAATTGGCATCGATATTCAATGTTTTCATACCCACCATATTGGTTCATTTAGCTGCAATTGGTAAGATAAAGAAGTTGGACAAATGGGTCCCGCACGAATTGACCGATGCGCAGCAGGCGCAACGTCTAGAGGCTTCCCCTTCTTTGCTTTCCCGTCACAAAAATGAATCTTTTTTGAATCGAATTGTGACCTGCGATGAAAAGTGGATACTCTACGACAATCGTAAACGCTCACATCAGTGGTTGAACGCTGATGAACCACCGAGACATCACGCGAAACCCAACGTTACACAGAAGAAGCTTATGGTGACTGTTTGGTGGTCCAGGTCAGGTGTTATCTACTACAACTTTATGAAACCTGGTACATCGATAACGGCTGAAGTATATTGCAAGCAACTGGACGAAATGATGCAACAACTTGCTATTAAACAACCGAAATTGGTCAATCGGTCAATGCCAATCCTGTTGCATGATAATGCTCGACCGCACACTGCACGACTGACCGTGGCAAAGCTACGGGAGTTGGAATTGGAAACTCTCCGTCATCCACCATATTCACCAGATCTATCACCTACCGACTATCACTTCTTCCGGAATTTGGACAACTTGTTGGTGGGAAAATTCTTCAATTCTCAACAGGCAGTCGAAACAGCCTTCCGCGACTTCATCGATTCCCGTACTCCTGGCTTCTATAGTAGAGGCATAGACCAACTACCACTAAAATGGCAGAAGTGTGTAGATAACATGGGCGCATACTTCGATTGAAAATAAATCATGTCCATGTGCCAAAAAATGCAAAAGTTTATGTTCTATTTGTAAAGTTTCATACTTAATGACCCAATATGTTAGCTATTTTCTTCTGCTTTGAAGGATTCACAGGAAAAGTACTCTCGCTGCAGTCGTTATTTTTATTACAGTCGCCTCTCCCCGTGAAGCATACAATAAAACAACTACGTAACATGTATTATTCTGTGGCAAGGAAAGTTTATTCGCCAAGTCTAACATAAAACTAAGCCTAGCCGCAAAACGATTTTGACTTTTTCCTCGTTCGCAGACAAGGCGTCGTGCGTACGAATAAGAAACACTGCCAGACCACAAGACACTGTCGTGAATCGTGCTGGCGTGGTGCCAAGCCCGCCTGCGGTAGCGATGGCATTTTATACTCAAACACCTGCAAAATGCGAGCGAAGAACTGCGGGTAAGCGAACGTACGACCGGAATCGTCTCCGCGGGACCCTTCTGGCAAAAATCTCGGATTCTCGTAGCCCTACCGCGTTCCCCTTTCCCCTCGATGCCTGTCCACGCACTTAATCACTCATAAATCGCTTCCCCGTGTGCTCCTCGTTATACCGCGCGCAGCTTGAAGAACACTCGAGTTGCCTCGTTTGCCTCTCAATCACGCTAATCGTCCCTCGTTTCTTTTCACCGGGATTTTTGCCTGAATATCACATGCGATTTATTAGAATGCGAAATACGCTCTCGAGAGAGTCACGCGACTTAACGTTTCTCGATATCGAGATATTCTCTTTGAAATAACTGCTGCTCGATGAATTTTACGTTTCCATCTACCTATATTCCTCTTGTGCTATTTCTTTTCGCGGTTTTATTAACTCAATCCCATCAATTCCAACAATTTCATCGAGCTCCAGCGATATTTATCAGACTGTATTCTTTAGCAAACACGTGTTCGAAGTGCCGATGTCGTTCTGCGTATCCCGCGAACGAACATCCGGAAGCAACGCGTGTCCCTTGGACTGCAAAAACGAGCCGGAAATATCGGTTTGCGGATCGGACACGAATATATATAGGAACGAGTGTGAGATGCAAATGCTAAACTGTGGGTAAGCGTTTATCATCGTCACTAATTTATAAGTAGCAGCTATTTGATTTTCGTTGCGCAATGTTACAAATAGAATAGACGAAATCACGCGCGCGGCGCGTACGCCTCACGAGTAATCGACGGCCGGTCACGAATCTTTAGCAAAGATTAATTAACAGGCATGCAAGACGAAAGATAACGGTAGTGGACTTCGAGAAGTGTCGATCCCGGCTAACTAAATGTATGAAGCAACAGCAGAGGTGCGGAAGCGAAGTGGATCCGGTTTGCGGTAGCGATGCGAATACCTATTCAAACCAATGCCACCTAAATGTAGCTGCTTGCTTGTAAGTTATGCTTATTTTACTAAGAGAATACTGATGAACCTTTAAAACATCCACACCGTACGATTTCAAATTGATGCCAATCTTAGAAGCATGCACGTCGATCGTAACTCTTTGGATTTTGTACTTTGAACAGCAAGCTGACCTTCTTCTTCGACACGTTTCAGAAAGGGCATCCAATTGGCCCACGTTGGTGAATGCACGACCTTGAAGGAGATCGAACACTGCCCCGAAGATTGCACCGAAGTTCCCGAGGAACCAGTTTGTGGAAGCGACGGCAACGTTTATCGGTGATTAAGAGTGTTATTTGGATTCCCGGATCTCCCGAGTCGCCCGAAGGTGCACTCGGACGGTCATTTGTTAAGAGACATTTGGGATTTTGGGACCGTTTCTCAAACTTGTTTTTCTATTCTGGTCCCTGATTCAGCAATGTCTCGAGCAAAATGATGTCATTAATCACTCTAAATTTTACATGTTTTCGTCGGTGAGCATGTAAGGTCCATTCGAGATGTTTACACCTAACCGAGCGTTATTCGCGACGAGACTCGGATAAAAATATTTCTGGCCATATCGAACGCATCCTAATTAGCAAAAATCAAACGCTCGAACAGAGTGTTCGAAGTGGAGAATTGTTTGAGGATTAGGGGTGATTCGAGCTGAACGCAGCGTGTAGTAATCAAGAGTGCTCGATCGGAGAGCTAGTGATCGGATCGTTCCAACTTGAATGTTTGCGGATACTTTATGTATGCACTCGTATGCATTTTAGGTCTCTCTGCCATCTGCAGCGTGAGACTTGCGGCCAGAGGGTAGTTCAAGTTCCGGCACAACATTGTCGCACCACCGCACTCTGTAACCAGATCTGCAGCGGGGAGCGTCAGTTTGTTTGCGGCTCCGACAACAAGCTCTATCGCAACGAGTGCGAGATGAAGAGGGACAATTGCGGGTAAGCCGCCTGACCGCGAAGCATTATGTTCGCGTGTTTCAGTGGGGCATGGTGCTTTTGTTCGACGAGTATGCAATCAGCGAGGCACTTTTAATAAATTAACCCCTGACTGACTCTCAAAAATCCTCCGAGATAATAAACGCGGCAAGGAAGGAACATGATCCAGGATTCGATTTCTCCAGTTATTAAGCTAATTAATTACATTACATTCGTTAGTAATAAATGAACTTGTTACTAACAAGCTTAGATGAAATTGGTTTATTTGAGAAAAGTTTGCGGCGCGTTTCGTGTCGCGTATGCAAGTAATTGCGTTGACCGCGATCGCATTTTTCCGGGCATAATACTTTCATAGACTTTCATTACGCCCGATCGCGCGCTGGAACACATCCGCGGAAAAGAAACCAAAAAATCGCCTAGGAAACTGCTCCCCGAGAAACGGTTAATCCGAGTCGGCATTGCGCGCGTGTCCGATGAACGTGCGCGATTCAGTCGGAAAGCCGTTTCATCATATCTTCTTTACGGAAATAATAAACTACTTATATCGGCCGCATACCAGCAGGATGCTTCCGAGGCCGCTATTCAAATACGCGAGAGGAAAGTATCCTACTTTGTGAGTGCGCGCGCGTAATTGAACATGAACCGCGCGCAATCTCGAAAGTAGAGATTATCGGTGCCTCACCGCGACCCATTTTCCCAAAGAAATCATTTTCTTTTTTCGACCGCTTTCTAATATGCCCGCTTCTAACGCGCGTTCATCGAATACATCGCCGGCACCGGTGAACAAAGCAATTTTAGAGAATAATTCAACCGTAACTTCTACCAATAAACCTCAAATCTCAATCTGAAATGTCGAGATCGTGCATTTCCGTTGCAGGAAACACGTGTACGTGGTGCCTATGAAGAGATGCGTCCAGGGTTTCTTGTTTCGCGGCTGTCAGAAGATCTGCCCGCCTTATTACGACCCCGTTTGCGGCACCGACGGCATGACGTACAGCAACGAGTGCTTCCTAGAAATCGAGAACTGCCGCAGCAGGAGTCTCGTCACGAAAAAGTATCACGGAGTATGTGGTCAACCGACAGAGGAGCCGAAAAATTATCTCTACTAAATCTGGAAAGGAAAATGTAAAAAGAAAGAAAATAATCAACCGAACCGAGATCATTTCATTCGTAACTTCTAGGAATTCGAGAAACGACGATTATACTATACATTCATTCGTCTCTAAGTATTTATTCGCTCGACAAGCCAGCTGCAAATTCGCTGATCGATCGAGTAGTCGCCCTATCTGAGCGTATCATTTTAGACACCATCCAGACAAGCGCGGTGCGATGGGAAGTTCTGTAATTTGAATCTTGTAATGTGAATGAAGAAAAACAGGTTCGAGAGAGAGAGAAACGAGCATCTTGCCAGTCGCAGTCCGGATTGTTATCGTAACTTGTTACTGCTATTTCTACGATAATACTGCCGCGATTGTCGATTCTTTCTCGCACGGGTGATTCGCGCGACGGAATTGTGATTCGCAAATGGATATCGTGCGTGAGAATTGACGAGAAATTGTCGCGGGCTTGAAAATATTGCCGCCCCCTTTTCTTAAATGGAGAAAGAGCCGCCAGTCACGTATCGAGTATATAGTCCTATCGAGATGTTCGCACATACTTGACGATATAGATTCATTCTCTTATTTATTGTAGCATTGATCATTACATACGACGCGATTTCATTTCTCTCATAGCTACGCCCGTCATATTAATTATGGCTATTGAGGTATCGACGCGGAAGCGATGTCGGAGCGTATTCTTATTCTAGGGGAATATTGTGCTATTACATCTTCCGATATGTGATGTGTGTTCATTTATTATTATTAATATTGTATTATCATCGCAATCTTAATTTATTATCGAATATGCGAGACTTTCCCTTCTGTATCGACACTAACACTGTATACGCTTCCAACGTCAATAATAAATCATACATGTATATTTTAAGATATAAAGCTGCATAAAAATTACACGTGCAACGTGTCTTGGAAACGACATGTTATTTACTCGTTTATTTATATGATTTTGAATTTATTTATGACATTTTCTGCGACGACCCAGAGATCTGAGAGACATTTCAGAGGACAGCCATTTTGACAAATATACGGCGATGCAAGCATCAAAAAACCGCTCCGTTAGCGAGTCGACGAATTTTCCCTCTCCCTGGCGCTTTATAAATGAAATTCACTTACCAATGATCATGATGGCGTTGCAGTCTTGATTGCTCGATTCGCGGCAACCTCGGAGCGGCGCTTCCAATAATTCGCTTCACTCAGGTGGACATGGACACAAGTATCGAGTAAATGCGAGCAACGAGTACGAACCGATGCGATACTAATTAACACAGATTATCTCTCGGTACTTTTATCGCAACGTCCGGTACTCTAGTCCACCTTTGACTCGTTTTGAAAGACAAAAGACGCGAAAAACTTGCTTCGACATTCCCGACGCGACGCAGCACAAGGCAAAATGGCCGCTTAACGGATAACGTATCGGCTACAGCGTTCCGCTGCAACTTCTCGCAGTACACAAATTTTGAAAATTTCAAAGTAACTTCGAGGTAGCTGCAGCTTCCTCATTTCATTCAAGAGAGAAATTATTTAAGTACATCAAAAAACCACGTACACAATGTTAAACTTTTATGTTCTAATATTATCAATAAAGTGGACAATGAAGTCGGTTGCTAATGCTATTGGCGGCCACCTGTCGGCACCACTTACCATTGGCCGGCGCGGAGGGCGCGGGATGGCGCCACTGCGCAGCCGTATTGACAGGTGCCTCGGCAGCATGGCGACCAGTGTTTACGACAACTGATCGCGGTCGATCGCGTTCGCGCCGTTTCCCGGGTGAGCGTCGCTGGACGTGGTTGTTTACGGTGTGCCTGGTGACCGCGTTTCCACCTGACGCGTCCGAATCTCCGTGTTCTCGCAGCCGCGTACGAAAACCGCAACGGGAAGGCAACGTGCGCCCCTGGAACGGCCTGGAGCAGCGCGAAGTTGCGCGCGCTTGGCGGACCGGAGGTCAGGTGGCGGAATCGCTCGCTGCTGGACCCCGACGTGCTCGTCGCCGGCGGATTCCTCGACTACCACGGGCCTCGTCCTAATCGTAAGTTCACCGATCGATCATCGATTTATTTCGAACTCGAGATCGGGTCCGGGTGGCGTTATCTCGACGCGGCTTTCGCGGATTTGACAGCGGCGGGGAGAGGCCATCTTTGAGGCCATCCTTCGATATCGGTCGGCCCGGCGAAGTAGGATCGCGATTACGGGAGTCGCATTACATAAAACTCGCCGGACGACCGAATGCCGTGGGACGACGCGACGTCGCGTCAGATAATCGTTACGCACGGTGTGGGCGCGCGAGAGCCGCTGCCTGCGCCGTGGAGCGCGCGCGAGACGCAATTCCGCGAATCATCTCGCTGGATCCTGCCTCGACTCGCCGAATCTAATGATCTGCGTCACGTTGAATTGACCCGAATCCGAGCGAGGCTGACCGCCGCGATCGAACCTTTACGATTTACGATTCAGCCCGACAACGGTTTATTATCGAGGTTCCTCGTGCGATTCCGTTATTTGATCGCGGAAAAATTTCAAATCACGTCACGCGCTTCCTCGAGAAGTGCCCTGAGATCTTTTGCGCGATAATTTCGGTCGCATGAAGCGATTCTGCTCCAGGTTGTCTCGTGAGAATTGTAAACGCAATTTTGTCGATCAGCGTCCGCGTAATTACGCATGGATAAAATTTTCATCGAAATTCTCGACCTCGCGAAAGACGTTCCAGTCTGCATTCCGTTCTATTCTGCCGCAACCGCTACATTATTTTACCACGCGCGACTCGGCAAATGAGATTTTCGCTCGCGGACTTTTGCATCGAAAGGTATTCTGATTCATGCTGGCCGTTGTATCGGAACCTCATGCTGCGTTGCGACGCCACGTGCTTATCGGAAATTTATCGGGGAATCGTGAAACAGAAGTCGCCTTTTGCTCATCGCCGTCCACATCTCGTACCTTATCTCATTGTCTTATTTGACAATAACAGCATATGAAATCATTATTGGGCAATGCGCGGTGCATGCAAAGTGCTCCCTTTCCCGGCATAGTTTCAGCGTCCGGGGAAGAATGGTCGCTCCTGCTGGTGCACATAATTAAATTTATCGATCGCTGAGGGAAACGTGTCGCGGCGGCGGCACTCGAGAACGCGCGCGTTTCTAGATCGCTCTCGCGTTTGTCGCGCACTCTTCTTCCTTTTGTATGCACGAAAAGTGGAGGAGGAATACAATTTTGACGTCGAGTAGAACACATAATTATGCATGATAACCGTGAAGATGTGCCAAACTGTTTGATATAAAGTCTTGCTGCATTCCATGCAATTCATCTATTTCCACAACGAGATTCGTTATGAAAATAGATGAATTTATTGATATTTATAGTTTTTTAATTGAAAATCAATGCTGTTTGGTAGCTACATTTCATCAACTTGAATTATTCGTTCAAATATGGAGCAGATTCACAAGCAAGTTTGATTAAAAACGATTGCATGTTGGTATGTGAATCAGCTTGGCGTCTCGAACAACCACCTTATTCCATCTCTGTCGATCGGACAAATTTCCAAGCGAGTTGACCTCCAGATTGGGCTTTTGCCCCGATTGTTACAGCGCTGTCGCGCCGGCACTTGTATGACTTTTGCGCTCGCATACAGGCAGAATACGTAATGCAGAAAAGCATGCTTTATAATATTTTTTAAAATATTTAAATATGCGTTATCACATATGGCGTTGTAGCGATTTATATATTTAATATATACAAAAATGTTTCAAAAACGAAACTAGAAATTTTCTTCAAACTACTTTGCTGAAGGATTATGCGGAAATGATCATGTGAGAATAATTGTTGACGTGTTTCACAGCGTCGTATTGCATTAATTGTGATATTAGAATGTGAGACGAAGCGTGAACAAGTTTATTCCGTGCAAGTCTCAAACTATAGATCATATTGCAATGTTATAGAATCTACACGTCCTGTACCATGCTTTAATAGATCACGTAACTCTCGCAAACGTCGAGGCTCGGGTATCATCTGATTCTCACATGGATACGATATTCCAGTTGAATACGAATTATTGGATGGATAGGATATGTTATTACGTAATGCAGACTGTAATTCAATGCGCACATTCGTGCGGAAGAGAACTTATCAGGCTGGAACAATGTGTATTATATTTGAAACTCTTTAATATTCTCTTGCTACTTATCTACTCATAAATTTTACGTCATATCAAATTCATATAAATAATATCACATAGGAACAGGAGGGAGACATTTAAAATCGTTTAGATTTTGTTCTGGTCATCCAATCGCTACAAGTACCCGTTAAATGTTGCTAAGATTAATTGTACGCCACAGTAGCTGGAAATGATCTATTGTGTCTTAACGGCCGTGTCACACGCTCCAACCTTGAGTGTAAGTCGAGGGAATTGACCTTGAACCGGATCTGGAATCCTTTTTCTTTGGGGAAGGGTAATATGGAATTATAAAAGGGTAGTAGGTCTTGCATGTCATGCTAAAGTCCCATGCTCCAAGTTTCAACCAGCTGCGACCGTCTGGCGAATATTCTATTTAAAAGACTCATAATTTGATTGCAACCTTGTACACATAATTCTGTGAATTATTTATTTATTTCTTTGTTCACTTTTCATACATTTTCTTCATAGTTCTACAAAAAGCTTAATTAAAAGCATTTTAATCTTCTCGTAAACATAAATGCATATATGTACATTGAAAAAAAAATTTTGTTCAATGATCTAAACACATTTAGTTGTTTGAAGATTTAGTTAATGCAACAACTTTCTAATCAACCGAACTTAACTGTAGTCTACTTAACAAACTGTTCAATGCTAGTTGAAAAAAATGGTTCAACCATTTCATTTAGTTGACGGAACTATCATCATTTGGTTACCTTTAAGAAAAATCAGTCACCAGCATCGTTATATTTATTTCGACAGTCTCACGAAGTTAACTAAATGCGTTTATATCAGACATACAAATATTTCATTGTTTTAAATGGGAGAATTTGTTTGAATGGACTGTGTCTTTGTTATATGAGATAATGACGTTTTCATAAATTACATATATTCAAGACAACCAAATGTTTTGTTAAGTAAGTATACATTCTGCATTGTATAGACAAATTCTTAGGTAAGACTGACCCAATCAATTATTACTTGAAGTTTATGATAAGCTTAAATATTTACTTACTTTAACTGAATGTACATTTTGAAAGGTAATATATTTCAGACAATACAACTTAATTGTTTGTTGGAAAGTAAGGTTGTTAATATTTTGAGTTAACAAAATTTGGGACTGGTAATGTTAAACGTATTAACAACGTTAAATCAACAGTTATTTAGTTAAAGTGAACTACTCAACTTTCCAAAAGTACTAAGTAATTCTAACCATATATAGTGTTTATTTACTTCTAACTCATCTTTAAAATAAAACCAAATTTGTTTGGTTTAACATTGTAATATTCAGTTCTTTGAGAATATATATAGTTAAAGGCTTGAGATCTAATTTACATAGAACATAGTTAACTGCCCAGTCAGCATCGACCGATAGATGGCCAGGCCAGGCGTGACGTTCTCGCAAGAAACATTGCGTTATCACCTTACAAATAACCATCCGGAAAACCGTGCACGCGAAAATAATATAAAGTCAATAATAATATAAAGTCGTGGTCGAAAAGTTGTGCTTCACTATACGTGTGTGTAACCAACTTGGTCGTAATAAATTAAAGATTATATAAAATATAAAGTCATTCGAATCAAATATTTGGTTACCGTATTTTAATAGCTAGTTATTCCAAAAAAATGTTAATTCCAATTAACTAAATATTTTTTCTTGTTACCTTTCATTTGATCATAGGAAGTAAACTTTGATATCATGAAATGCCTAAATGGTTAATCGAATAAATTCGTTAGCTTTCGACAATACTTTTTATGTTACATAAATAAATGACTTTTCTGAAGAAACAAATATTTTGTCGAACTAAGACGTCTTCACACTTACTATAACTCGTGAATGGTTTGGACTAGCAAGAACGATAGTTCATTCAATTTAATTTATTACAAAATAAACAAAATATTTCACTTCATTAAAAGGATATTGTGTTGTGTTAAATAAACATAAAGTTCGTCCTACCCTACGTTTTGTCACTATGACTATATCCTTGGTTAAATGAAAAAATATAACGTTCGCGGTAATATTGATTTATATAGGTTTCAACTATAATGAAGTCGAACGAAAAAACTACACCCTTATTTTAAACATAGATTTTGTTGTTCTTTCATTATTTTTTGTTTGACACACACATCTTTTTGTTATCTCAATTAATGCTATTTTATGAGTCATCAAAACAACAATTTCTCTTCAATTAAATATACTGTAGAATGAAATAAATATTTTGTCTGCAATAACTAAATTTGGTTGGACCAAATTTAAAAATATCGTAATCATTAAACAAAATATTTAGTTCTTATTACATTGACATTTATTTGAACGTATCCGACCGCAGCATTTTGTTAAGTCAAATAATTGTTTTTTCGTTGAACAAATCTTTTTTCAGTGTATATGCCAGTTGCAATTGTTGATCGAAGACTGAAGTCATGATGTAAGGATTCATCAATTTTATCGTCGACTGTGACCTGTATAGGTTCTAATTTATTGACCAACTTCACACCCGAATCATCTGAAATCGAGAGTTAACGAGGCTTCGCCGTTCCATCTCGTTGTTTGTACTCGTAGCTTCCATTTTCGGAATTCTTATAATTCTTCCCGTCGTTGGTCTTGGTCCCTACAAAGCTAATGCTAACTGAACCGTCTTTCTGATTTTCCTCTTTCGTCTTCGAAGCTTGTTCCAGGTAAAATTCGCTCTTCGGAAACTTGACGCAATCCTTACCACGTGGCTTTTGCATCGATCCGGTTAATCTTTTGCAGAGCCGGATATAACTTCGCTTCCTTTTCGCGCGATTATCGACAGTCGAGGCATTAGCCTTGTCCACGTCCGTTCGAATCACATCAACGTCCATTTCGAGCTGCTTCCCTTTCGCAAGCTTTTCCTTCAACGTATCCTTAACATCCGGAACGTACAAGCGAATAGCCGCGTCCTTTCTGTTGCTTTCTGTCACCGCATTCTTGGGAACACTTTTAATCCGCACATCTTCGGTCGCAAGTTCTTTGGAAGCTTTATGCTCGTCCGATCCTTGCGACCATTTTGCGTCGAGCTGAATATTTTTCGTCAAGAGATCTGGTAGATGTTTCAATTCTGTTTTATCCGAATCAAAACCGACCCGGAAACCGACGTCCAGTTTCCGATTTGCAGGACTTGTTGGCATCGTTGTCTTCAACGGATCCAAAGAAGGAAACAGAAATCGTAGCTCAGGTTCATTTTCGTCACTTTTCTTGTAACTTTCTGTTGAAATTTCGAGAAGAGGATTGTTTAATTGTTCGGTCACACTTGTTACTTTTCCTGCATCGGGTATTTCCTGAAAAAAAAAATACGACAGGTTTGTAGTATAATTCAAATTTCACTGCGGATACCGTAAGACTAATAAGAAAGAAAAAGAAAACTCACCGATACTGTAGGTTTACCTAATATATAGAGGAAACCCGAGAAGGGAAGAGCGAAACTGAGAGCACTCATCGTACCTCGATTCAATCGAGAGAACGAACGTTCGTCAGACTAATCCTCACTATTTCTTTATGTAGCCCGAGAAGCGACTTGCTTTTCTCTCTGTAGTTGCTTTTCTATTCCGTTCCGTTTTAATGGTGCGTCACATGTACTTTCGTCCATTTACGACGCATTGTCTGTACAAAAACCAGTTTTGCCATTTGATTTTGCTGCGGCTAGTAATTGCCGCTTGAAGGCTGCTTTTTATATTGAAATTTATTGAGTTTAATTTTATAGTCATTTATTTTAACTGAATTATTTTTGTGTGAAGAATGTTCATGATTATGCAATTTTACTTTTTATTTTTATGAACCTTTGTTCATGCAGGAATCTTAATAATAATAATAATAATAGGGATTTATTGTCCTATCAGAATTGACTATTATCTTTTTCGTCGCTAATTATCCAGCTGATTGCACAGCGTCAGAAACATCTTCACGCGGTCGGCGAAATAATGCACCGAGCAATATTGCCTTCTGCCGGGATTCATTGATCCAGCCGGATTTTCAGCTATCAGCGAGTTAATGGTGCGTGGCTTGGAAATTTATAGTGCGTATAATCGAAAGTTCGCGTTCAGTACACGCTTCTTGCCTCGATGTATACATCCTGTTGATGCGGCCTTTTCGATGTACTATGATACTCTAAACAAAAAAATTACATATTCTCACGTTTCAGTTATATATACGTATTACGTGTACGTATATTGAATTGAGCATCACCATTATTCGTAATGTAATGTTTTCTTATTCCCGTAAACTAATCGCTTGGGCTGTATTTCTGTTGCATTGCTGTTTATTTAAACTACCGATGATATCAAAAAACACTATGTATCCTTGTAACATGTTAATCGTTAATATCAGTTATTTATCTACCTGAAACAATGAGCAACTTGCGCGCAATTGCAAACATGGCATCGCACTCATCGCACGACGTTCATAGCGGTTCTCCTTCGCGTTTCCGGTCACGCAATTGTCCGGTGCTTAATTAATTGTCGTCGCGATTGATAGATCGCTAGATTAGATAGGGTGAATGCATGAAATTCCTTTTTTGCTTCTTCTTTTTCCGAACTTTCGAGTAGAGATAAGAAGATAATATTAATATTACGAAATATATTCATATACATAAACATTCCATTTTTATATTCCGAAACGCGGTGCATGTTGGTGCATATTTTCACGTTAGGAAACCGGAAGCTGCAAGAAGCGCACATCATTTATTGTCATGGCCAACTGTTTATCCTTTTGCGATAGGTCGTAATCTTATCAAACAGCACTTTATGTCGTGAGTGTGATAAGGAAATCTGCCGCCTTAAGCATTCTCTTCACCCTTTCCGTTTTGGATTTATTAATCCACACTCACCGTTGTTCAATTAATTCAAAAAGTATTATAAATAATTAAACGAGGATACGATTTTAACGTATTATTCGATTTTCATCAGTAGTTTCAATTGAGAAATTTTTAGCCAAAAATCAATATCGTGAGATATTAAATTGATCCTTTTTATAAAATTATCCGTGGCTTTGCTGATCGTTCAGACGTGATGGCTTTCTCGAAATTGGAACATCTTATATTACGTACAACTTTATTCCACGATGATTCGCCGAGACATCTTCGGGCAACGCGAAGCGCATGCGACAATTTATGAATTGACGCGACTGAGGCAATTTAACAATGACATACTGACGAAATTTCCATCTCCGCGCGATCTCGCGATTACGCCAGCACGACAGAGCTGAGAACGACGACGACGACGAGCTCGCGTTTCCGGTAGAAACAATTTACCACGAGCATCGCGACGACTCTGACCGGATTACAAAGATGATATCAGTCATTTTACCACGGTAATTAACACCATCGGCCACAGACGCGTAAGCAATCTTGAGAATTGCAGTTCTTCCGTTCCTGATCTCGCGCATTCTCGTGCAGTTTCACGAAACGCAACTTGAACGTTCTATCGAGGGAAAAGAAGGATTTACGATAGAAATAATTTTTGCGAAGCTCCCTCGGGGTTTATTCGGCACTGCGCACTATTAACGACGGCTGCCCCTCATAAAATCCTCGCGCTCGTTGCATTCTTCCTTCCTCTTCTCGCGGTTCATTGACTTTGACTACGACGATCGCCCCCATTTCCGACCTTGCGTGTCTCGCAATTATTCACAGGTTGCTGCAGGATCATTGAATTCCTACTCAGAATTAGCCGCGATCGTATCTAAGAAAGAAGATTATGCTGAAATATGAAGGTAAAAGGAAAAATATCAAGATTGGAAATATTTAATAATCGCTCGTAGACAAGACGTTTTTAATTAAACGCACAATTCTAAATCGAGTCTCACTATAAAAAAGTAACTTTATAATAAAATCGTTTCTTTTTTGCTTGTTAACGGTTATACGTGAAAGAATAGATTAGATGAACAACATGCATCGCTCGAAAACCGTCGGTAGGCAAGACGAGCGATTTTGAATCGGTTCTTGGCGGTTTCTTCGCTCTGCTCGTTGTTCCACGCCGCTTTTTCTGCGACCGATAATAAGCGGTCGCACTAAATTGGTCGATCGTTTCAGGTGAGTCTGCCTACGCGGACCTAGTAGTTAACGTCCTCCTCCATTTGGTTATTATCCCGCGGGACGCAGCCACCTCCTGCATCTTACTTCCTCCCGTATTCATTCTCGTCGTTCCACACCTAGAAGAAATGAATGCCAGCGGATAAGAATGTAAGCAAGCTATTCAACGATTTGTACTATTTATTGATTTATTAATTGTCAGTTTTGGAGAGGATTCTAAAATGGTTGTAAGGAAGCTGTTCATTGAAATTCTTATCATCTTAGCCGCCCAGCAAAAAATTTAGGGAGCGTAATAACGATACGGAGTAATTGCAGGCAGCCTTTAGCGACCTGAAAACAAACGGTTTATCGTCAAAGTCCAGAACGTTTCACGTGTATTTTTCCCGACGCGTCGCTTCTTTACCTTCGTATCGTTTCTCGCCGCGCTCTTCTTTGCGCTTCTGCGGAAAAGGAAAAAGAAAAAAATGGGAGACGAGAGTGCAACGAGCCGCATCTTGTTCGGCTCTTCAGACATTCAAGCCACTTATTACGCACGGTCCCTCGTTCCGTAGGTAGCGGGGAAGATTTCCTCCTCCTCCTTCTGCTTCTTCGTCTTCTTCTTCTTGTTTTCCTTCCACCTCCGCTCCTCCATTATGTCCCTTTTCATCTCTCCCACGATCATGCCCTCACCCCACTATTCTATCCGCTGCCTCGCGTACTCGATGCGCCTTTACACGCAGCTGCAATTGTGGAAAAGAAACTTCAACCGGAGCAAGAAACTTCCACCACGGCTTCTTTTTCCTCCGCCCAAGGTTGTATCTCAGGACGAATCGCGGCTTCGCGTCGAAGGGTGTTACGCGTTTACACGAGTGATGAAAGAAGTTTCCGCGGAGTGAAAATCTCCCAGTGCTTTATGTACCTTGGAAAGACTCTGTGGAAGGTGGAGAGCTCTCGTAAACTTGAGAGACGTAATGGCGTAACAATAACTTGTTTACAGTAACGATAAAAAACGTATCCTACAATTTGCTTGTTAAATATTTTTTAGAGATAGCTGGAGGGGCGAGAGTATCTGTACATTTGCATAATAACGTCTCTAGTACGGATCTGTCTCAGTCACAAAGAAGTCAATCTGCAAATAGAGACATCGATGTCTATCTCGTTCATCTTGGTTGTATCTTCCAGTTAGCGAGGTCTATTTGCCGAGATCTTCTCTCTAACTGTCATCGGTGTGCATATCCTATTGTCCTAACTAGCGCGAGGAACGACTAACCCACTTGACCCCTTATCCGCTGAGTTCAATGTTTTCCATATTATCAGGAACATCCTTTTCAAAACGTCGCGCCTGCAAATTGGCGTAAAGTGCTCGAGCGACAATAACGTCCTCCTTCGTTCCGTCCTCTCTCTCTCCCTTGCTCTTCTTCGTCTTGTTGAAGCTCTTCTTCTCGTCTCGTCGCGGTCCAATCCACCGTGGGTGGTGAATGATTCAACCGCAAGTACTGTTACGTTCTATGAAGAACGACGCTTTGTTCTCCGGGTAGTCTATGATGCTTAGGCAAACAAGGGGTTGATGATCGGTCGTCAGCCCTGAAAAACTTGTAGGATCTTATTTAAAATTTATAGAGCATGGAAGAGAGAGAGAGAGAGAAAGAGTAAACATACCTTTGACAAACTTTTTAATTAATTACCTACCATCTAATTATCATCTATTTAACTATCTTGCGTATATACACGTGGTTATTTTTTTAATTAGTGACTCTTCCTGTTTCAAGTCCGCTGACGATGATGTATGACGCCGATTGCGTAATAATGTCAAGAGCATATCAGATTCTAGCCCTCTCTTATGGTATTGACCTTTCTGTCTGCACGCACGTGTGCTTCCGTGAGACTTAAAATAGACAAAGTAGGGTGGCGACAAATAAGGTCGGTTAGCTTGCATAAGAACGGGGTTAAGTCAACCCCACTCACCAAGTTTCTGGAAGATCCAAAGTGATTAATTCCGGTTTCGTGTCGTCGTTAATCATTCTTCAATCCGAGCACGTCAAGTAGAGCAGCGCGCTTCCAAAACAGTTTAGTACCAAGAAGAGATCTAAACTAGTTAATAATACGACGAATAATCATCGTCGCCTCCTCAAAAACGGACGAACAAGCCATGAAAGTGCTTTGATCTTGAAAGAAAATGTTACCAAGCACCAGAAGAGAGATTTTAGAACTCTTTCCAAAATTCCACTAAAATGCTCTAAATGAAAATAATTCTCCTTGAGCTTGTCTTGCGAACGTCAAATGGACAATACAACTTCGTTGTGATCTGCATCACATTACACCGCATAATAGATTGTTAATGAAGTTGCATGCTCATGCTCATTTACATTGCTGATCGCGCCACTGAATCGGAGCAGCGGTCGTCGACTGTCGGCAGTCGTGTTATGCACACCACAAACATCGGCTTTCCGTGTGAAATGCAACACGAGTAGTCGGAATGAAGCAAGAAAATAGACGAGAAACACCACGTTGCGACTTTTTTTTCCATTGGACCCAAGTTTTTCGTGTAATTCGGTGTCCACTTACTGCCGGCCAGACTAAAATACAGGTGAACACACTTTGATCGGCAATCTTGAAAAATTGATTGAGACCAACGCTCGCTCGAGGACGCTTCTATTTGCCGATTTACCTTTTTGTATCTTTTTGCATCTCCTGAGCAATCAGGACAAAAAGTTGCCGAGCATTTATCGTTGGCAACAGGATCGAAAGAACAACTCGGTGACGACTCGATGCCGTCATGTTCCCGCGGCAACGCGCGTTGTCACGCAACGTCAACGCACGTCGCAAGGCACGAGTCCCTCCTCGTGCCTTGCGCTGTTTCTACCGTTCGATTGAGTCACACTGATGTCACACATGGTTTAAGAGTCATTATGATCGTTTCCACATTTGCATCATCCTTGTTTTTACACCATTAGACATCGATTAATTTAAACGACACGGTTCTCTGATCGTTCGACTGGTTACCTGTACATTTTCTGGAGCGCATCCAGTGATGCGATCAATCGCCCTTATCGATTTTTACGACTACACCCTGACGACGCACGTGACCTAGATTCATTCACGGTCGTGTCCCAACGTCCGCCCTGAAGCACACTGGACTGAATCATCGTTCATGTTTCATTTATTTTTTCTTTTACAAAGATAGGACGGTATATGTGCGTCACTATCTCTCTTGTACAGTTCATAAAAATTACGTGTAGAATTTGATTACTCGATTCGCTGAAACGATACACACCTGATAAAACGGAAAGTTGCTATCAACTCCTTACGTCATATCATTGCAGGCAACCTTCGAGGACGCGTTGCTAATCGTCGCCAACGTTGGTCGACGATTTTTAATTTTCTTCCGCAGATTTTCTCTGAGGAATCGAGCCCGCTACCCTCGTTTCTTCCGAATCAATGGGAGATGGCGCGTGCCACGTAATTCGCCTCTTCTTTACTTGTCTGAATAAACAAAAAAGAGAAAATCTTCCGTTACATCGAAGTGGTAGTGACAGAGATAAACAACGAGACCAAGTCGAGTAAAGTTGAAGCAAGACAAATGATTAGGGAGGGCACTTTTCTATCGTTTTTGACGAGGTGAGAATCACCTCACGAAGAAAAATACACTGGAGGAATGTAAGGATTTAGAAGGACCAAGGAAGCTGGGCAAGGAGAAAAAAAGAGAAAAAGAGTAAGAGTTCACTTATTCATTTAAGTAGAAGGGAGAGACCGATAAGAGTGCGCTGATAGACCAACAAAGACGACAAAGCGAAAGGATAGAGGATAAAGCAATGTGAAAAGAGAGGGACAGGCTGAGAGAAAGAGGCGATATGATTGCGGTGAAGTGAGTGCGATAGCGTACAGAAGCAGACGGAGTGCGTATGTGAGCGAGGAGTGCGTATGTGAGTGAGGACATACGGTAGCTTCTCATAGTGAAGACAGTCGCTGTCCCGCCGCAAGGCTGCTCGCATCGTGCCGGAAGAGGAGGTTCACCCGCACCTTTCCTACGTGCGTGCCCCCCTGTTTGCGTCGCGTGTGTCGCTTCTTCCGCATTCGAGTATCGATCGAAATTTAAAAACATGTGCGCTTCCTCTATTTGTTTCTCGTGCGAAAACAGTGCTCTTGTTGTGCCCTGTGAACGAACAATTTAATGTGAATATAATAGCTTGGTTGGTTTGGCTACTATGGTGTTTTATAAGTTACTTATGTTACTTATGCTTTTATAAGATGACCTACCGTCCGTCTCAAACGTCTCCAATCTAGATTTTTGGTTGCACTCCAAATCATTGATTATTGTGGGCGATATAAAAGTTTACGTATACGATGCATGATTATTTACACGATGGTTCGTATAGAGGAGGATTCCTGGGGTTCGAGTGACTCGACTCGAGAGTCCAAGTTTTTAATTACTTGAGTTTCTCCGGCAAATGGATTTCCGCTTCGAGTAGTCCACAGTCGATGGCATTGGCCGTCAAAGCGCAAACAGATTAAAGTTCTCGAGACCGGTGCGTAAGTTTTGTTGAGCGAGCAATGGCGAAAGAAACGCCCGAGAAATTAATGGCTTCACGGATGCGAGACATCCGTGGAGTTAAAAGCACGGCGTGGCAGAGCGAGAGTCTCGCGATTGGTGCGACGTAGCGGTGTTCCATGAGTTCTCGTTCCGAAAATAATCATAGTATTTTTACCATCGCTTTATGCTCACTTCGCTGCCGCGAGCGAGCGCACAAAGTGGCGCTAATTCGGCACCGAGTATTACCATAACGCAAAACCGTCAATTTCGAGGAGGAACGCCAGCGAAAAGACTGCTATTCGAGCAACGTCTCTCGCAATGTCGATTCCACCTTTCACTGATAATCGCGATCTCGCACTTTTATTCTTGCGGATGAATCACGCGGACGCTCTTGCTCGAGGCGGCTATCCGCGCTGCACGACGTAGAAACAATTTCAATTTGCAGAAGTGCCAATTACGTATATTTCTCACTCACGACGTATCGATCGATCAGAGATCTTTAGAGTGAACTGCAAGAAAAATCTTCATTCTTTGTATAATATTTAGTCTACCAGTCTCTGTTATTCAATCGGAAATTGTCGGCATTACCAATTCAAGGTGCACTTTCATTTTAGTTTAAAAGACCTACGTCTTGGTCGGAGATGAACTAAATTGATCAAGCCACTGCTGCCACAAGCACTGCCACCGCTTCTAATTACGTTTTCCTGCTGCGATCTTATCTGTGGTTCCATCATTCATTTGGACGTTCGACCTTTCGTAGTCTCATGGCATCGGCAATGCCGTGTACACCCACGGGGTTCCCGTGGGATCTCAATTCTCGTCTTAAAGTCTGATCTCGTCGCCGCTGTCGCGTTCGACATTGCGACTTCTAAGCGGCTAACGGGAATTCGAGGCACGGCCGGATGGCACGACCGTTGAATTGATTCGGCTTCGACTGAATGAAACGCGATTTACTGCAACTGTCGTCGTCCAAACTCTTCTTTTCACGCCTCGCGTTCACTCCTTACCGTCACCTCCCGCGTTTTTACCTCTCCATCAATTCGCAAAGACATCTGCATCTTGATCGTTGCTCGAATGTATGCAGAATAAAACGAGTAGGACCGCTTGCCAAATTGGTGCCTTCATTGCGAATACTTGATCATTCTTATCAGGACGTTCCCGAAATTCGTTGACGCACGAGCGAGAGATAAAACATCCGTTCGTACGTTACGAACTTGTTGAAACGACACATGATGGAACGGCCGCGGGCAACACGGTTACAATTATTGGCACTTCTCCGATTCAAGTGTAAACTTGGAGCTGCCGAAGAGCAAGATCTCGCTCGGAGAGGCTCGATGGACGACGAGATTCGCGCCCTGACATATCGTCGTCTCGACTCGTCTCGGTTTTCACGACGCATGTTTTCCCAGTTGCTCCAGAACTCGGTCCGAGATACGGCGTTTCGCCGATTGTTCGCCAACGTGGCCGCAAATCGCGATAATGCAGTTGCGATAATACTTCACTTGTCGCGTGCGGTCAGGTTGAGCAATGTCCTGGATTGAGAGGTGCAATCGTGTCGCGCATGTTTTAATCATTTTTTGCACGTTTTTTGCTTTCGCTTCAATATGTGAAATACAATTCAGTCATCAAATTATTTTCCCTCGTTTCTTACGATTTTCTGCCATCTATATTTAAAGGTTAAATAATACCAGAGCACTGAAAAAAAGATTAAAACTTTTGCATACACCAAATATTTTCTTCCATTTACATGACGTATCGAGATTCTTTCGCGAAGGTCTTGGCGAATGCTGATCCACGTTGTCGGCAGCTAAATCCACCAAACCCGTAGAAACGAAGAGAGGTTTCCTCGCTAATGATCACGACGCGGGCCAGACGTAGCCGACGAACAAATTGGCCAAGTGGGGTAATCGGGCTGTAAGCGCGTTCGATCAACGATTGCAGGTGAATGAATCCCGACTCTCACGGTTCACGTTCGCCTCTTTAGTCTGTCCATCGACCCTAACTAGCTATTTATATACACGAGACGCTCGCCTCTGTGGTCGTGGCCACCGGCGGTATCTACGCTCCGGACATACGCACATGTGCGTGCACGCACATCGCTGCAACTCTGACGCACTCGCGCCGAGTCACCCGCCGTCTCTCTTTCTTCTTCTCTCTCTCTCTTTCTCGCGTGCGTCCCTCTGCGCGAGTATGCGCCCAATTATAAGCATTCTAGATATCAATGCACGAGAGAAGAGCGTGAATACGTGAACCGCTCTCTATAGAGTCGTAACCGTTTTTATTGCCGCTTTAGGCCTGTAGGCAGCAACGTCGCCGACGATGTCTGTTCAGCAAGACCACCAATGTTACATCGCGTACGTGAAAAATGGGCATTACGCAGCACTCCGCAGCGTCGCGTTATTATCTTCTTCATTTTCCGATGGTTGCACATTCGCATCCATGATAGATTACTCGAGCAAGCTTTCCTATTAATCTCGGTTCGCGGAACCTTGCACAATTCTCACGAAATTGCACTTGGATCGATATGACAAAATTCAATCGCGGTGATTCCCATGTCCGGCGAGTATTATTGACTTCTTTCCGCATCGGGCGGAAATAGGAACGATGCCTGGCTGCGTCCGGACTCGTTTGTCATTATATCGCTCGTTGGTTTCGAGCAATAGCTGCATCTTCCCCGCGCAACCGTGTATCCTAGCTTTATGTGTTCAGACACGCGATGGGGTGCCACGCGGAGTGCACACTCGAGAGTGCATGATATTATCAATATCGTACAATATACGAGAGTCATACGTCACACGCCGCTTGTGGCGCAACCCGGTGAAACCCGACCAGCACGACCAACACTCGCAGTAAGGAGTCCAGTCTGACTCATTAGCAGAAATCGGCAAATTCTGCGCAATACGGCGACGCCTCGAGGAAGTTCGTCGAGATACGCATGAATGCATATTGCATGAAAGCGCCGGCGATGCTAATCGATCGCGTCGCACCACACGCATAACGTACCACTGGTGAAAAGCCCGAATATGTCTATCATCGCGAACGAATGTGCGAATCGCGCTCGCACGCACCTCGACATGGGTGACATAGGTAAGATATGTAGGACCGGCTACGCCTCCTCTCGCGTTTTGCAATTCCCTTTCCCGCGTTCTATATCCGCAGCAAAAACGAGCAACCGATCGGCAAGGAATCCGGGAACGTGGATTTGGCGCGAAGCCACCGCGATTAACGCGAAAATGCGTTAATGGTTTGCCCATAGAAGTGTGATCATTGATTCTCTCCTTTTTTTTCTCCCTCTCTCTTTTTCTCTCTCTATACCACCTTCTCCAATGTGGCTCCTGATTTTTAAAAGGACATGAAAATCGCAGAGTGCATAACGTATGGCCGCGTATATCGCAGCAGCGTGTCGTCTGAACATGCGACTTGAACGTAATTTCTGTCCGTCTCCCTTTTCCTTCGTTCTAAATTCGTCTCCTGCAAAAGGAGCAGGCAAGCAAGCAAGCAAGCGCGATGCATCCGCGTAAGAGAAACGTGGATTTAATGGGCGCGTCTGAATCGTCTGTTGCCGAGTTCCGATGTTGCGCGCGGGCAAGAGTCGAATTATTTATTCAGAGATTTCAAATTCACCCCCTTAATCGGCACATGCATCAACTGTCTTTGGCGGTTCTGATGCGAGCTATTTTTATGTGAAACTACAGCATCGCGCTGAGACATCCGAGATGAGACGTACGACTTGCGTACGACTGTTCTTTGATGTCAATTATTTTGCTAAAGGCTCGCTGAACGTCGCGCGATAGTTCTTCCATTAACCGGTGTATTTATGCCGAAGGCACGCGAGTTGCGGGATATAAAATTCATTCAAGCCCACGTATAGGATGTAGAATCAGCTCCGCCTTTTCTCTACACTTGCGCTCCGCGCTGCTATCCTCATCTACGAGGCAAAGGTGAGCAGTAATAGCTAAGAACCAAGAGCAAAGAGACACTACGGCAACTACTACTATGTAAACGACTCTAACGGAGTTACTGCCACATAAGGAGAAGAGTACTTATGTATTCGTAATTGAAAAATTTTAATCGGAAAATATATGCAGCGTAAATATCAAACATCAGACGTTTTTACTTGAAGGCAAGTTATTGGATTATAACATATATCTGTCTCGCTTGTTTAGCGTTTTTAATAACGAATATATGTTATAAAATACTTTAATGCATTATTGGAACAATCAGGTGTTTGTGAACCGACCGCTTAAACCGGTAATTAAAAGATGAAAGAATTTTTAAGAATAAACAATTAACGCGAATTTGCGTTATGTTTGATTATTTCGACCCAGATGTTGTTATTATGCAGCGAGAGTCTCTTTATTCAACGTAAGTCGGATGTGAAAGCCCACGCGTAATTAAGCATAAATCCAATTAGCTCTTACGCGTCACTAAATATGAGTGGTGCGATTCTTTGTGCGTGCATTTTGATACGCCGCGACGCATGAACGTGTAGAATTGCGGTGCGCTTTGCGAATTAATTGTAATTTTGGTATCTTATATGGATGAATTTGACGGGTGTGTTACACCCACAGAAAAGATTTCTGGACTTAATGCTATTACTCTTTAATCTATCATAAAATAAGATCGCTATAGCGACAATCATATTTATTATTGAAAAGAAGCATATTTTACTCTTGAATAGAAAATTCGAAAATCTAGATTAAAATAATCTTGGTGCTATCTCATTAATTTTCTCAGAAGGATTTAGATACAAATTTGTAGCAAGTTCAAAATATTCTTGATTTAAGAATATTGTGAGATCTAAAAGACATCTTATTCTATTCTTGTAAGAGAATTTGTAGAATCTGCACAAAACGGCCAATATTTATGTGTTGTAATCGAAAATCGGGAAAGTGTTTCTGTTATTTACAATGAATAAGTGCAAAAGATATGGAAATGTCTTATCTCGAATCTTATTTCTCAAGTAAATATATACAGGGTGTCCGGTAATGATCGCTCCAGCTTCCGTACACGAGTAGAGCGGATCGAGACGAAGAGAAAAATCCTATACCGTTTTGCGATATTCGCAATAATAATCCTATACCTCGAGCGGCTCGGCACTCGCCTCCGCGCGCTCTGGATTCGCTTGACTTTAATATTCAATATTTCGATTATTATTAGTGACGATATATAAAGTGGCGCTAATATCAAATTATTCTACATACAAGAATATATAAGCATAAATTTGTATATGTTACTCTTGTCTCAAGACAGTAAGACAATCTTATTTAATTCGAGAGAGAAGAATAGAAATTACTGATTTAAATTAAAAATTGTTTTATTTTCATATTTTTTATACTCGTAATACGATTAAATTAGTCAAGAATATTTTTCGTCTTGTTATCAGAAATCCTTTCTGAGGGTGTATGTCACGCTACGTACCTATGCGGAAGCAAACGTCCCTCCGGGATTACGTCAGCACGTAGGCGGTACGGTGATTTAGCGGCGATGCTCGTTCGAGCGACGACGAAAATTCGTGGCACGTGACACGTGGAAGTCGTCCTCGTCGTGCGTGCGTGCATACGTGCATGCGTATCGTGCATTTTGAATGGAGGGACAACGGCAAGCGAGCGACTCATTGTTAAGCGCGCGTATCTTTGGGCGTGTAAGCGTGGTTCGATGAACTTGGAGATACTTTTGTCCATGGATCGTTGCGCGTTGATTTATCGAGCTCGCTCGCTCGCTCGCTCCGCTTGATCTTATTTTTCGGCGCAGACACCGAGAACAACGAGCCGTTTCTCCCAACGCGTTGCAGACGCGTTATCGTTACGAGGCACGCACAGGCCTCTCGCGCCAGTTCCCTTTCGCGATTTACGCGTGAAATTCGTCGTCTCTTCCGCCAGATTCTTCCATAAGAAACGAAATGTCAAGGCGATAGCACCGATACAAGCGCGGACGCGGAAGACGGAGTCCGTTTTCTTGACGCGTTCGTTAAGCCTTCGTCATATTTATTTCGCGCGAGTATAATCGAGAGATGGACTCTTTTAACTTATCATTGGTATTTTATTGCCCGCGCTCGGATGGTCGTTACGCTCGTTAATGCGTACGCACATCGTGCAGTCGAGGAAGACTGCGCTTCGATTAGCTGTACATTGTAACAGATTTCTCGTGTCGGGACTATTTATTCAGTCGGGCTTACGCGGATCTCTCGACGCGCGTTTTTCTCCCGCGGGACACGCCGTAAATACGACACGGCGAGAGAGCATTAACGTCCAAGTTACGCTAATGTGTGCGGTCGTAACTTTCTTTGAAAATTTACACGACTTATGCACGACCGATTGACAATCATCGCGTTAATGATCGCGGGCAACACACGAGCAGTACAAGCGAAAAGTCGGTTACCCCGTCACCGTGTTAGCAGACACCGCTCGATAAATGACGCGACTTTATCACGGTCGAATAAATCGGCCGCGCGTCGCTCGTAAATTCTTACGTTTTCATACATGCTCATTAGCATTATCGCTCACAAACGGCGTATGTTAATTGCTTGGATCGAGCGAATTTAATTTATCGCGCTCTAACTTTCGAGGGGGGAATTAACGGCGCACGGCGACGCGCGATTCAAACGAGCCACGCAACGAACGAGTCATCTAGAGAAAGTCATTTGCCAATTAGCAATTTATATTAAACACCCGCCGCACCGTTGCTGCGCCATGACCGCCGTTCGCAGCTTCGGCACGGCTGAATTTTCCCAGGACTTGATATTCATATTGCGTAAGCCTCGCCTGTCTGCCACCGCGTCGTGCAACATCCGCAATGCGTCCCGTTTTTTCGACGCGTCCAATCTTTTGCATTTTCGAGTTATCGCGTTTCTCGTTACGCGGCCTCATGCATCCCAAGCGAATGCGCACGTAGATGAAACGTTTCTCGACCATGCAATTTGCCGTGGAGCATATTAATACGGCCCGCGAGGCGATAATCAGCAGAGCAACGGCTGACAGGAAGAGCTTTAGCGATAAGTCGCGCGATAAATCGGCAAGTGGCACGAGCGAGCGAAGAACCGCCACGGACATTGTCGCGATGGCAGACCGGATGGCGTGCGTGCAAAGCTTCTTCGTCTGCTGGTAGTTCGAAGTTCAAGGACGTCGTCACGCGCAAGAAATCACGAGGAATCACGGGAAAAACGCGAGCTACACGATAAAATGGGGTAGATATGAAAAACCAAGTAAACCCATTCAACAGCGCGGAATTGCGGCGATTAATCTCGATGAATTGTCGTGTCATGAAAGCGCGTGTAAACACATTCGCTTGCATGTATTTTTGCCGATGAAATATTCCCGTTTCGCTAATTCGCAATACGAAGGTTGCAGATTGATCAATTAAATCGCGTCACTTTTACTCGGTCAATTACATTATTTAGTCTTGACCCGGCGATGTCGTTGACCGGGTGCGCGGTTATTTTCCTTTCCTTCTCGGAGAATCCGCAGCATCCCCGAACGAGCACGTAGTCCTCGTCGGTAGCACGAGGGTGGACCACAGATCGATAACTCGATATTCGCGCAGCCCCTCGGCACGAGCGAGCGAGACAAGAAAAGAGATAAATAGGCGCGGGCAGAGCACACGCGTCGCACGAAGGGGATGGTCCTTGTGCCACCGGCCGATTTGCATCCGAGGGTACTAGCTACACGCGTGAGAGAGTTCCCTTTTCGTTAGAGCACGTATCAGACGGGGGTATCTCACGAGAGGAGAGGAGTTAGTTGAAAACGCGAGGGTCGCCACGATAATGCTTCTCTCGGAAGTTCAGCTCGAGCCCTCTTCGCAACTCTCTTCAGATTAAATATCATCTCGTCGTGAGAAGAACGCGAGTGATTCAACAACGCGAGATTGATGAAATAAAAGTTTCGGACTGTACTGAAAATTTCCCGACTCGTTACATGGTGCTAATCGATAACAGAAGCTGGGAATTTGCCAGGAATCGAGGTATGCGGTGATCGCCCTTGTTATCATTTTTCTTTATGACGTTATCCCGGATCTCAACCGCGTATAGCGGCGTGAAGATTACGCACGTGCTGGGAATTCCGGAAAGTCGAACGGAATCGAACACCACAAATTCCACCTTGTCTTCCGCCGCTTTCATCGCGTCCGCTGTCCAACGAAAACTTGGATGGAAGTTTCTTGGCTTCCCATCGAATTAGTACGTGAAGTGTGACTTCGTACAAAGGCATCCGGAGGATCTCTTTTCTCGGAATGAAGTATCGTTCTTCTCGCCCTTCCTGTCCTTTCTTCGTCATTCTTTCACGATTATCGAGTCCAGTATCACTTCACCATCTCCGGGACCGTTACATTATGAAGAAGTATGCATGAATCATGCAAGTGGGCCATTGTACTCTGATTTAATTTATCGAGTTAGATGACATCTTTCTTGTGATTTTGTATATTGGGGACATCTTTTCTTAGAATGAAGAGTGCTCTTCTTCAGCCATCTTTTCACTTGCTGCCATACCCAACAACATTCCACTGTCTTTAAAACCGTTAGATCGCGAAGAAATATACATGAGTCATTGACATTTGAGCCGTTACAACTTCATTTAATTTATCGAATTAGCTACAAAATATGAAAGTGTCATTTCTCTTGTCGCTGATACGGGACAACCTCTTAAAGATACCAAACACTAAGATTTATTTCGCATCGTAATTTCTTGAAGCACAACTCGATTCGGCATATCGATAAAATGTCTTTCGTGCTTCTGCCTCCGGCTGTATTCGCATTTTCGAACGACGCTGATTTATTCAAAAGTAAAGTCACCGTACTGGCAAATACGCGAATATTTCATCATCGCAAAAGATCGACCATAATTCAAGTCTACATTAATTATTCGCATGGAACGGGATCCATTCCGGGACGAGCAAGACAGCATCGAAAATCGTGTCTTCTGAAATATATTTTCGTACCTGTGGTACAGTGAACTCTGGCCTGCTATTTTCGGACGCGACCTGTCATCCGTTTTCCGATAAAATGGAATTCACACCAGGTAACCGGGATCCACCAATGTGTTACAAAGGCATTCGTCCGTTCTTATATGCGAGTAATCCGCAATTGCGTCGTTACAAATGATACTTAGGCCGACAGGTATATGCAAATGTCCCGGAACGGTCAGATACGGCCGCGCTGAATATTCCAGTTGTACTTACAGGAAGCAGCGGGAAGTTGGCGTGCATGTGTGCGCATACGAGTGCGTGCGCGTTCGAATGGGGTTGCGACCATCCCGACAGTCGGAGGGGTTGGTTACGCTGACCGGCGACTCTCAGGGCCGCATCTATTGTGGGATTTCGCACGATAAAACGTCTCATCGTTGCGAACGACTATAGCAAATCCCTTCTCGTAAAGTAGAAATGGAGTAATGTGGGATAGAGTACGTTTTATTTTGTCTGAGCTAAGATCTTTAGGAGCAAAAAGGTGTAGTGTATTATTGTATTGCTATTTCCTGTAGAAATGTGAAAAGTTACGTAAAAATTCGAAAGATCGGTAAATAGCGAATCTATACATGCAGATCCATACAAACCGGATATACGGTAATTATATGGTATATTTCATCAGGATGTTAATTAACTTCTTTGTTCTCCTTGAGGCATCAAATTAATTTGCGAAATCAATTTAGTAGAGCACAGAACGCGCGTGCAGTCCAATAGCGTTACGGACTATTTTGTAAAGTCATTGGAATGTGTGCCTTCGCGTTCAGGGATGAATTTACGCTAAAGTTACCTCGCAAGTCGCTGCTTCCCAATAAAGTTTGAATCATTTATTTTTTACTACAGAGAAAACTTTCGTTGCTCGCGTGTCAGTCGCACATGTTTAATAACAGCCGTATACATCAAAAAGATCGTCTTGCTTTTGTCAACGTTTTACTCAGAGCAAATTTAAATTAACTAGTAAATACAATACAGGCACGCGCTATTTTATTTTTCAATATTAATAATGTTTTCGAATAATAATATTCATCTATTATTTATTATATGCACAATTATCACACTCTACCAAATTGTTAACCTCCACGCGAAGACATTTAACACGGCGTTTTTAAGAGTGGATTTGGCATATTGCGAAGAGTTTTCGACGATTGAAAATCCTTTAGATTTAGAAATGAAAAAGTTCTAGCCATTAAAATTTTTTTTTCCGAGGAGTTCTGTGCTATTTATATTGTTATTTGGCATATTGCCTAGAGTTCTCGATGATTTAAAATTCGTTAAAACAATAAATGAAAAAGTTCTAGCCATTAAAATTTTTTTTCCGAGGAGTTCTGTGCTATTTATATTGTTATTTGGCATATTGCCTAGAGTTCTCGATGATTTAAAATTCGTTAAAACAATAAATGAAAAAATTCTAGCCATTAAAAGTTTTTTCTTTTTCCGAGGAGTTCTGTGCTATTTATATTGTTAAATAGGAGGATTCTGATAACATGGATCAATTAAGATGCAATCGATTATAATGCAAAAAGTATCGCAAGCTTTATTTATATCAATTTTTAAACAGAAAAATAGTGCTAATTAAAAAAGTTACTTAATAAATTGAAGCGTGCTTAGTATGTTTTTCTACAAAAGCATCTAAATAACCGTTGCAGCGAAACGCGGAGATGGTGTTTGCATGTTTGCGGAGAAGGACCTTTTTTATAGACAACCTCTACCTCGAAGCCTGGTTTTACCGAGTTAATTAAATTAATAGGTACTATATAAGCCATGTCAGTTTGCGTGCGCGGTGTACCTGTGGGAATTTTGTTGGCAGGATCTCGAACAACACGCCGTATTGCGCTCAGGGGCTGCCAAGTCGCAGTCAGATTCATGCTTGAGTGCTTCGAACTCATGAAAACCTTGAACTATATTGCAGCGCGAGCCGCATCGCGAAACTTGCGCTTTGTGCTAATGCAGATATCAAGATTGATGTGTGCATTTTACTTTTCTGATCTTCTCGTCCGTCAGACATACAAGATTAGTTCATATGCAGCATTTTAATCTTAGCTTTCTCTACTTTTCTTCTACATCTCTTTTCGATCGTACGTATCTAGCTTGTCGCAATACGCAGACATCTGCGATTCGTCTCGACGAGGTGACAGGACAAGTAGGACGTTAAATTCCGCGTGCGCGTTATTACAGTGGATTCCACCGCGGCCGTTCGCCCCGGCGCGGCGCGTCGCCGTCCACGAGGCCTCGGTCCTGCCGGCGCGGCGCTCACACACAGGGGTTGCAGGATACCGGTATGAAACGCGCGGCAGGGGATGTGGAAACGGAAGGGGTTGGCGGAGAGGGCAGGCGCCGGTGGTGGCGGCAAGGTTCGGAGGGAGCCGCAGCGGGGGAAGGATGCCGGGCGTCGCGGCGCAGCCTGCCGCACCCAGCAAAGCGCCTGCTCCCCTTGAACCGGCGAAACGTATACCTGACGACGACGACGATGACGACAATGGCGATGGCGACGGCGCCGCCGTCGTAGACGCGCGTCGTTCTCCACGCTGTTGCTAGGCGCGCTACTATTCCGTCCCCGTTGATCATCCACATCGACGCCCACCGTGCGACGACGCTGGACCCAGCATCCGTCCAACCGCGTCCATCTATTCGTTTGCGTGGCGACGCCGCGCGTCCACGAAAGTCCGGGACCTTCGGGCGAGTCAAGGTCGCCGTGCGTCGCGACGCCCGATCCGCGGGGATACCGTGCGGCACCGTTGCGCACGAGACGACCCTAAAATCGCGACACTAAATTTTCGACGCAAATTTTAACGGTATCCGAAGCGTCGCGAAACGATGCTGCGTCGCATAAGCGCCGGAAACGAGCAGAGTGTGAGAGTGATCGGGAGGGATTAATGATTTCTCGAACGCGAGCAAAGCTGATTGAAGCTAATTGAGCTGATGGTCCTGAGAACGAAAGGTGCTCGTGGGATTGAAAGAATAGCCGAAAGGGAGTGAAAGGAAGTAAAAGAGAGTTTTGTAAATGGTATGTTTGATAGAGTGCTCTTAAAGGAATGATTATTTCATCAAACGAAAAGGTGAGATAAAGTGTCAATTGAAATTCGTTTAAAACATTTTGTGTTCTCCAAGTTGCACTGAAAGACTTTTTTCTGTTACTTAAACTTTTCAGAAATTTAATTGCAATTTTACATAAATTAAAACAGGAAGAAATCGCGCCCCTTCTGTTAATTAGCTCTTGATGAATGCAACAAAGTAGCAGTTCTGATTAAGTTAAGCCATGACCTTAGAATCTCGAAATTTCACGACTGATTAAAGCCCGAATAAACTTGGAGGAGGTCGATGAGTCGGAAAATGTCAAGAAATTGTTTCACGTTCAACACGACCGGAAGTGTTCGAAGATAAAGTTCGGTGGGTGGTCTAACGATGAGAGATGGAAGATTTCGTAGCGTGATGTCAAGGTTGCACGACCTTGGTTCGGTTGGTGACACGGTCGACAAAATTCCGCAAAATCAGGCACGTCGCATGTTAATAACTCACGTTAATCTCATAACTCTCTCATTAACAATATTCTCATATGCCTCTTTTGTTTGACGAAATCGCTAGTCTCTTAATTTCCATCCTTTTTGCATCTTTTGGAAATGAAAATCGCACTGTTCATGAAATCTACACATTATATGAAATACAAAGATAATATTCGAATTTTTAGGTAATATTTTTTTCTAAAATTTCTATGATTATAATTAGAGTATTTGAATATCACAGATGCTTCGTGCCATAAAAAGGATTACAGACGGTATTTCTCAACTGCTGCAGCGTTGGTAATGTGCATTTAATTGCTTAGAGAACCTTCGTTGTGCAACTCAAGTACTTTCCGCTAAGCGGGACATAATAGCTTCTCGGAGAGAGATTCACCCCTTGAATTTTTTAATGATATCGCTTGGGGCATTCAACTTAATTCTATTGGTCCAATTTAGACTTCTTATCGCAAGACATTCTCAAACTAATCGAAAGTTTAGTGGCGTGTAGTTTCAATTTGCATTTCTTGTTCGCCGGCTTCACAAGATTTCCGATTTAAAACGCGGTTTAGTTTAAAATTTTCTGTAATCAATTGAAAATAACGTAATGATAATTTAACAAGAGCTTTATTTATTAAAGCTATATAGTAACTTTTTCTCATGGAGCAACACACACTGCTGAGTAGAAAATTCGCACGATTCTGGAGCGAAAATATTGCCGCTCAAATTCACGTACGTGGTCTGGCTTGGTACCAGGGAGTTGCATTGCGGTGGTCGGGCTGCAGTCACTGCAGGCAGGCAGGTTAGGCGCTGTCCCGCAGTTTGGGGTAGGTTGGGTACATTCATACATATACACGTCCGCACGCGATGCTCTTATCAGTCGTGAAGTTTCTTACGAAGACAGCGAAACGTTTCTCGAGCACCGAAGGTACGTGGCTAGGTGATAATGGGCCTGACCGGGTCAAAATGTTAACTTCAATCGCGTTCCGCCTGTTGAAAAACGGGAAAATGACTATCTTGTTCCCTGGGAACGATCGTGTCGCTCGTAAAGCTGCAACTAAAAATCTAGATGATGCGCCATCGAATTAGCATGGCAAGAATATAAAGAGTTTATTGACTTGGCTCGGACTGTTTATTCAAACTGCTCGTAACTTGTTTTTCATGCGTACTTCACGCGGACGAGTAATATTATTTTTATTATTTATAAAGTAGTATTACTCGATCTTTAATATAAATTATGCATAATAAGAGGTACGAGATTTAACGTGCAACGTTTCTTTATACGCTCGGTACATCATTACAGGACGTTTTTATTGCTATCGATTTTAGTTATCTGAACACTGCGCCGGCTACACAGCCAGACGTAGTCGTCGCATTTGGAAATGCGATCACGATCAAACTTGACAATCAAATCGAGATAATCGATGGACAGGGTCGTTGATCAAAGAAGGACGGTTCTTTAGTACTATCTATCGTCCAACTGTTTGCGCCGAACGTATCGATTTGGCGGCACCGGCGAGATGCAGTGAGCGATTGAACACGGATGAGAGAAGAGACGAGATAACAACAGCTGTTGAGAACAGACCGATCCGGATGTTCGTTTAATCCCACCTTGTCTTCATCCTTGCGAGACGATGCTGTGAATCGTTTGTACGACACAGGACACGAAGAAACCTTTGGTTTATCCGGCGATCCAATTTCGTCATCGTCATCGTCGTTGTCGTCCTTGTTGTACGAACGGAAATAAAAAGGAGTGTGCATCGGCAAACATGAGCGACTGAACATTGATCGCTTGAACACGGACGAAAGAACTTTCCGCAACGGTGTCGACGAGTTCATCTAGCCGGTCCATATCGCCTCGCGTATTTTATTATCGCGCAGTGTACCGCCGTGCAGCCAGTGACAAGTGGTGGGTGATTATAAGTGACCCACCGTTTCGAATGAAGTGGTTTTAGGATGATGGTGGAGCGTGTCGAGGATCACCTCTTCATGTATCGACGCCCCGTCTACCGCGTCTTCCAGTACCTCGAAACCGAGTAAGTATATTGCGCGACTGCATCGTTATGTCGACGCGAGAAGCATTATTGCATTAAGTATTCAAGTACACCGAGAAGTCTAAGATAATTGAAAGAGACAGATTATTCACGGAGTAGTTTGCATCTCTTTTCGGAGTTTGAAAATTTGCTCTAGGTAGCACGCTAGCAACGATAGGTTGAAAAGATTGATAATTAACGGCGAGAACAGCTAATGAATTTCGAATGCAAGCATGTAATGTACCATGCTGAGAATCAGCGATTCGTGGCAAATCGAGTAGCGTAAAATAACATTCCAAACTCTCCAAGATGGCTTAATAGGAGATTTAAACAAGAGGTTTGTCTCGTTCGAGGAACAGCTCGTGGTAATTTGCGTGCATAAAAGCTTTGAAGGCTCCATCTAATCTGTGAATGGAGGTACGACGGTGGAACCAGAGCTGCAGGTGCGTAACGAGATGAAAGCACGAGATGAGCGAGGAAACTGAAGAAGGAGTCCGGCTCTCCCGCAGAGAACGTTCCTTTCAGGTCCTCTTGTTACGTCGGTGGCGTCAGGTAACCATAGCAAAATTGGAGCCATCGACCGCAGCTCGATCGTAACCGCTGCTAATTGGCGTCGTTAACATTGCTTCCATATTACCGAAGCATTTGACGTCGCGTTGCCTACAATTCCGTGTTTCCTTTAATATCCAGATCGGGATTCCGCTCGTTAACATTGATAATTAAATTACTGGTGCTTTTTTATATTTTCCTCTCGACGTCTTTGATATTGGAAAAACTGCGAGAGCACAAATATATGTATAAATATCGCACGTTTTGCGAATAACATAATAAGGATATTAAAGTTGGGTGGAAATGAGAAAAGTTTCACCGGAATTCCCGCGTGGGACTTCGATAGCCGGAATATGACGAAGAACTTTCGTCCACCGCGACATGTTCACAAGTGGTACGAATGGCAGTCTCGGGTAGTTTCGAATTGCCACCACTTCCACTCGGTAGTGGAAACTGTTTAACCTGATAATACAAACGACAGAGCTTTATCGTCATTACGAAAATTACTTGGCCCAGTATCAAGTTTATTGTTTACGCCAGTGCACCGATGGCGAAGCACTCAGTGGTCGTTGATGTGATGTTTGATTAATTATGCTCATTAGTTGAAACATAAACACGAAACATGCAATCAATTAAGATTTCTCGTAACCAGAATCTCAGAAAATGTCAAAGGATGTAACTGTTTTCGGAAAGTCCGGGCATTTTTACGCCTCGCGATCGGTCTTGCGATTGCTTTAATACAGCTCTCTTTCATTGTCGTAAAATCGATACATCGACCGAGGAGATTCATATTTCCGTGAGGTTCAACGAGCTACCAGTGGTCGTTAATTTTAGAACCTAGAAGGACCACCGTCTTTTATGCGTCTGCACATGCCAGGATCTTCGAACGATCTTCACCAGAACATCAGCCTTCGATTTTATAGCTTTCGTATAGGGGCTCGAATGAATTCGTGAACGAGAAACGTGCCCTCCTGCGTATTCGGTTCTCGTCGTGCTTCACGCTTCTCGATGTTCCTCTTGCGACTGCTCTTGTGACGCTATTAAAATTTTCTGCGCTCCTGTACATCGTGAATCGAGATACGCCGTCATCAGCGACGATCAAACTGTCGTCAGGCTGACGCCTCGATTCGACGAAGAAATTGATGATGCAGTCGCTGCATGCGCCAGCATTTCCTCGACGCATTCCAGTAGGATGCTGCACCTAACGCGAATTCCAATCTTTCATCATCTAGACTATCAAATCCACATTGTCGTTCCGTACATCGTGCATACTGCACAAGACTAACTATTATCGCAAGCACCGACACTGGCGCCGTTTGCATAAGCAAATTGCAGTTTTATTGAAAGAAGGCGAGATTCATTGATGTACCCGTGACGCTAGTGTTAATTAAGATATAAACGGCTGCATCCGGAAGATACGAGATGTAACATAACAACATGAAGCCTTGATCACTCTAAGACTTTCTCTGGAGCGCGCTACGCATCGATAACAGCTAACACCGTCCTCTAATTGCACTCATAAATAATCGTTCTTGTCTCTTCAGCTTGTCTCTTCTTTACGTAATGATACTACCATGGGAAAATAAGGAGTATGTCCTTTTACATGAGCCGCGAGACGATCGCGTTAGCTGCGCCTTATTCTAACGATGCATTGTTCCACCTTGCATTATGCAATCGAAATAGTTTATTACGATTGTACGTGAGAATATGTGAGAATACTATCTATCGTTCGATCGCGTTCTTTAGCGAATTAAACAGAAAATTGAGTCACTCGATTATATTTCCAATGATGTTTCATCGTGCTTACTTAATGCGATGCACAAAGTGATTGCGTATACGTTGAGATTGTTCAAATATCTCTCGCGTCTGCAGCCCAATCTCTAATTCTTTCATCATCGTAAATTCAATTTGGCTACATTTTATTATCACTTTGGTCTTTTCGCGTAAGCAATAATTTACGATAGCCTTGACACTCGATAGCGAATCTCTCGACGCGTGTCACGTAATCGGAATTCGGGCCGGCTGGTTTAAGTCGCCCGAACCGGATTTACGTCGCTACACAGGTACGTACGATCGAAGAATCATCGTTTTCGTTAATCAGAATTGCGATGCAGAGTCCAGAAAGTCGCGTGCGTTTCAAAACACGCACCGTCTCTCTCGAACTCTCCTTGGTAATTCTCTCGTCTGGTCGCCTTCACGCGTATCTCTTCATCTTGAGAAACTGCTGTAATTCCGGATTAAGCACGATGAACTCTCAACGGCTCTCTTCGGTGGCAAGCGCGAATGTTCTTTTAATTCGAGAGGCGCGATTTGCAGATGCGACTCGTACTTTCGATATTCCCGGATACGCGATCTGTAATTTCGTTATTTACCCCGAGGAGAAATTTTATCGTAAAGTATCGACCCAAGATTGTGGCACGGTTTCTAAGATCATCGTACGATCGTTGTTCCGGTTCTCTATCTCCCGAAACCCGGAGGTTGACGCACAAAGCCTGACTCTGGTGGTCTCGATTCCTCCGGCGATTTCAGAGGGACACCGTAGGCGACCGATGGAAAAATTCTTACGGCGCGATGTCTCCGCCAGTATCACCGTTTGATATGCTCCATATCCAGGGTCGTGCCGATAATCGGTCAATATATAAGCGAACCTCGGAGGCAGACACTACGAGCGCACAACTTATTATTCTAGAGGTAGTAAATGTATCTTCGATCGAGGCGTATCTAAATTGCGTTCATACGAGAAAATATTTTTACTCCCTCACCTCCTACGGAGAATATGTAAATAGCCGTACGATAAATAATGCGGCAAATATGAATACACAAGTGTAAATTTCTCTATAAATTCTTGCTGCCGATTGATGTCGAATAAACAAAGAAACACGATCGTGCCGAATTTGTGCACGAGCTAATAGAAAAGTCACAAATCGATGCTTGCTTCTCTGCTGCGCGGGAATCAGAACAAATCCCGACAAAAACACGTTGCAGCTCCGCACGTGAGCTGCGGATCGATTAAACCGCGCATGATTTTTGATATCCTATCGTCTGCTTGACGGCTGTTGCCTCAGAATTATCTCGAAGCGTAACCACGTAGGGAGGAGGATCGAATCGTATCAAGTCTAATAAAAAATATCAGCAGTAACAATATCCATGCATTGTTCGGCGAGCGTTCATGCCAAGATGAAAGATGAATAGAGAATTAAGACCTACCCACTCGAAGGGTAGGTCTTGCCGCGTAATCGCGCTGATGATCGCAAACTCTCGCGCTCGGACCAGGACAACATCGACGTAACCCAAGTTCGCGGATCGCGTTCACCATGCTGACCGCATTTAACAAACTCGCCGCGGCCCCAAGCAGTCTGCGATCAGCGTCGCGTAGCACGATACTAGAATCGCTACGCATCGTGGACGCACGGCAATGTCCATGAGAATTTTCAATGCGTCCCACGCGTCGTGCACGAACACACACTCTACGAGGAAAAAGAGAGTCGAGAGAGGAGAATGGCAGATTGTCCGTTTCGCTGAAGCGAGGCGATCAGTTGGTGCTCGACCGCGAGTATGCACGCACGTCGCATGCACGCACGCAGTTACGCGTAATCCTGGACGAAAGTGAGGGATGACGTGATGCACGTCCATGGGGGTGTTTTTGGTCATTCAAGCGGCGAGCCAAAGTGTCGGGGGATGCATATTTCATTTTCGAGAGTGGCCTCTGGACGCACTAGAACAGAACCGACATCACGTCCGATCCGCAACGCGTTTCGATCGTGTTCGGGCAAGATGCCAGTGTAATTTAGGATAGTTTATCAATGCGAGAAACAAAAAGGAGAAGACCGTAAATTGTAGAAATGATCGGTGATATCTGATGTTGCTACAAAAGTATCGAAAATTTCATTTGAAGGAAGAAAATTAATCCGGTCCGATAAAGTCACACGCGTCTCGGTATTAATCGAGTTGCAAAAATGCACTCCTCCTTTTTTTAAATGGAAAAAAGGAATGGATCTTTCTTTTTTCCTTTCTTTACATGTCAGCATGAAAGCATAACGTGGAAAGCCGTGATAAACTTGAATAAAGTGTCACCGCAAGATACGTTTTGGATTTTTGTTCCGTTACGGTTAGCGACCGGTCGCTATCATGACTTGTTCGATCCTGGTTTTTTCTTGTATCTTTCCATTTTCCTACTCGTCTTACCGTGAATATCCGTGAGCACGGGGACACGTGATTCCTTCGTGGACGAGAAATCGTGTTACGGAGAAATATCAGATTATGTGTATAATTGACAGGAGGATAGATCGCCGAGATAGTAGGATATTTAAACCGACACGGATCAATACTCTGTTATTTTGAAAAATAGACCAGCTTTCAATTGTACGTGTTTCCCCGCGAGATAAAAATAATTTATCGACAGATAGCGGGTAACTGTGGGCAAATTAGATGATCGAATTTCGGAATGGTAATTAGCGAGTAAATCGAGCTGAAGCTGAAAAGGTCGACGCGCTGATGGAACGAGAACTATGATATCGTGCAGTTTTCAAAAGTGTATGTCGTGTGTTAACGAACATGACTGAATTAGACCGAGGAAACGAGGACTTTAATTAAAAAGCAAAAAAGGTGGAACATCGTCGTTACACGTAGCTGAGATGGTGTTGGACTAATTGTGCGGAAACGTTCCACGCGAACATCCGGAAAATGTTGGAGCTGGTAGAACGCAAAGCCAACGGGATCTCGTGGCCTACGTGCCGTGCTCAAAATCTCGATACCTTCGGGAAGAATCCCAAGGGAGGCGTGCTCCTGAGACACATGGAGAAGGGTTGTACGCGCGAGAAACGATGGAGGAGAGACAGCAAGGGTTTGCTTTGTTCTCTGGGCCAGCTGGGCTGCAGCGATTCTTACAGTCCGGACACACTGGGAACGTGGAAGTTTCATAAGGTGTCTCGTGCAAGGTAAAGGCATGTCTGGAATAGTTTTCGTCGCCACGAGCCATGTCTTCGATTGTCGTTTTCAGTCAGCTTCGGAAATTGAATGCATTCTGAACAATCATATTTTTTTCTAGTTTTTCTCTCTCATCTCCCGATTGATTTATTGTTTTTAGAACACACAAATGCGGGTCTAAATAATTCAGTTAGCATTTCGTGCAATGATCGGGAAGCATTAGGACGCATTGGTAGATGGGAGTGTTGAGAGACAGGTGCATCGATCGCGCGCGTTTGCCAACGCGTGATCTTTCACGCGCGCGGATGCTATTTGTCGGACGATGCAAAAGCGCAATAGAGAAAGTAACAGTGAAAGGTAAATTGCGTGGGCGACAGTTGCAGGTGCGTACAGGTACCGGGCGAGTCAGAGCCGGGGATGCACTGACATCTATCCTTTTGATCAGCCCTTTTTGCGTCATTGAACCTTCGTCAATTCTTCTCTGCCTCACCCTCGCATTCTTGATCCGTCGATCAAATGTCACGAGATATCAAACGTCTTAGTGCCTGGAAAAGTTACACGAATGCAATTGTTAATTCTGCATCGAAATCGTATCTGCATCTGAATATGTAAATTTTCATACGTATATCTATACGAATGCGCGTGATGAAATAGTGGAAGTTAGAGTCGAGGCTGATGCTTGATCTTCGTTTCCAATTCTCGTTCGAGAAAGATCGAGATCATTCAGATTTTATCAGACTAATTATCGATACTCGCGCTGCGTAAGTAGTTATTTATATACGTACTACGAATCGCAACCTGACGGCGTCTTTTCCTCACGTATAATTTACAACCGCGTGTCCTTTCGATAATTCCACCGCCACCTCCGCAAGATCATAAACAAACGAGTTCGCTGTTACACACGTGTCGCAATTCGCGGCTTGTAATTACGAACTGCGTCGCGCTTATCTCGGCGTGAGCTACTCGCGCTTAATTTCGTAAATTCAGGCAGGCGTAAAGAGAAATCCTGACGTTGATGTTGACTTGCCTCGTCTTCGATTTTTATTTATCGACGATTACCAATTCTTTCAGCTGTACCGCACGATCGAACTGCGCAATAATACCACGCAAATTTCGTTAAATTTGCCTCCGCAAGTCTCTCGGCGTTATAGCATCGATACTACGATACACTTTCATATTCCTATCCGCGTAATTGCGTATGCGATGATTTACGGATACGATCGCGTTGGGTTACGACGCAGTCGTAACGCAGATCGGGGTAACATTACACGAAGAATCGAGTAAACTTTCGCGCGGTGCACGTATAAATTGATATCGGCCGGATAGAGCCGGCTTGGACTTTTATGGAAAGCACAATTTACGCTGAAATCCATTTTACGATCTATAAGTTTGCGTCGAAAATTTTATCTTCGATTCCAACCCACCAGGTGTGAATATGTCTTGCTCCGTCGATTTTGGCATTTTAGAGCTTTTGACCGACGATAATCCTGAAAAGGTGAATTTTCACCTCGACGAGATTTTTCGCGATTTCTTCTTCTTGCATTGATGCAGAGTGATAATTCTGGAGTAAATACTTGAGTGTAAACTCGCTTCCTAGGAGCTTGTATGTCGATCGGCATGGCTGATGGCTTCCGACGCAAGTGCTTGGTCCCTGACCGACGGCATTCCTTAGCCGGACGACGCTCGTAATATACATTTGCATTAATAGCTGCAATGCAAACACATGCACATGCACTCCGTGCAATCTCCGCGTCGTTCCAATCGCGTTAAAAGTAAAACTGTATCGCGAATCTCGCCGACAAAGTCCCTCCTCAAGCTATTTCAACATTTATCGTAACGCAAATGATGTTAATATAATACGACGGTTTGACAATCTGCATTTCTATACACAGACATTCCACAAATCTTTTCTTCCTATCATGTGTGTATTAAGCGCACTGTTGCAATCGTTGCTTGGCGAACGCGGAAAGTCTCTCCGTCTCGACTAAAAAATTTCATATTTTCAATTTTGCTGTGGCTCTAAGAAGAGATGAGCTTCAAACTTGCACCATGACTTGCCCGGAAACGATCGGTTAGCAAATAATAAACACTTGGATCAAATGATCGTTTAACCGGCGATGTTAAAAACCGGTTTGAGGTCCCTAATTATGCTCGTCCTTTTCGAGCGACCATCACGCCGAAGACAATGTAACGCTCCGGGCTCATCGTTAGGTCATCGTGACATGACATCACCGCGATAATTGTCACTCTCGTTCGCGCGGTTCGACCGACCTTTACCGCCAATGACGATTTTGATCGCGCGGGCATCATCAAGCTGACAATCGTGATTTCACCTGTTCCGTGACGACGAGATGCGAGGCGCGGCAAGATTCGATCCACCTTGCCGCATTATTGCGCAACGTTGATGCATCGCTCGCGATTCCTCGTGATGATTTCTTGCAACGATTCCCTAGTCATGGTAACGTTTAAAAATGTCGTTTGGTCTCGCAGCAGCGAACGCGGTCTCGATGATGGCACTCAGTGGGACTCGCATTCGTTGCGGCCACGGGACGTACATCCACGTGTTCGACAGACGATGCAAGTGTCTTTCAGGGTGAAACGAATCGTTCAGAGTCATCGCGCGAGTCACGAGTAAATTATTCGCAATTGTCGCAACTGTCGCGACTTAGGCAGAAACTATACGTCTCTCCACTCCGCATTCGTATGCGCTAAGCTCGAAACAAAGTAAATGTGGTGCACTATTTTGCACGGAGATATTATTGATCGATCTGGAATTGATACCCGACATCATCTTATACACGTTTTAAAAACGCATTTAATATTTATTATCGCGCGGCAATGCGAGAAAATCGTTACGTCGGACTATAAAAGGTCGGAAAATGAAGAGTATTTTCGTCTAGCTTTTCCGCGACGGAGAACTATTCTTTTTTGAGACACTTAATTAATTTTCCCGCTCGAAGTATGCTCAGTGTCGCGAGCGGTTTTATGAAATAATGCATGGTTGACACGCGCGATGTCTATTAAACTAATTTCTTTTTTATTTTCCAGTCATGAGGGGATGAGCACTGGAACAGGAGATGGAGGTGGAGGTGGCGTCGGAAGTGTCCAGAGCAGCGGCGGTGGTAGAAACACCCCGCCGCATGGCTCACCCACCCCCATGGATAAGGCGACCTTAAAAGTCCATCTTCCAAACGGTAGGTTTTCCTGCAATAGCTCGTCAAAGAAACCTTCGCGCGCTAAAGATGCCTTAGGCGAAAAAATGAAGGGTCGCTTGACGAGGCACTTGCTTCTCATTGTTTCGCAACGAGTAAAGATTACTAATCGACAAATGTCGTTATTTTTGCCGATTTTCCTTCTTCTGTTAAATCTCGTACCTGTTTCTCTTCTTACGAAATCAATCGCGAGTTCGTATTTTAACTACAGGTGGCTTCAACGTCGTTAAATTCGGTGATGCGATCGATGTTAGAGGTATCATCTCGCTGGTAACTAGTCGATTAGCCGTTGGTACTAGACACTACCGAAATCTGTACGCGATGAGGCTGCATCATCCCGGATCCGGAGAAAGTTATTGGTTGCATCAGGATACAACGATGTATCAGGTATAATTCAATTTGCAGTTTGCAAGCTGCGCACCGTATCGAGAATCGATATAAACGATTTCCTCGTAATCTCCTTGATGCGTTTGGCGCAGGTTCAAGAAAAGTACGAGCGAAAGCATCCGCACTGCGAGTGGAGGTACGAGCTCCGAGTGCGTTATCTGCCTCAAAACTTAAACGATCTCTACGAGAAGGATAAAGTCACGTTTTATTACTATTACGACCAGGTACGAAAGTATATCGATCGACATCAAGTAAACGAGATATTTAATCCGGCTACTCTTGACTCTCAGAGATAAACGAGCATTTGTGTCTGTCTGTGCGCATTCAGGTGCGAAACGACTACTTACTTGCGAATCATGCCGCTCTGGATCAGGACGTTGCGGTTCAGCTCTGCTGTCTGGAGATTCGTTATTTCTTCAAGGACATGCCGCAAATCGCTCTCGACAAGAAGAGCAATCTGGAATACCTGGAGCGTGAGGTAGAAGAGTTTCTTAAAGCGATAAATCTCGTTTACAATAACTTGGATTTAATGGCGATACAGCTGCATCCTTTTCGCTGTATGGCACACGCTGAACGAAACGAACAAAATGATGTATCCCCTACAGGTCGGCCTGCACAAATTCCTGCCACGCTCCGTACTGAATGGGATGAAGCCGAAGGCGCTCCGAAAATTAATACAGCAGCACTTTAAGAAAGTCGCGGCACTGTCCGAGCTCGAATGCATGTTCAAATTCTTCGATCTGTTACGGGCGCACTATCGATTCGATCAGGAAAGGTTTATATGTGCTTTAGGAGTAAGTAATAATACACGTCAAATTTGTTTTTCCTATTTATTTATTATGCTCGTCGCACTTACCGCTTTTATTCTGTAACTTTCACAGTCAAGCTGGTCAATACCCGTAGAATTAGTCATCGGACCGGATTTGGGTATATCTTACATGGCTCACCGAGGCGGAACAGTGGTACGTTTCGAAATCACATTTTTTCACAATTATTGCGCGATTATATAGTTTCCAAAATGCATATTATTGTTGTATCTTTATTGCAGCCGACTAGGATGGCGGAATTCTCCCAGATACAATCCATTCAGACGTTGGTTTCGGATTGCAAGGAACATGCGAAAGCGTGCATCAAGTTAAGAGTCGCCGGTGCCGCGGAGACTCTCAGCATCACTTGCTCCAGTCTAGATCAAGCGGAGAGTCTCGCAGATCTGATTGATGGATATTGTAGATTAGTTACAGGCAGCAACACTTCACTGTGGAATAGGAAAGGTAAGAATATTATCGTAGTTATCACGAGATAGAAGTCTAGCAATTTTATTTTCGACTTCTGCATCATTAAAAAGCACATAAACTATATCTTCAAATCATTTAACGGGCATTCGTTTTCACAACGTTAATGAAATATACAAAGTTACTTTATTTTGTACTCGCAAGCTGGATCCTGGAAGAATTATCCCTGTCCATGCAAAGGTAAACTAGCGAAGGCCTGGTCTTGTGCGTGAAAAATATCTTATCAATGTGTGATATCGCATATTATTACCACGAAACATGATTTTAATTATAGATGCACAACCGCCAAAGTCCAGACAAGATGGTACTAGCAGTCCCGAGAAAAGCGCAGGTAAAACCGGAACTATCTTGTCCGAAGATTACGCGGAAATTGTCGACGAAGAAGGAGACTACTCAACACCAGCTAGTAAGTATATGTACATATACATCATCCACTCTAAACGAGTTTCTAATATTTCTCGATATTTTTCATTGGGGTTATCAATTCATATTTTAATTTTTTTTTAATACCTTGAATATAAATGTTCCAATCTTTTTTTTACAGCTCGAGACTACGAGATAGTCCGAAATCAAGTGGAGCTAGGTGAAATTATAGGAGAGGGCCAATTTGGTAACGTCCATAAGGGATCATACAAAGGAAGAGACGGTCAAACTGTTGCCGTTGCAGTGAAAACCTGCAAGGTTGATGCGGACCTCGCCACTGCCGAAAAGTTCCTCGAAGAAGCCTGTACGAAATCTATACATATATGTAAAAATGTACATTTTTCAGTAACAAACTCTTTACTAATAATCGAATTTCAGACATTATGCAACAATTTGAGCATCCACACATTATCAGACTGATCGGAGTCTGTTCGGAGGCGCCAATTTGGCTTGTAATGGAACTAGCCAGACTCGGAGAAATGCGCGCTTATCTGCAATCTAATAAGCATCGTCTGGATCTTGCTACACTTTTATTGTATACCTTCCAATTGAGCACTGCCCTATCGTACCTCGAAAGCAAAAAATTTGTACACAGGTATTAACAGCAAATAAAGTTCCGTATGTAACTTTATGTCGAATGCCGCAATCCAACTAAATTCGCTTTCTCATTACAGAGATATCGCAGCGAGAAACGTGCTAGTTTCGTCGCATGGTTGCGTCAAGTTAGCCGACTTTGGCCTTAGTAGATGGGTGGAAGATCAAAGTTATTATACCGCGAGTAAATGTAAACTGCCAATTAAATGGATGGCACCGGAAAGCATAAACTTTCGAAGATTTACGACTTCGTCCGATGTTTGGATGTTTGGTAGGCCTCATTCAGCAAGATTACTCGTACTTTGTAAGAAATCGAGTCCTTTTTAAAGAAACGCGAATGAAATCTGATTCTTGTTTTAGGTGTATGTATGTGGGAGATTTTAATGTTAGGCGTAAAACCATTCCAAGGCGTAAAAAATAACGAAGTGATACGTAAGCTAGAGAACGGAGAGAGGCTCGCGCTTCCTAATCACTGCCCCCCACGATTGTACTCTTTAATGTCTCAATGTTGGAGCTACGAACCCAGCAAGAGACCAACATTTAAAGAAATTAGAGAAACTTTACAGTGAGTATTTAAAACGGCCATTTAATCGAGCTTAAAAGATATTTAAAAAAGTATATTTATTATATTTATTAAATTGTTAAACAGCGAAATCTTATTGGAAGAGAAACATCAGCAGCAAGAAACGATGAGAAGAGAAAATAGGAGGGTACAAGCCATGTCTTGGGGTGAGTTAACTATAGCATCAATTTTCTACTAAAACGCTATATCGATATCGATATCTATAAAAAAGCTGCTTCGCCCTAGCAGGTGCAGATGATGTGCCGCCACCGAAACCCTCTCGACAACCGCAAAACACGACGGAGCAATCGCAGCTGAACGTGTCTGCAGCGCCAGTGTCCACGTACATCGTCGCGCAGAGTCCCGAAGTTCTCGCGCAACTTCTCAAGGACAACCAGGCCAGAGGGGTATGTCCCTCCGTGTACACGACACCCGCGTCCCCCTTCAATACTCTGGCGGTGCAGTTTCAGGACGAGGATCAAATCCTGACCACTGCCCTTGTGCCCGACTTACCCTTCTTCGATCCCGCGCTCTCCGAACCGCCGTCCATCACTACGCACGATACCACTCAATCGGGCGGCGACTCCACTTTGTCCGACACCAATCTCGACTCCCTCGACTCCTCGGATAATACTCCCCTCATGTCGAGCCTGAGCATTTCAGACACGGCAGTGCAGACGCAGTCGCCCGCCGCCAACCGAAAGCAGCAGAAGGTTAAAGAGATGCAAAACTTGTATGCAGTTAGCTCAAAGGTGGTCGGTAGCATTACGGGGGACCTGTACTCCCCCGTGCAGAAATTCTCCGCGTCCAGCGCCGTGTCGCTACCACCTGCGACCGCGTCCGTCGCGGTCGCGGGCAACACCTGCGGTGAGATATACGGACCGGTCGCTAGCTTCACTCAGAGCTCAGCTATCGTGGGTAATCTCAGTCAGAGCGCTAGCGTAGGTGGTAATTACGGTGAGAATCCCGGGAACTTCGGTCCCAGTAGTTTGGGCAGCAGTATTATCATGCCGAATTGTAGTCAGGCGCAGTTCGCCACGAGTGGCCCGCATGCTCAAAGCCAGCCGATTAATTACGGTAACTTCGTGGTTAGTAACAATACGAGTCAGGTATTCGGTGGTGGTCAATCTACCAGTCAGAATGCAAGCAGCGTGCAGAGCGCTAGCGGTAGTAATGGTGGTGGTGGTGGTGGCGGCGTTATTTATCCTCGCAACATTAGCTCGGCAAACATGATTAGTTCCGCATCGAGTGCGGAGTGTTTGTACGGCCCGGTTCTCAAGTTCCGCGCGCAAAACGCCCAACTTCAGCCGGCCACGGCCGAGTTGAAGCCTGCTGGGACAACAGCTGGAAATTACGGCCAAGCCGGAAGGACCAACCTGATAGCACAGAATCTAAAGTCGCAGTCATTGTATCCGCAAAACTATCCGCATCAGCAGATCTACTCGAACATTGCTCAGCCGGGACAGCAAGCCATGTATTTACCGCAAATGCAGAACGTAGCGCGGCAGAACGCAATCCCGCAGGCGGTATCCTACGCGGCGATACAGCACACGAATCAGCAATCTCAACTGAGCGGCGCCAATCCAATTTACACGGCTCACGCTACGTCCGTGTCGGTAGTTCAGGCGCAGAAAGTGCATGTTCCGAATTATACTCAGCAAGCGCAGCCTGGAATCAGCAGTCAGCCAGCGACTTCGCAGATAATCGGCATGAATCAGTCAGTTGGTGTCGGGATAACGCAAGCTTCCGTTCCATCACACTTCATCATGTCGTCCTCCGCGATTCAACAGAACATCCATCCAATTCCATCCAGCTATATGGTGGAGCAACCGAGTTCGCTCGGACCGATAGATCACGCTCAATGCTCGATGCATGCTAGTGTCGATGGCATGATGACCAGTACCGTCGGTGCGCATCAGCAACAAGTAACGCAGCCTCAAATGGCCAGCATCATCGCGAAGGCGGTGAACGTGCCGCAAATGGCAACGGGCATCGCTAAAATCACCACATTTGTCACGCAAAAACAAGACGAACAGTTGACGAGCTCGACAGACGGCACTCTCTCCGGCTCGCTGATCTCGTCCGCTGTCAGCGACAGCACCATGTCTTCTAGCAGCTCGATGACAGAGGAGGCACAACAAGATCAGGTTTGACCATGCCTCCTAGGAATATGACAAACGCATCTACTGTATTTGCAACGCCACATCTTGTTTTGGTTTTTATCTGGTTCACACTTCCGCAATACACTACCACATCTGTTAGACGGACATGTATTATGTATACATTATGTGCTTCTAGTATATGCGCACATTGGCTCACAAATGGATCTCCTACTTTACTTGCGATCGAAGAGACTTTTATTTCTACCGCGGAAAACTTGACTCATCGTTTTCCTCAGTAGGCTAATCATTTCTGCATGAAAAGTGAATGTCACTGATGAATTGCTGTAGTGATCACTTAAACTGCATGCAGCGAGTACGAATGCACTACTTCTGTTTTACATTTATTTTGCATCTCGAGGAATATGCATCTCTTTAATTTTTACTGTACATACGTGTATATATTATCGAGAGAGACGACCGTAACATAAGTTGTTACAAGATCATCCCATATTTTATAACATTAATTTATGATGCATATGTCGGTTGAGAACGCAGATTAGCTTTTCAATAACCCAATATCGTTTCCACTGTTTTAGAGGAACATGCATTCGCAATTATTCGACAATATGACTGACAATCTTAATACTGGCATTGACGACGAACAAAAGCTGTTGGAACAACGTTTGTTGGAGCAGCAACGTCAGTCTGAAGAGGATAGCCGTTGGCTCGCGAGAGAAGAGGTACGTTGAACTTATAAATCCAAGCGTTATTAGCCGAAAGTATAAATTACAAATCTTTTCTTTTTCCATTCCATCAGAAACGTTTATCGATTGCAACGAGTGGTGATGAAAGTGCTAGTCCCCCAGTTCCACGATCCGTTACTCAATCGCCAAGTCACGAACCGCACTCTGCCAATACTGGCTCTCTCGGCTCGGACAAAGGGTCCGATAAAGTAATTGTAGTAAAGGTACATCACGTACGCAAATTTTCTAACGTTACGTCGAAAGATTATCCATTGTAGCGTATATATTAATAAAATCTCTTTGCAGAAAATGGAACCGACACCCACTGCAGATTTAGACAGGACTAATGACAAAGTATACGACTGTACGACAAGCGTCGTTCGTGCAGTTATGTCACTATCACAAGGTGAGTAATTATGTAAAATTACATAAATGATGCTGGTGAATAATTATATACCGCACTGATATACACAATGGAAAAATACATGACATGATACGTTGCAGGTGTTCAACAGAGCAAGGCTGATCAGTATTTAGAATTAGTACGTAGAGTAGGTATCGAATTAAAAGCACTACTGTCCTCGGTGGATATTCTCGTAGAGATATTGCCAATATCCGCACACCGCGAGGTAGAAATGGCGCACAAAGTATTAAGTAAAGATATGGCGGAACTGGTGGCTGCTATGAAACTGGCGCAAAATTACAGTGCCACCACATTGGACGCCGAGTACCGAAAGTAATTATACTTTTACGATTGTTCGCGAACGTAGACTCTGATGAAAAACTGAGCAACTGATTAATATTTTTTCTTTTAGGGGAATGCTATCTGCAGCTCACATTTTAGCGATGAACGCAAAGAATCTCTTAGACGTGATTGACTCTATCCGTATCCGTTACCCGTACGTGGACAGTCAGATTTGCCAGAAGCAGTGCGACGTTGTTAACAGAACGCGAGAATCGACGCCCGAGAATCGCATTCGGTCAAGTCAGTCCGGCGAGCAATTTCTACGAAGAAGTCAATCGAGTGAACGACAGGGGACAACCTTCCGACAAAGCCAAAGTGGTGACCTGTTGCACAGAATGGGTCAGTCCGTGGACCGATCTTCACCGGTAACTTGAATATTGCACTGTTTGACGAAATACGTGTACAGATCACGGAGATAAAGGTAACTAAAAGCTGTTGTTCTCTAGGGAAGTCAGTCTGACGTCAATTCCAGTAGCAGCTTAGAAAGAAAACACAACATGGTAACGAATAGCCTTGAACGTAACTCAACAACGAGGCGACAAATGGCCACTAATAGCTTAGAGAGAAAGAGACCTTCATTGACGTGTAACGCCGGGCCTATGAATAATTCCGTTAATTTGCCGCCCATGGTGCCAGTCAGTTGCAATTTGGTTCAGACTGCGAGTCCCGTCATACATCCGAGCCAATCGGTTACTACGGGTGTTAACCAGCAAGCGGTATTCGCAGCCAACAGTAAAACTGCAAACGAGACTCCGATAAATGACAGCTAACGAGGTGCCTTGAACTGAGGTAAGCGACAATCGCAAAAATGTGTTCGAAAGATCCTGTTGACACGTAATATTTTCAATTTCTCGGTTTCAGGACTACTTCGGATGATTGCTTAGTATGTATATAAATAGACGACATCCTACCAAGTTACCCGTGTACACACCTACACGAATACTTCAACGACGGGAGATCTAGTATTTGTGCTTTTTAGCTCTTTTTGACATTTAAATATGCAGGCATTTTATCTAAGCGTACTTATAAATAAGACAGTATTCATTAGTTGTAGTAGCGGTAGGAAGTTTATATCGGAGAGGAACCTGAGAGCGGCCACGCTGCCGTTTACGCCCATATTTTTGCATTGAGAAATTTGAGAAATACAACACCGAATGTGAACTTACATTCCATTTAACATGCACATGATCTTTTGTCATTATGAAATCATGTGCATGTGCATGTTAAATGGAATGTAAGTTCACATTCGGTGCTGTATTTCTCAAATTTCTTAATGCAAAACTATGGGCGTAAACGGCGGCGTGGCCACTCTCAGGTTATATCACTAGAGGATTTATAAGTCACAGCTATAATGAAATCACAACTCCAAAGCATTAGGATTATCGTTACTATTTGTTACATGATAACGCTGCGTGCACGAGGTGACGCAAAGTTACGTTTTGCTACAAACATAGGTGTACGGTACTAAATTAACATCGGGATCATATTATATTAATGGTAAAAAGATTTCTCAAGATTTATTCATGATTCACGTCTAGGCGCGTAACATTGCGAGTTAAGCTAACGCTTGAAGAATCTGTTAATTTTATTTGTGTCATCTCGTATCGATTGACAATGTACAATGTACACACGCATGCGAACCATATCTGATGCGCGTGTGTGTATGCATTTATATAAATATATATATATATATATTTAAGCAAGTAACTCTCTCTCTTCGATCGATATATTGCGCGAGAATAATTTCTTAGGGCATAATCTTACAACGTTGTTTTTAACGCAAGTTCGTAATTTCATAGTCTATTACCTACCTGTAGGTATACTATGGGCAGTGATTGTAATGTAAAAAGAGGGACTGAATGTTATTTCTATTAGATAATTATTTAATGATTCATACCGATTTACGACATTTATATATGAAATGTTTTATAAAAGGCAAAAACCATTTTTCAGCGTACAAGTCAGTTCCTACGAGATATTTTTAGGAAATTCCATCTTTGCATAAGAATACTATTAATAGCTCATCAACGCAGTTTGTAATGAAATGTGCATACGTATGGTGCATTTACAAAATCCGCAATCGCGTTTTCTACAGTTTTGAAAAAATTGGGATTTCCATTTCTGCGCATATCCCTTTTACGTTCCTGGGGAAATGTTCTTCATATTATCCTAATAATTATTCTAATTATTCTATTAATACTTGTAACCTTGTTACGATTGGCATGAACACGAGATCTCCGTAGTTTGTGAATTGTAAATTTCATATCTTACGTGATATGTGGCTTTAAAGATGTGCCAAGATGTGCTTATCTGATTGAAAGAAAATATAATGTTTATGTGCTGTAAATTTCCTGATATAAGAATTGCTATCCCAGGAGCTCATAAAGAATGTTTATAATTATCGACAGCACTTTTTCATAGAAAACACAAGACATTTCTTTGACTTATGTTCACAACAACATGTATTATACATTTAATTGATATTTGCTATATTTGAAAAAAATGTTGTTAATTAAATTAATGTCGATTTAATTAATATATCTTTTAATATAATAATTTTATATATATATTCTTTTTTAAAAAGCATTTATTGCATATTTGGTGCATATGTTAAATTGAAAATTATTTATGGTGATCTGTTCTTTTCAAGAAAGTTGTATTGGTGCAAGTTTCAAATGCTTCTTTTGATAAAGAAGTATTAGTCATGCTAGAAATATGAAAATCAGTAAAACTATTTCTTTACATATAAATCTTATGCGTGCTCCAATTTCGTTTTTGTATAAAAATATTTATTTATATAGATTTTGGACTTTTTTATAATTTCTTAATATTTTCACTGCACACATGCATGTTTATACAAATTTTATTATTTGACATGTAATCCACCGCACTTTTGAAAGATGTTACATTTTATTGTATATATTAATGATATCTAATATTAACAAAACCTCTTATTCCATTCGATTAAATAAAATATCGTTCTTGTATAAGAGTACATTTTACGATCTTTAAAGTAAAATGCTTTTATATGAAAATGGCAATTTCATAATCAATGGAATAACGTAAGAAAGTTAATTATGGCCATTAAAATTGTAATAATTATTGCCTAATATTCCAACATTTTGGTAAATGAGCGGTGATATAATAACGATATACCACCCCAATAATATCGCTATTACGTCAGTTAAGTAAAGGATCGTAAAAATAAATCATATGTAATCTCATTTGATCTTTATAAAAATATTTATAAATTGTGTAAATGTAACTATGTATCATGTTCACAAGCAAAATAAACTGCGCGTATGATTTCAGCATTACAAACAGTCTCAAAATATTGTACCGGCATCGATGACGTGTACATTAGTACATTTATCGTAAGATAATTGCAGTATGCGTACCATGAACGTGTGTAGTTGCTACAATATCATTTGCCATGCTTCGATCCGTAGTACTTTATCCCATTTTTCGTTGAACACCTGGTATACTTCGTTAAAAGTGCATTAGCGTTCATTGTATCTTTTGTAAAACGCCTAGAAGCAATGATTACATAAGTTTCACAATAACGAGAACATATTTTTTCTCACTTACACGATGTAAGGTGTAATCTCCTCGGCAGTCCACTTAGCTTTGATTTGGAAAAGTTCATTGAGCCTATCGTGTATATTATTGGGTAAATCCACTTCCGGACAAGATATCACCTCCTTCTGCATTTTTGAGGTGTTGTACGTTACAAGAGCCAATCCGCATAAATACTCTTCTTTCGGCTGCATCTCTAAAAAATTATGAAAAATTATGAGAATCACGAAAAACATTTCTACTATGATTGTGACTTTCAACTTATCCTCATTACGCACTTTCTGGGGTACCAATGTTCCACGTTTCCATAAATTCTTTATACTCGGTGGTCGGAGAGGCCGCAAGAAGAATCTTTGCTATCATCGCACAGCACTTCTCTTCGTTATATCTACAACGTTACACAGTATACATCTTTACTCCAAGTTTATTGGACTTGTGCTAATTACTACAAAATGTATCAATTATGTACATACTTGTACAATGGACTACCGTCATCTTTTACATTTGTGCTTACTTCTGCATAGCTTTCGAATATAGAATTAAACACTGGCTCATAAATAAGCTCCTTTAGGCATTCGTATGTGCTTTCCTTATCTACCTCATCAATCTGCCAAGATTGTTCGCCGAAGTAATCCAACATTAAATTCAGGCTTCTTGCTTCAACATCAAATGATATGCGACGCAAATATCCTTAACACAAAAAGTTTTAAAATACAATTAGATACGATCTATAATATGATACGATAAAAGCGAATAAAATTATTACCATCTATGTCAGCTATTAAAAAATCTGTTAAGGCTCGTTTCAATTCGCAATCGCTAGCTTGTAACTCGCCTTGTAATCTCTCCCAAGTATATAAAGTGCTGGGATCTATCATAGATTCATATTCTAATCCATTGAAGGATGATGAGCCGAGAATGGTGGACAAATTTGCCAGATTAGGTTTGGTTTCTTTCACCTTACATATAAAACTTGTAAATTTGTAACTCAACTATATTCTACCTAGATATCATCCAAAACTACTGTTAAACAAGTACCTCATAGTACGAGTTAAATATTTTCTTTATATCTCGCCTCTCTGTCGTTCTCTCAATTGCATCCTCCGTTCTTGTCGTCTTGCTGAGTTTCAAGTTTGGCACCAACAGCCACGAGTTGGAGATCTCTGCTTCCTTCACTTCGTAGGTGCGATCTTTTGTGCACAACATCGCATCGTCATGCTTGTTGCCACGGAACGATACTCTATCACAAAAGCATTTGTCTAATCACTTTACTCTGTAGAGAATAGGAATTGCGCGTTGTTAGTGTTCAAAGAAAGCTGTAGCATTCTTTATGAATTTAATAATTGAGACAAATTGTTAAAAAGGAACGTACGTATCGCCCTCACTCAGCGCTTTCAATATATGCTTGTCTACCTCCAATAATATCAAATCGTCAACCTTATCTTCCTGCATGGGATACAGACACTGCGTCACAGGATTTAAATCGGACTCTTTAATTGTGGCCAGCTCCAAAATCTGACAAGCATCCTCTTTCGTGCGGACATCCCTTAACGGAGAGAGCAGAAACGATGTAAGAAAATATAAGCAATTTAAAGTAAATTTCTCTCGTAAATGACATCCGCTTACCTTCCGTCAACAGATTTGACTTGTGGTAAACCAACAGGTTCCATCAGATTTTCCCTTCTTTTTCCTTTTTGTAACTTATCCCGTTAGAAACACAATACCGTGCTTTTGAAACTCGTTGAAACTTCTTCACTCCGAAGTTTGGCACGGACTTTACATATTGCCAACATCCAAGGCTGTGACGCCTGTGACTAGCAACATTCTAGTGACTGCATAATCAGCGCTCAATCTTATCCAAAATGCTTAATTCCGATTGGTCGATTCGTTTACCATAAAAGTGCTTTCACGTACCCCCGGCTTTATATCTCAGTTACATGGTTACGTTTATCAGAACTTGTAATACTCGATGACTGTACTAATTAGCAGAAACGCTTGCTCAAGAACGTTACTGTGATTAAAAAGTCTGATTTAATTAAAGTTTTGTTGCTTGCGAGGTATGTGGAATTGTTCTCTTGTCACGTTAAAAACTGTGACTCGTAATTCTCTTTGTGAACCAACTAGCATTACGATTAGGTAGTAACTATAAAGGAGCGAATATATTGATAAAATGCACAGCATACATGGGCAATAATAATAATTGCAAATCATTTTAAGCCGCTATCAGCGATGAGTATAATTTTTATGAGGATGGTGTCACTCGTGATAGTAAAATAATTCACTTGTACAGAGCTTACGTTCAGGTTATATTTTGTACATTTTATTGGTATATACTTTTCTCTTGTTTTAGGAAGATATTTATACAACAATAAATATGTCAACCGATGTAAACATGCAAGGGGAAAAGGTACGCTTAAAAAAAAATAGAAATTTGCATGTTTGTACCTCTGCATGATTATCGGGATGTGTAACAATGTATTTTCCATAATACAAATGTACATGCTGGGTTGCTGTTATACCTTGAAATTTTACTCATTTCTTTTCGGGAAGCTGTAAAAATTCATGGTAAACTAAAATATTGATTAACATTAATCTTTCTTTGGATCAAGCCCGATGGAGAAACGAGTGTCGATAAAACCGAGGAAGAAGAGGGCAGATCGTCTAACGACCTGCATGTGGTACCTATTGCGCCAAATCAAATTCTTTCTGCTTTCATTCTTAGAGATGGACTCTTTCTTTCTGTACCCTGCAATTCATTTCATTATTACTTCCACTTTGTTGTACAATATTGCAGAATAAAGATATGTACAATATTAAGTATATGCATCTGTATGTTGAAAACTACAATTGAGTTTTTGAAAATTTTTTAGCAAGAAAGCGGTCCTGTTTATGGAGGTTGCGAAGGACCGAATGCAATGTACGTGAAGCTCGTCAGCAGCGACGGACACGAATTTATCGTTAAAAGAGAACACGCGTTAACAAGCGGCACTATTAAGGCGATGTTAAGCGGTCCGGGTCAGTTTGCGGAAAACGAAGCCAATGAAGTTAATTTTCGAGAAATTCCGTAAGTATGAGAAACATAAGCATAATAAGTCAAATGTCCACTTTTTTCTCTGAAAGTTAGAAAATGACAGTGAGCTTATTTGATGTACAAGTTTTTAAGTTTTAATCGAAGTTATAAATATGTTTCTTTTGTCCATAGATCTCACGTGTTGCAAAAGGTCTGCATGTATTTCACTTACAAAGTTCGCTACACAAACAGCAGTACAGAGATACCAGAGTTTCCTATTGCACCTGAAATCGCTCTAGAACTGTTAATGGCTGGAAATTTCTTAGACTGCTAAATATCATCTATAAAGATTTATTGAAGGAAATGGACAATTAAATTACAAAATCAATGCAGTTTTCTTTATTAAAATCTAAGATGCGTCGATGTATTGTGATACTTGGCAATATCATCAAATTTGTAGCGTAATTTGAACTTGTATAAAACATTTTAGCGCGAGACAATGCTGAATCTTGGTTCTAAAGCATAAATCCTGATTATTCCATATGCTCGATAATTTATGTTCGATAATTTATATTTAATATAATGTTATGTAGCACACATGTGTATAACAGTTAATAATAGATTACTATGGCATGGAGTTTACATATGTACATTATTTGTTATTATATTTATCGTATTCTTGTTTAGTTCAATTTTTGTTAACAAGATTAGGACAAATAAATTCGTCATTTCGATTATTATTTAATTATCTTTATTCGCTGAAAGATAAATATGATACATCTCGTCACTTTAATATTATAAAGCATATAAACATGATATTATATCTATTTAATTATATACAAATATATTTATTCTTACTGATTGCCGTATTTTAGAGCATTATAGAAATGCAGTTTGAAATATATTAAGATATGAAGATTAAAGTATCTTAAAAGTTAATCAACGTAACAATTGTGAATTCAGATAATATACATGATATGCGGAAGAAGACTTGTGATACTAAAATTTTACAAGACATTTGCTAGATATACTTAAAGATTCAACAAACTAACAAATGCTCTGTACAAGATACGCTTCATCTCTGCCTATGTATTTTCTACACGTATAATGTTATGTACATACAAATATTTATATCTTTATAATTGTATATTCACTTGCTTTTTATATCTTTCTCCAGATCTTTGAATTTAGCCTCCAGTCGTTTGGAATATGCTGCGAGTTTATACGCAGCTTGCTCTAATTTGCTGACACTGTCATCAATCTGGTTAATATTGTCCAAAATCGGCTGGAGCTTTTGATATTTGTCATTCAGTGAGTCCAACGATTGTACCACGTTTGATGAGATAATTTTCAGCTCCGTGTACTTGGCAATGGTTTCCTTGTTCAAACGTTCCAGTAAACGGTAATCCGCGTGGGTAGCAGTCAGCTCCTCCTGTAAATATTCACCAGTCTTCTGGAACATCGTGTTCGCTAGACGACTCAGATTCGGATCGTGCGGATCCAGTGCCTCGAAACTGCTGGTGCTGGTGGAGAGCGTAGTGCCGCGTTTCGGTGATTCACATCTCGAATTCTGCTCCACTGATAGGTTTTCCATCAGTGCTGGCTCACCTTGTGCCTCTTCCTTTGATGGATCCATAATAATTACAACAAGCGTCACGTTGTGTATGATAATGGATGATTCTGGATGCTGAATAGATTAAATTCTGAGTAAATATTTTACAAGTGGATATTTGAACATTACAGTACACATTACTAAGAAATGTGCAATTCTAACCTGTTTTTCAAATGTTCATACTGTTTTAAGTGTCTCCTGATAGATTATCGGTTCTTCTGGAGTAACAAATTATTTAGTGTCACCAATTGATTTCAAAGTATTTCGCACCAATAATCTTTACTCCGTAATTATTTCTTGTCAGGGTTCTCTTATATTAATTTATTAATTCCTTTCACAAAGCGATAACTTTGTAGTATTTGGCTTTGCCAAATTGTTTTGATGTCGTTTAATTAATCAAACTTTGCTTAACTTTGTCAGAACTGTCAGATGTTCTGTCAGATTCTATAATATGAAACTTTGCAGTATATTTCCGCATCTAAACATTCTAAACCACAGACTTTTGACGTACTAGACTGCGAGCTTCTCGCGCATATAGCGAAGCGAAAGAAGTGTAACCTAAAAAATAGAAGCAATAGTTAAAAAGGAAACGAACAAGATTGCAGCACGTAAATATAGGAGGTTTTAAATTTGTTTTATATTTCTTCACTTTCATAAATATTTTACAAGTTAACTTGCGATTCTATTCCGCTACGAGCTTCCACTATCTCCGCTTGAGAAATTAGGTAGTAGTGCGACTCAACGGTAAGTTAAGCCTCTCAAATCAGCCACAAGTTACTTTTTTAGAGTGCAACGCAAATTAAGCATATTTTTCTTCGTAATTTTTAAATAATACAATTTTAACTTTTCGAAAAAGCTGTTTATTCGTGATATTTATTTTACATCATCGATAATAGATACATGTATGCTTACATATATTAAAAAGTACAATTTTTTACATACATACATAAGCCTATGAGATTATTACCATTATTGTTTGTACAATATATTGTAAAATTACCTAAAATGGCACAGTACAATTTAATTTAATTCAAATACATGTAATCAATTAGTCCATTTACTAAAGTTTTGGATAAAACACATATCTAGCGTCAAAGATTTCTTTAAAATCATGTTACATTTATAAAATCAAATTTACTTAATATGATTGAAAATAAATAAGTAATTATATATATAATTACATACTTTTCTTATGCTTTGGTCTAAACTTTGGTAACTATATACCACCATTTGGTTGTTAATTAATTCGATAATATGGTATAATCTAATATCTTTAAACTTATTTAGCTATAATATTTATCAATGTTTATAACCATTTGGATTATTTTGTTGCCATTTCCACGTATCTGCACCTGATACATAAGCATAATTTTAACGTTCGCAAATCATAAGAAATACAATATTATAAAATTACAAAAACGAAAGAAAGGGCTATGTTACATATTATTATTACAACTTACACATGTCATCCATATCTTTTGTAGCAATCCAGTCTAGTTCTTTATTGGCGATGCTAGCATCCGCGTAACTCGCGGATATGTCACCCGATCGGCGTTCGACTATTTTATAGGGTATCTTTTTCCCGCATGCCCTCTCAAACGCGTGTATAACTTCTAGCACAGAGTAGCCCTTCCCAGTACCGAGATTTATTGGCTTGAATCCTTTTGCATTACGAGTGTTTTGATAAATCATGGCTTTTACATGTCCTAGTGCCAGATCCATGATATGGATGTAATCACGTACACCTGGATAATGCATAATCGTGAAAAGAAAATTGCAAAGAACTTTTATCCAATCGTATCCTCTCTGTCAAAAGTGCAATAGGACTCTTATTTACCTGTACCATCAGATGTATCGTAATCATTACCATAAACATACAACATGTCTCTTTTTCCAACGGAGACTTGCGCAATGTAGGGCATTAAATTATTTGGAATGCCACTGGGATCTTCTCCAATTTGACCTGACGGATGCGCGCCAACCGGATTAAAATATCTCAAAGATATAATAGAGAATTCCTGAAAACGATACGTTATGTTATAAAGCGACCTAAAAGCTATAAATTGATATTTATACCTTGTCCGATGTGCACAAATCCTTTAATATTTCCTCAACCATAAATTTTGTCTTTCCATAGGGATTCGTGCAATTGCCAGTTCTCATGTTTTCCACCAAAGGGAGCTTCTCGGGTACACCATAAACTGTGGCACTGCTTGAATAAATGAGATGTTTTACATTGTTTTCTCGCATAACTTCCAACAAATTTATCGTTCCACTGACGTTGACCTTGTAGTATTCGAGTGGTTTCTGGCATGATTCACCAACCGCCTTTAACGCAGCAAAATGTATGACACAATGAAAAGTGTGCTGCAATAAAATGGATAAATATTTTAAACATAAATTTTACACGTACATCAGTCGTCAGAGCAATTCATAAACTAATGAATGCATTTATTTTAAATATACCTTTCGAAACACGCTTCTTAGATCATCAATATTTGTGATATCACAGTTAAGAAATGTAATATTCTTATTTGTCAGTTTTTCTACTCTAAAAAGGCATTCCGGTTTCTCGGAATTTAAATCTGTAAGTATAAGAAGCATAGCTTGACAATTTCAGAAAGATAACTTTAAATGTTTACATTATGCATAATTTCAAGAGTTGCACGTTATGTAATATAGAAAAAATGTTAATTTATTAGAGACAACTGCAATTTTACATGCATTTTATTATACTTGATAAAAAGTATGTTAGAATTCAGTATAGAATAGATGGTGTTTTATTAATGCTTGTATCTTACGTGCCAGGCTAAAGTAATATATACAATGTGTTATTTTTCCAAATAGCTTGTCACCCCTCACCTTTGTGCGCATTACTAAGGTTGTCTATTACCACCACCCGAAAGTCTGCTTGCAATAATTCCAAGACTGTGTGAGAACCAATGTAACCAGCACCTCCCGTCACCAGAACATTCCATGATTTGCTTGTCATTGCTTATATCGTACAATTCTGTTGTTATTTGTTAACGTTATACTTTATGAAATAAATATATTTTAGTCAAAGAGTACATTATTATATCTCATATCTCAAGATGCAGAAAATTAAAGATATTTGTTTACATAATATCACAAGGCTTTAATGCAATCGAACTTGCGATATTGAGGCGCAACAAAAAGTCTAAATATTATACCAAAAATTCTGGTAAAATGAAAATTGTGTTTTTAGCGAGTTTAAGGAGGGTGTATATTTACAGAGTAAAATCGTGCAAGCTGTCAAGCGTTGTTCGTGCTCGTCAAGTGTCGCAGAATAACGAAAACCGGTGCGAGGCAACAGTCGGCTCGTCTAATCTTGCTTGACGATAGTAGAGGATGTACTGACCTTATCGCAGGGGAAACACCACGAATGATGTATCGATACAAAATTACATAACATTGACACATCATCAATACGCTATAATCAGCGATTAAATGCCGTTTCGTGCGAGTGGAGGGGCATTATCGCGAACTCGATTGAATATTATACCAGAACATTGTCGATTCGATAAGTTTCCTCGATTTTTATCTATGTCAATTCGTATCCTTGTCATGCCGGATATCCTGGACACATTTTACGTGGCATGTCACGACGCGACAAACATTTTCTCAGGCGAACCGTTACGTGATAGCGTTTGCCACGTACGACTTGTAAACAATCACCTTTCGTGTGCACGCACACGTGCACCACGAACTCGCACGTACAGTTGCATCGGCAATTGATACGAAGGGTAATACATCGCCTGCGAGAGAAGCGAGACAAATCCGGCAGTTTAGTTTTAACGTCTTACAAGTCTGACGATGCATAAAACAAACTTTGCGCGGTCATCTCGTTAAACAATTTTCGAATTTTCAAAAGTGACGATTAAAGTCGCCACATCATAAACATTTATCGATCTCATCTGGTGAAACTAAACAGACGATAAGGAGCCGACACTGATTCGATAAAGCAGGTCGGCACTTTATCGACCGTACAGCGCCATCTCATGGAGAAAATGCGCGCAAACAGGGCGTACTCGTCTGATTGCGTCACGAGAGAAACTTCGCTTTTCCTAGTCGCAGTCGGCCATGATAGCGGGCGCGTAAGAACATCGAGGGCAGTGCCGAGGTGGTATTCGGTGCGGTAACGCTGTTTCTGCGATTCGTGAATCGTCTCGCGATTACGCGCGGTACGTGACGTACGGGAACGAGGGAGAAGCGGAAGACGGGGAGCAACCCGTCGCGGCAGGGCAGCGTCGCGTCGCGCGAATCTCACGAAACGCGGTGTCTCCGTCGCGCAGCCGAGGGACTATTTGAAAATGGCGCGGGTAATAAGGGCCGTGGCCCTCGCGTTTGGCGTCGTCTCGTGATCCGCTCCGAGCCCGCCCGCGGATCCGAATTGCGTCGCGCTCGATTCAGAGACGGCAGCGAGCGAGTTGTTTACGAGAAGCGGGAACCAGTACTACGCGAGCCAGGGTGGCACGCTTGTTGGTGCTGATTTGACTTCGTCGAATTTTACGCTCGGGATTCGCCTGTCGTGGAGGACCGAGCCCCACCGCCGGCCCCGCGTCGATCGTCCGTGTCATTGCTCGCGGCGCGTGGCTTCCTCGCCCTGGTGCGTCGACTGTAGCAGAGGCTGTGCGTCTCCCCGCGTCTACAGGTAAGTGTGTCACTTGTCGATATCGCCCGCGAGCACCGCGGGGCGAGCCTCCGTGGCTGCGTACGGTGATTCTGAACGGCCGACCGGAGTGACTCTCGATTGTATCGCGATGATCGGATAATCGAAACGTTCTCGGATGGGAACAATCCGTTGACGTTCGCCGATCGGACAGCGGCCCGTAGCCGCATCGCAAAGTCATCGGCGCGGTTTCAAGAGGATTCAACCGTGAGAAATAACCCGCAATGTAATTAATTAACCGCAATATTCCGCGCTGTACGCTTCGATATCGGTCGAAGGTGAGAGCTGGAACACGAGTGCGGCGTACGTGTGCGCGTGTCTGGCCACATTACATTGCAATCACCGCGGCTTTGATTCGCATATTTAATTTGGTTCCATTTTTCGAGGTAAACGTTACTCTTCTCGACGATCCTTATAAACGACGACGAAGTTTTTTTTGTAGTTAGTCCTAAATGCGCGATTCGACGGACCCCGAGCTGCCCGAGGTACAACTCCGATGAATAAAACTCGGGCTCGGCTGACTGCGTTGATCATGAAGGGGAGCGCGGAAACTTGGGGTGCAAGAGACTATTGTGCGCGTGCAAGCTGGCGGTGCACTGCTCGTCGTCGGGATGCATCGATCTGCTCGGAGGGCGAAATTCGCGTGCGGAGGTTGAAGCTGACGCGGCGCCGGTGGTCGCACGCCGCCTCGTTAACCGGATCGCGGGCTGGGTGCGACGCTAATCACAGCGGATGGTGCTCATCCTCGCACGAGGAATCCCCGTTCGTCGGTCGGACGTATCGGGTTCACGATCGCCGCGTGCCACGCCGGGCGCGATGCACGCACATAGTAGCAACGCGTAATAGTCGCGCAGCGCGACAAAAGGAAGCACGGGTTACGCGAAAGGCTGGAACGGCGGGTATCGAGCGTCGATGGTACGGATCGGTTACGGGGATATCGCGTGCGCATACCGGGTGTCCCGACGGGAAGGGCGTGCGTGAGAGGCGCGATGCGATCAGACTTGTTGATCGCCGGATTCATCGCTGCTTGTTTGCTCCTAATGAGATGCACGTAACGCGCGGCGGTTCACCGTGAATAACATTTTTTGTATAACTGGAAACGCGAGAAGAGAGAGAGAGAGAGAGAGAAACGCTTGGCCTCGCGACGGATTCCAAGTTTGATCGAATTCATCCGCACATCCGCGAGACAAACGCGTTGTGTTGCCTCTCGAAATCGGCGTCATAACGGTTTGTTTAACTTTTGCGCGTGCTCGCGATTTCGTTGCTTCTCTCCAGTGTGCTCTTCGGCATTGCGCAACACTCGCGACTCGCATCCTGTCTGCGCTTATTTTTGGATCGTTGATCGAATGTACAACTGGAACGACGCGAGTGCGAAACATTAATTGCGAGATTATTTCCACCGATCGCAGCATCAGTGATTAACCTTGGTGAGAAGCGAATCTCATCTGGCCGTCTCTCCGTAAACACCGAGCGTCGTGTCGGTTCTTTATTGGATCAATTATGCGTTTTACTGCAGAGCACTATTTTCGAAAGACGCATCACTCCGGACGCGCTTGTGGCTCTTCGTGGTAATCGATGAAAAGCTCAGATTGCGCGCAGTGCATTTTGACTGCGTCTCCGCTCCGGACTCGATCTCGAAGGGTCGCGGAGAGCGGAAGAAGTTTATAGTCCGTCCGTAAGCACATGAAAAACTTTTTAACCCTACTTCTTTACTTCTCTTATCTGTTGTTGCCAACTCAAAAAACAAGCGTCGCAACCTTTGAAAGTTCAATAATGTGGCAGGTCGTGTGTGAATCTCGACGCAGCTTTCGCCAGAGCACGATTGTAACGCGATTGCCGTTATGTCGTTCCGGGGGCTGTCGGCTGGCTACCGGTACTTGTGTCATAGTTCGTGAATGTACGCGCGCCTACACGCGACACGCACTAATGCGTACAGGTGTTTCGCTCCGAGGGAAATCACCGGAGGAGGCGTCCAGAATTTTCCAGAATTGGCAGCGCAACTTTGAGATTTCACAGTTCGGGCGCGGACGCGTCCGATCGCGCCTCTCGTCGTTTTCCACGGCGCGTTGATTAATGCGCTCCTCGATTCCCTCCAGCTGGGAAACGAGCAAACGCGACTGGAGTCGGTTCCACGCTCGTGTCTCCGCTTTACGACTCGAAAGGCACTTGTAAATGGGGGAACTTTCTAATCCGCTCCTCAAAGGGATCACGATCGCTTTCACTATCGTGCATTTCCAACGCACGTCCGTACAAGCGTCCCAGAATTCAATGTCAGAATTCGCGCTAATCGTTACTCGATCAACGTTCCTTTATCACGCTGGGAAGACAACGGTTCTCCCTCCGCGTTGTCATTAAAGCGTTTAACGGTGCTCGTACTTGGCGTAATCGGTCGCGCGATGCGAAAGGAGCTCAGGAAAGTGCATTTGGCGCGCTTCTCAGGTCGTTATCGGTGCATCTCGCGTGGGCGAGCGTACGGCGCGTACTCGTACGGTTTGTATTGTACCTCTCTGCTACAGGACAGGATGAATGCTCGCGCTGTAAACGCGAGTACCGTATCTCCTCCTGCGCCTCCGAGTTGCGTCGTCGCCGTGGCAGCTCCCCGCGTGAACGTGTGCGAACACACGGTGACGTCATTTGAATTGAAAGGAATCTGATATCACGGTAGAGGAGGAGGAGGACGTGGAATCGGGCGCGCCGTTCGCCCGGTAATATCGTACGGGATGGCATTGAATACAATTGTCGCGCGAATGCCCCAGTAATATCGTTTACGGAGCTCCGTAATACAGTGGTTCACCGTGATGGGCGTGGATACTCGCGCGTACTGTGGGTACCGTAATTGTTCCTTCATGGTGGGACGCGATAATACGCTGATAACACGCGCTTTATCACTGAGGTGATTCATAAATCGATGTATCCATTATACGTCGGGAAAATATTTCTTTGACGAGTGCGAAGCGACACTTTGGTTAAAATTCACAATCATTTCTGTTGAAGAAAGTCTCGTGTCGATCGAACTAGCCGACGCAGTTGCGTCGCCAATCACAGAATCGGTCAACAATTTATTGCATTAAGGGGGGAGCCTGCTTTAGAACGTTGAAAGTAAGGTATAATTTTACGAATTTTTTTGGAGAAACTATACAGCGGATCATTATAAAACTTTGATGCATTTATTAGTACATGTTTAAAGATAACAAAAATTATTTTTTTATTTGAATATATCGCCTGTAGAGGTCGTCCTGGAGGCATCTTAGTGCAGCCGGCATTGTAAATTGGTGAGCATTCTCCTGCCTCCAAATTTTATCCAAACTGAAAAATTGAAATATTTTCTCGTTATTTATGAATTCCCATCGTCGATGAACCTTTAATATTCATAAAAACATTAAGTTAAACAATTACTTTTGCATGAAAAAGTTCAACAACTTTGCCTAAAAATCGTACTTTTGTGTTCTAAGCTCCACCATTTTGGCACTTTTCAACTTTTTTCTTCTCTCTTTGGTTCATCGACGATGGGAATTCATAAATAACGAGAACATATTTCAATTTTTCAGTTTAGACGAAATTTGGAGGCAGGAGAATGCTCACCAATTTGCAATGCCGGCGACGCGGCTGCACTAAGATTTCTCCAGGACGACCTCTACAAGCGATATATTCAAATCAAAAAATAATTTTTTTTATCTTTAAACATGTACTAATAAATGCATCAAAGTTTTATAATGATCCGCTGTATAGTTTCTCCAAAAACAATTCGTAAAATATACCTTATTTTCAGCGTTCTAAAGCAGGCTCCCCCCTTAATACGCGATTAATGACTTGATGTTTATTCAAACGAGAAAAAGAGAGGGGCGAGGGGGGGCGTTATTTAATCGCGCAAGTTTTTTCCTCGACGTAACTGATACTTCGTAAATTGTTTGCGAGCGAGCACAGGTGGATGTCGGGCACGCTTTAGCCACACATTACTGCATATGTACCCAGAGCGCTTAATGCAATAACCGCTATCGCTGGTGCATATATTATTGAATTACCGATAGCATCATTATCGTCTACATTGCAAGCTAAATTGCAGTAGCATCATGTTTTTTCGCCGTACAGCCATGTGCATTACGGGGATAATGTGACACTGTGGGCATTCCGTTTCCGAGATGCGACTGATACAATGCTGCCGCTTTAAATGTACGAAAATACGTGTTTTACTTTTACTCGGGAATCAAAGTCCCCCCCCCCCCCCCCGGTCGTTAGATGCGTGACTTTCATGTTGTACGAATCGTAATCGTAAGCTATGCGATTAGCGTAACGTGCAGTTCACTGAACTCATATCATTTTGAGGAAGGATCTGGGTCTGTTAGAACGGGAACTTGACACGGTTCGCTATTCACCGGTATTAAACACACGATTGTTTTTTCTTTAAATTAGACGTAAATAATTTTATTTTACACTTTGTTCAGCAACTTTAATTAAAGAGATTATTCCTCATGTATTCTCAGGCGATGTTAGGATTATGATGATGCGTTAGCAAAGTACCGAGTTTTTTAACAGAGGTCTTGAGTGCTTTTATTCTACTCCTCGAAAATTCCCTCAAATGACACATTTAATTTGATTGGTAATTAATATGCTGTTTAACTAATCATATAGTTGTGTGACGAGCACTTCCGACGGAAGTAGCAACGATGAGACGTCCGACTAGACTCTAATACTTGAAAGGTGAGCGAAGATGAGGCGTGGTCACGTTCATTACGCGGCAGTGCCCTAGTCGTGACCGGCGTGTCACGATTTGCAATGAACTTGGATGCATTGGACGTTAATCCTTTCACGCAGCTGCGTTTCCTTTTCCGTTGTCAAAGTATCTCTCATTCGTCATGCATCGTGCATTATCTTTAATTAATCGCTCGCACCCTAGCTCCGTTTCGCTTCGAAATTATCTGTAATATCCTTGTTCGGGTTGAAGTCACTTCATTGACACACTTGGAAGACGTGTGTGATGTGACATTCGAGGAACAAAAGCAAAAAGAGAAAAGAAAGAGTTACTCGAACCGAGTTTGTCTTCTTATCTTGGTTTACTTGTCCGTCACGGATTCGTGGCGCGTTTAATCTGTGCCTTACGCACTTCACCGGCTGCGAAACCCCGCTGCGTTCCGGAGCCGGTTCTTCCGACGTGCGCTTCTTCCACGATTCTTTTTTCGTTCTTGTTTTTTTTTTGCAGGACTCTCGACGTGACATCGCGTTTTCACGGCGTGGCGCTCTCGCACTTTCGTTTCCACTGAAAGGCGGGAAAGAGCGTGAAATCAGGGACGCGAGACGTTTCTTTTACCGCCTGGTTTCCACGAGTCTGCGTTTCCGCAACGAGACGAAACAGAGATAAATACATTCTATAATAAAACAAAATGACTCGATCGCAGTAAAAGGAAGCGCAACGCTATACAACAATTGCGTGAAACGTACTTAACGCTTGTACTTGCTCGCTCGTCCTTTTCTTCACACTTGACAGGATTTTAAGGTGTGAACTGTGAGATAATAGATAAGAGTATCTTATCTTTCCGAATGAGATATCCGCGATAGAAAAGTATATCATGTGTATATATATATATATACGGCGAATCAATAAAAGTCAATCGATTTACTTCAGATTTATTTTATCATTCATATCTAAAAAAATTTTAAATGACCACGCGTTTGCCGGCTAGTTCGTGTAATGATCTTTTTTTACAAGTGCAAAGATTACATGAACGATAACTAATCTCGCAATCGATTTGCAGGATATTCGAAATTGCAACAATCCGTTGCGGCGCAGAATGGAGCATGTCCGCCGTAATAATGCTCTCGGCTCTCGTTGACCGTCGATACAATACTGGAACAGTCATAATTATTATAAATTACGTGTCATACGCACGCATGTACGTGTCTTCTCAGCGTGAGTCACGCGTGCTTGCGCGTGACGCGATTTAAACGTATGTATCACGTATACCGCATTTTTCCTGGCTCTCGAATTCTTCGAGTTTTAATCCGCGCGTCTATTTACGCGCGGAAGCTCATACAAAAATATACATTGGAGTTTCGCTCCAAGAGAGGAGGCACGCGTGATTTATCAGTGGCAGTATCCAAGGTTAAAACACGAGACTATGCGTTAGCTGTCCTTAACGTCGCTATCGAGCCCACCAAGAGTCTGAGGAAGGCATGAGGAGAGCAAAAATTAATCGAGCGTTTTTTCGCGTCTCTCAAATAGTAGATCCACATTTATGTATGCTGCAGAGGCAAAAATGCGTTTTATAAATTTCGAGAAGCCAATGATCTTCTGGCGCTAATTCTTCCTTGCAATTCCCTCAAGAACATATGAGCTATTACAAGTAGTGTTTAATCGATCTCCTCTAATTTGAACGAGAGCTTAGACTGAAATGCTCGCGCATATCGATCAGATAAATTGTTACATGCATGCAACGATGTGCACGCGAATTCTCGAAAGGGAAGTCTCCGTTCGGCACGGTGGAACGTGATGTAAGATACTCATTCGACACGATACTCTTTCTTTCCGTAGCACACTATATTCAGGAAAAACTGGGTTAATGTCGTGGAACTATATACTCCTCGCATTTTGCGAATGGTTCCCTATCCTTCGCATCGTTATTTATGCGACAGCATTTGCGACACGCAACGTCTACGTTCATCATGATTTTCTCGTGTTCGATACTACTTTTATTATTTGTCTTCCTTCCTTTCATCTAGTTTCTGAGCTTTTTTAAATCTGCTGTCCTCTTCGATGGTTCAATTTTATGATTTATTACGATTAATAGGTGCCCTTGTTTTTTAATATATAAGACACTAATTTACTGCTTACAACTCAACTGTTCTTACTTCGCCTTCGTGGTGCTATTAGTGTCCTTCTCTGACACAGTTACATCCACAAGACTCAACTGAGCTTACTACACTGAGCGCGAAACTTACAAATTCAAATCGTAACGAAACAAAGAAATTATCATTAACTTTATCGCGTGACAACGATGTATATTTTTCTCTTAGTTTTCTCGATAAAAAAGAAGGCGAGGTAGACGCGCGTCAAGCTGCATTGCAATTATATACGTGAGCACCCTTATCTTCCCACGCGGTTATCAATCGGCAGGGTTGTGCAGCCGGTTGTAAAGTACGTTTCGTAGAAGTCGTTATTGCTGGCACCCTCGGGCAATTTCACCCTCCTGTGGAACCCTTCCGCGTCACCCTTGTGTCGCGACGGCGATCGTTTCTTGCGCGTCAAACGTATTGCGTTGACGATGGGATTGCGAGGATAATCATCACGAATTCATTCGTGGCAACGACGATCCGGATGTTGCGACTCCGACAGCGTTCCACGAAGAGAGGGGATCGGAGGGTACCGCAGTAGGGTGAAGATGAATTCGATGCTTCCGTGTCGGTGTAAGCCGGTCGGCTCTCATTTCGCCCTTTAAAGTTTAAAAGGCTCTGTGAAAGGCAGCGGCGGAATCGCCTTTCCGTCCGTCCCGTCTGTCCCCAGGCTCCTTCTTTGAGAGCCGTCGCGTGGGCTTCAGGTTCGGACGCGTGTGTCAAAGGGCTGATTGTGAACGAGGGGTCGGTCGCGTGATCCTCGGCACACGCCTACGCTCACACGCACAATGTATCTCTCTCTGTCTCTCGGTCCATTCCTCTGTGCTTCCGTGCACTTCTCTCGGCGACACACCGTCTTAATGAAAGAATTTATGCCTTGCCAGACATGCGAGCTATCGAGTTTTTCTTTTCAAGCACTTTAGACGAGACAAGCCTGGCATTCTTTTATTTTCAGTAGGATCCTTACCTGCGATTTCTCGAGAAGTTCCTGCATTTCGTTTTAACGTGATGATAACGAGTTAACATAGTGACGTATTTAATATTAAGGAGACCCTGTGTGCAAAAAATCCAGTCAGAGTTTTATCAAGCCGAGAAAAAAAATCCAACTGGATTTATCTTATATATCACGATTCATTCTATATTTGTAAATTCTGTGTCCATTTAGTTGAAATTGCATGCTATCTATTGACAACAGAATAATGGTATTCAGATAATGTTCGAGTATTAGGAAATTCGAAGATGCACGAGGTACTTTAGCGTGTCTAAGAAATATCGAGTTTTTTTGTCGAGCGAGGTAACGTACGTTATCGTCGTCGTCGTATCATCATCGCGACTAGTAATCGCTGGTATTACCTCATCAGTCCAGTAAAGAGCATGTGTAAAGGCCGCCCGCTTCCAGCGATGACGGCACTCTCTTCTCTCGTCGAATTCTCACGTCGGTCGCTTGGACTGAAAACGATCCGGCCAATTATTTTTCAACCGGATCGTGCAGTTCCCGCTTAAAACCGAATCGGAAGTCACAAATCACGCGGAAGGAAGCCCATTCGTACGTTATAATGGGAGCTGTCCCTATTTCGTTGCGTAAATTTCAGCAAAATGCACAGCAAATCACGTACGCAACCGATTACTCTATCGACAAGACTGTAATTCGCGAAAGTCGTTACGCACAGAACGAATGATAATAGAGCGATAAACTGCGAAGCGACTCGAAGCAATTGCAGCTCCTCGAGCTGCCATAAAATGCTCTATAAATGTAGCACATACAGACGGCAGACTTATCGGCGCGTACGTCTACCAGAGCGAATCATAAACCTGTTTAAAATTGCTAATGAAGGTGTTGCGTCTTTCTCTCGCGCTGCACCAAGCATCATATGTTTCATTTGAATACATTTTATCGTTTGTTTGTCGGTTTGTTAATCGCACTGACTGGCTTACCGAACCAGTGAAGAACAAGAGGCAAGCCGTTACGCTTTTTGAATCATCAGCCACAGTAGCGATGACTAATAATTGTGACATCCTTGTTTTGATGTTCACGCGTGTCCGAAAACGCGCGTGCGCGCATCTCACGGTACGGCTGCATCGTTAGCAGCGCACTAATCCGTATTGTGCTGCGAGTGCACGAGTTCCCAGCGTTCGAAGGCGCTGTCTGGGTGCTCCGGAATGTTAACGACGATCGTTTTGTGCGGCACTGATTCCGCGCAATTGAGGCTGAATTACTATTTGTCCAATGCCGTTCAACGAGACTACGATCACGCTCGAGTTGCAGGCAAATTCTGCGGGCATTCTACGGAGCGTGTCGGTCAGGGTCGCTGCTTTAGAGCCCTTTCTCCTGCAGGATATTTGTGTAACACTTTTCTTTACGGCTGCGCGTGTATTACGGGCGTGTCATCATATTATCACCATATTATCAGATGTAAACGTTATCACGTACTTTACATGATAAGCCTGTGTTCATACAACGTTCCAATCTTGTGTTATTTTCAAGAAAAGCAGATACACGCACTTACGCACGTCTTCTCTTGTTTCTTGAAGAAGGTGAACGACCCCCTTAGTAAAATGCACATGCATACGGCATGTGTCACTGCAATTCGCTTGCAAAACATGGAATCACTGCTGTTTTATATAATGCATTACTCTCTCAGCGATGAACAATACATGCTTTAACGCATGTATTTATATAAGAGGCTACGTGGGTATCATTACAAAACAACCGTGCGCGTACAGTGCATCCGTGACATTTTCACGTGAGAAATACCGAGATTGCAGTGTAGCAGTTTCATCAGAATTTTTTCCTCATTTTAAAAGTATTTGTAAACATTTTTGTTGAAGCCGTTTGCTCTGCTGAAAGATTGTCTACTGTGCTAATTATATCTTTGTTGCTATTTTATCTTTAATGTAATATTTAAAGTAAAAGAGGATATATATATAAAGCTAGCAGTTATTTTTGCGAGAGAAAATACGCGATCGAGATGTAGCCTCGTCAGTCGATCCGTCGTGAAGTTCAAGGATGCGCGCCCTACACACTCGAGGTACGACGAACCCTCGAGCAACGGCTGTGCACCTTCATTCTTCATTAATAACGAAATCGTAATCGACGTGTGCACCGCGAGCAGCGCGTACACGCACACACACACACCCTTGGAGAGCCCTCACAAAATATTGATTATTTCTCTGCGTGGCACCCTCAAGTCTAGACAGGATCTATAGCCAGATACAACGCGTCGACACGCGACCTTCTCTGCTCTGTCGACACCGTTGAAATCGTAGAAAAGTCGCGCGTTAAAAAGACGTTCTCGTTAGTAATCTTATTACAGTCGAGTTATATATAGTTAATATCATAATACAGTTATTATCTCGTTATTTTGGAACTAAGCCAACGATTGTTATTGCTCATCATAGAAGTTACTTTCGTGATCCACGACATTTCCTCGGTCAACAGAAATCAATCACGAGACACGAAATCCTCCAACTTGTATTTCAATATAGAAACACATTATATTTTTAATTTCAGATCGAAATAGAGAGGAACCATGCCAGAGGAACAGAAAACCGTTAGTGCGCCGGCAGAAACAACGGCGGAAAATGGAACTGGGACAAACTCGCCCACGAAGAGCCCGGTTAGCAAGGGAAAAATGGCTCTCGCCAAAGTTACCCTCCTCGATGGTACTGTTAAGGACTTCTACATTGATGTGAGTTGCCGGAAAAAAGTTTACGTTTATATATATATATATATATATATATATATAAAAGATTGATTCTAATAAATATCTGATTTGATGTTATAGAGAAAGGCAAAAGGCCAAGAACTTCTCGATATGATTTGTCAAAGTATGAATCTGCTGGAGAAAGATTACTTTGGTCTCATTTACGAAGACAGACACGATCCGCGCAATTGGTTGGATCTTCACAAGAGAATCACGAAATTCGTCAAAAGTACGGCAATCTTAGGATTATAGTCGTGTAATTAAAGACATCATACTGCGTTTCTTCTAAACTTGATGTGTGCTTTTAGATGAGCCGTGGAAATTTAATTTTGAAGTAAAGTTTTACCCGCCGGACCCAGCACAATTGCAGGAAGACATAACACGTTATCAGTTGTGTCTGCAGATCAGAAACGATATTATTACGGGGCGCTTGCTTTGCTCCTTTGTAACACACGCTCTCTTGGGCTCTTATTTGGTCCAATCAGAAGTCGGAGACTATGATCCTGAGGAACACGGGAGAACGTATTTAAAAGACTTTAAATTTGCGCCTAACCAAACGCCTGAATTAGTCGAGAAAGTGATGGACCTTCATAAAACGCACAAGTTAGTTTCGCACTTGCATAAACAATTACTGTTGTTTTACTCGTACGAGGAAAACCTGCGAGCAAGCGTTGATTGATTGACTAAGTAACAAGTTTGAATTGTTCGTCGTCTTTCAGGGGTCAAACGCCCGCCGAGGCGGAACTGCATTATCTCGAAAATGCGAAAAAATTAGCAATGTACGGCGTGGATCTTCATCCTGCGAAAGACTCGGAGGGCGTTGATATAATGTTAGGTGTATGCGCTTCAGGCCTTCTTGTTTATAGAGATCGTCTGAGAATTAATAGGTTCGCCTGGCCAAAGATATTGAAGATATCTTACAAGAGACACAACTTCTACATCAAGATCAGACCGGGTGATTTCGAACAGTTTGAATCTACAATCGGATTCAAATTAGCTAATCACAGAGCGGCGAAAAAATTATGGAAAGTCTGTGTAGAGCATCACACTTTCTTTAGGTAAGTAATAACTATAATTGACATTTTTCTTGCTTCTGATGCATTTAATGAGAAGAGAAATTTTTTCTATTCTACAGGCTTATGAGTCCGGAGCCTGTGAAGAAAGTGGGAATAATACCACATCTGGGGTCTCGTTTTCGGTATTCTGGAAGAACTCATTACGAGACGAAAAAGATTCCCATCGACAGACAACCTCCGCAGTTCGAGAGGTCTCTGAGCGGTCGACGACTCGCATCCAGAAGCATGGATGGTAAATAAGACTGTTGTTACTTGCGAATGATGTTCAAATATGAATGTATGACATAATGATTTAGTAGAAACTTTAATTTATATGATTAATGTTACATATTCAGAAGTTTGTCTGGTTTAAAAGTTTTTTCGTTCATGTAAGCTTACGCAAGCATGAGTTCTCATCATTAGAGTGGCACTATTGATCGATGTTCATCGATTTCTAAATCATTATCCTCTGTGCAAGCGTTTCAAAATATCCGCTATATACATACCACAAGTGCCTTTTTACAATTGTACCTTTAAATCTATGTTCTACTAAGATGTTGAAGTAGTGTGACTGCCTTGTACAGCATTAGGTGGGCCTAAACCAGTTGAAACATACGGTTCCGAACCGAGTAAGCGGCATACTATGAGCTATGAGCCTGAAATGCTTCCTGATGATATAGAACATATAGATCGACGGCCTAGTCCAATCAAGAAACAGAAAGAGAAGGTAATATTTTTCTGCGTTTGTTCAAGAACATTGCTTCTATATTTAAAATAATTCGCTAGATTTATAGATTATGCATGCAAATTCGTCATGCAAACTTGAAACGGATTCTTTACTGTCAGCGAATTTGTGAACGATGTGCGTCCTAGTTTTTAATTTAAATAGTTTTTAATCATTAACTCATTCTCTCTGCGGTCTACGCTTTCAAACCAATCATTCGGTTGCAAAAAAAAGCTACAATTAATACATAACAAAGATTTATGCGATGTATGATAACACGAATTTTGTGATACGTTAAAAATGCAATTAATAACATGCGTCAGATATCTTTGTACAAATTTATGTCAAGGAGATCGGAACACCAATTGGCTCACATTGATTTGTGAGCATGCTAATTTTCCATATGTATCAATCAAAATCGGATAAATGAACAAAACGGTCAGAATCAAGAAATCCAAATTTCGAGAAGAGAATAATTTTTTTTTAATTTTTGACAACATTGTCAGGCCTGATTATTAACTGACACATAACTAACACCAATAGCTCACACGAAAAACAAGTGCCGGAACAACATCAGCTAGCAGTACCAGTAGCCTGGAAGGAGAATACGATGCCGATCGTGGGAGAAAGGTATAAAATTTTACGTGGACAACATTATCGCTTCAGTTTATTCTGTGTACCTATATTGTCCAATGCTGTTCTTTGTATGTGACCACTTGGTGTTTTGTTTCTTCCAATGCATGTTGCTACAATTTTTTTATTTATTTTTGCAAAAACGTATAACGGCCATCGCCTCAATGTGGGATGTTAGTTATCCATTTAACATTCAACAGTGTTAGCGCTACAAGCATGTGAACAGAAGACTTAGAGAATTAGTTTGTTCTTGACGATTGTGGATTGAATTGCCATGACACCTGGATAAAAATATTTTATAGCTAATCGTTACTTAACAAGAATAGTACTTGTACATGTAATGTTACATAAACAGTTACATTAGACAGAAGTCTAACGTTACGTAAATAAGACACGTAAGAATTTGATGTAAGAATTAATGTCGAACATAACATACATACTTTGAGAGCGCAGACCGTAATTTATAGCATCTTACGTAATTTATTGCATCTTAGAATGTAGTTTTTTTATCATATAGTATTGCCGAGTAGTTTTTAGTATTATTTTAGCAGCGTAGCGGCCTTATGCTTGTTGCATGAAGCGACGTGTGATTGGATGAAATTTACTTGTAGAAACCGGTCGGAGGAATCGCTGTCCTACCGCCCGGTGGTCTATCAAAGAAGAAGAAGGATAAACAGAATGAAAACGAAAAGGAAAATCACAATGATCTGAACAATTCTGATCTGATTAATGACAATGCTCATCTTGACAACATTGATGAAAAATCATTGTCTAAAAAAGAATTGAAAAAGAAGGATAAAGAGACCCCCGAGAAAATGGATAAGGAAAAGAAGGAAAAGATAAAGGTAAGCTTGTATCGTGTTGTACGCGTTGCCGCTTTTTACGAAATATATATATGTATAATTAGATCAGAAAGAGTAGTACACGTATCTCTTTTCACAAATAATATCCAGGACGAGAGAAGAAAATCCTATTTGGATTTGTCACTGTCATCATTCTTAAACATCGATCTCTTAAATAAAGTGCTCTATTAGATTTAAATAATATTGAAGAATTATTTCATTGAATGCGTAGTTATATTTCAATTGAATGTATTTATACGGTTCAGATGTGCATGGGGATATTGTTTTATATCTTTCCAGAAAGAGATAGATAGAGATTTGCATTAGAATACACAATAGATATTGGTAGACATATCATATTATATATAAGCTTCATTTAAACGTAAAACGTATTTTATTTAAATTATATCATACATATATAGCATGTATTTTGTACTGCATGTATTTTTGTGTATTATCCAAGAGTCCCGTTGGCGGTTTCCTGTTTACCAAAAAGGATAAGGATAAGAAACAGAAAAAGAACAAAGAGCTCGACGAGTCCGTGGACAAAAGTGACGTCGAGTCGAATCTTTCTACGTTGGAAAAGCAGGAAAAGGAGACTGATAAAAAAGCAGATGCCGAGAAAGTCCAAGATCCTACGAAATCTCCCCAGCTCCCTGGTTACACGAAGCCTTACGATTACGAAGAGACGGAAACCTCGCCCACGAAAAAACCGTTTACTCCACATGGTTTCACCTATGAGGACAGACCGGCATCGCCGGGGGTACAGGACCAACAGTCACCCACTTCGGCGAGTCGGAAAGCCACGGGATTGGCATTTAACTATGCGCCGGGAGAAGAGAAGAAGGTAGCAGAATCTGCGGAGAAGAGGAAAACGAAAGAGGCGGACAAGCAAGCACCAGGCCTGAAGACACCGGGGCTCAATTACGTAGAATCCGCTGGTCTTAAGGAACAGCAAAAGAATGCTGCGAAAGCCGTCGATAAAGATGCAACAGCGGCTTTCATTACCGGTGAACGTCAACACGGAGATACTGAGAGTCAACCAGCGGTAGTGTCACCAGCGCCAGCGGAATCCAAACCGGATTATCACATTCTGCCTCTTCCGGATGGCTCGAGGATCATTGGAGGTGTGATTTATACCAAAGAAGGTAAACCACTGGATCAGAGCCACCTCGGACCGGACGGTAGCAAAGTAATAGACGGCAAAGTTTGCGGGAAAGACGGTAAACCGTTGAAGAAGGGTGAATTGGGGCCGCACGGGGTTCACATTAGCAACGGTATAGTCACCGGGAAAGATAACAAACCTTTCCATCAGGAGATATTGGGTACCGACAGAAACTCCATAAAGAATGGAGCTATCTGTTCCTCTAATGGTGAAATAGTTAAGCAATCTTTCCTGGGACCGGATCATGCAGTGGTCAAAGAGGGAAAAGTAGTATTGAAGAATGGCAAACCGGTGCAACATTGTCAATTAGGTGCGGATGGTACGTACGTGAAAGAAGGCCTTGTATTCACAGCAGGTTCTAAGCCCATGACTCAGGGATCGTACGGCACCGACAGCAATTACATGATTGCCGGTGTAGTGTGCAACGAAGAAGGCAAGCCTTTGAACCGGATCGCAATTGTGCCCGACGATACGTTCATCTGCGATGGTTTGATTAACGGGCAAGACGGGAAGCCGCTCAATACCGGGAAGTTGGGACCCGAAGGCCATTACATAGCAGAAGGGAAAGTTTACTCGAAGGACGGTAAGCCAATCAAGCACGAATCCTTCAGTTCCGACGGGTCCGTCGTGAAGGACGGTATAATCTATTCGAAAGACGGGAAATTCTTGACTCAAGGATCTCTCTTGCCAACTGGTGCTCACCTGAAGGATGGAAAGGTGGTCGGAAAAGATGGCAAGCCTATCAAACACGCATTCTACAAATCCGATGGTAGTTTCGTGAAAGACGGCATGATACACGGGAAGGATGGCAGGCTCGTAAGTCAGATTCCGTTGATAGCCGACGGTAACTCTATTAAAGACGGATTGGTACACGATAGAAACAACAAGCCACTGTCCCAAGGGCTCTTCAAGCCTGACGATCTTGTAATTAAAGATGGAATATTATACAATGCGGACGGTACGGTCCTGCCGAATGCGATGCTTGGCTCCGATAGATTGACGGTGAAGGATGGCACCATTCTCGGTAAAGATGGCAAACCAGTAAAACAGGAACCGTTTGGTTCGAACGGAAGCTATATAAAGAAGGGTATTATTTATGCAAAAAATGGAAAGCCGCTTAATCAGGACTCGTTTATACCCGAAGGTGCAGCTATTAGAAATGGCAAAATACACGGTAGAGACGGTAAACTGTTAAAGTTTTCCTTTTTCAAGCCAGATGGTAGCTACGTGAAAGATGGTGTTATTTATGGTAGTGACGGTAAGCCACTGAACTTGAACGCTCCTTTACCGGAAGACAGCTTCATCGCCAATGGCGTGATATTCGATCATTCGGGAAGGCCGTTGAACAAGGAATCCTTTGGATCCGATGGCTCGTACGTCGCAGGTGGATTGATTCACGGAAAGGACGGCAGAATCGTGTTGCAAGGCGTATTTGGTCCCGACGGTAACACCATTCGAAACGGCATTATCATAGGAAGAGATGGTAAGCCCTTGACGCAGGATGACAAAGGTCCGGACAATCTCGCGGTTAACAACGGGAAAATTGTGGATAGCCACGGAAATCCAAAGAACCAGTCTTCGTTGGTACCTGACGGATGTTACATACAAGATGGAGTGGTCTACGACAAAAACGGACAACTGCTGAAACAAGGCGCCTTTAAGCCAGATGGATGTTACGTTCGAGACGGTCTTATATACGGTTGGGGAGGCCAATTGTTGAACGCAGGATCTGAGTTACCCGGTGGCAGCTACATCGAAGAAGGTAAAATATACGGCAAGGATGGAAAACCCTTGAATCACACTGCGTTTGGTATCGAGGGTAACTTTGTCGAGAACGGTGTCATTTACGGAAAAGATACGAAGCCACTCGGTCACGGTACGTTCGGTAACGATGGAAGTTACATACAAAACGGTTTACTCTACGGACCGAATGGGAAACCTCTGAGCAAAAGACAGACCATAATCACCGTCACGTCCGTTCGTTACGGCCTAGTATGCGCTGATGATGGGAAACCATTGAAGTTCGGTAATTTCGACAGCGAGGGTAGCGTGATCAGGAACGGCAGGATTTACGACCACGCGGGAGGATATCTGAATCAGGATGTTTATGGTCAAGACGGTAGCTACATTAGAGATGGTTTGATTTATGGGCGCAACGGAAAGCCTCTCTCTCAAGGGAGCTTGCCACCGGAAAGCAGTTTTGTCAAAAACGGCAAGGTCTACGACGCGAATGGTCAACCGCTGACTCAGGAGGCATTCGGGCCGGAAGGCTTGAAAGTCATACAGGGACTCGTGGTGGATAAAACCGGCAAACCGGTGAGACAAGCGAACTTCGACGCCGAAGGGAACGTCGTCAAGGATGGAATTATTTGTGCACCTACTGGAAAACCGCTCGACAAGCACTTCACGACTATCACGATTACGATGGTGCGTAGAGGATTAGTGTGCGACAAGGATGGAAAGCCGGTCGCACGAGCACCATTCGGCGCCGAAGGCGGTTTCGTTAAAGACGGCAAGATATACGACAAGTTTGGGAAACCGTATAATCAGGAGCTGTTTGGCGAGGACGGATCATACGTGAAAGATGGTGTAATATACGGAAACAACGGCCAGCCAGTGGATAGCACGACGATTCTGAAGGACTTGCAACACGAGGCACCAAAATCTATTTCCACAAAGCTAAAGAGACCCGCAGTACCGGCTACGATACCGACAATCGTAAAAACGACGACTAAGCAATCGGTAGTCAAGGATCAGGAAGGTGTGACGCAAAATATTCAGGAAAAGATTGAAGATCTTACACCAGGCGGCACAGGCCAAGTTACGGTCTCGACCTCCGTCAACAAGGTGACATACATGGAAAAACTAAGAAACTAATTTAAATCACGATTCATCTTTTTCTAAGTAGAATATTTAACGTAGCATCATCAAAGTCAATAGATCTTGCATGCTTGCATTAATCAGATAATTAAATGTAACGAGTTTTTGCCTTTACCCATTACATAGAACATTTTTTTTCATTTATGTATATTTCATTTAAATACATTGCATGACTTGGATAAGTACACTTGGCTGAAATCCCATATAAATCTCGCGATAAGTTTTTAGTGAAGAAAAGTGTACATTGAACGTTCTCCGTGAGATAATGAACTTGAGTTATTTCGTAAATTTTTGCAAGCAGCACCTATCATGTAATTCTTCCATGTAATTAATAATAAATATATATATATTTCTTTTTTATACGATCTCTCTCTCTTGCTCCATGATGAAATATATTCATAACTTGACTCTTTGTTACACTTTTCCAATTACTTCTTCTCCAATAGCCGTTTGTCTTGCGATGTTAGTCACATGGTAGTTGTATTTAGGCAGAGGCACCGGACGATGGTAGAGCTCCATACATGACGGCGACAGCTGTCACTACTCGTACTGCTACGATGCACGAGGATCTTGAAAAGAATCAGAAGACGAGTCAGGTTTGTGTTTGATATTTTTCGTGCTACCGTAGTTTGTAGTATATATAATATTGATTTATACTTGAAGCCTGTGCTGTTAGACGAGTTTTGTTATGTATTTCATTAGTGAATTTACATTCATATCTTTTGTATATTTTGCGTTTGGTTTAATTTTCTCATTATTTGTTACAATTTATTTTTCACATTAGGTAGAGGAAAAGACTGTAGCGCATACAACTGCGACCAGTGCGACGAGACAAGAGCAACGAGTAGTGACACAAGAGGTTCGAACGACGAGCCATGTGCTTTCTGGCGAACAGGTAATTGCTGGACCTTCGTTTTTGTTGACAAATATGCTTGAAATTAATATAAGTGAAGCATGTAAGCATTTGTATAAATTACTACATGGATGTTATTTGGATTTTAACTTAACTATCATTTCACATTTTAATTTCTCCCATTTTACGTGACTGTGTCATTTGTACATGATCATTTCGCATACGATCATAATACTCACATAAAAAAAATCGTTTTACTTTTATAATTATCAATATATTGTCTAAGAAGTTTTAGTTAAATACTTTTTAAAAGCATATTATTTTAACGCTTCACTACATCCATTATAAATATTACATTTACATGAAATTTCACTGTCAGTTTAAATAAAAAAAATTGATTCTAAGCGTAACTTATTGTACAGTAACAATAATTTAATCAGTATCATTTATCATTCATGTGAAAATGTTTATTTTTTTTTTCATTTTTGTTTCTTGTAAATAATTTTGGCGGCTTGGTTAACACGTTGCATGGCGTAGCTGTTCTCACGAAGGCTAAGTACGTCGAGTTCGAGCAGCGGTGATTCAGGCACACCGATTGATCTTGATGATGACCAGCAAGCTTTCTACAATCAATATTACCAGGTAATCTAATCATAAACAGCTGTTGAAAATTTTTTGTTGCTAATATGGGAGCGGAAGATTGTACATATTTGGAACAACAGGTATGAGACAGGTATTTTGCGTACACCGAATTTATATATTATTTTATCTTGGCAGCTGACGCAACGCAATACGTCTGTCTTAAAGGTATTTTCTCCCGTATATCTGTATTGCATAACATGCCAGGAAATGTTTACATTATTCAGAGACAGCAAAAATCTACGACTTTTCGAGCATTTCATCAAATATAGTAGAAATTTTAAGATACAGATATATCTAAATAACATTGTAAATATGAACGTAACTCAGTCAACTTGTAAGATTGATTTATCTCCTGGATTGCTCACTCAATATTTTTTTTTACTCAATTTTTAATAACTCCCTCTGTAACAAAGTCTATTAATTCTATGCATTCTACCTTATTCTTATTGCCCGTGAATCTTTTAATAAAGTTTTAGTAAAAAAATTCTCGAATAAATTTTGATACAGGGAGATCCAGCCGTGATTGCAACTGAGAAACATGTTTACACGGGGGAACCAGATAGCAACGTAACGACGACAACTACTGTACCTGTGGTGGCGACTGAGACGAGAAAAGTAGCTTTGGAAAGCGAAGATGGTAACTATAGCGCCACAGGGGAAATAGTCAGCACCCAGACCATATCCAGCAAAACTCGTACTGTTGAGACTATCACGGTTGGTACACAAGTATTACGGAAAATCAATATTATTTGCGACTATGTAACTCGTTATTAATTGCTTTTTACTATTACAGTACAAAACAGAGAAGGATGGTGTGGTGGAGACACGGGTAGAGCAAAAGATAACGATACAATCGGATGGTGACCCAATCGACCACGACCGAGCTTTAGCGGAAGCGATACAGGAAGCTACAGCTATGAATCCGGATATGACAGTGGAAAAAATAGAAATACAACAGCAAACAACGCAGTAATTGTACGAACATTTACGTAAAAGGGCACTCTTGTTCTACGTACGAAAGCACGAAAGATTCGTAATCTTAGAGACTAGAGAAAAGAATTGGTATTTACAGTACATATATACTATATGTTTACACGCATTATTGAATATGCGTCATAAAAAGTCAGACTGAAATATATACATACTAACGTCAATAAGTCTTTAAATATTCTGTCAAGTTGAGATATAAAACAAGGAACAATATTAAGCTTTATATCTTTTCTCCTATGTAAAAGGGTCAAAGAATATTTCTTGCTTTATGGCTTGCCCAATGACTCGAGCTTAAACTCGGTTCAAAATCGAGTTTGTTAGTTGGAAAGGATGAAACATTAAGGTGAAATCTTTTTAACGAAGAGAATGGTACCTCATACTCTATAAACTACAGTGTTCATATAAAAATGACTAAGAAAGTGTTTATATGCACGAGAGAATGAATAAATCTTATACGTACGGGATGTCCCAGGGGGAAAGCTGAATATTCTGATGGATGATGGTGTCGGTTATTTTAAGTAAAACTGTGCACGTAAACATGTTCAGCGAGCAGCGGGCGCAACGGCAATATTACGCGCTAATTCAAATTATCTCGGAAACCGTTCGGAACAGGACGCACATTCGTATGAACATTTTTGCTTAAAATAGCCGACACCATCATCTTCCAGAATATTGACCTTTTCTCCTGGGACATCCTGTATGATGTATACATAGCTATGTATGTATGTAAAAAATTGTGGATAATTATTTATAGTTATGGCGATAACTATAGATATATAATAGACGGGGTGCCCTACAACTTAAAGTTTCGATAACAAGCATTTCATAACGTTAAAAGCAAAAAGATACGATTACAGTAATATAGAGTACTCTATACGACGCAAAAATTATTTAAAAGTTTTGCAGTAAACTAATCACTCAAGCATTTCAGATCGAAATATTAATGTCCGGATCCTTATAGTCAACCAAGTCGATTAAAGACGTGTCTCTCCTTGATTATATTTGAATTCGCTGTCTTCTAACGAAAATGCAGTACTTTCTCTTTTTCATCTTTGAGCATACCATATTACAAGTTGTTAACAGTAATCAAGAGATATTCTGGTTTATAACGTTCGTATGAAGAAGAAACAGAGTGTTACATACACACACACACACACACATGGATATATATATATATACACACATTAGTATAATTTTATCGATCCGTTAAAAAAATCTCCTCAAAGATGAATTGGATAGAAAGTAAGGTTTTATAAGATTTATATGATAACTGAACAAAATAGCTCTACGTAATGTCTGTTGTAATGCTTAAATGCAATAAGATAAGCTTTCCGGCAAAAGTGTGTATGTGTGTGTGTGTGTATGTATGTGTATATATATATGTATATGTATATGTATATGTGTATATATTACACACACGCATATATAATTATATGTAAAACTGAGATATTGGCTTTCCAAATGGTTATTACATTATATTGTGTGACAGAGTCGTCTAGATATTAAATCTAAATATTAATATATATATATTGCCGAGAGATACTTGAAATCGTCATAGTTTCTTATATCTAAAAAATGTTAATGTTAGCTACAGTATGTTATAAGGAAGATACAGAGATTACGTTGGCAATGATACTGTATCGTTTCTCATGTTGCAGCTATATAATAATTATAAGAGATACAATATTGATAGAAACTATGTAGATTTCATCAGATATGTTTCGTTTATATTATAAAATAACTAATAAGCTCATATAAATTATATATATAATATATATAACTTTATACCAAGAGCAATGATGCATTGGTCAGCGTATATGTCTAAATTTAGCTATGTAGCTTATGTAGTTTTAGCGAATAACAATTTTACATGAACCTTCATTAGTTTAGCAGTTTATGTTTCACTACAAGTTCACAAGTGCGATCTGAATAAATAAAACGAGTCTAATTTGCAGATTTTTACAGAAATAATTATGTATCTAAATTTTACAACTTTAAATGCAGTTTAATTTATGGAGGATAATTTATGGAGGTGATTTTAAGCGAAGTTAATATATATCATGTTTTTACCTTTACCAATTTATACCTTTATTCCTTTGTTCTTTGTCATATTTTTATCACTTATCAATAATACGTATATATCAGATATCTCGTTCATCGCTTTAATATACAGTAAATAGATATTTCGTTTAATAATGGAATATATAAATGTATTTCATATTCGGTGCACACTTTTTTTTCATTTTTGGAAAACGTTTTTTTCTTTTTTTAAAAAGGGTTTTTAAGGATTGTGATTACGGTAATGATTTAAATTTTGAAAAGAATAAAACTGAAACGAAGAAAGTATTGGTCTTTATGATTGTTAATTTGAAGGGTAAATGGAACATCATTAACACTCATGATGATGTTAGATGTTATGACATGGATACGTTTCACCATGTGGATGATGGTTGGTGAGTATATTACGAAAAGTTGAACATATGTATATTCGTAAATGTATTTAAATGTATTGGATTCTGTTGTATATTATCACAGGTTTGAGCATATATATTTCTTATATAACGTGCACACGCACGCACGCAGAACGACTACATGCATATGTATATGTCACATATATTTATATTTTTATTATATCCGATACTTTTATAAAGTGAAAATTTGCACCAATATTTGCAAATATAACTATCATAATATATATTCATTTAAAAAACATGAAAATGTTCGAAAATAGCATATAAAATAATACGAATGTAACCTTATTGCTAGATTTCTATAAATACTATATTGTGTAATTCAAATCATGCTTATTGCATAATTAAATAATACATTATTTCATTTTATATCAGAATGTAAGTATACAAATTTTCATTCTTTATGATCATAATTCATTTACATCCTCCCACGATTTGTATCAAAATAATATTTGCAAGTACTGTAATAATTATTATTTAATTATATTGTAGGATATTTTTAAAAATAATATCCATGTTGCCATCAATACTACATACTGATGAAAGCAATTAAATGAACGGTAATGCAATTGCCTTGTTATTGATGAGAGAGCATTGGGTCATTTTGCTGTTAATCACGTTACTCCAGAATGGCCTTGGTGTTACATGATTATTTCGAATATTTGTGATGCCAGATGCTAAAAAAGGAAAGTATTGACAAAAATATCTTATTGGTTATGCAATATTGGCCAATGATCCTTTCATCTTTCTTTCACCTGATTTCCAAGGTGGAAATATTTGCAGCTGATTTTCCGGGATAATTGATATAGAGAATTGTGGTCCAGGTTGCTGAAATATTGCTCTCGAAATAGATTTCTTGAAAGCTGGCGGTAAGTTTAGAGAACCTGCAACAAATTTTTAATTTAGACCTAACATTTTTCATTTGTAACTTATTGTAAATAATAACACTTGTTGACGTACTTGTTATATCATCTCCCAATGGAACTTTGCTCGCCTTTCTCGTGTGGCGATTGTGTTTCTCCATTTTAAATCTTCTCATAAATCTTCGACAAACATCAGACACAATTTTTCCGTCGAGATTTACTATTCACAAAGCAAGCTGATAATCGAATGATAAGAACGATAATGACAAAGAAATGATTTGTGTAATTTTACCTAAGGAGATGCTGTTAGCAATCAGATTTTCCCTGTATCTGTAAGATCGTACAACGGGATTGTCTTGTAAAGACAAATCTTTCAAAGCCGTTAATGTACTTATCGTCGTAGTCAAATCATCCATATCACCGATGAGATTATTTTTCGCTTCCAATATATTTAATTCATGAAATCCTACCAAATCTTTTAAAGATGTCATCTTGTTGCCAGAAATATCAAGACCTTTCAGACACATCTACGTAAAATAAAAAAAGCATATTTATAATATACGTAAATTTCAACAGTTTTGACATATAAATTGTAAATACTTACGGATAAAGTAAGAGCGCTGCGTGGCTCAAAACATAACGATTCACCAGATGGTATCCTTTGATTTTCAATATGCAATTCTTGCAACTTCTTCAAATTCTCCAGTCCTTCAACTACGATAATATTATTGTGTCCTAGATAAAGCTTTTGAAGATTTTGCAGAGATTCCAGATTTTCCATTTTCGTTATGGCATTGTGTTGTAAATATAAATGTGTCAAATGGCATGCAAAATCTAAATTCTTTATTTTTGATATATTATTGTTTTGAAGATGTATCACTTTCAAGTTTTTGTAGACGGCAAGATTGCCCTATGCAAACACGAAATTTTATATAGAGATAGATATATATGAATGATTTATTAAGCCAACATAACTTACAATATTGCTGATAAACATGTCGTTCATATGCAAATGCGTCAACTTCCACAAGTCCTCCTTGTTCATTGTTTTACTGAGTGATTTTCTAGTCAATATTTGAGAACATTTTTTCTCGACCATATCTGTCGTTAATTTTACCATGATTGCAAACAGAATAGAATAAAAAAAGTACGAAAAGTATTCTGTAAAAATGATCACGATGTCTCATCGATCAAACGCTGAACGTAACGATGAGGCGTCGTGTAAACGTCACATGAACGTCGCGCGCGCGCGTATGTGTGTAGTGTGTGCGCATCATACAAGTTACATATTTTATGCAAGTTTTGAGTTTCGTGTTGCATCTTTATGCCACAATAATATAAAAAGAAATTTATTTATAATAATTTCGCAAATTATAGTACAATACAATTCTATAAATATAATAATTGCAACCCAGTTGCTAATACAAAATATCTCTTCCTCATTTTTATCTTTGCGACGCAGATTTTTGTACAATAGCGATGCTCTGGAAACGTAAGAATAATAAATTTACTTGTTGTATATATACATATTATATTAATTTTTATCTACAGGACATAGTTTATAAATAAAGAAAAGGGAAACAGAGAGAAATGCAACTTACACGTGCAACCGTGAGTACTCCTTTAGAAGATAAATGATTCAAGTTCTCCACGAGTTCTGTTATTCGACACGTTTGGTTAATTGTCTGAAAAGAATTGTTTTTACAGAATTGTCATTTACTGTTTCCGTGTACAAAAAAAAACTTAAAATAATTAATTTAATTACCTCCAAAACGAATTTTCTCTCGGACTCGTTTAAGAATGGCAGAAGCGCGGCGGCCAGATACGCTTGTTTACATTGAAAACAATGTCTTATAATAACGGTGAAGTCTAATTCGTGTGCCATAGGACACGAATACAACAGGCAGATCGCCTCTACGCAATTGTTAAGTTGCTCCTCGCTCAGATTCACATCCATTTCTCTGAATGGTTCAGAAACAATCAACTGCCATCCTAGTTTATAGCCGTTACAATTTACAATGACGCTTTCGCTCCGTACTTGTAACAAAATCTTTTTTAACTCGTTTACCTGAAAATACAATATAAATTGATATAAATTTTCCACGAGATGCACAGTATCGGAGAGTATAAATTAGTCTTCGTACCATCCGCAATTTCGTCATTTGGCTCAAAGTGCCATCCCACAGGAAAATATCGTGCACTTCGAATTCGATGCAAATTTGCGCTATGACAGAGAGAGCACACGGCAAATGACGCTGACTCTTCCATAATATCTGAACAAGCTCCCGTTTAGAGCACGTCTCAAACGCATCGACGCTATAATACAATCCCAACGATTCCAACTTGCTGACGTACTGTAACGACTTGGTGTACCTTCTAAACGTACATATATCTTGCTTCGTTAATTCCTCCAGAGTAGCGGTGTCGACGATAGTCTGTAACACCCGAAGCGCTCGATATCGTACGTTGTAATTGTATTCCGTCTCGCCGTGGCGATGGCCGAAGCCTATGTTTACGAGGAATTGCGCGAACAAATCCGTGTCCCCATATTCAAGCATGTAGCACGCTCTGAGCAAATTATCTTCATGATCCATGTACTGGTCGGGCTCTTTCAGCGCTGGTAACGTTTCTGTAAAACTCTGGTATAATTCGGTGTACTTGACGTTGGGTTGTAACCATTCCTGCAGCAAGTCCAGGCGCAGCTTTATCACGTTCAATGAAAATAACGCGCCGAGCTCGTTAACGGCAGCGTTAATGTCAGGTCTGTAATTAGTTGCGATTCGATATCGTGACGGTATACCCCCGTCATTGTACAATTCGTACACCAGTTTGTACGGGTTTTCGATTAAAGCAAGATAACTGTCCCTCTCCAATCCATGCGTACGTAGGATGTGCTCAGCGGTAAATCTCAAGTATTTCGATCTAATCTTTTCTAACATTCCTTCCTCGAATTTTATAGAATTCTGCGCCGCCTTTTGAGCGTATTCGTAGCATTCTTTCGCGGCAGCAACGCGATCCGCGCCCGAAGGCGTGTGATTCACGACGTAGTACAATGCTGCGGTACCGTAATAGAATCCATCAGAGTCAGTGATTCGTTGTATGCACTCCTTTATATCTTTCAGCAACGTGGTGTTCTTCGGATAAAGCGACCACGCATTCTTCGATTCCACCGAATTATTTTCCCACGCGCGAGTCATTTCACCCTTGATAGCCAATGTACACACGAGATGTGTCTGCAACTTGAGGACGGACGCGATGTCGAGCCACTTGTCGTACGTTCTTAAATTTAACTCGGGAGTGATAATCTTCCATATGTCGACATTAAGCAGGAACGGAAGTCTCCATTGAGCTATCGGCGGTAATGAGCCATGCCCTGGATTAAGGTGTATCCATTCATCAAGTTCCATTGGTGTGGGAGGCCCGTTCCGAGTGTAATTTTGCAAGAAGCACAGGTAATCCCTCTTTTCCGCACCCTTGTCCCCCACGAGATCCATCAGTATGAGAAATACCTCATAATGATAAAAAGTAATTTGGTCCCATAATGTAAGAATGCTTCGCTTTAGCATAGATTTATCTTCCAGTTCCGCAATAATTGCGTCACACTTCTCCCTTAATTCGTTTACTTCGTCATTAGAGATAGTCAATTCTTTGCTCCCGTTTGTATCCAAGACGGTGATTGTTGGTTTCCACGTTTTTAACAATGTTTGTAGATAAAGCAAAAGGCAGTCGTTAAAGTTAAATCCGAAGCCGCAACAATAGTCCTTCAGTAAAGGCATCACATTCTTCTTATTACTGCTCACAATCTGTTGCAAGATTTCCCGTTTGCTTGAAGCATTATTTATCAAGACTTCTTTATACGCTACCGAGTAATGTGACAATCGCTGTGCCCAGATATGCAGTAGTTTGTAACCTTCGAACGTCTGCATCAGCGACCGATTCTTCGTCAAGCGTGAATATTCATATCCCAGAGTCGAGACTATGGAGTGTCGAGTGTAATCAGTTTGAAATGACACGCACGCTGTAGACAGCCAGTTGCACGCTTCCTGTTCGGATAACATAAAGAGACACGATAGTCCTAAATGCAAGTCGAACGATCGTCCAGTACACAGTTTTCTCAATAAATTCGTCAAGAGTTGCGACAACATCGAATTCACTTCCGTGAGCGTCGCTTCGTCCCTCACGGATCTGTTCCGATACATAAAATAAAACGTCTTGAAAATTTGCAATAAAGAATAATCGTTGTGTTGAAGTTGCATCTTCTTTGTACGCTCCAGGAAGTTATTTAACGGTTTACTCACTTCTTCATTACAACTTGCAACGTCGTTATCGCTAATTCGATCTGAATGATGCAAGTAAGGAGATATTACGTCTTTGTACAGCGACAATAATTGATCCGGTGATATTGTCTGGTCTTTATATATCGTATACAGCTTCCAAGATTGCGGTACGTCTCCTGGCTTTACGTCCGAACATTGCTGGATAGAAAGGCTTGGACATGCACTGATGCAAGTATAAAGCGTCAATGCGGATTGTAAGTCACCGTCTTTACAAGTACTCAATGTCGAGGCGCTTAAATTCTTAAGAGCTTCTACGACACTTGTGTTTGTAATAGCATGTTGCAGTACTGATAGACATATTTTGTTCGTATCTTTGAATCTTGGAATGTTTGACATCATGTTCAAATTTTGATCACCATCGCACACAAGTTGCTGCAACACGCTCATATTTCCCGTGCGTTCGACGAAGGATAAAGTTGCATGTGATCTTTCTAATCCTAGCAATTCAGCAATCCTGACAATCTTTTTGTGCATTATCGACAAATTGTCTTCGTTCACGTCTGGAAGCAACTCGGTGATACAATTATGCAATATCAGCGACTTCTGCATGCGATAATCCTTTAATGAAACGTCAATCTTGTACTCTCTTTTCAACGCGTGAAGCGACTTCAAATCCTTTATCGTGTCAATAATGTCGTTGCAGCGGAATGAACAAACACTCGATCGTGTTAGCAAATTTTGTATTTTAAACTCTAGGCAGCCCAGTATTTCTATGTGGTAAGCCAGAGATGTTGCATTTCGAAAGGAAATGGCTGCGACGATAAAATTAACGATTCCCTCATAGCAATCTAAAGCATCGGTAGTATCATTTTCTAAGTGTTGTATTATGTCCAGCGCTCTCTGCACGTTTCCTTCTTTTAATCGAACGTTTATGCATCGACAAAATGCATCTTGTCTCAACTGCCGATCGCTTGTAGTCAAAACATCTAAATCGTCAACCATAGAGTCACGATTTTCTTTTATTATTTCTTTTATTACGAGTGATATCAATCTGTTACTCACGTCGATCGTTGTACATCCGTATTTCTTCAAGATGAGCTTTATCGGAACGTAGTCACGTTCAATTTTTATCTTGAAAGCTAAGCTGTGATCGAAGTTGCTACCTTTTTCTGCTAGTGTAGCTATAGTCGAGCTCCACGGCACCGGTGCTTTCCTTAAAACGGCCAAGATTTGCTCCAGTTGGTTCCCTCTATCACATATAAGGCCTACTATCGTGGCAACTCTTTTTTCCCACGCAGCTTCCTCAGCAACCCGCCAGCTGTTTGAATCCTTTATAACTCGCTGTACATACGCACAAAGCACGGTGTCGTTTTGCAAATTGTTGTTGAGCATGTATCGCTTCAGGAACGTATTTACAAACTTCACAATTTCGTCAAGCTGTATCTTATCCATCAACGTGTGAATCGCTTCTATAGGCGAGTCAACATACGTATCGAGAGATACTCTCAGTCTGTAATCATCCTTCAGTTGTTGAATGTCGGATATTGCCTGAAGCAGATACATAAACCTTTTCAGCGCAGAGTTTTGACATTTATATTCCTGATGGAAGTACACGGATTGCTGATTATCTCCAAACCTGAGCAGTTTTATCAACTTATTGGCAAAATCTGTGCCAATCTGTGGCCACGCTGTGCGATGAGATATCTCAAGATACTTCAATTTCCTTGAACCCCAGGACACAATCTCGTCCAATGCGTCGGGTAGCAGGGATAACAATGTCGGTATAAAATGGATCAGCCAGGACCATAAGCATGACGGAGTCGTATCTTCGGGCAAAGCGATGAAAATATCCCGTACACCCTGCGCGGATACGTGCCTCATTATGTCGGAAAGATGTCTCGTCCAGATTAAGGTAGCGGATTTCAGCTGACTCATGTGCAAATGGTCCATGAATTCTTCCAGCAAGTTCGTTTGCGAAAATCTTATCCATTCTTTCATGGCTGCATCGTCGTCCAGTAAGGTATCCACTTCAACATCCTGGATCATCTGGAACGTTTCGAGTCGGTGTAACGTGTCGTTTATTAAGGACAGATTAGTATACAGCCGATCATTAGGGCCAGTATTTCCTTTCTTTATACTTCGCACTATTCGTTCGCGCGCATATAAATATATCTGCTTCATCTGCATGTAATCAGAAATGAGTGCTTTGCTGCAACATTCGGTTACGTATTGCACATCTAGTATTTTGTCTAGAACGTCTATCAACGCGTCCATGTTGACTGAATCAGGAGCAGACTTTGCCCACGGACCAAGCTGTTCTATGAATAACGCTGCTTTGGAGCAGTAAATAGATTCCATGGAAAGACCCAATCTTCTCGCAAAACTTTCAGCTGCGTCGAACTGCCTCTTTCTCAGCAGCCTGGCTAAACGCATTTCGGGGATACTCTCCGATATGGTTTTTATTCGGAATGCGTCGACAACTTTATTCTCGGTAGTAATACCCTCTACATAAAATATGTTACCAGGCGCGTGCAAGGCTTCGAACAAATGCGCGGTAACAGAAACATTAATCTCCAATTTCTGCTCAAAATCTGGAAAAGAAAACGTATATACAAATTACATTGCGTTTATGTAAAAGATAGGGGCGATAGAGCACACCGATAAATTTATTCACCTGGATATGAAATATGACATAGTATGTACATGGCGCGATTATGCTTGCATTCTGTTAAAAATAAAATGTCACAATAATCATCGTGTTGTATTACAGTAAAATCTAACACCAGACCTTCACATATTTTCAATCCGAGCAATGTATTCGAACATATAACACTTAGGACATTATCCGTACGCAGACAAAGCATACTGAAACGAGATAATTTCTTGTGTTATTTATTCCAATAAAAAATATGAAAATGACACAGCGCAAATTATATTATTTTAAAAAAAGTTCAAACACTTACCTGCTGTAATTCAGGAACTTAACTTTTTTATAACCAAAGGAGAACGTGCTCAAGTTACAATATTGTTCATCAGGCCAGGTAAGCATAGAATTCGTTCCAACCATAGCTATCAAGAATTTTTCCGACGATGCATGTACCGTAGCATTAAGAAACTGTATAAAAAGCAATTATCAATAAAACAACTTTACAACATTGTGATTACAACATTGGGGTAAAAACATGCATTTGCATTTCCACATATTGCGTCGAAATCAGATTTCGAAATAAAACATAACACATTACATTGGTCTGCAATGCATGTTTTTACCTTTAAGTAAAATCATAACACATTATGATTTGACTTTAAGTAAAATCATAATGTGTTATGATTTTACTTAAGTGCCTAATAATGCATACGCTCCTACTAAAGAAATTCTTTTAGGAAATGTGTTACCTCCGGAGATGTGAATCCTTTAAACAACTCGGAACATTGAATATTTGTTGTGTGATCAATAATGGCGCTTTTATCACCACTGGTAAACGCCATTTCCAACGTTTTAAGACAGATATTGGAGAATCTGAAATTCTTAGATAATTTAAATCTGTGAACTAAAATATAGTAGGATATGCACACACACAATATAAACAGTATGTAATACCTGTAAATAGCACCAGTGTTCAGGACAAGGATTATAAATGTTTCCTCACCTTGATCTTTCAAAAATATTTCCATTACATTATTCTGATTATCCGGCACAGATCTGTACATAACCAATATATTTTTTATATTTTTATGCACACAATTAATGATTCAAAAACCAAATATTTATAGATTATAGATATTCGATACGTACTTTGTAAAAATAACTTTTCCATTCGATAAATGCAAGCAATACAGCATTCCGGTTGTAAGCACAACAAATAAGAAGAAACCATTTTTAGAAATGCAATAACATGCTATCGTAGAAGGAAAACTGATATTACATAGTACTTTGTCGCAAGTCTCATCGTTAAAAACTGTAATAGATTTGTCAATCGCTAGGCATAGCTTGGAATGTTGAAGGGATGCTAGAACGCTCGGTTTTTGCTCCACCTTATCAAGAAAATGCACGTTAACACACAAAGAATTTGTTAATAATAATATTTTAACATTTTATTACCGTAGCATTAAAAAACTGTATAAAAAGCAATTGTAGACTAATATATAAATATAATATAAATGTAATATTTTTAAATAATTATAGACACAATTTATACGTTTCGCGTAACATCTCTAACACGCATTCACAAATCAAGAAAGTAAAAATGAAAAATGATAAATTGTAAATAGCGCTATAACGCGAGTAGGCGCATGCGCACTTTGCAAAGATTTGAACACTGCACGTTGAAATAATTAATATCGCGAATACAATTAACCAGCTAAACATAAGACTTGACAAGTTGTTTGTTCTGGAGTATTTTAAATTTTTACTTCCTTACTTTCACTGAATAATCTCATGTTTCGCTCGCGGAAGAAGATCAACGTGAAAGCCATCGTGTAACCGTCAAAACTGACCGAGCTGAAATCGGACGTGACAGGATAGTACCTTTTCAAGAGATTCGATCGTTGCTACGGTGTGCGTCTCGTACAACGAACCATTGTTCTCGGCAATTATCCGCGTGCCAAAGTTGACGGTCTCATCATCGGCGTCGAAACCCGCCTGCACCCGGCTCCATGAGGCCATTTTCGAGAATTCCTCCGAATTCGTCCGACTTTTGTTGACCGCCAAGACTGGAAATAACAAACAACAAGTCCTCTCACGGAGAATCAAAAAAGTACTAAACGGAATTCAGCACGAAAACGTCAATTTCTGTATTATCGTTGATCGATAAGTCGACTGAACGAGTTCAGTAAATGTAAATGTGTAGTTCAGTGAACATGGCACTGCACGACGAACCTGTATAATGTTTGTTATTGCCGAGAGAAAATAGACGCATCTTGAAATATATTTTAAACTGTCGAAATATATTTCAGTTGAGAAAAGCTGCTCTTGATAATTAAGTAATAACCGCTCACGTGAATACATTTTTTTAATTTGGTAATTATGGCCAGTTTTCTTGATGTTGACGACTCGCTCAAGATGAAAAACTTATTGCTCGTAAGTATATAAATAAAAATCAATTGATATATAGAATATAAAAGTACGAAATATAGGTGTATATATTTATAAGCGTTCAATATTTTTAGCAGGATGAGGATAGAAGTGCTATAAGTGAACAGATGGATGAATTTATGAAGCAACTCGATTCTAAATCATCCGTCCTCGTGCAACCTACTCCTGGTTTGTACACCATCGTTTCGCATGCATCGTTTTTTTTTCTTGTCGAAGACAAGACTCATATTGCAACGGTTATTTATGGCATTAATGACATGTGATTATTATATAATTGTAGGTATCTGTGTAAAGACCAGAGCGATCGATGGACAAAAAGTTTTTATCAACATATGTGTGTCTAGTAAAATTCCACCACCAGAAGACATATCTGATAGTCAACTATTTAAAATTATAGAAGACGAAGAAACTACTGCTTACACTATACCAATGAGTATTGGCAGTGAAAGGATGGAAGCAGATAAATGTAATAAAGATCTTTTAGTTCTTTAAAGTTACGCTGACATCATCACAATCTAAGCAAATGTGTTGTGTGCTTCTCTCTGTAGCTGGTATAGCTAGCGCGACATACGATGTCATGATAAATTCAACATATTTGAAAAAATGTCAGGAGAGGAAACATTTCATGGCGTTTACGATATTAGTCATATTGAGTGGAGTCGCAGATAAATTTGACAAACATCTTGAAATGGAAGATTATGTCATTCTCAAAAATCGAACAGTAAGCATTTATCTGTTTGTATGAAAAGAAAATATATTAACTATGTAAATATATTAATAAAACATATTGCAGGTAATTGGTAAACTGCAACAGCACAGAATAGAAAATCGCGAGGTGAAAAAGCCACAAAGCTATAAACCACTGATTGAGGAAATTTCTACGGTATCTATGGATAGGAGTGATTCATTGGATAGTAAAGCAACAAAAATGGTAATTTTACGGGAACCGGCCAAGGGCCCAGCTAAGCGCTTAATTGCTTTATTTGATATGTCAAAAAGTGTGAGTGTCACAAAATTATAAAACAGATTGCTTAGTCTATTAATAGCATCCGATTGAATGAATAATGGCGAGCATTATCACTTGCAGGTTACGATTGAGGACATAGCAGTATTAATTAACTCCGATCGCATAAACGTAACCGATGAAAAGGTTTCTTGTTCGTACGATGTTTTGCTTCCATATGCGCTCGATGTAAATGAAGCAGAGGCTTTTTTCGATTACAACATTGGGGTAAAAACATGCATTTGCATTTCCTCATATTGCGTCGAAATCAGATTTGGAAATAAAATTTTCTTGTTTTTCAGGTGTTACGAATAGATATAGTAATAGGACCGAAAGCAAATACAAATACTAGGAAATAATTTGGTTCTTATGTTTATTCCTTTTTCGATTCTTAAGAATTTGTTTTCACACGTTATTAAGATGATTGAAATTTTGTTAGATTTCATATTAATTCTAAAGTGCCTATTAATTTTGGTAATTTTTGGAAGAAAGCATTAAGTTTTAATTCAGTAAATTACGTTTCTATCTAAGATAAACCTGAAAAAGTAAAAATAAATGATTTCTTGGAAAAATTACAAAAGCTCAATAGACAACAAAATATAAAATATATCTCACGGAATAATGTAAACTGAACAACAAAGGAAACGTTAAGTTTCTCACATTTCTGTAAAAAATGCCGGTCGTTCGATACCCATCATACTGAAGACTTGCGGCAAGAAATAAACTGTATTTACACCTATCATAAAACAAGCTAGATATTTGTAGACTAGATCAACCAACACCTTATTTTGATTTCCGCTGTAGTCTTGGCAACTCATAAGTTGCTTCCAATTAATTCCTAGTATGGCACATAATGTAACATAACTAAAAAGTTTGCACGAACTTTTCGTCGCAATTACGCAGGCAAAGCCAAATACAGTTCTAAGAATCAAATGACCAAGCGTGGAACACGTTGGCCAAGTGATAGTATACGGTGGCGAAAGCGACGATGCGCTTAATATACCAGTATAATAACCGAGCCACGCTCCCACGTGAACTCCTGCGGTGACCGATACGACCATGGCAGTGTCGCCTCTGAAAAAGTATAATAAATTACAATAACACGCCTTCAAAATTAGAATTGCACGTAGAATAATGCTCGATGACTTGATCTCTACCTGGTCGGTGTCCATTTGTCGCTGGATGGATAATAGACAATAGCGGCAATGCTAATTCCAACCAGTACCGCTACTAGCCAAACATTCGTGATGATGTAAGTATTTGTTACATCAACTACAGGTACCAATGGAATCATTAGCACGAACGCCAATACTAAGCCCACTATGATATCTAGCACGGTATGCATACCGAGATAAAGTCTGCTCATACTGACGAGTGCACACCTAGAAAGGCGTAATGTAACAGTGGCGCTTAAAAACCAACAGTGAACAATTACTGTAAAAAATATCGCCAGGTGACAATCTATCAACTTACCAGAGGGAAGCGATGAGACAGCCGATGAGAGGTGGATAAATATACTTATTTATCGTAAATAATACTATGCTAAATGGAATGGAGACACCAATCATGGCATGAGTAGACGGCATTCCGTACTCCTGTGACCACTTATTTTGTAACCTGACGGTTGGTGGACACGCTGGCCTGGGCCAACAAATTATATCCTTCAATGCTTGTCCTGAGAAAACGTATAATATAAAATTTCAGGATACATTGCATCGACGAGTCATACATGCGAGCACGTTACAGCGTTTGATTGCCAATCGATCTTACCAATAGTCATAACAGTGGCCCATACTAACACTACCCTTCGGCCAATTGCTCCATCAATATTCCAAAACAAAAAGGGTATAAAAGTCGAGTAGAAAATCTCGTCTCCTAGCTCGGTTCCGAACAGAAATAAATAGTACCAAAATGAATTAGTGATTGTATAATGCGTGCCGCTCAAAACCGCTGCAGCTTCTTCACACTTGTTAGTCGGCTCATTTCTTTGTCGTTCTAAGAATCTCGTCCGCTGTGTGCATCCATTGACCGTCCGTTTACTGTTTCTATCACAGCCATTTAGCTCTTGATTACGGCAAGTCGGAACGTGCTTCCTCTCGTTGCGATCGGCTTTTGTGCAAGTATCCTCGTCCTGTTCGCTTTGCCATGTTCCGCTGGACTTGAGCCCCTCACAATGTTTGCCATAATGTATGTTGACACCAAAAAATCGCTGTATCGACGCGACTAGTTGCGGGTCCTTCAAGTAGCCGATTAATTCCGATGCCATTGTTGTCGGAACGAGTCAATTAATTTCAATCAAGCATCCCGTTGAATATTCTCTGCACAAACGTTGTAATGACTGAGCGCGGTTGAACTGCGATAACACGATAATCTTGTAATTTCATTGACTAATCGAGATACGACACAGTACGCTCGTGTAACTTACCAAAAGCGCGAGCGACGAATGTGGAGTAACCTTTGCGCACGGCAACCGGCGGGACGATTCAACTTTTCTGGCGAACCAAGGCATCAGGACTCAGCGAGCGACTGCGAGTCACGACCTTTGTGTGCAGAATTACGCATCGCCCAGCTTTAAATCACAAAAACGCACGCTGTCGGAGCCGCGCACGGCTCTCGTCGCGTCGGTTTCGCGTTTCCGCGAAATCAGCTGACCGGTCGCGTCTCGCACACTTAAGCTATAAACGCGACTGTCCCTACTCTAGGCTCTATTCGTTCCATGTGGATGAATATAATTCAATTTCTGTGTAATTTATTGATTTATTGCGCGCGTGCACTCGCAGAGAGTATGGACACGTTTTATTTCGTGCTTTCTAATTCGATGCTTTCGTATCACGCGGGTGGAGCAGGGTGAACATGACAATACGACATATTGGCGATGTGCACCATGGAGCGCCATGAGAACACCACGAAAAAGCGTGTGATCAAACATGTGATCATCATTGAACAAAGAATAATATAACTCGCTCTCTCTTTCCATTCTACTCACGAGGCAACGTTGATGAAGAAAGGTTAGGTTCTCCTTTATCTCTCTGTTTTTACCGGCTATTTTGCAGACGGTGCTTGTTTAGATCAATTATCAGGTATCTGCGAACGCGTCAGGTTATTTGTGTATCACAACTGTTTATTAATAAATCAAGTAGAGCGTCTCTTTATGCGTTAATAGATATCCTATTGTATGCATCAAACGTGTTTTATTTCTTATGTAAAATAATGGACACGCATTTTATTAAAATAATATCTTTATTAAGAACTCTTCGTATTGAGATAAATTATTGATACATAAATACAAGTATAAGATATAAAGTGTTTGGCTTTCGTCGTTTAGAGATACATGAATACAAGTATAAAATATAAAGTGTTTGGCTTTTTTTGTTATTTAGAGTTAAAAATTAAAGATTGATTAAAAATAAAAATTTAAAGCAAGTACGTGCATCGACATCCTCCGGTGTTCTCTATTTGTAACATTACATTGGAAACCTTTTGATGTTTACGTATAACCTACATACCATAAATAAGGATGTTAACTCGTCATTTTCGCTTTTATCCTTGGATGAGACTCGAATGTGTGTTTAAAGCCATCACAAAGTACGTATTGACCTGAGCTGCTAATTGTTTCAAGCGTTCTGCCTGGTCTTCGCTTAAGTTTTCATTATTGTATTTCATGTCTTCATCAAACATATCCAAACGCATAACGTTAATAACTGCCATCTGAAGATAAATGGAAAGAAGCGTATCTTTCTGTAGCTCTTTTTTTTCAGTGTTGGTAATAAAATTGTTTAAAAGCTCAAATCGGGTTTGATGTGTTTCGATCATGTCCTCTCTGTCCTCAAAAAATGCTAAATATCCATACATTCTCGACAGCCTTAGCCTCAGTTTTCCTTTCTCGTTTATGTCTTCCACTTTCTCTCTCGTCTCAATCCACTCCTTGACTTTTTTAAAAAGTGTGTAAGCATCATCATAACATGTCACGTACTTATCTGTAACCTTGGTGGCATATGGTTCCAGCACTTTCCTCAAACCAGGAAACGTAAAACTTGATGCATATTTCTCAGGAATTTCTTTCTTGAACTTTTTGAATAGTTCATCCGCTTCGGTTTCCTTTAACAGTGCATACATTCGTAATTTCTCTACCGATAAACGCAATAGCACAAATCCATAGTGTATCCATGTTTTAACACTCTCCGACTTTATCTTTTCAATTTTTTCATTGCGCTCTTGGATTTGGTCTTGCGGAGAAATTTTCATTTTGTTATATTTGTCCCGCATGTACGTAGCAGCAGTTAAATGATGTTTGGCTTCAGCAAAGCGACTATAATCTATGAAGTATTTACTTAAATGAAATGAAGCTAAAATCCAATTAGCATGTTCCGAAGGTGAAAACTCTTCTCTATGTCCTATTTCTTCTTTCAATACAATATGGATATACGTTTCAAAGCTGTGCATAGATTGAGAGAAATTAGATTCAGAGTTATTCAAGAATACTAAGCCTTCTATAGTTGCTACGTGAAGTCTGTCCAAGTAAGATTTCTGCGGTGTTGACGTTTCCTCATCTTCAGTGCAAATGCTACTCACGATGTCAATAGGTTCGAGATAGTCACCTTTTGTATACTCCATATATACCTTCAGTGCTCCTTTTAGCTGTTTATAACAATTTTCTGTATTCTTTGTCTTCTGCGACACTATGTACCATGCGTTGAATGCTATTAGACTTATTAAAATAACTTTCCGATTCTTCTCATGTCCATGTAAGGAGTCTATAGTCGACTTGAAATATTTTTCACTCGTTGCCAGTTTGTCTGGTTTGGGGTCCCTCATGCACAACAAACCTATGTTGAGATGAATTATCGCGAGCGATAACGTCTCATCAAGGTTTGGAGTCGCAGTAGCAGTAGCAAGAATTGCTGCATCCTCTTCTAACGATTTGATTGTTTCGAGCATCTGGGCAGCTGGACACTCATCGTACTTCTTTATTGTTTCAACCGATGTTTTTATAAGTTTTATATGTTTTTCGCTGGCCTTCATCGTTGTATCGCTCTCCGTCGTTGGCTTGACTTTCCCGGTAATTCCTAAACAAATTAACATATAAAAGGTTATTCTACGAATACTACTTCATGGATATTATATTATGAACAGATTATTTGTATTCCTTACTAGATTTGCTCTTCCGTTGCAGTCGACTTTCCACAATATTGATTAAAAAAGCACCCTCCTTGGGCTTCGTCAGGCGATCGTGGAATATAAAAGAAATAATTGCCTCCATCGTGTAATAGAATTGTTCCTTTGTACAGTATTTGTCACTTTATCCAATGCACACTGACAAAAGAGCTTCTGACTGAGAGCTTTTGGCTGTGTCCTCGTTCGTTAGCCGACTTGTTATGCCCAAGCAAGGTCTCACGTCGATCGACAGAAGTAAGAAGATAGAATCTGTTTATGTATCTGATGTTTACGTATTATGAACTTAACATTGTCTAATGTCATTTGTGCCCAAGTTTATATTTGTCACGCGTCTAATACGTAAGACTGTTCGGCACAACCCTGATATCATAATGTACAAATATCTAGATAATGTTGACCTTGTAAATACTTGAACTAAAAATATGTACAAACTAAGAGTCAGGGTCTTAGCAAGTCTTGTGTATGTTGTGTATGAATTCAATCCTTCTGATCAGTGACTTTTCTTCGACCGTTAGTAAAATGAGCAACTTTGAAATTACTCAAAGCAAAGCACAAGTGTAATATAAATCTCATAAGAAATTTTAAATTTTAAATAATTTTTAAATAATTTCAATTATTGACCTCAAGTTGGTTACTTTCAGATTGATACACTCAGAGACACTTGCGTCTCCAAAATATAAAAAAATTTCTTTAAAAAGTATATAATTCATCGTTTATGTAATGGGTATATTCTAAGCATAGCAAGGATTGAAACATGCAAATCGCATAAAGATAAGTAAGCAATTTTATCTTTATCATAATACGAGTATATATAATAATTTCAGAATACAGCCTTATTCGATTGTTTCCTGCGTTTAATTTTATCGTTTCTGTTGAATTTTTCTCTCCCTCACACACACGCGCACGCACACGCATACACTAACAGTGGGAGTCATCTCGCAGAAATTTGTTCTAGTTATCTTCGCGAACTAAAGACGATAATAAACTTCAATAAACTAGCAACACGCAAAATGTGGGATACATATCAGTACTATTACAGCGACTAGTGTAATAGTATTGACTATTGTAATAGACTGTTAGGTACATTTTATCCCAAATTCAGATAATTACTTGTCCTACACTGTTATAATCATTCGATTACATCATTTGCATGTAATCATGAAAATTAGAATCTTACAAAATATTTGCATTCAGGCTAATGGCTTAATAATGATTATTAACGCGTATTTCCTTCTTATTACAAACTAGAACTTCCAGTCCCATGGCACGCAAAGAACACCGTCGCTCATAACGGAATAATAATGAGTAACCCACAATATAACGCCTTCGAGAGATGGTGCTAAATGCTGTTTATGCAGAAGCAGTCGTTCACAGCACTGTATCATTAGATCCGGTGTAATGCTATCGTCTTTGTTGAGGGCTGATAAACCTAATTCCTTGATGGTTTGAGAATGAAGTTCCCGTTCCACGTGCTTTATGCTGCAACAAACAGCACGCCAGTAGTAACAACTCACACTAATCTGAGTTAACTGCAAACGTCTACAAGAAATATTTCTTACTTGTTATAATGACACAATCTCTTTGTAGCCTCCTGTAAATTTTCACTAATAAAATTCACCAGCAGGAAGCTTGGACACGACGACGGCACGATGAACTGTCCAGTCGGCGACAGCATTAGCGGGCCCGCTTCGCTGCAATCAGATCATCAGAACGCGTATACAGAGATGCGGTTACGGACGAAAATGCGAATAATCGCTTTGCGGCAGCAATACTAACGCCTCGATGACGATCTCGTAAGCGGACAGACTGGCCGGCCAAGAATTCGGATACCTTCTCTTCCCACGATAATCCGAGAGCGTGGTCGTCAGCTGTCGCAGCTGTTGCTCATACTGGCCGACCATTACTTTAGGCATGAATTTCCTGCACATATAGAGGACCCTGAGCCTTACCATAACTCAAATAATATGATGTATTACGCACCGTCGACCGACTTTAATGTCGAGGAGCACTTGGGACACTGCCTTCTCAAACGCCGGCAATTTCAACAGTACAGCGTCGTGTTTTCTTACGTTCTTTATTAGCTGTGAAAAACGAGAACGCTTTAACAAGTTTTTAACAAGTGTGAGCAAATTGCATCGACGAAAATAATCAACTCTCTCAACTCACATCGAGCCAATTGTGCCGTACTTCGCCAGAATTTAGCATAACGTTCCCTTCTAAACTGATGCCGGTGTCGTTCGCGAACACGAGGGTCCGATTTCTCAACACCTCCATCGATTCCGGATGATGCTCGGCCAGAGCTTTGAAAGCCAATAAGCAGCCGCGGTAATGAGCGATATTCCATCCACAGTCCCATACTATATCCTTCAGTCCCAAGTTGTCGCACAGTACTTTCTCCAGTTTCTCTACCTCCTCTCTCGCCGGTCTGCATGCCTCCAGCTTAACGTGCACCTCGTTTACGTGCTTATCCAGATAGGCCCTAATAAAGGAAAAAAAAAAGGAAAAAAAAACATACGGAAATATAGTAAAACATTTGATATCGAGCATGCCTTAATGTCGTATTTACTTTAACGTATCCGGCTCCGCATTAATCTTCCGTTTCATAACAATTGACGCGTAAATAGGGTCATCTTCCAATTCGGAAAAATCTAGCTTTTCTCCAGGGTCTTGCCAAAATCTCGATTTGTACCGTGCGACAGGTGGCTCTCGATCTTCGATTTTGTCGACAAACGTCGTGGGTAGATCGCATGTTTTTAAAATGGAAAGTATCGCTTGCCTCAAATCCTTCTCTTTTAACTGTATATTCACGAGCGTAAATTTACCAGCTTTCACTTCCTTTTCATCTTTCGAGCGTAAGTAAAAGGGCAAAATGGTGGGTCGTATAGGCTGCTTCTGTTGCAAGGTTTCTAAGATTGAGCTCAGCTGTTTCAGAGAATTCTCATTCACCGTCTGCAAATAACGTATTACAAATTAGTGTACGGATGTCGACAATGTTTTGCTTATTATTCTCGACAAGTAATTAAGTGACTGGCATCACACGCGATTTAGCGAGACCAAGAGGTATCTAGAGAGAGATCGATAACGCAATATTTCTTCGGCTAACAGATAGCGAAAATATCGATAAAAAATAGAAGAAAATATCGATTTCGGGCATTATCATTTTTACGTTTCGATGCAGTCTGTGCACAAGTAATTAATATCATTGCGAAAACAACGCGAACGCGGCTGGCGCTAGCAGAAAATTTATTCCGATTCAAATAACCTTGTACACGCACGCGCGCACTCGTGCAAAGTTCGTACTACACCTATACGTCAGCCGCAGCGTTCCCTCGTATCTAAAAATAATATCACTCGTATCACACGACATTAACTGCGCTGTTTAAGTTCTTTCTTTAAATGACCGGAGCACGCACACGCACTTTACGCGATACATCGTTTCGGGCGATGCTTTAGACTCGGATGCGCGATCGCGTCGTTTCTTACGACTCCTATTATCCTCGTCCTTCTCTCTCTCTCTCAGCTGTAGATGCGCTTTAAACACGAGAAAGCTTCTAAGAACATCATAACTTTAGCTTAACGTGTTTTAATGACTTTCACATTCAAGATGACGAGCCTCTGAGAGAGGGAAGAGAACGGATGGAAATGCAACTAAAGGATCTTGATAACGCGCCTCTGCATCGCTTTACGTGACAAACATCGAGTCGTCAATGTCGCCTCCTCGATAGATCCGTTTGAAGAACGATGACTCGATGAAGCGTCTTACTTCTGGTACTTGCGCGATACTTACTCTCTGCGTGGGGTATTGACCAAACAGATCCGGATGAACGGTGAAGTAGAACGGTCTCAGCGCGGTGGACACCTCGCCGGTGCTCAGGGCCCTCACCGCGTCGTTCCTGCAAAAGCTGCCAAAGCGGAGCTGTCAGTTCGAGGAGCAACGCCGCTGTTTTCGCTCGTCGACAGCGCAAGTCGAGTCTCGAAAAAGCGACTCGGTTTCGTTAATTACCATCTTCCGAGCGTAGTGCAATACATTTTCACCCTCTGCTCACTCTGTCACGACGGTTATCGCAGCTTTCATGACACGTAGCGGATTACGTAGCGCGTGCGGACGACCGTCGCGTAGCCGGGATCTTCGTTGTTTAGGAATGTCTCTCTTGGTGCGGACGACGCGGAGCCCGTCAGTGTTTTACCTTTCTTCCTTCGGATACCTGAGTGCCGCGAGAAGTTCGAAGGAACAGCGCATAATGTGCCGTTCAGCTGGGCGACTGTCCGGTAACACCCCAGCATACGCGCTGCAAAATATGCTGATACACCGTGCGTCGCGACGATTACTGGCGAGTGGCGATGCACAAAACAACGCGCGCCGCGGTCGCGAGAGCGACACCCTCTATCGGCGCACGTGAGAAACTGCCAACCGCGCGTTCTGTGTCGGTAAGTTAAATTACTGTACGCGCATGCCAATAATTCTATACTCCGAGGCCCTTTCTTATTACCGTGATGTTATCTTGCTTTGAAATTTTATTAATATGTGGGATAAAAGTAATAGAATTCAAGACAATTCCTTCCACACGAGGCAGTAAAGGTTTAAATTGAATAGTCGGTAACACTGGCATTAAAGTCTTATCTTGTGCCTTTGCTTTCGCAATCAGTAAACTAGAAGATAAAATTGACGATTAGATTCCTCGAAAGTATGTATGTACAGCACGGATGATTAACTCTGGTTAAAAGCTCGAGGTAAGGGAGGAAAGGACATTCCCCTTCGTTATCACCGGTCGCCACCGCGCCTTCGTAATAACTGCAGTTGATATCGGCGGTGCGCGCGCTCGACATTGAACGCACATATCTGTAATGTGGCCTATCGTATCGGTGAAACCTGGTCAAATCGACTCGGAAGCGATAGGACTGGATGGAGGGATGAATAACGATAAAGAACGTAATTTCGCGACCGTCACGCTGTTATCTCAATTATGTTTCGTCGGCATTATCGGTGACCGCGAACACCGCCGTTACAGTAGAGCGTGCCTCGTAGCACACGAACTGTGAATCGCGTTACGTTGACGATCCCACCGAGCCGCGGCACGAGCACGGTTGTTGTCAAGACTCTTTTCGGCTGGCATGACGGATGCGAGTCGAGCGAGATCTTGCGTAATTTAATTAACGAATCCAGCCAGCAGCGTCAGTAATCGAAAGGCGTTTCGTGTCGCTTCCTGTATCATAATAGTAAGTAACCTGTGTTTGCGGCACATCTCGGAAATCGTCGTCCCGTGACACTGACACCAGTCTCGCGGGGTTGTAACGTCGTCGTTCGCTCCGGAATCGAGTCTCTGCGATTGACGGACTAACGAATTGATTTCAGTGATGCCCGTGTTGCCCCGAGTCGATCGTCCAGCGTTCCATACGTACGTATGTTGAGAAAACAGCTTCCCGTTCACGGGCGAGTGAATAATGCATTCCATACCGTTCACTTTCTCCATGAGGCTTCCATGTGACTCCCTGTGATAAGATTGCGGTATCCCGATTGACGGATACGACATGATTGACGCATGTAAGTAGTACGTCCTAGCAGTCGATGGAAATTGTCATGCATCGACTTGAATCGTAACAGTCGCTGCAGTTTTGCAGACGCAACGAAACCCTGAAGATAGCCAGAATCCATGTATAACAAATATCTATTGACGTGTACTACGACCTGCGGAATACTCGTTAGTACTCATGTTTGTGCCATTTTCTTTCCTACAGTCTATCTTGCGTCCATGCAATTAATGCCATGTAACGTGTTACAGTTAAGGTGACATCTGGTTTTGTCATGCGGAACAGATCAGTCAGTATTATTTTTGGGTCCCTTGTTTTATGGGCTGTAGCTACGTACTTTTTATTTTTGGATCAGCAGTCAGTTGGCAAGGACCTGGATAAGGTAGAAAGAATCGTTACGATTTAAGCATTGAGTAATCTGACTTTAAGAAGGTTCCAAGCTGTAATCTTGTCTTTATCCTCAGGATAAGCTGTCAAATCAAATTAGCAGATTGGAGAAACAAGTGAAACAACAGATAATTATAAATCAGAGACTTCTTGAAGGAATCAACGAGAGTAAACGTCGTAAAAGTAAGATCTGCTAAAAGAAGGATTCATATTACGTATCGTGTTGAAAGAATAAATAAATAAAAGATCGTGATTTCCCATTTTAGAGGAATACGACAGATTAAACGCTCCAGTCCAGTCACCAGCAGACGACACAGGGAAGAATGAGTACAAAAAGCATGAAGTCAGAAAGCCTGATAGTATCCTATTGCAAAAGCTCATGGATAAAAATGATCGAGAAAAGTCGAAAAATGAACCGATGTCGACACAGGATATCATCTCATCTGTAATAATTAATTAATACAAACTTACCGTTATCAGTTTTATTGATTTGTCAAAGATTCATTACGTATCGTCATTATAATTCATCGCCTGTAGTTATTTAATCTTATTGTCAATGTCTTGTTCGCAGACTGAACCAGTACACAGTATTCCTTCAAGACAGAAGCTACCCAACGGGAATCCGATAATAGCAATCTTGGTTATTTCCTGTAATCGTATTACGGTAGAGCGGTGTTTAGATCAATTAATAAGATTAAGACCCGACAAAGAGCAGTTTCCAATAGTTGTGTCGCAAGACTGCGATCACCGGCAAACTGCCGATGTCATAGCAAGATATGGAAACGAATTGTTACATATAAAGGTACCCCCGTTTGGTCGAGCTTGGAATAGTATCCCAATGACAAAGTTACACTACCTTCCGAATCGTTTCAGCAACCTGATCAATCGGATATCGAGATCCCACCGAAGGAGAAGAAATTCCGAGGATATTTTAAAATCGCGCGTCACTACAAATGGGCGTTAAATCAAGTATTTATAAAGCTTGGATATAGTACTGCAATTATAGTCGAAGGTACGATTAGTAAAGTATCTATGAGTGCCATGTAACAAACGCGGCACACACATCTTCGTTTGATTAAATCACCTGAATTAAAAAAGGCATTTATTATTGTTACGTAGATGATCTGGACATTGCTCCAGACTTTTACGAGTACTTCCTGGGAACTTATCCGCTACTAGTGAACGATAGCTCTCTATGGTGCGTGTCAGCGTGGAACGACAATGGTAAAGCCGGTTTGGTGGACGAGAGTGCGCCATTTTTACTTTATAGGACAGATTTCTTCCCTGGCTTAGGTTGGATGCTCACGCGTGATTTATGGTTGGAGCTTGCACCAAAATGGCCCAAGTCGCAAGTATCATTTTATCCTCGCATAGATTATCCGATTATTCGACGACGGTTTGATTTGAGCAATGTAGCACGTTCTGCGAGTTTTCTGCTAATGTACCATTTTGCTCGTGTAGATATTGGGACGATTGGATAAGGCAACCAGAGCAGCGTAAAAACAGAGCTTGTATCCGCCCAGAATTATCGCGAACCAGGACATTCGGCAAACTTGGAGTCAGCAAGTACTTAGAATTACATTCTACTTTTTTTTTCAATCGAGATTATGATTTAGCCTGATTTATTTCATCTACATCCCATATTTCGTCACTTTCAGCGGCTTGTTCTTTGAGAAACACTTGAAGTACATCAAGCTGAATGAAAAATTTGTGCCTTTCACCAAGATGAATCTTTCCTATTTGTTAAAAGTAAGAAAATACACAGAAATTAATTACAATCGTGGCAACAAGCGTAGGCATGTTCAATGCAAGATGCATCTCTAATTATTACATAACTTCCGCAGGATAATTATGATATAGCTTTCGTCAACCAAGTGTACGAATCGACGGTGGTTAGCTACTCGGAATTAAAGAGTGGGAATATAGTTGGTACTGGTTCAGTGCGGATACCCTATTACACTCGTCAATCGTTTAAAAACACTACCAAGCTGCTTGGTTTGATGGACGATTTCAGGGTAATAGATCCTTGTCGGATTCCTGTCCTCGAGCTCTATCAAAACTGTGCAACAATATTCTTGAATAATCCTTGATGTGTTACAGAGCGGCGTACCTAGGTCTGGATATCGCGGTGTAGTGACGTTCTTCTACAACGGGAGACGCGTGCATTTAGCTCCAAGCGCAAACTGGAGCGGTTACGATATCACGTGGAGCTAACACACGATTATGCTCTACAGAGACTTATAGATTGCGTAACGATACCGTGTGTTGCATTTCCTCTCATACTCGATGGGCTAGATGAGTATGTTGATCGCGAGAAATTGATTGACGAGGTGCTTGTGTTTGTCCACGGCACGTGGCTGTGCTCCTTGGAATTGAAGACAGCGTTGCGATCGGTTTCGAATGTGATCCGTCTCGCAGACAGCGTGGCGTATGTTTCAGTGAGCTTATAGCTAAGTTTGTACATACGACGTCTACTTATACAGAAAGAAATACTCTTTCTCTCTCGCGCGCGCTTCTCAAAAGTTTATGCTTCTCGTTTCCGCGTTTACGCTCAAATGACAAATACAGTTGGTTGCCAATGTAAAATTGATCTCCGATCTCGTGTACATAAAGTGTCGTAACAGTACTGACAAAGCAATACTTTGATTAATTGCCACGTATTCTTCAAAATAACGATATGTTGATCTATTTTTGCTCGTGCTGCTGTGGCGATCGGTTTTCTTATCAGGTCATGTAATATGTATATATATATATGACAAATGAAATACATATATATAATTATGAAAAACGCGCAATATATATAACAGAATTATTGTGGTTTAAGTTGTTGGTTTGAGTTCCATGGTTACAGTTATATGAATTCTGATCATGTCAAACATTTACACGTGTAAGAATTGAGATGAATGGCAAAGTATGGCATTTTATAGTGCTTTATATCTATATTTGTACAATCGTAAGGTGTAACAACAATGATTAAGCAAATTATCACTTTGCTGCTTACAAGTTTTATATTCACAAGACGTGTACAACAGCAATTCTATACAGTTTTATAGGAAACCAACGTTCGAGAGCACACTGCAAGTTGCATACGCCCAATTTTCATATTTACGTAGTTATCTAGTGCATCTCGAGTCTAACAAACGTAACTCTTGCAGAGCAATCAAGGTACTAGTTGTATCTGCTAAGAGACTTAATTTTTATACCAAAAGCGGTTGTGATATTTAGCTTTCTCACGTGGTACGTCGTCTTTCAATCCTGGAACAGGATCTGGAAATTCTATCATCTGATCTCTCGGTTTCGGTCGTGGTCTCTTGGTATCGTGCACCCTGACCTCACAAAAGTATCCGAAGGGTGGGCGTTCCATGTTCATTTTTTTAAGAACGCAATCGTCCAATACAGCTTGCGTCTGCCGACATCTAAGTAACGATTGCACCGTGTTATCATACTGTTATGACTAACGAGCGTAATCAAGATTTAACTTTATTTCTTTTCTCTTATTAGCAAGATGCAAAAAATGACACGTACCGATTAAGCTCCAGGGTTCCCGATGACCTCTCGAGGCAACGCATGTACATATTGAACTCCTCCAGGCAGTGTTTTTTCATTTGTTTAAGAACTTTTAGCGCACAAGCAGTTACCTCTTTTCCCTCATTGATGCATTTACGTGGATCGTTTTCTTCCTGTCTACATAGCATAAATTCCTGCGGAAGGAGCAAATTTGTCTCTCAATATTATAAATTCAAATGCAGTGTATGTCTTTCAAGTTTGGTATTGCAAAGATATATGTTTTTTTATTCCAAAGATCGCCATCTCTCTGATGCCGTGTGTTTAGACCGCAATGCTTATTTGCAATCCAGTAAATGGATTGAAATCCGCCAGGGAACACGCGCTGTTCTAGTCACAAGAGACCCGTGCATCGAATTATTTACTGGAGGATCATGTCAAAAGTCATTGCTGATACTTGGAACATTATGTAACCCTCAAAGGCGATTGAACACGCGTAAGCGTCACATTATCGTTAATCCTACCGCGCAATCCAGCTAGCACAATAAATGACTCACATTATTGCACCCTTCGCAGGCCTTGCCGATATAAACAGAAGCACTTTGGAGCACCGGCCAGCTGACGTTCAATTCTGGAACAGTCAGTTCGCTCTCCTCGGGCAGCTTGATGTTCGCCGTCGCCATATTTTCTTACAGTGGCACTACGACGTGACGGCTTGTCATTTACGATGGAATCGACAGTGGAAGACGTTTCGGCTCGAAATTCCTCGACACTGCTGCCGAAATTGCAAAATTGCAAAACGTACTACGTTTATATCGGACGATAACCTAGCATCAAGTCACTACCTTCGGTCTGTTTATTCTATCGATATATATCGCTCCTCAATCCGCAAAGTCGATCTATCGAACAGTTTGAAAGAGATTCGTTCGCGCTCTCGTAGATGTCTCCTGCAGTGCCCAGTCTCGCCAAGAGCGGCAACTTCACTTCGAATCGGGCTCGACTCGAAGATTTTGAAGCGGGAGCCATTAAGAAGAAGATTTTGGAGTTCGAGATGTTCCACTTCTGAACGTCTACGCTTCTTCTTTTGTTAAGTTGCTAAAGTTGTGCCGAATTTCTGTATACACCGCGCGATTTGTGGGCCATGAAGACTGCGAAGACCGCGAAGGAAGGTACCTAGTAAGCAAAATGTGTGCAATCTGCCAGCAGATTGGCAACAGATTACTGCAGAAGTTGATAGCAAATTGGCATCCGTTATGTCCGCGTTAGGATAGTGATCTGCCAGCAGAGCCTGCTAACAGACTCTGACAGCAGATTGGCGGCAGAAACCGAACAAAATCTGCAGCTTTTGGCCATTCATATTTACGATATATTAAAGCATGAATTTACTTTTAACACACTATAAATTGTTAAAAGAACGCATTTTTTGTTTGTTAAATTAAAGTACATTTGGCTTGATGTGTCTTTCTGACAGTTCGTTGCATAGTCTCTCTCTTGTTGTTAATTTATTCTAATCCGAAGTCCGAATTTTGCTTTCGAACTTCAGATTGCTCGTGGCGTGCGTGAACTACATGGACGTTGTCCATGGGAGCCTCTGTGCCGCGAGTGCAAAAATTTTCAGAAAAATTAATATTGTCGTGCCAAGGCGCGTATATTAACTTATATAACTGTTAGGCTAAATCTTAACATCGAGTAAGAACTCGACGTGTGCAGCGCATAGCGGTGCGGAGCGAAAACACGTATTCATAGCCGTGTAAATTTGAATACTGTCAAAAGCTGCGGATCCTGTTCGGTTTCTGCTGCCAATCCGCTGTTAGATTCCGCGCGCGCAGATCTTGCTCGGTTTCTGCTGCCAATCTGCCGTTAGATTCCGCGTGCGCAAATCTTGCTCGGTTTCTGTCGACAATCCGACTTCGAGCCATGTTTGCAGATTCTGCTCGGTTTCTGCCGCCAATCTGTTCTTAGATTTTGCGAGCAAGCTCTGTTACATTTCTGGCACCAATTTGTCGAATTAATCGTTAATAACAACTTCTGTATCAAATTTGTTGTCTTTTGGCTGGCAATAGTTGATAGCAGATAGTTGGCATCATCTGCTTTCGGCAGACTCGGCTATCTGGGGTAGAATAATAAGGTACGTTGTCGTGATATTCATTTGCATGATATTCTCATCACATTATTATTATCGTCATCAGTCATACCATCTCTTATAACATCGTAATAACATTTATCTTACATCATTTGTAACTTGAAAACTTAACGTTACACTTAACATTACGTATAACATTGCACATACATTGTACATTCGTACTTGGAATACAAGTACCTTCTTTGCGCTACCGATGTCGTTTGATCATTACACAATTGACTATGTGTCGTGCTCGCGTACGTCTCTTTTCAACGAGGCGTCGATCAAAGCACAAAAAGCTTTTTATCTTTTTCTGCAGTAACGCGTTAAAAAATCCGCGTTATTTATTGCCTCACCCGTGTCAACGTTATTTGACTATCCGTTACCTTTCTTTCAAACACGATCAAACACATCTTGATCTTGTTGTTCGGTACCTCAACATGATATCAATTATTAAGTATATTTTACATGTGCGGTACGAATTATTACATCTTTACGCATATACGAAGACAAAGTCTCTACTCGAGAAAATTATTATAATTAATTATTATAAATGATTTTAAAATCTTTATTGCGCGACATCAATTGACTGCGTTCCGTTTGATGCGTTTGTTCAAAAGTGTTACAGCGTAACATATAGAAATAATAGCGGCGACATGTGTCTCACGATATTGTTGAAAGTATTCTTCTGCTCTTGATACTCGTATATTACCCTGTGTATCGTGTCATGTACTACGCTCCGATCCGATAGTGTATCTTGCGAACCGGGTGAAGATGATGTAACGACGCGCTATGGATACAGAGAAACTACATCTTGCGAGGTGTATCGTTTCGCGCACAACATAAGTAACACGACGCGCGACAATGAACACATTGAATAAGCCTCGTTCGTATACCTAGACACCCATATAGCAGTGACAGTCTGCAAGTTTTTGCACAATTACAATTCGGCCTGGTGCAGAGACAAGTATCGTCGCCGTAAAACTTTCTTCCAGGGAAGTTCTCAGATTCCGGAAATCCGAATTGCTCTCTCGAACCGTTCGAAATTTTCCAGCCGGGAAACTTGACGCTACTTTACGCGAGGCATCACGAATACGTGGTGCGAGGAAAGTGCATTGAAAAAGGATAGATTAAAGCGGCCGCTTGGTATGCCACGGGTATGATATCGATCGTACAGGCGCGAGACGTTCCCTTCCGTTACAGCGATGCAGGACAGTGAGCTACAGACGCGCGGATATGTGCTTGTTCGCGATGCCGATGTCCTCTTCCGACTGTCGTCGTCGTCGATCGAGACGACCTTTCAAAACTCCGAATGCGGTCGCCTGGCCAACCAGTCGGCGATTGCGGGAATCTCGTGCACTCGTTTCTTCAAGGCGCGCAACGCTGGATAATTCTCCAGAGCCGACGCGCCGAAAATGTTCTCAAAGTTTTCCAGCGCCACCGTGAACACGAAGTCCGCCCACGTAGTCTGGAAAGCAGGAGAGAATACGCGATTACTAGAACGCATATAATTCGGATAATTATGGAAGAAGGAACTGCCCTTACCATGGAGCCAACCGCGTAACCGTTGTTCTCGGCAACGGTCTGCTCGAACTTGTTCAGGTAGAACGGTATCGTCTCCTTTAGAAGCTTCACCTTCTTCTCCTCCTTCTTGAAGAGATCCTCCTCCGTGCGATACTGAAAGATGACTGAAAAGTAGCTTTAGTAAGTCGGCCTAGCATGCATCGTCGAAATGATACATCGCGATTAAAGTGCATCGCGGCCAAGTGCCCCCGTAAATTTCCGAGTGCTCGCGTTAAAGCTGCTCGTTGAGTGACTATAGCGGAGCCTAGATCAGCCGGAGATGGCGAGCGATTCCATAACCATTTGCCAGAATATCTCGTTAAGCGTCTACTAATTGGACGCGCGTATTATTACTCGCGGACGATGCTGGCAGTGATCCAATGCAGTATCGCGATACGTAGGATTTTGCGAGCTCTTCCAAGGCCCACGATGATATCTCGGCTTGGAAATAGGTCAGGCGAGAGAGAGACGCGTGTCTTTCGAAGGAGCGGAAAACGGAACAACTTTTGCGGGAGTCACCGCGCTCGGCGTTTCTCGAGATTTATATACGTTGGATTGCGTTGCCCACTTTTTTTCCTCGTCTTCGAATCTCCGCGAGCTCTACGGAACATTTGATTCCCGACTCGGGGGGCAATTACGTTTCGATGCAGCAAGCTCGAACGTCATCGACGATGGCTATTGATCGGTATCGGCGCGGATTGGACGCGTAGCAGCAAGCGATTCAAAAACTCGCATCGTTGACGACTCTCTTCCCGAAAGGCGAGAAACCGCGGGCACGAGGAAGACTTGCACCGTGTGCGAAAACATATCGATTCGGAGCATGGAGGGAAATGGCCGTAAGCAGCTTTTCGTTACGGACTTGGTTACGGGCCGCGCATCACTTACATTGTTTCAGGTCTCCCAAAGTATCGACCAGCACGTCGCAGAGCATCGATTCCCATTCGTCCTTGCCTGCAAGATTGTGCTCGCGGGCCAAGTAACGCGCCACGGCGTTGCTCTGGGCTATCGGTTTGCCGTTCATCTCCAGAACTGGCAGCATCCCGTAAGGCATCGCTACAAACAGGAGAAAGCAATCGACGTGTTGTGCTCGAGTGCAGGTTCCCGTCAAAAGGGAAGAGCAATTTGCCTTCGCTCGATACGAGCTGCTGATACGAATATCGTTGTCCACTCGACTAATTTTACGTGTGAAATTACGATTGATTGCCACGAGTATTTGCTGGTTGTCTCTGTCACGAGTTGGCCATTTATACTTGCGGATTCGATGTCTTTGCGTCCTCTCACTCACCCTTTTTAAGCTCGGGCCAGCGATCGTTGGAGATCCTCTCGTCGACGTAATCGATGCCCGCGTAAGCGAATATGTAGCGAATGTGTTCGGCACGACCCCGTGCATTGAAGTAGATCAGTTTGTACGTCGGCTGTTCCTCAGCCATTTTCCTTGACCGCGACCTGCAAATTTGCCAAAGAAAAGTCGGGAGTGTCTCACGCAGATCGTTATCATTACGGTATTTTCAGATTGCTAGTAGAAATAGTCTTATTATTGTCAGACAGTTTCTTTCCAATGTCATTTTCGTCAGTGGCATTTTGTTGATTCTTGTTCGAAGGTTTTCGTTTCGAAAAGACCTTTTATCTGCCTTGATCATCTACGGTAATACATGATTGCCTATAAATCCCGTCCCTTCCGTGAGACGCTGCAATCTACCTGGAGTATCTTCACCGCAGGTGGTCGACTTATTTCGAGAGTAACGATAGGGTTGCGTGATTACGTGCGTGAACGGCGGGCTTTATCAAATTTCGAGGATCAAGGCTCATCCACCGGAGATATGCCGAAACGGACGTAACTGGCGTATGCGAGTAAACTCTGGATTTCCTTGAAAGTCGTTTAATCATTTACCGCATCCCGTCCACGTGGACGTGTGCGGAAATGTATATTGGAATATGTCGTGAGCACTGTACACATACGCTACCTCTCTCTTCTAACTATATTAATCCGTACTGTATATATATGTGTACGTACTGTATATATGTGTACGTACTTCGCATGTCAATCATTTCGTACGTTATCCATTTCTGAAATTCGATAAGTGATTACTTCTATTATCATTTCTATCGTAATTGCAAATATATCGTTGCCAAATATATACGATAGGTCAAAACTGGGACGGAATATTACGTAAGTTAGATGATTATTCGATTTGAATATGACGCTGCATAATTCATGCTACACGTAAATCAGCGGGAGCTTCGGAGAAGCAAGTATAAGTCGCGGTTTCGCGTGCTAACGAACTCGAAATGAGAAAAGTTTGCAAGTTGCTAGTCGGCCAGCGGCGATGTACACCTTTGGCATATATTTTCGTCGGAAAGTCTGGGTGATAATCATTTGATAATTCCGCTTTAATTACGTCCGTTTAGCGTTATCTGGCGAAGGCTTCATTGCTGCTGAAAGAACGAAAGAACTTGATGGAACCCACTCTCTCAACTTTTTCAATAAAAGATTGTAGATTGCTTTGTCAGATCGAGTTTCGTGCGATCGCTTGCTGCGACGTGCAAGCACAAGATGACATTATTTAACAAATTAGGTATTAAATTAAAATTATTCCATTAAAGAACATATTGTTTTCTTTCTTTTTCTCTCTCTTCCTCGCGGTTCGATTCAGTTGTTTAATCGGATTAGCTCCTCCTAGAGAAATCATTCGAGAGCAGAGATTTAATTTCATTCGCCCGTAAATCATCATATAACGTGAAAGAAAAACGATTCGATTATACGTGATGCGCAGGAATGCTTTTAATTCTTTTGCAAGTTATTTGTAATTAAACACGAAAGAGTCTGCTGTTGGAAATATTAAACTAAGTCTTTGACGGAAATATTAAACTGCAGTCTTTGACGGAACATCTCTGCTTTTCGACGTCAACCATTTACCCTTATTTCCATGCTCTTGCCAAGAACGTCTCCAGTCCAATCTAATCTCATAATGACAATCGCAGATGATCTTAGGGCAGAGAGAGAGAGAAAACGGAACTATCTAATTAATGATCGGAAGTTCCGGTGCTCAAACCTAGAGAATATACTCGTATACAGGTGACATTTATTGATCATTGTTCGGATCGCTCGTTGCCTGATGGCTTCTATGACGCAGAAACATGTGACAAGCAATGCTGTTCAGGTGAAATGTGCAATGTGTGCGTTGCAGCGGATACAATCCGCTACATTAATTTGCCAAATGCTTGCAAACGCATTCAACGTGCGCGCGGATCGGGTGAATGTAAGCTGTAAAGGACGAATTAATCTCACATTTACCATTTCACCCTGTTCTCTGCTCGCTTTTACTTTATTGTCTGATTATTAGCGCGATTTCGACTAAGAGCGTCGACTGTCTCGAGGATGAATTCTCTGCTAAGCAAATACCGATAAGAATTCCGAGAGCTAAACTCTTTTCGAGCATTTCACGCGTTCGTCACATTTATTACAGCAAGCGATCAAATGGACGTTGCTATCCAACCTGTTGACGTAAATTTTATTGGAACGAAGCATCTACGATAGCGGTCGGTTGCGTTGTCCAACTTTAACCAGAATAGTTGACGGTTTAACGTGGTTAAGCAGACGTGGTACAAACAGACATCGAGTCGAATGTCGGCGTAGGTCGCGCGGGTAACCAAACTCCAATAACCATATTTGACGTAAAATCAATGGTCCGTAGCTGCGAAAACATTAATTCGGCACGTAGGCGGACGGTTGGCTGGTGATATAAAGTGTAAGGCCTGAAAGAGTAATAATGTTGACGTTGCTAACCCTCGGCGAAATCGTTTTTCTCTCTCTCTCGTCGAAGGGGTTCGTGTACGCTACGAAGGTTCGCCTTGGCCGCTTTTGGCAGGGGATTCATTAGTCATGCCAGGCCATCTCGACGCGAAGTTCGAGTTTTGGATGAAAGCGAGATTGTAAAAAGCTCGTCGCAAAATGTGTGCCTTATTATCTCGACGAGAATATTGACTCGACGCAATTCTCCCTTTTGATACGCCCTGTTGACAGAAATAACTATCTCTTTAACGAGACAATCTTATTCATCCGAAATGTCTTGTAAAGGGAGGAATATAATTCTGGCTCATTATTTACGTATCACGATATCTGAACAGAAATGTATCTAATATTTGTCGGGTCCGTCGTTAGAGAGCATATTGATGGTGTACAACAAACGTAATCTCTAAACTAAAATCTCTTTCCGCATCTCTTCATCTATGTTTTGCGATCAGGCGACGCATAATTCGTAATTTCTCTAAAGATTCCTCAAATACTTGAAGTCGCGTTGTCTTTCTCTTTCCTCTCAGCTACCGAGGTAACGTTATTAATCTTGCCGACGTCACGTCAGTCTTCCCCAGGGGGAAATAAATTTAGGATTCGTTGAAGGATCTATCGTCAAATCAATCGGGGTTCCGAAATGCGCTGTATTCGATGAATATGCATATCTTTTATCTTTGCAGATTTATGTCCTTTAATTATAATTTGCAATTTTCTGTTATTGCTCATCTTTTCTCTCGTGTGAAGACGATTGATGCTTGCAAACACATAAATGTGTCTATTTTTGCGGACAACTTGATTTATTGCGTGCGGTTTGCGACATAGCTTTAAATTCCGAAGCTGTTCTCACGAAAATCCGGAATTTATGCCAATGGAGATATTTTGCTACTTGGCCGCTTGAACATAGCATGATTCTCTCGATACGGAGATCATTAGTCTATTGGCGCAATGCCAAAGTCGATATCGAGAACGTTACAAGGACCGAGAGAATGCTATATCTTTTTTTTATCTGTCATCCAGTTCTCTCCATAGGTCGGTTTTACGAGTATTTAAATCAAGGTAGACATTTATACTAATATACTATGCATATTGCCCTTTACTTTATTTCTTTTATATTCCGTAATTATTTCTCTCGGCGCTCCTTTCGTTATCTTTAAAATGAAAACTCGCGGGTTGGAAAGCTGAAATAAAAATGTGAGAATCGCACGTGGAAACGCCGGGGGAAAATGTGGATTAAGCGAAATAGAAGGGAGTGCGTGACGCAGAAACCATGTGAAAGGATTCTGAATAAATGATGCAGTATAAATGCGTGTGACGCTGGATTTAGGCCTATCTGAAAATTTAATGTTCTACGTAGAAAGGTACGCGAGACTGATGCATGATAAATTCACGAGCTTATCGATTCTCAAAGCGCTCTCCCTCTCTCTCTTTCTGTATATATATATACATATATATATATATATATATATATATCTTAATTAAAGTAGCGAGACGTACAGAAAATTTAAAAATTAACAGTTAGATAATTATACATATGCAACACGAAAATATTTATTATTAAATAATCGTTATTTAACATAGGATGACAAATTTATTTACTTGCAGCGATGTAGTCTCGATCTCGACACACACTTTGCACACGCACACACACAAAGTGACACGTAGGAAGGAAGCAATTTCACGAGAAGTTGCCGCAACAAAACCGTTTACGTCATCGCGTTTTCAGCGCGATTGCATTTTCCGAAAGTGACGTGCGCGAGAATTAAGCTCGGAATACTCGATCGCACGCGGCGATTTACGATCGTTACGACAAACTCACCCCTCAACCGTCTCTCTCGCTGGATCCCTCTACTACCCTGGACAACAGCACTCGTGCGCTGGCACGGAACTGACTGAAGTCGTAGGAATGGGACACAGGAGGAGGAAACCACCAGTTTCCTTGGACACTTGCGCTCTGCTTCGTACTTGGGCACTGCCGCGAGTTTCAGGCTCCGACGAGCACGATGCGCAACCTCAGAAAATTTGTACGACCCGCCAGATTCCACCCTCTCGGGTGGCTGTGCACGGAGCGGTGCGAAACGCCACCGTCCGTCGTCTGAACGTTTTTTTTTCCTCGACGAGTCTTTGTTAAGGATTTCTCTCTTGTGAGATTTTACGACTTTAACGAGGGATGCTGGTCAAAGTAGCGCAAAGGGTCTCGTTTGTCGCAAATTTTGCAATTTTCGCTTTAGCCACGGGTTCTCCACGCGGTAATCCCATACACTCGGTGTAAACAGTCACGTGAACGAGAGAAGGCGAGTCTACGTTAAATATTGTGTCGTGCTCGGGTCAGTTAATTGATCAGACCAAGCCAGTTAGTTTCATTACGTTATCTCCATCTTCGCAGGTTTCACACAATGGACGCCTCTCCCAATATCGAGGCCACTAGGTCTGCTAGCCACTACTCACGTAGCTTCGAGACTCTTTAACGTCAACCGCTGCAATGATCCAAATAAAAAGCTCTCAGTGTCGAGGTCAACGAAATAATATAACATTGCAATAATAAAAATTAAGTTTACAGATATTTTCAGACACGTATATATGCCTTCGTTATCGACGTCTAGCGAATAAGCGTCACCTGAAAAATCTTTCTCTTCATTCAAGTACGAGAAAAGTGAATAATTATTTACGTCAAGGAGCAACGGGAATGGGGCGAAAGATATTGAAAAAAAGAAGACAAATTAGCGAAATTAAGCCGATGTAGAATCAATGCGTCTCCGTTTTCCTCGCGAGGATTGCGTGAATCCGGCGTTTCCAGAAGAATAACCGGTGACATCGTTAATGGACCATTGTAAAGTGGCAAAGAATTGCCGAGCGTAAGTGCCGCGCGTGTCCTGATCAAACCAGTAGAGCCTCTAAAATGCATCTACCGACGCTCGTGGGCATTTTGTTATCGCCGCGCGAACTAAATGAGTTTAGTGCAAGGTTAGCCGGCGATGAGGGAAGCCGATGACGACGGCTATCCTGTTCGCGCGTTCTCCACGTTCTCATTGAAGGCAAGGCAGCTTAAGGACACGGCCGTATTTTGACGTAAGTCTGTATATTTGCGATCGATCGTTTTACGAGCGAGCACGTTCTTGTTCGCGATTGGTCGAATTTTTCGCAGCAGCTCGCTCGAATCGAGATCGAAATTTATGGGGTGTGATAAGGAACTTTATGTCTTTATTTCTTCGTGTTCATGACTTTGGAGAGTGCATGTGCACGCGAGACGATCTATTTGCACATTCCTCGTAAAATTTCGAGTTTTTTTTTAACAATCGACGATTAATGCTCGCATCGAGATTTCGAGACTACTATAAATTTAATTTACAACGTACGTTATTTTCCGCCAGTTGATTGAATTTTGCAATTTTCAGTCGTCTGTAACGTAAAACTTTCGTCGGATATTATTCTAATGGATTTGACATGGTCTGCTGGAAAAAGCCGTGGAAACGCGCGCAATTGCGACTTTACCGAATATCCATCATTGTGACAATCAGGTGATGCTTTTTCGTTCGGAGCTAGTTGAAATGATATTCGCAGTGACAAGAAATTAAATTACTGTTCCTATTACTCAGTGAAATAAACTTGGTTTCTCTTTCGACGTCAAATCTTTTATCGATTGTTTTCCTATGTATATTCACATGGCTTGAAACTGTGTAACTGCATAGTTGGAGCCATCACGAGACAGATTAATTATACTTTTTTTTTATTTAATCTTTACGCTATTTATAACTTTTCACTTGCAAAAGCCAAGATTCGCGAATTAATTCTCTTGTTACGCATTCTTAACCAGTTTCTTTATCAGAACGCGCTTAAAGTACAGGCTTAATTAAAATCTTTATGACTACGTTTTATCAATAGTCCCCACATATACGACGCGTGAGTGTTTTTTTAGCAACACGATAACACTTTAAGAGTGCTAGTCATGATTTCTCACCATTACTTGCATCTGAGCTTCTGTAACACTCGTAGTTTGCTATTTATGGAAAATGGGGAAATGTACAATGTGATAATAAAGTCGTACAGTTTAAACAAGATCAGACATATCATTGAGAAATGTTTACAGTAGGTCATATAGGTAAGAACGTAACGTGATTATACGAGGAATGGTAATTCGTCTACAACAAATCTTGATACATCGTACACAGATATAAGTAGACTCGTTCTCGACTGACTCTACTTTTGTAAGATTGCCGAAATATCAAAGATTTCTAAGACTCAGCGTGCATGAATGCCTGGCAAAGTAAATTGACGAGATTAATTGTGATCGGCACGTAAGCGCAGCTCGCATCAATGTCGCACTTTAAAAGAATCATGAAACCGTTTCACGTTGTCCACCTCAAGGCGTCTTAATTTACAAAACCATGTTGTTTCAATTAATCGTCGAAAATTTTCACACATAATGAAACAACACGTTACGTCAGAATTATAAATTGAAGTACTCTCAAAATGTTGTAGAATCATCCTAGAGGGAGAAGGGGAAGTGAGGGAGGAAGAGAAATGATGTCACGATCCCTTTTGCCATGGCGTCTTGTATATTTCATCCGATGGAAAGGGCGCGGGGAAGGGCGAAGATTAAGTAGGATAAATTGAGAAGATTAATCGCAATCTCCCACGTAGCTCGTGTTGCACCATTGTCCAACAAACGCGCTCTTCCCTCCTGAACTTCGAAACTGGGTTGCATAACAGTTTGCGACGAAGCCTGGGCAGGTCGCAGTCTCGGTTGCATCGAAATGCAGAGTAACGAGGAAAATGCACCTTAATCTGATTCGATCGTGCGCCAGGAGATGGTCGTGCCTCGTGCACGGCACCCGGTACACGTAGGAAAACCCGAAGCGACGTGCCTCGATATATATCAGCTGAAGAATTCATCGCTTGAATGCTACTTGATTTTCTTTCATTCGATTCTCCCTCGCCGCTCGCCACTCAGAGATCTCTGAGTCCATGTAAATCGTTACGGTCGACTTTACCCTCGGACCTGAAGACAAAAATGGCATTGCAGATTTTAGAGGGAGATACAAGCGTTAATAAAGCAGAGTCATCGAGCGATTCACGCTAAATTACAATGGATTAGTGGCGCAAAGATCAACGACGCGTGTGGTTACTGGCCTTAATGAGCGACACGATGGTAACTGTGCTGAGCACGACACAATTCGGCCATCCCTCAACTGTACCGAGAAGGGTGTTGATACGTAATTAAGCACCATGGTGCTCGTTTGCGAGAAAGTCTCCCTAACAACCCGGCCAGCTCGCGTTCTCCAGTCTGTTGAACGCCCAGAGCAGCGCGATTCTTTCAAATGATATTTATTCTGGATTCGAGCTAATAGAATTTGTTATTTATTAAAATGTTGGCCGCGGAACTCCGGGCTAACTCTGCAGGCAATTTTAAATTGAAACGCGCAAATGTATAATTGGATCATAAAGGATCCGTGCTGCGAATATTTCTATTCACAATACGATAATATATTTCGCGCGGAAATGCGATAAGCGCGTAAGAAGCCGTACCATTTCTACTAGAGTTTTTCTTATTACATATGCGAACACCTGCGCACACACGTATCGCAAGTCTATTCGGTCAATTGGCGAAAACGTCATCGATTAAAACAGGTCGGATGGATATAGATCATAAGGAAACTCGTCGAAGCTAACTTGCAAATATCACCGCGAACGAGTCTGTTATCCGTTCCCGATCAAAATCATTCCGACGTTCTTCACACTTTGCTTGGATCGCGATTCGATTCCGAGAGTAGCCGATTGTTAGATTTCCGCTCGCTCTGACGGGACCACTTGATGCGAATTAAAAACCGCTTCAACATAGTTTAGCGATATCAATCGTGGCAGGCGAGCAACGATTTGCGTCTATTGTTCGGATTGGCGCCAATCATTATAGCGCTTCTATCAAGCTTTCGTTCAATTATGAGAGATTTTCTATGAAGTCCAAATTGCACGTGCGCAAAAGTAATTTACGCGGATTGTTGCGATGATAGCTGAAAAAGAAAATGCTGTATCAGTGTCACAGAACATCCGAAAAGTCGGCCAGAATGATCGGAAAAGTAGGATCGCGACAACCGTGATTGACTATCGCCGAGCAGTATCCGATACAAGAAAATATAAGAATACCTTGTTGATCTTGCATTGATTGGTAATTACACGAAATCAGACGTGATCGATGCGATTGCATTGATTGGTAATTACACGAAATCAGGCGTGATCGATGCGATTTACTTCTTGCCTTGTTTCATAATTAACAGCGATTATAACAGTAAAGTCTTTTTATCTAGATGATACTTGTTTCTCGCATTTTATTACCGCACTTGCGGTTAATTTCATTACGAGCAATAAGTCTCGTTACTTGAAATCGCGTTTGCATCTTTTATTCTTGTGTGTTGAAATTTATTCGCGAGATTAGCGCGATTTTCTCGATGAACGTCGTATATTAGTCATTAGTGCAGTCATTATGTAACATTAGATATCGAATAAAATCAAAGACACCTAGCATTACTTAATACTTGTTTCTCCGGTGATTTCAAACGTGTTTACGTATATTGATCAGTTTCCGCGGGTTTCCAGAAAGAGTATTCATGAATCGCAGGGAAAAGATCTCTCTTTCGCGTTTCATTGTCCGAAATCCGCACGATTGAATTGGAATACTCGGTATTTGTTATTGCGGTGACATGGTGCAATCTTCCGAGAAAGTTACGTAAAGTTAAAAGATATCCCTGTCCATCTCGGGGAGGAAATAAAGACAATCTTCCAATGTTGCATGTCTATTGCTCGTATTCAACACGTTGCAGCACAACGTCCAAATCGATATCGTCGACTTTCGGTTCTCGACTATTCATCACTCGAGTGGAAATATCACGGTGTCGCGGTCAAAACATATTGGAACAGACGAAAAGTAATCGATCTGTGTGTGGTCGACTTCGTGCTTCACTTGTGTTACTGCCTTGGAGCGAAAATATTGCTTTCGGAAATATCGACGATGTATGAAATGACAGACCGGAACCGCCGATACGGTGACCATCATGTAAGCGCATGGCTTCTTTCAAACTGCTTGTTATTGTGCATTTGTTATTATGTTATTAGTATTCAATATCAACAGGTAATACTCATATTCTTTTCGATCATAAATTGCTCTGGCCTCTTTTGCTTTCATAATTACGTATTATTTCTAAGCTCGCGCAATCACGAAAGTGAATTTCAAAGAAATCTGTGGTTCCACGAGTGTACTACGAGCTTTTCGCGTGTGTCCGATTACAATAAAATATATCGATCGTAGTATTAATCCGCGTTTGCGTCATTCGACATTTGTGCAGCACGTGTCGAGCATCGAAATTATGTGAGAGGGAAGATTTGATCAACCGCGAATGATCGTACCGCAAAAGCATGTAAACGTAATCGATAACAACATCGCGAATTTGCGCGCATCGCAGTTGCACGTGTATGTCCGTGACCGTCATCGCCTGACAACTTTTTTATGTGACAAATTGCATAATCCAATATCTTATGCAAATACCTGATTTGTATCGGACAGAACAGGAGACGGAAAAACCACAGGGAGGTGTGTCCGCGAAAACCGGCCTGCAACTCGTCGAGGTTTCCTGTCTGTAGCAGGTGCACATTAAAATTGAATATTTTGATCAATGTGTTCTTATCTCAATATGAGTTCATATCTCCATATAAGTTTTTGCGGCATTATGCTGCAAAAAATTGTGGAAAAATTGCCAAGTCTCAGTAATTCTCTTTCTCTGCCTCTAATGAGATAAAAGTTAAACAGTGGTGTTGAACTTTCATCATTTGTGTTTGATTCGCATTCGGTTTTATCTAACCGCGGACTGTGTACCGACAAATAAAATGTTTTTCGTACGTTTACTAAACACGTACGTAAGAAAGAATCTCGTTATTTTAAGACCATTAATTGCAGCGTATCGTGCGAACTCGGGAAAAATATCTTTTTCTCGTCTATATCTGATCTGGAAGAAGTTTTTTCTTTCCTAAAATAGCAACTGCGCCTCGATTGAGAAATCATGTACGATCTTTATCGGAAGTCATTTTGTGACGCAGGTGGAACACGATTTATTTGTCCGATATCTGGCATACGCATCGATAGATATAATTCGTAGCCGGCGGGAAAAAAAAGAAAAAAAAATAGGAATTGAAATACCTATGCGAGCAAGACTGGCACCGTGCAGATCGATATCTCTCATTAACAAGAAAATTACGCTGCAATTTCTCTCCCGTCGTTATTAATTTTAATTGATGGATCGCGTCATCGCGCACGCACAACAAAGCGGAAGACCCGCATTCATTTCGCGCGCGCTCTTGCATCGTGATTTAATTTGGAATATTTGTATTCCAATAGGTTTTCGCGAGAAGGCCAAACAATATCCGCCTTTGCGCGAATCATCAAACTAATGACAATCGGAGATCTGATTACGCATTACGTAAACGAGCCCCCGCGTCATTTATCATCCGCGGGGGGTTCTTATCTCGCTTTTCTAGCTTTGCGAATCTCGTGTTCCACCGACGGCTCGAAGTGGCTCGACTTGTGAATGATGAAGCTTCTAGAGCGATTCGCATTCATCAGACGATTTTCCCGGTGGCGTCATAGCTGACGCCAAATGAAACCGCATGCGTTCTCGAGGAAGAAACTCCTCGTCGCGATGAGCAGTTCCTTCGTGGGAGCTGGTGAACGCTCGTCGATTGGGTGTTTACCTAAATGCTAGCCGGCTGTCATCTCTCGCCTCCGACGTCGAGATGACAATCCGTATCCTCGTGAATCACGTTTCCACAATGCCACGATTCCTGCTCTTGACGGGTCGCTTAATGAATTATTGATGATGCATTTGAATTCGTGTGAATGCAATGGCACGAAATCGCCGAGAAATTCGTGGCTCTAGAATGAGAGGGAATGGGATGTCCATGTGAAAATCTGGCCGAAAGTCAAAATTAATCTTGCGTGTTTCCGTCTCTGCCAATCCAGAATAGGACGATGACGATGCGGAAAACGGCCACGTGTTCTGAGTGTTACTCGCGATGAAACGATCGATTTGGTTTTTCAGACCAAGTAGACTCTATGCGCAGCTATCGGCTGAATAACCCGAGCGTGACCACACTGACATTTTCAAGGATTTCCTAAAGAAGCGAGTTAAAAGAGTAGGAGCGTGGATTAGACTAGGTCACGTGGAACGACTGGCAAGCTAAAAATAAGAAAATGTTGTTTGCGATTATCGATCTACGTGAGATGAACAGCTCTGTTCTGCAATACGCAAAACCAGTTCGCAAAGTATACTTCTCTTTCTCTGTTTATGTTTCTGTCAAAGCACAGCATCTCAATATTTTAACAAGAATTTTTACTTGAAAGTTTGAAAAATAAGACCATCAGCAATATCGAGGAAAACGATCCTTAATCGAAGTTAAATGATTGACATTTAGGAATTTTTGTCGATTCGAAACTGCATCCTATCAGTATCCAGATAAGATTTTACAGACCAAAACATTGTATTTCATGGGTGAGATTGTTGTTAATAGTAATATAATCGCCTATAAATCCGAAGACAACGCCGAAATAGACAATTTTATAAATAACAATTTCTACAAATTTTTCCTGCGGAATTTCGTCGTCGAGTTAAGTGGACTTATAAGTAATTATATTTGCTTTCCGCTAATGCGACAATCGTATACGTATAAACGTGCGTTTATAGAGGCACTCTTACGTGTGCGGAGGCTGCGATACATTTCCGAGATTCGGCAAAAAAGCCCCCCATAAAAGATCGCGCGCCTTTGTTCCAATTGATTCGAACGATGGTTGGCATTGAATTTGATCATCGAACGTGTAAGCCACGCGAATGTACACTTTGTTGCACTGCTATTCCTGATTTCTCGAGCAGCCTGATGTTTTTGTGCAACTGACGACTTGCGTCGCACGGCTAGCGTTAAAATGGTAACTCTGAATAGAGATCTGCCGTTCATCCGATCCGTCGCAGACTAAGTTTGCTGTTCATCGTGTCCGTTAATATGTCTTCTCCGTGTAAATGGAAGTTTTTGGTACTCCTGGGCGCAGCTGTGCATGCAGTCGTTCTTCATCTGCCTTGCACAGAGAGTTATCCTCGCATTGTCGCTATCTAGATCCGCTAATAAATTATAGTTTATTCGACTGTTTGTCAACTGCTTTCCTCGCTACGGATCAAGCCGAAGGCGCCAATTGTTGAACAAATTGATAATCAGAGACGATCACACATTGTTGTTGTAAATTATGCAGCCCGGTCTCGATCAAGTTTCTGATTCACTCCTGAGCCGCTGAATTGATGGCAATTAACGCTATCTTTGTCAGACGTTGCTCGTTGTGACTTTCAAGATGCACTTTTATGTTTAACGTAAAGATGTCACGCGCAAGCTCTTAATGTGACGTGGTACACGAGCTTGCTGTGCACGCGTGATAAGAATAGGTATAATGAGACGAGTCGGCATCTCAAGTGAAACAATAGATAATGTGGATTCGATAGGAAAGGATCAAATAATGAATTATGCAAAAGTCTTTACATGACCGACTACAGTTAGCCTCGATCCGATTTTTTTTGCCAGAAATATATTAATATTTTTATACAAGAAACTGTGTGTGGCCTTTACCGACAATCGCGGATTTTGTCCGCAGGTCGAATGCTCGGTCGATGTACGAGATTATATTCTTTCATAGCAATTCTATTACATTACATATTCTTTCATTAAAATTGAGAGCGCGATAATCAATTGTTGACGATATGTCGATAGATTGATGGATCAGAGGTCCATATTGTCAGGAAGGAAGAAGAGAAGAATCACGCGACGGTAAAGCCGTAACGGACGAGAAACAAAACAAAAAAGCGTTAAAATGACACTGCACTTACGTAATAAAAGCGCTTTTTGTGTGCTGTATCGATCCTTTTATCAGAAACAGTACGGTCTTTGATCGTAAAAAAGCGAGAGGACACGTTAAAATGAAAAACCGCTTTATTCAGTAAAAAAAAGACATCTAACAAGACAAAAAGCAGCATATCACTCTGATTATGCGAAATGTCTCGTTATATCATCGTATAATGTTTCAATGGCATTTTACGGGGGATATAAAACTCGCTTTTCCTCGGTTAATTCTGCATTATTAGGGTAGCAAGGATAACGAGCTTCTTCTTTAGGCGGAGCGTGGCATTTGATGACGTTGCATCGATTTATCGACGTCTAATGACACGTTCGGAATCCGAAACCTCTTGTGACGTTAAGTAATTGCAAGGTCGCTCGAGCGTGCACCGCGCTTTTGCTCGCTCAAATTGCTAAGGACCACCGTCACCGTCTTGGTGCACTTGAACTTAGCTCGACTCGACCGGGCAAAAAGCCGCGGCGATCGCGCAGCCTTGCGACCGCACAAGCTCGCGGAAGTCCGCGAGCAAATTCTTCTCCATGGCGATCTCTTTGCTTGAAAGAGCAATTATCGCGCAACGCGTACCTCGGACTCGCGTTACACATCTGCACACACCCACAATGCTTTAATTTATTCGAATCGGAAAGCAAAAAAAAGTCAGGCTAGTTTTTGCTATTTCCAGCGATGACTCTCGTCATTTCTTGCCGCAGGCGAATGTTATACATTTTGTAATAGTTGTACATCAATGTTGAATGGCTGGTCGAGCGTGGCGCGAATAATTATTCGACAACTTATTATTAGAATCTTCTTATTCCTCGCTTTACAAGGTGTCATTCGTGATTCGCGTTATTATGCATTTCGATTGAAACTAGACGGATTCGACACGCTTTCAATACGCGTCGTAATGTCGCAGCTAATGCTCTTAAGTCGTTTCGCGTGTCGTCTTTATTGCATCCTCTCGTAGCAGCTCCGGCAGCTCGGTTCAGTTCAGACACTTTACGCAATTATTGCAATTGTTTCGCAAGTCGCAAGGACGATGCCGCGCCGAGAAATTCATACCGCAGTGATCTCGATCCAATCATTATATAGACCGGAGCGCGGAAATTGATATCATTCGTGACAATTTAATTGTTTTGGACAGGCAGTATTAAGCCCTACTGGCGCCAAATTCATTTAATTTTCGTATCGCGATCGTGACACCAGGCCGACATAAACTTCCTGCCATTATTACGTCGCTCGAGCACCGCTGTGTTTTTGTCACCCCAATTGATCTATTAGATTACACTTTGTAGAAAGCGCCGCTGTTCATTGCCGACGATTGCTCTTCGAAGTAGAATTTCAATGGCTGCAGCAAAAGATCGTCGAGTGGCGCAAACTTTTCGTTATTCAGTCAAACGGTCGAGCCAGCGCTTTGAGGGCGCATATTTGCTCGACAGGGTCGAGCATATTTCCGCCTAGTTTCCAACTTCGACGCGGCCGTTCGACGTGACCATCGTGTTGACAAAGGCACGATTGCCGCGTTTTATTGGCGTAAACGGCATTAACTTTGCTCGTACGTTTACGAAAATGTCGCTATCGCGCTCTGATAACGCGGCAGGAGAATCCGCACGGAACTTTTAAATGACTTTACAGACTCATCTTTGATAAAAGTACCACTGCGAGTGATAAGATAATACTCGGAGCTGCGTATCGCCCGTGTATTAACGCGCTCTTTCTCTCATCTCGTTTTACTAATCACCGGCGACAATTATTAGTCATGTGTAGTGGGTACACATCGGCATAGCATTAAGACGCCTCATTTCAGTCTTTACATAACGAATGAAATGCGTCACACGCGGCTGAACGTGCGTGCGCCAATGATGGCATTTAAAAGAAAAAAATCTCTATTTCCATGACGTCATGCGTTTTTCTCGCTAGATCTCCGAGATCTTGTTTGTCCTTCCTCCGGGACATTTGACGAAACGAAAGGGTCGAGCGATCCTCTTCTCGGAGGACCGAGGCGTCATTCTTGTCCGTCAACCGGTTTCGCGGTCTTTCTCGGCTACCCGAGATTTCGCCCGAACCGGCGTTCTATTCCGGTCTTGGGATTTCCCTGCGCATGTGCCACAGACGATCAAGGTCACCGTCTTCGTGTCTGGACCAGGACGGGTATACGCATCACGTCCAAAGTGGAGGAGCCGTTCGCTGTTTGCCGCTTTCGTTGCATTATCTCGTACGTGGTGCGCGCTCTCGCTCTCTATCGAATCATCAGTTGCAATCAGTTGAGGCATGATTTAACGTTCGATTGAACAAGTGTTTTAGCTTGTATCGATCGAAAATAGCGCAGGATAGAAGAAAACATTTTGCGTCATTGGCTGTAGCCTCCGAATCGATGTTTGAACAAGATATCGAAATTTAGTACGACCGGATGAGCGAAACGACCTCCTTCGGTTGATTAACCGACCATGTTCGCGTGACATCATTGATGATAGTGTTCGATCAATTAACAAGTTATTAACAGAATTACTAATGAGAAAGGGCCTCGAAAAATAGCGCGAATCGACGTTGCTCAAAGCGAAACAGGTGGATTGTCTTCGATGGAAGCGCGTCTCTCGATCTCGAGGATCGACGCGCGCATTCCTCTCTCCGGGTTCCTCCCGACGCGGTGCACTCACCTGTGCCGCGGCCGGCTTTCCCGCGCTCGCGATGACGTCCGCGGAACGAGCACGCGATCAGAAAAGATCGCGCGTATCGTAAAATCGCATGTGAAATCCCCGGCTACGAGCGTGCGTTCTCCGATGACGTCACGGAAAACGAGATTCACAGGAGTAGAGTAGTCGCCCGCAACAGGTCGTCCGGCCCGTTAACGTTTATCCGATCCGCCGCCACCGTCAGCCGGTCCCACCGGCGGTGGGGAAGAGCGCGGTTTTCCGTCGATGGAAGGCTATAAAGTCCCAGCAATCGGTTACACCGTCGACAGTCCCCACGCGCCCTCTTAAAACGACGATGTAGCGCGCGATCGACCGACCGACGAAAAATCGGCACGTTTTTCGGGGAAAATCGTAAAATCGGGATTTTCCAGCCGAGCGGCCGCGACCGCGATCCAGCTGCGCTAGCACGAGCGACACGTGCGCGAGCGAGCCGCGCTGACGGTTTGCCGGCGATAACGCCCGTATGCTTTTCACTTGCTCCTTTTTTTTTTATTTCTATCATTCCCGCCAAGTGAGTCTGCGTCTGTGAATCTCCGGATTATACCGCAAGTACAACGTCCCACGGCTCTTTGCATCGTTTTTATCACGATTCTTCGCACGAGACCAATTGACAGGTAAAGAGAACCCGAGCTCTTTCTCTCTCTTTCTCTCTCCCTCTTTTGTTATTGTCTTTTCTTTTTTTTATCATTTTATTTATTTAGTACAACTGTTTTTTTGTATATAAGTAAGAAGTGTTTTATACATAGGTAATTTACGTTATCAAGTCATAACCATTATTATCAACTAATGACTAGCTTTTTGCCTATTTACTTATTTCTGTCGCTTATATCAGTAATTATTAACTTGTACTTGAACGTTAACGTAAGTGCAAACGATAATGCAATAATGACGGAAAATTTTGAAGGAAGAAAACCAACGTACTTGTTAAATAATTGTCGACGTGTTCCTCTTCCGTTTCTTCAAGTGCCGCATTTCGCATTCTGTTACGTCTTTAATTACTCTATTAGAATCGACAGTTGATAAATCACCCGAAACGAGGCAAGAATTAATTTAGCGAACAAGGCAAGTAAAACGAATGTTAGCGAGGTAAGCAAGATTAATGAGACAATCGCAAGATATTGCAAATCAATAAACGAGCTACAGTATGGTAATTAGAATCAAGAAAATTGGCGGAAGAATAGTAATGATCACGATTAAACGGCGGCTCTCAATAGTTATCGCGTTGTAAGATTAATTTTTGAACGTAACTTACGCGTTATGTAATTGTCATTGATACACTATATTGTATCGCCTATACATTTGTTCTAACAATGAAAATAATTGCTTGCAAATATATCGCACTTTATAAATATTCTATAGTTATTAACAGAGTTATTAACGTTGATGACTTGTGGTATACACCTTTTTTTTTGTTACGTATCATGAAGGCAATATAATTACTCTATGTAATTACTGACGCGCTGCATTAATGCACAAATCGTTCATGCAACACGATTCTCGTATCTGAGAAGATCCCAGAAATTTGAGCAGCGTAATAATTACGATCTTTTGTCTTATTCTTCTTTTTAATCTTCTTTTTTTCCTTCCCTCAAAACTTGCATGCCACATCAATACCCGTAAATGCAGATTTACCCGGAATAATACCAGCTGATGTTCCACCTCGGCGTTGCATTATGTATTTCGTCTTTGTTCTCACACGTCATGTCATTATCGTTCACCACGTTCCTCGTCAAAGCGGACCACTTCCACGTTCAAATGCCATCACGCTTAACGATCCATCTTGTTGGTTGCGATGGGTGTCTGAGAAAAAGCTCACGAGCACTTTCGTCATTTTTCAGACACCGCGACGATGACGGTCATGGTCGAATCTGCGAAAGTCGAAGAGGGCAACGGTCCCGCGAAGATTGAAACCTTCGACGATATCCTGCCGCACGTCGGCGAAGCCAGCAGATATCAATGGTTCCTCTTCATTCTACTTCTGCCGTTCACTTTCGTCTACGCCTTCCTGTACTTTGTGCAATTCTTCATTGCCCTCCTACCTGCTGAACATTGGTGCACCATACCGGAACTGGAGTCCTGGAATCTCACCGACTTTGAAAAGTGAGTTTCTTCACGAAGTAGCTCATGCCTGGGTAATTGCTTTATCTAATTCCCAAAGACGCAACACTTGTAAAAGGATTCTTGATCCTTTCTCGTGATGACGGTCCAAGGTCCTGTTGAGTTGACCAAGACCTCGAGCCACGGTTGGATTGGCGCGTGTCTACAGATTCACCCTTGCGTGCTGGATCCTTCACACGTGCACGATACCGTCTCGGACTTCTCTGGCAGTACTTTTTATTTCTACAAACGTAAAAATACCGGTTTCGAGTTGCACAATGATGAAAAATTTCAGAATTTTTCAAGTTAAGTGTTAGATGTAGGAATCAACTTTCTTGGCGACTAAAATACTGTGAGAGACTTGAAATATCCGTGGAATTTCAACACGTATGATATTTTATGGATCGATAAAACATCATGGATATGTTGTGAAACTAATAGACACGTATATAGAAAGACGCATCACGCATCTATACAAGCATCTAATGACTCGTACAGTAATAACGCAATCGTAAACTTTTATTTCGCTGGAAGCAGAAAACGCATTTAAGCAAGCAAGTTTCGTTTCTATCGGGGTTTCCCAAAAATGACCAACACGTGTCGTTCAACAGAAAGCAAGAATAGCAGAAACGTGTCACTTCCGGTTCGAGCAGCGATTGCATGAATAAAAAAGTGGAATATGCAATAAAGATAGATGCCTTCTTCCGTATCACACTGATTGTGAGTCAATTTGAATAATCTCGTTTTTGTACTCTGGAAAAAATGTTTCCCCAGGCAACAAGAAATAATTACGCTTCATTTCTTCATACGTTTCGTTTCTTGTACGCTTTCCGTTGTTAACGGATATTATATACAAACGAGTATAATCGCATTCCCTCTTTTTTACACATTGCGCATGACATAAGATGTTAATGAAAACCGCAGACACGATCGAGACGAAACTTTTGTTCTTTTGATAAGCGTGACTTCGCGATTCGGTAACAAACTGTGATCATTTTGCACGAACTGCTCTTAGCGTTTCGACCAAAACTGCGACACGGCGAAACTGCGCCATAACGTCGTGATAAATAATTCAGTGTTTTTAATAAAACGTACAGAAATAGTCAGACAATTAACATTGGAGTGACTATCACGCGAGGTCCGTGAGGAAAACCCGTATCGTTGCGGTCGGTCGTGATTCAGATCAGTCGATCAATGGTTTCTTCGTATTGGAAATTAAACAGGAAACCAGTTTGGCTGTTGACCTCGAGGGAATTCCACGCGAGAACGCAAAAGTGTCTTCCTCCCTTTGAGAGGCCACTCCGGGATCCGGATTCCGGGATTCGGGAGAAAGGAAACGGATTTTTACTTGCTTTCTTCCCGCGAAGGCGAGCCTGTTCGAAAACGCGAAGCGTTATGCGTCAACCGCGATGTCACTCGAGACGATAATCTCAGGTAGAAGCCGAAAGAATTCGTCGTTTCGATTCGTATGCGTGCCTGGTATAGAATTACCAGGTTTTTAGTATTTATGAGCGTACAGATATCGAGTTCTTTACGCGGGAAAGGCACGTCTCCGGCCACTGTCTCGTTAACGTTGCGCGTAACGTCAGTCGTAGATTACGCAGCGTATGATTAACGTGTCGTTTACCGATGTGCATAAGTATTTTTACCAGGATCACGTAGCGCATGCTGCGATTGCGAAATCCGTGTCAGCATTAGAGAATAAGATATATCGCAGTTATCGCAGTTGATAATGGACCTGTTTGCATTCATAGGATCGCGATAAGCATCCCGTCGGCTACCCAGGAAGAATTGCAGTTGGAGGGTGCTACGTCGTTCTCGAGATGCTACATGTACGACGTAAATTACACCGAGCTGCTCGAGCAAGGCGTCAGACAGGCCAATCGGTCGTGGCCGATGGTTCAATGCAGGCAAGGATGGACGTTCAACCACACGATGATACCGTACGCTTCGATCGCTGCCGAGGTAAAAATTCCACTTTGAGTGTGCATCGGTCTTTATTTTTACGAGTCGTCCTCGTTTTCGTACAGTAAAATTGACCGCTGCGAAATGAATATTTCTAACAATCTAATTTGTACCGCATTCGCCAGCTCGAGTGGGTTTGCGACAAGACTTTTCTCGGCTCCGCGGCGCAGTCGGCCTTCTTCGTCGGCAGTATCATTGGCGGCCTGATATTCGGCTATATAGCCGATCATTATGGCAGAATCCCGGCGTTGGTATCTTGCAACGCTGTTGGGTTTTTCGCCTCCGTCGCAACAGCTTTCTGCAATAGCTTCTGGTCATTCTGCCTCGCAAGACTGATCGTTGGTTCGTCGTTCGACAATTGCTTCAATGTTCTCTTCATCATCGGTAAGTGCCTTATCGTACGAGAGATGTTACAAGAGATTGATAATCAATTTTCCATCTTGAAATCTTTTAAGCAGCCTTTTAAGGATGTAGAAAAAGATAGGTATCGAAACAATTTTGTAGGGTCGAAACAGTTTTCGTATTAAAACTGCTTAGAATTCCAAAAGTTTGTCGCTACGAACATAATCTCGATCGTAATTGTAATCTCGATTGCAGTGATCGAGTACGTTGGACCAAAGTACAGAACTTTGGTGGCAAACATGTCCTTTGGAATTTATTTTGCCGCCGCGGCTAGTCTTTTGCCGTGGATCGCATATTGGATCGCAGACTGGAGAATTTTGAGCGTCGCCACCGCATTCCCGATGATCGTCGCTTTCCTCGGCCCGTGGCTCGTTCCGGAAAGTGCACGGTAGGTACCTTCCGTTAATATGATTTACATTATCAAACGTTACGTCATACGAAATTTTTAATCTGATAAATTTCATTAAGTAAAATCCGGTAGATTAAAATATTCGCTTATTCTGTTGTTTAGATGGTACATTATGGTTGGCAAGGTTGATAAGGCGATTGATATGCTGAAGAAATTTGCAAAGGTCAACGGCAAAGAGGTAAAGCAAGAGATTTTCGACGAATTTGAAAAGAACTGCAAGAACATGATCGAGCAGGATCAATCGCACAATCAGTACACCGTGTTGCATCTCTTCAAGTTGCCTCGATTAGCACGTATTACCATCATGCTCATTATCTACTGGTAAGGAGACCTCGACGGAATTGATTTATTTTGTCCGCTTGGTCCATTTAGTTCGCTGTTAAACGGATCCCTTTCAGGCTGTTGATCATCTTGGTGTTTGACGGACACGTGTGGAACATGAAACTCCTGGATCCCGATGTGTTCATGTCGTTCTCCTTAGCCGCCATGACCGAGCTTCCGGCAGCGATTTTGCTGGCACTTTTCCTTGATAGATGGGGCAGACGATGGATGGGCTTCGCCTCCATGTTCGTGTGCGGCGTTTTCTCTCTTGTCGCCCTCGCTACACCCCCCGGTACGTTCGTTATATTAATAGCAACAGTATCTAATTATTCGTTGATCAGACTTGAAAATTGAAAGTGAGATATACGCGTGCAAAACTATACACAAAAGCATATCGTGTGCGTGTCGCTTTGTACGCAAAATGAGAATTTCATCAAAGTAAAACGCAGTTCAACGTAATGTTTTAGGTGCTTTAACCGTCGCTATGGCAATCTTGGCGCGTCTTGGTGTCAATATCGCGGCGAATATCGGTTTCCAATACGCGGCTGAAATGTTGCCGACCGTGGTACGGGCACAAGGTGTATCTTTGATTCACATTATTGGCTACTTTGCTCACATTATCGGACCTTACGTCATTTATTTGGTAAGCATCTTGAGAGCAGTCTTCCTCCAGTGATTAAAAAATAGGACCCGCGGATTTTACATAAAATTAATATCACTTTCAGGCCGACGTCGATCCATTTTTACCGTTGATAACTCTCGCCCTTCTGTCGTTTGTGGACGCGTTCCTGACCCTAGCATTACCGGAAACTCTAAATCAGGATCTGCCCGAAACTCTGCAAGAGGGTAACGATTTTGGTATGGACCAGAGCTTCTGGTGGATTCCGTGCATATCCTCGTAAGTTTCAATAACAAACTTTCTTCAGTCAAAAGATCCACATATGGTTTCGTAAACTACTATCGACTGCGTCTGAAATTTTCAGGACTCCGCAGCTGAAGAAATCGCTGCGAAAGAGAAAGAAGAAGGAAGGCATGACGAACGCAGCCTTCTACCAAGGCAGTATTCAAACGATCGACTCTACCAGATTATAACGGCCGCTCGATCGTGCGGTGCTCGTCTGGAATTTGCCAAATCAATTGTAAATATCGCGGCCACATCGTTTATGTGTGCGTGTGTGTGTGTGTGATCTTAGATATTAAGCTAGTGAGACACGTAAAGTGCGTGGTTGAACGGGACTCAATGGCGCGTACAATGCAGCGACGTAAAGTGACGTGAAAGTGCAGGACGCTATATTCGAATATACGGAATACACGGACGCGAATGCGCATCGGGTACACTCTAAAGTCCAAATGCGATCCGCTCGACGATGCAAGAATATCTTCCAAATCGTTCCTTCGTAATACGTTTTCGATTTCCGATTCACAGCTCTTGTGCAGGATGCAGCATGTACGAAAGTATTTAACTGCGTAGTTTTAGTCCCGTATTGTTCGCGAGACGTTACGAAATGCAGGGATTAAAACCGATACGATTTCGTTGAGTTGGATTTCCTGTAACAGCGCGTGATATATGGAACTTTATGCTGCAATTATCGTGTTTTCTTTATGGATAAAAATCAAACTCGGCAAAATTCTATCGGTTTCGATTTCAGCTACAATAAGGGAATGTTTAATCCCTCGCTCATCGTCTTTTCCTTCTCGAAGGATAACATCCTTGGGGGGAAAAGAAACGCGACTCTTTATTTGCATCGAGAATAAGGAAGTCGTCTTGTTATATCTTGTATTGATATTCCCTGAATATTGAGATAGATATTAGGCAGCTCCTGTGAACGGATAAAGTAAATCGCTGTTGTTCTCTTGATGCATCATCAAGAGTCGTCGCGAAATATTGCCATGCGTCGATAGCGGTGGAATCAATAACACATTGATTCGTAATACAATGTAAGATTTTAGATAATTTAAAACATGTAGACGGGCTAGAGCGTACGCTTTCACCGCATCAAGATGTCTCTCACCTGATACATTTACTGCCAGACTTAAAGATTATTGGAAATCGTACATCTCATGCGGCCAGTCTCATTTCACACTTGGAAGCGATCGAATAAGGATGTACAATAAAAAGGACATTCTATTCTACCCTCGTACCAGTCAGCCAATCAATATGCAGACTCTTCACGTGAGCCATCCATGTTCCATTCTCAAACTATTAATAGATCCTCTTAATATAAAATATAAAAAGAATATTATTTAATATAAAAGAAAATTATTTCCAAATCGAGAAATTAATCTTTAATCTAATCTAGAAACTTTATTCGTTGGCACAAAACAGATAGTAGTTTCGTTGCAGATTATATGTTGTGTCACTGCGAGACACGTAAAAATTTCTTAACTACATTCTCCCGGTCGTTGTACCGAGAATCGTAATAAAATTGAAAAGACTATATCTCGCTTGGACGATAATGCCGATGTCGATCCGAGCGCGATCCCTCGCAGCAAGGCAGCGTCCAGAAACTCTGATCTTTACCAAAGTCCTCGCCCTGACGCAGGGTTTGCGGTAGATCGCGACCAAGCGTTTCCGGTAGGAATAATATGAGGGTGGCGGCTAAAAAGGACACGACGCCGATGATCATCATCGGTAATCCCTCCCAGATCTTGGCCTGAAACAATGAACGATTATTTGAGACGATTTTAATGAAACAAAAATTACGGAACGTTACGAAATGAAGAACGCGATTTACCGTGTCTACCACGTATGGCGCGAGGGAATGAGCAATTATACCAAAAATGTGGATCAACGAAACGCCCTGCGTTCTGATAGGCGTCGGCAGCAGCTCGGCGGCGTACTGAAGACCCACGTTGGCTGCCATATTTAGGCAAAATCGCGACAACACTGACATTATCAGTTTCGCTACAACTGAATGATGAAATGCACAAAATCACGCTGGTGGACCATCCGATTTTACTTGAGAAACGTTCGAATCTACGTATGCGTATGCTCACTCGACTGCAACAGCAGTTCGGCAAAGCTGAAGAGGCAAGTCATGGCCAGAGTGATAAATCCGCAAAATCTGCGACCCCAGCGATCCAGCAGCAACGTCAGCAATAGTCCGGCCGGCAGCTCGGTCGCGCAGGCGACGGAGAAGGACACAAACACCGAACTTGGAATCAGCTTGAGGGAGTACACGTGGCCGTCAAAGGCTATCATCGTCAAGGACCTGGAACGTTACGAAATCCGTACGAATTTGTACGCGACACGTGTAATGCATTAAAGTAAAAGACACGAAGTATGGGATCCAATCTTGGAAATGGCACACGGTGTAAGTTGTACGGATGGGATCTGAAACGCTGCCAGAAATTTTTCCTTCAGTCCTTCATCGGTGGAGCGGATCACGTCACAACGAGTAAAGTATATCTTCAACACGGAAACGTGACGACGTCTTGTAAAATTAATGTGCTAAACGTGAAACTCAAGAGAGAACTATTACACGGCGAAGAAGCATGTGGCACAATGGAAGCTAAAGATACACTTTTACTCACCAGAAAAAGATTAGCAAGACAGCGTTCTTCGCTAAACGTGGCGATTTCAGAAGATCGAAAATGGTCGCGCTTTCCGTACGAGTATCGGATGCAGTCAAGTTCCTCTGTAAAGACGGTAAGGTGGGTGACGAAACGCAATTTGCGTTTTACGATCGAGCTTTGTCTCAATCGTACTTACGACGAAGACTTCGTAGACGGCTGGGTCGAGGCTCTTCCTGTTGACCCTTGCTATCTGCAGCAACTTTTGCACCACTTTGTCTATCCTGCCGTTGGCGACGAACCATCTTAACGTGAAACAGTGGTGCATTCAGCAGAAAGTTCGAACGGCAAGACACAGATAACTGTGAAGCGAACTCTCTTACGACTATACACGTGAACATTATTCTAGGAGCGATATCATATTATACGTATATCTGGGAGTCTGGACTGTCCACTTGAAAATCTCGCGTGCAAAACTTGTATTTATTCAATATTTATTCGATCGCAAGAGGGACGAAATCTCTTGTCATATTTTCAAGTCAAGATTAGATATATAATATTCTTGATAACGACAGTTTCAAGAATTTAGATAAATAATTCACGCAAGTCTGCATTTTACCGAGCACTTTCAGGAAGGATCCAGGGAGTGATAAAGACGCTCATCATCGGGATCGCGGTAACATAAGCGAAGAATCTCCAGTTTGCGATATAGTACGCGATCCATGGCAGGACCGTGCTTCCGACAGCAAAGTATATACCAAAAGCGACATTAACAACCAGCGTCCGTCTGTTCACGGCCATGTACTCGACCACTGTTCAAAGAGATATCATTTATCAATATATCGATCTCGAGAGGTACAATTTCATTTTCAAATCGATTCAGCCTCGATATTCGTGCCATATATATATATAAATATTAACTCATTCTCTTTTATAAATATTCATAAATTACGCGCTCGGATCGATTCTAAGGATTTCCTCATCTTACAGTCTCTTCCGGGGAGATAATCCGGGAGATAATGCCAATTATTAATCGTATGCCAGACGCATTTAACAAGCTCCACGCACTACTATTATTACTACTAGATCTATTATTTAGATTTCAATTTTGATTTACATAACGACAGAAATATGGGATAATTGAATGTTTCCACGTGCGATTCTAACGGAACATTGAAATAGATTGTTCTGCCGCGAGTGCATGGTCAAGACTATCTTGAGGCCGGCATCGCTACGAATCTCTCACCTATAATCAGCGGGATGTTGATGCAATTGTCGAAAGCCAAGCCGGTGAGAAATCTGCAGACGCCGAATGACCAGAAGGTGTTTGCGCTCGCGGTCGCGATCGAGGCCAAAAGCGCAACGCTGTTGCAAAGCATCAGGGCGGGAATCCGGCCTTTGTGATCGGCGATCCATCCAAAGAGGAAACCGCCGACGATCGAGCCGCAAAAGAAGATGGACTGTGCCGTCGAAATGAGATACTCCTGGTCGCATACCCAATCTAGCTAATCACAAAGGATCCAGAATCAGTGCGTGGGGAATGTATTATATTGTACGCGCTGAACGATCATGAGCATTTCCACCTAGACGACCATGCGAGTTGTTGCACCGCGGTAAAGCGGTAAAGCAACGTGCTATTTCTTTCTTGCCGCGCGATTGCAGTGACGAGATTGCGGATGACTGATGGCAACCTCGATTAATCGCACGATCGCCGGCAGAATTACTCATGAATCTTAATTCTCCCTCTGTATCTTTTATCTCGTGTGCACCGTGACGCACGCATTCAAGGATATTTCACCTCAGCCGCTATGCTGGCATACGGAATCTGCGTGAAATTGTATTCCCATCGATTGCAGTCCACGGTCTGATTCGTCCTCCATTCAATCGAGCGAGTGTCTTTCCTATGATTCAGGAGAGCGGAAAAATCCAGATCCTTTCGATGGCAACGGTCGTAATACGGATAATCCTGGGACTTTGGTATGCTGATCCTCACTCTGAAAATTTTTTTATGCCATTTTAATTATAGATTATTTCGTTTCAGGAATGCCGCCAGAGGGACAAAAATGCCTGGAATCTTAACGGAAGCTGTACCGCTCTTCCTGCGTGAGGTTCAAGGAGACCAGGTCTTCTATTCTGCACCAGTGCTCCTGCGGTACCAGGGTGAGAAAAAACTGCGAAAAGTATAGGGTGGCATATGCGACGCTGTAAGGAAGTAAGCTCAGCAGAAGTAGCCACTGGTATCTGCCAAAGTCGCCGACGTACGGCAGAATATCGTCGAAAGTCTCCAACTTTGATCTTAATGTCGTGGTCTCGCTCGGATCTGTGCCATCTATGGGGTTCTTCATGCCGTTTGCATTCTTCATCATTCTAGCGGACATTGCCAAAGTTTCACACTAATGTTATTTTTTTTATTAAAGAAACAAAGAGTAGAAACAAGAGGTAATATGTTTGTGGATACATTTTAACCAGAGTTACAGGTAAAATTAGAAACTCTTTTGGGAAATAAGTCAGAGCTTTATTAAAAATTTTATCTAAATTAAAGATGTGAAAAAATTTTATCTAATTTAAAAATGTAAAGAAAGAAACATACATGTACAGTTGCGTAACGGTTGTAAGTTTGCAGTCATCTTAATTAGAATGACTGTTAGCCGTGCCAAGCAACCACTTAAGTGGGAACGATCCAAGCTGTCGATGTTGTTTCAACATAGTGGGATCAAGTGGCTCGTAACACGCGCGTCGAACAAGACAATTATGAAGATCAATCGCGAGTTTGACGACCGGTCGGGCAATTATCGACGTTGCATAGCGTCGCCTTTATATTACTTATGAAATACCGAATATTACGGCGTAGGTATACGTAGATTTACGTAACATTCACCGTAAAGTAATGCACGTGAGGTAGTTTTTAATAAATTACAGTTTAACAATAATCACGAAACGAGTATTGATATAACTTGATCGTGCACTTTGTGCGCAATTAATTAACGCTTGGCTTTTTTGTTTATAATGGATACAACTCTTTTTATTGCGAAGAGCCGAAAATATCTGTACTTGTCTTACTTGTGATATTTGTCGTATCACGGCGAATAAAATCCGAGACACACACATGATATTTTAGTGACGAGATATCGGAAATATTAGTCGAGGGTCAATGTAGGCGCAACAAATCGTGAAGAAGCATTGACGTGAGACGCTTTGATTTGATAATTTAATGAAAATATTTTTCAGTGAGCGATGCGTCTTGTAAGATTGTTCTTAATTTTGTGCGACTCAGACTAATAGCGAAATGCAAGAGCAAGCAGCGTCTTATCTTAAACTTGCTACATTTTATATATGCGCGCGCGCGCGCGCGTGTGTGTGTGTGTAAGTATGTGTAGATACGTATACATAAATAAAATTTATTGCACAATTAAAAAAATAATTCACATCTCTGTACTCACATTGAGATACTTAGCTGATTGTCCATTAAGGTTAATTATGCTTATTAAATGCTTTTTATGGAAGCTACTAGAGTAAAGTTACTTTGCAATTACAATTACAAAATGTATATAATTAATCAATATTTCATCTTGTTTTTTATCGAAACAAGTGTTCTTTTTATATAAATTAAATTAATTAAACTTGTCACTCATTTATATTTATATACGATTAACATATAATAATTCTATGCAGTACATATCTTCGCGAAGTTGGTCATTAATATTCGCTCAAACTTCAAACTTTTCAATCTCAAGCTTGTCAAAGTTTGATTACAATATATAATAAATTTGTTAATCAGTTTATTTGTGATAAAATTTTCTTTATCGCAAATAATTACTTTATTTTCAAGAAACTCTGCATCTTTAAAAACTGTAGCGTTCAAATTTTAGTGAGAGCCATTAATACTCACATTCTTATTTCTCTGTTCCAGTAATTCTACACTTTGATATACTCGGTGTGTAATTGCTATCACTGTTTTACACAGACGCAGGAACGTCAACAAGTTTAGGATCTACGTACGTAATGCCCCACGCTAAAGAAGACTTTGAAAAGAAAAGAGCACAAGCACCAATAAAGATAGGTTGAAAAAATTACACTTTGAGATTTTAATTATAAATACTGATGGTACATCTGTCGTAAATGAACCGTTTCAGCAAATAATGGTTTAACATCGAATGTCTAGTACCACCTGTGGCGGAATCTACGATCGACGAATCGATAGAGTCGATTGACGACAATGATGATGTTCCGTCGCGAAACGCAACTCGCTATGTGAAGAAGAAACCCGATTGACCACCGTTGATATACGAGCTCGTCACGAAACATGATATATTTCTGTAACGTTGCGACTATCAACGTAGCGAGAATTGCAAACGCGAGATGAAACCCAAGAGGAAGACTACGGCTATAAAACATCGGCGAAGATCATCAACCTGTCGCGGTAAGACACGCATACTCTGTCTTGAAGAAAAAAAATAATATTCAAGTTCGGCAGAGGATGCGGAGAGTTTTCTCAAAATAACACTCCGAGGTAATGATCTGAATGAAATATGATTTTTTCGCAATATTTGCAATATGTTCGCGAAATGCTTTCCTGCATTTTTGCATGATAAATTATCAGTTTTGCATGAGATCTGTGAAAATTTACAAGATGGGTAGATATGCAAATTTTCCCTAAAAGATTTGTAAACCAGGCATCACAAAAGATAATTCTCTAAAATATTTTTAAAAATGTTACTAAATTTTGACAGAGTAACGTGATAAAAGAATTTGGTTCGACACGTTTGGGGAATAAAAATTTCGTATGTTGTAAAAAGATCTTTTAAAATAGTCTTTTACATTTTATTACGATTTTTAGCTTACCTTTTTCTTCAATTGTGCAACATAAAAATTCCATTCGTAAGAGGAGTCAGCTACCAAAGTACACAAAGTTCTCGCCACCACGAAATTATATGCAAATTTGCTATTCGTGTACTTGATAATGCAAAAAAATTGACACATCATCGATCTTCGCGATGTACACGCAAGCGCATACTAAATTATTCACACAACACTATAAGACTCTTCGATCGAAAATTTCGAGTCAGCTACACACACACACACACACACACACACACACACACACACACACACACACACACACAATATACATATATGATCAAAGATTATTATAACACTGTTCAAATATATATAATTTCTGAGATTATCACGAATGTCAAGTCAATGCCAATCATCATTTTACAATCTTTTTAAACTTAAATAACTACCGGCGAAATATTGCGATAGCACAGTTATCTTAATTACTTTTCATGAAAATGTTTTACAAATAGAAGCAGCTATCCGGTTCAATCACTCACGCAACCGATTGTCACCACTTTCTTACGTGATTTGCTTGTTGAACCCATGACGATATTTGCGGCACGCAATTGCAACTGGCACGCGATTCGAGCCGTTTGGCAAGAAACCAAACTCATTCGCACATACGTCACATATGTACAATTTAATACGTAATGAAGGAAAAATTGGAAGAACAAAAATTCTATGATATAAAATTAGAGTAAAAGAAGAGAGGGCCAAAGAGAATTTCATTTATTTAATAATTGAATCTCTTTAATCGGTCTTTCTGTCTAGTACTAAGTACTCTATCATTAATACATAATTATCACAATAATTCCCTCTCACCGGATAAATCCGGGTAAACGGTTCATTGATTTAAAACTGCTCAAAGATCCGATAGAAATGTGCACATTAAATATAATTTGATTTTGGTTGCTCCGATATCACGCGATTCGCAAAGAACAGCGATAAAGAGAAATGTCGGAATATTAAAAATTGGGTCTACGTTTCCCGCTGATTCACTTGTTTTCCGCTTCCGTAGCCGCGTTCACGCTTTTCCGCGACCTTATGCTCGATCTTTGTATCATGCTGCTCCTCAGGGTCTCGCCGCGGGTGGAAGCTCTCATGGAATTCCGCAGGCTGCTGCGTTCGAACGACCGGAAGATGGCTACTGGCGGTACCTCCACGTCAGCAGGCTTTTTCCTAAAAGATAAAAAAGCAACTTAAATATCTTGTAAATTATAACTTGCAAAAATACAGAAATAGTAGTGACAGAGAAATTTTGCGACAGACAACTTGGCACTTAGAGGCTTACTTTGAGAGACATGGCATGTCCCACATCTGTTGATCTTTCCCGAAATCTTCGCCGTCCTGTAGAGTCTGTGGCAAGTCTTTGTCGAGCGTTTCCGGTAAGAACAACGTTAGCAGACCGCCCAGAACGCCCAGGACACCGAGAACCAACAATGGCAGGATGGGCGAGACAATGTCCAGATAAACGACGAAGGGCGCGAGAATGCTGGCAACGTATCCCATTATGTGGATCAAGGCAACGCCTTGAGCTCTCACAACCGTTGGTAATACTTCGGCTGCATATTGAAGACCGATGTTGTACGAAATGTTCACCCAAAATCTACCAACGATCGCCAGGGTGGCCGAATAGACCTCTAAAATGAGCATTTAGTTAAAAACTGCATACGAGATGCAAGATATGCGTAACAATATTCTGTGAACACACGTTGGAATCAACGTAGGAACTGATTCCGTGCAATAATTGTGCAATATATGTAATCCCACTTGTTGGTTTGGAAAAAATAATCCCGCAGCATTTTATAGAAAAAATAAGCTCGCAGTTCACTCACTGTTCGAGACCGCACTTGCCCAAATGCTGAAAATTCCGGAAATTACCATGGTACCACATGCCAACCATCGTCTACCCCATCGATCCAGAACGAGGGTGAGGAACGTGTCGGCAGGTAGCTCAGTGAATGCCGCGATAGTAAACGTCATAAAGACGTCCAGCCCGAGATTATTCACATTTCTTACGTGACCATCGAATACCAGCGATATCGCCATCCTGCATCGTGTGAGACATGATTGATAAAAAGGATGATTGCTTTCTAGCAAGTATTTATATTCTTATACACTATTCTATTAGGAGTGTGATTTAGTTTTGAGGGTTTTGCAACAGATGGTTGTAGTGTCAGTTTGTTCCAATAGCTGTTTCCGATAACTGTTGTTTCTTACAGTCTTGACATTATCCATGACATTTAGTAGCATTATAGCAATAGATGCAATAACAGTCGTGTTTATTGTTTATATCATCGTAAAAATGCAACTTCCGAAAGAGCATTTTCGACATGCGTTGCTTTTGTTTTTTAATCAAAAGAAAACTGCGGCTCACGGTTATAGAATTCTTGTGGAAACTTATGGTGATTCTGCCCCATCAATTAAGACGTGTGAATACTGGTTTAGACGCTTTAAAAGTGGTCATACTGATGTGAAGGACAAAGAACGCTCGGGACAACCAAGAAAGCTTGAAAATGCAGATTTGCAAGCATTATTGCACGAACATCCAACACAATCCACTTCAGAACTTGCCAGAGCATTAAATGTTGATCGTACAACAGTTACGAAACATTTACATGAAATGGGAAAAATTCAGAAAGAAGGGAAATGGGTTCGACATGAATTATCGGAAAGTGCCATTTGAACATTTGCATTTCGTTGATCGCCAGGCAAAAAAAGAAGAGTCTTTTGTCTCGGATTGTTACTGGGGATGAAAAGTGGATCTATTTTGATAATCCGAAACGCAGAAAATCATGGGTGGATCCAGGCGAACCATCAACATCCACTCCGAGACGCAATATTCACGGTTGAAAAGTAATGCTCTGTATTTGGTGGGATAGTGTACTATGAGCTGTTAAATCCGCATGAGACTGTCACGGCTGATCGTTATCGACACCAATTGTACAAGTTGAAGCAAGCATTGGACCAAAAACGACCACCAATTGCGAGTAAACGACGGAAAGTGATTCTTCTTCATGACAACGCTCGACCTCACGTTGCGTTATCAGTGAAACAAACACTATTAGAGCTTGAATGGCAAGTCTTACCGCACCCCGCGTATTCTCCGGACATTGCTCCATGCGATTATTATTTGTTCCGGTCGATGCAACACGCTTTAGAGGATACACACTTTCATAATTTCGAAGAAGTGCGAAAATTCGTCGACGAATGGATCAACTCAAAAGAAGAGTGATTTTATCGTGGTGGAATCCATCTCTTGCCAGAAAGATGGGAAAAAGTTATAGAAAACGAAGGAAAATATTTTGATTAAGGTATTCATTCATTATCATATTTAAATACATGCGTTTTTGAGCAAAAAAACCCTCAAAACTAAATCACATCCCTAATATATTCTTTTATACAAATTTTTTGTTTTCATTAAACGCTAAATAAAAAATTAAATGAAAATTTCTAATCGTATCGTAATCTGAGAATCTAGTTGGAAAATTAAGAAATACTCTATCGCGTATTCGCAAGTACCGTTATACTCACCAGATAATAATCAAAAGTAACGTAATGTTTCGTAAACGTGGACTCCTAAATAAGTCCACCACGGAGTAAGTTTTGTCCGCTTCTTGCTCCTTGCACACTCTAGCGCAGGTTTCCTGTTAAATCGACAAGCGGACAACGTTTACGTTCGTGTGATTTGCCATTAATAAACTTCTCGCAACAGTGTTTTTACAGACGCAAAGAGAAAATGAAGAATGACTCTTACACGGAAGTTCTGGTAAACGTTCTCGGGTACTTTCGTGCCGTTGATTCGCTCGAATTTACCTAGGATTTTAATCGCTTTTTCCACTTGGCCTTGACTAACGAGCCACCTCGCGCTCTCCGGTACCAACCAAGGTGCCGCTATCGCCAGAGCCAGAGGAACGGATATGGTGATGCAGGTCATTCTCCAGTCGGCCAGGAAATACGCGATCCAAGGTAAGATGCAGGCGGCGAACGTGAAGAAGAGAGCTATCGACATGTTCGCCACGAAAGTCCGCCACTTTGGTCCCACGTATTCCAACACTAACGAAACAGATACGTTGTGTCAAGTATTCTCTCAAAGTACCGACTGTTGTAACTTTATGCAAAATTCTTTACTATCATATAAAAAAAAATATTATAATGCCTCGTACTAAAGTTATGTCTCTGCACTTGACTCGCAGTATACACGTTTCTATTTGCTCTTCTTGCCCCATAGTCTATTTTCTATTTCGGCCTAAGTCATCCTGATCGATTTCGCGAGCGATCATCCGCTTGAAAACCTTGAAATCAACTTGACTTGAAATTATGAACATTATCATGGTGAACATCCTTCGCTTCTGACCTTGTGCGAGGCATCCGAAATAAAAAGGGGGACGTGAAATCTTTCTTGTAATTTAGATAATGCTCGGGTATTATCACGGGCAGTATAACGATTGACGCAAATCTCTCGGCGTAAATTTTACGGTGCTGGTCGAACCTGGTTTATCATCATCCTTGTGATACAACGAGAAACGCATGGACATTAAATCGCGATAACGTTTCCTGTTTATTGGAAGGATAACGCATTATTACGCCGCCTACGTATCGTAATTAGATCGACGAGCGGTCATTTTTCTAATACGTTCGCAGATACCATCTATCTTTAAAGCGTAAAATCAGTACGCGTCTGCTCGGTGATAATTACAAGGTCGTGAGACAGTAGAAACCGATTTATGCGTTTGGAGATTGCAGCATTCGCTCGACCACAATTATTTTACGTTTCTTCAATCATTGTCCAAGTTATGAACCGCTGATTTTTAATTTCATCTACGTCTCACTGTTATTACGTGCGTGACAAAACAATGTCAAGAATCAATTTACATTTTGCTAAGGTTGGCCGAGTTAAAAGGATTATTAGAGTATAATATCGTGCAATATTCCGACTCCAGGTATAACAACCCGATGAAATGTCAGCGAGCGTAAGCAGTGAAACGGAATGTAATCCTTTCACGAGCGGTCCGCGCGCGGTCCTTTAATTTAAAACGACACGTGCTTCTGACATTGGCCACGCTTCTACTGACGACGGTGGAATCGGCGAAACGGAACTGGCAAAGCGCACGAGTGCAATAACCGTGACTTTATGAGTCAAGCCGGGCGAGCTTGACCTGAAAGCTGAATCCGGCAATCGGACCCCGTGTGACTCGATGCCGGAGATACTCGAAAAGATACTTGATCGAGACCGACGATTACCCGGAGGGGATTGCCAATCTCTACTTGCCCAAGGCCAATCAACGGTAAACGGTAATTACGCAAGAAGAGATCAAAAATCATTTCTTTCATCTCCTTGGAGAAGCGATCGCGAACACGCCGAACGTGACGGTGCGAAGCAGGAGATTTGGCGTTTCAGGTTTTTCACGATTTCGATTTGGGACTTGCACGATTGTGTCTTGGACAACTAATTGTGATTGCAACAAAATAATGATGATTATCTAGAATCGCGATAGCTGACGGGGTGAAGGCTGACTGTGCCTAGTTTGCTGAACGCAAGGTGACGTGTTCATTGTTTCACATCTACGGAGAGAAACATGGAAGGTATTTGTTGAACAGAAACGTTCATAGAACTTCGCTGCTAGTTTTACGACCGCTAATTAATGGCGATGAGCGTGCCGGAGAAGAAAACTTGTTTCGACGGACCAACTAATTCCGATCCTGTTTGACGATACAACAGCTAATCGCGCAAAGCATTCATTGTAGGTTTCAAGTTTGATAAATCGATAATCGTAGCGGCGATTATGCACGCTATTGTGTCTGGTAGTAGCAAATAAAAGTTGTCGTAATTCATTTTCCTTCGATTCTCGATTGTTAATATGCGCGTGCAATTAGAATGTAAGCAAAAAACAATTAGAATGTAAACAAAAAACTAATAAGTCGCAGAATCTTGGATCAAGCTTTCACATATACCTATTGGCTCGGATTTATAATTAGCCAGTCGAGTTTGACTAGGTCATTATCATTGCTATTACTTTATAGATCGCGATTACTTTATGGATCGCGAACGAGATCCATAAAGAGCTGTAATTAATGACACAAAATTGCGATTTCTTTCCCTGTTCCATTTATAGTCTTGAATCGCGCATTAATCTTGAATTGCCGCGGGACATGCGGATTCTGTGACTCTCAGAGTCGCACGATTCTTCCTTCGACCTTCGAGGCAATCAATCACACGGAAGAAATCACCAAATGATTTCTCCGCTATTAACGAGAAAATAATTGCTGTACGAAAACTGCAAAAGTCTTTGTTCGTTAACGCGTGAGAAATTGATGATAGAGATTTCGACTCACAGACAGCTTTTCGTAAAAGATTCAACATAAAAGATTATACATTTACCTAATATGTACATCATGGTGAAGCAGTTATCGAAGGCGAAGCCGACGAAGAACCGACATAGCGCAAACTCCCAAAAGCTGTTTGCTAGCACCGTGGCAACACCCGCCAGAAATCCGGTAACATTTGCACCGACCAGTGCCGGTATCCTGCCGTATCTATCGGCGATCCATCCGAAGATCAGGCCGCCGAAGATCGCGCCGACGAAGAAGACGCTCTGGGCGGTCGTCGGCAGCGCGCTGTGCTCGCACACCCATCCCAACTGTAACAAGTATCTAGGATCGAATTATTTATTTCGACACGTAAGCCAAAAGTCTTTGGTCTCATCGAATTTACTATGGCAGTCGCTTGCGCGTACCACGGAACAATCTAATCATTTTCAAATGATTATCTTTTTTAGTTCTTCCTCTTCTTACCTCAGTTGCCACAGTCTCGTAGGGGATGTCGGAAAAATTAAATTCCCAACCGTGCGAGCAACTCCTCGTCGGCCAGCTCGGATCCGCCTCTTTTATCCCCTTCAGTAGCACCTCCGTATAATTCACGTCGTACATGGTGCACTTTGAATGGCCATCCTCACCAGTCGGTATCGCCAACGCGATCCTGACGAATAAACAGATACGGTGCGTCTTAGAAACATGAAATTAATGTAGCAAAGTTCCGCTCAAAGACATGATACAAGAAATGCCAAAGATTCATCCGATAAATGTCAAGAAGCTGCAATATATTCCCACGGGAAATCGGAAACGGTGCCGGCGATTAAAGTGCGTATAAAGATCTACAATTATCGCGTGCACCTCCTTCAGTTAATAACGCATGCAATCTGACCTTTACGCAAGACTTACGTAAATGAACGAACACATTCGACATCGATTGCAATGCACGTACGACATTTTTCATCCTCGATACGCTTGCGCGAGCGTCTCTACTCGCACGCTTGACGAGTCAGTAACTGACTGCACAAAAATATTAGTTTACTCAGTTGAACCATAAGCTGATGAAACATGACATACGTATACGCAAAAGAGCACTTGTTTCTAACGCACTATTTAAAATTTGGTTGTTTGTTCCAAGTAACGCATACGTGGCTGTTAAAATCGTTTACCTCAGCGTATATTAATTCTAAAAAAATTGATAACGCTTTGTGTCGGAGATGACAGAATTGGAGATTGAAGGTGACAGGAATAATTGCACACATGCACGATCAGAAGACACAGGTATCCTATATAAGGTATTCGTCTCTTGTCGCTCATGTGCAATCAGCATGGCATTAGCGTGGTGTTATGTCGAAAGGTTTGCACAGGTATTTTTCACGTTCACGCTCTCATTGCTCGTACGAAGGTTTCGAGCAAATTTATTATTCATTATCCACGAATACTATTGGCCTCCGGATAGCCGGACGTATTGTGCCAAGAAATGCATATTTACTTCATTGATTCTCGTTAGAACATTTAAAAGAACAGTTCGAAACATTTGCATAAATATGGAAAAATTCCGCCGGCAAACGCGAAGGATGTCATAAAAGATGTCGCAACGAAACGGAAACGTTTCGAACACACACACTTTCGCTATTTTATAAGGTAAAACATGACTGGGACAATGATTCTTGTTAATACCAAAACACAGAGCTGTCCGTTATAATTCATAGCTCGTGACAATAGCTTATAAACACAGAGATATTATTAATTATGATTCTCTTACGTGTACCGCGAACATTAAGGAACATTTTTCCTCTTTACTCGATACAAATAGACACGGCAATGTAATTGGTTCATCGATTATGGAGATTAGCGGATAAAAACGGTACACTGGCTGCTCCATTTGGAAAGGACTGCAAGTGTTGCGTAATATTGACACGTTTCTTACGAGTTTCCGCAAAAGAGTTGGCATCAACCGGTCATTTATCTCGTCATTGCGCTGACGTCAAAGAATATTAATCCGCGCATAGGATTACCAGCTACAAATCGTGCAATCGAATTGTAGCTGCGAAGGTCTCGACGTTATGTCGTTACCATACTTTCCCTGGCTAAACGTGTACCGCTAATGTCTCGCACTTTCCGGTTTCCATCCTCCCGTTCTCGTTCACAATCACGGGAGATGAAAACCCGTGACGTTGAACGGCAAAAAGGCGATAACGAGGATAGTAAATATTCGTCGTGTCATTTTATTTTTTATCGAAAAACGTGGCAGGTGTTTACTCCAAGCACGACATGACGGATCGGCGCTTTTACAATTTACCAGCGCGCATTTATTTAAATTATAATGTAAAATTATATCGTTTCAGTTAGATTTGCATATTTCGCAACAGTTAAATGAGATGCATAAAAGCTAATCTCACGCAAATGCGAGCAAGTGGTACTGCAAATTTGCATTTACTTAACAGTCGCGAGTAGTCGCGTATGCTTCTAAAGAGTGATTAGAAGAGGATATAATAATAATAATAATAAGTTAGCAGATAATAATTCGCGAGTGTGCGCTATGTCACGTTTAACAGCGTGATTGTAAAGTGTGCTAACCAGCTTTCAAAGCGAGAAAACATAATGAATCACCGTTTCTCCGTATTCCGGGTAATTGGAATGTTGAGGATTTATTTGTGAACAATTAGCCACAAAAAAACGAAATACCGGTAGTCATAATGGCCATTATGAACGTGCTTGAAGATGCAATCAAAATGTGACATCGAAATGGGAAATGTAGAGCAATAATTGAATTATCTCTCCATCATTCTTTAAATAGGCGCCTCAGAAATAGATAAAAAGGAAGTATTTACGAAAACGCGACCGTACGCCATAACTTGCGAGTGTTTTACGTTCGTGATAAAAGCTTTTTCTCCTATCGAATCATATCTTCATTGTCATTTGTCGTCGTATTCCGTGTCAAAGTTGGAACGCACAGTTATCGTGCAAGACTGTTTCCAAGCGAAACAATGCTTGTTCCAGACTCGGTCACCTGACAGATACGTCTTATCGAAAGTCTCTTGTTGAAATCCCCTCTAATTGTATCCATCCACCATTTATTTATCGACAAGTATCAGTAATGTGCGGTGCACTGATTTACAGTCGATTTATCTCTTTTTTTGCTCGCCGAGCAAACGTGAAAACCGGATCAGAAAGAACGGATGTACATATTGTAACATGATAATAAAAAAGATGAACACTGGCACTTTGCTTGCAGTCTTCCGAAATGTTAGAACGTCTCTCCGCTAACGAGCCGGCCACTTCCGTCTTACCTTTCCTCGACCGTGAGGTTCTGCAGTTCCGGTACGCGACACCAGTACTCATCCGGCACGAGGGTGATGAAAATCTGCGAAAAGTACACCCAAGCGACGAAGAAGGCGAACGGTATCATCAGCACGAAGAGGATCCTCTGATAGGTGCCGAACTCGCCGATGTGCGGCAACAAGTCGTCAAAGTCCATGTCCTTGGGCTGTTCCTGGCCGTCATCTTGGCTGTCGGCGTCCTTGCGGTTCTTGGCGCGCTTCTCCTCGATCGCCGGAAGTCCGTCGGACGAGGCCGAGGTCGACAGGCCGTCGGAACTCGGGCCCCTCGGTGAGAGATCCTCGGCGGCCCCTCCGGAGAAATTCTCCTGCGGCGGCATCTCGCAGTCCACCGAGATCTCCGAAGCTCCCCGAGAAAAGAGAGGAGCCAACACTTTCCTCGGGCGGCTGCGACGACCGCGATTCGGCTCCAGCCTTCTTCGCGCGCGTGCGACAGGCTTCCTTGAAGAGAAGCACTCGCCTCCGGGCTCTTCCGGGCTCGAAGACGACAACGAGCGGGCCACACTCGGAAGACGAAGGAGTCTACGTTCCGGAGAACATGCTGAAGATCTCTATCGTCTGGTAGCGACGAAAGAAATCGTTATCGGTGCCACGCGCGCACGCGACTGGTCTCCTCCTCGAGCGTCTGGTCGTCGCGATAATTCGAATCGAATCGGAGCAGAGCTGGGACGATCGGCCTTAGTCAAGCAGCCTCGAGCATCGTGGAGGTACAATCGCGAATCGGGAAAGTCGAGGCTGACCCAAGGATGATCGAGACGCAAAAAAAAGCGGGCAAATCGTGAGACGAGAAACAACGACTGGAACGATCTGTTCCGTTCGTAGCCGGCTATATAAGCATCGACGGGGTATGCCCCCTCTCTCTTTCTCTGCTGCTCAACACAATTCAATGTTCTCCAAGTGGCATTGAACGCGCCACGGATCACATCGATCGCCCTCGTCCATTACTGCACCTCGTACCACCGACGTTGGCCTCTTCTGTTTCCTAGCGGTGCGCATACCCTGTAGCATACCCTGTACGGCGCAGACACACAGTGGATATTTTTGGATATCGATTAAAGTCGCCGTTAACGCGCAATATTCACTTCGAAATTTTACCTCTCCAACATTCTTCAAACTAAGCTAGAGATTATTCGCGGGGGGGAGAGGTCGCAATCACTTTTCGTTCCACTATTCTTAATCCACGAGAGATGTCTGTTTTATTCATTGATCTTTTTTCACGCATGGAAATACGTGCTGTTGCGGATACTTTCTATTCTAAAGTCGGTATACATTGATCTCGCTATAGCTCAACTATAGTTGAATCAAGGGGTCCTTTCAGGTGCTATAAAAGAGTTGCTAAAACACGTCGCTGCAAAAGACACTCTTTCAACACTTGCTTTCAATATTCACAGAGTCATAAATTGTAATCTAGAGCAAATATAATACACGTCGCTTTGTACCTTTGAATTTGTCTCATTAAGCGGTACACATATAGGTGAATAAATAAAGCACGCGATTTTCTTTTTGAGATAATATCTCAAATATTACGTTAAAAAGAAAATTCGTACGTATGCATGGTAATACGTAACATGTGAAATAATATTAAAATTATTTTAATTATATATTTCTATTAAATGTAATTAATTATTTATTATTCGGACATGTTACGTAAGATCTCTCGCGGGTAGTATTCCGCTAAGAAAGAAAATACGAACAAAGAAATAAGAAATATTACAATGATTAAAATGCGATTGAATTATTATTACTTTTTTTATTTTCCTGACTTGATGTAGTATTGATAGAAAAATGTATCAAGTTGCCATATATGGAGGGACAATGTTTGCAAGAAAGAGAAACAGAGTATTAATTTTGCATAAACGCTTATAGATCCATGCTGAATCATTCCGGTGACGCGAGCTTGCAAATCTTATTTGATAACGATACGATCTGTGAAATCTATATGTGGCAACACGTGTAAAATATCTTTTACAATTTAGGATTTACAATACGTGTTCGATTCCAGGGAACACTTATTTCCGTTGACGTCGAAGAATAAAAAGTATAAAGTAAATGACCCAATGAGTCACACGGGCAATGTTCGCACGATTATACCACTGTGAGATTTTCACGGCTATTTATATTAATTAATCGCGAGGTTTATCTGATCGGAAAATTAGACGGGATTAACGCAATTCGTATATTTTTCTGTCATAATTCCGCAGCTGCAATAGCTTGCTTTTCATACCTATGTCCTCGATAACAGGCGAAAGGAACGCAAGAGGACCTTATCTCCGCAATTGTCACGATATCAAGAGATCGTATCGTCGAGATTATGAGTTCTTTATCGCGAAATTGTAATATGTTCGCAATTAGACAGATAATCGTTAATATACGACTGTCTGCCGCCAGATGATTGATAAAATATCTTCAACGATTATGTAAAGCACCTGCAAAGCATACGACGAATTTTTCACTATTTTTAATTGGCTCATCTTATAAAAATTTTAATTTCAAATAAACGCACTTATTCTTTTCAAAGAAGACAACGAGTAACGGTAGGATAAAAACGAGAACTATTTTACATAATTAGACGTGATTATCATTTTAAAAAAAGTCTGCTCTATTCTCAAGAAAACGTAAATGGATATAAATATCTTACGCCGACGTCTTTCCAGCAAAATCTTATATTATATTATAATATATATAATCTTATACTATATATTATAATATTTAATATAATATATTATTTATTATAATATTATATTTATTATATTTTATTTGAAAATTGTCTATAAGACGCAATAAAAAATGCATAAAATATTTCTTGTTATATTTATCTTTATTGTTAATGAACGTACAATTAAGTGAAATGAGAAATGTTTATGTGGGCCGCTGCGATTGCACCGCTGAAGAGTAACTGCGTCTGCGCAGTCATTTAGTCGATGTAACGTACGTATATACACCTTCTTTGAAATACTAGAATTGTACATTTTAATATTATATTTCAAGTCAATAATACGTTATAATTTATTCTCGGTTATATTATATACAGCAATGAAATCATGAATTTACTGTATTCAAATTTTTTTTATTCTATGGTTCCGCAAATTTCTAAACATTTTAAGTATCTCTGAAAACTGTTTTGCATCAATATCATGTTCCTAGATTACCACATAAATTACATCTGTCAAATTATTAGCTAGCACGTTCTTGCAATGTCCTCAATAATATGGATACAAATTTAAAACGATAATAAATTAATTTTGTATTGTTCATTACTAAAACATAATGATATACATTACATGTCATATTATATTTTGCGCGATTGCACTCTTTTAAAATAAACTTTAATCGAAATTGTGTCGATAAAGATGTAAAACCGACGTAATATTTGATTCTAATATTTTTTAGTTGTCCAACGTATTATATGATCTCCTAAAAAATAAGAATTATGAATAAGTGTTATATATATATATATATCAAATTTGATTTTATAAAATACGATAGTAGTATTAGTGGTTAAAAAACGGAAAAAAATACTAATAATAACAGAAAATCCAAAGTTTTGAAAGCTTGCTTTAGGTCAAAAATACCCTCGTATTAGTACTTGTTACTTACCTACAACTTTCTGTTGATATCAATTTTTTCCTATAAATTATTGTCGCTACTACAATAATTCCTAGTAATGTAATAACGAATATAGTAACTGCAACTAAAGAGATTATTACAGTTTTGCAGAAATTGTTAGAAAAACTATGTGCCATTGTTAAAAGGAATGCAATAATACTTACACAAGATCTTATACGTAGATATTGATATATGTTTCGATTGCGTCCTAAGGCACTTTGTTATATGCGATAAAGTACCATTCACCGTGGGGCATTCTAAATCAAGTATTTTACAAAACAGAGGAAACAGGTCTGTGTTATTGAAAGGTTCCAATACACATCCCGGTATAAAGGCAGGACCATTTGCGAAAAAGAACGGATGCATCTCCACAGCCTCGTTATCGTACCCATGCAGCCCAAATTCTGTCCGATTGGTGACTGACCGGGAATAACGATTCCAGATTAAAAATGGTCCAATAAATGTAGCGACAACCACGTATCAGAGACTTACCCGTAATATTAAATTTCTGTTTGTAATAATCTATAGCACTATACAGATTCTGAAACGCGTATCCAACTTCGGCTATAACAAAAATGGGACCAACACGAGTATTATTGCCATAGTGGTATTTCTTTGGGATATCTTCTCTTTTATAGACTCTAAATGTATTTGTTTGCTGCGCAGCGGATTTTAATTTTTGATAAATTGCTTCCTCCTTTCCTGCAACAATTTTCCATATAAACTTCTTTTATGAAGAGTTGCAGTAACAAATACAAATAATTTCATCACGTGATGAAACAGCCTTACCAGAATGTGGATATATATGTAATCCTGGCGATGTTCCCACGAATGCGTAATCCTCCGGATTGATGTAATTTGTCAGATTTATTATCCTTTCCATCGTGACGGATGCCATGCCATGATCACTTAAGTGAATTACGTTCAAATCCGTCAACCCGTGATGATCAATTTTCTCATGCATATATCTCGTGATATTGTCCAACTTTTGTAGGATTTTATCAAATTCAGGACTATTAATTCCTATGGCATGGCCGTGGTAATCTGGCTCTTCGATGTATAATATCCCAAAATTTATTGGATTTATGGGATGTACAAACCATGACATTAACGTATCAACTCTATCTTCCCATGAAATTGTCTCATTAAATGACTGAAATATTTAATCAGCAGGATGATTCCTTTCAAAATTTAAATTAAAACAATTATAGCTCTCCACACGTGTATACGCAAATACCTGTGTAAAAGTAGGATATACTCCTTGATACTTGAATACCGATCCTGGCCACATCATTGTACCACTGTGTCTATCTCCACCGCTCTTCTCGTTAATTGTCTGAATTGTATATTAATAGTACATTAAAGTACAAATTAATAATTAATATTATTAAGACATATTAAGGTATATTAAGACATAAAGTAGAACAGCAAGTACATCTCTACGTACCCAAATTGGAAGAATACTGTTGTCATAATGAAATAGTTCGTACGAATACTTTGTAACATTTCCTGTTGCAGGTTCGTAGTACTCATTATCTACAACCCCATGTGTTTCCGCATACAACCCTGTTGCCATTGTATGATGATTGGGGAAAGTTTTGGTGACAAAGATGTTCATCATGTAATCTGCAGAGGTGCCATTTGTTTTTAACTGGCTCATGAACGGCGTCAGATTTCTCTTGAAATAGTCGTATCTGTGAAAGAAGAAATTCAAAGAAGCCATTAAAACATACTCTTGTTCTTAACGTCATGCCATGTGAGTTTGTACGCTGGTTTTCTTTCTTTTACAATTTGTCATACCTAAATGCATCGTAAGAAACGACCAACAATTTTGGATGTTGCCTGTCCAGCACAGGACTCGCCTTGGCATGTAGCAAGAGAAGAAGCAGCGAAACAAATGGGGCTGTAGAAATCATGACGATACAACTTCGCTAATCTACGAAACGTTACATAGGAGAGATGAATTATTGTCGTGCCGCCTCTAAACTGTCAGCAGAAATACCGTTCATGGCTATACACGTATAACCTGTCAGCCAAACGTAGTCGAGCTAAACTTGGAAAAAATGGCTGCGTTCAGTAGAGAAGAGTGCTGCTCACTAGGCAGTTAGGAGTAATTCGCTCCATTGTTGAGTTGTATCACTTGAGAAAGAAAGTTTGATACACAATCTGAGCGGTATAGTTCATCAATAAAATTTCATCTGTCCATTACTAAATTCCAGCACTTGACAATAGAAACGTTGTTTGATTTCCTTTTGAGTGACAACACTTTAAAGTAAAAGCTTTTATGTAACGCTACCGAATTGTAGTACTTGAAAACAAAATTGCGTCTGACCCAATACCGAGTCCTATTACTATCTCGCTTTTCGTCGGGGACAGTGGCGGCTCGTAGCGGACGTTTCGGAACTAATAAATGATTAGCGTCCAAGTTCGGGGCGCCTGTGGAATGGCGACTCATGCATCTCGAGCGGTGGACAAATTGCCATTCCACAGGCGCCCTGAACTTGTCGACCTCCATTTGTCGATATCATTTGGTTCCAAAACGTTCGCTACGAGTCGCCACTGTCTTGCAGCGAAACTGGAGCTAGTAGTGCAACTCAACATTAGATCAGCCAAAATTGCGACAAACTGCGAAGTTCCAATTTGAATACACAATTTAGATGTACAATACCTCCGTTTATCGCCATGTATGTGTAATTGTTGATTAATATTTTGTAAATTTATTATATTTTTATTCGATCGATATTTATTAATTATTCGTATTTAAATTTTTTATCTTAATCTTTAATCTTTCTTACAAGTAAAGTGCTTATAAATGTGCAATTAGACGTAACTTTTAAGCGTAGTGCATGAATATTCAAGTATTATGCTCCGGGCACGGTATATTTTTACGTCCCGAGTGCGTCCAAAATTGGAGCAACTTGTCATGTACATGATACTGAGTTATTCATGGCGACCAATGTTGTACGTACAGTGTTTCAATAAAAGTGTATTATTCGTTTCAGCTTTGATCCAATCGCGGAATCGACATAATAGTACCGCTGCAGTACTCGGCGAAGAGCGGAAGGAAACGAAAGCATCATTCGGAGGAAAATGTCAAAACTCGAAGAGGCGAACGAGCACATCCGTCAGGCTGAGAAAGCGTGAGTGTTCCTTTCTCACGAATGTTTTCATATGATAGCAAGGTTTTTTCTGACATTTCTAAACGTCGTTTAAATGCCTGTGAGTGTTATAATTTCGGCTATTCAGGTACACTCATTATTATCTTCTAACTCAAACAGCAGCTATTAACAACGACAAGTAACGTAGTTTAAAATATCGTGAATGTATTATGAAATTAAACTTGAAAAAATGCTTTTAAACGTTACGTATATTTTTAGATTCAGTTAAATATTGAATATCAGACAGAAATAATAAAAGTGATGACCAGGATTGATATCATAAAATCCAATAAATTCTCAAACAGTTAAAGATAAATTGTTAAATAGCAATTCTGGACAATTATGGACTTGTCAGTGCCAAAAATTAAATTGTTGTTTGGAAATTAATGTAACAAATTAATTTTCCTTGCAGCTTGAAACCTTCTTTCCTGAAGTGGCGACCTGATTACGAGGTAGCAGCTGATGAGTATTCACAGGCAGGTAAGAAGAACCAAACTATAGTTACCAGTAAGAAAAATTTAATTGCAATACAATAATAGCACAAGAATAAAAAACTGCATTTTCATTAAAAATATCGTTAAAAGTAATCGGAATGTGAATAAAAAACTTGATTGCCTTAAAAATGTGCAACAGCTTTGGAGGTGAAACTATTTCTTGATCTTTCCGTTTCAGCAACATGCTTTCGGGTAGCCAAGTCATACTCACAGTGCAAAGATTGTTTGCTGAAAGCAGCTGATTGTTATAAACAGTCCAAAGCGTATCCTTTGATACAAAGAAACAAGTTCTTTTATTATTATATTTGGAATTAGATTATGTCTAGCCATTTCGTTTTACCATTATGATTATTATTTGCAAAAGCCTTAAATGTCTTAAAAGAGAATTTGTGTTTCTTGATTAATTTCTTTTAAGCTGAGAAAATGTGATTTCTATATCTGTTAATTCTTCTTAACTACAATTTAACAATACAGGAGATTTCACGCAGCAAAGTATGTACTACATATACAGAAAATTTAAGTCTTCTAGCGTATTGTGTATTTCAATATTATAAGAATACAATGGTTTCAGGAGCTACGAGCAGGCCCTGCTCATTTGCAAGGACATGGGAGACTTGTCGGACATAATGCAATTAGCTCATACTGCCTGTAATCTCTTTCAACAACACGGTTCTCCAGAATCGGGTGTAGCCATCCTCGACAAAGCAGCCAAGATACTGGAGGCTACACAGCCGCACCAGGCTTTGGAATTGTTCAGGCGTGCGGTTGACATAACTGTTGTAAGTAGCCATTTCGTATCGCAATACAACGTTTTACAAAATTATTTTACAGTTCTATATGATGATATGACTATAGAACTTCAAATAAAGAAACAAATTTTTACCCATTTGAGCAAACGGATATTTGTTATAAAAACATCATTCCAAGTAAATCGAGAGAATTTTATGTTAAGTTTCTACTAAAATGATTTAAAAAATAACAGCAACGGAACCTTGTGTAAAGTAACTGTGCGTGTTATGTACTTCCAGGGCGAGGATAATCCACGACACGCGGCGGAATATATAAGCAAAACTGCAAGATTACTGGTGAGACTGCAAATGTATGACGATGCAGCGGATGCGATACGTAACGAGATTGGCATGTATCAAGAGATCAAGCATATGCAGTCAATCGGCAGGCTCACCGTAGCACTAGTGCTAGTGCAATTGGCACGGGGCGATCAAGTAGCGGCAGAAAAAGCCTTCAAGGAATTGGGATATTACTGCGAGGCGCCCGAGGTACGACGAACAAATAATTAACTCGGTCATTTTTCTTCAGAATCTTTCAAGGCAAGGGAAACATTGTTTCGTCTTTAGGTGCAAACGTTAGAGATGCTACTGCAGGCGTACGATAACGAGGACGTGAATATGTTCCGGACGGCACTTAACAGTCCCTTTATCAAGCATATGGATGTGGAATATGCCAAGCTGGCACGAGGTTTGCCTCTACCACAGCAGGAGTACACCATTCCACCAGCTGGAGTAAGAGCCAACGCCGCAGAATCATACGTCTCCCCCAATGCAACGAAAGTCGATCAAGCCGAAGCGGAAGTTGATCATGTGAGTCTCATCATCATATATATGTGTATGTATAAAGAAGATTATTCAACGATATTGATTTTCTAGGAGAAGACTAAGGGTGAAAGTAGTCAGCCGACAAAAAAGATGGAAGAAAAGCCGGATGCTGCGCCATCGAAGCCAGTGCAGAAACAAGAGCAAGAGGACGAGTACGACGAAGGCCTATGCTAATCGCTTCTAGATGTAAAGGATTCTTTATTGTTCATGTAAAGTGTTAACTGTAACGCTTGCACATATATTGAGCGTTTCACCGAGAAAATACCTTGTTGGCTTCGAGAGAATTTCTCTGTCTCATCTTAACTTTTAATGAACTTTCAAAGTTTCTTAGCACGAAATATAAAAACAAAACACAAATATTTTGCGGATAACAGTTATTTCCTTGATATCGCGTAGGCTTTTCTTAATTTAAATGTCTTGCAATTTAATCTTATACTTATTAATGGCTACAAGGTACGTGAACATTACAAGATGAGGCTTGATATCAAATACTGCACGCAAAAAATTAGCATTTTCTTTTACAGAGATTTTACACGCTGCGATTAAAAACAAAACGCTTGATTTCTCGATTAATTACAGGTCCGTAACAATAAAGAAGACGCTTTAAAGAATACTACTATGTAAAGATTGTTATGTATCTGAAATTTCCTTGACATTATTACAACTCGAGGAAACGGCTAGTTATATTTTGTGTTCCTGGTCATTATTGTATATAGCAATGTCAGAAACATTTTAAAGAAATGTATATTTATTTTCACATGTGCATATATGGACGTTATAAATAATCGTTAAAAATGACATAATAATTTGCAGAATTTAAGAATGTACAAAGAATTGTTCATATGAAAAATGATTAGTTTAGAGACAGCCATTGTATTAACTGTTATTGAAATGATTATTTTCTAGATGTAAGTGCCGAGACATTCCATACAATTACAAAAGATATAGAGATGTAAAAGTGCTAGATTTTGACCGTTAATATATTTACTTGCATAATATATATATATATATATATAAATATATATATTTAAATGCCTGTTAATAAAGCAAAATTCCATTTAAAAACGGTTTCAAGTTTACTTTAAAGCTAGACAACATTACCGACTGAGTTGATCGTAAACGTCCAGCGATACGAACGTTGCCGTACATTCGAGCCGGCGAATCAATATCGCGGTGATCGCGACGTGAACATCGCGTGGCGTCGAGACGCGCCGTGCCGGGGCGCGCTGGGCGCGCACGGCTGTGAAAATCGAATAAATAGTAGTGCTCGGTGGCAGAGGGTCGGAGTAGACGTCGTCGACGTCGCCGACGTCGTGCCGAGTCGTGTGAGTACAATAAGTGGATCGAATTTGCGCGTTGACGTCTCTCCCTCTATCTCTGTTTCTCTCCCTAGTCTCGCCGTAGCGCAGACAGAGACAAGTGCGCGCGGTTCTCGGCAAACAAGCGCACCGTTCCTTGGGGTTTCGGTCGCGCTTGGAATCTTGTCCCACCGATGAGCGGACGGTCGTGGCGCGATCGCGCTTCCACCGAGGGTGCCGCGCGGCCGTCGCGGCGAGACGGGCCGCGGACAGGACTTTAAATTCAAACACGGAGAGAAAGAGGAATGACGCTGGAGAATCCGTTCTTTGTCGTCAAAGAGTGAGTACACCACGCGCGGAGGACCCGCCAGTGCACGAATTCTCCCGGGAATTATCGCGAATATCGCAGCCCCGAGCAGAACGGTCACAGCGGGCATATCTCGCGCACATTTTTGCTGTAGGGATTTTTTTCTCGATTTTCTGAGCCGAGGGGAAGCGCGCGGGGTGATTGCAAACACGCCGATAACAACGCAGCCGATAAGAGCTATCGGTCAGAGATGCGACATCGCGGATCAGAAACGATGGATACGCGACGACCGCGTCGATCGACGACGAGGCGTTATTATCGCCTTATCCTACTTTTTCTGAAAAATGCCCCCGGGGTGTGGAGTTATCTCGAGTTGACACATTGCCTGAATCACACTTCGATACTCGTACGACTTAGCGCGACGATATCCCCGATGGATCGTGTCTAATAAATGTTGCACGATGTTGCACGTCTGACAGATTTGACGTTGTCGCGAAACAATAGCACGAAATTAATATTAGTTTTATTATTTTGTTATTGTCATTAGTTCAACACTAAGTAACTACTTGTCAAGTGCCACAGGCGCACAAACAGATATTCAATCAGAAAAAAATATTTTTAAAATTGCAATTGAATTAAATTAAATTAAATTAAAGTTTTTAAATATTTTTTAAATAGTTACAAAATTTTTATTTTGCCGATGGTTGAAAAGAGCGATGTGAATTTGAGTCTGAAATTTGAATGAATGAATCTCGGTTTGAGTCCCGCATTCTGCATGTCGTGATCTTACTTGGCGCGACTTGGGCTATTTTAGCGAGGTGTGCAAGGCGCTGAACAAAAACCGCGGATTGTACGGACGCTGGAGCGAGCTGCAGGATGTCACGATCACGTCGCCGACCGGCGGCGGTGGTGCGCCGATGAACGGCGCAGCTACGGCGCCGCCGATCTCGCGTACGGACGAGCTCGACTGGACCACCACCGAGCTGCGAAAAGCGCTGCGCTCCATCGAATGGGATCTCGACGATCTCGAGGACACTATCTATATCCTTTTTTCGACTAGGACTTCAAACTTGAAATCTCGAATTGACTCTTTCGGCCCGTTCCACAAGTTGTATGTCGGAGCCGGATGTCGCGAATCGTTTTTCGATACTTTCAGTCACAAGCATAATTTCATATTATTAAAAGTATTTTTTATATTATATGATAATAATTTGAATGAACAAGAAATTTACTTGACATATTTACTTTATATAAATTTTTCAAACTTTCGGAAAGTTTTCTCCACAAATCTTTTTTTATACTATTTTTAAAATCTACATCACGTTTGTGATATAAAAAATGATTTTCACGATAAAATCAATAATTATTTCATCTATTATATTTACTGATTCCGCGTTTACGTTCGATTTTTCGCTTGCGCGTGATTTCGATTTACAATTTGACTTTATCTGATTTTTAAGTCGCCAATTTATGGATTCTGTATTGTTCTTAATATGTACGATACACGTATCGTCGAGAAAAACCCGACAAAATTTAAGATCGACAACAAGGAGTTGACCGTTCAGCGAGGCTTCATCGAACAGGCACGAGAAGAAGTCAAGGTAATTAATTAAATAGTTTGTCGTATTAATTATTGATGCTTTTGTGCCGCAAATATAGAAACATTGTTCCGACAATATGTCGGTTATTACTAAAAATAATTAAAAATATTAAAATTAATATTAAAAATAATTTTCAAGATTCTCTTCCGATAATGCTAATGTATAACATAATAATAACAACAACAACACACTAATAATACTATTATTCGTCGTATGTAATCACTGCAGTTCCGCGATATTTGTTATATAGAACGCAGCAGGCTTCATGATATAAACGGTATCCGTGAAAGCATTCGCGTTTGCAAAACTAATCCCTAACGCCAGTCCTTTATTAAACGTTCCACAGATCATGAAGGACAAACTGAATCTAAGCCGAGGGCGGGATCGTGACAGCACGGCAAGACAGGTTTGTATTTACCGTGTTAATATTACGTTTTTCATCGTTAATTACCTTAATTATATTTCATTATATCGTAACTGTGTCTGGCACAGTTATCGTGACTGACGAAAGATAATAAGTAGTACATAAATGAGAAACAGCAGACAAACATGGAAATTGCCCTTTGAATTTTCGAGCATATTATTGTTCATTATTTATTGCGTTTTGTATGAACGAAAAATTATTTATTTTTTCACTCTTTATTTTTTTCATTATTTATTTTTTTATCGTTTAAAATTGATTTGAGATAATCCGATTAATAGTATCAAGAATTTCTTGATATTTGAACTATCGATAAAATAAATCGAAGAAACCACTTGGGTGATGCTTGGCGACCATGGTGCCATCTGTAGGTGAAGCGTTCAATTTCTCTTCATATCGAACGATAGATATCGTCGCTGATCGACGCACTTTAGTAGTTTAGTGCGCCTAGTGCGCTTAACCTTGAAGGGATGAGTTGTCGTATCGGTCTTATCTGTTAGTGCTATTTTGACAATTAACGCGCGTTGTGGCATCGGTAAACCGGTCAGATCAGTCTCTCACGAGACTGTCGACATTCGTAACCGACAATGGTATACACGGTATTCACGTTTTGCATTTTCAAGCTTGAATGTTTCTGCCCTTTATGTTCACCGAGTAATCTAACGACTTTTAATTATATATTTATTACAACGTACAAATAGATTTGACTTGCAATAATTTTCACAATCTTACTTATACGTACGCTGTACGTTTATGACAATTCTGTTTGGCATATGTTTTCAGCCGCTTTTGGACAATAGTCCAACGCGAGTGCCAGTCAATCATGGTACTACCAAGTACAGTAAACTAGAAAATGAAATGGACAGCCCAAACAGGCAATTTTTCAGCAGCACGATGCAGCAGCAGAATGCTATGATAAGGCAGCAGGACGAACAATTAGATATGATTGGGGAATCAGTCGGTACCTTAAAAACAGTATCCAGGCAAATTAACAGCGAACTAGACGAGCAAGCTGTGTAAGCAAAAGCGTCTTTCGTTATTCTCCTGTAAAATTTTATGCGCGACATATTTGTATCGTGTAACAAAAGCAAAAAAGTTGTACATTAATACTATTAATGTTTTAAGATTTCAAGATATATTTTCTTGCAGAATGCTGGATGAATTTGGGAACGAGTTAGAGACGACAGACTCCAAACTGGACGCAACTATGAAGAAGATGGCCAAAGTGCTGCACATGAGTAATGGTAACTATGATAATTACATCCCTGCTCCTACTACCCCAATGTCGTCTAGCGTTGCCAACCTTGTCTCCTCCGATCACAAGCCCTCTTCTTTCTCCTCGCTGTCCACCACAATCACCAATTGTTTTCTCTGTTCGCGAGATTAATTTTTATGCATTCTGAGACAATTTGACAGCACCAATGATTCTTTTCTTTCATTTTTACTTTTATTAAAATTTACAGTATCTCCAATGCAAAAATGTAATCTGGATTGTATTGAAGTAACATCATTGAGAAATCAATAGTTTACGAAGATGATACTTCATACTTTATTCCGACATAAAATATGAAACATTTCGTGAAGCATTTATTATTCAAAAATCGGCAAGCGAGAAAGTATAAGAGGAACAAGTAAATAATTTTTCCAAAAGAATCTAATTTTGCAGTTGCATCATCGTTCATTGACGCTGTCGAAAGGCTCTTCGAAAAAAATTAGTCTAGAGAATGCTGTTTAATTAAAGACAGATTATTTTTTTAAATTTTGTTCAAGTCTTGTGAATAATAGTATATTTTACATTCTTAGTAGAAATTCACGTTTTACGTCCCAGACGCAATTAGGAATGTTTACAAATTTAAAAGATTCCACAACTTCCTGTTAAATTAGAAAAATATTAGTCTTAAATTGATTTAGATTAAATACCGTGGCTGAGAAGAAAGAGAGATGTTGTACGCGAATAGTCTATATATTAGAGTATATTATTGCAAAATTAGATGTGCGTAATATGAAGCGTAGTATCTCCCCTAATCTGTCTTAAAAAATTACTAAATTACTAAATAATTTCTAAATTACATGTATATTTACTTAATTATGTGTTCAACAAATGATTCATGTAAAAGCAATTGTATATGATTTACTAGTTACATACTTAACCACACTACACTAATATTCCAATTATACGTTACTTACAGACTTATTGCTCACTAAGTGATTTTAATAATTAGAAGTAATTTGATGGCTTGCTTTTATCGTTGATTAACAATGAAGAATAATTCAATAATTTAGTAAATGATTCGTTAATGATAGAAAACTGATTTCATTAGTAGCGCTTTTCGTAATAAAGAATGATCTAACGTGAGTGTCTTAAACATCTTTTAACATTCTTGGTTCTAACGTACTGCTATATCAATGTTGTCTACATCTCTGTTACACCCTTTTTTTATTAATTATAATTCGCATTAATTATAAGTTAAAGGATAAAAAAAATTTAGACGGAAATGAATACACATGAGAGAATACATTAAAAAATTAGCTCTTTTGATTAGATGCAAAATGATATTTTGCAGTGTAGATCGCGATAGATCGATAAATCGTATTGCTGTAAATTTAAAAAGGAGAAAGACCTGAAGAGTAAGACCTAATTAAATAATCCTAATCGCTGCTATGTAAGATGTGATATAGTTTGTTATAACAATCATAGTTACCAAAGAGATATCGAGTCTTCTTGTTCAAAGTGCGAGTGTAATGTTGAAATCATGAGGACGGACCAGCTAGATTTTTTCGAGAGGGAATACCCTTAGTAGAAGATTATATATATATATCGCAAAATGTAGTCATCGAATATTATTTGACACTTAGAGCACCACGTTGATGTCAAGGATTAGAAAGGATTACTTTCCTAAAGTAAAAACAGTTTAAACATTTCATATATCTTAAAAGCAAGAATTTTAGAGAATCGTAATAGAAACCGGTAAATCTGTAAGTCTAAAATATCTCAATACCTAAAGATTTATGGACCATGAACAAAATGGTTGAAAAATTTCAGACTTGGAGAAGTGGACTCTTCGAGAATTTGACAATTAAAGGTAGAAGTTTAAGAATCAAAGCAATCAAATTAAAGGAGTATAATCAATTGTATTTCAGAATTTCAAATCGCAGAAACAAATTTTGTGAAAATTAATTATGAATAAATACTTCGAGATTTGAATGTTATTTTGTTTTTGATAGCTAGAATGAGAAATTCTGAAAAATGAGAAGAAAAATACATAAGATTACTACGATAATAAACGCTAACAAGATACAAATAAAATATATATTAAAAGTACTAATCGTATATCTTACTCGTTGGAAAAGTTGAAAAAGAAGATGATTCGATTATATGAATACATGAATGAGAAATATATTAAGGATCGTATATCTGTGTGAATCGAGAAGGATGCAGATTGTAAATGTAATAGAACAAGAATATAGTTTTACTGTTATTTGTCTTTCTTTCCTCGACGACCAATTGTGAAAAAGAAGGAACGGAATACATTGACGAATAAAAGTTGAGAACTGATTTGTATTGTAAACAACTATAAATGTTCCTGTTTCCTTTTTGCAGTACTTTTTATTAAAAATTACTCGTCCATTGTAAGAAACGAAATAAGAGTATGCAACCATATTCTTAGTGACATTAATCAAAAATTAAGAAATAATCATCCGACTTTGATTGACTTTTCATGCAAGTTATTTAAAGATTGTGCTATTCTAAATTGTTGATGCTCTTTTTGACGCCAGCTACAAATGTAGATAAACAAAAACTAATGATTATATCTGAACAAACTTTTGTAATCTTGAAATAATCTCTGAAATAGTCCTGAGATGATTATTTTTTAGTTGTACTTATTCTCTTACAACCTGTACACAATTTTCCCTCTGACATTTTGTTATGCTTATAAAGCAACAAAGAACGTCTATGCCATTTCTTCACAGGCAAAGTAAATTAATCAAAGTAAATAGGCATGAATAACTATTGCATAAATAAGATACATTACTTGTCATTGTCAGGATGTAACAATTGCCGTTAATACACGATAGCGATTTATGAAAAAAAAAAAAAAGTTTAATTTCATAAATAACTCGCTTCGCTATCGATGTAAAACTAATGAATAAGGATGCCGAGTGACGCATGTGATGTTACTTTCCGTTTGTTTTAGATCGGAGACAATGGGTAGCCATTGGAGTGTTGACTGCTATATTGGTGTTTTTAATCATTTTGTTCATAATCAAGTGAGCCATCTCCTCTAGCTTCTTTCATTCCCTCCTTTCCCGTGATAAGGGCTCTTTTTGTAGTTTTAAGTGTAATCTAAGCCTGTTTGACGTACCTATTACCTATTACTGATAGTGAGATTTTATGAATGATAAAAATAAATACAGTTATAATAATTTATGATGATGATCTCTTTTTAAATGTCTCTCGCGCGTTAATATTATAGATGTCCTAATATTTATCATAATTAACTGCATAAAAATTTTGAATTATTAATCATATTAATATATTTTTAGATGTAACAGTGTACTGTATTATATCATTCTTTTCCACCCAAGTTCAGCGGTAGACATCTTCGTTCGCGTAAAGATAAAGAACTTTACGTGACATTCATAATACCCAGCAAATTGATAAATTTCAGAAAATTATCTGTTTTTTGTTTTCAGAAATATGTGTGCAATGAGATAATGAAAATATCTGCTAAAACTCGTGCTATTTTCGAAATATTTATTGTCCTCAAATAATACAGTTTGTACGACATTCGTATAAAAATGGTTTCTTATCTCGGTTGTACGTAAAAACATTGTCGATACGATCTTTGATCTTCTTTATCTTTGATTATGTATCTCAAAGTTCTATGATATGATTGAGAAGAAAATCGACAGAAAAAATTACACTATAGTTATAACTTTAAATCTTCCAATCATTCAATTTTTTTAACCAACATTCTATGAAACAAGAGAAAATAGATATCTCTATAGTCTTAATTATTTAAACAAAAATACATAAACTCTTTATTCATAATCTTTTCATTATTCTCAAATATTTCTGGCTTGCATTGAAAGAACAACGTTCTCTCACTTAACATAATTAAATCTCTTAAATTCGAAATCATACTAGATGATTAATATGAATGGCAATTACATCTTATGGATATGTATACAGATCTATATACATACTTATATATGCTTAGCAATCATTATAAAAAATATAATAGACGCAGATTAAACGACAAGCAATGATAATTCTAGTACATTATAAAAGTACATTATAAAAAGTCTTTGGTATAAAATATTTATTATTGCTATTCTCTGTGCATGTACCTATGCACTGTAATTCGTCTCTCTAGCCTAACAAAATGCTCTTGAACCGTCAAGTATTATTTGAGAAAAATTTCTTTTTCTTGAATGTGTGTATTCTTACACGTAAAAGTTATAAGAATACATTCATCTCTCTCTAGATCAAAATTTGTATATAAAACATAACTTACATATAATCCTGGAAACATTATTCAAAAATGACAAGTTTATAAAAGGATAAATTTCAAGGTTCGAGACGGACACGTTGATAACAGTCGGTCGGTAAGGCCTTTCGGATATCGTCGATGTTTTCCACCTCGATTTTCAATCTGCTGACTTCATCCTCATAATTTTTAACCCATTGCGTCTGTAGATTTTTCGCATCCGTTAGCGCACGAATTCGCTGATCTAGATTTGCATTTTCAATCTCGTTCTCAGCAGCTATTAGACGTTCTTCCAAGCGATTTAAGTCTGCATCATCTGAATCACAAAGTTTATTTTCTCATTTAATAAACTCAATTTATTCTCGTAACTGTTCAATGAAGAAAAAACGATGTATAATAAATTCTGTATCAGTATTGATGAGCTGGAAACAGGTCTTTCCAACTTCAACTTTTTAGGCATGGATTAATTCAAAATCGGATTATTGAAAGAACATGGACTCACCAATCTCTGGTAAATTATCGAGCTCCTTAATAATTTCAGCTACCTCGGATAAAGCTTTGTCGACTTGCTGCGACGCGAGTGTCACGTCAATCTTCGCTTGGCCAACTTTGTGGTTTGCCTAAGATAAGAATTAAGAACATTAGATACCACAGTATTCAAAAAGATGTCGAAATTTTAAAAAAGTAGTCATGAATTGGGAAAAAAGAATTCTAAATAAGTGTGTTTTTAACGTACATATATTCTCGTTCTTTTATATTTTTCTTCTTGTGTGAGCGTGCGTGCGCGCAGGTATTCACTCAAGCGTGTGCTTATCTATGTAACTAGCTAAATTAATTGGCAAAGTGACTTTACCTCTGCGGTAACGTTAGTATCCTTGATCACTTGGACTTCGTACTGACTCATCATCGAATCTGTGGTATCGACTCTGAGGTGCAGTTTCTCAGCTTCGTTTCCGAGTCGCAGAGCTTCGATCTTTGTCTTATTCGCCTCTATTCGGATGGCATTTGCATTGGTGCTTGCCCGGTCGGCGTAATTCTGTGATAACAAACGAAATCACGTATAAGTCTGTGCAATTAATAGAAAGCGATCTCTCAGAATAATTTCAACGAGGATAGAAAAGTGCAAAATTCGTATTAAGCGTGATTTACTATAATTTAGTATTTTTTAAGGTAAATCAATTTGATTTTACCTGAGCATTCTGTGCTATTTCACGCGCACTTTTAGCGTTACCCTCCGATCCGTTTAATACTCTTTCGGCTTCTCTGGCTTGTATATTGGCATTATTAATCAATTCTTCGATACTCTCAATATCTTTTAAAGCCTCTTGAGCTTTTACACGTTCGCGTTGCACCTCGGCATCAAATTCTAAAAATATATGTAAAAGACGTTGAATGGAGCATCAAGATATTCATATTTTTTTGCTCCCAATTTTCGAGTTTTTTTGAGCGAAGAAAATTCCCGAGTCTTTTCCTCCTAAACTTACCTCCCAATTTTTTCAAAGTTTCTTGAGCCTCCTTTAGAGTTTGATCGCCACGTTTAACAGCGTCATTTGCCGTTTCATTGGCTTTGTCCAATTCAGCCAACAGCTCAGCCGTCACACCTTGTTGATCTTGAGCTCTATCTAAAAGTTCCTCACTCTTTCTGACTTTCTCAGCCATCTCTTTGATAAGGTCCTCATTTTGCTCCAATAAGAGTTGCGCTTGTTCCTTTATCCTCAATCCCTATTTACATTATGTGCATCATATAGTCGCGAATAAGTGAAGCAAATTTACATAATATGATAAATAATTGTGTAATACGTACATTATTATTTATTTATTACGTATTAGTAATTAGATTACCTCATTGCTGACGGTTTCTATCTGTTGTCGCAATTGATCGATGTCGACTGGAGGAAGCGTTAGATCTAGAATCAGCAAATCTAATGCTTCCTGAGAGACAGCGGAGGATTTCGCAGCCGCGATAGCAGTCAAATTCCTCACTTCATCCATACGATCTTCTAATCGTGCCAACTTGTTCTCCAAACCTCTTATTTCGTCTCTGCAAAAATTGTTTTTTCCCAATCATGTGCAGTTTACATTACGTAATAAAGTGTAACGATAAATGTGTGCCAATGTGGACGGAAGAACAAAGGAAAGAAAAAGAAGGAAAATGCTACTTACGTTACGTTGGAGTATCTCGCTATAGCTTGCTTCGCGAGATTATATGCTTCCAACGTCGTACTCCGTGCTTGCTCTGCCAGCATATGAAGTTTTTTGGCTTCCTTGGTGTTCCTAAAAAAGAAATGCGATGCCAATGTTCGGTATTATTATTAGTATCAGTGTATTATAGCCAACAAATAGTACAGCAATAAAATTAGCATTATTTGCAAATATTTGCACTGTATTTGTGCGCCTGCGACTTCAAATACGTACACTTCCGCGAGTACACGTGCCTCTTGCGCGATCGCTGTCATTTGCTGATTTTGCTGGCCAACTTGCTCGGCGCGTAATTTTGCCGCGGCTAAAGCGCTCGCTCCGTCCGTGGCCAAGTAATCCTCTGCCTCCTGCGATGTATCATAAAATAATTAAATTTGGTAACTTGAGTAATCGTATGTGCAATGCAATTATTAAATTGCTCCTGGTGCCCGAGTTGCTATGGATAATAGGAGCGAGATTTTACTCACTGTTAGCTGTTCGTGGATTTTATCCAAGATTTTCTCCGCTTCGTCGATACTCATCAAACCTTCTTCGGTTATATCGCGCGCATCGCTTGCCGTCACGTCCACGGTCTGATAGATTTTGTCGATCGTGTTTAGTTGTTCACGCAATTCGTCCAGTTGCTCTACCAGTGTCTTATTCTCACCTGACGAAAGATATTTCGCATTTTTCGTAATTGATTGATTGATAATTATATTTTACTGAACAAGAAGAATTCTGTATAATTTGAATTGTTAAAGTCGATATATATTTTAGGTAATGACAATTATTATAATAGAAATAATATTTACTGCCAGATCCTTGCTTGGCGATAGTTAATAATGCTTTCACTCTGTCCTGAACGTTCCTGAGTTCCTTTTCAAAGTCAGAGTCCTTAATAACAGTAGGACTATTATTAATTTTGCGAAGCGTATCCTCAAGATCAGCCAAACGTCGTCGATGATCGTCGACTGCCGTTTGCACGAGATTATAACAGTCGGGACAGTCAACGCAGCCGTGCTGACGATTATGTTTGTTCTCTTTGCAGCGGTCGCAGCGTCTACCTTCCACATTTGTCAAGCACTGTCGGCATAAAAAAATCTCTAATAAATGAGAAACTAATAAACAAGCGCGACAATACGACATGAATACTCACGGGGCATTGTCCATTCGCGTCGCATTGTAGATCCTGAGAACCGATGCTGTCACAATCGCAAGGTTTGCAACCCTCGCGACTGAATCCATACTGATAGGGCTCGCAGGCATCACAGTGTTGGCCAGTGATTCCGAGTCGGCACTGACACTGACCCGTTATCGGATCGCAAGTGCGATTGTAGGAACCTTCGAGGTCGCAATTGCAAGGCGTACAACCCTAGAATATAAAAGTACACTTTGAGACAACTTGATTAACATTTTAAATTTAAAAGTAAGCGAAATATAATTTTATAGAATTATAATTTAACGAGCTGAGCGCCGATGATTGAATTAAAAATTTTTTAACGTTTTTATTAATTCTATAGTGGCAGAGCTTACCTCTCCGCTCATAATGTGATAATAGCCTTCTTCGCATTTGTCGCAATTGCGGCCAACAACGTGCGGCTTGCAAGCGCAGTGCCCCGTCAATTGATCACAGGGTGCGACTCTTCCATCGTCAAGTTCCAAAGTGCCAGGTGGATAACACTGGCATAATTTACATCCGTCTTCCTTGCGATCCGACAACGCATCCCCGTAATAACCTGGCATTCAAAAGCATACGATAATACAATTATTACTGTGCAAGTGCCCGATGTCTGAGAGCATGGGTCTGTCTGAATTGCTAAATGAAGTTTACCGGGTAGACACTCCTCGCAGTGAAAACCTGCCGTATTATTGACGCACTTTAAGCACTCTCCCGTTTCGTGATTGCAATTTCTGACCGCGTTTAAATCGATGTTGTTGTTGCAATCACAGGGGCGGCAAGTCAGACCCCTTTCAGGATTCCCGTAATAACCGTCCGAGCACGTTTCACATCTAGGTCCTACAAGAAGATACTTTTTTACTGTTTGAAAAAAAGAACTGCATAAAATGACAAGGTGTGTCGGCTGATCAGACTCTTAGTTATCTCGAATTACGATATTGTATTCGAAAGTCTTCGCTTACCAGTCCTGCCGATTGGACACTCGGAGCATATGGGATCTGGATTGTTTCCCAGGAGAATGCAAGGCCCGTTATCGGGACAAGGACACGGTTGGCAATCCTCCAGAGTTCCCTTCAATGGATAACCGTAATATCCTCTACTGCATAGTTCACAATTACTGCCTGCGGTATTATGCTGGCAGATGCATCGTCCTAAGAAATATAAGAATGCGTTAAATACGAAATGCAAAACTACTGGCTACCAAATATATTGAAAATTATAAAATTAGAAAGTAAATTCGAGTACCAGTCTCGGACTCGCAAATGTCAGCGTGCCCGTTGCAGTTGCAAGGAACGCAGAGGGCAAAGGGGCCACCGTTGGGCGGATCGTGATGAAATCCGGGCGCGCATGATTCGCAAAACTGGCCGACGTAGCCATGAGGGCATTGACAGTGCTCCACCCAGTCGGCCGGTTCGCCAGCCGCGCCACGATGGGCCGTCTCGAGCTTCACGTCGTCCAAAAATCCTCGGCCTTGATGCGTATAAGTTCCACGGATCTTTATAGCGGTCAAGTTCGACAAAATGGACATGAACGCTCGGGAAGATAACCGAGGTTGCCAGCCGTACTCCGGGTGTTCATGCAATCTAAATCGGTATTCCTGAGGCTGCAAAATTCATTACGCTGTGTTCACGTTGACATAATATAATGAAGGGAAATATTTAAACACATTGGTGCGAGGAATAATATTCCATTCTCGAATAAACGAGAAACACTTTACAAGAATAAAAACGAAAGGAAATAAGAAAGAAATTAAAGAGCGGAAAAATGGAAGATACTTACTGTAACGGACGGTAAGCGATTATTCTGGCCAAAGATGGGCTGCGTAATCTGTTCGCCGTTTCCACCCTCCAAAATTACATCGCGAGCTGTGGGAGCTGGTCCAGTTTCTCCTATTCTCAACGTGAACGATAAATCCTGATTATAAGACGCTCGTTGATCTCCCAGAAATCTGTCGGGCGCGAGGAAGTACACATTGTCACGATCGAGCGCGGTAACAGAAACTGTTTGCGTCAATGCGTCGTAATGCAACGGGATCGGATTACCGGCCACGGACGCGGACCAGCGTTCGTTCCCTCGTACGAACATGCTTTCGTAGAGCAATTTCGAGTAACCAGTGGCCGGTCGGCAGACCGAGGAATGGCCGTAACAGAAACAGGGTGTGCAGCCAAATTCATTCTCCACTGCCAGATTGAAGAAACCTGGACGGCACCTGAGTAATTTCGGCACTCGATTAATCTTCTGATTATAACAAATCGAATAAATACTTATTAAAACTCTATGATTTCTTCAAAAGCATCATTTGCTGGCCTAAAACGCCAAGCGAATTTATCATTTAAGTCACTGACAAGTAACGTTCAAGTATAAACTATCTATCGTTTAGCCTTAGCAAGAATATAATTTCCGACTAACTCTCTGCAACGTTTTCCCTCGACGTTCTCTTTGCAAATGCAAACTCCCGTGACAGAATCGCAACTGGGAATGTTACCAGCTGAACCCGCCAAGCTGCATTCGCAAGAAGTGCAGCCCAGTGAACCGAAATTGTAGAAATTGGGTGCGCAACGATCACATTTATCACCCGTCACGCCAGGTTTACACTGACATTTACCCTCGCTGTTACACTGCAAGCTTCTCGATCCTGTAATTGTAATTATACCTGTTTTATCTGTCACTTGCCACCGTCATCATCATCATTATTAATATTATAATTATTACTATCATTATAATGCTTTAACTGGAAGTAAAATTAATTTAAAGAATTTAAATGTAAATTTGCTTGTATAATATAATACTAATAAATATATTTCAGTATTATCAATATATTACCAATTTCGTTACAATTACACGCGATGCAGTAATTATCTTCAGGCCGTTGATAATAATTTTCACGGCACCGCTCGCAGTTGGCACCGTCGCGATTCGCTCGACAATCCAAGCAATGACCTCCGTGACCCGTTGCTTTGTACAGCTCTTTATCGAAATAGCATCTATCCGAGTATCCGTTACAGTTACAAGCTGCAGGAATGATTAAACATTTAAATATTAAATTGATACATTAATAAACAAAAGTTAAATCAAATCAATAAGCTTAACATTATTTTAGCTCATTAATTAATTAATTTTTTAAAAATAATATGATATAATAATCATAATTTTATTTCTATACACATTATTCACGTGTAAAAATGTAGTGACTTTTACATATTATTTAAAACAAATTAAAATTAAAACGTAATAAAATGTTACATTTTATTTTGTTAACACATATAATATGATAACAATTATAATTACTCGATTCAGAATACCATGGGAGAATTCTATCCCATGATAGGCATATCGATATACAATCCGCCATCATTAATAATGCAATCACTTTCATCTTTTCTCTTTTAGCACAGAAGCGTGTTCACAGAGATCCATGCACCGTTGTGAATCACCTTATTGTATTGTTTCTCGTAATTTAATTGATATATGTATCATTAAAAAGTCCAGTTACTACTTGAAATTACACACTTTTAGATCACTCTTAGAAATGGCACTTCTTTAAAATGTTACATGTTTAAAATATTTATTTTTATATTATAGCCGTCGTTGTAACGAGAGCTTTAAGAAATGCATGGATATGCGTTTTATCACGGTGCACGGAGAAAAGTGCATCGAGCAGTCGTACACCTTCTCTACAAGCCATGTATTCCCACTCGAACGAGTGGGAGATGCACATAAAAGGTAAAGCTGGTATCAGGTAATACTAGTGAAGGTGCAGTCGCTTATGGTAGTGTTTGTAACATACGCCATGTTCTCAAACTACGGTCGTGCAGTTATGTAGAAAGAAATCTCCTATATAATGTGATTCTTTATATAAAGTTATTGTGTGACACACAGCTTTACATGTATACGGTCAAAACTTTTATGTTATTAAGTATATATATATATATATATATATATATATATACACGTTTAACATTTTGAGAAAATATATCGATATGTACGTTATAATTTACGTATAATACGAACGAAAAATTGAGCATTCAATATAAAGCATAAATAATATTATGTAATGGAAATGTTATCTTGTTGCCAGAAAAATGTGACCTTTTAATTAAAAAACGCGATTTCAACCCAGAAGTCAAATCAAATGTAGCCTTTTAATAGTAAAAATTTGATTTTTTAGGATTTTATATTTATACTATTTTTATACGAGGCTTCTTAGAGAAAAATATATATTTATATTTATTTATTTATATCAAATACTTACGTTTGCATTCGTGTGCATCCGTAGTCGTGGCACGGCCCCAAGGAGCGTCATTGTAAAAAGGTAAGCACTCGTTGCAATCTGGACCAGCGGTATTATGTTCGCATCTGTGTAAAAGTTTAATTTCCAGCTATATAGCAGAATGAATCATGATTCCATTCTAGATGATAACAAGAAGATAACTCCGATTGGATGTTACTAAATTTGAGATATAAAAGAGCCATACGCTCGCGCGCATATTGCTAAAAGTTTCATTACCGGCAAACTCTGCGAGTTCTGCCATCCACACTGGTACTATTCACGCATTCTCCAGCGTGGCCATTGCAGGCACATCTTGCACCGACCGCTACATCAGCTATCGCGTAGTAGTAAGATTTCAATACTTGGGCATCACCAAAAACCTCATCACCGAACGTGTTCAACCTGTCCAGAGTGATTCTTAAATCCGTTGCTTGCACCCATTCCTATAAAAAGGAGAGATAAAATTGCCTCCAGTGTATAATTCATTAAAATCATCATGATGAACAAAGATAAAGTCTACTGGAAAAATTTGCAATTTAACAGTTTGGTCATTTACAACTTTTAAGTTAGAATCCCAGTTGTTGCGTTTTACAATTAAAAGAATGATCTATGCATCACCTGAAGTTCGGTATTGGTCTCGAAATAGTAAGCAGATGGTCGGCCTTCCAAAGTCGAAAAAGCGACGGTGCCCTTGGTGAGAGGGGAAATGTCAGAGAATTCCGAAGTGCATAGCACGCGAGTATCGTCACCGCGGATAGTCTCTTTGGACTCGGGTAGTTCATACGTATCTCGACATGTTGCCGAATAGAACTGATAAGGCTCCCACGGAGATTTTTCATTCTTTCGTTTGTAGATACCCCAACTTTCCGGACGCGGTGATTCAAACAGCACTCTAACGTATGTTATGTCGAATGTTTTGCCTAGATATATGTACATTTCATAGAAAGGTGTGCAAATATATGTGTTTATAGTGGGATATAAAATATACAGAGAGAGTATATATAATATAATAATATAATATATTATTGTGTGTTTTGTAAAATATTATATGCATAAATATCCGAAAAATCCATTAAATGTTTTCAATGAGAATAGATCGAAAAGAAAGATTTATTTATCAATATTTAAATAATTCAATAATATACAAACGTGTTTACTAATTTTGCTTTCTTTCATATTGATATCCGAAATATTTTTCAAACATCCAAGTGACATGAATGAATTCATAGGAATAAATTTATTTCTCTAAAGTTCTCGCTATTTGCATGTAAGAGATGGTCATAATTTCTTCATCATCCGCTACAGGCTGTACAATTTATCTCGTCGTGCATACATCCTCATAGATAAGAAAATAGGATGAGAGAGAGAAAGAGAAAGAGGGAGGGAGGATGAGAAAGACAGAAAGATATACAGAGAAAATGATAACACATAAATGAATGAATGTTCCTCAGTGACACAGAAAATACAGGGTGTTCCGCAGAGATATATTCGGACGAGAACGTACCTAGATGTAGGGTGAGATTAACTTGATTGGGATACTCGATGCCCTCGTACATGGTATCCGATTGCCACCAAGTAGCATTATCATTGTTGTCGTGATCAGTGAGAAAAGTGGCGGAATGGTCGCCACGACGACAAATGTCGCATGATTTCTTCTGTACACCCGTTTGTTTACAGAATTCGGTTGCATGATCCTCACCGCACGTGTTGGTCGCCTCCATCAACACGTTGAACGCCGCATTCTCAAACGGTGGTATGCATCTCTGAAACACACCATCCCAGTAAGCAAAATGCGAGCAGTATGCCAGCAGATCGGCAAGAGATTTCCGTAAAACTTGCTGGCAAATTGGCATCCCTTATGTCCGCATTTTACTTATAATCTGCTAGCAGAACTTGCTCAGCAGATTCTACTAGCAAGCTGCTGACAGAGTCTGTAGTAGATACTACGTAAAATCTGCTTTTCGCAGACGTGGTTATCTAGGACGCGTCTCGCCTAATCAAATATCCACGAAGCATTTATATAAGTATAATTGCATTTATATAAATATAAATGCAATTTATTCCCAGAATATTATTCTACAATTGTTTTGAATTATTTTGTAATGTATAAAATATACAAATAAATAATATATATATTAATATATGAAATATATTAAAATATATCAGTTCTCATGTCAATTGTTTATATATACAAGTTCCATACGTATAATTTATAATCTAAACAGAAGAAAATTTTATTTCTAAAAGGAATGATTTCTCGTTGATTCATGAATATATCTACCCATTTATAACATCGTTCTTGCAGTTATCACTATGGGTTCGAGCAAGTTGAAATAACCTTGTGATAACCTTACCTATTCGCCCGAAATTCAAAGCCGGACATGGCACAGTATTAATTAATACTTTGAATATGGGAACGCTAACGCTTGTATTTATTCAATAATTAAATCCAAACGACTCTCGATATTATTATCTAAAGTAATAAGATGAACAAATGAATGATCACATAAAATAAAGTTAAAGAATTAATAAAAATTATGAAGAGAAGAAATAAAAAGAAAATATAATATAATAATAAAAAAGAAAAACTCTGTATCTATATAACATCAAAATTACAATGACGAAATTTTATTTCACATTTTAATTTTATCTTATTAATCTTTTTTAATTACGATACCTATAGATATATACAAATATGTATTACATATAATAATTATTATATATAACAAAAAAATACTTACATACTCCACTATTGCACACACGTAACAATTTTATACAAAACAGAAACGATACATATAAATACAATATATTATTTATGAATAAATAACGAATAAAAAATTATTAATAAAAATAATTTTGTTTTTTCCCAAGATTATCTCAGAGAGATTTGTCAAAGAGAGCTTTTGCGCAAGTAGCACGTTTTTAAGATTTATTCTACATAAACAATAAATAAGTATAAACAATATAGGTAAACAAAACGAACCTGTGGCTTGCTATTCTCATCGTAGCATTTGTCTTCATTGCGATTTTTGGGTTGCAGCCGATTAAACAGTTCCTCCGACGGATCAGCTTCCGGATCGGCCAGGACAACGCAACTCCCCGCGGCGAGCAACAGAAGGCCCCGTATCACGTTCTCTCTCATCTTATTTTAAAAAGAACTTGGTCCAGTCACTTACTAAGTTTCTCGCTACGTATTCACTGTATGATCCGATAAAAGTGAAGACTATCCGTCAGATTATCGGACTGGTCCATCGGCGAGGAGCTCCAGCGTCGATCGAACGATCGTTATCGATCATTCATCTCCCGATAATCCTTCGAGAGTCGGATGCTGGGCGACACGAAAACTCTTACTCCGACACAAACCACCGAAGAGTAACGGCGCGCTACTCGCGCGATCGCACGCGTTGCATCCCTGCTACCCCCACTCGTTGCTACGTTCACACGCGTGACGTCACAGCGCGATCCACCTACACCACCTACACGAGTGGCGCGTTTTTTCAAACGATTTCTAAATTGGAACACGAAATCGTGCTTTAGCTTTCATTAGCTCGCGTTCACTAATAATCAAGAAGACTCGTTCTTTATTTATTTTAATTGTTGTACGTGTTCGTTTTATTCCGTTCCGCTGGTTTAAAAAATTGGCGTTTTCTTGACCCTCCTACATATGTACACTGAGGTGCATAAACGACTTCCTTTTTCGGTGTAAATGGTGTAGATAAGCGCGCCATCTGCGTGGTCGAATGTATGCTTCGCTTATCTACACCTATCTACACCGAAAAAGGAAGCCATTTATGCACCTCAGTGTACGTATATTGTACACAACGCCTACGCATGGACTTTAAACCAAACTAACCAATCAGACTCGATTCTCAGTTTTCCCCGCTAACTTCGATATCTCTGTTTCGTGCGCTTCGTGATTTTACGTCCTGGAGCACTTCGGATATGAATAGACGTGTACGTGTGTACGTGTGTGTATACGACGCGCAACATTCGCTGCTGCACTTTCTCGCTTTTTTGTCAAGTGCATTATTGCTTTGAAAGACTCGACAATTGTTCGAATTGACGGAAAGTATGATCAATCGTATCCGACCGCGCCTCGTAACGTTCGACGTGACCGGTACACTGCTGATGACCAAGCTGGAAGAACATTACATCGAGATTGGTGCTCGACACGGTTTACCGATCGAACCAGGAATGTTGGCGCAAAGTTTCAAAAGCAATTTCGTGCGGCTTAGTAAAGAACACCCTATATTTGGCAAGCATACTGGATTAGGCTGGAACAAGTGGTGGAGAAGTATGGTGCACAATGTGTTCAGTGATCAACATGCTTCTGTATCGAGGGACACGTTAGATCAAGTAACATTAATGATAAATAATGAAATATAAGTTACCTGTAGAATGAAAGATGCTTGGTAGCATTTATATCATATTTAATAACACTAATATTTATTTTATAAATAATTTGTGCGATGATAATTATAGAGACATGATTCAATCATTGGATATGTTTCTTCATCACTAATTCCATCATTGTTTTCCATAGATCGCAGACAGTTTGATAAGCTGCTACGGTACCAGTAAATGTTGGCACAAGTATCCTGGCACCATCGATCTACTCGAGTCTCTACGGAAAAGGGACGTCGTCTTGGGAGTCATCTCAAATTTTGACCAACGATTGGAATCGATCCTCAAGGACACTCACATTCGCCAATATTTCACCTTCGTCCTGACCTCGTACGACTTCGGAGTGGAAAAACCGAGTCTACTGATCTTCGAGGAGGCGTTGAGATTGGGCAATTGCTGCCGAAGAGAGGAAATATCACCTCGTGAAGCAATGCACATCGGTGACCGAGTTGATAACGACTATTTTGGAGCTAAAAATGCTGGTTGGAGTGCTGCATTAATCAAGCACGAGGATGACAAGACCGCAAATGAGAGCCAAGTCCCCAGGGAGGATATTTTTACGAGCTTGAAGCAACTCGAAAGCCACTACGAAAGGATTCTTGGAGCGAATTGTGTGGCACGCTCGTGATATTATTTGTCACTTGACGAAAATGAGGCTGTGCTTGCCAGTATGTACGGAGAACAATGTGATAAAAAAGAATGAATGTACAAATTTGTTTACATATGTTAATTTCGGTTTCAATATTTATGTTTGATACGTCATAAGTTAATTATTACTCGTCATGCACTTGTAAATTAAAAAAGAATCAATGTTTTGTTAACAGCAAGCAAATAACGACGAGTAATTGATAAATAATAAATTGTATGAGATTTTAATATAGCAATAAGCAGATTCTCTCAGTGCCACAAGATGCTCGATTATACATAGGGAAATATTATCAAATAGTTATATATATATATTTTCTTACATATATTTTTCCGTGTACGCATTGTGTCGTGAATTATTACTACACATAGTATCATTAGAGCTGAGAAATATACATAAATTTTGGAAATGTACACTGTATATAAGAACATGTAATCACTTTTCATTGAATTGTGTTAATATATGATGAACTTTATGTTGAAGGATGAAAGGAAAGAATGTTTTACAAATAAACTGGTTCATTACAAAGTTGTACATGGATACAAGGTGGCATTATTTCTTCATTATATTATATTACCGATCGTCCCGTCCGTTACACAAAATGCCGGCTCAAATTCAGAAAATTTCTAGCCAATGAGAACCGACGAGATTATCGTCGATAGAGATAATGTACGATATATTCTCTATAAAAACATACGCAATACATATTCCTAATTATACACAGTAATCGGAATTATTTTATACATACACATATATATACAAATGTGCACTGTATATATACATATATATGCAATATAATAACCGTAACGCGACAATTAATATATATAATATATATAATATATATAATATATTATAGATTGACCAAAAAGTTCGTTCATTTTTCCATCTTAATTTTTCTTCATATTATCTCATTAATTATTTTCTATCTCTCTTGTTAGCATTAATTTTACTATTCACAACAATTATAATTAGGAAAAACGAACGAAGTTTTTCATCAACATAATATGTATCAATATATTAATTACTATTACGGCAGTCATCGGCTTTGTTGTCGTTAGAATTTCGCGACACATTTGCGCGATCAATCTATTCGATTGATTAAACGTATAATCTCACTTTTATACACACACGCACACGATAAAGATGTATGTGTGCGCGTGTACACACGCATATATAAATCATCGTAAAGTTACTCACTAAAAACATTCATCGAGATCAGTCTCACAATCGGTGTTTTCTCAATGTTTCTCAATGTAAAAATTTTATCCTCTTCAAAACTTTCCAAATTCACGTTTTAAAAGATTTTATTATTAAAATGTTATATTATAGAGGCTTCTCTTAATGAAAATCCCGCAACTTTTGTGAACATTCGTAAATTTTTCAATATATTCTCGGAAAATTACCATTATTTGTACAGATTCTCTGTGTCCTTACATCATCATCTATGTTCCGCGAGAACACGCGCTTTTATTTAATTATAATGAATATTTTATTATTATTATGGTACATGTATTCTTTTTACAGAGATATCTATAGCAAATGCATGTATCAAAAATTTTGTGAACACGATTCGGTCGTTTATCTATTATTGCATTATACATGTTGTCCATTTTATTAATGCATCTATTCGATGTTGTAATAATAAATAATTATTATTATAAATAACTACACGTACTAAATTTATACTTTTAATACTAGAAATTATTAAAAAATGTACAAAGTAAGTTTATAAAATAATTCTTTTCTTATATAGAGATCTGTTGCATCTAGTATATGTAGCTATCTTCTATGTTACAATAATAATTATTTATTTATTAATCTACTAGTTGACTCACAAGTTGATCAAAAAGTTTTGATTGAAATGTAAAATAGTAGAAAGAAGGAAAGAAAAGCAAACTTTCTGATCAACCTGATACAAACTAGATCGATCCGCCGAGAAAATCTTCTTTTCTCGGTGATACACATTTATGTTGCATGTGTTCTCGCGAATTATTATTTATATAAAAGTGAGAAAGAGATTGAATGCTTCTTAGCCTGAGATGCCAATAATTTGTTGATAAAGAAATCCGAATTTTCGCAATAATTTGCTCAATAAGATTCGTGATTGATACCGTCAAGTCGACTACTGAGAAGGAGCTAATTCAGCAATTTTCAGGATTTGTCAATTATTAGAACTCATGAGAGTGTTAACGGTGTTTTCAAAACATAAAATTATTATATTAAAATAACATTTATGGTTTGAAAATTGTACGTGTGTGTGTGTGTGTGGACACAAGGAATAATCGTTTGTAATTATAATAAAATCACATTAAGGGTGTTTTCTAAAATAAATTTCAAATTTGCTATAAAATTACATATGTACAATAACTTTAATAAAAAACTGTAAAAAGTAATTTGGTACTTTTATTTAAATATCTTTATCGATCTTATGCTCCTTTACAGTTGTCTCCGTGATAAATTTATAGAACTTTAGTTATCGTTTTTATTGTATCATGTATTTACGTTTGATATTTTACATTACCCCATTTTTATGTGTATTATTCCTACATTGTGTGTAAAGTTTTATATCATATTTATATTACAGTATCAAGTGCCTTAATGTAATGTTTCCCGTGTTCAATAATATTTCTGTTTACAATTTAATTATCCTTTTAGAACTTTGTTATTTATTTAAATGCACAAATATTTCTTTGTTATTATTGATACGCCTCTTATCACGCCATGTTCGAATGCAAAGCCATTTCGTAAACTTATCTAAAATCACTAATAGGATCTGTTGGAATTAATATTAATTTTGCCGTAACTTAACGAAATTAATATTCACTTAATAAATATCTCGTACCAGTATTATTAATATTTTTATATTCTCATTAATATTAATTAATTGATCATATAGATATGAAAAATAAATAATTTCTAACCGCGATATATTGCCAGCCGTAACCATTTCTGTTATCTCTCACTGATAATTGCGTGTTTCCTGTTTTCTGGCAGTGTCAAAAGAATCAGCGTTATAGAAATAACACAATATGCACCATATAAAATTGCATACATATACAATATGGGTAGAAAAAGTGTATACATAAAAAAAGAAACAATAAACTTAGTATCGCATTAATAGATCGATTTATGAAATAAATAAAAGAAACTAGTTTTTGTTGTAATCATAGTATTCGCTTTTTTCGGGTTTTACTGAAAGAGGCTCTTACGTTTTTATAAATACATTAAATGCTAAATCTTTAATTTAAATGTAAATTTAAATTTAAATATTTATAAAAATATTAAATGCTAGCTTGAGTTTAAATATAAGTTTACATTTCCTACATAATCCAGCCTTGATAATCGCATATATTAATTGCAATAAATCATATAATAGGTAGACAACATAATTATCGATATTTTATCTCACAATATATAAAAAAAAGTCGTAGGAGATCATACAAGAAATGTACAAATGTATGATATATCATAGGACGAGGCGGTTTGCATTGTCCTCTGATAGATCAGAGACTTTTCGATGTTTGATTGCAAATTGATTATGAAAAAACTGTTATCGCTTCCTGGTTACGTTATTGTACGATTGTCGATGAGCCTTCGCAAGAACAATGGGCAATTTAAACGAGCTTTTCCCTCTATTTTCCCCGACAACACGGTTTGCGTCTAAACGGCGAATCCAGTCAGAATCTTGTACTCCAAGAGGACTTCGATAACTATATTCATATAAACGATTCATCACAGCGTAATCGCCGGCGATTACGCGTAGTCGCAATTCATTTCATTTCTCATCGTTTCAATCAATTTTTTTACAACTTACTCAATACTTAATAATTTAGATTTCTCAATTTTCAAACAAATTGACTTTCTCTTCTTTTGGATCCGCCGTCGTATCCAATGTCGTCAAACCACAAAAGCTTTGATTATTATACTTTTGGAAGAACGTTCCTCGAACAGCTCTAAGTTTCGATTCCTGTTGGGTAACATAGAAAATAAAGACTCACTTAGCGCTGGACGGGATCGACAATGTCTATTGCACGCTTCTTATGTTTACAATTAATCAGATCCAATTATTAAGCCGAAAATTATCATGTTCGCTTCTCCTTCCGCAATAATACGATTCATAGATCCATGGTTCCTCTTATCTTATAAATCTTATAAATTATATACAACACTTCTAAACACTTAAGTACTTTTATATTATACCGAATAAATGCAACGTGTATGCGACTTTAAAAACTGAACCTAACGATTTTCGCAAATCGAATGAAACGCAAATCCTAATACATTTTCGAAAACTAATTGTCAATACCATGACTCTTTGAGCCGTCTAACAATCAATTTTCGGCTTAACTGATTCTTTAATAACTCCGATCTTCAATTCCACGGATACATAAATCCTCGCTGTAACAGACCCGTTTAAATATTAAGTTGATCATTCTTCTTCTTTACGGAAATAAAAAACGCGAGCAAATTCTTTCATCAACTTAATATATTAAACAGACGTCAATAATTTCGAGTAATCGCAATTGACATTTCGCTTCAGCCATGCTCGAATTTTGTCAAATAAATTCTCAATTTTCTTTTTATCTGTTTCTTGTTCTTGTGCGTAGAATTAGAACGGAAAAAATCCTGAAAACAACCCTACAATCACAGTTGCGGCTTGTTCTCAGCAGGTACTCGGCTTGTACATCCTTTTAGCCCGTTTTTCTCTTCCGCGTTTAGCGCTAAAATGCCAAGAAAATAGTCGAAAATGATTTTCATTAAAATTCCTTTTACTAGAGATGGTCATTCGCGATAAATGTTTCGTATCTGCACTTGTATTACCGTTATATTTTCACTGTTTCTCATTTTTAGGTCAGAAACACATATTCCCGACTATTTTCCTCCCTTCCGTTGTTCAATAAAAACTCATAGGCCCCGATTTGAGCGTGAGACACTCAAACTCTCACAGAGCGGTTTTCGTTATTTTAGAGACTTTTTGGCCAATTTGCAATCAATTTTTCATTTCTGTTACGGAAAAATCGATTTCAAATTGACGCGAAATCCAACAGATGATGTAACGTGGTCTACAATACCAGCAAAATAAGAAATAATTTAAACCAACTTTGCGCTAAACGTGCAATCGAAGCATGCCCAGCTCTTCTTTATTAACTAGGAACTAACAGTTTTTACTTATTCCTCTTACTCTCTCTCTCTTTAGAAATATAAGTATCATATCTCCTAAAGTTATCTATTAAAGAAAAGTCTGCTGGTCCAGTTTGCCAATCTGATTGCCACTTTCAATTTTTCTATCTAGATCTTTCTATCTCGGTGATTTTTCTACTAATACTGCCTAAATATAGACTAAAAACAGACTTTATCCAGACTTAATCGCCCCACTGTATCAACGTTTGTATTCGTTTATTGCTATCGATCTGGATCGTCATTGATCATTGTTACTTAATTTATACGTCATGGAGCGTTGTGATTCGGAAGTAAATGCAAAACTCGCTTCCTTCGTCTTCTCTTTATCTTTTTGGACCCGGATGAGAATCGATTGGCAGCTTGGAGTTTGTATAAGATGTCCCGAAACAACCACCGTGCGTACGAGAAATGTTATATATTTTAGATTGGGTTTTTCTTCTTTTTTTTTTGTATTAATGTAGTACTACTTTTTATTCTTGACGGCAAAGATACTCAAAGAAATATATGATAATGTTCGTTATATTAAGAATTATGAAAACATTTTGCACAAAAGATATGTATAATTAAAATTCTGATATTATTTCTCAGTCTTCTTCGAAATGAGATTTCATAATCTCGATCAATCGTACAAGTTTTTCACATTTTGTGTTCCAATTCTTGCGAGATTCGATATCTTTGTTTTTTTTTTACAAATCATACAGATATCGTTGTTTGTACCATTTCCTTCGGACATTTGTACTTTTAACATTGCTTTCGGTTGTTTCAGCACACCTTGCGTACATCTTTCCCCTTAAACGGTGGCACTTGATGTGTTAGAAAGGCGAGAGCGTAAACCGCCAGCTCGGACCACGGTTCGGCGTAAGAAATCTGAGCAATCTCTTACTTTACAATATCATCACAGTGCTTTGATGTATATTTATACCGCTAAATCTTAATAAGACTTAAAAATTATCGGCTCGAGGAATGGCGGTTTACATCAGTCTATCGCTATAGTTAATAAACCTTCACCATTCTTAACACACTAAATTGCATCCAAATGCCGTTTAAACCTTCAAACTTTTAATAAAGATTTAAACCTTTTCGGAATCATTTTGCTGCCTGGGGAATGGTGCACTTGATTAACCTAAGCTTAAATCTATCCGCATATACAGGGCGATCAAGATCACTATATGTATGTGTTGTATCAATTTACAAAAAAATACTTTTTCCGACAAAAGTTGCAAGATTTAGAGGGATACAACGAGAACGTTGTTAGTAGTTTTCACACTTTTGTTTTAAACAGTTTCATACTCGGCAAACTCGTCTCGTAAATCTCCAAAATCATGTATGTGCGTGTACATGTACATACTTAAAAATCCTGAGACTTTTTCTACCGACATCTCGAATATCGACTTTAAAAGAAAAATTACATAATTTTGTACAACTTATCACGTTTATCGAATACAACATTTCCTTCATACGCGCTATAAATATCCCTTTAATCCTGAAAGATGTTGATTTCAGAATATTCTGTGTGTGAAACCTTGGAAAAGAAATTTTCTCTTTTGTTATTATTGTTCCTAATATTATAATTATCATTAAGCACCATTTATTAGGCGCTTTAGTATTAACGCTTAATAATAATAACAACAATATTATGCACTAAAAAGGAGCAATATAAATGCTGCAAGTAAAGTCTCGAAAACCCCATTTATCACAGGGCTAAAATTCGAACATTTTCCACGCGGAAAAATTGTCTGCAAATTGAAATCAGTGAGGGATCCCAAGAATTTAAAGGATTAAAGAAAAAAAAAGGTAAGAGTGGTATGTCAAAAACCCGTTTTTTACGTATTTCGGAATTAAAAAGAAATTTTTAGCGGCGAAAAATTCTCAAATTAAAAAATCTCTTAGGGCGAAAATCTGACAGAATTTTGAATTAAAAAGTTATCCAGTGATTATCCAAATTGGAGGGAAAAGAAACCTTTATATGTTGAAGACATTATCACATTAAAATTTCGAAGCTTTTGTCGAACATCTCTTAAAGGTGAAAATTTCTTATATTACAAATTGCATTTACAATTGCATTAGCACTGAAATTAAATTAAAAAATTCTCTAATAATCTTCAAAAACACCCTGTATATGCATAAACATATCTACGTATGTTTTCACAATAAATTACTCCTCTACAAAGGACCGACATTAATTGGAAACCAACTGGAGCGACTGATTAGTAACATTGGAGACTTGCAACGAACCGCTGTTCGATAGTTTATCCAGCTCGACAGGCCTCACAGCTTCTTCTTCCATTATCTCCACGTCTTCCTTAACTTGAACATTCTTCGCTAATTTGCTTTCGTCTTGATTGGAGGATTCGTCGTAACCGGAATCATCAGATGACGAATCGCTAAAAGTCTTGGTACCTTGTTTGGAACTTGTTTCCGAGCTCGACGATGTGGATTCGTCGCTGTGAGCAGGACTGGCGGATGCAGAACTGTGGATGGGACTGGCGGACGCGGAAGAGGTAGGAAGTTGCCGCCTGGAGAGGCAACTCGTGCACGGTTTGAAAAAAGACGCATGTATCACGATCTCGCCGTACGCGCCTTTGAAAATGCTGCCGCAACAGATGATCTCCCTGCGGAAGAAAAATATTACAACACATAAATGAGGGAAACTTCCATCTACATAGATAGGATCTATATATAGATTTCTTCTGGACACTACCTCTTATAATATGACAAATCGATGAAATTAAAATCGCTTTCCTTCACATCTTCGTTTTCGGAAGGAAGATCCAACTGTTTGTCAGTGACAACATCGTCCTCGTCCGAGGTATCCGATCTGCTCGAAGTTTTGCAATCTGTTAATCCGTAGTCTTCTCCAACTTCTGCAACAATAAATAATATTTCACGTATCGCACGCAGATAACTCAATCATCACAAATAACTTTTTAATTTTTACTTTTAACAAAAATCTAGTCTAACTAACCAATTATTAAGTCATCACTTATGGTTGGACTCTGCTCCCGATCTGCCTCTGTTTTTAGATAGACATGCTTCTTCTTAATAATTTTTTCAGGTTTCAAAACCTTTAGTTTTCTTTTATTTTTTGCCTTGAATTTTGTCAACGACTTGATTCCAGGTCCAGCACGTGCATCCACGACCTAAGTAAAGTGATTCAGGATTATATTCTCTATATAGGTTTAATGCAATATCTTTAAATTTATATATCTGCATTTTATAATAGTTTAGTGCAAAATATTTATTATGAAGTACTAACGTGTCTCCAATTACGATTGCTTCCTGGAGGCAGTTTCTTGAATCTTTTTACTAGAAGCACACATGCGTTACAGATTTCTCCACTACGTCTTTCTTCTAGTTGAAAGCATGGCATAAAATCATCCTCATACTTTTTACTGTCTGTAAATCTTGAACTACAAAGAGTAAAATATTATATAAATATATAAATAATGTATGCATGTGTGTGTGTATTTTTCTCAACACACTTACCTGCTAGATTTAGCTTTACAAATGCAACAACCCTTACTAGATCGGTACACCTTTGGCTTATGAAAACTGAACATCCTGCTTGTTGCGCTAGCTACTATCGTTTCTGTAATTCAAACGATACATATGCACATGTTAATACAAATTAAATGTCCACGTGTGCTGCCATAGATTTGAGTTTAGCGCATTCTACATTATTTGCCATTATTCTCTCTTTTCTAATGGAAAATTCGATTTGAAAATTAAGACGCGTGCGTACACGTGCAATTTCGTAAAAATGAAAATCCCTCAAAAACGTGAGATTATTTTCAAGGATCGGACTTGTTCCATGTGAAATATGAACAAGCGTCTTACAAACGCACAGTATACGAAATTAATATTAAAGTAGAACATGCCTGAAGTTTGCGAAGTAAGACGGACGTAGACAAGGTGTCCAAGAAATATGGTCGAAGTAACAGACACGAAAATATCGAATGTGTATCAAAGTAATCACGATCGTTAATTATATTGAGCGTGCGCGCGACCAGCTTCATGTTTTGCTGAAAAATCGTGGGGAGATCAAGATTCGAGAATCTTGAGATTAATGGAAGCAGCGCAGCTTCGATGCCAACGAAAAACACCGTCGCCGAACGATGCTCGTGTGCTTCACGATCACTTGCTTCTCTTTTTCCAAAATGGAGATATCCGTGCTCCCCTGCACAGCGGCACACGTTCACCCAACTTCTTCTCCCGGACTTAACACTGTTCACGTTCTCGAGAAGATCAAACAGCACTTTTGCTTAAATGCATTGAAGTGGCACTGTTTCTTTTTACTCTCGGCAACTTGCTCTTCTAAAATGAAAGAGAAAATTTGTCTTTCTTTCGGCACAGGAGTACTCTCCTCTACTTTCTCACAATTCGTCTCCGTCTACGCTGAAACTTGATACTTCACGATAATCACTTACTCTCGACAGCGAATATTATTCCGAGAAAAATATCGATTAGCGGACCGTTTATTTACAACTCGGCTAAACTCGGCATACGCTCGACATAACGGACGCGGGTCTCACGACGTGCAACAAGCATGGCCACACTACGTAGCTACGCGCGCCGGGAAGCCATCGGACGAGCGGCGCATGCGCGCCTCATCCCCCTCCTTCCCGTTGCCGTGCGCTCGTGTAAATACGTCGCCAATCTTCTTTTTGCCGCCTCTTCGTCCAATCGATCATCATATTCCGAACTTCCGAAGTCGCCGCTTCCTTCCATCTCTCATTTCGTCGTTGCAAATCGTTGCATCCTGCGCGAATGAGACTTTATATCGTCAGATTGCTCCTTCCCTTTAACCTTCAATCATACCGTCACATATGTCGATGCGGTTCGCGGGCGCGCGTTGCCTTCGCTCTCTCATCTCTTTCAGCTAGTTTGTTTTTGTTGAAAGGCTTCGTCTCAAAACGATAGACGCGTGCAATCGGGAGAATACAAATGGAAAAGATTGTCTTATTAATTATTTGTAGTGGAAGTCCGTGCGCGAGAGAAATTCGTTGATTTTTCCTCGTATCGTACACGTATTATCTTCGTCGAGAGAGTTAAATTGGCTCTCGCGAGAGATGTTTACCGAATTTCAAAAGCGGGTCAGCGACATCGCGACCAAGCGATCAGCCAATGCACGGAGGCAGAGTGGGGGTGTGACCGAAATCGCGGTCTCCATTGGCCGATAGCGAAAGACCGAGAGAGATCGCGACAAACTCGTTCTCCTTCGGAACAGCTCTCGGCGACGAGATGCACGTGTGTTTGTTCCCCACGTATCCACGGCTAACGAAACACTTTCGAATGCAAGGTTAGAGTATCGAAAGAATCACAAATGAAAACTTGCTTGCATGCAGTTTTTAATCTTGCAGGACGAGATGTTCCATTATATAACACATTTGCCTTTTCTTTCGCGAGTATTCGTTGCGAGATTTATCGATTTATCGACTTACCGATGAGCTGAGATTCAAATTTTCAAGCGTCGAAATGCCACATCGCGTGACATTTCCAGGTTGTCCTAATTGCTTAAATTTACGCCGATTACTCGCGTTACACTCGCGCTAATTAAATATATTATATAAATTATGTATTAGATATAAATAGACCACTCTCGAATTTAGAGAGCGAAAAGGTACGCGATCTTCGAAAGATGTTTTTGTTTGTCGGGAGTGTATCAAAAGTGTACATATTTTTCAATTCGTCAATCAAGTCAATCGATCTCTCTTCAAAGGTCAGGCTCATCGCAATGCTAGTGATATGATTGTAATGTATTTCATTACGAGATAAAAATGGCGGGAGTTATCGATCAGTCGTTTATTCAAATCCTGAATGACATACAGTCACATTTGTATAGATTATAATCGTGCACGTATTACAATTACTTGAAATTATATTTTATTCACGTACGTATGTTCAGTTTTTTTTTTTTTTTAATCAGAGTTTAATCTATGTATTTATTTGCACGTGTTCTGTCGAAATTTCTCAAAGCTCTTTAGTTTTACGTGAGAATCTAGTCTTGGAAATGTCGAAATTCAAAACTCTGTCGCTCGACGAATTTCGCTGGAGGAAAATATAAATGTGCAAAAAACAAAAAGTGGCGTTATTTTGAGAACACGTCGCGTCTCGCATAATAATCCGCACGTTGCACTCTGTTTTGTGCTTTGTGCTATTTTTAGCCAACCTGTGTTTTGTCGACACGCCATCATCATCGTCTTTTTATATTATGCCTGCTTCGTTTCTCTTTCTCTTTAATCTGCGTTTATAGTCGGTTTCAGTTGCAGAACCTCGTATCGAATTGATCTTGATCTCGATACCTTTCCGAGAGGATTTGTACATCCTTGATATCTTGAGTAATTAAACTTTTAATTTGATTGTATACGGATTTTCGAAAAAACAATGTTTTTTCTTATGTCTCTGGCCTTATAGTTTTCTGACTAATGGAAAATTCACTTTTCGCATCAAATGTACGCAACCCACATGTTACAACTACGTGATGACATGGTGATGTAACAGATATTTTTTATTGTAAATTCTTATAGAAAATTCTTACAGAATAGAATTCTTTTATTGTAAATTCTTATAAAAATTCTTACAGAATAGAATATTCTTTTATTGTAAATTCTTATAGAAAACAGTCAGCACTGACTTGCATCTCATCATATCTCGCAATCTTTTCGTTGGCCGTTACACGTCGTTAGCTCGTTCGCGAAAGACTAATGAGTGTCATTAATGTAACTAAAAATAATAATCTGATATTTGTGACATTGGAGATATGGAAAAGACACGCGAAAAAATGTTAATATATTGCCCCCTCATTGCAGAGAATCGACGACGCACGATGGATCGCGGAAAGAGCAAAGGGGACGTGCACGAGTGCAGATACGATATGGCGTGTAAACTACCGCCATTGCGGCCACTCGCTTTCTTGCCGCGCCATACGCATGATCCGCGTGACCGACTAAACTGCTTCACAATATTGCGTTTCATCCACAAATGGTTATATTACACTGGTCTACGCGAGCGTTACCTCTTAGTAGTAACTTAGATGATTATTTATTTATAAGTAAAATTTTAGTTATTTTATGGGTATTAATGAAGGCAAAGGAGCTTAAAAAACATTATTCGCATAGTGCTTGACGTGTAAATTTCCAGACTCGCTCGTCCCGAGTTAAATCTTGGAATTGGATCGGATCCAATACCTTAAACACAGAACACTCATGAAAAACAGGCGGCGTAAAGTACGAACAAACCGTCATCAAATTGAATCACTGGAAAAAATGCGCGCGGCAGCCGACGCACGTGTAATTAGCGTATACACGAAGAGAAAAATCTCAAAAGTCGATAATATCGGTCCAAGTTGAAAATACGTCCGTTCATCGAACAGACGGTTGGATCAGGTTAGGTTAGTCAGATTAGGTTGACAATTCAGACGGACGAGATCTGTCCGTAGCTACGTCAGACTGTACTTTTTACACGCCAAGTGAAATAGACTTGCACACTTGTTAAGCGTCATTACGTATCGATGTCGGAAGGAATGAGGGAGGTACGGATATTCCGAGAAAGCATGAGCGGAATGCGGTTCAACTGAGGAAACATCAAATTATGACAATTCGAACAGGCCATATGATAACGGCGGCGGCGGCGGCGGCGGCGGTGCGGCGGTACGCGCCATGACAGGTGATATGTGACGCTCACGCGCGGTACGGCACAACGCGACGTACAACTAAACCATAAACAACTGCGGGATCGCGCGATCGCGCACCGACCGTAAATCGTTCGTGGTCGCGACGCGGGCGTCGCGTTACCGCGAAATGATCGAAACGCACTTACTGTTAACGCGGGGGAGAAACCCGCGCTAACGACGACGGACGGAAGCAAGGTACGGCATTCGCGCTAGATTCGCGCGAGAGGGGAACGAGCGACAGCGGTCGCGGGACTCGCGGTGCGGTGACACGTCGCGCGAAATGGTTATTGCGGCACGCGAGGGCGGTCGCGCGACGCGGCAGCCGTTGCGAACATATTTGCCAGCCGCACGGCGCGTATTGACGCGTGACACTCCCGCGTTTCGCGGCAAGTCCGCGCGACACGTCGGTACGTGGGCGTTCGTGCCGCAAGCGCGGCGACGCCGCGAATTTTTCCCCGAGGGAACAACGTAACGGCACAGTACTTACCTCGAAGTCGCGAGCGGGTGACGGCGGCCGGACACTTTTGAGGCGAGCTCGCTTTGCGCACGCTCTTGGCGGTGCGCACGTATTCAGTGTTGCCAACTCACTCTTCTCTCGAGGCTGGAGAAGGATCCGGTTTGCCAAGTGCTGCCAACACTCGAATTCCTCGGCAGGATCCGTCCAATCATCAGCAGGCAGTGTACACGTGCTCGCACGCACACGGTGTTTTCTACATACATACGTACGTTCGTTAGGCTGCAAGTAAAGTTGTCAAACATGATCTTTCTGTAAGTATTATCGCTCTTTTGTAGAAAAATTATTTAAGTTCTAGCGAGACTGTTGAATGTTGGTCATTTTCATTGGCACGTTTCGATTCTACGAGAAATGTTGAATACAGATTATTTAATACACGTTCAATTGACTTGTATCGTCGTATCTTTGCCTTTGTAGGTACATTGCACAGATATCTTTAGGAAATTTCAAATTCGACAACTAGACCGGCTTAATCTCGTACTCGTAATCTGCCAGAGTGCTATTTGGTCATTAGGCGATGAAATTTCTTGGATAAAGCTGGATATAATTTCATTTGGAGGAAGACAAGTAAGATATAAGTGTTGTGAAACATGGATTTGTCAGTTAAAATAGACTCTATCTATCGTTCTGCGAAAGCAAAAGTGGAGGAAACTGGTAATGTAAAGAGCTATGCTGAGGCACAAGCTGAAACATATTTAAAGGTATTTAATCCTTATTTCGTGATATCTGATGTACGTAGCAAAGACATATACTTTAGTCTTAAAAGCATATGTATTGCTGAAAGAAGCAGTTTTAATCACTATAATGTTTCCTTTTTGTTTTAATTTATTATTTCTCAAATTTATAGTAAGCAAGATTTTTAAATGAAAATTTCTAGTTAACACAATATTACGATAACAAAACTAATACCTATATTATAAGTATATAAAATTAAATAAAAGTAATAAATAAAATTAATGTTTTCTAGAAAAAAATTCATGAAATACGTTTTTATCATTTCATTTCTAGCTTTACAATGCAATTGACAATAGAAAGGAATTCAAACCCAATCAGACATCTCAAAGTTTAGAAGAGAATTTGTACAAACTCTGTGTGGAAGATGTGGTCGATCAGAAGAATCGTAACTTTATTCATCGGCCAAAGTTGCAAGAGTTGCCTATTCTTTCTATGAAAGATAAGATATTATCTATAATTGAGACAAATTCTGTAGTTGTCATTCAAGGACCTACTGGTTGTGGAAAGACCACTCAGATCCCACAATTCATTCTGGACTCTAACATAAAGAAGAGGCTTAATTGCAATATTATAGGTACATTTTTCGATTTGTATTACAAGACTCGCACAGAACACGACACAATTGTGTATGAGATGAGTAAAAAGAAATTTCTCGTGATTTATAGCTGCACGAATAGTGTTACTACAACTAGATGAATACACTGTCATCTTGTACTATTATTTCGCACAATCTGTTACATCGTAGTAATATATAAATCGTTTATCTGTCTCTCGTGTATGTTTTCAGTTACACAGCCAAGGCGCATCGCTGCGATAAGCGTTGCGAGAAGAGTCAGTCATGAGGAAGGCTGGCCTGTGGGTAGCCTCGTGGGTTTCAAAGTCGGTATGCATCAAGAGGTCTCCCCTGATACCCGTTTAACTTACTGCACCACAGGAGTTCTTCTCCAGATTTTGATTAATCAAAAACACATGTTGGATTATACGCACGTCATACTGGACGAAATTCACGAACGTGATCAAGATTTGGATTTTCTTTTACTGGTCGTTAAAAAGTTGTTGCAGACTAATTCAAAACAGGTCAAAGTTATTCTCATGTCGGCGACGATCAATGTAAAGAAATTTGCCAAGTATTTTTCCATGAGAGTGGGAAATGATTTGGTGCCGACGCCGATTATCGAAATCCCGGAAAGGAGACGCTACGAGATTCGCACGTATTATTTGGATGACATAGATAGTCTTGGAACGGTGAGTCCAAACAAAATATATTCCAATTAATACATTATATATCGTGCGTAATGAAATATATTTTTAATAATGTCATAGAAATTTGTGCGATTACACGTGAAAATGTGTAATTTGTTTGTTATTAAAAGTTCATTTAATTTTAACGTGTTTTACAGATACCGGAAGTGTCCGTCATAGAACCGACCGTCACTGATACCATGATTAACTTTTGCTCACGTATCATCATCGCGCTGGATCAAGTTGATATAGATGAGGATGTAGATTCGTCTCAGAGACACACCGTTCTTGTATTTTTACCAGGCATTTATGAAATTCAGGATCTCTACAATTATCTCTCATCGGTTTATCATAAGGACAAATTGTGGGACCTGGCAATTCTGCATTCATTGATTTCTAGTGACGAGCAGCATCACATTTTTCACAACCCACCGGAAGGTCACAGGCGTATTATATTGTCTACAAATATCGCTGAAAGCAGTATTACTGTGCCGGACGTAAAATATGGTAAATGATTCTTGATAAAATCCTTAAAAGAAAACGAGTTTAGTTTCGTGACACATTGTGCACGTAAAAGTAGCATATCAAAGTAAAATGAAAGGAAGATACAAATAAAAGTATATAATATTATGTGCGTGTGAAATGATGACATTTAATAATATAAGAATCAATAGTAATTTACGAATAAAATAATCATTAAATAAATAATCATTAAATAAATTAATCATTTAAGAAGATTAACATTCTTCATAATTTCTAGTGATTGACTTTTGTCTCGTAAAAGTACTCATTGTTGATCCTGTCTCTCACACTCAATCCTTGCAACTTCATTGGGCGAGTAAAGCAAATTGCGACCAACGAGCTGGCCGTGCGGGTCGTGTAATGGACGGTAGAGTCTACAGATTGGTATCAAAAGCATTTTACAATGTAGGTAACATAATTTCATTCATCTCGTCAAGTGTCTCTTACATTTCACTGAATGTTTTTGCTCACATGCATACAATATAGCTATGATTTTGTATTAAGATATTTATATTAAGCAAACATTTTTACACAGAACATTCTCATTGACGAGAGTACTCCGGAAATGCTGCGTGCACCACTTACCACTGTTGTCCTTCGCGCCAAAGTTCTTGATCTCGATGAGCCGCGCAAGCTTCTCTCGCTTTCCCTCAATCCGCCAACTGTGTCTAATCTGAGAAACAGCATCCTAGTCTTAAAGGAAGTCGGCGCCCTCGTAAACGAGGATGATTCTTTTCAACCGTTCGACGGAAGGTTGACCAACCTGGGAAGAATAATGGCTTCCCTTCCCCTCGACATTCGAATCTCAAAGTTGATTATGTTGGGCCACGTATTCGGAATTTTACGCGATGCTATCGTCCTCGGGGCTAGCATGGCCATTAAGAACGTCTTCAACGTTGTAGAGTGTCGGCCTAGCATATCTTCTTATGCTATCCGCAGAAAGTGGGCTCGTGATTCCGATAGCGATTGCATCGCTACTCTAAACGTTTACAAAGTGTGGCAGAATGAGAAGGCAAACCGTCGATTAACTACCTACCAGGCCGAGAGACAATGGGCCCAGAGAAATGGTGTTCAGATAAAGGCCCTGCACGAATTGGACATTTTGGTGACCGATATCACGAATAGATTGCGGATGTCTGGCATCGAAGACAGCGTTGGAGTTAATAAAATTGTCTGGCAAGGTACATTTCGAAAACTTTTCAAATTTTTACCTTATTTCAATTGTCGCTGATTTTCTTCCCGTATTATTTCGATTGTTTTTCACTTGCTTAGTTAGGATTTCCATGATTGTTTACAGCTAAGGAGCACGATTTCATTCTTGAAGTTATTCTCACGGGCGCATTTTACCCCAATTACTTTGTCAAACGTTGGCAGAGCTCTGAGGATCACAAAAATAATATTATTATGAGCCTGGACACTTGGGATCCTACAAAAACGGTTTATCTGAGAGGCTGGCCCATAAATCAACCTGGATATTTGTATGCCAAAAATATTCAGGAAATCTTTTCCAAGCACCACGGACTCCCGGAGAAACAGCTGGCAGTGTCATTTGATACTTCGAATCGTGTTTTCATACAATTTCGCAGGAGGGAAACGGTGCCTACTGATGAAAGCTTGAACAATATATCAAATTTCGTTTATCAGGTATCACTATCGATTATCTATTATTTATACAATAAAATTAACCAATGTAATAATATATAAAGTTGAGAAAATGGATCGTGTGACACAACGAATATGAATGAAGGGTAGATTGTGGAAAGTATCAATTGTTATTCCTTTTTCTTTAGGCTATCAAGATGAGGCACTGCAATGTGCCAATCGAGATAAAGTTACTGGATGAGAGTGAAGCGAGACGGAGAGCAGAATCTCATGATCTATGGAGATTTGAACAGAGTTTCTTCTTCCACAAAACTTTTCAAAAGAAAAGATCCGAGATTTCTAAAATCAGACCAGAATTACCGGACCTCGACGTGACTTGCATACCTCTGTGTATACAAACTGTAAGTTTTTCTTCAACTCTAACATGTGACGTGTTGCATCGTCATTTTTAATTCTGTTACATTTCGACTGATCAAGCATGTCTCACATATTGCTTTTTTTAACTTGAATATTTAGATTATTAATCCTGGATATTTCTGGGCGATCGTCGACGATGTTGCTACACATGAAAAATTGCGATCTATCGAAAAAGCTCTCAATTCGCATCAGTTGAAGGAACTCTCCTCTTGTTCTGAAAGTGTATCGTCCATAGTAGCCGCTCCTATGAGAAAAAACGAGTCGTTGATCTATCATCGTGCTATAATCGAGGAAATCTTTCCAGCCGGAGGACTGGTCGACGTTTTCTTTATTGATTACGGTCGCTCGTCTCGAGTGCAATATAGCGATTTAAGAAAAATAGATAACAACGTAATTCTACAAATTCCTTGTTTAGCGTTTTGCTGTAGTCTGGCTTTTCTGCGTTCTTCGAATCAAATCAATTTTCAAAATCGATGGTCTGAAATTTCGAAAAACTATTTCCGAACGCAAGTTAAGAGAAATGGACAGATTTTTGGGAAAATTTACTCGGTGGTTGATAGTATCGTTAATTTAGAATTAATCGTTGTTAACAATAAGGGGGAGCAACTTAATATTAATGAGAGCTTCGTTGAAAAAAGATACGCGGTAAAGAGGGAAGAGAGTTATCTGTCAAAGCACAATCACGAGCTAAGAGCGGACATTGATACCATCGACGCGATGTCGACAGAGAAAAGGGAGTTTTACAGGGAGATGCAGTACGATAGGGACGACTTGTTGCAGGTAAGTGTTTCACTTCAAAATAAAGTCTAAATTTAATGACCAGTTATGGCTTAAAAAATATTTAGAAAACGACATTAAAACTAATGTACTTTAATCGCGATGATTTTCCAGTATCCCGACCCACCGAAAAAAAAAGACTGCCAGTCCAGCATAAAACTCCAAGGGCCATTCTCTCCCTTAGAGACGGAACTGGTTCAACTGACGTATACCAAAAAAAAAGCAATGACAGAGAAGTGTTCTGTGAATTCTGTCCTCCTGGATGATGATCCCGATCAATTGGGACGTCTCTTGGTCGCCCAGAGCGTCATTCAATCACCGAATAGCGATGATTTACTTCTGCTAAATACCACTTTGCTGCCAAATATTCCCGGACTCGGGACGTTGCTTACTCTCATTTTTGCGCCGCGTATGGAGTTGCGATGCGACTCTCGGAAGTCTTATTACACGGGAGCTTTGTGCGGTTTGGGGCCGATCGATAAATACACCGCACGGGCAATGTATCCTGAGCACGATATAGGGATTCGATTTGACGTGGAAATCACGATCGATGACTTGAAAGAGGTAAATCCTTGATAAGTAATAAATTGGTAGTTATCGATCATTTATCTTATATTATTATATTCTCCCATCATCGTCAAAATACTCGAGTAACACGTAAATAATCAACTTTTATGCTTTCTTATTTTATAGATAAATAAATTACGCTTTTGGATGAGCACCGGAATGCAACTCAATGAGAATTCCATGGAGGAGGACATTATAAATTGTCAGAACAGAATCAAACGTATCTTGTTCGAGTTAATAGACAAACCGAGGGAATTGCAAACTCCGTCAATCGATTATTTCGGCCGTGAATGGAATCGTTACAACGAACTGTGCCTTTTGTCCGCTGCGCGGGAAACAACCGCGGGAAACTGCGACGTGTATCCATTGCATAAAGCATTAGAACTGTACGAGAGGGACGAGGAAATAGAGAAGCTGCTGAAGAATATCTCGGAATTAGAGCTTCTTGCCTATGAGTAAGCATAAAAATATTGTCAACATCAATTTAGTTACAATCAACTTTCTTCGATGCTAAGTCACATCCCCATCCTTTTTATTACCTGTAATGTTTTATAATATTTTATATATGTATTTTTTATTCTTATTTTTTCTTTTCTCTCTAGAAAAGACATACGTAAAGACACAGTTTCTTCTTGCCAGTTGTGTGAATTGAAAATGATTGGTTTACTGGAACTGCGTCTTCATCTTTGCTCAGAACAACACAAAAGGAATGAGCAAGCACTGTTACGCCAAGCAAAAACCAATTAAGTTTACCAGTTATTTATAAGGTTATAAGATATTGTTTTAATTTCATAATAATTGATTATTTCTATAATAAGATAATAAGATATTGATTTAATTTTATGACGATTGACAATTATGTTTAGACTTTATGTTCAGACATTAAAACTGCATTAATATAATGCAGTTCTCTTTCGTATGAAAGACTGATTAGTACCCGAAAGCTTTAAAGTTTAGGTTAAACTTAGGTTATGTTTCATGCCGACACGCGTAGGAAGTGTACATATTATTATGTGAAAAATCTGAAAAGCATAGATGATTGTGATCAATAAATGTTTCAAAATACACATGTATGTGTGCTTTGTTTTGTTTGTACCATAATTTATGTAAATTTGCGTGAGTAGCGTGAGATTATCAATGATGCAGCGTACGTTAAATGAATGCTTCTTGCGTACGAATTTTTTCGGCCGGAGATTACCTTACTGCACTTCAACCGCAAACGTAGCAGAGTCGTATAACAATCAGAAATTACGAGGTATATCTTTGTTAATTTTTTTTTACACTTACAAGTACATCAAATAATATTAACCCTAGCTTCCCACATGCTGGTTGTTGGCACGTTAATGAAATACATATAAAAAAATAAGGGTGCCCTGAAATCTCAAGTAAAATAAAGTAATTCACGATTTTTGAATGTAACATTATTTTCACAAATATTTTACAAACTACTTTCTTTTTCAAATGTTCCTATGCACAGGCATATTCCTTGATGTGTGGCGTATCGATGGAAAAAAGTGACTTAAAGCAGTTGATTTTTTCTTATATTTTTAACTAAATGTTCGACGTGGGGTAGCCTGTACCCTAGTGTGAGAAGCCCGTGAAAAAAATTGAAAGTGTGGGAAGCTAGGGTTAATGATAATAAGAGAGATACATGCACATTATTCGCATCACAGTTATCTTATTGTTGTAAAATTTGTAAACAGATTTTCCAGAAACGTTTAAATCCAAGGATGTGGAACAAGGCTGGTATGATGTTTGGCAGCATAACAAATACTTCGCAACCTCTAGGATCAAGACTAGCAGCAGCGAGCAAAGGAAAAAGGAAGAGAAAGAGTCTTTCAGTATAGTTTTACCACCACCTAATATTACAGGAGTGTTACATCTCGGTCATGCACTGACTGCTACGGTTCAGGATGTGTTAGCGAGATGGTTAGCAAAAGTATTGAGGAATAATATCGTAACATTTGTTTATTACACGTTGACTTTGATATTATAGATATTATAGATGTTTCTCACCACATACAGGCATAGAATGAAGGGTCATCCAGTGATATGGATACCAGGTCTTGATCATGCGGGGATTGCTACTCAGGCTGTGATGGAGCGTATGCTGCAGCAAACACGGAACGTCACGCGACATGATTTGGGCCGTGCTGAATTCACACGATTACTCTGGCAATGGAAAATGGAGAAAGCCCCAATCATCAAACAACAACTGAAAGCCCTAGGTGCTACGCTCGATTGGGACAGAGAATATTTTACCATTGACGAGGTAACGATATATATTTATACGCATAATAATATTACACTATATTGTAATAATTTATTTTCTAATTATTATTCATATTAATCATCATTACACAATATCGTCTAATATTTATATTCCTGTGTATACTTATAGGGACATAGTGTGGCAGTGACGGAAGCGTTTGTACGACTAAACGAGTCGAATCTGTTGTACAGAAGCAAGGATCTGGTCAACTGGTCGCCGGCGCTGCGCAGTACCATCTCAGAAATCGAGGTCGAGGATTTCGTGGTAAATGGCAAGACACGACTTCAATTGCCCGGCTATAATGTCAAAGTCACCTTCGGACAATTGATTAAGCTTGCTTATCAAGTCAAAGATTCGAGTGAGCATTACATTAATATTGAAGTAAATTATTGTTCGCAATCTACACGTACGTATTTATATATTTTTATTGTATTTTGCAGAAGAAGAATTAATAGTCGCGACAACTAGGCCGGAGACAATGTTTGGGGACGTAGCGATTGCTGTGCACCCAGACGACGAGAGGTACTCAAAGTATATTGGCCGACACATTTTACATCCTGTAAGGGAGACCTCTATACCCATCATAGCCGATTCCTCGGTCAAGAGAGAATTTGGCACTGGTAAAAATCTGCGAAAACTGACTTGATAAATTTTAAAGAAAAAATATATGACAGATGTGTACTGAAAAATTGAGAAAACAATCTCTCTTTCTGCCTCGAGAAGAAGTCTTTAGGAAATATCCTCGAAGAAAAATTTATTCTTTATCTTACAGGTGTTGTAAAAATCACACCGGCGCACGATCGCTTGGATTACGATATCGCCAAGAGACACGACTTGCCGGTCATTAATGTTATTAACGAGGAGGGAAACATGACGGAGGTCTGCAGGGAATTCAAGGTGCGATACTGTAGAAAGAGTGAATTCTTTTGTATTCATCCATTTATTATTATTTATCGTTAATAAATTATTTTCACAGGGACTGCCGAGGTTCATTGCGCGTGAGAGACTGATCAACGAGCTTGCAGCACGAGGCGTGATAAGAAGCGTGGAGGACGATTATCGGATGGTACTGCCACTATGCTCGCGTACAAACGACGTGGTCGAGTATCTGTTGAAAGAACAATGGTTCGTGCGATGCACGACGTTAGCCAGACGGGCGCAGAAAGCTGTGGAGAATGGTGAACTCAAGATCAACTCGGATAGTGATGGAACTTACGAGCGATTGTGGTACGATTGGCTCGATAATGCCAGGTAAATTCATTATCGTATGATAATATCATGATAAAATCACAATCATTTTATTATGAAGTATTTTCATATAAATAATTTTTATATACGTAAATAAGGAAAGGAAAGGAGTACACTTTTTCAAGCGGAGAATCTCTTTCTTTTCCAGAGACTGGTGTGTGTCGAGACAATTGTGGTGGGGTCATCGTATCCCCGCATACCTCGTAAATTATAGCGGCGATAACAACAATCACGATAACGATGGCATCCACTCGAATAACGGCAGTACCACTTCATGGATAATCGCTCGATCCGAGGAAGAGGCACGTTGTCAGGCACGAGAGAAATACGGGGACATGGTTAGCGTACATCAGGATCAGGATGTCCTCGATACGTGGTTCTCGTCGGCAATCGTACCGTTTGCCACGCTTGGTTGGCCGAGACATGTTAGTCTTTATTATTTTATACTATCCTTTATTACGGCAAACATCCTAAATTCCTAAAAATTGCATTTTCGAAAAATTGCAGACGGAAGACATGGCGAAGTATTATCCGTTGACGCTGATGGAAACTGGCCATGATATCCTCCTATTTTGGGTGGCGAGAATGGTGATGTTGAGTCTCGAGATGACGCAGCGCTTGCCATTCAAGGTATACAGATACAATCAGTTATTTGTATCTGCGCGTTTTTATTATTCTTATATTAGTCTTATTATTTTCTCGTAAAATACGTAAAATAATAAAACACTGAGAAAAAAATGTAATTGATCCAACGAAATGTCTTGTCACGGGGTGCCAACAAAGTATATACTTATTTCGACAAGTTATATATTGAAACAATTATGTAGTTCTTGGATTACACACATGAGAATTATAATCCAACAATTATATATTTGATTCAATATATAACTTGTTGAAATAAGTATATATTTTGTTGGCACCCCGTGACAAGACATTTCGTTGGATCAATTACATTTTTTTCTCAGTGTAGAAATACTAAAATAGACAGCTGTTAAATATCTTATTTTTGAGAAATATTTAATATTTTATTCATATACAAATTTATATCCATAGAAATATTAAATGTCTCGTAAAGTATCAAACAACAGTAAATTACATGTGTGTGCGCGCCCGACTGTGCAGGAGGTTTTGCTTCATGGCGTCTTGTGCGATGCCAACGGCAAGAAAATGTCCAAGAGCTCTGGCAACGTTATCTCACCGGAAAACATTATTAACGGTTGCACCCTCGAAGTAAGTATTTCTCACGTGTGCGACTATTTACTTCCCCCTGAGACGCTCGTCGAAATTTTCCGATTTTTAAACATAGTTTTCAAATATTAATGTTTATTATCATTTTAAGGAATTGAACGCGCAGGCAAGGCATAATCATGCAATGGGTATTCTCAGCACCGACGAACTGCAACGAACGTTGCGTGTAAACGCGAAATCGTATCCCGACGGTATACCGGAGTGTGGCACTGACGCTTTGAGACTATCACTATGTGCCCGTAATATCAAAAGTAAGAATAAATTAATTTAATTAATTTCACCATTTTTCAGACTGATTTGCTTTTATTCATTATCGTGTTATTTTTACTTAATTACTAAATTACTTACTAAATTTTGATTCAGTACGTTGTCTTTATAGATCGTACCATCAGTTTCGACATAGACAACTGTCGTACGAACAAGTACTTTTGCAACAAAATCTGGCAAGCGAGCAAGTATACGTTATTGATGGTAAACAATAATGAGGAACGCAAGGAGAACGAACAACAACGACACGGAGATAAAAGGAAGAAAACCTTGAGTGATCTGGACAGGTGGATTCTGAGCCGATTGTCGCGGATGGTGGAGACAGTGAATGGTGCGTTTGCCGAAGGAAATTTTCATAAGGCGGTCGCAGCGATCCGTCAATTTGTGCACTACGAGTTTTGTGATCTCTACATGGTAAGATTCTTTGAATTTAGTAAAGAAACATCTGCTACGATAATCGATAATAATAACAACAACGTAATTTTGACTTTAGTTTATCAAGTTTTCTTTGTTTTCTAATGCATCTAATGCATGGGTATGTGTTTTCTTTGAAACACAGGAGGCCACAAAATTCGGCTTCAGAAGCGGTGATGCCGCTGTGATTGCCGGTCATTCTGATACTCTCACAAGATGTCTGGAAGTGTCGTTGCGTGTTCTCGCACCACTCACACCGTATCTGTCGGACGATTTGTACACGAGACTTGCCAAACAGAGGCTATCAGGATTTCAGCCAGTTACTTCGTTACTCGAAGCGTCCTATCCTGCGCCAGATGAGGTATATACGTTGAATAGTATTTATATCATATCATCAGTTCCTGTGAAAACCCTTTTTTCCTCTTTCCTCGATGTTATTAATTTGTTTTTCTATACTTTCTATTTGTTCTCTGCTAGTTTGAGCATCTGAAGGATGACGTATTGGAACAGAGAATGCACGAACTCGTGAATGTGATAAACGCAATTAGAAGCTGTATGGCAAACGTTAGTAAAAAGTCAAACCCGGAAGGTGAGAAAGCAATATTGTCAGATTGACATCTAATCGAACCAAGTCTATTTTTCCAAATGAAATTACAATTTCCGATTTTCTTGCATCTTCTATCTTTGTAATCAAACTCAGTGAAAATTCAAAAAATGCCTGCGTGCGCATGTGAGTGCGCATATGTGAGAATTGAAGGTACAACATTGTGAAAGGTTGTTTTACTTATTTTAGTTAGCATCCTGGTTGGCGATGTGGACGATTGTAATTTTTATCGGGAAAATGTGAATCTGATCAAGGGAGTCGGTAAAATATGGAATGTGTCGATTCATTTGACGGAATCAGTGAATGATGAGAACTTAAACAAGACTACGACGAGAAATAGTAGCGAAAGTCTTGCTGAGAGCAACGTTCACACCATTTCGTACATGCACAAGGATAATTGCTTATTGCTCATTTCAGTCATGGTAAATAAAAGATGTAGCGATATTTTATTATATTCACGAAGATAAACGTCATAAAGACTTATATTTATATTAGTAGCAAAATTATTAATAATAATTAATAATTAATAATAATTAATTGAAAGGATTGAAAATACATTTTACTTCCTGTTTTACGATATCAAATCTAATCTCTGTTATTTGTAGGACGCATCAATGGTGGAACAAATTAAGAAGAACATTGTGAGAAGAAGGAACTCGGAAAAGAGAGAAATCATAAACAAATCTTGAACTGAAGATATTGTATAAAAATGTATTAGCGCCGATTAAAAATAAAAAAAAATAAAAATAGAAAGAAAGATTTAATTGCTGGTTCACAGAATTTTTGTTTAATACCACGCACTATCTCACTGCACTATTCTGATGCATCAATCATGCAAAATTTGGTGAATGAAGTTAATAAACAATCATGAAAACACTAATAATGAAAGATAAAACAAATAAATGAAATGTTACACAGAGCATATTTAATATTTTCATTTGATTAGATGTGTTAAAAATAACTGATTATTATTATATGATATTATTATTATTATTAAATGTTTATTGAGATAATTTCAACACAAGCAAATACAATTGCTGAAGCAGTATGTATAAATTTATAAAAGAATACAGTGTCACGCATGCGCGTCTGCGCATACGCACTCGGTTTTAGCCAACGAAAACTTCGGAGCACTTCGGAGCACTTCGGAGAGTTGCGTTCCGTTTGGTTCCGTTAGTCGTTACGCTATTTGTATACAATTGTATGTACTGTGATAATGTAACGGAAATTAATAGTTAATTAATTGATATTTTTGACAGATCAATGTGGAAAAGCTAAAGAATATAATTATGGAAGCATTGAACGAGCAGTTGGAAACTTTGACGAGTCATGTTTTCGACAACGATAAGCTGGTAATTTTGATAGTCGATATTGCAAATATTTAGATTTTGTTATATTATCCTACAATATAATTTTCTAATTATACATGATCGAATTGTAGTAATTCTTCTCGATATAAATTTAAGTTGTACAAATATTTTTAACACATGTGATTTTCAGGTTACTTACAAATGGCTGAGCAAAATATTAAAAGTTCACGTCAACACGGCAAAACAAATCTTGTGGGCATTTTACGAGAAGTATCACGAGAGTCACAATATCGAATGCACATATTTATTAATAGGTCTTCTTAACGACAATGAGATGCGTGTCGAGGTTATCAAAGGATCGGATCTACTCAAGGCTCGAGAAAAGTTTCGTACAATTATCTCGGAGCATCTCTATAGCGTGCACAAACCTCTGGAAGATTTGGAATTACTTGCCAGTTCTGATCCTGGGGACATAAATTACAGTGCAATAAAGTGCGATGCCTGTAAAGAACGAAGTGACGAGGAAATGCAGCTCTTACGGTGGGGTACAGTTGCGAGGAAAGCTGTACCAGAAAATGTGGTAAATGCAAATACCACAGATGTTGCAAATCGATTAAAGGTGGAAAAGAACTTGATAACGAAGAAGAATAATGGAGTGAGTACATTGTTCAGGACATCTGGAAAATCAAAAAATTCTGAAGAAACAAAGCCCACTTTGCAGAAAAAGGACAAAGCTTTAATTGAAAAAGATGAAACTTCAATGCAGGAAGCTAAAGGCTTAGCAGAAAAGCAAGATGATTCTCCAGCGAAGGAGGATAAAAATTCTACAAAAAAAAGTGAGAAAAGTGATGAGGTGTCTAAGGATAAAAGTTCAAAAAAAGTTCAAAACTCAACAGAGAGGAAAAAAAGTTCCACTAAAAAAATATCTCCAAAAAACAAGCCTATGAAGAGTAAGGGTTTGGATAATTTCTTCGAAAAGCGTACGTCTCCACCGCAACCCGTAAAGACTGTATCATCGGAAAAGAACGACGATAAGACCAATACCGAAGTTACTAAAGAAATAGAAACTAAAGAAGAAAAGAAAGAATTACGCGGAAAGAAGCGGAATAGAAGCAAAGACATCAGTCAATCTACTAAGAAACGAAAAAGAGTTGTAGTACAGAGCGATTCCAGTGATTCAGAGGTACAAAGTGATGCAGAGATGGAAGATGCAGTTCCAGAATTAGAGGCTGAACCTCTCGTAAGAACAAAGAGTCCTTCTCCTCCAAGGATGAAGCATGAGAATGGCAAAAAGAAAGTGCTAAAGTTAGTCAACAAGGTGTACAAAGAAAACGGATATATCGTGACGAAGAAAGAACATGTCTATGTAAGTTGTTCGGAGGACGAAGAAGAGAAGAAGGAAGAGGAAGAAAGAAGAAAGAAGAAAGTGGAAACAAAGACGGAGAAAGTAAAGAAGAAGCAGTCCACATTGACAGACTTTTTCAAGAAATCTTAAAAGGTTTTTATTTCAAGATTGAGCCTTTAATATATTTGTCAATAGACAAATATTCATTCGTATTTCTGAATTATAAAAACTTCAAATTTTCCTCTATATATTTATTTATATTGTACGATAAAGCCAGTTTATAATATTAACAAGTAATATACATTATTAGGATATAACAAATAATAATTAATTTTTCTACGATAGTCTATAATATAACACAGAAACTATTGTCTTGAAAATATTATTTGTCTGGTTTCAATGATGCAATGGCAGTTAGGCGTTTATCCATTGCTCCATAATTAAAGAGAGTTGACTTTTATATAATGATTACCATAAAAAGAGTTTGTCAAATTTGTTACACGTACATTTTCTGCAATATGATGAGTAATACGATATGGATCACCTGGCCAGCACACTTATCAGATATGCTATCAGAATCGGAATTGTGACTGTAATACGTATGTATCTCCTGATATGAGCAAGAAGCGGGATCGTTCAGTAGTGGTTCGGGCGTGAAGTCACTATCACATGAACAAACTACCGATACATATCGCGATGTTTAACGTCCGTAATATTATTACACTGTTACTATTAATTGCGTGCGACAAATGTTTATGCGACATGTGCAAAACTTGCGTATGTTCCTCAAGTAAGTTCGTATGAGTAAAAATTAAGATTTTTGGAAAATAATAAAATAGATTACTACTACTATCATATAATGTGTATAATAAATAACAAAAATAAAATCGCATTATATTTGTGGATACATTATTTTTTATATTTATATTATTATTCATAAATGTGAATATGTTATACATCAAAACAGAACTTTTGTCTGCATTTTTCATTCTGTGATCATTCTTCATCTTTCATTCTGATATATATGATATTGTTAAACTAAATTATTTGCGATCACTATAAGAAGATCTCAAAGCACACGTTTACGTAGGATTTTTATCAATTTAGGTTTTTATCAATTCCGTTTTATATAATTACACACATAATACGTGTAACAATTCACCCAATTTACTTAACGACGTTCTCTATCGTCATTACAGATAAATTTAACATTACCCATTCTTACAGACACGGGACGAATCATTGATTGCCATGATAGAAATCTAGGAATTAATGAAGATTGGTTCAATTTCGATTTTTATACCCTGAACCAACATCGACCACTAAATGAACTTATTCTCTCAAAAAACAACATAACACTGTTACCCACTAACGAGCTAAGGAACTTGAAACACTTGAAAAAATTGGACTTGTCTCAGAATCAGTTGGACAATATGCATTCGGAGGTCTTGAGGACCTTGATCAATTTAGAAGATTTAAATTACTCACACAATCTATTATGGAACTTTGATATTTCCATTTTAGAGACAAGTTTAGTCAGACTCAATTTGAGCTGTAATCGGATCAACAATCTCGAGAAAAACTCAGAAAATACAACAATATTGAAAGTTCTTGACGTATCCCACAACAACATTACTAATCTGGTGACGTAACAATTTTAATTGTTATTTTTGCAGCAAAATATTTTTAATTATACTGTAATGGTATAAAAACTTTTGGTCTGTGCCGCGAGTTTTGTTCAAACCCGCGTGTATTTGATGATTCTCGAAAATTGATTTCTTAAGTATTTAGATCACAGTTTACTGAAAAATAAAAGTATTTAAAAATTTTGAAAGAAATTCTTTACGAATCAATACTTATCAATTTTGCTGTTGCACCATTGTTACTATTCTATATAAGATATATTTTATCGAACGACACCTCGTGTATCTTTTTTTCTTTTTGATTTATTATCAGTTTTTTTAATATATCTTTTATCCTGATATTTTCCAGAGTTTCCTTGAGGCTTTACTGGAATTGGAATACTTGGATCTCTCCTTCAATAGACTTACCACGCTCCCAGCTAATTTACTCCTCCATTTAGAGCGTCTGAAGATTCTTTATGTTAACAACAATCAACTTCTCTCCTTAAATCTCCAGAATTTTCCTCAATCACTATTGGAACTTTACGCAGGGAGCAATATCATCGACAGTCTATCATTTCAAAGCTCTCCGATACGTATCTTTGATATCAAAAATAATCGCATTTCAAAGATACATAAAAATGTAACATTACTAGAAAAAATAATAAGTTTGAACATTAGTAGCAATTTCTTATCAGATTTTCCGGATGTTTCCTTGAAGACTCTGGAAACGTTGGATTTATCCTACAATGAGCTAACGTTAGTCCCTGACAGCGTTTGTATCAAAAATTTTCCAAGTTTAAAAATTCTCAGAATCAACGGAGGGCATCTAAAAGATGTAAAACTTTGGTCTGAACTAAGGTTGGAAAAGTTTGAAGTAAGTTTTACGGACGCAATTGAAAGGATTGAAGAGGAAACGTTTCATATGTTGAGGGAGAGGAAAAATGGTTGTATCAATATAATTATATCGAATAATATAAAGTTGAGTACGATTCATGAAAATGCTTTTCAACATATGAACATTTGTTCTGTAAGTATATTCTATAAAGAGAAATATGATATTTATTTTCAACTGGTCTATGACAAATATTGTATTTATAGCAGAATTTATAAAAGGGTAAACCTTTCTCTTCATTCCTAGATCGACTTGAGCAATAATCACTTTACTTATTTGCCACCAAAGCTATTTGATGTAAACATCTATAACAGAAACATTTCAAATGCAGAATATCTTATCAATCTGCAAGGAAACCCGTTTATTTGCGATTGCTCGTTACAGTGGATGTTGAGTGAATTAGTCCCAAAACTTTATGTTACAAAGCCTAGTCTTTTGGAAGATTTGAGGTAATTGTTAATGTTATGTATATTACATATAATTTCTTATTGTATAAATTTAGATTTTACATTATAAATATTCGAATTTGTTAATTAGGTGCGCCGGTCCACCTCCGTTAAGTAACAAAAGGATAGTGCACTGGTACAAATGGAAGGGAAAGGTGTTCTGCGACGATTTTTCGCATTTTGCGGAAAGGATAACTGTTAATGTCGCGAGTGTCTCCAGCAACCAAGTTGTAACGTTCAAGACGAGTCCTGGAATGATTGCCGTTCTGGTTACGACAATCGCCCTGCTCGCAATTTTAACGATAATTGGCATTTTGCTGACACGAAAGATGATTGCGAAGAAGAGACGAGTTAATCGTCGATTTTAGAAATATTTATTTAAAAGTATTACATAAAAAACATTAATTCATAAACATTTTTAAAAGTTTCACGAAGCGCGATACACACACACGCACACACAGAGTATGATACACTTAATATGACGAAAGTTGAACGGAAATTGTAGGGAGAAAATTACAAAAATTAAAATTAATATATATAATCTATATATATATAACTTTAGATTTAAATCTAGTAATAATAATCATATGAGCTTTCATATGAACACAAAGATTACCATTGGAAAAGAATGCAAAAGATATTCGTTATGACTTTCTTAATTTAACGCAACGTACACACATACTCTTTGAATGAATCCCACAAGAATCATCACACTTTAGTTCTTCCTTTTTTAACTATCTACAATCTATTATTTATATGCAATATATTTATTGCAACGGAAATCCGCTATAATGTAACGATTTACATGGACTGGAGTTTTCCTTCGCTGTTATATGCATATTTTAATAAAGAATTTTAATAAACGAAATAAATTACAATTTAATAACAATAAACTTTGCGTCCAATATAATTTCTCGAGAGCCTCTTATCGCGCAAATGTCTTTTTCTTTCATTATCGTAATTTTGCTACTAATTAGTTTAAGTTTTAATCTATCATGATTAAATTAAATTCGTCAATTGTTTCAATCTGATTATAATGATTTGATTTTCATGTGAAAAGGATTATCAACTGTTTCTGACCGATCTTGGTAACGTCATGTTTTAGTAAGATCCGTGTCTAAATATACAAATAAATTAATACAAAAGTTTAGAAATATCGATTTCAATAAAGTCAATAGCGACTATATGTTCTTGCACTCGTAGCATGTGAAAATGAATTCTTTTTGCGATCACATTAACCGATTACCTCATCAGTTTCTTATCACTAGATATCATCAATCTGCCAATGACTAGATACCACTCTCGGAGGAGGAGGATTTTCCCTGAGCTCGGCCAGAAAAGAACGAATATTCTGATAGTAACCCGGCTGACACCAGGTCTCGTTGTGCGTACCGCCCACGACTGGAAGTATCCGTTTACACGTGCTTCGACAATTTTTGTAGAGATCCTGCATCATGCGGGGTGGTACCAGCGTGTCCGCCAGACCGGAAATAAACATAGTGGGTACTGTGACTGAGCGAACTTTCAAGATAGATAAATACTGTAATGAGATAAAAAATACAAAAACATAAGAATGTAAAGGTTGAAATCGAAAAGAATACATTGAATGTATAAAAACATGTACTCTGTAGAAATAGATTTAAAAATACAGGGAACATGAAATGCACACAAAGAGTGATTATTCCTATTATCATTATTTATATAACATTATTCCTATTATCATTACTCACCTTGTTTTTATATACAAAGAGTGGTAAATATTGCAAAAATTTCGATCCGACGAATAAGGCAGCCATATCTGGAATACTAGTGAAGGTATTTTCGAGTATAAGGCACCAAACTCTTCGTGAGCTTTCCTCCTTCGTGGCTAGATCGATTGCTACTGCTCCACCTATCACAATTTTAATTGATAAGTCAAAACGAGGGAAAGGCTCCTTCTATATCTTCCTTCTTAATCTCTTAAATAATAAACAAAAAGTATTCGCTTCGCTTTCTTTTCGCTCAGAACGCATGAATCAATTCAAAAATTCAAATTATATCTAAAGTACAAATAATTTCAAATATTAAATGATTTATTTCTTTACCTAACGATCTACCAAACACTATAATTTCATTAGTATTAATATCTGTTCTACTGGACAGATAATCCATTCCCGCTTGGGCGTCCATGTAAAGGCCTTCTTCTGACGGAGAGCCCTGCGACAGGCCGTATCCTCGGTACTCTAACATCAAAATGTTACATTCGATACTGTGATACAGTCCCATTATATTCTGCAATCTGGAAAAAATAAGCGATACGTATAATTCATTATAATTTAATATAATACAAATTTATGTAGTTTATTAAATTATATACAAAAAAAAGAAGAGATAGTTAGATTGATGATTAGATAAATGGACAGTAAAGTAACATTAAATACCGATGGCCCATATTGCCAGCGTTGCCATGAAGAAATAATAATGTAGGCGCTTTCCTCATTTTTTCCTCCGGTTGAGAAATGAAAAACATGTGCAACATTGTGCCATCACCAGCTCTGGTGTACACACTTTGATACGGCAAACTAAATATTGAAGGTGCTGGCACATAAACTCTGGAGTGAGCTGGCAATTCTGGATGATATAAAAGCTGATCTTCTCTATGATAGAGTATTCCTGTAACAAAAAAGTAATTAAGAGCTCAAAATCACTTTAATCTTTGTGTCAACAAAATCTTCCTTTATGAAAAGAGATTAATACAAACCAGTTATGGCAAAGCACAACAGAATGAAAGCCAGGATTCCACCATATAGCCAGTATAAGAGGAAGCAAGCAAGAATGTAAGCTCCGCTGAAAGCCCAACATTTCATGGCGATACTTCCTAGAAGCCTAATGGGCCTGCTGCGAGCTAAACGTACTCCAAAGGACATTATTTCTGCATTTAGTTTCATTCAAGGAAACTGCATGCGTTATCTGGATAGTTTAATTGTTCGTAATAAGCACGTTTGTTTCCTGGTTTTAAAGGTGGACATGATAAGCCACTGAACCAATCCTTGTTATCTTTTGCATCTGCCTCATCTGCTTGTGGAATGTTCAGAAAATTAGCGCGTGTCTCAATGGCGACATATCGTCATAAAATGTAATTTTTATTCCCATTTATTAATTACATTTATCAGATTTAAGTCACTATAATTTTACATTTTTCTACATACTAATTAAATGTTTTCACATTACATGTAGATGCTAGATATCATTGACAAGAACGAGAATTTCGCGAGTATCTGAAATGCTTGAGGAGTGTCTTATTATGTAAGTTGAAAAGAGTTTCACATTTCAAGAGTTTCAGGATCAATATATATATATATATATATAAATTGTAAGATTATAATCTAATAACTAACCTATATGACAGTGACAGGTGGGCAATGACAAATAATTCCAATGTTCCAATGGCTCCAATTAATAGAATTTTTACGATAACAAGAAGAAATACGTATCCCGGAAATTATTTAGAAAATACGGATTGCACGAATTATTGCACGTTTTTTGATTATTAAATAACAGGTCGATCGTTATCGTTACAGAACGGAGGAGCTCACTTAACCTCTATATCGAGCCACGTTCGTACTACGGTATACACTGCAGCAGAAAGTGCAAAAGTGTAAAGGAGGTGCAGATGTGGATTCTGGAAAACGGACGTAGAACGTAGAGGTAGAGCATCGCGTGTGCAGTGCGAACCGGCGACATAGCGCATACGCGTCTCGGCATCTGTCCCGTTTGAAAAATTCCGTACGTGCGCCGTATAATTTTCCTCTCGCTCATAACGTACAAAATGACAGAGGTAGTAGTGGCCACCGATGAAGAGCAATTGCTTTCGCGGATATCTAACCTCGTTGCCCGCGCTGCCGACGACGCGATCTCACGTGATGATCGAATCTTTCGATTTGGAGTATCAGGTGATGGGAAAAACTTCTTTCAATATTCTCTTTTCCTTTTTCGCACCTTTTTACTTGCACATTTTATGTTTTATGGTTTTCATACGTTTCCCATAATCTATGTGTATGATGCTTTACGTATTCATCAGCGCCGAGAGATATTTTTCCGTCGTAGTCATGCAGAAGTGACTCTTGTGTTCTTAGTTTTGCCAACAGTCAGATTCCCGTGCTCATGCGCGCGATACGTGACACTTTTTTTTCCAATTTCTCTGAGAACCATTTCCTCCAGATTTCCTCGTGTTAACGCGTGCTGCACTCATTACAACATAGAAAATCATTTAAGAGAGATTGCGACGAACATTTGCGGAAAATGTTTAAAAGCGTTAAAAGAATTATCTAATGTATGCGAGAACATTGATAAAATAACATTGTAATTTTCTCTAATTGTTAATTTGTTGTTTAGGTGGTTCGATGGTAGAACTGTTAGCCAAATGCTTGCCTAACATTGCGACTGACTGGAGCAAGTGGCGTTTCTTCTTCTGTGACGAGCGGGTGGTACCTCTGGAAGATCCAGAGTCCAATTTTGGTCTCTATAAAACGAATTTTATTGGAAAGGTACCCGTCACTGAGGAGCAATTCATAAAAGTCGATCCAGAACTCAATGGTGTGTAAGCAGCGATTGATTTCTATTTTTATAATATGACACTCGTTGGAAACGTGAATATATTTTTCTTCGTTATTGTTGCTATTTATTTATTACATACATATTATATGATTTCCATACGTTTCATTATTTCTATATCTTTGCTCATATTTATGATTCTTTTTGTGATATATATATATATATATATATATATATATATATTTATACCTCATTATTATCTGTTATTTTGTAATTTGTTTATTTATTTATTTATTTATTCATTTATATGTATTTATAGCCGAGAACGCGGCGAAGGATTACATTAAAAAAATGGCCTTCTTCTTCCCGCCGGACAGATTACCAAGGTTTGATTGCCTGCTGTTAGGCCTGGGCCAGGATGGGCATACATGCTCGCTTTTTCCGGGTCACCGAACTCTCGACGACGAGAATATGTGGGTTACATGGGAGCTGAATTCGCCGAAACCTCCATCCAGTAGAATCAGCCTCACCATGCCAGTGATCAATAATGCTCGCATGTGTGTATTCATCGCTACTGGCGCTGGCAAGGCCGAGATCGTTGAAGTAATTATGAAGCTTATGTTTTCCATCAGTTAATTATACGATTAATTTAGATTGCTTTATAGCTAACTTGAATTAGATTTTAATTTTTGCATTAAAAAAGGACTTTTTGATAGAGATAGTCGCGCGGGTACATTTTTTTCGAACTAGGGAGGATGGGCTGCCTCTTCAATTTCAATTTCATTGGATCAATGCGACGAAACGAATAGAAAAATAGAAAATTTTGCTTCGACAAGTATACAGGGTGAGGCACCTAAAACAGGCCACCTGAATATCTCGGCTGTTATTGGTGATAGAAAAAAATGTGTCAGACCAAACTTGCATGGTTTCGAGGGACACATAATTTGTTCTAAATAGTTTTTTATTAGGTGGACGCGTAGAGGTCATATGAAGGTCAACTTCGTTTGTTTAAATGGTATGATATGTTTTTTTACGTACCATCTAGTAGAGCGTTTGAAGATGCGCACATTGATCTACGAGTAAAAAATCATTCAAGGTCACTGAAGGCCAACTGCAAGGGAAAATAATTTACTTTATATTGCCTAGAGTTCTCTGCTATTAAAAATACTGTAAACTCAGAAATGAAAAAGTTCTAGCCCTTAGAAATTTTTTCTTTTTCCGCGAAGTTCTGAGTTGTTGTTATCATTATTGTTTATATTGCCTAGAGTTCTCTGCTATTGAAAATACCGTAAATTCAAAAATGAAAAGTTCTAGCACTTAGAAATTTTAGCCTTCAGTGACCTTGAATGATTTTTACCCGTAGATCAATGTGCGCATCTTCAAACGCTCTACTAGATGGTACGTAAAAAAACATATCATACCATTTAAACAAACGAAGTTGACCTTCATATGACCTCTACGCGTCCACCTAATAAAAAACTATTTAAAACAAATTATGTGTCCCTCGAAACCATGCAAGTTTGGTCTGACACATTTTTTTCTATCACCAATAACAGCCGAGATATTCAGGTGGCCTGTTTTAGGTGCCTCACCCTGTATATATCACATAGAAAACTTTGGAAAATGCTTTTTCAATGGGATACACATTGTTAATAGGTTGTTTACCACCTTACGCACCTTTTTTAAACTATATCTACATTAGAGTTTTGTTGTATCGTTTACAGAAAGTCTTGAGAGACAAAAAGGATTTACCAGCCACCAGAGTAGAACCAGTCGATGGCACGCTTTTCTGGCTACTGGATCAAGAAGCAGCCAGCAGATTACACAATACAGAGTGAAGGACGGCAAGATCGGCGATCGAAGAGACTGCAATACAACGTTCCATATATTAAGATCGCGCTGTAATTCCACTTGAAGCTTTTTTGGGTTCGTCTTTTTCTTCTTTTTTTTTTAAACGCGCTTCTATTACAAAATCAAATTCTTAACGCACGATGGTGATCACAGTACGCGAAATTGATTCGTATTCGCAATTTTTGACTGATATTGCTCAACGATATCGTTTATGGGAAAGCGATACGTCCACTTCTACTATCATAAATTAATCTGCAGAGATTGTAAGAATATAGAATTGATAAGAAAATAAATAAGATTTGCATTTTTGTCAATGAAATGTGTAATTTAATAAGAAAAATATTGAAAATTAAAATATTATTTATATATTAAATGAAATGATTTTTTTATTATAAATATTCGCATGATATGGCGTTGAATAATGAAACTACTTCCATAATTTCATTGTGCGAATCGGTATGATTTGCAAGCATTTAAATGAATAGAGAATGTAATCATACATCACGTTTTTTTTTATATATTTATTATTGAAGCGTAACAATCAAGATTAACAATTTTTAAACCACACACACGCACATAAACGTAACATGCGAATTACCTCAAAGACAGCAATCTATTCTCCAACAAAAGAAATCTTAGAAGAAGAAGCGTTTTATTAATACTGTTATAATAATTTGTTACTGTTGATCATTCAGAACAGTAAGAGTTTTGTTAATTATTTTATTACTATTGGCATATCCAATTTGCAATTATTATTTGCCAAAATGGTAATGTAATTGTTGAAAAAACTATTTAAAGATTATTGGAAAGGATTATTTCTTTTAACCGTTTCACTATAGGTTTAAAAATCTTTATTAATTGTGATGTTATTATTTGCCGTATAGGTACGTTGTACTAAATTTTAGTAGTATCTCTTGTTATTATTATCTTATTATGTTATACAGAGCATTATTATATATGCGTAAAAATGTTGTTATGCCAAGTTTTGCATTATTTTATATATCTTATTATATCGTTTGATAAATTTATACATATGCATTCAACGGCATGCTTAAAGAAAGTGAGAAAAAAGGAAAATCAAAAAAAGAGTTTATTAGTAGAAGGAAACATGTATCATGATAATACATATAATGATACCATAATACATATACATTGCTTTTTGTGATATATTGCAATTAAAAAGGGCACAAAATTTTGAATAAAAAATAAATTTAATAAATTCGTGGTTTTATCGTTACGCATGTCTCCTTCTGGTAAAAGATCTTGCTACATCTGTTTTAATGCAAAGCAATTACGACAAAAAAAACAGAGTTTATATTTTGCGATATAAACCGAGTTATAATATTAAATTTTTATATGACTTAGTATAGATGGAAAAGATTTTCTTATCGCTCGAATTAAGTTTAAAAAATTAATTTTAATAAAATCAAACCTTCACTGACTGGCTAAAAAGTGAGGTAGTACGAGTTAGTTGAGACGATCAACGATCGACTAGTCAGGATTTAAAGGTATATTTTTATTTAGTAAATAAATATAATATATAATTTAAAATATAGACTATTTGTACATGAAATAAATTCTCTATAAATACGTAAAATGGACACAAAGTCTTGTTTTATATATATAAAAATCCTGTATTTGAAGCGGCTATATCATATATGCACATATATAATTATTTGAAATAATTTAATAATAGTAATAACAGTTTTCTGGCTAAATACTATTTTTTCGCTCGACAGAATAAAAACGTGGAAAAGTATAGCGTATTCAATATTCAATATTATATAATCTGTACATACATACACACCCATGCATACATGCACACATATATACACACAGCCACGCGATTTTGTGGGAAAATTCTGTAATATGATTTGATAACCCGTGTATGACTATATCAAGAATTCTAAAATTCCTCTAATATTAAATAAATAGTAGTAAATAATAATAGTAGTAAGGAAATGAATAGAAAAGTTCTTGTTTTTCCAGGAGAGGTATTATATTACTAAAGAGTAAATCTCTACTAAAAAGTTAATTATAAAATTCAATTTAAAGAAGGAGATATCGTACAATTTATAATCTTTTGAGTGATGCTTATTTTATTGCATAATTTCTGTTGGATTAAATCGGATAAAACATGATTGATCTTTTTACAAATTAAAATAGAATTAGAATGAAAATTTTCTTCTTACAGTTTATCGTATTTATCTTCAGAATAACGAGTGTTTATTATATGCGAATTATCATCGCTATGCTCCGAATATTCGTTGAGAAACAACATATCGACATAACGCACTGTACATATTTATAATACATATAAATACATAATTTACATACAGCTCACAAGCCCGTGAAATTTGCGAAAGATATCTAGGGGAATGAATCGTAACGTAATAGTAAATTGCAGCGGCCGTTGAAAACTGATACACATATTATACAAAGTATTAACAAATAAGATCGGTACGAAATAGGAGCGCCCTGCGATTTACAACACGCAACAATCAATATCTCGAAATTACAAGATAAATTATACATTATTTTACATACAGTTTGCAAAGTAATAATTTCGTAATTAACTTAGAAAGTAGTTGAGAACTCATATGGAAATTCAGCTTACAGTCATATACATATCACAGTATTTGTTTATAACACGATCCTCCATTCGCCAGACACGAAAATTGCAAATACCATCTTTCATTAAGCCGATAGTCTATCGTTTTTACAAATTTCTAACAACATATGTAATTTATATTTGGAGGCACTCAAGTCTGGATACGATAAACTTGCTAACGACAAAATTACAAAATTTTTAAGTTTAAGGATATTAATTATTATATAAAAGAATTTATTTGTATGAATTTGAAAAATTATGTTTGCATGTTACATAAATGTCTAATAATTTTTGCTAATGTTTACATTATACTAATTTAAAGAATAAATAAGAAAACATTTACAAAAACGTACTATTATCTTAAATAATTTACTTTGTAATGTATCAATAAAAATTATAACTCCAAAATGTACAATTAATAATATAATTTATCAATAATTATATTTAATTTTATCTTTTGCATTGACTTTGAATGTTTGTATCGATAAAACAATTTTGTATACTAGATAATAATCGAAAACTGGCCCTTCCATATCTTTGATCGCTGTCACTCAAAACTTGCTCATGTATTTGGTTATAAAAAAATGTAACGATTACATAATACTTTTTATTTCATATTTTGTACTGTATTTACTCTCCGAAATCAAACATCATTCTGTTATGACAATATACACAACTATTGTCCGCTAATATAATAATTATAACGTTCTCTATATATAATTCGCAGGTGTTTTTATATAATTTATTAATATATCAAAATATTAAAAATACGTTAAAGTACCCTAATAAATAATAAAAACAACTGCGAGATAGAATGCTTGCGTGAAGCAGCTTTTCTAGTTAGCAATAATAATAAATATAAAGATCGACATTTCTTTTATTCACCCTTTTATTCACCCTTGAAGGAAAACGTCTCCTCTTCATCATTCGTTCATCGATGTTGCCATTAACGCAGCTATCAACGATCATTCGCCATATCGATGATTATTTTATAGTAGGATAGGAAAAGAGAAAGAAAGACAAGAGAGAGAAAGAGAGGAGGAGAATAAGTTAATTGAATTTAATCAGTCACCTAGCATGCATGTTCATCACGTCATGTTAACGCCCAGTGCTTGTCGGAAATGTTCATATACCACATAGCTGATGGACACGGCAGGTGCGACCTGTATAAAAGAAAAAGAAAATTTCTTAAAAATACTCTTGATCTTATTACAGAGCAAACCAGTTTACTTCTATATAAAATATGGTTCATATTGAAATTAACAATCAATTGCTTTTCTTGGCTCGGAAAAGTATATCTTTGCATTCTAGTAGAGAAACACATTTAAATATGAATTAAATATGAATTAGAGAATTCATTTAATACAAATTAAATATGAATTAGAAAATTCGTTTAATACAAATTAAATATGAATTAGAGAAAAACAAATATCGATTATATTAATATTTCGATATAATTTATGTTATATATATATTATAGTACCTTGAGAAAGTTGGGCGTGAGTCCACGGTATAAACCGCGTATTCCTTCGCGGCTAACGATATCTTTAAAAACGCCGGTCATAGTATTGGACGAGCGATCGGACGCAATCTCAGCTTGCAATCGCGTCCGTACCAATGCCAGTGGATACGAGCATACCTGACCTGCCGTACTTGACGCAGTGCCGCAGAGCAATAAAATCCAAAACGCCGGCTGTTCTTTCTTATCGTGTGTACGTAAATAACTATTTTTCAATGTCTGCAAATGCATCGTATTTTACATGAAGCTCATCGCGGAAACTTGGACAGCAGTCTAAGGTTTCTTCTTTCAATATACACTTACCTCATAGACAGCTAGGTCGATGCCAGCATAGGGAAGTATGCCTATCAAATTGGGTATGTAGCCTCTGTAGAAAGACTTTAAGCCACCCTGCCTATATATCTTCTTCGCCGCATCGATCATACCGTTGAATTCGCCCGTTTTCCGTAACGCGAGTCTCGTCTTCAGTACCTGCCGAATTGTTTATCACGCATTTTTATTAATTTCCGTCTAGGCTTTGTAGGAGTTCTTCCAAAGTAAGCAAGATTTCCTAGTATCCTAGTTAGATTGTCAAATTAATGATCTTCAGTCATAGGGCGTACCTCGAGAGGGTAGATGGCCGATTGGCTGATGCCACCGGCCATGGAGCCAGCGCAGAATCGCTCGTAGAGCCCGAGCTCGCATGCCTCGTTGTCCGATTTGATCGCCCGTTTCACCTGCTCGTACGCCATGAATTTGAGCGCTGTCTCCGGGCCGATTTTTAGCACGTTAATGCCATTGCCGCGCCATAGGCTCCTAATGCCACCCTCGCGCAACATGTACCTGAAGCAACTCATGATATTGCAGTGTCGTGTGCCGTGGACCTGTAAGGATGATCGGACGGTTCTCTCGTCGTATTAAAACATACTAAACACTTACTCGCTCGCTCGATATGTCATCATAAACGAATTCTTTTCTTTTTCATATGTTACATAATAAATATGTGTGTATAGACTTGAAGACTGCGGTCCTCTTGAATTTACTATTATCCAGTCTACCACAAATAATATTTTCACTTGAATTTTAATAGCCATTCAAACAAATTGTATCATGTTCCAATTTTCATCACTACACGTGAATATAGATTTTCGCAGATTTTCTATAGATAATTCATAATAGTAAATTCAAGGATCCAAGAACAAGATGCACCCCGCAGAGGATCTTTAACAAGATTCGTGATGCGTAAATAAAATTCACCTGCAGGTAAACCTTGATGCGGTCAAGGGGTGCGGTGCAAGTGCGCGACACTGCACCCGCTATACCACCCGATAATAAATGCCGCCACCACATCCCCGATACCATCTCGCCCTTGGTGAACTCTTCGGGGACGCCAATGTCCTCGCCGATGTCCATGTACTAAAAAGAGAAAGAGATCGTGATTAAAAAGTGAAGAATGAATATAGGATTAATGGTCAATATTAACAAGAGTAATGAAATTAAACTTTCTATACTTTGGCAACAGCCAAGTATTGCTTATCAGTTTCCGAGTAGATGACTGATCGATCTTTAACATCGTGAATGGCAAACTCGATTAATCAGAATTATAGATTATTGTTCAACTACTTGTTCGATCTTTGTGAAACATGTGTGTACGTGGAAACATGTGTGTTACTTGGATCACTATCGATCGCGGTAAAATGCCAAGTATTATCGTGTAGCGTTTCGACGAATGAAATCTGAGTTACGTATGATAAGGCTATCGAGTTACGGATATTGCATTACAAAATTGACGTGTGTTCTGATGTACAGAGCCTCGCATACCGAATTCACGCCAAAGTCAGGGCTCAAAAAAAAGATTTTTTTAGTCGCATAAAAATATTCGTCGTAAATAACGTATCAGAAAGTAATTACTTAAACGTATTTAATAATACAGAACTATTTCAATACTGTTGCTATGCAATTATGTCTATTTTCATAAGAAAATTATTTGACATTTTCATCAAATAATTAATTTATATTAATATTGATTCACATAATTTCTCTTCCTCTCCCTAAATGCATAGTGTGTGTACAAGCACGCACTACTTTGACAATATAAAATTTCAAGAACTCGGCATCAGTATTGGCACTTGGCACAGTATCCACATATGTGTACCTTTGAACTTTTCATCGCGTACGTTTCGTCTCAACTGGTTCTTTCCACGAGTGAAACTCGAACCATTTTGAATATAACGCATCTGTTTTTAAAACTTTTTCAACCATGCAAATATTTGCATAATAATCGTATAATTAACATGCCAATTTAATGGCACACATAAATACATACAATCGTGAGGAACATCTTTGCCCACGTGAATTCTACCATTTAGCAAGTATAAGGTGACGTAATAATTTTGCGAAATCGCTCTTGGACTTGGTTTGTGAAAATATAAATCACTGTGCATTCGGTGCACCGTACAATAATACGCAGTGTCGTAACGAGCAACAAAATAATGATAAAAATTTCGAGCGATAAGATTGACTACATTATAAATTAACGTCAGATACATTTTTTAAGTTAGATTTAACATAGAATTTTTACATAATCCAGAATATGCAAATTAAAGGTCGCACGTGAACAATTTCTGAAATTCACATTCCAGACTCACTTTCACTCCCCAGTTTCAATCATCCATCTCGCACTTTCTTTTTCCAGGCACGCGTTGGCTAACTATATATTACTCGAAAGCAACCAATCTTAAGAAATTTGACGAGATTTGAGCTCCTCCATATACCATCGCCAGGACATTCTACTCACCCGTTGCAAGAGTTCATGGTAACCCTGTAGGAATTCCTCGCACACCTGACACGCGGGTGGGATACTATCATGCTGGAAAAGTCCCGGTTTTTTCAAGGAATACATGCTTTTATATGGCTGCGATCAATCAGCTGCAATCGCTAGTCACGTGGTCACGCACACGCTCGCCGCGTGGAATCTGCCGTGCCCGGTGCCGCTCGCTGCTGGGTGCAGGGTGAAATCAGTCACGCTATGCACACTCTTACACAATGTATGCAATGCACAGTCTTTTTTTACGTATTTTTAACTGTTTCGACTTGTTCCTTCTATCGTTTCTTTCTTATTGCTCCGTTCTACTCGATGCGTTTTCTCCCTCTTCCTGTACGTTTAACGCTCCTTTTTCTAGGAGAAAAAAATTCCTTTCCTGCATAATATTCCGTTGTACGTTGATTATATCAATTTTGTGCAATCTCTGAAATTTTCTCTTCTTGTTCTTCTGCAATTTCAATAAGAAGTACTTCTTCTCTTCTATATTTCCTCTTGTTAGAATATATTATATATTCAATGATATGTATTTGTGAATCATAGAGAGAGAGAGGTCACATGGTCACAGAGATCACGTTCATACCACGAAAACTATGCACTCACGCTGCAAAGTCACTCTCGTACTTTCGCGAACTTTCGAGCGCTTTCTATCCAATGAGAAGGTTGCACTGGTCGAGGTTACGCAAATTCTTGCGAATTCCCCTCCTCTCTCTCTTCTTTATCTTTAGATCACGGATTCAACGTTCGGCGAAGGTGACGTAACGAACAGTTCCAAAATTGCCTCGGTGACGCGATAAAAATTGTCGATAGATGATCTAACGAGGAATCGTTGCAACTTGGCCGAAGAGAATGAAATCTTGTAGCGCGAAACGATTGGTCTTGAGTGGTCGTTGATGGCAGGAAGGGGGACGAGCTCCGAACCAACGATTCGAGCGCTCGGAGTCCGATCGCAAGACTGACGACAGAGCCAAGCATGAGGAAAATCCAGAGTCCGAGATACCGCCCCACCAAAACGGGGAATGTCTGCTTGCCCGTCTGCACATTCTCCTTGCCTCTCTTCCCTCTACAATTCTCGACGTCAGAATCAAAGTATACGTTTAATCGGGGTAAATATCCGCGCGATGACGGCAACCAAACTTTACCGAGCATTACAAATCTCACAGTGCAAACTTTGCTTATGATCTAATAGGGCGATAAAGTACAAGTTTTGCTTGCACGTTTCTGCACATGGCTTAAAATTATCATTTGTTCACACACTCATATATACACACACACTCTTCCTCCTTCCCTCTCTCTCTCTTTCTCTGTTTTCGTTTGTTATTAGTGTCCATGTATGATTATTCCAATTAGTAGTAATTGCTGCCACTTATATTTTGTAATTGTTTCTACAATTATTTGCAATTAACATAATTTGTATTATTACTATCAATTATTAGTATCAATAGCTCCACTTAGTTGATATCTATGTCAATGGAAAATGAAAAGGTATGTATGAAAAATTGCACAGTTGAAAAGTTGGGGATCACTGGCTCAATGTTATATAGATAAGTGGATGACGAAATGTCACGTGGAGTTTCGTCAGATACACTTATTGGCAATTCAGTTTTCATAATCTAAGAGGACATCCACTAAATTGTTTCGTATAGCGTTCGTATGCAAAGTCCACGATCGTCCATATATTATTATATACGTACAATATACAGATCTATACAATTTGATATACATTAATCATGTATATAACGCATTTCATAATCATCTCTCATTACTGATAAATCACGATGAATCATCACAAACAATACAATCATCATTCCTAGTTTTTCTGGGCGACGCCAAGGCTTAACTAAAGCTTAAAGAAAACCTAAAACTGCTTTTACAGAGCAGCATAATTTTCAGCCACTGTTAGCGAAAGACGGAGAGAGAGAAAGAGAGATGGAGGGAGATAGGAAGGGAGGGAGAAGAAAAGCGGTAACTTGACCGACCGCAATCTGGATAATGCCGGTCTGATCCACGATTGATCGTCGGCTGGAGGCTCGGCTTGTGACGTCACGTAGCAGTCGAGTCATTGCCAACGTACAGCGGCCTAGTAATTCCTCGCAGCTGTTCTAGCTTTCTCTGGCCCCCATATTTTCCAGGGGTGACTTGCTTCACGCACTAAATTCTTTTTTCGCTTTTTTCTCTCAGTTAGTTTGCGCTGTGTATATTGTCCCTTGTTAATACAAAAACTAAATTACACGCGTTATGTTTGCTGTGTACTTACCGTGGTATGATGCCAGTATTCGATGATGTCGAGCAAAGTAGTACTAGGCGCATAGAGGAGAAAATCCCGCCACTCGTTGAAACTAATATTGAGACTTCCATCTTGGTCCATACTGTAAACAATAAGCTTATTACATTCTACATAATATAATAATTAATGTATAACATAGTATAATATATTACAAACTTAATAAGAGCATAGTATAGTGTAATTAATTGTTTATATCCCTTAAATGTTATTTAAGTTTTAGTATTTCTTTTTGTACACATACATACAAATTTTCAAAAACATTATTTGACATAATGAGTTTATTTAACAACTAGAAAAATTATTAATTAATTGTATTATAAATGATAAAATTACCGTTGCAATAACTGTGTTGCTTCCTCCCGTGCAATTTCTATTCCCAGGTCTTTAAAAGCTCGTATCAATTCTTCTAAATCTATTTTGCCTGTAAACAACAGAACGATATAAAGATCTTTAAGCCTTTTCTTATAAATATAATAAAAAATATTCTGTTAGATACTATAATTAAAATAGACCACACTTGATCCAAGAAGGCAAATACCTTGCTTATTCGTTAACAATAAGTAATAGTGTAACTTTATATCATATATATTATTGGAATACTTTAATCTCAACATTGGAATTTCTCAAGACTAGTTTACTTGATTGAAACATTTACTTACCATCTCTATTTTTATCAAGGTTAGAAAATTGTAGTCGCAGATTTTTTTCATGTTCGCGAACATAATGTATGAACTCGGCCAGACTGATATCGCCACTTTTGGTGCGATCTGACCTGGCCAGAAATTTCTGTGAAAATTAAGAGGTTATCAATTTCTTCCTCCTTCTTTTTTCCTTCGATATATTTACGTTTCTTCAACATGTATGCGAGAGAGAGAGAGGTAATAGACAATAAATGTACGCGAATGCTTGGTCTAACTAAACTTTCGCGTCATCATTCCCATAACAATTGACAGGAATAATGCTGACAGATAAACAGATACTGTACGTCAGAAGAAGGCAGCCATAAAAGAGGAAACGGAAAGATGAATGTCAAGAAGAAATATTCGAACGCACTGTAGATGGCTGGCGTGACAAGATGTAAGAGAAATGTTAAGAAAACGTATACAATATATTGTGCGAAGTGCTGGCGCAAAATGAAGCAGCATACACGTATACACGTGCGCACGAGCGCGTAATGAACGTACCTGTGCATAGTGTGCATACTGCGAGTGTACGCCGACCTCGCGGAGAGCCTGGGACAAGTCGTGCACGTCGATGCGGCCGTTGCCATCGAGGTCGAGGCGCTGGAACAGCCGCGCCAGCCGCTCCTCGTCCTGGGCCGGCAGCTCGTGAAGGTAGTGCGCCGGCGGTGGCGTCACAACCACACGCGTTGCCGGCGACGCGCTCACACGCACGCCGCCGTTCCCTGGCATATTATTTACACGTGACGCTATACTGCACTATGAAAAAACCAGGTAAAACGCCAATACGAAGCGCTGCCACCCTATCGCAACGACAAAGCGCGAAGCCACGCTGCGGCGAGCTGGATTTATCTATGTAAGTACGTACATGTATGTACATGCATACGTGACCTTCGACCACCGCACGCATTCGCCGCACCACCGCTACTACCGCTACGACCAGCTCGTACCGCTGGAGGCACACGCGCACGTAACGCGCCGACGCCGCGCCGACACTGGCGACTCCAGCGAATCGAGCTGTCGACCTGTCGAGAGTCGCGTAAAAGACCTAGTTTTTATCTACTCTGCGAAAGTTGTAACTAAAGAGTGGATGGGAAAAAAGCAGAAATAAAAAATCAAATAAAATATGGAAGAGATGTAGTGTATATAAGCACGCACACACACTCACACGGATTGTGCGTGGCATGCACGGCGTACGTGTCCGTGTACATACATAAGTACATACAGAGAAAAATAAAAACATGGGTAACATTTTTTTTAATTTGCTAAAAATAACTAAATCCTTAGTTATTTTTCTAATGCGCTTCTCTCTCTCTCGCTCTCTCTCTCTCTCTCTCCAGAGGCGAAGCGCGTTTGGCGGCGCAGAGTGGCAGGAAATGGAACTATCGAGAGCGGCCTTCTAGATCATTTGATCATTTCTCGCAGCTATGGAACATGGGTGTCGTCGTAATTGTCGTCACCGCGTTCGTGTGCGTGGATTGGGGTCTGTGCTGCTGCGAATCGCGCAAAACTCCGCGATAGGAGTAATGCGCAAAAAGTGTAATCGATGTAATGTTTTGCGAGGGATATAACGAGGTGGGTAGTGATGTGAGTGTGGTGATTTTCGGTGATTTTACATTGTCGATTAATCCACGAAAACTCGAATCTCGCTGTCATGACATCGAGAACGATTGCGATACACGTAGAAGCAGATTTTTGCCTGCGAGAACGGCCTGCGGCACTCTCGCCCAACTTTTCTCCTTTATCTCTCTATCACGATGTGCAAACGATGACCGATCGACTGATCAACGTCAATGCTACATCATGATCTCTCGATCGAATGATTGCAGTGAAATGTGGTTATGAAGCAGAACCGTCTGCTTGTGTCGCATTCTGTACGCGTGTATATTTTCAATCTTGAAACACTTTATCTACTTTTAAAATTTTTCAGATTTGCTTGTGTATTTTAATATACTTGAGAAACGTCGAGGGTGCAATCTAATTGTTTGAAAAGTTTTGCTATTCAAAAATATATGTTATAGATGATTAAAAGAACAAATAACTTTCAATGGAAAATATCGAGAAAAATTTCAACAAGTCTTGTACGGCTTAGTGCTTATGCGTGTCGCTTCTTTTCTCCCTTATCAAATAATGACACTGATAGTAATTTATATATCGTCCTTCTTTTTACATAATTTTCTGTTGTCTCTGTTGCGTAGAATGCCAATACAGGCACCGCAGTGGACTGAATTTTTGTCGTGTCCAATCTGCTGTCACGACTTTGACGCAGCCATACGAGGACCCATATCGCTTGGCTGTGGCCACACTATATGTCGTGCTTGTCTCGCCAATCTGCATCGTAAACAATGCCCTTTTGATCAGGTATGATAATTACGCATATATGATAAACAAATAATTACAAATTAATATATGTAATACAATTTTTTACTATTTTTCTTTCCTGTTTTTACATAGAGCGTTATCAACACCGACATTGATAGATTGCCGGTGAACGAGGCGTTGTTACAACTGCTGGGTAATCCTATTCCTGCTGTTGCCTCGTCTGCTTCTGCACTAAGTCAGCAACAAAATTATCAGAAGCTTCTGCCGACTGATCAACATAGCAATTATTTGCGGGCCAAGAATTGTATCGAGGAACTCGCTCTTTATCTTAAACCATGCCAAAGCACCAACAATGCAGGTATGATATCTATCTCAAATAAATATTGAATACAAATTGTCTTTTCCAGTGTAGACACTAATCTTATTATTACAGCCATTGTTGCAATTAAATCAGTAAATTAGATTATTCATTCAACTCACATCTATTTGCAAATTGTGCATAAATATGTATAAATAATGTTAAAATCGTATATATTTTAATAGAAATGTTAAAATTTCATCTTTAATCTGTTTAATGTGTAGGTATTGGGACTGGAGTCGGAGGATTGGTCTCTCGGCCGATGCAACGCAAGTTGGTGACATTGCTGGGCTGTCAACTGGTGGAGCCAGAGGGAAGGGCGCGTGCATTGCGCGCTGCTCGCAGTCTCGGCGAACGCACTGTCACCGAGCTCATACTGCAGCATCAGAATCCACAGCAGCTCAGCGCTAATCTCTGGGCGGCTGTACGAGCTCGTGGCTGTCAGTTTCTAGGACCAGGTAAATTTAATCTGGATAATTATATCTTTCTTTACCTGGCATTGTGCCAATTTCTTTTTCCTCAAAAAAATTCTTTATAGAGAAAATTTAAAACTTTTGCATATAGTTGTTAAGATTGTATTTATAAAAATCCTTGAAAATGATTGAAAAGCCTTTGCATATCAATTCTAGCGATGCAGGAGGAAGTTCTGAAGCTCGTGCTATTGGCGCTAGAAGATGGATCGGCGTTGTCTCGCAAAGTGTTGGTGATGTTCGTGGTGCAGCGTCTAGAGCCACATTTTCCACAAGCTAGTAAGACCAGCATCGGCCACGTAGTACAGCTTCTGTATCGGGCGAGCTGTTTCAAGGTAATGTGCAGTACACAATCTCTACCTCTAGTAATAACATCAAATTCGATTAAAATAATTTTGTATATTTGTTTTCCTTCCTATGTTCGTGTTAAGAGCCATATATGTTGAACAAATCAATCGTTTGTGTCATCAATTATATCCGTTATATTAATCTATTAATTGTTCCAACTTTTCATGTGTTATCAGGTGTCAAAACGCGAGGGCGATTCGTCCCTGATGCAATTAAAAGAGGAGTTTCGCACTTACGAAGCTCTGAGACGCGAGCACGATGCGCAGATTGTGCAGATCGCTACGGAGGCGGGTTTGCGCATCGCGCCCGATCAGTGGTCGGCGCTACTTTATGGCGACACCGCTCACAAATCGCACATGCAGAGCATCATTGATAAATTGCAGACACCGCAGTCGTTCGCTCAGAGTGTGCAAGAACTCGTGATAGCGTTACAACGGACGCCTGATCCTGGACAATTGAGCGGTCTCAGGCCACAACTGGAGCTATTGGCCACCATCGATCCCAGCCCAGGTATGCGGATAATGCGTTATTTCCAATATTTTCTACTCTTCCACGAGGAGCACCCTCCTGATCCTGCACCAGGAGCATGATGCACTCGAATCTCGAATTATTTGATAGCGTATTATGAGAAAATTTCTTAAAAACAGTCTCTTTTTTATAATATAAATTATAAATAATAATAAATATAATATAAATGTAAATTATAAATTATTTAGAAACGGAACCACCGAGCCTGACTGAATGTCGAGCGGCCCTGGAGGCTGTTAGAATAGTGGTAGCTACGCTGGTGGATTTTGTGCGACAACACGGCAGCGGTAGCGGCGGGGGCGGCGGCGGCGGCGGCGGCGGCGGTGGGAGTGGCGGCGGCGGTGGCGGCGGCGGGAATAGGAAGTCAACGGCGCAGGATGGTGGTGGCAGTGGACCTGGTGGAAATTTGAATCCAAGCATGACGACCGGCAAGTACAAAGTTAGCATGTGCAGGGATCTGGCCCTGCGTGGAATCTGTCCACGATCTAGCAACTGCACCTTTGCTCACAGCGATACCGAACTTGATAAGTGAGTGTGTGTTGAAAAACTAAATTGATATCCACCAAAATCATCCATTCCTGGAAATGAAATTAAATGCGATAAACGAGGTAGAAACTAGTAGAAAAGAATGACGTGTATGCTTTGATTTCACGTGCATAGATACAGATCGAAAAATCGTAAGATGAGCATCAGAACAAGTGCAAGTCAGACGGAAAAGGGCGAAAAGAATAACAAGTCCTTCAGCAAGCAAAATGATGATTTGACGGCATATCATCCTGCAAAGGCACATGACAGAGAAAGTGAGTATAGGAGATACTTGTCACTAACATGCATTATATCTGGAGCGAATTACTGATACTTGCTGATAGCGTAAGGTATCTTTCTCTTGAAGTAAGATGACGCACATGATATATGTATCTAAATAGAATAATTGTTTGTTATCTCAGTTACTTCAACGGTTCAGCATCCAACGGCCATTTCGACTAATTTGGAAAATAATTTGATTGACTCACTGACATCGAACTACATGCTGTCTCCTGTGTCCTCCCAAAAATTGTCCCACATCGGCCTGTGCTCCATGAAAGGCGCTATGGTGGAAGGCGGGGCAGCTCCGACCATTCATTGCCCTGGGCATTACATAATGCCGCCAGGACCTATCGCCACCGTCGATTACGGACCGACAGCCGCGACTAATTTGGGAGTATGGGACCCTCCACAAATCGTACCAGTGGGCCACATGACAAACGACAAAAAAGTGATTATTTTTCCCAGATGTGGCAAATATTGTACATTTGAAAGCAGATACTGTAATAATTTGTTATTTCGCTTATAGTTTGATATAGTTGTTTCTTGAGAATTCAATCATATCGATACTGAAATTCCAAAACTCAAAGAATACACTATACGTATCCAGATATTTTTATACATCTACTCTAATATATAATTTTATTTAATAAAAATAATGTATAATAGCAACGAACAACAACGATGCCAAAAACTGTGTTGGCGATGCTGTTACAACGCAAGATGGAAATTCTAAATCAGCTGGAAGCGATGATCGGCAAGCAACAGCAGCAGTTGATGTCACCACAGGTGAAGACTGTAAGGGACTGCATGTTACTTTTTTGTATTTCCTTAGACATTCCATGTCTAAGCATAGCTATATATACACATCTTTTTTTTCCTTTTTGTTAGTGTAGAATCAAACCTGTTATACTCTTTCAAAAATACGCGATACGTTTAATCATTATATCGCGTTTCTGTTTTCTATAGAATTACGATTTTCGACAGGGTAGCGACTTGTCATTGATGACATCTAACAATTATTCCATATGGACTACTGCAAACAGCTTTCGTTGCCCTCCCGGAACGGATCCGCCGTCACCAGCACCACCGCCACCGCCACCGCCACCACCGCTTTCGCATCTGCTCGATGATGACGGACTCTTTGTGCCTATAGATGTATCACTGGATAACAAAGAGGAATCAAAACTGGCGAAAACTTTAATAAGGTAAGCATGTAACGATAATATTGTGCATGCGTGTGCGCGCACATTAAATACATACATATGTTATTACGTATATTATTATATATATTTATATTTATGTTATTAATATATTTGTAGATCTCCTTGCAACGGAGCCCTATCGCATCCTGTAAGTTCTTACAACGAGAGACTTGGATGCACTCCTGCCCCAGTGCAATCCACTGCATTTAAAACTCCAAACTCCATTACATCCTGGTATTATGGTAATCAACGTAAGTGGAATAAGATATATAAATAAATAAATTTGATAGAAATATCGTATTAGTTTAATTAACTGTTAATTGGTATTTATCGTCGCAGCGTACACGACAGTCGACGCCAGTGTACAATCAATGAATCCTGGTAATGATGGTTTCACTAACGATAGTTATGTTACTCTTGGCTGTGATGCCACGTCAGAATTGCAGCCACGTCTTTCAAGACCGGAATGCATGTCGAAAGAGTGAGTGGTATAGAGCATATACTACTTTTTTATTTGTAGATTATTATCTTTATTCAGAATAACAAAAGCATAAATGTATATTTTAGCTTAATCCTCGAGTCGCAGAGAGTGAAGCAACACCTTAGACATCTTGAGAAGGAAATCATTGACCTAAAGGTAACTCATAAGTTCTTTACTTAGTCTGTGAAAAACGAAACATCATTCAGTTTAATTCGCCAAATTCCTAAATACACTTAAAAGTCTCAAAAATTTTTAGTTTTAAACTCCTTTCCCGCTTTTATAATTCTAATAAAGTTTCAAGTTCGTGTCTTGAAAGTTTCAGTTAGCGACGCAAGGTACCGCTGCTTTTTTCACGGGTGAGCGATTCGCACAAGAATTACGTATGATGGAAGGTATTAAGGAGAGAGAGAGAGACGCGCAAAATTGGAGTAATCCCTATGGGACCGGCACTACCACTCTTCCTTGGATCCATTCTTCTACCAATTGGCCGTCCAATCAAGAATACAATCAAGATTACAAAACCAAAGAGGTCAGTACAAGAATACAATCGTATCGTTCTTTAAGATTTTTTCTTTAGATTTTATTCTTTCCTTTTCTTTAGATTTTATTTTTCTAAAGATACAATCACGTATGCGCGCGCGCGTTTGTGTGTGATTAACATTACGCTTAATTTTAATAATATTAAAATTTCGATGATGAATTACGTAATATCAACATTTATAATTAATTGCTTCATCGTGATCGTGATTAACTAATGGATTATGTGTATACAGCAGGACACATACGAGGCAGGAATCGCAAACGACATGCGCGAGTTAGAACTGCGTTGGGAATTTGAATTACGCGAGCATGAAAAGCATTGGTCCAGTGGAGGAGGGGAAGACACCATCACCACAACCCCGAAAAATATGTAACAGGACGCTAATTACGTATTCTACTTTTCTACCGCTCCTCTTTCCCTTCTCCGTCCGCTCCTGACAATGATGAGGATATGTATCTTTACATATGGACATTAATCCTTGTATCTCCTGTAATTAATACCAGGAAAAGGTGAGTATAATAGAATAGTGCTCTTTCTACGAAAAGATAACTTATGCAAATACGTGCAACGTAGATGTGGAAACCTATTCACGTGAGATCAGTCTGCGATTATCTCACTATTTCGTAGAACGTCATATAATGAAACTATAGAAACAACATTTATTTTTGCAATATCTATCGATAATCTTCAAGTTAACGTCATAATCAATAATCGAGATAAACTCGTAAGTTTTTCATTGATAAAATTAGATAACGTTGAGCGCTTGAATCGTGTTTCGATTAACGCGTATGTCTGTAAAAAAGAAAAGCCAGACAAGACCTGACCTGATTCACATTTACGTGAATCGGGAAGATAACGTAATCGTTTATTCGACGTACTAGTCCCATTACGTGATCTTTCCTCCTCTCTTCAATTTTCTTTTCGTCAAGTAAAGAGAAAACTGAGGTGAAGAGGCAAAGCGGCCAGATTTGTGCAAAAGGGTAGATTCACACGAGACCTATTAAAATTTAACAATACATGGTCAGTGTTTTATAAACAATGACTTGCCAGGGAGTGGACACATAGAAGAAGAGAGGAAGAACCGCATGTTAATTAAATATATATATATAATTAACCGATATATTTAATTGCATTCGAATCGTGTATTCTCTACCGACGATGTAGCATTACATTTGGAAAGAATGCTACTCATATTTTGACCTGATCGACAAGGTTACTCCATTTCTTACGATGATAATAATGATCGTAATAATACGCGTAATAATACATTATTACGCATATAATATAATATATACATATATTGCAGAGATACATATTATATGTGCTAAAAAACAATCGCGTTCCTTTTGGAGGACGCTCTGTATGTGTAGAATTTCTATTCCGAAGACGGAAAAACAAAAGGAACCACCATCTCGACCTCGGCGACGATTTCCTCTGCATCACCTTTTTACTGACACGTTTAATCAATTTCTTTAAGAATTAAATCTCAAATAAAAAATGTAATATTGGATAATTTAAGATTCCGTTTCTTGTTACAATAATATCAGTTTGTCAAGTATAGGAAATCATAAGAAATGAATTTGCTAATATTATTATTAGCCGATTAGTCGAATTAGATCTCATAGGCGCCATTCGTATTGTGGGCGCGTGCAACATAATTATCCATATATGTTTATTGTATCAAATTCTTAAAATTAACGGAACATCGTGTATCTCTCTCGAAAAAGGCATATTGAGAATGTCGTCTTCGAGGAAGCAGATAGATTTGGTTGTTCCTTTCAATAGATCGCTGCAACAGCAATACGAATATCCTCTTTCTATTTTTATCTTTTTTTTTCTATTTTTACGGAATAACGACAAACGATGATACAGCTCCAGTTTTAGTGGAAGCAACATTTTGATATAGGTGGGATCACATCGATCCTAGTCGTTGTAAACTCTTCGGAAGACTTGAATGCGTGTTCGAACGCTGGAGGAGCTGTCTTCCTTCTCCTTTTTTTTTATATAGTAGAAAAGATTCCCTCGAAAGACCCTCGTCTTTCTTTTCTCTCTTGTTGTGCACATATGTTCGTGCATCGTTGCAATTCTATTTTTGTTTTAAATACTGAAAATAATTAAAGCTAATAGGTAGGAAGATGACGAACATTTTTATATTTCCCGTGAAAACTAAAAAACTAATGCGTCAAACTTCTTTTAAATTTAATGCCTATCTTTGGCATGTAATGAATACGTAATGAATACGTAAATACGCAATAATTTTACGTAATATTAATATCGCGCGCGAAAAACATTCAAAAATCTATTATTATTATTATACAGCAACTTTGCAATTCGGTCAATACTATTTTATTATTAACTAAATTTTTATTACTTGACACGTGATTATTGTTGTTGATTTTTATTAAGAATGGAATCATTGAAAGGTGGATTGTTTTGTATAATAATAATAATAATGCAAAATTATAAAAAAATATCGATTAATCGGCGCAGAATCTTTAAGACGTAACTAGTTTAGATAAAAGGAATTGGTGCAATTTTCATTTGTTTTTGTTTGTTACATTTACGTTATTACATGCAATAATAATGGAAATAAGATTTTTATTGGGAACTTTATTATAGATTGTTTCATATATATTCTTTCTATTGCTGATTTCGTATGCGCGATATATAATAATTATATAACGGGTGGGATTATATAAAATAAAGGAAAGAATTATTAAAAAGTATCTTGCTCTAACAGCAAGTAAAATTAGTCATTTAAATATACATTTTCACAATTTTTTTTAATAAAGAGAGTTGAAATATGTATAATATCATACGCGCGAGGAGTAGAGAAGAGGGGAGAGAGGGAGAGAGAGTGCGTAAAAGAAATAATTGTCTTTATTAGAGAAAATGTTGAAAAACATTATTCATTTAAAAGAATAATCTTTTTATTTAAGGAATAATCTTGTAAGGAAAAAATTTTACTTTTCGCAGAGGGAGAAATTATTAAATAAGAAAGATCAATGGAAGATTGCAAATTATTGAAAGTATCCTGTTTAGCAAAATAATTTTATATTGGAGCAAATTTTTTGGGTATAGAAATATCTATGTTATAAAAAATTACATTCTTCATAGAAAATTTATATATTTCTTTGGTAGGGAAAGGTTTATATCATAAGACATTATGTCATTGTATTATATTGTAAGATAATATGCATAAGATATCCCACTTATCACGAACATCTTGAATATCTTCATTATTTTTGAAGATATGACAAAATGTCTCTCAGGGAAAGATCGCAACAATTTCAAAAATACGATGCTAGACAAAAAATTATCCGCGAAATCATTTTCAAGATTGTTTCAAGATCATTGACGCTGATGTTTTTAAACGATGATGAAAATGTGCTGACAGTTGTGCTGGCACATTACGTAACAGTGTAATAATTCTGTTATGTTCTAGCGCAGGCAACAGTTATCGTTCTGCTATGCAACAATGTGCCATCACAACCGCATTTATTTGCTTTAGTTTGCTTTCTAGCAACTAAACGAGACATTATCGGGCCTATATTCATATAGACTCTTTCCTTCTTTAACCTGTGTAACAAGCCTCTGCAATGTGACAATTTCTTAAAAAAGAAAACAATACGCTGTATATACGATAAAACATAATGTCGATAATAACATAATAATACAATGCGGTTCTTCAACAGGGACCACCCGTTATATATGCCCGAAAATACGTACCGCCTTTCTTTCTTTCTTTTTCTTTTTTTCGTCGGTTCTTCTCGATGTATACGAAACGTTGATTGTCAACGAAAGAGTAAAGAGCAAAAATGAATAGTTATGTATAAAGCTATTTCAAGTTCATAAAGTAATCGACAACCGGCGGAAATGATCCTTCGTGTTTTATTCTTGTTACTAAATTAATCATTAGTTGATTCGTTAATTATTTTATTATTGATTAATTAAATCTGAAATCTAATATATTTTCGTGATAAATTGTTTTATTACCTTCACTGATTATACAGTAAAATGCAAAAATTACTAATAATGACCTATTAATTTATCAAAAATCGGAGAGAACGTTCCTTTTTTTATCAATTGCAATATTATTGATTAATAAAATATAAAGATTTATAATTCGGAAATTTTAGAGTTTATGTTTATTAAATGAAACTAATGTTCCGTGTCAATTTAAATAATAAGCCGTTATACTTTTGCTAACGCTCAGATCTTTGCGTGAAAGTAAAGTGGCTCTTGCAGTCGTTAATGTTTCTTTCCAAGTCATTTTCGCGTGGTTGTAACACAGAAAACTGAATTTCTATCGAAATTCTCAAATCCATGTATAAAGGGGAAAAAACAGAAAATAATAAAAAAGAAACCGGGAAGTGACAAGCGCAACGCGCGATGCTGTGTTTGTGCAAAGTGTGCTTCGGATTTGCTATAATATTGCATGTTAAACATGTTGCCAGCTATTACTGTGTGTACAGTTGAAATACATACGTGTCGATAATGGTACGAATCCTATTTCATATATTAACTTGTTCTTTGTTTGAACATTTATAATAGCGCGATATAATGTAGTTATATCACATATCGAGGTATATGGTGATATATTGTGCAGCCACTCGATTACACTTGCCACTTACCAGTACATCAGAAGTACACGTCTATTCCCCATGGTGAATCCGTGAATTCTTTTATTTTCCTATTACTATATATTGATATTAATTGAATTGCACAATAACTGTATTGTACTATAATCGCATAATCGTATAATTTAGTAAAACATAGTCATGCGTATCGCGTACGACCATGGCGAATTGCAATATTGTAACGAAAACATTTGTGGCAGAAATTTATATTAAACATTATCAGCTATTATCAAGCGATTCATAAAAATAATAGCGAATTTTCTTGCTATTTCTCGTATCCTTATAAAAGTGTTGACAACAACTTAATCGTCAGTGATTCTACACATCCATGCACATAAATTGGAGTTTCTATCAATGAAATTATAAATTTTTGCCATAAATTTTTTTCGCTAAGTTTTAATTGTATTACATAATGAAAAATGTGTGATTTAAATGACACGTGATTATCACAGATATTTTCTACAATAGAAGCGGATTAAATAAATATTAAACAGAAATATCAAAAATTAAACATTTTGAAATTATAAAAATACACACTGCGTATATGTGTGCTCGTGTGCGTGTACGTATGTGTAGTATTTAATTTCTTTCTATTAAAATTGTGATAAGGACTCTTGTACTAAAATTCACGACAAAAGTAATGTACGATTCTAATACTGAAATTTTTATAGTATATAATTTACTACAGAAATATAAGATTCAATAAATAAATCATAAAAATGTAATGAAATATACTATACAAATTTCAATATATATATATAACGGCACAAAATTTTATTTTAAATATGTTTTTTTGAATGAATGTGTTTTAATCCTCGCATGTGAGTCAATTTTACAAATATTTCTTTTACGAGAGAGAAAGAGAAAGAGAGAGCAAAACAAAATTCATCATTTATTGTGTTTATTTTGACGTGATTAATAATGATTCTTATCTATTTTATATCTATTGTCTCGTGGAAAAATTTCAAACTTAAATCTGACATTAATGCATCTTTCTCTCTCTTTCAGCTTTCTCTCCTTGAAGTTTATAACACAAAATGATTTGTCATAAAAAGAAAGTTTATCACACAGACGCCCATGTACAAGCATATCGACTTACTTTATGTATAAATTTTAACGACTGTGTACTGTAAGTGCAAAAGTGTACCAATATAAATATATTTATTTATTCAATATGCGATCTTTATATAATTAATATTTCTACCACTTTTTCCTACTCTTCTCCTACTTCGCGGTTTTTAATTAATTTATCTTTAATATCTTTTTTTCTACTACTATTCATCTCAAAATAACGTTTCATAAATAAAAGTCTATTTTACGTAAAGGAGCGCAAACATTTACGTCATAAAAATTATCATGCGCTTTGCAGCACTTAATCGACTCGCTCCTTCAATGTCTCTAATTTAATTGAACCTGTTCTTGGTCTCGTTCGTACACAAGCAATCTTCCTTCACGGAGCGCTATTACGAAACATCGAATATACGCGTGTATATACAGAATGTATTCATTGAAAGTAATTGAAAATGCAAAATATTCAAGTTTCGAGAATATAACATAATAATATATACCTAAATATTCGAGAAATTCCTCCTGTATACAGCTTCGGTTTGTTTTTCCGAGAATTTCTCAAATAATTAATAATAAAGTTTTATACAATAAATAAACAACTAAACACAAGTCACGATAAGAGTGGCTAAAGTATCTAATGGAATATATAATCTTTTTACCTAAACTTATCATATATTCTTTGCTTCATTAGCGAATATTAAGAATATAACATTTAAACATAAACCAAAAAAAATAGAAAAAAATATAAATACAAATTACGCTATAGAATTTTCAAGTGTTGGTCTTGCAATCTCAATTTACAACGCGCATAATTCTGATACTGATTCAACTTGTCGCTACCTGTACTTATCAATTTATCATCGAGTCTAGAACCTCTTCTCTTTCTTTCTTTCTCTCTCTCTCTCTCTCTCTCTCTCTGTCTCGCTGCTTGGCAACTATAATTAATGCCTTCTTTCGCCTTCGACCACTTTATTTGCTTATATAACCAGTAGAAAAGATGAGGTAATTTTCATGTACGTACGTATACACATTTGTTTATTTGCAACGCAAATAATCTTTGCTCGAGTGAGAGAGAGGGTCGGACGCTAACAGCTAGCGATCAAAGTTAAACGATCACGAAATGAAGTTTATATATTCCTAACGACGTACTTTTGTCGCTCTTGCTGAATCGCATAGAACACTTATCCAGCTTTTTCCAAGGCTTTTAGATGCCTGGGAACATCGACACATGGACTGCGCGATCCGTACACGGAAGTCCTCGAAAAGTATCTGGAATTAGACAGAGGGAACGAAGTGGCGGTCAATCGCTCTCTTTTTCCAATTCTCTATTGCGTTGCTGATTAGAGACGGAGCTTGGCCGTCAGTCGCTGTCTCTTTCTTTCGGCCGGTCGTATTTTTCTGAGCGCAGTCCATGCTACCCACGTCATCTGCAACGACCCATTCGCGCGCCCGTAGTGTCGGGACCTACGATGCGTAGCGAATGCGATACGAACGTGATACGCGATACCACGCACGGGACATGAAAAACGCAAACATTAAAATTCATTCCGTACATTCCCATGCGTTCTTTCCACGCGAGAAGAATATTCGAGATTCGACGCATCCCCGGAAACTGCAGCGTTTATTGCGTGCGAAGGAAATGAGTTTTAGATCGCAAATTGCACGTGGTAGAGAGAAGAGTTGAACGCAGAGTTTCCGATAATTTCTTACGTAAAATCACTTTTAAAACTCTCAACTGCTCTCAACTCGACGTGCGTCGTCTTAGTTTAATTAGGAAAAAATCAGGAGAATTGATACATATCGCGAATACGCGTGTCGCACGCAAGAGGGAGCGAAAAGGAGAATCCGTTAGTTCGCGATCCCCCCGCGAGAGGCCCCTACGGTCACAGCCCTTTTTCGACCTCTAATGCACCGACACCAACTCAACTTGACAGATTCAATTGAACCGCGCCGCGTCCAGCCGCATTTGCGTTTCGACGGTCGGCGAAAGAAAGAAGGGCTGATTTTGATCTATTTTTCGATCTTTACTTTTACATTCGCTTGCTACGTTGGTTTCCCCTTGGTGCCTGTCTTGGTGCGTTCGCGATTATTATTTGAGCAGTAGAATATTCGCGGTGAGTTCCGAGTCTCCAACACGCCCCATCGCAGGGTAGACGCACGGCTTCAACTTTCTCGAAAGATCCCAAAGTCCACTCTCCGTCGTGCCGAATACGTACGTATAGAAGATGACTTGCGATGTTTCGAGAAGATCTAAGCATCGATAATTTCGATAAGAGCGATGCCGGCGATAGGCGAATGAACACCAACTGAGCGAACATTTATTTACCAGAACCGGCGACTACCCTGCTACGACCGGCCGCTCGAGAATCTCTCGGATTTTTCGAGTCGCTCGCGCTCAAGGTCGTACTCCCTCAAGCCCGGCGAGTTTCAGCTTGCGCGCGATATTTTCAACTGTATCTCGGGGAGAATGGCGAGCCTGAAGGTGCGCGTGGACTCGCCGAGGGTGCGGTACACGGAGGAGTCGATCGAAGCGGAGTACGAGTACCAGACGACCAGCGTGGCCGATGAGGGCGACCATGAGAACGAGAAGGTCACTTACACGGTGAGAATCGATCCGTCTATCCAGTGGCTGAAGTGTGCCGCTGAATTCGAGCCGGCCGGCCGGCCAGAGTGTATTTGGGTTTCACGAAATTCGCGAAATTCTCGCCTCCAGAGTAGCGAGATGTTGACAACGATCGCGTCTTACATTTTATTTACCTAAAAGCTCGGAAAAAAATAATGAATCTTGTGCTTATAATGTCTGTAACTGTGAAAACGTTTAAACGTTTTATATGACTTATGTAAACGGAGAACACTCAATTCACGTATAATGTTACGTGTGAACAGCGAGAGATGAAGAGATCGTGTCGTACGCGTCAAACATTGTTTATCAGTTATCGAAATATTTTTGTTTCACGTTGCGCGCGCAAGATCGATCCACGCAAAAATCCATGTCAAGAATTCGTTTCACGTTTTCGATGCTACTTCGAAAACCTTCCCTTGTAGGTGTTACACGCTACCACAGGGCAGGGAGAATTAAAATGTTAATTTTTAGCATGCTATTCTTGCGCAGGTGACGCCCACTTTGACAAGATTGTTGATCAGGACCATGATAAAGGTCCCCAAGTTGGGCGTGCTGCTGGTCGGTTGGGGTGGAAACAATGGCAGCACCATGACAGCGGCTTTATTGGCAAACAAGCTTAAACTATCGTGGGAGACAAAGGAAGGTTTAAAGATTGCAAACTGGTAAGTCTTTCAGCGATTTACTTGGCCATTCTATCGGAATATCTCGTCGAATATCTCGCCTTGATATAATCGAAGGGGATAATTTTACGAATGTAATTTTAAGTTACGATAATATTCTATATCCTTGCGATAATATTCTACATCCTTGCGATAACATTCCATACCCTTACGATAACATTGTATATTCTTTCGCTCAGGTATGGCTCGATAACGCAAGCATCCACCGTGAGATTAGGCAGAAGGAGCAAAGGGGGAGACGTTTACGTTCCTTTCTCCGATATGCTGCCCATGGTGGACCCTGATAATATCGCGATCGACGGCTGGGACATCTCCGACGTGAATCTCGCGGAAGCGATGGCGCGCGCCAAAGTGCTCGATGTAAACCTGCAAGCACAGTTGCGGCCCCACATGGAGCAGATGCGACCACGGAAGAGCGTATATTACCCCGATTTCATCGCGTCGAATCAGGTAATGACCATTTTGATAACTTACGATTTTCATAGACTTTACTTTCCTGTGCAACTGGCGTGCAAAAATCGTGATCGTTAACGACACGTTAATAACAGTTCGTAATGAACTAGGTCTCAAAATAGTTGACGAATTTTAACGAGGAGCAAACTTTCAGTTTTTCTCGGTATAATTTTAATATAATTAGGCCAATTCTGTATAATTGAGCAAATTATTGATATTGATTTATTGACGTACTTTCGACCATGCTTCAATTAATAATAGCAATAGTTGGTCTACGACTCTTTGACACGGACTGAAATTTTCAATCTGTCTCGTGGGACGACTTTTCATATTATATACTTTATATAATATATCTTTGCTCTTTCTTTCTCTTTCTCCCATTCTTTCTCTTAATGCATTTCATATCTTTTACATGCACGCTGAAAGGCAGCGACTTGTCCGCTCAAGGCTCATTGTCGCGCGACGATAGGCAAAATCATTGCATATAAAAGAATTGAAATGACAATGTTATTGTACTACAGATTCTCTAGATCTGATAATTGATTTTGTATAATTTAAGAAATTATGTATTAATATTGTTACATCTTTGGGAGAAGATAAATGAAAAGTTAGATATAAGAACTATGATATTACCGACGGTAATAATACGTATTACATACAAAGTTTATAGATTACTATTAGATTTTATAACATTATTGCTATAATTAGATTTTATTAGTCTATAATTTAAGACGATAAATTATATTGTTAGTTTTCAAGACGGAAAATCATAATACGGTACCACGTAAGAAAACTGAAGGTGACAACGCGTTCCCAACCGTGAGAAAGAGGTATCAATATAATTTTCAATGCTTCTTCAATATTTTAGAAATATTACGATAAGAAACAAAAAAATTACAGATATGTGCTTTGCTTCGTGCCTTTTAACGCGCGATATACAAAGTTTTCAATTCAGTTGTGCCAAAGATTGAAATAATTTTTAATTATTTTCTACTAATCATATCTAAAAATATATGATATATCGGAATATATCTCACATTTGTTTTTTATTTCCATTTATACCAGTATACCGTGCTGTATGTGTCGTATATATGCAGATTTTATATTACTTTTACATAGTAATATTAAGAATAACATTAGCAACATTAACAAACAAGATTTTCTTTGCATAATAGCATTCTTTATACGATTCTCTCTTTCCCCGTCTCTGTCTCTTTCTCTCCCTCTCCCTCATCACATATCAAAAAGCGAATGTTTTTTTTCCATATATTAATACGTAGGCTTACCTCTAATTACAACAATACAATTAACGTATATACAGTTAATGCAAACTTGTATGTATAGCATTAACACTACTAATCTCGCCTCTTATGCAATTAAATAATCCATTGTTTCATTGCGCAACAGTTTTCTATTTTCTAAATGTAAATAAAAAAATTCTATAAGTTGCAAAATTTGCTTGCAAAGGGGAAACGGGCAAACAACGTTATCACGGGCACTAAAGCCGAGCAGCTCAAATGCATTCGTAACGATATAGTGCAGTTCAAGACTGCAAAGGGTCTGGATCAGGTAATCGTCCTATGGACCGCCAACACCGAGCGATTCTCGAAAGTAGCAACGGGCCTCAACGACACAGCCGACAATCTGCTGAAAGCAATCGAGGAGGATCACCCCGAGATCAGCCCCAGCACAATGTTTGCTGTAGCAGCGGCCCTAGAAGGAGTAAGATTACAGTCTGAAATAATTTTAAACGGATTTATTCAACTGTTTTGAGTTTAAAATCAAATTTAACTTTAAATAAATTCAACTTTTTTACTTAATTTTATAAAAAAAGCTTTACTTAAATTTAACTGTTTTACTTTCAGTGTACTTATATCAACGGATCGGCACAAAACACTTTCGTGCCAGGTGCCCTTGAACTAGCCGAGAGGCAAAAGACGTTCGTCGGCGGCGATGACTTCAAGTCTGGCCAGACGAAACTCAAGTCGGTTCTCGTGGACTTTCTTGTGTCGGCCGGGATTAAGCCGGTTTCGATTGTCAGTTACAATCATCTAGGGAACAACGATGGTTACAACTTGTCTGCGCCGCAACAGTTCCGCTCGAAAGAAGTACGTAAACTTCTCTATCGCGTCTGATCAATAACAGTGCTAATAATGACTGATGAATGTAACCTTGCTCTCTGTCATGAAAATGCGTAGATCTCGAAGAGTAACGTCGTAGACGACATGGTAGAGTCCAACAGGATTCTCTACAAACCCGGAGAAAAGCCGGACCACTGTGTCGTTATCAAATACGTTCCCTACATCGGTACGCCTCCATTCTTTGGTCGATCGATCGAAAGATATCTTTTGAGAATAATCTGTTTGAAATATACAAAAAAGCAACCTAGTGATTTAATTACTCTTTCAGGCGACAGCAAGAGAGCTATGGACGAGTATACTTCCGAGATCATGCTAGGCGGTCACAACACTATCGCGATCCACAATACGTGCGAGGATTCTCTCCTAGCAACGCCCATCGTTCTCGACCTCGTCATCTTGGCTGAACTTTGTTCTCGTATCACCTTCAAGAGAGCGGACTCCGACGGCAACCAAGAGTTTTCCGGCTTCCACAGCGTGCTCTCTATTCTGTCGTATCTTTGCAAGGCTCCTCTAGTGCCAGCAGGGACCCCTGTGGTGAACGCCCTCTTCCGGCAACGAGCCGCCATCGAGAACATCCTGCGAGCTTGCCTGTCTCTGCCACCGGAGAATAACATGTTGCTTGAGCACAAGATTACCTTCAAGATTTAAAGAGATTCGTGTGATGCAAGTGGGTGTGAGCGATAACCAGCAAAGAATCAGGGTGATGCTAAAGATGGAAGGACAACGTTCTCCCTCAGTTTGGTTTATGTCCCTTTTAGTGTTAAGAACACTCGATATTTACATAATACATAAAATGATACTTGTACTGTGTCGCTCATAAAGTTGATTTGAAGATTACAAAGTATTAATGTGAGACTAGTGAAAGAGGGAATAATGAAATTTTGGGAGCTGGAATTCTATGATCATGTTCCAGGCAAACTTATTTTTTATACAGAAATGTTAATTGTTAACTAAGATGAAGTGATATTTATTTTATAAATATTGAATTTATTGTAGTTTACAATTATTAATTTCAACTTTCAAGTATTATTAATATCTCAGATATCGTCAATATCTGTGTAACGATACCTCATTATTAGTACCAAAGTAATTACTACAGCTATAATAAAATCGTTAATGATAACATTAATTTTTTTATTATTGCGTTGCTCCTATGCGTTGTTCCCTATGCGTGAATATGAATTCCGAAAAAATATGTCGTCTCGAAATATAATTTAAATTTATTTTAGACTTTCTCTCTGTTTTTCCTTTTTTTAAATTCAAAATTTACATAATTTTTTATCGTAGAAAATATATTGGATATAAATGTCAAATCTCGTAATTAAACGCGTAATTGAAAAAGATGGTTTACCAAATTAATACTTGATAGGTATCTGTGAAGAAATATTTTATGAAATTTTGACAAAAATAGTCACAGAAATTCCGTAACATATAAAAATGTTAATTCAAGGAAAATTAATCAAGATTTTGAAATAGCTTTCGAGATTCCACTCTTCCCTCATTGTATATGTACCACGCGATTTGTTAGAGAGTAGATTTACATGTTTCACTCTTTTGCGAAATAGCGCATAAATCGCAAAATATCATTATCGATCAAATGAGAAGCTGATCTGTAAAATTCATTTGAAATAGAAAATTATTTTCGGTAATTAACAATTACGTGCCATTAATTTCTTCCAATATACATTTATTTCATCAATGATAACAATTTCTGACTACTTTTGTTCTTGAGTACTTTTTGCATTTGATTTTGTTCATGACTACTTTTGGCATTTAAACTGATTGGGAAGATAAACGGGAAAATTGCAATTTTGTGGATCAGCTTCGCGGATTATCGTTTCTGGGCAAGGTACTAAAAATAATTTTTCATGTATGATATCACAAATTGATAGAGCAGAAAAGGGACAGGTAGAGTAGCGATCAATCACCCTTTTGTACACTTTATTTCTCTCTCATCTCTATACCTGTAGTGTTCGAATCCTCTTTCGAGCGCTGCAATTTGTCAATGTCATATGTATATCGTCTTACCTCACATCTCGGCAAACTTTTCAATTTAACAAATCCAAAGAAAAGACTATTTTTATACAAACACATTCCTCGAAAGCGACATTCTTACGACTATATTTTAGATAGTCATTTATTATTATTACTATTGTAATATTGCTTTATGGTAATATTATTATAAATATTTAAACAGAGTCATTACTTTTTCATACGTAGACAAGTAATTAAACAATTGACAGTATTATTATGCAGTCCCTTAGCTGCAATTGCTATTCACGATCTCATATGGAATCGATATTTCGCGAAACATATCTAGTCTCATCATCTCTTCACTATCGTTAATCCTCCAACACCGGCGCACGGCTTTGATGATATCGATGAACCAACATATCCCAATTGAATTTATATATAAAAGATTATGCGTATACGTAAATATCTTTAAATTTTATATACTATACATTTTATCAAAAAATTACTCTTTATATGTAAAACAGAGCTTTTTTAAAAGAGAGAGAGAGAGAGAGAAAGAAAGAGAGTGAGATGGTATTTTTATAAAAGGACTTTGAGAATTTATGAAAGATTCCGAAATATGTAACAAAAGGCCTATGCAATATAAACGAACTATATTTTGTAAAATTGACAATAGAAAGTCAGAGCAGAGTCGAACGCTGCAGTATAACACGATGCTCAATTAATGATTAACAACATGTAATATTGTAATACTTAAGACTTGTTGATTATCTAGTTTTTATTTTTACCAACGTTTTAATTCTCGATCAACGGCTCAACATTCTCAACGATTATCGATCTCGATGAAATTTTCAGGTAAGCTGTGGCCAATCTGACGCTGCGTCGGTGTTTAAGGGTGCACGAATCTCAAGGTACAGCAACACGATATTTGCGTTTATACCGACAACAACGCGAAAAATTCTTTGTGATCGCGAACGCGAATGTTCAGACTTGAATTTTGTAACACTTACATTTACGCAGAAAGTGTATTCTATTTTATTCTGAATATATATATATATATATATACGATGTTGAAAATATTCTATATTTTTTCCTTCTCCATTTTCCTTGTATATATTTTATTTTATATTAATTTATTATATTAATAAATCAAATATAACACATATCGCTATTGCCCATCGTGCAAGGGCCTTTACGTGTGCGACACCCTGTATATACGTCAAGTACGCCCGTCTGTCACGTGACGCGCGCCTTGCATCGCTCCGTCACAGATTCACGAGTCGCAATGTTCACGCGGTTCAGTACGTCGTTGTCGATCGGCGAGGAGTGACGAGGAGTGTCGTGTTCGATCGCGCCTAGCGCGATTGCCACGTATATATCTTCGAATCGTAGATTCGTAGCCACAGTCATGTCATCGAGCAAAGAACGAGACGCTGCACCGCCACCGAGTAAAAAGTTTATGACGGTACGTGATCGCGGCGTTGCCTCTTCCAGTGCACAGCGCGAAATTAGAGTAATTTGAGGCGACAGATTATTTTACTTGCTTTCATGTAAACATAGTCACGTCTAATCTTCATCAATTCCGTAGATGTGTTCGATTTAGCTGTACCGTTATTTTCATCTCTCTCCCTCTCTCTCTCTCTCTCCCACACGCATTCCACACACACACGCGCGCGCGCGCGCGCGCGCGCACACACACACACACACACACACACACATTCTCTCTCTCTGAAGCGTGATACATCTATTTCCTTTTAAATGCCAAAAGTACAAGAAGGTTTAAATGAAAACAAACAGATGATGTGTCAATTTTTTGAATATTCTCTTAATGATAGTTTTACTTTCGGTAGTCGACGTTTGTATACTGTGCTATAATAGTTACGCTAATCTCGAACAATAAATCGTATCTTATCTCATCGTTATCGTTGACTTACAAATAGGATTTTATCTATTAATTACTTTTAGTGTACATATTTATTTAGTGTGATACTTGGATGTATTGTAAAAAATAAATAGAAAATAGTAATGATTTATTAAAAAATGGGAATTTAAAATGATTGCGATAATATTACATCATTGTGTGATTGATCATTTATCATTGTGGAAAACCGAGAGGAAAAATAAAAGGAACTTTTAAAAAGATACTTTGACATGGTTTAAGACTTACGTTGTATTTTTTTTTAACATACTCTTGAGAAGGAGAGGGGGCAGTATGAAATAGGCCTCGTATTATTTTAACGAAATTCCTTGAAACGAGACATTATCTTTGATCCTGTCCATACTTTTCTCTTACGATTTCCGTGGGTTTTCGGCAAATGTTGAAAATTCTTTCAGAGCTGCGCGAACGTATCGGAGCAGGCTCACCATGTATCCAGAGCGAAGCGGGGGCAAGCTATCGGCAGTATTCGAGGATTTCGAGGTTGCACGGTATGGTTGACCGGACTCTCGGGTGCTGGCAAGACCTCTATATCCTTCCAGGTAGAGGCCATTCTGGTAAATCATGGTATTGCGGCTTACGGCCTGGACGGCGACAACGTCCGGAGCGGTCTAAACCGCAACTTGACCTTCAGCAAACAAGACAGAAAGGAAAACATCAGAAGAGTAGCCGAAGTAGCGAAACTCTTCGCCGACAGCGGACAGATTTGTCTCTGTAGTTTCGTGTCGCCTTTCGAGGAAGACAGGCAGATGGCGAGGCAGATTCACAAAGAGGCCGACTTACCCTTCTTCGAGGTATTCGTAGACACGCCTCTGCAAGTCTGCGAAGCTCGCGATACGAAAGGTCTCTACAAGAAAGCCCGGCAGGGCGCTATCAAAGGCTTCACCGGCATTGACCAGATGTACGAGAGGCCCATGAATTCCGATTTGGTCGTCAAGACGGAGAATTGCACCCCTGAAGAGTCCGCCGCGACTGTAATTGAGCTCTTAGAAAAGTATCGTATCATTCCGCAGCTTGAAAAGTCTTCGGACCTCCCGATCAGGGAGCTCTTCGTACCGGATTCTAGGCTGGCATCGGCCAAAGCGGAAGCGGAGACTCTGCCGAGCGTGGAGGTCACGGAACTTGACGTGCAGTGGCTGCAGATTCTGGCCGAGGGATGGGCGGCGCCGTTAACGGGTTTCATGAGAGAGTACCAATACCTTCAGGTATGCACATTAATGCGTGTGCGTACGCAAACATACTCATATACCCATACACACACACACACATATCCCGACGACCCAGATTTTGTGGAACGAAAGCTTTGCTTTAAGTCCTCGTTTAAATCTCGTTTCCCTCTCTTTCTCTCAAAGTAAGTTCTTTCCCAACATTTCTTTATTTCAGCGATATTTCCGCCATGAAAAGCACTTTTGGAGAAACTTTACGGTAGAAATGCCAATTAGGAGGTCGTTCAAGAGTGTTTGAGCTCAGCGACTGATTGTACCACCTAGAAAAAAAAAGTAGTGCGCATTAATCATTTCTTCCTTTTGCAAACATCACGTCCTTTATTGTATGTAAAATCGCAAATCATACTGACATGACATCCTAATGGCGTTTAACCATAAGGCCCAACATCTGCGATGTCTGCTCGAGGGCAGCAAGGAAATCAATCAGTCGGTCCCGATTGTCCTTGCGGTGAGCACAGCTGACAAGAATCGCCTGGAGGGCTCTTGCGCCATCAGCTTGAAGTACCAGGACGAGATTCTCGCCATTTTACGAAAACCAGAGTTTTATTTCCACCGAAAAGAGGAACGTTGCAGTTGGCAGTTTGGCACCAACAACTTGGAACACCCTTACGTCAGGTTGATTCATAATTCCGGAGACTGGTTGTGCGGCGGCGATCTCGAGGTGTTGAAGAGAATCAAGTGGCACGACGGGCTCGACAGGTACAGGCTCACGCCAAACGAGATCCGCGCCAAGTGCCGGAAAATGAAGGCCGATGCCGTGTTCGCCTTCCAGTTGAGAAATCCCATTCACAATGGGCATGCGTTGCTCATGCAGGTTAATACAATAAATAATTTAGAAAAGAAGGAACAAGGAGGAAGAGATCGATACGATAAATCTTACCTTGCCATTTGTCACGAAGGACACCAGGAAACGATTGCTGGAGGAGCGGGGTTTCAGGAACCCCGTGCTACTGTTGCATCCGCTAGGAGGCTGGATCAAGGACGACGATGTGCCTCTGTATACTAGGATTCTTCAGCACAAGGCCGTTCTGGACGAAGGTGTGCTGGATGCCGATTCCACGTTGCTGGCCATCTTCCCCAGCCCGATGATGTACGCCGGACCAATCGAGGTGATAATTTTCTACCAACGAGAATTACATTTATCGTCAAGTATTCCATGTGTTTTTGCATCATCTTCTTGACCGCTCTCAGCTATAAGTCATGGTTTAGATTTTATTTGAATAATTGTTTACTCAACTGTGCTACACCACCGAGTTTTCAATCAACGATTTGCAATCTCTCCGATTGTCGTAGGTGCAATGGCACGCGAAAGCCAGGATGAACGCTGGTGCCAACTTTTACATCGTAGGCAGAGATCCCGCGGGTATTCCGCATCCCAACAAGAACGCCACGCCCGATGGCAATTTGTACGATCCCACTCATGGTGCTCGAGTGCTCTCCATGGCCAGAGGTCTTGACAATCTCGAAATAATCCCCTTCAGGGTGGCTGCCTACGACACGCGAAACAGCAAAATGGCATTTTTCGAACCCGAACGGAAACAGGACTTTGAATTTATCTCGGGAACGAAAATGCGGGGTGAGAACTTTCCGCCGCGTAAATTTTAATAACTGAAAGTAAACTATTAAAGATTGAACAAAGATGCAAATATATAAGATACAAAAACAGATATAAATTAGACTAGACTAGAATAATTGCTAAAGTTATCAAAAAGCACAGAGAAATGTATTTTTAATCGAAACAAAATGTATTCTGATTTGAAAATCAACTACAGATTTTGCTATAGATATTTTACAGACAACGAACTCACATTCGAACCTTGATTCAAGAGAACTTTGTACTTTCAGGATTAGCGAAGGCGGGTCAAAGTCCCCCGAATGGCTTTATGGCACCCAAGGCGTGGCAAGTGCTCGTGCAATACTACCAAAGCCTAGAATGAATTTCCTCTTTCTCTCTCTCCTCCTTTTTGTAAAAAAGATTTCCGTTATTTGAGACGGAATAAGATTAAAACGAAACGAGGAGAAAAAAAAGAGAGAAAATAAAAAAGAGAAAAAAAGGGAAAATGCGGTATTATGTTCCAAGAGAAATGGATATAAGAGAAGATTCTCAAACGAATCAAGACAAGAGATTGCTGGCGGCACGTGCTCAGCTCTTGCCTCAATTTTACAAGTTACATTATTTTATCAGAAATAATAATTATATATCAATTAATATAAAAGTTATATTGATGATTACATATTATATATTTCTTTTATGTATGTGTATCTATTTCTACAACATAGTTTTCCACGCGACTTTTACGCTGATTTTGTTATTAATGAAAAATCTCTAAAAATATAATAGATTCACTTTTAGCGATCGATTTATTTCCATTACCAATTTTCTATTCTCGTACGTTAAGAGCGTAAATGTAGGAAAAGATTGAAGACTAATCTTTGTGATGACTTTATGTAGGAATCATCAACTTTCATGTTGAGGAAGAATGGTAGAGTCAATAAATGACTTGTAACGTTGGATCTTAAAAAACGCGTTTTATGTCGTACATTATGTCATGTGACATATATATCGTATCTAATAACTTAACATATTTAAAGTATATTCTTCTTATCGTCTTGATTATTTCGATAAAATACAAGCATCAATAAGGCATAAGAATAGTGTACTAAGAGACATGTGTAGATTGGTTTTTTTTCCTAATTGCATTACATTACACCGTTTGCATTTGAGATGAAACAAGAATACATATTCGGAAAGAAAACAAGAATATGGGAAAATTACAAGAGTGCGCAGAAAATGCAATCAAAACGTACATAGCCTTTATATTAAGCCATTATATAATAATGGCCGTGTTTTCTTACTTATAATTTATATACTTAAAATGAAACGGCTAATAGGGAATTCGGTTGCACGCTACGGCGTAAAGCATATTGTACTCCAATTTATGATAACGATCTATTTTATTAGATACTTTATTACTACGTCATCTAAATGGAAAAAGTAAAATCGATGAAATATCTAACATTTATTCCGCTAAACAATGGAATAATTTCTGCCAGGCACGCTGCATGCATCTCCGTGCGTTCTGTAAGTGGTTGCATCTCACCGAGAATGCCACTTCGATTCTTTTGAAGTGTAGAAGCTGTAACGTGTCATCTAGACGATGTGTGTGCTCGCGGTACTACTTTACTTAAAATTCGAGACGCATCGGATACTCCGTTTGACGATATTTGTACATACACTTGCACATCTCTGTAGAAATATCATAGGATAATCAGTATGCGTACTAACGTATCAGTGTCAACCGAATTCGCGCTATAAATATACTCGAGATTCGGAGGAGAGGGAAATAAGATATAGAAAATGCAGTTAAAACGTACACACCTATTATTATTAGTTTATTACATCTGTTCTTTAGTTGTGCTTCCTGCACTCAAAGTAATCGACAGACATTTAAATTCTGTATTTACATCGCTTTGATTGAATATTACTCAACAATCAAACATTATTCAAACATTCTTTACATTCGCAATTTAAAGAAAAGAAGACGGGAGTGCGGAATTTGTTGCTAAAAGGAATAATTTCCAGTGGATGCGATCTCCTTTCTTAAATTGCATTTATATGGAGATAATATGCGCTTGGGCGCTAAAGGAACAAGAAAAGGAAGAAAAATGAAAAAGATAATAATGCCGATAATAATCTTTCAATCCAAAAAAGAGAAAAATTTAAACAAGTGCAGAAAGCATGTAAAAAGAACAGACTGATAGTTGTTATGAAGAAATGCGCAACGCATGATACTCACAAAGATCGATATAAGGATAATGAATAATTAATTATTAATGATATTTAATACATAGCAACACACACACACAACACGCGCGCAAACACACACACACACACACATACACACACATCTTGCTCATACTTTCTCATTGATTTATACAAAATAGTTTACATGCTGTTGCACTACTCTGTAAAATAAGCACTCTCGAAAGTTCTCGCTTCTCTTTGCATTTTATGTAATCTTTCACTTCTTCAAGTCTTGTCTCCACAAAGGTCTTTAGCTTGTCTTTCTTCTGTCGCACTTGTTAATCTTCCATTTTCTAATTTCATATTATGATTGTTTCTCCTGCAAGTCGCTTGCAACCATTTCCTCGATTACAATTTTCCTCGACAATAAATTTTTTAGAGCTTCCATCGGTTGCTCTTTACATTTCATAATCTTCAATATTTTCCTCTTCGGGTTTTAAAATCATCATTTTCTAAAATCATCAAAGTATCTTTCTTATGATTCCGAAAATGTTCTTTATGACCAATTTTGACATTGGTTTTTTTTTAATAAGAGAGAAAAAAATATGGACGGGAAAGACTGCTGCAAAGTATTGCATTGGATTCCGATGATTCTCGATTGAAAGGTATAAAAGTCTTGAGAGGTATCAATGCTTCTTCTTCGGTGCTATAAACGTACTTTAAACATTACATTCCACACACCTTAGAAATCCCGACTGTCAGAAATGAGAAACATTCGTGTTCGCAAGTGCATACGAGTACATTAAATGTATGCAGAATTCTTTCTCCATCTCTCTCTCTCTCTCTCTCTCTCTCTCTCTCGAGAGAGAGAGAGAGAGAGAGAGAAAGTAAAATCTAATTATTATACATGATAGATGCAGTGTCGAGATTGACTTCGGCATTCGCATCCGATAGATCGGGCAAGGACAGCACCACGGGTATCACTTGAATCTTTCCCGAATCATCCTGTCGTTGCAGATGTACCACGGCAGTGCCGGATTGCAGAATATCATTCGTCATCATCTCATCCGTCATCATCTCCGCACTGGGTTCTATGTTGTCGGCCGTTACTTCTTCCGTGTACACATTGGGATCTTCCATGTTCATGATCACCTCTGTGGCTTCCGACGCTTCTCTCGAAGTCTCTTCATAGTTCTCCTAAGGAAGAGTAACAAAGTTGAAATAACTGCAGAAGGTGCAGTTGAAACCAAAAGCTAAAATTTTAGTGATCTTTCTTATCTCGATACACTTTATATGTACATCGTTGTATTACTGAGGCGCAAAATGCAAAGAGACTTTACGAGAAGCTACAAGAACAATCTTATGCAATGTCTTTTTCAGCTGGTCAAAATGAAATTATAAAATTCCTTACTTGCTCGTACACTTGTCCATATTCCTGTTGCTCCTCAAACTTGACGATCTGCTCTCGTTCGAATTTTACAATTTGCTCATCCTGTTGCTCTTCGTATTGTTCCTCGGCAGCTTGGATATCCTGCTGGCTCATGGAATCTTTCGCCGAGATCTGCTCTTGCTCGGACCCCGAGGAATTGTCACGGCGCGCTGGTTTCGGCTTGATGTTCCTTCCAGGCACGATACGTTTGAACCCGGAACCGCCAAGGCTCTCGTGACGCCGCTCGTGTTTATTCTTATCGCCGAGATACTTGAACCGCTGCCGGCATACGCTGCACGAGTACGGGCGTTCGTTGGTGTGCGTACGCTCGTGGCAGACGAGGGCACTTACTTGCTTGCACCGCCAGGTACAATGCCTTTCGAATAATAAGTAAATGTAATGTAACCGAAGGAAGAAAGAAAGAGAGAAAGTAAACGTAACTAGTAATATTTCAATTTTAGCTATCAACTTCAAAAATTAAAGCTTCAATAATCGTGAGCGAACGCAATCGCGATTACTACCGCATTCACTTTGCGAGAACAGAAAAATATCGAGTTGTAATCAAGTTATCTTCGAAGCTGCTTTAAAATTAATTTTTACCTGCATTGTAAAGGTCTCTCATCGCTGTGTCGATTCTGGTGATGTTTGATCAGCTGTATCTTCGTTTTGAGGTTGAAGCCACAGATCTCACAGGTGTAAGGCCTCTCGTCGGAATGGGAAATCATGTGGGTCTTTAGTCTCAATTGATTGACGAATCGTTTCGGACAATGGGGGCATGCCAAGGTGCCCTCGAGACGGTTGTGCGTGATCATCATATGATGACGTAGACGCACTTCCGATGTGAAAGTCGCCTCGCAGTCGTCGCATTTCATTGGGTCCTTCTCCATATGCGTGTTCTTGATATGTGTGCGCAGGATCATTTCCGTTTTGAACGTCTTGTTGCAATGGTAACAGGAGACCCGTTTCTTCTCGGGTAAACCAGACTCGTCGCGGTTTATACCTGCGAGAGAATTTATTTAAATTTAAATTTAATCAAAAAATTAAAAGATTATTTTTTAAATTTTATTTTTAATTACCTGGCATCGATTCGTTGTGAATGTGCGACATGTGCCACTCGAGCGACCACGCCGAGACCATTGATCTATTGCAAATGTTGCACGTGTACTGCCTCCCGTCCTTGTGCATTCGGTTTCTGTGCATTACCAAGGTCGAATGATTCGGAAATTTTTCTCCGCAGACTTGGCACGAGCACTCTTTCAATCCTCTGCTGCTCGTTTTTTCGTGCACTCGCATGTGCAGCCGCAAACCATCCCTCCGATTAAATCCAACGCCGCAGGTGTCGCAACGATACTGCCTTTGATCCTCGTGAATCCTCACGTGTTGCTTCAAAGTCGAGCTGTTCTTGAACCTTTTGTCGCAGTGCGGGCACTGAATGCTGTAAGATTTGTGGGTGTGCATGTGCTTGGACAAGCTGTAAAACGGCACCAATTTTCTGCAAACCGGACACTCCCTCTTATTGCCAACTGATTGGTGCTTCCTGATCTTGTGATGCCTCAGACTTGCTGGGTTCTTGAAATCGGCGCCGCAATCTTCACAAAGATACGCTCTCAGAGCTGTGTGAACCGATTTTAGGTGGAAACTCAGTTTCTGCTTAAATGCAAATCGTTTCGGGCATTTCGGACACTGATAAATCTTCTCTAAAATCGTATGCTGCGTTTTCAGATGCTGATCGAGTGTCCCCTGGTGTTTGAACCTCTCCCCACACACCTCACAAAGTTGCCCGTACATGGTGTCGACGTGCTTTTGCTCGTGTTGACGCTTCTTCCCTCGAGAATCTAAAATTATGTCGCAATATTTGCAAATCAGCTTCCTTACGCAAATCACGTTGTGACTCCGTTTTGCTTTATTGGTCGGGAACTCTTCGCCGCAGTCGTCGCAACAGTGAAGGATACGGTAGTCGTGGGACTTGAGGTGTTCCTCGAGCACGTCGCGACTCGAAAAAGTGTCCGGGCAGTAGTCACATTCCAAGTACCGCTCTTCGGGTAGGAGATCGGCAGGCGGTTGAGTATCAATGAGGTCTGGAAGAGGTTTAGCCGATGACTTTACGGTGGTACTGAATCGATCCTCGTACAGGGAGATCACGTCCTCGTCCTTGAGACGGGAAAGGATAATCTTGCGTTGTTTCAGGTAATCTTGGAACTCCTGAAAACGAGAAATTCCCTTCAAAAGAATGGATTAGAGATAGAGCCTTGATGAAATTCTCGATGGAATTCTCACACAAATATTATAGATTCAAGTTTCAAGCAGCTTAAACATAATAGCGATTAGATCGACATTACGGTGTGGACTAAAACTGAAACTTTTGCGGAAGGTTTAAAATACCTGTAGATTCTTTTCCTTTTCTCCGAGAATTCTCTCCAACTTTTCCAAGTTTCCTTCGATAGAGGATTCGTCCAATTCCTTCGGCGGATTCTCCTTTTTCCGTTTCGTTTCCTCCCACTTTTGCTTCAATTTTGAAAATTTCGAAAAATATTCATCCGCGTTATCGTAAGCCTTTTCCGGACTCTCCTCAATCTGAACGATCTCGATGTCTTTTCGCTGCTCTCCTTTAATAACCTTCTTCTCTTCACTGCTCTCTCTTACAATTACAATTTCTTCTTCCGTCTTTCTGAGACTTGATGTTTCTTCTTCGTGTGTTTCTTTTCGCGATGGTTCATTCGCGGCAAAAGTCGTTGTTGTCTGGTTTCCCAAAATCTTTTCCCGTTTCTTTTTGTACTCTTCGATCTGTTCCTCGATTATTTGCTCGCGCACGTCAGTACGACGAGATGGAAATTCCCTCGTCACCAACGTGTCGTAACGTTTTAAAAAACGATCAACAGGCTTGACATCGGTAGAGTTCACTATGCGTTTCGATTCTATGGGTTTATCCATTTTTTTCACCTAGAAATTAACAAGAGACACTTAAGATAAATATCATTATTTTACAGTAAAGATTTCGTTTACGTTTCAAGCACAAGAATCAACAAGGTAGTCATATCAGCGGAAAATAATATGACAAAATATTAATGAACAAGTTTTAATAAATTTTATTCAATTTTATTCTCAATCTTATTAATTTTTGACATGTTTCATTTAATATTCAGAATTATCGTTTTCCAAAACTTTTTACAAAATCTATTGCACATTGTTTGCTTACCTTTACTAGTAAAAGTTCGTTTGGCTTAGACCCCTTCACGGTTACGTACATAATACCATCTTCCTCTGGAGCACTGTTCACGCTCAGCGGATTAGTCAAGTCAAACTTTTGTATCTTGCACTCCTTTAAAGTGCCCTCTATTTCATTTTGCGTTTCAATGTTTTCTCCATTTTTTGTCATTGTAATCGCCGTGGTCATCGTCGTTGGCGCTATCACGGTCCCCGTTTCCGTCACTGTCGTCGTTGCCGTCGCGGTCGTTGTCGTCGTCATCATCGTCAGTGTTGGCATCTGTAATCTTCTTTTCAAAATATCCGGTTTTGTTTCTTCCCTTTGGTTCTCTCTCTCACCTGGTGGAATGGGGGATCTGGTATCTTGAAAAGTCTCAGACTTTACGGTGATTCCTTCATTCCCATCCACCCTCACGTACAACTTCGTCCCTGTGTCATACTTGTAAACAACCGGAGATTTTAAAGATGCTTCCGCCTCGTCTTCCTCGATATCCTGGAAAGCTGGGTCATCGGGATCAAATTCCTCGATAGATTCTTCATCTTCCTCTTTTATCACCTCCTCGAAGATGTTTCCGCTCATCACACGTGCTTCCGTCTCTTCACACGAGTCGATTTTCAGCTGATTTTTCAATGAGAAAATGCCCGAGACAGTGGAAATGGAATCTTCTTCCTGATTTCTTGGAATTGTACGATTTCCTTGCTTCACCGAGGAAGCAAGCGAAGATAAGGTGCTTTGTCGAGTTGTGTAAGGTGAATTACATTCCTTTTTCATTTTTGAAGGGAGTGAGTCTTCTTGGTTCTCACATAACGGTCTTTTCTCTCCTTCTGCATCAAACAAATAAAACTGTTAAAATTTTAATGTCTCTTTAAAAACATTTTTGTAATTTCTTCTTTTGAGTGAAAAACGTATGAAATGATATGCCAAGTATCCAATATGGATCGCACTCTTTCAAAGTTACAGATTATTTGGCCAATTTTAATATAATTTTTTTCCTTATATCAAGAAGGAAAAATCTGTATCAATTATTCAAAAATGCGATAAAGCGCCAATTCATCTTTTTTTTACCTATTGCAAATCAGATTTATATTTATTTCAATGGTTTTACGCAAAATGATTCCGAATGCATGTAATTGTGTTTTTATCAGAACACTGTGAACAGGTACGCGTAATACAATGGACAATCATCTGTTACACAACACGGCGAAAAAGATGTTACGTAAAAGATTGTAAAAAGAAAGAACCGCGAGTAAGATTCGTACTCTGTAAGCAAGACGACAGTTGTCTCTGCTGCTTTGTTGTCGACGGATCGTTGATTGGTTCTGTTGGTTTCTTCCCAGTGTTGTCGGTCGTCAGGTTCACGTGAATGGATTTGAGCTTCACTTCGGCCTTTTTAATCTGCATGAAAAATTTGTAGCTCATTTTAAGATCGCAGATGCAATCCATGCACATTTGTGTGGAGAGACTGTCGTAAGGGTCAATCATTTCCAAGTGCCTTATCTGTTGGCTCAATCGCATTTGAATGCCCTTCTCGCTGAAGATGTCCACCTGCGATATGGATCGTGAGAAGAGCCATGGTAATGTAAACAATAATAAACAACAATAATGCGCAGTAACACCTAATAAAAATTTACGTTAAAATCACAGAAACACGCGCATCACAAATCATTACTTAAATCACTCATTATGGGAATTGGATAAAATTCTAGCAATAACAATTAACAATAATAGAGCACTGATGATCAAGCCAAATTAAATTAACGTTAAAAAATAAAACTAATGTTAAATAATATAATTTCTGGTTTTACGTTAATTTGAACGCGAACTTTTTAACTGTATATCAAAAGAAACGTACCAAGGGTAGTTTCAAACCAGCACAAGTGCGACAATACTTCATCAGTTCCTGTCGTGTCCTTTCGCTGATAGACAACTTCCCCTGCAAGTTGCTACTACTGTTATTGCTCAAGGAAGAGATCCTCGTTAGCTCGTTCAAACTTTTGGCATCCTGCAGACGAACACGTGGCGCAATCTTCTTTAGTTCATCAATATCTCTGATTTGGCCAACGACTGGTGTCATTTTGGTTCCTCTGTTGACAGTGCCACCGTTGCCATTATTGATGTGCTGAGAAGGTTCCGACTCGCTATAGTTGTGGTCGCGTTTATTGATTTCAGGGTTCGGCATTTTTTCTTCTTCCCTGGTAACTTCTCTCGTACTCGTCCTACAACATGAGCCAAGTCAATTTAACGCTCCATCCCTGTCTCTTGCTTAAAATTTCCTTATCTACGTAACAGTTTTCTCTGTACGTACAACAAATAAGCTAAAAAGATATGAGACATTAATTATACAAAGAAATACCTCAATTGGTGAGGAATCCAATGCTGATTGCAATGTCACGACTATGCATTCTACGATCTCCACCACAATCACCTCTTCATTTATTTACACTATAAATTTAAACCTCACACCGACAAATTTCCAAGAGAATTTCTATTGTCATAGAAGGCACTTTATCCACAGAATTAACACTGCTATTAGCAGTCTATAAGCTTTTACGCTAATCATGAATGTATAAAAACAGCTAATTGCAATTTTAAACAGTGCTTGCGCTGCATTGGAGAACTGCAGTTAGCAGTTGCCAGCTCCAAGCCAGCCGAGACGTTCTTCAATCCATCAGCTGAAATCTGAAAGGAATGTTATGCATCAGTCGAATTGTTCTCCGTTAGAATTGAGGTTAGACGTCATCGGGCAACATTATCGGTGGGAAATACTACGATTAGGCATGAATTTCTAAATTGATTCAGCGACCCGTGGTTTGGTGGTGCTCCACCGAAACGAGAAACCAAGTGGTAAGGTTAAGTTTGTGGGAATCGTATTTCCAGAGCGAAACGCATATTAACCTCGAAGACATTGACGACAGAGACTTGCCAGCAAAATCCGTCGCACCTTCAACGTGATGAGGACGATAACACGTCTTCGACGAAGGGAAACTCCGGGTTCGCGATATTGCAATACTTCGTTACCGCGAGAGCCAGATGGCGCGTGCTAATGGCGGACTTTCCTCCGGAATAATAGAACTGGATCGAGTCTGGTTTATGGTCTAGAACTCGCCAGGGCAGGTCTCGACTCTCGTGACCTCAGTGGCGGGTGCGTCGTCGTTTTAGCGCCGCGGTAACGATTTTATTATTTTTCCATTGGTTTTACGAAAATCCGCTGCGCGTCTCCACTATCTTTGCCAGCGGAACGCCCAATCAGATCAGTGGAACCAACCAATCAGCAAAAAAACAACAGAGAACTTACCCCACGATAAATAAGACTGTCCTTTCAATTCCGTGAATGCCTTGAAAAACTTTAGAATATATATTTTCGTTGATTTCAAACAAACGACAGAGGAAATATTTATGGCGTATACGTTTATGAAAATACAATCGCGACAAAAGAAAGCTTGTAGGGCACGTCAAAATGGCGCTTCCGTCGCAGTGGAATATCAAGTACTCGAGTACTCTGTGTAATACGAGATGCGTAATTCGAGAATGGGAATTATTTGCAATTTACTTGCAAGTAATACCGACGAATTATGCATTTTCTTTCAGATAGTACGGCTCAATGACTCATTTGAAACAGAAAACAGATGAAAATAAAATGGATGAAAATCAAGATTCCACTTCCGTTGGTTATTTCGCTTATTTCACACGTGCGCGCGCATTTGGTTTCATCACCGTGTCAGGCGCCAATAGGAGTCGCAAATCTCATAATCATATGATTACCGAAGTGTGAGCAAGGTGTGATCGGGTAACATAACCCACGAGTGACGAGTTTGTCTAGGTAGATTACGTGCTTACTTCGCTTTACTGAATCATTTCCTTTGCGATAAGATACATCTGGTTTAAATTTATAACATGTCGAATGGATTCGTGCACTCGGTCAAGGTCCCACGCATTTATAAAATCACAGCCGACATTGTACGTCGCGTGCGAGAGGACAGTGCTAGCCTGAAGAGCCTGATTTACGAGAAGAAACATCCCGTAAGTATAAAACGGATGATTGTACAATTTCACATGTGGAGATCAATTGCGAAGGATTTCCTCGGTTTGTGCCAAATCTGTCGCATTATTATCATTGTGTGGTTATAATTTATATCAATTACTCTATGTTACTATCACTGAACTCCATGTGTCATAAGCCATGTAACAAGGAATTCATTCACAGATTGCACGAAAATAAGCATAACATCAAGCAAAACTCTTTCATGCTCCATATTCCGTTTACCATTTCCAAGGATAAATTAAATTGAAAGCTTGTTTATTTTTAGCAGAAATGCTCTCTTGTATCGCCTAATCCCTGTACATTTATTTGCTGTACTTATTTCATACTATCGAACAAGATACAAGCGTAGATAGTTTAGCTGACGTGTACAAAAGTAACTTACTCTGCTGCATTTCACAATTCAGAATGTATCCGGCATATATGGTCTCTCGGTGAACACCTTGCAAGCATTGCCTCAGTTAGATCAGCTCCTTAGCAAGACGAAAATTCTCGTAGAGCAACCACGCTTGGATCCCTGGCTAGCCAGAGTTCTCATAACGGAGCTTTTGTGGGGCAAGAAATGCCTTCAGAATAACTCCAAACCAATCGTGACCGTGTTAACCTACGAGCACAAGCTGCGTGAAGAAGCAAGGAACCTCAACTGCATAGAAATTCCCATCGCACATAAAAAAAAAGGTAACCATGTTTCTTCTCTGGCCAATAAACGTCGCCTGCTTGCATTTTTACAGAGATTCAGCCGCCAGACAGCCATCATTGCGCAGTAGAGGCATCCACCTTCATGGTCCTGATTATTCGTAACTGCAGAATACTGTCGAGACGACAGAATAAAGAGGCTAGGGTTAAAAACTTGCAAGATTATCAGAGATCCTGCCGCCAGGAGTTGATTTGTGAAAACAAGGATACTTGCGCGATGGATTCGCAAGTGACAGTTTTGGGAATATTGTTCCTTTACAGTATCGCTATGTTCACTTTACCGTTTGTGGCCTTTTTCGGGACGCAGCATTTGGTGTCGGCAAAATTTCACACTGACCATTTTGTGACTAATTGCGTTTCTGTACTGGCCGCTGTGGTCACAGTGAATCTGATTATCTCCTGTTATGCTTATCAAGCTTTGCACGAATCCATTCAGGAGAAAGAACAGAGTGAGGATGAAGTTAGAGTGGAATCTAAGGAGAGTTTAAATAAGAAAATTGATTAAAAGTTTGTCGCTGGGATTTTTTTCGAAACTTAACTTTTGATTCATCAGAAACTGCACATTGAAAAACATTACGGAAAGCATTTACACGCATATGCAATGAAATTTCAAGCAATATTTAAGTTATAATGAATTATTTTATGTATTTTGTATGAAAATGTTTATCTAAACTGTGCTTTTCTGTCAAATCCAAGAAAAATATTTGAATTTGAATAAATTAAAAGAATATATTGATATAATTATAAATGTAAACACAGATAAAAGTGGCACGTGCGTGCGTGTGTGTGTATGTATACACACGTATAAAATTTTAGTTTAATAAATGTAAGTTCAAATAAAGAAAGAGAATCTAGATAAGTATATTTAATAATTAATACATTAATATATAATTTAATGTATTAAATTAATAAAACTTGTTACACTGATGACATTCTTCCTCCTCCTCTTTCCACGCGAAGCGTCTAATAGATATTTGCCCGCCTCTTTGATGACAAAAAATGAAAGAAGAAATTTAATGAAAAGAATACATTTATATATTATGTAAAAAATGTTCTGATATAAATGCTGCTTGAAACAGCTTAGATAACTGATTTCTTCAAATTCAAATAGATACAAGAACTGTAGGCATTTTCTATTTTTCATATATAAAGAATTGGGCATGATAAGTACAACATACTCTTCATGTGATATTTTTCTTTTTTCTTAGAAAGAATAGAAAGCGAAACAACTGTATTTTTTCCTCTCTCTTTCTGCCGCATAGATTTTTTTAGAGATTCGACATATCTTAAAAGAATATCACAAAAGTTTGTTATAATTCCAACTGATTTTTTTCTAGTGCAAAGGCCTAGATACGTCCGTGTAAACACTCTTCTGTTATCCGTGGAAGATGCCATCTCCGAATTGCAAAACGAGGGATGGCAATTGCTGTCGCGAAGCGCAACGTACTCTTCATATTTACTCTCCCTGTCACGGCTATCGGAGCCTTATTTCATACAAGACTTACATATACCGGAAGTTTTGGTTTTTCCGCCTTCGACATCATTTCACGAACATCCTGGCTACCTAAAGGGCATGCTTATCCTGCAGGACAAGGTATACTTGAAGAGATTTTGCGACGGGATCTTCTTTCTCCTCTATGTTAATTTTGTTTAAATTTGATTATCTGTCCACAGGCTAGCTGTTTGCCGGTACACTTGTTGAATCCTGTTAGCGGCTCCGTGGTACTGGACATGTGTGCTGCTCCTGGCATGAAGGCCACGTATCTAGCGGCGAAACTGCAAAACAACGGGTACACGACCTGTCGAATATATCTAATAATTTCTTCCAATAATTATAATTAAAAAAATAGGTATCAATGTGAAAATTATTTCCAGGAAAGTTTACGCTGTGGAAATTGATACTAAAAGATTTGATACATTATGCAGCCTGATAGAGAAGACTCAGTCCTCCTGCGTAGAACCCATTAATCAGGATACCTTGACTCTCGATCCAAAGCAGTATTCGCAGGTAGAATACATTTTGGTTGATCCGAGCTGCTCTGGATCAGGTAAAAACCTCCTTCAATAGAATAATTATCTTTAACATTTTTAATTTATCTTAACGTTTCGATTTTTATTAGCGTAAGCTTACGCGAGTATGCGTAACGTATACTATCCTCATTTAGAATAATTTTGTGACCGTGTTTGTCACAGGTATCGTTGACAGACCAAAACAGAGCGACACGGACGGCAAACCTGAACCAGAGCGCCTGCAAAATCTGCAATCGTTTCAAGTTTATCTCCTTAGATACGCCCTCTTGAACTTTCCAAATGCAAAGAGGATAATTTATAGCACCTGCTCGCTTCATCCCGAAGAGAACGAGCAAGTGATAGACGAAGTTCTCACTGATATTCGTCAGGCTTATCGTCTCGTGCCGGCTAGAGAACTGCTTGGGGATACTTGGATCAACTTTAGCTCAGAGGAATACAATTGCACGGATAAATGTTTGTACTCGAAGCCGGATGTTGATTTCTGCAACGGCTTCTTCGTGGCAGTATTCGAGAGGGACTTTGCCGTAGCTCTGCCAATGTGCAAACGCAAAGGGGGTAACGTAAATTCCATTGACGCCAATGTGGGTGCCAACGTGGACACGCCGGCGCCGGCGGATGACGAGACGGTGTCACGCAAGCGAAAAAAGCGTGGAAAAAGGAAGAAACGAGAAGCTTCAGTGACGGACGAACAAGTGAAAAATCAACAGGGAGATGCCGAGTTTAAACCAGAAGTGGAAAATGAAGAACAAGTAAAGAAACGTAAGAAAGAAGTTGACACTTGCCTCTCATCAGACAACAATCGTGAAGAAATATCGAACGAGAAACAATTAGAAAGAAGAAAAGAAAAGAAGAAAAAGAAGAAGAGATTGTAGTGTGAAGAAAGCATCATGCCTGAAATGGATGGCGATGAAGAGACAACGAAAGCGAACGATCACGACTTGAACAACAAGAGAAGAAGGAAAGTGAATAAGTAATCGATGAAACCGATATTGAAAGAAGTAAGCAAGATGGAGTAAATGAAAGCGCATCAGAGGGGGAGAAGATAATAACGGTCGATGAAAAAGAATGCTTATAATAACGATGTTTTCATTTTTTCTTTTTGAGGAAACGTGATGAAAAGCATCGATAATAAACGAAAATTATGTAAAACTTTATCACGATTATTTCACATTTTTCCAACGCGTAGAAACGTGTTCCCCTTATTCCTCTCGTTTTTATTTCCCTCTACATGCATTTAAAAAAAAAGAAACTATGAAAAATGTTATAAAAATAAGAGAAAAAAAAATATGTTAAAATACAATAGAAATAGAAAGATGACGTGTTAATTCGATATTTTATTGGGTTGGCCAAAAAGTAATTGCGTTTTTTTTATATAAATAAAAGGCGAATTTTTCATGGGAAACAAAAACTTTATTAAACAATATATTGTCCATTTTGTTTGATTATCTTTTGCCATTTTTCAGGCAACTTCATGATTCCGCGCTCAAAAAAGTTCTTATCTTTTTCAGCAAAAAACAATTCCAACAACGATTTCATATCCTCATCAGCAGTAAAGGTTTTACCATTCAAGGCGTTTTGCAAAGAACGAAACAAATGGTAATCTGATGGTGCCAGGTCTGGCGAATATGGTGGATGTGGTAACACATCCCATCCAAGCTGCAACAATTTTTCACGAGTGACCAAACTTGTACGTGGTCTAGCGTTATCATGGTGAAACACAACACCTTTGCGATTCACCAATTCTCGACGTTTCTGTTTGATGGCATCATTTCATTTATCCAGTTGACGACAGTATACGTCTGAATTAATGGTTTGATTCCTTGCAAGCAGCTCAAAATACACAATACCTTTAAAGTCCCACCAGACTGACAGCATAATCTTTCTTTGGTGAATATCTGCTTTTCAAGTGCTTTCAGCAGGTTCATCACGCTTGCTCCACGATCTTTTTCGTTTGACGTTGTTGTAGACGATCCATTTTTCGTCGCCTGTTATCATCGTTTAAAAAATGGATCATTTTCCTCACGTTTCAAAAGAGAATCGCAGATGTCAATACGCTTAGTGAGATGAATTTCTTTGAGCTCATGTGGTACCCAAATATCGAGCTTACTAATGTATCCAAGTCGTTTTAAATGGTTTTCAACACTCGATTTCGATATGTTAAGATCCTCAGCAATCTCTCGTGTCGTTAAACGCCGATTGGAATCGATCAGTGCCTTTATTTTGTCATCATCAATTTCGATTGGCCTTCCTGAGCGTGGTGCATCTTTCACATTAAAATCTGCAGATCGAAATTTAGTAAACCAATTTTGACACTGCCGCAGTTTTAAAGCATCTTCGCCATATACATGACATAACTTTGTATGAACTTGCACAGCGTTTTTCCCTTTTCGGAAGTAATAAAACAAAATATGAGGAAAATGTTCTTTTTGATTTTCCATTTTGAAATCGACGGTAAACAAACAATTGTTAACGAAATCGTGTACTTTCTTTTTCTAAAACAAGCTTGAACTGTGAATTGTTAACCTACATAATGAATTTGCGGTTTAGAATGAAGTTAGTTACATTTCAAGATATGTATGTCCATCTATTGAAAAAAAACGCAATTACTTTTTGGCCAACCCAATAGTATCTTGCCTCGCTATTTAATTTATTCTTCGCATGTTGGATAATGTTAAAGAAAAAAAAAAGTATACACGTACGAGTGCGACTTAATTACTAGGATACGTGTGACGCTGTATGTACATGTGTGTGCGCTACATCCTATTACACCCCATAGTTATACTTACGATATAGATATATACTTACTTTATCGGCAAGACGGCAATCCACGCCACGGCGACATGGCGACACGGAAGCCTGTTGACCTCCTTGAAATCAACCGATAAGCACCAGGTCGATTGTGCGGAGCGTATGTGTATAATTGCAGGGAAAAAACAGTTTCTTCGATATACATAGATGTCGGTTGATGTAATTACGAGATAACCATGATTTAGTTTTTTAGCCTATCCTTCCTACCCTCAACTCCTCAAGTACGTTATTCAAGTTGGTGGAGTCGCACACGTCGCGTGAGTCACGACACGAAATTTCGAGAAATATTGTCTATTAGCGTTTCGAGACTTGAAATATTATGCAAAACAGGACGGTGACGGAACGTAACGCACGTATGATGTTACCACAATCCAAAGATATTTTCCATGGAATCGTTTGAATCATTTTAAATGATCGGGGGCGGAATTTCTTCTTCATATTATAAGAGTGAACGTCAGACGAGGTTATCCTTGCCAGATAGTTGGAAAGTCTGATTTTCTGTGAAAGAAAAACTCGTGTAACTGATCCTGCAATTAACGATACGAGCGATCGAGAGAGAAAGAGAGGAAAAAAAAGAAAAAAAATAGAGATGGAGCAAAACTTAGCAACGGCAGAGCGTTAAAATTATTCTTATAAAATTGCGCTCCGTTACCCTGGTGCAACAAGTTCCCTTGCAACGTTCACTGACACCACCGGGCATCGACGTCGCGACGAAGAGCGACGACGAAGAGGGACGACGAAGGGCGACGACGAAGACGGAGGCCGGCGGCGCTGAGGTTGTGGCGAGCACTCGACGTCGGGACGCCATCGTCGAAGGACGCATGAATATGTATACCGTTGTCGCGATTGCTACCGAATGAGCTTGGACGCAGGCGATTCGCCCGCGATCCGCCCGTCCGCGTGAGATGGCCGCGAGATAACCGCGTCAAGTTAAATCGCTCACTTGAATCGACGACTATAGCGGAGTGTTGGTGAACTTTGGTGAACTCTCGAGTCCTCTCTTTCTCGGCGGAGCCTTGGTCCACTTCCGGTTGCTCGCTACCGGTTGATTCGTGTCGGCTGGTGTCGCATCTCGTGAAATATTTCAGCGAGACATTGAAGTAGCATTTACTCGATTGGAATTATTTTCAAATAACCTGTTTTTTCTTCTTTTTAAATTTTTTCAAATAATCCGTTTTTTATTCTCTCTTGTCAACCATCGTTACTGTAATCAGGCACCGCCGTTTAATGTCTCTTCTACTTCCGCGTTAGGAAGTTCTCGCGTTATCGTGGCATCGTGCACTTAAATGTTTGGGCATTTAAATATTCAGAAACGATACATTTGTGAACTCGACTCTGAAACGCCTGGGCCCGGCATGTTTATCTCGAATTTTTACCCCGATCGCCACACTTGCGGTTGGCTAGTGTAGATGCGTTACTGGAAATTGTTAAATTTCCTCTCGTTTCGTGACTCTCAATTATCCCTCCCTGTTTTCCTGTTCCCCCAGATATTTTACAAGTGGTCGCACGCAGAGATTCGGATAATTTTCTACAATCGCAAGAGCGCAGGCCAGGAAAGGACGAAAGTGGCGGCGAAAGTGGCGGTGGCCTCGTCTTGCGGATGTCCGAGGTTGAAAATCAGTCGAGTTCGCGTGCTGGCGGATTGGGGCAGAACGAGGTGGCGGCGGTGGCGGCGGCGACGGTGGTAGCAGCGGTAGCTGATAACGCAACTGATAACGGAGCCGGTAGTGCGCCCACCGTGACTGTTACTGCATCGGAGGACGTTCCACCTCAATCTGGTACGGTCTTGTTCTTTCTGTCTAGTGAATGTAGAGAGTGGCGGAATTTCCGTGAGGAGTTCTGCCAAGAAATCGAGAAACATATACGGGACGGGTGTCGAATAGATTAATTTTCGTGATCGAGACCGCTCGTTGCGTTTGTTGATTCGAATTATCTCTATCGCGCAAGCTTTCAACGGTTTTCAACCCTCTCATTCAGGTGTGATGAGAAAGGAAGAACAAGAGGTGCCGCGAACTCGAGAAGACTCGCCGAAGGGCGGCGCCGCGAGTGTCGCGACGCCCACAGCGGCGATGCCGCTCGAGGATGACGAGGACGAAGAAGAGAAGGAGGAGGAGGAGGAAGAGGAGGAGGAGGAAGAAGAGGAGGAGGACGCCGAGGAAGAAGAGGTAGAGGAGGGTGGAAACGGAGTGGAGGGTGGAATGACGATGCAGGAAGAGGTCGGGGGTGTGTTGGTCGAAGGTGAGGGTGGGGGTGGAGGCGGCATGGCCGGCTACTGGAGGCAGAGCAGACCCTCCAGTCCCCGCATGCCGCCTCCGGAGCAGTCGGAGCAGCCGAGCCGACCCAAGAGCCGGCACGAGCTACAAACCGCGAGATACAACAACCTTGGCTATTGGCGTGCGAGAAGAGTCACCTTCTACAAAAATGGCGACCCCTACTTCCCTGGCGTGGAATTCAGGTGAGCACCACCGGACTCTCGAATCACGCACGGTCTAACAAGGGAGCATGCATGCTGAGAGGGATAGATTAATTGATTATAACTGGTCATGACTGGTACCCAATGCAATATCATCCAAGGATCAAGCTTGCGTTTCATACATCACGATGTGTCACAATCGAGACACGTCTCTTCATAGAGCATGCATAGAAAGAAAGAAAGAGAGATCTCGGTCAAAATATCCAAAACATTGAAACCTTGTAAATCTGGCACAAGAGTATTTAAAAAAATTTTTTAAACCATTTGCGAAGATGTAAATGCAGTTTTGCATCTAGTCGCTAATTGTCTATTAATTTCGTGAATTGTCTGTGCGTACTTAGATTTAAACCTGGGCGCGACATTGGTTCTCTGGAGGCCCTACTGGACAGACTGTCTCTTCGGCTGGACTTACCGAGAGGGGCACGTCACATTTTCTCGATGGACGGTGACCGGAAGCTCAGTCTGGACGAACTCGAAGACGGCGCTTCCTACGTAGTGTCCAGTTACAAAACCTTCAAGGTAAGTGCTCACACGAAAATTATCACGTTTAATACAGCTTCAAACTGGAATGGAATTGGAAAATAAAAACTGAGGGGGAAATTTCAAACAATGTTTTTATTGTCAATTGTCACACATTTCTGTGTCTTCAATTAATTCGAAAATATCAAATCTTTGTAAATAATATGATTTTACAGAGGTGATTCTTGCACCAAAAATAAGTAGGATCGACAGTCTAAATCGATAGCTTGAATCTTGATAAGAAAGTACAGAAATGCGCGTTGGCGAGCGCTCGCCCGCTCGGCTTGTACACTCGATTAAAACACGGATTGGTAGCAACCTCGATACTCATGAACTTGACTTGACGATGTAAACAAACAATGTCGATGTATTCTTCTTTGAAACGTTCAAAGAGATCGAGCCGTCTTTAGACATCGTAACGCGACATGATGAGTGTGATAATTTAAGAGATTAATTTCTTAAATCAGTCCAGTCCTGGTTTAATTGTTTATTTAACCCTTTTTATCATAATTAGATTATATAATATATAATAGTTTTCAAAGATTGGAACAAATTTAATGTTTTATATTTATAATTAGATTATACAATATGTTTTCAAAGATTGGACAAAATTTAATGTTTCTTATTAGGCCAGAGAACTTTTTCTAGATTAATCTATAAATTAGCTCATCGGCTTATTTAAATACTCTGCATGTTTCTCATCAAATATTCCTCGAGAAAGAGAGAGAACATTATCTGCTTAATTATAAAATCAACTATAATATACATTAAATTAATACGGCATTTAAACGTTACGTGAGACGTGAAGGGGATAAAAGAAGAGCAAAGTTATAACAGTTAATATTGCGGTAGTTAGCGTGCTGCTAAATGTGCCAGAGTATATAGATTTTTTTCTATGACCCTTAAAGGGACGCGATATGGCAGCGATTTATAAGAATGCTGCGTATAATGCCGCCGACAACGACAACGTGTGTATCTGGCCCAGATCAGCTTCTTAAAGCAGGGCGCACGCAACGCGCGATTGTGTTTGCTTCGTTGAGGAAAGGGGGAGAACAGAGCAACTCCTTTGCCTTCCTCTCTCTTTGTCTTACTTCCATCACGTCTTATGTAGGGATTTTAATTCTTCTGACTTTAGATTGTAAATCATTTTTATATTTTTTTTTCCAAAAAAGCAATTGTTTGCACAATCACTTGAGTGAAAAGGAAGAGATAGAGAAAGAGAGATAAGCCACCTTAATAATTATAATTAGCTTGAAAAATATACTGCAGCGTAACATTTTTTCAAGTTTTCAAAAATCGTGTTATATATGGATTTAATAAAGCAATTTTTTCAGCGCTCCAGGAAATGATTATTCTGGTGTGAAATGAATTTTCAGTACCAATGAAATGATCTATATCGCGTAATTTCTTCTTTATTTCCAGAAACTATCTTAAAACGCTCGTTCATTCGGATTGATCTTAGATTCATTAGCGTAATTCGTGATTCGATATCGCTTTACATTCATCGACGTTATGGTTCACACCCTTCCGCTATTTCAAAGGTGTGACCAATTTACGTTGCATACCACGTCATCGAAGAGTCCTAATGCAGTAAAAATTAGTTACTCTTTCGATCCCTAGCTGCACAGTCACTTTTTAATCCGCCAAAGTGACTCAAGCGGACAAATATAGGAACAAGTATAGGACTGAGCATTACGTGCAATTTGGCTCTGCAGTACCGTTCAAACCTGGTTTCACGTGAGAATGCATACATTCAATGAAACACGTGGCGTTGTTTTGGCTAGACCTTCATGGCTCGAGGAAGGATGAGAAGGAAGAGGGGAATGACTTTGTTGAAACGATGGAAATATATGCGCACATAGAATGTAAAATGGAGTGGAGAAACGGGAAAGAGTCTCAAAGTATTGGTTACTTTAGAGTGGGGGATGAGTTTGCGCCGACGTCAACGTATATCTCTCTCCCTTACACCTTTGTAACTCCTTTTTCTTCTTAGTTGTCTTCTTTCTCTCTCTTTTTCTCCGTCTTTACTTTTAGCTTGGATTCGTTTTCACCGTTATATTATCATTACAGCGTACAATCAAAGATGTACGCTTGAAATGTTGAACTAGGATTAAATGAATACAAACGTTACGAATATGTTGCAAAAATAAAATCTTATTAAAAAGATTTTAACTTTTTGAAAAGATTGTGTATAAAACGAGATGCGAGCATACTGGAAACTTGATCAGGAAAAAAGTAATTAATTAGGTTTTATGGAATTGTGAATATTTTTCTCGAATCATTTTATAACTTCATAACAGCGTCAAACGTTTTCTTAGTCAGAGCAACACATGAATCACGGAACAGTGGATCTGAGGTAGGTAGCGAGAGTGGGGAGGGCAATTCCTACTTCCGTTAAGAGGCCGTTGCAAACGGTGGTAAGGGAGCAGGGGAGAGACCGTATCTCATTGACCGTTGGTCAGCCAACTTCTTGGGATCAATAAACACCCACTCTGCTTGGCCTACCTTCGAGTGCCGTTCTTAAAGATTTGAAACAATTTCGAATTTGAAACAGGATTATTTTCGCATCTCCTCTCTCTTTTACAACTTTTTAAAAAATTACTCACTTGCCGTAAATAGCGAAAATCGTATTGTCCGCTCATATGTTTCTGTCAAAGACATAAGTCTGCGGCAATCCTTTCTCTCATTATTAAACTACTAATGCAATTTTTAAAATTGCACTTTTCTTCTCATCGAGTCCAATATAATAGTTTTCCTTTTTTAGTTTATACCTTTTCCAAACAACTTTGCTTTTCCGCTGCTTCGGTTCTGTTTTCTGTGATTACGTGACGTCCTACTTTTTCATTGGCTGTAGTAGTCGTACGGCAAATCGTGGCCTCCACGCATTGATATCTCCACGATTGATTGTGTTATTTGTGCTGCAGTTCATGTCACCAAAGTAGTATGACAAGTAGAAAAACTGATGCAAAAAGAAAAACTAGAAAAGTAAGGTTGCACACATAATACAGATTTCTTCAACTTTTTTTCTGGACTCGCTTTTCCAGAATCGTCTTGCCCCTTAACGGACAACCGATCCATTAAAAAAAATGTTCCCTGCTTCAGCAGCAATTATTTTCCTGTAATAAAGCAGTATGTTTCCTCATGATTCAAAGAATCATAAGACGTTCTTGCTGTCACGCAACTTGTATGAGCTCGTTCTTCATTTTCATATCACAAGGTTACTTGATGGTAAGTAAGGGAAGAGGGAAGGTGGAAAAAGGATCGCCTGGTTGTATCGCGTGAAACGTTTTCCTCTACGATTGAGAATGATTTATCCGTCTTCTTTTGTGTCATATATATTTGCAAAAAATATTACATGTACAGTGCTGCGAAAAGTATGTAGTTTTAATGATTTATTGCCTGACCGCCTTGGAGCAACGCGAAAAACATTTTTAAAACCTTGAAAAAAGAATGCGAAAAATATGTCGGAAGACATATTGTTAATTGTTATAAGTTATTGTGTATTATAGTGAGCATATTTACATTTACATGTCCATAGTCACTGTACAAGTTTTGAATAAAATTCTCTGAGAAAATTCTGAAAAGTCTCGAGAAAGATTTTGTGCTGGAAAAAAATAAAAGAGGATAATAGAATTTAATATAATTTTCCCTATGAAGGGAACAAGCAGAAACGAAATACTAACGACCTGAACGAGGGGTTAAAGTATTACATTGACGTAGGACGGTCCACCGGAAAGGTTGGTCTACGAGACAATGAAGGGGGGTGGGTTAACCTTCGCTCGGTGTGAATACGTTCCAACCACTGTTGTCGTACCCCTGCAACGTTATATCGATTCTCTACAAGTTATCAAATGATCAACTAATCATTGTCAGTTGATAATTAGTTGAGCCGTTTTGAATGCTGAAAAAAACTCGATAGAAATTTAGTTGACATGAGAATGTAATCAAGTAAATAATTGAAAACAACGGCGACTAACTGCCATTCTTCAGTTGTACTTCTTGTCTTTATAAAGAGATTATCGTTGTAATAAAGAGAAATTTATGTAAGTGAGTAATTGTCGTTTTATAATAGCAAGATGCGTGTCTCGCAATCATAACTTGGTTTATGGGTGATCTTGGGTTTTTTCAGCCTTTCTTCAGGAATTCTTCACTTTGAATATTGACTTTAGTGAGCCAATCGAGTTAAGTGCCCCCGTCCAGAGCTAAATTTCCTGGAGGGTTTTTAGCTCAATTTATTCATCTGTGAGTTATTGAGAAGGCGTGGGCGTTATTAATTTTCGTGAATATTTCATATAGCTATTCGGGACAAATATTAGGGGAAGAGTAGCGGAACCTCCATTGATAATAAAAGCTTCCGCTCAAGTAATATTTAAGTAAAAAACTCTGTTATTCCGTAGTAAAGAAAAGATTCGATTCTCGGCAATTTGCGCAATATCGTTCAATCGATCGATGGCGATTGCGAGTAACAACAAGCTACGCTGCTTATTAAGAATCATTAACAAACGAAAACGGAAGAGGTGGTGATTCTCCTGATTTCGAGAATTAGCATTCCGAATTAGTATTATTCGCAGGAGCGGCGGAAAGACGGAAAGAGGGGTGTAGGGGATGGTGAAAAAGAAGGTGATGATTACAGTAGGAGGTGGTAGTTGTCCTTGAGCAGTGGTGGCCCTTCGCAAGGTGGAGGGGTGTGGTAGGGGATGTTGCAGCACCCTAGTTCTTCAATACAACTACCCCACCTCCTACCTGCCCCAGTAGTCGTCCATTGAACACAGTCGTGGCTGCACCAACAGGGGAGAGTGGCTCGTTCCCAAAAGACAGCATTCCGAGAGAGGGTTGTTCAATTGTTGCGCACCTGAACACTAATCGCGACTATTAATCGGATTTACTTGGACAAACTCGGTGTGGAAATTCACGTAAATTTCTTCTCTCTTTGATTTCTCATCGAATTTTATTTCAAGAGCAGTATCTCACCGTGACAATTTTTCTCGTACATTTCCGTCCGATATTCTCGATAGTTCGAGATCTCGACAACTCGATAACTTTTTAGTTGTTTTTATCCTCGTTCGTGTTCATTTTGAGACGTCGGATTTTCTGTCGGACGATGTGAGAACGCGAGATCGCATAATCCGAGAGAGATCATTCTCTCAGGGCAATCTTGCGTCGTTTCAGAAAATTTTCATCGCGGCATATTGCATGTACGTTCTCGATAAAGAAGAACAGTTCATCATCTCGTTGTTCTCTTCATTTATTTCCTAATAATTTTTCGAGTGCTCGCTTCGGAAAACCATGAAGAATCGACATTATCGAGTTCGTACAATCGAAGATTGAAGATTCACAAGTGATAAACATGATGAAAGTTTCTTCGATCATTACGATTACGTGAGTTTGAGGATCGTGTAATACGGCATTCAGGGTGTTCGTGGGAAGGTGAAACAAGTGGATCTTGAGAAGTGACGAGAGGTCAATCGGGATTCACAATTGAGTCGGCAAGTTCGTCATCGTCCCAGCCGGACGATCCGGAGCCGGATTTTGGCACCAGTCGAGAAAACTTTGTGGACCTTCGTAGCGAATCGGACCTTGCTGGATCTCGCTTTTCTCAGGATTTTGATAGCTGGTCAGACAGTTTCGTCGTGTTAATGAGTGATTCTTTCGAAGTGATATCGCTGCCGGCCGAAATGATGCAGGTTCTCCAAGTATTTATTATGATATTATTATATTAGTAGTGCTTGGGTACGACGATGAGTAACGTGTCAGATCTCCCTCTGATTTGGTTCACGTGCGATATTTAGATTTTATTCGGATCAGAGCGATTACGTACAATGAGAGATACAGGGTGAGGCACCTAAAACAGGCCACCTGAATATCTCGGCTGTTATTGGTGATAGAAAACAATGTGTCAGACCAAACTTGCATGGTTTCGAGGGACACATAATTTGTTCTAAATAGTTTTTTATTAGGTGGACGCGTAGAGGTCATAGGAAGGTCAACTTCGTTTTTTAAATGGTATGATATGTTTTTTTATGTACCATCTAGTAGAGCGTTTGAAGATGCGCACATTGATCTACGAGTAAAAAATCATTCAAGGTCACTGAAGGCCAACTGCAAGGGAAAATACTTTACTTTATATTGCCTAGAGTTCTCTGCCATTAAAAATACCGTAAACTCAGAAATGAAAAAGTTCTAGCCTTTAGAAATTTTTTCTTTTTCCGCGAAGTTCTGAGTTGTTATCATTATTTTTTATATTGCCTAGAGTTCTCTGTTATTGAAAATACCGTAAATTCAGAAATGAAAAGTTCTAGCCTTTAGAAATTGTTTCTTTTCCGAGAATTTCTGAGTTGATGATATTATTATTTTTTATATTGCCTAGAGTTCTCTGCTATTGAAAATACCGTAAACTCAGAAATGAAAAAGTTCTCGAGTTTAAAATTTTTTCTTCTCAGAGGAGTTCTGAGTTGATGATATCATTATTTTTTATATTGCCTAGAGTTCTCTGCTATTGAAAATACCGTAAACTCAGAAATGAAAAAGTTCTCGAGTTTAAAATTTTTTCTTCTCAGAGGAGTTCTGAGTTGATGATATCATTATTTTTTATATTGCCTAGAGTTCTCTGCTATTGAAAATACCGTAAACTCAGAAATGAAAAAGTTCTAGCACTTAGAAATTTTAGCCTTCAGTGACCTTGAATGATTTTGATCCGTAGATCAATGTGCGCATCTTCAAACGCTCTACTAGATGGTACTTAAAAAACATATCATACCATTTAAAAAAACGAAGTTGATCTTCATATGACCTCTACGCGTCCACCTAATAAAAAATTATTTAGAACAAATTATGTGTCCCTCGAAACCATGCAAGTTTGGTCTGACACATTTTTTTCTATCACCAATAACAGCCGAGATATTCAGGTGGCCTGTTTTAGGTACCTCACCCTGTATATCTCTCTGATCTCATCGAGATTGCGTAATCAAGGTGATAAAACGATTAACAAATTTTTCATGATAGCCGGCCAGCTACGGAAAGAAGAATAACACTTGGTACACGAGTCAGGCGGCCGGTGGAGGCAGTAGAGGTGGTGGGAACACCGGAAATGTGGTTGGAGGGTGGCAAAGTAGACAGCCGGCAGTGCCGGCGAGTCTCAGCCGAAAGGCTTCCATCACCGAAGAGGCGCCACCCCCCGGCGGTGGAAAGCCTTCCTCAGGTCGTGTCATCCGTATCGTCAACAATCATGATCACACTGTTCAGGTATACGTCGTAATATGCGTGCTGTGTCATTTCAATGCAAATTTTAAATGTTCTTCGCAGTGTCGAGTCCTGCTAAATCTTCGTACGTCGCAACCCTTTGAGGAAGTTTTAGAAGATCTCGGGCAAGTGTTGAAGATGAACGGAGCTAAGCGGATGTTCACTGTTTCGGGGCAAGAGGTCAGTTGTTTCATACATTCTCATAGTTTTTTACTAGCTAGTGCATGGTGTACTATAAAAGATGATGTAAGAAAAAAAACACGGAAATTTTATAAATTTACAAGTAGAGTTACATTACGATTCGCTTCTACCTCGCACCTCGCATAGAAATTTATCAAATTAGATTTATCTGCAATTAAGGTTGCGCGAATGTATTAAATCGTAATTTACGTAATCAGCATGGCTAAAACACCTGGGAGAGTGCGTGATTTGAAAGTGTAAAAAAGAAAGAAGAAGACGTATGTAAATTCGAGGTATCGGCGTCATACTTGTAAAATCGACTTGGAAGCGACGTTAGTCCATAAATATGCATGGTACGCGACGGCGGAGAGGTAAGACGAAACTTGGAGCGTGACGATAACGGGGTCGACTCGAGGTCCTACGAAATAAGGTTATTGCTTGTACGTCCTACACGAATCGGCTTTGAGACAAGTATTTGTTGCATTTGTATTCTACGTACATATGCATGCACGTGTATATGCAATATAACATAATATACGCGCGCGCGCGGATACGTACAAGCACAATAATTTATCTCTTGTCTTCGGCTGCTTTATTAGCAGATTAAATAATTTCAAAGAAGAATCCACTGTAGGAAAATCCAACGAGCGACAATGTGAAAACATTGCAACGATAAACAAGAGATAAATGTATTTTAAAATATTTAAAAAAGAGATACTACATTTTACGGGGGCAGGAATAAGCGAGAAGAAAAGAGTTTCGGTTTACTATGGCATTAGTACATGAATGCATCATTTGGTAACACGCGACGAATGGGATAGAAGAGGGAGGAGGGAAAACCGTGACGTGAAGCGCTGCAACGTCGTCAGTTTGAATTTTTGGCATTGTAATACATTATACGGTTATACATCTCTCGCAGGAGGTGGTCGTGGTATTGCAAGTGGAACGGACGTATATCCACGTGTGTGTAGAAAAAGGTCAGAGATCCATCTATTCAGATTATTATGACTGCACGTGTATACATCAACTTTAATCATCAAACGTGCCAATTTTCGTCGACAAACGGTAAATTAACAGTAAAATGTATTATTCTCCGTCTTGTTCATAAAAAAATAATAAAAAAAGAAAGAAAAAAAAATAAAACACGAGGAGAAAAGAGGAAGAACTACATCCGCAAGTTTGGATCGCTTTATAGTCGCTATACGTATCGCAAAAGTGAAGGTACATCTCTTAGAAGGCACGTGTCGCTTTAATCCGTATTTTTTCGCTCGTCAGGTACTACGGATTTACTTCACAATTATGAAGAAACATTATTTCTCGCGTTGTTGTCTATCAATGTCCAGCGAGAGAACCATATACTTCGCTAACTTACCGCTAATGTACCCGATTTAGGTGAGAAGCTTCTCGCAGCTGCGAAACGAATTCGCGGACGTAGACACGTTTTACCTGGGTACCGGATCGGTTCTCGGTGCAACCAGTGCCGGTATCACGGCATCGCCGGCACGAAGATCGAGATCGCGTGGTCCACCTACGGTCGTGGAGGACATTAGCTGGCAGAGAAGAGCTCGCAGCAAGAGCAGACCTCGAGCCTTGTACGCAGCTGACTCCGAGATTGTTCGAGTGAACGGTAAAAATAATAATTAGTTTGTTACTAGTTTGTTACTCGGACTCGATTAGCTGGTGAAACCAAGGCTCGACTCGCGTACGAAAATGACCAATGTCTGTGTTTTTATCAGTCCTGATGTTATTACTCGTCCTCACGCAACGAAATATCAAATATCGAGAACGACCCTCTCCTTGAGCCCTTATCGGCCTGCGTGTCCAGGATCGAGATTAATATCGCGTCAAGATTGAAGGTTCAAGGTTTACTGCGATTATTGTTACACTAGTCGTGATGCCAAAGACAAAAAAATCGAAAAAAATTAACGTGCAAGTTGCTTTCTTTTTTTCCACGTCGCTTGATTGGATTAGTAGTTTAATAATGAGAGAAAGGATTGCCGCAGACTTATGTCTTTGACAGAAACATATGAGCGGACAATACGATTTTCGCTATTTACGGCAAGTGAGTAATTTTTTAAAAAGTTGTAAAAGAGAGAGGAGATGCGAAAATAATCCTGTTTCAAATTCGAAATTGTTTCAAATCTTTAAGAACGGCACTCGAAGGTAGGCCAAGCAGAGTGGGTGTTTATTGATCCCAAGAAGTTGGCTGACCAACGGTCAATGAGATACGGTCTCTCCCCTGCTCCCTTACCACCGTTTGCAACGGCCTCTTAACGGAAGTAGGAATTGCCCTCCCCACTCTCGCTACCTACCTCAGATCCACTGTTCCGTGATTCATGTGTTGCTCTGACTAAAAAACGTTTGACGCTGTTATGAAGTTATAAAATGATTCGAGAAAAATATTCACAATTCCATAAAACCTAATTAATTACTTTTTTCCTGATCAAGTTTCCAGTATGCTCGCATCTCGTTTTATACACAATCTTTTCAAAAAGTTAAAATCTTTTAATAAGATTTTATTTTTGCAACATATTCGTAACGTTTGTATTCATTTAATCCTAGTTCAACATTTCAAGCGTACATCTTTGATTGTACGCTGTAATGATAATATAACGGTGAAAACGAATCCAAGCTAAAAGTAAAGACGGAGAAAAAGAGAGAGAAAGAAGACAACTAAGAAGAAAAAGGAGTTACAAAGGTGTAAGGGAGAGAGATATACGTTGACGTCGGCGCAAACTCATCCCCCACTCTAAAGTAACCAATACTTTGAGACTCTTTCCCGTTTCTCCACTCCATTTTACATTCTATGTGCGCATATATTTCCATCGTTTCAACAAAGTCATTCCCCTCTTCCTTCTCATCCTTCCTCGAGCCATGAAGGTCTAGCCAAAACAACGCCACGTGTTTCATTGAATGTATGCATTCTCACGTGAAACCAGGTTTGAACGGTACTGCAGAGCCAAATTGCACGTAATGCTCAGTCCTATACTTGTTCCTATATTTGTCCGCTTGAGTCACTTTGGCGGATTAAAAAGTGACTGTGCAGCTAGGGATCGAAAGAGTAACTAATTTTTACTGCATTAGGACTCTTCGATGACGTGGTATGCAACGTAAATTGGTCACACCTTTGAAATAGCGGAAGGGTGTGAACCATAACGTCGATGAATGTAAAGCGATATCGAATCACGAATTACGCTAATGAATCTAAGATCAATCCGAATGAACGAGCGTTTTAAGATAGTTTCTGGAAATAAAGAAGAAATTACGCGATATAGATCATTTCATTGGTACTGAAAATTCATTTCACACCAGAATAATCATTTCCTGGAGCGCTGAAAAAATTGCTTTATTAAATCCATATATAACACGATTTTTGAAAACTTGAAAAAATGTTACGCTGCAGTATATTTTTCAAGCTAATTATAATTATTAAGGTGGCTTATCTCTCTTTCTCTATCTCTTCCTTTTCACTCAAGTGATTGTGCAAACAATTGCTTTTTTGGAAAAAAAAATATAAAAATGATTTACAATCTAAAGTCAGAAGAATTAAAATCCCTACATAAGACGTGATGGAAGTAAGACAAAGAGAGAGGAAGGCAAAGGAGTTGCTCTGTTCTCCCCCTTTCCTCAACGAAGCAAACACAATCGCGCGTTGCGTGCGCCCTGCTTTAAGAAGCTGATCTGGGCCAGATACACACGTTGTCGTTGTCGGCGGCATTATACGCAGCATTCTTATAAATCGCTGCCATATCGCGTCCCTTTAAGGGTCATAGAAAAAAATCTATATACTCTGGCACATTTAGCAGCACGCTAACTACCGCAATATAACTGGTTATATTTCTCACCTCTTCGGTAGTGTTTAATTTTTATGTTTTTTCGTTATTCGAGTGTATATGCATCGCTTTCCACCCTTTCGGCGTGGCACTAGCGGCGGGATCGTCCGAGGGTCATCTCCTGGTACTCGCAGCCGATACCGGCGCAGCTGTGGCGACTCTGAGAGTCTGCGGATCGCCTCTGTCTTGCATCGGATACAATCCTAGTACGAGAGAAGAATATATATTTTTTATATATTACTTCTTCTATATAATACGAGATTTTTATAATGGAATTTTTTAAATTCTCAAGATTCTTGATAAATCATTAATGCTATTAATGGGACTCGTGGATGCAAAATTGCAGCCTTTTCAATATTTGTCGGTGTCTTTCTTCAATGGCATCTAAACAGTTTTCTCTTTTTCCATATAAAATGCCAATATTGGCAGAGAGGGACACTTTGGAGGCACTTTGAAGAGAGATTTTTCTACTATTATATTAGCTCGCTGCTCTAAATCAAATTTCATCATCCTTGGTTTCGTGAATATGGTCTGCTGTTGTTAGAAACTGCAGTGTACAAGAAAATAACATTTTAATCCCTTTCCATGATCTTTTTCTTCGTCGTTTCATCAGCTGGAGAAATCGTCGCTATGGGGTCCCAAAACGGTAGCGTCTATCTCTTTAGAGTGTCACGGGATGGATTTTCGTACAAGAAGAGCAACAAGATTCGCGGCACGCAGCCATTGGTGCAGCTCGACTGGAGCTCCGACAGCCGGTTTCTCCAAACCGTTACCCAAGACTACGATCTCGTGTTCTGTGAGTTGCAAAGCTCCTCAATTATCGATTATATCATATGACAAACTTGACAGTTGTATAATAGTCTCGATATGAGATCATAGAGTTTGCGATTAGGTATCATAGCAGAATTTAAAAATGTAATAAGTTCCAGAAGAGACAGTCTGTCCAGTAGGGCCTCCAGAGAACCAATGTCGCGCCCAGGTTTAAATCTAAGTACGCACAGACAATTCACGAAATTAATAGACAATTAGCGACTAGATGCAAAACTGCATTTACATCTTCGCAAATGGTTTAAAAAATTTTTTTAAATAAATACTACTGCTACCACAGCCTTCGCCAAATCTTCACGATGCCACTGTCAACGCTTCCTCGTTTCTCTAACCTCCATAGTCAGATTCTATAAAAATTAAATACACAAAAATTCGTAATATAAATTCGTATTAACTTTTCTTTACCTTTAACGTAGTATTTTCTTTCTTTTTATTACACTATATACTCTTCATATTCGAGCAATAATTATCTCATATTAAGAGTACCCTGAATATCTCATTATACGAGCCACACACCCAGCGGTTCCGCGATCATGAAATCTAACCTCTACAATTAAGCAATTCAACAAATCGCGTATTTTCCTGTTACTACGATTCTACTCTATCATTGCATACTGAATTTATTGCCAACCATTTCTTTATTATGTAATAAACAAGGTTTAAAGACTTACCTTAAGTTTCTTTGACATGTTCACAATTTCACAAACCTTTTCTTGCAAAAGCTAAACACAATAACGAACAATGAATTTTTCATATATATATATATATATATATATATATAGAGAGAGAGAGAGAGAGAGAGAGATATGCTCCTAATATGAGATAATGGAGTTTCTGCTAAACTAGTGAGCACTATCTGTTAATTCCACCATAAACTTATTACTCTTGGTGTAAAATGTATTATATGAATGTAAATGTATGTAAAATATATATATAGGAGAATCCCCACACACAATACACACACACACGCGCGTGCGTTATATATATATATATATATATATATATATATTGTGTGTGTGTGTATCTGTCTAACAGATCTGCAGCTATATTGTCGCATTCCATTTCTCACATTCCAAATACACGGATAACGCGCACAATGTTTGAACATAAATTGTCTTTTTTTAGGGGATGTTAAAGTACTGTCATCCGAGAAGAGCCCGTTGGTCATGAAAGACGTCAAGTGGTATACTCACAATTGCACCGTTGGCTACATGGTTTCCGGTTAGTCTCTTTGTATCCATCGATCTTATTTTGCGTCTGCTTTCACTTTGGCTCTTACTTCACTCGTTGAATCGTATCACCCCACTGCGAGTATTTTTGTACAAGCGAGCTTTTATCGCTGTATCTTTTAGGCCAATGGAACAACCGTTACTATCCGCTGACCACAGTGGTCACTACCTCCAGCAGATCAGCAGCGCACGATATGTTGATAAGCGGTGACGCCGAGGGATATCTTCGGCTCTTCAGATACCCGTGTACCAGCGCTAAAGCTGAATATATCGAAGAAAAAGTATACAGCTCGCTGGTAGCATGCGCCAGGTTTCTCTACAACGACCAAAACGTCGTTACCGTCGGCGGCACCGACGCTGCTCTAATGCTTTGGGAATTGGTCGACGAATAATTCGATGAGATTCGTAAAATCGTCGACCGGCGATTCGATCTAGTCGAATAACTTTGATGGAACACTCTGCCACATTATCTCGATAAACAAGAGCGAGCCGTCGCTCGAACACCTCGACTCGAAGACTCAACAGTTGCTCCACGAGCACTTAAAGCGAAAGAAGGAGAGGAGAAAAGGAGGAAGGAAAGCTGTTTGCTAAATCTGCCATGGGATATCATGGTATGTATAATATACCGCGTGGTATATCGCGATTTGCTAGAAAACCGATACAATATTGTACTTTTCTTGCTTCGACGTGCCTTTTCCGATATCGTCCACATTTATCTCGTACGACGTTGTATAAAATCTCGTTTCAATGCGAGAAACGATGTTGCATCAGTGAAACAAAAGTCTACCAACTGGCCACTTGTGCTGGCAATTAACCAACCCGATCATAGAAACTCTAGCGCAAGCCAACGTTGAGTACGCGGGTTCAAAAGTATCAAGTAAGGTAAATGGGCGATAATTTAATGCTCGCACGTCATTTGCAAATGGTATTGTTGCAAAAGGAAGATGCGTGACATATAGCCCAAGTGGTTAACATTTTTATGAACGAACTACTAAATCCTAATCAGAGTTCGAGCCTTTCGGTGAGGATTTGTATTGGAGACGCAATACGGAGCTCGTGTTTGCGCGCGGTCTCTTTCATTAATCACAGATATCTCCGTGCTACTGAGTAGTAGCACACGTTGTGTCTATATATCTATATCTTCTTATATCTATAACTTACATTACTTGTGTCTATAACTTAGTAAACAATTGGAATATTTGGAAAAACGGAGCTCCGCACCAATTGGAAAATCAAGTGGAAAAGCAAATGGTGCATTGGCCGTCTAATATTTTCCTCTTTCGTTTCTTACCATATTCTCCTATTGTTACATCTATTGTTTAATTCTTATTATGCAGAAGAAACAACACGTATACAATCATGCGCGCGCGCGCGCGTGGTAGCATTATGACGATTACGTTTGCGACAAGAAACAAGAAAAGAAACGGAAGAAGACATTGTGCTGTGTTTTCTACATTTTCCGCAAATAAGTAGAAGGAAAGACGGATAAAAGTAGAAAAATGTCAAGTAAATGCTAAAAGCAACTGTCCATACTGTCCATATACTTGTAACGAAGAATACGGGGTGCTGGCGCCTCTTTGAAAATTTTTAGCTACGAGCGAGGATCGAAAATGAAACTAAAGTTAAGATAAAAATTGCTACCGAGTCACATCACGACGATAATATAGATAAAATGAAGAATTCTATTTCTCTAGTTTTTCATCAATCGAAAAGTACAACTTTACATCAAGCTATATTTCCGTTGTAAATGCGTACACAAGCCATCTATTCGATATTTGATTAGACAAACATTAGTGGATTTAGAGCGCATTCAACTCATATGATTTTGATTAATCGCCATGGAATATTAGCGCCGTGAACATATTTCGTTTTACGTTGCGATGTAAATCTAGGGATGGATTCAGCATCGATTTCAAGTACCGATGACAAAAAAAACCGGTGTGAACCAGTGTCTTTTTGCTGCGATGCGAATCCGTAATTGGTCTTTAGATTACATAGTCGATATACCACGTAATACTGTGTAATTGTCCGTCGTAATTTACACAGAGAACGTGTAAAGACACAATGGCATTTTCTCGTAAAGAGCATCGCGTTGCAGGTCAACGCGCCTCTTTCACGAGCCAGCCAGTTTTGTTCACGTATTTTTAGAGGAATAGAAGGAAACAAGGGAGCTGTAACTATATATACGAAGAAAGAGGTGTGTTTCGTATTTATTATCGCAGTAGTTGGTATGAAGCGATTAGAATCATCACTGCCAAGGCATCGAATTAGAAAAGTTTTAACGATCAACGATCAGATTTTGTTCACGCCATAAGTGCATCAAGGGAATAAGAGTAGCATTGTCATTGTACAGACCGAGTACAGTCTTTGGCTATCCATCTCTGATATCCATCTCACTAGCATGTTATCCTGATATTCAGTTACCTCTCGGTTGTCGCTGGGATATCTCTGGATATCCCAACAGTCACGAGAGTTACGGATGATAGGAGCCCTGACTATAATCCCATAATTAATATTACGTGTATGATCGGACGTCCGGTCCATTATTATCGAAATTGCCAGTAATATTTGAGTGCTCAATATCCATTAAATAACGATAGTTCGAGTACCCGTCAGATTGCTTACGCAAATGAAAACAGCATCATAATAAGCCAGCAGTCGTTGATTTTTCATCCTCGACGCAGTCGCGAGATGAAAAAAAGAAACGAAAACAGATTTCAGTTTCAAGTACGATAATCGATGTAGAATATGATAAACATATCCATATATATATATATATTTATATATACACATGTATACAATAAACTGTGCACATTACACGCGATTACTATTTCCTTTATCACCTAATCCGTAGTGACTGCCACAGAATTTTAGATCAGAAACGTTATTTTCACCGATAATGTAATGAATAATGTAATTTTGAAATTTTATACACGCAGAAATTCGACGATGTCGAAGGGAGGGTTGCAATTTTTCAATGTTTCGTGCATCATGTACTTTTGTAACTTGGAATAAAGGGAGTGAAATTCCATTAGACTGAACGTTATTCAAAGTTGCTTAGGAAATTGAAAACAATAGCTTTTATCATCGAGGATTCTCGAGGTCGTCAAGAGAAGCAAACTCAAATCTGTACAGATTGCTTTTTTATTTTTTTGACTCATGTTCGGCATTTCTCATTTGATTTTTATTTTGCCATTTCATTTTATGCTCGCTATTATAATCGACAGTAAAGCCCGTTTACGATACTCGCAATTGATGATCGCTTTGAGATTCCTAGGTTCTCTCCCTCTCTCGCTCTACAGACACGCGTGTTTCATATTTATAAATAAATATAACAGCTGTGTGAAACAATAAACCTGCTCTTTAATTCCATTGTTTCAATATCAATGTCTCTCCATAAATGTTTCTTATATCCTAATCATATGTTTAATAAAACAAAAAATATAAAACAAAAACAGAAAAAGGAAAACGGATCAACTTTTCGATCATACAAATACATTATTCTGATGTATTATTATTCACATTCTGGAGAAAGGGAGATGGTCGAAGACGAGATGAAAAATGCAGAAAGTACGCTTAAAATGAATATTTCACAAAGATTCAATATCGCAAGAATCTAATATAATCTAAAATATTCTAGAATTACAGAAATTTTTTTACAGCCTTATAATTTACAAACTCGATCTATATCACTGTTTCGCTTGTTTGTTTATGCGCGTGTGTGTGTGTGTGTGTGTGTTGTGTAGTGTAATGTAGTATGTATATGCATGTGTACGTATATATATAAAATTTGTAAATTCTACTAATTCAATGTAATTTCGAAAGTTCTACTTGACGCTGCAAGCGCGCATCAACGATCCTCACATCCTTGGTGATTAACATGACCAAGAATGCAACTTCCAAGATGTGCAACAATCATTATCATTATTATACATACATTCCGTTCAGAATCACATTTCCAAAGCGTATAAAGCATCGTGACAGTTTGCGCGTTAATCTCTCTTTTTACCACATCCGTAAAAGAAGGGAAAAAGAAAGAAGAAAGGGAGGAGCTGGAGGAAGAAAAGAGAAAGGGGAAACGAAGAGAAAAAAAGCAACATGGATACAAAATTGAAATGCATCCTGCTTATTGGATCAAGATTCTTTACCTTTCTTTTTTTTAATGTTTTTTTGTGCTTGCCACATACATTTTTTTCGATTTTTTGCCATTCTTTAGCCTCGTGTCACAATCCGAACAACAGCGGAAAATTTGTTGCGGAAATAAAAAGGGATCAAAATCGAAGAAATGAGAACGAAGCCGAAGCGAGAGAGTTCGTTACGAAAACAAACGAATTCTATCCAAGAGAAAAGGCCCTTTAACCTTTACAAAGATTGAAAAACCTGTGTAACTTGAAGATTACTTGAATTTTCCAGTGAAGGCGGATGAAAATCTGTCTTGTTGTGTCTTTTTCCTCCTGTAATATCTTTAGTTTATTAATATCGTAGTTTTCTTCTTCCTCATTCTCTTGTTGGTTTCATTTTTTCTCTTTTTTTATGGAGCCTCATCTTTCTTCTCATCCGTGGAGTCTTTCTCATCTTTGACCTTGGACGCGTCGACGGGCTGACTATCGGAAGGCTGACTGTCGCTATTACGACTCGGAGTATCGTAACACGGCGTCGCACTCGGCGCATAAACGTTCGCCAGCTGCTCGTACTGATCCCCGCTGTGCTGACTGATCTCCGACATGTTGCCTCTATTGTTATTCTCCTTTGGGAAGAGTTCCTGCTCGTACTTGAATCTCTCCATGTCCATCTCTTCCTGATTCCTTCTCGTCATCCTCTCTTGGCGGCGCGGCAGTGCATCGTCGTCCGTGAGGTCGTTGTTGGCTCGTTCGCTGGGAGAGGGACCGCCGGCTTTAGTAAAGAGATGTATCGGTCGCTGGAAACCTTTCGCGAGGTAAGGCGGGACGGACACGACCTCGCATTTGCAAAAACCGACTTCGGAAGACAAGAGATATTGCGTAAATCTTTGAGGTCGGAACTCGATGCTGTGGTAATTTTTACAAGTCCGTTCCTGTAGACAACAGAAATGACATTATTTAATGTACATCTTTATATCGTACATGTTTTATGTGTACATGCACCGTGAAATTACACGTCACGTGCATTAGACGCTTGAAAAATTCATACAACGCTGTATTGATCTATATTAGTCTCACCGTGAGATTCTTCTTCTTGGTATAACTGGCCCAACCTTGAGGCTCCAGGACGAGGACCCCACCGGGACGCAGTTGCGCGTGCATGCGCTTGAAAGCTTGCTTCAATCCGGCGTCACCGAAATTCAAGTGGATCCACTTGGTGATGGAGAGGCACAGAATTGTGTCAAATTGCGGTTGCTCCGCGCACAAGAGAGAGTCGTCTTCGAGCACGTAATTACCCTGAAAAATACGACACATGGTATACAGTATGTACGATTGTGCGATACACGGATAAAAATAGAAAAACAATACTATCATACAAGCATCGCGGTAGAATTATCGATTTAGAAACTTTGTTGGAGTAAGTCGGTACGTTGAGAAAATAATCCGTTTGAAATTATAATTTATAATAAATATATATAAAAACTATAATTATAACCAATAATTTTATAAAAAATAATTTCAAACGGATTATTTTACCTATTATAATTTATATTTATGAATTAACGCGTAATAAATACGACTTGTATACGCAATATATACATATATGGGCGATTGCACGCGCATTACCTGCACGAACGTGACATTGTACGGGAATCCCTTGTGTTGCTCGTTCTTGAGAAACCCCGGGACGTCCACAGGCCCATAACTGATCGGCATCGACATTGGGAAAAAACTGACGTCCGAGGAGTCCCTCTTGTCGTTGTCCTCGGTGCTCGCGGGGCTTCGCACACAGTTTACGTAGTGCCTGACATTTTTCCGAGCGATATTTATTAAAGTTCTATCTATGTCAATTCCCGTAACACTTTTGGCACCAAAATCCCTGGCAACCGACAGCGTAATATGGCCAATGTTACATCCAATGTCGAGAATATCCTTCCGCAAAAACAGTTCCTTTCGCTGTACGAACACTTTTAATCTAGGATCTATCTCGTGATGAAGATTCCTGTATCCGTAGTATCTGTCGTAGTTGCCGTACTGATACCGGGCGTCCTGGGGCCTGAAGTTGCGCGTCATGTGCTGCTTCTTCTTCTTGTCCTGGCTAGGCCTGTGCTGCGGCCTGGGCTTCCACGCGCCGGGTTGCGGGATCACCGGGCTCACTATTTTATCCTTCACGTCAATCTTCCTCAGCCTTTTGTCCTTAATCTCGTCGAGACCCTTTAATCGTAGTCTGTTTTTGTCCTTCTGGGGACTCTCCGTCTTATTCTCCTTCAGGACATTTTCATTCTGCGTATTCTGAAGTTGCTCCAGGCTAATTCTGTCGTCGCAGGACCTGTCCGTCGAGGGTTCAACTGGCACGTTACCTGCTTCGGTTTCCTCCAGGTTTTTCACTTCACTGGACTGCACCTGAAACGAGAGAGGAACGTTACACATCAGCTAAGTGTTGGTCAACTAAGTATTGTGCGCAAAACGTCACGCAACTCACCTCGTCCTTTCCGGACGCAGAGGAGGTTGTTTTCTTTCTTTTCCTGTTTCTCCGCTTAGAATTTCTCTTTGTAGGTGAAATCAGTTGCTTCTCGTATTCTTCATCATTGTCGTTGCAATTCGTTAGATTCAACGGATCACAAATATTTGGAGGAATAATCACCTCGATGACCTCCTTCTTGTGCTTCGGAGTGGGCAGTGGACTCGATTTCGGTGTCACTGCGTTCATGGCTCGATTGATCTCCTCGTCCTGCATGCTGTTCAGATTCAACGGATCGCAGATGTTGCCGCCGAGTAAAAACTTCGTTGGTGGAATTATCACGCCCTCCTTCTTTCTGCGCTTATAGGGGGGGAAGAACTTCCCGTTGCTGCTGAAGCTGCTCTGCGGACGTTTCCTGTTGCTAAACTTGAAGTGACGATTGTCGTCGTGCTTGTTATGCTTCTTGTGCAACGATTTCTTACTGCTCTGACCCACTTTTGGGGGACGATCCATTTGTACGGAGGACATTTTGCTCAATCTGAAAAATTTCAATAGGTATGCATTAGATAATAATGCGAAAACGCGTATAATTAGTAAAAACCGATCAGCTGATTTATGCACGTTAAAGAAATCGAGAGGACAACATAATTGTGTAGACGTATATTGTATTTACATGTGATGTAGAACACATTATTCTATTTTGTCTTTTCTTTTGTCGAAACTTTTGGTTTGTTTCCTTGACGGAGTGTCGAATTAAAAAGGGACTCTCGCTTAAACGAAGGAAATGTAAGAAAGAAGATTGGAGAAACTACTGCTAAATCGGGAATTGCTCCATTTAATTTAATTTTTCGAGAAATCATTTTTGTTTCCGTTTACAAGCCAAGTTGTAATGTCACCTGTTCCGTTCCGAGTGCAGAAAGTGCAAGTTGCCAGGAGAACAAGAACGTTACGTTTGGAAGCTCGACGCTATTAGAATTTGTCTCTCAGCTTCCTCGTTTCCGTGCACGTTAGTTGTTTACGCCTCACTGGTTTGGGTTTCATTTCAAGAGGGAAGGAAAAAAAAAGCGAGGAAAGCGCAAGTAATGCGGAAACGGCACTCTCGGCACCTTCTGCACTTCGGTGAAACTCCGTCGTTTGCGCGACGGCGCGCACGCGCACGCGTCGCGGATGGTGCGCTGCGCGAACGGACGGACGGACGGCCAGCCGCCGCCGACGACGCGCTCGTCGTCGACTCGCTATCCGACATTGCGAATTTTCTTCGGGTTTGCGTCCACGATCGCGGTCGCATGCACTCACCTCGACAAACGGGTACTCCCGCCGACACGTTTTTCCTAATTGCTCACACGGCTATCTTCACGAGGAACGTTCTGGAGTCGTTCGACCACGCTGCGACGTTCACGCGACGCGTGCCTGTCTACGATGGCGAATAGCTGCCTGTCGAGTGCGAGCGGCGACCGAGAGCTCGCGCCGCAGCGCGATGCCATTTTCTATTAGGCTCCGTCGAGTGGTAGGGCTGTATCGATGAGTCGTCAAGCCCCGCGGGAAATGGCCGGATTTTTCAATCAGCTTTCCGTTCTCATCACTTGTCAGTCGTTTTTCGTCAGTTTTTCCATCCTGGAAACATACGACTTACTTTTTATAGGTACAAAAGCGCCAATTATGAGGAATGTTCCAAGTGTACGCGCACGTACGTGCACTCTTTGGACGGTGTGTGCGCGCACAGGCACGCGCGCGCGCGTACGAAAAGCCATTTTATTAAATTATTATAGTGTAATAAAAGGACACATTTTTCAGTACTTTTACTTGCTATTGGAAAATGGTAGAATCAGGTGCAAAAGCTTTCGATTTCTCGAAAGCGTCAGAAAAATACGAGCGTTAAATCCCTTAAATGTATAAATTTGAAAGTAAAAAAGGAAAGAGAGATGAGATGTGTAATGAGCATGAGGGTGGGGGGAATTGAGGCAATTGGCCCGTCGATTTGACCAACACTTTCTCTCGTACTTTCAAACGCGCGTGTGAAAAAAATTACAAATGTATAATAAATGACGTAATAAAGAATATAATGCAAACTACGATAAAAAATGATGCATTTTAAATAAATAATAAATTCGAGATAGAAGGCGGCGGATATTGCACAATTATACCGTGATAAATTAACGAACAAAGATTTGCGGCGAAGGTAACTCGAATCGAAGCGCAGCCACCTTCACGCTCGTACGAATCTTCGTTTAACGTAGGTGCGGCAACTTTTTCGCACGGCGAAATCTTTTGGATCCTGCTGGACACTTTCATCGCGTTGCACTCCGAGATTCCTCCGAGGAGCAACGAACCTCGACGAAGACGGAGAAAATTCCCCGAGAAATGGCATTGGGCGATCCGCCGAGTCGGGATTCACGAGACGATTCCGAGCATCGTCGGAGACAGGCACCGATGCTGTTATTCGAGGGAGACGAAAACCCCCGCAAACGGGTTGACAATTTCAAAACAGCAGCAGCTTCACAAGTAAATCGTGAATCGTGGCGCGAATAAGTTTAATTCCTGAGTTTGATTAACCGCCGACTGATTTCATCGATTAATTTGATTCAAGTAACGAGGAATGCGTTTATTTTGACTTTTAGAGCGACCGCGGCAGCAGTTTTCAGTTTCCGTCCAGCAGCTTCACGCCGTACGACGAATTATTCGTCGTAATCTCTCCGGGGGTAAACAAGAGGGCCACCCCCGTCCCTCCGAACGCACCCATAAAGCCGAGAAGGCTCTTCCCGAAGGCGGGATTAAAGCCTAAGAAGCTTCACTTCGACAAAAACAAATCGCAGGATACAAATTGCAGCGACGAGCGCGTGGACCGTTCGATCAAATCGCGACTGAGAAACAACGCGTCAACCAGAATAACGAGGTCTTCGTCGCGTGGAAACGATTCCCAACAGGCAAATCAGATTTTGCAACGTGATGCCAGTAAGGAGAATAAAGGACGCCTGTCGAAGGACGACGGTCGAACCGTCACGAAAGAACACGCAAAGAGCGCAAGAAGTATCAGTACATATTCAACGAGTGAACACAGTACCCTGCAAGGTGAATTTGTGCACTTGCGCATATAAGCTGGAGAATGTCGCGATTCTCGTAGATTCTCGTAAATCGATGCATGTATAAATTAATAATTAATTAATTAGCTGTATGTGTTGCGTCACACAGGATGATCCTTCGAGTGCGCGAATGCGATATTTTTGCGCGCGCATTTCGCGATATTACAATATGTATTAATGTTAGTAGATTTAGTGATTAGACATATATATGTGTGTGTGTAACTCCGTTGCGGATGTGTGCGCGCGTGCGTGCGTTTGATTTTCGAACAGTGGAGAAAACTGCATGACATATAAGACGAGCTGTAACGCGCTGCACGAAATACAGTTTTTCTTGCGACAAACGGACACTGTGCGTTTGCTACGTATTTTAAAATTTTAAGCTACAAATTAATTAGGCAAGTGATTTCGATATCGTGCATGAATCGCATTATTCGACTATTTTCGCGCGTTCCTCTGTTACTTATCGGATGTAAGCCGCAATGCACGATGCAGATGCATCTTTGTAAAATCCTACTTCGTTTTGCTTTCATTTTATCTTTCTCTCTCTCTCTCTCTTTCACGAATATGGAACTGGCAAAACTCGTAACAAAATATTAATTTGTTGACACGAGACAAATCTGTTTTAGAATTGGAAAAATGCTCATCGGTATTGTCACAATATGACGATAGTCTGTCTTGGCAAGAAAAGTTGCTGTGGTTGCAACCGCGTAGGGACGTAGGCATGAAGATCCAATGTTGTCGCAATAGTTGCAAAAAGTGGCGGTACTGCGACGACTATCACGATCCAGTCGACGTACCGCGGATTTGGTACTGCGAGATGAATAGTGGTTCGTTGTTACATTATTATACGTTACCGAAATATATATGAATTAATATCCGCACAGTGTGTGATCACGACTAGGATCGCACGATCGTAATTGTCATTTTTAGTGCGACGCAATTGTTTTACCATGGTTCATTGCAACTACAATAGATTTCATTACAATTGACAATGATATGTGATAATAAATGGTAAATGTGAACGCTAGATAAATCCATCGCTTCCTGCTTCGTGCCGGAAGTGAAAAACTCGGAGGAATACGAATACGATTTGATCGAAAACAAATATAACGCTGGAAGCATCGTATGGGCTCGCACAAATGGATATCCATGGTGGCCGGCTATGGTAGATGACTGCCCCGACGCTTTACGATATTACGAGTTGAAAACCGAGACGTCTGTGATTCCTGTAAGTACGCGTAGTACGTGCGGCTTATTTTAATAAGGAAGAAGAAAAGAAATTTGAAATTTTGATGCGCGTGGTGAGAAACGATAAACGTATTATTTTTCAGGTAAAGTATCACGTAATATTCTTCAACGAATCTCCCTTCAATCTCCGACACGTCTGGCTTACGTGCAGCAAACTTAAACCTTTTATAAAACACGAGAAGGACAATCTCGTAAAGAAGGTACTTTTCGTCGAAAAATTTATTACATTTACTGTTAGTTGTTCGATGCTCCTTATTATTAACGTAATATTGCTGTAATTATTGTTGTTTAAGCAGACGGTGTTTTGCGGGGTGGATTACAAAGAGCAAGTGGAGGAAGCTCATGCTTTGGCACAGAAGGCGATTCCATTGTCAATATTCCAGAGATTGCAAATATTTAGTTATGTTTCACGGATAAAAAGACTGCACATTCAAGATACAATTAATGAAATTTGCACTTCTTCATTGGGCATCGATATCGTGGATCAAGATGAGGATGATGAAGTAATTCCTGTGACACCGACGCAACATGTAACTTTAGAGCAGTTCCATAGAAGCTTTTCCATGAAACACTCCACAGAGACCTCGGAGAGCAAATAAATCATAAGAAAACCGAAAGATTAAAGAAATTTTACAGATTCCGTTTATTCATACGTAATGTATATAGATTTCAGTCCAAGATACATATTTTATTCGGATTCACATACATGTATAAGAAAAGCAACATAATTGTTTTCTACGTTTTAGAATTTTAACTATTTTAAGAACAAAGAAAAACTTTATATATAATTTTATTTCATTGTTATTCTCCGTGTGTTTTAAAATATTTTATTTCATTGTTATTCTCCATGTGTTTTGATATATTTAGAATATATTTCTAGAAAGACAAATTACAACGAATTTTATTAAATTTCCATCCTATTTCGAAAATGACGTTATCGACCGTAAAACTTTCTCTTTGTTTATCACTTTAATTGTGCGTATACTATTTTACAGATGTGTGAACTAAAGCAGAAATTTTTTTTAACGGAAACTGATATCTTTGCTTTAATTGCACGTCGATATAACAACTCGCTGCAGATCTCTTACCATCGATTAATATACATTTGTCGCTTTAAATCGCATTTTATGCACTTGTTAAAATTCGCTTTCTCCCGTTTGACATTACATTTGACATTACATATATGAAAAGTGCAAGGGACAAAGTCTGCAGAAAGGAGGAATCTACTTTTTCAATTAATGTAAACGAGCATACCGACGAAGCTGAAGCTGATAAATAGTTGATAGAAAAGAAACGTGGACTAGAGAGCGACACTCAAGCGTGAATTGTTAAAAGTCATTATACAACGAGGCGGTGCGTGCGTGTTCTATTATTAGAATAGAAAAAAAGGAACGCGTGAGAGAAGAAAGTAGGCACGGCCTACGGTCAGAAATGCCCAGCCAAAATTGCCCCAGGAAAGCTGTAGCAATTTTCCCGCGCAAGTCTGTTATTAAGATTCGAAACGTTTCCTCTGAGAAAGATTTAGGTACATATACATGTCCTATTTGTATTCTACTATTCTTAATCAATTATCAAACTTGATCTTTGTGTGCACGAAAATGTTATTCAGCAATATTTCTTTGATATTACTGCTAAAGAGTATCGTGCTTGCAAAACCTTGCAGAAGAACTTCGTTTATTTGTACGATAATTCCCAGACGGCACAAGAATCGAAAAGACATCGCAAAGATTTTTTTGTTTTCTGGGGGATATCTTTTGGATTTTTGTTCTGCACGGGATTGCTTAGCGGTTTCTTGAACAAAAATGCCTTTTCAAGTTGTGAGAGAGTCGCAGGAGGGAGCGTCAAGATCGTTCCTGGAGTATATAATACTACGTCGCCAATAATTTCAATGTGCGAAATGCGGCCACGTGATATTTTTCAGTGCCGTGCTGTCGATAACTGGACAACATGCAGCAGAGTGCGTCAACTTGCACCGTAAAACGTAGGCTCGCTGTATCCGCTGACGTCACGGCGACCTGCGACCCCGACGAACCACGGCAGCGGTATTAACATAACGATTTACAATTGCTTATGTGCACGCACACAATCGGTTGGTTTCCGCTCATTGACTCCCTTTTCGCGTATCCATTTCGCACGTTTCAATAAAACAACTATTAAGACTGCGCCAAACGAATCTATTCTCGACGCAAGCATATCATGGCAGACTAGAAAATATAAAACCATATCGAGATCAGCTAAATTATCAGCTAAACATATCGTAGCATTTTTGCAAGACGTTGTTGCAAAATATCCGTGAATATTCGAAATTGTCCCTCGAATGTAACTTCTCGGGGAAACCGGAAATGCTTGTGCTACGGATAATCTAAAGCACGTATAAAAGCCACGCCCGTTTATAAAGGGAAAGGTTTGTTCTCTCTTTGAGCATCTCTCTCTCTCTCTTTTTACCCTCAACCTTCCGTCTATGACACTCCCATGTTTGTCAACGACCTACACGCCCCAATCGTCATATGCTTTTCAAACTATAGCTGTATAGATCGATCCACCGAGGAGATTGTTTCCACAGAATGCAATTTCATTATTAATGCCACGCGAAAGGCTTGACGAGAAATTTATCAATGTAGGGATGCTGCATTTGCTCTCCCTCTCTCTCACCCTCTTTCTCTCTCTATCGGAATGCAAAATCCCAGAAATTACTTGTGCGTTAGTGCGCGTGCATAGAATGAAAATCAAACTTTCACGTTTTCTTAGTGAGAAAAAACGAAAACAGTTTCCTTATCGTTTTGCTCGAGGATCGAAAATTGATCGTTACATCATTGGTCGTCGCGTTGATCTCGAGCGAACGCGTTTATAAAGCGTAATAAAAAGGGGAGCTAATTATAGACGCGGCCTATGTTGGAGAACCGAGAGCAAGAGAGAGAACGCGGCGACACAAAATAAAAATGTAAAATATCGTAAAAGGGAGAAGGGAAGGGGTGAGAGAAGAAGATTGTGTAGGCTTTTCGAGTCCCACCCAGAACCGTTTGAGAGACCGTTGAAAGAGAGACAGAGCGAGAGAGAGAGAGAGCGGTTTCGGATTCTACATCTCTCAAGTTGCAATTGTAATAAAATCAGTATTAAAATAATTTCATCTCGTTTGCGAAATCCACCGGCAAAACTTTGTTCAGACTCCGGGACGAAAATATATCAATTACAACGAGGAATCGGCAATAAAAAAATCGCGACGAGTGCCGTTCATAAGATCCCATGCTCGCGGTGTTATGCTCGCTTAGCAACACGATTTAAAATCGAAGTCACGGGAGCGAGTGATAACGAGAACGCGTGTATTCGAGCGAGCATATCTCGGGTTATCTGGTTTTTTCGGTGACAGCAGCGAGGAGCTCGCTCGCCCGCTCGCGAGCCCGCGCGGAAAATGTGTTAGCTGTGTATGCGAGAAATCGGATTGACTGGAGCACGCGGGTCATCTCGGCCGGGAGATAGATCCCGGGACGATCCGCGATTAATCGAGTCCCCGACCGCCTTCCGAGGCCTTTCGCCTTTGAAAAAAGATTTCAAAGAAAAGTATACGATAAACATGATTTTTTGCCCAACATCGGCGTGTTCGGTCAAAGGAACAAACACCAAACTATCGATTTCATCGAAAGCTGTATTATATGTGAAACCGTATTTATATTTATATAATTTTTCATTATATTTCTGATAGGCCTGAGAGCCTATCGTCTCACATCGACGGCCGATTCGCCTTTTGAATTACACAAGTTTCGAAAAATGGTCTTTATACTCGACGTGACAATAGGTGAAGCATATTACGGAATCACGCGTTCCTCCATATATTCATGAACGTCGCGCATAGGAAAGTGCATTTGCATGTGAACGAGTGTGGGTCTCTTCGGGTCGGCAAATACCTGACTTTGTCCACTGCATAATCAATCCCGGGCTTCAAATGTGTTTTTCCGTGTAATTCTTCAAATGAAAAAAAGAACGAAAAAAAACACACAGAGTGCAATCAACGTTTCGCACGATGGTTTCGCACGGCGGAGACACACCGTGCCGAACAGTCTATTTAAAGACAATTTCAACAAAAGGGAAAATGAGGAATAATCGCGCCGAAACGACGTCGAAACGTGTCGCAAAGCAGTTAAGAATATTATGCAACACACATTTATCGTTCGCGTTGCGCATCGAATTTATTTTGCCGTCTGTTATCAGCGGAGCCCTATTTCGTAAGAAGAACGAACGCGCGGCGCTCCGATAAAATTTTTTGAATTTCGGCCACAGGACAACATCGCGGGGTCGTCGGGGTCGTCGCGTCGATAAGATTACTGACGTCCGATGGTTATAAAGTGCATCTCGGTTACGTAAAACCACACGACGAGAACGGAATAGATCTCGGACGGCGAGATGATAGGCGAGCGTTCGCGCGTTTATACGACGATAGCGGCGATACGAAGATCGCATGGAGATGCGAGCATCAGCGAGGGTCCATTTTTCTCCCTCGCTCTCTTCTGCCCTATACAACGTGTATGTTTGGAGACTGGAATATATATATACAGGGTGTTTCCTAAGTGCGCGGCAAAATTTCAGGAATGGATTCCCAATGCCTAGATAAGAAAAAAAAGGTATATCAACATATGTCCGGTAATGATTAGTTTCTGAGTTATTACGATTTTTGTGACACAATTCTCACATCATCTTGGAAGATGATCCCGCACGTTTTAGTCGCATTGCCCGCGAGCATCGATAGGATTTTGATGTGAATAGGTAGAGGTGGACCAATTGCTTGGCCTCCGTGCTCACCAGATTTAAACCCATTGGACTTCGTTCTGTGGGGTATGCAAAGTCCTTAGTGTATTCCTCCGCGGTGGATGACGTAGAAACTCTCCGCGACCGAATCGTGGCAGCTTTTCAGACAATACGCACCACGCCAGGAATTTGGGAACGTGTTCGGGGCTCAGCGAGGCGACGAGCTGAAGCTTGTATTCAGACAGGAGGTGGACATATTGAACATTTTCTCTAAGATGATGTGAGAATTGTGTCACAAAAATCGTAATAACTCAGAAACTAATCATTTCCGGACATTGTTGATATACCTTTTTTTTCTTATCTAGGTATTAGGAATCTATTCCTGAAATTTTGCCGCGCACTTAGGAAACACCCTGTATATATTATATAATGATATATCATAGTTCTATATTTGTTTTACCGAGTTTTCGCGACGATTGGGGCTCTACAGGGAGGAGCCTACGGCTCTGGCCGATCCTGCGTGAGCATACGTGCTTAATTATCGGAACGCACGCACAACGATCCTGCGAGAAAGCGTGTTTAACCTGCTGATCAAGGGGCGTGGTAGCCAAGGGTCTGGTGGACGTCAAGTAGACGTAATGCAAGTAGAGTAGCCACAGTGGAAATTGACAAGCACACGCTCTTAATATCCCAGGCAGCACATGTTAGCCTAATATATGTTTCTTAGACGTATCTAATGTCTAAGAAACATAAAGTACCATTTAAGAAACGGTTTAAATAGAAACCGCTTTTAGACCTAAATTTTAAAAACGTGTTTTTCACGTTTCCACAGAAACGAAAAATGTGTTTTATTAAATGGATTTGAAATTATATAATTAATATAGAAAAAATAGTAATTTCTACTTACTTTGCGAGTATTAATTATTTTTACATCGTACGTTTCAATGTACTCGATTATGGAACAAGAGACAAAAATCAACACAAGCGTGTGTGATTCCCACCTCTGATTCACCAAGCGACCGATAGATGGCCAGGCCAGACGTGACGTTCTCGCAAGTAACATTTGTGTTATCACTTTATAAATAACCATCCGGAAAACCGATCCAATACTCTTTTCTTCTTCTTTTCTTTTGAAACTTTTGAGATCACTATTACTTGAAGTGATATTTCAAAAGAGTGAGATTCCACTACACGAAATTTAGAGAGTAATTCATAAAATATAAAAATCTGGTTTTTTACAAAAATGTGACTTTTAACTCTGTCTATCTTTGAGGCACTGATATATAGAATTGATAAATATTTTTCTGATGGTTTCTGAAACGTTTTTTTGCCGAAAAAGAAACGTTTCTCCTAACGTTTTTTCGTTGGACATTTTTCTCCTAAATAAACGTTTCAATAAAATGGTTATGAAACGGTTTTGAAACCAATGTGTGCTGCCTGGGATATTTTTATCATGTTTACCGCTCCGAGGTAATCCGTGTATTTCGGCTGTCGATTCGCTTTTCCCTGAATAAAGCTATCATGCGTAGACAATCAGGCGTAAGAGTCACCCGACAGAGAGTACTCGATAGAGAGTTTCTTTCGTGAACCTCAACATTGAATCTTTTGAATCTTGAAAGATGAAACTTGGAAATTTGGAAATGCGAGATCAAACTCCTTTTCCGTCTCCCTCTCCTCCGCGTTTATGCGTATGCTTGTGTCACGACGGTGCATATGCATTACCGTGACCGGAATCAAAGATGCAAACCGGTTCTCAAGTGAATCGGTAGGCCAAACCAAATTTGGATGGGTGAACCAAAGACCAAGACAACTTTACACGATGTTTGTGGTAGCTCGCGCGTTTTATTTCCATTTCTCAGATCCACTCAGGCATACAAATGTGCTTCAAATTAAGCCCCGGAGCTTCTAGTTCCTATAAACATTCCTCCTTGCAGTGTCTCGGCTATTTCGAACGTATTAAAATGAGAAAATAATTGGAAATTAATGTAGGTAATTGATCGAAATCGATTATCGCGGTCGCAAGCTCATGCATGATGGCCCGCGATGAAATGGTCAAAAAAGCGCGCGTTGCGTTCGCGGCACGTATGATTGAAATATTTCGCGAGATATGCTCCAGGGGCTATCGCGCGCGCGTCTTTGATTCTCTCAACTCGTGCGTGTGCACAATGGCACGTAAATGCAGTCATTGGCCTCGGCCTGACCGGCCGGTCTGCCTGGATCCGCCGCCACCAGCCGCCACCTGCGCCATTCACGGCCAGCCAATCGCCGCGTCGCCGAAACCGTGTGCGCGTCGCGCGAGACGTCGTCGCTCGTCCCCTTGCCGCTCTCTGCTTTGCCGACGCGACGGATCGGGCCGAGACAACTTTTCAACGCGACGCGCTTCCGCGCCCTGCCTCCCCCCGCCGCACGCGACGCGTCGACGAGGAGGGCTCGCTGGCTCGCTCGCGGCGTGGTAACAGGGAAGCGGAACGGCACGTTAGTGGGGTTAGGTTGCGACGATGCGCGGCGATGCGCAGCGCGCCGCGAGGGGAACGCCGCGCGGCGCCGGTGGCGGCGGCCAGCGAGCGCGAGCGAGCGGCGCGGAGGAAGAGGAGCGAGCGGCAAAGCCGACCGTTGCCAGCCGATCGCGACGCGTACGCGGCCCGCGCGCCCGTTCAGTTCGCTTCGATCGGTCGAAACGCGCGTACGCTTTCCACGCGCGTTTCGCTTTTCTCTCCTCTACGTTTCCTTCTTTTTACTTTTCGTGTTTGTTTTGTCGCATCGCGTTGAAAGAAAAGAGAAGAGAGCAGACGACACGTCCAGCTCGCGCACGCGCGAAAACAAAGCCAATCGATTCCTGCCGGGCCGATTCGGAAGACCGACCTTTCGTTCGAATCTTCTTCTTTAACGTTTCTTTGAATCTAACGCAACCGTGTTCGGTGCCAAGGACTCTGCCTACTCTCCTCTACTCTTCTCTTTTCGTTCTTCGGTGCTGTTTCCGTCCACGTTCCTCCCTCCTCTGTATCCACCGTCGTCTTTCCACCTCCTCGGCATCGTGTGCCACACGTTTCCGGCTGACGGTGTGCTTTTTGGGCCTGCGCGTGCGGTTCGCGCAATGGACGACGCATTGCTTCCCCTCCTTCTCTCCCTTCCCCCTCTCCCGAGGCGAGTCTCTCGTGAACCGCAAATCTCCCCGACAAGCGAGGAGGGTGGAGTCCGTGCCGGACGTTTCATATGAGATTGTGAGACGTTTACGATACGACCAGGACGACGAGGACGAGGACGACGGCGACGGCGATGGCGACGGCGACGACAATGGCGATAATGACCACGACGGCAACGATGACCACGCATCGACGACGACGACGATGACGGCAATGGTGGTAATGACCACGACGGCAGTGATGACCACGACGTAGACGACGACGATGACGAGACGTGTATCTGGATATACCAGACTCCACGCATCCTCATAGGCGGACGCCATGTCGTTCTCCTCGTCGAGCGACCGATCGATCTTCCTTAGCGGCGGAATGTGCGTGCAGTTGGCTGGTGAACAGCTTCTCTTCTTCTTCGTCGTCGTCGTCACGTAAGTGAAGGTCGAGCCGAGCCAACACACTGAGATCTCTGGCGCCGAGTGATTTTCCTTTGAAAATTTCTCACCGTCAAGTATTCTCTAAGCGACGTAAGTTATTCAGCAAGTTTTGCATATTTTTGCCATCTTGAAATTTTACGATTAATATCTTTCAATTTCTTCGTGTCTCTTCTGTGCTCGACAGTGTTTTATAGATATTCTGTTTGCAGTTCTCTCTCGCTCTTTCCGTAGAAACAATCAGCTGACTATTTTCTTTATTAATTTCGATTTTCCGGATTTTAATCCCACAAGTTTCATTTTCGGACTGTCTTTCTAATTTAAGATTTACGATTGTGTCTCTGATTTTGAGGTATCACGCGTGATTATTATCTGATATAATAATTATTAAAATGAGAAGTCAACTAGAAATGTCAAGTTGTGCCGTAAACGTGATGTACACGTGATTGCAGATACTCTACTTGATCAATCATTTTCCTCATGTCTCTAACCAAATGTCTCGTACTTGTTTGCCTGAAATAACGTATTTAATTTTGCCGTGCATTTACCTTAAAATTCATATCTTTTATTATATTCGGTTATGCTCCAAAGAGATATCTCGTGTATGATACTTGTCCGTTAATGAGATCTATGTACGTTTCCCGTTTTATTTTATATTCTGCCTCGCTGGCTGCAATAATATCCTTTTTGTATATTCTATTCTTCGCAATAACTTAAGAATGTGTTTCCATATGGATACATGTTCCAATTTGTCTAATTAAGAAGAGATGTGTAGAAATTATTAAAGAATATTAAAAAAAGAAGATTTGATTTATAAGTATGTATAAATACGCAAGTATTTTATAAAACTTTACGCGTGATAGATATTACAAGTTTTCGTAAGAAAATGTACTTACGAAATTGATATTTTTAACTGGTATAATAATTTTCATTTATTGAAGGTGGAAAATATTTGATTTATTTAATACTGGTTTCTCTTTTGCAACGCATTTCTTTCTTTTTTTTTGCGTAAAGTGCGTAACAATAGTGCGAGATACATGTAAGTACGAGTGACTTGCAACATTAGTGTTTTTGACACGATGTCGGCTCGGAGTACAACTCGTTATCAATTACGCAATCGCGAGATAACGCGGTCACCACATAGCTCTAACGTGATTCTCCCAGAAAAATTTCGATGTTATGTTTCTGTCTTTACTGTAATTAAACTTTAATTATTAAAGAAAGACAAAACAAAAACGCTCGCAGAGATAAAAATTGAATCGATACTCTTTATAACCATAACCATAGCAATTTCCGATTTATATCGTTGTACATTCTGGAGCTGTTGTTTATTTCTATCCAGTACTGTACTTTTCCTTAATAAAGATCTAATTTGAGCTTACTATCTTTATCGTCATTTTTAATTCATTTATTTAATAGCCTCACTTGCATGTTTCTGCGATATTTCATCCATAATTTATCTATATCTATAAACGAAAATTGTTACATTAATTCAGATACAGTTGAATCAAAGTCGAGCCTCGCAGCAGACGCTCAAACGAAGATGACTGTCAAATTGAATAGAGTGAGAAACTTGTCATTACATTTAACAAGATGGAATATTTTTCGACCCACGTATCGCGGTCAAATTTCTCTCAAACAGACGGCACACCCAATAGTAGTTGGTGCCGTGATGTTTAATTAAATTAATCACGATACGGCGCTTTTCTGGGGTCATTCCCGTGACATGTCACTCGCGTGCCAACGCAACACCCTTGTTCGTTGCTCCATCACGAGTACATTTCTATTATTTCTCGCGTTCTTCGATACATTATCATTTTCAATCGTGTCAAACATTTTTATGATAATCATATTATTATACAATATTCCATTATATTGCGCGCACAGTCTTTATTGCGGAAAAGAATTCGTAAAGGACTAAAAGCTCATTCTAACGAAGCTATTTTAATAAATTATCAAAATTGCTTTAATATTTAAATGTGATTAAATTTAAATTTCTTCTTCTTTAGAGGACATTAACAAATTTGATTTATAATATTCGCCTAATGATGATAATACTCATATAATGCTTTCTTCTAGCTGCAACTTTTATCCGCCTCTTTTTCGCTCATTTTGTTTCTGTATTCCCTTTTGTGTATTGTAATCTCTTCTAATCTCTCTATATTAATTACCTAGTTAATTAAATATGATAAATTAAATTAGGCAAGATGTTTAGGCCCAGATGCTAAATATTTCGATAGGCTTTGGCCGATGGTGATGTCATGCCTATTTACGATCCGAAAGACAATTTCGCTAAAATCATCCCTTATCTCATCAGGATCGTCCAGTGATTCATCCCCTCTGGCTGGATGGTAACATTACTTTTCTCTTTAGGGCAGTTGTGACAGAATCGTCACTGAAATTGTAATAAAAATCACATGTGCGGCACGGCGCGGCTTGTACACAACTACAGTCGTACAAAAATGACAAAACTGTAACGTAGGAGCTATACACTCGTAAAACAAATTGAAACAAAGCAAAGTAGAGGCATACACGTGGCATCTAACGTACCTCGCTGAAGCGCGCGTGGCTCGGTGCGGCAACACGCCCTTATCCTCCGCCGGATGAAGGAGCTGCCGCGACGGCCGCGACTCGCTCGCTCGCTCGAAACGCGTTAAACGTGTCGCGTCGAAAGCCACAGCGCCACGTATAGCGCATGCGCGAACGAGCGCGGATAGTTTGGCGCCAGCAGGTGCGGTTAAATATAGCTTATGCAACGGTATCCTCTCGGTTTGCGCTCGTCGACTCCCTCCGCCTTTTTTGTGCGTGTGCGTGTGCGTATGCGTGCACGGTTTACACGCGTGCTGCTTTCCTTGATCCCTCTCGCTCTTCCTACGTGAAATATCAAACCATTCGTAAATATCTCGTAAAAACCTCTGGACTTTTCGGTGACCTCGCGTCGATCAAGGGAATCGTTAGGGGAATCGAGATTTCAAAGTAAAGGAGTTAAAGTTTCCATTTGAAAAAGCGAAAGCAGTCGTACCATATCCGATCAGTTCCCTCCTCCTCGCTGGTTTTGCCAAAGCGCGTCTTTGAAAAGCGGCAAAGACGTTGCACACGAAATCCCTCCCCTCTCCGTCGGGTGATTCATCGTACAGTAGTGCACAATTTACGTACGACGTACACGACGACAGAAAGCATGAAACGGCAATCGATATCGCAGAGTCGTTTACTCGCGTCTCCTTTTTCTCTTTCTTGGCGATAAAAGATTTCGGTGTAGCCTCGAACCCGCGAGATCCATCGAGATCCATCGAGATCCATCGAGATCCATCGAGTGGTTTGCGCACCTTGATGCATGTCATTCGCATGATACGTTACATGTTGACCAACACGCTTCATTTGCATCTGCAACAAACATGGAGTCGCAGCAGCCGCGTGACTCGTGTTTCATAACAAGTCGACATTTCCACATCCAGCATCCATCTTCTTCGAGCGACTCGCGCGACGGGTGTCGCGGGCAGATTCCTCGGCTCCTAAAAACGTATCCTTCCGTCGAGAGAGTTTTCGGCAGAGGACTACGCCGGGTCGAGCTAATATCGAGGAATTTGCCGTCTCAATTCGACTCGACTCGACTCGACTCGACTCGACGGGCCATAAGAGAATTCAACATACCTTTATGATACGGGTGTTCCGTTACTCCGACTGGCATTTCCAGTTTCAACTAGGACTAACGATGAAAGATGCATCAGCGCCGAGAGAATTTTAGGAATCCATTTGAGTTTTCAGGTGTTGGCCCTGCCAAACGGCACTCCGCTCAATACCTTGCTGCTGCAGCACACCGAATAATCCGAAACTGGTGCCAAGAGATCGTGTGGCGTACTATTTCGGAAAATTCAGAAAAACACTTGGATTAAGAGTCAATTCTAATACGTCACACCAGATGTTTGAAATATCCGTCGAAAAGCAACCAACAGATGCTCGCGTGAGTATTTTCTACTCCAAGATACCTCTAATCAGATTATTTTCAGTGTCCACGTCTTCCGTGAAAAAAAGGAGGGAGAGAGAGCGCGTTTAACATCTTGCTTCTCGTTGCGATTAATTAACGTATTGTACAACGAGTCCGTTCATTGGCGTAATTAAAAAGGGAGCTTTCGGCATGCTTTATCAGAATTTTCAGCCAAGTTGTATACTCTTCGTTCTCATGAACGTCGATGCCAAGATTATCAATCTATCGATCCGATATATTGATACAGATTGATTTCGACTTGAACAAGTGTTTTTCGATAGCGTTCGTTGAATATCTCGTTGGATGTATCAAAGGCATGCTATGCTACGATAATGTGCCTGAACTTTGTTATAGTTTTATTCGCTTTCTGTTATATGTTTCTTGACAACGCGCACGATTGTAATCACGAGGCAAGAGTATCATTTTCATCAAACGGACGATTCAACAACTCTGAAGCGATCAAACGGATCACGGTTACAGCACGGACAAAGATTATTTGCGAATAAATTGCGAGTAGATCGCGGCAGCCATCTCCAAGTGGCGTATTATATTCATTATGGATATCAGTCTGCAGACCAGTAGCATAAAGAGATGCTGATACGACAATTAATCATACGATGCCAGCTGTGGCAAAGTGGTATCGTGCGATCGACGCTCATCTTTGCAAGTCTTGTTTCAAGATTCAAATAAAACAAATAAAACAACGGCGTTTTATCGAAAAACAGTTGTCCTTTATATACTTTATTTAACTGTATGTGTGGTGTTTGAACGTGTAAACTTTCAACTCTTTGATTGACCAACTTTAAACGTTTTCTCGTTTAAAAGAAACTACACTGGTGCGACCATCAGTCCGGAACTCACTTTCACAAAATCGATATGACGACATCTGCGTATAAATGCAGGTATCGTCGGTCTCTCGTTCGAATCCTCATTTTAATATTTAAACGTGGCTGTGCGCGAGTGAATGAGCGGCGAGAAAAAAGAGCAACGCTGCGTCGTTATCTGGTACAAAGCGCGGCGAGAGAAAAAAAAGGAAAAGGAAAGAAGAAAACTCGGAGACTGACTTATATCTTTTCCGATTTTTTCATGACTTAATTTCATGACTTAATTTTATGTAATCTTGGTTGATTTGTACGTAGGTACATTGGACGGAATCCAGAGGAAGAGAATACCGATACTGCAAAAAAGCCAGTAGCAAGAAGAAAGAAAACAAGTATTATCACCTTTCCTCTTTCCTTCCCTGCGATTGACGGCTGTAAATCCTATTCGTCGCGCTAACAAACAGGTTGGAAATACAAGAAATTGCGATTGTGAAGAAGAGGGCAACCTGGCCGCGCACTCTGGCGAACGGAGTATCTGTTTACATCTTACCGGGCAGCATTAGATTGAGATTAAAGTTTCTAATACTGTCAGGTAAAGATGTCGTCAGGATTCCAAAGACAACGATCACGCCGAACCAGGTCTCATCATGTTGAACGGAATTTCACGAAAGACACTTCTCGACTTTGTGTAAATTCCCGGAGATTCGATAAATTTTCAAAGATTTTTAATAGAGATGCCAAAGCGAGTGAATGTATGAATTAATTGAAATTGCAAATTATAAATGAATAAACAAAATATGGATAAATCATAAACGTGATTTATGTGTGTACGTAAATACGTAAACAAGCTGCTTGAAACAGGTGCTACGAATCGAGTCGGACAAGCTTACGGATGGCTAAGAGCTGAGTAGGTGATACCTTCGTAATTTCGTACATTTCTCGTGATAAAGCATACAAATATCTCTTGCTTCCATACGCATGATAATGGCTGAAACTGTAGTTCGCGCAATCTTATCAGGCCATGATTCGGTGACCGTGATAGACACGAGAACACGCCTACACTGCTTCTTTTTCGTGCAATCCAAACGAATACCATACCTTATTGTCCTTTGCTGCAAGCATGATTAATTAGCGGCGTAAGATTCGATCTCCGAAGAGCGATGCTTGATACGTATGCTTAATTCCCTTTGGAATCCCGATTCGACTATGCCAAGGTCCGCCTGCTCCTTGGAGTAAGCTATAAAAAGATTCAAGAGTTTCCGCGAATAGTTTCATCTATAAATAGAGGAAACGACCTCTGAAAGTTTCTCAGCGAGAGCGGGTCGAAAATCTATTGTGTTCCCCAAAAATAAATAAAAAATATTATCATGACTGACATCAAGCAGCAAATTATTTGACAAGACTATAAACATCCTATATACACGTGCACATAATTTCAGCTGTTTTAAGTTGTCTTTTTACGGACCTTTATCTGATTGTCGTAAACAGGGTTGCTTAATTGGAGGAAACACGTTGGGACCACGTCAAGTCAAGCCAAGCATATTGCGTGCATATATTTTCCCATCTCCTTCCTAAGGAAAGAATACATTTCAAAACTTCAATGTCGATACATGGAGAGATTGTCAATTCTCTCAAGCAACAATAAATAAATAAATACATACAAGTAATGTAGTGTTAGTAACATGAAAGTCATGGGAATATTGAGAAAAGTAACGAATGTAAAGTTAGGACAGTTCTATCTGTTTCTGTTTGAAGTATCTCATATGATAATCGTAATCCTTGGAATCTATGGTCCACATCAACGCCATGTACACCGTCAATATAGTGGCCATTAATAATCGATCGATGCTGCAACGAGGAATATGTTTGTTAGCAGTTTGTTTCGTTCGACGCATATATAATGTCGCATCTTTTAATTCATTTTCTTACGTCATGAAAGGGTGAATCCATAAAATGATAAGAAATCCAGTGAAACTGGGATGTCTCATGTGCTTCATGTATCTGCGCAGCTCTTTGGACTTTGCGTTCAACGGGCTGATCCTTCCATACGTCGCGTACCACACTTGCTTGACTCCAGAGAGCTCCGCAATGTCCATCATGATACATCCGCTATAAATAATGCTCCAAGCAAACACGTGAACACCAGAAAATAACATCCAGATCAGATTGTTGGAAGCATCAATTTTCCAAAGCGCGGTTGGAGTCTGCTGCCATCCACTGATCAAAAGATGAAGACTCGCAGAGCTGCAAGCATTGTAAATACTTCTGTCGAGGTGCTCGATGTGCAGACTGCGCAGGATACGCTCGGTGAAGTTGTTTGTCATGATTGAATGTTGCAGGACAAAAATTGTCAGATATGACACATCTTTTAGCATGGACCACAGGGTTGATCCTGCTACGTTGTCACCTGGAAATAAGGATAATTATGTACTTGTGTAGGTAGAGAATGTCTGTGTAAATACAACTGCCCGTTAAACTTTTCAAGTTCATTCTTGGATCACATCTAGGTAACACTGTAGAAAACAAATCTCATAGGTTCATGAATAACTTGTCGTAGGACTTTTTATATACCTGATTCTACACGAGGGTTTGCATCTCCGTTATCGTGGCTTGATAAAAAGTAGGTCAAGCTACACAAAATGTAGCAAGTATACACAAAACTGAAGGCACACACGATTACACTTGATGCGTTTAAGATCATGTTTGTGAGGAAGATAGAGGTAGAAGTAGAGGTAGAAAGAAGGGAAGAAAGGAAATGTATAATCTCGCGTACAAGCTACTTGACAAGAACGGTACTTCCTTTTTTATTCAGTATCTTATGGTGCTTCATAGTAATTCAAAAACTTGTGTCACTTGGTGCCTTTCCGTTTAGTCAACAACACCAAAGACTCGTAGTGGAACCTTTTGAAACTAATCTTTAGCACGGAACCGTAACGTCATCTGTCAGAGTTCGCGCTATAAACAGTGAAGCATTTTCAACGTGGAATATATGCTCGGTTACGATTGGTCAGTAGATAAAGTAGAGACCCTTCTTATCAACAACGTCTTTACGCGTGCGCACCTGCGCTTTGATGGACACTGCACACCGAGCCAGTTGTGTCAAGTTATAGTCAGAGTGGGTCAGGTCGGACGCATTCTTTGGCGTTCCTGCGTTCTGCTGATGCTCGTGATACCGTTGCACCTGTCAACTTGAGGAGAATTTTAAGGAGAACCTGACTCGTCGGATTAATATGCATTTGCGCTGATTCGAACGATCTGGAGATCTGCGAGTCCACGAGGAGGCTTTTAAAGCAACTCGGCTGGTTTCTGTCGATCTCAAGCTCGTAAGTACTCTTACTCCAATTATTGTAATATTGCACAGGATTGTTAGTACGTTAGTACGACTGGCACTCGACGAGAATGGCGAGGTTAACCTCAAAGGACAGAGCAAGGTGATCGAAAGCGTTGAAACTTGCAAACTTGCAGTGTTTTCTACTCGGCGAATACACGTACATTCTCGCCGATCTAAGTTGATACAAACAAATTTCGCATTGTTATTTGCTCGGTGAGAGTGACAACTGAAATTGCCACTCTTTGTACCGTGTAACGCGGAGTAACGCGCTCATTTCTGCCGTTTGAACATTAGACACGTTGCTCCTGTTACAAAACAGACAAAAACAGAAAGAAGTGATGTAGACAAAAGCCTGATAAATTTTAGTAGCATACTATAAAGAGACTCGTGCAGAAGCGTGCATACATATCACTTTTGCAGGTGGTTTGACATGTCAAATCCATCGGAGCGCATTAATTATGTACAAGATAGTAGCAGTGATACGGAGACTGATTACAAGGAGAGCGACGGAAGAGGAAGGAATCGCTTGTATAAGAATAGGCTGAGGTAAACTGTAAACACTTGAAAACACACTTCAGAAACCAAGAATCTTTATTTATATCTATGGATTTAATGACACGAGGAACGATTGTGTCATGACTTTTTTTATCACAAAAAAAAGAACGTCGCAATCGATACACATAAAGTTGGCATTCTTCCTGATGATTCAGATTGTTACAAACTATTAGAAACTCTGCTGTTACATACCACCACACATGGAAACACAGATTAGACTTTACTCAAAGTTTTACAATAGCCTAGATCTTTTAGCATGCAATTAGAAGTTTGCCTCTATAAATCTCCATTATGTGCATGTGAATTATTCGTGTAATTTTCAAATAGGATCTGCTAACTTTCTTTTCCTTCCTACCCTCTTCCCTTCCTCCCTTCTGCCTGTGTGATTAATCCTCAGTTAATGATCGTTGCTCGTCACTCGTCATTTGTCACTCGTGTCTTGATGATCCTAGTACTAGATCTATTTTTATGAAGGAGTGTCAGCTGAAGCTAAACTCCGTGACAATGACAGTGATGATTGGCGATGCTCCCCAGAAAACCGAAAGGACGTGAATCGTTACGTTCCATCCATACGTAAATGTATTCTCGCTCGCTCGTAATCAATATTTACTGCAAGAATATCGAGGCTCGACCATTGATCTCTTGGCAGATTTCGCGGGTATATGCGTTTCAGATCCATAGAAAAATATTGGAAAGTACGCAGATTGCACCGCATTTCACGAAATGTACACACACACATACACACAGGCATACACACACATACGTGCGCATATTTTTGCATAGGATAGCATAGAGTAGTAGAGAAATGTTACAGCTGCTTGCGTAGTAGGCAATTAGTCAAAAGTACAAGATTACGTGGTTGTTCTGTGCATGTATAGTTGTGGTGGCTCGTCGAAGCCGAAATCTTGTCTGGTACAGAGGGACGGCAGCGACGATCGGCATTGTCATTCTTTCAATTCCGGCAGAAATTCGCAGGGCAGTGCAAGTCTGACAAATCATCCGAACAGGTAAATGCACGTAACAAATTAAAGCGACGAAATTTCTTTCTTCTCGTTTCCCGTGCTCGTTCCCCGTTACACACTTTTAGCTTTTTTTTAGCTTTTAGTTAGAAAAATTTTATCAATCAATTTGGCCAGCCGAAAAATTTTATCAAACAAAATTTTATTTGAAACAATTTATTAAACACGGATGGAATTAATCTGACGTAATCGTAAAAACGAAAAGGAAGAGGAAGAAAAATATCAGTTCGAGCCACAAGCATCTTTATTTTTATCGTTATTACGGGAAATTGTATTCATTCCTAATATATTTGCGACGTATCTCAAAGTCGAGTCACCGAGCCTCGTAATTTGTAAGGTAGGTCTCTCGTAAATCTCGTTAGCTCTTTACTTTATACATTCATCATGGATACTCTCGACTTTTCTGCGTTTCTGCAAACTGTCGTTCTGCAGATTCGTCTTAATTGAGCGTGGCAATCTCTCATTCTCTTCTTCAGGATTCGCTCGAACGTCGGCGTGGCGAAACAGAATCAGAATCAGTATCAAAGCGGCAGCAGCAGCAGAGATAACGCAATGTCGGGGGCAACGACGACGGGCTCTACCACGGGCAGCAGCAATCAGCCAGCCAGTGACGAAAGGATTACCCTTATCGTCGACAATACCAGGTAATAATACAATTCACTAGTCGATCCGATCATTGGACTGCTGGATTTATTTTACTCCTATCTGTACAAGTCCGTCCATTGAAATCGCTTGGTTAATCCCTGTTGTAGATTTATCGTCGATCCAGCTTTGTTCACGGCGCATCCAAACACCATGTTGGGCCGCATGTTCAGCTCGGGGATAGAATATGCCCAGCCGAATGAACGCGGCGAGTACGAGGTTGCCGACGGCATTTCCGCCATGGTATTTCGCGCGATCCTGGAGTATTACAAAGGTGGAATAATCCGTTGCCCCCCGACTGTGAGTGTTCAAGAATTGCGGGAGGCCTGCGATTACCTGTTGGTGCCTTTCGATGCCAGCACGGTCAAGTGCCAGAATCTCAGTAAGTTTATTTCATCTTTCTCTCTCAGTTTTATTGGAGAGCTTATATTATTTGCATTTTTGTATAATATGCAAAGTCAGATAAGTGAAGTATTGTATAATGTATAAAAGTGACGTGATATGTAGACCCTACAATATTTATTTCAGGAGGACTGTTACACGAGTTATCGAACGAGGGTGCACGTTGCCAGTTTGAAGTGTTCCTGGAGGATCTGATTTTGCCTTTGATGGTGAACAGCGCACGGCGCGGTGACCGCGAGTGTCACATTGTTGTTCTACTCGAAGACGATGTCGTCGACTGGGACGAGGAGTATCCGCCCCAGATGGGTGAAGAGTATTCTCAAAGTAAGTAAAGAATAACTTGTAAAATGATCCTTGGAATAAGTGAGGAGCGACTTGAATAAATAGACTACTCGAGGAACCGAAATACATTAAACGGGTGTCACTGTAAGGTCTTGGTAGCAATGAAAACATATAATATATGAAAAATGAGAGATTACAAATTACGAATAAGCTACGTAGGGAATTTGAAAACCATTTGACATTGGTAAATTGGTATATTCAATTTTGGATTGAATGAATTCGATTCTTTTGGGAAAAGTTTACAACGCGGTTCTCCGTAAACACGAGACGATCTTGTGGAGCTCGATGAACACACGCGGAATTTTTTTAGGAGCAAGACGTGACGCGTGCCAACGTTGTTATCTTATTAATCCTGACCATTATGCATCCAATGAAAAATCAATTAGCTCGGCCTTTGAGAGCGCACAGCCTCCATTAGTTCCGCTTGTTTTCTTCGATAATGAATGTTCAAGCCAACTCGCGATATTAATATGATCCCATAGCGTGCTCCATATTTTTAATCCCTTGCGCACTCAGGAAGTGCACTCCGGAACTTATTTATGAGCCGATTTACCCTAGCAGCTCTGAAACGTTCGCCCTGTGCATTTGTTCTTTGAAGTGGCGTACGATGGAATAAATGGGCTAAAATCATCGCGCAACACGAAACATATAACATAGCATAAATATAGCATAAATGAAGAGACAAACTGTTTTTTACATTTTTCAAACACATCTCTTTTTTTTTTCTCCTCAGCTATCAACAGCACGGCAATGTATCGTTTCTTCAAGTACATCGAGAACCGGGACGTGGCGAAGCAAGTGATGAAGGAGCGCGGTCTCAAAAAAATCCGCTTAGGCATCGAAGGTTATCCAACCTACAAGGAGAAGGTGAAAAAACGTGCCGGTGGTCGCGCCGAAGTCATCTACAATTACGTTCAACGACCCTTCATTCACATGTCCTGGGAAAAGGAGGAGGCCAAGAGCCGTCACGTGGACTTTCAATGCGTGAAGTCCAAGTCGGTGACGAATCTTGCCGAAGCCACAGCCGATCCTGTCCTGGACGCGGCTGGGAATCCTATGCTTCTTCAGGTGGCCGAAGGAGCGATTCCCCAGTCAGAAGTGATCGGACTATCCATGGGTGCGGATGCTGACGTCGACGGGCCAATGGGTTCCGGCTTGGATCAAGACCTGGGCCCGCTGCCACCTGACGAATTGCCGTGAATTCGTGAATGTATTCATTGCACACGTTGATTTCCGAGGAGGAGCAAAAGACTCTGTAATAGATGTCGCAAAGCATCCCTCGAATCGATTCGACCTCGCATTCTGTTCTCTCACGATTTTCTATTGGACCGCGTGAATGTGAGAGCGAGAATGCATATTCTCGCTCTCACATTCACGCGAATTTCAAAGAGATGCATTGAATTTGATCCGATAGTATTACAAAAAACCACTATTAAGTGTATCGCAGCTTGGAGGCTCCCTCCCTCCCCCTCCCTTCCCCGCAAAGTTTTCTTTTCATTCGATTTGTCCTTATTAAGGAAATCCGTTTTAAAGACTTATTTAAAGGATGATTAACAGAAGGAAAGACGAGGGAACGTTTTCAATAATCATCAGAACGTGTCCGTTCCGTTTGCTTTGAATGGTTCCCTCAAGTCGCGGCATATATCCTGATTCGAGAATCCCTTTTGAGAGATTAAAAAAACGACATCTCGAAAATTAATGGATTACTTTCTCTAGTGTTTTTCGGCGGAGCAGCTCTATTCTACACGACACGTTAATCGCATCAAATTAGAAATTTAATTTGAGAAAAGGTGGACATTTTTCTCCTTACCTCATTCTGCTTTGCTCATGAGGTTCTTTCGTAATTTTGTACATACTAGTGGTTAGACTGACTTTTTTGCGATTATGTAAGTGTACGCGCGAAGCCACGATCGATGTATCGTCTACTATCACTGTCTTCTACTACTGTCTCGCTTAGCCGTTTTATACCGAATATTATTACATTATTACACTAAATAAAGTTGAATACGATTTCTCAATAAATGCAGGCTTGAATTTTTCAACAAGAGTCACCGTTCCGAAAGACAAAGTAAGGAAACCAATTTGCTGCATTCCTTTTTACACACACGCACGCACGCATATACATACACACAGACAAAATTACGTGAATGGAGAATCGTCTTGAGAATATCTCGGGTTTTATCTAGTTTATCTCAGAAATTTCATCTACTCGACAAGTCGTGATTTTCTAAATCGTTAATCACAATGATTAAAATCGCCACGAGGACTTGCGATCAATCCCCACCATCAGGTTCCCCATTCCCCCCTTTTTTTTCGAGGCTTAGTAGGTCGGCGGAAAGGAAGTCGACCCGGGGGTGGCGCAGGCGCTATCAAAGAAGGGGGTGATCAATAAGCGGCGAAACTACCCCCGGCGGCGGCCTCAGGAGGGCAGGAGATCAGTAGCGTACGGACGCGCGAGTAGTGCACAACGAGGGTGCGTGCGTTCGTGCGTGCGTGGGGTGTGTGCGCATAAAGGGTGAGTCGCGAGTGAGCGAGGGCGAGCGAGAGCAAAACCGCCCCTCCTCCTCCTCCTCCTCTACCCCCGCTGTGCTGCGGGAAAAACTCGCCTCAGCATGCAACCACCACCGAGAAAAGTAAGAGAAAGTCTCACATACACGTACCACACGTACACTCGGCATAATTGAAAACTCGCTTCACAGAGCGAGAGACGAGTGGATCGCGCTTTCCGCAAATTTCTAGCATCGAGCTTTTCGTGTCACGAGACTCGGATAAAGAAGCTCTTTAACAACCTAAGGGTGTTTAACGAAAGGGAGCAACAACGGGCGCACACATACACACATGTAGTGTCCCGGGAAGAAATATGTAGGATAGGGTAGGATGTGTAGGATACAATATATATTAGCCATTAGTTAATGTCCTCATCTCTTCCGAAATATCGCGAGTAGTCTGCTTTCGGTTTGCATCTGGGTGGAGACCGGATATTGGATTCATGAGGCTTTCCAAAAGTGGCAGTGACGAAATGATCTTGCGGAAATGTCTCTATCGATCTGCTGGAGCACAAAATTTCGTAACGGTCGCTTCTCGATTCGAGAACGTGTCACGGTTAAATAACATAATACGACTTCTTTATAAATATTATCATTGTATTTATCTATTAATTTATTTATTTATGTGGGAGGAAGAGAGCTGCGCTTTGGTTGGCCTAATTACTATACTTGATTCCTGTTTAAATTTTTAATAGTCATTGTCTCAGTTTGCGAAAATTATTATAAATAAATATTAATCTACAGATAATGTTTAACAGAAAATTGTGTCGCAAATTAAATACGAAACACTTAATTTAATTCGATAATAATGAATTCCTTGCGATAATCTGTAAAGATAAAGACTGTGTAAAAGTTATTAAACAACGAGTTTAAAAATGGGGTGTGAAATAAAATAAAATATTGTACAATAATATAGAAGAGTGAGTGTTTTATGATAGTTTGATACGTGATAACGGTAGTTTGACACTTGTTAAATTGATTTTTTTCCGTTTACTTGCAAGGTAAACTACGCAAAGTCTCTAAAAAATGTACACGCGGAGCAGGCGGCGAAATTGCAAGCGAAGAATCAGCACGAATGCGATCTTCTGGAAGACGTACGGTAAGTCTTACGTAAAGACGATTAGACAGCGATACCGCGCACGCATTTAATACATATTTAAACGCGGAAAGAGTGGCTCGATTATTGATGCACGAGCGCTTCATCCCTAAAACAGTTTGAATTGTTCAAATGACCAACAAAGTGATTCGTGTCTTTTCAGCAATTTTACGATAAAAAAGTCCGCCATTGAAAAGTCCTACTCAGAGGTAAGTAGTGCACCTCACGCGCGCGTATGCGTAAGATGTACACGCGTAATAATAATCGCTGACCGAATGCATCGTAGGCGCTGCTTAAAATATCGTCTGCATATTTGAACAAGAAGATACCAAACATACCGGATCTCAAAGTCGACGGGGCGGAAGAGAAATGGTAAAGAAATTGCGCTAAACCAAATTTCTTTTCCTCTGTTACCTGCTCTTAGCTTGCGCGTAATTTTTACTTCTTTCTTTTTTTCCCCCCTTTTTTTAACGCGGAAATGAAGCTTTTGCCGGATTTGCGGTATATCGTACCGGTTTTGATTCTCAGCTACTTATCGATCGGAAAAGTTTGCCAAGGAAGGGTCATAGGTAAATGGCGGGTCTAATGATTGCAGGAACATGTGGAACGTGTGGCGAACCGTGCTGGAGGAAAACGAGAAACTGGCACGCGCGCGTCTTGCTGCCGTCGAGGTCTTCCAGCAGCAGATCGCCGATGATGCCAAGAGCCTCAGGATGCACAAATTACAAATCTCCAAAAAGGTATCGAGAGCTTTGCCATTTTTTTTTCTTTATCAGATTAGACGCACGCGTGCATCCGCGTAAATCTGATCTGTTTGTTTTTTAGGCAATCGACCAATTACTCATAATACACAAGGAGCTGCAAATTTGCGTGCAAGATGTCGACAAGACGAAGAAATTGTACTTTGACGAGGAACATAGCGCGCACGATGTGCGCGATAAGGCAAAGGATATCGAAGAAAAGTACGTATATCGATTTTTTTCTTATCCACCTAATTTGATCTGAATCTGATTGCGCTTTGACTCGCGCTGGCTCGTGAGTGTCGAGAGTGTTCTTCTTGGACGAGGCTTTTCTCTTTATAAATAGTCGGTCCTCTTTAATAGGAAAAGTTGGAGCATAATTAAGCATACGTGTTACAACGTTTCTCTTGTAAGGGAAATTTCATTTTTGTCATTCTTCCGTATACATTGTTGCATTTCACTGCAATTGCCTTGTTCTCCTACTCTTGAATGTTATGTCGATTCTTTCGACTGCCCGACCGTGTTCTTGTTACATGCCGACAGCAAGCATCGGCATCGTCATTGGCCAGCTGTACAAGTCGGCTATATAATCGTCAGCGCAATAATTCATGTTCCGATCGATTCTGCTTCCAGATTGAAGAAGAAGAAAGGCTCCTTCTTCCAGTCGATAACGTCGTTGCAGAAAAATAGCGCCAAGGTACACGACATTTTGATTTATATATATATTTCGGAATTTTATTTCTTTGCGATGGAGCGATAAGGATCGAGCCAATATTGACTCGATTCGCAATTTGCGTTTGTTAGGTGAGCTCGAAGAGAGACGCCTTGGAGGAGAAATCAACCGGAGCACGCAATGATTATATATTGAGCCTCGCCGCTGCCAATGCTCATCAGAACCAATACTTTGCAGTCGACTTACAGAACATCATGAAGGTAAGCATTCAATGATGACATCTTTGTATCCTAGTTAATGCAGCGCGCTACAAAATTGGGACAACCCCAGATAGCCAAGTCTGCCGAAAGCAGATGATGCTAACTATCTGCTATCAACTATTGCCAGCCAAAAGACAACAAATTTGATACAGAAGTTGTTATTAACGATTAATTCGACAAATTGGTGCCAGAAATGTAACAGAGCTTGCTCGCAAAATCTAAGAACAGATTGGCGACAGAAACCGAGCAGAATCTGCAAACATGGCTTGAAGTCGGATTGTCGACAGAAACCGAGCAAGATTTGCGCGCGCGCAATCTAACGGCAGATTGGCAGCAGAAACCGAGCAAGATCTGCGCGCGCGGAATCTAACAGCAGATTGGCAGCAGAAACCGAACAGGATCTGCAGCTTTTGACAGTATTCAAGTTTACACGGCTATGAATATGTGTTTTCGCTCCGCACCGCTATCCGGTGCACACGTCGAGTTCTTACTCGATGTTAAGATTTAGCCTAACAGTTATATAAGTTAATATACGCGCCTTGGCACGACAATATTAATTTTTCTGAAAATTTTTGCACTTGTGGCACAGAGGCATCCCATGGACAACGTCCATGTAGTTCACGCACGCCACAAGCAATCTGAAGTTCGAAAGCAAAATTCGGACTTCAGATTAGAATAAATTAACAATAAGAGAGATTATGCAACGAACTGTCAGAAAGACACGTCAAGCCAAATGTACTTTAATTTAACAAACAAATGCGTTCTTTTAACAATTTATAGTGTGTTAAAAGTAAACACATGCTTTAATATATCGTAAATATGAATGGCCAAAAGCTGCAGATTCTGCTCGGTTTCTGCCGCCAATCTGCTGTCAGAGTCTGTTAGCAGGCTCTGCTGGCAGATCACTATCCTAATGCGGACATAACGGATGCCAATTTGCTATCAACTTCTGCAGTAATCTGTTGCCAATCTGCTGGCAGATTGCACACATTTTGCTTACTGGGACGTTCAAGAAAAATGCTCCTCAAAAAGATTTACCAATATTTTTGTCGTTGTTTTGTCGTTTAGATCCTGGAGAACGGGGTTTATGAGAAAGTCGCGGAATACTTGACGCTGATGGGACGCACGGAACTACTCACTTGTCTGGCCATGCAGAATAGCTTTGGCAAGATTCGCGATCAGGCTCAGCAGCTTACTAGAGAGTACAACATTCAATGTTGTTGCATACATTATCCCGTTTTGAAGCAACACATTCAATACAAATTCGAGCCCTGCGATAGCGATCCCGTCGATAGGATAACCGCCGATCATTCAGCGGCGACGACGTTGGGCAAGGAAGCGCGTCGTTGGTCGACGAAACGCGCCCGTGAGATCAGCAGTGCCCGCGAGAACAAGCGGAAGCTGCAGGTGCTGCAGCAACTTAGGGATGCTGGCCAAAAGGTTCGTGAAATATAATATAAAAGATATTTTTAATCAGAAAACATCTAACCATCAGTCTCAATGTGCTAATCCTTTTATGGTAATTGCTTTCAGACTGATCCGAATGATCCTAATGGTCCAGATTTGGATACCAAGATCGACGAGTTAAGTCACGCCGTTCGACGAGCGGAGGTAAGCTCATCAGCGTTTCTAGAAATAATTCAGCGAGAACAAGAGTAGCAGCTACACACTTTGCGTTTTCATTTACTCGACGTGTGATTTGACGTTTCAATCATTTCTTGCTATTTCTGTCTGTCTAGACAGCAAAACTGAAGGCCGAAGCGAGGATAGAATGTCTTCGACAGGGTGGAGGTTTGTCACGAACGAACAATAAATCTAATCTCATCATTTAAACTTGAAATCCCTATTTCAATGAGAAATAAATATTTCCAACATAGATAAATTAGAAAATGTACTACTTATCCAGAATCGGAAAATTCCTAATTCAAGCATTTGAATCTCTGTAAAAAATCAATGGTGATTCGTCTCTTTTGCAGTGAACGTGGACGAGTTTCTGCAAGAGGCTGAAACGCTCAGTGTTCAGGATATGCCGCGTTCAGCCAGTTCCCTCTCCGTTCGGACGGATGCATCTGGTGCAGCGGTAGTTATCACAGCCGGTGTTATTAATACAGAGTTTATCAAACGCTTGCTCAACACGGCCAGGAAACATTCCTTATTCATCTATATACTTTTTATGCTTCACACACAGTTTGGAAAATAATACACAAACACACACATATATATTCTGTATGTAGTCTAACTGAGCTAATAAATATTAATAAAGAATAAACGCAGCATTTTTCGAAATCTTGAATGCGAGAAGAGGAGCGTGTACATAAACATTTTTCGTAAATTTCTCGTAGGAGCATCCGTCATCAGACTCTTTCTACGACAGCGATGGTGACGGCGCGAGTGACCTGACGACCGTCGAACAGCCGGGGAAGACCGTGTCCCAGCAGGAAGAGGAAGCCGAAGACAGGCAGAGACACGACAGCGCGGAAGTCGATGGTACGCCGTCGATTTTCATACAGCCAAAATAATTTATATTTACAGTTATTACTGTACAATTAAGCAAGAAGTGTCAAGTGACGGTTTTTGCTTCTTTTTATTTTAGCATTGCTGGAGCAGGAGAAGCAACGAATAGAGGAGTTGACAGCAGGTTGGGACGATCCTACGGCGGTCGATTGGGACAACGAGGAGAAGGACGATCATGAAATTATGCGCGGGACACCGGAGATGCCTTCTAACCAACCCATTTACAAATGCACCGCCCTTTACTCGTACACGGTAAGTACCTATAAAATAAATACCTACTCTGTTATCAAAATTTTCTTTCTTTTTCCATTTATATCTCAGGTGTGTATCATCTCGCACAACTTGCAAAAAGTTTCGCAATTTCCTTACGCAAAGACACACTCGTTTGTTTTATCATAAGAGAAGATGCAAGCAAATTGTTCCCTTATCAGGCGCAAAATCCCGACGAGCTTTCCATCGTGGAGAGCGAACAGCTGGACGTGGTAGGAGAAGGCGATGGTGATGGATGGCTGAAAGCGAGAAACTATCGAGGAGAGGAGGGTTTTGTACCGCAAAACTATCTCGATGTGGAGAGGGAACCAGAGCCGAGCACCGGCGGGCTAATTTCGCAGGGCCCGAGCCTGGTCCAGCAGATCTCCTTTTCATCCGTCGATTACACCATCGACGATCACGATGCCGTCGATCCTGACGCCACGTTGGAAAGTGCTGCACCGGAAACCATTGTACAAAATCATATTGGGGGTACGTCGAGACACCTTTTATCATTAGTAATCGAGATATTGTATATCTCGATTCGTTTCAGTTCGAATCTAAAGGATTTAGATACACCTGCAGAATCAAAAGGAAAAGTTTAGAGTAATTATCTCTGTTCCTTGTGTCTATCGTGTCCTTTAGCGTCTTTTAGATAATTGTTTTGTGGCACGCACAAATAATATCATTTTCAAGTTTCGCTCGAAGATCTCGGAGAGATACTTGGCGATGCGGCGTGCTATAGATTGAGTTTTTGTATTTAATCGACATGCGATATCGTAGCTCTTGTAGTCCTAAATGTTGTTTCTCTTTCTCTCTTTCATCCTCTCAGAGGTAGAGCAATATTGCATCGCGCTCTACGACTACGACGCAACGTGCGACGAAGAGCTGAGCTTTCTGGAGGGCGATATCGTTAAGGTGTTGAAGAAAGAACCGCACGACGTGGACGATGGCTGGTGGGAGGGTGAATTGAGAGACCAGCGGGGTCTCTTTCCTTCTCTTGTCGTGGAACCTTGCGGACCAGACGGGTCTCCTTTGACTCCACAGGTGAGAACAAGAGTGAACGTGAGAACTCCTTTTCTCTCTCAAGAATCAAGAATTATACTTTTATCGTTCAATTAATTGTCAAAAGATTAAATAACGTTTCATTCAAAAAAAGATTATACGGCAATTATAAAATAGAATAGAGATCGAGTAATTAATAATTGAACATGACACGAAAAACTGACGTGTTATCACTTCAGGACGACATGACACCGCCGAGTTCCGCGCCACCAGTTTTCACTCCACCAGAAGTTTCACCGGAATTTTTACTGGACGATGAATCCGCTGAAATCGATGGTAATTTTCTAGTCACTCATCCATTTCAATCAGTCATTTATAACAAAGATACACCTTTAATGTGTGCCTATTGCAGAATCGCAAGAAGGCAAGCCAGTAGTGAACGGGATTTTCGTGATAAATCTGTCGAAAAACCAAAAGGAGCACTATGGCTCACAGTTTGACGAGGACAAGTTAGAAGGACCGGATATATTAGGTGAGCTTGAGAGACAACAAATTATCAGAATCATTGTAATGGGTTATTACAGTAGTCGAGTAGTAGTAGTAGTAGTAGTAGTAGGTACTTGTTATTCATCCACATTTTAATCTGTGAAACACACTATGACTTGCTGCGCAGTCGTGGAGGTATCAGACGAATCGGGCGATAAGGTAAATCGGTAGAGAGATCGTTAATGGGTTGCAGACGTTTAACACATATCGAGCGGACTGTGTATTCTCGTGAAGATTCTCGCTTCCGACACTTTGAGACAATTGAATTTTTAACGCGCTGTAATCAATGCCGTAAAAAAATGGTGCAAAAAATAGCCATCACGTTTAAGCTTGCACTTGCACGGTGACCTTTATCGGAATCAGAAGGAATCACGTTGCAAAAGTCAAACACGGTAATGTGTGCATAATTGAACATAAATAGGATGTCACACGGAATTTGCGAGAGTAAAGTTTCATCCTTTAGCGAGATAAGCTTACTAGTTACTCCACTTTTGTTTTTTCTTTTTCGATAAACGTGACGCTGATAAAAGTGCATCCCATATGTGTTAAATCGTCCATACATCAGAGACTATCAGTCATCCTGACGTTCTGTGGTCATCCCATGTATGAAACCATGTATTTCGCAAAATCGTTAATTTCGAGCATTCGAGAGATTAGTCTATTCTTCTTGAAGACGACGTAATGTCTGATGCGTTGGAATGTTCGTAACATTAAATACGTAATATAAATTACATAACGTAACATAAATCTGGCCTAATCAGATTCGAATATTCAAACGAGATATTCGAACGTTGTTACGTTGAATGTTGCTCTTAATACAAAGATTTGCTCTCGAACTCGAATCCAAGTTTCGTTTCCGAATAATGAAGACGTTGTCCCCCGTCTCATCTCTCTCTCCCTCTCTTTCTCTCTCAAATCTAACGCGATATACACAATATCTGGTTCATACGTGTTGGAGCTACAGAATAAACAGAGATGCGTCAAAATAATGTAAAACCTCATTCAATTCGCAGGAAAAACTCGAAGATCCGAAACCCGTTGAAGACTCCACCGAAAAGGATGACGTTGGTCTTGGTGTAGCACAGATCGTCATCACGGCCGCGACACCGATGGAGGAGGTCGAACATCCGTTCCCCGGACTGGAGGAGACCTCGGGGGACTCATCGAAACCCACCGAGACTGTCGAGGCGGACGTCGCCGAAACCGATCCCGAGGCTGATCCTTTGAGCGCGGCTTCGGATGCAAACGAGAGCGAGTGTAAAGAGGAAGAAACGACCGTCATTTTGGATGAGAAGGAGGAGGAAGAGGCTGAAGAGAAATCGACGATCGACGAACTTCCGGCGGACTCGGCGCCGTTCCCGATCAGCAGCAGTTCCGGGAGCGAAGGAGATTCGACTTCTGGCCCCAGCACCAATGGGAATTCCCAATCGAGGGGAACAGTGGTGGAAGTGACGGAGGAGGTCCCAGAGGTCATGGAAGAGGAACAAGTGCCGCCGGCAGGAAAGATGCTGGTGGGAGGGAGAGCCAGCATCCCGGACGAGTTGCAGCCGGATCAGTTGGAAAAATTGCAGACGCTCAAGGAATCGAACGCCTAGGGCTGACTGGACCCCGGGGCGCACAAAGGCAAAATTACTCTGCCCGACGGTCACCCCGACAATTTTCGACATCTGCTGGACTTTTGGCGATCGCCCGAAGCGCATAAAGACTACTTTGAACGAGATTCCGAGCAGTGCCGCGAGGATGATGAGAAGGATGAGCGTTCGGGAGCTCGATTGTAGCTCGACTGTTGTTAGGATAATGGACGTTAATAGATTGACAAGTGGAACAGACAAGTGGGTTGCCTAGATGATCATGCGCGGTTGCACAAACACACCAAAAACCATCAAGTAGATTCTCGCTTCGCGCTAAAGCACAAGGAGAAGGTAGACGTTATACTTTTAATCGAACTTAGCAAGCTTAAAGATCATTATCACGTTAATATAGAGCGTAGGGATCTAACTCGTCTTGACGAAATCAGTAACGCCGAATTTCACCGTTCGCGGAACATGACACGGAGGAACATTCTCTCGTGCTCGAGACTCGAGCAGATTTCAGCAGGCTGATAAGTTCCCGTTTTTTTTTTTTTTTTTCGAAAAGTAAACTCGCAAACCATCGATGATCGTGACACGTATGTCCGTACGTCGAACGTGTTCGAGAGTCCGAAAGCTCTAAAGGATTATTTTCGTGCGTTCACGACGTCGGGATAAGCAGTCTGATCTATCTGATCTCACCGAAATCGCGTTCGTAAGCACCAAGCCATTTTCAAGCGCAATCTCGGTATCGAATTTCGAGAAACCGTGAAGCTAACTTTTTGTCGCCTTTAATCCCTTAGAATCGATTGCTGGTCGAATGCGATGCGTTGGACAAGTTTGTTCATGGATTCCCGAAAACGCATTTAGACAAATTATTTCGAATTTCACCACCGCAAAGACAGCCTGTAGTAAAAATCTTGACCATAGCCACTCTCATAATCAGACCGTGATCGATACGATGTGATTATTAGAGAAAAATAAAAGAGATGGATTTACTTTGACGAAATCGATACAGATTACTATGTTGATCTATTAACGTTGCCGGGCGAATCAATCGACAGACAAAAGACTCGAGTCGGACTCGATAGTGATTCGATAAGAGTCGGTAAGGGATAGGATCAAGATCAGGACAGTCGCAACAGGTGTAGAGAAACACTAACGCTATATATATATATACAACATCAGCAAGACTTTACGCAAAGCTTTATACAAGGTCATCGAGATTTCTATGTTGACCCATCGAGTTTAAAACGTTTAAGGAATTAGAACTGTCCCACTTTGGGATAACACGTTTGAAACGGGTTGGGCAAGAATCTCGAAAATACAAGTTTCGATTGAACGAAACTGCGGAGCAAAGATCTTCCATATAGGAAATGTACAGTGACACGAGCTAATGGAAAGAATTGTCGATACCGTGCACCACAAAGAACGTAACGATACCTGCACGCAATCGTTGGTGTACATTTCAAGGGAATTACACTGGTGTTGCATGTAAAAAACGAGACCATTTTATTTAACCTTTCCCATCCCCTAGTTATGACTATACGAACATGAAGGAAAAAGGAGAAACGTTGAACGAGTTTTGCTCAGAGTCCCCTTTTGTAAAATAAAATTAATTCGTTGAAGAATTTCAATCGGGATGTAATAATTGGAAATTTAATCAAAGACGGAAATATGAAATTTTAATAAAGTATCAAAGTTATGTTAAAACTAAATGGCAAAAGGCACAATCGGAACAAAGAAAATTGCAATTATGTGGAATGGTGGAACGAGAGATATTTTATGAAAGAAAGAAAATAAGAGATCCAATTATAATAAAATACAAAGATTATCACATTTGAATCAAACCAATGTCGTATGCAAAAAGATTATTTTATTTCACTGTATTATAAAACTTTCATTATAACTCACGGAGCGTGTAGCTGGATGATGCTCATCCTTCCAAGATGTAAAAAGCTTGTATATAGAAATATAGAACTTGTATATAAAGAGGAAGAATTTGCGAAGGACCCTTTCTTTCAAGAATAACACAATAATATGTAACTTCTCTTTAAAGCTAAAAGATGAATCCATCGAAATCTGAAAATAAAGAGATATAAAAAGTGACATAAGAATGACTCGGAAGGAAGAAGGAATGAATGAATGAGAAAATACACACACATCTATCTATACTCGAAAAGATATTTTTGGCCATTTTTCGATTCCGACGACCCGATTTAGGCTTGCATTCTAAGAGCACCGTCCAATCTGATCGTCTCCCCGTTGAGCATTGGGTTTTCCACGATCTGCTGCACCAGCATGGCGTATTCATCGGCACTGCCCAATCTCTGAGGAAACGGAATGCTTTTCGCGAGGAAGACGCGTACCTTCTCCGGTAGTGCCCTCAATAACGGAGTGTCAAACAATCCCGGAGCGATCGTTACCACACGAATGCCGTCCTTGGAAAGATCGCGGGCGATTGGCAACGTCATTCCTGTAACGTAACGAGTCACGCTTAAATCGCGAAAATTGGAAAAGGGCAATTATTAGAGAAAGAAAAGGAAGAAAATTTAAAGAATAGGATGTAGACGAAGAGAATGACAATACCTACGATTGCTCCTTTCGACGCGGAATAAGCAGCCTGACCTATCTGACCGTCAAAAGCGGCGACACTAGCGGTATTAATGATCACACCCCTCTGTCCATCTTGATTAGGCGTATTCTCGATCATCAGACCGACCGAGAGGCGAATGGCATTGAAGGTACCAGCGGTGTTAACCTGGAGCACCTTTGAAAAGTCTTCCAGGGAGTGGGCCATCTTTTTGTTGCTGTTATAAGTCTTGTGGGCGATGGCGATGCCAGCAGCGTTGACGAGGACATCGAGCTTGCCAAATTTCTGTTTCGTCAGGTCGAGAGCAGCTTGAACATCGGATTCCGAAGTTACCTGAAAGAAAGGGCTGACAATTATTACGACGGCAATTATCTTCCGTGGAAGAGTAAATTACTCTCGTAAGGCGATTTAACGTGAGACTCGAGACATCACAACAAATGAAAGATACAAATGATGACACGTACGTCCATGGGTGCAAACATTGCATTGGCCTCTCCCAACTCGCTCGCCACGGACTGCCCCTTCGATGCCGGCAAGTCGCCAACGACTACTTTTGCACCTTGCTTGATGAACCTTTCCACGGTACCACGGCCCAGGCCGGAGGCACCGCCAGTCACCAAAGCTACAGTACCCTGCAAAACAAGACCGTATTATCGTCGTGCTATCGCGGTATACGCGCAAATAAATGTCATCAAGGAACCTGGATAATACGAAAACATTTCACTGCATTTCACTTGAACGCCTCCATTCGCATTCACCGTTGACGTACTCATATTCGGATTATCGGACATTAGTAGTTGCTTGAATTTCAGAGACGGGTTTTACTGAAACTCGCGAACAAGGAGCAGGAAGAAACCTTATGAATTATTACGATACACAAGGCGTACGTCTATGTATCGCATATACGACAATAAATTATTTAAACAATACCGTGCCGCGAGAGAAAGAAAACCAAGGGAGAAAAAGGAAAGTTGAGGAGGTTACATAACCTAGAATCGAATTATAGAAAATATATCGTCTACAAATCTGCTACTACAGTGTTAAATAATAAATAATATTCCGAATAATTATATATATAATCATATATAATTATATATGATAAAGCAAAACGATAAAAGTAATAAAAAATATGACACAATGTAATAAAAAAATTGAAAAGGAACGATAATACCGGTGCATAGACATGAAACAAGAAACTGGAGTAATTACGAAACAAAGAGGACAAACAAACAAATGAATGCCACTAAAACAATAAAAATACCTTCAACATTTCGAGCGTTCAATCTTTCTTGGAAAAAATAAAACAATCAACGACTGCTGAAGCTCGTTTAGACAGTGACAGCCGCTCAGATAGCACCGAAGAGAAAGAAGTCCTTCCACGTCACCGAGAGCCAACTTCAAGATCGGCAACAGAAAGTATTTATATGTATGAAAGAATGACTGGCAAGTTATAAATTGATAAAGGAAGGACTTTGAACTGGAAACGACGTTATGTAACTTATCGTATGTACATACTTACATGCACTCATTTGCATAGAAATATAAAATATGACAGATTAAGTGCAATCAGAGTCGAGAACGTCGACAATGCAAAGTCCAAGGTGCATTCTTGAGTTATATTACCCGAAAGGAAGATAAAAAAGAAAAATTAAAATTAAAAATAAGCAAAATCTCGTAACAAAAATTTAGTAAAACTCGTACAGAATTTTACGCAACTAACCGACGAGAGATATAATTCAGGAATGCGACCTTATTTACCGGAGCTACGGGAAGAAAGTTGAAATAGTTTCAACAAATCCCGATAGATCGCACTAGAGAACCTCAAGTAAGGCCGGTATTCATAGTCGAATCTTATATTTAAGACCGTCTTAAGTGTATCTTCAGATACTCCATAGCCAATGAAATGATCCATACAGCATCCCCAGATAAGACTTAAGACGGTCTTAAATATAAGATTCGACCACAGTATAATGATATACAGTAGGGACAAAGAGCGTCGGCACCTTTGATCTTTTTCAGCCGATCCGCCATGTCTTCGGGCGGCAAGTAGCGTATCAATAATATTAGAAACCACCGCTATCAGCAAATATTTTTAATGTGTTTTCTTAAAAAAAATTACATATTTTATAAATGCATAAGTAATGCATACCTTTCTTTCTCTTTTGGAAAGCGAAAAAATGATATATTATCATCATTAATCATTGTGAAAACAATTTTGCACCGCACACACTCGATGTATTCTCTTAGACATTGTTTTTAACAAAAGCACAAAACAAACAATACAATACAATATACGAATTTTTATGTTTGGTTGTGTTTCTCTATCTATATGTGATCACAGTTACGGAGATAATGTGCGTTCTTTACTTTGAACGGGATTGGAAGCCGCCCAAGAACGTGGCCGCTTGGAATGCGCAAGCAAATCTGCGCGGCTGACTCGAAAACGGGTGCTTGTCCCTACTGTATATCCTTATACTGTGATTCGACTATGAACACCGGCCTCGGTTCATTTTTCTAAAGGCAACTTGGCAGATGGCGTTACTAACGCTGACGCACAGTTTTAACACGGGAGTTTGACCATTCTGAATACATGGTTATCTATGGTTCAGCTGTCAAACACAGCCGTGTTCTTTTTCCTAACCTCATTTGCCACAGCTGCGGCGCGGTCGCGATTTACAGCGTTTGTGCCGCTAATAAACAGTGTTTGCAAGTCTACCTGAACTCTTAATCCACCGCCACTTTTATGACAATCATTGAAATCTATCCTGATTCTGTTTAAACGAAGAAGTATTTCGCGTCGACTAACAAATCGCGAAAAACGAGCGATTAAAAAAATGTACCGCTGCGCCGAAAGGTAAATTCCGATCTGCTGTTCCATTGACAATGATAAAGCTTTATCCGTGAGAGAAAACTGCAATTAACGATCATGGAAAGCACGCAGTCATTGTACATCAACCTCTTCAGCGACGAGAAGAGCGAGGTGTTGAAAGAAGTGAGTAACCGCGTGATGTTCTTGCTTCCGCACGCAGTTAACAACGTTGCATAATGATTCGGCTTATATTAAGCTGCTGCATGCGTGCGTTGACGAAATCTGTGGCCGCCCTGGACCGTCGTATCACAGGTTCGTCAACAGCATGGACTGGAGCAGAGCGGAGTACGAAGGCATTTGCAAACTGATGACGACGCTGCTGCGGAATCCTGCTTCCCTGTACATGGTGGAGGAAAAGGTTGCCAGCTTAACAATGTCATTCCACAGCAAGTTCCAAGTTGTGAAACACGTAAATCACGATATCGTAGAGCGCAAAATAATTCCATGATAATATGTAAATCAGTCGGGAGAAATTTAACTCTACGTCTTTTAGGTATTTTTATACAGAGATTTATTTCCTCTTCGGATGCGTCACGAATTATTATTATTCCGTGTATTATTATTATTATTTATTCTGTATAAATCGTCAATAAAAAAGAAAGATAATTTGATAAAAGGTAGTCATTGTTTCAGATGCCGCAGGAATATCACGAGTTGCCCGAGCAAGTGCAAAGGAACATTCTTACTTGCTTGAAAGTACGCAGGGAGCAACTGACCAACGCTTTACTGATGGAACACTACAAGAGGAAGCTGCCGACCGTAATCGATTTTGATTGGAGATTAAAGGTATCACATTTCGGAGCCTGTTCACTTCAGGCGTGCAATTTTGCATTTATTCATTGCCCCAACGTATCTCGCAGTTGGTGATGGGATCGAGCAGGATGGCCTCTTTGCGAGAATCTCTTCTACAGTTGGATCTCATGGTCGAAGACACCGAATCTCGGCGGATCATAGACTTAGAGTTGAACAAAGACGAGCTCGAGACGATGATAAACGCGTTGGACGCAATCGCGTAACGTATACGTGTAACATTTTGTGATACTTTTGTAAAAAGCAGACAGATTTGAAGAGAAAAGATCCAGGTACATAAATACGTGTGCTGCGTATTTAATGTATTAAATGTGTATGTATGTGCGTATGTGTGTACACATACATATTAAATTGTACGATGATGCAAGGTGCAGATTTCGTGAATAAAATAAACACTCTGCGCTGTACACTTTGTTTCACAGTTTATTATAGGTTATAGATAAATGTAGAATAGTTTAGTTACTATTATAACTGCTGTTCGAAGATATACTGGAGACTGTACTTTCGCGTTCTGAGGCGGCTTCGATCCAAAGGTCTCATTTATAATTTTGTAGTTTCGACGCAAAATAAATAAACGAGCTGGGTTTGCCTCGACGGCGCCTCAGAGTGATAACGTTCGCTGGAGGATGTCGGGTGTGCACAGATATATTCAGTCTCGGTTCATCGCACGCGAAGAATTTCGATAAAAAGTTCGCTCTCGTCGCCAAAACGTGTCTGTCATCGCTGCTAAGCGATGAGTTCCCATTTTATTTCGTTGTAAAGATCATTGCGGACAGATATACTTATTAATGTGTCGGTTTTACTATACAATTTATTTTATTTTTTTTTTAATTTTACTTCCTCTCCCCGCTCTCTTGCGCGTTAATATGCGTGTAACCGCTTTAGAAATCAATGCCAGTCACGGACACGGGTGAACGCTCGCTGCTCCTCTGTTTCTCTTTGTCCCTTTCCCGCCCTCCGCCCCCTCTTAGCGTCCTGACACTCGGGGATATTTCCGGGGATACCGGAGCGTGCCACACGTGAAGGTGTGTAGTAATGCGCTTCTCGTTTGTAACTTTATGATCTACGCTACGGTCTTAATAAAAAAAGCTTCCTCGATAGACGATAATTACTCCTTTTCTTTCTTTAACTTCTGGAGATCCGTATAAACGTAGAAACGTAGAAACATCGTATGAAAAACTTGAAAAAGGTACCATTCCGGGTGGTAAAGAGTCTTGTGCATGTCTCGTAAGTTTGTAATTAGTTGCGATACTCTTTAATGATTATCATAAAAATTACGATTGGCTTTCGTCGTCGTATAAGTGTGTTGTTCTCTCTCGCGCATGGAGAATTAGCATGTTCGAACAAACGCCGAATTTACACAAACGCATTCTCTATAGTCTAGATTAATATATCACTTACATCTCGTTTCGACTTACTGTATATACTTTATCTCGTATGTTCCATGGTACGTATATACGTATACGCGGTGTAATGTCCTCTTTTGCGTGTACTCGTGTGTATATTACGTCGTGTGTATCCTCGTATGTGTATGTGTGTGTGTGTGTGTGTGCATATCGCGCGTGCGCCAGTGGGCGCGCGCTCGCGTTGTATCAACTTCATGTTAAAAAATATGCAGTTCCTCGTTACAACGTAAAAACGTGTCCGAATCGCGTACAGATGTAAACGGAAAAAGGAAAACCAAGGACCGCGAAGGAAATACGAGCGAAACAATATATCGGGTGCCCTCGAAGTCGTCGATGCGCTTTCTTACTCGTACGAACATTGTCGCGTGTCGCTCAGATAATCTTTTTTTTCCCTTATCTCTCGGCTTCTCTTCTGCTTTTGCTCCCTCGCCTCCCTCCTACCTCCGTCTCCTCCCCGTCTTCTCACCGTGGCGAGGATGCATCCCTGTGCATCTGCGCGCTATCATTCCCTTGTCCCTTTCACACCGTCAATCGCTAAATCACGCACAGCCTACCCTCTCGATTTCTTCCTCTATATTTTCACTCTTTACTTCTCTCTTTTTCACACACACACTCTCTCTCTCTCTCTCTCTCTCGCTCTCTCTTTCTCGTTCACACACTTTCGTTCTAATAGAGTACAATAGTTATGTAATTACGGGAGGGCGCCATCCATTGAGTATTTCCTCTGGAATGCGCGACGAACGATTCACGCTCTATCGTCTCGACGATCTTAATTATATATCGCTTAGCCCGTCGCGCGGTGCATGTGTGTATGCTCGAGCATTAGAGACTTACTTGAGTAACAATTAATGACACTTTAAAAATTTCTACACGGCAGGGCCGATCGCGGCGGATTGCGATCCACGGCCGGACATGAACTCGAAGATGATCGGCATTTCCTTTGTCCTCCCCCGCACGTCACGACGGATAAGACTTAGTACTGTTTATCTGTGGCTAATACCGTGCACGGACGACAAACACATTTAGCGTGTAAACGCACCTGCGGAATCAAACGCGATATTAAGGACTCTCGTGGCAATTCTGAAATTGACGATCGTAGACTCTCCCCCGCGTGTAATCGCCCATTCACCCTGCCGTGAAACGCGCCGTCTAATAATTAATAGGCCTACTATAGAGTCTATATGCTCTCGAGAGATGCCGCGGTAACATCGTCATCGTCATCGTCGTCGTCGTCATCGCCCCGTTTTCCCCTTTTGCTGCTCGTAACGAAAGAACGTTATTTTCTGTTTAGTTGCAGGAATGGTCCAAATATACATATCTATATAATATAGTTTTTTGGTTTTAACGAGAGAAAAGAACTTTCTTCTTTCCAAAATACAATTCAATTAGTGGCGCTTATTCGTTTATGTTGTTTTGGTGGTGCGCATCGGCGATGATTTCCTGCAAGAGAGAAGATCGGCTTGATTATTTCGGTTTCTTTATGAATATAATACATGTTATGTAAAACTCAGGAGAGATCTCAGGAGAGACACTTACATTTGTGTTGCATTCGATGGCTTCGTTCACTGCCGCCGCGACTGCCTTATCACTGATGTCAATCTCCTCAATGGCCTTCATGGAAAAAAAAGAGTACAAAAATATTAATAGCATTAATGACTGCTTAGTCACGGTAAAAAAAGGTGCAGTCGCAATATTAATCAGATGGCCCCTTCGCTCGTTAATCTTCGTCGGTCAGTATACTCGATAATGACCTTCAGCCTCATTTGCGCTCACCGAGCGTAAATGACGTCTTGGCGATCATCATGTACATGCAAAAATCATATCAATTACTAAGCCGTCTCATTACGTGAATTAACTGAAAACTCTGTCCGGTAATCTTGCGTCACGACGTATTATCAGCTTCCTATGATTGCGGAAAATGCCAATAAATGCCAACGAAACGGAAGGATTCCTGAAAAGCTAACGCGGTCTTCTCGCAAGACGGAAAAATATCGCGTTGCTACGTTCTCCCTCTCTACCTCGTTATATAAAGGCTGTACGTCTGAATAATTTAAAGAATGATATTCTCGCTCTTGCATATCGCCACCGAAACGTTTCATTAAAGCGTTTCGCAAATAGATAAATTGCGGACGGATAAGATCTGCGACAGCGAGGCAAATAACGATATCGAACCGAGAGCTGCTCAGGCCGTACACTCGAAACGATCGATCGACACGCACTATCCACGCATCATCAGCAGTGAGTCACTCCGGGCTAATAATAGCGCGGACGCAGCATACGTGATTATAATCTTCAGACTGTGGCTAGACCGGGGACGTACGCACGTATTTTACCTTGGTGACCGACGCGACGTCCTCGGTGATAGCCGGCGCGGTTGGCGGGGAGGCGGGTGCCTCGGTCGGGACAGCCGGCGGTGCAACTTTCGGAGCCTCGTCCAAGCTTTCCGTCGTGCTGATGTCGTGGGCGATGTTGTTTTCTACCGGCGCCTCGACCTCCGGAGCGTTCTGCAAAACACAATTCTACTCGTTACGCGACCGTCACGTATTCCCACTTACTCGCTCCGTCATTTTTCTCAAGTCCAAATCCCAGCATGCTGTAAACGAGGACGAAAGACGTAAGATCGATTCCGCCCGGGCAATCGCGCAAACAGAGATCCTCCAACTATCTCCTTCTCCTGACACGTGCGCTGCGTTTCGAGTAGGAGGTAATAGCTATCCTGAAAATGCTCAGAGGCGGAGCGCAAGACAGTTCTATTTTGATGTGCGAGTAATTTCTGATGAAACAATAGAGTTAACGCAGTTTTCCACATTTGAAAATCTTTCCATTTTCGGTAAACGTAAGAATTAAACGTGCATCTCTGACTTGGCGGCCTGCATCGGCGAACAGTGCGAGTGGACAATCGCGACGGTTATTACCTCCTCGCTCGGAGCGCAGCGTGTAACAACAAAGTGCCTCGGCGGAATCGTTCCGTCATGCTTCGGGCAGCGCAAAGAATTGAAAATCCCGCTGACCGAACCCTCAGATAAGAAAACTCGGCATGCGCAAATATACAAGATGCTTACGACACAATAGATGCAATTACGAGAACGGCACGACACAAGTATCGAGCTCCTCTAAACTCAGCACGTCTCTATGTCGAGATCTAAAGAACGCCAGCTACCACGCGCTTGCCATTAGTCCAACTGCTCTTTTACGTCTATCAATGAGATGTCCACGCTAGAGGCACTCCTAATACTCTATATGTTATATTAGTACAAGAGAGCGTTCGAGACACGGAAAGAGGTATAATCATCTACGGAAGTGACATTAATGGGCGGCGGCAGCACAAAATCCGTCCGCCGCGGAAAATATACTCTACTACAACAGCGCATTGATATTATAAATCGTATAAAAAGTCATGTTAATATCGTCAAGAAAACCAAGAGGCAAAACAACACAGGTGATAATTGGTAGTCGTGGAATTGGGTGTCTTGGGTTTTCAGACGGAGGAAGCTGGGCGAAAGCGTCGGAGGACATCGAGCAGCAGAGTAAAGGCTTGTGTTAATCACGTTCGGCAGAACGAAGGATGCACACGAGACGAGACCCTCAGGCGGTTGGAGCGAAACGGGGAACACTGCGGGAACGGAAAAACGGACTTGGCGGACTATCTCAGGACCGACCGGCTCCGATCGTGCATCGGCACACCCGATCAAACGGCACAATGTAATTTTGTTCCCCGAGACGAGGATCGTGCAAGCGTCTCCCGGACGTCGCTGTCAGTCTCATTCGATGTTACCCTTCGTCGAGAGAACGGGGCGGAAGGCAGTTTGCTGGATTCGGGGGGACGAGAGAGAGAAAGAGAGAGATCCTTCTTGGGAGATTCAAAGTATGCGTCGATGATACGTCCGGAGAGGCGCTGGAGGGAATTCAGGGAGGGATCCAGGAAGAGCCAATGTTCCTTTTTTTGTTCATACTATAAGACCACAGAGACAGTATTGTGCGAACCGTACGACGAAGATATACGTGGAACAAGGCGCCCGCCAAAGAACTTTGGTCGGCCGCGTTCATGCCAGGAGGTTGTGGTTGCATGTTAGTCACCTGGTGATGCTCCTGGGCAGCAGTCAACGGGATGGTGTTCGACAATTGACACAAGGCTCCGTCCTGGCTTTCGGTCTTCGCTGGGCACTCGGCCGCCAGGCTCTCCTTCGATTCAACGTCCGATTGATCGCACGAATTCGTCATCGTCAAATCATTCGTCGCGATGCCGGATGCGGTATTGACATTGGAGTTGTGGGAGCTGGGACTTACGGGTGGCGTGAGGAGCGTCTCTGTCGGGTCTCTCGGGCAAGCCGCGTGCTCGACGGAAGCTGGTGGTGATGGTGGCGGTGGTTCGATTATGGACGCGTTCGCGGGGACAACCGGTGGTGACGGGCAAGAGAGCTCTTCCGGTGGTAAAGGATAATCGAAGGAGTCTAAAGTCTGCGAGTCCGTGTCTTCGGGAGCCGGTGGAAGATCCTCTAATGAGATAGGCACGTTTTCGAATCCGGGCGAGAGCGTACACGTCGGAGCGTCTGAAAGCCGTGAACGTTGCGTCGCCTCTGAGTCCAACGGACAGGAATCTGACGGTGTCACGCGATCCTTTGGTGAAAGGAAACACCTTTCGATCTCGGCTTGCGCGAGGGATGTCATCGCTGTTTCCGTCTCGGTGATCGATACTACGATTGATTTCTCTTCGATAGGTTCCAGCGCGCTCACTGTGCCTTGAAACTCAGGTATTTGCAAGAACTCGACTAAATCCTCGGGCGGCGGAAATCGCAGCGTATCTTCGACGTCGACTGTTTTCGCTTCGTCTTTCATGATGCCAGGCACGCTGGCAAATTCGTTTAATGATTCTTCCGGCACGGACATGTCCTCTAATTCTTCGGAGATTAGAGTTTCTTCTGTAGGCAACGCGGTGTCCGATTCAGGTTCGTTTTCGAGCCTTTCCTCGTCGGTTTCGGGAATCACCTTGACGGATTCGGTGGTATCGGTGAGCTCCTCGATGCTGTCATCTTCCGGGATGATCATCGCTGGTATGGCTTCCACTAGTATATCCTCCGAAACCGACAATGGTCCTTCTTCGGAATTCATGAACAGTTCACATGGTGAAGTTACTGTTGCAACTCTCTCATCTTTGCTCTCCATCAACGCATCCTGCGCGTAATCATGTTCAATTTCGATCAGCTTTCCGCACAACTGTTCCGCAGCTTTCGCTTCTGATCGCTCCAACTCCCTCGAAGAGCTTCCAACAAGCTTTACCGAAGAAAGATTTTCTGACGATTCTTCCGTCTCAACGTTCACGCATTTTTCAACCGTGAGAAGATCCGAGTCCGATAATCTTTCTACGTGCCGTGTTGTTTCGTCCAGAACAGCAGCCATTTTTTCAGTTTTAAAGTTTTCTGACGATAAATGTTGCTTTGCCGCCGAGCAAGCGTCGTTTGTTTCAATCTCAGTCGACGCTTCAGCCTCGAGATTTTCATTAAATCCGCTGTTAGACGATACATTTGTCTTCATAGGGTCTGCACGAGTATTTATCTCGTTCTTTATTTGACACTCTACGACCGGTAAAGTCTGATTCATAAGTTCATCCGTCGCAGCGACGACGGGAACTGTCGTCTCGTTCTTCACCATTGACCGAGTCTCGATCATGTTTGAAGCCGGCGACTTCTCGTCACTCGAATCTCCCTCTTTCAAACTGTCTTTAACGAATGGCTCTATCTCTTTAGGAATTAAGGGGCATCCTACCTCGCTCTGCGTATTTTTATTATCGATTGTCTCATCGCGCTCCATCGCTAGTGGCGCTTCTTCCACCCTATTTGCGTCACCTTCTTCCCGGCACTCAGATACCTCTTCCATCGCGACGAGGCTCTCCGACACGCTCTCTACCTTCCCAGCCTCCTCCTCATTGTCACGGCTACTCGCTAATATCTCCCCCACCTTCTTCGCATCTTGAAACTCGATCCTGGCCTCTACCACCGGCGGGCACTCTACTTTCGCGGGGACAATAGTCGGGGGCGAGTCAGCGGAGGGACCGGGTGATGTCAGGGACGCGATAGCGGGGGTAGTGATGGCGATGGACTCGGCGAGGTTCTCCTCGCGAGACGACGGGGACGTCGCGTCGACCACCCGTGTCAACGTCGATTCCTCCTCGTCGACAGCCTCGGCGGGCAGCTTGAGCGCTTCCGCTAGGGCAGTCGCGCTCGCCGCGGCCTGCCGAGCCTGCTGCAAGGGCGACGGGTCTATGGGGGTCGGCGGTGGACTGGACGGGGGCAGGGACGGGAGCTCCTCACTGGTTTTCCTCTCAATGATAGACGGCGTCGCGACTGGTTGGACTCGGTAGACGGGGACCTCTACCGGGTCCGTTACCGACTGACCGCCGGTTGACTGACTGACCTCGACTACTTTTTTCTCGGCCTCGACTTTTTCGACCGCCTCCTCTTTCTTATCCTCGACAGACGGGACGGGAGTGGGGGCGGAGGGAGTGGGTTCCTCTTTCTTTTCCTCGACCGGACTAGCGGCTGCCGGCGACGCCGCGGCGGTCTCTTCCTTCGTCTCGGCTGCGGATGCTGCCACTGGCGCGGCTACCTGCTCGTCCGCCGATGGACTGCTTGCCTCTGACTTCTCCTCCAGTGGACTGCTCGAGGCGGCCGTTGCGTTCTCTGCTTCTTCACCACCCTGCGACAATTGAGAACATGACGTTTTAAATACAAGATTCGTTTGTATTCCACGTAAAAATTTTGTGCTCGACACATAGACACACACAATCATTTCATTTGAATATACGTTTACATAAAAAATATCAATTTCCATTCCCCGAATGTTATATGTTTGCAAAAAGTGAAACCGATCCGACAGGCTCTTTAAGCAAACTCAATCTGCATAAACTGGGAAATTGGCCAGTGAAAATTTCACGCAAAAAAAAGGAAAAAATATATTAACTGTCCGGTCGTTCTGATACTCGATCTGGCCTAGCGTAAAATGGGAAAGGCTGGTCTCCGTGCCACGTGGATGCTGCGCGCTGGAGAAAAACGTTGCTTCAGTCGAGCGCGGCATTATTTTTTGTTCGTCGCGAAGGGTGGCCGGTTGGCGACGATTGTGGTGCGCGTTCTCCCGAACCGAGGGTGAGCGATTCGAATAAAAACGAGGGTGAACGAGGCTTAATGATACGTCGACGCGAAGCGAGAGAGAGAACGGCCGACGTGTAAAGAGGCGTTCGTACCCCTCGGTTATATACGAACGAGGGGGTACAAAGAGCACGAGCGCAGTGGGGCGCCGCGTTACCAGTGTTCTCACCCTCCCTGTAGGGACCGCCAATCGTGTCACTGTGTCAATAAGGGTTTTCTTTCTTTTTTAAAAAAGGAAAAAAAATTCGAAACAATCACGAATCCGTCAATAATCCGCGCGAGATTTATCGCACAAGAAATTTACCGCTGCGTGAAGAGCGATTATCGGCGTGAATAACGGTGTTAAGCGCAGTGCGGAAAGATCTGAGAAAAATCTAGGTGACTCGATACATGACGGCAAGTGCCGTATCGCCTATTCGCATAATTCCGTTATCGATGCGGTAACGTAACATGTAGAGATAGAGATGAAGAGCAGGACGAGAATACGGGCACGTTCCGCCGAACGGGCACGCCGACGCATTATTACGCTCAGAAATTCCCGAGACGCGTTCGCAGCATCTCTCCTGGTGTACGGTAATCCGGGCACGTCGCGACTCATATCTCTGTGCAGCTGCAAATTGCTCGATCCATTCGGTAACGCTCGCGAGCACTTGATCTTGCGATATCACGATTAAAAACGGCGAGCCATTGATCGTAGCTAATTAGTAGGGGGGGCTAAAGGATTAAAGTAGATAGGCAAGAGGAGTGCCTATATGATAGTACATGATATTTTGCTTTGTAATTCTTTATGCATTTAAAAAGTTGTTTAGGGTGCTATTAGAATTATTAATAAATTTGGAAAAATTAAAATTGAGGTTTTTTAAAGAAAAACAGTAAATTTGAAGAATTTATTTCAATGTTAAATTAGTATTAATGATATATAATTATTTATATAAATATAAAATTTAAATTATCAAACGTATGATAATTAAGTTTTTATATAACATTAATTGCTACGCGTGAGATGAGACGTGGCTGTATATTTCAAGTGATGATAAGTATCTAGCTAGACGAGCTTGGAAATAAAATCCGATGCGACAACCAACGTGAGTAATAATCGTTTATAGTCTATCACGAGCGTGCTCGGAGACACGGCGAGGAGCCGCGAGACAAAATCAATCCTCGAAACCCGAGAGGGAAACAGAAACCGGACGTGAGAAACGCGTTGGGTGCTTTATTGTCCCGCGTACCGTATCGATCGTCGACAGCATCTCGCCCTCGTTCTCCCCGTTGTGGATTTTCCTGAAGGATATAAGCCTCTCGCGCTTAAAGAATTACAACGGTAAAAAAATTACAACAGCCCCCCGACGAGCAGACACTTGAGGGGCGTTTGTTGCAGCTTTCATGCTTTTACGATTGTACTAGAGGAATCACAATTTTATTCCCCTTGTAAAGGAAGCTATTCCAGCAAACAGTCGTAAGATGATATTCTCGATGCACAATGCGATGCACGATCGATCGTAACTCGAAGACTTTTCAAGTAATCTACCGAGAATATGTAATCTCTTGTGTCGTCGGTCTCGCATTGTTTTTTTTTTTTAATAAAAATTCTTCTTCAGCCAGGGAAGACTTTTGCGATGTAAATCACTTATCTTGGATTCTACTTGGTCGACACTCAGCTATGATTATAATTAATTTATGAAGAGATTAAATCGCGTTCTCCATTTGATCCAAGACGTTCCATTTGCTTTAATATGCAATAGTGATGCTAATAAATTTCCTGACCGCGGCTACTCGCTTCAAATACTGGTCGGAACTTTCCGTCCGAGAATTCTTCCGCTTCCGAGCGAGTTGTGGCCGATATTTAGCCGCAGAGTGTCGACGTCGAGGTGAAAGCAACCGTAAATGGACGCTCACGAGAATTTGGCCTAACACCAAAAGGTAAAAACGCACGTCAAGAACTGGCAATTGGCCAGGGTCGTGTATCGAGAGGGGCCACTGTCCGCACAGAGAGTGGACGGAGTACCGAGATAATCAACTTCCGGTTGCACCCCGGTCCCTCCGCGACGAAATCGATTGAGAAATTGCAAGGCTACTTGCCCGTGTATATACATCGAATTGCTATTGGCCGGCGACCAATTCTTAGTGGGTTAATGCCGACTATATACGGTATTAAAAAGAAGGAAGTCGCATACCAATATCTTCCTTTTTATGGTGAAAATAACGATTCTCGGGTCTTTTCGGGCGGAGAGACTGAATTCGCAATCTCGTTTCTTATCTTTTGTGATTTTCCCTCGGAAGCACCAAAAACAAGGTAATCATCGCGAATAACATATATATATATATAATATTTTGAATTTGATTAAAGCCCTTTCGACCCTATTACGCCTCGTTGAATAATTCAGTTAAATAATCGTGTCACGGAAATTTCTTGGCTGCGGAGTTATTACTATAAAAGAGCATTTCGTATTCAGGATATGTAAGGCGTATGTATATTCATCGCAAGAGCGACGCACACAGGGAAAGCCCCGCGGCACATAATACGCTCTCCTCGTCGATTCGCAACGATGTTATTTAAACCAAACGAGTTTATTTTTAACCAAGGACGTAGTTTTCCGACGTAGTTTTCAGCTATTTGAAAGCCAGCCAAACGAATCATGTTATTCACGTATATCCCCGGCAGTTTACCTTTCAATGTCGTCAAAAGATGCAATGGCGCACACCAATTTGCAACAATTTATTTCGCCGGGGAGCGCATATCGTTTACGGTCGCATTTATACTAAACGTGTTTTGCGTTCCCATAAAGAGAGCGAGTTCATTTCGCCCTGACGAACGGCGACTGAATTATTAATCCTCCCGTAAAACGCTAACAGTCGCGCGAACGCAGGTATACGTATGAGAGTGATGAAATGGCCGGACTTGGAGGAGCCGACCCAACTGCTGGAACTTTTATGCGTCCGCGAACACGAGCAACATTAGAAATGCATTAGCCCACGTGTACCTATCTCGAACGACCGCCCTGACGTACGATCTCTCTCACGATTCGCTAGCGCGAGTCTTCAGCTTTCAATTTCACGTGGCACGTTGCTCCGCGTGTGATGGAAAGCTCTTCGTCCTTTTTGCTTTTCTTTCTATTCAAGGGTAAAATTTTTAATTAAGATTTTAAATAATACTGTACGAAAATTTATCCTGTAAATTTATCCTTCAGATTTACAAGATAATTTAAATTTTCATGTATGGTATTATTTAAAATCTTAATTAAAAATGATACGAGATTTCTTAGAGGAGAGATATGTCGCCTCTATTTTTAAAATTTTGATTCGAAATGATACTGATAGAAACAGCAATGTTCGTCGAAATGATCTTCTCTCAGCTTTGCAAATATTTTTCATCAAGATATCACGGGGGAGCGGGAGAGAAATGGGAAAATTCCTTGTCAGCGATGTAACGTTGCAATATCGAGCGATGTCGCGTTCATCCAACCGTGCGAATTATCCTGCCGTCGTGCGTGCGGCCAGGACAGCTGGCGCGCGCCGATACCGAAATCAATTTCCTGCTTGAAAAAAGATTAGCTGGAACAACGTGGTGCTCGCGCTCAAATGATCGCGTTAACCGTCACGTTCTATCGTCACGCTTCGACATGATATCCCAACGAACAGCGAGAGATTGGCTTTTCCGAGCATTAATACCATGTAAGCCGCATTGTTTCATTACGGAGCGGCATGCATTTCTCGCGTCTCCATAAATGAGTCTCCTAAAGTCGTAACAATAAACTGTCATTATCTGTAATCTCGATTTTCCTCCGCTCACCATGCGCCATTTTTCTTCCTCTCTCTTTCTCTCTCGATCCTTGCAACTAGATTAGATGGTTCCAGTACGAAGACGAAGAAAACGGAGAACACGGTAGCTGCGCCATCCGGAAGTAATCTTGCGTATTTAACGAGCGTGACTTGGACAATGAGTCCGCTAATGATTCGCAGGTGTTTCGCGATGGACCCATTGACGTATCAGCGTTCGCGAACAAAACATATTCATCGAACATGCCTCGTGCATGCGTGCACACCATCGGCGGTCGCTTTCAACGCGCCGTCCGATCGAACGCACACGCTGTACGTGGAAGACAATCCGCGATCATAACGTGAGCAACAAACTATCGTTTGTTTTAACTTGGCCGTTCTTTTCGCGGATATGAATTACGGGCATTTATCCGGTTCACCGGAGCATGTCCGACGGTAATATCGCGTGCAACGGGCAACAACGTTAAACGCGATCGGCGAGCGGAGACGCACGTTTCAACGAATGTACGTACGAACGTCGCGAAAAACGCCGATATAATTACAGAAAGAGAGAGAACCCGCCCATTGTTCAGCCGTTATCTGCGCATCGATATGAAACGTTTCGAAATGTTCGGTATTCCGCTTCCGACGTTTTCCGCGCGCGCTCGACGATTTCGTCACTGATTTAATGCGATCGCAAGATAAATCGGCAATCAGCCCGACGATCCGCTTACTCTGCTCCCCCGCCTCCCGCTGGGAGTTCATTGTAATCCGCGATGTAACCAGGCCGCCGCGTTGCGAAACGTTTCAGCGAAAATCGCACGACGTTTAATGCGGAGCGCCTGTCTTGCGAATTAATGTAACTCGATACATCGTGTGGGATTAAATTCCATTTAATTAATTCCTCCCCTCCCTTATCTCCCTCTCGCAATTGATTTTCCCGGTTTTTGGGCGGCGAGCGTTCGCGTACGGTACCGCGCCGCGTAAATCAGAGTAAAATCTCCGATCAAAGGGTTGCGGCTCTGAAAACGGAAGCGCGAAGCCGTCGGAAATGGAGCTGCGGTCCATGGTTGGCCTCTTTGCGATGCTTTAGCACGCGACACGAGCCGGTTAACAATCCGCGCGCGGTTAACAATCGCGTCAGATAGAAATCTGACACGAGATCCGAGCTAGCCAGCCAGCCAACAGCTAGCTAAGCTGGCAGCCGGCGTGTAAACGGCTGTTTAGGTCGCGCGTCTCGCGTGTTTCACGCTTCGCGGGAAAGTCCGACGCGTATCCTCCCGTTTACCGTGCATGAATCTATCTACACCCCGTATACCGCTCGTATAATATAATTGAGACGCTCGCGGCACCGCGAGGAACGCGCGAGATCCATAATTTGTGAGCCGCGGCGCACCCTGCGGGTGAATTACACGCGACGGAACCCTTCAAACTAAATCCTCCAGAATTCAGCTGCTTGACGAGCAAGTTATCAGTTATCCGACAATTGCGGGCTCGGGTTTCATTACAGTTGACGTTCCTCCAACTTCGCACAGGGCGCATCTGTTCTCCTTTCCGCCCGAACCCGCTCCGATAATTCGTCCATCCGGGGGATCACGCTCGCGCGGATAAAAATGGGTCAGCGTGACAGTTTCACTTCACGGCGCGAGAATGAATCGCGTTTCCGCTCGGTGAACACAAGCACGTTTGCGGCCGCAACAAATTTCGATAAATCTCGTTGGAGATTCGTGGCTAAATCAAGAATTTAACGCGCGCTTTGAGAGCCGAGCGTGCACGAATCGTATCTTTTTTTAATTCTCCCCTGCGAGTTGTAACAACGTTTGGAAACCATCCCCTTCACGAGCTCCGATGGCCGGCGCAGCAGCCACCGAGTGGCTCACGTGCGGTATTGTTGGGGGAGGTCAAGCGAAAATTCCGAGCGAAATGTTCGCCCGAGGAAGAGTGGGTCGGTGCGGGTCGCAAATCATCGTCGTGGCGCATCGCAAAATTCATTCCCGCTGACTCATATTGTGCTGCGTGACGCAAATGAACCGCGAAACAACGGGGAACCAAGAAGGAGCGTCGCTCTCTGATCTTTAGGCTCGGATGGATCGGTTATTTCCGCACCGGCTTGGCACGGAACGCTAACGCCTTCGTCGAGGCGAACTTCGCCTCGAGAAAGCATACTGTCGCGTTCCTCTTGCGTTCCTCGCGCGAGCTATTTTCGTGAGGCGTCTCGCGCGGACTGAAGAGTGTCGGCTTACCCGAACGGTTACCCGTCCACTTAAATTTAAACGCGCACGTTCTCGCCGTGGTCGGGTATTACATTATTTCACACTACAAGGGTGAAATTAATTTTGAGAGAAGCGGTATGTTAGTGATCAAGAAACGGACGGTTACTTTCTTCGCTCAAGCGTTACCGGAAACTGTGAGCGGAATGTAGTGCCGTACCATGGGTACTTCTTCCGCATCCTGTGCACCTACCGGAACTGTAGTAATGCCCAATAACGGCACGTAGGCTAATACTCTTCGGGTTCCACGTGCGAGAGCACCCGCTGCTCTGCACACCCCACTGCCCAAACTGCGCCCCGCTTTTAGGACGTATTCCATCTCGGGATCCTCAATCACTCCTCGATCACTCCTGCGTGTAACCCTTAGGCTTGAAACCCTTTCGTCACCAAGATTGTGAGCTTTTATGAGCGATTGACGCCATGAATGTATGAAAGGATCATAAAATAACGTTGTGACGTGTAAAAATAAAATGCAGCTGTTTAATAATGGTAAATTTTCTAATTATGTTTAACGCTACAACAATCTGGAAAGTAACTGTTTGCATATATAAGTTATGATAGGTATAAAACATTTTTCGTAATGTGCTAAATGATTTAAAAAAGTACGGGATGACTGCGCTACAGTTCTTTTTCGGCAAATACGTCATACGAATATCTCAACTTATATTTAGGAAACTGGAGGCTCTCTGTTTCTATGCAGCCTGGATTTGCCACTGCGTATTAATAGAGCCGAATCACCGAGCGAGGATTGATTTTGCGGAGAAAAGATTTATAATCATATTTTATCGCGAAAAAATCACAGTTTACATGGAACAGCAAAATAGCACGGTAATCAAAGAAACTTGTTGAGAGATAATGTGTTTATCTGTTTTTATTTTTAAGGACACAACGTATATTTGATAATCTTAAAACGTCAGTTGGACGACGTATTATGGAAAGCGTGGCAATAAATCAAGAACAAGGTAACTCGGCACCGGAAAAAACTCGATCGTCTACGGATTTCAACGTACGTATCACAATTGCGTCACTACCTTTGTCACACACGCGCATACAAGCACATACGATCGGAACCGAGACAGATCCGTACGAACTGTTCGCCGTTGGCGAACTACTTGGACCAGGCTACGGGCTTCATGAGGGTTTATATAGCGGATCGTCCCACGTCTTAGCGAAAGAAGAGAAGAGAGAGAGTCACACGTGGAAAGCTATTGAGAGAGGAAGAGAGAGACTCGCAAGAGGAGTTAGTCACTAGCCGCTCTGCGGCGAGTAACTAGAGAACCAAGGTGACGCCGAGAAAACCGAACAAGTTTCACAAGAAAAAATAAACGAAAAACTGATTAAACAATTTACTACGGTGACATCTAAAATTTGATCAGCGCGGATAACGTGCATTAGAAAGAAATTACAATTTCAAATTTCCTTCGATAATTTCGAGAATGGACGCATAAAAGCTCGCGTAAAGTTGACATCACACGAGAGAATTGTACACGAAAAAATTTATTTAAATGAAATAAAGAGTTCTAGAAAGCAAGCAACAAACGAAGAGCGTACGACACATTTTTACACGTGACGTGTAACTTGGGCGAAACATCCGCCTTGAGTGCATATGTAAAACTGCACAGAGGAGTACGCGCAATTATGCGCAAGCACACGCACGTCGCGACGACGGAATCTGGTGAGTCTCCAGAGAGATTTCAGCGGAGAGGAACGACAGGAAAGCTGACCCGACGTCTTTGTATAATATGACAGAAATCACGAAGCTTCCGAGCGAGCGAGACGGCGAACTGAGAACGACGGAATCAGACAGAGAGGGCAGACAGAAAAGAGAGCCAAGAGAGTTAAGAGAGCTAAGAGAACACGCACCACCTACGTGGCGAGGATGGTGAAACTAGGAAGAGAAAGACCGCCGAGAGCGAAAGAGAGAACCTCAACGAGAGAGACGGGAGGTACAGTGGTCCCCTTTGGGAAGGAAAGGGGTAAGAGGAGACGTCCGATTCATCCTAGAAATGCACGGCTGCTGACCAACACGCTGCCACGAGCAAAAATTTCCGCCGCAAAACCGCCGTGCGCGTTTCTATTCTTGGACGCGGCTTGAAGACGAGCGAGAGGAGAGCCGAGGGGAGAAGAGCATGAACCGAGATGCTAAATGGAAGAAGCGGACGGAACGATGACGGAAATATGCATTTCTTCTTATTAGCGCTGGATTTAGCCCCGCTCCCTCAGCTCCACACTTTTATGAATATGTATAGATGTGCATAAATGTAAATGCGCTGTTTTTCGCGTTGTACGGACGCTTCGCGAACGGCTGGAACAGTCGCACTTTTCGCAAATTAAAGTTGAAGAGGCATCCCTGAGTTGTTCAGACTTATGCATTAATCTCGCTCGTGTGGCACAATTTACACAAGGAGGGGGATCATCGGGACAATGTGGATGCTCGCGACGAACAGATCACGATTTAACGAAACCGAGATACTGTGAGATGGATAAGAAATGCGGCTGATGCGAATGTCCCTTGCATACGTTATTTTTTTTTATGTAAACAACGTATCTCAAAAATGACGGGCATTTGAAAATGCAACCGACGCACGCTTCCCGCGATTTACGGGGAAGCGAGCCACGATAAAGGTCACAGTCGTAGAAATAGTTGGACGGCGTCCAGCCGAGTTTATCGCAGATTTTATTGTGTTTCGTGTTCGCCGTCCGTGATGCAGACCCGAACGAACGAAACGAACGAGCGATGTCGGAAAGCCGAAAATAATTGCGGACGTCGTAAAGAAAATCGTCGCGGCTGCCCGGCATAATTTCCGATTCCCTCGCGGAAATGCGGCGCGCGCTCGCGTTTATCTCTCGCTGCGTTCTCGCTTTGATCGCGTGGTTATCAAATCGCGGCTGAAATAAACGTGACGCGAGACTCGCGGAATAACCGCGATAAATGGGATTCGCGGAGTCTGATGAAACCCAGCGCGCCTCTTCCAACGACGACTCTAATCGAATCGCGCAGATTTATTTGAGGATTCAGTTGTCGAGCGCGTTGAATGCGGAGAACGAAAAAATTCTCTCAAGATCTACGCTTGAAACGAATCCAAAATTATCGCGGGACGTCTGGAGGCATGAATTTTGTGAGCGTTTTACGGCTCGAGGACCCGCTTCCGGTGTAACTTCGACGCGGAATCGCTGGTGGCAGCATCGACCGCGCGAGTCTTAGGATTATTCTTGGACGAAACGAGGAGGAAGCTTACCAACGGAGGTACCCCGAGCATCGAGCTGGCATGCAAGCACAGATGGAGTCGTTATGATCGTCAAGCAAAGCCGAACGAGCTCTCGTTACGAGCAGCCTAATAATTAACGTTAACGAGAAGAAAGGCGTACGTGTTAATAACAGGGAAACACTATTTTCCGCTTGCCGAAAGAAGAACGAATGCAATGTTTGTTACGTCAAGACATATAACTTGAAATTCTTCAAGCTCGATGATTCATGATACATCAAAAATTTAAGTTGCTGCAAGAGGAAATTTTTGTGATAACAATTTGTTACAGATATTCGTATTATTATATTATACTTTCATCAATTTGCATGGCACACGTTAGTATCTGCATCGTTCCACACGTATGCACTTTGATTTCGTCGAGCGTTAAAATATGTCGAGGGCAAAGTTTTCCAAAAGCGCGCACGTCGACAGTCACTTCGGATCGGAAGAGCATATTTCCGAAATAACGGCGAGGTGAATTGTTTCCCCTGTTTTGCCGGGATGCAAAACACATAAATCTTCTCGCAGTTTTCGCTCGTTAGTCCTGCTTGCTCCCTCCACCCACGTTATATCGATCAACACACGCAGACGACACAGTCGTAACGAATATGTCAGTAGGGATCGCCCATCCAGTCCGCTGTAATCCGCTTTTCGGATCAACACCACTCTCTTCTCCTTACTCTATGCGTCCTCGGTCACGCAATGATTGACGAGAAGTAAAAATTCATCGGTGTTAACGAGCGTGTGTTTTGACGTCAACGGCGTTCACTCGATGGTGGAACCAACATCGCGATGGACCACTCGACTCTCGATTGTGGTCCACGTATAAAAATATCCGATTCTACGTTACGGTCGTTCGTCTGCTGACAGAGATTTAAAGAGACAAAGTGTACATTATTAAATATATTTAATATAATATTATATTATTATATTAAATATATTTAAATATGTAGTTTTCTAAATATATATTTAGAAAACGATATTTCTTCTACGATGTTTCTTCTGATGTCTCAGAATTATGTTTTCAATATCGTGAGAATTTGCGTTTGGGTTCGAAAAGTGGATGCGTTTAAGCGTTTCCCCATCAAAGATGCCTTCGTCGCGATAGACAATGGTACAATTGCAGCGGCGACATCAGCGTGAAGGATACAGATAAAGCAGCACGTATATATGCGCTCTCATATATTCACCCTCTCATCCGTCCTCTTCAGTCTTCCGAGAGGGTTGCGAAACGCAACAAGAAGGGTGTGTGCGCGCGGGAGGGTAGATAGATATCGATTTTATCACGTCGCGTTGTGCGGATTGTACCGCGTGAAATCGCGTGACACGCCAAACGAGTTGGAGATTAAACACAGATACAACGAAGCGGCAACAGTGCAAATATCAAACTGGTGCAAAGTAAATATAGTTATTCGCGCGATCAATTGAAAAGAGTCAGTCGCCAAATAAAATCTAACGAGAACGTTAAATCTGCATGTGTCTCCCTAACGAAAATAATTTAATTGACTGTCAATTTGATACGTTTTGGCGCTTTCATCGTTTACCCTGTCACTTGCGTTAAATATTGTATAAACGCTATCGTTAAATATATTTTCCACTGCACCAGGCACGCCGAAATAATTACATTGCAAAAGATGTACACGACGCTTCGTTCTTCCTTCTTTCAGAAGAGAATCACGTCCTTTGCAAGAAAGACTTACGAAGCACCGATAATAGGATTATTACGGCACGTGCGAAATCTCGGCTACGTGCAGTCGAGGTCAGCCACCTTGCATAATTGACAATCACTATCGCGTCGGCCAAGCACGTCTCTCGACGATGCTGCAACCACTGGCAACTGCACGTCCCTCGATAAATATTGAACCGGCCGTTCACCACCCATGTTTTTACCACGAGCGATACTCTGCTACCGTGATTCTCCAAGGAAAAAAGCGCCTCTTACCCCAATTGCGCGCGAGTCAACGTTCCGCGAAAGAACTCGGCGAGAGAACTCCGCGAGGAAACCCTACGAGAGAGAAAACTCTTGAGGGCGGTGTTCCAAAATCCGAGACGGGTTTCCTCCGGCTACTGTACTATCCGGGCTCTCCATTTCCGATCACTGCCGCCAATTCGGCTTCCGCGGCGGAAGTTCCGCCGTGATTTTATAATACAAATGGAGCATTGCGGAGCGCGGCGTGGAAGAGTTGCATAAGCGGGCGTGCAATTGCCGATGCGGAAACAATCGCATCGCGGGCCAACATTTGTTTCGCGATCACGTAAGGGTTCTATCGCCGTGCGAGGAAGGCGATTTGAGCTTGCGGTTGCGGCAAATCCGGAGAATCCCATTCGCCGATATTCGGCGGAACGGCTCGCAATCTCGCTCGCCGGAGGAGAAATCGATTCCTCGATTTCGAATACGGAAACCGCGCGGCGAAAAACCCACGGCGGTTTTGCGCGAGCAAGACAACAAACGGGTCGAGGGAACCCGTAGCGGGGAGGGCTGCGAGGAGGGGCCGATAGAGCGCAAACTGGAGCGAAAGATGACCGTCGTGATCTACCGACATAAATCTGCAATTCGCCCGAGTTTCCTTCGGACTGAACGAGCAAAAGCGAACAAAGGGAGCAGGAGATTGCGACAGCCGCGGCAAAAAGATCAGTTTGTGATCCGTGAACGTGAGGTCTGCGCGGTAACGATGCGGTTTTCTCTCTCCTCCTCTCGTAAAGAGAGGAATATCTTGCAATATCTCGAGCGAACGATGAGACGTCGAACCATCACTTTCCTGATACTTGATTAAGCAACAGTCACGCTGATATCACGAACAAGAACAGATAATGGAATGTAATGCGGGAGATTTCCGGGGAAATTCGTAATCTGTCTCAGCGCGACAGTTTCCGGATTATTCCAAACCATCTTTCTTTCTCTTTTTTTCTCTCTAATGGACCGTGCTCGTTTGTCTTCCTCCTTGCAAAAAACTCATTCATTTACGAATGGAGTAGCATTTCACGGGAATTTCTATCCCGTGAGAATCTGCTGCGTGACAGAAAAGCAAAAGAAGCCCAGGGATTTTGAGAGAATTTTGCAATCCGTCGCGTAATCTCGATCGCGGGAAAAAAAGATTAACGAGCAGCAACATAATCAAAATTTTCTGTCACGCCGGTTAATGACGTGAAGCAAAGTTCTTCATTTTCCTAACTCGCAACTTGATTCGAGAAAACTCAAAACAGCTGAAACTGAAAAGAAAAAACGACTTGGAAAGCGAACCAATGTCATCACCTTCGCTTTCCCCATGTATAAATTGCATAATTCCTCGAATGTAGCGGTTCAAGATACGGAAATAAAATAAAAAGTGATACAGGAAGGACAGGAGTTGTCGGTTGAAATCTCGCGGGACCAATACCATGGAATGGCGTTTCGAAGTTGCCGTACTTGGCAGTTTCGGCGGGCAAATCACTCTCTAAGCGCATACCGAGTTTTCGAGAGTGTCAACCTTCGCAGTTTCGACCTTCAGCGATGCAGCGCGCTCGAGAGAGAACCGTGGACCTCATCCACGAGAACGAGAGAAGAAAAACAACTCGAATGGGAAACTCGTTATCGAGTGTCTCTCCATCGTGCGCGAACCGTCCTGCGGTTTTCAGAGACACGTCGGAGGCTGCCAGACAAGAAAGAAAGAGAGAGAGAGAGAGAGAGAGCGAGATTTCCACCTGGGAAATCACGCGACGCGACGTGCATCCGATCGCAATTAACAGACGAACTTTTAATGAAACCAAACGTTGCCGATCCGCGAGCGCGACTTTTTTTCTGTCACGAAGGCGCCAGCGCGGAAACTGCGAGTGGAAATTTATCGTCGCGTGCGGCCGCGATGGCAACTCGGTTCTGTCGTCCTAACGGTGGGATATTAATCAACGGTAATTAATGATCCATTTGCTGGCTCGGTTACTGCGATATTATTGTCACTATGGGATTCTCTCTATAATATTATTACTATATCATTATCAAGGTAAAATTATTAGTATTCATTATTATGATTATATTATTCATTACGCGAGGTCGCTTTGTAATATCGTGTTTGACGAACAGCAGTCAAACGGTAATCCCGCGGTCGCAGCTAAGCCTATCAATTAACGACTGCGATACTTGCGGATTAACGCGCACGTACGAAACAATCGTTTCGCGCGCGATTATCTCCGATTAACTCGCGCCGAAAATTTCGAGAGACATTCCGCGCGAGTTTTATTTCATTAACTTTCATGGAGAAGAGGCGGAGACCTTCACCAGCGCGATTATGGGGGTCGTTAGGTGAATCCCAGACGCGCCTAAAAGCCCCTAAAGACCGTTCCCCATTACCCGAGCAGGCAGCACTTCCGCGTTCGCGAATAAAAAGCGGAATCCCGCGTCGCGGTACCACTCGACATGCGCCTTTCCGGTCCGCGAGCTGCCGCGAGGATATCTCACACCTTCTGTAACAACGCTCGTAAAACGTAACGGAAGTAACGGCGAGCTTAGGGCTTGCTCGCCGACCGCATACGGCGTTTACACGGCGATTAAACGAAACGTGACCGCGAGGAGAAGCACGTGGGATATACCTGGGTTTCTTCGTGCCACTTGCCCCGTGCACGACGACAGAAACCAGAAGGACTGAGAGGAAACCGGGAAGGAGGTTCTCAGAATACGATAATCACGTCGTTTTGCGATAACGTGATATTATAATACGTAAAGGGAACAGTTTTCATATTCCAGGCGAACGGACGTTTGAGCTTGCTCACGATGCAGTTTCGGAGGCTGCGAATCTCTCGCCGGGGACGCGATTAGCGTGCGATCTTATGCAAATGCGGCGCGTCGGGATGCCCTTGTTCGTACTCGAGAGCGGATCGAACCTCGCGCCTACACGGTCGGCGAATGCGAAAAGCCCTGGTAGCCCCGTCGGTTGGCATGGCAACAGCTCCGAGCGTCCCGGCGTCGGGACGCTCGATACTAGACGACGACGGCGGTGGTGGCGGTGGCGGTGGCGGTGGCGACGACGACGACGCCCAAATCGGAAGGGACGCACGCGGTGAGCGCCAGGCGGGGCGCGGAAATTCGCCACCGCGGATTTCAGATCGCGATTCGCACGCGATCACCCCGTCCCAGCGGACTCGCCCCCTCGGACTCGTCCGCACGGGAGGGTACGTGCGTGAGCGCCGTGGGGTTGGCGGCACGATGGCAACGACACACTGCCAAACAACGCTGCGCGAAATGATAGTTCATTAAGCCGAACTTGTGGCCGTGGCTCGGCGCGTGCATTGAATCGATTTGCAGTATTTGCAGTAATTAATGGATTGGGCTACAAAATCGAGTGATAGCCGTCGAGATTACTTGCTGACTCGCAAGATGTCTAGAACTGCGGAACCAATAAGGAATTCCACGAGAAAACAATCGAAGAATTCGCGTATATTCTCTAGAAAATGTTGAAATTTGCAGCAGTAAAAATTAGTAAATCACGATTAGCGTCTATAAATGAATTTTTTGGGAATCGTGCTGGCGACTCGTTTGTCACATCTGTGCCAGAAATTGACTGTGACGAACCGCTACTGGGAGCTGACGCGTGAACTGGATCTCGATTAGGTGCGCGAGATTGCCGATGTCGCGCATAAATTTAATACATTTCAAAGATGGTACGAGATAATTTAACGTTATGGTACATCAACTCACACCGATATCGGTGTAATGTACTCTTTTTGCGTGTTCCGCATGATATCGCGCGCGTGTACACGCCACGCAGTCATGAGAAACGTTCAGTTTTATCAGCGCCGTCGTTGATGCATTGGCGTCATTAAAGTGTGTCAGGAAACTGACGTAAAAGGTATAAATAAGGGGGATGCTGGAGAGATGATGCGAAGACGAACAAGCGGATCGCATTTTAAATTAATGCGCAGATCGGCAAGCGGCTTCTCCGTTACAAGGAGGCTTTGCCGGGATCTTAAAACTGGCACACTTTGATTAAATTTATCGCGATTAATAACAAATAAAAGATGAAGTGGCACAACGAGGGAATCGTGTCTCCTGCGGGTCGTCACATTTAGGTTCATAACGAAGAAATGGCCCACGATGAGGCGAGCGATGTATTTTTCATCGTGCCCGACAATATCAATCTGTGTTTATGAATGCGGGCATATCTGCGAAATATCTTTCGCGCATTTGCGAAATTAGTTTTCCCGGCGTACACCAGTACGCATTTATTTCCTCGTTTCGACCCCTTGGTTCCCTCCTCCTTTTCCTCCTTCGCTCGCAAACTCTCCTTCCGGTATCGTTACGAGAGTAAATTGGAGTCGCCGGCAGGAGAAACGTCCGCTCTTTCATCAAAATATGAGCTCCTTCGTGGCTTATGGCGAGAGAGCGACTCGTGGCTCTCCTTTTTTTCATTTCTTTCTTCCCCGCGCTTCTCTGGGGGGATGCACTTGATTACCTACACCCTAAAGGAAAGCCTTCTCGAGAGGCGTGTACTGACAAAAATATAAAACACAAATGCGCAATTATTATCATTCATTCACGCGTTATGAATCGCATTCATAGTCGTATACAATAAAATTTCGGTGTAACGATTCGACCTGCACTTTTCCGAGTTCCGAGTTGAGAGTTCTAAATTAAACGAAATTGTTATTCGCAGTCGAGAGACTCTTTGCACTACCGTGCAAATGGATAACGCTTTTATAGTGAAAATTGGCCAACGTTTGTTGCCGATGCGGGCTTCCAGACTCGTTCGATAGAATTTTTTTCTCTGTTGACCGTCCGTCTCGTTATCGGCCACGACGAAGAGAACAAGCTATGACGACTAGAATCAATATTTGACAGGAAGACTGGCCATAAGATTACAGCCATCGATGAACGGCATCTCTCGTCGCAACGTGCGGAGAACACTAGAAAAATCCGTGAAAGCGTGCTGCCTTCTTGGACGGAAATTAATATCATATGCCAACACCCGTTATATATCCGATAATAATCGCTAAAGCGACGAAAGCTACAAAACGTTATCAATAAAAAAGTAAATATTGTATAAACGCAAGAAAATTAATTGTACAATCTCTTTTTCGATCACGAGCATCATTCTCGTAACGCTTCTTTCGCAAATGCATGTCCGGATTCTTCAGCAGCAATGCAAAAAACAATCGAGAAGAAAAGAACGACATGAAACGTCCGCCATCGTTAGCAGATTCCGCGGATAATCCGTTCAATCCGTGCAAACCTGATGGCTTCCAGGTACGTCCGAGAGAAGAGCCTTCGACGGTTCTGGCCGCTCGCCAAGCAGTCCTCGAGCCTGATTAGCTCGTAATTGCGTATTGTTTTCCCTGCCGGCAAAGTAAGACGGTGCCGAGCAACAGACGAAGAGAAGGAGACGATGAGAGCACAAAGGAAACGAGATAATGTCAAGTTTCGAGTTCTTGAATCCCGCAAAAGATTGCTCTCTCTCTCGCGAGTTAAGTTACTAGAGACTACTACTTGCTGCGACGATGACGGACGTGACCGCGAGATAACAAGACGATTGAACGACACCGGAATTATCCGGTTAGCAGAAACTGAAATTATTCGGGAACACTCAATTACTGCTGAATCACGAATGAAAATCGAAGCACTGGCCTGAAACGACGAGCGATGTCGCGTCGCACCGCCTCCGAGGTGATGGAAAAAGCACTCCTGATCAAATCAGGTCTGAAATTTAAGTGCACTGAGAAATTTAAGAATATTTGCGCGAGATATCGAGTATCAAAGGGTGCTTGTCGATTCGCCGATCGCCCGTGACTTTGCAATGGGGACATGAATGCCGACCGACGAAAATGTTGCGTGTGTGGAAAAGACGAGCATCGGTGTGCGTCTTTCACGCACGCCGCGGATCACCGAAAGGGTCGAGGGCCCGTAAGTCCTTCGAGCTCGGTCGTGGACCTCCTTTGTGTCCCGTCACAATAAAGAACCGCGGACCCTTCTCCAAGTTTCCTCTCCCGCCTCGCCGCCCCTCGCTGGGGGGTTTTTTAACGGAATTTCAATCGAGTACGAACTACGTTCGTTCGTGCGCGTTGAAAAGTGATCATTAGAGAAGTCTCGCACCCTCTCCTTAACTTTTCGTCTTTCTCGAGTTGTTAGGCGTCCCATGAATCTCGTTGGACGCTCCCGCGTCCGTCTTATGGTTCTCCACTCGATATTAATCGGGCCGCGGATGTAACGAGCGGATTCCGAGTTCCCTATCGCGCTGGGAAAAAACTTCCTTTCATCGACGAACGAGGAAAACAGCTTGCTCGCTTAATTTCCGCGATCAAAAATTGCCGGCCGCGGAGATTTCCCTTCTGCGAACTTTTTCCTCGTTCGACCAAGTTTTTATGATAATAGTCGAATTTAAATGTCTGCAAGAATTTTTCAGTGCAAGTTTCGCGCGAGATCGGCGGTTTGTACATTACCATGAATAATGGCCGGAAATAGCGACTCTCGGGGAAAAAGTTATGAAGACACGGGGAACCATAGCGTCACTTTGGACGTTTTCAGGATATCCGTGGAATTCACGGTAGAAGAAAGTTGGACGCGACAGTCGATCGAAGCGCGGTGTGTCTCGTCTCCGCCGTGAATCCGCGCGAGCTTCGGGCTTTCCGTTTCGAGCTTTTCATTCCACCTGTCGCACCGCGTTTCCGAACGAAAGCGCATAACTGGAGACGGAGGCGGACGATTGGCGAAAACGTAAGAACACCTTTCAGATGTCGGTATGTCACGCGTCACATGGCGCGTCATGCACGTTGCCTATTGTCGCTGCGACTCCGGCAGGAACGAGAATCGGGCAGAAAGAACGGAGAAGCACATTTCAAACTCGACGCCAGCAAACATACCGCCCCCATTTAAACGTTCTATCTTATGTAAGCTAACGCGGCTGCGACGTGTAAATACGTACGTTTACCTGAAAGATACAGTATCTTGCAGTGCAAGATAAATGATCAGTTAACAGCGTGCTCACACAATGTCTATTAGCACACGTATTTTTACACGTGACAAAATAAAAGACAAAATTATTCCCTATCCCTCTAACTTCTCAAACGGTTTGTTTAACCGAAGGGACGCTCTCTCTAGGAATTGCAGAAGGAACGAGGAAGTGCTCCGTGGTTTCTCTGAGGCGCGAACATGAAACCGCGGCGAGAGATGTGGGTACACGGATGGCAGAATCCGAAGGACCGTGGGATGAATTTCATCGGGACCATTAGGAATGAAATTGAACCGAGCCGGACACTACCGCAACGGCGAACGGCTTTCCGAAACCGGTTCGAGGGCCCTGAGTCCACCGGGACTGCCCAGCCACGGTCGCAACTGACTTACTCTCCCGGTGCGTCGACGAAACTGCACATGCATGCATCGTTGCATGTGCAACGCCGTGACGTTGACGGGTTTACGCGTACCAGAGGCGTACCCTGTCGTGTCTCGTCACTGATGGCAAGAGCTCTCTCGCGATCGTGCAACACGGAACGAAGGCAGGCCGCGTCGAAAGCCGATACTGCAGAATCAGAAGTAACTGTCCCCAGCAAACAGGGGGATTAATTGTGACTCGTAAATTAAAAGAGAAAAAAATGAGAAGAATTATTATTGAGTTTATCGCGTCACTAATGAAGCGTAAAATTTACACCTCTCGCAAACGCGATAATTAAAAACGATAATTAAACGTCTCGCTCGGAGACTCGCGAGTAAATATTTTTTCAGGCACAGCCGCAGATTTATTGTTATAATTTATTCGCATTCGCGCGGATCACACGCAGAGACGCTCGTTGTTTCAATTACGAGCGTGTTGCGATGCGATTCTCCATCGAGGTGCTTGTTCCGGTGCACGTTGCTCGCTCGAAGAAATATTTACGCGTCACGGCCAGCGACCTTTTGCCATTTCGTCCGAAAATAAAGTACGAACGAGCCCTGGCCCTTCTCTCTGCCGATCGTTCTCGACTCATGCATCGCGACCTGGCGCGCTCGTCAAGTTTACTTGGCAAAAAGAAGGAAAGGAAAGGCGAAAAAATGGAGTTTTCCGCGCGTGCTCGTGCGTTGAAACCAAGACCCAGACATTGTCTTCCCTGCAGGCTGGCCTTAACCCTCGCACAGGTGTTTTCTCTCTGTTTCGAGGGGTGAGTCACGCAAAGCTAAGCTGGGCTCACGAAGACCGAGCTCCCCTGCACTTTCTCCTCGTTCAAACCCTCCTGCCACTAATCTACACGCACGTATGCAATACACACACGCGCACACATACAACAGATGCACCGTGTGGTACTAATTAATACCACTCGGTAGTCTCGCATCAAAAGTCACACAGTCGAGCCAAGTTCGGGGAACGAACGAAGAGTGAATCGCGCGACCACACCCCGACACACGGAGCGGTATTGTGCGTGCGAGAGGGTGTCAATGTGGGAGGGAGACAACGTCACATTCATGGGACTTTGCTCCGTAAAGGGAGATGATCTCGTCTCCGTCGTGTCGAAGAAACTCCAAGTGTCTCGCTGTCGTCTCATCGATGGAAATTGCCGTTCGGCTGCCGCGACGAGCGTTTCCCGACACATCTGGGGGATCATCGGAATAGCTGGGCGGACTATAAACTCGAGCCGAACACCGCGTGGAGAAAATCCTGAATTGAGTTCCGGAGAGAAGTCGCAGGAGGCGGGGAATCATTTAATTGAATGAGCATTCCGAATTGGCACTCCGAAGCGGAGTACACGATGTTTTACTGATGAACATTGTTTCTCTCTGTGTGCAAGTAAGAACCGCTTAACGACTGCATAAGATGCAAACGTTTACATTGCAAAGTTCTTACATTAAGAGAACGGAAATGGTTGTTTGCGAGATTCGTAATTGGGTACTGGCAGCAGGAGCTGCAGTTACTTGTCGATAACAAAATTGTAGTTACACGAACGATAACAGGAGACTAATTATTCGTTGAATGCGTTGCGACAGCTCGATTAATGAATTCAATCGAGCGCTCGTCCACGTCTCGCTGCGACTGCGCTCCGACTCGTTAACGTCTCGTTATCTGCATAATTTGCTGGCAACGCGATCGCGATACGGGTTAAAAATAACCGGTCGCGATATTTATTATCCGCCCGGCGCCGTAATTCACGCGGCGATATAAATTCGTTTAATCGGGTTCCTCGCGTGGCCGCGCGCTTTTATCCTCGCTCCTCTGCCGATGCGCGATCTCGCCTTTAAGATTTTATGCGACCGTAAATAAGTCCGTAACGACGAGCGAAGCGCCGGGTGGGAAGGCGAGTTCCTCGATCGCAAGGAAAACGAACAGGAATGCGATCCCGCGATTTTCAAACTTCACGAATCTCCGTGAGTCTTGCGTAATCCTCTCGTGAGCGTCTCCGTAAACCTTCTCCTCGCAAACGTCTTCATCTTCATTCCCCTCCCTCCCGCCGATCTCCCGGGGGCGATTCCTTTTCCGCGACGAAACGACACGTTGTAGGTAAGCGTATCCGGGAAGTTTGGGCCATTGAACCGTGCCGCGGGCAAACACAATGAGCGACAGACGTAGACAGACACGGCCAGTGACCGCGGGTACACGGTACCCGACCCGGTTCCCCGATTTGCCCGTCAGATACGTGGCGTTTCCCGTAGGAAATTGGCCCAAGGTCCGTGACAGAGTATCAACGTCATGTCGAGTCACGATCAATCATGATATCGACGTTACGAGATATCATAGTCAGCGACGTTGCACCGGAACGACGCGAAGGGACGAAACCATGAAGGACTATATCGCGAAGGAACACATCGGAGGACGACGTCGACCAATCGCTTTTATCCAATTTTATCGCCATAATTTCGTGGACATCCACGAGGGTATCCTTCGGTGTACACACGCACGCAAGTGCGCACGCACTTGCATTTCCATTTGGCGTGAGGAGGAGCGTAGTCGGCAGCGTCTGCAAAAATGCCCCGCACACGCAAATCCGAGTCGCGACGACGCGCTCGACGGAGGGAACGACAAGGGAGAGACAAGGTGGTCGACCGCGGGAAACAGCGTCGCGTGGAAAGATTTATCGGGGAGATATCAGCGGACGGTCACATCGCTTTTGCCCCGTGCGAAAATAACTCAGTTTCACCTTCGGCGAAAAGAGATTCGTAAGGTAAAACTGCTCGTAAGAACGGCGTGGACAAGTGCGAAGCTCTGCGCAAAACGCATGTTTTGCAGACGCGTCGACTTAACTGGACGATTTAATCGCGCATCTTTTCATTAAAAAGTAAGATATATATATAAAGAGATATGTCTGCAGATAGACGAGATTATTCTGTGTAATGAATGCCAGCGAAAGAAAGAGAGCTCCTCGGATCAATGGACTAAATAATGAGATTCCATCGTTAAATGAAAACGACCGAAATTTTACACGAAGATCCCACGATTACATCATCGGACTGACCCGCAGTCTCACTCTTCCGACTTAATCTGATTGCATTATTTCTGTTTATCTCGACATTCCATCCATATGACACATGTATCTCGTTTGAAATTAATTTTTATGGAACGTCAAGTAATACGATTACACCAGTAATACGACCCAACCCGCTTCTCTTCTTCTCACCGTGGACGTGGCATGATGGAGATGTGACGAATACCAGAGAAGGTTTAGACGCCTCGCCGACATAAGAATGCGTGAGGAGACAATTTAAGGGAATTAAGAGTTAATTGCCTTGAATTGAAAATTTCGCCGCCAATTGGGGCTGAACGAGGCGCATTACGAGAGAAATAGGAAAACGTGTCGGCGCAGCTGAAGCGACCCGAAAAAATCGTCTAATAGCGTACACATATACACACATATACATTGGACGAGGAAATATTCGCCCATCGCGAAAGGGCATTTAAACAATGAGCTTACCGCCCTATCAGTCGACATTAGCGGACATCAAACGCATTTCGCGTAAAAACGTGCCAACTATTAAAACGTCAGCGAGTCGGCAACGTGTCGGAAATGAATCTCCCGAGTCATCGGGAATCTTTCTTCTCCAGCTAATCACTCGAGAAATTCCAATCCGCGTGCTATGCGCTCCTCAACTGGCAAATGACTCGGGGAAAAAGAGGGAGAAAGAGAGAGATAGAGCAAGAGGTCATCAGCATGTCCGCCCGTCGCCCCGTGTCATAACACGCTCAACAATGACATCTCCTTATTACGATGAGCCGCATACGGCACGTTTGTGTGGTCCGTCGTACACCATCACTTGTAATTTCCTTAATGACTCGGAATGCCGGACCATTCGAAGGGAGTGAAAGTCGCGGTTGCATCGCGATGGTACCCGCTCGATCGTACCGCGATATGAAGATGGTCCTCCGAGACGTACTCTCCCTGCTGTCCACCGATGCTACATATCGGGTGTATCAAAAAATCGCGGTGCTCCCACGAGTAAGCTCGGATGATAATAGCTTGGTTGCTAATTAGAGGAAAGTGCGCGAGATCGCTGAACTCGTCAAGCTCGTCCACTCGGGGGGTGGAGGGTGCCGATATCGTGGCACAATGAATAGGAGCAGAACAGCTGCTCGGTTCACCAAGGCCACGTTAGTGTGAGCAACAAGAGAGAGAGAGAGAGAAAGAGTGCGCGAGATATCAGCTATAAATATCTCTCAGATTCTTCTACGAGAAGGCAGGCTTTCCGTCCGTGCCGCGGAGAGAACGCGTGTTTTCAACTGTCCGAATGATACGACCGCATCCATCACCCGCGGTGATAAACGACCACGAGAACGGACGTAAAAATGGTGCGCCGATAAGTTCGGTCCGATAAAGCAAAAAGTACCGTAAGACGGGGTCTATAAATAACGCGACAACGCTAATGAAGTCCCCGTCATTGCCACACCCCACGCAATCGAAAGAGGGGCTTTAACGACTCGGAATTCCGACTTTCATCAAACCGACCGATAACGCGGGGAACGGAGAAAGAAACAGCTCGATGCAATATTATGACAAAATCATGTTTCACATTTCAGATTTCCTAGTAAACCGTTTTACGACTTTTCGTGTGCCAAATTGACAAGACTCGATCGAATTCGGTGCGATATCGAGCCACGGAATATCGTCAGTAGTCCAGCAAGATGGTGAACGATTGGTACATGGCATCGAGATACTCAGCTGCAGGCCGTAGCCGGAGGCTGCGACGAGGAGCCAGGCAAGGCAACCGGCGGGGATAATTTAACCACGCGCGAGAGGAGCCGGTTTTCCACGGCGGCCTATCACGAAACTCGCGCGCGGAGGTACGACGAACCGAGGGGATGAGTCACAGCGACTTCTCTCTCTTTCTCTCTCTTTACCCTCACTCTTTCTTTTGTTCTCACCCGACTCTCTGTCGCGCCGAGGTCGCGGCAATGCAGGAAAGAAAGGAGCCCACGGCCGTGCAACACACGCGAGTGCAGCCGAACCGTAGGTTGCACTCGCGGAGGAAGACGAAGAGGAAGGTGGCGGTGAAGGAAACAGCCAAGATCTCGCCTACGCGCGGCTAGCTCTCGAGATAAGGCAGCGGGAGACGAGCGGGACGGAAACCCGCGAAAGAAACGAAAGAGAAAGGAAAGGCGAGAGCCGGCACGTCCGCTACTTATTATACATCCGCCAGCAAGTGGATTTATCGCGAGCGGCCGCAGCGGGAACAGCCTGCATTGGCCGGAAAGAGCAACGAGATTCATCGCCTCCTCAGGGCAATTAGGCGCCCGCTGAGCTTTCGATTCAGCGGATTCAGCAGGTTGGCGTACGGCGGAGCGTACCGCTTCTTCGTCGTCGTCAGCGTTCTTCGCGTCCGATCTCCGTCGCGAGATACTCGAATTCGTTTCCTTGAAGTTTCTTCAAGCACGCGTTGAGTGAAGAACGAAATTTCTTCATATTCTCGCGTTGCACTTGACGCGTGGTCAAAAGTTTCCGCAGCGGTTCAATTGAGCACCCCGAGATGGATGCGTCGCGGTCCGCTCGCGATCATCGACGATCCATATCATCCCGACGTAATCGCGCTAATCGAGGTATAAAGCCGCACGTAACGTGGAATAGCTTGTTAAGGCTGCACGACGAAGATTAATAATAACGTCTCAACAAAGTGAGCTCCATCATTCACGGGCGTCGTGAAAGGCACGTCACGTCGTTGTAATGACTACGCCGCCAGCGTCACGAGGTACATACGTGAGCGCGGCTGCATAATACTTTATCATTTCCCTGCGACAATGATGCGATATCGGGACGTGCGTCCTCCTCGTTCCTCCGATTCCCTCTCCTTACCTGCATGTAATCACGCGAGGCGAGGAATCGAGCGTGATACCGCTCGGCCGAATAACTTTGTGAACGCGAGGGCCGCGCGTCGCGCCGATCATTTTTACCGTATAAATCTCCGATAATCGCGAGTGCCTTCGGAGATTTATCGGACGTCTCGAGGCCAATTAAGCACCCTGAAGCCCCGAGAACCCTTCGATCCGTGACGGCTATCGCGTGGCCGCTCGCGATTATCTCCGCGCGCGCAGGATCGCGCGGCACGAATTTCAAGCGAAACAAGCGTGCTCTAGGCACGCTTGACCAACCACGTGGCCGTTATTGGCAGCGGCCTCCTCGACACAGCCGGCTGAATCCGATTATTCGTTTGTTGGAAAAAGATCGAGGAAGTCCGAACGGAATCGACTCATTGCCGTTCGCCGAGTCGATCACCCGGTTTTTCGCGCGGCTACGCGCTCGCCTACGCTACCTTGTCCTGAAATTCGCACGAGAAGGGTGCGGGGAGGAGGGTAGATATGTGCATGACACATATTTCACGAGGGTCAATCGAGGCGCGATCGTTTCAGCCGCAACGAAGCGTGTTCGCGTCGGCGTAACGAGTGCCGCATGCAACAAAACGCCGTTACGCCGATAACAAGGAATGTCGAGCAATATCGACAACCGAAATTGAAAATGGTCCCGTTTTATTTTTCACGGGAGTAATCGCACTGCGGACGCGCACGCGGTACTAAAGGGCAACGCAATTAACACGGTTAAAAGTCGACGCGTGTGCGTGCACAATAATTATTTCGGGCGGAAACTTTTTTTCGCGACGGCGCGCGTATTTCTCGTGCAGCGAAATTATCCAAGTACGCGCTGTCGAGAGTTGAATCACGAATAATATTCCAATTACGAATATTCGAGGGAAACATTTCCGCGCGCAGCGCTCGTTGCGCAGCGGACAAAACATACAAACGCAATTCCGGGTCTCTGGCAAACGAGATTACTAACGAATTTCGCGAGCGCGGTGTAGCAAGTTGTACAGCGCTGACAATAGCGTGTTGTTTATTCCGGAAAACGCTTCATTTCCCCGGATACATTTTCAGCCGTACCGTTCCAGTTGGAGCAACAGCGTAATCGTTACGAGTGATCTCTCAACTCACCTCGGCGAGTGGCTCCTCCTTGGTGACGTCTCCATTCTTGGGTGTTTCTTCGCGGTTCGGCTTAGTCTTGTCCTTCTTGCTGAAGCTGATCGACCTGAAGGACCACTTTTTCTTCTGGAAACAAGCAAACGAGCCCGATAACGATCGGCAGACTCATCGCGCGTGATTACGCGTGATTGCTATACGTGATTTGCAAAGCTTCTCTAGATACTCCAGTACATCGACTGTTACTCCAATATGTGACTAATGTCTCTCGATACGCGACGCGACGAGAAATTCTTTTTACTTGTGATTCTTTGCTCCAAGTGCGGTTTCTGTTTTTTAATTGCACGTCTGGCAGATACGGATTACGATGTGGATCATTATACCTTATCCTTCTTTTTGGCTTCCTTATTGTCTGGAGAAGTGACAGTGTCCGGACTCGCAGGGGTGGCCTCTGTGGGCGTCGTGACCTCCGCAACCTCCGCAGGAGACTCTCCGGTCGACTCTTGCTTCGTCTCCTCGGCTTTTACCTCTTTTACCTCCTCCTGCTGTGGCTGCTGAAAGAAACAGAGATAAACCCTACTTTGAATTTTCGTCCTCCAAGACGTACGGCTAACGCTATGCAAATCAAGACCTTTCGTGATTTGGGCAATAAATATCCCCTTGTATAACGCAGAGACAGGAATGCGTAAACATGTCTCACGTTGCAACGAATATATCAATCATCAGGGTCATCAGATCCAATAATCGAGCGTGCATCATCGCGCGAAAATAGTACTCGTATCGAAACTGGAGTATTTTAATTTATTGTGATAGCCTTATGCATGCGAAAAACATAGACGAGGAAGAGACCGTAAAAACGAACGGTATCGCCCACAAGATACATTCCACGTCGTAAATTGTAAATCCAGTATCGTAAATCGATACCGCATAACGTCACAATGTACGACTTCCTGCGAGGATAACGCTTCCGAGTTCCACTATTTTATGTGGGATGATAGCACTCGCGCATCATGGCTCAGCTGATAGTCGTTTTCGACGTGATATGCTGGAAGTGCTCGCAAGACTGATTTCATATCTTTCTAATAATTTTGTAATCTCGTTATTCCCAATGAAAACTTAATGTATACAATTAATCACATTACCGGAATATTGATAAAGTCTTCAGAAAAATATTATCGATCATCAGAAAGCTGATTAAAGCTCGAATGATAATCCTTCGTTGGAAACATCGTCATCGTCGAATCGGCGTCATCGCGCTTCGCCAACTCGAGCTCCAGGTTTAAGCCTCGGTAATTCGCGCCGAAGTTTCAAACTTTACGGGATATAATCGAAAATCGCGTTACCCAGATTCTATAATCAACTACAAGCTAACTGCAACGCGAGAGCTGCGCGAGCGTGCACGTTTCCGTGATAATGGCTGAATACTCGCGCGTCGAAAGTTTCTCATCTCGCGTCCGGAAGTGCCGCGGCTAAACCGGAATGGAGTCGCTTAACTCTTTCGCATCGCGCCCGCAGGCCCGTTACTTATAAATAATATCAAACTTCCGTGAAACGGATTAGCTTTCTCGGAGAGTGTACGGCGCACGAGGAAGCCGGGCTTCTTTGTCAGGCTCTGAAGAGCCCTCGACGAGCTCTCTCGTGCCTTGGCGGCGAAGTACGCAGCTTACCAAACTCCCGAAGAAAAGTGCGGCCGACAAGAGCGCGTCGGCTCTCCTTTACGCGAAAGTCCGCCGAGGTTGATTAGATTTCGAGTGCCAGTGCCCTGGGACCACCGAGCTTCACATAGACACGACTGTGTCACATATACCACTCGAGACTCAATTACGACCAGTCAGATGAGCCCATTGAAGGCCATTGTAAACGGTTGAAGGAAGAGTAGGTGGATTATGATACTTCCATTAATGCAAACTGTGAACAGTTTATCATCACCGAGCTCGTTACGGTTTCACGATACAAAGCTGCACTCGCGCTGTGCGCAAAAGTGCTGGCTCAGGATGCCTCCTGCAAATTCACGAGAAAAGTCTTAACGGAAGACGCGATTGTGGAAAGGATGACACCGCGACGACGCGATCGTTCGCGCTAGCTGCGCGTAATTACGGCAGGCTCGCGGTGCAAACCGGCAGAAATGCTTCGTTAAGAACACTTCTTGGAAGCTGCTTGAAAGACGGGTCTCTCGGCATTGTGTCGCCCTGAATTTGCGATCTGTTATCCACGGGCACGAGTCGACGCGACGTTTCGTCACACAGCAGTCACGCGAACATCAGTTCTCCGTTCTCGAGATGCTGAAAATATCGCAATGATTTTTCCGTTTACTTGGACTTTTATTAGGCTTTTATTAGTTTTGATCGTTTTCCTCGCTCCGATCAATAAAATCGGTAGTCGTCGCGGCGAATATTATTCCAGTCGAATGAGACCACGCGAATTGCGTGTCGCAAGTCCGGGGGGAGGTGGCTGGTCGATTGTACAAACACACCGAGAGCTACTTTATTATCGATGCAAATACGCGAGAACAATTCCGCGCGTTTATCCGACGCGAATGCACAAACGCACGTACATTTCCACGACGCGATAAAACACAATCGCGATGGACGGACGGACGGGCGATCGAGCGAACGAGCAATGAGTACGTGATGTCGTTTAAGAACGAGATACAGATCGGACGTGGGCGTTTGCTGATTTACAATGGACCAAACGCGAGGCGCGACGTTTGCTCTGTTCTCGTTCTCCGCATGTCACAATTTCTTCCCCAACGACAACGGCGAGACGAGGCGAATCTTCTCGCCCGCATTGTATTATGTAAATGTCGGTTTATTTCTGCATTCATGACGACGACGCGTCTCGCAGTGCCCGGGTGCAAGGTGCGACGCAGGTACAAGACGGAAAAACGAAAGCAACACACGGAAAACCAGATCCGAGGGGAGACGCGCGGAATAGATTCCTCGGTGCATGCAATAAACGGGGTGTGATGGCACCGCATCTCGAGCGATTCACCAGCGAGCGGATCATTTGCAGACGCGAGCGAACGAAATCTTGGATCGCAAGGTTCAGTAATAAACCTCATGCGTTCCAATGCGTTCTTGCCGGTGCGCCATGATCCGTAAAGTGAGTCTGGAAGCTGAAAGCCTGGCTGGAGTATGGGATGCTGTAACGATCAGCTGTAACGAGACTGTTTCTCTCGACTGCGTTTTTCTCGCGTAACGCAAATGGACTGGCGACGCGCTGAGATTCCGTGCGCGGATAACGTTTCATTGAGAGGATCGATATATCGGAATCCAGAGGCCGCGCCGAGTTTATCATTAATTAATATTCAAAGATATGCAGTGCAACCTGCCGCGGCGGGTAAAGACGATCGCGGCGCGCGGCCGAAGCGCGCAATATCGGAATACGAAGGAATCCAGCGGGACGCAACGCGGGTTGGAAACGAAGGTCGAGAGCTCGCGCGAGATTTCCACAATAAATTCCGCGCCGGTGCGTGCATGCATACATGCATATATGTACGCGCACCTGTTTTGCGTTTCTGCGTTCTATAACGAATTCCCGAGCGTTGAGTAATCGCCAACGCGATTCCAACGACAAGCGATACCGCCCGCTGTGAAGACGCCGTGAGAATCGCGGAATACCGCGACCGGCGTTTAAGAGCTGCGAGATGCTCAGCTGGACATTTTCATTTACCGCGTTTCGATCGGTGGACTTAGTCGGGACCGCGCGAGTAGACATAATGTTGTTGGCACGACATTCGGACGGACGGACGGAGAAAATTCTCAAGAATTCAGGCGGGTCATAGCCGCAATTAGTGGCAGCGAAACAGGAGGAGTCCTGTTAATTAATAAAGCGCGTTCATCTCGAACGAGGCGCGATGATTCATCAAGGAAACGCGTCGAGAGATCATCGTGTACGCGCGGGATTAATTATATGTGAAATACTTGCTTGATTTCCGTACGATACCATTCGTCTGATTCATCGTTCAGGGAGAGGCCTGAGTCCACGTTTTCTTACGGTCTATGCTAATCCCGCGCGGTATTTAGTGATCACTAACGTTTCCAGAAAGCTAATTTGAGAGTGGAGTTTTAACGAATCAACCATTTATAGGCTATAAAAAATTTATTGCTTCTATTAATGCTTCGTAATATCCCATCACAACGAATCTATTTGCAGTCGAGCCACATTCCTTTCCTACTTTCCAGGTAATAATTATGATCTTTTTAAATCAACATTGTTTGCTAATAAAATTTCCTAATAAAAAGAATGGAATGCATTTCTCCATGTACGAAACTTTTATCACGCTATCAAGGGTACACGTAACCATCCGCTAAGCATGCCAAGGCCAAGGTCACGATCTACACCTTGCTTGTCATGGCTTATCGTGGTTTCGAGTGGGTCCCCTTGCCTGCCGGTCATCCGCATGCACCGGTACCCTTTTATCCACCACGTGTATACGTGCGCCCGATCGTATCGCAGTCTCCCATTGAAAAAAAGACCAGAGCAGCATCCGACTCGTCGACCATCCGCGCGTCGAATTAAGGGCAGGTGCTTCATCCGAACGAGCGGGTCGACTCTTTAAGCAGATTGCGCGCGAGCGCACCTGCCCCGGAGATTTTGCAAGATTGAGAATAGAGGCGTCGCCAGATGCACGAGGGAGACACCACGGAGAGAAGACGATGAATATTCATGAGACACGGCTGCATAATCTCGCACGTCGAACACACGTGCGCTCAAGCGCGAGCGGGAATACGCGTGGACCATCCTTTAGCGATGGGCGAGGATAAGCGCGAGCTGATAATGCGATGAGCACGGCGACGTCGTTATGTTAATGCGATCGATATGCCCAAGTCCGAATGTGGATTAAACGGCGTGGATGAAAGAGCGACCGACCGAGGGCATAGAAAGAAGAAACTCGTCGTCATCTCGTCCTCCTCAAGGGAATATGCAACCCATAACGGATCACGCTTTTTACGACATTGTTCTATCCTCATGACGCGAGTTGCTGACTTCGTTAGCGAAGCCGGATCGCGGGAATCCGCGCAAACGAACTCGCCGAGCGAGCAATGATCACGCGACCGATACTGGCGATACCGATCCAGCGATCGCAATCCGGCGATCGAGATACGCGCGGGAAATAGTAGCGCGACAAAAGACGGGAAAGGGGGAAGGCAGAGGTGATTTATTCGTCTGGGACAGTTAGGTATGCCCCATAAGAAGAGGCCGGTGAGACGCGATTACAGTTAGTCGCAGGAACGAGTCAACCGGAGCGAGTGCACACTGTGCAGTTGCACACTGTGGAGAGTTAGTCAAACGGTATCTGCTCGTCTTTTTGTCGAAAATTCAGCGGAGAATCTGCGCGCGACAGAGGAGCGCGAGAGAAGAGCGAGCTACCGGATTCTCAGGTAGACATCCGAGCGACGTGTCCACCCAGGAATTCGCGGATAACAAGAATCGAAGAATCGGCCGGCAGAATGCAGCGCGCAATGATTAGGTCCCCGGAAAACAATTGATCGAGTTGATGCGTGTTGTACAAGTGGATTTCTCATCGATGAGACAATAACGGCGAGATATGACTCAACGTGATGTATTAATCTGATCTGATACGCGATCTCTACGATCTTTCTGTAAAACATCTTTATCAGCGATGAGATATTGTCTGTTGTGCGAATGTGATATTGATCTTTGAAGAACAAAAGAGAGAGAGAGAGAGAGGAAGTATGCCAAGATACAGTGAGGAAAAGATGTTCACGCGAATCATCGAGATGACGCCTGAAATCGACACGAGCCGGCGGTGAGAGAGAAACAGGAACAACTTGTCCGAAGGGAAATGAAAGGAAGGAGCGGAAAGGAAGGGTAGTAAGGTGCGCTCTCTCTCTTTCGCTCGCGTGTATCGTCGTATCTGGTGCGTGACAGCTGCTGCCGAGCTTGCTCAATCGGGGAAATATCAAGTTGTGCCTAAGAGGGGAAGCTGTTTCGAGATACGAACCGTCGCACTTATGAGATTCGACTGGTGGCAACCGAGTGGAGGCAATCCGAAAACTTGGTGGTAGAACTGGATACGCGAAACGCGCTGCCAAAGTTGGTCGTCAATTTTCTGCGCCACACTGCTCAAAAGTTCAGGAATATAAATTGAAGAACGGGGCGAGTCATCCGGTAAGCATCGTGATCCGATCTCGTATGCGATCTCGTATAAATATATTTCGAGTATTAAATATTACGGAGATCGAGCTTCTTAGCAAAACGCCTTCGTGAAATCGAATAGCGTTCAAAAAACGACAAATTAGTCGTAAACGTATAACAGATTATCATCCGACTGCAATAAAGTCAAACGTAATCGAAAGAACTGGTTCGGCGGATTAGACGCATCGTAATGTAAGATCCTGATCGTGAACGTGAACGTAATTTAACTTTTCCCATCTGGCCTCTATAATACCAAACGCGCGCGACTTTCAGCGCTAATCCGCTACACTTATCTGCGACACGTAATGTGCAATTAACCGTGATCGTCTGAATAAGCGGATACCAGCTTTCCGTTTATATTACGTCTTACGTAACATCAATGATTATCGATCGTCAAGTCGCGCGCTAGGGCAATCATCGAGCAATTGCGACATAATGATGGTAGAAAGATGACTCTGGAGACCGCTGATTTTCGTGTTCATGAGTTATACCTCCGAGCAAACAGGAAATTGATCGTTATCGAAGGCGTTCGGCTCTTGGTAGCTAGCGAGGCAACGTTTCGCCTAGGTCATGCCCAGAATAGTCAACCCCGGATGTCGCAAGCGCGCGACACTTGACGCACTCGCGTGCTGCGTCGAGTCTGAATTACGCGGTGCTCTTTCACGTCCAGCAGGTGCTAGATTTCTCGGAAACGCGCCAAAGAACGGATTAGAAAAAGAATTAAGTCAAACAAGCCGCCAAGTACACGCAACTGCTATCGCTCTAATCTGCTAATTACTAAAGTAATCCGGGTCTTAAGTGCATGAAGGCGTTACACGAAAGCGAAGAAACGTTTGAGAATGAGAGAAGAAGAGAGGAAGAATCTTTAAACAAATACGAATCAAGGAAATTAAATGAAGCAAATTGCAATGCGCTTTGTTTTATTTTATATCATTAAGAAATATTTATTACAATATTATTACGAGTCTGCATGTTTTGAAAATCACAGTATCAACTTGTTTACAGTTTGCGTGCAAGATATCTTCAGTAATAAAGACGCCGATAAATATCATGAATATGATACATGAGAAGAAACATGGTACGTCTTCGCTTTCGACGAATCGATTAAGATTAATGATTCACCGGCGCGTGCAACCGGATAAATCGTCTCGACGTGATAAACTTCGGAGTACCTACGACTTTTACGAGCGAACGCGTGATTCAGCACGCGCCCATTGTAGCCGTCCGCGTAATTCGAACAAGATCATTGAAAAGTGCTCGATAATTGAACGAGTGACTCACCGGAATGCGATTCGAGACTGTCGACGCAGTGCACAGCGAGCGGAGAACGTGTCGATAAACGTTGCTAACTGAAACGCTAAATTTGCCTCGCACTCGAGGGAAATAATTATGCATGCGACTCGATCGTGTAATCGAGAAATAAATATCTCGCAGCCTGACATTACGCACTCGTGTATAATCATCCAAGCCGGAAACGCGAGTCAACATAGTATGGGCGAACTTGCTTTAATGACGAAAACGTGTGCTACCAAATATTAATATTCGCTTCGTAATGGAAAATTATCGGTCCAAACAGAAGGCCGAAGGAAGCAAATATTATTATAACGCCCGGCTTGAAATCGACATAATCACTTGTGCAAACAATTGACCCTCGACGGCTAACACGATTTCGAGATAATGCGAGTGAGGCTCGGTGATACGAACCAGGAACTTCAAGTCAGTCAAGCGAACTTCATTCGCTTCTGACCATCAATATTAGCTTTTGAGCCGAAACATCGAGAGGAACAGTTAAACAATATTTCACGCCTTTACGCGCTTGATTATCGCACCTTCCAGTAATTTTTTTCTCTTTCGAAACGCACAAGCTGAACGCACGAGATGGAGAGCAAAATCACTCACCTGCTCCTTCTCCTTGTCCTTCTCGGTAGCTTCATCCTTATCCTTCTCTTTGTCCTCGGTGGTGTCGGTATGCGGTGCTATACCGTTGGTGGTAGGTTTCGTGTCGGCCTCCTCGATCCTCTCCAGTTTGCCATCGCCAGGTGCGGCCGCGTCGCCGACGACGCCTCCTTCGGCGGGTATTCCCTCCTTCTTCGGCGTCGTCGTTATGTCCACAGACCTCTTGCTCTGTCTCGCTCCCATGGTTGCTGCTTACTTTCACGTGTACCACCTGTCTCTATCTCACTTGCCTTCTGGGTACCAGGTGGTGTCCAGCTAATCTGTCCTGCGAACAAAACAAGAGGATGGATTATTACGTTGCAAATATTATCCACAGAATCTTAGCAAATAAAATCTCCTTGAACGCTACATAGCAATATCAACAATCGTATCTTTACACTTTACGTCGGAACATTATGAAACAATTTGCAATCTCGTCCTCGCGTTTTCTGGAGCATTATGCGAAATCACTAATGCGTTCTGCACCGTAACAAACTAGAACTATCTGAAACTCCTGCGAAACTGAGCGAGAGAACTCGAGAGAGCTCGAGAGAGCGTGGGCTGCTGAATCTGACAACGGGAATTGGACGCGGGTATGCGCGTTTGATTCACGGCAGTTTCGCCGCGGATAAGATCATCCGCGTTTCGCGATGCGCCGTGAATCGCAACCTGCTGCAACGCCGTGCCGTCAAGACAACGCGGGAGCGACTTTCACCATAACAGATACATTGGAGATCTCTGCGAGGATACCCGCAGCTCGGATCCACGGTGGGCTCGCTTCGCATACGAGATTCCTGTAATGAGAACAGGTCCAAAAACGGTCCACACGTTCGGTGCGGTGCTCGCGGTCCGGGAACGTGAAAACGTGGCACAACTTGCAGTCACCTGCGCCAGATCGGTCTGATAACAGCGAGATTTATATGTTTATCGATACGCGGACACGCCTCTCTCGCATTGAACGGCAACTTTCACGCAGATTCACGCGCAGCTGCAGCCTGCAGGAGGGTCCAGCACGCGTCGATTCGTGTCGCCGGGATGCTTCTCTTTAAAAGCCTGTTCGCGGTCCGCGAACGCCCATCGAACGACGACGAGGAGCGTGATAATGAACCGCGCGAAAGACACAGTCCCGGAAACAAAGAACAACGGCACAACGCAGACGCTCTTCCATCGGGAAACAAGCAGCCATTGTTTTCCCGCCGGGAGATCCACTCGCACGCGTTTCCGTTACGCTGTTCGGCTGAAACGCAAGAGGAAAAAAAGGAAAAAAAAAAACCGCGGAAAATCCGATAAACGCGTGAAAGCGCTTTTGTCAACAATAAGTTCGGCGAAGCCGCTGTTTGCATCGAGCGTTGTGCGCACGTAACTGTTACATCAAACGTGGTAAACGTGCTGCTGTTGCTGTTCGGTAGAGTAAATACTCGATACGTTAATTTTGCGCTATTATTCGCGATGTTTCTCGTTTGGGGACGTTGAACTCGTACAGACGCTGGATCTACGAGAATACACATGTTTTGTCACTGCAAAGGTGACGATCGATTGTCTCGATCGTTTGGTGAAAACGACGCTCAGAAGGGAGCATGAATGCACGTGTCGCCACGTCGTTCTAATTATCCTGGGATAAAACACGGGAGAAGAACCAACGCTGGAGGTTGTCGGCAGAGGAGAAGGATAACGGTACGGCGTCGACGAGTTGGTAACGAAAGCGGAAACGCGCGAGGGAACGGCTGTGAAAAACTGGCACGGCGTGGCGAGGCGCGCTAAAGGCCAAGCCAAGCTCGCTCGTTGTGCGCGCGTTAACACGCATTTAAACGACCACGTGGCTCACGTACGTACTGCCCGTCGCGGCTACTCTCGTACGTGCGTGCGTCCGCAGCTGACGGCCGCGATGCGTAACGCATCTGCAGTCGCGACGGAGTTACGCGAGGTCGTCCTTTGTGTGCCACTCGAGGAGGAAGTCCGGAGGAGAGAGATCGTGAAACGGGATGCGGGAGTTACTCGCCGGAGCGATTTTTCAAGGAGCAAGGATGCGTAGATAAGTGAGATGCGTGGAATGAATGTATGTATCATACGTGCGATCCGAGATTGATTCGCTCATAATTAAAATTTGATGAATGTCCATTTATATGTCATATTTTCCATTTGAAACGGAGATTAAGAATTGTCAAGCTGATTTATTTTCGATCACGTATCACTTCAAACGAAAATGCTTTTTAGATTCTTAGATTAGATGGATTTTTTATTGTATTTTATGCTCAACTGCGGAGTAAACTTCTTGTGAAATATTTAGGTCAGATATTAACATCCGACCTTTGCTGTTGCGCGCACTGCTTTATGTCTCATAAAAGTATCAAACGCTTCATGGAATGAGTAATAAAGGAAGTCGGTGAGCAGCTCGGGAAAGAATAACCGCGATAAAAATAGAGAAAAAATAGGTAGATGCACTTGAGGTCTGCCGATAGTCGGGCAGAATACGTTTGCTATGTATAAAGTGGCTCATGACCCGTATATCCAATGATCTTTAAACTTTCCTTCTTAGTTTAACATTTCACATTCAGCAATTTACTGCATAAAGCAGCATTTGAACCGCACGTTTCAAGAGTCACTAACTCCTGTCGAGTCGAATTAAATGCTACGTGTGCATTCGGGACATTATACAAGTGGCTCTCGTGACCGAAACACCGACGTTCGATCGCACGTCCATCGCGACATTTCACTGTTGTTAATAATATACTCGTTCTTTTTTTCCGATTCTCATTCCGTGCGTGGATGCTAAACGTCAACCAATCCCTCTTTCGCGTTCGCACGTTACGCGTGGCGTCGATAATTTATCAATTTTCGCGTTCACTTTGCGCGCGCGTTTCGATCTCTATTGAGAAAAATGTCCATTAAACAGAGGGAATTTCTATCACGTGGAAACAACGCGCGGGCAGAATTGGTTTTCTGCTTTCTAGCGCTGGCGGTCCGCCGTTTCGTTTCGTTTCCCGTGCGAGCGCGTCCAGCGAACGCGCTACATTCCGCACGCTAATTGAGCGAGGATATGAAAACGTTAAGTCGCTTCCTTCATGATCGGGTTTCGTTCCGCGGAAACAAAAACGCGCGCGTCAACGCGCGCCAAGTCGGAACCGCGATGCAGCTATATGGGTGATAGATATCACTGTCGCTGCATAATGGCATTTGTTTCCAGGCTGCCTATTCACGGTGCATTGCACTTTGCACATGCGCCCGGCCGGCTCGCCAACGCTCGCGACTGCAGCTCTGCTCGCGCACCGGGTGACACATTCCGAATCGGAAACGCGACGACACGATACCAGTCCCGTCACGTCACCCAGGGGAAAACCTCCTCGCAGCTTCGTTTGCGCGATCCTCGATGGTTTTTATTTCGCGGTGCGAAATAATCCGAGTCGAAATTTTGCGCCTACTTTAATGCTTTTAGCAGTCGTACGAACCTACTTTTAGGAAAATAGAACCTAGAACTCTTACATTGAAACTCAAACTCCTACAAACAGATGTTAAGACGCTATTTTGACCCTGCAACGTTCGGCTGTAATCTTGATCGTAACCTGCTTTGACGCTCTAGCGGCAAAAAAGGAAATTTCGGACATATTTTAGTGTTAAAGTAGTAGCTAAATAGACGCTGAATAACCCCGATTCGAAATTGTGCGCCTACTTTAATGCTTTTAGCAGTTTACGAACCTACTTTTAGGAAAATAGAACCTAGAACTCTTACATTGAAACTCAAACTCCTACAAACAGATGTTAAGACGCTATTTTGACCCTGCAACGTTCGGCTGTAATCTTGATCGTAACCTGCTTTGACGCTCTAGCGGCAAAAAAGGAAATTTCGGACATATTTTAGTGTTAAAGTAGTAGCTAAATAGACGCTGAATAACCCCGAGTCGAAATTTTGCGCCTACTTTAATGCTTTTAGCAGTTTACGAACCTACTTTTAGGAAAATAGAACCTAGAACTCTTACATTGAAACTCAAACTCCTACAAACAGATGTTAAGACGCTATTTTGACCCTGCAACGTTCGGCTGTAATCTTGATCGTAACCTGCTTTGACGCTCTAGTGGCAAAAAAGGAAATTTCGGACATATTTTAGTGTTAAAGTAGTAGCTAAATAGATGCTGAATAACCCCGAGTCGAAATTTTGCGCCTACTTTAATGCTTTTAGCAGTTTACGAACCTACTTTTAGGAAAATAGAACCTAGAACTCTTACATTGAAACTCAAACTCCTACAAACAGATGTTAAGACGCTATTTTGACCCTGCAACATTCGGCTATAATCTTGATCGTAACCTGCTTTGACGCTCTAGCGGCAAAAAAGGAAATTTCGGACATATTTTAGTGTAAAGTAGTAGCTAAATAGACGCTGAATAACCTCGAGTCGAAATTTTGCGCCTACTTTAATGCTTTTAGCAGTTTACGAACCTACTTTTAGGAAAATAGAACCTAGAACTCTTACATTGAAACTCAAACTCCTACAAACAGATGTTAAGACGCTATTTTGACCCTGCAACATTCGGCTATAATCTTGATCGTAACCTGCTTTGACGCTCTAGTGGCAAAAAAGGAAATTTCGGACATATTGGGTCGTCCGGAAAGTTCGTGCCGATTTTTAATACATGGCGTTGGAACATGTCTGAATATATCAATGTTATTGAAAACATACGATTTATATACATATGCTTAAAGGTGACATTTCAACGCATCTTTAGGAAAAAAGTTGTTTCAGATAAATTGATTCGTGTCAGTTTTGTACTCTTTTCAAGATGGAAGAAAACAAAGAACATTTTAGACACTTGACGCTTTTCTATTACCGGAAAGGCAAAAATGCCTCACAAGCAACAAAATCGATATGTTCTGTTTACGGAGAAGGCGCTTTAGCTGAAAGAACCGTACGTAAGTGGTTCGCTAAGTTTAGAGCTGGTGATTTTAACCTTAAAGACCAAGAACGCTCGGGCAGACCTCTACTACTGATGATGACCAAATCAAGACACTGATCGAGAATAACCCGCGCTACACGACACGTGAATTAGCAGAGATACTGAAAATATCGAAAACCACTGTCCACGATCATGTAGTGAAGCTTGGTTACGTAAGTCGCTATGATGTATGGGTTCCGCATAATTTGGCCGAAAAAATTTAATGGATCGCATTTCCATCTGCGACTCGCTGTACAAGCGCAACGCAAACGTACCATTTTTGAAGCAATTAGTGACGGGTGACGAAAAATGGATCATTTACAACAATGTAGAACGAAAAAGATCCTGGGGTAAGCGAAATGAACCAGCATTAACCACTCCGAAAGCCGGCCTTCATCCAAAAAAAGTCATGCTCTGTGTCTGGTGGGATTGGAAAGGAATCCTATATTATGAGCTCCTACCACACAACCAAACGATAAATGCAGATAAGTACTGCTCGCAACTGGACGAATTAAAGACAGCGATTCAGGAAAAACGTCCAGAATTAGCTAATAGGAAGGGCGTCGTGTTCCATCAGGACAATGCCAGACCTCATGTTTCTTTGACTATCCGACAAAAATTGTTGGAGTTTGGCTGGGATGTGCTACCTCACCCACCGTATTCACCAGACATTGCACCTTCAGACTTTCACTTATTTAGGTCTTTGCAAAATTCTCTTAGCGGCAAGAACTTCAACTCTTTGATCGACATAAAAAACCACCTTGAGGAGTTTTTCGCCGAGAAACCTAAGAAGTTCTGGGAGAATGGAATCTTCCAGTTGCGTGAAAGATGGACAAAGGTTGTGAAACAAAACGGTGCATACGTAAGTCAATAAATATTTATCGACATAAAAAAATGTTGCCTTTGAATTTTCCTTCAAAATCGGCACGAACTTTCCGGACGACCCAATATTTTAGTGTTAAAGTAGTAGCTAAATAGACGCTGAATAACCTCGAGTCGAAATTTTGCGCCTACTTTAATGCTTTTAGCAGTTTACGAACCTACTTTTAGGAAAATAGAACCTAGAACTCTTACATTGAAACTCAAACTCCTACAAACAGATGTTAAGACGCTATTTTGACCCTGCAACATTCGGCTGTAATCTTGATCGTAACCTGCTTTGACGCTCTAGCGGCAAAAAAGGAAATTTCGGACATATTTTAGTGTTAAAGTAGTAGCTAAATAGACGCTGAATAACGCCTCAAATGAAGAATTCGAGGTTCAATGTAGAACTAAAATTTCGACTCGGGAAGTCTCTCCGAGACTCGAATAATGAACGGAAGCTGAACGAGCGATCTCGTCTGATTTAGGCAAAGTGCTCCAACGCGACTTCCGAGTACGAAAGATCTCGTAAATGGATAACAGTTCGTTCAAAACAAATCGCCTCGGGCGGAGTTGTACAATGGAGACACTGTTACATCGGGCCGAGCCTCCAGAAATAATGGGGGCACAATGGCGCTCCTGGACTAAAGCGATCGAACGGTGTACGACGGTGGTAGGTAGTGCATCTCCCTCCCTCGTCGTAGCCAAATTTTCGGAACAAATTGCAGCAGACTCGGCACAAAGGAAGCGCGCCAGCCACGCTGTCGAGAGGGAGAACGCGGCTGCAGCGCGTTCCGCTTCGTTTCACCTTTATATCTTCCTGGATTACTGAATTAATGGGGTAATTCGTAACTTTGCCGGGTAACGACGAGCCCCGGAGAATAATCGAGGGTACGAGTGCACTTTCCCCCCATCCTTCTTCTCAACCTTCTCATCCTTCGATCGATTTACTCGCGCGCGATTATCTTTCGCGCGAGGCTTCCCGCTGGTTCTCGCACGGCGAAAGGCTCATCATCAAGGAATCCATAAAAATAGAGGGAAAGGGCTATAATTAGCGTCCGCTATATTCGATAGCGGGCAGGAAGAGTCTCGACAAATATTTATGTTATTCCATATCGCTCTCTTTCTCTCTTTCTCTCTTCCTCTCGGGTGCACGCGCACACGTGGAACTCGTGCATCTCGTAACGCGTCATAAGAAATAGCTGCAGCCTGCGTCCGAGAAGAGTGCCGTGGATGGTGCTGATGCTGCGCATACCGATCAGCGGCGTGGAAAACGTGGGAAATAAAAGAGGATAAAAAAGAGAAATTTTCTCCGGGAAAAAAACGATCTCTCGTCTGCGCTTCTCCTCCTCTCTCTTTCTCTTTCAGTCCATGCCGACTCGCTTGACGTCGATCGTAATTGGGCCGCGAATTTCCGGTCGCTGGGGTAAGGTCACAGCGCGATTAAATATCGCACATTGCTATATTTAAACGCGCGTAATCGCCGCGAGTGACACCGCGCGAGTCCTGCATCGTGCGATAAGCGCGCGCGCGACGCAGCTCTCGCAAAACGTGATTTGACGTACGCTGTATGTTTCGCGCGTACGAACTAGTACTCCGTCTCTCCCGGTGGCGAGAGGTTTCCCGCGATAAAAATAGTCCCAGCGGAGAAAGGAAATTCATCGCCGCTCGCAGAAAAAGATACGTTTCCGAGCGGACCGCGTGGAAGAGAAGGACATCACAACATCGCGTCAATGTTGCGAAAGAGCATATATACGTATAGATAGATTCTTGATGCCATTTATTTTCCTCGTGCTCCGAATCCTTCTCTCTCTCTCTCTCTCTCTCTCTCTCTGTGTCGCGCCTTGCTCTTCATGTTAACGATTCGCGCCGCTATCATCGAGAAACCGCTCGTATCTTCGTCTTCGAGAGAAACAACCGCGCGAGAACTGGTAATGCAAGACACCTTGCGTAAGAGCAGCGATAATGCGAGAAACATCCAGAGTTTTAAAAGTCTCGGCGAGACACAGTGCGCAGTACGAATTCAACGATAAACCGCGGCCTGCGCGCGTAATTATTATTAGCACGTCCGAGCAGCAGTGCGTTGTACGTGCTGATTCACTCACGGAACGATGCGGTGACTTGATAAGACCGAAATCCCGACGCACGAAACAAAGTACAGGAAAAGCAGCAAAATTCCATACAAAAATGCAGACCCCGCGTTAAAATCTCGCGACACACTCGGCATCCACGAGGACGTACTTGAACTAATAACGATCTGCACGCGGAATGATAAACAGAATACAAGAATTCGAGAGGGACATACGAGGGATGGAAGTTAATGGAGCTTGACGGAGAAACTGGGTTAAATCAATCCTGACTGAGGGATTGCGTGGTGCGACGATTTTTACGACGAGTCCTCTCCTCAAACAAACAGTCCCGCGGCGCGGTCTCGCGCGTTTGCGAAATTACGCGGCACGCCGCTCGAGGCCACGAGAGATGGAAATGCACACGCGAGAAGGTGTGCTGAATATGCAGTAAGCGAGTTTAGTGCAACGGGTGCATGATGCGTCGGATGGTGTACGATCTCTTCGATCGCGATCGCCGGCAGAAAAGACGGGGGCGACCGGGAAAAACGAATGAAAGGGAACGCGAGATGTGAAATGAAGCATACGGCCGATAAGGGTCTCCCCTTTTACGATACTTTTGTTTTTCTTCGCCCTCTTCTCGCCGTTTATCCATTTCGTTCCGAGCGGAGGTATAACGAGCACCGAGATTTCTTTCGGCCGTATCGTTCAATTGATTAATAAGCGCATTCAGAGGTCGATGCCGTCTATTAAGGCGTTAACGACGACATAACGGCGAGACGACCGGCGACGTCCGAGAGAGAATTCCGCCGCGGCGATAACGTAGCCGATAAGTGACGTGGCAGAGGAGGAGGACGACGCCAGGGCGCGGGCTATTATGGGATTATAATGAAACCACCATGGCAACAAGCGGCCGGAAAATTGGATGTCTCGCCGCGATTCCAAGGTTGCACAGGTGCATAATAGGTACTCGTGCGCCTTCGGCTACTTTGAGCGCGAACTCTCGAGATACTCTCTATTTTTCTTTTGCGAGCTCGCACTCCAAGCGCCACGAGTTTGCGGGAATTAATTTTAGCGCCGATTAAATCCGCGAAAACAAGCCGGACGCGCCCGGCTAAGAGAATTCGCTTCGATCCGCCACGAGTTCCTCGGCGATTCCTCGCGTAAAGCAAGGATGACGCCCGATCCCCGAGCGCACGATAAGGCGGGCTTAACCAGGGATCGATGCTCGCCCGTAGCTTGACTCAACAACGCTCCGTCGACGCGATGTCATCCGCTGACTCATCCGGTGCTCCAAATGACACACGCACTCTCGGCGATAAACAAAAAATTCTTTTCCTCCCGCGCGAGAGTGCGCCCGTCCCCCATTTCCCACGGGCACGAGGTGAACGCGCGTGCGTGTGCGTGTGCATGCGCGACTGTATGCCCAATCAATCAGCTATTATTTCCCCGCGCTGGACGCGCCTAATTCGGACGGCCGAGCTCGATAGGGGCTCTGACACAGATCGAGACACAAAAGTGGAGCAGCAAAAGTAGCGGAAACGAATGAGCGAGCGCGAGGAGCCGCTGCGAGGAGCGCACAACCGTGATCACTAAACTAGACGATAACGACTAAAACGAGCTACCGATCGACGAGCGTGCGTCACACGGAGGGATGAAACGAACGAGCGATCTTCCGCCATTGAAATGGCGCTTTGACATTGTGATTAGCCGGGAATATAGATACACCGAGCGAGCGTGCGGGTTGTATTCTTAGGCTCTCGCTTTGTTCCACGCCTCATTCTTTCACCTCATTGTGCTGACCCCATTTCGTTCCCGAAAAAAAGACATCTGCTCTTTTTCTCGCAGCCGTTGTCGAAATTGAGAATAACGCGAGAGAATAGGTGTCGAACCACCGCGGGCCCGTATGCGAGCGGACGCGTGTCCCGCATGCGTGAGCAGATACGCACTCGCTCGCTCGCGCGTTAACTCGCACGTGCTCTCGCCCCAGCTACCGAAAACGAGCAGACCGTCGTAAGGATAAACGGGAAAAAGTTAGTGGGTCTGAAAAATGCATATGCGTATGTATGTATCCGGAGTGCCGTGCGGATCTATTTTCGACCCGGTTGCGGCGCGTGCACCCTCCGGACCGTGTAAACACGCGACCAGAACGAGACCAAGGGGCGAGAGTCCCAGGAAGCAAGCGGCTGCAAAAAGCCGCCCGCAAACGCACCACGAAGTGGAGTCTGACGGTGAGAGACACGTCAGAATTAATTTCACTGATGAACCAAAATGTTCACGTTCGCGAAATATGCAGTGAACGTTCTCAATTCTCTTCCTCTGAACAAGACGCTCGCAGTTTCGCCACTGAAGGCAAGTACCAAGACGCAAGAGTGGAGATAAGAAGTCTGAGAAACGGGCTCGGCACTGATGATCAAGCCAGCACGATAATCCGCTTCGCGCGCCGATTTGTTCCCGCTGCAGCGAAGAGTGACGGACAATTTAGTCAACTACAATTAACGCTAATCGATGTCGGTGAAGAACCGAGCGCCTCCCCCTCCTCGCTCCGACTTCGCCGTCATCCCGCGGCTTTTCTGACGCGTACTTGCAACGAAGATCGCGTCCGCGAACGCGCGACGAGAATAAGCCGGGTCTTTTTCCACGGACCCGTGCTCGGAACGAGAGAAAGGCAGATGTGGGCAAGTTAACGACCCGTTATCGCGTGGACGGCGCGAAGCCGCTGCCGCCGTCGTTGCTGAAACTGGTTGCTGCCGATTGCGGGAAGCGGGGTGCGGGATCGAGAAGGGCGAAGAGGAGAAGGCCGGGACGCGTGTCGCAACGAGGAGCGGCAACGCGCGAGGCGAATCGCGGACTCGCGCGAGAGGAACGTTTGATGAGGCCGCCGCTGTGCTGTCGATCGCAACGAACCGGTCGATGTGCACGCGCAGCACTGATGGTGCAGGTGCACCCGCCGTGCGAGTCGCGCGCGAATACCGGCAACGGCGGAAAAGTGCCGCGAAAGGCGCGATGTGCACGGCCATCCGCACACAATGCCTTCAGGAATTGATTAACGAGCGATTGATCGGCAATCGACGTCACACGATGACCGGGAAAAGAAAATGGTCGCTGAAAAAGGTTAGGAATGTTAGGTGAGAAAGCATCTGCGGGAGACAGAGAGGCACCCGGTCAAGGACCACTAAGGATTTTCTGGGAACCTTTCTTGGTCGAGGTCCGCCGTTTTTAGGACCATAACAATCGCTTCCGTGGAAACTTTGACTGCATTTCAAATGCGCCGGCAGGTATAGGTTTGCTATGCAAAATCGAGAGAAGTACAAAGACGAAGGAGAGAAAAGGCGGGGCCACCGCGTCGTCGGTTCCCCCGAAGACCCGACATTAATAAGAATACCTGCCTGTCCCTTTCCCGTCCGTTTCCTGTGCGTTCTTTTGCTGTTAACAGCCGCAAAGAGCGACAGAAAGTACAGCCGCATTGAAATAAAGGCAATTTTCAACAAATGACTGTCATCACAAAATGTAAAAATTTCACCATTTTCAGCCTCGTTAAATAACAAGTTAATTAAAACTCTAGGAAGACTAATTAACAATTAATAATCACTAATCCAGAGTCAATTATTAATCACTAATACGATTGAGATCATTAAATAGCAAGGTTTCACGGAGCATTCGTTTCCGGTGATAAAAAAATTAACGCAGCACAGACACGCTCGGCTTCAACGTGGATCGAGAACGGCAGAAAAGGTCGGCTAAAAATCGCGCGTACGCGCGTACCGTACGAACGGTTCGATCGTTCGGGGGTTAAGTGCCCACCGGGCGGATGGTGGGGCACGGAATCAAGATGGCGTAACGACCGGTCGGCCGGTCGGTCGTTCCTCGAGAGAGGGATCGTTCGGCCACGCCACGCGGCTCCATGCGGCGACTGCGAATTCTGGAAGTATGTCGGCTTCGCACTACTCTCGGCCGTGTAATTTAATAGGGGGCCGAAGGGGGGCAGCAGGACGAGCCTCCCGAGGACGAGGCGGCACGTCCTCCTCGAGATCCCCCTCGTCGACGCGGCTGGCGCCGTCCGCTATATCGATTGCCGCTCTCCGGCTTGCCCCTTTTCAAAATGGCGCGGGGGGGGGGGGTACGGTCGAAATCCGGACGCGGCAGCCAGGCGAGGACCCCGCCTCGGCGGTCTTCCGGTGCACGAGAGCCACCGTGCCTCCGCTCGCTCGTTCACTCGAGCGAGACGATCGCGTCGGGGCGAAAGGACGACAAAAAGCCCGGCGACGAGAGGACGGTCGGCCGACATATGCAACGTACGCGCACGCGCGCGAAAAACTTTGGACGCGCAACAGTTACTCGGCTGCACCGGCTTGATCCTTCCTTTCTTCCGGTTGGCGAGGAAAGAAAAGAAGAGAAAAAAATGCGACGCTAAGGACGATCGATCCGATGCGCGGATATGAGAATCGTCATCACGACGCGGCCACTAATAATCATCATCATCATCATCATCGACCCGCCGGTACTCACCTCCACGAGTCTCTCCGCGTAAAAGCGAACGCTGCACGCGAGAAGGTGCCTTCTTCAGCGGTCTCCTGACAATTACGTCTAGAAGGACCGGCACTCCGCGGCGCACCTTAAAATCCTTTCTTTGTTGGTCGATCTCCTCGAGAATCCGCTCGTTCCGGCGCGGTGCGCGACGTCGACGGCGACGGCGGCGTCTCTCACAGATCGCGTACAACACGGAGCGACGCACGAAGACGCAGCGGACGAACGCGCGACTTGTCACGACGTGTGCGTGGCGCGTAAGAAGAGAAGATTCCCCTCTCTCTTTCTCCCTAACACTCTCCGTTTCTCTCGTGCGGCGTGGCGAACAAGAGGAAGTCTCTTCTTTTTTCAGCGGGAGCGCGTTCGCGAACCCATCCACTTAGCTCGGTAACGCGCGACCGACTGGCAGCCCGAGCGCGAGCGGAGGGGAAGCGGCGTCCGTCTGTCGGTCCGTCTTTCTGTCACCAGCGCGTTGCTCGCACTCGCGCCAACGCCGGTTCCCTCTCCCTCACCGGCTTCTCCTCTCGCTTCCTCCGCCGTTCTTTCAGGACAATCCTCCTGCCCTCTCTCTCTCTCTCTCTCTCTCTCTCTTCCTCGGCTCTCCCCTCAACCGCTCCGACTGTATCTTTCTCGCTCGCTCGCTCACTCGTCGATTCTCTATCCTCTTTCCTCGCTCTCCTTTTCCCTCCCTCTCTTGCTCACCGTTCCTGATCTTTCTCCTTTCTCTCTCTCTCCTCGCTCTCTCGGCACGCACACCCCGCACTACTCCTCTCTCTTTCTATCTCTCGACTTCTCCTAGCGTACCCCCTAGTGCACCACGACTCGTAAATCGCAGGTACATCGATGTGCCCCAATCGCGGAGAAGGGCGCCACCGGAGAACGGAGGTATCCTCGTCGTTTCTCTTCGTCTACCGGAGGACGTTCTCGGTGAAGGATGTGCGAAGGACTGTGAGCGACAGCAGCACACGCGGGGGCGAATTGACTCGCTGGCCGGGCCCTCCACGGCTCGGGTTAATGATCGATCGGCTCCTCTTACGGCAGCACGAGACGCGAGATACTCGCCTTTGTTCCGCTCAGTTACGCGTTTTCGGTCGTCGTCGTTGCTTGTACGCGCGCGACTTCCCTTTGTTCGAGGGCGCGCCCGAATCCCGAAGGGACCGAAGATCCGCTCCGATATTCGGCCCGGGCCCTGTGCGAGAGATCGAAACTCGCTCTTTGTCTGTCTTTCTCTTTCTCCCTTTTCCTTCGCGCGGTCCCCCCCGTTACAAGATCCGCACCGCTCGACCGTCAGAGAAAGAATGAACGCCGGGAGAGCGGTGGCAGGAGCGTAGCCGCCGAAGCCCGGCGCCCCGGGATCCCGTTCGTGGCGTGGTGGCAGCCCTGCCAGCTGCGACGACTCCAGCTTTAACCAGGAGGGAGAAGAGAGCGAGGCCGAGTCGAGTGCAGGGCGGGGTCCTGCGTAACCGAGGGTTATTTACCTAGGAACACACCGACCCTGGCGGCTCCGGCGAACGCCGAGAAAAGGGTGATTTTCAGGGTCGCGACTTTCTTCGGCGACACCGAAGTTTGGGTCAAACGGCTCGCGAACTTTGGGGATTACTGCGTGGAGGTGCGATGACGTATTTAATATTTATAAATCTTTATAAGGATTATAGTACCTTTTATTGCACGGCCCAACGTACAATATCAATTATGTTAATCTGTACTAAACCGATTCTCAGGATCGACAAAATCCTTTGATGAGCATTTTATGTCTTAGGGACGACGTCTTACGGGCGGAGGGAGTTCAGTCACGCTCCTGCAAATCAGAGAAATTCGCCCTTCCCCGGATTGTTTGATTCCCAAACTGGTTTCCCGGCGTCTCGGTTAAATTTCAGTTAAGCACCGTAGATAACGATCCCCTTAAGCTCGCGTTATCCCTAGTAACGGCGCAAATAGCTCCGGCAATCTCCCCATGGCGATTCTTTTTATCGTCCTACATAACTCTCATAATCGCACGAAATAGCCCCATCCTGCGCTATCGCGAAATTTTCGTGGAGACATTCCCGGCGAGGATCGTCGCGTCGTTACAAATTATGCGATGTATCACTCCGGAAAAATTCCAAGAACTTAAAGTATCACTATCTCGCAATATCGGTTTTCCTCGATATCGATCTTTCGTGAATCCAGCCCTTTAAAATTCGAACAAACCGAGCTATCTACCGTCAACCACCGCCGCCGTGGTGAAGATCGTGACACAACGGGTTTCCTATCGCGGCTGATACACCGAATTCGCCGAATCGCATTGAGGACATTTAAAACGACGATTATCTCCGATCGCTCGCGTAATCTCTGCCGATTGCACGGTGCACTACCTGGAAATCGCCGGTCATTTGGGCAACTACGGTGGTCACTCGAGCGAAACAAAACACGAGTTTTATATACCTGCGCCATATAGCTGTCCGCAGCAGCCGGAGCCCGACTATATTACGAATCGCCTTTCGCCTTTGATAGCGGGAGACCGGTGACTAACGCGTGGAACGGACGTCGATTGCAGTGACGAACGTCGGAGTTAGATAACACTTTGGCACGAACGGAATTTCGGAGCTCGGGTGTCATAAACGCCGGCGAGGAGCCTGAGGAAAGCACGACCAGGGCGAAAATACCTTCGAAACCCCATGCATCATCCAAGCAGTTATCTTTATCCGCAAGCAAAGTGCAGTAAAGCAGATCTTCGAGAATGTTTCGGGAAGCACGTGGAATTCGGAAACACGACACAATAGAATCTCATTTTAAGGCAGCGGTCACGGCTGTTTCCGGTGAGAGGAATCTATCTCGTCGACTCATCATTTTTACGCGCGCGACTCGATTAATTCTTCGAGATTACTTTATCTCTCTCTTACTCTTTTTCTTCGGCACGTCACGGCCGTGTTTCGATTACTGCCGCTTTTGGTTGACCCAGTGAGCAAAATCCTTTTGGCATTTTCGCAAAATGACGAGTGAAATCTCTCTATCGGCGTTACACGTGGAAACGTTCGGCGCGAAAATCGTGGATTCTACGAGCGAGAAACGGCGAACGCACGCGCGATCCGTCGATCTCGGACGTCGCACATTTCCTCGTGATGCAACCATCTTCCGCCGCGAATCCGTTGTCCGATCTGTCACGATCTCGTGCACTAATGGCAGACTGTGCCAATCCGCGCTCTACGCGCAGCAACCGGTATCTCTGTCTCTCTTTCTGTCTCGTTTGTGTAATTAGACGTGGGAGGTAACCTCTGGTTCGCGTACTTCGTATGCCGGCTAACTAATGAAATGCAATTACCTGTTGGCAAACAAGATCGATTCCCCCGTGATCCCCCGTTCACAAAGCGAAAAGATTTATTAACTCGTCGGCAATCGTCGACCGCGTGAGAGGTTCTTAAGTCTTTTATCAAGAGCAAATGGGATAATTAAGAGCAAGAGCGGGTAAATGGAACAACACGATTCTCAATGATGGCACAACAGAACGAAGGGAAATCGCGCGATGTGATGCATAATCCATTTTTCATTTGCAGCTTAAAATATTGAATTTGTATTATATCGGGTTGTAACATATATCCGTCCTGTTTGTTTAATATTTTTAATAACGAGTGTATGTTACAATCGATATTATTAAATTAATTTATATTAAAATATTGAAAAACAGCATGGAATATGTTAGAGACCAAATAAAAGAAAAATGTTTATCGCGGATCGAGATGCGATATCCGTCTCTAACAATTTACGGACTAATAGCGAATCATCCGTGCATTTACGTACGCGCCACCACGGACAGATCATCGTTGGAGCATCCACGCGATTTGTCGAGCACGCGTCGCCCAATCAAGAACAATATTAATATTTATCAGAATGGCTCTCTGTTGTAGAGGTATGCAAAACTGCTTGCGCATCGTTTAAGCGTAAGCTGTCGTATGGTAATCCATCTGGTGCGTGAGCCCTAGTCGTCGTCTCGATTCACGACAATCAATCCCACAACGAACCTGACAGCTGGGATCGCTTTCGCGCTTCGCCTGTCACCGGAAATCGACTATCAGGGGGGTGGCAGCGGCGGGGGACGATCACTTTCTCGGTACCAAATCGCTACGTGCACAGGCACTTGTGCGCGCATCAAGCAGGCTGCATTCCGTGCCGAGGACACTTCGCGCGACTAAAACAATACCCGGATAAGGACGTCCCACAGAAAATCCGATTATGGACCGTACACGGAGAACTCTGACCTTCCTCTCCAAGCTTACTGATAAGTTCCGGACGCGGCGAAGCGTCAATTACGAACGCCAATGTACAAGTTGCAAAGCTGCGCGAGAGAGAAAATCAGTTTCAAAGCTGCAAGAAACTTGGAAATACTGCGAAACAACGCAGAACATTCGAAAGAAATTATATTTACGTTTATTATACGCGAGCGATTCCGTCGAGAGGATAACGCCATTTCATCGATTTAATTTTGGAAAATTCAATTGCAAGAAGTTAGCTTCAGGTTCAAGTCTAAGCTGCGTAATTACGCCTCAGTCCTGTCGCAGTCGGCGTGCAAAACGTCGCTGGACGGTTCTTTCCGGCGACTTTGTGAAGAAACAATTACGCGAGCAGCGGGTTATCGCAACGAGAAAGTCGGAAAAGTTCCAATTAACTTTGGTCAAACTTTCCGAGTTGGTAAAACGTTCCCTGCGCCCGCGAACATCAAGACTCGGGAGGTGGCATCTCTCTCCTCCTCCGCGCGGATTAAAGATTTGGCGGAGCCGTGTCGAATCGTAAAACTGACTGCGTTCTCTCTTGGAGAACGCGGTGGAAAAACGAGGCCGTAAATTTCGCGTACCGTGCGATACGGATTACTCACTTGGGACGACGAACGAACAAGAATGATGGCGATAACGACGTCGTAAGGCGAATTACTCATAACGTTGCCGTTTCTGACATCGCCGCGATTTTACAGCGGCAAAAAATAATCGCGATGATTGCGCGAGCTAGAATATATATAATAATATAATCCGCGTGATAAAAAGCCGACTTGTAAAGCAATATCGTGAGTGTCATGAACTTTCTGCGAACGAGTGACCAGTATGCCGATATCGAGAGATAACGCGAAAATGATCGAATTATTATCGTAATATCTCAATGTCGGAAGAACCAAATGAAGAAACATTTCGGGAAATTAAACTTGAGCGATCTTACGGCATTCATTTCCGACTCGATAAGATCCCACGAGGAAAATCTATCTAAGTTCGCCGGGGAATTTATAATTGAGAGAAAGTGCGCGATTTGTGGTGACGTCGCGTATATCAAGCGTGTTCGTGATACAACGGTGCGCCATGAATTAATGGAAATCGATTTCAGAGAGGTGCCCGCGAGCCTTATAGATTCAATTTATCTGTTATAAAGCGATCCTCTCTGTCTCTCTCTCTCTCTCTCTCTCTCTTCTTCTCACCCTCTGATACATTTGGCGCACGTCCTATAATCGAAATCTATCTCCTAGATAGATTTCCAATTATCGGACGGCGTTACAGAAGCGCCGCACTAAAAGTAATTCGATTAGTCCGCTGTGTGGTGTCCGAGAGGCTTTCCTATCATTTCAACGATGAATCGCTGCTTTTTCCTGCAATTCCTGTTGACTTCCTTACTAAATCGAATGATGCAGAATCAAACAGCTAGATCAAAAAGCAAACTCGCGCATCAGATGCTAAATTAACGAACGATTTCTCGATCGAAGGTGATTTAATTCGGCGGCCCAATAAAACAAGATAAGTGCCCAATAAAACGATCTCGTTTTCCAAATTGACAATTAAGTGAATAAATCTTGAAATTTGCGGGAACTGAGAAGATAAAATGGATTTCCAAATTTTCTTATTTTTAGTATCACATTTACGAGGTTCGATCTGATTCTGGTGGCATGCATATATCACAGCATACGTATTCTCCGTACTCGTACACTCTATATATATATACCCAACGTAATCGCTTTCAATTAAGCTACGCGCGCGTGCTGGACAGCGAAGCGGACAACGGCGCTCGAATGCTGGCCGCGAATCCGCTCGGCGGCGATAATTGACATTCTTCCGCGGCTGAAAAAAGGTCCGTTCGCGTTAACTCAATTAGACGCGACAATGAGAGCGATCCCTATGTTTCCACAGAATCGTCGTCGGTTATAGTGAATGAACAATAGCCGACGCGCCGCAACCGCACGGTCGGCCAGCCGCGCGATTTCTTTGTCCGTTGTCGTGGTGCGCGTCGCGACAACGCCGTCCTGCTGACGCTCGCTTTTTCAGGGTTTCCCCGTGTGCATCGTCGACGTGCTACGAGCGTCCGTTGCGCAGGAACGAGAAGCGTGCAGAGTCACTCTTTTATCGCGCTGTTCCCCTTTACGTTTGTCCCGCTTGCCTGCCTTGCGCCGCGGCGCGCACTACCGCAACGTTTCCGCTCGAAATGTCGCTCGACCGGCGCAGCACGCCAGAAAATTTTTACGCGGAAACGTGGCTCGCGATTGGTATCGCCGAGATTTTGATCGCGCACTGATCGAGGCGATCTGTCTCTGTGTTTGAAAAATTAATTTGCTTGAAAAACAAGTTTATACCACTGCGGCTGATGATTATTGCTGTATCTCGTACGCGCACAATAACAAAAGCGATGCGAAATCTCTGGAAAGTCGCGTCGTCCGCTGCACGTTCACGCGACGCGGATAGTTCAATCATCTCCTGTGAGACGCGGATAGAAGTATCCCTCAGTGATGGAAAACGAGGGAGTCGCTGACGAGATATGAATGGCCGCCTTCGCTTTATCGGCGCTATTAATTAAGTCGGAAATATCGTTTCCAGACGCGTGATCGTTAAGCTCTCTGAGAACTAGCCGCTCGCTGCTGCGAGAATCCCACGTAACATCGCCGTTTCCGAAGGATAACCGGCGCGCGAGGCGGGATCCAGGATCAGGAATGCAGGATCGTTGGCTCGAGCGTCCAACGACAGATCAATTATGCAAAATGGGACAGGCCGTTCAATTGGCGAGGTTCCACCGCCTCCGAATGCCCGTTAATGAAGACGAGTCCGAGGATGTGCTCGAGCGAGAGCTCCCAGTACCGCGCAAGCAAAAGAGCATCGCCGACGTTCGCGCCGGCAGGAAACGGCCACGAGAACCGGCTCCTCCTCTCTTTCTCTTTAGGGAGAGGTTCGCCAACGGTACCGACCGACCGGCATATGGCGAACGCGTGGTGGAGGCGATCTCTATGATACGCGGCTATGATAAGACGACTATGCATTTACTAGTGCGGGCACACGGGCGAGTGCATTCGCACTCGGCTGACTCATGTAAAACGTTAGCTGGGAACTCGCAATCAGAAGCGGTACATTGCATCGCAATCGCGAGATTAGAAGATTAATGATTCAATGGGATCTTGACTGGATGCGAGACCTGCGGCTCAGAAGCGGAGGTCTTTCTACTTCATCTTGTGTAATATGCTGGGACACTTGTACTTTGCACTTACGAGAATAATGAAAAGCCTGGAGAATGACACGATAAGTTAATGAAAAATGAAAAAATGAATTGTCTACTTTTTTTCATTCAATCTATCGAGAAACGCAGTTCGATCTCGGTCTCTTATTTATTGAAGACGACATATCTTTTGATATTTTCGTCTCGACGGTCTTTTTCTTCATCCGCACAAAGTTGAAGAGGAAGTCGGCGAGAATAAGCAAAGTGGAAACGGCATCTCTTGCTGGCGAGGGTGCGGAAGAAACATTAACCTCTGGGCGTCTCTTGACCCGCGGTATTATACGTCGTAAATTAATAAAGTGGTTAACAACGAGGGATAAAAAGGTTCTCGTGGTTCGTGGCTTCGAGATCACCCTTTCTGAAAGAGATCAACGGAGAGATTGATGTACGTGGAGGCATCATACGTCGGCTACAACACAAGAAAGCAATCGCGAAGCAGTGGAATCAGAGAAGATTCATAAGGCGAGCGAAACAGCCCTGATAAAATAATACTATCAATAATATTATCAATTATCGGTCAGATTACTCACTCAGAAAGCATCTGTCAATTATAAAAAAAGTTCTCTACGTATGTATGTGATTATATCAAGGTCTGCGCTATCATCGATTAAAACTTTTGCAATAATGAAATTGATGAATCTGATAGAAAGAAATTCGATGAGTTTGTTCTACGCGAAATGATTTGATCGATCGACCGACGACGTCGATCCTGCACTTTCTTCAGCACGTTTAGTACCGGAAACGGAAGCTCCACCTTAGTTGTTCGCGACTAGCGTTTGTGCGAACACGCTCGAAGAATGTCACATATAACGATATGCTGAAGTACCTTGTGTATGTCTAACTGCACTAACAACTACCCCTCCCATGATAGGAGGAAAGCGTTGCGATAACACTTCATGTGTTCCGATTAGTAAGCCAGAAAATTGTCTTTTAGTTTGTTTTATTATAACTTTAAGTTCGCAGTACCTATATTTATGTTAAATAAGTTAAATTTTCGAAAAAAATGAATAGAGATCAAGAACAGACGTCTAGGATCTTCAATTAAAACTGTGTATACTAGGCTTCAAATTCGATTACCGGATCTGTTCATTCAACGATTAATTGACCGGCCAAATTAGATTTAAGACTTGACCAGCCAAATTTAATCTGGAATAATTAACTCACGTTAAACAGAATGCCCGAAATAGCTCATGTAACGCGCAAACTTCTAGCCTAAATTATTTCCAGGAGAACCCAGATGAAATTAATTCCATTGAATAATTCACTCCCACTTTTATATAAAATTCATATAATTCCATATAAATCCGTATGCGCAATAAAATATCGGTTCGCATGTCGACACAATTCAAATAATTACGATTCCTGCAAAATTTAACGGTTAATTAATTAATCCGCGATTTCGATTCGCACACATTGATTCGTGGGGATGTGCTGCGGATGTGCACGGGGTAAGCTTTCGCTTGCTATGCCGAGCAAAACGGTCGCGTTGTCGTAGTACGTGCGGTGGACGCGTCATGACCTTCTTACGAACGAACGAATGAATGAATGAATGAATGAACGAACAAACGCCCACGTATCACGCGCGCGAGCAAAGGAAGGTCGGCGACCAGATGGTGGAGCGAATATCACGAATCGCAGAACTGTTCGACGAAAATGCAATCGAGTGCAAGGCCACGTTGCTGATTCCCTGCCAAGGAGGCGGCGACACGGCACGTCACTTTTCCGACGTCGTTATTAGACTCGCGGGGTGGTTCTACGGTGAATTCGCGAACGCTGCACACGCCGGCAATTTGCCCGACGCATCGATTTGTCAGCGTCAATGTAGGTGGCCGTGGAACGCGCACCTCCGACTTCCCTTTACTGTCCGAGGGTGGAATCGGTGGAATTGCTTGAAATTGCGCTGCGTCGTCCGCAAGTCGGTCCATGAATCACGTCATCATATTGGAAAGAACCATTTTCCTCTTTCGCGGCTTTGTCGCCGTTACTCGTTGTTCCCGATCAAAATTCGCGTGAATTAAAATGGTCTCGCATATCAACGACGTGTTCGAGTGGGACGGTAATCCTGGGTCTCCTGGGTAACGCACGCGTGAAGAAAACAGCGCAAATCTAACAGTTACATGCTGAATTACGCGTCTCGGGAGAACAAAGAGGCCTCGATCGCGAGCTTCATGGAGCGCTGGCTGGCACAAATAAATTACGATAATCCAGCGATGCCTCGTTATGGGTGTGCAGCACGTATACGCGGCATTACGCTGCTTTCGAACCGTAACGCTTTACTTGTACATCCGATTAGCGCGCGTGTGCATCTACGCGCCGTGTAACGAGCTGTTAAGAATTCACCGTACGTTTTTCCACGAGCTTGGCTCGAGAAGGGGAGAACGGGAACTCGCATCAAGCACAAATATTTGCTCGTGTCACGGTAAACTCGGGTGCCGTGCTACTTGTCCGGGCTGCCTTATCGCGGCACTTTATCGGCGCGTAATTCGATCACGAAGATCGTGCCGCGCGAGAATGCCTCCTGGCCGTCGCGCATAGCAGACAAAGTATTGTACTACGTGCGACGATCTGCATATCACTCGCTCGCGAACGTCGAGTACCCCGACGCGTGACATATTAATCGCTACATGAAGCGCTTTGCATAATGTACCGTCATCTTCCATCCACGCGACCGGCGCGATGCCGCGAGCGCCCCAATTTAAATATCAAATGAAAAATATCATCAATAGCATTAATAAAAGAAGATGCTGAGTACTCGCCTATCGTTGCTCGACCTCTCGATCTGTCACCTTCGGTCTTGCAAGTGATGGTTCACAGACCGTCCCGGACCACTCTCTATTCCTCGCCACACAGGAAAGTCCCGAAAGCTACCGCACTACGCGAGTGCAATAATTCTCACGAGCGAATCGCCAAATCCCCCTATGGGCGCGACTTCAAAGGGCCCAATGACCGCTAATGTCGCGCTGCTCGACGCCGGTTCCGGCGAACTCATGAACGCCGACGCTCACGAATCATGCCGCCGACTGGCCGACTGAACACGACTGACCTGCCGTTTTAATACGGTTAAACCTCCACTTCCGAATAAAACTCCATCAGCCCCGGACGAGAAACCCTCGCATCCGTCGGAACTGTGGCCGGCTGGCGCCCAAAATCGTCTCTGTGTACGTTGAGACTACATATATGCGCGCGCGCACACACACACACACGATCATTGACCACGTGTTCACGCCCTACGTCGCGCTAATGCGTGTGTGCATTACTGAGATGCATGCGGATGCACTTCCCGTGAAACCTTTGTCTCCTTTTACCCCCGCGTCCTTCGGCACACCGGAAGAGCCACTGATATCTCTCCTTCCTTGCACGTGCAAAATATCGGGCTTTTATTTTCCTCCCTCGTCAGCCGCGTTTGTCGAGGAAATATCGCTCCGATATCGTTGGGAAAGGTCGGGGAAACCGCGAACGTTACGTGACAGAGCGACAGACGCGATTTTCGAAAGTCGAAATGCATGCATTGCTAACTCGAGGATGCATCGACAGAAATATACAAATATACGAAGAACATTAGAATTCGAGAGAAATGCTGTCGGATGTTGAGATCCGATGTTGGAGGGATCAGTTCGAAGAATGATTCCTCGCGTTTTGTCATGTCAGGATGTATCTTTGAAACGTTTTCCAAAGACGAAAGAGGAGATACAAACGAAACCCGCGAAAATCCCTTTATTACATGCCCTTGCGCACGCCACGCACGATGAATTATTCACTTTCCGCGGTGCACAATGCGCTGAATGTAATGGTCCCGCGAGGGACAATTGTTTCTCGCATGTAGTCGAGTAAACAGCGTGTCGATCGTTCTCGTAATCACGGGGAACACGGCTACCGAAATACGTGCAGGAGCATCATTCATAAATTCACGTCACGTGACGAATGGCAGGACCGACAATGACAATGATTTCTGTATGAATGGCGCAAGGCAGATGGTCACCTCCTTTTCCGGAAGTCACGCCGACGGAGCGTGAACCTTCTTCCGTCTTTCGTGATTTCTAGCGTCACGGCTCTCACGTTACACGTGGAATATCAACAAGAATGTAATTCATGGATGCACCGGGGTGGCCGCTGCGAACCGGGTTCCGTCGACATAAAACTTCGAAAGTAGAATCCGGATAATTCAATCTGACCCTTTGTTTGAATTTTAAATGGATTTCATGGGTTTTAATTGGACCTTTCTCTGTCGTCCCTGCACAAATAGGACGGACGTCACGAAGAGTCAACGTCAGCGTCGAACAGTCAGCGAACGACAGATATGCTAAATCGCGGCGGCACATATGGGGCGGGCTATAAATATTTCCCACATAATTTGTATCGAAAACGATCGCGAAAGAGCGGAAGAACGCAGTCATTTCAGCTCGACGTGTTAGCACATCGATATCTCCCCGGGAATAATTCATCCCCCGCGCGCGCAGTCGTCCCACCACGAAAAGGAGCCGATTTATCACGTGCAACGGATGCTCCACGAATTCTTTACGCGCGAACTCTCGAACTCTCTTCGTCGCGTATGCCGAGCATGCGTGCCCATTGGAACGCATACGTGCACGTCCACGTATAATTAACCTAACATCCGAATCCATTTTCTCCCCTTTCATTTATTTGTCACGGTCTTCTTAATGTGCGATACTGGCATGCGTTGCTTTAAATCTGATCAAGCCTCGAGAAACCCGTTTTAAGTTCGCTTTAAATCGAAAGAAGAGTAACTATTTTGTTACTTATATATTTTCTTCCTATTTAGAAGTCTTATCACAGCAGGAGTGAGAGAATTATGTTTCCTTAATCTGTTCGTTTGTTTCGTGTGCACGAAATACTATGCTATGTCTATTCCTGTATAAACCAATTGTCACGGATGGAAGTCGACTCACGTATCCGTGTTTCCTGATAGCCAAGACCGGACTGGTTAATTGAGGTAAAGGGGTAAATCGACGAGGTACTATCATAGAGATCGAATTAAACATTCCTAGAGCAACGCAGTCGTCATACGTGCACTCTAACGGTCTCGAGACGACCATGACCGCGACACGTGGCGATTGAGGGTAAGCCGTAGCTTTAATATCGCACGGAATAAGAACAACTAAAAAAAGAATAGAATAGAAAAAAATTATACGTCAGTTTTTTCAAATCACAGCATTTCCCAAAATCAATTTACAAAAATGTTCTCAAGCTTCTTTCATAACGACACAATTATTCGACGAAAGATAAAGTTATCTTTAGTAGAAAAGGCGCGTTTCTCGCAATAGGAGTTAATTATATAAAGTAAACAACGTCGCAGATGGCACAGATGGGAAACCTGAATGTGAATCAATATACACAAGTAGCGTATTCAGCGTGAACGGTGGGACCATAGAAACGCAACGATGCCCCTCTTGTCTCGATCATAAGTGACATTGAATAGACCGAGAAACTGCGTTTTGTCGGACCATTTGCGTAGTCCATTCTACGGCGCTCACCAGGCGATTAATGATACCGTGTGAGCACGCACGTACAAAGGACCGATGACACTGTGCATCGCGCCGCGCGTGTCTCAGCAGGCACGCACACACTCACAGAAAACGGAAGTACCGATTAGCATTATACTTTTACCGGTGGTAAAACCGGCCGCGGCAGTCAGCCAACTCGAGTAACGAATATCGAGCAGGTCGATTCATGGAGCTCCATGCGAAAGTTCCGAAACAAGGGAACTTTGAGCGTGAAAATCTCCTCTTTTTGTTTATTGATACAGGACACTTTGATCTTGAAATTCTGTGACGATGCTCGACAAAAAACAGTTTCGCGGAGAAACACGGATGATCGATTGACAACTGTCAGTGTTGGTCGTAATAAATATTTATGTTACAACTGACAATAGGAAATCAATCGTTGTGAAATGCCGAAGACTCGGAATTCTCTCCTCTTGCTTTGACACAGTTGTTATCGGACTGGTCGAGAACTACCGAAAAGTTCTCGGGGCAATAAAAATGGCAGACGGAGACTCGACGCTTTACTTTATCCTGCGAGAGCATTTAGAGAGCAATAAAATGACTCAACTGTTCACGGTGGTCGACTGTTCAAACGCGTTCGTTCTCTCGAAAGTTTGAAAATTTCAAGCTCTTCTTCTCTATATATCGCGCAATACTTTACTACTGTTTACTGCTCTCGCACGATTTCCGAATGACCAAAGCTGATCGATTCCGAAATTAAAGCGTATCACTAACAACAATTAAATCCTGCGCAAAGTGCTAAAGAAGATTTGCACATTTGTTCAAGCAAATAACTCAGCAGAATTAAGTAACATAAATTCCTCTACAAGTTTGAATCTAAAATCATTACTTCTGTTATATTTCTGAAATCTCTTCATACAATGTTCTACACATCGACTCCTATTAGCCGCAAAGTGTGTTACACGAGGGAGGACCCCTCGTGAACCAGACGGCCACGTCGGCGGAATAACGATCCGCTCTACGAGACTCGAAAATCCACATGGACAGGAAGCCGGCTCCCGTTTGCATTCCCATATCTCCATAGAGAGATGAGAACCAATGTTGCCAGATTAAAATGGCACACATGTTAAATAAATAACAATGGGAGGAAGAACAGCGAAATTTTATTTGCTACCCATTTGCCGTATTGTTCACCATCTTTTCTTTCTCATCGTGCAACATTATGCGATACTTGTCAGTTCTACCTTTTCGTTAACGACATATTGTTAAGCGAAAGTTAATCGTAAATAAAACGGATACTTTTATGTGTACAGGCGAATATTTTTATGCTTTTAAGAAAATTTTTTAGGAGCACAATTATTATAAAGTTCACGTTGGCGTCAACGAGCGAACTCGGCCGGTTTCCATGATTTTCACGTTTAATTCAAAAAGATATTCGTATCGCAGAGAATTGTGCATTTCTGGCAACGCCGGAGAGAACGACGAATAGCCCCTCCACGATTGCGGCGAACTCGACCGGCCCCCGATGTGCCGAGGGTTGCCGCTTTCGTATTGATTGTACGTCGGATGATTCATGGGGTACTCTGGCACGGTGACCACCCCCGCAATATTCTAAGCAGCCGGCTACCAACCCCATGTCTCCAAGCTTATCCCCCGGCGCCGAGGCGGAAGGACACTGGTTGGAAACTACATGTTCTAGCGAGATACGGCGAATGAAGGGTATTATGCAGCGCTGCTAAGTGCAGACAAGGGTGCAGTGCGGCGAATACATCCGGGAAAAACCGGATAACGTCACCTGCGAAATCCTAACGCGCCCGGCTGGAGTACTCGAACGTTTCGCATTTACCCGGCGAGCGATATTCGCACGCGGCCATCCCGTTTATTTCTCCGAGAATGTGTTTTCTCGAATAACCGGGGGATCGCATGCGATTGACAATTCAGTGAAGGGGCAGTAGTTGCAACTTTGTTATAAACAAAATCAATCGAGCCATTTGGATCCGTTCCTGGGCGATTTCGCGTGTGCAGGTGCGAGCAGGCGCACGGACGACAGGTTCGACGCGAGAAAAAGGAAGAACTTGGGAAGAAAGAGGCGGGGAAAAAATTAGAGGAGTCTACGGTATCAGCGACGGGAATTCATTAGCGAATCCCTATAGCGGCCGGATAATAAAAATGTCACAACCATAAGTGCGACCGCGACCACCTGCCGTCCCAGGTTTCCAGAATATCTGGCACAGGTGCGTCGAAAAGAACGCTTCCAAGTGCGATAAAGTGCACGAGAACTCGGTCACCGAGTCAGCTAATGGACATCTGCTCAACAAATTTCGTCAAGGTGATGATATTTTTTACCATGACGTTTATTTCACTAAATCGATTCGCGATTTAGTGAAATATTCGTTTCCTGTTAATGCAAATAAGTCGAGCGAGAAAACTCGCTTTGCACTTTGTGCAGTATACTCGCGCGCAAGTAATTAGCTGTAAATAATAAAAATAATTACAAAAAAAGCAAACACAAAGGCATACAAAGCAACACAAGATTTTTGATAAAATGAAAAGATAAATGAAAGATTCACCAAAAATGATGAAATGAGAGAATGTCATAAATACTCGATATTTAAATCTGATCGAGCGAATGAAAAAATTATACGGAGGCGAGCATCACACTTTTGGTGGAAACTGTAACTTTCTCTTTAAAATTAAAACCGAGCACGTCGCGATTCCACTTCCGCCGGGTATAGAAACTCGTTCACCTCCTTCGAGCAATGTAGTACAATCAATCTTCCCCTCAAGCCTCCCTCGGGCACTCACCCAAAGAATATTAAAGTCTTTCGTGGCTAGTCGAGGGTGGAGAACTGGCGAACGGGGTCCAGAAGTGGTTCCCGGAGGATCTATTTTTACGATTTTCCAAATGTGAAGGAACCGGCAAACGTGGAACGGCGTACTTCCCATTCTTTCCTGCGCTCCTTCTCCTCGAGGACTTCCATCGGGAAAATAACGCATAAACGTACGATGAAACGATCTTGGTCCATGTAACATCGTTACGTTAGCAATATCGCTAGCATCGTCTCGATACGTTAATACTCTCATTTTAATCGACAATTTTATTTTTTCACACAACATCGCATATCTTCTTAATTTATTCTCGTGGAACGAGAAACGAGGATTTCGTGAAGGACGGTCTAGGAGAGCTGCGTAATCTCAAAGTGATCTCGGCGATCTTTGATGTGTCGGGCCGGCGTTCGCGCTCACCCGCGCGCGAGCGGACGCGCGCCGCGTGCGCGCACGTACGGTCCCGGCGCGACAGCCAGCACTTTCACTCGTTCGCCTCTTTCCCCAGATTTCTGCGACGCGAAAATAACGAAGGTGGAGTGTACGAGGCACCGTAGGTATTTGGCACAGACCTGGTGGAGAGGAGACCGTCGTGTACTCCTATCGCCCCTCTCGACGTGCTACACACGTGCAAGCACCGCCGCCGCTCGTGGCACATCTGGCCGTACATTCAAGGCCGGACAATCAACTTTGCGCAAAAGGGACCTCCTCGCATACACTATACAGGGTGTGCCGCCGCTCACGACCGACCCGAGGATCCTCCTAATGATTTTTTACGCCCCGAGAACGTACTCGAATGGAAACCGGCAGTGAGAAGCAAAAATCGCAGAGGATCGATGACACGTCAGCTTCGTGATCGATTCTTGATACCAACATCAATCGTTTTCTTCTATTGGGTTGTACATATATTCGTCCAATTTTTTTAGTGTTTTTAATAATACGAGTTGCAACATATATTCCTTATTAAAAAGGCTAAAAAACGAATATGTTACAACTCAATACTTTCTTGTTGTAAACTTGGACAAGATTCTGCTTACGCCGAGCACTATTCGAGGATCATTGTAATAAAAGTAGCACTAAAATATTCTCGATCTTACGAAATGCAGCTTTTGGAAGAAGAGACATGCACGTTACACCCGGTATGGTGCACATACTTAGCCACCATGTCCAAGGACAGGCGTTCCTCTTCTCGATGGCGTTATTTATATCTTTATATCGTGCGCAGAGGTCCAAAGATGCAGCGCATACGCATGTACGTACGGGGGAGACAGAAAGGCCGAGAGGGTGGAGCCGCAAAAATTCGCGCAAGGTCGCAAACGCGCGACGCGGATTTCCATCGTTCGCGAACAGCTGTCGCTTATCGTCGCGAAATGTGACGAGGACAACGCGTTATCAGTGCACCGGATGTGCGCTCTTTATTACTCACAACTTTCAGCGTTACCCGATTCTGCCCGATGCGTATTACGCACGATTGCGAGTACAATCTTTGATGCCTGACGAATCGCGTTATCGAGAGCCACCAGACCGAGAGATGAAGTTTGCATTTCTACGTTCTCCATTCTCCGAGGACCTCGGAGCACACAGCTGCTTGATAGCGATCGTTTTATCTGCTTCGATCGTCGCGGATCCGCGTCGGGAAAACGAGTTCCGCGACAAAGAGCCTCGTTGGATGACAGCGCTTTTACGCGGAGTCGTGCGATGAATGCGAAGCGCATTTAAGAAGCCAGTGTCGAAAACAAAGCGAGGAAGTAGCGTGAATACGCTTTGAATACGCTTAGCGCCTCGCGGTAGTTTCGCGAGGTGCTTTTTAAGACGCGACTTTCAAGCCGAGTGATGGACGGTTATTATGTACGTAAACAGCGACGTAACTCGCTGCAAATGACTGAAGTTTCCGTTCGTCGGTGTTTTCAATCGCTCGCGGAGAACTCATGACTCGAAGCTCGTACCTCTTTTCAAGCAAGCCCGCAGCATTCGGCACGCAACTACGCGTGTTGATCATTTCTTCAGACGCCCGATGCGTAAATCGCGAAGATCAGCCCGGTCGAGCACCGATGAGATCGATGTGTGGCGGATAAATAGTTCTCAAGATGCTGACAATTATTTTTGCCGTTACAACGGTTGCGTCAGTGCGATCCATTGTACAAAAAATTGCGCAACGCGCTCCCGAAGGCCGCCAATTTCCCACGTCCATGTATCCGCGTTCTTTTTTCCTCGCACAAGCAACATCGCGCGCGTGTTGCGAACGATTAGACTTGCAAAAGCTGTTGCGCCGGGCGCTAACGTATTGACTTCTCGTTATCGGGCCATCGTGCAACGGAGCAGTTTCCCGAACAGTTCGAACTGTTCCGCGATATCAAACGCTGGGCGAACGAAACTGCGGAGTTTCGAACTATCGCGCTCCAGTTAGATCGGACCCTTGTACCTGGACATTGTTGGGAATCGGTATCGCGGGTTCCGGCGTGCTCTGGCTTCGGTGTAACGTTACCTAAAAGATGGCCGGCGCGCTGGGCGCAAACAAAGGCTCAGCCCTTTTATTACGGTCCACCCGCTTAATTTGACAAGGTGAATCATGCGCCACGCGAACGCTCGTAAAATGTGCTATCTCGTCGCGCGGCACGTTTCGAGGACGTAAATGCTCCGTGTAACGCCCGTAATTACCAGTTATCGATCAATCGACGTAATGTTATTTACACTCTAATCTGCGATCCGAATTTGACGGTAATTTATCTCTTCCTGGGTGGTTCGCGCAAACACGTCGAGAATCGTCATAAACTATCTCATATCTCGGCTCCGCCTCGACCTACTTTGCTAATGCCTCTTTCGTCAATCCTGTACAAGAGTTGGCTTTTACAATTCCCTGACGAGAGAGAAGACAGTCCCGACGAGAAAGTCGCGGTCCACGCTCGGATTTTTTATCAGCCTCAGCTGCCATGCCAGCGGGATAACGCCCGTAATTAAATCCCACGGATTACCGCCGTGATCGCTCCCGCGATGTTATCGCAGGACCCGTGAGTGGACACGAATAGTCGTTAATGCGGCTTTATTAATGACTCCGAACCTAATCAGAGCGTGCTTAATGCGCGCTGTAACTATTGTAAGTTTATTAGTTTATCAGGATGTCTGTTTTTCCGATGGGCGCGCGTGGAAAGGTAAGCGCTAAGGAGCGAAGGATGGCAAATTGAATACTGTGTGTTACAAAGAATAGTCACTGGTACTTTATTCTACTACTGTTCCAAGACTCCCGTACAATAGCTCGATCCGACCAATCTATCGCACTTCGCGAGGAGAGTGTCGGTCCTTCGGATCGCACGTCGTCACGCCGGGTTGTTACCTTGGCCCTAATTAGCATTCTTTCCGCTATCGGTTATTGGCACCGGTTATCAGGCCGCTCAGTTAGCGCCATCTCTTAGCTTTGATACTTATGAATCTTACACTATGATCCAGATGGAAGCGATCCCCAGCAAATTGGAATCGAGACGATCGAGCGTGGAGAACAGCATGACGCGTAATTACTGCCTCCTCGTCGTCTTCGTCGTCGAATTATGCGCGCACACGCGAGAGAGGAAGAGCACTGACCCACGACAAGAGCGGAAACCTGTCGGCCGGTCCTCTTATCCGTCTCGCTCTCCTCTCGGCTTGGCTCGACCGCCCGTGAAGCCGTAAACCGTAATGTATAACGCCACGTCCGTTGCAAGTACGCGCGAGCAGCTCGCTCTTAAAGGTCAAAGCCGGTCGAGCATCTTCCTCTGCTTGTTCCAGCGACGAAGAGCGGGATAAGGCGTTAATTCGATACTTCCTGCTCGCTCGCGAGAGACCGGGATTTTACCGGAGCGATTTTCAGCCTCCCGGTGTTACGCGAGAACCACCCTACGTCGCGAGATCCTCGGCCCCATTGAGCTCCTCTTCGTACTCCTTTTGCGTCCTTTTGCCTCCTCTCGGAGTACCGCTACTCTAATCCTTGAATACGTGCGAGCTAATCTTTATGCTGCACTCGTATTGTATTTAAAAGTCGCGTAACACAAGATGCGTACACGTAGTACACGTAAGTGTGTTGATTTCTTAACATTGAGAGCAGCATCAGAAGTCATTGCCAGTCATCGAGAGTGAAGAAGTGAAAGGAAGATCAGAGATACTCGTTTTTTAAATATGAGATATATACTTCTCATTTTTGCGCAAACTACGGAGGTAAGGAAAGTCGAAGGAAAAGGAGTTTCCGCCGCGTGCATACAGAGTCGGGAAAATTTTGAGTAAATTCTCACGAAACTGCACGTATCATTCTTATGATAATTTCGAGCGTGATGAGAGGGCAAATTATAGCCGCGAGTTGGGAACAAAAAACGAATTTCTCTCTTTCCGTCTGGCCGAGTTTGTGTGTAGGATTACGCATATTTGCTGGGCTCAAAGGATCGTCCCGAGGGGCAATCAAATCGACAAACCTGCGGGCAGGTTTACTATCAACAGGTATGCACGAGCCGAGCACGTCGTCACGGAATAACCGGTGTTCGCGGTGTACATTTGCCGAAACACCTTAATTACCGGGACCTCCGTATACGTTTCTCCTCCCGTTCCCGCCTCTCCCATCGGTGCTTTATTCGAGAGCCGTTAGAAACAACCAACCGATACCGCGACAATGGAAGAATCGTCGTCGTGTTAAGTGAAACTGTACCCGCTCGTAAATCATCGGCCGGTAAACTGTTTAGAGACGCGGAACAATAAAAGCCACTGCGTGTAGGCGATCAGGCGTAAATCACGCTCTCCGTCTCGATACCAATCTGTCGTAACACGCGCGCGATACCATTAATAAAAAAGCACTTGACTGATGGGTAGCCCGAGGCGCACGCAAATCGCGTTCTCGATCTATCGCGGGAGCGTTCGTCGCTCGGTAACTTTTGCGAAACGTAATTCGGCTCGAGAGCTCGCTCCCCGTATTTTTTTCCTTCCACCCGCGTGAAGAATTAATTAATCGCTGGCAACCGTTAATTACCGCGGCGGTAGTTAACTAGGTAGCAACTTTTTGTTATCTCGGTCGGGCGCGAGCTCCCAATTTTGCTTATCGTTCCCCGAGCAACGACGTAAGTCGTAAATGAAGAGGTGAGAGTTAACAGTAACTCTCGCGCGAACGATGTCCGCGAACGGTACGTAAATGGCGAGATGATTAGGCGCGATGGAAAAAATACCGTATCTTACTTTTATTAATATTGAATACTAACAACCGCAACCGCTACTGCCGCCGGTTGGGAATGCACGCGAACGGAAACTGGAACGGAGGAGCACATCAGAGATATTGTAATACCAATTTAATTGTACCATTAAACCGATATGTATGTAATTACATCGGACACATCGTTCGCAGTTCATCGCCGAGTCTGCCCCGAGTCTTTGACCCGCAACTAACAGTTTATCTCTGGGATCTTAACTCGCATCGTATTTCCCAAAGGCCTGCCGTAATTATTTAATCATGCAAGATAGCACGCTGTAAAAAAAGGAAAACCTGAATAAATGTAGGTTAATCGCGTAAATGGATAACATGATAAAAATTTGCTGGTTATAAGGTCAGTAGTTGGTACAACGCACGAGATGATTATAATAATAGATATGCACTTCACAGTGCTCACACGCTGAAACGATGCCTCACATGTACATAATAGAGCTGAGAGAGTACATTGAGACGTGTACAAGGAGATCTTAATACGGGCCTCTGGACTTAATTTTTCCGGGGAATGTAGCAAGCTCTCGAGCGTAATCTGCAGCACGTCAACTAAATGATGCGTTAAAGCAAAAGTCGGCCACGGTTTCCTCCCTAAAAGATGCACCACTGCGCGAACCGTGTCATAGAGAATTCTCTTTCGCTTCTCCGTATCTAAAATTCATTAGTGTATGTCGCATTTCGCCCCATGTTTAATCCCGTAAAGTGCAATCCGCAAGGGAAAGCTCCGGGCAGGGTCGGTCGTACGAACAAACGAGCGCACTGCAATCCGGGCGAAGCTATTGATACGTTCTCGTCTCGTGATACAGTCTCTGGTTATCGTCGCTCGTACTTTCAAGACTTTCTGCGCCGGGATAAATGAACCGAAGTCGATTCTATTTGTTACGCATTAATTGCCTCGCAAGATTTCGCAATCTTCCGACTATTATTATTATATATATCGGCCGCGTGTTAAGCGCTAACCACCGTGAATAAACACGCGATCCGCGCGTCTACTCATGAAATTTATGTGAACATTGGAAACTCATTTCCTCAAACAAAGAAAAATGCCTAATCTATTAGATGATTAGTTAGCAAACCATGACTAAAATTGTTGCATACACCTAATACATTAAAAATGATACTTGAGGAGAGAAGAGTGTTCAAACGTACTGTACAAGTGTCTTGTATTTCTCTATCGAGATGAGAAACTTAGTCAAAGGTACTTCTTTAAAAACAATTCCAGTATCTTTCTTTATCTCGGAGACATCTTTAAGGAAGAAGACCAATGATGCCCGTAGTAATTCCTGCAGAAATCAATTCGACTCGCGATCGAGGATCGATGCGATTTAGTTGGCTGACACCGTGAACAGAGAAACATGAGCGCAGCCTCGGCGCATCGATTCAAGCTACGACAGCGTTCATGGTGCAGCAAGCGGTTTACCGTTTCTTGCCGAGAGCTTGCTCGTCATCTCTCTCACTCTCTATTTCTCTACCCCTCCCTCTCCGTTTAGCGTTCCTTGCTTCTTTGTCCGATCTCCCGCTCGCTCTTACAATGTAGCTGAGCACCGTACGCGTCATAGGAAACGATACGTTCTACCTTCTCGCTTCGATTCCCGCTGCAGGCTAGCTTGCTCTCTCAGCCGACCGCGCTCTATTCACGTGTATTATCGAGAGACGAGGAGATTATCGAGTCGGAGGCTGTGACTCACTCGAATAACGCACACCATGGAAGCTACCGTCGAAAAGCCTCGCCACGATAATCCGCTCGAATCTTTCTTTACTTGCGTCGCGATGTTAGCAGATCGATGATAGAGCACGTTACGGGCTTTGTCCGAAATCTCTTAAGCTTTTTTTTTATACTAATTTGAATTTTCTAAATGTCAAGACTTATTCACTTGAAACGTCAGAGAAAGCATGCTTGCTAAATTAAAAATGATCGTTTCATTTATAAAGTAAATAAAGCTTGTAAAGCAATCTGAGTTCATTCAAATCAGCGGACGCAAAGACGCATGAAAGAATTTTTCAAGTTCACGCAGGTCTCGTAAAATGAAGAACGCGAGTTTCGTTTGCGTGTACCTCGATTTTTCAATGAGATCTGGTAGAAGGCGTAGAGGCGTGTTACATGATATTATACATAATCGATGTAGCTCTCTCTCGCATTAACTCCGGGAACTTGCTGGAAACCGTTCGATGCGCGCAGTGGTTTCGCGATGGTCTCTTGTACTCGAGACCTCGGCCACGGTCTCTCCTCCCGTTTTAACGGACGTATCTTAACGACGTAGGTCACGGAGGCCAAAGAAGCAGTCCATTACTCCGTATCTCCGTGAAGGAATTACTCGCTCGGGAAAAACATGACGTCTCTTATACCCGGCGACGATGAACGACGTTCAACATCACTCGTAAACCCCGAAGTAACGCTCCGGGAAGCACGATCGTTTCGCGCGAGCGATCGGCGAGCTCCATTTTCAAAAAAAACTGGAGTAACTACTGTAACATATTATGGCAGAATATTAAACTATTTTCACAGGCCTTGTATGTGCCATTTCGAGACGATCGCGTGCACTGGACGCCGGCCACAATTTCTCGCGAAGAAGAAGTCGGAGTCCGTCGAAGAATTCGAAGTAGACAATCCGGTGGATCTGAATAAATCTCCGGAATAAATTCCGAGAGCTTGTAAGCGTGACATTGGACGCGCCAAGGACTTAATCTGAGTCTGTCGGTGCAACCCGAGCCGAGAAGAACGCGCGGGAACTATCGCGAAACTTTATTTAGACGGTAGGCAAACTCGAACTTGCATTTATCTGCGTCGGTAGATAACGCGTGGCGCGCGTCTTACCGTGATCCGCGATAAAAATTTCTATTCTGCGCGCTGCAAACATGATGATGTGCTACGCGTATCAAAACAGAGGATATTGGATAACGAGAGCTGGAGCAAAACATCGTGCCTACAGGAGCCACTGCGATTAGCGCAATTAATACCGAAGACTCTTTATTTTTTTATTTTTATTTTTACTTCGTGCCTCAGAACAATGCGGGTGCTGCTGACAAAGCACCGAGTATATTAGCAACATTATATCGTAAAGTATCTCGTCTCGGCCGCTTGCATTTGACCGTGAGAAAACAACTGAATATTTCACGTGAAAAAGATTCAAGGATGCTGCCAGCGAAACGCGGTTTTCTTGTCGGCCTAGCTTCGCCCGAATCCGCCAGGGTTCCCCGATTATGCATTATGTCTATTATGAAGAAGATATATTATGCACAAAGAATTCAAGTTGCGATCAATCTTTCACAATGTTGAATGTATCTTCGTAATTCTGTACTGATCAAAGTTATCGATCACTAATTTTGTATCACACACGAGTCTCAAAAAAGATTTCACCGAACAATGCAGCGATGCAATTCCAAGCTAGCGAGAAAAATTCGGATTTCATGGTGTCTGTGCTTGCCCGCATGCGTGAAATAAAACTTTCAGCAGATGTGGATTACGGCGGACAAAATATGATAATCGGCACGAAAACTACGACATCTCGTTTGCTAATGCATCTTTGTAAATGTGCACATGCTACCGCATGACGAGCAATTAAGAAATTAAAAAAAAAAAGAAAATGAGTCGTTAGGCTGCACCTCGCACATTTTAACTGACTATACACTTTCACGTGCGGCAGCGAGGATACGCGGGTGCACATTAGGCGTGTCCCCCCGTGAACCCCATACCCAACCGAGCATGGAGAAACCGGAACCTGAATATATCAACTCAGCCCCATTTAGTTTCCATCTCGTTCCCGAGCCCGTTCGAACGCGTACCCGCCGTGAAATGGAAATCCGCCCGCAGAAGTTGGGGGAGTGTCGAGCGATTTTCTTTCCGCCCGTTCATCGTGCGTACATCATAATCGCAAATCTTCCTCGACGCTCGAGAGGTTTCTATCGCAATTAAGATGGTCGTTTCCTAAGAGAACCCGAAATCCGCTTAAAAGTGACTGCAATTATGTAAGATTAATATTGCAGTGTCAACAGGTTGGAATATAATTTTAATATTAAGAATACAAGGCAGTTGAGAAATAGAAGCATAACTCAATGATTATCAAGAGATATATAGATATAAATATATGTTAAATTTCAAGAATATAACTAAATAACGAAAGCATATTTTGTCAATTCATCTCAAAGTATTCGAAACTCCACAAATAGTTACAGGAACATTCAACCTCGTTCCCCGCATCTTCTAGAAACGTTCGTGAAACCTCATCGTGAAACAAAGAGTCCAAATATAATAAAATTTATTTTCAATTAAAATAGGGAAACGATCGATTACTCCTCTTCCTTTTACCACAAAACACTCGACCGCAATCTCGTATGGAAAACCCATAATCGGCGTTTATGGCACTTTCGTTGCAACACCTCGTACGTCTCCGTCTGTCGCGTAGGGGCTTCCGCGACAGGATCCGTCTGCGATTGCGATTAAATCGCCCTCACACGAGCCGGGGCCATATGCGCTGCCGGCCATTTAATCCGTCATCGCGTCGCCCTGGCCCCGTCGTACGCGGCTTTAACCTTCACCTTGAACACGCCCTCCGTGCACGAAAACTATTTTAGGGTCGCCCGGCTACCCCAAGCGAGAGACACGCTCACGCGCGCGGGAGCCGAGCGATGCATTCTAATCTCGACGCTGCCATCGCGCGACCGGCCCACACGATCGAATTATACCTCCCTCGAGCGAGTGCGAGCTGCACGATTCCCGCACGTGGCAGTGCTGGTAGAGCAACTGCGACTCCCCAGAAATTTCCGCGAGATTACACGGTGTAAGACAGCGAGTAAGAGAGCCCTCGGGTGCCGAGCGTGCTGCCGCGACTTCGAGATCGATCGCGCGCGGATCGGAGCGGAACCTGCTCCAATTCACGCGATCCTAGCACGCGCGGCAGCTCGATCGCAACCGCCTCCCGGGGATTACGAGGATCCGCGAGAGGATTTTAAATGATAACGTCTCGTTAGGATGTTAGCAGTGGTATATTGGGTGCACGATTCGATGGTGTTCATCATTCAGTCAAGGTAAGATCCCTCGGCGACGCTCGCGACTGCAGGGTGGAAAAATTCTGTGTGTGAATGGGACGCTAGGCGGATACTCGGATCCGCGAGCGGGGATTACACCGCGACTGCAGCCCCGACCATTCCACCATTTCCACCTCGCGTTCAACGCTCCGGTCGTTTATTCATTCGCGAGAACGTCGAGGGAAAAAAGTAACGACGTCCCACGCGATCGCCGGGGAAATAGCGTCGGCGAAATAGCGTCGGTGAATTAGCGTGGGTGTCCGCGTGAGTCAGGACGACTCAGCGCTATCGCGCTTGCAATCGCGCGATTGCAATCGAGCTTCGCGTCCCCCCGAGCGAGAGGGAGTTCCCGGACGAATTCCATCGAGAATCTGTCGCGCGACAAGAAAATGAAATCTCCCGCGAACATTTAAACGCACTTCCAGAGGCATTTCCGGTAGCAGTGGTGAGCTTCTCCAAGCAGGAGATTTTATTGCGCGTTGTTCTCCGTAGCCGAGATGCAAAGAAAGTAGCTCCCGCGGCATGGCACGCATCTGTGAATACGCACAATGGAGCGGCGTATCCCGCCAAATATTTACAGGACCCAAACAGAGCGCAACAAAAACGCCGGATAAGGGCGCGTGCGTAGCGATAAGCGGCGAGCGTAAAGTAGATGCACTCGCTTACGGAATGAGACACCACAGCTAAGGGAGATCCATCGCGCGACAGTGACAAACAAGAGTCGGAAACTCGAGACAACGTAGACTGAGCCGAGGCAAAAGACGACGAAATTACGCGAGCTATTTACGAGGAAACTAATCGGCCGTGGAAAATGATTCGTAGCGCGTCCGGGATATTAAATCATCACGGCAAAATCATCACGAGGAAATGAACGGGCGAGGCGAAGACCGATACTTATGCCAGCGGAATGGTCCGCCATTACTCGTACTACCCCTCAATTATCGCATGGACGCTGATACGAGCGCTGGAGCGATACGCTCCGTTTGCTTGACGGACCTCGCTCGAGGTTTCGAGAGCACGACGCATTCGGAATTCACCCTAACGTCACGGCAACGTATAGGAACAGAATGGCGCGAGAACACGTGTCCACCCTGTGCCCCGTCCTCGAAAACAAATAGGGATTTCGGGGCACCTCCCGGGGTGGATCTCTGGGACGAGATCGTCCATCCCTACGGAAACTCGACGCCGTGAATTCCAGGGCCCCCCTCGCCCTCAGCGTGGCAATTTGTTTCGATTTCCAAGGTAGGAAAATCGAAACTACAAGTCTAGCGTAACGTCGATTGCATTTACGGAGTATCCAATTCTTCCGGCTTTCGGCAGCTTCCGGCTCCCCGACTACGACACCCAGCGGTTCGACAAATGGATACTGTTGTTGACAGCTATTGATGATAGTAAATCACTCATGCTGTGAAAAGTGCGAGGAGAGAACAGTTAAGATCGCGCAGAGAGTCTCGGAAAACTTTAGCAACCATTGTTTAAGGGACTTCTAATGGGGGAGTGTCGGTAATATCTGGAAATGTACACAACGAGTCTCTCTCAGTGCGGCGTCTCGTGCAAAATGCGAAATGCGACGAATGACAGCGTGACGAAGAGGAATGCCGCGCCGCAGAGAATGGCACGATCGCATTAGTTGCTCTAATTAACGTAATTAACTGCAATTAATTAGAAGCGAAGACAAGAGACCGCTCGGGACTCGTGGAAATTGTTCTACGGTTGATTCGACGAAGACTCGCTGAACAGCAACCCCGACCTGGTCGGCAATACTGGCTATTCAGAGAAACCACCGTCTATCATGCGAAAATTTAACTGAAACGACCAATTAGGGAAATCAACCAAATCAAGCTCGCACGTAATCACTTTGTGGCGAATGGGCGAGTTCTTTGAGCGCCTTGCGAGTGCCTCACGCGTCCCTCCTGCACTCGATCATTATCGTGCGATCTTTCGGAGAACGAGTTGCAGTGCCTCGTGTAAATGCCTTTCGAGAGTAAGAAAACTTTGCTAACATCGAGGTCTTACGAGTTAATATTTCATGTATAAAGAAAGTTTTAAAAAAATGCATGGAATTCTATACATATAAATCACAATATGTAATTATGACGTAATAGAAGCGTAAGATGTGATCGCGCGGCTTCCGCGAGAAGAATTACATCAAGTAAATTAACATGGCTAATTTCTAAGTGGAGATACTCCTTTTATTCATTACGGAGAAATTTATTGATCTAAAGAGACATTCAAGAAGAGCCTTCAAGTTTCATATTTAAGTTTAAGATTTTATAATACGATGTACGTTCATCATTGTAAGATACGTTAACCTCCTTAAGCAACTGTCGTATCGATCAATCAACTGATCCCCGAAGGGAAATGAGATAGAGCGACAGTCTCCGAGTCTGAAAACTCATATTGGCTTTGCCTCTTCTTTGATTTCCCTTGTCCCCGGGGAGACGGGAGGAGACACGAGACGGGAAAGAAAAATAGAAAGATCCTCGTAACCACATTATCACGGATTTGCTGCCGTGTCGTGGATCGTCAACGTTGACACGGCTTAATCCATTATGTAGACGCTGTTTGCTTTTCGAGACGGTTTTTTCATCTCGAACATACATGCATACTCGCCAGGTGAATAGCGAGAGATAATGAGATACGATCAAAGATAGCCACAAAGATGCCGAGATACAAGGGAGAGGGGAAAAAATGGGAGCATGCATAAACGAATTTTTTAGAACACACGTACAGTTTGTAATAATGAGCCGAGACTACACAATGTTTTATCGCACGATTACGTATTTGTAATTATGAATGTTTAATTAATTCCATTAATCGAAATCGATAAAATTGAGCGAAGGCTCACAACAATTTCAACAAGCAACGGAAAAGAGCAGAAAGACGTTACTAATGTCGACGGTGATATTTGGCCACTCACCGCGGAATATTCGCGGCGTGCAGCGCATAAACTTCGCGTAACATGCTCGCCGGAATATTTCGCGGTGTGTTACGGTTCACGAAACGAGAATAGAGAAACTGAATAGTAGGGAGGCCGGCTCTCGTGGGCGCCACTTCTCCGTTCTACAATGCACGAGATACCGGAGGCGATTCTGCACGCGTCTCGACGCGAAAGAACGCGAAGGCCCGCCGAGAGAGAAACGTTTTGGAGATGCAACATACCGCGTGCTATTCAGCAACGACCTCGAGGAGCAGATGCTCTTTCAGCAAACGGGCTCAGCAAAACAAATTCAACTCTCTTTAGTGGCGCGTTATATTCATTGATCGCCGCTAAAATCGCAATGCGACGGTAAATAAATGAGATAATCGATCTCACGTCCACGTGGAATGTCGCGGAGTTCCGAAAACCGTCAGATCGACAGATTTCCTGGTACTGGATGGACCACCCAGTACATATCAATTCGCTCGCGTGTACATATGTATGCGCATAAATCATCTCGCAAAATTCCTGCAAAATTGGCAGTGCGCCCTTGTAAAACCTTGTACGACACGAAAACGGCGAGCAAGAGGTAGCAGAAGAAGAACGTTGAAAAAGTGGAGTTTCAACCACATGCGGACTGGCCGTCAATCATACGAGAATCCTCACAATGTGCACAAAGAAAGAATCTCCCGTTGTGCATCGACCTCAAGGCTGAAGAAGCCGGGAGATTTATGCTCGTTCCGATGAACGCGAGAAGCACCAATATTTTGATCGCACATCAAACATTACGTAAAACTTGCGCATCGCCATTTCCTGTGCATCACCACCGCCCTGCTTTATTATACATAATGGCCAAACTCCTTGGCAAATATACGATCAAGTTTCTGCTACGTTGTTTCAATCCCTAACGTTACGCATCTTCTCGTCAGCAAAATCAAAATTCTTAACTAAGTAAATTGCAATCAATTACAAGTTATCGGATCGAAGTCTGCAGTAATTATATGCTTAGTTTACAACCATTTATTTTTCCACTTATAATCACTCGACAAATATTTAGTATCTGAATATTTAATTCTGGCTTCGTAGAAAAGAATATGAGTAGAAATAATCGCTCATACGAAATCTCCCTTACGATCGATCGAAGAGCCGAGAGACAAGGGAGCGGAGAAAGGGCACAGAAGCTACGAACTTTTGTACGAGCAGCCTAAGGGCAGCAGGAAAGCGGGGAGCGAAGGCGAGCGAGCGGGGGAGGAAGGGCGAGGTTAAGCCGAGCTAAGAATGCGGGGGAGAAGAGGGGGCGAGCGTGGAGAGTAGGGCACGGATGGTGAACAGCTGCTGGTGCCTGTGGTGGCCGTTTTGTGTGAACGTGCCCCCATAACCCCCATATCCCCCTTTCCGCCTGAGCCCATCATGCATTCGTTTGTTCGTTCGTTCGTCCGTTCGTACAGTTCGTCGAGCATAAAGGCGCGCTTGCGACGAAAGTGCATGTGCACGCATGGACTAATCTGCGTGTTTGATCGAGGAGCCGAAAGAATCTGTCGAGAGGAAGGTCGTGACACGCACCCTACGCGAATGTAGTATCGAACATACGAGACGGTCTCATTCGAGGGGCCCTAAATTCCCGGCGATGAGAAAACAAACCTTTCCACAGTGACGGGATTCACAAAGAAACGCTTCACCATGTTCACAAAGAAACAAAGAGCGTTTGATAAGACAACGGGAATGTATCCTCCAAGTAATTTATCGTCTTCGTGTTTATAGATATGTCGCGTAACGTATGTCACGATCCAAAACGTCAAGATACTGCCTGATTTCCGAGTAATTTCTCGAAAGATTAAAGCAACAATCGCGACATTGATCAGCAAAAATTAATTAACGTAATTAACATGTTAAAGCATCATATAATAAAAAACTAAATACGCAGCTCGCGGGAACTGTAATTTAATTTCATAACATAGTAATAAGAATTCTTGTGTTGCAAAATTCAGTAGAAAAAAATGCTCCTCTTATAACGAAATTTAGATAATAAACGTAAAACTTAGAGAAACGCATTATTGCATAGTAGGTAGAAAAATTAACGTAACGAATCGTGCAATCGAAAAGTTTATGTAATCGCAGTGTCGATCTGGCTCGCGCCTTTTCATGGTATATCGCGTCTATGATTGGTTCCCAAAGAATTTCCTATCGCGTTCAGTGACCCATGAAAGGAACCAATCTTACGAAATAATTAACGCGATCTGGCGTTACAGCCGATATACAAACCGATATCCCATGACGAGAATCGCGGCCGACGTGATAACGGTAAATCAACGTACGTGCTCGTCTACAACCCTCTTTTCTATTAAGGTAACCCAGCGCGCCGCCACATATATCTGATATTTCCTGTCGACGATGACTTACGACGTCGCGATGATAGGGGGTTGACACGGGCCGATCGTAACTTTTTTATCGCGCGTTCAAAGTGACGCGAGAAAGAAGAGGGAACACGCTGTGATTTTCTGTAAAAGATTCTTTTTAAATATATAATGGATATCAAATTGAAATCGAGTAACCTGAAAAAGATCTGCAGAAATGTTATAAAAAAGAAGGTGTCTTCAGCAACGGAAACCCGATTTATACGACAGTTCATGAAGAAAGGCTAATGTCGACGCGAAATGGCAAAAAGACTTATCGTTTCCTTTCGTTTGTTTTTGCTTCTCCGAAAAATTGCAACTAGGAAAGGCGATTTTGCCGGGTATAATAGACACGAAATCAGGGACAAGCGCGAGAAAAGAATGGCAGAGGAATGGACAGAGAAAAAAGTACGCGATCGTAGGAAATCATTTAGCTTGCCTTTTGCGGAGAGACGCGTACGTTGCTTTTACGGTGCGTAGAACCTAGCTAAGCATCATTGCTATGCATCGCGTATGAAGATCTCCGCAGCTACGGGGAGTTTTTAATCATGCGGCGTCTGCCGTCGTCGTGCCACGTGCATGGGCGTAAAAGATCGCAGTTTAGTTACTACGATAACGCGGCTCGCCGAGTACGCACTCGACCTCGCCGCGCAGAAAATTAACTGTGAAAAACGGATCGACTCTACATTTTATTCTCGTCTTTCCTTAAAAGACACTTCTCATAAAACCTATCAATATTTTTCACTCCTCAAGCAGCAAAACATTTTCATCGCGTCGATTGTGTGAAGTAATATAAAATGCAGTTATTAAATTTTTGTTTCTTTATAAATCCTATACAAATGATGATATCGACATCCCCCCAATTGCTTCTTTGGGTCTACTTGAACTTGAGACACTTCGGCCAGAGATTATCAATTTGCCGGCTGAGCTGCCGTGAGATAATCGAAAATGGCGGGTATACGCGTTAAGGGGGGAGCCTGCTGTAGAACGTTGAAAATAAGGTATAATTTTACGAATTTTTTTTGGAGAAACTATACAGCGGATCATTATAAAACTTTGATGCATTTATTAGTACATGTTTAAAGATAAAAAAAATTATTTTTTTATTTGAATATATCGCCTGTAGAGGTCGTCCTGGAGGCATCTTATTGTAAATTAGTGAGCATTCTCCTGCCTCCAAATTTCATCCAAACTGAAAAATTGAAATATTTTCTTGTTATTTATGAATTCCCATCGTCGATGAACCTTTAATATTCATAAAAACATTAAGTTAAACAATTATTTGTGCATGAAAAAGTTCAAAAACTTTGTCTAAAAATCGTACTTTTGTGTTCTAAGCTCCACCATTTTGGCACTTTTCAACTTTTTTCTTCTCTCTTTGGTTCATCGACGATGGGAACTCATAAATAACGAGAACATATTTCAATTTTTCAGTTTAGACGAAATTTGGAGGCAGGAGAATGCTCACCAATTTGCAATGCCGGCGACGCGGCTGCACTATTTCTCCAGGACGACCTCTACAAGCGATATATTCAAATCAAAAAATAATTTTTTTATCTTTAAACATGTACTAATAAATGCATCAAAGTTTTATAATGATCCGCTGTATAGTTTCTCCAAAAACAATTCGTAAAATATACCTTATTTTCAGCGTTCTAAAGCAGGCTCCCCCCTTAAGCCTGACCGGAGAGCCGGCTTTCCTCCTTAATATACGGCCGCGTGGTGCCCCGCCGCTGCAGCGGACGGGCGATATCGCGCAGGGGTTCTCATGCGGGCCGAGCGGTCCAATTAGGAGCGCGATTACGCGGCCGAGGCTGTAACGCGTGAGAACCGTGCCGGCGCGGTTTAAGGCGCGAGAACTGGTTCTTGGGTCCGATCGCGGGCATCTCTTTCCAAGGCCCCGTGTTCCCGACGTTAAACGCGGCTCGTAGGGACGTTGCGGGCTGCTCAGGACTGCCTGAAATTAAACGCCGGGGACAAGGGAAGAGTTGGCCCTTTCTTGGGTCCTCCGGACTTTCATTCGTACGAAGCGCGGGACCCACGTCCCTCTTCGTCCTTCCGTTTCTCCCCCGTCCCTCGTGCTACCCAAAATCGTCGATCGAGCGCCTTCGGCCTGTGTCTTTTGCTTTATTTCTCTCTTCCTCATCTTCTTTCTCTTCCCCTTGTCGACCCGCCCTCGGTTGCTTCTACCTGGCGAATGTTACGAAACGCATCCTCGGATACCCATGGCGAACCGAGAGCCCGGAATTCCACGGACGAGGGAAGGGTGCCGGAGCGTGTGAAGGTAGCAGATAACGCTCGGAGATCGGTTCACCGAGATGAGGCGCACCGAATGTATGTCTCACGATCAGGATAGAGGTTTCTCCTATTACTGATAATTATGAAGATACCGAGTACCATTAATCCTTAACTGGCCTAGTGGAATGGAATGCCGTTCGCGCCGCCGGGCGGAGTCAATTGCGTATAAATTACGAAAAGAATACCTCGGACTGTTTTTATTGGAGAAACGAGCACTGTTAGCACACATCAGCATAATGACCATTGTGAGGCCCAGACAGAGAGAGAGAGGCCACTTTCTCAAACTAATCTCGAGCGTTACGAATGCGCGCCAAAGCGTATTTCCCCAAGACGAAAGTCCTCAATTTCCTGCAGCGCATAAAGCAAGATCGAATGAGCGTCAGTGGAAAGAAGAACCAAGAGCCGCGAGCTCCGGGTCCGCTTATCGAGCGACAGAATCCGATTCTTTCGATGCACCTTGGCTATATAAGACAGAGAAAGAGAGAGTGTGAGAGAGAAAAGGAGAAAGAAAGAAAGAGAACGTCCTGGAATGAAGCATCACGTGCACGAGGAGTGCGCCTTGTTCACGCGGTGGCTCTCCGTTGTCAAGTGGACAATATCGTCTCGTATTACGGCGACGTTACCGCTGTCGAACAAAACGAACGACGTACATGGACGCGCGGCTCCGAGGCCTACCACTCGCACATGTGTCCACGCGATATCGCATTATAATTTGTTGTTACTGCAACGGCGAGACGTCACGTTGAAACATTCATGCGTCTCGCCTTACTTTATCCCCCTTGCGGCCGCGGACGCCCCGACGTGCGTGTAAATCGATATTGGTCGTTGGTACAAAGCCGAAAATACATTTCCTTCTTTCCGTGCACGTTGGTACATCGACAGAACATCGTTATTAAATTTATCAATGAAGGAAGAGTTCGATAATTACAATCAGCTGGCTTCAAGATCCGCAACGCTCGGTTCAGTTGTTGCAATTTTTTCTCGGAAAGCCGCGGGATACCCGAGTCGAAATTTTGCGCCTACTTTAATGCTTTTAGCAGTTTACGAACCTACTTTTAGGAAAATAGAACCTAGAACTCTTACATTGAAACTCAAACTCCTACAAACAGATGTTAAGACGCTATTTTGACCCTGCAACATTCGGCTGTAATCTTGATCGTAACCTGCTTTGACGCTCTAGCGGCAAAAAAGGAAATTTCGGACATATTTTAGTGTTAAAGTAGTAGCTAAATAGACGCTGAATAACCCCGAGTCGAAATTTTGCGCCTACTTTAATGCTTTTAGCAGTCGTACGAACCTACTTTTAGGAAAATAGAACCTAGAACTCTTACATTGAAACTCAAACTCCTACAAACAGATGTTAAGACGCTATTTTGACCCTGCAACATTCGGCTATAATCTTGATCGTAACCTGCTTTGACGCTCTAGCGGCAAAAAAGGAAATTTCGGACATATTTTAGTGTTAAAGTAGTAGCTAAATAGACGCTGAATAACCCCGAGTCGAAATTTTGCGCCTACTTTAATGCTTTTAGCAGTCGTACGAACCTACTTTTAGGAAAATAGAACCTAGAACTCTTACATTGAAACTCAAACTCCTACAAACAGATGTTAAGACGCTATTTTGACCCTGCAACATTCGGCTGTAATCTTGATCGTAACCTGCTTTGACGCTCTAGCGGCAAAAAAGGAAATTTCGGACATATTTTAGTGTTAAAGTAGTAGCTAAATAGACGCTGAATAACGCCTCAAATGAAGAATTCGAGGTTCAATGTAGAACTAAAATTTCGACTCGGTAGTTACAGTGTACCGCAGCATATCGCAGATCCATGAATGTGTTTATATACTTGTTTTTATTATATATATATATATGTATTATATATATATATATTATATATATATGTATGCACACAACTGAAGACTGCGGTAGCTCACCTCGCTAAAACTCGAATGCAGAAAGCGATTTCGGTTGAAACCCCGACCACGATTCACGTTAATCGAATAGAAGTGAAAACCGTCGAAATCCGTCGACTTTCCCGTGGCGAGCGAAAACCGCTCGCCGCGAAAAAGGAAAACGGCTGAAACATTTCTCGGGATGTTTACACCACGATGCCGATCGTCCGGTCTGACGGCGTTAAAGCGAAGGTTTCCGCGCACGCCCCGGAACAAAGAAACTCAATGCCGCAACGCCTTCGCGCGCGCCGTTTTTATGGTTTACTCCAAATCCCGTTAGAAGATTTCACCGCGAACGTTCGCCGAACGTTAAAAAGGAACGACAAAGCGTGTCGGGGGGCGGGGTCGACAACCGCAAGTTTCGATATCTCGAAAGGGGCGCGTTGCTCTCTCGCGCGATCGTATGGATCGAACGCAATGCGATATTTATTTTCCTTCCGCGAAACGACGTAACGCGAGGCGGCGAACAGCTATCCGGTATAATCGATGATAAAGGAGGGAATAACAAGAGCGAACGAATCCCGATACCGTTCCGAACCTCTATCGATCGTAACGCTCCTCTCCTCTCCCCGCCGCCCTCGCAGTGTTGTGTAATCGCGTTGTATAATCGTCGCGATTCGATTGAATCCAGTTCGCAAGTTCTGTTGTAATAATAATTCAATAATTCGCTTATTGGCCGCGCAGCCGCGTTTCCCTGGCGTTAATTTCGCCGCAATTAATTGCTTGTTAGCGTCGTCTCGAGCTATCTGGACCATCATCTCTTTGCCGGCGCGAGGGAACAAAGAGAATTCATTTACGACGGTGAGTAAACAGATGAAAATGCTAATGAGAGAAACGTCGACGTAAAGAAATTCAAAATTCCCGCAGAAATCCGTAATTGCCTCGAGTGCAAAACGCGCTGACGAAAGGCACCCGTAAAATATCTCGGACGAAAACTCGGGTTGCAGCAGGCCGGCCAGGTCTCGCACGAAACTAAATTCACGCGCGACGACGCGAGAGGAAGCAGAGGTGGCGAAGGACGAAGACGAGGAGTGTGTACTCGCCGGGATGCCGGAGGATGCTTCAATAGGAACCGGAACTCACGGGTCCGTGCTCGGAATCGACTACACGATCGCGCGCGTACGAGCCGCGCATATGAATCAGATATAAAAAAAAAAAGAGAAAAAGAAAAGAGAGACGGCCGCAGGGTCTCTCACAAGGAGGAGGAAGAGGAGGCGGAGGAGGAGGCGGAGGTGAAGCAGAGAAAGGTAGAGATTATCGATACGTCATTGATTTCTTCGGCGTGCAAAAATAAATCTCGTCGGTACGCATACCCACGTACGAGAGGAATGCACCGCGTACGATGGGACGGCCGGGTGTTCGCGAAACCGCAGGGCGGATTGCAAAGCGCGCAAGAGGAAGAGGCCCTTCTGGCCGTGGAGAAGTGGGACGGGCATGCGAATCGAGAAATTAACGGCGGGACTTCTTTTCTTAGCCGCGGGAGAGGAGAGACCGTACGCACGCTCCGCAGAAACGGGAATCGGTGGATATCTCCGTGTGGTTACGCGAAATGTAAATTGTCATGTAAATGAATGGGTGTATTATTATGTATGTATAAATAATGAGGAATATAAAAGCATATGAATAATGTAATCAGTTTATTCGGCGGAAAGATGGATTATTCAACGTTTGTAAAATCCAGTTTGTATGTATGTAATTATGGAGATTTTATAAATAATAGGATTTAGTCCATCTTTTTGCAGGACCTTATTCTGCGTATTTCCTCCTGCTGCATCTAGTTATTGTCTGCTGAAATTTTGACTATACGTGAGCTTTAATCTCGCCCTTCTGATACATTTCGCGTGGCGAGGCGCGCTTGAACATGCTATTTTCGTACCTAACGTGTAATTTCATTGCTTTTTATTTCATTATGTTTTTCGAAACTGCATGTAATAGTTTTATTTAGCTTCTAGATTTTGAAAACACGTCAAGAACAGCAGCTGGCTGTGTATCCGACCAATACTAAACATAAATGACGGTCAAACGGTCGAATGATATACATAGAACGTTCCCGTATATCGCATCATATGGGGATACATCGCGGAACGAACTTAAAATGGCAAATGGACTCGAGGGAATTAACTGCTCTCTACACGTTTCACGAAGGGGGAATAGAGTAAGAAATGTGCTTCTTGCCAGGCAACGACAGGTCCGTAATTCTCTTTGACCCTGCTAACCTTGAAACGGGCATCACGACGCGCCGCATAAATGCCATCGCGTAAATACAAAAAGAGGAACGCCCATAAACGAGGCACGACAATAAATATCGCATGTCATCGTACGCGCGCGATCAAAGCCGACATTTTCGTTACACTTTAACGGCATAATCGACGTAAAAAAAAAAGAAGAATTAGCAAGAGAGCCTTTCTAAGGAATGGTTACACCGTATAATTTATAGTTCCTTCTAGGCTATAAATGTTGATTATTGCGCTGTGTATCATAATACAAATGCGTTCTGACAATCGGCGGCGATAAATCTCGCCCTTCTCGAGCGTCCCAACAATGCGACCGTGACAATCGTAACTGCCGTTTCGCAGGAGATGCCCAAGAATGCGCCAGAAACTTTCCAGAAAATTCGAGCTCCAATCTCGGATCCGGTAAGACGACCGGACGTACGCACGATCCGATACCAAGCGAGGCGGGCGAACGGCCAAACTTCGACGCCCGTCATCGGCCGCGAACGAAAGAGATCGCGTCTTTCTCGGAAACGTCTCAGATAGAGGTCGACGCTTCCGTTTCGCGAGGAAAGCGATCCACGAAACCTTCTCGGCATTCTACGCGGGACGTTTTCGGCTTCGGGCAGCAAAGCCGGCCGGTCGGACGCGACGCGATTTCGACGGCTTCACGCTCGAAGTGGCCTCGATTCCGGCGCGAGGACAGGCGCGTTCGTGGCGGCGGTGCGCCCGCTCGGTAATTAACGCGCTAGCACTCACCGTGCGCGGCGAAATATCCTCGTTCAGATCCGCGAGAAAGCACAGGCCGTTCCTCGGGATCACTCGCAATCAACGAACACTTCACTCGCCGAGACGCCGGTCACTGCGTTCAACTTGCCCGTCCGACTGCGCTTGTGCGTCCCGGCCGGTCCACGGGCGCTCGCGTCGCATCGGTGGCGCCATCCCGCGGCGTCCGCCCGCGGCGAGCGGCGCGACCCGCGAAAGCGCGGGAACTTCGTTATTCTACTCCGCGCGAAGGTTATCAAATTTAAATTTGGAGATATCTGATGTAAGTGTTGGTGTAACGTGTAAAATGGTGCGATCAGTTTTGCGATTTTGCGCTACATTATACTCTGCGTTTCGTGTATATGTGTCTTCTCATTATACCTCATTTTGTATACATAAAATGTAAGCTGTCCGAAAAATTCTGTCTGATATGGCGATAACTGAAATATCGTAATACTCTAATGTCCCTTTTTGGTTACGTTCGATAATAAAAATTATTGAAGACTTGAAACCCCAGGCAGCACATGTTAGCCTAATATATGTTTCTTAGACGTATCTAATGTCTAAGAAACATAAAGTACCATTTAAGAAACGGTTTAAATAGAAACCGCTTTTAGACCTAAATTTTAAAAACGTATTTTTCACGTTTCCACAGAAACGAAAAATGTGTTTTATTAAATTGATTTGAAATTATATAATTAATATAGAAAAAATAGTAATTTCTACTTACTTTGCGAGTATTAATTATTTTTACATCATACGTTTCAATGTACTCGATTATGGAACAAGAGACAAAAATCAACACAAGTGTGTGTGATTCCCACCTCTGATTCACCAAGCGACCGATAGATGGCCAGGCCAGACGTGACGTTCTCGCAAGTAACATTTGTGTTATCACCTTATAAATAACCATCCGGAAAACCGATCCAATACTCTTTTCTTCTTCTTTTCTTTTGAAACTTTTGAGATCACTATTACTTGAAGTGATATTTCAAAAGAGTGAGATTCCACTACACGAAATTTAGAGAGTAATTCATAAAATATAAAAATCTGGTTTTTTACAAAAATGTGACTTAACTCTGTCTATCTTTGAGGCACTGATATATAGAATTGATAAATATTTTTCTGATGGTTTCTGAAACGTTTTTTGCCGAAAAAGAAACGTTTCTCCTAACGTTTTTTCGTTGGACATTTTTCTCCTAAATAAACGTTTCAATAAAATGGTTATGAAACGTTACGGCAAAACGTTTATGAAACGGTTTTGAAACCAATGTGTTCTGCCTGGGACTTGGCTGGATTTAATTCAATCTTCCTTTACCTTAACCTTTCCAAGTTATCTTGGCTAGGTTAAATATGTTAAGCGTTACATGAGAGTTTTTGTTCTCTCTCGTTTACTCGCGTGCAGTATAATACAAAATGGTGACTCACTTGCGGTGATTCGGAGGCTTCCGCGTATGTCAACCGAGTCCGAAACGGCGCGGGTCCCGCTTCGCGGAATCGTGAATTTCGAGCGACACAAGGACGCACTCATTCCGCAGGAAGCACGAAATTTAACGTTGCCGCGAATTTGAAGGCTGTCGGTCGGACACGAAAACGAGAACACGAACGGACAATGGATTTTCGCGACGAGAACTGACGGAAACCGGACGTTAGGAACAATGGCGGTTCAAATTATTTCGATGCATATATCGATTACCCGTTCGGCCAATCATTTCGTTTCTGCAATTCGCTGAATACTTCACGTCGCAGGCCGTGCGATCCGAAACGTCGAATTAAAATGGATGACGTCATCGTTACGCCCGGTGCATTCGAACACACGGCATTGTTAGCGATTTTATGAATTTTACACGCGCACTTTAAATTTTTCAATATCGCTGATTATGTATTAACGTGCCGAGCGAGCGACATACATGCAATTACATCTCTCTTTTGCATTAAAACATGAATGGCATATCTAGATTTTTTTTCCCATGCCCAACATACAGGAATCCGTAATGCGGGGAATTTAGCTTGTGGAAAAAGGTCAACCCGTGCCAGTACAGACTGTGCAAAATGACGAGACGACCGCCCTGCAGAAATTGCAGGTCCCAGCATCCTGAAATCAAATAAATAGCATAAATTGCGTTAATTGTTGATCCATCCAATTAATTAAATAAAATAAATCAATTTATTTTCCAATTCACTACTTAAATTAAATAAATCTCATTTAATTTATTTTAATCAATTCAAAATTAAATCAAAATTAAATATCGTTCAAATAATATAAAAACTCCTCAATTCGTTCTCCATCGTCATGACGTTATGCACGCATTTCCCCTTGCCCGCACTTCGAAGCTGTCTCCTTCGCTACTTTGTTCACCTTGAGGAACGTCCGTGTCGATGCCGTCTAAGAAGTCCAGCGCGTAATTGTAATCGGGCCGGGAAAGTAAATTGGCGTTCCACTTTTCCTTCGGAGGACGAGCGTGCAAGTACGAGCTCAGATGCGACGCGTCCGCGGCGGACAGGCCGCCGAAGCTCGGATTTTCGATCACGTCGCCGTTTGCGCACTCGAACCAGGCCCCGCGCGGTATCACGGCGGCGTCCGCCATGATAGATTCCACGGTGGCCGCCAGGCGGTCCTCTTCTTTCAGTTCTCTCGGCATGGGACCCTGCAAACGCGATTAATTCCTGACAATTCTCTTGCGAAGGAAGCGGGAGTCGCAGGAAGAATTTCGAGAAGAAATGACGTTGTTCGCAATTACGTCGTAATAGATTTGGGGATCCTCGTTCGGCGGAAATGGCGGATTTACGTTATAAACGTTCGTTACGATGGAGGGCTCGCCCTCGAATCTGTTAATCGCCAAAGGGCTCAGGAACCGTCCGCACTTTGTTGCTGCCGGCAACAGCAGCCAGTTCATGCCATCGATACTGCAAAATATTTTATTCATTTTTTGAATTGAAATTCACGCAAGGAGGAACGCGTTGAAGAAAGTACGACAAAAATCCTCTCTTGATAAAGACATGCTCTCGATCTTTTCGTGACTCACGCATGACTCTCACCTGTAATAATACACTCGATCGTTCATGCAATCCTTTTCGAAACCGCACGCGACATGGTAGTCGTTCTGAATCCCGTTTATCCTTCCCCAATAATAACATTTTCGAAAGTGATTCTCCGCCTGCAAAATAATCAGCGAATTCTGCAGCAGCTGCGAGCTCTCGGTGCTTATGCAGATGCCGGCATGACCGAACGCCTCTAGGGTCTCCGATAGTTTTAGACAATTCATTTTCATTCAAAGTCACGAAAGTCAGACTTCTGTCAGAGAAATGTCGAAGTCGCATTTTTCAGATGTCACTTATCGAAGCGACATGCAAATGCGCGATTAGCTGTTCTGAGCGTTTCCGAGAACTTATCGACTATACGTCATTTTTTCTCCGATAAAACTGGACCTTGAAATGCGACAAGAATTAAAGAAGCTGATAAGAATTTATTTCATAAGATTGCGAACTCGTTAATTATTGAATATTAAAAATTAATTTTAAATCTAGTAAGATCGTTGTATTTTTCTCTCTTCTCTCTTTCTCGCACAACGTCACCATTAACAGCTGATTCCTCAGCGTCACGTGGTCACGTCGCGCTGTGCGACTGTGAGATTAACGATCGTGAAAAATGTCATCGGATGAAGAAAACGATGAATTGGAAGATTTGGAGGCGATACGGGATAAAATGATGAGTACTCCACGTAGCGAGCGGATGCAAGTGAGTGCCTGGGAGGACGACGACGATGGCGTCGAGGCCGAGCGTAATGCAAGAGGTTAGAACTCGAACGGTCATCCCTGTGCCTTCTTCGGAATTCGAAAAGTCAATTGGATTCGTAGAAACGTAGTTCAGTCGAAGAGAACGAAGATCTCGAGTCTTAATCTCGTATCTTCGGACGCGTTTGTGTTGAGATACGATGTTAAATTTGCAATAATATTCTTCTAGAACCTGACGCGAAAGCGATGCTAAATGCTGCGGAGGAGGGGGATCTGGAGAAAATCAAGAAATTGTTAAGCACAAATATTCTTCTACTGCAATGCACTGATAAGGACGGCTACACGCCACTGCACAGAGCATGTTACGGCAACAACATAGAAGTCGTTGAGGTAATGGAGAAGAAGAAATTGTTTTTTTTCCCTCCAATGCTCGAAAATTTTCTTAAATTTTGCACGTCAAGATTTGCTCTTTGACCTAACAGTATCTACTGGAAATGGGAGCCAAGATAGACGCCAAGACTCAAGACGAGTGGCAGCCGTTGCACTCGGCATGCTGTTGGAACAACACAGAGTGCGCCGAGACACTGATCGCAAGCGGAGCGGATATTAACGCTAAGAGCAAAGGAGATCAAACGCCGCTGCACCTGCTCTCGTCCAGCTCGCACAATTCTCCCGCTTTTCAGCTTCTTCTGCTGCATCCGGACACGAACCCTCACATTGTGAACTCGAGCGGCGACACGGCGGCTCAGATCGCGAGGCGGACGACAAAGTATTATCCGATGTACGAGATAATCGAGCCCTGCCTAAATGAGATTTAAGGTAAATAATTTACGTAACAGATAATAATCAGTACCAGATAACGTACCGGTCTCTCAATGCAGTGAACATTTTAATATACATATACATAATTTTATTTTATATACATACAAGAGGCACGAGCAGAAAGAATTGGAAAACTTAACAATTCACTTAAATGCATCTCCGTTGCCGCACAATACACGCTACGCTATATAAAAATTTACAGATATAAATTACATTATTAAACAACGATACGTATGGTATAGACACAATGTATACTTCTATATAAATGTATATAAAAATACAACGATTCGTATATATGTATATATAATTAGGAATATAATTATTATATATATTGGAAAAGTCGATAAAAATAATACTTCAGTACGTTGTTCATTCTTTCTTCAATACGTGTCATGATCATGACTGAGAATAAAAACAAGATTCGAGTGCGATCTTTCGAAACGACTGTCGGAACGTTAATTCTCAGATAATAACGTAGAACGGCAAAAAGATCGCGCATCAAATCGGCGTGTCTAAACTAAATCGAAACCGGTTATTGCAACATTAGAAATATAATAGAGAGAATTGCATGCAGACATTAATTTTATGCTTCCTGTCCAACTTCCTTTCCATGTAAAAGTTCCTTAACTTCGTACGTATAACATTACATCTTTTTGTTTCGTGTTACGTCTACGCGTCAGTTTTGAGATGCTCGGATAACGATCAGAGCGACGTTAAATTGACAAATTTCGGAGTACCGTTGCTGAGGCGCTTCGATCCCTCCCATATGAGAACAGTGGAGTCCTCAGTGACCGCGTACAAATGATGCTGATCCAGAGCCCATGCCACTGCAATTATCGCACCGCAGCCTTTCATGTTGCTCGTTATTTCTCTGACCAATCGTAGGTCCCAACTGCTCCACAACCTGTATTCGGAAAAACAATTGCAACGTTTCTTGTGAGGGTCGACTGTAGATTCGAACGAATTTAAAGTAACGTACGCGTCATACCTTATTACTCCATTGTCCAAACCAGTCGCGATAACATTGACAGAAACACCTTCCGGGGCATTGCTGTAACAGAGAGCCGTTATATGTCCTCTGGACAAAACTGAACCCACTGCCCTCGCATTTACGGTGTAAACTCGCATTTCAGATTGGTTGGCAGTCGGAATCGTGTCGTCCGTTGTGGGAATCTCGTAAGTGGCTGCTACATCCCCGAGGGTCTCACTGATGCACAGGAGATGTACAGCAAAACCTTGATCGCAAACTACTGATCTCACGTATGTTAAGCTGCAAAAGAGTTATAGAAATGTATATTAAATTTTCGATACACGATACGATAATACATAACACGATTTATTTTGCTAATATTTGCTGCGTTGTACTAATTTATCTCTGGTGCCATATCTATACCTGTTCAAATCCCAAATAGCAATAACGCCGCTGCCGTCGCCGGAGCAGGCGATGCTGAACACACGTGACAGAGATATCACTGTCACGCGATTCCTGTGAGCTAAAAGTACCGTGGCTGGTGCCAAGCTGAACTCGATTTTGCCCGTGGTGCCGATAGTGTACGTGTGCACCGTAATTCTGCCTGACAAATGCCCGATCCAGAGTTGCCCGCAATCGGGAGCGGTACCCAGTGTCGTGATCTTAAATCAAAGCGTCGCGTTTAACGATCCATTTGGTTTTATAAGTGAAAGAATTTTAATCTTACGAATTTATAACTCTCTTATTATCGGAACTTTATTTTGCAGTCGCTTGATTCTTAATATAGCCTTACTTACGGCCACTGTTAGATATATGTGTTAAGATACTTACGGGATCAAGGCCTAAGGATTTAATTAAAGGCCTTGGCGGTTGCTCCTTCTTGCATTTTAATCTAGCGACTCCATCTGTTCCGTTCCATGACGCTAGCGCGGCGCCCAGTACCGACATGCCACTTAACATACTACCACCTGATCAAAACGTAAGAAGAGTTTATATGTAAACTGAGTGCGCTGAATTACGTAGAGAGTGCAGGCGCGCGACAATCGCGACGCTAATTAACAACCTTTTTCTTTCGTATAACCGAGGAGAAGCGTGGTGTAATTAGGCAAGCCGAAAACGTCGCCGGTCGCCAGGGGAATTAGAGAGGCTAACGGAGTTCGATGCTTGTGCTTCCAGCACAACACAGGCTCGTTACTGGGTGCGCCAACGTAATTTCCCCATTTTATACCTGCAATTTTCTCGGACGCTTACAACGTTGCAATAAACACGAAGCTTTGAAGTTATCACCGTATTCATAGTATCGATTGACAGATATAAATCACATAGAAAAATAATGACTACCGCTGATCCCTTCGATGACCGGTACTTTCTGACTAGACAGCGTTACATTGCCGAGATTTTGGACCAACGGATGAGCAGCTCTGAATAATTGCGCGGGCGTTTGTCCGTAAGTTCGCACCATGGTTTCCCATGCCTGACGTTCTAGGGGATCGGCTATCTGCTCTACGTCAAATCCGTAATACGTCTAAATAAAAAGGGCGAACTATTAATAAGATGCTGCTGATTAGTTAAATACTCTACTCTATGAAGAGCAACTTACAGCAGGATGGAAGACGTTTATGGCCTCTACCGCCGGCCGTCCCGTCTGTCTGAATCCGAAGACGAGGTCGATCCAGTACGGCAGCACTTCCCTGACGATGTCCGATTCTAGCGCGACTCTGTGCGCCAGTATGAACAGACGCGCGTCGCCGGCGCACCACTTCGGTAATTCAACATCGCTAACTCTATTACCGTTTTGTCGGACGCCGAAATTGAATCCTGCGGATCAATGTGTGTGTGTGTGTGTGTGAGCGTATTTTACATATCATTTACTCTCGAAACTAATGCTTCGACTTACCCTCAGTGTTTAACAAAAATTCTGGCAAATAGAAGAACTCCGGTATGAGCTCCTTCACGTCCGTTGTCGAGTCGCAACTGGTTAATCTCCATGTAGTAGCTAATGCATGGAACGTTCGGTCGGGAATGTCGAAATTATTGTCTGTGCAATTAAAAATGGCGATTGAAGAGTAGCAAGAATGAATTTTTTAAAGAGTATATAAATACAATGGTCTCGTAATTACCTTGATAACATAGAAACATGCTGGTGAACGGAGGAAGCCGTACCAAAAAGTGTAGTACGGTGCCAGAGTTGCTATAATGAGATCCATAATGGAATGGTCCTTGATTCAAGGCAATCAGGTTCAATCCTTCTGTTAAAGTTTGCTTCAAGTACTGTAGGAGAACGAGATTCATCAAAAATACCACATAAGAACGCTGCATCACATTGATAACGCATGATAGTTTTAAATTACTTACATTATAATTATTTATGTAATGTTGCTCGTTCTTTTTATCTTGCACAGCCATCGGTCGTTTGAAATTCCTGTAAGAAATAGAAATACATTCATATTTACTCAAATTAAGAATCGATTTACTACACATTTTTCGTATTACTTACCGATAAATTTTCGGGTTGTTCAAGTCGATCTTCTCGCTGACGTAATCCGCGAGAACAAACGGAAACACAGGATACTGCATCAAGTCGTTGTACGAACGGCCAGCCAGTTTATTCAGACGAGTTATGTATTCCCAATTGGTGAGTGCACCGCTCCTCCATAAGGCCAGAGCTTCTCCCAAGTCGTCACCGGGGACTCGCCTGGGTAGGTTGCAAGCGGACAGTTCCGTTGCGAATTCGTCCCTCTCCTTGGACGAGTTGAATGCCAGCAAATACGTTCTGCCAGTGATGAGAAAGATCTCGATGGCTCTCTCTTGCAGCTGGTACCTTCTCCTGTGCAATTCGCGAATATCCTCGAGACGCCAAGCAGTACCGCCAGCCACAGCCAAGTCGAAACCACCCAGTGCTATCTACAATTAACGATAGTCAAGTTCTGTAATCATTTCGTAAAAAGCGTTTTGCAAAACTGTAACTATGAGAGAGAGGTCGCTCACGTCTGTGTGCAACGGCATATCGGGATTGTCCGGAACGAAATATACGCATGTCTCGCCGATAAGGACTTCGCCGGCTAATTCGGCTCTGGGTGTGACAACCCTTGCCTGCGACATCTTGCGTATCTTCTCACTCGTGTGCAATCGTTCAATTAACGCCGCGGTATTCGCGTCCTCACGAGCGCTCGTAAACAAGTATGATAATGGTGCTTCGATGCTGGATGAAACTATGAAATAAAAACTTAGATTAAAAAATGATGAAAACTCTCAAGATAGAATCTGGATTTATTTGATTTATTTGACGAGAATGTTTGTTTATTTATTAAATTTATTTTTGCAAAGTAGACGAACGTACCTAAGCTGTCTTGATGTTCAGGCAACAAGAATCTTTCGTCGATGTTCAAGTGGCATCTCTGAAGTCTTATTCTGACTCTCGCAGGGCCTTCGGTGGGATCCAATTCCCAACTTCTCGGATAACTCTCGGGAAAGTGCCAGGGTGCCCGTTCGTGCGTTAATCGCTTTGCTATATCCCTCCATCTGGCCACCGCCTGAGCCTCCAACGCCCGCGTGTGTTTCAACTGTTCCATTAACACTTTGCGCTCTCGGTTTTGTTCTTCCACGACTGAACGCGTTATAGTCATGGCGCTCTCGGTTAACTGTTTTGCCAACGCATCGAATCTCTTGCCGATTCTGGTATCAAATTATTCGTCATTCTTAATTAATCCTTTCAGACGTAGTTTAATTTATAGATTAATTATGTAAAATATACGTGCCTACCTCAATATCGCTGGATGATTGTCAATGCAAATGTCTCGATCCAGAAACAAGTCTCGACGTAATAAAGCCAACTCGTCATTCCACACTTCGGGACTAGCTTGCTCAATTCCTTTGGCGAGGTCCCACACGCGCAGAGCTTCTCTCAGCTCGGCGCATACTCGGGCATCGGCACTCGGCATTTCGTCCCGTTTTTGCAGCAAGTCCCAGAAGAATACGGTGAATTTCTGCTCCATCTAAATACAATATTACAGACACTTAAAGAATATCGTCTCGAAGCATGAAACACGAACATGTGACTCGAACCGATAAACATAGGTACCTGCGGGTGGACTTCCAGGATGCACGATAGGATTTCGCGAGCTTTCGGCTCCTCCATTAGAGATCTAACGGCGTACACTCTCGTGTTGATACTTTGATGTGGTTCCAACAGCCACACCATGATCCTGGCCGTGTACTTTCTCAAAGCCGGTCTGACGGACCACGTGCTACCCCAGTGATGTTTCTTCTCTAGCGGGCTGCATAAACCGTGGAGAAGAATAGAAAACAGTCTCCTTGTCAGCTGCAATTCGTTGGTAGACGGCGACGCGTCCGCCGTAGTTATAAATTCGACTGCGCGCGTCACGATGATGCGAAAACGATCGTTCAGCTCTCCTTTGCCGGGTTCCCGCAGCGTTTGGGGGGAGCTCGCGTGTAAACTCGTGTAGCTGGACGAACGAGAACCGTCGCTTTGCTCGCTGGATGTTGTAAGAACTAGAAAAGAATTTTTTCAGTGCAAATTCCTTCACGGGCTCTTTACATGTGACATGATAATTACTTGAAGTCAAGTAAGATGCTGAAGCTAGGTAAGAAGCCGTGCTACGCAGACGGAATCCCGAATGGTTCGACATCTTGGTCGTGAGTATGTCCAGCTCGCCATCGAACAATGCAACCTGCGCGTCCCTTATAGCCGTGCAAATCGAGCTCGCGCGGCATCGTAGCTTCTCCGAAAGCTCGACGTAGTCGAGTATCACGTGCAGATCCAACACCGCTTGCATCTGATGACTGCCTGGTAGTTCCAGCAACTTGCTCGCGATTGCCACAAACAGCACGTGAATGTCTCGATGGAGGGACATCGAATTACCCTTATACGCCGCCCCGACCAGAGCTTGCGCCAACGATTCGATCAAGCCTTGCTCCAGAAGCACTCTCAGCGTATTTATGTTCTAAAATGATAAAGATCTCAAGTTGGTCGCACTAGCACACTATCACACGATCTCATTGCCGTACCTTTGCTATTATATCGGTTATAAACGATATTATCGGCCTTGCTATGTTCGCATCCGAACCTTCGGCCTTTGCGATCATCGCCATTAAGGGCGGCATTGCCGCCAGTGTCGGTCCGCGTAGAGCTAAGTTTTCTAAAGCGACAACCAGCTGTTCACTGCCAGGATACAATGCTATCTGATTTCCTAGATGCATGAAATACTTTTGTTTTATAAACCTGTTAACTTCCTCGTCGCTAGCACGTTGGAGATACGTTTGTACCACCTGTAATATACCACAAGATGCTGATGGGTTTTCTCATTTTCGTATGTCACATACAGGACTAGAAAGCTTTTCACCTTGATCAATGCTGTGCGAACTCTGGCATCGGGATCGTTGGCCAGAACTAGTAATAGTTCGGCCCGTAAAACGTGCTTCAGCACTGACCCAACTTGGCTGTCTGGCAGTACTCTTACAGCGTCTCTCAATACCAACAATAGTCCTTCACAAACCGAGCCTTGGCAGACTCTTCTCTCATCTGCATACGTTGATTGCCTTTCCTGCATGGCAAGACGCGTTCGAGTGAGAAAAGTCTAAAATTAATTACGCAACGATTGATACTTTCGACTACGTACGTTGCTCTGAGGATTGGACCCGTCACTTCCTGCGATTCCGGAATCGTCCCCGGCACTAGCATTATCCTTCGACTGCGCACGATCCTTACGATCCTTCTTTTTGGGACTTCGAGTTTTCTGGATCTAAAAAAAAGCGGTTGATTGAGCGCAAAGCTCGCGTCAGGTCTTGCAAGTAAAAAAGTCTCACGTAAAAGTAGTACCTGTTCGTTCATCAATGCCTTGTTCAGCTTGCTATTTTCTACCACGTTTATCGAGTCGTCGGAGGAAGTCCCGTTACTATTCGTTTTCAAGTTAGTCCCCTTTTCCCTGAATTGCGGCAACATAAAGTAGATATTGTGTCGCGAATGGGTGACGTAAGTTTCCGAGGCTTGGTGAACAAGGACGAGGTAGTCGGTGATGGCGACCAAGTGAGCGAACTCCGGCGGTGCGCCCATTAAGGCGCGTATCAGTTCCACAATGGTAATTCCGATATTCGAGTCTAATGCGGCGCTCATTTCATCATTTATTTCATACATAAAATGTTCCTAAACGAAATCGAAGAATGTTACTATTAAATATGTGCACCGCGTATATATATAGTGTGATAACACAAAATATGAAATTTACCTTACACATAGTAAGTATCGCATCTACGATGCCAACCCTGTTTAACTGTGACGCATTGAACTCGCGCTGCGAATGTTGGTCTCGCAGTAGAAGCAGCAGTGCTTGCAGCAGCAAGTTCAACGTGTCGTATTTCGCCCAGGCTCTCCACGCGGTAAGCGCACCCTTTATCAATTCCGGATCCGTGATAACAGCCTCGCAATTTTGGAAAATCGAGTGATTACCACTGCCGATGTCTTTGATGATGGCCGAGCTGTCGCACGCCGCGTCCAGTATCGCCTTCAGAATGTGCCTGCCCGCGTAGCATCTCGAGGACTCAAGTACGCGCAGAACCAGTGATGTCCCGCCATTCGATCGGTATTGGTTCAAGAGTTCTGAGTCACTACGAACGAGATGCAGGACTGTGGACAGAGCCAAGGCCTGCTCTTCCTCGGTGGAGTTCAGTTCAACCACCTACACGAATATCCAAATTTGTCGCTTATCATTATTTTTTAATTAATCTTTACGTGTCAAAGAGACCGAAGAAATATTTACCCTCGCGAAAAGATATAGAAACACTGGTACACCGCCCACTAAGATCGCGGCGGGTACGAGTCCGCGATACTGCTGGCTCTCTAAACGAGTATACAGAATCGGCGATATCGATAGAGGCGGCTGCTGCGATACCCTGTGCTCCGGAGCCGAAATTACTCTGAAGCCTGGTTGGCCCGGAAAGATATTTCTGACAACGGCTACACAAATATATTGCAAAATGTACAAAATCGATCTGTGAACGATATTAGTGTCGATGTAGTAATGTCGATTTTCTTACCAGCAGGATTGGCGATCGCCTGAGGATACAAGTGCACGACATTGGGATTCTGAGCTTCGTAACAGAGGAGCAGATTGTCTTGTAGCTCGCCGAGATGCGAGTTCGTCGCATCCATAACGGTTTCCCAGTCGATTTTCGTTTCTGGCACTACCTTCTCGACGGCGTGCCTCAAATAAGTACCACCGTAGGACTTTCGTCGGTTTAAATCAAACTTACCTCCTTCTACACATACAAAAACAAAAATTACAGTCACAAGGCGAGATATTATATTACGCCTAGCATCAAGCTGTTTATTAAAATAACGTATCGCTGACCATATTTCACTTCGCAAACGCCATTTAGTGCGCCGGACGCGATTAGAGGTGCAAAGTCAGGTTTCACTGTGCTTAAGATACAATCCGCCAAGTTAGTGTAATTTGGTCCGAGACTTGTGAGATACAATGCACGCTCTTTCGTGAATACCGGACACCTGCGGACGACAGTCGAATTAGGCGTGTACACACAAGTCCATTAGAAATGGCGAATTTGATGGTGAGTAGCAAGATAGTGTACCTAAAGAGCATTAAATTTCCAAGATACCATGCGCCAACATTGCTCGATCCGATTTGACCTAGCAAAATACACGTAGTACCAGGCTTTCTCACCAGTAAGCCGTCAAACGGTAATCGAGCATTGATCTCTCTCCAACCGTCCACCCAGAGCGTGACTTCAACCACAGCGCTGTGCTTATTCAATACGGTATCCTTAAAATTTAAGCTCAAGTGATGCCAACGCCCGGAAGGTAGCATGCCGTTGATCGAAGTCTCAGAAATCGTTCGGTTTATCTTATCATCCGGACGAGTGAGTCGTAAAATTAATTTGTCTGGGATAGAATAAAAATTAACATTAATAATTCTCAATTAATAAGATCGACACGAGTTTTAAATGCAAATTTTACCTGATCTGAGATCCAACCACATTTCCAAGACTAACGATTCGAATCCGATGGACAGCAGATGTATTATCGACGTTGGTGTGGGTGGCGAGACGGATCCTGCTACGACTGACGATTCCGAGAAAAGATCAGACACGGATTGATCTTCCCGTGACAATTCAGAGCGAGCACATCCAAATCAGAAATAACACTTATTTCTACGACGAAGACAGTGTACGATCCATCCCCGTGCACGAGAAACGTAAAGCAACAGCATGCAGGCGCAATTAGTGCTGACTGGGGATGATCACAATCTTTAAACACGATTAGTAAAATATCCGCTACTAACCTTCCCGACTCCAATTATCCGAAAGAATACCCCAGTCGGACAGACTCTCGCTGTCCGAATCCAACAGCGGTGAGGTACCGTAAGCTGTCGCACGACCGCCGATTGGCGATCCTCTTTCCACCCTCAGCCACATGGAGGCGGAACACCCGTGCAACCATACCGGCCATGCTAATTCCGAACCAATGGGCAAGCATGCCGCGTGCACGGACCACGGACTGCAAATTCCCGCGGCGAGATGTTTCTTCTTGAAATTGTTCACGAGATTCTCGGCTTTCTCCAGATTCTTGTGTTCCTCCATCTGGAATTTCGACCCCGACTGTGCCTTCACGTCGCACTGCACGGGGAACGACAAGATGAAGTTTGGTTGGGGTCGCGCCGCCAGCACCAAGTGATACAACGGTTCCAGCAACGGCAGCATCGGTGGCTTTTCCACTTTAAAGAAGGACAGATACGTGACTAGCTCCGTGGATGAGATCGACTGTGTTGCCAACAACGTGAAGACCTCCAACGCCGCATGCTGCAAATCTGAAGAAGATTACTATGCAGCATGCTGGTGAATGCGTATATTTCTCGTACGAGCGATCAAGTACCTCGATATCGTGGATCGTTATTGGTAAATACGTTTTTAAAACCGTTCAATATCTTCGTGATGGTTCCTGAGGCGGCGAGGGCGGCACAGCTTGAAGCACTTTCCCGGCAAGTAACAGCAACCCTTCTCAATCCACCAGTTATTATCGAGCCTCTTTCCAAGTCTAAACCCCTACAAGAAGACTTCATGAGGTAAAACAATATGACATACATTAACACGCAGAAAAAAATTCAAGACTCACTGCTCACTGAAGTGAATTAAGAGATCTATCGCCAATGAACATAAAGCGGGATGCGCGTTAGCGTGACCTCTTGGCTCTACCACAGGTCCAAGAGGACTGTTTTTCTTGGAGATGGTGTTGTTGGAACACCTTCCAGGTACCTCGATGTCTGCTTCGTACCCATCATCAGCGGTTATATATTCTCCAGTACTACTGTCCTCCGCGCCGCAATCCGGTAGAGTCTCCAACATCATGGTTGGTAACTACAATGGAGCATATCGATAACTACGCAGTCCATTTGAAAGATACATGAGATGCACAATATTTTATGACTATCGTAGCGAACTAAGATTCGTCTGCGCTTACTCTGGGACGCGGTTGTTGCGGCACGCAATTTTCCTGTGCTGGCTTCAGCATGGAGACCTTCAACATCGCGTCCACTATCACAGCTAGTCCACGGCCGAGCGTTACGCCGGTTTCCATCAGCGTCTTCCCTAATTCCATGACTATGTCGCAATCATCTGCATCACAAAATACTGATCGTTACTTAACATCAGCGAAAGGAGCAAACGTGGAATCTCAGCGCAGCGATCGACGACTAATTTCACGCGGAAATTTTTACGTCTACGACGTCACGGACAACCGAGATTTCAAGAATGACGTTCCACCATGTGCCTACGTTCCTTGAACTGTTTTTCTGCCGAGCAAACGCGCGAGGCATCTTTATAATCCCGCAGCTGCGTAAGCCACTGGGCTATATGTATTCGTGACCGACATGCGTGTACGCGCATTTATTTAATCTCGCATTCGTAACATGGACATACACTTACACAGTGGGGATGTCAGACAACACGTAATCAGGGCCTCGAAGAGCTTATGCGCCGATTTACTGGTATCTAGAAGCATGGTACGTTTATTAATACGTAATATTTTTCTGGGGTATTATCGGGCACCACGTGTATTCTAGTTACCTTCAATACTGTCCGTAGCGATGCCTATAGTTAACAATTTGAACAAACACAACGATTTTTTCGACACTGGATGCGCGGACAGTTCAACGCGGAATTTCGGGCTGTACAGCGCTACGCCCGCGGCAGCCCTCCAAGCTGAACTAGCCTGATGCAGGCTGGTCCTTCTAGGTGACGCGTCCGCGTCTTTGCACACTCCAATGACTTGCTCCGCAAGAGTATCAAGCTTCTCAAACGGATCAGAAACTATAGTATCTATCGTATCAGTCTTGTTCTCTAATTGTTCATGATGAATATCACTTTCAGGCAGTTTTGGTTCAGCATCGAGGCTCTCTGTCGTCGCCTCATCAGTTTCAGTTCTTATATCTTCAGCAGGAGACAAGTCGACTTTCTGGATGCCAGAATGAGTGTCGGATGTATCCTTCTCGCTTTGCTGGTCGGCTTTTTCTTCTTCCATTTCTGGTTTCTCGAGATACCGCAAATTCTTCAGCAATTCGTCCGTTTCTCTGTCGAGCGACTCGAAAAGAGATTCCGTTGCCGGCGCCTCGACGCTCTTCGGATCACTGGACTCCTCGCAGCATAGTTTCCAAATCTCTATCGTCACGGTGACTTCCAATAGCGCGTAGACGCTCCTCGTGAACGCCGTGTCCACCATCAGAGGCAGTATCTCACGCAAAGCGTTTATCTCCATGAATTTCTCGCACATTTGCGCGTTCACGATCAAGCACGACATAACGGACATGCAGGACTGTATGAGAAACTTGGCCGTCGCGTTGCTGCTATCGCTTGCATAACACACCTTGGCGCGCAAAAACGTCGGGTAGAAGACTCTCAGCAGAAGCTGCTCCCTGACGTGAAAGCGGGAACCAGGTGTAACCTTCAGCAGATGTGCCATCACAACGTAGCAGAGTTTCGGATCGCTCGGGCACAGAAGATCGGCATACACCTCCAGGAAGTCCCACGAATAATTCGCCGGTCTGTCGCAGATGTTGCACGCGTTTACCGTTGCCGGGTAAGCGCCTAACTCTTTGAAAAGAGTGCGCTCCAGGAATGCCACTGCCGATGCATAGGTAGAGGAGTCGCGTTTCCTGAGAAAAGCCACGATGCTCGAGACGAGCATTCTTGGTGGGAAGCAGCAGCACGTGCCCGCGGCGGTGGTGATCTTGATCAGCCGCACTCGCAACTCGCTCACGAATAAGTGAGACTCCTTCAGCAGATTTGTGAGCGTCGCGAATAGGGAGGAGATGCAGCACACTTGCTTGTCAACCTGCTTGTCGACGATGCCGAGAATCGGTCGAGAGTACGGCGTTCCAAGCACGTCCGAGTGATGATGACTTTGAACGCTGTCGATGCAGGATCTGTGCTTCGTTCTGTGGCACTGCGTGACGTGCGAGAGATCACGGCGGATGCGTTTCAGGCTGCTGGTTAGCGCGCCTATCATATCGATTATCTTCTTGGCGCGAACTATTGATTTGGCCGGATCGATGCTGGGCAGATCGACGATCGCGAACACTGTTCTCTCCACCAGCTTGCCATCCTGGCTCTCAACGAACAGCCGGAATAATTCGAGGAAGTCCGACAGTTTGTCGACGTTGCTGCCGCGTTGATGCAATAAGCAGTAGAGAAACGTGACGATCCCGTAAATGGTAGCAAAAATGAATTCCTGCAGTAGCGAACCTTCCTCCGGCTCCAACACGTCCACCGGCTTACTGCAGGCGTCCTCCAACAGCCTCAGAGTCATCGGCAGTAGACCATTGTGAATGACGGCCGTGGTGGGTTCGTCAGCCCTTAAGGCGCGTTCCAGAGCTGTCAGCATCAGCCTGGCGGCCGCTGCTTTTAAAGTGGCACGTTCTGTGACGCTGAGGTTGTTGCCGTCTATGCCAAACTGCAGCGACCACAACGTGTCCAGAGCGAACTTAAGAACCTGCACGGCCGGTGTTTGCTCGGCGGGTGTATCGTAATCACGTAAACCTTGCAGCAGTTGGATAATCAGCAAACTGATCTCGAAGTTGCTAATGTTAGCGTCCAGCACGTCTTGGATCCTCTCGTCGATGTAATCACGTTGCGTCTTCCTCACAGGCCGCTGCGGCAGCTCGTACAGCTCGGCTTGCCACTTCTGTTCCTCATCGCTCCGGACGATCGACGTGAAGTACTCGAAGTCCATCGGGTTCAAGCGAATTTTTAAAGTGAGAGAACGCGCCTGATCGATCGCGTCCGTTAGTTGCTCGGACTCGCTGCTCGTCACGTCCATCGGCGTGCTGCGTCGCGCCTCCAGCATCAACGATGAGCTCCTCTGCTTGTGACTGGTGGACTGTTGGATTTTCGTCGCGCCGACGACGTGTCTACGGGAGAATCTCCTGCGAGACGGTGCGTCGTCCTCGTGAGACAAAGCCTTACTGCCGGTGCCCTTTGCGCTTTTGCGCCTCGCGTGCAGTACGATATCCACCGTGTCAACAGTATCATCGTTGCAGTGAAATCTCACGTACTGGTTGCGCGACGAAGCTCGGGCGACGAGCTCGCCGTCGTCGCATTTTTTCGACGCGGCGGCCGAATTGGCTCTTTCTTGCAGCGCGACGGGATATAGGGCGACCAACAGCGCGACCAACTCGCGACCGCAAGACAAACCGCGCACACCCAACAAGTGTAATGCTGCCAGACAACGCCAACCGCGATCTTGGACCAAGTACTTACGCAGACCAACCAGTTCGTCACCGTTGTTTCTCTTCCCACACAACTCGTGCACGTCCGAGAGCAACTCGCAGGCGACGAGGGTTGACACGCCGCCGCCGCCGACCGAACTGAAATAAGCACGAGGATTGATTTCGATAAATAAATACACGCGGTTTTCTTTATCAGTTTTGTCCAATAAACAAAGTGTAAATTATCAGGAGTTATCAACAAGATATGACAATCACTTGCACGTAGTTTTAGTATATTTCGCCTATTATAATACTTCGCATGATATCATTGCTTGTTGCGCTCTCGAAAAGGAAAACTTTTCTTGATGCTTATCAAGAAATGATTCACGACAGAAATCTTTACTATTTAAAATTTTTTAGACGCATTATAAGCACAATTGATATACTTGATTGATAAGAGAAGGACCTAAGGAGATCGAACGTTGACTCATCGAGCTACCATAAAAGTTTCCCACCACACCGCACAAGTACGATCGAATTTCCGTACTACGGTCGAAGCAAACACGGTAACTTATAAAGCAAGCGCGTAATCGGATACGCTTCTCGAAAAAGTATTGCGCGTAGTGAGAATTATTGCGCAGAACGCTCGTGTACACAAAACGATAATAATAAGTAGATTAATGTAATGATGATGTAAGATCCTCACCAAAAAGAGAGGGCATCTTTTACGTCTTTGCCTTCCTTAATCTGCGCGAGCAACTCCGCCAGAAAAATATCAAGCCAAGATGATTTCTGAAACAGCCATTTTGTGAGATTAAACACTCACGAACATAATCGTCAATATTGCTATGGATTATTGTGTATCGGGGAGAGCAGAGATATCGTTCGTAAAAAATAACATTAATATATAACACGTAGAAGGAACGCAATTAGCACTGTCGCTAATTATCCCTGATCCGTAAACGCGGTTTCGTTAACGGAAAATGTGTTTAGTAAGCACAAATAAGCGGCACAAAATATCGAGTGAAACAGGAAGCTTGCAAATACGTAACAACGCGTAAGGTGAAAAGAAAGCGAAAATATTTCGTTAAATATAACTTTTCCAAGTCGGCGAAGAAAATCTGTTCGCGTCACTGATACATTCCTGTATGATGCATGCAGTAATTAATCAATATTAGCAGACATCAAATGAAAAAGAAAACATTAGTCTAAGTATTGCAAAATATAAATATAATCAGCAAAATGATATGCTTGTTGATGCAATTTAATAAAAAAATTCAGATATGAAAATAGAACATGTTTTGAATTTCCAATCATCTTCGCTCATATGCATCATCTACAGTAGATGTTGGTTTATGTGAAAAATTTTCCCTATCACATACAGTCGTCAGGCACGTGCGTGATTCATGACGGAAATGACCATAATAATTGATTAAGGTAACTCTCTTGTAGCTACAATTTAATATAAAAATTAATGTATCATACTTTGTTAGTACGTAAAACAATTATAATATATTTATTAATTCTTTATTTTATTATTATATAGAAAAATAGGTAGTTTCATAAATATATAATAAATAATTTTATCGTGAATAAAATATGAAAAATTCGTAGATTCGATCTTGAATAACGAAGCAATTTACAGTTATCAATGAAAACATGGTATATTATTTCAGTGCTTTCTGCGAAATATTGACAAGCGGAACGCTGACAACTTATAGGGTATCCATTCGGTCTGTAAGTCGATATAATGCGTTAGTATTCATAGAAACGATCCAATTACGAATCGGATTAAGTTTCAAGACATAGCTAGTTGTTATAGACATCGCATGTTGAACTTGACAATAGTAATTCATGTCGATATGCTGCGCATTAAAAAGTCAATGCTTGCCAGAATAAACTTAGTTCCAAACTAGTTCAAACTAGTTGTGACAACAAAAAGAGAGAACGGTCTGGGTCTTATCTATATTGCAGAAAACATTCAGGAAAACAAAAAAGAAAAGAGGAAATATAATTTAAAAAAGCATTCGTTTCGTAATACCTCGTAACTCTGCGGCTCGGCGTGAATGAAATGGTCCCACAGGATCTGCAATTTATTGGCCGATGCCGTAGACATGCCTGAACACTCCTCGCGCTCCTTCTCGTCCTCCTCGTCCAAGTCTTCGGTTTTCAATCGTGCATCTTCTTCATAACTCGCCACTTCGTCGAAGCTCAACCATGCGTATAGGGTGTCCTCGTGCTGCCTCTGACGAGCATCCTTCGACCAGGTAACTTGATCACCTGAAAGACCGAGATTCCTCATGTCGAACTGAGTAAATCGACACGAGTCGGTCTGCATTTGGCCGCTGTACGGAGATCGTCTTTGACGAATCAGGCACGTTATCCTAACTTCCCGATTCGAACAATTCAGTTTTTTTATCGCGCATCTTCAATGTATCGTCAATAAAGGCATGTGCAGACACAAAAATTATTCTCGCGCTAAAAACAAGAGAGAAGACCGTGGCCTGCCTCAATATTGCCGACGAACATCGCGGTTCCGACACTGCGGTTTCGGCACGTTGCCGCACGAACCCGATCCTGACGCGAGACTGTCGAACGTGTTTATCAAGCGACTATGGCTTACATAACATCCCCACGAATCCGATCAGCAATTCGCAGCCTCCCGTGGGAAGCTCGGATAGCTTCACGAGGACAGACGTGGAGCAATGAAGAGCAGTAACCCCGAGCTCCTCGACGATATCACCGCCACGGCCGTTGTCGTCGTCGCCGCTGCCACTAACACTGCTAATAAACCACCGTCACTACCACTACCAATTCCACAACGACAAGAGACGCCGTGCGAGAAGTCACCGCCGTAACCGCGGTGACACGACCCGATGTACCACCACCGGTGCTTCTTATCGGCCGACTTGCTCTCGTGCCGGTTACGAAGACTGGCTCGTTATCGCTTCTTGGGGCATGTGACAATCTGCTCGTAAACCTCACGCCGAGCAGAAGAGACGAGACGAAGCCGCTACTCTCCAATAAACTTCACTCTTCGGTTCGAATTTACGCTGTACAGCTGAATGCGATGACTAGTTGTTACTTCGACTGACGGGACTCGACTTGCCGTCTTGAAAAAGGAAATCGAAACCTACGCGCTTCCACGTTATCTCAAGGCAACCAAGCTTCCCTCTAATCGCTGTTCGTCTGCTCGGGTCTGAGAATTGAAAAGTAAATCTTAGTCCGTAGGGCGTGACTGGTACGATAATACTGAGAAATACCGATAGCGATCTCCCTTATACACTGGCGCCATAGTATGGGTCAACGATAGAAGCCCGCGACCTTTTCGAGCGAATTGATATCGCGATTCGAAAGATCACGGATCTCATTTGTAATGAACTGAACAACATCCCGTGATATCAAATGTCACTTGCGCCAAGCTTCATATCTATTGAAACATTCTAAAATATAAGAAGATACATCTACGAGGAGAGATATAAAAGAAAAAAAAAGATATAAATCTACTCCAGACAAAATAAAAGTTTAAATGACACATGCTGTACAAACTTTAATGTCGCTTAGACAAAAATCGAATTTACTTAATCGAGATTAGCGTTAAGCTACGTCGGTGCAAGAGACTCTAACGCACTGTTTGTTCACGCGCCTTGACCAAGTACGCTCCTCTTTCTCGTTAGCTCGGTGTTTTTGATGGATCTTCAATTCGGAGCTGAGCGTCGTCTACCGACTATCCTCAACGAAAAAGGAGGAACTATTGTCGAGCCTCCGGTGGACTGTAGGCGCCTCCAATCGGTTTTCTTCCGTTGTGAAGAGTTATGAATCACGTTAACCCCTTGTCAGCCTGTCGGAAAACGGGAAAAAGATCAATAAACTGTGTGTATGATGCATGCGATAAAGGCGATAACGGGCAATCGATCTCGGCGTCAAGCTTCCTGATAAACTTCGACATTCGCGATCTGCTGATCGGATCAATCAACGGACAATCAAAAGTTGAAACAATCATGGCCATGTATTCCCAAATAGAAAATAAAAGTAAACCAATAGATGAGCCAATATCTATTACTTGTCGTTATTTACTTGCTGAAATCCTGAGAGAGATTAATCCCGAAATTGTTCACGTTTAGTTTTCGCGAGACCCAGTTTCGTGATGTTCACGACATTAATCATTCTTCCTTTATTCTGTCTTCGGAAAAGGTGCAAGCCAATAACTCTCGGCATTAATTATATAACTGGGTATCTCTCGGCGGGTTATCCGAAATACCGTAAATTCATAAATACGTTCCTGGCATTATCACGAACGTATTTTTCAACCGCCGCAGATAATGGTGTAGCCGACGTAGTTAATGCAAAATATAATAGCGCAGTCCGATGCGCGTTCTCCCACCCACGGTGTTGGACAATCGTACCGCCGTAAACGGCAAACAATGCAGATAATCGCGAACACGTGCAAACAATTGAGAACAGTTCGGTGGGCAACAGCCGCGCGGCCGTAATTGCCGATCAATCTTTAGCTCCAGCAGTTGGGGGCCGGTTATTATGGTGACTAGTTATCTTAATGGAGTTCTACTCTCCGTCGTACATTAATTGGCCTCTCGTCCCTCGGCAGTGCGATAATGGTGCGCCAAAGGCGCGAGCAATTTTTCAGTGTCCGTCTAAGTGAAATAAAATAATAAATCGGTGATAAGAAACGTTTCTCTGTTTCGAAGAAACAGTATCGTCGTTCTTGATAGCTCGCACGGGTCCGATGACGGTGAAGCGTGTATCAACGTACGATCCTAGCAATACCGTGTGACGATTCGCATTCGATCCTCGATCCTCGATCCTGAAAATGCACGAATACGTGATAATATTCGAATAGATTATCGAGTAATTATTAAGCTACTTTGTCGCGTTCTCATCGTCGTGAGCAAACGTAGAGATCAATTATGCGCATCAGTGATATCAGAGCAAAAAAGAGACTCACTCAAATGATGCCAACGTCTTAACAGTAATTTAATCGTGTCGCGGCCGAGTGATGGGCCTGACTTTTCTCACATTCTACAAATTATCACCACGCGAATTTATTTTTTCTCATCAGCGCACGACGCTGATAAACACAGCCAACCGACTATTGACGACGATAACGAGTGACCTTCGGTACCACAAAGTCGATAATTAAGAAAACATCGATTCCTCGTCCGCTCCCTTTTTTCACGCTCGCTTCTGCCGCGCCGAGCGCACTTTCAACTTGCGCCACGTTCCCGCCACTCGTCCTTCGCGCGTTTCGTGCGCGACCAACGTCAGAGTTCTCATTCTGTGGATCCGTCGGAAAGACTTTAAAATTCTGTTCGTTTACCCTTATAATTTATAGTTGCGCACGTTTATAGCTTTCCTTCTAGACCTTCCAACATATGAATATATGTCTTATTCAAAATACGAAAATAAATACAATATCTACATGTAAAACTTTATCGGCCAGCTCTTTCTTTTCGTCACATATTAACTATATTTTCCTAGCATTTATTCTTCTCTCTGACCCTGAGCATAGAACGTGTATACTTCATTTTTCTCTGAATCTGTTTACTCACTTCGAGTGCAAAAAGTGTTATAAAGTGCAACTAAAAACAGCAAACTTCGCGTATACGAGATCCGAGTCTACCACTAGCTGTCACGAAACGTCGAAGCGGAATTGACCGCGAGGAATTCTGTGCAGGCGTCACGACCGAATGTTCGGCGACAGACACGCGACGTACCTCGATTAATCCGACATTGCGAATCTCCACGCCGAGTCCGGTCTGCCGCGATTATCAATCGCTGGGAAACATCAACACCGACTCCATTGCTGCATCGGAGCGCAGCGCCGCCGCGCGATTCGCGCATGCTCGCGCTCGATCTCGATCGACTTTCGCGCTACTTCAAGTAGCGCGCCCCTCGAAATGGAGCGCGGCTCTTGCGCGCGTTGCTCCAGACTTTTATGTCCGTTGAGCAAGAAAGAGGGTGCCAAAACGATGCGTACAATATTCTACGAGTAGTACTGGACGGAATAAGTACACTTTATGTCAGTAAGGTGCGGTTGTAGACATTCTTCCTGAAATTAAATGCGGAAATACGTGAGGATGAGTCGTCACGACGAACTTTCAAGTAGTGCTGCCACCTGCTCCTCGCGCGGCGCCCGTGAAGGGGCGCGTTGTTCCGTGTTATCGTCGCCGGCCAGATGGAGAAGCTTCAACGGGGCGATAAGCCGCCTCTAACCTCAAAATCGCCGACGTATGACAGTGTGAGGGGCCGCTCCCGGCGCGACGATTGTCAAGCATGACCGTCTGGGAGAGGTTGCGTAATCCGTGCGGTTGGCGCGCGGGTGCCAAGCAGATCTCCGTCGACGCGATGCTGCCGCTGCTGGTCGTGCCGACCCTGGCGGTGATGGCCGCCCAGGCCGTTTCCTGCACGATCCTCGTGTTCCTGGCGACGCCGGTTCTCGTTTACTACCTGCACCACAATTTCCTCAGGTTCCTGTTGCGCACCAAGTTCTTCCTCATGTGGACGATCACGAGCGTGCTGATGCTGATGCTGGTGTTCGAGGTGAGCGTCGTGCCGCTGCTGGAAATCCTGCCCGAGGAGAACCTCCTGTTCATAGTGTGCGTGGTGGGTGGTATATGGTGTGGCTACCGGGCCAAGTTGAACGCAGACTCGGCAGCGCAGGAAGGCGCCGTCAGCACGCAGGGTCTGGAATTGGGCGAGGGCAGTGGTGAACTCTGCACCACGTGCAGGAGACGAGCGCCACCCAAGGCCCATCACTGCCGTCTGTGTCAGACCTGTATACTCAACAGGGAATACCATTGTAAATGGTACAAAATGAACATTTTTCTGTCATGCACAAAGAAAACTCCATGCGATTGCAATTAAATTGTTATGCCAACCGCTTCACCTCTCCTGTCTTTCAGGTTGGATTGCTGCATCGGTTCCAGCAATCTGAGGTGGTACTTGTGTTGTCTGTTCTTTTCTGCGATCGCTTTTATCTATGGTTCCAACTTAACTATGACCAGCGTTTGCCATCCGTTCATACTTATCGGAACCGTACTCCTGCCGGACGATTGCAGCGATGTGTATCATCAGTTGGAGTACGTATTGACTCATCATGTTTTTTGATTATACTTTGAGATACGCTGCCAATTGAAATGTGCTGGATACGAGTTCTTCCGTGATAAAACGAGAGGCATTACGCACACACTTGCATTCACGAGCGCGGAAAGCGCGATTAGGTGTCGCCGATACTGAGGCTCGGTGAAGTAAACTGGAAAGATACAGGGGATCAATAAATTTTAATAATATCACGAGATAACGGTAATTGTCGAGTTTGAGAGACTTAGACCTCATAAATATTGTAATATCTCCTTATTTGCTCTCCGACAATACAAAAAATTCGACCGATAACATTGCAACTGCTCACTCGGGACGCTCGAGCCGATGTTTAATAATGTGCATATTGTTTCAGCATCGCCCTTTGCTTCGTCTCCGCTCTCTACAGTCTCGTCGTTGGCGTAGTACTTTTTTACTATCTTGTGTACCACCTATGGCTGCTTTCCCTCGGCACGACGTCGAACGAGCGGCAATTATGCGCCGGAAGTCAGTATAATCACGGGATGTTAAAGAATGTGTTTCGGTTATTTTGCTGCAAAACTTAGACATCACTTGCAAACTAGGTCAACTGAATTTTGCACAGTGTACGTACTACACTTTGTACAAAGAACACAATAAAATCAAACTCGGCAAGGTAGACGATGGTAGGGCCAAGGAAAAAAAAACAGAAAAATATATCAGGACGTGTGTCGATGCTAGTAAGTTCGCTTGAAGGCTTAAAAGTGCATCGGAACGTAAGCATTAAATATCGGGTTCGTTTAAATCGCGTACGTTAATCATCCTATCGATAATCAACGATATCCATAACTTCTGACAAGTACAACGCGTACTACTCCTTATAATGTTGCACTTGTAAGAATAATACTCGACCGCGAACATATCATAGAGCACAAGTTCTCATTATCCAGTCGTCATTATCTTCCATAACGTATCATTGTGCATACCATTTGTATATTTATTGTAACTGTGATAAAGTGGCCATTGTACTGAGTAAATTATATTAGCCATTGTACTGAGGTAACGAGAGAAGAATCTAAAAAAACAAATACAAATGTATAGTAACGACCTGCAGATCTTTGTTCTGTGTAAAAGGAAAGGGCAGCTGTTTTATCCTACGTGTTTATTTAGGAGTAAGGCTATTCTTTACCTCTCGCACGCACACACCACGCATCCACGTACGAGGCTAACGATTGTCGTATAGTATTAAATCTGTGCTATTGCTATATTCGTTGCTAGTCTTCTAATATTACACCTCTCTGCCTAGGATCGAAATCCGGTATCACCTCCTGCACTATTTCGCGCCACGTGTTCCTTATTCGTTCGCTTTCCTTGATATCCGGCACTATCTTTGGATACCTCTTCCACATGTTGAAGTACCTGCTTCTCAGTCTCTCCTCATAGTGTTCCCGCGCTAAACGCTCGTTCTTCAAGCGCTCCGCTTTATACTCCATTGTCCTTATCTTCCACAGTGTGAAGCACTTGCTCTGCAATCTCATGTCGGAGAAATCTCTAGCTACCTGTTCCTGTCTCCTCGCTTCCTTCGCCGCTTCCCGCCACTCTCGCAACGCGTACCACAATAAATTCCTATTGTACAGCGTTACAGCTAGCTCGGTCCTAATTTGATTTTGGTGTTCCGTTTCCATTTTCCACCTCACGAACGCTTCTCGCAGCAAGCATCGTTCGTAATGGTCCTTGGCTTTGCTCATGCGATCGTTCTTCATTTCGACGAGCGCGATGAATGGTTCCATTATGTAACGTCGCAACAAGTGCTTGCGATAAAATACGTCCGCCATGGCGTTCAGCCTCTTACATCTTTCTATTTCGCGCGCTCGTTGCTGCTCTCGTTCCTCGCGCAGTCTTCTTGCCTCGCGCAGGGCCTGAGAAAGAGATCTCGTTAGATTGAGTGCACGTAGATGTATAAATGTAACGTACACAAGTGGTGTTAGAGAGCACGGAGCGTACTCGATTACATTATAAAGAATAGGATGTAAGACACACAAAGTGTATTGTAAATCGGTGTGTGTGTGTGTGTGTGTGTGTGTGTGTAAGGTACTTATATTTTACAGCGCAACGTTTACTGGAAAACGAACCCTCGCGTGAGGGATAATTTTTCCCGCAAGGTGAAAGCTGCGAGAGAGCTAAGTGTACGATACCCGCCCAGCGCGATATTAATATACTTTGACCTCTCATATTATCTGACCTCTTGTTGCGATCTTCTCCTCTCTTGCTCCTCCTCCCTCCTGGCGATCTCTTCCTTTCTCCTCTCGTCCTCCAGTTTCCTCTGCCGCATCTCTTCACGCAATTTTATTCTGTTCTTCCGCGCTTCGGCCCGCGCCTCCATCCTCGTCAGAAATCTAGGCGGACTCGGCACCCGCACCGGCGCCGTCAGAGATTTGTCCCTGTTAATTAAACGGATACGCATAATTAAGAATCTGTTCGGAGCGCGAAACTACATTCACGCGCAACTGTGTGGTTTAACTTATTGCGAGATAAAGGGCCGTGAATTTGAACTTGTCCTCTTTAAGGCACGTTCTATTATACTTCAAACCGTAGAGAGACAAGCACGTGAGACGAGAATGTGATACAATCATAGGTCCACTTTAAGTTTGCTTGTAAAAAGTATTCTTGCTAGTTTCTAGTACTTTCGTCCTCGTTTTCACGCCTCGCCTCGCTGTCGCCGTTGCGAAAAGAACATAGTTTGCACGAAATACGAAAAAATCGTGCAACATACATGAATAGATTTGATAAATCGATAGATTGATAGATCGCATTTGTGACGTAGTGTAACGTGAAGTAAAATTATATAAATGCAAAATGTAATATACGCCTGTATAAAATTTTCCGTAAAATGTAAAAGTAATTTAGAAAATCGCCACTGTTTTACTCTGATCAAAAATCTTAGCACGTTGAGTGGCAAGGGAGATTTGATGAAGGATATTCGTACATCTAGAAACGAGGAACTTATAATTGCTCTTGCTAATTATTTCTTTCTTCAGAGTTCTTCAAGAATTTATAATTGCACGACCTGTAGCCTGCTTGTCTCATCAGCTGGATCAGGGTCCTCCTAGTTTGCTGACCGCAGTGCGTCAAAGTCTCCTTGGCCACGTCAATCGTCTCCTCGCCAGACCTCGTTATTTCCTCCTGCACCTGCTTCAGCTTCAGTTCTTCAATGATCTTACTCTGCTCGGCCAATTTTATTTTCTGCTTACGGATGATCTCTTTCTGAGCGTTCAACCGACTTTGTGCCGGCGACTCGACGACGAACGGCCTGCTAGGAGTCCTCTTTCTCGCCTCAGCATCCTTTCCGCTTGTTGCGGAAGGCGCTTTCGATTCCGCTCTTCGGCATTTCGTCAATTCCTTCTGCGTCTCCGCGATAATATCAATGAACATCTCTATCTTGCACGCGTCGGAATCCTCCACCGCGTTTTGTCGCGCCTTCTTCGCGTTCTCCACGTGCGTCTTCCACACGCGAATACAGCGTCTCAGGTTCCTGCGGATCGCGGTGCTCTGGATGTTGGTCTTGATCTCGCGGAGGCGTTGCTTATGCCGCGCGTTCTCCTGAAGAGCCCTGAAGCACGACCTCAAAACGCATAATCGATTCTTTGATTCGCAGCTTGGTTTGTCCTTAATAGTCACTTTGATGTTACCGAACGACCCTTCAATCTCGGTTATTGAACATTCTCGTCTGGTATCTTTAAATTCGGTCGAAGGACTTTCTACCTGTCCGTTTCTTTTCCGGATGGTCGTCTGCTTGTGCTCGCTCGTTTTACCTCTGTTTTCTCTTCTTTTATTGATAACTGCTTGCTGTAAACATTGATTTTAGAAATTTTGTTAGTTATAGGAATTAAATGAAACTATAACTTGTTTTTGTGAAATGTTTAGGTCATACTTAAGCTTTACCTTGATTCTGCTGGATGTTCTCCAAAAGTTTTCGTCATCCGAGTTGGCTATATTTTTTCTGCTGCACGGCTCGCAAAATTTAGGCCGAGATTTTTGTAAGTCCTGTTCAAACTTCCGTAATTCCCTCTCTACAATTGCTTCTTCTCTCTTTAACTGCAGTTCCCTCATCTCCTCCTGCGTCAATAATCTGCACAGAGATTTACGAGACAATATTTCTTTTTATCTTTTCATACAATATAAGATTTTGCATAATTATATTAATCTACGATAATAAATATATAACAATAAACTGTAATGAGCAAATAACATATATTATAAATTTTATTTACATTGTAAATTGCATTGAGAATTGTAAAACATACTTTTTGGTGTCTGTTAGTACAGGTCTCGCTGGAGAACTGTACAAATTTTCGCGAAATATCCTATGCCTTGCATCCATAACTAAATTCGGATCCACGAAGTTTCTCCTTTCATCCTCCAGCATCCGACGTGTCTCGAACGGCTGGAAAATCGCCACCTTCATCATCTCATCCATTAATTTCCTCGCTTCGTCGAATTGCACCATGCTCGCCAGTTTGACGTGAGACAATTATTAAAAAACTGTCGCCTGCATCGATCAGTTCACATCGTAGACTGTGGTCTCTTGTTTATGCGTGCTTGTTTCTGTTGTTAAGGGGAGTTTCAGTCCCCCGACCCCACAGGTGAATGTCCCGATCCCCATTCATAAGTTCGGTGGAAGACGGGGGTAGAGAAATTATATATAGTTGAAGAAAATCGAAACGCTGCAAATATTACACCGCACGTTGTACGTTTATTTTTAATGCAGTAAATGGAACAACCTAAAGCAAACTTTTGTAAAACTTATCGGTGTGCATTTTAATAATGCACAAAATGCGTTAAAATCTAAAAATTGTTAATGTTAAATCTTTTAACTTATCAAGTAATAACGCAGATTTTTATATCGACTTCAATTTTTTCTTGATTTGATCATAACGCATCAGAGATTCTTTCAAATTCTTGCATGTATAAATTGAGTAATTATTTTCTATAATAATCTCGATTCTATTAAAAAATCTTGTATGAGTAAGAGAGCGTGCTTTATTTTCTTATCTTTCCGAAATTGTTATCGCAGAGATTACAAATGAACGCTTGCATCTGCCAAGTCTTGCGGAATGCACGTGATGGTACGATCCGCGGCACGATTGCACGGTCCAGTTCGAGTTTCAAAGTTTCGCGCCGTTTCAGCGGTGCTCAATCACGACCGACACGGGACTGACGTCGATTGTTGACGGGGGCCAGTGCTGCTGCAGCAGCGGATGCGTCGTCGAGCGAGAGGTGCATCGACTTCGAAACCTGTATGTTGAGGCTGGTAAGTTCTCGTTCAAAATAACGGAAGCTCGCTCGATGAACACCTGTTAATCGTGGTTAATCCCAGTGCCGTTGCGTCGAACGCGGTTAAACTGATCCCGACCACCTCGCGGGCTGTCAGCCACTCTCACGCAGTGATCCGTCGAATATGCGACTGTAACAGGTACGGACGAGAAAATCTCGGACTCCCCTGGCGCGGCGCGTAACGTAAGATGGATCCAAGGGGCCCTCCTGAGGGGGCCCCTGGCGAGTCCTTCGAGATATCCAGCATCGACAAGGTGGCTGACACTTCGGTGAACTGGCCTACTGATCACGCATTCGCCTCCCTGTGCGAGCAACCGAAGAAACTCAACAACAGGCTGCTGTTCCTCACTGTGAGTACCTCTCTCGCGATGACAGTGACGTTTACGATGATGATGGTACGAGTGCCCTTGCGATCGTGCCTTTCTCTGATTCTGTTGCTAGGTGGAATATGTGGAGGATCAGTCCCGGCTGTTTCCTGCCTACGAGCAGATCTCCTTCTCCCCGAGGGCAGCCTCCCCCCTGTCCGAATTCGAGCACCGTGTCAGTCCACTCGACCCCAACATGAGCTCCACCGCCAGATACTCTCCCACACCGGTCCAGCTGCCCTCCTCGCCGTTTCACAATCCCGTCGTTGTGCTGCAGGGTCCATCCTCGCCCTTCATATCCCAACCTGAGTCGAACATACGTACGAGCATCAATTATGTAACTCAGCTGGCACATCCGATCGACACTCAGGCTGTGCCGCAAACGGATACCACTACAGACTTTGTTGGCAATGGGAATGAAGAGGGACTGGCCAACAGCGAGTTGATCTTAATGCAGGGTGAGGAACGATCAATTTACGATTTGGAGAAAACGTACGTAGTAAGTGTATAGCGTTTCGGTAATTTTTTAATTGGTGTACGACATTTGCAGAGACTACACCCGAATTGGAATCTTCAGCGACCCCGTTGATGCTAACGGGGATACCAAGCACGGATTTCACTCTGACCAGGGACTTCTTGGTGATGCAGGATGAGCAAATAAACGTTATCAACTCGTTTAAAAATCAAAACATGGAGATGGAGGAGAATCACGTTGCTCTGTCATCCACGACGGATGGCGCAAACAAGGAAAACAATAATCTAATTGTTCCCGAGTGTGATAAAGAGCAGTTTTCCAAGGAGACGTCGCCCGCTGAGAAGAAGGCAGTCGAGAAGAAGGATGTAAGGAGATCCAAACGGCATATAACGGATAAGAAAGATTTCTGTAAGTAGAACGCTATTTATTTTACACCTATGTACGTAATATGGTCATTAACAAATACAATTTATTTTTATTTATATTTATAATATTTATAATTTTATTTATATTTATTTTACATGTCAGTAACGATGCGCATTTTTACAGGGTGCGACGAGTACGACAGCAACTGCACCAAAGATGACAGCAGTAACTTGAACGACGTGTGTACAATCGCGGATCAACCGGTACCATCGCGTGCTGTAGCAACACTGCCAGGATCATATCTTTCATTAAACAAACTGTCTGCTTCGCATGCTACAGCAGATGGCATAACTTACGGAGTGTTCGCCAAACGCAACATTCGAAGGCGCACGCAGTTCGGACCCATAGAAGGCGTACTGTGCGCTTACGACGGTTCGCCCTTCGCGAATGCTTTGCCACTGCTCTACGAGACGGAGAACGGCGAATTTCTGAAAGTAGACGTTTCCAACGAAAGTGAGTAATCTTTGTTTGCCTAATTGTCCCTGCGAAAATGCTGAATTTTAAATCTCCATTTGCGATTTCAGACACATCAAACTGGATGCGCTTCGTGCGGCCCGCATTGACGTATAAGGAACAAAATCTGATAATTTGCCAAAAGAAGGATGGAATAGTGTTTCTGACGAACAGAAACATCTCACCGAAGGAGGAACTGAAGGCGGGCCCCAGTCCGGACTATGCAACTCGTAGAAATTTGCCGATACTTAAACCGGACGCGAAAGACGAGAAAGGTATGAATGATTGAGTCGAAAAAATTTATCATGTAGATTATAGACACATTCGCTGATACAATTCGTTTCTCTTTCAGAAATTACTAATCAGATACCCGCATGGCCGCGCTTAGATGGCAGCTCCTACAATCGACGCGTGAAGATGTTTCGTGGCAGGAGCAACGTGAAGGAGAAGGAGAATTCGCGGCAGAGCAAGTGCGGCAAGGAGTGGAAGTGCTCCGTGTGCAGCCTGGTATTCAGGAAGCCGTCCCTGCTCAACCTGCACACGGCCGTTCACTCCTCGTCCAACGATATCAAAACTGAGAATCAAACATCCGCGTGCCCGCAGTGCGCACTGGAGTTCCGGAAACAGAGTGAATTGGCGAGCCACGTGTCTCAACATGGACGATCGGCGTTGCCCAAGGCGAAGAAATTAACTCCCCTAAGTACATACAAGTGTTCAATGTGTTACAAACGTTTTGCTACGAAGATACGATTACAACAGCACTGCTTGGCGCATGGTGCTGAGGACCAAAAACCACTGCCGTGCAGTATCTGCTTGAAACGATTTATGAATAACTCCGCCTTGTCCGGTCATCTGAAAACGCATAAAGGTAACTGAATTCGATGAATCGACGAGCGACAACAACAGTCGCATCGCATTATTAATGTCACGTGATTGATTTCCAGAAAACAAGCAGGTCTTCGAGTGCCCGATGTGCAGACAGCTGTTTCGTCAGGGCACGATGCTGAAAGACCACGTTGAGACCCACAGAAATCAAGACGGTATATTCAGCTGTCCCCACTGCCAGCGCACGTTCATCAAGTACTCGGTAATTCGCAAACACATTCGCGCGCACCATTGTGAGCGGAAGCACAAGTGCCAGCACTGTGCTAAACGCTTCCCGACGGTTGACAAGCTACGGATGCACCTATTGAAGCATTCCGATCACAGGTGCGACTTCCAACTCTACCTTTGTCATGCTGATTACGTTATGCGTTAGCAACATCTCCGAGAATCTGAATAAGAATTCGTTTTGCACAGAGAGTTCCATTGTGCGAACTGCGGTAAGCGGTTCAAGAGGAAAGATAAGTTGAAGGAGCACATGACTAAGATACATCACTCGCAGACGGTGAACGGCGAGCAGGCAACGCAGAACAGCCAGGCGAAGAAATTTGTGCCAAAGGTAGGTACGCCCGGGTGAAGTGAACGGTAGAGTTTGCCCGTTTCTCTCGTTCGTACGTTGTACAGTTGTCTGGTCGACAGGTGAACCCGAACGACTACAATCGTTTCACTTACAAATGCCACCAATGCCTGGTGGGTTTCAAGCGGAGGGGAATGCTGGTGAATCATCTGGCGAAACGGCATCCCGATGTCGCGCCGGAATCCGTGCCGGAGCTGAACTTACCTATCCTGCGACAAACCAGAGACTATTACTGCCAGTATTGCGACAAGGTCCGTCACGTGATAAGAGTTTACGTTTCTCTGTGGAAATAAAATCGTCACGCATCTCATGTGTCGTGTCCTTGCAGGTTTACAAGAGCAGCAGCAAGCGTAAGGCGCACATCATGAAGAATCATCCCGGTGCAGCTCTGCCACCCAGTAACCGGCAGAAGGAGTCCGAGTTCTCGGGGCTGCCGAATCCGAGCTTCAGCCAAACAGTGGGCAGCATCACAACAAGTCCTCAAGGCTGCCAGTGGTGTCACAAACAATACGCCAGCAAGGTAAGTCTATTTTCTCGTACGAGAGTCTCCTCCGTATCGACAATCGAAGTATATCGACTGCTCGACGATCTCAACAATGATTGAAACTCAATATAAATTCAAGGCGAAGCTGTTACAACATCAACGGAAGAAGCATGCCCACCTGATGGAGCCGGCGGATCAAGTACCGCGTTCGCGTAACCGGCCACCGCAGAATCAGAACCAACCGCCCGCGCTGAACGACAACAACTTCGTGATGTCCGACTATATGCAGGGATGCGACGTGAACGGGGACTTCCTCAAGCAGAAAATAATCAAAATCACGAACGACGTGGATCTAATAGGCAACGGAGGTCTGGAGATGGTCGGTCAGCAGTTTGTGCGTATGCGCGACATACGTTGAGGAGAGACGCGCGGCATCCTCCGCACGGGGGATGAGCGTCGTCAGTTTATCGAGATATGAATCTCGCGATCTTTGTGCGCAGCCGTGTTGCTGTGAGGCAGGCTGTGTTTTTTTGCTGCCGTTTACCAAATTGGGGCGATGCCGTTTGGGTGAATGCGGTGAAGGCATGTCGCCCGAGGATATTTGGATTATAGACGCGCGGCTTTGTCGGCGCCGGTGCGAAACACTCGGCGCTGTTTTGTTGTACGTTGGGTCGATCGACAACGACGACGGTTACCGATGATAAATAGTGATGACTTCGACGAGATTTGTTGGAAACGGAAACACGCAATTTTAAGAGTACTTTGCCCTCCGAGCCCCTCGAAGCTAAAGGGGAAAAGATGCCTAAAGATGCCGACTGCGTGGGAACCGGCAGGGCTCGAATCCACTTGCGACGGAGAACACTGTAGTCTCGTACAATTGTTGAGATCTTTCCTCGAAGTATTAAGAATACCGAGTATTAAAAGAAAAAGGAAAACAAGGTAGAACAAGTCCTGGTACTATCGACACGTCCTTTACGCCTAGGCCTGGTTAGTAGTCTTACTTTTAAAATCTATACCAAGCTTAAAAAAAGAAAAACAAAAAAAAAGAATCCGATGTCATGTCGTGAAGTGTGAAGTAGATGGACCAAATTTAAGCGTCAAGTTTAAAGCGATGTTTAAGCCCGGCTTAAATTTGGCGGCGGACGAGTCTGCTGCGTCTTAGATCAGCGTGATGTTCTCCGCATGACGGCGAGCGTATTGGATACTAGCGCGACTCGCGAATCGAGTAATGTTACAAATTATTGTTCGCGACGTACTTGGCTTCACCTTACGGCGAGCGATTGTCTGTAGACTACGTGAAAGCTTGCGATCTCTGCAAGGAATCGTCCATTTCACTTTTACTCTCTTCCTCTGTCCCTTTCTCTCTCTATCTCTCCCTCTCTCCCTTTCTCCTTCTCGTAATTCCGAGACTTACGTCGTAAACGCTTGCGTCCATCATTCTCATTTTAGAGTAATATACACGCGCCGCCCTAGATCTCCAACAGAACATACTGTTTTCACGTAATCGTTTCGTAATCGCTGGTCTCGTCCACGTATGAATCTAGCGTCACAGCTGAGAGCCCGTTTGAGTCGAAGATTTGAGAAATGTCCGTTTTAAATCAACGCACGGTACTTACGGTAGTTACGTAGCCAACGTACGGGGAGCTTCGATTCCCTTGCGATTTTACGAGCAGCAGGAGTACGTGTATTTTAAACTGTATACCCGGCCATCCGGCGTAATCACTCACACGCGTAAGCGCACGTACACACCAAGAGTTTCCGCAACGATTGTTCACGGTCGTGTATTCCGCAACGTTTGAAATTCGGATAATCTGTGTCTTCTCGTGAATCCTGTCCGGTTACTGTATGTCGTAAAGTAAGACCGCACTTCGAACGATTTTCACACTCGGGGGGGGGGGGGAGAAGAGATTTATCGACACACGACACGACGCGTTGAGAACTTTTATTTTACACATTTACGCGGCGTATACACGACATACATTATCGCGATTACGAAGACAGAAGATTGCATGTTTTGTCGATGTCGTTTGAGTACATGGAGGACTGTACTGTAAACGTGACTTAAATAAAGTTATTCGATGAGCGATACGACGAGCGCAACATTTATTACACGTTGAACATCCAGGCGCCGCAGGAACCGTAAGGCAAGCTTAACGACACGAAGAAGTCCTGGAGATCAAATATTTCGTAGTAGTAATATCTACGTCAGTTTTACGGCATTCGCTCCAGGAAGTCGTCTTTGAGTTCAGCGATTGCCTTACGATTGCCAAATTATTTTCAAATTTCGCTACATAATACTCGTCTGAAAATCGCGACTGCGGAACGCGTTGTTATACAATACTATATTCTCAGTAGCCTCTACTTTGCTTCTAACTCTTCTATCTGTTTATCGTAGTTTTACTTTCAAACTTCTCGCTAGCGATCGCGAGCGGGCCCACCGCTCCGGGCCTCAAGACTTGATTCGGCGTAGCGACGAGCGTACCGCCGCCCCGTTGCTTCTGCGCGGCGTCGTACAACTGCTTCTGCATCACCGCCAGGGAGACTTTATTGGCGGACATGAAGTCCTTCATGCAGATCAGCTCGCCGGACATCCGCCTGGGTGTCTCCACGGCATCTTCCGCCCTGATCGAGTCTCTGCTGACGAGCCTCGTCGACCTCCTCTTCGAGTGGTAAATCGCTGACACCGAGGACTGCCTCCGTGGCAGATACTGCGCCGCCACATCCTTATTACCGTACTGCAGCTTGTGTATCACGTAATTCAGGCCCTGTTTTATCACGATCGACGTGACGTTCAACAGCGAGTATATGCAGCAGCATCCCACCACCAGAAAGACGAAATTCGCAAATCTGTACCTGCGTGAACACACAAGTGAGATTTTTTTTCACCGAAAGATGGTACGCAAATTTCATTCTTATGCGATAAATTGAGATTTTTCTTTCTTTTGGCGAGAATAAGGAGAAAGCTCATTTTTATGCAACACATTTTGCAATATTTTTAAATTTTAACATATTAGAATTCTATTGATCTATAAGGCCTATTTTTGATAAATTGTGAATTGCGAATTATTAGTGCTTTTGTGTCATTAAAGAAAGACATTGTGAAATTTTGCTAAAAAATTCATCGTTCAATTATCGAACGCAATTTAATAGAAATGGGACGTTTTCGTGCAATCTTGACCATACGGCTAAATTATGCGAATTCGATTTCGTTGACGTGATGAAAAATTTCCACGACGTACCAGTGTACGTAAGGATAGCTTGGCTTTTGCGTGCTGACGAAGTCGCCGAAGCCGATGGTGGTAAAGCTTACGAAAGCGAAATACAGCGCGTCGAAATAATCCCAACTCTCTAGCGACGCGTAAAGCGCAGCGGCGCAACAAGCGATGATGCAGGAGGTCGCGGACAAGTAGAGCATGACCCAGTACACGCTCGGTTTCCATTGGTCCAGATCCACGTGGTCGTCGTCGTCGAGAATATCTGGCAGGGTTGATCGCTGACTGTTTGATGACTTGGAGACCTTCCGAGATGTCGATGTAGCCCTGCGAAGGCGCCTCCTCAGCCGTCGTACGTGCCAGCTCCGCAGGATCCACGCCAGGAAAGTGATGATCCTCTCCAGGAACAAATTAAAGAACAAGATGCCACCTGAAGCGTTATAATCTTTATCAGAAACATTAAAATTGCAATAACATTTCATTTAGCTTCTAGAATCGCAACACATGTTCAGAATCTACACCGATATAGAAAGCATCTTAGAAGCTTCTACTTCAATTCTAACGATAATTCTTTTAACGATCATTATTTTTATTTTTATTTTATTTTTATTGGAATCGTTTTATATTTGATGTCAGATATTCCTGTCAGTGAGCGTAGATTTCGATATTACCGGAACAACCGAAGAAACCATAGAGAACAACGGCCGCTTTACCCGCCGTGGTCTGGGGCGCGGTGCTCCCGTACCCTGTAAAATAATTTTAGCATCACGCTACTTCCATTTCAGGAGCATATTACACAGCAGCGTATGCATACATTGAGACCAAGGGGCGACCACTCGTAGGGATAAGTGCGAGACTAGGTCGCGAGATATTAGCATTCCGGAATTCACCGGTACATTCTCATGCATGCATCGGGCCAACGACCCTTACCCTTATATTTAACATTATTACGGCCAAGTTTTACACGCAGAGAAATGCGTTCATCCCTCAACAAGTTTTCTCGACCGTACATAAATATAGCTGCACATCGCGAAAAATCTACATAAACGTGCGTTACGGTAAAATTGATTACCGTAGAAGTTAAAGTTAATTGAGAGAGATGTATGATTTATCTTATATTATAAATCGATGAACGGGTAATAAATGTAGAACTGCACGTTAATGTTGATTTTAAACGCGATGAAAGTTTGCTTTCAGAAATATTGAAATATGAAGGTGGAATGAAATCGTGCCAGATCGTCTCCGTGAAAATCGATCTTTGCGTGACTTCCCGAACACGGGAAATCGTAGGAATGTAAAGCGTAGAACGCGTGACACGAATCCCAGTGACCCCGATACCGCCGGTCACGATGCGGTTGCGGATGAGCAGTCGCCGGCATTCCAAATACGGTATCGCTCTACGTTTCTTACCGATCGTAGAAACTATGGTGCCCACGAAGTGAAAGCTACCAGGAAAATCCCAGCGGCGCCTCTTATTGATGATGCCGGTGGCGGAAGCGTTGCCGTAGGCGTACAGCAACTCGTGCAGCCTCTGCAGGGCCAAGGGACTGCCCCGCAAGTGGTGTCTTCGAAATGCGTGGTAGACCCGCCAGAATTCCGCTGCCTGCCCGAAAGAGACGATAGTAATGTCAATAAATATAAATATAAAACGACACATATATTTAACAAGAAATAAATATTAAGAAATCTTGAATTCACCGCGAAGTACATTTTCATTCCACGATTCTTCTTCGCGGTGAATTTTATTGCACTTTCATGATACTTTTCATCTTACGATGCAATGTATTCACACGAATTGATCACGTTGCAAAAATATACATACAAAAATACATACATACGACGCAATCATCGATTAGTCTCATGCGAATTAATATTCGATGTGGTGTTGCTTTGCTGCTCCTATTAATCTGATATTTCACTGTATAAAATTCACCACAACAATTTTGTAATGAGGAATTTTAATTCTCTATTCCTTGAATTTTTAATTACTTATTCTTATAATATAATATTCTTATAATATATTATAAGCGTTAAATGCAAATGGGGAATTTCTTTTTTAAAACTTTTTCTAAGGAATGCACACTCGAACATTGCAGTCTACCTGTCGTATCTCAAGATCACTTTCCAGCCGTTGGAAGAGGGCTGCGCCCACGAGCATGTACGTCGCCAGGACAACCGCGAGGAGGATGATCCTAGCGTTGTCCTCCGCGAGGCCTCCGCACAAGCACATCACCGGCGACTCTCATCCTTCCGACAGCCGGTGGCTGCTGCACGCGATCCCCACCGCCGCTTTTGATCCGGAGCGGCGCAAGCTCGGCAGCTGAGAAGAATTCGCGAATAAATACAAGAATGCAGAGGAGAACATCTTGTACAATGGGTCTTCTTTAAAACGCACGGATAAATGCCGCGCATTATGTCATTATTGTTAGTTTATAAGTATCAATTATGTCGCGCAATCATCTCTGCGTTTGATAAGATTTTAATTTTCAGATGCTTTTCAGTTTACGCAAGAAGCATACTAAGCAGCAAGGAAACAAAATTGATCGGTGGTAGATTGGAAAATATCCTAATTGCCTTGCATTGACGCGGCGATACTGTCGCGCGAGCGGAGATGTATGTGGGCAATCCGATGCCGGTACCATTGAGAGCAAATTCTTTGACGAGGTAAAAATATAAATACAAACACTCGTTTACGTATTCAACGCGTGAGCACCAGCGAGGGGTGTTTTTTTCGCGAAAAGCGGCGGATAATTAAGCGACGAATGCGAAAGAGGCAGCTGCTAAATTGCGAGCCCGTGAGTTGCGAATATCCTTGAGTTTATCTTTGATTTTTGAAAAATCACGTATGAATTAAAGAATGCTATAAATCTAGTCCTCGAAATTTTGCTACGATGAAATACTGTAAAAGATAGAAAATTTCTGCGTTTATGATATAAAAAAATTTGTATCCCCATTTGGGTTAATAAGATAGAAACATTTTACTTGCCACGACATATACGTGACAGGAAGAAAAAGGGATAACAGGACGGAACAAGAACGGGCAATAAATTACGAACATTATGTAATAAAAATAGTTTAACGTTAACAATCGATCTAGGCAAGCTAACGGCGCGCTACATCGTTCGCATAAATAGATACTTACGGAAACATTCTTATATCTTAGTAATTGTACACATATAGGAATCTATACACAATTATCGCGTACATTATCAGTTGTAATACTATTATGTCCCGAGCGTGTGCATTAAAGCTACCACACTTCATATTAATGATATTAAAAATTCGATGGACAGTTGTTGGTCTCCCGGCCCGAGCGTTAATGCCTCGTTTGCGAAGTTTCCTCCAATTTCCGCCAGACAACCTGAAAAGCAAAGATAATTCATTACAGTACACATATCATACCGAATATTCAGTATGCTATATTAATTGCATGTGAGTAATTTTTTCATCTCAAATTCTGCAGTATAAATAGCAGAAAAAGCTTGCATCAAAATTGATAAGACGATTTATCCGCATGCACTCTGCTTCTCTACAAATCTTTTTATCTGACGGAGAGTAGTGAAGCTAAAAAGCGTTCACTTACATTGCACATTTCCTTAACCAATGCTTTCTCGCCTTCGTGGCCCTCCTCTTTCTCCACGTCTTTCCTAATGTCAAAGACTTGGAAGGCGCACACTACAGGCTGCGGTCGGTTCCCTAGGTAAGTATTATCGCCCAGGCTCGCGAGACTGTCCCAAACTTCGGTCGGCGGTACTTCCCAACCTTGCGCGCAGGCTTGCAGAATGGTCTTGGCCTCCTCCAACTGTTTCACTCGTTGCTCTAAATTCCTCACGTATTCCATCGTTTGATCTGCAAGAGAGAGAACGATCGAATCATTTCAGAATGCAGAAGAATCATCAGAGTTAATAAGTATTGTACACGTACAATATCACATCGCTTGATAATTGCATGCAGTTTTGCTTTACTGTCGAACTTTCTCTTACACGATGCACGTTTATCTAACAAGCTGTTATTGCAGCGTAACAAACGGCAGGCTCTTTAGAAAGGATTTCATTTTCTACGAATTACGCGAAGCCATCACAGCTGCTATTATTCAATGAGCGCGCTTCCTTCCGCGTTAGGGAAATGCTTTCTTCGCACGCTTAAGGAACACGCGCGAGAAAGACGGATTCAGCATTTTTACTGAGCCTTACCGTTAAATATGGAAGTGGGCCTCGGCCTCGGCGGCGCGGTCTCCTCGGCGTTCGTGCTCGAACTCGACCCGTCGCCCTCGTCCCTTTGACCGCCGCTGCGCTCCTCGTCGAGGTACAGGCACAGCTCCTTGAGCTCCAGATTGTCTTTAATCAGCTCCTGCTGCTTGTTATCCAGCTGGCGCAACTTGTTCTGATAGGCCGAGACCTCCTGTCGCATAACGCTCACCGTGTATCGGCCGAACCTCTGCCACTCTCTCGCCAGCTTACGGCCCTTTTGTCGATCGTCATCCAAGAAGCAGCAGAGATCGCGGAGCTCCTGGTTATCGTCGCTCAATCTTTGGTTGGCCTCCTTCAGCGCTCGCAGCTCATTCAACTAGAAAGTAGATAACTTTATCAGGCTGCGCTCGATTTATGTTATACCTTAGAGCAAATTTTCAAATATGCTAATGCAATAGTTTGTTATATTTTTACCCGCGATTTAAAAAAGCGATGCACAGATTTAGACAAGAATTGTTGCTATATTGCAATTCTTTGTTAAGGCATCACCTCTTTAAAGCAAAAAGACTTGTAGATGCGATTTGAATAGTTCAGAAGCTCTTCGAATACATTAAAATACTTATATTATCTGGTTTTGTATAAATTTATATACATATTGTCTTTCCGCATAAATAATAATACCGGACACGCCTCTCATTCACAGTCGCATATCTTCTGCATTAATCGGCGTGACCATGCTGCGAGAAAAATAACAGAGTCATTGATCTCACGGGTGACGTATCCGCGCTGCGTTACACACCAATCTGCGAAAAAAGCCTTTCACGCATTCATCACGCGTGTACGAGCGACGCGTGACCAATTCCGGGCGATCAATTTCGACAAAGCCAGAACATTCGCCGGGCCGAAGAAAACCGATTGTCCCACCGCGATCGTTTGCGGTTTATCTCACGTATGCGTGACCACTTGAAATTACGACGATCGGTTCACCTTATATGACCCACAAGGGCCGCTCAAAAACTTCCGCGTACCGCGCGAGATTTCAAGGACGGCGAGCCACATCCAGCACACGCACAAGATCTGTTACGATTTCTCGATATTTTGGGCGCAATAAATTATGATATTTTATTGGCGCAGTAAATTATGATAATGTAACGCTATAAACATGCGGAAAGAATTTACTTGTCGAACCAGTCGTGAGATATTTATAAAGTCAACGAGAACTGAGATGGATTCATTGCCAAACAGACCGGAACTATCATTAAAAAACGAAGCGTTTGAATAAACTGAACCAATGAAGCACATACGCAGATTGCATCCTGTTTTTATAGCTTCTATTTCTTCAATTCCTTTCTTCATTAAATCATATCATTAATTTTGATTAATTTGAGAATATTTATTTGAAATTTATAAAGAAACACGAAATTAAAAGAGGAGATGCTCTGAACTCCCACGCATTTACATTCAAACGACTTCTAAAGTTACAGAGCACTCTACTTAAGTTTTTCAAGGTACAGTTATTCCGAGTTGTCGAGTTTCACATCCAATTAACTTATCGCGATTTAATTAATTTTTTCTACAACTTCACTATTGTTTATCGTTAATCGATCGTTTGTACTACAGATCCATCAAGTACTTACCAAGCTCTGTATCTGGCGATTCTGTTCGGCGGCGAGCCTGGCGATGTCACTCTCGGTCTTCCGCACAAACTTGAGCATTTCCACGGGACCAAGTCGCAGGAATTCCTCGTCGCTGATCCTCTGTCTGACCGGCGCACTCTGGCCGCTGTTCGCCGCCGGATATTGGCTGCTGGGCGGCAAGTACTGGCCCTGACCAAGCTTCAGCTGTTGGAGGTAGGCTGTCGACTGCTGCTGCTGGCTCTTGGCCACCGCCGACGCGGCAGCGATCAACGCGTTAGCCGGCTGTGAATGATGATGATGACGGTGCTCTATCTTTGGCGAGTACTTGCTCTGCGCATCCTTCGTCGGTTGTTGCTGCGTTGGTTGCTGTTGCTGCTGAGAGGACGGCGATGGCGGCGGCAACGTGCGCGGCTGCGTGCTCAAGGCCGCGCCCGGACCTTGACTGTTGCCGGCCTGGCCTGAACTCGGTGACGAAGTAGCCGCGTTGGCGAAGTGGAGATTGTTCTTCAGGATGCCACTGGTGGGCTGCGGCGGGGGCTGGTAGCGCGGCGGCAACTGGTCCACTGGCTTGATCACGTGCGGTGGATGATGCTGCTGTTGCTGCGGCTGGGACTTATTCTTATTGGACATCGCGGATAATTTAGCTCCAGGCTGCGCCGTGTCCCATTTCAGAAAGTTCGCCGCGGCCTCCTCTTGCCAGTTCGACCCGCCGAAATCTGGGTCAGCGCGCGATCTCTCACGAGCGGCGGCGACGGCGGGCCCGGTCTGCTCAACCGGCCCCGCGCAATACATGCTTCGTTCCCTCCACGACTCCCGGACCTCACCTTATCGCCGTAGGGGGCCCTACTCACGCGCGCGCACGCTACTCTCCCGACAGCCGATTTCTGCGTTCCTCTTCTTCTTCTACTCCGTTTCTTTACCACCTCTTCGCCTTACCCTCACCTTCGTCTTATTTCGCGTGTCTCTCGTGCACCTGCCAGCGGTCCACCTTACTACCGCGTGTTGTGGCGCGCGACGAAGGCCTCCTCTCTCGCGAGGGATCAATTCTCCTCTTCTTAATTCTGAGAGCTCCAGCGACCTTCGCGTCGTCTGTTATTACTCAGTACATTTCTTCGACCATCGATTAGTTTCCTATCAGTATCGCAACCAATTCTGCGGTTCTCCGGAAGAGATGGAGTGAGCAATTACCTCCTAGATAACTCTGTTCAATGATTAATTGGAGATGAAGAAATCACATCATCAACCACCGCATTCATATTCTTCAACAAATTTTTCGTTAGGTTTTACGAGTCTCTCTTGTTTGCTTCCTCTGTTTAATCACTATCGCATTACTCTAACTACGTTTCTCAAATGTTTCTAGTACACATCGATGATTATATATTTACTATTCATTTTGAACACTGTTCACATTCAAGGCTGTGTCGTACTACATCGCGCGGCTCGAATTCAGCGTCACTCCCGTCACAATCGCGCGATTGGAGCTCCTTCAGCTGGAATCTACGACTGCTTACAATCGACACATTCCAATCCCTCGCTAATCTCCTTGCCGCGAGTAGCACCGACTTCGCTCCATCAACGTCCACGCGTCTCCCGTCTCTTTTCCTCCGGCGTTCTCCTCACAAAACTGTGTTGTAACGTCAATGAATCACTCACCAATCTCTCTCTCTCCTCGCGCGTTCCGCGGTTAAGACCGAACTGAATCGGACGATTCTCGTTCCACGCCAGCAATCGGCACGCGTCTTTCTTCGCACCGCCAGTTCGAGTCGCGAATTACATACCAATCCCTCTTTATCAGCAGACGAGGCGCGTCCGCCTCGCGCACGAGGAACGTTCTCCGCCTCGATCTTCTCGGCCCCGGCCGGTGTACTACTTCGTACTACCTGAAGAGAAACGCGGGGATTGTTCGCCTCGTTCGATCCGATCCCACGTAGCGCACCGTTTCGTCTCGCCGGCGCCAGGTCGACGGCGGGAAGCCCTCTAACTCGCGACGTGTCCCCGACTCGTCACCGTCGCCGTCCCCCCTAGCATCTCCCCCGCGCCCCCCTGCACGCTCGGGCCCACTCGGGTCTCGCAGAAAGCGCGCATTCCGCGCGCTGACTTCTCCGAACGCGCGCCGATTTCCACGTACGTGCCCAGGCTGAGTGAGCCGTCGGACCCCGCGTGCGACGGGCCTTCTTCCTTCCTGTCGCGTCGCGTCGCCCTCTCCTCGACTTCTGCAAGTCTCACCGGTCGCCACGACACGACCAACCCGGTTGCACCTCGCGCTGGTAATGCCGCTCCGGCTTGCCCGCCCGACGCTTGCCGCACGCCCGGTCCCCGTTTTTCTTGCCGCGGGGCCGCATTTCACGGGATGCCCAGTGCCGTATTCATTCAGCTAGGCGCCAGGTGGACTGCCGTCAGGTAGACGCGCGCTCTCGCGAAAGACACCGAAGGACCTCGCCGTGCCTGCGAGATGCCGTTTCAATACTTGCGTGATTCGGTTCTTCACGAGTTGAAGAGTTGACCGTCTCTCTGCGTGATCTTCTCAGGCTCTTCTGCGAAGCAGAGAATAAAATATGTACCTTGTTGTTGCTGTTGATGGTACTCTCGATCCGTACAATTGCGATGTCTTCGCATCACGTTTTTCCAAGTCTTATCTTCTCTGGTCTGCTCTGGACGCGAACGCGCGTCGTCACGCGGTCGTCCCGACGGTTGTCACTGCCTTCCACCCGTCTTTTACGTAGTTCCAAGTTGCCTCCGATTGATTTTCTAATGACGATGACAAACATTTCGACGGTAATCACGATATTCCTTCCTCGCACTTCCTTTTGCACCTTACATGGCGTCGTAACCGGTGGCAACGATCTCCTGAGATCACCCAGAAATCACGGCGAACTTGTCATCGGATCACGCTCGATCCGGGGCCCGCGATTCGTCACCGGATTTATCGGCGCCGTTTCTCTTGATTCGCGCGAAGCTGTCGAGTTTGATTTTTCATCGACGCCCACGCGGACACCTCGACGACGACGTATGATCCGCGTCGAGATCGCATACCAACAACATGGCGGCTGAATTCGCGGGACGTGAAGTGATTGCGGACGACGCTGTGAGGCCCCGGGAACGCGGGAACGTGCCGCGATCTCCTGATTGGCTCGCCCGCGCAGCGCAGGGAAAGGGTTGAATCATCAACTCTGAAGTCGTGGGAGGTTGCGGGCCCGAGGTCGGACTCCACGGCTCGCCGGGGTCTGATAGCGACGTCGAGGGGAGATCGATGATGATAAACGTATTGTGTCACGACGACACCCCTCTTCCTTCCTGAAAGTCACGGAAAAAGTATGTGAAAAGTTCTGATTCTAGTTTCTCTCTCTCTCTCTACTTGTCTCATTTTACTTTACTACTTTATTTTACTTTATACTAGTTTGTACCTGATTTATTGAATCACGTGGTTAATCACAGAAAATGGAGAATTAATCGAATTCGATGCGTTTGTTTTAAATAATATATACGAGATCTGATCTCTTGAAGATTGGATATTCAGGATTCAGCACCGCAGTCTTTAGGCTACTTATTCTTGAAGAAGTTATCTTGAAAGACAGATCTTGATTTTTTTCAGGATGTCTTCAACACGCAAGCTTGATGTTCTCGCGGCGAGCAATTTCTCAGAACAATTAATCGTGGAATTTCCCGTGAGACTTTCCAGCTGTTTGACTTTCAGCGGAAAACGTCGATTTGACTAACGAGGAAACGAGGAGAGGCGATTCTCATCGACGCATTGTGTCGATGCGAACAAGCGCTTCCTCCGCCATTACTTGCGTAATTACGCAGAAATTAGCTACTTAAGTAAAATGTATGAATAGAAAGACTCAGGTAAGATCTTTCGGTCGCGTATTGCCGCCAAGAGCAGCTGCGAAACGACTGATTCGAGATGAAAAGCACAATTTCCCGCAACTCATTTTCCCAAATCGGTGACTCGTTAATTGCTCTTGGCAAATTTCTTTTCGACAATTTGTCTTTGTCAGGCAAATGAGCGTGGCACTCGACTTCGTCGATTCCGCAAACCGCACCACGCAGCAGCAGGTGTTACTTTCCTCACGTTCGCCTGCCGGCAGGGGCGATCTTCGAAAATATTCTACCTGCTCCGCGCGGTTGTACTGATACAACGAAGAAGATGCACCTGCATTCCAGTGCCGTTCGCGGTTTACGTTGAGATGTCGGGTCGGTCCCAGGACGGATGAAAGGGCCGGACCCCGGATTCTAAAGCGTCCCTTTAAATCCGGTTTGTCTAAACGCGGAAGAATCGGAAAAGCGCTGTCTCGGCTAGTCGAGAGATTCTATTTATATTTTAACTCCATAGAAAATGTTTCAAATGCAAATACGACACGCGTATGCAATGGATACCCTATGGGTCACTTTGATCTTGACGTTGCGCACTGGGAGAATTCTTGCACATTGTAGTTCTTTCAATGTTAACAATGGATATTGTGAACATGCTAAGATAATATTACTACAAGTTTCGAGACAGATTTGAGGCATCCTTTTAAAATTTGATCATCTGTTAATTTTATATTAAAATTGGTCGAAGAATTATTGCATCGTAAATGTCGAGTTTTATCGATGATATGTCTCGATACATATTGATACATATGCGCATATGAAATATTGTATCCATCCTTGAAATTACCATATCCTACAAAACATCAACAACCTTGAAGTCAAGATTCTTTTATCATCAACTATCACGACTGACACGGCACCATAATTATAATATTTTATATATCATATATTATTAATCGATAAAGTGATTAATTAAATTAAATTGAGTTCCAAGTATTATTAGAAAGCATACGAGCAGATGTCTATCTTTCTCGAACACGTTAATTTAAGCAAGTTTTGGGAATTTCGATACATTAATAATTCTCGATATAGACACAATCACAAATATTTCGTTAGTTTCGTTATTAATTATTTTGCAATCGTATTCATATAATTCGATGCAATAAAAATGTGAATAAAACTATAAAATTAACTAAATAATATTAAATTTACATTAAAATTTGTAAAAAATGTAATTGCAAAACTAAATTCATAAATTATATATTTGGATAAGTATTTCTTGACAAGTGTATTTTACGCCTCGAAATAAGAATGAAAGCAGCGATGAGACCAACATATTTCTGTACCTGCTTTTATTATTCTGCTGTATGTTCTTTTTCCATTGATATCGAACTGAGCAACAAATAGAAATATGCGCATCATAAATATCGCAATCAGTGTAACCGCATGTTTCACGCGTTTCGCAAAACTTCACTTTTTGATAGTAAAATACGGACTTTTGATGGAAAGTTCTAAATCAGGTTATACAAGATCAAAACACTACTTACAAAACGGTGATTCTAGGTTGGGCTCGACAGTAGACGCTCGCTATTCGGCTGACGGTCATTATCCTTGACGAGCAACTACTCTCCTCTTCTCATAGCAGCGATAATTCATTCGATAATTATGATGCGTTATTAAATAATTAACTAATCGAGTTCGAGATGCTCGCAAAAGCCGTTCAAGCAAAGTTTTCTAGGATCGAAATTTAATAGATTTATCATCACCCGTTACAAAAGCGGCTAACCCCGCGTTAAAATTTTACCCACAACTGAGCAATAATCGAGTGATCGAATTCACCGGCAGATGTCGATAGGCGCGCGAAAGCGCCGCGCGTTGACGCGGGCGGCACGCGCGGCTAACTTCGCGCTGGATCGGACGGCGCGCACGCGGTCGGGGGCGAAACGTGACTCGCGGTGTGAACAGCGAGAGGAGAAAAATCGATGGCTGGGGCGAGGTGTGTCTGCGACGACGGTCTCGAGCGAGTCTAGACGCATCCATCTGCCGCAAGAACGAGGACCGCACCTCGGGGTTGCGACGGTCGCGCAATTTCGCAAAGGGGGCAGGTCGGATCACGGTTTCGCGGCCGACGCTGACGTGCGTTTGCGATTGTCGCGCGCGCGATCCACCGGGGCGGTGTGCACCTCGCGAAGCGCCTCGTCGCGAGCGATCGGCCGTCTCCCTCGCCACACGATGCCCGAGAACGCGAGCGTCCATCGGCGACTCGGCGATCGCACCGAACGCGTCCGCGATACGAACGTTCAGCAGCACCCTCGCGCGTCGCATCGGATCAGGGTCTGCAATCCGGACTAGACGCGATGACGACGTGCTGGATACACCAGGTAACCTCTTACACGATTAGTCAAAAGCTTCTTTCGATATTTTCTTTGATAAGTTATTAGCGATAATTGATTGTACCTATTGCAATCATTAGTAAGAATAGAATGATTGGTTATCACAAATGAAGAAGAATTACTTGCTTCAATGCTAGAGGGGTGAGAGGGATGAAAAAATCATAATGGGGTACAATGCGATAATGAAAAGATTCTTTTTCTTCCACGGCTGCAGAAAATTACGCGTTGTTGCGTAATTCGATAGAATATTTTAAACGGAGTATTTAAATCTCAGGTAACACGAGCGTTTCTGTGACAGTGAATCCCCATTCTCGCGTAATCCGATACCGCGAGACGCGAGCCTGATGCGATTATCGCCGTACATTAATTTTCAACTTGGCAATTGTATTACGCATAGATTGTATTCCTATTTATTCGCACCTGCGAATATGCAATTTGTGGATAAGACGCGAGATTCCGAATTTTGTGAAACCTCTATGAAGTTTATGTACTTGAAATTGCAATGCAATTAAGTAAAAAATTGTATCTTTTCTTTTGTTTGTGCACGATATCTCCAATTTCTTGTTTATTTCTCGTTTCTCGAAGTCCATTAATTTTCCTTGTGATTTCATACGTTTCTGCGATTATGCTCATTAATAAGTGCTAGCTTGATGTAGCTGTAATCGCATTTTAACATGCAATTGTATCGCGAGATTGTCGAGCTGCGTGAAGAATAACAGCAGTATCATTTTGTATCTCTCCTTACATGAGCATATATATCTTATTTATATTTATCTATATTTTATATTTATATTTAATATATTATATTAACTTATATTTATGTATATCGTATTTAGTTTCATCAATGTAAGAATATCTTTCTCTTTCTTTTTTTTTATAGATTCCCGTATGCGCTCATAATTATAAAGAGAAATTTAATTTAAGGCTGGAAGACACGCGCACGTTTAAAATACGTCCGCTCGATAGTAATTGGGATGCTCTCTGCTACGCGTTGGAGCACGTATGTAGGCGCGGTTGTTCTAATTTTGGAACGCAGACGTCTTTTCCAATCTCCAAATTACGTTACATCATTTTTCACGAAATGCAAGTAAAGTAATCCACGTGCAAGTATTTCATCACATTATTATATGCGCAAGTGACTCTGTTCTCGTGAGTGAAATATTTACATATTAAATAAAGATGCTAAATTCGTTTAATTAGCATTTAAAGCTACGTATGTTAATGATCACAGTATTTTTGCGTGAATTAACGCTGCAGATAATTTTGTAACTATTAAATTGCTGCAATAAGCGCCGTTAATTCACAACGTTCCGCGTACATGGTGTATTATTTCCGCTTGAAAACTCTATTAATTCCATTTAAATTTCCAGTAATTCAACTAGATTAGTAATTCAGCGTTGCATTCAAGTTGTTCGAGCCCCCCGATCGACATTGTTTAATGACCAATAACCGACGTTAATGCCACAGCGTTACGTTTATCTTTCCGTCCACGAGAATTATGTGTTGTAGCTTTACGATTCGAGTGCCCGATAATTGGAGAACGTCAAATCGTTTGCTCCCCTGCTCCACATTAAACGGGATATTATTTATCGCCACTATAAAGTACATTTCCATTTGCGCGACATTGCGAAAAAATATTTACTGTAATTACGATGATAGCAATCACGTATTTCCTCTGTCTCTCATCTCTGTCTTCTATAAATTTGATAACTTACTCGTTAACGCTAGGGTGTACTTAATTATCATACTTGATGATCTTACGTTAGAATATATTTGGACGTACGACATGATGGAGAGATTGGTCTGATTCACACAAAGGGGCGAAGAGTAACTCGTTAATTTTAAGTAGTTTCTCTGTGAAATTCATATTACGCATAAATTTCATATTGCTCACGTTACGCAATATCGTATTGCTTTTCCATTCAGATAACTCGCTATCACAGTTTATTTTATCACATAAAAATGATATGAGAAATTCCATCAAATGGAACTTTCTATCAAATTAAAAAAAATTCTGCTCGTATATTTTTTATGTTTCGTCTCTCTTAATTTGTTACAGAATGACTTTAGAATAATTATGAAAAATCGGTTTTCTTTGTATATATGAGATTAAGTCTCTATCACATAAAGGAATATCGAACATGTCGGTGCAAAAACCACGCGTCTCTATCTCCAGTAAGATAACGCGTTTGTGCGTTTTAATGTCATAGCATGATTGTCGAGAAATCGGTGTACTTTCCTTGAAAGAGCGTTTGAAAAATTAATTTTGAAACTTCGAGAACGGAAATAGAGTTCGCGGAGTCTCGTTCTTAAGTTACCTCCAATTAGAGTCGCTCTAAGAGTATTCTAATTTCAGGCCCTGATTACCAGGGCATTCAGCATCGAAAACTCAAAGAGTTGCATCGAGCGGACTTCTTTCTATTTAGACATTGTGGAAAAAATGGGGTGTACGAGGGAGAGGCTATTTAGCTTCGCGCCGTGCCCCGGCTATCTTTTTATTGATGTCATACAAGTAGCGTGGATCGATAAGAACGAGCTGTGCATGTAAATGTGATGTAGAAAAGATATTCGCGCGATGTAACGCTGCAACTTGACTGGAATGCGACCGGCACAGAGAAGTACGTCGCAATAAGTTCTTTTCCGGACGAGGATAACTAATGTGCCGGTCAGAATATGGAACATAACTCTTCCCACGTCACATTCTGAAATCATATCTTAAGAAATGAGAAGGTATTCCTTTTTCTATTATCTACCATGAGTTGTCCGGTAATTATTTTTAAGCGCAAATAACCATTATCTGTTACTGTCCAGCAGAACGTAAGAAGTTACGAAAGCAAAAACGAGTTTGCGCTTATGCAATTACGCATTTGCCAGCGCATTTGTCTCAGATTCGCAAAGTGCACGATTAATCATCGGCGAAAAGTGATCGTCGTCTCTCCATCCCTGCGTTCCATCACTTCTATCGCGCAGAATGCAGGACATCGGCTGCGGACGGTTAATTACCGCCATCCGCAACTTTGCTGCATCATTCGAGCGTATCCGAGTCATATGAGAGGCATTGATACATCTCGCGGTAAGAAAGCCGCTGCTGAAATTGCCATTCATCGCGCGGCCTTCGGATACGCGTCCACTTCCGCACAAAATACGACCACGCGCCGCGTGCACGCTTCAGTACGACGCCGACCGTCGCCGAGCGAGGAGCAGTGGTCCGTTTCGCGCGATCCGGAAACCGGTCGATCGACGAGGTTCGTGCACTCTGATAATTGGCCCTGGCGTTGATCTTGGTTCGTGTCGGCTTGTGGCGGAAAATAGAAGTCGGCACACAACAGTTCAGAGGTCCACCACGAGAGAAAGCAGGTGCGAATCACGCTATGATATTATGTGCTTGACTGCTTCTTCTATACCTCATTTCTGACATTTCACGATCAGTCGCTTCGCGGAGTTGCAATTTGCTCGTTCTATCGATCCGCAATTATGTCCTTCGGAATATTGAAGCGGATACAAAGTGACAGTCCGACTGGCAGTTGAAATATAAAAGGGAAATAGCAGAAGTGCCCTGCGCGCGAAACTTGGTAAGAAACTTCGTTAAAATTCGCGCGACGCGACTATTTCGTTGCTGTCAGACTACCGAAGATTCTTTGAAGAGTCTGAATGACATTCTTTAAATACACTGGTCTCGTCTGTAAGTAAAAGAAAAATAATTTATTTTATTTTATTTCAATGAAAGAATTTTGCGAAAGAATCGTGCTCTACAATTCTCTGCAATACAATAGAGCTTTAGATCTTTAGATCTATTGTAAAAAAAAAGGTCAAGGATATTACGTGTAAGGATGTACGTGCTTTTCTCTTATGCCGCATGTATATTTACTTCTGGCTTTTCCAGTTATTGTAATCACAGAAATTCGTGTGAAATATGAAGACAATAATGAGTCATCTGCGACATATTGCGCAGATATTATTTAGTATGATCAAATGCAATTCAGTAGATTAGGTAGTACCAGATTATTGTTATCAAATATACTTTTCTGATGAAATCGTTCGAAACGCCGCGCTCGCGCTATATTCCAGCCACGTGCGTTCTTCAGCGTAAAGCGTGGCTGATGTAAATGTCAGTGCATTGAATGGAATACACGACGGCGTTTATCCGTCAATTATCCACCTGGAAACTTCACCCTGGCAAGCTCTGTATGTGTTTCGTAAGAAGAAAATTTCATCTGGAAACGCGATGTAATCGATATTAATTAAACCTGCGGTCATTTACCTGCAGTAACGAGACATTAACAATCAAATGTAAAATTGGAAATGCGTGCTGCGTATCGTACAAATACATATTTATTAATCTTAATTTATTAATTTTAAGTTAAAATATCGATGTTTTAATAGTGTTGATAATATTGATAATGTTGATAATGAATTTAATGTTATCAAAAAAATTGTAATATTTCATATTTGTGTGTGGCAGTAGAATATTTGCAGAAACTAAACGCGTCACGTTAAATCTTCATCGCCATTTCCTCAGGATAGGCTTTTCTTAGAATTTCCGAACATTACGAAATTGTGTCTTATCTCATTATCGTAATCTCCGACTTGGCTTCGTGAGACATTACAGAAGCCAACGACCGATGGTATAAATTTACCACCTAGGTACTATAATTTTGGATGATCGCATTCGCATTTTGAGCTCGTTTGAAATTTTCCAAAATTCGACTTAAATAAGAAGTCTTTATTGAAAAATTAACATTGCGAATATTTTCGGAATGATTTACATTTCTTTCAGTAATCATTTCGTGATTTGGCTTTGTATCGAATCGTAGAAGTTTTTTCGAAATCATGATAGATGCAATATTTTATGCAATCTCAGGTGAGAACAAACGGTGACTTGCAAGAAAGCGTCGATACCAAGCTTATGTCGGTTCAGCGTGTCAGACTTCTGCGATCAAGTCGTAATAATCATTGAGTTATCGAAGTTTCTTTACTCTATATCTTAATTTATGCCAGTGATAAGAATAGAGCGATATGCACAATCAATAGTCTACAGTTGACAGCTGTTTAAGAAACGAGGTTTACATTCAGCTAAAGATACAAGATTTATTCTAAAAAAAATGTTGACATACTTTGCATCGATCAATCTTCCAAATTATTACGATCAGCACTTGTCAAATTATAAATAAATGCGATAAGTACAACGTTATTTATTATCAAATTTTATATTAAAAATTGTTAAAGTTCTTAATAATTATTTATCAGAGTAGAAAACATTTTAACTTTTTTAAAACTTATATATCGTACAGATAATAAGGGAACTACAAATTTGCGTGCCTGACATGTATTATTTCCCATTGAAGCATGAACTTGGATAACGCATTCGTTACATAGCAATACGGTGCGAATCGCGCTACGTCACGTTCCGAAATTACAGTGACACAGTTGATACAGTTCTTGCAACACAAAAGGCGAATGTAGCTACTATGTACATTACGTAACTATATCGATCTCGGTGGCAGAAGCGCGACTATGTACTCCATTCTGCGAGATTCTGCGAAGCAATTACATCTGCCATTGACCGAAATTCAAGACGACAAATTTTATGACTTATCTTCATGGAATTCTTGCGCTAAGATATCCTCGAATCTTTCCATTCTCAATGAACAACAAATTCGAGTTATCATAAAAAATGATAGCCTGCAGATAAGAAACGCGCAAGGATAAAATAGACGAACGTGATACTTCAATTTCTGTCGGGTATTCTATAATATTATCTAGCGATCACGAGAAATCGAAACGCAGATATTTAATCGGCGGTTCACCGGCCGCTTGACATTGTCGAACAAAACGGGGATGGCATCATAATTATAATTACACGCAAGTGGAGTATTTAAGCGTCCATTCGGCCGGTTAATGAACGTAATGACTCTATAACGCCACCGATTATTGTGTCGCGAGCGAGTTTGTATAAGTTAACCCGTAATAACGCGGGTTAAATACCGAGATAATTGATGCGCCGTATAAGAGCAGCGGTTGCCGTCGCTCGTATTTTACCGAATCGCCTCACGAAATTGATTAATATTCGTCTGTGGCGTATATCTTGCAAGCGATCAACAATGTTGGATCTCTCGGGCATGCGTTTTTATCGAAATCTTTTTTGCATGTTGGTATTTATTATCGCCACGTTTTCTTCTTGAAATAATCAGAATCAGCTATCGCATTTTTATATTTGTCGTTACATGATAGATAATTGTATAGTTGCAAACTCATGTGTTGCAATTACGCTCGATACGTTTCGCAAGGAAATTACGGAAACTGTTTTTTATTAATGATTTGCAGTTGACGAAAGACTTATTAGAAGTCAAGGAATGAGTAATTAGTCACCGCAACAGCAAAGTCGATGATATATTTGAAGATATATTAATATATGAACTATGAAGATATATTTGAACTATCACTTTTTCTTAGATACTTAAATTATTTAAAAGTCAACAAAGCAGCCACGATAATGAATGATCTTACCTCACGTAGTTACGTTGGCGCATCATTAATCTTACCTATCGTTTTCTTTATTCCAACTTTATTCCAATCATTCATCGTGTTAGGAAAGTACGTTGAAGGCTGCGTATCGTCTTTCGTTAAGGTCGCCTCTGACGTCGTTAGACGCCGAATTGTACAGCCAAATATTCTCAGACGAGTCTAACAACTTAGAATCTCCAAAGCGAGATTTAAGATTTAAATCTCGAGATTTCAAATCGAAGAGTAAGATATCCCGAAATAGCTTCTTAACTCAGAAGGCCAGAGAGCGAATATAAATTTCTAGAGCCTCTAAAAATTACCTAATAGACGTCTTACATGAAACAGCGAGAGAAAAAAAGGACTGAGATTGTATCGTTAGCTATCTCATTGTTGAAAAATCACAGACCAGCACTCGAGGAAGATTCTGAGAGCTACGAGGTTTCCGATTAGTCGACGAGTAGCTCTAATAACTTGGGAGAGGAGTATGTGATCAAAAGTTACCTGACGAAGTATATCCAACTTCGTGGCTGACTCATCCCAAGTTAGATCGTCGGACCGCTCAACCAAGCTTTCCTTTATTTTGTTCCTTTGGAATTCAACACGAGAGAAAAAGAGAAACAGAAACAGAACGAAGGGAAGAAATAGAGAGAGAGAAGGATAGGCTGGTAGGTATAGGATGATACGATCAGTAGACCGGTATGCTGTATTATGCGTATTCATTTTTGCACAGTAAAGAAGCTTCTTAAAGAAGAAGCAACATTCAGCTCTGATAAAATTCGTCCAGGCGGTTAGGATCTTTCGTCGTGAATCTCTGATTAAGAATAGAAGACGCCACGTGGAGCGCCGAAAGAGAATCCCTGTGGAACAGATATATAAATATATCCCCAAACGCTCGCACCTAAACCTTGTTAAACGACGTCGTAAAGACACGCCGACGACACTTACGTTATCCTACATGAGAATCATAATTACGTAATCACGTAATCGCGTTATATCTGATGTAACAAATTCGATGACTTTATATCAGCTGTGTGTGCGAAATCCTTATGAAATCATATTGTCTTTGAGATAGCACTTCAAGGTAGCACGCACTGATATTTATACAGCTTGCTTCCCATACTTAGTTTCGCGTATAGGTTTGGAGAACGCACGCGAGTAAAGTTTATATGAATAAGATGTCGGTTATGGGATACGTAGTTGAAGCACATCAGTGTAGAGATCCCGTAAAATGGTCGAGGATCGATATTTGTGTGGTTTAAGTTTTCATATTTTTAGATATGAACGTATGATTAAAATATAAAATTTCAACGAATTTCATTCGTTTCTTTGTACAAACACAGCACAACTAAATACGTCGCGCAAATCGTGAGCAATTAATTCCAATGAGACATCGTTTCGTATTTATATACATCTTATAAAAAGAGGCATTCAGGTGACTATCGATTTGGCTCGCGATCGTTAATATGTAGAGCATCCTTACATCTTTCGCGGTCTTTACAGACTTTGGAGAGTTCTTTCACATTACAGGTTCTATTCCACGTGCTTATCCAATTTCGGTATTCAAATAATAAATGGTAATTGCGAAGAGACAGATGTTTACCCAGAAAAATATTCACGTGCTTACTTCTGCGTCGTTACTACGGTGATTTTATCGAATTTGACGTGACGAACTTTCTGTCTATTTAATAACGATAGAACTGATGAGTACTGATATATACAACAAATAATATTAATTTCCAAGTATTTATTATATATCACCGATGTATGCGGGAGATAATATTAATCTGCAGATATGTGTCATGTATTATGAGTACTCGAAATTCTCCTAAGCAAATTATCAGATATTGCCATAAATGTTTACAATTATAGATGGTATCGATTACCTTTATTATGGGCAATGATAATCTTTTTTTAATGTACAACTTGTGTGTGTGATATTTCGTTTCCATGCAGGAATAAATGATATTGTCGCTGTCCATCGATCCAGTTCCCCACGTGAGATATGACGATACGGTAAAACTGCCTGACACACAAGAACCGTATAAACTGATCATGAATATTTGCGCACCCCGCGAATAATGGCTCATTGTCAGCTAAGGAATTCTCCCACAGCTTAGCCATTGTCAACCATGTCGATCGATATCGATAGGTCGCACCCGCAGTGACCATGGAAGGAAGGCCGTTTGGCTTCCGTTAAATTTCTCGCAAGATAAGATTTCTTCACGTTCGCTCCCCCGGGAAATTGCCGAAGGCTCATAGCTTCTTTTTCCTCGACGAAAGAATTTATGTGAACTTCATGAGCAAACGCAATGGTATCCAACACGTGTTCCTTAATTCTGTCGTGCACACAATCAACGATTCTGTCCTCATTTTCCAATTTTTCCTCTCAAAATTTTTTTACTTCGACAGAATTCTCGTTTCAGAAGAAAGATTCATCCTGCTTATTGTAGATCGTCTTTTATATAGGAAAAGATCCTTGTTTCCTTTTTGTCTGGACGATCCTCGTGAATATGATATTGCTTCTCTCCGCCGACATTCTTCATATATCTAATGTTGCTATTTTTAAATATTGCGGGGGAAATGAACTGTGATTACGTATTAATGGGATGTTTCCTTCGAAGCAGAATATTTTGTGCAGAAACGACAAATAATGACTGGGATTGGAGCGATGCACAAGTCGATCCGATCATGCATACACAATGTATGCCATTAACTCTGCTGTTTTCAACAACGCTTCCTACGCTTTCATGCGACAGATTGACAAAATTTAATCTTTATTTTAGCGTTATTTTTTTATTTCTTAATTAATTTTTATTCTATCTCTATTTTATTGCATCTCATTAATAATATCTATTTATTTATATACTTACATAAATTCTTTATTTTTGAGAAGCTTCTCTTTCCTTATTCAGTTCTCGAATAATTAAATCATTTGTAATAACTGATCAGGAAGGTTTACCGGATCTGTGTCACGGTAATTGTATCGAATGGACCGGTTGAACGTTAGAGAGCAGGAAACACATTGCGTGCGAAGGCCGAGAACGAAGGTTGACTTTTACTTTTTAATGAATGGCTTGCCCGTTAATCTTCGATATCTCGCACTCCCGACGATCATAATGATCGAAGTAACGCTTGCGATTGACGCATTCCGAACGGCTCACAAATTATTTATTATAACGATATCCATACATAAATCTTAGTGGAGATTATAACATTATTTATTATGACTTTACATTCATACAAATCGCAATGTCATCCAAAAAGAAGAAGCAGCGCAGTTTATCTTATCAACTTTTTACGCGTGTAACAATTGAGAGAGAAACTGACATGCGGAAAATCTTCCTATCGTCTATCCTTTTCTCTCTATTAACATACCTTCATATAGTTGAAAATGTGTAGAATATTTCTTTAAAATTTCCTTTAAAAGTTATTACTCCCATTTCTTGCTGTTTCATTATATATTTATATGAAGTTATATAATTATCAACATACGGGAAAAAATTCACGCCGCATTAATGCGTTGAAATTTTCCTCACGATTGCAGAGATTGCATGCAGCAATGAGGAAAATAATAGGTGTAATTATCTCGTTTCTTTGAAATTTTGTACCGAATCTCGCAAAATGACTACTATTAACATACATATGAAGTACACGATGCGCAATCGTGTTTTTTGCAAAATAAGTAATCGCTGGTTATGCAATTCTTTTTTTTTCAGTGCTCGAGCTCGCGTGAGTTACGAGTGAATCTGTTCACGCGGACGTCGAACACACGAAAGAAAGATGCAGAACGGATTTACGGCTGACGATGTCATTTATAAGGATGTTGTTATCATAGGTAAATACCTCAAATCTTCTTTCAAGTTAAAAATAAGTTCATATATAACTCGGCTAATGAGAGTGATGCATGCAACTAGTACTGAAATATTATGCACATATATATTATGAAGAAATAATTTGCAAAATGTCGATTTGTCTGAATTTTTTGGAGGGTATCAAATTTTTCATTCATCGATTGATTCATTTATCAATCTCCAGGAAACGGACCCAGTGGAATATGTTTATCGTACATGCTGGCCGGAAACTGGCCTTACTACACCGGCGAGCCTCATCCTGTCGACGATATGCTGACGGCGCGATTGCGGTTCAGCACGACGAGGACCTGGAACGAGGACTGCGATGACGCGACGAATGACATGAACACCGACGCGACCACCAACAACCGGCGTAAATGCTGCAAACCCGGCAGGATGCAGGGAGATGGATTGGCGCGTAGCACGCGCTACAAACTTGAATCTCTCTCCTCTGGCATCGAGGGCAGAGGTGGTGGTCGGCCCTTGGCACTCCTGATGGACCAGCTGCATCATCCATCCGTCGACACCGGTCTGGACGTGACCTCGCTCCTCTACTGGAGGTCCGCTGACGAGCATCCCGATCACAAAATCGTGGACCATGTCGTTCTCGGCAAAGGTCAACCTGGCGGCGCTTGGCAGGTAAATGCCTTGGCGAATGATATTTTCAGTTGTAATCGATTCTCCCCTGCGGAATGGAAATGAATCGTGATGCGTTAAAAATGCTAACAAAACATACATGACGATGTAAAGTATGAATAAATTTACATCGACATCAAAATTCGGAAGGATGTTATGTGTGTAACATAATATTTAAATTTTACCTTATAAAAATATTAAAATTTTTAACGAAAATTTATCTTTGCTGCGAAGAAAGTTCCTTTTGCGAATATTTGATTTTAATGTATTACGATTATTTCTAGTCTATGGATCCCAATGTGCTGACTATCAGTCTAAGCCGATGGATGTCTCTTCCTGACTTCGATTTGAGACACTGGGAAAAACTCATCGAGGCCGAGAAACTACAAAAGTCGATCTTAGCATCGGAGAAAGATATGTATACGCGGCAGGAAAAGTCGAGCAAGAAGTCCAGTCGGATCTCCATGGGCACCGTAGCTGCTTATTACAAAGACTACGTACGCAGGAAAAATTTGGAACGATACTTCCGTTGGTACGTCTTTTAAAATATAACTCACGATACAATCCATTATTGAATGCAAATGTTTACGAAGTTATTCGTTGCAGCGGGACCACAGTTACTTCAGTGAGGTCGGACACGGACTCGCCCGATAGTAAGGGTGGCTACAACTGGATCGTGAATGGATACGAGAACAAAAGCAAGAAGCGATTTCGATATCGGTGCAAGCGGGTGGTCCTCGCGACCGGCACGACCGATTTGGTGAATCATCTGGGCGTTCCGGGAGAGAAGACGCATCTCGATTGGGTGACGCATGACCTCGTCGACCTCGAGACTCACTTGGAACGTCTGGCCGGCAAACGCAGTACGTGAATAATACGCATGATTGTACAGAGTAGAAGAAGAGAAGATAATTGTTTGATTTGGCACTTTCTAGCAATTTATCTCTCGCCTTATATAACTGACTCGTTTATCCGCGATGTTACACAATTCGTTTTTCAATTTCTTCTCATTCGTTCTCATTGATCCGCAGGCAAGGACTCGGTCGACGAACAAAAGCCCGTGTTAATAGTAGGAGCCGGTCTGAGCGCGGCTGACGCGATTATGGCCGCGCGTTTCCGAGGCATATCTGTGCTGCACGCGTTCCGCAATTCGTCGAGCGAATGGGGCAAGGAAACCGCCGAGAGGATAATTACCAGTTACGACCGACTGCAATGGCTGCCGAATTCCATATACCCGGAATACCATAAAGTGTACGAGATGATGGCCGACGGAGGTACAAATTATTCTTTGTACAAATCGCTGGCAGGATATACGGTTGTCAGTCTGAACGAGGATCGCAAGAACGAGAACATGAGCGGAAAGAAGACAGCCACTCTTTCTGCTCCGAATGGCGAACTCCATACGTTTGAGGTGTCCGCCGTGGCTATTCTTATCGGTAAGCGTAATACCGATACTTTCTTAAAAATTCAGATCATGATTTATTAAACTATAAAATATAAAATATTATTAAATCCAGGAATACATCGAGAAGATACAATAGAGTCTAATAGCTTCTCTACTTTCCTTAGGTTCAGCAATCTTTCATTTTGTTATCGCAAAGAATTAATGATTGCATAATTTATTTTAGGATACAAGCCGGATCTGTCATATTTGGAAGGTGGCGGCTTGGGACTGGGTAAATTCGCGGACAAGTTGATCGACAGCAAGTCAAATCCAATTGAGATCGACGATTTCACGTATGAAGTGATGAAATCGCCGACGAAGGGGCTTTACGCGCTCGGGCCTCTAGTAGGTGACAACTTCGTCCGCTTCGTTCTGGGCGGTGCGTTTGGAATCCTGGCGCACATCCTGTGTACTATGAACACCTGAGGTATCTGACATTCACTCGCGCGAACCGATCGTGTCTTAACAAAATTGTTTTATACATATACATGTAGACAATATATATATCTCGGCATGTACATTAGCAATGAGATCGTGTGGGTCTTACTGCTCAACTCGTACAAGCACTGAAAGACAACTCTGCTCAGTCTTTCACGCTTTTACGAAGAGAATCACTAGGCAAATCAATTTCTATACACTGTTAAAATTATTTTTATATTCTTTTTCACATTGTCACACTGTGCAAGGAGACGATCGGCTTTTATTGTACATAATTAATTATTTCGCCGAGATACTGTTCAGTGAAGTAAACCGTGATAAAGAGAGAATTTTTGTGCGATATAGAAATATCATAATTCTAGATCTGTTTGCGTTCGTTAACATTCCACTTGGCAAAGAAATTATTTATAGGATTTACAGTAACAATTTACATAATTTAACGTCTGAAAATGCATTTGTCATCGGTTAAATATGAATCCATCCCTTTGTACAAATGCCACACCTTTGTAGAAAATGTACATATAAACAATCAACAATTTCTAATAACGAGTTTCGTTACAGTAACAGTATCTGCAAAAATATACAACGAAACTCTTAACATAAATTCTGTTACTCAATTCAAACTTACGTTGCCTTTTTGTGATTGACTTAATTGTTCTTTACGCGCGTCTATTTATATACGGATTACAGCAATATTAATTATATTTATTTTCGTGGGACTTAGGATCCATATTTGTATATATATTCTATTACAGAAGCGCCGAACACAGTTATAATAATTTAACAGAGAGCATTTCTATATTTCATATTATTTTCTAACAATTGCGGAAGAAAAGTATCACGAGATGAATCCAGTGATTGCAAGGTATTAATTTTTATGTAGTATTTTTAGTCCGCTGTATAATATACCTCTACATCTTAATGATAAACTGTGATTACTTAGTAGAATCTAGTGACGTAATAGTAAGCTCTACTATATTAATGCAATTTGCTGTAAATCAGTGATATTGCCTTTTAAGTACAAAAAATGTTTTCATAATACTTGATTTTTATTGTTACTTAATAGCGTTTATTTTATACTTCGGTTTTACAAGCTGCACGCCTTATTGTTTATGCGAATTCGTTTATAATTTGCAGTATATATAATCTACATTATGCAAGTTCATTTGATTTTAACAGTACGTTAGAGGAGGCAAAATCTTTATTATTAATTTTTGATGATTGATTTTTTTGTCTTTATTATATTTTAAGTATAAATCTTCAATCTTGATTGAGGTATCTCATGCGGGAAATATTCTTTTGTCATATCAAATTACATCATGTGAACTTGCATGGCGAGTTAATACGTACTGTAATAGTAAGCCTAATGTATTTAATAGATAATGTTACAACGCAAGTTTGATATTAGCAAGGAAGCGATAAATACTGTACAATGTACAAGAGGACATTAGAATTTATCGATTTATAGCATAACATAGCAACACGCGTATGAGATTTTTAGAAGTTTTATTGGTACGAAAGTTGAGAGAGAGATATATATATATATATATATATATACACATATATATTGATATTAGTTAGGACAATGGTGGAAATGAAGCGTACGTACGAATATAACAAAAATACTTAACATGCAATCTGTGATAAGCGGTGCAATGTTCAAGAAGTAATGAGATAGAAGAGACTTTAAATAAAATAATTCTTGAGCACATGTTTGCAGTTGTAGATATATATACTTGATGATAAACCACGCCCACGCGCGATGAATAGAGTAGAGGATTACACATGACGAGCACATGTGTATGACATGTGTAATTAGTAAGCAGAGTGAATGTGAAGTTCTGGTTTCAAGAAAGAAATATATTTAACTTACGTATCACGTGTACGTGAATAACGAAATTTACTGTGTACATATAGGCAAGAAAATAAGCACACATCTTTCGATTATTACATTTTTTTTATTATTACAGAATGATCTCGTTTAACAATTGGATGTTCAGAACTGTATCTACATGGAGAAATGTTTTACAATACCAATATGAAAATTCGTATTGCAACATTTCTATCGTGATCAATATCATACAATGTAAATAAAAATAATTTATATAACTTTCTGCTATAAAAATATACAGAGTTAAGTGAGGTAAATAAATTATTCTGTTTGTTACAAATCTGTTATTTATGATTATTTTTAGTATATACGTTATAAGAATTAAGATGTTTGTGTGCGGCCGCCTAAATAAAATTGGACAAATTATGTTGCGAGCGATATCATTTTAAAATTGGCTTAGAGAACAAGATTATATATATATAACATTCATTAAAAAGATTAATGTCACATCGCGTACATTCATAGTTAAATATTTTCGTCAGCTTAATCTCCGTTATAATAGCTGAGTCAGGCATTTTGTCGTAATCTTATGATACACCGTTTTCGTGGTATAACATTTGAGAAAAATTGCACGTATCATTTTAAAAAATAGCTTGCCATTATTACAACAAGTTCTATAAAGACGTTTCATTTTGCGGAAACAGGATGATAAATACCAACAAGTTGAATCGACCGATATCTTTGCACAAATATTATATTAATAATAATAGATACTTCTACGTTATGATAAACAGGAAACTAAGCAAGATGATAGCAGCTGCAAGAACCACGATACAGTACAACTTTTTATTGGCCTTCTGATACGAGTCGGCTTTCTTCAATTGTTTGTAGCCCTCCTGTACTTGCACCTGAGTCTGCTCAATGTTATAATCGATTCGATCTAAGATAGTACCCTGGTCCTGCACCATTACTGCGAGATCCTGTTCACGACCAAAAAAGTCCAACGTTATCATGCTTTGTCATCTCATAACACGGAAAATTATGTAAGAACTGAAGCAAATGAGGAACACGAGTGTACGATTTATACATCTGGTTCCTTCGCATAACTATCACGAAGCATGATCTTACATACAACTTACCTTGAAAATATGTTTTAAGTCTGCTATGCTTTGAACTATACTTCCTATTTGCTCCTCCCTCTCCAACGCCAGTTTCATCCTCTCCTCGGGCTCTTCCAATTGCAACAAAACCGAGTCTTGTCTTTGCTCACTTTTCGACCAGGAATTTGCGCTCGCCTCATTCGAATCTGTCAACCAGGAGTCCATCGCTACGTTAGCCAAGAGGGACTGATCTTCTGTGAAAAACTGGTTGTTCCTCTCTTCCCTCGACTTCACCTCTGTAAAGAGTCAGTATGATAAAAATGCAGTTCGTCAAGGTATATTCTCAGGCATTCAGCTTTACTGAGAGACATACGTGTGAGGTAATGATTTTGTGCCGATCTGTATCGCAAGCCCAGCTCCTGCAGGGCAGTCGACAGAGCCATCACCGCACTGGCGGCCAGCCGACGTTCCGCGGGCTTGCTTTCGTGTCTGCCGGCTGATTTGATCGTTTGTACTTGTCTGTAACCATTGGAGAACGCGCGTCCGATCTCCCTCGTCAGCTGCTCCATTTGCCTCTCTTCCTGCGCAACGTCACAAAGTCTACTTGAAAACCCTGCATTACTGGCTTGAACTGACGATAAAGAATTTCACTTGGTGGGTACATTTTTCTACGGATTTCTACGGACATCTTTCTAAGATTCGCTGGTGGCACGGCGCTTCTAAGTCCAGCTAGCGACGTCACTTAACACATGACAAACGACGGATTACAGTCCCAGGAGCGCACAAACCTGAGACGTGTCGTCCAGGGTAGGCCTGGTCAGCTGCTTGGAATGCAGTTCGACCAGGCTGTCTATTTTCACTCGTAATCTGCTCAGGATATACTGTGTCTCCTCCAGGGCGTCCGCCCAGGCGGGTGGTGCACCGCTATCCGCATTCACACCCTTCAGCTCGACATTGTCGGAACCGCCAGAGTCCGATTCCACCAGTGCCACGCGGTCGGTAAGATTCTGAAAGAGCGGATCGAGCGATTTGTGTGAACGGTTACTGTGCAGACTGGAAAAGAGAGGCACAGTTTCACGGAGGCAGGTTATACGCACGCACCTGTTCCGCATAAATATGCCTGCTTTGTAGAGCATTATTTCGCATTAACACGAACGGCTCCGTCAGGTTTCTCGTGGCCATTTCTCAGCGGTTATCTCTCTCTCCTATCGCGACAAATGTACATAAACGGGGTGCTCCGCGATATCACACCATCATGCGCCGCGTCGTCGCAACGCACTGAATCAGCTGTCATCTGGAAACAGCTGATTAACCTGGCTTTGCCAACCTGCGTCGCTCTTGTATATATATTGTTTCAGATTTAACTGCGGAGGGCCTGCGCCTGTAAAATGATAATCCGCATTTCGAAGATGAGTGTCGGTTTATCATTCTGCAGGCGCTGACAAATCTGCTCGCAGCCTTGCTAGGTAAAATTTAGTTTCAAACACATCAGCTACGAGCCTCCACTGTCTTTGATTTGTGGCGGCATCTAAGGAGTACAAGGCAGAACTAGCCCGACCAATGAGAGGGCAGCACGAATACCGAGATGGAGAGCCTTGGGAGGAATCAGGGAACAAAGAGAAGCTAATTGCTCGCGCTATAAGTCACACGTGCATTAATTAATCAGTTCTAGTCTGTATTAAATAAAGTCAGCATCTTTATATATTTTCACCTAAACCGAAGTGTTTTAATAGTTCCTCGTGCGTTAAAACTGCCCTAAATGTAGCATAACAATCAAATAAATAATACGCTCGCTACAGATTGAAACGTGAGGCAGTGTTGTCCGGGTTTTTTCACGCATGCGCAGCGAACGTAGCATCACTGACATATATATATATATATATATATATACGGAAGTGTACCATTTTTATCACCCGTACATAGTTTTATAAACTTTTTGTAATTTCAGAAAAAATGTGTAATATGTGTGATATGTATATGTATACACACACACACACACATATATGTATATTTATATATACAATTACATATGTATATACGTCAGTGATGCTACGTTCGCTGCGTATGCGTGAAAAAACCCGGCCCGTCTCACACACTGACGTGAGGTAGTAGTGCGACACAAAAATTAGTCACACGCACATTTTATTATTTTCAACTAAATATGTCTTTAAAAAGAGCCAGAGAAAGTTTCATTCTCATAATTATAATTTAACACTGGTTTAAATAAAACTTTTACAGTTTAAATTGATACATTATTATTAAACTCACGAAATAGAATAATTAAACTAATTATGATACTTTTGTCTTTTTATACCTTTAATGTGTAATTCCGTCAACAATTTATAATGTATAATAGATTGTAAATTACAAAATTATTAATTTTATATTGGAAATGGAAATATAAATCCACATAATATTATAGTATTAAAAAGATCATTTTATTCCTTAACAAACTTAAATGTCACCTTTACATCTACAATACTTAATTATGTACAGGCATACATACAAGTATAAAAAAATCCATTTTATGTTACATATTTAAGTAAATGAAATATTTTACATACTTATAGAAACAATATTGTAAGAAACTACTGATTCGTTTTAATAAAGATATTTTAATAAAGATATAAACAAATCCAAGAATTGTGAAAGTGCAAATTATCTTCTTTTTTTTACAAAAAAGGCAGTATAGCAGACAGTTAAAAATATTTTGTACTTAAATATGAAACTTTAAAGGTATAAGATCCAAGAAAACGTCTTTTCATAACATTTTTCCAATAACTAAATCAATAATTACAAATCTATGTGCGATATTATGTGTCATTGCTGAGGTATAACCATATTCTATTTTGTTGCATCATGTTAACTTGCTTTTAGTCTCAATTATTAACGGTCTCGTGCTGTACAAGCTGCCCAGTGTGACTTGCCTCTTGATTATTGTCAGTGCCTCTTCTCCTTTTTTGTAACACTGCTTAACTTTTTCCTTATCACCTAATTGTCTGTTTTCTTTAAACTCATGTTGTATTTTCCGCAGAGCGTACATTCTGAAAAATGCGATACGATTTATTCCTCTACCTTTAGCACTTGATGTAATCATAAAATACATAAACGCCATGACTGTATCATGACTCACAATTATCTAAAAAAAAACTAAAAAGGTTATTTTCTGCTATCTATGAAAAACATGCACACAAGTGCATATATTTAGTAACACTGTCCAGCTAATACCCAAATGTTAATGTTATTGATCAAAATATGTATCACTGCTCAAAAATATTATAAAATAAATGTATTCATCTCAAAAGTATTCTATACATCTCTTAGACCTAAGTAATAATAATTTGTTAAGAGCATTATGCAACTCTTACCTGTAGTTGTACGAGTCCCATTTCTTGCTTTCTCGGATTAAATTCCGGTAAAGGCTCAAAATTGCGTCTCGACTAGGACCCATTGTTTTTACAATAAGATCTATCATTGAACCAAACGAAGCTGCCGGCGAACTTTGTTGCACAAAATTTAATGGTTATGTCGATATATATCGATGTCGAGTTCGATTGAACGGTCGAAGACGTTCCAACGGAGACAGCGTGACAGCGATCTACCTCTATACTGAATAGTCGAAGCAATCGAAATTTAAAGTTTGGTTACATAACCTCAATTTGCTTTACTTGGAAAATAGCGATTATTACCTGATGCAGAAAGCTTCAAATATTTTTTTCTTGATATTTCTGTGAATAATTAGATATTCACGAAATATATAGAGACAATATAACTCTACTTAAACCTACTACATTTGTATGCAGTGCACATGCATGCAAAGCTTTTCACTGAAGCAATGTTAAAATTAATGTGATTTAATATATGTGATATACATTGTTCTAAACAATAACAAGAAACAATCTATTCAAAAATGTGGTATGTGACATCTGAACATTCTATTCATGTTCAACAAGTGAAATAATCTATATAATCTAAATCACATTTTTGTGCAGGTTTAACAGATGCATTCATTTTTACCAAAGAACAGTGACACTCCATAGAACAGCGTCTACCGTTGTCAACGTTGATAAGAGCGCCAATGAGCTGGTGCTTCTAGGTCAGAAATATGTGACGGATGAATGGACGAATCTCCCTGAAAAAATAATTACTAAATTAGGAAGAAACTTGCACGTCACGCAGTATCATCCTCTGTCGAACATACGTCAGCGCATTGTAAATTACTTTTACGGACAGTTCCGTAGCAAGAGTGGAACTCCGTCGTTCAGTATCCACGATAACATATGTCCCATAGTCACAGTGGCTCAAAATTTCGATTCTCTCTTGGTACCGAAGGATCATCCAAGCAGAAGGAAGACCGATTGTTACTTTGTGAATCGGGACACGCTGCTGAGAGCGCACACAACCGCGCATCAGGCAGAATTGATCGCTATGGGGCTGAACAATTTCCTGATCGTTGGCGACGTGTACCGACGTGATGAAATCGACACTACGCACTACCCTGTCTTCCACCAAGCTGATGCAGTCAGACTGCGTACGTCGCAAGAAGTATTTCAAAATGTCAACGATGTGGAGAGTCTGAAGTTGTTTGAGCACAGAGGAACGGAAACTCCGCAGAAACAGAGTTGTCATACCTTGGAAGCGGTGAAGATAATGGAGCAGGAACTGAAGAGCACTCTGACTGGTCTGGCACAAGCACTCTTTGGCAAAGGTACAGTTATATCACACTCAATGTTCCCGATGATGCAATTTGTATTCTGTGTTCTCGAAGAAACTTGATGCTTCTTTCATCAGAAAAATTTGAAACTGGTCTTAATCGATATATCTGCTTCATGTCGATAGATGTGCAGTGCCGATGGGTCGACCAGTACTTCCCGTTTACCCATCCATCATGGGAATTGGAAGTGTCGTACAACGACAAGTGGCTTGAAGTATTAGGTTGTGGCATAATGCGTCAAGAGATCCTTCAGAACTCTGGCGCGACGGATCGGATCGGCTGGGCGTTCGGTCTCGGCTTGGAGCGCTTAGCCATGTGCCTGTACAGTATTCCAGACATCAGATTATTCTGGAGCAACGACATGGGTTTCCTGCACCAGTTCCAAGTAGACGATCCTAACGCGCAGATACAGTACAAGGTAAGATGGACATAACGCGACTAATTTGTATATTAATATTCCAATGTTTCATCTAACAATAATATATTTATTTGCTAGTAACTGAATCTGAATATTTTAAGCAAAAATAATTGATACGGACACGTGTAATAAAACTTTTTAGCCCATCAGCATATACCCAACTTGTACAAATGATATAAGCTTCTGGTTACCGGAAGACGGGAGTTACTCCTCGAACGATTTCTATGACATAGTCAGAGATAGAGCCGGTGAATTCGTTGAACGGATAATACTGAAAGACGTATTCACGCATCCGCAGACGAAAAAAACGTCTCACTGTTACAGTATAGTGTACAGGCACATGGAACGCACTTTGACTCAAGCCGAAGTCAACAGAGTACATCGTGTAATAGGAGAGAAAGCAGCTGCTAAGCTCAATGTAATTATTAGGACTTAAGAATAAAGTGTTTTCCTTACAAAAGCAACTTTTTAATTTCCCCGAACTTGCTTCACTGAAAATAACGGACATGAGTATCGTATGAACAGTGCGAGTATTACATGTCAGAAAAAGGAATATATTATTTTATTTGCGAATAAATTATTAATCACAAACGCAGTACATAGCAAATAATAAGTCCTCTAGGAACAGCTATATTATTCGTGGTATGCTTTAGCCACATTAGAGATGTAACAACGATTACAATTATGTTCTACATACTTGTAATATATACATGAATATAAAACATATTACGTAATCCGGTATCATTATCATTATTATTATTAATATATGTAGTTCACATGACTGATGATGCAAATGATAACAAGGAATATGCACTCTTCGCGTAGATTTTTTTGAGGAACAAGATAAAAAAATTGATGTTTCGAGTAGCTTCAGAATGAGAGAAAAAAAAAGTTCCTTATATTGTAACATTAGTGCGAAAAATGCTGTTTAGACTTAGTTTGCAAAAATCACAGTTTCATCTCTGACACTCAAATTCTATCCTTTAATCTCGCATTACGTCTAAACCAATTTCCAAGAGAAATGCACCGATTTTATTATTACAAATTAAGAATGCTGTTAGATTCACGTGGGCACCCGATTCATTTATTCGATAGCCGAGGAATATTGATTATGCTCAATTAAAACATATATTTTTAATACTTTTTCTTCCTTTTTAATTAAAAACAAAATGAACAATGAAGACCAGATAAATGCCACGATACGTGCATACAAACGCACCAAAATGGAAGATGCGAATTTGGTGTTGCGCGTACATAAATAAATTAATATATAAACAAAGAGAGTATAAAGAAGATATAAAAAAAGTTATGTAGTTAATGTAAAGCAGGACGTGTGTGATACAGAGAAGCTCGCGGGAAGAATTGAACATTTTACGCAAGAAGTATCGTAAAATACTGGCTTCGCTTATTAACAACTTTTTTCCACTCTTGTCCGGACTTCGATGGACACGAAGTTTTCGCTCGGAACGAACATTGTTAATTCGAATACGCTATGAAAAATTTGGGAACATTGCAGACTCGTACTCTACAATGCAGGCATTTCCTGTTATGTTAGCCTTCGTCAGAACTAACATTACAAAATTCGCTCGGAACGTTAGAAAAATAGTTAGTTGATATAAAACGTATGCACTGATTTCGTTATTTCGCTATGAATTAAGCAATGTTTAGTTTGAATTGGACTGTGGGTGGTATCACGAACGAAAGAGAATTTTGCACACGTTCTTCCTCTGCGTTATTAATGCCGCTGGCGTTTCGTCCTCTTTTTCTCGTCGCACGTGCGCAGACGCGAATCGACACATCCGCGCGTGGCTTAGGATAGTTTAGTGTAACTAGGTGGCGAAAACTTCTTTCTCAAGAACTTCAAGATGTACAGCGGCATGCACGAGACCAATGTTATCACCAATACCTTCCATAAGAAGTCCGTTGTCTTGATAAACTCGGCATCTAGATTGCAACAAGGGATTAAAATAGTCGTACACTGATATAAATTCAATAAAGATTTACGCTTATGTCAAATGTCGCATGTCTTACCGAAGTAGTCCTTGAGAACGACCAATGACAATAAGTAAAGCGCTAAAGAGAAGATCTCCGCGAGCATCATTATGTGATGCCAGGTTCTAATCGTCAAAGCAACCATTATCAACTCTGTTAAAACTAGCGCTGAGAAACTAATAGCCACTATGTGAATGAATTCGTCCTCGAACATTATAAGTGCACCATACATGATGACTCCTCCTGACGGGTAGAACACAAAACGTCAACAAAGCATGTACTTTCCATTAGTTTTTATATATAATTAGTACATTAATTGTACTCAAAAATAACTAAGCTACGTACCTTGATATATACTTATCAAAACCCACATGAAAAATGTTTTGTATGATAACGAGCGGCCTTTACTAAGCTCTTTATACAGTTCCGGATAAGTAAGTGCTATCTTGCCAGACACGTCTTTGTCCAATACCAATGAAAAGACGGGAAACATCGTGTATATTGTTGCATATCTAAAAATTGTGTTGCAAAAGAATCATCAGAATTTCTGTGCGTAATAGCTTCCGAATCCAATTATCAATGCGCTCGCTACTCACCCCACCATGAGGAAGCCTTGGTACAAGGCAACCGAGGACAAATAAAAGACCGCAGAGAATACAGCCTGCATAGTCGAAATAATGAGACCACGGTGTATGACAAATTGACTTAGCGCAGCCGATCGTTTGTAACTTCGTCTGCCGTGAACCAGTAGTAAATTGGCGAGGTGACTGAATTGCGAGATTGAAAAATCTGCAGCCAGTGATGCTTGCCTTCCTTCGAGACCTTCGAGACCGATCCCTGCGAACAAGCATATGGAGTGATGTATAATGAGTCAAGAGATAATATGAGCGAATTATGTAAAAGGCTAGACACGTACCGGCATCCGCGGCTTGTATCATGGAGACATCGTTACCACCGTCGCCAACCGCCGCCGTTCTCTTTCCCGTGTGTCGCTGTATGAGACTGACGACTTCGGCTTTCTGGGTGGGCGAGCACCGGCAACAAACGACGGCGGGCGAGCCGCAAGCGAGCTCCAGAAATTCCTGCTCGTAATACTGCAAACACACCTCCAGGGAATCGCCGCTGATAACTAAGGCACAATCTTGCTTCTTGCGGAACGTGTTCAGTTCCAAGTGGGCGTCGGTGCGCGTCACGACTGACTTGAAGACGTGCAGTCCCTGCGTGCGCGAGACCAAGCGCGAAGATTTCGCTATGCAGGTCGCGGTCTCCAGTTTGTCGCCGGTCAGCATCCATATCTTGATCCCGGCGTTCCTCAACAGTTCCAGGGTTGGTCTGACTCTGTCCTGTAACCTGTCCTCCACACCGGTCACGCATAACAGCTCCATCTCCCTTTCAAGGCTCTCCACCACCGCGGCGACTCTCGACACGCGATCGCTCACGCTCATCCTCGCCACGTTGTACCTGCGCGATGAAAAATCCAGTCATTTATCTTGTAAGTTTTACCTGAGCAATCCTCAATGTGCCTGATGATACGTTACCTCGCTTCGAAATCCAGGTACTGGTCCTCGGTCAGATTCTTCTTGGCCACGACTAACGTTCGGAGACCCTCGCGTGCCATATTTTCGCACACTTCCTGCAGCCAATCGTTGTACTGTACAATACCGGACATCACGACGTCAGCGCCCTTCAAGTAGAACACGATCTCCGAGCTAGACTCCTCCTTCACGATTATACCCATTCGCTTGGTCTCCGATGTGAACGGGAATATTTGCAGTATAGTGTAATTCAGTATCTGGCCGCTTAGAGCTTTCAGTTGCATCGAGTTTAGATTCCGCTTGACCAGCGCCAGTCCAATCTCCTCCGTCCACTTCACCAGAGCCACCTCGTCCGGGCTCGAGGCCTGGTAATTCCGCTTCTGTTCCGGCAAATAATAATGCTGATCCGCCTCCGTCTGGCTGAAATGTTAAGACTTCAGTTGCATCTCCTGTCATTATTTCTGCACTCGATCAACGAGATAATCGGTACCTTTGAATGGAGCCTGTATCCCCGGTTTCCACCGTTTGCACGCTCATCGAGTCCAGATTCGAGGACTTGCTGCTGACCTCGTCGTACACCGGAGTTACGTTGTGGCACAGCGCCAGAGCGTGCACCGCGTCGTAAATCCGGGTGTTTTCGGACCTCCGCACTTTCCCGCTGTACGCCGACGGCCCCGGCTTCACCGGGGAATTCTCCGTGTCGGTCGGGTAGTAGGTCTTCAACACCGACGTCACTTCGTCGAAGGTCTCCTGGCCGTAAGATATGGTGCCCAGGTGCAGTTTCTTAAACACCATCTTGTTCTGCGTCAACGTGCCGGTCTTGTCGCTCAACAGGTACGAGATGCGTCCGAGCTCCTCCGGGATGGTGGTCGTCCTCACGACCGTGCCTGCGATGTCCTTGTCCCTTTGTATGCACCATGCGTAAAACGCTTTGCCCATGTCCAGATTCACTCGCAAGCTAATTGGTATGATGTAGGAAAACAGCAGGACGAAGCGGAACATGTAACGGTACCACGGTCCACTGAATCCTTTCAAGCACATCATTACAAGTGCGAGTCCTATTACTGCGCAAAACAGCACCTGGCGAGGTACAATTAAGGTATCGTCAACGTTGCGTTCAGGGTTATATCGAGTTCAACGCACAATTTCTACACGTCACACCATACCTTTGTCAATTGATTGATCTCCTGATCGAGCAAACCAACTTTCGATCTAATTTCCGAGTGGTTCATCAGAGATCGTGTCTCCTGGCCAGTATAAACGACAATTCCGAGAGCGGAGCCCGATGCCACAGCCGTATTGGCCCACAGCGTGCTATCAACGCCCAAGCTCTCCTCGCTACTGTATCCATCATACTGCAATTGCGCGTGTGATTACATGAAGTGAAATTAAAATGAGAGTATAAAGCGGGAGAATTAAGTTTCTCACCCTCGAGAAGGTGCCGATGAAGCTGTGGATATCCTTTTGAGGTTTCTCAACGTATAAACTGGCTTTAATGTCAAACAACTGAGAATTGCTTTCTAATTTCTGCGTTGCAGGCACTGCTAGTCTTAGTTTCCAATCGGTTTCGCCATCCAGCTGATCGGTCCGCACGAAACACGCACCGGATTTCTCAGTTGTGCGTAATAATACTAAATCAGCTGGTACTCTTTGACCTTTTTCTACTATCACCTTAAATAAAGAAAAGGAATGCAATCGTACATCAAAATTTTATTAAATTCTATTAATTTTCTTAAAAATGCTGAACAAGTTAAGAAATTGTGAAATATTTTAAAATGATGATATAATAGTGACTTACCAAGTCACCCACTCGTAACTTGGAGCTTGGTACTAACTCTGGCGTATCAAAACCCTTTACTAGTCTATAATATTTTTGTGCATTGACTTCCTTGTCTCTCTTGTACCTTCTGAAATCATCGACAGCCTCGCGGAAAATTGTTACAGTTAAAACAAAGCACAATGGTCCCCAGTATGTATACAAGTACCCTATTCTTATATCTGGTATAAATTGAGATATAGCCATAAGCAGAAAGTACAAGTTCAAGAAAAACTTAAACTGCTGAAAGAGGACCTGTAAAACAACAAGGAATATCAGTACACGTGCTACATCGTCCTATCTAAGGACATCAAGATTCTTGCTGAGAGAAACGTACCAAAGGCAGGAAAGTAACAACATTGTATTTTTGATTTCTAATAACATTGGTGGGGAACTTTTCGTGCATAGGCTGCCCAATATGGATAACCCTGGCTCGTAACTCCCGTTCCTTGCAACATCTCCTCCACATCCAAGTACAACATCTGTAATCGCGAGAAACGCAGTCCTGATTTAACGAGGAGCTGTGCGTAAAATTGGCAAATCGATAAATCTTTTCCGCAGTGTCGCATTTGTTATCTATCTACGTTACTGCCTAGGGAAATGTTAAGCTTTCAAGTAAAACATCGATTTATTTAAAATGTTATTTAAGGTATTATTTAAAATTTTGCACGTTACGAATTAACGTTCGAACGACAATAATTAAAATTAAATGGAGCGCGAACGAACACGCAATGAACTACACATATCGTCCAACGCATCGATCGCAGCTGCACTCGCGCGTCAACCGAGATCTGATTTCCTGTCGCGAATAAAGACTCGCAGGAATTCTGAATGACACAGAATGAACAAGATAATAAGAATACAAAAATCGAAGCCTCGTCAGACGTGACGCAGATATACGTTGTACATCACCTCGACCAAGAGCTGTCATTCCGTGGTCTAGATATTAGCGGGATGTCCTCCTTGGACATCCTTATAACATTGCTCTGCGTTTCCATCTGGATTATTTTCTCATCAGACGACGCTGGTGCTCGCTGTCGCGCAATTTCGTGCGCGTTTCCTCGTCACGTCACGCCACTAACCGACAAGTCGCATCGAATTTCTCTCTCGAGAATCAACAATATTATGACATCATGTCGCGACCACGGAATGCGCGATTACAAGATGTGTTCGCTACTTTGATATTTGGACTGAACCGAATTTGTGATTGGCTGCGCTCTGTCGATACAACAGTTCCCGCGCGATATCTACGGCTAAACGATAAAATAGAAGATCGTTTCATTGTGGAATAAAGTTACCTTTTGGCGCGTACAGCGAAAGAATTTGAAAGGTAGTAATGAGATTTTTCAAATATTTTCACGGAAAATTAGAATAATTATTGAAACAGAAAACATCTATGATAAGTAATGCGTGATATTAAAATTTAGCTTGCTGTAATAGAATGCCTTACTCGAAACGGTTTTCTAAAAGTCTGAACAATTTTATTCACAAAGCGGCGAAAAACTTGCGAGATCATTGTACATAAAATGATGATAATTATTATCTTGATTAGACTCACGGAAAAAATTTACGTTAATACATTCAATGGGACATTAGAAAGCAACATTAATTTTTCCTCTTAATCAAAATCTGTGCGAAACGTTGTGTAGCACAGAGCAATACCGCAATACGAGAGGTCAAATGGGGTCGAATACTATTTCGAGCGCGTAACGCGTTTTCGATCGACCGCATTGACCGTGCGGAATGGAACTCTAACGTTTCGAGAACTTACAATACGCACCTATGCAAACAAAAGTCTTCCAGACTTGCCGAAGCAATCGTACGGTAATTGTAACAACGTAGACGCGATAAGCGCAATTTCCGCGTACGCTTTCGTAACGTGCGCGATACGTACGCGAGACGATAAGAATTCACACTCGCGGATCTATTGTGCCTATTTGATATCGCATCGATCAATAAATCTATAAATTCATCACGGATCATTTTATGATCTCGTTCGCTACGTGGTTGAGGATAAGAGCCGCGCGCGTGACGACTCACCCACAGAGGCAGGTCCTCAGGTACTTGGAGCAATCGGTGATGCGCCGTCGCCTCGACGTCAGCTGCCTGATGCTGTCCTCGGACGGCTGCAGCAGGTAGTCGGTCTCCTCGTCCATTTCAAAGTCCCGCTCGTCGGAGCTCAGCCGCAACGGCATCTCCTCCAGCCTCATCGCGGTCGCACCGAGGCGTCGCTGCGCTTTCTCGTTCCCCGTTGTTGCTCTTTTGTAAGCTCTCGCAGTCACTATCTACCCTCGCGCGCGTGTCTCGCACTCTCGCCGACACCGCGGCTTTTGTCCCGGTGCGCGCGCGGATACCCTTGTCCGACGACCGGCAGGGCGAGACGCGCGATTAGCCGACGATGCGGATTAATCGCCGTCTCGCGCGAGCGATCGCCGCCGCGGCACGACGTCCGCGACGCATATCTTATCTCGGGCGAGTCGGCTTGGTCGATCTCGATAATCGCGATCGCGGATTGGAACGCCGTCGTCCACCAGTCGGTCCGGCGCGTGCTGGCCAACGTGCTGGAGCAGACCCGTGGTTACGCGCGGCGGTGACGACGACGACGAGACGTCGAGGCGTCCGAAGGCTGCTTGTTTACCACGCGTGCACGTACACACAGACAGCCGGGACGTGTACGCATCATCATGGCGGGTCCGCCGCGAGATACGGCGAAAACGCGTGGGAGATCATCGGCGCCAGTCGTCCCCGAAGCGTCCAGCGTGCCCTTGCACGCGCAAGCGATACGAATGGGTCGATATATATCTCATTGTTGTCACATTAACGTAAACGTCCTCGAGTACCGCGCCATCGGCCCGAGTACGCGGCGACGCGCTGCGTGCCGCCATCTTGCGATCACGTGGCTGCGATAGATCGACCTACGTCACGTGGTCGGGGAGGGTCGAGTTCGACTCGGCGTACGCGTTTGAATAAACTGCACGAATTCATAAATTTATTACATTATGCGGAATATCCATGCGCTGTTCTTAATTGTAATAGCGTTTAATTTATTAATTTCTAGTCGATTACTGTCTGAATTGTTTAATGATAATCTTTAATTAGTTAAGTGTACCTGGCCTATTTATATTGCGTTGATCATACTGTAAGAGCATAACAAGATGTTTTATAATTTAAATTACAACAATATTTAATTTTATAATTTAATTACAACAATATTTAAGAAATATATTAATATTAATTGAGTTTAATTCGATATTTTGCGGCTAATGAGACGATAATGGTTTCCAATGCTTCGTTTTGTGACTTTCCTTTAATTCGTAATTGCTGAAAAAGTTGCTCGCACGTAGATTGTTCGTCTTTCGTCATGAAACATATCGCCAGATCGAATCTGTTACACGTGCTTAGTATACTGAGAAGTTCTACGATTCGCGATATGTCGTCTGTATTTGATAAGTATTGCAGGCACACATCCACAAAGTTACTGAAGAAGGATACAGGTATTTCTACTCGGAAAATGTGTGTCTGTAAAATGTTCCTGTAACGATTGACAAATAAGTAACGTCAAGTCTTACGTATTTCAGTGTTGTTACCTTAGGTTCCATACGTAAGTAAATTTTTCGGAAGAGTTTGCGATTGTTGTCCAAAAATGTAAGAAGCCTTCGCATGTTTCTGGAGATATCTTCGTAACATTTTTGTTGTACTCTTTATCGAGTTTCGGGTTTTCCGGGATTGCAGATACTACCGAACCATGAGATGTGTTAGTATTAATCATAGGATTCCACTGCACTCCGATCTTGGGTTTCGTATCATCGCGATCCAGAGGTCTCAAATGAGCACCATTTACCTGTTTGATGCATAATTATAATTTTACAAAAAGTTATATAAAATTCAAATAATATACAAGTAATTGTTTGACGTCACACATTATACCTATAAGTCATTAAATAAAATGGTCGAAAAAATCTTTTATCGTTTAGAAGCAGTCAAAATTAATAATTACCATTTGCCTGAAGTGCTCGTACGTCGGTACTCCTTGTTCAACTGCACGAATCTTAGCGTCGTTCTGTAATCTGTACAATTCATCGGCAGCGAGAGCCGCGTGAAGCTCCTCTTCTAAGCTTTTATAATCTATTGGGGTCTTTAACGCGCTCATTGCCACTGTACATCTTCTTTCCTCGCAGCACGTCCTCCGTTCGAGCCTTATGAGCGTCTGACATTTATAGCCCGACTGTTTGTCGTCATGGAAACTCTGGTACCAGCTTGATTACTACTCTATTGATTAAGAATGTATTCGGTCTCCAATTTATTGCAGTGTTTTTACTTATTGATGACTCATACGAAGTTATGTTAACTCTGACACGACCGAAAAATTGAATGGCTAAACTAACAATTCACGCGTGAATGCACAAGGGAGTCTCGATTGGGAATAAATAAACGAAAAATGCTCGTATTTATTCAATTTTTGGTGATAATGGCATCCTCGAATGGACTTTTCTCCTTCGATATCCTGCTTTGCCTTTTCTTCAGCAGTCTTTCGTGGGTTCTTTTCATCTCAAGTATTTCCTTCATCTCCTCCTTGTCTTCCTCCTGAAATCGATGTCGCCGATGAGCAGAATATTTCATCGTCGCCGGGAAAAGTTTCCGATACTCACTGTTTGATGTAATCGGAGAACCAACGCTCTGCGACCATCGGACATCGGCTGGGAATAGTCCATCAATTTTTTCAGTCTCTCAGCGGGACTCACTCCTCTCTCCACGACCAAGACTATGCGTGCCCACTGACATATGCACGGAGGAAAATTAGCGCGAACAGAAGTTAGTGACGCCTTAGCTTAACTACAGCGTGTGAACTAACGACGTACTTGTCTTTGCCATTCATTTCTGGTCTCTGCGATCTTCTGGTAAGTGTTGCCCATCATAGCAATTAACATGTTTACGAGCAGGATCGCCACGATCCCCATATATATCACGAACAGCAGCTGCAACGACGACAACAATTGTTACTGTAATATTATCCAACTGACGGCGAACTGCGTTTGAACAAACTCTTTTGCAAGACTGCAGCTGCAGGTGCGTGCGAGTGAATCATCAATTACGCGAGAAGCTTGCATAGATTAATCGCGTATCCAGTAAATACGCAGTATCATTAATGTCATGATGGATACGACTGATATCTGACGAGCGAAAATAAATGGCAGGCTGATCTAGTCTCAGGCAGACTCGCAAGCGCTCCAAGAAATCGTGTTCCATGACGCCTGGTACCTTGGCCTCGATCTCGTGCTCGGTTCTGTCGAACGCGCCGAAATAGTCACCGAAATTCGTCATGCTCATCAGGAACATCGCCATCGTGCTCTCCATCGGCGACTGCATCGGGTTCGTCACCGAGTCGTCGATGCCCTCCGGGGTGTTCGGATTGTCGAAGGACAGGAATATGACGTAGTACGCTGCGAACAAATTGAACTTCTACTGAATCGCGATGCGCCACTTGCGATATTACTCATCAATTATACACGAGACGTTCGCGCATTACACGAAACGCCAACTACAGAAGCGCCGATTTCAATTGAACGCCAATATCGATTGGCCATCGCGCTGCCTGTGATGTACCGATCACGATTTCCTATTGACTGGAAGCGCGAGCGAACAGACGGCTCCATTCAAGTGGCGATGCCATTGCACCGATGGCGAAAAGCGAAACGGCACAATGGCACAGTATACCCTCGCCGTAAGTGGTTGCATAACGTCGCGTCGCGCTATTTAACGTTCCCCGCGTCCTTCTCGTCAAGCTCGTCTCCTTCTGCGGCGTTCCCCGTTGCACGGGGAACCTTCGTGGTCGCGGATGTGTGTCAATGTCGCGTTGCGTCGACTGGCAAAACCGTCGATTGTGTCACATGACGTGCACGTTACTCCCCCGACTAATTAATAATTGTTGCCGGTCAATAGGAGGCATCTCGATGGTGATGACGACGTAAGGGAGAGCCGACTGACGTATCGAGCGTATTGACGGTGGTCTTTTGTTCATTACACCTGCCACGACGTCTCTCAATAGCGTCCATCAATAGACTGACAAGAATTTATTCCGTTCGTTCTGGGAACAGATTTTAGTCTTCAAAGAAATATAAGCAGAGCTGCTGATCTTTACCTTGAGAGAATCCTAGGACGAAAACGAGGTAGATGGAGACGAATCTGAGGAGGTCGCCCATGATCATTCTGTAGATCATCACGACGAACGGACCGACCGACTTGAAGCCTCTGCAGAAGAACAGGAAGTATGGTGCCGTCGTGAGCATCACCACGACCGCAAGCATGTCTTCGACTTCATCGGCGCAGGTTAATCGCAGAAACGGAAACGATAGTAAGATGCAACACGAGAAGAGAAACATTACGCGCGACGGCGCCGTCATCTAAAAATTGCGCTCGCATTAGCATTGTAAATAGCATTCCTATCGCGTTTCATCATTATGCAAATCAAATCGCGCTCATTACGACTTAATTTACTTCATTAGTTTACTTAATTAATTTGTTATTCAAACGTCCAACAATTGTAAACAATTTTAAAAACAAGCCTCGAGGAGTAGAAATTTCATTAATTAATTTTGCCGATCTCACTAGATTTTCAATGAACATGTTGGGTCCTAAAAATCTCGCCTCTCGCAGCGCAGCCAGGATGTACAGCACCGCCGCGATCTCCATAAAAATTTCCGCAGTCAAACGAATTTTCGCCTTAGTTGTTGTCAGTTGCATTAATCTGCATTCCTCCGTAAGACTCTTCCACCTATAAGACGCACATGAGATTTAAAAAATACAAGAAAAAGAAGATACTTTACGATATCGGGTATCAATCTGTCTCAAAACCTATGAATTCTTTTATTACCGATAGAAAATATGTTATTAAAAAATTAATATTAATGACATTCTATGACTGGAATTTTTTAATCTAATATTTCAACGTACCAGTTGTCGGAATCGTCATAGTTTGGTAGCTCAGTGCTGTCGATGATTGTATTGGTGGTCGAATTCCCGTCGATTTCGCTTTTATTATACCTGTTTAGAAAATAATCTGACATGTTTTGGAGACTATCGGTGTACCAAAGTGCGTGAATAGCTGTCTCGTCGGGGATATTCAGGATGTCTTCATTGTCACTTAGCGTTAAAAGCAGAATGCCCCTCAGAGCCGATGTGATGTTTGATGTCACTTGCAGCTGGATTTTCTCCAGTGACTCTTGCGTCATGTTCAAGGATGACTTGAGATTCGAGGTAAAAGCCGCCGCGAAGCTATTTGTAACCAATTCTGACAATTCCGAGCTTTGTAGCGACTTGAGAAGCGTGTTTTCCGTCGCGGTTACGTTGAAGTTTGTCCTCGTTGACAACGTATCGTTCACGTTCTCGTCTAGTTGCGATGGGCCAGGACGGAAGGTGAAACTAATCGCCGACAGCACAAAGTAGAAACAGAAGAGGAAGAACTGACGGTAGAAGCTGAAAGTTCCGATTTTGTAAAATTTTCGCAGAACTTTTCGATATATAATTCATTGGCAACTAATTTTAATTAATTTAACTAATTTTAATTTAATTCAGATATATGCTAGAGAAGATAGAAATATATTACATACAGCTTTTATTAATAGTATTTTTTCATACCGAAATTTAACGAAAGTGTTCCACTTGGCGTTTAGAAGGTCCACCAACACACCGTCCATCAGTTCTAAATGCTCGTCCTTCTCCTGTAGTCGTTTATTGATGAATAATTAGTAACTTATTGCGTCCGCTCGAAGAGAGTGTCCACTTACGCCGAAAACCACCAAATTCAGAGCAGAAGTTTTGTTGATCTCCCCCGTGTTAACGTCGATCGTATCTATCTGCGACAAAGGATAGGCTGCGCAAGTTATGCTACCAATTTGCCAGTATATCTCTCTCTCGATGTTTAGGATGTGGAAGAACATCTCGATCCTAGCCAGCTTTGCCGACAAAGTCAACGGAGTCATTTTCTGGTTGTTTCTTATGGATAGGGAAGCTCCTACTTCGTAGGCCATGTCGAACGTAGTCTGAAAAGTTTCATCAAAAACTAGATATAAGAAAAGTAGCAAATGTAATGTTGCAGAATTATTTGTAATACATTCTTTTATGTTCCAAGTAAGCATTAATACAGGAGAAAGTAGCTTATTCTGATATCTTTTTCGCTATAATTAAACTCGATAATAAAATTAATTATTCAGACAATATTTTTCAAAAACGCATGAAAGTAAAAATAAATAAAAAGACACGGTGCTCACCACTTTCTCGTATATCACCAGCATGTGCATAACGGTATTCCCATTGGTGTCCTGCTTGTCTGGATCCGCGCCTCTGGCAAGCATGAGCCTGTAGCACTCTTCCTGGCCAAGGCACGCGGAGAAGCTCAACGGATACTCTCCCCAGTACACGTATCTATGCATCGTGAATAAAATAGATCGTCACTGGGTGTCTTTCCTCATCGAATTAATTGTACAAGGCTGCATCGTGTTCCTGACATCGAGCTGACAAGATTCATTGAGATCTCTGATGGATGAGCTTGTTTTTGATGATTAACGTAATTCCGCGGAGTTCAATCCGACGTGACGTCAGCTCAGATCACGCTCAAGCCCAAAATTGCTTGTTTAAAGCGAACGGTGCGTTAGTAATCGGAATGGAATTTCTGCGTTTCATTGTAAGCGAGAACGTGGTGGTGGATCGTAACGTCGTTTACTGAAAGATGATATGTACGCATATACATACCCGCTATAATCGGTTTCCGGTGAGACGCACACCCACTCGTGGTCCAGACTGTCGAATCTCGACGCCTTCTGATCTTCCGGGCACATGAAGGTGCCGAAGCATCTCTCATGGATAATACGTGGATCGTCCGCACCGCTGTCCAGAAGGTACTTGACCATCGCTGGGTCCTCGTTGACGATAGCGATGTGCAGCACATTTTCTCCTACATTTTCAGAGAAGTTATTGTACAACATCGCGAGAATGAATCTCGATTTAGAATACATAGAATAACGATGGAATATTACAAATTGCAGATACGTTTTATGTATTATTTTGATTTATTTTTGGTAATAATGATGTAACATATTTCAATTAATTGAATATGTGCTTCGAATAATTCTAGTGCATAACACTAGGTGCGTATAATAGATTTACGCGAGTTCAAAGGAATCTCTCTCGATAAGAAAATAACAAAAGCCATGAGAGAGACCCCATGCTGAAGGCACGAATGGTTTACCTTGGAAATAGTAATGTCTCCTTACGCAAGGGACACGCTATGAATAGATAATTTATTCGATATACTTATCGAGGAGCTGATCGGCAACGATTTTCTCTATAGAGATGATTTACGTGTCACAATGAGACGTAATAACAATTTTAATCGACTGCCTTTAGTCCGTTCTCGAGTCGACGCTCCTTGCAGCGTTTCGTAATAATAACTACGCGTCGACTTACCGTAATACTCGTCGCACAGGTAAATATCGTTTATGAGCATCGGATAGAAGCGTAGCAGTCGTTTTGCCAAATCGGCGTGGATGGCAGTGGAATTTAACATACACAAGTGCAGAATGGTCTCGCCAACCGCACCCCTGTCGCTCAAATTCCAGCACACGAATCTGTATTTGCTCTTGTCTGCGAAGAATTGCGCGTTCATTCGTTAAAAAAATATTACTCTGTTGTGAAGCTTCGTGAAGAATCGTCACTTAAGCAACAAAAACTAATATTTTTCGCCGGGTTTCGCTATAATTCCGCGGTGTCGCGCGGTACCTATAGTTTTCTCGTCAACCTCTTCGTCGCCCATATCCTTGTCGATGTCGTAATCCGCTGGATTTTCCATATTTCTCAAAGGTGGCAGCTTTACAGAATGTATAAAAAAAATTGCGTTAAACTCGCGAAGCTCGTGATCGAGAGCAGCAAGACTGAGCACGTGTGTACCATTTTATTCCGCGAACGATCTTTGTTCCGCAGGAGGACCAATTTCTCTATCGGTATCCACCTGCCCTTTCCCTTATTATACAAAAAAGGTTCGACCTTCGTCCTCAGCGCGTGATCCAACTCCGCGTACTGCTTCGTTTGCGTGGCCCTTTTCATCATATCGACCAACAAACCGCCACCTGCAAGCGCAGATAAATATAATTAACTTCTTATTGCCACACAAGGTCTCAACAACGAATACGAAAAGAAATTGAAAAAGAAGCAGCGAAATAAACCCCTCAAAATTCGAAAAAAAACCGAAAGGAAAAACTAAACCATAAAAACGCGAGGAAATTAATAAATTCGGGGGGATGCTCTGGGAAACTGACTTTTCAGGCGGATGTCAAGGGACGTCCACGCCGATTCGCGGTCGCACGAGGGTCATCGCGCGCGCGCGCGCGCGTATTAAAATTAAATCACGGCCAGCACGTGCGTGGACCCGTTGCGTCACGCTTGCAAGAATTTGGATCGTGTCGAGTGCTCGGGAGAAGTGCTAACGCTGGTGTGTCGGGCATTAGCACTTCGACCGTACTTCGGCACCGTGCTTCGGTGCAGTGACTCACGGACGGAATAAATAGGGGCGGTGCGGGGGAGGAGGGCGTCCGCGTGGCCCGTTTCGATTAACATTAATTCCGGCTCGGCGCATCGTGACGGCATTCCTATTTTCGCGATCGAAAAGCGCGCGCCGACAAAAACGACAAAAGCGAGGGGGAAGCGGCGCGTTTACGCGTTGCGATCTGCCAATTAGATCGCAACGTGTCAAAGCCGAGACGTGATGTCAGAGCTCGCAGATGCTCCGCGATCGTCACGGCAGAGGAATCCGAGACGATCAGGCCGCCGCCGAAAATCCTCGCGGCGCCCGACCGACGTTCTCTGCTTGCCTTCTCCAGATTGCGGAGCGCATTGCGCAATCGGTTGCCACCGGCTTGCCTGATTATAGTCTTTACTCACGCTGGATGATCGAAGCTAGCTTCAAATAGCTATCGTTAAATTCAGTGATTCGCTAATTATGCGGCATTGCGCACGAGTTGCATCAGTATATCTCTAATCTAAAAGAATCTAGAAAAAGCTATACGAAAATGCTGATTTACCAGCTCTAGTCTCTTCATTGATACTGATTCTAGATACATGTAGAGGATCGTCCTCCCCGTTACGCAATTACAAATTACGGGGTCATCGCACCTCGATGATCGCGGCTACGTCTAATAGCGCTCTATCAGCAATATCGCGGTGCATGCAACGCCATCTTGCACAGTCTGGCGCAAATGTTGCACGCATCGCCGGGGCAATTGCTGGCGCAAGTCTGCGGGAAGCGGTGGGCGGCTGGGTTCGCTTCGCCGTCGCCGTTGAACGTCAGTGGTTAAACGTGGCATGGTGCAGCCCAATGCGGATGTCATGGCGCAGTGGAAGCAGGACGCAATATTGAAGCTGATCGGCGCGTACCGGGCGAGGAGGTTCCTCTGGGACTACACGGCGCCCGACTACACCGATCGCAACAAGAGGATCGACGCGTGGAAGGAGATAGCCGACGAGGTTGCAATCCGATCATCTTACGGACACGAAACACGGTGACTGGCGAAAGTGCATCCGCGCTCCTTATTTTAAAGCCGGCGTTGCATAAAAGATTCGTCTGGCTCCCCCCGTGACATTTCCGTCCCGGCGTCCAGCGAGAATCGATACCAGCGCGGTTTATGTATAAACGTCGCGCGAGAATCGGCGCGCAGAGTTTCAACCTTGTCGCCTTGATCTTGCCTGCTCTCGCCCGTTCGTTTCACTCACCACTGCGAAACCCGTTTCGTCGCTTTTGCGCTGGAAATTAATCGCAGAAATGAGAATATGGAATGTGTTTTAGTTCTGGCGAGATACTCTGCACCTGTGAAACTTGCGAGCGCGACGCGTGACGCGAATAATGTATTGAATTGCGGTTTCCTTTTTTTTTTTTAACGTTTCGTTTTGGTGCTCTTATTCTACGTGCGATGCAGTCTGACATAACGCACGCAGTGCATGCATGCGTTATGTCAGAAACACACACGGGCGGACTGAGAAATATCTGCATATCTCGAGAATGTATTCCGGGCGAGTATGTAACGCGCGATACGTCCAACACTTGCGCAAGCGGTTGCGCAACCTCGCCGGTGTACTATGTGCGCGCACGAAAGCGACGCCGCGCTTTATCGGAGCGGCCGACAGCGGCCAGCAATTTTGTTGTTGCACAGGAACAGGTTTGCGTAACGCTCACGCAAAATTCATGATTCATCATTATTTACGTGTTCCTCTTTATGTAACACGCTTGACTTAATTTATTATCAGCGTGGGGCGCGGTTTTGCATGGAGAAGACGCAAAACCCACCTCACACCTCACAAGCGGGGCTTGCATTCAGGTGGGATACGACGTGATGACGGTGGAGAGGAAGCTCAAGAGCCTGAAGACGCATTTCATGTCGGTTCACAAAGCGTACGCAAAGCGCAGGCTCAAGGCCGAATTGAATTCTGGCAGCATCGTCAAACCCAAGTGGTTCGCTTACGAGGCCCTGACTTTTCTGATTAAGGGACGCGCGCCGCGACTTAATCGCGAGCCACCGAACGTGGAGAAACAGGTGCGCTCGCAATGACTTTGCCAGATTTTGTGACGTCCAGAGATAGCTTGCAGATCGATGTATAAGCTTTAGCAAAGCTGTGACAATAATAACGATTAATATTAAAATCAAATCAATTTTAGAGTAATTAAAAATAAATATAAACGTCAAATCTAATTTTTAATTTTATTTTTAGTTAAAAATAACTTCTTTTATGATTTTTTATCGAGTTTCTCGGCTGTCTAACTTTTTTAAGTATAACGTTCAAGGAACGACACTGCGGACGTTTGATTAATTCACGACAATTCTTTCTTTCTAGAGTCAGCATGCCGCGGCCGACCATACCTGGAAACCGCAGGTACGCTTTCATTTCTCCTGCACCGTTTCTCATCTCTCTTAGCAAGCTACGTTATCACATAATTGATCGTTGAAGGGGCGCGTTGCACACGCTTTATGCCATGCCAGACGCCTACCATATGATATTCCGTCGTCCTACGCGCGTCACGTCGCACGATCTCGCCGGGTCTTCGTGACCCGTTTGTAGGACGCACCAAGTCCTGCAGTGTCACGACTTTTTTTCCCCTTACAATTTCAGGAGATTTCGTCATACCGTGACGAATTCACGGTTTTTGCCGAGCACGTTGCCATCCGGCTGAAGAATATAACGGACGTGCGGGCAAGACTCGTCGCGCAGCATCAGATAAACAACATCCTGTTCGAGGCCGAGATGGGAAAGTATAACGCGCCGTCGTACAATTCGGTGCAGATGATGGAGAACCTGGACGAGCCGTCGACGTCGAACGAAGAGAAAGTGTTAATAAATATTCCACACACGATCTAATCGGAGCTTTCCGCGAGCATGATAGACCATTGTCCTCCGAAAATTCCCGACGAATCGATCACCTAGTGCTGCATAGGCAATAGTGGCCAAAACTTGCCACATTGCGTGGAGCCGCACGATTTTATCGCGCGACTCCGCTGAAACAACAATCCACTCGCCCAAAGATCGCGAACGCGTTCGACATGTCGCGGAACGCGCTCGGCCAGGCACCAGGCTCTATTTATGTGCCTCCGTTTTGTCGGCGTGTCGTATCGCGCATCGTTACGGCCACGAAAAGCCTGTTCTCGACCGGAACGATCAGCACCAGCTGACAACATGCGTTCAGAAATGCGCGATGGCGTGTGCACCACTTTCGGGTTGCACAGATGACAACGTCCCTCGTTGGCGTTTTTGTAAATTCAAACGGCGAGACGCCGACCTACATTGACGATTTAGATTTCTATTAGATTGCGACTTGTACAATTATTTATTAACGATCGAGTAATTAATTGTAAGAACTGAATAAATGCGCTGCGAGAACTTTATTGTCTTACTTGCCTTTCAAGTTGACTAACTTGTACATCTTGATGGACGACGTGTCCGTCTGCTTCTTCACGCCGCTCGTCACATTGCTCTCCGTATTACCCATCGTTCACGAATAGCTCACTCTGAATGTTTAAATATTTGTCGAGGAGAGAATCGTCCTACAATCGGCACAGTGCACGACTGACGTCCGCCAAAATTGAGAAATACTGTAGCAGTTCCGTTGCCACAGAACACCGCAGCCAATTATTGATTAAACAAACCTTCGGATACCTTCTGATTTTGAATTCACGGCGAAATTACGGTGTGCTCGAGGGATCCGAATTCACGTCGCACTTTATTATTTATTATCTTCCTACAAAATTCAAGTCTAAATTCGTGCCCCTATCCTGATAAAATAACGCGGCCGGAATCTTACCTCGAAACGGAAAACCACAGAGCGGTCCACACGCTCAACGGTGGAAAAAATTAATTGCCGAGCGCCCGAGTGAATTCGGTAGGAAATCCTGTCGTTGTGGCTTAACGAGATCCTGTGTCGAAATTTGCAAAGTGAGAACGATGATTTAATTCCACTGATAGCATTACGGAGCGTGTGGCTTCATCGGCAGACCCACAAAAATCATATAATATAATTAAGTTATTTGATATAATTTCTGGCGAAAATATAATATATACACTCATACTTAAATCTCTCGAATTATAACTTTGCGACTAATTAATGATAATAATGATATGAAAAATAAAAGAATTTGACAGTAATATGCCTTTCGCATTGAGAGGTGGATGGAGAAACACTCGATCTTCTCATTGTCATTCAAGTGTTCAAGTCAATTCGCTCATCATGTTGTGCAGTAAAGTGCAAGTATCGCATGACATGTGTCTAGCGTTTTATTCTCTCGAGAAAAGAACCGTGCGAATTAAAGTTGACAGATTTATCGGTAAGCACTGTTTGTCTCGCATTGTACGGACCATTGCAATCGTTCTCATGTAATTGATCAATACTAAAGAGTGCGAGGTTTACGAGATGCTGTTGATAATGTCGTGTCGAGATTCGTCGAGGCATTAAGGTATTTTAGACATATTTCAAATCGCTTTAAGCAATCATAACAAAAATACTGAAGTCAGATAAATATTTTCTTCGATCAAACCTGGCTAACATATGCTAGATGGTCAGCAATAAATAAACTAAAATCTCTGCTTTTTCAAACGCGATGTACTGCACGCCGACGGGATTTGTCAGTCCAATAATGCATTTTGAAAAAGCAGAGATTTTAGTTTATCTATTGCTGACCATCTAGCATATGTTAGCCAGGTTTGATCGAAGAAAATATTTATCTGACATATGAAATTGACTGGCGATTAATAATATTTCAATTTAAAAATACTGAATTTATGTTTTTCATGAATTACCCCTCCCTCCCGAGGGCCCGCGTTTTAAAAAACGCTCAAAAATTTACATTCAATGTACTATCATACACATATTAGTTTCGTTAGACTAGACTAGTAAACTTATAGACTAAACTTAATCTACGTGAAAGCCGAAAGGTTAAGGATTTCACCAAAGAAATAGCAAGACAATGCTACAATTACTTACGAGAGAATACTTCTAGTATTCGCCATCTAGCGTCAGGAAGTGGGTTTTAGTAGGATATATTCTTTAGAGTAATCAATAAACAACGAATTAAAGAGAGAGAGAGAAAAGAGATATTGAGGCACGTAATAAAATTATTTTATAAAGTGAGAACATTTTGTTTGTGTTCACAAAATACAATATTCGGTGTTGAACTGAGCAAGACGCTGTTTCAGTGTCTCCGCAATGTGTCTTTTTGTTTGTGTCGCTGCTCCCGTTGGAGATAATTGATGGTTGCTTTTTGGAAAAAGTGACTATTTCGCACTTGATAAGGACCCTAATTTGAGGTCGAAACGTAGTGCTACCAATATTTTGTTTCACCAGTTCTTGGTCGTAAATAAAGAATTATCACAAAATACAATATGTTTAAATATCTAAGCTTGCATGCTATGGAATGTTTTCGCATGTTCGTTCAAAGATTGTGTAGCGTGCACTTTGGTCGACTGAAAAGCCACGAATAATTTTCGCGCATACCTAAGCAATGACCGCGCTTCAATTTAAACCGGAATGTTTTTAGGCGGCAATGCTGCAATTGATCTTGCACGTTAAGCGATTATAAATACGCTTATGACCGTAGTCGCATTTACACCGCGTTACCGAGAACGGGCTGTATGCGGACGTAAAATACCTTGATCTCGGCCCAGCAGGAAATTAGATTCTATTATTGCATCGACGGTCTAGGACAGTCTACGAACAAATTCTATTCGGATCTGAATGCCTTTAACATTTGTTGAGGCTTACATTCTTGTTGTAATTCGTTGTTTAACAAAGCTGAATGGCAGATCTCTCATTAAATAAATTTCTTAAACATATTAAACGGGGAAAATATAATAAATGAAAATTTAATTAATACAAAATTAGCATTTCGATGAGGGGGTTGACATATAAAAGTAATTATTTAAAAAACGTTTCTTTTTTGTAAAACTATTAGAAATATACTTTGTTACTAAGAATTCCTTGCCGAAATATTCTGAAAAATGCAAAAAGACGACAAATATGGAAAAAAATCCTCAGTCAATGAAGGAAGGCCCCGGAGGGATTCGAACCCTCGATCTCCTGTTTACTAGACAGGCGCTTTAACCAACTAAGCCACGGCGCCTGAATGACAATGGGACCCTGATTAAAGTAGATAAATTTACTGAGACCATGTATCAAGTCACTTTTTATATATAAACATAATTTCATTAAAATAAAAAAAGCAATTATAATTATGTAACGGAATAGATGAAACCACTTAACAGTCGAAATATCTATCGCATTAAATAACAAAATATATGTACATGCATTAGTATAGACGCGATTTATAATTATCTTTGACGCGTCTGGCGGCGACGTGCACCTATATATACTGCATTCACCGAAATTTATGGACACTTCGAAACGATTCTGCTCGCACGCGACCCACATTTTCACGCATTAAATTAACTTGCAAAGCGCAGGAGGGAAAAAAGTCAGCGATCTATTTGTGAGAACGAGATACATGGATGCGCGTGAACACTGCAGCCACTTCTTGTCGCTGCGGAACGAGACGTGGCACGATCAAAGTGAAATATAGGAGCGCACGTTAAACAAACGATTCGCTGAAAGCAAATGAGAACTTGAGGTCGCCTTCGAGAGGAACGTGACATGGAAAAAAAAAAACGAAAAAAGAAAATAAGAATGCTCGTTTTCGGGAACCGATGTGAGATCGTCATGATCTCACTCGCCTCGAAAATGCCGATGCCAACACGCGAAATGATGGGTCCACATCTACAGTAGAAATCTAAGAAATAAACAGCAACGACAGCCACAGTGTTTCAACCAGTTCCATCAGCGCTTTGTAGCGTTTACAGTGGCGCGCTTTTTGCGAGCATCTCGATGACGACGGCAACGAGATTCGAGTGTATCGTGAGCACTGCCGAGCGCACGCTGTGTTATTAAAAGTGAATTAAATAAACATCCCGGATGAGTACCGGTTTAAGCGCAACAAGACGAACTCCCGCGCAGAACGGGCAAGAAAATAACCGCCGTTGGACGCTAATGCGCGATAATTAATGTCGGTACAATCGGAGATGCGGAATTGGGGAATCTCCGCTCTCGCACACACGGAATCCTATTAGCGAGAAGAGGAGATTCCATTGACGCAACTTAATCTCGTGATTTTATCTCGTTACATAATTAATCGAGACAAGAGGTCGATGAACATCACGTGCCGATCGAGCCGGAGGATAATCACTGATTCTAATTACGCCGAAGTTGACAAGCAATGCGCGATATATCGGTGTGGTACTTTCTTCCTAGAGTATATTTGGCTCGTGTAAAATAATTATTGCAATTAGTAATTGATGGATTAAACATTTTTTTCTTCTCAGAGGAGTTCTGAGTTGATAATATCATTATTTTTTATATTGCCTAGAGTTCTCTGCTATTGAAAATACCGTAAACTCAGAAATGAAAAAGTTCTCGAGTTTAAAATTTTTTTCTTCTCAGAGGAGTTCTGAGTTGATGATATCATTATTTTTTATATTGCCTAGAGTTCTCTGCTATTGAAAATACCGTAAACTCAGAAATGAAAAAGTTCTCGAGTTTAAAATTTTTTCTTCTCACAGGAGTTCTGAGTTGATGATATCATTATTTTTTATATTGCCTAGAGTTCTCTGCTATTGAAAATACCGTAAACTCAGAAATGAAAAAGTTCTCGAGTTTAAAATTTTTTCTTCTTACAGGAGTTCTGAGTTGATGATATCAATATTTTTTATATTGCCTAGAGTTCTCTGCTATTGAAAATACCGTAAACTCAGAAATGAAAAAGTTCTCGAGTTTAAAATTTTTTCTTCTCACAGGAGTTCTGAGTTGATATCATTAATTTTTATATTGCCTAGAGTTCTCTGCTATTGAAAATACCGTAAACTCAGAAATGAAAAAGTTCTCGAGTTTAAAATTTTTTCTTCTTACAGGAGTTCTGAGTTGATGATATCAATATTTTTTATATTGCCTAGAGTTCTCTGCTATTGAAAATACCGTAAACTCAGAAATGAAAAAGTTCTCGAGTTTAAAATTTTTTCTTCTCACAGGAGTTCTGAGTTGATATCATTAATTTTTATATTGCCTAGAGTTCTCTGCTATTGAAAATACCGTAAACTCAGAAATGAAAAAGTTCTCGAGTTTAAAATTTTTTTCTTCTCAGAGGAGTTCTGAGTTGATGATATCATTATTTTTTATATTGCCTAGAGTTCTCTGCTATTGAAAATACCGTAAACTCAGAAATGAAAAAGTTCTCGAGTTTAAAATTTTTTCTTCTCACAGGAGTTCTGAGTTGATGATATCATTATTTTTTATATTGCCTAGAGTTCTCTGCTATTGAAAATACCGTAAACTCAGAAATGAAAAAGCTCTCGAGTTTACAATTTTTTCTTTTCAGAGGAGTTCTGAGTTGATGATATCATTATTTTTTATATTGCCATGAATTTGAAAGTACACACCAATCACAAGATCCGAATGGAGAACAAGCTAATCACAGATGTACCTGCTAAAAGAGAGAGCTCTCAAGAAGTGGCTCGTTGGTCTAGGGGTATGATTCTCGCTTAGGGTGCGAGAGGTCCCGGGTTCAAATCCCGGACGAGCCCGCTCTTTTTTTTCCCCTTTTTTCCATCTACACCGCGATTGTTGGATGAAACTTGATTTCTCGATAATGAAATGTTGCCGAAATATCTTGCTTCCTTCCTGCGTGACGTTCGTTTCGTAACGCACGAATGTTTAGCGCTGCGTGCTTCGTGGGTGAGTAACATGACGAACGTTATCACCGATGTTTTTACGCAAATATAATTTAAGACGTATAACGAAAACACTCGCGTTCGCCGAGATCGAATTCGAGATATCGCGGAGACGAAGTGTCGCTTCATGTCGCAATTCTCGTCAAATTACATCATTAACCGATCGCCTCGGGACTGTTTCCATGGATTAACGTCTTCCTCCTTCCGTTCAATGTCGTTCCGAAACAATGCATAATTAAAGTCAGATAGTCAATCGTTATAAATAGCGCGGCACGTATCGCGCTTTAATCGGCGCGATCATTGCTGTCTGCCTGCGATATTGATTTTTAATCGAGCTCCTCGAGCGATGCGCATCAGCTTGCACACGTGTCTCACCGTTTAATGGAATCTCTAATGCGACATTCCGATTTTTTGCAGACTCAACTTCGTACGTCACCTACTAGAGGAATGCGGATGGTTTGTCACGCTGAGCCCGCGATTCAATTAAACGTCAATTTCCACGTTTGATCGATTTATTATTTGTACTGCCATGCCGGTTTGTTCGCCGGCATTCTCCGTGAATTCGTCATCGCAATTCAACCGCCGAGCATATGATCCGACTATTATCGGGTTATCATGTTCGATGCGACAGCAGGAATACAAATTCGATAAGCACGCTGGTATTTTTACACTTGAGCGTGATTCGGAAAGCTTTAACTTTAGTTAAAAAAAATTGAAACATCGCGTCTGAACATTCTCCGCTGAAATCGGATCGTGCGAACGACGACTGCAGGGAATTAAAAATCATTAAAATGTGTAATAAACATTTTAATATGCAACGGCTGTCTATCTGAGATAGTTGATTGTGCCACACGCCTGTTTTCGACGATATCTCACGCTACGCTTATTTTTGCAGAGAACATTGTATAATAATTTGCTGCCATCACGGCGTTCGCACGAGTGGAATCATCTCTAATCATCCTTGCAACGATATCCCTCTTCTGGAAGAGTTTATTGATTCTTTTATTCTTTTCTGCGAAAACGCAATTTTTCAGCACACTCCGGAGCGTAAGTGTATCCTCTCGGAATAATCGCCGAGTTGCGCGTGCGTTTCTCGACAATGACGAATTCCAAAATAATCGGAAATGTGCTTGCAGGAGACAATCGGTAGGCAAACTGGAGGCGGCACAGATTTCTACGTTTAACCGTGCCTGTTTCACTTGGAAACATTATTGCACTCGCCGGAAAAGCATTACGCTTCTCGAACCGAGATTAACTTCTGAAAATAGAGAGAGAGAGAGAGGTATCGATATATCGATATATATAAGGTATCTTTATATAGAAATACTGATGGAGGGTATACTCTCATAGGGCGAAGGGCGATAACGGGCCATAGGGCCGTCTGTTGGATCTAGAAATAAGTATAGATAACTGTTGCAGGGGACTCAAGCAGCGTTAAATCCTCACGACGAATAAAAAATCATCGAATGAAAAAATCACTTCGCAACGTTGATCTTTAAATGAAAACACGAAACGCAATCCACATACTCACAAAAATAAGTTGAATGCGATAATACAGTAATAAAAAGAACAACATTGCAAATTCTGACGTTGCTTGGTAATAATTTCCCATGTAATCTGACCACTCTTATCGCTTTCGATTTTTTGTTAACCGCTGCGATCTTCCCGTCGCAGTGGCAGATTGTTACTCCGATCGAGCAATCTCGCGAGGAAAGATCGATCCCGCGGCCAGACAATCCGCGAGCAACGATCCAACGCGCGGCTTCGGCGGAAGGCAGAAGAATTCACCTTCCGCGCCTTCCTGCATCATCTCGCATCGGTCCAGCGCTTTCGTCATCCCGATGACGATGACGGGGAACGACGGAGGACCACGACGGCAAGGAGATCCGGTGGGTAGTGGACCAAAGCCGATCGTCTCTCGCACGGCGCTCGGTCGTGACGTCGCTCACGCTCTTCGAGTGGCGGTTCGAACCGAATTGTGATACCGAGAGACTTAGTTTAGCTTGCGTTTACCTCCCGTCTCCGCGGGTCAGTTAGGCTCGCGCTTCCGAGCCGCCAGCACCGGCTGTGTTCTCTTCCTCCCTCCTGTGATCTTAGCTCGATCGCGAGCGATCCTACGACCGATCCGATCCGATCCGACGTCGGCCGCCGAGCCCTTTCGCGATCGCCCTCACCGCCCTTGATCCTTCACAGTGCGATCCCCCTGGGCTGCACGTGGCATATGCGAACCGATCGCTGTCGAAGGAGATAGTCCTCGATCTGGACCAGACTGAGTCTCGCCGCTCTCCGAGTAAGTGATGTTAATTGTTAGATGTATGTAATTGTGTTAAGATCGATCGATGATCGATGATCGGCGATTAGGAATGCACGTTGATCGTGGAGAGTGAGAAATTGTTCGAATTTGTCCAAACTGTGCAAACAAGTGCACCTTCGTGATGGAGAGGCGGTTACACGAAGGCTGTTGCAAATTGAAGTTGTAACACTTGTAACAGCAGAGATTGCATATAAATGATAAGCATCTTGTTCGCGACTCTTGAGAAAAAATATTTTACATCGAAGTTTGCAGAAGTTTGCAAATTCGGATGTCTGAAATCAAGTTTCTCTCTTTATTGCAGCGTACAGCCGATTAATTGTTTTCATCAGCCGCAATCGGTGACAATAATAAACGAGTTTACGTATCAATTGAGAAGATTTGAACTGATTAAGTTAATGCTTGCTCTTGCGTCTTTTATTTCTCTCTCACTTTCATTCACGAACGTCAGTTTTATTTTCCTCGCGCATGATTTAGTAGAGAGTTGAATTTGAGCATCTTATCAAATTGCTATCTAGCGGTGATGTCATCTCTCTGTGAATTTATTGCGAAAGAAGAATGCAGAGGAATGCGAAACACGTTCTATTCTTTTTCGTTGATCCTCAAAAATTCTCGCGACTCACAAAAATAGATTACCGTCCGCGTATCAATGCGTGTACGTACTTGGCCGCTTTCTACATGAATATTTTTACATTAGAGTGATGAAAAAACATAAAATAACCGCAAAAATGTCTCGCGATTTAACAACTCACGATTTAACAGCTCGTAATAAAGTTTCATAATGAGTCTCATAATGAGTTTCATACTGAAGCTCGTTATGTTCATACGTAAGACGTATTCCATCATTCACATCATCCATAATTATTAGAAATAAAATACACTATGACTTGAAAAGCTTTAACTTGGAAATATAATCGAATTCTCACGTTCGGATAATCAAACGATTTATTTTAATTGACTCACTCCGAACGCTTCGCGCAACTTAACACAGAAATTTGATACGGACTCGTTCTTAAGATCGGTTGATTTTGCTGATGAAGTCAGCGACGAGAAAAAAATGCGGGTTACAAGTAACAGGAATTGTTCTGGCGAACTTGGACAAAACGCGAGTCTGATACCGATTATCGATGTCACGACCCAAGCGTCAGTAATGCCGGTCACTTAAATGGCGATTTGTCTGTCGTTATCAGCGTGAACTGCAAAATTGTGTCAACGTACGGATCCAGATGTTGATGACGCTTCGATGACGGTCATGATCACAAGGTCGACCAGTAGAAATTCAATAGATCCCCAGCTTGTCATCCGACTTGCACTGATCGATCCCTTGGCAAAACTCAACGTTTTCTTGTCTTGAAAACAGTATTTTCTACTAGTCTCTTCTAGAGGAGGAAGCTTCAAATTGCACTCCTAGCATAATACGAGAGTCACCGAGCGGATTCTGCACTTGGGCTCGCTAGCGCCGAGCAATTCGTATCGCGGCGGGCTTGTAATTCTATGCAACGGATATCGCAGCGGTGATTAAGCTCAGCGAGCGAGTGGGAGCGTGCACATACTTGGCGAGATAAGTGTGCGAAAAATAGCGAGCGATCCGAAAATCATTTTGACGGAGAACGCGCGGTTCTCGCTGAAAAATATCTCGGGAGCCGCGCGTGCTTAAAACGGTTCTTCAATAACGCGTTACAACCTTGTTGCCGATCGCGCTCGGTATGGCAATCTTGCAAACTTTCATCAGCAATAGCGCGCGGTAACAGCACCGACTTCTTCGTACGTAAGCGATAGATAAATTACAACCAGCTTGCGGGGCCGTAAGTCACGCCGGTGGCAAGGTCATGGCGACCACTATGCGACAGGAAAATTTTAGCGTAACGTTTTCAATGAAATTCACCTGCCTCCTTCGTGCCTTCAAAAGGCATCAATTTTAACGGCAAAGTCGGTCAGAAAATAGTTTTTGAAAAATATTTTTTCGAGATCGATCGGTGGAAGACCGAGAAGTGCAGAGGAGACGATTGGAAGAAGTAATCATCAGCTGGAAAACGAGGAATGTGTTTTCCGAGTTGGATGCAACGAGCTCTTTCTGGATTGGATCCTGTGGCTCCTTATCAGTCTCGTCTTCGACGCACGATGGAATGGAATGTGTATTTCAAATGTTCCTTCCTCTGGATCGTGCAGTAATGCGAGCGGACTTGCGTCTGAAAAATGCGGATATATTTCAAACGCTTATTGGAGTCCAATCAACGCCAATCAACATTTCCTCCGCGCCGCGTTCTGCAAGCCGGCGCCACGTTTAATAAGGCGCACTCGGAATTTGCATAATGCTTTATGCAAATTCGACAGATTTTTCTCCCAATAGATATATCTCATGACGACTAATAAAATATGTCCTGTGGCAATTCTGCTCCTTTCCGGCTTGCCTGCCAAGGCAAGGAAGGTACCAATGAGAAATCACCGTTATCAAATATACTTTTCGCGCTTCCTCGTTCTTTCCGGACAAAAGAATGACGTTCTGGAGCATTACAAAACGAGTCGTTCCTGGTTATAATTTGTGGGAGCTACGTGTTCAGTCGCACTCGAACGGCAACGAAATTTACGGGCGTAATTAAAACTCCCACGATGCAGTTGCATCATCAAAACAAGACGGCGACTAGGAGACCTCATCCGACGACTACGTTCTAATTCGGGCGACCGTATTAATAACCCTCCCCGACGTACGTCGCGACGGGAAGTAAACACCCTTTGACGAACTGCCAGGCGAAGTGAATAAATCCCGCGGTAATCTCGCGCTTAATGAAAAGCTCGTTATCACCGGGCGAGATGTGGGTCAGGTCCGTTTGGTTCCGAGAGATGAAATGCTATTAACGTTATCGCGACGAGACCACGTCGAGGACGTCGCCGGGCGCAATCTGACAGTTTGCACTCCAGGGTGTGATTAATTAATCGCGATGCCGGCAATTTCCTCCTCGAGCGACGCGTTAAAACTTCCTCGAGCGTTACACGTTCGCGGATAGTCTTCTCTCTGCCTCCCTCGTCGAAGTTGCGAAGAAAGTCGACCGATTACTTGCACTCGGCAGGTGATGTAACGCGTGGGGCAAAGGGAATCATTCCTCTCGATGAAGATAAATCTGGAACATCGAGTCTTGTGCAAGTGTCAAGTTAAACTCATTGCACGATTGTAAAAGCGAGCAAAGTTACAAACATGAAGAAGCTAGACCTCCATCGCGCTTCATCTGTCATCCAAGGCGCAGAACTTCAATTAATCGCGAAATGCGTTGATGTGTCAAAGGGCTTGTCAACCGACACAAATCTGATCGTTTCGGCGCGTGCGTGACAACGTGCCGGTTGTGTAATCGCGGACGCGGATGCGTCAGCGCAGCGACGTAACCCTTGACAAGAAGCCGCTCTCGCAATGCGATTCGCTCGTCGAGATCGGTATCTCGATAACGGCAGCAAAGTGCTGCGGTGCCAGGCGTGTTTGCAATTTGCCGATAATTATCAGCTGGCACGCATTAGGCGTTAATGAGCGTCACGCGACCGATAATTGAACGATTATCGATGCTGCGAGAGCGATGACGAGCGCGGTCCACCATCCGCATCCGTCAATGACGCTCGCCGGAAACCGCGATCGGCTGGACCCGCAGGCACAGATTTTGCCATCGAATTATCCAGAAGAACCAACTGCGTCGCGGAATTCCTTTTTCATACATACATACGTGAGTAAAACGCGTGATTCAATTGCAGCCGACCGAACCTTCGTACAAGGTAGCCGTTATCGTCGTAAACTGCGCGGTTTGCATCAAGAGAAAGAGAGGGAGACCGCGAAATCCACATACCTCATTGCTGGATATTAACCGAACGCGTTTATTGCAGCTCGTACCGTTATCGCAGGCGCCGCCGTTGAACGGCCGTTAGCAGAACGTGGCTGTTAATCGCGTCCAATAAATCAGTTTACGATGTTAGAGAGGGCCGTTGATAAATGGCCGTCTCAGACGAGATGCGTGTCAGACTCGTGATTCGGACCGCGTTTCTGCCGTTTAAATCACGCTCCCTCAAAAAGCTCCGAGCAAGGGTGTCTATGGGGATGCTGAAACGCGATGGTGCCGTTATCATCGATTCGGCACCGAATACCGTAAATACTTTGAATTGAATTTAGCTACGCCAAATATTCCAGATTAGTGCATATCGCATCGATATTTTCCAGCATTGATGCTAATAAATAATTAAAAAATTTGTTAATTAATAGAATAAATTAATAGAAATCGACGTAGTGCATGAAGGGGTATTGCAGAAATGGTACGATCTGTTCCAGCGCGAATGCTAAACTTCCCGCAGTATAAATGCAAACAACCTGTAACGCCGCGGAATTTGGGGTAACGACGCGCATCCACCGGTTCCCCCGGTTGATATGACGTACACGTTATTTTTAGTATTAACAATTCGTAGGGTCGCGAATAACCACGACGCGTGGTGGTGCAGTAAACAGATTTAAAAAAAGCGGAGGGGTATTTACAACGCTAAAAATAAGAGCGAGCATCAAAAGAATCCGGAGCGTTGCTGCTGGCGAAACTTGAAACGTGTAAAAATCGCAGCTCTGTAATTACCTAAATCACCATCACTTTAATCGTCATTGAAATTATTAATCTGTCACGCAACATTTTATTTTGCGCAAATAAAGGCATAGAAAGCATAAAAATAAATTACAGTTAAATAAAAAGAAAGCTGTAAAACGTATTTTTTATATGAGACGTTCCTCCGCGGAACCGTTTCCTCACTTCAGGGTACGTCGAAGTCGGTCGTAACATCGCGGCAGATTCTTCAACGAAGAAAAAAATTCCGTAAATGGGATTATATCACGCGCGGCGCAACATGAGCGTAAAAACTACGCACGATGATTGTCGCTCGCGTGTGAAGCAATCTGCGCGTGCAATTCCGCCGGGCCATATGTGACATTTATTGCACGCCGTTTCTCATCCGATGACAGGTAGCGTAAATCGACTGGCACGCGTCTCGGTGTTGATGCAAGAGGAGCTTTTGGAGGGCTCGCTGTCTGACGGGGAATTCTCTATTTGAGAGCGATGACCATTCGCGCGGGCTGAAAGCTCTTACAGGCAGGCTCGCGCTTCTTCGACGAGGCTTAACGTGGCAGACCAATAATAAAGCATGTCTCGTTCATGCTTGCTGGAATAATTGCTCTGCCGGTCCGCAAAGACCCGCGCAATTCTAATAGTGTGGGCACGTCGATAAATTCCATCTCTTTCGGAATAGATTTGTGATGATTTTGTGATATAATGCTTCTAGGAAAAAAGTGAAAAAGAAGAAGTGAAAAAGCTCTCCGAATGCTGATCGCAGACGAGTAAACTTGTTGGCTTTCATGATTTATTTGGAGTTCACTTCGCCCACGACGGCACGAAAGAAAGGCGTACCCCGTGGTATCACTGACCGCCGTAAAAAAAGCAACGATGAATCGCACAAGGACTTTGAGATTCCTTTCTTCGGTTCTACGTTCTCCTCCTCGTCCCCGCCTCGCGCAAGAGGGGCCCATAAAAATAAGCGGGCGCAGAATATAAAGCAGGGGTTCTATAGCGACGGCCCGTTTATTTTTCCAATATCCGGCAGCGCGGAATGTCCGGACGCATTCAGAAATATCTGCGGGCTCGCTCACTTCGGCTTCTCTTCTCCAAGTAATCGCGATTCGCTGGAAATACCTGTTCTCTCCCTTGCAGGGCGCGCGGAAATAGGTGCAGCGACGGTGTTCTATTCGTGAATAAAAAATAAGTAAAGTGTTCTGAGCTAATGTAAGTTTTTCGTCAAGTATCTCGCGATAATTACATCGACGGTTAAATAAACGACAAAAATCGTAATGAATGCATTTTTGATTCCGTTGATTGACATTTCGGTTGCAATGTGGGCTGAAAAACCGGGCGCGATTGATTTACGCAATTTCTCTTTTAATATTTTTGCACTACCACGTATTCCCCGCGAGAAACGGCGTGAGAAAGCTCCAGCGAGCGGATTGCATAAATAACACGCCTATGTATAATATAATACGTTGACGCGAACATTGATATCGCGTTATGTCATTGCGTATATAGTGACAGTGCCTGATAGTCAGGCCGCTGCCAGAGATTATAGAATGCGCTCTGCCTAATGAATGCCTGATGCTAATGCGCCGCTGTTTAGCATAAGCGAACGCTCGCTAACACGAATTTCGGGCTAATACGATTCTAGCAGCGTTTCGGTTCACGTTACGTTACGCTCGTTGAAGCTTCACATCTGATAAGTACTCGCGAATATGCAATGATTCCACAGGATGAAATATACGATATATTGGATTGTAACTTATATTCCATTTATTTAAAATATTTTTATTTATTTAATATTTAATATTTTTAATAAATATTAATACATGTTACAATCCATATTATCAAAAATGCTGAAAGAACTGGACGAATATATATCACGACCTAATATAAACAAAATAATAATATATATAATAAAATAAATAGATAAAAATAATACAAATTCACAACGAAGAATAAGAGGAACACGTGTGATGCGCGTGGAAGCTTTGAAAGTTCGACTGCCGCGAATCCGGAAGGGAGGAAAGGACCGGTACCAGTTAGCCGCTCGAATCTGCATACTCGTCGGAAGCCCGACAGGTCCTGCTTTCCAGGGGACGAGAGGGTGGTCGGGATCGCGAGTAATTCGAAGGACAATCGCCGGCTGACGTGTGGTCTAAGTATACGTGCCGCATAATCGAGCTCGCCGCATATAATGTCATCGGCGCGGTGAATCATGATCGAGCCGATGCAACGGGGGATGTTACGCATGGATTTTCCCGGATTCGGGAAGAAGACGACGATGATTCTTGACATCCGATGGTGCATCATGCGGTGCATCCGCATCCGATTTCTGTCGGAAACGATGTGGAAACGCGAGCAAAACCGCGGGAGCGGTTGATGCGATGCTCCTGGAATTTAATCTATGATTGATATATAGAGACCGCTGGATCTCCGGCTGTTAATCAGAGGCGCGCGTTGCATTTAATCACAGCAGCTTCACCGCCATGCGCGCGAATGCTCCTGATCGCGCCTGAGAATCGATCGAGAAACATGCCAAAGATAAATGCCGGAGCGAGTTCCGTGAATGAAGACATCAATCCTTCTGATTTTTGTGTTTTTTTTTAATGCAAATTTATGATTGGATTCCAGGATAGCACAGAGAATATTTGATGCTTGTATTAATTTCCGGGATTATGTAACATTTCAGTTCAATTAATCACGAGTTTGTCATGGAATTGCGCCAGGCTGGTTTGCGAAGGTAAAGCTACTGTTAATAAAAAATGTATGAAATGTAATTTGCTCATAGGTACGCATTGCTATCGCTAAAATGATTGTTTTAATTAAATAGGACTACGCGCGACGCTCGCTTGATTGACTCAGCTTCTTTGAACACGATTGTTTGTCGAAAAGTCGGTCACAATAATAAGCACGGCAATAAAGGTTGCATAGCATTCCGTTGACAGTACTCATTGAATAATCTCGGTCCTGACATCACACTCGCACGAACGCGATCAATCGATACATAGTAGCCTTGTGTACTACGCCAGTGTGATACGGTCCTCCACTTTTGACGTAAAAGCACTCGTAGTAGTCAAGTAGTCAAGACGATTATTTGCGTCACACGATTCCTCTCATTGATCGTACAAGAATACCGTCACATTCACCTATTTTCTTGTAACGTAACGTAACACCCTCATCGCACTCTTTCGCTAAATTTACCCTCGACTCCACTTTATACGGTAAATTAGCCGGTGACGCAATCGAGAGATATAAATAAATTTTCTTAATTAAATTCGATCGAAATTATCATTTTTATTTTATTAAAATTGATATATTCCAGAAACGCGAGTAAAGGAATAAAATGAGGGAAATGGGACAGCGAGTAATCGCGGAAAAACGGTATTCCCGGTAATGACATGTGATGTTACGGTTTCAGGCAGATCTCGCACGCGGATGATTAATCTGCTCGCGCGGATAATTATCCTACCGCAGGAAGGCGGAATGAAATCGCAGCTGCCGCGCGTGAACTTACTCCTAATAGGAGCAACCGGGTCAAGAGCGTTCTCTATGGTCGGTCTGATAACCGGCCGGTCAATTTCACGCGTTACGCGAATCGCGTTCATCGGCACGCCCATCACGTGCGTACTCCTTGCTGCGGCTCGATTTCCGTGCTTGCTAGATCACGGATCGGCAACATTTGTAATTCAGAACGTGATTATTTTTCGTAATGCTCGCAGCTGCGTAGCTAGCATCGCTAGCTACGTTTGATTATTTTCATTTTAGAATCGAACCTTCATCGGTCCCTCCCAAGACAACTGACGTCAGCGGAAACGTCACGCGAGGATATTCTTTCTCTTGTAAGTTACAGGCTGACCCTCGACCCGATAGATAATTTTTAAGATGTTAGAGAAGATGAAGAGGGAGAGAAAGAAGTAGCCAGAAATGTATACTCTGTGCTTCGCCCTACAATGAAGGGATCCCAGATTGACTCTAGCTTCAAGGCTAACTTCAAAATGGTCTCGTCGATGAGGAAGCCCTACGCCTACAGCAGCCGTGTAGCTTAACCTTGGTAACCTTAGAAATATCCCTGGAGTCGCGCCAGTTTTCGAGTGGCCGGTTAAACGAACTGTCTCGTCGTCCCCATGACTCCACTTACATCAAGAAGCATTAAGATTCCATCGAGCTTGCGTTCTCCACCTTGACGGTTGTTCAACTGCGTTTAGCGCGTTCTCCGCGCAAGGTGCAGTCTAGCAAAAGGAAAATTCGGGGAAATTCGCCTTTTGATCTCTACTTGAGCTGCAACCAGGCAAAAATGACGGGAGGACTTTCCACCTCGCCATTTCACGCGCATTAAGGGGGGAGCCTGCTTTAGAACGCTGAAAATAAGGTATATTTTACGAATTGTTTTTGGAGAAACTATACAGCGGATCATTATAAAACTTTGATGCATTTATTAGTACATGTTTAAAGATAAAAAATTATTTTTTTATTTGAATATATCGCTTGTAGAGGTCGTCCTGGAGAAATCTTAGTGCAGCCGCGTCGCCGGCATTGCAAATTGGTGAGCATTCTCCTGCCTCCAAATTTCGTCCAAACTGAAAAATTGAAATATGTTCTCGTTATTTGTGAATTCCCATCGTCGATGAACCAAAGAGAGAAGAAAAAAGTTGAAAAGTGCCAAAATGGTGGAGCTTAGAACACAAAAGTACGATTTTTAGACAAAGTTTTTGAACTTTTTCATGCAAAAATAATTGTTTAACTTAATGTTTTTATGAATATTAAAGGTTCATCGACGATGGGAATTCATAAATAACAAGAAAATATTTCAATTTTTCAGTTTGGATGAAATTTGGAGGCAGGAGAATGCTCACCAATTTACAATGCCTCCAGGACGACCTCTACAGGCGATATATTCAAATCAAAAAATAATTTTTTTTATCTTTAAACATGTACTAATAAATGCATCAAAGTTTTATAATGACCCGCTGTATAGTTTCTCTAAAAAAATTCGTAAAATTATACCTTATTTTCAACGTTCTAAAGCAGGCTCCCCCCTTAAAATTGATACGTTGTCACGGAACGTGGCAGTATGCCGCAAAACGTGATTGCCATGCCGTGAACCCATCATTGGTTGACCAACGCGATTCAATGATGATTCGACTTCAACGACCGTTATCGCGAAACGTATCGGACTCGTAAAGCGATGTAAGCCTGGACCGAGTCCAAAAGCCACTCTCACGCTTTAAATCGGACGGATGAGCCGCACGTGAAGGTCGCAGGTGCACCCCGTTTCCTCGACTTGTCATCGTCGGTCATTTCGTCGGCTGTCAAAACGCTAGATGGATTCCTGCCGTTCCTCTTCTTCTAGAAACGATAAAGATCGACTTGCTCGATTGTTCCTTTCTTCTGCTGTCGCCTTATCACGCGTGACGCATAGCGCGACCCTCGACACTGCGCGAATTTGCATGTCAATGAGCATCAACGACAGCAACGCGACAAATTATTCCGAACCATTCTTTCTTAACGCGAAGAAACGAGGGATATTTGTAAGAGGAGTCCCAAAGTGCAAGGCTGCAGTTTCCAGAAATTTACAATTCAAGAAACGAGCGTTTTTCGAGTCTTTCTATTCTGTTTATTCCCTTTCATGTCAAAACGATAATTCTGAAATGACAAGTCCCTGACATCGCCCTCATTTTTCAAATGAGGTGGCGCTTTTTAAATCGCCGACTGATCTGGATTTGGCATTTAATTAACGTCCCCTCGCTCGAAGTGCCCACGAGTCCTTATCCTTACGCAGACTCCCACAGGGTGCGACGCTGATGTCACGGGTCATTTAATTCGTCGAGCCGGTCCCTTAAAAACCTTAAATGTAGGAGGACCATGGACCCACATCCCCGTCACTCGACAGGCCCTTGACTCGCGTTTTACGATCTTTCGTTTACTTTCGTCTTCACGTTAATTAATATTATTTGCCTTTGCGAGACTCCATTGCACTCCCCATTATAGAGTGAAGGGTTGGCCGGTCCGGTAATTTTTTTATTTGAATTTCTCATTTAGACGAATTGGCGCGTTTATTGCGAACAGCACCGACGAGGGAACGCGACGTGCCGGTATTTCGTATGGCGTTTCAGCGAATACGGGTCAAACGAGCGACCCACTTACTTATACGCATTCCCGTAAGGAATATTTGCATTAATTGCTCGGTCCTCAACGAACGCGCTCGCCTCGTCGCCTCCTCGTCTCTTCGGAGTGCCCGCGATCGGGGACAGTAGAGCGAGATCCTTTGTCGCCTCGTCTATATCTAGAAACAGCTGCCGATGCACTTCTCGGAAGCATATAGTCGGCGAGATACCAAGTGTAACCAAGTTGTTGCATCGCTAGCTGCGAATTTGTTCGTTTGCTGCGTTTCATTAAAAAATATCCTACGAAAAGCACTGCTTTCGCAAATCTTTAATATTTTTTATTTAATATTTAATTTTTTATTTTTAATATTTAATATTTAATATTTTTTATGAGACGCAATGGCTGTCGCAAAGGCAAGTTACTCGAAGCTGGTTGCTAATCGATACACATATCGTATCCGTGTCTTCCTTCTTACGTAACATTTGAATTTTTCTAGATATCTAAATTTAGCAGAAAAGCACACACGCGCGCATTTAAATTTAATTAAGTACCATCGATAAGAAAATCGGTCGTCGTTACGCCAGCGAGCGACCTGCCTGAGGTCAGGAAGCTGAAATCACGATCCTCGTTCCAGTCTGGTAAATTCCATCAATATTATAATGCAGCCGATTCGGGTGATACTCGTTTCAGAGTTACGTGATCCGTAATAGACGATGCATGGACCGGTTGTGCGAGCAGTAAACGCCAAGCAGCCACTTCGAGAATCGATCGCGCTGTCGAGTTGATGAACGAATTGTGCCAATCAAATCACAAATCATTAAATTCCTCGGTCGTGAGACTCTTTTTTTTTAAACCTGGAACTGATTGAATCAAATGAATTCAAAACTAACGTTTCGATTATCTCGAATAACAATAATGAACTAATAATGACGAGAAGGATAATGAAAAAAGAGTCAACAAAAGAGACGTTCACAGCTTTGTCATTAGCTGATCGACTTTTCGTGCCTACAAACAGAACACGAGAGGAAACTACATATCGAATGCCGCTGGTTCGGTAAAATAGAAGACATTACACAAGCCCGGCACGAGACCGCTTCCATCATCTTCTCTAGAATGCCGCATGACAAATCGCGCGGCATTTAACCGGGTAACGCCTTGAAGCCGTTCCAAAGCAGACGGGATGACGCGGCCCCAACATTGCGAACTCTTGGCAGCGTTATTGTTGTCAATTGCCAGCTGTTACCGAACTCTAGATACCCTCGTGCATACACCTGTGAAGAGTTACGCGATTGGGGTCGCTCGCAGTTGCGTGCGAAATCAATGAAAGCACCGAACGAAAAATCAAACGAAACTCGAACCGCGATCACAACTGTGTCATCAAACGGAGTCAGCGTTAAGCCGACACGTAGAATCAAATAAAACGCGTTGCGTAATTGATAAAAGCACTGAGAGAAATAACGAAGAAATGTCACAACAGTTTCAGTAAAAGTTCGTTGGGATTAACGTAGTGAATGTGGTCCTCTTTCAGGATGTGGATCGCACACTGCCAGAGCTTAGTGTTCATCGCCTTTGTGTTCTTGCCCTCCGTTGCAAGAGGCATCCCGGATTACTCTGGACTGCCACCGGGACCGTACTGCGCCTCGAGGTATCCCGGGGGTAGTTGCTGCCCAGGACGACAGGATGAGTGCAGCGCGCCGATTCTCCAGACCTTGTGCTACTGCGACGATTTCTGCGACCGGGCCCGTGAGGAGGACTGCTGCCCTGATTACTGGTTCCATTGCAGAAACATCACGCCGAACGTCACGTCGCCGCCCGAAGAAATAAGAAGTTCGTACATACATGTTACAAAAATATGAATGTAAAAATATATACTAAATAATGCGATAAATGAAATTATTTAATCTTCTTAATGTGATGCAAGATTTCTCAAATTTCTTTTGTGCCGTTTCAGGATGCTTCTTCCAGGGAAAAGAGTACAACCATGGACAAACATTGAGAGTGAATTGTAACACATGGTAATATTTTCCCATTTTCTTATTTTTCAAATAAAATAATAGTAGAAAAAAAGCAGACTATTTTAAATTAAACTAATGTCCCGCAGTAAATGCTCGTCGCTCGGCAAACGCGCTGAGGTGTTGTGCGAAGAGAACCGATGCTTGATCGAGCCGGAATTGATGGAAGAGCTGAATCTTCAACAATCCACCCTGGGATGGCAAGCCGGCAATTATTCCGAATTCTGGGGCAGGACACTCCGGGATGGCATAGAACTTCGTCTGGGTACTCTCAATCCCTCGCAATCCGTGAGTGCTTTCTTACAGTATTATCAAACTCGTCTAAATTTTAATTTCAATAAATTAATGATATTAGACAACTTGCAGTAAATTTGTATCTCGCGTATATCCTTGACAGACACACGCAAAGTCTACATCACTATTAAATTAAGAAGCAACGTATTTAGTTAATAAACAAGTAAATACATTACACAAGTTGCTGCAAGATATCGGTAAAATATTTTTGGAGCAATGAATCCTCCGTCATTTGGATCGCACGTGGCAAAGTGCTTCGTTTAATATTCAAGAAGATAAATTTTTATAAAGATCGCGAAGAGGACGGAAAGTCTTTTTACGTAGGAGGGTCGTAGAGACTCGCGCGCGCGCGAGCGAGAAGTTCTCATTATAGCTCGATGAATTCGAAGTGAGGCAACCTTGTTCTTAAAACGCGGCGGCTGTTTATAGACGCAAAATTGCCACGGAAAGATTAGGTCAATTACTGCGCTTGTGCGACTACTAAAGTTCCACGGCTAAAGTAATCTCCTGTATTCCGCTGCGAGGACTTTCATGAATAAGAAAACTCTCGTGAACGACCAACATTGCTGATGGACACTTGCTTGGTAGACGGACTTGGCTCTTTGAAACCACCGAGGTCCCTCAAGTTACAACCTGAGGCATAAACATGATGCTTTTCAATAGGAAAAAGAAGTCTTACTGTAAAGAAAAATTTATTTATGACCGCCATAATAATCTCGTAATTATTATAATTATTATTAATTTGAAAAAAATTGATTTTATGATGAATAATCGTAGAATCGGCTTGCTCAAATGTTCATTTTTGTGCGTAGGTGTATAAAATGAATCCGGTGCGTCGTATCTACGACCCGGACGCGTTGCCGCGGGAATTCGACTCTAGATCACGTTGGCCCCGCGACATATCCGACATTCATGATCAAGGATGGTGCGGCGCGTCCTGGGCCGTGTCCACGGCCGACGTCGCGTCCGACAGGTTCGCGATCATGAGCAAAGGTGCAGAGGACGTGGAGTTGAGTGCACAGCATCTGCTCTCTTGCAACAACAGAGGACAACAGGGCTGCAGAGGCGGGTACCTGGACCGCGCCTGGCTCTTTATGAGGAAATTTGGGTAATTATCTCGTAGATTGATTTTTTCAATTTTGTTAAACAGTTGAAGCATTTAAAGCTCATTGTACGAAGTTGTCTAGTGTGCTTTCTGGAATTGAATATCTTATTTGCAATCGAGCCAAACACACGTTTAAAAATCACTATGCTGTCTTGTATGTTACAAGACGAGAGAAAACACGTACGGTGAGACAATAAATTTCTGTTCGGCGCCTGTCTGTAATATATCATTCTGCGTTGTAGACTGGTGGACAAGGAGTGCTATCCTTGGACCGGCAAGAACGCTCAATGCAAACTACGTAAGAGAAACAACCTGATAGCCGCCGGATGCCGAAACCCACCAAACCCACTGAGGACGGAGCTGTACAAGGTCGGGCCGGCCTATCGTCTAGGCAACGAGACTGACATTATGCAGGAAATCCTGACCTCTGGACCCGTGCAAGGTAGCCGCAACTTGAACGTCCGCCAATCGAAAATTCCGTAAACTACTGGCATTTAGAATCGTTACATGCCACGAAAATATCAAAGTACACCATTACGTAATTCTAGAAGAAGCTAGTTTTTGATGACAACGCATCCGTGTCTCTCTTTCAGCCACCATGAAAGTCTACCAGGATTTCTTCGTGTATAAAGATGGAGTGTACAGGCGCTCTCGCAGCGCGATGCCGCAGGATTACGGGTATCACTCGGTGAGAATAATCGGCTGGGGCGAGGAACCCTCTTATCGCGGTCCGCCGCTCAAGTATTGGGTACGTTTGCGTGGTTGCACGATTACGGTTACACGATAACGTGCTTGGGTGTCCAATAAAAAAATCCAACCAGATCACAAAAATTATAACACGCCTTATAATTCTTTGATGATCGTAGGTGGTTTTATCCTAATGGACGTTTCAATTTCTGGACATCCTTGCACCTTTAATTTTACTTTCCAAACTCGTGATTGAACTTCTGTTCAATTGTGAGTGATCGGAACAATCTGTTTCAGCTGGTCGCCAACTCCTGGGGGTACAACTGGGGAGAAAGCGGACTTTTCAAGATCCAGAGGGGTACGAACGAGTGCGAGATCGAGTCGTACGTGCTGGCGGTGTGGGCGAAGACAGTGTAAAGAGGAAGATATACCAAAGTACTAGAATATCCGATCGTCATAATCATTGTCGGTGCATTTATCGAATCTCCGTCGTGGTGTCCATCGTCGTGCGTAACGATGCGAGTCGCATCAATGTTCGAAAAAGAAATATGTGATCCACACAGTGCCTTCGTACACACCTTATTACATGTAGGCTCGGGAGGGAGGGTGGGCGGGTAGAAACGGGGACAGAATCGTTTATAGAGATATTTAATGTAGGTACGAGCACAGTCGAAAAGAAGTGTCTTCGTTATTTTCTCATTATTCGTAGGCAGCAATAATAATATTATTCTGCATAGAAACTTCGTCTCGTCTCGTGATGCGAGTGTTCAGAGCCGATTTTTCATTGTATCGTACGCAGGTATCGTACCTCACACGTAGCGTCGTGTGTGGATGACTTCGACGTGTAATAAATACTAAGTGCCAAGAGCTTGAAATAAATTTTGTAAGTACACGATCGTCGTTCTTTTGCTCTCGTTAAAAGTTCACCTGCTCTAACTCTAAGACATCTCTACATGAAAATAACAGTTTTACAAACGCATCGTGTCAACGTTAATCCTACCTTTTATCCTTTTCTATTTTTAAATAAAGCTTCTTTGTATATTCTGCGCGTATTCTATTCTAAGATCAATCTACGTACGCTCGATACGTGCGATGTGTGCACTCAGGTTGCTCCCACAAGGTACATGGCAGTGGTGTTGGTGTACAAGGAAGTGGACCCATTAATTACGCTCCTATATTACGAAACAAAGTTGATTTCGTGGACATTAGAATGCATGTGCAGGTTGGACGCTACCTCCGCTCCAAATCTCCCGTCGCGATTCTTTCTCTTGCAGAACAATCGATTCAACATAAAAATAGATCCATCTCCAATACGGTACACACGGTATTAGGCACTCGAGGAATGATTGTGCACGCTGCGTCTCACTAATTAGAAGGAACTCTCACGATGGCTTTAGACGATGGTGGATGGTGTTAGACTACGACGCTTCGCCTGTTGCTCTTGCAGTGCGGACTGTACACCTCTAATTTGTCCCTCGGTGTGTTCATCGCGGAGTAATCGATGGGGAACGGTATGGTATTGCCGCGTATCATGCAAGAGTCCGTCATACCCAAGAAGTGCTCCCCCGGACCGAACGGGCCGCGACCAAACAGGAAGTTGGCGAACACCAACTGGTACTGCATCCAGCCGAGCGGATGATCCCCGTTCTGAAATGAATTTCTCATCGTCAATGATAAAGTATCAAATATTCAAATTAAAATCACATTCAAATTTCATACACTTAAAATTTTTTTAAAAATTTCTTGAACTTTAAATTTCTCCTGTTAAAGATTAACGGGAGAATCGAATTTATAGAATTTTATTTTGCTACTTATTTATTTGTTAAAATTAACACATTTATGCTATTTCATGAATTTATTTTATGGAAATGGATTGACTTACCGAGGTCATGGAGTTGTACGCGATATCCAGGCACTTGTTTATCCTGTCGGTATCCAGGCCGACCACAGTCCCATAAAAGGCCGCGAGTTCCTTCTTGCTGATCATTCCGCTTCCAGAGCTGTTTATGGCAAGGAAGAACACCCTGGGCATAACTTTGATCCAGAACGGCATGTCGTTGTAACTGGCACCATCCGGGGGTGCGACTATCTGCGCCCACCACGATAGCCAATCGTCGAGATCAATCTTCTTGTCCGATTCAATCCTTTTGTCTTGAAAGATCAATCCGGCGAATCCATTCTCGATCTCCAGCAACCTCAAGTACTCCGGTCCGTTCCACGACCAATCCGCGAATCTTCTCAAACGCTTTTCCGAGATAAAGAAAATTATTTGTTATCCATCCATTCTCTCTCTCCGAATTTTAGATGAACATTTTTTATTTTATAATAAATTAATAGATATATAGAATTATAAATCAATCAAATTTTACCGTCTTTTAACATTATTATTTTAGAACACAGAATAATCTTTTGTATTATATATATTCTCCTTCCGATGAAAAAGAAACTCAAAAAATTAATACAAAACGATTAATTACAAAAAGATTGATTGCGCGATGAAATTTTACGTCACAAGTGTCATCAGAATAAACTTCTCTCTCGCTCAACGAAAACAAATCGAGTCTCTGGTGGAGTTGTACCTCCGAGAGCAGAGCGAAATCCTTCCTGTTGACGCAACCATCCCTATCGTGATCCAAGAGATACGTGAAGAAATGCGAGAACTTGTCGCGCTGTATGGGGGCTAAGGTCTGCGAGCCTGTGGTCTTGCTGAGCTCGATAGCTGACAGACTGTCGTCACTTGGGAAGCGGCTCACCCAGGTCGCTGGCAAATCACAGCGAGCGAAGGCAATTAAAACCTTGATTATCAATATCTTCATCATCCAGACTGAACGAAGGAGTCGTACTCACTCCAAACGTGCACGCTCCAATTGGGCTGCTCCAGTTCGGGGACGATGACGGGCTCGACGGCGAGCTCCCCGCCGTGGCTAGTGGTGGTCCGCCATCTCTTGAGGAGGTCCTTGGTCCGGTCGCGCGTCCTGTCGCACGCCTGCCGCCAGTTGGCGATAAATTTCCGCGGCACCTTGAGCGCGTTGGTATCATCCAGGCTGATCTCCTGGCTGCCGAGGGAGCTGCGTTGACTCTTGTCGGCGGGTTCACCACCGCTGCCACCACCGCCGCCGCTGCTTGACGCGCCGTCGTTCTCCGGGTAGTACATGGGGTCCTTTATGCTGCCCGAGCGGCTCTCCATGATGAACTAGTTGGCCGGGCGTCATGCCTAGCTGGTCGACGCGACGTATATTTCACACAGGGGACTCTCTCCTGAAAATAATCAATTCCACCGGCCGGAGAGGTCACCGGGTCGCTCGATATCGCGCGACCGCGCCGTCTCGTCGCTGCGGAATCTTCGGGGCGCAGACCAGGTGGGTGAAACGGAAACTGCGTCTCTTCCAAGATTAGTTGCGCTTTGCACTTTGTCTCCTGCGCGGACTTTTTCTCGTTTTCTTCTTTTTGATGTATCGCAGTCGAGCGCTTTCTTCAGTTGATGATGACGGAAGCGATAACGTGAGGTGCAGGTGAGAAGAACTGAACCGGAACCGTCGCGGGAGTGCGATGAATGCATGGGATCTATGCCAAGTAATTCTATGAGGCGAAATAATGATTTGAATGGAATTGACGCTTTGGGGAATACGTTCGAGTGCGAAGTCGATTGAAGAAATTGGATTAAACGATTAAAGTGATAGAAGAAACTATTGCGATAAAATACGTTTTCACCAAATCATCGGATAAAATAAATTATAAGCGGAAGAACGTGTTTCTGTATTCTGATGTAATTTTCAATCTGACCCAGATGACTTTTTATACTTGCAATCCCTCTCTTCCCTCCCCTGCAGGAATTGCAAATTGTACGTGTATTTATATCCCGCCAAATCTGCGTCTGCAGAATTATCGACAGAAGTTTGTGTTCATAGTTCGCAGAGCTGCTACTCAGGTCTCCGAGAGCCATGTGAAGTGTGCGCCCTCTCGAGCCATTTTGCAGGCACTTTGTAGACCGGAGAAGAGATCGATTCTTTCCTTGGCTTCCTTCGTCGTGGCGGGTGAGTGACGTTTAATAAAAATCGTGCTGTATCGTAGGCATCCCGAGTAATACGGAAATCGCGACGCGACGAGATCGTTCACTGCGCTTTCCCGTTCGAGATATTCTGTTATTTTTCTTGTACCCTCGCGCCGATCAATTATATTTTCCTTAACAAGAATGCTAACCTCAAAGTTACTCGCCGCACTTCGCGTTCGTGTTCCTCGAGGGCCTCGAGGAAGATTGTATTCCGTTAGCGCGTTCGCAAATTCCTGAGAGCGTCTCTTGCAAACGATAATTTAAGCGTGCGTGAGGCAAAACGATTTGTTTACGTTAAAAAAATATTAGCGCCGTGCTGCCGGAATCGCAAACGATGCACCAATTAACGGCTTGTCGATCGCATCTGTGCAGGAAGTCGCGATGGCGGGGCATAAGTATGTGACGGAGTTGTACCGCAAGAAGCAGAGCGATGTGCTCCGCTGCTTGTTGCGCATCAGATGCTGGCACTACCGCCAATTAACGAAGATTCATCGTGCCCCCAGACCGTCTAGGCCCGATAAAGCTCGTCGTCTGGGTTACAAAGCTAAGCAAGGTAAGAATTCTCATTTATTTATTCGATACTTTGCAGTGCTTCGTGATTGCAATTTTTGTTACTAAAGACAGTTTGGAAAACTTTTATGTAATTTCTTGAGAATATCTGTATCTGTCGGCACGTGGAGTGGAAGCGTAGCGGCATCACACAATTTTCAAGTTTCTTTGTTATTTTCGATATTTTCCGATATGTTTTATATTATTTATATTTTTTTCTGTTTGCCGAGAAAGAATGGATTTAGTAATAATGATTTTGTGTAATTATAATGTGTCGAATTTATTTAATCGGTAGTTGCACTTGAGATTCAAACCAAGCACGTTTCACACATGAAAGAAAAGATTAAATGATGATTTGGTTCATGCACCACTCTGACTTTTTCTGAGGAGAAGCATACCATGGCGTACTGATAAAATTGATCGACTTCACGATGAAAATCCACGTGGTCATAACCTAGAATGAACAAGAGATTTTGTGATGCAGGTTTTGTCATCTTTAGAATCCGCGTGCGCCGTGGTGGTCGCAAGCGCCCAGTCCCTAAGGGCGCGACCTATGGCAAGCCTAAGAGCCACGGAGTCAACCAACTGAAACCTACGAGAAAACTGCAATCGGTTGCCGAGGTAAGAAATTGAAAGACATGTACACAGTTACGCAAAACATTTTAGAAATCTAAAGTCTTTGTATGATGAATTGTACCATGCACCACTCTTACATTTCAATGGGGAGATACGAGTACTTTCTGACAAAAATACATGAAAATTATAGAATTTTGTTACTGTTATATCAAACAGATAAATTATTTTTCTTGTTAAAAATGATAATAGAATTTTATTAATGAGAAATATTGATTATTTTTCTTCCTTGGATGTCTGAAAATTATTGTTCATTCAATATCTAACTTTCCTCTCATCAGTATTCTTCGCTACATGATGTTTCTTTGCAGGAACGTGTCGGACGCCATTGCGGTGGCTTGCGAGTACTGAACAGTTACTGGGTAGCCCAAGACTCTTCATACAAATACTATGAAGTTATTCTGGTTGATCCTGCCCACAAGGTAAACCATATTAAAATTGTTAATTATTATTTATAAAAAATTTTATTTTAACTATTAAGCTGATATATTCGTCTTTAATGATCCTCGCAATGATGATACTTTATACCAAGAATGAGAGTGACCATGATTTTTTATCTTCCTTGGATGTCTGAACACGAGGATAAATTTTCGATAGCTGTTACGAGAATTTACTTGTCGAATTGTTTTTAATAATTATTATTTAATTTATTAAATTATTAATAACAAATCTTTCGTTCCAGGCAATACGTAATGATCCTAAGGTGAACTGGATATGCAACGCGGTGCAGAAACACCGTGAACTTCGTGGCAAGACCTCTGCTGGCAGAAGCTCGCGTGGATTAGGCAAGGGACATCGTTACTCGCAAACGATCGGCGGCTCACGTCACGCCGCATGGAAGAGGCGAAACACGCTGTCGCTTCGCAGGAAGCGATAATTATTTCATTTCTAACTACGTCGTACATACAAGATACATCATTTTATTGCCGCGTGTCATGCTGTGTCAATATCATGACGTATCCTGTAAAAAAAAGAATAAATACTTCTTTCCTAAAAATTGTAAAACTTACAGGAATCCATTTTCTTTTTTTTTTCTGCGCTTTAGAAATCTTACAGCGGTACATGTGAAATCTTTAATTCGTTAAACAATTTCATGATGTTTTACTAGAGGAAAAGTTACCGAACTGTACGTATTGTATGTGATATAACAGTAATAATGGGTAAAAATTCTAACTGAATTGACTTCTTTATATTTTGATCACATATATTTTAAAACAATTATAAAGGAAGTTAATTTAAAAACAATATACAGAAGAACTCTCATTGCCCGGGTCCTGACAGCGACTTGTCCATGAATTTCTTTTTCGCGAAGCAGAGCCACCATTTACTCGGCTTCCCAGCCTCACCATATACCTTTTCGACAATCCTGACAGCAGTCTCCTGCCTGATCTGATGGAGATACTGTCTCATGAGATCTGAAATGAAAAATAACATTTAATTTATCGAGAACAAGAATACGCGAAAATATTAATATTTAAAATTATATAGCGGCGCTCTCTGCGAGCTCGATACTCACCCGCTTCGGCAGGACTGCTCGGTTTGGCATACACGGAATTCAAAGGAAAGCCGGGATCACCGGGAACATCGAATTTGGAGATAGCAAGAGAGAACATCTCGTTCATGGCTTGCGGCTGGGTCGCACATTTTTGTAATTTTTTTAAACACTCCGTGATAAAGAGAGTAATATAGATTAAAACCCTGTCAGCCTCGCTCTGCGATATAAAAGTGCAATTTGATGGATACAGTTTGCTTCTATGGCTCTTATGATAGTGAGAGTGTTTTTAAGAGTGTTACCTTGATCTCGTACGTCCTGAAAAACACATTTGCCTTGAAGAAGTATAATGCCTCGTCAATTATATCTTGTTCCTTGTTGTTGAAGGGAGGTGCTGGACCTCTAAATGTGGTTTTGATCGGCAACAGCGCCATATTTCCGATGGTGCCATGGCTCTTGGTAAAGCTTGAATGGTATGCCTGGAAATTTAAACAAAAAAAGAGATCACAAATTATAATCTTACAAATTCATAAAGTGAGTGCATATGTCTAATCCATGCTAATAATCTGCAGCAGACACTTGTCAATAATACAATATTAGTTGTTTGTATTATTGCATAGTAAATGCATTGTCTGAAATTCAATTACTACTGCGCGATAATTCTCGAATTATTGGAAGCTTGCAGAAATTTGTAGGATTTTCCTCTTTCGTTGATAACAACGGAACAGGAACGTGCCATGTCAACCAAAATACTTCCTACTGTCATCGTTATCGAGCTTCCGTAAAATGACTCATCTTTCCAGTCAGTACAGCTATGTACACACAATCCGACAAGCTTTTGCAAGCTTTTTGCAAGCTTCGAAATCATTCAACGATATGTTGTGTTCTTGGAATGTTTTGACGTAGAATGCAAATTGTATACACGAATACTTGAGAAACAAGAATGGAATAATCCAAGCTGTGAACTTAGCTGCGAGTGACAGTACAGTGACACGGTTAGGTTACGCCCTCGCGATCGCGCGAGGGGCTCGAAGGTCCACGTGCAGATTTCACAACTCACAGGCATGATGGTGAAGGCGAGGAGGTGGCTGTTTAACAGGAACAATCGTTTCCCTCGGTCTGTCGCGATAATAAACAACACGCCGACCGACTATGACATCCCGCGGTCGCGACGAACCGAGCGAAGCGAGAGCGAAGATAACCTAATAGTTCGGACGTGCGACAGCAGGTCGCGCTGAGAAACCTCGATGAGCGATGAGAGATAGCGTGTTGACGACGTTCAGGGGCGCGAGTCGCGACGAGGAGCCGCGAGACGTGTGCAGCACACAACGATGTGACGGGTTGTGTGCGTGCGGACAACGATTTCAAGTTTCGACGATGACGTCGCGTGGAAAGTCACCGATCCTGTGAAAGCGTCCACGCGAATTTGGCGTTCGCGGCCCTTCGTGGGAGAGGGCAAGAAAACCACGGAGCGAGAGAGAGAGAGAGAGGAAAAAGAAGAAAGAGAGAAAATAGAGGCTCGTTGCTCGAACGCGCATCGGTTCCCGATGGAGATCCACGGCGATATGTTGATCCCGGCGAGTCACGACGTCAGCCTGTGCCGCGTGTGTCTGTCCATGGATCACGACAATCAGTGCATTTTTCGTAAAGACTGGAATAATCCGAGTGACACCTTCATGCTGTCGGAGAAGCTGCAACTGTGCAGTGGTGTGGAGGTCCGTCTCCTTTTTGTTTTCCTTTTTCTTTCTCACATCGTACGAGTGCTATGGTGTATTGCTTACGCGGGACAGTTTGCTTACAGGTTCTGCAGGATGATGGTTTGCCCACAAGCATCTGTACCAGATGTATGATCAAAGTCAACGTTGCCTATGAACTGCGACAACAGTGTCAGAGATCAGACATGGAGCTCAGAAGGCTGTACGGGAAAGCGTTGAAGAAGTATATTGTCACCGACAGTGTTCCCGTGAAGGTACTTTTGTTTTTGTCTAAAGAAAAATAGTAATTCCAACATTTGTAAGCTGATCACTTACATCTCTTTTCTAATTCCTCATTGCAGGATCAATCTTGTCAAACCGACCTATTTTTTACCTCGAATACAATCAAATCGGAGCACAATGCTGAGTTGAGTGTAAACGACGAGATCGATGTACACAAAAGTAGCTATGCAACAGAATCAAAAGGAGTCATGAGACGTGAGCAAGTTTTAAATGTCCCGAGCGAAATCAATCATGTAGAGGATATCCCAATAGATGATGAACTGGATATGGACTGTGTTAGTAAGTCTAAGCAAGTAGGATACGAGAAAGCAACTAAAAAGGAAGCTTGCCGGACGAGAAGATTTACTATGTTCAAAAGAGTCACATCTATGGAGAACTTGAAAAATTATAAGGAGAGGCAGCGAAGGTATATCAAAAAGAGCGTCAAACGCGACGCCAGCGATAGCGAGTGCCACACAAGAACGAGGAATGCCCACAGTAGAACGGATGAAACGTCCGAGTACGAATTACAGTATAAATGTTCGAAATGTGATAGATTATATTCCAGTAAGAAGTCTTTAGATAGACACACGCTGACTCATAATGAGAAAAAGTTCAAATGCGATGACTGTGATAAGGAATTTTTCTGCCTGGATAAACTACTCAAGCACGTTAATTTGCACAAAACGAAGGAGAAGCCAAAGCCGGTGTCGTGCAGGATATGCAACAAGAGCTTCAGGAAGACCGACACCATGGTCAGACACCTGAACGTACACAAAAAGGTGAATCCCAAGGAAGTTTTCTGTATACTGAAAGAGATACGGGACAAGAGAAAATCCGAGAATATTCTGGAATCTTCTGACGAATCTCACAATATGTTGTTAACCGGCAAGGACGAGGAAACGACGAATGACGAGAAGTCACAAAGTGAGAACGACGGCACGACGAGGGAACTGAGGAAACGTAGCGTAAGAGCGGAGCAGAGGAGCTCGGATCTGTTGAACAGCGATTCCAGCGACGACAGATTCGAGCCCTCGTGCGACGCGTCGTTCTATCACTGCGAGCACTGCAGCAAGCGTTATTCCACCGAGAGAGCTCTCCAACGTCATCTGTTGGTACACGATGAGAAGAAATACGTCTGCAACGTTTGCAACATGAAGTTTTTCCGGCCGGATAGACTTAAAAGCCACAAGGATAGGTACGGCCACGACGAGAGCAAGGTATGCTCAGAACCGCAGAAACCGCCTGACGACAAGTCGGCCATCAAGCTGATAAACAGCTGGATAAGGGAGGAGTTGGACTCGGACAACGAGGGCAAGGGTTTTCCTTGTAAGCTCTGCGGCAAGTCGTACGACACGAAGAAGTCCCTGGTGAAGCATCAGGTGAACGCGCACGAGACGAAGCGGGATCCGTACTGCGCGAGCAGCAAGGACCATCTGGAAAGAGGCGGCCCGGAGAAGTCGAAGCCGTACACGTGCGAGGAGTGCAACAAGTCGTTCGAAAAGGAGATCAAGTTACAGCGGCACCTCCGTATCCACGAGCGTGCCAAGGAGCAGCAGGACGCGAACTTCAAGCGCTTCCTCTGCCACATATGTAGCAAAACGTTCCGCCAGAACACCGGGCTGATGTTCCACATGCGCACGCACACCGGCTACAAGCCGCACGTGTGCAAGTACTGCGGCCGCGGCTTCACGTCCAACTCGAACTGCATCAATCACGAGCGGACCCACACGGGCGACCGGCCGTTCGTTTGCCAGTACTGCAGCGCGGCCTTCGCCAAGTCTTGCACCCTCAAGGCACACATCACCACGCACACCGGCGAGGCGAATTATCACTGCAAAACCTGCGGCAAGTCGTTCCGCCGGCTGAAATACCTCAAGGAGCACCGTTTCACGCACACCGGCGAGAAGCCGTACGCGTGCAAGATATGCGGCACCGCGTACAGCCATTCCGGCAGTCTGTTCGTGCACGAGAAGAAGTGCAAGGCGCAGTACAACAATTATCAGCCGAGCGTGGCGCAAAACGCGCAACAGGCCGCCTACGGTCAGTCGGCCGCTCAGATCGTCGCCGGCGGCGTTTCCGCGGCATCCCCCTCGGTCATCACGCCCATCATCAATACGTTGCCGCAGGCGCAGCTGAGCGTAGTCAATAGTACTCTGAACGTGCAGACGGGCAAGAATTACGTGGACAACGTTCAACGGACGAGTGCGGCGCACACGGCGAGCACCGCAGTCGTCTCGTCGAGCCTGCACTCGAGTGCTGATATTCCCGAAATGAATACCCCCGTCAAGAATTTCGCCATTATTGGGCAGATGTTTCACATGTAGTGGCATGAGATGTATGTAAGCGAAAAGTGTGCAGGCAAGCGCGCGTCTCTCAAAAGACTTCACTGTGATAAACGTCTCTTTTTCTACTGATAGGCAAGGCGTATTTTATACTTTGAATGTAACTGCTTATTCTTTTGTAATTTGCGTTAATTTAGATTTGTATGTTATATAACGTTTTGTATATACGAAATGTTCAGTATAATGTATACTGTATATTACGAATACGGGAAAGTTGAGATGTAGTACGTACATTTTATATTTCGCACGCGGATTTTATTAGAAATTTATACCGTGCAGAAATTCTAATGTAGAGTTTCTATCAATGCTGTATGTCGAGATTACGTAAAGAATTTTGTGACAGCACGTGTACATATAACATTGCATATTTGATATTTTAATTGAATTGTTATTATTGTACATACGTACGTATGTATTGTATATATATACAATTGTACGTGTAATTGTGTTACGCGGATCACTCGTCTGTTAAATAAGGTCGTGTCAGTCACAATCTCAAGTTCTTACGAGTTTTATCACATTGCGAAAATAACAATTTTTTATCAGGAGTGATGACACATGAAATGACTTGCGTGTTCACAACTTATTTGAGCAAATAAAAATTTTGCACTCGTACAAATTTAGCCTTTTTTATCTATGAATTTAAAATATCCTTATGATTACCAAATCAGGAGTCCATTCTAATTCATTTCTTTAAATTCTTCAATGTGTACGATACATATTCTCATACAAATTATTTATATTCTTGCTTATATTTTTATTTCATATTTTTACACCATCAAGTAACTCGGAACATTAATTCAAATTAAATATATTCACAAATTTTATATTTATATACAAAATCTATAATTTTAACTGTCGCGTGTATTTAATTGTAAAATCCATTTTTAATAATTTAATGTGTAGAAGCTCGAGTGAGAATTCTTTATCTTCTTTTACTTCGCCTTCGTACAGATTATCTTTATAAAAATTTTAATGTTATACATTCGATATTGACCAGTCAGATGAAATATAAATGAAATGATAGCTGACTTATCAATGTGTTTATACGTATATATCGAAAAAAAGAGTTATCTAATTTTTTATGACGGAGAATTTTAAATAAGATAAAAGTCTTAAAAACACGCGATAACACGCACGCGTTCTTCGAATATCGTCAAAAAGGTTTTTGTTCAGATAAGGGCATCTATCACGTAACTTTTCCCCTAAGATGAAAAACGAAAAATGAAAATTTCGCGTGAACTTTTACGTTATGATTTGCTACTGAGATGAAGAAATTTTCATTTTTCATTTTCCATCCTAGGGGAAAAGTTACGTGATAGATGCCCTGAACACTGCTACTAAAAAAGGTTTTCACTCAGAAAAGAGGACTGCTACTAAGGTGACTTGTGTCTACCTAGTAAATTTCTCTTGGAGCCTAACGTGTACCCTATATCGAAAGTCACAATAAGATTCGGTTATGGGGGTAAGCCGAGTAGTAGGGGCAAGCAATGAATAAATTTATCGCTAGTTTCGCCGGCAGTATCACTAGTTGGTGACTGTCCGTGACCGGAGCTGGCAGACTTCATTTCTCGTGTGGAATTTCTCTTGAGTAAATGTAAATATATCTTCTGCATTCTTGCTTTAATATCTAAACAAATTGACTTAATTCAGGATTGCACAATATTGCAAACAAGTGTTTTATTGTATAGTGTATGAATATCAACCGGCTTAATTAATACCTGTTGATTGTTACGCGGGAAAGTAGGTCAATTATTGCGCAATAGTGAAGCAATAACATCAAAACGACAATTAATTAGTTTGATATAATAATTTGGAATAGATAATAATTTAGAATCATAATGTAGGTCATAGCGAATATTCATATTGATCAGAAATACGATAGTAGACATAAGCTTTTGCGTAATGGCGTGTCTTATTAATATCAGGAACGTACAAATTGAGGGTGGACTATGAATAAATAGAAATGAAAACTATGAATAAAACTTGTCTGCAAAGTGCGTAATGCTATGTCGATTAAACTATTTTTTCCTTTACATCTCGCTGAGAAATAACTCTTTAAAATGTTCCTGAGAATGTGCTAATGTCAAAAATATATATGCAAATATATATACAAATTGTAGAATAGTTTTGATTAAAATATTATTTGAATCAAATCTAATATTAGAAAAAATTGTTCTGATAATGTTCTGAGAGAGAAGACCGGTTATATTATATTAATTCTTGAAATATAAAAATTCTTTGCATTTTCCTTGAGTTATATCAAGAATGAAGCTGAAAAAACGAGCATTTTTCTTTTCAGCAACATGCCTGTCTACAAGCTAACTTACTTCCCCGTTAAAGCGTTGGGCGAGCCAATTCGCTTCCTGTTTAGCTATGCTGGCATTGACTTCATCGATGATCGCTTTGACAGAGAAGACTGGCCGAAGCTTAAGACAAGTAAGTACATCTATAAGAACAGATTGTTAATATGCATTCTATTTCGTGACTGCTTGAAGTCGATCGTTATTCCGAAATTTGGTATGTCAGCAGTTGCTTCAGCAATCCAATATCATATATTGATATAATTGTCTGGAAAACTACTTTTTATTGTAAAGAATTGTATATTTTTTGTGAGTATGAAATATTTACAGTGAATTATCGTATTCTGGATTTAGTTTTAATATTCAATGAGATGACTTAAATTTAAATTTACCGTTTTGCGTGAGGAGTCTTCTGATAACTCGCAGAAATAAAATACGATAGTTTTATCAACAATGCAATTAATTGTTTCTTATTATGTATTATAATGCTCCACGGGACAATCGGTATTGTCGAGCGGATACAATGCTCGATTCAACCGCTAAATGAACAACATGCTGCGGATATATTATACGGTTTCATTGGAAATAGTATGTTTGTGTAAAGAAAACACTGGCACGAATTCAGTTCCGAGTAGAACAGCAAGATGCGCCAAGAAATTTGCAATTAGATGAAAGTCATCGTTGCGTCATGAAGCCACGTAGAAAATAATTATTATAATAATATTATAATAAAAAGATATATTATATATAAGATATATTATAATATAATTATATTATAATATTATTATAATATTATTATTATTATTAGGACTTTTCCACTCAGTTCAGTCCGCTTTATCCACTCACGAGCGTTGAGTCGTGAGTTACCGGACACCCTGTATATTTAATAAAAACTTGCAAAATTTTCATTTAATAAATTGTAACATGAACAATATTTTGAAACTTGAATAAATAATTTAATGAGTAATTTTTAAATATGTCTAAAAATAACTTATATCGTTATAGTTTAATATTCATCGTATAATAGATAGAAATTCCAGCAGTTTTCTGTTTGTAAGATTTATTTAATTTTAACATCTTCCATTCGTGCGCTTTGACTTTTTTCTGTAATTCTTCAGCTATGCCATTCGGGCAAGTGCCCGTACTCGAGGTAGATGGAAAGAAGATCAACCAGTCTGTGGCTATCTGCCGTTACCTGGCGAAGCAATGCGGTCTTGCTGGCAAGAACGACTGGGAAGCTTTGGAAATCGATGTCGCTGTTGATAACATACATGACTTACGCTCGAGTAAGTAAAAGATATTTCATACATCCTCATAATTCCTTTCGGATGTTCAGTCATCGCAATCAGAATTTCGCGGACAGACACAATCTCGATGAGATACTAATTTCAATATCATTTCTTCGTAACGGCAAGATATTGATATAGAGATCCATTTTCTCGTAATTATATAAAATTTATGCGCATCCGCGAGTTCGATTCAGCATAATTAATCATTTCGAACGCTTCATTGAGAATGCTCATTTATTCATTTTTTTGTTTGTTAGAAATCGCGCTGTTCCATTACGAGAGCAACGAGGCGGTCAAAGCTGAGAAACGTCGAATGGTAGACGAACAGGTGCCCTTCTATCTGAGTCGTCTGAACGATCAGGTGAAGAAGAATGGCGGTTACTTCGTCGGTGGCGCACTGTCCTGGGCCGACTTAACTTTCGTCGCTATCCTGGACTACTTGAACTTTATGATGGGGAAAGACATCATTGAACCGTACGACAGTCTGAAGCAACTCAAGCAGAAGGTTCTCGAGATACCGGCCATCAAGAGCTGGGTCGCCAAGCGTCCGCCGACCGACGCGTAATCTTATCAGACGGTTGAACATTCGGGCTCCATCGCGGAAGGAATCATCTCGATTGGAGCAAAATGTGAATTTATTTCCTTGTGCTATTCTTACTTGTACCTACGCTTGTACCTATGATTATTAGGTGACACATTTAGAATCGCACGCCGGATATATCAGATGTATCAGATGTTTCTCAATGCCCGTGAGAGGCTGATTATTATTCATACACGGGAGCAATGATAAGGACAATACTAATTTTCCGCAAAGATTGCAATTATAGTTTTGTACTTCAATAAATCACTCATTTCCGTTAATGATCTCTCATTCTTGCAGATTTATTTATTCTCCCACTTCTTCCGTTCGCTCAGCGTTCGTCATAGCACGCCTGCGTTTCCCTTTCCGCGTTTATTGCGTTGCGGCTTCTCTCCTATTTCATGAGACGGACCTCGCATCCGAGCCGAGGCCAATGCAATTGCAATCGTGTTGAATTGTCGGTAAAAATTTTCCATCGACTCGGTGCATGAGATTGCACCAAGCGGCGCAATCGCGAGCTTCTAAACGTAAGAGCCACATTTCGTTCCCCGAGGTCGAGTACCTCGTATCTCTCCCGAGCACTGTTTATTCGAGTACGACAAATAAGATAAAGTGCGGGGTAATTAATCCGATTGCGAAACCCTGATAATGCTGTATCATAGGAGTAACCGTGTGGGACACTATGACGTGGCTTTGCGATTGCCACATCGTTTGCGTTTGCATAGAGTAACGCGATTGAAGGTCGGTTCAATTACGGACGAGGGGGACTGGCTGTTCACACCAGTAATATATATTAGTAGCAATTTTTTAGCAACTAGCATTAGTAGCAATTATATTAATATTATATTATTTTTAATATTATACATATATATTTTTTTAATATTATATTAATAGCATTAATATTGAATTAGCAAGCTATTAGTAATTAATAATAATAGTGAATTGGCGAAGACACAGAAACATGGTGTAATCGAATCATTCCTCGATACGTAGCTGCAGAAATGACTTCTTCGCGCACACGAAGTCTGAAGGATACACTTCAATTAAGCATGGAAATAAGAATTCAGCATGGTATCTGTATCTGCTGCTGCATGGATCTGCATCCCGAGATGGATCGGTTGCAAAACATCATACAAATTATCACTATTAATAGTACGTACACGTATACGTATTATGTACGGAAGAGCTGAGTCACGTAACGATACGCGCATCTGCAACATCATGCACGTCGCAGATAATATCGGCACGAAACGCGTCTCATTGACGGTAAATCCTGGTGGCACGGATCGGTACGCGAAAGCGACAGTCGCATGTGGGAAACATGTGGCGAGCAAATTGTACGCAGGATTTGCGCTGTCATCGCCGCCGGTAAAAAATATTTACTCACCACACACGTTATCAAGGATTAAGTCCTGATACTTTTGTTATCACACGCGTCGACTGATTAATGTAAAACATTACTCGGGTAAGTGCGTGTGACTTGCATAATTACACAGCGTTGCGGTGCCGCACGCACATGTGTACATGCGTGTACCCAATGTCGTTGATAATTACTTAATATAACAACGTTGATAAAAACAATTTATCATAATGCCAGGACTGGAAAAAAAGTTTCTCTAGCGCAGAATAATTTTAAGTTACTTTTCTGTCGCGCGGACGTACGGATTTATAATATTTAAATATTATATTAAAATATTAATTAAAACATTTATTAAAATATTATTTAACATTTATCAGATGAAGCTCTTTACGCCTGTAACTTATTAAAACGCCGATCAGTTGACACGCACGTTGTTTCACCCTGTTGCTTTGCATCATGAGAAGAATTCCGTTTAACGCAAAATAAAATATAATTTCTAGCAATGAGCGTCGCCGCGAAACGTTCGGATTTCATGGGAAATGTGCAGAAAAAGCTTGATAATTCGTGCGAATTATCTCCTTGGATCCCGCTCGATTACATCACGCGCGTACAGACGTACGATAGCTTCGTACGTATATACGCTCGCGCGTGTGTATGAAGTGCCTCCATGGAACAATCTGACAGACCGGTGTGTGTCCTTACGCAACTAACTAAGCATCGTGAAGTATCGCTTGGACCGTTCACTCAGTCGTTCACAGTTCGAGGGAAACACCACATCGGCTGCCAGAGACTCGATCGTCGCGTGTGACCAGAGTAAGAATACACTACGAGGTAATTAATAATTGTAGCATTATTTTTCACGTGATTCGCTTCTAGATTAAATAATTAATTAATAACCGACGCCCACATGCAAGATAACGATTTTTCAAAGTTGCGTTTCTGCCGACTGCGCGACGTTGCTGGGAAGAGATTGTCCGCGAAGAAATAATAATTATTACACATAACGAAGCGTGAAGTAGATGCGGAGAATGCGCTGAATATGTTGAATGTACACTGAATATCCGACATCCGCGCTATTTTCAGAACATGTCGACGTACAAGCTAACATACTTCAACGTCACCGGCCTTGGGGAGTGTATTAGGTACTTGTTGAGCCAATGCGGCATCAAGTTCGAGGATGTCAGGATCAACTTCGACGACTGGCCCAAGCATAAAGCAAGTAAGTTACCGCTCATATTATACAATTATCGTTATTTCATTAAAAACAGAGGAGAGACATAGTGTGACCGCTGCAAAGACTTACATATACCTGAATTTATATTTTATATTAATCTTAAATATTTAATTAATGTTAAAAATTTATTTAATTTATATTGCCACCTATTTAATCATATTTCCATGATTAACCGCTGCAAAAACTTACATATACCTGAATTTATATTTTATATTAATCTTAAAGATTGAATTGATATTAAAAATTTTACTTAATGTTAAAAAGTTATTTAATTTATATCGCCGATTTAATCATATTTCCGCGATTAACGTGCAGACATGCCGATGGGCCAAATGCCGATCCTGGAGATCGACGGCAAGGTGTACCACCAGTCCAAGGCCATCTCCCGCTTCCTCGCTAAGAAAGGCAAGCTGTACGGAGCCAACGAGATCGAAGCGATGGAGATCGACGCCGTGGTCGACGATATCGAAGACTTGAGACACGGTGAGCACACGTAGCCAGCAGCCAGTGGGAACGAGCGGCGAATGACAAGCCGGCGATTATGTAATCGCAAACACACACATGCATATACGCATTGCACGCACATACTGTAATTTCTCGGTTTATTCCGTTGCCCACGGGAGAGTCGATTACTCAACATGGGGTGGGGCGGAATCAAGGGGGGGGGGAGAGGGGGGCTTTATAATGTCGCTTTTGCGTAGTACACGTGTCACGCGAGAGAGAACGGCCGCTATTTGGAATCAACAAGCCATGCACTTCCCGTGCAACGATTGTCGTTCGCCACGTCATTATCGCTCGCTTCTCTCGGCATTCCATGAAAATTCCTCGTGCTCGTGACACCATTAATGTCCTGATGCGTTTGTTCTTGCAGCTTTATCCGTATACTATTGGGAACAAGACGCCACCTTCAAAGCGAAGCTGAAGGAGATCGCCTATCAAAAACTGCCGGTCTACCTTGACAAGTTGGAGGCTCAAGTGAAGAACAACGGCGGTCACTTCGTCAATGGCAAGGTAACGATCTTCGATTAGCGTTTAGCGGAAGAGCGTCTCTTCTGGTAACAGTTGCACGTTTTTCTGAATTTCCTTTACCGTCGAGTTATTAATGATATTTATTAAAATTGTTATTTTATTTCTTGATGAGTAACTTTGCTGAGACGTATTTGTTACATTTTCAGCTGTCGTGGCCAGATTTCCTGTGGGCTGCGTACAACCAATATTTGGGCGTTGTCTTAGGAGGAGATCCGAACAAGGATCATCCAGAGTTGAAGAAACTCGTGGAGAAAGTTCAAGCCCTCCCCAACATTAAAGCTTACCGCGAGAAACGACCCAAGACTCAGTTGTAAATAAAATTCGAAGTGCCCGTATTATGTCGTCAAGATTGCAAATTTGTTATACCGTTATCATCGTTTTTACTAACTTTTTTAAATTACAATAACTGTTTTAAAAAAAAACATATAACATATTCATGAGGGAATTCCGAGTATAACTGGTTTACATACTGATCAGTACTATCGTATGACAAATGTGAGGAATTATATAATAAGGTCTGTTAAATAAAGTCATCTCGGAGATTATCGAGAGATTCTCGTTTTTCAAGTACTCATTTAAAAAAAAATTGTCTTATTACTGTCTCCTCGCGATAAAGATACGGAGATATACAGGGTGGGGCAATAACTATTACCACCTTAAATATCTTCTAATTTATAAGGTCCAGAGGAAAATTTATGTAATCAAAATTATACGGTACGAAGGGGGCTAACATATGGCGATAATAATTTTTGTCCTGGTGGAGGCGCTTCGAAGATATCAAGGTCACCTTCATTTTTTTTAATAGGTTCGGTATGTTTTTTTTCCATAATTTTATAGAGGAGCTTAAAACAAGTACGGAACTCATGACACAAAATTATTGAACAAGATTAAATGTAAATGAAAAGGATAAAAAATACATTTTTATATTAAATGAAATTTACGTTTAAAAGATGTACGAAATGACGCTTTATTAGTATGTTTTGTCGGAATGTTTTGATTTTGACATTCCTCATAAATGAGGATCAACTTGTTCTTCAAACGGATACATCGATGAAAATAAATAGTGACGTAAACTTATTTCAATGAAAACAAAGACCCTTTGAAGGCCATCTTAATAAGTTCATAGGATAAGATAAACATAAAAAGTAGTATCGATAGATGAGTCAATCGTGCAAGATGTATTCATTTGAAGAACAAGTCGACATGATGGAGAATGATCTCATTTATGGAGAATGTCAAAAAAATTCAGTGAGAGCGCAAAATTTATACGCTGAACGATATCCTAATCGCACTCAGCCTTCGCGTCGAACATTTAAAATCCTATTTATTTTCATCGATGTATCCGTTTGAAGAACAAGTTGATCCTCATTTATGAGGAATGTCAAAATCAAAACATTCCGACAAAACATACTAATAAAGCGTCATTTCGTACATCTTTTAAACGTAAATTTCATTTAATATAAAAATGTATTTTTTATCCTTTTCATTTACATTTAATCTTGTTCAATAATTTTGTGTCATGAGTTCTGTACTTGTTTTAAGCTCCTCTATAAAATTATGGAAAAAAAACATACCGAACCTATTAAAAAAAATGAAGGTGACCTTGATATCTTCGAAGCGCCTCCACCAGGACAAAAATTATTATCGCCATATGTTAGCCCCCTTCGTACCGTATAATTTTGATTACATAAATTTTCCTCTGGACCTTATAAATTAGAAGATATTTAAGGTGGTAATAGTTATTGCCCCACCCTGTATATAAAAAATAATGAGAAGCGTATTTAAAACGGTATTCATTGACGGTGCGCATACATTTACTGATACATAATCGAAATGATGGATCATTATGCTTTTATTTAGCACATTTTATGCACATGTCGTACAGCTGTTTATGCAAACGGGTGCAGTACGCGCGGGCGTACTTATTGTCAAGGAAATAAAACTAAACTAGAAACGTCAATCATCACGATGATGATGCATGTATAAAAATAAATGCTGAAATGCATTAAGTTACGTATGTATGTGACAAAACGACAGCACCAATGAAACAAGTTTCTCAGTTTACGATCATTTCCCAATGCTGTTTCAGTCAGTACCATAACTCAAGAGACAATATTCTATAATTATTGATGATTAGAATCATTATGTAATTCCAATCTATACGTAATCTTCCACTTGACACTTCCCATACAGCACAGAAGCTTGCACCAACCAACATTGCAGCAACGTTGCAACGTTGCAAATTGCAATGCAACAGTACAAAGACATTGCAGAGATATATATCCGCAAAATACCAGCACACTTGTAGCAACATGACATTAATATTTCGGAAACATTGCACAATCAAAATTTGTAATTAATTAATATTAATAATTCATTTTATTAAAACATTGGAGTCTTCCTATCCTAACGAGATTCGTTCAAATCTATTCGACCAATGATGTGTGATGACCAGAATCTAAGCTCGGTAATATATATGTGCATGCGGTGTTTGTCTCTTTCGACTATCTAAAGAACATGGTGGGTGTACGACGCGAGCATCATTCTAAAAGAAAGTAGTTACGTAAAAGAAAAAGGTAAGTACTTTTTTATAATATTATGTCTCATTATAGCACTTGTGTGCTGTTAAAATCTTGTATCTATTAATTATAATAGAGAATCTCTATTTGCCTATCTCACGGTTTATATTACTATAACCTCAAAATTATGGAAATTCATTAGAAAACTGCATATTAATAGTTGTAATATTTTTAATAACTTTTTCTGTTATAGAAGCTGTTCGTGAAATACACAACATGCCACTGATGCAGAAATTACTGAATGCATTTCCAAGTGGCTTGCTCAAGCTCCGGTTAGGATTGAGAGATCAAAGTATGCCATTTTACATATAATTCTATACATACTTGCAGTATATGTATATTTTTATGTAATTTTATGCTAATATATGAATTTTAATTCCTATTTTATTTTTACAGGCAACATACAAACAAAAACGAAGAAGATTCAATTATTTAATTAAAGGAAAAATATTTTAACATAATTAAATGAAAAATAATATCTCAAGAAGAGGATTTTTAAGTTTTTTTTTATAAAGAACAGTTACTTTTTTATAACAAAAATAGAGAAAATGTTTATTTCATTTTTTATTACTATTGTTATATTACATATAATTGTCTATTTATGTTAATAAATAAAAATATTTAAAGTATATAATAATGAATAATTATAATTATTGCAAATTCATTACATTGCAATATTATTATGATGTTTCGTTGCAATGTTCCGAAAAGCGGACATTTTCACATTCCTGCAATCCCATAGCAATGCTGCAGAAACATTTCGCAGTGAATTTGCAATGTTGCTACGTTGCGGTGGAAGATTCCTGCAATATATATGCAATCTTACAGCACGCAAAAATATTTTTCTTTGCGTGCTGTATGGGTTCCGTCATATTAATCTATGTAATATCTATTTAATATATATTGCTTCTATTGCAACCAATAAATGGGAAGGAAATCATTTCGTAAAAGAGAATTCCTCCGAAGAGCTGCAGTTACCTTTCATCGGTGCCGTCAAAGTAATCTTGAGTGCGGACTTTTGGAATCTTCCTATAATATCGCGCGCGAGACAATAGACATAAATAATTCATATGATACTTGTTCACTTTTTCGCGAGTCTAGATGATTTTGAGTCTTTGATTGCAATTAGCGTTCAAATCACGTTGTTGTGCAATCTGCTTTATCACGAGATACAGATATCAACGAACAATAAGCAAGAAGTTCTCTTTCGCATTAACATCTTGACAGACCGCATCGCGTGATTACATGCTACAATGTTACGTTATCAACACGATAACGTTCGTCACTCGACACTTTTACCGATTCATTTTTTTCCCGCTGACGTAACAGTCTCGCTTATTGTCCGGCCAACCAATCCAGATCCAACGCAATGCCGCGTGTTGCAATTAAATTTGCAGTTTGTTTGAGTCTTCGATCGCCGACAGTACATTTTCACGGACTTGAAACTTGAATGTTACGGATAATAATATTGTATACACACTGTACATCAAATCTCGTATCTTCCCTCTTCAGATTCTCGCAAGAAGAGACCTCGCACGAGTCTATGGTTCCACATCCAGAGAGTTGGTCGCATCAGTTTGAGACGTCTAACTCGAGAGACGACGTTCCACCTGGTAGGAAGGATGTCAGGTGACCAGGTCGCAATTCAACTCGGCCATGTATTGCGCCAGCTCCGAGCCGGTGAATTCGGTCTTGTCGAGGTCCTGCAGGCTGGAGTTGCTGATCGTGTTGGCGCTCTCGATGCTCGGGTGACTCTGGAATCGCGGCAGCGATGCAACTGCTGCGTTTCCCGTCTTCGTTGGTTTCGGCGCGCTGTTCACCGAGTTCTTCCGGTGGTGCGTGAAGAACCCTTTCGTGCCAAGGCTTAGCTTCCCCGTGAGAATTCCTGCTGAAAGAGTGAGAGTACTGAGATTATTTCCTCTGCTCTTACTTAATTGTGTCGATAAGAATTTCGACAGATATTCGAGAGAGCAAGATTATTTGTACTAAAAGAGCAACTTTTTAACATGAATAATCCGTTAACATGAGTAATCTCACTTTGAAGCGTTTATTATTCATTTTTTCTTATTTTGCGCAACACTTTAGCAATCTTTTACAGAAGCAAACGCGATAAGCTGGCGTCTTTCGCCATCATATCGCTGCTTGCATTTATTAAATAAATATTTATCTCGACAACTCGAGGTAACATTTCGTTTGCGTTATTACAATTTGTATTTTTGTGAAATAATATCATGTGAGTGACCGCGCGTGGCCAGACACGTCTTGCCCTCGGCAAGTTGGGGTTCTCAATTAATTCGGTAAATATGGGAGGACCCGTATCAATGACTTAGGGGGACTCATTGTCGTTATAGGCGATGGATTAATTAACGTTGCGCGAGAGCACATTCGCAAACAGACGCTACCTAAAGTGACGCCTTTTGGCGATCTGTGTATCCTCAGCAGACACTCGCTCGCGGCCACATTGTTGTTGCCCTCGTTGTTCAGCGACGTCATCATGGTGATCTGACTGGAGTTGGATCCTCTGGACATACTTCTGACGTACTCCCGACATCCGGCTGTTTCTCTGGTTGCAATGATAGTGGCGGGTCGTATTTGTTGCTCGCTCTGTGACTTCGCAAGTCCGTTTGGCCCGCAGGAGTTCGCGTTCGTTAACGCGATGTGCGTCAATCGCTGCTGCTCCTCACTGATGGATATCGAGGGTGAATAGTGCTCGAACCGATGCTTCATCGATCTCTGGTACCGGGACAGACTGCTGTAAGTCGGCTGTCGATGACTCCTATGGGACGAGCGCTTCCCGACGCAGTTCTTGGGCAACATCGACTGAAATTATGAAAATTATGGAATTATGTAGGATGTTTATGTAGGATATTATATAAGATGTTGCGATATTTTGTCGATAATAATCGAGGGTACAAGTCAACACGCTCGAACTAACAAATTAATAGAATAAAATAGAATAATTAGTAGCAAAGAAATAAAATTATAAATCAAATATTGTATAATCACATAATGTCATTTGCTAATATTAATATAGTAGTACTTTTAAATAATAATTATGTAACTTAAAATTGTCAATATAACGATGTAACGTTTTCAACGCAATGTAACATTTTCTACGCAATGTTTTCTAAATTTACATAATATATATAATGGTATTTTCTACTTTCCATGAATACAGCTATTGTTCAATACTGTGCAATGGAAAATTGATCAGTTAAATTCGATTCACCCGAGTGAAAAGCCCAGAGGGAGAACTTACCTTGAAGGCTTCCCTGAACTTATTAGACATGATGTTGTAGAGAAGTGGGTTCACTGTTGTGGACAGATAGTAGAACACTCCAGAGACATACGTGAGGGTGGTGTAGACTAAGACCAGGGCATCTTCCGGCTCGGATGCTCTTCCCTGAGCGTACACAGCCAGCAGTCTCTGAGCGTGAAACGGTGCCCAACAGATGAAGAAGGCTACCACCACTGCAACTGCAAAGGCGATATTTCGTCAAGTCGGAGATCAAGAAGATCAGTGCACTAAAGCGGATTTACTTAGCCCTTCAGTTCCTCGTGCACACTCGCGCGCGCATGAGAGGGAAAGATGACAGGTATAAAATTAAATAACTTGTACAATGTAGGATGATAGTACGTACTTTAATGAAGTTATCCTCGCTTTAATCAACTCCGAGAAAATTCAGAGTCAGCTCATTAAAAGCACTGAAGAACTTAAGGTAAATTTTTATCGATAATTTCAATGTCCAAGTCAAATCCTTAACGAGCGATTATATTAAGAGAGAATAAAGGATTAATGAAATAAAAATGTGTTTCGATAATTTTGAGAACTTCAGTTGAATCATAAACCTTTAGACTTTTCCGTGAGAAGTTTTTGTACTACTTATTAAAAATACTATAAAAATGTAATCTCGCTGCGGGATTAAAAAAATTGTTCACTTCAGAACTAGAACACACTGTAGAACGTAAACGCATCGCTGATATTACTACAGTTCAAAAATTATGAGTGATATTCTGGCGTTAGTAGAATAAACAATTAGTCATGTTCAGAAGCGGAAAATGCGAACATTACCACTACTAGAACGCATCCGGACAAATCCCGGAGGACGACGCAAGTGTCATCGCGGAGGGACCATTTGCCTTCATTTACTACTACTACTACTTTAGATCACTTTCCGCGATTTCATTCACTTACGCGCCGAGGAAATGAACTTTTATTGCGTCACGCAATTGTCTGCTGTAATTGCGAAATTTACGTCGGTATTTTCGAGAGACAAAGTGATCGAAATTTATCGAGAGAACTGGCAACGGAGCGAACAACGGAGGATTGGTAAGTTTATTTTTTGTTTAAACGAATCCATGGTCTTCTCGCAATATCAGATATTCCCCGCGTCCGGATTACGCGAGATCGCCCATGAATGCGAAAACGAGGGAGGAATTACCCATTACACGGATATCTTTTGTGTGATTTCTGTATCGCGTTTTTATATTATATTTTATCGCTCGTTTGCAAAGCAGTAAGGAGCGGAGGAATGCGGGAATAACTTCTTCGAGATTATCCCCTGGCGAATATTACATTATACAGCTAAATTTCGAAAAGGGTGAAGCGTTTTAAGCGCCGTCATTTTTCACGTTACTTCAATGATAATTAAATGGAATTAATTTTAGATGTAATCTCTACCCTTTATAGTTTCTTAAATGTGATATTAAATGATATTTTCTTGCAGATTCTGGAAGGCAGGCGCGTTCGCGGGTCTTCTTATAAAGTTGGGGATTCACGAGTCATTACGAATAGAAACTATCTCCAAGTTTCTCTCTCGTTTGCATCCATTTCTCTCAGAGAGAAAGAGTAGTGTGTCGCGAGTAAATTCGGCAATTTGTTTCACGTTATTGCCTCGCGCACTTTCTATAATAAACTTACACGGTGAACTTAATTGTTCTCTACCGAGCTAGGAAAGGGAACGCGGGATGGTCGATATGCCGCCTGTTTAAAAATCCCTGAGGAGCTATGAGCTTGGGAAAAGGTCGAAGCTGTATGGATTCTAGACACGAAATTCGACCGACAATGAAAACGCTTGAAAACGCTAAAATTGCTATTAGCGAGTCTGGCTGCAAACAATGCAATAATAATGAATAACCGTGGTGACCGCAATGGCGATATAAATCGCAAAAATTCATCGCTGTCAGTCGAATGTAAAAAATAAATATATTTGGCGACAATTCACACAAATTATACTTTTTCGAGCCGTAAATCTCGTATACAAAAAGCGAGAATGAACAATTCTCCAATTTATCAGATGGATTCATACCCATTTATTTAAATTAACCAGAAAATTGTATAGTTGCAGAGTACTGCAGTTTTGCGAGCGCGTCTGCGCAGGGATCTGCAAATTTCGCACCAACAACCAAATTGTCATATAAAGAGAAAAAAATGTACAATAACGCCCGCAATAATAAGGATCTGGAACGATAAGAATTTTCTCCTGTCTGTTTTGTTATGCTGGAGTAGAATTTGCAAAGGGACTGACAAGAATACACTGAAAGAGGGCAATTTTGCGCCCTGAGCGCGCACACCCTCGGATATTAAAGGATGAGGGATGTTACAGCTACCAATAGGGACAAGAATCCACCTAAGTGCTATAAAATTTCGTATTTTATGTAAATTCTTGAAATAAACTTGGAAAATTACGTACTTAAAAAACGAAAAAAAAATAAACGTTTGCTTACTTTCGAGATTCCGTAAATGTAAAAATACCACAGATGTAATCTTGCCGACGGTCGTTTAATTTCCGATCGACATGAAATTTTCTTAATCTACGGAATCATTTGCGTGGGTAAGTAACTAACTTAAGGATGTTTAAATAGCTTGAAAAAACTCGTGGTATTTGAAGGAGAAAAAGAAGATTAGGGCAGCAAATAATCGGAACAAAATTGCGGCTCATTAAGGACAATGTAAATAACCGACTAACTGTTCGCTTCTCGTTCTAATTTGCGTGTTAAAGGGAGAAAAGAGGAAAAGAGGGGCATCAGGAATCAGGGATCAGTGTTCGCCTTTAACATTTGCGCGTTTCTCCGCGCATTCCGAAAATGTTCTCTACAATTCTCGTGATATTCGACTTTTAAAAACTACTGTGCAAGAGAATGAGAGCTTTCTGCATGGAAATGATATGGAAAAATGTTCTGCGTTCTATCATCTCTGACAAATGCAATACTCACCGCGTACTTTGCAATATATGGGATATTACCGCGAATAATTCGTTTTTAATCGACGAGCCATCGAAAGCATTAATGGATCGTCAATAATGAACAGAAACACATCCCATTGTTTTTTGCGGTGAAAAGTCGGCGACAGGGAAACGGGGAGAATCACGTATATTTTTCCTTTTTCCTTTTTGCATTTTCTCTTTTTCAATTTTGCGAATAAAAGACCATTTTACGTACATGTATTTTACGTTCGTCGTCAAATTCACTCGCCTCGCTCGATGACAGCGCGATGGTTAACATTTTTATTTCGATTATCGCTCTGGTCGAGGCACTAGCCGTCGAGAATAGGACAAAGATAAGCGATCCCAATACGACCGTAAATTTACTGAGCAGATCGCACCGGGGACTCTCGGAATTGGTTTCTCGTTTTCCAAATTCGTGAATCCGACGGACTTGACTCGATTCGTACTGCAATTTGCATACGACGATATATTACGTAAGTATGAAAACGTGTTGGTCGTAGATCTTCCTGTTTTTTTTTTTCAAAGTATTCTTATTACCTTCTGCCATAATTGGATAGCCCGCGCATAAGCGGGCATGTTTCCTTGCATTTAAACATTTCCTTGCATTTCTACTATTGATCGTTCCAGTTATATTCCCGTTATTAAATATTCAACCTCGTAAATGTATTATTGCACGCAGGAGCGTACTATTTAATAACGAGGAATCATTATGATGATATGCGGCGCGCGATTCGAAAGCCACTTCAATTTCGTTCACCGTTAAAAATTGTGCATCCATATGTTAAAATTTTCTTGTGTTGCCATGTTTTGATTACTACTTCAATGTAAAATTAACATATAACTGATATGCTATTATTTTTATAACAATTTTATATGTTATATTAATGTTAACTTCATAACTTAACATTTTGTGTATATCTCTTAGAAATGGAATATTATTTGAAATGCTTTTAACACAATAATTTTAAACAATCAACATGTCACAAAGTCAGTTTAACATTCTAAAAGAAGTCAAAGTAAATCTTCAAATAATCATGAACTTTGACATATAAAATAATCAAATTTATTAAAATTAAATGTTTCTATCAAAAATAATTTAAGTTGAAATAATTACTATCATGTGTTAATATAACATAAAAAGTAAATGTTCATATTGTATGAACGAAAATGTTCTATCAACTTTTCTGATGAGTTATTGTAACTTCTCTTCCATGTAGTTTTCAATTACTTTGTATGTTATTTTTACATCACACTTAAAGTTACAATAACAAAAATAAATGTAAAGTATTGTGTTAATTACTTAACATTTCTAGTTTGTCAAGAAGTAACATATGACGAATGAGTTACTTTAACTTAAAATTTAGAGTGGACTTTCTGAGACATGCAAAAAATGTTAAAATTAACATTTTATTTTTTACTGTGTTCGATTAATAAAAGTTATTTTTGTGCGTGATCGTTACCGTGTAAGCCGATCCGCAAAACTCGCCGCTTTTCGAGCCTCGTGCAGGGCGATCTCTAATATCACGCGCGTGAATACCCGCAAACGCGCTAATAAAATTATCGAGCGCCCTGGGCTAGTCGATAAATTCATGGGTGATCGTTTCCTCGTTGATGGAACAACGACACGGTCCACCGTTAAAGTAATGAAGGGCCTGGCCTACTGGCTACCTGTCGCTTCATCGAACCACCCCAACTACTAAAAGGAATATTTTCACGAGCACTCAATACCCCTACGGCCCTCTCAGATCAATTACTTGATCCCTGAAGTAAATTTGCAAGTGCGTTGTTCTCCGATGATGTTCTCAGATGATTAAGCGTCAAGTTCCATTTTAATTTTGCTCTGGAATCCATTCGGTTTGCTTACTCATGGATCGACTTCGGTCCATTTATTTATGTAAGCATATCACATATTTTTTTAATTATATTTCATAACACAGGTGGAGATGAGCGCGTGTATGATGGCTCGGAGAGACCCGGAATAAACAATATCTCGCGTCCTCATCCCTCAGACACCAGTAGAGCCGTGTGTTCAGGCAACCGTCTGATAACACCGGGGATTTCATCACGGGGATGACCACGACACGGCGGACTAACTTCTCAAAGTCAATCAAACGTGTTTTTTCCATCTTCATTTCCGAAGTACACGAGCCTCGACCTCGATCTCCGCGGCGCAGAAAGGAAAGAAAACAGAGGCGCACGTGGCCAACAAACTTCCCCCGGGGTTTCTTTTTTTTTTCTAGGAAACGTGCATTACCCCTCCGTAACGGGGAGTCGCCACGGGGTGAGTAAATGAGGGGAGAAGTCCTTATGGCATGGTCGTGGAAACGAGAAAATTTGTGAGAGATCCGGATGGAACGCCCTCGGCGGCCAAACAGATTGATAAATCGATACGGGACACGCGGAACGGCACGGGGCGGAATGGGACAGCAAATAAACTGCTATTATCTCGATGGCACTCGGGGATATCCAGAAATCGAAAGCAAGAGCGAGCGAGCGGACAACACGCCGGTATTTTTAGGCAGCACGCGACTGCCATTGAACTCGAATAACGGTTGCCAGTTCGGGACGATGAAATCTGGGCCGAGAAACGTCGAAGAATACTGATGCGCTATGGGTCCGCATAAAAATACGATAATTGTCATTCACGCGCCTTTCCATTTCTTCGCTGAAACGGACCGATTCTTGGCCAAGCCACGAAATGATCCGATTTTGTTACCGCAGAAGATTTGTTACTGGCAATCGTAGACTTTTATGTGTTTGTTTTCCTAATGCTCTTGCGTAAGAATACGATCGAGCAGAGGCAACGGATCCACGCGGCATGAGCTCTTGTCACCTCGTATCAGCTTCATTCAGTAGTCACAGTCGAGCGTGTAATCGTTACTCGTTTTCCGGTATTTCACGGTAGCGTTTTGCGTGTGCAAAGCATAAATTGGAGCGATAAATTGCGCCAAGCAGGATGCACAAATTTCCATAATAATTCAGCGTAAATTTGGACGCAACTCATGATAGAGCTCCGATACGTTCATTCGATCAAGGGGCGGGAGGGATCGCTCGACGGGGGCTTACATAAGCGAATTGGTCGAAAAATAGATCGCGGCTGCGTCAGGCAAACGTATACAACCCGCAGTCTGCTAAAATGCACCCGTAAATATATACGTGTAAATGCGGCGGTCGCGTTGTTGTTTCGGCCTTAATCGAAGCTATCACGTGCATTAAAAATAACTGCCCCGGTTATGGCATCAGAATCTGGTTATACGAGGGTTCTGGCACGTAATGCAGAATCGATCATTTTAGCTTGACGCCAGATCCATAGTCCGGATGTTCATCATCGAGATTACATCGACGTTCATCGCAAAATCGATGGCATTTTCCACGAGATGCGTCCTCCCACACAATCCCAGCGACGAACACCGAACACGTGGGGACTCGATCGGAACTTCGTCGTGAATTATAAGGGTGTTCAATCGTGAATTATAAAGGTGTCCAGTGTCGTCCACTTTCATCCGTAACATTTCTCATTGCTTAAATTTGTCTTCGCGAAAAACTCTTCGGCGACCTTGAGAGCAAAGTTCGTAAAAAATTCAATAAAGGAATCGTCGGCGGATCCATCTGTTCGAAAGAAACTGTCGCAAAGAATCGTAGACAAGAAAGATGAAATCGGCATCACCACACGGCGGCTGTGAATGATTGCCAGTGCGAGGGAAAAGTGAGTCCAAGTCGTTTATCTGTAATAGCACGGCTAGACGCGAGTAGAATAATTCTTCGTGGTTTCAGACGCGAGCCCTCTGGAACCTGAATGCGACAGGAGAGGATAACTTACGAGAGGTGTCGATAACGGCAAAGAGCAAAGGGAATACTACATATCCCTCGTATTTCAAATTTCGTCGTTTCACCGTCGGATGTCGGTTTAACTTTTTGCGTCGCACACACGTTGGGATCGATCAACGCAAATATGACGACGCGGGACAACGACGTCCGCAAACATTTGGCCGAAGAATTGAGGGGAGTTACGTATTCCACTCGATTTGAGATTAGGCCCGCGCGTAACATCTGGTCGAGACCAAACGAGGAAGTTCGAGGGACCTTACTAAGTGGATCCACTTAATAAGATCCCTCGAACTTCCTCGTTTGGTCCTTTTGATCATTCAGAGTGATCCACGAGACGCGTTAATTAATTCCACCGAAAGGGAAACATCTGAAAATTTCACGGGAAATTTATGGACATGATATAAATCTCGATCTGTGGATAACGTAACGTCGATATTAGTCCTGGCCCTAATGATATCGTCGTACAACCAAATGGTTCTTGTAATTCGTACGAGGTTTCCATGTTTGGCCGGTTCGATCCAGCCGCTGTGCGTGCCAGTTCTGATAATCAGGAAACGTACGATTACAGCTTAATCGAGTCCGAAATCGCTCGGTTGATTCGCTTATTTTGTCGAGGAATAGGCAAGGCCGGCGCAATCCCGATTTTTGGGATGGCGCCTGATGATCTCGTCGATTTCCGTGCCAACGGAAATAGAATGGCCTCGGGGGACTTGTCAATTGGTTCCTCCATCAAGTAGTTCGATCTCATTCGTATCACAAACTTATAACGAATTGCGATCTCGTATAAGGACATCACGGTGCGAAGGTCCGTTGCGTGTTCGTGGACGTCGCACAGAGCATGAAAGAGATTTTCTTTTTCGATCGATCGGAAACAACAAGCCAGAGTCGCTCATGGCAGAAACTTAAAATTGTTTTATCTCGGAATGACATTGAAAAATTAAATAACTGAATTTTCATTCCTTCAACACGACTACAATTTTCAAAAAATGTTATTCGTATTGCGACACCAATTTTATTGGAGCATCGAATCGTTGAGGGACAAAGTACTCTGTCAAAAATCTGTCCAGAAAAAGATGATCACTATTATCTCCATTATTTATTATCTCCGCGAGGAGAAGAGATATCAGAAATTCTGTGTTAAAAAACCGAGAGCGAACGAAGCACAGAAATATTTTAGAGGAAAGACCGAGACGCGTGAATTTCTTGAAATTTAAATTCGACAGTCACGAGGTCGAAAATGGCAGCCAGCGTAACGCAAGATTAAATGTCACGTGAATGAAGGTCCTTACCTTGAAGCTAACAGTTACGTACAACGTCGGTCGGAAAGAAGGAATTTATACAAGACTATAAAGCCGAAGAACACGCGCATTTCCTCTCCCCCGCCGAAATAAAATTCGATTTTTTTTATATCTGCACGACCCGGCCAAGGGACTGATATCAACGAACTTCCGCTTTGAAAATGCTCTGGTAAGCAGAAACATGAATACACAGGGACAACTGGTTTCTTTTGAAGTTTCCCTCTGACCCTTCTTTTTTATTTATGTTGCTGAGCTGGACAGAGCCCATTCTTGAAAATTACCGAATATCGAACAAGTGTGGAAGGAACGAAAGAAACGCCTTTGCGCCGAATTCGCTAGCAAATTGAGAGTTAATGTTGCCGATATCGATAGATCGACAATATCGTAATTTTCCATGATTACATTCACGTAACAATATTTCTTTCGGGCTTCAAAGGGTTCAATCGGTTGGCGAGATTCTGCTTGTCGCAAAACGTGCAAGTGATGTTTTACTAAATGTACGATTCTCTACCCAAACATTTATTGCAGTTATAATATAATTTAAGTTAAGTCAAGCTTGTCAGATTATAATTTATTTATATAATATTATTCCGACTGCAATCAGCGTATGAAAAGTGGCTTCGTACCTCGGCAAGCGCGACTCACACGGACACTTCCGGTTCATGAACGAGAACACGCATGTAAAACATTGATAGGACTTCGTCGACGTGCAATGCGAAATAACTTTGCGACATAGCTGGCGCGTTATTAACGTACGGCAAGGCGCTCGCGGCATTACTCAGATATCTACGTTCTTGTAAGCAGAGTTCCGATAATTAAGACCAGATTTGAATAATTCGCGAGGTTGTTGCAGCAATGTCTAGCCGGAGCATCCGTATAATTGCGACACGCCGGCTCGCTCTCGCCGGCTCAAGCGTTTGAACTTTCCGCGAGGAGAGAATAACTGGCGCGATTATATGTTTGAATTATTTTGAGAAACTATGCGAGCTTAGTATAATTAGAGTACATTACGGTTTTGTACGTGCTATGTTTCTAACACTCAACCATCGATCAAAGTGGCTGTTACTGTTATTTGTATTCTTGTCGCCGAGATCGCAGCTTGTATTGCCGTAGGAGTGATCGAAAGTACGAGCTCGCATGGGAAAATGTTGGCAAAATACAGTATGAATAAATGGGATAAGTTTTAATGACAGATTCTTCCCCCCGGCTCTTCTGATAGGATCTGCTCTTAGTGAAGTTTTCCAATTTTTCATCATACTTCCACGCAACCAAGTTTCAAATTTATATTCCATTAAAGCACGACCTCATGTTTGATATTGAGGATAATGGTTTTATTATCTATCTGATCTTGCCAGGAAGTCGCCATTTGTCTTACGATGCTTCGCAAGAAGATAGACAAAAAAATATGAAACTTGCGCGTTCTCACTCTCTCGCCCACCCTCTGCGTTTCGATCGATTCGACATTCCCCGAGGTGAAATAATTGCAAATCTTCTTAAGAATTACGAGCCTCGATTCTTTTCGCCAAGTTTGCGACAAACTCGCGCACGAAGGTATCTGAGCCCTTAGGTCTGAATCCTCACGGGGACCAGGAGGCACTCTGGACCTCCAGAAGCTCTCCTCGAAAGACTTGAGGCTATTCTTCAAAGTTTCTCGAGGATACGAATCTCTCGCAATCGAAACGAGTTCGATTTCAGTCACTTCGACTGTGCAAAGGACATGTTCGACCACGAGCTGCAATCAAAACGAATTCCGTCACTTACTTAGCATGCGGATGACATTTCTCTGAGCGTTCGTCTTGCTCCTGTTGCTGTCCTGATTCAGTCCACCGGGTACGTGATGCCGCTTGTTGACGGAGGCGGTGAGCAGGCTGGAACGTCTCAGCTTGATGGCGATCAGCACGTACAACACGGTGATGATCGACATCGGCATCACGAAAAACAGGATAGTCGAGATCTCGAAGGCATGCTCGATCAAGGTCCACTGCAGGGAGCACCTCGCGCTGTCCGGAATCGCAGTGTCGTTCTCGGCGTAATCGTAGATGATGCCGAACTGGATGGCCTGCGGTACAGCGAGGCACAGCGCCAGCAGCCAGATCGCCACCACAAACTTCACCGCCCGAGATAGCTTCGACATCGTGTGCGAGATGAAGGGATGACAGATCGCCACGTACCTTCGGATAGACGAGGATCAAGATCAGGACGCTTTATTTTCGCTTGCAAGCTCGCTCGCTCGTTTGTCATCCCGACTTTCGGATTGGGTGTATCGATTTCGCGCCCAGCCCTTCACATTTCTCACGCCCTTTCGCGGATCTCACGCGTCTTCGGGCGTGCGATGTACAATTTCGACATCGAAAATCTAAAATCAAAAGACGCCCGCGAAAATCGCTTTGCCAATATTTACCCCGTTCGTCTCCGTTCGTATTGCAGGAGTTGCGGAGGTTTATACTCGGAGAATCGCATTGTCGCGCGCAGCTCGTTAAAAAAAAGAAAAAGAGAGAAAAGAGAAGAATGACAGCGGATACCGGATATCAAGCGGAATCGACTGATTGTCGAACGAGAGATGTCGACGCGCTATCAGTGTACGCTCTACTTCGACATCCCGCCAATCATCCGGTTTTTATCCGTCATGGAACTTCGCGCGCATGTCTACGTGTTTTCCCAATGCTTTACCTCTCGACAGTGAAAGCCGTGATGGTGAGGACGGTGGCGTTGGCCGAGGTCTCTGCGGCGAAGCTCTGGATGATGCAGAACGCCTCGCCGAAGATGTACGGGAAGTGCGACCATATGTAGTACATTTCCGGTGGCAGACCGGAGATCAACAGCAGCAGATCGGACACCGCCAGGCTGAAGAGATAGTAATTGGTGGCGGTGTGCATGGACTTGTTGCGCGCGATCACCACACACGTGGCGATGTTGCCAATCACGCCGGTGAAGAAGATCACCGCGTAGATCACGGTGATCGGCAGCACGATGTACAGAGAGTCCCGGCGATCCGACATGCTGTCCTCTTTCAGAAAAGCGACGATCGCGCTGGAGTAGTTCTCGTATCGCGACGTAGTAGTTCTCATAAAGCTGACGTTCGCGATGTCGATCGTGGAACGTGGTCCCATCAGCCGTCCGCCCCTTGCGGATCCCAGATCCTGAAGGACCGCCGTGACGTTCATCATTGCTCGCTAATATCCCGCTTCCTTTATCGTTTCTGTTGGATCGACGAGCGAGAAGCTACATTGATGACGTTGACTGGCGGAAAGATTCGTTGGCTTCGCGTTCTCGACAATCGCAGCTTCATGATCGATTCTCGCCAATTCGGATCAAACTCGGACGGACAAGGGCGCAAAATTCCACCTTGTTTGATTTTCGCTGACTGGGACCGTAGGTTGACTCAGCTCATCGTCGACAACACGGTCGAGTGATAACATTGATTTATCTCGAAGAATGGTATTGCAGAGTCCTTCGGACGGTTCCGGCACCCTAATAAAGGTTCGCCATGGGATTCCGGATCACGTGCGACGTTGCTGTCGGATTCCGATACATTGTGTCAATGTTTTTCCCTGATTCGAGACCATTCCTTTGTCTTTAGTAATCTGAAATTACAAGAATTTATACAATTATTCTATGAAAACCAATCTATGTAGTTTCTAGAAAAGACAACGTGGATGTGATGACAATCGAGCAATTAACGCACTCGGACGAGTGCGAGATTACAGCTCGCTCTCGGTCTCGGATACGATTCACTTTAGTGCGGCATTCTGGATTACGGATGATGTTATGGATGGCGGTTTCCATCATCCGCCGATTAACACGACGACATTCCGCGCCATCCCCGACGCGTCGATTAATTTCGGTCAATTTGCGCGAGCTGAAGGGCCGCCTGTAAATTCCCCAATCAGACGTACACGAGCGTGCAATATCGTTCTACCCAGTCACCCAGGATCGATGGACGTTAACGCAGGTTTTTCCCAGCGCATCTGCAATTGCGACGTGCGATCGGTATGCGCTTGCGATTGAACAGCACGTCCCTTTCCTTCCAGACTCGACTCTGAGAGAAATCCGCGTGGACTTACCACGTGGACGTACGATGCGATACGAGAGCGCGGCCAATTGATCACGCCCGTCATGCCAATTATACGATGAATCCTAAACGTATAGCTGCCTAACAGAAATCCGCCTGTTATTATGCGTGCACGAGCGCGCACGCGATAGCTTCATTCATTACGGATCATTCCGATTGCTCTATTTTGCACAAACGCCGCGTCCCACAATGGACATCGTTAGCGCGTAGGGACATCTATGAAACAACCGTGCGGCCGCTAATGAGGTAGAGATTTAAAAAAAAGAAATCTTAATTGCGAGGGAGAGAACCTTCCCGTTCACGTATGATATCCCTGTTGGTTAACAAATGTCCGCTTTGCACCCCGTTATCCCTCTGACAAGGGTATCGCCTTCGCCAAGTGCTCCATGTCCGTGCTGCTCTGATGCATTTAGACCCTTCTCCGGGCACTACATACTGACAGAGCATCGCCCACGTGCTCTCGCTACGCTCTTTTAAGTACGATAGATCACCAGAGACGAAGAAATACCGTAACAACCTTTTCCGCTAAATAAATGTGCAGGATTTAATGCAACTGCGATTCTCCTCTCTCAAGAGCTTGAAGAAGAGTTAATTGAAAAATTCAATCCTGCTCTGGAAGGATTTATTTTTTCGAATTCTACAAAAGGATTCGGGATCAACGGATCAGACTAAGATATTCCTTAATCTTAAAGAATCTTAGGAAGAGATTCGTAAGTAAATGAAGGCGTAATTAAGTATCAGAACGTACATTGTAATTATTGCGATTTTTGGTCACATTTTTTATTAATAGAGGAGAATCCCCTATTATGAGATATGCTCCTAATATGAGATAATGGAGTTTCTGCTAAACTAGTGAGCACCATCTGTTAATTCCACCATAAACTTATTACTCTTGGTGTAAAATGTATTTAGTGAAAAATTCATTGTTCGTTTTTGCGTTTAGCTTTTGCAAGAAAAGGTTTGTGAAATTGTGAACATGTCAAAGGAACTTAAGGTAAGTCTTTAAACCTTGTTTATTACATAATAAAGAAATGGTTGGCAATAAATTCAGTATGCAATGATAGAGTAGAATCGTAGTAACAGGAAAATACGTGATTTGTTGAATAGCTTAATTGTAGAGGTTAGATTTCATGATCGCGGAACCGCTAGGCGCGTGGCTCGTATAATGAGATATTCAGGGTACTCTTAATATGAGATAATTATTGCTCGAATATGAAGAGTATGTAGTGTAATAAAAAGAAAGAAAATACTACGTTAAGGTTAAAGAGAAGTTAATACGAATTTATGTTACGAATTTTTGTGTATTTAATTTTTATAGAATCTGACTATGGAGGTTAGAGAAACGAGGAAGCGTCGACAGTGGAATCGTGAAGATTTGGCGAAGGCTGTGGCAGCAGTATTTTTATAAAAATATCTAATAAAGTTTTTTACTTGCAATACTGATGTATTTTGCACTTTTAACACCGATTTCTCAAGGTATCTTATATTAGGAGCACACTTTCGCGATCTTGCGTAAAGCTCTTTTTTCAAATGTTTTTAATTTTCAGAAAAAATAATATTTAAATTAGATTTTTCATTTGACCAACCTAAAGCTTATTAAATTCTCTTCAAGAGAACGTATTACATTTTTAAATTCTGCCTATAGATTTCCTTACATTCGGCAAAATCGATATGGTATCTCATAATCGGGGATTTTCCTCTACATTATTATTTACTTAATTACTAACGCAAGTAACGGCATGTTTTAACTTACTTGCGTGAAGATGTACAAGATCTTGACTCGTGCATCGATTACGTTGACATCAACAAGACTTTCTCGACAGGCGCCAAGAAGTATCTTCAGCTGTCAAGTCTCTCAGTCGGACTTAGGATTTCTATTTTCACAATTACAAAGTCCACTTCACACAAAGCACATGATTGATTTCATTTACGAGCCACGTGAGGCATCGCCGAAGCGATCGCGCTTCTCGCTTGAGCGATCGAATTAAACGCTCCAGCAACTTCCCGACGAGGACCAGGTCGCACCACACTACTCTGCATTCTAGTCTCGACCGAGACCTTAGAACCCGTCCTCCGACGTCACGTCCGTAAAAAACTATTTCCACGAGTGCGTGCGAGTATCCGCGCCGATGTTCTAATCCGCTTTCGCCTTCGCGACGATGTTGTCATGGGCTCGAGCGTTTCGTAAACCGCCGAGAGAACATAACTCTATTTTCGATCGCCTCCGGATCATCCTTCCGGCCCGAGGAACACCAGACATTATCTAATTGTCTCCAATGGACCGCTAATGCTCCCACATCGTCGCCCAGCACCGTCCGGAAACCGCAGCCGCCGAATTTATCTTGCCTTCTGTTGGTCTATTTATCTTGCTTCCCTTCCGCGATCTATGGCTTAAATCTCTTCTTTAGATCGCCGTCTGTTTCTTTCCATCTATTCTCCATTCGTTCTTCGTCAGTATTGATGACCTGCTCCAAAGCTTGTGAATATTTCTCATTCGTCAAATTCCTTGGTCGCGCAATCGACCGACGCGCGTTCTCCAAGCTGCTAATCGACTCGGTCAGTGGGTCACGTCCGTAACTTGTCAGACATTGAAGGCTTCGGAACAGCTGGGCGGCTCGTGTCAACCTTCGCTGTCGTGTCTCTCTCTCTCTTCATTGAAGTTTCACTGAAGAAGAATTGTAAAACAGCGTTCACGAGGCTGATAAAATAACGACGACAGAGAAAAGATCACTTAACTCGCGATTCCGAGCGCTGTTTCACGACGTTGTTGAATGTAGAGCGACGTAGACGACCGATCTCCACGTCGCGCCGCCTCCAAGTCAGGCGCCCCGGAGGCTTCAGAGACGTTTATCGGGATGTATGTGTAACGCCATACCCCCGTTCCTGCGTACATTTATCGACTCGATTTACGCGGGCTCTGTTTCTAATTCGCGTTGTTTTATCGTGCTTGTTTATGCGCGCGCGACCTTTAAGAGCGCTGCGAAATTTATTTGCGCCGCGCAGCTGCATTTCTCAGCGCCGGCTTTGCCTGTCGACTGTCGATGGCTTTTCCAGCAAAGTGGTTTAATCGCTTTCGCGTATATAATAATTCGGCAGTCGGCCGAATCAATTAGTGAGGATCCCACAGCCGGAGCGAATTTAATGCCAATCAATGCACAGGGCTCTTTGCGGGAACAACGAGCCGTCAGATCCGCGTACAACGATTATTGTTGCAGGCACGTGCCACAATGTTGCAGTTGCATTAACATACGGCGCTCTTTGTTACGGTAACACAGCCGCCTATCGATCGGCAAATTAATCTTCGCATTTCGCGGAAGGCGTCGACGGGATATTCCGCGGGGATTATAATTCAATCCGTCATCGAAACCGATTTGGTTTCGCGTGTGTATTGTACAACTAAGCGCAAACAAGGCAGAAAAGCGCGCGGTAGAACGTCGACGGTAGAATATCGACGGCAGAACGTCGGCGGACGGTATCGCGGATGCTCATGATAATCGGGCCCGTTAAATCTGCCTGCGCGAAATGAAGCACCGAAGAAGATGCACCGCGCTGGCCGCTGCATCGATCGGACGTCACCGTCGATTGCGCTTGATATTTACGCGAAACTGACGCCGGCGGAATTGATAACGCGTCCGCACCGAGCGATTTCTCGCCCGAGCGGACGCCGTAGCTTCCGTAGCTGATGGTGAACACGAGTGCGTAACTCCGCGACGCAACAACGGCGACCAGACGAGAAATTCTCCGACAAATCCTCCGTGAAATCCTCGATGAAAAAGGGGGTTCCTACGAGAAAGCTGTAGCTGCAACTGCAACCTACTAATAGGATTCGTGAGTTCGCCAGGCGGTATGCAAAATAAATCCGACTTTGCCTTCCGCTTGGCGCGGAGCCAACGTCGCGATTTTCATTTCTAACGCGATTCAACAGGCTCAATGGGAATCGATTGAATTATACCGCGCTCCGACATCTCCGATATGTTTGCCGATGCGAACCAAGCTGTTTGATTGATTGCGACAATCGGAACGATTTCGTGTCTCTCCTGAGAGCAGATAGATCGGTTAGAAGATCATCCCGAATGAGTAATTAGGCTACCCAGCGGAACGTCTTTAATGATTTACGCAGTCTCATTTTGGAACTTAATGACGCATGAATGGATTAACGAATAGTAAAGCGATGTAAAGTTATCTTCTTCGGATTTAATTTACGGCGAAAGATTAATAAAATTGATATCATTGTGTCTCTCTTTCTCTTCCGCTCAGTGAAGATATAATCTCCAGTTTCCTTACTTTGCAAACAGCGAGAATTACAGCACTCTCTGTAATTCTTGCTCTTTGCAAAGTCCAATTACTAACAGATGATACGCCATAAAGCGGCACAAGTTTCGCATTGATATTGTCTCTTCTTCTGCGAGAAGATTAATATTTAAATTCTCGGAAAGTAAACATCGCCTTCGAATTTTATCGAAGCACAGTTCGGTTATCAGTTGGTTTGTTTCTCGTAAACTGCTCATCCGTTAGCGTCCGCTGTAACAATGTCGAGGGGCGCTTTATATTGCGACGATAATATTCCACGGTTCAATCCCAGAAAGTATATCAAGAAAAGATTACATCGATAAGAAAAAATGGTTTGCGTAAACTTTCCCTGTCTCCCCTTACGAGGTAGCAGTCTTTGTGGCATTCAATTATTGGAAATAGCATTTCTGGGTTATGATCACACGCAATTTCTGTGATTGCACCCTGATTTCCAATACCCTCGACGCCGTAAAATATTAGCATTTTAGCGATGAATTATACTTTTCCGCGTCAGTAAGTTTACTTAATAATTCCTCTCTCGCAATTTTTTTCTCATTATAACAGCTTTTTTCATTTTAATCAACTTTTTCTAATTAAAAACAAAGTACTATGGTCGCGGCCTGAAATGTTTCTGTTTAATTTCAACGCGAGATAATTTTATGCTTATTACATTCCGATGCAAACAATTCTGAGTATTTTGTTTCTATTTCCGTGCGATGCAAATATTTCTAAATATATTATTATTCTAATCAGTCGAGATATATTACTATTTTAACTCGTGACGTTTGCCGCGTGCCGATTTACAGTTGCTCGCGTTTGCTCACGTGAAATTTTCTCGCACAGGAGTCGCACAGAAGCAACAAAATAAGTGCCAGGATTCTTTTACCTGTTGCACGGGGTGCAATCGGCGACGATAAACCCTCGGATCGCTCCTTGGGGGAAAACGGCGCGTGTTTAAATTCTCTTGTCGCGAGACGCTTGCTCGCATAAATTTAGATGGCGATCGAAACTCGCTTGCTCGTATTCGGCCGTGCGCGACGTATGCAGTCGGATCATAAATTTTAATTCGTATCCGCATGAGTCACTTGTTGCACCACAAACTTTAGAGCGATCTTCAAAACCTAGCCAGCGTCTTCGATAAAATTCGCGATTGCTACATTTTTTTACGCGTCTCAATTTAACAACTTCCACCTTTTGTTTTGAAGCCAATTTAATGAAATTTATGCAAGACTTATCACAACGTATAATATGTTCTCATTTATTTAAATTTATTTTATATTGCATTTTTATGCAATAAAAATATACAAAAATGAAAATATCATTCAAAAGGCGTTCTTCTAATCGTTTGCTTGTTTCGTTGGTTCACGATACGTATGTTACGTGATGCTTGCGTTCATTCACTATAACAAAAATAAAATAAAGAACAAAATCCACACACGCAAGCAGTCTTGTAACAGTGCCAATTTTCCGCGTGTCGCAGATCATTCTCTTAAAAATATATGGATTCTTCCACAAAACAACAATACTGGTATCGTCTAGTATCCTTGGAGATGCAAAATTTTTCTATTTTTATTATTCCGCATACGTGCAAAGTCGCGAAGATTCTCTCGCTCATTACTCGAAATATCTCGGATCAAATTAAACCATCACACGTTTAATGCACTTAATCTTACATATTAAAGATCCCTATCGGCAAAGCTGTTTGATAATAAATTCTCGCTTACAACGACGGCTCAGAACCCAACGAGACTCCAGGGAGATCCAGCGGGATAAACGCATCACAGTGATGCACGATCGATGTCCTCGCGTTTGCTCTCTTTCACAAGATCGCGAGATCGGAGCGTGACATCGTGCCCGGCAAAAAGTCGAACTCGATTTGGCGTGAAAATGCCGAATCGCCCCTCGAATCTAGTGCGTGCCGAAGACACCCATGGTGGGAGTTTCGCGCCAGCGCGAAGATCGCGACCATCTCCTCGCCACAGTTGTTCCATGTCGTTCCACACAGTTGCCTGGTCCACGATGATGGAAGTGTGGTGTCTCCTCCGGTTGGCTGTCTTTCCAGAAATAATAGATGATGACAGTTAACTATGAACTGCAGAATTTTACAACCTATTTTTTTCTTGGCCATTATGGTTATTCTTTATGGTTGTGTATCCAACTTTATATATAACCGCTTAGTAATTTATATTTTGTTTATTCGATCGATCCTGTAGAAATACGAGTATTCTAAAAGTATCCCATTTATAAGATGGAAAATTTATGATGTAAAAGCCTGCGTTGATATTACATATCTCGTAAGAAGTTTACGCGAGTTACAAATTCTCCACGGATGCGACTGCAATTCTACTCATCGGTAAATTCTATTATAACCGAGAAAAGAAATTATGAAAGTAGTCGGGAATGTCGCGACGATGGATACAACCGCAGGAATTTCTGTGAGCATTAATCGTAAACTTTCGGTCTGTAAACACCTGCTGCGTTCACGGAATCTAAAGCGACGCAGTAAAAGAAAATTTATGGCGAGAATAAAGTTAAGCTCCAGCCCTTTGCTATCGCGAAACCCAAGTCTCGTGGACTCGTTTTCGCTTTCTTGGGAACTTCCTGCCCTCTTCGCCGTAATAATGTTTAATTGCCAATTGCGGCGTTCCTCGATGCCATAATTTTTCATTAACGATTTTCCTTCGGTCGACATTTTTTCGCGTCTCTGCATCTGACCAGATGACTTTTAAAAAACGCTCTTCGACGGCTCGATCGACGGTTGACCTTTCCCTCCACTTATACGGATCGCGAATTCGGCGTTTTGTTGAGCCTCCACTTCGGCGCAACAAAAAAACTCATTTCTATCGCAAAATGCATCGATTAAAAACAAGAAGCGTTTTCTGTCAGCTGAACTGTGCTTTGATATATTTCGTCGAAATTCCAACAGAAATAGAAAAATATACTTTTTGATAGTTCCACGAATAATGAAATAAATTGGATCTCAGAAAAAAATTCTTTCAGTTTTATTTTCATAATAAATCGACATTTTGCACCCATGTTTGTGATGTTCAAAATGTCACTTTTCATAACTTACTATTAACATTATTTTTTGTCCTTGTCTGCGCGTATAATAAAGTGCACCCGATCTAATCCGGTTCTCAACGATTCAACTCTCTATTCGCATGTTTTTTTTCCGGATTCCTTTATTCACGCCTATATACCAGATGACCATCGTCATGGTCTTCTAAATATCAATGTCTAAATATCATTACCTTCTTCTAAATATCAATGTTTCTCTGAAAAAATTTAAGAGGATTAATAAAAAGTAGACGAGTTATAACCGAACATTTTATGCAAATGGCAGAAGTTTTGTTTGTTTCTCTTTATTTGTTAATTCGCAGTATCTCCCTGTATAGCTGTTGTTATCTGATTTAAGCAACAGGCAACAAATATTAAGATAGTTAAATAAAAGACTATTGGTGCATAAATTATGTAAAAAAACAAAGAACACTTGCCGAACAAGATCTGGAAAGGAGACTCGTATAAATAGAGAAGAAACAAGGCTCTTTTCACATCGTAAACGTTCATGTAGAGATGTAGAGATCGTTAGTATGCGGCAGCTCATACTAGCGATATCTAGAATTTTGTTCACTTATATTCTACGCGATCTACATGCGCTATTCCATTTCATCGTTCCTTTCCCGTTATTGTTCCTCCTCCCTCCGTTATGATTTCCCAATAGCATGCACTTAGACTTCCTCTGTATTGGTCTTTATGCACTTCTACCGTTTATGGAACTATCGCTCAACCGTGTAAGGAAGAATGGGGAACGACGCAGATGGAATAGAAACTACCTACTTAACCCGGAGTATTGGCTAGATTTTTTTACGGCAACGGAATTGTGCGCTTTTTCACGTGAACACGCAAGCTGGAACCGACCGGTAAATCATAACACTTTGACGATTTTACGAATCTTGCGAACTTTGACAGGATCGATCAACCGGAAACCAAGATTGGACACAAAATAAATATTTGTATATAAATCACATATAAAAATGTCAGTATGTAAACTGGATCAGTATGTAAACTGAAGAGGAAACTTAACTGTATCATTCTTTTTTTAAAATTGTTACAACAAACGATGTAAGTAATTATTTTCATTATTATTTGCATTAAATGTGCGATATCGCGAAACTTCAGCTTGCGCTGTTATCAGAATAATTAATAAAAAATCAAAGACGATAGTACATTTGTGGCATTACAGAATCGTCATGTTTTTCTCGTTCCTCGACCTTACTCTCGAAGATACGAGAGTTCTGGAATAGTCCGGAACTATCGTAAAAATAAGATTCCAAAATGGTTCTATGACGTGGCGTGTATATGTATGTACGCTGTCGAGCTCTCTGCGGGCCATTCATTTCGTCGAAGGAAACTTATGAGAGCTGTGCTAAAGTTGTCGACACGACGCAGTCTCGAAATCCAGAGTGATGCTGCATCGAGTTCGAATCCGATTTATGTTAAGACTTACGAGCAATATGACATGCAATGGAAAAACCTAAAAAACAAAAAAAATAGAGCAATTAGGTACTCAGCGAATATATATATTTTTTTTCATGCATGGGCGTCAACAACCCCGTCGATTAAATGAGAGATTTAACATGAATTTATTTTTATCGCTCTCTGGACTCTCCGAACAATCAGAACGACGCACATCGCAAACTATAAATTAACATCGTCAACGCGTTGCGGTGAAATAGTAGAATAACAGCAAGAGAAGAGAAACGTTTTCGAAACAGGCGGTTTCATGACCGTTTTTATATTCCTTTGAACGAACAAAGGGTAAAACTCTCGTTTCGCGTATTTGTCAGCTTCGATAGCAACCAAGTGGAATTATTATCTGCAAGAGTTCGCAACTGTCGTGCGCAAGAGAAGAAAAAAAAAGAATTGGAGAACGCGGGTAACGCGGGCAATCGACTTTCCGTTGAATTATTTAACCCTCGACGAGACGCGCGCAAGGGGAAAGAGTCCGTCGGCGATTCTTCAAAGTGCTTGGCAGGATCCAACTTTTTCACCCTCTCACATGTGGGTATTTTTCTTTCCTCACGAGGCGATATCTCACTTTATCGCGATAAGCGTCTTGTCGGCGATCAAATCGCATATTCCCGGGGCGCGTCTCGCACGTTTCGACCCTTCGATAGGGATAGGGCGGTAACGATGTAATTATACATAAACCAGCCGCCGGGCCGAAAATCCCACGAAACCCTCGAAACACTCGTATGAATTTATTCATTCATTTAGCGGGAAACGTGTAGGGGTGCCAGGCGTCGCGAACTATGTCCATCATAAACTTGCCGTGTGTACATGCTGCTGCGAGGGTTGAAGTTTGCCCATGTCAAGTTAAGGGTAGTAAGGGTAGAAGTTTGCGAATATAATTTCGCTAGATCCGCGGCGTGCACAGGATTATATTATACAACGTTTGACGAGGGGGTGGGCGAGAGTGGACAACAGGGAAAGACGTTTTACAAGGGCCTTCATGAATTTGCAGAGGTGTGAAATTCGCGGGCGCAGCAGGCTAAATCCTTGATCGGTTTAATTAATTTAATTAAGAGCGACGTCGCGCCGCCTTTATTAGCGGTAGCTTAATGAGATATTCCCTTATTTACCGTATCACAACAAATTACGACGAAACGAGCTAAGCGACTCGTAAATCACTTACCGACTCAAACTAAATCGCGCTGCCAACAATTACCTTCGCGCGCTCGCATTCGAGCACTTCGGAGCGTTCCCTTCTTCGTTTTCGTTTCCTGATCCAACCTGATACGATTATTAATAAGCAGATAAGGAAGATGCAAACATGACGGAATCAGGAAAAACTGCTAATGGATTTCGCTAATGCAACGCCGTATGTATATCTTATCGCGTGCGGATGACGCGTATCGACCGTGCGGATTTTTCTACTGGACCTGCAAGATGCAAGACGTATTTCACGCGAGCGTGAAGCTCGATCAAGCAGAATTTTTTGCACTACCGGAAAACCGCGTAATTGCCTTTTTTTGCCTCACACGAGAAGCGTGTTCGACCTACCCTCTGGAGTACCCTTAAAAGAACCATTTATTTCGCGACTTTTATTATGCCATTTTAACGTTTTTTTCCATTCATCCATTCAAGTACCCGCTCAATGTTTAAGTGAACGGTTTCCCTGAGTATCGCTGCTACGACTATAGCGGCTGCGATAGCGTACAATGTTTCTTTTATCCTCTTGTTAATGGAAGCTTGATCCAAGTTTGATCGCCAAATTGCCCGATATTTCTTGCGTGGTTCGGTTCAGCAAGTCGCGCAGCCTTGAGAATTGCGCGAAGTATCATATTAAAACATATAATAAAATATATAATATCCAGTAAACAATAACGTAATATTTAATAAATATTAATTACCACAAGCTTGAATTTACTCGAACTCGAAAGAAGAAACTACGGAGAGAGAAAAAGAAGAAAAAGGAAAAAAGAAGAATCTCAATTCGCTTCCAGCCGCGTGCAGAATTTCGCACGGTCGTTAATAGACTGAAGATTGAATTTCGATATCCTCTTCGCTTTCTTTCAGGACGCACCCTTTATTACTTCATCCGCAATCTGAAACGGATTGCCAGGAAGCCTCCATCAGGACTTTCCACGGCAGTAAAGGAACGATTATGTTAACGTACAGTCCCACTGGTTTCTGGGGATGAAAGCCAGAATCGCCGAGTGTCTCGAGATAATAACCACCAGCGCTCGGAGAAGTTTCTCCCGCGGGATACCCGGTCGTTGAGCGGGAACAGGCAGACGACTGGCCGACTTTTACATCAAGTCCTTTGATCCGCGAGATCATCCGGTCGTCCAGCTGTATCAGCACGTCGACGCTCGTTTCATGGCTTTTCTCCTCCGCTGGTTCGATCGATCCTGCAAAAACACAATGCACAAGTCAGATTGCAGCAGTCACTCGTGAGGCAATTGGACAATCAAACTGGACGATCTGGAGGAACGGTCGATTCCGAGTACGGAAAGAAGCCATGAGTCGGGCAAAGTTCGCATAGACATGGGCAAGACCGTGACCCGATCGAAAATAGACTTGACTGTTCCCGCGTTTGCTTGGTACGAAGGGAACAGCGAGGGAACCACGAGTACACTCGTGAACGTCAAATAGAAGACACAGCATGCATCGACAAATGTTTTGTTCCAAGCGAAGGAAACTGCGAGGGTTTGGGGGTCGAGTAGGGTACGATCAATTGTGCGGCAATGCTCTTGCGAGCACGAATGAATTGTACACCGAGGAAAAGGAAAAAGCGATCGGTCCGAAAAAACTCTGCTCGGAGAAGGAATCCTTTCCGATGAACGTCAGAACAAATGTTACGGGATGAACAAATGGTATCGCCGCAATAAATTGTTAATACGTTCGATGATCGCGATCGGTCACGCAAACGCATCGATATAATTTGCTGTCCTGCCAGTGTGTAATTTGCTCGATACATCACGCGGCACTTGCTTGAGCGAGGGTGAGCGGTGATTCTGTCGATCCAATCGCATTTTGTCTCGCAGTGCAAAAAAGGGGTGGGCTCAATCCTCGTGAAGCTATCCTTGATACTGGAAAAGAGGAGAGGAGAGCGCAGTCGATATTAATTGCTCCAGAATAAACGATCTCTCTTGTTGTCATGTCTTTTACGAATTATCCTTGATCTTTCGGTTTGCCAAGTTCAACCCCCGTGGTGACTCGATCGTGACCGCAACTGACGTGACGTATGAGAACACACTTTAAGGGCGTCGCAGACGTAACTGCAACGTTAATGAAAGGAAATAGCAGCCAAGTATCCAGCAACTGTCAGATTACGTCGTTGCATCGATGTTTTATCAGCTCGATAGTATCTAAAAAATAAATAAATATTTTAATCGCGACTCAGGTAGCCTCTTACAGCACGATTAAAATTTTAATTACGTCGTTACATCGATATTTTATCAGCTCGATGGTGTTTAAAAAATAAATAAATATTTTAATGAGACTTGGGCTGTAGCCCTTTACAGCACGATTAAAATTTTGCAGAGGATTCCCAGGGAAGCTCGCGAGAAAGTTTTATCACTGGAAGTGAGTTGTTTCCGAGATAAAACGGTCACTGAGAATTTTAGATATGGCCGGTTTAATTGACAATAACACAGTTCACTTTATCGGCTTTACTCTTGCAAAACGACCTATAACCGAATATCTTTTCCTCTAATGGACTGCGACGCGAAAAAGATTCAATCGAGCGCAGAGATTCGCGCGGAGACTCGCCGGCGAACGTTTAATCATGTGAATGATTTATTACGCAGCACGCACGACGCTAATCCAACGACACATGTGCGCTCGTAGAAACAGAAAGAGCATTAAACTGGCACCAGTTTGCTTTCTGTAAACAAATTGTCGAATGAAGGCACGCGTATCCTCTTTCCATCAGCGGAATCTGCTTCAGGCCTCTCTCCCGCGATCTTGCAATCGGTGACTTCTGTCATTCGCTCTGAAACACGTTCACGTAACAGGCTGTATACATTTTGTAGAAAACGACCCAAGAGATATAAAATGCTAAGATTTTATCGCGGAGGCGCGGTGACGTCATGGAAGACTCATTCCTGTGAAATATTCAGCTTGTCTCTCTAAAAATGTAAATTTTCGCCTCTTGCTCGTGCGAGAAGTCGTGTCACAAGTAAAAGAGAGACCGAAATGATAATATTTTTATTATTGCTTTTGTGCGTGATAATAGAGCCATTTCCATTTTCATGGAGCTTTTGATGTTAGCCGGTACCGTGGATCATAATAATGCGGTGATGAGAAGGGCTCTGGAAAATATATGGGCGGTAAAGCCAACCAGAAAAAGCTTAATTTTCAAAATTGGAGCTAAAACGAGAGAAATCCACGGGGAGAAATGAACCAGACACAATGTCCGTTACGGAGAAACTTGCTCAATTACGTTACCAGCCTTATAAATTAGGCGAGTCGTGCGTGCCCGGGTAAATCCATATTTTCCGCTTAGTCGCGGAATTGCCGCAGATTTGTAATTAAAACTTTTCCATCCCTCCGTTCCACCGCGTTTCGCTTCACACGGATCGATCGGATTTGTCGCAGCGACATGTGAGCAAAACCTGCAAAATAATCGTGACAGTTTCCCTCATTTTTGTAATTACTACGAAAAATAACGAAAAATAGAAATAGAGGGAACGTACGTGCAAACATGTATATTACAAATAATATCTCTCTGAACTACGGTATTCGGAATAAAAGCGATTACTTGCGTTGGCGCCGCTGCGAAATTGCCACATATTTCAATTAATTGCATACCAGCATTCGTCATCGCGACATCATATTGTTACAAAACTGCCTTCTGTTTACAATATCATATCAATGTGATGTACGTCACAGGCCTGTTTCGCATCTCCTGACTCGGTATTTTTGCCGTTGGATTCTGCATTTGGTCAGTTGCAGCTCTCGATAGTGCAAATAAAATGGGGAAACGATGCCCACGATTCTCCGTTCCATTTCTCGATAAACTCGTCGGTATCTCGCAAAAATATTTTCACCGTTTCCGTTGACCATTGCAACACCAGAAATGGACGAAATAGACACGCGCTTATTTTCGATCGCCGCCAACGCAAACTGAAATAATAAAACCGATCGTTTTGTTGTGCGAGCGAAAATGTGATTTCCACCGCGCGACTTGATCACGCAGACTTTCGGAAAAATTACAAGCGGAAACGGATCTTTGATTTTTCTTCTTTATTTTCACGGAACTTCGTTGCGGAGAAGGGTGAAAAATGAAATATTCCGTGAAATAAATAAAAGCGCGTGGTCAATACGTATGTGAGATATATTCGAACGTATCGTCGCGCGGAGCATCGCGAATTAAAACCGTTTCTTGCCATCTATATTACCTCATTTATGGCAATAATCGGACCAATCGAACGCGCATTAAACCAATTTACGAGAGAAATAAAGTGTAATACAAATCGATCTCGCAATGGATCCGACCTTGACGTATTTTCGTCTGTTGCATCCTGGGAGGCAATTCGCCGTCCAAACTTGGAAGAACAGCAATTGCCGAACAAACGAGTCGTATTTAATCAGAAAATTATATTTGTATAAAGTATATTTGAGTACAAGATACTCTTTCTTATTCCTTAATAAAACGCATCGCATGAAATATGTATATTTCACATAAAATGCAAACTGGTGTCACGATTCACGTGACGATGTACTTGCGGTACATCTCGAGCGCGCTTTCTTCATCAGAGTAGCGCGACATTAGTCGCAATATTATATAAAATCACGATTAATTGCCCGCATGCATGGCTAAAAAATTTTTTCTTTCAATTGTTAGACTTCAAGTCCACTCAGAGCGCCATCCCGAGGATGGTCTTTGGTATGTTTGCACGTTCACCCGATTTAATAGTCCTCCACGTGCGCGACGAGCCAGTTCTCGAGCTTCTCGGCGTTCCTAGCGAGCCACTTGACGTTCTTCGAGACGGTCTCGAGAGCTTTGGCGCGGCTGTATGCACCGGCACCTGCTTCTGGGTATTTCTCGAAGAAGGCCTTCATCTCGTCCAGCTTCGTTTGCGTGGCGAACGATCGTGTAATGGCCGGTATGAGGCTACCCAGATATCGGTCGTTCAGCGTGTACCTATCCACCAGGAACTCCCAGTTGTCGCGCACCCAGTCCCACACCAGCAACGTACCGTCAGGATTGCCGGAGATGAGTATCAAGCAGCTCAGGAAATCTTGCGAGCGAACGTATTCTGTATTGGTAGCCTTGGTGATGAATCTGAAACCCAGAAATTATTACTTGAATAAGATCTTGAATAACGCACACGTAAAACTAGGCTGTCACAGATTGATACTGACTCCTTCAGGATCGCAGTGGACCGTATGCCTGCCAAGCCCCTCATCAGTTCGATTTTCTCGCTGGGATCAGTCTCGCGTTTGAACAGATCGAACATGAGATGCCAGTCGGCCTCGTTCGAAACGTGGCGCATACCTGACGGGAAACTCACGTTGCCTTAAAAATTTCTACAAATACGATAGGATCGATGATGATAATTAGTCAGACGGACTAACCGTAGTAATAAATTACAGAACGTATGTTGGGATCTGGCCATGTGTCTCTGGGATCATTCAGCCACTTCTTCAGCAGCCATCCCGCTCGTTGCAGGCAGTCCGTATAATTCATCGCACAGGCGAACTCGAGCACCGTTCTTCGCAATCTGTCGTCGACGACGGTTGACGATGCATTATCGTCCTCGATGACGACGAGAGTGTCATTGACAGTCGAACTCGCGTCATAAATGGGTTTTACAAGTTTCCTGGCGAACGCCTAAGAATTCGACACGCGAGTCAAAATGATTTCAACAATGGCAGAAATAAATAAGATATTTCAACGATATTTGATGCGTTACCTGAAATAGTGATGAAATCGAATTCGATTTGGCGGATAACAAAGTGTCTATTGTTTTCAATTTGGAGCTCGCGACTATCCAAGGAATAGCCTGGTATTCTTCACTGAGGTAAAGACTTATATTCAGTGCGACGCTGTAGTCCAGCTCGCCAGCTTCAGCCAGATTAAAGACGTCGTCTAAAAGATTTACTCGGTCTGCTACTGAGAAATTCTACAGAGAGAGAGGAAAAAGATTAAATACAGTAAAAAAAAGTGAAAATGATTAATAAAAATATAGACTACAATGAGAAAATAATAAAACTGTCGAGATCAATATCGATTTGTATTGATTTTATATTAAATAAGACAAAATTATGCATACCATGTGCTGAGACCGAAGCAGGTCTTGGAACATTTTCCAGCCATCCATACCGTAATTGACACGGTAATAGCCGACTTGCTCCACATTTAATTTGATCCATTCGGTATCTTGCTCGGCGTCGATCAGTACTAAAAGAAGATACAAAATCTTGCAGAAAGACAAAACGCAGAAAAACGGGAGAGCTGAAGTCTCCCATCGTATCGTAACTTATGAAGTCCTTCATTACGAAGTGCGTACCTTCACTCGCATTTTTATCGAACCACATCACAGCAGGTTGTTTCTGTTTGTTCGTGATATAAGTGATGGGCACGGTCCATTTGTATCTGTAAGATGTGACATCGTTACGCAGGTAAGTCTCAGGCAAGCTTCTCAACTAGTATTCCGAAGCTCACCCGTAATCCGACTTGGAGGGATCGAATTCGGCGTCTACATTGGCCAGGAATCGTTTCTGGTTCAGCACAAACTTATTTCCGGATCTGGTCACGTTGATGACGGGATAGCCCTCCTGTCGCAGCCAAGTGTCCATTATGGCAGTTACGTTCAGTTTGTCTCCAACCGAGTCCTGCAACACGCTGAAAAGATCCGCGGTTTCCGCGTTCGCGTACGCGTACCTGTTCAAGTAGGTGCTGATTGCACCGTAAAAAACGTCGGGCCCGATAAAGTTCTCCATCATGCGAATTATCGATGCACCCTGAAGTGAAAGATAATTGAAATCAATCGGTAGAGAAAATCACATCGCCAATGATCATTCTCATTCTCGAGTAACGCAGTCGTACCTTTTTATAGGATATCTCGTCGAAAGCGGATGTTATCTCGTCCGGATTCTTAACGTCATGAACAATGGGATGAGAGCTCAGTTGTGCATCGGCAATCAACGCCGAGTATACGACATCGGCGAGAAATTTCTCCATCTGAAAAGAGCATCAGTATACAAATATCTCCTCTCGCGTTTGTTGTTCCATTAGATCGCACGTTATCAAGAAGAGAACTGACAAATTTCTGGTTTGGCAGAATTTCATTTGCGCTTTTATACGACATGAACGTAGCGAAACCCTCGTTGAGCCATAAATCATTCCACCAGGACATGGTAACTAAAAAGACAAGGATACGGCATGTTCTAATCAATTCGTAATTGACGAATGGTGTCGCATGGTAATACTTACCAAGATTTCCGAACCACATGTGAGCCAACTCGTGACAAACCGTGATGGCCACGTTGTACTTGTCGATGATTGAATTCGTACAGTTATTATAGAGAAGTGCCGTTTCCCTGTACGTAATCATGCCCCAATTTTCCATAGCGCCGGACACAAAATCCGGGATAGCGGCCATATCTACGTAACACAAACAGATCAGTTACTCAATCAGTTCAGAGATTTATATAAATCAATAATTATGTCATGTTAATATTGAAATTAAAATAATAAATAAATAACTAATAATTCTAATATTGAAGTTAAAAGTTAATATTAAAATTAAATTAACTTTCCACGCCTCAGCTCAATGAATAAAGAACTGATAACTCGCGTATCGCTTACCGAGTTTTGGTAATGGGTAATCTATTCGGTACAAGTTTATGTAATACTCGATGGCCTTCACACCGACGTCCAGGGCAAAGTACTTCTTCTCGTCCGGCTGGAGTCGCGTGGTGTAAACGCTGACTGGAAATTCTCGGTCGTTTAAGCCCCTTGCCATCTTAGTCACGGCTACGAAGTCGCTGACGATGAAACAAGCCAGGTACGTCGACATGGGTACACTCTCCGCAAAGTGCACTGTTGTCAGACCCCGCGCTGGCTGATCCACTACGGTGTGCTACAGAAACGAATAGTTTTTCAATCAGCTATAACGATTTTAAAGGCAACTATAAACTATAACGTTACTGAAAAACCCATTTACCTTCACATTCATATTGGACAAGGCATTGTAGCAATTACCGTTAGGATGAACCAACTGAATCGTAAACTTCGCCTTGAAACTGGGTTCGTCGAAGCATGGGAAAGCTTGCCTGGCGTAGGTCGGCTCAAACTTGCTAGTGGCGATGAGCCTGCAAATTAAACCGTATAATACATATTGTAATCATGATTCAATGACATTCCAGGAACTTTTGGAATTTTTTAAAATAAACCGTGGTTTTATTGACAGGTGTGTACTTAATGATTAAACGACAAGCTTACTCGTTATTTATTATTATTTGTTATATTCATTGTGTAATACCTGGTTTTATTGTCGGCTTGCTGGTATCTGCTAGAGTAGAATCCAACTATCTTATTCTCAAGACTTCCGTTAAATTCCAGGTACAAATTGTACAAGCCCGGATTGAACTCGTTCTCGGTTGACACCACAAACATTTCATTCTTCGTGGACTCGCTGGTGGATGAAATATTAATCTCGACGTTCTCCGCCAGATCGTAAGACTTCAGGCTCACAGATGTGATGTTGAGGTTCTTCTGGTGCAGAGCAAGGGTCCTCCTCTTGTCGAGTACATCCAGAAGAATAGTTACGTTTCCGGAGAACTTGCCCTTGTCCAGATCCGGGTACAAGAAAAGGTCATAGTGCATGGGCCTGACTTCCTTGGGCAATCTGAAGCTCTCACCAGGATCCGTCAAGTTCTTCATCATTGCTGTGTATGCCTCTAGTCTGTCGGAGTCTATGCACAGCGAACATCAATATCTTATCTTATTATTCGCAGATAATGCTCCTATCATTCACAAATAAAGTGCACGGGCGGCAAGCATTATCTGTGCATGCCTCTAGTCTGTCAGGATTTATACGCAGAGGACACCAATATTTTATATAATTAAAATAATTAGTTTTGTTCCACCAGGAGAATTCAATAACAAAAACTTTTGCTTTAATCGACTGATCTGGCAATGTATTAGTTAACAATAAAACACAGGCGCCTGTTTTATTGTTAACTAATAAATTGCCAGATCGGTCGATTAAAGCAAAGGTTTTGTTATCTTATTATTCGCAGATAATGCTCCTATCATTCACATACAATAAAGATCAGTGCACAGCTGGCAAGTATTGTCTGACCATTCATCTGATATTATCTCCAGCACAAAATATTCCGAAAGGAACAATCGCTATGGCCATAGATAATTACAATACAGAACTTTTGGGTCTCAGGATTTTTAATTTGCCGCCAAACTGTCACGAGACTCGAGGTCTGCTCTTTTCAGCTGCACTCCCTGCACCTTCTCTCAATCTTCATTTTGTTTCCTCTTCCCTCGAACACCCGATTATTCGCTTACTTCAAATCGAAGCGCAGAAAGTGCAGGAAAATATTGGAGCCGAAGGGAACGGATCTGTGGCAGAGTTTCCGCATGCTCGATACATTTTGAAAACGAGGACGAGTGAATTCGAAATACATTCGGCGGATAATTTCGCTGTCATTTTGGCGTCCATAATATTCTCACCGTAACTAGCCGCCTCGGCGGTCTGGTCCAGCAGGACGACCAAGGTCACTAGACAGGTGCAAGTCAGGCTCAGGATGAAGCACACGCCGCATGTGAAGCAGATTACCCCGGAAGTGACGTTGCCGCGACAGCGCGCTTCCGAGATCACCGACGTGGCGCCGCCTTTCGGACGTTTCTGGACTCTGTTGACCATTGTGGCGCAGCGGAGCCGCGTAATCTAATCTGCAATGCACACCCCTCGGGTTCACGCGTCAGTTTACCGAGTTTATCTTACCCGCTCTTATTTTGCTGTTTAATTTTGAAGCGCCTTCAACACGCGCGCTCTTACGTGGCAACCAGGTTAATTTATTTTTCACTCTTACGTGGTAAATAGGTTAATTTTTTTTTCACGAGTTCATGACTCTGGAACGTCCATTTTAATTTGCAACTAATTATAGAGCTAATTATGTAAAGTTAATTTTAAGAATTTGTAGTAGGGAAGAAATTACTGGGTGCAAATTAATTCGCTGTTTCTGTTGAAGAAATTAAAATTGTTATCTTTATTATAAAAGAATATTAATCATATCAGGGCCACTTCGACCAAAGTTCAGTTAATTTAATCGTCGATTAACTCACTCTTCGTCTCTTTCTCAGGCAGGTAGTTAGAAAAGGACGAAGAGTGAGTTAAACTACGGTTAAAGTTAAACGGCATTGGTAGAAGCGGGCCTCAGTCTTCGAAATATTCACTATTATTTTCTAGTACTTTCCTTCATCTATCATGCAGCTGACGAATCCCTTCTCGAAGAAAAAAGAAAGTAAATGAAGGCTCATTTTTCAAACTTTCTTTGCAAAAGAACACCGAATTAATTTGCATACTTAATATGATGATATTTCAGAGTGGCACTTTCTGAACTGCATGTTTGACACGCAAATTGCGAGTACGATTAATCGCGTGTTGCGAATTCGAGATGTGATTTCGAGTGATTTTGCGATTGCAGTTTACTCTAGGTTTATGCAAAGTAAATATTGTCTCTTTCAGATTTCGGAACGTAACGGAACGTAACGGGATGGCAGGTGAGTAATCTCACACATTACTACATATTTGACGAATCCGCACAATCGAACGAGGAAATTCGTTTCCTAAATATAGGCAACAAGAACTGCGTGATATCTCAGGAACGACTTGCTGCATTTGAAGTATAATATTGAATTGATTATAAAAAGTTGTTCCTCAGTTGATCCCGCATCGCGTGCAGTCGGCTGTAATAAATAAGCGCGATAAATTATTGATTATCGTGCTATAATAAAGTCGTCTGAGAAAATTACTGAAAAAATCCATTGTCATTTATTATACAATAGGTCATTCATTATTGATGCCTTAATTAAAGCGTCTGTATAAACAATTAATAATTGCAGCGTTTAAAACATTGTTTAAAAATCCATCGTGCTTAATCACTCTAACCACACGCGAGCAGGATTACACGCAGTAGCATAGCTTTTTATGGTCTGCACGCACGTCGCTTGTTACGTGTGCGATTAAATTACGATGCATTCATACATTAAACTTGAACTTCTCCGTTGCATCATTCCTCCGTAACGAGATTAAGGAGTCACGATTAAAAAAGTTTAGAAATTCTAAACTTTTTTTCGCACGGACCGCACGCGCGTTGATTGAAACTTGATTTATAAGTTAATTTCGCGAATTAATCTTCCGATTCGTTGCGCTTCAAAAATTTGGTCGTTATCACGACTACGTTACGCTGTTATACAATTCGCATTTAATGCAATGATCTTTAGTGCATGAGAGCGTGATCAACAACCTACCTGAAACGTTCTGGAAGAAGGCTGTATCACGGTGGTATCACGCCACGCTGAAAGCGAATCCTCCAAGAAACTTTGTAAGATTGATTCGAAAATCGAATCGCACAACCACAGCTCAGTCACGCCTTGGACTCGTAACTTTCGCTTTCGAAATTACTTCACCAAGGTGTGCTACGGCATACCGAATAACGTTTTAGTTTACCGATCACCATGCAGATCTCGTGCACGATCGCGAGCTATCGTTATCACTGCACTTCGAGGGTCCAAGAAATAATCGAATTGCCTCGTAGTCCACACGCGCCGCGTAACATTTCGCGATCTGTCCGTTTAACGGTGATCAGATTGCTTCTAGTAGTACTCCACTTTTTACCGACTCTCTTTTTTTGCCCCTTGATTTGACGCCGCTTTCAGAACGGTCAAGGTAATCTTCGTGCCGTTAAGTAAATTAGATAGGAATTTTAGCGTAATCTCGACGCGATTGCACAGTCTTGATTTCTTTCCTGATCGCAAGTGATCATTCGACAAATCGTCCTATCACGTTCTGCTGCTCTGTTCTTCCATTGAGGATAAAAATCAGGATATTCGAAATAATCGCAATTTAAAATGCAAGTCTGTCCACGCTCATTTTCACAAAAACCGCATTAAGGCAATTGTCTTTCTTACAGTGATCTTATGGATCGATGATGATAATGATGTCCCCTTGAACATTCTCGTTTGTTCTTTGCCAATAATGCGATGCTATCCATTGCAATTTTCCCTGGAGATCTGTTCGAAGTCTAACGATCTCTTCGTCGCATTTTCTAGCTTGAGCAGAGACGCAAGAAAATATTTAGAAAGAATCTTTCTCTCATTGTACTTGAGTCACGATTATCTTTTCATACTTTGGCACGAAATGCACAATAAATCAAAATGCAGCGAAAACTGAGAAGCAACGCGAGATCGTGATGGAACGTTATTGAAACGAGAAATTCGAGAAACGAATTCGAAGCTCGGTGTTCATCATCCAGCTTCGCTTTGAATTCCTTCTCGCTGGATCATCACGAAGAAACTGCGCGCCGACTGTCGACGTCGGCGTCCAGGAGCCGATTTCGTAGCAAAATTCGCTCTTAATTGAACGAGACTCGGCCGACTTGCATACGAATCGCGAGCAATTGGGTCGAATTATCCGTTGCTTACGCACGCGTTCATTAACGTATGCCGAAATTAGTGCAATTAGTGTCCTCCGACGAATAAATGGAGCGCACCCACGTCGTGCTTTCGTAAAAGCGCAATTACGTCTGATTCATCACAAGTAGGTCATTACGAGAATAAATCGCATATTCTATGAATCAAACGAGCGAACGACGATACACAACAACGATACGTCATCAAAACTTGTAGCGAAATGTGGTTACATATAATTTCAACGAAACGTGAAGTCCCCACGAAATCTCTAAAAACCAGACCTCATGCGAATTTGTATCGAGTCGTGATTACGTCAGATAATTGCGAAAAATATCGCGTTATCAGCGAGTAACAATATACCGCCCGTGTTGCTGTACCGTGCAATTATGCCGCCTTGATATAGTTACGATTGCTCGACTAGTATAATTTATTTTCTTATCGCCTGTGCCGTTCGATTCGTCATTTAAAATCCTGCGACATTTATATCCCGCAGATCTGCACGACGGAATTCTCACCTTGCAGAGCTGTCAGCGATATGGACAGAACACGTATTGAACGTTACACATTGAACGTTAACGCCACTTCCGGCGAAATCGCGACGACGTGAAATAGCCATGAGAAACTTTTGGCGAACTTTTGGCCTCGTGCATGTGCTATTTTATCGCACATTATTACAAATAGTCCGTGACATGCAATCGTGAGATTTTACATACGCACCAAGGACAGGCCGGAAAGGATCCGGAAACGGCAGAAATTACACAATGCAAAAGTTACGTGAATCCGCACGCGGATGTCGCGACCAGTTCGAAGAATCCCGATTAGACAAAGTAATTATTGGCACTTGCATAATATATATGCACAATTGACGAAACCGGGAATAAACTGTAATTTCGACACTTTGTTTCTACCTGGTGCGAAACGTCGCAGCGAAATCCCGAGTCGAGTAATATCAGATATTATTGTAATAATTACACCGCGCGGTAAATTAATGTCGATTAATGTGGCACGATCTCTTGGAGAGTATCCACCATGAATATCCACAGTAATTATAGAGACGAAGCATAAGTATAATACGGGTATGCATTGCAGACCCGTTATAGAACCGCTAAAGATATCTAATGACCGTGTTTGGCTTCGTTATTTCTATTCAAAAGAGAATGTTTCTTATCAGCTCCTTTGTTCCGAAACTTATAAGAATAAACTTATTATTTAATGAGAGTAATGTTGTTGCCGATGCGTGATGGGTAAGGAGATCAACTTTTGGCCCATATATTGCGCGATAACAATAATTTATTTATAAATACAGTGTAAATACCGAGATATTGTCTTAGCAAAATCCACGTTCGCAATGGAACGAGACTGTAAATACGACGAAGCGCGCATCATCCGTGTCGACATTATTTTTACATTATTAACCACATAATATCCCCTATAAACTACATTCTTAAAATCTATAAGACTTATCAAGGCTCCGATACTGCACCTACCGCTTAAGAAAACAGAAAAGCGCAACGGAAGTGCGCCGGTTATACTCGTAGCGAGATATTGCTTAACGTATTCTTAAGAGAACTTCAGAAAGTAACTTACATCGAACGTATGCTTAACGTGGGCCTCTCGCGTTAACAGGGATCTTGCGCTTGGATTAGCCATAATTTACGAACTTGTCGGACAATCATCTCGGTCGCCGGAGAGGACCGTTAAGTTTGATGTTCACTTGAGAATACCTCTCATACCTCCCGAGAGTAAAAAAAAGCAAGAGAACAGAAATAAGTAAGAAAGTGATTATAACGGTCTCTCTTTCTCTCTGCCAGTAGCCATTCGCGATGACTCTTGAGAGTAATTTGTGTTTCCCTCAAATGGGTCCTCAAATGAGAAAATCATCACAGATGAATAAATTGCACGCGCACCAAGTGTGTTGTATAACTGCGCGAACCGAGCGTTTACGGTGATGCAAATTCGTGGGAATATCTCGCGGAGTGACAATTTCACGACGAGCTCTAAAGCAAAAGATAAATAGAATCGCGCATTACGAGAGATTGCTGCAAGACGGAACGAACGCAAGCCTGTTGAAATCGAAGATCTTACCACAGCCGCAAGATCATGCATTGCCTCTTTCGACATCAGCGGTATCTCAATATCAGGAAGACAAAGCACAACAAGAGCGAGACGCGCTTTTAAGGATAATGGAAAAATTTACAGCAGATTCGTCTTACATCCAACAACCGGCCGACAATCGAATTTCAGCACTCGAGTGATCATCACGTCTGGAGAAATTACGGATCACTAATTGCTCCATTTCGCCAATTTCGATCTTCGTTTTCGTAGGACTAATCTCGTTTTAGAAATTTGCATGCAGGATATGGATCCTGATTAATCGATAGAGCATTTTGACGACTTCAAACACCCTATATGCACATGCTATACTTACATTATTGAGCAAACGCCATGGCAAAGTACGGAGATTCGCGAAAGTCCACGCGTGATCGCTCGAGTGAGTCAAAGAGTCGCTGGTCCACGCGAGATTAGCGCGGACGTTTCCGCGGCGAACACGCCATCGTCCGTTATCGCCGAATAAAAGCAACGATAAAAAAGCGTGGATTTTTATTGGACGCCAAGCGTTGTGCAATTAACATAACGCGCCAGGAACAATGCGCCGTCATAACGACCGCTTTGCAAATCACCATTTGCGGCCGCGCCATCGGATCCGGATCCAACACGGGGCGATTATTTACGGAAGACAAACGAAATTCGGGTCCGCGGCACGTCGCAAATCGTATCAATAATTGATTGCGCGAGAAACGGCACAGCGAGTGACGGTTCGATTGCCAGACCTATCTGTATCACCACCGATATTTCTAACGCGTCTTCTGGTCACGCGCAACACGCGAAAATAATTCCTTCGCGCGATTAGCTATAGCTGAAATATTACTGTCGTAACGTGCGTTACGATCATGATGTTGCGATAACATTGTGCTACCAAGAATGCGTCTATGCTGCACCTCTGTGTCATAAAAGAAGAATTTACTACTTGGCTAGAAATATAGCGGAAATGTAACGAAATTCGAAGATAGGTTCACGTTTAAAGTAAATAGGTCACTTAATTTTTCCATGAGTGAATCAATTTTAATTGTTATACGTACGTATGGTATATTCGCGATGATTAAAACGAGAAAAACAGAAAATCAAAGACAGGAAATCAACGACCGGTGTCATCAAAACTGGTGTAATTATATTATGATGACGAAAGTAATCTGATATCATGTGGAATTTTCATCGTCATCATGTCGAAGTCAGTCATCGAGACGTAACACTTACTAATTACCCGCCCGAACGACAGTAATATGAGAGCTATTTTTCGCGCGACTGATAGTTATTGAAATCGTAAATTTCTCGTCGGTCTTTCTGTTTCTTAATAGTATTCGCTTTTTATAAAGCACAATGTAGATCACTCTAGCCGTGTACCTAAAATCCTACTATAATAAAATCGACCGATTTAATCGATATTACAACGTTAAAAGTTTGATTGCGATTCGCGCTCTGCCGCGTCGCGAGTATTACGGAATTGACCATGAGATTCACTAAAACAGTCTTAATAATAGCCAGAAACGCGGCAATGCTTAATGCATCCTAGAAACAGCTACTCAGAAGGCCACGAATGAATTTGATTCGTAGGTACTTAATTTGATTGTACGACACGCCAGCACACTAACCCGGATCGCTGCTCAAATCCGCTTGTGTCTATTGGATTAAGCTTTGCACGCGACACCGCTTTGCATTACCTTCGATTTGGTACCGCAGAATAATACGCGAGGTATATTCCACATCTAGTGAAATCTACGTCTTCATTTATGTATTCTTCGATCATTTCTTCAATATCAACCTTCAATAAGAACCTTCCTCAATATCAAGTTCCGATCTTCTCATAAAACGCATCTGCGATTTGCAAGCTACTTACGAGTTTACTAATGTTTACTGAAATTAAATAAATTAAAATATATAATCAAGTGGAAATATTAAATTTTGCATCTTTCGAGCGGAAAGAAGTCTTGGTTTGGCTCTTGCCTTTCTTCTTAGTCAATTTTTAATATAATTTAATATACTGGTCCCTCGATAATTCTTTTGAAGAAATAAAGCGACCCCGACCGAATCGGTCGAGGAATGTGTGGATAACAGATAGTTGTGAAGTTTGTCATCGGAGAATTCCCGATATTATATAATTTTCCACGAAATCTCGCAAGACCACGTTTGATCTTCCAACGGAGCCGAGTCCTTATGGCAGAAAACGCTATTTCAACGCGTGACAGCACTTCCGTGTTATAGATCCCTGATTGAAAACACTTAGATCGATCTCGGAAGCCGATCGGTCCGAGAAAAAGTCACGGTATCTTGAGTCTCAAGGTTTCTTGTATCTCGCTGCTCCACAAGATGCTGCCCGTGACTTTCTAGCGGCCGATTGAAGAGAGGAACGATAACAATACGCGTATGAACAATATTATACAATAAATATTAATTGACGCCGTTAAAATGATTGATCACTGTTCTTTGGGCGATTACCTTCCTATCCAATAATACCTAAAACAAGTAAGAAGGGAACCTGTTAGCGCGGAGCGTGCATATTCGACGAACGTTACACCGTTTTTTCAATAATTTGCGCGTAAAATATCTTTTCTATTACTAGTACAAGTTTGCAAATCTTCTTAATAATATCTTTAAAGAGAATTACTTTTAAAAGATTAATGCAATCTACAATATTAACATGCGTCTAGACAAAACAAGCACAAGTCACAAACATGATGAAGCAATATTGTGAGTGACATTTAAACTTGCAAATTAGGATAATTATTATACACCGAATCAAACCAGTCTGCTTCATTTAAAAACTAAAATTAAACAATATTTTATGACCTTGATTAAGTCAACAAGTTGTAATTCATTATTTTCATCGAATTTTCCTCATTTGCTAGATAAAAAAGGAATGACTTCGATCGCGATCAACTTGTAAATTCTTATTATGAGTTTGCACGACCACACGTAAATCACTTATGTCGTCCATCGAATATCCACGCTTTACGCAATCCCGGCCGAGTTTAATGCCGCAGATAGAGGTACCGAGAGACTCGACAATCGCGGGCTTAGTCGCCCTTGTTAATGATCGTGACTTTCTGCATATCTTCAGGCGCCATGTCGGTGTCACCCCAGCCCCATATGGCACCCTCATGCGTATGCTGATGGGCATCGTGATGATCAGTCGTCGTGGTGTTCGTTCGCTCGTATATCGAGCCGTCTCCCGTTCTGCTTGCGCGTTTGATCACAATGTCGTGCGCCACGGTCTTCAGGTCGTATGCCCAGCCGATTCTGGCGAAGAAGTCGATGAACGCGGTGGTGAAGTTGGTTCGGTAGTTGCCCAACTCGGCGGCCTTGTAATCCCACGGGAATACGTGATGGTAGTTATGCCAGCCCTCGCCAAAGGCGCTCAGACCGACGGAAAGGCTGTCAGTAGGGCTGATGGTGCTGCGAAACATCAATGAATTTTATTGATCGCCTGCATTTACATGAAACAAGTTGATTGAGGTTGATTGAATTTTGATATGACATATTATTTATAATATAAAATTCTCGTGTTTATATTATAAACACGAAAAGAGATCATATAATAATATTAAAAGAGACCAAGCGGCAGCAGCGACGCTTTCGCGACAAAAAGAGTCCGTCAGAGAGAAAGTGAAGAAAGAAAAAGAAAGAGATTAAAAAGAGAAAAGATACTCGATTGATACTCACTTGTCATATGGTTTCATGCCCCATATGTGAGCGGCGGAGTTCACCAGCCAGGTCAGGTTCAACGAGAGCGTGTATCGGAAGACGGTGGCGTACCACGCGTACATGGGTTTCTCGTTCCAGTAGTAACACGGTAGCCAGGTGGGAAGAAGGAAGCAGAAGAGTGGCATCAGGATAATGTATAATCTGTAAGAAGTTCGCAAAATGATGCGATAAGATTCGACAGCATTTTTCCAATGTTATCTAAATAACATTCTATTTGAAGCGGCTGATTTTTAAGGAGCATCATCTTCCTCGGAAATTGGTCATCTTTATTGTACCTGCGTTGCCAGACGACGACGAAATCCTTCTCGAGATCGCTCATATCGATTGTGGCACCCTTTTTAATGACATCCGGATGCTTGCGAACTAAAAGCCAGCCCATATGCGAGAAGAAGAAGCCCCTCTGCGCGTTGTGCGGATCCGCGTCCGTGTCCGTGAACTTGTGGTGGACCCTGTGATCCCTCACCCACTCGTAAATGTGATTCTGCGAAATATAATTATATGCTAATTATTTCCATCCAAGAAAATTCTGCTAAATGCATTCTCGATGAATATCGAATATAATTTCGAAATTATTACTATTATTGTTATTATTATTGACATCTGTTATTAAATGTGAGGATATTCTTATAATATTCTTGTAAATTACATGTATCATTACGTTATGAATGTCTAATTACGAGTACATAATGTGAATAATGAATGAATGTACATGAGACTGCAACAGTATCGCTGGAAAACTTACTTGGAAAGCCATCGTCTGAAAAATCATGAGAATGATTCTCAACGGCCACTTCGCTTTGTAAGATCGGTGGGCCCATAGCCTGTGAGCACCACCAGTAACGCCGACAGCAGCAAACGCTGAGAATGACAAAGCTGAAACGGGAATAATAGAAAATATAATGATGGAAAATGATAAAGCCGAGTTTAATTACGCAATAGCGTGACAATATTCCAAGAAACTTTTGCAATCATTATTGCACGGATTACACAAGGTATCAATTGGTGTTAATTGGTGATATATGAATTTTACGTTATAGAATTCTCATCGAGTAATCTGTTACTTAATAAAATAATAATGATTGGATGTTAGAAAATGTATGAAACGAAAACATACCCCAAACAAGCGTGTAGAATTTGGCAAACATTAGTGCAGTGTATAATCCGTAAATTGCCCCGACATGGAGGTAGACAAAAGCTATTACGTTCCTCCAGACGATCTTCCATTGATACTTAGGCTTCGAGTCTTGCGTCTTTTGTAGGGACAATTTTTGCACCGCGGTCTTCTCAGCCGCTGATTTCTTCTGCGATACATCTTGCTGACTGGCTTCGAGGAACAAAGTCGCTGAACTGCCGAACAAATTCGGCGCCATGTTGCTGGATTATCTGAAACAGAGATATTTGCACGGTTTTGAATTAATGTAGAAAGAAGAGAAAGAGAGAATCTCGCTATATTATTCGATGAACGTTACAAAAATGTTTCTGTTGTGTAAAATAAGATGTGCTAATAGACAGCCTAATAAGTCGAACGGCGTCAGTAAAATAATCAAAAATCAGCAAATTTACGAGGGCATTTCGACTCGCTTCGCGTTCGCTTTAGTGACACATTCTAAATTACACAAAGGAAACGTGACGAATATGTGTATGCGGAAAAGAATATATGCGAGTGAAAGACGACATGATGTAGCTGGATCGAATCTTGAATGTCCACTTTGTCATTTCTAGGAAACGTTTAAGATTTTTTTTCACAGTTGAAATTCCGAGACTTCCCTAAATACAGCTAGAAAAATGTATGTTGAGAAGACGAATCGCTTTCGATCTTTACTTGAGTTGTATACATCCTGTTTCGCAAATATATCAGTAAATCGTAAAAATATTCAACAGGATACTTTCCGGTTCATTTAAAATCTCAGCATGATGGTGACGATGACGCAATGACGATCTTTCGGGTAAACGGTTGTATTGAAAATCTGTTGCGACATTGCAATATTGTAATAAAAGAAGATTGCGAAGGCCACTACAAAGACAACCAAACAGATTTTAACATTGACTAATAAATAATTACACGTGCGAGTTTAATGTCATTAAAGCATTTTCCTTATATCAAAAACTATCAAATCTTTACACGAAATTTTACACAAATCAGCACTGCTAAATGGCAAGAATCTTCCGGCTTCAAATACAGCATAGAAGCTTGCAACAACATTGCAACGTTGCAATGTTGCAAATGTTACTGTGGTGTTGCTGCAAGTTTCTGCACTGTCAGAATGGCAAGGTCCTTCAAGATTGTTCAGCATCCTATGCGATACTCTTAAATTTCCAGCTTCAGCCTTTTACTTTTACTCGATAGATACTAACCACGGTCCATCAACCACATCGTTATCATCGAAGATTCATAGCAATTCGTGACGACGTAGATTACGTACATCACGCCACGATCTCGTTGTGGTTTTCGCAGGACATCAGGCATGATTTATGCATGATTTATGCATGATTTATACCGCGCACACGCGTGGAAAGCGCGCGGAAAAGGGGTTCTGTAAAACGACTTTCGACACACATCGCCGAACGAGTCACCCGCGGTCTCTGTCACTCGGGAATGACGTTTCCGAAATGAAAGCTAAATGCGGTCGGGCGACACAATCGTCGTCTTCGGACGGGTACGCTGATGCCCGACCGCGGTGGCCCTTCACGACGAAGAAGCGGTTCTTGGTTGCACGCGATTGTTGCACCAGATTGTTGCAGCCCGCCGGTGACATTAACGTGCAATTTTGTTGCGATTTAACGATGCAGGGATTGGATCTCTTTACAGTTCTGTTTTTACAGAAATATCGCGTATCATCGAAGCGATGGATCTCGCGTCTCAGTCAGACGCATTTGACGAATAACCGCAATCCAGACGATTTTCATTGTATCATCGATTTACGACAAAAAGGCTGAAATCGCGAGTCGCGAATTAAGAATGTGAATAGGTGGACAGATGCGCTAATTGTGTCTCGATCGCGAAGAAAACAGAATGCAAGATCACCAGATTCCAAGCATAGGCAGATTGTTCTCCGATTAAGTAATAAAATTGCGGGCTTTGATGTCAGCTTGAAATACACACACTCGCGGATTAAACGCACGCTTTCGTGCACTTGATGCGTTTTATGATCAATTAGCCGAAGTGGTAATTTCCACGCACGTTTCACGAGTCCTCGGCGAGTATGCGAAGCTGAGTACGTGAGTTATGTAGGTGCCCTACTTCTAGATGTTCCTTTCTGTTGGCGATCTCCCTGACGGACTCCCATCTTCTTGACGACGTCGAGAGCGACGCATAATTTAACGAAACCTGCTTTCCGATGCTATCACACTGAGGATCCCGCGCTTAAAAACCGATCATCATCGATAAACATCGGCCGAGATTTTGTACATGTACGATAACTTTGTTCAGATCGCATCATCATGTTTTAAGCCATTAAATGCTGTCCTGACTTAATTATGGCATTCTTAATTCGTTCGAAAGTGTGCTATCGATTATCGCGTCGAGATTGATAGCTACGAAACGTGCTTTAGCTAGAAATCTCTCTTGCTTTCTTTCGGAATCTGCCGTTTTCTTTCAGGATATCTTTACGGCAATGCCATTCAAGGTTCCTCACGAGGCTGCCATTCAGAGGAAAGAGTATAATGCACGATGAAATCAACTAGAATTTATTGTGGGACATGGAATTCCGAAGTTACTTTCGCTATCGTGGCCGATTGGGCTGTGCGATTTTTATCGCTCGAGGACAAGTATCATTCTTGCAATTTTGTGATGATCGATGGCACACATACACATACACAAATTATTACAAATACAAAATATATCAATATCGTATTAATTACTTCTTGCTCACAACTCATTATCTTATCCTCTCGATAACATAATAAGTAACATAGCTTCAGATTCCTAAGATATTCGTTAGAATCTAGTCATAAATAGATTGAACGATATTGTTTAGTAATGTAATTTCTTTGCTAGATAGATGTTATAAAATTGTTGTGCGATTTATCTTAATAGTAGAAAACTGCTCTTAAAAAGATTTAGATATTTATTTCGTTTGATAAGTGTCTTTAATAAAGAATATGCATTACTACACCCGATCACGAAGAAGACAGAATGCAAGATTACCAGATCCAAGCATAGACAGATAAAAGAATATATATTACTAAAAACACTAAGAAAACAGACATACATTACAACCCAGTAGAGCGTCAGCAAGTGAACATATACAAGTCCAGCAAGTACCTGTTTATACACTCAGTTTTACTCAGTTTATACACAGTTTACAACTATAAGAAGTAATTGTAATAATGCCACGTTTTGTGAATTTTCGGAGAATGTGTGAACGCGTACGTACACATGACTTTACACAATCGCACAGAGATTAAAAATAGAAGTTTAAACATCGTCATCGTTGAAAGCGCTGAAAGTGGTATTGCCTAAATAATTGCTCGTGACAAATATTGTTTGCATAACGCTAGCTGTCAATCAGCGTAGGCGTGCACAAATGCAACAGGGTGTGAACAGATAGTGTATTCAGGTTGACTAACGCTAATATTGACTCTTTTATTTGAAGTTACCAGGTTGACGTACTATTTCCAAAGTAGTTTACGTTGTCTAATTCTATCCTTCTATCTTATAAATTCTTATTTAATTGTCATTTAACTTGTTTAATTTACAGCGCTAAGATAGCCCACATTGTTAAGAGATCTTCAAACTGCGCGAAGCTACTAGCAGTGAAAGGCATAATTGGTAATTAGTACAAGCGTCAGTGCATCCGTTTAATAATGACATATCAAAAACAGAATACTAAATTGCACCGGGAGAAACTTATCGATCGCACGTGAAAGTCACATCTGTTGCAGAATCGGTTACAGGATTTAAAATTCATTTTAAGCAGTTTAACAGGCGCGACGACTTTCATTTATAATTCTAAGATAAAATTTTATTTTGATCTCTGAATTAAGGAAAGTGGAGTTCACAAACCGTTTCTGATTAACTCAGTTTTGGAGATTTAATTTATTCAAACCGAATTTAGAATGTGCATTTAAATTTAAAAAACGAGAAGAACAAGAAAAGAAGAAAGTAATTACATCCGCTTTGTATCGTGCATTCTTAATTAGATGTCATAAACATGTTTATCACTGGTCACTATCATCTTACATTTCATAGGATTGCATCGTCATCGTCAAATACCGGTTTTATCTTTCCTTTTCGACCCGAGAAGAGAAAAGATTCACGTAGCGGAAGGTTAATTATGGATTGACTGTGAGCCAGTGGTACAGCTATCTCCTTGCTTCTTGCAACTATATGTTGCCGCTATGCAAGCGGTAAAGAATGAGTGTGAATAATTCGCGTGAAAGCGCCGCCGAAGACACACATTTTCCGATCTCACAATCGGGCCGATACAAAATCTCCAAGTGTTGCATCGCCAAGAATCAACCTTTGAACCATCGTTCGTCCTCTCGCTTGAACAAAATTTTTAACAGCAGTGTTTTGCCGCAATTAAAATATCTAGTTACGTTAAAACATAAAAATTTACACGCAGCACACAGAGATCAGTCTCGAGTGCAAATAAATTTCAGAATGTCTCTGTAGATCTCATTAAGTGCTGATTATCGAGCCTGTGAAGAATGTCCTTTTCGCGATCACACGATAATTACGAAATTAACACGCAAAATTAGACACGTCCAAGTTTTACACGCAACCGAAGACAAATTGTCTACATCCTTTCATATTGGTTGAATCTGTAACGGTGTATTGGATAGGTGCATTACAACGCGTATATTTCTCCTCTCGCTCATCGGTACGGAGAAGCAAGTTGCGATCCTAGTAAAAGTGCTCGCACGGTTCTCGATGTAAAACGGTACATGATGTGTAGACGGAATCCGTCTGTTGCGGAGAAAGGGGACGACGGTGCCGAGGGAAGGTGGAGAAACGTAGAGGAAGAGCACGAGTGATGCCGCGCGCGGTCAGCAGGAACAGGTTCTCCAGAAAGCAGGCCAATGCCGAGTTTCAGGTCGTTACCAATGGTGGATCGAAATTCCTAGTTACTCCGGCACATGGTCATGGTTACAATCGGTAGTCACGTAGCACCTTACGTTTTTGGCTGGAACCGGAAACCGGTTCGCCGAGTCGAGAGTGGTTTATGAAGGCAGTCACGCTCGAGAAAGACCAACGTGCGATCGTCGCGGAAAGCGGAAGAGACCGAAAATCCGCGTGCGAGCACGTGCCCGGTCCGATTGTTTGCTTGTATCATTAATTCGTTGTATCGAGATTCACGTTGATCGAGAAAGGTGAGCTTCCGCGTTCTCGGAAACCATCGAACAAGAATCGCAAAAGCGGGAAATAATAAGATGCGCGTGACACTTTGGCAATCGCCAAACGCGGAAGTCGATGTGATTAGAAACGCAGACGCGGTGGAGGCATCTCTTCCACCGAGCGGGACAGCATCGTTAATTAATTATCAATCGGAATATCGCTCATATTTTCCACGATTAAAGTCACGTCGAGAGTAGCCTTTGCCAATGGCCAAAAGAAAACGGAGGACGTTAAAGAGGAGGCCTCCCTTTCCTCTCCCGTGACCTACTAATCCACGGCAGATGATGTTTTCTCTCATGATTGAATGTACGCTGCTACACGTGCTGCTATCCACAACTAGCATCCGACGAGTAGGTCTCCTTCGAGGCGAAACGTGCGCATCGTTCATTCCGGAATGCTATCGTGCGTATCTCCGATAAAATGATGGTTGCTTTCTGTACGCGTAGAAAAAAATATGTATATATATATATATATATATAATTTTCTACGCGTTATCATATATATATACTATCATATATATATGATAGTATATATATATGATAGTAATTCACGGGGATGCAATTTTCGAGACTGGAGTCTTTGAGAAGCAACAGTGCGAATTTTCTCGCGGTTTGCCTTGACAGTTGCAGACAGCTTTCGTGTCCTTCGCTGCTAAACGATTACGAGACTGCAAATTGCGAAAAGTAAGGCGCGCAGATGCTGCAGGACCGAGCTGCGATGAGTCGCATCTCGGACGTATCGCCGTGGTTTACTGCATCTTCCAAATCTTATAGATCTCTATAATCAGTAATCATCATAATCCAACAAACAATCATTATGAAGTCATTGCTGCGAAATATTTCCTCACCGCTTTTTCTCGCGATCATACGAGGATATCATGCTAGAAACTTTTTGCGATTGATTTGAACGTAGCACTTTAATTTAAATATTCATACCACATCTGAAATAAGATGATTATATAGAGGATAACGCAAATAATATTATATAACAAATAGTAAACAATAAGAGAGATTGATGGAGTCAACAGGTTTAACATGAAGTTGTAACGATCACGCTACGACAATGGCTTTATTTTTTTTATCGATGAGTACCTTTGCGGCATCATCTTTTCGTTTCTTTCTCCATTTCCTCGTAATTTTACTTTCAGTCGCACAGATTGCATACAAACGAAACTCGAGCACATGTTGCAACATAACTAATTACGTTGCAGCGAAATTACTCTCACCCACTTGCGTGGTGAACTGCTCCAACACTTTTGATTCTAACAGCCGCACTTTGTACGTTTTCTCTAAAAACTGCATCAAGCGAATCCTACGCTAACAAGCCGATTTTATCGTAACAGAATATCATCGCGCCTATGCAAAACTCTCGATCATTGTATTACCGAATATATCTATGTGTCGTAGCCAGGTTACAAAATCCGTCGTTTTATAAAACGTCTAGGCATTTTAGAAAATGCGGGTTGAAAATGTGTTTTATGATCTGGCTAAGAATTTTAATCTTTTTATAAAACGCTGACAAGCGACCTGCCACAATGTCAAACGTAATGATTTGTACATCATTTTAGATTCTGGCTGGTTCATCTTAGTCATTTTACGAACTGTTTTTGTAGAACAGCCATTTATAGAGAATTAATAGGTAATTATAGGCAATTAATACGTAATTATGTTATAATATTAGTAGGAGATTATATCTATTTCGAAGTGAAAAGAGATTTTGTATAAATATAAGCTCTTGTATAAACACAGTTTTATAAAACGACGGATTTTGTAATCTGGCTACGATATATGTAACACACACAACGTTCTCTTTTAAAACCGTCTATAACATTATTCATCTTAATCGCCTCGGTATTTTATTGATACATTTAACTAAATTTATTTCTATGGATTACAAAATAATGATTAAACCTGCATCACGATGACGGTGATCGTCGTTACAAAGTTAGAGAATATTAGCATGCTGTTATGCTAATATTGTAATTTCTAGCTTCGTGCATGTCGCATAAATAACTAAAAAATTCTTTACTTCTTATTTAATTCGAAATTGCGTTCTGGTCGCTTAGTTCATGAATGTGCGCTTGTTAAGATATTTTTAAAATTCAAAAGATGATTAAAAGAAATTATAGAAATGCATATTCACTCATTTCACGCTCAAGATATAATGAGCCTTGAAGGATAATGTCGAAGGAGATATGCTACGCGTAGTTACGACTGTGCTATACAGCGCGTATCGCGAATCTTGCGGGTCACCGCAAGATCCTATTCAATTCCACTCTGATAAACAGGACAACTGCTTAAGAAAGTGTGCTGCACGGGAAGTTGTTGATCACGACAGATGTAAAACATTGGATCATGATAAAGAGCATTTGTTGAAGGAGATCCGCCGTAATCTTGTTCTGATTATGTTAATTGTGATGTGTGCATTATGTTAATCACATTATATTGATCTTGCTCCGAGTTGGTATAGCTTTTAGTCTACCTCGCTGAAAGATGAGATCTACATGCATCTACAGAACACCCTAAAATTGTCTGGAAATATTCCTATGATACATAAGTGATCTAGAAGTGGTTTGGTCTCCTAGAGAAAAAAGCATCTTTACTGGATATTATTATTGGATAATCAACGTACACGAATGGGGAATTTCCTAGTCTTTTAAGTTTCAGCAAAGAGAACGACGGAGCCGTATCCATCAGCGTGCACTTCAATCAGCGTGCTCGGATTAAGCTTAATTTGATCTGGCTTGTTACATCCAATTGCTCTAATTCGAATTAAATTGAAATAAATTATTTCAGTTTAATTATTTCAGTTAATTGATCGTTTTAACAAGAATTTATTTACTTGCACGTAAGTGGACGTAAGTAAATTGACTGAACGCGATGTTTAAAATAGAAAGCCATGATGAATAATGGTCGCGCTTTCTCGTTGGGTCTTTCGTTCCAAAACATTTTTGGGACGCCCACTAATGATTTCCTCAGAGAGAGATTTCCGCTCTTCTTTAGGAAATCACCTTGCACGCTAAGGACCGCGAGCGCGCAAGGAATGAGCATCTCGAGTCTGGTTGAAGTCAGCGAAATTGTTTTTATCGTTCGATTTGCCGTATGCATACGCTTCGACGAGAGATTTTCTAGTTTCGTTATCTGGGGACCAACCGTTACTCATCCGGCGGAAAGCCGAGTAGAACAAGTAGCACGAGTGCTCGAAACTGCAATCGTGCTGACAGCTCGTACTGAAAACCTCGAACTCTATGCTTGTGTCAGAGGAAAACAACAGCACTGTGAATAATATTTAGCACACGAAATTTATACGTATGTGTGTGTGTACAACCGATTGTGCTCGTGCTCATTACCTTATCGTCTACGACGCGTGGCTGTGTTTCGTCATTTTTCCCTGAGCTGACACAAACGTCTGACACAGTGCATTAACACGTTACCTGCCAAGCTGTTTTTGAGTAGTTGTCATTTTCAGGCCATGTGTACCAAAAACGGTACCCATTGTATCGGTACGTAGAGTTTGATAAATATGTAAAAATTATCTACTTTTTCGCTTTTCGTGAGCTGGGAATTTATTTTTTAATAGAGTAAGTAATGAACTTGATGCAACTTAACAATCATCATCATAGAGCGTATAATAGTGATTATGCCAACAATTATTTTCTTGCACTTTGTCTACCAAAATCACTTGGCCTGAAAATGAGTTCCAGTGTGTACCGAAAATGGTACACGCGACAAAAACATGTTAAAAGGAAGAAACGAAACGGGACATAATTCGATGACAATTCCGTCTTGGCGAGCACAAAAATTCCAGAAGCTGGGATCGTATGCAAATTTTATTGACTACGATCACTGATAGATACTCGCTGATAGATGATGCCCATAACCAATCGTAATGTTTTGTTTTTCGGACTAAAGTCCGAATAAAACGTTAAAACGGCGATTTTGATGATGTGTCAGTCAAGGGTGTCGGGGCAGATCAGATCTGTTTGATTTGGTCTTATCCCGATTAGTAATTAAATGAATGAGACGACTTACGATTCGAGTGGCACGAACGGACGAGGAGAAGTTCCTCCGAGGATAGGATCACGAGAGACTCCGGGTTCGCTGATCGGGTTTCTCTTCTTCTTGGTGCGGATGGATGATCCGACCTGATGGAGAGTTCACTACGAAATAGCGAGATGCTGGAGCGTATGTCCCACTTATCAACTTCGCGCTGCCCCGGCGTAAAACGAAGCGACCCGCCAATGAAAGACCTCCCCTCCGCCCGTGGCTCTGTGGTTTGCTCCAAAAAGCAAGCAGCGGGGACAGATAGGCATCTACGCTGCAGAACTGATGGGGGCGAGTTGTTACAAAAACCGAAAGCAGCGCAATTCACTTTTTCGAAACCGATCGTTTAGACGAAATGAGCGGGACGATGGCTCCTGTTCTCATGCTCCCGATTCTTCTGATCCAGTGTCGTCTTTTGCTATCGACATTCCGATCGCCGCAACGATCGTATGTATGCGATGAATCACGAGCGCGCACGGGTCTCTTGAGCAATGCAAAACGCGGTGCACACGTCGGGTGGAATATTATCCAAATGCACGGTCTTCTCTTTTCGATACCACGTTGAAATCTCGCTCAATGCATGCAAAGATTACGCATACTCTCTAATGGTATTGAAATCTCAATTAATTGGAAAGTCCAAGAGTTATATTATTTTTTATAATACTATTTATTAATATTCTCAAACTACAAGTTTATATATAAATATTCATACATAAACTTTTTACTTTCAATACTGAAGGAAAAAGCTCTTGACATTGAAGCCGTGCATGCAGAAATGTTTTATTTGATAAGTTAGAAATATTATGCAGATAAACGTTAGATTATGCAAATTATTACGCAAATAAAAATATTACGTACGTAAAAAGAAATCGTGGTTAATTATTAAGGACAGAGTTTTATGCAAATCTCTTCGTAATCTGGAATCGATGCAACTCACACGCTTCGTATGGCACAGCATTGATTCCGATCTATGGACGTTATGAGTTCTCATTTTAATTTAATGTCACTTTAATCAAGATATCCATCTTAACAACGAAATTCGAAGAGGACGGAGTTCTTGTGCGACTTTGCGAATCCACGAAATGGTTAACGGCACGCTACAAGTAATGGTTGATGGACATTACTGCGGCGTTATCGCGCTGCGATTTGGATCGAGAACAACGAAAGCTGCGCGCCTTCTTTGCCGAAGGCGAAGAAGAAACTCTAGTGGAGAAATGTTGGAAACTCAAACGTAAACTTTTTGTCCTATGCTCCAACATTTACAGGCACAGCGCGGGATCTTCTCCGAACTTGCGATAGTTTCGTATACATCATCTTCCATTTAATTGCAGATCTGAATCTTTTTAACGAAGAAATCCGTAGAAATCTGTCTTTCCAGTAGTACGTTTCTTCCGAAAAATGTGCAAGAGCAAGAGAACAAAATAAAATAAATAAAAATATGTCGAAACCCACTAACCCAATTTGACACGGTTTACAGATGATTTTATATGATGTGCAATGAAGTGTGAAATTATTTAGATTGAAGATGAGTTTTACGATCTTAACCGTTTTTCGTTCCGGCGTTGCACAAATAACGATTTCATTGACAATGTTGAATAGAGCTTCATATGAAAGTATAATGTTACCTGTTTTGCACACGTACGTACGTACATAGGATACGAACAATAGATTACAAAAGATTCAATAGAGCATCTTTCGTCATGGATTTTCACGTGGCGACAATACATTGCACCTCATTTACATTTGTCGTTATTTCAACATGAATATTCTTAATAGCATGAAAAATTAAGATATCCTATATCTACACTGGTTTTATGAAATAATTAGATAAACAAAAAACTTTGTGTGTGTGTGAATTTAATAAATCTTATATTACGTAAGATTTGACAAACTTTGTATTGTACTTTATTATGCAAAAATATTCTAATGAGGTAGCGATAAAGATAGTCCGCAAGTAATAGCCAAGAATATCTTCATTAATTCATAAACATTTACATTCAATCAATTAATAAAACGAGGCTGATCAAAATTATCTATTATATACATAATATTGTTAAATTTAGATGTATTAAATTCACACACACACAGAGTTTTCTGTTTATCTAATTACTTCACAAAACCGGATACAGATATAGGATATCTTAATTTCATATTAAAATAACGACAAATGTAAATGAAGTGCAATGTATCATCGCCACGTGAAAATCCATGACGAAAGATACTCTATTGAATCTTTTACTTTTATATATATACAGGGTGTCCCAGAATTGTGTATAAAGCGCTCGTGAACGGGTAGAACGCATCGAACTGAGAAGAAAAGTCCTTTACCGTTTTGAAATTTTCGCAATAGTTAACGAGTTATTAATTATTAAAAATCTCTATATTAGTCCGGCCTACCGCCGAATGCAAGCGCGCGGCGAGATGCGACCGCCTAGAGATCGAGGTTGCTAGGCGAGCGAAGAATTGTTTGTTACAAGTCGCTCCTGCCTAGCCATTGCCACTTATAATAAACAATTCTCCGCTCGCCTAGCAACCTCGATCTCTAGGCGGTCGCATCTCGTCGCGCGCTTGCATGCGGCGGTAGGCCGGACTAATATAGCGATTTTTAATAATTAATAATTCGTTAACTATTGCGAAAATTTCAAAACGGTAAAGGACTTTTCTTCTCAGTTCGATGCATTCTATCCGCTCACGAGAGCTTCATACACAATTCTGGGACACCCTGTATATATATAATGTTATTTATATTATCATGTGTTTTTATTCTACGAAAAAAATGAATAAATGTACAATATGCTAATATCTAAACTATAAATATATATTTAGTAATTAATTAGGCATATAAAATATTCTTACTATCTGGCGTGTGGGGTGTACAAAAGTAAAAGTTCTAAATTATGTGTACACGTACAGAGCAATTTTGTTAAAGATGTATAATGTTGACCAATCCATTAAAGAGTTAACAAAAAGGGTCAAACACCGTGAAGGGTGGACCTCCGTGATGGTCAGCATCCCATTAGAGATCTCTTTGAGAAATATTCGTTTGTGTTACACACCAGAAAAAAGTTGTCTTCTCGGCAAAACGCGCGCGACGTTGAGAAGTGAGAACCGGGGTTTCACGTCCTTCGGTTAAACATTTGGTGTACATAAATTGCCAGTACACTGACCAATATTGAACTATGGATGAAGAGGCAGGTCGCAGAGTTTCGTCAAGGCTGTCCCTTCCGGTTGACATCTAGATAAAAACCGTACATTTGCCGCGATAAAGAATTTACGAGAAAGATCACGTATGTTATTATTAAACTTATTAATTTAATAAACAAATATTGGAAAGATGTTTTTTCCTGCTTAGTTAAATTAAAAATGAAGATAATATTTGTTTTGATAGTTCACGCGTTATAAATGTTTAATCTAACAAAAAAGCATAACATGCTGTAATTAGCACATAAGTTAAGATTACTTAACTTATGTGCATAACAATGTTAATGATTCTCAGTGCCGTTGGCCATATCGAGTTTGGTTTTGGACTCGATGTCATTCTATCCAAGAAGATGAACATAAATATTATATATGTTATATGTACACTTGAAAATAAAGATACAAACTTAGAAATTTGTATAACAAATAATTTTATTTTTTATCTTGAAGAGTATATAAGCAAGGTATAATAAACAAAAGAATACAAGATAAGATAACAAAGTGCAAGAAACACACAATGCATCAAAACACAATGATTAAATAATTAATTAAATATTATACGAGTATTTGCCTCTTCCGAGGAAGACAAAATTCAAAGAAAAAAACGCACAACATGCGTCAACAATATTTATTCAGTAAAACACGTAGGTAGCCAAAAATATTATATAAACGTAATGCGGTACGGTACGTGTACGGTAGCATTTATACAGCAATAATATAAATTTCCATACACGTCAGCAGCTTATCTGATTGTGAGAAGGTCAAACTAAATATGCGTAAGATTTTAAGACTTTAGGATCTTAATTTTAATACCCTTTTTATATTTCCCAAATATCAGTAACAAGCATTTATTGTCTCATGTCGGCAAAAACTTTAAAAATCAAACATTATTCTTTCAATACTACAAATTTCAGAGGTAGAAATGTGTTCATCGAACATCGCTATTACGCGTGTAAGCCAAAATGCCGTCCAAAGACAAATAGCCAACAAAGAAAGATGAAGCTAACACAAAGTCCATCGACAAAGATTTCATCTCAGATGGCATTTCTTCACGGAATGAAAAAATACAACTCGAAACGAGTAAGTATGAAGACAACACGGTACTGCCTCCACTTGTATTTAGTGTTCAATAATGATATGGACAACGGGAAAGAATTAATTATATAAAATATAAAATATATAAATATACAAAGAAATATTAAAAACATTATATAAAGTATAATTTATCATATCATTATCGTATCAAAAAGCAATGTGCAAATCCGCTGTTAAAACATATTTCCTTGCAGTGTACTATGCTTAGGAAAATTTCACAGGCAGTTTCCAGCAAACAAAGAGAAAACCGGCGAGTACGGCTTGATAACAGAATTTCGACAGCGAGGACGAGGCGATTGCGACCGGTGATCAATGCACCCTTCGCCTCGAGCAGGGGTTGCACCGGTGACACCACCTCTACCCCGTCCGGGAATGCATTCGCTCTCTTTCTCTGACGACGAGCACGATTTCTGGCAGCGATGCAATCTTTTCGCAGCCCGCCGATCGCATAGTTTCGTGGCGTATGCGCGGCTGATCGCGATTGAATGAATCGGAGCTCGTCCATTCGCGGAAACTATCAAGTAGAAACAGCAAAGACGGATACCGTACCCGGATGGTGCCGGCTGGCCCGATTGATCCTCGGCGCCACTACTGCCATGCTCGCGGTCCACGGAGACGAGGAACACTCGTAATACTCTCGGTCGATATAAGCGAAACGGGCCACCAGGTCATCCAGTATTCGGGGAACTCGAGGAAATTCCTTTAACGTAAACAAATTTAATTAAAAATTTCGTTGAGCGGATATTACGGAAATTTTATATAGTCTTAACTCGAGTAGAAGTTCATCTAATATAATTATCTAATATAATTTGGATTTAATTACAGATGTTTCTCGTTAGATTCGTTCAAGTTTCTAAAATGTTATACTATATTATATTAATTCTTTAATCTTGACTTTTTTCAATTTTAATTTTAGTTAAAGTTTAGCAGTTTGAATGTAGGATCATTTATAACATTCAAGGTAGGTTTTAAGAATGAAATGCTGATAGATTTATAATTATTGCAAAGGAGCGATGGTTGTATCGATGAGCATGCAAATTTGCGAATTGAGCAAATTTCGAATCGAAAACTGCAGCGACAACTCTTTTGATCGGTGCTGCCACGCGCGGCGCATTTGCAAGCACAAATGCAAGGTGATAAGGAAAATTATATGGATACAGTAGTTCCTTCATGTTTGAAATATTAAATCAAAATTTGTTGAACTCACGTTACACTTGATCAATATAATCCATAAATAAAAATTTATCTGATACACCATTCAGTTTCAATACCTGAAAATTAAATCTTTGTTTAGTCCGTTTGCGAACTGTATTATTTTAAATAAAAGCTTTTTATTTTATATTATCGAGTTGTACAATGTAAAAATGAAGACCACGTCTGAGAGATCTCTGATATTGAATCGTATTATTATTTTCAGCAAAGGAAGTGAGAGCTTGTAGCGGAGTTTTGGGAAACTAATAAATGGACATGCATAAGTCAGGGCTGTGAAGACAGCCCCTACGGCTTAGCAACCCGTTCATCAGATGAAAATTAGCGCCTGCAGAATGATAACTATTCTTTCTAAATCTCCTTTAAATGACGGATTGCCATTTCGCAGGCGAGCAAGCCTGAATAACAGGTTCTCATTCCGCAGGCGTTCTCTAAAAGATGTATTATCATCTTATAGGCGCTACAAAAAGTAGTCGAGCGATAATACAGGGGCTGTACGGCTTTTCTAGACTTTTATTTATTAGTTTCCAAATATTTGCGCTACGGACCTCCAATTTTTCAGTTAAAAATAAGATAGTAATGTAATTCAATATCGATTCATACAACTATATTTTTCCTGAAAAACATATTTTCAAAAATTATGTTTTAATTTAAAATTAAGAAGAGGATGAGACAGATTTCTAATTAATCTCAATTTGACAAAATAACTGCTTTAAAGTTTGTTTTAAGGAAAAAGTGATTTTTTTTCATTCTTAAATGCGAAGGTAAGGTAATTGTTACATCGTAAAGTAGCAGAAAGCATAAAACAAATAATGCGCAGTAAGGCATCGCTTGCAGTGCCCTGAACTTTCATAACGCACAAGATGCACGCGATATCGATTGCTATCAATATCTTTTCGCTTTCCGTCTGTATGTCATGATGTGTCGACGTACATGATACCGGTCACTTATCAATAAATGGACTGATCGATTTTCCTTCCAATTGAGCGTACATGTATTCTCATTAGCCGAGACACGTAATCGGATCCTCCGCGTGATTATCCACCCGAAATGTGATCTGCATTAAGTATTATACGCTGTAACTGCGCACACAGGATCCTAAAATATGACAAACGTTTCCTCCGTAATTTAAGGTAATTATTAAATTATTTTATTAAATATAGAATTAGAATTATTAAAGAAAAAGAAAAAAGAGAAGATAAAGAATCGCTAATTGCTTTAAAATTGATTTTTAATGCTCATAGCGTTCTTAGAAGATATCGAAAGATTTATAAAATAATTAATCAAAATAACAGAAGGAGCAAGAATAATTCAACACATTCCTCTTCTTTCTCGATTCTTTTTCCTTTTTTTCATCTTATTGTACTGCCAGTCACATCTCATTGGAAATCTTTCTGACTGACTGTGCATTTCAAGTTGCGCCATCTGCATCAAAGGAGATGCCGACCATAACGGACGCCGATGATGATGCCGTCGGCTGTGTTCGGGGGAACCGGCATAGCGCGCTATGTAAAAGCCAATACATCGCAACAGCGTTCAGTCCGCATCCGTACGCGCGTCTTGTCGGATGATAGGGCGGGTTGTACAAACGACATATCTCATCGTGAAACTGAGAATTTTCGTCGACACGAGGGTGCTCGTGCCGATCAAAAAGCGCGCGTCCGTAGGCGGCAAACATTTCAAAAATCAAATCCGAAACGTGACAAAACACGTGGCGGTGGGGAATGAGAGGATCCTATTTCCTCCTAAATCGCTATCTCGAATGGAAGGTTTCAAGTGCGCGGAAAATAATTTGCGTGATCTCTCGATCGGATCAATTGATCATTGAACAGCTGATCGGCAACGGCGTCGTCGAAGGCGCGGCGCCAGTTTTTGAGCGCGTTGCTTCATGGAAGAAGTGTCGCGATAGGAAAGTCAGTCGCACTGAAAAGTGAAAAGATCGATTGTCACTTGAAAAATCTACATCTACCATTATTCATTATTTCGGTTTGCGGAAGTGTACATGTGAACTGCGGACGACGCGTGCAGACCCTTGTATCCGTTTGAGAAGAAAGGACCCATTCCCGGTTTATGGAATAAAGTCACGCCGTATCCAGGTCTGATACGAAAACCAAAATCGTCGGCGCTATTCCGGGGAAGCAGACGCTGCAATATATTCTTGCGGTAAGTGTGCATTTTAGCAAAACTTCAGATCGGGTGTCGCATAAAATGGTCTTAAGATATCAACGTATAAGATTACCAGCTGATTTGGCAAATTGCTCGACTTTTGGAATACCTGGACGTTTACCAATACCGTCGACTATCAACAAGATGATCTTTACGACTACTACAAAAACCGCGAGATAATGGTGTCTTCTCAGTGAATACTAAATCGTTTCACGAATGATCAGCGCCAACGTTCAGACGGGACGCCTTGGAAGGAACAATCCACGAGACGACGTCGGCCATGCGTAATCAACCGTCAATTAAATTCATTTTGATTTCGTTGTATCTCGCCGCTCGTAACCCACTTTTAACGTGCCTGCATGCGTAATAGCTTGCAAGACCACGCGGCAAACAAGCAAGATCAGCGAGTAGGATCGCGTTGAAGCGCGTGATGGGTGACCAAGATGGAAATAATGCCCAATAATCCGTTAGGTAGGCTTGACCGCAGAAAAAAAGTAAAAGTCAATAACCAAGCGTTCTCCATATGCTCAGGATCGCGGATGACAGAGACAAATAAGCATCAAGTTCAAGTCACCTGTTACCGCAGGTCGAGATACGCACAAATATCACGATCATCGTAACTCCATGTAACCAGTTCAAATAGATATTTGTCAAAGAGCAGTCTGTATCTAACGAACATCGAGCAATCTGGACGACTGATATTGTTGAGAATGATCGTTTCTTTGGCCCTCTCAACCTTGATTGATTTATAGACAAATATACCTTTCACGTGGACGTCTCCATTTGGCTCAATTTCGCTCTGGACATTTATTTCCAAACATTGTATCATCTGATGTCGATGAATAAGTGCTAATTGTCATCATCGATTACGGTACGGATTAAAATAGATCTTCTCTATTTTAATCCGTACACACATTTATCATCTTTAACAATCCGTTTTTTTCCGTACCCTTTGATTTCCGAAGATATCCTTGTGATCTCGTCGAGGTGCAGAACCAGTTCTGAATGTGAGCGAGATGATGATTAATTAACTGACATAATTTCATCCCTAGCAGATGTTAGTGTATATCGATTTTACAATCGATATAAGTATTTTTCACCTCTCCGCTCGATTTTCAGCGACATGTTCCTGCTGTACGTCAAAAACGCCGTGTTCCCACGTGCTTCGTGCACGCAATCGCCTGTTCATTCCTTCACCGTTACCTCCGCCTTGTGTAAGTGCAGACTTCAGGTACGTCTAGAAGCGAACGTGTATTTCCCCATTTAACGTGTCGTATGACCTCGAGCAAATGACCGACTCCTAAATAATCCTTGAACCATCGCACATTGCTCGATTATGTTAAAGTTACCTCTAATATGACATTAATCATCTTTAATTTGCACATGTCTGTCCTTCTGCAACTTTTATACTTTCGAAAAGAAGTCGTACGTCTTCCAAGTCTAAAATGAAATAGAATATATGTACATGTCTATTAGAATTATTGATTACTATAGGATGAAATTAAGTTATAATCTATAATACTATACCTTCAGAAAATATTCGAGTCAATTTGTTTTGAATAATTTATTTTATCAATTTATTTTATGCAAATAATACAAATCCGATGTAAAGAAAAGAGAAAGTTGACAAGTTTATTGTACTTAATTATGTAATTGAGTCAAATGATGAAATGTATGTTGTTTAAACTTAAAATTTTATCATATATTCGTGTTGCATATTCATGTTCTTGTTAACGATGATACAACATACTCCTATATTGTTTTTTCTATATTATTTTTCCTTCCTTCCTTTTCTTTTTTGAGTTTTAAACAAAAATATTTTCTACGTGTCAGTGACCAAAGAGATGAAAGTAGATAAGGTATACTTCTCTAAAATTTATTGAGTTGATTATATTGAGCATTTCATCATTTCACGACAACTTCTTTTTTTATCGCAAGGTCGGCAGATAATTATTCAATAATTATGGAATCGTGCAGTCCAATACACGTTAATTTATGTTTCCTGTACTTATATTCACATGTCGATATTCGCGTAAACACTTTGATTTTTTTCGTTATTAATTTATCAATGACAAATTCAATAATTTTACATTCCAGTCGGCAAATAAAAAGAATTTTGCCAACTGGTTATCGCACAGTCATCATCAACTTGATATTGATGAAATAGTTGATTAATTTGTAAATATAATATAATTTGTTACAAAATTGATAATGTATTCGTATCTGCAAACCGGAATAAATTGAAGAGATAACTTAGAGAAATCTTTTATCGTCCTCATCTTTTAACGATTCTATCAATATCAATCAAGTCTAGATCAATCTCTCTTACGTATCGGTCTACACTTTTATGATTCATCATTATGAAATAAGAAGTCAGACTTCAAGGCATTTTGTATCCATGACAAGCACTCGTTTGTTACATACTTGTGTAACACACGTAATATTAGGTGTGAAATACGAATATGAGATATATCTAAATATGTGATTCACTGCATGAGTGCACACTTTTATTCTAAACCGGCAAGTTGCATGCAATTGTCAAGAGAAAAAGAGAGAGAGAGAGAGAAATTTTTCGCTAAAAATATATATCTGGAAAATAATCGAGAAATCAATTTAAACATTGAAAAGTACATATCATTTACATCGTTCTATGGTTTAATTTCTGTCGAACAACAAAAATGATGACAAAGAACGTTTGAGTTCCCATTGTGAAATTTAAAAATAGAAATTACATTCACTTGGCTTTGCGTTTGAGCGACGCAAACTGTTTCCTTGATTTTTTTTCCTATGCTGCTTTATGCTCGAGACTGCTCGAGACAGTGTTGGATAGTTCTCGGTAACGAGAACTGGCAGGATGAAAAACGATTCGACCGTGAACTATAAATTCCGATTAAACATACACATATCGAGCACAGATGAAACGAAGACGACGACACTTTGAACCGATGAACTCACGACGGTGGTCACTTCGCGAATTGACGAACAGATTCTTAATCGTCGTGCCAGCGATTGTCTTTTGCAACGATATTTTCCTTGCTTATTGATCGTGACACCGTTATGAGAAACCGTGAAATCGGAGACCTGCTCCACAATATTCCATAATTTATACATGTCCTGCCTGAATGCACCTACTCGCAAATGGAACAATGTGAGTACGTTGCAAGCGCATATTTGCCTAATTGTGATCGCATCAGGATCCGATATATTCGCTTCATTAAATTCGCCCACGCGTTAAGGAAAATTCCATCTACAATTAAACGACGATAATTGTCATGACCGTTAAATGTGATTATGTCTCTTTTTTTCACACGTGCACCTCTGAGATTGCGAGCTTAGTTCGAGATAGGTACTTATAATTTCGTTGAACTCAGTGATAAAGAAATTATGCCGCTCATTGCTCGTCTTCTAGCTCGACAAGCTTTCATATTGCATATTACATTACTTTCTGATATGTGGAGGCACGTTCGAAGCATGCTACAGAATTGACCTGGATGTCCCAATCAATTGGCGTTCACTGCCATCGGCTTCGATCATCGATACATATTGATACACGTCGATTAGGCGACTCGCTTTAAAATAATAACGTCCAAGAGAAAGAATGATCGACAACGATCGTATAATGATAAATTGTTTTTTTTTGTTTGTTTTCTTTTTTTCAATATTCTCCTAGCTATATTGCATCATTCCATGTCATCAAATATTCCTGCTATCAACACTATTAGTTTAACAGGAATCAGTTATCTTGATATATCGTTTCATCATTTTTCAAATATTTTCTATTTTATTATTTAGCTTCACTAACGGAGAAGTTTTAGAAAAGAGATTCTTCACTATCAGGCCAACCAATTCCCATAAAAGATAGTAATTGCCACTTAAAGTGTCACCGTGCCATCTTCATTGCTCGTCTACAGTTACCAATTGTTAAATCGATTACTCGTCACACCGGGAAGCCGATCTAAGTTGTTTATCCGGGATCCTGATCCTACGCACGATTACACTTAAGTAATTAATTCTCGTCGCGCTAATTTCTCGCCAGCACCACTCGGATTACGTATCCTTTTAATCAACACAACATGGAACACATGATGTTTTTACTCCGGTTTATTAACATACAACGTGCAGCTCACTTCGACACGTGGGTATTACATCTTTGAAATTGAAGTCTGAAGAAGTTGATTGCATTTTAATGTCGGTGTACATGATAAACAATAAACAGTCTGTTTGCAGAAAACATTTGCTGGCGAGACAAGTTTGCAAATTGTCTGCGCGCAACACGAGAAAGCTTGTAGACAAGAGAGGCGGTCTAATAAATTATTACACGGAGCAATAAACGGATTAAACACCGCGAGATAAGAAGATTATACGAAGAGATTACACGAAAAAGAGGGAGGCAGAGAGAGAGAGAGAGAAAGAAAGAAAATCTACATCAAAGACAACTTTGCCGATGACACACCCTGTGCGCGGACACACAGTGTGGGCTCGTCACGTCGGACTTCCAGCGAGATCGTTTCGTCGAGAGTCAGCCCACATTATTGCAGTTCCTCAACAGGAAAGAACTCGCGCCTACTATTACTACGGTGAACTGCTCTCATGTCAGTGTATTTTTAGCTCATTGGACTACAAAAATACGTGCTTCGCTTCGCTTCGTACGCCAAGGGATAAGAAACCCAGGAAGTAAGACTGATGAGCCACGCTCCTTTAATAAACATCCTCAAGACAAGCCTCGTAGAAATTTTTTACGAAGATATTTTATATATAGAGAATCCTTTAGTGATCTTCTGCAACGCCGGGCTATCTCGTCAAGGGAAGACAACAGCGCAATTATGCTCGACAACACGTTCTTGTTGTCCTTGCTCTGTGAACGAGTGAGTAGTGAGTTGGATTATTACGTGGCCACGTTACGTAGTTGCTCCTTCGAAGGCAATAATGAGTCACGTCGATTATAATGTCGTTCAATTCGCGTAATAATTCATCGTGAGAGCAATTCATTCACGTGGCGGGGGAGATCGATGCTTGTGCAATCAATTCCAGTGCCGCGATTATTTACCCGCGTTAACGTTGTTGCTCGATAAGATCGTTTGTGGGCACAGGTGCGTGAATCATTTCACAATCTCGAGAGGTAGTTGGAATCTCACGATAAGGAAACTTTAAATATGATTATCGAGGATTTTTCACACGATAATACGTTACTCATCGTTTTCAGAAATGAGTGGATCGCTACCGTGATAAACGTTGATAAATCTAATTTTTCGGTGAAAGAACACAAAGCAAAATAAGAGACGAGTCCTTTTAATAGGGAGGTACGACAAAATGTGACACAGGGAGTGCTCTGATAAAGTGTATGTCTGAAGAGTGGCAGCCCGTAATTCGTGAATGTTGCTCGAGACTCGCTAGACAGGATGGATTCCGATTCTGCAGAATGAGAGAGTGTTCCGTCTCCATTGATGAAAGAGCTCGAAATCCACTTCCCCTGTACTTAGGAATCATGGCGCCAGCGATGGCGCGTCCCTCTTATCTCCGACGAAATCCAACGGGTGTGTCGTATAAATCAACTAAAAAAGCATATCTCCCAAGTGTTAAAATATTAAAATGTTATTAAACATTAAAATAAATAAGAGATATCACATGTTCAAGAAATATATAAAATACAATATATATAAATATAACATGAGTATATTTCAAGGAAGTGTGCGATTTAGTAGAAGAACACAACACTAAAAATACATGGTACTTTTGTATTCTCTGTATGTGAAATTCATGTAAATCACAGAACAACAATGGAGCAAAACTCATAGCTCGAAACGTTGCGAGAGGACCTGGCGAACAATTAAATAAGCTGAGTATCGTTCACGTAACAAAGAGAGGTCAGCAAGAGATGATAAAATACTATGTTGCAATGCGACATCAGACAGATGTACATACATAAGTACATTCGCTATTGTCGAAGATCGAACATGCGATATGCGAAACCGACGCATGATATGAATACCTTTGCCAGGAGACACCGATCGTAAATGGCACGCTCGTTCGCAATTGCCCAAGAAGCAACTATCGCGTGATTTGTCACGCTGCTCAGTCCCGTAAATTAATTTTCTTAATTAAATAACGAGCCACGTTCAACGTTCTGTCGATATCATCAGAGTTGTTGAGTGTCTCGCAAATGCGAGAAAATTAATCGTACGTTTGTCTTGTGTCTACAGGATTATATGTACGACTCGTTGCATATAAAGCACTCTCATTCCACGATTGCTAGGAAGATTACGAGGAAGATAAGTGTGAACGCTCGAAAAAGACATACTTTGTTAAATTATTGAAGAACACTTTGAAGAGAAGAACACGTGCCAGAGTCTGACCTTTTTCAAAATAGATGACTTGCACAACTGTTGCAATTATGGATGAAATTGCCGAAATCCTATGACTTATTTTTCTTATATAATATATATTAGTACGTTACACAAAACAGTGATTTGGCCAAATCGATCATCGTCACAAGAAAATAATCTTCCTGTTTTTTACCTCATATTTTATTACAATTATATCTGTTTTTAACGACACCCTAGTATGTGCCACGGTTCTAGAGGATTGGAAGGTCGAAAATGTAAAACGCTGCTTACCGAGAAAAGGAAGATAATCATACGTGTTTCCGAGACGATGTATTACATCATCAAAGGACTTCGAAAATGAACGTGTCGTCATTCGCTCGAGAGTGGCATTAGTGCAAAACCCACGCGCTCTCTCACACCTCGCACACACATACAAACAATTATTCCCATTACGCACGTGTAATATCGTAATTATCGTCTTACGAGTATTACGAGCTCCATAAAAATCTTGATTTGCCCAAAATATCATGAACGTGCTTTATATTTTATTATGACAACAACATTACTTTCGCATCAGATTACGTTGAAGGTGTCGAGAGTGATAGACCATCATTCAGATTGATTAGCGGATCGCAGATAAGCACTCTAGTGGCATGCATGCTCTGCAATAAACCCGCAACGTTGTAGTGCAATATTATCTGGCACGCGAGTAGGCGGCGCGTGGACGAATTTATTGTATTACGCAACGGAAAGAGAAACAGGATGGACGTGAAAGTATTTTCGGCGCTCCAAATTCTCCGTCGGGAATCCGACGTTCGCGTTCGTTCACCTCACTGTTGTGAGTGGACCCTTAAATACCGAAAGCGTCTGATAATGGAGCCTCCGGCGTCCACCGGCATAATTAAATCGATTATTGGGATACAGGATGCTTCACCGTTTTTCCCAGATTTCTGTTGGACCGCTATTCAGCGAAGCGTAGAATTGACCGACCATGATTTCGACCAGGTCGTATCGCGTAATGCGCCATCACGACAAACATCCTGGTCTTATTCTTGGAGGTACTCTGCGAAATGTATCCGAGCATCTTGGTGACGTAACGACGCGTTTTCAAAGCACTCGGAGGTGCTGATCAATCGAATTAACAAAGCTAACAAAGGGAAAACTAAACAAGGAATGTACGAGAAAAAGGCCGTTTTCTCTCCGCTGTCGACATACTTATTACATGTATATTTAAAAAGTCTGACATTGTGATTGAATTTATTCCGACTGAAGAAGAAACCGCAGCTTGGAGTCTCTCATTGCGCGGAATATTACGTGTCGTTTTGGAGAGATTCACTTTTTTAGCATTATCTTAATGTTAGACATGTGTCAATAATTGATGATAGTAGCAGTATCATGCGCAAAAGTATTGTATGAAATTATAATAATTATCAGTCTAATTCTACTTATCGTTGTTAGTCGTTGGGTGAATGATAAAGTGCGATTCATGCTACGACACGTTAATCATAAGACATATATGTATTCTGGTTGTTAGGTGACACATTTACAGCTGAGTAAATGTACTAGTGATAATATTAGAAAAGTCTTCTATTTTTACAAATGGTAATGGTTCATGGTATTTATAGCAAAAACACCCAACACTGTAACTTCTTCAATTAAGATACAAATTTAAAAATTATCAAATTATGTGTGTGTGTGTGTGTGTGAAATAAATTGATATATTTTGTAGCTCAACTGGGTCAAAGGTATACGCGGATTGCACTTGCAGTAGCTAACTCAGCGTAGAAAATGTTTCCGCAGTTATGCATGGTTGATCCGAGACGTACGTAACGTGTTAATGAGACACAACCTTGTCGTAATTCACATAAATTTATACGATTTCACGTTGCGTGACGTTGAGCGACAAAATACAGGTACCGAAGTCGATTCAGCTGTTTCGAATAATAATAAAAAATGGGAGCGAGGTGCGGCAGGTGTTTCAAGATGATTTCACGTTAGCATCACAAACTGAGAATTGATGCTCATCGAATCTGAATCTTTACGTGCACGGTTGATTAAAATAAATATGATGAGATTGAAAATAAATATGATGAAATCGACGATAAAGCAAAGAATAAATCAATGGCGCAATAAACTTTCATAACAAGCTTTAGAAATTCTCTGAAAGCAGGTAATCTTATCGCGTCACGATGAGAATCTTGACGATCGATCAATATAACATCCTAAACCATGCATTCTCACATATCTACTCGTTTTAATCGCAATGAAGCAATCTACACCGTGATATTCCACAAACCTTGAAAGACATTGCAGTAACTTGGAAGTCATTAATGCGCCATTGATTTCTCGGAGCAGACGCAAAGTTCTTCACAATTTATCGCGACACAAAATTCAGGGAAGAATATCTGCGTGTATGGAAACCGATGTGTATCATTACTTCTTCTTTTCTAGGACTCTTCGAAGTGTTATTCGTGGCTGTGAGCGATAAAGCGCACCGCGCACATTGGCCGATTTCAAGGAGCTACTTGAGATGTAAGGTAGTGGTTGAATCGGTACCACGATCGACATCGATCGACGACGATCAACTAGATTGTCGACAGATGGTCCTCGGTCATTCCTAGAAGATCACGAAGACGGTTTGTCGAGGATGTCACCAGACGAGGAGAGGACACGGACGGTGATGCGCACTGTGCCAACGGCGAAGGGGGACCAGTTGGTGAACGATGATTCAATGAACAAGAAAGACCTGGTAACCCGGAAGGATGAGTCGATGGTGGTCAAGGTCGAATACGTGCCGAGGATCAAGTGGCTGGACCTCAGCGCGCAGATCTTCATACACGTCGGCTGCCTCTACGGACTCTACCTGGTGCTCACACAGGCGAAGTGGCTCACAGTGCTATGGGGTAAGGCGGGTTCTTCCGCTTCCGTCGAATTCCGACGGAGGTAAAGTGTTTCGATCAGCAGCCGCATAAGAGGCCACGGGGCAGAAGTCCTGCCTGGCTGCGATTTTGTGTAGAGGTCTGAGGTGGGAATCTCTCCTGTTATTGTCGCCAAACACAAGCCTGAAACATGCGTTCATAGTGCAGCTGCTCGTCGAAACGTGACGAAATTACATAATCCGCCAACTAGACATAAGGTGCCTGTCACGTCTCGCGATCTAGTTGAGTCGTCGTAGAATTAGTGTTTACAAGCATGAACTGTGACATTGTTGCCTGTCGTGGTATTAAAAAGGAAAAGACGGTAATTAGTATTATCTAGTACACGCGTTACCTTCAATTCTGTACTGCGCAGCTAATCTTCATTTTAGCTCACCAATGTAATAGCTGCGCGACAACAATAATAATTTCCTAGTTTAATACCGGGATAACTTCTTGATCTAATAAGGAGTAATCACGTATACATGATGATGATGATGATGATGATGATGGAACTTAATTATAACGTAAACTAAATGTTACAATCGTTTCATCGGCTATTATAAGAAACTTTGAATACGAGAACGCTGCGCGTAAACGTTGCTTTGTTGTGCCAATTACAATGGCGCAAAAATGTAGGTCGTGCCAGTAATTTCGTGTCATTTGCGCTTAATAGCAATAATGCCGGAGCGGCAATGTTCCGCGCCCGTAAAGCTTGACCAGGTACCAAGTCCGATAAGCCGCATCGATTTGCTGGCTCTCGTACCCGCGAGCCTGTAATTTTTACAATGCGGTGCAATTGTGGGCGATGTAGACGAACGAACATTTGATCTGGTTGAACAGATCGCGTCTCACCGGAATCGTGTGACAGTTAATTATTTGATTTATAAATAGCACTCAACTATTAAATGCGAGTAAAGTTTCTTCCTCTAAAGTATTTTATTTTTACACGACGGCATGAGAAAAATCCATTCGCGCGAATATTATATTATAATATTATATTATACATTGTCCTAATTATTTTTTACGTTAAAGCTGTCTTGAGTTTGCACGTGCAAGGTGCACCGCGAAGCGTTCTTTCGCCTCATGATATTTTCTTGATGCTCCTCTGCGCGACTTAATATAATCTTGCCAGATCTCTTCTCGCCACGTTGGCCTCGCGAGTGCAAATCGGGGGCGGTTGCGTTTACGCTCGCTGATACAACCGTAAAGGCCGGCGCTAAGCGTCGTCATGCATATGCAAGCGCCAAGACGCCGGGCGCCTGAAATAAATTCGCGTCACACGCAAAGCGGGATACGACTTGGTCCGTATCCTCTACAGGTTGAATCACGCACGACATTGGCCGTGGAAAATGAATGGGAGGATGAAACTCCACGCAACGGCGATGAAAGCGTTTACGAGAAAAAGCGGTAATGCGGGACACGATTACTTCAGATGCACATATTTGCGTTCGGCTGACGTTTCAAGCCGGCGACCGTATCGTTATTGTCGGCGTAAAACGGAAGAGTAAACCGCGATAACGACACGAACGTGTCGGATTTCTCTGCGTTCGCGGAGAATGCATAAATCTCTTCCGCGAAGCAGCAAAAACGTGCAAAAATTAAAAAAAGGCGACTCTGCTACATGATACTTTGATTAACTTGTGCGCAAACCGCTTACTTAACTCGCAGCGTGTTATCTTTCCTTGAAAGTCTTAAAGATTAGCGGCCTCATAAACATTAATATTGAAAATTCAAACGAAGGACATGTCTGAGAGATGTAAGATAAAACGACGAACGGACATTGAAGAACGGAAAATAAAATTTGTCGCGTACAAAGAATTTTGAATTTTCCTGTAGAAATAACGAATCTAATCGCGAATCCAATCTGGCAAGCAAATACTAGGGTACTCCGGCTGCCACGTTGCTCCATTTACTCCAGCATCTAAATGTACCTACGCTGTTGAATATGTGTTTTGATGGATATGTGCTTTTACGGTTACAGTGTTCGTAACGATTTATACGTCCGGCTTCGGCATTACGGCTGGCGTGCACAGATTATGGTCGCACAAGGCGTACAAAGCGAAATGGCCCCTGCGTCTACTTCTCGTTTTCCTCTTTACGATAACCGGGCAAGTATGTAAACTTTTATATCATAACATAATTTTTATATAATAATTATTTCTCTTGCTATTATTCTGATAACGCAGTGTTGACTTGTTATTGTTGCTATTATTTATGTACGGTAATAAGAATTTCTATTTATAAATATATAAAATAAATTTAAATAAATATCTTATACATCTCAGCTGTACAAGTCTATTGAAGATTACCACAGTTTTCAAGTATATTCAAGATTTTTATATCAAGTATTATATTTTAAAGGGTGTCCTTTTTGCGCAGAGGGACGTGTACACGTGGGCACTGGACCACAGGGTGCATCACAAGTACAGCGAAACTGATGCGGACCCCCATAACGCGAAGAGAGGTTTCTTCTTTGCTCACGTAGGGTGGCTCTTTACGACGCCTCATCCCGACGTCGTCGCCAAGCGCAAGGTAGTTGACATGAGTGACCTGGAAGCGGATCCTATAGTTATGTGGCAGAAAAGGTAAGTGATGTAAATGACGTACGCTGTTAGCATAAAACGATGCAAATAAAGATGCAATCAAATATAATGAAAAAATTGTGCGTCAGGAATGTCCGTTTTCTTTGCTGTCACTTCTGCAATCAATGTTACATTGTTCGATTCATCTCCAGGCTGTACATACCCTTATTCGCTCTTTTGGCCATCGGGCTACCTGTGGCGGTCCCTTGCTACTTCTGGTCGGAGTCACTGTGGATCTCGTTCTGGATTAGCTTCAATCTCCGTTTCTGCGTTACGCTGAACATCGCCTTTTGCGTGAACAGCGTAGCACACATGTGGGGACAGAGGCCCTACGACAAGTATGTATCACCGAACTGATTCTATCGATAATCACCGCTCCACGTTCACCTGACTGAACAATCGACTTATCCAATCTAAACAAGTTTCCTAGATAATCACGTAGAACCGTTCAAAACCTTAAATCACCGTTCTGGAAGCTATTAATGAACGATGACGATTGTCCGTAGGAACATCTCGCCGGTGGAGAATGTCGCGGTGTCGATCGCGGCGCTCGGCGAGGGGTGGCATAATTACCACCATGTGTTCCCGTGGGATTACAAGACCGGCGAGCTGGGCGAGTACAGTCTAAATCTCACCACTGGCTTCATCGACTCGTTCGCGCGGATCGGTTGGGTCTACGATCGCAAGTCCGTCTCGCCCAGGATGATCCACCGCAGAGCGCATCGATGCGGCGATGGTAGCCACGTCTGGGGTTACGGCGACCTTGACATCCTGAGCGAGGATCTGGAAGAGCTGGAGATGATGGACAAGCACGAGCTGTGAAACCAGCTGTGTGTACGTGAAAGCACGTATTCTTTGCGTATCCGTCAGGATACATTAAAGGGCCAACGTCTGCCTGTATACCTCATATGCGGACCATTCGAACTCTCGTAGACGAGCTAGAGTAGGCAGAGCACGGAGATCTGCGATTCGCCGTGTATCATTCGACGGGTTCCGCGCAATGTTCACTATGTCGTCAGGAAGTATTAATATTTTGACGGAGATATGTGAGATCAATGATAATGGAAGCGTAGTTGACTTTCGATTCTAATCCGTCGTCGGTGAACTAATTCTTTTAACTACGAGGACCACGGGTCAATCGCAAAATCCTTCGTAAGAGGATTAAAGTCTAGCTTTTTAAATAAATAGATAAATATTTATTTATTTGTCATCTGCGCGAATTGTTTAGTTATCGTTTATGAGATCCATCGAAATTGTATGTTATTAACTGGTGCAAGAAAATAATGGTTAATGGTTTAGATATCAAAAATAGGTATCAAAACTATAATCACTGATATTATAAATCAGAAGCTTCGCTTAATCAAGAGTTCATGCGGTGCAAGAACGTATATAAAATAATTCGTTTATATATAATACGGATGTAAATGTTGTTTGTTACAATCGCGTATAAAGTATTACAAAGTGTATATTTTTATTGGAACGTGACTGACCAAGTGCAAAGTACAACAATCTATCTAAAAGAATCAATCTAAAACAATTGTACGTGTTGTATAATGGTATGTTCTTCGATGAATTTATACAATCTTGAAATGCTTCCCTTTCAAGGAACTCAAGAAAATCAAGAAATCGTGAAATATTGTTTGAAACATCCCAATTTTAATGTAATTTGAAATTAATATCTCTAAGTTTACATTTATAAAAGAAAATTAATTTAAGTGGGATAATTTATCGTATAGTTACATCATGCAGTACAATTCAACAATCGGAATTACACGCGTGAAGTAAGTTTTGCCTAAAAATTTTTTCTCTAGAATTTCTATTTTCATTAATATATGCACATTAAAATGTAATGAGTATATTTTTAACGGAAAATCGACTTAGTGCAATGCGATTGTATATATTGCATTTCTCGATACTCTTAATTGCGTTTAATGTCATACTTTGCATTTCCAGATTGCAAAATGTATCACGTCAATCGATTAACTCAAGTAGATTATATTGTTGATATTTCTTTCTAATGGTGCCTTTTAAAATTATATTCTTTAACGGTTCCTATTCTGCAGAAATAAATTCAGTTTATTATGCGCATGTTTCTGTCATGCGTTTAAACTTGCAGTTATTCAGGATTTTAAGTGACAACTAATAAATCTTCCGAACAATTTGCAGTTCTATTGTTTTAGGAAATCTTATGAGAATGTGAATCTTATAAGAATTATATTATAACGTCCTATAAAAATCTTATTAAGTTACAATATAGTACACGCGTGATTATAGAACAATGTAAAATTATGGTTCCAACATTTCATTTTTTGGAATACATAAACCATATGCCATTGTCCATGAACATGTTATTTGATTATTTGTACGTTGCGAATATTACGAATTGAAATTTTCGTAAACCTTTGCTCTTACGCGACCTTATTAAAACGCTGCTCAATCAAATCCGAATTCTACCGCCGATTAAATACAGGATATAATTAAACTCCGACATATACGCAAGTGCCTTAATATGTTTTTAACGTATATGCACAATTTTCTTGAAATAAAATAGATTGCTCGAAGAGCGTAATCTATTGTACTAGCGAAACAATAATTTCAATGACGATTAAAATCGAATAAATCTTGCATAACAGTGCTGAAATAATTTATATAATTGTGTCTACGTTTGTAAACGCATGTGTGTATGAGCTATCCCAAAGAGAACGTACGTGTAGAAATGTTGGCGAATCGACGCCATAAATTTATTCCAATTGTTAATCACGATCAAAGTATAAAGTACATGAATATTATCGTGGTCTAACAGTATTCATTTCGTACCATGTATGTAGAGTTTCCGATTACTATCGCCAATGTTAAATAAATATATATTCGTGCAGTCAAATATTTCTTTATATTATAGTCTCCTATGAATAACAAAAACTCTACTGATAAACGTAAAAATTAAATAAGTAAAATGCAAAACTTAATGTAAACTGTTAAATGTAAAATTTCTCGATGAACTGCTTATTCAAAAAACCTGTGCATAGCACTACTCGGTCAAGAAATGCACGTCAAGTTCCTCGCAGGAAATGATAAGAGAAAAGTAACTCATTCTACAATAATGCAATTCTAAATAGGGTCAGAAGGCCGGAGCCAATATGCTCAGCGTCACCGCCAACATCTAGTCCTTATCCGGCTTTTGAGAAGTACACTTCGATATACGACACCATTTCGAAGTAAGTCATTGGTACATCATGCAAAAGAGAACGCACATTTTTATCTTCAGCTGTAGTTTTTAGCTTATTCTTTTTTTTACCTCATAGAAAATATTCGACAGTCTTGTTGATGTGAAAATTGTTCCTCTCAAAACGTCTTTAACTTGCGATATTATATGATTCCAACAATATTTGGTGATTCGATATGCCAAAGAGATATTTAAAGATATTTAGTTAGAATTGTTGAAATTATCTCGATAGATTTGCGTTTTTGTGTGATTTTCTGCTTTTTATTATTCGCTGCCAAGTAATAATTGATTCTTCGTAAAAGTTTATATGATTTTTGAATTCCATATCAGCATGGAAAACAAGGAAAAGAGCAGCGAGGAGATGGAAAACAAGGAAAAGAGCAGCGAGGAGAGTAGCAAGGAACTGTCCCTAAACTGGGTTGTTATTCTCTTTCATATTTATCTTCACCTTCTCGGTATCATCGGATTATATGTGCTGTTCTGCAACGTGAAATGGATGACGGTATTCTTTTGTACGTATCGCAACTCATCTCATTAAGCGAAGTGAGAGAATTTTATCGCTACAGAAATATTAATATCGAATTATACTTATCTCCAAGTTAATCCTGCGAGCTAGAATAATATAAGCTTGAAGTGCATTCTTCTCAAATCAGACTTTTCTGCGCTAATGCGAATCTTTCTCTTTCCAATATTATGATCTCTTTGTTTTTATGGATATTAATAGTTGTTTTATGAATGATCTGATATCTTATTGCTTTCAGTTATATTCCTCGTTACAATCTCTCTCATAGGACTCACAGCAGGCGCTCATAGATTGTACGCGCATCGAACATTCACTGCAACATCGGAACTCAGATTTTTCATTATGATAGCACACACCCTTGCAGGCGTGGTAAGTGCTTAAATATTCACTTTAATAAATTATTTGCATAAGAGTAAAAAGTTTTGCAAAAATCCTTAATCTTGTAAAAATTGGTAAAATTGTAAAGATTGTAAGATTAAAAAGTTAAGAAAGACATACGTGAGTAGGTATATATAACGTGAAAATGCAGTTACAAAATAATACTTGAAAAGCAGCAAAAAAGTACTTACTTCTTTTAAAAAATCGGAATAATTCTTTCAAAAAATACAGTATGCTTATTTATAACTTATTTGTAGACATTATCTCGCGTTTCTCATTGTGCATTCTCAAAATTGTTTGCAACTTACGATCAACATTTTATGCTACGATACATACCCAGATAGCCAAGTCTGCCGAAAGCAGATGATGCTAACTATCTGCTATCAACTATTGCCAGCCAAAAGACAACAAATTTGATACAGAAGTTGTTATTAACGATTAATTCGACAAATTGGTGCCAGAAATGTAACAGAGCTTGCTCACAAAATCTAAGAACAGATTGGCGACAGAAACCGAGCAGAATCTGCAAACATGGCTTGAAGTCAGATTGTCGACAGAAACCGAGCAAGATTTGCGCACGCGCAATCTAACGGCAGATTGGCAGCAGAAACCGAGCAAGATCTGCGCGCGCGGAATCTAACAGCAGATTGGCAGCAGAAACCGAACAGGATCTGCAGCTTTTGACAGTATTCAAATTTACACGGCTATGAATATGTGTTTTCGCTCCGCACCGCTATGCGGTGCACGCGTCGAGTTCTTACTCGATGTTAAGATTTAGCTTAACAATTATATAAGTTAATATACGCGCCTTGGCAGGATAATATTAATTTTTCTGAAAATTTTTGCACTTGCGGCACAGAGGCTCCCCATGGACAACGTTCATGTAGTTCACGCACGCCACAAGCAATCTGAAGTTCGAAAGCAAAACTCGGACTTCGGATTAGAATAAATTAACAATAAGAGAGAGATTATGCAACGAACTGTCAGAAAGACACATCAAGCCAAATGTACTTTAATTTAACAAACAAACAAATGCGTTCTTTTAACAATTTATAGTGTGTTAAAAGTAAACACATGCTTTAATATATCGTAAATATGAATGGCCAAAAGCTGCAGATTCTGTTCGATTTCTGCTGTCAATCTGCCGTCAAATGTTAACAGATCCTGCTCGGTTTCTGCCACCAATCTGCTGTCAGAGTCTGTTAGCAGGCTCTGCTGGCAGATCACTATCCTAATGCGGACATAACGGATGCCAATTTGCTATCAACTTCTGCAGTAATCTGTTGCCAATCTGCTGGCAGATTGCACACATTTTGCTTACTGGGTACTTTCTATTATATATATATATATATAGAAGCATAATCATTTAAAAAACTGGACGTGCAACGGAAACGGAAATATTACATATGACATGTAACAGTAAGCGCATTAATACTGAATTATGATAATTACTAAATTGATTTGCATCCAATACAGATCCATGATTATGATAAGTAAATGATTTACGCAGTAAAATCAGAACATTGGATCCATTTCTTACCGAGTATTTATCGTGATAAATTGTTCGCATACGAGGAAATGCGATTGACAGGATCAGAAAGTTCATGTAGATTTTTTAGCAAAATTCAAACCCAAAACTTTGTATCAAGAATTAACACGTTTGAATTTTGCTACAAAAAATCCGCACGGACTTTTCAATCAATCCAATACAATTGTCAAACAAATTATGAAAATAAAATCTGCCAAAATTTGTTTACGTCCTCAGGGCTCGATAAAGAATTGGGTATTCTGGCACAGAATCCATCACAAATACTATGGTACAGACAGGGACCCGTACAATCATAAGAAAGGTTTCCTCTTTTCCCACGTGTACGGCAACATGCTATCGTCACCCTCCGATCTGAACACGTATGCAAAAACTATCGATATGAGCGACATCAAAAGCGATGGATATGTCCGCACGCAACATAAGTACGTTGTCTTCCATTTTTATTCTTACATCCGTAAATATATTTGTCTGATTTATTCTGTTATATTTGTTTTATTCAATGAACAATATATCAATTTAATAGCATATTATTCAATTAATATAAGAAATATCCAACTAGCATGTCAGCCTACTAAAGCAACTGTATCTGGCTAGGTTCTATTGGATACTCTTCATCGTGCTCGGATTTATGATACCTATCAACATACCCATAATGTACTGGAATGAATCGCTCGCAAACTCGATTATGATTATGGGTATAACACGACTGATGATAACGAGCAACATCTCCTGGCTTGTAAACAGCGCTATGCTAGTCTGGGGTCTGAAGAAAGGAGACAGGTTGATATCTGTCTTTAATACTATCTCATCACTTTTCTATAAATGATTCTTAAAAATGCCGAAAAGTCGAACAATACTATTCGTATTGATGCGGATAGTATACGCTTCAATTGATGTTTAATAAGATAAAAATGAATACTTTCTTCACAGTTTAGTTTTGCTCACAGACACTTCAATTGTGTTCCCATCTGAAGTATTGATGAAACTACATTATTATTAATAATCGTAGAAAGAGTTTCTTGAAATAGAAACGCGTGAGAATTCTTATGTATCAGTAAGGTTTTTATGCAATGCAATTATTTGCTTTCTTTTATCTTCCTCTCTTGGAGTCGAGTATCCTCATTAACGGTGCGATTCGTCGTCGAGTCAATTTCGCTGAAGCCTGACATCCGACATTATATTTCAGGTTTCCAGTCGAAGATAATAGTATCTTCTTCATCTGGAAATCCTTCTGGATCAATTATCACTACGTGATTCCCTGGGACTGGAAAAGCGACGAATTCGGTCGTTATGAGAAGGGCTTCGTCACGTTCATCATAAAGATATGGTGGGAACTCGGACTCGTGAAGGAGATGATGACCGTTAGCAGAGAGAAGATGTACGAAGTTCTCTACAAAGTCGCTGATTCGGAAATAACGATGGATGATGCTCTGGAGAAGATGAAGGAACGTGCAACAGAGGACGCCCTGAAGGAAGGGCTAATGTATTATCATTAAGGGAACGAGTTCGCGAAAGAGCTGATTAAAACAAGAAAGATGTTTAATTAACGGGCAATTATAAAATAACTATATGCAATATTGAAATTTTGTAATCTAATTGATTAAATAAATATTTTGTAATTTTTGGCAATCTACATTGAATGTTTACGTACCCGTTCAACTCGCTCATACGCAATTTTATCTATTGTTTCTGAAATAAATAAGACATATCGGATGACATGAATTGCGACAACTTGTTTGGACAATGAAAGATTAAAAATCACCGAATATTTTTCTTAAGTAAATTTCTTAAAAATTAAGCTTTGGTCACAATATATTTTATATTGTATAGCGGTCGATCTAGCATACAAACTGAAACAAGATGTAATAAAAAGACACAAAATATATTATATAATATTTCTTTACTTAAAAATATACCTTTATTAAACATTTTATTTTAATTATAACTTTTACATAGTAATGCACAATACGATAGAAACATGTGCATTTTAACAATATAATAATGATATTAATAATAATATAATAAAAATAATCATAGTTGTCATATTTGTATTCGGATTCGGGCAAGCCGAAAGGAATCAGCGGAATCGTCCAAGGCGACACAGAGCATAGACAATGCTAAATAAGAATACTATAATATTATAAATACAATAGTAGCAATTCTACTCGTAGTAAAAGTGCATAATATTATAAATAACGTGCGAAGTATCAGTAGCACAAACCGAAATCTTCCAAGGTTTTTTCTTCATTAAACTGGATTGTTAAATTAACCGACTGGAATAAATTAATTTAAATAATCGGAAATGTAATACAAAGACAAAAGAAACATTGTGAGAGATTCAGTAAATCAGGGACGTGACAGGTTGTAATACTGACTTTATGTATATCAAGAGAAATCATGGACTTCAATGTGAAGACGAATACATTGGCGATTCTCCGAGCGATTATCGCATGTAATCAAAGATGATTTAAAATGAACAAGTTCCATAACCATTTAAATGTAATAAACACGTGATAACATGCAGAGCTGCGAAACACGTTGCTCGAAAGAAAAACGAAATAAATATTCAATGTGTATTTTCAACAGAATAATGAACATGAGAAATATTTTAAAAAATTGTTTATAAGACATTAATTACTCATAAATTTTGTTGACGAGAGCAGGGAAGGAAGATTTTTATAGTCAGTAATCACGACTCCTTGTCGTTACATCATCACACTTATCACAAACTGCTAACGTCGCAACGATCACTTTTTTCTCGCATTTTACAATGTCGCGAGTAATATAAAACACACGATGGATAGTATAACGATAGTTCGTGTGTTGTGTTACTACACCGCGTAATTGTGTCGCACAATCGAATAACTACGCTTACTTTGGCGTAGTTGACGCATAACGATGCATGAAGTAACAAATAATATAGTCTTGTGAGAGAAAGTCGAAGAATTTTTGCGCACCTATTAGGTGCATTCCGTAAGGAAGGAAAGAAAAGAAAAAAAAACAACTCTTTTACGTTTGCTTATGTAAGCAACATTTCGCTGATGTTCTGGACGATGATTCTGAACTATTCTAGTACTATTGTAGTACTATATAAAGTTTTGATTGATGAGGCAATGATGCCTACGTTAGTATTGCGTCAAAATTAATGTCACGTTTGCGCATCGGATTATTTATCTCGATCAAGAAAGATAAGGTAGAAAATTTTGGTTGTGTATTAAATGTATGCTAAATTGAGCAAGAATTTAGTCGCGTACAAAAGTAAGTCATTCGAAAGGTTACTTTATCTCTGCGAGGACTGCGAAATTCGACTTCGCTTTAATGGAGGAAGTCGTGCCTCTAAAAGTCTTCTCTTTGTTTTTAATACAGTATCGTGAATTTACTTTTTACTGACAAAAGTACAAAATTAATGCGAAAATTGACGTCCCGATTGTATGCACATACCTCCGTGTTACGATTACACGTTAAAAAATCGTACAAATGATACAAAAACTCGATTACGTAACAATTCGAAAGTTAGTTCGATCAAACTACTCCAAGAACAAGTGGAAAAATTTCGTCGAGCGAGCGAGTGCACGTATTGCACGTTGCCCGCGATCCAGAACACCATCGATTGCGAAAAATCGATCGCGACATTTCCTGCCTAACACCGGACCTGCCGGTCTCATTTATACGCGGAATCAGCCAAATAATCATGCAACGACGTGTCGAAACGCATGAATCCTGCAAGGCCCGCCGGTTCGAACGAATCATGGAATCGTACAAATAATAGATTGGCCGAAATCCGTGCTCGTCGTGGACAAATACGAAGAGAAGAGCCTTCAAGGAATCCCCTCTCTACTGATCCTTCGTATGGTGATGGGTAACTATCGCCTGGTTCCGCTCTTCCTGCGTTTGGTCCTTGTCGCCCCAACCCCATACCTCATGACTGCCATCGCCCGTCCTCTCCACCCGTTTCATCACGATGTCCTCAGACACGCTCTTCAGGTCGTAGGCCCAACCAATCCTCGCGAAGAAATCGATAAAGGCCGTGGTCATGTTGAGCCTGTAGTTGCCAAACTCGGAGCTTTTATAGTCCCACGGGAATACGTGATGATAATTGTGCCAGCCCTCGCCCAGAGCGAACAAGGCGACGCCTTTGTTCTCCGACGGATTAATGTACCTGTGTTAATGATATTATTTATTAATTACTAAAATTTATGATTACCTGTGTTGGAAAGCAACTTTCACAGGACCGCCAATCACATGTACCAGAAATGAGTCTTTCATGAAAAAATTAATTAATTAAGGAAAAATGTGAAAAAGGCAAAAATAAAGAGTGGAGAGTTGGACGCCGAAAGAAGAAGTAGCAGACGAAGCACAAAGTTCATCATGAAAGGCACGATAGAATTATATGAAGTCTGATTAATACTAACTTGTCGTAAGGTTTATTGCCGAAGAGATGAGCCGCGGAGTTCACCAGCCACGTCATGTTCAACGTGAAGATGTAACGGAGAACGGTAGGAATGAAGTAAGCGTTCGTCCACGTCTCATTCCAGCAGACTACCGGGATTATGGTAGGCAGAATGAAACATAGCAATGGCATCAGTATAATGTAATACCTGAAACGTATAAATTTGTTCTGAAGACTTCCATCCATCAGGGATTTGATATTTTCAATCATTTCAACCAACATAACACGTACTTCTTTTGGAACGCTAATATGGGATCGCTCTCGAGGTCGCTCAGGTCGATTCTCTTACCCTTCTCCCTGACTTGCGGGTGTTTTCTGCAGAGCAGCCAGCCGATATGCGAGAAAAAGAAGCCTCTCGTTGCGTTATGCGGATCGGCGTCGGTCTCGCTGTATTTATGGTGAACCCTGTGGTCCCTGGCCCAATCGATCGCGGCGTCCTGCATCCCACAAGATCACGTCACGAACGATATCGATGCAGAGTGCTTTAATTCGCACCCACGCGAAAGGAGAATAACGCACCTCCATGACGCATCGTGCATTGTTCCGCCCGTTTATCTACTTCGCTGAATAGCTCTCGCGTTAAACTGTCACGTCAAACGAAACCGAGAATGTATAATACGCTTGTGTCTCGTGCCGATGATCGATCCAATAGCACGCGTCGCCTACATCCTCGCGTTCAAGGGGGACAAGAGGGACACCTTTTTCTCCCAACAACGGATTGCTTGCTTAGCCAACGCGATGCGTCGTTAGACGCATCGGATCATGCTATATTTTTTTTCGATTTCCTGCACGCGACGACCCATTATGCTCGGCATCGACATGAATTCTTTACGCCTCGCTAGCTACGGAAAGGAGTCTCGATTCGCCAGAAGAGCCTCGTTCGATTGATTACTAGATCGTCAAGTGTACGCGTCCGGTCAACTGATACCTGGGACGGAAAATTCCCATTCGAAGAACATCAATGTCGATTTGATGTGAAGGAAAGCAATCGCGAATCCTAAGTACTCGTAATTTTTGGAAGGTTCGTCTTGTCACGTACCTGGAACGCTATGGTATTCATGATCATAAGCAATATCTGAAGCGGCCACTTGGCTTTGTAGGATCTGTGCGCCCAAAGTCGATGAGCCCCGGCGGTGATCCCGAAGCCACTGAATTGGTATAAGAAGATTGCTGCAATCGAGAAAATCATGATGTTGTACATGCATAATAATTTCCGAGCGCCTGCCCCGATCGATCAATCAAGTTTCATCGAACGGCCATCCTCGAGCAAATTGAATTTCTGAGAACCAACTTTGACGACACGGATCGGAGATCTTATTCGCAACAATTCACGAATATATTTATTACTGGTACACAATATTATTCTTACGAAGATTAGATACATTTTATAGGGAAAAAAGCAAAAAATGAAAATTTTAGTAAATTAATATCTCCAAAATTATATGTTTGCGTCTTATATAGCATATTTTATCATGCCGTGATCAGATTATATCCGCGGACGTCGACCACGGCGTGCAAGACTCTCAGCATGAATCTCATGATGAATGAAGCCGACGCGGTTAAGGTACCACACTTCCGGTCAGGCTCCCTTTAATCAGCGAGATGGAACTAACCAGAAGGACTAAGTACTCCAAGGTCTCAGTTTAAATAAAATCATAAAAGATGATGGTTTCAATAGATGTGCTAATCTCATCGCCATTCGAAGGAACAGTAGACTCGTCAGCATGTAACATTTTAATTGGTCTTATTGACATTGCTAATTGCTGGTGCTAAACAACTTTGCGTCAGCGCGAACTCGAGCAAAATATAAAACGACGGAAATCAATGCAATTATTGCGAATCAGATGATTCAGTAATTACATACCTATATTGTAATCTATATGTAATAACAACATTGGTAAATACACGAGTCGGTGACATTTAAAAATGGTAAATAAATGTATCGTTAGATAATTATTTTTAAATGATATTTATATATTTCACTTTATCAATATGTACAGTTATTATAACTTTTCCAAATAACGAGATTGCATGGAACTGCATGCATACTGTCAAACGTAAATTATTCGAATGATAATAAATGTAAGGTGATGTAGTGCTAATAAATGATCACTTTAATTTAATCGCATACTAATTACAGATTGATTCATCAATTTATTTTATTCCTTTTATTTTACTCCTTTATTGCCAAAACTCTCTGCATTAGTTTACTGCATTAGTTAATGCATTTATTCACCTTTCTAATTTTTAAGCTAGATTATCTGATAAGTAGATAGTAATCAAAAGGATTGATCTGATAAGTACAGATACTTGAGTCACAATCATGCTACTCACCAAAAATAGTGGTCGCTAATTTGGCCGACGTGAATGCAAGGTAAATTCCGTAAATCGCTCCGAGATGCAGGTACGAGAAAATAACCACATTTTTCCATACAATACTCCTAACGTATTTGGGTTTCTCCTTCAATTCTTCGGTCGGTTCGGATAAGCTTTCACCCTCGAAGAGCACTCCTGTCGGTGTGCTAGTTATATTCGGTGCCATTCTTGCTTAGATTCTGTTAACAGCAAAAATATCGTAAAAATTTATATGAAATTATAATTTTAGAAATTTTCTATGTGAAGAAATACTCTATTCCGCGTTTATGATCATATTAAATAAATATTTTATCATATTAAATATTTTTTATATTTCACTCATACGTCATCATACGTATTACGTAAAATACATAAAATACGTAAAATACGTAGAGGAGAATCCCCTATTATGAGACATGCTCCTAATATGAGATAATGGAGTTTCTGCTAAACTAGTGAGCACTATCTGTTAATTCCACCATAAACTTATTACTCTTGGTGTAAAATGTATTTAGTGAAAAATTCATTGTTCGTTATTGCGTTTAGCCTTTGCAAGAAAAGGTTTGTGAAATTGTGAACATGTCAAAGGAACTTAAGGTAAGTCTTTAAACCTTGTTTATTACATAATAAAGAAATGGTTGGCAATAAATTCAGTATGCAATGCTAGAGTAGAATCGTAGTAACAGGAAAATACGCGATTTGTTGAATTGCTTAATTGTAGAGGTTAGATTTCATGATCGCGGAACCGCTAGGCGCGTGGCTCGTATAATGAGATATTCAGGGTACTCTTAATATGAGATAATTATTGCTCGAATATGAAGAGTATGTAGTGTAATAAAAAGAAAGAAAATACTACGTTAAGGTTAAAGAGAAGTTAATACGAATTTATGTTACGAATTTTTGTGTATTTAATTTTTATAGAATCTGACTATGGAGGTTAGAGAAACGAGGAAGCGTCGACAGTGGAATCGTGAAGATTTGGCGAAGGCTGTGGCAGCAGTATTTTTATAAAAATATCTAATAAAGTTTTTTACTTGCAATACTGATGTATTTTGCACTTTTAACACCGATTTCTCAAGGTATCTTATATTAGGAGTACACTTTCGCGATCTTGCGTAAAGCTCTTTTTTCAAATTTTTTTAATTTTCAGAAAAAATAATATTTAAATTAGATTTTTCATTTCACCAACCTAAAACTTATTAAATTCTCTTCAAGAGAACGTATTACATTTTTAAATTCTGCCTATAGATTTCCTTACATTCTGCAAAATCGATATGGTATCTCATAATCGGGGACTTTCCTCTATTACGTAAAATACATAATCACCGATTTAATTACAATTTTTTAATGTAGAAAGACTTGTAAATCACATATTATAGAATGTGATATTTTTTGCTAGATTGTATAATCAGAATGAATTTCAATACGATCGTATATAATCAAAAGCAGGAATCAGGAATCGTGTCAGGATTAGAGCTTCTTCAACGTGAACGCCAGGACGATAATTATATTTGCACTCGTTGGCTTCTTATTTGCTGGAGCTAATATTCGAGTCGCGTCTTGGTGTCACAATTTCCAACGCTCCACCAACGCACAACCAAATGTCCTGAAAATACTGAACAATAGCGCGTGACGCAAGAGCGATCGATTTAAAAAAATCAACGAAATGCGAATTTATATCGAATTTATAAACGCCGAGGACACTCGCTTTTTTTGTTACTTGCAGTTACGGAATGTACTTAGTTGATATCATCGAGTTTACGATTATCACGACTCGCAATTATTGCGCTGAGTGATACTGTTCGTAAAACGGACAAGGTAACGTATAATCTACAAATGTAAAACAATTGCAATTACGTCGAACACACACACACACACACACACACACGCACAGTTGGCCCACCCGAAAATTAATTTACCGGTGCCCGATGAAACAACGATCTGGCAAATGACACCTGTAAGACTTTCACCAGCTACCAGTTGATATCACTGTATATGTCATAAGCTCGTATTCCTGAACCCGAAATACTCGTACACTTTCGTGTATCTTCGCTTTTTCAATATCTCTAAAGTAAAATCGATTAAACAAATAAAAAGAAAAAATAGAAAGAATTCAATCAATTAGAACCGGAACGCGAATATAGGGGTGGATAAATATTGTCTAAGTAATCCAACTTACTCCATCATGACAATTACCGTCACTACTCTGACGTAATTAGGTAAGAGTTTGCCATTATTTCACAGCCATTGCAATGGAAGAAAGTGTAGCAAAAATTACTCAACCAACACACCAACGTACTAAAAGTTGACGATAAACTTAATTAATTGTACTCGATTTTTTCTCTGATAGTTTCAAACAAGTTTTCGGATCACTGATGCCTGTATGTGCAGCCCTATGATCGTTACAATTTTGCAGATTGCTCACAATTCCATTGTGTCTAGGATAACATAGATCACCTGGGTAACTCGCAAGAATCCTGATATGCCTTGCCTTGCCTGCGTCTCGCGATCTGGGGAGGAACTTCACACAGGATCGGACTGGTTCCGACTGTGCCTGGTCTAGGAACGTCTATCGACTGCCGACTGGATCCTCGTCGAACGTTCAGGCGCAGACTCGCACGACGCCCGGACGTCGACACACGATGCTCCCATCGGCGACGTCCCACCACAACCGCCTGCGCGGTTTTCCGGACCGTCCGATGGCTGATCAGCTGATCCTGATCCGGGCAACCCGTTCATGAGGAAAAGGGGTGAAGCCACTATCTCGGGTCAAATAGCCAACGAATCTCGAAATGTCTACGTCCACTCACGTGTTCGTCACTATCCAGGCGAATGGATGCGACTAACATTTTTTCGACGTTGCATAAACATTTTGCGACTTTGTTTTATTGCAGTTTAACTGCAAAAGGCTGCCGTAATGGCACGGGAAACGCGTCAGTATTGCGAGCCGGTTAATCACTCTGGCACCTACGAGACGTCAGATAAAGTATTATCTTGCTCTTAATATATACTTTTGTAAACATATTTTATGGGCGTTTTTGCAGTAACCGCATCGTAATTCAAACTCGAATTCCGAAAAACAATTATATGCTGTAATGCTAATAAGAATAGTTACTCATTCCGAATATTCTGTTAGTTTTGCGAATGGAAGTTAATGAGATCATTTTAATTATGTTCACCGACTGTAATTATGTAATTTTGAAAATAATTACATAAATTATGTAATTTTAAAATACACACGATAACAGTCATAAACCGATAAATAAACTAATTATGGCAGCGTGTGCGGTTTGTTTAACATATATATACGTGTTCATATTTTGCATAATAATAAATAAATATATATACAGGGTGTCTGACATAAGATGGAAAACCTCTCGCCCACAGGTAGATCTCGTCAAACTGAATTAAAAAGTCCTGTACCATTTTCTGCAAACACCACACAAAATTTCGAGTAATTAAGTAAAGAAAGTTCACTAATTCAGAGGACGCGATTGGCAGAGATCGAGAGAGAGTATCGGATTACAGCGGCAGGTGAGACGACGCGTGGACAATAATTTCTCAGCGTCTCATTCATGTGCTCGTGTTGCCGAGAAAGTGTTGTCCACGCGTCGTCTCGCCTGCCGCTGTAATTCGATACTCGCTGTTATCGCGTCGCGCGCGCGGCTAGCCGTTTTTTACATTATTCCGCCTACTTCCCTCGCTGCTCCTGTATATATATTTATTTATTTATATATATATACATTTTATGTAACATGTGGAAATGCTTTTCTGTCCCCGAGAAAAAACGAAGCGAAACTTAAACGAGATATTTTTAACTCAATTAACGTTATTCATAAAATGTAGAAATCCAACGAGCAAACATGTTCACATTGTTCTTTGGTAGAATTTATTAATTATGACTTTGTAATTAGTAAATGCTTGTTAAAATTTATTACAGTATAATTTATTATAATTTATTAATTATTAATTTTATTTTATAATTTTTGATATATCTATTTATAGATATTAATACATTTTTTTTAAATTAGATATACACAGAAATATAAAATATTAGTATCTTAAGAACAGCGTTTAGAGGAGCATATTCTTGAACTCACGTTACATTCAGGTGATCTAAACTGACACCGTAATTCATCGATCGAGATTCTGGATAGTTATAAGATCCATACACCATCTGCCGCGCGTAATAAGTCGGTAATCTGCCGGTTTAAGGCTGAAGCAACGGTGATCATAGTCACGGTTGAGGACACGGTCTCAAGAATTCAACTCGTTTGAACGGTCTCGATCATTACCAAGGTCGCAGCATCCAGGGTCAGTTTTTTCCGCGCCTGCGATACATCGGCCGTTCAATCTGACGGCAATGTTATGTGATTTATTGCACACACTTTATGTTTTGTTACACTAGCGAGACTTCATTATTTAGAGGCCTTCAAGAAAAGAAATGATTGATCATAAAGTTACACGTCTGGCATTCACGCGTCTTTTCTGTATTCATAAGGGCTTAACGATGCACACGCATACACATATGTATAAAATTTATCACTTGCTATACGCACGGCCTGTATATAATTCAACGTGTGACTATTTATCAAATTTACAAATAATTAAGATTTAAGAAACAAAGATATCATTTAACATCATTTATCTTTAGTTGAAATAAAATTATTATAATTGGATAATTATCCTTATCCGATATGCGAAAAATATGCTTCTCTACGCGCTGTTCTTAAGATACTAATATTTTATATTCTGTGCATATCTAATTTAAAAAAAATGTATTAATATCTATAAATAGATATATCAAAAATTATAAAATAAAATAAATAATTAATAAATTTTAATTAACAAAGAAATATATATATGTATATACATATATTCTTTGCAAATTAGTCGAAAAGAGAATTAATTGAAATAAAAGAATAAAATAAAAATATACAAAATTGCGCAATGTTAACACATATGACGATGTATGCAAATCTTGAAACTTATTAAAATTGGACGTATCATCTCATGCGTTACGTTATATTGCTATTATTGCATCAGCCTATATTCCTGATGCGTGCATGTTAATCCACGCTTACGCACGCTTAGGAAACGTGCCGGAGGTGTCCTAACAGCTGACCTCCACGTATGTATTCAGAAATCACCGTCGTGTCGATGGTGTATGTTGACACGTGATTACTGTGTTTGAACACTATAGCATCACAGTCCAAAGTCGCAATTAATTCCAATTATTAGATCTCGTCTGTCAATTACTTAGCAGTAATCATGATTGTTCACATGATCAACATGATAAAAATAAGATACGAAATCAGCATACGCGTGACCAAGGCTTATGCTCGAAATCAGTTGTTTCACAAAAATAGATACAGATTTTTTCGCATTCTATTTCGCATTTATTTACGGGCTATATGGGACACTATCCGTTCTCAAGTGACAATCTTCTATTTTTGCGAACAGCTGATTCTAAGTATGAACGTTGGTCACACGAGCGTGCTAATTTCGTGTATTTCTTTTATCACGTTGATCACGTGAACAACCAGTGACACATGCATTGTTTTATGTATGTGCATTTATATATTTTTATATATTTTTATCATGTATGCACACATATTATTTTCTCAAGAATATATATAAGTGTTCTATATATAACTTTTCTTGAAAAATTATTATATAATCATTCATCTTCAAATACAATATTACAATATTAAAATATTAAAAAAAATTTAAATTAACGTAATATTACAATGTTAAAATATTTTTAAATTTAAATCAATTCTCAAATCGTTTATCCAAATCCATCCATTCATTAATTTGAAATTATTAAAACTCCATCTACTTCCGGTTTAATAATTTCAAAACATAATGGACATTTGCATGTTCTTGCCAAGCATTTCTGACAATAATTATTTTTTAAATAGTCTGGACTTACATCCCCTCGGTTGACGGTTTCAAGAACCCTCCAAGTATTATATTATTTTTTCTTCTAACATTTTGGCGTAACATTACTGATCGCAGACTGAATGCGGTATACCGGCGTCTATAGTAAGTATAATGCCGGCAAGAACAATCAGTTTGCGCCCGATACGAGCCACCAACAGCCCCGAGATTCTCAGCTGAGGAGCCTAAGCCAATGGGATCGCGTCATGCGACTCTCGCCACCTGAAACCGGCGAATGGTGAATAACGGAACCGACCAGATGTACCACGCGATCTGTTCTTCCAGCAGATATCGACCGCACCGCTTGCACCTATCTGGCTCACTGAATTACTGACCATCCGTATTGATCCGCGGATTCCGAGTGTCATGGTCATTAAAGGTGAACATGAAAGCAATAATCCGAAAAAATATTCCTGATTGTGGCAAATATTTTTTCGATCAAGTCGAAAATCGATCGAGTAATCGCGCTCAAACTTCAAACCGGTCAAAAAGTGCCAATCCGCGCGTCTGCGCGAGTTCACCTACACGTAAATAAATCGTCCACCGGGTCACGTGATCACGCGATGTCATCCGACGTTAATCAGCGATGTTAATCCGATGTGACGACACATGATGCAATCGGGATCGGCCGTTCAGTATCAAGCGGACGGCCTACGCGCCTGTTTTCGCTCCGGAGCGCGAGCCACCGGATGCAACCACGTTCGTGGGAATCGCACGCATCACCAACAATGCTCGTTGACCTTTGCATCAGGCGTGTACCAGGCGTGCATCATGCGATGCGTCGTACAAGATAAATTGCATGTTTTACGCCGTCGATATTAAATGCACATTAATGTTACAAGAAAGAAAATTAAAAACATTATTGACTCATTGTTATGTTCCCAGATGTCTTCCCTTTTTCTCCTCGTGATAAGTAACGCGATGACTGCGACGGATTTCTCAATGACGCTCGTTGCCCAAATCGAAGACGAATATCTTTGTACGGAGGGACTTCTCGCGATTTTTGAAGAATGCGTTTTCACGTTCGCTTTCTTAATTATTGTTTTTTATTCATGCTTTGCAATAAGCTCCTTTCCGACGAGCTATCTACAGCTATCGCTGATGCCCGTTCAGCGGGAGCACGTGCACGCGGATCGCGACACGTAATCACCACGCCGGTGATGCGATCTCATTGGTCGACGCGGCCTCGTACGACCGCATGCTCGTTTTAAATTGGTGCGCGCCATCAGCGCACACGTGACACACAATGCAGCAAGAGTATTGTGTGTGCCACGAAAAATGAACGTTACATGCAGCGGTCGGCACGTATCAAGTACCGAATCTAAGCATGCAAAGTAAATGAGAATATTTCGCGTGCACGTTGAGTAAAATATCAATATGCACTCGCAACGTGTACGTGAAATATTTAGGAAAAGTCGACATCAAGCTTTCGGTCTGGGGAATCGATTTCCGGTTTCGAGCGGCTCGGATTTGCATTTACGGATTTATTAGTGGCTGTACGTTTTATTGGATTGTAACATATATTCGTTCCGTTTATTTAGCGTTTTTAATAACAAATATTACAAAAATATTTAAAAATGAGGCGAATATATGTTACAACGCGATACATGAAGAGCGAGCATAGATAATAAAGAGATTTTATGGCACGCGATGACACGTACGCACGCCGGCCGGCCGGCCGGCATCGCGAGCGTGTACGACTCCACGTATCGTATCGTGCAAGGTGAAAGGAACACACGTGTTATACAGCCGCAGCTTCTCATCTTATTTTATCTCGCTTCCTCACACGTGATTATCATGCCGGCAGCTCAATCTGGCTGGCACATCGGCTGATCACGCACTTGCGTTGTGACACGTGCTACTTTGTACATTTTCGCTTTTTTCTACATCTCTTTAGCAATATCATCGATGAACACAGACATGTAAAGTGTATCTTAAACGTTCGCATAAATGCTAAATTTATCGTCTGTATAAAAAAAGAGTTAATAGTACTATTTTATGTTAATAGGGTGTGTCTACGCGAATCTACTTGAAATTTTTAATCTGATTCTGAGAAATTCGCAAAAACAATCGCGAGCATTAAAAGGCATTATATAAAATATTGTCAAGTTAATGCTTTCGTCAGACTCGTCGGTTTCAGACTCGAAAATTCCCTTTTTGGTAAGTTATTTTATCAGATTTAACATATCGTACTTAAACTTACCAGAAGATAGGTCAATTTACGTGGGATCATCGGAAAATTTAAATCTTGCGCGTATTTTTGTGCTAATATTAGGTGGCCAAAAAGTAATTGCGTTTTTTTCCAATAGATGGACATACATGTCTTGAAATCTAACTAACTTCATTCTAAACCGCAAATTCATTATGTAGATTAACAACTCACAGTTCAAGCTTGTTTTACAAAAAGAAAGTACACGATTTCGTTAACAATTGTTTGTTTGCCGTCGATTTCAAAATGGAAAATCAAAAAGAACATTTTCCTCATATTTTGTTTTATTACTTCCGAAAAGGGAAAAACGCTGTGCAAGCTCATAAAAAGTTATCTGATGTATATGGCGAAGATGCTTTAAAACTGCGGTAGTGTCAAAATTGGTTTACTAAATTTCGATCTGGAGATTTTAATGTGAAAGATGCACCACGCTCAGGAAGGCCAATCGAAATTGATGATGACAAAATAAAGGCACCGATCGATTCCAATCGGCGTTTAACGACACGAGAGATTGCTGAGAATCTTAACATATCGAAATCGAGTGTTGAAAACCATTTAAAACGACTTGGATACATTAGTAAGCTCGATATTTGGGTACCACATGAGCTCAAAGAAATTCATCTCACTAAGCGTATTGACATCTGCGATTCTCTTTTGAAACGTGAGGAAAATGATCCATTTTTGAAACGTATAACAGGCGACGAAAAATGGATCGTCTACAACAACTTCAAACGAAAAAGATCGTGGAGCAAGCGTGATGAACCTGCTGAAAGCACTTGAAAAGCAGATATTCACCAAAGAAAGATTATGCTGTCAGTCTGGTGGGACTTTAAAGGTATTGTGTATTTTGAGCTGCTTGCAAGGAATCAAACCATTAATTCAGACGTATACTGTCGTCAACTGGATAAATTAAATGATGCCATCAAACGGAAACGTTCAGAATTGGTGAATCGCAAAGGTGTTGTGTTTCACCATGATAACGCTAAACCACGTACAAGTTTGGTCACTCGTGAAAAATTGTTGCAGCTTGGATGGGATGTGTTACCACATCCACCATATTCGCCAGACCTGGCACCATCAGATTACCATTTGTTTCGTTCTTTGCAAAACGCCTTGAATGGTAAAACCTTTACTGCTGATGAGGATATGAAATCGTTGTTGGAATTGTTTTTTGCTGAAAAAGATAAGAACTTTTTTGAGCGCGGAATCATGAAGTTGCCTGAAAAATGGCAAAAGATAATCAAACAAAATGGACAATATATTGTTTAATAATAAAGTTTTTGTTTCCCATGAAAAATTCGCCTTTTATTTATATAAAAAAAACGCAATTACTTTTTGGCCAACCCAATACAAATCGAAAGTATATGTCGCAGAGGTGAAACATCAATCTCAATTATTTCCCTTTGCAGGTAACGTTTTGAGAAAGTTAAATAAATGGCATACCGTATTGCTTCCGGTTACCTTATTTGTCCAATGTCGCGAGACGTTAAGTCATCCCGGAAACCGGTATGCACTTTCGCCAACAACATTACATGCTCGTTTAATCACGTAACGTGGTTGTACCATCTCTCAAGCATGAAAAATTGAACGTTTCTTAATAAACAGGCTGCATTTAAAAACTTGAATGTACTTAATATTATATCGATAAAAAAATAAGATTGCTAATAGTTTCAACGATCCTTGAAGAAAAATAAATTGTTTTAAACAAGATAATAACTAACATGGAGTTAGAGTACCGAATTTTATATGTGAAAATACATTCCGAATTCCCTCAACACTCAAATAATAATAAATAATATCTGCTTCAATATTTAATTGCATTCAATAGCAAATAATATCCAGTGTGTTGGCGATATTGAACGTATCCAGCGATTATTCAAACAATTAGCTCCCCAACCTGGTAAACGGTTGCACTCCATGGAGAGCGTGCAACAGGAAACACTTATTTGCGTTGAGGAGAAACGATATGATGGGATTATTTTGCGAATGCAACTACGTTGTTGTAAATTCAACACGACGTAAATAACGCTCCTCGATAATGATGAAACAATGGTGTAACCATCCCAATCTGACGTAATAATTATTTGTCACGTTTCTCATCGTTGATAACTCCTATCAAGTCAAAATCGAGAAATAAAAATTCGTGCGCTACCTACAACGTTAATTCTTTTCTTTCAGTGGCGAATCCAGAACTCGCAGGTCCAAATTCCAGATTTGTATAAATTGTAAATCGCATCTCATGCATTAGATCAGCATATTTATTGCGCGAATATAGGCTCAAGCGTGCGCAATAACGGTGTTTTCCGATGAAGAAGGCGACTTTCAAAACGGTTCGCCGAGTATTTACGGTGTCCATCGGTCACCCATAAATTTCTTGGTACCATTACGTAAAAAGGAATACCTATGCGAGCTGTGCTCACTCAAATTTTTTCTCATTTCGTACCGTTATGCGCTCAGTCGGATCATTGGACCTTGCACTGCCAATGTTACAGATAGCTCAGCAGCCAAATGTATCATATGATATGATTCATATCATATGAACGGACATGAGTATACCGTTCAGCGAAGGTGCGCATCTTACAACGCGATCAAAGGATGGCGCGAAGACAAAAATCCACGTGAAAATTACACGGCGTTAATTAATTATTGATTAATTCTCACGATCGTTCTCGAGAATTACCTGGAAAAAAGGGTAGAGTAATATGTTTCTTTTTATTTTTCTTTTCGTTTTTTTCTTCGTTTTTTCCTGCGCCCACTTCTTGCGAATCTCGATTTTTCCTTTGTTTCATCAGTTGCATTTTTGTGATCCGCGATGTGGCTTGTGTAACTTTATATGTAGGTCGATAAAAAACGGTCACGTAAGAGTTCCATTAAGCGAGGATGAATATGTTGCGTTCACAACGAGAAAGAGCATCCACTTTGCCGGGCGGTATTCTTGACAACAAAGAGATTGTTCAACCACAATTGATAACGCGTGGGCGAAGAAAGCGCAACCCTTTTATCAGAAACTACGAGGTTCTCTCGGCAAGAGTGTCATGCAGCCGAGAAGGATAATCAAAATAGAATACGAGAGGGAGAGAGAGAGAGAGAGAGAGAGAGGGATGGATAAAAAGAGAGAAAGAAAAGGGTGTATCTTCTTTTTCAATATAAAAAAAAAGGAGGATACACATATAGGTCTTCGGGTAGCGCATATTTTCAACGTATATTTTTTTATGACAAGTTTTTCAGTCATTATAAAATAAAATAAAAATATAAAAAGTGGTGATCGTCAATGCGCGTGCATAATCGATCATTCAAAAACTTTAAGAGACTTGCGTCTAATAAAAGGATTTATATAATTTAGGTATCATTATTTCACGTATCGTAAAATTCGAATGTTCCTTGCTGAGAGATCAGCGAAGTTTCATCAGTGGAGTAATTACACCATTAGTGTAAATAGTAAGTAGCTAGTGTAACGATGCTCTCACGAGTAATAATAATAACTTTTTAACAATCTACCTCGGCTTTCTAATTTCTGCACGGCTAGCCATAGCTGATCAGCAAACCTGAGAACTCGTACATTCGAGAGAAAGAGACATACCGCAGTTAAGTAAATACACATTTATACTGTGATATGTAAAGTAGGAATACGAAATTCGCGGTAGTTGGAGTAAACAGAAGCAACCACGAGATACCAATCGATCGTATTTCTAGCAGCGCGAAAATTCACGAGAAATCTTCAAGGATTCGCTCCGACTCCGCCGAGACAACAATCTTCGACATCCTCGCGGGCGCAGGAATCGATATTCCGCGGTAGCAACGAAACAATATATTAATAATGCAATAGTAATAACAAGCGCAATTACAGTATCGACCTACCTGTTTCCTCGCGAGTCCTGAGCAATTTGATCCTGAAGCCGGTCGGAATCAAGGGGGTGCTTATCACGCCGGGGTTGACGACGTGCTAGCGCGTTGCCGATGTTATAACGGCAGCAAAGGGGTTCCTTCAGGATGCCCGGAGTGGCGGTTTCTTTCTGTCGCTCGGTTCTGTCAGCGGATGCAGGATGCGGAGATCATGGACGCCAAATACACGATCCAACAATGATCGACGACGACGATCGGACTGAAGACCGGCACCATGGGCATGGGGCCGACAGTTAAATTGGCGGCGGGTAGGGAAAAAACGGTGCACGTAGCGCTATCGCGCGGCCGCTCATCGAATCAGTGGACGGATTTATGTGTACATACATACATACATTAAGAGTGCGTTCCACTTAACACTCCCAAAGTCCCAGCGACCGCGAACATCATTCTGTCTTCATTGCTCTTCACTGAATATTGAATAAAGATAGAATGATGTTCGCGGTCGTTGCGAGCGTCATTCTATCTTTATTCAATATTCAGTGAAGAGCAATGAAGACAGAATGACCCCATACAGTACGCAAAGATTGCATATATATTGCAGGAATCTTCCATCGCAACGTAGCAACATTGCAAATTCACTGCGAAATGTTTCTGCAGCATTGCTATGGGATTGCAGGAATGTGAAAATGTCCGCTTTTCGGAACATTGCAACGAAATGTCATAATAATATTGCAATGTAATGAATTTGCAATAATTATAATTAAGAATATTTTTGTTTGTAATAGATAAATTAGAAATACATGGAGACATATAAAATAAAAAAGAGCTTCATATAAACAAATATTTCTTCTAATTTTATATTTAAGCAATATGTTATAAAGTTAGACATATATATAAGTATACAATATATAACTTATACAATATATAAGACTAAACATTTCTTTGTATCAAGCTTCTTCTTATTTTATATGTCCTCCATATGTTTCATCGTAAAATGAAAAATTTCATAAATTATGTATCAGAATTCTTTAAAAATGTATATATTTGTATGAATGTAATATTATTATCCATTATTATATACTTTAAATATTTTTATTTATATAACTTCAATATTTTTATTTATTAACATAAATAGACAATTATATGTAATATAACAATAGTAATAAAAAATGAAATAAACATTTTCTCTATTTTTGTTATAAAAAAAGTAACTGTTCTTTATAAAAAAAAACTTAAAAATCCTCTTCTTGAGATATTATTTTTCTTTTAATTATGTTAAAATATTTTTCCTTTAATTAAATAATTGAATCTTCTTCGTTTTTGTTTGTATGTTGCCTGTAAAAATAAAATAGGAATTAAAATTCATATATTAGCATAAAATTACATAAAAATATACATACTGCAAGTATGTATAGAATTATATGTAAAATGACATACTTTGATCTCTCAATCCTAATTTCTGCATCAGTGGCATGATTGTGTATTTCACGAACAGCTTCTATAACAGAAAAAGTTATTAAAAATATTACAACTATTAATATGCAATCTGTAAAAATATGAAATAGATATAGTATTGATAATAATAGAATTACTAACGGAAGACGAAATAACAAGATAAATATCCATATAAAAAAACAGAGTTGCATCCATAAATACAATTTTTATTTTTCTAATAAATTTCCATAATTTTGAGGTTATAGTGATATAAACCGTGAGATAGGCAAATAGAGTGATTCTCTATTATAATTAATAGATACAAGATTTTAACAGCACACAAGTGCTATAATTAGACATAAATATTATAAAAAAGTACTTACCTTTTTCTTTTACGTAACTACTTTCTTTTAGAATGATGCTCGCGTCGTACAATCACCATGTTCTTTAGATAGTCGAAAGAGACAAACACCGCATGCGCATATTACCGAGCTCAGATTCTGGTCATCACACATCATTGGTCGAATAGATTTGGACGAATCTCGTTAGGATAGGAAGACTCCAATGTTTTAATAAAATGAATTATTAATATTAATTAATTACAAATTTTGATTTTGCAATGTTTCCGAAATATTAATGTCATGTTGCTACAAGCGTGCTGGTATTTTGGGGATATATATCTCTGCAATGTCTTTGTACTGTTGCATTGCAATTTGCAACGTTGTAACGTTGCTGCAATGTTGGTGCAAGCTTCTGTGCTGTATGGGACGCTCGCGTCGTTGCTAGCGCCAAGTGGAACATATATACTCATAGTAAATAAAGGTATGCCGTAGATTTCAAGATTACGTCTACACGGGTTGTGTAAGCTACGGATGTTTACACGATCTTTTTCTCTGTAGACTATTGTTAATTATATTATCGATATAGATTTATAAAATAAGTCAATTATAAAACGGTTTCTGCGCGCACATACATACAAGCACAATCGTGTAGTTTATATTATATAATTATAGTTTACGCGAAAATGCACAACCTGCATTACTCGAAGGACTACAATGGCGTTTGCTACCGACATGCGTTAATTAATGACTATTCGTGCATAAATTATTGTTTATAATTATTATAAATAATTATAAAAATTTATACTTATTAGTATTTATCATTATAATTGTAATTATTGTTTAGAGCTATAATATAATTAAATGTTATTATTTCTTCAGTTATATTAATTAGTTATTAATGTACTACTCGTGGTGTTTGTGCTCGGATTAATATTATTACTAGATAAATAAATTATTACTAGATCTGTTTTTGAACTGCTAGATATAGTATACAAAAGTAGTATGTAACCAACCTAACAGCGCAGTTCAAAAAAATCTTGTACTAATTTTAATAAAAAATTATTATTTAACCAATCTAACAGCGCAGTTTAAACAGAAATCTAATAATAATTGTTTATTAAAATTATTATAAGATTTCTTTTTAAACTGCGCGTCGAAGATAAGTGCACGAAGTACGACAGAAATTATGCAACAGCTTAATAGTTCGCTGAATCGCACTGGGATCGCTTCATTACATGATATATAAAAATAATGGACTCGTAAATAGCATCACGATGCAACTTATGTGATATTGTAAATTATATATAGGGTGTCCGGTAACTCACGACTCAACGCTCGTGAGTGGATAAAGCGGACTGAACTGAGTGGAAAAGTCCTATACCATTTTGCAATTTTCACAATAGTTAACAAGTTATTAATTATTAAAAATCGTGCTATTAGTCCGGCCTACCGCCGAATGCAAGTGCGCGGCGAGATGCGACCGCCTAGCGATCGAAGTTGCTAGGCACGGGAAGTTGTTTATTACACATGGCATGCCTAGTCACAATGTTAATGAACCTTGATGACATGCAAAATAGATCATTTACTATTAATAGAACGTAGATGACGATTCCCGGTAAACAATTTTGCATGTATATTCATGCAGAATTGAATATACTTATACAAGATTATACATAATCTGTGCAGAAAATATATAATTATAAATGACAAAGTATAGAACGTTATATATATTTATATATAAATATATATGGATCTGTATTTGTCTAATATATAATTATATATAAGTCTTGCATCATGTATAAATATACATAAACACAAGTATGATTCAGATGCCTTCATATATAATTGTATATGATTCTATATAAACTAGGAATATGTGTTTTCGCTCCGCACCGCTATGTGGTGCACGCGTCGAGTTCTTACTCGACGTTAAGATTTAGCCTGACAGTTATATAATAAAGTTAATATACACGCCTTAGCATATTAATTTTTTTGAGAATTCTTGCGCTTGCGGCACAGAGACTCCCATGGACGTCCATGTAGTTCACGCACGCAAGCAATTTGAAGTTCGAAAAATTCGGACTTCAGATTACAATAAATAATATATTTTACTACTTACGTATCTTTAATAATATACAAATATATATATATATATATATAGTCATTTATACATAAGCATATCCATTTATATATAAGCATATCTTATTTATATATGGACAAAAATGATATATAATTTTGTATAACCATGAGTTTTGTCTGATTATATATAAAAAATTTTTTACCAGGTTACGAAGATGATGACGCAGTTAGGCCCGCTTCTACCAATACCGTTTACCTTTAACCGTAGTTTAACTCACTTTTCGTCCTTTTCTAACTACCTGCCTTAGAAAAGAGACGAAGAGTGAGTTAATCGACGATTAAATTAACTGGACTTTGGTCGAAGTGGCCCTAAGTGCTCAAAGTGACAAAGATCGATTGCGCTAAATTTATCAATATCTACATATTTATGACTCCTTCATCCTTAACACAAATCTACTTCAGTTTGCATGAAACAATATCTACAGAATTATTCATAGTCTCGCTTTGATTCGACTTCGTTTTATTTCTTTTAATACTGCATATGCATTTACGTACCTTTTGCGCGTGATATTGCGTAAGTTTAGCAATTACGTAATATATTAAAAAGTAAGAAATGATGTTACAAAAATCTGTGATTTCTTTCTTATGAAGGTGCATATCATTTATTTCATGAAATGCGAAACATATCGTTTCAACGGAATTAAGCGAAGTCGGTGTTATTATTAGCTACTAATTATTAATAGCCTTCGAAGGGGTGTGCTTCATTCACACCTTCTAATGTCAAATCAAGTGGTAAGCACATTTTCGGAAGATTATTTATTATATATTTTATTACTATATTAGATTTACTATAATATGATATTTCATTCTTTGTATTACACATGCATGTTAAGAATATTGTTCGAAACATATTATATAATCAACCAATTCGCTTTGTAAAATACAATTGCATAATTAAATATATTTAAATTCATAAGAATATAATAATTCCATAAATAACATATGATTACTTCTGTGTATATAAAATTATAACTAACTATTTGGTATCCAATTTGCAAAATTACAGAGAATACACTCTTAATTGCAACGCTCGGATGCGGATGAACCAAAAGCCAACCGATGTGCAAGAAGAAGCCTCGACGCGCGTTGTACGGATCCGCGTCAGTATCATTGAATTTATGATATATCCGGTGATCTGTGATCCACTTATAAATGTGATCCTGCAAAAATATAGCATAAATAAATATTGAAACGTTGAGACGTAAACGTTAAAAGTAGATAATATTAGTAAAGCGCGAAAATTTCGTTAGAAGATACAGAATGCAGATATAAATATAGAGATATATAATTAACGCGATTCACTTTAACAGATAATTGTATATAATTAATTATTAAATATTATAGAGCAGTTTATCTATAATTTTATAAGTAATACTTTTACTTCAGTCAATTAAGAAAATAATTGGCGCCGATCTTATCTGGGAGGCAACGAAAAATTTTGAAAGTTTGAAAAATCATCAATATAAATCTCATGGGCCATTTTGCTTTATAAGTTCGATGAGCCCATAATCTGTCGATACCAGCAGTGATACCTAAACTCACAGCAGTACCAATCATGAAGATTACAAATTGACGATCTTTGTAATGCATAAAATATTTCAAAACGAAAACTCTGACTTGAATGTACCTGCGACTTTATGTAATGCTCCTGAATATATGTAAAGTTATTTTACCGTGCACAAAAAAATGTTTTGAACTAAGTCTTTACTGATTCTGCTTTGATTATCACATTAACGTGTTCGCTCCTTTAAAATTCTTTTTACGTCACGTTTTGTAATATAAGTTCTGTAATATAAACTTGCAAATTATGCTGTATATGATTAAAATAAATGTTTTTCAAATTACTTAAAGCCAATACATAATAGATAATAAAGGAATGCAACAGCACGACTTATAAAAAGGGGTACTATATTATGTCTGTCTCGGACAGAGTAGATTGTGCTATTTCACGTTTTTCATCGGCTTATATGGAATCTTAAGTTCATATGGAAATATCGTCGCTTAAAATTCTTATTTTCTTTTGTACTTCCATATTGCATACAAAAATCGACTTATCAACTTATGATGATTCTTTTTAAATGCTTTTAAATGCTAACAAATATGAAAAGATTTTTCGAACCATATAATAACCAGAACGATCTCAATATGCATACTCTTTCTGTGTTATCTAATTTTGTGTGTATTTTGAATATTTTCTCAATAATAATTCAAATTTGTTTCAGAGATGAAACTTTATAAGTTTAACATTTATACCACATGTATCTAATTTTTATAATTTCAAATTAGAAAAGCTATATTATTCGGATAAGCATACAAGTTTAATAAATTTATAAAAAAGATTGAGACGTGTGATGCTATTAGATTAACATTACCATTTATCATAGTTAAAGAACTTGGTTTGAAAATTTGATTTTAGTAAATACATTCCTGGAAGATTATTCATTATAATTATAAAAAATAGTACACTATAATTTTCTATAATGTAATAATTCATCTTAGTACTTTGTAATTACATCTTAATCATGCTTAAATTAAGACCAAACAAATCTCTTTATAAGATGTATGATTATGTATATAATTAAGTATATATAAATGCGCTACAATATAATATTACAAGTTATATTTCATTTCCTCTGTGTACATAAAGTTATACTTATATACAAAATATCCTATAACTATATTGATATAACTAGAGAAGGATTGTAATGAAGTGATACAATGGAATAAATTTTCAAGCTTACATAAAGTTTGATTTCCTGCAGAGAAACTAATTTCAGAAATTAAAAAATTAATTAAAGTTATTTTTTAATTTCATGCACAAGTACTAAAAATATTAATCCTTTTTGCTATTTTCGAGAACTCGTTTTTTTATCATATCAACGGGTACTGTTTTCAAATCGTAAGCTAAACCGAAATAAGCAAATAGGTCGATAAAAGCTGTGGTAAGGTTCAGCCTGTAATTGCCAAGCTCAGCGGCTTTATAATCCCATGGAAAAACGTGATGATAATTGTGCCAGCCTTCGCCAAGCGTAAAGAAAGAAACGCTGCTATTGTTGGTGGAGCTAAGCGACCTGTATAATTACAAAGAAATAAAAATTTCTTTTCAAACAATAAATATTTCTTAACGCAATGATATATGCAACAGCTTGTCGAGTAATATTTAAAGACGCATGATTGTAATAAATGTTAATACGTACTTGTTGTATGGCTTTACGCCCCACATGTGGGCTGCAGAATTCACTGACCAAGTAATGTTTAAATTTACGCAATATCTGAAAACAGCGGCGTGCCATGAATACCACAGACTTTCGCCCCAGAACCAGTAAGGTACCAATGTAGGTATGATAAAGCAGCAGAACGGCATTAAATACATATACCACCTAAAAAAAAGTGTAAGCGAAGAACTACATTAGCCAGATGAAATAAACGAGACTATTATACATCGCTAACTGCTTCACGTTTATACTAAAATAAGTAATAAATGTTCCGCACTTTTTTTGAAAAACCACGAAGGGATCTTGCTCGAGATCGCTGCAATCGACCGTCGCACCTCTAATTTTAACGCTCGGATGCTTACGCACCAGAAGCCAACCGATGTGCGAGAAGAAGAATCCTTGACGCGCGTTGTACGGATCCGCGTCAGTGTCAGTAAATTTGTGGTGCACTCGATGATCCCTTACCCACTGAAAAATGGCATCCTGAAAGGATATATAACACATAGAAATATATAGCTAGCACACAATTCTTTCAGTTTAAAGTATAATTATATACAATTAAAGATAAAAATTATTGTGATGCGATTTATCTACATTTTTATAGGTAATGCTTTTCTTTTAGAAGTAGAAAAAGAAGAAAAAAATTTAATATTGGACTCACCTGAAAAGCAATAGTGTGAAAAATCATCAACATAAGTCTCATCGGCCATTTTGCCTTATAACATCGATGACACCATAATCTATGAGCACCAGCAGTGACACCTAAACCCGCACAGGCTCCAACACAATAGACTACAAATCAATATGATTTTTTAATGCACAAGAAAATTTGCAAAATGAAACTGGACAACGTCCTGTATAATTCAATTAAGAAATTCGTTGTGAATCTTTCTCTCGGTCGTGTCTTAAAATTGCACATAGATGAAATATACGTACACCAAAGAAATGATATAAATTTAAGGCGGAAGAGACATAGGTACGCTGCATAAATGCTAGCAAGATGAATGTAAGAAAAAATGATAACGTTCCTCCAAACAATTTTCCATTCATAATTAGCCTGGTGCAATTTGTTACTTTCTTTGTCACTATTCAAAGATTCTTCCAATTCTGTCACAGAAGTTCCAACCGACATCGATGTCATGCTGTTATATACGTAATAAATAAAATATTATAAAAATATTATAAAAATAGTTTCTTAAAATGTATTTGTACATTATTATAATATCATGGTAGTGGATCGCTGAACAGCATTTAGCAATTATATTGAAAGCATGATGACTTCGTAACAATACAATACATTACATTATCACTACTCATTTCTTCGCAAGCATTATCTTCATCTTTATTTCAAGATAGTGTCGTTTATTACTCACATGAGTGAATATATCACTAATTATTTTGTGCTTTATACTTTTTGTACTTTCCATAAAATCTTCAGCACCTTTCTATAGAACCAAAATTCATGTCGACGCAATGATTTATATGATTTTGTTTTATATTCTAAAACAACAAATAATTACGCTATTAATAATCAAAATAATCGATATGAGTAAATAATCACATAAGCATTATAATTAAATATATCGATATGGTGAATTATTATTAATATATATACACTGATATATATATATATATATATATATATATATATACATGTATATATATGCAAATCATCAACGACCAAGAATTAATTGAATTGCCATAATTATTAGTTAAATATAATTATACGTAGTTGCTTACCGTTGGAAGGCCCAATACTTCGAATGAATTTAGCTTGCCAAATGTAAGGTGATAAATTTATTTTTCATTGAAAAAAAATCTGAAAAACAAAATTATCTACAATGTTTCTCGCTCGCATGGACGCTTCGATTTGTTCGAAATACTCGTATGTCAACAAAATTATATCGCTACTTACTTATATATATATACATATAACGTGCCGGAAGTAGCAACATGGGTCACTCCGAAATAAATTTACATTCAACGTGGTCATGAATCTTCTTTCTAAATTCGGTATTAGCACGAAATAGAACTCATTTGCTTACAGTATTACTTGTAAAGTCAGATTACGTCAAACAGGAAGGGCAAATACCTTTTTCTCGTGACATTACATTGAAAAGTATGGCATTAGACAAACAGTAAATACAAATGAAATTGGCGTATAGCTGTAGATATTGTAATGAGCTGTACGAATTTTTTTTAATAAACATAAAAAATAAGTTTTAATATGAATAATACGATAAATATTTTAATATTGTCAAAACGGTTGACTATTGTTTCAATCTGCTTAAGGTAAATGAACTGTGTAGGACAAAGTTTGTTACTCGCGCGATAAAAAACAACGAGGATTTTTTACATTTAAGCTTTCCTTCGCGGCTGAATTTATTATTGTCATTTTTCTTATTGCTACGCATATAGACATGACATATATTAATTAATTTATTAAAGATCGGCTCTCGCCAATGTGCCATCTTGATTTTATGCAAGCTGTCTGATGCATGCTGTAGAATCGTAAAATAATTCCCAAAATGCAACAGCTGTCAAAACTGGTTCTGGCAGCAGAGCTACACGATTTAAGATTTCTACTTTAATATTATATCATCGGATAAATGTCAGAATTTCTGATATATTGTACATCCAGGTAACACAAAAGTTCCAGAGACAATCTAAGAACGTTCAAAGAATGTTCAACGTTCGTAGGACGTTCTTAGAATATTTCTGGTACTTTTGTGCTATCTGGGCAGGTTTCAAGAATACAAAAATATTGTTTTTGTGAGGAAAAAGTGAAAAATATGGGACGCAAGAATTTTCGACCATGTCATTCCTTGCCTATGACGTCATACACTGAAGATGGCAGATTGGAGAGAACCGACCCTTAAACGACAAAGAAATAGGACAGAAGAACATTGCAAGTTATCTGCGTGGACTAAATTATTTTCGCATCGTAGTTATCGCGTCATTCGCGGTAAAATAAAAGTTGTGTATAATAAAAAGGAAGGCTGTCTCGGCGTGCTGCTGTTAAGCTTTCATAGTGAATTCTCTGCGGTATCTGTAAGTCTTAATCGATCGGCTTTCAATCGTTGTCATCGGCGTCAATAATTGCCGAAGGCATTCTGAAACACCCATACAATTTTGATCAAAACACATACTCAAAAAGCGTTTAAATTTTATATTAAACATCCATCACTATTTTTGTAACATGTTATCCGTTGATAATATTACTATTGATTATCAGTATCGAAGTAATATTAAAAATAATTAATTACTTTCGAAGTGTCGCGTCGTCTATGAGCGAAGTTTTATTTTCGTAAGAAGAAGAAGAAGAAACAACGCTCATACATGAGACTACTTTTTCTTACGAAGATAAAACTTCTTTTATCTTCGAAAAACGATGCAAACGCATCGATGAATCATTGCAGAACTTACGCAATCTCATAGCGATTTGCATAAACTGCTGCAGTTTGTGCCAATTGAATAATCAGATTTTTCGAGTAAACCATAAAAACGTAACGCAACGTCTCGCGTAGTTTTATACGGCATTCAACGGCAACTCTTAATCACAGGTTCGAATAGCAGTGATTGCATCATTTTCCGGACTTTGTTGCATTCCTCTGTGCACTTTTGTAAATTGCATTATTAACACATGCGCTCTTTATCATAAATTATTCAATGTGCGTGGCGTAATATGATACAACACAGCAGAAGCTACCGAAGACCACTAAATCCATACAGATGTATCACGTCAGTCAACGTTTCTTTCTACAAACGAATAGCTTCACTAGTATTGCCAGCAGCGGCGATTCCACGATGCGTCACTTGATTGCGCGCCGAGTTGATTCCCTCCCAGCAAACACAGTCATATAACAATGATATTGCCATAATATAACAGAATGTAGCACGCAATATAACATGTTCGTTACATGTAACGTATATGTTAGTTGTAATTTCCCACTCAAACGAAATTGCAGTAATATAACAATAATATAACGTGTTACTAAAATGTTATTTAAATGTTATATAAATGGAATATATATTATTTATTCTTTCTTCCTCTCTCTAGTCTCTACAACTACAGGTGTATGTTTAATTTATTTTCCTAAACGTTATGTACACGTTCGTACTTTCCTTTTATTTATTATTCGTTCAAAAATGTACCACTTCATCGTAGAAATGGACTTACGATACAAGTTGTGCCCTGCCGTGATCACCGTTCCTATATATATTTTGTATTATATTTTTCATGCGAGAAACGAAGCCATCTACCGGACAACTGGGTATCTGAATGTTAAAAATGATATATAACATAGACATAATATGCAAATATTACAGTTATGTAATATCGCATATTTCAGTTATATTACTGTTATATTATTATAACCAATGTATAACAGAGCAATATAACAGTTTTATAACGCAGTATATTGCAGTTACAAAGTAAATTATGCAATCTCAACATTAATAACATATAACAGTTGTTATATTACGTGTTACTTCTGTGTTATATAATAGTTATATTTTGTGTTTGCTGGACTTGATTGATCTTCTTCGAGCTCCTGTCTCGTTCGAAGATGAAAAGTCATCTTTAATCGATACCACATGTACATGTACGCCGTGAAAACTGACACGAGGAAACCAAAGAGGCAGGAAGAGAGAGAGAGAGAGAAAAGAAAGAAAGAAGAAACGATTCGCTCCCATGCGCGTGGGTTTTACCATGTATTATGCGGGATGCATAATTGCTTCCCAAACAATGGGGAAGAAAAGAAGAAAACAATTGTTTTAAGTAACAGTTCCATTCCTGCTTCTCTCTGTCTCATGGGATCACTGTTAATGGCAGGTGGACGGTCATTATTCACGCGAACGAGAGTCTATCCTGATTCTTATCTTCGCAGGACACAACCGAAATGGTTGCTCGGCAGAAAATTGCCCTCAGTACGCGAACGATCATCGTTGCTCGATTCTGCTGCAAACGCAGGATTAGGTACGCATTAAGAATAAAAGAAAGGGATGAGTAATCCATGACGACGACGTCTCCACGCACTGCCATAAGGTGCTCGGTTATTATTGTAGGAAAATTCTGATTTTCGATATTTAATATTCGGCACAAGATCGCGATCAAGTGTAAACAAAAGTCTGCACGATCCGCAATTGAAGAAAAGAAGAGAACACAATTCGCGTGCTGGTGGTCTTAAGGAATCACACTGCGCGTGAGGGATGATCGGCGAAGAGTGACGCGCACGCAAACCGCGCGTTATTTTCCCTTCGTTACGGCTATTAACGTCAAGCTTTTCTTTCTCGCCGTCAAAAATTTAACGTGCTATCGACGTCTCTACGTTGACATGACATTCGAACGATGAATTCAGGATTTGACGAGCCTCCGTGAAGCACCGATACATCGCGATAACGACGTACATGATGCTCACGTCTCTGACGTGGTTCGTTGTATCAGTAATAACGTTAATCAGAGTGGTACAACTGAAGTTAATTAGAATTGCTCCGGAATTTTCTTTTTAAGCGTCAAAATTGGATAATACGTGGTACTTTTCTTTTTTTTAATTTAAGAAAAGTGCTGTGATAAAATAATATTCTCATCATTTTAGATTGGAATAATGCCGTCGATTGTGCGCGAAGAACTGAAGCTGATGCTGGTGACGTTGATGGTATCTCATGTTGTCGCGAAGTCGTGCTTTTTCACATCGCCATTGACGCTGCAACTGGTGCTGGAGTACGTGGAATGGCGATCCTGGGACCAAGTAGTCCTCTTCGACAATGTCAGCCCGTTCAGTGAGTGTTCTCTCAGTACAATAGTTGAATCAAAGAGGAGAACGTTTTCCTCTGCACAGCTTATTGGATTTACTTTCATCTCCAACGAGCGAAAACTAGATCCGGAGGTAGATCCTTTTACTTCAATCGTAAATTAATGGAGTCTTTTGTTCTCAGAGAGAAAGCGCATGTACGAAAAATATTTTTAAATAGGATTTTATTTGTTGTAGCCTTTGGGCGAATTCGCGACTGCGAAGAAAAGTAATAATTAAATCGCGTTGTTAATTAAAGCAATAAATTAGAAAGAATAAATTAAGAGAGTGCATTAATTAATCACGAACGAATGCAGATTGTGCCCTCAGTTATGCCCGGCCGTTGATCGAGTGTTTCGGGGAGAAGGGCATCAGCGTGTCTCTACAGTCGGCGACGAACCCGAACATACCGGAAGCTCTCACGATCCGAACACATCGCATTGGCTCGATCGTACTTCTGGATGGACTGAATCTTACATCACCCGACAATATTATTCAAGTGGTATAATTACAATATCTAAATATGTTTTCATACTTATTATAAATTTTAATAATTTAATTATTAAAATTATAATAATTATAAAAGTCGATTCTTTATTATAACATAATGCGCACGGTCATGTTTGTACAATATATTAACTATTAAGAACATGTAGCTTTAATAAAGTATGTAGCTTAAATATTGAAAATTTATGCACCATGTGATACATAGAAGATTAATTCCCGATTGTGTGCTAAATGCAATCAATTTCGATGGTAACGCATAGAAATGACGTCTCGAATGACGTCTTTACCAGTTAATTATTCCCTATAGACTAATATATTTTTACATTATCGTCGCGACAATGCGATCGCATACTTTAACATACTTTAGATTACGTTTCTGATCCCTGATTTTATCAAAATTATATAAATAAAAAGACTAAATAGTCAATTTCAATTTAATCGCTTTACTTTTCATCATGCTAATGCTTCACGCTATGACTATAATATTCGTCTTTCGTCTTTCGCACTCTTCTCATTTCTTTTGCTTTTAACTATACATACGATAATGTATTCACGATCAGCATTGATCGATAAATGCGTATTTTAATAGGCCTCCCAGAAATTTCTGTTCAATTATTATATCTCTTGGCTCATGGTGACCACGAGAAATACCGATTCTACCATCGATGCCGTTCTTCGGGATTTAAATATCGGCATCGACAGCGACGTCGTCGTAGCTACCTCACCGTTTCCAGGTGATGCTGTCGCTTGGAGATACGCACAGAAATACCTGAATAAGTAAGTTATACATACAAGTTACTCTCTTGTACTTTTACAAGAGTGTATGTGTTTGTTACATCTTCTCTTTAATAAAATAATGAATATTTCATATCAATTCTTATATTGATTAACATTATCAACTAATATCATTATTAATTTATATATATGTAACAAAAGAAATTGTTTTTGCAGAATGTGTCGGCCGCTCCGGCAATACGGCCATCGCTTCGAGTTTACGGGCCCACCGGAAGGACGCAACGTCGAGAACGCCACGACTAACTTGAGCTTCGCCACTTTGGAGAACCGCTCAGTGTCCTTCTACTTGATGCACACCTACAAGATACGTCACTTGGACAATTCGAGTCTCGTCGTCCGGTACCTCGGCTTCTGGAATCCGGCATCTCACACCCTCAAACCACCGAAGAGCGTGAAGCTGAGGTCCGATTTCAACGGTCTTCCCATCGTCTTCGGCGTGTTAAACGACACCAGCGAGAAGCAGCCGAATGGACAGGCGGATGTCATCGAGGAGGAAGCAAACGACATCGCACCGTTCTTAGACTTTGCCACTATTGTCGCCAATAGCGTAAACGCTAGGTAAAGGAACGTTCAGTCGTGTTGCAAAGCGCTTTAATTTTCCAATTTTTTATCCAGGAATTTCAAGATTTGACATAAATCTTGAGAATTTTCGAGGAAATCATTATATTTTAATGATTTCCTAGTGTAGAAGTAGAATAATTCTATGTAAAAGATCTGAAAATCAAATGAGAGATGAATCTATCATATGCTTTTGCGATAGCACGTTGAAAATAAAAAATGTAAATGATTGATGAGCGTGATAATAAGTAATAATAAATAACGAATTTTTGCAGCATCGAGTTGGTGCCGCACGAAAAGCTCGGCACGCTAACTAACAAAGTATGGAGTAATCTTCTTGGCGACGTTGTGGCCGGTACGATTGACATCGGCTTGGGATACATAACGTCGAATGACGAAACGCGTTGGAGAGAAATGACGTTCAGTCATCCTCTGATACGATATACGTGAGTAATAGTTTTAATCAAAGTCATCCCAGATAGCACAAAAGTACCAGAAATGTTCTAAGAACGTCCCACGAACGTTTGAACATTCTTTGAACGTTCTTAGATCGTCTCTGAACTTTTGTGTTATCTGAGATATCAGATCTCAGTCAAGTAAATTTAAATTCTACTTTCTCTTAAACTACTAGTTTATATTCCGCATCTATACCGTTAAGTTCGCATTAACGTTCGTTTTATGATAAAAGATCTATCTACAGGGTGTCCCATGGGAAGTTGCTGAAACTAATCAGTTGTCATTTTTAAACGTATGCAGTTATTGAAAAAACAAAAATTGCGTTGGAAAGAGGAAAGTCTGCAGTTTTTAATGGGTATAAATAAAATTTAGCAAAATGTTTGTATATCAGTTTATTTTATTAATGAAAAATATGCTAATAATCAAGTAAGCTAATGATAAATATTTTCAAAGTGTGCACCATCTGAATTTGTACAAAAATCAATTCTTTTACGAAAACTTGTGAAAACTTTTTCTAACATGTCGTCTTTAATGTTGCTGACGACCTTTTTAATAGCTACTACTAAATATGACACTGTTTCTGGATTTCCGGCATAACAATGGTCCTTAATGTATCCCCAAAGAAAGAAGTCACATGGATTTAAATCCGGCGAGTACGGTGGCCATTCTAGCCCCCCCTGGGCAAATTTGGGGTATCCCAGACCGATGACTCGATTGCCATAAACTTTATGGATTGTTTCGAAGACCTCCTGGGTTCGATGTGGTGTCGCTCCATCCTGCATGAAATGAAATCCTCTGACCAGGCCTCTTTTTTTTGCATGAGGGAAGAATTGTGTTTCGAGAAGCTGCTTGTAACTTTCACCAGTGACTGTTGATTCGAAGAATTGCAGATAAATTTCTTTTACCGAGATCGCAGCCCATGCTGTTATTTTTTGTGGATGTAAAGGTTTAGCCAGGGAAACGTTGGGATTTTCCGACCCCCAAAATCTATAATTTTGTTTATTAACATAACCATTTAGCCAGAAATGTGCTTCGTCCGTGTAAATTATCAATTTTGCATCAAGTTCCTCCATTTTCAAACATTCCATTTATCGTCTTGCAGAATTCCACACGTTTCGTCATAGCGCGTTTGGTTAGCAATTGATGCGATGTTATTTTATAGGGATGCATTTTCAGGAAATGTTTTAAAATCCTGTGTAACGTTGTTTTGGATATTTCAAGAGCTTGGGCAGCTTTCCGAATGGAAGAATTTGGATTCTCTTCAAAATACTTCTTAATATCTTCAATGTTTTCTTCTGCAGCTACAGACACAGAAGGACCTGGCAGATCATGTCTACGGTCTTGGATAGTTCCATACTGCATAAAATTATCGATAATTCTGATAAAAATAACACAAAACATTATTTTAATGCAGATTTATTGCCAAAAAATGGAGTGACGTAACGCATACGTTTAAAGAAATAATAAATTCTAACCTTTTCAGCGTGTTTTCGCTCTTAACTTTATGTGTTCCGTATTTAGTACAAAACCCCCTGTAAGCATTGCTATAAACTTTTCCTCTGGAAAAGAAGCACTCAACAAGATAAATCTTTTCTTCCGTCGTCAGATTACTCATTTTGACGCGCACGGACTTGCATCTACCACAAACAGAATAAAACTGCGGACACTCAGATGAACGACCGTTAACCGTAAGACCCTTTCTGAAGTCATGGAGGGGAGAACCAATCGTTTACTTTCAGCAACTTCCCATGGGACACCCTGTATATCTGAATCCTCTCCATAGTTTGTGATTTTCTGCTACGAAATTATTGATATATTCTTCTGTGCAGGAAGAACATTTACTACCATCCACTGGAGACCGGTACGATGAGGGATATATTTTTGCGACCGTTCAATAATCAGCTGTTGGGCTGCGTCGCGGGTATGTACTTCATCATGTTGATTGCGATGGCGATAGTGATCTACGCCGCCAAGACCGCCTTGCACGACGACGAGGAGAAACATGTTGGAATCGGGGAGGCGACGCTTTGGTGCTTCAGCATCATGTGCATGCAAGGTTCTCCTTCATCCTTCAATTACATAAAACAATTATATCAATATCGTTGCATTGAGTTTGTTTTATTTACTTTAGCGAAACATTTAAAAGTTCTCAATGTTCAAATTAGTCCAAATAGCATTTTTATAATGATTAAGAAGACGTCGTACAAATGAAATGGGATTTAAATTTTTAGGATCACCATGGATGCCACGCACCCCGTCCGGGAAAACCCTGCTGTTATTCAGTTTAATATTCTCCCTCGTAATGTACAACGCTTACGCCGGCTTCATCACGTCCATATTGTCAGTGCAGGCCACTGGAATCAAATCGATCACCGATCTTCTCTTTAACAATTTTCAACTCGGCTACAGTGACGCCGAGGATACGTACATAAGAGTACATATGATTATCGCAATTGTTTTATTTCCGTTATCGCTTAATTAATATTTCGTGGCATTTTGTGTAAATTATCCAGCAACAATTATCCAGCAGGACATCTGAGGGATATGGTTTAAGTGGCTTTTTGAATCTTTTCAATTTTCTTTGAATCTTTGCAGAACGCTAACGACAGCAATCTCCGGCAGTTGTATATAAAAGCATTCAATAATCGTGAGTCTCGGCTGGATACAACAGCTGGCCTCAGAAAAGCTGTCGAAGGACGATACGGATTTTTTATAAGCGCCACTCTCGCGCGACGCGCTCTTAGAACGACTTTCATACAAGAACGGTGTACCTTGAAGGAGCTACCGCTTGCGCAAACGCTCACAGTCATCGCTCTTCCCATGGCCAAGAGCTGTCCGTACAGGAAAATTATCAATCTCAAGTAAATCAAGCAAATAAAATCAAATCTATATACCATACACATTCGTATTGTATTATACTATCGAATCTCTTGCAGCATCCTGCGTATATACGAACGCGGTGTCCTGCACAAGATACAAGAACGGATGCTGCCAAAGATGCCGTCGTGCGCGACGCCGGCGACCTTCCACAGCGCGAGACTCACCGACGTTTACACCGCGTTTTTTCTCCTGGTGGCTGGCATGATCATCGCGATCTCCCTCGGCATCGCCGAGAGGATATGGAACAAGCGGAGGCAGATGCAGGAGACCATCGTGCGCGGCATACGCGAGCACCATCTTATACCGCACATCCCATCCATCCATTTCCATCATCACCGTGGTCACCATCACGATCATCACAACGATTATCCTCCTCATCCTGGTGCTTTTCCGGCCGGCAGATTGCACGGCTTGCACGAACCCGCTTACCTGACGATGCTGCGGGATCACGCTCGCCAAGTGCAATCTTTCGTTGGGCTTCAGGAACGCGATAATTCCCCGGAGAAGTTGAAGGCTCCGGAATTGCGCTTTCCGGTGCGGCGAAGGTCGGCAGGTCTCAAAAGAGCGTCCTGGTCTTCTTTCTCGGGCTTGTCCAAGAGGAAGATGAGATCGACCGAGAAGGATCCGCCAACGTTGAACGCGGAGACCACTCGGTTCTTACCATTTTGCGATTGAATACCGTTTTCTATTCTCTTGGATATTTTTCGAGTTGAACACTTGTATGTAACTTCGCATGCTTGCAGTGAAATTTTAGATTTATATATTATAAGATCGCTACGTTACGAATCTTTGTAATGTAATTAAAAATGTTTTTTTTATTCAAGACATAGTCACAAGTGCCATTCCGGCATCGTGTCAAATAATAATTTATATATTATTTATAATATATTTTAATATACAAGATTTTTATACACGTCATCAAAAATACGGATAAATGGTCATCTACAATTATTATACTCGGCTAAGACCTTCACGCGAGCACCGAAGAACTTCGACGTCGCCTGTCGCTTAGGTATGTCGTTTATACCTCTACAATCCCGCAGATTGTTGATTTCATTCCTGCAAATATCAATTCTTAATCTTCGTCCGCTTTTCAGGCTACTCAGTCGGAATCATTTCGCGGCATCGCGAAATCTGATGTGAATTATGAAAATGGATCGATGATACATGCATCACCTGCAGAGGACGTTTTCCAGATCGGGAAGGTGCTCGTTCTCATCGCACCATCCCTTCCAACTCTCGTACAACTGCAGTTCCTGTATCTCATCGAGATACTCGTGGCACAAGTTTCTCAAGCTACGAAAATGTCGTGGTTAAAGAGTACCGAGCTAGATCTCATTTTATTTCGCGACAGAACGAGTGAATCTCTGCGGTTTAAAGCGTATTCAGAAACAAGACTTCACTTTTCCTCCCACAATTCATCGGCGGACGAAACGACGAGCCTATCACCTGGCGACGGGTCGGTGATGAATCGCTGGCCATCGATCTCGCGCAGACTGTAACTACAAAAGGTCGCCGTGCTAATAAACGAGCCACTCGTAAAAATTATACGTGACGAGAAAGTGAAGCATTTACTGTTGGAAGGAATGATCGCAGATAGTTCTCAACAGGAGCGTGATCTCCGTGTCGTTCAGCCAGTTGCTGATCATTTCGTGCACCTCCAGCAGCGTCTGATTAATCTGAAGAAGTAAGTTGGGGCAGGAATATATTCCTTTCTCTATCCAAGACGAGATATAAAAAAATATTTAAAAGCGAGAGATCTCTCGTGGACCTTCTCGGCGACGGCCACGCACATGCTGCACCTGACGCACGCGGACGACAGGTCCACGTGCATGGTGCCGCACGCGCTTGCCGCACAATATGGAACCGTCTGCACCACCCCGAAGTCCGAGGCATCACAGTCGCAATGAGGGTCGAGGGTGACATTGGGATCTGTCAATGAATTATGATGAATTGCAGTAGTGTAGTGTGCATGTACTCGTCCCCGCTTCGGTGTGCGTGAATACTACTGTGCTTGCCTGGATCGCACCCGTCCGACAAGATTGCCAGCGACAGCAGAGTCAGCAGCAACATTTTCGGAAATATTGCCCTGGCATCGTGACGATTCCCTGAAGCAGTTGAATATTTTAGAGCAAATAGATAAGAGCAATCGAGAGAGAAAACGTGGCTTCATTTTAAAACATTAGAAACCAAGTTGCCTGTTATTAATGTAAAAGTTTTAATTACGCCTCGATGATAAGCTTGCAATATCAATTTTAGTAATTTCTCTTCAATTGGTATGAGATATTCTAGTAATTGAAAAGGTTTATCATTACTGTGTGAAGAGCAAGAGGAAAATAATTTGTTTGGAGCACCTTCCAATCGTCGTGCTTTAATAGGATTAAAAGCGACAGTGAGATATATGTTACAAAATATTACTCGAATCAGACATATTTTCAAAACAGACGAAGCACGAAATCTAATTTTATGATGAGAACAAATTCGCGTTTGTGAAAGAAATTTGTAAATAATATCGAGAATGATGTCATGTCAGATGATGCGATTAATCGCATTAACGAGATTTTCGATTTTAATTAATTTGACACAATAAACGTACAATCTTTCAAGGCGCAAACATGTTTTTTATTATTACTAGTGCAACACAGGCGCGCGCTATTTTATTTTTCAATTACTACATTTACACGAGCGCTACTTCTGTAGTAACTTACTCGAATTATAGTAACTTACGATAATTCTCTGCGTGTAAACGGGGTAAACCGATAATTCACTGCGTGTAAACGGGGTAAGTTACTATAATTCGAGTAAGTTACTACAGAAGTGGCGCTCGTGTAAACGTAGTAAATGTTAATAATGTTTTCGAATAATAATATTCATATATTATTATTCGAAAACATTATTAATTTATTAACCAATTGTTTTCTTTTTCCGAGGAGTTCTGAGTTGGTGATATCATTATTTTTTATATTGCCTAGAGTTCTCTGCTATTGAAAATACCGTAAACTCAAAAATGAAAAAGTTCTAGCCCGTAGAAATTTTTTCTTTTTCCGAGCAGTTCTGAGTTGTTGATATCATTATTTTTTATTCTACTAGCACCACAGGCGCGCGTTATTTTATTTTTCAATATTAATAATATTTTCGAATAATATTCATATATTATTTATTATATAATAAATAACACAAATCTTATTCTAAAAAAGGCGTTACGCAGAAAATACGTGCCATGCGACTTCAGCCTTACGCGAAATGCTCCGCGCCCCGCGGCGCTACGCCACTGCCGCCGACGTGACGTCACACCCCCACCACGACTACCGAGTGGGGGTATATAAGCCGCGCCGCGCCGAGCATCCAGTCTTTCCTAGTCGGGCGCTCTCGACTCCAGTTCGCCGTACGGCCGACGTAAGCGCTTACGTCGCGTTCTCTGCCATCAGCCTAACCTAAATATGCATACGGATTACGGTTCGTGTCGATCACGTGTCGGTTGATTTTATTCTTTCCTTATAATTACTGCATGAGTAGCACCTCCGACCCATTTTTTATAAATGTCTTCAAAAAGAAGAATAAAATCAACCGACGCGTGATCGACACGAACCGTAATTCGTATGCATATTTAGGTTAGACTGGCAATTTCCAACGCATGCGCAAACGGGCCGAGGTGCACTATCCCTACCGTTCTATCCCTGCGGTCCGAAACGCGCTCACAGCGCTATCGGCGCGCTCACGACCGTTCCGAAATGGCTTAAGGGGAAGCTGGAGTTGCTAGTGAACTATTTTTTCACTATAGCGATGGTAATTGCAGTTTCGAAAATTCTCTTTATTGCTTGTGCAGAATAAAAAATCCTTTTCCACAAATGAAGTATAGATAGAAAGAAAGCCCGCTCTACAGGACTTTATATTCAAAATGGAAAAAAGTTAGAAAAGACAAATGCAAGTTTTTAACTTTTTTCCATTTTGAATATAAAGTCCTGTAGAGCGGACTTTCTTTCTATCTATACTTCATTTGTGGAAAAGGATTTTTTATTCTGCACAAGCAATAAAGAGAATTTTCGAAACTGCAATTACCATCGCTATAGTGAAAAAATAGTTCACTAGCAACTCCAGCATCCCCTTAAGGGGATGCTGGAGAGCTGCTAGTGAACGTCTTCGCGATGGTGCTGCCATCGCACAAAATTTGCACAATAAAATGCTTTTTACAAAAGTTTGGCAATTTGTACGCACAAAATCGCAGTTTCGCAAGGTGGGGACACAATTAAGGAATATGAGGATGCTTGTCGAAGTGATTTTAGAAGCGTAATAAAAGAGAAATCTGTACAATCCTGTCAGAATCCTGTATTCTCTTTTATTACGCTTCTAAAATCACTTCGACAAGCATCCTCATATTCCTTAATTGTGTCCCCACCTTGCGAAACTGCGATTTTGTGCGTACAAATTGCCAAATTTTTATAAAAAGCATTTTATTGTGCAAATGTTGTGCGATGGCAGCACCATCGCGAAGTTCACTAGCAGCTCCAGCATCCCCTTAACCTGATTTGACTTCTTGTACCTCGCATATGGAGAAAACAAGATGGTGGCTTATCGATATATCGCATAATCGATTTCAATGTCGCTTCTCTTATATCTAGGCCTTTGCTTTCGACTACCAGCGCGAGTTCTGATTGAAATAATCACTTAATATAAAATTGACATGAAAGTGACAAATTAATTCTAATTTAATATGTTATTTATTAGTTGGAATATTTTCACAATGCTATCTCTAAGCTGATCCTTAAATACTCTAACCTATTTTGGTTTCGTGATGTCAGAGGCAAGGAATGATGCGGTGTAAAATTCTTGCATCTTTATTTTTCAAATTTTCCTATCGTTCGGATCGCTCTCCGCCTCTGACGTCATAAAACCAAGACGACAACTTAGATAGCCGACCCTTAAAACAAAAATGCATTGCACATATGTCACAGACTTTATGGAAAGAGAAACGAGAGGTCGCCAGAAGCGAAACAAGTTTGGAACTCAAACTTCACCATCTAGTAACTTGCTACGTGTATACTTGCTCGTAGAGTTTCTCGATTCAACTGCACTTTTTGCTCTTAAAATAGGATACACGTATTCGTGCCTTGATAGAAAAAAAAAGAGTAAAAAGCTAAAAAGTGCAGAGAACGTGAGTAAATATATACAAATCTCATGTCTGCTCGCGTGAACGGCGTGTAGGCATTCTCTGCGTTTCGAGAAGATTGCGCAAAGAGGTTAACCTAGACGCAACAGCGATGTTGGCACGCCGGTGTTTCTGCAAAAGACTGTGGCAAGCTCCGTGTAATTATGCATCCGTTCGACTCACACAGAGCATGAGTCAGGAGGTCAATCTAGAGACGATTAACCTCGACATGCGGCTGCCGGTAGCTTCGAAGAAAGGCCCGCAACGGGAACCGTTCATGAAGAATATATTTCTTGGCCCGTTCGACAAGGAGATCTTGTATTTTCCCGAGCCCCAAAGCAAGGACAGGCATACACGGTTCTACGAATGGCTGCAATCCATTGAGAGGTACGTGTCGGACAACCTGAAGGATCCGCAGAATGTCAACAAGAATGAAGTTCTCTCTCATCTGAGGGACCTGGGCGTCTTCCGGTCGAACGTGGAGGAGCAACATCTGGGTCTGCGACTGAATCATAGTGAACAGGCTAAGGTGGTGGAAGTGCTGAGCGCTCTTCCCTGGTTGGGCTCCTATATGGTCAACAATCACATTGCACCTCTCAACGTTATGTACAACATGGCCACAGCCGACCAGAAGGCCAAGTACCTGCCAAAGATAGCGACCGGGGAATGTGTGCCTACGGTATGCTTCACCGAACCGGACGGTGCAATCAATACGGACAACATCAACACCATGGCAATGCTGTCAGAGTGCAGCGAGTACTGGGTACTGAACGGCGAGAAGGCCCTCGTGGCCAACGGGCAAGATTCAAACTTGTTTATAGTCTTCGGCCAGTGCAATCATCATCCTTTCGTCAATCCGAAGCACAGTACTTTCTCCGTGTTCCTGGTGGAGCGAAACTTCAGTGGGATCACATGTGAGAGTGTCAACAGCTTGGTCGGTCGCCGGCCGCACAATCACATATCCACGATTACTTTCAAGGACACGAAGGTGCCCAAGGAGAATGTTATGGAGAACGCGACATCCGTAATGAAGGTTCTGGTGGACTTCCTCGCTCCTGGAAACAGGCACATCGCGCCGCAGGCGATCGGCACGCTGAGGAACTTCACGAAGCTGCTGCTGAAGTACATATTGCAGAGGAAGCACCTGAACAGGGATCTACACGAGTACGAAGGCATCCAAGAGGTGATAGGTAAAACGGCGAGCACGTTGTACGGCATGGAGAGTGCGCTGTATATGACCACTGGTATGATGGACTTGCACGAGAATCAGGATTGCGCGCTCGAGAATGCCATGGTGGAGACGTACTGCGCGAGCGAGTGCGTCGCGCGTATTTACGAGGGTCTGCAGATTATTGGGGCGCACAGTTACCTCAGAGAGAACCCGTACATGGAGATCCTCGAGGACGCATTGTCCTATACACTGTTCGACAGTTACAATCTCGAGTCGAACACGTATATAGGTCTGCTGGGTCTGCAGCACTCCGGCAAGTACCTGCGCGAGCACATATTTAAACTACGAAATCCCATGTATCATCCTGATCATATTCTAAGATGGCTCTTTGGTAAGGATGAACAATTGAAGCTAGATCTCGGCGATCACATGCATCCGTCCTTGTCGATGGGGTCCGAATTGCTGGAGAAGTGCCTGGCGAGGTTGCAAACCTGCACGTGGGTCTTGTTGAAGGAGCATGGCAAGGAAGTGACCAATCGACAAATGGACGTGCGCAGATTGAGCGAACTGGCAACGAGAACGTTCGTGCTGATAGCTGTGTTCTCGCGCGCTTCCAGAGCGTACTGCATCGGCTTGAGGAACGCGGAGATGGATCAGCAAGCGGCTGGCAGCATCGCGATCCTCACCCTGGACAGGATCAAGGTTCTCGCGGAGGAGATACAGTCGACACAATTTAACAACGGCGACAGGTTCCATAAAAAGATTGCTGAACTCATGTTCAACAAGAAGGATTACTTTGCCGAACATCCCTTAGATAGAAGTTATTGAATCGCTTGTCGAATTCTCCAACGTCGCCAGTGTATTTAAATCGCGCGAGCAACCTTGAAGTCGGGCTATAAGACACGAAACGTCGTATCTGTAAATTATCTTCTCCTATGTTTCTACTTCGTAGCGATCGTCTTCATCGCGAGTGTTTACAGCGTAAAGTTACGTAGTATGTATAATTTTGGGAACAGGAAATGCACGCAGTTGCGTTCCACCAAAGTTTCTGTATTTATACGTCTCAGTAGCAATTGTACAGTTGTATCTTACGTGCTAAAAGTTGAAAAGTAAAATAAATGCTCTTAACCGGATTCCCTTTTACGTCGGGCATCCCTAGACTCCCGTTTCGCGAATCACATGTCACGCAGCCGGAGAATACATGCTCGCAACGACGCTCCCTCTTTTTTGCTACGTCGATCTACTCGGGATTTCTGATGTACACACGAAGAGGTGGACGGTATTTCCCTAAAGACGTAATATGACTAGTCTCGTCCTAAACGCTTAAATACGAAACTCTATGTAGGATCACTGGAAGAACCTTGGCTTCACTCGTATAATTCCCTTATCGTTGGTACCTCGCGACTATAGTCTTTCCGCTTGAACAACGATATGCTCCTCCCGATACGAGTCGGTCGCCGACCAACAGCTCCTCACGCAGGTGTATATCAAAACGGTGCCGAACTCGATCTGGAACGGCGCCGAGTTCCGCTGCTCGTTTCGCGGATTCAGTATTAACTTCGGTATGATCGTCGGTAGTACTTGCAGCTCGAAAGTCATCTCGTCGCCGCAGTGCCGACATTTGCCGATACAACCGCTCAGCGGATACAATAGTAACGGTGCGGAATTGTCCCTCGAATACCTGAAAATTGAGGACGGTGATACAGGTATCTTGAATGTATGACGCGAAAGTTAGACAATTACCTGAAAGGTGATGGATAAATACTTTAATATTATATTCATTATCATTAATAAAAAAAAATTAATTAAGAACTACTGCAAGGCTAAGAATATATTAAGAACAAATATTAAGAAAGCGCGTGATCAAAAGTTTTACCGTAGCAGCTGTCCAGGGTTCCTCTGTATTCTGCAAACGAAATTGTGGAACATTTCGTCACCGTGCTTGGGAACACCTTTCTCGTACTTCTCCAGATCTGTGTCGATGGTCTTGGGATTGCCAGATTCCGGCGTGAACTTGGGCGACGCCTCCGGATTGCTGTGCTGATACTCGACCAGCAGATCCCGAACGTGCTGAGACACGTCTGTACCGCAATCCTCCTCGTCGACCGAGAGAAATATCTCGACGAACGAGTAGTTGGTTTCCCCGCTCGTGATTTGCAGCGGCAACGGCGTTACCTCGTGCAGTAAGCTAACTAGATCGCATTGCGGCCGAGTCGGAGTGTCGATGCACACGACTTCGCTCTCGTCCCCGTCGATCTCCGCGGATGCTAGGGGAGAATCCAAGCGACCCACCGCGCCTCCGCTGATCGGGGAGTCCATGCTGGTTGGACTGGTAGATAGAAAAAAATACAATCACATTAATTGTTCATATTGATTACAGCCGAAAAATCGTGGCAACGCTTCAATAAATCAAAAACGTTACAAAATCGTGTTTAAAACACTCAGCGAGAGATTGTCGAAAACAGAAATGATTTATTTTTCGAATTTCGTACTTCGAATAATTAGCTTGATTTTTACAACAAACGGTTGCCACAATTTGATACATCTAAAATCGATTTTAACGCGAACCTATTTGCATTTGGATCATCCACGCGCAGCACAGACAGCTCTTCTCGTATATCCTGGTCTATCTCCTTGTGCAAGGAAAAGTGGAATTGCAGGGGATCGTTCCCCAGCATATTATTTCCATTTTGCTCGGAGGCATTGTCGTTCACGTTATCCCCCCAATCGTCCGCGTCCGCCAGCCAGGATGTCGTGGATGGTACGTTAACGCTGCCAGACTCTGGCACGCTTATCTTGGTCTCGTCCTCTAAATATTGTATTCTCAAGCACGTCCAGCTCTCATTTTGATTCCAGCAATTTGGATTGATGCACGCGAATATGTATAACGTCCGATGAAACTTGGAATTATCTAACGGCGCGTACAACTGGAGCGCCAGGAGCTGATACAAGCCGCAGAGTCTGCATTGTGGCGACGACAACGTGTTCTTCCCGTAACAGATCTAGGTAAATGCATTAACTATTAATTATTACATAATAATATAATCATCACATAATTATTGGAAACTAATTACATCAAAAATAATGCATGCAAATCTATTATTACATTTTAAAACAATACTTTGTTGGTATCGATTACACACGTGTGAACGATTCTTCCGAAACTTCTTGCCAAAATTAATCAATTCAAATCATGGAAATTGAAATTCTAGACATTGGAATAAAAAAAAAACATCTTCCAATAATGATGGAATATTTTATGTGTCACTGCTTTCCAGAAATTTCCCTTTCTCTTTCTCTCCGTAACATTATAATTAAACATGCAAACTGCGTTTACGATTAATTTTATGGGAAACTGAAAATCAGGAGATTGGAAACCGACAATTCCCGCGAAAAGTACACGTCTCCGTGCTTCGACTAGGTGCAAGCGCTCACCGGATGCCCGCCGATCTTGTTCGTCGTGAAGTTGAGCGAGGAACGATGCTTGTCGGTGACGTACTCGTCCTCGTAACCGAGATACACCTTCGTGCGATTGTCGCAAGCCATTAAGCCATCCGATCGGGATCGCAGCTCGGCATTGGAAGACCTCGGACGCGGATGCGAGGAATGCCCGTACTCTCTCTCTCTCTCTCTCTCTCTCTGTCTCGTTTCGGTTACGACCGGGACAGCTGACACGCATCAGTGACGCTTGACGCGTGCGCCATCGCCAGCTTGCGCTTCCCTTATCGATTTTTTTGGGCTGCGTGCCGGGCATTACGCAAGCACACCCATCTCCTCGTGAGACCATCAGGATGAAACAAGTCAACTTTCTCTCACTATCGCCAAGGACCGCGTGGATACAGCACGCGCCACGTGCTGCGATTGCCGTTTGTGACAAAAACCACTTGTCCTAGCTGCACCTTCAGGCTGAAGCGAAACAGATGTGTGTGTACAAATGGGAGGGAGAGAGAGAAGAGACCGAAGGTGTAAGAAGTGCAGCTAAAAGCGGACAAACAATCGCGTCGGCAGCTCACATTTAACTTAGGAATTTAAATATCACGAGTGCGATAAAATAATATGTACGTAAAGATAAAAGGACGAAGCATTTCGTAAAAGGTTCATTTTTTCACTCGCACTTTCCACATTTTTCTCTTCCTTTGTCGAGTAAAAAATATGCCTGTCTTATTTCAAACGCAGAAAATGTAGAAGAGCGTAAATAAAAAATTAATAAAACGGGCAGACCTGACTCGTTACAGATGCAAAACGATATTTTCTTTATTTCATACATTAAAAAAGTAAAAAAAGGGAGTAGCCTACCAATGCACTTGTTTGTCGCTGAACATCATTTTTAGTATCTTCTGGCTAATTAGTCTCATGGTGTGAGTAGGTATCACGGACGTGTACAAGACGCAGAGTATGTGATCGCCATGCTTCACGGCGTGGCACTTGTGATACTCGGAGCACAAATACGTCTCCTTTGCCCCAGTAAACCTCCAGTCGCTCGCAGTCGCTCTCTCGTCGTTGCCGTCCTCGCCATCGACCGACAGCGCGAACGTCTCGACGGCCTGATGATAGAACGTACGCAGGATGTCCAATCTGTGCGATCCTGTCACGCGGTTCTTCGCGCACTGCGAGTTCCTGCCGAGCACGAATTTTTCTACCTTGTAATTTGCCAGCAGAAATCTGAAAGATCCATAAAAGCTGTTATAGCGACAGTGCGCTGTATAGTTTAAGGACGTTAAAATTATTACGCTTGTCGCGCAATTTTCCGTCCGATTACCCGAGTGTCTCGCTGTCCAAGGACACTGATGCGGGCAGGTTTCGCGGATAACACTGCTCGGAAGCGCACAGCGCGTCCATGTTGCTCTTCCAGAATTGCACGGCGAACCTCTCGATTTCAGTCGGCTCCGGTTTTGGTCCACATAATGCCAGCACTTCAACGTGGTTGATCAGAGTTATCGACACCAATCTGAAAGCGACCTAAACAGGCCGCGTGTGTGTCCCAAGTTTAAATTCGTATAATTATTTCATGCAGATGAAGTTTGAGTCAGATTTTTCTGTTGGACATTTTTACCTCACGATGTCAAATATCTCTTTGAGAACACTTACGTTCGGACTTTTACGAGGCAGGAACACGGGGATGTCGCGCGTAGTGCAAATACTGTCCATGGTGATCGCTATTGTCAACAGTTTCCTTTCCAGAGGGTCCAGCGACCACCAGCCTTCCGTGGCAGCCACCACGCAGCCGTGCACCAGGACGCATCCGTACATTGATTCCAGACATTCCATAAATCCCTCCAAACAAGTCTTCAATACGTGTCTATTGAGTATCGCGTTTTTATTTTTTCACGCTGCACCTGTGCAACCAAATTCAGGTACCTGAAGCAGATGGTTCTCGGAAGATATGATGCACTCCGTCATGTTGACTATGTCGGTTTTCGTGGAGATCCTGTCCCCTACGTCCAAGCAGTCCATTAATCTGTCGATGATAGGGCTGCAGAGACGCATGTCCTTCTTGAGCCTCTCTATATTCTTGGTATTCCTTATCTCATCGATGCCCGTGAACAGGACCATCGCACCGAAAGTGCTGTCCAGGAACTTGTCCAACACGTACTTTGTCACTCCGCTTGCCATCGCTATCAGGATGATACATTGTTCGTATTCTTTCCATGCCACTGTTGTATCCGGCAGATCAGTATTGAGCAAGGCGATGTCCTGTGATTTGAGAAACATGTGAACGCCATTGAGCGACGCTATTTTGGAAAACGTCATCTGTAATTGTTAATTGCGAGATAAGATACCAGCGCTTTAGGAAGATGTACTTGTTATTTGTTTACATACTGTATCACTGTCTCCCTTCTGACGGGAGAACAAAGGAATCCCGCCGGAAGATGTCAAGCACATAACGTGCGCCGACATTCTCGTTCACGGTCGACTATTATAGCTGAAACTCGAACAGCTTCGAGTATTTTGACAAAATTATTCTGCACTTCGAAATTAACCATCTACAGCTCGATTAACTGTGCAGCTGTCGCGAGACGCTAAATAAATAAAGATACTCGTCAAGAAAATTCTCGTGACACATGACTTCAAACTGTAGCTGACAGTTCAACAGCTGTGTTTGACACAATTGGAGAAATTAAAGAAAAAGATATTTCCACGATATCAAATTATTCAATAACCAGACTTAAATTTCTTCGAATACGATCCGCTTAGCGCTAAATGCTTCAAAACACTTCCTATTCCTTTTCTTCTTTCAAATTAAAAGAAGGTTAAAAAGTATCGCGAAGCATTCGTAGGGTCAAGTGGACTGCTCCTTAATCAATAGTCATGATACATAAATTTCTAGTTATACGTATCACGTACGAAAACGTAACAGTATAGAATCTCCTGTTCCAGGCTTGCGATTGGTCATCGGCCGGTGATGCTTCACGCGGTTGCGAATCAGGATGCGTCTGAAGGTCGCCACATGCAACGATGCAGTTAGCACGCGCCGTGGGCCACACTCTCCGCTCTCAGTAGTCTCGTCGTCATGTACGATGAGGAAAGGGTTGGCGTCTGGGTTGGAGACGCGACTAGGAGCGATGGTGTGAACCCCAGTTGATTCGCTCCTATTGATTGCGCGACGGTACACGTCCCGTCGACCGAAACGTCGCATCGCGCGAGCGGTTTTTCCTCCGTATTCGCGCCGCCACGTTCCAGCGACCAACGCCGATCAGTGACGAGCCGCGAGAGAACCGTCCGAGAGCAGTGACGAACGAGTGAGTATTGCGATGACGGAAAACCGTTTTCGAACCCATTGGCGCGTAAACCGCGCTGTTTATCCCCGCCGTGTACGCGTCCGCTGAATAATCTCGCCGCGGACGTTTCGCGCTACGCTTCGGACGCCTCGGTCGAGTGTCGAACCCGCTTCGCGAGCTGAACGGCGTCGGAATGATGGTAGGGACGCCAGTTCCGCAGCTAACGCTGTATTTACATCGCCCGAGGGTGAAAATACCGCCATAGCGTTGTTTTCTGCGCGACGATTTGTCATATCTCGGCTGACACTGCATAAGTGTTTTTCTCGCCTGCGCGAGGTAAAACTCGCGATCGCTTCACGTAATTCCTCTGCGGATATGGAATTTTGCAAGTACATCTACTCCATGGAATAAAACTTGGAGCATCTGCAGCTATAAATAGAAAATTTATCGTACGTTGTGTACTGTGTTAGACAAAGAAATCTTCCTGAGGTTTTATGATGAATAAATGTTAGAAATGTAATTGTGCAAGATAATCTGTCATTATCTTCATAACGTTTATAGGAATTGCAGCAAACTTTCTTTGATGTAAAAATGAAATTTGTTTGTGCCATTTCAAGGATGTTACTTTACCATTGTTAATAACGATATCGATAGTATTAAAAGGTGTATTATAAAAATTATAATTAATTAACTGAGATTTATTGATCTCAATAATAATTTCAAAAGTTGGCTTCTGAGAAGTCTTCCTTCTATATTTTGATATTATAATTAATTTGTTTCTTCTTTAGGAGCAAGATGACGCCGGAAGGATATACGCGTGTTTACGTGGGTGGGTTGAACGAGAGCATCAAAAAGGAAGACCTGCAGATGGAGTTTGAGAAATACGGCAAGCTGAACAAGGTCTGGGTTGCCTTCAATCCGCCGGGTTTCGCATTCATCGAGTTCTTCAATATGAACGATGCCGAACTAGCGTGCTGCAACATGAACGGCATGGAGATTATGGGTGCAAAATTGAGAGTGGAGATTTCACGGGGTAGAGGTCGCGGCGGGGGCAGAGGTGGCGGTGCGGGTGGTTTCAGAGGTGGTCGCGGGGTTGGTGGTAGGGAATTCGGCAGCCGGGGCGGTACCACCGTGGGTTACAGGGGCAGTACTTACGCAGATTACGGAGGCAGCTATTATGCAGGCAGGGGTGGTGGAAGTAGGGGCAGAGGTCGTTACGGAGAAGACTATATGTTCAATCGCAGCGGCGGGTATGTTACGCGAGATGGATATACGCAGGATGTCTACGGTAGTGGTGGAGACACCGGCGCCGACTACTATACCGGGAAGGATACGAGCACAGCGAGGTATCGAAGCCGCTCTCCCGCTGGCCGTGGCAGGTATTGACGATACCTATATCATCTAAATGATTTTAAAATCCGGTACATGATTACTAGTGGGATTACTAGCTCGTAATAATTTATCCTACGTAGAGAACGGAAAGAATATCAGATCAGAGTCGAAATTTTTAAATTTTTATAATTCTGTTGAAAGACCTCTTACAAGAGTATGAGACAGTTCTACTAGTATCATTTTTATACTCTCGCCGAGTTGAGTTTGAGTTTCACGTTTGAAAATTCGTATCATTTTGAGAGATCTCCAAGGAAAAGGTGTTTTAAAGACGGTACTTACGACGAAAGAATAGAGTTTAAGAATATTGACAGTTGTGATACATGAAAGTGTATCAAAGACAGACGACATGGAGATGTGAATAAATGTATAAAGGATTTCTCTAGCTCGAGAAAAGCTTAATAACGTAATCTACAGAAACCCGCGGATGTAATATCGATTTAAGCCTTATTACGTGGCAAATTTACATGGCACGAAAACGAACATACGTAAAAATAAAAAAAGAAACTTTAGATGCGTGAGAGCTCAATATCGTTAAACTACGGCGAATTCTCATTTACGATTTGCATGCACGAGAATATCGAGTTATTGATATCGGCTCTCAAGCGATGGGAGTTAAAAAGGGCCCAAAAGTAATGTGACATCCTGTTTTGCACTTCCATGTTCACAGTCATCGTCATCTACGTGAATGCACATAAAAGAACTACGCTGCGTCTTGCCAATCTGAACTGCGGGCCGAACAGCCACCCGCCTCGACGACTTCATTTCTGTCCAATCTACACAGCGACCTGTATATAAACAAGAACTACCATTGCAGTTTGCGCTGTGCAATGTTTCCCTTGCATCGTACCACATCCACAGAACCTGTGGTCGCTGCCAGGGAACACTTTCTATGATTAACAGACTCAAAAGTCTCCCCAAGTGCACCCTCACGCGAAACGAAAAAATGGGATGAGAAAAAAAAATATAAAAAAATCGCAAGAATTATTTCGAACGATTAGTATTTGAAGGAGTAATTAACATAGGGCTGTAATCCATAGGAACTGTAACGCTATTTACAAAATCATCACATTATTTTTTAGATGAGGTTTAGATTGGTTTTTACGTTTTTCGAACCTATTTTTCTTGTTTTATACACTTGTTGAAAGTGCGGAATTTTCAGAATGGTTTCTCTGATGTGACTTATAATTATATCGTGCTTTATTTACGTGCATCTTACGTTACACGCTTATAATACGTACGCATATAGACTCTCTCTCTTTCTCTCTCTCTCTTAACTGTTACAAATTTAATATTTTATAAAATATTTTTGATGATTTACTTTAGCTTCCACCGTTTTCAATTTACTTTCCGATAAGTTTTCAAGACTGCAATACGACGGTCCATGATCTTGTGAATATCATTCTCGCGTATTTAGATAGAAACACGTGTGTGCTCGCTTATTCTATGAATAGTAACGATTTTATATGAAATCGGGAAGGAGATAGGGATTCACGCGCCAACACTAGCCAAATGCAAACTGCTGCTCGCATCTAATGATTAACTTAACCGTGCAAGTGCACGAAAAAAAAAAAATAAAAATAAAGCAGTTCTCCTGCAAGCAATTTCGACGCACAAACGACGAGATCAAAATCTATAGCGGGGACTAAAAAATTCCCGTCTGCGATATATCGTTATCGATATATCACGATACATCTTCCACGCTTCGTTTTTGTGATATTACGTGCGGAAACAGTGCTGCATTTGGAAAGAGACACGTTCGAGCGTCTGCTTTCGTCGTTCCAGAAGCTCGTAAATAAGAAAGTGATAAAATAGTGGTAATGATGTGTATATTACCTCTACTGTGTAAATGATATGGAATTGGAAATTGAGATTAAACGATTTGCGCCCACTACTGCCCGCCACCCTGCCTGCTTATCTGCCTATTTTTTCACAATTTACTATCGACTGGTGACTTTCTACTACGACATCGTTTTTTATTTCGTTATATTACACCGTGACATGAAAATTCCTTTTGTCAAACGTGATTGTTTATTTAATCGATCACACTTTACGGCACGAGCTTCTTATAGACTGATTTCAGTACTATCGGATATACGTTGCATTACATAATATTAAGTTTGAACGGATGCTCTTCGTACGTCTTAAGAATTTAATTGGTCTTTCGAGGAAGAGGAAATTTTTAAGAATTTTAACTAGTTGCGCGAGTTAGTCGTGCGCAACCCTCCCTGTAAGTTAGACACGCAAGCATTCGCGAGTAAGTATACATACATATATATCGTGAGAGAAAAACCAAGCGGATACACATATTTTATATTTTATTTTCGATGTACACGTTTCTTTTTTTTATACAAAAGTATATAAAACTGATGTGTTAACTGTAAAAGTACTACGTGCACAAAGCATTCCAGATCTAGTAAAAAAATATCTTGCTCTGGGATATTTTGCATGTTAAACTTAGATGTGGAATGTGTACAAGTATAGGCCATTTATTCACAGTTTTATATATATATGTACGGTTTTATATATATGTACTGTAGATGCCTTTGTAGTTTACAACTTTTATCTTATAGTGGCTAGGACATTAGATCTTCGTTCAGTGTTCTGGAATAACGCCCGAATCAGCTGCTTAACTTGTAACGCAGTGAACTCGTGTGCTAACGGCCCCTTTCCGTTGCCCCACATAATTTCGATTTCTTTCAGCGATGCCCCAAGTACTTTGATCAATGTCAAGAACTTTCCCCATTTACGTACGTGCTCTTGAATCTTGCTTGGATCCTACAAAGAGAGAATGCACGTCTTTCTCAAACGGAATAACATTTCATGGTTTGACTTTTGCAGGGACCGGTTGGAACATTGCTACTTTGAACAACTGTGTGTATCACGTCATTGTATCTTTCCGCAAGGGTCAAATGTCAATAAAAATTTATCAAATTAAATCTGTAAACTTCTTTGTATGTGTGTGTGCGCCCTTATATACACTTACAGGAAATATCTGCGGCGTCCGTTTCACTACCATGTTGAACAAAGTTACCAGCTCTGACGCTACGTGAACTGGAATATCCTCCACGGTCACGACTTTCGTCACCAGGTCGTCGATCATGGAATTTGTTATGCATCCTGCGGCGTTAATGCAAGAGATTAAAAAATGCGTTAAAACGTAACACATAAAATAAAACGAGGAGGATCCAACTGACCAAGAGTTTTGCAGTAGACATTTATCGGCAACACGTCTACCCAGACAGTCTTTAACAATTCTAACTGCCTGATACATTGTCTCAATGCACGTTCAGTGTTGGAATCTAACTGTGGTCTTTGATCCAAGCACGAGAAATCTGAAAAAAAGTTAAAAACAAATTTCAAATTTCGGCTCAAATTTCTCTCTCAATCTTTTCCGTTGAGGATTTTGCTAACGATTACCGGAATCCTTAATGATATCGAAAATGATGTTTCTTTGAAACTTCATGTGTTCCAAGAAACACTGCGAGCCGACATTGCGAAGTACCACAACTTGATCGGCGAGACTCAAGTTCAACCGTTGCAGATTTCTTGAGAATTTATCTCTGTATTCATGTATCAGTGTGAGTAGATGGTGGGCGAGATACATGCAATTATTGTGGAACAGAGCTAAACGTAAATAACACGTGGTTAATGACGCGTTAACTTCGCTCACTTTAAAATTACTTCATTTTCTTGCACGGTCTGTGGTCTTACCAACTTGTTGCGGTATCGTTTCCAGAAATTTTCTATGGTGTTCTGGCACCAATCCGGCGTACATTTCAAAGACATTCCTACACGTATAAAATAATCTAACGGCGCAAGCGTCCGAACTGTCGCGAGCCTCGTCCAATATTGTCCTCGCTAGTTCCAGCGTTTCTTGTGCGCTTTTACTAACGTATAATACGTAATAATTATATCAGCACATTCTCAAGATATCAGAAAGTTATTATTGTATTTTGATATATTAAATCGGTTGACATGCCAATAATATACCTTATTTGACATCTTGGTAACTGAAATGTCATATCGTTTAATTTCTTTTCGATGTTCAACTTGTGATCGTTTTCAAAAACCTTGTTGGTAAGTTTAGGCGGTTCCTGTCAGTGGAAAAGATCAAGACAATCAGATGCTCCATTATCTCAACGACAGATTAAATTGTAAAATAGATACCTGTGGCTCGTATCGAACAGAATCATGCAAGTCCTTCTTCATAATATTTCTAGCTTTAACTAATAAATCTTGGCATATTCTATCAATGAAAAGTTTGTCGATATTGTTTGTGTATTCTGACAGAAAAAGTTGATCCTCCGAGAGGAACCCTGAAATTTTAATCGCCTTGTATTGCACTTCTATTGTATTAAATAATAAATTTACTATTTAATAATTTAATATACTGAGCGTAAATACCAATTTCCATCAGATAGTCTTGAAATTCGTTAATCGCTTCGACAACGGGCTTGAAGTTCTTCAGATCCGCGTTGGAAGTCGGGATAGTGTGCGAGATGCAGTCCGTTGTCAACATGTGCGACAGGCGTTCCAGCAAATGGGGCTGCATCTTCTTCAGGAAGGTCTTGTCGTCGGTGATTGGCAGGTTCAAGTGTTGATGGAGAAACTTGAAGAGTAACTTCAGGTTGTACAGCACGACTTTGTAGCACGGCGTCTTCTTCCTGTCCAATATTTCAACGGTGAACACCCTCTGCTTGACGACGTGCACCGAACAGTGCTCGTGAATGATGGGACTGATTATGTTGTCGATCAATACCGCCGAAAACGTTCGCAAATCGCTTTCGAGATTATCGATAAGGTGCAGCGCTTGTATCAATTCCTGCACATCGTCGTACTCGGTCTTGATGGTGACCGAGTGGACCGTCTTGTCGTCCCGCACACTGCTGTTCCAGCAAATCCGATCGTGCAGAAGTTTCACCACCTCCGTCAAACACGACTGGTAGAGATTGCAGTACTCGTCCTTGATCGCAACGTAGATCTCGAGATCCTGAAGGAGATCGTGAGGATTGTTCAGTACGGATCGCATCTCTTGCAGGGTTCGCGCAGTCTTTATGTATTGCCTTAGCTTCCGCGTCTGCTTTACAGATTTTATGCACTCGTGGAGGCATATCAGCTGCTGAGACAATTGCAGACTGATAGTCGACTCCTTCAACGACTGTGACAGGCTTTTCAATTCCTTTGTCGACCCAGACAGCTCTATTTTGATCTGTAAAAAGCAACGTTGCTTCAACGAACACGTATCGCACGCATGTTGGTAGTGTAATCTTGAAAACATACTTGACTGTTTATTCTGTCGTGCAGAATATTTATCTCCTCGAGTAACTGCTCAGTTTTTTTAACTAGGTGCACGTCTCTCGTCAACTTGGCACTGAATTCAGTATAGTTTTCGTCCATGAAGTGCTTAACTTCACACTCCAACCTCGTTATCTCCTTTTGTATCTCGCTGATATTCTTGTGAAGATTCAATTTCTCAAGCTTTCCTATAAGGCATAACATATATCTGATATTATTTCACTTGATGTAGAGTAACATATATATATCTCAAGTAATCAACAAAATCTGTGATTGCGACAATTTCTCCCATAGAGAAATTGTTTTCACGTTCCTAGAAGGCTCCACGATTGAATTTCTTGTCTTTATACTCTTGACAACCTTCACTTAAATCAGTACCAGTACAGCAATTTGTAAACATTACCTGCTGTGGCCAGGACATCTGCTACGAACGACGTCATGTTTCAGATGAATGATGAACTTTTAAATTGTACGTTATCGAGATTTTGGAGTTAGGTAGACTCTCCCTTGTCAACGCTGCTTGTAGACCGCTTACTTATGATATGCACTTAAAAACGTACGATTCTGATAGATGATTAGACCAAAAACAAAGGTGCTGAATGTCGGCTAAGGGTAATCTCATGGATATAAGTACATACATGTAGCAATGTTGTCTTACCTTATTGTCATATGTACTTATTGATTCTGTAAATATAAAATGGAGACATTAACATTTTATTTCGGCTTTCCGTTCTATGTAGGACGCAGTGTGACCCCTACAAAGGGTCAAGACTTGGAAGAGACGAAATGTTTGACACATACGACGGACCTAGGATGTCGCCATGTTTAAACGTTGAAGCAGATACGTCAGCTGTAATTCATATATTTTACATATTCGAGATAACGAAATGATTTCAGACATGAGACAGAAAAAGGGATGCAGAAAGAGGAGAAGAACGCCATAAAGGTAACAAAATAAATGGGCAAAATAAATAGTTTTCGATTTTCATGTATGAATATCGTTATTTTCAATATTCTTGGCGCCATTACTTTTACGTCACGTGATCATCCGACCAGACATCGGTATTGTCGTCTATATAATGATAATGTAGTCGAAGTTTGTCGGTAACGCTGTCGATAAAAAAGATATTGATAATCCGCGCAAGGTAATATCGCATCATTAACTATTCGTTATCTGATGAGTCATTAACCGTCATTTTCAAACAGTGCATATGTGACTAAATTCAAGTGCATTCTACGTAACGACAGGTACTATAGAAGAATCAGAGAGATGTTCCAATGAGACGGCAAACGTGCAATAATTAACTTCTCAGGTAACATGAATATAGATATCATCGTTCAGGGTCTCTGAATCCTTCGCTTTGGGATCGTCGCATGATAAAGTGCGTAAAAAATCGTGTCGTATTTTTACATTTGGTTACAAGCCGACGTATGCAAATGTCTGGAAGACGAGAGGCGTCAAAAGATCGTCCCGATTTTTCGACTAGATTTCGAAGCTCCTTCAGAGATTTCCATGATTTTTCATAAATGACAGAAACTTTTTTTAAATCTCATCAATAAATGGTGCTTTTTTGGGATATGATCAGCAGAATCGGAATCATCATTGGTTGTCAAATTTTCGTAGCTCTGGAATACATATTTGGAATACTATCGTTTCACTGGGATACTATATAGTTCCCTGACTCCAGTTACGGCCGCAGGAATTCTTGCCCGATCCCAGGAGAAATTCCTGATTCATCGGTAGTCCTCGTAGAGACGCAGGCATCACGACGAAGGGCAATGTGACGCGAAAGAGCGTGTGTATAAAGGGTGTATCGAGGCTACCGGATATCCCTCGTAACCGCAGCTTCCTTCGTCGACTCGAGGGCGACTTCTCCGTGTCCAAAACGTCAGGACAGGTGATCAGGTTTACCGCATACTCCCGTTTGCCATTCCCCGCGTCTCGATAACTAAATTAAAAATCCGTATCAATATTCTGTTAAAGTAAAAATCATTCGAAAGAGTCATTCTGTTGCGAAAGAGCGCACTTCTCTCACTCGCTTCCTCTCGCGAAGCTCACTTTGCCTTTAACTTTCTGAATCGCTGATTATTGATCATGATTTCAGGAGCTTCGACGATCGGAAAATCCATTGCGAGTAGGATCAAAGTAATTCACAAGGAGAAGGACACGGGGACATAGTTCTGGGACACCGTGTACAGGCACGCTGGGAGGGACTCACCTGTTTCACAACCTGCGTGACGTACACGCTCGGCCGTGTCACGTGACCGAGCGCTCCACCGCTCCGGCCGTAGTAGGTGTAGCGTAGCGTCAGCGCGCTACCAGACCAAGCAAGTTGCGCTCCATGGCGACCGCGGTAGTGGCCGTGGTGCTTCTGTGAGAGACGGCGACGGCGCATCGCGCAACGAGCGACCGCGACGGTGAGCGCGCCCGTACGCACGCACGCAGCCACGCACGAAGGGACGAAACCGCGCCCAGAGCTCGCGACCGGAGAGCGCCGATCCAGATGGAGGTGAATCCGCGTTCATACCCGGACGATCGACGGCGTCGCGTCGCCGCGGTCCCACCGTTGCCCGAGAGGATCTAGCGCGATTAATTCCGGCGCTCGACTCAGCGCATGATCGATCGATCGGCGTCGTCGGCGATGATCTACGAAGGAGCGGCGCTAGAGTAATCGGTGCGCTTGATCCCGCGCTACTCCGACCTCGACGTAATTTCGAAACGCGTGAAAGACAAAGGAGAAGTCGAGGAAGCACGCTGGTAACGCAGCGGGACGGTCGTGCGCTCGCGATTTACGTGAAAACGAGAGGAATCGGCGAGCGAGCGAGCGAACGCGAGTAACGGCGGCGTAGCGCACGGTTCGTTGCCGCCGCGGTCCCTCGCGCGTGAAAGAGCGGGAGGTTAACGCACGAATTTTCGAACCTGAACGCGCGCCCGCGTTCCTCCAGGTGGCATCGGTAAGTTGAAGCTAGCAGTGGTAACCGTCGCGGAGAGACCGTTCCGCCTCGACCCTCGTCTTCTTCGTGGCGTCGTGTTGTCGCGCGTCGATTTACGCACGACACTCACCCGCACACACGTATACGTGTGAAGGGCGCGATGCTGATGAGTGGGTGTAACGCGGTGCGAGCGGTGAATGGTCGGGTCGTGACGAGAATTTAAAAACGCAGCCAAGCCAGCACGCGCGCGTCGCTGGATCGACGCAATCGGAGATCGCGATAAAGATACGGAAGCGTCTTTTGTCTTTTTCGAATCTGAAATTTAAAGCGGGCTCGTGCATTGTCTGTTCTGCGACTTTTCGCGCGAAATGTACTGAGAAATAGCAATGATGAAACAGTAGGAATAATTTGTCAGAGTTCGCAGCTTTAACTCGACGTTGAGACGAGATAAGAGAATTGAGAGGCTTGTAAGTTATAAAAAACTTAAATAAACAATAAATAGTGTAAACACACAGAAAGGTTTCTCAAACTGAAGTTTATACATGAAAATAGCTAATAAAATGTATTTAAGTCAATTTCAGTTAATCTTCCTAAAGAAAAATCAATGTAAATACTTTAATTAATTAAGATAAAGATGCAAAGATGTGTCTTTGTTTTGGATTTCCAAATATTATATCTTCTTTTAATGATATTTCTTTATTGATTATTCTTATAATGATCTTTTACGAAAAAGATAGCACTGAAGCAAAGTAGCTCGTTAACTATTTGACGTTTTCGGTTTTTGGTCAGGCACTTTCACAAATGCTTTCTCAAAATACCTCATGACTGATATCTCTTGCAACACCGTGATCATTTGCATAAATAAAATTGTAGAAACGGCTGTCTCCACTATTAAAGTCCTCCGATTGTCCTGCAGGGACGGAACTACCGGATAATCACGGTTCATCACACGAAGATCGAGGTGAGCATTCCTTCGCACGGATAATCGTCGCTCGAAGCTCACGCTTAAGCTGGTGGCTAGTGAAAGTATCACATGTTGCGCGGTGTGAAGCGCCAAGACCGTTGCCGCGGGTCGGATCGTCGAATGACGCATCCGAGGATCAGTCGGTGATAAGCGAATGATTCTCGCGAAGCAAACGCCTCATCAACGCGAGGAACCGCTCTACTTGTGCTCGTGTACACGTTGTGACTCGTTGGTTCATCTCGAGGACTGTAATATCGAGAAATTGTGTGAAGGACAGCGCAGCTTCGTTCAGGAAGCGGTGCAGGCACCGATCGCCGTTGGCTCACGCGACGTTCCTCAGCCTGCAGCGTCGATCCGTTCGCCGTGAGTATCCTCGTGATCGAAGTGATTCAAATAGTGGCCGATAGTGATTCATTGCGGTGAAGGTGAAGGTTCATCTGACTAAGTGATCGTATTCATCGATGATTCGGACCGCCTGACGCCGATATGCGCCGAAAAATGTCCTGGCTGTGCATCTCGCTGGCGATCCTGGCCGTTCTGAGTCCGGGTGTCCGGCCGGACAACAGATATGAGCCAACGTCGATTCATTACACGGAACCCACGACGCGCGGATACGTGAACGTCAGCGTGGTAAGCAACGGCCTGTACGAGATACACGGAGGCCGCATCGTTCGCGATCAGAAATTACTAGCGAGATCAAAGAGCCCTTACTTGCTGCGCGAGGACCTGTTCGTCGAGAGGAATGCCGAGCTCGTCATCGAACCCGGTGTGGAGATCCGCTTCGGACCGATGGTTGGCATCACAGTCCGCGGCATCGTAACTGCCAAGGTAATAATCCGTAAAAAACAACGCAACGCGGAAAAAGTGGAATGCACGCTCTGCCGGAGAAAGCCTGACGGAAGGTTTTGTCCGCTCGCGAGAACAAAGACGGATCGTTCGGCAAGATACTCTACCCCTAGCGTCAAACGCGTCTCTCGGGGCGCAGATAGTAGATTGCGTAATGATCAATAGCGCGTGCTATAAAGATTCAACGCCGAGATAATATTCTCCTTGTGACCCAGTTTAAGCAATCTTTTTAGATATCTTTAGGCCTTGCAAACCGTTTTCTTGTGCACGTGCAAAATGTGCATAATTTTTCTTGAACACGGTGCAGCTTGTAACTCGTTGAAGGATCACACCGTCGAGGCACAATTTGCGCATTACACTCAGTGATATGCCTAATGTCATCGTTTTATCGCGCATTGTTATGCTCGCTCCAAGTGTACTCTGATAAACATCGTGCGAAAAGTCTCACTCGCTGGGAAGATTGGTACCAGCGCACGCTGCTGCGTGAGCACTAGTTTCCTCGACCGTTATTTTTCTGTGCTAATCATGCTAAGCCCCTGCCGAAGTGCATGCAGGGTGTCGGGGGACGTGTTTCGCACGGCGGGTCATTTCGCGGATTTATTCTTACACAGATTGTATCATTCTTGTAAATTATCTTTTTACGCCTTCTAAAGGCATCCAGTAATTCACGACAAATATACAAAATTCATATCTGTGTTTACATCACGTTTATATTCGCATATTTGCGTCGCAGCATGCCTTACGAAAAACGCATCTAGGAAAAAGAGGCTCGATCGCTTCTACAGAATCTCCATACAGAAATTCCACGGCTTTTATTGGACACGCGTAGTGTATGTCAATGCGAGCGTGGATAATTGCAGGCAGCATCCTTATAGTTACGAAGAATATTGATAGCCATGTGCACACGTATATGTGTGACGTTGAATGGACGTGACTCATCGCGGCATGCAACTGTGCACGTGTTACTACACGTACGTTGCAGAAAGAAATGACTCAAAGGCAAATTGCCTTTCCCAGAAAAAATTTCGCGGATTACGATTCTAGCGAAATTTCACCATTGCTCGTAAAACCAGTCCGACTTTAAATTCTCACGCAGCGTGTTATTATCGATAATAAAGCATTTTGCCTCCGACTCCGGCAAACGCCCAGTCATATCGTCATTTTCGTTGGGAATCGATAGCGTCGTCGATACGGTTAACTGATAACAAGATTATACGCCAACTGCGTTATCAGTAGAGTTTCATAAGCGAGTAAGACTGAATAGCGCGAAGTGTAATAAAGATAAACGTGATTCGTAATTATTTCCTCGTGCTGTCGAGATGATTCGAATGCGACGTTTATTATTAACTTGACGTTGGTTGCTTCAATCTCAAGTTTTTTTATTTTATTAATTATATAATTAATTAGTTCGATTTTATTGTTAATTGTTAATTTATGGCGTAAAATATTGAGTAATAATCTAAATAATGCGTATTATACAAGTACATAGATATCAGAAGGTCTGCTTGAAAATAACGGCATATGCTAATCGTGGGTTCATTTAAAATTGTTGCATGTAAAATTTCGTCTAGAATGTAAAATGAATCTTCCCTCCCGCAGAGGCACTGTAATCCGATATCTTCCGCTCGTGTCCGGATTTAATTCATCCTTCCGGTATGATTATAATCATTGTAAATATCGAATGTCTGGTTGGGTGCACGTTGCGGACTACTTGCCGATGTTTGTCGACTTATCGCCCCTTTTACTAGCGCGTCGAGTCACCCGAGTCGTTTCCGGTAACAAGACTTTTACAAGCAACGATTAAAATCAAAAGTAATCATTGAGAAACTGCCGTTATCCTAGTTTCAACAGAACAGGTACGTTATTTGATCAATCGATCAAATAACGAAGCTTGACAAAGCAACGAAGTTTGATAAAGGACGTTATATCGTAAATTTCTTCTCGGGATATTCTTCGATTCTATATTTTAAACGTGATGGTTCGCGCTTATCCTGTAATAATGAAACCAGAGGTTTTATTCTGTGTACGAAAGGCAGCGTGCTTTACTTCAGTACAGTAAATGTAATCGCGAAAGAATGTAAAGCGATGGGTGGTACGACAGGAAGGGGATCCCTTCGCGCGGAGTGGAGGACACCGACTAACCGGAAACGCCATGAACACGCGAGCAACGTTGCGGTTATTGTTGCATTATTATACATGTGGATATATCGACAAGATCAAATCCGCAGCGCTGCATCTGTGTGCCATGTCGACGCGTTAATGTCCGTAACTGCTGTGTCATTAGGCGTTATTTGGTTGCTATTTTAATTGCAAGGTACGTCGTACGTAGCAATTTTAAAGAGGCACGCGTATTCGGTTGTTCCACAGTAGTGCAATGATACAATCGTTAGAAACCATTTATATATCGCATTAGATAATCAAAGAATGAATCATTAAAATACGTCAAACATGTAATATATAGAATTATAATGTCGAGGCAGGCTGTTATTCACTGATGACTGGTCGGTTTTGTTTTTTCACTCGAGCTTTACTTTGCTAAGAGAAAGACTTAAACGCCGTGAGGCGATTAAAGAGGAACGAGAGCGGTCGTTCTAATCTCTGTAAATGGATACTCCTTAGTCGCACGTTTCCGCCGGTGTCCCTCGTCGGGATCCGTGCAGAAAGCACTAATCGGATAATTAAGAACGGGATGCGAACAGCGCGTGTACCGTACGACCCGGCCGAGTGATTCAGCAGCAGCAGCACCGCCCTTAATGCTCTAAGCGATGCGTTTCAGGTCACGCATCAGTCGACGGTTCTTGCCCCCGCACGATTAACCCACGACCTCGGTAATCCCCTTATAGACTGGACAGAGTGCCAAGACCTTCGGCATCGCTCTTGCTACGGATCAGTGGCGTAGCTGGAATTTTTCGGCCTTTGTGCGCAATATCTCCCATGCAGCACAAAGGGACGTAGGGACGTTCACAGGATAGAAATATATAGAAATATCCTTTAAACATCTCTCGGATGTCTCCACGTCTCGACGACATCCCTCGGACTTCTGTGCTGTATGGCTTTATAAAGGAAGAATGAAAGAGTCAAATCGAGTGAAAGAATCTCGAATCTGAAATACCTAATCTTCAAATATTATTGTATCATTGAACGTCCTCTCATCCCTTTCTATTTCCAACGTATCTGGAACAACGTAACGACGCAGTTGCGACACTGTTCATGGAATGGAAAGGCTGAGGAACACTCTTTCTGTGGTTAATGATTTTTCCTGTGAGAAGACTTCGTTTCAACGTGTAGACTATTATTCATTACAATGACAATGCAATTTGATCTATTCCGTTTAGTTTAATTTATTTTAATGAATGTCTGTTACGTTTTAAGGGTGAATCACATGCGCCGATTCTCCTGACTGCTGCGGAAGTGGAGACGCAAGTCCCAGCTATTCAGACATCACCTTTGATACGCCTTGTCGACGGACCGAGTCCGTTAGCGGGAAGATTGCAGCTGTTTCATCGGGGCGACTGGCGTTCCGTTTGCACGAACTCGCGGAAGTACGTAGCCGAGACGCGACACAATGGCGATAGAATAATTCAAATATATCACGTGAACCCTTCATACTTTTTTACAGTTGGACTCGTGCAGACTTGGAGACGGCTTGCCGACAACTCGGTTATCAGGGCGGACAGTGGTGGTCGTGGATCGACAGACAGTGGCCCTCTAAACCGCGTCTTCTTTACGAAGAGCCTGGTTGTCGGGGTACCGAGCCTTCGCTCGTAAACTGCGATCGTTGGTCGGAGAGACAATTGGGCGCCGGTGTTTGTGGTGAGTTGTAAAAATTATAACACGTAATGTGTTATTTTTAAATTGCTGGGTAAAGCAGATTTTATCGCGTGAGTGAATTACAATAAAAGTATCTAATATATTTCTCCGATTACAGATTATCATCCGGACCTGGGTATCTCTTGCCTGCCGCATCACGATGGTGCGACCAAGGCGATTAAGCACTGGCGAGGGATACGATTCGAGGACGCGTTGTACGATAAACCGCTCATCCAGGAGAACACAGTTTACGTGCGTCGATCCAGGTCCATTCTACGAAACGTGGTGATCGAGTGAGTATCTTTGATGAATTATGAGACGTCGATGAAACCTTACGCGAAACATAGATGCTTAATACTATGTCGGTTTGGTGAACAGATATGCCGGGACCGGTAGAGAATATAACGTGACGTCGGCAATCCACGCGGAAGGCGTACCGCCGAGAATGGAATCCATCTCCGTTCTCCATTCTGCTTTCACGGGCATTAATGTTACTGCGCCGAAGGGGCCGGTTGTGATAAACAACTCCACCTTGCAGTATAACAAAGGTAAGGGAAAAGGTGCAATCTCACCGATTGATGCAAACAATTATGAAATTTTCAACTAAGAAATCAATTATTTGCAACGTGAGTTTTTATTTAACTAAATAATTTTCCTCATTTTTCTCGTAACATGTTAAATAATATGTTTTACTACGTGTTTGCTTCAGGATATGGAATTTACGTGAATAGTTCATCCGGGATGGCATACATCAGCGATTGTACGATTCTCGAGAACGGAGCGGATGGGATAAAGTACGTGCACTCAGACGAGCGACCGGACGACAAGCTGGATCGTACCGACATATTTGATCTGTGCACCTTCCCTACGACGGCCAGTCAAACCTTCCCCGTGACGATATCGATGGAACAGAGCAAATACGCGCCTTACGTAAAACAATGTCCACAAGTGAGTATAATTTATTCACTATTAGCGAAAAAAAACATTATTAATTAATTTATAAATAAATAAATGGAATAATATCCCGTGATCATGCGAAAACATTATTAATAATTATGATGTTGTGCAGCACATTTTCACGAGGCCGGGCCACGTTCTGACACTGCACTTTCTGCAAATGAAAACTGACAGGAACGACAGCGCCGTCGTGGAGGTGTACGATGGCATAAGTGGAGCGGAGAGGCTCCTGGCCAGCGTCAAAGTCAGGAACGGCACGTTACCGCAAAGTGTGACCTCGACGCGTCAGAATCTCTTCGTGAAATTCACAGCTGAGCCGCGGACGAACACGATCGTGTTCGTGCGATTGTCATCAGGTTACAGTAAGTCTAACGATTTATTTAATAGAGGAAGAGAGAGAGAAAATCCTCAAGTTGACAAAATATACTTGATGTTTGCCTTTCTCCGCAGAAAAAACGTACGACCTTAATGTGACTGGCAGTACAATTGCGGGTAACAACGGCCGCGGTATCGCCGTGGAGAAGCTAAGGTCCGCGCTGCACATTCACGAGACTTCGGTGTCGAATAACGAGCACGTGGCTGGCGTGCACGTACTGGGCGGCGCGATGGACGTCAACATCACCGGCAGTCGTATCTCGTTCAATCAGGGCGACGGTGTCAACATCACCGTTACGGGCGGCAATCGTAACGTGTCGCGTAGCAGTATATCGTCGAACCGCGGTTACGGTTTCGCGGTGTGGCTCAACGACAGCTCCACCACCGAGTACGTGCATTTCAATCAGTCGACCGTGATCGAGTACTCGCAGATATTTCGCAATAAGGGTATCGGTGTTCTGGTAAGTGCGGATGAGAATATGCATGAGCGACAGACGGTTGTATTGTATATTTTGTTACTTGCAAATTAATTTGGCGTTCCATCGTTGACAGGTTGGCAATTCAACCGGCAACTCGTACGTGAATATAACCGGTAACTGGTTTAACACGAGCCTCGAGACGGCGCTACAGGTGGCGTCTAATTGGCGGAAGGACGACGGTTTGATGAGATTGCAAATCGGACACAACTTCTTTGTGAGAAACGCGAAACTGGGGATCAAGCTGAGCCCGGCGCTCAATCTCGACGCTGTCATAGAGTACAATCACTTCAGGGATCAGTCGAGCGGCGCGATACTGATAAGAAACCCGCTCTACGAAGAGTTCAACATTCTGCCCGTGGACATCGCGATGCGGCATAACGAGTTCTACAATAATCAGGGCACTTTCGTGGCCAGCATCGGTTTGTCGCCTTACAGCGACGTGCAGAGACTCCTGTTTACCAGGAACTTCTTGCGTGAGAACCGCGTACGAGAGCTGTTCGATGACGGTAGCACGTTAAACGTCAAGTTGATACCACGCTCGCGGGTAGCCGCCGTGGTTGTCGTATCCTCGAGTAACGTCGAAGTCTTCCGTAACATCTTGAACAACCCCGAGTCACGCTACGAGATCGGCTCTCACCTGGCGGATCAGAGCAAGGTCATTAATTGCACTTACAACTGGCTGGGCTCCGGGGAAGAAAAAAGGATATTCGATCGATTATTCCACAGGTATGTGCACGTCGCTTTTAAACGACTCTCGATTGCGAGTCCTGATAGTGGTAACTTTTATTGTCATTGTAACTTTTATTCGTTTAGGAAGGACAGATACAATCTCGCTAAGATCGAGTACCTGCCTTACCTGCTGCATAGCAGTAATCCCGGCGCGAACACCATCATTGCAAATCCGACGTTCGTGCCGCAATTTGTCACACCTGGCACCAATCTAGTCGGCGGTGAGGTGGACGGCCAGGAGGAGTTGCGACCCGGAGAGTACATTGTCGAGCGCGACATCAACGTGAGGCCAGGCGGCAAGTTGATACTACAACCGGGCGTTACGTTGCGTTTCCCACCAGCCGTGGGGATGATGGTCGCCGGTAAGTTCGATGCGCGCGGCAAAGGGCCCAGTGATATCCTGTTCACTCTGAAAGAGGAGCTCGTGCCACCGAAAAATGAAACTCTCGAGGAAGAAGGAGAAAATGTGCCAATTGAGGAGACCGAGTCTGTGCCAGTAAGGCTTCTTGGCGGCAGGACGAACCTCGAAGGAAGACTACAGGTAAGTAACTTTTTCAACGTGACTCTTCTTTAAGTATATCGAAAATTAGTTTTTTCTTTCTTTCTAAAATATCGAAAGAAAGGTTGAAATAATTGCGACTTAAGTGAGATGTATAACTTTAATAATTTGAATGTATAATTTTTTAATAATCTTTATGTTGTGAAAGATAAAAATTGGAAACAAATGGGGCACCGTGTGTAACTACGGATGGACGATTCTGGACGCAGCGCTCGTCTGCCATCAGTTGGACTTCGTCCTCGATTTTGAAAATTGGTTCATGGAACCGTCGCATATACCGAACGCAGGAATCAACGAGGATATACTCTTCAGTAATGTTCGGTGCACCGAAGACGACAACGATATAACGAAGTGTCAGGCGGAGAGGGAACAGGAATTTGAGAACTCGTGCACTCACGCAAACGACGTTGGCGTCAGGTGCTTGGAGGTCGCATGGGCCGGTCTCAGACTGGGGCCATTGGCTCAAAGAAGCGACTTGCAGTATGTGACGATCGAAAAAGCAGGCTTACTAGATTACAAAACGAGCGCATTCAAACCAGGTAAGTCATAGCTTTTTTTTATTAATAATGATTATTATTATTAATGATAAGTTATCAATTATAAATAATGCTCTATGCTGCAGCTTTGCAAATTGATTTTGCCCGACATTCACTGGACGGTATCAAGATTATTAACAATCTGCAAGACGGCCTAGGCATTCTGTATTCGGACATTTATTCAGCCGACGCGATAAATCTGGTGACAAATAGCGACTTCTCTCAGAATGGTGGCAACGGCATCAGCTTCAAGCAACTGGGCCTGCGAATATTCAATTCGCGAATCGAGAACAACAAAGTCGCGGGGATCAGGTACAATCCCGCTCTCTCAGCCGTACAGCAGAGAGAATTCGCGGGATGGTTCTTACGCGCGCCGGACAGCACGATCGATTCGCCGTACAATCCTATAATCTTACCGGGGATGAGCGGCAACATCGAGTTCACAACCCTGGAAACCAAATACATCATAACGAACAAAGTAATCGGCGAATCGATCCGTCGTACCATCAACATCAAAGTAAGCCTTATTTTCCTTGAAAAATATTGTCTACTTCATAACAATCGACTAATCTCATTGAACTTGCAGTGCACACCAGGTTACGTCCTCGGAATCCAATTGCTGAACCCGATAGAGAATCGAAGCACCGAGCAGATTATACTACACGACTCGCAACAGTTCAACATCAATCAGACGAGCTGGCACGTGAAGCGGGACTTGAGCGTCTTCCCCGTCTCGTCCAGCTCCTTCGTAGTAATTCTGGAATACGAGAGCGGTGCGAATGCTGTCGGTGGCGTTGTCATGGCTATCACGCCGCTGTTGTCTCCGAAGCAGGTAAACGCAAGCGTTATATATGTACAGAACAAATCATGCGCGTAATTACTAATGAACTGTAATTTCTTTTATAGAACATTCGCAACAAGATAGTCGGCGGGCCGATCCCCTCGTTAATCGTGACGAAGACGAGAATCAAGAGCAATCAGAAAGGGCTGCTCGCGTCCTACTACAATCGATACTTGAACGAGATCGGCGATCACTTCCTGCGAAAGGCCAACGAGACCATCCAGTTGATCGGATGCGAGATATCGCATAATTACGAGGAGGCCGTGTACGTGTACTCGCCGCACTGGAACATTTTCCAGTCGAATCTGTCCGAGATCTCGATTCACATAAACGGCAGTCTGATCACGGACAACGGTAAAGGGATACATCAGTTCAGTCGCGACGCCCGGCACTCCAACAATCTGTTTCACTGGATAATGCAGGACAGCACCATCGAGCGGAACCGTGGCGGTGGCTTCGAGGTGTTACTGCCGGACGTCTGGCAGTACAACGAGAACTTCACGCACTCTCTGTATTTCGGGAACAATACCTGGCGGAACAACGAGCAGTTCGGGTTCGTGGTGGACGGACATTTCGCTCACTTGAACATCTCCCACAACCGTTTCGACAGCAACCGCTGCAAGACCGGCCTGATATCCGTCCGCGGAATGGAAAAGCGGATCAGAATCGACAACAATCGTATTGACGGTAACAGCGGTGCTTTCATGGTTGAGTTCCGTATGGACAGCCAGTCTGAGATCCTCGGCGATGTCGACGCGCGTTTCTACTACAATGAGATCAAACGAAACACGTACGACATCGCCAGCATGGGACCACGCCGGACGTTCGACGATCCCAGCTACGTCGTCGGCTTCCACGGTAGACAGAAGGTGCGAGTTAACAGGAATCTTTTTGGCGAGAACTCGCTGGATTACGAGTTACTGGCGGGGATCAGGACGGCTAAGATCAACAACGAGGTGGACGTCGTGGAGAATTGGTGGGGCACCGCGAACAACACTATTATCAAGTAATGTCACAATTGATATCGTAAATAATAATCCATGCCTTTTTTACATGCTTTAAATTTCGTTTAATTCAAAATACATTTAATATTATATATTTAATTAAATATATTTCAAATATATTTCATTAAAATCAGAGCATACGTATCTATCTTCTTTCAAATTTATACATGTATATTATATATATATATATATATATATATATATATATATATATGTGTGAATCACTTTTTTGCAGGCAAAGAATTTTCGATTTCGACGACTGGAACGATCACGCCGTAGCCACTTATCGGCCATACCTGATAAGTGACTCGTTGGACGCGTCCATTTCCGCATCGTGGCACATAAATCAGGAGATCGACTTGAACAACCTAGGCGGCCGTATAGTAGAGAACCTCTCGCTGCACGCAAGGCCGGAGCCCTACGTGATACGTTCGGACATCACGATTATGCCAGAGGCTACTCTGCACATCTATCCCGACGTCGTGATGGAATTTGCTCCCAATGTCGGAATCCTAGTTTTGGGAACGTTGAAGGCCGTTGGCGCGCTCGGCCACGAAATCCTGATGAGACCGATGAAACGAGCGGCTGCAAACGATTCCACGTTCGCTAAACCGTCGCCGAGGAGATCCGCTAATCTCGTTTCCATGCCGGATGAGACGATACGTCTGTGCAAAGATGGACGCTGTTCCGCTGAGTACAACGAAGGTGAGTTGAGAAATTGAGCGTTGTAACATATACTCGTCCCGTTTCATTTAGTGTTTTTAATAATAACTATATACGTTACAATTCACATTACTAAAAAAAACGTTACGTATTTATGTCGAAAAATTTTCTTGCAGGATTCCTAGAGTACTTTAACAGGACTACTCTTCAGTGGATCCCCATATGCGAGAAACGATTCACCGAGCGCAACGCGCAAGTGGCGTGCCGACAACTCGGTTACGATACCCTCAATGTCTACGTGTCGTACGATCGTAGATACGAGCTTCATCCTGGATCGTTGACGCGCGTCTGGTCTTGGCCCGAACCATTGCAAGTACGTTTTACTTTCCTCATTTCGCAATTATTATTTCAGAAAGTCGACAGGCTTTCTAAATTTTCAATCTTTTACAGTGTTCCGGGAAGGAGCAGAGTCTCGAGGAGTGCCAGATCAGATTGAACGGCCAGCTGTTCGGTCACCGTCACGAGTGTTCGTGGGACGGACAGTTCGTCTTTCTACATTGCGGCAAACGGAATTTGGACGACGCGTACGATTACTGGGGTGGGATACGCATCGCGAACAGCGAATTCGAGCATCACTTGTACGAGCATCGCATTCACGACGTCGTTACTCACGAAACGGTCCGACGTATCGAGTCGATCCTGAAATATATCAATATAACCGGCGCTGGGATATTACATTTCGAGAAGTCGTCTGCCGTGCAATCGATCATGAAGTCACCGACAGTGGTGCGCGTTAATATAGACCGCAGCGCTTATCACGGTGTCAATGTCGTATCTCCCACGCACACGGTACGTGTGACATGCGTACGAAATAATTATTGATTGTAAAAATGAAGAAATTGCATTCGTTACATGCTTGTACATTGCAGGTGGAATTGTTATTCAATACAATTGACAATGTTCTCGGCAACGGCGTGAACGTACTGTCTTTGACCGGAGAAGGCCGCGAAGCGGACGAGAGCTCCTTTACGCCAATCAAGGATCTCAATATCCCGTATCACCTGTTCAGCATGGTCGACATATGCGACACTGCTAAAGAAATCACGATTGAGGAGCGCGTGATCGTCTATTACAAGTACGACAATTACCCTGTGAATTGCGTGAAGATCTTCCGCAGCGCTTACAGAGCCAAGCCATTCGGATTCAGGTACGTAAGGCGCTTTTCCGTGTCTGCGAGAGTAGTTTACGGTGTATAAAAGTTGTGAGATAAATATATTATTAACATAAATTATTTAAATTTTGCTTCTGTAGGCTTCTACAATTTAATCTCTTCAACTCCACCGGAAAACCGGGCCGTGCAGATGGTATTACACTGTACGACGGTGATCTCTACAATGTCACTTCGAAGAAAATTGGCCATTTGGAAGTTAACACGCCTGACGAAAAGAGACTGTTCAGAACGCAATCTTCCAGTATTAGCGTGAGATTCTTCGCGAACGGCGCGAGTAACGTGCACGGTTTTATCGCGGAAATTGTGACTCTGCCGATATCAGCCATCGGTTTTAGTAAGCAATCTGATTTTATTGATATGCAATAGAATATTATTTCATATAATTTATTTTTAAATTATTATACATTTATTTTTTATCGTTCCTTTTTACGTTTGTCACTTACAGATCGCGACGTACAGCACAACATTTCTTATTCTGTGATATCGAACTGTCGCGAGGGCGCGATTAAGTATGCCAGTGCCGGCGAAGTGAATGCCATGATGACGATCGAACGTAATCAATTTGTGAACAACTGCGAGAAGCTGTACGGCAACTTCTCCACGTGTAAATCCGCTCTGTGGCTCGACGTGCAGAACACGCAATCGTTATATTTCAGAGTAAGATTGAAATGAATGTGAAATACAACATGCTCTCTTTCTAAATCTTTAATTATTCGCGACAAGAGTTTTAACTCTTTAAAATTATTCTAGAACAACCTGGTGCAGCGGAATCAAGGCGGCCTCTCCATTCGTGCTGATTCCAGAGGTTCGGCGACATCTCTCAAGGGCTGGATACACAATAATCTTTTCACAGAAAACTTCAACAAGCCTGCGTTGTAAGTATTACGAAATTTAGTTGAGGAAACGCACGTGAAGGGAGAACAGGAAGAACGCCATGTGGTTTTCGTCTAGGTACATCGAGGGCCGTCAGAGCAGTCCTTACCAAGAGGTGACTATATTCAGGAATTACTTTACCAAGAACAACGCTCCTTACGACAATAACATCGTGCTGAAGCAAGTAGTCAGCAACATGACGCTCAATTACTTGCACGGAAACCTCGGTATGCACTTGCTGGAAATTTCGGGATTCGAGAGGGTTCGCTTACCCATTTATCAAAGCACGTCTCACAACGGGTTTTACAAGTGAGTGTCGGGTCTTTATTATCCTTTTCTGACTTATATTTCCTTACTGCTACGTACGAAAGCTATTAATTCTCCAGATAATAAGGAGCTCGTAACGTTTCAGGAACTACGCGGTCGATCGCGAAGGACGTAGCACCATTATTGCGGGTACACCTGGCCAGCAGTACGTCGACAACGTGTTCTTCAATCCTGACAACGATTACGAGATGCTCACGACTAACAGATCTCAGTAAGTCAAAAAATCGTGATGTAAATGCGCGTTAAGATGCGAACGATAAGAATTATTCGAGGGTTGTGATGAAGTAATCATTCGTCTTTCAGACAACTGGAGATGTGGAGGTCTCACGTAGACGCGCGGCACAACTGGTGGGGATACAACGAGACGTTAGCGGTAGCGGGACGTATCAGGGACCGTGGAGACTCACCTGAGCTGCTGCAGGTCGATTATCAACCCTTCCACATGAATAACAAGTCGGTGTTAAACGGCAAGTGTCCGCCCGCGTGGGAGCTCGTCGGTGACACGTGTTACATATTAATCGGCGCACCAATGGACTTCTACAGCGCGCGAGATTTTTGCAGAGTGAGTTATTAAATCTGCATTTATAATACTGAATATTTTATAATTAAATTTTTATCAATTCAATATCAATTAATTTTTTTAATTTTAATTTTTTTTAAATAAAAGTATTGTCTTTTATATCATTTCTTAATTGTATTCAGTCGGCGAACGCATCCATGCCGTTCATTATGGGAGATTATCTGGCACTCTGGAAATTCGCGCGGAAGCAGCAGGAGCGATTCGACTATTCGGAGCGTGTGTGGGTACAGCAGCTAGAACGCGTCGATCAGTGCACAATGTTTACGTATCAGACTATTGAGATCGACCACTGCTCGCAGCCTAATTCATTTATCTGCGAGATCGGTATGTGAGATATCATAAATGGGACAATGTAATATAAAGATATAAAATTGTAATTATTTCGGATATTTCGACAGATCCCAAAGTGAGCATCGATCCTCTCTCATGGAGAAAAGATATCGTCGCGGTGGGTGTTCTGGGAGCAGTTGGTGTCGCGCTCGCCTTGCTGACCGCGGCTGTTGCGCTCTGGATATCTAAATCGAAGAAACGCAAGCTTGAGAGGCTGGAACGACGTAATTCCATCAGACAATCTCTGCACTCGCTGCGGTCAGTTGGTTCCACGTCAGGCTTCACGGAGCTTGCTTATCGACGGAAACCCATCGCGGTAAGTACGAATTGTGGTGCCGTTACGCAATCAAGTATAAACGGTTGTTAAAATTTACACGAAACAGGAACTAATCGGGAACTTGCATACAAATTAAATGCATAAATTTATGCTATTTAATTTTTTTATAAGAACGAACATTCTATATTACAATGCATTAACCAATTTTATTGACAAGATCGAGAAATTATTATAAAGAAATTATTTGGATAATGTATTTTACACATTTTACAGACCAAACATTCCACGGACACTCTGAACTCAAAATCGTTGGACTACAAGCGCATGCTGAACGGTGGCAGCTTAGACTCGATGGATAAATCTCAGCTAAACTCCTCGATAGAAGACAATCAGAGTTACGACGTGTACGAGGCTCACAATCCACGGTATTCGCCGAGCACGAGCGATTTTAAGAATGCGCAGAAGTACAGCACGGGGCAGAGTGTCGACAATCCGGTCTTCGATCTGGCGTATCGCAACGAGGGCTTCCGCAATCACTCCACTTTCGCAGCGAGAAACGCCGCGACCGCCTCCGATTGGCCGTCGCAGCCGAACGTGCAGGCGGCCTCGATAAACGAGAGTCCCAGGACGGATCGCAACGAGAGCTCCTCGTACCTCAACAACGCGTCCACGCTGCCTCTGCACTCCAGCCTCGCGTTCACCGACTCGATAAGCGAGCTGAAACGCGACATCGAGACGTCGACTGCGTACGATCCCGTGGAGTACGACTCGAGACGCACCTACGACACAGCGACGTTAACGCCCAGTCAGGCATCCGAGCCGGTTCCGGAATACGCGCCGGATTTCCGGCCACCGGTGCCGCCGCATCCCTATCACTACGAGGTCGAGAGCAGGCCCAGGAGTGAGGCGCTGCTGGAAACCAACTTCGACACTGGCGAGGAGAAGCCGTTGCGCTCGAAGAGCGAGGCCCTGCTCGAGACGAATCTGGACGCGTTCCTAGTCAACGAGCCCACGGAACTCACGCAACTGTCGGCGACTGCGAGGAGCAAGAGCCAACCGCTCGAAACAGCGATGTAACATGTAGTGTTATAGACTATGCAACTCGATACTCGAATACCAGCGTTGTCTACAATTAGGCACAAATTGGAGCGTGTGCCAAACATCTTCTCAACGAGTACTGCCAGCTACGACAATTGCACATTGATGGAAGACTTCAAGCTGCTCCTTGATAATCTGCTGCTGATTCAAGCAATCTGTGCCATTTCACACGATGAGCACGAACTGAATTGAAATCGTTGGAATACACGCACAATCCCGGTTGCTACTGGCTAAAGTAGTTAAACCAGGAACAGCAGCTCAAACAACGCTGACTCGTTAGGTGATAAAAACTGATAAAATAAAACTTACAAAGCGTCTATCCTGCCGAGAAGAGTGCGCGAAAACTCTTTATTAAATTGCAATTTGAGATGCGTATACGAATTATTTATAAAAACGCCGAATTTTGACGTAATTAATAAATGAATTTTGAACACGAATCTTATCTTAACACTTAGTAAGAGTGCACAAAACGCATGCAAGTTCTGTACAAGACTATTTATAGGACAGTGTCACGTTAGAATTTAAACTCGACCGGAGATTATACACAGTGTCAAAAGTTTTTTAATATTAGATAATTTTCGTTACATCGAGATGTTGATAAACGTACAAGTTGCAAGTAGCAATCCTCTTATTCAATGGTAGAGAGGAGGATCTCGACATTCGATTCGGTCAATCTTTTATTAACCCATTAATGGCCAACGTTCCGTTCCTGAAACGTGGAGACATTTAAAATCTTTAGAATATAATTTCTAGATTAATTCTAAGATTTGTAAAAACAAATTTATATTGTTCCCTTCCATAAAAATAAGAATTATTAGATAGTAGAATTAGATAGTTGGTTTTTTGAGAGAATATCTTTTTAATTTTGGCCTTAATGAGTTAATGACGCTTGAAAATGCAACGTATGCCTGATACGTGCCTGATACGTTGCGTCGTGCATTATGTGTTCCAAAGAAAATGAATCGTTATTACAACGACGTGTTACTTAATCCCAATTACTTTCACGTGGTATTTAGTACCACTAATCTAATAGACTGTTAGTAACGCACCGTTATTCATCGAGTGATGTGAGCGTGTATCTTTACATTAGACAAACTTTGTAGATATAAGAACTATTTGTTAAGACTTTTTACGATAGAACAAGTATTTATGATCAATTATTGTGAACATTTTTGATATGCACGTCTGTTGACAAATTATGAACATAGTACAAGAGTACTGTCGTGCATACTGATAAATTTGATCGCCAAGAGAAGATTATATATTAATACATGACGTATTAAAAAACAAACGCAAAAGCTGCAATCAATTAATTCAAGTAAATCATTGGTGAATTTCTTGCGATTTATTAATTTCATTACGACGAAGCCATAAGAATAAAAGTAGATTTAGTATTTTCTCAATCAGCATTACGCGTCATTATTGTTCTTTACTAAAAACAATATTGGAGTTGAAACGTGTGCATATATATCAAACTGATCAAGGTGTCTCTTTATTAGCCTAAGAGCTATATATAATAGAAAAGAATAATTTTTTTATATATCTGCTGTTAATGACATTAAGAACTGGGAGTTACCAAAAGTGGCGAATTTAAGATCATGGTGCAGATACGTGGCATCACACTGCCAGGCGTATCCAACGTCGTACATACACAGTTGTCGCGAGTATTAATAGATTAATAATTCAATTGTTTTAGATATACGCCTTGATGAAGGTCTCACTGCGAGCTGTAAATGGATATGCTCTATATTTATGAAATACTCGTGCGCAACGTACGTATTTCAACACATATGTATTCATTACATGATTACATATGGATATTACACTGCGATAAAATGTACATTCGCTGCGAAAGCGTATCTTCTTCTTTCTAGATTTCGCGAAGGTAACTTTTACACGCTACTAGATAGGTTTATTCTACTATAATATTCCCTTCTTATATGTAAGCAAGGTGATCTCACCAAAAGTTATTCTTTAGACGTTTTTGTATACCTGCCTTTAGCAAAATATCCGTCCATATACCGTAGGTTTAGAGCAATCACAAGCGATAACTGCCTTTTTACGAGGCGCTCAATAAATAAGATATTCTAAATTTTTGCTACGAGGAGAGAGATTTAATGAAAAAGATCTATAAGATTTTTAAGAATTATGCGTGCAATGTGAAGCACCCATTCATGTATGTATGATACCTAATACGATTTAATTATATATAAATATAGGCTGCTGTATCTACGCTTTTTTTTCTCAACAATTATCGTTAAGAAATAAAAATTATGTATTTTCTGTGTATAATAGAGTGTGTTAGCAGAGAATATCTTCACAAAATCCTATTATTTTGTTCGACATAGTATTTAATCCAAAGAATCATAAAACGAGATAAAAAATGTCTATTTTTACGTTTATTTTGATTATAAAAATTAATGGTATAACAAAAATTATTGCGTTTATAAAATTCGCGTTATGTGACTCTAACTTTTATATCGACTCAATTACATATTTATCGATTATCGATATAGCAGTATATAGCTATATCGATACTCTTTGCACCACCAATTTGAATCTAAAAACGTCTCAGGCATCGATCGGGCCTCACATAGTATAAACGTTTTTCATCTCGCTTAGCTATATTCTACGTTAATAATCAAAATACGTAACAACAAATATTTTGTGCATTTTGATATATATCAGAAAAATAAAATTGATAGAATTTTGGAGATAAACGCATGAAAGTTATAATATTAAATGCTATTTTGTAAATGCTACACTGCTCTTCATTTTACCAGATATTTTGCAGCAGATATTTTCTAGGATTACAAGGGATGTCAGGCATATGATATGATAAAGAAAAAGAAGCGTCTTTTTCAAAACAATATCGAATATATTAATATTAATATCGTCAATAACATATTAAATATCAGGTTACTATTCGTCGCAGTTAAACGAACTGAAACGAACATTGACGTGGGAGATTCTCTCTACGTCTAACAATCGACGAGGAAATTTCGTGGCACCACACTCGACGTGGCCTCAATGTAATTTACGTATCAGCACGTATGCGCGAAACGGTTCCATTCGATTTTGCATCCTTCGGGTGCAACATGTTTCTTCGGCTAGTTGATAACATATAATCCTACTTACACAACATTACGGATATGTATTTATAGGAGTGTACGCTGGGTGTATGTATCTTGTGTTGCGTGTAAATATTTTTTTTATATACAATTTTCTATTATATCTATATATATATATATATCTATCTATCTATATATTTATAAGAGGAGGCTCATAATTGAGATCATCCAGTCAAGTCCACTCCACTGCTTACGGATGCGTTCGAACCGATCACTGGTCATCCAAGATTTGCGGTGTAAATGCCGTATAATGTTGTTTTACTACTCAACAAATTAAAACTCTTGAATAACTATTGGAGTATCGTAACTATTAGCACCAACACGTAGCATGAGTTTAGCTGAATAGCCATGTCGTTCATACATAAAATAATAAAACATATTATTCGACAAACTCAGCGTCGATTCGAGACGATCCGTTTAACGTTCCTCAGCAATGGAGGCGCACCTGCTTGATCTCTATTGCACAAGTTACGAAAGGAGAGAGATATCATAAAACTACTGCACCAATCGTGCGTAATCACACGTACGGTAACGACGAACGAAGCTCCACATGCATCACATCCCACTGCAAGAGCAGAGCTGTGAACGTCGTGTTTAAGTCGCGCTCGTTAAGATCTGACGCTGAAGCGCGCACGTCGTCATAAAATTGTCATAAAGGATTCCAAAAAAGAGGAGCAAGTAAATTCGTTTTATCTGCGCACGTGATCGCTCGCTTTTATCGTAAGCGAACGAGATAAAATGGATCGCAGGAGTAAAAGTGCCGAAGCAAGCGTGGCGAACAAATTCGAGCGAAGAATATCAAAGTGTTTACTCACGTTTGATTTTAAAATATCTAATTCGATGATATAAAAGAGCTTCATATAATAAAAATAAAAAATCGTTAAGGATGTTCACACAGTGTTGCTTCGTTTTTACTTCAAGCTAGATAAATTTTCCTTCGCTATTATTCATACGATTTCATTCATATTGCAAGTAATTTGACTTGATTGTTTTAAATTCAAAAATAACTTTGGCACACAAGTTACATAAATGAAAGCACTGGGAACTAGTGTCTCATTAGTAATCATTTTCTCGCATACATTAAAAGTAAGAAAAGAAGTAAGGTAAATTTCGCGCTTCAGCGAATCAACTTGGCCGGATCTCATTCGTGGTGATCCAAAATAATCGTGTAATTGAGCTAGGCAGCGGCTTCTCTTTCGCTGCCGCATCTCTAACTTAACGCGTCATTAGTTTCGCGAATGATACTTCACTTATATATCTACATGTACTTCTACATATATATGTATTGTAAAAGTCACTGTATGCTAATGTGCTGATCATTAATCGCTATGTGTTGGATACGTAACATCTCTAAATCGATAGTAAACGCGGATTAACGAACCAAACAGCGAAATGTACTCGGGCAAAATAAGAAACTAACGGAAGACTTTTGTAATATTTGCTGTTGCGATTACGTTTCCATATAAACGAAACGAAGAATCGTCGCGCTGATTAACAGCATACGCGTACAAAGATTGAAAGACATTAGAAAGGAAAACTGGACGTTCAAGAAAAGAACGAAGAAAATAAGACGTACAACGCGGATTTAACAACTCAAGAATTTCGAACGACAAATAAAATATACGTGTATATATATATATATATTAATTTTCATCTTAAAACTTTAAATTAAATTAAGTATACATATATATGTATATTGGTAAAACAAATCGCACGTAAAATCTGAATGAATAAAACTAACAAGGTGCAGCCTGCAATCGCGGCATCAAGCTCGGTTCTAAAACGATGTCGCCGATATTAGCCCTTCGTTCATACAAAGTTATAAACGTATTCTCATGCATGCGACACGGGTTGCACCTTTAAACGTTATCGAATGCAATCATTCACACGGGAGAACGACTGACAGATAATTATCATATTTACAATCTATGTAAATTGTATGTATAATGACGCTAGACGTACGCGCAAGTCGAATATATTATTCAAATGTTATGTTCCAACTACTATAATAGTTCCGTAAACTCTTCAGGAACAAGAGTACACGGGGATCGAAATCCGATCAAGGACCGTCATTGCACAATAAGAAAGTGTAACGTAAGAAGAAATAATTAAAAAAAAGAAGATATAAAGAGGAAAATGCGACGCACGTTTTGTCTCATTCTCAGGGGAATCGGAACAAACGATGAGAAAGAAATGACGCCGCTGCGCAACACGCCGCAGCGGCTCCTATCTATCTCTAGACTAGAAAGAAACGTGCCGGGACTCTCTTCCGCGGCCGGCGCGTCGAAGATTTGCAGGAAAACTTCCTTCGGAAAACGCGGAGGCTCGAAATTGTATCTTATGCACTCTGTTGTCGCGCATATATCGTGTAGATATGTGTGTGTGTGTGTGTGTGTGTGTGTGTGTGTGTGTGTGTGTGTGTATAAATCAGCGATGTACATCGCCGATTTTTTATAATAACCGCCTAAACGTCGTCGTCGTCGACGAAGATAAACCGTTCGCGAAGATACGCGTAGGTACTTTTGGAGTAACGGTCTTGTTTCTCGCAGGAAAGCAAACTGCGACCGTTTGTTTCAGCTGGTTCAGTGCATCGATCGATGGTCCCACCGATTCGGGGGATGCGTACCAGAGAGGCAAGGAACCAGGACAAGGATCGGCAAACAGGTCCGGACAAGGGAGATCAAACCATGAAAACTTCGACGAAGGGATTGCACTCGGTTTGCGGTGGCGGCAACGCAGCCATTCGCTTTTCCAGCTCTACCCGTGGTAGGTACGCCTCGATGCGCGCATCAGGGCCCGTGGGGGTGGACGCGGCTGTCGGCAACGTCGTCGCCCCGGGTGCTAGTTGCAGGCACTCGGCTGGCGCCAACTGAAATCATGCATAGAATATTATTGCATAGAATAAGCAGGAATATAAAATTAGGACTTACCAGAGCTGCTTGCTGAGGAATCGGTGCCATACCGCCGACACTCGCAGGAGTATAATAATTGGTTGGACTGACCGGCGGCGACGGGTAAGGCCAGTAGAAGATGGGTGGCGGGTACGGCGTCGCAAATTGTGGCGGGCCGCGGGGCAGCATCGCAGCCGCAGACGGAAATATCGCCACTGGTGGTGGTGGCAACATCGTGCCTCCTACAGAAGAAGGAAAAAGGACAACATTCAACGTTCGATCAAGATGATCAGCCGACTTAATTAAATTAATCAACTCGTAAAAAAAAAACGAAAAGAGAGCACGGTGTCTGTTGCGGGATCCGTTCACGATTCGTAAGTTGCACTTTGCTGATCTTTAATCGCGACTCGCGAGTCAGCTGTTTCGTGAATCGAACTAAACTAAACGCGTATCTCTATATCTTAGCGTACTGTTTACGGACAAAAAATATAAAGTACTCGTAGTACCCACGATTGTTCGTTATATATGTACAAACGTAAAAAGAAGAGTGCCCACTATGTAACCACTCCACAATTACGACGAGTGACATCGTGCAGGTCCGCAAGGGTTTCTAGAAGCACACAAAGCATTCGTTTAGTTACCAGTAATGCGACCAGTCGACCGTACTTCAAACAGCGTGTCCGCGCTACGAAAGTGAATTAGTGACTTTTCGTGTAGCAGAGTAGCTACTAAAGGTTCTCTCTAAATTCGCGCGCTGCACGATTTCACTTTCAATCAGACTGATCTTGTACGGTCCGGGCAGAAGTTTCGCCAGCCAGCTTAATTCACAGAATATTCGTAAAATGCAAAGCAATTTGCATCATACACATTTCGCCCGACTGCCAGGCCAAGAACGTATAGATCTGCGACTTGATATCATTCATTTAGACATGTTACGTGATAAACTCTGAGTTGTGAGGAGGAATCACACTACGTTCGCTCTGGCCGGAGCGTACAAGAGACAGTCATCCAAAGGAATAATGACTTGGACTTGGCCTACCTGGAAGCACAGAAGTTAGTATTTGTAGGTCCCGCTACCATAACAGCAATCGACACTGCACCATTGTAACACGATATATATGTATTTTTGTATATATATATGTAATGCAGAGCACCAACTTGCGATTTCGCCCCTCTGCCAAATCACCAGATACACGCAGATTCTCACTCTCTCGCACTCTCCCTCTCTCCCTTTCTCTCTTCCCTTGCCTTTCTACCCTTTCTTCCTTTCGCTCTTTCTCTTTCTCTCGCTCTCGTTCTCTCTCTTTTCCTTCTCTCTCTTGCCCAGCGGAAAAGCCAGTTTGCGTGCGATTTTTAGTAACAAAAGGTTCGGTTGTTATGCATATCACTTGTGATCTCCCAGTTTACATAAACTTAAAAAACTTTTACTACGTTCGGCTTCATATCTACATTTTGAAATAATTCTCAAAAGATAAGCCTAGGAATGATTGTGTTAATAAAATTATTTCGTGAAAGACACCTGTATAAAGTGGGAAGCGTGATATGAGTAACAAGCCGTACGTTTCGCACAATTCAACGTGGGTTTATGTCGCATTGGGCTATTTGCAAGGGTAAAAGGGAGAAACGTATAACACGATGGAAGGAACAGTTGACATTTACTAGACTACCATTAGTCTTTAAGTCAATAGGTCGCTTGAATGATCGGCGTAGCAGAAAGCAACGTTATAGGCATTGGCCACATTGAGGGTAACTTCTGATAGTGTTCGCCTTGAATAATTCGAAAATTCGGCATTTTAGAAGAATGTGACCATGGGCAAATGGGAGAGGAGGGACATTTCGAGGACGGTTGGAAATGACGAGAGGGAAAAATCGCACAAAAAGTTAGAGAGATGGACAGAGAGTAAGGAAAAAAGGGAAAGAGAGAGAGATACATAATTTTTGCGCAAAGAGAAAGAAAAGAGGCAGAAGAAAACATAAAGAGAACCAGCAAGAGATAGAAAAAGAGAAAGAGAAAGAGAGAGTGGGAGAGAGAGAGTGAGAGAACTAAAAGTTACGACACAGAAATCTCCAACTTGATCTGTAGATACCAAAGATACCTGTGAGCCCAATGAAAAAAATGTATAGAACGTAACAAGATACGGTGGTTGCAATCTTTGCTGGTTTTTTCCTCTAACGGGAACGAGCGAGAACGTTGCAATATAAGAGCTGAACGCCCATTAATTTCCGAGTCGAAGATTACGTGAGGAGCCTGTTTTGCCTTCAGCTCGATCACTCATTCGCTCAGGTACATGTTTAACTGCGAGCAAGGACTCCGCGAAGAGTACAACCACCAGGCGAGGTAATATAATATCAGGGTAAGAGTCCACCAACCCGGCAAGCAAAAAGATATATATGTCCACAAGGCACATTTATTAAACATGATCGTTCTCACCATCGATATAAAATCGTCGATATACAGAGAATGTATACAGGAGGTAAAAAAAGAGAGAGAGATTATACCGATGCGCGTACGCGCGCGTGTCTGCGTGTGTCAGTGTGTACGTGAGTGTGTGGTGTGTGCGAATGCGTGGACACGTGTATACCGCGTGCGTGTGTCAAGTGTCCCATTTCTTTCAAAGTAAAAAAAAACCAATGAAACAAAAAAAGAAGAAAAATTTCGAGAAGGAAGACGCGTCTACCAAACGGGAGATGAAGAGACATGGAGATGATGGATCTTAAGCTCGCGTGTTAATTAACATGATGCTAGGACATCTTCACGCTCTCGACATACACCTGTACTAAACACTCCGAAATGCACCCTTATGCGAAACGATGCGAAAGCGACGTTGATATCTTATTTAACGGACATTGATATCTTCATCAAGGATTAATATTTAATACATAAATGTATTTCTGCGAATGCACTTCATGTCCGTTTCGCATCGTCTCACCGTCGCTATTTCTATGATATCAATTAATGCTACGTAAAAGCGGAATCGGGCGAATACGATGTTTCAAGAATGTCAGAAATGTAGTCTCGCCTCAGTCTCTCAATTCCGGAGAACTAATCCCGGAACGATCGGCAATCGTACGCGATTAACAATTAATATTGCAAAGTCCAGTCATCTGCGGCTATAAAGAAATTGCTTTATTTGTTTTACATCTCATGGAGTTGATGGTCTGTACTGTCGATCGTTTCCGCGTTAGCATGCCGAGATTGAAAGAACGATTATTTACCGTGTGATTACGTTCTACGGTCCTTTTCGAACGACCCTCAATTATCCTCAAGTCATATATCTTCTCGAGCAATTACGTTATTAATACCAAGAACCGAATCGTGAATGTCCAAGGCGTGTAATGAACAGGTACTTTATTGCAGCTGCTATGACAAAATAGAACTAGGGTTACAGCAAGTATCTCGTTACTTCGGTTCTATGCAATAATCTGCTACTGCATCCTGTTCAGAAAAGTGGCCGTGCGAGATGATTGCAGGGGAGCGCGCGTCAAAAAACGACAAGATACAGGAAACTTGTGCCGGCGCGACTCGGAAGAGGGGAGAGCGATGGATATTCGGGCGAAACAACGTCCACAGAACCGCACAGTTACCGGATGTAATGTAGAGAGAAAAACAAAAAAGAAAAGGAGAATACAGATCGAAAACCCGTTGCGCAATTGTCGCTCGCGAAACTCGACAGGAGGAGAGTAAACGTCCCTCCACAAACCACATAACATGCAACCAGTCATTTCGCATACCCGTCGATACTAGGCTGCCGAGTACTGATGATAACCGCCACGTGTTGCGTCTACAACATTCCATTAGTTTTAACAATATAAAAGAAAAAACAGTGAATATAAGAAAAGAAGAAACAGTGAAATTCGTAATCCGCGTAATGGAATCAGGGTCAGACTTCACGAGAGTGAAGTCGTTCTCAGCCTTGCCTCTTCAAGGCGTCTCATCGCAATGACGAAAATACAAATGGAAGCTCTTCGTTCACATGGCAGTATCAAACGTGTCGATCACCGTTCACAAGAAACAAATTAGCGCGTAACGTGAACCTCTAGTGTAAAGCCAATCCTGGAGATCCATGACATACCACTCTATCTATCTATCCATCTATTTGTGTGTCTCTCAATGATCTCACCAACTACACTATCACAAAGATATTAAGGCCGTAAGCCAGCTTTGAAAGAGTAAACACCGCCGACACCAAGTTAAATCACAAGCCGCGAGAGCGTACAGAGACGGTATTTAATTCCATTTTCTTCGTTCCCCCGTTGGATACTTTCTCTAAAACCAATTTGACATTATTAATCGGTCTATTTAGAGAAATTATCCGTCACACGCGATGAAATTAGTGGTCAATCACTTTCGTACACGGTGTTCGGTTAAATTATTAGACTAAATACAATAAACGCTCTGTGTGTATATGTGTGTATAATAATGTGTCTTTCCCCCGAAATACGAAATAATACAGCAGTACAGCTGTATCCTCTCTACGCTCCGTCGTATCGATTCACATATATTAATTTTCCACTTTTGAAGCTTGCACATTGCAACCTTTGTGAAAGAAAGGAATGACAGAATCGCGGTGCAACTTGCAATTAAAAACCAACTGTCACTCATTCGCAGGTAAATTAATGGCAGAATATTATTTACACATAGATTGTAACACATACATGCGCGTAAATAGATACCACGCGTGTAGACTCTATCGTATTGAATTATAGAGCTTCAAAATATATAACATTGGAATGTCCATTATACACTTAAAACTAATAAAAATATTCCTAGCAAAATATATAAATCATTTTTTATATATATATATATAAATATATATAAATGAATATTTTTTTAATAACACCGACACGCAGGCTTCTTTTGGAACACTAAATATTCTCGCGCACTTTTTGTTGCAAGCCGTTGAAGCATCAAACATTAATCATAAATCATCTGTACATCTGAGAAAGATGCAGAATAAAAATTTTTATAATAAATATTATAATGAATTTTATAATAAATATTATAATAAATTGCAAATGTAAACGATACATCGCAATAGAATTTTAAATCTTATCAATAAAATATTAAAATCAATTGCAAATGTATAATAGAATCTTATAATCTCATTAACAAACTATTAAAATAATTATCTACCCAGCATACAGACTTTAACGTCTGATGTATTGATCAGTACGGTTGTAATAAAAAAAGCGCTCATAGAACATGAATTTTAATCCTCCAAAGAGCTTTCTGATTTTCGGTGTGATTTTAGAAATTATGTATATCTGTCTATGATAAGTCTAGTATATTATCTGTACATATATGTGTATAAAAAGGAGCGCGTACGTGTGTCGATTCTAAATTTGGACATCTATGATAAGATATACCGTGTCCACATATATTTGTAAGGCACTTGATTGATCCTGACAATGAGGAACGAATGTTTTCTGTACGTGATCTTGTATAGTTTGTCACGAACACGTCATTATGAAAGAACAATATATGCGCATTTTAAATCAAATCTCATATATGACTATCAAAAATTAAGTGCTCATCGAAGGTAGCCTTTAACTGCCTAAATGCATCAGGATAAAGAGAATAAATCGCCTCACGTGTTGTTTTAAGTACCGTTATATAAGTAACGTTCAAAGTACCAAGCTGCTTTATCAGCTGCTCACGTGATAGAACAACGTTCTACTAAGCTTACATCCAAAACGTAAAACGGAATGTGTCATATAATGTCGCGAATAATTACAAACGCTTACGTTCTTAGAAAGTATATAAAGTCCGTCAAAGAGTCGTATTGTCGTGACGTAGCTATACTGTATATAGAATATTTGTATCTACATATACGAATTACAAATTCTTGTCTTCCTCGACAAGAAAATTGAAAAAAAGGAGAGAGTTTCCGTTCTTCCGTGTGGAACTAGGGAAGAAAATCTAAAAAAAAAAGAAAGCCACCTAGGGAGCGGCAATTAGACGCGACGCGCGTTGGCAGTGACGCATTGTTCGGACGCGTTAAATTTGAGGATAGAATTGAGCTGGGTAAGGCAAGCCTGGGGTCGCGGTTGGGGCCGGTGCATGAAACGCCGCTGCCGGGGCATGCCAAGTGCGCTTGGCGACAACATTGCCCGACGCTGCTTCGGAAGTAAAAGCGTTATCCCATGTCCTTTTTAGTCCCATTATCGCGGCTGGGTTCAGAGCTGACGCGGTGTGCATGATGGGTGTCAATAAACCGTGCGGCGTCGGTGTTCGCAGAATGGGAATGCGGTGATGGGGATGATGCGGTACATTGAACAAGAGGAACGGCGTTCCCGCTCCCGGCGTCGCGGCGGGCGGCGCGTGAAGGGCGACCGCTGAAGGTGCTACCGCGTACGCGGCGGGAATCTGGGCCTGGATGGCCGAACTCGGTCCCGGTAAAGCGAGGGATTTACTCGTGGCGGCAGCGGCCACTGAAGTGGGCGAAGCAGGGGTATTCGAAGTGGGGGGATTAGATGCTAGGGCCATCGTCAGCCAAAAGTCCTGGTTCCTGATGGCTTGCGCCTGGGCGGCCTGCACTTGAGCCACCTGCGCTTGCGCCTGGACAGCCTGCGCAGCTTGGGCTTGCGCTTGCACCAGAGCATGAATGTCCCACAGTGGTGGCGGTGGCGGCGGTGGTTGCGCGGTCGGTACCGGCACCGGCACCGGCACCGGCGTCGGCGCAGACGGATGTGTCAATGTCGCAGGAGTCTGTGTGGTCAACGTACCGGGTGATAGTAGCGCCTTGGTCGACGGCGACGTTACCGCACCTGTCAATACCAGATTCATGTCATCGCCGCTGCACTGAAACACTTCGATGTATCGCTGCTTCTTGCCGTAGATCATGTATCGATGATGCCGCTGCGACGCGCAGGCGTATGCCGATGCCTCACTATCCATCTGAATGAATGCCTCGCCAGACGGTTGACCCTGGTGATGCGATTAGACAAACCCGTTACGTGAGTAATCTAGTTCACGAGTATTGAAGAGTGAACATCACACGATTGTTCGATACGTACTTGAGCATTGTAAACCATATGAACTCCCTGATAAATGATATTTTTCGAGTGTTCGCCCATAAACTCCAGAATGTGCTCCACAAGCGCCTCATAGGGTAAACCACGGAGTCTGATGCAGTCCTTGCGCGTACCCGACGTAATAATATGTTGAGGAAGCAAGGGTGGTAGCTGCGCGATGGGCGGCGGCGGTAGTATAACTTGTTTTGGATCAGTCGCCCTGTTTAGAACCTTGAAACAAAGTCAGGGTATGAATACAAGTATTCTTCCGCTGTCGTGACAACGGTATTCGTATTTACCTGTTGCACTTCCGCAGTTGTACTTCGAAAGAGCTCTATGTACCGACTACCGATGCAGTCTCTGTGCTTGCTCAGTGCCTTCACGGCGTCCTCCTCTTGCGCGAATAACACGAAAGCATCGCCAGTGGCCCTACCATCAGGCTTCTTCACAAACAGAACCCCGTCTTCGCCATCCAGCACTTGACATGGCTTTTGGCCGGATTGAAAAAATTCCAGCTACACGAAAATGATGAATGTGTGTATAATGAAGGAAGAACCGAAGTACGCGGAATGTAATTGACAAGCAGCTTATTATGCAGCTCGGAGATAGAAACTTAAATTATTATATAAACGGTCATGTACCACTTGTTTAGCAACACAATCATATGGCAAGCCCCTCATTCTAACGATGACTTGAGCCCCGCGTGACAGAAAAGCATGTGCCTCCCCGCTCGTACCACCAGCAACGCCAACAAAATCCTCGCCGGAGGCTTTGTAAACCTCTATGTATCGTGCACCCATGTGATGTTTATGTCGCTTCAGCGCCATGTCTCTGTGTTCTTTATTAATAAACCGTACCAATGCCTCGCCGTTACGTCTTCCCATAGGACTTAAACAAAGAGCTACACCACCCCTAAAAAAGTCATTACACCATTGTTAGCATATCGTTGCGCAGCGGTCATCAGCTCATCGTCAGCTCTATACATAATTAGGAACGTTAGAGAAGGAGAACTTTTGTGAAGATACCGATATTAAAAATTATAGCTCTATGGGATTTCTAATTTTAAGAATCACAGTTAGATCCTGTATGGCGCATAAGATCCATATGACTGCACATGATATGCATACTTATCACTATGTACAATAGCTATAAGCGAGCGAGAAAGTCTCCTGTCATCGCACTTGTTATTGTTTTCACGTCAAGAGAAACTGGAGAATGAGACAGACCGAGCGTTTTCTTTCTTTTCTTGTGCATCTAAGTGCATTATAGAGATACGACTGACTCAGTTACCTGCTTTACACAGATCCATGTGGCTTGTGCGTAAATACCAAAAAGACAGTTAGAAGACAATTAATTTGTTTCTTCGGAGAGTTTCGTTAGTTATAATATGGTTTTGCCCTTGCAAGTCTTTTAAGGGGATTTACTTACTTCGAAACATTCAGCCCACGAAAAAATTTGGCGATATCCTGATCCGAAGATTGCCAAGGTAGACCACGAGCTCTTACCACACAATCATTATCCACTTCTTCGTCTTTGGAGCTGAGGACAAATTTGCCTGCTTTAGTACGAGCTTGTTGAATAATAAAAATACACATGCACGAAGCTTTCATCAGAAACTTACCATATACCAGGTTCTAACACGATATTCACTACTTCTGGATTCTGAAATACGTGACCTGAAAACAAAAATATACACGTGTTTTATATTTTACCGTTACAAGATAATTGCATATTCGAAACAAATGGATGTATGTCTTTAATAGCTCTTTTCAGCTCTCTTCAGAAAAAGAAATAATAGATTGAGAAGAACAGAGCGTCATGATTTAACCTCAGAGATCGATAATTATCAGCAGTATTTGCCACTGATTTATCGACAATTGATTTCAATCTGCACTTATATTTATGGAGATAAGTTTTCACATGAATACTTTCATTCACTTTATGCCACTCTTGTTAAACTCGATCAAAAATGAACTACTTGCTATCAAATGAAGGAACCTATACGAAACATCATGGGTAAGTACACACGTGTGCCTGGGCGCACACTATAGGGCGCTGCACACTATCATAAGCCATCACTGACTAACACGTTGCACGTCTGTGCTTGTTGTCTGCATTCCTGCGTTTCCCTTTACATTTTTCTTTTTCAACTAATAATAACAAGATAACTATAGAGTTATCTCAATCCAAAGAACGAGATATAAAACTAGATATGAAAATATATCTAATAAAATTTATGGATAGAAAAACAAAAACTATATATATTTTATTACAACTATAATAATATATAGAATTTTTATACATACATTTTTATATTTTTATATTCGAATATATAATTTTTATATTAAACTCGAATTATCTGAAAATGGCACAACAGTTAATTATTCCGCAAATATTTGCAGAGAATTAATGAGAATTTTGATAAAAAAAAGAGGATCAATATTTCTTATGAAACTCGTACGCAACTTTGACCAGCAACAATTTGTGATGTCTTCTAATTTTGTGCTTACACGTTTCCTTTGTAACTCTATATCCCTCGGTTTGTCTCTAATTTCTCATAACCGCGCAAAATGAGTATTCGATTCGACGACACGGCGAAACGTGCGCGTCATTAACAAGTAGAGATTTGTTTCGAGGAATGTGGAATCGAACACTGTCTTTTCATTCATTTACTAAATAATATCGCATTATTCTCTGACTTAAGACAAAACAAACGGATGATTAAATATATGGAAAATTAAAGAAGATAGTAAACGAGTAACTGTTTGTAAAAAGAAAAGCGGAAGACAGAACAGACGTTGCGACGTGTCTCTAAATCTTTACAAAATATCATATACTAAATATATTACGTATTAAAAATTTTTACACATTTCTTTTTCTTAGATATCTCTTTTTAAATGTCGCCCGAATTAGGTATTGTATTTTACAAACATTCGCTCGCGAATTACCACATGACAAACTGACGACTATAAGATAGACATCGGGGACTACCAATATGTAAATTTTCACTGAATGCTAATAAAGACGCATTCGAATAGTACATTCAAATGCGCGATGTTCTATCAACACAACAGATTAAAAGATACGCGATGTCAAAAGCGCAATACATTTTTCTCGCATATATATTATCGCGATAACGCTCGTGGTAAGCTTGTATTTTAGTCAATAACGTAACTTTTCGTAGGTTGAGTGTCACTGTGATAAGAGAGCCGTAACACGCACGAGCCATTGCTTAGAACGTGTGCGACTTGACCCGTACTTAGTTGGATGTAACTAGAAGAGAGAAGAGAGAGAAATAAAAAGAGAATAAAATACAGTAATGCCGAAGATCATTAATCAGAAGCAGTCCTATTGCCAAACGTTGAGATCGCCAGAAATTCGATGAAATCATCGTCTCATTTGCGCATTGGATTCGAGAAGATTCGGGAAACTTATCAGACGACATCCGCGAAATCAAGAAGTTACCAGAGAGCTCGTCGAGGAAAATAATTTCTCGGCAAGAACGATTTAATTACCGGCACAATCGCCACCTTCAAGGCCATCAGCGTCGCGCATAAACATGAAGCACATTATTTAGAGAAATGCGTGCACAAACGTTACACATAGCTCGTGCAGGAGGTTCTTATCTCACGAGTGTCGTGTTAAAGGTAAGAAAAAGAAAGATACGTGCTCTCGCAGACAGCAGACGTTTCCACATCGTAGATTGTACCTATCAGCTTCTTCGTTCTGGGAAACTTTAGTTGACTAATAATTCCGAGAATTAGGGCTAAATTGTATCGATCGAAGGTTCTTCTTCTTTTTCTCGAGGAACCTATGTAGATAAATTTCCTCTGCATTCGTGACGTCGATGAATAAAGTAGAGTCGTAGTCATCCAATCATCGTAGTCGTAAATTTGATATTTATTGGCTTACCGTCCTTGATCATCCTCTGTATCACGTTGATCATATCCTGTATCTCCTTGACGGGAAAGCTGTTGTCAGTGTCTGGTGGTAGTCCGAAATCTGATTTTCAACTGTCAAGGAGAGATACTTGTCCAACTAAATCGACTACGATAATACTACCATAATATTAACGAGAAGTCCGCAACAGGCACGACATTACTTGAACATGAGCTGCCTGTTGTGACCTTTGTGCGACGCGTGCTGACTCAAATTTAGCAGAAACGGGAATCGCACAAGACTTTTATGGAATTTCGTAATCTTCCTTCAGCCTATCAACGCATTACTAATGTTTCAGATAGACGTTCCACGGATCGTGCGGTTTAAAACGGATGTAATAATAGAGAAGAAGAATAGATAAATTAGATATATAAGTTAGAAGATATATAAATTTCCAAGCGTCACATTTTTATTTTTTTAAGGGATGACACGAAAGACACAATCTAAGAAACAAAGTTTTTAATAAAACTGAGCAGATGTGCAGCAAAATGTGTACAAAACACTAACAAAACGCTAACGCTTGTGATAATGTGTATGTTTTGCATATCGATTTTTCTTTCTCGTCTAAATTCGTCTAAACTCGTCGCTTAAAAACATCGACATCACTGCCATTCTATATATATATATATATATGATCCTAGCGAGATTACAAAGATCTTACATAACAATAATGGAAGACTGTACATGATAATGATGGACAAAAAAATCTTATTTGAGCAGACTCTCTCTTTTCTCTTTCTTTCTCTCTTTCTCAAATAAAGCTACAGTTTGAAATACTTCAACCAAGCAGGCGGTCGAGCGGAAGAAACGGTGTATTATGCGCTGTGCGGCTTGGTAAACAATGTTATAACAACGGAATGAGAACGCGAAGCATACCCTATGTTTTACGAACTGTAAATGAGCGAACGCTCGACTAATAGCCAGGTGATACGTAGGAGCGTTACGTGGAACCGAAGAGAATCACGCGGATTATCATCGGATTAGTGAGTTTTAATGGAGAACTGGAACTGGCCGAGAGAATCGGAGAAATTGCGTGCATAATAATACACACACATTTATACGTGACGTTCACTCGTCGCTGGCCTGTTACCGATATCTTCAGCGACGAGCTGACCTTTAAACCGTGTTCCGATAAGGCGGCATCGCCTAACCGAGACTTTCTCGAGTCATCTGGTTGTACAGACACACGATACTCTTCTCTTTCCCTGTTCGTACTTCTTTTCTTGACAAATAAAGAAGAAAACGTATCCTCAGGTTGGAGATACGACTAATCGAGGAAATCTCGAGGTCTCGATACTCGCGTTCTCCGTTTAAAGCTTTTGAGTTTAACGCGTTTTCAAAGCGTTGATTACGAATCTCTGTATTCCTGATCGTGTTCCTTCTTAGCTTCACAAAATCGCTATCGCGGTGGGAAGGTTGTTGACGAATTAATGAATATATCACGCACTTAAGAATGTGCACTTAAGAATACATTCACGTTCTTATCAGTGTCACTCTGAAACCGACGCGAGAAGTGACACTTTCGAAATTCTGACAGAGAGATTAGGGGTAATGAAAGCACTGATCAGCGACTTCGTTAGTTAGTATAGCGTCGCTTAGATAAATAAATCGATAACCAAGACGGAAGTGTGGAATTTGCTATCAAAATTTTCACAGTTCTAAGAAAGCAGTTCCTTTTATACGGAACAGTCGTTAACAACGCAATTAAATATAAATGCAGAATAATGCAGTTTTTTTTATCGCAGAAGAGAATTAAGAATTAATAAAAATTTTCCGTCGTTTAGAAATCTTGAAATTTCCTCTGTTCAAATCGCAAAAGCGTGCTCGTAGGACGTACATAATAGACCAAAGTCATGGACCCGGCTAATCTCAATTCGCATCGAACAAACGAACAGTCAGCGTCGCGATCGATATGCATGCGTGCATATTCGTACACATATGTCTCAGCCGGCGCAGGTGGTCTTGTTTTATTGGCGTCAGGTAGATACAACGCGCGCACCGAGTGTAAAAAGCAGAGCCGATATCGGAGCAGTCAGCGTAAATCCGTCCTGAGATCGGATTTACAGCGGACTCTTCTCTTCGCGTACGGAATGACGTTACGTCGGGCTCCGCGAAAGGAAATCTCAACTTCAGGATTCAGATCTCGATCACAAATCAAAGTACACCCGGCATATCAAACAAGGCGCTACCGTGTTATCGCGAAACAGGAGCGGGATGGAGTCCGGCGGTTTGCTCATCTCTTATTATTCATCCCATTAGGATGCGGAACCTTGAGGATCAGTTTTTCCATCTACGAAGCGCGCGATAAGTGAGACGCAAGGGAGCAAGAGTCGCGAATAACGCGATATCGCCTTATCGAGCTCGGGGGCATCATTTTTATAAATAAATGAAAATCAAGATCGATAAATTTAATTACCAAGTTGTTCAACGGATTAAAAGATATCTTCGTATCGGAAGCTCGTGCCCGACAGATAACGGAATCTTATTTTTTGGATAAATCTCGGAGAGTACAGTAAGCATCGAGATGTTTCAACGAAGCAAACAAAGGTAAGACGGATACGTCGGAACAAGAACGTACCTGGTCGCGATTCTTATTTCCCAGCACCGCGATGTCGAAACACGAATCGAGTCAGGAAAGACGATTTCCGGTCACCGTGTGCACGAAGAACAATATCGCGATTATCATGTAGCTTGCTTATCTTTTTACTCCCCGTGTCTTTCGATCTAGATCCGGTCTTCCTCCCGCGAAGCCGAAAATCCGTCAGGAAGCCGCACTCGGGAAGCAATCCGCGGATGAAGCAACGCGGCGACACTCGTATCTCCGTACAAGCACGAAGACTACTGGCTCCGGATGCCGCCGTCGAAGATCGTCGCGCGAGTGCCACGACCTGACTCTTCCGTTGCGCCGTCTGACGGCCGCGCGACGCGAACGTGTCCACGTAGAGATTTCCAAACGGCGACGAGCGAGTCTCCTCACAGCCGTGCCGACGTCGGCGTTACGCCAGTAAGGTTGCAAGATCGCAAAATGCACCGCGGTAAACAAGAAATTATAGAACGTGTAGATTAGTATTAGCGCGCAAGCCCCGCGTACGAGATCTCTACCTCCCGGCACGCGAATAAGCCTCAAGTCAGACAATTTTCACAATTCTTCAGTATCACGCACGAATATTGTTTGCAACATCGGAGGCGAGAGAGAGTCTGCGTTTAAAATATTTATGATATAATTGTGATATAGTAATGCACAAGTACTGTTAAAAAACTTGATCGCACCGATAGTAGTGGCACCGATGTCCTAAGTTATTTTACAGATCGAGAATAGAAGAGACGAGAAATAAGATGAAAATGATAAAGTCACCTCAGCAGTTGACAATTTTTGCACAGCGTAGAGCATAAAAGGATACATTGCAACATTTCTTGAACCCCCAAAGTCGATAGTTCTCCGTGAGACGAATAGCACGCCACGAAATCCTTCCGGAGATCGTGGAAGTAGTTGTAGTGTTCCGGTAGCTCGATGTCTTTGTTGCAGGCCTCCGGATGTAGACACTGCCTCATGGGTGCTTGACCATCCACGACGAATCTTGGTATACTACCGGGCAGCACACCAGACATGGTGGTCCACCAGTTTTCAAACTTGACACAGAAACATCACGCGATTAAACGAGAGCGTCTTGAGAAATAAATTTATGTTGAGCGTATAATAAACTGATCACACTGATAACAACGTTGGCGACTGAGTGATTATCGAATTATTATACAGTGTCCCATGGCAAACTGGCACCATTTAACTTTAATTTACTTTTTTATAAAATTCAATTTTTTACTTCGTAACGTCGCATTATGCGATTGCAGCGATATGAAAAAATTTTATAATGAAAAATATTATATATGACGATGAGTCAAATTAAACTTGCGAGACAGATTGCGTTCAACAAATTTCGCTCGGTAGTCAACAGCAATGTCAGGAAAAATCTAGATTAAATCTTGTTTTTTCACCAACGTAGTAAGCACCTGTTTGAGAGCTTGCTGCAGGGGAATCCCATATTCTCGAAGGTTTCGTTCGGTCAAGGCTGGTGCGTGCGCCAGCGCTGCCTCGCTAACGATCCCGCTGCTTCCGGCAATCGCCGGGTTGTCGCTGCCGGTCCCGGGAGTGCAATTCTCCTCCATTACCATCGGCCGCACAATATACTGCTGCTTGCCTAGCGTCTGCAAAAACGAGTCCACCATGAGGAACGCCGCAAAAACCCGGCAAAGCTGTTGCTATGCGGCGCAATATCTAGCAATTAATCTACGCGCAAAAGAAATGCGATTATATTTTATTCAATGTTTCGCAGCAATACAGCGAACGCTTTTGCCTCCCTTCTGCTTTTTCGAAAGCACAATTTTGCAGAAAATACATTCTAAGGCCCAGTTCCGCAACATGCTTTAATCGGAATTTAACACAGAATCGTTAATAGAGAATTCACGCTATGTCGCGTCTAGAATTTCTAGAAAACTCTATTTTCTATTATTACATAGAATTCTATTATTCTATAGAATTATTATTATTATTCTATTATTATATTTATTATTATTATTATTCTATTTCTATAATTATATAGAATCATTATATAGAATATTCTGTTACATAGAAAACTCTATTTTCTCCATTATTCTTAGATTTGAATACGTCATAAATCGGACATCGGGCACAGTGGGAATTCTGCATTAATGAGAATTAGATTCCGGTTAAATGAGTTGTGGAACTGGGCCTAAACGAAGTAATATATAAAGATATAAGGATATATGTCTTACTAACGCTCGAATAAATGTGATTTTTCCGATTCAATACGGCGATTCAAATACACACACATGAGAATCTACGACAGTGCGAGATCAGTACAGGGTCGTAGGTCTTGCACCTTGAACTTGAGCAACATATTTTCTGCATCGATAATGCACCATGATTAGCAGTATTAGCGGCATAAACTTGCCTGCGATGAGGCTGGTGCACTTCCGCCAGCTATGGTGACTGCATATCAAAAGGGGCAATTCAAAGGGAATGCACGAATGCTTTTCATTTGATAGTCAAAAAGGTCCCGAGGGGTGGATCACGTTCACGGGTTCAAGGTACGCTTCGCACGCAAAGAAAGAAAAAAAAGAACAGGTTACCGTACTAAATGTCTGAGTGGTCATGAGAGGAGAGAAAGGCAAAAACTAAAAGCTGAGACGCAGAAAGGACCTTCGAGCGAGAGAGATTGCGAAACGCTGCTTTCAAACTACGCTATTTGAAGCGACCACGAAATCTTAAGCGTCCTACGTGCCATCGTAGATGAACGTGCGGCTACATAAAATCTGCGGTTACCAAAAAACGATAGAACGAAGACAAATAATTTTATATAATTATTAATAATAATAAATTGGAATAAGAAAATAATCAAATAAAATAAATTGGAAGCAAATCATTAATGAAGCCTCCGCTTCTCTCACGAGACGGGAATCGATCCGGTGTGACGCTACCTGGTAGTGACTACCATCACATCTAAAATGAAGTAAGTATCTAGTGCAAATTTGCCATCGCAATCTCGATGCGATAAGTTTCTCATGAAATTTTTCATAAAAGGCAACGTCATGTGAATCCTCCGATTCGCCGCGCGCGCGTATGATAAAGTGAAGTGGCAAGTAGAGCGGTGGACACGCTCTTCCATTCAGCCGCAGCTTAAAACGGGCTTAAAGCGACGGACAAAGTACAAAAGCCCCCGACCTTGCTGAGCCCGCATATCTCTTATGCAGGTACATACATACGTATACTAAATCAGCATGAATATGCACGAATGGTAGTACGCGTAATGCGTAACGCGCGTCTGACTTCAGCAAACGCTGTGCGCGCGGATACGTCTGAAAATTACCGCTGCTAGTAATACCAACCGCAATAAGAACTAGCATTTCGAGAAAGGCAACGTTCAAAACACTATTTTGCATTTTATCACGAAGCAACGACAACTATTCCTACGCAGCAATCCGTAGGACTGGAATTTTTATGAGGCTTAAGTCAGGTTTCATCGCGGATCATCGATACGACGTCAAAAAGTTGCTAAAACATGAAACGAGATTTAAGATAACTTCACTCGACGGTGACAGCCGCTCGAAGTGAACTCTTGATAACTCGGAGACCTCGGAGTTACAGTGGAAGACTCCGGAGACTAATTGGAATAATTCGATGATTTCGATTGCGATCGAACGTTCGAACCTCAATGACCCAGCGATCTACTCGTAAGGCCCGATTCCGCAATTCGCTTTACAACCGGAGTTTAGCTCGTTAATGGAGAATTTACACTACGTCACGTCTCTAGAAAACGAACTCTCCTATTGGATTGAAAGTCATTGGATTGAACATCGGACGCAGTGTGAATTCTTCATTAACGAGTTAAAGTTGTGGAATCGGGCCGTGAAGTACAACGCAAACTTCAACCGAGAAAGACGTCTCGAATGCGTCAGTGGTTCGATTATTCAAATATTTCAGGATGAGAAAATCGGCTATTCAGGCTTATGACGAGAGCTGCGAGTTTAGAATGTTTTGCAGCGTTGATCTCGGTATATGCGCGACGTCGTGCCGGTGTCGTGCAAGAAAATAGGCAGGTTCTTTGACGCGTGGGGTTAACGGATCAAGGTGGTTCTGCCAGCGGCGATTCATCATCAGTGCCTCGAGCTCGGACTCGGCGTCTTCGAATCATGCCGCGTGTCGATGAAAAGCCGCCGTGGCGTAATACGAAAGAGAGAAGTACGACGGGTTCCTCTGCTCGGCCATTACGTAAATATAAATCGCTCTTTCGACCGACCTTCACGACCGTCACGCTCGGGGATCCTTTCGCACGCGCGACACGAATAATTCACTGAAAAAGAAACCTACTGCTTTCGGGGAAACGTGCGTTTACTCCAAACTGCACCGAATCGAGGAGAAAATGGTCGCGCGGACGTCTTTCGGAATTCTAAAGTGGAATTCTGCGATTCTGAAGTGACGACCGGTCGAGGCACATCGCGACCTCGAATTCTAAAGATGCGCGAATCCGATCGGTCTACCTTTGAGTAGATTCGAGAGAATTGAAAATGAATTTTCGAGTAATCGTGTAGCGGCTCCTCTAGTGATCAACTCCGTCAGGATCTTACACTGATGTTCTCTGACAAAACAAATGTTCAAGTAAAAGATGCTGTAATATCAAACTAAATGTTTGTAATTTGTTTTAGAAAAATTAAAGAATCGCCAATGTTTATTGATACGTTTAATGACACACAAGTGTTACAAAAAATGGATTGAACTTGAAACCCGTTATCTCTGTCTTCCGGGTTCACAAAAAAGTGAAACTTCTGAAAAACAACAGTTCAACGGACGAAATGGCATTCTATTAATTTATTATTCGTGCCGCTACACAACGCTACCGCCGGGGGCGTCTATAGCGTCCACACTACAGCAGGCGTCGCGCGGAGAAAACGAAATAGAAAAAGAAAAAAAAAAGGAAAAAGAGTAGAGGTGAAATCGGCGAGGCGAGAGTGGAAGCGATCTTGTTTCTTTTCTCGATGTTGCAACCATAGAGCGGCATGTGCGCACAAGGTCGAATCAAACGTACGCGCGGCTCGCTTATAAATCGTAAATGCGTCGGTCAAACGTGATTTCATAGCTCCAGTGGAGATCCTGGTGGGGGACGAGAGGTCAAAGGTTCCGTTTCAGGAGGTGGCAAGTACGTCCCCCTCGAGTAATATCAAGAATGCAAGAAGGACAGAGAGGGGGAGAGGGAGAGAGAGAAAGAGGGAGATAGCGGACAGCAAAAAGACAAATGAGACTGCAACGGTGACGCGACGCGCGTTACGTAACCGAACAAGTCGATCAGTTGCGAGCGTCATATCGCGGAGGAAAATGACACGACACGAATCATCGCCGCGCTGTCCATTTAAATCAACGAAAGCGACGTGCGTCATGTGCAAAAGGCATCTGAGATCTTTTGCTAAACTCTCAAAAATATCGCCAGATAAGTAAGCGAGTTTTTCCTTGCTTCTGCTCAACAACGCGTGTGAGCCGCGTAACGCCGGTAGCGGGGAGCTTCCGATCTATTCCGAGATTCTCGTATCTCATTTTTGACATCTGATCGCGTGTCTCAGCATTCGCATGATCCCGGTTCGCAGCCAGCGACCATGCTGGAAGCTCGCCCGGGTGGGAGAGACCATCGCGAGTGCCGGCGAAGAGGGGGAGGGAAGAGAGAAAAGAGTTAAGATGGTGGACCGGAATGGGGGGCGGTCGATCGCTGGTGTGAAACTCGTGTACACGAAACGTCGGTTTTGCGGGAGTTTCAGCGGAAACTCGATAAATCGCACGTCGGCGAAACGTTCACGAAAAATTCAGGCTCTCCGTTAACAGCAGATGCTCAAGGTGCTCGCGCACCCATGACCGTTCCTCAGAAAATAAAGAGCCGTCTTTCACGTATGTGTGCATATGCAAAAGCACGTACATGCATAATTAAGCGCTGCCCGTTCCTCGCAAAATTGCATAAATGTAGCCCCGAGTACACCGAGCGAGCGCCTGAAAATCGCATGATTTTCATTTGCACACGCGGCGCGATTAAAAACAGGAGTTTTCGAACGAAAGGGGACTGAAACGTGGAAACCGCAGTTTCGCAGGTGATTGTCTCGCTTGAACGAGGTTTCGGTTTTCTCGAAAGGGACGTATGGATGCCCGGAGCAAGCCGCGTTCCTCGTTGTACCGTTCTTGAATCAGCGGTTTCAATTTATAAACGGATGTGTTTCTCGTTTTGCGTCCCTGAGCAGCGGCGTGCGCTTCAAGATAGTCGCAGCCTTGCTGCCAGCGCAAGTCAACGTCCTCTCGCTTCTCACGAGAGAATGCTCCAGCAAATCTGCGACGAGATCGCTGACGCGATACACCTAGTCAAGCAACAGCCAGGGAACATCGGGCTCACCGCAACGGTTATGAAATTCGTAACTCCTCGCTGGGATCGAGTCAGTACTGTTACTGACGTTTTGGGAATAGTTACTGCTCGTCGTTGCCGTGGAACGATTGCGAACGATACCTCATTAATATTAATTTATGTAAATTTTTTTAAAGCTTTTTTTGGTAATTAATTCCGACTGGTAGGAACTCCGGTACAGAAACGATGCATAACTGTTAAAACAGATCTAAATCTACTTATTAAAATGTATGTATTATTTATAATGTAAGTACACTGAGAAAAAAATGTAATTGATCTTACGAAATGTTTTGTCACGGGCTGCCAACAAAATATATACTTATTTCAACAAGTTATATATTGAATCAAATATATAATTGTTGGATTATAATTCTCATGTGTGTAATCCAAGAACTACATATTTGTTTCAATATATAACTTGTTGAAATAAGTATATATTTTGTTGGCAGCCCGTGACAAAACATTTCGTAAGATCAATTACATTTTTTTCTCAGTGTAGGTACATTAAGTAGGTGCTTGCAAAAGTTCACAAATGAGCGGATTGCCTAAAAAATTGAGCCGTTTTATCGGCGCGAGGTCAAACTATTGTCTGAAAGATGGACAAAGGTTATTAGTAGCAACAATCAATACTTTAATTAAAATATCATACTCATCTCACTACTATTAATAACTAAAAATAGCTTTTATCGTACGAACTTTTGCAAGCACCCAATATTTCATATTCGCTTGTTATTGTCGAACGTTTGACATTCTCCTGCCCAATAAATTTTGTTTAAAAAGACACGGGATATAATAAGATTGATACGTCATCTTGTACAGAAATCACTGACTTCTTTGTGTAATTTCAATTTTTTCGTTCAGTAATTCAGCGATACCTGATGAATTACCGATAGCAAATAGTTCTGTGTCGTTGAACCGAAGGAATGAAGATTGAAATCTCAGGACAGACCAAAAGAGCCTGAGACACTTACGCGCGTATGTATTCAGTTGGCAGCCGTCAAGCTATTTAAAATTGTAAATACGTATGATGTCGGATTATTCGAGATTCGAGCGTGATTCCTCAGAAGGAATTTGGCGGAGTGACGTTTCTCAACTTTGCTACGCGGTATGCAATTGCCTCCAAAGTAAAATCGCAAAATAAAAACACTGTGAAAATAAAAACACAAACCAAAGTCGCACGCACGACTGGGACAAGGATACACAAATTTCATCGCGTATCGATCTTAATCGCGAGTAAGTTTGTAAATAAATCGCGTCGACTGAAATGTCTTACGTAACCGAGTAAGAGCGACGATTTGCGCTAGTCCTGCGCGTCTCTGCCTCGATAAACGCTCTACGATAACAATTTTTGATAACTGTCCGACATTACGTCTCACTTATATATTCGTATCGCGCCTTCCTAATTTTTCTGCGCGGCTCAAAGGCCTCCTCTGACATTCGTCATCGCGAATTGGCGGACACTGTCCCGGAAAATTTATATTTCCGAGCAATTTTCGAAATCAGAGTCAGAGACCGCTAACGTGATATCATTATCATCATCATCATCATGAGCAACGGCGCGTTCGGTTGCTGCTTATCGTTCGATTTCCTCCCCGCAGCGCGCCATCTCACAAGAGCCCGACTTGCGGCCGTTGTCCCCGATCGGTGAAGCACCATCCGAGATTATAGGTAGGTAGAGATATGTGACTCGAGGGAAAAAGGAAACGGCCGACCAGATGGAACCCGGGCTCACTCGTGCAAGACACGATCCGCAACAAAGAATAAAGAAGATCGGGCGCGCACCTGTTGCCGCAATGTGGTCGCACGGCAGATTTCTCAAAATGAGGGAAACGAAAATGGCAATTGTACCTCTATACAGAAGGACAAAAGTCTCAACCGAGGATGGCTCATGAATACACAGGTAAAAAATTTGTGTTAAATTTAACAGATATCACATGTCCCAAACGGTCCACATAAATTTTTGTGTTAATTTAACATAATATGGATATGTTAAATGGTGACACTAATATTATGTTAATATTTTAACCCAAAATGAATGCAAACTGCGAAGTAATTTGAAATAAATTTTATGTAAAATCAACATATTTTTAATGATAAAATTAACTCGAAAAAAAAGTTATTTTTACATACATCTTTACTCTCAACATAGTGTTCTGTAAAGTTTAACAGATAAAACTTGTCACTAATAATACGGAGCATATATATTGTGTAAAATTAAAAATAGGTGCACAATGTGTAATTTTTACACTTTTTTTTAGTTGTTTTAAAAATTTAACACTTGAGTTGAATTAACACAACAGCAACATGTTAAATTAACACATGAATGTGTTAAATATTTAACACAAAAATGTTAACCGGCATATTTTTTAACAAGAAAACACAAATTTTCCAACTGTGTATGTCTTCAATGTCTATAGTGTAAAATTACAAATTATTTTATAGTATAGAGGGTGGCTCATAAATATGTCTTCAATGTCTAGTGTAAAATTACAAATTACTAATTAAAATTACAAATTACTTTATATTATAGACAAACTGTTTATTGTTTATTTTAATATTGGCGCTCCAATTTTATGTTACGATTTTACGTGTCACTTAGAACTCGATTTCACGGCGGGGAGCGTGGAGGATGTCTCAACCGTGAAAAGAAGAAATATTGCAACGACGTTTTTTTACGCAAGATCAAGCCACGCAGATAGAGTAATCCGTAATCTCCGCTTTCGAAGCAAGTCTCTCTCGTACAGCGTGGACGGCGATGAATCGAACCGAAACGGATGAATCGGATCAGAGCTGTAGATCTGCGAGCTGGCGCGCGCATATGAGTGGAAAGCACGATAATTCAACGTGAAGATAATTCAAGGGAAATCGTTCCCGAGTCGTCGGTGTGTGGCAATTACGGCGATGCTGTAAATTCTGTGAACAAGAACGCGGAGGGAACGAGGAGGGAGGAAAGGGAAGGAAGACTCAATCGAAGAATCGGGGACGTAATCGAAAACGGCGGACAGGAAGGAAGAAGAGAAATAAAAGAAAAGAGAAAAGAAAGCGGCGCCAGGCGCATAACCCGGTGATCGCGCCGGCAAGGCTGGAGGTAATGGACGACCTTTCGAGGGCGCGATGCTCCGCCCCCACCGGATAATTCGAGAAACAATGGCAGCCAATGACACGCACCGGCGTGACCGCGCAAGCGTCTCACGAGAGCACCGGCTTCCGCGAGAACGGCAGCCGCAGTTTGCGCAAAACGAAGTTGCGAGTTTGCGACGCCGCGTCACGCAACGCGTCCGTTTTTAATCTCCCTGCAAGACGACATTCTTGGAGATTTGATTGCGCGCGAGCGTAAGCGCGTAACGTCGGTCCCCTGCAATTCCGTGTACACATAAAGCCTTTCTGGGAAAGAATATGTAACATCGTAAACATTTAAGATACACGACCGCTGCAATCCCTTTCTCTGTCGCTTTCTCCTCTTCTTTGGCTTGAATTTTTGCTGTATTCGATTTAGGAAATTTGTTAGCTTCCCTCGGAGAGAAAAGTAATCTCTGAACTTATGCGGACTGCAAGAAACATAGAGAAGTGTCTTCATGGAGAGCCTTTCGCAGAATTGTTTTGCGAAAGTCAAGATCCGAGATATCGCATCTCTCTAAACAAAAAGTTCCCTGGAGCAAATTGAGCGATAAAATCCTGCGTATTGTACTATAAAGAGTAAACTTTACCGAAAGAAATTTCCTTTAAAAATAGAGGAAAAATCGATTTTTGTGATAATAAAATATTACTGTTTGCGAAACTAACGTATTTCTTCAGAAAAATAAGAAGTAGCAATTATATAATTTTTATGATCAGAGAAAAGTGTTTTACCGAAAAAAACAATTACATAAGAGCGTTATCAATTGTCTTAGCTATAAAACCGTCCGCGTAACTTGGGGAATAATTATCTCTTGCCCGCAGGTGTACACATGTTATTACTTTGTTGTTATTTTTCGAGAGACAATTATGAATATATGAATTCGATAGAAGAAATTGACAACCGGGGCAAAACACATGACTTTCAACATTTTGTTTACACCGACAATGCTAATGAGTTTCATCGGAAACTAAATCCCGTTTAGAGCAAGACGCTAAACTCGAAAGAAAATAACACGCAGCCATCGATAATTTGAAGTGACGAACGAACTAAACTAAACGATTAGCGTTCAAGATAGCAGCTCAAACGTCGCGAAGGATTTCAATGCTTTCGTCACGAATACGATAAGCGGTGATGAACGATAATCACGACGATTTCTTCATTAATCCAGGAGTTTTTATTTACACGCGTCAATACGTTAATGAGGCCAGAGTGCAGGTTAAAAAAAAAACTTGCTTGTCATGATATGTAATCGACATAAATGCATATCATGCAGACGTCTCTTGATATTTTATAATAAAATCAAGGATCCTGCCAATGCCGACCGATTCTTCCCGTTTTCTGCTTTATTTTTCTCTTTTAGATTACATAACTAAATATAAGTGATGCAAGAAATGCACTGAAATGCAAGCAACTGCTTCTAAAACATTTGCAGGAATTTAAAAATAAGATTAGCATTGCAGTTTGGTTTAAGTTAGCCTAAATAAACCGTAGTTCATGACAGTCGTATTTCAAAACAGTGTTCTATGGATGAACTAGTTTCCTGAACGATACTTTTTTCACGTGTTACCTTCTAACGGAGAGAAGCATTCTGTTTCCACCATGCGCGCATTCTTTTCTCGGATCGCAATCTTCTCTAGCCAAAGAAAGCGTGTATTAAATTAGTCGACTCCACGTAGCAATGGCTTCAGTTAATGAGGCACGAGTGAGTCACGATTATCAGTAACGCTTTAAGCAGTCCTAATTACGATATCACCGATGGAATTCTCATTTGCGGTTGTGACAAGTAACAGCAGAAAGGTACATCGAATACAATTAAATATATCGAGAAACAAATTCGTTCTCCAATGCAAATCTCATCGCAAACACCGAGGCGGGTTACGATGACATACCTAGATGTGCGCAGATCTAAGCGTTTGCGTCTTCAAGCCCGTTCACTTCGGTCGCACTTTCTCCACTTAGTCTCATCCCCGTTTGTCTCCCCAAAGCTTTCGCATTATTATTACATACATCCCCCCCTTGCTGTATCAAACGCTGGAAATGCAAGAAGCGCGCGTCTAAAGCAAACACGCCTGTTCACATCGAACGTTATCTACCATTTTATCAATTCGTGCGTAATCTGCGTCGGACGGGCAAAGCAAATCACCGGGAAATTCTGTTCGCGGGCAGATCACGAGGGCAGGCTCGGAGAGTCCCAAGAGCCGACGGATTTAAGGATTTAACGCGGGGATTTGCGACCGTCGTACGGCATCGTTGCGGCAGAAATGATATAGCAAGGAGAGGCGAATCCCCGAGCCGGGAGTCAACTCGTCCGTGGCGAACCACTTCCGCCTTGCGCCTCGGGCGATCTCTTTCTCCCTGCCTCTCTCTCTCTCTCTTTCTCCCCCTCGAGCCGTCCATTCTTTACGCTTTACGTTACCTTATTCTGCACCACATCGATGAGCACGTAGACGAGAAGCGTAATCTCCTCCTCGTCCGAACCAAGAGCGTTTCCCTGGAGGCCGGCCGTCGCCACGTACAGGGCTACCACGTAGTTCGACGAACTTGCACCTTCTCCTCCTCCTCCTCCTCCGCTACCAGCAGTTCCCGTGGTCCTAATTCCCGTCATCGTTCCCGCGGGAGCCGGCGCACCTGGCAGTTCCGAAATCTCACTCGTCGATTTCTCCTTGCAATTTCTGTTCCTCCTCCTGTTTCTTCTTCCGTTTCGGTGACGAATGCACCTTGCGCGCGACGCACTCGCGCGAGCTCTCGACACCGGAGCGTCGGTCGAAGACGACCGGATTACTCGTTCCGATTATTATCACCGAGCGATCGGCCACCGGTCGAGGTATTCACTGATTACTCCGTCACGCGCGCGGCATACTTCCTCGCGACGGTGAGACGCGGCGGATTGAGGTTATGAGGATCGACGGCGGCGGCGACGGCGATCCGACCGACGACACACCTGGAGTAACCGAAAACCGGAGTCCGCAGACAGGATCGATCCCCGGTGTCGCGAGAGGCTACCTCGTCTGCTCTCCGTCCCTCTCGTACGCCTTCCCTCTCACTCCCGTGTCGGTCGCTCGCTCGCTCGCTCGCTCGGACGGAGCGCGCCGTCGAAAGTCGCAAGGTTCCGTGCAGCACTGACCGTACGTCCCCCCGGCCGAGCGTAACGAGGCGAACACGTCGTCGTCGTTGCCTCACCTGGCGACTGCGCGTCGACACCGGCCCCTCTCTCTCTCTCTCTCTCTCGTTGGCGGAGCCCTTGCTCGTGTCTTTCCGCCGGCGGAGGAGAGGGGAGAGGAGAAAGAAAATATTTATTGCGCGCCGCGGGAAGGTTCTTATCCACGGCAAAAGGCAAAAACAAATTAATATCCAGTAGAATTTCAATCCGCATTAATGACGGGTTAAACCGACGAACGTGAAGACATCGACGTATATCAGGTGTTAACTCGAGAGAGAACAGACAGAGAGAAGGGGAGGAAAACACTTGTTGCACACGGTCGTTCTCGTTGATTCGCGAAATAGGAAAAATCAACGGACCTGTAATGTACAAGTTCGATTCGCGTTAATGACAAGTTGTAAATGTAAATAAAACGTAGAAATATTGCGTGTTCAGGAATACAGTTGGAAAAGAGAAGAGGAAAAAAGGAAAGGAGGAGAGAAGGAAATATCTGTCGCACGCTGTGCGAAGATCCTCTTTGAACAGCAAAAATTAATCTTAGCAAACAATTAAATATTTACTAAACAAAGAGAAACATCTAGCAATCGCTTTTATCGGATTGATCGGAAAGTCCGTGCGAATCTTTCAGCAAAAATAAAAGAATTTAAAGAAATCCACGTGCACTTTCCGGTCAACTCAATATATCGCAGATCGAAAAGAGAAAGACGAGGAGAAGCAAAGGTAGTGCGAATAATTAAAGTATCGATATATCGAATTGAGAATATCCGACGCAGACTTTTCACAGAGAACACCTGTAAATATCCCAAAAACTATGTAGAACATGCCCGGAAAGACTGAACCGGAAATCAGGCCACCTGGATGAGAAACAGGGAAAGAGGGCAACGTTGTGCTTACCTGCCGAGCGGACAGAAGAGGCAAAAAGATCCGCGGAGAGAGACCAAGCGAGGCGAACGACAGAGAGAGAGAGAGAGAGAGAGAGAGAGAGAGAGAGAGAGACGGAGAAGGGAAGAAATGGACGAGAGAGGCTTAAAGTAGCGTAAAGTGCGTCGAGATTCGGGCGAAAGGTGTAAAACTTGAGACTCCGAAAGGCGACAAGCGCGCGTCGATTTGTCTCGAGCCGGCCTCGGGCGCGATCCGGACGGTCTTCGTCGACGTCGCTCGCTCGTCGAGGTGCGCGCGACGGAAATCTCAGCGGGGTCAGATTAGAGCGGTTCGAGCGATGAAGGGAAAGGCAGGTCGCGGCGACGGCGGCGGCGCCAGGTGCGCGGACGCGCCATCATTTCGCGCGTGAGCCCCCGCGCACGCCGCGCGGCCACGTCCGCCCGAAGCGCGCCGCGTCGCGTTTGCCGCAGCGTTCATGGCGGCCTCGTGCTGCGGCGCGCACGTGGAACGGAACGCGCGCCGTCGGCAGGCGAGCCGCCGCGTTCGGTGGCGCGTCCATCGTGCCGGTTTCCGGAGCCGTCGCGATGTACGCGCGTACGATCGAGCACTGCTTCCCGCCGGTGTGCCGCCGTGCCGTTACCCGGAATTCCGCGCGATGCGTCTCACGCGATTGAGAAACGTGCGAGTCGAAGCACGAGTGCTCGAAAACGGCGCGCGCGCATGCGAGTCCGCACGTATCGACGTATCCTCGATGATACTCGGCTTACTTCACGTAATTACGATCGCATCCTTGGTGTTGATCATGGACAAGGCGGACGATTCATTTTTGCCGACTCTATTTCCGCCCGCCGGGTGCGTGCTGAACGAGAGAAAGAGACGTCTATGTACAGTGGAAAGAGAAACACGCTCGCCTCGATCGCAACGTCACGTATCGATGGAGATGTTACTGAAGCTCGAAATGATGCGAGAGCAAATCGGGAAGATGCAAGGCGCACATGAATCGCAAAACGCTTTGAAATTCTTTTCAGTATTCGTGATGGAATTCCTCGATCTGTTCCGTCGTCACGCGTGATACGTTTTATCCTTAGCCGAAGTTAATAAACAAAATCGCAACGTAGTCTAGTTGTAAATTCGGCCTGCTGCATTACGTTAGACGAAACGTCGTCGTCGTTTCACAACTTTTATTTTTCATCGGGCTTCCACGTGTCTTACATTTGTGTAAAAAATCTCTTTCTTTATTGTATAATAAAATATGTTGCATATTAAGCACAATCAACATGTATCTATTTCATATTATTTCTCCAACACGCTTGGCGTTATTTCGTAACGAGTTCGCGTAATTATGCAGCCGCGTCATCGAATTAATGCGGCTTCCTGCACATATAGGGTGTCTCAGAACCCATGCTTTCGATTGAAGAAATTCTTCTCAGTCGCTATCGCGACCGCGGCTCTCGCCGTGAAATCGGATTGTCTTCGGAAATCGATTGATATATTTTTCTTTGCAGAAAGCGCTCGGAAAGAAATCGACGAGAGGATATACTATTAAAACACTACCGCACCGTAAATATCATTATGCCGTAATTATGAGAGAAAGTACGGAAAATGTCGAAGAAAGTAGTGCAAAAGAATGCGCGGTTACGCGTAAATTGCCCGTATCCGGTTTTCCATGCGGATTTTTGCAATCATCGGAATCGGTCGCGCCGGACGACCGCCATTAATAATTGTTCCGTGCATGATAGTTGGCTTCTTGCAGCGGCGAAACGAAGGAGCGAGTACTTGGTCAGTAATACCGCAATATCCGATTCCGCTAAATCGCGTCATCGTAACGCTGACACTCGCTGGCTGCCGGGCAGACAATTCCTCAACTTGTCAGACATTACTGCTTAATAAATTTGCATTTATTCTTATACGCGCGGCAACGATGCCCAAGTCGAATTCTACATATTCATGCGTACGCTGTTTAACAGGCGCGATATGCCACGCGCTCGCATAAAACGTATCTCTTCCGCACGACGGTCGCGCGAGGAGCATCACGGGATCGCACGGGTAGATTTAAAACGATCGTGGAAAATGTCCGCATTCTCGAATCTGCTCGAGAAAGGTCGTCGGATTCGACTTTACTCTCGATTGCGCGTTCCCATTCATTCACTCCGCTCGTTGGAGGGGATCGTGTTGGAACTTGAACGTAAACACTTCGCCGAGCGCACGCGACACTTGAATTAATAAAAGAAGGACGGAAATAGCGGAGGAGCAACGGGTCAACAGGGCGTCTTCTCCGTCTCCGTCCCTCCGCTAATGCTGTCGCTATTATTAGAGAGGGTGCGCGCGCCCGAGGAAGTCCATTTACCGATGCGGGAAGAGCGGGGGGGGGGGGGGACGAAACGAATGGACAGTCGTCGAATCGTCGCGGCCGACAAAAATATCCGACGGAGGAGTGAGGCGTTTAATCCCTAGGCCGAGATCGCGCGACGGCGTCGCGCGGGATTGGTCGGCCACCTGTTGCCCGCCGGCCGCGATTGGTCGGGATCAGTAGCGCGTAACGGCCGCCAAGGGAAGGCAAGTGCATCGCCGCGTGCGGATTCACGATGGACCGCGGACGCGGCCGTCGGAAAGGCGTCTCGCAGAAAACGGCCTTCCGAGAAACGAACGGGCATTTCTAATCGAGAATCAGGATTCGAGAGAATCAGCGGTTTGTTTCTTATCGAGTCAACGTAACGTTCGATTGCATAAGAATCAACAATTAACTTTACAAGTAATTACTATTTATGGTTTCAGGTTGCTTCGAGAAATCTAAAGCTGCTCGATGCTGTTTTTATTCGCGACAAAAAAAAGAAAGAGAAAAGAGGAGTTGCGGAGCTCGCACAAAGCGCAATCGAATACGTTTGTGAACGTGTTTGTGCGTTTGTTCAAGAGGTATCTGCAAATGAAGGTAGATGAAGGCGCTTGAATGCATTAAAGTCTCGGCGAGCAAAGTCTGGATTCCGATGTCGTCGAGGAGAGCCGGTTTATAATATCGAACTCTGTATTGCCACGCGGTCCCTTCTCGTTACTATAATATGAATACACCACGTCGTTATTATAATCTCGTCATCGCTTTAAAATTCACTGAATTTCTAGCAGAATCCACTTTTTATTGCCTTTTGTGCTATTAGCGCCGCTTTTTTATGGCTATATTACGTTGATGCAGCAATCAATTTACAAAACGAGATTTCGCCGGGTATTTGTTACGCTATTATATAACACTATACACTCTTAAATAATTCTACTAACAAAAATATTCTCATTTGCAAGTATTCTTTCCAACTTCTAATCAGTTCTTGTGACTCTTTTTACATATACATAAAATATAAAGCTTTATTTATACTTTACATTAATAATAAAATATGCCTTTCGATCATAACAAGTTCTTGCATAAAACTTAAGTTTTTCACTACGCAAACATCGTAACAAACTTGACGTGGATGAACATCGTTACATCGGCGTTGGGAAAAACTGAAAGGAGAAAGGGATGTTTATACATTCCTCGAAATCGCGCAATTTTTATGGCATTTCGGAGTGGACCTTTCAAAGACTTAGTCATTATTTAGTCATCATTAGTCTTTATCACTACATCTAGTCAGTCAGTCTGGGACAAACATTTAAATTTTAAACAAGACTTGTAATCGCGAACCCAGTCGCACATAACGGTCTCATTTGCATCGTTCATCCCAAATAGCAAAATGATGTCCTACTGGCGATAAATTTTGATCACAAGATGATCAATTGGATGTGAGACCCGAAAATTACGTCGATATATCGATATGTTGTCCACGGACTCATTTTCTGACGTCTTACTGACGCAAATTAGTGATTTTCAATGACTGAAATTAATAATTAAAAATAAATATCACTATACATTTTCTGACGTCACTCCGCTGCTTGAGATTGAAAAAATCGGGATCCATACGAGACCGAGAATATTTCAAAAAACAAAAAACCGTTGTATTCGTCTCATTATCAGCTACAACTTTCACTTAGAGAGAAAAATCGACTTCCATTTAAAAAATGGCCGCCATGATGAAATCTCGAAAGTGGCGCCATCTACAATTAAATTGAGAATATCATCATCTTGCCCCCTTCGAACCAAACGACTTTTGTCTGAAACATTTTTCTCTGAAACGACGTCGTATCGAAATATTTTACTGACAAATATAAAATGGGACACCCTGTATATATAATCAGAATATTTGTTTTAGTTATGCAAAAAAAGATTTACATAACAAAATCGTTCGACACCTATTAACTGTGAATCATCTCTCTCTGTCTCTCTCGTTATCTTTTTAAAAGAAAAAAAAATTTGATATAAAACATTTAATCGACGGAAATGCGGGTGCAATTAGTAGTTAAATCTCAAAACATCAAAGGGATTCCTCACATTTCCTATAACAAGACCGATCGACTTTGCACTCACGTATGTTTGGTAAGAGGACGGAGAGCGGATTCACCGTTGCACGGAACTTTCTCTCAAGCGGTCATACATGTTCATACACGTGGCTCTTGCGTCTGGCTACGTAACTTTCGAAACACAGGCGGCAGGTCTCCTCGCGGATCGCTGGAGACATTCCTCCAAACTGCACGGAGTTTAATTTCTGCATTGACGTTGTGCAATTTCACTTGAATGTTCCACGGTAATCTACACGCGTAATAGCGCTTGCGTCACCTAAAACTTGCGTGCGTACTAAACGATGGATATCAATAATTTATCCCTGAATTCTAGAAATTTTTAGATAATCATCACTTAAAACTGTTTTTGCCACGTACGAATAAATTAACAAATATTAAATATAAAACTGTAATTCCATGAGTCATCCGGAATAAAATCGAGCTCGGATGAACTACGCTCCGCGGACGGCCTCGGGGAACAGAAAGACGCCGAATTGTAGGCGAATTCCTGGCCGAAGACTCGAGGCACGAGCGCAAGAGCTCGCAGAGAAGCTAGAAAATGCTCGAGTCATCTCCGAGCTCCAATGAGGAAGAACCACGATGAGATCTGGGAGAATTAAATGAAGAGAAGAATATGAAGAACGCGATATTACATGCGCAATTGACACACGCACACACACCGAGCTGCCTCGGTGTGTGCGCGAAGCGCAGTTTCACAGGTATCAGGCGCGCTCGAGCAACCAGCAGCAGCAGCAATGCGAGAACCGCGAGGAAGCGGCTCTCTCGTCGAAGACGGAAGGGAGAAGAAGCCCGGCGCGATCGGGAGAGAGTGAGCGAGCAAACACATTGTGGTCGCTGACCCGCCCGGAACGTTGACTCCACGTAGTCAGTGTTTCTCCCTCCCCCCCCCGCCCCCTTTATATTTTCCTCCGTTCCCCGTTTACACCCCCCCTCCCCTCCCGTTTACCGGTCTTGCCGTATAGCGTATACCTTCGATTACGGAGTTACCTTACCTTACCTTACCTCAACCCGCCTCTCGTGCCCACGATCGCGTATCTCTTTCACGCGATATGTTCTCCGCAGGATCCGCCTCGTCGCCCTTCCCCTTTTACCGTCCCTCTACTGCCCTCGTCCCTTTTCCGCGACTTTTCCGACTTGAGTTTTATGTTTTACTTCCTTGTCTCATTCTCGAGAGTACGTCAACTTTTCCGTTTGTTTGCTCGTTCCTGACCTGACTGCGTTTGCTTCTTACAAGGGAACTAACACAACTGTCCCTCACCGATTTTGATGGGCTTTGGATATGTTGTAGAGCATCGAAAAATATTAGACCCCTATTTTTTTTAGCTGCGTATCTCAACGTTTAGGGGTTGAAACAGCCCCTCGAAGATAATGAATTTTTTCATTTTTAGCGAATATCTTTGAAAATATAAGATATATGAAAAAATGTTTCATACAAAAGTTTTATAGTATTTTATACTCTTTACAACGGTGTATTCACATTTTTCGAAAATGTCAAATTTTTTAATTTACCCCTATCTTCGAAGGGCTGTTTCAACCCCTAAACGTTGAGATACGCAGCTAAAAAAATAGGGGTCTAATATTTTTCGATGCTCTACAACATATCCAAAGCCCATCAAAATCGGTGAGGGACAGTTGTGCTAGTTCCCTTGTTAGTAATATAGAGGAGGTAGTCCTCCGGCAGCGCACACAGCCGCGACAATACCCGCAAAAGCTTCAGCACGTTTTATATTCTCTCCTCAAGCTTTTGCCGAGTTAATAAGCGGGTTGGATTTGGAAGGAATATGCGATGCAGGTTTTCGTACGTCTCTAGCACGTTACAAGTACCGTTAGAATCGTTATCGTTCCCACATCGAGAGTCCAGGATTCGAGAAGTCCTACTTAATAACGGTACTCCACGATTATTCCACAAACGGAGGGCCCGTCGCCCACTTTTAGCATGACGGATATAGTTTTTAGCAACAGGAATCCTCCAGGTTTTCATGACTGTTTCACGATAATCGCTTAATCATTATTAATGGCCGCGCAAACCGGACGTGCTGCTTTTTCTCGTCGATAACGAGAACACCGACATGGACTTCTTCCACTGGCATTCCTAAGTTGAGAGAACCGATTCAAGAAATCGATGAAAGATTGCAGTCCCTGTTACTTGAATGCCCTCCCCCCCCCCCAAAAAAAAACAAAAGGAAAGAAATCATGAAGCAAGAAACGTGTTATCTGTAGTAAAATACATTGTACTATAAAACACATTTATTATTTCAATATTTTCATGTACTTTGTCACACCTACTCTTTGTCCTTTATTACATCCACGCACACGCACACACACACACACACGCGCGCGCGCGCGCGCATATAATAAAATACATTTTATGTACTGAGAAAAATTTCCATCGGATAAACCGATTAAATAGTGTATCCGATTGTTACTCTTGTTTTCCGATTAAATGATGGATATGTCCGATTACCTTCATCAAACATATCCGATCATTTTCTTTGTCTTTTATACAATTTAATCGGATATATCCGCTTGTTACTATTTAATTGGATTATCCGATTAGAGAGGCCATTTTTCTCAGTGTACTATTTTGGATTTCGGATTTTGCTTAAACAAGAAGATATATTCCCCGTAATTTGTCTGCGGGAAATGCGTGTGAAATACTTTGGCAATTACTCGATAGTTAAATCTACTAATAAAAGGAGTTATCTTCTTCGCGACATTGTCGAACGCTATCACATAAGTCGGTAATTTATGTCTCTTGAAATGATAATGATCGAAATAATAATAAAGCCAGTCTAACGGATCTTCGAAGAACTTACTTTGAACAAGTCTCCCGTTTCCCCTCGTGTCAAAGTGGGAAGTGAAATTAGGCTCACAGGTCAAAAATGTTATCGGCGCATCTACATGCAAGTGACTGTAGAGCGGTGTAGCATGGCACGGAGTTAGAATTAGCGTATCCGTTGATGAAGCATTCGCGTGAGAGATTTCGTCTCGCAGGTAATTCATCACGTCTAACGTGCCACGTTGATGAATCGAGGAAAAATAAATTCCGGCCAGGAGATTGCTGCACAGCAGCAACGTCGCGAAGCACCAACACGCACGGGACGTCATCATATTTAAGTTACAACAAGAAGCGGAACCTACGTAGATGAACAATGGCAAGAGCGGTAGTATGAATCGAAATTCCTTGTGGGGTTGAAGCGAATATATCATCAGGACAATTAGAATGATCCAAAACATAAATTTCTCTAGCCTGAAGACCCTGCTGTAACGAAATACGCGCCACACGTTCATCGCGAATGGAATGCAATATAGCCCAAGCACCACGGGTATACCGGTGGTAACGTACCACAGGATGTTCTCCCTACCATATGCGCTTGCGACATCTTCTATCACATTGACCTGGTAGAATCTCAATAGCGTTATCACAAGCTTTCCATAGAAGTAACTATCTATCAATACAGAAATCCAGAAGCACGATGAACATATCAGAACATATTTAAGGAGAAACTGTTCTTTTCTAAGCCAGTAAACGTGAAGAGCGCAGGGGATGCACCAAATAATCATAGCGGTGGGCCTCGCCATGCAGAGGAAACCTACGATCCACAGGTACTTAATGTTCTTAACATTGCCCAACCACGGATACATCGAGAGCGCGATAATGGTGCAGGCAGTCTCCACGGAGTTTATTAGCGTTCTCGTGGCACAGTAGTACCAGTACCAGTTCGTGCACAGAACCACAAGTGCCCACTTGCAGCCGATCCACTGATAAAGTCTGTAATCCGAGTAAGCGACGAGAATAGCTTGGAATACTCGCGGCAACGTTATTAGAAGATACACAGAGTCCAAAGAGAGTGCAGCGAGTATACGATAAAGAATTGATATGAGAAACGGATATAGATAACTACGAATCATTAGCGTCCACTCCCACGTTAGGTGTCCGTAACCAAACGCCATGCGATGAGCCACTTCCAGTGATTGCCAATACTCGTCCGGCACGTGAGCAGTTTGCACTACGAATACGGAGATCAACCGCCATAACAGCAGAAGGCACAACAGGGTAAAGCCTCTTGGAAACTGCATCCTGGGCTGACAGTCTCATGCGTATCAATCACTTATAGTAAAAACGTATATTTTCCAAAGTTCACTTTGTCAAATGCTCTTGGAAGATCCAGTTTCATGACCTAACAGATAAAAAAGTTGAGTGTATCCTGGAGATTCCAATCATTAACAGTAAGCATTTATCATTCAAAGAAAGGACTCGTTACCATGTATACTTGTGTAGGTCAATGATAGCAACTCGTAAACGCTCAAGGATATGTATATTCATCAATGATGAACTTTTCTGTTACTTTTTCAGTGATTTACGTGATTTTAATCTACCGGTCCGCACGCCACACACGCCATGGCTAAATAGGTTAGTTTAGACGATAACGGGTGCGATCCACTTAGCACTAGAAACACTTCAAAACAACATCTATCCTTTTCCTTCTTTCAAATGGAAAGAAAGGAAAGAAGTATTGCGACGCATTTGTAGCGCCAAGTGAACCGCACCCATGTCATAGACGTTACAAAACCAAGAGTGGAATCTCCGATTCATAAATATTATTATTATTATTAAATATTATTCATATTTATTGATATAAAATATCAAATTATCAAACATAATTTTGAGTCACGTTGCACGAGGATCTAAATAGTTAGATACGACGCATGAAGGATACCTAACCCCGGAAGTAGAACAATATTTTGTTGATGGCAGTTGTTGAAGGCGGACGAATCAGTACGGCGCTGCGTGCGCATTTACCGTGTGAATACAATAGCGGAAAACGGTCGGACAAAGGAAGTAGAGAACGCTGGGCTTCGTTATAATCGTTATTCAACTCGAGTCGAGTCGAGCAGCACGACGTTCGCCGCCATTACGCCATTACACTCGAATCGATCAGGCGATTTATGCAGATCACGATATCCCTCGTGCGTACGGCGCAAAAGTCGATATCATCGCGGATGAATCGCGGTGGTCGATAGTGGATCCACGAGCATCGTTCTGTTCCGCGAGAAATTGAACTTCGATATCTGGCGGAATAAGTCATCGGCACACGAGGTGAGACGCGGGTAAATTCGTCAGAAGCGGCGAAAACGCCGTTCGGCGAGAACGGTCGCGAGGCCACTCGTCTCTCGGGTAAGTGTATCACATATTGCTTGTTCTCGGAATATTCCAACGATATTCGTGCAAAAGAACACGCGTTTTGCGACGAATACTTGTGTAAACTCGTGTTCTGCACAGAGGTGCATGCTCGTCTCTTGATGTGCATGCGTGTTTAATTTTTTTTTTTGTGCTCCAGGTACGCGTCTTCAAGCTACCTGCAGGCTTTAGGTTATTGAACGCAATGCGTGTTTAATTAAGTTTAAACGGACAAACGGACGGTCATGGAAAATAACAAGCAATTAGTGGCATCGAACAGCTCGGTGAAACTGAGTAGCACGCCGGACGACGGGAAGAACGATATACAAATGGTACTGGCGAAAATGATGGAAGAGAAGCACACGTACACATATAAGAAACTGGTAGTGCCTCCATCAATGAGGAGCATTTACTGGAAATTCTTTGGGTTTCCAGCGACCGATGAAGGTGATATCCTCACGAAAGTAAAGATTGTATGTGTGCTATGCAAGACGCAAATCGCTTACAACCGTAACACGAGCAATCTACGCATGCACCTGCAAAACAAGCATGCCCAAGAGCTGCTGGAGCTGGAGTCGGCGAATCCACCTTGCAGGCAGATCGTCTCGCAGGATCACAAGGAGCGCAAGGCGCAGAAGAGATTGCTCAAGGCAGGTTTGAGCCCAGCGAAATACATCTACACCACCAATGTGGATGGCACGGTCCAGATAGACGGTGACATACAATTCGTCACGGATCCTAACATAACATTGTCAAACATAGAAGACGATATCACTATTGGCCAGCCGTTGAGAGTGATGATCAAGGGTGGATCCAACAGTAATAATCAGAACGTAGCTTTTCTCATGTCAGATGACAACACGATGAATCAATCAGAGATCGATGGCAAAACCCTGTCGGACGCTGTTGCGGAGTTCATCGTAATGGATCTTCAATTACCAGAGATTGTAGAAGGTCGCGGATTTCAGAGGCTTGTTGCTACCTTGCGCTCACCCTGTGAAATCCCCAGCAAGAACAAATTAGAGGAGGAGATAATACCAAGGATATACGAGACCTTCCGCGTGTCTGTGGCAGCGTCGTTGTCCTGCATCACGTCCGAACTGGCACTGACGTTCGAAGAATGGAAATCAAACGACACCGAAAGCTTCGTTACCATATCAGTTTATTATCTGAATGTCGAAGAAGCTGAATTGGAGTGCAAGATTTTAAGCACTGTTCACGCACCATCGGATTGGGAGGAGATACATTGGAGCAACATGATAGACACTCTGTTACTCGAGTGGGACCTCAAAATCGAGAAGATAACTGCGGTGGTTGTCAGCAGTTCGAGAACGGAATTAATCATGGCATTGACTAATCGCAGCTTGACTATTGTGCCCTGCTTGCTCCATACTCTACAAGTATGCGCGCAAGCTTGCTTCGATAATCCAGATGTGGCTCACATATTGACCAAATGTAGAGCAGTGATTGGAGCCATCATAAGCCATCCAGGAACATATGCAGCACTGTCCATGCAGGAGCAATTGTCAGCGGTAAGTTATCTTTATGACACAAATTAATATTCCAAAAGAAATATGTAATTTGCCAGTAATTAAATGTTTAAAGTTAGTACGAAGGCTAAATGACTTTTTGGTCGAAAAACAAGCTAGTGAAAATTAAGCTAGTATCAAAATATTATCGTATGTATCAGGCAAGTTTCCCGTATCTCTCTGTGAATTGATAACATTATTATGAAAAACAAAGCGTGAGATCGCAGGAATGTTTTTTTTCCCTTTAGCCTTCGTAGCACGTTCGCAACGTTTCGACCGTAAACTACGGCCGAAACGTTGCGTTAAATCAATTAATTTGTATTGCCAGCTGGGTTATTAATAAACTTTAAACAAATTAATATTAATAAATTACTTTTTAGTCCGTACATGCATAACTTAATATGCGTAACAAAAATTATATTTTGTGCTTGATAATTTATCCTTCTTATTACAGTTGAAAGAAAATGCTATGTTGCTGGATTATCCTGGCGTATGGATCTCTACGCACAACATGCTGGAACAAATGGTGCTACGTCGTAGTATTATCACAACTATATTAGAAAACATGGAAGGAATGGATCAAGAATTGGTCGAGATTACCAACGACCAGTGGAAAATTATGGAGGATCTCGTGACTGTTCTCGAGCCGTTTAAAGTTACTACTATGACACTCAGCGAGGAAAAAATACCTCAAATATCGTTGTTGAAGCCATTACTTTGGCAACTTGTGTCCTCGCATCTCAAAGTACAAGAATCGGACAGCGAGACTGCCAAGTCTTTCAAGGAATCTCTGTCGGATATGTTATGCGAGCGATATGCGGACGGCAACGTTACGCTGCTTCTACAAATTGCAACTACTTTGGATCCCAGGTATATTGGTGAAGAAATCCCTTTAAACATGTTGAATTTCGCGTATCGTATTTACGTATACTGATTAGACTGTTTATTTCCATTACGCAGATTTAAATCAATGCCGTATGTCACTGAAGAAGATAAAAACATAGTTAGTGTTCCGATAAAGGAGATGCTGACGAAATTAATGCAGGAGGACTCCGGCAATATTTCAATAAAACACGAAGACGAAATGCCACCAAGCAAAAAAAGTCGATTATCAGGTAATTAAAATTAGTTAAAAATAAAATAAAATTATCCTTTGCGACAACCGTGAATAAGTAAATTGTTCGATTTCAGGAATGGAGCTTCTACTTGGCGGCTTGTGCGCTGCAAAGAGCGGGATGCCCGCAGAAGAGAAAGCGGATCTCGAGCTTGTACAATATCAATCGGAAGCCACGGCGTCTCTCGATAGTTGCCCGTTGCAATGGTGGCTTCGAACGTCCGCGAAGTGCCCGAACTTAACGAAGTTAGCGAACAAGTATCACTGCGTGCCCGCGTGTTGCGCACCGCCAACACGAATTCCGCCGGAAATGCAGATTCAGTACGATACGAAGCGAGCGGCTTTACCACCTCACCTGATTGACAAATTGCTCTTCCTGCACGGCAATCATACAGTGTAAGTGGCATAGCACTTGAACAGGTTGTTGAAGAAATATCTCATTCTAATGTACATACAATATTTTTATAAAAAAACTACTTCGGTCTTTCGCGATGCAGTCAGCGCAAAACGCAAATCGCAAAGTGATATGCATGTACATTTCAAATGCAAGTGTATATACATGATTCCTGAAATCGAACAAGTATCACGGCGTGCCCGCGTGTTGCACACCGTCAACACGAATTCCGCCGGAAATGCAGATTCAGTACGATACGAAGCGAGCGGGCTTTATCACCTCACCTGATGGAATCAAACAACTCGTCTCCACTATTAATAGTGAAGATTAATTGTTCGATTCAATCAGGTTGTAGGTGGTAAAGCCGCTCGCTTCGTATTGTATTGGATCTGCATTTGCGGCGGAATTCGTGTTGGCTGTGCGCAACACGCGGGCACGCAGTAAGAAGAGAAAGCGGATCTCGAGCTCATACAATATCGATTGGAAGCCACGGCGTCTCGATAATTGCCCGTTGCAATGGTGGCTATATAATAGTGGAGGTGAATAAATAGAAGAACAGACGTGTCAATCATCTCAACGTACAAAAAAACCGGAATAGATTATTTTAAAAAGATATTTAAAAAAAACTGTAATAGGAAATTCATATCTCGATGTTTGTTGCAACGTCTGTTCTCCTTGCATATATTTTTGTTGATATTCATTATAATTATTAGAACGTAACTATGAGAATTTACTACGAATACGCCAAATAATCCAAAGGAGGGTTGAAGGCGATCTTGTTCCAACCGGAACAATTTATTAAAAAAAAAATTACTACGAATTTATATCTATAAATAATGACACATGTAATCGAAACTATCGAAATTGTATTCTAATGTTTCTTAATAAAAATGTCATTGTTTCGTTTTACTTAATTATATAGCTTAATGTATGTTAATACTTTAGAATTTTGTCATCAAGTGAGAAAATAAGAGAAAATTAATTCAAACCAAAAATCGAAATTTTCGTGTAGCCAAGTAGGAAAATTCTCAAAAGTTAATAACAGGGTATCTAATTAATCTATTATTACATTAATTGTAGATTTTGCAGTATGTACTGAATTTTGAATATTCTTATTAACAACTCTATACTGTGCAGTTAATTAAGTATAATATCAATCAGATATAAGGTTCTTGTATAACTCGAAATTTTTGTTAAATCTTTTCTATCACATAAAGATAGTACAAAAATACTTTTTAATAGAAATTTTTTACATACTGTATATAAGTGAAATATTTGTATATAAATTTGGAAGATTGATGTATCATTTTGTCACACGCTACATCAAACATTGCTTCGTTTATGTAATGTAATCTTATAAATTTGTAAAAATAACAAAGCCGCTGTAAATAGTTCGAAAAAATCACATAAATTTGAAATACAAATCAATATATCCTTACATCTATTTTACTATGTAGCTACAATCATCTTTCACACATTATTCAATTTATAAACATGTGATTACAAGATGCTTAATTGCTTTTGTACCCAGGCGGAGCCCTTGTAAAATCTTGGATCACCTATCCTCAAAGAGGCTCTTTTGTAGAAATAATAATATAGTACTGCAACTTAATAATAAAACTTTGAATTGCAATGTGCTTATCAAGAACATATCTTTTTCAGATTTTTCAAATCCATACCTGTTCTATGTATAGAATAAAGAGCATGAAATCCCTTCGTCCAATAATGTTTTAATGGTGCTGACCAATGTATAGTAATATGCCACGTGTGCAAACTGATGGACAGTACCATGTATATAATACATAACACTAACGTCATGCGGAATCTCGTATATAGCAGTTGTATCAATCCTGCCTGAAATGCAATTTGCTTTACATACTTTTTTCAATTAAATATATTTCCCCTTGTATATATAAGACTAGAAAATGAACATATACGAATGCTCACACACACGTGAGAGAACACATATTCGTACCTGGAAGATGTAAGTAGAAAAAAAGTTTACCAAAAGAAGCGTGAGGGCCACGATTAGACAAAAATCTTGAATCCTGAAGAGAACAAAGATCCGATGAACATATACTATACGATATACGATATACTATACTTCACAAAATAAATAAAAAAAAACGCAGTGGAGATTATTACATACACGTAAAGCACCAATAAATCTGTTGGATGCTGCCTGGCAAAGCTCGCGAACGAATTTACACAGATATCAAAGAGTAATATAACGTATTGCACAGTTACAATCGCCGTGTATTGCCTTGTATTTAAGGAATTCATTTACGAAAGGTAAACAACGTAGAAAAAGTGAACACATGCTCTTGCAATTAACAGATCTTGTGTACGCTTTGGCGGTTGCCATAGCAACGGGTTTGAATGCGGAGCCATCGATCTAGGCTGTACCCCGGTTAGCACTGCAAATGCTACAAAACACTTTCTATCCTTCTTTTTATTTGAAAGAAAAAAAAGGATAGAAAGTGTTTTGTAGTATTCGCAACGCTAACTGAACTAGTCACAAATTCCATCCAGGGGGATTCTTGGCTTTTTTGCTTGGTGCCACTGCGTGCACCTAACCTGATCGGACTGTAAACTTTTCGTAAGTTTTGGCGCGAATAGCATGACGCGAGGGTTAACCGCTTTTTCTTAGCGAAACGCTTTTTTTCGCCTTTATTTTCTTGCGTCGTGACACCGAAGCCGAAGAGCTCGCTCGAATTGGAAGGATGAAGTGCACCACTCCTGAAATTTCGTGGCACAATCGTGACCCGGTGCTGAGTGTCGACATACAGAGTGATTTATGCGTAAACTTGAAAGGAGAGAAGTTTTGGAGAGTAGCTACTGGAGGAGCGGACGGTCACGTTTTGGTAATTCAATTATATCAGGCTTTGAAGAAAGTCAAGAATTGTCGAAACGCTTTCCATCGTATTTTTGTCTCAATCACGTTAATCGAGCATTTTCAAATGCAGATCTGGCATTTAACAACAACCCCGTGTGGCGGTGCTACCGTGACCTTTGCGGCAGATCTGGAACGTCATCAAAAAGCCGTCAATATCGTGAGATTCTCCCCGTCCAAGGAAATTCTGGCATCAGGAGATGACGGTTGGTTGTTGATATATATTTACATGTGATTTTGTTGTATCCAACATTATAACTAATTATTATTAATTTTAATGTAATTTACAGAATCAGCTATCATCCTGTGGAGAATGAAAGACGAACGAGAGAACTCTCCACCTTCGGACAGTACTGAGAACAGAGAGCAGTGGACTTCCTGGAAGGTATTGAGAGGGCACATCGAAGATATCTACGACATCAGCTGGTCTCCAGATTCCAACCATTTGATTTCCGGATCTGTCGATAATACGGCTATTATGTGGGACGTTCAGAAAGGTCGCAAAACCGCAATACTGTCAGATCACAAAGGCTTCGTTCAAGGAGTATCGTGGGACCCTTGTAATCAATATGTGTGCACTATCAGCACAGACCGGTACGTAATTTGTACGAAATAAAACATTTTCTGAACTTTTATTACGAATGACAGAACGTATTGCTTCCAGGCAATGTCGTTTGACAAGCATCGCTACAAAGAAAGTGGTACAACGCGTTTACAAGTCGAAAATTCCAACGTCGGCGGGCAGCCCATTGGAGGGAAAAATTGTGCGTTTGTTTTACGACGACACGTTCAAATCTTTCTTCCGTAGGCTGACTTTCTCCATAGACGGATCGCTGATACTCGTTCCTTCAGGAATAATCGAGTCGCAGGAGACTACGGAGACTATATCGAACGCCACGATAGTATTCTCTAGGCAGAACATGAAGGAGTCAGTACTAAAAGAGGTCTAGTCCCAAACTCGAAGAGGAAAAAATCAGTTTAATGATAAAGGCATTATTTTCAGACCGATAATGATCTTGCCCACTCTAAGTGAATGCACTATAGCGGTACGGTGTTGCCCTGTATATTTCGAGTTGCGGGAGGACGGTCCGGATGCTCTGATAACGCTGCCGTACAGGATGGTATTCGCTGTTGCAACGCAAAGCTCCATATTAATTTACGATACACAGCAGATTTTCCCGATCGGTATGGTATCGCTCATTCACTACGGCAGACTGAACGATCTTTCGTGGTACGTATTTATCGTGCGCTATATTATCGTCTAAATTAGCTTCTAAATTGCTTATCTGAAGCTCAACTCTTTTCTCATCTTTTACAGGTCCAGTGATGGCCGAATTTTAATTGTCTCTTCAAGCGACGGTTACTGCTCCGTAATACATTTCGAAGAGAACGAACTAGGTAAGATTTACAAAGCGACCGATTCCGCGAGCACGATACAGACAACGTCCAGGATCAAAAATCCTGGCAAGAGATCTTCGAGCAACGGAGTCAAAGATATTACCTTCAGAAATAATAATGTCTCGACGTTCGATGTGGACGATAGTGCAATGGATATTGATCTTGCGGAGTGTGATACAATCGAGATGGCGAATGATCGATCTGAGGAACTTAACGAACGGAGGTCAGACAAAGTCGAGAGTGGTCGGAGTATTATTACGTCCAAAATTGCTGATTTGAAAATAGACAAGAAATCGATCGAGGAGGAAGAAACGGAAGACATCAAATTAGTGTATGAAGAGAGTACCAGTGACACGTGCAAAACAAAAACGAAGGATAGTCCGTTGAAAACTGATGTGGCTCCAACTATAAGTAATAATAAAACGCCTAGGAGAGTAAAACTGATAACTTTATCGAGTCCGAGGGAAGTCAAAAAACAATGATCTATTGTACAAAGGAGAGATTGTGTCTTCCTAAGATTATATAGCTTTTAATTGTATTTTAATTATTTGTCCAATGTAAAATACCAGTTGCGAGACTGCGAACACGATTTTCCGAGCTTTGTTGTAAGAAAAATATATATTTGTTATAAAGCATGTATATATAAATGTACATTTTCATTCAAGGTATCTTAACATCGCAGAGAAAGTTGGAAAGAAGTCTTCTATTTCTATACCTTGAACTCTTTCCGAGAGAATGGTAACGTACCATGTATGCAGATGCGCACCTGCACATACTATGTACGCAATTGTCGCGGATAGTATAGGTGATCCGCGTCGCCTACGAACTCTGGTATAAATATCGTATATAGAGCCACTATCAAAGCGCAGCGCAGTGATCGGACAATCCGCGAAGTCGTACAGTGATCGAGTCGTGACACGGTTCGACGCACTGCTTGCTACGGAGTGTGTCTACAAGTGGAAAAATGGTGAGTATATTGTTCGTTTATTGCCACTTATTGCGTCGTTAATTATCTTTCCTTCCGATGTTTGCGATGATAAATGTGTAGTGTGTGATTAAATCAATAAAAAGAATTTTCGGTTTAATTGTTTCAAAGAAGCGCAAGCATTTTAAAATGAACATGTTAGATATCTTCGTGATACACAAAATACCTTCAACAATGCACAACTATAGTCTGTTATCGTGTTGTTTTATCAGTTTCTATAAGCTTCATCTAAATTTTTAAATCTGCATTGAAAAAGAAACTTCAAATTTGATATAAAATATTGTTTGTAATATTCTTTGAGATAAAATTCCAAATCTCTGTAACTCTATTTTCCACTCATTCACAATATTTTATCAAAACTCGTATCGCTAATTGTAATTTCTAATAATGTCACGTAATAAGTTCTTTTCTATCGATTTATTATTTATATATTTATGCATTTAAAAATATTCTGATAACACGAATGCATTTCGATACAGTCACCCTATTCCTGGTAAAACATGCAATTTGTACATACGACGTTACGTACGTCAGAAAGGTAAACGGAGTGTATAACTCAGGAAATAGCGTGCCGTGCACTGTGCACTTTTGAAAGGACAAATGTCCTTTCAAACGATAATTTATGAAATTTATGAAATCAAATATCTTTTTAAATAAACTGAACAAAGAGAGAGGGGAGAGGAAAATTTTCGAATAAAAACAAGCTAAACAATTCGCGATACGAAATATTTAAAAATTCATTTGTTCATTCTATCAAGTTTTATATTAATATTAAAAGCAACTCTTAATAAAGATATCTCTTTGACGGGTAAATAGTTTTGTTCATTATTAATAAAAATGTTTCGAGAGAGAGCATAAAAAATAGATATTGATATCATTTATATATCAAAATTACCTTTTATTTATTACAGTATAACATATACAAAGTTTACGTTAATCTTTTGTTGGTAGTTTAAAAATCATGCGTGACGCCTCGAAGATACCTTGCATGTTATCAAAGCTACACGCAAAGCGAATTGCGAACCATCGATCTACTTCACGAATACATATCGCAAAATTTTAGTTATTCTCTCCCTCCTCCACTCTGATTATAACAAGCGTTATAATTTATTGTATAATTTAGATCTTCTGATTTCGTCATTCAAATGGACAATAAAATGGACACGTAAGATAACAAATGTACATGACTGAATATAACTCAGTCATTGTCCACTTGCGATTTTTTTTATAAAGCTTCTAATGTTATGGACATTTGTTTAGACTATCCAAGTGTTTTAATACTATATTATAGTCTAAATATTCAGATTAAGATAAGGGTTGTTAGCGATATTTCATCAGCTGGAAAGAGATCGGCAATATTTTCAGAGAAAGAGAAATAATGGCGCCATGAGGAGCCATATTCAACCCCGGCAGTTTGCCGATGAACGATAAATCCGATTTTTCTTGCTCACGTGAAATCATCTCTTCGGTGAATTGCACGGTCGTGCCACATGCAGGCATGCAGTTTGATGTTCGATTAAGCTGCTATGGTTACAGCGTGTCAACCTGTAAAAAATCGATTTTTACTGTCATGCGGATATAGAATGTACAATATCGCATCGCGAGAGGCAACACACTGTCCACGTGCGTCTGCACGAAGCCTAGAAGTAGGCCGGCTATAGGCACGCCAATATAGAAGCTCACTTTTAGGACATGACTGAATTATTAAAGGGATACACGTGAGGTCAAGGTGGACAATTTTTTTTCTACCCGTTGTTGACAGATAAAGTCATTGCTTAGTCGACGATGTATCGGCCTCCAGTAATCACTCCTTGAATAGCACCTTGTTCAGTCAGTCTTGTTAAGCCGGCTCAACAGATTTAGCTTCATCGAGTGCTCGGTTGATCTAAGAAAAAGTTGTAATTGAAAGTCCGTCTGCAATTGAGAATCGTAACAAATAACGTTCAAGCATAATTACAATCATTTACACTTACGAGTAACGGATTAATTTATTATTTAGATACGAGTGCAAATAGATCGATTAATATAGCGCGCGCTGAATACAGTCGATTTTCAATCGATCGGAATAATTTTGTAATTAATAATTTTACAAACTGTGTTCTCTAATCTATTGTTTTCAAATCATTTCTCTTTCTTAGGGCAATTATCGAGATATCTATATCTATCTATATAAATCTATTTATAATTTATATAAATTTTATCAGAAATTTAATATAATCTGTAATGAGAAAGAAGACGCTTATTGTCAATACTATTGTTCCGTACTGCCAATTTTATTTAGATATCACAAAGAATTTGATTATGTCGTTTGAGTGACTGATGTAAAAAAAACAGTTGAAAAAATCAACCAAAGTGAACACTCTCAATATTATACAATTTTCATGTTTTTGTGTAGAAATTTTTAAGAGTGTGCTGTGTATATTGGCGATTCTGCTATCATTTCTTTTTAAAAAATGGCAAAAAAGGTAATATAAATAATAGTTTTTGTTATGGAATATAAGCGGTGATATTTAACGCTTAAGTATCCCCGCACATTATATTGCTTTTATACCTATAAATGTGGTAAAGGCCGTTGTGAATTTTTTAATGGTACCTAAAGCGCTAATCATACTTAAACGGTATGTAGTACAGCGCAGCAAGAACGATAATATGCGATATAATAGAACAATTTTGTCTGTAATCTACAATGCATTTATGAGATCGTGTGGGTTTACATTATTTTACATTATTTGCACAAAATTTTCATTAGAAAAGCAGAATCTGAATACAATAGCCTTTTGTTTAATTGACAATGATTTACTATTTCCATTACTTGTTGTATTTCATTATTTATCTAGGAAAAAAAAAGATAAAATTACTCTTTCTCTGGATTATCAAAAAATATTTAAATAATTTGTTTTTAATGAGATAAAAATTGTAAGATGAAAAGAGCTGTAAATATTCATTCGTTTATTCGCAGCGGGAATGCATATCTATTCATATAGGACAGGCGGGCGTGCAAATGGGAAATGCCTGCTGGGAGCTCTATTGCCTGGAGCATGGTATCCATCCGGATGGACAGATGCCGAGTGATACCACCGTGGGATATGGAGATGATTCTTTTAACGCGTTCTTTTCTGAGACAGGCTCGGGGAAACATGTTCCGCGAGCAGTTCTGGTTGACTTAGAGCCAACGGTGGTGGGCAAGTGTCCCAAGAGATAACTATTAATGTTTGAGCATCACATAATTGAGATATAAAACAAAAATCCTGAAGAGATGACCAAACTTCGCAATAAAATATTTGTACATTTTTGCTAAAAACAATCATATATACCGTACATGAAAAATTGGCAAATATAAGAATAATATTATTAAAATAACGTGTTATTTTAATAATACTTTAGACGAGGTTCGTGCGGGCACCTACAAGCAATTGTTCCACCCGGAGCAGATGATCACCGGGAAGGAAGACGCGGCTAATAATTACGCCAGGGGTCATTACACGATAGGTATCTCATATATAAATATATAATATATATAAATTTCATATACAAAACTCGCACTAATTATTAATTGTTCTTGCGATCTTTTCAGGGAAAGAGATCATAGACCTTACTTTAGACAGAATACGTAGATTGACGGAACAATGCAAGGGCTTGCAAGGTTTCTTGATCTTCCATTCGTTCGGTGGTGGTACAGGATCCGGATTCTCAAGTTTGCTCATGGAACAACTCTCTGCCGATTATCCAAAGAAAAGCAAGCTGACTTTCAGCATCTATCCAGCGCCACAGGTAACATTAATTCTGATGTTATTAAAATGTATTAAAATTTTTATTTTACGATTTCGATTCATTAAGAGAAAGTGTTAATTTTACAGTAGTGAAATATTTGTTCTTTTTTGCGATAAAAATTTATGTAATATTATTTGATAAGTAATTTTATTTCGCAGAACTATAAAACAATTCGTTTATTCAATTATTCTGTTTAATTTAATTACTTAATTTTAAAAGTATTTATGATCTTTATACAGGTATCGACTGCAGTCGTGGAACCCTACAACGCGATTCTATACACTCATCCAACGCTAGAGCACAGCGAGGTGGCTTTTATTGTGGATAATCAGGTTCGTACATTTGTATATCCGTAAAGCTTACATCGTCTCAATTCCGTAATCTTCGGTCGTTGTTACAGAGCGGACATAGATAAATCGGTCGGATATAAATAAATATAACAGCTATTTCGCTAATTTGAATTTTATCGGCAGAAAGCTTACGTTCCATCGAATATTTTTCGTGAAATAAATAAAGTATATTACGACTGTAATCCATCTATCACTATATCCCACGTAATAGCAAAGTTGTCTGACCCTCAACTATGCATAATTCGTAGGCGATTTACGAGTTGTGCAGAAGAAACTTGAACATCGATCGACCGACCTACACGAATCTGAATCGGCTGATTGGACAAATCGTATCGTCTATTACGGCGAGTCTGCGGTTCGACGGTGCTCTGAATGTCGATCTTACCGAGTTCCAGACGAACCTAGTTCCTTATCCACGTATACATTTCCCGCTCGTAAGTCTAAGCGTTGTTTGTTAGCTGATTCACATTTTTAACGCATATTTTTATGACAGAAAATGACTGCTTTAACATAATCATAGTTTACTCGTATTTTAATTAATTTGTTTTAATGTGCAGGCGACGTATGCACCTGTACTGTCAGCGGAGAAGGCTGGACACGAGAGAGTGACCGTCGGGGAAATAACGAGCACCTGCTTCGAGTCGAACCATCAAATGGTGAACTGTGACCCGCGCATGGGAAAGTACATGGCAGTGTGTTTGCTCTACAGAGGCGACGTGGTACCTAAGGACGTGAATGCGGCGATCGCGACGATAAAACGGCAGAAGCACGTGCAATTTGTCGAGTGGTGTCCGACGGGATTTAAAGTGAGACTAAAAAGCGAATAAATAAAATAAAAATAATATAACAATTTTTTAAATTAAGACAATTAAAATTAAGAAAAAAAACGAAAAAAATTGAAATCGGATCAAGAAATAGTCGAAAATAAAAGAGAGCCATAGATTCAGTAATAATAAAGCTGATGCTCAATTTCGAAAATGGAAAATTCGTCGTTTTGAATATCTTTTCTTGATTCCTGACAAAAATCTTGTTTAATTACACATTTAAGTATTAATGCAAACGCATTTGTTGATAGGTGGGGATTAACTATCAACCACCTACTGTTGTGCCGGGTGGCGATCTCGCACGAGTGGAAAGAGCAGTGTGCTGCCTCTGCAACACAACGGCGATCGTGGATGCCTGGGCCCGACTCGATCATAAATTTGATCTAATGTACGCCAAGCGAGCTTTCGTGCATTGGTAAGATCACACAAAGCTTATGTTAACATTAATTCATCACATTCAGTGTTATATCTAAACGATAAATAAATAAATTAATTAAAATTAAACTAAATAAAAACTGGAGCATCCGCTTCTTAACATTTCGATGTCCAATATTTATATATCAAATATTTTAATATTAAACTGCTCTTTTAAGAGAGCTTGAGAGAATGCTTGTAATGTGCAAGATCCTGATATGTAATTTATTTAGCTCATTTCCAGTTTCGTAACTCACCTAAAGATTAATACGCTGCGATTAAATAATTCGCAGGTTCGTCGGGGAAGGTATGGAGGAAGGCGAATTTTCGGAAGCCAGGGAAGACTTAGCCGCCTTGGAACTCGACTATCGCGAGGTGCAGGAAGACACCGTCAACACTGAAGAGGAGGAAGAATATTGAGCCCGCCGTTAAATAAATCTCATATTTATGCATGTAATATTATATGTTCTGATATGATATAAAATTTTAGTTTACGTTACCTGTCGTTATCAGCGATCGTACTCATCTAAATAAATTATTTGTACATTCTTCTACCTATACACGAGCATGTCTTGTCTTTCTAAAAAGGAAACCTATTTTAAAAAATTACGTTGCATACATACATACGCATATTGTCAACTTCACGAGTTTTAATAAAAACCTAAAAAAAGTGCTAAAAAAATCATAGAAACGTTGCAATTTACCGATTGTTGCAATGTCTAGTGATGTTGTAATTCTGTAATATCCCTAGATAACGTTAGAAAAACGAGGACATTCTGAACTCGTCGGATAATTTGTCTGCTCCGGCTTAACCTCTTTAATGAAGAGGTTAAGTTAGGTATTCTTTTTAGGCATTTATTTATAAATTTGGAGATATATTGTTGTGTGAATACATTTAATGAGATAAATACACTTAATTTCCGCGCAGGATAAATAGTGTAGTACTGTCTGTCATGTAATAATTATTAATTTAATTTTGTCATTAGATTCTGCAATCTTTCCATGATTACCTATTTCTGAGTGAAGGTGGTATAACATTTTCGTTTCTATAATTTGTTTGTATTATATCATATCGCAAACATGTTGCCCATCTGCATCCTGCCAAAGTAAGTATTCTTCTGAAAATTTTTAAATCCTAAAAATATTGCAAGTTCAGAACACTATAAGTCTGATTTATAAATAAAATCTATTTGCCCATATAATGTAAATTATGCTAGAAAATAATTCGCGTATTGTCTTTAGATGTTATGTAAAACCTATTCTGTTTTTAACAATACAATATGATTGTAGATACACTATCAGACCATCGAGCATAGTGTTATCCCAATGGATTAATGTTACTATGAGATCGTGTAGTTCATCGTCATCATCAGACTCGTCATCATCCGACTCTGATTCCGACAATGAAAAAGCAAAACCAAAGCGCATGTATGTTAAAAGTACGGATTATGCGACATCAAATGATGGCAAGAATCTGGGGAGTTTTTTGGATACTATGATACAAGTAAATTACGAGTTTCCAATTATCTTAATTTGTATTAGATTTAAAATATTTTTCTTATTTTTTTATTTGGAACATCTCAAGATACTGATATTGCATTTTTAGAAAAAGACATCTGAAAATCAGTTAAAAGGATCATTATCTGAAAAGATTGCTTCAAAGAAAACGGTAAAAATACATTGGATTTTTAGTTTTATTCCATATTATGTTTTACTAATAAGGTAATAATTAAGAATAAAGGATTTATTGCATTTAGGATCAAAAGACTACAGAATCGATAGAAGGAGCCACCAATTTGATGGACTATGTAAACAACATGATGGCAGTAAGTTGTGTTATACTTTGTGGAAGGTGTTTTATATGTTTGTAGAAAAGAAATTAAAAATTTTAATGAAAATATATTTGCTCTTAGGCAAAGAAGTTAGAGAAAACTATTGACGTTGCTATGCCTAAGAAGAAAAAATCCAAAGACACATCAAGATACAATCATTTATCCTATGGTAATATTTTATTATGATAACTTAAAGATTACGCAGATCTTGTTCGATATATTGAATCATGCTCTATTTTTGTAGAAAAAAAATTAACAAAAGCAGCGGAGGATGTAGCTGATACAATTGGAGGAGATAAAACGAAGACTACATCCGAATTGCTTGAGAAAGTTCTTGCGTCCAGGATAGAAGTATTAAAACAAGAACAATCAAGCATGTACGTAAATTATCCTATCGCGTAACATATAGGTCATACATACCCGAAACTTGCTAAATACAATTTTTCTTGAAGTATTCATGAAATACAAATTTTCCAATTCTTGACAGTAAGCAAAAGCTACAGGAAATCAGCCAATCGGCAGAAAATAAAAACGAAGAAAGTTATGCAACACAGAAATCTGTAATACATGATCTGCTCAAGGAATACAGGAAACAATCGGTTGAAGGTAGAAAACAGAAGAAAGAATCATTACAATTTAAAGCGCCCTCTAAAACATCCGCACAGCAAACTACTTATGTAGAAAAATCTCGCAGGTATTGCATAGAGTTATTTGTACACGCTATACTAGTATTTAAATAATGTAATATATTTGGATTATCTGTTACGCCTACATCTGCAAAACGTCCTTATACTACGCTAAATTTAGCGTGTTAAATCGATCGTATTTTTGCATGATAGGCAACATATCGATCTATGGAATGGAAAACCCAGTGGCATTTTCGACACTATGGGATCCGCATCGCCAGACACACCGGAGCTGAAAACGTGGACGGCATTACACCAAAGAGAGTTAAAAATGCTAACGGTTTATCCGCCCGCCAACATCTTTCAAGAAATGATTCTTTGGACAGAACAAGGAAAATTATGGAAATTTCCTATCGACAATGAACAAGGTTTTAACATAACATGTTGCATACATTACTCTGGTTATTCTTCTAACATTCATGAAACTAGATGTAATTATCATCATTTATGTATGCGCATGTATTGTTTCAGGAATGGAAGAAGAGCATAATGTCCATTTCTCAGAACACGTTTTTCTGGAACGTCATCTGAAAGGCTGGTGTCCCAAGTCGGGACCGATACGTCATTTCATGGAGTTAGTGTGCAATGGACTCTCGAAAAATCCGTATATGACGGTTCAAGAGAAATTCAATCACATCATGTGGTACAGAGAGTACTTTGAATCGAAACAAGACCTACTGCGAGAGATAGGGGCTATTCAGGAACCATTCCCTGATAAAGCAAAAGAGATTCAAGAATAAATTAAAATGTCCATATATTTCCCAATCTTTTCTGACGATTTGAGTAAATCAATCCAATTCCTCTCTTACATAAATTTTTAAATATATAACTACAAGTATTAAACTCTTTACTTATAGTTGTAATTATAGTTACAAAATACATTTTATTATTGATGTACTCTAGAAAGTTGATTTACGGACTCCATGCGTCTGCATAATCTTCGATTATTAAATTCTTATCTCTAGAAAGTTTGATGTGTACACCACCAGGTGCAGGACTTATCGATAATATCTGAATTCTATTTATAGTCAGAAATTTAGGATTATCCAAATTTCGATGTAAAATTATATCAATCTCGTCTTCTTCTCTTATCTGTAGAAAAATAATATAATTTATTAAAATTTTAAAAGAATTATATATTATTTTAGCTTCAGTGAGGAAATACACAAATCATTACCTCTTTGGATTTTTTAAGCGGCTTTTGTCCATTTACAAGAATTTTACTTGCATAGTAAGCCTCTTCGATTTTACTAAAAGCAGGAGAATACATAAATTTAAATTCTTAAACAAAGTACTATATTAATGACAATAACAAAATTACGTGGATTATAAAATTGCTATTACATTCAATAATTAAGATATACAGACTAAAACAAATACCATAAATGTTTTAACAGTATCGTATGCATCAGAAAACCAAACATACCTGCGTGACATTCCAAATCCAGCTTTGCAAATACCATCTAATCGAATATTTGCAGAATGCACTGTGACTACTTTTGAGCCTGCCACTATATCGATTTCATCATCCTTTTCATCATCAGATTCTTCAACACTATCATCCTTCTGCAATATTTAAAAAATAATGCTCTCCTCTATATGTATTAGGAATCTCCATAGATGAGTGATAAGAATAACCGAATACATAAATTATAACTATTATTATATTATATAATAATTATTAATTACATTGCTATCAACTCTCTTTTTGTGAGACTTGAATCTTTTAACTACATATAGGTTATAATTATTTTGTTCATTGCACTGCCTCGTATTGCTAATCGTAAGAGTTGATTGTAAACTATTTTGTGCACAATAAAGCACACGTGCATTATTGCACACCGATCTTCTAACAGTATTAATAATCGCCCTACACAACATAATTGTTTTCCAAATTATTTGAGCACTGATTAGGTAAACTCCAATAAATTCTCACAATGAAACGGATGTATACATAATTCTACTGAAAAGTGAAGGCAGGCCTGGCTCGATGTTGAATTGTACTACTACCGCATGTTGCAAATAGAGAGCAGTAGACTCGTGGACTTTTCTTGGAACTATTAATTTTCATTTATTAATTTTCATTTATTTATTCAGTTATTAGTTTCAAAAGAAGTCCACTACAAGCCTCTACTGTTCTTTATCGCAAAGTAAGATAGTAGTAGAACTCAACATCGAGTCAGACCTGCTTTCACTTTTCAGTAGAACGATTTAATAAAAAGAATCAAATTTTATCTTAGAACTTGGAACAAATAACTATAAAAATCAGAAATCTATTGCTCAGTGCATAGTTTCTTATCAAAACACATGCCAGATATTAACTTCTTTCATTTCATGTCAGATATTCTTCTTCGGTGAATGTATCGCATCTAGAAAAGTCTTGTTCTTGTTCTTGTTATATGGCTCAGTTGGCGAATAACGCCCATACGCCAGCAATCTAGAAAAGTCGGAGCATCAAGCTTGGAGTTTTCTCACGACGATGCAAGGTCCCTCAGACGAAGATTTGCAATTCCCAGATCAACTGCATGACTGAGACGAAATTTTTCGTAAGTATTTTCATCGCGCGTATAACGATATAACAATAAAAAATGAGAGAATAGTTTTCGTATTAACGTCGAGATCGTAGAAATGAAGAATTACTTTTCATAGGTGGTCACAATCACCTGCTTTTGTGATTGAGAAGCTTCGTGCGTGCACAGTGCCCGTCCGTTCTTCCTATCTCCTGCTTCTAACTTTGTGTTTCTGCTGTTCGAGGTATTGCATTAGAGCATCATGCCAAAGAATAAGGGTTAGTAAAACTATGTTATTACATTTTACTTATGTTGCATATCCATTTCGATCATTCGATTATTGCACGTTGCAACTCGGCATCGCAGTTTGCGCAATGTGGTTCAGCTCTACTTAACCTATTAATGTCAAGACTTTTCAAGGTGTAATTTCACATGTTTCTGTTTACGTGGAATTTTCTCTTGAATTTTTTGCCTCCTATTTCCCTGCGTCGCGAATTTTATCGCGTTACTGTGAAATACGGTGGATCGAATGACGGTTTGTTTACAGGAAAGGGAGGTAAAAATAGAAGAAGAGGAAAGAATGAGAACGAAACTGAGAAGAGAGAGTTGGTGTTCAAGGAAGATGGACAAGGTGAGATAGTGCAGTGCGGAGAGTACAGCATTGTACGTAAGAATAATGATTCGCGTGGCTCATGATTAATGGTGACTCATGGTGTTTGCAGAATACGCTCAAGTGACAAAAATGCTGGGCAATGGTAGATTGGAGGCCATGTGTTTCGACGGAGTTAAACGATTGTGTCACATCCGAGGGAAACTTCGAAAGAAAGTATGGATTAATCAGGGAGACATTATATTAATCGGATTGCGGGATTATCAAGACGCCAAGGCAGATGTTATATTGAAGTACACATCCGACGAAGCGCGCAATCTAAAAACTTATGGAGAATTCCCAGAGACTGGTAAGTGACACGTGATGAGCGTTACGGAAACGTGATACAGTAAAAAGTACAAAATTCACCTGATAAATCTGCAAAAGAATTTTTCAAATATTTTTCTTCTTATTCATTGTTCGCTTGTCCTTTAGTACGTATCAACGACACAGTTACCTTCGTGGAAGATGGATTTGATGAAGACATTGAATTCGGTGATGAGATCAGTGATGATGATGAAGATGATGTCGATAATGTAAGTTTCTCACATGTATTTGTTGAAACTATATTTTATCTCCTCAACAGTCATTTCTACAAGTGAACTTTTATTTCCTAAATCCACTTTTGGTTACTGCAGTGTTCTTTTCCAACACAGTGCATTAACGTAACATCCCGTTCATTCTTACAGATCTGATGATCTGCAATGTAATAAAGCAAAAAAAAAACAGAAAAGTACATCACGAGAATGCATGGGGACACTTATTCATTTCGCAGAACGCAGTTATACGAAGTTTCCTCCTATCAAGATAGCCCATCTCGTTGTATCTATAAATAAATTGTCAATATATGGATAACACTGTATTCCAGCCCGAAGTTACAATTGTTCGCAAGCAACTTGTAAATTTGATAACAGAATGCGAGCTCTCTTTTCCGATAACAAAATTACAGAGGTGACATTTAGGATGATAAATAAAATTTCACGTTTTACTTTAACTGTATGCCAGATTTGCTAGATCTGTATCGCTGTACAAAATCAGTATATCGTTGTACAACCGTTTTCCTGTATATTTCTTATTCATTTACGTTGCATTACTATCTGCTATACTATAATAACACGTATGTAAGCTGTTATTTAAACAGGAAATAGAGATATCACTATGTACATCACACGCGGTGAGTACTTTTTTATACTACGTGCTAAAACTTCTCTCTAAAAATATCTATCAACAATTCGAGTAATGTAAGAATTAGGTGAGAATATTTAGAACTAGAATTGCATTGGTAAATTAATAAATTGCTGAATTAATAGAGCGATAAATTAAAATCCAAACGCATGTTTGGCTCTTAGTGGCAGTAATATTTCCGTATTGTATTGTCACAGTCTGTATGGGTTAATGTAGACTATTAATGTGGCCCTTCATTGCGGCAAGTAACGTGTGTTAGGTATGATTCTCACGACATACGTTTTGTTATCAGTGCAATTATTCAGTGTATGTTTCTCTAGTATTGAAGGGGAATTGTAGTGCGCCACATTGCGACAATTAATATCAATAACAACGAAAATATACTAATTATTCCATCATTTTTGTATTAATCTAAAGGAATTTGGGAAATAATATTGATTATAATTAATTAAATACAATTAAATGAAACGATACAAAATTGTGAACTTGATTTTTTTTTATGTTGAATAAAATTGCGTGTATTTAACAAATTAAAAAGATGGAATTACTTTATTCACTTATTTACTTTTCTTCCCTTTATCCTTTTTTAATTTCCTTTTTTTATTCTTCCGTTTATATCTTTACATTCGATTAAGAATAAAATAAGTGGAATATATATATAATATGCAAGATACATACTTACGTAAGATTGTATTCTATTGTATCCTATTCCTCGTGTTCTTCATGTAATACATTTTTTAAAGAAAACACAATAAGAACAATGATAACATTGGGTAAAGGAAAATGCATTAGATGATTATTTACCCAAATGTCCAAGTGCAGAAATAAAAGGATAATGATTGTCTTCCTCTCTTTCATAAGACGTTCTGTCGCACTTCCATGCGTAGATAACATATTATAATTCTGATGCAACATTTTATTTATTATGCCGCTGATAGTTCTATCACACAATATTATATAGTAAATTATAGTCTCTTTTTTTTCTTGTTTTCTTTGATATCTCGACGCCATGCAATGCCATTGTAGTGATAGTTTTTAATGCCATTATATTATGCCATTAAGGAGGGACGTGTGATTAGTACAGAGGGAAATATGCTTGGCTGCTCGACGTGTCACGTTGTCCACGGAAATCAAGTTGTACAAAAGTATGTGTGTGTTATAAAGCATCGGCTCGACATTGGCACGTTAACGCTCAGACGATAATAAATGGCGTTGATATTGCATGCGATATACACGTTGCGACATTACGTTTGCATTAGAGTATTAGACATATCGACAATCGAAAACAACACGTGGTGTATCGCTGATGCACGTGGACATATCGTTTATCGCTCCTCGTGATAGTTATCTTGTATCTGCGGTGACAATGCAACAAGTTTATTCAGTAGAAAATATTTCTTCGCGGGATAAATTGCAAACTTACGTCAACAGCATCGGAGTGCCAACGTCGGGGCGTCCGTAATGAGCTATATACTAAATGTTACGACAATACATAGGAGCATATTATTTTATTTTGATGCGCGTGTGATTGTGCCTTTGGTCCTTAGGTCAGATAGGCTCTAGGCAAGTCTATTAAACGTATAACAGTCATTATAGACAATAATTTATAAACTTCAGATGCATAATCATTATATCTTTCAATATATCATACATTAATAGAATAATTTATTTAAATTTTTACTTTAATATATTTATATATTATACGATCCTTTCCCTTCTGTGCTCGTTAAAACTGTGTCGTACACTGAAAGCTAACACTGGCTTGGATATTACAAACAGATCCGAATCAAAGTCTCGGGCAACATAATGCGCTCTACATCATTAATTGCTGTTTAGTTTACATTGCCTCGCGCCGTTAGCATGATTCCTCACAGCTTACAAATTAACGTTCGTCCGTAGGTTGTATCTCGCTATATAAATAAAATATTCCTGTTAGCGTTTCTTATAATTATTACAATCGTATCCATAGTACATTTATATATATTTATATATAAGTTATGCTAAGAAATTATCATATATACAATTAAAAAAACTGTGTTAGGAAATATCCTTTAAACAATTTAAATTTATACATTATGTTCCGATGCATAAAAACATTTATTTCTCACTGTTAATCAAATCGACACGACCGGTGCACGCGATATTCGGCACTACGCAGTCCGCCGCTTTCCATTGTGCCTGAACTTGCGATTTGAGTCGAGTAACAACAAGAAATTTCCATATTCCCGTTTCAGAAACTTCGTCAATTGTCTCCATCGTCGAATAATGCTAATGAAATATATATGTAGAATATATATTTCATTATATATTTATATATTGCCGGCCTAATTTTAAGCAGTATATGTATATATGTATAATATATTGCGCGGATAGGGGGAGATATACAACCATCCTAAAGCTTTAAACGGACTATTCTCGCGAGAATCTTATATAATAATCTAGACGATCGCTTCGTTCGATATCGGCAGATCGCTTCGTTCGAGATGATCTCATTCCGCTGCATTCCCCTCATCTTCTCTTTTCATTTTCCATCATCCCCCGTCTACACCCTTTTCTCTCTTTTATTTCGCATTAACGCTTCGAACAACATGAGAAAGGCGTTGTACATGGACGGGTTGGCATAGTGAAGACTAGCGCGGATCGGCTAGCCGGACTAGCAACGACATACATAGACACATCATCATCGCTCGCGAGATTCCGAACACAAAGAAGTAAGGCAACCGAGCGGAACGGAAAGGCAAGCAAATTCGAAGCGTAGGCCATGAGCGTGGGTAGTAAATCATCGTGTGCATGCTTTTGTGTGGCTTTCAGAGAGGCGGCGCGTCGTTTCAGAAGGGACGCGTGCGATAGACGCGTCGTCTTCGTGTCTCCGGCCCTACGTGATCGAAGACTCGTCCTTCGACGTCCGAGGACACGCCGAAGACCAGTCGATCGTGAGAAAATTTCTCCGTGAATCGCGAGAAAATCAACGTCGAGATCCCTCGACGACTTCTCCTCTTCTTCTTTCGAAGGGTTCGAAGGGCAGCGGCGCATTACTCCTAATGGTCCTTTCTTTCTTCCGACATGAACGTGTCCATGATCTTCTGCATAGATTCTCGCAAATCGTCCGACCCACTAGCTCCCACGGACGATACCGTCCTCGTTTCTGTTCGCGTGGTTGTCGTTATGCTGCAAGAGGCAATCATTTCGTAACTTTGTTCATTTCTCGTAAATTTTTCCAGAGAGAAAAAAACTTGGCAAACAAATATTCCTCTTTTTATGTCCAACTTAAGCTTCTGTGGTTGTGCGAAATGCAAATAAAAATTTTTAAAGATTCTCGAAGCAAGTGATAGATGCCAAAAGAAGAAATCAACTAAATCTTATCGCTGTGAGAGACGAAAACTTGTGATACTTGCCTTTAGCGTATTAAAAAATAAAAAATAAAAAAACGATTTTTCAGATTCGTATGTACCTTTCCTGCGTGACAGGATCCACCTCGATCGTTGTCGTTTCCATGTAGGATGGCTCGCTATGTTGCAAAAAGTCAGATTCTGCGACAACAAACGAGAACAAATCAAACAATCTGCGTGGCCGTCGTGCCGCGGCGGATTTCGCTATTTCGTTGCTGTGTTTTACATAGAGAACAAGTACGATCGTAATCTCTCAATTTTACATCATGCCCAAAACAAGGGGATAAAACTAGACACATATAAAAAAAGTGACAACATTGCTAAACATTTGAGACGATACATAATATATATATATAATATATATAATATATAATACGCATTTTCACTCAATCAGCCAAGAACTATATATGCAACCGTTTCCCTTACAATTCATGTGATATCTCTTCCTGCACGTAGACCACGGCAGATAGTGTATAACTCGCGTGACTTATTATTTCTTACTGCATCTACGTTCTCTTATTTACTGTGATGCTAATTACTTTCAATATACGTGTGCTACAAGCTGTAAAAATGTTCATCAAACTCGGCCGAATTCCTATGTCTTAAACTATGTAATTTAAACGTATCGCGTGATAATTGCTCTATCGAAGATGTCCAATTGATCATAGTACAACAGACAAAAAGATGATTCCTCGTTACTGGCTTTTCGCTCGTTGTTATACGAGAAATCGTCTCCTCCGATTGTATGACGATATATTGGAAACATCGTATATATTTATGTACGAGAAGAATAAATAATTGTGTGTACTAGTGTACTAAACCCTAAATAGCAAGATCTGCCGGGCCCTTCTTCATCTTAATTTCTTTTTCTTTATAATTAAACTAAATTTTGTCATCATTCATGAAGATTTCAGAAGATTCATCAGTGTTTCCTTTTGAGATATCATTGCTCTGCTATTTAGGGTTGAAGAATCGGCTGCGTTTCATAGGAAGACAGCACCGTTGTAACAGCACTCAGAAATAAACGCTGGTTGATCTGCAGTTAAGTACGACGACGTTATTACTGAACAGTATGCTCAGAATACTGTTCAGTATGATTGTGCTACGCGCTGCGAGCTCGTGTGAAGCGCTGATAAAAGCCGCTGAACAAGCATTTAGCAGTTAGTCGTAAGAGATGTAGGTATTCAACGTTCTCGATACAACAGAAGAGTATATACACTACGGTAAAAACTGAAAGTTGCGTCTCCTTCGACGGTTAGTTTGGAAAATGCATTTTTTTATCGTCCGATGCGAGCAAAATTTGGAAATGTGGAATTACAATAAAGACGCCGATAACGAATTTTGATGGCACTGCTTTGAAAGTAAAGAAGTGGCAATTTGGGAAGATTAAAAGTTGATTTCAATAATATAACTATTCTGATACATTATTTCTCCAATCAAATGTCCAATTATTGAAATTGCAAAATACATCAAATGTTTCTTAAGAAACAAAAAAGAAATTTTTATGGATGCTAAACAACGCGGTTTTCAGTCTACCGTGTTTCAGCTTCAGTTTGGTTTTGACCGTAGTTGTGCAAAACGCTCTGTGAAATTTGGCGATCACTTGATAGGAACCCGAACTAACTACATCAATTAGTGTTGTTAGACGAACGGTCAGGTAGTGCTGGAATTTCACTGCGGGTGATAACTGCGATTTGATAACGTTAGCTTCCGGCGAGCAGACAGAACGTTAATTGCATCTTTGTGGATCTTTCAGTGTGACGATGTGGAGTCGGTCGTCACGTCTGATAGATTGAGAGAAAACGCATCATACTACACAGGGAAATTCGCGTTCAAGGATATATCTTAGCCATTGAAGCGCTCGTTGCGTCCACATTTCAGACCAGCGGATCGCTGATAGAAAGGGTGACTGCAGACTTAGGGGATGACAAGAAGAAATAGAAAAATCGAAATATACCGATTTGCGTTTGCGATATCGCATGGAATTTGTTCCTGGTATTTCGATTTCTCGATGGATCGAAACCGACATACTTTCGATGAATTCAATTTCCAAGCCGTTGCTGTAATTAATTCGTACAAAAACCGCTTTCTATTGACAGTACTGAAATCTGAAGTTACCGAAATTATGCCGGTCTCGTGTGTGCTCATCCCCCTTTATCCTGCGACACACGTTTACACAGTTTCGCGGGATCGGAGGAGTAAAGTGATCGGATTCATTAAGAAGCTGTAATACATATCAGTCAGTGCAACGCAACCGGCTCTCGTCGCGAAGATATGTAGGAACGCGAGCGAGAGCTGTCTAGTGCCGTTCGAGAAGTAAATCATATACTCATCCGAGTACATCGACGGATTCGGAGTAAGCCATTCTCGCACACCTTGTGCTTATACGTGTAGAGATACATGTACATACATTTAGAGATTACTTACATGACGATTCGCCTAACAATCCTAACGTGACTAAAAAACACGACTGTTGGTCCCTCTACACTTTAGCTTTATCTTGAGTTGCTTATTGTCAGAAGAGAGCTAGAAGGATAAAAGTGAGCTATAGGATGCTCGAAATCAAGAAGACAGAAAAAGAAAAAAAACGGAAAAGAAAGAGAGATAAAGAGGAGAGAGAAGTAGGAGCTCTTTTCGATACTGCGGAGGTACGTGCAACTAGGCGTGGAACACATCACTCAAGATCGGCAAGGAAATTGTCGTGCTTCGGCGACGTAGCACTGCGCAAGAAATAGCTGCGATGAGCGCAAACTAAAGTCGTTAAGATGCAAAGATGCAGTCATGCGGGGGTGTCGATCAAGACAACATCAAAACTCATGCAGATTGTACTCCAGAAAAAAGAAAGCTTGCGGAACGAACTTCCGTCGCGCACAAGGAGAATTTACCTGTCCTGTCGTGGTAAATCACGTTATTTATCGCATGTACGTGACGTATTCGGTATCGTACAGGAGAGCATTCCTAGATATGACAGAAGGCGATTCAGTTCATAGTTCATAAGTATCATCCGTTGCGCGTTACAGTCTTCGATATCATTCATCAAGATTGCTGACATCGTTGCGCCTGGATACTTGATCGAAACAAAGTTTCACTTTCAGAGTTATCAACGGGCTTTAAAAAGCCACTGCGATATTTTAACATAAACACATTTTTCAATATTATATTGAGCAAATATCGCATGTATCTCTGGGACATTGCATACTTTGAAACATTATTACAAGTCTCAATATATGTGTATACATCATTTATCAGTAATCGCTCTATTATTTGTCTCTTCCTCAAAAGTGACACACAAGCCATACTAGAAATGTCTAGAAATTACAAGTTCACATATGCATTCATCAAAGAAGCTTCATCTTTTAAAGTTATCATTTTTGAGGACGAGGCAAGTAATGATATACCTTGTTCTTTATCCTGAAACTCGCTGACGAAAAAATCTAGCATTTTAAAAAAAGTTTAACATAATAAAAGAAAGTGTGGTATAGATATTTTAGTAAAAATAAATAATGTGAAGGGTGGTCGTACCCGGCTTGCCTTGGGGCATTGTTAGACAGGGTGTAGACACGTCGTAACATTTGTGGCTCCAGGGCAACTATAAGTGCTACGAGAAGCACCAGCACAGCGACAGCTATGCTCATCCAATAGACGCAGCTGGCTCTACTGGGTGTCTTCGTCCTAGTCTTCACTTCTATCGCTTTGCCCGAGTAAACTGATTGTACCATACCGTGTGTTTCTGCTAGTTAAAGATTATCAGTTTCCATGAATTATCATCGGACACGTGAATTTTGATAAATTGATTGATTGATTGATTTGGATGACGTTCCACCGTCGTGATTTGCATGAACGAGTCGAAAATTGTACGAAATACCGTTTCAAAATTCAAGCCGACATTATCTCATCAAAGTATTGATTATTGGTGTCATCATTGTTTAATAATATTCATAATTAAAAATTTGTCAGTTTCTGACCAAGTTTAATTTATTTAAATTGAAGAGTATAGAAAATATATAAAATGTAAAAATGGTAATTGATTCCATTAAAATATATTATAATAATATGATCAATTTTACGTAATTTCTCGAAAGTTTTTTAAACTGGATTATATCATATAGTGTTAACAAATATATCTACTGAATTGTATTCCGTGCAATTTTCTCAACTGTTCGATGTCATATATTTTGTTTCTCGTTCGTTGCGAATTCTGTGTCGTTTTGTTAACGTCGTCTCGCCGAAATCGTGTGAAAAGATTCCGCAACGCATTATGTGTTAGAGTTTTTTTCCGTTTGTCATTGTAGCGTATGTATTGCTTCAGCGCGCTGACGTGTAATAAATACGCGTTGCAATTACAGGTAATTGATCACAAATGAGCAAATTGAATGAAAGTATGCTAGTCCCAGAAAGCCCCTGATCACAAGATTCCATCCATCCTAGTAGCCAAGACCAACGGAAAAGAAGAGCACGACGTTATCGTCGTGAAATGTTTCCCGAACGAAGCAACATATAAAATTGAACACCATTAAACCGTATATGTCACAATTCCTCACAGAGTGCTCCTCTCCACGGAGAGAAACATCGGGCATTTTATGCAGATTTGCACGGCTGCATTTCACAAGCTTTATCTTTCCTCGCGGGTCATTATCTTTCTGCACGCCGACATCGTGCACAGATATAAGGCAGTCCTTATGCAAAAAATCACAGATCATGCAATTCCCAAGCGAATAGTTCCCAACTTTTGTTTTTCAAATTGATTGACTTTGAAGCAGCACTACGTAAAAAGAGAATCAAACGCGTTCTTCCAATTAAAAATGTACATTGATGTATATTTACATTACTAATTTTAACGTTAATTATTTGATTTAAGCTGAGAGAAATATTTCTTCAATATCACATAAATTTGCATAAGAACACGTATCAAAAAAATTTTAAATACACAAGTTGTAAAGAAACTAGGGAGAACTTTTGACTCTCTCGCGTTTCAGTACTTTTATCTCTGGAATAACTGAATGAATTTGTGTCAGTTTTTAACTCATCGTTTTATGATTATAGAATCTATTATCTCACACAATCGATTCATCATTCCAGCGATAAGTTTCCGATCAAGCCCCATCACCCAGATTAACTCTCCCCATCGAGCGATCAAACATTTGCTCTGGTATCATCATGCAACTGGCGGGAAGTAAGGGAGGTACGTGGAGATGCGTGTGGAGAGGCAGCTGGGGTTGAACGACAAAAGCTTAACGTGTAACAACTCAATCTATATATATATACACATTATAATATTTTCTTTCTCTTTTGGACTCGTTCCCGAAGTAATCGAAGTCAGAGAAGAAGAGGTTCGGGGTAGGGTATGTACATCGCTTACTTAGAAGGTTTAGCTGTGAGAGTGCGGTACCTTGGTCGTCCTCCAACGGGGACAGCTCCGCACCTTCGTGCAGTGCTACATCCGACCCGCTGGAACTGCCCAATGTACGCCTCTTGCTCGGTGATCTTCTTCTAGGTTGCGGCGAACCGTCACTATCGGTGTCGCTGTGCACATCGTGCCTCGCGCTACCACCGTTCTTGTTGCTGTGGTTGTTGTTGCTGTTGGCGAACACGTCGGCACCGCCGGAGCCGGGCGACGTGTCTTGAGAGCCCTGTGCCATTGTTTCCCACTGATGATCATCCGCCGTCCAGGAAGCGGTCTCGCCGATCTCGGATCTCGCCAATCGTTCCTGGAGGCTCTTTAGAGCGGATTCCGCATCACCATAGCCGCCGCCGCCGCCCCCGCCGCTGGAGACTACAGTACTTACAACCCTCTCGGTCCTCTGCGTCTCCGGCGCTTCCATCGTCACGCGTTGCACAGTTGTAACTGTCTGTACGACACCGTCAGCTTCTGATCTATCGGTTCTCACTGTGGTGGTGGATGAATCTGGAAGCTTGTCACCAAAGTCAAAAATCTCGCTTGGTAGCGTGCTGGCGACCTGGTTTATCCTCCTCACGACTTCCTCGCGCGTCATGGGCTGCAGGGCGCCGTCCTCTGCCGTCAAAGTCACGGTTCTCACCGTTTCCACGACTCCGCCGGTCTTGAGAAGTTCCTCCAACTTCTCGGGATCGACTGACGGGTCGCTGGTCACTACTGTGGTCGTGGTTCGTCGTACTTGTTCCAACGAGGCTGGCTTCTCCCCTCGCCTCATCGTGATGTCAGCTACGTCGCCCGGTTCGATCGTGCGAATCGCGTTCTTTGGGGGTACATTCTCCTCCACGGTCTCTTTCTTCAGTTCCCCGTCTGTGTACTCTCTGGTGATGTATCTGACGGTTCGTGAGACCGGTTGCGGAACGTCCGATTCGATGATGGATCTCGTGGTGACAATGCCAAAGTCATCGTTCAGTTTGGACGCGTACGAATCGATCTTCAGGGGTATCTTACTTTTCGGACTGCCATTGCTCGGCGACTGCGCTTCCTGCGACTTGAGTGGCGGTTCAGCTACCATTTTACGTGTTCGCGGGACGTCTCTGAGCTCCAGATGGAACTCAGGTTTGGTAGACGGCTTGGTGGTGGAGTGACGCGGGGCGGGAACGGGTTGCTTTGACGGAGCAGAAGTAGCATGCCTCTCTACAGTCCCATCAATCTCAGCCGAATCATGCCCTGACCCATCCAAAAGGACATGGACAAGAACAGGAACAAGGACATAAAGCACATTGATACACACTAAGAATTTCAACTCTAGCCCATTTGCCAAAGTTGGACCGGAAAGATTTCCGAGCGTGTCCGCCTCGTATACGTATGTGTACGCGCATACACATGAAATAATAAATAAGGGAGAAACCTCGCGCTCTGGTGCACACACACGCACGCACGCACGCAGCTAGTGCACCGAGTGCGTCAGGTGAGGTATAAACCGGGACGGATGCACCCCCGCGTGTGAGATGCGTGTGCGCGTGCACCGCGGTTTCCGTTTCGCGTATGTCTATTAGTATCACGGTTAGTAAATCGATTACTGCAACAAGGATTAGTCTGTTTATCGAGAACGAAAAAAAGAGGTACACTCATCGAAAAAAAAAAACGTGGTGTCGATTCGTGGCGCCCGAGTCTTACTAAAACGTACCAAACGTGAGAAGCAGGAACACGCTGCGCTTCCGAGAGTACGCAATATACACAGTGGAATGGAACGCAAACTACCTTCGTATCCGAGATCATTTCTCTCCCCGAGCGGCTACGCACAATCAATGGAAATTAATGAGAAATTAATAATACAAGGTAAAGAAATTCTAGACTATACTTCTCGCTTGTCTCGCCTAGGAGGAGTCATCTCCTCCCTAAATAATTTTTACTGGACATCCCATGTGACTAAGCTACCTCGATGAATACACTATGTACAGCGCGAAACACTTGAAACAACCTCGCGCGAGATCCATCGCCCGTCGTTCTCGCGCGTGTGTATCGGCAGCGAAAGATCGGTAACTATTTAGTAAGAGACGTGCGCACAGTATATCAGTTAGTGTGAAAGCGTCGGCAGGTGCTAACTATGGAAGATAAAGCTAAATATAAATGAGGGCACCAAAAAACAGAGTCTGCTACCGTAACTGATCTTCGACCGAAGATGATGATCCGCGCATTCGTGAGTCTTACATTTTACTCGAGCTCATTTACGTTACCTGCTTTCGCCGAGGTGTATGCCTGTTCTGCCAGATTTTGGGCACGTCTCGCAGCCTCCTCGGTCACGTCTGAAAAGGTTACACAGAAAGCATATTGAGTTGGCATCGGGTATCGGCAAGTAAGACATTGAAAGCAGTGATTCGACAGAGTGATTAGATGATGAATGATGGTTTTCCCTGCATGGCATACCTCGGTTCATGCTTCGCTAGTTGTAGTATTCCTGTTAATTCAATGAGACATATTACCGCATAATCGTAAAACGTGATCTCTATATGTTATATGCTATAAACGAAAGAGAGACATGATTGGCGACAAAATAATAAATAGGTGTTCAGCTTTCGTTCTCGAAGTAAGTACTAGTAGTACTAGAGAAAATTATCCATCGTAGTAAGACGATTAAAAAATAGCGTAAAAACCTGGAATCATGCATTAAACGGGTGTTATCAAAATCATTGTTAAGACGTAACTGAAAATAAATACAGCAAATAATTAAACGCAGTGTATAGGTATATCGTTTTATTGAATTTTATTGAATGTTTTCTCAGATGTCTCTTTGAATCTTCATACTATAACGAATTGTTCCTGATATATAATCTTTTATTGTGAATACAATCGTAGTTAAAGCTACAAATATACATTATATTAAGATCGATTTTATTAACAATATACCCATTCGACACATGGAAACACATGAACAAATCCAAAAACAATACAGCAGAAAATTATAACAGGAACAAGCGGTAGTATGAATGTCTCAGACGTCGCCGATCGGCTCTACAGATCGTAAAACGACGAATTAGTGGACTGGAAAGATGACTGAATGATTAAAGTGTTAGGTTTCATTAATGAGTGACGAAGAGGTGCATGAATTTTCTTTCACTTATTTTTTTTTCTCTCTGATGTCACGAGAATAACTAGTAAAACTGAAGTTAACAGAGAAGCGTCAACTTAATCATTAATCATGTTACACACAGCTGGTATATGTAATATATAATATACATATGTATATAGATATAGATATATATGTATATATATATGTATATATATATATATATGGATATATAAACGCAATTATTGCAAGATACCTTCGGTTCTACTGTCAGTGAACTCGGCGAGTGAACTGGGTGGCGGTGGGGTCGTTTGCACAGACGACTTTGTCACGACTGTGGTGACGGAGTGCCGTGTACGAGGCTCGGGGTGCCCTATCGTGGTGGATACCGTCTCTACTACTCTACTACGTGAACCTGAAGCGTCCAGCGTGACATCACTGGTTGTCTCCTTACCCGGACTAATCCTTTTTTGTGGAATGCGAGAGACTTTTTTTACCCTAACTGACTCGGTTAAATGCTCAACGTCGTCCGACGTTTCCGGTTTACCGGCTACCCCGGATCTACGAACAACTACCTCCCGTACGCGCTCGCCCGCGAGTCCGGACCCTACTTTTCCACTAAGCTTCCGCGTTTCAGTCGATAACTTTCTCGATACTTCGCCCGTGGAAGCAGGCGCTACATGTGCGTCCTTTGAGGGTTTGGACACCTTCTGGGTGATCTTCTTCTTCGTGTCTTTGACGGCACCAACGGATTTCTGCTTCACGTCGCTCACCACTCTGGTGGATTTGTCCTTAGCTTGAGCGATATCGCTTTTGGTGCGGGCTTCTTCCGCGGCCGTTTCTTGCTTGGTCTCCTCCATAAACTCTTTCACGTCACCTGTTGCATCTTCTATTGCATGTTTAGCGCTCTTTGCCACACCTGACAAAAAGCCGCTCGTCGTTTGTTTGGTCTTCTTAGCGTCCTTCACGGTCTTCTCCTTGGCGGACCTCGCAGTGTCCGCGATGGTGCCCGCGCCAGTTGCCAATTTCTCCTTCACTATACGTGAATCTTCCTTTACTTGACTCGCTGTGGCGTCTTTGGCACGTTTAGCTTTCTGCGTCACATCCTGACTGGTGGACTTAATCCTGCTGCCAACTTGCGATGCACCTTGTCCAATTTTGTCACCTGCTGTTTTTACAGTGGAGATTGTTTTATCTTTCGCATCTTTTACGCTGGACAGGCTCTTTTCCTTGGCGGTTTTCGCGCTTTTCACAACTTTGTCCGTGGTAGCCCTAATTTCACCGGTCGCTTTATCCTTTGCTTGCTCGAGTTCCTTCCGCTTTGCTGCTGTGGCTTCTTTAGCAGATGCTTCTTCAGCTGCTGCTTCCTGCCTGGTTGTTTCTAAAAAGTCTTTTACATCATCAGAAACTTTCTTTCCTGCGTGTTTCGCACCCCCGGCAACTCCCGATAGTACATGAGAGCCTTCATCTTTTGCCTTTTTCGTATCTTTCACAAGCTTATCCTTGGCTACTTTGGCATCGTCCGCGATACCATCGGCACTCGATACTAGCTTATCTTTCACAGTTTTCGTATCTTTCTTTATTCTTTTATCGAGACTATCTTTAGCATCGCTTATATCATGCGCAATGTCTGTGGCTTTCGATTCTATTTTTTCACCGACCTTTTTTGTTTCAGTGGCTAACTTGTCAATTGTAGATTTTGTTGCATCTGTGATCTGGCTAACTTCTTTAGCAGCTTTATCTTTCGTATCCTTGATATCAGTAATTATGTCTTCCTTAACGTCCGTTGCGGTGGCAACAATAGTATCCTTTTTGTGTTCCAGTTCTTTCAATCCAGCCGCTGTCGCTTCTTTTGCACGAGCTTCTTCGATTTCCGCCTCGTGCTTTGTTTCATCCAGGAATTCCTTGACGTCATCCTTTGCACTTCCGACAGCGTGCTTAGCGCCTTTAACTATTCCTGACAGAAAACCGGATCCTTTTTCTTTAACTTTCTTTGCTTCTTTGGTTGCTTTACTCTTAGTACTTTTAGCACCGTCTGCTACAGCTCCAACTCCAGCTGCTAATTTTTCTTTTACCTTTTTAGTATCATCCTGCACCTCTTTGACAGCTGCATCCTTTGTATCTGCAACTCCTTGTGCAATATCATGTGCCGTTGAATCTACTTTCTCAGCGACTCCTTTTATTTCTGATGTTACTTTGTCTTTAGCACCTTTGGCTGCATCAGCAGTTTTTTCAATGTCTTCGGATACTTTTTTAGTGATTTTTTCCTTTGTATCTTTCACAGCTGCGACAGTTTTATCCTTGGCATCTTTTACTCCAGCAACTGCTTGATCAGCGGTATCTTTTGCGCTACTAACAACAGCTTCCTTTTTATGCTCCAGATCCTTCAGAGTCGCTGCTGCAGCTTCTTTAGCACGAGCTTCTTCCACTTTCGCTTCGTGTTTCGTTTCATCCAAAAATTCTTTAACGTCGTCTGTTGCACTTTCAATGGAATGCTTGGCACTTTTGAATATTCCCGACAGAAAACCAGATCCTTTTTCTTTAGCTTTCTTTGCTTCTTTAGTCGCTTTGGTTTTCACAGACTCAGCACCGTCTGCTACAGCTCCAACTCCAGCTGCTAATTTTTCTTTTACTTTTTTCGTATCATCCTGCACCTCTTTGACAGCTGCATCCTTTGTATCTGCAACTCCTTGTGCAATATCATGTGCCGTTGAATCTACTTTCTCAGCGACTCCTTTTACTCCTGATGTTACTTTGTCTTTAGCACCTTTGGCTGCATCAGCAGTTTTTTCAATGTCTTCGGATACTTTTTTAGTAATTTTTTCCTTTGTATCTTTCATAGCTGCGACAGTTTTATCCTTGACATCTTTTACTCCAACAACTGCTTGATCAGCTGTATCTTTTGCACTACTAACAACAGCTTCCTTTTTATGCTCCAAATCCTTCAAAGCTGCTGCAGCAGTTTCTTTAGCGCGAGCTTCTTCCACTTCCGCTTCGTGTTTCGTTTCGTCCAAAAATTCTTTAACGTCGTCTGTTGCACTTTCAATGGAATGCTTGGCACCTTTGAATATTCCCGATAGAAAACCAGATCCTTTTTCTTTAGCTTTCTTTGCTTCTTTAGTCGCTTTGGTTTTCACAGACTCAGCACCGTCTGCTACAGCTCCAACTCCAGCTGCTAATTTTTCTTTTACTTTTTTCGCATCATCCTGCACCTCTTTGACAGCTGCATCCTTTGTATCTGCAACTCCTTGTGCAATATCATGTGCCGTTGAATCTACTTTCTCAGCGACTCCTTTTACTCCTGATGTTACTTTGTCTTTAGCACCTTTGGCTGCATCAGCAGTTTTTTCAATATCTTCGGATACTTTTTTAGTGATTTTTTCCTTCGCATCTTTTGCAGTTGCGACAGTTTTATCCTTGGCATCTTTTACTCCAGCAACTGCTTGATCAGCTGTATCTTTTGCACTACTAACAACAGCTTCCTTTTTATGCTCCAAATCCTTCAAAGCTGCTGCAGCAGTTTCTTTAGCGCGAGCTTCTTCCACTTCCGCTTCGTGTTTCGTTTCGTCCAAAAATTCTTTAACGTCGTCTGTTGCACTTTCAATGGAATGCTTGGCACCTTTGAATATTCCCGATAGAAAACCAGATCCTTTTTCTTTAGCTTTTTTCGCTTCTTTGCTTGCTTTAGTCTTAGCAGTCTCAGCGCCGTGAGCTACAGCTCCAACTCCAGCTGCTAATTTTTCTTTTACCTCTTTCGCATCATCCTGCACCTCTTTGACAGCTGCATCCTTTGTATCTGCAACTCCTTGTGCAATATCATGTGCCGTTGAATCTACTTTCTCAGCAACTTCTTTTACTCCTGATGTTACTTTGTCTTTAGCACCTTTGGCTGCATCAGCAGTTTTTGCAATATCTTCGGATACTTTTTTAGTGATTTTTTCCTTCGCATCTTTTGCAGTTGCGACAGTTTTATCCTTGACATCTTTTATTTCAGCAACAGCTTGATCCGCTATATCCTTCGTGCTGCTAACAACACTATCCTTCTTATGTTCCAGATGCTTCAATTCTGCAACTGTACCTTCTTTTAAACGATCGTGTTCCGACGATGCATCCTTTCGCATTTCATCCAAAAATTTGTTCATGTCATCAGTTGCACTTTCTGCACTATGTTTCGCACCTTTAAACATTCCAGAAAGAAAACCGGATCCCTTATCTTTTGCCTTTTTTGCTTCTTTAGCGACTTTGTGTTTTGCCGCTTCTGCCTTGTCTGTAACGACTTCCGTTCCGTCCGTTAATTTTTCCTTGACTATTTGCGCATCTTCCTTAACTTCCTTTGCGATTTTATCCTTTGTATCTTTAATGCTGTCTACAAGATCTCGTCCCACTGATTTTGTTTTTTCGGTCGTTTCCTTTACGTCAGTCGCTACTTTGTCGCTTGCTTTTTTAAGACTTTCAGCAGTTTTATCGACACTATCAGACAATTTTTCTGTCATTTTTTCCGATGATTCTTTGATAGCTGCTTTTGCTTCATCTTTCGTATCCTTTATGCTACTGATCGCACTATCTTTCTTGTCTTTCAACTTCTTCAGTCCTGATTCCGTCGCTTCCTTGATATCCTTGATATGTTCTCCTTCAGAAGTAGCTTCTTTCTTGATATCGTCCACACTCCCTTTGACGTCATCAGATATATCTTCAGCCGTATGTTTTGCTCCTTTAAATATATTCGAGAAAAATCCAGAACCCTTCTCTTTAACTTTCTTTGCCTCTTTCACTCCTTTTTCTTTGGCTGTTTGTGCACCATCTGCTACAGCTTCAGCTCCCGAAACTAATTTTTCTTTTACAACTTTTACATCTGCTTTAATTTCTTCACTGGCTTTTTCCTTAGTAGTTTTAATGTCTTGTGCGAAATCTTTTGCAATCCCTTCAATTTTTTCTTCAACTGCCTTCGCATCCGTCACTAATTTATCACCTTCCGCCTTCGTGGTTTCAATTACTTTTTGAGAATCCTCGGATATTTTCTTCGCCATTTCATCCTTTTTATCTTTTATTGCAGAAACTGTTTTTTCTTTAGTGTCTTTTATATCAGATATTGTTTTATCCGTAGCATCCTTACCAGCAGCAACTGCACTGTCCTTTTTGTCTTTTATATCTTTCAGTTTCGCAGCAGCAGCTTCTTTAGCACGCGCTTCTTCTAATTCAGCTTCTTTCTTCGTCTCATCCAAAAAGTCCTTAACATCATCGGTTGTTTCTTCTACTGCATGCTTCGCTCCTTTAAAAATGCCGGAAAAGAAACCGCTTCCTTTGTCTTTAGCTTTCTTCGCTTTATCTTTAACAACATCTGTAGCTTCTGCAGCACCCGCTGCTACTTTTTCTTTGACTAATTTAGTATCTTCCTTTACTTCTTTAACCGTCGCATCTTTGATATCTTTAGCAACTTGTGCAACATCTGCAGCAGCTTCTTCTATTTTCTCGCCAATCTTTTTCGTTTCAGTGGCAACTTTCTCACCAGCAGTTTTAGCCGTATCAGCAATTTTTTCACCGTCTTTGGACACTTCTTCTGCAATTTTATCTTTCTTGTCTTTAATAGCGGATACAGTTTTATCTTTCGCATCTTTTATATCAGTAACAGCTTTGTCTGCCGTTTCTTGAATTCCGGTAACAACAGTATCCTTTTTATCTTTTAAATCTTTCACATCAGCAGCAACTTTTTCCTTAATACGTGCCTCTTCCTGCTCAGCTTCTTTCTTCGTTTCGTCCAAGAATTCTTTTATATCACCAGTCGCGTCTTCTACAGAATGTTTGGCTCCTTTAAATATGCCGGAGAAAAATCCACTTGTTTTTTCTTTAGCTTTTTTCGCTTCTTTCTTCGCCTTATCTTTTGCACTTTCTGCAGTCTCAGCAACCGCATCAGCACTTTCTGTCAATTTTTCTTTGACTAATTTCGTATCTTCCTTTACTTCTTTAACCGCCGCATCTTTGGTATCTTTAGCAGCTTGCGCAACATCTGCAGTAGCTTCTTCTATTTTCTCACCAACCTTTTTCGTTTCAGCGGCAACTTTCTCACCAGCAGCTTTAGCGGTATCAGCAATTTTTTCAGCGTCTTTAGACACTTCTTCTGCAATTTTATCTTTCTTGTCTTTAACAGCGGCTACAGTTTTGTCTTTTGCATCTTTTACGTCAGTAACAGCTTTGTCTGTAGCTTCTTGAACTCCGGTAACAACAGCATCCTTTTTATCCTTTAAATCTTTCACACCGGCAGCAACTTTTTCTTTAGCACGTGCTTCTTCCAATTCAGCCTCCTTCTTCGTTTCATCCAAGAATTCTTTTACATCGTCAGACGCGTCTTCTACAGAATGTTTGGCTCCTTTAAATATTCCGGAGAAGAATCCACTTGTTTTCTCTTTAGCTTTCTTCGTTTCTTTCGTCGCTTTATCCTTTGCCCTGCTTGCAGTATCTGTAGCAAAGTCAGCACCTGCTGTCAATTTTTCCTTGACTAATTTCGTATCTTCCTTTACTTCTTTAACCGCCGCATCTTTCGTGTCTTTAGCAACTTGGGCGACATCTGCTGCAGCTATTTCTATCTTCTCACCAATCTTCTTCGTTTCAGCTGCGACTTTCTCACCAACTGCTTTCGCAGCATCAGCAGCTTTTTCAGCATCTTTCGAAATTTCGTCCGTAACTTTCTCTTTCTTATCTTTTGCGGCAGCTATTGTTTTCTCCTTGGCATCTTTCACATCAGTAACAACTTTGTCTGTAGCTTCTTGAACTCCGCTAACAACAGCATCCTTTTTATCCTTTAAATCTTTCATACCGGCAGACACTTTTTCCTTAGCACGTGCTTCTTCCAATTCAGCTTCTTTCTTCGTTTCGTCCAAGAATTCTTTTACATCACTAGTCGCGTCTTCTACAGAATGTTTGGCTCCTTTAAATATGCCGGAGAAAAATCCACTTGTTTTTTCTTTAGCTTTTTTCGCTTCTTTCTTCGCCTTATCTTTTGTACCTTCTGCAGTCTCAGCAACCGCATCAGCACCGGCGGCTAATTTTTCTTTGACTACTTTCGTATCTTCTTTTATTTCTTTAACTGCTGCATCTTTCATATCTTTAACGCCTTTCGCAACATCTGCAGCAGCTTCTTCTATTTTCTCTCCAGCTTTTTTTGTTTCTGTTACTACTTTCTCACCAACAGCTTCCGTGGCATCATCAACTTTTTGAGCATCCTTAGAAACTTCTTCTGCAATTTTATCTTTCTTGTCTTTAATAGCGGATACAGTTTTATCTTTCGCATCTTTTGCCTTAGTCACAGCTTTGTCAGCAGAATCTTGAATTCCAGTAACGACAGCATCCTTTTTATCCTTTACATCTTTCACACCGGCGGCAACTGTTTCCTTAATACGTGCTTCTTCCAATTCAGCCTCCTTCTTCGTTTCATCCAAGAATTCTTTTACATCGTCAGACGCGTCTTCTACAGAATGTTTGGCTCCTTTAAATATTCCGGAGAAGAATCCACTTGTTTTCTCTTTAGCTTTCTTCGTTTCTTTCGTCGCTTTATCCTTTACAGTGCTTGCAGTACCTGCAGCAGCATCAGCGCCTGCTGCTAATTTTTCTTTGACTAATTTTGTGTCTTCTTTTACTTCTTTAACTGCTGCATCTTTCGTGTCTTTAACGCCTTGCGTAGCATCTGCAGCAATTGCTTCTATTTTCTCCTCGACTTTTTTCGTTTCTGTTATTACTTTGTCACCAGCAGTTTTCGTGGTATCAGCAACTTTTTGGATATCCTTGGAAACCTCTTCTACAATTTTGTCTTTCTTGTCTTTAAGAGTGGATACGGTTTTGTCTTTCGCATCTTTTACGTCAGTAACAGCTTTGTCTGCCGTTTCTTGAACTCCGGTAACAACAGCATCCTTTTTATCCTTTAAATCTTTCACCCCGGCAGACACTTTTTCCTTAAGATGTGCTTCTTCCAGCTCAGCTTCTTTCTTCGTTTCGTCCAAGAATTCTTTTACATCGTCAGTCGCATCTTCTACGGCATGTTTGGTTCCTTTGAATATGCCGGAGAAAAATCCACTTGTTTTTTCTTTAGCTTTTTTCGCTTCTTTCTTCGTCTTATCTTTTGCACCTTCTGCAGTCTCAGCTACCGCGTCAGCACCTATGGCCAATTTTTCTTTGACTAATTTCGTATCTTCCTTTACTTCTTTAATCGCTGCATCTTTAGTGTCTTTAACAGCTTGCGCAACATCTGCAGCAGCTTCTTCTATTTTTTCTCCAGCTTTTTTCGTTTCTGTTACTACTTTCTCACCAGCAGCTTTCGTGGTATCGGCAACTTTTTGAACATCCTTGGAAACTTCTTCTCTAATTTTATCTTTCTTGTCTTTAATAGCGGATACAGTTTTGTCTTTTGCATCTTTCACATCAGTAACAGCTTTTTCTGTGACATCTTGAACTCCAGTAACAACAGCATCCTTTGTATCTTTTACATCTTTCATACCTGCTGCAACTTTTTCCTTAGCATGTGCTTCTTCCAATTCAGCTTCTTTCTTCGTTTCGTCCACAAATGCCTTTACATCATCAGATACTTCTTCTGCAGCGTGCTTTGCACTTTTAAATATTCCCGAAAGAAAACCGCTACCTTTCTCTTTAACTTTTTTTGTTTCCTTTGCTACTTTGTCTTTTGTAGTTGTGCCACTCTCTACTACAGCATCACCTCCTGTCTTTAATTTATCTTTTGTTGTTTGCACATCTTTTTTTACTTCTGTTGCTACAGCATCCTTGGTATCTGCAATGTCTTGTGCAATATCACCAACAACTTTTTTCGTATCTGTTATTATTGTATCACCTGTTGTTTTAGTTGCATCAGCTGTTTTTTCTAGTTGATCAGTTATTTTCTCGGACGCACGATCTTTTGCTTCTTTCGCTTCGGCAACAGCACTGTCCTTTTTGCGCTCTAGATCTTTCAGTTCCGCTTCCGCTGCCTCCTTGACACGTGCTTGCTCTATCGCCGCTTCCTTCCTTGTTTCCTCTAAGAATTCCTTTATATCATCTGTCGCGCTATCTACAGAATGTTTCGATCCTCTAAATATTCCTGAAAGGAAGCCGCTAGTTTTATCTTTAGCTTTCTTCGCCTCCTTAGCTGCTTTGTCTTTGGTAGCCTCCGCTGTTTCTGAGACAGATTCAACACCAGCAGCCAATTTTTCTTTCACAGCTTTAGCATCTTCTTTCGCTTCTGTAATTACTGCGTCCTTAGCATCTTTCACGCTGCGTCCAACATCTACAGCGGTGGTTTCTACTTTTTCGCCTATTTCCTTAGTTTTAGTAACTACATCATCGCTAGCTGTTTTCAATTTATCTGTTGCCGTTTCTACGCTTTCAGCAGTCGTGTCCACAATCCTGTCTTTCGTATCTTTCACAGCGGAAACAGTCTTATCCTTGGCCTCTTTTACATCCTCGATAGTCTTCTCTGCGGTATCTTTTGTACTATGTATTATGTCATCCTTCTTATGTTTTAGATCTTCCAATTCTTCTGCTGTTTCCTTTTTCGTATCGCTCACATATTCTTTCACATCTTCAGATACATCTTCAGCAGCGTGTTTTGCACCCTTGAATATGCCAGAAAAGAATCCACTTGTCTTTTCCTTAGCTTTCTTTGCTTCTTTCGTTACTTTATCCTTCGCAGTGCTTGCAGTATCTGCAGCAGCATCAGCACCCGCTGCTAATTTTTCTTTCACTACTTTCGTGTCTTCTTTTATTTCTTTAATCGCTGCATCTTTCGTGTCTTTAGCACCTTGCGCAATATCTGCAGCAGCTGCCTCTATTTTCTCTCCAGCTTTTTTCGTTTTCTTTGCTACTTTCTCACCAGCAGCTTTAGTGGTATCAGCGACTTTTTGAACGTCTTTGGAAACCTCCTCCACAATCTTGTCTTTCTTGTCTTTAATAGCAGATACAGTTTTATCTTTTGTATCTTTTACGTCAGTAACAGCTTTGTCTGTTGTTTCTTGAACTCCGGTAACAACAGCATCCTTTTTATCCTTTAAATCTTTCACATCAGCAGCAACTTTTTCCTTAACTCGTTCTTCTTCCAATTCAGCTTCTTTCTTCGTTTCGTCCAAGAATTCTTTTATATCACTAGTCGCGTCTTCTACAGAATGTTTGGCTCCTTTAAATATGCCGGAGAAAAATCCACTTGTTTTTTCTTTAGCTTTTTTCGCTTCTTTCTTCGCCTTATCTTTTGCACTTTCTGCAGTCTCAGCAACCGCATCAGCACTTTCTGTCAATTTTTCTTTGACTAATTTCGTATCTTCCTTTACTTCTTTAACCGCTGCATCTTTGGTATCTTTAGCAGCTTGCGCAACATCTGCAACAGCTTCTTCTATTTTCTCATCAATCTTTTTCGTTTCAGCTGCGACTTTCTCACCAGCAGCTTTAGCAGTATCACCAATTTTTTCAGCGTCTTTGGACACTTCTTCTGCAATTTTATCTTTCTTGTCTTTAATAGCGGATACAGTTTTGTCTTTCGCATCTTTTACATCAGTAACAGCTTTGTCTACCGTCTCGTGCACTCCGGTAACAACAGCATCCTTTTTATCTTTCAAATCTTTCACACTTGCCGCAAGTTTTTCTTTAGCACGTGCTTCTTCCAATTCAGCTTCTTTCTTCGTGTCATCCAAAAATTCCTTAACATCACCGGTTGTCTCCTCTACTGCATGCTTCGCTCCTTTAAAAATGCCGGAAAAGAAACCGCTTCCTTTCTCTTTAGCTTTCTTTGCTTTATCTTTAACAACATCTGAAGCTTCTGCAGCAGCGTCAGCACCCGCGGTTAATTTTTCTTTGACTAATTTCGCATCTTCCTTTACTTCTTTAACCGCTGCATCTTTCGAGTCTTTAACACCTTGCGCAACATCTGCAGCAGCTTCTTCTATTTTCTCACCAATCTTTTTCGTTTCAGTTGCAACTTTCTCACCAGCAGCTTTAGCAGTATCACCAATTTTTTCAGCGTCTTTGGACGCTTCTTCTGCAATTTTATCTTTTTTGTCTTTAATAGCGGATACGGTTTTCTCTTTTGCATCTTTTACATCAGTAACAGCTTTGTCTGCCGTTTCTTGAACTCCGGTAACGACAGCATCCTTTTTGTCCTTTAAATCTTTCACACCGGCAGCAACTTTTTCCTTAAGATGTACTTCTTCCTGCTCAGCTTCTTTCTTCGTTTCGTCCAAGAATTCTTTTACATCATCAGTCGCATCTTCTACGGCATGTTTGGCTCCTTTGAATATGCCGGAGAAAAATCCACTTGTTTTTTCTTTAGCTTTTTTCGCTTCTTTCTTTGCCTTATCTTTTGTACCTTCTGCAGTCTCAGCAACCGCATCAGCACCAGCAGCTAATTTTTCTTTCACTACTTTCGTATCTTCTTTTATTTCTTTAACTGCTGCATCTTTCGTATCTTTAACGCCTTTCGCAACATCTGCAGCAGCTTCTTCTATTTTCTCTTCAGCTTTTTTCGTTTCTGTTACTACTTTCTCACCAGCAGTTTTAGCCGTATCAGCAATTTTTTCACCGTCTTTGGACACTTCTTTTGCAATTTTATCTTTCTTGTCTTTAATAGCGGATACGGTTTTATCTTTCGCATCTTTTACATCAGTAACAGCTTTGTCTGCCGTTTCTTGAATTCCGGTAACAACAGCATCCTTTTTATCCTTTAAATCTTTCACATCAGCAGCAACTTGTTCCTTAACTCGTTCTTCTTCCAATTCAGCTTCTTTCTTCGTTTCGTCCAAGAATTCTTTTACATCACTAGTCGCGTCTTCTACAGAATGTTTGGCTCCTTTAAATATGCCGGAGAAAAATCCACTTGTTTTTTCTTTAGCTTTTTTCGCTTCTTTCTTTGCCTTATCTTTTGTACCTTCTGCAGTCTCAGCAACCGCATCAGCACCAGCAGCTAATTTTTCTTTCACTACTTTCGTATCTTCTTTTATTTCTTTAACTGCTGCATCTTTCGTATCTTTAACGCCTTTCGCAACATCTGCAGCAGCTTCTTCTATTTTCTCTTCAGCTTTTTTTGTTTCTGTTACTACTTTCTCACCAGCAGTTTTAGCCGTATCAGCAATTTGTTCACCGTCTTTGGACACTTCTTCTGCAATTTTATCTTTCTTGTCTTTAATAGCGGATACGGTTTTATCTTTCGCATCTTTTACATCAGTAACAGCTTTGTCTGCCGTTTCTTGAATTCCGGTAACAACAGCATCCTTTTTATCCTTTAAATCTTTCACATCAGCAGCAACTTGTTCCTTAACTCGTTCTTCTTCCAATTCAGCTTCTTTCTTCGTTTCGTCTAAGAATTCTTTTACGTCATCAGTCACATCTTCTGCTGCGTGTTTCGCGCCTTTGAATATGCCGGAGAAGAAACCACTTCCCTTTTCCTTAACTTTCTTCGCTTCCTTTGCAGCTTTGTCTTTAGCAGATGCTGCGGTATCCGCAACTGATTCAGCACCGGACGATAACTTTTCTTTCACAACTTTAGCATCTTCCTTTATCGCCGTAGTAGCTGCTTCTTTCATTTCCTTTCCGGCCTGTGCAGCATCTTTTGCAGTAGTTTCTAGTTTCTCACCGACTTTCTTCACATCTGTTGCAACTTTTTCGCTGGTAGCTTCTGTGAGATTTGCTGTCTTCTCGACGTCTTTCGAGATCTTATGAGTGATTTTTTCCTTCTTCTCTTTTACAGAAGACACTGTTTTATCTTTGGCATCCTTAACGTCTACCACAGCTTTCTCAGCAGCGTCTTTCGCGCCAGCAACTGCACTATCTTTCTTCTGTTCTAAATCCTTTAAGCCAGCAGCTGCTGCTTCTTTTGCTCGCGCTTCCTCTAAGGCAGCTTCTTTCTTTGTTTCATCCAAGAAATCTTTAACATCATCAGATACTTCTTCTACAGCATGTTTCGCGCCCTTAAATATTCCTGATAAAAATCCTGATCCCTTTTCTTTCATTTTCTTTGCTTCCTTGGTTGCCTTGTCCTTCGTAGCCTCGGCACTCTCGACAATGTCGCGTGATTTATCATCTACCTTTTTGTCAATCGCATCTTTGCCATCCTTAACAGCTTTACCAACATCTTCTATCGTAGTCGCAATTTTCTTTGTTCCAGTCGCTAATTTATCATCTTCCTCAGGCTTTATTTCAGCCGGGATTTTATCCTTCGGTTGTTCTGTAGATTCACCAGTGATAGCCGCCATGTTTCGCGTATCCTCGAGGAATTTCGCAGTTGCTTCTCGTAAATCCTCGTGGACAGTATCTGGCAATTCAAGCGACGGAGTCTTCTCCTTGGACCTGCTTCTAGAGCTTCTCGCTTGCCTGGGACTTCTGAACATACCGAAAATACCACCTCCCTTATCTTTTTCGATCGTTTCATCTTCGGGAATAACAGATTTCTGAATTTCTTCGCTCTTAATAGGTGGACTCTTCGCGACTGTCTCTCGCTGCTCTGTTATTTTTTCAGTAGGACCTTGCTGCAGACTTTCCGCCATCTGTCTTGTATCCTCCAAAAGTTTCGCTGTTGCCAATCGGACTTCTTCGTCGCCGCTGTCAAACGAAGTCTCCTTTGAGGAACTCTGCTCTCGGGATCTACTCCTCTTCTTGCTCTTCAGTTTCGGACTCTTGAACATGCCAAAGAAACCGCCGCTCTTTTCCTTGGTGTCATCGCTCGTCTCTTTCTCCGTTTCGGATACTTTCTGTTCCGGTGTCTCGGATTTCACTTCGGAAATGGATTTCTCGGCGTCTCGCGTTTCTCCTTTCTGATCTTTCTCTGTATCGACATCCGCTTTCCCGTTTATCGTCTCACGAGTAATCGTCTTCTCTACGATTGTCGTCTTAGTTTGTACAACATCGTAAGATTTGCCGATTTTGTCCGCAGGAACATCGGCGTCGTAGTGAGTAGTCGAGACAAATGCACGTACCTCTTCTTCGGGGATGGTTTTTGTACCGTCACTCTTATATGCAATTGGTAACACACTGATATCGGCAACTTTTCGCGTGTCATCCAACAGCTTTTCTGTCGCAATCTTAATCTCCTCGTCGCCGCTGTCAAAGGATGTTTCCTTTGACTTGCCCATTTTTTTCTCCTTAGATTTTGGACTCCTGAAGATGCCAAAGAAGCCTCCCTTCTCCTTTGTTTGATCCTCCTCTTTCTCTTTCTCACCATCTTTGACATGTGACTGTTCATCTACAGTTTTCTCGACTACCATGCTCTTGACATCTTCAACAGCTTTCACACCATTCTTCGCGGCTTTTTCGGCTTCTTTTTCGATCGTACTGGGCACCTCGGTGACTTTAGACGCTTCGGCTTCTTTCTCTTTTTCCTTCATTTGCATCTCGAGTAATTCTTCGTTTTCTTTCGCGACCGCTGCCAATCGCTTCTTCTCTTTCTTCGCAATTTGCTCCGCGCTTTCTTTAGGTTTGTCGACGTGAATTGCGGGTATAGCTGCTCCGTCTTCGTCCTTTTTAGATTTACTCTTAAACAAACTCGAAAAGAAACCAGTTTTATCCTTGCCATCATCGTCGCTCTCGGTGGGCTCTGTTTTCTTCTCCTCCTTCGTTGCACTCTCCGTTGGTTTAGTAACATCTTCGTAAGGTACATGCATATCTGCGGCAACTCGTCTACAATCATGCAAAAATTCCGCGGTAGCCGTTTTCACTTGAGCGGCACTGATGTCCGCGAGTTTTTTGCTAATGTCATGCGGATCTATTGTGTGGCTGAAGGGATGCTGTTGCTCTGAGGTTTTCGGTACGACAACCCTTGGTTCTTCGTCGCCGCTATCGAACGACGTATCCTTCGAACCTTTTTTACCCCTCTTCAACTTGGAACCTTTGAAGATACCCGAGAATATTCTGCTACTCTTCGTTTTCTTGCCTTCTTCGTCAGATTTCTCTTCCGTGCTGTCTGTCGGATGCTGCACATTGTAAATGTCTTCATAAGCTGATGTCTTCGCTGGTTTTACAGTGATGTCCTTATCCTTCTCTTTATCCTTGTCTTTTTCTTTGCCTTTTTCTTTTCCCTTGTCCTTATCCGTGGGTTTCACAGTGATGTTCTTATCCTTCTCTTTATCCTTGTCTTTTTCTTTGCCTTTTTCTTTTCCCTTGTCCTTGTCCGTGGGTTTCACAGTGATGTCCTTATCCTTTTCTTTATCCTTGTCTTTTTCTTTGCTTTTATCTTTTTCTCTTCCCTTGTCCGTGTGTTTCACAGTGATGTCCTTGTCTTTTTCTTTGCCTTTATCCTTTTCTTTTCCCTTCTCCTTGTCCGTGGGAGCTTTAACTTCTGATTTTTTCTGTTCAGTTCGAGTTACGATTTCAGTTTTTACTGTTTTCTGTGCTACGCTCGTATCCGTGGGTATCGCACCCCGAGTCAACTTCTCGTCGACTTCCTTACCCTCTTTGGACAGTTTCTCCTTTTCGCTAACGATATCTTTTTTATCTGGGGAAACAATCGTTTCCTTCGTGATCACGGTCTTGGTCGGAGACGAACGATCGAACTGTTTGATTACCGTGGTTTTAGTAACTACCGTCTGACCTACTTTCGGATCACCGCTAACGGAAACTACAGTTTTCGTCGTGCTAGTTTTAGAATCCGGCTTGTCGTCGCGATGCTTCCTAATCATCGGAGGCTCGACACTCGGTACTTGCTCGATAACCGGTTTGGGAACTATACCTTTCGGCTCGGTGGCCGCTTTATCTAATTGAACGTTAATTAAGGTCTGCCCTATTGCACCCCGCGCCTCTTTACTGTCCCGCGCATCATCATCATAAACCACCGACCACCCTTCCTTCGCTAACTTCCCCTTCTCTTTCTCTGCGTCTGCTATTACACCTGTTAATTAAGTATCATATATTTTAGGCATCTGTGTACGTGATAAAAGATAAAGGAAGACAATTTTTTATTTCAATTTCGTCATCATTAGTGTAAGCTGGCTCGCTCTTTGATTGCTCTTTGATTGGACTGCGGTTAGACTGTAGTGTGGTTTGTGCGTGGAGTGTATGTGCTGTGGAGCAGCCATCTCTTTTTCACTACGTCGATGTATAACGCGAGGCAAGTACGACTCAAGAAGGAGAAGTAACATTACGTGATGTTAAATACTAACAAAATTACCGATACGCGATAAATTTTCCGATTTCTCGATAAAATCGGATCGGAACGTTTCAGTAGCTTGCAATCCCGAAATCACTCTCCGTGAGAGTATCTCGATTAGTGCTAGATTAAACTGAATGTTGAAGATTCCAAAAAATGAAGCTGTTAGGATATAAACAGTAGTAGTATACTCAGCTTCACAAAAACTCTTGATTACTGTTTTAAATGAGAACAGCATTCGATTATACTATTAGTGATGTGACTTAGTAATTTTTTAATCTATAAGCTATCGTAGTATACGAATGGAACAATATAATTCGAATGAACTGCACGTCTAGTGATCGTACTTTCTAATGACAGCTGCTCCGTGCGCGCACACAATTGGCCCACACATTATTGGCCATTCATGCAACGCCAAATAATTGCAGCGAAACCTTGCTGAAACAAATTAATCCAAAAGTGTCGCGGAGTAAAGGGATATTAGTGAAGAGGAATGATTAAATGAGATATAAAAATTATTGTATAAAATATAATAGGCTGCTTGAGAGGCAAGATAATCAAATAACTCGTTATATATCAAATTAAAAAAAGCAAGCTGAAATGAAATTCCGAAGAATTCCGCATGGGCCTCCAGAACCTGTGAGTAGAGGTAAGAGAACGGCGCAGAGATAAATGTTTAGTGCTCACGTACACTACTTGCACTCTGCAAAACGTACGATATTCATTATAAGCTGTAGACGGATTTTATGCATTGACGTGAATCGTGTCCACAATCACTATGATAAACGATCGTCCTTATTTCTGCGTTAGCATTTATCCGATCGCAATGTTTCGCTGAAATAACATCGTGCACATCATTGATCTAATAATACTTACGTAAAAAGTACAAATTTGCTTGATAAAAGTAACGGTGATAAATTACAAATAAAAGTTCAACACTAGAAATAGATCTGCATTGAATTATGTATACTTTCGACTGTGCGATATTAAAATATAACTTTGATAAGTAAAACAATATTATATAATTATTATGTGCATTTGTTGCATAACTGCATGATAATGGTACTTGTCATTTCTCAAATAGAAATCATCTATAAAAACAGAAATAGATAAAACAAAATCTATAAAAGAGAGATATAATGTATCATTAAAACAAGACAGTAATATCGGATGCATACAAACATATAAAGCTACTTGAGAGAAGAACGGTGCATACCGTGCATTGTACGGAAATCTTTGAAGCAAGTATCTCATAACTATGAACACGATATCGCCAAGGAAAAGGCATGAGTATCACCGATTTAGTGAATTCTATAGCGAGTCCGACGAAACGCAAGTTCGCCGACAGATGGTTGGTTAATACGGATAAATCACCCAGGATAATCTCCCAGGGTCAAGCGTGCGCCCGCAGCATTAATCCAATCATGCTGCCGAACTTGAAATAAATGCGCGGTCCCATATATTTGGTGACGTAGCTCCGCTAAAAATCGATTAACGGCTGCCTGTTCTACCAGTAGTAGTAAGCACGGCCCCTCAACCCACCATTCATTTTAATCGTTTCCCGTGTCACTTACCAGAGACTATCTTGTTGGCGTCGGCGATCGCTTTCTGGCGTTTTTTCTCCGGATCGTCCAGTTCGTCGCGCGATTTTTTGCTCATCATGTCGGCCGCGTGACATTTGTGCTCAAGGTAATCAGCCATCATGTCGCCGAGCTCTTTCTCGTCGCTCGCGTATTTGTCTTTGATGGGGGTCGAGGTTCCGTTGAATACAGTGCCGTTTGTGATAGTGACGTGCTCTTTGGCTGTGAAGTGCAGAAAACGCATAAACAAGGAGGTACGAGGTAACATGAGCTGATGTGAAACACCGTGTAATGGATATGTGGCCGCTGTAAAATTGTCCGGCAAGCATCGACTAACACACATCTTCTAGATGAAGCACGAGTAAAAGTGCTCGGTTCCTGTACTGACACAATAATTTGCCGACCAATAGCACACGTTGTGGCTTGGCGTGTATCACTCATTCAGAGTATTGTGGGCTGTGACGACACATTCTTGTTGCAGTACGTAATGTAATATAAGAAATGTGTAACGTGTTGAATCATTTCCGGTGAAGTGTGTAATATATGTGTAATATAAAATCGCAATGCAAGAGCGAGTAATGTAAGAGATTTGACTTTTGTACATGGGGAGCACGTTAGTATACTTACGTTTATCGTGTACGTTGCCGGTGACGCTGAGATCCTCGACTGATTCAGAGTCCTGGAACAGAGAAGAATCATGCTTTATCGCAGCAATTACAAGAATCCCACGCTTATGGAAACCCAGCTATTTGAGTGAATTACGTATAATCGCCATGACTATTACGGCACACACAAAAGAGCTCTTATGAGATGTATAAAGTGGATCGTATCTTTCTTAATTGCGCTCAATAATGACGACCGACAGATAACGAGAACCAAGTTATAAAACGGCACTTTTTGTTACCGATGCTTCTCGGCACACTGATGCATTTTACATTATTCAGATTGTTATATATTTGCATAAATAAAACACGTACCTTCATTCTATCAGGCTCTTCGTAATCAGGGTCCATCTTAGGATCCATAGTTGTATTACGGCGAAGTGACGTGTTTCTCGACGGCCCCAATTCCTCTTTTAATGAGTCAAAGCCTGGCTGATCCAATCGGACTCTTGCCACAGCCTTTTCCACATCGTCGGTCACTAGCTCGACGTTGAAGATACATTTGTTTACTATATCCTCTCGACCGATCTTATTCAGAGCCTTTTCTAGCGTATTTCCTGCGTAAATAAAGGACAAAGCGTGACAGTCATGATGAGTTTTAGTATGCACAATTGAATCATGCATTTTTCTTGTATATTTAATATTTTGTATTATTTCTAATTAATATGTCGTGTGTCTTAAATGTAAAAATATATTATGAATGCTTATATCGTCAAAATTTATAACTAATTATGTTCTGATTTGTCTTCCTTCGATTCTGTTCAAACCTGAATGTATAGCGCATTGCGGACGCAAGCAAGGACCTCTCCGGAATATTAACAGAAGCTCGCTTGTGTAATGATCTTGATTTTCGTATCCTTGATACAAACTTATAAACATTGTTTATGTTTCTTAGAATCAGATAGCAGCAATTTGAGAAACTTCAAACGGCGCTTCGACAAACACGTTATGTCATCGAGGAATATATCGATAGAGGATATCTCGACGATTTCGATAATGCAGATTCAGATTCACCAATAATTTGGCGATTTTTGGGACTGATACAGATAGAGAAATGACGACGGGCACCGAGATTGTAATCACTTTCACTACGCGACTGTCGATCACGTACTGCGGAATCACGACCGCCTTGTTATTTCTGCCGATTGCAGGAACGCCACGTTACGTGCGAGTCAATGCCACTGGCGGGAAGGAGGGAGAGCCAAGCGTGTAGACTTATGTCAGGCATAATAATGCACAATGAGATCATCATCTACGCTGCTAGAAAAGATTCCTCGCGCCTGACTCAACTATAGCGCGCGCGTCTAATTGGCCTTGCTTGAGAAACAGGTTTTTCAAAGGTTACCGAGGAAGCTACCGCGATTCCCCCATTCACCGAAAGTTCACGCGAGCTGCGCGCTATGGAGTAAATGAATTACGTAACATCATCCGCAAACTCACCCGTGGCTTTGTTCTCGCTGCTCTGCCAGAGTTTGAACATGGCAGCAGCTTGCTGCGCGGGTTGATCGGGATACTCTTGCTTGATCAGGGCCACATCGGTAGGCGGGATGTTCAGCTCCTCCGCTAGCGATTCCCAGTCCTTATCCAAGAGATTGGCGATATCTGTTAAACGGATAGTCGCTCTGTGTATAGCATCCGGTCTGCCTAAAAGCAGCAATGAACGTGCAAGATAAATATCTCGGCTATAAATATCGACCAATTTTCATCTTTCTCACATCGCTAAATTCTTGTATACGTACTTATCCCGCCATCGCGCAGGAAGCTGTAGTTCTTCGACAGCTCCAGCAAATCGAGCTCGGAGACCGCGGTATCCGGCGAGATCTTCTCCGGCAGCAATATATTTAGCGTGCAGATCGGCGTCTGCGGTAGCTCGCCCCGCGGGACTTTCGGCTCGCTCATAAACATGATCCGGCCCATCATATCCGCGGCATCCGGGTCCTTTATCCTCGCAGTGAACGGGACTCTGTTCTCCTTGAATGCTCTGAATGGTAGCTGCAGCTGCTCGCCCGTTTTCAGGACGGGCACGAGATTGCCCGAGAATTCCATGTACTGCGTTTTTCCTTCTAGAACCTGCAGCGTCAAATAAAATTTAATGACATCTTACGCGCTTGACAAGTTATGCGTCTCAAGCAGCAATCTGCAGTTTATCGCCGAGGAAAATTAAATTACCTCGACGTCTCTGCTTTTCGCGACTTCCGTGAAGTGCTCCTGGTGTTCTAGAGTTTTGTCCTCTTTGTCATCCGTCATGCAGAATACACGTAATCTCGCTTCTAATGGATCTACTCGCTTCGCGAACACGACAAATCTATAAAAGCAAAATAAAAAACGTATTAAAGTAACTGCTTCCTGCGTTTAATTTTCGGCTAGGAACCCGGTCTGTAATTCGGATTGTTGCGTAAAATTTATTACATGTCACATCTTACGTCAGTCAATATACGTACTTAGCCATAAAGGGCACGTGCGTCGCGTGCGTGTACAGCTCCGTGGCCATTTTCGTGGCCTCGGAGATGTTACGGCAGTCCATCAACCAGAAGCGGGCGGAAACTGTGGTGGTGAAGGAGACGCAATCTTTCACGAAGGTCAACGGCGTCGAGCCTGTGACGTCCTCCCAGACTGCCCGAGTCTGACCCCCTGAACGACATACATGCCAAGTCCAATAACATTATTAAAATATGTCCGTGTTGCAAATGCGCGAGTGGCAAAAGTGAAATATGGTGTGGTATATAAGAGTTTCGCGCGACCGAGATTAAATACTAATAATATATGATTATAAAAGTATAACGTTGCAATATATTGATAATCGAAGTAACAATTACCGGACTGGAACGACTTTGCATTTAAAAACGGTCGCTATAAGTGCGCTGTTGTTAGGTGCCTTTTATCAGTGTGTGAGTAATATAAAAGTAGGTAGGGGCCGATCGAATGGTAATGCTTGCAAAATCAAGAAGAAGCGCTATCCATGTGGATTGTGTAAAAAGCAATTGTAGGTGTATGTATATGTATGTATGTGGGGATAGAATTTTAAAAGATAATTAAATGGTAAATGAAACAAATACAGTAAAATGGTAATTAACACGTGTTTGTCATTAATACGTGATTTTATGGAAGAGGTGATTTTCAAGATTAAATGGAAAAAGGTAAACGAGAGATAGGAACACAATTATATGCCATTTTTTTCTGGAAATGAAAACTTTACGGGATATTTTGCAGAAGTATCAATATTTAAAGTGTTTTCGACAAATTGCACACATATAACTAGATTTTTGAGATAAACTTAAATGCGGTAATCTTCAGTGTACATGTAATATTATAACAACGACATAAATCGCTTTAGATCATAAGATTAATATTACAGGACATGTTATGTAAGACAACCTAAAATATGTATACATATATAGATCTCATATGAGCACAGTTTCATGTAAATAACAAATTATTTATGTCGAAGCTTGATTACCAGTCAAAGGAATGTGCTGAAACACTGAAACTTTGAAGTTAACGCTCACAATGGGCTAAATAGTAAAAAAGTTATCTACATTAATTTATAATCCATACCTAAATGACTCAATCCTAACAATATGCAAGCATTAACAATGAATCACAACAAGATATGTATACAATAATGATACCCAACGAAATATTTCTTTCAAACATGCAGCTACCATCTCTCTTTTAAATCTCTATCCGAAGATCCTCGGGATGTCTCTCGATAATTTACGCACACATAAAAAAAATATAATAAGACAAGGAAAAACAAAAGTTCACAAAACTAAACGCGACACAGTTTCCAACACTGACGTACACATGAATCGTTCTTTCTCATCTGCGTGAGAGCTTCAAACTACGACATATTAATCACGGATGCTGGTGCAAATCACGAATCGCACAGAGACTGTTCACCATAATGGACACAAAAACAAATTGCATAATACGAGTGCCACTACCATTTAAGCGATCTCCACGTGCAACGCGCGACACTACGTTCACAGACCCGACGATCTGGAGAACAGACGAGATAGCCTACGGTCTGCGTTTCATGCCTGCTAAACTACAGTAGATCGATACTCGAATGCGCAATTAACGAGCAAGATCCACAAGAGCGTGTACAATATGCACGCCTGAAGTGTATGCGGCATATAATGTCGTATAGTTTATCGGTGGTTTGTCGGTAAGAGATTCTCCAGTAAGACGGTACGCTGCTCTACAATGTTACGTGCAAGCATATATTACCAGTTATGCTGCACAGCAGTCTCAGTGTCGGTGCGTCCCCGGAGTATTGATTGATCATGCCTTTATTGGCTGCCTGCGGCACCGGGATAGTTAAAGTTATCGGCTTGTGGAACTTTCGTCGTCTCGGCTCCACGGTGACAATCGGCGACACGGCCACTCTGTTCCCGAGTAACTTAGCCACGAGATCCGCCGGTATAGGATGTGCCTGTAACGTAACGATAGTTTGTAGTAATTTTGACAAATGTATCAAATGAGTTACAGCGAAGATAAGAATACTTCCGGAATATTATTTTACATTGTAATTTACTCTTTTCTGATTTTTAAGCACTGATTTGAACAAACATTTATCAATTTTTTAATTATAAACGATTTAATTATTTATAATTCGCAGATGCGATCTAAGAGATTTATTATAATTAGTAGATTCGTGCGTTTACAGAATGATTTAAGTGTCAAATGCAAACGAGTCGATAAGTACAAATTGAAAACAAAGAGAAAATTTAAATGAGAAAATTTAATTCGAAAGGAGAAACAAAGATATACCTGTAGACCGACTCTGATCTTCTTGGTAAGAGCCGCTTGCGGGAAGACAGCTTGCACTTGCGGCACAGCGGACGATGATACAGTACCACCTTCGGGACCAACCGCATGTACCTCTTGTCTGATGCGAGATACTACCGCGAAGTAATGTGGGAAATCTACAGTGAGTATCCTCACGATACGAGACGTCTGGAGATCCTCCAGCTGGCTTAGCTCTGGAAAAGCATGATACATCATTTAGAATGTTTCGTGCACTCAGGAATTATGCGTGCAAAATCAATCGTACCTTCTCCCTCAAAGCTCTCGTTAAGCACATCCTGGACAGCCTCCTCGCTGGCTTCCAAGGTGTGCTCGCGCCAAGTCTCTCCGTTGTCCGACCGCAGAATCACTATCTCTCGTTCTTTCCCGCGTAGCGACGCAAAGTGTGGTACCTCGATAATAACAGGGCTGCACGTGGAAAATATTTCTTAATATTTTTGTAATAAAGTATACTTACTCATGCACGCGAATATTCTATCTTTATTAATAATATTACACATTTGTGGTCATCAAAGGTAACAGTTTTACGTTTTATAGGTGAATTATGGTAGACTTATGCAACGCACCCTAAGAATTTTGCACCCACAGGACCCAACTCGAGAATGCGGCTAGCTAATGCTTCTCCCTCCATCAACGGTGGTGGATTGGTCAATTTGTCCCTCCTCAAGTATCTGCATGTGACACGCATAGGCATCGCGGCTTTGCGCGGTGGAACAATCACCCGGACACCGCTGTGCCTGCATCCGCGCATTGCACCGCCTCTCGCGTCCACCAAAAAGGAAACCAAGAAGCTGAGGAAATTTAAGAGACGTGTTACTTGGAATTAATGCGACACGCGACGTGAGGAATCGGGAGTATTGCAAAAAGAAATTGTGTTATGGATATAGGTTGCTCATAAGATATACAGTCAAGATCTATATTCAATATATGTGCACTTTCGGCATTATATTCGCAAATGCACTCACATTATCTTGATTCTTCATGCTTTCAAACCTTTTCACATTCACTTCTGAGATTGTATATATAAAATGTAAAAATAAATTATACTTTTTCCTGAACAATTCCGCAGTACATGATAAAAGAAAATAAAAAAATATATCGACGTATAATAGATATACGTCTATCGTAAAATTCGATTAAAATTTCGCAAAGATCATGAAAGTAAATATCGTAAGATAGAAAATTTAAAATAGATTAGTTTTTATATATTTAACATAATTTTAATACAATTTTAATACTGATAGTCACACAGTGTAATCGTTGACGCGAAGTAATTAAGTGCCACAAGTATGCGAAGCTATAAAGCACTAATTCTCGCGAGAAATTGTACTATAAGCGTAATATGCTGGAGATTACGGTGATAGATACTGCGAAGTTTTGTTAAAACATTTATTTGATCGCGTTGTTACCGCGATAGTACCAGTTATAACATGTTTCTCCTACGATGACAGTACGACAATTTGCATTATGCTGTCACACTATACTGACAGTTATTGTGCATAAGTGTAATTATTTGACGTAATGTAATTGGAGGTACAATACCAAGGTTACACAATGAGCTGTGTGAGATGTGCGTGTGGCAAAACAACAGATAAATAAAACAGCTATCTATATAGAAGTCAATTCTATGGGTACTTTGTAATGAGGCGTCCGTGTCTTGGATGGGTATCATATAGCCGTAAGCGCCAAACTAACGATGCTGAACGAAACTGTCATCTAACTCGATTCAAACAAATTGGGTTCATTCAATTGCTGTCGACTACTACATACTGCAGTGCTAACGTCGAGAGCTCCACTGACTAGCCTATAAATTATTCACAAGGAAATCGTGTAATGCACATGCACAGTGATTACACAGAGGCTCTGAAAACTCCAACAAGGACGATTCGAGTAACACTAACGCTATTGACACTCGGTCGTTATTATCGCTTGAGCGCAAAGTCGTTAGAGAATTTTTTTCTTTTGTTAATTTTGCATTCCATCTAGTTCCTATCGAGATTCTTCAACATTCCTGCAGCACGCGGTTGCGCACGTCTACTGGTAAATAATTCGTCAGCACGCGAAAAGCCTGAGCAGCGTAGAAAATCTGAGATAATTGAGAGACACGCCTATTGTTTTATTCATTGCTCTTTCGCGATAAGTTTTACTGGTTTCTCGAGAAATCATATTTCACCGTTGAATCATTTCCGCCGCTGTGCATCTACGTATGTATTCACTGTGCATAATACGATGCTTCTGGGAACAATCAGAATCAGCGAGACTACGGGGGTTGCGTAGTGCAGCGACAGATAGAGTGAATAGGCTGTGTGCACGACGAACAGGAGAATGAATGAAACAAAAATATCGAAGGGGTGAGATATACATATATATATGTATGTTTGTACGGCAAACTGCAGAAGCTAAGATTCAAGAGAAGATCACTTACTTTCTCCATTGTGGAATTCTGCGAGTAGCGCAAATAAAATAACAGTAGGATCGGAAACAAAATAAAAAACCCGTTAGTATTCATTCGTTCATAAACATGATGATGAGATGACATAACAGAGAGATAGAGAGAGACAGAGAGATATGAGATTGTGACATAATTCGCTATAATACCAGCACATCTTCACAGATTTTCGAACGTATCGAATTCATAATCAGCACGATATGGGGATTCTTGATAGACGCGATGTGCCAGATCATTCTGTTTTTGTTTCTTTTTTCTTTTTTACTTTTTCTCTTCGTAAAGAGTTCTCCCGGTCGTGATGATGATCGTCGCTGATCACTTCGAAAACCCGCACTCATCACACGCAAGCCACTTTTCTATTGTACATAAAAAACTAGGAAACGTGAAGTAACAATAATAATTATGTATTATAGTAAAGACGCAACACACCTCATCCACACTCTGCGAAAAAAAGGTATACCTGAGGGGAGGAAACTTAAAATAATGACGCATCGAAATCTGTTGTAGATCCTCGAACTCGTTAATGTTAATGCAGATAACCGTTGATCCTTAACAATGAAAAAAAAAGAAAAAAGTAGATAGTTGAATGTATAATAGCTGTTATTATCAGAACAGATAATTATAAGTAGTGCAACAGATTCCGCCGCATCCGCACGCAATAGCTCAACTGAAATTAATTATAATTAGCGAAGAAGAAAACATCCACGATAGCAGCAGCTGTTGCAACGTCGAAGTTTCCTATTTTCTATTCTATTTAACAATTTGTTGGACGAACGATTCTTTTTCTCATATGTATAAATATTATAATACGTTATACAATATTATACACAGTTGAAAAATTTGTGTTAAATTTAACAGATATCACATGTCCCAAACGGTCCACATAAATTTTTGTGTTAATTTAACATAATATGGATATGTTAAATGGTGACACTAATATTATGTTAATATTTTAACTTAAAATGAATGCAAACTGCGAAGTAATTTGAAATAAATTTTATGTAAAATCAACATATTTTTAATGATAAAATTAACTCGAAAAAAAGTTATTTTTACATACATCTTTACTCTCAACATAGTTTTCTGTAAATTTTAACAGATACAACTTGTCACTAATAATACGGAACATATCTATTGTATAAAATTAAAAATAGGTGCACAATGTGTGATTTTTACACTTTTTTTAGTTGTTTTAAAAATTTAACACTTGAGTTGAATTAACACAACAGCAACATGTTAAATTAACACATGAATGTGTTAAATATTTAACACAAAAATGTTAACCGGCATATTTTTTAACAAGAAAACACAAATTTTCCAACTGTGTATATTATAGAAATATCATACTCTATTTTTGTCATAAATACCATAGCATCTCTTTGAGGAAATTTGCTAGCGTATCATCGAAAGAGATTGCTAATTACATCATTATCTCGAATTAAAATGTTGGACTTTATCATTAACAAATATTATTAACTCCCTTATCAACTTTGAGATAATACTGTCCATTTCCAACAAGGTTCGCACTTATGTTACATAGAACATTGTCATTAAAAGATTTGCTTCTCGATTTTAGCATAAGATGTTTAGAAAGGAAGATAACAAAGAATATGTGATGTACCTGTCCCTCCACATTCCTGGTCCCTTCGGCGCGGTACTGAGGGCCGCCAGCGAGTTGCATAGGGACTCTAGGGACTCGCTATTCTCAGAACAGAACCGATTTCGATTATCCATCATGATCTCGTGACATGCTCATGCTATCTCGCTCGAACGAAATTAGCACCCCTTTCGCATTCATTTCACGTCATTCTAGGAAATCGTTCAGAGCTTTTGTAAGGGATGCCACGTGCAGAAAAGTCGCGATAAGGGATGCTTCGTTACACGCGTTGTTAGATATATTATGTATTAGATAATAATAATGCAAATGAGCTAAAGTTATGACGGTCAAGAAATTTTCTAGAAATGGGAGAAATCTCTTCCTTCGATTTGGTCGACAAATCTGTCTGTCGTTAACTATCCTTCAAACTCATCCGCCCAAACCAGGTTAGTAGTATCATAGACCGCGCAATAAACGGAATCACACTGTCAAAGAATCGTTCATCCAAGTAAAATGTATAAAACAGCATGCTCAACACTAAATAATTGAACTTCGCTAACGAGCAAGCAGGCTGTAACGAGAACACCAAGCGTTCCTGTTGAGCTGGCTGAATGACTGTAAAGTAACGCAGATCTTACGTGAATTATTCAAAAAACTTGTAACACGGTCTACCATCATGTAGTCGACATCACGCAATCGTGTGTAGTGATTTAATATTACATGTTACTTATGTTAACTTATCTACATTTCATAAAGAATAATATTAAACATGTGTGTATTCTGTGAATATTCTGATACTTTAGTTAAACTTTTATAAATGTGCTAAACTAGATTCGTTTTTTTTTCATGTATGTGATAACCCGACATATTTAAATCGAGGAAATCTTTTAGCGTAATTAAAAGAGAGTGTGAGGGAATGAGAGAGAGAGAGAGAGAGAAAGAGATTTATACAGAATTAAAAATTAAGATAGTAAAACGTTAATACAACGCGCGTATTTATCGGGCGGCCAATCATCTGTAGGGTTAATCACAGCAGGAGACTTTCACCAACACATACTGTATCACACTATAATACACATCATTATTGTTTATTGCAGTAACAATACAGTGTCAAACGTGATATGTACACCGGAATATGAGGTCGCCTAGTATCGCGGATCACATTGCTCGTAATATTAGGTAACGTTATATATTTACAGTATCTCATCTAAGATTTTTCTCTTGTGGTTTACAATAGATATAAGTTGCTGCGTGTAAAACTGAGTAAAAAATTGTGACGCCAATGTTCAAGGAATTCTTTTGCGTTATTATATTTAAACGTCTAACAATTTTCTGAGTCAAAGTGAGTAGAAATAATATTTTTAAGCTCTAAAAATTTAGTTCATAACTGAAACACAAAAATTGATTATTACAATTTCTTAAAAAAATTATAATAATTTTCCAAAAATGCTCCATATTAAAAATTTTCAATTTTATGCATTCCTCAATTTTGGATAAATTCAGATCCATTAAATTTTCAACAACTTGCCAATTTCGAGCATGTCGTAATATTGTAGTCTCGATACTATGTGCTTGTAAGTCACGGCAAACCATGCATTATTTCATAATTTGATCTCTATTATATCATTTGTTCTTTCGTATCTTAATTATCAATGGATAATTAATAATTGTTAGACAATTCTTCAATTTAATAAATATATCTTTTCAAGAAATATATCTTTTCAAATTTAGTGTATATAAAAGTGGATATTTTTCGTGCCTTAAATATTTCAATAAGTAAATTTTCTCTTATCACATGCCAAATATAACTTTCATCTAGATAATCTTTAATTTTAAAGTTGCAGTGATAGAAAAAGATATAAAATACTACATACCCGACGTGCACAGGATGCCTGTGGATGTCTACGTTGTCTGGCTTAAGATTGGCCGCGTGCGTACGTTGATAATGCTCTTTCGTAATCATCTCTGTTATGGTTGGAGCTGAAACACACATTTTCATGAATATTAAACGAATATTTTCCACGCATTCCAATCTGATGAACGCGACGCCACGTACAATCGAACGTTCAATACACTATTTGGCTTCTGATTAACAGAAATCTCCCGTAAATATTCAACGCATAAATCTAAAGTGGCAAGACAGTGACTGAAAGATGTTAGTCTCTCAGCAGAAGTATTTAGCCAAACGAATGGAAATGCTGCCAGTATATTTGCTCACCTCCGGAATGTCGATTATCTCTTTCGTCGTCCGTCACGTTCATGCGCAACGTCGAGTCGTCTGCCATGGATTTCATGTCGTCAACAATCATGTATCGGTACTGCTGTTGGTCGCTGAGCATTGGATCCTCACCTGCGGTAAATATTCGACGAATAAAGTAACCGAAAACTGGATGAGTGCCGCGTACGTTCATGAGAGAGATAGACCGATGGACCATCCGTTTTGTATTCTAGAGCAACGTCGGGTTCGTATGAGCCGTACGAATATGCGAGAACGTCGCAGAAGATTCTCTACAGAGGTATAATAAGATGCGTATATAAGATACTAGTGAGAATGAGTATGAGACTGCAAATAAGGAAGAAACCATTGCCAAAAATATAAAAAATACATTGTTGCCAGTCAAGCCGAAAGAAGCGAGATTTGTCGCAGATCTGGTGTTCTGTGAGACGCGTGGCTGGTCCATTAGCTGATGATGATGAGCGACTCGGAGTATCGGCTAAATAAAACTGTGTGTGAAGGCGCCGCTGAAGGCACTCGGTTCTGTTTGGCTTGATGCTGTGGCAGTTGTTGTGAGCGAGTGAACAAGCCGAAGTGAACGAAATAGGAACGTTATCGCTTGCCGGATTATATTCCGGGCCGTGCGTTCCGCACTATGTCTCGATAGTCTTCGAGTGTATTAAATCGCAGACACACGCACACCGGCCCGAGTTTGATCCGAGCGGAAAACAAGAATGCTGTATGCGCAGTTGTTACAATCACTTATATGTCCTATATCGCCTATATAATTTTAATTCCATTAATTCCTAATTACTACTCCGTCACTTGACACGGATTCTCGTTATTATCGAATTTAATAATAATACTTCTTCTAATCAGCCATGTATGGCTACACTGATGATCACATAAGTCCGCAATTTGTAGACTCCACTTCAATAAACGAGATCATATCTAAAACGATCTAAATTTTCTTGTTCTAATGCATACATATAAAAATATCTCTCATTAAGATATTTCTTATTTAATATTATATCCAGCGTTAATTTTTATTTTAAACGTGTCAACATATCACACATTCCACAATAAAGCAGTTGACAGACGTATGAGTCGGTCTTGCTCGAGGAATCAAATAAGAATTCTTAAATATTACGGTAACACTTATCAACGCGTCAGGATGTCGTTTAATCGCGTTATGTCATACCTTATGTCAATTAGGGTCACGGTTGGATACATGTTACACCAAGAGGTGACATGAACGAGCGCAATTCGGTAACACGTCGGCTGGCTGGGACATGTACGAACCGTATCACATTTTTCATGCGACTGAGAGCTGCTCGCTTTATGATCCCGCGTTATCAGATATTCCAAGAATGTAGGCCACAATTATCTAATGAACGGTCAGCCTACAAATTCGCCTCCCACGTCTCTCGCGCTCTCTTTCTCTCTCGTACCGTTAGCATAATCACGAATTAACTGGTAGCACGGCTTAATGCTGATCGAGAATGCTTCCAGTTGGAACGAGAGAGCTACATATCCCGTAAATATTAATGCAAATATTAACGCATCACGGAATAAAAAATCGACATGACTAATATCAATATAAGATATGAATTCTTCCTCATCGATCATTCGATCAATCTGGCTAGCTGATCTCTTCCTTGCTGCCAAGTGTCTCAAATTTCGCCCTGTATCGTTATCTCTTGGCAGACGCAACGAATACAATGCGAATCTTTGGATGCCGATCCGACGTCTGTCTTGCTCTCGAGGGATCTTGATCTACATTTCACGACGGTTTCGGCGCAATTTTCTAGGAAGCCCGTGGTCCAGCTCTCCGTGCCACATCCCATTCCCTCATGGTTTCGCCCATCGAGTGGCGTCACGCGCTATCCGCGGAACTCGCGCGCGTGGTCTGTTGCCCGTTAATATCTAAAATTAATGTAAACATCGGAACGCGGGCGGCTGCGTGCGATAGCCGTGTAACCGCGGAAACTGTAACGCGGACGCGCTAATTTTAACAATGTTCAAGGACACCAGCGGAGTGCCCGAAGATCCGGCGAACCCGACGAGCCTCCTCTTCGGATCCAAGTCGTCATCGTCGTCGCCACTTCGCTCTATGCGACCTCTTCTTCTAGGTAGTGACCTATATCGGTCCATACGCGCAAACTACGCCAACGAAAAGACTAGCTATGCAATAATCACGTCGAATAATCGTCGGTTAACGCGTACGGCACGTCATGCACCAGAATAGTACTAATCGGGGAGGAGAGCGAGACGGGCGTTCCGCGCTTCTTTCGAGCGGATGGCGACTAACAAGATGAGGATGACACGGCCGATGAAAAATTCAACGATTCATGAACACTCAACGTACACGAACATCGACGAGGACGACGGCGATGGTCAAGGCGTGCCGGAAGAGCCTTCCTCTTTCGGCCGCGCGTAACGATGACCGTTTTATTCGCGCGCGGCGTAATTACATGTCATCCCGCGATTGTACGCGATCCGTACGATCAGGCGCGTTTCGCTCGCTCGTTTATCTACGTAAAACGGAAAAACGTTGTACGAACATCTCTCTCGTCGCGGTGGGTCATCACGAGTTTATCATATCGCTCGTCATGCCCCGCGTATCGGGGACCATGATGTTACGCAAGAATCGACGAACTTATGAAATCGTGGAGAGTAATAAATCGTTGCGTCGACCGCTCGCAGCTTTGATTCATCTCGCTTCGCGCGTGACATTCTCTCAGGCTTCACTTAATTTTTATTAAGATTACGATTTGGTGAATGAACTCTCTCGCACTCATTTGCAGTACACTTTCGAGATTAATGATTTGGCCCGAGAAGTAAAGACGAAATGAAGACAAAGAAAGACGCAGAGGTGCGCGGACGCTCTTACGCAATGCCGTGCCACCGAGTGCAGCATCTCTTTGCGTCACAGCTTTATTGGGATCAACGTGGAGGCGTTTATCAGTGTCGTAGGGCCGGCTCGGATTAATTCCGCGAGGCATTTCCCGGCAGAACACGACGTAACGTTGTTTGTCATCGGCATTGTCGGGGTTCGTTTACGAGGAAGATAGCCGGCCGATCCGGTTTTATGTGATTGACGTTACTCGCGCGGCAATTAACCCGGCTACGATATACGCCGGACTTTATCGCCGTCGTATATTCCGGCTGCGTGCGTAGTCGCTAAAAATACACCGGAAGAACCGAAAGAGCCGCGGGCGCCAATCGAGGGCCCGCTCTGGATGCCGCTCTCCCGATGCGTAAGAGATTCGATGCCCTTGATCCGTCATCGATCATCGTCAGTCGCGCGATATCATCATTCGCTCCTTACGAGCGCCAATGGTGTCCATTGATGCACCGTTGATGCACCATTGGTGCACCTTTTCATGCACAAACGGCGGCACGACGCACCAGGTCACGTTCTCCAAGCCGGCCAGGTCAATTAATAAAGCGCGATGACGATCGCGCGCGGAATGCGATCCTCTCGCGAGCCGTATTCGGCGCGCAGCTCGTTCAGGAATTCGCGGGCCAGGAAGATGACCACGGGTGTACCTGATCCCGTTGCGCGATTAAAATGCACGTCCGGCTCTCCTCTTGTTCCCTCGGCGCGTCGATTCTCGGAGCGGAGAAGATTCCTCTCGCGGACGAACGGACGGACGGACGGCCGATGCGTTTTCCGCGGATGCAACGCGCTGCACTGAGAACGCGGAGCGTCGAAACGCGCGCTGCACGCTCGCGAATAACGTTTTTATATATTCGCGAGCCTCTCTCGTGGCTGGCGATACCTCGCGATGCAAAGTCGAATCTTCCCGGTCGCCTAAGCTGGTGCACGTTTGTTTGCTCGCCCGCGGCGATCGCATGCAAAGCACGTTCGAGATACCGGTTCGTACATATGACTGGACGTCCGTACACGCTGATTAATTATCCATCGTTCCTAGAGTAGCATTATCCGTATGCAACAACAAAGGCGATTTGAATGGAGGATACAATCGCTGCGTACACGCGAGCGATTTCAAGGAGACACGAACGTGATCCACAAACATGTGTCGAAGCGCTGTAACGCGAATCTCGAACCAGGCGAATGATTTTCGCGTCGATTACGAGATCGGTTGCCAATTTTACCTCGCACTCGGGGGGGTTGTTTCGAACGGACGCCTGTACGGCACGTATTGTAGGAACAGAAATACGCGGGAATCCAAACAACACCGCCATTCAGTGCTAAATGCGCGCCAAGAGAGTCTCTCGGAATCTCGGAATCGAAGTCGATTCTGAGATTCACGGCGCCCTACATGCAAAATTACCGGAAATGTAGATTGCAATCAAGTAAATGCAACCCCACCTTTACGGTGTCCTCGAGAAAATAATGATAAAATAATGAAGCAGAGATTCATTAGAGGGAAGATCTGTTCAGATCTTATGATTCGTTTATCTTGCAATTTTTCCCCCGTTTATTAATGTCTTGAGAACGTTCCAGGGTGGAGAATTTGATTCCTCTATTTTCGGAATTTACTCTTTTATAGATCAATCCTGTCTGACGCTTCTCCGAGAGAGCGAGCGCACCTCCACGTGAAGCACGACCTGGATTTCTCTCGGATATTTACGTATGCACCACGCCTGAAGATATCCCTCATTTATTACGAGCGCAACGCGCCCCCGATTTAGACAATGAGCCACAGAGTACGAGCATTTAGCTTTCATTAACACTCACGAGCCTGTGAACACACGGTCGCGTGGCGCGGCGCGTCTGTTATCTCAATAAGCACCGATTATCACTTAGTAATACCGGCGTTGGTAAATACACAATGAACAGTAACACGTGACGGTTAACGTGCCGCACATGTGTGCCTCGAAACTAAGAGCGTTTCATCATATTTCGGGACATCTGTCTCGATCTGTGCACCCTTGAATACCCACTTGATTCATCAACTTATGTCATCCGGCATGAAACAAGTATAGTTCGCAAGAAATAATAAAAAAAACTTCATGCTTTTACGTGATGAACATCTATGTAACGTCCGCGTAACGTTAATTTTTTGATGAGAAGAACATCTTTTTCTGAAAGAGAAGCTTTGCGCGACGAGTAAAGAAAGCTCCGTCGATTTCGGCTCTGTGCATTCACGAAAGTTGCTCGATAGTACCCGGATTATCTGAAAGCCCTGCACGAAGCGGTTGGAAAAAAAAATTTTTGCAGCATCTGCCCGGCGATTTCCGCTCGCTCGCGCGAGCATGATTAAATTGCAGGGGGTCGTTCGTGCTCGAATGAACGGTATATGCCCGCTGTAGCGCAACAGATGCACGATATTTACATAATGCGTCGCTGTTCCTGCTGCCACACCCGCACGAGCAGCTGCACGAGAAGCCCTTCTTCTTCGATCTTCCCTTGGCCATTTTCGTCGATTGTTGCACCCTTCTCACTCTTCAAGAAAAGGCTTCAAGAAAATAATAACGTCGCGCGCTGACGCTCGAAAATTCGCTGGTCCTTCTGCGAAGAAACACAATTTCTTCCTCCCGAAGAAACTTCTTCCGTATCCGCGAGCGTCGTCAACGCACTGATGCACTATCACGATGCAGCGTCCGATAAACCGCTCGAAATTTCGTGTGCAACGCGTGCACTCGATATGCAGGTGTCACAAATCGAACGGTTACAATTTCAGTCAATGAAATTCAGTCCGTGATTAAAGGCGATCAGGGCGGTTTAACGACAGCATCATCATCATCATCATCTCTCGTTTCCCTTTTCGTTCGGAACTGCCCGCACGTATCTTCGCTTCTTCTCCGCGCGACTTACCGCTGCGACGTCCACCTCGAGCACCGCACTGGCGGTCGATGGGGCGCGCACCGAGTATTTCGCTTGATTAGATTCAATTCGTTTAATTGCATTAACCACGCGCGCGCTGAAAATACTTCCTCCTGTTTTCCGCGCGCGCCTCCACTCGCTCGCTCGCTCGCAGCGTCGACGGGGGTCAGGAACAGCGACTGCTCTCGAGGAGGATTGATACAGCTTCGACCGGCACCGGGAGGATCTCTCGCCTGCTAGGGACGTGACCTCATTCCGTGATTCACCAATTTTATAATAGTCCGCGCCTTTGAGCTTTTCCGCAGCTTTATCCACCGTCTGCTTTATACCACTGGTATCCACTTTTCTTCGCGCCAGCGAAAGAGCACGCGAGGGTATTTTATTACGGTGGCGTTTCACGTGATGATCGAGCGATCGCGGTGAGAGCGTGGTGGAAGAAGTCGATGTGAAACGTACTATGAAGATGTTGTTTAGGTCAAAGTTCACCCTCAGAGGAGCGGGAAATTCTATTACGAGCGCGTAATATAATAATAACGGAAGTTATTAATTGTTTGCGTCACGACTGTCTCTTTTTTTTATAACAAATACAACAGATTCGATGATTCTACCACTCGATCACTTCGATCGATCGATAGTCGCAATCGTCGCGTAATAGAACGGTTAATTAAAACAAAACACGTAGACTCGAGGGAACAATTGACGTTCCCGCGACCGGAAGTCTCGCGCACTCCACCGAGTTCATCACTTCGATGGAAATTGCATTCGCGAACGCGTTTGTTTACACGCGGGCGCGCGTTATAATTGCACAACGAGTCTTCTTTCTCCTCTTTTTTTTCTTTTTTTTTTCGAACGGCGACAGCCGCGCGCGTCTAACGTTATATAAATTCAAGATTATTTCGGTCGCGAGATCTCTCGTGTATTTGGCAGCACGCCAAGCAGGCAGGGGTTGGACTAACTGCACTAATAACGCGGCACAACACGCAACACGCACACTCCCGCGCATCCATACAACACAACTAGCCGTTGCATAACAGGTAGCCGAGGTGGAGGGCAGTGTACGTAGCAGATACAACTACGACCACGACGACCGCGACGTCGGCATCGAAGCGCGCGCCGAAGCGAGCTGTGGTGTAATGGTCGCGCTCGTTATTATGCAAATTGCATTTAACAACGTAGCAGCACGCCCCATTTCGTTGCTGCTGCGCCCGCGTCAACGCGCGGGTGGATCTAGCGCCGTTGAATCCGCGTGTTGTCTTCGTCTTCTGCGACGCCGTCAGCGAGGAGGTCCGCTCGCACTGATGGCTCATGCACGTTTTGCACGTGCTAAAGGAATTTTAAGAAATTACCACGAGAGTGGTTCGATGTGTGGATAAATGCAAAAGCAGGAGCGCTTGTTTCCGAATCAAGTAGCTTAGCGAAAGCAAACAGTCCTCTTTGCTCACTTGCCAGAAAATGTTTGCTTTATATCGTAAAGCGTTTGTAAATACCCAAACTTTTGCCGGACTTGTGCGTTTTATTATTTGTATCTTTCCACAGAATCTTTTGGTATCTCGTACGGGCGAGTGTTTTAGCACCGAGCACAAGCAAACGGTCGCAAAACGTTAACTCGTCTTCTCTCCTTGAGCTAGTTGCTTCGACAGATAAGAACAAACATGTCTACTTTAGTTCCTTTGTCAGAGAAAAACTCATAAAATTTTATAAAATCTTTTTATAAAATCCGTACCTTATTTCCTATCCTTATTTTTATTATTGTAGTTGGATGAAATTACATAAGGGTAACGAGAAGACGCGTTGTTACGTGTGGCATAACGATACCCAAACGTTTGGGTATTTATGATTGTATCAGTGATACGCACACTGAGAAAAAAATGTAATTGATCCAACGAAATGTCTTGTCACGGGGTGCCAACAAAATATATACTTCTTTCAACAAGTTATATATTGAAACAAATATGTAGTTCTTGGATTACACACATGAGAATTATAATCCAACAATTATATATTTGATTCAATATATAACTTGTCGAAATAAGTATATATTTTGTTGGCACCCCGTGACAAGACATTTCGTTGGATCAATTACATTTTTTTCTCAGTGCATGTTGCTGTTCACTAGATAGGGACGCGTTGATCGCGCTGACAACGTGACTGTGACCATGAGGCACTCCACGTAACGATTGCATAATACTATCGGAACTGTATCAGATTGATTGCATCTGATCATCGCGAAGATAACAAGTAGTTGTGCTTAAAATATATATGTGCCTAGAAGAAAGAATACTAACAGTATGCGTAGTAAATGCGGTGCACTACGTGCATTCTAAACGCTCCTAATCGTTGATGATATCGTTATCACTGGTCAACAGGTCGCTCGTGAGTTACGTAGGCTCTGTGCAACCTCGCTCAAAGCAGCAAAATAGATATCGTCGACTCCATTTTGCCAATTCGTGTTTGAGGTGTACAATCAACAACCGCAGCATGATCTAGACTTGACACGTTGATCAGTACAATTCGGTGGGCTCTCCTTCGGTGACTACCGTTGAAATGAGTTCCTCGTGGAGGATGAGAGGATCGTAGGGAGGCGAATGAAATAAGAAACATTATAGAAATAGCGGGCGAGGGACGTGGGTGTGTCTGTGCGTGTCTCTGTAGCCGTGTATCCGATGCACGGAGGCTCGAGTAGACCCAAGCGTACATGAATGAGCGGAGCATGAGTCGCTGTTACGACATGCGCACGTACGAACTTTGCCGGCGAAATAGCAGCGAATGTCAATGAGACGGTAATGATAACGATGACGATCGATGCGCTTATTCCCCGATGTCGCGCGCGCCCTTGTCATTCCCCGATGCTGTAATCATCCGAAATAACAAAGTGGCTATTGTTGCCCACGGCGGAATGACGATGAGCGCATTATCTGGCGATTACGCGCTTTTTTACAGTGCTGGTGTGTACACGTGTATGTAATATATATACACATATATGTATATCCGCCACGCGTGTGGCATTCCGTATGGAACGCGTGAGAGACAGAGAGATTGACAGAAACAGAGTACAGACAACTTACGGGTATAGGTCATTTGGCCCTGGTAGTAAGAAGGAAGGTACACGTGTTGCGCGTGCGGAGGCTGCCCGTACACATTCATGGCTGCCGAGCTGATTTCATCACCACCTACATACATCGTACGCCGTCGAGGTAAGGTCATGGTATCATCAGAACGCTAATCTCGCACCATATATACTGTTCTCTAAGTTTCGCTCTATCACTGGGTTGTTAAATGCTCAAAAGCGCCGTGCCGACGTTACGCAGGAGTTGAGAAGGCGCTAGGCGCGTTTGCGAGGTGCGGTCTCTCTAGCTTTTTTTGAAGCAGGCAAACCGTGAATAAACGCTAAATTACTCGGACTCGGCTATGAACTACACCTCTGTCGCTAGCCGGCGGACAAATGCGCCTTTCTGCACGCGGATCTCGACCATAGATAATTTTCAGATAAGATGTGGATATATTTAAATGCCCTACTGTGTTAAGACCGAACCGCTAATGATAGATAACGACTGAATTTTTAACAGTAACTGCATAAATCTACGAGTTATTTAACGTATGTGTATATGATACTGCGAAATTGAGGGAAAAGCTCTCCGATCTAATATCTGATTCGCAATTTGGTTATATTAAAATATCACTAAGCAATACTTTAAATTTTGTTATTGCGTTAAATTTACATTTCACTGTTAACTGTTAATTTTGTTAACTTTACAATCACATACACTTATCTCGGTTTCGAGAAAGATTTAGTACAACAACCCAGTGAGTATTGGCTAAATGCATGCTTTTGCAAAATGAACGTAACATAAACGCCATATCAAGCAAATAATAGTTCCATGTAGCACGTTGATATCCATTTCGTAACTTTTGTGACTTTAGATAGGAACCTAGACCTTTGGCAGAGCTAGAATTCTAATTTCCTATTAACGAAATGCGCGTATTTCTCTATTCATTCTGACTATCATCTCGTGTTGTTCAGCGCCGTGATCATGTACGTGGATCGGGAAATAATGCGAGTCCCTGTCAGGAAGCCATTTACAGTTTTCGCTTCCTACATGCTAATAGTGTTCGCATCATGCAATACGCACAGACATGCGGAAAACCGTACATCTCTCGGAAATCTACTGCTACCTCCCGATATCTCTATTTAATCCTCGCATTACGTCATTGGATAGATACGTACGTCTATCAATATCGAAGTATCCAACGAGAATACGCGTACTACTTTTAGTCGCATTTTCGTAATTTTCTTCCATGCAACGCAACTAATCATCGATTATGTTTACCGGCGTGCAATTGTTATAGTATCTACCACGAAGTTTCATTATTTTGAGGTCTATCCTACTTTTAACTACGCTGTAAGTCGCGATAATATACGCTACGATAATAATACTGCCTACGCGCAAGTAGTGTTTACGAAGAAATAAAGTTTCGCCTCTTAAGTGCTAAGAGAAAACTAATCGATTAAATGTTATCGTCTACGAGCGCTATCAGCTACAGCGAAAGCGTACTTTCGTACTTTCGTATGCGTCATTCCTGCCTCATTTCATCGCTAAGGGCCTAATGCGCAAAGGCAAAATAATTATGCTAAGCGGCAAGCTGTTTAAATACGCACGAAAACCATTGCGATATCAGAAATGATAGGAATGAGAGAACGCAATTGATATCACCAATTGCTCATAATAATCCGTTTCGTTCCAATATCGCGAGTCTCCGTTATTAAATCGCGCAGCAAATAGTTACACAGTAAGCAATAATGCATATATATGTATATAAAAGATAATAAACTTTTATATACATGTATAAAAGGTATAAAAACTTTTTCGCGATCATGAAATACAGGTACTCACCTCCTTCGTCCTCGCTGTCGCTCATGAATGTCTCCTGCATGGATTCAGGCGCTTGAACTCTGTATTTTTCCTCGATCGTGACGGTATGAGTTGTTGTGATAACAGTCTCGGTGACGACTTTCAATGTTTCAATGACGCTTATGTAGCCGAGCTTTTGTGCGATATCTAAGGCAGTCTGTCCGTTCTGTAAAAATATTTCACATAGCGCATGCGTCGCTCCGACAGTCTCCGATGTGGATTTTCAATGGAAAAATCGACGGAATACAACTTACATTAGTTACAGCATTCGGTTTAGCTTTACTTTCCAACAGTAGATTAATAACAAGCGTGTGTCCTTGTTGAGCAGCTTGATGAAGGGGAGTATAGCCAGCATTGGTGCTGCTGTCGACAGCAGCACCAGATCTCAGGAGGAATCGTACCATAGCTGCCTGACCAAAGTGGGATGCCACGTGTAGTGGCGTGTATCCAGCCTGGAAAGGAAATAAATGAGCGTAAAGCGACATCGGATGTAAATTTCGCAATACGTACGCTATGAAGTCCGTTAAATAAATCAAATTTAATTTAGCAAAATTTAAATATATTTTTTGCGGGTTATTTTACCATTTAATTCAATGCATCTTATGTTTCTAATGATGTTATAGGACCGACAGCAGTCGCGTTACTGCATTATACAACGTAGACGAACGATATTTCAAAGATTGTTATCAATGAATGTATAAAGCAACGAACAGTCCTGTTACGTCGCACGTGGTAATTAAATTATGTACAAAGTGCTAATATCGTAACTGAGCGTAGTCGTTGGCGTCGCTGTAATGACGACGCGGATGAATTTTTAACGTGAGTCTATCGTTTCGTGCGTTAAAAGTTAGCACGCAAAAGTTGGCGGAAAGTTTATCAATTGCATTACCTTGGTCTTGGCGTCGATCTGAGCACCATTCTTCACGAGAATGGAGGCGACATTTACTTTGTCCTCTTGTGCGCATAAATGTAAAGGCGTAAGGCCGTTCTGTAAAGTACGAATGTGACATTAGATCTCAATAAAGCAGTTAAGGAGCATAAAAATCACGTCACTTTTTTATTTTCACCCACCTTCGCTTTGTGATTCGTGTCTGCTTTGTGCTCGATAAGAAGGGTCGACATATCAGTGTGGCCTTCTTGTGCACTCAGATGTAACGGCGTAAAGCCAGCCTTCGATTCTGCATTGGCTTTCGCTCCGTACTCCAGCAAGGTAGTCGCAATGTCCATCTGCTCAAAAATATAGAGAAATTATTTTGACTGAAATTATTTTATCGCGATTACCGTCATTGATTTAGAGCCGCGTGTAATCTCACCTGATTCTTGCGTGCGGCGATGTGTAAAGGTGTGTGGCCGTTCTTGGCCATGGCATGAGGTGAGGCTCCTTTATCGAGTAAAAGTAAAGCCACGTTCTGGTGATCGTAGTGAGACGCTACATGGAGAGGCGTTACACCGTTCTGCGAAATAAACGGAGACATTACGTGTAAAATAATAATTTGTAAAAGGAATATAACGCATAGAAAATAATGTAGCGTGCGATACTTGTACGGTAATTTAAATGCAGAATTCGCTACCTTTCCTTGAGCATCGACAGGTGCGTTCTTTTGCAGCAGCAATCGAGCCACATTCATGTTACCGTACTTGGCCGCTAAATGCAAGGGAGTAAATCCTTTCTTGGTCGTTGCGGTGAGCGACGCGCTATTTTCTAATAAAACGGATGCGACCTGGAACAACAGGAACACGTTGTATAATTCGTGTCGCACCGCATACGTAATGTTAACGGTCTCTTACCTCCTCCTGGCCTTCCTTAGCAGCGATATGAAGCGGAGTGTACAAATCCTTCGTTGTGGCATCTACGCCCGCGCCGTGCTGCAGCAGCAACATCACGATATCGACGTTACCTAAGCGGGAAGCGACGTGAAGCGGTGTCTGCTCCTCCTAAGAAAAAATTCACATGTTTTTAAATACAAATTTTATAGCGATACTATGAAATCAAATATGTAAGATAATTATTTTATCCTCAACGATGACAGTTATTTGTATTAACTATAATGGTATGATAAAATACGGTACTTACTCTTGCTCTGGCGTCGACTTGGGCGCCGTTTCTAAGAAGTATCCTAATAATATCAGTTTGATTTGCCCTGGCAGCTAAGTGTAACGGCGTCTCGCCTCTCACCGTCGGTATATCCGGACTGGCTTCGTGTTGCAACAAGTAAATCACGATATTCATACATCCCATGAAACTCGCCACGTGCAGCGGGGTTAATCCAGACTGCAAAAGTATATGAAGACCAGTTAACTCTCACTCTTTAGAAACCATAGAATATAATGCAAAAGGACGAGTTTGAGCTGAAATATCATACCTCAGTCGTAGCTTCGATGCTAGCTTTGTGCTTCAAAAGGAGCTCGACGACCTTTATGCGATTCTTCTTACACGCGATATGAAGCGGGGTGAATCCGTTGAGCGCCCGTGCGTTGGGATCGGCGTTTCTGTCGAGAAGTAATTTGGCTACGCGTACGTGGCCGCAGTGCGCGGCTACGTGCAGCGCGGTCAGATAGTCCACCGTCACCTCGTCGACGGGCGCACGGTGGTACAACAAAATCCTCGCGGCGTCGACATGATCCCCTTGAGAAGCCATGTGTAACGGCGCAAGACCGTTCTGTCAACAGAAACCAGACGCTAACTAATCCCGGCAAGCAGGAAGTCTCTCTCACGCGCGAGAACATATTTGGTGCATTGTTACCTTCGTTTTTGAGCCAATGGGTGCTCCCTTTTCGATGAGAATGTCAACCACCTCGTGATGCCCGGATCTTGCGGCGCAATGCAGAGGTGTCAGGCCGTCTCTCGTTTTTGCCTCGATGTTGGCCCCCTTGCTCATGAGGAGATTGACCATCTTGATCTTACCCCATTTCGCTGCTACGTGTATCGGCGTGATATTGTGCTGCAATCGAGAAGAAAGTGTCGTTCAGGATATTTGAATAGTTGAATATTTAATTTTTCTTAGTCTTTTTTTAGTTTCTGAAAAAGGTTACCTTCGCCGCGAAATTAACATCCGCGCCTCTGTCGTAAAGCAAGGAAGCGATTCGGTCGTTACCATAATGTGCGGCTATGTGGAGCGGAGTGAAGCCGCTTTTCGATGTTATATCGGGATTATGGTCGTTCTGAAATCGTAGAGAAATTGATGAGATTGTTCACTGCCGTGAACTAATTTTCGTGTATTGTCATCGTACCGCTCCATTGTCTAAAATCGCGTGCGAGTCGCGACTGACAAGATGTAGCTACTAGATAACTCACTTGTAAAAGTAGGGCAGCCGCCTTGCAGTCGTCTTTCTTAGCGGCGATGTGTAGGGCGGGTAGTCGAACTTTACCACGGGTGTCGTTTTCTAGTAGAACGGCCACTACCTTGTCGTGACCCTGTTGCATCGCTACTGCCAACGGAGTGAAACCGTCCTACCGCACAAGAGAAATCCACATGAGTATATATTTGAATATCAATAAAATAAATACATATAAAATACACAAAGCTGCAAAATAACATATCAAATTTTGAATGAGTGGTAAATTAACTAGAATTGATAGTAAAAAATTATTAAAAAATAACAGATATTTTGTGCAAACCTCGGTGGCCAACGTTTGATTCGCACTCTTGCTGAGGAGGTACTTGACCACGGAGTCATGATTCTCCTGGGCAGCCATGTACAACGGCGTGAATCCATTTTGCGATTGTGCATTCACAGAAGCACCTTTTTGTACCAGCAATTGTACAACCTCCTCTTGTCCAGCTAAAAGAAGATATTGGTGTCATGTGAATTAGTCGTCCCGCAAAGAGAGAACCGCATCCGCGGCGCATAGGGTTCGTGAGTCTCGAGAAATAAATGTTTATTTAAAATCGTTCGCGCGCGCGGCCTTGTCCTGCATGCATTTAATGAACGAGGCACGAGTGGCTGCATACGAGGGGACAGAATAAGAGAAAGATGAGAGCGCTTACCAAGAGAAGCTATGTGCAACGCCGTGTTTCCCTTTTTGGTAGCGGCGTCCACGATCGCACCACGATTTAGGAGCTCTTTCACAATTTCCAAGTGGCCGTCCTTAGCCGCCAAGTGCAGAGCGTTCAGACCATTCTGAAAAAAATGTGTATTTATAAAACAAACAGTAAGTATTGCCAATGAGTTCTGAAATCTGACCATCGTTATCTTAAAGTCGTAAGAAAAATAAAAAAACAACGGATATCGATCTTACAGCGTTAGAAGAGTTGATGTCTACTCCAGATTCCAAGTACTCCAAGACCTTCTCGAGTTGCCCAGCGCGAGCTGCCCGTAAAAACGAAGTGCTAGGGTCGGTCTGAAAAAAGAAGAAGAAAACGATTCCATGTTACATATCTGAGAATAAAACGTTGTCAAATGAATTTAAGAGAAACTTTTTGAAGAACTTGAGAAGTTCTTATATTCCCCACATTCATGAGTTCGTTCTTTATACTTCCTCGTAACTTTATTCGGATATTTCTCTTTCGATGTTACATCGGCTGAATTTAAATGCGCTCGAGTATTCGCAGACGCGTGCACCAAACCAATATCGGTCAAATGATATTCATTCAAGGTATCCTTGTGCAACTCCCTCGCGATTTCGATCTTTTTCTCAAGTCACGTTTGATACTTGGCACTGTTAATCGGCAGCCTTATGTCTCCTTCGTTTAATTAACGTTCTAAGTGGGACGCAGAAGTGCATCCGAAGATCGCTTCACGTAAAATTCTGTTTCTTTTCGCGGATGTATATTCATAAAGGGAAATAATCGCATAAAGCTCGCGTGCAGCAAACGATGTAAGCATAGGAGATGGAGATGAAACGTAGGAGATGAAATCGATGACTTTATCGCGCCTTTGAATAATCCTGTCACGTTCCTGCAGTGTGACGTAACTCGTTTGCAGATGTGCTGCGAAGAGATCTATAGAGATCTCTATGTTTCCGCATGGGAAAAATATCTCTAGAAATCGATCACGAATTTTGCCACGCGTTATCTCACGCGTTATTCCCGACGTAACGCATACAGTATGTCACACCTGTGAAACATTCCCACGAACAAACGTGCTCCGGAAACGCACTCTCAAATTCTTTCGCAATATCTCGCAAGAGGCGCTCGGAGGAATCCAGCAGGCTTGAATTGGACAAATACAAAAGAAAATAAGCAACTTGACAATTACTGTTCAATCACAGCATTTCGCTGTTAAATCGCAAATTACTCGTGACTTTTCAAATTGTCAATATCCTGAACACGCGTGGAGATATACTGATCGCGTATTCTACAGGCACGTTACTCCTCCATGACTGCTCTAGCTTCCTCTGGATCTCCTTGTCAATCATGCTTAATGTAATAGGCAGTACTTTTAGAGAGTAGGTGGCTCCTGTTGACCGATGTGTTTCAAATTGCATCGCAAGCGAGTAATTAACGGTGGATATGGAGCGTGGGGCGCCGTGCAGTCTGCGATGGCAGGGGGTGACAGAAATCCAACCCGCCTTCTCTCTATTCCCTAGCTCCCACCCTCACCACGAGTCCTTCTCCCCTCGACCCCTCGTTCGAACCCTCATTCGGGACCACGGGAGTAGACATATATCCGGGCAGACGCCCTGGCATCGCCATGACCTGCAACTAGTTCTACAGGGTGTCGCAGGGCCACCGGATATGCCTTTTAACCACTTTAGCTTCTTTGATCAATTTGGTGGTCGCTGTTTGGCGTCACACCCTTCCAATCTTTCGCACATCGTACATTTTTCGTAACGCTGTCGTCAAATTTTATTCATAAACAATATTTGGATTTGCAATTATCGAAGAATATGGTTATTTATTGATTCATAATTATTTATTAACTCGTAATTTTTTACTTGATATAATAACTTGAAGTCTTTGAGACAAATTCTGAATACGTGAATGCAAAAATTCCCAACATAGTTGCAAAACCTGTTCACTTTGAAATTATTGAACGCAAGAGGAATAATCCGAGATTTTGTGATAATACAACCTTCCTGGTATAAACTCGATTCTGTTAGTAGTACCAGGATCATTTCTGCACTAAGGAATGTATTCGTGAAGATATGAAAGATTTATTAAATAATAAAGAAGAAATTACGTCATGCCGGCTTTGCATTCTGTCGTCAATTGTCTATGTAAATCTCAACGATATTTTGTCGGATTGTTGTTTGCGACTGTTACATAAAATATTGCGTGCAGAAACGGTGCAGAAATTGTGCAGACACTGTGCAGCTGAACGCGGTGGGAGGTGTAACGGTGAAATTACTATAGCGTACCTGGACTGTGGGTGGTTTTGCGGAGACGCAAGGTTTTATCGTCATGCGCTCGAAGCACAACCTGACGATAAATCGATAGTCAGTTTCTCGCTGCTCTTGCGCTCGTATGGGACGTTCTCCACTGCTTTTTTTGTTAATATTGAGCGTAATTTACGCAGAAATAAAACGTCATGTTTTTTCTTTCTTTTACGATGCACTATTCGAGGCAGAATTCGAGGAGAATTTGGGAACCGTTCTCTCAAACGTCGATATTACCCAACAAACTTCTGCTTTTTCAAAATTTATATCTTTCAGTTTCCAGGTTTGATCATCAATACATGTATGTATGTATGTATGTCTACAAATACTAGTAGTTCGATATTTTAAGCACTAGAGCGTCCAACGAGAGGAAAAACGTGTACGATTTTTCAATATTAAAAAAGAAATCAAATTTTTTAGAACGTTCAATTATTTTACACTTTTATATTATATTTCGCGTTTTGGTTATAAAACTCATAGCATCAATATTATATTTATTTATAATAGTATTTGTAGTTTGAGCTGTGTAAACGAGAAGCTTGGTGCTCATAAATATGGTTGATCTAAGATTTCCGGGAGAACGGGAAGCGCAGAAAGATGGTATCGAGTTGCTTCCGTTTAAATCGGAGGATCTCGTTTTGTCTACTGAGCGATTTATTCGCGAGTCTTTGATACGCACCAAACAGCGATCGGAGATATAAATAAAGTTTGCATCGCAACGATCATTATCGCGCCTAATTGCCGCGCGCACAACTTCAACAAAACGAGCGCTCCGTGTCGCTTCGTTTTTATCGGACATGTACAAAGTGCGTACGGATATGCATATGCAACTGTCTGACGTGTCGCATCGACTAGTCGGTGTGGCATTTTTTTCAACAGTTAACATGGCTACGATATCGCATAAATAAACCTCCGTTGTGCTCATACTGCGATGGATGCGTGCTTGACGCTTCCAAGAGAATGTTCCCGACTGGAAAATGCGCGATACTTGCGTTATCTTGCGCTTGGAAAATATTTATTGTGTTGGAAAAATTCTCTGAATTATGAATATTCATATGGAACGAGAAAAATGGAAGAAAAATAGAAATATTGGTCAACAAGCTTGATCTTATCGTACGAATAAATAACGTCATATCTTTTTTAATTTCTTGTTTTTCTTCAGCATAATAATATTCATACGTAGGAAAGCAAGGAAATAATATAATGGAATAATATAATATAATAGAAAAGTACGATGTGCTTTCTCTTCCTTCGTTCCTGATTAATTATGATATAACTGTACATGATGTTTCGTTCAGAACTATCCCTGTTAATCTAGCGTATTCATCATCGTTTCCTGTAATTAAAAAATTTCCCAGAACCGCGTTTACTTTCTATCGGACGTATGTGAACGCTCGCAAGAAAAGTTTCCATTTTCAGTGCGCGTAACGCGGATCGACACACTTCTCCTTAAAAGGTACGAAATTAAATTGAAACCTTCGTTCGCGTACGGAGCATGTTGACTCTCAGAGGCGACATCGAAGGCAGTCGAGACGTACGCGGGTGTTGAACGACAAGTTCGGTTAAAGTACTTAGCCGACACAAGTAGGTGCAGATAAGCATTTAACAAAGTTTATCGTTGGCTAAACTTCCCTCGTCTATGGACGAACAAGTGCACTTTTAAGACATTTCCTCGCTTACGAAAGGTTTCCTCGGATTCGAGACGTGCAAACGCACTCAAGAAGCTACGCGCACTGCGTACACGCTGAGAGAGCCTCAAATGTCTTAAAGATGTTAATTACATAACAAAGCGTTAATTACATAGCTCTTCATTTGCAATTACGTATATGTATTTTATGATCCCAGAAATGTTATTTTCCAAATTATTCTATTTTCAATCCTAAAAGATGGATGAGATAATCCAGCGGAACTTTTGTGTGACTTTGCAGATGGAAATATTGAAAGACACGTTATATTCAACGATTGTTCAATCGCTTAGTTACCGTATAATTTAATTGCTTAGAAGAGAATAAAGAGAGAAAGGAAGTGCAGAGCTGAGAGCATTAAAGCCAAGTCAACTCTTGATGTTTTCCTTTCAACTACCCTTTGCAATTTAATAATAGCTCTCCGGAGTCAGATACATTTTGTTCTCCATCGCGATTGACGCATCCGGAGCTGTGGCTTCCCGGATAGACTTCAACATGAATGTCTCGGCGAATTCAGTTGCGGTTTTCTTGACGGTCCAGACTGGAGAACTCGGTTGCGGACAGCGGGCTGCACGCAAGTGCGCTCGCTTCACTCTCTGTCTGGGAAGGGACGCTTTAAGGGCTTCCGGGACCCCTTAGGGAGTGTGAAAGGAGTCGCTAAACATAGAACACGGACCACTACATCATCATGAGAGAGAGAGATAGTGGCGCTCAAGCACGCTATCTGACTCCCGCGGCAATTTATAATAGCCTCTTATTCCGGAGTTTAAAAACAACGCACTGCACCGGTGTATAATTATTTATAGGCATATTTAAGAATATGCTTCCGTCATGCAACGTTGGACACCGGGATGATCATGAAGAGCCTCGCGAGGACCACACCTCCGCGAAAAAGCCACGGAACACAGCAGGATCGCGAAACGTGTTCCATTCCAGTGAAACGGACGTCACAAACGACCACCGCACGCATACCAGCTGAAACGAGGAAGGGCGGGGAATAATTTAACGGATAACTCGACCTGGGTCGTTAACCGGGTAACAGCGCGATCGCCACACGCCCGCAGGCCGCGACAAAGTTCAGAATTTACGTCGCGGCCGACCCCGTTGTGTTCTCGATGTCGTGGTCGTGATCGTGGAAAAGCCGCCTCTTCTGCCGGAATATCGACGCGGCGAAGCAGAATACACACTTCCGGCACGAGACAATGGCAGGGAGATCTCTCAGCGTTCTCCGTTTTATTCGACGATACTACGTAAGAATGCGCCGGCTTTCCTCCCATCCCAGCCGCAGCCCTTCGTCGGGCGGCTTTTGACGCGAGGCACGGAAACGTGCACTACGCTCGCAATGAACGTAATGGCTATGCGCCTGCTGCAATTTCTGGCGGTGCATCAAGCTAACTATAGCCACGCCAAACGGACCGCCGTAGTCGTAGAATGCGTTCGACCGCGCCGGTTTCGTCCGCGCGAAACAAAAGCGAGAATTGGCACTCGTGATCGTCTACCTGGTGGAAGTTCCACGCGGGAGACGCAGGAAGACGCAGGAAGACGCGGGAAGACGCGGGTATGAGTGCCCGTCTATTCGAGGGGAGCCCGTAAAGGTCGACGAACGCGGGCGCGAGCTTTTAAATAAATTACGAGCACGCGCGGCTGACCGGCCGGCTTGATTCGAGACTTGCACGTGAATTGACACGCTTCGATTCCCCGATAATAATTTCGGAGTCCCGCTGCCACGGCCCGTCCTGCCGCAGCACCGGATGATAGCGCAACGGCGAGTGCAACGACCCGCTGCACGGGGATCAACGGACCTCGTGCAGGTATCACACTTTTTCCCTTTCACGAGGTATCCTCGCGGAACGGTCCCGACGAGCGCCACAAAAGCGCGCGGTTGAAAAACCGCGACCGCATCTAAAAGCTGACGTCGGCATATAAATAGATCATTAATGCACCCGAGATGCAACCATCTAAACGACGGATTACGAAAAAAAAGACGAAAGGGAGAACAGCGACCTCCCTTTAAAATTAAAATCTCTCGACTGAGAAAAAGAAGATTAATCGAAGTTACGATGACTTTACGGAGAAAAAGGTATCACGTGATTCATTGAAAGGTTAATACTGCAGGAAATTAACGGTATAATGAAAACAACGAAGGCTGTTGAGGAAGTGTGCCCATCAAGACGCGGTCAAAGGCAAGAAGTATAAAGGCAGCAACGACAGTGCATTCGCGCAAAGAACAGCAATTAGAGCTGCGACAATGACAAAACGAGGCCGAGTTCGTTGACTGGCTAAAGATGCTGGCTTAGGTTTGCTAGAGCAAGGATAATAAGAATCAAAAGAAGAGAAGCAGCTTACGGTGGAGGGCAGAGGAAGACGAGAAGAAGAAGAAGAAGAACGCGGTGTAAGTCTCGGAGCGTAACCGAACAACGTGCGTCCGTGTTTTCCGATCAATGAAGTAACACGCCGGAGAAATGTCAGCTCGATCGGTACCGTTATAATGGAAAATGCCGGACGACGAGTGCGGGGAGGTGAAGAGAATAATAACGAGAATGCTGGACGTGATTACATATTCCGGAGTAATAAATTCAGATTTCAAATGCAAGCTGCGTGTCTTACATTGGAGTATTCGTGATAAACATGGGAAATAATTTACGTTATTTATATAACAGGCTCAACCTTCGGTCGCGCGTAAAAGTTTATCGTGCATGAATAAATCTTTATTGCATGCCGTATACTTGTATAATAAATTATTGTATGCCGTATACTTGTACAAATAAAGCTTCATCCGCGTGCCAATTCCAATCTTTTACAATTTTTATTCGCGCACCATGTGAACAATCGCGTTTAATCGTCGAGAGAACTTCAGCTCTGGAGTGCGCTCGAGCTTAGTGGTCGCGCAATGGAAGCTGTTCTCCAATTTCGGCAAAAAATTACTGACAGTGCCAAATTTCCGGATAACTCGATGCTGCGCGTGACACAAACGAGCAACACACATACGCGCAATATTAAATATCAGATAATTTTTTCTGCTCATTATGTTCACGTAACAAGCAATAAAGAATTTACTCAGCAATTTATTATTTTTTACGTGGCAATGAACAAATGAGAAGGAAGTCACGTGATATTAACGCTCTTGTATCACGTTATGCCATCGTTCGCACATGCTTCGGAGATCTGGATGTCAGACATTGAACTGGTACACGTGCTTGCCGGTGCTGCCGAGCGATTATGCAATTAGGGATAATAATGACAGAGCAGCAATATAATAATCTCGGCTAAACGTAGGCTTAGCTGGCCGTGCGCTGCATTAAAAATAGCGATTTCCCTGAATCGGCTGCAATCTTGCCGATTGACGTGCGAAATCGCTGATTGATGGCTACTGCACGAAGCGCATTAAACGTGATACGCGATGATCGAATTATTAAGTCTGTTAAATGAGATATTCAAATGAGAGATTTAAATCCAGATTACATCGAATTTATTAAAATCTGTGACGTAATAGTAAACTGCAAAGATATCTGGCGGAGATAGAAATTTCATTCATTCTTGTTAATCACACAACGTTACAACTAACTAAAACCCAGACTTTGTGAGAAGCAAATTTTTTGCGTGATTGTTTGAACACGCAATGCGTTGTGAAAGGTTAATACCGTGAGGTCACGAGAGGAATATTTAATTACACGGACACGACGGTCGTCACCGAGTATTAGTTACGAAGAATATAATGAGCACGCTTTCTCTCAAAAGACTTTGATGCGTAATAAGGACATCCCCGAGAACCGCTCTGGATATTAATGTCTCGAGTCAATGCCGATGATTAATGATAAGTTACATCGGATATTGGTCAAAAGAGAACAAGAATATCCTGACCGGGTCAGCAACTCAATCCGCGTTGATCGTTAAGCAACTTTGCGAGGAAGAACGTGGTTTCTACGATGGCTCGTTTCTTGTCTTCACGTATATTCACATTTTCAATAGCGAATTTAAATACAGCGTTACGAAACGGATACGACGAACAATTACTCTCGCGCGGTCACGAATATTCTTTTACGAGAAAAAGAGAGGAAAACGCCGTTGAGTGGTCACGGTTGCTCGTAAAAAAAGCGTTCTCCATTAGCGCGCGTTTTAGTGCCGGAGATTCTACCGCCATTCGGGATAACGATCGCGCCTCGAAAGCATAAAATCGATCTTTGTCGGAAAAAGCGTAGCGGTGGAGACTATTTATAATAAAAAAAGTCACGGTGTGCTTGTTCCGATTGGCGTTTTGATGACCCCGAGAAAAGAACCGGTGTGAAAAGTGGTCGCTGTGATCGATGCTACTCACGAATGATCCTTCCCCGTCACTAGCAACATAGCGGCGCGATCATGCCGGCCCTGTGAAGAACCGGCGATCTACGTTTAGCTGAGACGTCAACCCGCAACACGCATACCGCGTGCTGGACATAACAGTTAAAAATAACGTCAAGGTGCGAAACGCACGACCAGGCCGGGATTCTGGCCTGCACAAACGAAACCTGAAGTCTTCTGGGTCTATGTAGAAGATATTCAAATGTACTCTGACCAGAGAGCTATTGTGTCCAATGCACCGATGCGAGTTTTGACGTCAGACGGTAGTACATTCGACAGGTCAGAAGGTTTTGAGAACAAAAGGTTTTCTCGAGTACCTCGCAGGATCCGTTATAAATAGGAGACTTCTTGTCACACGAGTTGTGATATAAAGTAGTTTCTCTCTTATTAATATACTAGATCGTTCTCGTGAAACGGGAGAAGCAATTGAAACTGTCAGGTTTCATCCGCGAAATCACTCTGGAACGTCACTACTCGGCGGAACAGTCCCGTCTTGTCGGAGTACGAGAGTATCTGTCGGTTTCCTTGAAGAGCAAAGACGTAAAAAGTCTCTTGCCCTTCCCTCCTGTCTCTCTTTCTCTCATCCGTCTCTCTGCATATTCTCGGCAGCTGCAATTAAATCTATCTGTTTTGCTGGGAATCCTCCTGCAACGTGGTTCCCGCGAGTCCTGCGGGAAAACGAACTTCCCACGGGCGAGCTGAACATCCTGACTTTGCGATCGCGTCTCCGATAGGATTTCGCGATGTTCCTTCGCTGCCAACGACCGCTGTCTACGCGCCCGATGCCGGGAAATTTCTTCTAACTAGAGCGCAAGCTCTGCTATACGTGAAACGTCCTTGCTAAAGCAACAAATCTATAGCGGTATTTCAAGTCGATGCTAGTAATAATAGATGTCAAGTAGCAGACTGTCTGCTTTATATGTATGCACATCGTATAAGATAACAGGAAGAGTCTATTTTAAACTGAAGGAAAAACTTTTTCAAGACAAACAGAAGACGGTAATTTAAGAAGCAACGTAGAAGCGTGCAAATAAACGTAAGAAAGTTCGAGGAAGAGGATAGAGAATGCTAGCCGTAATGAAGTAGAATCGAACGGAATATATAATATAAACTGGCAACTCGCTGTCGTAATATTTTATCGCGATAGATACACAGGAGTGGTATTACGAAATAATAAATGACGGTATAGATGAGAAAGGCGAGGGCAAGTTACACAAAAGTCATTGCCCTAAGATTGATCCGATATTTGAATCGTGATACTCGAATCGTACGTCATTCAGTTCACGAGCGGTCTAATGGTGATTCGCGCACGTGGCCATCAACGATCGCGGCGCGCAGGATCAAAATATGCGCGCGCGCGATTGCCGATAATTAAATCCGCAAGTGAGACCACTCTCACACAACCACGTTTCGTGCCCCCTCGCTTATGTAATCGTCGCGCATTACGGCCGACAAATGACATCACGTCCAGCGTTACGAGCGTGAGGTCATCAGGTGCTGACTCGACCGATGCTGGAGATTTGTTTCTTACAGCCATCTTGTCACATATGTGTTCGAGATGACGGCGTGTGTACACGCACCAGGTAGATTAAGTTTCTCGGCAGAGCAAATGTACTTGGCCTCGGTCTACGCCGAGGTTAAACATCAGCAATGCAGAGCGCGATCATCATTCTGCGGTCTATTCTCGCTGATGACTTTCCCGCCGTGTTTTCAGAAGCGAACAGCACACAAAAGTCGAGTTTTGCAAGATAAAAATGACATGCAGATTTTTAAATTTGAAGTACTTGAAGTGCAGGAAACTTGAGAATAGATGGTAGCGCAATTGCTGGGATCACCGTTGGCTCCGTTTAGGTCAAGTATCAAAATCTTGTTTACTTCCTTAAGCAGTTTTGGCCACAGGCCAGATATCAATAGAACGCGTTAGTCGTTCAAGACTGCAAGAAAAACACAGGCTACTGCAAAGAAGAGGCACGTACTTCAATGTGGCAGCTATTAATCAAAGCTGAGGATGACGTCCGACTGGCAAGGTGTAATCGGTAGGAACTTCCGTCACAGACTTTTTTCGGACTATCCGTGACTTATTGGATCGTAAGAATGGAGTAAGGCAGGAATTACAATAAATCTTCAAAGACATGCAACAAGATTCCTACACTAATAATATTTTACTTTTACTGCGAGAAGTACGAATTGTATTGCGTAACGCAAACGTCATGCTTATAAACGAAACGTCTATCATGAGAGATATAAATTTATACATGGATTTTTCTAACAGACAATACATGCCTTTTTTATCCGTATATTTTCATTGGCTGTTTCATAATCATTTATGTATAGAAGTAGCGTTTCAGCTTCAAACATGAAGAACACATTCCATTAATATTCGTATTCTCTCTCGCATCTTCATAGATATAACAGACAATGTTTTTACGCTAACGATGTACCGATATCACAGAAATTAATTTAATAAAATTTCATTCCGTAAAAATAGAAACAGGGAGGCGTTCGATCTGTTCCGTTTGCATGACAAGATAAAATGTATTATTATGAGTGCACTCTGGTAATTGCATAATGCCAGTAATGATATCGAGATGTCCGGTCGGACAGGTATTCGCTGCATATAATCATGTAACGCAACGATCGAATTTGGGGCACGAGTCAACCGGTCATCCGATTGGTACGTCCGCGTCCCAATTTTCGCCACGAGCAAGGCGAATGCAGTTCGTGACTCATCCATATCGTCATCGTGAAATGCATACGGCTGTATTCATAATCCCCGAAACACCCAAGTACGACAAACATCCCGCGGACGCGCTCGCAAAATGCTCCTCTTTCGAGCGGTATACGGAATTATTTCCTGTTTTACGAGTCTCCATAACGATCGAGCTTCATAGTTGCCTCTAAGAAAGTAGGACATTTAAAAATTATCATTTTAAGAACGCGACGTGCGTGTAATCGCCGTCAATAGGCATCAACGAGCGCAAAGTATCAACCTATTGTCCCCATAAATCAAGTCCTGTAGATATAAATCTATTTTGTCAATAATTGTTTAAACGTTTATGCTCGTCTAGATTTCCTCCTAATTATTCCGAGCGAGATTTTTTTATATTGCGCTTAATTGCCGTTGCAGGAATGCAGCTTGCATCTGCGTCGTTATTAACAGATCTTCGAGCTGTTAACGATGTATTCGTAGCTGGTGTCAAACGATTGAACCCTGAGCCAGTTATATTGTTATATCAGTTTCTAAGACAATCTCTAATTGTGTATCTTGCGCGACGTAAGCATTACGTTCTGACGCACCGTTCGTCGTTACGGCCAATTAAGAGTCGCGGAAATAGCTCTGAGGAAGACACGTGAAGAGATTTTAATGCTGTAACATCGCTATTAACTAACAGTAGATTGCTATTCTTTCGTGTCGCCTACGTTTACCGTTGTATATATATGTAATTCTACTATAATGATATACGTTGTAGTCGCGTAAAAGTAACCTGTGCCTCATTTTACAGATATCTATTCCAATCTGATAGTTTCAAATATACTAAACAAAGATTATGAGATTCAAGAAATCCTCAATAAATTTAATAATGTCAATAAATGAAATGGTTTTTGTAATATTTATCAAGCTTTAGTAGCATCAGAGAAATTCTCTTGTTGCGTTTGTTTCGATATTTATTAAGATAATAAGATTGATCAAGATAATAAGATGCATGGCTTTTCAGAAAAATCGTTCGAGCTAAATGCCCAATACGAGAGGTGAAGTCACCGAAAATTGTATTGTTTCGTGCGACAGGATCCCTCCGTTCGCGTGTTCTGCCATACTTGATATCCGTATATATGTCACCCAACGTTATCCAGTAACGTAATCTCTTCATCGCCGCCAACACGTCCTTTTCATTGGAGCTTAATTAAATGTACGCTCGGTATGCCGGCGGAGGAAACGAGGGCGGGAGGGACCCCGACTTCTCGGACTGAACGGGGGACAAATGGAGAGCGCGATTGAAAGGGTCGAGGTCGTCGGTTATACGGCGTATGCACAGCAGCGTGAACTGAGTTTCAGGACTCCGCCACAAATACTTCTATCGGGACGAGCTATATTTTTCGACACGCGCAATTTTGTCGTCGCGCAAAATATTTTTCGTTGCGATTCGAGCGGAACATCACGGATGTCCGAAATCATGACAATGAATAAAACAATTTACGCAGCTGCATGTGCATGGACACGCGAGAGTTTTTAAAGATTCAAGACAAATGACGTAAATATGAGTAAAATATTATCATGTATAAAAATTTTTATAGAATATTTTTCCAGTAACAATAACTAAATAATAATAGAGTTTCCAGTAACATAAGTAATTTTTCTCCGTGTAACATATTCACAGATATTGTTTCTTTAGATCATCGGGACATTCTTGGACGAAGGGAAAATATCGAGGCTGGATACTACGGAAGCGAATTAGAATAATGGAGCACTTCCTGATGTCGAGGGAGAGATGGAAGGACAATGAGCAGAGCAAAGTATATATGAACGAGAAAGAGCTGATCGGGGTAGGGCAGGGCGCAGCATTATACAGGTAGCTAAGTAATAGATACATGTAGATGTGTACAGGTATATATGTGGAACAGGCAAGATGGAGTCTCGGAGGCACGGGTCGATATGAACGCGGCAGCGCTATTGCAGCAAACCGCCCCCATTCGTTCGTTCCTCCGCTGACTCCGTTCGCTTCTCTTACCTCCTTTGCTTGTCTCCCTTTGCACACCATCCATCCCCCGTCACCCTCCCTATCACTGCTGGTATCGCTATCGGTATCACTATCACCGCCGTTCACCAATCTACCCGTATAAATGTCCGATCCCTTTCCTTTTCTCTTTTCTTCCTTCGGAAAATACGCTTATTAAGCTACCGCATCGGTGAAAGCAGGAGGATTGGTTACAGTCGACGAACCATGGAAAAAAAGAGCGTAACACTGCGACCACTGAGTCTGCAAAAGTACCTTCAACCGCACGACACAGAGACATGTGAAAAAGTTTCGTCCATGAATATTAGATGCTGCGTATATCTTTAAATCTTGTTATGAATAAATTGTTATGACTAAAAAGAAATGGTACTTGTTATGAATAAATAATACTCGTAATAAAAATAAAACTGGGTCAGGAAAACTTTCGATTTGTTGTTGCATCGATCTAGATCGATGCATCGATAATTCTTCAAATTCGTCTGATATATGACTATTAAATGTCATCCATTTAATTCGTTACACAACAAACACTGTGAGAAAGGACAATTCCCAGCTTGGGATAAAGAAGCCAGGTAAACACTTTTAATGAATTCCTTGCACGATCAGACCAGCCCCTGTCTTGTCATCGAGATGACTCGATGCCTGGATTGCTGACTCGAGCTGTAAAACATGTTTTACACTAACAGCTGAATTTGATATGAACACACCGGCGATTCTCCTCATTGTATCCACCGACGATGGTCGGATTGCGAAAACGCTCGTGTATCGCGAGGGACCGGCGCATAAATTAACGGCCTCGTTCGCACGGTATTTGGTACGGGCGCATTTTTCACTCCCTGACCTTTCAATTTCTCCGGTGGTGATGTCATTCCCGCCACGTGCGTGTACGCACGTAAACGAAAATAATCGTGATGCGATCCCGGCGGGCTGATGTACGACGCGGGATTTGCGCTATCGTGCGAGAAGCCGCTGATTGATTCGACATCTTGGCCGTCACGGCAAGTACATCGCAAATAAATTGTGCTTGGCACCCTTAAGAATCCCCTCGGAAACAACGATGAACAGAACATCGAAACTCAAAACCTACTTTTTCACGGTTTGTTATCCCAAGATAAGACAAATATGAAACAAACGCGAGTTGAGCGAAAATAAAGCCGCTACTTGTACGCAAATGCTACAATTCCTAGGCGAAGATGTCATCCATGCACATGACATGGCAGTAGCAATAGCTTTAGCAATGCTAAACATTCTACGATCTAAGCATTCTACGCTTCGTACTTCGTCTGTCAGCGAAAACATTCGTCTCTGCAATTACCTGTTTTCCTCAAGCGAAGCAGTTTTTACTGGCGTCGCGCAATTGAGATCAATTAGCTCGTCGCGATATATTGTTCGCTTCCGCGAAGCACTCCTCTTTAATTGTAATTGCATTTGATTTTGGCCAATTGATTGCCCGCCTGCGAAACCCGTGCTACCACTTAGCAGATAACGTTTCAATTGTATCGAGTCATCCCCGATGACGAACTCGTCGCGCAGTCTAATTCTTCGCCATCAGTCGGGGAAGAATATTAACGGAAAATGAAACTTTCGATGTATTTAGCATGTTTCATCAGAGATGCCTAAGAAGCATCGTCAAGGAATTAAAACACGGTAGGTGATTATTCAAATTTACTGACACGAAGATTGTCGCTGCTCTGTACTTTACAGATCGTTATAAAACTTCCGAAGTCTTCGTGATCACTTCCATCCTGATAATGCACTTTCGACACGGAATGCATCACGGAATGGATGACGAAGTACAATGAAAAAGAGAGAGGAGGCAAACAACACCGTTACTTCACCGCTGCAAGCAGATTTAGATCTCATGAAGGAAATGAATTGAAGCCACGCTCGAACGCCTGTTACCCTTGATCGACCTATTTATGTATGTTATTAAAGAGAGTAATTAGCGTGCGACCTCATAATCTTAGCCGCTTATAAATGCACTAGCGGTTGACCTAACCGCCTACTCGATAATCGATGCAGGTTGTTGCACCGACCTCTACAAACAGGCATGTCTTCGCCTGCGAGATTGTATGCGATCCTGCATCTTTGCATTCTTATTGTTAACACGAGGTATGATAATAACGATCGCTTTAGCGCATATACGTAATTAAACCCCGTTTTAAGCCTCGGAATGTCGCCGCGAATAACATCCATAGACTCTCTCGATAAACGAATCAAATATACGACACAAGTGCATTTTCCATCGCAGGCACGCACGCACGCATCATACACAATATTTTCAAAGTAGGTCAATATCGATTATATAGGAAGGTATCGCAAAAGCGAGTGTCATAAAATGTCACGCGGGGGAATTAGGGCAACAACAAAAACGCTACGTAGCCTATTCTCTTAGTCGGGTGCTTCTTTTATCCGGATAATTCCTTTGTTCGAACCATGGCTGATACGTGCACTCGAATAATCGGGCGCGGCCACCACTTCTCCGTCCAATCGGAATCAGATATGAATACGTTCGATCGTGCCGAGAGATACGACTTGATAATATTCAAACTCAATTGACGGGGATTCAAAAGTTACGCGAGAGAACATGAATCTCCTGACGGCCGTACCACAGAAACTGTTTTTCCATCGGAAATTCATCAGGCACGAGTTTATGATAAATCCAGCGGATTCTACCTCGGTGCGCGCAAATTATTCCGCATAAAATTAACATGCACAAAAGTGACGCGTAATCGTGATCGCGCAAACGAAAGAACGATGAAAGGGCGTTCGGATTCCAATTCCCACGGGTAGCCGCATTAAATCATTTCGCGTTCACGTTTCAGAGTTTCCAACGGCAGGAAGAGAGAAGAAGAGAAAGGACAAGACTTGTAAAATCGTTGAGGGATCCATCGAGTTAACCGTCGCGCTTCTTCCCTTGCCAGACAAATTAAAAAAACGTTCGGTTGACACGAACCCTTTTCGATTACGCGAGAGTGACGAGACTGCCTGGTTCCCGGCTCATCAGAGCGAGAGAAACGAACGGGGGATAGAGTATCGGCAACGCGAAGAGGGCTACAACCCTCGTCGAGGGTTACACAGCTCGCTACTTATCGCGTGTATGTTTGAAGAAATGTGCACCAGCCGAAATGGGCATCCGAGTTACTGCACTTCGACTGCTTCGTTAGGCGGTACCTTTGAAGTCCATTAATCGAGGATCTTCCATTCGTGAGGATACGACTAAGCAAAGTAATGCTCAAACGCATCGATAAGAAGGCGCAACAGGCGCATTACGTAATAGACACATAACGGACACGTAATAGTGTAATAGTATATTATCAAGTAATTTTGATTTTAGGTCTTGAAGACATGCGTTTCTAAAGCAGATCCTGACTCTTAAATTATTAGAATTATTTGCAGTACTTTTTAGAGCAAACTTGCAAAACATTCATTCAGTTAGCTTCGGGATTATTTATGTGACACAAGTCAAATTTGGCGCTTAAGGGGTTAAGAGTTCTTCCATCTGCTTCTTCGAGGCTGACACGATTTAATAATTAAATCAGATCTATGAGTACCATATCGCTGGCTGTTGTTAGCGACGAATAACTCCGTCTACCTTCACTGCTTTTAACGACAATAGCATTTTACGAGGCATTAATAAAGTGGGTCAATCACGACCGCTTCCGACGTTGCTTTTGATGCTCGAGTACTTGTCAAGAGCAGGACGCCAAATTTCTATCGTAGCTTTTGTCAACTCGATCCAAGTACTCGCTACAAAGTGCCTCATTAGATACATTAGAACGTTATTACATAAAATTAATTATACTTCCAATTTTTAATGTCTTCTAAAGTGTCCTCTAATGTGTTCTATTATGTAAAATTTTTCTCTAATTTTCATGTTCTCCATTATAAAGGCGCATCGAAAATGGTTCGTCGCGCGCACCGTAATTTTAGTTATCATGCCATTATAATAAATTGCATCTAGAAACGTGCGTGCCAGCTGATGTCGCGTAAATTCGATGATCCAGCGATTTACAGCGATTTCGAGACAACACGCGTTGAGGCAACATTTCACGGCGGCGATGCAAGTCCCCAGCGCATAAAGCGTGAATCCAGCTCGCATTCAAGCTTGAACGCCATTGCAGCAGCGTGTCGGCGCGAAAACGTTTATTTTCAGTCTACCTTTACAACATAGGCGGAAGGGACGCAGCATGTACACGGTGTACATATGTACGTCGGCGGTTTCGCAACGCGGTTTCATCCGACGCGAGATCGACGAGCGGAAAATAACGTGTTCCGTACGCACCACGTATAAAGGCTGCAACCAAAAAACGACATATTTGCGCGATGAATTCGCTAATCGGTACATTATCGGGAGATTAAAAGTCATTTTAGCGCCGTGTTTCGATATCGCCTCGATCATTCATCTGATTGCGTCGTGCGCGTTATGCAAATATTATAGTTATAATAATGCGGTATCGAGCGCGGAACATTCATGGCTATCGCATTCTGTATGCTTTAATACATTTTTATAAAATACAAGAGCACGACATTTAAGAAGGCCGTATCACTTAGTATCAATTTGGCTATTTATCTTTTAATATCGGCAAAATGCGATCTTGAATTTTTTCATAGACACACAATATACAGGGTGTCCCGAATTTAAATGTCCAAACTTCGGGAGCGTGTAGGGGATGATAAATCAAAAATAAAAAGTCCTTTAGAGATATGCTCGTTTTTACTTCGTTTTGGAAAAATCGCAAAAAAGAAAACGTAGATTTCACACTTATTTATTCATGTTGTCACTTGCTTAATGTAAATGTAGATATTGTTCAAAATGTTGGCACTTGTAACGCAGCTGATGCCCTCCGGATGCTGGTCTCAGGATTATTATCAAAGTGGCGCAGAACACGATTTTCTACTTGCAAATTTGCTCTTAACGGGTCTTGATGAATTGAAAATGAGCCGATCTCTCGCAGCCTATTAAAAGTCAACGTAATGACTCGCCGATCCGGCACTCTTCTGTTTGGAAATCGGCGCGCATACTCTCGCACCGCCCCCCTAGCATTACCGTCACAGAAACCATACACGAAAACCATATCAGCATATTCAACGTTAGAATATGTACGCGGCATTGTGACAGAAGTAATTCACTCGATGGCTTCTGATGAGTAACTGACGAATTTATAGGAGAGAAGCAGAAATGTAAATAAAAAAAAGAAATGTAAACAAAGGAAGTGCGAGAGTATGCGCGGCGCCGATTTTCAAACAGAAGAATTCCGGAACGACGAGTCATTGCTGCATGAAATCTACGTTTTCTTTTTTGCGATTTTTCCAAAACGAAGTAAAAACGAGCATATCTCTAAAGGACTTTTTATTTTTGATTTATCATCCCCTACACGCTCCCGAAGTTTGGACATTTAAATTCGGGACACCCTGTATATATATTTTCGTAACATTTAAACACGTAAAGTAGACACAATTTAAATTTAAATTATGCTTTATATGGGGCGATTGTGCTCTTTCAACTTGCTCAAACTGCTTTCTGTGTACTCAGGAGACTTATCACAGGATGAATAAATTCATCTATCTCATTTCGGTGCCCTGTCATTACGCCAAATCAGCGATACGCCCGCATCGTGTGGCTGTCCTTTCCAATTACTCGGGTATTTGGGACACTTGTGCCTCAAGTATTTCGCAGAAGGGGGGTGACACATTGCCGTAAGAAACGCGCCTGCCTCCACATCGCAGCATCTTATTGCGAGCAATCATACGTAACACGCACACACCATGGACCCATCATCACGTCTTTGTGCTCGTCAGCTCGTTCGTCGACGTAATCGTTCCCCAAAAGCGCGATGAGAACAACGAGACCCGACCTGAGAAATCGTCGTGACGATGCGAACCCTCGTAATGCGTCGAGGGTGACCTAGATTCGCACGGTCGCAATCACTGCAGCAACGAAGACACCTTGGTGTCTTTTATCGTGTGCACTTCCGAACGACGAGGTACAGCTTCCCGAATGCAGCCACGGCATGGTGACATCGTTTCTCAACCCGATTAACTTTGATACACGGGCACTCCATGATTCTCGCTAGCTTTAGATGGGCTTTCAACTTGCATGACGAATTTTCCGTGATGAGAATATCTAGATTTTGATATCAGGAGCTAATCAGATAATGTGTTTCGTTATCTACAACTAGTCTATCTGATCCAATTCGCGAGGAGGACTTTCGTTCCCATCATTTATCTCGTGAAGCGAATATCTTGGAATTTAGAGTAGCGCATTTCGAGTACGTAGCTGCTGCGTGACACTGATTAGAAAAAGATTCGCGATAAAACGCAGTGACCTCGAGTTACATGGGGATAGTACACGCAACCTTGCGTCTGCCGGTCTTTTTGCTGTACCCTACTCTTTCCCTCGCCGGTCGCGGTTAATTAATCAAGTCGCTACTTAACGATGTGACTCCGTGAATGTAATTCGACGGAAACGTATTTTTATGTTTGCGGCAGAGAAACGTACTCGTTCAGGTCTCTCGCACTCTCTCCGGGATTGGTTAACCGTGGCCTCGAGACATTGTTCAAGGTCCGTTGGCGAGGGTCCACGGTGAAATTATGACGTAATTCTGCGCGAGTCCAGAATGTACGTAGAGAACGGTAAAATAATGGCGCATACCGGACAACGAGCAGAACGTAATACGACTCAATGGAGTCCTCGCGTATGTCGAGTACGACGAGCTGCCGTTGCAGATTTCGCGGAACCCTCGATAAGTGCAGCGGCCAGGGCTTGTATTGCTTATCGCTTAGAAGGCTATGCATCGGCATCTTAACACTACGTCTCAGTCGCCGTTAGTTTGCACGAACTTGATTTCAGACTTGAAGTCACGAGCAAGCTTGTATCGTTAAAAAGAGAGTTGTACGTCACAGTATAATTTTTTCAATTTTCTATAAGAAATAATAATCTATAATATATCTGCGTTAATGTAAAACTATGCATTAATGACTTACTAATTGTACTAAAAACTGTCATCACCTGCTTCACGTCTGAAATCATTGTTACTTTTCCGTGCACTTTTATGCACACTGAAGGTGCATCGTAAATATGTGCAATTGATCTATCCATATGCAATCGATACTGATCGATGCTTTGATTAAACCTCCATATACAGGGTGTCCCGGGTTTTAACCGACAAACTGCGGGAGCATATTCTACTAGTGGAAATAAGAAAAAATTCTTATATCGAGTTTGCTTAGAAATGCTTTATTACAAAGTTATAAACCAATATTCAAAAGAAATATCAGATAAGTAACAACGGAACATAGTGTAGAATTTGGAAGGTCGAAGATGTTTATGTTATGTGTATTCACATGTATTCATGTCCACTATGTTGAAACGATTCAGTATGATTGTTACTTTCACAACAGTAGCCGTTAGATTTCAATCGTCGTGTGAACTAGCAATTACTATCAGAATGCCAAAAGCGTTTTCAAATGAGGAATACACTGATATTCATTTCGTGTACGGATTCTGTGACGGAAATGCACGAGCTGCCGTACGAGAGTATCAACGTAGATTTCTTAACAGGAGAGTACCAGATAGATTTAAAGCAACGAATTACTAATTCAGTTACTGAGATGCAAGAAAATTTTCAGGAATGTCGTACTGTAACAAATTCTGTACTACGTCGGTGTCTAGCTTGTATCGATGTGCAAGGACAACATTTTGAAATGCGTCACTAAATCATTGCGTAGATAATTTTTATTTTTGTGAAAAAATCCGTTGTTACTTATCTCATATTTCTTTTCAATATTGGTTTATAACTTTGTAATAAAGCATTTCTAAGCAAACTCGATATAAGAATTTTTTCTTATTTCCACTAGTAGAATATGCTCTCGCAGTTTGTCGGTTAAAACCCGGGACACCCTGTATAACGACCTCCAAACCACAGATTGAAGTCCGGCCTTTGAAGTCCGGCAAAGGGAGAAACAGCGATAGATTTGCTGAAGCGAGGCGTCAGCAACGTTCATAGCGCATGACATCACGACAACTAGGCGAAATGAAATAATTCCTCACCGAGTTATACGCGCGATAGACGATGTACCATTTCGCTCGTTGCCAGCAATGCATCTTTAGAGAGTATATCCTGTATCTGACAATGACCATTTTTTATCGCGTGCAATTACGCGCGCCCACTCGGCTGTGATTTCCTGCTCGATTCCGAAGAGGAGCGTTCAGAATCGTGAATACGGAGTCGCACGTATCCCCTACCTACTTGTGCCTCTACCTTCGCAGCAGCCTACGTCCTAGAGTAACCGTGACCTTTGAGTCGCAACAATCAGCCGACCAGAGCTCGTCGTAATGGTCGTTTTGCATGCTAGCGCGTTCAACGTAACGATCTGCGACAAAGGCTCTCGCTCTATTGACGCCTTGAGTCTTCAGGTACTCGGTGGCACCATAAATAGGGCCCTATTGCGTAAAGATCGCGCGGTCTGTGAACACGTAACGGTGAACGAAGTTGTACAGCTGATCTTGCGAAATATTCAATGAAATTTGTCTTGATTCCTTTTCATTTGTATTACGCAATTTTATTTGTTATACGAATAGGTAGTTGATTGTGGAAATGACTACACAAATCAAATGTTAAAAGAGAGAGAAATTCTCGCGTGAAATATCATATAAAATAAAAAAGAACTCGACGCACTGTGTTTTGCATCGTAATACGATACGTAGTGCATTAGAGGCACTTCTTCCATTTGCGTAAACAAATTAATCAATACTGAGCACCTGATATTGTTACGGGTACTCGGGTAATCAAATAATACCCGAAACATCCAGGCGATACTCATGAAATGATGGTAAATGAGCAGCTGCAAATGGCAGCTCGCAATTGCTATTGGATTCGCGTGTAGCGTTTGTGTTTTATCACTCCCTTTGCAAAATATTTCGAGCGAGAAAGAAATATATCAAACTTGAAACGTGAAGAGAGTGTTAAAAAACGTGTGCGCGAGTGCGGTTGTACTAAACCCTCCTCTCGCACTTTACCCACGCAATCGAAATTACAAGCGAACATGAGGCGAAACAGTCGAATACGAGCCCGTATATGCTATTAGACGCCATGTATACATACGAAGCCTATTATTTGCGATAATGCTATCCACTTCCATCGTGGTCAAAAATGCATATGTTCGTGATAAAGTAACACACACACATGATACTTTAAAAACTCGGAGTGACACATACGGTAAATTCCCGAATGTAATTACACGTAATACGCGAACGTTCTTATATCGGTAACAAATGCGATATTTTTGTTACGTTGCAATAAAATATTATTTTTCATTTTCAATTCTATTTCAATGTAACGCGCTAAATCCAATGAGCTTAAATTTGAGGTTTAAAACTCTTTAATATTTTCTTAATACAAATAATTAATCATAACACTAAACTCATTGCACCAGAAAAATGCCAGGCTTTTGCGTAATCGTAAAAGTAGTTAAAATAACTTTCGGCATCGTATAATGGTTCCCAAGCTAAAATGAAAGCATCGAGAATGATATTAGACAATTGCTCATTTACTTCGCAAAAATGTAGCGAGGTCCAAAGAAACAAAATCAGCCTCGCAATTGCGTCAACGTGTCGGAGCTAATATCGATCAAGTAAAATCTCCTTCTCGCGCTTGCATCATAGGTGAAGAATCATCAAATCGCCAAATCGGGCCTGTTTGATTTCGAGACCGGTTCTATGGCCTCGGACCTGTACATCATTCTCGGTGTTCACACCAACAGAAAGTTCCCGGATCTTACCTGCTTCCCGGCGCGAGGTAACGTCTCCACGTTGCTGCCACCGACGACGGGTGCCTTTTCCGGGCCGCCGTTCTGCTGGCTGACACTTATGTTGGCGTTAACGTTGGCGTTGTTGGTGACATTCGTGTTCACGTTCGCCTCGGTGGTAACATCGCCGGCGCCGCCGCCGCGTTTCCCATCCTCGCCCGTCATCCTTCGTCCGCTCCGATTTCTGGTCGCCTCACACCCTTGTCGCCGCCACTGTTGTGCTCGCTGTCGTAGTTGTCCCCGCCTCCCTCGCTACGCCGATACTTCCGCTCGTTAATTCCCAACCACGGTCCACGGCTCGGAATCCCGATATCTGTGCAGCCGGTCGATGCCGATCAGCGAGGAGCGAATCAAAGCGCGAGCGTGACGATTGACGCTTAATCGATAACGCGTAATTTACTTGAGCCCTTCCGACAATCGGATTTCGTTCGCCGAGACGGACAAGTTAAGCTAGACTAAGCTATCACTGGATAGATCTTGGCGTGTCCGCGGAAACGAGGCGGGGGAAGCCTAGGGGTGGCGCCCGGAGCTATAACAATGGGGATCGCGCCACAGAGAACTCACATTTATCTCACGGATGTGACCACGCGTTTAAAGCAGAAAATTCAGGACTCGACTTCACCCTAGTCCTAGGATCGCGTTGAGAATCACGAGTCTCAACGAGTCTCAACGAGCGATGATCACGAAGCGAAATATCACGGAACGCGGCTACGGAGTTCCATCCGACAACCATGGCCGAATTACTCCGGTTGTTCCTCGGGGAACGCTATTTTTAGCCCCCACGAAACGATACGGGTGGTATAACCGTGCATGACGGAACGGTCCACGCGCATCGCCAGCCGCCGTCCTGCTGCTCGCCGAGGAAAACGGCCGCGACACCGGACCTCACCCGAAGCACGATCCTTCCGTAATAAAATTACCACCGACGCAACACCGAAGTACCTCCCGAATTCTGGATCCAATCACATCCGCCAGATATTTGCGTACCTTGGGACGCACCCTCCTTTCTCGAACACTCACCCGATAATTTGTTTCTCGAGGGTGCGACTTTCCCTCTGTGACTCACGTTTTTTTACAATTATTCTTTCTTTAATAAAATAACCGTAAAGATAGGCGATCTCCCGAGCTTTCGGGCGGGAACGCGGGACACTTCCTGTTAGGATCGCGAGCGCTTCGCGAAAGGCCGAGGAGCGTACGTCATAACGACGGTAAACGCACGTTGTCGCACCGTAATCGCGGATGTTCACCGGTGCGAAGTAACGGCTGGCTACCGGCTGGCGACCCCGCGAGAACCCGAGGAAATATACGCGAGCGTAACCCGCACGACGGGCGGCCACGGTATAGAACCGCACGGAAAATCGATTCGAGCGTGTCCATTCGAGCGCCGCGCGCCTCTCGAGCCGCGGCGATAAAAGCGTCCGCGCGCGATCGCTCCGACTTTCGACGTTTACGACTGGAACACCCGGAGACGAGCTCCCGACGCCCGTCGCCGAGAGTTATTTTCAAAATTCCGCAAAATAGATTCGCCCGTTGGATCCCGCCGTACCGTCCCAAACGGCCGCACGTACGTTTTGATGCGACCGTGATGTATCCGCGCGCGCGTTTTTCATGTTGCATGAATGGTTATTTGAAGATGAAAAAGAGTTATGAGATTTAAAAATATTTTCAAGCGACGATCTGCAAGGAGTTGCATTATCAGAACGGAAGAAACAGCAGGATTCGAAAAATAAGATGTATCATATACATATGTGTGTTTATTTTCAATAAAGGAACGAGATAGTAGAGGTGTAGTATAATCCAAAAGTAACTCGAAACGTTTTTCGTGACAGTGACATGATTACAATTACAAGAAGGTAAGAATGCAAATTTCGATTTCGAACTTTAAACGATTTGAATTTTTAAAGAAATTTAAATAACTGCGCAAATTCAAAATGGCCGAGTCGATCGAATGCGAGAGATTTTCGTGTTCATAACCATGACAGAGAAATTTAGAAAATGTCATTAGAAAGACTGATACTTGCCGCGGAAAACATTCCACCTTACGATCTGCACCGCGAAAGAAATATCTCGGTGACGGTCGCTTATTCCGAGTCCATCGGGGTCGATCGGATCGAACCGGATCGCGCGAGAGGAGCATGAATCGGTCGTCGGTAGGAAACGGTAAAAAGTGGAGAACGCGCAAAACGACGGCGCATCTCCCGCGAACGCTCCGCAATTACTAAACGGGATTCCGCTGGCGCGTTATACGCACACGTACACCTACGCGACATAGCGTACCGCGTACACACACATGCACGTACTTATATGCATTTATATATACTCGTATGCGTCGACGGCGCCGGGTCTGGTTCCTCTGGCGCGGTACGTTTCGCGTGCGATCGATCTCTCGAACCCTTCTTTTCCCGCACTTCGGCCGAGTTTACCGCGGTTCGATGGCGCGCGGCGCCTCGAATCCGCACGATTATCGAACGATCACGTCGAACGCTACCCCGACGCGCGAACGTAAAAGGGAGCGAGCGAAGGGCAGACGAAAATGAAGAAGCGTGAGAGAGAAAGAGAGAGGGGGGGACAGAGCATCGAAAAAAAGAACACTAACCGACGGGGGTCACGCGCAGGATTATGCGGATACCTCAGAGTTCACTGGTATTAACCACCACGGTATTTTTCAACGGGACACTGCCCCCATCGAGCGCTTCCTTCCTCACTTGTCAAATCACACGGTGACGCGCGGTCATCTTCCGTTGCGCCGTCCGCTCCGCGTTTTCGCTTCCTCACATCGACCGGCCGCCGCGGACTTGGCGCGCGCACACACGCACACGTATTTAATACCTCTGCCTCGAATCGCGCGACGAAGAAAGCACCGAGCGTGACGCGACCGCCCTCCTAGACACTCCGCACGGCTTTGATCCGCGCCTCCACCGCCCGCGACCGACGAGGACGCCGCACTCGCAGCGCTACCTGCTGGCGTTCACGATTTCTCGGGACGCAGACCGAATTTCGCTACGTTGCAAGGAAACGATGAGCAGCGAAATTAATCTTCTCTTATCGTAGAATACTGAGCTCAGCTTGAAATTATTATAAATTGTAATATGACATTTTAACAACGCTGTAGGAATGTATAAAAAAAAGAGCGTCTCTCGCACGAAATATTTAAATACGACAACTTCGCGCAAGACGAATGTTACTTGCTACATTTATTAGATCGATGATCAAATTTAATGTTAATTGTTAAATTTGCATAATACTATATATGTGCGTGCGTGTGTGTGAAAACGATATGTAGAATCAACTATTTTGGTTTAGACATTCGTATGGTTTTGTAAACTTCATCCATTTCACATATCTGAGATTTTTAGGGCATTTCAATTAGGATAGAAAAGGGAACATATGAAAATGTACGATAGATTATACAAACTATTGACGATTTCCTTTATTACAATTAATTGCGATGAAAAATAAATGTAAAACTGTCTCTCAAGTTCAGTTGTCCACAATCTTCATATTAATAAACGCTATAACGTAGTAATATGTATAATACAAATTCAAAAACAAACTTTATTACACTGATTTAGCTGTAACAATTCTATAACCACAATAATAATGTAACGCTCATGTTATATCATGTTATAAACAGAAATATCGCCAAAGTGAAATGAATGTTGAACTTAGAAATAAAATCTTTAACATATATTATATAAAATACAAGTTATACACAATACACATATACTCGGTTAACAAATTCGATCGTACAAGAAAGGAGAAAAAGAAATTTTGCAATTACGGTATCGTCATAATATATGATCACGCACGGCGCAATGCAAACTTTAATCCGTAAATTTGAGAAAAACGATAGAGCATATAACACCTAATACACATCAAGATTATGCCTTTTTAGTTAACATTGACAATTTTTATGCGTGCCACAATTTTCAGAATAAACAAATTGTTATCGCAAAATAACGAACATTTTTTCAAAGCACTTTCCTGTAATCGAATATGTTAAAATCAGTATTGATAATTTTTTCTGCCGCTTTTCAATTATTTGAATTTTTAAGTTATCTTCAGTTATTTTCAGATTATAATCAAGATATACAATAGTCATTTAATATTAATGTGTGTTTGTTGCGTGTGTCTTTTGTGAATATTACATCTAATATAATTTTTCGATAAACAAGAATAAAGAAAAATAATTGCATTATTTACAAAGATATCATAACTACGACTAAGCTTAGGTATAACTGTACTTGTTAATACTTCGTAAGACCGTACTTGCAGACATGAGGCCGCCTACCAAATGTTAAAATAATTAACCAAAAAGAAATGTGTACTTTAAGATTAAAATTCACTTCAATTTAATGTAGAATTTGTAGTATATTTATATCATACAAGTAATCTGTGTAAGGATACCTGTTGGTAAATGAGACATACGTCCAAACATAGAACATAGAACGAAAATTAAATATTTAAAAAATTCATTATGCATTCTTTACATTTAGATGATAAACATATCTTTTTACGCACTATTTTATACATATTTGTATATAACCTTCAGAGTTTGTCTACTATAAATTACAAAATATAAAGTCTAATCGTGTTTCTGTGCGATTATATCCAGCGCAACTACAGTCGACAAAAGTTTTCTGCATGTTCATGTGAAAATCAGTTGGAATGAAAAGGGCTTAATTGTTTGTGACTTGTTATTAGAACTGCATCAGTCTGCCGTGATCTACGTTCTACATTTCTTAAGCAAAAAATATTGTTAATGACTTTTAACATGTATTGCCGTGTTCTCCTTTTTTCTCATGTCGCTGTTGCACTTCTCCATCTTCTGATGCCTCTCGAGATGCTTCTTGGTAAGGAAACGTGCACCACAAATGTTGCACTTGAGTTTAGAATTAGTTCCATGATGTATCATAGTATGATACTCTATACCTGTCCTATTGGAGAATACTTTCCCGCAAAAATGGCATGCGTTATGTTTATGCGTCGACATATGCCCGCGGAAACTCTTGAGTTTGATCGGTTTCAAGCATACGGTACACGTTATCAGATTATCACCCCCGTTCGGGTGTATAGTGTATTTGTGATATGACAAATTCTTCTTATTCGAATAAGCTTTCTTACATTGATGACAGGGATAACCGAAGCCTAAATGATAACCCTCGTGCAGGGTCTTTAACGACAGAGAAAGTTTCTTATTACAAAATCTACAACGCATATCATTGTGTTCCGCGTGAAAGTGACGTAAACGTCCTTTATCGCTAGCGAATCGTTCAGTGCACTGATAACAATTAAACGCAAGATCAAAGTGTTCGAATCGCACATGCTGGTCGAATTCAGCATAATTACTCAGTGTTTCGTTACAGTAGAAACATATTAACTGAAGCGAAAATTCGTCGAACGATTTCCCCTCCTTAACAGCGCATTGATGATTGTTGTAGGAATTACTGTTACTGAACTGTTCGTCGCAGTACCCGCATGCCAATAACGGATCCAACTGCGCCTTGTAATCCTCGCCATATGAATAGTCGAATTCTTCGTTCATATTTCTCTGCCGTTTATTCGAGGATCGTAATTCCCTCTTTTTGTAATTCGCTTCCTGGCCTATTACCTGAATGTTCTCCTGATCTATTTCCCGATTTTTAATCTGCTTATTTTCTTGGCACATTTCCTCATCCCCCGCCGCATCTGTGGGTGGCTGGAGACGGCTTATAATCCTCTCACATATTTGTTTCAATGTAGAGACTTTATCCGGAACTCCTCCACCTTCCACATTTTTTGCATTGCTATTTGGGTGTACTAACGAGCATTTAATAACTTTATCATTTTGCGCAAGCAACTGTTTTGCCTTATCGCTAATCTTAATAGAGTCAATTTGTAAATCGTCTTCGATATCGATGATCTCGTCTTCATCAGCAATTCGCAATTTCAAGATACTATGCTCTTTACTGTATTTAGATGTATCCCGTTCCTGTTGTCTAGCAACTGCGCTAGTTGCATTTTTGGTAAGATGCTCCATGTTCGATGATGAAGTGTCATCCATGAAATGGACAAACTTTTGAGATTTCTCGTCGTCACTATCTTTACCAACTATCTCGTAGCCATCTTCCCGTTTCTTGATTGTTATATTAATACCGATACCAGAATCTCTATCACTACTGAGCCTTGCAGTGTCCATCCTGTTGATTTCCTGTTGATACAACTTACAACTCTTTTTATGGAGAGCTATGCTATGAGCATGTCGAAATGCTTTTCCACATAAGCAAGAATGTTTAAGTTCATCAGTTTCCTCCTTGCGTGTAGCCGCTCCATCAATAATGGAAGTGTTTTTGTTTTGCCTAGGCCTGTACCAATTTTTTAACAAATTTGTTCCCTTCACGTTATTGCTAGTTTTTGCGTTTAACCTTTTCTTATTCAGTGGTGAATTAAGATATCTACATTGAACCTTATGAAAGTTCTCTTTGGTTTCTCCACGGAAGTAGTGAACGCGTCTGTGTTTGTACAAACCATGGGCAGATGCGTACGTTCCCAGGCAAATGTCACACTTGTAGGATATGAGATTTATAGATTTTTTTCTCGGTATGATTGGAGTCGTGTTACCAACAGGTGTATAATTTTCATTGTCCAATTTGATTCTTTTATCCTCTTTAGCAGGGTAAAGTAATGTGAATTTCCGTTTCGTACCTCCTTGAAATTCTTGGTCAGTGTCTTTTTCATCATCCATTATATGATATTCATTTCGCGTATTTTCATTAGCAAATTTTTGCGAAAGTCTGCCAGACAATATATCCTTTAATGTTGTTTTTTTATTCCCAGGTGATGCTTTAGAAGATGATGGTTTGTCCGCATTTAAAAATGAAGACTCTAACTTCATAATGTTCGACTTATGTCCCGATATTTTGTGATAATGAATTAAGTGTTCTTTTAGAGATTTTACGTTTCGTTTGCACAACATACATTTGACATATTTCGACGCAGCATATTCTTTAACAAAACCTTCGGTATTAGCAGGTTTTGCTTCTTGCTTCGCAGTAAATTTTTCAAGTGGATCCTTGTCGGTAAGTTCATCGAAATCATCCTTTTTACTCGGTAAAACAGCTGAATTGAATACCTTAGTATTACTGTCAGTCAATTTTTTATAGGAACGCCGCCTACGTTGCAGCGGAAGTACGATTCCGTGCATTCGTTCTGTATGTTTTCTTAAGGATCGTCTCAACATGTACTGCTTGCCACATGTAGAACAAGGGTATAATTTTCTTGTTCTTTGAACAGAAAACTCGAAAGGTAATGGCATTGCATTATTGTGTTTGAATGTAAACTCATTGTTAATATGTGATGCAGATGGTTCAATCTTATTCGGTTGTTGTACTTGTTCCTCTTCTTCTTCTTCTACATCTTCCTCTCCTTCTTCTTCTTCTTCTTCTTCTTCTTCTTCTTCTTCTTCAGACACATCACTTTCGTCTGTTGGATCAGTTTGTATTTTTATTAATTGCAATGTTTCCCAGATCTTGTCGCATCTTTCTAATACAACAGTTGGAGTCCTTATTGTAATCACAGGTAGTGAAATATGTAGTGGTGATGGAGGTTCATCCTACGATAAAAAATATATAATTATTTAAATGTTTACATTTTTATAGCCTTTTATGAAGACAAGTATCTTAGGAAATAAATTGTATCTTTAAAATTTTGGATCGGTGGAACAAAAATTCTATTATATTCACAAATAATAAACACTGTACACCACAGAAGCACATATCAACAGTGCGAGTGTAATCAAGATCCCACAAAATCTTTTCAGCAAAAAAAGTAGTCACTAAAATTAATTCCCCATTTATTAGGAAACAATTATATATAACCCAGTTCATTACATCAATAATAAACTCATTTAAAACACACAACGCACACACATCACAGATATGTGAAACGCCATACTTAATTAGTGGTCAAACAACACGTTGGAAAAAAGCGCGGTAAAATATGGCCGACAGCGAGCGTAACAGTTCCGTGAACAACACACAACCCGATCGGACGAACGTAACGGGAACGACTAGCGAAACGTAGAAGATCTTTCACTGGAAAGGCGTGACTTTATCAATTCTCATACTTACGAGTGTCGACAGTTCTTCGGTCGAGTTGGTTCTACTGATGCATGGCTCTGTCTTGCACTCCTGGAACTCGAATTCGGGGATATGGGGCGACAACTGTGACACCGTGTAACCGCTGTCGTCGTTCTTGTCCTCGTGGAGGATGGTGGTGTTATCGGTCATCCTGATCAATAGAGCGCGATCTGCGGACAGACGCGTCGTATTTGAGTCTCGAGACCACGTTGGCAACGCTGCCGTTCGCGGACTATGCTGGTTGCTTTGCCGGGCAGTCAGATTCCTTCCCCTGAAATTCTGTTAAGCCCTACATGCCTCTTTCCCTGCGCCTGCAGATGTGCTTGCCCACGAAGTCCCTCTCCTTCTACCGCGTTCAACCGTAGAATGCTGTCCTCTTCTTCTCGAGCACGCGTCTTCTTTGATCCTTATTGGACAAAGGGAGATATGGTTGTGTTTGCTGAGCGCTTCACTCGGCCCAGCTCGACTGCTGTCGAACTGATGGCAGTGCTGGATGCGGTACTGGCCCAATGGGTACCGATGCCCAACACAAAGTTGGGTCTTTTAGTATCTGGTGCGTTTTCAGCTTAGGCAGCTAGTGTCGAATATATTTGGACTTTGATGAAAAAGGTGGGAAATGATGATATAAAGTACACAACCGGATGAATCGATTTGGCAGTATGAATTCACGCAACTAATTCATTCATTCGTTTCATCCAACACGATTAGGTTCATAAGAAATGTTAATAAATTAACATTGTAAAGACTGGAAAATGTCCAATTAACGACCGTGACATATACATGTATAATCCGTAATAGTATTGGGATTGCGTAATTATTAAGAAATATTAATTAATTCTAAGAGCTGAACATCGAGTCACAAATGATCTTTCGATGATGATACAATGGGATTTTCAGAGTTTGCTGCAAACTGTTTGCTAAAGGATCGAATAATTGGGAGTCCCATCGGATTTATTGGGTAAGGAATATATCCCACAAATTTTGAATATTCCTCACCATTGACAAGCTATTGTGATATGCTGACGTCATTTCGGAACATCGATCTGCAAGAGCTCAAGTTGCAACAGAGGCGCAATTACGCAATCAGTCAATAAGATTTAACAAAAGCACGATCCAATCTTACAGAGCTCTTTATATAGTAGTACAATGAATAACTCCCAGTATTGCGTAAGATTTCCGAGGGAGAGAGACAGAGAGAGAAATACTTGGGAATAGTTCCTTAACTTGACCAACTTTATCACTCATAAAAGGGATACTTCTTAATCAAACAATTTTAATTATATTGTATTATCAGCCGGGTTTTTCCCGCATTATGATGCATTTGACGATGTTTAACGACGATGTTAATCGAACATTTTTTATCACAAATGATAATTTGAAGTTAGGGTTCAACCAAGTTGTGTACACGAAGAAATTGCTGAAGAGCATCTCTTGGATTACTAGAATATGTATGACTCTTACGTTACATGTTTGAATATTAACTAGACATGCGCAAGTAGATCGATAAATAGAATTCCGATAAAAATACAATGCTTTGATATAAGTTTGCTATCCGTGCCTGGTAAATAAGAGAGGTCTATAAGATATTGATCGTCTTGTGTGCAGCGTCGAGAACAATTTTGCGGGTACTTTGTTAAATTTTTGTACAGTATTATTAAGAATATTGCAAGCAACAAATACTAAATTTGGCAACAAGAAATTGAATAATTTCTAAAAAACTTAGAATATCTGCCAGTGTCTATCAACGGGCCTTCACTGTTATCGTTCCGCCACTGCATGGAGCTATGCGATTGGATGATGTAGATTCACAAATATGGACGAGTCCATGTTTGGAGATAAACCAATTTTCTTGTGGCATTTTCTATTCTACATTATCCGTCAGTTATTTTTCTTTCGTGCATTATTTTATGTCTATCTGGATATTGCCAGAGAAGCTTCTCATGCGGTACTATTTAACTCTTGCGACGCAATCGACCGATTTTACAGAAACATAACCCAACGTACGCGCATCAGCATACGTTGCAGTTCGTCTATTGAACCTGGGATACCTGAATTCCGCATAATATACATACGCGCAATGCTCCACGAGACGTTTTAATCACCTAATGACGAGATATTTATGATCCGTTACTGAAATGTTGCGTTTACCTGGCACTTCGATTGATCTCGCACTCCGCAGAACGTAGCCTGACCACGCCACCAGATTCTTCCGTTCGTACTGTCGTATGGTAGACTCTTCCCGTTCGTTACTTTATAGCGGACTCATGCGCACAGCAAATGATTCCTGATACAGGCGATACACGGTGGTCGAGGGAATCGGGAGACTGATACTTGACGAGGACAAGAACGAAAGTTAAGTATGGGAGAGCTGCGAACGCGATGTTTCCCCAACCGCTCTGGGCGAGTTCACTTTTACGTATGGCACGCAACATGGCTGAGCAGTCTTTGTGTCAGCCGCATGTTGCGGCCAACGTATGCAGGTTGATGCCCAAAATTTTAGCAACAAATAATCATTAGCATTTCCTTGCGAAAACCTAACGAATCTATCGATGAGACTTGAGATGAGTCACGCGTTGGAAAAATACACGTATTAGACTTGATTCCGTGTAGCACTTTGCATTGAAAAGTGTATCAACAGAGTTCGGGAATGGGCAAATAAAGAGCTTATAGGACTTCTATCATCAACGCTTGCAATCGATAGCGAAAACGGTTTATTGCTGTTAGATGCGTGCGAGGGATTCTGTGGGTTCCGTTAAATTTTGCAATTGATGCGTTCTTATATCAGACCTTGGCATTTTACAACACGGATGTGTTGGTACTATATTGGGATACATAAGTTCATATCGTAAATAACAATATTGGGCCTCAACCCAAAATTTCTTTTAATTTGTCTTCCGTCCACAATTAATTGATATGAAATTAAACTCGTTTATTCGGACACAATGCCAATTCGCGTGATTATTATAAGTAAATAAAATACTCGCCAATAGATCTCTTGATTAGAATTATTTCTGCTAAAGTGAAACCAAATTCTTTCGCACGTGTCTTCTTACATCCATTTTGTTAATCTATTGATACAACTGTAAAAAATAATATTTAACAACAATATGTTATCATATATCATATTATCCATATATCCATATATACCATGTATCACAGTATCTTTATCTTGAATATACAAAGTTTATGGTATCTCTCCTACAACATTGCGCAATCCCAATTCACTAAATAACAGAATGCTTATTTGTTATATGTCTCATTGGAATACTTTATTTTCCTGTATCATCCCATGTTGTCAAGCCCAAATTTACATTTTAAAAATAGATACAGATTAAGATGAAGTATGGGCCTGTTAAAAGCCGAAAATACATCTCGTTAAATCCAAATAGCAATTTATATCTCAAAAACATATTCTTTATGAGTGGGGTGTTGGAGGACAGAGATTATTCTTATATCGTTACACGTTTCTATCATATATTCACTTTTAGTATACTCAATCGTCACTTGAATCCAAGGAAGGCAATAATTTTTTAATAATCCTCAGTTGAGCTCTAGCGTTAAAAGCGCAGACAGGCATAATAGCAAAACACCGGATAAACTATATGAATCAACAGCACGATCAATTGATTGCCCGTTTGGAATGGTCCAACCCAAATGAGTAACAACGAATTATCTCTGTATGTGTAATTTGCGCTTATACGTAACGCATGGTGCATTAGCGTGATGATACCCGTACGGCTCCGTATGAGTACTCCGAACGGCACGAGCGATTCTCCGTCTTGCTGCGGATCACATGCGTTTCGTGCTTTCGATTTTGGATTCGTGTAAAGTTATAGTCGAGGAATTGATGGAGGTCAACTTTGCCAAGAGATCAGGATCAGGATAAACAAGGCCGATGTTGATTCACAACAATATTACCGCGCGAATTCAGTTTGATTCCCGATAAAATTGTGTCTACTAATGAGACCGTCATGCTATGCACTTCCGCTGTAAGACATATAAAGCCGCACGCGCTCCTACGTCCGCGTGTTAAAGCAGTGTTGTTCGGTTCGGTCACAAAATGCGACTACTCGGTTTATTCCTGTTGCTCCTCATCTGCGAGTTTGCCACGTCGATACCAGTCGCCGACACAGGTGGTGTACAGTGTACATAATTGTTCATGTTATTAATTAATTGTATTGTACGAAATGGGAGGCGATTTAAAAGTGAGACAATCAATTTTCAAAGTTCAATGAAACGCATGTAGATTAAACGCCTTTCCAGCTCTAAAAGTGACGAATCCGTGTTGCCCTGAATTCTTCAAATGTAATATAAAGTAATTGATGTATGTATAACGCGAGATACCTCCTAATAAGCGTGCGAAAATAATATTGTAGCATCGATTTAATTAACTTGAATGCATTTTGACAAGTTAAATTATAAAGATTAGTTCAATATCTTTGGATATAGTCAATATAAGAAACAAATCACAGGTTCTGATTAACATCAATATAAGACGCATAATTACTACAAAATATTTAAATTCCTGAATCATTTTAGAATTTTATCTTAAGTGACTCAAGAAGTGGAATCATTTCTATTTCAATTGCAATATTTTATTCAATCAGAGTATTTGTACAGATGATGCAGGTTTTCGACGTGTATATCGATCGGCTGGTATCGCGGATACAGTACGAGAGTGGGTCCGAACGATGAGGAATCGAATCGTAGAAAAGTGGCACGAATGGTTCGGCAATGATAGTCCAAATTTGACGCCACAGGATATCTTGAATATTGACAAGAAAATCGAAAGTCGAGTATCCGGTTACCCAGGCCTCTTTCTGGATTTATGTAAGCATTGTCTTCAATACCTTGAAATTTTTAACACAGAATTCGTAGTACTCTGTTATGTCGTAAGCTGCAACTCGCACTATGCTTGGATGTTAAATCGCGTGTTTACGCTTCGCTACAGCACATAATTGAAAGCACCCGTGGTTCCGATGATCTGCATGATGCGTCACTCGTCGTGTAAGAGCTACTATTAACATCGCATGCAGTACGATTCTTCCAAGATTTTGACAGAGTGATATTCTCCTAAATGATTTCTGGACTATCCTGATCTACCATGTTTATTGCGTCCTTTTTTTTAATGATAGCTGACGTAGCCTTCGATCCAGACCAAGATTGGGGTGTCCGGGTTGGTAACTGGTACCTCATCCGAAAAGTTATAGGGGACAATCCGAATTACAATCCGAAAAATGGTGACTGGGATAGCAGAGTGCTGCCAAGAGTGCCTATACCTTCACAGTTCGACTGGGTGCCTGGTGTGTTTGAAGTCCCAAAAGCCACTCAACCTCCAACAACCACCTCGAGGAACGAATTGACCACAACAGAACGACAAACACCTCGGACCGTTCCTCAGACTGAATCAGTCTTACCCTCTACTGAATCAACCGTCTTTGAGCCTACTTCTACTGAGCCTACTTCTACCGAGCCTACCGTCACTACTGACGAACAGACTCTGCTTACCACCCAGTTAATCACTACTTCGGAACCCACGTCGACTCAAGGAACTGTAGTTTCTGGCACATCCTTTGCGACGGACGATGAACCAGAACCAACATCCACTGGATCAATATCTACCGAGTCAATCGCGACTTCTACCGAATCAGCTGTTGCGACCGCTGAATCTACTACGATTCCGATCGAATCAATAATACCGTCCACTGAGGCAATTCCGATCTCCACTGTGTCAAATGCAACATCTGATGGAAGTACTGTAATTATCACTGAACCAACTGCAATGTCTACTGAAGAAACTATTGCTGCTACTATTACTACTACTCCTACTACTACTACTACTGCTACTACTACTCCTCCTACTACTACTACTACTGCTACTACCACTCCTCCTACTACTACTACTACTGAAAACCTTGCAACATCTACATTTATTTTACCCACTTTTAATAAACGGGTAGAAGACAATGAAGCTGTCGATAAACGTCCCAGTCGTCCTACGAAGAAACCTCGCCCATCATCTGCTGAAGTCGTAATGGTTTAAGGACAGATTACGTATACGTACAAAGACGTATTACGAGATAACGAATTCGATTTGTTTTGTGATTTAATATCGCTTATACTATTAGTTAATAGTTAGAAAATTCGAAAATGAGCCTTTAGTTGTAAATACATTAACATGATTAGTTACATGTAGAAACGTTAATGTAGTAGCGCAAATCTTGAAAAAGTATAATTAACAAAAGAATAAATAAGAATTATCGCAAACTGTTAGCGTAAATTTTATATAATATACAGTGTCGAAAAAATAATTGACCTTTTAACACAATTGGACGTTCCGTATATACTTTTACTGTTATTTCTATAGGAATAATGTATGTGATAATGATAAAACAAAATTTTTAGGTTATTTTTTCATGCTGTATATTCTTAAAGCGCCAAATAATTATACGCAACACGTGAGATTCTCATCAAGAAGTATACAGGTTTATTTTTGTAAATTTATTATAATTACATCAATAGTAAAATATTATAATAATTTTTACGTCGTTGGTAAGCAAACCGTGTTCTTCATGATGACTTTACTATGGATTTACTGTAATAAAAAGAAAGATCGTATTAATATCAGAATTATTTAAAATTATTTAAAATCAACTGAAAAGCATGCATAAACTTTTTTAATATTATTATGCTCCAATAGAAAACTATGCATCGCTTATTACCTTTATTTAATGTGCACAGCACTAGCCTAACAAGCGCACAAGCGAGAAATAAAATATACAATAGCCACTAACATGAAATTCAATACAACTCCATAATTAAATACATAATTTAATATTTTTTAAATATTAGATACCAATCAAATTTATATTAAGTCACGAGATAAGTAAACCAGAATTGTAAGCAACAAAACTATATCTAATGTGCACCTTCTTAAAAACATTTTGTTATAATATTCTATATAAGCAGGGATATAAAAATATAAGCATAAAATATTTCTGGACAAGAATTGTGAAGAAGAAGAGATGAAATATTAGCATAATGATTAGTAGTGCAACAAACAAGTTCTAAAAATAAAATCATGTACCATCAAATGCTACAAAACTGTTATAAAAGCAAGAAAAAAATTATCAGCATGCTCATACAATTAAAGGAGAAGAAAAGAAATCTTAAAACTTAAATATCTGCATGCTGACCCCGATTAAGCATCATAAAGATACTGCTTCTCCAGAAGTTTGTAGTGCAAATGATGAGCATTTGTCTACTTCCTTCCCTAGAATGTGAATAACAAGCGTATACCACCGCAACATGCACAATAGAGAGATCAGACCAAAGAAAAATTTTGGAAAAACTTCTGAATTGCCCATGATATAAATATTATAAAAATGTGTCACCACATAAAAAAAATATATTTCATTTTATTTATTTATTTCCAGTGCTTTTTCATTAATATCGCATATTATGCATTCTATTCTGTGAAATCAGAACTGTGAGAAATGCTCATTTAAAATTCTAATAAATTCTAAAATAAGAATTTAAAACTTTACAAGTTTAAGAATAAATCTCTTTCAAAAAATATTTATTAAAATTTAATTGCGGTCGATAAAAATATAAAAAAAATGTAATCTATTATTTCATATCATACACACTCGCCATTTATTAGGAATCATTCTTCTGATGTTCCAATTTCATTGAACACACGTGTACGCATTTATTAAAATTGCCTGAATGAAAACACAGGCAAAAAAGTTTCCATATCAAATAGAATGTTTTAAAGCCAATTTTGATGTGACATTAAAGCTAAAATCTGTTGCTTAAAAATAATTTGATTCCAGCATGCATGAAGTAAGTTTTATATCGGAGAACATTTATTAATGGAAAAGAATCAAAGATAATTTTGTACCAAATTATAGCATTGACATTCAAGTAATATAGAGCAAGAAATATAGCTATAGATTTTTATAGAAAGTAAATTTCGCAACAGTTTGCCTACCTTTTTAGATGCTGCTCCAACTTTGCTCTTCTTAGTACCCCTAACCTTCTTCATTCTGTTCTTGCGTTCTTTACGCTGCTTTCTGGTTTGCTTCTGTTTTTCAAACAGGCCATGCCTTGCTAACCTATATTTAGGTTCGAATTTCTTAGCAAAGTCCAAGGTGTCGTAGACGAGTGCGAAGCCAGTAGATTTGCCACCACCAAAGTTGGTTTGGAAGCCAAACACAAAGACCACGTCTGGCGTTACTTTGTACATTTTCGCGAGCTTCTCACGTATCTCAGTTTTACGAATCGATGGCTGGCCAGGATGGATAACATCTACGACCTATACAACAAATTCCAACATAAATTCGTACATGTATCACTACTAAAACATTTGACATATTGATGAAGTTTTAATGATATAAAATACAAAGATAAAATATATTCACCATTTGTTTGCGGCATAAGAGCCGATTGGTCATGAACTTCCTCGTTCGAATAGTAACTGTACCTTCCGTCTATAATGGAAAATCAAAACATGATGAATTAGATTATTTGCGTCGCCCTAAAGGATCTTAAATATGCTACACAAAATTGAGAAGTGTTGCATATTTTATTTATAAACAGTACAAATCCAACTGTGATAATCTACACCGATAGTGCATGTAACTTTTCAAATTGTGTACAGGTGTACAGCAAGGTTATGTCGCGCTGCATTTAGAATTTCAGATTTAGAAATAATATTCGAAACGTTATATACATGACACGTATCGCAGTAGATACCATTATTAAATATGGAATCGAATACTGTGCGTCTTACTGAAAGATTACTGCACAATTTTTTGATACAAAGTACGTACCATTTTGCTTATTTAGCACACCGCTTCACGACTCAGAGAAAGGCATTAAAAGACACGTACGGAAATGTGCACTGCCATCTACGCTAATAGAGTACACGATATGACGTCGCATCCGGTTCATTCAAATAAAGCAACTTGTTTTTAAAATTTGTATTTATTACCATCAATTATAAATAATATAAAATGTTATAAGTTATTTTTAGGTTATTATTAGGAAATATGGATTATTATTTGGTGTTCATCAGCACCTACCTCAAAATCTGTAGGAATATCAATAAATACTTTAGAATTTATATACAGAAAAGAAATTTTAAAATAACATTCGGAGATTAATAAACCATCTCTGCCGCAAATAGTAGGAAAGGAAAAATGTGTTTAATGGGATATCAGACGTCGACCTTGAAACTTTATTACCGACAAGACGAGCGACAGAATCGACGGATTTTCTAAAAAGACCGATGTCACGTACGTGGCGCTTCGGGCGTCGTTGGTGGCAGCTGATTGGCGTTCGGTCGGCTAACGTTCCATTGCTTCTCTAGGAAGTTTCGAGAACGGATACGAGAGCGGGTAATATTGGTGGGAGACTCTCGAGCACTCACGCAGTTTAGTTCGTGAAACGCTATCGTTCGTGTGCGGGGAACGGAAAGACAGGGAAAGAGTGCGAGAGCGTGCGGTACGCGCGATCATTCTTCACGAGCGCAACGAGCTTCTCGTCTCGCCGTTAGGTAAGTTTCCGCCAGCTTTCACGTCGGCCCCTCCGAAAGCCCGTGCGTCGACGGATAATCCCGCGAAGGAGGGACTGGAAACGGCCGAGTCGCGCGCGATCGATCGGTAGCACCCTCATGATTTTTCACGCGAGTCCCGCAGTCCCGACTGGCGTGAGTTCGCGCGAAGCGTAGACGCGTCTAGAAGTTCCCGGAGGCCACCGTGCAGCTCCGACCGCGCGGGTTTCCTCTCGACTTGTGCCGTCACGCTCTTCGCGGGACGAACGGTGGAAGGAATCTAGCAAACAATCGAGGGTTATTGCTCCAAGGTATACGCGAGTGCATGTCGGAGCGGATGTGGACGTTACGAAACGAGGATCGTCGAGAGTCGAGTTGCCTCGCTAAGCGAGTACACGAGTGCAACAGCGAAGGAAAAAATGGTGGAGAAGTCGGTAACTCGGCTCCGTCTGTCCTTTCTGTCGTGGCCTGCTGGGTGCATCAATTAACGTCGCGGCGAGGGCCTCGCCGCGAGGCATTGCGCAGAAGAAAAAGAGGTGGAGAATACGCTTGTCATCCACGCACGGCGGCGCGCGTTATCTTCGTGATGTAGCATAAACGTGCGTGCTCGACGTTTCGCCTCGCGTCGGACGAGATTTCGCGAGCCGTTTGGCGAGATTTTCGCGCCTCGTTGCGTCGCACACCGATCCCGTTGCTCGGCAGTCATGCGCTCGCATATATTTATACGTGGTAGAAGGATCCAGAAAGTCTCTTCGTGGACGTCTTTGTTCGCGAAGCGGCCGCAACGCGCCGCGCCGCGGAGATCGCCTTTTAATTTCCCCGCTTGCTAATCTATTTAATATCGTGTGCTCACTGCCTCGCTATCGGTCGCCATTTTGAAACTTGCCCAGTCCGCATGGACGTCCGGCGGTCTCGCGGACGGGCTGCGGGCGATTTTTCGCTCCCCAAAAATCGTGCTGGGATATTGCACGTCGCACTTTCCGCACGATGATTTCGTAGAATATGGAACGATTGCGATAGATATTAAATGAAGATAGAAAAAATTAAATAAAAATCGATGATTGGATTAGTTGCTATTTAATAACTCCGATCTGATTATCGCATTTGCAGTATCTTTATTTTTGTTGTTACATGTGATCCATAGCGATAAAGTTTAGACCGAAGCTTCCGTTTCGTCAAAGTCCTGATTATATTCAACAATCATCTTTGTCACTCACCTGACAGAAACATTGGTCGTAAACTTTCTTGCAAAAAATAATAAGATAATTGGTTTCAAAGTACATACACTAGCTGTTCACATGTTTACTATGTCTTGACCATATTTGTATTCGCCCGTGACAAGTTTCCATCTGATTGCATCGCGTCACAAAATGATACATTCAGTGGAATTTATGAATTAGTTATGAGCTAAACTCGATTAGCTGTTGCATGATCCAATGCAATTTTTAGGACGAAATATGAATTCTACTGTGCATTTGCAATATCAAAATGTCTCTTTGTCACAATGCGAACGAACAGATCCCAGAATTTTATCAGTAAATTGTGGAAACACCTGTCAAAAATGTTATCAGATAATTTATTATATGCAGTATCTCCTGAAGAAACATGAAACACATATTTCAAGTTTTTCTATCAACAAGGAAAGATACATATTATGTTTATGTATTAGTATCTATTAAGTGATTGAGAATTGAATTTATTACAATGTATATTCTTATCTTGATCTCAACAGGAGCAATCTTGGCATAATACCGCGAATCATTTAATCGAAGATGGTTAAGGAAACCACGTTTTATGACGTATTGGGCGTGAAGCCCGGAAATTCCTCACAGGAGGATTTGAAGAAGGCTTATAGGAAATTGGCGTTGAAGTATCATCCTGACAAGAATCCCAATGAGGGCGAAAGGGTTGGTATCAAGTTCAATCTGAAACATTCACTGTATTCTGCTTATATTTTTGTTATAATTATGTTACATGCGATGACATGTAATATTTGCTAAATTTTGCACGTGTTTGATTCTAGTTTAAGCAAATCTCTCAAGCATACGAGGTATTGTCGAATCCCGAGAAGAAGCGTATCTACGATCAGGGTGGTGAGCAAGCTCTGAAGGAGGGCGGCATGGGCAACAGTGGTTTCTCCTCTCCTATGGATATCTTTGATATGTTCTTTGGTGGAGGATTTGGTGGACGTAGGGGAAGGAGAGAGCGTAAAGGTCAAGACGTGATGCATCAATTGTCAGTTTCCTTGGAGGAACTTTACAAAGGAACCGTGCGTAAACTCGCTCTGCAGAAGAATGTTATCTGCGAAAAGTGCGAAGGTAACTATCGTAACTGCGAAGATATTAGTCTGTTGTATTTGAAGAGAGAATAATATTCTTCGTTTTCGGACTAGGTATTGGTGGCAAAAAGGGATCCGTTGAGCAATGTTCGACATGCCACGGCTCTGGCCTGCAAGTACAAATTCAGCAATTAGGTCCGGGAATGTTGCAACACTTACAGACCATGTGTTCGGACTGTAAGGGTCAGGGAGAACGCATCAATCCCCGCGATCGTTGCAAACACTGTAATGGAAGGAAAACGATTAGAGATAGGAAAATTCTCGAGGTTCATGTCGATCCGGGCATGGTGGATGGTCAAAAGATAGTCTTTACCGGTGAAGGTGATCAAGAGCCCGATCTCGAGCCTGGAGATATAGTTATCCTTCTTGAAGAGAAGGAGCATGAAGTATTCAAGTTAGTATCGTTATGAAGTAATTGCATCGGCAGTCGACTCGCAGCCACCTGCAATCAATAGTTAGTAATGCGTCACGATGAAAATTAACTTGCAGGCGTTCAAGAAACGATCTGGTGATGCGGATGCAACTGGAACTAGTGGAGGCGCTCTGCGGATACCAGAAAGTTATTCGTACTTTGGACGGTAGAGATCTACTTATAACTTCGCTTCCGGGGACTATAATAAAACATGGAGACTTGAAGTGTATCTTGAACGAGGGCATGCCGATTTACAAGGATCCGTTTACACACGGCAGACTCATAATACAATTCGTAGTCAATTTCCCGAAGAGCATAGATGCGTCGCTCGTTCCATCATTGGAGCAGTGTCTGCCGCCGAGGGAAGAAGTTATAATCCCGGACGGCGCTGAGGAATGCTTACTCACTGACCTGGAGCCCGACCAGGAGCAAAGGCGGAGAGACACGAGACAAGCGTACGAGGAGGACGAGGGAGGTCCATCGCGAGTCCAATGTGCCACGCATTAATTTGATTACACTAACCCTGTAATAAACATAGCCATTTTTCTCATTTCGAACTCTCTGTCCCATTCGCTCGACTCCGTATCACGCTGAAGAAAGAAATAACATATAGTCGGACATTATAGATGAACTGCTCGATGAGCAGAAGAAAACACGAAACGATTTGTGTCTTGGTACACGCAGAACTGTGAGTACTGCAATTATTGATCCTTTCCACGATTCTTACGCGAAGATTCTCATGCGATTTGCAGATGAGACAGATCGATAACTCGTAATCTCGCCGAGTAATGAGAGGTAGTTCTCAATTATGAAAATGTACTAAAGGTTGCAGAACGAGACATGTCAATGGGATACGTTAAGCTTCGCTTAAGTAGAGGATCATTAAAAGTACGTACTTACTCTTATGCAGCGATAAGGGAATTAAAATTAATTTAACGATGTAACGTTATACGCGATATCGATCGTGAGTCACAGCATAATGGATTGCATTATGTATCCTCGAACATTGCGATTATTCTCCGCTGTTTGACCAATTATACCGCTCCAATAATCAGCTAACAGCTCCGCAGTGGCTATTACGTGGCTAAACATAGAATTAAAATTCATGCATTTGCATATATTTAGTTGGAATTGGTGAATTATTTGTACATTTCATGATTATCTCTGCTCCTCCTGACTATTAAGTAGCAGCACTCTTACTTCGAAACCTTAAAGTCTGAAAATTGTTATCTTGCAGTTTTTTCTAGAACTTGGGAGTAATAATAGCGGGATGTGTCAGTCTACGAAACGGTATAAACTACGTTAATAAACTGCGATAATATGATGCTATCGGTCATATATTAGAGATCTCGAAAAAAATTCTTCAAAGCGGGACATTATTCCATACTCGTAGTATTTAATTATTTTCCAGTCGCTTTTGTATACTGGCGTGTGACGATAATAACGGAAAGATGCAATTTTGTTTGCAAATGATGCAAATAAAATAGAGAATCAGGTTCCTGTGTGTGTGGACGATTGCGCGTATTCGCAAACAGCTCCGTGGAATTCCGTGCTGTTGATTTTAATGATCCTTCTCCTTACTTTTGCCAGTGCTAAGATTTTTTTGTATGCTTGGTAAAATTAATTCTACAGTAAAATATCACTCTGAGAATTGCATAAAAATTTCTTAACGATTACCACTTGTTTTGACAGTTTTTCGGCAATTTTTACCTGTAACTCCGTCATTAACGCGCATGAACGAATGCTCTAGATGATTCTTATAAATCCTTGTACTATATTAAATTAATATACTTTCAATATACATTTACATCATTTATTGTGTACATGATTGGTGTACTCGTCCGCAGTTATAGTAATTTTAATAAATAGCCGCATATGTCTCGTAATGTTATTTATTATAGGAAGAATTGGTGATTGATTAGTATTTTTTTCAGCGTCACAAATAAATTCAAACAAACTGTAAAATATATATGTGTATGTGAAATTACCGACTTTACCATCCTTGCAAAACCTGTAATCCTTTGGTACCGTTATTTCGATGTTTGTTTCATACAATTTTTTTCGATGTCTTTTATCATATTAATCCGTTGTAAAAACGCAAGTTAGTCGCACATGTTAATGTAACATGATTTGTTATCAGTTGATTAATTATATAAGTCAACTTTCTTTAATTTTAGAATAAAGGATAAATAGTTAGAACCATAATTTAATTTTTAATTATATGAACGAGAATTGTAAATTATTTTAACTTGTCGCAAAAAAGCATGTAAGAACACAAATGAAAAAAACTATTTCGATGAGAGATTAAAATTAAAACAATCAAAGTAGATATAAAAAATCAAGTACAGGTGCGTAAAGTTGCGTAAAGTGGAGCAAGTATCGTATTTTTAATATTGGGGAGAGAATTTGCTTTCAATTGAAGAACGGAAGGTATGTGAGAGAAGAGTAAACGAGAGAGAGAGGGAGGCAGGCAGGCAGGCAAGATATCAGCTTTGCAAGCCCATGAGTGTGGCCGCGAAATTAACGCGCGCTTCGCCCGACGGATAGCGACACTGTCGCCGATGCTCGCGTCTCGGGGGTCGATGTTTTTAGCGACGTGCTTAGTGACGTGCGAGTGGCCCGAGTGTCAGCCGTCGGGACGCCGCAGAGGTTTCTGGGTATGCGGTGGGAGCCATATTTTTCCAATATCAGTTACGCGAAAACAGCGTAGCGTACGGCCACAGCATCTGGCAGGCACGGCATTTCGATCGGCGGTGCCGCGCGTGTCCGTGTCGGCCGGCAGAGGAGTGATCGCGCGCGTCAATCGCATAACGGCGAGCGCAATTAGACGCGCGAGTCGGAGGTCGCGCGCGACCGCCGGTCGTCACAAAATATATGAATAATCGCCCGACGTAGAAACGCGCGAGAGCGAGGAGTGAGGTCCCGTGAGAAACGGAGTAGCGCGCAGGTGTTCGGCTCGGCAAGAGGGTTAGTTAACTTAACCCGAGTTCGCAACCGCGCTAGTAGTGGCAGTAGTAGTGGTGGTGGTGGTGGTCGTCGTCGTCGTAGTAGTAGCAGTAGTAGAGTAGTAGTAGTAGTGGTTGTTGCTGGTAGTGGTGGTGGCACGAGGCAGTGATGATGGTGGTGGTAGAAGAGCGGTGGTGGTGGTGGTCGTGATGCTGCTGCTGCTGCTGTGACGATGACACAGCGTCATAACACGACGCTCGTCCGTCCGTGCGCGATTTAACCCGAGTCGTTACGCCAGCGGCGTCGAGTGTTCTGCTTTTCTTTTTTTTTTCGCGCGCGCGGTGAGCGCATTCGCGCCATATTACCGATCGAGCGCCGACTTCGGACGACTCGAGCCGAACCGCGTCCGGCGCGATTAAACCGCGTACGCGATCAGTGTCGAGGGAGATGGCTCGCCGCCCGGTCGCTGTACCGTGAGACTCGCGAGATCGCGTTATCGTTGCGCGCGACGTTACGTTTTCCTCTCTGTTTTTCTCGCCGGCGATGTTAGTGTTACCTCACTTCCCCCCTCATGATGACATAAATTGAGTGTGCGTTCATCAGTGCGCTCGTCGGATGTAAACGCGACTCGAACGGGGCGCGAAGTGAAGTGCGAGTGAAACGCAAATCGGACCGTGGCGGCGTTGACACGGTCAACGAATGCATTAACTCTTTCGCGAAGGTAAAATATTATTCCAGCGTGCGATCGCGCGGGCAGGGCGAGTCACCGGCGGTCGCGTAGTATCTCGCGCAGCCAGCTTCGCGTGGTTGCCTCGCTCCGATTTAACCGCGGCGTAGTTCGCGCCGTTGCGCGCGGGCGCGTGCGTGTGTGTGTGCGGCATCGGGAATCTTCGCTCGTCGATTTCGTGGCGGGGCCGCAAACGGGCCGCTGTCACGGGGATCCGTCACCTTGAATTGCCCGACTGAGACCTTGCGAGTGTACGTTCTCGCGCGCGCACGGCAGCGCGATTCTCCTGGATAAACAAGGCGGCCGCCTACGCGTGTCGGGCCGGTACTCCGGGAGTACCGAGTGAACTTAGCCGCAGTCGCGACCTTGCTCGGCGCTCGCCTCGATCGTCGATCGGAATGAACGGCTCGCGACGCGCGCAACGTTCATCCGCGCGGGAAACCGAGTTCACGTCGCCGTGGAACGCGGAGCCGCGGAACGGTGAGTTCTGAGAGATAAGGCAAAACGATAGAGGAAAATACGGGAAGAACGTCGACCGGCTGGCCGACTCCGATGGCGGCATCTCGAATCCCGATCGCGTTCGCGTGTGTCGACGTATCACGGGCTACGACATTTTGACGAGCATTCATCCATCCTCTGGAGAAGAAGAGAAAGGGTGAACGGGAGGAAGAGCAGGCAAGTGAAGGAAGCGCAAACTGAAGGAGAGATCCGAGAAGCGTTCGCCGCGCGACCGATCGCCGGCGGCTCTTGCCGGAGAAACGCATCGTCGGCGCGACTCGCGCCATGCCCGGCAATCCCCGCCGCGTCAAGGAGGTTAGACGGCCATTGACCGGCGAGCGGCGGCAGCGGCAGCGTGTACTACGCGCGCCAAACACGCGCCGGCTTTGAGTACCGAGTGAACTTACGCGAGCAACGAACGCGACGCGGCGAGAGTGACCCTCTCGACTGTGCGAGGTTATCGGCTTCCGAGGATCCCGTCGTGTCCGAGCCGTACAATTTTCGTTGCTTCGTCCCGCGCGATTGGTATATACATTGATGTATATTATGTCGTGCTACGAGCGTCGCGAAAAGATACGCAACAGGACGTGGACCAACGGTGAGCGCGCGGGCCAAAGACCAGGAAGATCGTCATCGTCGAGGATCGCGTGAGGATTCGTGCCCCGGCTCGCGGAGGATGCGGCAGTACCCGCCGTCGGTGTCCCCACGTAGGCGAGCTACGTGCCACGTCGTACCAGTGATGTTGTCGTGGGTGTCGTCGGGGTCATCCGCAGCGCTGCTGGACCTGGACCATGGCCGGCAAGCCTGAACAGCCGTCCACGCTCCCTGCTCCCCCGAGTCACGGCCATCAGCATCAGCGTCATCAGCAACACCATCAGCAGCATCCGCAACAAGTGCAAGTGCAACAATCACAGCCACAGCAGCAACAACCGCATCACCAGCAGCAACAACAGCAAGCTGTACAGCAGAACAGCGTTCTGGTGTACGTGTCGGGGGAGAACTTCGCGTACGCCACGGCGGTGGGTCAGAATGTCGCCGCGACTACTGCCGCCGCTATCGCGGTCGGTTATCAGTCGCAGCCGCAGCAGCAGCAGCCACAACAGCAGCAACAGACGACGCAGTACACTGGCGGTATCCTACCGCAGGTGGCGACGGCGCAGGCGGCCGCGACGACCTTTCCCGCCAAAACCGCCGTATACTGCGCCGACGGGGTCAACGTAGGGAACACCGCCACCCCCGCGGCCGGCTGTTGCCGTCTGAAGCCGTCGTACGAGGTGACGACGACGACGACGACGACGACTGCGACGGCGGCGAGTATCAGTGCGGATGGCAGCGAGTCCAGGCGACCTCCACCTCTGGCGGGCAACGAGGACGAGGAAGACTACGCGATGCTGTATCGCCAGGCCAACCTGGGGCAATCGACGACGCCGACGACGACGATGATGACGCGCGTCGCGACGTCGCGAGAGAACGGCCGGGCGCCTGAGAACGGGGACTCGACGGGGGCTGACGGCGACCTCGGCAACGACGTGATGGTGTCGTGTGCCGCGAAAACGTACCAGACGCGGCTGCAGCACGGCGACGCGTACGCTGCGAGGATGAGCGGTGAGTATAACGCGGCCGCAACGACAACGGCGAGTGGCAGGATTGTCGCGCGATCGAATCCTGGTGACATTGGCCTCCTCGGCGACGACGGATGCGTCACGTACGGAACACAGATGACGGCGTCGTCCGTCGGCAACGGTGTCGTCTTGCAGAATGCCGGCGATGTTCAACAGGCCGCGACCACCGTGGACGACAAGGGCCAGCAGCAGGACAGTTATGATACTCAACAGCAGCAGCAGCAAGCTGTCCCCACGGCGTCAGTCGCGACAGTCGTCGGTGTCAGTGACGTTGGTGTTGTTGGTGCTGGTAGTGGTAGTGGTGGTGGTGTTGGTGCTACCGCGATTGGCGGCTGCGACTCCGTCAGGTCCGACGAATCGTCGACCACGACGACTTACAGCAGTCTCAGCAGTCCTGACGAGAGTCATCAGAATTATCAGCAGACGGGACAACATGATGGTGTTTTGCCGGTGAATAATAATCATCCCAGCGGTAGTGCGTGCGCGCAGCAGGCTGCGCGGCAGCAACCGGCGTCGCGTGTCAACGGTAATAACAATAACGGTGGTAACGGCGGTGTGCAGCATAACGCGGTGGTGTTGACAATGAACGGCAGTGCGGTGATTACGCAGCAGCAGCAGCAGCAACAACAGCAGCAGCAGCAACAGTCGGCGATCACTGTGCCACGTGGATGGAAAAGGATATGTACCAACGGAGTCATCATTTACATAAGGTGAGTTTTTAACGCGTCATTGTTACTCTTCATCAGTCAGTTTTCTCAACCTGCCTTCAACGCAGTTTCGAGTGGAATTCTGAGCCTTTAAATCAAAATGACCGTAGCTCTTAGAAATTTTAATGTATTATCTTAATGCTTCTTGATTACTTTACTCGTAATATTTTTTATTTGCGAATACGTTAGATTTCGATTGCAAAGGCAGATTAAGAACACTACTGAGCTTATGCTTGCGTAATATCGCTGATTTCTCGAGAGAACAAGGAATTCCTCAATGCTTTCGCGACGCTGCTGCGTCCCTGTTCTATTGCATCTCGCGAAAATGGCTCGAACGTACGAAGTTAATTCTCGAGCGAGCCGCATTAGCGGTGCTTTTAATTCGTTGGCTTAACGGAGTGGCTCGCCGGCTCGAAGCATCGACCCGAAATTAAAGCGCGTGGCGCGTAGCTTTAATTTCGCTAATGGAATTAAACTACGTTCGTTTTAAGTGTACTAGCCAGCGCCAGTTATATTCCTAGTGAGACGCGAATGTCTCGAAACCGATATAATTGGTATTCCGCGCAAGTTAGTCGATTCACAAAGTTTTGAAGGAACAAGTTGTGCACGCGTAATTGGAGCGTTCAGCGTGAAACGCTGCGCTCTAAAACCAATTTATTTAAAACACTTGCTCGACGAACTAATTCATATTAAAATAACGTCCGATTTTCGAGAGTACCTGTTTTCGCTGTCATAGTCGCGCGAGTATGGATTTTCGGTGCTCTCGTGATGCTTGACACGATTTTCATTTTCCATAGAGCTTGTTAAAATAAATTCACAAATATTCGCGGCAATTTCAACCATCAAAAGTTCCTGATACATATGCCGGTTACATGCATGTCGTTATCGATTGAACGCGGGACGCTTCGGAGCGGAAGCAACGCGTTATTTGTTTCACGCGAGCTTACGCACGCGGGTGCCCCGAAATAGCGCGCAGCGCTTCGTGAGAACCGACAGCGCGCACTCCGTCATCTAAGTTTAGATCGGTTCGTTGTTCGGAGAGGTCTCAAAAAGGCCGCAAGGGCGTTCGAAGCCCTTTTGACTCTTTGTAATCCGTCCGTGTAAAAAAACACGACTTTTCTGGGAGTCGAGTCTCCGCTTCTCGCCGTCTCTCCCCCGATCGCCTTCGCTGTCGCGTGGAGAACGTGGAAGGCATCTCTTCCTTCGGAACCCCTCATTGTACTTTTATGGCTCCTTTGAAAGATCTGCTCGAGGGTCACTTTCATCTTCCGTCGTTGCACCGAATCTTTTTTCCCTCGACCGGCTTATCGGGATCGGCGTAACCTGTGTATCGCGTAGTTTCTTCCCGATATCTAGAATACCAAGATACGTATGCTGTAGATGTGTTGTACGAAAAAAAGAATGGCCGAGAAACGCTGACGTAATTTCGAGATTACTCCGCTTCGCTCTGTTTTTATTATAAAATTAATGTCGCGTACAAGCTGTAATTGACTTGGAGAAGCAAGAAGTAGAAGAAAGTAAAGCGCTGTGAGAAAATTTTCTAAAAGGGGAAACATTAGTGTACATTAATGATTATAATTACTAAGATAGTACTCTCTCTTATTATGCTTAATGTTGTATAATCTCTTATTAATTATTCAAACTTTAGTTACTGTGAACAAAGCTCATTACTTAGAGATACGATCAGATTGCAGAATTAAATGAGAAAAATACCGACTATTTGTGAGACTCGTCGCGATTCGATCTTAATTGTTACAATATTTATTCGCTTGAGGTAAATCTGATACTCCAGATATCTCGCGTTCTAAGACGTCGCGTTTCGCATTAAGTACGAAGAGCATGAGTGATTTTCCTCGAGGCAGAGAGGGTGACGTGATTGGCGGATCGGCTTATCCTCAACGATCGCGTAATATGGTTTAGGGGATCAGCTGCAAGAGAAGAAGCAACCTTCTCCTTTGTGCAGTGTTGCTGAGCGACTGATTCTCGGGGACTCTGCGTGACGCAAAGGGCAACGCCTCGTGGCGTAACCGTTGAGCTCGGTGTAGGTGATCTGACCTGGTCCGTCTGTCCCAAACCTTCTCGTTATGGGGATCCTTTTCGGACTGGTAAGAGTCACGCTTTTAACAGATTTAAAGGGCCCGAACAAACAATGCTTGACGGTATACAAGTCCAACTGTTCGATCTGCCTTCTTCTGATCCGTTGACCACTCTTTGGAGTGGCTCGGGAAACCATGCGATTAGTCTTTTTTTCCTCTTGTGTCCACCTCATTTGTCTCGTTTGTCGACGGCACGCGAATTCCTCCCTCGTCTATTCTTCGCCGATTACCTTCGTTTAACCGTGTGCATGGCATTATACCGTTCCTCGTTTAGTTTCGACGTGCGATTAAAGATAAAACGCGCGCGTCTGTTACATCGAGATGAGTCCGCATAAAGTCGAAGAAGAGAGGATGATTCGCGCCGATGAATCTCGTGGAAATTAATTAAAGAATCCGTAGTTTGTGCTCATGAACACCAGAGACCGGTCCTTCCGACGTTTCGCGTTGCTCAGCAGCTTCCGCGCGAGATTCCTCTGCGTCATCGATTTCGTTGAAGAGGACGATGTATCGCAGCATCGGGGAGGCGGATGCGAAGGGAACAACACAGACTGGTTGTCTCGCGTATACGAAGCGAAAGGGACGACAGGCGTATAAGCAGGAAGGGAAAAGGAATCTCGTTGAATCGCGCGCTGCTCCTGCGATCATTGATTTACGGTGGTACGTCGTAAATACCAGCGGTGATGTACGATCGTGACCGCGCACTCCCGTCCACACGCAACCACAAAGTCCTGTCCTTTCCGCCTCCCCCTCCTGCCCCGGGCGTCTTCCCTCTTTCTTCACAACCGACATTTCCTTTACGGACGGGTCCTTCCTTGATTTACGTACCGGTCCCTTGTCTCTCCCGCCGTATACATACCTCCCGGAGAATGCCTGGATTTTTACCCCGCTGACCATCCCGGGGCGCCCCCTATCACGCCCGTTCGCCCCTTGACACCGACCGGGGCAACCGCAACGAATTTCTTTTTCCTTTTCGTTCTACTTTTACCTTTTCTTTTCTTTTCTTGTTTCCTTTTTTCCGTGACCACACCGACTTCATCTGCTGCTCATTGTATCGGTCCCTTAAACATGTAGGCCGCTCGCCCGCAGCGAAATAGCGATCGGTGTTCTCATTGAATCCTTTAACCTTCTCTCACGTTCGTCGGAGATAGAGAATTCGTAAGAATGCCGGAAGGAACGTGAGGCGGATTTGGTCTTCGGAGATTTAATCGGGGTACACGGGAAAAAAAGCTCTCGCTGAATTGCACTGAATATTCATCAGCGTTGCTTTGTACTTGGTTCGTACACTGTCGCCGTTAAAATGGTACCGCGCGTGAAGACTGAGGATGATCCTACCGAAAAGGTTGCAGTGTGTTTTCACAATAGAGAAAATTAACGTAAAAATATGTGAGACACGTATCAACAGTGGTCATCCTAAAAAGTCCAAGAGAGCTCTATAGTGCAGAAAACAAGATTTCTTGTCGAATATGTAAATTGTTTCCCTCGTGTGATACATCGCTCGTAATTATATTAATTATTTTCTTGTTAACGTAATCTGGAATAAATTCTTTCCTCGACTTGTTTATCGCGATTTGTTCGCGGCAGTTTTCATGAATATTAAAACGATTGTTGCTTTCGCAAGTTAAGCATTGCGCGCTCCAACGTGTGCCGCTAAACGATATCAATGCGTTATGTAACGTCATTACTTGGCGGAGCACGTGCAAACGAGCGGAAGGTTAAAGCTCGCGATCGGATCCACCGTCGCCGGACGTTTCGAACAAATGGCAATCACACCATTACGGTCGACCAATTGGCTCTTAACAGCAGTTACCTCTCTCGGCCAGTACCTTTTTCGAATTTCTACACGATTCTGGCGTAACTCGCTGTCGCCTTGCGCAATGACAGCTGATCGACACGCGCGTTTCGTTAGCTAGCTATCCCCAGGCACGATCGTGATCCGTGTTACGATAGGACTCAATGGAAATTGAGATGGGACTCAATAGAAATTGAGATAGATCTTTGTTCCATGAAATCGTACGAGCGCCTCTCAATGCATCGAGACGAGCTCTAAACGTAAGTGTCGACGTTGGTGGCTTCGTAATTCGAAATTACGCGTTCATTTATCTCTCTGCTAATAGATAGCGGGCACATTCATGTTTGATCCTCTGAGGAACATTCACTGGCCGATTGATTTTAAGAACAGATACGCGTGCAATTGAGCCCGGATGGTACGCGAGGCATAAAGTCTGCAGCGTCACGTTACTCGAATAATGTAAATGGCACAGCGAGCGATGGCAGGCCGTGCGCTTCAGATCAATTAAGGAAAAGGGAGAAAGGGGGACATGTGCGGAGGATTAAATCGCGAAGAAAAATTAAGGTTACCGGCACGCGCGCGACCGGGATCGCGACTTCCACGCGGAATGATTGGTACCGGATAGAAAGGGTTGATGAGAGGGACGAGGGGGATCGATGGGATCCCCGGTTCCGGGGAGGCAGCGGAGACCACACGGGGGACGGAGATGGCAGAGCAGAATGAGCGATAGTTGCGCAACCACACCTCCACCGCCGCCGAGCGGCGATTACGCAAACGTGATAATTAATTGCCAGTGTTCTCTGTTTAATGACTCGTCAAGTCGTTTGCTAAACACGCCAAATTGCTGCGACGTCACGAAAATCGTTATACAGGTGCATCGTTGCGTGTCGAAACTGTTAATCCGACGCGGCGGCACGGCTTGCGTAATGGCACGACTCTTTTTCTTTATCGCTAATGTTTTTCTCGGTCGTTTTCGGTGTCCTCGATAGAGCGATATGGGAATGATAGAATGATTCGGGAGAAAGAGAATAAGTCAGTCTTAATGTCAGTGTCAATGAGAAGTTTATTAAATTCATTAATAAAAGAATAACAAATGTTGTGTTCTTACATTACTAATAAAATTCTTAATTAAAATTGGGATCGTAGCATTACTTATTCGATTCCTCTTCGGTCACAGCGATCAAGAACGATAGAGTCTAGATAGAATCTTGTCTCTTCGCACAACGCGATACGAGTATAATAGATGTCCTTGTCAGAGTAATTAAAGTCGTGGCAATCTCTTAGTCAGCGATTCAAAATAGTACATAGATTGATCTTAAGAATACATAGAACCATATAATTTAAATCAAATTTAGAAATGACATGCCATTACTTTCCACAATTTTAGTTAAACGTGAAATAAAAATTTTCTTTAAATACATTTCTATGAAAATATTAAGTTAAACCTTTTTCGCTAATAAAATAGATGTTGATAATGTAGAAAAATAAAACAGAAATTTTGAAAATTTGATTTATGATGCTTAATGCCAACTATCATGAATTGTATTATACTATAATACATAGCACTCTTCGTTCCAAAGACCCAGCTGTATTTGGTCACGTATAACATCGGTTAGCGTAACGGTTGTGTTACCGCTTACGGAACTGACGATGCCCGGAGCCTTAGCCAGCGTGCGGCAGTCTATTTTCTCTGCGTTGACCGATAATAATGATGTTCGTCTTCAATGGTCCCACTTGTCATCATAAAATCGTACAATAGATTTTTCAAAATTGCGGTAGCGCCCAATGATAAACGGAAGTCATAATGAGCGGTCAGCGTCATCTCGCAGAAGCAGCACACATGTTTAGGGTACGTAATAGTTACCATTGAGACTGCTTCGGGAAGGTCTGATTGTGAGACGAAGTCGGTTCCTCGAGGAACACGCTCTAAAAGGGCGGTCCTGTACACGGGATGCGGTGAAACCAGAAACAGCGGCCGATTCGGGCTTTTCTTTACCGTGGACGCCAGATTGCCGTCTCCCGCTCTGTCCCTCCATCCGTTCTTGTTCTCTGTCTCCCTCCGTTGCTCCGTCTTCGTCAATCCTATGTTTCTTCTCTTTCATCCGATCTCCGTCCATCTCCAACTCTGCAACTCCGTTTCGTTCTTCGTGGATACATCAGAGTGCGGTGAGGCGGAGGGGAAGCTCTGGCAGAGGTCGTCCGGTCATGCCGATGGAAATTCCCGCGACTCGCGATTTCAGCACAATCTGCAAGCCGCCTCGCCGCAAGCGGGACGGAACTCAATTCAGACTACTCTGACTCTGGTCTGATTATTCGAGGACTTCTTTTCGGCAAGTGGCCCGTCATAAATTGTTTCACGTATTTATTCACCACTTATTCTCATTACATCGTTGACAAATTCAATCTGCAACGAGCTGATTTTTCAGAATTTTTTTGAAATTTCGGTTCTCTGCAAGAAAATGTAAAATATTTAACGCGACGTTTGAATATACCAAAGTACAGTGATATCAAAATCTGTGCAGATTCAAATTACCATTTTTCAAATTCGATTTAGACAGGAAAAGAAGCGATATTAGTAAATAGCCAGAAATTGAAAATTGCAGGCACTTGTTCACCTAAGTTGATGAGGAATATTCGTGATATTCACGTTGCAAGAAATTAGCCTCTACTCAACGTGGAATGAGAGCGCTTCTGATTGTGATATTAATAAAGTTAAGTAGAGTAATCGCTTTGACGCGCTCGCAGCTTAAATCCAGCGTGTCGTCAATCGCGGCTTGACCGCCGCGAATAACGCCCAGTCGCCGACCGACACGGTATTTTTGTCGAGGCCTTGGATCACTTTCAACGCATTCAGTATTGAGTAATGGGCTAATTATAGTTTTCACTTGTTCCGAAACTCTGGCAGAAATCGACAGTCGCCAAACCGCGCCGCGGAGTTAAATTCACTCGTGGATTATTTCGGTCGTATCTGCGCAATTGTTGTAAATTCAGGAAGGAACGATTCCTCTTCTGCTCGAAATTAAATCAGTAATAATACTATAATAGTATTTATCGGAATCATAATTAATGTCTCCTTTGCTACAATAAGAGACGGCAATTACTGCGTGATGGCTTTCAATTCTTTATACGAATGTCTAGAATGTAGGAGATTATATGTAAATTTTTGCGGTTCTTTTAATAGCGATCACTATTTTATGCTAATTAAAGATCAAACGTCAACGCCTCGTGGAATATGTGGACGGATCCGAACGCACGTCTCTCAGTTTCATATACGGCATTCTCTCGGTTCTTTTTTTTTCTGTCTGAGTCTGGTGCGACAGCCTTTCCCACGTACTTGTCGACGGACATCTTTTTCAGACGCGTCTTATATCTCCTTTTGGTTTCCTGTCGTTGGGGATCTAGCGAGGAACACACGCGGAACGTAATTTATTGCGGTGCTGATTGTACGCAGTACGGCGCCGCGTGGCGTGTTTCCGAGCCGATAGCATCGCGAATACGCACCTGGTTGAGTTCGAAGTATATGTACCATGTAGTTCCAGCGTCTCGTAGCGATTAAACAAAAGCCGCAGCGTATGTGCGCCATCGCGATAAGCCTCCGTTAAACATTTGAAAAATCTACGTTTACCCGCGATTACCCGTGAAAATATTTTCCAGCCGGCGTATTATTAAAGCAGCGGTTATACGCCGCTGATGCTTCTAATCGTACATGCCAGAGCGCGATGGAGTAAAACGCGCGAGGTACTTACGCACGATGCAAAAGCTGGACAAAGAAACATGCAAAAATCATCGGAAATCAATTCTTGAATTTCTGCTGCGAGCGAAAATTGTTAAGTGGCCATTATGTATGGCCTCGGAGCGCCCGTATTAATGATATCATTCGCGAGGTACGTGCTATTCGGTGCCACGTAACGAACGTTCAATAATATACACATTAGCACGGTGGGGATTATAAAAGCTATTTCTGATCGTGAAGCTAGATGTTTTATCATGCGCACAACAGATTAAACGTTAACCGATCATTAAAGGTAATTAAAGCAGCGGTGGATACGCGCGGCGGCGTGACATCGCTCATGTTTCTGCGTTTTACAATGAATCTCTGTTACGTAATTGCACGTTTTGCGGTATGCACAGCAAGGAGGAGGGGGGAGGGAGACAATCGCCATTGAACGTCGTATCGCGATCCTTCGCGCTGCTGGCGGAGCCCGATTTGATCTTGAATCGCCACTATCATCGATCGACGGCAATTTCGCGCGTCATGCGAGCATTATTATTGCACGCTCGGAACTAAATTAAGCGCGTAGGAGCAAAGGTAATTTGCGCTGATAACGAGCCACCCACGTAAGCGCATCGAACGAGCGAGCAAGTAGCTTGCGCTGCGCGACCACTGATCGCTCCTTGCTCGTATTAATTCCGGCACAACAACGATAGAAACCCCATTATTGCTTCTGTGATGTCGTATCGGTTTACTCTCTCTCTCTCTCTCCCCCCCCCCTCTCTCTTATTCTCTCCTATTTCCTCTCTCAGATGCACAGCAGGGATTATTTCGACCTCGCCGAACCCGGAAATTAATATTCTCCGACCGCGAATAATACGTATCGCGGATTATCATCGCTCTTAACCGCGTCTCCGCGCGGAATTAATTTGAAACGGTGCAACAACGCGCTTGCGGTTCTTTGCATTCGAACTATTCGCAGAGAATCATTCTGACGGATTCATAAAAGTTTCACGACCCGCGCTCTCGTGCAGGCGAAATCGGCGCGATGAGAGCACGTTTAATTTTAAGGTACACTCGGCACGCCGATGAAACACGCATTAAACCTTTTCGACGCGCTGCTCGATAAAAATCCCAGCGTCACTCCGCTCGTATATCGCGGGTTTATTATGCATCGCGCCGTCAGGAATTTGATCGCAACGAGATGAAATCTTGGTCCGCTCTTGGTGCCCCTTTCTCTTCTCCATCTCACTTTCCTCGAGCGCGGGCACTAGTTTAACGTCGTGGCTGTCTCGCAAATCGAGCAATAATTCGCGAGACACATTTAGGTGCCAGACAGACGCGTTTAAATTTATTCCACGTCGACCCCATGCCAACGTGGCAGCCACTCCTCGTCCTTATTTCTTCGATGTTAACGGGCTCTGCTTAATTTATGAACCTTACGGATATAAAAGCCCCCGGCGGGCGTCTGGAGCGCGCTTATCGCGCGATAAGGCACGACGTATTCCGCTCGCTTCCTACTTCTACGGTTAACTTGGGCAACGGTGCCGATGCCAATCTTTTTAATTTGTTTTCTTGGAAAAGAAGCACTTTGCGTCAGCGCACCGTGAAAAGTGGAGCTAACAGTGGCACGAAATGAGAAGCGTTAATTATCGCGCCGTCGAAAATGGCCTACTGACGCAAATCGTAATCCGCATTAGCTGTTTACAGGTGCAACGTTTAAATGTTTAAGATTGTCTGACGCCTACGGTATACTCGCTCGCATTCTTTTTCCTTTTTTTATCGCATATCGTAACTCGTGTAATTTGCAATCTCTTTGGAGATACAGATGAAGATTGTTAATGTGGTGTAAAGTCTGATAAGTTGAAAATACCGAACTTATTTGCGTCGTTTTTGCTTTTTCTGCAACAAACTATTATTTATAATGAATAGCATTGTATGTTATTAGTACATTAATATTTAATATAACAGCAAATACCGTAATATTGGAATATCGAAATTCATTTCCAATTATTCTACGTCCGGTCATTCTACATGTTTGCCTTTTCGAAGCGTCGCAAAATAATTTTTGTAGCAACGTAACGTCGCGTGGCGATATTAGATTAGTGTTGTACGTTTCATCGAAACACTGGGCGACACTTTGCGTGCCATTGTCAAGTTTCACATTTATAACAGGTTAGTTATCTCACCTGATGGTATGAGTCACGATATGATAATACAACGTAGCAGGCACTTCTGTCAATAGGAATATATTTGACATTGAATTTGCGCTATATTTTACACGCGTTACTGTCTAATATCTGCTCGGTCAACAAAGTATCATTTATCTCTAAATAAAAATTCCTGTAGTCTTAAAATATATTTGTACTGTCAATTTCTACTCGCTAATTCTTTTTTTTTTTTATCTCGGAGAATCATCGTATGTTACATCGTTTCTGAAATTAAATACGTATCCTCTTCACAACACAAAAGACTAAAAAAGAGCCTTGACAAGGATCAACAAATAACGTATTTTCTTGGTCATGGTAAAACGGGTATAATTGAGTTCGGCGATCCAAATGAACGTGCGCGTTTTTGATTTTCGTCTATGCAGCATGATGCTCGCGCGAAATTAAAGTCCCGTGGCGACGCAAACCGATTTTATTTGACGCGCGCACACGTAGACCGCTCGCTCTTGTACAGATCGCTTTCATAACTCGTAATCGAATTGCCCAACGTGAAAGTCGAACGAGGCAACTGCACCTCGATTTCTTTTACTTCCAGGTAGAGTTCAATTTAGCCTCAATTGCCGCGAAGTATATCTCCGCCTTTCTCCTTCGGCTGTTTCGCGCACCGCAAACGTGGCGGAAGATTGCACTTGCATCGCATCGCATAAATTCTGTTTGCCTAACAGGTACGCTCCGTGGGCTCGCTCGCTCGTTCGCGCTCCGCGCGCGTTTCCGCAAACTTGTAAAATACGACTGCCTAATTAACTTCAAAAGGGTTCCCGATCGTTACTTATCTCGCGCGAGCGCGCGCGGTAAAAGGCTTTCGTCAGCGCACTGCCGAAAGCTCGTCGCTGTCAATCACGAGAGATATCTCTGATATCAAGCGGAAAAAGAGGCAGAGGTTTTCCGTTTAATGTCTCTTTCCAGCAATGTTAGCGGGCTGTATAACGCTGAAATGTGCTGAATAAAGTTGTCCATAAAAGAGAGAAATATATTGCGAGTCGGTCGTAGCTACTTTTTTATTGCCCAGTCTATTTGTGGCTGTCGGCAAACGCTATTTATAAAGGTATACGTGGCGGGGGGAGGGGAGGGAGAGTAACGTTATTTAATAACCCGGAATAACTATGTAAAACTTTGCCATCCGCGCTCTTGTTGGCTCCCCGCTGAAAACTTTCAGGCTTCTCACCCTCGTCGTCGAGGAGGCGGCTGCTACTTTTCTTTTTTTTCCTCCCTTTCCTCGCGACAGTTTTCTTAAACTTTGGACGCGCTCTCGCGCGACATTTTCGAGCAATAAGAAGTTTGTGCCGTTTCGCCCAAAGCCGGGCCGGGAACGTTTTCAAAGTGAAACTGCCGGAGTGGTCGATCATTTTGAATAATTGCGTCACTGTTGAATAGCGTCGAATTTATGTCTATTTTTTTCGCTCGTAACCATAAAGTTCCGTGTTCATTAACACGTGAACGTGTATATTTAGAAATCGTATGCACGCCGCGCAGCGGTTGATAATTAACATACCATTACTCGGGCCTTCTCCGACACGAACAATCACTTAATTAACGCAATCGCATTAACATGAAATATCCAGCGGCGCTCCACACACGCCTCCAAAGCGGTGTTCGGCTTTTTCACTGACTCCTAATAATTATTTCGAGAGGCGTAGCTCTCTCTCTCTTTGACAATTTCTTATTCCCTCGACGACACGTACAAAGAACGGTGAAAGTATCACTGAATTCTCTCCGAGTCGCTCGAATCTCATGGAATTCGTTTCTCCATCCAGAGGGGACCTAGGGAGTGATCCAGGGGGGCAAGAACAACGATCGTCTCGAATGTAATTGGCGCGACGGATCGACTTTGCCCCTTAATGCGCTCTCCGCGGTATTTTGATGCGGGGGAGGCTGCACATGGGGGAAATGCGAGGAAATACAGGACCGACAGGGAGAGGAGGAAGAGAGAGAGCATGAGGTTGGGTATCGGCTCGCTCGAAACGAAGGGGGAAACGCGCGAGGGAACGAGGGCGAGAGCGGAATAGAGCCGGACGAAAAAAATACGTCGTAAAGCCGGATTAATCCGCGCGCTGGTCGCGTTGCCGCCGCCGCCGCCGCCACCGCCAGAGCTCATTGATTGCATGGAATCCGAGTGGCGGGGGCCTTCCTGCTTTCCTATTGTCACACACGCGGCGAGAGAGACCGCGCTGGCGCGTTTTCTGTCTACGGATAAATTGGCAAGTGCGCGCCTGCCGCGCGTAATCAATAGGCGGATCGCTTCTGTGCGGGGGTGAGCGCAAGGCCGCCCGAGCGAGCGAGCTTATTTATTTGTGTGTGTAAATCGAAAGCGCTGATGATGGTATTTATCAGATATGTTAATATAACAATCTCTCTCGAATTATGGCGAAGCGCGTAGATTGCTGCGCTCGATGCACTCGTTTTGCACGACTATCATCGTCTTTCGCTCGAGTTCCTCCCCGCGTGAGTGCCGTGATCATTATCCGTTGAAATACGGTGATCGCATTTCGGCGGAATCGGTATTAGCGCGCCGGAGTTAATTCAACTTCCGTAACGCCGCCGGGGCGGCGATGCTCGTTTCTTCGATATGAGCGCCATGCGGAGCGGGACGCCATGTGATAAGTGATAAATCGCCAGAGGAGAACTAACGAGCCGATTAGCTCGTGATTATCTACGGGGCGCGTCATCGTTTATCGATGTATCATTCCGACACCGCGTGTTGGCACCGGTACGCCGATGCGCATTTCTAAAAACAAATGTCACCGCGGGCGGTACGCGCACGAAAATCACCACGGCGCGCATACCGGAAATGCGGACGAGCGAGTGAGCAGCACATTTCTCTCCATCGCGATCTGTCCTAAATATTTAATAATACACGGAAGCCGCGAGCATTTCCCATGGTTTTCCCAGGCTCGGATCCTCGACACATTTATTCGTCATCGACGTCGTGCTGCATCGAGACAATCCGATTTCCGCTCTGTGTTTTTCGTCGCCGAATCCCGCGAACAGGCATCGCGCGTATCGATCGGCGCGCATATCGCGCACGAATAAAAGGAAAAAAAAAAGAATTTGTCGGCCGGCCGACTGGCGACGTTCAATCGCGTTTGTGATTTTTTTTCCGCGCTTTTAAACTCGCGGTGTTTCTCTCGTTCGTGGTCATCTCGTGCGTTCGTGACATGCGTGCGTGCATGTGCGTAATGTGTCGCTATGTCGCACGCGCGCGCTGACACAATCGCGCGTCCGCGTAATAAATGCGCCCCTTCGACGCGCGTTGCATCCGCCGGCCAAGCGCATTCGCGCTGTGAAGCGGCGGCCCGCGCCGATGGAGAGGATTTCATTTTCGCGGCTATGTAATGTACCGAGGTCTTATCGATCGGCGTGTCGAAAAATACAGGCTGTCCCGAAACCACTTGCTCTTGCTTTCGCTTTTTCGTTTTTCCTTTTTTTTTATCGCAGGTGCCTCGGCCAATTTCGCAATCGATTGTTCCTCGCCGAAAACATCGAGAGTTCTTCATTGATTCGATTGCGAAGTTAAAGGACTTTTCCGAAAATGTTACTTTGGAGGAATAAATAAGTGATGGTGGAATTGCTTGCCCGTTGATTTCAATCGTTAATTTACCGTTCGATTAATTTATCACTCCGAGTGACTTCGATTCGCGAATGCGGCATCAATTACGATCGCCGATTTTTTGCGTTAAAGCGATGATGAAAGCGATGCGCTTCCGGCCCGCTTATCTAATGTGCCTATGACAATCGCTTGTGTTGTTTCGTTTAACGCCTACACACGCGATATTTGAAATTCACACGCGTCACAGAACGCTGGTCCGGAATTTTACGCGCGGCCTCCTTTTCGCGCTCGGTCGTATTAAGCTTTCCGATTGTATCGTGCTCAGTCTTTAATGAGATCGGCAGATTGCGCACCTCCTCCTAACACGTGATAAGTTCCGAGTGTTTCTACGAATAATGCTCTGTTTAAATACCACGTTTTCCGCCGAGCGGAACCGCTCGCTTCCTCACCGCGCGCATAACGTCACGCATCGCGATTTGCACGGTGTTTCTCTCTTCTCTCCTTTCCTCTTCCTTTCGCGTTCGCGAAATACAATATAGACCCGCGCTTAAAAATAGATAAAGCGACTCGCGGTGATTCAAGCGATCTGGGTCGCACGCAATGCTCGTCTCTGTCTTGTCATCCTCTATCTTCCACCTTGTTTGAAACGATATACTTGTCGAGCGAGCGAGCGAGCCGGGACTCCGAATAATATCGTCATTAAGTTCGCGCCGCCTCGAGGCCATGGGCTCGCAATCGAGCGTGCTCGTTAATTAAACGCGAGGCGCAGTTCTGAAAGTCGGCTTTGCATGGCGAAATGCGTTGCGCGGAATTTACTCACTCGGGGAAACAAAAATACGTGCGATTTCGCGCGAATGTAGACGAATGTTTAATTCGAGACGTTAACTTCATTACTGCTGTGTACAAATTATCGCGCAGTTTCTTGCACAAACGGATAACGCACTTGTTTATTCAGTATTGGTCTATGCTTTTACGTCTGCGAAAGCTCAGGAGTGTCGGAAAGATTTAAATCTCGTATTAGCCTGCTCACGCGGAGTGACGGCGGTTCTGTGAAACGGATCAATCTGCCGAGTGATCCTGTATGAGTGGATGGAACATTTCCATCTTCCCGGATCGAAGACGCATCTCTCGCATTGTGCGAATCGAGCGCATTTGCAGCTACGCCTCGCGGACTGGCCGACGGTAACGTCGCTCATGCACGGGTCGACTGATGCGGATCGCGATGTCGGTAACACTCCTGATACCTTGAAATCGATGTTGCCGGAAGAACAGCGTGCACGTACAACGCGATTGATGTGCATCCGCGCGATTGACGTACCGGGCGATCAAGAAACGGCCGCTCGGCTCTTCAGGGGTAGGAAAGGGTGCTGAACGCGGGTCGCTCTTCACGCGTGCACCTGTCGTGTATCAGTACCCTCCCACCCGAAAACGTCTCGTGTATATGAATTCATGGTAGCGCACGAGCACTTTGACGTCCGGATCAATAAAACGCTCGCCGTAAATCCGCGGGGCGATACGCGCCGATTAATGGTCGGGCATCTCTCTTGCGGCGGAAAAGCATTGAAAAGCTTCACACAGCCTCCTTGGGAGCTAACGACTGTCGCCTTTATTTCTCGGGATGCACGAGACGCGAGAGTAATTTCATCGGCGAATTTATGGCACGCCGGGATGAATAAACCTATATTTGCAGTACGAATTCCGATCGTAAATTAGCGTTGAATTACGGAGACCGATGCTTCGGTTGAGGGGCAATTATTAACGCGTTGCGTCTTATCTCTCCATGTGCGCTACCTAAACCGTTTATTCGCCACGACTTATCGTACGTCGTATCGACTTTACAACATGGACGGTAGATTTAATCGCGTTAGGACACGGCGCGATTACAGAATTTCTTTCGAATTTCTATCCTTCCCTCTCCTCTCCCCTTTCTCTTTCTCATTCTTTCTCTCTCAGAGTACGGAACGCGAATCTCCTTTTCCTTTTTCTTCCTTTGCTTTTTTTTCTCCTTTTCTAACATTTGCATTAAGCACTCGCGGGAACGGAACTCTTTCGACCGCGGCGGTAATGCGATTTTCGCTCGAATGCCGCCACGACCGACCGCCGGAAGATCGTGCGAGGAGATGCATCGCGCCGACTACCTCGAGCCGCGGAAATGGAATACGGTCATTAGCGTGTCGAGGGAGCGAAATCCAATTAGTCTCTTGTGCCGAGGTTTCGTGCGGATACCGCGAAATAAGGGAAGGTCTGTCTGCCTGGCTGCCTCTCTCTCTCTCTCTCTCGCGAAGGAAAGAGGAAAGCGAAATGGTTGATATTGTTTCGAATCTATAGCTCCAAGTTTCTGCATTCTTCTCAAACAAACGTTACCGAATAATGAAGGGAGCGTCCAGGAAATGCATGCGATTTGCGAAATTAATCGTGCATTTTTCAATAGAATCACCTCGTGGGACCTCTCGCGCTCGTTCACGGACGCTGAAAAGCTCGAGTTCCGTAAATCTCCGTGCAGATTCGTCTCCGGGGAGGTTTTCGGTTGCTCGCCTCATGTCCGCATCGACGATTATGTTAATGCGGCTAGTCCGCGCATCCCGCTTGCACGAGAGGCGCGCATGCGGCTGTCGATAAATATTTATTGATGTAAGACGAGCCGGCTGAATAATAATAAATGGTCTCTCTATTTCGCTCTCCTCCTCTCTCGTCCTCATCTTGCCTCTCTTCTCGCCTGTCGCCTCTTCCTCCTCCTCTTCGTCGTTGCATCACGTGCGCGCGCATCTATGTACGTGTTTATTGATGTAACTCGAGACAGTCGCACGCAGTTAACAGCCCGTAAACACAGAATGCACCGAGGATGTACGGGCGTTTTTCGCCTTCGCCTCTCCGGCGTCTCCGCTCGCCGAGTACCGCTCGAAACGTTTCTCCTGACATTAATCCTTGCTTATGCCAACGCGAGGGCTTCGCCCGCGAAACTAACGCACGTACCCTGAGAACGAATCCTGTCGGAAACGATGATGGAGCGACGAGGCATTCTTCCGTGTGCAATCAAGGATCTCGTACGTGTGCGAGAATAATTTTTACAATTTCCCATCGCAATCGAAGCGCTCGCTAAACGATCGACTGGAGAAGCCCGCTTATGTTAATGACGCTACCTCCGATGTGTCTCCGATAGCATTTCGAGTCACGCGATTACCGTTTAATATTATTATAATTCCCGATCGCGCGATAAAGACTCGTTCCGCCTCGCCATGGAGCCATGTGAGTCATCCCGTACGCGTTACACGAGTATTGATCTGGTATGGTGGCTTGAATAAGCGTCGCGCAATTATTCGAACCGGAAATATCGATTGGCGGCCAGCGAAAAAAGCGCGACTCCAAGTCTCGGCGCCGTATTCCGAGGCGCGCGTCTCACGAGGGGCTGCAACGGTAGCCACGAACAAGAAGGGTGCTCACCCTTTCTCTCTCTCTCTTTCTTTCTCTCGCATTCTGCCTCTCTTTTTCCCTCGGTGCGCTCACACAATGGACGCGATCTCATTCGAAGGCAGGTAGAGACGATGCAAACGAGAGAGCGATTTAACGGCGGTTTAGGCCCGACGGTTTTCTCCCTCGGTCGAGAACCGAGAGGCGAACTTTCGTTCTCTCTTTCGCTCCCTCTTTGTCTCTCTTTAACTTTTCCCTTCCCTTTTCTCCTCCCGCTTCCTCTTCTGCCCTCTCATTCACCGTGAATCCACATTTATCCACGCATCCGTCCGTTCGCGCTGAATGCCTGTAAGTTCAGTGATCCGAATACCCATCGCGAAATCGCAGCCGGCGATGCTCGCGACGTGACGTGGCACGGGTGACACGCGTGTATATTAGTCGGCGCGAGAACGCTCCGGCCGGGAACGCACAAAAATGGATGAGCCCGTCAAATAGAATATTCGCGGGGAAAAAAGGGAAAAGGAAAAAAACGCGGATGGGAGTTCAGCGGCCTCCGGAGCGACCCGTCGATTTTTGCGCGAGTTAATTCTGCCATTCTCGTGTCGATTACGGCGAACAGTTTTGACGTTGTTTACTCGCCGGCGGCGAATTGTAGCCTCCCTGCCGCATTTTGTGTCGTCGTATACATGTATTTATATGTAATTTATACACATGTACGTACAAGTAACAATATGAATATCTGCAAATATTAGAGAATATATATGTATATTACATAATACGTGCTTTTATGTTTCCGCTACGTATAATTGATACATATTTTATCGTGTGTACGCGTAATAGAGTAATATGTGCGCTTTTACAAATTAATGAAATTTGTAAGCGTTTATCGCTGGTTAATTTCTTCTATTTGAATTTGTTTCCGCGTCAAATTTCACTGTAATCACGTCCGCAATCGCCGCGTGGTTATTCGCTAATAACGTTGTTTGTTTAATAGGAAATGATGCAACCGCGCCAACGATCGATGGATGCAAGGTGACACGTCGTTACGCATTCGGAGCGGATTGAAATATTTATATCGCTCTATATCACGTTTCTGGGTTGAGTTTCTATGTAACGAGCACATTAACGTTATCGATTTAATTGTGCCTGCTGCCCATCTATAAAACTTTCAGCCACTCGGAATCGGTGGCTCGCGCGCCGTGATTTATAGCTTGTATTAATCTTTCACGTTCTTATGTTCCCTTTACTTGCCATCACGTGCAAATGGAACAGTCAGCGAAGTCGCTTTTACTTTATTTCTTGCATCACCCCTCAAGTGCTACGTCAATTGTAATTATTCGACTCTAATCCGATTAACGTGACGTATATATTTGAGAAAAAACATACTCGTTCGAATCGATTAATCATTCACTAGCTGCTCACTCGCGAGTTTGCGCCCGTTCAGCCCGCCATAAAATTGTTGACCGAATTTATCATTAACGGGAGCGGCAGGGGATGCGAGACGCGAAAATTTGTTTCGACAATATTTATTTTATCCGCGTGCTTCCAGACCTCGCGTAGTCGGAGCTGAATGCAGCTAAATCGCACTAATAATGAATGCCGCACAAATTTGTTCGACGCTCTCGTGTCAATCATGGAAACGAGAGGAAAGCTATTTCCGCGCGCGGAGAACAACGCGCTTCCGATTACGTGCAAAGGCGCACGCGGTGCAGATATCGCCGCACGAGGAAGGGCGCCCGGGGGGTTATATCCGCGTACATCGTGGTAATATGCGTCTTTACTTATTCATGTCTTTCCGCTCCAGCGCGGCCGCTGATAGCGCGTATCGATTTCGACGAACTTGCGCGCTCGTGTCATCGAGCGAGTGAGTGGGCGCTCGAATGAGCGGAACGGCCGAGCGGCGAGTCACGAGGATTCGTCTTTGCGATGGACTCGCACGAGTTGGCGCGAGCGATTAATCGAGAGAACGACGTGCATGATGCATACGCATTTATGTCCGTCGATCGCGAACAGTTGGTGATGCGTGGGTCGGGGAAAAAGAAATGTGCTCGATATAACACGCTCTTACTCTCTCGAGCATGCGAGCGGACAAGTCGCACCGCGTTTATTTCACCGCGGCTTTTCGCACAACAGTTATCGAAACTAACAGCCCGCGGCGGTCCGCGTGCGTAATTTTCTGCGCGACCAGCGACGAGATATTCCGCGCTTGTAGCATTAATTGGCCGCAATTTCGCGCGGAATCGATCGCTCTGTCGGAGCGCGACGACGTACTCTCGCGATTTGCGACTTACGTCTACGCATTACGGATGTGACGCAAGTTGGATTGCGGCGCGCTTTGTGCTCCGCGGAATCTCGCAAAACGTTTTCTAGTTTGCGCGGAGATAGCTTTAGCGTGCAATTTTGTGCTATCAGCCGCGTTACCGCTCTTTATATAGAACGTTCACGTTGCGGACGTTGTTCGGGATTGTTAGACCATACGGCGATGCAGAAGCGATTGCGAGCGTTTAAACGCGACGAGACACGTGCGGGCCGCCGTTATAACGCGCGATCGGCCGTGCCGTAAATCCGCGGCGATCACGCTGAAAATTCCGCTCGAAATTTATGACACATCGCGGTGTTACCAGGAACCGTCTCTGCGGTCCCGTCGCGATAATTGCGATAAATGCCGCTTTATTGCCGTAGAACGGCGCAGTTTAACGACGGACGACGTGCCTCACATGTCATGGATCGATGTGTGGCTCTTTCCTGGTTAGAAAATGCCACCTGTGCGCAGGTGACTCATGATGCATCATTTAGCCATATCCAATATCGCGCATTGCATATATAATACCTACAAGACGCATCTCTGATTTGTCGAGCCGTCTTTTGTCGCCGTTTCTTGCTCGAGCTGCAGTCGATTCTCTCCTGGACTCTGACATTTACCTGCCGCCGATTTTCCTCCGCATTTGACGCGTTGGAGCGCGTTTATTACTCAGTCTCGGAAATTGCGAGCGATGCGCGGCCGCGGTCGCGTCGCGTATAAATTCCACTTGAATACCGTTGCCGTTGCCGATAATAAAGCGGCGAGCGTTTCACCGGCCAGCGAGAACGTTTTAGCGAGATGTTTCGCGCGAAATCGCTCACCCACTCACCCCCACAGACACATACATACGTATATATGTATTCACGCACACGTGTCCGCCTGCATCCGCGCGCACGAGCGAGAGGCGAGAGCCGTGGACGCGCTTTTGCTCGCGCAATAATAACGATCATCGCGCTTTTCCGCGCCGGCGTTTTAACGTCGCTATAACGGTGTGACTTGTGCACACGCACACCGAGACCGGTGCAAACAGAGAAGGACGGAGGGTGGAAAGGAAACAGAGAGAAAGGGAGAGAACGCCGGCGCGCGGAGCATGAGCGAGCATCCATTAACTAAATGCTAGGAAAATGTTATCGCTACTCGCATGAAATAACCATCCGCCGGAGTGCCGGTGTTCGACGTCGTCTCTACACTACCACCGTCGCCACCACCCCGCCTTTCTCTCCTTTTAAAATCTCCTTCCCCGTTGTCGGCATCGTGGCGCAACGACGACAACGACGTCTCTCTCGGCTGGTTCGCATCTTTTCTCGCTCGCGATAACCGAGCCCGAGGTAACTAGAAGCCAATAATCCGGCCGGCTGAAGCGGCAAACTTCGGCGACTGCACTTATTTACTTACTTTACGCTCTTTGAGCCTTGCCTCGTCCCACCTCCCGCGTTTCTTACCTCCTCCTCCTCTCTCTCTCTCTCTCTCTGCTCTCTATAGTTGAGCACGCTTAAGTGTATTATAATTACGGTCGCCTCGTTTGCCGATCTGCAAGCCGAGACGGGGTTGTGAGATTGCTTGTCGCTGTGCTAGCGACATTATATAATCTTTCCCGTTCCCGTGTGTGACCCTAATTGCGAGTCATTGTTACAACAATTGACTTTGCGGCAACAATGAGATTTTTATCGTGTTACGACATACATGTAGACTTGCAGTATCACGTATGAAAAACATATCTTTAATTTCGTGAGGAAGGTTACGACAATGTCTACTATTGATATCCTTTCATGCTCCCTGCTTCCGTTTGTCAAATATATTTTTCTCTCGTGACTTATGTCATGCTAAGCCAACGCACTTTTCTTATCAGTGTCGCTGATCGAGACGCACGATACGCATTTTATAATAATACAATATTCGGCACGCAGTCGTTATCTACTACGCATAGACGGTGATCGATCCTCGATAAAATCTGCGGCGCGTGCGGCGATATATATATATATATATATATATATAAAATTGTTCTCCCTCGGCGGGGAGCCAATGAATCGTCGTCGCGTTCGCGCGCATTCCAATCAAGCGGCGGTGCGACGAGCGGGTCGCGCAACCGCTGCGTCGCCCCGCGCCGCGTCGCGCCGTGCAAATCGTCGGCGTAATAACGTTAAATCGGGTATACTCGCGCAGCCCACGGGGCTAAAGCCCGGCCGCCGCTGGCGCAAGGTGCAAGCAAAGGAGGGTTGCGGGTGGTGCAGGAGGTGGTGCGACGGTAGGACGAAGAGGGGAATGCCGGGGGTGTTCGGGGGAGAGAGAGTGATGGAGGAAGAAGAGGCGGAGGGTGAGAGAGGACATGGGGTGAGGTTCTCTCGCGAGGGTGGAGGAGGTGCAGCGGAGAAGGCGATCGATGCACCGTGCCCGGCCATACGGCGATGCCTGAGTCAGCTTTTCGCGAGCATTGGCCGCCGGCGTTACGGCTGCGCTCGTTGTGCGGAACAGAGAAGGGTGGCGGAGCGGGTGAGCGAGCGAGCGAGCACGGGTGGCGCGGGGGGCACCGGGCTAGGGTGAAAGAGGGAGGAACATCGAATCGTTTCCGGCGAACGCAGCCCCCTCGCACGCCCGAGTATACTGGCGGCGGCGGCGGGCTGCAGCGCAGCGGGTAGAAGTGACGTACCAAATGAATATCAACAAGCGCAGCCTCCTCCTCTTCCTCCTTCTCCTGCTCCTCCACCTCCTCATCCTCTACCTCCTCGTCGTCTACCGTTGCTCCAACTCTCTCTCCTTCTTTCTCCCTTTCTATCACTGTAGTAGCGCGAGGGGCGGCACAGAGTAAGGGGAGCGAATTTTATTTCCGCGGGCGTGGCGCGCGCGCGGACACGAACGACTGCTCGGATTCCGTTTTTCCTGGCCGCCGCACTGCCAGCTGCTTTTCCGAAGCCCGGCTATGGCCGATCGAAGTGGCCCGGGAAGAAGACACCGTCGTCGAGAATTTCCCCGTCGAGACGCGAAACGCCGCGTGTGCGGCGTTCTACCCCTTCCGTTCGAGGGCGATGCGGTTTCGATCAAATGGGTAGCCGTGTTACGCAGTCCCGGATATACGAGTGCCTGTTCGATACGCCTACGTTTAAACTCTTCGTACGCCTCATCGAAATTTCATGAATGACGGGAAGCGAATCGGTCGTGTTCGGAAGGGCGTGTTATCGAAAGAAAATTCTCATCCGAAGACCAGAGCCATTACAAAATACGGCGTTTCATTGTTATTCCATGTTATTCGATTGAATCCGAGTTCGAGGCGAACGAAAATAAAGGCGAACTAAAACGAAAGCACCGAGCATGCAACGGAGAACAGTGGTCCATGGCCATTCGGCAGCTGAGGAAGCGTGGCGTGAAAAACAGAGTTCTATTAACGCGTCAAATCCGAAGCAGCAGTCGGGGAGGCAAATAAAGTGGGCTGAAGAGGCGAATGAATATCAAACAAACATGGAGCTGTCGTGCGAGGACCGGATTTTATTTCCGCGGGCGTGGCGCGGATGGTTTTTCCGCGTCTGCCTTCTTCCATTCGTCTACGGTCCTACTTCTCCCGCTGTTTTTCTGGCCGCCCGTCTCTCCGCGTTCCCGTTCCTCCCGCAGACTTTTTTTTTTCGTCGACAGCCGCGTAAACGGATCCACGGAGTCGCGAAGGACGACGTCGAAGGCCGAAAAAACAACGTGATATATGAACGTCCGTGATCCCGTGAACTTCCGGCGTGTTCAGAGCCATTTACATCACTTGTTTCTGTACGAACGCGACGAATGTCTGGCACACAGGTCCTATTGGGTTGTACATATCTTCGTTCTGGCTTTTTAGCGTTTTTAATAATACAGATTGCAACATGTATTCATTATTAAAAATACTGAACAAACGGAACGAATACATGTTGCAACCCAATAGTATTTCCATGGCGCAGAGTCATCGCCACGCCAAATCTGCATTCCACTCAGCCGACACTGGAATCAGTACGATTAAAATTAATTAAATTAGAAGTACATGCTTTATTTTATATTTTCACGAGTTTAGGAGCACGACAAAACTGCGATCTGCACGTACGCGCGCAATTCTCGCTTCAACGTTGATCGTCGTTTCCGGCGCGGTTGTTAACATCGCACGGTAATTCCTTGATGCAATTTCATAAACAATTTCACGCGTTCCCACTTTGAGCTTCCTAAGTTGCTTATTTCCGCTACGCTATTTATCTTCGGAATTTTTACCGGGGAGTGCGAGATCCGTTTAAAAAAAAACGAATCGAAAGCGCCGCAGGGTGTTGGCGCGGCACGCTTTCTCTAAAAATATCTCCGATTCCTTTTTTTTATCGGCTGCTGGGTAACGCGATTCGATTTCGAGCGATTGGTCTTCGCGAGTAAATTTCACGAAGAGCCGCATTATAACCGGCGGATATTCGGATATATCCGCGAGTGTAGCGGCGTGACAGATGGCACTCCCGATAATTGCATCGGGAGGATATATAACGCACACGAGCCGGCGTGGAAAGCGGTTCGATCTGCACCTCTGCGTATCAATTGGTCCACAATGCCTGCCCTGGAGAAACGCGGAGGGAAAGGAAGTCGGAGGAACGAGGCGACGGAGGAAAGTGTACAGGGTGGTCCTAAAGTAAGATGTCGAAGACGGCCGTATTAAACGAACCATTTGCTCTTAATTCTTCTTTGATAAAAAGCGAGTTGCAAACGATCTTAAGCTTTCTGAGGGTAAATAACAAATAATTTTTTTGTTTAAATAAGTGTTATTCGTATGTGCATGCGTATATGTGAATATTGATTTGAAGATCTTGATTATTAGAAAATTGAAGAATTATTAAAACAGACGAGTTGCGATGAAACTTTTGCGGAGAGTTCTCTCTGAAACCAGGATACACGTCCGACTATTTTAGAATTATTTTGGAATCACCCTGTACAAGGAAAGAGGTGCGATATGTGTGAGAGAGGAGAGGAGGGAGTTCGTACGCGCTCGAAACGCGGTCGAAGCGGGAAGAGGGAGGCAGAAGGAGAAGCCAATTAATTTTACGATGGCAAACAGTGAGACTGTCGCAACGCCGTTTCTGTAGTTCACCGAAGTAATTAAAGTTTAAATTGTTTTGAAGAACAATAACGCCCGCTCTTCCTCTCCCCCGCGTTCCGCCCGCCCTTCTTCCTTCCAGCTCGCTGTGTCTGTTCGGGCACGACGACGTGTCGTCGTCCTCTCCTCGTCGATGCCCTTCGACCGCGCTCGTCCCGCACAGAAGGGACCCGCGCGGGGCACATAATGAGATCTAGACTGAGACGTTTCCGGAAGTCAGGGAGAACATCCGTTTCGCGAGTATCGCTTGCGTCTAGCTGCAGCATCCGCGGCGACGCATGTACCAGTGATTGTACATATCGACTCCATTACAAGCCATTACGTGCTATCGCTCTAATTATCCTCGTCGTACTGACGGGCTGGCCGTTATGAGCCTGGCGTCCGATAATTAAAGTAGTAACGAATACGTCGGATTCGATTAAATCGGAATTAATCGTCATTAAGCGCAATGGCGCGTTCATGCGTAAGCCATCTCTCGCGCGGAGGTCTCTCATAGAAATAATTGGCGACCCGATTTTGGTACGATACCAGTTCGACGCAGCGCTTCGTGAAATACGACGAGCTGCGAACTTTTGGGGTGAACTTTGAGGAATCAAGATTGTAGACTCTCGTTTGATCTGCCGGTGAGCGGGAAATTTACAGTGTGCAATAAATTTTACCTGTTAAGGATAATTACGGCTTTGTTTGATCTTTGCAAAAAATCGGATTTCTGATTTACGACGGTTTGCTTCCCATGGCTAGGTAGAAATTGCGGTTTTCCTTGGGTTAGCTTTTCACCGTGCTGTAAAACTTTACGGCATGCGCCATCGCAAAACGAGCGCCGGCGAAAGGATATCGATAATTGTCGTGGTACCGCAAGGATCATTGCCCTCGATCGACCGGCCCAAGAGGATCGGCAATAAAATGCACCAAACGAGCCTACCTGCTGCAGGTGTCTCCGGCGAATTAGCACGGCTGCACCTCGTAAACCACCCGATGACTAATTATCGACATTGACGCGGCAGAAGGAAGAAACGGAGGACCGGTCGATCGAGGTTGTTCGAGGTAGTCGTCCGTAGTTCGGGGAGAATCTGCAACCGGATGGTCAGCACATGTAGCGTTATAATTTACAAAAACCGAATTTTACAACGGGTCAGAGAGTGCGATCTCCATTTATCTAATTGTGATTTTCAGCTGAATCCCGTTTCGTGCTTGTTAGCAATTCCTCTCTTTCTCATTTTTTCTCGTTTCTCTTATGATTTAATCTTTTCAAGATTTTAATTTTGTTATTTTACATATGTCATATTTTACCCATTGACTATACAATCTCGTGCCATTTTCACTTTACCGATTATACAACGAAGCATTGTGCGTCAGACTACTACTCTCGTCTCGTTTCCCGCCCTCGCTGCCATCGTATCGTGGGACTAATTATGACCGTGATCGTGTATTAACTCTCCTGCCTTAATTGTTAATGAGAATGCACGAACGATCGCATTATTGCGTCGGTTTCCTCGTTTGTAATTAGTATCATCGCCTCCGGGCGTGTATACGAGTAGACAGGCAGCCGTCCGCATTCTGGATTTTGTGTCTCGCCTTTGTCCGCTGGCGTCCGCTTTACGCTTCTCCGGCTTCACTCCGAGCCTCTCTCTCTCTTTCTCTCTCTGTTTCCGCCGCGCGATCGTATACGGGATTTAGGACGGTTCTCCTCCGGGGTTTATAGGGAAATCGAGAACGCATCGAGGCGCGAGTGCGAGGTAGCGGATTTTACCGAGATTTTACGGCGATACACTCGGATGTGCGGAAACTTCAAGCGCATTTTTTACAGTGCCATAAGCCTTTTACAAGCGTATGGCCGAGTCGATGAAGATGCGGTTCGTAACGGTTTTATGTTTCCGACATTAATATTCAACTGGTGGTTACAACGATTATCCGTGCGATTTGATATCGCGCGCGGGGCCATTTGTTTCGTGACCCAAATTTATATCTCTATACGAAATATACGTGTTATTTGGTTCCACGAGAGTCCATTCCCTGACGATTTATTTGCTTTTATCCGATCTCACGGTGATACCGAAAAGGTTGAACCGTTTAAGTGAACGACTGCTCCCCTATCGATTGCGTTGTCCCGTTACCGTCGCGTGATCAAGGCGAACGATGCCAAACCGTACGAGAAGCGACTCGACCGGGCAACTCGATCCGATTTCTCCTTGACCCAGATCCAATCCCACCGATATATCGTTCATCAGTATCGGTTTGCACCGGTCTGCAACGCGAGTCGCCTTCGTGCTGATAAATCATTATGAGCGCGTCGGGCGGTCGCGTTTACTCTATCCGCGTTTAATCATGTCGATGCTTAACACGGACGCCGCTTAATCGAATAAATGGCTATAACTCCGAAATCACGTTTCACCGGATATGAAATATTTTCCATTGCGTAAATCAAGCGATCATTTCAATGTCATTATTTAAACGGTAATTATTAAACGATTACCGCATCTTTTTATTGCGCGAGAGAAAATCATAAATATATGAATTTTATGACTATGAATATTCCATCTTATCTCTTTTTTCTATGAAACATCGACATTTATTTCATTTTTACACGATACATGCAATAAAAAATAGATTTCGAAAAACTAAATTCTGGAATATCGATTCTCATTTTCTAAACCAATAGCCCACGTAGAAATTTCCTAGGTTACCAATAGCAAAATTTGTTCCATCGCGTCGATCTCTAGTCTTTCGATTTTTTATCGTTCGCGGAACTTTCCAAGTAGCGTACATAAATTTGATCACCGTTCTCAATCGGTGCATCCAGTAACGTTACAAAGCATCACGGCAGAGTAACGTCAGATGCGCGTTCGCTCGATTCTAATATTAGCGAGTCGGAGCTAGTGAGCCGGTCGGATCAGAAAATTTCAGCGCCGCTGTCGCGTCGTCGTCGTCGCGACACGCGAACGCCACGATAATCAACGCTAACTCGAATCTAACTATTCATAGCACGTGCACTCGCAACCCGTCGTCGTTGCCCGGCACGGTGCCCGGCTCAAGCGTCAACCCGTAATCCGCCCAGCTTCTGATCGGGTGTACGTTAGGTGCACGTAGGTGCGAATCGTAACGTATGCACGCCGCTACCGCGGTGTGCACGCTATCACCGCGATCGTTACGACCAGTTCGATTGCTCTCGCGACATGTACCTGGTGAATGCAAACGTAGATCCTTTAATTAAACTGGTCTTTATATTCTGATGCGCTCGGTTTACTTAAAAAAGTGTAACTTTTAATGTAATTTAAAAAGATATGAAAACGAAAAAAATATACAAAAAAATATTGCAGTTTTTATAGAAATATTTATTGGCAAACTGATACTCGACAAATTGCATGAATATCTTTATATATTTTTCATCTTTTTTGAAACCGCGTTTTCGCGACGGATAAGGCACGTTATCCGGCCAGATTGAAAGGAGTTAATTAGTCACCAGGAATCTGGAGCGCTGATGCTCTTGGGTAAACGAAGTGTTCGTTTATTACGCGGATAATCCAGCGGTGCTCGTAATGATTCGCCTGGCACGAAGGTCGCATTAAGCGCGTTGCGTCGCGGCGGCGGCGACCCCTTTACAGCCGCGTCCGCTTTAGATCTTCGCGCTTTAAACGGTCACTATTAATCATCAATGCAAATTAAAAAGCGCGTCGTAAACAGATCTGCGTCCCACGGGGACGCGCGGTATCGCGAATGCGAAAATGATTAACGAGTCGCGGTGCGTTGCGATTGCTACGAAAGACCAAGTGTTTACTTATTATCCGCACACTGCATTATGCATTGAATGCGTCGCATCACCGCCACCGCCTGGAGCCTGCGATCTCCGGCTACGATCCGGTCTCCGTTTTCCTCCTCCTCCTCCTCCTCCTCCTCCTCCTCCTCCTCCTCCTCCTCCTCCTCCTCCTCCTCCTTCTCTTGCGTGGCATAATTTAGCGCGGATAACGACGAATAATAAAGACGAATAGATTATTTATGCGCGCTTCGCGACCCGGCGGCGGCATCCGCATCGCTCGCGTATGCAAATAAACTTTCGTGCAAATTAACGCGACGGGGACTGCAAGGCACGGCCTCATTGCCAAGGTCTGCGAGTTTTTACAAAGTGATATTACATGAAGAAAAAGAAGCCGAGAAAAAGGGAATTGCTGTGCGGTACGGCATTTTGCACGACTTCTCCGTCGTTGCGCTTGCTCGTCCTTCACTCCGCGTAAGCAGCGTTGATCGTCTCGCTCTGTGCCTCACGGATTTAACAATAAGTGACGTCGAAAAGGTTGACTTGTGCACTCGAGATTAGAGAAGAGATCGACGAGTACATATTTTTCGGGCGAATTGATAATCTCATAAAATTGTGCTTTGCTCCATACCATTTCGCATGCCCACGCGTCGGATATTTTTCTTGTAACATTTTAATGCAAATACTATTTTTTAACGAAATTGGAGACAGCAGAAAAATAATAATAGAATTTTTCACCACGCTATTTTTTTAGAGAAGTGGCACCCCGATATTTTGCAACTGAATAATTTCCATTCGCTCCCCGACAATTTTAAATGCTAAACGAAACGTAGCATTTCGAAAATTTAAAACGTTACGAATTTCAAAATGGATTACGGACAAATGCAAGTCGTTATCAAAACGGCAGTTGCTTAAATTATCGAGATAATTCGAGAAGCTTGTGTGCGTATCCATATATCCATACATTTCTGTCTTTTAAGGAATGCAGAGAGCAATGTATTCCGGACAGCTCGCGAGAGCTGGCCTCTCGGCGCTATCTTTGGCCGGCAAAATGACGAGTTAAGTTCGCCACGGCTGTTCGCGCGACGCGCTCGTCCTTTGATATCGCACGAGTCGCCGCGCGTGCAATTTGTTTTCTTCCTCTCTCTTTCAACCTGATACGCGTATCGGCATAACGCTGATTTTACGTATGCGTTACCGGCGCGGCATAAAAGTAACACAAAGGGACGCGAAACGCATCCCCGCGATCGCGTTACTCGCGTCGCTCGCGGCGCGAGAACAGCGAGACGACGCCCGCCAGATTCCGGGGTCTCTCATTATTGCCAAAAGCATCGTTATTAAGTAAATTGGTCGCGTTCGCGGGCGCGTGCACGTAGCAACGACATTATGGCTCGCAGATTGCCCGTCCCCGGGGGGTAATAACGTTTTGCGCAACGTAATGATCGAATCGTCGGTGGCCGACAGGGGCATTTTGCGCCGATCGTCGTCGTGAGTTAGCGAGGATGGACCAGACGAGGCGATGAAGGCGAGACACCGTCGGTACACGCACACAGCTGGGGTTACCGATAGCGATCTTCGGAAAATGCGGGCCATGAGAAGGCGCGCGTGACGAACGCCTATTCGCGCTGGCATTATCCCGCAAAGTGTCGATTACCCGATGACGACGTGTTTCGCGTAAGAGCCGGCATTTACCATCCGCTTGCCGGGCTTTTCTCGCGCGCAAGACGTTGCGCCACCACACGCCGAGGATGAAACGGGTCGCCGGCCCCTCGGGACTCGCGCGAATTCGCGCGGCTTTATCCGGAGTTGGCGGACGGTGTGATACGCTTCGATCGACACGCAATACGCGTACGTCTCGCTCGCGATACATAGTTTCGAGACGGAAGTACAGCGAGAGATATTTTTGCAACGGAAATTGTGACATTGTAGGTGTTGCATTGAGAATGTATCGCGGCGCGCGAGTTCGCGCGTTATCGCGCTATCGGAATTTAATTACAATCGCACGCTTCTCGGCACTTTTATTACGTGACGTTGCGGGCGCGACGCGCAAACTCCGCTCGCGCGTACGCGCGTGCGTGCACCATAATTAATTTATTCGCGCGCGTAACCGCGGCTTTATTCAATTTATACGTTACTATTACCGGTTGCGATTGGATTCCGCGTCGACGTTAAAAAGATCAATTTCCGCTTAAGTACCGGAAAATGGTCTCGACGAGTGTCGCCGCGTGCGGCGATGCTTTCGCCGCTCGATTCGTAATGGAGTTTTCATGGCAATTTAATAGGTTTCCAGTTCTCAACGTGTAAAACGATAATGATACCCGCGCGTATCTTTAGGTGGTGTTTAATAAATTTTAAAAAAACGTGTACGGGGATGGTAATCGCGCGATACGAGAGCTCGCGACCGATGGATCTCGGGGTCGCGTTTCGCGCGCGACTCGTGTAACCAATTATCGCGATAGAGCGGGCTCGTGTGCGCGAGTGCGTAGCGGGATGCATCTCACAAGAGAGCCCGAGGACGAACGGAGGGAGTTATGCTAACGAGCCTGGCGATTTGCGTTCCAGTCCGTTTATCGCGGTGCTCTCGCGGAGTTCCCTCGCGAAGCCGATCGAACGCGATTGGCGCAACAAGATTAGCCCGCTCAGCCGAGGTGCACGATAAGCCCATTGTTTCCCGTACTCGTTCGCTTTTAACAACGTCGTGCAAAGAGAACGCGCAATCAGCTTTGTCGCGTGTTTTCGGGCAACACGGAGGGCGGATTCTTTTTAAGCTTGCTCCCTTTCCGCTTGCACGTGTTCGCTTTAACGACACGCTTCGCGTTGCCTCGCGCTATCTCTCACACTCTCGCGCGAAAAACCCGATGGTTTTCTCACGACGGGGTCGTGCCAAGTTAAAATAGCTGGCAGACGGCCGATATCTACCTGGACGTTAATAACGCTCCCCCTTCGCGAGAGACCCGTGATTACGGCGCATTTATTATAATTTACTTCGCGCAAAGTTGCGCGCGCGCGCGGCTACTTTGCCGGTCACTAATCTGCGATCGCTTACGGTGGATTGAGTTTTCCATGGAAAAGCGATCCGCAGCTGCGTCGATGACTGTATCGGATTCGCGAGAGGAAGGTCGGAGTCGCACTCTCCGGCATGCGGATTATTAACGAACGCTCGAACGTCATCCCGATGCACGCCAGATGCGCGATCGCGATTGAACGCGACTGAAATCGCGAAACAGTGACAGTGATTTAACGACTCTTGCATTTCCGCGACGCGTGTACATTCCCCCGCCGCGCCATTACGCGCGTGATTGACACGCACATACGCGGCCGGATGTGCGAGGAGAATCGCAATCGGCTGCGCGATCGGTTGCGCGATAGCGCGAGCGTGTTTACGAGCTCTCTCGTAAACGAAGGACGAGGCGCGCGGTACGGAGAATATTTTTGTCGTTATCAATCGCGCGGGCGCGCATCAATCTTCTTATTCCGCCGTCTCGTATCCCGCGCGCGCATTAGAGGGGGACGCCGTCGTACGATTTCGCTCGGGCGTTTTTGCCGGTCGTGCCAGCTAATGGTTTCCGCGATACGATCGAAGGGATCGCCCGCGGGGTCGTGTCTTTATAGCGCGTGCAATGACTCCTTTTACCCGCGCGCGTGCACCGCGCCGCGCTCGTCCGCCCGCCCGCTCGCTCGTCCGCTCGCGCGTATGCACCGTCCTCGTAAATCCGTCAACCAAACATCATTAACTCGGCGTTATTGGTGCTTGGCCGCGACTGGCGCAGCGGTCTTGGCAAGTCGCAAACAGGCCCCCGCTATTCTCGACTAAGCGCACAGCAGCGGGCTGATGAATCGGGACAGCTATACGAGGATGTATAACCATACTCGCGCACGATTCCATCATTTTGAAAGCGGAGCTCCGACAGTGTGTGCACTTGGTCGCTCGCTCGCTCGCTCGTCTCGAGTAATTTGCGAGGACTATGCGAGATGATGCCGGGGACACGCTTCCTCCGCAAACTACACGCACGCTCTTCCGCCTTGATATCTGATATCTCCGTACACGTTTTCCGCGAATTTTCCGTTTCCCTAGATATCAAATCGTTTTCCATCATTCATTTTCCGTTTCCCCAGATATCAAATCGTTTTCCATCATTCATCTTGCTTGCGCGCAACGGTTTGATTAATGTGCTTGTTTTTCTGATTTCAGGTAAGCACTCTGTTGTCCGCTCTCTTGTCGGTTGCGAAGCACGCATCACGGTGCATTCGTGTGTGGGTATGTATTTTGTTAACTTTGATGGAAAACCTTGGTGAAGCAAGTTTTCAACTAATTGGTGTATCAAAACATGCATGATGCTTTTCAAATATATTTGCCTTCAAGTAAACATTGTTTTTATTAAACGACGCTAAAATACAAACTGAAGCATCATGTGATCGAATGATACGATGTATCTGTGCTAACCGTTCAAGACGTTAAAATTCCATTAACGTTTTACGCGCGAGGAGGGCACGCTCGTACATCGCGGTGAAATTTCCCGAAAAAGAGAGTAGGCTGTACGATGAAACCTGTATAGCCGGCGGAAATAAAGCGCCATATACTAAATCACCGAAGGCAATTCACGAGCCACGATAATCGCCCTTTGTCCGTTTTATCGCGGCGCTCTTTATCGCGCGGTGATCGATTTGCCGCGGCGCGCAATTTCCCGCTTTCGCGCGGCTGTGGCGGATACGCGCGTCCACGCTCGCAAAACGCGAAGCGCGATATGGATACACGGTGGCCCTAACGTAACGTTTATGCGTGAGCGATATGTTATTTACCGGCGCTTTTACCGTAAATTGTTGACGTCTTACGATCGGCAATAAAACGAACGATAAACTTGACGCGCGAGCGCGGCCGGGTACAATCGAAAATGGAAGTCAAACAAATGGATGAAGAGAGGACCAGCATTTTACACTCCCCAGAGGCGTGTTCTGAAAACACGCACGATGATGTATCACGCGTGACAGTTACGGTGCTCTCATATTACGCAAGTGTCGGCTATGTCGCTCGATGCACGCGCGTTGCGTGAAACTCGCGTGGAAACTCGGTTACTAAATTGTTTACTGCCGTGAGAAGAGAGAGGAAATGGAATTCTCAAATGGAATGTTGATGCGAGTAATAAGAAAGTTCAAGACTGTGAACGAGCCAAATGAACAACTGCGATCCAACGCGATTAGAGACCATCACGATTCCATCGCAGACGCAGACGTGCGCTAGTATTATAATTTGTAATTGTATGATTGGAAAAGGTGTCCGAGTACATTCCTCTGTGTATCGTGTAACATTTGTCGAGCCGCAAATAGCTTTGTATTATCGGTAATGACAGCGTCGGCGCGAATACCGAATACAGTAATAACTAGTTTACGATATGGGACAGTAGCAGCGTGTTCTGTTGCGCTCGTATCAGAAAATGTATTGGGTATTTGCGCGACTCAGTTGCGGTGGAAAGTGAACTTGTCCCGGTGAACATTGATTCCATACGGAATTCCATAGCGTCGTAAGAATATTATGTATCCGAGCATAAAGCAAAGAACAATGTTTTATTCATGCTTGCCGAACGAGCGTTTGTTATATGTGTTCACAGCATGTGGCGGACAATTATCGAACGAACACATATTCGTCGCAATTTACTAAATCCCAATCCGCAACATTTCAATAATCATGTCGTGAATTCCGTCATTAAAATTCTGTCAGAAAGACATCAAACTCAAACTGCACGAGGAACGTTTCCATTGATTTCCGTCTTCGAAGCGCAATTCGCTCGAGAGCCTTTCATTTCGCGACAACTTATAAGCCTGCGCAACGCATTAGCGTCTAGACGTCCTCGTCTCCGATCGAGTCTACATTTTATGAGTCAGATAACGCTGCGCAGTTTCACAAGATATCCCGTCAGACGCCCCATAACAGCGACCGATATCTCCGATAAGTATTCAGATCATTAGTTAAAGCTGACTGTTCGATGCAACGTGCCTGGCGATAAACGCGTGCAGGCTGCAACGTCCGGAGCTCGCCTCTCTAACAAGCGTCTACGAGCTGGAAACCGGGGTAACACGCGCGAGTGAAAGCTAATGATTCGTTCCGAAGGAGAAAGTCGGAACTCTCGAGCGAGCGAACTCTCGGCCGGTGACACACGCGCGGACTCCCGTCAGCTTGTCGACTCGCTCGAGCCGGCGCGCTTACTCGCGCGATGCTGAATCACGGAAATCGTGAATCACGGCCGCATGCAAGCGGAAACGATCGGCGCGATCGCTTCTGGATGCTGGAAACTTGTTCTGCATATCGAAATTCCGCGGCGAAACGCACGTACGTTTAATCCCGCGGTTTTCCCGGTATTCCCCGCGGCGCGCGTTGATTTTAATGCGCGCTGCAGCCCGACGCGCGCATCATTTTTGGACGCGCATTCGTTACACGAATGACTCGCCAGTCGTGAAATTTATTTGCGTCTGGTCGGAAAAGCCAACTACAAACTTGGCGCGCGCGGCCGCCGTTATTTGCTTTCAATGAGCCGAGCGTTATTATGTTTCGCTTAGTAATCAAATCCGGTGATTTCGGTGTATGAACGTGACAGCGCTTTTGGTCGCAAGCATAACGTAATTTCCGCGATTTTCAGTTCGATTAATGGAAACGGGCATGTAGCCGGTCCAATATTCGCGCGCTCCGCTCCGCCCTCCGATTAATTCTTTTTCGACGTCAAACACGAAATTATCGTTAATATTCCGGACGCGAGACCGTTTTAATTTATGCATACAGCATTTATTTTAGCAATAATTTCTCGCGTTCTGTCGCTGCAAACTTAAACGGGACCGCGCGTATGGTGGCCATCGCGGTTTATTCTCGTGAAATATTATGTGTCTATATTATCATGAATAATCATATCCGCGCGGAAAATATTGTATTTTTTGAGCTTTGTAATATAAGGACGTTACACAGAGTCCATTATTTACGTTCCCTGATGTAATGAACATTTTTATCAGCGTCGCAGTGTACACACATACATATACATATAATTATGTCCGCATTTCGTAATAACCGTTTTCATTTCGGCTTTCCTCTGGCATCGCCGAACGTTGCACAAACATCTCTCGTTTAGACGCGCAGGCTCACGATTCTCGCGATTTCTCCTCGGCGTAATGGAAGCATAACGATCCATTATCCGCTCGATGGATATTTGCACGGTCGCTCTCCTCCGCGGATCGACTTTTTCCTTCGGTGGCTAACGCGCGATATTATCGTTGAATAGCGGGAGACGTCGTTGCCGGTGGCGACACGGGATCGCTTACTATATTTTCTCCGGAAGATTTTAAGCGAGTCGCGCCGGGCACCCGCGGATCGATCGTTGGATAAACCCGGCCGATAGATACAAAGCATTGTGGGTAGTAGTACGATGTGGCGGCATGTGCGAGAGAGAGAGAGAGAAAGAGAGAGAAAGCAACACTCGCTCGCGTTCACCAATACCTTCTCCGGACAAACAAAACGACGAACAAATGCCCGATACCATACTGATCCGGGGCTGCAGGGGCGGATCGCGCGTTTCGCTTTTCCCATTTCAGCGCGCTTCGGCTGCGTCGCGCTACGATCGTGCCACAAATCACACGTGCACGCTTCCACGGGAACCCGCGCGATATTAACGGTCTTATACTTTCCGCTCGGCTCGCATTATTCATGCATGAACGGCGAATACAAATGCGAATTACACACGGGAATAACATCGTCACCTATATGCAAATGCCGCAACTTCCGAGGAAATATAGGCAGGCGTCGTCCGTGCGCACGTGTGACGCCGAAACGTTAACAACCTGTGCGCGTTTGCGCGTTTTAACGATCCGCGTTTACCAATTCGCTCGTAATTCAGCGCTAAATAATCCGCGCCGCCACGAGAGTTTTCGCGAGAGCGTTCCGGTCGCGCCGTTTTTCATGGTATCATCAAACCCTCGTCGTATCCATGACGATATAATTGCGCCGGGAGGTATTTTTATTCCGCGCTGGATTCTCGGTTACAGGACGCAGCTGCGTCACGCATATCTCGAATTTCAAAATTGACGATAACTTTACGCGATTGCGTTCGTTGCAATATTTAGGAACGTGAAACGCGGCGGGACTTTTCGCGTGACAAAGAAACGTGTCCAGGGGGAAAAGATTGATCGCGATTTTAACCTCCGCGTAACGACGCGGAGGGAAAACTCACGGCGGGAGAAGCGCGAAGGACTATTTGCAGCGAATCCGTTCCTGCGATAGAGTCCACTTCGTGCCGGTGTCCGGAGTGTACGGTGCCGCTTCCTCTCTCTTTCGTTCTATTCCAGAGCTCGTTATTGAATTTGTGCGTCGAGCGAGCGAACCGACGATATCGCCTTTCAATATCGCTTCATTTGGCTCACGTTCATTCGATTTGCGGGAATATCTCTGACTGCCTGCTGCCGACCAGCAGCCGCCTACACTCCGACGACGAGCCGACCCCTTACCGACGTCCTCCTCCCGATCTCGGAACAGACTAAAGCTTTTTAAATATTTTATTCAGAATCAAGCGGAAATTAATCGGATCTGAAGGCTCCTAACGAAAGCGCGGCTGCGAGCAGATGCGATGGTGCTCATTATTGAAACTGCCGGCCGGCGTTGTGTTTCAATCAAGCCCGAGTGACTTCCATCGTCGCTATGTACTATGCACGCGTGCATTAGTCATGGTTTTCGACTCTGAGAGGGATTACAAGAAGAGATAGATTTTTAAACTTTCATTTTGTCTTGATAAAATCTCCTCACCAATTTATTAATCTCGCTACTAATCGAGTAGACGCGCGCCGGGCTCTAAATAAATTAACAAAGGAATGAAAGGAATGAAGACGCGGTGATAAGGGAAATAATAGTAACTTCAAGATAGGTATGGTGTGTACAGACGCGATGGACAAGACCGATAACGCCATGAAATAACACGAGACAAATAAACGCGTCACAGGGAAAACACGCGGGGTAATTATAGTAATTAAAGCGGTAAAAACGTTCCGATGGTAATTAGGGCATAAAAGTATGAGAAAGCCAGTGCATGTCCCGCCTGACGACGACGACGACGAAGACGAATACGAAGACCGAGACGGCGACTCAAGAAAGTTATTCGACTCCGCATTCTGACGTGAACGTGGCACACCTGGGCGATTTCTCTCTTAGACAATGCGGAATATATATCGCGTCTACCGCCGCGTGCACTTTATCTTGGCCCTGACGAGGCGCTATCTTAATTACATATCACGCTGCTGACGACGCTTACGCGATATTTCTCTCGTCGAAGTGTATCACGCGTCGCTATCATCGCGATACCGCGATCCATCGGCGTTGGAGGCGCCGAAACGCGCACGCGATGGCGACGAGCGCGATGAAATATTAAAGAATACCGTTCCGCGTCTCGCGCCGTTTAATTACACGGGGGAGACGAGGGGCGCGACGAGTAACGAGACGTAGACGTCGTCTACGAGACAACAATGAAGCGGTACGCGTAATATCTGATGAAGCGCGCGCATAAACGCCGAGCGCGAGCAGACGCCGCGAGCGTGACATCGCGAACAGATTGCCGATCGCGGTATCGGCCGACCGGAAACATTTACGGCCCCATAGAGACACGATCACGCGTTTCTCCTCCGCATGTTTTATTCAGCCACTCGAATTAATGTATCGTAACGCGATGCAATTCGGTCGGTACCCCGCTTCTGTAATTACGCGAGCGCGCGCTGCTATCAATCCTCGCGCGGCGCGCTCGTAGGAGGACGCTTATTAAAACACGCGGCTATGCAAATACCACGGGGTCTGCTCCTCCTGGCAGAAATGATTTCCTAACGAGGGGGCGTAAATAATTTGCTCTTTCAGCGAAACGCGCTGGAACTGGAGCGTTTCCCAGGCCGCGCGTTCTCCTCGAGGCCTCCCCCGATAATTCTGTCCTTGAAGGGCGGAACTTCATCAAGGGCTCGGTCGGTCGGTCGGTCGGTCGGTCGGCCGGCCGCTTGGTTGGCTCGCCTTCGCCTGCTTTTTCCTCGCGAAGCGTGACCTCTTGGTCCCCTCATCCATAACCTACTTTCTCCGAAATTAAGAGGCTCGCTCGAACAAAAATCATTTACGTAACGTCCCACGCGCAGCGCCCAACCAACAGCTCGAAGTTTTTTTATACGAAGACGAACGGTCCGATAAGTTTACTCTTTTCATTTTCGACCTTTGCGTCACGCGACTGCACAGTAAAAATGAACTTTTTTCCTGCAATAAAAATGAAATCCTCTCGTGATGACATGTCAAGCAATCAAAAGTAAGTAAATGTGTTCGTGTTTTGCGATCGTAAGAGAAAATCGTGATGAAAATATACAATTTTTATAATGGTTAAATCTAAATCGTACGATTTATGTAAAGGTGCTATTAAACAGATTAAAACATTCATGTTTAAAGATTCCGAAAGATTGTATTCAACATAAAGCACGATTAAATTACATCTCTCGATTTAAAATCGCTGCACTGAAAAGCATGCGGAAAGCGACTTATCAAGCTTTCCGGCCGAGTTCTTTGTATAAAAAAGGGCTTATCGTGCATATAATATTTTTATTACGTAACGTAACGTCGCGTTTGCTGCCGAGCGAGGAATCGCAGCAAGTTATTTTTACGAGCGACAACACACGTTCCGCTTTTAACTTTCAAATGTCGTCCGACGGATTTCATGCACGATAATCGGATCGGCGACGAATTGACAAATTTAGGGGCCGTAAAAAGGACAATGGGAGGCGCGGCGGGTCGGCAGGCGCGTTGCAAAAGTTTGGAAGACAACGACGATGACGACGACGCGGCATAACCAGATGTCTGTGATCGGCCATAAACGACGATCGAGCAGACTGTAGCTTTCTCTACGTCGCTGCTGTCGTGATTTCACCGTGTGATCGTACGATAAAAACAGTGATCGTATATTTCACGTCGCTGACAGAAAGTACGTAACGGGGCCCACGTTGGCCAATATATCTTTTGGCGGTCTCGAACGTTGTAGCGTGCTCGTTTCTCGCATGTGTGCGTACCTTGCGTACGTGTCGAGTGAGGGAGAGATATATATGTATAAATTTTTGTTAAATTACCGTAATCACTTTTTCTTTCTGCGTTCCAGTCGGTGCCGCGCTCTTATTTAATGCGATTTAATCGGCAGGGCTCGCCGTTTTCGCAACCGCCACGTTCTCCGACAACGCAAATTATCGATATTCTTCCCAAGGCATATTTGCGGTCAATTACGCGCTGCTGACTGCAGCGTTTAAACGTGGAAACGCGGATTACAACGAGCCGAAAGGTCTGGCGTGTGCAGGCGTCCCTTAATATACTGGAATCCGATTTATCGGAATGCAAGGCGCATTGGAAATCGTGATTGCGCGATTTCACGGCGATCAAAATGCCAAATGGCACGGCACGGAGGCGTGGATGCACTTTTACCGGTATTAGCTGCGAGTCTATCGATTCGAGCGGTCTTGTTTTCGGTATCTTTGTACTGAAACAAACTGTGAGCGCGAATGTCATCCGTTTTTCCCTAGAATCAATCATTCTGTATGATCGTATAACGTGCAAGAAATTGTATGCATGTCGGAATACCAGTGGAATATTTTATTACCATTTACGGTATAATTGATAGCCATCGTTTTGAATGTAAATCTATTATCTTATTAATGGTATTTATGACATAAATAACGAATTAATAAATTCATTGCACACCGTCACGCACATAATAAATTTGCTAATTTACCAATTATGCGACGACGTTTGTTAAATACATAGTTATCACAAAATGATTTTACAGCGATTAGTGTCATTATCGAGAAATTTTCCAGCGCGCTGCGACGTGTGCGTTGATTGATTATTTTTCCGAGGATGCACATTTAGCACATACATGTTTGTAATTGCGTTTGTAAAATGTATACGAGCAATAACACTTTATAGACCACGATCGCGATGCGTAGTGGGTGCGTAGTTTGAAGCAGTCGGAAAAGTAGGCCAGGAACTTCACGTTCCGGTACTTTGAAGTTCCTCGAATCGTTGAAACGATTAACCCGATATATACGACGCCGGTGAAACCGGCTTTATCGGGAACGTCTGTTAACCGCGGGAACATGCTCAGCCGGAGCTCGGCCTTCGATATTATTTTTACACCACTTTCCGACATGCAGATCACTCAAAGGGGTATCGTCATGGCGATATGCAAAGATAATAAGCCACTCGACGGGACCATGGAACATTATCTTTCACAGTTAAAACTTTTCAGAAATATGTTTGCATTATATTTCGACGTGCGACAGTTATGAATACAAGTTCGGATTGCGGCTTAAATTTAATACGTCATATCGTGCGATCGCGAACAATATCAAATTGATGAATATGAATAATAATAATACCAATTATTTTTAAACGTTATAATTAATTGCACTTGATATTATTAATTAATTAAGCCGCTGCTTTCAACGAAAAGGCGTCGGCGCAGAATCACTCTTCACATTTATATGGAGCACGCAAGCACACGGTCGGCAAAAGTTTCGCAAGCCTCAGCGCTAGGAACTCTTATTTAAACACGAGTGGGAGCCGGCTTATTTTAGCATTTCGCAATTCCGGACGAAGAATTTATTCAATCGTTGGAACACGCGATATGTTCCCTCTATACGCGAGCAATGACGCAGGATGTTGATCAATCGAGCGGACGCAATTTTCGCGGAAATGTCAGCGCGCAATAGAAAAAAAAGAAGAGAAGCATCAAACTCGCGAAACGCCATTGTTACTCGTCGTAAAAATAAGCAGTCTGACGCTCTTTTCCGTCTCTCTCTCTCTCTCGTTTCGCGCGCGCGATGAATCAACGCAATGACTCAGCCAACTGAAAATATAAATCCGCGCCCGTAACGTGAGATATGTAACAAACAATAAATTCGAGCAACTCCAAGCGCTTCTCTAGTTAAACGAAACCGTCGTTGCGGCTGAATTACGACTCCAACTTCATTTATCTTCCGTGCGCAATCCAGCGACAGGCGCGGGCGACGCGCGCGTTGTAATGCTGATCTCTCTTTGATTTTGTTGCGTGCCTGCGCGACTCCGAGATTCTCGTCGTCGTTAACAATTGCGCAAGCCAGCCTCGTAAAACGGCGTCTGCAATAACGGAGACGGATACAATGGCGGGACTGAGATTGACTTTATCGTCGCGCGTCTTCCCATGTTCCTCGATCGCGAGGAGCACGGAATCCAGAGAAAGAGAGAGATGGTTAACGATCCGTAATCGATGCTCGTGAAATGCGAATCCTGGGTGCAACGGAATATAAAGAAATTGATGGTGGATAAAATTGGCAGTCGTGTCCGCAGTTCGAAACTTGCTTTCTAACCATACACTCGCGCGCATTTATTATCGACCACAAGAAAAGTAGTATGAAGTTCCGATACGCATACAAGTTATATTCACGTGATTAATCATCTTTTTTCATCCATCCGCGATCGTACATTGCGTACGTTGTGTCTTCAATCGCGCATCGCAGCTTTCAGTCGTAGCTTTTTATTGAGTATTCATTTTCGACGTTCAATCTCCTTCCACATTATTTTCTGCCGTCGACTTACACAGAAAACGATGAGACATTGTTTGCTCCCAGTACTCTTCTTGCGAAAATCCCGATATATTTTTGTCCAATTATTTCCTTTTGATACACCAAGACGCGATGGTGGTCTCGCGGATGAACGAGCGTGGGAATGAAGGCGTCGCGGGAATCTTGTCGCGGGTTCCGCAAGAAAGAGAAAAACGCGGTAGAAAAGATGAATGAAGGGGAGATAGGTAAGGGGTGAGAGACGGGGAATCGGGATAAAGAAAACGAGAGAAAGAATCGAATTCTTCGCAGCCGCTGCTCGGTTGCGCATCCCGGTGAGACTACTGGCTGGCGCGGCCAGATGTGGAGGCGCATTGCTTTATTGCTATACGTACTATAAAATATATTACTCACGATTTTACAACCGCGTTATTGCATCGTGAACATCGACGACCACCGGTCTTATTGCCCGGTGGTGCCTTAGGGCACCGTTCGCGGAACGATCGACGACCTCTCTAAAACTTCACGTAATGCTCGTCTGTCTCCGGTTTTCCGTTTCTCTAGCGAAGCGCGTGGTCGGTCGGTCGCCCCACGTGTGGGCTTTGCGGAAGTCCACGGGGGCCCCGGATCCCATCCGGTCTTAAAGCACTCAAAAGAAATCAAGCGCTCCCGGAAAGCGAGTTACGCCGGGCACACATAAAAAGAGGCGATGAGCATTCCGGTTGGCCTCTTAGAGAGGGATCCGAGCCGTAAAATTTACAGGCGTCTGATTTACAGGCATTCTACGCCGGAGATTTACGGGCGTCCTTTATCTCGGAGAAGTGCCACGAGTTAAATCTGCCTTGGTAACCATTAATGACTCATTACTTTCCCAGCACGAGGTATCTATAACACATCCTTTAATCTCACGCGATCTTTAGAACTTGTAATTTTGATCGCACGCAACTCTTTTTACATTTAAATGACTCTTCAAGTTTGACATTTGAAATCTCGAAATATTGATTTAATAATTAATGAATATTTATCCTGACACGTGACGTGTGCAGCGACTCTTCGATCACGTATAATAATATCAAATTAACCAAGAAAGATCAGGACAGACGACGAAATATTTGAAAATTTATTGAAAAGATTTATAAATAATAATTTACGACCAGAGAGATATCATCACGAACTTCATTCGAGTGTTTTATGTGCGCTCGTCGTCGATATTTCGACGGTCCGTGTCGCAATCCGTGCATTACGTATGCGAAAGGCAAACCGTCGATCGTGCGTGAACGAAGGACAGTGCACGCGATCGTAATGGTCGTTGTAAATTGAAAAACGAGTTCCGTCGATCGCGTCCCCCGTGCAAGTCCGTGCAAGACGAAGACCGTCGTCGATTTTCTCCCCGCGCGTCGACGACCCGCAAAGGCAAAGGCAAAGAGCAAAGGGTATATCGCCCTTCGTCGGCTCGCGTGCCGTGCTTCCATTATACATACGTACACAGGGGGTCGCGTTGCACGAGGGTGCGAGAGGTATGCGCTCGCGCGCGCAGTCGTGTGTCTGTGTGTACGTGCGCGCGCGGGGGTGGCGCCAAGAAGGGCAACAATGCCAGCATGCACTGACGCGCGTATGTACCGTGTGTTACACGCTTTTTTTCACTCCCGTGCACACACCCACACACCAGCGTACGTTCACACGATCTACTCTCCGTGTACAGGGGTGTATCCCTCCCGCGTGCCCCGGGGACGCGTCGTATTTTACATCATCGTAGGGAGTCAAAGTGCGCGTCGGTATTCTACGCGCTTCGACTGGCGAGAGTATATCGAGATGATTGCAGAAATTTTCCGCACATTCTTTCACATTTACGCGACCCTCGAAAAGTTCTAAGTCAGAGATATTTATGTGTTCAATATTCTTTATGTATAGTAATTTATTGATATCTGTTGGAATGTTAATTTTGCTACGTTAAACGAAATCTAAATAAAAGATAACTCGGGTTTCTTTGAGGGACGCGTAACATTCCGCTCGTAATTATTTCACGGACGAAAGAAGTCTGGAGCTTGAATGTTTTTAACGAGATGCGGCGTGGCTTTGAAATACGCTACTGATCTTGCGTGTGCGCGAAGTTTGCAGGCGGAAAGTTTTTCTGAGCGGGGGCGTGCGTGAAGAGCGAGCCGAGCATGAGCGATCGTGCGTATCCCTCGCGCGACTATTTACCTGGCGAATCAGAAGGGGAGGAAGTAGGAAGTGGAAGGGCGAGAGGTGAACAAACCGGCAAAAGCACGGCTTCTGCTTTGGCAAGCGCGCCGCCCATTGTGCACCGTCGAACGCGCTTTTCAAAATGTCTCTAGTGCATGTCGTCTGCCAGACAAACGATCCCGTGGGAAAAAGCGCTCTGGCTGGGAAAGAGACAGATATTACGCGGGCCAGATGTTGCCGGCTCGCTCTTCTGCCTGGCTTCTTTTCTCGTGCATCTCCTCCGTCGAGAAAGATGCATATACGTTTATTTACTTTACTTTTACTTAATTCTCTATTCAATCACGTTGCGTTCAGATAGAAGAGAAACGAAACTTTCACGTCATCATCGAAATAATTTTAAAAAATAAAATGATTTTCGATCATGATGTATAAAACAATAAACGTTACAGATTTTATTAATTTAGCTTTTTGCATTCATTGACATAGAATTAGATTGTGTCAATTTATCATGCAAACAAATTTACAAACATTTATAAACCTACTCATTTCCTCAGAAATCGATTAACTAAATCTTCGTTTCTCATTTGTGTTGCAGGTAAAACCATAATCCACTGAAGTATGCCCGATCGTTAGAGCAGATTGTCGACGCAATCGGTTCGGTTTGGTTATAACAGATTCCAAGTGGGTGAGTCGTCGTCTGAAATCTGGCTGCGATTTTCGCGGTGAATACAGATTTACTTTAATATGCATGAGTCGCGCTCACCTCACCGCGATGAACAGTCGTGCCCTCTTATCAAGCTCTCCTCTCGTTATCTCGCGATGTATTCCTCTCCGGGTACGAGCGTGTCGACGCGTCCAATAACGATAAAGCATCTCAATTGACACATATTACGCGCTTGTGCGCCCAGGTAATATATATATGCACTACATGCACACGCACACACAGGAAGGTGGAGCGCGTGGTCACACTTGACTCTACGCAATCTCATTGTCCACGGCGTGATTAGCGAAATCAGGTCACTCGCAACGTTGCACAGTCATCTCGCTTGCGGACTAATTTTCGAGTCACCCACATCACGAATGCTCGCTCGTTGAAATTTTTATCGCTCATTTTTATCGAACGTTCTCGCCGAGCTTTCCTCGTATCGCAAACCGGTTTCAAACGAAGATCGTATCGAGCAGCCTCCTCTTCCGTATCGAACACGTTTCCGAAGAGGATCGCACATTAGAACGTTTTTTGTCTCGAGACAAGAATACACGCGGAGAGTTTGAGAATTTGCATCTTCAAACTATTCTTGCGCAGCATCCAAAATCGACACCTCTCCCGAAATCACTTCTCTTTCATTTTAACGGCCGTGATCGTGCACGCACGATCGCCGCGAGATAACGGCCCGATTTCCGGCGCTTTAACGGGTGCAGTCACGACTCTTTCTTTCACGTTGCCGTTTACGCGATCTCGTTTGGCCCGCACTCGTTCCTCGTGCATTTTACAGCACGCGCGTGGTAATACGATACAGTGACCTTTCCCGGAATGAAGATTTTGCTGAACATTGCAGCGTGCGCGGTGCAGACTCACGGACCCGGGCTCTCCTTCTAGTCTTTACACTGTTTCGTTTCTTTTGTATGCAAATCATTCGACACCTACCTACCTACGTGGCGCTTCGTGCCTTATCTTTATTCTCACGGGAGATTCCCCCGGGGAATAAGATTGCGTGCAGCATCATTCCTGATTCGCCCGTTTCGGCATCGTTCCTCCGTCCTTCCCTCCTTTCCCTCCCGAATCCCTCCGAGAAACGTCCATCCATCCATCGTCTCTCTCGCCGCATGGTCGGATGTATTTTTGACGCTCACCCTCGGCGCTCACCCCCGCGCGCGGGCGCGCGATAACGTTTCCGCAGTTCTCAGGCGTCTTCGGAGGGTGGTGAAATATGACGGGATTCTTTCCGGGCCGAGATAAACGTCTGGAAAAATTATGACGCTCGATGGGCCTCGCGTCCCTTTACCGTCCCCGTGTAATAAAACGCGGAGAGGTTTTCCTGGAGGATTGAATGACACATTGATTACCCGGTACCGAGAGCGACAAATTAAATTCCGCGTACGAAAATTGGCGTGCACAACGAACGAATAACAGCGCGCGCACGTTTATTTGTCGCTGCTAATTGTTTGATCGACCACGGCTGGATCAAAGCTACATTTGCGGACAAAGTTAAGTAATACCTATGGACGTTTATATTGAATTTTGTTGAAATTTAATGTTTTGCGCTACGTAGGTAAATTAACGCTGCAGAACCGAGCGTCGCTTGGTAATTAATATTATCGTGTTATACTAATTGTAATGTTTCTGGCGTTATGCTATTAATATATCATCACGCATTTAACAATTATCCGGTTTGGTAATTACAACAGATTCGATACTGCAGTGTAATTAAAGAACGTGCTCGTACAAACGCAGATTGTCGTTCTGTTGCGATTGATTTTCACGATATTATGGTGATTTATCGTTTTTGTGGAATGTATGATTTTGCACGTTTCCCGGAGAAATTATATTGCCCGGGTTCAATGGTCCATTGATGTTTATTTTATCATAAACGCATGTTTTTCTGCACACATATTGTTTCATATAAATTCAGAAATAACATTTTTCGCAAAAAATTCTATTACAGTTGATATCGAATCCGGTCCGTTTCGATGAGACAATTACATTTTATTATACCATTTCAAATTTTTGTACGGAGAACCAATTCTCCTTTTAAGTTTTTAACTCGTATTTACGCCATTAAAGCGACGTTTTCACGCGAATGAAGACCGACCCAGGGTGTAACGCGCGTCACGGCATTTTGCGATCGTGAAGAATGGCTTTTCGCGGAATCCCAAGAAGCACAAAAGAGACAGACCGGCGGGGGAGCGAAAAGGGCTGTGGAGTTGGGGCAGTAAGCATCTTACGAGCAGTGAAAGAAACAGTTGCGTCGCGGTAATTGCCGGGGCCTTTAATTAACAGAGTACAATGGAGGAAACGTGGCCCGTTGGCACCCTCATTGTCTCCGTGTTAGATCTGTTTTAGGTAGACTCCGGCTGTATATACACATATATACGGGGTGGCACCGTTTATCCGGCTCGGAGTTTCTCCCTCTCGCCCAGCGACGGTCGATTATTTAACGCAATTATCCTCCGTTCCTCCAAGAACCGTCCGAGGAGCTTTCATCTCCTCCCCGTTGCGGCTTTCCGCGGCTCCCATTGTTTCTTCTCGGTCGTATCGATTCGAGATACTAGTCCAACTGGTTTCCGACTGATTTCCGTCTGTTCGGGATGGAAAGCGGTCCAGCCTCGGTCCGCGTGCTGTGCACGCCAACCGCGCTCGATACGAGGCTGCCGATTTTTCTCGGCGGAATTTATGGCCGACCGCGTCGGACAATTAACTGTTAGCGAGACAACGCGCGAGTTGCACCCGTGTTTCGGATCGCTATTGTAAAAGCACAGCTTTTCTCTTACGTCGCGAAAAGAAACGAAACCGCCGCGAAACGTTATCTGTGGCGGTGTTGTTTGGTGCAGCGCGCCGGTAAGTCATCATGTTTCTCGGCATGGAATCAATAAGGCGCGTTCACCAACGTTACTTAATCTTTATTACGGGTAATATATCGCACCACGCGTAATATACCTTCCGTAAGTTCGATTCCAGACGAATAAACTCGTACGAAACGAAACATCATATTTCTAGACAATCTTATCTGGCTTTCAAATTATATCCATGTGTACCTATGTCCAATATCTTACAATCTTGGATGTGTAATACTCGGGAGACTTTCTACTCATGAATGATTCAATTAATTGAATCACGAACACATACGCGACTTAAGATCACAATTTTAGATAATTATAAAATATTTAGGATTATATGAAATATATATATATTAGAAAGAAATGTTATGACTGCTCATGTTCTCCAATCTGTAAAATAGACAAATTGTTTGAGATACGAATAATTACCCCTGGAGCAATGTGAATCTACAGTGGAGGTGAAAGGCATTCGGCTGTAAAATTTCTGCGTTATTCGGTGAAATGGGAGCGTTTTAAAGTTTCCGGCGAGAGGAGACCGCAGTCCTTTCCTCACGATCCTCCGGGATAAGGGAAAGCTGCAAATGGCTGTTGCTGAAATCGAGGACACTCAGCCGCAGATTCTCTCTCGCGGTGGGGGGTGGTGGTAATAGTATTAGGGTTAGTAGCGTATCTCAAGTGGTTTGGCTTCACGGTGACTGGTGAACACGGCGAGGGCGAATGCGAATGCGAAGAAGAGGAACAAGAAGAAGAAGAAGAAGAAGAAGAAGTGCTAGTTGAATAGAGGTGAAAAGGTAAAATCAACAGAGAAATTGGGTGGCCCTGAGAGACTTAGATCCGCTTGAACGACGCTGTCTTTGTTGGCCCAAATTGCTTGAGGATCATCTCGAATTCGAATTTAATTTGCAGTAGCGTGCGAAGGAAGAACGTCGATTAAAAATGTTAATATTTGCTTTGAGGACCAGTTATGTTTTCTTTCGCTAATTGCGGATTCGTCTTCTGCGTAAATTAATATAATATTTGCAGTGAATAACTTCCAAGGTTTCCTTTAAATCGTATTACTTGAATAAAATGTCAGATAAAATTAAATATTGTAATTTTAACATTTTATATTTAATTGATATTAATCAATTATGGCAAATATGAAATATTAAGTTATGGAAAATCGTTTTCGAATATGGACGTATTGAAATATTATCAATGCTAGGATTAAATTAAAATCCGTGTTGATAGAAGCTACCGAGAAAGATACAAGATTGATCGCGACTAAGAGATCTTTTTCCTCTTCGCGACGCTATTGAATCACGATCGATTCGGAGCGGTGCTTAGGCGTGGAAAATGACGTTAGCGCATCTCATTAGCCTCGTTCGCAAATTGCGGGCTCGACTTCCGTCTCGTAAATCATGCTTGAATATTATTTTTTATTTTCTTTTTATAGGGCGGGGAACTTGTCGGTGACCGTGGATATTGTCGGGTCGCTCGCGTAATTACGTCGGGCACGATGGAAATATCGCGATGAAAATCTCGTCCCGGCTTAATTGATTGAGAATTAATTTCGCGTCGAGAAAGAGGCCGTGAAAGGTGGTTCATTAAAAATGGTAATATTTATACCGTCAATTATCCCCCTCGCCTACCCTTCCCATCCTCCTGGAAGTCGCGGGCGAGCCGGGGCTTTTTCTTCGCAAATTCAATTTCATCGTGAGTAAGTGGCTTGTTCCGCCAACGAACGGCGGCTCGTCTCGTTGACCTCGGTGTGTATCGACCATGGAACAGGCAGATCCATTGCGAGAACTATTGCCGGGATAATAACGACGTTTTTAATCGAATGGACAGTAATAACACGGCCAATATTAATCATTTAATCCGTCAAGGCGAAAACGTGTCGCTTAATGCACCTTCACGTGAACGAGAACTCACGTGGCGATGTCTATTGCATCGGATGATCTCGTTCACGTGCATGAACGCGACTCGCTCTATAATTTCATTTTTTTCATCGCACTTTTTAGATTATGATAGTATCTGCAAAGTGTACGGAGAAGATGTAAATCTTCATCTTAAATTCAATGCCGGGGGAAGGCCTGCGAGGGATTTAAATCTCGTTTAAATTTAAAAGACGGCTCCTTCGCGCGAGCTTCGCACGTCGTTTAAGCGACGCCGAAGAAAATAGAACGGCAACAATCTACGTTCCCAATTATGAAATGATACCCGAGAGACGTTTCATTTCATTTGTACGACAAAAATAAGTATCTATGTGTGTGTTTGCGCGCGCGAATCTCTTAATGCTTCCATTAAATGGAATTTCTTATGAACATTGGTATTATCATCGTGGCGCCCATTTTCGCGATCTAATTTTTCTCGGATCCTTCTGATTTTATTGCAACGGTGGTAATTTGCGGCGATCGCGAATTGTGAATCCGCCGGCTCTACCGACAGGAATAAATCCTTGGTGTTCCCCTCGCCGTTGATGTCGGAATAATCGCCGTGTTATTCGAAGCTCGATGGAGTGACGCTCATTTATAGTTTGCTCGGCAAACAAGTTCGTGCGAAAAACTCGCCGGTGCTTCTCTTTATAAATTCAGCGTCTCTCACCTAAGCGACATAAAACAGCGCGGCGACGCTCTTAAAATAGAATCTTCCGTCGCGGCGCGCGGGCGACGTAACGATGGACGGACGGACGGAGGAAAAAACTTTTACTGGCGATCCGGAGCGTCGTCGTCGTCGTCGTCGTCGTCGTCGTCGTCCTCCTCCTCCTCCTCCTCCTCCTCCTCCTCCTCCTCCTCCTCCTCGTCATCGTCGTCGGCGTCGGCGTCGGTGGGACGCGCTCACGGTATTACGTCGACGGTCTCCGTCGATAGAAATATCGCGATGGGAATCTCGGCCCGTGATCGTTCCTTTGTGAAGGGTGGTTGTAAACAGGGTGAGCTTATCTCGTCTTCCCTTTGGTCTCGAGGGCGCACCCTCTAACCGAAACCAAGCTACCTTCGCCGATAAACTTTAAGTTCCGGGGACGCGGATACGCTCACTCAGATGAGGTGAAACAAGACCAGGAAGGGAAATGCCTGTGTATCTATCGTGTCTCTGTGTGCTATGTACACACTGCCGGTGCCTTTTAGGGGAGGCAAAATCGGCTCCTGATTTCGATCGTAAGTCAACATCATCTGTTCAGTACCATAAGACGTAATGAATAATCTCGTTACGCTGGTTACCGGTAACATGGTTAAATATAGAGCATATGTCGTGCTTTTTATTAAAACTGGCAGCTTCATTTTTATCAAGCAAACATAAAACGTCATATAATGGTAATGGCGGGGTAGCGTAACAATAACGAGCTCTTATCGAGCGATCCATTATAGGATTGAATGTTATTACTGCGAACTCCCGCGGGATTAATACCGGTCGTACGTGATACGGCGCGATCATGGCGTAATTTCGCCGATCCCGATGAAACTCGGCAAGCGTGCAGGCGCGCGCGAATAAAAGATCGCCGCGCGTAATCCTTTATCTCCGGGTATTCAGCGGGAAATGCGACAAGAGCGCTCTTGTCACATCCCGCCGGGGGTAGGTGAAAGCCCGTGATGGTGGTGGTGGTGGTGGTGGTGGTAGTAGTAGTGGCGGTGCTGGTGGCGCGGGATCGATGCCGGAATACGAAAACAGCGAAGAGACTCATCCCCCCGTCTCGATTCCCTCATCCCCGTGCCGTTCTTACCGTCACCCGTCCTCCTCACCCCGCGGTCACATATATATCCGGGCTCTTTTACCGGCGGTCGAATCGACTGCGCCGTCGAGCGAACGAACGGGAGCTTCGCGGTCGAGAGAGCGAGAGAAGGGGTGAAAACGGGTGAGAGGAATACTGGCTGCTGCAGTTTCAGAAAGTGCAATTCCTGTATCGTCGCTTTATCGCCCGTCCGCCGCCCGAGCGTAATTCCGATCGCGCTTGGCTCAGCTTTTGCATAACCGCAAACCGGTCGCGCCGTCCCATCCGGGGTTGCTCTCGGAATTCATAAAGGGGTGGCAGGGTTAAAAGGGGATGAAATTGCGGCGCGTCCCGTCCTTCGTTTCCGCATTTCCGAGCCGAGGCGGTCTTGCCCCGGCACGGAGAGCGGCAACACGAGATTGCGCTGGTTTACCCCCGTGTGACAAGGGATTTTTGCGCGTCACCCTCGTTTCTCGGTCTTCGACTCTTGCCACGTGGATTCGAAGCCGCAATCCGCTCGTTGTCCAACATCGAGCGTAGCGATTCAATCGCTCAGAGAAGAATCGCTCAAGTTTCACAAAAATTTCGCCAATCATCTTATTTCGCACACTCGAGGCATCCCGATTATCACGGATAATTATTAGCGGATATTACGGGACGGTGTATTTAGCTTTCCGTGATTTCACCGAACACGAGTTCTGCGTGAAAAAACTTGCAAATGAGAGGAACATTCAGACGGAATGTAAGAGAGGGAAACGGAGAAAGACCCGACTCTGAAACTGCAATGAACTCGTGCCAGCTCACACCCACGCCTCCGTTCTCTCATCTCTTCTTCTCGCGCTCGGCCCAAGCCAAGGGAATCAATAACTTCCTCGCGACGGAGTCACCCTCTCGTTCTTCCGCCCCTAACCAAAGAGAGCCCCTACCTATAACCCCATAAAACGTTCGCGGGGATGATTCGCAATGCTCTCATCGCTTGACTTTTCGTTCACGGATTTCAAAGGCAACGCGGTAATTGACGGTGATTCTGATAAATAACCTTCCGATTAATCTTAAAGATCCGCGAGTGATGAATGTGATACGTGAGGAGTCTGTCCTCATTAATCATTTGTCATTTTGCGAACGCGCGTTACAGTTTAGCATAATTCGCAGTTGGTTAAGAATGATTGTTATGCCGGAAATAACAGCTCGACATGTGAAAGCTGCTAAATGAAGTAACAGCAGCGCGGTGATCTTTTTAGTTCGACTGACGGACTGCACAGAGAATTGCGGAAATTGCGGACACACGGTTGGTTATGCGACAAATTGCAATCCGTAGCGGTTGCACGCCGTAATACGGAATAGTTCGCGGAGTTCAAAAATGGAATTACATGGACAGGCAAGCGGCGTCGTTAATTTATTAGATTCCGGAATGCGTACTCGTGTAATCTCATCGATTGGCGTGTTTGCCCAACTGAGTGCGCCCGTTAATCTCGCGCAAATGAAATAATGGTTTCAGGCTTTATCGGCGGATAATGAATTTTAAATCAGATCAGCTGACGGCACTAATGCCGCGTTCATCGTGAGCTAATACTAGACTGGATTGCAAATTGGCTAAAGCGTCTCGTTCATCGTTCAGAGACGCTTCACTGAATTTAAATAGCGTGTTCAACGAATGTCGCAGGCGCTGCATCACCGAAACATATACCGCGAGACTTTCCGAGTTTGTTTTCGAATGAATATAAGGGAAAACGAAACTCTGGGTAATTGTCAATGTACACGATGAAATCTTTCCTTAAATGTATTTTAAAAGTACATATAAAACCATACAAATGTTATAAATATTTCATATTTTCGTTATATATTTTCTTAAGATATTACGAAGGTATACGTATATAAATAAATTATTGGCGGTGGCACCACGCACCGATAAAATTATCGATATTGGATTCGCATAAATATGCCTCGACCGAAGCCTTTCAATTCCGTCGCGCTTTATTTCCCCAAAAGACGCGGCCGGCTTTATCATTCTGATCTCCGGTGATATTGGCGCCGCTCCGGGATTCTATATCCCGACAGTTGACACAGCTCACTACGCTTTTATGGTGGAGCAATTTCGCGCAATGGGATCCCGGTAATGCGAATTTACGCGACCGCGCGCCGCTTCCCCGCAACTCCCGTTTTGCTCCATCACCGTTCTCTCTCCTCTCTTTATTATGATCCTGGCAAACTGTCGGCACGTAATGATACTTTAAGGGGTGGTCGACGCGCCGCGACGCGGAATCTCCACCCGATGAATTCATAAGTATCTTCCGTCAGGGCCATAAAGCACCCGCCAACCATTCCCGCGGACCGTGACCGATCCGATTACAATGTCCGAATTTATCATCCGGCCGTTTTTCCCCGCCCGGGAGACAAACGGCGTACAAGGGCCGATTAATTCTGTCGGATTTACATGCGAGACACGCGCAGTCGAAATAATCACTTCCTGAAGTTACGAGCACGCGCGCGCGCTTCGTGCCGCAAAGCATGCTTGTGAAGCATCGGCAATTCGTTATTTTTCATGCACGCGCGTCCCACGGAAGCGGAAGTTTAACGATTACGAATGTCATTGCCGAGATGGACTCCGTGATCGTGACGAATGGGCGCCAAATGCGGAGCGTTGCTTGGCAATACGATTTCCGCCGTTTTCCTCTCCGCGCCGATCCGGATTACGCTTGACGGGCTTCGATACAATTTCGCTGTCGCGTCACCTGCGCGACACGTCGGGGCTGTAAGAGATTTATCGGAACATTTCGTTGCATTTCGCAACCAGCAATTTTGCTAAGCGCGCTTAAGAGGTAATTAACGAAACGACGATAATTGATCGCGCTTCAGGCTCGCTGAAATGTTCGGCCCCGCGCCGAAAGCGCGCGGAAGCGAACAACTTTCGGCATCGAGTCGGCGAATCGGTTACTCGGATTTGTAGGCGGAGAGACGGATTGATGATAAATGGGGTGGTAAGAGGGTAGAAGCGAGGGTGGACGGGCCATGTTAACCCAGTTTCTGTCCAAGTGATCAATACAACAACGTTCGTGTGCCACGGCCACTTATTCATCCGAAGCAGTTCACGCTTCGCCTGCTTCTTTTATGTCGATATAAATTGCGACGGAGTTAACACGCTTTGCACTAACAACGTTTCATGGACGAAAGTAACGTTGAACGAGCGCGTGGGCAGCATTACGCTGCTCCTGCAATCTCTCTATCAAATACGCGCTATTCTATCATTGACTCTTGATGGATTTATAGGAGGAGTCGCCCGGTATCGCGAATAAATACTCGTTAAATAGCAGGTGATACATCTCGGAACGCAGCGCGATGCGCCTGAAAAATATCGGTGGTCCGATAACGCGCGTCTCATAGAGACGCGGTATCGTAAGTCATAAATCGCGAGCAAATATCTCCCGGGAGCCGAAGCCGTTCTTCCGTCTCCTCCCCAGACGAGAGATAAAGCCGGTCAGAAGATGCGTGCCGGTTCGGATGCTGTATCTCCATCACGCTTCACGCGGGCTGACCGCCTGTCCGAAGGTCAGCTGACTCTCCTCGCGTTCTTCGCAAAGACAATACTATCGATCGCGCTCTTATCTAGCCTTGCGCCGCTATTATCCGCGTCCGCTCTTCTTCGGTGAAGAGCGCCTTCGAAGTGGCGATCCGAGACAATGGCTGGGCGGCATCGTATCGGGCGAAGGCTCTATTGAAAATGATCGCGGGAACGGCGAGGGTGGTCGAGCATTCGGCAATAATGTAAAGACGGAGGGAAGAAACACGACACGATTCCGGGAGAAGAACGGTTGATCAAGATACGCGATCGCGAAATCGAGATCGGGAATGCCTTTATCGTTACATTTCATAAAGGCTGCGTCACTTCGAGTCTCGCGATCGCTCTTGATTCGAGAGTCAAACGTGAGTCAACGAAAATGTGTGCAGTCTAAATTTTAGTAATCACGGCAATAGAAAAAAAAGTAAACTTGTTCGGGCTTAGAGAAAATAAGCATCACAGTACGTGCCGAAATCAGCGGTGATTGCAGCGAAATGTTTATTGTTATAATAGACAACGATTCGTTCAAAATCGATCGGCATCGAACCATCGAGTGTGATACATGAAATAAAGAGATTATACAGATAGTTTTATATTGTGTATGTGCGTGTGTGAGTTTATCGTGATAAAAATCTAGTGACACTTCCGTAAAGAGACGGCCACGTTTTCTGCTGATGTTTCAATCGAAATTAGACGAGGTACGTAATTTGAGTTGGAGGCGCGCGCGCGCGGAGACGAATGGAAACTCTTATCACACCTAATCAATAGAAACTAATAAGTTATGCTATACTCACTTACATGTTAATCAGTTTATTAATTAAATGAAAATACATTACATAATTACATTAATTAAATTAATTAAATGAAAATATGTTATATATAATAATTACATTTTTAACCAATTATTGATATATCATCTTTTCATCATATTTTTTCGACATCGTGCTCACTGAACGCGAGATAGCGTCGTCATTTTCTTCAATTGCAAACAGTCGCGCGGGAATATTTTAGGCACGACGCGTTGATTCCGAAAATATCTGCCTGCGGGGAGGATGCGAGGGCATTCATGATGTCGAGTGTAAACGCGCGCGAGTGCGGCATTGTGCGCTTTAGCGACGTGGCGGCTTGCCATTGCAATAACAGTAAAACGGTAATATTGTTTCCCGCGCGAGTGGCATATCCGCGCAGAATGCACGTCCGCAGAGGATCGCCGTTCATATATATCACCGACGGTGTCGTTACGCGTCCGCGGTAAAATCACGCCCCCGGTAACGCCGCCCGCTTTTCTGCATCGAATATTTTATCGGCAAGGAGCACACCTGGCTCCCATCCCGCCGTTATCGTTCTCTATTTGTTTATCGAGGCCGTTTCGGGACGGACGATTTTATCTGCTGTCGCAACGCCGGAAATCTGGCCCGTTTCGATGTAATTTCGACGTTTACGTTAAAGCGTCGCGTATAATTTTACTTCGTGTTTATCTCGCACGTGATATCGATTGTACGTGTAGCCGGCCACGGGATACCCGGGTTTTTATCAGGCCACGTTTTTCTGCTTATTTAAGAGGATCAATTGGGCTGCTAGATAAAAATACTCCGGGCAGAGAAATCTTCAGGTCGAAAACATGTTTATTGAGTTATGTTGTAACTGTTTACCATTATACGGCATTTCGATGAAAATCACGGAGTTTCAAGGGATCATATTAATATGTACTCTCACGTACCTGTCATTATCGGAGTTTTTATCAACAGGATACTATCACAAGCCAAATTGCTAAACCATGTATGCGATGACGTTTCTGCAAGGACTTTACAACTGCAGCAGTTTATCTTTATTAAAATTGATTCGAGAAACGTGACTTGATTAGCATCACGATTAAAAGAACGGAGCGAGGGGACAGGCGCAATGTCGCTGTCGAATCCTCTGACAGAGAGTGCTAGCATTGGCAGCCGCACGATCAAAGACAATCCTCAAATAAGTTCAATGAATCGACTTTATCGGCGGGCGCGTAACGACGCCGATAAAAGCCCGGAGAGACTGTTGACGTTGCCACGACACGACGGGGTTATCGTTTCCGTAAAGCGAACCGGCGTACAGGCGTTAACGTCAAACGACATCTCTCCTCTCGTGATTCCATCGTATCGCGCGCGTGTTTCCGATGACTCGTACCGATGACGACGATGATGACGACGGGTCACGACTTGCCGAGTTTCTAACGCGCCCACATGGCGCAATATTAGCGGCGTATGAAAGGGGGTAATCATTTTCTCATGATCTCTCCCGTCACTCCCTCCCGCCGCACTACCATAGAGAGTATCGCTTTCTACGTGTTTAACGGTCGTTTGTTCGTACGTGCAGGGGTCCCAAGTCGATAAACCTATTAACGCTGGTAGTTAACAACACGATCGTGGTTTTTATTCGCTCGATAGTACTTGCACGTTAGTACTTGCGAAAGGTAAAAGCAGCCGTATCGCTTGGTTATTATTTTTCTTCTTTGAATCTCTTTTCTGTTCTTTTTTTTAATTTGTATTCTGTATACTCGCTCGTCTTCAGTCGCTCGTAATTCGACAACTATCAGTGTCTTGATTGACAACTCCGTTGGCGTCGACTTTGCGATTAGTTTGGAAATAAAATTATCCCGAGTTACGAGACGCTCCGTTCGGGCGAGCGATGCAGGTATAATCGGCACTAATTTGCGGAAGGACGAGCGGATGTATCTTTCACGGGGCGCATCCCAGCGATCGTCGCGTAAAAATAGCGTACGATGTAATAAAATAAAGGTTTAACGGATCATAAGCGCGTGCGTTACCGCCGACGAAATTGGAGCCGCTCCGCAATATCGCAGCGCATTAAATCGCGGATTAATTTCACGGATGAGAGCAGCGCGCGTTCGCGAAAGATCGTAGCGGATTAACGACGTTATGATTGCCTTTGATGCTGCATTGCTCGATGCGCGTTGCGCTTTTGATGCCATAATTTGTGAACGTCCTCTTCATGGATGGAAGGACCACGACAACGACGACGATGTCGCCGCGTTTCATCCTAAGTGCACGACGATACAGCACGTCTCGATGTATATGCGTGCCTGGGTACGCCGAAGTCAATTAACTGTAACCCGCGGGATCTGCTTGCCGAGTCAGCCTTACCAGAGTAATGCCCTATACGAAGCCCCTCGTCGCGGTGGGGTTCGACTTGTACGCGCCGAGACCAGACAAGAAATCGCTGTGCACGCTCGGCGATGCGCTCGATACCGTCGTCGCATCGCTCTATCGTTACCCGTCGGGAATTCGATTAGTGCCGCGTAAATATGGATAACGTCACGCGGTCGGGGGAGGAGAGAGAAGGAGAGAGAGATAGAGAAAGAGAAAGAGACGCTGCCGCGGTGCGTCTCGATTAATCCCCCTTTCCCCGCTGCGCTTTGAATGATTGCACCGTGCGGCAATAACGCGCGAGCTCCGGGGATTCCGCGCGGAAATTACTTAGGAATTACTTAGCAATCGGCCTAATGTATCTTCACATTTTCGATTACGCTCGTTCGTAAGCGACGTATCAGTCGGCCGCCCGGAGATACGGATCACTAATGGTCCCGGCAGCGGGGGCCGGGGCAGGTGTCCGGAATCCCCGCGATATTATGCGGAAATCGGTCGGGATGCCCGCAGGCTGGGTGTCCTGTTGATTGCGGCTTGATTTCTGGGAATCGGCCGCTGGCTGATGATAATCGGACGGACGCACTTTCACCGGCCTAACTGAATCGCTGCGCAAATAATATGCACACGGAGTTACGCGATTTGAGCAGGGGTACCCGATCACGTCGCGGAGCACCGAAGGAGCGGGAACGTTCGAGTCGAGTTTGCGTTGGTTAGTTAACTGGAAAATTAGACGTTATGCCGCGGTTCCGAGCGTCCCGGCGCGGTACATAAGTGCACGCGCGCAATTACCGCGGGCGTGCAACTGAAAACAGATAGCCGACTGTCCGATCTATCTACCCTACATACGTACGAGCTAGGCCAGGTAGCGGATATCGCGTGCGGACAATGATCGCAAATTAGTGATCGCAAATTATTAACGAGCCACGCAGCCAGGCATGACCTTCGTCCGAGTCGCCGGCGTCGACCTCCTTCGAGCGTCTGCCTGCGATGCGTCTCTTGCGATGGTCACTGTACTCATCATCTCTCGCGAAGAAACGTTAGATTCGCTGTCAAACCTGCAGTAAATGAACGTTGGTCATGTGATTGAATGGAGGAATCCATATCCGGTAAGTTACATTTCTGCTCGAGACGGAGAATCGTTCGGTTATTCCTGAATTGGTAGAATCAAGTCTTGTCGCAGTACTTTTTTGATTCGTAATACGGGTCAGGAAGTGACACGCACAATTTTGATTAATGACGCGAAGGGAACATGCGTCTTCGCGTTTATCGGTAGCTTTTGAATGCAGCGTCGAAATTGGTTTTGCTCTCGGTGTATGCGGGCACAGCCGGTCCCATTTCTTCCCTTTTGTCTTGCAACTCTTTGTTCTCGGCTCGAAGACGCCTGTGTGACATATCCGCGCACCTTGACGAAGACGGTCACCTGGAGCCTATCCAGGTATCCTCTGGCTCTCGAGCGTTCCGCTATCGTCGTAAATTACGACTGACTGACAGACATCAGCGAGGAATTCTAAGAGGGTTCTCACAGCCGTTGTTTTGCACCGTGCCGGGCGTGCAAGACCCTCCCGTACCTCGCTCACTTACTGTCCATTATTATGATGGTAATTATGGTGCTATTATCCGGATAAACCGCGACGCGCACCGTAATAAACCTCAAAGTTTCCTGGGACAACACAAAGGAGGAATCGGTTCCTTTTACTAGTCGCTGCAGCGACGTTTTGCATCTCCACTTTGATCGATCGGTCTTCCGGTTCCTCATCACCTGTCGTGCTCTTAATTCACCACATTGACTTTCAATTATCGACTTTGCTTTCTTCCTCGCATTACACGAGGACTGTTATCTGAAACATTAATTTCGATCGTCGACGAGCGAAGCTGAGAGATCCTCGTCGTTCATCGCCGATGAACGTGCTCGGTCCGTTGATCTTAAGGGGGGGCCTGCTTTAGAACGCTGAAAATAAGGTATATTTTACGAATTGTTTTTGGAGAAACTATACAGCGGATCATTATAAAACTTTGATGCATTTATTAGTACATGTTTAAAGATAAAAAAAATTATTTTTTGATTTGAATGTATCGCTTGTAGAGGTCGTCCTGGAGAAATCTTAGTGCAGCCGCGTCGCCGGCATTGCAAATTGGTGAGCATTCTCCTGCCTCCAAATTTCGTCTAAACTGAAAAATTGAAATATGTTCTCGTTATTTATGAGTTCCCATCGTCGATGAACCAAAGAGAGAAGAAAAAAGTTGAAAAGTGCCAAAATGGTGGAGCTTAGAACACAAAAGTACGATTTTTAGACAAAGTTTTTGAACTTTTTCATGCAAAAATAATGGTTTAACTTAATGTTTTTATGAATATTAAAGGTTCATCGACGATGGGAATTCATAAATAACAAGAAAATATTTCAATTTTTCAGTTTGGATGAAATTTGGAGGCAGGAGAATGCTCACCAATTTACAATGCCAGCTGCACTAAGATGCCTCCAGGACGACCTCTACAGAATATATATTCAAATCAAAAAATAATTTTTTTTATCTTTAAACATGTATTAATAAATGCATCAAAGTTTTATAATGATCCGCTGTATAGTTTTTCAAAAAAAAATTCGTAAAATTATACCTTATTTTCAACGTTCTAAAGCAGGCTCCCCCTTAAGGCGGTTCGATATCTCGCGGGGCGAGGAAGGAAGCGGAATGGATTTATGACCACGCCGGAGGTGCTCGTGAGATCGGCGAAGACGGAGGTAAGGAGGAGGGAAGAGGCCACGTAAGGTCGCGAGCGAGCGAGCGAACGGCCATTATGCAGCAACAATGGCCTCATTGTCCACTGTTTGCAATGTGACATGCCTAAGAGGTCTAGCCGAGGCATCTCAGATGGTATCGCGCGATAATATTGTCCGGCGTACACTGCTCTCCGCTCGCTTTCCTTCCTAGCTCCTTCCGTCGTTCTTCTCGCGCGCGTTCTTCGATCGCTCGTCAAGCTCGCGCGAGCTAACGAAACCCCGTAGCGAAAAGGCCGATCAATTCGCTCGGCTTGGCCGAGCAGTGATTGACGACGAACGATTGCGTAAGAAAATTGAACAAACGCGCCAATTAGTAGACTCGGCAAAAGAAAGCGTGAGAGCCGAACGGGCGTCCGTGAGGTTTATCGCGAATTGTCATCTCGGCTCGAGATGCCTTCTCGCGAGTACCGTGCATTTCGCGAGCGTGACTTACCGATTTGACGGATGCTTTTCCAGCGGCTTATGAAAATTCCATTGCTTATGATCACATGATAATATCTTATTAAATTAGCATTCTATCAAACTTTGTAACGCACAGCGATCACGGCCTTTTTTCTGATCGTCAGTCATTTGTTGGAAGCGCGTAGTTGGCTATTGTGATACCGATCGCGTGATTTACGTCAGTTTCACGTGACGAATCATTTCTCGTGTTATTGCACGTGATGCATGAGCGAGGCACGTCTTCTCCGCCAACGCGAGAGAATCGCGAAGGCCGCGCGAAGCATCCATCGTTCCAGATGCATCAATTTGTATATTAATCGAGCGTCTATCAAGATTTTGCAGACGCGGAGGTGGCTGTGCGATTGGCGGTGAAACCAGACGCGATGCAGTCGCGGATTTTTCCTTCGCGAGCAACCGGAGGCGCTTACGTTAATCGTTAACGACGAGTCTAAACGTTTGCAGTGACAGATAAAAAGCTGGGGGCGGCTTGCAAAATGGCATTCCTGCGTGATGATCGTGTCGGCCGCATGAAAATCTAGATCTCGTTTAGCAGTCGAGAAACGCGACTGCAATCTCTGTCCCTCGTCGCTGCTCCTCATCGACCTCCCCGCTCCCCCTCCTGCCCCGTTAATAACTTTGCGGGAGCGCGTTCAGCCAGCGAAAGGAGTGAGATCGGAATGCCGTCCGTGCAGGAAGTGCACGATCAGCTTGGCGTTAGTCTCCAGCCGGAAGTGGTGATATTCAAGAGGTGATTGACGCGAAGTCTCTACTCGGAAAAAAAAAGATTCGCAAACATGCGTGGGATTGGTGCGGCTGTCGTTGCGAGAGCGGACGATTTTCCGGAAGTCGGTCATTGGAATGAATGCAGAGAGAATGAGAGAGAGAGAGAGAGAGAGAGAGAGAGAGAGATGCAGATTATTCTATTAAACGTAACGGAAAATGTCGGGGTATAATATGCGCAATTATAGTTATTTGGACGATGACATGTTAATATTGTACGGCATTCGCGCGGGATGAATACGTGTCGCGACGGAATTCCAACTCTGATTACCGTACTTTGTTGACTACTAATTGAACTGTATTACGCAAAAACGTATCAATCCACGAAAGAAGAGTTACAGGTGCAGCTGGGTATGAGGGACGCGAGGGATATTTTAAAACTCACTTTGTCCGAGACCTCATCCGAAACAGTGACGCGAGTTAATTTATTTTTCCATGGTATCATCTAATTACCGTATCGACGATAATTGCCAGTTAAATTACATTTATTGCATAACGCAATTTTAATTAACTCGATGTCGCTTCTTATCTCTCTTTTTCTCCCTCTCTCTCTCTGTCTAACCTCTCCTCCCATCTCTCCATCTTTCTTCTCATCGATAAAACGATCATCGCTAACGAGCCGTTGCGACCGAGCGAACAAACGAAAGAAACGGAACGTGTTCACCAGCGAACGAGAGGAGGAGGAGCCGTTCGTTATCGCGTGACGGATCGTCATAGCAGAGATCGGGGACGTATTCTCCGACGCGGGATCGCGGCAGGATAGAAGAAGAAACTACGGAGACGCGGTTAAAGTGACGTAACAATACGGAGGGAGAGCACGCTCGCATCGATCGCATTGCGAACGTCGCGAGGATCGTTAGATCGCACGAAGGTGGGCGGCGCGCCATTCTAAATGAGTTTTGCCGCCTGGGTTATTGGCCTGCGGTGAACCTAACGGCATGCCCAAGCCGGCATGCCGCGTTTGTGACATTGTGACTGCTGTCGTCGCCAGCAGACGTTGCGAGCTTCGGAGGACCGACCGAGGCGGAGGAAGACGAGAACGCATCACGGTCGACGTCCGTCACTTCGCGGTCTTCCATGGGGAGCTATGGTCCACGACGTCCAAGCGTGCATTTACGGTTCTTTCGTGTGCCGTTTCCCGATTCCGTGAAAGACCGTATGCTAAACGCTCGTTTGCTTGGTCGTTGCCCGTTGTCGCTAGAAGCGCGCTGAAACGGGGCCGCGGTGCGCGGGGTAACGGTAAAACGCGGTTTGCATAGAAGACTCGATGGAAATATGTGTGTCTAACCGCGAGTGCGAACTCTCGCGTCTGACGTGCCGTCAGACATCGTACCAGAGAGAGAGAGAGAGAGAACCTTCTATGCAAAGCGTCTCGACCGCCAGCTCGACCCAAGACGCCTCCGGAATGCATATACCTATTAAAGGATATTAGTGTCTGTTACTCAATTAAACAAAAAATTGTATTGAATTACGAGACATTAATTTTATTATTAAAGTTGGAAATTGCTGGATATCATTATACCATTCCCACGGTTTCACGCGCATATCCTTGAGATATTGTTGGAACGCTTCGGGGTGTTCAATTGTATTCGAAATGGCACACTCCTCTCCCATTTGACGCACGTCTTGTGGAAGCATCTCTCGCTGCTTCCGCGAGACGTGCTCCTTGATTGATTTCGCTTGAGTCCGACAGGATAGGGAGAAACGCGGGAGATATTTATCCCGACGCGCGGGTGATTTTACTCATCGGAATAGCCGCCGCGCCGAGATGGAATGCGGCAAATCGCTTCCGGAATGGTCCAGCATGCCGCTCGCGTCCGAAGATGCCTCGTGCTCTCGTCGACTATCGGTGGCCACTGCTAAAGTCGCCCGGATGCTGGCGACGGCGGTTTCGAGAATGCCGCAGGTAGACTGCGGGCATTCTCGACCACCTCGATCGACCGCAAGGAGCACCGCAGCATCGTCGAAGCGCGGTCGGTAATGCCAGGAAATTAGCGCCGGCCCGATAGCAAACACAATTATGCGACAAAGCAAAGGTGCGCGGAGGCAAACACTAATTTGCGGCGCAAACATACATAGCCACCCTAAGCTGCGAGATAAACACCGAGGTGTAGGCTTATCCGACTTAACGGCTATTATATATCCATTTACGAGCCGGCTACGACGCCTCGAACTATTTCCTCTCTTATGTGCTCCCCTCCCCTTCTTCTCCACTATATCATTCTTGTTTCCCGTTCTTGTCTAAAAATCCTGATAACTACGATTTTACTGAGCATCTTCGTGCGGTATACGGAAAATGCTGAGCTTCGCATCGGATAAATAATCGATGGTCACAACTTGGTGCGAAAAGCTATCACATGTTTATTAACAGCTTGTTAATGGAGACATCGTAACGTAATAATCGCCGACTCCAGCGTTACGTGTCTCCTCGTAACGAGCGGAGAGCCATGTTGGTTGTCGGAGGATCGCTCGTAATTGCAGGCGAAGATAAATTCTGCTTTACGTGGAGAAGCACACGATATAAAGCGGGTCGGTGTTGTCGCCTCGATGCTGAAATGCATCGGCAACGGGGCGTCTCCTGCTCTCTCATTGTGCGCTCCACGTCCCGTTCCCCCCGCATCGTCCCTCGGCTGGTATAATAAATGCACGTTTGCAATCTGGGTTTACTACCCGCTGGCCCATTTTCAGACCACTTTCCTGGCGTTGCATGTGCACGTACGAGCCGAGTGCACCGGGCGATTCCGTTCCACGGAAGCCCGGCGCTTTTGTTTTCGTCCGTTATCGTTGTAAGTCCTATCCACCGACTCCAATTTACTTGATGAAAGCGCGTGCTTACGTAGCCGGTGTTTTGTTACGCCGATATTCCTCCGCTATTCATCGCATTAACGTATGCAGGTCGCCCGTAAAGAAAACCTCGACTGCTTCGCGTGTCGGTCGAGACGATCACTCCAGTGAGATCGCGGTATTTCGCGATGATTAAATTGTCGAGCATATCAAAGTCGTAGACGAACTACGGAGAAAACAGCAGGCACAATAATTCACCAATTTGATTTTACACAGAACTGGAGGAAGACTTGTTTCCTGCGTGACCGTTACAATTAATGTAAAAATAATGACTGTCTCGAGTTCTGTTCGAACGTGCAATTGATGCATTATTGCATAATAACGGAGGGAAATATTCGCGCGTTTGCGTACAATCAATTGAACTCGGCGCGATCGCCGGCTGAAAGGCCGGTTTCTTTCGCGGCGTTAAATGAAATCCTTGCGGTCTTCACGCCGATTTCACTCCGGCATTCGACGAGGCGCAACGGTGCACTTCCGCATTCCCGTGTTTATCGGCCCGCTGCCGGTCAGCGCACTCGAAAAGAAATTTACGGCCGCGAGGCTGCACCGACGTCGGCCGCGGCTGTAGATTAAGCCCGGCTTGAACATTGTTGCTGAACTCTCATCGCTCTTTTCTCTCACGATGCGCGAGCGCGACGTCTCGCGGACGGATCATTAACGGCCCCGATCGTTAAACGGATCCCCCGTGTCGGAGGACGAGGAAGTCGTTTCTGATCTTTAGAAACTCGCCTTCAGTATGCGCGGAGTAAATTATCGTTCTTCGTCCCTTCCGCCATGGGGCCAACAACGAACTACGTCCGCGTCGAGTCAAAGATCACTCCAAACGCCGACAAGTTGCTCGCGCAGTGTTCCTCGCGACTGTTCCGCACGAACAACCCAACCTGCTGCTATTCTCTAGCATTCTTATTCATCCAATATTAATTACATCTTTTGTCGAAAAATTCCCATATAAATAACACTCGATGATACATCACATAAACGTAGGATTCTCGAAAAGAGATCGAAGGCCGAGTCGGACTTAATGCACGCGCAGTGATGGGGCATGAAAATAACAGTAATTTCGCGATTCATTTCGGCAGTAATGTCGGGATTAATCGCGCGACGTATCTCGGCGATGACATTGGGACGAAGGCCCCGAGCGAGGTCTCGATACGTCCGTTCCGGTCGTCGGCGAGGCGGCGTTTCGAATTTGGGTCATGGCGCCGTCGTGCGATACACATTATTCTCGGCTCCATGCTTTCGTTGCACGTCGTCGCGGCACCGTTTCGTCCCGTGACGGGCCTTTGTGTCAATAACGACCGCGACACATCCGGACGCACGTTCGTCGGCATGCACGCGTGCCTACGGGAAAGCACGCATGCATACACGCGGCTTACTCGTGCGGTACGGCCAGCTGTACGCCGGACGAAGTCAATGGACGACGATTCCGATGCGTCGCCGCGATAATTAATTGTTTTGCTCGCCTTGGTCCTCGAGAGGCGAGACGCAGCCACGAATGAATCGTGGAACTGATTCGAGCATCTTCACGCTTGCTGAAGCGCGTTTCTGCAGTGACTTATGATAGCGAGCGTGGATTCAAACTCGACTACCGCTCGAAGCAGAGAGAGAGAGAGAGAGAGAAGGAAAGAGCGACTCGTGACGAATCAAATATTGATAATTCATATAAAATGAGTTTAGAGCACGCAGGAGTTCATGCTGCGGATTCTGTTGCGTGTACACGCTATTTTTTACATGACGTTATGTAAATTTGCTTATTCAGTGCGACGATATCAACTGCACGGCGACTCAGATGCGATTTTATATTTAAAAGAGTGCAGCTTATGAGCTGCAGACTGATCCCCTCCAGCTCGGAACTCTTCAATTGTCGGCAGCTTTTCTGGATTCTGTGCGGCTCCGCAGACATCGCGAGTGTGCATAATGCGCGTAACGTATTTCTACACGTATCACGCCGACAATAGCCGCTCCATAAAACCTGAAACTTTCGATCGTGCAAGGGCAACGTCGAAGCACTATGTCGACGCGAGGTAGAAAGGAAAAGAAGAAAGGAAGAACGGGTAGAGAAGAAACAGGGACGGAGGAAGGGGGACGCCTTGTGAGGCGAGAATTCGGAGCTCGGCGCGTTACAGAAAACACGTTTGTAACCTACCCGGGCAGGTTTCGGCCGAACATTTGTAAGATAACCCGTCTGACAGCATACCCAACGGTCTCTCTCTCTCTCTCTCTCTCTCTCTCTCTCTCTCTCTCTTCCTCTCTCTCTCTCCCTCTCTATCTCTTTCGCTCTTTCTCTCTCCACGGCCTAATTCTACTGCCTGCCTGCGTCTCCCTCGCGTGCAGAGATGGAGAGCTCTCGTAATCGCGTGCTCTTGATAGAGCTACACGGTGACGAGAGCCCTTTCACCTTCGCAAGTGTCACGCGTGACCCGTGTTACGAATTCGAGGGTCGTGACTAGGGAAGGAATCGCGTTGACATACGGAAGAAGTTTACAGACGAAGCTCGAGTTCCCCAATTTTCTCAATGTTAAGCAGAGAGGACGCATGCGGTTTTATTCTGAGGAATGATTATCTGAAACATTCGTTCTTACGAGTTCTTTCATGAGATTGACGTGGGAAGAGTTTAAACTTATTTTACTAAAAGTTTCGATATCGTCGTGAAAGATTCATGTATTTGTTCACGAGTATTTGTGTCCGCAAGTCAGGATTTATCAAACAAGATCGGCATTCCGTTGGAGTAATTGAACGTTGGTATCGACGATACAGGATATCGCATTCTACTTAAATGAGGTTTATTTCGACTCAAATTGAATTACGAAGTTTCGAATTTCTAACTATAACCGGGGACCCGGCTACTTTCCGGATAAACTCGATTTGGAGAATGTACTTCGTTTAATCGGCAAATTGAATTTCACGAGTAATTGAAATCGGATAATTGGTACCGAGTGCCATCGACGAGGCCGGAATGTTGGCGGAAAACTCGATTACACTGGCACGAGCTTCTTCGGAAGCCAGTATATGCTCCTTATGTAAAAACGCCCAAATATCTCATCTTCAGTACTGAAAATTAATCCACGCGAATCTCATAAAATTTGTAGAGCTTTTTTTCTCTTGTATAGATAGATATTTGTTCAAAAAGGTATGAATGAAAAGAATGGAAAAGTGTCTAATAAATATAGAGTACAATATAATATTACACAAATTTATTTTTCCAAAGGTGCCTGCGATTATTATTTAGTCACGAGAAAACTTGTGTAATAACGTAGATCTTCACACACAGTGTAACGCAACTCAACAGTTTTTATTTAGAAAAATAGGATTATTGCATAATGCATCAAGTAATCGTGTTCAAGAGCCTCGGTTGAGCTGGCTTCATCCAATAATTTATGGAGCCCGCTTTTCTCCGATTGTACAACGTTATAAATATATCGCAGCCAATAACTCTGGTTACAATTCCTCTCGCTTCTCCGGTTTACGCAAGCGTTGCAATAATAATAACTTTATGATGAAGAGGAAGACAGCCGCGCATTGTCGAGATATCGACAGGCAGCGAGATACGTATCCTCGAGCGAGCGAAATTGCACGGGCGCTCGTTTAAGGATGCAATTTCCTCGCGACACGGCTTCGTCGCACACACACGTACATCGCCGCTTTTATAAATAATCGGTATTCGCGCGGCCGGATCGGGGCATCGATTGCCGATCTCTCGATGTCGAGGAAGATCCGGACACCTAAATTATGACTTACGACTCGTAATTCGCGCGAGTCCGTCCGACCATTTCGATCCATAAATCAGGATGCATCCTGCATCCTGAGGTCTCCTCGTTCGCAGTCGCGAATCTTTCGTCATGGCTATCCGCGTGTCCTTCATGTCGCTGCATCAACACGTCAGTAAATAATTTTTCACTTGGCCGACGACCGGCGTTTCGAAACAGTTCGACAGCATTAATCCATGTGCTTTCGATGCAACGTGATGAATTGCAGTCGCTGTCGCTGCCGCGGAGTTTCGACTCGAAATTACAGTCCGCTTAATTGCAAGCTTATCTCGCGTGTAAGCGATGAGGTAAAGAATAGTCTGTCATAACATCGGGCTCGCGCATCCGAGAAATTTGTCAAACGTAATCCAGTGCTATAGAGGTACACAAATTTTCGCACTCGTATGCGACGATGAAATAAATTTACGTGAAACTCATGCAGACTAGGACATTCTGAATTCCGAAAGTGCAATCTCGTTGCTGGCACATCTCAATTACATTTTACGGCTAATTACAGTTTCTTTTTTCGGCTGGAAAAATCCGATTACCGTCGAGACATGCTGCTCCGATTATACTATCATCTCACGCTCTCGTCTTCTTTTTCCGATCCTTTCACGGCGGGATACGTGACGATCGGGGCCGGCAACCGGATCGCTCGATCGAGAGCTGTTTTTGTCGGTTGCAAGCAGAAAATTGGCCGGCGGCGCAAAACACGGCCACAAGACGCGTCTGCCTTTTCTGCTTTTTGGGGGTCCGCGTGCACCGCGCGGCATTATCATAATAACTGGTAGCCCAATAAAGCTGCGGGGCACCTCATCGGGACCGGGCAAACCACCCCGACGCGTACTAATACACACTCGCATCAGCGTCTCGGATCGCATGAAGACCAAGACGAGCCGCGAACTGGTTTCGCCCGACGACGATGACGATGACGATCAACGTGCAAAGGCTTGTCACGATGCCCGCGATTGTGCGCTTAAACGAAACTCACACGGATCGTCGCTTTGTATGCCGTCGATAATGCGATTCGACCGGGTCGAAGTAAGAAGTAACGGCGATGGCAACGGTCGTCCCTTGGGATTTTGTGGGGGGAAGGGGACTCTCATTCTCTCATTCTCTCTCTCTCTCTCTCTTTGCCACGAAGCGAGAGTATAATTAAACGGCGCGTTCAATAAATGAAGCTATTACGAGACATCGAGACCGATCTCGATCCGGATTTAATCGGTAATTTAGGGGCCGGTGTCGCGTAACCATCGTGTCGCAATCTCGGCGCATTGAAACACAATGCACCCTTCCTCCCCCTCTGTGAGAGAGCTGAATTCAACGCGAAATCTCGATGGGGCAATGGTAATAGTAATTTCTTTCTAATTAACTGCAATTGAATCTTATTTGCCCATTATTTAATTTCGCTTAAATTAGTTTAGTTACACGGGCGGTACGTTAAATTATTATGGCCGCAAATTCATCGTGGCGAATTAATAGGGAAATTATACGGTATTACGCAAAACTGTGTGATTTAATTCGGGTAACAGTTTCGAGTGAACTCAATCTAAAACACAGAATCTCACTTTGCTGACTCTGTCTCTATGTACATACATACGAGAACTGTCTTTTTCATATTTAACTCATTTTCACATATTGTCCAATTAAGAACAAGAGAAATCGCTTCTTTAAATGTCGATACCGTTTAACGGATGATACCGCAATTCTTTCTCGCTTGTCTTTGGCTCGCAGGCGGCGTACGCACGCATCCTCGACGAAACAATTAACGAATCCTTGCTAATGAACAAAATTGTCGGCCACGTTGCGGATCGTTCCGCATGTAACCGAAAGGAAAATAGGATAAAGCGGGCGCTAAATGGGGCAATTATACGCGGGAATGGCGACGAGGGTGCGCGGAGAAACGCGCAAAGTGGACTTCGTGGGGTGGTAATGGCGGTACCGCGGAACATGAGAATGTGCCGGGACACGGAGTTTCAGAGGGGGCCCACCGGAGCCAGGAATTACGACGGTCGGGAGTTTCTTGACGCTCTATCTCCCTCTTTCTCCTCTATCACCCTCTGTGAACTCGACGGGGCGCATCGTTGTCTCGCCGCGCGGCGAGACGGGTACGCGCGCGCGTAAAAACGCTGCCGGGCTTCGTAACTCGATTTGACCCTTTGACGCTCGCGTATGCAAATGTAACCGGTGGCGTGGTGTGGTATGGTATGGTGTAATAACACGAGGATGGCGTTACTTTAATTGCACACGTCGCCGAGATGACCAGCGAGTCGCGCGAGTTCGTAATGCCATCAACGTGACGCGAGCTATTTCGCGCATCGCGTCACGTGCGAGTGCTCTTGTGTGAAGCGCAGCTCGAGTGGACACGAATATTTATTGATAATTAACGTCACGTTCCTACACCGGAGTCGCGAGTCTTACGACGCTAAGGAAGGATCGTGATTACTTCACCAACATTACGAGCTTGTAACGTATGTCGCAGTCTAATGTAATCTGTTAAAAATGTACATTGAATTTTTCCCTCGACGAATCCGCGCGCATAAATTATTGCTAAGCGGTACTGCGCGACCGCTCTTGGCGACCGTCGTCGCGTCGAATATCGCGTCGGATCGAATCTGTCGTGACACCTAATTGATACTCGCTCAGTTTATTGCCATGCACATCCATTTTTGATTTACGCTCCGCAATGTTATCGCGACGGTTCGATGCCCCCGTGGCGTACGTCATCGACTACGTGCGAACAATGTTTGTGGAACATGCCAAATACCTGTCGATGGACTGTAATAATCCGCGCCGATAATAATTAATCCGCCGACGAGACAGCCGATGTGGTGGGTGCCGTGGCGCGAGGTTGACAGCGATTGATCTAGGACCTAATAATCAGCTGGGTATTAAATGTCGCCGCGACGATGTGTAATTTCTATCGCTGCAGCCAACGCGCGTAACGGCGTCAACGTCGAGCGCTGTCAACGCAACAACGGAAATCACATTTCCGAGACCGGAAGCGTTTCGCGAAGCCAAGTCATGCGAACTCTCACTCTCGCGTCTGCCTTCTTATGACGGTAAATAAAAGCGCGTTATAGCGCGCTAAGAAACAAGATGAGATTATAAAAACAATTTTAGAAGCGACAAAATTATGCAAAAAGGCGAAATCTCACTGCCAGCGTGATTGTCGCGTATGTAATCGTTGACATCGGCGATCGGTCGAAGCTGGCGACTGAGCAATTATCATCAATTATTGTCGTGAACGTTGAGTGCCGGGTATCTGCTAAGTTTTAATTACCTTTTCTCTCTTTCTCTCTCTATCGTTGCAACTGCAATGAGCGAGAACCGAATGACGATCTCTCTTAATTAAAAGGATCGCAACACGGTGCCAGCCGCTCGTTGATTTACAACGGGGAAGAAGAGTCCGTGAACGATCGCCGCGACGTATCATCTCGTCTATTATTCTTCCCTACAGTGCTACATTCCCTTTATCCGATCGAGCTGCATTCCTGCAGTTTTTGTGCGTGCGCTTCGCGCAGATCGGCGAGGACGACGACGACGACAGTGGCGGCTGCAGCGGGAGGACCACGAGAGCCGATCGAACCGAGATTGATCAGATATTGATGACACGATTTTTCTCATTTTTTACATTCTTTTGAGGAATAGTAACTCTGTCGATAGAATGGTCAACTTCCTGCAAATTCCGTTAATTGTTTATATTTTGCGCGTATTGTGCAAGTGCATCATGATAATTCAACTAGAGATTTTCTTGTTTTTTATGACACACACTTTTCAATCGGCGGACTTGTTCGCGTGAAGCCCGCGCAACGAAATTGTTTTGCATTCTTAAGTAGGCACCGACAATCGCGTATAAATATCATCTCGTTGGAAATGCCTCTGGAGCCGCCCCTGGAGACGGGGAGAGAAAGAACGAGAGAACAAGACGCGGCAGATGCTGCGTGGAGACGGGTGAGAAGAGCGACGTGGGGACTCTCGGGGGAGAAAAAATGCGCATCTGCCGACTTGCGCTCATAACGACCACGGGTGTGATTACGTGCAATTACCGGCGAGCGCCTTCGCGGAGATCGATGAACGCCGTTTGCGGCGGAGAGAAGCGAAAGAGTTAGCGCCGAGGCTTTATACAACGCGCGAGGACGGGGGGTGAGGGGGAGGAGGGAAAGAAGACAAGCAATCGGCCGAAAGGTGGATATTTGCGCGACGCGAAGTGGCCACGTCGTAAAGACCATGACGGTTAAAACATTTTAAGCCCATTGACCTTAATAACAGGTCTTGGCTCGCCGCGCGCTGCCTCGCGATGCTACCAATCGGCACATCCTGTACAAGAAGAGGATTCCATCATCCCCTTTGTTTCCTTCCTTCGTTCTCTCCCGCCTCCGCTCTTCCTCCACTCGTAAAAAGTATCGAGAGCACTGTCGCTCTCTCGCATTGTGGAGCCGCTTGTCGCTTGCGCGATTTCCGGCAGAGTTTCCGTCTCGCCTCCCGCCCCTCGGAAAGGGAAGAGATCCTTGCCGGCAAAACGTCGAATCTCCCTTCTGCCGTCGTGATTCATATTTATGGACGGATTAAACGCGGCCGAATATAACCGCCGGTTGAATTCGAAGAATACCGTATCGCGTTTCATCCATTGAGATTCTGCGGTAATTATAGCTTCATGATTATTTTAGCTGCACGCTCGGGTAGTACGCGTCCATATTCGTGGCGCGAGATCGGAATGCGATACCAATTAAAAATAACCGCGGATGGATTCTTCACGGGAATACCTCTTCCCTTTCTGTCGGCTTGATGCGACCTCACATTTTGCGACGACTTCTCGATTTTCAATGTTGGTTATTTTGATAACTAAAGTCTACTATTAGCAGGACTAATCAATACTAGAATAATTCACTTAATGTTGTTATCTTGCACAGTGAGATTTAATTCCTCATCAGATTCTCCGTCCTCTCAATCATTTGCAATTTGGAAACTATTAATGTACTTTTGTTAGTATGAGCCGGAAATTGGGATCAAAATTACATCTGAATGAAAAATACTTTGACAAGTCTGTGCTATCTTATGTAACTTCAAGATATCTATGTTTATCTAGTTTGCATTCACATCTTCATACATCTTCGTCATGCCGTTCTTTTAATTAAAAATAGCGACCGGTTTAAAGACAGATGCGCATTGTATTGAGCGATTGAGAAGGAGTCGCAATTATGTTCGCATTTATCCTGCTGGGCTTTCTCCTGAGTCTCGAGTGGTACACGAGAGCATCGGCGGTAAAAGGCTACCAGTTCTTCTGGAGCGTCTCTCGAGCAGTCGAACATCTGTCGGAGTGGCTCCTTGCCCTTACAACGCCCGGCACGACGCGGTGTGGCACGACAAGCTACAGAATTGAGGGGTACGAGAAGACTCTTCGGTTCTCTCGTCTGGTAGTCTGGGGGAAGATTAAAATTTCTGCTTCCTTTCTTGTTTCCTCTGCGCGTTCGCACGAGTCTGGAAGATTTCACATCTGAGCGTCACAGCGCGAATTTGTGACTCACTTTCTCCGTCTCTTCTATTCTTATCATTAACTCTGAGATATTGCAGAGCCACGATTTGCATCGCATCTCTTCTCGCCGTAAAAATACGAATTTAAATAAATATTTAATGTTCGAATCAGATCTTAATTGTTTCTTTTATCTTTTTTTACTGAAAGTCAGCTGCCATTGAAAAGCGTGATTTATTTCAAGCAAGAAGACTAAATTAATTTATCTGTGCGTAACGTGCGCGTCGAAGACGTGTACATAGCGTGGCGGCGGGTGTCTACGAGGTGGAGGACCAGATTTGCTTCCCTTTCGACGATCGATCACCGGCTAATGTCGTGATGGGAGAGATCAAGGACATAATGGCACCCAGCGGACAGCTCGATAAGACATCGCCGCCTCGCGGGGTGGTTTCGTGCGTGCGGTATATAGTCTCACCTTTTTGCCCGTTCAGGTTGAGACGGGCGCGGTGGTGAGCTAATCCTATTGTAGGGGGGTATAATTGGATCCGTCCACCCCTGTCCACTTCATTCCTTTCCCCTTGTAACCCCAGTGCGGAACAATCTAGTCTGGTGCCAACTCGTCTTTCGCTAGAACTACTTAGCCCTTTGTCTAATCCTCCTCTCGTCCCTCGTAATTTCGTTATACGACCTCTCGGCGTGCGTAAAAGGCCGCACGCGAACTGCCGGACGTCCTGTTGAAAAATCAATTCCGTCCGTTTTCGGGAAACTGTCTTTGTGGACAAGTTTCGACGTCACTATGAATTACTCGGCAATTGGCACGAATTTCGTAATAATCTAATATCGCTGATCATGCGCGCTTACGACACGATTGAAGTTTTACACGTACGTTTACACAGGCATTCGCCTGTATATTCACGCTACGTTCCAGGAATTTCAAACTGGTTTCTAACGTGACCAGTTAACGTGGCAATTTAACGTTATTGGCCAATTAATTATTTCTTGCTCCGTTTTTAGATTATCGGTGAATTTTTATTGCTGCCGTGTTATTATGGAATTACGGCGAAAAATTTGGAAGATTATATTACACTTAATATCGCGTAAATCAGTTCCGCGATTTCAGCTATTTAGCTAATTGGCAGCAAAGCCACTAACTTTATACCACTGCCGATACTAATTACATTACTCAGGCTTAATATTGATACCTGGTGAAATTTACAGCATCCTGACGAAATTAACGGAAAATTCCGTCGCTTTAAATTGGGACTATCTTGTCTAACGATTGCAGGAACATTAGTACTCGGGGGATAACGGGCGCCGTATACTTTACAGCTACGATGATGACGTGAAAATCCCTTAATTTGATTACTTTCAACACCAGCCCGTTACTTTGAACATCTCTGAAGACCGCCCGTGGTGTCCGGGGTCCACCATAATGGATGGACAGCGGGGAATTATCTAATGAGAATGCTTAACTTAAGCGAGCATTCAGCTACGCACACCATAAAGATACTTCAAGCTATTTCGCCATATGGTGCGTTCGACCAGCCTAATCTCGCGTGACCGCGTCATAATTGATCGTGATATTTAGTGTGCTCTATTATATGTTTGGATTATCTCAAATAAATATTCTCATCTTACACTGACAAGAGATTACAACTTCGCGTCTGGATCGTGTATCTGAGAGAAAGAAGCTTAAGTGATTAATCCCTTCTTACTTGTTCTTCGATGAAAGAGGATAACTTATTTTGCAAATTCTATGTAAAGAGAGAACTTCCCCTATCTAAATTGGCGTGAAGCATGCTTCTGTAGCGTTGATGATGGTAGCTCAATCTGCTCGTCGACTCGGCGTAATCGATAATTTGCTACGGACACACGCGAGATGAATGAAGTGATTATAATTTCCGTCTTGTGCGCCTCCAATCTTTCGCGTACATTGCAATCTGATGGAGCTTTAATCGGTAATTACAGTGCGTTCCTCGCGAACCTGGGTCGTTTTTCTTTTCCGGCGGGTTAGAGAAAGCTGCCGATTGATCCGGATAACGTTAGATTATCATACCAGCGTCGAAGGGACGAACGAACGTACGATTAACCGCAGGCCGCGCGTTTACGTATAAATTATTCGTCACCGCCGTAATTATTTATACGTCGGCCGTGTGTGTGCGTGTCGCTTCCACGAAGCCTGATTTGAATATTTCGAAAGTGGTTCTTTCGTTTAGACACCGTGGACACCTAGTTATTAAAGCTGTACGTTCGCCCGTTGTGGAAAGAAAAAGGGGTTAACACGCGAATAAATTACAGAGCACTCTTGGATCTTTGTATCCGCTAGGTAAAGAATTTAAATTGTTCTATTGCGAGCACAGAACGGCTTTCGCAATTGAAATCCGTTACGAAATTTGACATGGAACGACCGATGGCGATTAAATTCTCAACTTACCTTTTTTTATACACACACACACATTCGTCACTCTGTCACTCGGCGTAACTATGTAAAGCCGATGAAACGAGATTTTGCTTGAATAATTTAGATTTCGGTATCACGCGTTTCAGTCGTTTATCTTCGCGATTCTACTATACTGGAAATCGGTGCTCGTCTGTGCATAAAATTTCATCAGGTAATATCCATCGCAAACTGAGGCAGGAAAGGCAACGTATTGTCGGCAGGTGAATGGAATCACGATAATTAAAAATCTAAATGTGATACGAAACGCGTTTCGAGAATATTTCGCGCGTATGCGACACGCGGCAGTCTTATGTAAATTTTCACTTTGCTCAGCGCTAATTAATTACATATTCACGACTTGGCAGTGCGAGTTTGCATATTGCCGCCTGTCACGTGTTTGTTATTTATCGCACTTTACCCACGACGAATATAGGAATTTTTTTCCCTACGATAATCGGGACGCTAAAGCTTGCGGCCCCGATAAGATTGCCAAATGCTTTTCGCGTTTCTATTATCGACTATCGAGATTGCTATCCGTTAGTGTGTGAAAATTTCGATAATGGCTATGATGTGAAGCTATAAAACGAACAAGATTACTTTATATCTCACACGAAAGCGATATAATGGCATAAATCTGTATAAATCATGCTTAATTCTCAAATCAGATATTGAAATCGATTTTCCATTCGTCTCGCGTATTTTGCGCTAGCAACGCTAGCATTTTTATTTCATTTTCGCGTTATTCTCATGGTTCAACTGGAAAACAATTTATCGCGCGCACCGAAAAAGAGACACTCATCGTGTTATGAAAAATCGATAGTGAAATTAGCATTAGAATGCCTCATCGTTTAACATATTATCAGCATGCAAGGCAATATAGACGCGCACACATACACACATGTGAAAACATTTTTTTAATTTAAAAAAATGGAAATTATACGCGTTAGAAAAAATGGCAACCGTTAGGTAATACTCGTGGCTCTTTATGAGCGAGACGGGAACAAGCGCGCGCGACAGAAACGGTGACTGTACGATCCCAGACAAAAATGGGATGTAACAGCCCGCGATGCCTATCTCCATGAGCCAAGACGCTCGTTTGTATTAATTAGCCAAGCGCTCACTCGATTTCTTAACTCAGCCGAGATTGCCGCTAAATGGACCGTGTTATGCGCGTCGTTGGACGACAGGCAGCATGAAGATCTTCTAGAATCTGTCATAAGCGTACCGTTCATCATGAATTGACGAATTAGTTCCGTGATATTGAATAATTGTCTTGTCAATTAATATTTTAATATGAACGTTGCTATTACATATGCAGTTTGCTCACGTCTCCTCTATTAAAAATAGAACAGCGCAATTGTCATACGTTTACCATATTTATCGCGATGGCTTACAATACGCGAGATTATATTGTCGCGTTGTGGCAAATTGAAAAACCAACGGTTTAACATATGCGAACGGTAATGACTTGTAAGGACGTCAGGAATGGAAAATCCGGGATGCAGGCGGCTTAATTGCCATTCCGCGGATTAACGTGTGTACGCGTGCACACGTGTGCATGTCAGAAGACGCGAAGGCTACTGCATCGCGTTTTTATTACTGTTATTTGTCTGTCCGGTATAATCTCGGGGCAACGTGGCCCCGAAGGATTAAATTCAGGTTGGCTCCTCGCTCGCAAGGTCAGTCTCATTCTCCACTGTCGCTCTCATATCCATTTAAGCCTGCCAGTCCTGAGCAGTGGTTCCCATCGCGTGCCAATTCTGCGACAATTTTACGCAAACATTCGTGACGCGTGGTTCCCATGAACTTCTCTTGATTTTGCGAGAGCTTGACTAAAATATATACACCTGAATGATACACGTAAAATCGATCTTTTATTTACAACTTTTCTTCAACTCAGCTGTTTATCGAGGTGTCTAAAAATCTTTAAAGATAACAAGATAAAACAAAATAAAATAACAAATATGGATTAAATCGTGGATTCGTTAACAAACTTCTGCTCTTGGAAATTGTTTTTTATTTTCAAGAAGAACAATTACTCTTCCCGAGCAAGGGTCCGTGATAGCTCGAGAAAGGGTGACCAGCCACGGGATAGTAAAAACGAGGGTTGGCTGCACGGTCGGCGATGCCTCGTTTCGATAAGACGGCGAGAAGTTAAGGGTGACTCTCGTCATCGGGGTGCCCCGCCCGTCATCGTCCGCCCCCTGCGTCGCGGCCGTGGCACCGACGTGGAAGATAACCTTCTCGGGGAAAGTTCCTTCATTAGCCGCGTAATTGCGTCGTTCTGGATGAAGCGTGTGTACACCTCGAGGCTGAGACAACGCGGCCGGTGGTTCGCCCGTCGCGCGAGACGTCATCGCTCCACGGAACGAAAGAGAAACTTTAAACGAGCCGGCCGCGTCTCCGTCGCGCCGCCGCGGTGTCTCGGCTTGCCGTTTAATAACGCATGCAATTACGCCGCAATTTGCTTTTCGTATTTGCCGTAATGCAGGAAAATCGCGGCTAACCTGTCGGATGTGTGTGTTCCGCGACGCGGCATGGCACGGCGGCACGGCACGTCGCCCATGCCTTCCGCTCGCTAAATGCAATTAGCGAGACTATTTTTATCTTCCGCGCGCCAGGCGCAATTTAGGCTCGCTCTTTCGCAGCGCGAGAATGTAAATTTTTCACGTGACTCATTAAAATAGTAATTTAATCGCACGAGTCGCGAGAGCGTTTCCGGAATTTCTGCGCGGCAATCCTTTTTTTCGTTTTCTTCTTTTTTTTAATTTTTTTGGCGAAAGCGTCGAACTTTTACGGATGAAATTGGGAATTCTCTAACGGTGGACGATTCCGTATTTGTAATTTTTATGGAACAGCTATGTGTGCTCGTGGCAAGGTAATCGTCGTAGTCTCGCAACGATGGTGGTCGCAAGGAGTTCCGGCCATCGAGGATTTGGTAGCGGGCCAGGAAACAATAACTGAAAATCCGCGGAACAACTCGATTTCACGGGAGCCGAAATTTTTTGTTTTCGCGATATTGGAGATTCTTGTGTTCAATGGTTTACTATTTTATTTCCAGCTACGCTTTATTTTTATTTCGTACACGCCGGAGAATAGGAGTTTCGTTTCGAGTTTTATAACTTTTCCGATATGGAACGACTGGCCGTGGGAATAAAATGTTTTTAATTCCAATCTTGTTACCGCGAAACGAAAAATTGCTTTTGATACGCGAACATGAACGAATTCCTTCAGCCGGAGGCTACTGAAATAGCGAAAATGCTCGCCGAGTCCTTACGAGCGATCGGATCTCTTTGTTTTTTGGAGAAATGTTCTCCAGAGATTATTAGTAATAAATTATTATCACGGAAAGCATTCCGTGTTTGAGACGAGGCCAAGAGAAGACCATTGCAAATGTTTATTCGGCCGATATTTGCAATGTCCCTTAAATCTCCCTTTATCTTCCCTTCCGTCCATGCCATTTTCGTGTTCTATCATCTTTCTACACGAACGTACGCGAGCATAGACGAGTGATCCGATCGTTTAACGTTTCAATTCGTCAGAAAGTTAATGCATTCTCGATTGAATTTCGATATAAACAGAGAAAGAGAGAGAGAGATAAAAGCGATAGGAAAAAATCGTCGGTCTCGGACAGCCGGTGGCGAAAAAATTGTGATCGATCGGGGGAAATACGCACTCCGCGTCCGCTTCCGGCTATCAGTCGCCGAAAATCGCCGGTAACGTTGGTCCTCCGCGCTGCGAGGATACCGGAGACACCGCGGCGAGGATTTGGAACGCGGCCAGGAGGCAATACCCGGGGAATCTGTCGGACAACTCGATTTCGTCGAGAGAGCATGCCGTCGAGAAACTTGTTTACCGCGCTGATAATGGTATTCCATGGTGCATCGCCGGCGGTCGTGTTCCACCGGCGCTGTTAATGGACTTACGACGAATCGCAGGGATTTACACGGCATTACAAACGCGTTTGTGACTAATCTCTCCTCGCATGTGAGACCGGTCGGTCTGTTGCTGACAGACTTTCCTCCCTCCCCTCTCACCCCTCATCCGCGAGCGCGTTACTCTATCTGCGGTCTCGGAAGCAATTTTCGTCCAGATTAGCGGTTTCGATCGCGTAACGTCATCTCAATCAGCGCGCCGCCATGGAGATGTCGTGCCTTAGCACGGTTGATGTTCTCGGTTCGTTAATTTTCACGAGAGAACGGACGACGGAACGGAAGACGCGGAATGTGAATATTACGTCGATGAAGGAATGGATATTACAGAAGAAAGAAAAGAAAAATATAAAAAATATCTTAGAATTAACGTAGAATAAAATATGTTCCCTCCATTTGGTATGCGACAGAACAGAAATTAGATCAGTATGTCATCTTCGTAATTAACAGTGAGAAAGGGCTAATAATAATAATTAATTAATATAATGTTACAATTATTTATTGTCAGACATGATCCATGCATTTTACGAAATCACGTCGAAAAATAATTTACGATGGAAACGAGAGTCGTATCACTGCTTCCTAAAACGGCAATTTAAACTCGATGAATTCGTCTTCCTGGGAGGCGACTGATGGGAGGGCTATTACGCGAGGGCAACTTGTAACGATGCGAATTTTCCTCAGGACGCTTATATGCCACATAAAATGTCCCGCGTAGCCGTGCGAGGCGCGTTCGGATCGATAACTTTTTCTGACGTAAACGCGGCCCTCGTACGGACGGACATTAAGTTCGCCGCGTCGTTTATCTGATCCTAAACGACGTCGACGTCGTCTTGTATCACCAGGAGCGGTAGTTTCTACGATCGAGTAATTTGCTTGCATAATGCGGCGCCTACGCAACGCTCACGCGGTCGGATGCGAGTTGAGAACCCTCGCGAACGCTTTATACCAGCTATTAGTGATAATTTGTTGGATCGACGACGGGGCATGATCAAATACGATTAGGCGAGCGAACGCGTGATAGCTTCGCACGCACGTGCACGTCCATCGGAAAATTCTGCTCTCGTGGATGAACATCAGCCGTCCTTTCCGTGAGAGTGGAACGTTGATTCAATTATTCACGCTGATAATTTGTTCAAATCGATATTTAACTCTAGCCTTGAGCTTTATTTATCACGTCATGTTCCAGTAGAAGGTAGTCTTACTTCTGTAAAATTTCTAGTAATGATTTTTGTGCACGGAAGGAAAAGAGAATTCGAGGATCACCAAGATTTGATATCGAGGATATCGTTTCGTCCGGGATATACGTGCGCGATAAAAGTTTTGCAGTCTCTCGCGCGCGATATTTTTATCACGCCATGACGGCTCCATGTTCACTTTGTACGGCGAATAATGACTCTGTTATGGTGGAAATTATGGCGGGCATCTCCCCGCGCCGGTCGCGCGGCCGGCAAGAAATTATTTTCTTGCAACGCCTTCCACGAAGCCCGCGAGTCCTTAAAGTTCTTAGGGCTTCATTCCCGAAGGCCGTAAGAGGAATCGTACGTACCTTTTGCGGCGCTTGTTCTCACTTAACGAGATGCGTGTTCTCGCGCTGGGGATATAACCGGCCGTGGTTTTCTTACGATCGACTCGACGTTGTTTTGCGACGCGCAAGGCCGCGCGCGTTCCGGCACCGAAAAATGTCCGACAATAAAACGCACGATGCTCGAAGCCCTCGACCATTACGCCGTGACCATTTCTGTTCGTGTCGTTCGTTACGCGGTGGAATATCCGCGGGACGGGTCGAGGAACGGAATAAATAATTTTACATATCCGTGAAAATACGGCATAATAAGTAAATTAGAATGCGTAAATGTGACACGCGCTAATTACGCGGGAAAGAATTGCGCTATGTATGGTATTTATCGGAGAACCTGTTTTCACAACACAAAGAGAGAGAGAGAGAGAGAGACAGACAGAGAGGAACAATTTTTCGGCATTATTATTGCATTGTTTCGCAATTCGGTCGTATACATTATAATACTTTCCCGGCATTGCACGTAGCCGCTGCGCCGTTATTATTTTTATTATCGATATTATACACGCTTCGTATATCACGTTATCGGCATGTCGTTATAACGAGCACCTAATTACCACGTGCGGCAACATCGTATCGTACCAAATCGCGGTGGTACGTACGAACGAACGGGGTTATTGTTAGCAGCCGAAAATACAATCAAATATTCTCATTAAACATCAGCCAATTATCGCGATATCTATTGTTATTTCTCCACTCGAGTGGAGAGAGTTTTCAACCGGTAGCGCGTTGCTGGACGGTTCGCCGACGTAACACGTAAGATAAATTGCGCGCGGGATTACACCCGAATGGGAATTAAATCGCTCGTGCATCGATTGCGACGAATGCCTGACGTCAAGTTATTCGGCATCAGGTATTACATGGCTCGGCGTACTCTTATTTTGCGGAGAACGAAGAGGAAACCGCGGCCGCGGTCGGTCGACCTCGCGTTTATCGCTCTTTCCACGACAAAGTTTGAATATTCAGCGGTTTCGCGAAGGGGGAATCGCGAATGAGAGAGAGAGAGAGAGAGAACGGAAAAGGCAAGGAGACTGAATGCAAGAGCGAGCTAGAGAGAGAAAGAGACTGGGAAAGGGAGGAAAAGGGCGACCCCCTCGGGAGGAAACGCTCTCGGTATACCAGGACAAGGGAGATAAGCCCGGCTGAATCTGGTATACATCCCCCGGTTTAGCAATTAGCATCTTGTATTTCGGATCCGGTGTTTCCGCTCGCGGATCCGCAGGAAGAAAACGGACCGGAGTCACGATGTTGCCCTGTGTACCCTCACCCCCGCGAACGACGGCTGCCTTTACCCTCTCGCCCGGCACAAGACGACGTATAAACGTTATTGCATCCGCGCGAGCGAGCGAGCGAGCCTCTTCCCGACACGACCGCACCACTCGCTCCTGCCCGTAATTTAATGGAATTATTCGACGGAGTTACATGCTGTTTTATGCTCGCGTTGAAGGCGCCCGCTCGTGCTCGCACCACCAACACGCCGGCATAAATATGTACATGCAAATGCAATGGGGGAATAAAATGAAGAAAATATGGAATGATAACGCGGCGCGCGGTTTGCAAACGCGTGTCAGCGCGTCCGCGCGTTTCGACCATTCATTCGCCTTGGTTATCATATTTTTCCGCTTCGGCTATCAGTTTTTTTTCTCCCCCTCCGGGGATCGGCCGGGATATTACGGTAAACAATGATATTTTCAATAATGGATTCATAAACGGAGAGAATACATAAATTCCTGAATTTGTACGCGCCGTGCGCGCGTACGCTCGCGTCTCGCCGGACATGATGTTTCCCGGCGTTTACGGCGTCGGGTAATCCTGCGAATCGCGTTCTCAAGCTGGAGGACTTCGTCGAGGGGAGGAAAATAGCAACGGACCTCTCTCGCGATTCAGCGAAACGCTTTTCTCGTGCACCGGTTTTACGTTTTTACGCAATCGATGTTAACGGACCGAGCACGGCGTTCGCCGCTGTTCTCCGGGTACGCTCACAGTTTTAGGGGGATACATTTATCGGGGCAATACGCTCGGCCGGGTCTGGGCTCATTACACGCTCAGTCACTTTTTACACTTGGGTGGAAACGCCGCGCGCGATCGGAAAACCAATATCGCGAAAAGCCGTGACATTTTGCCCACTGCGATAGAATCGATTCTACCCCGTGCGCGACAAGGGCGCGCGCGCCCGCCCTTTTCGACACATTCGTCCGGAAATACCGACGTAGACAGAACGGTTCCGGGAGTGGAAAGGCGGCGGCCCCACTGGCTTTCCGGCACGATCTACGGTTCTCATTTCCATGAATTGGGAATTACACGCGGCGATGTCACGCGCGCAGATGATTTCACGTATAGCTACACGTACACGATGACACATACGTGGAACCAGAGCGACGACGGCAGCAGCAGCAGCCAGTTGGAAGCGCGTTCAAAGTCCCTTTTAGCGGTACTTTCAACGCTTTTTCCACGGAAGCTCGCTCGCCTGCTCAAATATTAAAATAAGCGAGCGAGAGAAACGGAAACACGTGCGCGGGCTTACAAAAGAGATTTTCCACTTTGCCTTGGTATAGGGCAAACCCGCTGAAACTTGGATAGCGGAGAAAAGGGGTGCCGAGACGCCTATGTACGCTTCTTCCCTCCGCTTGGGGGTACGAGCGAGAGTTTCCGTCTACCCTTCGCTTCCGGTACAAGACATATTTGCTGACAGGAAGGTGCCGATACCTCTCGACCACGCTGATCGGAATCTTTGGTTTGGTGGTGCGGAGGATGAGGGGGAGCTCGATGGAGAGATGTCGGAATCTGATCACGTTACAGCATAGTCGTCGCTGTCGTGTGGCGTGTCGCGTAACCTGGATTGCGACTTTCGGAGCATTAAGCATTCAGTAGCCATCGACACCGCGCGCGTTAACGCAATTGTGTCTTTAAAGTAAAATTCTGTAACGATTAATATAAAAAAAGAATTAAAAAGAATGTAAAAAGCACAGAAAAAGGAGTACACTGAAGCCTGCAGAATTCTGCTACCTGAATTTTCTCTAGAAACGTCTTGTATCTTCTTCTCATTATTATTGCTACTGCAACGTTTCGCTGAAGAGCTGCAGTGAACTGGCGTGATTGTTCTTTTTTTAATTTTATATTTACGTGCGAACAATCGTACGACGCGCTGATCACTCGAGCGTTACGAATTAATGAGAGAAGATGAGACACACGTCTGCCTCGGAGGAGACGCGCGACCGCGCGCGTCTGCACGGACAGTTGATCTGATGATTGGTTTTTCTTTTTGTTGCAGGTACGTTGACGGAATTTTTCTCCCAACGATATGTCGTCACCGCCGCCCGCTTAGCGATTCGCTTACCTATTCTTACTTTGATCACGTATGTATCTTTGCACGTGTACAGCGCGTCGATATTAATAATGAATGAAGTCGACGCGCATACGCTTTGTCCCGTCGCTTGGAAATTCGCGCATACATCATCCTCGTATCGGCTATATTAATTCCGCGTTGTACTTTGTCCGTGCGTATTAGCATGCGTATCTTGCCGCATTTTTTTTTATCTGCGTCTCGACATTACCGCGCGCGTGCGTTTTCTCGGACGTTTCTAGCGGCGCTCTCGCGCCTCTCAAAACTCGCTGCAGCTTTGTTCCCTCGTCTAATTTTATTGTACTCGCGCGTGCATACTCGTGTTCCGAATTACCCGCTCAATCGAGGCGGAATCGACTCGCGCGACTCGCCGGATTATCGGTCGTGCTTTCTCTTTCTCCCGCGTGGAAGAGGAAACTTTTTCAGGATTCCCCGACTCTTACGATAATGTCCGTAACAGAATCTCTTCTCCGGGTTCGTGCCCCGTCGCAGCACCCGTCGTCGGATAGATCGACTATAAAAAAAAGGGGCGATTTCGTCTAAATTGGAGTCGGCGCGGAATTAAGATAAAGCGCGCGTAACCGCGAGACGAAACTTTCGTTCGCCGTTATTATTGCTCGCGATTTCCTTGCTTCTCGCTTCGACGACTGTGTGCGCGCCGGAGAATCCTCGCGGATCGCGATAAAAGCGGAATCTATCGCGCGATTCTTTCCCTCGTTTCCCTTAATAGCGTGACGCGCGCGGCAATTGCAACGTTTTTGGAAAGTACGTTTTATTATGCGCTCTCGATGAACGTGCCTCGCCGAGATGATTAAAGTCGACACCGTGCTTGATTAAATTACGACTTCCAATTGTTGTGCGAGCCTACATCACTACTCTCTCTGTCGCTATCTATTTATTCGCTCGCAGGGAACCATAAAACTCGTCGGCGATTGTCACGATCCGCCGTCTCGCGCGATTCAATGCACGGTGAGATATCGCTTTTCCGCGGCGTGTTGGCACGCTGTTCGCCCCTCGTGCTGGAAAACAAATCATCGCCGGAACACCGAAAATATTTATCTGCTCTTGCTGCACGCGACACCGCTCGTTCGGTAAACACCTAAATCGGCCAAATAAACGTCAGCGGAAACATAACGCCCTGTAGGTGCTCAGCGTGTCGCCGTGGGATCGTCTTCTCCGGTTGCTTTTTGGGGAACACTTTTATCTCGATTTCCTTGGCCGACCTAACGAGGCGTTACTTCCGTTCGTCCCCGTCGGCAAATACACCCTTGATAAATACTGCGCTGAAAATACAGATTCTTTGATATACGTAAGATTTCAGATTTTTAACATTTCCGCGATAATATAAATATTTTATTTCGATTCTGAATAATTAAGTCGGGCTTGTTTGTGCAAAATGCGCAGCTAAATTAAATTAAAAATTTCATAATATTTTAATGTCCCCTGTTTTGATATGCTCGCAGTGCTGAAAAATAATATGTTTATAATCTAATGAATTAAAAAGAGTTAAGAAATGAGCTGAAATAATATGTAATTTGCTTTTTAATTTGTGCAAATTCCATCTTTAAATTTGTGAAAATGTTCGATTTAATTTGGACAATCCATATAACTGCGATCGTGGTGCGTCCAACAAATTGAAGTCTCTTATCTGTGGCAATCCTGAATCTTCTTCTCGCGGCTCTCTCCCTCGTCGGCTTCCGCTTTAAGCAAAGTAAGAAAAATACTTAATACGCGTTCCCTTCGTGTTTCTTTTTAAAGAGCGCTTTTATCGTGATTCCCTTCGCGACCCAGTGAGCGTCCCCTGTGTTTGCGCGGATCTTTTGTCGACGATTCTCCCGCGAAGGGATGCAGGGTGATACGAATGCGCGGGCAGGCACCGAAAAGCGAATCTTCCGGATGGAAGCGGACAGTCGCGAAAGCTCTTACGAAAGCTTCCCCTCGTTTTTTGTGTTTACGCGCGATGGGGAGAAGATGACGGGGATGCTGTGGATGTGCCTGCCGGCCGTATCTGCGGCAGTAAATACGAAGATTATCTAGCCTGTTCCGGACGACGACGACGGTGTCGATGCCCGACGACGAGCGGACGTTTACCGGGCGGGGAAGGCGACGGGTTCCTGATAGAAGGCTAAGTGCATTTGGCCAGCTTCCAGCCGAACGACGAACCGTGCGCGCGGCTTTTCTGAGCGGGAAATCACCGTGGCGACCCCTCTCGCCTCGTTTCGCCTCATCTCGCGTCGGCACGCCCGTCACCTGCCTTCTTTCTTCCTCCCTTCGACTCGTCGTTCCACCCTCTTGTCCACCGTACGGGACACAGTGGTACTCATCGCCGAATGTATCGTTGAAAATAAACGTCTGCGTTGCATCTGCGGTGCATCGGGTCGAAACGAGAAACAAAATAACGTAGACGCCAATTTGAATCTTCGAAGAAGCAACATTACTGCGCGATAAGTTTGAAGACGATTCCTTTTTGATCCCGCTAATTGTGATTTATTTGGAACCGTTTGAGATGCATCTTGATGCGTTTGAGATCTCAATCTTGATTTTCTTCTTTTGAAATTTCTTCTTAACAGATATGAGCGGCGGCGACAACATATGCTTGATATAGAAGTAGCGTTTGAGAAAATAGGAGGAGATTGATGAAAACCACTGCATCCTAGAACATCGTCGTAGAATCCTTCCAGCGTTCAATCCCCTCAAAGTTTCCCCGGCCTCCGCTGTCGCCCTCCTATAAGCTAACGTTCAAGCTCCGCTCGTCGAGTGTCCGCGATGGTAAAGGTTTCTGGGGATCGCGTCGCAGCTTCCACATAAACGTTTGCCGAAGGAACTCGATAGAATTTCTGAGGATGCTTCCCGACATCCGGTGATTCGGTTCACGCAACATTCGAAAGCTTTGCAGCTTGGAGTCGCCAACCTCCTCGCCGCTCGTTTTTTTAATAAACGTAAGCGACGAGGAACGAGCTGCGGAGTATCAGAATCCGTTTTTACAGAGGCCATAAATACATTTACGTAGCCGAAGGGAGAATCCGCGGAGTCATCATTCATATTGTATTGTAAATCACGTCACCGCCGTTGAATTAACAACGCGCGGCGGATAGGTTTCAACGAGTCACGAGTGCCGCGAGTGAACTTTCGTGACAGCGGCGCCTTTATTTCTTCTTGGCCGCGTCTCCTCTCATCCACTCCGGATGTAATTGGCTTTTGCTCCGACGATGATGAAGCCCCTGAATATTTTGAGCCGGGAAGTCTCGCGCGCGAGCGCTTTTGTCTCGGTGCTTTGTAATCCAAAGGACAGCCGGTTCAGTATGGAGCGTCTTGTAAAAACCGCTTGAGTGGCGGAACGTGAAGGCGCACCGCCAAGGGATGCGAAAAAGCTTGCTGAGACACATTAGTCTCGGCGAGGGTCAACGAGTGAAAATAAATGGCCCATTACTTGGTCGTGAGGATACCTCTGCCACGATGTCGCTGGTATATGTCTCTCCGCCGTGCTTTCCCCTCCCGCCTCTCTTTCTGTCTCTCTCAGGAATTTTCTCTCTTGGAATTTAACGGACCGACGATATACGAGCTAGCATAGGAAATAATAGAACGTAAATGCTGCGATAAAACGATGGGACCTGTTACGTTCCCATCCAGCCGCGCATGGATCGTAAATTGAAATCTGGCTCGAAAGAAGTATCTGTGATCGAGAAGAAATGGACGAGGAGCAAACTCGCGTTACAAAAAGAAATAGTTTGTAATTATTGACATACTCTATAGTATCCACATTGTAAATAATTATAAAAATTTAAAAGAATTTTTAACATTAATTTTTAACATTACAAAAAGAGAGAGAGATCCTCTGACTGTATTTAATAGTCAATAATTTTCGATATTTAATTCCGTACCACGTTCTTCACTTAATGAAAATGGATGTTTTAAACAAATTTGAACTTTTTGCCATTATGCAACGGACCTTAGGTTTAACGTTAATTACCTTGCAAAAAAATTGCAACTGCCCTCATTTTTGCGCTGCACTTCTGCTCGCTTACGAGAAAAAAGATACGGCCACTCCATCCCCACGATTCGTCGTAGATAATTCGTGCGGAAACCGCGCACCTGCTCAGCGGGCACACCGGTCGGCCGACGCGGCTAAAACACGCGCCAAACAAAAATCGCGCTAGTCGTCGTCCCCGTGGGCTCAGGCGGCTAGCAGAAATTAATTTGGCGATGCGAACGGACGCGTGCCCAGAATCACTTTCGCGAGGCTTTTTCTCGACGGCGGGATATCGGATCGTGGATCGGTGCGGCTGAAGTGGTTTAACCGGCAACCTCCGCCGGCGGCGGCCGGATTTTCAGGCTCTCGGCCGTGGCGGCGATGGTTTTAAACCGATATTCATCTCGTGCCGGGCGAGAAATTCGGTTCAAGGCCCGACTCGCCTCTCGAAACGCCGCGCCTTGGTCGGAGCGGTGTCGCAACTGAAAAATGGAAAATTAAGACCCTCCAAGACCGTAAATGAAAATCGTCGCAGTTTGCAATTTCTGCTCCTCACGAGTCGAGATCGTGACTTGAGTAAACGTCTTAGAATAATCGAACCGTGGCGAACGCAATGTAACGACAACCTTGAAAGCTTCAGCGGAACGCGGAAGTGTCCAGGACCGAAATTTCTTTGCGGTATTGGTAACATCCGCTCTTATGGTGATTCTGATAATGTCGCCGGCTAGTTGGCGAAGGGTGCGCGATCATCACGAGCGCTTTTGTTACGCGCGACCGTGTCCGGACGAAATCAATGCCTGGTGGTGGGCAGGTGGGTGAGTAACTTTCGAGTTCTCGTTTATAACCCTCGAGTAGCGGGGGAGCGCGGATGAAGGAGTTCGGGAGGGCGTGGGCGGATAGGCCTTGTCGCTACCTTAATTACGTTAGTCACATTATGCGACGTTTCTCCCTTGTTTCGTGAGTCGCCGCCATGAGACCCTCGGGTAAACGATGCCGACGTTAACGTCGGTATGAAGCCACCACCCCAACCCGGTCGGCTTGCAGGGCTGTACGACACCGACGAATCGACCGTGGTATCGTCGGTACGGCGCCGTCGCTTCTCCCTTCGCCCTTAGCTCGCCACCTTCTCGTCCGTCGCCTCTCTCGCTTTCTTTTATCGTCCGGTGTTAATTTAATTCGGCCAGGTGCGACGTTAATTTCGCCGGGTTCATTGTCCACGTGCGTGCGTCTCGTGCGTAGCGCAGGGGCTGCCGGGACACGCGAGTAATAATTCAGCTTTACATAAGTGATTAGGTGGTAGGTTTAAAAAAAAGAAGAAGAAAGAACGAACGCGAGCAGACCGAGAACGAGCCCCTGACCTTTCTGCAAGAGCCACTTTAAACACGAAGCCAGCGAGTTGCGGATTTGTCTCGACTTTCACGACGTAAAGTCAACTTTGTATCATGTTTCGCTGATGTATTCCCGATCTGGAACGATTCCAACACTGTTTACATTCGCACTTGTAGTTGCACTTGTAGTTTTTTGTTAACCGGCTAACGTTTCATCATGAATCACCGTCGTATTGATTCCGTTGATACGTTAATACCGCGGTAAAAGCCGAATAGGAATTCCCGATCTAATTATAAAGCGAAAGCCCAGCTAAGTTTGGCGGAGCGACAAACGCGAATAGTTAGAATTGCATGAGCCCCAGTTTAACCACTTGAGACTAAACGAACTTATCCCGCGTAAAGCTGAAATAACGTATCAGTGTGACACGACGGTCGGTGTCGGCAAGGATGTATAGCTCGGTCGACTGGTCTATCGTCGACAAGTTCGCCTCTTTTCCTCTTTCCCTCTATCTCTCCTCGCGCCATTCGCTTTGATCGTCCTCTTGCTTCCTTTTATCGTCCGGCGTTAATTTAATTCGGCCAGGTGCGACGTTAATTTCGTGGCGAGTTCAAGAACCGCGCGCGCGGCACCGAGCACGAGCATCGAGCACGCTGCAACGACACTGGCGTAGATCCGACACTCTCGTCCCTCGAATTTTCGATGAAATGAAGTTGTCGAAGGAGATGCACATCGCGAAGCGAGCAACATTTTCCGAGTGTGCTTTCGAGATGTGAGAATTTGAAAAATGTATCATACATCAGTGTATTTTTTCACTTCAATATCTAATCCATGCAATTTTTAATATTAGATTAAATGGAAATTTTAAATATTGAACAAACGATAGATTAAACTGAATTCAACCATTCATCCAAAATCCAAAGTGAACTATCGGCTCGATCGTTTAAGCGTCTCTCTTTCCTCTTCGTGAGAGACGTGACTTTTGTCTCGGTATTCGAGGCGCCCGAGATTTTCGTTTCCAATTTACGGATCGCTGGGAAATCTTATCTCCCAACCTTCCTTCCTCCAATCGCTCCTGATCAATTCTCGTGTTCGCGTGACCCCGCGGAACGCGTTCGACAAGGGAACACGCTCGCCGTGGAGAGAAAGACGACGAGACGGCGGATGGAAAAGGAAGGCGAGGAGAGTACCGGCGTACATGTAAGTGGTAACGCTTCGTGCATGCCAATCGTAGGTCGTATATCTCGTGGCACTTAGGACGATCGTATCTCGGTCGGACGGAGGGCGCGCTTGTACAGCCACGAATGAACGAACGGACGGACCGACGGACGAAAGGCCAGAACTCGGCTTGCCATGGAACAGGATGTTCGGTTTTATCCCATCCGCGGTATCGTATCGTCGGATACAAATTGCGCTTTTAACTTACGATGATGGACGACGGCGATCGTAACTCAGATGAGCGCGCGCGCGGATTGCGTATCCGGTGTCTGTCATCCTCGTTCGCCTTTGAGCACGACGATCTCGCAGCCGCTTAATTTCGTTGCCGGTACTGCGTTCATCCGGAGCTTGAATTATGCGAATTATAAATTTCGACTTCCGTGAGAAAGCGACACGAGGGAGAGAGGGGAATAAAGAGAGAACGATTTCGGCTTAGTAGCCTCCGCGTTATGCTTGATTCGCGCGCGTTTTTCAGCACGCAGCCTGCGGGCGCGCCGCGATTTCAGCATGAAAAGCCGCGCTGCGGTTTAACTCGAGGGTCAACCGGGGACACGCGGGCCTTTAATTAACGATTATAGGCTCCCACGGTCATAACTCAAGCCACGAGTCTCTCGTGAATCCGGCGTCGTACGTCCTTTTCGCTGTGGACCCCGTGCGGTCGCGCGGGTTCTTTTACCCTTCCGTCTTCGGCTCATGATTTTTGCGGTGCGGTTTACGGCTTACGGAAAAACGAACGATCCGTTTCAGCCGGCGTCGCGCGGACGGAACCTTGTGGTCATCGTTACCGCAAACGGTGTCGAACGGTTAATGCGGGTTATCGCGCACACGTAATATCCTTACCTCGAGAATAAGCCAGCGACACTTGATCGGGTGTATCGCCTTTTGTGACACAGTATCTGACACTTCATCTAACAAATCGTCACTTCGCCGTTTGATCGTTGATCTAGATTACCGTGCTCGTTATCAGGTGCAGCGCTCGCGCCTCACGTTAATTGCAACAGTCATCCATGCAACAACGTACGATCGTAGTGCCGGTAACCTGATTTGCCAGCAATGCGCGCTGAAAGCTGGAATTTCGCCTCGCGTATTGAGATACCGAGTCCGCGGGGCTCCGAATCGGCTTGGCGGTCTCGCAATTCTATAATTGTCGTCGCGGTACATAAATCGCCTCGCGGTCGATCGTGACTCGATCCTGGCGTTCCTCGCGTTCCACCATGTAGCGTGTAGCGGCCGTTTTCAAAAATCGCTTCTCGGAATAGACCTTGGGAGAGAGAGATTTCTCCTCTCGATCGGATCGTCCACTCCCACGCGGCCGCCGACGCGTGGCTCGCAGCCGTAACTCCGCCAGTCGTTCAAGGTGAGACACATCACGCTGGAAGTCGTGCATCACTTTCGTATCCTTGACTTGACACCGTGGACCCGCATTTTATGCCGGCGAGAGGGAGCAGCCGGTGGAAGTTTATCGGTCCCGGTACACCACGCAGCCAACCTCCAGACGACCGACCCCGCTGCGCATTACGTGTGGAGGATAAAATAACGTTGCGGAATCATCGGTACATACGTATCGCTTGCATGCGGCTTTCGCAGAGCGCTTGAAATTCGCGGGAAGTACCGTTCCATGAAAAAGTCTGACTAAGAACGGTTATTCCTACCGTTGAATATTTTGATTAGTCATGTGAAATTTTATATATAAAAATAAAATTTTTTAGAATTGTTTAGAAATTAATGTTTGATAATTTTTCCATTCTTTCCTAGAACCTCGAACATTACCTTCGTTCGTGAGGTTTATTTAAAGACTACTGTGTGTGACTGTTGCAGCGGTCAGTAGTCTTTAATCGTGTCAGTTTTGAAACGGTAGCGCTCGGTTTGCCGCACCGCCATGGAATCTGCAATTTTTAATTCCGCCGGGTATAATTTTTATTCACGTCACTCCTCGCTGCCTGGCGTCGTGACATTGCTCTCTGGGAATGGAAGATTTGTATTCGCCACGCTCGGCTCTTATTTTCAGTTTATTCTTACGCTCGTGCTGTCACGATGGACCCGCATTTTACGTCCGTGGCAACCGGCACAAGTTTATCGTCCGTAGAACACGTCGCTCGAGTTAACGCAGACGAGCCAGCGTCACGTATTCGATGTTCACTGTCGTGCTTTTGCGGAATATGTTTCCCTCGTTTCACAGACCGCCACGACGAAGCTAATGGATTTAGCTTTCTCTCTCTTTCATCTCTCTCCCCTCGCCCCCAAAAGAATTTTAATCACTTCCGATTCCTCGGCTCGTTAAGATTTACGCGTCATTAATTCCAGCAGACATTCTCCATTCACTCTTGACATATAAATTGATAAAACACTTACTCGGCTTTCGGAAATTATTCATCCATTTATCAATCAGTATTTTGCATTTCACATAAATAACGTTCGCGAAATGGAACGCTGAAATTCTACCAGTAGATCTCACGCTAAAGATTTCGTGAGATAGAGGCTTCAGTATTTCATTGAATCCCGCGAATGTATTAATGAAATATTCCATGGAACTTTTATGAAAGAGGAATCTCTCGGATTTCACGGGGGCTTTCATAGCTGTGATGCTAAATCGATGTTTGCCCGTTACGTCCCTTTCCATGTAATTCGATCGTTATTCCTCGTGTAATGCAGATTCTGCACTTGGCGCGACGCGCGGAACATTTTTATTCCCCGTGCCCGGTGTGAGTCTCATGAAAATTCAGCGAACCCTTGACCTAACGCCATCGGTAGACTGCATCTTGAGCTCGCCTGCGGTTGCATCGTTCCTGGTTGACGACGCACAATTTAGCCTCCAGACAGCCCATCGGTGTCCCGCGTATATCAGACGGTTACCCCATTCTGTGCTCCGTTGGGCTCACCATGCCGGTAGCCATGGACACGAACACCATCGGTGTTCGTTCCTTCACGGTCTGATTCCCATGCCGTGCGGTCTCTCTCCGTTGCAGTTTTATTTTATCTCTAATAATACCGAAGTGTTGCACACACGCCGCTCACGGGTGCGCGAGGTGTTATCGATGGAAGTGATAAGTGTGTGATACACGGGTGCAACATTACGTGATGTGATTTATTTGAATATCACAAGTGGAGGATTTTGTCGTGTCATCGTGTTGACGCGAAACGAGTACATTATGAATGCGGAGATTTTTTGATAGAACCTCACGCGGGAACTTTGTGCACAAAGAGGACGGACTTGTTTGTAGGTGCCGCGTGTCGCTATGCGTATTTGCAACGTGTTATTTGCAACAATCGGCTTTTATTCGGCGGAATAGCTCGCGAGCCTCGTCATACATTATCATACCATTAGCATCGATGAATTCGTGGAAGTGTCTCATTTGCATTTCGAGTCTGCTATACATACATACACGCGTACATCCCACGAACATCTCCATCGACCGGCGTGTCTCGCTGACTATTCAAGGTCAGCGGGGTCCGCCACGTGGCAGTGACACATGCGTGGCTGAATAAAAAAGGCCACCCGAAAATTGGACGAGTGCCTCCGTTGAAAGTTCGGGCGCGGGCTTGACAAATGATTTCCTTGCGCATGGAAGTGATTTCTGCGGAAGGAAATTCTCCGCTCCGAGAATTTAATTAAATTTAATTGAATCATGCATTCCCAAGAATGAGATTTTTTACGCGGGGATGAGGGAGAAAAAGCCTGTGGAGGGACGTAGGTAATCTCAGTTACAATTTATTATTATTGAAAAAAAAGAAGATACATTTTTGACGTGTAAGGCAACACAGAAGAGAATCTTGCCAATTTGGGATATGATATAAACACCGAGATACTTTATATAATTTGTGTTGCTTGTCTGAATGATGTGTGTTCGTGTAAGAACTCGAATGGTCAGTTCGCCAATCATTAAATGAATCCTGAGCGTTTGCACGAGTTTCCGGCATATAATTCGTACACTAGCGAGAATCGGCCGTGAGTTACGACGGCAGTTGCGAATTTTTCATCATTCCGTACACGCTTACCCGCGGATTACGCTCTCGGTTTCATAAGCCATTACTCGGGCAACAATGGCCCGTTAAGATAGGCGCTGTTCTCTTTGTTGCCCGTCGAAGATAACCACGCGTTATGTAATGGCGCAATAACACTCGCATTAATAATCGAGGGGATGCTCGTGACTCGACAGAGTCAAGACTAAATGATTCCTGCGCCTGTGAGTCCTTTCTGGTCTTTGATGTAAAAAATAAGAAATGTTTGACGAACAAGTCTCAAACGTCGAGGAATATTAAATCTGAAATATATCGGAAATTTATTCGCGGAGGAATTATATTAAAAAGGGAATAAAAAGCGTACTGCATGCGCTGTAGAAACGCGTTACGTTACATTATAACATGACACAACGTAATAACAAAGCATATTATTAGGGTACATAATAACGCTTTTTCAAGCACACTAGGTAGTTTTATGTTAATATTGGTGATTGAGGATTATGACGAGCATTCCGGGCTTAAAGGAAACTATATTCCCTACTCGGTATAATCATTATGCAAAAAGAAGCTTATCTCTTCCGCGTTCAATTACTGCGTTCTTTTCGTACGCACGCGCGTTTATCCGTAAGACGCAAAAACGCGTGAAATTCGGTGTTCTCCTTGAGTGAGCGGCGCACAAACCGCTCCAGGCGCGCGGGATGAATTATTAATGTCGCTCATCGCGCGCGGCGCGCTCGCGATTTTTTCGTAACTTTGAAATTGAATTAGCCGTTTCGTTGTAACGACGACGCCGCGATCTAAATATAAATTGAACGGAGCCGTGACGGGAGAGCACGAAGGAGTGCAGAATGCACGCGCGAGCGTTCGCTCGAGTAACGATCGCCGCAAGATAATTAAGATCGACGCGGACAGTTCCCACGCGATGGTGCCCGGTCCGTGCCCCGTAGTTTCTCGCTCGCGGGACGAGGAGAAATTAGCGGAGATCCTTCACCGATAAGGTGATGCTGATCTCGGCCGTAGTGGCCGCTGCAGAGGACGGAGCGGCGAGAGGGTGGGCGGTTAAACCGGCCGAGCGATCGAGAAAACGGATGGAACGCCGTGCATGCGCCTTGGTGTCAAGCGCCAATCAGCTACCGACACGACGGTAACGAGAATTGCCATCGTAATGACGATAGAGAAAAGAGAGAGAGAGGAAGAGAAAAAAAGAGAAGCCGCCAGCCAGTTTGGCAAAATGTGTCCGGCGAGATGATCTCGCGCGGGCTCGTCGTCGCGCTCCTTTTTCGGCGGGACAGAATTAATTGCAGCGGCGATCCTTCCCGTGCGATCGGGAAATGATCTTTCGCGCGGTACTGAAGGCGAGCAGGCAGGCGGGGTCCTGCCAGCGCACGTCACCCTCGTCGGATTACCCCGCGGACGTTATTTTCGTCGGCGACCGCGCGCCAGGGACCGCGCGCGAAATTGCATCCCCGCGCGAGCGCCGTGATTAATTATCGCGTGCATGCCGTTGATTGAAATACTTATAGCTGTCCCGGCGGTGTAATATAAACCCGCCGGCCGTCGCTCGGACGCGTTGCGAGCCGTCACGGTAACATTTTTAACGCTGGAATTTTAATCACATTTTTTCAGGCGTTAATATCACTCTGATTGAAAATTCAGCCCGCTCTTGCCTCCCCCTCGGGGAGACCTGAACGCCAATTCCCGGCATTGTTCGCGACTCATATCTATTTAATTGGAACGAATAGGATTACACGTGGGTTTTAATTATAGTAATCACGGCTGCGAAACAAAGTGCGTGATTTATTAATTCAATGTCCGGAGTAATATTTCGTTACGAGTGGGTGACAGTGCGCGCGCGGCACCAGCTCGACGAGAGCGAGAGATCGTTTTTACTATCTAATATCGATCAAATAGAGCGGCGTGTCACGCGCGCGCTGGGAAAGCGGCGTGCGTGATCTTTATTTTACGGAAGCCGCGGTCGCACGCGATATCGCGATATATATAGTCGGTCGAATACTATTTTCGTCGCGCGTTACCGCGATCCCACCGAGATTACGCGCAGTCAGGACGACTCATTATTACCGCCCGCAACGCACGAGAATTAATGAGGCGGCTATCGTGCGACCGCGGCTTAGGTGTACTCTGGCTAACATAGTAGTTTGCGAGTTCGTGTCGCCATGCGTTTCCCTCGAGTCGCGGTAGTGATTAGTAGCGAGCCATGGATAACATCCACTTACGGACCATTCTTTCCGTCCGACAGTTTACCGTGCCGCGTTTTCATCGCGGTTCCACGTGGCTGAAAACATCGAAGAGCGATCTGCGCATCCAAGAGAGAGAAAGAGAGAGAGAGAAGAGAAAGATTTTTCTCATTCAATTTTTCGCGTTCATGGTGCTGTCTAATTTTCAAAAATTTTACGGCCCGCGCGAGAGACGGGAGATCATAAATATCCGATTTTCTCGGGCGAACAGGCGCGGTTTTACTGCCGCTTACAATTATAAATGCCGACCGGAACGATCAGTATCGGTCGCGCTACCGGCGTTTATGCAGCGGCAAGCGTGAACCCAGGATAATGCGGTAATAATCGAACCGATATCTTTATGGCGATAAGATGAGAGAAAGAGAGAGAGGCGGAGAGAGAAAGCGAGAACGCGCGATCGTAACGTAATAATAAAAGCGTGGAGCACGCCACAAGACACGCATGCCGGGGCACCAAATGCAGAATCCTGCTGCGGTATCTGTCCCAAGCAGTTGTTCGGCGTCTCGTGCGTGTGCGTGTTGTACATACAACGGCTCGCGAGATATATCACGCGTTAATTAAGCTCTTATCTGCACGATTATCGCTCTTAATCTATCGCGATGCGCGTACCTCGTTCGCTTTACTGCGTGACGCTGCATGACCAACGATAAAAAACGCGTCGGAACCAGTCGCGCGAGTAACGACAGAGGCGAGCGAGTGCTTCTCATTACCGGCTCGTGGAAGAATATTGTCTTTATGCGATTGTTATTTTGTAGTCGTAATGCTGTCACTGCGAGTTTCGAACCGGATGAATTCGTTGCGCAAAGCTGAATGGATCAAAAACCTGGAAAAAACCTGCAAGCGCGTCGTTGCGCACGTGGCTGACGCGCTACACTTCAAATATAAATTATTGAAAATTCTGTTTTGCCCAGTACAGGGATCATTCGTTACATCGGTGCATTAATTTGATTGCCGCGTCACGATGCGGCAAATTGGAAGGCGGCGATCCAAGGAAGATGTAAACAATGACGCGGCATTTAGACGTTGGCTTAGATTGATTTCGACTTGATTTCGCGCTCGAAACTCGAGGAACAGAACTGGTCCAGACGAACGAAGGCGCCCTGTGGCGAGGAGGGACACGGGGCAACGGGGAACGGACGGGCCCTGGTCACGACAGCATTCCGTCTCAATCAGAGGGAATATGAATAACAGGACGCTCACGGTGTGGGCCGCGGTCCAAGAACGCGAAGAAGCCCCATCCAAGAGCGGATGTGCGCTCACGCACGCACGCATGCGTGCACGCGTTGCTGGCGCGTCGTCTTCGCATGCGATTTATGCGGTTGCGCTTCAACTTCATTTTCGTTAACGTCACTTATCCGCGAAGTTTTCCGCAACGGACGTTGTCTGCACTGTTCCTCGACGAGGAGGAGCACGAGGAAAACACAATTATTCTCGCGAAAGATTGAAGATATTTGAATACAATGGAGATAGATATATCTCTACGCGGTCTGTCGTTTCAGCATCTCTTGTATTAATAATCGAAGGACGGACATGGGTGCGGATATTCTGGGCCCTCAAGTGTTAGGACAACACGCTTTAGCGATCCTCTGTGTACACGTTGCTTCTATCTTCTTCAGTCTCGAACGCAGCCTCGCACGCACTCTGCATGTGTGGCATTATATACAGGGTGTTTCCTAAGTAAGTAGACAAACTTAAGGAGCATATTCCTTGGCTTATTTTAAGAAGAAAAGGTCATATAAACATATGTCCTAAATTGCTTTGTTTTCCAAAAAAAGTACATCACTGTTTTCGTTCACTTTTCGGATAGCGTGCTTTTGCAGTACGAGTCAACAGCGGTGGGGATGGAGTGGGGATGGTCTCGCGGCGCCGCAAGTGAACACTCGTTTCAGACACTCCAGGTATTTTTGAGCGTGTACGTCAATCAATGGAAAGGAGAGTTGAGGCGTGTATCATGGCTGCAGGTGGACATTTTCAGCAGTTACTGTGATGTTATTATTTTTCTTTTTAGTTACTATTTTCTTTTTCGTTATAATTTTTCTTTTTGGTTACTATTGTTTTTCATTTGTTTCATTTGCAATAACACAAACTGTTCTATAATAAACGAAAAGTGAACGAAAACAGTGATGTACTTTTTTTTGGAAAACAAAGCAGTTTAGGACATATGTTTATATGACCTTTTCTTCTTAAAATAAGCCAAGGAATATCCTCTTTAAGTTTGTCTACTTACTTAGGAAACACCCTGTATATAAGGACATAGTATAGATTGTTTTATATTAAAAAGAATTTATGCAAATGCCAGTGTTGCACGATGTACGCGTGCGAGCACGTTCGATTTAATCTCCAGGTAGTGATCAAATATCTTTTCCGCTTGCCCGACGCACCGTTTATCTTCGCCTTCAATTAATTAACGGCTCTTCTAGTGTTAGTTGCGTATCTCGAGATAATACACTTCCTCGGTCCACTTTGTTGGGAATAAGTTCGCCAATCTCGCCCGGCTTCCGCCTTTGTAGCCGCGAATTAAACACGCGCACCTCCACGCGCGCTGTTTCCTCTGTTTTATCGCTGGTGCGCTCAATCTTCCATTAGTCATCCCTCGTTTGTTGACATTCGCATTTATTCATTATTTAATTCTCGACCGACTGAAATGATTCGATTTAATCATCACGCATTGTTATAAAATGTAATTGTCGTAACTGTCTGCAGTCATCAAATCGATTACTACGACAGCAATAATCGCAATAATCGATTATTGAATTAAAATTATTACAAACTTTCGACGAAGTTACATTTCTTTGATCTTTTTGACGGTTTTTCTTTTATCTTTAGTTTCTTATCCAGTATCGCCTTATAAAGAGTTAAATGCTAATGTGCCAGCGGTCGGCGGACGGACTCAAAAAGAGAATCGATTTCCCTGCCGTTAATTCGCCGCTTCGATCCAGCCTCGCGTTCTGCTCCGTTCTCCTCTCTTTGTCTCTCGCGTCATTACACGCGCGCGGTCTCTCCTTTATACAACAAATTACCGGAGATTTATGCCCGCTCCGTGTCCCCCGGCTCACATAACCCGACCAGCCAATTATTTTCAATTACCCTGACCGCGCGCGCGTACCGGCTCGTAATTTCCTAGCTCACCATTTTCGGTTCGGCCAAGCCGAAGAGCCGCGCCGGTTGACTCCTCGTTCCGCGCGTTGGTCAGCGGTAATTATCTTCATCGTTGTCGTTGTCGCTCTGATATTCTTTTTAACCACCGTCTACGCGAAAACCGATCTTGCGGCTTGGACATTCGCTATCCGTTCTTCCTCCTGTGCGCGAAACATCGCTAGAACGGGGATAATTAAGAAGCGACTGTTTTCGGATTGATCGTTCTTTTGAACGTTCGCTTTCAGGGGATGCATCTCTCGTCAGGCTCTCTCAGCTGCGCCGCGAAATGTACAAGCGCGCGTGCAGAACTAGACGGAAGTCTCAAAGGAGCGTGGCCGTCTTTGAGGTGCAACTCGGCGTGCCGGCGTGCGTATCCTACTTGCGTTGACAGTTTCAGGGGACGTTCGTTGTCAACGCGTGGTGTGCGTGGCTCGCATTAGCGCCATTAACGAGCGCTCCTCCGCATGGACGACGACAGACGAGGACTTAGTGCCGCGCGACGTAGTCGCCGCCGCTAATTGGTTATGCATCGTCGGAAATTGTAAAGTCAGAGGTCGTCGCTACGCACCTACGCAAACGGTCATCGCTTCGGCAGCGTATTTCGACATAGATCTATCTATGTGTGTTCCACTGATGCCCGCGGCTGCAGCTAGTTAGAGGACCGCTTTTTGGTGGACGCTCGGCGTCGCCAAGTGGCCCATACGTGCGGTCGCTTCGACAGACGTCTTGCGTCCTCTGGTTGGCGGCTTACCACCTTTGATGTTGCGAGGGAGATCTTTTCAAGTCAAGGATAACCGAATGGATATTTGGATATTAATGATGCAGTGGAGTACCGTGATGTATTCGATACGATCGAGTTGCCGTCACGAGCATCGACCTTTCCGCAGCGTGCGTTTCTTGCCACTGTTAGGGTAATGCTCATTGCAGGAGACATGTAACGTGACTCCATCCGTGTGCCCACGCCATCGTCCTTCGGAAATATGCGCTAGACCAACAGTCGACGGCTATTTTACGAAGCGACCAAAACCGAACGGAGAAATCCCTTTCCCGAAGTTATGTATCTAATTTCCGTAGGTCGCGTTCGTTTTTATGAATAATGCGGCTTATCAGAACCACGATACTCCACGCTTCGGTCGTCGTAAAACTCCTTCCATCGCGCACGTGTAAAAGTCCGCGTTTAGGACACCCGACCGTGTCCGAGGAGTCGCTCCTCTATTTCGAGCGTGTTCTAATTATTATTCCGTTGGCGTTCCAGTAGCAGTTTCAGATAGCATGCGTCACGGTCGCGTTTTACGACGGCATTATACGGCGTTTCGTCGTTTCCCTGGGACATTTGAGATTCCTTCGTCGGGGCGTAACGGCAGCGCGAGCGACGGCGCCTCGTTACGAACACGCTCGGTATGCGCGCGTTTATTCGCCGCTACCATCTCGGCGACGCCGTAAAATAGCCCGCAAAATGAATTTTTCTTAGGCTTTGCTGCCCCTCTGCAGTATCGTGACGTATTTTACGTCTCTGAAAGAGAAATCATTCACGTGGTGTTGTCGGACGTGTTACACTGCCACTTCGCGCGTTCCACCTTTTCAGCGTGGAGCGATCATCACTCTACATTACGTCTTCCGAACGTCGCGCTTCTCTCAGTGCCAATGCTGAGGCAGGACATTCATTGTCAGTAACAGTAACAGTTTTCTCAGTGCCCACGAGTCGAAGCTCTTCGGAGATATTCCGAAGAGCTTTATGGAACTGCTTTATGGAACCGAAACGAGCGACTCCCACACGCGCAAGTGAGCGAGCGTGTGCATGATGTGCCAGATGATACTGACGCCGGTAATACCTACGTCTATCCATCCACGTTCGGTCGCCAGTATATCTTCCCATTAGTCTCTGCCCACGCCAGGCAACTTCGTGGCACGTGGGTCGTTGACTTTGACTGACTCTCCGCTGCGTTCGCCATCTCTCTCTCTTGATTTCTGTGGATCTTCCTTTTTCTCTCCAGCGTGGTTTCTCTCCGGGCTATGAGCTCGTGCAGGAACTTATTGACGTACTCCGGGCTCGTGCTCTCTTTCTCTCTTGCTCGGCATTAATTACATACGTACAAACTCGTTCGAATGGCCATCTCGAAGTCACGTCCCGCCGGCGCTGTAAAGTGAGTCGGCGCGAGGCTGTAAAACGTATAAACCGCGAGTAATTTATGCGGGGAATTTAACGCGAGCAAAACTCCGCGGATCATTTTCGGGCGGAGATCGAGCGGCTAATTGAGCGCGGCGGAGCGAGATTCACTGACTCCTCGCCGCTTTAATCATCGCGGACGGGCGCGGACTAGATCGAACGATCGGCAAATGGAATTCGTTTAATTATCGCGACAGACGGCAATCTACCGTCCGAGAACTGTCACGGGAGTCGCGCTGACGGCAAACCGGAATCGTTATGGTAATCACGGCGGTATTCGATCGTAGATCGAATTTCAAGTTTGCGAAGTGGGATCTCGCGGGATCTCGTGGGAAAACGAGTCGGGTGCCGCGAATTCGTCGAATTTAATTACTTGGCACGGTCTTGTCCGCGGACTCGTGCGCAGACGATTAACATCTCAAAACTGAAACGAAACTTTTTATTAGCGTAAAACCGCAGAAGCCAGAATCGGCTCTCGTACTCGAGGTCCGATGCTCGTTTTTAACGGACATCCACCTCGTCGCATTACAGAATAATTCGGTTTATAATAACGGTCGAGTGGCACCACGCGAGCCTCGCATGACTCGGCTGGCAGTTTTACCTTCACGAGGACCTCAACGAGGACCTCATTCTCTCTCACGTGTGTTGTTGTCACGTGCAATTTTTCGCCGGGACGTGTTACTCGCGGATCGGGCAATTACGGGCGGTACGCTCGAACGGAGGGAAGAGATGCAATTTGTTCATCGGCCCGGAGATGACTATCTCCGCGCCGGCTCTTCATGATCTCTTCTCCTTTTACAACCGGCTACACTGTGCTACACTGTGCGTTTGTCGGTCGAATAACGCTGTCGGGACGCTGCCGTGATACCGAAAACCACTAAATGCCGCTTAAGTCATTGGACGTTACCAGCGGCGGCGATATCGCCGTGGAGGGCCACCGGCTGTAATTGCACGGCATTCCTCTCTTCGGCAACCACGCCGCGTGCACCGTCATTATACACGCGGGACGGCGGCAGGGAAGAGGGATACGCGCTGTGCAATTCACCCTTGTGCGGCAGCGCCTCCTGCTACTTTTTTCATCACTTTTGTAATCGGCTCCTCTCGCGCCCGTGTACGCTCTTTCGCGCCGCGAGGTGAACGCACTGGGATGCTGCAGCGGCAACATTCTTCAGGACGGCGGAACGACGTGTTGTGAGGTATACATCGATGCTCGTAACGTGACTGGCTCAATTACTCGGACGGCAGCCGCCTTGAGTCTCTTGTTTTTCTCGCCGATTCTCAGCTCATTCCAGCTGCACGCGTTTCAGCCGTATTTAACATTCTCAATTTTACGTGCAAACTCATTTCTGATTACATAGCGATGGTAATTGCTACCGTTGCTGCTCACCACACTTGTCAACGATGATATTACCGCTGCAGCGATCGAGTTCGAGTTTGAAATTGTTGACTGCGTCTTGAATTTAATATCTCTGTAGTTACGTACGATTGCCCGAGGTTTGGATCCTGTGTACATGGCGTGTATATGAGTGCAACACGTTCCAAGTTGCCAGCAAAGTCGTTGGTGAAATAAGGAAATGGGCCGTGCGCCGCGATACTTTCTCCGGCGAGCGGTCCACTTTTTCCACTCGTACTTATGAGTTACGGCAAATCGTTCAAATTTCTTTTTCTTTACTGCCCGTCGAACTTGCACCACCAGTCTGTATAATTAGCGAATCGCGTGTGTTATTAAAACTCGATTTACATTTGCGGTAATTGATGGAGTGTAATTAGAGTAAACGCCGTTTCTCGCCTAGAAATACAACGGTACGGATACGGATTTTGCAACGGTACCAGAGCGAGGTTGTATCTCGCAACAAATTACTGTTTTTATTAATGATGACATATGAGTAATGTAATGTCTACTTTACTTGAGATCGCCCTACAGCGCTTGTACCAACTTCCGTGTATTACGGTAGCGTTATTATTTTTGCATCAAGAGTAAAAGAAGAAAGCTAATAGTGCAGAATGTCGTTAAAATTTAAGAACAAATTTTGTAATTTAGAAACAAAATTGGTGATTGAAAAGAGAAAAAGATTCGTTTTCGTGCATAAGGGGAGACCTTTGCATCACAATTTTTGCGAATTTGATCACGCGAGAGAATTGTGAACGCTCTCGAGAAAAAGATCTCTCGTTGGCGCCGCGGTATATCAAAGGTCAGAAAATTTCCGCGCGATATATCGCGTCTGCTCTCGTAGACGTGGAGCCGTTTGACAATCTCTGGTGGCGTTTAGCGGCTAAGCCTATTATGGGCGCATGTGAACGCAGCCTTGCCATGCAATTTTGCCGTTCATTGGGACAGGCGTGACCTATCGGCGGGCATTTACCGTACGCCAAAGGCGATGCCTTTTACGTGATAAATTATTGCTTGCTGCACTCGTTCGCGATATATCTCGTTACGTATGGACCATCGGACTGATTTAACCTTCGCTCTCTCTCTTCCTCCCTCTCTCCCCTTTTCTCGCTCGCTCGCATATAATCATCCTCTCACGTGCATCGCGGCGAGGGCATTAATCGCCACGTCGAATCGTTATTATTTGCTCGCACGGGAACGTCTTCGACAGCCATTGATAATGACTATACGTCGCGTTCTCCCCCTTCCGGATCGCGGTACCCACAATCGTTAAGATCCGACCGCGGTGCGCTGTTAACGAGCATATCGGATCCATCATCCCTCCTGTCGCTGTTACGTTCCGGGTGACACGCGTTACACCGTGGTAAGATAGCTAATCGAACATCGTGCTCTTGACGTTACGCCAGCTGAACATGATTAGTCGACTTTGACGTATATCACTCATCATAGCATGCACACATATCACGCGGTATCGCGGAATGAATTCAGTTATATTAATAACGTGTATATTTAATAATTTAATAACACAAATTTAATTCATGTCGTGCTTGACATAATTCTTGACGTAAGAAATCATTTTATCGACTAAATGCTCGATTTTTTATAACTCTCCGACGTATCTTTATCTCTTGCTCGTGAGACACAGGTACTTTTCGCCGCGCGCTAAATTCCAGTTTCACTCAATTATCGATAACGCACCGGCGATTCGACATTTCCGCCGCACTAATCGCGGAATATCTTTTTTTTCCCCTTTCTCGCGCGGCGTGTATCCGGTGAATATCTGGCGAGTTTAACGTCGTTAAACAGTAGTCAGAGACACGAACCGGCTACGACGCCGAGCGGGTTATTTAAATGCGAATTTGCTGGTGCATTAACTCGAGGGAAAAAGTGCGCCGCTAATGCGGCATTAATACTCGCGGACACGTGCAAAGGGTGCAAAGCCCAAGAGCCGTGAATCAGTCCATCGCGCGATGCATCCAGCGAATATGTGCGAGCGACGCGGCTCTCTCCTGTACGCTCGCGAAGGCAGTTTTATCGGATGAAAGAATAGCGAGTGCGCCGGATTGATTTATCCGACGATGCCGGCGTCTGCTCGTTGCGAAACGCGACGATTGCTTCTTTTATTCGACTCGAGGAAAGGCTCATCTCGCGCGAACACATGTATCTCTTTCTCCGTACGTCTGATCGGTGCTTTGGTACATTGCATTTACCGTGGAATATATTTAACCACTTAGGAGTCACGTCCACGCGAGTTGAGTTTAATGTCAAGCTGTCGATCAAACAGTTTCGAACAGTAAATCAAGTTTAAAACGCGGGATTTCGATATTGACAGCCTAATTATGCGACAATCAATGGTGTGCTCATTTTTTCAGATTCCACTCGTCAATTTAGCTTTGTGTAATACTACGTAATTTTTCTGATATTGTTGTTATTACTATTCATTATTATTGAAACAATGGATAACTTGCACAGATAAGTTTACATAAACATCTCGTGTCTTGAAAATTGAAGTTTAAGTTGACGCAGCGTAATGTGAAACTTGGGAAGAACTCTTTTAGAGTAAAAGGAAATATATATTTCGAGCTTCGCAAGCTACGCGCGAAAGTTAGTCATTTCGTTCGCAGCAGTGAAAGCTTCGGCAACACCCTCGGCGTATTCGTCGCCATAAATCTATCTGCCGAGGTCCGGGGCGAAAAAGAATGGCCATTGTCGAACGATGCAAAGCTCGCGCGTGTGATAGTCGACAGCGTACGGCGTTGTCACGTAACACATTTAATTATGGCAGCTCGGGAGTAATGTGCTTACCCAAGCGACGCGAAACGTTGTCGCTTGCTTGCCGGCCACACGCGACATATTTCGTCAGCTGCCTTCGTGCACCCCTTGCGTTCCCAACTCCCGTTTTCACACGACGACGATGACGACGGCACGATAGTCCGCGACCGGCGTTTCAAGATCGAGTAATTCCTCAAGGTGCTCGATAACGCGATGATATTTTTGTCACTAATTTTGCAAATCCACCTCGCGGAAAGATGGCAAATATTTCTCTTCCGTGAAACAAAAATAAATTCTCTCCGTGATTCCTGATGCACATGACTGCGTGCTCTGCTGGATGGAATGACAAGTCTGATATTTGCTCGCGGTTGTGCAAATGAAGGAAGGAAAGCCAGTCAGAGTGGCACGTAGCTTTTGCTTTATCGCGGATTGGAAGCGGTCACGAGCGGACTCTTTCGCGTACGCGTAATTGCGGCGCGTATCTCGCGTAAACGTCGACAGGAATCATTTATAACGTGCGTTGATCGACGTCCGATCGACGTTTGCGATAAGCCCGGGCCGACGTTCCGTCGGTACTGACGCAGACGGCCCGATAACGCCGATAAGTGCACCGCGCGCGGTGCAGCGACGATAATGCGTCACGATAACTCGACTCGCTCACCCCCCCGAGTCTCCGGCGCGTTCTGCAACCCCCGTGGTGGTTCGGTGCGCAAACCCATCTCATTCCATTCGTCGGCGATTCGGACACGATACCGCCACAAAAGGAGAGGAAGGGGAGAGAGCGAGTCCGCCGCCGTCGTTCCAAATTAAACAATTCGCGTTAATTGGAATTCAAAGGACATTAGCATGTTTGTGCGACGCGACGAGGTGGTCGCGCCCGACACTCGTTCGCGTAAACGAATATGGGAAAATTGGATTGATCCCGCATATCCTGCGTGTTTTCCGTCGCCGCGTCTGCGGGAGGTTCTCGCTCGACTTTGACAGGAAAAGATTGAGAGGGAATAAAATATTTGATTGAAGCGTTTATTCTTCTGTGTTGTTAGAGTTACGTAATACTACACGAAAGCGCAGATTTAATTATGTCAAGAGATGTACGATTACTTTTATGTATAGCCACGGGCATGTCTCATTCCGTCAACGTCTCGTTATTAATATCCGCGAAGATAAATTCGCGCAGCAGTTATGCGCCCGCATGCAATATCCCATTGCGGAGCCGATGCAACGAGAGTGTTTCGCAGATGTGGATATAATAAAGCGCTTGACGAATGTGAGTGGTCGTGAAACGACGACGTAAACGCGATACGAAGCGAGATTCCGACAGTTTTTTTATTTTCAGTTTCCATTTATTCATTGTGATATTTCACACGACGTATTTACAGCTCCGAATAACGAGGTGTACCGTAGAAGATGAGATGTAAGATGCCACGATCTTGAAAGAGGAAAGAACTCAAAAATTGCTTTATGTAGTTGTGCAACGAAAAGCAAAGAAGAATATTAAAAGATTCAAATTAGTGATATCCGTTTAATTCATCTTTTTCGAATGCAAAAACTTCAAGCGGGGTAGTTCTGTCATTACCAATTCGTCGTCGATACGCGATGTGACTGACCGAGTATATCGAAAAAAAGTTTAAGCGGTTGGTATCACCGCGGGGAGTATCAATTGTTTTAAGTCGGGGAAAGTTCTCGTGTTTACCGATCCCTCGAGATGCGCCCTACGTTTCGAAAGTTCTGTCGGGGGTTACCGAAGTAGCAGCGCGACTCGTCGACAAAGGGCGGGTGGCGACCCCATCTGAGACACAATCTGACATATTGAAGTGGAATAATATCGCTCTTGATTTATTTTTGATCGCACAAAAACAACCGCCCACAGAGAGGAATCTGCGGTCACTTGAAACGCATTTATCTCCGATATTCAATCTCTGCCGCTCATTTATCAGCTGTCAGCGCTGGAAATCTCTTTATTGAATTTCTCCTCAGCTTTTCGCCAACAACGCCAGATACGCAATCTCTCTCTCTCTCTGTTCCTGGCACAACAACGGCGTTGAGAAATTAGAGGCGCGAGTTATTTTTCGAGATGATCGGAGCCAAACGTGTCAAACGCGCGGATGTGAATCATTCTCTTTTATGCGTTTAGCTCATCAAAAAGTTACTATTAAAAGCGCAGTCTGAATGGTTTCTGTTTCTGCGAAATTATACGCCACTCGCGCGCACATATATATCTTTCATTTCTGGACATTGTTAAATTAGATCTTACTGCGCGCGTGCGATGGGATGGAAGCGCAAGGACGACGATATGGAGACAGTTTCGTCCTGAAGGGTCTTTGAAAAACTGGAAGGGGGACCTTAACGCAATGAGATTTATCGGCGAGACGTGGCGAGCCATTATCACGGTTAGATCGAGTTTTCTTCTGCTCCGTAGGCCCATTTTCTCCCCGGAGGTCGTCCTCTCAGGACGAGACGCCGACAGGGAGGGAAGGACACAAGCTTTAATCCCACGGGATAAGGCGCCGTCGCCACTCGACAAGTGTCCCTCGAACGATCTGTCTTCAAAGAAACTGCTGTGCCTCTTTTTGCAATGGGTGACAGACCAGGCCGACGTTCTTCCCCTCTCGGCAACGCGTTATTTCTTTGTGGCTTATACAGTGATAGTGTCTCTTTTTGTCGGCCACGGAAGTGCCTGTTCTTCACCCCTCCACCATATTCGCAATTCAGACGTTTCGTAATTCCCAACCACATCGCCGTCTTGCAGCTTCCTCTCGTTAATTCGCGTCCGTGACGTAACGATTAATTGCGTTTAATCAGATACCGACAAAAAGTCACTTGACCATAAATGAGGGTAAGAGGATAAGGGAGCAGGAAGATTATGAGATGCTCGAATAAATATTTCCACCATAAAATCGCTCAGTTTCTTTTGGGACAACCCGCAAGAATAAGAACTTCTTTCACGCACCGCACGCGTGTACGCACGCGCGCGAGACGAATAATGCTGTCGGCGGCGGGACTGACGTGCAGTGAGGAATAAAGGGAAATTTTACGCGTTGTTTGTACACGTGCCTCGAGATTCCGCGGCGCGGATCTTCTCGGCCCATCGACGGATTTATTTTCGTACGTCGAAGCCGCCGTCGCCGCTTCACGTTGTCACTGCGTTACAGCAGCACTGGCGCCGAGGCAGGCATTCTCGTGGTTGCCGAGGACAGTCCCGGGATCGGAGATCGTGCCTAAATATAGGAGTGAACAAATTATGAGTCGAGTGACTAACGCTCTTAGCTGTTCCTTCCCGCCGTAACCACGGTGACTCGCGACGTCCGAAAGTGCCAATAAATTAGCGACGACGGAGGTTTGCCTCTGTCGATTAGCGTGCGCCGCCTCTTTCGATGTCGTGCGAGCGTGCAGCGACTTGTATTGAAGAGGAAAAAAAAACGTTTTTAGTACGTTATATTTCATGGATGCGTGATATACTGTATTATTATGGTTTTATAAGGTGAAATATCGCGCTCGAGATGGTCTATGATGATTCTTCTTGCAGAGAGAAATGGTGGGGATAAATACGCAGTTTTTCAAATTGATTCTTCCATTAAGAATTTAGCTTCGAATACGGTACTAGCACGTGACATATTTATTAGGAAGAGACATTGAAATAATTTACTCGTAACTATGTTTTTCTCATTCATATTTCTCTGTTTGAAGATGAAGGGATTAAATATTAAAGTTGCCTCTTTACGTCGCACATATTCGCGATGTAAGTTAATTATGTTCTTACACGTCCGCATAATACGCTAACATATGTACATTCTGCTCTAATTAATTCAATCACATGAATTAATTATTCTAGAAAAGATATCTCAAGCACCGTGCGCACGAGAGAGAGAGAGAGAGAGGAAGAGCTTAACTTTTTTAAATAAAAACACCTTTATTTTTTACGAATGTGATCGCTAATGCAGCTTTGCGGTAAGAGATGGTAATCACTATAGAAAAGGAAGAAATCCGTATGCAAATCGGCTGCGTTCGGTAGCTATTACGTCTCGCATTAAACAGGCAGATGCGATCAGATTTGATGTCGGTAGCAGGGCGAATGAAGAAATCACGATGTCCTTGGAGCAACGGATGGGGATGGATTAGCGTGGAGAAAAACGCCCGTTCCTCTTCGTGCGTCAAAGCGGAGTAGATAAACCTCAGCAGCGTGCAGTGCCGCAGACGTTAAGCCGCTTCGGGCTCGAAACGGATTTAACCGGCCGCTAATGGTAATGCGACAGTGACACGTATATGTCGGCTAATAAACTCATGCTCGCCGACGTCTGGCATGCCGCGAAATTCAATCACATCGTGACGCCAGTTGATTTCAATGCGCAAGCACGGTGAGCACAAAAGCCGAGCTCGCGTATTAAACAAAAAGCCGAACGCGCATGCATCCGGGATTAATTACGCCAGTTCGCCAATTTGCAAAAAAATAATCCAGGAGGCAACAAGGGAGATGTCGGTAGTCTTTGGCGCAAAACAAAATATTATATAAAAACAAATAGCATATCGGAAAGCCACGCAAAGCTCGGTTGCAATCCAGTGTAAGCCGATCCTTTGGCGACACTTTTTTGTGAATATCTCGTATGAAAAATTGAGACGTGAGATCATTTCCCGAGTCGATCTTTCTTCTGAGTCAACGGCGTCACGTGGACAAGTACATGTACACGCACACACGAACACTTTGCGTGTACTGTAAAACGATTTGAATAATTCCAAGCATCCGCTCGGCCGGCCGCTCATAAAAACCGTAACACGGGATTCCACTATGTCCCGGAGGAGAGCGATCAGTGACAGCAATTTCGAGGAATCAACGATACACGTCTCAACGGTTAGACGTCTGCGAGGAGGTCGGAGGCGGGAGAGCGGGGGGAGAAAATGGAGATTGCGGCCAGGACAAGGAGAACAACGTCGTCGTCGTCGTCTTCGTCGTCGTCGGAGGCGAGGGTTGGGAGGAGAAGGAAGAAATCGGACGGACGATCGTCGAACAAAGGCGGCTGCTATTTTCGTATGAACGCCGTGGAAGGCCGCCACTCGTTGAGCCAAAGATAAAGGCCGCAGAGGACAACAGGGTGAAGAGAGAAGAGAGTGGACGGAGGGAGAGGAGAGGGTTACATTGGTAGCCGAGGACGACGATGACAGTGTGTCTTACCTGGCGCGGATCGTCGCTTGACATCGGAGCGGAGATTCTTAATTCGTGGCCGACAGATGACCGCTGAAGGAGGATCGAAGAAGGAGGAGGAGGAAGAGGTGACGGTGAGGGAAGAGGACGATTCGGGTTTTGTCTTGTCGAGAACCCGCCGTTAATGAGCCGGTAGTATGACATTCCTCGGCTCGGGCTCCTTCCGCCGCGCGTCATTGGGCTCTCGATGCCCATCAATAAAGCGGCTGATGCCACGTCGCGATCAGATGGTTCAAAGATTAACTTTATTTCTCGTAGCTGCGAAGTACGAGGAAAAAAGGGAATTTAATTCCATGTTCATTACGTAAACGATATGCAAATGAGAGTGACCGTTGAATCTGTTAAATAGGACGAGTCCAGCGCACAAGGACGGAGCGAGATGACGGTGATTCCAAATCTATTTATTTAATTTAATGTGATTGCAAATTTAAATTTTATTCGATTGTTACTCGTGTCAGCTGCTTGATGGATTGACTCGTGGAATGACGTCAAAGTGAACATGATATATGCTCGCTCGCTCACTCATCGTTTGCGGGTACACCCATAAAAATGGTCCGAATAGAGGACGGTAGTAGACGAGAATAATTCCGCTGAAAACGAGACATCGACTTAACTTCCTGATGGCAAGTTATATCCCTCCAGACCAGGAGCGCTCGTGACTGACGCGAACTTTACTGATTCGATCTGACCACGTGCCGTATCCGTGCGTTGTACCGATAAGTTAACAGCGATTGTCGGACACGTGAACGCTGAGGGGAAACCGCGGTGGACACCGGTGTGCGGTGGCGCGATAGAACGAAAAAGAAAATGACGGGATCGCGAGAGAGAAAGGGAAGGAGAGACAGGGAGACTCGGGCAAAAGACGACGAAAATAAGTGGAAGGACAGAAAAGGGAGTACCGGCGCAGTTGCATTCATTTACTTTCCCCGGCTGGCATGAGTCACACTTGAAAGGGCCTAATCTCACGCGATCACGTCGTGTCCGGTGACCCCCGGTCGCCTTGTGCTCCCCTCCTCGGCCTCCTGCGACAACTTCCCAACCAGACGACCCCTTTCGTTACACGCATTTAAATGACGCTGCTTTACATTTTTCTTTCCCAATATTGTGTTTTTATTTGCCGGCTATCATCGCCGCCGATCTCTTCCTGGCGCGCCGCGCTCGTTTATTCCCGAACGTGTCACCCCCTGTTTCGCGTGCGGACTGACTTGGCGCACCAACTGCGCGAGATGCATTTCTGCTGTGCAGCTCCCCGTTTCGCCCGTTATCGGCGCTGTTCATCGAATTCCCTTTCCTCGGAAGAGCGGGAACCCACAATTTCGTTTCGGTCGTCAAAGTGCAGCGTGAGAGTTGAGTCTTGAAACTTGGATAACCGCCGACAGTTTGACTTTCGGAAAACGAACGTGTTTTATCATGAATTACCGAGTTGCGTCAGTGTTTCGTACCGTAGACTGCATCCTTGATTCTTGCGCACGAATTTCCGGAGGTGCGACAACACTGGTCGGAATTCTGCAATTATTAGTTCTTCCCACTGATTGTACCAACGTCGTATTATACCAACGCACGCGTTCGGGAACGTTAGCTTGATATCCATACGTCCGATGAATTAATTATACAAATTCCGCAAATGAACCGGATCATACTCCATTAGATACATTCCAGTCGGTGCATAAATCGCTAGGAGTTTCCCGTTTGTAACTTTGTTTACGATCTGGAAGTACCGTATCGCCCCGAGCTCTTTACGCACCGGCCGGTGCATGTGCTCGCTTGTGTTTGCCGGAGATACCTATCCATCCGGTACGCGCAGCGTTGAACGGAAGTTACGTAATTAATGCTTTATACTGCGCTCCTTTTTTTCGAAGCTATCCTACCTCGACCACCCTCGCGTTGGCAGACGGCGATCCAGGTGAATCGTCGATATCCGTTCTCCGCGCCGACTCGCTTCTTGATGCGCCACGATGATTTCACGGTCGTAGATCATTCAAAGAAATGATCTGGTCGAAGACATATCATATTATATTTTGATGCGAGAAAAAAATTGGACAATTGCATTGCAATTTTGTGTGCAATCTTTTTAATAATCGTACATGTAGAAATATGATAATTTGATAATAAAAATGTAATGTAATGTATAAATACGCAAACATAAATAAATACATGTATATGTAAACGCATAATATAGAAAACAAAGAACAATGGAATTGTAACATGTTATTTAGCTTAATTTTTTTCCCGATTAATCGGACGCGCATCGATCAGTCATACGAGTTTGCGTTTCCGGACAGGTACGTAATATCGTACCAGCCCTCTTCTATTTTCTCTCCGTTTCGGACGATTGATTGCCGTATTAAATCGTTTCCTCGTTTTTCTGTTCCAGGTAAGAAACCAGCCGTACGTGCAGTTGAGCCTACAATGAACTCGCGCATGGTGAACACGATTGTTTATACCACGGGGAAAGGTAATCGCGTATAATTGCATGGTGATCGCTCAAAAGGAAATTGGTCGGTCGGTTCCAGCCGTTATAATCGCGTCATAATGCAGCCCGTCACGGTCCCGATGGATCCACTCCGCTGATTTCAATCAAGAGAGCAAACTGCAGCTCGCGGTCGCACTCTTCTCTTTAAAGACCTCCAGCGCGATTTTGCATAATCGTTCGTTTCCCCGTGTTTACGTCGCGTATCCTCGTCTACCGGTACGCTTTTCCGATCGATCCGATCGCTCATCGAATTCACGGCGGATTAATAATTCACAGCCATTTAGCGTCGAGAGGACTTCGCACCGTGCCGTTAAAATTTCAAACGCGGAAGCGCGTTACGGGGTGCTCTATTAATATCAGTTCCGAGTTGTTGGCTGACGTGGATCGATGCTGCGTGCACGGAGTATCGATAAAAGGGTTCGAACGCGCCGGATCGAGCGGGCCGAGTTACACCATGCTCCGATACACAGTATGTAGTCGTGATGCACTAATGTAATCGCGGTAGTCGATAGAGCAGCGGCGGAGTCACGTTGTAACGCAATAACGATGAGACGATGTGGTGGCGATAGCGTTCGGCGACAGCCGAGCGCAAGCCGGCGGGGTACCAGGGGTACGTTTCCTGTCGGTTTTAATTGGGTTATTAACGGGTGCGAGTGTTTCCTGCCTCCTGTGTGACAAACCGGGGGCGTCCCCTGCTCTCGCAGCTGCCGGCCTCGTCAACGCCGACCGGCCGAAACCGACGTGCCCGTTGCCGGAAACCAATCTGTTTCGTTTGTCTTCCGTTCCGCGCGGGCCAAGCGACGTGTGCATAAATATGCATACGTGCCGCTTAAAATTGCGCCTACGAGAGAGAGAGAGAGAGAGAGAGGGATCAGGATCGCGACAGAGATAGAGAGAGCGAGAGAAAGAAGGGTGCATTCCGCGTAGCACGTGTCGCGTTCGGTAGCGACGACGGATCAGCGGGGGCGATTTCTGCAAAATTCATTAACCGCCCTTGCATCGCTAATACGTGCTCCGTACAACGGTGCTCATTATTGGGGCGAGAGTGGCCGCGATATCATATTACCGGTATTAATACGCTTAATGTGCTGTAGAATGTTAATGGAGGCGAGAACGGAGGGCGGAGGGAAGGGAGGACGATGATAGGAAGGAATTAATTCATACTGTTTGCAGATATGGCTGTGGATAATTAACGCGTCGCCTCTCAAACGTACGTAATTTCAATTAGCTTCTATGAAGCGCGCCATTATTAACATATCAATCGATTGTCATTATATTACGACGGATTTGCCTCAAGGTGATTTGAGGTTTCGCATGGATGGCGAGCTATTCAGGATATCCGAATCTGTCGGGAGAGAGCCCGATTCGCGAAACATTTCCGGCGATTTCCGCCAAAATTCATTTGCGAGAATTACAGCGCTTTGACCCTCCGCTCGACGATGCCTTCGATGGTGGATTTTTGTTTTTGCCTTTCCGTCGCCATGGCGATAATGGCGGTTGTCATATTTCGTGCAACTGGCGCACCGTTCGGCTGGAAACTCGTGCACCGGCGCTTAACCGAAGTCTTAAGGGGCACACGGATAGGCATGCTGCATGGTTACGTTGCATAGCCGCCGCGCGTATGCACCACGAGCGATGCATATTCATGAAGCGGCGTGCATATTTACGAGCGGCTGTTCCGCGCGGGATTCACAGGCACAACTTTACAGCGCTTTCGGTGCGCGGCCGGCTATCGCCGTGCGAAAAAGGAAGACGCGCGGACCCCCTGATATCGCGCTGATGTAATGGCAGGCCAGGATTGAGACGTGGACAGGCTCGACTCGGCCTGTTTGTTGTACCTACTTTTCAAACAAGCTTTGTGTGCTCGCTCGAACGACAGTTTCTCTCAATTTTAATTTTTTTAACTACACAGAGCAGTGCGGGGAATATCGCAAATTGGAAGGCTGAGATTTTGGTGATGTATGAGAGATTTTGTAAAAATATTCCGAATTTAAAGAAAAGTGTTACTCTTGTTTCTCAATTTTTTTAAACGAAAATTTATACGAGAATAAAAGTTATTTCGTCATCTTTATAATAAGAGATGAATTTCCGTTTTCGATGTATCACGATCCTGCAGAATTATTTAAAAGTTTGTAAGATATATAGAATATTTGCGACTCGCAATTCATATACAATATTTAAAAAATGCTTTTTAAAAAATGAAACTTTTCTTGCATATTAAAATTATTTTGGTATATTAAACTCATCATTGTTAGTTTGGCAAATTAGCGTAAATCCGACGGAATAGTGTAAACAATGCGAAGCGACGCAGTATTCGATAATTACATTAATACTAAGAATTAGCGCGCAACGACGCGTTAAAAGTTCGGAAATAAAATTTCTCGTTATCACGCTTGGATATACAATTAAGCGTACCGGCATAAAAATTGCCGCGATCCCCGCGGGGATCTCCTTCTCTCTTTCGTTTCCATTTATTTCTCCGCGCCACCGGTCGACTCTCGCGAAATTTAGGTCAATTAAAATGCGCTTACTCGTGGATTTGCCTGTGCAGCAACACGTGCGCGTAGAATCATTACGATGCATGGACGTCGAAAAAAAACCCGTCGCAAAAAAAGAGGGAGAGAGATGGAGGGAGGAAAGTACAAACAAGTCGTCCGGTGAAACGATGTTATTAAAAGTGGCTAATTGCCCCGCTTTATTATTGCCGGGTACAGCTGGATGGGCGAGAGAGGCTGTTTTTCATTCGCCGGAGTTAATTAATGATCCACGCCGGGAAAAAAGAACTCGCGAGGCACTCGACGCACTCGTTAAAGCGCTTTATCGCTATGGATGCTTGCGGAGCAAACGCTGTCGAGTGCTCGCTCGGAGTATTATCCTTCCGTGCACATCAATGCGCTAACACAGGCGGGGAGAATCCATGGCAACTCGCGAGGAATTTTTCATCGTGTTATACCGTTTCATTTTGATCCCTTCCCGTTTCTGAAATGCGCTATCTCCGCAGGTAACGTTCGCCGCTAACATTGTTCAATTTCGCGGATCTGATCGCCGTTTCCTGATTTCTATCGCGAAAACTGTATTGCGGTTTCTAAAAGTCGAAATCGGAGTTTCAGCTAGCAGAACGAACGTCCAAAGCAAGCTTTCTTCTCCTATCCTCGCGTAGATGATATCGCGCTTGTTAAACAAAATATTGCTTCCCTTCCCCCTCAATTCGGCGCATAGTGTGCGATTACCCTCAAGATTGCCGCGTCCGGCTCCGTGGAACTGAAAAAGCAATCTCTCACGCATAATAGTTCGCACATGCGAGCCCTCTCGAAATTCGCGCAAACACGTAACGATGTAAAAGCGGCCCGCTTGCATCGCATGCAAGCGCTTGTTACGTGCAACACGGTTGCTCGATAAGGGAGCACGACCCGTTATCATCGATCATCGTTAACTCGCTAACAATTAGCCCCGCCTGACGTGATCGTAAGTCTTGCCGTGATATTCTCGTAATTCCCGATGATTACCTTTAAATACTTAATTTCAATATTCTTACGCAATATTACAGAAGTACCTGTGCATCCTCCTCCGCGCGGAAACGAGGCAATTACGGTTTCTGTTATTGTGTTGCCCGTTACGTAATGCCGATTCGAATAATCGTCCGCAGTTTTCTAAAAGGTCTGCACGCTTGGTATAAGAACATTGAGGAATGTGGTCATTTCCGTTAGGCACGTAATTTTTTTAAAATTAGCAGTAATGAAATGGAGAGATGTAATGTTAATATGCAATTGGAGGATATGTAATTGAAGTAATTTCATGTAATTGTAAATTAGTTTATTAAGCATTTTTAAGCATGAATGATAGTACAGAAAACTCATTTGGCGCCGTATTGAAATTCGATGATTTTTCGATTACGCAAATTTGTCACGGTTTTTCGTCATACGGACAGATTTTCTACGGGCGCGGGATCGATGCCTGTAATCCGCAGCACATAAATCTGCGATGGCAGGCTTATGTGCAAACGTGCTAACACATACAGCGTGATGTCATGCGTCGTCTCCGCTTATTTGCGGTAGACACGTAATTGCCGGGCATTCAAGGCCGACCTGATTGCCACTTCGTGCAATTTTTGAGAGAATCAAGCTTGACAAATTGTCATTATGCGCCGCCCATTTTGGCGTCATTGTTCCTCTTCGTCGTCGTCGTTGTGTATTTGTTTGCGGAAAATTGAACCGGTGGCTCGCTCGCAAAAACACGACGCAATTCTTGTCGCTTTCGTTCTCTCTCGCGTACGTAACGAATTTATAATTAAAGCAATCCACGCTCGGTCTTGGAAATTAATAAATCTCCAAGAAAAAGCCGGGAAATATTGCTCGCGTTGTAACATACTATTTTGAATGCCGCGCGAATGGCAAAACCTCCACGGAAATTACATTTCAGTTAAAAGTGCACGTGTGCGCCGATGAAAACCTAAAGCCGAAGTGAGACAAAACGTTGCATTGATTACCGTTCTTGAGAAATGTGCGGTCGGAGTAATACGAGAGCACTTGTGATCGCCGGAGCAAATGGAAGGTGAGCTTGTTCGCTAAATCGTGCAGAACGTGAAATATCTAATGTCGATGCCACGATAGAGAATAACTGATAGCTTGTGCGTATTCGCGAGACGCTGCTGATCGCATGCTGGTGAATTAATTAAAGTGATGCGATACGGAAGATACATCGATACATTGGCTACTGTGCAATTTATCTCCTTCTTACTAATCATCTCTAGTCAACTGCACATTCACACTGGCGCGCATCTCGCTATTAATCGACAGAATTAGTCTCGGACATGGATCGTACAATTGAATACATGATCGCGTCGTCGATAATAAAAGATAGTCGTAAAGTTCTACAAAATCGCATAAAAACGCAATAAAACATTGTTCGTGAAAAATATCTGTAGCTACTATTTGAAAATGATGTTTCGCGCGATGTTTATCAGTTCTGGATGTATCATAGGTTTATAATTTAATATAATTTCTTTATAATTTCTGTTTAGCGAAATTTTAGATATAATAAAAAAATAATCTTAATGCACGTAAAATTATTTAAAAAATTTCTAACACACATTTTTTTAACTAAATTTAGAATTTTAATATAATATCCCGCAGCGCAGAACTTGAGAGGTACAACGCTTACAACGATGTGGAAAAATCCGATCGTGGACGTAATTCATTAAATGGGTTAAGCCGACGGCATGACGTACGCAGATCGTGAATCACAGTTAGTTGGCGCTTAATGGAAAATTCGTTTTATGTTACGCCGGTGCTAGTTATGATACGGCCGATTCCGATAAGCGACTCACTCCGGAACGGTTTCCATTTGGCGCTTGCGTGTGCGCGATTACGCGTGCCCGAGTATTTGCACGTGCACGCGTACGCGTGTATGCGTGCATAAAGGCGCTACCGGTTTATCACGGCGTTTAATTTATCGGCGCGCGCGTTATCGGGCACCGCGAGCAACAATTTGCCGGCGCGCCGTTTTGCTGTTAATCGAAATGTAGTCGTGGACAACTAGGTAATCAAGAGACGCAGCTTCGTTCGAGGGACGTATGGTACACGTCCCACGGTGAAATCGTGGGACGTTTCATTAACGTGCCTCGCCCGCCGCGGTAATTAGAATTATTTTTGTGCACGTCGCGCGAGATGCGTAGCGATACCGTTGTTATATACGCACGCTGGACGAGATTTTCAAGCTGCCAGTGAAACGGATGAACGTGACGGTGCGTGAGCAATTATGTTAGTCGTGATATAAGTTGTCGTTATTTATTCTGTCACGAAACACAGCTGGATTATCGATAATCAATGTTTGCCTTGATTATGCTCCGCACACGCAAGACGTATCAAGCTATAAAAATCGTTTTTTAATAACTAGAGAATTTGTGAGATTTATAAAATAGTCATGTGCAAGTTCAAATACATTAAAAAATGCAGCAGATTGATCGTGTTTTACATAATCCATTAAACGTGGACATATCGGTGCTTTATTCGTTTTTTGTTCGTTTACGAAATTGCGAGATTTCCCGATACTGAATACCCATTCATGGTGAAATGTGTTTCCTGATAATTTCGCGTTTCGTCGATATCGGGTTTTCGCGCGAACAGTCCTCGGTCGAGGACGATCGAGGCAAGGTCCGAGGAAAGTAGGACGCCGATAAAAAGTCCGGAGGGTCTTTATATATATATATATAGGTATATATATCTCCCTCGTTTGTATTGCCTCATTATGGCGCCATAACGCAGAAACCATAATGCACCGTCGGCAAATGAGCGGTTAACCCCGATTTAGCGGGCGCTTGCGCGGCTGCCTAGCGCTAAATAATAAATCAATAATGCAAGCTAATAATACGCGGAGTCATGGGATTTAGCAGGACGTACAGATGGTGATCCTCCGGCTCGAAACCATGAGGACGGGAGGGAGGGAGGGAAATTGGAGGAGAGCCGTGCGTCGACTCCTCGTATTCGCCATATGCTGCTGTTGCTGCTGCTGCTGCTGTTGCTGCCGTTGCTACCTGCCTTCGATAATAATTATACTCCCGCTTCTCGTAACCCCTGTAAGCCATCATCTACCCTTCCCGCGCAAACGTAAATCACGTTGCGCTGGCGAAGCGTCTCGAGAGAGCAACCGCTCCGCGAATAAGCTCGCTGATCATTACGCGAAATTAGCGAAGTGCGATAGCACGCGGATCGTGTGGCACTCCAGCTCCGTTACCAGCTTCGGGAAGTAATTTGCGAGATGATACTGGATGCACGCTTATGCCAGGCGACACGGAGCTACGTCACTTGTCGTTAATTTGCTGGATTGTCACGTTGAAGGATGGATCGTTCAATTCGCAGCGATGCAAAATTGCTAGCGAGAGAAAAAGAATCGCGCGGCTCTGATTAATTTGAGTCATTACTCTGGCAGTAACGTATCGAAATGCAGGACGCACTGGAGCGTTTCGATAGCAAGAAATAACCGATCCGATACGCGAGTTGTTTCGTACAGAGCGTGGAGAACATAAATACCCCTTTACCTCGGTTATAATTATATTCGCTCGTTCGCGTTCGTCGGCACGCTCATCTCTCCTCTCACGTGTTTAATGATGCTGCACCGCTAAAACATCCCCGGAGAGCGGCGTTTTGCAGACAAAAGCTCGTCGGTCGTTACGTGAAATTAGTCAAGTGTGATGCCTCACGATTATCTACTTTGCTCTCGTCGTTCCGTTCGGGTTCGTTGACGATTGATGAGACGATTACCCGTGGATATCCCGATCAAACACAAGACGAGTGCACGGCTGCAAGTAACGGCGAAACTTTTTTTCATGGAAGTAATTCGGCAGTGTAATTCAAGTCTCAAGATTTATTGTTCGCGTAACGTTTGCATGCCGTGAGAAATATCTCTTGAATTTAACGCGTCTGCCATTACTACGGCTCGCTCGGTGTTTTTTGCGGTGCGGCGGCAAACAGGAAAAAAGTTAATAAGATACCTCTTGCATTTCTTTACAAGCCCTTTACACGCACGTGTTAATTACAGATGCTTATCCGTCGTGTAACGTACGCGAGCGTGTTCCAATTTGCACACTTTCGAGAAATCAGCAGTCGCCGGCCAATTAACTAGCATAATGTTACGTTCGGGTCTTGTAATTGTTCTTTCTCTCTTTGTGCCGTCCGCTTTTCGTCATGAGAACAATCGACGCGCTCCGCGAAAGGGCGAGGGAGGTATGCGAAGTGTGAGTACGCGAAGTGGTTCAAAGCGACAAACTCCGTTCCGGACAACAATCTCTCCTCCTTGGAAATAATTAACGTAATGCTCGAAGGCAGCCTGGGGTATATCTTGGCGAGATCGTTACTTACGTGCCTGACGCGAATCGCGCGAGCACGCCGCCAAATTATGTCACGATTCAGCGTGTATTTGGATGGGCGCACTGCATCGCAGCAACACCGGCTGCGGTGTACTCTGATGCATATTGGCGTATTTTGGCGTGGCTGCGGTGTGCACGCTGACGTGTACAACGAGTCGATTTGTCAACAGTTAATTTGCCCGTGTACACAGGCAAATGGAAGAGCGCACGTGTAATGAAGTCGTGGTGGTGGCGGTACAATTTCGCCAGAACGTCGCGAATACGCTGCAATTTCGCGAGCTGAACGCGCGATGTCTCGCGATTGCTCGCGCTCGCGCACGTGCCGCTTTCCTCGCGCGCATCAGTCGAGAAGTACTGCTGCGTGCTCGTTTGTCTGCGTTCCGAGCGAGTGGTATCACGGTGTGGCTTGCGTCTCGCGCGATTGATAAGCTCCTTGGAACAACGGGAGAGAACCCTCCCCGATCTGCGAGACGGCGTGCCGGGGACCACCTGGGACCGCGCTCGTAAAGCTTGGCAGTAAGCCTTGTTTATTGGCCACCGCTGCGGGCGCGGGAGATCTCTTTTATTTGAGGAATGAGTTTCGAGGAAGTAGGAAAATTCCATTAACTCGTGAATAAATAACGACGCCCGCGCCCGGCGTCTTAAATAATCTCCCTGAAATAAAACCCACGTGTGCGAGCGCGCGCGATAATGGGCTTGCCGCGATGAGACAATTTTGCGGCACGCGCGCTCCTCATCTCCGGGTTAACTTTACCCGTGTGTCTTCAGGATAAAGGTCAGAGGTGAACGCCGGAGGAGAGAGATGGAAAAGGCTAGAACTGCGATCTAACTTCGTAGCTGCGCGACGACGAACCGTCTGCGGCGCCTGTCTGTCTATAGGTAGACAGAAGGGTAGTTTGCCGACGTCGCGCGCGCTAAAATTATCGGCGCGCATAAATTTATAGCTCGAAATATAGTTGAGATCGCGCGGCGGTGCTCGACGGCAGTTTGCAAAGACAAACACAAGGTCCGCGAGGGCTTATAAAGCTGCGAACTCTAACGCGTGGCTGCCATCGCGCGTCGAGTTGCAATTTGCGGGTATAGTCGATTGGTTCGCACCATCGATCGCCATGGTGTTGCGCGTCTATGGCCTCCTCTCTCGCGCGGCGACCGACGGCGCCGCGCGATCATTTATAAAATTACATTTCCGATACGCGATTGAACCGTTCCCGGTTAATTGAATGGATTTGTTGGAAGGGCAACGAGCGAGGTGATCTTTAAACATTTATTTGGAACTCGATTATTTATCGACGAATTTGATTCACTCACATGATACGGGAAATCGGGGAAACGAGAAAGGATAAATCCGAGGATTTATTTCACGTGTCATGTTGGATTGGATTGTTCCTTGTCGCTTATTTTGCATTTTTGTTGAGTGCAATGATGATCTTCTGCAAGTTCAATGGCCGCGGTAACGAATGCGTATGACTTCGCGAATCTATTGTGTTCGCGATAATCGTCGTAAAAGTCGTTCCGTCGTTTGAAATTTGCGGTGCTGTCGCGATAACTTTATCTGTCGGTGTGTATGTACGTATGTATATGCGTCACCCCGCATAGTTATTGCTTCGTGTGCACCGACAAAACTTTGTCGGGAACGGTATTCCGGTATTACCGCAGCGAGCACCAAGAAACTCGCGGTTTTACTCTCTTTAGTCGTTCAGTGTGAAGCGGATATTTCCTCGATTACGATTTCCGCATGGTAGTGCCCGTATAGACGTTATTACTTTATCTCGGACAGGGACATAAGTATTCCTTCACTTTCAGCTCTTACGCCGATTGCCAATTATACTGATTGAGCTAAAAGTTGGATACTTGATCAATATAAATACTCCATTGCAAGCAACCGAGTACCGATATCAATCAGGTCATTCTCCCACGCGCATAGGTTTTCCTTTTTTCTTAAATAAAATGTTAGATACTTCGTGACATTTGTGGGCACAAGCAGTTGCACATGTGAAATAGACTCGTTATATCGCGACGAGCGCAGCGCTCATTCGTTTGTATAACTAACGGTCTTAGATAGCAATCTTATATCGGTAGGTGCGAGTGGTGTTGGCGGAAATAAATGTGCTCGTGTAACGTATCGTAAAGTGCTTATTCGTGTGTTGCAAGCCGGTGAAAGCAACAATTCGCCGCTCCGGCACAAGGCTCGCCCGCTCCGGAACCACGGAATTTCGGCTGATTCGTGGCGATTCCGACGTGGCTGCGACCGCTTTCGTTTCTGCGCGATTATCCGCTCGTGCAATTTATGCCGGCAAATGACTGCAATCTGCGCCCGATCCAACTTGTGAAACCGTCCATTCCTTCTCTCTTTCTCTCTCTTTTCTTCGTCTTCGACCTCGACTTTCGACCCTCCTCGTTCTATCCCTCCTTCCCACCTCTCGTCCCGGACCTCTCCGCTTCGTCCGGTTCACTCGCATGCAGAAAAGTGCAAAACACCCGGAGGAAACGAGCGATTCGTGATCGGACGCCGTTAACGTTTCACTTTTCGTGGTCGAAAATTACTCCCTCCCCCAGCTATGTACCGTAGCCTCGTTCCTTCGATAATATCGTATCGCTGGCTTGGCCACGGATAAGGATCGTTCCTCGAGGCGTAAAGAACACCGAGGCAGATAGATCATTGATAAACAGTTCGAGGATACGACAGATATAATAACGCTGCTGCGATACAGAAGACTAATCGAATGGTGCGAAGAGGCAATTACGTCCGAGTAATGCTACTTTGATGAGCTTCACTCTTACGTTACGGAAATTGAGTCTGCAAGAACGCTTCATGCCTCTCTACGTCGCGACAAAGTTTCTTCTTTATTATTTTTTTATTATATTAGAGAGAGAATAAAATCTTCTTTTAACTTGAATATTTTATTATTTTATTTTTATTAGTATACAACCGACAATGTTTAGGAGTGATTTTACAAACTGACTCTGGTTGAACATATTTTAGCAGTTCGAGCATAGCAGCGTTATCGAAGCCCAAGTGATAAGCTCGAAAGAACTGAAACGCTGGCGCGAAACAAGATTAATCGGGATACTTATCGCGTTACATTCGGCGCGTTTGATTCCGTGACGCTTTTATTATCTGCGCGAGGGGCATTTGGTTCGATTAGGCCAAACATTGCACCGATGTCATTAAGGCACGCTGTTTGATATCCTATAATTATATGGACCGTAGCGTACCGAACGTGCCGGCAGTGTATCACATTTTGGTGGAATCTAATGAACGCGTTGCGAGATCGCAGTTGCGATTTCGATGGAGAGCAAAACGCTGCAGCCGGCTGCACGAACGACATTACGAATCGATTATCGATTTCGGCGACGGTGGCAACGCGAAACACCGCTCGATGACGATCTTGCGAATTGATTATTGATCCCGATAGCAGAACACCGCCGGTCAGCGTGACACGAACCAGTGTATCGGTTATTGATTTTGATGGTATCGTCACATGATCTGGTCTAAAACGCACGCTCTCACGCGCGCGCGGGTGCGGGCGAGCGGGCAGGTGTGGGCGCCGATTAATTGCAGCACAAAGCCGCCAATAAAGCGACTCGAAATTCAATTATTCACTTTAACGTGTTGTAAGTACGGCTGATGGAACCGACGTTTGCATTAATTTAAATCGCGTCTGTTGTTTCGCGACTTTCCGCGATTAATAATTAACATCGGCGCTTTTGCGCGCGTATTACACATCGCGCACGCTTTGTGTGCGCGCGGTGTATTATTAATGCGATAATTACCGTCCGCTCTTCTTGGATCCGCGCGATCGTCGAAAGCAAACCGTCCCGTTTGCTCCGATACGCGGCACGTGGTCAAACAGAGCCGTATTAAATTTTTACATTAATGTTCCTCGCCATTGGGGTCGAGATGTATAAACTCCATTATTTGATCGAGCCAAGTCCGATCCCAACGTGGTACGTGTTCCTTTGCCGTCTACGGAATGTTAAAATATTGAAAGCAAACGTTGAGACAGCGAGCAATTTTTCCGCTTGCGTCATTACGTCGTTATCATGGCGAGTCGAAGCGCGCCGTGCGCCTCTTATCGGAATGGTTTAAATTTTGATCTCACGTTCGATGATGCGTGCACGCACTCACGCACATACACACGTACTCGTGCAACCCCCGCCGGCAAACGGAAGTATGTAGGTATCTCGCCGACGAGAGCCGCGCGTCCGATGGCGGCGGCAGTTTCATTTTATAGTTAATCGCTCTTTATCGAGCCGGCTGGCCAGTCGCAGTTTCCGCGTAAATTATTGCTGTCATAAATTTATCCCCAATCGGTAATTATCGGGCCGAGCCATCCGTCGGACAACGGGCGCGAATTACGAGCCAATTCCAATTGGCGTTTCGCTCTGTCTCTCGGTCCCTACATCGCGCGGAGATGCAACGCGATGCAACGCAACCGGCAACCGGCGGCCGTTATTGTTACCGGTCGGCGACTTCGGTGAGATTTACTGCATTGACCTTCGTTTAAAGCGCGCCCGGTCGCGCAGCGCGCGACGATTAACAATTTCGGGCGTTTCGCGAATTTCCTATTACGGTGTCACGCTTATCCCGCGGCGTGGGGGGCGACGATACGCAATTGCGGTGAGCTGCGAGCTCGCCGATAATAGGCGGCAGGGCGGATTGAATTGCGCGGAACATAGTTGCATTGTTGCACGTGAATTATAATTGCAGTCGCTGCATTTTCAGCGCGCGTTTCGTCTCTTTCTCTCTTTCTCCCTGTCTCTCGCTCGCTCTCGCTTCCTCTCGTCGCGGCGCGGCGCGGCGCGTCATCGCGTGCATTTAATGACGCAAACGCGGTATATGAAACGCGTTAAAATCTGCGCTCGACGATAATTAATGTTTGCGATCGAATATCCGAATGTGACGTAATTATATGAGATTAACACGAGAGCGTGTTCTGCAAACGCGTTTTCCTGCTGTTCTCCTTGTCGCAAAATTGCGCCATGCACACGCGTAATATTATATATTAGGTTCGTTGATAGTAGAAACAAATCGCAACAAATTATAGTGCTAACAGTAACATTTTTGTTTCTCGTCGTGTGATTTCTACGAGGAACGCCATTGCGAGAAAAAGTATTTCGACATCGCGCGGTCACATTCTCGCCAAGAAGGTTCCGATGCTGTTTATTAGTCGACAATGCAGAAGATCGCTAGATCGCGATAAACGGCAAATAAGGATCGCGATTCTTATTCCCACGATTAGCGATCGAAATTGCCACGTTATCCAGGTGGCTGGCTAAACACCATAGTGTGTGTATGTGCGAGCGACATTACCGCGGGCGGCAGCAAAGCTCACGAGAGAGCCGATTGAACGAGTGCTCATAGATTCTAGATAAGTGCAGTTCAGGTGCCAACGTCATATTCAGCGTCGTGAAGCGGGGGTTGTGGGAATCTGAAAGTTTCGCCTCGCCGGCTACAAATGCGGCGCTATTTGTGGATATATTGAGGAAAACTGAATTACAAAACGAATCACTGATAACTATCTTGTTATTCTAAATGCACAGATAATTGGAGATAATTAAGAACGAAAAAGCAAGCGCGATTTATTATTGCACGATCAGTTATGTAATTTGCTTAATCGGTTTGTTTCGAGTAAGCAATTCTTTCGTGCAAATGTTAGTTTCGTTGACTTAATGATTTGTTTATGTACCTTTTTTAATGCCACAGCTTGGTTACAAGATTAAAGGAACGAAAATCTAATTAGTTAACAAGGGAAAGTTTTCGAGATCGATCGCAAGCACCTCGACGCTCTGAGAAACGTGTCTCACTAATTAAGAAATTAATTCCGTCGCGCGACGAAGTTATTAATTCGCTGTAAAAATGGCAGTCGTTTGCGTCACCGCGCGATAGCGGCAGCCCGAAAAGCACCCCTCGTAATTGCGCATCTGTCTTTGCAATGCTGGTCCACGCGATGCTGATATTTCAGGTATAACGCGCGAGCACGCGCCTCTTTAGCCAGGGTGGCAATTGCCGCGTCCCCGTAAACGAGTCTACTTATCTCCACGGTGGCTGATTTGCCACCTCTGCGTCGCCGCAGCACCGCTTCTCATTGGCGGAATGAGCAATGGCTCGAAACGGGAACAGCTTGTTAATTAACTCAATTAAATCATCAGATATTACTTTTGTTTCGCCATTTATTCGCGTCCCCTTCCCTTCACCGTCCCGTGATATTTCCACGATAAAAAGAAAAGCGAGGGGAGGTTCTCGTTAGCCCCGAGCGTGTCGTAAATTCGAATAATCCGAACGCGCTTTGTTACACGATTTTCGTCGGTTCCAAACTCTTGCGTATCCGCTGGGAGAGATGCAGTTGGAGAACGCAAGTCGGGGGAGGCCGACTCACCCTTTATCCCTTCGCTCGTCGGACTCGTCGTGTTTCCGGAATAGAATCGCCCGCGGTCGCACCAGGTGCCGGCCGTCCTCGAAAACAAGAATAATTACGCGATTTCGCGGTGGTGGCCGGCGGAAAAGACCGAGAAAAGGGGCGCGCAGAAGGGTGAAACGAGGAAAAGCTGACACCGGTCTCTCGCGGACGGTGGTGGCGGCGGCTGCGTGCTTTACGAGGACAAGCGGCTTAGCCCAGCCCGCGCCAACGGACATAATTCATCCGGCGTAACTCGGTGTCTCTCTCGTCTCCGTTACCGGCAACGCATTCCAACGCACTTTGCGCGAAATACGGAGAAATAGGAGGAGGTCTCCCTTTCCCTCCTTCCGACTCTCTGCCTGCCCTTATTTATGGTATCGTGCAACTGTACATTGAGATTCGGTCGCCGCGCAGCGCTCCGCGTTACGGAGAACAGCCTTTGCCAAGGCGCGGAAGCGTTACTGCATTATTTACGAGATAAAACCCACGGTTAGCGGGTGGACCGAAATCTGCGACCGGTCCTCGTCGGAGCTTATTCCTTTGCCAGTCGCGTGAATTCGGTCCCTCGGATTGTGCGTTTTCTGTGGTTACGGGGTAGGTGCGTAATAACGGTAACGGCGCGTTTAAAAGCGAGTTTCACGGTTAAAGTGCTATTTTATTGTGTGGTATTCCCTCGCCTGTTAAATTCGAGCGCAATTAGGAGATCAAATTCATGTTTCCTATGAGAACGCGACTTCAGTGTAGATTATATTCGCAGAGATCTATCTATTCGTGCGAATTAAATGTTGATCGAAGATCATGATTGCTGATTTCTCAATTTCAAATTTTTTAGTTTATCTTTTTCGTCAGACAGCTCGCTAATATTGCACATAGTTAGCAATTTGTACATACGTTAAAATATTTCTCAAGAAACTGATATTTTGTAAAAAAGGGGGAATCTAAAGGTAACCGTTAGATCGAATAAAAATATTCTTCACTCCCTCGTGCGGAGGCCTGGCAGAGGAGGCGTTTCTCCGTGAACAAATCGAATCCGGCGGCAAATTAGCGCCGGGCCGGGTTTGCGAATCCGTCTTGTTGTCACGAGAAATAATTGCCGCGAGCATTCCCGCGGACGATGGCGGAGGGCTGGGCTCCCACCTTTTCCCGCGGGGTTTATAATGCTGGGGACGGAGGCGCCCGCGGTTATTAGTTTAGGAAGCTGCAAAGTACCCCGAAACAAAGTCTCCTCTCTCTGTCTCCCCGCCGGGTAATCAATATACAAGCGGCGAGACCCCTGCCTGGTTTCACCTACCTCGGTTTAGCCTGAAACATCGTCGAGAGTCGGCCGCTCGTTCCGAGCTCGTCCGGAATAGCCGGCGGACGAGCAGTATCCTTAACTAATAAACCGTCCCCCATGCCCGCCCTCGTCCCTCGTGCTCCGTGTCTCTCGCAGGGAGACGCTCGACCAAATTGTAATACGCCTACCTCGTGTTTCTCCCTTCTGGAAGTGCGGCCCCTCAGCCTTGATCGCTTTTCATCACGGAGCCGATTACGTGCGCGCACGGGGCATCCTTGAACACCTTTTTTGCTGGCGATATCCTCGAATACCTTTCTTGCGAGCACCCTCGATTAATACGGTTTCGATTGGATAGACTGAGATTACTGAGCAAGTGGACGGTTCGAGAATGATTTAACCCCATTGGACACACGAGTTTTTAGTATTGTTTATTAATGTATCCACGAGAAAGGATTGACGGAAAGCAAATTCTGTTGAACGTAACGAAAACGTAATTGCAGTTTACAGACGCATACGATTTTTCTTTTGAATTGCATTCTTTTACTTGTGGAATTGACAACTGCGTTTATCGTGGCGTAGCATCTGATGCGCCTCGAATTTCACGGTAATTTTTGCAGATGTCTGGCGGCAGCATCTGCCTGGCGCGATTAAGTAGTTCAACCTGTAATTTGTTTCGCCGGCGGAGCGGCCGAATGCACGAAATTCACGCTTTAGATTGAAATGTAAAATTATCACGGTGCAGTGGATTTCCGATTGAGGAGATCCGAGCAAGAGTGGAATAAATCCATAATTCGTGAGCTGCATTCTACGCCCGAAGTACATAAAATGTTACAAATTATAGCCTTGCCCGCGACTCCCGCTCGAAACCTAATTTTATGCTCCGTATGCACTCTCGGTAGTTTCGCGATCTTTGGCTTGCCCCAACTAATTAAACTATTGCGGCGGTAGATAAGCAACGGATACACAACTATTATATAAAATCGACGAATTATTGCTCGCGAAGGAAACTCGTCGAGGAATTGCGAGCATTTCATGAATTATGAAGCGCGCGGTTGCCGGTTGCCGTGTTATTTGCACGAATAGTACGTATATTGTTGATAATAATGGAAATGCAGTCGTTGCAGTGCATCGTATGGAGAAGGCGCGACCGAGACGCGTTCGCTAAGCTTGGCAAACATTACGCAATTCACGTCGCGTACGCGTCATATTTTGTTTGCACGCCGTTAACCCGCGCGCAATACTACGAGAGAGTTAGAGAATAATTCTCCTCATTTCTCTAATTCCAGTCCAAGCAGTACGGCGCTGGGTTCGCTGGACCAACTGAAGGAGTATCTGACGACAGTGGGAACCTGCAAATGCGGTCTCGAATGCCCGCTCAGACCGGAACAGGTCTTCAACTTTGACCCCAAGGTGAGTACCAGTGAAAAGACACTTACGTTCAAATGTTCATTAAGTTTGAAAAACGCTCAATCCAAATAAAATTATTTATAATTAAATAAATACCTTCATTTAGATTCGTGATTCTGTTATACGAAAAAAGATCATAAAGCATGATTGCAGGAAAACATTTTAACTGACACTTAGGATGTAGACTTATCATGGTAACATGAGAAATTTCCGCGATCGTTTGCGTTATCGTCATTTATTCCACTTGCTCATTGCGAAATAACTTTGCGACATCTCTGTTTAGAAGATTTGAAAACTTCGAAGAAAAGGAAGATTCTCCAATTTAATGAGACCGAACGTATGTGCAAATTTCAAAGTAACCATCTCTTTCATTCGTGTAACATATTTCACATATCCTCTGAAAAGAAGAGTTTCTCGGACCTCAATTAGAATCGCTTCACGTTTCGGATTGAAAAGAACATTTTCAATCCGTGACAAATGAGTGTTTCGCCGCGACATTTCGCAATCGAGGCAGTACGAGGAGAAATCTTCTGGCGTCGCGACGACGATGAATCGATACGGAAGTACCGTGTAATCAGACAGATTGTTGCACGAGCAACATTTAGAGGCGATGCCGGTGGCGCGTTTATTCGGAACGTTTCATTACGTCTCATCCTTTTACGTTTGCACATATGCAAAGGAGAGTTATTCAACGACGTGTCGCGATGGTGAAAGTCCAATAGGACTGCATATTGCAGCGCGGCATTACGAGCGTGGGCATAATCGCGTTTAATCGCCGCCGGCAGTTAGGCACCGTTTATTTATTTATCGTGCGCCCGTAATTGGCCCGTGCGCACGATCCATGCGAAGCTCGTGATTTACCGGGAATAAAATATCGCCATTGTGCGTGCGAACGACGGCGTTTTCCCGAGGAGTGGGACGTCGCAATCTTAGCTTCTCTCGAATCGATTAGGTGGTAATAGTCGGTTTGAAACGAGACTGGAAAGAAATGATTTCTGGAGATCGGATGAATGAGACATGCGATGTATGGAGATTATTGCGATCAGAACATAACTGGGAAGACATTCCGTTTCGCTCGTAACGTCCGTGTGATTTAAGACTCGAATCCTTTAATACCGATATTATCTCCTCTTTGGGTTTTTAAATGGCCTTAAAATGCGAGTGTTGAAAACGTTGTGTCTCCCCGAGTATCGTTTGACAACGCGTTTATTACGTCATTCGTTTATGAGATACGTATCGAGAAGCTAATCACAGCTTTACGTGTCCGGTTGTGATCACGTTGAGATTTCTCTGTCGCATTTAACGTTTTATTACCTACTGGAGACTGGTTTCATACTTTCTCGAATCCACCGCGAATATTGGAGATATCGATGATAGTATCTAGAAATTTGCATAAATCTGTATTGGAACGAGAAATGCATTTACGACAATTTCCTTATAGGAGCATCAGATGCGTTTGTGGAATGAGGATTTTAAAGACACAGAAATATGTAAAATTGTTAAAACGACGGGGCAGACTTTATTATTTCTATTTAACTTGCCGTTACAACAAAGTAGGGAGAAATAGCGCTGTCTTATGCTCTGACAACAGCGTCTTATTAAGCGCTATCATTCCTTGGCGATCTTTGCTCTCCCGATTCGTCTAAGCATCGCTGCTCTCTCGTATTCCTCGCGTTCGGCGAAACGACGATGAATCACGTACGTGGAACCGTTCCGGAAAATCGTACTCTTCACAAAACATCGCCGCAGAACGAAACACAATCGAGCGTTTCGGCGCTATTTCTGCTGCGCTCGCCGCCGTAAATACGTAATTTTTCTTACTTCCGCTATTTAGATATTTATGGTGCACTCGCGAGAGTACGCGGCGGCACGTATCTCGGCTCGCGCCAACGATCTCGAAGAAATATCGCAATCGTGCGTGCCAACGATCGCGGCTTATTAAGAAATATCGCGCTCCGGGCACGTAACCATTGTTTCCCCGCCTCCCCGAAGTGAAATGTGTGCATGTGCGCGCACATGTGCACCATGCAGTTGCGAATAAGGGGTGGCCTGCCTGCGTTACGTTTACGGTGTGCAATATCTAAAAACGATGCTCGTTCAGCCTCGACATTTGCCTTTATCGTTGTACCATCGATGAGCCCGATCATCCTCGTTTTACGATCGATCATCGGTCACAGTCGCGCTTCCGTGATTCGCGGGGTTGATTGCGCGCACCGGTTCCTCGGGGCGAGGTCGAGGGGAGGAATAAAAGGCTATAATAAGCTTAATTTCGTGCCGGGCTTCCGCGCGTGAATTAAAGATTCAGGAAGGTACCGGACATTCGCCGTGCTCTCCCGTGGATGACGGAAGAAGACGACGTTGTAAGGAAGAAACAGAAAGAGGAAGAAGGGGAGAGAGAGGGAGAGAGAGAGAAGACGCTCATCAGTTTTGCTTAATTATTCCGGTAGCATGCGACGATATACGAGGAAAACGTATAATTATCTGTGCACCTGCTTGCTAACCACTCACTCAGTCGCTGCTGCTCGTCGTCCTATACCCGGTGCACCGTCGGTGCGTTAATACGTTCCCTAATTAAAGTTTATCATGTTTCACCGATCAGTGTAGAGACAGAGGGAGAGAAACCCAGGCCGTAGTAGATATCGTCGATCCGGTCCGTCGTGTTGACGACATAACGATCAACGTGCTAATAATTAATAATCATTTGCATATCTCTAACACCGCAACACGGATACGATACGTATCGCGTCGGGTTTATCGGACACGGCTTATGATTAGCGTTGACAAGTGCCGTCGTACGCGTCGCACACGAATCACGTGGATGATTCTTCCGGAGAAGGATAATTGCGATCATCGAGCAGCATTATCGCTGCTCGTATCCCGAGCAAAAAATATGGAAAACATAAATATGCATGCGCGCGCTTCTCGAGTACATGAAATCATCAAATAGGCAATCGCGAGATATTAATTCTTTCCGTACCGGTTTCGAGCATCACGAACTACTAAGTGCACGCAGAGAGAACGTGAGATTGGGGCCTAATAAATGCCAATAAAATGTTGCGCGAATTTTTCGAGACCAGCGTGCCACGTTCCCTTCGAAGGATAGAGATAATAACGATCGTGTCAGGATATCTTGGATGGATTCTCCTCCAAGATGCCTCGCGCCAGCAGAACGGGCTCTATCTTCCGGCACTCGTCGGCGAGCAGATGGTTGCAACGGCACTATCGCGTTGGTACAATGCAACAAACCCGGCTGGACAATACTGCTCCTCGAGTGCTCGTCCATCTCGCGCAAGAAAAGAGGAGTCTGGATGAGAGAGAGGTACACGTGGATCGTCGAGCGAAATCGGCACGGTGCCGGGACACTTGGCGCTGCATCTCGACCGCATCTCAAAGTACGTCTCGCTCGTTCGCGGCAGCCGGCCGTTCGAGTCGCAACACGCGGCGAACACGGCGACACGAGATTATTATGGTAATCGAGCAACATCGCTCATGGTCCCGTCATGGGCCTCCCACGCTACACGCGCTTTTTTGCCGAGGTGCCTTGGTGCACCAGATCCGACAGTTGGAACGACACTGCGCACTCGGGCGAATAATAAGTAGCTGCAGCTATAGTAGTGCAGATAACACTGCAGGGAAGATGCAGGTGCGAAATTTAATCAAGACGAAATTGTACCAAGAAAATTATCTTACTGATACTCACGAATAAATATTATTACAAATACATTCTTCGCTTTATTGCATCTCCTTGCTGCTTACTCCGATTTTATCTCCGGGAAAATAATGCGTTGTGTATTTCGATAAACAGTGATTATCGTTTGACCAATGTACGCTGATTACAAGGTTGAGCTTTCTGTTCGGAGTAACACGCAAAATTACCTGGGAAGATTCCATCGTGTCTCGGGTAAATGACATGGCGTTAATGAATAAATATACCCTCGACGTTGTCTCTTCCTCCGCGGTATGTACATACGTCTTATTATCGACAAAATATTACGGCAAGAGAGCAGACACGACACGTTCGACGCGGACCCGACGCAGGGCAGGTAGTGTCGGAACACGTCGCGATAATGGATCGGTCTCGCGATACGAGCCTCGATATAACGTCTTTCTCAGGCGACTCGCTCCTGGCGCATTTACGAGCAACTCGCACATACACACACACACGCTCGTGTACATGAGAGTATCTCCACCTGCATTAATCAGGCACCGTAACTATCGGGGCGATCTCTCACGGTCTATACCATCTGCCGGAGACAGCAGCCTTAACGTCTCTCTACGGATCTTTGATTTGGCACGATTCTTTATCGCCCCCGCGCTACCGTCGGCCAGCCAGCCTGGTTCCCTTCTTTTCTCTGCCTTTTCTCCCGATGCTCCTTTTGTAACTGCCGACGTTTCCGCCTATTGTTGCGTATACAACGGCGCGAAGAATCGCCGACGCGGGGAGCGATTCCTCCGGTTTCCCGTGGCCGTATCCTCCAAACGTGATCGCACGAATGAGCCATTCGTCGTGTCCGTGAACTCCGCGTGCAGGTTCAGCGGCACGTGGAAACGCGTCTTTGTGAAGAAGAAGGCATGTTAATCGCGAGATCGTCAGAGTGATACTTATCACGGTAAGATGACCTTCTGCCAACTCCGCGATTCTGATTCTAAGTGGCATCTAATCGCGCGTCGTTATGTCACGAAGAGAGAGATGACCGTGCAGCGATTCGGTGTTACGAGTGTCACAATTTTTGGCAATGTACCATGCTCTTTATCGTCTCCGGTGTAATGATATTTCGCCGCTTAGAAGTTACCGTAATGCGCTCGTCTGCCACGAGTCTCTGCTCTGCTCGCGGCTGTGCTTTCCGAGGCGTTGGTTTATGGAGTTGTCGCTATCCATTATCGCTTTCAGGAACGGCGGGATGACTCGGGTGTGTCTCTCGACGGATGTATTAGGCGAGCGCTTAAGCTCGCGCACGAGTTGCACCGTGACGTTAACAAAGGGTAAGCGAGGTACCCTTTTATTACACCGAGCTCGTCGCGCTTAAGCCCATGCGTAAAGTAATTTGCCTTAATGAATTTGCATCTTCTCTTTCTACCGCGCACCTCCGTGCTGTTTTCTCTCGGGTTCGCATTTTTGATTCACGATTAAACAGCAGTTAGCTCCGCTTGGGAAAAATCTCGATAAAAGCCCTGTTCACGCTTCTCGAACCGTTCACTGCGTCTCGTTCTCCTCTTTAACTAGATTCATTTTTCAGAGTCCTTATTCGTTAATCATCTAGCCGTATTACAAGAAATTTGAGACTTGATTTCATATTCTTCCGTAGAAACGTGCATGTATCTACGTTGAAGATTTAACGAGTCCTTATATTTACTGGACTGGATAAAAATTTCCCGGTGTTAAAACGGGAACAATAACAGTGGTATCTCGCGCGATGTAAATCTCTTTTACGATGAGATTCAACGCGGTCCATAAACTACGCGGAATTACGCGAACGCTTGCAACGTTGTATCCTCGACGGATATTAATTCCTCATCTTTTCAATTAGTTTCCTCCTCGATTTCCGACGCGCCCGCAAACATGCCGATTTCATGGCACAAAAGAGAGATTGCACCAGCAATGTACAAAGTATGAATTTCGCGGATAGGACGGCAGTGGAGGACCCGACAAAGATTGCACCCTACCAAAGATGTTCTTTGTAATCGACTTGGGCCATCGCCGGAGAAAACTTCGGTCTTACAAAGAAAGTAATCTCGCACGATGTCTCGGCTCGCACTCTGGCGAACCTCAAAGTTTCGTCGAGGAAAAGAAACGAGTCCAAGATCGTGGGCAGGACGGAATTTCGGGCTCCCTTTTGTAATTGCCAAACGGTCCGGGACCGAAAGGAAGGAAGGGCGAAATCGTGCCAAGCTGTGATCCTCCAGAGGAAGTCCGACACGCGCAACGTAATGCGCCAAAGAGCGTTCGTCCGGAATCTGCCGTTTTACTCCTCGTTCGTTTTATTCGCCTGCATCCTCCTAAGATTCATCCCTTATTTTCAGATTTCTCGGTCGCCAATCGAGAGAATAGGTGAGGCTCGTACAAGGCGACGTATATTCGATACGAGTACTTATCGTATATTCGATAAGTACTCGTTTGCTACCGTGTACAATACTTTATACCGCGAATTACCGCATCAATCGTGTCGTGTCGCGGCAGGCATGGTGACAGGTGCTTACCGAGCCTTTTGAAAACTGCGCCCGATTACATTCGCGATAACGAGCGCTTCGAATTTCCAAAGCGAAACGAGCTCCCCATCGTAGAGACGTATAAACGCGCGGAATGCAATTTTCTCCGCTATTTTGATTACCCGCGAGATATCGCGATCTCGCGCGTTCGTTGCAGTCGCGCTCGATGTGCAAAATTCGCGGATAGAGGTATAGGTATATATGTGAATATGGTACGTGTGTGTGTGTGTGTGTGTATATATAACATATATATATATATACACATATATGTATATATATAAGCCGCGCGCGGATATCGTGCACTCCCGATAATACCGAGGTAATTCGATTTCCTCAGAATTGCCGGGCTTGCTCCGCTCAAATTGAATTTCTATTAATAAAAACCGGGGTATCGGTCGCTTGTGTATTCTCTCCTCCTCTCTTATAACGTCCTCTCTTCCCTACGCTTCCTCCCTTTCCGTCTGCCGTAGCTCCGGACTTCTCTGTTTCACCTCCACCTTCTCGCGTTCTCCGCGCTCGCTTTCTCTCTTTCTCTCTCTCTTTCCTGCCCTGCTTCTCGTCTCTCGCTGCAATCCACCCTGCGTTCCTCCTTCCCTCCCCCGCCTCTCGCGCTCGTTCAATCTCCCTGTCTCCCTGCCAGTCTACCGCGACGTATAAATTTATTGCGCTCATTAAGTTGAAATATGGCATCGGGTACGTTCAAAGTTTATGAACGTTAATGCGACCGCGGTGAATAAGACCGCGCGCGCGGCTCGTTGCTCACGCGATGTAAAACGCCGCGGCCAGCGAAAGAAAATGCAACTTGACAGCGCGACTCGCAACGATTCGAGGGATAATATCGTGCCTGATGCCCGCGGTGTATCCGTTACCGTCGATTACGATCGAGATACCGGTCGTTGCTCACTGGACGATCGATGGCACTTTGTCTATGACGAATATCCCGCGACCGCGTCTGCGTCAGCAGATAGAGCGACGTTGCATCGCGAAATCTTGAAATGGTATTTACATCTCGTTTGTTACCTCTGACGCGATGTTTCCGATTTGTAACAGTTCGGCGATGCTGCGATGGTCCACAATGTGTCTTTCTAAAAATTTCATCTCGTAATCTTACACGATGCGAGAAATTGAATTGAATTTATTCTCTGGTGTTCCCGAAGAAGTGAGTTAAAGCGCTGTTACGATCGGGCGTGTAATTTGTGTGCCCGAAGTAATTCGGCTTCCCGACGCCAGCTGCTTCCGAGCCATTGAACAGTCGAAATTCGGCGCGAAGCGATTCGATTTGTCGCTCGACGCGCGCGTTTATCGCCAAGTACTACAGCACGAGCAGCCGGACAACGTGGAAACATTTTCACGGCTCGTCGCGTCGAAGTATCCCGTCCTCCAGGAATCGTCGATCGTCGCAGCCGAATCCTGCGGATCAAAGACCGCGGTATCCTTAATATGATTCTCGTGTCGCGCCGGCCGGCCGGCAAGACGAGGCGCGAATGACGGAAAGTGAGCGAGCACGCGAGAGGGATGACTAGAATGGCTACACACCCCTTGGTCGTAGGAGAGCCCGCATTGCAGCGAGCAGCGGAGGACTAAGAGGGAGGAAAGGGGGGCACCGCCGGGGACACTTGAGGTGAATGTTTTGCGAATGGTCGGTAGATGTCTGGTTTGCTCGAGGCTGATATCGACCTGGGTCTCGAGTCTGGAGCCGCCGCCTTCGACCCCCTCTCTACCGTTCACCACCACCGGGACGGCTGGTTTCCACCACCAGCGGCGGATACACCTCTCGCGGCGCGCCGCTCAAAGTTCACGTCCGTTTCATATGTCTCACCTCGTCCCATCACGGATTCCAGCTTCTCGTCTCGCTCCCGCGGGAGCCTCGGGCGACCCGCTCTTTGCCTTCTCCTTCCGCGTCTCCCGGTCGCCACCCAACATCCCTCTTGCTCTTCCCCACTTTCAGGTCTCTTCGTCTTTCTCGCCCTGGTTCCTCCTCATTCTCTCTTTCCCACGGCTCGTCGATCCTTCGCGCTCTGTTTTGTTTGGTCCTGTCTATCCCACGGGCTTCTCCCTCGCGGAGTCCCGGGACTCGGGTCTCTTCACCCCTTTCCCGGCGAGAACGCGCCCTCCTCCACCCCTCGCTTTGTCTTCGTCTCGCGCGCGCCTCGTTGCCTCCTTCCTCCTGCAAATTCGTCTCCCGCGACGGAGGGCGGAAGATCGTTCACCCCACCTGTCTCGATTCGCCGTTTCTACGCCCCTCAACCCCGGATTCCGACAACGGTCTCGCGTTCAATCCACTCGCCCGTCCGCTCGACGGCGATACGAGTTCCACACCGATAGAGTTTTCGGTGGAGAGGGTGGGAAAGAGCGGTCGCGCCGCGCCGCGACGCTCGGCGTCGGACATACTCGCACGCATCTCTTGGCAAATCCTCGCGACGTCCCCCGAGGGGAAATACCGGAGAGATGGGACGGGTCAAGCTTTTAGGATAAATCGACCGAGAGCAACGGAGCGGAAGTAGTGACCGCGCCCGCTGTCCTCCGCGTTGATTAGTGGATATTTAACGCGTCGCCCAGACGTGAACCGAGATTACTTCCTGCGTCTTGCTTCGTAGTTATGACAGCGGACGGGCATGTGAAATTACACTCGTACCACGTATTCACTCAAGGGATGACAGAGTGCTCCGGTACCACAGGGATTGTCATATCGTCGAGATATTTTGTCATGAATATTCAACTACGAATGTCATATTTTTATATATATTCTCTGCTAAAGTCTCTGCTAACTTTATGGTGCACAAAATAGATTATCTCTCTTTACTCTTGATATTATATATCCAAGTTTTTTCGATAATCTAGATTAAACTTCACGAGACAATACTTTTCTTATTGCATTCCTTACAAGAAATTTTTACAATGGGTTTTGATGTCGAAGAGATAAATTTTGGCGAATTGTGTAACCATCTCTTTTTGCGCAGTACAGGTATCATTATCTCAGGAATAATACTTCGTCGAATAGCCCGTCTTCGATGATTAAACAGTGACGCCTGACCACGTCAATTTTCTTAATGACCGCCTCGGCGCGTTGTTAACTTCACGTCGTCCCTTCTGTGATAAAAGGAGGGTCTTGGCTAATTAAAAGTAACGAGAGCAGAAGTAACGCGTCCGAGATTATTACGTCGCGGCTGAACATGCGGCTTACTTAAGTCGCTTCGCGCTTTCTCTCTCCCTATCTCTTTCTCCGGCTATCCTCTCCTTTCTCCCCTCTCTGTCTCTGTCTCTCCCTTTGCAAAGGCAACTTCGTTAGGATGCGATTCAATTTTGGTCGGGCGGCGGTTTCCTCCCCGGCAGCCTCGCGTGAGAATCACGATTCGGTCGGATTGTCCGTAATCTCTGGTCCGTACAGAACCGTCCCTTACGGTCGACAGGTACGTTGGCTCACCTGCAGCCAACGGACTGGCGGAGAACGCGAGACGGCGGTGGATGACCAGGGGTGAGGCGGGGAACGAGAGAGGGCGGAACGGGACGGAACGAGATGGAACGAGATAGGGCGGAAAGGTACTAGCGCTGGCTATAGGAGACTGCTAAATCCTGGCCGTGGCCCCGGCTTGTCCGTGTAATTTATGACGAGCGAGTCCGCGAGAGGAACCGAGCGCGTCGTGGAAGGACGCAGATAGAAGCAGTAACAGTCTGCTTCCTCCTGTGAAATATAATTCCCGCGCACATTCACGGTTGGATAATCCAACGTTCGTTTTGCATGAAAACTTATTACGCTCCCGGTAACGTAAGCGCTCGCGCCGCCGCCGCCACCGCTCGCGACCGGCCTCGAGACTCATTGTCGCTCGCTCATTCTCTTCTCCTCTCCTCAGCGTCCGGCATGACAAGAGCAATTACACTTTTAAATTACGTTACACGATATTAAGCCCTTTCCTTCCCCCGTTCGTACATTCGTTCGTTCGTTCGTTCATTCGTTCGTTCGTTTGTTCCTGTGTTCGTTTTTTTCCGCGTTCCTTCCTGGCCACCCGACTCATCCTCCGTCTGTCCTCTTCCACCTCCGTGCTTTCCTGAATTTTTCCGGATACTTCGCCAACTCGACTCGGCTATCGTTTTTCTCTTCTTCCTTTTTTTTCTATTATCTTCGTCCGTATTCCTCGTTCAGGCTCTCCGATTTCGTATCCCGTTTCATGAAATATCAAAAATTCATGAAGCATAAAGATTTGCGACATTAAGCCATGGTCAGCGATAAAAATGTGACGTTCATGTGTAACGTTGCAGATGCCGTAAATTTTTACGAAGTGAGATGCTACTATGTAGCAGTGATCAGTCTCTCGCTTACTGACATTCTCTCTCGCATTCCCTTCAAAAAGTTTACCCTCCTGTCATCGTTAATTGTCCGTCCTATATCGCGTCGAGTGATGAATATAATTGCGCCGGGTTAATTACATTATACGATATTAAATTCTTACTTTAACTTTCATTAATGTTCTCCCTGTCCTCTGTTCTCGTCAGTCTCGTTCTTCTTGCTTGCCGTTGTTCCCAATACGTCCGGTATCCGTTCTCTCATTGTCTGTTTCACTTTTACCATTTCGTGCTGCCTTGCTAAAACTCTGTTGCGTTCAAACTATATTCATTCTTCCGCCTTCATTTCCCTATTCTAATTTTCCCTCCTTTCATTTGTATCCGTTTTTCCATTTCGCGCAGCTCTTCGCTCTCTCGTGGCTGTCCTCTTCAGCGTCGAGTCTGACAAGAGCAATTACACTTTTAAATTACGTTACGCGGTATTAAGCCCTTTCTTTCGTCGTCTTTTTTATACCTCGCTGGCCACTGTGCCCGCTTCATTTTCATTTCCTTTTTCGCCATTTTGCCGCTCTTCTCGGACTCTCCCTTGCTCTTTCCTTCTTTCTCTACCTCCTCCTCCATTTCACTCTCCATTTTTTCACGGTTCTTGTCGTTCTTCGGGTTTTTATAATCTGTCGTGAAATAATTACCGAGCGTCCGTGCCACACCGCCACCTAAATATTCTCCCTTCAGCAGCTCGTTCTCTCTTGGAATCTCCCACGTTCGTATAATTTTCTTCAGATTCTCGTTCTCGTTTATTTCACCTGCGATACTTGTCTCCCCTTTATTTTTGACGAAAGAGAAGAAAAAAAGGCGCGATCTCGCTAAGACGATCGCAGACAGTGTGACCGCGAACTGCGCGCTGTATTCAATTTTCCACCCTCGCACGTCGCTTTTGTCCGATCGACGTCGCTTTTCCGCTCTTTACCTTCGGCACCGGCTGGTTGTGCTCATTGTATTCAATTTTCTTCCCCCTTCCGGCTTTTCTTCTCGCTCCGTCGTTTCCTACGTGGCACCCTTCCGCCGCTGCCGTCACCGCTGCCTGTACACTCACCGCGGGAATAATAATTACCTTTTCACCACCAACGCGAGGCCGAAGAGTGGAGGTGGGTCGTTTTAATTATTTTATCGCGTGACCGGCAACCGCGACCTCTGTCCCTCCTTCCCCGTCTCTGTCTCTCCTCGCCGACCTGTCCTTCGTGATATCGGACACGATGGGACGCGCGACGTGACTGACGTTTCATTAATATCGTCGTATTGGCTCGGGTGTCGCGATGCTTACATTAATTTCAGCGTTCACGACGTGGAAGAACTCGCTCTATTAAATTAAGTAGGTAAGCGTGCGAGCGCGCGTTGCGCCGGCGATTATCGATCTATATGAGGGAAACGATTAATTTTATTTCGCTAACGTGGACACGCGATCTCTATTGGCTGGCTTTTCGAACACGGCTTTATATCCTTTCGGTTAACTCGTTTGTTTTACGTTAAATTAATTTTTCGGGCCGGCCAATTTCAATCTTTTCACCGATCAAACGTACGATGCTAATTCAAATATTACCTCGATTGTAACTCTTTCGACTCAATCGGGAAAATTCAACTGGTCATTTATCATTTTGCTGCTTGCCCCTGGGGTACCTACCTATTCTCCCGGGCGCAGATTGTCCCGGGGCACCACGATTCGTGAATTCCTGTAATGGGAATCTTACTTCTGGCGCAAATTTTCCGACGGCGGCGGCGCCACGCGGTAATCCAACCAGAGGCGGTGCCGTTTTCTTTGACGGTTGGCTTCTAATAAATCAGGCAGAGACCGGGGCGGATATGCGCGAGTGCGCGGGGGTGGCGCGGTCCGGGGGTGGCGCGCGCGCGACGGGTTATTCGTTGGTTCGTTCCGCCGGTATTTCCGCCAGCTATTCAATTTGCGGGCGTTTCGCGCCGGGGCTCGTCCCGGACAAATGATTTCACGCTGGGTCTGCACCCCTTCCTCCCTCACTCCGCCTACCGCGGCTCGTAGATGTCGCGCACACAGGGATATCCAGTCGACGAGTGCTCTCCCCATTCCACCCTTCCTCCCGGGGAGAAAGAGATATCTCCCCGTCTAACTTGGAACAGCCGCGGTGTGACGCGAGCGGATCAACCCCGCTTCGCGCATTCTGATCGATATACATCTCGCTCCACCGGATCTCGCGGACTTTGATTAAAAAATTCATTTCCTCGCTGCGACAACCCGACGCCTCGCCTGTGCCAAATAGTTCCACCCTTCGCTCTCGTGATGTTTTGTATCGGCTATTACGATCGAAATGTTCACTGCAGATCAATTGGTCATTAAAATATTATATATTATATTTCGATGATGAACCTGAACATCCGGTTGAATGTAATCGTCATAGTGTGATAATAACGCTTGCTTGCTTGTGTATCATTAATCGCGATTGCCTTTTCTGATTCATGCTGCACTATTAGAACATTATTTACGGCATTATTGTGAGACAAGAAACGCACAGGTTTCGATTTCCTGTTTTCTCTCATTGTCAGTTCAGTCAGAGTGGACCGACCGAGCTTTCCGAGTGGATATTATAAGAGACGTAATCCGGAACTGGTTCGCAACGAGTTATCGTATCTCAGGGGGGAGAAAGCACCGTGAGCATTGTGAGCCGGAGCGGAGCCGCGCGAAGATCGCGTCGAATAAAAAGCGGAGAGAAGGAACAGGGAACGGAAGATCGTACATCCTCCGTTCGTCCGCCTGTTCGTTTCCCCGTTCGTTCGTTCGTTCATACTCTTTTTTGTCTTTTTTGCTCGCCGCGACTCCGTATTGTCAAGTGGTGCGCACACACGACTCTCGATGTCTCCTCTCGCGCGGGGAACACGACGTATCCACACGTGTACGCACACGCGTACCGCCGCTCGCGACGTCGTTCGCATGCGTTTTTTTTCCGTCTCTGCGGAAAACGGAAAGACCGGTGTCGCGTATTTACTCCCTTCTGTGATCCCGTAGCATGTGCGCCCAAAAATACGCACGTTGTAAGAGACGTGAATATCGCCGGATATTCCACGCAGACTTGCGCCAGTGTGCGAGATACAGTTGATCTCCCTTTTCTCTTTTCAAGTGATCTCTCTGCGATCTCACGTGTTTTCCTTCGATCTGACGATGATTCGTCTTACCGCAATTGTTGAGTTCGATCTTTTTATACGTGAAATTAAATTAATACCTTGCGTCGATTTAACGCAACAAAATATATTTCTATGTATTTAAAAGGATAAATTTATGGTATCAATAAATGTGTCTGTCGAGCTGCATCGCATCACAAATATGCGCTGCCTCCGCACCTCCCGTGCGCCACGCGTCTTTGAGTCTTCAGAATATAACGTCGGAATATTGTTGAATTTCCTGCAGTCTGCATGCGTATCGGAACGAAGCCGTCGGTGTGCCCGGCATTATTCGCGGACTGCGAGACGCGCCGGAATATTTCAATATGTTTGTATATTTGACTAGTTCGTTGTACCGGAAATACTGCACCGCGCTTGTAGCGTCCCCCGGGAGATTTCCACCCCGTCGCGCAGACGGGGCGTATCTTGAATTCGGCGCCCGGGGTGCGCTACTACTCTCCCCTCTTTTCCCCGGGACCACCACCGCCACCAGCCGCCTCCTCGTGATCCCCGGCAGCGTGCAGTTAATGGCACTTTAAACGCCTCGACGGCACACGATGTTGCTTTGCGAACGTGCCGGGCCTTCGTCACGTGCCGCTGCGATCTGTCCGCACCCCGAGAGGCGATCGACGGAAATCCGACCGAGCATACAAATTAGGTTGACGTGATTTTCGATGCTTCTTCTGATAAAGTGCAGGTTATAAACGGCGAGTTCTATCGGAAAACATTTAATAATCCTCATAACAGTGTGCTTCATCAAATTGTAATGTAGTCTCTCAATACAAATATCATTGTTGTTTTTTTTTAATATTAGATATCTGTTCAAGCTCTATTTTCATAATTTCATTTGGTTGAATCGGCTCGACAATGAAGATTGAAGTAGCTTTCTGAATCTAATAATATAATTGATTAAATTTTTTACTAAAGATCAGTACGTCCTGTTAAATCGTTCTCTGCTCTCCTATATCTTATTAATTGCTGTTTCGATTGATTTTTGATAGGCGAGCTTTCAATGTTTTGTTATTCAACCGTGACGCATGCAAAGTCATTTTGAACATAAATCGATGGCGTTCTGCAGAATCCGCGCCATATCTAAATGCATCGTTCGGCAGCGCTCGTGCGATTTACACAAATTTCCAATTCAACGCGTGCTCAATACAAATATTAGAATGGAACTTTTCCGGGCCGCGAATTCCCCCGGATTCGCGCGACCCTTCCGTTTGTTTTTTCGCATTCGAGCTGTGTCCTGTTCCGCTCGTCAAAACCCCGGCACTCTCGAATGCGGAAGGTATCCCCTTCGTAAAGCGTTTAGCGCTCGAAGCGCACGTTTGAACGTCCTGCATAAATAATCATCAACTTTGGACGCACAGAGGAAAGCATTATTATCGCCGAGTGGATATCCTTTCTTAGTTTATCGAGCGTTCCATTCAGTATCGATATTTCAATTCCCTCTGGATCGGATTGGACCCCCTCGCAATCCTCTTAGCGCTGTTCCCTGGCATTCTCGGAGCCTCCTCGTTTCCAATCTGCCGTTTGCGTACACACATTTCGAATTAATTGAACGATGCCCAGCGCACAATGTTACATTGTATGGCCGAGATTAATAATACCCGTCGCGTGCGACGAAGGAGGAGGAGGAGGAGAGGGCCAGCCGGTTGTGGGGGCGAGGGCGAGCGTCGGATACGAAGGTACGAGGGGAAGATCGGAGCAACGAGAGAAAGGGTGGTGGCGGTTCGCGAGGAATAGAGAAACGAGGGAATTAAATTGCTTTTCAGCCGTATGGAAGTGGTGTTTTACAAGGCGCGGTGTAAGATCGCGCGCTCTGGCAAGCTGCCACACGGTCTTGCCCAATAATAAATGCTCATTCAAGAGGAGAAATAGGAGGATGAAGAAGAAGAAGAGGGCGAGCAGCCACGGCGGAGGGCTCGAGCGCGGAACGCGGATCGGGAGGAAAGAGCGAAGGACCGGTCGGCCCTGAGACGTTTTTCTCTTCTCGTGGTCAAGCGCGGCTATAAAGCGCAACGAGACGGCCTCGGTGAGTCTTGCACTCGCTGTGCTCGCCTGTTCGCCTCTCCGTCCTGTTCTTCTTCTTTTTGTTCCTGTTCTCCGCCTGCCTGCTCCTCTCTCCTCCCCGCCGAGGAATGGCTCGATTGTTTTCGATGCGCCAATTTAACGATGCAATGCGGCCTCGCCTTTTTGCCGTCGCAGGTGAGAAGAAGAGAAGCCGCAGGGGAGGAAAGCGCAGAGAGGCTCGTGCGCGTGAGTTCGACTCCTCCGCGCTGCTCGGTATCGCCACGCCGCGCGCGGATTTTATGCGACCGCACGAGTGCATCGTATCTTTGGAAAGATAAATGTGAGTGCGACGTGACGGGATTCGTTGTAGATCTCTGCAATCGCGTTCTAATCGAGCGTCCAAAGCTAGCGTTGTAGAATTGCTGCACACCGGAGCAACGCCTTTGCAGACTCTCAATGGAGACTGTCCAGAATTAAATACAATATCGCAAGGAACTCTATTGTTTCCCTGACGATCTCTTTGTCGTACCGCGACGTAACTTAGCGCGCGGCAATTTCGCGCGGCTATCACGCGCCAGGAGATGAAGTGATTAGAGCCAGCATACGCGGCGAGCATTATTCATCGTTTTTATCTCGGCGCGGTTACGCGCCGAGCGCGAGACGTATCTCGCCGGCGGATTCCAGGCGATATTCCTCGCCACCGCGAACTCCCGTTTTGGACATGCTCCCAGCGGCGTCGTGTCGTAAATTCACGCCGCAGTCGACCGCGCGAGCTTTATGTCGCCAGGAAAATTCACCGTTCGCGAAACTCACCGGACCCACCCCATGGCACCACGAAGGGCTTGACGGTATCCCATCTCGCGTGTAGGTCTCACATTGCACGCAAAGTTTCTCTCGCGCCTCGGAGGCGTGAAATCGACGCGGCCGAGGCCGGCCGTTAATGAAAATATCCGGCGGCGTTTTACGGCGGATATTAATTCGAACTTTTACTCCCTATCCCGTTCCGAGAGAGTGCAGCGATACGGCCTTGTGCGGGATGCCTTTCCATTGCGGCCGCCCTTCGAGCGATTGTTTCGCGGCGGTGTAACGAGCGCGACGATACGGACCACGGTGAAATCGACGATTAAAAAAGAAAGGAAGAGAGAAACGATCGTAAGAAACAACGGCGCCCGATCGGCGACGATGGCGGGGGTGCGAACGGCGGGATTAATGAATTTATCGGCCGATCATTTAATTTCCTGGCTCATGGTCAAACCGGCGAAATTGCCACGTTCGAGGCCCCATTTCCGATAAATCGATTTAACAACTCCGCGGCGTACACATTCGTCGTCTCTTCCTGCCTTTCTGCGTGTTAGCGCGGCAAACTGCAGTTGCGACTCTTCATCGCTGTATCGTAGATTAGTAGCATTGTATGCGCGGTTTGTCATAAAATGTTTTTTCATTTTATTATTTTAAATATTTCCTTAAAACGATTCAAGTTAGAATGCCTCATCGCTGAAGGGTTATTTTCAGACTTTTACTTGAGAGTTTAATACAAGCCGATTAACTTGCCGATCCAATTAATGTGAAGCGTGTACCAAAATCTAGCCTCAATCTACTTAAATGAGCTTTGATGGCGTTTTTCATTAGTTTAAATTGCGCCCGAGCGCGCACGCGTTGTTTCCGTTTCAAGTAAATTTAATTCCTGACGAGCGGCCGGCTTTGTCGACGATCATTAGCCGCTTGAACGATAAATTTCACTGCGTACATCGCGGCGAAACACGATGGTAGTGATCTAATTATCGGTGGAAATTGTGCTGGGAGTGCGCCGCCGCCTCTATGGTGGTGAAGGTAGGATTGCCATGATGGAGGCCGGATAGACTGATAGACGGCCGAACGGATGGATGGATAGATGGATGGATGGAGGTGCGGGATGACTGGGTGGATGGATGGATGGACGGACGGACGGAGGAACAACTCCCCCTGCCGTTCTTCCGGCGACCAATTCGCTTGGCGATGATCACGCGTATGAGCTAAAACACACACGTGCAGTTTGCACGTTGGTGCGCTTATCGTCGATTGGGCTGCTCCGTAGTTGACTTTATCGGGACGTATCTGGGTATTGCCGCGTGCGCGCCTGTCTCCGTAATTTCTGTCGGCGCGTTAACAGTCGTCGTCCCTTTGCCGTTTAATACGTCCGCGCCGTGCAAATTAGCGTTAAGACACCGTAATGCGCCGACTAATGCACGCTAATAGCCGACAGATAATTAAACACGTAACGGCGTGCCACATTATCTTTCGCTCTCTCGTCAGTTATTTATCAGGAGGCACTTTTAGCACTCCACGCTGCGTTTATGAGATTTTGTGGGATGTACGTAGCACGTATATTGATATTTTTCTATTGTTTGGAAGCGTTTGTCCGGCTATTACCGGAAATACCACGACGGATAATTTGCCATTAGTGCACGCGCGCGCGCACATGGATAATTCGATATCAAACACGGGTACGTATTATTACGTATTATTACGTATTATCACGGCGCATAATTGGCCGCATGACGTAAAAATTCCTGTATTAATTATCGCCGTTTCCGAACGTCGAGCGTATTGCATTCGCTCGCCGATACGAGTGGGCAAGAAGGGCAAATAGGTGGGCGGGGTGCGCGTCGGCTCATCCGGTCAGTCCGCATTTAATTAAACTTGCACGATATACCGCGGAATATTCGATTATGGACAAATTAGTTTAGTCCCTGGAGCGCGGTTAATTTCGCGTGAGACGCGATGTAAGCGGGCCGCCTTTACGCGCCGCTGCTGAAAGGGGGGTGCTTAATTAGAAAAAATCCAGGTAAATCGTAGCGAGTTTCGCGACTTAATCATTTACATATTTACGACGTAATGAGTTGCATCGTACCGGTTTAGTACCTTGACTCTTTCTCTCTCTCTCTCTACGTTTTTCCTAGGTGCGATCGAGGTTCAAACGTACAAACGCTCGAATCTACCCAACTTAATCAGTTTAATCGTGCCATCATTAAGCTGCCTTAATAATGGCGATGGGGGTAACACGGGTATGGAGGAAGTGATTCATGACTGCCGAATAATTTCACCGGAAAGACAATAAGCTAAGTGGCGTGGTGGAGGGTTTCGCGCTCGTGCACGACGTCATTAATTAACTGTAGCAATTGAGCGAAGATTAATTGCCAGAAAGAGGAAGGTGGCTGGGCGGGGGCCTTGTAAATGAAGAGGGTACACTAACAATAAGATCACTCTGCGGGATGCTCGACCTTCGTTTGATGATAATTTGAACGCGTGTCAATTTAGCGCCCGACTATTCCGATAATTATACTTTCCTGTCCCCGTTATTGCGTCCCTGGGAAGAGACGAAGGAAGTTATTTATTCTCGGAAACGTCCCACGGAAAATCGACGTACGTAATCACAAATCAATTAAAGAATTCCTTACCTGAATCGTGACATTTAGAAGTAAGACATGTTCGAAGAGCTATTACAAAGTGTTTTGTAATTTTCTAAACTGCATGGTTAGAAAGATAACGACATAAAGATATAACATAAAGTTATATCTTTACATAAAGATATAATATAAAGTTTTATCTTTATATTGGGTTGTAACACGTATTCATTATTGAAAACACTAAACGAACGGAACGAATATATGTTACAATCCAATAACATAGTTGTAATTATTCTTTCTCGATTTAACTTGATCGAAAAATATGAGGAATTATAAGAACATCACCATTTGAAGTAAATAAAATTTGATCTAATCTAGAGTCTTAAATTTATGAAAGGGATTTCTTTATCTCTGTTACAGGTAAGAGCAATCTTCCTTTTTCATGGGGCGCAACGAGTGGCACACGGACGCACGCACACGCGCGCCAAAGAAATTTTAAGGGTAATGCAGTAGGGTAGACAATGAAATCCCAAGTAGGATCAGAGGATTGCCGGCACCGTCTGACTTCTGCTCGGACCCTTCTTCTCTTTTCGTATGCTTCTTTCGGAGTAACGCGATTAGTCTGCGGCTGGAATTTTCATCCCTTTGTTTGCCGTCTCTCGACGCACCTCGCACAACTCTTTGTTTGTCATTAATCCCTCACGGATCCGCTTATTTCTCATCTCACCCCGGATGCTAACAGTGTCGTCGCGCGGCAGCTAATATTAGAAGAGCGGAGAGGGAGCGGGGATCGTCGTTAATTCACTTGAAAATTTATCGTCCTGCCAATTACGGCGCATGGCGGACGCGGATAACCGAAACTGTCACGATACAGCGACGATCAACGTTTAATCCGAGGATATCTTGCCACCGTTACCGAGGAGGAGGCGCTTATTAAGCGCAGCGAAATTCTACGAGTTCATGGATCCGCTGAAATCCTCAATGCCAGTTCCGCACGACGTATATTGGAAGCACGGTCTGGTTATACGCGCGCCGAAATAGATTCTCTATTCAAAACCGCTCTGAATACATATTAGAGCGATTTACCAAGCGCCGTGGAACAGAATTGAATATGATATTAGAGAAGCGCTCTTGAGAGTCGACTACGGAAGCTGGTCTCTCATTCGTGATCCCCGCATCTTAAGCTCGGGTCACGCTCTTTGACGTTGCGGCTATGTGCCGTTACAAAGCGATATCTGTGTTCTGTCTTACGCGCTTCCGATTCCAGTATGTTGAACTTGACATTCCGGCCCGTTAATTCGTGCTTGAGTTCGAGGACCAATCGGTAACGACGCGAGACTCAATGGAATGCAGCGCGACATGAGATGATGAGATGATGAGATGATAAAGACTTTGAATTGTAAAAAATTTCTTTCTGGTCACATGTTTATATATGTATCTGACGGAATTTTGTGATTTTGACTTTTGACTTGCACTGTTAGTAGCAGAATCGATTTCTTCCACTAAGAAATAAATCTGTCACTATCTAAAAATTCGACAGCAAATCTTCTGAATTTTATGTTGAAATTTGCTCAAATTCAACTCGATCATCAATCGATTCGGAACGAAGATTCTCGATACAGCATCTCTTCTCTGACTCGTAACTGCCGAGAAAATTATTGTTTGAACTTCTTACAAGTGCCACTCGACCGAGATGATTAGATAAGCGAAATGCAAGCACTCAGAAGCCGTGGAAAACCCGCTCCGGCGTAACAGGATAACAACATGCCTTCGCCGAGGAAAAGATTAAATTCCATTGGCAAGCGCGGTAATGTTAGTAGTTACGCCGCATTAAACTTTCGCCGGCAATCAACATTTAGATAATGAAATTACTTGCTTACGCGCGGAATATTATCTAGAACCAAATCTCGCCTCTCATGTTTTCATCGCGAGAACACGTTCCAGGCGGATATGCGTCAATTCACATCGTCATGGGGGCAATTATTGGCTGTTAGTAACGCTTCGTCGCTACAGGTTCAGCGAGATTAAACTCGCGAACTCGTTCCAACGCTAAAGAATCGCGAATATTGTGCTCGCGCTTCTGTTTTGGCAGAGAACGGTGTTTTGTCCATTTCGATGTTCGCGCGACAATATTGTTTTTAATACTATTTTAATGAAAATACCGTTTCTCAATTACCGTTTTTCAATTAAAACAGATCTTTCGGATATAAAAAAATGATAGTATTTTCTGAACCATATATCTTTTTTTGTTTTTTACGTAACTCTGACGCGTCTCCAATATTACGTAACAAACAAATTCTGCTCATCACGCAGAAATTTTAAAATCCATATATCCATATAAAACATATTTTGCAGAATACAAGGTTGAAAAGTTATCTATTTATGTCAGACGTTTCGTTAGCATAATTATTATGGCGATATCAAACGCATATCTCTTCTTTTTTAAATTAATACATTGGCATTTTACAAGAATCTATTTTTAACAACCTTACGATATCCAGAATGTGCGAAGTTTAATAATGCACAGTCGTCGTTTTTATATCTAACCTTTAACCGTAGAACATAACATTCAAACGCTGACATCAATGATACGTAAAACGCGCACATGTTATGTGTAGAATAAATATAACGAGATACGTAACTAAATTAATTTTATCATGTAAATTAATTCAAGCATTGAAATTCTGCGAGATATTTATGATAAAACCCCAAAGAATTTCGATATCATTGCACGGCGCTTCTAATTTGATCCATTTTAATGACGTTCTAATACATTGCGCGCGTATTTTGCTTTTAGCATATTCCAGATTAAACCGCCTTTTTACGCGATTCACGTCGAGCCATTGCGTCCGCTAATGTAATTAATGTCTCGTTAATGGCGGGCAATTACACTGGCAGGGTGATGGTAATCCGGAAATGTAGCTACGCAAATATTTCGCTGAAATCGTCCGGCGCGGCTGTGTATGGACCGTTTGTAGCGTATCACCGTTCCCAAACTCAAACTCGCCAGTCAGAGAGTTACCCCGCGCCAGTTAATTACTATTCGATTGATTTACCGGATCCCCATTGCAGCTCGCCCCGTACCACGGTGCATCTTGCTAATGAGAATTCGTCCGGCTCCTCCGCTATGAACCGGCTACAAAATTCAATCCTGTCAATCGCACGCTGCTCCGTAATTTCCTATCCGCGCTCTCGCGCGCATTTTCCTTTTTCCCTCTTTTTCCAGAAAGCTCATCTAATCAACCAGCGATCATATTCCATGCTCCATCATTAATTATGATTCGCGGATGAATCGGACTCACGGAATGCGAACGAACATTTCATACGCTGGGCGGATCAAATATTTCAGGCAACTCTTTTCGTTTCTTTTTACTTCTGCCGTATAAATCTTTCTGCGAAACACATTTAATTTTCCTGTAGATTGTCGCGAATATCGATCGATTGCTTTTCGCTCGCTTTGTTAATCAGTACCCGCTTCGTCACTGCGAATATTCTCGTTTAATTGATGTTATTACTTTCTTTCACGCTTTCATTTTGCGATTATTTTAATCGATAATGCTCATAAAAGTTATACTTTTGATTGGAGATTAAATGTTTTGCGTGTGTGCAAGTTGGATATTTTCGGCGAACGTGTTCGACCTTAATTTAGATCATTGATTGATAAGGAATTATTCCGCACTTCGAATCGAGTGAATGCTATTCATTCGTGCGTACTTTTTGGTACACGTGTCACGTAATGTCCTCCGCTCTTACCTCTCATCCTCCATCTTGTAGTTCTTATTTGTTGATGTTAGTCGATTCTTACGTCAATGAAAAAGAAGGGGCCCGATGCTTTCTCGTTTCTTACACGAGCATCTATTATTCAGTTTGCCTTGCCCTTGCTTGTCGATCGCTTGAGTTACGCCTCCTCGTTGACGTCATCGTATTTCTCTCATTCTCTCTTTCAAGAAAGAGACAGAAGGAGAAAAACACGGTTGTCATTTAAGAAAGGCAAGAGCTAACTTTCATGAGCCTGAATCGAATATCGCAATTGATCAGTTCTTCGCGCCTCATCAAAATAATTTAGATTATACGAAACATGTTTTCGTAAGATGCAAATATATAATAAAAAATATATAAAAGAGTACTTGATTGCATGAAGCAAACAGTGAATTTTCGTGTTGTTCAAATAGTAATTGATGTTAAACACATTTTCTCCTGCAAAAATCTTCTGGCGTTTTTTAGCTTACACGCAGGATCCAATAAAGAGCGGTATCTATTTATCTCTGTTTCTTGGCCTAGAATGCAATAAGAGGCAGTTTAATGTTGGCGCGCGACGTCTCACTTTTCTCTCGACCGCGTCACCTTTCCGGGGAAAAATCTGAAGTTCAATAAGAGCGTGTTTCGTAGCAAACGGATCTCCTTTCCATTTTGCAGCTTGACAGCCGAAGCGTAGGAAATTGCCGTGGATATTCGCTTTGTCCTCGAATCGCCTCAGGCTTTGCTCGACGACTCTCCAAGAGAGATAGAGAGAGAGCGATGAATAATAAAAGCACTTCACCGACTTTACGTCAGTTCTCTTCTCGCCTGGTATCGGACCTGATCGAATCTGCATAATTTCGGATCAGCAGCGTCGCCGAAAGATGATTTTTATTAAAGTGTCGAGATCGCCCTTATTATCCTTTCTCTGCTCGTTATCCAATCGATTCCGCCCGCCGCCGGATTTCATTGCATAATTAAATAATTGAATCGCTTTTCGCGGGAGAGATGTGCCTCGCAAGGAAAAACAACTTCCCGTTCGTCAGAGGCATTAAATTTTTCATTTCGCGAGATTACCATAAAGAAATGAATAGAATATAGAATTTCCAGAGCGGAGGAAAGCGATTTGCGCGGTTTCACGAATTTCTCTGTTATTTTATATCCCAACGTTCTTCGAAAATTATAATAAACGAGTATATCGCGTGCAGGAAATTTTTTATACACTTTTATCTGTTAAGTCGACTTTCACGAGGGGGGTACCAAAAACTTGGAATTCCATTGCTACACGCGAGGTTGCACCAATCGACGGGATATCGGGAAGATGGTTACCACGGCAATTTGCACGATCGCCCGATGATCGGCAACGATCAAGACTCTCGCGGGGTACCAGACGGAGAATTATATTCGCGCGGTTCGGCATCGCAGCCGTGGCAAGAGTGGAAACGAAGTGCGAGCGATCGCGGAGGTATTGCGCGGATGATACGTACAAAAGGGCCCGTTCTCCCTCTCCCCCGACGACCTCGCAATTAACCCGCTCCTCCGTACTTTCAAGGTTCCCGCGGAGAAGTGAAATTGACCCTTTCGCCGCCGTGCAATTTGCCACTCAAGCATTATCATTCGATTGGCCGCGCCGACGCATCTCGGGAATCCACGATCGTTTTTCACTCGCCGAGTAAGCCGCACATTACCAAGATGCTTCTCGCGCTCTGCTCGACAACGATTCGCGCAATTTCCGAATAACGAAACGGATAATTGTTGCAGAACGAGAAGCGAGGTTGGAATATTCTTTATTCACTAATCTGACTGTAATGTGTAATCAAGCTATCGCTGATTGCCAATCATGTTATTACACGCAGAAAATATCAGGAAGCGTCGCAATCACCTTATTTTTCATTATTTTGTCAGATTCTGCGATACTTGTTTTGTGATACGAGAGACGGAATACGTAAATACAATTATTGCAGTTGTTATCACGGCCACTTTGCAACATCGCTTGCAGCTCACGACTCGTAACTTTCAGCAATATCACTTGCGTAGCAACTTACTGTTACTTATTATGCAATGTTACTGTGGCGATGATATTGCTCCCTCGCAAAGACTGAGTTACAGGCGATGTCACAGTCGCTTCCGGGGGACTAATTTCGCGCAGGGTGCGGTGCAGAGTCGCGTCTTAATTATATCGACGCAGTCAGGCGAGCACATGTATGTACGCGCGTAGCAGCGCGGTAACGATTACTCGGATACACACGGCTGGCGCGAGCGACATGATTGGAAACTGCGGTCCGCCATTGTGATCCCATTTACGTGATATTAGCACGGTGTCAGGCTGCACCGGCGTGCGAAATTAATCTCGCGCAGCGACAGAAACCGGCGTTTCTCTCTGTGTCCGCGGGGACACAATCTCCGCTCGTACCGTGTATAACAATGTGCCACGGGTTAGCCGGGAGTTTGGAATCCCTGCATGAATTCTATTCGGTTAGATTAGATTTGTTTGTTTGTCGTGTTTCGCCGACTCGCCCGCGAATCGCGTCGATGCCCGGTTTGCGAATGCTCCCGCTTTCGATTTTGCTCGCGATCCCGCGCTCTGCAATAGCGAGCGGATATCTCTGCGCGACTATGATATCGTGTTATCCTATTTGTAATCCCTCGGGAGGTTGCATAGCCGGTGAGCTTCTCTCCCAGAAATGACGCCGGAACTATTTTATTCCGCTCTCAGCCGTGCAGCCAGCTCGAAATATTTAAGGGAACTCGTCCGGAATCGAATTTAGTTCTGAAGCAATCAGCAAGTTAAATAAAAGATGGAGCATATTTGTATTTCCAATTGCGTCTTCCCGTACCATGTAGCGATTACGAATCGGTTTTAGGATTTTTGCAGATGACGCGCGTTTCGAGCAATATCGAGTCACAAATTCGTCGTATTTCCAGCGGCTCCAGGCCGGAATCTTCCTTTTTTTAAACGATAATTGTTAAACTCGATTAGTATGACTTGGGCAAGTTCAATTTTCGATACTACAGATACGGAAAATTAGGTTTGTCCGCCAGTTATTGCTCTGCAGTGGAATTGGACGACAGTGCGCCAGATTGGCTTTCGATTTTATTGGCAAATTTCTGTATGGCTTGCAGAAACAATGAAATCGCCGTGTGCTTGTACATTCTTCGCTGTATTCTTATAAACTTTTATTAAAAAGTCTATGTTGTGATCCATCGTGAATACATCTACCCAAGCTTTTTCCTTTTAGCGCGATCTACAAAGCCCGCTCTATCCATAGCCATAAAAGCAATATTATTCAAAAAAAAATAAGAAAAATGGTTTCATGAATTAAATTCGAACATTTATACGCTCCGTTTCACAATTGTTTTAGAGAAACATTATATCATATATCTTTCACTTCATTTCTATCGCTCAGCTATATTTATATAGCATTTTAATCGTAGTTTCTTCAATGCGACAATTACAATGTCGGCGTTGCGCGTGAGAATGTGCACGCCAGACGCATCTTTGGAAACCTGGATCGATGTATGTACGTGCACTTAAAAAACGCGTCGAATGCACTTGAGAACTGGCGAGTATCTAGGTTTCTGCCTCGTGGCTTTTAGTATGCAGGAAGGAACGTGGATCCGTGTACACTCTCGTCTTTTCTCCCCGTTGTCGCTGCCATGGCGGCCGAGGCATTGCTCGGGAATAACGTATCGGTTCCTTATCTATTTATGTGCGACGGAACTCGATGCCAATCTGCCGTGGGGAAACGCTGAAACAACCCCGGGGAGAAGAAAGATGCGGTAATCGATTTTCCCTGCCGAGCAATAAGGGGGTTCCTTGCCCGGCAGGCAAATCGTTTCCGCTCGTCCATATCCATACGAGGAATCTTATTCGGCGGCAATTCGCTGTCGTCGTAGTGACTATCCGATTCGAAGCCGCCGCCGCCGTCGTCGTCGTCTCCTTTCTGATCGAGGAGAGTGCGGCAAGAGCATCGTACGCGCGCGAGATCCTCCTCAGATTGAAGAGCCCGGAATCGTTTGCCGGTATACGAGGTACACGAGAAACGACCTCGTAGAAAAGTGTGCACGCGTGGAAAGCATTCTCGAGTGGACGAATCCTCTCGCGATGACGATCATCACGTTGCACATGATCGCGCGCGATCATAATTGCGTTAGCTAACGCGTTACACGCATAACGGAGCGGCGTGTATCGCAACGGAGCGGTTTCAAGCTCGACCGATGGTCCCTCGTTATCAGAGCTCGTCGTCGTCATCGTCATCGTCGTCGTCGTACCAACACGCAACCTAACGAGCGTTGAAAAGCATCGATTTTATTAACACGTAATAATATGATGAATGCGACGCACGTGTATTACGTGTGCGATGTCCGAGGCGCGCATGCACCACCGAGGAGGATTCTCGCGGACACACGATGCAACGGGTAACAGCACATCGTGGAATGCCGTCGTAGTGGCGCTCAACTCGCCTCTTTAATTCGCACGTGCGCTCGCCGACAACCGATTGCCCGGCTGCAGGCCGGGGACCGGTTGCGAGCCGTCACTTAGCGCTGCGATTTGATCGAATAAATTTTCCCTTGCCGCCGGTATCGCGCGTATCTCCGTACGAGTTAGTTATCTGCCTGATCGGGAAAATCGAAGAGCCGCTACTCGTTAAGCGGTCACTCGCGTGATTAATTCTTCGCGGCACGACGACAGAGAAAAGACGCGCGACTTTGAAAGCCTGGAATTATTTAGCTGTATTTAGTTGCTTAGCTACTGATTGCCTATGTTGATCTGGCACGCGAGTTTAGTTCATTTATAGGCGAGGTAATTTGTACCACGTCGTATAAAATAAGCCACAGGCTGATGAATGATCGGCAGTTTTTGCAAATAAAGAAATTTGTACTCGGAAAGGTCTGCCTGTGTATTGTCGGCGGGTCTTGCCGCACACGAAGGATCGGTCCCGATCACAGGCAGCGTGATCAATCGATCGAATCGCTGTGAAATCGGCGCGACTCGCTCGCGCCGCTCCGCTCGTAAAACGCCCGGAAACCGGCGAGCGTTGTGGGAAGAAAAACTATTACCTCGCGGCGGTCATTGAACAGACTGCTCGTCGCGAATTTCCGTGAGCAGCCAAGCATCGAGGCTTGCTTGTATCAAGTGATTCATGAAACCATTGAATCGCTGCAAATATCTCTGGGCGATTCGTTCACCGTCGCTGATAAATGTCGGAAACTGACAAGCGGGATTAATTTCCATTTATTTTCGCGTGTTTAGGATATTTGTGCTGGAATCACATTTCGAGTAATCGAAAATCGTTGCTACATTCGAGGAGCATCCGCGAAACCGTTCCATTTCCGTCTTTATCCACGTTCAAATATTACGAGAAGTTTATTCAGGGATAGGATTACTTCTGATCCTCCCCCTGGTTCCTTCGATCTCGATCTCGACGTTGCTTACCTTCGGTTAACATTTATTATGTACGGTATCTCGATAAATCGTGCCACGAAATGGCAAATTTATGTGGAAGCGGTCGCTTAATTTTTCAGTTGACCTTTTCCGAACGTCAACCCGCTTCGAATACGATTTGATACGATCCTCCACGGTGGGCCTTCCCGAAAGGGTCTTCGAGATTCGTTCTCGCCGTCGGATCGAGCCAAGATCACGTTCCGAATAATTTATTCTCCACGCGTGAGGTCTAAAGTAATTTTCTCTCTTGATTCCCGATACGTCGAACATTTATTATTTATTACTGTTCGCGCGGGACTTTTCGGGCGTGACGCGCGTGTAATTGGAATTACGGATCTGCATTTTCGGGGTCCGCATAAATTTTCGTATCGTCGCATCGGGAGGAGTAGTTCGTTAAGACTATTCATCAGACGAGTTCTTGATTTTCAGCGAAAGCCATGAATCCGCTCGGATTGTCGAGCATGTACCACTCTGGTAAGTTTAATCGCGATGAGCCGCGCATTCAATTAGCGCGGAAGGTATTCAGCAATCTCGGATTAGAACTCGAGCACTCAACGTGGATGCCGTTAAGTGCTCTTGAAAGCACATTGCCGCGGGAAAGAGCACGGTCCGCCTCTATACGCGTATAAAAGCGTAGACGGGAGTACGAGCCTCCGCGCGTTAACTTTCCTGCATTATGCCTTTCAGTTTCCCCCTTTTATTCGAGTTGACGCGGATAATACTCATCATTAAATCGCATCTCCGAAATACGCTCATTCAATTTGTATCAATCGGTTCCTACCGATAACATTCAAATCCCTTTTCGTGATATCCTCTTCATATTAATTCAATTTATCGAGAAAGAGAAGAAACGTATAACTACGATTTTGGAAATCAAATGGTGAGATAATAAAATGAATAATAAATTATACACGAATAATGAATATCTCGACTTGAGCTGCTTATAACTTTCGACATTTGCATTAATGGATTTTCATTAAGGATCTCGCAAATTATTCACAAGATTATCGCGATTTTTATTCAAGATTGCAGAAGGCAATGAGAGTCTGATCGTCGTCCGCGCGATTGATTAACACTAACTATAGGCAGAGCGGATACGAGTCGCTGAAACGAGAACGAGCGCGAGGCATTATGTTTCATTCAATCAGTTTCAATCGGTCGAACTTCTGAAATCGATCTCGGCCACGGGGCAAACGAGCGGAGGTAACAATACCGGGCATTATTTCGAGCTGGATCGGAAATCGCGCGCGCTTAACGTGAAGCGCGATCGCACGAGTGAATTACCGCAGGAAAACACGATTCGCAGTAAATTCCCTCGAGAGCTACGAGATACGCAGCTCCCGCGTCCCCTCTCTCTACCCTCGTCTTTCCTCTCTTCCCGGATCTCCCCGTCTTTCCCGTCTTCATCTTTTTCTTCCCCGCGCGACTGGTTTTGCGCGCGAGCCAATGGACTCTCGATTTCGAAGGGAGACCGGACGAGGGAACCAGAAGAACCAGCCAGCCGACCGACACTTGTCTCGTTACGAGAGCGTGGTGTCACGTGCAGACGCGTAAAAGCGATCCCGTGCCACGAGCAGGTCGGAATGCCCAAAGTAACAGCCGCAACGGCTCGTCCGTTAGTTCGAGCGAGATTTATCTCATCTTGTGGCCGGATGCTGGGACCACATTCGTTTTCGTGCGATGAAAGCGAGAGTAACTTCCGCAGTAATTTCTCGTCCAGTGATCGCGATTGCAAATCGCATGCAAATCGCGCTACGGACCCGGAGCCGGTAACCGGAGCTTCTCCGCTTCGCTCCTCGCGGCGCGGGTAAACGTCGGATATCATCGCGGAGATGGCCGCGCGTTCCACATCGCGGTGCAACGGAGCGTTGCGGATTCACGCGGCGCGGCTTAAGCATCCGCGACGCTGCATCCCGCGCGTGCTCCCCGGGTGCTCGTAAACACACACGCTCGGGGAGGACGAAACCAGGGGGAATGAACGAAAGAGGGTATGTACGCGTCGCGCCGCACGGGCGTACCGCGCCGGGTTACTTGGACCCGTTTCGCCGTAAAATCCTCCCCGGGATCTCCGCGTGCTTGTTCTCGCAAAGCCGCTCTCTCTGTCTGTCTCTCTCTTTCTCTCTCTTTTGCAATTTTCCCTCTTCTCATTGCCGTTCCTCTCGGTCCTTCGCCGCTCGGCGACTCTCGCTCTCCTCTACCTCCGTCTTCTCCATCTCGTCGCCGTTCCGCTCTTCCCTTCGCTCTTACTCGCTCGCTTCTTCGCGTCCACCGCTCGAGCGAGCTGCTCCATCGTGCGTGACTCAAGGCCACCGACTCATGCAGCACTTATGCAGTGCGCGAGCGAGCGATCATTGCCAGTGGGTCGGTGTGGAAGAGGCGCGCACCGCCAGCTCAACCAACGAGACCGAGCCGAGACGAAAAACCGGACCGCGACGCGATAGCCGTGGATGGAGGCGATCGCGTGAAAGGAGCTTATTGTTCCGCCGCCACCACCGAGACGGAACCGCGATCGTAAAGCTCGTCTCCCCGAGCTGTTCATCGTCGTGCGAGGGGGAGGCAGGCTGCCCTTTGCGAATCGTTGCGACAATGAAGCTCTAAATTTCACGCTCACGTCCGCGGGGTTGCACGCGGTATAATTGGATAATGCTAATACCGTTAGACTGATCGCCGATTCTGCGCTTCCGGCATCGGAATCAGAATCCTTCGAGCAGGCAAGCTCTGCGAATTATAGGGTGGAGAGAAAGGGAGAGACAGAATGTGGATGCACATTTTATATTAGATTCATCACGTTCCCGTAATTCTTCCTGATGCCGCCGGCTCAACGCCACGCCAAATAAATCATCCGGTTAGGCAAGCTTACGCCGGTGGCGGAGCAATCCGCGGCGCAGCGTTTAAACACCATTATAATGATCCCTGCTTGTGAAATACATTCACGTAGGGTGAGTTTTGTTTTCTCGAACATTTGTCACCTTCCTGCGCTTTCGCATAGCCCGCCTCTTGTTTCCGGCTTCAGTCGAAAATGATCAAATTATTGAACGTTGCTAAAAAATCTTGCGAAATTTCGAGTTTCATAATTTTGGCTTTGTGCTTTGTTGTCAATGGTAGATTTCTCGAAACGTACATTCTTGCATCTCAGCAAGGACGTATTTATCTTTACATTTCACGTTTCCATAAACAAGGAGAATTATGCGGGAACGGAGAATCATTTTAAAATCCTCAAGAGATTTCGTTAAAAAAGCCGCAGCGCGACGTTTCGCATTCTCCGCGGAGCATCGCGCGCTTCTGGCATCACTAGCGTGTTTCAACGAGACCTCGTGGTTGAGTATAGAAAATTTCTAGCCTGCCCGGCCGATTACCGTGCCGCTGACGATCGCGGTTTATCGATGCATATCGTTTCCGATTATGCAAATGCTCGGGCGTTTGTGTTACTCGGCCCAACGCCACGGACTGGTGTTGCCAGCTTGACAGCTACATTATTTGTACGCGCTCGTTTGCATCGTAAATTTCGCGCGATGCGCCGCGCCGATTTGCTCGCTCAAAACGTTTCCGTTCCCGCGTGATTTGTAGCGCATTTGACGAGGTTCTTTTTTCTCCTTACTTTCCCCTCGCTTTTCGTTTCTCGTGTGTCGCGTCGTGCCGCGCGTTTATCTGTTATTGCCATGTAATACGAGGTAATGAAATGTCTAACGTAGCAGACCGCGGACCTCGGGTCGATAAACCCCGTAGATCGCTCCGCGATCTCTGCACAGGATAAACGTTTATCGCCCTGCGGATCCTTCACGGTGCAGATGCGTGCTCACGTTCTGTTTGCCGAAGCCTGCGGGTCAGATTTTTAATAGCGCGGTTACGCTTGAGACTACAACTTCATTCTCGCAGTTTATGGAGTCGCGCCTGTTCCGCGAGCAAAGTCGCGGCTTCGAGCTTCGCACCTCACGGCGCTTTTCGCGCGCGCAGCCTTTTCTCTCATCCAGCGTTTTATTTGCTCATCGTTATCGTCGCTCTGTCATCGGGAGTCCTTGCTATCTTCTTTACGAAGTATCAATTTCGCGATTAGCGTACCGGGCAATCGGTGCGGGTTTCGATTGCACGGACTTCCTTTATCGGCTTCCGCCCTGGCGGAGGAGGAAGAGCGCGAGGGTTCGGCAGCAGGGTTGTCGCTGTGGTGCGCCCTGTGACACGTGACGTCGGAATGCCCGCTGGGTCTATAAATCCTCAGGGAGGCGAGCGTGCGCCTCCGTGTAATAGAATGACGGAATTCGCAGTGGAATAGAATCGGCTTGTTATTAGCACGTTCTAACATAACTCGGATTCAGCGATGCGTGCGGCGGCGGTCCACGGGGGCCCTGGATCCGGAGACTCGCCCTCGCCAATATTTATGACGCACCAAGTAGCCATGGACCTTCTTCCCACGTTACACAAACGAATGATACATCGATCGACATCATCGTAGATGTAATCCTGGCTTGTTGAATTCCTCTCAGCTTTCCGGCATAATTTTATTCACGGCTTACAGAATTTTGAAAATGGAATATTGTTCTGTTTATCGTGAACGTTGAAAGTTACAGAATAAGCTGACTTTTCAAAAATTCGTCTCAAATGTAAGACTTAAAAATTCACATAATCCACGTAATAGTTCCTAAAGTAGTTCTTTGTATTCTCCTATCGATTTGCAACGATCGTCGCCGAGCATGGACCACACGGAGAACCACTGAGCGCGAGAGCGCACGAGATTCCTGCGTGAAGACACGATGCAGAAGAGATACAGGGAGAGAGTGGCATGGTTCGGTACGGTTTGCCGCTGCATGCCGGGGGTACGGAGGACGGTGCGGCGTTGTCTCGGCTCCTCCGCAGCATCCACGTGCTGCGCACGGCGAAAAGAAAAAGAGCCGCGAAGCGTGAGGGGGGCGCGCGAGGGAGGACGAGCGAGCGAAGCGAAGGGAAGAAGGCGAGTAACATAAAGCGCGTGTGTATACGCAAAAAACCGGGAAAGGGAGAAGGACGCAGCATCTCTTCGCAGCATCTCTTCGCGGAGCTGTTCGTGCTGAACGCGCGCGAAACCGCGCCGTGCCCGGCTCTCCTCTCCTTCGTGCCGTCCCCCCTCCCCCGTTCCCCATCGTAATAAAACGATTCCCCTCGACCAATTTACGCCTTCAAGATGCACACCGCAACGGCGCACGACGGCTCTTCGACCCGTCAGTTCGTAGCCGATAACTCCATTGCAACGTGGGTCACGACTTCGAGGTACTCTTCGCGGCTCTCCCGGGCTTCTCTTCGACTCCGCTTCCCATCGCTCGCATCGTGCACCAGCGAGATCCCTTTCTTCCTCCCTCCTGCGTTCCGCCGGCAGCGGGCTCTTTCTTCCCCCGGTGTTTCTAATTGCACTCGTTCCCCGGGACGTGCATCGTCGATATTTATGCCGTCGTACTTTATTCGAGCATCCTCGCATCGCCACGTCGTCCTCGGGGGCCCTTGCGCGCGAGGCGGCACCGTAACGACATCCGTAAAGTATTCCTCGTCGCTACGTAGAGGCATTAATAAAATCCACCGAAGAGTCACGAGCGGTCGGTTGGTCGATCGGTTGTTCGGATCATCGAGGCTTTTTTGCGCTCGTCCAGCGGATGTCGTCGCGCGCAGTTACTCGCGTTGGCGCGCGGCTCAAACGAGCGTTCTGTTCAGAATGCTGCATTGGACTCGAAATTCTTCAACGACGACGATTCCAATCTTAAATTTTAAAACTGGACGTTTTGATCAATGTTGCGAAATTGTAACATTTCTTTTTATATCTGCGACAGATAGATTTAAATACTAACGTCGTAAAAATTTCGTGTATATCAAAATATCTTCCTGTCGCGATTTTTTTATCCTCTATTTTTGTAGGTGACGTGAGAAATGTGATGATATGAATACGCGTGTTCCGATAACAATGTTCTCCACGTGCATATATACGTATTGAGTTGTTACATGTTCGTTATTAAAAATGCTAAACAATCGGGACGAATATATTACCAACCCAATATCGTAATTTTATCGGATGTATCGGTTTGTTGCATGAGGCTCGAAATTTCCGAGGGAACAAAGAAGTGCGCAGGACGTATCGAGGCCACCGCAATTATCGGGCTGGCGTGTTGTATTGTACATACGTCAGAGCCGGGATACATATTTAGCGGATCGTTTATTTCCAATCTGGACGTGCGTCGCGGTTTGCCGCTCGTGCGCCGGCTGGTTAATAAGTTAACGCGAACCCCGAAATCGCGCGGATCGATGCGATGAATTTCGCCGGATATAGAGTGCGATCGTGTGGTCCCAAGGTCGAGACAATTATCGGATTCATGAATATCCTCCGGCCGTACGTTTGGCATCAGTTGCAACTCCGTGCCGTCGTTATTAACTGGAACGATAAAAACGTCCGGAGGCCATTGTTGCGGATTTTACTGCGCGAAGAAGGTCGTGAGACCACCGAGATAAATTATCAGACCGAGAAAGGGATATCTCGATCGCACCATGTTCACGTGCACGCAGTAAATTCGGGGACGATTGTGGTTCGCGGTTGAATTACATCAAGAGGAGATTATTGATATATTATTGCTCGAATGAGACCGTGAGAAATTAAAATTAATCCTTTTGCAATATCACGAGAGAAAGGCTCGGAGATGTGAAAAAGGTATGACGGAACAAGCGCGCGTATAACGCGGATTTAAATAGCGAATGGTGGATGTATTCGTTGGCAGCGACGTGAAATTAAAATCCTCCAGAAGTATCTCTCCCGGTAATTGAGATCGATTCATTTATCCGTACGCGAAACCTGCTATTAATATTTCGCCTTGAGAGATGTCATTTGCCGCCCTTCACCTTCCAGCGTTCCCGGTTTCGTTCGGTATAAATGATCCTATCGATCCTCAAGGCTGGACTTATTATTACCAATACATCCATATAGATGTCAAACGGAGGTATAATGAATCGATTATTTTTCCGTTTCATCGTTTTTCTCCGGGTTTCATGAGAGGAGCGGGTCTGAAATGATGTGCCGATAGTCATTATTTACGTCGCAGAGGGAGAAAGACGGACTTATGCGGCTTCCTCCGGTAATTGCTCGTACACGCGAACGACTTTTTTTTCACCGACAAAATTATTGCGTTATACATTCGTACCGTCTTGTTATTATTGTTGAGGCCTTGCGAATATGTGGATCGATAGCGTTCGGTCTCTTTCCAAAGGGAATCGCCATCCAAGGCTGGCGTAATTATTGCACGCATGTATCCGGTATCGAGGACAAGTGCGAACGTACTTGCGCTCGTGATTTTTATTAAATCATTCCAACGGTGCGGAGAATATGGAGCGGATGTTCTCGCGGACCTCTTCGAAGTCGGGAGCACTGAAGCGAGGAACATTATCAAAATGTTGTTCCCGTGCCCCGTTATTAATAAATGCCGCGCTAAAAACTCGTGGATCATCGTCGTCGTCATGGACCTCTGAAAAATAACGATTCGACTTTGCTTTTACGAGGAGCGCTCGCCTGTCCGTGCACTTGCTCGCGAGAGCACGCGCTGTTACTGGAAAATAATACCATAAAAATTTTTTGCGCACTTTGCAGCGACCAAACAATTACTAAAGCACGTTCAAAGCGCTTTTTACGAGAGGGGGCCACGGACTCGGCGATGTGTTTTCCGCTTTAGTTGCCGTTAACGCTGAAAACGTCCGTATATAAACGTTGACGGCGCTCTTTCTCTCTCTCCCTCTCCTGCAATTGTTATATAGATCGTGCCACGTTCTTCCAAGTATTCTATAAAGCGGTAAACTGACAGACCAAGAAGATGGCAGGCCATCGAGGATACGAGGCGAGCTGATCGCCCGACGATTTCTTTCTCGTGACCTCGTCACTCGGGATTGCAATTACTGCGCGCGCGGACGCGCGCGCGCAAGTCGGTTGCACGCAAAGTCAATTGCGCCGACCAGTTTTCACAGAATGTCTCGGATAGCAATTATCGATCGGCGACGTAAAAATCAACCGGTCGACTCGGTCGACGTCGGCGTGTAACGCCCGAACGATTAAAATTCAATTCAATTAGGAAACACCCCGCGGTTAGACGTTTACGACCGCGTGATCCGATGATGTACACGCGTAAGAGAGCGCGCGAGAACAATTTGCAGACCGGCGTTGATAGCCGCGCGCGCGCGCGCGGGCGGCTTACATAATTCGCGCTTTATGGCGCCGACACCGAGTATTTTTCCGCGCGCGTCGGTTTTTTACGGTACAAAGTTTAGTCCCCGCGACCGTAACTCACGGCTCATTATATTTTCAAGCGGCGCGATCTCGCGCGCTTATCCTCTCGACATTTAAATGCCGCACGTACGTACAATTAGTTACTCCAGTTGCTGGATTTATAATCGATCGTCAAGCGCGCGCGATGTAAGCGTTCAGTTTCCTGGCGCGTTTGACATTTCATGTTCCTCTTTCAGTATTCACCTTATATATCTTTACAACACATATTTCATGTTTCCACGAGTTGCTCTCGATTACATTGCATGAGCAGTTTATCAGAAAAAGAGAGAGAGAGAGTATCAAAAATTTAATTATGTTCCGCATATCGAGAGTATTTAAAAATTACGTAATAGAATGACATTCAACAAAGTTCTCATGAAATCGAGATTCTCGCTGGAATCAATTAAGAAATGTCACTGCGCGCGATGCGCGTCGTTTGATTGAGGACAGCTCGCGTAATTCATTCCGTTAATAAGATAATCTGCAACCGAGGCACGATGTATTGATCAGTACCCGTGTAACCTGTAAATCAATTCTAAATTAACTTTCATCCGAGATTAATATCGCTGATGCCGGACGAGTCTCTTTCTCTCGCGGACGTGCATGCCAGCGGAACGAGCGCGGCGGCTGAAAAAGCGATTTGCAGTATGACAACTCGATCTCGTATCGGTCCGCGGGATTTCTTCCAGCGCACGCATGTGTATCCGTTCGCTATAACCAGCAAGAAAAAGCTGTCGTCTCGGAACATCGGCGCAATATCGCCGATCCTCTGCGGCGAGGGAAGAGGGCGAGGAGGGCGGCGAGGGCGACGGCGGAGCGAAAGACGATTTTATCTCGACGCCGTAACTCATACCGGTTTTTCGGCTGGCGAACAGGGTGGCGGGCGCGCGCGATTTCTTGCCAATCAGCGTGGCCCCGGTGCTTGTAAGGGTGGGCCTTTTATTCGGAATCGATTAAAAGCGCAGATAAATAAACCATGCCGCCGGCGGTTTATTCTTTACATTACGTGCCGGGACGAGACAAGGCGAGGCGAGGTCGGTTTCCAGTTATTACCGACACGAAACCGCGAGAACGTTTAACTCGCGTTATCCCATGATTTCCTCGAGATCGGTACACGTAACCGGATGCGACAAGCGGGCCAGCTCTTTATCGAACATGAAAATAGGATCGTGATATCTGCACGAAAGTCATCTGAAACTCTGACGCGATCAGCACGCGATCTCTTCCCCTCCATATCGCGAGAGATAAGACATAAGAGATAAGACGAAAATTTCTGTTATTCCTTTTTTGTGGTTTTGTGCATAAATCATATTTTTTATATGCGTTCCTCGTTACGAAAATGGTTGCAGCATTGAAGATTTAACGGAGCAAAAGTTGATTAGACATTCTTTATGTGGAATGTCAGTTAATGAACGTCTTGACATTAACTATTGTTAATGCTAATTCTCTGAATGAGTGCGAGTTGCAGTCCGCAACGACTCTGAATTATTCTCGGGAGAATTTCGCGCTGCGGATGCAAAAATAAACAGTCACTGCTGGCTTGCACGCTCGTGCGCCTAGTTGCGGAGAGAAGATTTAATCGTCGAGCATCGGCGCGAGATAGTTACATAATTGCTGGCATCCCGCGGCCGCATCATGTGCGTCGATTCATCGACGATTTATGTTTTTGCCGAGGTGAAACTCGGTGCGGGTACGTCTAAACGCGAGGCTTCGCTTCACGACTCGCCGGCACCGCGGAAGCTACGTCTACGCTGCGCGGTAATTGATTTTAGATTTAATTTAATTAAACGGACGCACACTCTCTCTTTCTCTCTCTCGTGGCGCCGGCTTTCAGCGGATTCCCCCTCGTGTCGCGGCTTAACGCGCGCCATCCGGAGTAATGTGCGAGCCCCGACGTTGTCCGCTTGTAAATGTTATTACTCGCGAGGGCGACTAGCCGCGAGTTGTAAAACTGTGCTCTTTACATGTGCCATTGACGCGTTTCACGCGGCTTAATATCGCGGCGACCTCGGCGTCGTCGAGCGGACGTTACCCGAAGCGTAAGTCGTTCCGCCGTCCACTTTGCGCGCGTAAATTCGTCGCTTTATTCGCGTGCCGGCGAGTCGAATTTTATTTCCGCGGCAGTTCGAAAGTGTTGAGCAAGGTGGATTTTTTCTCGTTCCATGGGAAAACGAGCATCGACTGAATAATCTCACGATTGGGACCGTAGTATCGATTCTGCAACCTGCTTACTAAAATTACATCCAAGATTATGCATCCCTTGGGTGCAACCACTTACGATGTCGGAAGATCATCATTTTCGATTTAAATGAAAACTATTATCAGGTCGTGGAGCATCAATCGCTCATCGAAGTAACTAAATAAAAGACAAATCGATGAGGTTTCCTCACAAAAAACCTCAATGGACGATACTATCTCTGGGCGGTACGAAAAGTCCTTCAGCGCCTGCCCGCAGAAGTCGGCACGCAGAAAATCGATACTCCGTAATTGCGCGTCAGTATTCCAAGGTGCGGCGGAAAACGCGCTGCATCCTGACATCATAATGCGAGTGATAAAACGAGAGAGAACCGAGCGCGGTTAGTACGAGCCTCGTCGTCGTCGTCGTCGTCGCCACCGCCGCCGTTCGTCGACAACGCGCGGCAGGGGGGCCTCGTCGACGCGATTATCGTTCCGACAACGTGGCATTACGCGTCGATCGAGACGTGTGTTTTGCCTGTCATTTGCGGGATATTAATACGCCTGCTCGGCGTAGTATATCCGACCCGAATAAATTACCGTCGCAGAAATTGCAATTTGCTCAGCATTTGCCTATGTGCGCCGGTGTCGGCGATATACGCGCTGATCGCCGAGCGCGCCGGGGCTTTAAACGATCGACGGGCGATCCTTTACACGGTACGGTGCGTGTAATATATACCGGAATACGTAACCCGCGCGCGGGACCAGTAGTCTAATTACGGTTTCGTAATTGTCCCGGTAATGATAGTAATACGCGGCATCGCGATACATCGATAAAACCATCGTAGATTACATCCCCGCGCGTTCACGTACGCCGATCGCGGCGTTTAATAAGCGATTGCGCGTCCATGTGTATTATATTGATTATATTTGGCCACAAGAAACCCGCACATCGATTTCCTCGGATGAAGCCCTCACGCGTACGTGACGTGTGTGCTTCTTTCGGCGATTATATCGTGATTTTACTTGGCCGTTCGCGAGTAGCGTTGGTTTTGTGTTACATAACGCCACGTGATCCTCGTGACGATCAGAATGAATCCCCTTTATCTCTGGGATACACGTTAGATAATGACAACGGTGTGACCGTCGCTCCTCTCTTTCGTTTGAAATGTAAAATGCCGATACCGACTGTTTGTTTGGACAGACTTGCCGCTAATTAAAGTTTCGATTAAATGCGTTGCATTTCGATCTTTTCATTTTTCTTCTTTCGCGCTGCAGTCAGCAGACGATAAATAAAAATCTCATAACTCGAAAGCAAATTGTTTGGGACTCGGCTGCTCGCGGCCGGGGACGCCGAAGCACGACGTCTGATAATTCCTTTTTAATTAAGGCGCCGATCGCGTTCCGATCGCTACCCCGTCGTAATAATAACCCAAGCGTAATTAATTATCGCCGGGACCTTTCGCGCCGTTTATATTCCGAGGTAATTGGCGACGATACGAAGTTCGCGCGTACCGCGATGTTTAGCCAGCTCGGCGAGAAATATGCGATAAGCATCTGCGTGAGATTTATTATTAAAAAATGTGAGGCGCAGTGCCTCTCAATTCGCTACTGATCTCGCGTTTCTCGAAACTTTCCTCATTTGTCCTTGTAATTACTCGAGACGGTGAATCTCGGTTGAATTCTTTTTGATTTACGGCCGTAATCGTCTTGCAAATCTGTCGCGATATTGCGGTACGAGTTTGGAAAGTGCAAGCGGATGTTCATTCTCGCTCGCTCATTTATGATTTACGATCCGCGTTATTCTTACGATCGTTCCTTTCTCGGCGCGGAATAGCGGCGCGCAGTCTCTCGGCGTTCGATAACGCCATGAAAAAGTGAGTACTCCGCCCAGTCGAGCATCTCTTATTGAATTCGCGGAACCGCCGCTTGTCTTCCTCGTTCAAGCTTTATAAATGAGCCCCCGAGCCGCGAAGTTCGTAAAACGCGGCCATTATGAAGGTTCCGGCGGAGTCTTCTGGGAATTTCGCGGGAATGGGCAAATTTTATTAATGTTAATTTCAGCTAAGTGCTATACGCTTATCTGGGGCTTATTACGCTGAATTACACGGGCTTGCGTTCTTTTTAATCGAGTTACGGCGACCGTGATGGATGCAATTATAATTTATTTCCCTCTCTCCTCCCCACCGTTTCCGTCTTTCTTTTTGCACGCATAACTTTTATAACGGTTCGCCTGGCACTTACGATAGATTACCGTAATATCGCGAGAAGGTCAGGTACCTTGTATTCCTGCCGGGTGGAGCCACGTAATTTCTTCCGATGCACTAAAAACGTTGCCTCCCCAAGTTACTCAGCAGGTATTTATCATGCAGGATAAAGTATCTTAGAGACACGCGTATTTCCAAGATGACTCCAAGATAAATCGTCAAACTTTGCAGAACTGTTTCCTCGATCCGATTCCGTTCGGGATTGACATTGCTTGACAATTGTTTCAAATACTTGAAATGCATTCTACAGTTTTTAATCTCTCTTGGCACTGCTGCTAAACATTTGGAAGCTTCGCTAATAACGTGACGTCTGGAATTTATTTTCTCGTCCCGAGTTTCGGACCTCGAATTGCATTTAAATACATGTCATTCCAACGACGCGGTATGAATAATCCGACAGGAATGAGAATAATTCAGCAAGCGGTATTGCCATCTTTCTCACTCATTTATTCTCTTTCTCTCTTCCTTTTTCTTTTTCTGCTTTTCTCCGAGGAAAGGGAAAACTGCTGCAAGAAAGAAGGAAAGGAAGAAACGACGCGTTCGCAAAAAACCGTCGGTTAAATCTCCAACACGCGCGAGGTATCCGCGGTCGGCGCGACCAAGCGGAGAAAAGCGGAGAAGGACGCGATAAATTCCAGATACGAAAATTAATGCCGCGCAGAACGATATTCCGGTGCATGCACGCGCGCACGACGAGGACGCGAATACGCACTGCGAATACTGAGCGGAACATTATCCGACATTATAAATGAGAATCGTAAAACATTATGGCACATCCACTGGAGCTCCGTTTTTCTTCTTCTGGTCTCGCGCGGTCCGTTTCTTACGTCTCGCCTCGTTCTCTCGGCGTTCGAGATAAAATTACAACGACCGTCGACGCCCGCGTGTCGACCGTCAATTTCTGAATTATCGTCCCCTCGTTTGCGCTTTTCACGACGATGACGACGACGTATCTTCGACCTTTTGTCTTCCCCTCTGACGGCGGCGGCGTCGGCTGCTCGATGGAAGCGAGCGCAGCATCCTCTCGCCTGGACGGAAAACGAGGTCGAGCGGATGTTAATTATCGGATAGCGCTATCTATTCAATGATTTATGAGGATTACTTCCAGCGTTCGATCCGCTGTATTCCACTATTCGTGCCGTTACTGCGCTAGTATTGAAACAATTATACATCCATTTGTCGAATTCGCCGCGTTAAGCCCTCAATTATTCAACGCTCGTAACGCTCCTGCTCTTATTGCGCTCGCAGTAGAGCGGACTAAAGGAGCGGCAATTAAGCGCGGGATGCTCTTATCGTGAACGGTAATAATTGTTAATTGATTAATTTATCGAGTGATTTCGAGGAAATATTCTTCGCGTCATTATTACCGGCGATCGGAGAAAGAAAAAATGTCGCAACTCCGAAACAGGCATGCGGTTATCCGCGATCATTCGGTGATCGCGTGGATGGTTACTCCGTAACTTGCTCGTTTAATTAAGCGAGGAAATTGCAATCGACGGAGGAGGGCGGAGTGCCTGGTTATCTCCCATTCGCGTTAACTTTGTCCACCGATCACGAATTATTTGATCAGTGTCGCTCTCATCGACGTGATGCACGATGAACGACGGTGCACGATAGCACGATCATTTAGGTCACTCGTTCATGAACGAGCGCGGTAATTAAGCGAGCGTCACGGAGCGTTGCGCGCTCCCTTTCGTTCCTCGCGAAGCCGCGAGTGTTAATGTTAGACCGCAGCTTCCCACGAAGCAATCGTAGCTCCATGTGTGAATTACCGCGCGATGAATTAGCATCGATTAGCCGATCCGACCATCATCGTCCGTCGATTAAGTCATCGAGCGCAGATCGCGGAACGTCTTTTTCCTCCACGTCCTTTTAGCGATCTCGCGTCGACATTGCAGCAACGCCCACGTCACGCCGATGATTGATTCCTGAAATATCGCAGCTCATTGAGCTTGCCGTGACATGTGAGCACCTCTGATTTTATTGTCTTCCTCTTATAATCTCTATCTCTGTCTCTCTCTTTCTGTCGTCTATCTATAATAAGAAAATCTATAATAAATTTATAATAAGACACGTTCTGCGCGTGTACTACCGCTGGTGATACCATAATCATGTCATGTTCATTAAATAATTGATTGGATATTTGGCAACAAACGCGCGTGTGAGATATTACTAATTTTCGAGCACGAGATGAATTTGTCACAAGCTATTTACACGCAGGAATTTATCTTTGTTAGCATCAACCGTTAGTTTCTCGATGTTGCGAAAAATGTAATAAAAATCAGTTTTTTCACACTGGTTTTTTTTCTTTAAAATGTTTGAGATTTATGTAATATCGTATTTTATATATTTATGTAATATCGTATTTTATATAACATTTATGGGCGACGTAATCGACGTGCATCTCGCGCTCGTCGATTACGTAAGTAACTGCTATTACGTTTCAGTGCAGGTATAATGCAGAGATTCGGTTAAATTAATTGGACGTCGTCGCATCTCGTTTCGCGATGATGCACTTCCAACAACGAGCGCCAAATGCTCTTTGTAGACGACTGCACGTGGAGACGCCTTTTCATTACGTCCGACAGTTGCTTGAGTTCAATAATGGCGATATTAATGCGGGAACAGCGGCGTCGATCGTAAATTAGATATTCGCGTCGACGTCAGCGAACGCTCATTGTCGATCCATATTCCCAACTCTGACGCGGGACCTTTAATAGTGACAGAGTTTAATAACGCGAGTCCATAAAATTTTATATTCTCATCATGGAAACGGCCGCGTAAAGCGAAAAACGCGCGCAAACCGTCGTATAAACTGCAACGTGAAAGCGGGATTAAATCGATTATCGGGGACAATGCCTTAAAATTGCTAAATTGATCGTGTCGCACGCGCTTCAATACATTACCATCGATTATTAAAATCTCTCGCAAACTTCTGCCGGCGACTGGCACCGAATATAACATACTCGCCGAGTGTTGAATTCAATTTGATCGCGTAGCGAGCATCGTTGTTGAACCGCTTTGCAGTTCATAGTAGGAAATTCGCCGCGCGATAAACTCGCCACAATCGTGAGAGAGATTCCCGTAATTGATGCGGCCTTGCTTCAACGACGCGGCTTTACGTAACGACGTTCGCCGTTTCATTGAATTACATCTAGTCCAACGTTTAGCGAACATCATTGCCCGTGCTTGGTGTAACGAACGAGCTACCTTATCGCCGCTCGCCAAAAGGAGAGCGTGCGATCTCGCGCGGAATTGGCGCGCCGGCATTCCCAGAGAACGTTACTCGCGAACAATCGCAGACACGGACGCACGTGCGTACGTGCGTTTAATTATCCGCGGTTGACAGATACGCGGGACGTACCGCGCGGCGCGTTCCCGCCGCGTGATTGTCTCGAGAGCCAATTTGTGAGGCTCCGGGACCCGAGCGGTCGGTCCCCGCTGTCACAATTAAAGTCGTAAAATCGCGGACTAATAGCCTTGTTACGTTAATTCAGTGTAATGTCGCGCGGTAACGATAAACGCGCCTATACGTGCAGCTACAAGTCGGACCGGGACTTGGCATAAATTTCATTTAACGACGTCGAGGTCGGCGCGTCGGTACGCGTCGCGGCGCGTGTAGGAACACGGCCCTTGCGAGCGGAGTTGATTGGAGCCCTGAGATCCGGAGTCGGGCGGATGTGGCGGCACGATGATTTACCACCCTCGAAATAAAACTCGTGGATCGTCGCTCGGCCATGTACTTGCGTCTGAGCAAGCGCGCCAGACGAGCAGCGCTGTGAAATTCGATAAAAATACGCGAATCAAGAGACCGGCCGTCCGCGAGCTCCGGAACGGATCCCCGAGCGCTGGTGTTGGTTACGAGGATGCATCGATTTACGATATTAAAATGCTGACCAATCGCAATCGCACGATTATGCCGCCTCGTTTGTTTTATGGGTTTCCGTTTTTCAGTGTTGGTAGGACTTGTTTTCTGTGAGAAGTTTTAATTATATCGATATGTTTTATTGAGGAGGCTGTTTTAATTAGAATTATTGCTGAAGAAGAAATGAGAGCGATTATATTCGGTAATAATTTTTCGTATTCTATTTTCTTGTTTTCTTCAGCATATAAAATTTCTTGCAAACCTACCCTGAATTTTCCGTGGAGTTTATGAGATATTAATTTTTTATTCGTCTCCGATATAATAATCCGTGCAATTATATGCGATGTACGGCGTGTGTAACTTATTTTATAAAATACTTTTACGGGAAACCAGGTATCTCGTACACTAGCTGGTTCGTTTGGCGTGGTAATTACAGCCACCGCGTGCAGCGCAGTTTATTTTCCCTTTCGGGATCGTCTAATCAAGAGAGGGAGTCTCTTTTTCTTTCTCTCTCTCTCTTCCTCTCGCTACGTTCATCCGGGCGTGGGCTCTCACGGATAGGGCGCGGGTAAAAGCTATCGTATTAAAGTCGTTTCTGTCGCAGTACGGCGTCTCATTTTGCGTCCGAGAAAAAGGATTAAATCGCGGTTTCCGCCGGTCGCCGGTATGATTACCTCGCGTGCAATGGGCGGCGTGTGACGGGGAAATAATGCGCCATGGAAAGCGACAGCAGCGGCATGGAGCCTCCATATACCTCGGTGGCGAGGATTATTTAGGTAGTGATGCAAACACCTTGCGCATACTTGACGAACGCACGACCGCGCGGCGCAACCGCAATTGCGTATAAAAAGAATTGAGTTTCCACACATGGTGCACGGTGCTCACGGCGATTTGTCTCGCAACGAGATGCGTCTTTTGAGCTGAGAACGCACTCGTTACTTTGGCACGCGGTATTTTTCGCGTTTCACTTTTTCATTTCGCTCGTGATTCGCCTCTCTTTATCCTCGGCAGGCTCTCTTTATCCTCGCCTGCTTGATAAATGTCCCGCAACTGCCGCTGCTACTGTAGCTCCGCCATTATGAGAGCTTATCGATCGCGCGGTAGCCGCAATCGATTCATAAATTACAGTCCTGCCTCTTATTTGTCGCAATGGAATTTCCAATTGATCCGCGATATCTTCGAGGTGTGGGTCTTCTCGTGATGCCAGGCTTCCTCTCTCCGCTGTTCTCGGTGGCATCGCGGTGGGCGAGTGGGCGCGATTAGCCGGTAAGGTGATCGCCACTGATGAGCGCCTCGCCAGAAGGGGAATGAATAATAGGCCAGTCGGAGAAAACACGTTCTGATTGAGTTAACCGTCGTTATACCGTCATTACGTCTCGGCGCGGCGACTCGGCGGCTCTCGACGCCAAGGCCAATCGTCGCCGCGAGTACGCGAGCGTAATCCCGGCGTCATATCCAGGTCATTCTTAATTAATCCGCCCGGGTAATCTCCCAGACGGGATGCGACAAATCTGTCGGCTCGTGTTTCCCGCTACACCCCGTAAAACTCGACGACGCGTAATCGCGAACTTACGGGTACGATATCGCAATTAACAGATCATTTACGGCGAGATGAATTTACGCGCGCGCTGGACTTCCTCGATCAAGGCGCCGTGCGACTCTCCGCTTATCGTTTTCTTGTCGTTAATGATTAAACGTTAACGATTAGTCGATCGATCGCCGGCAGCTCGTAGTCTCCCGACGAGCGTCGCCGAGCGAACAACGATTAGCATTTCGCGCGCGCGGCGCGTTTTCTTTACAGGCGTCTTATGTATCAAGTGGCATTATCTTATTTACGGTACGGCTGTAATGGCAGCGTGTTTGCGGCCGTAAATCGCCGCGGAACGTCTACTGAGCTGACACGTAACACGGCGAAGCCCGCGCACGGCCATTACGGGCATCGGCCTGCGGCCTTCCACCTCGGACGCGTTTTAACTCCGCTCGCGGCGTCGCGCATCGATCATGAGATTCATGAGCATCGGTCAGACTGGGACCGTCAATTCTCTCAGATTCTTTTTCTGTTCTGTTCGGGTTCTTCTCTCGCCTCGCTCCGCCGCCTTTCACACGTGTCGACCTTAATTATGTCTTCCTAATTATGTCTCCGCGAAATCAGACGAGATCTAAAAATATTTTTTGCGCAAAAGGGTGTATGCAGATCCTAGGAAACAATAAAATTCTGCACAAAGTGATTGCAATTGTGTGATGAATTCTTACTGATGCTAGTGTCAATTGATACTGATATTATTAATTATATCAGTTTGAGACTTTTAAGATTTTTAGCACCCTCAACATTTTTCAGACTTTCAAGTTTCCTAATGGTAACGCTGCTTTAGATTTTTCTCAAACTTTTCAGGGATTCCTAAGTTTCCGACGATGTTCAAAGTGATTTGAAATCTTCCTTCGTCATATGTTTGAAATGATTCAAAGTTAGCTCGTTAAGTTCACCGTACCGGTTGCGATACGATCAGACGAATAACGAGCGTGCACGTTCTTGTTTCAGGTTGCGACACGACCTTGGAGCCCGGATCAGGGCAAGACGCGGGAGATGACCAAGCTCTGCAACCATAAGAGGAAACTTTTGCTGCCGACCGCGGCCGCCAGTCCTGTTGCGTCCTGTACGCCGGCGGTCTCATCGTCGACTTTATCTTCTGGCCCGACGACGGCCTCGATTCACGCGAACGCCGACTCGCCCACGTCGTCGGATAAAACCAGAAAAGGTAAGCATGCGAGAACGACCTGATTATTCGGACAGTCGATCGACTCGAAATTCCGAGTGAGTGCAATAATTGAATAATCAATTGTAACAAAAAGTCGAATAATTGTCCGAGTATAACGAGTTCAACGTAGGTACAAGCTAAACAAAATTCAGAAGTATAAAGGAACAAATATTTGTGAAGAGCTTTTATATAGTTTTGCTAAAAATAAACGCAGATAAAACAAGTTTCGAAACGAGGGAGAAATCGAGGATTTTTCTACGTAGTGAATCGACGCGTCTTATTGAATAAGCATTAACTCTGTTATTGCATCTCACTCCTCGGCTTTCCAGCATTCTAGATGATAAATTATCCCGCGATCGATCAGAATCAAGATCCGTCTACTCTCGGCGCGCGTTTCCATAATCCCGACGACTTCGATGGCCAAACTTCATCGCGCGCGCACCCACTCCCTCTCGCACACGCGTCCGCGGAACTTTCTCCATCGATCCGTCGTATTAACAAAGTTTTCTGTCAAGTCGGACGTCGAACCGGCGCCATAATCGCCGAGACGTTTATTCACCGTCGCGCGGGAACACGTGCCAACTTTTATTGGAGGAAGACCAAAAGTTTTTTCCACCCCGTCGAGTGAGCCGTGATCATTAGGGAAAAAAGTCGACGGTGGAAGAAGGACGACGAAATTGCGGCATTAGCGAAGTCGGTTCACCATCCCTTCATCCCCTCTATCGCTCACGCAGTTCAGGATCGTCCTTTCTTCGATCGCCACGTTGGCATTAAAGCTCGAGAGAAACTCGTGGCGAAAGGCGAGGTGGGGGTGCCAGGCGGGGTGGAATGATGTATCACCGTAGCCGCCAAACTCCACCGAATTTCATTACCAAATCCCATAACCGACGTATTCCCGGTCCCGCAGTTGCTCCTTTCCCTCTCACCCCCTCTCGCTCTCTCCTCTTTTTTTTCCTTACTTCCGCGCCGTTAATTAAGCGGCTGTTGCAGGACGCGGCGGCGGCAGTGGCCGCGTTCCCAGTGCGCCCCCACACTTGTATCCCAAATTGCTAGAAATTATAATCCGCTCGTAGATTGAGAGGCGGGTGCGATCGCGTTGGCGTGACCGACGGTTATTAAACTTTCACGTCGACCATCGTAACTGCGCGTTTTAACGGGCATTCTATTTACAAGGTATAACGCACTTCCTCGTTCGGTTTTCCGAGAGCCCGGCAGGGAGGGAATGAGATTTCGTATAGCTACTGCGAACAGGTTCGACGGCAGCAACAGAAATGAATCGATTCGCCACGTTAGCTCGTAAATAGATTAGCGTGATGATGCGTTCCGCTTTGCGCAGCGCGCGGCATCGCGGCTGGTACGCGCTCGCGCCCGGAAATCTGAGGCTGAAGCTTAACGTGGCTTTACGGCCGCCGGGTACGAGGCAGAGTACGCATACGTGTCGGTGGCAGTGTTTTTATGGGACTTTATAGGGTCGTTTTAACATCGACGTGCGCCCGTGCCGCTTCGATTCCAATTCTCCGGTGATATAAAACGACACGCCGGTCGCGGAAGGGAGGAGGAATTCTCGCTTTTTCCCTCCGACCTTCTCTCCATCGTGCTGTCGGAGCTTGCTCGCGCAAACAGACACCCCGCAACAGAGGGGGAGAACGAATGCCAGGCACAGGGAATAAGTGGAGAGAGGCTCGAATGAATCTTTATCGTCAAACGTAGAGCTCCGAGTTTTTCATAATGCGTTCGCTCCTCCCCGTTGGAAGCCGATTTAATTCCTCTTTTCTTTCTGATTTTCAGTTTGACTTTGCTGGCTGCGCGTAGGGGGAAGAGTCCTCGCTTATACGTACGGTGAATTACCGATAATTAAACCTTTTCGGTTTTATCGGTCACCGGAGCAAAGCGCAAATTATATTATCCGAAGCAGCTCGCCGTGATGTAAAAGTCTAGTAATATGTTACTCGCATATCGTTGCGTCATATCTCTGTTCAGCTAACTTCTGTGGAATATATATCTCATTCTTTTTATTTGGTTATATGAATATTAAATAAAATTCTTAAAAGAGCAATTTGTGAATATTAATTAAGTATGTAATTTGCTGCTGCAATTTCAAGTACTTTTTACTAGTTCAAGATAGTGTTGCTTGAATAATTCAGATAACACCGAATAACTGGTTAAACGAGATGCCTCCATATGTGCTAGGAAAATGTAGTGCTCAGAAGTTAATTAAGGTAATTAGTCTGATTTCATTATCCGATTGGAGCGATCGATAGTTTCGATAGTTTCGATGAGAATCACAAACGCGTCCTGCAATTATTGAATTGCTGGTATAATACGTGAATCCAAATCTGGGGCGCGGTTTACGTGATCCTTTGTCGTGCCAAACAATTCTCCCCGTAAACAGTTTCCCTTGGAGCTCGATCGATCACTTTTGTCCTCCATGTAGCGCGTGGCAGTTACAGCGACATCCCGAGAGTAGTGAGAAGCGATTTTACAGGCGGCGAACCCGAATTCACCCTCGTGCGAACTACCGACTACCGGATTTCGTTACAGGTGGCGAACTTTTAAAATTCCTCTGCGGGTTCGGTCGCACAAGGGGATGCTTGTTTTCGTACCCTATTGAGCACGTTGCATCGCACAAACAGATTAAGTCTACCACCTACCGGTCGGCTTTATTAAGCCGTTTTTTCTTGACGGTGTATTTACGCTAGGATGCTGTTGGAAAAAATAATCTTCTTAAGAAAGCAGACAGGGCGCGGTAAGAAAAATAAATGCGATTGGATTCGCATAGAAGAGGGAAAATTCCGCTTAACGAGATACACATAATTTGAGAGATTATATGGTCAGACAAAATAACAGACCTTCGCATAATATATTCGTCATATATATCCATGATGCGTGAAATACGAAACTATAACATTCTATTGTATTTCGTTACTCGATTATGCAAAATCAGTATTATTAGAGGTCTAGAGACACTATCTCGGACAGTAGCCGAGACGAGGGATGGATTAATCAGAATTAGTCCGATTGCATTAAGAGAGGAACAGATCCCTGTCCACGTTTGTTGCGGGGAGATCACGGCGTGTCGGTCCGACACGGTCGTATCCCCAGACCAATCGGCCGGCTCGTGTCTTCTTATCGCAGCGGCGATCAATAAAGTCCCGGGAGGAGGAAAGAATCCGCTCTCCCTTCGCTGCCAGCCACGACGACGACGACGACGATGTCGAGCATGACGACGTATCGCAACATCCGTATGGCTGCGATAGCGAAGGTGGTGAATACAAGGGAAGAAGGGGATGAAAGAAACCGAACTGTGTACTCGTTGGGGTTGTGGAAGAGGATAGTGGTAGACACGGGAGTTGATAAGGGTTAATTTCGTGCGAGAAGCGAGTTACGCTCGCGCGCATGAAGAGGGCGAGTGCCGAGGAGGAAGGAGGAAAGCGGCCACCCTAGCGGTCCAACGGCTGTGTCCGGTTGTGATTCTTGCGCCTGCCCCGAAAGTGACGTTCGTTCCCTCGGTGGAAGGTTCTTGTTCTTGTCTCTGTTCTTCGCCCAGGTCATCCTCGCTTCCGTTGGTCGCGCAAGCGCATTTTAATCCGCTCCGCACAGTCCGCATCAACGCTTCGACGTAACATAACGGCACGGTTTTCATGCTCGTACTTTTGAAAGAAGTCACTCGAAACCGCTCGAACTCGAACGTCAACTCGCGTCACTCGTCGAGGTGCTTGACAACAGACGTAACCGAAGAGCCGACGATGCCACCAGCCTTCATCCTCGATGATGCTGCGTTAGTGAGATTGACGGAGAGTGAATCTAGCCCGAGAGATTACGAATGTCATCCTCATAGGTGTGTTTGGCTTTTAGCTCGAACAGTAGAAAAGTGTTCAGCACTGAGCGCAAGCTAACGTTTTTTATTGCTGTAATTGATCGTTATCAGAAATCACTTCGTTTTATAAATTTGAATAAAGATTTAGAAGATTCTTTTGTTGCATATATGACGTTTCTCGATTTCGTGTATAATGCATTTGCTTATAGAGCCATCCGAAACGTTTTAGTAAGTGCAATCTCGAACTTGATCTGTATTACGTTTTTTTTACTGCATCGTGATTGATAGTAAGTTGTATCATGTTTAACGATTCTAAATTCGAGTTTTCATTGGTCAATTATCCAATGGAAACTGGGTAATTTGCTTGCTAAAATAATGTTTACATAAAATTGAGTTTCGAGCGATCATTTATTACGAGCAAATCGACGGCGAACATCCCGTACTTAACTGAATACCGTGGTTGAAGACAGCCACAAACGATGAACTATATCTTCCAATTACTACGTCGCCCTCTTTCATCGAGTTTAACGACGAGAACGTTTATTGCTCGAGCCATTGACTGCAGGCATTCCAAGTGGGCGCGGGGGAGACTTTACGCGTTCACACGAAAACCCCGGAAGCCACAAAATGGATCCAAAGATTTTACGCAAATCTTCCGTCCCCCGCCATGGAAATCGGGTTAAACTGCCGTCGTCAGGACGGACAAGTTGCCTTACTGCCACCGTAGATTCATTACTACGCGCACCCTCTCCTCTTGCTTTCGCTTCTCGACGCTTTCATGCTTTTCCCTCGTCGCCGAGAATTATCTGCCCTCCTTCTTGCGCGCCAATCGACGTGCACGGCGGATAATTATTCTCCGTAGGCTTACAGATAAAAGATCCCCTTAGCCTGTCGCCTCGTTGAAAATCTTATCCCTCCGTCTTTCCAACACGTTTGCGTAAATCATGGCAATTTGAAAGTGTCGATGGTCCTTGCGGTTCTTTCTTATTGGATACACGAATAACAGCAGAAATATTACAAACATATTTAATATTTACTATTATCTTACTTTCTTATTTATACCATATGCCTTTTATACAAGTTAGAAATATTTTATAAGTGTACTTGTAATTGCGATTATATTCGTTCAACTGTACTCATTTTTGTAAAAATTAGAGATGTTTAATATTAATCGCACGTTACAAAATTACATTTTTTTAAACACGGCATTACGCCTTGAATTCACCGGCGATGTATTTATTTCGCAAAGCATATTTTCCGGAATGATACTGGCCAAGAGAGAGAGAGAGAGAGAGACGTTTTATAAAGCGGAGAGGTAAAGCACGGAAATGTCGGGCTAAATACGATTTAACCTTGCGGCGGGATTTCAAATGGAACATTTGCTTCATTAAGAAGCTTGGAACGTCGCCTGAATAATAAGCGAGAAAGCCGGCAGCGCGGGGTTACGGCGAATAAGTAGTATTTTAATTTCTACTACACCAGGGACTTATCGTCCTCCGCAATCGCGCTACGAACGGTGAAAACCTTTGTCGATTCAATTTCAAGTAGATGCCGGCGAATCGAAGATAATTGGATTCCGATTCTGGTTTATTAAGAGATACTTTATTGGCGTGCGCAGATGGTCTCAGCAAGAAGAAGAAGAGGAAACTAGGCGGTATAGGTGGCATTTATTCCGGCGTCTCGGTTTCGCAACTTCTGGCACAACGGGAGAGAGCTATTGCTGCGGTCGCGGCATCTGGAGTTCAAGGTTCACCGGTGCCTAATGGATCGCAGGTAATTGAGTTTTTAGTTTTAATTGAATCACAAATTATCGGATTCACTTTCTCAGATTGAAAATTATGTTTTTGCGTACGTATAGTTTGCGTCATGTTGTAAGCGACATATAATGTATTTATTATTCTGTAATGTATAGTTGCCGTTTCAAAATGATTTCCTAGGTAGATGTCCTGAATGTTTTGCTCCCTCTCTCGCTTTCGCTCTCGCTCTTTATATTTTATTCTATATATTTATGTGTTTACGTATAATTGTTTGATTTGCAGGTATGGCCAATCGCGATCCCGAATCTTCAAGTCCAACAAAATGGCCAACAAGTCTGTCATCAGTCTTTAAATTCACCTTCTCAAAATCATGACGTGAACAGTTGCGCAAGAAATTCTCAACAGCGATTAAATCAACATAATATGTCGGGCATGCTGATGGGCAATCCGCTGATTATGAATCAGCAGAGTACAAATTTCAATAATATGACTCAACAGCAGCAACAGCTTTTACAGCAGCAGCATCAACAATTGATTTTACAGCAACAACAGCAGCAGCAGCAACAGCAACAACTCATTCAGCAGCATATTTCGCAACAACAGCAGCAGCCACAGCAGCTATTATCGCATCAACAGCAATTGCAACAGATGCAAATACTTCAACAACAGCAACAACAAGAGCAACAGCAGCATCAAAATACCGTGGTAAATCAATTAACGCAACAGCAAACGCCTCATTACATTAATCAGCAGCCTTTACACGTAATGCAACAACAGCAGCAGCAACAGCAGCAGCAGCAACAACAGCAGTTACATTTACAGCAAATCCAAAAACATAACATTCAACAACAGCAGCATTTGGCACAAGAAATGGATCAGTCACAATCGGCAAATTACAATGCTCAGCATCCGACAGAAAATTATGTCCATCATATGCAGTCGTCGCAAATGCCAAATCAAACCTCCCTCCATCCACAATTACATCAACTTCATCAGCATCAAATGCAACCGCAACAATCGCAACAGAATCAACACGTCATGCAGTCCCAGCCGGCAGATCATTTCCAAATGCAAATTCAACAGCAGCTACAACAACAACAGCAGCAGCAACAGCAACAACAGCATCAACAACAGATATCACAAGTGTGCATTCAGCCGCAGTATCAGAATCAACTAAACCATCATTCCGTGGATGTCATGCAACAACAGACTGGTTCAACTGTGATGACCAACATGAATGCTACCGATATGCAAAACAGACATAATCGAACACCATCAATCACTGACGAAGATTTAAATGCGAAACAATTACAACAACAGCAGCAGCAGCAGCAGCAACAACAACAGCAGCAGCAGCAGCAACAACAGCAGCAACAACAACAACTCCTGTTACATAATCATTCGATGCAACGACACCACGTGGTTCAGAATGGTGGATTGCCGAATAATCCCCATGAAAATGTTCAGCGAATGTACGCGCAAAATCAAGTACAATATCCCGTACGCAGTTTCGATCCTTCTAAAGGAGCGAATACAGACGCCAAGATGGGACATCAACAGCAATTTGTTCTGTCCAATCATACGGGAAGAAGCCCGAACGCCAGCCACGCCGTCGAGGCGCAGCAATCTGGTATGGGACCAAACGGGCAACCCGGCAATATGCATTTCAATAACAGAACACCACCGTGGCAGCAGAATCGCACTGCGGCCGTATCCCATCAACCGTCCCTGGTCACGGTACAGAACATTACCTGCAACTCGTTCGATCGCGTGCCACCACTTCATCATCACATTCCACAGGCTTCCACCTGGACGGATGAGGCCGCGCGGAAGAAGGCGAAGCCGAATAAGATAATAGTAAAGAAACAACGTCAGCACGGTGTCGCGGAATCGTCGAGAACGAACAATGGGTTAGAGCACTCGGTGCCGAGTCCGGTAGACGAGTTTAGTGAAAAGAATCAGCAGAATAATGGACAGATAGGTTCGACATTCAATAGCAGCGGTCCTTCGTTCCTAGAGGATCCTAGCGGATACCTCGCCCAGCAGACGGCGCTGCTGAACAGCACAATATCGAGGCAAACTGGTGTTAGTAGCTCTCAAGTGGGCATGTTAAATAATAATCCCAAATCGTCGCCTCAGACCAGTCATGGCATGCACGTGCCTAACAACGCTGCCTATCTTTCTCAACCAAAGCCTTCCTCTATCGCCAGTCCCACGAGTACATCGTCATTCGCTTCTGTAAAAAATCATGCGACATCGCCGGTTGTTGTACACAGTAGTATGACGCCAACGTCGAGCAACAGCGGCACTGATTCCGAGAGTAGCCCATGTCAAGGGTGTGTCACCAGTGCCGACACTCAATCCTACATTCAGGATCAGTATAAGCAGCAGATGCAGCGGCAGTACCTGATGCACACGGATCAGCGTGAGGATCCTGTTACCTCGTCAACATTTGGTGAGCGATATCAAACGAATAACCAGCAACAGGTTGACTCTAGACCGATACAAGGTGGTACTGTGAGTACAAGTCATGGGTCTCCAATCGGTACGAGTAGTCCAGCCAATTCGGATACACCGGCAGCCTCGACACCCGGAATCTCGCAACCGGCAACACCACAAAGCCTCATTTCGTCGCAGCCTGCAACGCCACATAGTTATTCGCAACCACCAACACCTCATTCGCACGTATCGGGGCAAATGCCACCACAGACCCTAACTCCACAAGCGCAACAGCAACCATCGCAGTCCTTAATCAGTGGTAGTATCCAGGAACAAAGATCTGACACTCCCAGTTCCGCTACAATGAGTTCCAGCGGAATTCCACCTAGCACCTCGCCGTCACAAACGTCTTCATCGGCATCGGACAATTTAACATCGCAAGTGAAACGACAAATAACGACGAAGCAAAATTCGTTGGACGGATATCAACCTCATCCGCATACTGTTAATGCCGTTTCCAGGATACCTATGAACACCTTCAGCGGAACATCATCCGTGATAACGACCATGGCAAGTGGCCATACAGTCAGTAGTAATACGATCACCTCTGTCTTAGCCGGCAGAGCGAATACCGCGACTGTTTCTATAAACACACCATCTGCGATACTAAATCCCGCGATACCTAATCTCTTGCCGAATAAACCGCAACATCAGCCACAATCTACAGCATTGACAAATATATCTGGTACTCCGATTACCACTCATTCGACCGCGCCACATAGTCAATCTTCGACTATGAGTGTGTCCAAATCTCCACTCGAAATGGTTCAGAGCGTCGTTAGCAGCATACAAGTACCTCAAGCGAACGCGAACTCATCGATGCAGCCACAAACTCAGCAGCAACAGCAGCACCAACAGCAGCAGCAGCAGCAGCAGCAGCAACATCAACATCAACAGCAGCAGCACCATCCTCAAGCAAACGTTCAAGTTCATAATGTCCTCACTTCTGGTGGTATATTGAAGCATCCTGCTGGGTCAACATTGCCACCTGGTCATATATTGGTGTCTAGTGGCGGTCAGCTCATAATGGCGAGTACCGGATCGGCTATTAACGGCGTGATGGCGCCTCCACCACCAAAAATCATCTCCAACGCCAATTCTATGCCACCGCTATCGGTCTCGCCAATGGTTACCAGCGTGACTGGAGCTGTTAGTCAAGTCATTCCCGCGGTGGGTGTAGCTCAGCAAGTGATAGGACAACCCACGGTACTCGTTAACACTATCCAGACTCCAGTGTTGATCCAGCCTGGTGTGATGACGATGGACGGTATAAGTCAGAATGTACAGATACCACATTTGACGGTCGCTACCGGAAACGTTATACAGAACACCCAATCAATCCTTGATGCGAACCAGGATGTGTCCAGGACTGTCGGTGCCAATCAAGGCATGACGGTGAATCGGCAGCCGGCACTACTGTCACCAGAGTCGGGGATGACCAAGAAAAAGGCGTACAAAAAACGAAAAACCAATCCGCAAACCGTGGCGTCGATGCTGCACATCGCCTCGTCTCAGCAGAATGCCGGTATGCTTATGCAGTCGCAGTCGAACTTTGCCCAACAAAACTTCCAGGCGCAGAGCATAGGTGGGCCCATGCTTCAGGCGCTAACCATCGTGCCGGGCAAAGGCGGAGCGCCGGCGCAATTGGTCATGAATGGTCAGACTGGCGCTGCGTCCGCGCAATTCAATGCTCAACAGATAATTACGAATCCACAACCGGCTCAACAAATAAATCTTCTCCAACCAGTCAATTTGTTGAACGGTGCAACTGGAATGGTGCAGAATTTCCCTACCATCCAGCAGTTTATTGTGCCCGGTTTGGGCAGCATGGTCATGTCCGCTGATGGAACGGCCACATTGCTACAGGATACGGGTAACATTGGAATGCAGCTGCAGATACAGAATGTCAACGGCCAGAATGTGCTCACGCCAGTGCAGAGTCATGGCGGTATATTCAATCCGAGTCAAAGCATACTAGCTGCCGGTCCAGCCGGAATGGTGATACGTACACCACAGGCAACCAGTGGCAAAATCATTCAGCAGCACAGTCCGGGAGCGCAATTTCTCTCACCAAACAGCGGTCAGTTTCTAGTGAACGGAACAACGTCTTTCGGAAATCAGCTGAGCCCGATAGTGGCGAACGTGAGTCCGAATCAGCAAGTAACGTTCAACACTTCGCAAGTGAGGCCGAACATGCAGGGTCAACAGGAGTTCATACAAATGAACGGGCAAACGCTGATGGTACCTTGTGCAACCGCTCAAAATATTGCCGTCTCCTCTGCATCGAATCAACAGAACACAACCTTTGTCCAGCAGAACACAACGATTGTGCAGCAGCAGACGACCATGGTCTCGAATAATCAGATACCAAATTTTCAAAACGCAGCTTCTAACGGCGGGCAAACTGTCGATCCTTCCTTAAACCTCGATCACAATCAGTCGTATATTCTGAGCTCTGGCATGATTCAGGGAAAAGCGGTGTCATCGTCTCCTAAAAGCGATGTAAATTCACCATCCGATCAGAACGTCGAGCAGCAGCAGTACGTGCTTACTAGTAGCAATACGACCGTTGTGGATAAAGCGGCCCAGCAAAACGAGCAGCATAGTCCACTTATGGCAAGGCACTCCGTTTCGACGCAAACCGCCGGAAATCAGACGAACGTGGCACAATCGGCAATGATGCGGCAAGGATCACCACCCGATACGACCACTCATAGTCCAGGGAACAGTCAAAGGTCCAACAGCCCGGCCGTGGATACTACTACGCATGGTGCAGCCTCACCGGCGCCTCCAATCACCGCCAGACATCATTCGTCGTCTACGGTAAAAAATAATTTGGAGCATAAAAATATCTATTTAGTTTTTTGATATATATATATATATATATCTTCTTATCATAAAAATAAATGCGTAGAAAATATCTCCACATGTTGCTATTATTCATGTTTTTATAACAATGCTATATATTTTTATAATGATAAATAATATTCAGTTTGAAACTCATCTGAAATCCTCTTTTGATGATCTTATGATCGAAGAATAACACAATGTTCATCACACACTATTATCATGCCGTGTGCAATTTCTTTTCAGCCTATGGTTCATTGCGTGTCGAGCAGCGAACCGGATTCGGGCGACGCACAGGTGGCATCAGAGGATTGGAGAATGCAGAGTATCGCTACCAAGGAGATCACGTTGAATCAACCAAGTTTGCACGGAAAAACCTATGTGGAGTCGACGGTAACCACTGGGATCCAGGTTGGTACCCACATAGAGCAGGTCAACCGTCATCTAACTGTAATAGACATGCACCAGCCAGCCGATACGACACACCCAGAAAACACATACGCTGACTCACAGGAGTATATGGACACTTCATCACCAAATCATTCCATTAATTCAGACACAATGGACCACTCTACCGTGGAAGATCAGCTAAGCGTCAGTAAAGAAATGACGGACGTTTCCTATTCGGAGATCGAGGTCAATCCGTTATCGATCATAAGTCACGGTCATTATCAGCCTATCCTCTATCATGGCCAGCACTATGTCCCTAATGCGAACGTTTATCGACAGCAAGCCCTAGTGCCAGATCATGCTCATTATACCATGTTGCCGCAAGTTAATAACAAATTCGACGACAAATCATGCGCCGATAGTAATCGTGTCGGTAGTCAAATCGTGCAGCATGTCATGGAGCAAGACGAGGTCGATCAAAATTCCGAAGAGAAATTATTGGAGCGTCATAACACCGGTGTTTCATATTGTTCGCAAAATGTCGGCGGCTATCCGCAAAAATTCGTCAACGTTGGCATTACGCCGTCCGGTATTTATCCGCATTTGTATAATTATAGATCTGATCCTAATGGCATTGCTGTTGTTAATTACACACCTAGTAAGCAAGCCTACATTAATCCATATGTCTATAATCAGTTCGTATATGCGCAAGAAGACGACGATGCTGAGGAAAGTGATTCATCGTCCGACGACGAGTAATCGTAGATTTCTTTTCGCGCGCGGGTTGTAAAATTAATTAATTTTATAAATGAAAATGAAGTAGGCATCAGTGGCATTATTAGGTTGCGATTTATCGATTACATTCTATATAATATTAAGTTTGTAATTAATTTGTATATTTAATAATTTTTACATTCGCACCCTGTGGCGTGAGAGCGCATACGCATACGTTTATTCGTAGCGTTATTATTTAAATCGTACATGGCAATAATGTAATTGTATTATTAATCGTGTGTTGATCGGATTAATCAGGAAATCAATCATTTTTATATATTAGCGGAAAAAAATAAATTTTTACTGAGCAATATTCTTCTGATAAAAATTATGTGATTTTGAACATTCACCTGATGAAAAAATACCTTGCAACGTAAGCATGCGTAAGCAGAGTTTGAGTTTGTCTCTTTTGGTATCATTATTGTTTGCATGCAAATTAAACCAAATTTGTCGCGCGAGTTTTGCATTAAAAAAGCATGGGAGACGTCGGTTGAAGTATTAAAAATTTTAAATCTTATCACTGATCTCTTTCTTTCTTTTTAATTTTATTTTTTCTTATTTTCACATTATTTCCACTTTGGCAAATTTAAATTAAATTTTGCAGAAGCGCTCCTGTCTCCTATGCTCGGTCGGGAGATGCCATAAAATCATTGTGGATCGTGAAACGGGATTTAAATAAGATAAAGATGATACGTCGGCACTTTGATACATTGAAATGATATTAGCATGCGATTGGTAGGCTTGTGCCTGAGTTGATCGAGTTGTATTTGACAGATCTATACGTCAGAGACGTTGAAGCAAGCCGAAGGTGTGGTGAGCACGGTGAGGTGCGAGGGCAGGGAACATGCCCTCGGCCGCGGAATCAAGCGAAAGCTGGACTCCATCCATTCCATGCATTCTACTCTGCATGAAGACCAAGATGGTCAGTATTGTATGGTACTCTTAGACGTTAATTGTACACGAGTAGTCAAAGTATTCCCGCTTGTAGTAGTAAAAATATTCTACGAAGAAACTTTCACGATAATCGAGGAAATATGAGAGAAAAAATACCATGGAGATTTATAAAATTAATATATACATAAAAATTTAAAAAATTTTTAATGAATAATATATTTAAAATCGATATTTTGGCGAATTGTGAATATTAATTTACATATTACATATCTCATAATTTAATGTAACCGTTAGTTCATTAGGTAAGTTGAGATTTTAATATAACATGTCGTAGAAGGTTTCTTCAGTAGGATGTTTAATAGTTGCTCTTTGCGTGACAGTGAGAAATGTAAAACATCAATCATTTTATTTATCAATCATCAATTTATTCGTATTATCTTTTAATCGTTTACGAAATAAAAAAAAGATGTTTTCAGTTACTCACTGTATAATTATTGTATGAATTTTATTATTAAGAATGCTTTTCAAATGATAATTTCTCTTTCAATCGTTAAATCGTCTGTAATATAGAAAAATAAATAAAGTGCTCGTAACACTTGTCTATCATTGGCATCAAACTGTCTAATCTATCATTGGCATTATCTAACTCGGCTTGCTGCTTCAATCATAATCTCCACCATGTCACCATTTCCTTTTCATAATCCTTTATTCATTCAATCAGTTTATTCATTCCGCTCATGCATGCTTGTCAGTGTAGTTGCATGGTGAAATGCGTGCTGCATTGCAATTGCTTTGATAGCAGCTTGTTTCGCTTTTTATTCGAAATTCTCGCGTTCCGCTCAAATTGGACGAGGAGCTGGGTCAAGGAAGATTGCTTCTCTCTTAATATCGAGATTTTATATTCGGAAGGATGCATAATATTTTATGCAAACCGAATTTTCCGTATCGATCTATAATAGCAACTCATTCGTTGTAACGTCGCCTTATTAATTATGTTAACGAGAAATCGAGGACAGCAGGTAAGTGGCACTAATATTAAAACAATCGTTCATCATCGTGTACGAGTCTCCAGCGTCGCTTGCGGAAGTGAAGAAATAACTGTTCTGACATTTGTAAATAATGTCCTCGGCGGTTTCTTTTTTGCGTTTACTAATTGGCTGTCAGGTTTGTTAATACCCCTGCAATTACATTCTCATCCGAGTGGCCGAGGGGCTTGAATCATATGTTCATTTCGGAAGGGGTGTGGCTCACTACCGTGTGTTATTGCGACGTACCTTGTACATATACATCCTCATACTTTACGTACAGCATGTGCATATTCCCGACGACGGAGATCGGATTTTTTTCCGAATTATTCCGCAGCGGATTGAAATTGAAGTGCGTTTGCAGCATAATAATGGCACATGAAAATACACAGCATTAACAATGGTGTATAAAGTTGGATTACATATCTGAAACGGCGCGGTAAATGCAATTGTTCCGTTATATTTAATGCGATCACATTCAGAACTGAATGGATTATTGTATAAGCTTTATATTTTTCTTGTTTCCACGTCAGAGAACTAACATTAATAGAAAAATCGATTTTTGTAATTTATCAAAACCGTAAAATCTGGTTTTTTCTGCGAAATATAAATACACATTATGAGTTCTCATAAATGCTTATGTATAGTTTTTTTTTTTTACTGTGGAGAAGGAAATTTGGAACGGGTAATATTCATATTGGCAAAAATCATTGCATGTGTCCGAACCATCTGATATTTCATTCTGCCTCTGATCTCGCCTACCACCATTGAATGAAGCTACTAATCATTTTTTAACGAGCACACATGCGAGCAAAAAGCACATTGTTACGATTGGACGAGTAGCGGTTGAACCATCAGTTTCGAACATCTCTCTGCGACACGCAGCATAAGCACACCGGAACGTTTTGCTGTTTTATGCGTTTGCACATCTTAATCGAGATCGATACAAATATATCAGATAGAAGTTACGCAGCGTTGTGTCACGATATATGTCGTGTATTTTTATATACACGTGTTTCGTAAAGTAATTAAGCTGAAATGGTTTCGGTAATTGCAAATTTGCAAATATTTATGTCAAATTTATTTCTTGGCGCGTATTATAAATTAAACGCTTTACATTATATTGTTATACTTTTTATGTACATTGAACAAAGTTCATTCGTTTTCTGTCTAAAATTTGTAAAGAAGATAAATTATGTGTGTGATGAAAAATATATCAAGTTTATCAAAACTAATGAGTAATAATGAGTAATAAAATAATTAGATTTGCGGTAACGAGGAAGGAAACGTGAAATTCTTTTCTAATTAAAAATATTTGCAATTCTATTAATTGATGTTTTATTAATAAATCAGTGTGTACTGTGCGATTCCTGAAAATTATCTCGTTTACACTCTGCGATAATTTCTCCAATCTAATATATCTGTACAAAAGTATATTCTCGGAGATGGGCTTTTTTATATTACTTAAATCACGCGAAATTTAGCCGAGATTGCGAATCTCTGAAAAATATCGTACCTTCTTTGAAACCCTCAGTAGCTGAGACAAAGGACGTAGACGACGGAAACCAATGGAAACTGATGGTCGGTGACCTAGTGTGGGGCGCAGCAAGAGGAAGTCCGGCCTGGCCGGGGAAAGTCGAGTCGCTGGGCCCCCCGGGTTCTATGATGGTTTGGGTCCGGTGGTACGGGGGCGGGGGCGGTCGCACCCAAGTTGATGTCAAGGCCCTCAAATCCCTCTCCGAAGGCCTCGAGGCGCACCATCGTGCCCGTAAAAAATTTAGGAAGTGAGTCACTCACCCCGACGGGGATGAACTGTCGAAAGATGAGAGCCTCTTATAGATGTCTTGCTTCGATAGATTTCGCGTTGATGCAAAAGTTGAGAGGGAAATAGAACGGGAGATGTGCCTGAGTATTTACGTGCCCAAATTTTTTTCTCGACCGGCATTCGATTTTGGAACCGCGCGCAACACAGATACGTTAATTCCTACTTTTCTTTAGCATTATTAAATATTAAAAAGTAGAGTTGCATTACTTTATTTTATTTTAGAGATCGCATACAATGGTATATGAATTTTTTATTAAATTTTAATTAAGCGCGATTGTATATTTTGAAAGGAAGTAATGAACGAAGAGTGAGATAAGCGTTACGCGAGACAGATCACAAGATATTCTCACTTGGATCGTATTATTAAAAGATAGAATAGATATAGATACACGAACGTGTATCTCAGTTATTAATAAATTCGTTTCTAATAGCGATAATCTTCCCTCTCGTTGGACTGGAGAGCTCTTACTGTCGATGAACGTAATTGTATAGCATCTATTAGTAAGCCAACAGCCAATTAAATCTACCCTGCGTAGCTTATTGCGTAGCTGCGGTTCAATATAAATTCTCGTTAACGCTAAAAGGATATTGATACTCTTACGTGCTTAGACATTAATATATTAAGTGGTTCTACTTCAATCTCAGCCATCTTTCTTCTCATTCCCTTTTCTTTTTATTCTACATTAAACATGTAATCCCAGTTGCTATAACACGCGACGATAGGCGATCGTGCAGATGTGTATTAAAAACATTCTGCATTAACAATCCGTATCTTTCTCGATTGAAGAAAAGATCTAATATTTCTGTAAATTATTTTGTTTTCTTTTCAGCAAGAAATTATTATAATACACGTTAATATTAGTGTATCCCAACATCGCCATTCATTGATACTTGGCCTTTTAGTCGCGATTGTGTTAGCTTCTAGACCATTTTACTGTTGTTCTAAATGATCGAATCGCACACAGCGGATCGCTGGTAATCACCTCTGTACTAACTGTACGATTTTCTCGTTCTTCCCCTATTTTTCTAGAAGTCGTAAATTGAATATGCAATTGGAAAACGCGATACAAGAGGCGATGGCGGAACTGGACAAGATGACGGAGGCCTCCAGCGACCAGAAAGATATCAAAAAATCATCGAAGGTGACGTCGCCGGCAACCAGCTCGAAGGGCATCAGCAGCGCTGGCAAGTCGGAGGCTAAGAGGTCGTCGAAGAGAGTCGTGGCCACCGTGGACCATGCCAAAGCCGAACAGAAACAATGCCGGTGATCCGCGTCGATCGCGGTCGTTTAGCGTGTTAGTGCGAACGTCCTGAAAATCGACGACTCACATCTGTCATAAATCGCGAGGTCCGCAGGAAGATCTTCGCGCAGAAATGTAATTAGTCAGCTTCAGTTTAATAAATTATTAATAAATTTACAAAGTACACGTCCTTTCCTCATAAATTATCGATCGACACACACTTTCGTTTGCTTGAACTGATAACTTGCATTAAGAGCGATCGCGACACAATAGCGATATAATTTGGTGCAACCAATGTGGATTTTATTGTGATTCCGACGGCGAGAGATTCATAAGATCTGTTGATGCAGAAATACGTGATGCTACGATCACATTAACGCGGCTATAATAAAGGCCGTTGTGTAGGAATCATCTCGAGTGTATAACGCATATTAAATCTTGGCGCTCGCGCTGTGACTTGCATTCGGACAGTCAGGATTTTCCAGAATTGTTAAGAGGATTTATCTCCGAGTAAAAGACCCTACATGAAAACGTTCAAGCTTTTTTCCTGTCATGCAGCTTAATCGATACGCTTCAAGACGCTCATAGTATCGTATGATTATATGAGAAGCGTCTCCTGATGACATAATCAAAACGCTCGTCTATGATCTATTAAACCGAAAACGCGTTTCTCGATTCTCTGAATGCGGAAACGATGGCCATGGGAACGCGATGCTAAATGTACAGCCGTTTTGTACAACGGTCTCATACGTAACACTATAAATAGCATTTTACTATCGTTTTCTTTCTCGTAAATTTACCGGTAAAGCCTAAACGATCATAACATTCGTTACAACAACTTCGGTGCTTCTGTTTGCGATGATTGTATTTACACTTAATAGGACAATGCGATCGGGCATGTAAAACTGTAATTGCATAATCAATAGCGAGAGAAAGAGAGAGAAAGAGGGATATAAAACGCAAGAAATATATATACTATGGCCGATTTATTATTATACGGAACAGGCCTACACATAGCATGCGTTCTTAGATTATTTATACCCTACATATATGTATGTAACCACGTACAGAGAGTAAGAAGACGGGAGTGATAATTTTCCATAGGCGTTTTTCAACTGACAGAAGGGAAATCACGTTTATCATCGGCGCGCCGATGTTCGGAGACGCCGGAATGATTCCTGAAAATACTATACTCGCACCAACATATTTTAGGCGATCGTAAGCAGACGTGTATAGTTTTAAAAAAATATTTTTGCGAACGAACCTTCATTACTACCCCTACATACTACCCCTAGAGAGTAATGCATTGTTTTAGACGGCTATACACGGAACGTGAATGCTTGTTTTATCGCGACAACGTCGCGCCACACAAGCTCGTTGAAGCATTTTAAATCTACATGTGTCCCGCAGGATGCTTTTGACCTGCGCGATCATTTTTTTAACGGTGTTTCTCTAATAACATAGACGTGGAACACGCTACGACTGAATAATTCACGGGTCGATTTTGTATACAATAGCGAAGCAATCTGGAAACCGCTGCAGAAACAGATTTGCGATTTCCAAATTTTTAACGGGTACACATGAGCAATTGATTTTTATCGTCGTTTTAAATTCATCCAGATTCTTTGGATCGAATAACAAATCTCTAGATCTTTAGATTGCTAAAAAAATCACATAGTGCTGACGATGAAATAAAAACGATGAAATTTTGTGGTAAAACTTAAAATTTGTCATTGATTTGAAATTCATTAAAAAGGACGTTTTGTCTTTACGTTTCCCCTTAAGAAATTCGGTAATTAGTATCTTGATCGCACAGCATGACGCATCGGAGTGGCAAATATACTTCTTCAAAGTGCAAACGAGTGTTACATTAAACGTGTTGGGATTCAATTCTAATTTCAGGAATGATATAGTGATCGTTCACGAGGAACGGCAGACTCGAAGCTGCGATAAAAATCTCAACTTCACATCTGCATTTTCGAGATAGCTTTCGAAAACGTATGATAGACAATAAAGAAGATGCAAGTATCAAAACACATCGCGTGATTCTTGATTCACGTTTTTTCGCGACTCGTGGTTTTTTCATTTCCTTGAACGAACGCACCCGCGCATCCTGAATCTTGATCCTGATCGGCGTTAAGAAACGTCACGACAGTATCAGCTGCATAATACTTAACTACGAAACGGGTCCGCACAGATTTTTTAATGTTATATTATGCCTGTAAATATATGTCAACCGTAACGATAATCGTCGTGCATTAATGACGAATGCAGCGCGGATGTATAAGAACAATCGACGAAGTAACGAATTCACGGGGAAACATTTAACACGTTCCCTACCGCGTATATCATTTTCGGTATACACTGAAACTCATTTTCAGGTCAACTGATATTTTTATCATTGGTAAATAAAATGTAAGAAAATAATTTTTTTCTTCGTATCACTATTATATGCTTCATGATCATGTTTGTTAGTTTCACTATTTACTCTGCTAAAAAAATTAATTTCCAGCTCAAAAAGTATAAAAATAGATAAGTTTTACATATTTATCAAACTCTATAACGTTTTTGGTACACATGCTGAAAATGACAACTACTTAAAACTTGGCAGGAAACGTGTTAAATATGCGCAGAAACGCGAATCCGTAAACATAGGTTTGTGCTCTGAGATTAAATCGGAACTGCTCTATATCAAAAGGCAACTGCTTGATGTGACCGGATATCTGCGAGTTGATATCACGATCCTTTCGTGAAGGATCTTTCCGCAAACAAAGTCCTAATCAAGCCGTGTGCGCGTCTCTACTTAAGGACAATTATATATCAAAGTAAATCAAAAGCTCGCGATATCACATATTACTCGCTAAGTTTCACAATGTCAAAGAAATCTTCGACAGAGGAGAATCGCTCTTAACTTATGAATAAAGTTATCTCTCGCTTCCCGCGATTCGTGGCATTTCATCGTGACCAAGAAGCGTTGCACATCGCAACGCAACGTTTTATTTAATGAATGGCGAAAGACATATCACACCAGCCGCGAACGACAATTTTTCGAAATCAGCACGTTTTCGGTAAAATGTACTATACGAAAATGAAGAAAAAATAAGATAATAGAAAAAATCGAAGAATGGCTGGCGTCACTGTACACACAACGGGACCGTTTAACGTTAAGATACTAATAATTTTATTCAATTTTCTTTGTCTCGGAGAGAATAATTGAGGGTCACTTTTGGAAAAGTTGACTGAACAAGAAAGTTTCAGAGCTGATTTGCATACGAATCCATTTAACTTAAAATTCAAATGGAAATAATTTTGCTAATTAATTATTTCTAATTTTTAAACAATTTGATTACTCTTCATAATATGAAATTTTTTTCATTATTTAACAATGTTTAATTATTAATTATTTAACAATGTTTAATTGTTAATTATTTAACAATAAATATATGGTAATAGTTTTTGAGAAATGCAATCATGCAACAAGTTACTACATTTCTACTCAATAAATATTTGTCTGAAATATGAAAGTAATCAACAAAATGTATTTCTGCTGTAATTTTTCAGTTCGATCGATGTTGACTTTTATAAAACTGGCTCTCAATTTAACGTATAGGTCTTCGCTAGTTTTTCTCCTCTGGGATTGATGTGAAAACCAGCTTGCCGAGAGTACTTGTCCCTTCACTCTCCCAAGCGTCCAATGCGAGAGTGATTGTAGCTTAAAAACCAGTGAAAACTTTTACCTCAGTGACATATACGCAAGAATCAAACGTCTTAAAAAAAACGAGAATATATACTGTAGTGCCGATGTCCTTTGTACATTTTCCATGATATTGTAAATATATATATATATATACACACATATGTACGCGCCCACCTCCCCATTACTGATAATTATGTTGTATGATTGATAGACGATGAACAGGATTGTTTAATGCTGATGCGAATGTCGGCGAATGGTATTAATTAATATGTGAGCTGTCGAGTTGGACAAATTGAGAGTATTATATAATCTTAACATCAACATCGAAATTTTCGTAGTTTGGATTGTTTGAAATATTGCGAGGAGGAAGAAAAGAATATTTGTACAGAGCTTAAAAAAAATTTCTTACGGGTAATTACGTGATGTAAGTGAGACATTTAATATATGTCATGTTTTTTTTATACTTTATATAATACTGTATGTGTGAAAGAAAAATTACAAAGAAATCATTTTTCAATCTAGTATCTTATGCTACGACTATATGCATTTGTCTTTAACGTGCTAATCCATTTATTCAAACTTTGATTCTTCGCATAAAATCATTATTATTATTATTCGTGTAAAGTTAAGTAAAAAAAGTAGATTTTTTGCAGATAAAATTCTTTTCTCGCTAGCTCAGCTCGACAGCATGAATTTAACGAAGGGCCTACATCGTTAAAGGGCGTATGCGTTGTGTCGCGCCGACTGGACGAAGAATTAGATTAAAAAGATTATTGGCGATGGTTTAATCGAACGGACAACTATTAGGCGTGCGCGGTAAATCTTTTTTGGAGAATTATATACCGATAGTTATTGGAACGTGAGTGAGATTCACGAGGTTTTCGGCAGATATTTATTGCTATTATTATTTATCAAAAGTAGAGTATTTACGGAGCGTCTCGTTCGCTTGTTGTGTTTTGAGAGAGATATAACGAAGAAACGGTGCATACAGGCCACTTTTATCCCCTGTAACGGAATGTACAGTGTGCATGTGCGCGCAAAAGTGTATATAACGGAGGAGTGTGCATGTGTGAGAGAATCGAGAAGAAACAAACGAGAAACGGAATCCTTTTAGCGAGCGAACATGATTGCGAGTGGCACCAAATAAAAGAAAGAGAAAAGCAAAAGGGATGAAACTGTTTTACTAGTAGGGACAAACGACTTATCGTGATCGCATTAGCAGTTAACAAATTTAGGAGAAAAATGTGAATGCACTTTCGATGTATAATATGAATATTATTGCAGATATGTAATACGTATTATATATCAACTGTCAGTGGTATTACAATAAGAGATGATAATTTTATATTTACAAGATAGAGGAGAGAACAAGAGAGTGAGCGAGAGAGAGAGAGAGAGAGAGAGAGAGAGAGATCGTTAAATCTAAATGAATGTAATATACTTATGTATGATGAGAGAAACTCCTCATTCCCCCGATTTCCCTCCCATAATTCCAGTGCTAGGAGAAATTAGCAAAAACTACCTTATTTATATATAATACTTGGCATAATATTTATATATAAATATATAAATATGAATATATATAAATATATAAATATATAAATATAAATATGAATGCAAATATATAAATATAAATATACATATATATATATATACATACACACACATACACACACAACATGAGAGATAGAATTCAAAGTAAAAAAGGAAATAGTCTCGGGAAGCAATATTTGCTGAGTCCGAGAAAAAGTATGAAGCTATGTGATCCACTACTACTCTAGTAGCTTTTAGCTGTAAAGACTTATACTTTATTTTGTAAATTTTGTTTATACAATGTTTGATCGTTCACGCATAATATTGTATGTGAAACTAAGTTAATAAATAACATTAACACATGTGAAGTTGAATCTTGTGTAGTCTATTTCATTACTCCATCCATAGATAAGCAGCGATATCTTTCTGCTAATATCCTCAGTTTTTATCTTTATAATAATTGAAAAGTATACTGTAATGCCTTATGATTTCTTATGATTATAATTTTCTGCGTCATATCGTTTGATATAAGCTTTAAGTGCACGCGCAATTACTTTCATGACATTTCTTTCAGTATAAACCGATAAAGTTAGTCTGTTTAGTTAAACTATATAAGAAAAAAATTGTGTGTTATATCATCGCTTGTATTTTTATATTATCCTATTTCTTTTATCATAAAATAAAAGATCATTCAGTTACGAAGAGACGTAATGAAAAATGTTTATTTAATGCTATTAACCATTGCTTTTAATGGAATTGATTAATATAACTTTCTCTTGTGCTCGTGGTAATTAATATATTCAATACTGATGATCAGATTAATAGTATAATTGATGGTAATAATAATTGTAATTGAAAGAGGTAATAGTCTTGTAAAGGGTAGGAAACAACGCCATCTGGTGAAAGGTGATTAAACTCATAGAAGGGGTTGATTCTGATAATCGATTCGTATTAAATTTCGTGCTGCAATTAACGATAGAAATATTATGTAATATGTACGCGAGGTAAAATATATTATTAGTGTTGGAAAAATAGGCTAATGATAACATATTTTTTTTTAAATAAGAAGATGTCGGGAAAGTGTTGCCGACACAGCTCCATATTTGACCGACATCCTTTTGGTGGCAAAGATAGATGTCGGCTCCACCCTTCACAAAGGATAGACTAAATGAGAATAGATAAAATAGATGAAACTTCTAAGATTAAAGATTATTAATTTTAATAAAAATTATATATAACATATTTCTATACATAGTTATTGCATTTTTTCAATTCAATATTTATTTATGACTCCAAAAGTATTGTCATCTATTCTAAGTACACTCGTAATAAAATTTCTGCAGATTTCATGCGGAGTCGTATTTTTATGTCTGGCAAAAACTAAAGATAATTTCGACACAGAATAGACTACTTTAATTGACTTTTCTAATTTTATCACGAGCTGCAGCATGAAAACAGAATTATCGCACAGTTTTACGACTGATTGGAACGAAGAAGTGCTGAATTAAAGGGACGCTTAAGAAAATTGCGAATGCCAAGGACAGCGTCATTTCAGCATTACTTGGTACAAGAAAAAGGAGAGAAAGACGGAAGGAGATAACTTCAATTGGCGAATAATATTAGGTGTACAAATTAATTCGACGCCTTTTAAAAAAAAAAACTTAAACGTTACTTTACAGAAAAAGAGAGAAAATATATTTTATATATTATATTAATATATTAAATAATATATTAATCTTTACAATATTTGCCCCATCATTTTCGATAACTTTCGTCCATCTTTTGATTTACGTTATTCGATTTAACTATCGAATCTCCTGGTCGAAAAGACGATGGTGGTTTTGAATCGATAAAGTTGTCATGCTTTTTCAGACCTCTTTTACTGTTTTAAAGTGCGTGTCAGTCATGATGTAGGGAAAGGCATCGAATTAATTTGTACACCTAGTATAAGGTAAGTAACCCAAATTTGTACACCTAGTATAAGTATACGCATATTGATTTTCGATCGAATGGCATCTGGGAACTTATGATCAGTCTGCCGTGAAATTTCTCTCCCATCAGGTTATCGTTTTCGCGCGCCGTAGTATCGGCAGCTCTTAAATCGCACGGCGCCGAGGGTATAAGAGTAAATCGCTCGCGCATTCACAGAAAAGAAAAACCGTGCCACGCCGAGATTGTCTGCGTCAGCCTGACTGGCGTACGGATTGCATTGAGACGGCCGCGTCGCGACGCCGGAAGCCGGTTCCGAAACGCCCTCCGTCGCTTATTTCCCTCTCGAGAACGTATCCGGACGTGCATATTCGTGCGTGAATACGCGCGCCGATATGCATAGGCGTGTGTACTCAGGGGGTGGTTTCACGCCGATTTTTTGCGAGAATAGGAGAACCATAATTTCGTCAGGCTCTCGGTCCTTCTTACATTTACGATACTGCAAGCGCAAGGAAATCTTTATTGCCTTTCGCATTGTCATAAACGTGAACGATTTTTAATAACGGCAAGATCCGAATCCGTGACGGAAGTGATGCCGATTTCAATCGATGTCGATTTGAGCTCGCGCGATCCCGAGTTTGTGGGATGAAGAATGAAGAAATCCGGCTTAGTAAGTAGGTCTTTAGGAATTTTTGGCGTAGGATAAGGATTAGAGGTACGAGACTATTCTACCCAATCTCAATCTAATTATCTCGAGTCCCATGGGTGGACTCACGGCAATGACTGAAATTGGGCCCCGTATCCGCCGAGGACGTCCCTGCGCGTCCCCATAACGTATGGTACCTACGATCGATGGCTCACTCATCCGGCGCTAAAAGGGTTAATGATGCCTGCCATGCGTAAATGGCGCTCATGGCAGCAGACAAATGAAACGTAATGAGCGGATCGCACGGCGGTACGCACCGGCGGCGTGTCACGATCGCGAGATTCGTAATAATGTCCTATCGGGGATCGAAGCTATTGTACAACCACGCTGTGCCGAGGGCGTGAAATCGTGCAATACGATTAGCGGCTACGCCGCATCCTTCGCGTGCATACGGGGGTGCCACGATGGGGGTGGGATAACAGGGGGTTTTCGCAATACCTTTGTGCTTCGAGCATCTGAGAGCACTTCGATAAAATTTTTATCTCACATGGTATAGCGGAAAATCCTGTCCTGGCAATTTTACAATATTGTTTAGAGATTTTATTCGAAATAAGTGAACAGATTTGGTTTCTTAATTTACTTGTCAGTCTTAAGTTTGAGGAATAAGTTTACGTAGTTCGTTCGATCTGTTCGCAAAAACAATATTTCTGAATACACGATGTCTCGTCGCTTGAGCTATGCCTTTTAATGCTAATGAAGAAGCAACAAGCGATTAAATTTGTCAGTGATTAACTGATCTTTAATCGAAAACAATAGGGATGCGGGAAACCGATCGTTTCACGTCAGGATTAGTTTTAGGTCTACATTAATATTCGCTGCGCACACGCGGCTCGTTAGCGTTTATCTCGTATCCGGTACACGCTGTTACATAAAGTGTCTACTGCACTTCCGTATGCGAGATCGACGTGAGGTAATTCACGTGCACGTTATCGAGGAATATTGATTTGCTGGCTCGTTTCTGGAGGTACGCCTGTGTGGCAAGAGGTGCAAGAATGGATAAAGCGCTATTTTAATATATGGGCGCCAGAGAAAGTCTCGTTATTTTTAAGTTGAAATGTTCTGCTGTAATCCTCCTTCATTGAAGCGCGATTCTATGAGTAAAATATTCACGAAGAGAAAATCAATGAGAGCTTCAGTTCGCGAGTTGAAATATCCTGGCATAATGCAATCTTGCAAATTTCGATTCTTCCTGCATGGTCCATAATAAAAAAGTTCATGAGTATGCAACGACGCGTGTTTTTATGGGAAAGTACCGAATCTAATTACTCGTCTATTCGATCGATGGATCGTACTAGTCTAATATCTACAAAATTTCTAACTCGCTTTGATATAGAAATCAAATTCTGTTTATTTCTTGCGGTTTGTCAGTAGGATTAACAGAAAGTTGAGGCGATACGTCCCTTGTATTGATTAGCAGGTCGGTATTATCAGATTGTTGTGCAGCTCGCAGGATAATTAATGTTCCATTTGTCCCCTAATTAACGTTCCATTATTAATTACACTCAGAGTTATATTAAATTATCTGTTCCACTCGCTAACGCCAAAGGATTTGCTACTGGTTGAACATGAGCGAAAACGAATATTGCAGCGTTTATACGATGAAAGTAATGCATGCGTCATGTTCGCACAGATTCAGGATGCGTATAGCGCAGCTTTCGTTTCATTTGTTAGTTTCATACCGGCAAATCGCATAACATGTACATTACACGTATGCTGTGTTTGATGATAGGTAATCACTGGATAATCACTTGATATTAAATTAAAGTGTACCTCCGTTTCAGTGGACACGTGATCCCCAAAAGGTTTAATTGTGTATCATGATGTGTATTATTTGAGGAAAAACTCGGATTACAATAAAATCAATATGTACGCGACGTATTTATAAATTCGCTGCGTGATCGTCGTTGATTTTCATTAATTCTATTCGAAAAATCCGTCTAATTAAAGCACAGATCTCATCAGTAAAATTCCATTTCGGATCGTTTTACGTCTTTTGATATCGCTTCCGAAATTGCATTTCGGGTCGTTCTATATCTTTTGATATCGTATTCGATATCAACAACCGAAGATGTACCTTAAATCATTTGGAAAATCTAACAGCGATAAAACACGATTCCGCGAGTCTTTAAATTCGGGCGTTGAATTGTGCGAGTTTCGCATTTCGAAGCTACGGGAGGTTTGCTAATTAAGCCGGCGCGGTATTCGGTATCAAACAAATACGCGAATTCATAAATACGCGTTTAAGCGGCGCCGCAATTCCATTGTAACGCGCATGCTGGTTAATGAAACAATGACCAATGTCAATTACACGCTTTTTCTGACCGCGCGCGATGGTTAATAAGCTGGAATCGCGCGAGGTGGAACGTTGCGACAGCGTGAATGCACGACAACCATGAAACGACGTTAACGTGATCAATATTACGTTTCGGGACAGGCGTTGTATTGACGGGCCGGCGTTCCATAGAGCCTCATGTGCACGAGCTACAGGTATTCACGTGTGTTAACGCGCGCGTGAACGTGCATGGAGACCCCCTTCGGAGCTGTCCGGTATGGTCCGTCGTTTCCAGCGCAGTTTGCTATTCCCGAAGGGACCACTGATCTGATAAAGTCACACGGAAGTGGTCCGACGCCAATTTGCAGCTGGTGTCTGTTTAATTGTCCACGGCGAAAGAAACGACGTCCCTTTTTCGCGTCCATCCGACGCGATTGCACCCCCGAGCGGTTCGAATTTCTGTCGCCTCGCGTGCGAAACGAAACGAAGAAACTGATCTGTTTGTTTCGAGACGAATTTATCTCAGCGCCGATAATGACGATGTATCGGGGAAACCCCAAGTATCGGCGAATTGTCTCGCACGTTTGTCCAAATGCAATCGTTCGCTGTTGCCTGTCTACCACGAGCTAAATTTAACGGCGTTACGTGCTTTTCAATGTGTGCACGAGTGCATACGCGAGTGTACTCCAAATGATAAAATCCCGAGTCTCAGAATAAATTCATTCGCTCTCGGGGCGAAATGTGCATTGCCAGCGCACGTTTCGCATCCGAGACTAAGCCCGGCGCCCGGGTCCCCGACGTGACGTAACTTCACTCCCCGAAGTCGCGACTTGTACTCTCGAAAATCTTTAGCGTAGCCCTTGCGCTTCTACCCGTTTTTGTCTCGGCAGCGGTTTCCGCAGCCCTTGCGCGCGCTATTAGTCGACGTAGGGTGTAGGGTGCCGATTCGTCGTCGATTTTCGTTGCGCGGCAACGACGCGGCTGTAAGCTTATTACTACCTGCACAGAACTTTGCTCTTTCAGGGAGGCAAATTACTTCATAAACGGGAGAAGGGTTGGGCGTATCTCCCGGCAGGGCGTACACCGCGGACGACGCGCTAGGTACAAGGTATCTAATGAATGTCGAGGAGAGGCGTCGCTACGTTGCATCGCTCTGTAGGGTGGGTTTCTTTTGCTCGCACCTTTCCCAATTTATGCGTCTAGAGTGGTAACGAGGCCAGCCAGCCAGTGGAGAGGTAGCCTCGACCGTGAGTCAACGGCAAACGGTGGAGAGAGCGGAAAAGGTGGCACTGAAAGGAGGGCTGGTAGGGACGAGGGATGAAGAACGGGGGAGGCTTTCAAAATGGCCGATAGGGAAGTGGCGTCCTCAAGATGCTTTCGGACGGTTTGTACCTGGAGTGCTGATTCAAGAAGGGAGCTGTCGCGTATGGAATATTTCTCAGTGGTAGTCGGGGCTGAGGGTGACTTTCGTCGGGAAAGCTATAAAGTGATGTACGTTTAAATTTCAATTTTATTTCATTAACGTTAAAACGGCGCGGGTGGTTTTGATTGCTTTTTACTTGAATTTGTCTCTCTCCTGCGCGTCCCTCTTGTACTTGTAATTTCTGTCCCTGCAGGAGTTCTAATTTATTTTTGCGCATGGACGTTTTCCCACGACGCTTACATACACAGCAGCGGCGGCACAAAGCAGCCAGCAGTCATTCTGACAAATGGCCCGCTTTCTTAGAGATAAAATTAGCTAGGTATTCGTTCAATCAAAAACCATACAATCTCCGTATAAGTATAGAAAAAGACACAATAGACAGTTTTTTTAAATAAATGATCTGGAATGTGTCACCACGCAGAGTGGAAGGAAATGCTTTGAAATTTGATCATTTGATTGTAATTTGATGTTATTCCATTAATATTATTTTATGCGGAAATCATTTAGCTTTTACCTGTAATAAGGTGGTTGCTACCTCCACGCAATAAATTCGGATTACGTTAAATTTGAACACAATCGGATCGGAAAGGGATTGTGGAGCTTGGTAATCGAATTAAGTCGGAAGTATTTTGCCGGCGAGCAGGAGGACCCGGAAATTTCGCGCGGCGGGTTCTAAAATTGCTTAATCCGGCGTTGCGCGCGATTGCCGTTTCGTCGATGCTAAATGCGAACGCAGCATTCGGAAGTTTGGTCCCCGAATTGCGCGAGTCAATCCCCCTTTGCCTTTCTTCTCTTCCTACGACCCGCACGAGTTTCAATGGTAGACGGAAGTTGAACCGCCCGGTACGCTTAATACGGAAATTTCCGCCTGCGAGCGTACAAATCGAGAACATGCTGGCAATATATTCAAAGTGTCTGCCTTCTGAAAGTCCTTGACTCGCGTAAAGGTGCAATCCTTTCTGAATTTGGAGCCCGTCCGCGGCTGCTTAATATGCGGACCGAATTTCGGGTGAGTGAAAGACTTTAGCGATTTCCTAATGTGACACAGACAGAGATTTCCATTATTTATAGTGTGTTTGCGCGTCTAGAAAATTCCGACAAGTTCGTTGAACAAATTCTTATATTTCCCATCATGTATAATGAAGGATCGGTGCGTCATGATTTTAATGGAATTTCAACATATTGTCGAAATTTAGACAATTAGTACATGTGACGCGATCCAGAACAAAGGGACGTCCTGTGCAATTCGCAGGGAATTATTTGTTTCCATTTCGCAAATGCTCCATCTGGTCTGAATAGCTTGCAATGCTACCTGACGGACTGGCTGTTGGGGATAATCCAGAAAATACCACGTTTGAGGGTGGAAATCACAATGGTGATGTTTTCAAAGAGCTTTGCAACCTCTTTGACTTACGCCGCAATAATATTCTCGGTGAAACGGTGCGTGCACACAATATCATATATGATCACGATATGAAGCTTGGATACACATAGCTCTGCTAATAAATGATATCACGAAAGTTAATGATCTCGAAAAAGTGAGCAAAACTTGACACCAAAAAAGTATATTTTTTGTAATATTTTATAAATGAAATCCTCGTAAAATAAAACTGCAGCTATTTCAAGTTTACCGTAGTGTTAAAATTATTGCATTATATTAGGTATACAAATTAATTCGGTACTTTTCCTGAAGAAATTAAGCCATTATTACAAAAAAATAATAAAAATGTCAATCTTCGAAATATTCTCTATCATTTTCTAATACTTTTCTCCATTTATCGGACAGCTGACAAATTCCCTCTTGAGAAAAAGAAAGTAAATAAAGGCTCAATTTTTTAAAAGAAAAGAAAAGCACCGAATTACATTTGTACATCTAATAATATGATGTTTTTCTTTTATATTTGTACAGATGCAAGCATAAGGAGCTCAGACTAAGAGCATTCTGTCATATTAAAACTGAGGGAACGTTTAATTAATTATACAGAGTGGAACTCGAGACCAATTAAATTGCATTATCTGTTCTATGTAACAAATGAAATTACATGAATATATAAATTTTAAGTATTAATTATGTATAGCAAAAAGGAGAATTTACACGTGCAAACGTATTTCAATCTCTTCGCGGTGGTTATATTCCATTTTATAATGCTCGCAATTTTCCCAAAAGTCCTCAACCGCGCGAATGGAAGCTCGTGGAGGCAAGGTACTTTGATTTCAGCCGATTTGAAGATGTGGCGGCTCCAGTCACGATGCGCGGACGCTATATACGTGAATGCTCCTTGATGTTAAGTGCAAACGCAGCGTTCGGAACTTTGGTCCTCGAACTACAGGAATTCCTCTAACCAGAGAGCTATCTTCTATAGTTTGAATACGCGCCGAGAGGAACAAGGGATCGAATCGCCTTGCGCTCCCCTAATTTAGAAAATTTTAACTTGCCAGGTCAAAATCACAACCAGAGGATCTTTAAAGAGACTGAGATCGTGACACCATTACAACGCGATTGTATTTCGATGGTACGACAAAACACAGTCGTGACACAATGACACACACAAAAAAACAACATTGTAGAACCTCATCGGAAATCAATTGTACTGTATTTTCGATATCAATTTGCTCCACGCAGTGATTTAATGCTATTTATATGTTCTCCAGTAGGGTTACGCGTCAATTTTATCGTTATATTCACTGCCGTTGCAACGGGCGTGCGGAATTGCAAATTAAAATTGGAAGAGCTATTCAATCTAAAGGGTTGTCCATTAACTGCTGATTTACTAACAACCTAACCGTTGCACGCATTGATTGATTTGTTTTTTAATTCGCCATGCAGTTCCGTTGCCTTGTTGTCGGTTATAATATTTCTGTTGATCGTATCATTTCACCCTTTCATTATAACAATTGTTAATGGAATTGTACTGACGCATTGATTCCATTAAACTTGATTAAATTAAATGTGACTGATCTTCTTTGTACTATGAATACTCTACTGATCTAAAATCTAAAATATTGTGTATGTTATTATGTTATGTGATATATAATAAATACTGATATACTTTTATTTCTAAATAGCTTGTAATTTTATACTGATCAATTATTGATTAACAATCTTATATTAATAATGTTTCCATTGATATAAACAACAGTATTTTTGTATTAAAACCCATTAAAATCGCAAACACACATCTGTTCATCTTCTTAAAAATAAATCTTCTCTGTTTTATACACGATGTTTTACATGACGAGATATATTAATATCTTTAATTATATCACTCGAAGCACTTGCTTCGGTAATGAAAGCGCAGTCACCCAATTTTATTCATATAACATCGAGTTAGTTTGCACGGTCCTCTTCGTTCAACGCGGCATCACCAAGTAGATCATCTCGACCCGATTACTAAATTATGCGATCTCTGACTATGTCCGCGCTAAATTCTCTCTCTCTCTCTCCTCCTCTCCCTCTCCCTCTCCTCCTCCTCCTCTCGCGCACACATCACCAAATGTGTATGACCAATATTTAACGGCTATTACTGCCAAAGAGAATTTACCTTACCGCGCCGTGGGGGCTAACCGGGGTCCCCTCAGGGGCGACAGGGTGTAGCGCACCGTACATGCACCACCACGCGCGCAAATTACGCGACAGCGGGTATCTGCTATTGATTTACCGGTAGCAGGTGCATGCAGACGGAATGAATTCTCGTCCGCCATATTATCGGGACGAATTTGCCTGTCCACGTGGTCGCATCGTTCGTGCCGTGCAGACGCAGAAACTACTTGCATCCACCATCGGTCATCCACCATCGTCTCGCATCCCTCTGGCCTTGTGACTTTCAGCTTGTGCCGGGAATATCGACGACCGTGTATTTAAAATATATTGAATAATTGAACGTATGTATATTGGCATAATTATAACCGTGACATGTCCAATGTTTTATAAATACTTTATGCTGAATTAGTATTTATAAGGTTTAACATTATTGACAATATAAAAGAGAAAAAGAGAGAGAGGGAAAGAGAATCATTGCGACACACATTTTCGATGGCTTGTGCGAATTAGATATACAAATACCTCCGATTATTGCCAAATGATAATAACAATGGTACGAAATACAGAGCGTGACCGCTACGGTAATTGCGACTATTGTTTCAAAGTGACGTCATTCGTCGCTTTTGTGTGAATGCTGGTATAGAGATAATTACCGGTTTCTCAGTATAATTAGGCCAATAGAGACACGAAACACATGTAACTAACGTATTAATTCTGCTTTAGTAGATGAAACTTTCAGAAAGAATTGAAGAACAGGGATCGATCGCACCTTTGCTCTACGATGAATGTAGCGTACTTAATCGCATTGAATTAAAATCATATTTATAAGAAGCATGAGTCATCATATGTCCAAACACGTGATAATAGGTAATGATAAAAGTAATAAACCTTCCCGACAATTCCCGCCTCGTATAACACCATCATTTATCATTAACGATGTATCATTAGCAATCTATTATCAACACGCATTTAATCATTACTCTCTTCTCTTTCCAAGCATACAAGTCATCAAACAACGTGAAAGAGAAGCGCGATACGAGCACGGAGAGGACATTGCCGGTTGACACGATGCATCTGTCTGACACGTACCAGCACAGGTAACGTATGCGCGTACATATTCATTCACACGGGGGTAGGTGCAACAACAAACATTTACAAACAACACATTTCGTGTATTGATAACTTGAAAATCTTCAAAGTGGGGTGCGGAAACGTACGTGAACTCTTTCAAGATTTTCAGTTCTGAATGCACAAAATGATAGTATTTCATTTGTAGTTCTTCCTAATAGTAATAGCTTCGTTTGGCGATGGTGAGTGCAGATACATGCTGAAGCGACATGTGTATCTATATACATCTGTGGGATCTTTTCATCCCCAAGAGAGGAGGAAACCGGTCCATTCGTGCGCGCCACTGTTCAATGATGGCCCCACGCCATCCAACAGACGCACGCCAGGCAGATTTCACTTTATTGAGATTGCCGCATGACTGTTCTGGCCCTGCACCGTTGTCAGCAAGATCTATGCACCCATCTATACGATTCTGGGCGGATGCGATCCGTCTTTTATCTAGATCCAACGGCACGAAGCACGGCGTTGCACTATTCATCAGTGCCGTATTCCGTGTCACGTCGCGGTTCGATTTTCGTCTTATCCGTCTCGTATTAATCAGCGCGCTAGCTGGCGCACGAACGTGTACTCTTTCTCTACCGCTCGTTTTTCGCGTGTACATGAACAAAAAAAGCTCGATCGTGCCGGAAAGGCTCGTAACGACTGCGAGAGGCGGTTACACGCGCGTCCGCTTGCCGTACGTTCCTTCGCGCGAAAAAATCCCCCGACGTGAAACCAAATTGTTGATCCGAGCAGACCGCGGCATCCTCGGCGCCGTCTAATATCGATTACCGCTAGTTGCACGTCCGGTCTATTAAAATCGCTCGACGAAGGGAGAAAATCGCACGGTTCAGCTTTAAGCTGACGCGATCGGAAACGGAAAAACATTTAACGTTCTTAAAGCTCGCGAGTTCGTCCCTTTTTGCATTCCGCCTTTTCGCTCGATGCTGTTTCACCCGGAATCTTCCCCGCCCGAGTATGTTTGATGATAACGCATCGGTGGAAGAAGCATCAGAGCCGCCGTCGTGCACGTCGTCTGGGATGGAAAAACTGATTTATTGCTTCGCAGCGTCAGACTGCCGACTATCATAAGAAATATTACGACTAGCTTGGAGGCTGCCACTATCCACGGGAAATGCGTGGCGTTAGCGAGATGCCAAACGCTCGAAAGACACTCGGGGGAGACGTGCAACTTTAATAAGACATTTTCCGTAAGGGCGTCGCGCGCGACCCGCTAAATCCCGATAAGGATCGGCAAAATGATGGCAATCGTATCGCCGTACGACGAGATCCCCGACGATCCATGAGAACGATAAAAAGCGAAAGGGGGACCGAGCGTGCGTTTCATTTGCGGAATTACGACTGACCATTCACGAATCTCGTGGCTTTATTGATACGCGTCAAAGCATCGCGTCTGTTATCCTGCCGCGTCTCTTCACGTCCCTATCTCCGGGACAAAACTGTCCCAAGGTAAGATATGTCATCAAAAGTATACTACCATAATGCATGAACTCCGACTCCTGCAATCTCGTTCACGTCACCGGAACATCCGTCTTGTCATGCAAACAGAGGTACTCGATTACATTTTTGTCATTTATGTTATTTAGGCTGCCGCTGCCGCTACTGTCTATTAATCCGTGTCATTAGTAAATGAATTAGTAAATGAATTAATATTCCCATTAACCATTAACAGGAGGCATTCTTTGTTCACGTAAAACTGATCGGCGGAAGAAAATCAACAAAGGTTTTATTCGCGTCTTGCCTCGATGTCAGGGTGATCGATGGAGACTGATATTAATTGTACCGATGGAGGGATGAAGGTTAGCCGGCTATTTAACGATATAAAATAAAATGTTTGACAAAAACCGTAGATGCGACGAAATAGAATTAGCGAATAAATAAGCTAACTTGTCAACCGAAGCAAACTTGATCGTAAATTCTGCGATGATATGACGCATTAAAGATCGATATAAAGTATCGATTTTAGTTAGTAATAGCCTGTTCGAAATGGAAGATAGGAGTGAGCAACATTAATTACGTGACGTAAAGGTGAACGACATGTACTAAAGTCGTTACCAAGGCGACAGCTAGATTAAAAGAAAATAGGATCCTGTTTTATCGGAGGAATTAAGAGTGACACTGTGCTTTTCTATCATAAGCTTGATAATTGTTAGAAACTCATTAACAGAGAATACATACACACACATATACATATGTATGTTGTATATTTAAAATAAACATATTAAAATTATAAAAGGATACTGATGCTCTCTATGTAGCGACCGTGAATTTTATCATTTGAAAATATCGAGGTCAATCGATCAATAAACCATTAAAACGAGCGATAGTTTATGAAAATTGATGACTGTCATTGAGAGAAAGGGAGATCCAAAATCCGCTCAGCCTCGATTTATTACTTTCAAGCAATACAGCGCACGATTATCATGATACGGGTAACAAACAGAACTGGAGCGGCTCGTTACGTCACGTGTCGCAACGTGGAAATATATTATCGCCGTGACACATGTATCCACGTGTCGACATGTCATTTTGCATAATGCAAAGAAACTGATTTGGTTTGTGCAACCATTCTTGTGTCATATTTTGACTGACGTACATACGAACGCTACGAAAATTATGATGTTGTCATCCAGATTGATTTAACTGCTGTCATGTCTCTTAAAATTACTTATCCGTTGGTCGTGAAAAATTATATTTAGTCATAAAAACATTTAATATACACAAAAATAACTAGTTAAATGTTTCCATAGCAAAATTAAAATTTTCTTCGTTATTTTCGTTAATACATGTGAGGACAAAATTCCTCGTGCTTTAGCGTGGCTTAAAAATGCCGTCTTCGTAGATATTCTCGGCAGCTTCCGGTGAGAATTATCACCGCGCGAAGAAGCAAATGCGGCTATTAAAACAAACACTCGGGTACGTACAATTAGGTACGATCCGAGAAATTTATGAAGTGATCCCGGGAGATAGTTAAAACGTGGTATCGTTACGCGCAGCTCATTCATAACCCACATGGGGTATTTAAGACCACTTAAAAGTCATTTGCAGTAAAAACGAGGTGCCGTTAAAGGATGTTAAGCACCATGGTGTGTGCAGAGAGAAAGAGAGGGAGAAAACTAAGGTAGCCGGAAGCTAGTAGGTGGTTGGCAGAATGTAGTGAGTGTCAAGAAACAGTGGCCAAGTGTGATTGCGACGGAGAACGCGACGAAGAAAGGAACGTAGAACGGAACGGAAAGCGCAACTAGGCACATAAAAGCGCTGCAAAGGCGCAAAGAAAGCGTACACCCGAGCGAGGTGGTCCTTTTATTTTACACCGTCGGCTGCATTAAAGGATAGGGTTTACTTGTAAAAACGAAGAGGGAGAGTTTCCTTAAGGGCCTCGTTTCCTGTCTCCGATCAAAGTCGGCGGGTGCATGTAAATTGTTCGTTAAATCGCGGAAGTCGGGTGTCCGGTTGCTCTTCGGGCGCCTTTGTCTATCGGACTGTAGAAAATCAGTACCGGCAGAGAGATAAGGATATTCCGCGCTCCCCGTTTGATACCTTGGTCCTCGGCAAATGGAAGTGGAAACGAGAGCGAAACGAAGAGTAATTGGTTATTCGAGAAACCGAGATCGGATGTTCTTTCGGCAAGAGTAAGCATATTACGTTACTGTCAGATGTATATCGAGTGTCTGAACGACCGTGTCTTGCACTGCAAGGAGACAGGTCTGATCAAGACTATTTTCATCCCCTTTACAAAAGTGCGTCTGCCGATATTGCAGCTTTTTTTTGTCGTTATAAAATATAATGATATTCGGTGTCGTTTACAATAATACGGTACGTTTTACGGTATTCCACAGCATGCTACAACGATGAGACATCACACTCGTCATACATCCGGGATCGGTCCGGATTTTCCGCGTGCTTCGAAGAACCCGGGAAACCTCGACCCCTTTTTACTTAAATTTTATTTGCTCGGTTTGTCCAAGCATGAGGAAACTTGGCAGTCGTTTTCCGACAAGAATCCAGGATTAGGTCATGGAAATTACGATGACGTTCAGTGTTCAATCGATCGTTAAATAATTTCATTGTGGCCAGGGCGCGAAAGTTGCTCCTTGATAAAATGGACGGTGACTGATCGCGTACATCTAAATACGGCATCGCCCATCTAAATCCCACTGAGACGACCCTCCGAGGTCGAAAGTCGCGCGAGGGGTGATTAGACTTCGCAGTAACGCGCACCACGGCAAGCCGATCTTTCCGAGCGAGTGCTCGCGCGATCCCACGACACCACGAGGGCGAGGAAGTAAATCGTCCATTAAAGTGCGCGGAGTCTCGAAATGTCACTACTGCCATGGGGTGGTGGTGGTTGTCGAGGAGATCGCCGAGAAAGTACAAGTTCGACGAATCAAGGGAAACGGTTGATTGCTAAATGGGCTCCGAACTAATTTCACAGGCGGGGAAACACGCGGCCAAGTTTTTTTCCGCTCGCTTATACGGCCTCGGATCCGATAACGAGTCGATACCCTCCTTCCATGGCGATGCCGCGCTGCTGGTTGCACCCTTGTTTGACTTTGTCTTCCGATCGGCAAACAACCGGAGGAGCTGGGCAATTAATGAAAAAACATCGCAATCCAGTGCAAGTCCGTTTCCTTTGGCACGCGCGCGCGCTCTTTTCTTTCGTCGTGTTCGTCGCGAAAGACTGGCCAATCGCGTGATTGATCGTCGTGCAGCCTTACGGCCAATTCGTTTCTTAAAGGGTCTGTTAATTAAAGGACGTCTCCTTTTCACGTTACGGAGATAATAACGACGAGTATACAGACAGGCGGGTTCTTTATTGGAGTGCACGAAGAATCGATGCTGTCGATAAGATGGAACAGCGCATAGCGCCCGAGCAACAAGCGACGCGAGTAGTAAATTGCACAGAGTAAATTGCAAAACATCTATACCCCGTGTGTCCCACGAGAGAATGATCTCGACGGAGTATACGGTATCGTTAAAATGTTTGTAATCAGTACTCCACTTTGAGACGAAATGGAAGATTTCTACCGAGATCAGTCTGGGAATTAATGGTTCTTGCACGATTAAAGGATGCAAAAAACAATGTGATAAACATTTTAATTATTATGCTGTGATATTTATTTTATGATAGAGCAAGTGACACAATTTGATTACTATATCTTTTTCCTATATTCGATCTAAATTTGATTCGAGAACTTTTTTTCGTAATTCGGCTGGAGAGAAATTTAATTAAAGATCACTCGAAATTCATTCCTTATTCAGAATGAATTCTCATTTGGAGTCTTATTTTTGGCGATTCAGGATTTAATAACTAGATGTAATTTTTCGCTACTGCGATTAGCAAAGTGGACGATTCTGAATTAGCTCGTCCATATTTGAGATTAACTACTTTAGCTTAGCGGCTAATTATCTTTGTTGAATATGGACAAACACATTATTACAATTACCATATGAAGCGAGTAAAACGATGCATTAATTGTTAACAATGGGTTAATTTATCTTCAATTAATATGTATTTTCTTCCCTTAATTTATACATTTAAATGATCTAATAAACTGATAATCAAGCTTCTATTTGAGATAGATATCTAAAAAAAGAGGAAGAAAAAGAAGAAATGAATAATCGATTTTTCACGTGATATTATATAATACAGTATATGCATGATATATGATTCTACAGCGAGAGACTATACTACACGTACAGTGCGTTAATTGTGATCGTTAACTCAAGTCACGTCGTAAGGGGTCAGAGCAGTTTATATCCAGTTACAGCGGGACTAATGAGATTGATCGATCCGACTATAAATGTCGACAGTCACAGCTCTCACAGACATAATTTCTGTCAATTTAGGAGTTTTCCATGGTAAATTTTCAAAACTTCGTAAAATTATCTCTGCGCACATAAAAAGTACATTGAAAAATACATTAAAAGATTACCATTTTAAATATATGACCAAAGCATTGTTGAAATTGAATTAATATTATTGTATTTTAGTAACAATTATTGCAATTCTCTTATACATTAATTTCCTGGTTCTTTTCGTTATAATTTTAATTAAATATCATTCATCCAGAAAACATTTAATCATTCGAAATTATAGTTGAAGCTGACCTAAATAGTTTTTGCAGCCTATAATAATTTCATCCGCGTGCTGAGTTATTGTGTTGCGTCGTATGTTCGTATATCTTACAATTAGATCGCGAGTCCTCGACTGTGCTGTGTATTTCAGCACTACCATATAAACTAGGCAAATTAATATTTATAGAGAAACTTGAAAGTGCTAATATACTGGAGTGAAACAGTGGTAATATGAGAGGAATGCTGTATATAATGCCAGAAATATAAGTAGCTTAGTAAAACTGTCTTCCGAATGCAAATGTGGTTCAAGTATGAATTGACACCCGAAGAACGCGTTCAAACAAGAACTCTACAAAACTAATGATATCAACAAATTGCGACAATATAAAAATGGGTATTTATGCAAACTAGAAAATCTATTACTTTATTATTACTCTTTGGCCGATATTCATAGTCGATGCTTATTGATCGTATGTAATTATAATATTTAATAAACGATCATATCTGATGAAATGAGATTCTAACATAAATACAATAAATATAAATAATAAATTTTTGCTGTTTCGAAATAATTATTCTCTGTTAATTCATATTATTCTATTAATTCAAAATTACACGACTGACCTTAATAACAATATGACATTAGACTATAATCAGTTTGTAATGTAAGTGACTGGAAGCTGGCACATCGTCGATAATAAAAATTAATGCAGCGCAAATTGGCTGATGCAACTTTTTATCGTTAAGTTTCGTGATTCTCTTATTATCGATATTATGCTGAAGCCGTTTATACTTGATCGGTTGAGTAGCGTAATAAAACAAGTTTAATCATTACTGAATCTATATAATTATGCTTCGAGTCCCTTCAAGTATTATTTTTTTTACTACTGCATTAATTATAACGCGCCTTTATACAGCGTGTTTATTATGAATGATGCAATTCAAGGATATTTTGCGTAGCAATGTAGTAATGTAAATTCCCAATTTACGTTCACTTGCAATGAAGAGATTACATTACCTTGTATTACATTGTGAAAGCAAGAATAAAATAATTTTTCAATTATCATATTATTTTCTAATTCATTCATTGTTATCTTTGCTAGTTTGTTGTTTGCTGCGTGTAAAATTTTGTTTTTAGATTTGTTTCACTAATATAATCCGTATATAAACGTTGAAAATTTCACATATATTCTGTAGGCATGTTTATTGCATGTATCGTCTGTTTGATTAAGATAGCAATGCGATTAATAACATGTGTAATATCCGCGACAGTATATGGAATATCCGCAAATGTTATCGTCGTCACCATTGGGAGTAATTTGCGGAGCGGAGAGAACCATCCTGCATAGATCGTATTAGAAACTTGAACTAGATCCTATCAATTACCGGTGCACATTTCGACGAGAGCTAAATTTGAAATAGCGTTACCGTGTTCATAACTATTTTAACTGTTAAATGATCGCAACATAAAATCTTGATTTAATACACTTCATTATTTCGCGATCAATATTCAACTAATAATTTAATGATAACGTTTATTGTTCAATATAAGTTGCGTTATGTTCGATGTAATAACGAAATTAACCGCAATTAATTTGCAGCATACATTTTTGCACATAAAGGTAGAAGGTAGAAGGTAATATTTGCCGCGTTTGCATTATTCACGGCGATACAAATTGCGCTTCGGTTTTCACTGCAATTTACGACTGACGCATCTCTATTTGCTAATTACAAAGTCGCATTCTGAATTGAAATCCGTCACTGGGATTGATATGTAGGATGTGTTGTATATAGAAAAATCGTCATGACTCAACACGAGATGGAACAATATATTATAAGCAAAGAGAAGAAATTCAATTCAAATTATTCCGTTGATAACAAATGAATCACCGCAACATGCAAGACACACACGCACACACAACCGACGTTTTACGGTATATGCATGACGCACATATATTCGTCTAACTTCAGCAATTCCTCGCAGACTGTCCATGCAAATCCACTAGCTGACGAGGCAGCTACGGCTGCTGCAAACTGGTGCACGCATACGTGGTCGTATCTCAAACAATTGAACAAAAGAACAAGCAATGAATAAAAGAGTTCGCATAGAGGATGCAGAAAAGCAAATCTATCTTCATGAAATGTATGTCTGTCATGAAATATATCTATGATATAACAGGATTGGCGCCGGATAATATAGAATCTCGTAACACACTAACTCTATTTTAATGCAAGATATATCCCGATTTGCGACATACTCCGCAGTTGATATGTCCGCTGGAATCTGTGGCGCGGAAAATGATGATGAAATTAATGTAACACACGAGACAGGAATGCCTCGCGATATTGCCGCGGTTTTCTCATATCTTTTAGGTCGCATAAATTAATTTTTGTACAGAGCGTACGTGTTTTGTGACAGTGACGTCCCTTTTAGTCCGGAATTGCAAACATCTCTTTTAATCCCGAAACGCTTTCGCGTAACGTAGCAACGAAAGTTCCAAAAGTTACAGACACGTCGTTACGCAGCCCGCGACACCACCACGGTATCCATTTAATTGCATCACGGCCTCCTGCCTCCCCTTCACCCCCGTCCTCATCTCCGACATCCCGCGGCACGCATACAATCCACGGTCGTCTATTAGGCTTACTTGGGCGGCTCGTCGCGGATTATTCATGCAAATCCTACGCGGATGCGGCTACATATGGCTCGCGAGAGCGGCAGAAATATGCGACGCCCAACTTCGCATCCTTTAATTAAATCCGCGATCGATTCGAGCGCACGATGCGCTAATCCGCACGCCCCTGTCATTATCCCTTTTGATCACAAGACGCACACCGGCGACCGCTAATGTCGCTCTAATAATGGCACACACGCCGACCGTAATTGCGCGAACTCCTGAAACCGAATCGAGGCACGCTCCGCGAATCCGGCCGCGTTAGTTTGCGTGCGGCACGTGCCCGATATATCCACTTTTGCCGCAATTCGGATCAGAAATGTACGTGCATGTGTGTGTGTGTTTGCTGGCGCGTTCTATTGGCATCGATCTTAAATAATTCACGTTTTCACAGACAATCAGCACGAATTCCTTCGGGGAAGTAACGGCAGTATCTAATAGTTACTAAAGCAATTTCATCCCGAAACTGCGTAACGATATTCGAGCCGTCTGTTAAATGATCCTGAATTTATATTCGGATATCGTGAGTTTCCACGCCGGACAAAGGGAAAAATCAACGTGAATTGCGCAATAAAATTTAATATCCGAGACTCGTAACGATTTACGCGCATTCGAACGCCGCGCATCGGGAATCTTCTGTATTCAGTTTTGCCTAAACTATTTCGATAATACGATTATGCGAGAATATTTGCAGCTCCATAAAATAAATATTGGATCATTCTATTTCCGTTTATTTATTTAATTCTCCCCTCGCTCTTTTTTTTTTATCAAAGAGCATTTTTTCCCGGGCTATCGTCGCCGATGGCGAAACAGCGGTTAAACTGCATTCATGCAATGTAAACACGATTCGCACACTCCACACCATGTTGATCTTAGTTGAGCTCCAAAGTCCTACGTGTAAAATTTAGATTGCGAGCAAGTTCCAGCCTAATTATTGCTTCAACTATCGGTATAAGAGTCTGCGATGGCGCGGTGTTGTACTTTCATTAGCTCGATAATGAAATTCTAACGAGGTGTACGTATGGTGCGTAAAATTGCGTAACCGCATTAAAAATTTGCAAGTGTGCCTCGCGTGCTTACATAATATATGTACATAAATTTTTTATTCAATTCTCACTGCCGTCAAAGATAGTTACGCGCGTAAGGCGGTAGTTCAGCAGGCAAAGCGAGTTTCATCAATTAAGAGTGTCCCAGCATTTGGAGCTAGCGCGTACGTAATTTATACGGTCCACTTTGGGCGTGACTCCATTCTGAGGCAGATTTTAAATTCAATTTTTCCGCATTTGTGATTTATGTCGCCTTCATAGCAGTCACCGGCGCGACTCCACGGCGAAGCGGAAGCGGAACGGCCACGACGGCTATCTTTTTCCGTTCGGCTGAGAACGGGTGGTGTTTATTAAAGTATCGGCACGGGGGCGCCGGATCGGAATTATAATGCGCTTTTCCACAGATGCAAATGATGTATCCGAGCGGTGCGCGATCTTGCCGAACGCGCGCGTGGCGTCGCGCTTTTGCTGTTCAATCTGTTCCACGGTTTGGCCGCGCCATTGTGCCGGGAACCGGAAGTCGCTTAGTATGGTAATTTCGTAATTTGTTTCCCATTGTGCAGCGGCGTATGATGTCGCAGCGGCCGATCGATTTCTCGTTGGATGCAAGCGCATGAAATTGCCGTGTTGGCGGATACTGTGCGCCTAGTCGAATATACGCGAATTTGCATGACGTGTTTTTTTTTATGGTTTCCTGTCATCGCTCCCGTTGCAGCGGATAAGATCGTTTTATACACCTGCGCGATTAGGCGTTTTATTTCCAAGGTGCACACAAGCCAAACGGACGGAAACAAGTGCACGTAGAAGGAAGACTTGCAAAGACACTGCTGATGCTGGATAAACTATAGATTCGATAGTTTCTGTAAAATTAATATTTCATATAAAAGACAAGAATATTTTTTAACTACTCATTCGTGTACATTTGGATATTTAGTTATTGATTATATGTTCTACGATGTCTCCTACTCTCCTCGATTTAAGCGGATTTTCTTTCTCTCATGAGACGGTCGATTTGCAGCTTATGGTAAAGAGACGTGGGAGATTGAAAGAAATAGAAGCGGCAATCCGCAGCTATCGATCCCGCACAAGGACGCGACGGATGGGCATGTAGTAAATCCTAACTAATTAGTCCGAACGACGATAACATCCCCCTTTAGTTTCGCGGCCTGTCTCCCTAAACTTCTGTCTACTCTCCTCTCTTCCCGACTTGCCACGTTCCTGCACTTGTGCTCCACAATCTCTTCTGCGGAGAAACGCAACTTTCCTCGTGACAATCCCTAAACTGTCTGCACGTTCCATTGATTAAACCGAATGTCGGCTAGCTCCCCCTCAGCTATCTGCCGTCATTTCACGTGTCTAACGTTATCTCCGACGATCTAACGAGGTCGCAAGTAGAAACTTCGTTCACAAAGATCGTGCAGATTACCGGAGCCGAAAGTCCTCGGCGTCTACAGGTTCATTAATAAAAACCGCGCGACGAACACGAGCAGACGGAGATCGTTGACAAAGCGATGAGCGCACGCTTTAATTTTCGTCCGACGAATTTAACTGCGAAATTAAAAGTACGATTATGAAGAGACACGAACGAACTAATTATCATTAGAGTTGGGTATCAAATAAAAGAATGCGTAACAAAATTCCGTTTATCCCTTTTTATTAAATATCTGTTGCTGTGATCGGAGTTAAATCGAGATATATTTATACATTAATCAAAATTTTATTTAAATAAAAAGAAATGTCTATGTAAAAGAATTTATTTGTTTTTTATTCGTGTATTTTCACGTTGCTTCAAACTTACATTAAGCTATTAATGAGATAATATTTAAGATTCAGCAAAAATTAATTTATTTCTTATAGGATTTCATGAAGTTGTTATCAAAGGATACAGAAATGTAGGTTACTGAGCATATTTGTGAAGAATATTTAGCCGAAAGATGTGTGTGCTTTAAATAAATACTCCTTGTAATGAACAATTACATGACATTAAAGCTCATACAATGTGTCACGTACCAACTTCCTAACAATTTATAAAGCGTCTGTACGTCATGTGGGTTAAAGCAAATGTTGACCGGCTTTCCTTTACTACTTACGTTGTTTAATGCTGCCAGAGACCCAACGAGTTCGCAAACCAAAACTTTATTTGCAAAAGGAAGATATCGCGATAAAGTAACTGATAAAATTACGCTATAAAAAACTGTTTAGTTAGAAATATAGTTAAAAAGCAAATAAAATGTAACATATCAGATAATTATGTAGTTTCTAATTAATTCTTCCATATAGTCAATTATAATATTTAATTATAATATTATCATAATTTTCCTTGTTATGCTTATTTACTGTATATTTTATGAGGTAGACATTGTATTACATAATTTGCTATTTTTTCGTAATTTGCCCTGTTCATGGATTTAATCAAACTTCATTGTAGTTCACGATTGTTTTATGCAGTCAATAATATTGTAAGAACTTAATGAAACTAAGCTATTACGCAGGAACTTGCTGACCTCTGTAATCTTAAAAAAAAGCTCGTTGGAAAAAGTTCGTTTTTTACGAGATCGCGAAAATGTCTTTGCGTAAGTAGGGCAAAGAGGGGGTAAAGTTTTAAACCTATTGGATAGGAAAAGCAAAACCGTCGGTTTAGCAAATTCATGAACAAAGTATAAGAATATTCCGTAGAGTTTTCTTCCATGCAAGCACAGAACTTTCAATCCAGTTATTTTTAATTCTCTGGATCGAGGTAGTCGCGTATGATAGTAGCTGATTGATTGTACATTATATCCACGCTATATAAATAAGCGTTAAGTTAATATTTAGATACATCGAGAATATTCGCGAGCTGTTTTCGTGCGGTTTAAATTTTTAGCAAGTATGCCCATGGGAATATGGCACGCGCACCGAATTTTTCTCGATTGCGTAAAGCGCGAGGCAACATATTAAATCAATTTCGCGTTTTTTGTGAATAAAGCGCGTACCGCGGCACAGCATTGCAATTTGTGCATGTTTTTTTTTCTCGTTCGTGCCAAGCGTCATAGACCATATCGAGTGCCCCAATAGCGACAATTTACTGGTAGAAACTAAATTGCATCGCTGCCCCGATGAGATAAATCTCCGTACCAACATGTCGAATAGCTGATAAAAGCAGTCGGCCGCAGGAAACGCACGATATCGCGTATTGTTCTGCGATCGGCCGTTTAGCTTGATTGTTTTATCGAGATGAGCGCAATGTCCTGCGAGATTTCCGCATTGAGCGCTATAAATGCCCTCACGTTACTGGACGTTTTTACATTTTGCAAAAGAAAGCAAAATTTCTAAATATCCAAAACGTTTATTTTGTCACATGTTAAAGAAATATATATTATTTAGGCGATATTAAATAATGACAGATATTAATTTGTAATAATTTTTATAAAATTGAAAGAGAGAGAATCAGTAAAAATCATTGAATTATAATTTCTGATCATTGTCCACATCTTTATTAGAAAAGAACGTAAGATATTTAAATATCGTAAAGCTAAATTGTGAAGTTAAACCGTCAATGCAAAAATCAATCATCAAGTGACACACGAAGTTGTCCGCACAGTTGACGGAAAATTAATTAATGTAATTAAAAGAAAATTAAAAGTGCTTTTCCATTTCGTTTGAGCCCTCGCAAGGTCGTAAGGAGGGTCGTAAAGGTGAAGTCGATTTAAATCCTGCTGTCAGCTGGGAAGACTTCTCGCGGCGCAATCTACCATCGTGCATCACGCCAATGCGAACTAATTTTAAGGACGGCATCAGAGGTTTGTCGGGCGCGGGCAAGATGGGTGGAAACAAAAAGGGCAAGGTAAACTCCGGGAGAAAAGAAACTTTTCGTAGAGAAAAGCGCCCCTCTTTCTTCGAAACAATACTAATTGAATTCAATTGTGGAACAGTTGAAGGGGATGTGAAACGTATTTCTAAATGGCGAACATCGCAAAAGCAGCCGTTCTCTCTAGAGGAAGAGTGAGTGACTTGTGGAAACTCAAGCGAGATTATAATGGACGAAAAGCTGTCGTCTGGTATTGTCACAAGCTGAAATTTCTCCTCCTTGGGATACATACACGGCGCAGCCGGAGCAACTCTCGCAACTCAAAGTACGTGGGGTCTCTAATTATGGCTCAAACCGCATTCAAACCCGTCTGAAAGTCAACCTAAATCGCAGCGAGATTTCCATGCGCGAGCGTATTGATATATCTGAGAATTAATTAGCTGCGTTTCTAAACTCCGTAGCGTTTTCCTTCCTCATCAGAGCGTAGTAGAAGCATAACATAATTCCGAAGTCGATTTGTAGGAATTGAAACTGTCATCATTCTCGCGATTCAATTTTCGGACATAGACAGGGGAAAAATTTACTTTACGCGTTAATCGTGTTATTGTCAGCTTCGATTTGTGCAGAAATAAATTCGCAGAGATTAGTAAATATTTGTTACAACCGCTCTGACGTCGAGTAACACGTAAAATATGAATTGTAGATAAAGCGCGTTGAAACGTTTCGCGTAAAGTTGAGGGTGTAATTTTTCACCTTCTTATTTCCGTGATATATGAATATATGGATTTTGCTCTTATTTCGTATAATACACTTTAAACAATTACTTCGGTTGGAGATCTCGCCATCCACCTACAGAATATTAAAACTACAGCCGCCGCATTTTCCGCTGACGCGGTTCAAAAATTTCATTTCGCTATTGCAATAAATTCGCGAATTTTCATTTCGACGGTAACGAAAACAATGAGACCATTGCGCGTGATTCGACGTGCGAATGTAACGGCACTAAAAAAGGATTTATATTTCACCGTAACAAATTGCAGAGATTCGTATTAACGTCGTTACGGGATACGTTAAAACTTGAAAGTCCGCGTAGCGTTTTGATTGTTTATTCATGTAAATTTAACTTCGTATTCTGCATTCTGCGATGTATCGATTGTCTAGGCTACAAATTTCTTTGCACAGGATCCTTCTCCGTTAGGATAACCTTGTAAGAGTCGCAAAGTCTTTGATAGGTTTTCCTTTGCAAGAAGCTTTTTACTTCGGTCGTATTTCAGACTCGAAGGTGGACGCCTCTCCTTTTTTCGGAAAGTATGCTTTTTTCGTTCCTTTCGAGTCCCGGCGGTTCGCGTCTCGAGTCCCAAAGGGGCTCGAAAACGGCTATTAATTCTCGTTTAGTCGAGTGAAATATCTTTGTCGGTCAGGGAGTCGTTGGCAGATGTGGATATCGATATTTCGCCGCTGGCTTCGGGCCGATAGTTACTGCTGTCGTTAAAAGTTATCTCAAGTCTACACGTGTGGACGGAATATGAATATTCGCTCCATAATTCTGCGCGTGTAGATCTGTATTTTTATCCTTCAAAAATACAGTTATGTTTTCTTTGAACTTGTCTCTGGCTTAAAAATAATCTACCACCGAATATGTATAAAGACAAAGCAAGTACTTTTGGCGAAAAGTAAAAAAAGAAAGTAAAATTATAATTGAGGGAGGAGATTAAAATCATAAAATATAAAATATAATAATATATATACAAATTTTAATCTTTTTAATCTTTAAACCTATCCTAGAATCGAAAAACAACAATCATTCATTCAAGAAAGTAATGTTCAAGGTATTGATTCCAAGTCATTTAATTGCAAATATAGTTAAACACTACGATAGCCATTGCTTTGTAACTGCAATAAATTGCATACGATAATCGCCATTAAATATTTTACACATGAATGAAGGAATGTTTCAGTGAGGAAATTTATTACGTTCATTTCTCAATACGTTGACGTCATACAAAAATTTCTTAAGAAAAGCAGGAAGTGAGCTGTACAATGCATATATTCCTATATACATTCATATTCACAGTACATGTATACACCATATACAAAGCGAACCCTCTTTCCGGCAAGTTATTAAAGAGAGATTGCTTTTACCGTCGCCCGTAAGGAGAGCGGGTGGTGTTCCAGAAGCAACCCGAATTCAGCAATTAATTCCCGCTTAGTTCAGCGAAATATCTTCATCAACCGGGAAGTTTTTGGTCGGCACCAGACTGAAGTGTGATTAACCCTCATTTAATAACAGTGTTTCGCATGCCATTAACGGAGAGCCTGGAGTTCGGTTTAACTTTATGAAATGTAATTTCTTTTTTTACTTATTAGAGAATTGTGAATAACCGACGTAGCGTACGGAATTTTTTGCCGAAAGATACATAAGAAGATACGTTTTTGATTTTTTTCATCGGTAACGGCAGATAACATTAGCCAAACCGTAGGATAGATCCGATCAAACAATTGAGCTTACCGAGCTCAACGTGTTCCATGTGCAATCATCGATATTCCGATAGAGAATTGCACGGTTGGGACTGCATCATTAAGGTTTTAGCAAGGGTTGCTTAGCCAGGGTTATCTGGAATGAACACACGTGAAATTACGAGGAAGCGGCGTCGACCGAAAATTCGCTCTCGTCCGGCTGGTCGGCTTCTCTCTTTTCGATTCCTCGCTAACAACTCACCCCGTTCTTCTTTTCAGCGGTACGGACTTCACCCTCGTTCGGCGAGTTATCTCGGGGTACCCTTTATCCCGGCTAAACCTAGCCTTTTGCCTCACTCGGCGAATCAAAGGGACGCTCCTGCCCGGCTCGGTCGCTCGTCCAGCCAATTTCATTATGTACGTCCTGCCGACGACAGGACACCTATGTCCGAAAAAATGGTCGGGTTCGCGGGGCATTCGAGTGGTCGAAGAATGCAAGCGAAAGTGATCGCCGCTGATAATTGTGCGCACCCTCCTACTCTCTGGTGTTCAGTATATCTATGTTATATGACGTCAAGATTATAAGAGAAATTGCGCATAAAATTTCAAGAAATATTAAGCAGTGTTTGAACGACTGTTTGATGAGTGCATAATTCAATATTGATTCGACAAGAAATTATTTAATCTTTATATTTTTTCACATTATGTAATTGCAAAAAATTATATGTTTGTATCAGGAGAAATATCGAGAATGGAAGTCGAGTTTTAATAACGTTGTGTTATACTCGCTTGGTTAGGTATCGCGAAAAATACGATAAAGTAAAAACAGAGAATAATTTTTCAAATATCCTGTCTTCAAAATTAAAACTCGCAATATGTCATCCACGTCTTTCTTGTCGACATGTGAAATGCATGGTCGTTCCTTTGTGCATCCTCGTATAATCTATTTTTTGAAAGTCCGGTCCGAAATTTATACGCCAACGTTACGTGCCAGCCGTAATTAAGGGAACATCCATCGCCACCCTTTCCGTGCGCAGATTCACCCTCGTTTACCACGTTACCACGAGCCCTTCGCTCAGCAATTCGCCCGTTGCCTCCTCTCAAATCAAAGGAACGTCCCTCGTTGCCCGGTATATCATGGTCAATTTCATTACACGCGCAATGTCTACCGCTAGGTAGACACCTTTGAATTTACCATTAATGTCTAACGAATTACAGGCTGCGATTTGCAACGCGTTCTTATTCAATTTTCTGTTACGCGGAAAGTGTTATCGCGGTAAATAATATGCTTTCTAGAGAAAGAACGATACTTGCAATTTTGAATAAAAAAATAATATAAAGAAAAATAAAAGTGAATCTCATTAAAAGAATATTTCAGATGTTTAGGGATAAGTGCGAAAGATTGTACGCGAATTCAATTCTGGATGGAAAAATATAAACGACTTGTTCTTGTTCTTGATCTAATTTCATTTCGACAAGACCATTCCTATTTTAAACCACGAAGAATAACTTGTTTAAAAGTAAAAGCAAAGTTGGATTAACCTCGCCTCTTGTATTGAATTCAATCATGGCTTCAATCACGGTTATTTAGCGCTCGGAACAAGCGCAAGATAACCATATAAAATTCTTACAGTAACCATTCTAGCTGATTCTATCCTGGCAAGGAGCAGGTGTTTCATTTAATTGTACCCAGCAATTCTCGTTCATCTCGCATTTCGCGTCTCCCCAAATTGGCTGCAAACTTGGACGAGTCACAAAACAAATTCGCTATGATTAGTTAGGATTAATTACAGCTTGGAAACTCTCACGCGCTGTTACACAATAAAAATTAATCAAAAAGCGCGATACACATACATGCGATATGTACGTACACGTAACGAAAACGGCGAGAAAAAACGGCATATATTTTTATTAATGTAGTTAATTATCCATCTCTGGTTTTTGGTCTCGGTTTTCACACGGTTTTCAGCGCGAAACGTAAACCCGCGTTGTTAAATCGCGATATTAATTAAAAATTAATGACGCGAAACGCGGAAACTACACATCGACGCGGTGAGGATATGATTTTTGAAACTTTTTTAATTATTCCTTGGCTCGTTAACTTTAATCATCCAGGCTAGGCGCGCGTAACTTTAGACTTCGTCCGGTTGCGTCGCGCCGCGCTACAGCACGCTGGCACGCAAAAGCGCGACAGCGCAGCGGCTCGTATGGGAAAAAGTTGAGAATAAATCCGACGTCGCTGCAGCTTCTGGCACCGGCGAGATGTGGCTTGGTCGCGGGTCTTTTCCAATTAGACGACCGCGGTGGTTGGGAAGTAACGAGCCACTTCCCGCGCGACATTTTCTTTCAAGGAATTAAACAACAAACTAACGACCCTATTTGAGTCACTCTGCGATCTATATACCCGTCACAACTGCACCACACGAAAACTTCCTGCGAGCAGGGAAAAGGATTCGTTAAGAGTACTCAAATCACTCAATTATCATCCGAATATAAGCAGAATGAAAGGTTTAATTACGTCACTTGCGCACGTGCTTGATAACGATAAATCGATTGAAATATAGTAATTAAATTGCATTACTGCGATGATTTAGTACCTTTGGGGTTTCTATATTATGTTGCGTGAATATAAGGGAACTTTCTGTGTTGTCAAACTGGACCAATGGAGAACACTTCGTTAGTCGGTTAATGATTGCGATACATTTGTAATCCAAATGAGGGGAAATTAACAATTTTTGTTTCAAGTGTTTCAACACGAAACAATGCTTCATTACTGAATGTTATTAACGAAAGGCTGTAATACAGGTCGGCAGGTAGTTAAATTTTGCGTACCGCTATCGTTCTGTTAATTATAACGTCGCACAGAGCGACTAATTACAGCATTAATTATAGAAGCAATATATTCGCGAAGATATTGCGCGTTGCGAAATATAGATCATGCCATAATGCTAATCTATGTTAATGTATTTCACTCTTATTATCGAGTGACACTCCCTCCTCAAGGAACATTGCGAATTACCGGTCTGGTAATTATTTTACATTTGTCATCGCGTTTTTGCGTAATTAGGATCAGTGCGTATTATTCCCTACACCTCTCGACAAGGCAAAGTAGTTGATAATGAACGAATGGGCCAAATCGCCGTTTGATCAACTCGTCGCGGTTTAACGTTTCGGAAGATTTCATTACAATTATCTCGCGCCGGCGAGCAGAGCAAGAATTACGAGCGTGCATTTCTTTCTCCAAGGAGCATTTAATCACTCCTGATGCCCGGCGTTTACCTTCTCTCGAGTAACTCGCGCTGAAAGCTACAGTCCGATACTTTTCTATCGTACGTGCATCCTACGTACACCGACTACGTCAGTCTTGCACAAAGGTGGCGAGGCAGTAAAGTACTCGCATTTTTAGACGTCCCCTAGGAGAGTACTCGTCGAGGGTAGAAGTGAGGTCGCCTTTTGTCCGTCGCTGGTAATGAGCGACGCGCGACACTCGGCTAGGGACGAAACCAAGCCGGTCGGGTCGGGTCGGTTGGTCGGAAATGGACAGATCGGACACTTCTGGACGCCCGACGTCGCCATATACGGCAGGGGAGAAAAACGAGCCCGACTTTCCCCCGGAAGCTCTCTCCGGCAGCCACCGGCATCCAGTCCCTCCGATGACGACGTATAACGAGCTACGGACGAAACTCTAACGAGGCTTGCGTTTCATCGCAAATAGTCGGATGTTCGCCGGTCGGACTGGTCCTCGTTCTGTGGGCTAATTTGCCACGGAGGGTCAACCGCATGTTCCTTTATTTAGCGAGACCCACGAAACGAGCAGTGATTTTTCAGCCGAAAAATTTCGAAATCTTGTGTTGCAAGTCTGCGTCGGATCATAACTTTGAATGTAGATTCCGTTATGTGAAGGTTGTAAATCAAAGTGCATTCTGACAGAATTTCAACGACCGACGAAGGTGGTCTTGCTTTTTCCATATTTTTCGTGCTAACTGATCAGTTGACTTTTGTCGAAATTTAAAAAAGCTGATTTTTGTAGTTAATTCCAGATTGGACAGCTGTGTTAAATTGAGTTCTCTAAATCTCTCAACACCTCCAGATAGTCAACGAGATCTTGTACACCTCGCAGAATACATTTGACACTTCGGTGTCCCATGTTATACCCTGCGAACATTTCCAGGGAGTTGCGACTTAGCGCATAAATAATTTATTGACTTTAAACGAGTGTGTCGGGTTATTTGTCGGGCAGTGTTTCATCAGTGTTTAGCGGAAAGTCAACGATGCGCTCGCTAAAGTCTGAACGAACTTCGACCGATGGAGAGTCACGCGATGCTTGCAAGCGAAGACAAAGCCATAGAGGAAGAAGAAGAAGTGGAAGAAGAAAAAGTGGTCGGGGGATCTGAGTAGGGAAGAGACGAGAGTGAAGGCTTTCTTATCTGAATTTCAAGTACCATGCCGTGAGAGGAACATTCGCGTCTTCCCGGAGATTTGTGGTACACCCTGTAAAACTTTTGTGACGCCATCGAGATTAATTAATGCGCCAACTTAAGCGTGCCGTTATCTTCGAGAGATATATGCCATGCATAAAATGAAAGTACATCCATAGTGATGCGCATGGAAATGATACATTATATAATGTCGATATTTTTCAACCGGGGTTATACGCGTGCACGTATCAGATACGATTTCGATATTATATCAAATTAGTCAGATAAATTTTAATGATATTCTTTATTAGTCCGATAGGATTCAACGATATTCTATTTTCACGTAATATGCCTCAATTTATGGATTGCGTAGACGTTAAGGCACGATATTAATACTGTTGATGTCATCGATATCTCATCACGTCAAAGTAAACGTTAACAAACATTTCGACCTCGCCAATGTACCTAGTCCCTTTTGAATGCCCCTACTGAATAATCGAATCACGTCAGAATCGATCCCATTGCTATTTACGGCGTATTCGGTGGTTCCGTTTTATTTTCGCCAATGATTCGCAATCTTTTAGCTGGCGGTGCACGTTTCTCTAAGACGGTCAAACTATTCACGTCGTGTGGGCAGGGCGATATAGCCTCTTATCTGAATTTCTAGCGGAGTACCGAATGTAAGAAGTATGTTTCTTAGTGATGGTGGTATTGGAACGGTACTGGTGCTGGTGGTAGTGATGGTAAGCCAGTTGTAGGAAACTTTCACGGTATCGTCGAGAGCTAATTAATGCGCGATGTAAGAGGGAGCAATTACCGAGTTGGCCCCATTTAATTTCGGAGGTAGAATAATTTCAAGGCTCGCTTAAGGTGGAAGTGGGCCGCGGAACGGGGCATTAGCATATGATCGTGTATGCGACGCCGCGTTGCTTTTTTATCTCACCCTTGAGGTGGAGTCACGTCTCGCTTTTCTCAGATTTCCGGCGGTATTTCCGCACGATTGCGCTGCGCAAACGTTTTCCCCCTTATAAATGTTGTTGCTGCATAATGTAATTTACCATCAGTGGCGTTTAGGACCGATTTATGAAAGAGCTTTGCTTTGACGACGATATCGTTAACGGTGTTACGTATCCACTGCTGCACAGTGGATTCACGTATACATAGGCAATCGCGCTTTGGCAGAATTAGACTGATAAATTAATGAATCCAAATATCATACTGTGACGTGCATTGCGACGTATTGTATGTATAATCTGTTTCCTTTTTCATCGATTGTGACATTAATAACAAGAATATTTGATTTATTTTTCTCTCTATAAGTTGTTCTCATATAACTTCAACATTTATGTAACTTAGACAATAACTATATAAGAGTTTATTCAAATAAGGATTTGATTAATTCTTTTTCAACATCCACAAAATGCGACTTTTATATATTTATTACAAAGACCGCATGTGTATTAAGCGACAAATAAGGGATACTCCAAAAATAATAACATGTACTTTAAGATATATTCTCTATAGTTTCCATCCTGAAATACTCCGTTTATTATTCCGATAAGATCTTATTTTCACCTGCACTGCTTAAGTTCAAAATTTTCGGAAAATCCGAAGCGAGCGGCTTAGCGATACTTCGCGCAGCGCAGGAACTCGACTGAACACGTAGGATTTTCGAATACAGAATGTAATCTGCAGGTAGTAGTAGACTTTGGTAGTATGGTACGGTTGTATGGAGAGAAGAAAAGAGAGGGAGAGAGTGAGAGATGGAGAACATGTGAACAAGCCGGCAGCAAATAAAGACGAGCATCGAGCTTGAATGCACCTGTACTGTGCAGGGAGAGCGCAAGTTATATCATTTCGCAAAGTTGAACGCGCTAACGTGGCTTTACTTAAGCCCTCCTCTGGTTGCAATAACAAGTTTAACGGCGCGGCTGTTGTACTAGTGCGATTATCTGCCTTACGATCGGATCGAATAATCAGCTCTGAATAGTAACTTCATTGAAATCCTTCTTGTGCCTCTAACATTACTGGAAAAATGGGAAAATATAAATGCATTTCTTATATAAGAACATTGCATTACTTCTGTTCTTTATCAAGCATTTTAAAAATACTTTTAGGAAAATAAAGTTTTAAAGATAATATACAAGAGTAACGTGAAAATATGTAATATGTATATGTAAAATGATATATTGAAACTAGAATAAAAAACTCAGTTTCGATAAATATGTCGTATTCCTCTTGAAATCAATATACTTTTTGTTATATAAGACTAATCATTATTATTGAGATAGTTTAGCACGTAATATGCAATAATTATTAATTACATAATAAGCAGTAATTATTAAAAGAAATTGATAAAAATCGGATAAACTTGCATATTATATATTAAAACATACTTTGTCGCAAAACTTTGATTGGATAAGAATGTTCACTGAGATTTTGTTTTTATTACTTTCCGTACTTTGGTCTGGTGCAATTTATGAAATTATGCATTGATGGTCTTCATGGTATTTCTGACATTTTTAATATTCCACATCGCCCTGCATAGGAACAATGGAGAGTGCCGGAACAATGCGAAAAATTGCGTGTAGATTAAATTCAGCAAAATACCATTCCACTTTGCTGTACTGTAATCGCGATTATTCTCTGTTCGACACTGGCTCTTTTATAATCCATAAAATATATGTATGCACATGTGTATACATACGTATACATGTTGTATTAATATACAATATATCCTCTGGAATAAGCGGGTTAAATTAAATCATAAAGTAAAAAGTGGAAAGTGGAAAGTGGAAAGAAAAAATATTCTATTTTATTCTCTCCGCCAATTTCCGAATTATATTTAATTAATTCTCGCTTGATAGTTTGCATTCTTAGATTCCCATTTAATATACGTAGAAACGAAATCAGTTTTCATCTTCGCTGCAAACGTACTTTCCATATCTGGGTTAGCTTTTAATTTTGCATATGTACGGCGAGTTAATCTTGCGGCGGAAATTCTTTAATTTTGTTCTTCTGCAACATCCTCATATTTTTTTCAAGTAGCTTTAAAAAATCTTTACTCACATGTTGAAAAAAACTCCGAAAATGAAAGTATCAATAATGTATGTCCACGATTTTAAATTAGCAAATATCTTGTAGCAATCATCGATTTCATAAACGTTTTAGAAAATAACAAGTTACAGTAAAGATTAAAGAAAGAAAGGTGTTAGAAAAATAAGAAAAGTAATATAAACTAATTTTCCCTTTTCCTTTAAGAAAGAGAGAATGCTTTTTAAGATATTAATATGAGAAATCAAAGTTTATAGTAACCAATTACTGCGAAAATGTCATTTTCTTCACAGCGTAGAGTATCATAATGCATTAAGCTTTAGGAATGTTCACAGATAGCAAATGAAATTGCACGAAATTAGCAAAGGCATTCGGTTTATATACACAAACGCGAATATTCGTAATTCCGCTAGCATTTCATCTGGGACACATTGCCTTTAATCTCGTGCGGTTTAATACATACCGTGAGGCGCGCGTGTTTGTTTCCGTTGTTTGTCGTTTCGAAAAATGTTCCGCGTAATTTGGCAAATGGAGAAGTCACAGCGGCGATGGGTGAATAGATGCGAATGATATACGTGCAATCGGGTATATATCGATAACGCCCAGCGCGCTTACAATCTATTTAAATTCCATTTGAAATCAGTGACGTTTAAGAATGATATTTTTTCATTTACGTGATTGATCGTACGATTCAATAGCTATAAACGGAATGGAAAGACTCAGTAAATCGCGTGTCGCGAGATCTCGTGAATGCGAATGCACCGAAGTAGCATTAGCGCACAATTCGATCGCGCAATCACAAATCGGCACATTTTCCAAACGAATTAAACGCGAGAGCACGCTCTCTCGAGACGAACGAGCGGTATATAAACGCCAGGATTTTCTTTGCTGAACCGCCTTTCATTTCCTACGTGTCGACTAACCAACCACCCAACCCGCTACACACTATTTTCGTTCCCCGATGCATTTCTTAATAAATGAACTACTTTAATCTCGCGCCAGAAAATACCCGAGGCTTGTAACTCGCGTTCCCATTTTCGTCGGCGGTGCGGGGCAATTAATCAGTATTGCGCCTGAGAAATAATGTGATCCGCACGGTACGCGAAAATCCATTTCAAAGCGCATAGAATGCCCGTCGGATATTTGCTCGGTACATTTCTCTACATAATTGTTTAGCCTCAAGTTCTTTAAGGGAATCCTGGAGTCATTAATTTTACTGATGGGATTGACGAATTTTAATTTTCACCTTTCTTTTTAATTGTACAGAATAATAAATTCTTTTAAAATACACACAGAAATGAATCGAGGAATACTTGACTTTATGTTAAAAACGAAGAAAAGTTCGAAAATTACAGTTTTGTTATTGGCTTGTGACCTAATCTCGTACGATAATTTGCTTAGTATAAAAATTTTGCAGTTTGTACGTACAAAATTGGAATGGTCGGATCTCGAATAAATATCAAGCGACGCGGTAGCGTCGCGACGCCAAGTACATAAAGAAGGTTCCGAGCAATGAGAGCCACTGCATAGACGTCACGCGCTATCAAGTAGCTTATCCGGAATTTCACGTCACATTTATGTCAAATAAACTTTTGATTACAATATCTCAGGAACTAAAGACGTAATGAAAAATCTAACGATACTTTTATAACATAATGTGGATGCAAGCTTTCGATTGCGACCACTTCGAAAAAATTGGTGCACTCCATCCTCAGATATCGTAATCGTATGCTAAAATTGTGACTTTCATTCTCCAGATTCAGGTTCAGACACACGTACGTACGCTCGCACGCACACAAGCAAAGCGAGTTTGTCCCTAAAGGCGCGTTCACATACGTACAATAGGTTCACGTCGCCGAAAGTCGAACGCCGAACGCCGAACGGCGAACGAATATAGCAAACAAAACAAAAGTATCGGTGTACAACACTTGTATCCGCAATATCCATAGAAAATAAAAAACTCTTTCAGAGATAACTAACAGACTGATATCTCTCTTCCTTTCTCATTTTCCACTTATGCCCGGTTTTTTCATACCTCTCAATAACTATCTTCCAGATAATTAAAAATTTATTTCTTCATTGAAACCTCTGATTACGTATTTAACGGATAGCTATTCTTCATACTACTCACTTTTGACACAAAGTGTCTAGAATGTTATTATAAATTACCATATTCTGTCAGGTTACAAAGGTGAAGAAAACTGATTCTACGAGATATCTTTTGGATAAAGTTATCGAGAGGTGAAGAAATTGGGCCTTAGTACATTATGTATCGGATACAGTATTGCAGCATTAATGCAAACCGGTAAGATCCCACATAACATTTTGCAAGTATTTTGCTAAGAATTTGCTCAGAAATGTTGCAAACAAAATGGCAACAAGGTGAGTCCTCATTTGTTTCAATATTGGTAGCAAAGAAACACGAAAACAGCAACTTTACAGCACCTTTGGGGCAACAGTTGCGGTGAAAAATATATAATTATGGCATTATGTCAACAAAAGTGTGGCAAAAGTTAATTTCTGTCATTATTATAGCAACATGACAGCAATAATTGCCAGCAAATAGATTGCACTACTTTGCTTTAGCAAAAAATGTTATCTGGGATAGTATAAGATAAAAATACATCAATACTACTACTACATTTTTGTTAAAGATAATTACAAAAAGCAATGAGATCATTAAAAAAACCTTATAAAGGTGAAAAAAGTACGCCAAGTACATAAAAAATCTCACCTTGTACGCAACAAAAAGTTTAAAATGCTATTTATAAAAATCAAAACTAAATATGAAATCAATAGTTAACTAGCCAACCCAGATAGCACAAGATATTCCTATGAACGTTTTAAGAATATTCTTGAAGAATATTTGGAATATTTCATAAGTCATTTTTATATATTTATCTTATGTTCGTAGGACATTCGAATGGCACTATTATAAATCTTTTTTGAATGTGAGTAGAATAATCTATCGAATATTCTGTATAATAACTATGCATATTTATAGAATATTCAATAAATATTCTAGGAATATCCCGGTAAAAAATTTTTTATATATAATCAGACAAAACTGGTTATACAAAATTATATATCATTTTTGTCCATATATAAATAGATATGCTTATATATAAATGAATATGATATATATATATACAGGATGGCCCACTTAAATCGATCATCTTAGATATTTCACTTGTTTTTGATGATACGAAAAAATGTCTAAGGAAAAAGTTGCACCGTTCGAAGGGGCTATCATGATGACAGAACAAAAATTTTTTCAAGGCTATTTTTTTCGGAGATTCAAAGGTCAAGATAATGTTTTTAAATGGAACTACATAGTTTTGTTTGCGCAATTTTATAGCCAACATCGAGAGGAGTTCAACGACCCCTATGACAACATGACCTTTAAATGATCTTGAACGCGGGAAACAGAAAAATCAAACTTTATGCTCTTCAACACAAAAATTTATTTAAGGAGGTGTTCGAAATGATGTCCTCCGACTTCAATACATTTTCTAATACGATGCACAAATGATACTCTTACCCTTTCTATCATTTCTGAATTTATACTAGCACATACATTTAAAATGCGCTCTCTCATGTTCTCTTGTGTAGTTGGTACATCATTGTAAACAGTGTTCTTTAACATTCCCCACAAAAAAGTCTAAAGGATTCATATCAGGAGAACGTGCTGGCCAACTGATATGTCCTCTTCCTATTCAATGTTCCGGAAACATTTCGTGTAAAACTGTACGTGCAACATGTGCATTATGAGCCGGACAACCACCATGCTGATACCACATTTGTAAACGAGTTTCTAACGGCACCTCTTCCAATAAGTTTGGTAATTGTTGGGACAAAAAATCAACATATTTTTGACCATTTAATGTACCATCAATAAAGAAAGGGCCAATGATTCGATTGTGTAAAACACCACACCATACATTAAGACTCCATGGACGTTGACGTTCTACTTGTCGAAGCCACCTTGGATTTTCAACGGACCAATAGTGAATATTTCTTCTATTTACTTGTCCATGGTTAGTGAAAGTTGATTCATCGGTAACAATATTCTGTTGAAGAAGAATTCATTGACCTCCAACTGTTGTAGCGCCCATTGACAAAATTCTATTCGATTAATAAAATCATTTCCATGAAGTTCTTAATGCAATGCAATGTGATATGGATGAAATGAGTGGCGTTTAAGAATGCGTAAAATACTTGTCTTGGAAATACCAGTATTTCTTTGTATTTGTCGAGAACTGATATGTGGATTATTTGCCACCGCAGCCAAAACAGTAACTTCTGTTGGTTCATTAGTTTGCAAACGAGGTCGCATTTTCTTACGTGAACAAACACTTCCAGTTTCACGAAATGTTTTAATAAGACGGTCAAAAGCAGCGCGAGACGGTAAACGCTTTTCAGGGTATCTTTGGCCGTACATTCTCTGCGCCTCTGTAGAGCTTCTTCCGCTTTCACCGTAAATAAGAAGCATTTTTATTCTTTCCTCTTTTGTATAATCAGTCATATTTAAACTCTGATATCGAGAAGCTCAGGAAATGAACTGAACTGCGAAAGCATTTCACGATCATAAATATTTACATACACATAGATCGATTTAAGTGGACCACCCTGTATATATATTTGTATATTATTAAATATATGTAAGTAGTAAAATATATTATTTATTATAATCTGAAGTCCGAAGTTTTCAAACTTCAAATTGCTTGCGTGCGTGAACTACATGGACATCCCTGGGAGTCTCTGTGCCGCAAGCAGTAAAAATTCTCAAAAAAATTAATATGCCAAGGCATGTATATTAACTTTATTATATTACTGTCAAGTTAAATCTTAACGTCGAGTAAGAACTCGACGCGTGCACCACATAGCGGTGCGGAGCGAAAACACATATTCCTAGTTTATATAGAATCATATACAATTATATATGAATGCATCTGAATCATACTTGTGTTTATGTATATTTATACATGATGCAAGGCTTATATATAATTATATATTAGACAAATACAGATCCATATATAATTATATATAAAACATTGTAACGTTATACACAATGTGCAATACATAAACTCGATGAATATTCTAAAATCGTTCTGAACGAATATTCTAAAAACGTTCACGAAGAATATTCTATAAACATTCTTCTTTATTATGAATATACGATATCTAATTGTAACATTCTACGTATCATTATAGAATTCGATTCAATTCGAATATTCTGAAATTAAGAACATTTGCACTCCATAAGAATATTCGTAGAACTATGTGTGCTATCTGGGAAGTACCTCGAAGCAATTCAGTTTGAGTATTTTATCCAAATATTTTCCATGCATACTCTCTTATCACATGACGACATTGAAGTAATTGGCGTGCCCGAGTTGCATTAAAACATGTTGTCCTACCTATAATCTGTACTTTACATGTAAATTATGTGTATCGACTAAGTAATGAAAAGAGGTATTTATAATCACTTTCTTAGTCTGCAAAACTGTAAATGTGTTCATTTTATTTCTAACAAGATTTGTGAGTCATTATTGAAAATCAAGATACAAAATACAAATCAAGATGCTGTACAAATTTATAAGACTTTTAAAAGATATTTAGAAGAAGACATGACCACTGCGACACGGGCACGCCAAGTACTTCAATGTCGTCATGTGATAAGAGAGTATGCATGGAAAACATTTGGATAAAATACTCAAACTGAATTGCTTCGAGGTACTTGGCTAGTTAACTATTAATTTCATATTTAGTTTTGATTTTTATAAATAGCATTTTAAACTTTTGTTGCGTACAAGGTGAGATTTTTTATGTACTTGGCGTACTTTTTTCACCTTTATAAGGTTTTTTTAATGTATATATATAGCAAGCATAATGCCACGAGTATGACATTTATGCATATATTTATATTTAGCCTTATCTTTCTTTTTAAAACATTACTCTATTACACGGCTAATGCTTATTCAACGTGGATTTCAAACGCTACAGTGTGTACACCTTATATAATTCCAACTGCATATAAAATTCCGCGTGATGCATATGTCGAGGCTACGGCTGTCGCTGTTAATAGAAGCGGAAGTAGTAGCAAGGAATGCAACCTTGCACCGATAGGCTCGTTTACAGTTACACCGAGTTTCTCCTACTTCATAGTAAGTAGATCCGCAAGAAACTATCCTCTATGTAATCAGCCAGGCGAGCGGAGTTAATATCGCCTCAGTGTTAGATAATGTCTTAACAAGAATACAGCCGCGTGTCTACAAGTGAAAGATCTGCAGTGTCTGAATCGATCAGTGCGAGAAAAGTGTGTACCACAGAATACTATGTGAAAGCAAAGATTTCTGTGATGGATTTTTACTGAGCACTTCGAGAGCATTTAACAAAAATAATTGAATTATTATAATTTTTTGTGTTTCATGTAACGGAATATTTCCAGAAGAAAGATCATTAACGTTCTCCGGCTTAGAAAAAGATTGTCTCGCGCTCTCTTCGCAATGATCGATTCAATCTCACATAGATATATTTTTGATTAACGATCCGCGAACGGGGAGATTAATGATCCGAAGTTGACCGTACGCGTGCCCTAGACACACGATGAAGATTACGGTGACGTCGTTGGCCGTGATCGCCTGTTTGCTCGTTGCGGTCGATGGAGCCAGGATACTGGCGATATTTCCCTTCCAAGCGAAGAGCCACTACAACGTGTACGAGCCACTGCTGAAGAGGCTCTCTGCAAGAGGTCATGAGATTGTCGCGGTGACGCACTTCCCTCAGAGGACCCGCCTGGCCAACTTCACCGACGTAGATGTTTCGTCCACTCTGCCGAGCCTGGTCAGCAGCGTACCGTTCAGCGACTTCGGGGAGTTCACGATTTTGCAGAATATTAGATACGTGACCCGATACCTCGGCGTGGAAATTTGCGAGCCCGTGCTGAACCATCCGAAAGTGAAGAGGATTATCGAGACGAGGGAGCGCTTCGACATGCTCATCATTGAGATTTTTGCCACCGACTGCTTCTTGGGTATCGCCCATGCTTTGAGTATACCCAAAGTAGTTGGCGCCATCAGCAGCGTCGCGCTACCGTGGTCGAACGAGGTCCTCAGGAATCCTGAGAATCCGAGCTACATCCCTAACTGGTTCAGCCCTTATACCGGGCGAATGAGTTTTCTTGAAAGGTCGATTAATACGGTGGGTCTACTGATCACCAAGCTGATTTATAGGTATGGAAGAGGATGCGCGGAATTCATTCCCAAATTGCTGTTAGAAATTCCGGCATTCGGTGACGCTGTTTTTAGCTCGCGCGAATTCGGTATGCGGTGCGCGGTGAGACACGAAATTTCGTTTAGACTTATCGGAATGTCACAGATATGTCCGGAATTTTTGACTACCACGTACATATGCGATGCGTACGATCCGCATATTTTCCTTTTTGATATAAACCTATCTCTATAGATTGTAATAAAGATTTATACTCGTAATGATCATAGCGACGACGAATCTGCCAAACTCTAAAATGTCGACTATTAAATGAAGGGTGCAGATTCACGTCGTACAGTTCAATCACGTCAAACGACTCATCGATTGAATAGCTAACCGCAGGTACCCTAAATCCGCAGGACAGTTTCCGATGGGCCGAGTTATGAGATCGCGAGAAAGCACTTCGGTTACGATTTGCCCGACTTCGGTGTCCTCCGGTCCAGGATATCGTTGATCCTGACGAACGGCCATCCGGCCGTGAGCACGCCGCGTCCTTTCGCGCCTGGATTTAAGGAAATCGGAGGTATTCATATTCCGATATCAGGCCCGAAGCCACTGCCCGTGGATCTCCGGGATTATCTGGACTCTCACGGCAGGAACGGCGTTATTTACTTTAGTCTGGGATCGCAAATAGACCCGTCCACTATACCAAGCCAGGTGTTTGCCGCCCTTTACCGGGCATTCGAGCAAGTACCGCAGCAAATACTGTGGAAGTGCGCCGAAGGGAGAATGCCCCCGCTGCCGGGAAACGTTAAGTGCATCGAATGGGCGCCACAACTCTCCGTATTGTGTACGTATATCTTTTTTGTTTCTGCGCGGGATTAAACGTCGAAAGAAGCTTATCCGCGAAGGTCACGGAAAGAACACTCCCCCGCATTACACCGGACGTCGAGGAACTCCGAGATAATGGAGTGGAGATGTCGAATCGGACGTCGAAGACGATTGGAAAAACTTTTCAAGCGTTTTGATTCCGTTTTATCCCGCACGCTTTCCTCGTCCGCTTTGAAGTTACGTAAGAAACGAGTTTTATTGAATAAAGTGTTTAATTCTCGACCATCATAGAGTCATGTCGTAACTTGAATGTAGATGTCTTAAATAATATCGCAAAAATCCGATCTGGCTTACTATTTTTCAAGTGCTTTCATAATTGTACACAAGATCTGCTTTTCCTATCTGTATCATAAAAAGGAGTAAGAGTTTTTAATAATACAACATGTAGCGCTATTGATTTATTAAATACAATTGAGAATGCAGCTATCGCAATCGACAAGAACTGTTGGATTAATTAAAAATCGCCGTTCTCGGAAATAGTTATATGTTTTAATTCGCGCATGAATTTCTTTTCATTTTATCCTGTATTCAGAATTTTCAATAAACTCGATCTCACTCTAGTCCCTCGCCGACCACGCCATTGTCGGTATGGTATTTGGTAGTGGCATGCCCACGTATCCACCTACGAACGTACTCACGCAGAGGGAATAATGCGTATTGCCGTACCACTGAGCGAATCATTTATTTATTGCGATATCATTATCCGGCGATCGTATAAAACCCATTTCAAGTTTACATTATCGTTAAATAATCCGCAGGTCAATTTGCGCAAATATTGAACGGCTTTTAATGATCATTACAAATTTACCGCCCGTTATTATTAAAGTAGTGCCCGTCAATGTCCGTCATATATACATATATATATATATATGTCAGGCGGAATCTCTGCAATGGTATGCAAGATGAATAAAACAAGAACGGGGATAGAAGCAGAAAAATTGGGTTTAAATTGGACAAAGCATACGCTTGTAAAGGCGCCCGTATTTTATATTTGCTAGAGCGCGACAGCGATTTAATGATCGTCGTTTGATTTTGTATTTCGATTGTGCGGAATGCTTTTGTTTTTCACGTGACATTTTACATGGCGGCATTTCATGATTTGCAAATAAGCAATTGTTTTAGAAATGCAACGGACGAAAATAGCTGTAACACCTACATAGAAGTATCCTGTGCACAATTCATGCATTCTACATTCATTCGCAGACACACACGGCTCGTCCTGTTTTTTCCATTTTTACGAGGGTGCTGTCCGCATATACCTAAAGGGAACAAATTATTTTCAGATATTCGCTCGTTTTGCCCCTAAACCGCCGCTGCGTGACCAACGCTTTTCATGAAATTCCATTTTCGTTATATTATGCAATCAACCTCGTTATCCTTATTACTGCGTTTTGTCCGCTACTACGGCTCCGTTTTTTGTGGTTAAATTTTAAATGCACTATCCAGAAGTCCGCACATTGTTACTCGCGGTAATCTCCCATCTTTAAAATGAAGGATTGAAGGAAATTATTCAAATCCGCCTCATTAATTATGAGACAACGATAAGAACGAAGCTTCACATGCAGCAGATGGAGAGATGATAATGTAAAGAATTCACTCAAGGTAAAGCAAAGAGTGCAAGAAGCTAATGTTTTGCAAATTGTTGTTATTTATAGAAGCTGACGGTTGCACTCAATCTCTGTTTGCGAGGTTGCTTTATAATACTATGTAAATGTATACGTCGCCAGAGCAAAGATAGTAAGCGTCCGTTTATCATAAAATGTCTAGGCCACCCGAATACGCGACTCTTCATCACTCACGGAGGGTTGCTCGGGTCACAGGAAGCGGTTTACTGTGGGGTGCCGATCTTAGGAATACCTCTCTTCGGCGATCAGCACTTGAACATGGCCTACTTCGAGGAAAAGGGACTGGCACTGCGGTTGAATTTCCGACAGCTTTCATACGAACAGCTATCAAGTAGCTTAAACGAACTGTTATCGAACAACAGGTAACCTTCTTTTTCAAAAGATTAAAATTTCTATATGAAATACGTGCAGAACTCGCGCGTGCTACTGTAAGATTAACGATCCTGCTGAGAATTTGACACCATGTTCTTTCCAGCATATTGTTTTCCTGGACATTTTCCAAAAGATTAATATTAAATTTTCTAGTTATATTCCAGTTCACGATTCTCTGAAAGCAAGATCCGATTAAGATTAGAGTGCAAAAGATTTTATCTAATATCCTTGTTACAGTAATTACGTAACGTTTAACAAGGTGCATGTTTTTATCTTTTTCTTTTTGCTGCCAAGTAGCATTATCACTTGATTTACATATTTTGCAGTTACACGGAAACAGCACGAAAGGCTTCCATTCAGTTTAGAGATTATCTGGTGCCACCACTAGAAGAAGCTGTTTACTGGATAGAACATACACTTCGTCACGATGCGGACGTTTTGAAGACGACAGCGACAGAATTAACGTGGTACCAGTATTTACTGCTGGACGTGGTTTTAACATTAACGTTCATAACAATACTTCTGTTTTGGTTAATTTACTTGGTTGTACGTTACTTGATTCGTACATTACTCGGTCTGTTATTTTCTAAACGGAAAATAGATATTATTACTGATAAAAAGATAAAATAGTAACCTTATGACAAAATATTTTAATACAGAAATCAATTTTTCAATAAACCATTGAAAAGTATGTGATATGAATTACTTAAGAAATTGATACTATAAAAGCGTTATAATGTTAAATTAAAAAAATTGATTATTTCTCTAGTATATAAATTGTTTATAACTTGATTATATATAATACTTGTAAAGGTTCCATTGGTCCTGTATTACGTTCAATATTATCTGTACATATCGACTGGATCGATTGAAGCATTAAAGAAAGAAAAAGAAGGAAATTCTTATATATATAAGAATTATATATTCTTTTTCTCTTCTTACCAAATATATATATATATATATATATATATATATATATATATTTGGTAAGAAGAGAAAAAGAATTATTGATACCGCAGACACCTATCAGGAGCATCCGTTTCAACAAGTTATTAGGAGACTGTCAGTAATTGTCAGACGTACCACCGTAGTCTCGGATTAATTGAGCTTTCTCCTTCGTTACTCGCAATCCTAATATAGCTTAACATAGCTCGACGTAATAAATACAGCTTGGTACGGCTTTTTACGGAGTTCTACAGTGGAAAGACGACGCGATGCAAATTGAATTTTATAAATTAAGAAGTACAAACTTCAATTTGCGTAATCTAAATTATAATTTGATTTCGTGCTTATTTGCAGCTCATTGATCAAATTATGTCTCTCAAGACCAAGTAATAGAAAGTTTGATGTAGTCGATAAAAGCGAATGTTTCATGACGAAGTGGATACTTTATATTGTTAGGGAGCAATATGTTTGCACGAGCCATCTCCATGTTGTTGAATTTGTAGGAACCGATGCATGTATGAGCATACTCTTAGTTTTTGTACCAGATATATAACCACCTCGAGTAAAGCGAGATGGTGCAACTAACAAAAATATCGGAACACCATTTACACATTGGCTTGCATACCGATATTATTAAACGAACCGTGATGCTATATTCGAATGCTGGTCGAAATACGTAGATGTACCACGCGAGATTTTCGACGAGAATGCTCGATGTAATAATTTGAATAAGTATTTAGGAAAACTTTTTAATTCGCGGAAAATCAAACTCTGATTCTCGTGGGGAACTGATTCTACGGATCCTTTGAAGCGGTCGTTTCAATCGCGATAATAGAGATAAATTGCATCGTAATTTTAACATTTATAACGAGCCTTTGTTTTATCTCCGCTATGAATTATTCACCGAAACACACGGCAAGCAGCTCGAGCATAACCGAGTATGTACACTCGTACACACTCGGTTTCAACAACACAATACTGGCACGCCGTTACATTAATTGTAAGAGTCGTCTTATACCACGGAAAGAAGCTTTTGCATATTCTAGCCTTATATCACTCACGCGCTTTATTATAAATGTGCTGGCGGCACAGAGAGCCAAAACAGGAAACCGGAAAAGCCAAGCGGGCGCGCTCGGCTCTCGTAGGGAGAATAAAAGCGCAGTATAAATTGGGGTAAAGCCGTTGGCTCCTTTGTGCTCTGTGAATGCAATTCAATAAAGTGTTTAGAGCGAAAGCAGCACAAAAGAAGTCTGGCGATAAATGACAATTTGCTGAAGTTGGCAATTACGGTGAAGTACGCTGCTGCTGAAAGGTGGGCTTAATGGAAAATTGTTAGGAAGTGGCCAACAATAGGAGAGATAGACTGATCGACGTCAGCGCGAGTTCTTCTATGACCTTTCGTCGCGGTAATTTACGCGATCAAGTGCCCGCGTTAGAAGTGGCTCCTACAATTTTATGCTAAAATACCCCAAATCTCTTGTAAACCTAATTTATTATGGTTCTTATCATTGTTCGGACCTTGCCTAACCAGCTGATTTACCGTTTCTGCGAATTCGCTGCGTATATCTGATAAGCAAGATTTATAAAGCTCTTTCCAAGGTTGCTCGTTAACGCGCTGTTAAACTAACTGTAGTTTTACTAGATAATAATAAACGCGCATACAGAACTGACGTATTATTCTTATTTTGAACGACGATTTTCCAAAATGTCATTAAATTTCTGGTTATACAATATAATATTTAAAAATTAGTATTTCTTCGTAATTTAAATTATTATTTTTATATTCGTTGTAATTTCGAAGAGTTACAATTTGATGGATGATATTCGATAAAACATTTGAGAGCTCAAAGTAATTAGCAAAATTATTAAAATGTGTCATCGATTATTCCATAATTAATTTAGTTCATTTTAATAATGTACATATATTCTGCACATTCCACTTGATATTCTAAATATTGAGAACAGATGATACGATGATATCATTATATGTGTATACTGATAACAATCATCAGCTTTATAAACCAATTAAATTATCTTTGGCAAGCTTTTGGAGAGGAACCATTTTGGTTCCGTGTTCTTTTATCCGTGAGTATTCTCCCATGAAACTGATAACTGCGGACGCTCTCAGTTTGTAATAATGGGTCTAACAAACTGTCGCCGCGCACTCGCCGACACATCATTGAATTTTCATTATCGTAAGCTGACAATAATATCGAATAAGTGTCGATATAATATCGCGCGATGACGGCGTATACGTTTGTCGAGAGTTTTCCTCTCCCTGGCGTTCCTTTTTTTTCTCCTTTTTTTTCCTTCTTTTTTTCATCGCCTCGTCATGGACAGAAATGGGGCGGAAGGGAAGAAGGGACACTCCGCGTCTAATGAGCCCCTCGTTGTTATCAGACGAGTGTGGATGAGTGTACCTGTTCAGTCTCACCTCGTTGTCGAGTAGTGACATCCTTGAGCGCGCACCCTTGCAGCCAAGAGAAGCCAACGACCGAGTATCTTTCTTTTTTTCATGGAACGAGACGTGTCGCGTCGTCAGCAGTTTCGTCTGATTATAACTAAAGACCGCGATCTCTCTTAATTGTCACTTGGATTCGCGCGAGGCGATTTCGCCATAGTACACTTAATATTACGTCCATCGTCACAAATAAAAGAGCTGCGATACCTCAAATTACACGCGATCGCGAAGTATTATTCATTGCCGGAATTTTCTCGTTGATCAATGTACCGACTATCTTCCATTACGCGCGCGTATGTCATTGTCAAGAATTCCTTTTGTGTGTGCGTCATATTGAATTTACGTTTCGAACTGCGCCCACCGCATGCGCTACGTGTGTGACAGCTTTCTGTCTATATCGCTTGAAGTTTCGCTCGCGCGTCTGCTTGAATAGGCAACGATCGAACGGATCCGTGAAAGGCAAATACGCCAAATATAGGTTACATATCGGCCCGTTGCGCTTTTATGCTTTTCGAACATCCGAACATGAGGTCGCAAATACAGAGATCTTTTTTAAGACACGGGCATCTGCCCATACGGGAGGTGAATTGTTATCGACATCCCTTGCAATCTGCGTACTTGCAGTCGAGTTCTTCGTCGAATCTTTTTTTCAGGATGATTGCTCGTACGTTTGGCAAGTTTCTGCCGAGGAGCGTTGCGAGTGGGTGAGCAATACCGAAGACTGCTACTCGGACTCGATGATACAGTACACGATATTGCTGTTTTGCTACTTTAAATCTGAAAACGCAGCGACGTTAGCCGGCGGTTTGAGCCTCGTGCTTTTGTGGCTGTTCTATTTGTTCCTGATCTTGGGCAGCACAGCGGATAATTTGTAAGTTGATTTATGCTGATGGACGTCTAGCGGACATGGAAATGTTTATAGATCATTTCCAGTCGGAATCTCCGAACAAAAGTATATTTATCTGTGATTTCACATTCATCAAATCTCGATCGACCATTTTGTATTGCGTATCATTCCAGTATACGATATTATTGCAAGAAATACAGCTTGACAACACAATGCGAAGTAAAATAAAATTGTGTGTTTTATTGCTACCGAAATTGTGGTTTTCAACCAAGTTGAATTCTGATGAAAACGGAATACAGATGATTACATAACTACAACGAATTTTGACTTCTGGCAGCTAACCAAGCCAATAACCGAAAGATTCACGTTTCCCCGTATTTCAAGCGTCTAGATTCTATGGAGCGGTTTCTTCCAAAATGATAAACGAACATTTCCCTATTTTTCCGCGTTTTACAAATATCAGAGCAGAATGGCAGATTGCCACGCTGAAGTGTACCCAGTAACGGTAACTGGGAATCTGGAAAATCGGAATTCCCGTCGCATTTTGTCGCAGTTGGGAGCGCATCTCCGAGACCGCATTTTCTACGTTCGCGTTACGGTTATTTGAGGCATTGCTGAATAAGGATTTAATCGTGACGCGAATACCGCAACGTCCGATACGAATAAACACTGTAAATGAATCACTGTGATATTTTTATTCCAGTTTTTGTCCGGCGTTGGCGGTAATAGCCAGCGTAATGCGTCTATCGGATAACATAGCAGGAGTGACGATATTGGCATTCGGAAACGGTGCGCCTGACATCTTCACGTCCCTCGTGTCGGGAGGCGACGGTGCGATAATAATGTTCACCGAATTAATCGGCGCGGGTGTCTTCGTAACTTCGATGATTGCCGGTTCCGTGGCGATAATTAAGCCCTTTAAAGTTTCGCTCGGATCTCTCATGAGAGACGCCTGTTTTTATATCATCTCTGTGTGCTGGATAAGCTTCGTGGTGTGGGATGAAATGGTTTACCTCTGGGAGGCCGTAAGTACGTCTACTATTTGTATCTAAATTCGATAAAACAATATTAGTTGATTCTTATCCGTCGCCGCGTGAATAGATTCCTGAATCTTCTTTTCGGATGTTGATTATTTCGCATTACTTTACTGCATATGCAATAAAAATAGATGTTCCGTTTGCGTGATTTTGCGATTTCATATATGTTGCAATATAATTTAATAAAGCGAAGTGGTTAAACTGTAATACTTTTATTACACCGCGCGTTTAGTAAATTTCTCAATATTTCACATGCGAGATCAGACACGTCGCAATGAGCGAGAAAGTTTATCTGCGGGAAGCCATAAGTGGTTTCATTTCGGAATAACGATAATTCTTCTGCGAATTTAATTAAGCTACGCCACAGTCTCTCCCCCTTTGCCTCTCACCACCACCTGCCAGCTGGGCTTGCAATCTGACTGTCGATGAATTTTTGCGGGATTCTGCGGCAAGGAATCCGTTTCTGGGAAAGCAGGGATTATTGCTGCAATGGATAAAGTCCATGGAAATAATTTTGCGCCAGCGCAAAGCGGCATAGGCGGCGGCTGTTATTAAGCCACGCATAAAGTCGTTCGATATCTTGATGCGTCCTCTTTTTCCTCGTTTTCCTCTTTTTTTTCATATTGCGCGATGCAATAATAAATAGACAAACCGACAGAAACTCGATTTCATTTAGATACTTAATAATTCTTCTGTCGGACGCCGATTTTAATGTAACTGTAAATACATAAATGAATAAAACGCTTCGCGCAGAAATGGACAGTTTGCGCTCATACTCGGTACGCGCATTCACTTATCGTTTGTTTTATTATGAGCTTTTGGAACAAGTTTTATTATTTTCATTATCATGCATAGATGTATTGAAACTTTCTTTTAATTAAAAATAGAACGTGTATCATCCTCCAAGTTGTATTTTTCATGAAATACTATTACATAATATTACATAAGAATATTACATAGACCGTTAATTATCCCTTAATGGTGCGTGTAGGGAAATAACAGTGCAAGTCGAGCTATATTAATACTTCTTAATGCTGATACATTTTAATTGCAGGCTTTATTCTGGTCTACGTGCTGTTCATCGTGGCAGTCGTGATAATGCAGATGTATGACACCAGGGAAGAGAATCTAAAAAGTACGTTGCGAGGTTTTTCGATGTACGAAAAAAAAAATAACGCGCGCGGGAGTCTTTACTATTGCATTCAAGAATCTCGAATAATAAACTGGAACTTCAGGAATCCTGTAATTCTGAAAAACTACACGTTTGCGTAAACAACGTTTCTCGAGTATAAATAAAACTATATATTTGTCTCTATAGGGGAGGGAGGGAGGTCTAACTTCCGCGGAAAATGCATTCTTAAGATAACTCCGCGCCAGAAATTTTATGCTCAGCATGCATTCGAAAACTATCTCCATTCTACAACGAAAAATCTCTTCATAATCCTTGAATCCGCCATAGAAATGAGAAGAAAGATGACCGACTTCTTCCTTACCGCCTACAGAAAATTTTCGCGGTGCTAAGTATCGATCTCCTTTCCAAAGAACATTCTTATGTACTTTCAGCCAGGATCCCAAGTGTACCCGATCCAGACGTCCTGCATACTTACTTGGCGAACAGGGACACAGACGCCATTCCCAAGATTCCCGTTAGAAGCCGACCTTTTGGCTTACGTGCCAAGTTAGGTACCGGGCGTTCTTTTTACGACTGATCGCACATATCCATGCTTTTATCTTTTTTAAATTTTTCAAAAGTTTAATTTTTTCAAAATTTTTCCTCATAATTGTGCGTTTTTTTGTTATACATAAAGTGCAGCAATTACTTGTCCTCATAAAAATGTGTTAATCTACTCGCGTGTTACGTAAAATCATTCTCTATTTCACATATATAATTTGACTTTTTTAAAAAATGTTGCTTTGATGTTGCTACATATTCATAATACGTATAAAAGCATTTGTACGTCCAATCTTTTACGAGATAATTTTACACGAAATAGAAAGCAAAGTATTTCCTCCAATTATTTATCCAATATATACGACGAGTTTGTCATTTCTACTGAAAAAGATGAAGCAAGTATATTTTCTATTCACTGTATGTTTGTGTAAGTTAGATGTAGCTATCGCAACGGAGATAGAGAGATCCACAATACGGGGCGATCCCGTCCAGTTGAGTCCGGAAATTAGCGACTACGTTTCCGACCGACCGAAAGGTCTCTTCAGGGAATTTTTCTACGACGTCAATCCGATCAGCAGAGAAGATTGGGAGAAGTCGAGTAGATTGCTTAAGATCGTCTTGGTTATACGTTCACCCTTCATGATTTTGCTGCAGCTGTTTATACCAGTCGTGAGTCCTACCGCAGAAAAGAGAGGGTGGTCAAAATTGCTGAATTGCTTTCAGCTTTGCGTGACACCCACAATCGTGCTATTTCTATTAAACGGTTAGAGCCTCATTTATCTTCTGGTGCTTATAACGGTATATTGCAACAGTTACATATACTCTTATGAAAACTCATTCGAGATGATATAATCTATTTTACATTGTTCGGGCAAGACATCGAAGTTGCCGCCGAGTTACCGCCTTCGGCCTTCCAGCATTTATATCGTGTGTGTTTTCTCGCAAAATGTAACTTTGAACGATAACGTACAGAAGCGTTTGTCGCTTTCTAGTTGGCCAATAACGTATGATCGCGATATCGACACTTGACGACATCAACCGACACCATTCAACTTCAATTTCGTTTTAACTGTTCTGTTGCAGTTTGGCGAACGACTGTTGGCAACGTGCCAGTAATGGCGATATTCCTCGTTGTCGGCACCGTAACTGGAGTAATTGTATTTGTAACGACCCACGTGGACCGTGTACCAAAGTTCCATAATGTGAGTATAACTTTTTTTTCCTCGCGAGCGGACACTACTCGTTGCAAGTAGGTCACGAGTTATGATAGCTGCAAAAGGCGTATTACGGAAGGCTCCAATATTCGACTAGCGCCAATGATGAAGCAAAATTATTCCATTAATTTCAGCTGTTCGCGTTCTTGGGATTTTTGGCTGGCATGTTGACGGTTTATTTGGTGGCCGGGGAGGTCATGGCGGTACTCCAATGCATAGGATACGCGTGCAGCATATCTGACGCCATGCTGGGCATCACCTTTCTTGCTTGGGGAAACAGCATTGGGGGTGAGTCGTGTGAAAAATGCTTCTTTCAAAGTGCTTGAAGACGGTGTGCATTTTCACCGAGAACAGTCGACGTGATAAAACTTTGTTACATCGAATTTCTGAACGCGGGAAACCGACGCGAGAAGTTAACGCATCATAACCGCGATGACAGTATCTTGCAGCGACGTGACAGCTTTCGGTTTCCCGAATTATATCATGCTTCTTTAATAACGTCCGATGTTCTCTCAAGTTAATGTTCAGTTTGTTAGCAATAGTTCTGCGTTTTGTTACAGCATCTATGCATGGTAATCTGAAACTTTCCAGATCTCATATCGAATACCACCATCGCGAGACAAGGATTTCCACGCATGGGATATGCAGCTTGCTTCGGCGGACCGATGTTTAACACTCTACTGGGACTAGGGTTGACTTACGGCATCGCTGCCGCTGCCGATCCTGAACAACAGACGAAGATCAGGATCAGTGATATGGCACCTGGTTGCCTAGCTTTCCTCCTGTGCTCGCTTGTGGCTACCATAATTTACTTGAACATTACGGGAGCTGTCGCACGTCGCTCCTACGGCGGTCTCTTGTATTCCATCTACTTCGCCTTTATTCTGATACAATTTCTGAGCGAGCTACACGTTATACACCCGCTTGGCACCGATCATCGACCTGACATGTGATGTACGTGTATATATATGCACGTGAAAATTAGTGTGAGCGTTTATATATTTATATTATTATACAATGTAAAATTAATATATATATAGATCTAAAACTGAAAAAAATAATAAAGATTTATGTATAACGTTAATTTGAAGCAGTGAGTAATTCCCTGTTTTTGGAACAGACTTAAACGCGGCGGAATAAAGTAACCATGACAGAGTAAAAAAATATGAACGACGTTTCTCTTTTATAAATTATATCGTTAGATGAGTCAAGATTATACGGATACGCGCGGGAATGCATTTTTTACGCAAAGCGGAAGGCAAGCTTCGTCAGAAAACGTTTGGGCAGCGGATATATATACGGAGGGAGAGGCGGGCAAGCGAGCGACGTCAGGTCGTTTTTAGACATTTCCCTGGAGAGAACGAGGTGTCCCGTTTCCGACCGAAACCGGTTAGTATGGCTACCATAACGCCGAAACGGAAACCACAAGTCATGAGGCGGTTAGGAGTCTTGGTACGCGTCACTTTTAAATTTTACATTGCGCTGTACATCATGGCAAAGTCGAGTACACGGACCCGGATACCCGCGTAATTGAATCCGTTATTAGGTAAGGGGCACATTTCCTACGCGCAAACGTTTCTTGCACAGCGTTTCTCATTTTTCTTCAAACGCAACAAAAAGTGAACTTCAATTAGTTTTATGTTTGGTTTTCCTTATCTGTGTATCTTTCTGATTGATTATAAAGGATGACTCGTTTCTATCATATTATTCTTTAATGGCTCTTCTTTAGTTAGTTCACATAATCAATTATTCTTCAATAAAAATGTTGCGGCGCTCGTACATTTTTCATAGTAATTAGTAATTGAGAAGCTTTCGATCAACTTGTCGGATGAGAAAATGAGACATCGTAATAATATCGTAATAATATTGTGTCTTTCAGTTCATTTCACGTTAAAGTTTTGGAGTGATATCTACATTAATTAAAATTCAATAAAGAAGATATTTAATCTTGAACAATGAATATCGTTCTACTATTAAACATCTTGTAGAAACGTAAGTAATTCAGAAGTGACAAGCAAAGTAATTTGACGTTGTCGATTCGTTCTCACATATTTTCGTGCTTCCATCTCTTTTGCTATGAATATAGCCGGGGAATTGTTCTCGATGGTAGTCTCTTTCGACGCGTGTACCCAGATAGCTTTCCATTGTCCCCATGCAAAAGTTTAATTTGGGGACTTCTATTTTCCGTTCTCTTTTTTGTTCTATCACAGTGTCGATGAGACAATGAACGAGGATGGCTTGTCGGAAAGATAGACCAAAGTTTCGACACTGCGAAATCTGGATCTTCTTTGTTAATAATGTCCGCGTGGGAGGAGGCTAGTTTGAGAGGAAGTTTTTTACGAAGGACCAGCCACGAAATGGATTTCTTTATACGATAATAGACTACGAAGAAATTTATTCCGACCGTTTAAATCAATGTTTCGGACTCTAACGCATTATAAGATGATATTATCTGCTACCATGTATTTTGAAACTTGAGTTTCAATGCCACTTCAGCGTGTTCGACGTATATTATACAGATCACGTATCTCGTATTCCGCGAGGTAATTCATTACTCTCAATTAATTTGTCGTGTAAAACGCGACGTATAGACGCGACACCTGTTGTTCCCGATGTACATAAATAGCATTTAATTGTGTGAAATTATAACGTTGATCTCAATACAAAATGTATATCCAACTAAATATTTATCAGGTTTGCTTGTCGTCGTATACTGCAATTTCTCGAAAACCGGTAAAAATCATGGAAAAAACTCAGTTCGATATTACCAAGCTACTTATTCCTTTAAAGCAATAAGCACTTCAAACGATAGCATCTCGAAAAAGAGAATGACATTACAAATAAAAATGTTCCGCAAGAATAAAAGAAGTAGTAATAGTAGCAATGTATAGTAATACTAACGTTGATAAGGTGTGTTTGTGTCGGTGAGTGGCACTCAAGTATTCAAAAGCGAAGGAAGTACTCGAAATCCAACTGCATAGAAAGCACTCTCGCAAATGTAGAGTTCGCCTTTTCTGCACTTTTTGCACATAATCACTTTGTATCGCATTCTAATCGAATTATTTAATGTTCAATTATTTAATTTCTAATTTCTGCATCCATCGACAAAAAGTTATATACCTAATATAAAAAGGCATATCGATATTATACTGAAAATAAATTTTCCTATGACTTTTGTAATTGAGCATTCGCTGTAGCAAGCGTATCGCGGTTTAGTGAGAGAAAATTTTGCTGACGAATATTGAATAAGAGTTCACGAAAGTAAAGAAAACTTTATCGAACCATATATTATAGTTGACCCCTCGTCTAGACGAAAGACTGGATCGGTGCCCAGCATCCGTAGATAAGATCCCTGTCTAGTCTCTTCCGTGCCAACGCGAGCTAACGACCCTCTCATCCGGCTCGCTCGCTCAAGAGTAGCGAATGCGAAAAATATTCAACATTAGCAAATCGGAAAGCACTACAAGAAAAGTGCACATTATCTTTTTTACAATATTGTGGTTCTTACAACATTACGGACACGTTGATGCACGTAATGTTGCAAAATTATAAAATCAATGCATTTTGAGTGGAAAGTTAAGCAAGACAGAGAGAAACAGGATGAGCTAGTAAACACGTATAAATATAATACAGCTCGTGGCACATCTAATTATCAAATCTAGATATTTGAGACAACAATGCGGCTGAAAATTTAGTAGCATTCCTTATCAATACATCTGTCCTATCAATTCGTACGCGTATTACGGCACCATATTGCAGTTGTAGCAGTAGTAGTGACTCTAATGTAGCTTAATGTTAAACGTTTGCCGGAGTACACTCCATCGACGTATCAATTATCTACTTTCCCGTAACATTTATGATATTATGTTACTCTCGGTGGTACATGAATCGCTCATAATTATAAATGAGTATGAAATTACCGGCTTAATAGACGATTAATTAAGCAGGATTAAATACTCTTAAATATATGCAGTAAAATAATACGTAATATTTTTCACGGAGATAACGTTTGCACGTATACCGATAATATGCGATAAATTCGCGTACCGAGGCTTTTCACGTAATCTCCGTTTATTGTGAATTACCAGATTATTCCCACAACGTTTCCTAATACTCCAGAACTCAATAAAGGCGAACGTCTCGATGTAATGTGTAACATTACTCTTATTTTTTATTACGATGCCATTGGGGTCCATGGTACCTTCAATCGATGCTCGATATCAAGAATAAATAAAGTGGTCGCAGTACCGTTATTACTTCCGGCAAACTTCTGTGATTAATTCGACTGGAGGACTTTAAAGGGAAACGTCGCTATAATATCTGTCTCGTGTTTGCCGTCGTTTCAAGTTTTTATTCTCGCTGCAAAATAACTTTCAAGGGATGTGTTATGATTGTAATTCCACTTACTGCGCCTGTATAACGTTAGTCTCGCATACAAAAGTTTTATTTTTTAAAAGGGATGCTTTAAAACATGTCGCTTTGATGCAAATTACACTAATAACGTTGAATTTACGAGGAACGTTTAAGTAAAACACGTATAATTCTAATTTCAGTTTGTAATTTTGATTTTCATTAATAATTCAATATATTAATTAATTAATCGGAATATGAGAACGGTAGAGAAATATAAAATTGATATAAATATAGAGATAAATATATATTACCAAACCATTAAAATTTTCACAAAAAAAGGTTACTTTGTAATTACTTACATCGCTTTAAATATACATAAAAAAATTGTTCTCTTTTACAGCAGGCACATAACTGTAATGTGGCACGTTTGCGTAGGATGGTTTAATTTTCACAATATTGTCCAACGAGTTGACTTTCGTTGGGTTTACAAAAATTATCGCGCTATTCAACACACTTGTACAAATGTTTGCGCAAAACTGGAAATAACGGCAATACTAGCTACGTCGCGATATCGTTTGCTCGATTTAACTTTCGCGTTAATATGTACCGCGAACGATAACGTTTCACAACATTGCAAATGTGCATTACGCGCGCCTCTCAATGATCGCGCAAATGCACACTTCGGTTCAAGAATTAAATGAAACACACATTGTGCATGTGCATACGTATCGCCGTGATAAATTCACCCACTCACATTTATACGGGATCATAAAACAACGCGCGATTCGTCAAGAATTTCCCATTGTTTTTACGCAACGCGAGATTTAAAAACTGATACGTCAATATGATGCATGCACGCATCGTGACGCTCTCATCTCTCATTTGCCACCGCCATCGGAGCAGTCTTAGCCTCCACCACCTAGCAGGAAGTCTGATATTCTACCGAGAAATATATTGTAGTCAGATAAGAATATATTACACTTGGTGAGATATTATGCCCGTATTACCTGAGCCGGCAAAATAGGAAACGGCGCGACGGTGATACACTGCGCGCTTATACGTAATTCGAATTGGATGGACCGATACCGCTAGATTTTTCGTATCACATCGGTTCACGCCGGTGATTTATGACGACGGCGCCGTGCTTATACGCCGCCAAACTTCTACGCGTCCGCGGAATTCATAATTCAGGTATCGCAAGAAATTGAGCTTTTCTCGATGCACGAAGGTCATATACGCGCGGTATGCGGCAGCTCGGATTTTGCTGAATCACGGCTCCATGAATTATTGACGATAGCTGAACTGGAAATTGATTTTCTGATGTTAGTAGCGGAATCTCGCATTCAGGCCGAACGGTTTTTTTTTATTCATGTGCGTTATGTATTGGATGTTTTGTGTTGATGACACTGCCCGACCACCCGATACCCGGAAAAATTAATCTCCTCGCTAGAAAATCAATACGCTACACAATATCACCGCCGATGAATAAGTATTACGCATGAATGTGCTGAATATAACGGAAACTACCGGATATGGGTGGATTCGCGAAATGCAAGTACGCTAAGAGAATTTATTTAAATATGCGGTGCGCTTCTAAAATATTCATGCGATCTGCACGTATAAATCATCAGACTGCACGTATATGCTTAGGATTCTGCTGCAATTGATTTTCTCTCTTCTTTACATTCTTTTAGTCGAATTTCGTTACGTTATGATATTATATTAAATACACGAAACGGATTAGCAAATAAAATGGGAAGAATTTCCATGCACAAGTGAATATACGAGTTTTGCTCTGTGTTCCATGCGATATAAAAGTCGCATCGAAACGATGCGGACCAACGAGGAAAATAGCGATAAACGATATCGAGCGCTAGCAAGCAGACATTTAAGGCCGTAGTAACAAATACTACTTTAGAGAGAAATGGAGAAATCGAGAAACACTTAGGCGGTCGTCAGGTCTGATCGCGAAGAGCAGCGAAATTACGCTTGTTGTTACAGAAACGAGTTGTTGAACGTTCAACCGATTTAGGAAATAAGAACCAAGAAGATAAGTTGTAAGATGAGACAAAGAAAAGTTCTGTGTTCTTGTTATAAATATTATTTTTCATTTTATTATTCATTTCAGTTTATTTTATATCAGTTTATTTTCATTTCAGAGTATGACGATGAATAATATTAAATCAAACTAATTTTATGAATATCGAGATTTACGTCTCTCTTTTCTTTTGAATAAGAAAATTGTAGAAAATGCATGCATTAACAAACACTAAAAGATTTATTAAAGATATATTTGTAATTCCATGCGCATGTAGATCGTATCTGTGTTCTAAGCGAGAGAATTAGTGCAACCGAAGCGCGGTAGAATTGCAATTCCAGCAATAATACAACTATCAGGATAACGTAAAGCAATTGGGTATTGGGTGCGTTGACGCATGCAGAAATCGATAATCGTTCGTATTGCCGTTAAACAAAAACAAATCGACCGAGCGGTACTTGAAATAGTAGAAATAAATTCTTGACTCGCACGAATAGAATTTAATGGAGGAACGAGATGGCTTATCGCTCTGATAGCTCCATATCGCTAACTGTCCAAAAAACATTGCTGTTTTCTGACGCTATTATCCTGTCGCTTTTACACTCCCGATGTATCGTTCCATACAAAAGAGACAAATAAATATTTTTTTTAATATCCGTGCACATGCGTTCCACGCAAAATAACACAATAATTTCATTATTAGCGTAACAGTTCGATGATCAATAGCGGCGCTGTATAAATTAAAATTTCAGGTCGCTTGTGATACATGTGTACATTTGTAGAGATTATAATCCATATTTTTGCCTTCATGTCTATTTATCGCGAATAATAATACAGGTGGAATAATTTAGAGAATCATTTTTCATCGTTGAAAGCAGCGATAGTACAAAATATCAATATTGGATATTAATACAAAATCTGGGAATATAACGCTTGGGAATATTTATAATTAATGTAATCTTAATCCGCAGTCCGTGATAAATTAATACGTTGGATTTAACGGGAAAAATTATTCAGCTTATGTTGCACGAGGCAGCCGTGAGGAAGAAGATGATTGCTTATGAACGTTATCTTTTACACGTATATCTGCGAATAAAATTTGGGAAACGTAGAACCGAGACAGAAAATAGATACACAGCATTGTTCCGTGGGAAACGTGGACTTTTTCTTTTCAACTTTCTCTTAACGGGAACGCGACACGGAAGATCACTGACAAAACTAACGCTAACTCAGTTTTCTGCCGCGCAAAAATCTACTTCAAGTTTTACAAGGAGTAACGTTACGCACTTGCCGCCAATCCTGAGGCGCTTTATACCAAGCGGGTAAATTGAGAAATATATTTACGAGCTAGCGGCAGGATAATAACTTTGAGGACAAGCAGGAGTGGCGCACACTGAGATTTGTTAAGATTACGTGTTACGCGTACGTTATTAGTACTTCGTTGTGATACGCATTCGCGTTTGATTGCTCTCGACTTTACGTTCAGCCACGCGACTCCCTTGCGGGAGTCATCGATAATTTTTACGGTATTAACGAGCAACTTCATAAGAAAAGATTTTCGCTCAAGGTATCGGATTACATGAATATAGCTTTAATACGGTAATCCTAAGCTCGAGGAGAACGATTCGCCAATGGGTGCATTACGACGTTGCAGCGTCAGCTAAGAATACCTGTGTTTTCCGCTGGGAAATAGAATTTTCACTGCTGCCGTGGGGCTCGCAGTTTATAGTTTCATGACGGAGATAAACGAGAAAAGTCGATACGATGCCGGTGGAAGTCGACAGTTGGGACGAAACGACCAGAATGTATTAATTGTCCCTGGATAGAGGGGAAGACTATGAACAAGAGATAGGAGGATCTACTGTCTCATAGAGAAAGAGTAAAGGCAACGAAAGCATTTCGAAGAGCCCTCATTTCACCACGAGATATTGCACGAGTAGTTAAGACAATTGGACGTGGTAGCGAGATAAACACGAGATTTTCCCAATGATTTTATGATTGGCATTCTTTTCAATGTTGAGAGGATGTTGCAATAAGAACATAATATTAATATTATATATAATATGTTACATCAATACGACATTCATGAAGTAAAAGAAAGTTTTGCTATAAAATATATAATTCTTGCGACTTTTTTATGATCTCACAGTCAGAAAACTAATTTAAGTAAAATAATTGAGGTTTCATGTTCAATTAATATTTCATGCAGCATGCTCCTTTTATTAGCGATATTAATAATCAAATTTCATGAGTAATAAGATTTTTCGGTAATTTTTCCATGCTCATATCTTGAAAGTTCCCGTTGAGAGGATTCGAAATTGGAACGATAGTCGAGAGGTCGTCCGGTCGTAAAAGATACGGGAATCGAATCGGGAGACGTTTTACGAAGCTGGCTGCTATCAGATTCGCTAACTTTTACAGCCAGTCTACGCCGTTGGTAAACGGGAATGTCGATGTGTTCGCATTTCGTGAGTCGACAGGATGCAGCTTTGCGAATGTTCCGAATGTGGCACTACGATACGCCAAATGTTTAACGACCGCAAGATAGTGGTCAAAAGTTAATTAATGTCGCAAACTAGTTACGAAAAGTAAGCGCATTTACGTTCTCCATCTCTAAATGCATATAAGCGATCCCGAATTTGGAGTCTTGTCCCAAATGTCGTGAACATGTGTCTGTCAGTTTAATTACTTTTTTTCTCATCTGCTGTAATTTCAACAAGTAATAGTTATATATATTATAATTCAACAAATAATACCATATCATATCGAATGGAATGCTCGAAAACTGGGCGTCTCCACGGCGTTGTGAAATTGTTGAAAATTCAAAAGATAGAAAAGAGTAGAAGAGGCAAGAGAGTAGACGGCGGAAAACGAAGGCGATACTTGCGGGAAACGATGAGAGCGGCGTTCATGGGAGCGGCGGGAATTTTTCGTCGTGCGAGATTATTATATAAATTTGACGAGATGGAAGACGCGCGTGAGAAAGAGCAAGAGAGAGAAAGAGAGGAAGGGACCAAGCGCGGGAAGCTTTATGTGTCACGCTCGAGTGTAAGATTTATCTCTACGGAGGTGGAGCGGCACTCGCTCGCACGCGATTCGAGGGAATATCGTTTCCCCGCGCTAAACGCGCCGCTTTTAATTAAATTGTATATTCGTACGGGCGACGACGAATAAATCCCCTGCAACTGACGCATGATCGTTACCGGCAAGGATTGTTCCGGACAACACGCCGATGTTGTGCCGCAATTTGCGCGTATCGCGCCGTCTCCGAGAACCGAGCTTCTGTCGGATTCTTTTGTGCAGACCGCCGCCGCGATGGTTTTAAGAGGCTCCGTGGGAAAGAGCCGGTAATGAATTTTTAATTGGCCGCTCAGTGTTCCCTTCGATCTGCGCGGAAGCAGGAATTGTCCGAGTCGCGTTAATTGCTAATTTATGCAGCACTTGAGATGCTAGTTGAATTCTGATTTGCGATTTGGATCGCAATCGCGAAGCGAATCGCGTAGTTGGCTATTTCTATTTTTTTCTTTCTTCTGGATTACGGTGTTTTGCTCATTCGATGTTATTTCATCGTGCGGACGTAATTTTCGCGCGGCGTAATATCGATTCTCGTAAAAGTATGATTTCTCGGTAAGTACACCAACTTTAATAACGATCAGTTTACTTGAATTGTGGTACAGCAAACATCTCGGGAATACGAACGTCGCGGCGGTGCTAAAGTTTCACCTTAACCGGTTTTAGCGCAATGAAACAAGAGACACGGAGGAAATATGCATATAATATCCATTGAAAAAGCTCTCTCAATCTCTGTATCTAGCTTCCTCTCTGCCATTTTATTTTAATCGAGATATATTATAAAGTTAATTAATTCCTGCGTTACGTCCAGCTGTTCCCAGCTGTAACCTTAAAACTTGGCTACGTATTAATGTCACTTACGACTAACGTTGCCTGCTACCGTCTAATTATGTCACATTCAGCGCTATGCAAAGTCTGCTCTCAATTAGCATTAATTAAGGGTAATCACGCTGAGGCGACACAAATTATTCGCCTCTTACGAAGCTGTCTCGAGAAATTGGATTAGAATATTTAATAATATATCGCGACACTTTCTCCAAGTTATTTTATAATATCACAGTGGAATTTTAATTAATGTTCTTTTCGAAAGTCAAAGATGATGGGCGAAGACAGATCCTCGCGATATGTGAAAATGAAAAAAACTTTTTACAGGAGATATTCTATCATTCGCGCGCGACAGCAGAATTGCATAAAAATTCATAAACCACTTGTCGTCACGTGAATTAAATGAATATAAAATGCCGACGGGAATCAAGTAATATCTCGCACGTCCGCTTCGTTAAGTTTTCATTTACTTCCGAGGATTAAGAGATTTCACAAATGGCTCAGCGATTGTTCGGTAGCTATTAACGTCGGGCCAACCACATTCGTGATAACATCACACTTGGTATATGTATATGTGTATCGGAATCGCGTTGCGGTCTCCCAAGTGTCGTAAACTTTGCTCAAGTACCATGTGACGCGTTGCTTTAATATTGCCTCAGCGACGCCGCAGATTAGATTACGATTTTCTAATGTGTGGTATCAGACACGTACGGTTCATACCCTTAACATTTCTTAGTTGTAAATCAATCTGTAAATCCGATGCACATTTAGTTTGCCGCCTCGTCTCATACGTTAGTATGTCTCATCGTTTGAAATAATTTTTATCACAATAATAGAGTGAATGCGGAGAATGTGCGTGGATCAAGTCTCCACTTTAATCCGATCATTTTTCGTTCCTGTATAATCCGATCGTAACAAGCAAAAGAGAAGGGTTGCTATTGAGAGCGTGGCTATTGAGAGGCTATTTTGCAAGTAGACACCTAGCATTCCCCCGGGCTACTATAGAGCGTCCGCAATCTGCAGCGCGTTTTACATGCGCTATTCCCATGCGTGTGCACAAGATTAACACATACATATGTGAGCGTAAGTGTCGCAACAGTATCTCTCAACTGATCATTTATTGATTTGTCACGAGCGAATCGAGACAATGTTAACAATAATGTCTATGATTAAACGTGATAAGCTAATTACCAATTTCATTACGCTCTGTCGAAACGATCTCGTAGATGTTCGACGGTTTCTCCAAGTATTTTCCAAGTGTAACTAATATTCTCCAAGTGCTAATGCAATTGTAATAGCTTTTACGTATCCGCATGAGATGTGTGATTTCAAGTGCGACGAGCATGAACTCGTGTGTATAATTACAAACATATCAGTCAGGTATTTTACACCTCTCATTTTACGTAATATTAACTTTCGGATTTTAATTCGGAATGCGCTTTGATTGAAACATGATCTGACGGACATTGTACTTAACTGGCTCTCGGAGTGATCCGGATCACATGAATCAGACAATGCTATTACGTGGATCGTTAACTTCAAGTGCTGAATATTTCCCTCGTATGTCGCACAGAGGAATCGTTATGTCGACATTATTGATTATTGATTATACGAAAAACATTCGTTTGTATTAATGGTTTAAATATCATAAAATTTAAAGATTTAGGAAAAGCTCATAGTGCATCCTTATTAAACAATAAACGATGAATAATTAATTCTTAACTATAATTTCTTTCAAATATATTAATTTCTTTTAAACGCTATCTTCTTAAAATGTCACATCTTATCGCTGTAACGTCAATCATCGTCTCTTCAGATTTCCAACACGTTAAAGAAAAAACAAAGAAACATATACCATATACATTACAAATACATGATTGTTAAAAAATAAGAAGCTGTGCGAGCCACTCAAAATTAAAAGAGCTGATTCTTGTAGATTTCTTGTAAATACGATCATCGATTAAGTATCCCAAAGTGCATAATTGGAGGAGTTGAGGATTCCTGCAATAAAGGGACGACGGTAACGTTACGCGTACACGCACGCCTACCGAGCGGTCGTATTCTCGATCATATCTCACCCATACAATGGTCGCACTGGGCAGTCCCTACTAATTAACAGTCGCTATTAGCCGACCTGGTCAATTATACCTGAATTATTCTGACGATGATGCCGCGTCGATGATGGCTGTACCCAGCCACTGATCACGCATGTATGTACGTATAGCATGACAAATCGCCACGTCCCAACATTTGTCGTATGATGATGTCTCCGAGCCTACCTGCAGTTAATGGACAGACGGACGTGCGTCCTCGATTTTGTACCACGTAACGTGTTGATTTTGGCACAGGGCGTACTGAGAAGCGTAGCGAGTTAATAATGATAGCACGATTTGGTAGCGAAGTAGGTTTGCCGCGCATATTATCATAATGCTCGACGAACGAAATGCGATACGTGAACGAGAAATTCGAATCAAGTGTACCAAACTAAAGGAGTTTTCGGTTTCCCTGTTTATTTATGAATCGATATCCCAGTTTATGAGATTTGGTTAGTAAATTATATAAATCGGAGTGTTAATAGAATACATTATCGAAAATTCAAGAAGAGAAAACGATTACAAATGTTAAAATATGCTTAAGCATACAACGATTTAATATTTAAATTTAATGTTAACTTTAATATTAATATTTTGATTTCATATGCAAGCCGTACTAAAAATACCGAAGTTACATAATAATGCTGATGACAGTGAAACCTATCTTTAGAATTATTATATGATCAGAATAAATATGATACGCTCGATGATATATAGATGAGGAATCTGCAAAATGTGAGGCATGTCAGAGAAATCCGCTGTACGTGCTTTTCAGCAAGCAGTGAATTTTGGTAAGTGATAAGTATAGGTGTTGATAATGGCATAAATAGTGATAGTCACGTAAAACTGTTATACGATATACTATCCAGCAGTCTGGGATTAAAATTTATCAGAACAATACGTTTTTCTCGTCATTCAACCATTCAACGCGATTGTAAAGTGTGTCAAGTTCCGAAATCTATGCGGTTCAGTTTAAATACGGATTCGTATTTAATGGAAAAACTTTTATTGGAACGGCTATTGATTTTTATTCACCGTCCACGATCGTTCGTCTATATGAAGAAAAGAATTTTCTCGGATAAATGTTACATGTTAGATGACAGACCGATTGAGAGAAATATCCACGCGGACAAATATGATTAAAGATTAATCCGTGCGATGAGCTGCTCGAGAGGGTAGCGAAAGATATTTATCTTAGCACGGTCTCCCCCTTATCGTAACTTTGACCTCTCGAGATCAACTCGTTGGTGCACGTTATCAGAGGCGCGATACAAGCTCGTGGAGACCAGGAGATAAGAGTGAAAGTACCTTCGGGATTTTCTCCTCGAGTTTCAAAGAACTTGGCTCGACCGAGCTGATCTTGTCTTTGATTTGGTGATTTCTGTGAAGTGTTTTTATGACTTTTATCGTGATAGAGCTGGGTTTACGAGTGCAATTACTTTCCATAATTAGCATCGTTTGATGTAGTACGATTTAGATGCACATTTTTCTTCACAAATTTGGTGAATTACACAGAAAATATTATTAGCGACTACGAGGTCAAAACATTAATCTGAATATTTTTATAAATTTATACTACATAATATATAACCATTATAACTCTTCTCGCCTACAGCATAACAATAATTACGATAATAATTCGAAATTTATGATATACAACCAAGCTGATTCCACGAGTTCGTTAATAAATAACTAACTAATTGTTGTGGTTGCACTAAAATGATTTATATTTTATGATCGTTTTCACAGAAATCACCAAAATGTTAATATTAACATTAAATTTTTTACCTCGATGTATATTGAAAGTGCATCTTGTGAACATCCAACAACGTAATGTCTACTGACATATCATAGCAACAAGACGTAATATTTTTAGAGAATTATTATTATTACGTCCCATTATTACATTTGTCGGTTGTTCGTTTATATAAGGTATGTACAATACAACGCGCGACCCCCCGCGCGCGCGCGTGAAGATATGTGACGTAAGCGCGAGACACGGTTGCAGGAAAGCGAATGCAGAGAGATGGATAGGAGAATGGATACATAGTAAAAGGGACGGCAGGTGTATTACCAATACCATGAAAGCTACGGTAGACGTCAGAGAAGCTTTTCCGCGCGCCTGTATTATCCTTTACTCGAAAAGGAATCCCGTGACTGAAAGCCCTAAATATCAGGTCGCACAAATTGCATTCAGTGTTCGATGGGATTTAGCGCGACGCGCGCAGAGTATTCAGCAGGGCTCGGAGCGAGTATGACTCCTTGCACAAGTAAGGTAACACGAGAAAGTATATCTATGTATTCCACGCGCTGCAGTTTGTTGGATACCGACAGAATTTTGTTTCGAGTCCCAGAGTCGCATTGAGAATTTTGATTCAAATTCCACTAAGATATTCCATGCTTTTCAGCGGATACGTATGTAAGGTAGCCGAGCGGATTGAGACAGCAGAAGTAACTTTTCCGTAAAATTCGCATATATTTTAAGAATGCATTTTGGAAGAATTGCCTTTCATAAATAAGAAAGAGAGGAAAATAGTTGTTCTATTTACGCGATACGATATTTCGTGGCATCAGCAAATATTGCTGTCGATGCACTGCGTACCTTTTTGTATGTAAACAAAAAAATGATTTATCTTTAAATACAGAAGAGTAAATACTAAGGATGATATTTTACTGTCTTCATTAGTCGTATTGTACATCAATGTCTTTTTCTACATTGCATTCTACACTAAATTCATTATGTTTCAAAATTTTTTCAATAGTGAAGATTTGAGAAAACATAAAGAAATGTGATTTGGACTCGCGAAATCTTGTGAGTAATTGTCAATTTCAAGATGTATAATTGTCAGTAGGTTTCTTTGAAAATCAATGCGACATTTACAGACTACGCATACATTACCATTTTGCTACGAGCATTGAAATTAAGCACCCACTAATGAATCCTTCGGAGTTCATCGTGGTTTGTCGTAGTCGATCTACGAATTAGATCGCCCGGAACCTCCCGCATCTAATACCGTTTCGATCAATCTCTGTTATCGATCGCACTTCGCTCTCCGTACATCCCTTGTCGATTGCATTTCACACACATTTGCGACGTAATGGTCTCTTTTTAACGGCATTTAACGGATACGTATCGATACGGAGTTTAAGAAGTATGTAGGACGGAACGAAGTTTCATCGTTGCACTCCATTAAACTTTATTTTACTACTTTACTTGCGACTTGCGAAAAAAAACCCGTGAATGAAAAATCGCAGCATTTTCAAATCGCAAAATTTATCAACGCGAACATGATAATTATCAAACGCGTGAAGCTTTTGTATTCGATTGCTTTACAATAGGATGGTGAAGCTTATTTTCGCATGCTGTACGAGGAACACTTCGTAACATGTTGAATCTTCTTTAATTAAATACGTAAGCAAAATAATAACTACATATGCGAAATTCTTATGTTCAATTATTTCGTGATGTGTTTTTTGCAATAACTTTTACGAATTGAACGAAATTTATAAGAGGTTTTTACGTCGCCAATGTTTTATACTTTTGTGTGTCCTTTTTGTAATTAAATCTTTATATCTTCCGTTTGCTAAAAATAATTTATCGAGTAACTAGTTTACATATATAAATTAATACCTGAAATAGATTTGAATTGAATTTTCACGTCGAATTCGAATGCAGGCAGCATCATTGCGTGGAATTTCGAAGCCCGCTTTACTATCATTGAATCATTCGATTCCCGTCAATCGCATATTGAATCAGTGTCCATCACTTGGGTGCATTTAGCGCACGTAACCGTTAATAGTCTTGGTACGTGAACGGAACGATAAGGACGTCATGTCAACGCGTGCCGCAATTTCACTCTACTTGTCATTATCAAATTACTTTATATCTCAATAATAAAATCTTCGTAAAATTTATTTGAAAAAATTAAAATTGATAGGCAGCCAGAGCAATAATTAAATGCATTAAACAAAAGTAGAAAAAATTGAATATTTTTTAAATAATGGCTTTAATTAGCTGCGATTTCAGACCATAAAGGAAAATGAAAGCGACAATTTTTTCAACAATTAATTAAATTTCTTTCATAAAATTATTTTGTGCAGCTAAACGACGTGTGAAATGTCTCCTTCCGTATCCGTACTGAATTCCGTAGAGCTATAATAATCGCGGTGTGCCGTTGAGCATGCTGTTATGAAATATTTCGACCGGTAACGATTAATCGTGGCTTCACGTCGCTCGTGCAGAAATAACCGTCTTATAACCGCAAAATAATTTATTGCGCTCACTCACTGCTCGTTAATTTATTTCGCGTGATGGCAGAGAAAGCGCATCCTCCAGACTTCCATTGCATTATACTCGTATCAGCGCGTTATAATTTCCGCAGTGAAAAGATGCTGGTAATTACTTTTACGAACAATAACGAATTGAAGCTTCTTCAACACAACAATGATCTAACGTATTTTCGTCAGAATTTTTGAGAAAATCAATTTTGATACAGAGGAAATTGGTTTTCGAGGTCATACATAAATCGAATTAATATTATTAATAGTAAGGATCATAAATAAAATATTCTCTCATCCGTGAAATTAACGTTCGCGACTTCTTGAAATATTGGATTTGGTTAAGGTTATGCTAAATTTTGCAACCTACGTTTGCAGTAGATATAATTGTTTGATCGCAAATGTTGCGTGGGAAATTACATAGTAGTGTAATTTCCAAGTTTAATCCAATATCTTTGATATAATCAACGTTATCGATCTTGGTAACGGTATATTAAGTAAACAAATAGCCGATAGCACAGTTATCGGCATATAGTATAAACGATGCATAATGCATGTTCATCGCAATTAACGAACCTTGTTTTAACATGACGGCTCTTTCGTTATCGCATTTCTTCGGAACGAGAAAACGTATTCACGTAAGAAACAGCGGTAATAAGGCAGAAGGATGAGCATTAACACGTCATGAGAATATCGCGAAAATGCGAGGAAATACGTTTACTTAAGTGAATTACATTTTATTTTTACGTAGACGGAACTGTTCCGGAATTGCAACAACATGTAAACAACTGCTTAACGAGGGATTTTATTATACGCGAACGTAGTGGTGTCGACGTAAAAGTTCCTCACAGTTTGTAACGTTCATCGCTACCGGAATAGTACGCAGCTTGGTAGAATGCATTCTACCAAGTAAAATATGGTTTCCATCACTTGGATGCGGTTGCCAACAAACGAGACGCAATTGAAGATCTCAGAAAGAATTAGGAAAAAACTGTAATGTATTTATATTTCATCTCGTCTCTAATTTTACCGGTCGCAATTTTTCCCAGAAGATGTTTCCGAGAGTGCGAAACTGCGGATAATCGCGCAAGAATTTTCCATTACTTTATTTGTGAACCTCTTCCACGAGCATTTGACGAAAGACGTGAAGTTTGCGCGTAGCAGAGTTAAAACGCGTTATCCGAAGGTTACGGAATTGTAATTTTAAACGACGATTTTCTTCCGGCGATATTATGGCTTTCTATTATAATGAAATCTCTACTAAAACATGGATTTCCGCTTTACCGTGACGTTTACCGTGGTCGATACTATTGTAATGCGGATCTACTATACCGAGTTCAACAGCTACCGTTATTGTAATACCTTGTATGCTACCATCCTCTTTCCCAGTTCCCCTACCCTCTTCTCTCTAGAGTATTAGACATTGTCTGGGTGGTCTTACACGTTCAAGTCTGATACCAACGACATACCTTGTGAAAGTAGATTATACTTACACACCCGAAGGAGCATACAAGTTTCGCAAACTTTAACCGACCACGATTATAAATTGTCGTCCTGCTCCTCCGGCCGGTAATATTCTATAGAAAAAATGTTATCGAGCCTTGAGATTCTAATTATTTATGTGCCCCGCATTATTTAATAAGATGGTGACGATTGCAATTGCTTCTATCTTTTCTCTTTAAGAATTATTTTATTGCAATCCGAATGTCCGCCAATGTAGCGTAATTTGTATAAAAGTATATTTTCACTTTGTATAAAAGTATATTTTCTCTGTAAAGTATTTAAAAATATTATATCGTCAATTTGCCAGAGGCAATTACTACTAATGACAAATTATTTAATTTAATTTAAAAATCTGCTTATCTCGTATATTTTTTCTATTAGTAGTCGCAAGCTGTCATAACAATTAGTTTGTAAAAAGAAATTAATATTAATATAAATTAATTATATTAATATTAATAGAAATTAATATAAATCGACAGTTTCGATTTATATAGAATTGTCTTCGGCAAAATTAAAATTGTGAATTCATAGCAATTTATAGATTTTTATAACAATCTAGAATTTCTAGGAATCTTAATGTATGAATCATAATTCTTTCTTTCAGTATAAATAGGCTGCAAATTATTCTGTTGTCAATTCAGTTTCTGATATCAGTTCAGTTCTGATATCAGTTCTTATATCTAGCAATCTTTTGATCGCTACTTTAACAATCAACAAACATGAAACTGATTATATTCTTGTTTGGACTCATCGCTATTCTGGCTGTTGGTATCGTTGAAGCTACCGCTGCCCCTGAAGCTGAGCCTAAGGCGGAGTTTATGCTCTTCTCGCACCCAGTATAATCTCATTTTGAAAAAGTCCATAAACAGGTAAGAGATATACATATATAAAATATGGATAAATTATACTAGCATTATCATAAGACCTTTTAGTTACTTCAAACTTTATTAAAGTAAGTTTTATTGAATGGAGTAATAATAAAGATCTTAAAAGAATTTTCATTAAAACTCATAAGCTATATATAACTATATTTTAATATTTGGTATATCATTAAATATATCAAATATTGTATATTGAAGTAATTTTACTTTACTTTGAAAACTTTTACATTAAAAGGATTTATTTTGAAGAAAGAAAGAGAGAAAGGGAGAGAAAATATAAGTTCATAAAAGATCATATAAAGATCGTAAGTTTAAAGCAATTAAATGTTTTTAGACCTGTTATGAAATATTTTTCACACATAATAATGTATTAAATGTAATAAGTTTCGTACAAATACTTTGAATTTGTATTTATGCGATACGATATTATGCGATACGATACGATTTGTTTTTTTTTTAAGTTTTAGATACATTTTTCTCATTCTTGTCTTCTTTCAATTCTTTAGAAATTTACCAAGAAGACATGCAACAAAATGGCGACGATACAGCTTAAATGACGAAGATACTCCACCGATTTTACAATTTTGTGAAAATAGAAGAAAATATCCCCTTCTACATGTAAATTCTGTCTTCTACATGTAACTTCTGTCTTTTGTATAAATTTCTTGTTTGAAAAATATACATGTGCATAAATTAAAATCGCTAGTTCAATTTCCTTCCATCCACAACACCCTACTTAACGAAATTATTCAGAAGTAATATTTTTTATTACATAAAGATTATACGCAGTCGTATTGATTTATTCTCTCATACATCTTTCGTGAAGATGCCAAATGTTCAATGCAGATAGCATAATATCGTGGAGCTGGATAATACAGAGATTGTAATGCGAAAGTGGATTATGGTACGCCGCTCCTAAAAGTTCAATAAGCCATAATCATGAATTATCGTCCTTTCGGAAGTGGAGCGCGAGCTTGGCTGAGCGCGAAAAGGTGGGTACATCCTACGAATTACGTCTGCCTGAGTGAGACCATCAAAGGAATACAATTTATAATCACGGCACGACACCGGGTAATCGTCACGCTTCATTTAACGATTATAAAGCACCTCTAAGAATCCTTTTATCGTCTTCGATACAAGAACATCTCGGTCTTAGAAAGTTTTCTTTTCAAAGAGCGACGATTTTTCCAGCTAATCTTACGTAGGTAAGAACGTAATGGATAAATCGGTCGCTGATGCGACAGAGTATTACAGATGGATATTTTACAAGTCTCTGATGATGATACATTACAATTTTAAATTGCGAGATAAAGAAGATTATGACTACGTTACATTATAAATTAAGCTGATTTACATATTCCGTTCTCAGTTATCAGTTTACAAGACTCGTGATGCGAGTCATCGATGAAAAGGTATCCGGGATATTGCACTCGAATCTATTCGGATTATTTCAATAATACGATTATTTGAATGTTTGCAGCACTAATTTGTAACTCGGTGAGAAGCTCGGCGCGCGAGGCACGCGGAAGCGATGCCAATATTACTTCTCCCCTCGTCTTTTACTCGTGGTATCGATATTGGCAGTATCGGATAGGCCGTCTCTTTTTCCCTTTCCGCCGAAAGAAATTCAATTCGTGGTGAAAGATGTACGGTGAGTGCATAAAAGCATGCCGCGGTGTCGGTGCAGACTCCGGCAGGCTCGCTGTTTAACGAAACGCTCGCGTTCCAGGCAACGAGAGCTCACGCATCGTTGAGCCGGATCAAAAGACGCCTTAATGCAATTACATAGCGTTTGCACGCTATCATAATATTTGCGAACCATCGTTGCCGCGTTCCGTTCGGTTTTCGGTCTTGCGAGGTGCACGAAGCGTCACCCGCGAGCTGGGGAGAGATCGCAGGGAGAGATTCTCCGTGTAAGAAGTGACGGCAAAGTCGTTCGACGCGGCGCGGCGCGTCGTGACGCTCGACGCCAACCTCTCGACAAGAACGTTCCGCAAAGACAGAATTCGAGGGAATCCGGGCATAGCTACGTCGTCAATAGGGGAAACCACCCGTTGCTCTCCCGTGCTTTGGCGCTCTCGTGCCAAATTAGCTTTCAGACCGGGCAATTAACATCACGCCAGGCATGATGCCTGACAGACGAGAACTGAGATTTATCGAGCGAGGTATATATTTCATGATCTCTTTCTGACGTGCGCAACGTAATGAGATTGTTTCGCGACGTTGTGCGATGCTATAATTATTTTCTCGCGTGAATATTTCAGTTGAGTCCAGAATAACGATAACTATAACTAACTAAATGATAATTCCGCGTCGTTTTGTTAAAAACAGACTCAGGGAAATGGCAGCAGAATTAATCTTTTACAGGTAGATATAGATTTTTCTCTAGCAAAACCTTGTGAGCAGGGCGGATGTGAATATTTAACAATATAATTCGCTTTGTCAAATATAAATTTACCAGTACATACGGCATAATTGAAAATCGTGAAATCGAAAGCGGTGAACAAGCGAATGGCTAATTCAATGGGGTAAGAACCCCTTTACCGTCATCCATGCGTGATATTTGTTTATCGTGTTTTGCTTCCGTCTGGGTTGCATCTGTTTTCACTCCGATATGAGCAAGCACGGGGGAGGATTGGAAAATTTGTGCAGGGTGCACCGCTACCCTCAAAGCGCCCTCGATGACGGATCGCCGGGAACATTAAAAGGTTTTATCCAGCATGCGGCTGTCTTCTGTTAATTACGTGCTTGAAAATTTTCGATTGGGATTGCACATTGTAAAGATCATAAACAAATATACATATGCGTGTACTTAAATATTATACTTGAAGCCTGTATTTGCACTACATGATCTGGAAATTTGCTTATTTTGATAATAGGATTATTCTCAAAATTAATTATTGTAATAATAAATTGAAAAGCGATAATATGATATATAATTTTATTTCACATATTACTGTGTCAATTTTGATCAATGGACACATAGTATTTATCGACTTCAAATGTTAAATTATTGCCAATGGATGATGGGATCATGTTTAGATCACAAATATGAATACGGAAATACTCCCTCTCTGTCATAATTATTCAGTATTGAATATTTAAATAACGAACAATAGCCATCAAGTTTAAGTTATAGTATCGAGTATACGAAACTACGCGCGTCCACACACACGGTCGATTTAATTGTACTCTAATGATTGAAGTCTTAATGAACCAGAAACCGCAGCCGCTCGCACGCGTAATATATTCGTCTTTCTTTGCAACTGCTCGCGAGAGAACTCGAGTTTCGAACGTAGCCGCGCGTTTGATGACGTTTGAATGCAAGTTTAATGTAGAATTCGCTAAGAGAGCGAGCGCCGGTCATTCAGGCGGTTGCAAGCCATTGAAAATCAGTCACCTCATTCAGTCGGGAACATCGTGACGAAACTCGAGGAAAATCAATAGAGGGAGAGCTCAGCTCTCCGACGAAACACAACGCCGGGGCCGCGCGATGCAGACTGCGGCGGTATATCGTCCGATATATAGGTGAAACATAAATAAAAATCGCTCCCGATGTAACGTTCCTACGGCAGCTCGGGGAGACGCGCAGTTTTTAATAAGCGTAAGCGCTACGAAAGAGAGTGGTCATGGAGATTTGTCTGTCACGTGATCCTGCATGAAAATTAAAACGTACGGCTTTGTGGCCGGCCGCCCCGTGTGCCGACACACGGACTAAATCGAACATCGAACCTGTAAGGAAAAATCGATAGCCTTTGCGTCGCGTCGCTTGACAATTCTTCTCCCTCTCTCTCTCTCTCTCCCTCCCCCCCCTCTCTCGCTTTTCTCTCTCTTTTGACAATGCACTAATGATATAAATGATAATGATATAAATTAAAACCAAAAGAGTTAAAACCGTAATAAAAAGCACTGAAGCGCAGGACCATATAGTAGGGATGCACGAGATTCGCAGCCGTCAAACAACAGAGATAGTAGAATAAAAAATCAATAAAAAATTCATATACCTATATGCCATGATGTGGGTTTATTGCCGAGCATACTGTTTTAATTAGGGGTGTAGCAACTGCCTTCTAATCATGTTCTCTGAAAGACTCTCACGCAGAGATTATGGCGTTTATCGTCTATACAGGGTGAGGCACCTAAAACAGGCCACCTGAATATCTCGGCTGTTATTAGTGATAGAAAAAAATCTGTCAGACCAAACTTGCATGGTTTCGAGGGACACATAATTTGTTCTAAATCGTTTTTTATTAGGTGGACGCGTAGAAGTCATATGAAGGTAATCGTTTTTTTAAATGGTATGATAAGTTTTTTTACGTACCATCTAGTAGAGCGTTTGAAGATGCGCACATTGATCTACGGGTCAAAATCATTCAAGGTCACTAAACGCCAACTGCAAGGGAAAATAATTTACTTTATATTGCCTAGAGTTCTCTGCTATTAAAAATACTGTAAACTCAGAAATGAAAAAGTTCTACCCCTTAGAAATTTTTTCTTTTTCCGCGAAGTTCTGAGTTGTTGTTATCATTATTTTTTATATTGCCTAGAGTTCTCTGCTATTGAAAATACCGTAAACTCAGAAATGAAAAAGTTCTCGAGTTTAAAATTTTTTTCTTCTCAGAGGAGTTCTGAGTTGATGATATCATTATTTTTTATATTGTCTAGAGTTCTCTGCTATTGAAAATACCGTAAATTCAGAAATGAAAAAGTTCTAGCACTTAGAAATTTTAGCCTTCAGTGGCCTTGAATGATTTTGACCCGTAAATCAATGTGCGCATCTTCAAACGCTCTACTAGATGGTACGTAAAAAAACATATCATACCATTTAAAAAAACGAAGTTGACCTTCATATGACCTCTACGCGTCCACATAATAAAAAATTATTTAGAACAAATTATGTGTCCCTTGAAACCATGCAAGTTTGGTCTGACACATTTTTTTCTATCACCAATAACAGCCGAGATATTCAGGTGGCGTGTTTTAGGTGCCTCACCCTGTATAGCAGATCGTTCTATGCCTAACGAACGAAAATGATTATTGATGAACGATTCTTCCGCTTCGCATAAAGTAGAAAAATCAGTTAATCGGAAGTTTAATTTCTATCACTTAATCCTTTTGCCCGCCGCGATTTGATTCGTATACGTGACCGCTTTTAAGCCGATTCCGCAGGGATAAATCCCTTTGATTAAAAATCTCATTAGCTATTGGAAACGTTAATTGAAAGTGCCATTAGTGTGGTATAAGTATCGGACAGCGCTAAATCGAGTGACAGGCAAATAAACTTCGCCGTATTACTCAGTAAGCACAATTCTAAGCACTATTCATCAATTGTGGCACATCCTGAATTGCTAATGTTGCTATTTTGCTTAAAAATCATGTTGTACGCGGTAATGTAATATGTAATCAAAGAGATGATAATACATTTCAATGAAATGTATCTAATTTAATTAGACAAGGTTATAAAAAGCATTTTACGAGCGTTTCGACGACATTTCTATTCGGATCCAGCGATAAATATGTAATATTTTAAATGAAGAAATTATGTTGAAATGCGTTGCTGTTAGTTTTCCGCGGAGTCACCTCGTATCAAGAGATGTTTTAAAGATTCCGCTATAAGAAACTCTCGAGTTTGCGTTCGAGAAAATCGCGAAGGGTATCTGAGATTGTAATTTATAGCGCGAAACGCAATCGCTTTATTTCGACTCGACTAAATTTGCCGCTCCCAACTCGCTTCGCCCGCTCGACAGTTATGTTTACGCGCGGCGGAACTTACAAAACTTAACTGAATTAACTAGTTAACAAGTAGATTATGCACACGACATTTAGCTGCCAACTTTGCGAACCAGACGGACTTACAATTTTCCCTATCAAAGTACGAAGAACCCGAGGAATTTGCCGTAAATTGGAAGCAAAGCTACATCCTGCATTTGTGCTCGTATAAGGAATACAAGGCTATTTAATTAATTTCTTATCATTATTAATTTTTTATCGTCAGTATGCTATAATTACATTTGTATTATGCAAGAAATTATATGTTTTATCGTAAACTACATGTTAACGTTAACGTATACACGCTATGATGTTTTCTTATCCGAAAAAGACTGCACATGTGCTGCATATTATGTTTCATTTAAAATTGCATTCTGATACCATTCGTCAAAAAGAATGCTTTTTACTTGGAAAACACTATTTGAAATATAAATATCACAAACAAATAATAGTGAAAATATCGGAAAAGAATAAAATTCCTACTCAATAAAAGATATTTCCGTTTCGTGTTAACCGACATGTATGTACTCCACACACGTACACGATCGAGAAAAATGTAATTTATTTTGCGTATTCATTTAATTACTATGTCCACATACGATGTTTTATAGCATAGGCAATAGTATAAATCACCAATTTCGCAATTGGCAGCACCGACCCGCGACGAATTACTGATACATGGAAAAGTCTATAAAAAAAATTCCTGCCTTTGTGATACAGTATTTTTGCGTAATGTATTTTCCACGAAAAATTGACAATATTTTTATGAAAAAAATATTCGTAAAAGCAGATTTTAATGACGGCTATTTATAGACAATTATTAAAGAGATAAAAGAGATTTTAATTGAATTTTATTTTCTTCACACTGGTTATTCGTCCATTGTCAATGTTATATGTTGTATTATATTTTAATAGCTGAATCATGTGAATTTGTACAACTACATTGCTATTATTTGAAGAGTTGTAGCGCGCAGTAACACGATAAAAATTAATATAAAATTTTTCATCCATTTGCTAATTTTGTTTATTATTGTTGAAAATTGTTGGTGTATATATATCATAATATATATTACGCGTACGTTATATGAAAAATAACTCACTCACAAATTCTGATTCACAAATGTACAATAAATCCACATGCCATATTATAAAACATTTTAATTAAAAATAAAAAAGACATGTTTTTATAATGACAACTTTTTTCGATCGATTGGTATTATTTTAACAAGTAATAAATTCAGATCGTATACATTCGCGATATTTACAATACTGATATATTGTTTCTTTAATGCAAAATCATTTGAATTCAAAATGAAAAAGCGATTGTTTACAAGTGTTATACGAAAGCAATGTTCCGACAAACAACGAATGACTTGTTTTTGTGTTTCATTCATATAACGTACATCACTGCTGTCGCATTGCTGTTGATCATTAGCATATCACATGCGATTTGTCCGTCGGTGCATACGTAATTTTCGTGATAAATAAATACATCTGACTCGAAATTTTTGGATTTACCGATCATAATATAACTTTATCAAATCCAACATTTCGGTTTATACGGTGAACCGCAAAACACGTCGATTATTCCCGATTATCAGACATAAAAAATTTGATTATACATTCCATAGATTATATTGTATTCATTCTTTTTTATATCAATATACCGATTTTTATTTCCAGCGGATTAAAACCGAACTCAACATTGCTTAATCCGCGATTTCATTAATTTTATAACGTGCACGTATTTGTACAGACATATATCTATGCATGCAAAATTATAAACTGCAAGCAGCAATTAAACAAACAGGCTGCCACGGCAGTGTCTACTTTCTCGTGCGTATCGTATACGCGCAATCACATGGGACAGTATCGGTTGTCGAGTGCGAATGTTTCGTATAATAATACATACGAGTTCCTCGTATTAGCTCTGTTTTATCAGATACTCGAGAGATGCAGAGTAAATATTTTTCTACACTGGACATTCAGCGAACGAGAACGGGGTGCGGGACGAAAAGTAAAAAAGCTCGAAATCGTGCCCGTGATGTGGAGTCGCGTGCGCGCGCATCGACTCGAAAAGGGCAACCGACTGCATTCGGGCAATTTTCCGGACGCGTTCGCGGCGCAAAAACGTGGAGCACGTCACGCACACAAAGGGCGCCGAGTGTATAAAGCGCGTCGTCACAGAACGACCGTTGACGAAATAAGCGGACAGGTGCGGATGACTGACTGGCCGATAACCCGATGACCCGGATACCTTCGATGATATTGATTGGCCATCGACTGCGGCCGCAACCGTCAAACGCGTCGTCACCTCGCATCTTGCCCCCATTTCTGACCCCGTCATCCATCCGGGACGACCCTCCCGCGTATTTCGTCCGATTCCGTATTGCCGTATTGTTCTCCAACTTGTGGCCCAACTTACCCCGGCTCGTTATCCCGCGCGCGCGCGAGTTGCTCCTCTGCCTGTCGATGTCCCTGTCCCCTCCTGCACCCGGCCGCGTCACCAAATTGGATTTACGGCTTTATTTTCTTCCTTTGTGGGCGATGTCTATCAGCGGATTGCCTGCCGGAAATGCTGCTCCATATTACGGCGAAATAATGGAGTCCGGATTGGATTCTCTCGCGTCGCGTGCGGCGAATCGGGGCGTTTGAGGATCGCACGACCCGCGATCGACTCGCGATCTTGTAATGCATACACGTACATGGATTAGATATCGTGACGTTCGTAATGATCAGTACGTTTACACGGCAACGTTAATCGGGTTTAATAAGATCCGTAGTTATAAGGCTGGCCAATTACGGTCATTCCATTCTTCAGAGGAATAGTTGTGATTGGCCAGCTTTACAACTACGGATGTTATTAAACCCAATTAACATTGTCATGTAAACGTATTCAATGTTACCTTGTTGCACACGTAGGAATGTTACTTCGCTGTGCAATCGCTCGCCGGTGTTGTTGCGCGCAACGAATGTCCGCCATTTTGCCATGCATTTTTGCAATTGATCTATCTACGGCGCATCGCGCGATCACGCGCGTCGCTTTTTACGCTTTTTCCTACGGTTTTATTTGTTCTCGTTCCCTCCCTTCAATCACGCGTCGCGTTTGTTTCATTCTGGACACGCGAAGCGCAAGAAGCGACGGAAATAGCCGCGTTAAATAATGAAATGAACGATAATTTACGTGATAACGCTGTCGGGATGTTCAAATAGGCTCGGCCGCGACCGGCTCGGTTGAACCGAAGCGGAAGCTGCCGAACGCGCCCGACCAATCGCGAGACGGTAGCTTCGATTCCCGCGCTTTTCTCGCGTCACCTGTTGCGTTTGACAGTCTGTACGCGTGCGATCGTTTCGTTCATTTGGAAAAACACGCGAGCGGTCAGTGACAAGTTGACCACGATTTGTTACACGTTGCTCGCATAAGTGCCTCAAGCGAGAGCGTGTCTCGCGTTAAATGTGTATTCCCCGCGCGCGTGTCTACTGTCGTGTTCCCCGCGTGACATAACCTCGAAGTTTATGAATGCGTGACAGTTCCCGTTGCATCGCAGTAAAGCGAAACTGATCTGTGACGCAGCGGCATTCTGGCGTTATTTTTATTGTTAAGCTGCGTTTTCGGTAAGTAAAATCTTTCGGTGTTTTACGAATTAAACAAATCAAGAAATTGTGTCGTAAATATCAGGAATTTGGCTGATAATCGGCAGTGTCTGTCAACCGGTATTATTCTTTGAGGCTATCTTTGATAATACACATGACAATATTTGCATTAGTTTTCAATTCTGTGAAAGGAAATTTATATAAGAGAATTTATATAACAGAATTTATATAAGGGAACGTCAAACTAAAAAAGCTATTGGTCTATTGGATTTGATCATTATTAATAGTGCGCTACTGCATGAATTATGCACATCATTACTTATAGCAATAATTGTTTTGCAGAAAGATTATCAATAGTTTAGAGAATATACATTGCATGTTAAAGATTCTGTAGTGTAAATTACTGAGATATGGCAGATTATCTTACTGCTGAACTCACAGCCACTTGTGCTGTGCTTGGACGTTTTGATGGACACGACTACCATCTAGATAAAAATTGCTTAGGTAAAGACTTTTACTTTGCATGTGATTATATTAGAGATACTTGTTTCTAAGAACGAGTAATATCTGACAGTGTGATTAATCTGTTGGTAGACGTGATAAAAGATCTTATTAGGTATCTCAGGAGAGATGATGATTTGCACACTATCAGACGCTTTCTTGGTAGAACCAAAGTGCTTCAGACAGATCTTATAAAGATTCTTGTGCATCACGTTAACAATACTGAACTCTGGGACATTTTGTTACGGTGCGTATTAATGTCTACAAACGATTGTCTCTTCATGGTATAAATTTACTTTTGGTTCTTGGACATGTCACTAATACTTCATTTCCCTTTCCTTAAGCAGATTAGTTATCAATTTAACGAGTTCCGTATCCGTGATCTACAATGACCAAATACCAACTGAGAAGACAATGTATAGTTTGTACCAACAAATCATTTCACATTTACAAGAGTATAAAGTAGCGCTGACTGATAATAACGTCTGGCTCGCAGTTTCTGAACGTTTGGGAAAACTACTTAATATTGTGAGTGACATAATTCTGTAAATATATAGAATTTTGGAATACTATGTAGACATTTCAGTCAAATGATTTCTACAGAATAATGCATATACATGTACATTTTATAGGATAGTGCAGAGAGAGATGAGGAAAACGAGTTGACAATTGAAAGGATACTTGTTTTTATTAGAAATGTGTTGCAAGTGCCATCGAGTGACAATGATAAAAGAGTTAATAATGATGCCACTGTACATGATGAGGTGAATTGTTATTATCAGCAATAAGATAATTATTGCATTTTCCAATACGTGATCAGCATCAAACATAAATTATTATTTCGAGTAACATAGAATTTTTTCTTCTTCTTGTAGATATTGTTTGCATTTAATGCGTCAAATATAGTGGACACTCTAATATTCATGATCGGTAATAATAAGGAACAGCAATACCATATGCAGATCTTAGAGGTACAAGAAGAGCACGAATTATATTAATTATATTAATTCCTCTATCTCCTCGTATTTAAACGTGCGAAAATAATATTGATATTTTTAATAAATTGTTAATCATTTCATGAATTTATGTTAATTATTTATGAATTAATCAGTAATTTAATTAATTACTCCTAAATAACAGTATTATTTTTATATCTGAGTAGATTATATCTTTGATGCTACGTGAGCAAAATGCCAGCCAATTGGCTACAGCCGGATTGCAACGTAGCACTGCTGAAAAGGAAAACGATGAGGCTACACTTGTAACTCTGCGACAGAAGGAATTGCGCGAAAAGGTGGAGAAAATGAAGAAATATGCCGGATCCAGGTGAGTCCTTTTATATCAATCATGAATTAGGATTATTTAGGACTATTTAAAATTAAAGATATCTAATTTGCATTATGCAGTTGTGCAAATTACATGGAGGAAGCTTAAAAATGATTGTGCAAGATTAAGCTTTAAAATTACTTGTGCGAGATTTTGAAACGGTAATTGTATAGAATTCAAAGCAAGGTTTGTGAGCTACTCATTAAAGTAAATAGCATACCTATAAGTCATGCAAAATACTTTTTAGTTGCACATACGAAAGGATTCACGCAAACTCAATGGTTAAAACTGATTCAATGGCTCTTTAGATACGTGCTTAATTGGGGACTTATTCGGTATTCAGTGCACGGCAAACGCCGTACTAGTATCTACGCGCGCTTGATTCAGTTTTATTCATACGTTACCTGTATTATCTGTACTTTTTTATCGTGAAACGTGCACTCGTGCCCGTGGTATAGATGGCGACCGTGTAATTACCGCTTTAACGAGCGAGCATTGCTAAAAGTCCGCGATCGTAAAAATGGGATGAGCGAAAACCGTCGATTGCTGTTTGACGGATGCCCCTAAGGGGATTCGCGGTGGCGATGCGATACACGTATAATGAATATGACCTAGTTTTTAAGACAGGATCGCCTGAAGCATGAATAGGAGCTTTTATCCACTTGTTGGAGAGAAGCGAGCCATATTCTTGTAACGAGCGTCTTCCAGAAGCCCGTGAGTGCGCGCATCTCACGGCTCTGCGAAAGGCTTTTTACGACTTGAAAGAGACTGGAAGTGCGGAGAAAAGATCCGCCCGCCTTCCCCATGTTTCCTTTCTCGATCGATGGAAAGATAATTTGATCGGAAAACGATAAAGAGCAGCGTCTAGCTGTGTCACGAACACAGATTTCTTTTTGATAGTAACAGTAAACATAGTACCAAATTTGGATGACTGCGCCGTGTATGCATTCGTCTTGATAATGTCATAATCTTGCTTGAATATGCGTTTTTGAATTATTTTCCATTTATCATATTATATTTTTCATATTTCATTGATATTGGTTTATTATTTTTAGTACTTTCCAGATAGAAATAATTTTATTTGAGATTGTTGCTTAGAAAAATTATATGGTTTGTCTTATTTCTAAATAATTCAAGAATAAACGAGATCAGCTCTAATGTAAAATTATTTTTAATTAATTCATCCGCCGTAGTTTTATTCGTGATAATGCTCGACGATTTGACATACTTTCCTTGAAAAGTTAACTATCTATTTAAAAATATATTTGAAAGGGTGCGGTGGAATCAAGTAAGAAAAGTAGGAGAAAATGGATGAGATACGCGTCTTCGTCATTTAGGAAACTATCTGCCGGTGACAGCTGCCTTTTATCCCATTGATTGGATCTTCGGGAGTCATGAGTGAAATTGGATTTGAATGATCAGTTCCTTTTTTAGTACCGAGGGAACTCATTCTCGCTTCCCAATTTTTACGCCTATAGAAACTGGGGATAGAAGGGGCACAAAATCTTAAGACAAGAAATTCAATTTTTTCTTGAAATACACATGCGTACACACATATCATTCATCCAATATCTTTTCTATTATATTTTAAAATTAAATATATATTCATATTTTTTTAAGAAATATTTTTTGAAATTATTTTCTTATTCGATTAATTAGACACTCACGATTTGGCGGTACTTACGTTGTGCAAAATATGAAAGCCATTGGAGAAAATCAAATGATATGTCACAAACCGTATCAAGCAATTGAAGATCTGGAGTTCGGTTATAATAAGGTAAACTTTGCAAAACAATTAATAATAAAATAGACTCTCTTCTCTTTCCATTACGAAAGCGAGTCAGTATTTTCAATCTTCTCGAAAGAAATTCGGTGAACGAATCAATAGAGAGCATGTGTCTTTTGTAACAGAAAAGGGTGAAGCGACGCAAAGATAAAATGGGCCTGCAGGACGTCAAGCAAGACCGCACATCTACCATTAGCGTGCGACTCTTTCTAAAAGAATTTTGCGTAGAGTTTCTGAGTGGGGCTTACAATCCCGTGATGAAATTCGCTAGGTATTGCATCATCAATTGTGCTTACGGCGAAGCATCCGAGACGACTCCATATCTGTGGGCCCTGCGCTTCTTCATGGAGTTCAATCGCCATTACAACTTCCAACCGAAATACGTGAGGTAAATCTTCGCGTTTCAACTTTCTCACGGCGACGCGACCGCGCTGTCGCTGAATGCATACACATCTCAGCTAAAGAGGCAGAAAGCGAGACAGTTTCCGAACTCGTTTTACGCATCGTCGCTTTCTTTTAGACCTTGTCTAGAAAGAAAATCTTCCAGCGCGACCGCGTATACAGAATGAGCCATCTAACTTTACAGCGTGGAATAATTTTTGTAATTATTACGTACAAAAAAAGACGCTCGCGTTAATGTCATTATATTTATTTATCGAGTACATGACGAAACGCAATAAATGTTTGACTATTTTCGTTTATTTAGGAAAACTGTGAACGTTATTCTAAATCTCATAGAGCTAGATAACTTGTTTTGTATATTTATATTTGTATTGTATTGTATTGTATGTTTCTTGTTGAAAGAATATATATAGTGTGCAGTTCATATATAGTTTCGTTATGTGTAAAGCAACACACGTCGATGCATGCAGTTTTCCACTTATATTGGATCAAATTTTATAGTTTGTCAAGTTGATTGACTAGTTTGTTTTTTATTTTTTACAATCGCAAAGAATACCGTTCAATTTTATACGTTTTCTGGCTTCACCAATTTTAATTCCAATATTTTGCATTATTAATAATTAGAATCCATTTTTCATAGCGAAACTGTATCGACAGAGATATTTCATTTAGTACAAACACAAATGGACCATTATTATGAGATGATGCTAACCGATAAAAAAAGGATACCGCTTTGGTCATATAGATTGCACTTAGCATTAAAAGCGTATCAGGTGGGGAATTGTCCAATAATTCATCATTATTTCTTATAAATATCGAGAGCAATTGGCGAAAGCGTATCTCGCGTTCTAGGAGCTTCTGAACACTCTCATGACGATGGACAAGAGTACAGATCACGGTGCTAGGGAATCCAGCAGAATAATCAAGAGCAATATCTTTTATGTCCCAGAATATCGGGAAACAATATTCTCGCAACTCTTGTGCTTCGACGAGGCTAAAATGTCACGGTAAGCGAAAAAAATTTCTTCATCATAATAATTAGCGTACAATATAAATCACACAATCACACTAGATTATCCTGATAATTTTCCCTTAAGAAACCGGAAATCGAATTCGCAGATGTTGGGAAAGAAAGTGTTTGAGGAAAACGATTTAAAGTCATCGTCGTCGTGCGACGACTTTTAATTTCTCGGCGGTTGATCTTCTTTGAGTCGCACATTCTTTAGATCGACAGCAAACCCTTCGCGAAATTTCAGCAGACTGCGGTAACGTAATGTAGGTACCTATATCGCGAAAAGTTACAGCAGTGTTTCTCGTCCCGCGGCGAACAATCGCGTCTACGCCGGGCGAATCCGCGTCGCGAAGAGAGGAGGAAACTCTTTACCGAAAGTTTTATCTACCGCAGACAGATTGATTCACTTTCGGATCAATCGGTTCGACCAGCCAGGAAGCCACTCCGGCTCCCATCGACGCCGTTCCTTTTCGACTATTTCTCTTCTTCGGCGGCTGGTCCCGCCAGCCAGCGCGCCACCCGCCCGGTTTCTTCCTCCCTTCTACGGTTCCTCGGTGGAATAAACAACTTTTATCGACCTTCCGGCCGGCGAAATGGGAAAAGGCGGTGGGCGTTCAACTTGCTGCGAGTTTGACGGGTTTTGCGCGGATTTCCACGACGGAAATGTAAGGGTGGCGCGACGTACCGCAAATGCCGCGCCGTTGCTACTTTGACATTACGGCGACGCTGACGAAAACAGTATGACGGCAACATCAAACTTTGACTTTGGCGACAGTAGCGTTGCCGGAACTAAATTGACAAATTAATGCGCGAGTAGCGAGATTGAATTAATTTCTTGCTACGAGGAAGGAAACAAGGAAAGCGACTCAAGTTCACCGCCATCCATGTGAGATTATGCAGTCTAAAATACGTAACGTTTACGTTATGCGGATTAATGCAACAATCACGTGATGAAGACACATGCGTCTTTTAGGCTCTACCTGGTAGATCTCATGACGACAGTTCACCTCTTCCTGAAAATGTTGGAGCATTTCTGCCAGAAGGGCCAACGGCATCTCGTGGTTCAGAAAGTGAAGTCGAAGAGGCAAAAGGCTAAAAAGCGTAAAAGTAAGATTCACCGTACGTTGAGCTCTCGCTTGAAGTCGCACGAAATTAAATTCGGTACGCACGAAATTGTTTAATTTTCTTGAAGCAGAGCCCGTTCAGGAAAACGTAACTACGCCTCCTACTTTGGAAGAACGCTGGGACAATATCAGTCCCGAATTATCCGCTGTGATGCAAATTGTCAACATACCGGAAATGATACCGTTCGATGCAACCTTGGATACACCTATTGACGATCAGAAGTACGTACCAGTATCACGAATGGAATAAGATATTTGTTTAATATCTTACGTTTTTCAACGTCGATTAATCCACATTTCACGTTTCTTGTACGCATTTTTAGAGTGGATGCCATGAAGAGAATCCAGAAATTAATGCGGCAGAGAAACTTGGAACAGGCAGTTGGTCTCCTACGCTCAGCAAGGTAAGATACTTGTTTATTTTGAGAAGCGATTCGCGGAGAATAATTACTTGTCATGAAACTCTTCGTGCCAGTGCGAATGCATGTCAGCGTCGTTCATTGTTGTTTATTTTGGGAATCAGTCTTGCACCTAAAACCGTCGTCATGTAATGCGAGCGAGAAAGAGGTTCTAACTATTTAAAGGAAACTTTTTATTTAAATGAAATAAAGTAGAAATACATTTATTTTCACGTTTGCTGCGACGAAAAATTACTTGTTTTAATTTCTTATTATAAATTGATATATTTGACAATCGATGTTTCTGTTATGGAAATTGGAATTTTATCGCAATCTAGAGTTTCCTCGATTGGTTTTTTCATATGGAAACTCATATTTCTACCCCTCGCAACGTTTAATTTTTAATCTTAAAAAAACAAGTTTTAGTGTAGTCATTAAAGAGCTTTTTCATTTATTTTATTTCTTCGTATATCATTGTTGTTAATCATATCTTTATGTCAGAGTACAATGCTCTTCGACAGCAAGAGATAATCTCAAGGCAAGTCAGACGTTAATTACGAGGGTTGTGCGGGCTTTGTGTCAGCAAACAAAGGCGTTCATTATGTTAGGGTTAGAAAGCCAGTAAGAAGGCAGGATTTATTCTCGTCAACTCGATAAATTTTTGATCCTTTGATCCCTTGAGCCAAGGCATGCAAGGCAGAAGTATATAAATTCACGAGATATTGATGTAGACAGCTTCTAATCTTCTACAACAAAATTGCAGTTTGATGTAGTCTCTGTAAACATACTAGATGATGATAGCAAGAAAATTTCATAAATCTTTATTATTTCTGCTTAAAGAAGATTGACGGGTTTGAAAGTATCTGAATGAAACAAAATGGAAAACGTGCTGCAGTTGTTCACGTGCATCTATTATTGTACTGGTTGATCAGTGTATCTGTGTAATGCGTTAATTACAGCTATCGAAGTGTTTAAAAATTTTTTCGGCTTTGTGCAACGAGCAGCCACACGGCCAATTAGTTGTTGAAAAACCAAACGTTTGCACTGCTGCGGATATTTACATTACATTAAATCTGAAAGGGATCTGCCGCGCTCTTGTATACGCCGGTTCACCGAGTTGAACGGCTGGTATCCGACCAACTCTTTGAAGTGTTCCTCCAAATGTGCCTATGAGTCATGTCCCTCCGTCAACTTGTTTCTGCATTCCACCTCGCCAACCCTTCTCGCTCTAAGGCTTAATCGCCGCCTCGATGCTTTCGTGAGATTCGATATACCCTTGCCGATAAACTCCCGTCGACCGTGTAAATAGATTCCTCTTTGCGCTCTTTTCAAAGCTTTCTCGCCTTTATCCTGAAATGCGCAAATATACGCATCACGGATCGTGATCATGTCCTGAATCATTTTTCTTACGTGGGATGATCTGCAAGTACCTTTGAGAAATAAAGCTTACATGTCATTCTATATATATGTCCGAGAGATATTTTACATAGAACGGTCGTCTCTTCATTCGGTTCTTTGTGATTTGGAACGATCTTGCCAAATCCGGTGGCTTTCAACGCCAACGAGATCGTTGCACTCGATGCACCCTCAATTGGAGACGCAGGATGCGTGATACTAAGTTCCGCCGTTAATCTCGAACTTTACTAGCTCTATCAGAGATTGGACTGCCGTGATATAACCGCGGGGATAAAGATCCGTTTTACCATCCCCGTCGTCTTCTCTTACCGTAAAGCTACGAAATTATAGTACCTACCGGGATTTTTCTTTACGCGGTATCATCGCTGCGAACTACTTCGGGAGATTGTACGTAATATTCCACCGTCCATTTTATGGGGGAGTAATGTTTACTGTGGCCGGCACACAATGGAAGTCTGCAGGACCGTGTCGACCCTGCGCACACAAGGGGATAAAAGTAGCAGACTGTTGACTACCACCGTACATAGACTAAGCCCGGGCGCAGACAATATTATTAATAAGACATTTGCAGTAATACATAGCTACGTAAGACAAACATTGTAATACCTTATATTCTGCTCGCGTACACGTCTTCGTTTCTTGGTTACGGATAGTGCCTCTGGTAATCGCGTTTCGTTTGCCTAGCAAATATTCCTGTCGTCTGGCTACCGGTTTTAGCCCCCCTAATTTTCCACTTACACCGTCTGCGCGGCGTTCCTACGCCGCCACGTCAGTCTCCTACCGGTACAGTGATTTTAACTCAAGAATTGCATAATTTAAAGGCGCGGGGGATAATTACGACGGGAAAACTGTGTTGGTTTTAGCATTTAATCCACTTTATCTCTGTTGTGTGAACAAGGAAAGCGGAGTAGCGCGATTTCATTGTTAGCGGGCGAAACACCGTCAGTTTGGAGTCTCTTCCCTATTTATTTTGCGATTTTGACGAAATTCGTGATTAATATATTGAATCTTCGAAGCAGAATTCAATTTGCCCGTAAAGCTCGAAGTACAACGGATTGTTCTTGGGATAATTCGCATTCACGTATTTCTTTGTGTGCAACCAGAGGAATGGTAAAAAGAGACTACAATAAAAAGTGCTTGCTTTTGGAGAAATCACTAGAATTAGACACATATATCTTTAGAGAGCCCTATCAGTAACGATTTAATATCTAGATTATATATTTAATATATCTAGAAGGTTGACTCATCACACTGTGAGTCTTCTTTGCCAAGTACAAGAATGGACGTGTCGAAATTATTCATTTTATGTCTGGCAAAGCGGTATCGGCTTGTATGTCGGAACATTGAGTCGGGGAAACGACGACGGCGACGGGCACGACGTGTCTGAGAGATTCTATTGTCGCAGAACTTCAAATCGGGGGATAATGGGGATTGTATGCTGCTGAATTTCTATTCAGGCAGCCAGCAGCCAGCGGCAGCAGCGCCGTACGAGCCACTTCTTCCGCTCCGGGGACAGCACCCTTCCTCTTTTTTGCGTTCTCTCCCTCGCATCTGCTTATTAGATTCATCTCCAGCGGAGAGAATTTCGGAAAGCTTTCGAAAGTGGACCAGACTCTCTTGACCCGCGATCTGAAACGCGTTGTACAGCGTGAATCGTGGTAGTGTGTCAGGCGAGATGACATGAGATCTCATATTTAAACTGAGCCTCGTTATAAAGCAATCAAGAACGAGTACACGTTTTTACGAATTGAACTCTGTTGGCACAAATCGATAACGAAAAGACTATTCATGAATTCTTTTAATTGAAGTTTACTCGACCATAGTGTAATCTAAAGTTTTAATTTAATTTGACACGTCTAAAAAGAAGCAATGGATCATAATTGTAGTCAGGTTTTTTGTAACAAATTTTGTCCCAGATTTAAATTTAAAAGAGATTTAGTCTTACAATTTTATACACTATAGTTGCGATCAACGTACACTGTGTAGATTACTCTCTAGTCATGCGTAAACGGGACGGATTATGTCCAAACTCGATTGGAACCAGAGTCGTATATTGTAAAATGCAGAGATGTGTGTCGCGTGTGTACGCATAAAGCGAAACACATCGTACGTGCATACATGTTCCGGCTCGAATCGTCCATACGATTCGCTTTTATATGGTGGAATTGCAACTAAGTGCGATTTCGTGTCAAGTGACCAAATCCAATTCTCGGATTTTAATGCGAGCCCAGTACTGTTAGAACGGAGTAAAGTAGGAACGATTTTCATTATCAATCGTGCGGTGCTACGACAATGAAGCAGAGTAGAAAGGATTCCCATTGTCATTGTTGTTCCTACGACTGAAAGCTGCGATTATATCGTAAAAGTATCGGTGAAAAAAGCCCATCATCGTAATATTGCAACTTTTATTATGCCGTTTGCACTTTGTGTGATTCTTTGATTCTCTCTGGTTTGAATAGAGTACGGATATTGCGCTCAATCGTTCGTAAAATTAGACTCTTTTTCGCAATTCTTGAGTTTAGCAGGGAAGGTTTGTACCGATTAAGGATTGTCTTCTATGCTATGGCTAAAAATTTCTTGAAGCGTGTGATTATATATTTGCGTGATTTGATATTATATTTAAAAGCGAACAAAATTGAGTTAATAATAATTTGTAAAAAATTTCTTTTTATCTCTCAGTACATGGTAATTGTACTCGGATAATGGTAATTGGATTCTCTTATTCTCATATTCTTTTCAAACGTGATGTCATCTTTATTGTTAACTCACGTCTGTCCCACTCTGGTTTTGCATATCTTTCGAAGCTTTATCTTTCCGTGAGAATATTTCCCTGAAGTCGCTTACACATGAGAATATGCAATTAAAACACTGTGTGGTAAACTTTTAGTGAAAATGCAGCGAGTGAAAAGATGTTTGAAAGCTACATCGTCATGTAATGCAAGGTTAAAAGTCTTCCACTGTTAGCTACACCCTTTTTCGGGGTGTTTCTGAAGACGTGACTTTACCTTTGTCCTCCAGTCACGTTCGCGCACAACCATCTGTTCTCTTTTTTCTGAATTCTCATAAAGTATACAGGGTGTTCTGAACCTGCTAAGCCAGCCTTTCATCCACGGATTTCATCATCTTGTATGTGATTTTCCCTTGTTACGAAAGCATTGAAAGATTAGTAGTTTACAAGTTACAAAAGATTATAGGAACAAGAATTAAAAAATATGAAAATTATGTAAAAATTAAAATCATCAGTTATTAATAATCATAATGTTAGTATGCGTGGGTTAATATATAGTATAATTTTTCAAGTCTCAAGTTGTCAAATTAAAATCTTCTCTTCAATCTCTACCAGGTTAATGCATTTAACGATAGATAGGTCGATTAAATTTTGAATAGATTAAAGTTGCTATTCTCATCTTCGGCGATTTTTCTTCCTCCCTCCCAAATTCTCTCTTTGTTTCACAATGGTGAGGTGACGCTTTCTGCCTAAGATGTACAGGTAACTTTCAAAGAAGATGCATGTGTGTCAGTATCAACGGGACGTGGGGTCGAATAAGGGTTGGGTGTGAGCACTCGACGCAAGGAGTCCAATGTTGGTGTAGATCGTGGTGAGGCTCTCGTGCTCAAAGGAACCTTCTACGAGACCCATTGAGTTTGCCACTCGGACTCCTTGTCACGCCTCTCCTCCGCTACGCTGCACTTGACCGAATCTGCTCTGTTGTGTCTCGACATAATGGTTGCTTTATTTAATCATTGCGACTTTTATTAACAGAGTGTGAATCAATTATTCTACATGTGATTTACATAATTAGAAATATGTTGAAAGAGAGAATAGGAAAAGAAAGAGAGAAAATCTGTTTGTACCCGTCACGATATTATGGACAGAACGTTACAACGCGAGAGAATTTTTGAGGAAAGAGAGAGAATTATTTCTGTTTTCCTAATTTTGTAATTGAAAATTGCAATTTATACGGTCGAGCCTGCAAAACGGTCAATCATCAATTAATTAGAGACTTAAGCACAGACTACGTCAAAGCGACCCGACTATAAACAATATAATGTGTAGTACGTGATACACGCTGAGTTTTATAAATTTATGAAAAGCAATATCACTGTTGTTTGTGAATTATGTTTACGCGAATATTACGTTGCTGTATATTAGAATACTCTGTGCTGCTTGTTTAACATCGTATATAACGCATTTCGAGGCGCAATTATTACATTGTTATTATACCATGTTATTAGAGATCTCTTGTCAGAAAACATTAATATTACGCTTCCTAAGGAACAAAATGTAAATTGTTCGAATAAAATTTTATGTTTTACAGAGAGATTTGGCCCGAGAATGACTGTTTCGGAAGAGCGAATATACCTCCCGAGGAAGAATTTCTGGTTCTTCGTGAAGTTTTCTTCGCAGATCTGGGCGGTGAGTGACTTCCTTAAAATTCTTTTTTCATTTTATTAATTTCCGACACAGATATCAGCGTCGCTGGCGCTTAAAATTGTCTGAATAAAATCCGTGGAAGTTTGCGGATTGTCCGGTTGAGAAACGAAATATGGTGCATTGACAATCTCCGGTAGCCCCGTTTGAAATGGAGTTAAAACTTAATACTTGCAAAAGCACCGGGGTCGTTAGCGCTCTTTGCCCTCTCGGGAATTGCTCACAGTACAGCTCCAGTCTATCGAGAAACTTATATCCTTTCTGCATGCATAACCCCGTGAGAAAAGAGTAGCTTCTGCTTTGCGTCCGTCTAATTATAAAGAGCGAAGTCTGTTATTAAGTTAAAGCATGAAAGTAATGAGCTGTTTTCCTTCCTTTACGGTGGAAAGTTCGTTTGCGACTGCGACTGCTGATTTATCGAATTACAAAGTTTACTCAAACATTTTGGTGAAAAACGTGGACGTGTACGAGTTATAATATGGTCGTGTATTTTCTGTGAGAAAAGTGTCTCTTAAGGCAAGAATGATGTATAAGTAGATGATTTTATTCGACGGGCTTCTATAAAGGTTTGTAAGGACGATTTGTAATAACCGGCGCATATATCACGACACAAATTTAATTAAACGCGCCGTTGGTATTCATTTCACGCACCTAATTTATGTGTGAATAACTGCGCTGTTGGGTGCCGAGATTTCGCGACGATCCAGACTCGCTATGTATTTATCTGTGTTCATTACGGACGCAATAATAGCTATTTTAAATCTTTTTTAATTTTGACATAATAATTCCGTAAACAAGAGCGGTTGATTTCAACGATGAAAATAAAATTGATGTTGCATTCATATTTTTGTACATAAAATCCCAATTTGTTAACATACGATATAAATCATTTAACAGAAGCAATTATTGCTATTGAACATCATGCATTAAAATATTATATATAAAACACGAGACAAGTGTGTGTTAATCTCTTTGATATTAATAAAAATTTGAAAGAAATATAAAAAATTATAAAATTATGATAGAATTTATAAGCAAAATGAGGATTTTCCAACATTTTTTTGTTCTATAAAGTAAGAAATTTCTGAAATATTAATTTGGCCCGCTTTAAGTACCCTAGTCTATATACTAGTTTACTAGTTATTGATTAAATCTATCCATTACAACCATACCAGTGATGTCTTATTACACGGTTGACATGCGCGTGTTTAACTTTTTTCCGACGTACGTTTATCTTTCGCTACGAATATCAGTGTAATAAAGAACATTTACGAGCGCATAAGTTACAATTCGTTGTGCTGAGCAAGTCCACAGCTTATGACATGACAATATTGCCATGTGCACCTCGTTATATAGATGGCAGCGGGCTGACAAAGTCGTTAAATGTTAATCTTTCTTTTATATCCTGCCAACGTGCCGTAGTTGCTACGTCATGTAGTTTTATATAAAACATCAGCGCCAACATCGAGACTGTTTTATTTTACGAGAGTAGTCTGGAACACTCCTCCATTATCTCCATCACGCGTCAGAATCCCGCGCGCAATCTTTACGTGTTAACTGATATGCTTATCTTCTTCCTTCCGTACAGGAAAAAGCACTTCAAGAGGAGCGAAAAAGATCTTACTCTTTTTCTACCATTTAATTTAATAGATATGTTAGTTACGTAGATAACTGAAAGAATTAAAAATTTACAATAACTAACGAGGACGCTCCGAGCAAGTTTTCGCCGAGGAAAGTCTAATTTAGAATTCACCGAAGGATTCGTGGATCAAAAATAGCGTGTTAGATCACAGGATTTATACAATTTTATACAATCGTGCGTTACTTGAGATATATAAGTACTTATGTACACGTACAAATATCGTGTCCACCATAAGAATAATAATTAAATCTCCTGGCATAAATTTATTATACATTGACGTAGCGGCAGGAAGAATCATTTGCACATAGGGGCAGGTTTATATCGATTCCGTATCTGGTGTGATGGATTTTGTTGGGAGGAAATCAGCTGATCCTGCATTGGCTTCGTCCATTGAAGTTGTTTTTCCACTTCGGCTGCGTTCGCACGCATTTTATGCGTCCGGATGGCTGTACTTTGCGATTCGGCCACATCTCGATGGCTTTGCATACGCGACACATAATGGGATATCTGTTTCACGTTGATAAAGCACACCGCGGAAATTAACGGACGATTCGCGCGACAAGTTTTTCCCTAGCTTATACCCCCGTCCACGTCGAAATCGAAAAATACGCGTCCATTCAATCTGTGCAATATCCGCGCGAGTTGTTTTTAGTCGTCGTTGCGAAAGATCGTCGTTGCGATTCCTCGTTTCCAGGCCGTGCGCGGCATTTGCGATATTAACGAAAATAACGACATCGGGAAAGTTTCGTCGTGACGGTCGTCAAATGTGCGAAACTGCGACAATTTCGCTAACTGGATGCCCTTCGAGTAAACTGCTTCTTGAACTCGTTAATGATTTCGGAAGATAACTCCGCGGGAAAGGAGGTCAGAAAGCGAAGGAAGGTCAGGTCGTGGGAGTGGAGCAAACGATTATTTGTCACTCGTGACAAGGATACTTTATCAACGACGTTTATAAATAATCGCGATCAATATCGCGAGGAGGTTTCTCAGCATACCGGAAGATTTTACTTATTCATGTCTGTCTGCGAGTAGAGTGGTACAGCTGGCATGTATAAAGTATACATTTCATCGACTTGTTCAGTCCGAACTATTGGAACGGGGAATCGAGGAAGATGTGCTGTACTTCAGCGCGATTTTTCTTTTCTCTTCACTCGATTCCAACTTGTTAGACCGAATAGGTGATGGATGCTCGTGAGGAGTCAGCCCGTGTGTTCTTTTCTCGTCGAAGCCGAGGGTTTGATGAATGAAGGTCGAATTGAAAAGTCTTGCCGGAACGGCGAGGAGCGCAGCGACGAAATTTGCATGCCGCGCTCGTGCGCTGAGCGATCCCTTCACCGTGTCTACTCAATTTGTACACGTTTGGCTAACTAACGCGTTTCGTCTGCGTTTCGAATCATCGTGTCGCTGTGTCATCGAATCCGGTGCGATTGCATTTGCATCTTAGTGACGAAACGATATCGCGTTGTCCTAAATTTTTTTCCGAACGATTTTAAAGAGGCACGTCGGACAATTCTCCCAATTCCGCGAAAGCAAGCGTTCGGACAGTTTCATCAATTTCCGTTCTACCTTTTATTACGTGTATGGATTTTACTGCCATACTACTGCCATAACAATTTTTCTTGTTTACTGTAATGCGGAAGAAACTCATTTTTGATGTTTCCTGGAAAAGTACCTAAGATACGTAGATTGGCGACGCCACGGATCTTCCGGCTGTATGTTGAAGAAGCGGAGAAGTGGCTTCGAGAGGTATGAAAGAACTTTTATCGGGGGTGGAAACTTCGTCTTCCTTCCGAGCAGCGTGAGGCTGTAGGAACGAACGAGAATTATTTAGTACAAGACGCAGAGTAAACAACCGATGTACTATCAACATTTGTCCCGAGTTTTATTCTTTTTCGTGCGACTCTTGAAAGATTCGTGCTTGTCTGACGATTCTCTCTGACAATCTCCTCTTACGAAGGACAGTTTAACAGAACGGTGATGTTATCGGAAAATATGCATTGTATGCAGCCAGCTCGCACTTTGCGAGCTGCGTGCCGATTGCAGGAATCGAAGTTGATGTGCACACGACGACATTAACGTTTAGGATGCAAATCCCGTCCATCCCCCTATTTCTATAGCTCTGAATTCTTTATAGGGCAGTAATCTCGATCGTATAGGGCAGAGGATTTCATTCCTTTCTTTTTTCGCATTGTTTTCCATGGTACCTTTCGCTGCGCTATAGCAACGTGGCTGTACAATAATCAGATCGAATCGACATTCCGGGGGATTTGAAGCAAAGCGAACACTGAAATCTACATCATGTGCTCGCTCGAGCGATCGCTACCATATGTTTGCATTCTCGTCCCTCCTCTTCTCCGGCCATCGGTCCTTGAGGTGATTTCATCAGAATCGGCACGCCACATCCGCTTTCCTTCGATCGAATTGCAATGCACTGCATGCTACCTCTTGCGATTTCAGAGAACGAGCCAATTCAACATCAATCGCGGAATTCGTTGGTTTTACGCAAAATTTTATTTTTCCGGTATTTCCGATAACGTCGGTACTCTTGAAACCAGTGCATCAATCTCTCTTAAAATCTGCATTTTTTTTTAAGAGAAAGTTGGATGTAAAAGCTATCTATCGCTGAATGTGTACTCATAAAATTCATGAAACTCGTAAAACACTTTTGATATACCTACTCAAATTTCGGTCTTTGATTTTATTTAAGTTATTAATACACATCTCTCTCTCATTGTTAACCACTCATATTTGTACGCTAATTAATTATCGATTAGTATTTATTGACATCCTTTTGTCACTCCGCGCAATAAAAATCTCAAAATGAATGTTTTGTATGGATTTGAGAATGCTTTGAACGACTTCTCGTACAAACGTCTGTGCTCCAGTAACATCGAAGTATTGAATGGCGCGTTTGCAGAGGGTACTTCAGCCAACCGACATTTAGCAGTGTTCGAGTATCGAGGAGACAACCGCGGCACGTTAATGTTTCTTTTTCATCGTTTTCCCCCGTGTCGCTGATATGATATAGCCCTCTTTCCTCCCTAACGACGTATAACCATTAATATGCAAAAGCGGCACTCAACGAGTCCATTCATTTCATCATGCTTTCCTGTGTCCCTCGTTGTCCCTTTCCCTTTCTTCATTGGCGGTAGATATTTTACCTTTGCCAGTCTTGTTCGGACATACCTTGGGAGATATTCACGTGAAATATATCCGCCGGCTTTTCTTTCTTCCGGCTCTAAACCCGTCGTGGGGAGAATCAGCAGTTAAAAAGAAAGAAAGATAACCAAGAGGGTGAGCGTTGCTCTCGACGCGCTATCTGAAGCTGTTATAGCTATACAAATGATATGCGGGAGGGGGAAGGGTACACTGAGGCCACTTTAGCTCCCACGTAAGCTCCCACGGTGGGTCTCCCTCTGCGGCAGTTAATGAAGTTATGATTGAAGGTTAAATTCCATGAAATTGCCTCAGTTAACGGCTACGCTTCACGCCATGAATGCAAATCGATGTTAAAAATTCGACAGGGAGGCGTATCGTAAATAGTCGAGATTTTTGCGAAACCTTTGCATCTCGCACGTGACTACAACAGAAATATACATATCGAGATTGAGACTTCGGAAATACTGGAATATCAGTAGCAGAATTTAAATCTATCGGACAAATGCGAGAGCACATACACACGTGCAACAACGAAACGACAGAAATTTAATAAACATAAAAATCCCACGTATAAAGTTAAAAGAAACATGACATCAACCAAATTTTTCATAAGCACTAACTCTGTATTTATTCGCGGAAATGGGAAAAATTACAGAGTTCTAGTTACACCAGGGTTTCAACTTACTATTATTTGAATATTTGCTCGAGCGAATCCGCGAGTACCTCCCCTCGCGGTTTAAACTGACGAAAACGCGAGCGGAATCGCATACGACTAGCATTAATAGTTAATATTACCACGGGCGAAGAATTACCAGCACAAATTGCCAAATGACATTTCGGTTCTGTGCGGTGCACTGTTCTCGCGCCCTTTATGCGCGACGAGCGCGAACAGGACGCGTCGTACGGCGCGGGCGCGACCCTGCCCGGCGGCGTGCGACTCGATTAAATAATAATGCATTTACGAGTTGCGTAGAAATTGAATAACAGTCGTGCTTGAATAATACAGATATGTAAATGGCCCGGGATAGAGGAGGTTGGCTTGGGGTTGAGCTCGCGACTGGGAGAGAAACTGAGGGAGGGGGGTTGCGCAGACGGGATCATTTATATTGTAACTCCAGTGCGCTCTCTGAATCTCGCTCCGCGGCGCGCCAGGTGCGTCTCACTTTCTCCATCGTTTCTTCTTTCATATTCCATTTATCGGCTTTCACCTGCACCCATTCTTACACAGCCGTGCTCCTCATCTTTACTTTACCCCCCTCGCGCTGTTTGCCTTTCATGTTCGCCTACAACGAACGGCGAGTTCCCCGCTTTATGCGCTCGTTAAGTATTTTCCATGATTCTGTGTTTTATTGTTTGTACGAATCCTTTTATCCGGCTTTCCCTCTTGCGCCGCAGCGGTGTCTCAGAGACATTCCGTCGCGCTCCGTTACATTTTATATGTACGGCATCTTTTATTACCGGCGCTTCAGATTTCCGCCTTATTTTCTATCATTCGCTTCTTTTCTCTCTTTGAACATATCTTAGCACTCACGGGGGAGATAGATCGGACATTCGAAGACTCGCTGGATACCGTCGTGCGATATCCTCGTATCGTTCGGATACCCCAAATGGAAATATTAAGAATTGAAGTGTTCCGAATTATTTCGCGTTTACGTTCCTGTTTACTTGAAATTTCGATAATATGATTCCTGCGCTATTGCGACTTTATTACAAACCACACAAATTACCTGTATCCGGGGATGCTCTCGGTGCGTCGTATAGGCCCCTCAATCAGCATGCCCGCAACCACGGGGCGGATATGTTCCTTCGGGCTAATGCGGACGTAATGTTCCGCGAAACAGAGTTACCGCGGTCATGCTACGACGAATAGGACACCGGCGTACCGTCCTGCGAGCTTTTAACTTGCTCACCCGGGACGGCCATTCTAGGCAGCCGGGCGTACCAGCGGAATACCTAAATCGGATTTGTGCCCTACTAGAAATAACTGAAATTTCTGCAGGGTGCGGAAGCCACCGCGAGACGAGCAAGTTCTCCGGGCTTTAATAACTGCTTAACGGATTTCGTGGTGGGTTATTCGATTGCCACTGAAATTCGAGAGACCGTGCCAGGCCGCGACGGTCTCATCGCCGGTCTTCTCTGCCTCGCGTGTGTTCACCCTGCCCACAAGGGGGACCGACTAAAGCCCACCATCGAGTTTTCGTGGTCCGCGAAATATTGTTCAATTGGAAAATTGGGAAATGTCTGCACTTAACGCGAGACGCCGCGCGCCACCGAGAAATACTTGGCGAGAATGCACGAGTGGATTTAATTAACGCGTATACGCACGTGTATCGCGAGTCTGTTACGAGAGCTAGGTCGTTTTAATTGATATTTGCCTTCTGGACAATCCTTTATGCGATTTTCATAACTTTCTTTTTATACGAAAACTTCGTTCTATTTTGGGGCTAATATTCGCATATGAAAAGGTGCTTAGCGTAGAAAAGGATATGAAATTTGCATGTGTAAACTTTCCGCCGCATTTCTTTCCCCCGGAAAAATTTTCTGCGACCATCTACGCTCGCTCTCGTGACTATGGAGTGGAACTATCGTCGCCACCAAAGCCATCCCTCTTCGCATTTCGCAGCATCCCCACGGTTGGCACTCCACCTCCCCGCGCGCGCGCGCGACCTCGCCGGAAAATTGAATTCGGATCGGCGCTGTGTGCTGAATGCGCGTCGGATTTATTTATTTCATGATGAGCCGCATGCACAGGAATGAAGAAACGGCGCGAGGGAGGCAACAGTGATGAGCAGAACGATTTCGTTTGCGAGAATCAATGAACTCAGTAATCAATTACTATTCGTCTTTTTTTTTTCTTTTTGAATCCGCAATTCGAACCGCGTTTTATTGTGATGATCTAAGTGATCGACTATATGTATGCAAATTGGCATGAAGCTTAATCCTCCTCAATCGGCAAACCGTAAACTAACGCTTGGGAATTTCGCGACGATTTTTCGTTATCGGAGCTACCCGTTGATGCACTTCAGGATATCGAGATTATTCCAGCCATTTCGAGGACGTGGAAAAATTTTTGTCCAAAGATAGATTGAACGACGATCTGAAAGAACGAATTAACTCAGGGACATTGAGCCTAAGTGAAAACGTTCAAACCTTAACGTACAAGTCGTTAAAAATCTATATCACGTGATGATTATATTTTATATGTATCTCTTCTCTGTTTTCGGAGAACACATATAACTGTATTAAATTTGCTAAATGTATGGTTTTATTTACGATGTGTTATATGTGTCTCAGTGTTTTTTTAATCTCTTATATTAATTCATTACTGTGAAACGGTATTTGAGAACGAGTAAGCGCTATCATATCATATTTAAGGGTATTAATGAAAGTTATACGTCACGTGCATTACACTTTTAATTAAACTCCGTTAAAGAATCGCGTGATATTATTTAAGCTACGTCTATCATTAGCTCTCGCGCCTCAAAAGGAAGTGGTCGCGACAAGCACATCTTAATGACTTCTCGACGACACAATTACGTTCTCGTTCTCCGGCGAAACGACGTGAGATAAATTTAAATGCGTATCTGCTCAGCGTAGTGCTACTCTGGTGAAAGCGACAGGGACACCGACGAGAGGATGAAGTTCTGATACGGGAATAAAACAGCTCTATGGGGTTTTTTTATCACGATCCACCATCTCGTAATAAAAGCAAAGGGTAGATAGGTAAACGGCAGTGCGGCTGGTGCCATCCTTGATGATCTATATTGAAACGAAATTACGTCGCACAGAGATAATGCACTCCTTTCCAGCATGGGTGTCATTAACATCACTTTCGAAAGACATTTACGCAGTTAATAACATTCATACCGTTTGGAGTGACGTGTGGAGCTGCTTCTTTTTATTAGGTCGCAGACTTTTACTTAAAGTTTTCTTATTTTGTGTGAAATGCTAATTCACAAAATGTAAAATTGACCAAACAATCTTAAAATTCAAAAATAAGCTTGAATAAACGAAAATAGATGACTTCCGTTGTATAAAATATTCTACTTTTTTTCAAAAATCGACTTGTTTCATTATAACGATATTAATTTTAATATTAATACTTAAATATTAACATATCTTTTTTTGTAACGTGTATACATCAATGCTGCATCAATGCTTATCCTCTTCTTATCCTTATGCACATAATAGGAAGATATAAGTCCTTATTATGATACTGCCGATTTATTGATCAATTTTGGCTACAAGAGCGATGTAAGAAACTCACGTTGCACCGAAAAGCTTAACCATTAACTACCGGATAACGCGATCATATATTTTTATAAGCAAGACGGTATCATTGCCTTATCTGCTGAGAATTCCCGTTACTCGAGAGGCACGATGCATCGTATGTAAGTGATCGCGGATGTTAATTTATGGGCTGAATAACGACTTTCTGATCTTGGATACTTGCCATCGTGCCATCGTTGCCATCGGGATTTTAGCGGGGGTGGTTTTACTGCGTGGAATAAATTTCCGGGAAGTACGCGACCTGATCCATAAAGTAAGAAATCTCCGATAGGCGCATCTCTCTGGCACAGTAATTTCACTTTCTTTACGTGTTCCTCTTTATACCTTATTTCTCACGGAAATAATTTAATTATACGGAAAAGTTCAGTTGAGTCGATACGCTTGCGTGACTTATTCGTATTTGCGAGCAGTAGTATTTAAAATTTTATACGATTTATATATAATCAGTAATAATAATGAATCGAGGGGTTGGTCACTAGCGGTTATAGTGTACAAAAATTACCCTTGATGCGGATTACCTTTAAATTACCTCAGATTCCTTAAGATTACCTAATACTACAACAGTTCGATCACATAACTTGGCAAAAGTTTTAATTTACTGTCAAAATTCATCAATACCGTATTTTCCGTATTGATTTCAGCCGGTAGTTCCCTCGATGATTGTTCAGAATTTTCCATTTTGATCAATTTCGATAATAAAACCAGAAAAAAAATAATAAACTAGCACAGAGCAAAAGAATCAAGCACAGAGCAGGCAGTTCGGCGGACATATAGACCCGAAAACATATGAAAGGTTGCGTTTCCGATGTTTGGTTGTCTCTCGGCGGTTAGATATACTGAATATATATCGCGCATGGTATCACGATTACCTTAGATTACCTCAGATTATCTGAGACTACCCTAAGAATTACCTAGCCCTTGTACAAAGATTACCTCAGTGACCAACCCCTCGTAATGAATATATTTTTTATAATGACTAATATAACATAAAATGTTATAACAAAATGTAAAAAACTTGCATTTAGAATGCGACTTTAAGAAGCGTAAAACTTGAGCCTTTTGAGAAGATTTTTACATTTTTCCAGTGTAACATAATCTCGCATCAATTATGTTTCTTGAACTGTTTCTCTTTGGGTGATGTTCTGCCTTGTAAATAATCAAAATGATGGTGATCTTCGCAAACTTTAAGGAAAAGAAAATGACGCTTTCGTGAACCATGAAGAGATGTCAGCGAAAGTCACCAGGGCAGCTCGTTAAGCCGACGAACGGTGATTCGTCCGATTTGGCAGAAAATCAATGACGACCTGTCAATAAGCAGACGTCTGCTTTCCGCTCCCATCCCCATAATCTTCGTGCGACGGGTCGAATAAAGCGCGGCTCCCTTTTTGTAGAATATAGAGAGAAAGAGAGAATCTGTGATAAAATCTGGCACAGTCGCACGGTTGTCTCTTCTAAAATTTCATCCTGCGCTCCGTTTGCGATGGAATCGTGGAGTATCTGATATTGCGTTTGGTGCATCGAAAATATTATTATTTGCATAGTAAGCGTATCGACGTAGCATCTGAAAGCTTTTTTCACAAATTCCGTTCATATCTAAAATTCCTAAGATAAATATATCTTTTTTCCATTAAATATTTGTGGCTTATAAATATTTGAAACTTTTCACGTTACTGAGACAGTATTTCGATCGTCCTGCATCTGACAAGCTGTTAAATGCTGATATTTCTTGTACATAGCACGCGCGCATACACACACATATGTAGATAAATCCTTTCGCAGCTGAGGCAATATTTCTTACGACAATTTGACGGTTTATTTATTCAAGCGAAGAAGGAAAGACAACGAACGTGAGGAAATATCAAACGCGGTCGGGAAACATGTCGTAACTTTCTCATTATAATTTTTTTCTCTTTTTCGCTTTCATGGAAGAACCATCCTCGGCGGATGTTAAAGCCAAACATTCCTTTCGACGTTACTTATCAGGATTCTTGATTACGTCCGGGGTCTGAAAAGAAGTCGCTCAAAGAACGGCAAGTCCACTGCGAAATTGTATGTAAATTAAAAGGAAAAGGGAGAGACGAAGGAGGATGTAAAAAATGTTATTGCGGTTTTTGGGAGACAGGCGGGCCGGATTGGCGCCGGGGTTTCAAGATTGAACGAGCGACTTAGGGAGTTCTGTTAGAAGTCAAGGCTGGCGGAATGGCAATGCAGAAGACGTGACGAGAGGGGAAGGAGAAAAGGAAACTCGTTTCGTCTAGATTTGGTTAGATAATCCTTCCCCTTTCACAGGAGAGGCTCGCTTTCCTCGTAGGAAATACGACGAGATGCGATGAATAATAATTTTACACTTGTAATTGCTCTTAGACGAACTTGCTTGATCGCATCAGTAAAATTTCTTATTTGTATTACATAAAGCATTAAACTTGTTATCTTAGATAATGGTTCTATATTAGAAGATCGTGCGAATTACGGGTTAGATGGATTTCAAAGGGATCATTAAATTATCTGTTGAGTGCTCGTAGTTGAAGTGGACTTCGAGCTCCAAGAGCTAAGCTCAAAAAGTTTAATTGGTGACGTGACTTCGAAAAAACTTACCCAGAAAAGCTCCGCTATCGACTTTCTGATTTATCCGCTCAACAGACGCACTAATTAATATGGTAATGCCCGAGAAGAAATTGATTTTTCCCCAGTGGTGTCATCTGTCCTTTATAACTACTCCGCATCTATCTGAAATCCGGCTGGATCAGATACCCGCGGCGTCGGTTAAGGGCAACATCCTATAAATAAGCACACACACCGGCAGTTTCCAGGGCGAAATTTCTCCTTCGTGATTGCGTTTGTGGGCTGCACCTACGTAATCCCGCAATCTTCACCTGTCGCACCATGCCGCTTTGGCACAGCTCGAACCAATTATCTGTGTTGCCTTTGATGTCGCCCACCTTTCGCGAATGTTTGCGCCAAACAGCGACGGGCTCTCCTTGACAAAGGATCTTTCTGGAAATTCTGCGAGTATATGCCATTCATCCACTATTTTCTTCAATAGCTGTTTGCACAGTCCGCTTAAACCGGCTTCGTTCTCCAAAGGTCTTCCGTAATCGAATGCAGAATCAAAAGAGCCGCTTTCAAATTGAAATCTGTCGCTCTCGGACGTGAGAACACACGTGCGAAATATTAATTAAATTTTTACAGCCACCGGAGTGCGCGTCGTCTATCCTTCGTGTATGCCAAAAACTTTGGATCGCCGCTATAGGATTCGAGCGAGCTGGCCAGAAGATCCGCGCTAGTAAATTCAATCGGACCATGGTAATGACATAATTTAACAACTTACGTAATCCTTTATGCGAACGGATCGAATAAATGTCCGAGGATAGGATCATACACTGCGACAGGGAGACAGTAGGGAAAGAACGAGAAGCTGCAAAACTGTTGCAGAGCTTTACTCTAATCTGATCCACGGTTCGGGAAATCGTAAAGACCGTCCACCACGAAGATGGCTTAAAACAGAAACGTGAGAGAGTTACGAAGTCTCGGATGAAGACTCGCGGCTTTCCGTTAGCGGCCGTTGCGGGAAATTCTTCTTGACAAGATTCCGTCTCGTATTTCTTCATTGCCACGGTTATTCTTCGTGGCTTAGAAACTATAAACTTTCATGGCGCATGTGGCCGCGCCTGGGATTAATCCGGATAATTGTGACACCGGAGTAAATGCGAGGTATTTTTCAATGACGGGTTCTAAAGAGATGGTGACAACAGATCCTCTGATTTATTATTCAGATAAAACGGTACGGTATTATTGATATCTTTTTTATATTGCACGCGCTGTCGATATTAATAATCACTTCAGCTAAATGAACCGATTAAATGGTAAATAACATTTTGCGTTTTTAAAATTCCAGCTTAAATATAAATATTTCACTCCACGTTAATCCAACGCAAATATTAAATATGCTAATGTTTAATATTTCATATAACGTTTGATGTATGACATTCGCTGTTTCTACGAGTATCAAACGAAATATTTATTGCAAATACCATTTCCTCGTAGATTTGCCATTTCAGATGATATTTTCGTTATAACTGTTTCCAGTTTTCCTGTGTAGGCGTGTCAAAGGCGTTGGATTGCGCGAGAACTTCACATCATTCGACACTCCCACGTCTCATTTTTTTCAACTATGCTTTAAACCTAGCAGGAAATACGGTTGTATTTCCCTGGGCTTATACCTAATATACCATGGATGCTGTATTTATAACGTATATACGAATATTTTGCTTACTTCGTGCCCCGTTTCCGTGGTGTCTGCGTTGAATTTATACTCGTCCCTGGCAGACTCGTTTTTGTCGCAAGGGATACGCTAGCGAATAATACCTCCATGCAATACAGATTCTGATAACAAATAACATTTCCTATTTCCTCAGTTGAGAAACGAAAATCCTTTAACATCAAAGAATGATCAGATAAGAAGATTTAATATCTTGTTTCTCTCATCTTTATAATGCGTTCCGGGTTTTTCGCCAAAGAAAGATGAATCGTTTCTTCATTTATTAAATTTTTCTCTTCTCTTCTCATTATGCACAACGCATTGAGAATTCTTCTTTAGAAATTTTAAGTAGTTTACGTCATAAGGCCTAAACCAGAAAGTCTTCTGATATAAAAAATTATTGTTGTGTAAGTGCATATTGGGATAATGAGCCCGAAAATATCTCGTAAACCATAATTTGCCTATTCGGCAAAGTTAACTTGATATTCCGTTAAACGAGCCACATAATTACGTGAGTTAAAAGTCAGAATCAAGTAGCTCCGCGAAAATCAACGGATTTATTTTCTCCCGCGCGATTTAGAGCTTTCTTTCTTCCTCATACACATTCGAGTCTGCAGATATAGCGTTATAGCCGTAGTAAAACCATTCACATAATCCTAGGCACTTAAATTGGGAAAGTACTTCGAACGTACGAGAATAGTCATTTCGAGGATTTCGGCATTAAGGCAGCATAATCGCAAGTTTTCCGCAAATATCGTAAACCTGAGGCGGAAATTCGGTAGATGTGAGTTAATTGAAATCAATGCAGTTTTTATTTTATACGTACGATCGCAGTAATTTACCTCGAACGGCATACGAGTACATATGTCATGTGCATCATTTTGGGATTTGGTGCAATCTTTATTTGCGTTACTCTTCGGCGCTCGATATTAAAAAAAAAGTTGAAGTACCCGGTTTTATCACTTGATGTATCGTTGGGCAGGTCAGGTCGTAAATATTCCTGGAGATTCCGACCTCGGACTTTCGTAATCCTGAAATATATGAGGGAATAAATCGATTGACCGTGCGTATTTTTCGTGGCTTGCCGCAATTTAACAGACGGCAGCAGTTGCATTCGCTGCAGAAAAAGCCGCCGAATCAAATCTCACAATCAGCTTGAAGATGAAATGATCCTCATGTATCAGTGAATCTCGATTATCTTTGCAGTATAAAATTAGATTCTAAAATTAGATCCTAAACTCTATATGTGTATGTCCTCTCTTCTTCTCTCTGTCTATCTCTTTGATGCATTGCATTGCTAATCTTTAGCGGCAATCTGCGATGGTACACTGTAATCTGAAAAAGTTAGTAAACTGTGATTGGGTAGGTGTATGTAATGCAACAGAGATCAAAAGCGTAAAGTGTATCGAATATTCCATCCGGTAAAACCGTGTACGCGTGACAGTAAATCTGTGGTCAGCGGAATCACCGTTGTAAACGTGGTCGCCATTTGAATTACAGGCATGTGCGGAATTGTTGAAACGATTGTTACGACGTTCTCTCTCTCTTTTTACAACGACAGTAATGGTAATCCGTTAATAGAGTGCCAGGAAATTGTGCTACTTGCCCAGGCGTAATAAATGTTCTTGTGGAAAAATACAAACATTTACTTGAGTTTATAACTAAATGTTTGAATGTTTGAGAATTTCTTGTTTCTTTTCTCAGTTTTATTTCGTCGTTTGCGAATATAGCTGAAGAAATTGTACTCTACTACATTGCAAAACTTAAAACATTGTTCTGACAATGAATAATAGTATATTTCAAAAAATGTTATACTATATATATATATATATATATATATATGTATATACACGTATACAGTATTTTATATAATAATATAGTATGCCTACAATTTAAATATTTAATTGATACAATGTAAAATAAAGATTAGAATAACGAACAACGTGAAAATTGATAAAAATTTCCTGAATAAGCGGATATTTTCGCTATTAAGGTGTGCATAATTAAAAGAACTCGAATTTTTAAAACATTACCAAGATCGAATTTTTATATCTATACAGTTCTCGCTCGGCGCTAGTTAAAAGGGCTGCGGAAAAAGGAGAACGGGCAAAACGGAAGAATATAGAAGAGGCATTTCCACAACGATCAATTTCAATTATTCCAGCAGTGTAGCAACCTTAGCAACCACTACTACGTGTAACTGTGTGCGAGTGTCTACGCGTGATATTCTCGTTTTCAGGCCGTCATTATAATTCGAATTTTTACGTCGGGGGTGACGCGGTTATTTCCACGTAAATAATGGAGTCAATTAGTGCAGCTAATTATTTTTCAGAGCCCCGGCGCTTAAGCTCGTCAATCATTCCCAAAAAGTATGGTATGGTAGAAAATAACGGTTGTTGGCGTGAGCGAGCTTTTGAAACATTGCATATTCAGAATGGAAGAATTTACATTTATCTGTCACATGCGAGCCTTGGCATATACAATTAAAATATGCATACAAAAGGTTATTGACTATTACGCGTACATTCATTTAATTAATAGGACTTTCTGCAGCATTTTATTGCAAAAGTCATAACCAGATCATAAAGCCAGTTTTTCAGTTGTTGCTAGATAATTTTATCACAATAGATCGTTACGATGATCGTAATTTATTAATTTTAGGATCTCTTTTCCATATTGAGGTAAAAGTGCATTATTATATATCTGTGATAGACAAATTTCCACCTACTATTAACGCAGCTAATAATTAATTGCATATCTTTTCTGACTGAAAAATACTGGAGAAGGTAATTGTTTCAATATTTTCCTAAAGCGTAGCATCGGCTTGTGTGACCACGCTTGCAAATTTCTATAATATTTTATAAAGTACTAGCGACGCCGTAAAAAAGCTTTATGTCTGCGAGACTAGTAAAACTGACATAAAGTTCCAGTGTATCGCAGAAATTTCTTGCGCGGCCGGCGGAAAAATCCGTGCTGCTCTTTTTCTTCTCCGATTGTCTCACTCGTACTTTATTTCAAACACACGTACCTATAAGTTTCTCGCGGAAGTTGTTGTATAAAATATGCCCCGTTTGTTGCAAGGATTTCTTCTTTCTAATCCACTTCAAGAACATGTATCTTTTTTGTATATTTTGTATCTTTTCTCTAATTTTTGTTACGAAATATATTGTATTATGACATATATTCGTTTCGTTTGTTTCATGTTTTTAATAATGAATATATGTTATAACTCGTTAAGATCGAAAAAGATAAGCTGTACAAAGTCTCATGCAAAAACCATCGACGAAATTGAAAGATCTGTAATTCATACAAATATCAAAAATACGAAACAAACAAGACGAATATATGTTACAACAAAAATATATTACAACACATCATATATTTCTTCTAAGTAATAATTTCAATAAAATGAATATTGTATTACAGATCTTTCAATTTCGTCGATGGATAGATTAAAATAATTAGAGACTTGCTTATCAACTAATCATGATCTATCGAGATATATTCAGATCTGCGCTTCTCGCGTTAAGTGATTAGAAGCATTTTCGATTAGATAGTAATTACGTGGATGTTAGCCAGTCTGTGTTAGATCGCCGCTAGAATTCCGTGATAGGTAATGTGAGGCGACCGAAGTCAAATAAAAAGACCACAAAAGCTCGAGAAGCGCGCGATCGGAAAGAGCGCAATGAGGTGGGTGGAGGTTTGCGGCGATCGGAGACGCGATGAAGAGGATCTCTGCTTCTCGTACCATGAAGACCCAGTTTGCTTTGGCGACGTCGGTGCTCGCTCCTTTGTACAGAAAGTGTCATAGAGCACGCGGCTCTCGATCAATGCTACTGTGTTCCGAGAGTTACGTTTCTCTTACTATTTGGCTGAAACAGTAAACATCCGTGCTTCTCTGCCGGCCGTAGGGATTAGTTTAACCAACTCTACCTGTAATAATGGTTAATTGATCCGAGACAAGCACTTTTTGTTGTATTCACGTGCAAAGAGTACACCACAATCTACGATGTGGACTGTCTTCGACACGAGAGAGCTTAAAGAAGATAAGCTGTACAAAGTTTCGTGCAAAGACCATCGACAAAATTGAAAGATATGTAATACGTACAAATATTCGTTTTATTGAAATAATTAAGGAAATGCATTATTTGAACGAATGGCTACTTTTCGTTTTTATATTTATGCTTTGTGCGGTATTTAATTGGTGCATAAAAGTTCATTAGAAGTTAGTATTTATTAGAGTTACATGTCGATTGATGATATACTTTACAATTACTTGTTTCACAGAAGTAATTTTATGGATATTTGGAAGCGTGCTGGCACTGCGCGCATAAATTTAGAAAGTGCGAATTTATAGGAAGTTGGTGAATTTATGAATAATGAATCGGGACGAGGACGTAAGTTAGGACGGTAAGTAGGTTGATTGAATTTGTTGTTTGCGAAACAATCCTACAAGTGAATCCGTAGGCCAATTTGCATAATAAAATGTCTTCTGTTCGCGTGACACGCTACTACGTTACAACCGCGAATCTAACTATGTATATTTAATCAAACACTCTTGCGTGTAAAATGCGTTGTACTGTATTCATATAAAAATTACTTTACACATGGCAAGTGTGGACGTATGTATCATTCGATTGATGATAACGTACGAGCACAATTAATCATTAAACGATTTAAACAGTCTTTCTCCAAAAGTTTCCCATAATCGAGGAACTGATAACATCGGACAATAAAAGAAATTTATCTTATTTCGATGGAAAATTTTTTTTCATTTTTTCATTTGAGTTTTATTTTACCTGTATCGTATTTGTACGTTTACTCTCATGGATTATGAATAGCAGTCATTTCAAACACGTTTCACTATCGTAATGATTGTTGTATACGGTATCGTATAATAACACGTAGCAACCTCCCCTGTCGGGAACCGAGTAATTGTGTTGGGATCGATGTACAATTGAGTTGGAAATTGCAATATCTTTTTTATTGCACGTGTCAATACGAGTTGGTGGATCGCAAACGTAATTGGAACTCCATGACCAAATCTCGAATTTAAGATACGAGATATTGAGGCGTGACGTCAGTTTGGCCCGGCAATTCCCCATTTAATCCTGTATATTAAAAGGATGCATTGTAATCGTGTTATCAGTTCTTCCTATAAACTTCCTATCTTATTTTTTACATTGATGTTTTTTGTCACGTTTTCTACAATACATTGACATTTTTCGAGGCTTATAATAAGAAACTGTGATTGTCCACGATATTGTTGGTTCTCTCTCTCTCTCTCTCTCTCTCTCTTCTCTCCATGATATATTAAAAATTTTTTTCCGTCAATGTCGCGTTTTATATTTTGGATGATTTTCCTGGTCGACCGCTGGATGCAATAACGTGCGCCGTATAATATCCGCGCGTGAAGAGAGTAATTGCGCTGGGATCGGTATGCAGATAGGTTCCAAACTGGATTCTGTTTTTCGTCGATGAAGTCAATATTACGAAATAGTACGGGCGTTTGGGTAAACCAACGCTGGCACAGGGAAGTGTAGGGATAACGAACTTCTGCAAGATGTTACTGAATTTGCCAGTTCCCGTAGGTACTCGGGGTGAATCGAGAGCCGGTATACGGTGATTAAATTTCCCTGTTGTTTGTATGCGATGGGTTATTTTATATAGAAAATTTAAATTCTTCGGCTCAAGGTTGCGTCCCTCTCTTCCAGAATCGCGGTATTCAATATGCTCCGTAGGTATCGTTTTTCCTTATTGCCGCTCGTTCGTTATTATTATACAGAAATTTTCCTGCAGGCGAAGCGGCAGCGCTCTGGATTGTCCGTGAAATTAAATGTGCCTCGATTCAAGAGCGTGCGACTTCACAAAGTATTCTTCGGGTCATCTTGGATGCAATTGAATCTGTTTAAATAAATTCGAAGTCGCTCATGCGCATGCTCGTTCTACGATAAATTATTAATTGTTATTATTATAATCTATTTGCCCAATTAATTAATAATGTATTCAATGCGTTTGCGGATTATAATAATATTGCGGAGAACTCGGATTTAGCGAAAGATCAATTTTTGTGGTTACCGCTGGAGTTAATGGGATTGTAATAAATACGATAAATATTTATCTTGCTCCATGTTGCCTTAATTAGTATATGACGGATTGTACGAACATAATGAATTTGATTAAAATAGAGTTTACAAGAATGAAGAGGAAGACGCGTTACATGCACGCTCGTCTGTTATTTTTTCCAGAGAGGAAAAAGTTTTTTGAAAAGTCAGAACATTTTTAATCTAATTTAACTGCTACTCCATTTTTTAATAATTGATAATCAAGAGTTACTTTTAACGAAGTGAAAAGAGAACTTACAAATGGCATTCAGTTTGTAATGGGAGAAAGATTAGGGTAGAATAATGGGATAGAAATTTAATTCTCACAATTTTTTAATAGTAAAAATAGTCTTTAATGTAAAATATTAATGTAAAATATTAATGTAAAAATTATTACTAAATAAATACTCTTTAAATAATGTTATTATCAACAAGTGTTTATTTTAATTTAATAGTTTTATGTCAGGCACAATAATAATATTTCTGACATCGAAATTCAAGGAAATAATTTTAATGATCTTTCTCTAGTAATAAAGAAAAGATATCTGGTAAATAATTATATGTATGTAGAATTAACGAAACATAATTTATGTACTTACCTGTCCAAAATAGATAGTACGCAATTCTTCCGCTTTTCACTATTGATGATGAATGACAAAATTATATAAATTAATACATCACTTGGCTGATATTCGAAATAACATAAAATCACAAGTTTAAATTTACCGTGTATTAAAGTGATTTAAATTATTTTTGAGATTATGTTTAATATTTATGTTATTAAGAAAATTAAAAAAACAATGTTTTTATAGTATACATGTATTCTCGGTCTCTTAAAGTAAAACTATTTATTTTTTACTAAGATATTGTGTACGATTTATTTTTCTTATGAAAATACAGGAAACAGAAGTTTGACGAAGGCAAAGAGGAAAAAGATCGACGAACGTGCATCTTTGTACATCAGTTTATTATTATAGCGTTACTTTGACACTGGTTATTTTTTAAGAAAGATAATATTTAGCCTCTTCGCTATTTATCTATCTGCTCTTTCACTCCCTCATTTTCTTTCTTTCTCTTTCTCTCTCGCTCTCTCTCCCTCTCCCTCTCTCTCACTCTCACTCTCCCTCTCCTCTCTCCCGCATGCATTCCCTTTCTCTCTATCGTGTCTTTTCTTTTATTTGTTAAAAAGTTTTGACAGCTCACCAAGCTTAGTGGAATTAAGTACGGAAGCAATGTTTCTGTACATCCCGTTTTGCTGCATTCAAGAACGGTCTCTCGAATTTGTCTTCATTCTTTCTCTCTAGTCCTTCCTCTATCTTTTACTCTCTCCCTCGCACATGTACACACACTCACATACACGCACTTTTCCTCTCCTTTTTCTTTCTTTTTCTCTCTCTCTCTTACATTCAAATCTTTCGATCTCTCGAACACACACACACACACACATACACACACGACGTTCAATAAAAGTTCCTCCGTCTAGCAGTCGCACTCACTTCCCGGCCGGTTTTACCATTCAAACATATTATTTGCCACCGCGAATAGCTCGCTGGCCTTCCTTCACCTCTCCTTCATCTCTCTACATTCTGCATTATTTTGGCGCCGCCCTACCTGCTTCTCTACCACGTTCGCGTTTCTCTATCTTTCGCTAGCCTCTTATGCTCTCTCGTTTTACTTTTATTACACTCGCACTTCATTTCAGTCACAATTAATAGTCTCCTCAGGAATTGAGCGTACCGCGAAGAGTCAGACTCTTGGAACGCGGCGTGTAACCATTATTATTGTCACTGTGTCCAATTAATCGGTCTGACCTCAAGCCAATCAGCCTAAATCGGTATGCCCGCCCGCTCGTGATTATTGCCACTCGATTATGACACGTCTATGATGAGCGCATATGCACGCGATAGTGAAATATCGGAAGATATCAAGCACCAATCCGTGAAACCTGACGGGTTTGGAGTTCTCGCGCAAATATCTCCGTTCAGTTGCTTTGCGTGCATCTTTTCCTACGATTGACATTTATTATGAAGAAGACTTTGCGCAGCGTATCGATCTACCATGGCGTACGTCAAAACTGTGTCGAATTTTTCTCGCGAGTTTTTCGTTCGTAACACGCGTCCGGTATTTCCCGGCGGACGACGCATGCTGCAGCTTCAGACATGTTTATATACGTCAGAATTTATATGAAACAGCGCTCTCTTTGCGATCCTTCGCTCGTGCTTTTAACGTCTTGGTTACAGCACTTGACGTCTGTATCTCCGCCGTTGGATGGAGTTTGAACAGCGTTATTGCTGGATAATTTTCATCGGATAGATTCTATACCGATATCGACATCTTGGTGGATTCACGTAACACGCAATTTTCAAGGAAAATCGACAAGCCAAAATACGCGATTACAGACAGTGATTTTGCAAATAACACTTTTCAGCGTCTCTGCATTTGTAAGCATCTGTCTCCAATTACGCACTGTAAATCCTCGATGGTACAGATAGCTTCTTGACGGCCGATCGTTTTTCTTCCTTCTCCTTATTACTCACAAATTGCACAAGTTTTAAGTGTCGTGCTTGAATATATTCGTTATTTTCACAAGATTGCTCCGTAATCCGCAGCGTATTGGCGGTTTCCGAAGTGATACGGATTAGTCTGGAGTATCTCGTTCCCAACTTCGACGTTTAGTCGCTCACACCTTTCCCGCGGTCTCCCGTAGTCAGGGGAATCCTTCCAACTTTCCAGTTAACGCTCCAGCTATCGTGCTCGGTCGGTCCACTTAGAGTTTGTTACAATAACGGGATACGCGCGATTCGATCGCCAGTACCGCGCGTTACTTGAGGACTCTTCTCAAACATGCATCGATCAGCCATGACCTCGCCGATCGCCGAGGCAACGTCGGCGCTTCCCGGTCGCGATTCTCGATGTCCAGCCGCCTGTCCCTTTCGAACAGACGGTCGTACTCCGACTCTGGTCACCAAAGTTCCGTGGTGGGCGTGAGAGTGTGCACCTCGATGTTCTCGTGACGGTGATACCTGTCCGTCCGATGCACCGTCGTCCTCCGCGAGAGGATGACGATCAGCGCCAGGACGGCGCCTACCACCGCGCCAGCCAACACCATCATTCCAGGATGGGCACCGGTGGAGAGAGACTCGGACACTCGAGCGCCGGAATCGATCGCTCGACTATTCAACTCCTGTGCTATCGTCTTCGAACTGCGATCGTCCAACGCCGCGTTCTCCTTCGCCGTGTTGTTCATCATCCGTGGATATTTGTCGATCGTTTTCCTCTCACCCTTGCTCGAAAATCCCGATGAATGGATCGTGCCGATGCTCGACGCGGCAAGTTTGTCATTTTTCGCCCTGTCATTTTTCCGCGCCCTACCGTTCGCCCGGTTATCGAAAGTTTGCGAACGCGACTCCGCGTCTCTCATTCCCATAATGGATAGCTTGGGGTCGCTGGGTGCTCGTAAGGTCGGGATGACGGTGTGCTTGATTAAATTCTGATCCATCGAGATACGATTTGTTTTATCGCTCTTTCGGCCGGGTTCCCCGCTCGCCCGCGTCGTGATTGACGACGTTACGTTACGGAAGGACGTCGGCGCCTCGTAGACTCGCGGCAGTTTTTTCGGTGCTCCCGTTTCCGAGGCGATTGCCGCGGTGGGTGGAACATCCGAGTTAGCTGCAGCTAGCCCGATTCCCGGTTCGATTTTCGTGTTCACGGAAGATAGCGTGGGTGGATCCACCGCGTCGCGACCGGAATTCGCATCATCGATATTGGAAGACACCGTGACGTTTGGCTGATCAGTATGCGATGTATGCTCGTGCATCAAGACGACAGATGCGGTAAGCGAGGTGGCCGTCATCGTGATGACAGTTACGCTCGCGATCGCGCTGATGGAATTCGGCAGTGTCGGTAGATCGTGCAAAACTAATCCCGTCAGTTTCGGTGGACTGGAACACCGAGCCGGTTGATGCTGGTTCGATTCACGATGCTGTCTGATCCACTCGCCCAGCCAGTAGAGATCTTCCGTGCAGTTCCAATTGTTCCCGGCGAGTCGGAGTACGCGCAGCTGTGGCAGCATGTACGCAAGGTCGGATCTGACGGTGCTGATGTTGGTTGCCACGAGGTTCAGCTCCGTCAGGCTTTTACAGGCGGACAGCGCGGCATCGTCTGCCAGTAGTTGTCCCGCGAGAACCGGGCTGCGCGACACGTCTAACGTCATTAGCCTCTCCGGGGTCGGTACCGGGAACGCCATATCGCTCTGTTCTTCCTGATGTCGTTGAAGCGACGTTAGACCCGACATCCGGAGTTTGGCGAGATTACTCGGTCCGCTTAGGGTATTAGTTGATAACGCTTTGATAGGATTATCGGATAGATCCAGCTCGGCGAGCAGGGGTAGTTGACCGAGCGCGCCCACTTCGATCTCATTGATGTCATTATCGTTCAACATTAACGATCGCAGATTATAAAGGCCATTGAGATCGTCGAGCTTTAGCGCGGTTATTGCGTTTCGCTGAAGCTTGAGCATGGTCAGGCTGCTCGGTAAGCTGCCCGGTATCCTCGAAAGAACGTTTCCGGACAGATCGAGTTCCTCTAAAACCTCCAGCCGTCCCAAGGCATCGTTCTCGATATCTATTACACGATTATCGGCGATATCCAACATACGCAGCAGGGGATAACTGTCCAGATCGCCGCTACGGATAGTGGTCAACCTGTTACCGGCGAGCCTCAGAGCCCTGACCGATCTCGTCAATGCGGCCGGAACCCTCGCTAATCCGGTACGAGATGCGTCCACAGTCTCCAATCTTCTTCCGGTACCCAACAACAGAGATACGTCTCGCTCCTTCAACGGATTTTCCGCGAGTCTTAGGACAGACAGTCCTGATAACGGTTGCAACGTCCCCGAGGCTGCTCTGGCCAATCCATTTCGTGAGACATCGAGTTCCCTCAATCTGTCGAGGCTCTCGAACCACCTGGCGCCCAGGACTTGCAGCTGGTTACCGCTGAGATCGAGTTTCTGCAAAGAGTAGAGCGGAGTGAGCGCGCTATCCGGCAAGTCCGCCAACCTGTTGTCCGACAGATCGAGAGATTCCAATCGATCCAGGCCACGAAACGCGTTCTCATCCACCGTGCCGATCGCGTTCTTGCACAGATTTAGTCTCACGAGTCCAACGAGCGTCCTGAAAGACCCGTCACTGATCTCCGATAACGAATTGTTCGACAGATCGAGGTATGTCAGATCGCTGAGATTCGTCATACGTATCACCGTCACGTCCCTTATCCGCAGAAGATTGTTGCACGACAGATTCAACGACCTCAAACGTTCGAGACCACGCCACGACGCGTTCAAAGACACCAACGAGCAATTTGTCACCGCGAACTCGATTAAGTACGGCAGTGCCTCCGTTGCATCTTCCAATGACGTGTCATTCGTCACCGACGTGTCGTTTGTCTGGAAATTGTCCACAGTACTGATCATCCCGAGATCGTTCACCAAGTCGGCAGCGTCCAGCTCGTCCAGGAGAACAGTGACGTCCGGTCCCTCGGCGCCATCCACCGACAAACTTCTCACTCCCACGGGTATCTCCGATAGGCCGGGTACACGACCACGACACGTCACGTCCGACAAAGCCGGCGCGTCGTCCTTCCCGATGTCACTCTGATGACACTCGCAGAGGTCCGGACAGGCGGAACCGCTCGCCATCAAGGCGAGCAGCACCAACGGAAGCCACATCGCTTCCAAGACGACGTCTTCACATCTCGTCCGCCGGCCGGAGGAATCTCGCGACGAGGCCGCTCGTCCGCTTGTGGACAGGGTGATGAGACGACAATGACGGCGACGACGATAGTGACGACGACGATATCGCGATTCGCAAGCGCGCGTACAGCAGTCGCGAGTTCATCTACGGTGCGGGATTGACGCGCGATCGACGTTGCTGGCTATCGACGATGATGGATGCCGTCAAAAGCTTTATACGCTTATATACGGATGCCAATACCGGCGGGTACTATCAGTCTCGCCGAACGTGATGTCCATACGAAGGACTGACAAACACTGCGGCGTCCGACTCGTAGCTGCACCCGCCACCCTCCGTCGCCTCTCTTCTCTCCTCTCCTCTTCTCTTCTCTTCTCTTCTCTTCTCTTCTCCACCCCGCGTTTCGTCTTCCTGCCCTTCCGCGCTGGCTTCTCTCCCTCTCTCGTTCACCCTCGCTCCCCCTCACCCCTCTGTATCCCACGACTCGGCTGTGTGCCGCCACCTACAACCATTCCACCCTTCTACCGTATCTTCACCCCTATATAACGTCCGTGTACAGATACACGGCACCACCACTACTATCATCGCTACCACCAGCAGCCGTCGCTTTTGCTCTCGAACTCGATAAGGGGCGCGAGCGCGCTTGCGTCCTCTGACAGCGTACTGACGCGTAGAGCCGATATCCTGCGATTTCACCAACTACTCTTGCTCTACCGTGGCTGCCGACCCACTAGCTGCTACCTAGCGGACCTCTTCTCGTCTTCCTTAAATCCCCTGCTCCGTTCGGTTAGGACTCTACTTTCATTCATTATCACTTTTCAAAATAAAGTGGTAACTCCAATATCGCTTTTAATGTTTTCAGTAAAATCGAGGATACGCAAATGTTTCTCTCCAATTGTATTCCTTTATGTTTCTATACGAATAATGAAATATTCTCCCTGTAATTAGTTTCGTTATTACCCAGGTATAATATCATATTAGAATATTAATGAAAAATAAAGAAAATATAATGAATTTTTTAATTGGAATGTGCGGTGTCGGTCTGCTCGCTTGGACATTTAACGCAACTTGATTATCCAAATGGTCGGCACACGTGGGTTATCCTCCTGCTTGGATCGCAGAGAGAGAGATCACGTTCCCGGAAATATTATAGATACTCGTTAAGACAATAAGCACGCACTAACTTACTAATCCAACTAAAACTTCGCCGGCAGTTTCATGAGTTCCAGCCACTAGTGGGCTTTCTTAGATTCGATTCGCGTGCCGAGGTTACGGGGGTGCAAAGATGCACTTCTCACGGAATAAGGTGAAAGGTCAGACAATATCTTGCCGCACGTACACTCCCACGTACACGTGTGCAAACGTTGTGTTATTATTGCAGCGTACAATACATTTATCGTTTTTTTTTTCACTCGAGTTCACGTCTGTTATCGTCGATATTTTAACGAGTAATATAAATAAAGTAATAATAAACCGAGCTTTTTCTGGCGTTCCGTCGTTACAGAATGCATCACTGTCGTTTCATCATAATGCACGTAACACGGTTGTAACGCGCTTCCTCTTTTTCTTTTGCGGACAAGACCTACTTTAATATCAGCACATTTTTCGCGAATATTCCATTTCCGGCATTTTCTTCGGGAACTTACGTCTCCAGAATGGCCCGGTTATATCCGAGATCTCTTGTAACGGAACCGCACAGTCTGCATTTATACATACATTCGGTAAATGTGTGCAAATATGCGTGTGTTGTGCATATACGTATTTAGCGTTTATACCATCGCCGTTGAACACGAATGTTTTTGGCTTCCATAAATTCGTAGCACTCGGTCTGTAATCCCTGCGGCACCACCGTATTACTTGCCTGGACCTGGCCGAGCAATCGAGCCGAGCAATGATCTCGGTATAGCCCTGGCGGCGTTTCCGATATACTATATCGAATCGCCGATCACTGACACTGTTACCATTACCGCGGGGTTAAATGCTTGAGCCATCGGACTTAAAGAGAGATTTCCACGATGCCACGATGGAACGGCCAGCCACGGTTATCGGTGCGCGGATATCGGTGCGAAAGAAGCACAAAAGCTAAAACGTTTTATCTGCTTGACCTCGCGAGAAACCGCAGATAAATCATCGATTAAAGCAAATCTTTCGGGCCGGAATAACAATCGTCACCTGTCCTTGGAAATATATCGAGTTGCGTTTTATGGATGGATTTAGAATGAACGTGTCCAGCGTGCCAAGATAGAACACCTATTTCAGTACGTGGCATTTTGTGTCAAAGATATAAATACTGTACTCTGTGGGACTGAAATGTGGTTAACCATGGAAAGAAGCGCGATGGACAGATGCTGTTAATTCTAACTAAAACGATAAAAGTGTCGCGTACATAGAAAGGTGTGAATAACATCTTGTTGAAATAATTATTAATACCTGCGGTATTAATAACCGTTCGTGTCAATGCGCAATAAATACCACTGCAGTGTAAAAGCTCGTGCAAAAGTAAATGATAAATGTCCCCACATTCCTTATTTCAAACAATTCTCGAATAAAAATTGTTTAATAAAGAAGTTGAAAGTTATCTAGAAACGCATTGTTTCGTACGGTGTAAATGATTCATTACATGTGTCAACATTGACTCTTCACATATTCATTCCCAATTAAGCTCTGTAAATTGTCCTGAAAAATCCACGTCACTTCGGTACCGGCAGTTGCACGCAATGATTTAATCGCTCTAAGCGGCTGTGGTATATATCGATGGGTCGACATTTGCGATGCGACAATTTCACCAAATACTAGAAATTTCCGACTTTCCAGAGTGGTTGTACATCGCGTTCGAGAGCTACGAATAAACATTGTGATCATGTGATCGTTCCAATATTTTTTGAACGATTTCACGAGGCACTCTGCCTGATGTGCTGCGCTCATTTAAGTATTATCGTATTTCTGCAATTTTTTTTGCAACTCCCCGATATTTTAAAACTGTCAATGCGCAAAGTTTCAAGCGTATCGGAAATCGATGTGAGTGTGTCCTACTTAAAGATTTCATACGAGAATTGAAATAATGGTTACACGTTGTAGAATATTGCATAATTTAATAATTATCTCGTTGTGAGAGATTATAATGTTATTTAATATAACTTTATTACAAGAAAGCATTTAATTGCATAATATTCTCCTTATATAATATTTTAATGAAAATAAAAATGCGAGACACATTGAGAGAAAAAAAATATTCTAGTATTAGCGAAGTAATGCAGAAACGTATAGTTTTTCCATACTGCGGATTTGTTCGAATTCTCCGCGTCAACCACATGCATTTTTTACTTTTATCCCCAACACTTTCGTTGTTCATAAAGGCCGCTGGTTACACGGAGAGACGCGGAATTAACAATCCGTCCCCAAAATCGGATCCGGAGTTTCTCGTTTTCCTTGTGTCGCATGTTATTGTAATACGTAGGGGTTGATTGCTGAATGTAAGTGGACATCCAGTACGTGGTGGACGGTAGAAGGAAGCCGCGCTTGATAAGGGAAATCTTCTTTCGAGCCTGCGGTGCCGACCGACATGTAATTTCGCCGGAATAGAGGACGGAATCCTGGCTCGGGTACTACTGCCCGCACGGGTTACAAAGTTACTTTTACGAGAGTAGTGGGCAAATGTAAATGGGGCTGGTGAGCGGCGACGTAACGCGGAGCGAGCGAGCGAGCGGATGAACGAGGATAGGACCGAAAAGGGGAAATGAGAGAAAGAGTGGAAGGAACGTAGAGACGAGATGTGGCGACGAGCAGTGTGAGGGAGGACGAAGGAGCACGGGACGGAATAAAGGGGATGAGACTGTCGGAGTTTGTAATTGCAGCGGCTTTAACGCGCTGCTGATGGCCGATGGCACCCGGGACTGGGGTAATGGTCTGCATCAAATGTCTCTTCTTGCGAGAGGAGCGAAAAAGAGAGAGTGACTGAAATGGGAGGGAAACGAGAGACGCAGGAAAGAGCATTCGAAGAGACACCCTGAGCGCGCCGGGGACACGTGGAGTCCGCCGTCGCCTTCTTCGTCGCCGATTTTATGTGCTCGTTCCTTTTCCCATCGACCATGGGCCATCTTGCGTTTCTTTTCTTGGGAATACCGCAGAATCGTGGAGATTTAATCCACCCATTTTTTGAAAGCGACTCCTTAAATTCGAGATACTCGGTAAATCCTGATGCATTAAACAGCTACAAAGCAACTCATCACACAACACATTGAGAATTGATGTCCTTTTCTATTTATTCCATTTTTCTAGATTTTGTTGTAACTTGAAAACACGTATCATATTTTTATACACATCTGTTCCAGTTATTTTGCATCTTCGCTAAGCTTGATTATTGTGGAAACTATTTTTACCACTGCATGTATGTGCGGCGTTGAAATTTGACTATGCAGATACGTTGCAGCCGTATGTTTTCCCAAAAATGTTGTTTGCACGGATTGCTAAATTTTTTCTCTTTGCGAACGGATGAGGTTACCGTATGAAGTTACAATGGTCTTGCGTACACAACGCCGTAAATTCGTAAAATTATATAGACTTTTAGCGTTTTATTTTCTGCAACGGAGTTCTTACAGCTTCGGAAAATACGATTTTCTCTGTGTAATCGCAATTGCATACATTTTTTAATGCACTCACATCGAGATCCTTAACAGAAGTATCGGTTATAACAAGAGTGCAGCAAGCCAGTTTCCTATAAATATTTAAAGCACTTGACAGATCGTTTAACCGGGGAAAAAACGAAGTTCACAAGTTGCCTTCGGGATATTTACGTACGATTCATTACCCGAGAGAAAGTCTCTCTTCTGTTTTGCTCGAGTACTTAATCCGCCATTAGTTCAAGGAAGCACTTGTACCGTAAGCACCTAATTGCCGCCGGTAGTGTACGAGCAAAAACTTGACGCTCGAAAATGCGAATGATTCTGCGCGCTTCGGCGCATAAATTCGACGCACGCCCGCTCTTTCGGTGCATCGCCGTCGATCGTTATTTCGACGTCAATTTCTCACACGCGCCTCACCTACTGAAAGATTGATAAAGACAATTTAAAAGTTCGAAGCACACTTCCCCCGGCATCAATTCCAGGAATTCACGTTGATCTTGCGATACCCAAGGAAATAGAAAATTCCTGCTCTCGAAGTAGGACGCGGTTGGACAGGAACGAGGACGTGGTGGCGGACACGTCGAGGTCTCTTTACCCTTTTTTTTCCGACTGAGGTTTACGTGGCGCAGGAAGTTAGCGGCGGGGAACGATAACGGGTGCACTCGTAAACGTTGACTCCCGTATAACGTATTCTTTATATCTGTCGTCGTACTTGCTCGCGCAATTCTCAATGTTCGCCGCTCGAAATGAGTCGCTCGCTCGTTGTTAAGCGGTAACAACGCACGCGAATGACTGCCTCCCGCTATCGCGTAGGTAGATGCATTCGTATATCCTTCTTTAGGGTCGCCTCGATCTCGTTCGAACGAGATACGGCCGCGTGTAGATCTTCCATCGTAACCAAGATGTAGTCTTAATGCTTGCATTCCACGTCACAGGCAAGAAGTCGCTCTGCTCGCTATCTCGATGTACGAAGTCGAGTAGCAGCGCGAGCATGCAGCTGCGAAGCGCTAAACGACGAATAGCAGCGCGCAGTTTGCGAGCGCAGAGGCCAGCTTGGCAAAGTCGTAAACGCGTGTAACAGCATTAGTTACGGTGATGGTTGTTTCGCATAAAATTCCCTGCAAAATTCCGATGACGTCGGATCATTGTTAAGTCGTCGAAAAAACGTGTTAACACGTTCTTTACGTTGCGAGTAACGAGAACAATAATTTACTCTGCTCGAGCGTCCAGCGGATTCACGTTTATATCTTATCATCTCGAAGTGTAATTCACGAGAATTCGCTTTATCGCTAAAGTTAATGTGAAAAATCGATTCGAAAACATCGAGGCTGAAGCAAACGGCGAACTGCGATGTCTTTTTTTACGAGATTTTGAATTTCTAATCAGCGTTGCGTCGTCTCTGATCCCGACACTGGTAACTGGATCGTGCCGTTAATAAATGTAACGTTGGTACGCGAGCGGGCAAACGCGAGCGCAGATTTTAGCACGTGCTATACGGACGGTCCGTAGCAGCCGGAACGCGAGACAGATACAAATGTGCCTGGAGATGAGTAAGAGAGAACAAAGGTGTCTGGGGGGTCATTTGATATCTCTAGATAAAATAGGACCGGCGGAATGGTCCGGAGATAAAGGCAAAGATGGAAGGAAAACTGCGGGTCGCACAGAGAGATGTGTGTCAGGAGGTAGAGGGCTGCAGTTAAACGTGGACGCTCGCACGAGTTGAATTTTTCCTCGCTCCTTTCTTCAGGGACGATCCAAGTACGTACGAAAAGTTCACAGCATTTGATCGCGAAAAGATAGATAAGCACACACACAAGAAATTATTTATAAATTTAAAATGATACAAAGAATACCTGGAATGAACAAAAAGTGACAGAGAGAATATCTGACATTATCAACTCACATACACGATACGGTAGATATATACGGTACGGTATGTACAATACAAGTAGAATTCCATCGATGTTGCATTAAATTTTGAATATATTAACATATTAAATTAAATTATATATGTAATATTAAAAACTTTTGTGTTAATACAATTATCCTTTGCAACGTATTCTTGTTATTATTACTTAATTTGTGTAGCTCCTCGTATCCTCTAAATTTTATACCACTTACTTAATCTTTAAGGTTTTTATATTTTCGTAAAAGCGCTCCATTATTCGCATACAGTTTCACTCGCACCTGAATTATAACTACTTTGGTGTATTCTTATTGTTCCTGCCGAGTCTTGTGGCTTCTTCCTTTCTCGTTTATCCGCAAGCGCTCGCTCGCGTTCCGGTATTTTACATTTTTCGGCTCGCGCAACCGCCAGCGCACAGAATCTGTAGAATTGAGAGCACCGAATGCGGCGCTGCCGCTGGCATCGAATTCTCACGACGAGATATTATTCCCGTTTCGTATTGCCATGCTCATTTGCAGCGCCGAGGCATTTTCTTTTGGCCCTTTACATGGACGAATATTACGTCCAGTAAACCCTCGAATGAACTTTCATCGCTTTTTTGGCCTATGCATAAAGCGCTCAACTCGGCTATACCCGGCGCATCATTTTCCGCACATATATCCGTTTCTGAAGCTTCTTCTCATTCAACATGAGCCCTTTATGGCTGCCTGATCGATATCGTAGAATTGAGCAGATGATTTGTAACGATAGTTACATTATGGTACGACCAGCCACATAGGATTTATGGAAAAGAAAACAAGGCAGAATAATTAAGAGAAAATGTATAACAGACGAGATAATTGCTGCGCACTGAATTTCAGAGAAGCAGAATATTTTTTGACATACATCGAACATATGATCTTTTTTTTATAACGCTGAGATATAGCTCAATATTCCATACGTGAAAGAAGAAACCATTTACTTATCGTGCTCTTTTTACCATAAATTCTAAATTGTTTTATCAGAAAATATTCCGATACCATTTCTAAATTTTACATTTTTTTATAAGAAAAACGCGCATAAAACGTTAAAACAGTTTTGTAGCACTATAAAAAGGCAGTTATGCAACGAAAGCGCGAGGTGCATGGGAAAAAATCGTACATAAACTTCTATGCAATGCTATCAAGAATTAGAAGCGCTTACGATAGTTAACACTTTTATTTCTCTGGAAAATAAAAAATTATATTTGATTACCTGTTTATAAAATAAACTCTTTCTCTCAGAATATATTAGATTTCTAAAATACTGCTATTCTCTCCAAGTCTCTCGCTACAAATATCGAGGAAAAAACGAGGGAAGTTAGGAATTATCGTTCGCTTGTTGTTTTCTTGTAAACCATTTCCTGATTTCAGCAGCAGATTGGTCGAGAGCCATTTCGCGGCCGTCGGGTACTTGATGGATCTTTTGGGACGCATTTCTGGCAGTTTGAGTGTGTATTCTGTGCGTTAATCTCGCTTGTTTTCCAAGTTACATGATACTAATGCGTGCTAATGCTGTCATTTTCATAGAGCATTGTTCTCATATAGTCCCATTAGAAAATTATGCTTAAGAGAACATCGCGCTTCAAGAATAATTATTTTTCTTGACTTCTTTTCATTTTTGATGATGTTTTTTCAAACGACTTCTAAATTTGGCTTCTAAAACTCTTAAAATCAACTGATTTTACTGCGCTGCGTACTCAAAAAATCAAGCATCTTTCTCATAGGAAGCATTTAATGTTTAAATGTTTTCATCCAGTGCAGACGTATTGTACCGTATTGTCGCGCATACAGGCACGTGGGAAATTGGAGCATAAACGTGATGTTTGGCGCCGCGTAATTGCTACGTCGAGAACAATTTGGAGAAAGCGTCATTGGTGGCTACCTGGCAGTGCGCAAATAGTACAGCAAATGGAAATACGCGTAATGTTGTTCGCACGCATTTACATAGATTGCGCTATTTGCATTGCCTTGTGTTACGTAGTTGCGCACACTAATTGAAGATGAAAAACAAATTATCAATGAATGAATGTGCCGCGCGTCGATCGTTCGGCACGTTTACGGGAATTTCACTCCCTCGTATCCAAAAGAGTGTTCCGCGTCAAGCCCCTACGAATAATTAATCGTCTCGTACCATTCTTTTCAATATTAATCTTTTTCATGCCAAAATAATGAGAAGCAAGAGAAGATACAACGGTTTTCCGTAAATTTTCCAGCGACGTGACTTTTTGATACTACTCTTTTCTCCTCTTTTCCTCGCTCTTCCTTCAGTCTTTTCTCGGACATGTTTAGGGAAAAGCGTCTGGACAGATCGAAGACTCCGTCGTTAAGATATAATGCCGCAAACGTGGAACACGACATGTAATGTGAGAAGCGTGCATTTACTAGATACAGAACATGCTACATCTAATACATTCCGAGGAAGCATTATCGGTAGTCGCTGGGAAGTGCGCAGATAGTGAAACAGACCCACGTCGAGAATGTTGTAACTGGATGTTGTTACTATGTGCAATTCGCTTGGCGATGGTAACATCGCTACTACATTGTTGGTCTCGGAATAGGCGAACACGATCGTGGCGAATTGTTCGCGCGTCAGATAAATCTTAGCTCTAAGTGACTCGGGCGTTTAGAAGGAAGATATGCGGCGCTAATATCCGAAAACGTACACGACACGCTCAACACGGATCAATTAAGGATTTGTCTGGCTACTAATCCAGTTTTCCCTTTTTTTTATCGATTCTCCTTAGCGAAGAGGCAACATCATTGTTCATGGTTCGGGAAATCTGTTTGACTTCACGTAATAGTCTGGCTTTTCGTCGACGAGGTAATATCGTCGGATTGTTGAGTGCAAAAGCTATGTGCTATCGGATATTACGGCCAAATAATAAATTCGATATAGCTCACAAATAGTCGCATTTTCGTTCTGTTTCACAGGCGGCGAGAGAGAGAAACGTTTCATTGTAGTTTCATGTAGTAACATTTTGCTTTTTTATCGTGACATTCTCGAAGAAAATATACCCGGATCGCGCGCATGATGTTGCACAATATTTTTTATACCGCAAATTAAATTTCCGGGAAAGTCGGACGGTGATGTTTTTAAACGTGGATCGATAGACGTGGAACGACATCGAACGCTATCAAATCGGAACAGAATTTTCATCGCTTCGGGCGACGTTTGTTTTATTCCATGCCTCGCAACAATAATACATTTGTCGCATTAGTTTGCAACGGCATCGGATATTTCTTGGTACTCTACGTTCGTTCGGATGATATCGCGCGCACACGCGTGTGTATAAGACAGAACATACATTTTCAGAGTTACGATTTAATAAATTACATGGTATTAGCGTATAGCTTCGCTTCACGCGGCGATGAGCAGGATACAGCTCGCGCTCGTGATTTTGTTACGCATATTTTCTGGCACGTCAGAGGATGAAGTTTCGCCGACCATTAATTTTAACGTACTTAACTCTGCATCCTCCTTGTCAGTCTGCAGTCATCTTCGCGATATATTACCTTTTTTTTGGATACGCGACACCCTGACGAATTATCCGATGCTTAAATTTGTTTTTCTTTATTTTTTTACGTCAGCTTGTCGGTGCCTGTAATTAATTGACGAAGACGTTTTGCTCCATCCATAATCCGTCCGAGCGGTTCGAATTTTTAATTAAAATTTTTTTAATACGACGCCGCGAGCGAGATCGCGAGTGCACGTGAAAGAGAGGAAAGAAACGTTAAGCTTTTTTAATTATCTACTCGATCGTCGAAAGAACATTGGCGAGTTTAAATTAAAGCGCGTTAAAACGTGATACCAATATTTTTCACGCCTGCCATGAAAGCTTCAATGCGATTAATTGCACGAATAAATAACAGGTCAACCGAGCTTAAAATGAAAAAAATAATTGCTGGAATATAAAAATTGGAAAATGAGTCAGATGTAATTTAGAAGAGATAAAATGGAAACATTATTCATAAAGAACTTGGAAATTTGAACGAAATTAACAACTTTCAGAGAACAGCATATTTAAACGCTCAGACCAACGCAATTACTTCATTAAACATTTATAATGAACACCATTGTACAAATTGTCTCGCTTTAGGATACAATTTGAAAGATGTAACTATATTTAATTGATTTTTCAATGTTCCTATGATTTAATACCATTTTCTTCAAACGTGTACTGACTGCGTTAATTCAATATGAATTAATGAATGTGTAAATATCTCTCGCACGGTAAACTCACGCTATGATATCAGTCGCGGGCATAGTGCTCGCGTAACACAGCGTGCCATTGGCTGTCGGCTATTGTTGTCGCATTGTCTAAGTTATAACAAGCATTTTCCCTGGACAATAATAACAATTTCATATGGTCAGATAGTCCGCGGTGCAGTTTACACAGCTAGACGCCCGTTTATTACCTGCCCGAGCACCAACCTAGTTTCCACTGCTTTCACTAAGTATATTCAAACTTACTCGATCAACATATGTATCCGATATGCCGGCAGGTATTGGAAATCCTGCGCGTAATGGAATTGGATACTTGTCCGTTCGTTAGTAGAATGCCAGTCGATACATGCAAATACACCTCTTAGAATAACTTACTATATAGTATACACGAAACTATCGCATAAACGTATCGCGAGATTATATTGTTGAAAAGCGGTCCAAATGCACGGAAATGTAAATTAGATAACTTTAATGCAATGCTGTAAATTATTTAGTAGCAACGTTGTGCCAGCACTCTCGAGTTCAGTACGCTCACGTTGCGACTTCACCCGCAAGATCCTCTTCAGATCGTTACACCGAGCGATTCACGGCATGATCATGATCTTTTCATGTATCCTTTTATTTCCCAACTGGTAGAAGCGCATTTGAATTTAAAGGCTCACGCAGCGGCAGCGACGAGCTTACTAAGAGTGTTAGGTGGTAGTTGAAGAAGTTAAAAATCACTGTCTCCCAGCAGAATCAAATATGTTTAACGCTCGCCTCCGTATGAATATTTATACGGAATACGGCTAGTGAATCCAAGCCTGCAGCTGATCATAATTTCACACGGAGGAGAAGTTTCCAGGCGAAGTTATAGAATACGTAAACACCCACGATGAAACGAAAATTGTACGGCGCTACATCCACCCTCGCCCTTATGCAAATCCCACCACCAAACCTCAGGACTCAGCTTAAAGCAAAGACGCCCACCCTCGCAATAGGATTTCGTTGCAACGTCATAGCAATTTCCTGTTTCTCAGGGTAACCGTTTATAATATAACCCTATGTCTGTAGATACATATCTAGAAACACGAAAATTCGCGCGAAACATTAAGCGTTACGTGCTCGCTTACGTGGTGTATTTTGATTCATGAATGGTTCATTTGCGGTCCATTACTCTTCTTGGATATCGTACATGTTTTTCGCGCGTCCGTATATTTTCTATTAAACAAATTAATTATTTATTTGTTTCATAATTAATCACAGTCGATTGACGTTTAATGGTAATTATTATCCAGTGCGTGACATGCAAATAGCAGGCAGAGGCACTCTGTGGAAAGTTCCATAAATTTCTATGATCTCTCGTGCGAGCTTAAGATGAAGATGCAACCGTCCACGTAAATGACCATAAGGAGCATCCGGTACCCGACGCGCTAATATGCATAAATAATAAATGCGCTTAGGTGTGTAAGTTCCCACGGCGGCAAGTGCAGCGGTGACATCGACTTCCGCTCGGCTCTCCTGGACGGCGGGTGTAAAGTTGAAATTAATTCATTCTACGTCCTAGTTACAGCTTTACGTACAGACGATAGTTCTCATTTTCATCGCGCTATCCATATTCGTTCCATTACGTTATCGTTTCAGCACAGTGCAACTTTAGTCAGAACGCATTGCCCCAGTTCAATTGTACAGAATGTACATCGCTACGTCAGACCATTAGCTATATAATAGTACAATAATGGAGCATCGGCCAAAGTACGTGTGTGTGGATTCAGCATATGAGCTCAGTAAAAAATAGTACGTTATCAAGGAAAAGACGATCTTTGTTCACAAATCTCACATATAAATATACAGAATACTATTACCATTTTTTTTATCAACTTTGCATGATTATTTGATTTGGATTTTTTAATAATTCGCATTAATATAGAGGATATTACTAAAATTTCTTCGCAAATTTCATGGAAGTACCTTTTTCACAATTTTGTATCGATCAAAGATGAATACTTATTTTTTGCTTCTGTATGGGTTTTATTTCGAGAGATCAACCCAGACTTTCAGTGTGGAGACCAATGGACCACACATTCGTTCTGTTACACAGTCGACACGTAAATGCCCTAGGCTTGATTGCGGTCGCGTCGAAGTTCGTTGGAGTATGCCACAGAACCTCCAATTGGTTCTTCAGCGAAACGCGTCAATTGTTAGCGAGGTGCCAGCGCTGCGGGATACTATTATGAAGTCATGCTTGCTTGATTTGCACCTCAAAGTATTTCACGTGCATCTAGTATGCAACTCGATGTTTTTGCTATATCACGATATTCATTATTAGCAGACTGTGAATATTTGAATCGTGGCAGTTTCCACGAAATTACATTGTTCACGTTCTTGCAACTAAAATTTGTGCAATACGGATTTGTTACGAGTGATCTGTATAAATTTATTGAAATGTACGTTACTTCGTAAATTAGTCACTGACTTTCTGCATCCAGGATCACAAAGTTATACGTTATATTAGAAGCAAGAAGTTATTGTTTCTTCTGCCTTTACGCTTCTCGAGTTTCTATTTCTGTGGAAAGATACGGACGTTTAGTTCCTCCCGGTTTTCTTTGTAAAATTTAATTTATACTCCCCGGAGGCTTGACGCGTCGAGAAACCTTACGACTACCACTACATTTCCCTTTTCCAAAGGTGGATTTAATGGATCGTATTCTTACGTAATATCACAGATATTGTTTTCTATCCCTGTGTTATCGGTAACAGTATACCGTATAAGAGAGTACAAATTGAAGCTTCGCAAACTTTTTATAACGCGACAACTTTTCTTCCAGTTTTTCGAGATTATATTCGCGGAAATTTTTTCTCCCGCTCGCCACTTCCCGGTATACTGCAGAAATTACGATTGCATGTTTTATGAACGTTCTGCTTCGATACCTGCCGCATCGTCGAGCATTTTTGCCACGGCATGTCGATGCCGATTGTTATTCGTGCGACGCGATCGGGTAGCGAATGTAAAACAGGCCGACTGTCCATCACCAGTGTCTATTTTTTTTTTTTACGTAACAGCAGTGGACAAACAGCGTGCGATACCGAGTTTACATCCGTTTACACGCAGTCGTCCGCTATGCCATGTTGATCGACTTGATCTGCATACGAGAACTGTCCCCGGCAGGCTGCAATTAAATCTTGCGACAAATGAAAACTGCCGATGTTTGCCCCGCAAGCGCGCACTTTCGTCGCGCGTTACCGCGTTTTGCGGTGTGCTTTAATTAACGAGTCGGGAATTGCGCGCCATACGGTCATCTCCCGCGGGAACGTTACGCACGTGGTCGCAGGTGGACAGAACGCACCTTGCCGCCCCGTTGAGTAAATCCGTCCGTGGATTCATCTAGGATTGACCCACGGGTCCGGGTCACATCTGTTCACGGGTTCATCGCGCGCCAACCTACCCTACCACCACGTTCGAATACACCCGTGAGTTTAACGACCTCAGATCGAGCCAGCGTACGCGTGCTTTTAAGTGCCTTTCCGCCGGTTGTTAGCCGATATTGCAAGTATTTTGCGGCAGAACGTAAAGTCATTAGACTTTACGTTACGACGGTTTAACTCGTGTATTTTCCTTCGAAATCATGACGGCGCATTGACGATCAATTATAGATCCAAAGAAGACGGACGTTTAGTTTTTCTTTCTTCTTTCTTTCACGAAAATTAGTTTTACCGGTCGTATAAACAAGTTTGTCTAGCGATTGCACTTTAGATCTTAGCTCAACCCAGTCTAGGAATTCCCAATAAGTCTGTAAACTTTAGTTTGTCGCGCGCGCACGACAACGGCTGAACTTAAGTAGTCGGAGTCGGCAACGAGGTTTTTGAGTGTTTTACGCGACATCGTGACGTTTCCCGAGAGTGGGTTACTCTCCTTCGGAATTTTTTTACCGGTCCACGCTGAAGTCGTCGTTTTAAAACGCCGTAACTTTAGAAAGAGTCACGCGCGCTTTTTGTTGGTATAGTAGATTTTCGTGTACCATGTCCCTCGACATTTTCCATTTTCCCCTTTTACGCCGGCCTCATCCCTGCCTCCCGCACTTCGCCACTCCTTCGGCCTGGCACAATGAGGCTGTAGCTGGAGCTTAACTTAAAAGGTCCACTGTATCCGAAACGAGCCCATTCGGCCAGGTGTATCCACTTAGTCGGGCGAAAAGGAGATCAGGAGCTTAACAGCTTCCTCGAGGTTTTCACTGGCGGTTTACCAATACATTCGATCACGTATGCACGTGTATCTCGCGTATAGGTGCGGTTGCTCATATAGGGTGATACCGAAATAGGTCGTCCAACTTTGGGAACGCATTGAGCAGTTTGGAACTATATTTGTCTAAAGAGAAATCGATAGTTTTCGAATTGAACGCAGACGGACTCGGAGTGATCTTTTTTAGTGCGCTAAAGTCGTGTAAAGTCGTAGAGAGATATTTATTATTTAATTTCAAATGAATTGCAATGCAATCGAATCTCAATTCACTATCTTGTTATGACAGCATTTAACGCTGCAAATCGAAAAAGTTGCGAAAGAGGCTGACGTTCAATCAAACTTTCGCTGAGGAGAAGTCAATTCGAGACGGGTCTAAGAACGCGGCTGCGAAGTTCGGTAACACCGTATGTATGCGTGGAGCTGGTTATCCGTCGGTCCGTAACTACGTCCGAGCAAGCGTCGTTATTTGTATGGCTACGTATCCTCGAAATACTCTCCACCCTCACCTTCGATAACGCTATTTCATTCTCACTGGAGTCTCTTCTTCTACCCCAGGAAAACGGTGCCCCATCTAAAATCTAATTCTGACGGTGCCGCCTTTCCACCTTTTCCTCCTGCCGATTTTCGTGTCCCCAGACCCTCCTTAAGCGAAACTTTTTAAGTGAAAAGCTCACGCTCCCTTTTTGGATTCCGCTGCACTATTTCTTTCGAATACGGCGAAATAGTCTGGCCATTTTTACACCCGGTCCGAGAACGGTCTTTTTGTCGGTCGGAAGGAAATATCCGCGGAAAGTTCGAAAATGCAAACTTACCAGAGAATGAGATCATTTCCCTTATTTTCTTTTGTTGTTCTGAACAACATCAAGCAAGAGCGGCACGTCTTATAGGAAATATGTAAAGTCGCGTTTCACAACAGATCGCAGCAGTAATTACACGATGACATAAAGACAATCATTTTGATACCACCTTGTTGACAACGAGAGTGTGCGTTGTACCAACAGTCCATTAAATAATGTTAAATAATATGTTATATTAAATCAAATGCCGTGGGAGTATTCGTGCTGGCTCTTTAATAATTTATAATAAATTATATTCGCTGTTGCACGGCCGCCGCACTCGACACCCCGGGCGAACGTCACACTGAGGCAGCATCCATGCGAAATAATTGAATGACAGGGCTGAGAGAGCGAGGAATATCGCGCGAAACGCGTATCGCTTTTCTCGCAATGTGAAGCGTTACTCATGGACGAATGTACAGGGTTTTACTAAAACGCTTGGATAAGCTACGATGGGGCAAAAAGAGCGGGTTGTCCCTGGCGGCAAAATCAGAAAGAATAATTCGTACGTATGCGAATGCTTAATTTACGAAATACAATCTACAACGCGTGCGATTCAACTTTATGCAATTGATATTCTTAACGTGTGACATCAACAAGTCAATCGAAAATGATATTTTAAAACGATTTTACATAACACATTTTGGCGCCCGTAAAAGCTGGTCAATCTGACGTGATTCATTTGAGAGAAAATGTTGTTCTCTACTTTATTTGAATGACCAACTTCCAAAAGTTTACACGAATATTTTAGCAACATCCTGTAGCAAACTTGCCGAATATAAAGTCGATGGTGCGAAATAATTTAGTGTCGTAACGCTTCGACGTTAGGGTATTATTGGTATCGCCGCGATAGCAATTCGCGTTCGCGTATTGCTAACATTTATGTGTCTCGCAAATAAGAAGCGAAAATATTATTCAACACAGTTACGGTATGTTACCTGGCAGACTCAGGAAAAAGCGCATTACCTTCACAACTTTACGATGTGACTGAAAAGTGTCGCGTAACTGTCCTATAAAAGTTACGCGAAACACTTGTCATATATTGCGGAATTGATGGAGCTTTTGCAAGTTTGTTACAATATCGACATTCCGATCGAAAGTACATTTTATTGCACATTCGACAGGAAATTATGCAAATGTATCCTTTCGCTGATTATTGTATCAAAAATTATTAATTACCTTATACGCTATTTTTAATAAAAAATGTTGTTATTCTCATACGTAAAAATTGATATCTCTGTGCAAATTTTACGATTCTATACTAACAAAATAAATTATTATTTAACATTATGTGAATTTTGTTACTAAAATATGCGATCAATAACAACAAATATTCCTGCGTAAATTGATCGAACGCACGTAAACTTTCCTCCAAGTCTATTTACAAGAGCAAATATTTTTCTGGCAAAAATTTTATGAAAATAAAAGTTTAATTAGCTCCCAGAAGTTCTGTCCCTTTTTTACTATCTTGCCAAGGGCAATAATAAAAGGAAACCTTATTAGCATTGTAAGGAAAATGAAGAAAGTTTTCGCTCGAGAGGAAACCTATTTATCCGATATCAATTGCATACATTATGTTACAAACTCACAAATCCGCGCTCATGCGTTGCCGATGTAACTCTGGTCTCAATTTCTTTTGCATCCTTTTTATACTCTTTCACTTGCGAAATACGAAAGCCTCGATTCTCGCAGAATAGAAAAATCTTTCTAATACTTCCCGAAGCGCACGTTTCGATAGCTGTCACGTTGGATTAGTGTGGAACCGGATTGCACAACCACGCTTCGGCCTGCCGACCGCTTCGAATATTTAAGTGGACGCCATTAAGCACTATGGGAAATCTGCTGTCACGCGAGACTCTTCTGTCTGTCGAATGTACAGGGCATACGTACACCAGGGCAGATTACAGGGACGCACTTGTCCGGGCCATATAGTAAGCCTGGCCATCTTTTCCGCCGGTGGGCGAGGCGGGCTTCCTCGGAAAGTTTGAAATTTACGAGAAAAACACGTCCCTCCAATAAAGTACACCAACTCATAAACGAAAGATAACCCGGGTACACGGCATGGAGCAACGGCGTAAGTATGGCGAGAGAGCGGATGATGCGTGAGGGAGAACACGACGAGACCTCCCGGCTGCCTCTCCAGGAACTCCATAGATAGTACGCCTGAACTGCATGAATACCACGTTGGTACAATCGACGGAGGAGACACCGACGTTATTATGGGGATCAAGAAGTTCACCTCGGTATTGAAACGCATCCCCGTAACAACCAACGATCTGCGATCCATTCCTGAAAAAGAGCAGGCTCGCTTTGCTCGCTCTTTTATTGCGGAGGCAAAAGCTGCTCGATTTATGATCCCCGGCACGCTTTCTTTTTAAAGTCGCTCGCCGTCCTGCTCCATCACCTGGATCAGTCGATTTGCCATCGTGCTCGAAATCCGCGGCTACATCCAGTGATCTGAAAGCTATTTTATTTTCAGTGCCTAGGATATAGGTACTCGGGTGTCTAGATACAAGCACGTAAATACCCGCTATCAAAAAAGGTTTCTAAATAAAGGATCAGGCACGTATATCTGGATGCAAAGAAATATTTTATATCAAAAGTGCTTTGCATATTTATCAGTCTAAATTTTGTGCAGTTATCAATATAATATTTTTATGCGCTTTTTGGACATGAAAGTTATCGTAATTCTTGATATTAAAAAATTCATTGTCTGTTTTCTGTGCTTCGCTTTTAGATTTTCGCAGTGCTTCGTGTTAAATCTCTTCTTCCTACCCTAGACTCAGGCGATTTTGCACGTCGTTTCTTGCTTGCTGGTCGACAAAAACGCGTCGCGTCTATGGAGAAAATGAGTTGCTCTAAATAAGAGGGAGTCAGATATAACCATTTTTCACAATTAGGTCTGGTTTTCCAATTAGAGCTTAAGATAGGGTATCTTATTTGAGCTTATAAATATATATATATATATGCCCAACTGTAGTGTTTATTTCGGGCTTTGTCGGGCAATTACCCTGGATTTAATTATAAATCGCCATGTTTCGACACAGAAAATTAGGTAGATGACACGATTAAATTAGACAAATTTAATGAAATACAGCATTTTTCATCGAATTAAAACTACGACCTCATTGCTTTTTGCGTTCTCCAGGGAGCAGTCAATTCGTTTATATTTGCTCGTGCACTTGCTATCAGCTGCTATCATTCGCAATTTACTGGGCCGACACGTCTCATCGATAACACGATTTGTCGAGAGTTCTCGTCTATTGACACTCCTGAACAGGCAGGACTCTACGAAACTCACATCTTCGAAGTACAGACGATTCCGCGAGACGGTATATGTTATAGGCATCCGACATATCTGCGCGTGACAGGGTTTTGATAAGATTTGCGAGCGCACCCGTATTGTCCGCGTCGATAAAACTGTGGTCGCTGATACGGAAATTGGTTAGCGAACGAGAGCCTTTTTCGATGAAACGTCGAAAACTTCCTTCACCGTACTTCAGGATTCAGGCTTCAAGGAATACTGATTTCACTTTCAGACGGAAACTCGCAAATGTCTGAATATCTCGGGTGGTATAGTGGATTCTTGACCCTTTTTTATCTGCATTTTACAGCTTCCAACAGAAAAAAATACTGAGCCAAGGGTGCGCAATGTAGGGGAACTCAGGTAGCGTCGTTTAAACGTGAACTTTCTCCGTTAATCCTACGACACGTGGCGATATAACCGGCATAAAAGCACACTGCAATCGCCGTTAATTTAATCGCTGTTCTTGCGCCTTCATAAAACGATTTCCGAGATTTACGGGGCCGGGATGATTTTCTTTGTTTTAATCTAAGACGTTTTTCTCTCAAGCATTTTCAGGAATCCCCGTTCAAGAAGTTACAGCCTTCCGGTGGCCCCGCGGGGGGATATAAATTGCCGACAATGTGGCACGCCAGAAATGGCGACCGTGGCCATTCGGTGCGGGTAGACAATCGCGGTTCCTCCGTATAATACATGTGGTGCCAGTGCTTAAGGGCCGATCCAGAAGGAAATAAGATCGAACTCTACTGTAACTGCTCCTACTCGATGTCGTTTTCCCGATGACGCGTAATCCCTGCGCCGCACACATCTCCAACGTCCCGATTGAATTATAACTCTTCGTAGCCTCCGGGCGTCGTCTCGTGTTCTCCATTAACTGTTTGATCGAAAAATGTCAAAACATGAAAGAATAAGCGCTCGCTGCGACAAGCTAGAGCCGCACTTGTTCCGATAAATCAAACGAAACTTTTCTCTCCGAGATATTTGGCGCACCTGTATATCATCATCAGCGCAAGGGAGCGATACTTAGCGAATTAATAATTTAGATAAATAAAAAAAGTCCTAATCTTCGAGAGAGAGAGAGGGGGGGGGAAAGGCGCTCTCGTTTCTTTATTTCAACCTTGATTGGCACTAAATTATTCCCGTGCGATTGAGATATTTATGTTTGCCACGAAAGCCATACGTTATCCTAGTCGGCCACGTCAAGAAAGATATCGTTGATTTACGAAGACAGACTAGCTAGTTTCGGGCCGTTTGCCGCGTATCAATATCGAGCGTCTACCAATGAGGAAATGGACGGCTCTATTCTGCTGATAAATAACACGACGGGAGAAAATCGCGGAAGACATGAACGTTGTGTCGGGACTGCCATCAAGCTTGATGGGAAGGTAAAGCCTTATGTTTAGAACAGAATCCCGTCGAGGTCTTTGCCTTTTATGTCCTGCACTTACGGCTAAGAGTCTTCTAAACTGAACTGTATCGCTCAGAAAACGAAGTAAAAAAAGTGCCGTTGTGAAAGAGCGTACGAGTATGCTGAGACCAACATGTGTCTCATGATATGATGTGAGAAATTGATATCCGATTTAGAAGAACAAGCAAGAGTGCGTACGAGAATGTAAAGCAGGATTTACATCCTAAAGTCGAGCATCTTGTTTTATCTCAAGTTTCCTCAAGAAACGACGTAGCTAGAGAGAGATCTTTTTACGGTTACGTTAATTTGTGATTTAAAAAAATACAAATGTTGATTTTGCGGAACAGTACGACTCTTCGTTCGGTCAATGGATTGGCAGGCTCTTCATTGTGGAACTTCTGGGCGCTCGTTGTGCTCCCCTTTAGTCACCAGCACGCGAAGCATTCAAACGAAGATAAATTACTTCTTGACTCTTGAAGCTGCCTATAAAGCAGTGCCCGCCTAATCTTGAAAAACACTTAAAGCCCGGAGAAACGGATTATTCAAATCCGTCCGATGCTCCGTCTGGAAACACGCCGGATGGCAAACTCATTTGAGAAGCGTCGGTGCGGGTGGACGGCGACGGGACGCCAACGATGCCGGAGTGAAGTGAACAACGAGCAAAGGGCGAAGAGAGAGGTCCGAATGAAATCGCGCTGGCTAGCGAGGGGTAGTTCGATACTGTGCTCATTCTGTGCCAGTTTAAATTCAACTTAGCCGGCGACTGATCGTGCCATGATACCGAGAACGTTTCTCTTATAAATAACTTTATGCGCCCCTTATTTGATATACCACTGCGCTCACGAATCTATAAACCCGCTCCTAAAAGCACAAATATTTGCCGGCAGCCTGCGGAGATATTCATAAAATTCGCCAAGACGACACGATTGTACCAATGTACAATAAAGTAATCTACAAAATGCATTCTGTAAAGACATAAATGAAAATTTGCCCGAATACAATTTCCTTCGGTTGAATACAATTTTCAAAGCTTCGTATTTTTCTTCTCTTTCTTATTTTCTATATAGAAAAGTCAATCGTCTAGTCCGAACTTAGTCCAGTCGCGGTTCAGAACTTGATAGGGTAATGATTTTCTCTCGCATCACCACCAGTGATAGCCGCAGTCTCGTCTCAACGATGTTGTATAAGCGACAGCGCAGGTGAAATGCGGGTGACTAAATGCGGTGAAAACTGTCAGCCATTGGATTCATTGTGACAACCGGCGCTGACTAGCGACGCCTCGGCATGACCCTCGGCAATTTCGCACGTACGAATCGAAATTGATGCGTTTTGAATCCTTCCCCGTACTTCGCCAGCCGACCATGGGGCGCGAAAGGACTGTTAATTATCGGGAGTCTCTCTCTTCCGGCCGTACGCGCGACAAACGAGTTCCCGCGACAAATAAATTTGCGGTAACAGAAAAATTATTACTGCATTTCTCGGCGCACGAAATGGCCGGGTCGTCGTTGACGAATATCTCAAGTTGAAAATTGTTTCGGCGTCGTGTCGAAAACTCGGGCGTTATTTTTGATAAATCGATCATCCTGCCCAGGAGAATAGGACCTTTTTCGGGATAAAAGAAATGGGTAATGTCGTCGTTATTTTTGCGCTATTCTTTTGTACAAAATTTACTCTATTGTATGAAACGAGTTGACATACTTTAAAGTCGAAAATGGCTGCGCTTTTTGACAGATATTTCTTCCATAGTCTGTCCTTTGTGCTTCCTTCCTTCCGTAATATCCTGTTTATTTTATGATATTACTGACACGACGAGCTATCGCAATTGTATATAACGATGGCGTGCGCACAGATATACATATATCGCGATACGTGGGGAAAAATGGAATAACTTTTCTGGCGCATATATTATACCTAGCATATTGAGACGAATAGGAGACTCTATTCAGACACGAAAAGACGCGGCATAAAAATACACATACTTTGAAAACTATATCGGATATGAGACGCATTCGCTGGCGAAAGCACAATATTACTTTCAAGCTTTCTGTGTAAGCATATCTTGAGAGGATGTATATTGAATAAAGAAATAAACGTTCATAATTTTGATGGGAAACGATGAATAAATTATATATATATAAAATAACCGCGTCAGATTTTATAACGGGCAGAGCTATTGTGTTTAGTTGTACATTATTACGTTACTTATTATAAAATTAATATTATGCATAACTGACACGCATATACATGAATATATTATAAGTTAATTGTTAGTTAATAATATAATGTGACATAATTATATATTATATTAGTTAAATATAAAAAACAAACTCGAAGAATAGGAAGATCAAACTATCTATACGCTGCGAAAATCTGCGAGAACCTCGGAGGAGGTGTGTAAATGAGAAATCGATAAGCTGACTCCAATCTCTCATAGCTCTCTATGTATGCAGGTCTCCGTATATAGCTATTTAAATTTATCGAGGCACTCACACGATATGGAAGGGTAACTGGCATAATCGAATTAACTCCGTCCAACCGTCAGGAGAGCACACTTAACCCGACTTTCATCAAATTCGCAACGCGACTCATTTTTTCAATTCTCCCCACCGTTCGACCTACGAATCACCAAATAAGGTGATTTTGCACGAATGCGTGCACATATAGGGTGAGCGTCAAAGGCGGATTTTTTACGTAAATCAAAAGCAATGACTACCGTCTTATTGCAGATATTTTTATTTAAACATTAAAACTTATGACCAAGCTAGGAATTCAAATTGTACTAAAACAAAATTTATTATAGAATTTGAATGACGAATAACGATTTTGTTATTTATTTGCATCCTCGCTGCACTGAATTTGCACAAAGACGGCCTCACCGTTCTTTTGCTTTTCAGATTTCTCATTTCTAACTTATGAAATTATTTGTTTCTCAACTCTTTCACGAAGATTTTTATCTCGGATTTAACCAAGACCTGTTTCGTACGTCAGTTGCGAATCACCCTGTATATCTATTGCGGGGACGAGACGGTGCCTCGATGAATTTGCATTTGAAAGCGACGGCATCCTTTCGAGCTATCGACCCTCGGAGGAGGGGAAAGTAAAAGAACGAGCGTGGGGTGCCCCCTTTGGTATTTACCCGCCGTAAATACCTGGTTAGAGGGAGTGCGGGGGTTGCTGACTTTTATATTGATTCCTCCCTCTTGACCGTATCTTGTCGTGGCGCGTCTCTTGCTATCTCGATGGAGACCTTCCTATGAGCGCTCCCTCAGAAAGAGCCGATCCCAACGGTTTTTCGGGGGCATAGGGAGCCAGAACTTTCAGATTTATCGTTCGATTTACGGAGCAGTTCTCGAGCAGCCCTCATTGCCTCAGGAAAGTTCGGACCGCGTGATGTCGCTTCTCGTTTTCTCGTCTCGATTCTCAAGACCGCGTCTGCTGCTGCTGCTGCTTGTCGGGGAGTCATAGACTTAAAGTACGGATTGTAGTTCAACTTGACTTCACGAGTAAAATATCCCTTTCTCCTCCTTCTCTTTCTTTTTTTCCTACTCTCTCGTGCTCACTCTCTCTTCTCTCTCTCTCTCTCTCTCTCTCTCTCTCTCTCTCTCTCTTTCTCTCTTTTCCTTTCATTTTCCTCCATCGCGTGTGGGATAATGGAAAAGTTGGATAGTAAACTGGTGGGAAAACGGTTGAAGGAAATTTGATAACGGTTAATGGCGCTTGTTTTCGTTCGGCTCCATTAAAAGTGATATGATGAAAATCCCGGCTCTATTTCTAAACGACGACAGAATATACTGAACTTATTCGAGATCCATTTTAGGAGCGCTGCCGGCGCAGTATCCCGAATGGTCCACTTCGGGATCTCTCGAAGTGCGCTTTAAACTTACCTACTTCGCAAAATATTATATAACGCCGCGTGAAATCGATCTCGTCACTTTTGGTTCATCGTTCAACGACTTATGCAGAATATCTCAAACCTGACGTAGCATTTCTCTCATCCATGAATTTATTTACCAATTTCAAACTGACGTTTCATAACCACGTGAGCTTTCATGGGATTCCGCAAGATACTGAACTGTTTCCAATCGTGTATCGATCACGGCGAAACGCTGAAATTAATCTGGAAAATGTACGCGAGCGACATTCACGGATTTAAAATAGTTCAAGGTTTTATATGTGAAAGACACATTCAAGCGAGTCATCAAATAAATGTGAGAGCCGCTACTGTACTGTCCGTATTCCATCGTTCGTGGATTTTGTTCTATTTTTGAATCCGCATAGCTTGCCGAGTGTTCAATAATGTTACGTAATATTAAAATAATTTTCCGAAAATTCAAAGTGCGCTTCTAGATGCTGTCGAAAATTGTTATTCTACGGTCACGGAGATTTATGCATAGGCAAAATCGGAAAATGATAAAGTTAAATGACCATAAAGTTGTTCTTTATCGCGCGTCCTTTCGGTTGGACCCTAAATTTTCTGCTATAACGAGACGCACTTTTTCTCTCTTTAGTCTTTTCGTCGTGTACGATCCTCGTCCAACGTCTCATCCAACAATTTCGTCAAGTATTTATTGCACGTCGTAAAGACGCCGTGCGACTGTTATGCCCGTGTTCGGAAGAGAGACAAATGTCCGTCACATATCACGAGGATTAGCTGTTAAGCCCGGAGAATGTACAGATAACGTTCTGAGGATCGATAACCGAGGAAATCCGCCCGCACGACGATCATCGCGTTATAACTCTCGATGTAGCAATGGCGATTCAGCCTGTGATATTTCTTATTAAAAAAAGCGATTAGAAAGAATCAATGCGCGCATAATACGCTGAGGATAATTAACTGCCCGAATTTTTAATATCTCGATCGCTCAGAAATTAATTTTTTCTTGGCAATAATTTTATTTCAGTACCTTTACATCCTTTTGATTTTTAATATTAAATATCGTAATCAATTAAGCGTCGTCACACTAAAATGTCGCTTATCAGAAAATGCCTCTCCAAATGGCGAAAATTGATTAGAAACTGGACATTGATGCATTCAGCTTAATCGAAATCCGTTATTTCGTATTACTTCACATTGTACGGAAATTTCTGCAGCACGCGAAATTGCGTTTCCAGAAATCCGCCAATTTGAATTTTAAATCTGCCGATTTTCTAGTGCTATGTGTTCACTGACGGCAGAATACGCAGTCATAAGCTGTACAAATGTCTCTATGCCAATTTTCGGAATGAATTGTCTCGATAAATTATGAAAAAACTAAGTGAATGTTAAGTTATCATAACAGTGCAATTTCAAAGTGAAAAGAATTAAATCTCTTTTTTATTGAATATAAATAGCTCTTTGAATCAAATGTATATCTATAAAATGTCTTTGACATACTTTCGTATTCATGAAATACAATATATATTTATATTATCTTAAAAAACTTACTGGAGAAAATATACCAGTTCAGAAACATTGAAAGATATTGAAAAATTTATTCTTATCTGACTATTTAAAAAAAAATTATTTGACGTTTCGAAGAATAATTATCGATATTATGTTTAAAGAATCGAAGCATGTATCGGAATGAGAATGTGTTCAGAAATAACAGCAGTGATATTTAAACAAGATCGCCAACGTAATGTCACAACACTGACCTAGTAACTTAGCGCGCATGCATCCACCGACCTATCTTCTAATTAAAACGTCACTCATTCTCGTGTCTATTTATTTTATCAGGCGGATCCTGATAAATGTCCCTGTTTTGCTGGAATCGAGAAGCGGACAAAATCTGCCATACCAGCGCCCGACCCTCCTTCATTTCTGTTTCATCCCCCTACTCAGTCGTGCATCGTCTCATCCTCAGGGATGAAAGAAAATCTAATAACGTTAGCAGACTTTTTGTTTTCCTCTTCGTATAGTCATAATTTGGTTTTATAGAGCGATATGCGAATATATTACATACGAAAGTGCGTAATACACGTGGGTACCTGAATGCGTATCTCTTTGCGTGCCGCTGAGACTTGAGAGAAGACGCAATGTGAGACGTATCTTCAATTTCCTTCTTAAAATTGCGTCTATCTCATGTCGTCAAATATGATACATCAAGATACACACCAAGATCTTTTTCAACGAAATAACGAAATCTGATTCAAACGTAAATAATTGATAATTACATGATAATTATGTGGTGATTATGCACATTCGCTGATTTAATCGCAATCGCATAGAATTTGCATAGGAAAATATAATAATTTCGCGAATTCAAAATGGTCAAATATTTAGAACTGAAGATAACATAAAGAAAGTTCAGATCTTTCAAACCGGGGATAGAAAGCTTCAGGGGCATCTGCCAACTCTATACCGATGGTGATCGCACCCATAATTTAGTTTGCTGTATGTGATGCACGTAACGCGTCGCGTTAAAATTCTTCAGCCGCGTGCATGCCTATCCCATAGTATTTTGCGGTAACGTTCCTCCGTCGTAGCCGCCGTGCTCTCATGGTATTACGGCGCTCTATTTCCTTCATTCCGGAATCCCGAATGCAAAGGATGGTCAAAGGGCCTCTCTGTGTGACGTGAAGGGCGGCATTTGCCGGTGTTACCGTGCTCGCACCGCACTGAAATCCGCCTATCCTGGTGAACAATGAAAACCATCAATCCGCTCCCGAAACGTAGAGGAGAATTTCGCTTCCACCCTCAACCAGCCTTGTAGCTGGTAGCGCAATCCCTGCGTCACTATACGGCGAGGTCACCCTAGCGCGAACATTCTACAACTAATAGTTCACCCATGCATGTGCAGTGCTCCCCATTGATAACGGCGAGGTGGAATGCAATAACGGCATAAGCCGAAAAACAGGCATCCTAGCTGAGAGCAAGATTTAAAACTAGATTATGAGTTTTGCTGAGCAAATATTGAATTCCCATGCTTTATGAATTATGCTTTATGAATCGCTGCGTCCGACTACTCGATTGCGTTCCTCGCATCATTACCATACCCGAGCGTATCGGATGTCGTTTTCTTTGTATCTGACGTTGTGACGTGTTCTCCATGTATTCAATAATTTTCGTACGTAACAGGTTTTACGCAGTACGTCCTGAAATCGTCGACAACGCGCGTTGAGCTAACTCGGAAATACATTTTTCGAGACTTTCGAGAGTTTCGTGAATATCGAGTTTCGCAAAGGAGTTTTTCGCTCCCGCTCGGCATCCGTGAATTCCACTGCCGATCTCTCTCTCTCTCTCGTATCTCCTTTATTTACCCCGTATAATTAATTGCGTATCCACTGCGTGGGCCGAGTGGCTCGCTCGAGTGTATGCGAATGCAGTGACCTATTTTCTCGACTATTCAGTGAATCTCGCCAAGGTAAAGGAGCGTCTTCGTCAGAAGAGTATATAGCATGCTGCGAATTCTTGCCATATTCCGGGCAAGATGACTACTGCCGTTTCAACTGCCCTGCCTTTCTCCCCCGCCGCGTCCCTTAATTATTCAATGCCTTGCCGAGATCTCGCTTTAAGTTTGAAACGTTCTCTTCTCTCACTTTACGTTTGACATTCTGCGGAAGTTTGATATAAAGTCGCAACGAGGACTTGGGAGTCCGCTGATGTCCCACGGATGTACTACGAACGTGCGGCAGAAATAAAATGGGAACATTTAGAACAGCTCTCCACAGTTACCCGTATTCGTATCTTCTCTCCCGATTCTCAACATGGCTGTAGCAAAGTTATAAAATTATCGTATTGATTTAAAAGTAATAAATGATTTCTGAAAAATATTTCATGTTTCTTTTTATACTGCACAGTATTGTATTTTATGTAACTGTAATTTGTTGGTACATGTATATTATCTAATTTTTATACCAACAAATATAAATATAATCTGGCACAGATGCATACGAGTTCTTAATTTTTTCGAAAATGAAGATTGATTCATTTAGTTTTGATAACTATCTCGTCTGCAATACGGATCGTAGTGCTTCTACTGTCGCTCTGTCACATCAGAAACACGAGAGAATGCATCGACAATCTCCTGATATGAAACGCAAATAACAATACACGCAATGTTCCAATATACCGATACAACCGATGTATCACTCTTATATTTCCGATAGATAAGCAACAGAAATTTTCCACTTGCTACTTTGTTATTCACGAAAGAGCCGCTATTTCTCGTTGCTACACCGCGTAGCACGTATATTTTCATGTCAGCTAAACTGTACACAAAAAATATGGACACGCTGTATCGCGCGAATTGTGCACTTATCTCTGTCGAGATTGAAGATTCGTACTAGTCATAGTAAAATCTAGATGTATCTGCGCTGGTTGCGTGCATGGCGATATGGCATTTAGAAAACAGTTTTTCGCTATACAGAAGTGTCACTTTTATGAAGCGGCGCGAAATTATTACAGTTATAGTGAAGCTTCATTATAATGGTGCTTCATTACAATTTCCAAGATTTATTAATCTCTTTTCTCTTTTACCTCTCACCACTTATAACTTTTGGACTGCAACACTTCTGTTTTCACGCCGCGTGAAACTGATGAGACCGCGATCATTCGACGCGAAAATACCTCGGATACCATAGATTCTTAGAGTATTCTCAGTAGATCGTGCGGATCCCCTGGATGACTTCCGTTGTTGATTCCCCATGCAGAGGGGCCTGCTAAGTCAGATGGATACCCCTCGTGGAAGCATGGCGGTGGCTCTCTTAACTGGGCGATTTAATATATTCCATGCGGACGATAAAGCGATTAAGATACCCAAGTGTATGCGCGGCTTAAAGAGCAACTAGGAGGACGAAGGAGGACGAAGGAGGAAGCATTATCCTAGGAAGTGGATTACCCTAGAGGGATAGAAAGAAAGAAAATACGCGAGGCAGCGAAAACCGCTCCTTATAATACGCCAGATGCCTTTAAGCATCTGGAATGTTGATGCATCGATTATTCTGAATGCGCCGTCGATACGCATTCTGCGCCCTATTTTATCGTGCCTCTCTACGCTTATCGTTACTTTTGTGCATATTGCATAATCTCGAAAGAAAACAACGGTGGCCTGAAACGCGAACTTTTTCCGCGGAAGATCTTAGAGATTCCAACCAGTAAAAAATAAAAATGGTGGAAGTAGAACTTACGTTCTTTCAAACTTGCCTAAGTTTTCTTGCAAACTTGCAGGAATTTATTATAGTATGCGAATTTAGTCGCGCGTATTTGTGCAATGTTATTTCGAATCATCGAAATAGCAATATATTTTCTACTTTATGCTACTATAATATATTCGTTTTTCTTGAAATTACATGTGATTTTTTTCCCCGTGGAAAGCCTCACAATCGTCTTACGCTATTTCGCGAATGTCGCTAAAAATGATAAACTTTCAATCAGCTTTACGGGGAAAACATCAAACATCAAACCCTTGGACTTCAAGGAAATTCACAAATAATTGAAGAGTGAAATTATGAAGGACCGTTGCATGAGAAACGTTTGCTGACAAGAAAGCTTTTTAAGGTCTTACTCTTTGAGACGCGGTACTCTTGGAATTTGCTATAAGCGTGTAATTGGCTGCACTGTGTTTTAATGCCTCCAATAAGGAAAGATGCCTATTAAAGCGTTATGTAATTTATAAGACATGGCACTTTCCGCGCTAGCAACGATCTATATTTCAGTTTTATACGGAGACACATTTTCATATATCGAAGATTAAACAGTAACTATTAATTAAATTTCTGAAAATTGCATGAAAAATTAAGTACCTACATAAACGATGTATGATAAGAACGAGCATTAATGGTCATTTTAATATATTCAAAAATTAATTGACGCTATTGTCGGCTATGCATAGTGTTTAATTATATCTCTTTTTCTGGTTGAACGCATTATTGCAATTTTCTTTCCTCATGCTTCTAATATCGTATAAATTCGTGATACCATGTTTCTCATATTATTAACGGCATAAAACTTTGGAGCTATTAAGAACCATATTTACAAACTCGGAAACTACTTCGCCGCCCCATTGCGGTGGCCAGCCTTCATCAATATTTCTCTCGCCTCGCTTCTTGGCGGCGTGAGGCCGCATCCCCGGAAGTCTATCGAATTTTCGCGATATTGCTTTTCATTAAACTCTATTCAGGCGTACGCATCAGTAATTACGGCAACTTTTCGCCATGATCATAACCGATCGCGTTCTCATTAAAAGCTCATTATCGCGGCCAAGTGCGTGAACTATTTCGAACGTTCGATAGCAGTGGAGGAATGTTCTCTTTCGCCTCGAGCTTTTATTAAAGCCGGATCGCGATGGTGTCTAACTAAAGCGAAAATTTTATAAACTCCTTTAACTGTCGCTGCTGTTTTAATACTAGTCGTCATAGGTTTGTGCATGTGGTTTCATGCTGACATGGCCAACGACGCGCAAAGCATCGTAAACATCTATATAAAATTCAGCTGTTTCTCCAACGTTTGAAAATATCATTCTTGAAAATTCTGCAAAGGATATTTTTCTCCATGCTATAGGGGTTTTACGTACGAATGGAAGCATTGTTATTTTCCTGACACGTTTACCCCGTAACCGATTTCTTACGACGTGTGCATTCCGAAAACGTTGCAGCGCGTCGTGCCTTAAATCGCGATCGCTTGGGCGCACCTCACGGTTCTCTCGTGTGTTTCTTTAAAGTCTTCTTGAGCGCCGTTGACGGACCGTAAGAATTCATGTGGAGGTCGTGCCAGTTGTATCTTGAAATATTCAAGAGCGTGGCACGTTACTCGGCAACGTCGCGCTAGGAAAACCCAGGGCCATCCACACCTGGAAATTCCGGTATTGCAATTATTTATTTATACTAGGACCGCGCGCAGGAGTGCACTTGCACGCACGACACGAAAAGGCATGCCGTATGATCGAATACGTTACGTATGTGACATGCGCGTAGAAAGCATCGCGATCTATATATAAACATATTGTCCTTTTGCTATGCGTGTGCACCGCGTATCTTTAATTCAAATTTGATATAAATTTATTACGCATGCGGTGCCCGAATGAATCACCGCCGCCCGCCGCTTGCAAAGCGTACGCTTTTTATCGTGCCCGTTTTAACTCGCCGTTTTTTCGGAACTTTAGCTGTTACGTGGTAAAATGGATCCTTTAAAAGATTAATTCTTTATCGCCTTTACGTGTAAGATATTTCCATGTATTATTGCTAGGAACTTGGCATCCCTTTATAAGATTTCTATAACTGTTTGCCGCACTGGATTCCGTATTGAAAATTTCTTGGTAACTTTCTCAAGCAGAAGATATCACGTGTCGCACGCTCCGTCTTCAAACGATCACGAATTTTTTGATCGAAAGAGCACGGAAGGTGCATTCTCGTGTCCTTCTAATCTTACATCTTTTTGCTTTTTCTTGGATAGGTCATGATGAACAGCTCACGTTCCCGGATAGCAGGTTTCTTAATCGCGAATCAAATCGCTTCTCTGGTGATCTTTTGATTTCTTTCGCCTGTGAAAATTGACGCAAAAGAAAATTCTTCAATCGAATAACAAATAAAATTAGCCTAAATTGTAAAATATATTTTCATGATCTCATTAAAAATAATATTAAATTTTTTCGTCATGTATTCTGTATTACTGATTTAACATTTTATATCAAGCAATTTTTACACTAATTTTTCTTAAATTTTATCTTATCGCATTTCGCATTGAACATCGGTCATTTGTTATTCGAGTTTCCATAAATCTTCATTAAAGTCATGTATTCCAGAATCGAATATTACCTCCAATAAAAGCGGGAGACAAGTTTATGCCGAGGTCCGCGATTTTGTGGCAAAATCACTTCCCGTTAACGTACTAATGCATTAACTACATCGATATTATCAAACGATATTAATAAACAGGGCACATTAGCTATCAATATTCGAATGACGTTCCAAAATAAACGATTATCACATTGAATTTATTAATTAGGATAATGCTATCGGTTTCTCTGTACGTTTGCGTTCGCTCACGTTTAAATTTTCAGTCGATTCTCACACGCGCGCATGTCTATGCACGCATGTGTATACGTTCTCGTTACAAATTGTCATTGCAGCATCAGGAAGCAACTCACATATACAAGAGCTGGTACGGGATGTGAGTGGAGGTTTGCGAGCTGGTTGCGAGCAACTGAAGCATGGGATGGGACAGAATGGTTCATCGTGGTCTGCGGAATAAATGGTCCGATTCACCAGCCGCCATTCTGTTTCGCCTAGCCGGCACGATAAAGCATTTAAATGAATTAAACCGAAGCGATCTCACTCGAGTCGATGTTGTTTGGCTTGCGACTTGATTTTATAAAATTCGATACCGCCCCTAGTGTTTTTCGCTTGCAAATTAATATCAACTTATTACCCTCCCTGATTGCAAAGCATATTGACATTCCCGTCATCATTTATTTATCGACAGGTTCGACGGTGTTGTGCAAAAATTAATTAGCTTAGTAAGCACCTTGAATAAATGATATTCCGAAAGTTTAACAGAGTGCCAGGGATCACTAACACATTGCGATCGCGTTTCATACATATATCTTTTCAAAGCATGAAAGATACACATTGTTCGTGATTGGAAAAGCATTTATATGGGTAAAAAAATTCAAAACACGGTTTTTTTTAGAAATAGAGAACAGTCTTGTTGATACCGATAGCTGAAATTGTTTTCGAAATGTTTCGGATTCGTTAAATGCAATTATTGTTACGATCTTTTCACAAGCTTTCGAATATTATAGTGAATATAGTGAACAACTAATAATATAGTGAACAACTATATTACTGAAATAGTTAAGAATACACTTTTCGACATAATTTTCTATATTCCGAATATTATGTCCGCACACGAATATCCAGTGCGAGCAATTTTAAAGTTCCTTCTCCTATCAACTTATATCTAATCCATGAAGACAGAGAAAACATTTTATTTTCGCTTTCCCGTTCGCGTTGCGCGCATGGTCATGCTGCCTACAGTTTTCCGGTGAAGCTGGAATCGAGTTATAAAATAGAATTCTCGAGGTCGTGGCCCTGTCAAAAAGCAGTTTTAGGGGCATTGAATACTGATAAGGGATGTGGAGTGGAATTCTCGTGGGATTAGTCGGATGGGTTTGACTACCGTCCTTCGTTCGCGAGAAAAGGGAAAAGACAGGGTCAGTCACGAGCGGGAAAGTTGGAGGAACAAGGACCGTGGAGCGAAATAGGAGAACAAGAGCAAGGGGAGAAGGAACGAAAGAGACAGAGGGGGCGAGAGCCGAGAGAAACAGAAGAAGAGAGAGAGAAGCCGTGGAGAACACGAGAACGTTAGATTGAGCCACGAGTAGCCCGACAATCATACTATCATAGAGGCGATGATGTCCCGCATACTGAGCAGAACCCGTGTACCACTCTACGCATATTAATCGCACACACTCGCACGCACATGCATGAACACGAACATAACACGCACGTACATACCTGGATCACCCTCGACTTCGCACTGGACACTTTGCATCACAATGGCAAAGGCTGCTACGTAATTCTCAACGCAAATAGCCCCCTGTTGATGATCGTTGTCGTCGGTTCGCCGGTTAGTCGATTTCCGACCTCGAACACTGATTTAATTACCATCTCGCGACGGTATTGGTTGATAAAGATGTAAAGAATTATGTCAGAACTTTTTCTTTAGTTTGGAAACCAAGCAGATGCTCAATATATTTTGGGCGAAAAGAAAGAAGTGAAAAAATCTTAATTGATGGTTGCATGTCTAAAAGAGTTTGATTGTCTTAAAATGGAATCTTCTTGAAACGCAGATAAGCGAAATTACTTTAGTATGTCACACGTATATAGAACACGATCTGATGGGGATGTATATTTAAATATCAAATATATTAATTATATACATAATTATTGAGTATTTGACTTTAACATGCTTTAAATGAATGATTTTAATTAGCTGAATGACAAATAGATTTATCGCGAGGTAACGGTAAATTGCATTTATCGTTATAGTTATTTATATCATTTCTGCATACCTGAAGGTAATTAATTATTTACTCTAATTTTACGTCAACAGAATACGGAAACGTATATCGCGCGTTCATATTTCAACAGATTAATTTTATGGTCCATATTAAATTTTGGGTGAAATCAGAAAAAGAAAACTTGCAAGGGAAGTTATACAAAAATTGTCAGAAAAGAATCATATTTTAGATTCAAATCAACAAAGATTACATGTTACATCTTTATTATTCAACTGCAAAAAAATAGCCGTTCATATTTTTATCGTTACCGTAAATATGGCGTTATTCAATCGCTACGAATCGATATGGTGTGCATTCGCGGCAAGAAAATAAGCTGTGCCGCATCTCAAAACGCCATAAATCGATTTAAAATAAGAGCTTCGACAAATAAAACAGTCCTTGTGCGTATGACCGTCTGCGGCACTATGTACAGAGCTCTCGTTATATCAACGAGCGGGCGATTCACTTATGCTGCTTAAACGCGAATGTATTCACCGAAAAAAAAGGAAAACTGATTAAGCGCAGCTGTGTAAACCTGCGGCGGATTAAATTCTACGCTCAGCAATGATAGCCGTAATCCGATTTAACGAGCATCAGTAAAAAAACGAGTACGCTCTGCATAAAAAAAGAGCGTACTCGTAATACGGCAGCATTTTGCCAATAAATAAAATTTCGTACAATCGCAATAAAAAAATTCAGTCGACCCTGGTAATGAAAGTCGCGAGGTGATATCGTAAATAAAATGTATTTTAAAACGATCGACCGGGTGTACGCTTTACCGCCCGTGATTACAAACGTCGAAGCAGTTGGCTCAAAATGGTGATATCGCGCGCTGGAGAGTTAAATTGCTACATATGGAATGGTTTTCAAATAAAATTCGTCCCGGATATCGAGACGGATTTAACTTTATCATGAAATGTGTGTGTTCCGACGCTTCGTTATTGTAAACTTTCGCCCCGGCACCGAATTGAAAATGATCTATAATCAAGATGCCTTGTGCAAATACATGCAATTTCATCGTAATCTGTTTGAATATGAAAAGACAGTGTGGATCTAATTAATAATATTGGACAAAATGATGCCAGCAGTATTTCCATGCGTATTATATGTCCTTTCGCGTATTATATTAAAACGCAGAGGATCAAAATGCACATAACGTAATTTATAGTTTAAGATTAATTAAAACTTCTCCGTGAGAAAAAACTTTCCTCGTTCTCCTTTAATGATCTTGTTTCCTTCCTCCCGTTTCTACTTTTTGCAGATTGAGCATGAGTCATTGTCTTCTCAACAGGGACTAGGAACTTCGAAGCTACACAAGAATCTTGTTTTACTCTGACTTTAAATCCTTTCTGCGTGAATTAATGAGTTTGCTCTAATGGCACAGTTTCTATGACGGAATACATTTTTTACTAAAACGGAAAAAAATAGAATAAAGCAAAGTTATGATCTTCTTGAAAGGACGGATTTAATTATGTTCAATTTGAACGTCTCGCGCTTTGAAATAAAATTCCGATACTTGTACACATAAAAAACTTCTCCGTCTCTATGATACCCCTTATAAATCTGTTATAAATGTTCAAACACTGTTCAAACATGATAGAAAATTAGAAAATTAGGTCGAAATTGACAATATGCCACTGTAGACAAAAATCCATCAGCGTGATATTGCCAATTACATCGAGAGCGACGGGACGATACTGTCTAGTTATCGCAAAATGTGATTTATGATGCCATTATACTAAAACGGATCGGTTCACCAAGATCCGCGCGATGTTATCATCATAAAATAGCAATAAAAATTTATCGGCACGTTTTCGCGACGCGATTGAGTCAGAGATTGAGCCGGAATACAAAGTAGAAAAGTGTCGAATGACTTCGGTACATACTGTAGATTATAAATTGATATTCTCTGCTATCTTTTAAAACTATATATATATACATGTATATATATATAAAATAATAATAATCATATGTATTATGTACATTAAATCTTCTTTTAAAACTGAAAATATATTAAACTTGACAGAATATTTATAACGGACGTCTTTTTATATACATAGTTGTCTACAATTTTTACAGTTGACTGAATCGGAACGTAACCGCAGACCATAAAAAATAATGTAACCAAAAACTCCAGCATTTATTAGCGCGAATCGATATTTTGTCACGGAAGCATGACACGCCGATTGTTGCGGTATTTCGCCGATCAATCACAACAATTAATAACAATTCATTTGCAACGTGGCCCACGAAGGCAAAACTCAAATTGACGCAGCTGGAAGTCATGGTCGATTGAATTCTCGGCGTACTTATCGTTTCATTAGTCATGCTGCATGTTTGACGGCTAAAAGCGTCAATAATTAAATGTGTATACCACATGAAACATTGCGTGCGAAATGATGCAAATGCAGGTATGCAGGTAACATACGACGTGGCCGTATTGTGTACCGGAAACGGTTTGTTAATTTAACAAAATGATAAATCATCTCATCGACCTGTTATCGTGCCGCGCCGTAATCATTTCGTTATGCAAACAGATATACTTGTTTTATAAATTACCGAGAATTATTATAAAATTAAAATCCAGTATTATTTAACAGACTCGATACTTGTACCGAGTATCGTCTTAACGACAAGATTATATTCAACATTTAAGAAGAACGCAAGAAAACGATTGCTCGATGCGATTACGAGATTTCACAAATATTTGGGACGCGCCGAGCGGGATGTTCATAAAAGATGCATGGACGTGAATCTGGAGGGTTCAGTGCCCGGAAGCGATGGCAAGTCGTTGAAGTGGCTTTCGGCGATGCCCCGCCTCGCGTTTTCTTTTACAGGTCGTGGGGTAACCGTGTCCTAAAGGCCTGTTAGGAGCCTTTTATCCAAACCGTCTTCCACTCGGGAACGTCTCCTTGATCTACGACGGCGGCCTGAGTAGTTTTATCCATCAGCCATTTGCCGGCATGGTAAACCCCGTTCGACTTGGATTCACCGCGATGGGATCGACGTTATTTGTTCTTGTCTGAGGAACTCGACGAAAACGTACGTTACTCGTAGCTCGGACTTTCTTGGGTGCCCTGTATTCCATCGTGATGTATAACGGTTTCGTTCATGGACCTATCGGCCGTTTCTTCATTATTTATTCGTACGTTCGATTGACTGAGAATATTAAGCGCATTTTGTGTCATCCAACTTTGTCATTATTATATAACTGATAATCGTAATATTTCATTTATTATTCTGGATCGCTCGGAAAGAGAGAAGGGAATCGTCGCAAATAATTTAAATGACCGGCAGGTAACGACTGTTATTAAAGCGACGTAATTAACAATATCACACGCCCAATGCTGGGAAAATGCGTCGGTCACCATAGAAACGCCGCTATTATTTAAACTAATGAGCGGAATAAAACGGGCATTGATATCGTATAAGCGACAATTATGCTTACAGTTATTTTGCGCGTATCGCTCGACGGAATACTACGGTCTCTGATTGTTCAATATAATAAATTGAATGAAATTCTCTCGAATGTCGTTATTAGCCAGTTCTGTCGCCCAGTAAACGTCGCGAATTTTGACAATTTTGTAATTACCGCATGCACTGCAGATGTTGCTCATCCGTACTCATGCATACGTGCATACGTGCGTGTATGACAGATACAAAATGCTCGTAAAGTTTATCTAACATTTCAAGTACGTAACATTCCCGATTTAGTCTACCAAGCGTTGCACGCTGTTTAGGGTGAATTCGGTTGGCGTAAGTATATGGGGTACTCGGAGATCTATGTCGTGTTGGTTAGTAGCTGCCGGGAGCTGGGCACGGATAAGCAGGTAATCTCGTTGTAGTACGTCTTGTATGCGAGTGTGTTCTTTGTCTACCGTGGCTCGTATACCGTGCGGGACGCGATCCCCCTACAAAGCTCGCTTTCTACCTACCACGTTATTACGTTGTTTTATATAAAGGGATGATATTTACGATATCGTAAAATCTTATTATCAAGCTGTTATACCGAATATTATTATAGGCACCCCTTAAACCTCGGTCTCCTCAAAATATCCAGAAAGATGTTGAGTACAGAATTCTTTCCGAGCGAACAGAATCTTGTTTCTCACGAAGTATTATCATTTCGGCCAAACAGTCTCCCTTGCTGGAAATCATCGCTATATACCGCTGCGGGAAAAAGCTCGATAAGCTCTCCGTAGTACGTTCAGTGGAAAATTGTACGCAAATGAATTGCAGCACCTAGATAAATTTAATAATCGTGAAAATTTATGATACGTAATAAATTATCCAAGTTGAACTCTCTTTTACTGGGGGTCACGAGGGATATACCTTATCAAGCTCTTCGCTCATATCCTTCACATCTGGAGCGGGCTAATTTGTAGATTGAATCGCTCGTCATCACCTCGCGAAACGATCCAAATGAGAAAAGCGCATCTTCGGTGATGACGCAACCCTGTGCTGCTGGATGGCCATCTCCCGCGAGTTAGCATTGTAGCTAACAACCCCGGGAGAACGAGGATCCGCGCGGGCACGACGCAATGAAAATTTTCCATTTATGCGGGCGTAGATAAAGCAGGTCCGAAGATAATAAGCAGGCGAACGAGCACGAGCGCGGTGTCGCTGAGCGCATTGTTAGTTAAGCCGAGAGATAGCCGTGATTTAGAACATTGGACATAGAACACGTCGAGAAAGGGCGGGAAAGAGAGACGGGTTGGGGATCACCGCGAGGGTGAAAGAGAGACGAAGGAGCAGACTGGGGTGAAAGGAGAGGTGGCATCGGGGGTCTGGAAGGTGGCACTGCAGGAACAATGCTGAGGCATGTATATCCATGAGCAGACAACCGGGCAACCAACCAGGCGACGCCAACCTACAGCCAGCAATAGCAATGGGCCGTAGGGATACCTCGTAATTGCCGGGCGGTCCTCAAGTGGCAACGACGGCGGTCAATTTCACCCCTTGCCCGTACCCTGGAACCGCGACACCGCAGAGACCCCTTTTACGTTCGGCATACAGTATCAGGATTTGGCGGAGGATTATGCTGGACACGAGAAGCCTCGCCGTAACTCGATAGTCTCTCCAAGTGATCGAGGTTACGCGGCAACTGCTTGTCCATTCTACGTTCCGACGGTTTTCAGACGGAAACTGTTCTCCTGTAGCGGCAGGAGCGCGCTTTATTTGCTGAGCCTACGAGTCTGCCAATCGTACGCTGAATCGAGAAGAATTAAAGATACGCTCATCGCGCGTGATTTATGGCTGCTACTGTTGCACTCGAGGTGAATGCGTTGTAAATCGCAATTCGCTTTGGTGATCGACGAGAACTGTAGTTTCTTCATTGTTCAATTAATGAAACATCCAAGATGAAGCATAGAATGTGATCGATATTTCATGTGCAAGAGAAAAAGTTGCGCAACGCGCTAAATTTGTATTTTCCCTGAGAGATACATTAACTCGACTCATAAAAGCGCGGAAAAAAGAAACTACCCTTGCCAAATGCGGCGCTCTTTATTGTGGCACTTAGATTTGGCCCGGAGTTCATTTCCGTGCACTCACTATAACGGCGGCTATTTCATGTTACTAAAATCATATTATCGGACACCTATTCTTTGGAACGATTCCAGAACTAACTAGGACGAGTGTCGCCGATGAAATTACCTTCGTCAACATAAAACGCCATGCAGGCGTAATCAGTTCTCTCGCTTCCTCCTTTCCTGCTTTGCTTTCGTCTCTTTCCTGCCGCGCGTATGAGACGAATACACTCTGACACCTCTCCGGGGTGTCGATTTATCACGGACCCTGCTTATCCACTCGCTTGCGCTGGAAATGCGTATGCTACAAGAAGTTGCGCGGAAACTCTTTTACGTAGCGTGAAAATTGCGCTATTCTTGATTGCTATGTGTCAACGGTCGTTAGCCATATGTTTGTCGCGGAAATAGTATTATTTCTTATTTCTTATCGTGCGCTATATGACGCGGAAAAGAGGGTGCAGTTGCAGCGCAGTGATCATATCGAATGTACGAGGAATGAAATGAATATTCGCCGACGTTCTCGTAATAAAGGATAACGAGGAGCATTTTTAACAATGCGCGTTCGTGAATGTTTGAGTTCCCGCAAAGTTTTTAATTAACGTGAAAATTGCATGTTTCATTAGCGATCCCGAAAATGTTTTTTGATTCGTAATAGCCCATGAAAGAGATATGTGCAAATTGACAATGGCAAATGGATAATACTTTTTTATTTCATAACTTTTGCGACATATATGTACATGTATATCGCTAGGTGTCGGTTCCGGTATCGAGGGGAAAACATACGTTAATTATTTCCAGCACTTTATTTCCGTCATCCTGCACATATCGCATCGTCCACTTCAAAAAAGTGACGAGCCAAAAGTTATAAAATTCCGGGAAACCAGCATTCGCGATGATCAACACTCATGTTAATGACTTTTTGCAGTTGTTGAAAAACGATGACATGTGTTTGCACTCGTGCCTGTATGTATCACGCTTGTGTCAATTTTGTAACCAAATCACACACGTATGTTCATGTTTGTTACTAATGCTGAAATAATACATAAAATTTCGTTTTTCTTGTTTGCATTACCTTTTGGAGCGCAGTGTGCAGAATGTACGCAGTGCTACCGTGAAACATGTTTTTAACAACGTAACATAAACAGCCAAGTATACACAAGCATGTACCTCATCGACGGCATGTAAGAATCCTCCCGTGAATCTCTTCTTAATAGAGAAAAATGACGCGTCGCAGAAATTAATCTGCCGCCGCGAAACGACCGCAAATCGCTGTTAATACAGTAGTAAACACACAAGAAGTCGTAAAGAGGCTTTCAGGAAATTCCTACGACCAACGGCACGACACGCCATGGTCATTATCGAAATACGGGAAAAGACAAGAGACTAGGTTGCAGGACTTCGCTATCGAGTATTTCTTGGGTATTTATTTCTCTCTCTCTTTCTCTCGTGGGCTTATTTTCCGTCTAGTTCCATGTCTATATCAAGCCGCTGAAATATCTCATTAGTAACTGAAAACTGTCATGCAAATTGTGAAAACCTGACATGCTCTTCTACATGCTGCGCTAATTTTGACGATCTGACTTTAGAATATGTCGCGGTCTCGTTGAACTGCCAACTTTCAATTTACTGTGACATTTTCAGAGCATTTAGAAGAAAAACACATGTATCTATTATAAAAATACGTGTATGTATAAATGAAACAAAAATATATAGATAATAGTAATAATAACTATAAGAATAGTAATAAGTTAAATTAAGCTAATTAATATTAATAAAAGTAACAACTGATTACATATATATGTATAACAAGACATTTTTAATAGGATCAAGTTTCATTGGCGAACATTTCTCTGCTTTAAATCAGCATAAAAAGTATACAATATCAACTTTATATATATCAACTTTATATTATATAAATATATTTTAATTTATAATAAAACAAAGAAAAACTATTCATTAATGATAAGTAATAGATAAAAAATGGTAGTTACATTATTCGAGATATATTTAAAAAATGTTATGGTGATTCGGACGCAAAGGAAACGTAGGAAAGTTGCTGTATAAACGGCATCACTGACGTACCAATTCGGTGTGTGCCGTCTGAGGTTTTAATTCGAGATAAAAGCGAAAGGGGACTTCGCAACGTCGTATGATTACTTAGCGGCTATGTATAGTAGCAGAAACGTCCTCGTTAAAATCACTTGCCGTAATCCCGGGTGCTTTTACTAACGCTTTTCATGTAAAAACATTCGACGATAAAGCGCACCTGCAACAACAGAAATGAAAGTCACGATTCGAAGCGCGAAGCAAATGCAACGTCAGAAAATCGACTTCAGATTGCTTAAAAAGTACAAATGTGAAGCTTCCTTTTAGAATTTCAGTGTCGCCTGTATCACCCTATTTGCGCGAGAATTTTGTTTACTTGTCAGTATAATAAGCATGTTTCTCGTAAAAAGAAAATGAAATAATCAGATTGCAGAATCCCAATATCGGGACATAAAATTTTTTTTATCATCGATTGAGCTAAATAATTCCTTGGAAATACTGACGTTGCGAGAGACAGATGTCAAACACGTTTTCGCTTAGAAATAAGATTAAAATGACAAATTCGATGTCGATTGCAATAACCGACTGAACAAGTCAATTTGAATCAAATAAAATGAACATCAAATAAAATCATTATTTATATCTAATTTCCGCCATTTGATAGTCATAACACTGCACGTTATTCTGGCTGTTAAACCCGTGAAATGATCGATAAACCTAGTGTTTATCCAAACAGTTAAGTCGCTTTAATAATGGATGACCATACGTACCGCTGAAGTACTAATATTACTAGCGCATACACGTTTCGGAGATGTTGAAATAGTACATGTATGAGGTACACTGGCGGTCAGTCCGGTGGAAGGTAGCCAGACGGATCAATATCACATTACTATAAATAATTAATAGGCGGCTCTGCTCTTGTTGTGCGTGCCGGCGTGCCGGCGTGCCTCCTAGCTATCCTAATTTTCCGCCAGGTTTACGAATCAGTAGAATGAGAGCTTGGAGCTGCAATACAAGAATTCCTACAAAAGACAAAAAAATTCATTCCCTAGTTGATTTCCGTGTCTCTCTCCTTCGATACTCATTGCATTACGCTTAAAAGACTTTACGAAGTTTTCCATTTTACATTTAAAATTACATTACATTTGCAAACTACAGTTTCTAAGGCTACTCGAATATCTTTCTGTCTTACAAACTATGTCATAAATAATTGAGATAATTGACAATTAAAAGAAGATTTAGCGAGTGCATTGCACGATGACAAATGGTAGCGCGTAAACGTTCGTGATTTGAAATCCGAGCTCTTGCTAGCGACTTCTCTTTTTCCTCTCCCTTTTTTATTCCTCGCCACGAGAGGAATCGGCCCCTCAAAATGCGCAGGAGATACCGTAGTCTGAAGCCGTGTTTGCGATCTGGTCCGCCATTCCTCCTGTCCAGGAATGGCTTGGCGTACGTCATGCCGCTTCCGGGAGTGCGCCAACGAATCCTAGGGGCACAATAAAATTGCACCTAAACAACGACAGCAGTTGGGAGCAGGGAAGAAAGGAGAAAGAGAACAAGGCATGGAAGGAAAAGAGCGAAAGGCAAAGGAGAAAGGAGAGATCCGAGCTGCATCGTTACAGAAAAAGGCTGGGTCAGGAATGGGGTGGCGGCGCGAGCGGAAGATCGTGAGAGGGTGAGATCCCAGGCCCCGCGAGGACGTGATCGCGGTAACAACAACCGCCGAGAAAGGTGGGCGTTTCGAGCGATCCGGTTTGAATAAGTAGTTACCGGCCTAATAGTAGTGCCGGACTGTGACGATCGTTGAATACCGAAATTTCGAGCGAGCACTGTGTCGAACCATGAGCAGATTGAGTCGAAGGAGCAGACGGATTCGGGAGGGTTGCTGGGGATCTGCGCGGGTGTGGGTTCGGTTTAGGTCTACGGCATCAAACCGCTATAAACACCTCACAGGCTGCTGCCTCCCCTTTGACTGATTTCTTGTTGCTATCTCGTATGCGGCCGTTAGACGCAAAGCGGATTTCCTCCCCTTTGACCCGGTCATTGGCCTCTTCAATCGTTAGTTTTTCCGTGCCTCGGCACGTATGGCGAAGTAACCGTCGTAATGGACAATACACATATACATACATCTCGCAGATGTGTGTATATGTGTTCCTGGTCCATAAGAGAACTACCATCAGGGCGATCTTGCTGTTGCTGGATTTTTCGTTCGCAGAGAACATGATATTTTATTTGGAGAATCGTGCAATTTTCATGACTCTGCATACCTAACTTAATCGAGATTTATCAGTGACGGGTTTACGAGTGCGCAGTACATTTACGACGATCGCTGGAGGAAGGGTGCTTTACGCAAAAATCGTGTCTTCCGGAGGAATAAAGTTAAAAATTTCCACCTTACGGAATACATGGAGAACCAATTATCACTCTGCATTAATATTTAATGGAAATTAAATATTAATAACTTCAAATGCATTTTTTCTCGCGGGAACAAGATGTTTGCTCTCTCTCTCTCTCTCTCTCTCTCTCTCTCTCTCTCTCCTTCTGTCGTTCTTTTGCTGTGCTCCTTTTTCAACTATCGTCACAATTTTTTCTGCCTCAGCGATCTAAGCGCGGCGAGTACGACGAAACAAGTGAACGTGATGCAGGATAAGACCGAGGAAATGTCAGCATCCTTCCTTTTCCCTTTTCTCGAAATCACGGAAAAATGAACGCTGTCCGTGGATATTCCCTCGTTCAAAAATATCAGTGGATTTCCGTGCGAGAGAGAAACGAGATGCGGGTTATCAAGGTTACAATTTCCGCGATTTTCACGCCACCGTAAATCCTTGGGACGTGAAATCTCTTCACAATGATGAATTCGTCGTGAACCGGTGATACATTGAAATGGCAGCCCTTTGTCAGATTCAGGTTTAACTTACTCCGCGTGAATTGATCCATTCCAGTAGGTTACGAGTCCTATCAAACTGCAAGTAAGCACGGTTTACGAGACTGGTTTGCGCGCCTTTTAAATTTGAAACTTCCGTTCTATCGAGGAAGTTAGTTTACGCCCATCGTTGCAAAACTTTACCTTTTAATTTTCCATTCCGGTCTACTATCAACTTTGTACTTTTCATGAGGAAAGTCATTACTATTAATAAAGCGGATAAGAGAAATATAAGAGAGAAATAGAGAGAGAGAGAGAGAGAGAGAGATCATGGTTTCACTTTGCGGTTGAATATTATGCAAAAGTAATAATGCTGCAAGGAAGGTAGTAATTGTGATATCAAGTATTATTAGAATGAGAATGTGATCTCTTCTTAGTGGCATTCAATTTTCGATCGTCCCAGGATGGAGACGCTTATCGTTCACTGGCGGTCTCGCAAAAATCGCTCACAGGTACGGACTTTAATTCCGTCGGAGACTGCCTTTTTTAAATGCAATACGTAATATAAATAAAAAGAAAATCCTCCAACACACCGCGACGGTACTCCTATAGACGACGGTTATTATCTCTTCACAAATTACATCGAGGTAGCGTAGCGGGGCTTTTGGTCTCAGCCTTGATAAACCCATCCACTCCTATCCTCCGCCATGCCCTTCCTATCCTTGTCTCCTCCTATACCTCGTCCCTATTATTTTCAACCGCCCAACTTCTGATATACCACCTGCAACCCCATTTACCCAGCTACTCTATGTACGTTAGACAACACTTATTACCTAGGTAATACAATCGCATAATGTGCCCTCCCCTCCGTCTTCGCGCCCGCGATAATGCCTAATTTAATGGCAAGGAGCAGCGTCGCAATCTCGAGTCTAACAAGAGATTGCTATCCGGATGTTACGCGCCGTCGATCAAATTAATTTACAATCATGATTATGGACCTATCGCCTGTCCGAGCATGTCTTCGTTTCCACGAGCGCGAATTTATATCAGATTACATATTTCAAGGACTCGAGTATTCGAGCCCGCATTGAAATTTTCAATGGCCGATGCCCGTTGCGAGCCTGTTTCGAATTAAGTAATCTAATATCTCATTCTATATTCCGTAGAGAAACTTGATTAATCATTATTTTTCGGCTTTTTAAAGTTTTTTATTAAATTGAAATTTAACAATAACAATCATCCCTCTCTCCGCGCGACGCTTGTTATTTTAATTATACGGTATTAGTTTGTACGGCGTCTATTTATCTCGATGTAATGAAAATGTTTGACGTGAAAACTCGATAGCGGGGTAACTAACGAGGAAAGTTTGGCAACCTGAAAATTCGAAAAACTTAAAACTCTGCACAAATACAGAATAATTTAACTACAGCGTGCAACTATTTTTCGTTACGGTTAAAAAAAACCAGTTGCAGGGCAAAGGAAAAATCGACTGCAAATTGGTCAGCGAATTCGCCCGTCGAAACTATTCACGTATTGTGGAATTACCCTCTATATTTCGAAACAAAACTGAAATATGACTCTTTTCTTACTTTTCGCGAACAATAATAACAAATAACACAAGTAATAACAAATGATTGATTAATTTACTGAACGTGTAAGAGGACTCTGTGATATGCGTGTTTATATGTGCTTTACGCGTGAAACAAGAATTGAAATGTGAATTTAACGAGCTCGTGTGACCGTGCCACGTGCTGCTCTACCGATCTGCTTTTCAGGGTGCGCGCATACGCACACGTACGCACCCACGTAGAATATATTGTGCGTGGGAATGTATCCTGGAGAAATTCCGAGAGCGATCGATACTTGAACACAATGAGCTGCTGCAAGCATGGACAAAACTCCTTCGCTGTGTGAGAACCGATAACTCTCGCGTTAACGATTCTTCCGGAGGTATTTGGAGATGCCTGATTTCTATAACTACGAAACGAGTCACTTTCCTTTCCTCTCCGTTGAACCGAATTATGTTTAAGAAGTCCTGAGACAACTTTCTTCTTCTCACGAAGCGACACAAGAAGTGAATCGATAAATACTTTTACGCAGCCAGAGGTTTTCCTTAGTACAACAGTTTCACGACAAATCTTGCAAAAGAGAAAAATTGAGAAGAAAAAGTTTCTTTACGGAAAAAACAGTTGTGTGTAAGAATAATATGATAGAAGAAACATTTTATTAAAACTGTAGCCTACGAACGTTAATAAATGTACAGTGTCAAATGAACGATAGATCTGCCTTAACATTCTTCCGTAAGAATTTTCATCCATTGTGAAATGTACTGTATAGCCGTTCAGAAGCGGGAAAATTTCTGTAAGAACTAAAGAAAAGTCCGTCAAGGAATTTGTCGAAAGACTGCAATCGTACTAGATACTCTCCACGCTGGCAAAGCAAAAGTTTCTTTTTAACGCTTTTAATACATCAACGGATGAAGCATTTAAAAATCCGAGATAAAAATACCGCGGGTCGGGCGAGCGCTTTATTTTATCTCGAATTACTGTTTCGAGTTGAGCAGACCGCGGAGAAGAGACAATTAAAACTTTAAGCTGAAATAGCACCACCGTCACCGTCACTTGGGCAAACTGAATTCTTCGGACGGTAGAAAGCTTTCTTTAGTTGGAGCAACAACTCGCTCGGGGAAAACTTCTCGCGATGATTCAAAATGCTTCACCGATGTACTTTTAACGGGTACTTATGTATTCCGTTTTACATATCAAAATCACTACTTCTCTTAGATCTCGCATGTAGTAAAAATATGAATGTTTCAACTTGAAAAAGTAGATCATCCGTCGATTAATAATAAAGCAATTCAATTTAACGTGTAACGTTTTCTCGTTCTATATAAAACGTACAGCTCTTGTTTTACATCGAAAACCTAATAAGAATTTTTTTAAACCAATGGCATATATTCTTTAAACGTGTCATATAATATTTTTGTCATATGACACATTATTCTGTGTCATTTATAACTTTATTTTATTTTACTTATTTTTAGTAGTGGAGGATGAGCTCCCCAATCAACAAGCATTAAATACGGACGGCGATGTCGAGAATTCTAAAAGTCATGAAGCAGGTAGATATTAAATCTTTCAATGCGATTTTGACGTTTAGCTTACTTATGTAGCGTATACATAATGGTCTCTTTAATAGATGAGGAGGAAGACGAGGATGATGAGGAAGAAGAACAGGGAACTGTTTTCCAGGAGACCGATTTTAAATTGGATGAATTTTTACAAAGGTACGATATGAATAGAGCGATAATACGAGGTGTTCCAAACCTTTTCATCATTGGATTGAGGCAATCTTTTGTCGTATTTCTTTTTGACGACTTGCTTTCAAATATTAATTATTTTAATACATACCTATGCTTTAAAGTAAGATTTTATTAAGATTCGCTTAAAATCAAACGGAAGCTAAGAAGCTTTTATTATCCGTTTGCATATCTGACAATGAGACTTTTGACGTGATTTGTTAAGCAGAAGTCCCAATTAGTCACAGGATCAAGACACTTTCTCTATATACAATAGAATATAAGGAGGCAATGCCTTTGTTAAATGCGCCGTCTCATTCGAAGGTTCGCCAACGTGAAGGTCATTAAAGCTGCGGCACTGTTACTGCAACAATTCGAGAATAATACGGCGGAGGTAAATCACTACGTAGTCAAAATGCTGCATCGAATTGCCTGGGATTGCAAAATGCCCGGCATGATATTCCAGGCGTCCATATTTCGAACTTTTCAAAAAATTCTCGAATCAAAGGATCCTGTACATAAGGTAATGTAAATTGCAGAACGAAATTACGTGATTAATTACGATTACGATATATATATTGTATTAACTCATTTCTTTACGAAAAATCATCAACATCATATACTTTATAACCGTCGACGTCATATGCTTGCACATCTAATGTTGCTTAATCTAATACGCTTCTTGATCGGATATTTAACTCTTCTTAACAATGCAACGCTATCGGCCTTTGCACATAAAAGCATAGATAAGACCTTACTGTTTCTCGCTCAACGATAAAAATCCCTCCCTGTCCTTTCTTATGCCACGCGATAAATTCCACCGCCGCGCTTTTATTGCATCCTTGTATCGAGCTTAATGGCCCACGGAAGTGGACTCGTCGAGCAGCGAAAAATCGATTCATTCTTTAGGAGCTCGAAAAGTTCGCAGTCTTCATAATCCGCCGTTTCACCGAAGTCGCTCAGAAGAACCGGAAGTCGTACATGGAGCTGCTCTTTTGGAAGACCTCCCGTGACGCGATAGAAATCGTGGATGGCTACAACGCGGAAACGGGTAACAAGAAAGTTTCGCGGGCGGTCTGGACGGAGGTGGAGGAAGACGAGCTGCGAACCCTCTTTATGGAGCATCAGACTAACAAATACCCGCAAGGTAAACTCTTTTACATCGTTCATCTCTCGTGGCAGAATCTCCCATGCCTGTATCGTTGGATTCGACAGATTAGTGCCGCTCAGTGCGAGAAAACGCTCTGCTTTATACGCAGAGTGTATAGCTTTATGTATGGTATAACGCACGAGACAAAGATACGAGAAACACAAGCGGACGTTTGATATATATATATTTCCAGTATTTTGTTATCAATCTGTAAATCAATAACAAAATTTATCACTCGAGTATCTTGAATATCTGAAAATATTTGAAAAATATGGATGAATGGAAAAAATTGCCCAGACATATGTAGTGCTACATTACTTGTTATTGCGTTGTATGTTGCCATAATTGCAACGTCGTTGCAAATTCATAGACTTGATCGACTGGTTGTTGGAGCATATCATCAACGAGAACAGAACGCGACGCAGCATCATCAAGAAGCTCAAGGAGATGTGCCTGATCGTCAATTCTAAGGTCAGTTACACTTTTGATTTTTTGGACCAAGATAATCGAACGATCTTGAATTTATTCCGATGGTAATTTTTTCTACGCACCTTAAGCTGTCAGATTTCTTCGTAAAAGTGACGAAACAACCCGAAAAAAGATTTCCGTTTTCGCGCCAATGCTGAAAAAAGAACATATCGGTCCATACATTGCACCCCCGACCGGCAATTCCCGTTGTGCCTCGCCTGACAAGATCGATGATTTACGAGGATCTCAGAAGGGCGGGAAAGAGGAAGGGAGGAGGGTAGGACCCTCCACTCAGCCTCGAGAATAAGTTTCTAGACTGCCTCCGCTGACGGGGTGAGCATATGCAAAAAATGGAGCCGGGAATTGCTACAGGAACTGTAAATTCTCGGGAGACAATACCTACGGGGTGAGTTCACCCCATCCCCCTTTAACCGTTTCTCTTTCTGCCCACTTTCTGCTCCTATGCTTGCGTCGTAGCGAGGTTGCCGCCGACGTGAGCTGCGTGTTCTTCGTAGCAGTCGGCAGTTTCTTTCCCCGAGCATGGAAATATCTGTGCGTCTCTCCCTCGTCAACTTGCGGCCCTAAAACCGACGCCTCCTTGAGACACGAAAAGCTATCGTTTTGTTTGCCTTCTGCCCTACGACATACGTATAAACATTTACATCGCCCCTCAGGGTACGGAGAAAACGCGGAGGGAACGTGACTCGGGTGCTGCCGTTGTATTATATTTGTTAAACTGTAAATGTGCGTGTTACAAGCGGGCGTTCTATAACTTTTGCTCGAACGGAGCGAGCACGGATTAAAAGGTAGATGTGCAATGTAGCATTTAATCCTTGCGAAATCTCACGATGCAAATTAGAGGAATTTATGTCGCAACAGGATCATGATCTCAGATATGTCTGTGTTTAATTAATTCTTGGAATTAAAGCTACGTTATTCCGTTTTGTAAATTGTTAACGTTAAAACGTTAGCTTAAATCTTTAAGGAGTAATATTAATGCTGCTAAGTTCGGAAGCGCTCCTCTGTCCGTTATAGCTGGCTGTAGCCTGGTAAAAATACACGGTGCAATACGGTGATAAAGCATGGGAATGGGTTAATCAAGCTTCTTATTGCGGCAGAAGAGTTACTAACTAGTTACCGGCTTATTTAAAACTTGAAATTAATTGAGTTTGTAGGGAAGCTCCTAACAAGAGGGAGAAAAAAAACGAAGCGTGGCCGAGGATAAGCGATGCACAATACACAATACCGGGATCTTATTCCGCTGCGCTTTTTGCAGAGGAAACGCGTCGTAAGAGATTCAGCAAAAAATTTCGTTCTCTTGAAAGACGTCAGCGGTTTTGACGCCAGCACCTGCCGGTAATTACTTTAAAACAAAACGCTGACTAGCGCTGTCTGCTATTTTTATTCAAAGTACACATCCCTCAGTTGTTTACTAAAATTACATCGTGTTTGAGCCCGACGTAAGTAATTATTTCGTTTAAAAAACCGGCGCGCGGAATATGATTAATCCTTTGATAATGGCCGGCGTTGTTAGCCGGTCGCGAGACCGCGGAGGGAAAAAAAAGAAAATTATTCGTTTCTCCTCCCTCGACCGGATCTTAATTTGCTATTAATCATAAGCGTGCAGCCACCGGCGAGGAGGGTGGCTACGTCGGCGGAAACGTTTCCTCCGACGTATTATCGATTCCTTCGCGAGGTCTTCCGGGAGGGAAGGCTTAGTCGCGGAAGCGTTTCATTTAAATAATTTCATGCGTGAGTACGTTTCGTCTCTCCGAGAACGGAGAGACCAGTCGAAGCGCGCAAACTACGGCCGAGTGTTCATTTGACATTCATTTAGTGGAAGTCGCGCGATATTGCTCCGGCGGCCATTTAAGGGCGGTCATAGGAGCCTCGTTTCGTCGAGGGTAGAACGTAATCGCTGGAAAACGAGCAATCCCGAGCTTCCTCCTTTTTTTTAAATACGCCTACTGTCTTAGAAACTGGCTTTTCAGAAATTACGCGGGATGCTTTGTTCTCATAAATCCTGGAGATTACGCGCGCACAAAATATTACAGTTTCCGAGAAAATGATAGAAAATAGATAGCTGGACGCTAATCTATATATGTAGAGATACTGCATCAGTGTATTATTAATATATCAGTATTATTAATTATTAAATATTTCCGGTTATGAGTTAATGTTAAATGCAAATGTATAGTTGCTACATTTTGTATAAGGTAACTCGTGCTAACGTAATTGACTTTTATCGGTGCTGTTGTAAATTTTCTTGATGAATGTACGATAAACATAATCATGTTTGCGGCAGTTTTTTTAGTAAATTTAAAATATCCGCCAAGTTTTTTCATCATGAACAATGCTCGCGGTACGACACATTTTCTTAAATCTCGCAATTAATTAGGGTGTGCGAGCTGAGGTACAAAAGAGGTTGCCTAAGGAATGGTCTGAGGAAGAAATCGCCCAGCTTACGGAACTTTGGACACAGCTCAAAGACGATGACGGTAATTTTAAAAATTTATTCTCGCTCTTTCTCTCCTACTCTTCTTCCATTTTTCTCTCTTATTAGAAATATGCGACTTCCTAATCTTTTTTAAACTTCTTTTTTTTAAATATGAATTTGCTCAGTTGATTGTCTTCGGCGCTTCCTTCATTTTGTGTGCGTTCGTGTTTTAATTCTTAATGTCTTTAAATTATTATGAAAATTAATTGCAATATTAATTATGGATAAATGAAACAAACAGTGAAGTGTACAACAGTGCGATGGCAGTAATACAAATTTCATGAGATTTTGGCGGCACTGCAGTATATATGTATATATATATAACTGTCATTTTGTAATTTACTATATAATTTATCCAGAAATTATGTACGCGCGAAAAGTGGCCTTAACCCAATTCTCGATATAAATTTCCTTGATAGAAATTCGCTGTAAATTTCAGTATTAATTCTAGTCGGTTCGCGCGTTCCGAAACTGTTGAAATATTTCGCGAATGCCCGTGCGAGAATTCGTTAACACCGGAACGATTCCTAGGATTTAATTAAGCTCCGAACATCGGATACGCTTGGCTGCTTGTAGTAATAATTTCGAATCCGTCGGGACGAACGAAGAATAATATCCCCCTTGACAGAGACGTTTTCAGAGAAGTCTTGTAAAACTTGTTTCATTTTCATACGAATTCGCCGCTCTCCATAACTTTTAATCTCCGAAGTCGCTTCCACGCCGAAAGTAATTCTCAGATGTCCGCGAAATGTCAAGGGCATTTTTCTTCGCCTTTCTCTCCAAAATCGCCGCAGGGTGCTTTGTTGCAGCGTGTTTTAATTTTTACTCCGTGATTGTTAACCCTATAACGACAAACGACCGAAGACAAAGGGCATCCCGCAACAAGTCATGCGGGAGACGATTTCGTGAAATTAAATTTATGCCTTAACAGATTCTCGAACAATTCAGGATTAATATCAGCGTTACGTCTTTACGTGTAAAGCGTATTCCATACTCTCTCTCGAGAAGTCAAGTCAAGTCGTAGGTAAGCCCGTAAAGAGCGCTATCCAATTGACGTATAAATACATTTCGTCCGCGAGGGGAAACTTGCGAGTCTCTTCGTGAGCATTAATTGATTCTAAGTTGAAATCCCTTTGAAATCTCCGACAATCTCGTCTCGACTTTGCCTGCGCCCGATTCTCTCACGAGGCCTTCTTCCGTCCATGATTCGCGCTGTGCCGCTTTTCAACGACGCCATAAAAATCGAAACTACACTACGTCTCTCCCCGACAGATCCCGTGGATTTGATTTTCACCGGTCTTAGAATAAAACGACCGAAACCGAAGATCAAGGAGAAGCTTTTGGAATTAGGATTGGCGCGGGATCGCAAGGAGCTGCGCAAAAAGCGAGCCGGAAAAAGCAACCAGGGTGAGTATACCTATTCGTTCTTCCTCCCTCATCACGATCCGGTCTGGAGGACCCCTTGTTCCGGCCAATCCCATCCCATTCCATTCGCATCTGTCTTTCTTACTATCCTCCGATTCCGCGACTATTCCCATTCGATCAGTCTTCTAGTAACGCGATTGCCGGCGACTGCATAGAGCGACTCGCTTTCAACGAAGAGAGCGGAGCTACGCGAGCTAGATAGAACAAATGGGTGGGAGCGAGAAGGAGCAAAGATCAATTTGTACAGGATTCTTCTCGCTCCCCTATCCCGGTTTCTTACGGACCGCGAAGAGAAAAAAAACCTTTCGTCGATATTACCAAGGAGACAAGTCTGCTCGTATGTTTGCAAGATCGTTTCTGTTTTCCTCCTCTCGATTCCTCGAAGATAGTGCAAACGCGACTCTGTGAGAATTTTTGCTGCTATACGCGGATTATTCTGGTCTCTGATTCCGGAGCTCGTGAAAACACGTCGTCATTAGATCGTACGAGTGCTAGTTTACTGTATCGCAAAATGAATCGAGCTAGAGTAGAGTATTGATTTCAAGATGGAATGTTTTACCTGCGAATAAGAAAAATGTTAATTTATCAATCTAAATACGTCAGAGAGATATGCACGATCTAAAGAATCATGTTTTGCATTTAATACAAATATGGTGCATCGTTATGCCCCTCGAGTAAATTTGCATCATCGAACTTTTCCGGGAAACCCGGAAATAATATTTACGTTCTCCTTTTATTTCCGTATTCAAAGTCCATTACGATATCATCACGGAATATCAATCTTGTTATTTAATATTGGCTACTGCGCGAATTCCAACTGCACTTTCGCTGTTCTTGGACCGATATCATTCGCCTTAGCTTCCTATTATGGCGCCGGGAGGAATTTCATATTTATCATAGATATTGTTTTCCTCTCTCTCTTGCCTTATTTGTATTCAATGCATTGAGATAGCTCATATCATAGATATACAGCTGTGAGATGAAGCATTGCCGAGAAGTTTTGGCTCGCCTTATATGTCTTTGGAATAACACGTTCCCTCAATGCCGCGTTTCGATGCAATTTCGCTGTCCATATGGGACTGTTGCGTTAGCAAATACGATTATTTACTGTAATAGATAGAACAATTAATTTGTGGAATAAATTCTGCCATACAAAGAGCACATACATAACATTTCTATTACGTCTAATAATATATTTTTAAAAGGAACACTTAGTTGTTATTAGAAGGTAACAAAAACATATGTGATAAACGTTGATGTCTAAAATTGTATCCAGGACTTACAATTTTGAAGCGGGAGTTGAATAGCCAAGTTTAGCTTCATTGTTCAGTGTCATAGATTTTGCACGTGCTTTCATACGTATGACGCTTGAGATTTATTTAACGTTACGTGAAATACCTCGTGCACGTACACACACACACGATGTTACGTTGGCATGCTTTACGCACGCTGATGAACGTTTGCTTGAGAAGGGTTCACATCGTTTCCATGCATTGTGCGCAAAGGTAAATCGTCGTGGGAAACGCAAGCTGCCAGTAATTCTGACGGGAACGAAAGTTCAGCCACCGACGACGGAGACGGTGAAGAAACTCGGAAATCCTCGAAGCGCGGCGGCGCGCCTCGGCGGAACGAGTCGACGAAAAAGAAGCAACGGAACAGGCGGAAGCTACCAACGATCGTTTACACGGATGCACAATTATCCGGCCTCCTGAAGGACGTCATCGACAGGGGTGAGTATCGCTGTCCTCTCGCTCGGTTTTCCTCCCCGACGTGCACTCGCGTTTTTGTGATTAATGAAAGCGCACTTGTCGCTAGAGCGGCGCGTGCAACGTATCTCTCGTCCCCTTCACGCACGATAAATGTTCTCCACGCCGTAGAAAAGGGAGGATGACGATGATTTGCAGAAGCCATTACGCGAAAAAAAAAGAAATAATGACTTGTCAGAAAAACTTCTCAGGTCATCTCATCGGGGGAGCGCGTCAGCGGATCAAGTTGTGGCTTTCGCGAATCCTGAAAAGACATCTCAAATAACATTAGCGAATTGTAAGGCGAGCTTGTAAAAAGTGCTCTTTCGCGAAATTAATCAATTTAATCTAGCTGTCCATCTATCTCGATTTTCTGATATGCAAATAACGAATGCTGTGATCTATAAAATTTACATATAATACCAGCGGGTAATATGTAAAAACACAAAACTTGATTCGGAATATTAATCCGGCTACGAATATCCACGTTATCAAAGTGATAACGCCAAGACCTAATGTATAAACGCCCTAATCAGCAAACAAAGCCGAATCAGTAGCGAAAAGAGAAAAAAACTAATGCGGGCGACTTTTTGTGGGGGGAATCAAATCTCGCTATAAATCAGAGATGAGAGAAGCGTTGGAATGGATCAAGGAATCCCTGCAAGACGTTCTGGACGATCGTGACGAGGAGAGCTCCGAGGGCATACCCTTGGTACCGCTGACAGATTACTCGTCGGCCGCGATGGATTCACCGAGTTTTCAAAAGCTCCTGCGTGCCATGGGATTTGTGCCACCGGCTGATGCCCAGGAATCTTATTGGCGTATCCCGGCGAATATGCTTACGACGACGATCCAGAAACGCTGCAAACTCATCGAAAACGCTTTAGCCGGCGAATTTGTCATCGAAGGTAAGTGATTCAGTCGTGCCGGCCCACGAACGGACCGCGGCTTTCAAATGGAGATCGTTTACGGAAACGTTTTGCAGAAACGCAACCAGAGTCGCACAAAGATGACTTCGACACCGATGAAAAGCTGGACAACAGCGAAGACGACGTCGATGTGTTTGAAAATGTGAAAAGGTTCTTCGTGTCCAAAGGTCAGTACAACTGTGTGCTCTTTCTCATAGTTGTTACATAAGTTTATGAGGAAAAGACATGTAATCTTCGATTATATTGCGTATAATTAATTTTGATTAACAATACGAAATAGTTTCATAATTGTTTAAGAAAATAAGCAATTAGTTTATCAGTAATACATTGAGACAAAAATTTATGCCTTACTGTCTTAGACATTATTCAATTTCAAAAGTTTTTTTAAGTTATCGTTTATTATGCAACGTCTGCTGAAATATACTATTCTTCGTACGCGAAAATCACGAACCATTTTCAGAACCGGAGCCATCAATTTCCGAACAATCGGAAGTACATGCAAAAATTCGTTCATCACAAAAATCGAAAAAGTTTTCGACAGCTAGCGAAGAAAGCGATGAAGCGGAACTTATAGAGAAAAACGATGAAGCGAAAATAGTAGAAAAAAATGAAACGGAACTTGCAAAAGAAACGAGTGGAGGTACGTCGCTGTTAACTGATATAGTTTTGTCTACGGTCACGAGGGTGACATTTTCTCGCCCTCTGTTATTCAAGCCAGCAAGCGGGCTGCTATTGCTTTATCACAAATTTACCGACGATTGAGTTCCTTCCATTTACCGGGGGCAAATTAATCTAATTGTTAGCTATAATGCCCGCAATAATTTAACATTTCAGAAACTGCGAGCAGGATAAGAAACCGAGCAAGGATGCTCGATGATTCCTCTGAATCCGAAATGGAAATCGAAAGGAACATCAATGATGAGCACGGTCAGTAACGTGTGCTGATAAGAAATGAAAACGATCGATATTCTTTGCGAATTACATTAATCGTAAATTATCGCGTATTTTTGCAGATAATGTAAAGAGAGACAGATCCGATTCTTCCGATACGGATAAACCATCCAGTAAGAAACGTCGATTACTCGACAGCGACGAGGAGGCAGAATCGCTAAAGAGTGAAGATACCAAAGCAAATGGCGGTCGCATAATAATTAGCGATGATGAGGAACCGTCTAACGTGCGAGCTGAGCGATCCAAGTCATTTCGCGTAATAATCAGCGACGAAGAAGATTAACATGGTCGCTGCATAATTATCCCAACTCGCTTCAATTAATACATTGATATATTTTCTTTATGTGATTATTTCAACTCGTTCTAAATATTTAAAAACTTTTACAGTCACGGAACATGTACTATATTACTTTACGCATTTTTCAATACCAATAAAATATTAAGTAAGAGAATAAATCAACATGTTTCATTGATATATCCTTACACTGATATATTCCAATAATCATTCACCGCTGAGATTAAGAAATGTTGATCTAAAACGAATTGAAACAAGTTACCAATTTCATTGAATTATAATTAACACAATGTTCATTGTAAAATAAATATGCATTGCGCATGCAGCATGCAGTTTCGGAAGTGTCGTCATCGTTTTAACGTAGTTAGCTTCCGTTGGGAAGGCAAGGCTCGTGATAGCTCTTTTACAGGCATCGGCTTTACCCGCGAGCGCTCGAACCGACGAGCTCGTGCACGACTGCTTCATAAGCTTCGTCAAGGTTCCACGCGTTCTCCTCCGGTCCGCACCATACGCCCTTACGGGACAATCAGTCGCACCCGGGGTACATTTCAGGGTGCCAAGAAAAACAGTTCCCGAAAGGCGTCCACATTTCGCCAAGTAACGACGAAGAGAACATGCGAGCGCGGTTGGTGCCGGGCTGGTGAACCGGAGTACCTCCCGCATGGCTCGAGCTTGGTCACCACGTGATCACCTCCCACCGAGTACCTCCCAGCATCGCCGGGTGATCACCTCCTCGACCACGTGTTTCCCGCTTCAACGGTTGGCCAATGTGGATGACTTTACGTCTTTTGATGGGCAGGTGAGGAGTCTTGGCGAGTGTTAACGATACGTACGTGTGCATCGAGACGTAATCGCGCGACGAAAGACCAGCCCTCACCTTTTTCGATAGCACCTTCGATAACTGACGACGATGCCTCCGATCGCGGACCTACGCGAAACGATGCGTAATGTCGCGGCAAGGACTTCGCGAGTCGCGAATATACGAACAGGAGATCACGCCGAGGCAGGAGCTTGGAAGCCAGCGACGATCTGAATGTAGTGAGTACATTATATGTATGTATGTTATATCTATGAATGTGTGTTATATGCATGTGCGCAGTCTCACTGTGTGTTCGTTTGAATACATTACATGCGAGACCGCCGCAGGGGAACCTATACATGAAAAAATCGATGAGTCACACGTTCGATATAGAGACGTTAAGTTGTACCTAACATTTGTCTATTCTTGTATATAATATTTCTAATTTTTCTATCCAAGTCTAAGATTATCTGCTTGATCAAATAAGACGATAACTGATAATGATATTATTAACAATTAATTGATACAATAATATTCTTCGAACAGTACATGTGTGCGTCTTATGCGTACCTTTCTACATCTTATTAATAAAACATATAATCACGTATCTTGCTCATTGTCTTTCTTATCAATTCAAGAAACGCATCATTGCCGCGCCATATTGCGAGGCATGCAATATCAAGACGCGAACTTTGCTATTAGAGATAGGAAACGTTGAAGTGAGTAAAGCTGAGTATGGTCCGACCTCAGCGAGCCATGTCCGCTCAAATTCGGCAGGCGCATCTTCGGCTGGCAGTGACTACCTAGTAAGGTCGATCGTCAATCTTCCCTACATCGTAGTAGAACGACCAGATTCCAGAAGGGTGACCACGTGCATTCTAATCTCAACTTTCGGATACCAGGCGCGCATGAGGTCGCAAGAGCCGTCTCGTCGCGGCGAGTCCACTCGTGGCTCCAAGGTGCCTCGTCGAGGCACGTGGCTGTCCGTGATAAGATAGCATGCAGAGAAACTAGTGGCCACGACTGCCATGCTTCTCATGCTCTCCTGGTAGAAGCGCGGGCTCCTTATACGGTTGGAGGTGGATGGCATCCTCTCTCTTTAGCCCCACTCTCATCAGTCGTCCCTTCCACCCGCTATATATCTCTGTCTCTCTCTTTCTGCCGCTTCCTCCGTTCTCGTTCTCTTTTTCCTTCTCTTTCACGCTCAACAAGGCTGGCTGCCAAGAGAAACGGCAAGAGACCACTTTTAGAAGCGTACGGAAACGCTAGCGTAATGAAAGCTTATAATATATTGATAGCGTTATTGGAGCACCAGATACGTTCAAGTGTATTCTTGTAAATAATAAAATATACTGTAAAATTAAGTTTTTTCATTGCTTTAAAGCGTAAAATAGAGAACTAGTTATCTTTTAGATGTTCAATCTTATCGGTTGTTAGCAGTGCGCTAATTGATATTGATATCTTCGTTGGTCTCCATCTGGAAAGACTCACGGAATTGTTTAATTATTAAAGATTGATTTTACTTAATGTATGTTTATAGACTGATCCCTTATACTACCATAATATTACAAAAACGTAATGTACTTGCATGCACATTGCAATCATCTATCGGTTGTCGCCACACATCTTATCAGGAAAGTAGAGAAACAAACAAGTTTCTGCCAGAGATAATGTGTACACTAATGTAAAATCATACGAGATCGTATAAACAGTATCATATTCTACAGACACGCGCCTAGTATTAATTTTTTTAAATAAAAAGATATTCTGCAGATGTAAGTCTTTCTATATTGAAAATGTAATAATATAAAACGTCTACTGATTTTGGATTCAATTATCTGTTTCAGACATTGTACGCAACACAATACAGTTCGATATTGCCATACTTATTATCTGTAATATAATTTTTAAATCTTATTTTTCAGGATAGTAGATGTAATTTATATCGTACGCAAAAAATTAAAGATAGAATTACTGGAGCACAATAGATTACATCGTTGAAAAATGTGTAAACATAGAATAGAGTTTAAAGGTATAAGTATACTCACAACTTTGAAAGTTTCCAACGAAAGTTTGTAAAACGGACCGCCGGTTAAAATAATCGGTTTCTGTGCTCGCAGCATTATCATTTGCACCAATCGCAATCGCTTGATGTTATAATATTTTAATCCATCTTTCTGTCCGCTGAAATTTGACTGACATTCTTTGAACACCCATCGCTCCCATCCGCAAAAATACACTGAACACGCAATTTGTGTGCCCTGAAATAATATATAAAGTTTAATATAACAACATTAACGTGTTCGAAATAATTTTGGAGATCAGTTTCTTTTACTATAAATTATTCTAAGTTATGAGATTTTAAAAATAAGGTATAATAATAGAAAATATGAACTTATAATATTTTAACATATTAAACTTATAATATATTAACTTGTAATATTTTCATATTTTTATTTTTTATTTAACATATACTAACCAATTGTTCAAGACGAGTAGCAACGAAACAGAAAACGTACAATTGAATGCAGCTTAATATGAGGTATTCGAACAGAGACCACAATTTGAAGATGTGTTCCGGGTGAAACTACCGAGATGCAAACTTTATAATTTAATTATTCGAATGCTAGAATAGAACGCACGCGATGTTCAAACGTGCGTGTGACCGAATACACATAGGATAATTCATACCGCAATTTCGACCGTTGCAACATCGAATGAGACCAGACAAATGAGAACTAACGTTTCGATGCATTGCACGAACATAGCCGGACTGGCAAAAGTTTGTAACATCTCTAGGAATCTAAAAGCATTTCCTTGTTAAATAACGCTATTCGTAAAAAATTATTTCCGCAGTACGATGTGTTGGATAATCGAAAATTTGATTGAAAGAATTAAAATTATGATTCTAATTGTCGACATTATAGTTATTAATTCACGAAAATTGAGATATTATATAATATCACATTACAATCTCTCTCTTTATAGCGAGATAATGATTTAGATTGTTACAATTGCGCGTTACAATTACTAAAAAATATTACTTTATAATTTGTACATGACAGTCCAGGCAGTTCTTTAATTTTCTCTCGAGAGCGAACGTTGCACTGTGTGTCCAAAATATAATTTCCATGATTAGAGAATTTAGTTTGAAACAACTGATGATGAAAGTGGTTGTTATTTATGATCGTATTACTTATGGAAATCAGTGTTCTCCAAAATTGTATTGATATATTGAAATTGCGCGCAGATGATTAGCACCATGCAGATGTAAAACGCATCGAACCAAGCAATTCCGAGCACAGAAGATATACTGCCGGAAAACTGCAAAAGATATACGCAAATGAAATTCTCCATATCGTCGATGTCGATCGGGTACCATCCAATATACGGTAAGTTTATTTTCCTAAATGTTTGATTGATAGAATTCGTATGATCCGCCAAAAGGTGTGCGAGAAATGGATTGGAACACCAATGAATGACACCATAGATATAAATACACAGAGACCACCATAGGTACCAGTTGGACCATCGACGTGCATATTCCATTTCATCCTTATATATCTGAGATACTGTTGACAGAAACGGCTTTAGTAACTCTACATTAATTATATAAGAATTCAAATTAAAGGTTTGCAGAACGTAATCAGACAGATTTAATTAATTGTATCGCATTTGAATCGTAAAATTTCAACGATGTTTTAAAATATAGATAAATATAGATAAACTGTTGACAATGGGTACTACTTGACGTGCCTTTCTCGCAGTTGTCGAACTGTTGGCAAAGTACGTGGCACTTTTCTAACTTCGTCACGATATGGACAATTTCTTCATTATATCTTATGCAATAACACCATTTTATTAAGCCCGTGACATGCATGCAGATTACACCAATGATATTAGCGAAGAGTTTCAGGCTGGTAATCATCATGAGTGCCACAATTTCCGAAAGCAGGACCAGAAAAATTGCCATGAGAGAGATGTTCGTTCCCGTCGTCACGAGAAACGTTTTACATAAAGTGAACGATGTCACGGGCCAAATTCGGACATGCCGGAACATTGCAAGCAAGGTCGCCATGTAATACTCCAGAGACATCACGTTGCCTCTCTTGTACGACTTGTCATCGTCGCTCTTGCAATCCATGCCTGGGAAAGGGGCACACCTGAGGAATCCAAGTGAAACTTTTGCATAAGAATGTCCGGCCATGGTCCATCGCGCAAAAAATACACGGTGGTTACACGCAAGTACGTGATTCGGCTCTTGTTTCGCATATTCCCCGGATACATGTACACCGGACAATTACGTGCGTTACGTCAGACAACTCGAGGATCATGTACATACATACATGCACAACCCAAGCCCAAGATCTCACGGTGCAATTCAGCTTTATCGGTGGATTATATAATATTATACGCGCGATATAAACTTTGTTACAGATAAATAGAAGATAAAAATTTCCGGATAAAAAATATTCTGTCGGAAGAAACGATCTATTCATTATGTACATTAATTTTTATGTAAGATTATGTAAGATTTCTCTGGATTCTTTGGCTGGTTTGCGATATTCGATTTCACGTTCTTTTACATGTTCTTGATACGATCTAATCTGATTATTAATACACTACAATAATCTGATAGTTCGAATTTTATAAATGCATTAAATAAACAACGTGCATTGCATTCACATGAAATATACGTACGAAATTCACTAATTAAAGAATGGAACATACAGCATGGAAACTGAACACTAAATTCAACGTGAGTCAAGGGATCAATCGCGTCCCTAGTCTTCCTTACACCATTTCTCTGCTCGCACGCGAACGGATACGACGCATCGGCGTGTTGTTTGCGGGTACGGGTATAATTTTCGTATTGCACGGAAACACCATGTACTTAGTGGCAACTTACGCCGAAGTTCCGAAGAGACGTGGGACGTTCTCGGCGACTGCAACGCGCGCGCGTCGTAGTTGCACGTACTCCGGCATGATTTATGCAGGCAAATAAATGTCGCCGGCGTGTCATTAGACCGGTTCGTTTGAAATGCAAATAGCATTTGCAGCGCGCATCGGATACACTCTCCAATTAAGCGTCCGCGCAAACTTTTCCCCTGGCCCGGGCGGCCGGGCGACAAGTTCGCGCGGTGCTTTGAAGTCGGATATAGATTCGCCGTGGAACCGAGCGCGAAACTCGATATCTAATTACACGCTCTCTCGAGTCACCACCGGAAGCAAGATCGCCGATGTTTCACCCCGCCGGTTAATCTTCGGTCGCTCTCGCTCGCCCGCTTCCGCCCGCCGACAGTTTCGCGCCAGCTTTATCGGCCGTCGCATCGTATAGCAAGGCGGAACGCGTAATCTCGTTTCGCTCTTAATCTAATTGAAATCTGCCGGCGACGTATCTGTGAAATACTTTTTACAATTACCGCGATTTGCAGCTTTGTCCCTCGATGAGCGAATAATCAGAAAGGAGGCATCGAGCGTCCGCGGAGATCCGTGGACGCGCGATGAGGATCTTCTGCAAGAACACTATTGTAAGATCGATGACATAATCCTGACTGAGGTAAGTCATGAGATAAGTCATCGTTAAAAAATGACGTTAAATTTGACGTAAGATTTATTTAAAGGAAAAGAAGTCTCTGATCGGGCCTCGATCGATTCGGCGAGTCAATCAGCTTCAACGATTCATCTTATGCAGTCTGCAGAAGTCCGCTGATGCATTAATGTTAATCGTGAGGCGCCTTACGTCGACTATGCTGTTTTATTCAACGCGGTTTTAAGGTAATATAAAAATGAATAAGTTTACGCTTGCTCCTTACATTCGCTCTTCCTCTTGCTTGTACCGTCTTACTCGTTCGCGTCAGTGCTTGGGCGCGCATGTAACTTGTGTTGGTGACACAGTGGATTCGTGTTGAACACGAGCGGAGTGTAGAGCGAGTTGTCGGGCCGAGTTTTCGGAAGTATCGAACGGGTTCCACGTCTCGCTCGGTCCCCTTCCCCGTCCCCGTGCTCCCCTTGTCCCGTTGGTCCCGGAGAACTCTACTTTGGTGATGGTATCCTGCCGCCCGTGTTGTCCGACGCGTTGCCGAATTTTGGCAATGATTGATGGCTATTAAGGACCGGGCCAAACCCGTTCCTCTCACACACGTGCACCGAGCTGCTTATAGCGCGTGCTACGCATGCACGCTATATTTGCGATTACAGCCGAAAATAGAGCACCGTGAATGAAACCTCAGGGCTGGACCAACCGCTCGCCAGCACCCGCGGGAGATGCCATGCTCAGGAGCCAGTCACGAAGACGTTTATGCTTCAAACACCAGCAATTTTCAAAAGGAGGAATTTGTAAAAAAATACAGCGGACCGTTAGAGCAGTACATGTTACAAATTGCGTTACAATACTTATTTATTTTAAATTTCTCGTAGCATCGAACAGCTGCTGTGCTCGAGTCAGCGTTGCAACGGGATCCAACGTGCTCATCTTGATGCTGCTCGGTATATTCGAGTGAGTTTTGAAAAATCGAATGCGACACAAGCACGATCTGGCTGTTCCCTTTGGTTCCTCTTATTGCGCGCTCGATACAAGCTCGCCATGCTCAGGATTGCAACTGACGAAGGGCTCGAAGGGACGGACGGAGGCAGATCGATGGTCGGCGGCAATGGAGAGGCGAGCGTCGATGAAAAGGTCAAAGGTTTCAGGTGTGTTTGCGCTTCGCGCACGGCTGGTACAGGTGCAGCCTCTTCCACGGCTCTGCTCGCCGTTGCAACAGCAACATACATGACTCTTTATTAACAACAATTAACATTCGGACTATTGTTCATACGAGGATATCTCTCGTCGACGATGCACCGCATCGCGTGACAGCCGCAGCTGAAATAACATCGTCTGATCTCTCGTGACGCGATTCCTGCTGAAGCGGCAGCGAGCCATCTGTGGGAACCAGCCGTGACAATATAACAAATCATATTTGCAAAATGATTACGGCGGTAAAATGCAATATATTCCCGTTGCAAAACTGCGTTCTTCGGCGAACACGTTTATGAAACCTTGCGCACCAATAAATATCCCTGCAAATTATCGTGCGGTGCAGTTGCGCGCTATGAAACTCAAGCGGTGAAATACCACGCGAGGAATTAACATAAAATGTGGAATTAACGATAAAATATGCGTAATTGATTTATATTGCGCACTGATATTACGTATTCCTCGCTGCGTTAACCCGTGAAATTGTTCTGCCTATGAAAATTCCCACCAACATCACTCTCGTAACCGAAAATATATTATAATTACAGAAACATTGATATCAATATTTCTTATCAGCCTGTAACAACACATTCCACGGGATAAATATGTTCCTGATTGATGATCATGGTTGGCGGGGGGATGCTTCCTTCTTAGGATCAAATCTACCCATTAGCATACTTCCAATTCCAGTGGCGGATGGACGAAGCCCGCAGACGCGTATTTACCGTAACGTAGCTAATTATCTGCCAATCCGTAGCGGTCTTGGCGGGACCGAATAAGTCGCAAACGGCCGGCCGATAAGGTTCGCGTGTAACAGGAGAGTATCTGCGACTGCAAGAGGACCAGCCTCGCCCCGGTGATTTGAACGCGTGTGTCGCACGATTGCGCTCGGCTTCAGCGCAACCAGCTCGGCTTACGTACTCTCCCGCTCCAAAGATTTACCAGTCTCCGGTTATGTTTTATGCACCATTATGTTTTCGATTACGGTAGGTTAGTTGCATCGGTAGCGTCAGCTCTGTCGTCAGCAAGCGTCGCCGATACGTCAAAGCTCGCCGGGAACACGTAATTGTTCGCGCGTTGCGTGGCGAACGAGTGCGTCATCGAGCCTTTCAAAGCCGACCTGGGTGTCCGACCTCGGCACACGCAACGATACGGCACAGCACCAGACACGAGCATATCGTCACGTCACCGGGAGATACAGCTTTCCGCTCGCCTTGCATTTTTGTGCACACGAATGACACGCCTGGTTGATGATGATTGACGTTGCACGTAAGATTGAAAGAGATGGGAAATGTGAAAAGTGTTTGTTGAATCGGTGCAGTTATTCTTTCCTTGGATGACTGATACGCTTTTTGATTGCTTGTGATATATCCGTAATATATATGTATATGTGTTGTGATGTAACATAAGCGAAAGTGCGATATTTTCAATGTTGTGTAATATAAAAGTGATAACTGATGTATTCGGATGAAATTGTTTCTGAATCTCGAAGTAATTCGGCTTTTTCTTTCTAATGTATTGAATGCTGGAGTTTTATAGCACAACTTCTATGTGTATAATCTTTTATCATTCCGAATATTGAGAGTTAACATTTCAAACATTTCATAATGATGAAACAAATGATACTGATATTTAATACAATCATCTTATAATTGCAGTTAGATAAAGAAAAATAATGTTTTTACATCGGCTGCGTCATTATTTTGCTGGTGATGGCTGACCAAATACTCACGTTGCAGACGACACATTGAGTGTAGATAAATCTGTTGGCAAAAGATAGCGAGCTGGTAAAGTCGACACAGCGGATATTTTTGTAGCAGTAAAGCAGAAGTAGCAGAAGCTAGCCTCGACTGATTTTTACGCATATCATTATTGTTACGTCAGTGACGTTGCGGTAATATTTTTATACTTATCTAGTTTACATCGCATATACATACATTTAATTGTATTTTTAGAGAGAAGTTTGTAATTTTGTCCTTAAAGGATTCTAAGGATTCTATTTTGAATATCGAAATAAAATTAAAATAAAAGATAAATAAAAGATACTAAAAGAGAATTGAGAAATTTTGAAATCTCCAAGAAGTAAGAAACTATAATTATTAAAGGATGTGTTAATTATGTAAAACATACATTTTTATACGTATATATATTTACAAGAATTGATATATAAACATTATTATACTCGAATAATCATGATATAAAATTGGTCGCCAAACCGTTGCATTTGCTTAAATATAAGTCATATTTTTTTGGCAGTAACGTAAACGAGAGATTATCTATGCTACAGTTGTATGCATCTCTTACATTTGAGAAGGGAAATACTTTATATACTCCAAATATACTCGGTACTGAGAAAAATAATTCTTTTTCGCGAAACTAAATGAGAGGATTGAGATTCATTAAATATTTTTGAATTTAGTACGATGAAAGTAATTAGGAAAGCTAACGTTATACTAAGCGAAATAGCAAGAGGACGCTACGACGTATATGTACAAATTACACCGTTTTCATCTACTTTAATCGTACTAGTACATATCAAATTCTAGCCTCTCGACTCGAGAGTTACGCGATTTAAGATGAATCCAAGTATAACCCTAGTATAACATATTCGCGAAATAAATAATGCACCATACACACATGCGCGCCCCGTGTGTATCATTATACTCTAAATAACTCAGAAATCTCTGATATCTCTAAAAGTTAAGTCGGTGGAGTAGCGCTGTCGGATCGAAGTTGCGACGGCGCAGCCTCGCTGTACGCGATATCGAAGACGCTCTTCTTCTCGAGCAGCTGCTGATGGCGCAAACGACCGCCGCTCTGGTACGTCACCACGTTACTCGGACGAAGGGGTTCGTCCTCCGACTGTCCATCTTGCGACGTGGACGGCTGTACCTCGAAAGTCCTCTCCGGCGACAGCTGCGGCGAGGGATGCGGCGCCGGTGGTGGATGCAGATAGAACGGTGGTGGTATCCTCTCGTATTTGTATTCTGAGTGTTGCAGCAAGCGATGCTGCGTGTCCGTGAAGGAGACCGGCGGCGTTCTGGCGAATATCTCGACCGTCGGGTCTTCCTTGAAATTACCCTCAGCCCTTCGTAATCGCCGCCCTTGGCGCACGATAGCCTTCAACTGCTCGGATTCCACGTTCACCAGCGGCTTGATCTTGCGTCGGGTATGCGGAGTCATCTCAGGGGTTCTGTGTACCGCACCTTGCCTTTCTTTCGGCTCTTTCTTGACCGTCTGATGCCTCAAGCCTCTGCTGACCCACCGCGGCAGCTGCTCCTCGTCTTCCATCACTTTTTTCTCCAGCTTCTTCTTCTCCGCCTCCTCGCGGTTCTTGTTGTACCAGGCCATGTACTTTGACTGCGCTTTACTCACGTCAATCTCACCAGGCTTCGGTGAAATTGCTCGTTTCCTGTCCGTTTTGGGTTTTGATCTGGGCAATGTCGATCTTCGCTGTACTTCCTCTTCTCTTCGTGATTGTTTCTGCGATCCACCGTCGACGAACTTGCGAATACGAGCACGAGAGCGACTCGGTGTTGCCTTCTCTTCCGATCCCTCGTCGAGTGTATGCTTCTTCTCTCCCGGTGAAGGCATCCTCAGCCGTTCAGGTCTCTTCTTTTTCCTCGCGGAACTTTCGAAAGATTCGGGTTTCGCAATGTGCTTCTCCGAAGTCGACGGTATAGCATCTTTACTTTTTGTTTTATCTCTCTCGGTGTCTTTAGTTCTGCTCTTGTCCATTTCGGAGCCTTTAATTCTCGTTTCGTGTCTCTCAGCGGTTACAGTTCTTGTTTTGTCTCTCTTCGGGTGTATTTGCACCGCGCGCCTCGAAGGCGATCTAATTTTACTTTTTTTATCTTCTGCCATTTCAGAAACCTTTTCGACTTTTTTGTGAGGTGTAGTAATTTTACTTTTATGTTTCTCGATCTCTCTCGTTGAGAGAAATCTCTCATCCTTAACATCTTCTTTAGATGTGTCTTCCTTGACATTTACAATTGCAAGAATATTATCTTGAATCGTTGTTAATACGCCTTTTATGTCTGATTTTATATCAGTTTGCAATTCCACATCTCCCGCTACTTTTGATTTGATGATTCTATCTTTATGTACTTTTTGATCAGGCACTGATAAAATTTTTTCAGAAAGAACTTTTTCGCGCGTAGCAACGGTTTCTGTATCCTCCTTCGGTTCTCTAATCGCTGCTTCGATTGTGATTGAATCTTTTTCAGTTTGAATATCATCGAGCGATAAGTTACTGTCTCTATCCTCCTCCGGTTCGCTCTCAGCTTTTGCGTCTCCTCCATCCTTAGAGATTCCAAGCGTTCCTCCTATTTCAAGGTTTTCTTGCTGCTGCCGATGGCGTGGAGTGTCGTAGGGTCGCGGGGTCAACATCGTTTTCCTGGAAATATCACTGGATGAGTCGCTCTCCTCCGAAACATCGAGTGTATCAATAAAGCTGGTAAAAATTGGAACGCTTACGTCTGCTCGTTGCTCCTCTTTGTCTTGCGGCTCTGCGTCTACGCTCTCAACGATTGTCTCGGATTTTTCTTCTTCGTCTGGCTCAGTGACTATTGATATTAAATTCGAATCTTTCGATGACTGATCAATGGGAAATCCTTTGTCGAGCGTTTCTTTTACTTCTCCTTCAAGTTTTTCCCTTACGATGGATATTTCTTCTGTTTCCTCTTTGTGTTTTCCGGGAAATAATTCTTCCTTCATTTTTGCATGTTCAATCGGCAATTGTTCTTCATCTGCAACTTCTTTGGAGCTAATAGGTTCTGCTAGATGCACGACAGACTGGCTTTCATCAGTTTTTTCCAATTTTGTTCGTCGAAAATCACCTATAAGCGCTTCTTCTTCGAATCCACGGCTTTCAATTTCTTTCTTCGAAGCGAGATCATCATCCGTGTGTTCTAATTTCTCTACATCAGCGCCTTCTTGCGTGATATCTGTTATCTTACTAGACTTGGACTGCATTACATCATCTTTTGATGCTTCTGGGCTACTTTCATCGATGTACGTCAGCGTCTTATCATCTTCATCGATGAAGAGCGCGCGGAGAATGCCATTTGAATCGATATCAACTTTGAGAGATTGATTAATATCAGATGGTTCTTCAAATGTTGCAATCGTTGATGTTACACCTTCCTCCGTTTTCTCGATTTTCTCCGATTTCTGAATCGCATGTTCTTCTGAAATTTCTTTCGTCTTCTCGGTAATATCTTGATGCCCGTTGGTATCTGTTGTAATTTCCACTTCTTTCTTCATGTCACTTTTAATTTTGTATAATGAGTCATGTTCAATATCTCTTGTACTCTCTGCTAAAGATATCTCTTTCTCTCTGCTTCCTTCTCTCTGATCATTTTCAGCTTCATGTAATTCTACAGCTTTACTTTGACGCAATAAGAGCGTAACCTCTTCAATATGTTTCGAATCTTTTTCTGTTTCCTTTGGTGAAGCAACAATGTCGCCATGTAACCCGTTTTCCTCATGTTCTTTTTCTCGTTCTATGCGCTCCATTGCGCCACTTGATACTTTCAAACTTTCTGTATATTTCTGCGATACATCTACCTCACTACTCGCAAGTTTTTCCGCGTCTGTCGAGGTCTTTAATTTATCTACATCTTTTTGTGTCATGATTTTATCTGCTTCTAACATCTCTTTTTCTACTTCTTGTAAAGATTCTTTTGATTCTTCTTCATGTTTCTTGGTAGTTTGAAACATCTTGTCTTCGATGGTAGTATGTGATGGCAGTCTCTTTATTTGATGCTCTTCTAACCCTTTTGAGACAGGAAATTCCGAAAGGATCATCTTCTTGCTGCTATCGTCGAATTCATTTAATACCTCTACGTTGGAGGCTTCAAGAAAGTCAGATTTTTGTTTCTTTGTAGTGTCTAATATCGCCTTACTTGTAGGTTGTCTATATTCCAAATCTTGAAGAACTGTGATATCTTCAACGACTTCCTTCAATGTCATGTGTTCTTTATCGGAATCATGGACCGGACATTGCTCAATCTCATTTTCAGTAATAACTGGCTTTCGATGGTCTTTCGTTTGTGTATCCATTGTAAAATCGTCGGAAAATTGTTGTATTACTTCAATGTGTTTCGCAACATCTGATTTATGCATTGTATCCAATAAATAAAATGCAGTTTGTTGATCGATGTCTTCCCTCTGAGAATCTGTCACGAAGTCGTCGGAGAATCTCTCACTCACATAATCTAGCTTCTGTTTCGATTTTCTTTGATGTGCATGACTCGATGGAATTTCTGAAGATTCTATGCTTCTCTTATCAGAATCTCGACTGGTGAACATGCCATTCGCTCGATCGGAACCTGTGCTGGTGCCTGGTTCTTCCAAGACATTTTCTCTACGGCCAATAGTTGCCAATTTCTGCTTACGCGACAATAGTTTGGCAGTTTTCTCAGTTTTTGATTCCGCTCTACTGCTTTCTTTGCTCACGGCATCCTTGCGCTTCTCGAGTTCTCGATTTTGCTGCACGATTTGCCTCTTCTGGTCTTTACGCCCGACCTGCATCTGCGTATGCTTTTTCACTTGCGTATGACTACTTGGTTGCTTCTGCTTCGTTAATTCCTCATGATATCTGGATTTTGTCTTCTTCGGCTTGTCAAACGCATCCTCGTAATCGGAACTGTCGGGACTCATGACCTGCCGTTGTTGATACTTGAATTTTTCTCTCTGCGGCTCCGTTGGTACACCTGAAGAAGTCTCAGGTTGTCTGTGTTTCCTTAGATCTTCCCTTTTCCTCAACGTGTTTTGATCAAAATCTTTCTTCGTGTCTTTTGATACCTTGAATTTCTTTTGACTTGTTTCATCTTCTTCTCTGGTCCGTTGTACCTTCCTATCGGCGAGTTTGCTCAGCTTCTTGGTCAGCATTGTAATTTCCCTCTCTAAAACTCGGAAACTAGGTTTTATCACGGACTCTACCTTCTTCTGTTTCTTCGTTCGACTCTCCTTCCGCGAACTTTTCTCCTCAGTCGTTTCGCGAACGTATTTTCCATTATCGACACTTATTTCCGGGGACGACAAGCTCTCCGCTCTTTTCTCGTCGGAAGTTTTCTCATACTGTTGCTTACCCATCTCCGTCGACGAAGTGGAGCCATTTTTCTCCTCAGTCAGTACTTTGTATCCGATGTTACTCCCTTCGACGGGCTGTTGACAAGTTTTTACCGACTTTCCTTCCCTTTCACGGCAGGAGCCTCCGTTCTCGTCGAGGGAATCTGAGATTTCCCGCAGCACCTTGGGTTCCAGGGACGCTTTCCGTCCTTCTTTCACTTCTTTCACTTTCTTCCTCAAGATGCTGAGTCGTTTGTCGAAGCATGGACTTTCCTCTTCCTCGATAGGCGACTTCATCCACAAGGCCCGAGTTCTCTTCAATTCACTCTCGCCGTGGCGTTTCTTCGACTTCATCTTCTTCCGATTTCGAGTATCCTCGTCGGACTCGTCGTTGTCGCTCCTGCTGCGGACTTGTCGTTCCGTCTGCGTTGCGGCGACCCGGTCGGTCTGCGTCGCGATGGCTACCTGTCCGGGAAGACTTTGGGTCTCTAAGTAACTCGCAGCATCCATCGTCACACCGGCGTGCCTGGATTCTCTCTCCAGGAGCAGCCGCGTCAACAGGGCGTTCTGTCTCGCCAACTCGAGATCGTGCAACGTGTACGACTGCATCGTCGCGGATTGCATCTGGTCCTTGACAATCGATGGTCTCTCCGTGGATGATATTCCAGGCACGTTTATCGTCACCTCTTGACGACGAACGTCACGCATCTGCGATTCCGCATCCATCTTTTGAGCCGTACCGTTTCCGTCATCCATTTCCAGCTTCTGTAGGTTGGACCCCGATCCCTCCGCACGTCGATGTCGAATCTCCAATTCCTCCGGCAGCAGGAGAACCTCCTGCTGACGTTGATACAGATTCTTTGAACGTTGGTGAGACTCGATGCTGCGCGCCACCTCGGGTTCCTGCATCGACAGTTCCTGCCGCGCTTTCTGGTCCTGCATAAATCGCTGCAGAAGCACATCCTTGCCGTCTACTATCAAAGTTGTCGGATAATGGTGGCTCGTATCCTCCACTTGTCCTCGTGTTACTAACTGGAGCACCTCCGCGTTTCCTTCGCGGTAGAAATGTTGCTCCCTTACCGTCGGCTCGTTATTTGGCTCAGGCTCGACGTATCTGCAACGAAAACATTTTATAAGCAAACGGCAGCTACCAATTTTGACTCCAGCTGAGAGAACTTTTACTGCAGGAATATCTCTCAAAGATTTTTACACGAATTTTGCGAAAAGATTAAGGGAAGAAAAGTATTATTAAGAAAACGTTAAAACTGTGAGAAAATGGAACTCTATTCCGATTCTAAGATCACTGTGAAATCGCTTTTTCGAAATTCACAAAGAAAGTTTGATTATAAAAGTTTTATCCACCTTTGTCTGTAACTTTGACGCAGGATGTCCGAACCACGTTCGATTTCGTGTCGCTGCAGGGAATCTACGTCCAGGGCATCGTAATCTCTAATTTTCCTTTCGTCGACGTCCTCCACGTACATTCTCTCCTGCTCCTCGAGTCTCCTCCTTCTCGAAGGATCGTAGGCTGGGCCGTCCCGTAGCCTCAGTGACTCCACGTTTGCTTGATCGATTGCAGGTCGCTGCGAAATGTACACAACGTCACCAGGAAGCGACGCCAGGCCGCCGTTCTTCGTGTTTCGCCGATTAAACTGCCAGTTCCTTCGAGTCGGATCCGCGCTCCAAGCTTGCTTCTTCCCATTCGAAATAACTGCAAATTTACATCGCTTTCATTAATGCATCTTGAAAATGTATGTCGGAACGTTTGGAAGCAAGATAATTGACAAAGGGTAAAATTACCATCAATCATAGCCATTGGTTTGCGATGGAGATGCCGTCTCGGTCGGCCATCGGACCGAGCGATGAGCGTTTCCGACGAATACACCCTGCGCTTTCTGGGCGCCATGTAAAACGGGCAGCCTGGGCAGATGCAGCAAACGATAAGTGCCGCGATTGCCAGCAGCATCAGCAGAGCCAAGATGATGAGCAGCCAGAACAACAGTTTATTCTCCGCTTTGTACACAGTCTGAAAAAGAACCCTGATCGCTCATTTCTCTAAAATATAAGAGCGTTATAAGAGAAGAATACATGATCTATAATAACACTACTTAATTAAATTAATTTAATAAAACGAGCGATAATACAAGCATTGAGACAAAAAATGTAATTCAAAGAATCATAAGAAGAAATATTATATGCGTTAAAATATTTGTTGTTAACTTTGTTATTTTTTTCATGGCTGAGCAGCGAATCGTTGCGTATTCTCGCGGCGCGATTCGCTGAAAATTAACATCGAGAGATCCGAATAATACAAGCTTTAACTACTTAATTACGAATATCATATGTACTCGTTTAGTTACGATCAAGAAGTTTCAATAAATAATTTATGAAAACTTCTCAGTCTGCTGTTCTGTGATCATATTACGCGTTACGGCAATTCCTACAGCAATATTTGATTTGAGCGACGAGACAATCATAAAGCGTTCCGATCTCATTAGTTAATTCCAAAAGAGTAACATAACGTGTCGCAGTTGAAAAATTGACTGCAATCTAATCAGCAGCAATATTAACATTCTCACCAACATCACTATACGCGTCAAGAATTGTTCAAAGCTCGCGCGGTTCCGCGCGAACATAGTCGCGGTCACGTGACCGAAATTTCGAAAGCAGCGGCCAGTTCTTCTCGTCCGTCGCGGAGCGGGTAGTCGACTCGCGATCGCTCCGCATTTTCGCGTCTTTTTACCCGTCCCGGGCGAGTCTCGCGCGCGAATAAGTATCGGGAGTGTCGAATCTAACGACGGGCGATCGTTTGGACGCATTAATTGACTCGCCCTGCCGCAATCGACGCGTATTCTCGACATTCGCGATCAGCGACCGGCAACCGGCGTTCTCGCCAGAACGGTCCATTTTCCGTTCGCGTATCTCGCGTATTTCGTGGCATTTCGCTCGCTCATGCGTGTCATCCGGCATCTCCGGAATATCCGGAGCATCGAAAGAAGATGACTGTTACGGTGTGCTTGTTGAGAATGATCCATGTTTGGTTAGGATGTGGCGGAGAAAAACAAAGCTCGTCCGTCCGCCATGATTATCGCCGACGACGCGCCTTTTCTCGGAATTCCCGCGACGGCGAGTTCGGGAGCCGAATGTGTTTACGGGCAACCGCAGCTACGTTCGGAGCGCTCGATCGCGATCGAACGCGTTTTCCGACGCGATGTCCTTCGTCATTTCGTACAAGTACGCGCGTTTCGTATTATTTGCTGGTATAATCGAGTGTCAGGAGTGCCGAGTGAATCCATGACTCATTCACGGGAATCCATGATCGTTTCGGCGGATCGATTAATTATTACTTCATCGTTGCGATTCGTCGATCGAAATATGCTGTGTGTATATGTGTGTACAGTGTAGTAATGTGCCGCTTTATTCATGTGTCTGCATTATTCGCGAGTGTGTAATCAGTCAAGTGTGTGTGCATATGTGTAATCGAGTGTGAGTGCATCGAGGATACATTGAAGAGTATCGGACAATCGCCGCAATGGATTAATCGAGAGAGACGCGATTGCTGGGCTTCTGTGAGGTTTCGGTGAGTATTCCCTGCCTCCGATTATCATTTTCCAATTATATTATTAATTATTATTAATATATTATTAATTATTTTATAAGACTGATGTAAATAAAACTTCCTCCTATTTTCTGAAACTGCGGAGAGAAAGTTAGTAACTAACACGTGACAGGTAATTTGTAAGGCAATTTGTAAGGCAATTTGTAAGGTAATTTGTAAGGCAATTTATCTTCCAGAATCTGTGCGATTATTATTGCAACGTACTATTTCTGCGAGATGCGTGTTGGATAGTAAATTTAAAGAGAGCGCGTGAATTTAAAGAGAGAAAAATCGACAGCGCGTTTGCACGATCAAATAAACGATTATGGGCAATGAACGTTTACTCACTACTTCCTCGCGAACACTCGCGATCGTTTTGTTTACATGGGTTTCCGCGCTGCCTCCCCCGTCGTGAATTATCCCATCGATTGGAAGTTTCGTGGTATTCCCGTAACCATTATACGTTATGGGTACGTTGGTACTGCCTGCGCCTCCGATGATGCCCACCCCGTTTGCCGCCAGTGTTTTACGAATTTTTTCTATGTCCACGAGGGGTGTGCCGACCTCGGTTTGTTGGACCTTCGCCACCACGATCGTCCTGCTCGACAAATAATAAAAGACAGAATAAAGATAAAGAATGATTTAAAAGAATTCACGATCAATTTCTAATTGTCAAATGTTAATTTAATAATCTCTCAATTTTTGTCAAATTACTGCAAGTATTTTTAATAATACTTGCATTAATAAATTACTTAATAATAATACTTACTTTAATAAATTCTACCGTTTTTAAAACTTTAATTTAAAATAATTACAGTGTTCAATAATTTAAAATAATGTATGACCGATTTCTAATTGTCAAATGTTAATTATGATAATCTCTCAGTTTTCATAAAATTAATTAGCATGGTTTTAAAATACTTGCATTAATAAGTCTCTTAATAAATTCTACAGTTTCTGAAACTGTAAACTAATAAATAACTCGAAATTCAAATGCGTGCAACTGTAGATGAAAAATGAGACCTTTTCCCTTCCGTTGATGCTGAATTGTCTGTGGCTCCGGGTTTGTTGTCCGTCGCATAAGGACGTGTTCCGAGTACAGTCACTTGTCCGCCTGTGATAGTGGCTAATGTTTCGGTGGTCTTCGTTAAATTTGGATGTTCTCCTGGCACCACGAACATCATTATGCGAGCCTCCATCGCGGTTCCCCTGAGGATCAAGATCTCGGTTTCGCTTGCCAGATGAGGTACACCTGGAACATCGCATTAACGTAAAAAGATCAAGCAGACAAGATAAAAGAACTTTCTTATATGCAAATCTGGGCAGTCTCGCTTCGCGATCTGCTTGAACTACTTTTAGCGTAGCTACTTTGTTATTCAGATACTTACCGAGATCGTACGCTCTGGCAGTTAAAGTGTATAAAGTATCACTTTCCGCTCGTTTTCTTCGATGTTTCTTTATCTCGCCAACTTGGCGTTTTAATTCGGCGTCGTTCGACTCGTTTTCCGTGGAATTCGTTATATTCGGAGATATCGTTGTTCTCGTTATGGTTTGCCGTATCGGGTGCGGTTGAACAAATTCCTTGTGTAATTTTTTCGAAGGATTGTGATGTACGCTTTGTTTCTTGCGTCGGAATTTCGTGATGGGCGAACGCAGCATCAATTCGCCGGTAATCTCGTTCAGATAAAACTTATTTTCGTAGTTCCCGTGGATCAGTTCGTAACGAATTTCGTTGTTCGGTGCTTCGGCGTCGGCATCGGTGGCCTGCACAGACGCGAAATAGGAATATTACATTATACAAGTATAATAGAAAAATTAAAATCTTAAAAATATTAATTAAACGTCTTTCTCTGTTATAGAGTGATAATATCACTCTGGTATAAAACATTTTGTGATATTCTTCTAACGAAACTGTAGTTAAATTTTTGTCACTATTTTTGATTCTATATTATACAGTTACGTTTAATTAAAATACTTGATATTTATAAACATACCTTTATGAAGACTGGCGTTGTAAAATTCGTTAAATCGGAATTCAGCGTGAACTCGTAGACGTCTTTCTCGAAAATTGGCGCGTTGTCGTTTACATCCAATAAATTTACTATCAAAGGTACTGTGCCCGTGTTTCCTTTGCCGTTTTCGTCGCGCGCTTCTACTGTTAATTGCAGCTGCGCTGCCATTTCACGATCCAAAGACGATCCCATTGCTACCGTGATTAAGCCAGTATCGGAGTCCATCGCAAAAGCGTCGCTCCCTTGTCCCGTTATGCCGATATATCGAATACTGCCAAAGAATCCGGTATCTTTATCGGTCGCATGCACCTGTGAGTAAAACAATCAATTTTACTGCATTTATTACAAAAGCATAGTAAAGTAATAAAAATTACCTGTATAACTCGTGTCCCAGCGGTAACATTTTCGGACAATGTAACTTCGTAAGATTCTTCGTCGAAAATTGGCGGGTTATCGTTAACATCTTCTATAAATATCACGACCGCCGCTGATGCGGATAGATTTGTTGCTGGACCAACTTCTTGAGCGATAATCTGCATCACACACGTCGATACATTTATTAATTAATTATGCGGAATAGATGATATGATGATATCGGTTTTTTATTTGAATGTAACAGATTGATCTTGTTCATATAATTTCGGTGCTTGTAATGATAAAAATGCAAAACATTTAACTTAAACATTCAACATCATAGGTTTATATTATCTTCATTCTTAGAGATACGTACGTACCTTAAACGATAAACTTCGATACGTCTCGTAATCGATGAGTGTGTTGTCCCGTACCATGATGACGAAATCCGCCGTTCTCTCAGCAACACTTGGATTGATCTCGAATGTACCATTGTTATTCTGTAGCTTCAAGGCGAATACCCCGGCCTTACCGATATCTTCATCGCGAACTCGGGTTGAATACTGCTCGGGAAAGGTTATCGTGGAACCTGGCTCCAAATTCTCTGGTATCGACGCAACGTAGCTAGAAATATAATATATATATCAAGCAAATGTAAATATACAATGAGACAGCGTTAATAATGAATTGCGCTGTTCGTCCATATTATGCGAGCATCTGTTAATAATAAAATATGTTATGAATAATGAATAATAAAAATCTAAAATTCTACGTGAATCTTGAATTTGGCTTTTGACTTAAAATTATAAAGGAAAACATGAGAAAATTGATAAACTTGCTAAATATAAAAAGATCTTATTTTACAAATCACAATTCATTTCGCTTATCATAATGTCAAATATTGAAGCTCGTAAAGAAACTTGGTTTCTTACGTGCTCATTAATAAAATCATTAGGTACCAACTTATCATTCTCAAAGTAGGGTGGGCTGTTGCCTGGTTCTCCAAGAAGAAAACCGACCTCGACAACCGTCGCTTGAGCCGGCGGTTCCTCTCTAGATCTTCGTATTTCTTCAGCAACTACGGTAAGCACAACTGGTGCACCGACGTGAGTAATTTGCGTGAGTTCGTCCAAAGGCCTCGCGAGAACAATCTCACCTAAACATTGCAAGTGATTTATTACCCTCATGTTAACGATCGCACAATTTTCTGCTCAAATAACCGAGACTTCAATGTAGAACATGCAAATACACATTAATCGTAAAAAATTCATCACGTTTTGGACTATATCTGTTAACAAATGCTTGCTATCGCGATTTATCACAAATTACATCATCTATAGCAAAATTATTATAGACTATCAAGTGCAGTCCACGAAATATGCATGCATACTTCTGTTTAGGATATTTTACGAATGGAACAATATTTTTTGAAAGATTAATCAATCATATTTTATGCTATGTAATATCTGCCTCCTCTAAGATGTTTTTTATTCTTCTCGCGTGCATAATTTTTATAAAGATGTTTCGTGATTTCTTGGAGAACTAGTGCAGCAGTACTGTATCTAGACCATTTTTAATATGAATAAAACATCGCAGAGATAATGAATGCGAGCTCTTTTAGGCCTGTTACTTCTCTGCGTTGCTTCGCACGTTACACGCACGCCGGCTGGCAATAATTTTATATAATGTACCGGTTGAATCGATGTAAGAAATCGTTCGTACGATGGATGTATAAGTTGCTGGATGTAGGTGGAACCCGTACACGCAAGGATTCGTAGTACGTAGCATGCTCCTTGCCACGGAATGATAAGCATCGCACGTTGAAAAGCAGAGACTGACCCCTGAGAACGATCGATACTCGGCCGTAGAGTGTCCAGACTTATTCCGACCACCTTTACTTCCTTCTGTTTGCTTCTTAACAACTTTTCGCCCTTTTCCCTGACTCACTTGGCGTTCCGCGAAAAATCTGATATTTTAAATATATGACTCGCGCTCGATGGATAAGAATTTCACCGAATTATTTCGTTCGTGCGTAACGCGTAATTTCGCTCGAACAGACGCGAGGATATATCATTTAGGTGAATAAAAGAAGCAGAGTTATCAATTTTGAAAGATCCGGTTTGCCAGAAAAATTTAATCCTTTTAAAGTTATTCTGTTGATTATTTGGCTCTCTCATCATCGCGTTTCAATTTGTAATATATTTTGATATGAATCTATACTAATGGTTCTTTGGACTTAAACATTGCTCATTTCGTTGGATAATTTCTGTTTGCGGGCTCTTCTATTCATAAAATATTAAATTTGAAAAATATAATGGCATCGTATACATGATATCGTAACAATATCATGCATGCATGTATGCATGATTTCTTCCGTGAATTTGATCGAATGGAACGAATTACATCATTATCAAGAAATGGAAGATTGAAATTGTCGGAACAGCAACTAACAAATTTTCCCGCTTAATCATTGTCCAGTGCTTTTCATGGAATGAGGTCAACTTTGTATGCCAAAGGGAAATGTGAATCAACGCTGTTCTTTCTCTTTCCTGGCCTCGAAACTGTCAGATAGAAATGGTGCGTGGCGTGCGATAGATTAGAGAATTAACGATGACTCAACACGTCGAGTAAATTAATTACACCTACATCATTTCCAGTCTGCATCTACGAGCTAGCAAGTCTTTCAATTCTTAGCCGCGTCTAGTGCAGCATAAAATCGTCTAATGAGAATTAAGACTTAAATAAGTCACTAAATTGAAGTCGAAATAACATTTTTCCCATTTATAAAAATTCATTTAAGTACCACGTACAATATTACGTTAATTAAAAACTCAGCAGTTTCTCACCGGTTGTCTCGGAGATATTAAAAAACGGTATGAAAGGATTGCCTTCAGAAACCAGACCGTACGTGATTTCACGTGGCACCCCTTTATCTCCGTCCTCCGCATGAACTCGTAATATTACGTCTCCCTAAAAATGATATAAATTATTCTGAGACAAATTTCTATGCATAAAATTGAGAATAACATTTATTTGGCTAAACGCACGTGATGTATTTTTGTCTTTCATGTATCATAAAATTTATATCAGTTGCTACATGGCGCGCTCAACGAACATCAAATATAAATCTAAATTGTAATACATTCAACTCACCGTTTGCACAGTATTGTTAAGCCTAGTTAAAGGTGGAGCTAAGGTAAAAATTGGCGGCACGTCCTGCACGTCTTGAACTATTACAACAATGTTCAAGCCCGCGATATTCCTGGTGTCCTTGCCAACTTCCGTGTAAGGATCCTGTGATTTGGAAAGGATAGTAGATCACACGTTCACTCTTGATGTATTTTACCGGTAATAAAATAATTGTGCGTACCGTTGCGTAAATGGTGAGGGTGTACATCGATTGCGTCTCGAAGTCCAGTTCACCGATCAACGTAATTACTCCGCGCGTTTGCGTTGGCGTTTGTCGCTGTCGAATGGTGAAGAGTTCTTTCGGTTGCTAAAATGGTGTCACAATTTTACATAATTTTACATAACATGTCTCATAAATTGAGCACTTATGTAAATACAAGATAATTATTCAGTACGTACCCATAGTTCGATGTAAACTGGTTTCCCGCTCCAGGAGTTCGCGCGTACGAGAAGGTAATCCAGTTCTCTGCCTGGTTTAGCATCCTTTCAACGCATTAATTTTTTATATTAAGCGCGATGTAATAACAGACAGTACTTATGCTAATATTGGATCGATGATTAGTGAATGCACGTGAAACAAAAATAAACGGCGTGTATACTTCGTGTCGGAGCAATTATAGCGTGCGCTAATTAGTGTTGTTAGAGGAACCATTCATAATTACCTCGGGTATCATTATTAGAGACGGAATATGGGGAAATATTTTATCACGCGAGGTCGTAGCGTTCGTTACGGATATGGTAGCCTGCATTGAATTTGAGTCCCCCTTGGTATCCCGTACTCTGACTGCGAAATCGTGGAGGCGTCCCGGTATAAGGCGTTTCGTTAAAATTACATTGGCTTGGCAGACTTTGTTGTATAACGTGCACGGCAGGTTGTCGATCCTTACAACGGGTGTGATTGTTGCTGAACAAAGTGAAAAAATCGTATTTTCAATTCCCATGGTAGATTTGTTATTTTCGTACGAAAATTTACACTTGAAATTAACAGTCGTATAATATTTGTTTGAATTACCAGTTACTTCAAAAACAAGAGGAAAGTCCGCGTCTTGATCGGTGGCGCGTAACCGAAAAATCACTGAATCGACCTCGGCGTCGGCCGGAACTAAAACCAATCTCATGTCCGTCGACGTATCGAAGCGTGGTCGTGCGCCTTCGCCCCAACCGCAAAGTATGAGCCCCAAATAAAGCCACACTTTAAACCATGCTTCTACGAGGGGCATTCTAAAAAGAGAAACAATTATATTTTGATTTAAATCATCGAGAATCGTGATTTTTCTAGTATCTATTATCTGTAAATAACTGCTTCTATTAATTATAATGTAGTTCACGGCTAGAGGGCATTGAACCTATAATTTGCAAAGTCCACGTTAAATATAAAACAAGCGATAATATCTATCTCTATCACTATATTCCACGCGTAATCAGCATTAATAGCGAAACGATGGCAAGTTTTGATATTGTACATATCGATTTTATGATCACGAAATGAGGTCGTGAGTATTCATTGTCGCGTCTTAAAGTGCCTAACTTCTCAACACCATGGTCTCTGAAAAGAAAAATGTATGAAATGTGTAATTATATACATTAATCAAGTATATATCAAGTTATTTTTATCTTCAAGTTATCATAATCTTGTAAGTACTCTTGCAAATACTTTCATAAATAATAAATGAACATAAAATTAAATTTGCGGTATGATAACGTTTCATAAAAATTTAGAATAAATTTTGGAAAATAAATTGTATAGTAGATTGTAGATCGTATTAGCGTTAACACATTTTTACGTAAATGTTACGTCTATCTTGCGTCTATACTGGGACACTTTATGTAACGTGCCTCGTGTTATCATTTCCACGTGGATGAAGTTATCTTCTCAGATATGCATGCTTTTTTTACGAGTGCCAATATAGTACACGTGATTGCTAAAGAGAAGATAGAAATGTGGGCCATCGACCATCTCACTACACAGAACTAATTTATTGTTGTGTACGGACATACGTTTCAGTAGACAAATATATTTTACGATGAAATGTATCATTGCTTATCAGATCTTTCTTTTTCTTCGCCTTTAAATGAACAGTTTTATCTGAAGCATATTGCACTTAAAATTTACAAATGTCTTCTTTGAATAACTTACAAGTGATCTTTTTTTGACTCCCTTTAAATTTTTACGTGAATAATTTTATATCTCATAATTCGTTTGCATTAATTGTATTATTATCTCGAGATCAGAGAAGATCGGAGCTTGATGGAATAGTATATGGAGATCTAAAGTATTAATATCGTGTCTGGACTATTACTAGTGCGTGACTACCGTGTAAGTGTTCAACGTACAGATAAGTCGATCAAGTTCTTCAATCGTCGCTGATCGAAAAGTTTATTTTCATTTTTTTTCTTTATTTTTGTTCAATTCCGTTAAAACCTGCGTGCTTATGAAAGTCATAAATAATTTATCAGTTACACGGCTTCTTCAAGGTTTCTCTTCTGAAACGAATATCATGCTTCAATTATATTATTATATTTTATATAAATAAACCGTATAAGGCGTGCGAATTCTGTTACATTGTCATGTACGTTTTCGCATATTTCAAGATTTATCACGCAATCGCTTTCTCATAAAATACTCATTTTGCCCGCACAATTCGTATCTTGCTGCTACATACGACGGGCACTTCCTATCAATTGTCTTGTGCCTTGACATTGCATAAATATTCTATCATGTAGCAGACGTAAGGTATCCGATGAAATATTTAACTTCCGTGTTACATCCGTAATAAGAGTCTTGTTTGTCTAACGATGGAATGGGCTTTAACCCGTCCACGCGCATTACCATCTCGCCATATATTTTTACCGGTCAGTGTCCACGCCAAGGCGATCGATAGGCTTTTCCTTTTTCTCACCGCATTCTCGTAGCCAGCGTGGACATTTACCGGATACTTGCGCGAGATCGATATCCGCCGATGCGATTGAAAATCTATGTGAAACCTGAACTTTCGCCGAAGAGCTTGTAAATATGTAATAAATAAACGCATGCCTGCGCGCGCGCGTATTGCCTGCTACCGTGAAGTTTCGTTGCACGTGAAGGATGTCGATATTTCTTTCTTTTGCCGACCGCATCGATGCCTTGTCATGAATATACGATGCCAATACTTCATTGCAAATGAATGGAAGAGTCATTAACCCTTTTAATCGATGAAAGTCTCTTCGAAATTAGTAGAGAATTACCCTCCAACATGAAAATATTATGAACTGCGAGATATGTCAAGACGTGGTAAAGAAAGATACTATTTGTACATATTGCATTAAATATCTGACGTAGGATATTAAATTTGGAAACTTCGAATATGTTCCTCTGTTTTATAACAAAATTAATGATCAATAATTTGAGATTTTTCTGCAGCAAAAAAACGAAAAATTACTATGTTTCGTGTTAAATTAAAATCCTCAAAATCGTAAACACGATGATGATAAAACTTTATTAATATTACAAAAATGGTTTTATTAAAGAAAAAAAACGAGATATTCAGTTACTCACACATATCACGATTTACAAAATATGTTATTAGTAGATAGTTAAAAGTCATGCAAATTTATATGGAAACAGTGAGAAAGAAACCATGTAAACTTACCTGAACACAGAGAATCACGAAATCATGTAACAGTTCATGTTTATACAAATGCTCGTCAATCACAGGATTTCACATTCACGCTTAGTGAATCTCTTGGTAGTAGTACACATACACACATTTCGGAAATAAAATATTCGCGGTTCTTTCTTTCAGAAACAATCCTCGAGAATAAAATAATCTTTGCGTCGACGTTCTCAACATTATGTCTTTTCCCTTCGTTTTCTACGCAGTTCCGCGCGAAGATTTCAATTTTCTGCTATCATGCGCTCATAATTTCTCTTTCCAGAATTACTGAAGAAAAATCACTAAATACGGCGAATAATCGTAATCCGGAGACAACATTCTCGAGGATCATGTGGAAGCACTTTACGCGGCCGCGTATGCCGCGCGTGTGAAAGGGGTTGTACTGTTCAACCCCCACGTTGACGCGGTGCTACGAGTCACGTGTACATCACGATCGGCGACTATCCCCTCCTGAAGGAACACCAAGTTACCTGTAAGTATAATGACTCGTGTGAACCAATACTTATGACTTTCATATTGCCCAAGTGAAAAATACGGTTTTTTATCAATAAATAATGATTATATTCCTTTTTCCGAGCACGTAAAGTTATATAAATATGATGCTTTAAAATATAGGAATGTAACGCTACTAGTCCGTGATTATTGCAAACTTTTAAGTTATAATACATATTTAATGAAATTAATGGTTTTCTTTCAATTTCTTTGCAATTTCGATATACAGATCTTATGCAAAGTACAAGATAGAAAAGAAATATGATATTCTATTTACGTTTTAATAAATGGATTAAATTAAATTGGTTTAATTGTTTCCATTATTAATGGAATATGAAAACAGTTATATGAATTTGTTTATGTCTATAAAATCTGCTTTTGTAGATATAGCATGGAATAATAATGCAGCTCTGATGACTCACTGTCTCGATAAATCAGATAGTAGTTAATAGATCCTAATGTCGAGGGTTTCTAGACACAAGTTTGCGTGTTTATTGAAAGGAACACAGATAGATATCGCAAGCCTAATTTCTGAGTGTCATACTTGTACACTTTTACTGTTAGTACACACCATTCCAGTAATTTAAACAATAATAATAAAATGTTAGAGCAAGAGAACATTACACATTTGATTCAAATATTATAGCTGACTTTATTTATTCTATATGCTCTCGAGTAGATCGCTCCTGGCTCTATTTTTTCTGTCTGCATCTACATCTGCCTCTATCTCTTTCATTTACCTATACGTCTGTAGTTATAAATATAATATCTAAATAATTATTTTTCATCATTATTGTCAAAATTTATTAAAAACTATAACTTTAAACATTTCAAGGAACAAATAGCAAATTGAATAACTATTATATAATAAATATACTTTTGGATTTTTACACACGTGTATTATAAAGATTTTTGAGCAATTGTTGTCGCACCTAAAAGACATTATTGCCGATCAACAAAATGCTTCTCACTAACGGAATCTACATCACTATAATTGCGCATCTATATGGAAAGGGCAAGAGACGCCATAACGCCCTCAAGAACATAATGACCCGCTTGAAGGCGGGTGAGGTCGACCGCTGACCGGTCGAGTATAGCCGCCTTGGATTAGCATAAGGTTGCACGCAACCCTGACGTTCAGGAAGACGATAAGAGAATAGGCTAGCGTCTCCTCGACTACCTAGCTCTTCAAACCATTCGCCATTGTGCGTATAATACAACCTCGATTATTAGTACACGCTCAGTTTTCTGTCACATACATATGTGCTCTTCCGAGTATGTCACAAATATAATACGGACTGCAGAATTTAGCTTTGTCGTATTGCTGCAGCTATTGCTCGTTTTGTGCTAATAGAAATTTTTGTTAGTATTTGCATTTTCTTCCTTATCGTGTGCACTGTATTTTGTTTTACGAAGATTTCCGAAATACGTGATTTGTCAGTAATTTATTTTTGTAACTTATCTTGTGGAATGAATGCTAGGGAAAAAATTGAAAAATTATAAATATGTAGTTAAAACTGAATGAATATACACATTTCTCTTTCTTTCAAAGATGTTTTTTGAAAAGAATCATTTACTTGTCTATAAAAAATACAAAGGTGTACAAAAATTGATTGTACGATAGATCGTTGTGCAGCCGCTTACTTGATACATTGACTAACATTAATATATAAATTAAATCGTTCATAAAACTTCAGCACTCATTACCGGTAATAAAAATATCTCTTACATATCATACAATACAAATTAAATGTACATTACTTCTCTCATATCTATTAAGTTATACGTGCGTAGCCTACGCGTACAATAAATAATCCGCGAGATCGCATATCTAAAGTTACAATAACCAACCATACATTATTTATTAATTATTTATGCAACATAATTATTTACAAAACGATCGCATTCTGTATCTAAGGAATATTTAGCAACATAGAAGTAATTAGTCGCTCGCGATCGTAATACTCATTAATTTGTTACAATTCCGTTGTTTCGATCTTCTTTCCTAGAGGATTGACGATTGTATTGTGTCCCGCGTAAATCGGCGAATTTCTGCTAAGATCGTTCTGGATATCAATGCTCTCAATGCTGCAACAATAAAAAAAACATATTATGTGCTGTGTATCAAATAGCGTACAGTTGAATGTAACATTATCACATTGCAAGTGTACAATATGTAAAATCTGTGTAATATCAGTGAATTTTCAATGCTACGTACATATAGACGCTAATCATCCACGGTTACATTTTTAATTGACCAAAATTATACTAGTTTTAATTAGAGATTCTAATTAAGAACTCGAGAGAATAATTTTACTCAAATACCTAGAAATGGTGGAAATTCTTGGTTCTATGTAATACGGTTTATCGTCGGCTCTTTGGTTTGTGTTAGCTTCATTCATCATCTCTTCGTTATTAAGAGCGTTCTCGTCCAGGGAATCTCTTTCGGATGTATGGCTGAACGACTCATCATTCTTGAACCACTCATTCTCGTAAGCATGCATCCATATGGGATTCGATCCTTCCATACTGTGTTTGTTTGTGTTCGGAACGCGGCCAGGACTTCGGATGAATTCCGAATCTGATGTACCTTTGAATTTTTAAATGTCCAAATTAATTAATTTCTATATTATAACATTGCAAAAAGATTATACAGAATATTCCATGAAATTTTCATGAAATAAATAAATAAATTTCTAATTTTGTTATTAAAAAGACCTATCAAACAGCGGATAGTTATAGAGAAGAAAAGTTAATAAAAATAATTATTTGCATTCCAAGTTACCGAATGGTGATGCGTTCGCCGCTTTCAATTGCCTTCGGAAAGAGGCTCTTTGGGACAAACACAAAGCGAGACATAGAATCAGTAAAGCTCCCAGGAACAGGGTCAATGTGAGGAGCCAGAAAGTCGTCCCAGCTTGCTCGTATTGAACAATTGGTTGAGGCTTGGCTGGCTGCGTGTCGAGAACGTTGAACTCCTTGAACAGGTTGTCGAGTTTCTCAATGTTCCTATCGACCAATTCGAGGACTTCGGATACTTCAAGGATTGAATTATCCCGGCGATTCACGAGGTGCAAGTATAAATCTGTTTTTGTTCTATCTACGGAGCCGTCTTGATTCTCGTGTACTTTATATTCGTCTACATTAATGATAGCGCTTGTAACATTGCCCAGAATTCTGTAAATGAAAGATTTATAGGTATTAGATATCTTTGGACATTATTAAACCGTTATTGAGATAATTTTTATATTAATTCTTTCGAACGAAAATTTGTAGTTTGATAATGTAATCATTGGTAATAATTACTTACTCTCGGAATGTCTCGATTCGGCTTCTGACTTCAGGTGGATGTTGACGGAGAACAAATCGAACTCGTTGATCCTCTCGTAGTAAGTAGATGAAAACCCTGGCAGTGTCTTGTAAGCCGTAGGTATCGTTAACGAGTACCTATACATAACATTATATTATGAAAGTAATGTTTTATCTGATTTCGTGTTATAAAAAAAGCTTAAATTATAGCATAGTAGAAAAGATAAAAATTGTTCATGTTATAAAGCTCTTTTTACAATGTTATTTTGATAGAAAAGATATATTAGTAAAATGTACATACCATAAAATCAAAGTAACCCTTCATCTCTCGTTGAGGATCGAAATTCAGGCTTACCGCTCCAGTTTCCTTATTGATAAGGAAAGGTTGTAGTTGCATATCATCAAAACCTTCAGTTAATGTCATATGGATTTTGCCTACTTGATAATAATTAAGTACAGCATTGTCACCGGCGTCTAAATCGATTGCCTGCATAATATATATTCATAGATTAAATACATATAAAAATTCTAGATATGCGTATTAAGATTAAACATTGTATTGAAATATATAAATGAATAATACTCTCTCTGTGGCAAAATATAAAATTACCTTGACATGCATAAACTGTGTGCCAAAATCGGCGTCGGTTGTGACACCGCCCGTGAAAACTTTGTTAGTAAATCGCGGTGCGTTATCGTTGATATCGTCAACTTTTACGACGACTTGTAACAGGGTGTCATCAGCTTCGTCGAATGTCGTTTCGTTGTCTGGAATGGACTTGCAATCTTCTGTCGCTTTAATGAGCAATATATGTTCTTCTTGTTTTTCTCTGTCCAACATCTTGGCAGTCTAAATAGTTTAAAAAAGGAAGATATAGAGTATACATTTAGTATTTAAATAATATACAGGGTGAGGCACCTAAAACAGGCCACCCGAATATCTCGGCTGTTATTGGTGATAGAAAAAAATGTGTCAGACCCAACTTGTATGGTTTCGAGGGACACATAATTTGTTCTAAATAGTCTTTTATTAGGTGGACGCGTAGAGGTCATATGAAAACGAAGTTGACCTTCATATATATTATGTTTTTTACGTACAATCTAATAGAGCGTTTGAAGATGCGCACATTGATCTACGAGTCAAAATCATTCAAGGTCACTGAAGGCCAACTGCAAGGGAAAATAATTTACTTTATATTGCCTAGAGTTCTCTGCTATTAAAAATACTGTAAACTCAGAAATGAAAAAGTTCTAGCCCTTAGAAATTTTTTTTTTTCCGAGAAGTTCTGAGTTGTCGATATCATTATTTTTTATATTGCCTAGAGTTCTCTGCTATTAAAAACACCGTAAATTCAGAAATGAAAGTTCTAGCCTTTAGAAATTTTTTCTTTTTCTGATAAGTTCTGAGTTGATGATATCATTATTTTTTATATTGCCTAGAGTTCTCTGCTATTAAAAATACCGTAAATTCAGAAATGAAAAAGTTCTAGCCCTTAGAAATTTTTTTTTTTTCCGAGAAGTTCTGAGTTGTCGATATCATTATTTTTTATATTGCCTAGAGTTCTCTGCTATTGAAAATACCGTAAACTCAGAAATGAAAAAGTTCTCGGGTTTAAAATTTTGTACTTCTCAGAGGAGTTATGAGTTGATGATATAATTATTTTTTATATTGCCTAGAGTTCTCTGCTATTAAAAATACCGTAAATTCAGAAATGAAAAAGTTCTAGCCCTTAGAAATTTTTTCTTTTCCGAGAAATTCTGAGTTGTTCATATCATTATTTCTTATATTGCCTAGAGTTCCCTACTATTGAAAATACCGCAAATTCAGAAATGAAAAAGTTCTAGCCCTTAGAAATTTTTTCTTTTCCGAGAAGTTCTGAGTTGTTGATATCTATATTTTTTATATTGCCTAGAGTTCTCTGCTATTGAAAATACTGTAAACTCAGAAATGAAAAAGTTCTAGCACTTAGAAATTTTAGCCTTCAGTGACCTTGAATGATTTTGACCCGTAGATCAATGTGCGCATCTTCAAACGCTCCACAAGATGGTACGTAAAAAAACATATCATACCATTTAAAAAAACGAAGTTGACCTTCATATGACCTCTACGTGTCCACCTAATAAAAAATTATTTAGAACAAATTATGTGTCTCTCGAAACCATGCAAATTTGGTCTAACACATTTTTTTCTATCACCAATAACAGCCGAGATATTCAGGTGGCCTATTTTACGTGCCTCACCCTGTATATTGTTAAATTGAAGACTTACTCCGAGTTCATGTTTGTAGATATCTAAAACGAATAGTCCGTCATTATTTCCGCCAACTATGAAATAGCAAACTTGCGTGGGTGGATCATCCAAATCGTCGACTTCGTCCCTGTCGATTGTTTCGGGCAATAACACTATCTCCGATCCGGGAGGTTGCTCCTCCGTGAAGTTAATATTAAAGATGTTCACTAAAAACTGTGGCTCGAAATCGTTGATGTTTCGCACATAAATAATTAGATCGAGATCTGAGCTCAAAGGCGTTGGAATACCCAAATCGTACGCTTCCACTCGTATCTGTAATAAAAATGCCAAATTCATCAGTTTTAATTTTCATTTCATCATAATCAATTAAGAAAAATTAACAAATACATACAAATAAAATTAATGAATACAAACTTTTGCATACCTCGTACAATTTCTGAGTTTCCCTGTCGAGAGGTAATTCTAACGATATTACGCCAGCTTTTTCGTCGATGCGAAAGGTTCGCCAATGGCCCGCGAGGTCCTGCTTTAAGCGGTAATACACGTCGCCGTTTAATCCGGTATCGGCGTCCGTCGCTTTGATTTGAATAATCGGGCTGCCTACCGTTATGTTCTGGAATTAATTCGTAACGTTATACTTCAGTAACGTCGTTTCGTGCTAGTCAAGAATATAGCATTATGTAAATCGGCCAAGGAAACGAACCTCCGGAACCCGAATAGTAGTGTTGTGCTGGGGACTGACAAAAAAAGGAGCATTATCGTTGTAATCCGTGACGCAGATTTCCAAAATTCCATTATCCTTATTGGACGGTGTTCCCAGATCGCGCGCCTCGATGTGTAACGTGTAATTTCCGAATTTTCCTTTCAATGGCTGCACAGCTTTAATTTCCGCTTTCGAATCATTAATTCGCTTCAACCTGAATAAACCTGCGAAGATCAATATTAATTTTATTAATATTTTATGTATCCACATTATATTAATAATCCGAATTATATTATTAAATCTGAGTTAAATATTACATATATCCGAAATGATTGTATTTAACATTTAGAATGAAAATACACAGACTATTTCAGAAATTCATATTAATTTTAAAATTTTATCGTACATCTGTTATACATAGTACATATGTATTACCAATATTGATAAATGTTGGATTGAATATTATTCAATGATTAATTACATACCTAGCTCATTACCAGATGTGATTCTCATTTCGACATGTCCGTTCGGCGTTGTCGGATCATCGGCATCGTTCGCTTTGATAACGTAGATTACGTCACGTAAATCATGAAATTCCGATATTGAGACGCAGCTTTGAGGTATATCCATCTTTGGAGCATTATCATTAACATCAATAACTGTTACCCTGAAACAGTACACTTTGTTGTATAATATTGCTATTTAAACATCGCGATTTATATTCGAATCATGAAAATCATAAAAATCAATTATTCCTATAAATCTAATAATAATTAAATTATAAACACATACTGGACTCGCTTAAACGCATTTCGGGATTCACCCGCCGTATAACCAAACTGATAATTATCCCAAGCTTCGATAACTAAGATGTAACTATATCTAGTCTCCCAATCCAAAACGTCAGCCACAGTTAATGATCCGGTTTCTGGGTGGATAGCGAAGGTTCCCTATTTGAAATAATATTTTATTATAATAATAATGCAGGCGCGCAAAATAACGTCAAATAATTACATTGAATTGAATTTGCCTTGAGTAAACGGTAAAGCTATTGTCCAATATTGTTAATGAGATGCAAATGTACATTGTAGTGTATAATCATACACAGTAAGTATACATAGACTAGTTTCAAGTAGACGTATATATATGACTTCATCGTATTTCTTTTACCTGAGACGACATCCTGTCTAAGAGATAAGTGATCTTTCCATAATCCCCGCTGTCGGGATCCGCCGCTTGTATAACAATAATTTCCGTGCCAATCTTTGAGTTCTCCATCACATTTATATTGCTCACATTCGAAATGAAATATGGATTATTGTCATTCTCGTCTAATACTTGAACGTACACTTCCGACAGACTCGATCTATAAAATTTAACATAATTAGTCTGATATTCATGGAATAATTATCGATATTTTCAAAATTAGGTGTAATAATATAATATAAATTTAAAAAATTATACAAGTGTCTCAAAAAATTGAAAAATTTTTGTATAAATTTTGTAATATGTACGTATTGATGATATTTAATGTAATTTTTCATAATTATTGAATACTTCTTAAATTGTATATCTCTTACCGAGGTGGAATCCCAGAATCCGTAGCTTTCACGGTTAAATTAAGCCACGAATATAGTTCTCTGTCGATTTTACTTGCGACGACCATTTCTCCGGTTTCAGAATCCAAGTGCACAAGTTCCGTGATCTCTCTCGGTCCTTGCAAGGAATACGTAATACTGCGATTTTTGTCGGCGTCGTCGGCGACGATATTCGCAATATTAACGCCGTTTTTGCTGTTTTCGGTAACGGAGCGTCTGTAGAAGGGTCTTCGGAATTTAGGATTGTTGTCGTTCTCGTCTTCGATAATTATATTCAGCGTGGCTGCAAACAGTTTTGTAGCAGTATTATTTTCCTTGATTTTAAATGCTCTCGCAGTATAATTTTTGAATTACATCTACAATCGCGCAACGCAACGTTTTCTAAAACTCTCTCAAAAGCTCTCGCAGGTAAGTTTGGCTGATATGGTTTCTCTACACTTTCATACGCAAAGTTACTCCTAAAACTAACCGGATGCAGTTTGCAACCCTCTTACGGCAGCTATATCCTCAACTATAAGTCCCAGTCTGATGGTTTCTACTCTCTCTCTGTCTAATAGCCTTACTATACGCAGCAAGCCATCCAGTGCATTTAGTTCCAGCGCTGCCAGATAGTCGTATTCTTGTATTTTGATTAGAGTGCCCTCCTCGTTGCGCGCCTCCGATGAGTTAGAATCCACGCGATAACGCAGGATCGGAGCTACGTCCGGATCTTGTGCCACCACACGATGAACGTATGCGCCAACCTAATAATCATTTCTCGTTATTTCGCGTTTCTCTATAAACTGACAAATACCGCTTGACAATGCACCTGAGTGTTCTCTCTGATAACAACGGTTCCGGGATCGATGAAAATCGGCGATTTGTTATTGACATCCAGGATCGTGATGTTCACGAGAACCTCTGCGGTCCGCTGTACCTCCGTGCCGCTGTCGATGGCGATGACATTCAAGTTGTACCTCGTGGTTTTGGGTGACGTGAGATCCGGATCTAAATTCGAGCCCGGCGCCACTCGGATCACGCCGGTTTCAGGACTAATTACGAACTTGTCTCCGGCGCCGCTCTGAATCCGATAAACCAGTTTGTTGTTGGGCGACGACAAATCTTTGTCCCACGCCTTCACCTGCGCGAATGATTCTTTATTTGCAGCGAACTCTTTTTCTTATTTTTATCTTATGTTAAAAGGCTCGAAATCTCGGTCTATAATTTTACATTACTTGATAATCACGTACTTGTATAACGCTCGTGCCGCCCGGCAAATCCTCGTGTATGTGCTTTTTATACGACGTTCTCTCGAAGACAGGCGCATTATCGTTGACATCTTTCAAATAAATGGTCAGAGGAATGTCGGAACTTAAGCTCGGTATACCCATATCTCTCGCTCTCGCCGTCAATTTCAACGGACGTATGAAAGTTTCCTTGTGTCCCTGGTTGATGGGCAAAGCCTCGTAATCCAGAGGATGGGTGGGTGTCACAACGCCGCGTTTTGGATCGATCGTAAAATTCCGTGAAAATTCACTTGACATTAAAGAGTAAACTATCTCACTGTTCCGCGTTCCTGCAAATATAACAAAAATGTTACGTATTGTACAAAAATATAGAAAGATATATTGTCTTCGCTTACTAAAGATTATCTAACCGTTTAAATCGTTGTCAGATGCTTCGACGATCAGAGGTGATTCGAAATGATTCTCATTCTCCAATAGTACCGCTTCATATTTATTTTGCAAAAATGCAGGTGTGTTATCGTTAACGTCGTCGATGTTGACTATTAATTGTACGGTGTTGCGATTGCCTCTTCCGAGATCGTCTCGGGCCTCTACTGTGAGATAATGACGAGCTACTAATTCCCGATCGAAACTGGGTCCGGGATGTTTGACTGTTATCACGCCGGTGAGAGGATTCATTAATAATCTATGATGAAGACAAACGTTATTGTGCATATAATTTAACTATAATTTTATCATTTCTCTTAATATCATATATTATTAAATGTTTCTGAATAATAAAATTCTTTTTTATTATTTACTTGAGAAAATCCCATGTTTTTTTCGCTAACTTGTGTAATAAATAGAGATTTATGCGTGTTAATTACAACTGTGAAGTTTTATATGATATTGAGCTTAATATGATATTAAGAATTATTGTTGTAATTTATTATCTTACGCATGTGCAATGCTACCGCCTAAAGTTGTATATCGTATTCCATGCGTTCCAAAGTTACCGCTGTCTTCGTCCAAAGCCTGTACCCAAGCTACGGTCGTTCCCTCGGCGCAATTTTCCGGTATCGAGACTTCGTACACGCTTTCCGTGAACTCGGGATAATTATCGTTCTGATCCCTTATAAAAACCGTAACTGGTACTGTGCTATACTTTGGTGAAATCGGCGTAACTTCTTTTGCAACGAGAGTGAAGTTTACCTCTGCAAGAATCAAGTTTTTATTTTGTATGTTGCAGTATAAGTGTAAATTATTTATTACTACATCAACAATTTTAGCTTGCAAAATATTCATTTCATGATATTAAAATTCTTGTAATTTAATTTTTTGTTATGATATATCTATTTGGATTAGCAAAGAAGAAACTTCAAGATTTACCTGATATTTTCTCAAAATCGAGTTTAATCGAGTCCTTGACGCGTATCAAGAAAGGTGCTTCATTTATTCCACGAAATGGCGTTACATCGAATATTCCACCATCACCGTGGATAAATATTTGAAATGTGCCATTAGAACCCTAGAAAATTCATCGCGTTTACAAAAGACGTTCTCAACAGTCATTTGAGAAGGAATGATTTTATACGAAAGTAGCAATGTGAAAATTTTCTCTATTGAAATTGTTCTTTTTAGATTCTTATCGAAAAAATCGCGATACGTTATAAGTTTAAAAAGTTGCAATTTACCAAATCGTGATCGAAAACTTCTGGCACGGCGTCGCCAATAAAATTGACTGGCGTGTTTTGTGGCGCGTTCTCATTTATTTCGGCACGATATAGCGTACTTCGAAACGTTGGTGTCTCGTCGTTTACATCAGTGAGAATAATGGTTACTTCGGTGCTGACAGATGGTGACGGTTTAATCTTCGATACTTCTTTCACAGTAATTTCCAAAATGAAAGTGCCGTCTCTATTCTGCTCGGCCTCTCTGTCCAATTGTGCTCGAGTGAATACAAGACCGGAAGTCGCGTCAATATCGAATAAATCTCTCGGACCCTTTGTGATGCTATATGTTACTTTGTTATTTATCCCCTTATCACCGTCCATGGCACGAACTGCAATGAGAGTTCGTCAGATTATCAGAATCATAAAATCTCAAATATCTACATTAATTAATTTATCAAAAATTCTTGATCTTAACTTGAACTTATCTTGATGCTTGATAAATTTTTTAATAATATGCCTTAATGATAAAATTTTGTTTATTGAAAAAATATATATTTTCTATTACTTATTTTAAATTATATTTGCAATTAAATTGTATTTAGAATTAAATTTATTATCAACCTTGTAAAACAGATGTGCCAATCCTGGCATTCTCGCTGATCCTTGCGACAGGCGTCATGGCAATGAATTCCGGCGGCTGGTCCTCCACATCCTGTACCTTTACCAAAATCGCGGTCGTTCCCGTATTTACCTAGAATAATTAAGTAAAAATAAACGACCTCACAGGAAGTTACTTCAAATAAATGAAGTTGCCTCAGGTAAATGGCTGTAATAAATAACTGTAACGATGCCTATGTAGATAGTAATCTTCTCTAGCATTGTTCACCCTTCACTGCGCTCAACTTCGCGGGAAAGAGTCATTGAACTATCCAGTAATCGTACGGGCATTATCTACAGAATATCCGCGTGTATCGCATGTATTCCGCGGTAGATAATGCCCCTATAACGTTTAAGATATCCATAGTTCACGCTCATGGAACACGTTCAACTAATGCATGTTCGGAAATGAGCTATGCACGCAAAAATGATATAATTACATCCATCTTTCGTTTACGATTACTAGATAATCAAGATACAATAACGTGAAGTGATGCACGTTTAATAAAACTTACCTTTTCATTTATCGCACGATCCACGGCCAAGATTCGCAGTTGATACAGATACTTTCGTTCGTAGTCCAGAGAACCGACCAAGCGTATCACGCCCCTGCCATTGACGGTCGATATGTTGAAAACGTTGTTATCACCGTCCAATTCTTGAAGGTAATACACTACTTGACCATGAGCTCCCAGATCGGTGTCGGTAGCTTCCACCGTAATTAAAGTACCCGGTCGTGAGTCCTCCCGTAGCGTCAGCGATGTCGGATGCGGACGAAAAATCGGCACGTTATCGTTGATGTCCTCGACCAGAAGCAGCAGGCTTTGTGTGATGAAATTGCCCTCCCCCAGCCTTCCATCCGTCAACGTTAACACGAGGGCATATTCGTCTCTCGTCTAAATACAGCGCAAACAACGTTTAACGTGAGACCATATCTGAGAAAAGTCACGCGCGGATCGTTGGATCACGTAAAAACAGATACGCGATTACATATCAAGTTTTACGGTATCTGAGAGGATAAAATAGGAAGTATAATCCGATAACATGTAATCCAAGTTCCGTGTGCGATCGATGTAGGTTTGAAAAATCGTAACATCGCGTGCGCGCTGACAATGATTACAGTCGGAAAGCAAGTACTATCATCGGCGATAGAAAGTTCAAAGCGGCGTTACTTTGCGCGTGCACCGATGATGGCTGCAAATGACAGCCTTGCGAAATGGATCTTTGCGAGGATGATAGGTCGGAAATTACGTTTGTCCCCGTCATTGATACTTAAATTTCTCTTTAATAGCTGCGACATCGCGGTACTATGACTAGCCGGGTCGTGATACGTAGAAGAAAGGCCGAGATGCGTAAATCGCCCATGCGAAACAGAAGCAAGATCTTATAGACGGACATAAGAATTATTGCGGTGTTGCTTCCTGCATTATTTCTACTTCCCTAGTCGTTGCTGATCGGTTAGCGGCTCTCGAACGTCTCATTAGGCAAAGTACAGCTGCCGATCGTTGTTGAAATGAGCAACCACTAAACTCTAATTTTAGTTTCGTGATTCGCGATGTTATAACAGCGATTCAAGAACTTAGACTCGCAATTCCGGTGAGCGCGGCTCTTGAACCGCTCAAACGTTCAAAATCACACATTAGATACCTATAATGATTATTCTCTTAATAGTTTCTATTACTAAAAACATTGAAGTATATAGATTACCTCTCTGTCAAGCAGCTTATTTAAATAAATGTTTGCTTCATTGGGACCATAGTTCTCGACTCGAATCACATCGCTACCGGGCTGATCTCGAATACCGAATGTCAAAATGTCACCATCCGGATCGATGCCTCTAAGCCTGTAAATTAGGCTGCCTGTAAAAAAAGTATTACTTCATTAAAAAATGTCCAGATCTTTATTAATAATGCAAATAAAACTAAAAATGTTCCATGAAAAAAATACCCGACAAAATATATGAGTTTAACATTATTAACAAGATGGTAAGAATACTTAAATGGTTTTAATCCTTTTAAAAAACATAGAGATTGTCAACTGATTTTTTAAGTAAATTTTCTAAATTTGTAACGCTTTTCTAAATGTAATAATTTATAGAAAATAAAAAAGAGTATTGTAAAGCAAGACAAATCGAGAGTTTTATCGCATAACTGAAAACAAAATAGCAACGGTTTATACAACGGTGCTTGAAAGAAGATATGTTAGACTAGTAATAAATTTTGTGATCCGTGGCCGGTTAATACCACGGCGCATGTACATTAATATGCGCTTGTACTTGTCTACCATGCGCATCAGAGTCGAACATAAATTTCCATACAATAAGCAAGTTTTGGTAAACGAGATTTGATATGGTCTTTACCATCTAAACACTCGCCCGTAATTTTGCGCTAATGATCAAAATAAGAGATATATATTCTGTGATGAAAATTTTAAAAAGAATATAAATGAAGAATGTGTCGGCGTGATGATATTTTATAAAACGAATGTAGTAATTCTTACCGATTGGAGTCTCAGGTCCTTCCTTCAATCTGAGAACGATTTCCGTTTGTCCGTCTATGAGGAACCTCGGAGGATTATTTCTTGCCGAGCAACGTGTCAACAGATATCCAAGCATGAAATAAAGCAATTCTATTTTGAATCGGCTCCTTTTACACGATCGCAATAGCCAGGAGGGCGATTTCGTTTGCTTATCCGACGTCATCTTGGTCGAGCGATGCTTGTAATCGGCATGGTCTTCTTTGCAGAATACTCCACGATTAGATCAGTTTCCGCTGCCCTGGAATCATTGCGTGAACGTGCAATTACTGAGAGAAAGAAACGGTTAGGTATAAATCAGTGAAAAATTATACTGTCAAAAGTAAAATGAACATATTCGAATAGTTCTCGACGATACAGATTACATGTATTTTCAAGAGATATCTCGAGTATCGCATGTTTCTTGCATATTTCGTTCTTATTGATTCTATAATATATCCTATCTTTGACACAGTTTATTGCGTACACACGTACGCAGTCTATTTATTTGCTGTATTTAATTTGATAATTGGTGAACCGATATTCACGCTGAGTGGTTGCTTTCTCCTCGGTAAAATGTCGTCTTGATGCAATATCAAGAGTGGCTCGTCGCGAACGATCACGGTGATTAAACCGGAGTGAAAGCTTACCGGAAGAGACGACGTTTTCTCACGGCAAATATAAATTGTAACGAACGTATTGCTGTTAAAAGAATTAATTTCCCCAATTAAAAGTTCCTTCTTATACAAGCTATTTAATTTAATTTAATGACTTGTCCTCAGCTAAAGACACGATGATATAATCGGTGATATAATATTTTAAAAAGAAAAGAGAAAAAAAGAAATTGTACATATATATTTAATGCAAGTCAGTTTTTGGAAAAAAACAATTGCAAATATAATCGTATAAAATAACATAATTTCCACAAAATCAGTATTTTATGAACAATACTTTAGGAGAATAAATTAATAACACAATTATATTTTTTAACAAATTTCAAGATCTAATTTTTATAAAATTCTAATCTGATGCTTACTGCACAATATAATATTAAACATTTGAGAATTAAAATAAATATAGTCTCTTTTCGATTAAAAAAAAAAGCGACGTCGATTGGTTAAGGAATCTGCGGTTGAAGACACATCCGGTAATTACGAAACACCATTCGACAAGACTCACGCGGAAAGGATACTGACCCGTGCTCCTAAGGATTCTCCTTTAGGATAGTTTGACATTTAAGGAACACTGAGCGCGCGAGCACTCCGAACGGTGCTCTTCTTGCCAACAGAGTGTGTCGGCCACGCTCTTGACTTTTAAGATTCTGCTAAATAACAGCCTAGTGCGAAGCTTCTCGATGTATGAACGCTAGTATATTCAAATGTGCGTAATGTAACATGCGCTATCTGATTTGCAGCGTATAAAGACCTGTAGCCACGCAGGAAACGAATTCCTCTTTATTCTGATCAATATTGATAAGCATTACACTGTGGATGAAGCGATTTTTATCTGCGGTAATACATTGCGTAGTGCCTCGGGCAACTTTCGTAGCAATGTTTCCTGAAAAGATTTTTCAAAAAGATACTTCACATTTCGCGTTACATTACACTGCGTTTTTTACATGTATAATAATTTTTTGGTTTATCGTGTAAACAACAGGTTGATTCGCGTGCCTGCATTTTCTCTTCGCGTTTTCGAATAGTGTTTAGCACGTACGAGAGAATTTCTCTTGTCGCTTGGTATTGTTAATTATAATTAATTATACATAATGATTCGCTGTTTTACCTAAAGTGAACTATTTGAACAGCATGAAGAGAGAAGATCGCGTGACTAAGATATTCTTCGAAAACTTATTCCTTTATAACTGCATTCACCTTCGTATCGTGAAGTTCTTCGAAAAGACGGATCAATAAGATGCTTTAGATAGGATAATTTTATTGTTCAAGCATTCATTTTCACTTTCTACGCGAGCTATTCGCACACAGCAATAATCCCGACATAACTTTTCATTTGCACATCTGCATAAAGGAAGTTTTCTCTATGCATGCTGGCTCGCATCGATAGAAAGGGGCAGCAAGGTCGTAATTCCATCAGGGCTGTCCGTGAGGTGCGTGACGTCATTTCCTACACCTGCCATGCATGCTTCCGAATGATAACACCGTCCGGGATATTGACATACACCCATAATACTGTCTGTTGCCCAGCCAACCCCATACAGAATTTCCTTGCGTGACGAGCTCCCCCACACCATGAACATATGTGTAAAAGATCCATTCGATGGGTTGGAGTACGCCAGTTGTCTGCAATATCGGTACATATTCTCTCTTCACAATACTGTGAAATTGAAATAGTCTACGAAAAAAATCAAGTTTGGGAAGCAGCAACAGTTTATCGAAGAAATCGTAATGTTTCTTCTTTTCAAGTCTAGATTTTATAATTCTATTTAAAGGAAAACTATTCTTGTTAATCACAAATCTATCTAAGTTTTTTCATCATTTAGATTCAATGAAAAAACTCCAGAAGAATTCTCCTCTCTCCAGAAGAGAAACAGATAACTCGAAAAGTATAATATCATATCGCATCGACATTTTCATTAATAAAAATTTGCCGATTGTGAGGTTTCCTGCCATTCAGTATGCAGTTACATATGGTATTACGACAGCAGGCAGATGTTACCGCGAATGTAAGACACAAATAAACTGAATTTCCTTTTTCACACTGTGGCACAACGAATCGTTACCCGTGGGAGTGAAATTAGCAGTGTCTTGTCTCGTAAGAATAATTACGACGAGATACAATGGTGTTGTATGATTATTTGAAAGAAGAGATACGATTTCATAACACGATAAGAGAATGCATAGCCGAGTCGAACCGCGATTACACACTTGCATCATGAACATTCTCGTTTAAATAATTAATATGTCATCATAAGGATATTTAGGTCAGTGCTAACAATCGACTGCCCAGTGGTTAGTTGGCTCAAAACGTTTCATTTTGATTCCGCAATAAACGGAAATCGCGGTATGTACCGCATGCATGCTCGTACATGAATATGTCTCGACGCATTAAATAAACGATGTGAAACAATATGTCTCGACGCATTAAATAAACGATGTGAGAAAAGGATTAAATTTACCATATCCTACTATTAAGAAAGTTATAAAGAAGATAAACGTCACAATTAAGGCTTTTTTACGGTAGAAATGATAGGTGCTACTTCTGCGTCTGTGTTTTTTATGCAGCACGGTTTTGATAGCCTCGATTCTCAATCACAGACCTTCATTTCTTAACGAGGCTTGTTGATAATTAGTTGTATAATAATATGTGTATGAAATATAATACGGATCATGGAGTTATTGAGGAATGGATAACAATAACGTTAATTCCTCGAATTAAACTTTCAGCAAGGGTGTCAGATAAGCATTAATTGCACGTCAGAATCGTGAGATTCCACTGGCATAATTCGTACCAGGATTCGACTGTGATGGACGTGCTGTCTGTCAATGTCACGTTTTACAAGTTTCGCGAAACTTTCTAAAAATTTCGAGCCACTGCCTTTATGGGCAATCAAATTCCATGAAAAGAACACATAATTGATTATAATACGAAATTTCAAGGAATATAATCATTTACCAAATCAATCAATCAAGATACGAAAATCGAGTAGTAAATTAGTTAAAAATATAGTTTATTGGAAAGTATGTCTTAATGCATGAAAACATAAATAAAAATTTAATTATGTTAAGACAAACGTGATCGAAATTATTCTCAAGACAATTACAAGTCTTTGTACTTACCAGACTCCTTACATCACGTACAATTTAATGGCGGGAACAGATTTGTTCGGTGGAGAAGAACGTCTTTATTCGCACAATTATTTTATCGTAACTTCAACCTTCAACACGTTGTCGGCACTAATGTAACTGTCAAACGCGCAGACCAAGTTCATATGTCCAATTGTGTCAACAGCAAACGATATCCACAGATTAAATCGAGAATTAATCTCTTTTTGTTATGACCTTTATAGTCTTGTAACAAACCATATTTATAAACGATAAAAAATTTATCGATATGTTCTATCGTTCCAATTTGATTCGTCTAATCACTATTTCTCTACATTTCCAAGAAATCCAGAATTCTCCTATTTTTATTAATAATCCACGCGCTGAAGATATCCCTCGAGTTGTAAGCAAAATACCTTGCGATTCACTCGTCAGAAACAGAAATTCGCTTGATTCAATTTGACGAATAAGACTTCTCAAAAATGATTCGTGTTACATTGCAGTAGCACTTTCTGCACACAACTTCTGCTTCATCGGTGTCTCTAAATCCGATGCGATAACTTACAGTTCGTGAAACAGACTTGAATTTGTTTTACGTGAGCGAAATTCGAGCGTTCCGCGTAGCTGCAAACGAATCCGCCAAATTTTCATCTGACCGCGTCATCGTCCGATCGGCTGAGCGCGGCGCTCACCTGTCCGAGCGAGCTTACGATAGTAAACTGAAGGTTCGAACGAAGCCAGCGTGGTTCCCGTCGGGAGAGCGCAGATCGTTGCCTGGCATTCGTTCTGTGGCGTGAGCACTGACCGTGCACAGAACACCACAAAACGTACGGTTGTTCCAAGTTAAATTCAGCCCATCGTGTTCCCCGAGGCGTGCACGAGGGGGCTTCCCCCCCCCCCGTCAAAACCTCCGGTCACCTGTGCCACCTCACTGCCTGCAGGGGAAGATATATTTCGCAGGAGTTAATGGGGCACCGCGCTCGCAGATCGTCGATCGTTCATTGTAGGAAAGAGACGGTAGTGTGATTATTAGCGCGATACTACGGACTTCGATTAAGTATAAAATTTATATTTATACTATAAATATGCTGATAGCATCGTATATGCTAATAGCATAATAACGTATTTCTTCATGTGATAGATCCTTGATTGTAGAATGCTGCTTTCGTAACATGGCTTGCAATGGCTTGCGAAAATAGCTGAAACAAATTTATTTTGTAAATTTTTAATCAGATACCGAGGAAAGTAGTTCAAGTATGGTTTAAGAATTATTTGAAGAAAAGAATAAATTTCATGAAATGCGATACAAGAAAGAAGCAAAGAGAGAATAATGTAAAAGAGATATATCGTTTTAAAGAGAATAGAAATGGATTTATAATTATAATTAGAAATAGAAGAGAATAAAAATGTTAATTAAGAGATATAGAGCGCAAAAAAGTGCATGGAGAAAGAATTCATTTATTATTTTAGCTTATTTTTAGGCCGTACCTCCTTTACGAAATAATTTTAATTGCGTCATAGTAATGCGTAAAAGTCATATTTTACTTTTATCTGATATTACTCGAGATATAAAATATGGTAAATTGTACGAAGATGTGAAGAAACTGGTTCTTGAATTAGTTAGTCGAGCATAAACCTTGCAAAGCCCTGCTTTATCTGCTGCAAGAGATTCTATCGACAAATAGTATTACATCCACTAAAATCTCGTGGCAAGTTGGTACGTGCTTAGAATGAAGAAAAATTCGATGATCTATTGGGCTTAAATAATGTCTGGATCGTCTTGTACCTACTGTAAGTTAGGTTCGTTGAACCTGACTAACCGGCCACGTTCAGTTACTTCCAATATCGAACCTCAGATGTCGCACGTTGTTTCCCTGGCAGTCCAGTTGTTGAAGCTACGCATTTGCATTCAAAACGCATAAAATACAAAAAACTTTTGCGAATATCGGAACATGAAAAAGAATCCTGCGTAAAAGACATAAATTGTAGATGTATCGTGGCTCGGTTATTTCCTCAAATCGTTAAAAGAATGAGTTACTCCGCCATTCTACACGTAGTTAACATAAATTACAATAGTAATATATAAATATTACATTTGCTCATATTGATTTATGTAAAATTTATGTAATCCTTGCGCATTTAGCTAATTTGTCACCGCCTCCATCAAACATACCTTCTTAAACATCAGTTATACATTCATGCTCTCAAGGTCTCTCGTTTCAATGGGTACCTCAAATGATAATCTGTCGCCGAGTTATGTGATCTTTACAAATGTGAAATCGAGCTAGTAGACCTTGACAGCGCCTACATGGTGGGTCGCGCGTAAAAAGTCCTACGGATGAAATCGGGACGAGGTATCAATGACAGTCCTAAAATGTCATTGCGTAGGATGATGTAGCAATAAATTGGCTATGAATGTAAACGCGCGCGCCGTCGAGGTTTCTCTCATCGTCCACTTATTTGTATATAATACATCGATTCATTAATTCGGACGTCACTAGCTCGTAGTTTACCTTTTCGAAATGCAGATTGATGTTCGTGGAAAGAAAAGAGAGTAAATTCAATCTTATTCATTCGTTTCATCTCTTTTCTCTCTTCGCATCTTGCTTCGTTCACTTTTATGTTTTCCACGTATACGTATCGACCCTAATTTGCGGAAAGTAATTGCTTTCGGGAGTAATTAGGAAGTTCACTGGCCCTTTGGAAATTAATTGTATCGTTGCGTCCACGCTAAAATCCTGATCTCATTGATGATCGCGATACGGTTTTATGTGCCTCTTGCCAGAAGGGACATCGCCGTGTATCACTGGTAGCTCGACGAAAAAAAGACGTAACTGTGCTTTGGTACAAAGCATCAAGTTTGCTCGTTCCCTCCTTCGCTTTTATCCTGGTTTCGTTCTCCGTTACAGTTATCGAATGCTCGTCTAAACGATGGTCGTAGAAGATAAGCGCAAAGACAAACTATTAAACGCGCTTGCCTCTTTGTGACGACGAACTTCTGCTTCCCGCAGCACATCTCATTTGCGACGAGAACGAACAGAGCGAGGAATACGGATGCCATCAATGTTCGTCTCCGTCTACGCGAAACTTATCTCAACATCCTTGCAGTCCGATCGATGCGTCAGTATTCACTAATTTCTGAAAAAGAATGAAGAACCAGAAACGGAGAGCGTAAATTTCTGTAGAGCATTACATCTCTCGTACTTAACGTATTTATCTAACTGCCAATAAGATTTAAAGTTGAAAGTAATGCGGATACTGAAAGCGGAAATCTTCATTCTTCTAAGATAACGCGCATCCTTAGTATACCAAGTTATAGCGTAGTATTTCTTCGCTAATAGCGTCTCAGTTGCATTTTACGCAGATTACGCAGTGTAGTAAAGCGAGCCGGTGCATTGATTTTTTTTCGTCAAAAATGCCTTAGTTCGGTATCACTTTACGACAGCCTAGAAGGCTAAATTATTGGCGTACGGTCAATTAGCCGGTGAGCATGCGTCAGATATATTACTGGGCGAGCAGGATGCGCGTTTCATCGCGGTGATGGCCGTCATATCATCCCGTCAAACGTCACCGGATCTGATCGTTCCATTGCTCGAGCTATGACGTTTTCTTTTTTTTTCTCGACGTCCATCCACTCAGCTAAGTATGCAACTCGCCAAAGAGTGTTACCGGTGTACCAGAAGAAGTAGAGTTAAGAGAAAAAAAAGAGAAACAGCAGCAACGAGAGGGGGAGGGACGTTGGACGTCCTTTATTCCAATGCATAAGCGTGCCTTGGTACAGGCATTAACCTTCCCCACCATTCTCTCTCTCTCTCTCGCCTTTCTCTTTTCCTCGCGAGCCTCGCACGCCACGGCTATAGTCATCGGATTCTCTTTTAGGGACCGTGCTAAGACTGCCAGATGAAAGTATATAACCGGTTCGCAGCTGCAGCCAGACCGGAGACTGGGTATCGGCCGGAGTGCAACTGGCAACCACACACACTGTGCCACATCTTGTGGCACACACCATGGCGCCAGGAACGGATTCGCCGCCCGTGGTCCCAAGAGAGGACACGTACAATCGCCACTTTCGGTTATCTCGTCCTTCGAAAGTCCTCGTTAATACTTTCCGCGACAGTGGGAGTCTGGAGAAGCCGGCGATCGCGATGTAACGATGCAAAAGTCGAAAGGTCTCTCTCTTGTTCTCTGTCTTCTAAGATAAAGAGGCTAATCTAATAAATGCGGCTAGCAGGTGGTAGATAGGCATACGATGAACTCCTCGAAAGAATTTTCATCCCGGTTATCTCGCCGCTTCGCTAGCGTTGCGAAACCACCGCTCGTATCGGCCGCTCGAGCTCTTCCGTTGCTAACAGGGGTATTTCTAACACGCCCCTCCACGTCACGGTTGCCCCGTTTCACGGTATTCATAATTATAAATGGCTGAAATCAGAGGCAATGCATTAAGATATGTAATTATGCGGAGCGTGTGTGTATATAGAAATAAAACGCGTATCACGACGCCCTGCTCAAGTGTCTTCTATACGTTGTGCTTTCTCACGCAAGACTAATATAATATCCACGTGTCGTAATATCATGATGAATGTTTCGTGCGGGAAGTTCGTGCGCAGAGCTTCATCTCGTTGTACACTTAGTACGATCTTCCTCCTGGCTGTGAATTCACTTCCTAAAAAGATAAAGACACGATCGAAGGAAATCCGCAAATCATTCGCGCGAGACTATGATTAGGCGGTGAGATAAGCGTCATAAAGAAAACGCGATACAAAGTAGCGAGTGTTATACAGAGTGTCCAGAAGTTGCCAGAGAACGGGCGCATATCGCGTTGTTTCTTGGACTCAATCTTTCCTTAGTCAAGATAAAGCTTATTGTCTATTGCAGTATTTTAAATCTCAATGTCTCATATTTTAATAACTAAATCCTTAAAAATTATAACGTTACTGCAGTAAAATCAATTTCAATTCAAAATGCATAATGTTCCATTATTTATTTGTCTCTGTCTTTTTTTATTTATAGCGCGAAAATAATTGATATGCCTTGAGATCTTTACAAATTAGAGTTGATTCGAAATACGCAAAACATGATGCTTCACTTTCTGCCAATTCTGAGACATCCTGTAGCCGAGTGATAGTCGCAGCTATATAGATAAGTCCGTGTGCCAAAGTGACGAAAGATATGAGAATCGACAAGAATCTCGCGAGATAATCATGCACATAGGCTCAGTTCATTACGCTTAATGATCACCGCGGACATGAAGTACGCTTGATCTTCCGTGACGGAGTAAGGCGCGTCCCCTGGCACAGGATGTTGTATTAAAATTGAAATAGCACATAAATATAACGTACGCGATCCGCTGGTGCGCGAGTGGAGATAAATTGTAATCATCAAACGTTAAAAAACGCATGAGCGAGAGCTATTAAAGTTTCCCTCTTTCGTCGAAATCGAACAAAAAGCTTTTCAGCGATTCGTAATCACTCGGCGTTAACTCTTTTGAAGTTTCGGAAACGTGCGCTATTTGACAGACACATTTAAAAGCAGCACGTTTTCACGTCGTGTGCGCCCTGTTCATTTTTCCCCGGACTGCAATACGGTAACGGTATCTCTCGTAAACTCTGAAATTTGTTTTCAGTCATGTTTTAAATTATATATAATCGTGATTTAAAGTCGCACTAAAGTCACACTAGTCACACTTTCAAGAAATAACGAGAGATATGAGCACAGTACGTGTCATTACGTAAACCTGATGATATTTGGCGAGGATGGCGACGTTAATCGCGCGTGGTCATAGAATAAGACAATTCCGACAACGAGACAGGTGATGAAAAATTGCAAATTTTTGACCCGCTATTGGACTCCACTCTGATCGGAACTCGATCGTGCAGCAAGATGAGCGAGAGAGTGAGAGCCCGCATTCGGGGTACAAAAGTGCCTGCGAAAGGAGCAGTCGGAAGATGCGAGGAGGTAATGTCGCCCAGGTGCACGACCGGCCTCTGCCGAACTCGCCTCCACTCTCCTTCCCTCTCTCATTCTCTCTTTCTTCCTTTCTCTTTCTCTTTCTCTCTCTTTCTCTTCCGTTACTCTCCTCCGGCTTCTTACTCGCTCGTCACGACGAGACGGTCAGTTCCTCCTTTTCCACAACGCGGGATCCTTCCTAGGACTCTGCACGTCCTTTCCTCTTATCCGTGCGCCATTGGCCATTAGCGACCGCGCCGTTCGCTGTATCATCGGGGCCCAGGCACGGTAAAGGGACCTCTTACCGGGTCCTGCGGGCCAGTCTTTCGTCGCACGTTCACCGGTGCTCGGCTTCCGTGCCGTTCTGGCCGATGATCGTCCAGCAAGCGCGGACCATGTGATTTTATCGGGATACGCGCGTGTTCCTACTTGGTGACTACCTGCGAGTGGATCATCACGTGGCCTGACGTGGCGATAAGGCGGCAAAGGGCCAATTGGGGAACTTGTCGTGCCCGTTTCATCGCGCCAGTTTCACTCGCGTTACTAGTCTCTCCTCATTGACACGGTGTCGTTAACGGTACCATTCCGTTGCGAGATCGTTGCAAGCTCCAGTCACGCGTTCCCACCGGGTTTCCCCGTCATGGAGCTTGTCAAACAAACGATTCGGCAATCCAGTCGTGGTGCGAGAAATGACATTTCCAGGTGCATACGCGGTGATCTGTCGATAGTAGTTGGCCCAGAAACGCGACGACTGCCGCGGATTGAATGGTGATTTTGAAAGGATTGATCTCTCGGCCTTGAATATTGGATCACCCGGTGTGGACGCGACAGTGTCCCTCGCACGTGTCTTTCTTTTCTGAAAACCGTGTCGCGCGCAATCCCGTGTGTATTCAGTGAATTTTTCAATATAACTCGTTTGGCAATTGAGGTGGAAAATGTGCGTGACGTGCGTGATGGCGTACGAGGACGTTGTATTCGAATAAAATGGTAGCCTTTGGTCGACGAGCCTTCTTCTGCAAAATCCTGCATAAAATCGAAGTAAAATTTAATAAAGTAGTGCGCGTAATATAGTAGCTTCGCTTTTCATTGATACGTACCTTCGTAACATCAATACGTATACTTCAAGCAAATACTCTGCGTAATTGGACGTTTAGTCTGCCCGCAGATTGAAAGGGTACCATGGGGTAAAGATGTGTTTACGAGCTTGTTTTCCACCATATTATTATTTCTAGATCGATGGGGGGTCGAACCACGAATCGATTCCGTGTAACACGCGTTAATCTCTACAATTCTTCGAGTTATTTTTCGAGATGCATGCTTGCTCAGTATTTATTGTCTACTTTCGATATTTAATTACATCGTACTTAATGAAATGTGAAATTAATTTGTGTGTGACGATGTAAAAAAATAGAAAAGTAACAAATTTAATTTCTTGTTCGTTTATGATAAGGGAAGAATCACGTTACACAATTCATGAGTTACTGCCAATTTACATATATGTGTATCGTAACTTTTGTTCTTGCATATCGTCAAGATCGTAAAATCCTCGATAAAAATGTATTGAAGCACAGTTCAATTAAGTGCAGCTAATAAAGTTCAGTTTCATCTTTTTGCGTGATGTTTTTGTCCAGTTTCTCGATCGTAGATAAAGAATAAATTAACGTGGATAGCGGTTCATTTAAACCTGTAATATTTATACGCGGTATAAATAGTAATTAAGCCTGCATCTCCGCGCGTAATGCAGAATTTGTTCTTTCATACCTTCACGCATGCTTGTGTTCGCAATCCGGACTGACGATACAAACCAAACCAGTTGGAATTCCAGTTGCAAATGTCATCTCGACTATCATACTAACGTACAAAGGTCGACCAGTCTTTATCTCTTCTTTAGCCGGCGGGAGATATCTCACTTAAGTGCGCCTGAAAAATTTGGCTTCAAAGTAACAAAACTGGTAGTTGCATATATTTATAATTCAATTATTGAATTGTGTAATATTATAATTAGTATATCGATACTCGGTTTTTTACATTGAGAGTGATATCTTGATAGTGTTATCAGCGTACGATGGATTTTTCGATGATAGGACTGCAGCTGCGCCTAAACTTGGAGAGGACTATATCGGGAACGCTTTTCTCTCGGACCCATCGTTCGTGATTTTCCCTTTTTTTCGAAAAAAAGTGACGGCGGAAGTAACTCGATGCTGAAACTTCGTAAATCGCGCGGTGTAAAACGGTGAATGCAGTGAAAATGCATCGTACAGTGTTGTGAACTAAAAAATAGGATCCCTGTGTGTTTCGCTTCAAGTTTCGTCTTGAACATATATATATGCAACGTATTTTTGAGAAAACGTAACCGGTGCCGACCAGATGGGAAGTGATGTATACTTATTATGGCAGAAACGTTCTCGAAGAGATTCGTCGCAGTTAAGGTGAATTTCCTCAAGATTCGTTCTTAACTGTAACAATTACCAGTAATAAGTATAACGGTATCTATACATTATAAACAAGCAATACTAACTTAATTAATTTAGATATATTCGAAGTGTGGAAAATGTGAATTACCCATGTACCCATCCTACCTCAACGACCATGTCGTTTGTACTCTGCGATCACGCACTGACAAAGCCAGTCCCGAAATCGTGAAAACGTATTACACTCCCACGTAAGCTATGAAATCTCGTAAACGTGGCATTGACGTATGAGAAGCTTTTAGCTGACTACAGTTATTCGTTCGAGGCCTTTTAAGCGTAAGTCAGACAGGGTATGTAATTTTCATGTACGGGTCTCTTCTTCCTTCTTCTTCTCTTCTTCTTCCTTTCCCCGATAGGCGGGCCGGGCGCAACACTCGTGACACGCACGCGGCCGCATGCTCGCGCATTTTGCATGGAATCGCGCGTGTGCATCGCGCGCACCCGTCTCGTCTCGTCTCGTTTCATGCGAGCGCGGGTGTAAGCATACGCTCGTGGAATCTTTCCTCGCGCTTTCTTCCCGCAGTCGCATCTCGTAAGGAAGCGACCGGATATAAATCTCCTTATATTCCGTCTCGTTTCTCTGTTTGCGCCCGGAGCGGTCTCGAGCGTCTGCAACTTCAAAAATCACCATGACGGGAAAACTTGTCGAATAATGATACGCTGTGAAGTACAAAGTATCATGTAACTCTGGAACAAGCGTTAGGAAGATTTGCAAGCGAATCGATGCACTGATTCCGACAATACTGGCGCGTTGCGTGTTCCTGACGCGCATACGTGTCCGTATCGCGGCATGGAGGCGCGATATCGATCAATTTAATGAATTACGCCACATTCGAGTATCATACAATAATGTGTAGTACGTTATTGCAATAACGCAGTTTATTAACTCGAGAGGCGCTTCTCGATCGTGCGGGTTGAAAATTCTACTTGATTGGCATTTGCAGGAAAAAATAAATGACGAGGTGTCGTTAACATTCCACGCGCTTATTCGTGTGTCAAATTTTGTCGCGCCGGTTGATATGCTTCATCATGTTTTATTCCGCTTCGAACAGGCCCCTGTTCCTCCTCTCTTTTGGTGACTCGTACGCGTCGAGCCTGTTGAAACACGAGACACGAGAAGCAATCCCGATTTGCGATGAAGCAAGAACACTCTTATTCGAAATAGTCTTGTCTCGCCAACGTGTTTTATCTTTGTTCCCCATCGGCATCGTAAACGTCCATCCGTTATTTCCATTTGACAAACTCGACTAAGATTAACTTGCGTTTAGCGGATTCACTAATCGTGGTAGCCGCGGCTGTCGTCGATTTCACTCGAATTCACTCGAATCCGCGCGATTGTTCCCGTCATCCTTGACACACTGACAGCATATTGTACTCGTACAATGCCGACGTAATTTAAAACTCCTCGACGCGCATAGCCGATGGTAAAAGCCGGATTGCGATGCATTCACCCACTCGAACAACAAATATTCGGCTCCTTCCATTCCATGGCGTTCACCATTGTTGAAATCTGGTCATTTTACTCTTGATTCCCGGTCTCTATTTGTTTTTTACATTCTTGCGTCAATTTGAGGAGATTAACTGGTGTAATTTGACAAAACTAATATAATTTAACAGAACTTGATGTTCTGTAACAAATTACGCAATTGTCGAAGATTAATTTATTGTTTTATATATTATATCTTGGTTTATAAAAATGTATATTTTCTTTCCTTGCATTTTTCGAAAGATATAACTTCAGAGTTCTATGATATCTATAAGAAACTATTAATTACAATCAATTCAGTTGTAGAAAATCGGAAATTATATCGATTTCTAATACTGTCGACTCTTTAGCCGATGATTCGTTCACGATGGCACTCTCCCTATCATTTAAATGCTGCGCACGTTTTACGCAACGTCCTTTCTATCCTGTGCCGGTATTCTCCGTCACGACTCTAGTTGACGGAGCGTACGAAAATGTCAACAGTTACAACGTGACCACGCTTGGTAAGCGCTGCGAACTATGCAGACTTTGCAATTACAAGCAGATGCAATTTCACTCGCGATAACGTAACGAATGCGTTGTTATCGCTAGAAACTGTCCACATCGGCAGTCTTTTCTGGCAGGCGAAGCTCGATCCTGCCAAGAGACTGTAAAACTTTTATTTAGAGAGAGGGAAATGCAGCTCAAGATTATTCATGCTAAAAAAATATTCTTCTCGAAAGAATTTGTGTTGATATAATTTTGAACAGCTACGAGAAATTTAATTAAAAATATTAATTAAACATCTAGAGAAAAAAAGAGCAAAATATCTCCAAACGCTCGTTTTTAAAACGATCGTGTGTGGCATTTTTGAAAAGTATTGACTACATTGACAGATTTCCCTCGAAATCTCCCTTGAATTGACATTTTCCAAACGTGAAAGTACTCGAGAGTCAAATCGCATGAGAGCGACAGTGAACAGTGACACGATACGTTTCGTCTCGCACGCGGTGGTTAATCGGCTCTCGCGAGTTCCGCATAATTTCACAAAATTCAACTGCCGGTGAAAGTGATCTCGTCCATGTGCGATATGCTTCTCACGGCATGAACGGTTTTACTGTCGGATGACCCCTTCGCAATAAATGCACATATAAAAGATTATAACGGCTATACGCATGTTCACAGTATCCATCGAGGCATCAACCGATGCAATTTCGTTATTCGGCGAACACTTAGTGCGGTTGATGCTTCGATCCAATATATTCCAATCCATTTGACGTAAAACTGATGAATAAATTCCGATTGCAATTTCTATTAATCTCGTGAAATATTTATTTACATCATTCTCTACTTCAAAATTCTGCTTTAAAAACGAGAGTTAAATGATTTCTATGATATATTAATCATATTCGATATTAATACGGAAGCATGAGTGCTGATCTCGATAATTCCGTGAATTGTGCACTTGAATGTAAAAAATTGCAACAGGTGATTTATTATTGCTGGCGAAACTTACATAGCGAAGAAGCGAATCGTGTCGGTTTCCGGGCAACCGCGGTTTTCCAACGAAAATTAGAGCAAGTGTTCTCGGTTCGGCGTCCGGACGAAATTAGGTACTCCATGGTGCTATAGTGACGAAAATTCCGTCAACGGGCTTGTTAGCCGCGCATATGCTGCAATTTCGTCGGTGCACGTTAAGAGACGGGAAGAGTACGATTACTTCCGTCCGACCTCCTACCGGCATGCGAGACAGCGAGCAATTAATGAAATATGTCATTAAAAGGATGAATAAGCAAGAATTATTAAAACAAGAATTTGTAAGAGAAGCTTAATTGCTACAAGGCAAACGTAATGTAGGAAACGTTGCTAAGAATTTCAATATGAGTTGATTCCTTTCTTCCTACTTACATATCTGTGCAATTCTCATTATCCCATTAATTTGATTTTAAGGAGTCTATAATATTCCATTCCAATATTCGGAACAAAGTGGCCTCGCTTTATTGTATTAAATCGTTTAATCTATTGCCGAGTGGGTGGTATTGCCGAGTATTGCATCATACGTACATACGCACCTCAAAGAAGAGTCGCGTAGCTCAATCGTGATATAAGCGCGATCGAATAAAACAACCAGTATATTTCGTCACCATGAAATACATCGTGGATTTATGGTGCCGTAATAAAGTTAACGATTCCTCACTGGCAGCGGCGCCATGTGTTGCAGCGAGCGTCGTCGAGACACGAGCTTTTACATTCTTCGATTGTCATGATCGTTCAATCGATTCGTTTTAATGTTCGTTTTAATGCCTGCCAGATATTATCACGGCCGATTGCTCGCGCTGCTGGAAATGCGGTAATTGCGAAACAGCAGCTACGCTGTCGCGGAATCGGTTTTTACTAAAAAAATATGCGAAGATAGGAGAAGTTATATGTACATACACGGAGTAACTCGTTTTAATCTCTAAATGGATGTTAGAAAAAGAGCACGATACGGTATGAAGAAATTTAATTAGCTCGAAATTTTTTTAAAACGGGGAGAAAATCACTTAACTTGCAACAGACTTTCTGTTTGATTTATAATTCAAATAATATATTATTTACAAATGATGAGGCTTTTCCACATTGTAGTAAAAATTCCATCAAAAAATCCTTGTTCTTCCAAATATATTAAAATGATTTGATATCTTTGCTGGATATCTAGGTATCTCGGATACACGAATAATTGGAAAGAATTTTACGTTTATAATAATAAAAGATATTCCCTCTCGATATTTTTATAAAATGTCCATTCTCTGTGGAATTCCCAGTGAGTATTCCAGTCGCTTTCCTGCAGTGGTATAATATTTCAGGAAAATCCTAGCGATTCTGGGAGGAGATCCTTCCAGAGACAAGTTCGATGAAACACAACAATGAGAATCATCCGGCAGGATTAAAACTAGGATTATATTGCGGTACGAATCTACCGATCAAAATACTGCCAGTTAGGAAAGATCTGCAAACGCAGGAATCGCGGTATAATCACAAATTATGTTGGTTACATTTTTCCATGTATCTTAATCCATGTTTTTCTTTCTATTTAATTTTTCTCTCGCTCTATTTCATATATATTTATTTTTTAAATTTTATTTTAATTTTAACTGTTTTTTTGAAAATACCTAAATAAACGGTGGTTCAATATTTTTCAATGGTTTACGAATAGTCTATAAAAAAGATTGAAATTGCAATAAACAATCAGACGAATAATTTAATAAATTTAAGAAATATTTTTCGACTGTAATAGAAATAACTACAACGAAAAGAAAATATCTATTATCCTTTCGCGTTCTGTGAGCACATAATTGCGTTAGGTACCGTTATTTATTACGTCCCTGGAATCTACCCCCTGGTGTTTTTATTTATCGTCGTTGTGTGGAGGGTCGCTATTTTTATCGACCATATAATCGCTGCGCGACACGTTTGACCAGGCGAGAGAGACGCTTGTGCCGGAAATACAAGGTCTTTTCGAATTATAAATGGTATTATTTTATCAATTTTTTAGTAAAAGTGAAAAAATTGTTTTGCCGAACTTCGACGATTCGTGCCAAAACCAATCCGTTTAAATTCGTAGTAATCGACACACTTTCATCGAACAAATCTTGGAATCTAGCATCGCTTTATACATTTTTCCGTATTATGTTGGCAATACATTGAATAGGGCGAGTCAATAGAAATTTCCTGGTAAGGTCTTCCTTCGAAACGCAAGGTGAGCGTTCGCTCCGATCGAGGGTAGAAACGAAATTTTCCAAATTTCGTCTCGGCATGTAGCTTCCACGACGCACGTGCAAGGACAGGAATGATCGCCAGCCAAATTGACTATCGAGAGGAAATGGCAGGCCTATAGACAGGGGAGAGTGGAGGAGGGGCCGCGTTCCGGTGCGCGGATGTCCTCGAAACGGAAAAAGGAAATTAAATTCTTGTCGTAGGTTAGGCCAGGACTCTGCCTTTATTGTTTTCCAACGGCGTGTGCGTGGCGTTATAGTTTTCGTGCTATGTGACGTCGCCGTCTGCCGGCTACCCGCTGGGCTGGACTGTGACCCTTCCAGGCACGGTTACGTCGACGAGCCGATAATTATTTCTCCCTCGGCGAGAGAGTATAATAGATAGAGAGCGCGAAAGATATATGTATTAGAGAAAGCGCGAACACATAATATCGTTGTATTAAGCACGCGAGGATAATGTGGGATGGCGAGCTGAATGTGGGCGTACCTCTGGACGAGGACATTGTTTGTGATCGCGCCACCGAAATACGTATTTCGTGAACGGAATTTCGGAGTGCCGTGCATTTTTATGATCTGCAAAAGAAAGAGAGTAGAAAATTAAATTTTGCCGGATGTCACAGTAATCTGTTGCTTGCGTTCCTCCAAATGTCCGAGATTGAATGCCACACGCATGGAGTCTCTCCTGATGCGTCGCTCTAACACGGAGTTCTTTCTGCCGCAGTACATGGGTTCGTTTCCTGTGGCGATTCCCGACATTGCCAGCCGCGCGGAATTTGTGCGCTCCCAACTGGAGATCCTCAGGGTAAGTGCTTTCCCGTGATGCTCCTGCATGCACTAAAAACTATTGCGAATTCAGCATCCTCCCTATGAGGATATTATTATCCGAGAATGACAAATTACGCCTCCCCGAAGTGACATTGTTTCCCTTACGGTAATAGCAAAACCCGTTCCTTCCGGTAATGCGCGGCAAGACGAATTATTCCGGCACGCCTCTTCGCATAATAAGAAGCAATAAGATCCTAGGATAATGCCGCGACATATACCAGCGGTCCCATTTTCACCATGTTTGTTTTCCCGTTTTGCATGCATGATGAATTCGCCAGTTTTATATTCAAATCGTCGCGCGATCTCGAAATTACGCGATTTACGTACACGGGGGATGAGTGAGAGAGCATAGATTCACCCGCAACCTTTTAAGATATTCAAGCGTTGCTCGAAAACCGTTAGTCTGACCCGTTATGTTTCGATCGTGCCTCTAACGTGATAGCGTAATGACATATATTTATTTGGAAGTTCGATTTGTTCTTTTCACTTAACTTTTTACGTACTGTACGTATTAGGTTATAACATATATTCATTCCGCTTATTTAGTGTTTTTAATAACAAATCCAATACACATTGTATAAACTATTGTGTTCATTCGAATTAAACATTGTATACAATACAATTAGACGTTTTAATTAGACGTTACATTATGGACATCGTATGCACACAGTCTATTCGGCAATTAATACACGCAGAATTTATTTTATGCGTCTCGTCGATGTTTGACGTGAGATGCAATCAACTGCGAATATCTCCCGTGCTTAATTAGCCCCGAATAGGCGCCACGAATATGTGATGAGGGAATCAAACGGTTCTCACGTTAGAACAGATTATTATTATAAGCTGCGCTAGTACTGTAAACCTGGTAATGATTCTCGACTTTGAAGGGATCAGCAGAATTTCGGCTTTGAGTTTCTCTGGAGTTGAATATTTGCCTACGAGCGGGAATAACTCGTGCCAGGAAGTTTCTACTTAATCTCCGACGTGCATACGTGTGCGCGAACGGACGCGGCCAAAGCGCGCATGTGGGAAAACTAGCAACGCATGATGCTATTCTATTAAAATTGCCCGTAAATTTTATGAACAATGCTTGCCTGAAACACTCCTACCGATCAAAATCGTATAGTTACTGGTGCCTGGGACATTGTAAAATAATTATTGATATCTGTATATTGGCACTTGATATTTCTATGTTATGAAATATTGATTATATATTTAGAAAATTGAGAGGAAAGATAAGGAACAGAGAAGAACATGCATATATTGTTCGTGTGCTTCCAATTATAAGTGTTAATTGGTCTCCGATGCAAACCTGAGTTAGATCTTCGTGAGGAAATTCTGACACCGGAATTCTATGAGTATTATGTCCCCCGCTAATTAGGAGTTTAATTAATGTACCATCTGTATTATACAATCCTGACGTGGCATGTGTCATGAAAGAAAAAAGTATGCAGGAATCAGAGAATTCGCTTTAGAAACCGCATATTATTATCATCTTTAATTGCACAGAAATTATCAGATATAATATCGCGAGTAACGTAATATTTTTCGTAACGTACGTGCAAAAGTTTAATGGAATATTTTGTCACGGAAAAATAATTTCTCCCCTTTTTACTTTATTCGAAAAAATTGATTCGTGTTATTTCGTATCATGATCGATACACTTCTCTTCGTTTATGAATTGACTAAAGCTGTAGTTTCGTAACGCCGAGAATCGGAGAATGTGAGCAATCTCCAATGTAATGAGTCGTAAATTTGACGAATCACTTGTCTCCCTATGTTCAGCAATCGTTCCCACTCATTGTGCACTTTTGCAAATCGTCCCTATTGTTGTACCTCGCATCGTGGGAGATCAGACTTTCAAAGAAGCATTTAGTGTATCACACCGTAAATGCGCATATATATTCTATCCCTTCAACATTTATATTTATACGGGAACCGTAAATGAGGCGAAAATCACGCTCGGTTGGTTAAGAGACGCTTCGTCGCTCGCCTACTGCAGTCAGTATTTCCATGCTTTGTGCTATGTTACGTGTAACGGTAAAAACATAACATGCAAATATAAAATTCAGAAGTCGAAGCGACCACTATTATTATTATTGTAAAAATTTCGCGTTGCAACTATTGGAATTTTGTTTCTATCGAACTTAATTAATTTTATTATATTCGCTGACAATGAAATGAAATTAATTCACGAATGATTTAATTTATCATTTATTTCTCCATTTAAATGCAGACTTATTTGTTTTTACAAACGGGTAGATATGTGGTCAACAATCGAAACGATTATTTTGATTTTAGTAATTACACACATTTGCATTCGTACACTGGCTATACAAGCGCGACAACGTTATTGTGTTGTCACATATAAAATTATTCTGGTGAGTTAATTAACGTACGTGATATGCTAACTGCAGTCGTGAAAATAACGCGTTATGCATTAACTTCAAACCTCTTTCGTCGAGTTTATTAATTTTCCTTCAAGTAAATGACATTTGTTAAATTTCTGGTTTTTAAACATTCTTTCGTTAAAACGACACATTAGTTAAATCATCCATGACACATCGAGGATTTGTTAAAATATTAGACATTTTCAGTTTAATGCTCCTAAATATCAGCGTAAATATTAACACTCATAATATCCGTGGAAGCAAACGGTAATAATAGTTTTGATTTCAATACTGGTTTAATCGACGTGGCGATGTGAAAAAGACAGGCACGCGCGTAAAGGAACGAAGCGAAGATTGGAAATCAGGAAACGACTAAATTACTGGATATCTCTTCACTGACTTTTTATTACTCATAAAATCCGAGAGTAGTAAAATATTATTACATGTGAGTAAGCTTAAAACACTGCGAAAGGACTGCTGTCTCTTTCCGCTGCTGTGCTTTAACCTTTGATGCCGGAAAAGCGATAATCTGTTGTATACATGAATTTATGTTATCTACTCTTAAATCTCCTTAATTCGAGTTTTATATTAAAGCTGAAGAAATTAATTCATTTCACTTTTACGTTAAAGTTATCGAAGATTTCCAAATCTGATTTTAATTAATCTTTACGCGTTTTGCGAATTTAGTATGAATATTTCAATAACAAAGCCTTCTTCATATGTCATTTGAAACTGTAAATTTTTTTACTATATTGCTTCGAGAAATTGACTATACAGTCAATTGAAAACAGCTATTACACGAGTTGTCCCGGATTTTATCATAGCTCGTTTTTCCGTTTATAAAGAACACTTTTGCAACAGCAAAACGAAAATTCGCCATGTAATCGTTCAAAGGGACTCTCGAAGCCTTTGTCCCGTATTTAAATTGAAACGAAATCATTCGATAGCAGTTATCTCGAGGGAGTGAAACAAAAAAGTGACAGTGCGGCGAATTAACGTACATTTGCGGAAGTCAGTGCTTTCCCCGCGAACAATTTTGTCGTTCCCTTTAATGCAAACGAATTCGAAGTGTCGCAAATAGGTAGGCAGATGAATTGTCAAAGCTACGTGCTTTAATTGCCAATTACATGATGCTTTCACGAAGTGTCAAACAGTGATTTGAATTTTTTACAGCTGGGGCAACTGTTTCGTCCGTAATAGCTTTTTACATACGAATCACAAAGTATTTATTATTTTTTATTATCGCTGCTGCGGATTGAAATCGTCTAATTTTTTATTATTCTCATTAGATGCACTCGCTTTGCGGTGTAAGATTAGCATTATGAAAATCGCGGCGCTGTTAAAATTCAAAATCAAATCGATGAGCCATCGTGGAATGTAATTTAATCGGGGAAAAAATCCAATAAACGCATTCTATAGCGACATGATGTATTGGCATACCATTGGTTTCTTTTTCTCAGGTTTCTTTTGCTAAGTTATTAAAGCTATGACAAAGGCAGTCGTGTCAAAGAAATACGATCTCATGGTATGCATACGGGGTGTGCATGGCAGTGAAACGGGAATCGTTTCTGCAAGATTCAACGGTAAAATTTTCGAAAGTAAGCTTGATATATACTCGTATATCTTACAAACTGTATAAATCAATTATAATTTAATCGTGATTCATTAGGTTGAAGCATTTCTTTCATTGATTTTATTTGATTTTATCCATGATCACTGTTTAAACATCGATGTCATCAATCTAATCATCTAAATATCTCGAAAATTTGCATAATCAGAATAGATTTGTTCAATTTTTCTTGAGGAAAAAATATTTTCGCGTGTCATAATTTCACATTAGTGGATTAGTGAATCGAGAGCTCGCTCGTATGAATAATGCATACACGCATGAGTACAAATTTGTCACGATGGCCAATGACGTAGAAAGCGTCGCTTTCGTCGCTCACGAATCACGAGGAATGGGGCAGTTTGTCACGGAGAAGGGTGTCCCTCCACCCTTGACACGTTGACCATCCCATAGACACGTCGGAAGGTCCCGGAACGTACGAGCACGTGCGGCGTATATCGCGTACGCGTAGGTATCCATATTGATTTCGGGGATGCGTAGCCGCCGACCTCTTTCACTGGCTCTCTCTTTCTCACTTTTCCTCTTTCTTCCCCTCGCTTTTGCTCTTTCTCTCTATCCCCGGTCCCTGGTATTCCGTGGCACGCTCTTTTATCACGACAGCTCAAATAAAGAAAGACGACGAGGACCTAATCCCCCGCAAGTCCCTCCTACACACCGACTACAGGGGATCTTTTAACACCGTTGTTCGCGATTACCACAATTGGCACTGATTTGTGAAAATGTGCTCGCGAGAGATGGGGGACACGGGCGAAATCCGAACGCGCGCTCAACTCTTTCGAGGTTTGCGATTTTCGTGTGGTGTGATCAGCTCGCGTCGCCCAAGGGAACAAAGAGCGGGGAATCACATCCGACCGATTCGCTCTCAAATTACGATTCCTTGCAAATTCGTCCGGTAATCGCGGAAAGTTCGTCTATTCGCGATCCAACTCCGTCTTGCCACATTCGGGTTTCGGCGGTCGGGTTACCGGACAATCACCAACTACCACGACGACACGTTGGCACCGTTGGCTGCATATAGGTCAAGTATAATATGTAGCGATCCCCGGCCGTTCCGGTTAAGGTACCTGCGAGGTACCCAGCGACGAACGGAACCGGTACGGCCGCGGCGGGCTGAAATTCTCGACGTCGTGGTTGTGACGTGCTGACATAATTTTTACGTTTATTGTCCGTCACGATACGGTAGTTAGCATTCTTTCCATTTTTTCAACGTTCAAGTTCGAGCTCGACCATAATCGTATCGGTTTCGATGGTACACCTTGTGCGTACCCGTGTCGTCGCGCCTTCCCTCTCGTCGTCGATCTCTCGTGATACCTTCCACGCTCGTCGTTATCAAAAGTACGCGCCTCTACATACAGCAGCGAGTCTTACGAGATTGCCGAACACGGTTTAAAACGATAGCCTGCCGGTGCACTGGCATTCCCGCGGGTCGTTGAACTCCTTCGTGAACGTGTGTGCGAACCCGCCCTTCTCCCCTTCCTCCACCTCCTCCTCCTTTTTCATTTCTTGGACCGGGACACGAGTGTGTGCGTGAGTGCGGGCGAGCGTGTCGGTGACGTAAATGCAGATGCAAACGAGAGTGGATTTTCGAGCAGAGAGTGTTTAGCGTTTGCCGGACTCCGCCGGTCGGAAAATGGAAACGGCGTTTATGCAAAAATAAGTTAATCCAACTCACGTGCGAGATAGCGGTTTTAAATAAATTCGATTTTCAAGAGAAAAAGAAGAGAGAGAACACCTTCCGATGAATTTGCAATTACCGGAAAGGAAATCGAAGGGAAAAAATCACGCGAGTTGCGGAGTTAGCTCGGCTTATCTCGTCGCTGCCAAGTACAACGGAAAGATATTCGCAGTCTCAGATTACGGGCGCATATTGGCAAGGAATTCGAGGATTATCGCCGAGAAGTGTTCAGCTCGCTCGGCACATACGTCAATGCAACACGCCATCGATCGAACGGCAATACGAAGCGGCTTATCTGTCGCTCTTTTTATTACTCTCTCGGGCTCACTTTTACGAGAGGATCCACCAGCCAGACTACCGATGGAGTCTCTACAGCGCTTACGGGTTTTTTCGTTCTCTCTCTTTCTCTCTTTCTCGTTGTTACCTGTCCCTTGTCTCTCTTTCTTCCTATTCTCTCTACGGTCTTCTCATATCCTATTCATCTTACCCTTCTCTCTTCGCAGCAAGCAAGGTTTTCGTAGATGCAGAAAATCGAGTGAGACGGGAGACGTTCAATTCGGGTCAAAGCCAAAGAGCTTGACGATCCCAAATATTTTTACACTCGATGTGGTTTCAGCTATTCCTGATAGACATCGGTTACGTCTTTTGCCCGACGACGTAGAATCGTCCTTCTCGATGGCCTTCACCATTAAACGGGATGTATTCGTCCAGGGACGGATTTTCTTGTAAACATATACATAGTAAAACGATATCGAAAGATATCAGGAGCTTGTAAACATGTCAATGCCACTTGTTAACTGCATAAATATATAATAAGTCTAAAATCAGATAAAATAGAATAGTCACTGAAATTAATCTCAAAATTTTCAATCGTTTTCTAATTATATAATTCACGTAAAGAGATGCGATATATTTCCGCTATCTCAATAATTAAAATGCTCATAAATTGATCGCCGAGATGGAAAAAGATAATTTAATCCGGAGTGAAAGAAAGTGATTTTTGTATAAAGCCTGGCCCTTCTAGGACTTCTTTATTAGCTACAATAAAGAATAGCCAGGCGATATTGCCTCTCGTCATTGAGATTCATAAATTCTCCCGCAGTCTCTCTATATTAGAGCCCTAAATTCTCGAGAAGTTACCTCAACTTCGCGGCTACTCCGACAAGGAATATAGAATTTCTGTAAAACTTTTGATTAGCATAACACGTGAGGAAATATGCAATTTTCGAGGCTTTTTTCATCTCGGAGAACCGCACGTTTATTCTATTTTCCATTTCGTTTCAAGAAGAATTCAAATATCAATTATTTTTCTGCATGTGCAAGAATATCGAAATGCGTTTCTCAGCATCTTTCTTTGCGTCTAACTGCCGATATCTTGAATAAATGAACTTTAGGAAATGAAAGTATAGAAAAGTCAGAGCGATTATTGCTTTTGATTACCGCCGTAACGGTACTTTAGCACGAGTTGCGTTCGATCAATCAAGCACTCGCTTGAGTAACCCGCGCAATGTGCATACGCCAATGCAAAAAGAGGAAAACGGCCGCCTTTGTCACTTATTCGCAGCACCAAGTAATTTATATCTTCCTCATCAACGCTATTATCTCGGCCGGCGTTTCATAGTCGGCGTGCAATAAACTTTGCGGTGCATTTCCATACGGACAGCGGAGATTCTCGGCCGCCCATGTCCGGCTCGTTGGGAATCCTTTGCTTATGCAGGTTTATCCGCCTGTTCATTGTGAACGTCAGGCAAGCCGAGCACCACCGGATATTTACAGTCTGCAGTCCACGCGTTGTTCCTACTTTAATATCCTGTCATTGCCTCTGACAAACGCGAAAAGAGAAACAGCAGCAAAGAGGCAGTGGTAGTTCAGAAGAGTGACGCTTAAAGTGTATAAGGTAATAATAAAACAGACGGTGTTTGTTTTGAGGTGCATGTTTTACAAACTACAAAATAGACATAATAAAATTCAGGAAATTAAAAATTGTGGTTTTACTATTATAAATGCGCGATGAAACATGGGATATTCAAAATCTCTCAGTGAAGATACTACCGTTGCGAGAACATCCGCGAGCGACAATTAAATGAAATTGAGTGACGTTGCGATAACGAAATTTGCGCTGTATTACGTGAAATGTGCGAGAAATAGATATCTATTATATTTTGGAAACGGAGTCAGTTGCATAAACACTGTATTATTAAAACAAGCGATAATAATAATACCCTTGAGCAAGAAATATTTCAGTCAAAAGTTCGGTTCGAGTCTCAACGTTTCAAATCAATTTACATGTAATACAGACAGCAATATTAACAATGTTTATATCATAGACAATAATATCTCATCATAAAAATTTATCTAATAGACAACGATGGTGATTACTTGTTTGATGAATAATTTGTTTCTACTGAATGCAATAAGTAAAATTTGACGCAAAAATCGAACTTTTCGATTGATAATGATTAAATTGATAATGACCTAATAGATATGACGGATATTCTCTAAACGAAGGTATCGATTTCTCAACTCGCGAGTATTCTGCAAACGTACGAAAGATAGGATACTCAGACACAAAGAAGGAACCACGTGGACCTATCGCGCAAGAAGGTCGAAGGTCTTCCTTCAGAATGGAGATCGGACCGCGATGTCTGTACTCCTCTTGCCTGTTTCCACTTTCCTTTTCCTCTTTTCCTCTCTCTTCTCTTTTTCGCCTACTGGACACAAGCCCACCCTTTGAAAGTATCTCAAATGATCTCGAATATTACGGTGAAACTCTCCCGCCGTTGAAGCAGTTCCATTCGTGTCCGTTCTGCCACATACTCTTCTTCTTGTTTCCCATGCCGAATAGCTTCGGAGAGGAGAAAACTTCTCGCACGGTGTTACTCCAGCGCAGCTTCGAGGAAAATGGGGAAACGGAGGATGCTATTCCGATATCGGAATCGGATCACGTATGTGTATGCAACGATACAGATACCTTGCTGACTATGATTTCATTTTGCATCATCGATAATAAATTTCTGACTTTTTTTGAAGATAAATGATTTATCAGTGATTGGATTTCAAGCAAATAAAATGCATTACCAAAATTGAATTGTGTGCAGCGAACATGGATATAGTATATATTCACGCCAATGTTATATTAATTTTGCTCCATTCAGTTTCACATTTTCACAAGCCTCTCTTAATGTTTTAATGGATTCCTTTTTTAATATGATTTTAATTTAACTTTTTAATATGATTTTAACCAAACACACAGTCACAGTTTCTTGTATCTGGCGAATACAAATTTGAAAATGAAGAGTTAGATGAATCATAAAATTTTCAAATGCTACAATTGATTATTTATAACGTTACATTTTACTAATTTACTAATAAAACTTGCATTATCATTGTTCTTATTAAAAGAAAACTGTAAAAAAATAGTAGTTATTGCAGTTTGATCAACATTGTGATAATTTGTTGCTCTGAAAGATCAAAATGCTATCATTAAGCACATAAAAAGATGTTCGGCCGTTCTACTCTCCCTTTCTTTTATCCCGCACAACAGCGGGTCGAGCGATTATTGCAAATTCATCGTGTTTCGCTGTAGGTACTGATCATCGCCAATAATCTTCTCATCCGCCGCGCTATAATTAAACCACTTCTTACCAGTTGATTGGCCATGAGTTCCGGGGAATATGTCATTAAATATTTATCAAGGACTAACTCTCTCTCTCTCTTTTCCCATCTACCGTAATAACGCATGGCATCATACGTGTACTTTCGACTAATCATCCTCGATCATGTGTGACACGGTATCGCAAAACATACATTACCAATCCGGTCATCGTCTGGTATCACGTGGATGTAATTCGCCTACGCACGAATAAAACTGTAGCTGTATTGCGGATCGTAAAATATTACAAAAATTCATCCGTGAAAACACAAGGATCAATCGGTGTCCGTGCTTTTCATAGATTTAAAAATAAGATCATATACATGCTAAAGAACAGCGTACATGAAAAACTCCATTGAAATCTGCATCTTACGACAGAGCCCGACAAGAGACTCGAGAGTGCGCTCTTTCAACGCCGTCGCGAAGGCGCATTTTTACCGCTCGAGAACGAAGACAAACTGATCGAAGGCGTATCTCGCGTCTCGCTGTGCGGAAGGGGATGATGTACATACGTTGGGCATCCAAAGGGGGATCCGTACGGCAGCAGATCGGTGCCAGGGCGATACTTTTGGAGAAAGACGAACGGGGTGGTAAAAGAGGAGGGGACATTTCTTGAGAAAAGCCGGAAGCTAGACCCGTCACGGATTTTCTTTATGGGGAGCCGCGGGGTTTCCGCGCATAGAGCGTCGCGGATGGAACGCCTTGTACGCACGCGAAGGCTCCACAACGTGACGGTCCTCGTTCTCGAGCAAAGGGATTGTAATATTTAGAACGCTGACTTTTTCGTGAATTTCTTTCGGCCAGACGCGATTCGCTTTTCGACCTTTCGCGGAATGTTTCCGGCTTTTAAGCTGGCACGTGTTCAAGAAGCGAGTATATGCCTGGCTTTTATGCATACGTTACACGTAAGCCAGGGATGACAGAATATAAGGTGCTTAGAACGGTAAATGTATAGATAAATAAATGAGATAAAATACTCCGATGTGGAAAAGAATATACCGCAATAGTATCGCTATTTCGAGGCACTTGTGAAAATTTTCTTGTTTGCATGCTGTGAGATGATGTTTAAAGAGAATCGGGAAAGTTTTGTTCCGATGGTCGATGCTGTGAAAGAAAGGAAAGGTGAAAATCAAAAGAGAAGGAAAGGGGTCGACAGGCCGTAGTTGTGCTTTCTACCGTTTCCGCGGTTAAAAGGTACTATATCGCGGTTGCACACGCCCACCTAAAGCACCTGCTAAGAGCCTTTCCATTCCAGTTGGCGGTACGACAGCGTGTTGCCGACTTAAAAGGTTTAAAGAGTGCTGTTGCAATATATATTGCACAATGAATGGTGATAACGGACCAGTCCATTGTCCTTGAAAACGGAAAGGTATTTCACACATTGTGCAGATTCTTTCGTAGCTTTGAGCGCGTGATCGTAAAATAAAATTCTTAAAGGAAATTGTTGCCCTCAGATCTAAAACAGAATACATGTAAGAATAGTAGAACGGAAAGTAAGTACACATAAATTTCGTTTAAATAAGTATTATAACAAAGCTATAATTAAAAATGCTATGTAATAGATTTTATTTAACTCTTATTAAACATCATTCGCCCACTACAGACAAACACTATATTCTTTTATCACAAAATTAGTTTTTGCGATGGAAAAATGGCTCTAAATAAAGCAGTTAGAATATAGTTAAATGGAAAGTAATACAATAATGAAATTAAACGAGAAAATGATTTAAACAATGGAATATGGTAAACAATACAATCTCGTTTATTATAATATCAACAATCTCATCCATTGCTTTTTTCAAGCTAAAGCTTACGCGATTAATGATGTATATTTCCATGTATTATTATACATATAAATTTATATAACATTAATAAAATATTATTTTATTTATATTTCGAATATTCCTCAATGACTGACCGTAGTGACTATAGTAATGATGGTTGTTAGATGCAAAATGCCATCTGTTACAATATTAACACTCTCGTTCAATTGAAGCGGTATGAAAATTTGTTTTTGTATGAAAATTTATCATATACAGATAACGTTGAATATCTATATCTTTTCCTTTCGGTCCAGACTGTCGTCTTATCAGACTATAGACCGCGCAGCTACCTGTGGACCGAATGGCCAGACGATTCGTCTCCTCGATGATCAGATATTCACGAAGTTTGAGCGGAAATGGCTGCGAAGGAAGACGTCCAACTACAACTATAGCTATGGCGGGAGGCAAGTTTGCGCATTCAAATTTCAGTCACGGCAGCGGTCTATGATACAGCGACTCAATATTGCATTCTTGTCGTTGTGCCGTGTTATCGCCAGCGATCATGGCAATGAAGCCCACGAATGTTCCGGACAAATTGATACGATTGCAAACAGAATCGCTATGAGCAACAAGAATTAAAATAGTTGAGGTTTCATCCTGTTATTTCGATCCGCTCGCCGCGATTATCATGGACCTTTCGCGGAATGGAAATTTATTGTTATGCGCAATAGGGAGACAAGTATAAAGAAAATTAGCCGGGATCTTTTTGCTAAGGAAAATTTACTAAAGAAAATATAGCGCAGTCGCAATATCGCCTGCGGCCGGTTACGTCCAGCACAATTAACTGGACGAAATAGATGCGGTCGCGGAAATCGTTTGAGCTAAGAAAATTAGGACGGTCGCTGACACGCTGGACAAGCTTTTATTTCGGCAACGGTCCAACGAAGGCGGGAGATAAAGTGCTGGTCAATATCAGTATAGTGACCTCATTGACGTCGTCGTAAAGTTCGCGGGTAGAACAGCTAACGATCGTTTTCGAGGATCCTATTTCCGCCGATAGAACAGAAGAGGGAACAACGTGTCTTTTATCTCTCTGATATTCCCCGGAGGGAGAGAGAAAGAGAGAGAGAGTACGCCGGACTAAAACCAATCTTTCTCTACCATTACAGATTCTTCCGGTCGTTCATAGACTTAAGCCTCAGTTCCCCAGTGGGATATTGGGCAGCCCCGCGTTTTGCTTCCTTGCGTTGTCGCTGCTATTGTAGACAATCAGCAGTCTTAGCTTCATAGAAAATTGCTTCTGATGATTGTCGAAAACGTTCGTCTAGCGATCGATAGTCGTCGGTTATAGTCGCGCAAAGGACCGCGCCGAGCCGATCACCAGAGCGGATCGGAAAATTCATCGGGGAAATTCAGCCGATGGCGGCCGACGTAGTCTACGATTGTAATTTCGCCGGCCGCAGAGAGCCGTCTCATGGTCGGGCGTGTCGATTATAAATGCTCGATTCAGATTCAGCGCAGGCACCACTTTCGCGCCTGAGTAGTTGTTCGCGCGGATCGCCGAGTAACCAACCGATTCGTATCCTCTCGACGTGCCTCTCACGAACCCTCCGTCTAACAATTCCTAAAACCAGACGAAGCAGTCGAGTCGGTGCCGAGGCACGTTCCTGCGCCTGCTAAATGATGCAAATACTAATAATGGCGCGGAGTGAAACGTTGGATAATTGAAATGTAAACATCACGCCGCCATCCACCCCTGTTCGGCGGGAGATGAGTTTGCGGGCTCAGCCCCGTCGTTACAAACGTCGGGACCAAAAGGCCGAGAAGGAGATAACTGGGGAGAGATTGCCAAGGACCAAGACCTCGAAGGAAACCGTTGATGTAACATGCGCATACGCGGTTCCGCCTACGAGAGAGACGTACGTCTTGACGTGTCGGGACTGACAGACGGAACGATTAATCTCGCGAGCGCACAGCGTGATTCGGCTATGCTTGCGTTATTATTTCACGTTATACGGATCATATTCGGTAGGTTTAGCCAAATCTTATAACAACGCGTGTCCCACGATTTATGCAACATCAGCGTCAACTTTTTCTAGCAGTGAGAGAGTCAACACGAATTTTTAAGTTAATATTGAATAATCAAATTTTGAAATTCACTTTCTTGAGTATTCTGTACATTTGTGTAAGATATGAATATCGGACATATTATAACGCTAAGCCCCAGAAATATCGAGACCGTTTGGTCGTTCGTATGATAATAATAAACGCAACAGGGCTATAGTTATGGGCCAGCAGACAGTTATTGGCCACTTGGGTTTACGAACTCCTAATTAGGATAATGGCTATGTTTATGTCGTTCCCAACGATCGGACGAGAAGTCGTTACTGGTTACCGCCTCACCGTGGAAGTCCGATATTGTAACGGTTCAACCAAGCCCCGGTAATTAGCGGCCCTTCATAAAAATCGCTACTGAAATCCCGCCCTAAGCTTGCACCCTCTCTTGTTCCGATTGCGGTCTCCATGTATTTATTTTTCGACCCTCTCTCTTAAAATCCACCGTTTAACACGCACGTGCACATCGAGACTATGCAAATTAGATATAAAGAATACAGAAATGATATCGACGAGCTGGAGATACCGCTAATTATGCGGTTAGGGAGACAAAGCGAACGAAACGATGTGCAGTAGAAGAGATTGATTCGAAGCAGACGGAGCCGAAGCACCGCGCATGATCCCCTACGCCCTCTACTCGTGGAGATCTCTATGGGGTGGTTGGGGTCCACGTGGCGCAACACGGTGCTGTCAGTCGCGTCCGACAAGCCAAGCGCGTATCACGTTCCGCGATAGGCCGATTTGACGAGTCTCGCGATCGCTCCCCCCCGATAAGAACGACGGTACCGTTCTCTAACATCCGTCAGCACAGACAGCTGCACCTCTTATCGCTAGTGGAATACTGGAATTACTCAATAGAGGTAACGCTTCCATTTCAATTGTTGTACCATTCTACTATAGGAATACCGCAATTGCAAATGCTATGGTAAATTCATTATAATCGATGAAATCTGATCGCGCAGGCAGTCGGTCTGCAACCGTAATGATGTTTGTTCTACCTCGCGGTGATTTACAATATCGGTATAATAATACGGTCCGTCCCCTATTTTCTTTTCCCTAATGCATCGCTTATACCTAATTATACGTCTGCAAAATTATTCATTGTTTCTAAACTGTGTTTTTTTATACGAGCGTTCGATACTTGGTCCATTTTCGGAGCTGTTATATTTCCGCTGCTCTTTTATTGCGAAGTCGATAATGATTTAAATTTAATAAAGCGGATCGAAACTTTTCTATTATTAGCCACTCCGCGCTGAATTTAGTCACTGTGCTATCGCGACGGCTTTATTAGCCTTCTTTTTATTATTCAACTTTGTCGCTAAGGTTCTTAATAACGTCGTTATTGTGATTTTAATAAAATTTGTTATATAAATTTACATTTTAGGGTAAAATTCTTTTTGTGCATTTACGTGTGTAATATCTTGCATACAGAACGTCTGCGTAATGTAATATTTTCGAGCAGACAAAGAAATAAACGAGAAAAAATATAATTGCACAATCATTGCAAAGTGAGATAGAAATGTTAAAACACGTTACGCATTCTTTTCTCATTAATAACTATCTTCTTCCATTTTCTCATTTACCACCGAGAAGTAGAAAAAAATTGTTACGAAGAAGAATAGGGAATTGCGCGGCAGAAAAAGGAATCTAATACGATTTGGCAAAGGATCGCTATAATTCGCGGGACAGAACGTAATCGCAGTCGCAGTCGGTTTAATATAAGTTAGCGCTGCAAAAGTGCCAATTTCTCGACGCATAATTGAAGACTCTGATTGTAATAATTGGAATTAGCGTTTACAAATAGATGTGCCTTTGCCATTAGAACGCCATGTATTTGAAAAGAGGCGGATGCATCGTGCGTGAGAACCGAAAACGAAACTAATCAATCAGCTTCCACGAGCGGAATTCAAAAATAGAAAAAATGCATTGCACGGTAAAAGCGGAAAAAGAAACGGAAAAAGGGCGAGGGGATTGGGAAATGTATTTCGCGTCATCCGTTTACGCGAAGTATAAATTACCGACATACTCCCGTCAGTCAATAACTTTTTTTCGCCGTTAATTCCTCTGTGTCGCAATAATGAGCGTGACTCTGCTCGTTTCTGCGCGAGAGAATTAATTAGTTTGAATAACCCAATTAAAAATGAAAGACTCACACTTCTGCCGAACACTCGACCGCTCGATCGCTTCACTATTCGTTAGTATGACAGTTGTCTGCTCTCTCGCAAAGCGAGCACGGAATGTGGTCTCCGATGAAAATTAATTTGCGTTCTGCAAATATCCCGCTGGCATAAGTGAACTGTATATGGTATGTACATCTTTTTCAGATGTATATAAATGTAATGTTAAAACGAGATATTTGAACAAGATATAATTACAGAGATTTATTATAAAAGTTCACATCCTGGCTATTTTTAATATAATATGTATTTAATAGCGATATACAGCGATATATTATGCAAAAGAGTATTCAATTCGTTGTAACATAAATTAAATAGTAATTTGAAATACATTAAACTTAAGGTTTAACGATCTGTTAAAAATTAATTTACAAATATTTTTTTAATTATGGAGTTTCATAATGCTGATGGAGCATTTCGTTTCAACGTTTTAAACATTGTTAATTTATCTTTGATAATGCCACTCATATATATAGTAACTCGCATTCATCACGCATAATGAAGGTTAATTAATCGTCTTTCTTTGTGACGAAATTATTTCCGCAATTATTTTCGCGAGATAATTTTAGTCGATGAAATTTACATCATATTGGCATTACGCCCTGAAATACTTCGTTACTTGAAGAGGCTTCAGTGATGTTTAGCTATAAACGTAGGGTCGTCGTATCACCGTTGTATTAATTTAATTTTGCCGATATGAGATGAGTTGCATAGGGAGCGACTGGGTTGCGCCCATAATTAATGGATCTTTTAACAATTAGCAAAATTAACTATTAAACATTGGATTTCCTCACTGAGGAACACATACAACACAAATATTAAACAAACTTTCATTTCTATCGCGAGATTGGAAGAAGAAAAAGTAACGTTATTCTCGTTAATTCATTCAAGTAATTAAATAGAGCTATGCATTATATATACGTGTGTGTGCACATATGAGATATTATCATGCAAAATTTTAATCCTGCGTTTATGTTTGTATTATGCATACTATCCTTTTACGCTTGATATCGCTTGAAATGAGTACATTTTCTAAATTAATAAATACATGTGCAACAACAACATAAGAAAGTGTGAAAAAGAAGTTTATGTAAGGGAACTTCTTTAAAGAGAACCTTTAAAGTTGTTTCCTTGCGATGCTATGGAATATTGTTTGGTCATAAATCTTTCGCTCAGCTACGCGCCTGTTCAATTAATCTGTAAAACGAACATTGACCAGAAAAATTTATATGTAACTTAACCGGTACGCAAGAGCTACTAAAAGGCAATTTAGGAACTAACTCTATAAAAAACTTACGCGATCGATCAGTAATAAATGTACTTATTTTTTATTCACTCTCATACTTTTACATGAACTTTTATACGCTTCTGCTATTGATATTTACGATATTTTTGGATGCTAATACTTTAGTTAATTAATGTAAAACTCATCATGATAAAAGACACAAATTGTGATACAAAAATTATCTGCGCCATAGTGACGTCGCATGTAAAGTGTTTTAGGCAAAATTGCGGACATTAATGCCAATTTTGCACCGTCTTTTTCGAGGATGGTGAAATTTTTTTTCAAATACGCGACCCTTTGTGCACTTGCCCTCCCATTCGAGCGGGTTGCACTGATTGGTTTCGCAACCACCGGCCTGTGAAACAAATATATCGCATCATAGTTAAAAAAAAGGGGGAAAAAGAATAACAAGAGAGCGACAAGACCACTTTGTCGAAACGATAAACAACGCGCTTCAAACTTCCGGCTGCGACTGCATCAAATTCAATTTCAATCGCGTGGTTGACCATATCGCACTTCCGGAAGAGGATTGATCATAGCACGAAATGTTTATTCTTGTTGCATCTTCCTTGGAAAGGTTTGGAATGATACAAAAAATAATAAACGTTATGTACGTATTCCGTAATTATGTATTTAATGTAATTCACAAAAATTTTGCATTATGTTTGTATAATTTGTTACATTTTACAGATCACGTTTACGCACACGAAACAATTGCTAATTTGGTCTAACTGGTAAAAATATGCCGCATAAATATCGCGTATGTTTTATGCATTTCCGAAATTGAGCGTAAAAGAGCTGAAACAGGAAGAAGAGGGAGCTTAAGCAACGCGCTTCTGGTTTTGATAGGCCGTCTGTACGTGACGTTTCGATAAACAGTCACAGCTTATATAGGTTCGCTATATGCGTTGCTCCACGCGCGTGGATCACGAAGCGAAAGCCGTCGGCGCACGTCACGAGTTGGACGCGCTTTGCTACACAGCGATTTCATTATATATTGCATCGGATTTAGAACAAAACGATTTCATTAATTCAACGAACCGCGCATTTACCAATCGAGACTACGTGCACGCATATATTCGTGCATGCTGCCGCCTTGCAAATCGGATTTCAACTCTGACGCACTCTCCAGCTTCGATCAATCATTGCGGAGGCCTGGAAGGAGACAACGAATGCAGCGTAAACGAATCTCTTATCTCGTTACTTTTTCAATTTAATGAAACGAATTTTAAATACTAAATTCCAGCAACTGTAAACGCGCGCATGCTAATTACTAACGTTCCAATCGACGTTTCCATCGGACAAGTGCGACGGCGGCAGTCGCTGGGAACGACGCATTGATGAAAACGGCATATTGATTGACGGAGCGCATTAACGCAAATTAACAGGCTGCGATGACAATCCGATGGACATCAGAATCGTGCAATATAGAATTACGCTCGCGCGGAAAAATCGCAAGAGTGGCAGACGGTGCCGCATCACCGACGACACTCGATTGAGCATAGTCTGCTGTTCGTCATTGATCCACGAGAAGAACAGCCTCCGAGAATCATCTTAATGCTTTCTCTCGGGATTCCAGAACGTCGAATGTAAATCAAGATCGTGACGTACGCAGAAGATGAAAATAAATTAAAATCGAGCCCTCGGAAAGGGCTGGGACTGCGTTTTCCGCCTCGGTTGATATCCCACGCTACGTTACGAGCCACAGGTGTAATCTTCAAAAAGGCTCCATTGGCGCACGACAAGAAAGAAGGAACATTTCGCCTCTCGAAGGAGGATGCTGGAAATGGAGCTATCTTCGACGACGACGACGACGACAACGACGACAACTACGACTACGACTACGACTACGTCGATGAAGACCAATCTAATCTGACCGCGGGCAACGGAAGAAGATACCGGCCACCCTAAGTTCTGTCCTTCATTCGAGTCGATCACTCACTTGATCATCCCTCTCCGTTTTATCATTCGCCGTAACTCGGCACAGTCACTTTGCCTTCCACGCATGGAGATCGACCATCACCGCAGGTCCCGCTGCCGTTCATCCCCTTGTCCATCGCTCGTCGGCGTAACCCTCGTAAAAAGTTTCTGTTCTTGATTACCACCACAGTCTGGTTTAATATACGGAGTTCTGAGAGGAACGTGGGCAATCATCACTTAGATGAAGGTGGGAACTCGTAATTCCGAGAAGTTACACACTATTCCCTAATGATTAATCTAATCTCGCTTTCCAATCGACAGAGAGAGAGAGAGAGAGACACGTTAGGTTATTAAATCCTTTCAGAATTTGATCGTCGCGCTAGTACACGAAAATTGCTCCATGACGTTGTAACTAAAATGTGAAAGAAAATTTCTGTCGACAGCCACCTAGAAGACTTAAACTTTCGTCCAAGCGACTTCGATGCGGGCAATCTTGCTAGTATCTCGCTCACGTTAGACGAACTGCGCATTTTTTCCGCGATCATTCGTCTCGATCGAGCAGACGAGTCTTCTCAAATATTTGATTCGTCGAGCAGTGAACTATGAATCACGAGATGATCTCGCGCTATTAGACGCAAAGTTCCAGAGGGACAAGATCGCGAAATAGAGTGGCCCAGGGGAGCACTCGTGTCGGCTAAATGGAGAACATCCTGCAGATTATCGAAGATATACGGGTCCTATAATGTTCTACTTAGTCAACGGTGTAATCAAGCGAGAATTCTGATTCAGATCGTGATTTATGAACGCATTAATATACTCGCCGTTTATCGCGAATATGATAAATTGGCACTGTTAAACTATCGACTTTGTTGTTCTTTCCGAGTCATCGAGCGCGAATACAAATATGCATTATATCGGATGAAAGAGCGTGAATGAAGTTATTTGCCATTGCAGCGGATTATTCAGCAGCAACATTTTATTTCATGTATTTTATTGCATAATATTTTATTGAATCCTTTGAGCTAAAAGTAATGAAGTAAAAATTTACCTACAATAACCGATGCATAATATATTCTGTAATAATCCAAGTCATTTTTGCTCGTCCAACCAGGTATTTATGTTTTCGTCGCCATAAATCGAAAGCGACGAAAGCGTTAATGGTAGCTTCCGATTATCGTCGTTCATCATCTTGAATCTCTTCCGTTCCTATTTAACTGGGACGTCGGGTGTTTTATGGTCACTTGGTGGGCTCGCGTAGGTTCATAAATCAGGCTTGCTTGACGAAATTCCATCTGGAAAAAAGACGCGCGAGCTTCTGGGATTTTTACATTGTCGCCGGGTGACAAATAACGCGTGCCGCGTCGCCGAACCGTCGTCCATTCTGGAAACGAGGGCGTGTCTTGTAACAAGTATAAGAAGAGAAAAAAAGAAGCGAGATAGGTGGATCGACGCTAGGAGGTGAGTTATTTTCCGGCCTCCGTGGACTTCGAATCGTGCGGTGAATCGTCGTTGAAAGCGGATCCTCCATCATTGTGCTTCGACAAAAGGGATCATAAATCTAAGGGCGCGGTCATCACCCGCACGACGGAGTCTTCGCGAAGATAATCGAACCCCCCCCCCCTCCGATAAGCGATATTAACGATGATACTACTAATTGCGGCAGAGCATTCGAAGATTAATGATTGCGCGACCATCTGTTCTCATCACGAATGATCGAGCGTTGAATGTTGCCCACTTATTAACAAATCACGGTCTAATGTGCTTAAATGATATTTCAGGCTAAATGCGCGCTCGTTAGATCTTGAACTCTATTTATTGAAATTATATTTACTTAACTTGAATTATGTAATTCTTGCGCAACATCAGGAAACTGAAACAACAGAGTCAGACGCGCCTAGATGGAACGGTTGAAAGCATGCATACTTCATACGGAGGCATATAAAAGCGTATCACATACGAAAAGAAGAATATGTTGTAGTCTACCCGAATTTCGTATTCACTGACAAATTGCCGCAAAGAGCATATCTTTCATCATTCGTGCTTCGGCTGCGAATGGATCATAAATCAAAGAACGTGTTCAACCCTCTTTCCGAGGGAATTCCTTTCGGTGTTTCGCGTCCCGGTACGCATGTAATGCGGCGTAACTAGTCTTTAGAAAGTTTTAATAGCCGCTAGTATTACACCAAACACCGCCGAATGGCTCACATGTGAGTAAATGTGCACGGCACACGGTACGTTTATAGAGATTAACGGTACTTTGTAGCTGATGATTTGTTCCTTTGAGTACGTGGCCACCTGTGCTTTGCCTCAAAATAGCGAGCGATACGCTCTTCACGGTATCGTGCTTCAAATAGTTAACATCGTTTAGCGGAAAGTTACGCCTGATGAATGTATCCGATTAATCGCCGCGTACTGTTTTGCGTTAAGCTTGTTATAATATCACGTTATTATTTTCGTTATAAGCGCGAGACTTTATTAATCTGGATTCGTTAAATGCTACGCAACTACGATCGTACGCGTTTCCTTTCGCGATGCAGCCCTCGTGGAGCCATCATCGCGGGGGAAGCGGATTTCGTCCCGGGTTAAATATTCCAGAGAACCTTCGGCTCTTCTGAAACGCCCGTTGCCGCGGCGACGTCGTCTCAAAACGTCTCGAAACGTCAGTTCATCCTTTTTATCTTAATACCCGCGGAATTCCCGAAGCTTCGTTGAAGAGTGAAGCGTATTAAGAGCGAATCTCCTCCGCCTGTTAATTGACTATAAACGTTCAGTATTGTTTCCCCGGAAATTCGCCCGTGAAGAGAAACTCAATGTATCCCCGGACCGACCCGGGACTCAGGCTCAATGAAAGGAAGGAAGAATGGGAGGGGTGAGATAAAAACCGTATCCCCTTCAGCGCACTTTCCCTCTCCATCCCCCATCCCCCGACTCCGTCTGCCGCTTGTCTCTCTGTCTTTTCTAACGAGCACGAAATACCCGCCGATGGCAACGAGTGGCTGTTTGCAGGGTCAGCTTATTTCTTCGGCTTCCTATTATGAATATTTGTGAGTTCCATCAGCGCCGTGTGCTCTCCTCTTCTCCTCCTCCCTGCCGCCGTCGTTCCAACGCCGGTCCTTCCGACCGTTTCTCCTCGTCGCGTCCGCCATCCGCGCGTCGTGCCGTCCTCGTCGGCGGAGAGTTAAAGCATATTAGACCAGCTCTCGATTCTGGCTCCATTGCAAATGGGGGAGAATTCGTCGTGCCCTCCCGGGCACTGTGGAGGGTACTGGTCAGCTCTCGAAAATCTCCTCGAACCTCCTCGGCTTTCTCCGAATATCACCGGTTACCCCGTTGGTGCACCCCTCCTGATTCGGCGGACTGTCGAACGGCGAACGGCGGGTCCCTCTTATATATGGAAAACGCGACGTTTTAGTCCGTTTGAATCCCACCATGCATCCGGTCTCCAACGATCGAACGTCGGCCTGCGACACTCGAGAATCAGTGTCGGGAACATTGCCGTGGAAACGAAACGATACCGATTATTTCTCCTGGAAGACAAGTGCGACTGTAGGGATACGCATTTCCGTAATCCATATTTATGAGGGGCACCATCGCGCGCAGGGGGATAAAGATTAATGGGGAGAGGGATTAATGTGCGCGCGCGTGCACGCGCGATCTGAAGTTTCGTGCCTGTTAACGACGTCGTAAATAATAACATCAACGCGACATTCCCGATAACATGAACGCGATCGACCGGCCGTCGGACCGTTTTGCCCTTTTCCCATTTTCTTGTCCCCGGTTCTCTCCGCGCCACCGCTTTCCTTCCTCTTATGTGCCCTTGTGACATCCCTTCCACCACACCACCCTCGCTGTCGGCCGTTCGCGACCGGTAACAACGCTCTTCATACTGTCCTTGTGTTGCTGCGAATGAAATTGCATTCATTATGTCAATTGCTCTGTCATCCGATGAAGAGCTTCCGTCCTGAGAGGTCACTCCTCTTCTGGGTTCCTCACGAAACAACTGTCGCGTTGCGTTGGAGTGAGGAAAAAATAACGGCGCGTGTACGCCGCTTAATTGTTCTGTAAACCCGTGTATCTTAACTAAATATAATTCATACTACAAATTTTTCAAAACGTTGCTTTCATTTTTTTATCAGGAATATTGTCGCACGCATGTGTGCTGCACGTGTGTGTGAAGCTGGCGTATCATTTCGCGGAAAATCATTAATTATTGAGAGTTCTGGCTCCCTTTTTAATAGTTCTAGAGTTCCTGATAGGTTAAACACATAGTTCTGGCCATTAAAGCGAAAAAATCGCATAGTGCAAAGTGAGACACCAACTTCACGCAGCGTCTCACTTTGTTCTGCGACAGTTTCCGCCATAATTCCGGCTAGATTTTAAAAGATCTACAGTTCTACATGAGTTCTAGAAAAAGTTCTAGCGAAAAAATTTTTTTCATCTTTTTATAATTATTAAAGCTAAAAAATGTTTAAGGGAATGACGACTGGTTAATTTTAGGGAATTCTGTGCTTTATGAAATATTTCTCGTGTATAGTTCTGAACATATTTAACCATTTTCCAAAGAGTTCTGAATGCAAACATTAACAATTATTTAATAAAAAATTTTTATCCTCCGAGAAAGACGTATCTACGGAGATATGTCCGAAACTATACGAGAACTGTTTTAGAATAAGCAGAACTCTCGAAAATCAACCAGCGTCTAACTGGTAAAGTCGAAAACGTCCACTCTTTGGGCGAAATAATTTTTTTTTTAATTTTTTAATCGTTGTTCCTATCAGAACTCTTTGGAAAGGCATTGTACATGTCCGGAACTATACGAGAATTGTTTTAGAATAAGCAGAACTCTCGAAAATCGACCAGCGTCTAACTGGTAAAGTCGAAAACGTCCACTCTTTGGGCGAAATAATTTTTTTTTTTATTTTTTAATCGTTGTTCCTATCAGAACTCTTTGGAAAGGCATTGTACATGTCCGGAACTATACGAGAATTGTTTTAGAATAAGCAGAACTCTCGAAAATCGACCAGCGTCTAACTGGTAAAGTCGAAAACGTCCACTCTTTGGGCGAAATAATTGTTTAAAAAATTTTCTAATCGTTGTTCCTATCAGAACTCTTTGGAAAGGCATTGTACATGTCCGGAACTATACGAGAACTGTTTTAGAATAAGCAGAACTCTCGAAAATCGACCAGCGTCTCACATATATCTCCGTAGATACGTCTTTCTCGGAGGATAAAAATTTTTTATTAAATAATTGTTAATGTTTGCATTCAGAACTCTTTGGAAAATGGTTAAATATGTTCAGAACTACACGAGAAATATTTCATAAAGCACAGAACTCTCTGAAATTAACCAGTCGTCATTCCCTTAAACATTTTTTAGCTTTAATAATTATAAAAAGATGAGAAAAATTTTTTCGTTAGAACTTTTTCTAGAACTCATGTAGAACTGTAGATCTTTTAAAATCTAGCCGGAATTATGGCGGAAACTGTCGCAGGACAAAGTGAGACGCTGCGTGAAGTTGGCGTCTCACTTTGCACTATGCGATTTTTTCGCTTTAATGGCCAGAACTATGTGTTTAACCTATCAGGAACTCTAGAACTATTAAAAAGGGAGCCAGAACTCTCAATAATTAATGATTTTCCGCGAAATGATACGCCAGCTTCACACACACGTGCAGCAGATGGATCTACTATCTGTTAGCGCTACAGGCGATAAAACACGGAAACTCTACGAGGTTCGACTCGAGACTATCTTAGTGCGAAATTTTATCTGACAGGTCGCAATTTGGCGGATTATCAGAAGCCCGAAATTCAATCTTCGATGACAGCGCGCAAATGATTGATGTCTGAGACCGAGGTGATCCAGGGCATCTTTGTCGGCGCCATGGATCGAAGAGGAGACGAGGCCGCGTAGCTGCGGATGCCAACGAGATCCACGCCAGGATGAACGTTGTCTCTCAGAAACAAAGTGGTAGCAAAGCGCCGCCCACGCCCCGAGGTCCAGACAGATTACGTTGACGACCGATTGGAACTGGATGATCCGCTAAAACAAGCCCTCGCCCACCTTCTGTTTAAAGAGCCATTCCTGTCTATCGCATCTAGCGATTACTTTGAAGTCATATCGAAAGTCTCCTCCGACTTGTGGTTAGCTTCGACGGACGACCAATCGATTGCTTTTTGACGATCAATAACGCCAGTCCAGAATTTACGGGGTGTTCCTCGTAAATCTACTGATAAGTACGATGAATTTAGCTTAATGTAATTAAGATACTGGATCTTAATACAATGTCAATCACATTTTGTTCATTTATGCTTTGATTGCGCATTCTGTCGCTATTATTTCTCAATGACGAACGACACGACGAACGAAAAACGTAAAAATGCTACACCGTTGTGCGGCCTGGAAAACACCTGTGTGAAGTTAGCACCCCATTTTTGAAATTTTGAAATTCTAAAAGTTGTTCCAGGTTGTTCTAGATTTGTTCCAAATTGTTCCAGAAGATCAAATTTATATAATAAAAATTTTCGCGGAAAATTGAAAAAAACAATTATTTTACCTGGCATCCCATTTTTCGAAAATCAAACTTTTAAAGGTTGTTCCAGGTTGTTCTAGTTGTTCTAAACATTGTTCCAAAGTATTAGATTAATTGGTCAAAACTTTTATGAGATATCGAAAAAAAAAGAATTTTGGAAAAAATCGTTTTTGGACATTCTTTCCCAAACAAAATAACTTACAACATTGTCGATTTAGAATATATTTATAACCGTGTAGAACAACTCAGAACAAAAATTTCAAGACCATAGCAACAATATAAGGTCCACTTTATACTCTTTAATGGAAAATATTATTTTTCTATTTTCTTGGGTAAAAAACTTGTTCCAGAAAACTATCGTTTTCTCGAGTAGAACAACCGGGAACAAAATTTATACACCCCGATTCGAAACCTAAGGATGACTTTACTCTTGTAACTTGTAAGGTTACGAATCGGAACGTATAAATTTTGTTCCCGGTTGTTCTACTCGAGAAAACGATAGTTCTAAAGCAGGAAGCCTGGAACAAGTTTTATATCCAAGAAAATCGCGAAAAACCAAATTTTCCGAGTAGGGTACAAGAGTAAAGTCATCCTTAGGTTTCGAATCGGGGCGTATAAATTTTGTTCCCGGTTGTTCTACTCGAGAAAACGATAGTTCTAAAGCAGGAAGCCTGGAACAAGTTTTTTACCCAAGAAAATAGAAAAATAATATTTTCCATTAAAGAGTAAAGTGGACCTTATATTGTTGCTATGGTCTTGAAATTTTTGTTCTGAGTTGTTCTACACGGTTATAAATATATTCTAAATCGACAATGTTGTAAGCTATTTTGTTTGGGAAAGAATGTCCAAAAACGATTTTTTCCAAAATTCTTTTTTTTTTCGATATCTCGTAAAGGTTTTGACCAATCAATCTAATACTTTGGAACAATGTTTAGAACAACTAGAACAACCTGGAACAACCTTTAAAAGTTTGATTTTCGAAAAATGGGGTGCCAGGTAAAAAAATTGTTTTTTTTTTCAATTTTCCGCAAAAATTTTTATTATATAAATTTGATCTTCTGGAACAATTTGGAACAAGTCTAGAACAACCTGGAACAACTTTTAGAATTTCAAAATTTCAAAAATGGGGTGCTAACTTCACATAGGTCTGGAAAACTGTATCGGCACTGCCTTCGGGATATGTCACAGAGGGATCGAAGATTGCGTCAGCGGGTGGGATAGGAACGTACTCGGTTTCCTGGACAATCAGAAACGCGCGGGACGAGACGAGACAAGAAGAGATAAGCACGCGACAACAGGAAGAAGAGAGAGGGTTTACGCCGCGGAAATACTCAGACAGACTCGATTTCTTTAATATTACGTCGGAAAATGCGCCGAGCCGGACGTCTTCTCTTGACATCTTCTTCTTCGTTATTTCATGCCTCTGTCTACTTTGCTTAGGCGGATTCTCCCTGAAATCTTGTTAGTTATTCCCGTTGAAAGAAGAAAATTTCGTTCTCGACCACGTTACAAGTCATCCCGCGTAACCGTTACAAGATTTCCTATCTTCAAATATTTACGCAACGAGTTCATGTTTTTTTAGTGTTACAATTCTGTAGAACATTGTACACAGTAACTCAAAATTTTTATTTCGTTTTGTAGTTCGCATCTCGTCGAAAGTGATTTGTTTCTCCGTAGAAATATCGGAAAAGTATTGCTATGCTATCACGCCACCGTTTTCGTCGTCATTATCATCGTATACCTACGTCGCTGTAATTAACACGCAAGGATCACGCCGATTGCAGGCCATGATAAAGATAATCGAATAGCGGCCTGCAAATTACTTTCCACGTCCGGGAGCGACCTCGGTAATCGAATAACATCCTTACGTTCGACGTAATTCGATTGCTTTGGGGATAAACGGGCACCGGGCTGAGAATCAGAAAGAAAAGGAAGCGACACGGAAGCGGAATGAAAGCAATTCTAGTGGATAATGAAGTGACAAGAGGAAGATTGGGCGACGTTATAACTAAGAATAGAGGTCATTCATGCCGATTATTGTGGTTTACAGTTATGTCTATCAACGAATCGATAACAAGCGCCATTCGAGTGAAGTGACGTAACGGGAAATGACAGAACGGGTTCACGGAATCTAGAAGATTTTGTCGAGAAAATGAAACGGCTGGAAGATCCTAGAAACGCCCGAGGGACGTCTGGAAGGTTTTAGACACAAGCGAGTTCACTTGCGCGCCGTCGTTCTCCAACCGATGAACAAATTTCGCATGTGAACCCAGCAACGTGTTGGTCGTTCATCCGTATAGTTCGGTGCAACCACCGTGTCGACGGGTAACGGCGAATGTATGGCGATGAGGGTTGCTTTCGGGACCTTGGCGGACCGGAGGCTGGTCGGTGAGTCTTCCACCACGCCTTTTCCGCGTATTCGCAACTACGTCTGACAGTTTCCTTAAACAAACCGTAAGTTCACGCGGTGCACCTTGCTCAAACTTCAGCGAGTATCGTTTCCGTCTCAATGAGAGCGGTAATGATGCAGCGTCAACTTTCGTGAATCCTGCCCATGAGCACGTATATACGAATAATTAATTAATTAATAAGTATTAAGTAATAAGGCGCAACTGTAGTAATGTTGCGCTATGCGCCAGGTGCATAAAACGGATGTATCAAAGGGTTTGAGGTTTTCTTGTTATCTCAATTTGATTAGAAAACAGTAATATAGATATTGCTTGAAATATCTTACCTAAAATCAATACTTCTCAGAGTGGTATATATATATATAAACCTTTTTTATATTTATTAATTAATTTATTAACTTATTTAAGGTAATACAGATAGTTTAATAATATCTAGCGAATGTAATTTTATGATGCTCTTATTGATCTGATGATACGCACATTTCATTTTCTTCGACATCGTGTTACAATACTTCTTGTTGTGAGAAAGAAAAAAATGAGAAGATATGTTCCTGATGACGAGGGAAACTGTGACGTATCGTATTCGTCGTACTGCCGCTTCAGTTATTCTTTGATGATGACTGCAGCGAGATAGAAGAAGAAAAAGTGTAATAAAGAGAAAAACTTTCGCACCATGAATGCTACATCTGTGCTCTCCTGATGGCTATCGAATGGGAACGAACGCGTAAGCGAGCAGTTGGTCCGAACAAATCAAGCACTTTTTACATGTGACGCAGAGCTACGTAAATGTCCTATTGCTGTTTAGCGTGCAAATATTCTACTGATCAGATTTCGATTTCAGACAGATTATTTCGTTCAAGCCGAACTTTTCTCTAAATGAAATCAGATTCGAAATTAATAAATGCAAAATATATAAGTTCATTTTTACTGTGTGATATATTCTAATAATACTTATATTGAATATAAATAATGATTATAAAACACATATAGGCTACATATTACATCTAATTGCAGGAAATAAAAGAAAGACAATGGAGACAATGGAAATATTTCATCATACGATAAAATACATCGCTCAATTAAATATGTTAAAAAAAGAGAAATAATGTGAAAAACTATTGTTAAAATCGAAAATCTGTGACCTATCGGAGACAGAGCCAGTTAACATAAGAAACAGTTAACGAGAAAGAGGCTTTGTCTGTTACAGAATATTCTTATCGTAAGAAGGCATAATTGTTGTCGTCTCTTGAGAAACGAGAGCTCTTGGGGTTGGAAAAAGCTGTTAGCAGCTGCTTAAAATATATTAAATTAGGCTTTCGCTGTCGCTTGCTTTATTAAAATCATCGTATTCAGATCACGTTTCATTGTAAGCAGCAACAACCAAGAGTAAGAAAACATTGAAGATATTGAAATTGTTAATTGATAATTATCGTAAACCGATATCTCGGTGCAGTTTCCCTTTTTTTTAGTATAACTTTTCGCGAAGCCATTCCGTATAATTATAAAAATCGCAGGACCACCGAGATATTACAAATGAAGTAGTTGTAAACTTCACGGATTGTGATACAGGGGGAGGGAGAAGAGGATTGCGCCGTCATCCTTTATCGAACACACCGCCTTGTGCGTTACCGTAATTATACCGGGGATCCCCTTTTGCGGCCCCGGCAGCATCAACCTTGGCTTTTCAAGACAATGAACTGTGTCTCCGACCAGGAACAGGGAACATTCTTGCGTGGAGTCTGCCTCCGCCACTCCGAATCACACTGTGTAGCTTGCCAACTTTTCAATTTCGAAATTGGACGACCACTTCAAAGTTGCAGAAGGCTCGATCTTTCCAACGGAGAATTCGAATGAAGAGGCGGCCGCAGCTCCTTTCTAAGAACATGTACTAAACTATAAACGTATCATCGTTTGCTCCACTTTGCATTCCAGTTTGTACATGTCACGATATGTTCATCGAAAATAGAAGTGATATTTCCTGAATGAGGATGGCAGATCAAAACGCGAATAATTTTTGACCAATAATTGATTGAGCATAAAATAACTCTGTTACTTAAATTTATATGGATAACTAACGCGATTTTCAAGTGTATTTTAATTAAAAATAAAGTGAATTTGCTTTTATCGGATGTGCGCTATATACTATATATATACGTAGAAACACAAATAGAAAACTCAATTTTTGCCGAATTTAGATTTTAGATAATGAAACAAACGCGAAGGATGAGTATCAATATTCAGCCATGAAATGTTTGTTCAGCTGCTACATGCATGACTTCTGATCTGTTTGTTTCAGTACAGCGATCGATTCACGCCCGTTCTCCTGATAGTCTCGCTTGCGGGGATTAAAGTATGCAGTCCAGATGGAAAAGTGAGTACCAGAGATGCACATATAGTTACTCTCGCGGGAAAGAATACTTCGCGTTTGTATGCGGTCGTCGTTAGAGAAAACCAGCTTGCCGCTGCCTGCGGCATCTTCCAAGACGGAGCTTCATCCTCTGGAGTTCTGCGCGAAAAGTTTGCCCTTTTTTGCAGCGGACACGACTGCACTAACCCTCTATTGCGTCACGTTACCTTCAGGCACCAGAATGCAAAAAGTAAAATTCTCTCTCACTCTTTCGCTCTTTTTCTCTCTTTCTAGTTTCAATAATTATTACAGTTATTACTTTAAAAGCGTCAAGTCTATGTCAAACTTGTAACAAAAATATAAACATTTTTTTCATGAGTTAAAACAATGTTATGAGAAATATAATTAGCGATTGACTGGAAAGACGTGGATAACAGAAAAATTGCTTGCACACGCGTCACGTGCCAACGGTTCAAAAACATAAGGAAATCTTCGCGAGGGTCCTTGTTAAGAGGAGTTAAAAGGGCGTGCGATGAAAAGAGAGAGGCAGTCTTCTAGGGGATGGTAAGAAAGATGGAAGTTGAACCGCAATGCGAGAAGCCTAATTTTCCGCGTTCTTGAGCGCCGAGTTCGATAATCCTCGTAATACTTTGTATATCCTCCCTTTCAGACCAACCTTGGGGTGCCAATCTTTTAACGCTAAACTCAGCCAACCCCGTATCCCTCCGAGCGAATCACTCTCGCTATAGTCCCTGGAATTTCCGTATGAAATTATGAGCGATCGAGTGAGCGGAATAATTAAATAATTCAATTAAGTCTAAGGTGTGCCAGCTCATAACGTCTCAAAGTGGAAAATTCATTACGATCATGCGAGACACCTCAATCATTCATTTTAATGATTTTCAAGCTGCGTAACGTAAGATGCAGGTATAAGAAATAAACAACGATACAAACGCAATGGATCATTCTATATCAAACTTTCAGTGACATCTTGTCTTAATTCGAGGATTAACTCGAAAACATCTAGACTCCTTCGCCGGATATAAAACGTCGCGTCGCGAGGGAGGACGGAACGAGAGTAATTTCGTCGCTGCTCGTCTTTTATTATTTTCCGGACTTTAATTGGGAACGCGTAATCCTTATCGCATCCCTGCCAGTAATATTTCGAAGTTGGCTCGGCGCGCGCCAACCACCCTCGCGCAATCCGTGCTCGCCGCGTGTTCACCAACTGTACAGAACATATCGATCCTTCGAATTAGTGTTTTATTCCAAGAGCTTCTCCTAAGCTCCCGCTTTAATTTTCTACCTGAAAAATTCCTTACTTCCTATCCTCCCCCCTAACCCCAATCTTCGGTAAGCGCCTCTTAAAAAAAGCCTCGTGGAACATTTATCGTAGATGAGAATGGTAGATGAGAAAGGAAACGTTGATCTTCTTCCCAAAATTTCAACTCGCTATCATTACAGTTTTTATATCATTCCTGATGTCCAAATTATCTGTAATCTAAATTGGCTGAAACTTTTAATTACTCCGCAGAACAAGTATTATATAATTCACAAGATTGCATCATTGGCAGCACGAATCGAGCCTTCTGATCACGATCTGAAATGCGTTTATAACGATATTCGCACGTTTCTCGAGAGACATCCAGTACGCGTCTAACAATGATAAAGCGACATTCGAAGTACCACATTCGGCAGGCGAGTAATTGCTGATTTTCATGTTACGAGTTGTAACATACGAGGAAACTTTCCGCAGACTATGCACGTGACTGCATGAGATGTTTAAAAGCAGCGTGGAAACTTGGAAAGTTTTTAGATCATATACGATGTCGAATTTTGCACTACGTATATGGATCACTCGAGACCGATCTTGTCCAATAAAAATGATAATTAAAATGCTTCAACTTCGTAACTGTCTCCCTGTTGCCGAATTTATCTATCGTATCGTGTGTCTGACGTTGAGCGTATCTCTTCACGCTTCAGCTGTCGTTGCACAAAATAGCGATTATCCTAAAATCACTCATGCACCGCGGGAAATCCGTTGGCGCGATCGTGCGTATGATTCGTCAGAAAAATCGACAGCCCGTGAAAACCACCTTGGTTCTCCTTTGACGGTCCTCCAGTGAGGGAGGAAGAGGCGTGTGTCACGTTGCGTGTGCCTGGGATGAACATTGAATTACAGCAAAAGATGTCAATGAAACGCGCGCGGAGAGATTCGGTGGTTGCTGACTAAACGCGCGATGATCACGAACGGACGCCGATCTTCGCGCACGCGAGGGAGGAAATCGAGGGGGTAGCTGATAACGCGCCACCGGTGTGGACCCGCGCCGCGATCGCGAGGCTCCTGTATTTACCCTCCATCTGCGGATTTACTCGTGCATACATGAAACAGCACTCCATGACGATGATACGCATCTCTCCCGCATCTCTCGCCCACCCACATCGAGCGAATACGTCCGTTCCAGCGGCGCGCCGCACCAAGAAGTCCCGGCCGCCTCTAACGATCCTCCATCCCTTTAGCCCCATTAAACCCTTTGCCACACGGAGCGTTAAAAAATTCCTATACGAACCTGCACCCCCGAAGTGCACGCTCCCGTGATTTCGCGACAGTCGAGCGGCAGTAAGTGAACCAATTACTCCGCCTTCGCGCGTGTCTTCCCAACATCGCCTCGTTTTAGATTACGCGACGTCGATTTGCGAACTTCAGTTTAACGAAACGCTCATTTCGGTAATACGGCACTGTAAACAACCCGCTCCTGTTTGCGAACGATTTTTACGCGTGGATTATCAGTGCGGGATTCATCCAAGATAAATTTGCTTGCGTGGCGATTGTATTTTCTCCGCGTAGCTCGCAGTTGTTACCGCGGAATAAAATCACGTGCTGCCAGTAAAGTAAACTGGAGAATAAATCGAATCGATTACGAGAACGCGCACATGGCCATGGAAGATCAACGACGAGCGGCTCGTGTAATTTTTACATTCCTGCATTCGCCACGATCGCAGGATATGTTTATCCTTTACCTGCGAATTTACTCGTGCATACACGAAACAGCACTCACGCTGCAGCATGTATATATCCCTTTTGCATGCTCGCCCCTCTTCCCTCGCTCCACCGATGATACCCGCACAGAATGCCCTTCCTCAATATTCGTCATAAAACTGACAACACGTCGCTCACTACCACGAGCAAATTTTCCGTTTGTGTTTAACGATCGGAGTAAGGTAATGGCAGCAAAAATAAGTTTAGTTTCTTTGTCTTTCCGCGCGAGATGAGCATTCTTATGAAGTAAAATTAATACACGAATCAGATCATCAATTTTTCCAGCTTTGATTGCAATTGCGCACTCACGTGCAACCCCGATATCCTATTTGGCAGAAAAGGTTGAAGGCTACGTGAAACTCCAAGAGCCGTAAAATTTTTTACTGCAGCTTAACCGAACCCTGTTTTAAAATTTTTACTGGTATCGAACTCAAAACCGAATCCTTTAAACATTTACGGGTTCCCCATCTGTGATACGGTTACGGCTGAAAAATGTATTCGGTACCGTCTGTGGCGAACCTTACTATTTATAAGCGACGATATCCTAAGATGAGACTTCCGCAATTTAACACGTGCTTATCCGCATTGAATCTGCATGCGGAGGAAAAAGAATTCCGCAACGAAAGTAGGACAATGCGGCGGTAAAACTTTGCTTCAGACGTAGCAAATGACAAACAGGTTTTTATTTTTATTTTTCAATCTGCGTTACTAAAAGACGAAGAACGGACGATTCTTCAGCACACTCATTCGACGTTTTCATAAATAAAACTTGGCTTCAAAGCGGACATGAGTCTTTCGGTGCGGAACATATTTTTACGTTCGCAATCGGATTTCACGATTCGCTGGTAATTTCCCGTCCCTGAGTATTCTCAAGGCAGGACAATAGATCGCATGTTGCAGATTCAAGTAACCGGCGCAAAGTAGCGATGTATCCCATTGCAGGGGCGACAAAGCGAAGACGAGATCGGAAAACGACGTTTATCAACGTCCTCCCATGAAACATGACAACCTCGACGAAATTCTCCCGGGAATGTCGTTTATCGTCAAAAGCGATTGATATTACACATAGTTGCCCCCGAAATAGTTATTCACTTTATAACAGTCCACTTTCGCGTTAGGATGCAACCCTCTAACAACTGTAACAACTTTACTACGCAACTATGTCCAGTGCGGATGTCCAGTACCGACTTCGTAAGTTATTTCGTGTAACGTACCTCAACCGAATTGTTAACGAATGAAATTTTAATTCTTGAACGGAGACTTGAATCGACAAGTAAGAAATAATATGGACTTTAATGTTTAATCTTCAGTGGACTGATCAACAAATTAGCGATTAATTTGTATCACGATGATAAAATAGAATAATCTGCAGAAGTCTTTTACATTGTAATTATGGTTGAACAACAGTTATAAGAGGACCGATCCAAGCAATACTCATCCAAGAGACGTAAGTAAAAATGGCCTTTTACACCGCGGAATCATTTATATCTCTCTCACGTAGACGTTTGCTATTTGGAGTAAATGCAGGCATCATGAAAAATTCAGCATGAAACTTGATAGAATCGCGGAGTATCCTTGCCGGAAAATTTGCTCCTACGGAACGATCATCTTTTCAATCACCATTCTGCTCGTCCGCATGCTCTTACCATGCTTCCTACTACGAGGGACGAATTTAAGTGAATACATCATCTTGAAAGCTTGAAGATGAAATCGCGTTTCTCTTTGAGATTGAGGAGTCGAGTGCAATAACAGCAGCAAGACGGAAATATTGCTTTGAGGAAGTAACTTGAAAATTTCATGAATAAACGGTTTTCAACGCAATTTGAGTATAAGTTGTAGCACGAATGGCAGACTTGCAAGTTTACTGCAATTTGCAATAATTTCAACGATGTATCTCATTAAATTAATTCTGAGGTTTCCAATTTTGCTCATATTGCAACAACCTGAACAATCCAATACAAGAAAATAATAACGGAAACGATAATGTAGAAATGTATGGCTTTCCCAGCATGAAGATCAGTTTTCATGCAGCTCGAAGAAACTCCATCAGTATCACGTTTATGGTATGCGCAAGAGCATGGTATCGCGACACAATAGGCAGATAAATATTAATAGAACGTACGAGCGGGAACAGTAAACACGGTTGACGTAATTCTACGATACTGAGTAATAAAATATCGGCACAAAGTGTCGCCGCGAGGATATAAAACTCTCGGCTGAAATATTGGCGAAATCTCTGGGAAACCGACGAGGAAACGAAGATTCCGCTCGCCGGATGCATTTTATTCGCACTGGCTACCGAATTTATAGGCAGCTTTAAAAATTTACGCCCCATAACAAGAACGGCGTTTAAATTCGACGAATGCAACTGTGACGGTGACGCACCCTATTTTATATTAACTGCTACTTCACCACTGAGAAATGCACCGACTATATGTTCATTGTAAAACCGTATGAAAGAGTTATTAGTTAGAAATTTGTAAAAATTTCTTTCTCTTAATTCTTATCTCAGGTAAACGATTTTCTATCGTAATTTTTTCGAACTTTTTCAAAAATTACGATCGAAGTCGATTAAGATGAAATCAAATGATCACATTCGCGTGAAAACTCACAGTTCACTCGTCGAATCTCTACGTGAATGAAGCCTGTTGCGTCAGTAAATCATTAAAAGTTTCAGAACGAAACTTGAAGCCAAAGGCGTCGGAAGTTTCTTGAGTGGCCAATAATTGGGAACTATTCGTTCTCTTTGCCTCTCACCGCTCTTTGGCTCTCGACCGAGCCATCACCCAACAGATACGAAAAATACTACAAGGCACTTGAATTGATTTTCTTGTTATTATCGTCACGCTCTTCAATAACTCTTTGAAAATTGAATTAATGTTAAGATATAGCAGGAGAATAGCATACTGACAATAAGTAATAAGTAAAAATGAAAATAAAACGAAATAAAGCGATGTATTGTACCAAATCATATTTCTAGCGAAATTTCAGTGCAAATGACCCTTATTCGCATACCGAGTAATTATCTCATCGTGCAACCTCTCAGATTGAACTTGCGTGATATTTGCTACGGTCGTGCTAACGAGCCGTGATACATGTAAGTGATATTTATGGCGATATCCTGCTTAATGAGGATGCTAGTGTTCTCTTACACAGGACTTAACACAATACGCGTGCAGCAGCGTACACGTTTCATGAATTGATTCAAATCACTCAACAGGATGAGAGCAGTAATAAAACGCTCGTAAATCATTTTTGTTTATGTCCAACGCAAACCTCGTCGTCGGAAATAATTCGGACATTGTCAGTCAGAATCACTGAAATGAATTATTATAATTTTCATTCTCGCAATAAATAGTTCAAAATTACAAATTGAAAATATAAATTCGTGGCACTAAACCAATGCAAAATATTGTACTATTATTATTTGTAGTGATGTTTGAATGAATTTTCCGACAAAAGCTACCGCCACGGCATATGCGAAGAGTTTGGTGGTGTTCTTTTACTTTCTGTTACTAAGCAACCACTCGGATATAAAATGTGAGAATGCCTCAGTCAGTTTCCTGACGACTCCTGAGCGAGTAATTAGTTAAACGTGAGAATACATTCCGGAAATAAATATTGAATCCGTTTGGTTTTATTCTTGAATTTTATACCAAATTCCTGACATATTTGAATATTATATTCAATGTGAATATTGACGAACTATCATTTTGATCACTAAATATTATTCATAATGTAACAGAGAACAAGAGAAATAGAAAGAGAAAAGAAAAAAAGAACCATCATATCAAGTAAATTGTATTTACAACAATTTTAGATAGATTTCATATTGAAACGATTCGGTAAGCAAATCTTGAAGATTTATACTTTCTTTCTGTTGCAGTGCGTGCAAATGGCGCACGCGTTAAGACGCATCTCTTATGCGACTTGTGAGCCGCAACACGCCCAATTCAGCTTTTTGGCGCGAGAACCCAGGGCCCATTTCAGCCTACAGTACTGTCATTCCTTTATCACCGAGTCTGCAGAACAGGTCAGTAAAACTTTCTCTTTAAATAAGTCTTTCTTTCGGCGCACACAATACGGGAAAGATTGCGACATTCGAAGAATGCATTCAAAAGAGGGAAGTCCACTGTTCAACATAGATTCAATTCTGAAACGATAAAAAAATTAAACATGTAGGAACGAGCGATAAGAGCCACTTCACACGTGTAAAACGAGGTATGTGTTTACACGAAAAAATGAAAACGTGTATAAAGAAAGTGATATTTACCCTCATCTTGCACTTTTTGCTAACGTTCAAAATTTTACGTAATCGAGCTAATATAAATCGCCGGAAGTAAGCCGCGAGATTTGGCCGGGAGGTACTGTACGTGACAGGTCGCCCCTTGCTGCTGGACAAACCGCGTGCGTCTCAAGTGGAAACTAGAAACTGTCTCGGCGTTTAAAGCCGATGGATTACTTCCTTTGCCCTCGACAATTCTTCCGGCCGTTTAGAGTCGCGCCGCATTAACGGGGAAACGTTTAAAGTTACACGAGAATCTTACGTTAATTACAATCCGAAATGCTTCTGGGTAAATTAACGTGTCCGTTTTGGTGACACTATTCTCGCAAAAGAAGATAAATTCTTGTAAAACGTAGAGCAATGAATTTTTCTCTAACTATGACATACTAGCGTCATTTGTAAATTCATATTTATTCGTAAAGAATTTTGTCTATCTTAATTTTAAATTAAAAACTTGTTTTTAATTTATCAAGCCAATCGCAGAATTTTATTCGCATCACGCTATTATCCTCACTGCATCTAGTCGCTTTATCGAAAATCCTAACAATCGGACGCGTAAAGCGTCCGAAGAAAGAACGTGTCTCTATGCTGGGACCAGCGAGTGCACGGAAAATATCGTCGTACGTCGATACACCGACGACTACCGTGAATCCCTGGATCTAAAAGCCTCTTCCTGTTGTCTGGAAGATAACATCGCTCCGGGCATCCAGGTCCGTCGGCGATATCAGAAAGGATAGAGCTGTAAGTTGGCGGAGACTCAGTGGGTTGAGAATAGCAGACTTTGCACTTGGAACTTTGCACTCTGCTATTGCCTTGACATTTAGTCAACCCTAATGGCGCACTCTTCGGATTAAACTTTAAATACCTTCTGCCGAATTAAGAACATCATCGTTCCTGAAAGTCTTGGATCAAGTAAGCCTACTTCAGTAGCGTGGATGAAGATTGAGAGAATGGACAAAGAGAGACTAGAGTCTCTTAGCGCCGGATATTCAAAGGTTTTTGCGCTTATTGAAGCGGTTTACATCGCACTTCAATTTTCACGGTCTTTGTCCAGCGATTTGTCATTATACGGATTTAAGAACTAGGGATATGTAGAAAATACGCAATTAAATTAAATCTTTTAAAATAGAGGTAGAAAGAACATACGAAAATTGAATTTTCATGTGATGTAATACTTCTGCAAGAAAGCTGTGCATTGTATACTCTAATAACTGAATACTGTCTGTATCTTTTATTAAAGTTCCATGCTGCGAAAATTTTCTTTCCTCCGTTACTACTTTAAAGAACGAAATTAAACCTGAAAAAGAAAAACGTTAAACTTTTTAATAACTTCTGAAATCTGAAATTATAAAGAAAATCTCTCATAATTTATACACACACACACACTTTCAGCTACTCCAATTTTTTTTTAATTTAATCATTTTTAACACAACATTGCACTTGCATTTTATTATTTTAAAGTCCGAAAGACGCGAAAATTAAAAAGTTTCAGTTAATATCGCAAATGCAATGTAATGGATACAACTACTGTCTCTCTTTCTCTTTCTCTTTCTATACTGTTTTAAGCGAACTCCTAACTTTAAACTGCATTTCTACGAGACCGTTTTTCCACGAGAAGTTTTTCCGGATTACGGTCCCGAAAACTCGCAAACTCGGGTGAGATCGCACTTCGCAGAGAACGTTCAAAACACTTCGGCCTGAAAGTTCGTCGGAGACCTCACGCCGAACTTAAAACACTGGCCTGCATTTGGGAAAGAAGAGTGAATGATACCTTCGTGGGCAATCGGCAATTTCGATTCGCTTCTTCACTGGAGCGTCTTACAATGTACCCTAAGTAGATACAGGTACCAGTGGTAGATACAGAGGATGTGCTGCGAACAAAGTACCTATACCCAGATACAGGTGCGGGTTGGGGAAAGCACCTATGCGCAGGTATCCCAAAATATACCCAGGTACTCCTAGGCATATTAAAAAAAAGGTATTCGCACTACACGTCACCGAATGCGGCATGGACCCGAGTCGGAGTCCGAGTTGATTCGCGACGATCGAGCGGCGCGGCGCGCCGCGTCGCGCTGACGGCAGGTCAAAGAACGCGAATCGCAAACTCATGCACTCCATGCGGCGGCCGCTGGCTCTCTCTCTCTCTCTCTCGCCCCCCCCCCCCTCTTTCTCGAGTGGCGTTCTCGATTGAGCCGGGAATAAAAAGAACAAGAAGCCACGGGAAAGACCGCGAGAGAGACAGAGGAACCAAGTGAGCGAGACGGAGCGCGCGAGCAGAAAGAACGAGAGAGACGGAGATGGAACAACGAGGGACAGCAACGGGCAGAGAGAGATGGCGAACGGGGACACGTGGTATTCAACAGCTGCCGTTGAACGTGTTCAATGCCGCGGTTGAAGCAAGAAAGCGGTCGGTCGGTCGGTCGCACCGCTCGGCTCCTCGCAGACCTCGCGCGGTGGGGATGAAACCGTGTGGGCCGGCCGGAGCGGTGGTGCTCTCGCTTCGTGTTCCTCATGGACTTCAGTCTCTCTCTATACGTACCGGGAGGTATTGCCATCGCCGAGCCGGCCAAGCACGACGGCACCCAGGCTGACGAATCCGCGTGCTCTTACCGTTCGAGAGATATCGGTGGCGGCGGCTGGACCGCCAACGCGCGCCAACACGAAGGGACCGGAAAACGGAAGTTGATGAAGTTCACCCCGGTAGCGCCTGTGCCGGTTGACAGCAGAAAGAACACGTTGCTGGCCATTCTTTGAACCGTTCGAACTTGTAAACGGTTCGCTGAGTTCCCGCTTCCGCGATGGTACAGCCCCGACTTGGTCGGCGAAGCAGTGAAAGGCACTGGTGACATTCGCGGACGCTTTGTAAAATAGTATAATGTGTGTACAATGTGGCCATTGAAAATATCCTAAATCTGGAAACCTAATCTGAAGCTAAGAAAAAAGAAACTTGACCCAAATATCGAGTCTCAGCAGAGACTAGAGAAAATAGAAGAAAAATCCAACAAAAGAATTGTTAACCATTGTTTAATTTGTTTTTTTAGTTTGATCATTCCATTCAGTAATTGGGGGGAAGTCGCTATAAATATACTCGGGTATCAGCCGGGATCCTCGTCGTGGTGTCGATAACGGAAATCCTCCTGCGGCGAGGTCCATCGGAAAACGCAGAGGAATACAGCGACTAGCGTAGTTGACAGACGACGAGTAAGAAGCGTGAAGCAGCTCGGTACTCGTTAACCGGTTTCCGCGGATCGGCATGCAGAGCGACACGTAGCGCGGACTACGCACGCCATCGAGTGGTACTCCCGATCCTTCATGCGTGCGCCGCACGTATATCCGGTAGGACTGGTCCCGCCGATCCGTGACATCGCAATCATCGCTCGCTAATAATACCGCCAGGGACTACTGACCACGAGGAGAAAATTCGCGATTGCGAGAGGTGCCAGCCAGCTGCGTGACGAGCTCTCGAAAACTTTCCAGAATGGATGTACCGCTGGTGGTACCGTGCTTCCGTCACGGCAAATACCAGCATCTCCAATCGCATTAGGTGTACGAGGATCGAGCGGTGCTCATGTGCGCTCCTCCGCCGCGAGATGCAAAGTGGAATTCCGTGATTTCGAGGGGCGCCTGGTCCACGATAGGGCGCCGGTACCGTCCATAGGAATATCCTCGAAGAAAGGCAGACGGAGTAAATACTTGAAGACGCCGGCACGCCGGTGCTTCGTGCATTAGAAAGTGCGCTTACGTGGTGTCGTGGTGGACGTGTGACCAGAAATGTGTGGAATATTGATGTTGGAGGTGCGAATGACCGACGTGAACCGACGTGAGACGGTGCAGTCCGTTCCAGGTGCAACAGTAATGCCGGATTGTTACGTTAGCATTAAAGTTATATAGTAGATGCCGATCAGCAGTGTTGGGCTTGGTGTGTGGTTGGTGTTCAGAGAGAAAGTACCTCCTCTTCACGTGTGAGTCCGGGGATCGTAGCGTAACCGCGAGGGTTCAGAAGGACGAGCAAGTACAACGGTCGCTGTGGCATGAGGAGGCTTGCACGCAGGCGCAACATCCTGGCCGCATTCTCTGCGATTATGGGACGCCTTGGTAAAGGCTCGCAGAGCGCAACAAGGCCCATTTTCAGGGTGCACTATCGCAAACTCGTCGACGAATATTCGCAGCAGGAACAGTTGAGGTTTATGCCCGCGCTGCCCGATTACATGTCGTACTGCTGCTGTCGATGCGGCCACACTCAGAAGCTCAAAGTAAGTTCCACGTAGCGCGATGAATAATGTGCGATCCGTATAATTTTAATTGCAGGAAGCAGCTTTTATGGTGTTACGTACAACGCAAGTCCCTAAGTAAATTGTTCGCGTATTCTGTCATTTCAATTTGCGATATTTTCACATCTTTCTCGTGACGCCGTCAGGAAGTCAGAATAAGAAGTTGGAATTTATGTCGAACGCCTGAATAATTTGCTTTCCGAACGTTGTTATTACCTATTTGGACGGAAAAATCGTAGTTTCCGTTACGGAAAGGCGGTAAATACCAGTTCCAAGTGGCCCAATATACATAATAAAACGATCTGGATATCATCCTGGCTTCGCACAGGCACAGACTCTACCTCTTACCATATTAACGGATCGCGATTAGGTCGTGGTACCGCAACATGACCCCGGAGACGCGGTCGGTGCAGCGGCGAAAAAAGAGGGAAGCGGTCCTCCTCTGTTTTACCAGCTTGAAACATGATCATTAGCAGCTAGTAAGAGTACAGCTCCTCAAACTGTTCGAGACTTCTTCAACGCGCTTCAAGCCAGCAGACGTGGTATCCAACAAACGTAAAAGGAAACGCGTAGTCCAAATAAGAATATTTGTGTTTCTGAATTCTTGCTGGCTGAAGCTGCCCTTTTATTCAGCCAGTCAAACTTTCTAATGTTTCCATTCGTCATGCTTGTCAAAGTCATCGTCTAATCCGCCAGTGGGACATTAATCTGTTTCTTCAATATCCGGGAAAGATCGGATAGATAGGTCCACGCGTTTGATACTCACATTCCAGGATCTGCTAAAAGAGAGCCATCGCGCCGGTAGATTGCTCACTGGAGTCCGAGAGAACGAGAGAGAAAGAGAGAGAAAGCCTAAGCCCGGTAATACTACTATCGTACCAGAAAGAAAAAGAGCTAACGAGAGAAGGGAGAGTGAAGGGGGATAAGCCGTGGGATCGGACGAACGCATTCCTCGGCTTCATATAGCTGCTTGTAGCGCGAGATGCCTCGCTGCTTCGTTGCTTGCCTCCTTACCGATGGAGTGTCTACATGGCACTGATATTTTAGCAACGAGATACAAACTCGTCACTATCCTCGCCGGAATTTATTAGCGTCGCAAACACGCGCAGCGTCTAATAGTCGTGGACGATCTTTTTCTTCGCTCCTGCGCTGTTAGAGCAGGAAATAAAAATCCATGCATGTTAACGGCGTAATTCTATTTGCATTAACGTGGCTGTGTAGCCAGTGCATATACGATAGTGTGCACCAGAGTGAATAGAGTACGAGCAGCACTTCTCGATTATCCCTTATTGTCATCAAACCGATACGAGCGTAAAGCTTTGAAGGCCCGCTTATGCGACAACTGCCGTTCCACCGCCGGTTCCTTTCGACTTTACAATGGGAAACCATAATTCGTGCCGACCCGCCATGTCGCGCGGACAAAGCGTGAAGCCCTTTGCAGCGAGATTCACAAAACGCCGCTCGAATCTGACGAGTTTCCAATGATCTCCCGGTCGAGTTCACATTCGTGAGGCTCATATATGCGCGCTGAATCCACGCACATGGTCCCCGTTCTGAATTCCTCGTCTCGGATGAACACAGCCGGGGAAACGAAGACATTTCCAGCGAGAAAAAGGGAGGACCGTGAAGAGGAACGGAGAGGAAACGAGCTGTGTTGCGCAAACGTTACGGAATTTCTCTCGACATCAATAGAGCACCTCGCACAAAAGGTAGCCCATAACGAGCGTAGACGCTGCGTAGAGGCTCCAGGTACAATATGAACTCTCGCATCGGGCATAAGTTATACATATATACGTGACGGAGTTTCTCAATAACACGTTAGTTCCCCGGTGAAGGACTTTGTAATGGCCTGATCATTGATTTTTCGTATTCGCTCAGATCGAGTGGCTCCTTTTTCTGGTTTTGTCAGCGTGACGACTCGAGGAGCAGATGTAACATCTTGACGTACCGGAGATTTCCTTTCTCAGCGCGGAACGATGATCATTTTTCTCGTGGAACTTGCCAATCGAATCGGACAATCTGGCACGATGACTTTCGAATGCGCAGGATGCGAGGACGTTGGTGACAGGCATTTTCAATGGCTGTATCTTGCTCGCGTGAATATGCGATTTCTGGCGGTGCTTATTATCGTAGGAACGCGGCGAGCGGTCGTGAAAAATCCGTGATGGTAGCGACTCGTTTTTCGCGAACACTCGACATATGCGACTATTTGTGTAATTTGCGATTTGAGATTTCCACGGTAATCCCGGCACGAAGATGGAAGAACGCCGTAAAGTGCCATTTTGCGATGACTAAGCCACCGTTGCGTTTCCTGCCGAGGATGACACCGTGCGAGATGCGATTTTCACGCGTTGCGTCTCCAATCGAATCGCACTGCGTCGTCCCTTGCATTGGACGCAGATGTCAACTACTTTTGACGTCCACAATGCTCGTCCCTTCTATATGCAGGATGCACTATTGCTACGCTTAGCTGTTTTATTCGACTTCCGGTTTTACCTTTTATTTTACTGCTGAAAGAACAGTCATGGTTATTCACGCGGAAATTTAGAGTTCCATGAGTGTCTCTCTTATGCGAATCGAATATAGCTGTTTCTGATAGTTGTTACAATATCTTTGTTATTATATCTTTCGTCCGATTTCTTTGGTAATGTACATAATCTAATTGACTTTTGTGCATTTAGACCTTTCAACTCATTATTAATGTCTCTTCAACGTATTTTATTTACAATATAGATATTATTTTGCTGCTATAATTCTACTAACAATATTGATGTTATTAAATATCTCTACACGTAAAATGTTCGTGTACATTAATATTTTATGAAAGTAAGATGTAATTGTGACGAGTTCTTTCGATGATATTGCCAAGAGGTGTGGTTGAAAATATTAAATCAGGAATGAATGAGCATTACGAGGAAGATAATATAATTTCACTCGACAAAAAGCCTATGCATTTCGCGCGCAGGAAGTGAATCAAAATCCGTACATCTTGAAATTGCCTTCTTCAGTGGAATACCAATATTACGTGGAAATAGCACTCTCCCGATGGATAATGGAAGTCTGATCGACTTACGCAACGGAGAACACACGGATTATTCCGTAATTTGTGCTGCGTAATGCGTATCGCGGATTAATACAATGTATAATGACTTAATCGATTCGGACCAAATCCACCCTATCCGAAATTAACATTGATGCCTACCGTATAATTAACAATTTGCGATATAATTTCCGGGCGCAAGAGACGTCGGAGATGCAAGATTTTAACACAATTGAAAAAGCAAAATTTAATCATGAAATACCTTTATTTGTAGGCAACACGTTACAGGAAAAAAATAGATACGTAAAAAGACGTATCTGTAATTACTTTATTTCTGTTTATATCCTGCGAATATCATTTCAGTGATTGATAATTGATTAACTGACTGATTTAATGACTCGGTATCAGGAGATAGCGGGCAAATTCTGGGAACGCACATTATCCTCCGTTCGCATTCAGATCATTGAGAATCACTGCTGGAATCGCGCGTTCGATAAGGAAGAAATTGGAGCAGCGAGAAGAAATTTGAAACGAAATGATCCCCTTCCACGCCTTCGCATGCATTCTCAAGGGTGCATTTCTGGAGGCACTGAAATAGATTTAATGACGAGGCTCAAGGGTACGCTGGCGAACTGTACGGGTCACAAAGTGGGCGTATTGTCCTACGATGATGCACGATTCACGCATTACTACATCTTTAGGCTCGCCGCTCATTGTCGAAGGCCCTTATACCATGAGCCATGTGGTCAACCGCGAGAGCAAAGCCAATGAAATCTACGTCGCTTATTTAAACCGCTGCCGCGACTCGATACGTCGGTTCCACGCTAATAATCCTTTAATAAGAATAAGTTGCGGACAATGGGGGATAAATGTTTCTTTTAAATTATTATGGACCATGGTTCTCTGTTAACGACCTGAAACTCCGTCTGAATATCCTTAATAAGAAATGCAAAATCCCCAAACAAGATTCAAGTGCCAAAAAAATCTATTTTTCTCAATTGATATTAATTTTGTAGATACATGTAAATCCGTCGTCGATGTCAGGAGCGTGAGAGAACGCGCGTCAAGTCGATGCGTACAGATGCTACTCAGTCGAAAATTTATTGCTACACCAATTTCATCTCAAAACTTGATCTGTTGCTTTATGGGACATAAGAGTTATGGGTGGATAATTCCCTGATCTGATTGCGCAACGAGGACCGAGTAGCCATATATCATATATTTTGGCATCATGTCTGTTAGATATGAAGCAGACGAAACGAGCAGCGGACTTCAGTCGTGGCGTTAATTGCTGATCAAAGAGCCAGATTGTGCAACGGTCGTGGCTCATCTGCGCTCCCGGGCCGATGCATCCCTCCGACTATATATTCGATCCAATCTTCGACCGATTTCACGTTACGCCGAACAAAGTACTCGCCACACGGTCAAACGATATTCCCGCGTTACACACCCACAGGATTGCGCAAGCATCCCGTGAATTTCTGGCTTCCTCGCAGCGGCCAAAAAGCGCGCAGCCAAATTATGCTTACTACCTATCTCTATCTATCACTCTTTGACGGTCTACTGATCAAATGAAAATTTCTCTCCATATCGGGTAAATAATTTCTTGACGCAGCTTAAACACAAAGATAAACGCTCGTTGCATCTTCATTACCCGGATGTGAATTCGTTCTCCTGAGATGAAGAAAACATTTTCATACAAATTCATTTTAATTCAAGTTTAGTAAATTCTGGCACTGATACGTCTGATCAAGACGTAATATTTATTTACTTGACGTACCGATTGGAAGACCAACTTGGGATTTCGAGCATCGGACATTCGAAACTACCGTACCCGTCATGAACAGAATTCCGTGACGCCGAAGGCGGAGTACTTATTCATGCGTTCTGACCTTGATTCGCCGATCGCGCAAGCCTGGTCTTGAATATGCGATCTGGTTTCTCTGCGCGGAGGCTTAGGAGTGACGGGGAATCAGTTAAGCTCTTGTTAACTTTGACTAACATTTCCGAGAGAATAACTGAGCGCCATAAGTCCGTAGGATTTGGCTCGGCGCTGTCATTCTCAACGGAGGCGCAACCGCGAGCTTGACAACGATCCACACAGATGAGAGCTGGTGGAAATTGCGAGCAAGCGGACGAAAAATGAGTAACGGGAAACGTGTGAGATGGGGAGACGGTAGGAATTAGAGTATCAACGTCAAGTGAACGTAATAACGTGGGACTATCGATGATGACGTCGATGGTCGTTGGTCGCGAGGCGATAGTATCGTGATAATCGCCTTGGTGATCGATTTGACCGTCGATGCAATAATGATGCACAATGGCAGTGCTCTTTAACACCGGTCCTTTAAAACTTTTCCTCTCCGGTCCGAGGTCGACGAGCGCCATCGAGGTAAACCAGAAACCGAGGCGAGGGAAATTCAGAAGTGTGACAAGGGCCGTCCCTACCAAACGCCATTATATTGCGAGTACCGGCTTGCGCCACGGGATGGTATTGGTAGACCGGGTACACCGGACGGGAAATCTAGAAGAGAGCTGTGGAGATATGGCCGTGACCGCGCGGAATGCCTGGAATGTAGCCCGTCACGCTGCACCGGCGCAAAGCCACGACGATCCATCGCCCTTTCGGTCCTCTGCTCCTCCATTCGGTTCTCGGTGTCCCTCGGTCTTTTTGCCGCAGCCACCGGCACGAATGGCGAGCCGAGGGCGAGCTTAACAGGGCGAATTAAATAGCTCTGCGAGGTCACGAATCTACTTTTTTTTTTAAATTTTTTCAACGCCTCGTCGAGCGATATCTGAATTGATTCCATTCTCCGATATGCCGATACGTCGCCTTGGATTTTTAATGGCGTGAAGTATAAAGCTGAGGGTAATTCAGGAAAATGTAGAGGACGTCAGATTAACACAATGCCGGGATGCGATCGATCGAATTTCCGATCCGATCGAACGGACCTCGAAACCCAAACGCGGTGAAGAGGGTCAGTGCCTGGCCGAGTCAACGTCCAGGACGGTGCCCAAAGCGGACAAGAAGAAAGAAGAGTCGCCGGTATGATGATTTCATCGCGTTTAAATTTCACCTCGGGGCGGGAATCTCAGGGCCGTATTTTCGATTGTCGGCCAGAGGGGTCGAAGTGGCGACTCTTGCGTCTTCCTGGCCTCCCCCGCGTCTCACCGGTTCCGCCCACAGCGACGATAAATTTGTCCCTATGACACGATCCTTCGGTCGATCGTGAGCAAGTAATCTCCACCCGCCGTAACGTTCTCTTTCACGTTTCCGTGGAACGTAGCGTTGATAGGAGGAACGTGTTTTTCGTCTCCGTAAATTGGCCCCGGCTTTTCCCACGTTGTGGAATGCGGCTGAGATACCACTGCAATCATCGCCCGATGACATCTTTCGCGCGTAAATGCACGCGTCCAACAGAGATAAGGGAATTAATCGAGAAGTTGATAGAACCCGAAAATGCATGACTTGCGATTTTGCATTAAGTTTTAAACGCAACGACTGTGGAGATGATCATGAAAGATGTATTTGCATCGAGATAGCGGAAGCAAAAGGGTACTCAAGAGAAAGAAACAGAGAATTGTGACATATTTATGCAAGAAAACTGCAACAACACATTTTACCATGCTACAGAAACACGCAAAATGACAAGTAAAAGCATAATATGTTGGAAGCGTTCAGGTACGGCGTTTTACGGCGTTGATATCAGCCAGTTTCTCGTTTATACGCGAAGGGAAACGCTTCTAAATATAGATACAAGTCCATTCTTCGTACTCTCGAATTGGCGTCCCGCATATATAAAAGCGACAATGAAAGAATTCATGACGCATAAGTAAATGGCGATTCGGAACATGCGGCGGAGCGGCGCAGGGGGATGCTCGGGCTCGACTTAGCGGATTGCGGAGCGGTCGTGCGGCCAGTCGCGCAATTATAGCCCAAGTCATTGCCTTGCAGCGCGCGCAAACGTAATTGAAATATCTCGTTCCTAGTGGAATCATTCGACCCGACCTCGGACCGCAAAACCATGAAATTATTCGAGCGACCGCTGCCGCCGAGCTTTAATCCAAAAGCTCGGCTGGCTGTCCGCCGTTGTCTTGCACGAGCGCGTATCATTAAAACGCATTACTCCCTCGCATTATGCCCCGATCTTCCAACCCCTTCTTTCGACATCTGAATCCATATCGATCGTCCTAAATGTCAATGTCCTCGTCGGGATAAGAAATAAGAGTTCCTCCGGCGGTGCTGCACAGCGCGGGGCGGCAGCTTGTAAATCAGCATTATCGGAAAATGCGGCGCTACGCGTTCGGCTTCGCGATCCTATCTCCGGTTTGCATTTTCGTCGCTCTCTCCAGCGGGTTTCCTCTCCGCTCGGAACGTATCGCTCGTGCCTTCGACGGGTGCGGAACTGAGGCCGAGATCTAGGAGGATTTCCGCATCGCTTGCAACAATGTCCTAACAATGTCGCGGGTATAGATATACACGGGCGAGTACCACCGGTGAAGAATGCGAGCTAGAATCCGAGATGCACGTACATACCCGACGACGCGAAACGATCGAGTATCTCCCTCGACGGAGGTCCCGCTTGCGCGCCACGTAATGTACGTATGTGCGTGTACGTGTGCATGTATATGTACGCTGTGAAAGGAAAAGTTAGAGACGGACGAGACGTTAATCGCCGCTATGGCTCTCCGGTCGTTTCTGCGCTCGCACAATGCTACCCTTAGACCCTTGGCCCCTCGTCGGGTCGACCGGTGTGCATTAATACGCACCGCGTCTCGTGGCTTTCACGCGAGCTTTCGGTAAAAGGGGAAGATAGCCGTCTCGCCTCTCGGATCTTTTTCCCATTTCCGACTGTACGTCTGTACGACCGCAAGCGGGCGCGTGTACGCGTACGTACGCGCTCAAACACACGCGTCTACGCTGCTCCTGTTCCACCTGTATCTGTATCTGGATCGAGCGCAAATGTGCCCGAGAGAGGCGTATGCAGCCGGGAGCTTTCTAAATGCACGTACGAGCGGGCCCGAGCCATGCCAAGACTTGCGGCTCCCCGTGAGTGCTTATTACACATTCAGGCACCGCGTTTGCGCCGGCACCGCGGCGCGGCCGTCCGCCCTTCAGCCGGACCGCTCGTTACCCTCTTTCGGTCACCGGCGAATCCGGAAAAGTCTAATTGGCCCGACATGAAACGAAAGCACTGCACTGTCTTTGCCGAGCGTGTTTTCGAAATTGTGTACACTAACTAAATTGAAGACCGGCCGAATCTCTCGCAAATTACACGGGAGAAGATAACGAAATTCGCTAGGTTCTCTTTTACATGGTACGAATAAAGTTCTTGTTAAAATTTGAGTTTTCTTGTCTGCTTGCAGGCGGAGGAGCTGAATACCATCGTCGGCAATGCTTTCCGCATGGCGTACGTGGCGCAGCTTCAGCGCCAGCCGATCCTTCAGGATGTAATCTCCCCGCGATCGACGCCGTCCTATCGCAAAGACAAGCAGGAGCACCGATCGTCGTGGGTACGTTTCTTTTTCTAATGCACTTGTAGAGCACGCATAATCGAAATGATAGGTAATTTATTATTTGACAAAACCGTGATGAGATATAAGAGAATTTTTTCGTACAGCAACGTGCTGCTGGCTGAAAAGGTGCCGTGTAGTTTGAAGGGCTAATGGCGTAATTTGTTTTTGTCGCCGCCAGCTAGCAAGCTAGTCGAGTTAAACTTCACAAGGCCAACTTTACAAGCTGGTGCTATCGCTGTTAGTTTCCTCACAAAAGCGCCGTAGATTGCAATTAAGTAATTTTAGCAATTAGCGGATAGTTCTCGGATCTTGTTAAAGATTATGCTCGCCAAGTTGTATCGCGACAGAGCTCGCTGCGTGAAATAAACGGTCGGCGGACCGAATCCAGGCCGTGTTTCAGTCTACCCAGAAACGCAATAAATAATATGCAATATTATCTCGTTTTTTCGTGAATCGGATTCTTCATCTCGAAGGATTCGTTTCGCAAAGTCGATGAAAATTGAATATACTTCAGAGAGACTATCTATTCGTGAATAGCATTCCTGAATTTTTCTTGATGGCACGGAAAGCACGATACTCTAAATCTAAAACATACTGGAGCAAACACTGGAATACGCATAGTGAGATGTATAATGAAGAGCAAGCTGCTGGAGCAGCTCGCGAAAGGGCTTCTTAAATATCCAAGCGCAAGACGAAAAGGACAACGGCGACAACCATGTTCTCTCTTTCTCTCTCGACGTGGTCTCACGGGGACTACCGACTCCAGTAGGTGTCCCGTTTACGGGCCGCGTTAATTATAAATTCGACCCTAGTCTCTCGCTTACCGCGTCGCGTCGTGTCGCGTCGCGTTTCCAAGTAAACGGTCAGTCCGCCATGGTCTGCCTGCTGGTCCTCGCCGCAAAATCTCGGGATTCGTGTGAGAGTCCGTCGATCAAATATTCATTCGGGAAGCTCCCAAAAACGATCGCGACTGGACAGTTCTGACAGTTTTGTCTGATGAACGATTTCTTGTTCGTTTGGAAGACAATGTGACACCACGCTGTCTTCTGAAAAAGTATGGCACGATATTAGGAGGTGGACGAAATAATTGGCGATTTTATGGGGATGGACGAAATAATTGGGAAACATTTAGGCATACGTTCTCGCGATATGATTTTAACATTGATCGTTTGATTTGCAGAACAAATCGCTGCCCGGAGACGACACGATCGCCGCGGGCGCTTGCACGAGTCCGTTGTCGAACTCGTGGCTGAAAAGTCGGACATCGCCCACCTCCAGGACTGGAAGGGGTTCGTCCGCAACGGACATGAACGTGCAGCTCGGCAGCGCCGGCTCGCCCACGCTGCGACTCGCCAGCGTAAAGGTGAATTCATACAAATACAACAGACCTTGCCAGCAGGAGCGGTGCCGACCGCCTCGTGTTACACGCAGACGGTATTACGCGGAAATGAGTTTACCCATCTAGCAGCAGTTTAGAGTAAATTAATTTCAACATGCGCACAGTTTATGTTGCCGATCCAGTTATCCACGTAACACGTTTCCCTTAATAACGTTCCGTTATTAACGCAAGTGTTGCACCGGGACCTCGGAGAGGCACGCGAATTAAGTAACGCCAGTTGAAAAAACGGCGATAATTCAGGCTGATTAAACGGCTGAACGGATGATTTATTCCGGCAAATTGTATCCGCACTTGTCCAAGTTTAAACGACCCGAAATTCGAATTCCAGGCGCCGAACACGATACCTGGCCTGCGGCCGGCGTTCACCAATGTCCTCGGGCCCATAACGACGAACGTGGATGAGCCGAAGAGCATCTCGCAGCAGAGCACACCGAGCAGCGATGAGAGCAATTCGCCAACGGAGCTGAACTCCTACAAGAGGCTAACGGACAAGCCGCCGCTGATCAAGCGGCTGGCGATGGGTTTGACGGGTGGACGCGACGTTCTTGGGCTGAACGGCGAGGATGACAGCTGCCCGCTCGTCAGCGGTAGCAGCACGCCGACCAGTCCATCGAACAGACCTCATTCCGGAGGCTACATAAACGAGGCGATCATCGACTCGGAGGGCACGCGGCCGCCGTACAACAAGATCCCGCCATCCGAGAGCCTTGACAACACCATCAACGCGTCCATCACCGCGAAGAACTTCAACATCGAGAACAACAGGTGAGCCAGTGAGCCGGGCTCGGTTCCCCGTTTCCTGCCTCGTTTCGCGACGCACCGGCGAGGAATTGGTATGAATCGTGAACGACAGCTCGTTTCGCTTTCAGGATAGGGCACAACTGTCCGGGCTCAGGCACGGAGGCGGAATTCAAGTCGAAAAGAAGATCACAAATTAGCACGTCGAGTAGCTCGGTGCCAGCTGACGGAAGTACTCATGGCTCCACGCCAACCCCGCCGCCTTTACCCGAAAGAACAGACAGCCTGAATAATCGAAGCGAGGAGGCAGAGCTACGCAAGGCGCCCTGGTTCCAAGCTGGAATACCCAGGTTGGTCCATGCGACACTGCTACATGTAACGGAGTGACACATATACGTGCGTACACGCACGCACACGCACGCGCGCTTCCCAACGCGCCGAAATAGCACGTTGCTGCTGGCTAATTTTAAGTATTCATCGAACGATATCCAGTCGCAATCCAGCGTCTTTTGTAAACGACTTGCAGCGAGATACGCAGATCTGTGCGATTCAATTACCTTTTTTGCTTTTGCTTTCGAGAAAACTCTAAGGCCTCGTCCATTTATCATTAACGATGCTACTGTGATTTCAGGGAGATAACGCTCGAGGTACTGAGCCAAGAGCCGGAAGGCGCCTTCATGGTGCGAGAGAGTACCAGTAAGCCCGGATGTTACGCCCTCTCTCTCCGTGTGCCCCGTGAATTCCAGCCGAGCGGAATAGCCCATTATCTCATAATGCGTACAAACAAAGGTTACAAAATCAAAGTAAGTCCTTCCATAGTAACTCCCTTTGCCTTACCGGATCGGAGTGACTGCAAACGCGTAAAGCTTACACGAGCCAAAATAAATTTCGCTTTCAGCCAGAAACGCCCGATCTCACGAAGAACGTTTGATCCAAAGTGAAATCCATAATCTGAGTAAATCGCGGTTTAAACGCTTTTCTTTTTTCTAAAAATAACGGACGAATTTAGCAACGCGCGTATTCGCATTATTTGCGTTTTACACGCGAAGCGTCTTTACATTCTGGGGAAACTAAACAGGGATTACGGGAATAGAGTTCATTTTAATGCTCGTTAATGCGAAAGAGAAAGGGAAAGAGAACTCTGTCGAACGTTGATATTGAAATAAGGTACGCGTGTGGTGCTAACGCGCGAAGGGCCGAAGCTTTTAGTAGTCAAACGTTATACTCGCCAGTACGGGAACGCTGGTACGAGAAACCACTGCATTTAGCCATTCGGGTACGCGTATTTAAATGGTCGAACTTCTCCCTCGTAGGATGGATTAAATGAGTCCGTGGACTTTGATAATCTCCGAAACCAGTATAAATGAGTTTTGTTGGATATGCCGCGCGGGATGCCGTTGGGAAATCAAAACTACGCGCCCTCTCTCTTTCCGTCTCTCTGTCTCTCTCCCCTTATGCTCTAACGTGGAATTGCATCTCTGTAACAACACGGCACTAGATTCGAATGAATGCCGCGTGTGATAATTCGGATACACAAAGGTCATCTCAGCACACACTCGTGCATGATACATTTAATACCGCCTCGTTACGCGACGAGTTTCCGTACACACCAAGTGAAAATACGAGGAAAAATCTGTCAACTAATATTAAGTTTCACATATTGTACAAACGGCGCGTTGTAATATTATAACAATGTATTATGTTATTTAATGCGTGGGATAATAATAATGATAATATTAAATAACACAATATGCGTAGAATAGAAATAATAAATTCTTCGATTGCACATGTTTATGGAAATCTTTTTTATTATTTCAAAATTCAAACATCCAAACTCAAGTTTTTTTAATTTCAATTCACGCAAAATTTAAACTTCGAGTTTTCATGATAAATAATAAAATGTAGTGCACATAACGAATGTAACGAGGTATGAAATTTAATTTTCAGAAATTTTTGGGAAAAATGAACAATAAATAGGGAAAGTCCGCTGCAAAATCAATAATTGTCGCATGTGTGTTTCAGGGCTTCACAAAAGAATTCACCACGCTCACGGCGTTAATCACCCACCACTCGGTCATGCCTGAATTATTGCCGTGCCCGTTGTCGCTGAGCCGGTATAATCCGAGCTTCGTGAAGACCGATTCCAGCAAGGACTTCGCGGACATCGACTCGGATCCCGATTATAATACGCTGGCGGATTTTCGCAAAATGATGGCCGATCTCAACGTCTAGAATCAACGCACTCGTCAAATCGTCGTCAGGATAGTGCATCGATCGAGCGAGCAATGGCTTTGAGTACGTGTTTTCTCTTCTCGCGAAAAACGCTGCTCGCCAGCTAGCTGATTCACATGACGTGCTCAAGGGAGAATCGCGAGGCACCGTTCGGTATATTTGTACCTGGATCGACTCTGTGCCATCGACCATAAAAAAAAGAGCCGACAAATATTTGTCGCTTACAAAGAGATTTCGCCTAAAAGTAATCGATATTGATGCGACGCGTGGTATACCTTTTTAGGCGCGACACAGTTTAGTTATCAGAAATCAGCTATGTTTCGGAAAGACTCGCACACAGCCACCAGTGATATATACTCGTAAGTCATTAATAACGGTAAGAAACGAGTAGCGCGTAGATAATTTAATTAACTAACTGCTAGTGTTACGGACGTGACTGGAATAGAAATGTCGAGAGGAGAAACGATCTTTTTACACTGCAGCGCGCTTAACGAGGATTTAGTTTTAAGCTTCTTTTGACGGGTGAAACGAAACGATTGACACTTGTCGAATCTCTTCGATCGGAATAAATTATTCTTGTGAAACGGGATATTCAAATGTTGGTTGAAAGTTCATTGAGTTTGTTCGTTTTGCAAATTTTCTCTTTGTTAGATCGACTTTTTTTAAAGTGAACCACGTATTTCGTTACCGTTTCGTTATCGTTTGGATCATTCTCAGTTTGATTGCAAAAACGCCAAACGATTCATATAATATATTGTTGTTATAAAATATATAATATTGAGATGAGATGAAGGAAGAACCAATTGAGATTACGAAAGAAGAGAACAATTACGAGCTTTAAAGATTTTAATAAATTGTTTTAATTCATAATTAACAAATCGGTTCTTTGTAGAATTTTAAATATCACGCTGGAAACTGTTGGAACTGTATGATAATGCGGAATGGCGCATGTTTTAACTTAATATCGACATGTTTCTCCATCTAGCTTCTCAATTACAGATCACGTTGTACGAAAGCGATCTAATAAGTAGTAATTTTTATGTGACTGAACCGATTATCTAATATCTTGTAAGATATACTCAAGATTGTTACCATCATAATAAACTAAACTACATCCATCTTTGATTGCATCGGAAACGAAAAGACCGGATGTTTTAGGATTGTAAAACAGAGCGCAATTGCCTCCTTCGCATTTTCACTCGACTTTATAATCAGTCAAACGAGATATGTCTTTGTAAGACTATGATGATATACGTTCACATCACATATTTTCTGTACCTCGAAATAGAGTCTCGGTCACGAGAGTCTAAACTTGTTCGTTTAAAAGTGTTCGAACCTGGGAGCAGAACGAATATGAGACAGTCCCACTATCGAGCCTGTCTGGCTTAGTTTTTCCTTTTATCATTTAGTCGCAATCCCGATGATACAGTTATGAACTGGGGACTAAAAACGAAGTAAACCCGAAATCTCGTTAAAAAGAGAAACAATGTGAGATATTCCTAATTAACATCATGTACGAAGGAAAATCATTGTGCAGGACGAAAATGATTGCACTAAACTTTGCTTCCTAGTCCGTATCGCATGCGCATGTGAAAACGTAAATGACAACAATTAATGGATGATATTTTATTAGAGGCAGATATGAATTTCATGAATTCAAGTAGATCGTGTAAGACCAGATTGAAAGTACGTCGTTTTCGTAGCGAATGGAAACGAATGAAACTTTTTCCGTTTTCAGTCCCCGATCGCAACATTAATGTACATGTGTTTATATGTATATATATTATAATTATTGCTATTCGATATTTGCGCACATTATTTAATTAGTAAACGTGAAAAAGAGAATTAATGAAAACTAGGAAATATTTACTGAATCCAAAAGGAGACACGGAACTTCCTTGGAACGTGAGATACGGAATATTGTAGAAGGCGATAACGATTTAGTTTCTCAATTATCCTAGTCTTGTACAGAAATTTCGCGCATATAGTTACGACAATGAAAACGACGATGCGATTACGCATAAATATTTATCGTGTTTTCACAGCGATCACATATTAAATCGTGTGTGGCACACACACACACTTTTTGTACGACGATCATTATCGAGGATAATCTTTCCAAGCGTTATCGATTTCTTAGCTAGCATACAAGCTATACGGAAACATCGAATCTGAAAACTGCCAGTGCAACATTTTTATCAAGTATTAACGAATCATCATTCATTATACAGAACATATTCCAAAGCAAGGATTGACACCGCGATTTTGATGAGACTGAATTTCAATGCTATAGATATAAATATGGTACGTATAATTCCCTGTGAAATTTATTATACATATTTCACATGAATGCTACGGTTGATGTAATGATGTAATAATACATTTTTTCGTATTATTCGCATATAGCATATCGGATATTAAACTCTACGATGAGAGCGGTCTCGATCCTTGTATGAGAGAGGGACGAATAAAACTGCATCAGTAATTGCAAGATCCGTATTTGGATCAATAAATATCTAATGACGTGTTGTGTCAGTAGAAAGCTCGGAAGATGCATATAGTGCATTAAAATCGTATGTATGATATGTATAATAGATTTGTGCGAATATGAATCCCCGTGACTTTCTGCTTTTACAATGCGTTCCTGCATAACGTCTTAACGCGGATTGCTAAGTCATTACGATAACGAGAGGAGGAATTTCAAAGGAAACATTGTATCTATAAAATTTTATTAAATCCATGGCATATGGCGAATTACTCTTTCAGCTCATGGCTTAACATAACACTTGCACAAGAAGGATAATGTGTCTTACATGCATTTGTTGCGCGGTCTTGCGGATCGCGTACAAGGATTTTAAACTTTTTGGAAATACAAGGTTGAAAAAACGAGGAAAACAGAAAGAGAAGTATTTGTATCACGAAACTGATGATTGATGCGTGTTAAGGTAGACGCGCAAGAGAAATGCAGCATAATTAACTGTTGTAAGGTACACGCTACGCATGACATTAATCACTGCTTGAGGTTTGTAATGTTTTATGAATTTATATTACCGCGATGCGTTGTATAATGTCAAGAGAAATATTATTTATTACAATAAATATCGTACAAAGTACTTCTTGCGAATACGTAATATCTTTTATATATATAAAAAAAGGACCCAACGAATATTATTCAGCGATTCACTGAATCGAACAACGAGCCATCATTTTACTTGTCCTCACATACGAAGTGCTTTTTCCTTTCAGACACGTATGGTACGGCTCCCTTCTTGGAATGGTAACGCCTATTAGCTTCCCTGCAAAGCGAAAGAACGTTTCATTAAAACTGAGGTATTCACAAGATCCGAGTATTTACGATTTAATTGCACGTACTTGCGCTTTTCCTTCTCACGAATCGTCCGTAATTCGGCTCGCGCGTTATATATATGTTTCGGCACTTGTCTGTGACGCGCGATCCGTCGAACCTGAGGATGCGCCGCGAACTTTTGTTTCAGGGTCTCGTTCACCTGCAGCGCCTGCTTTTCTCTAGCCCTCAGCTGTCACAGATAAATAATTATAATCGTACTTCAGATTCTTCTGCATTCATTGAAAAGTCAACGAATTCTGCGATGTTTCACTTACGATGCCGAGTTTCTCCGACGCTTTCGCCTTCCACACGCGGAGGTTCATCTCGTCGCTGCCGCTTATTACGTACTTGTTGTCGAGCGACCAGCCTACGCAGGTGAGCCTGTGCATGCGTTTCGTGTGATACACTTCGCGCGAGTGACCCTTGTCCACCTCGAAGATGCGAATCGACTTGTCGTAGCTGCCCGAGACGAATTCCTTGCCAGTCGGTGAGTAATCCACGTCTATCACGGCTTCCACGTGATCCCTATGTACATTCACTGGCGTTTTCAGCTTCCGTACATCGTAGGTGTACAAGCTGAAACAAATTCGAGGGTTTTTTGCAAACATATTTTCGCGGGAATCGCATGCAACCGTTATATTTATCATCATTTGCGATCTCACTTGTAATCTTCATTGGCGCACGTGAAGGTCACTGCCTCCATCGGGTTCCAACAGAGCTTGTTGCTGCGCAACTTCATCACTATTCTCTTCATGGGTCCCGTGTCCCTGGTGTCGTACAAAATTATGCTGCGATCGCTCGCACAAGATGCTACAAGTAAGATGTATATTACGTATGAAAAATATAAAGACTTTTATCGACATTAGAAAGGTCTAACAAGTAAAGCAGTTCAAAATCATCTTCAGACTCCATGCGTGTCTACATCATACCTAACAGATTCTTCTGCACAGGATTGAACCTTACATCATGTACGCTATCCACACCCCATTTGAACGTACGAACCGGCTCATTACGAGTCTCATCCCACATGTGACAGCCTTCTCCACAGGTAACGAATAGAGGATCATAGCGATGGTGCGTTATGCCAGTTAATACTGTCTAAAAGTAAGAAAAGCAAGCTAAATATTTTAATATCTGAGAAATATTAAATATCCGTGCGCAAGAGTTGCATACTTTGCAAATAATGGTATTTAAAGGTTCTTCTTCGCTGGCAGAGGCAGTCCATGTCTTAATCGTCTTGTCATCCCCGATGGTGATGAAGCGTTCCCCATCCGGCACATACACGACGCCGCGAACGATACCATCGTGAGCCAGGATCGTGCGCGTGCACGTTCCATGGGCGAGGCTCCATACTCTCACCTCGCCGTCGTAAGCACCACTCACGAGCGTGGACAGCTGGGAGGGATGCTTGCACATGCAGTATATCGCATCCTTGTGGCCCTCCAAGCTGCTGATGAACGGTTTCGCGAACACGCGTTCCAATTTAACGGCATTTAACGCTTTCGTGTATTCTCTGGCTGCCTCAAATGGGTGCAGAGAGGGATCATAATTTCTGGGAACTGTAAACGGAACGATTATTATCAGCTAGTTGCGGGAATAATAGGTTAGGTTGTGCTCGCCACTCGTACAACTTACTTTTATGAATGTCTCGTTTAGTTTCTCGTAAGTACTCGTCAGGATTCCTGCTCAACACTTTAACCTTCATTTTGCGGAATATAAAATAACGTAGTTATCGCCAGACGTGCAAAACCGTACCAGCGTTTATTTAAGTTGTTCCACTCACGTGGACGAACACACACAATTATTGCTCCTCCATTTTTAAAGCAATGAAGGCTCGTAGCGGAATTTTTGAGAACTAAAAGCATTAGCCTGGCGCCTGCAACCCGCAATAATGATTCCTGCAGTTGTCTGTTTTACCAACGAAATACTATTGCGTTGAAAAATCCGTATGGATTTTTTTTTGTAACATTCAAACGCGGAATTTTGTATTAAAAATTAATTTTATCCAATCAAATATTCTCCATTTTTTCAACATCGTTAATATTAATGTTATCGATAATTTCGAACATTTTTTTTAGTTCTATTTAAATAATTTAAATAATTGTGCTTCCGCATCGAAATTCTTAAAGCAATCACTCCAGCATCCCTTTAAAGAAAGTCAGCTGTAGGCACATGTTTAACAACAAGTTGCAGAGTGAAAAGTTTATTTAAAGTTTGCTAATCAATGTCCTCATTTCGCATACATCCCAATTTAATTGATATGAAATTTCTAGATTTATGATATATTCTGGTAATATTGTATAAACTCCTATTGAAAAATTCAATACTTGTGCACTTGTGACATCTCGGAAAATATTGCGGAAGATAAGGAACAGTAATGCAAATTTAACTTGGATTGGAAGCGATCGATAAAAGCAATCGTTAGTTATTTTTCAGGATTAATTATTATTATAAATTCATTTGATACTTTATTGTTAAACTATACCGCTGTGCACTAGACTCTAATAAAATATATTTATAAAATTTTTATCTCTGCAAATTTTTATCTCTCTGTTGCGTATAAATATAATGTGATATAATAATTTATCTTTTGGTGCATAAGTATCATTTGCAAAAAATATCTACATTAAACATATATTCTTGAAAACTTGTTTCAGAAAAAGGAGATTTTCTACGCAAAAAGTAAGGTAAATGGAATTTTATCGAAAATAAAATACTATCAAGAACTTACGTACTGATATTATATAAAATAGTTTTACCAGTTAATATATATCGGGCGGATATAAGAGGCGTGGGATATCGCCACTTCTCATTTCTTCCAAGTAAGGTATATTATATATAGAGAAAAAGAGAGAGAAAATATGTGACAGAGGAAGAAGTGAAGTATTTCGGCAAATAAGATTACGTGAGAGATAAGATTACGCGAGCTTTTAACTCAGCGAACAGACTTGATAAGCATCATCTTGTATCGAGGCCTCGAACGTGCTGAATCGATTTCCACAATGCCAGGTAAGCGAAAATATTGCCTTTCTAAAGTATGTGCTAAAATAGTAAAAATAAAGGATACTAAATTCTCTGCTTCTTGCAAAACTTCCCGCTCTCTCAATCATTTCATCAGTCTTTCCGCTCAATTTTGCTGTCGATATTTGCTATGGTTGACGTTTAATATATCGAATATTGTTGCGTTTTTCATTCTATTTTAATCTTTTTATCCCGACAAGATTAAATCTGAGAGATGTTAAATTTCAAGATTGATTAAAAAATATATGAAATATTTTGTTATTCAGTTTTATTTAATACTTGCTTGACTTAACTTGCTTGGTTTATGAATCATACGGATGGTAAAGATAATATATATGTGTGTGGTACATGAAATCATCGATTACAAGAACCTTCTCGAAGAGTGTTATCATACTGAGTACGAAAAATGTCAGTATAGGTGTGTTTTAATATTACGTAACACACATGTTCGTTTTATGTGTCCTCTCAATTACTTGATATTTATAAAATTATGTACAATAAGATTCATTAAAATAAAATTAAAGTTACTATAACTTAACAATCATATCAAAACCAATTACTATAAATAATTACAAAAGTTTGATAGCATTTTCTGATAGTTTAAGTTACAAGAAAAATTCTTTTCACTTCTTAGAAAATGTGCCCAAGATCAAATTTTGCATAATAAATTCTCACAAAGCCAAAGTGAAATTCAACAATTTTGACAAAAATGATTTTCGTAACAATTGTTTAACAAGCATAACAACCGAAGAGATCTCACTAAGCTTTAGATAATAAAGTTTTTCATCTCTTGAAAATGAGATAAAAAAATAATCAACTTAAAATTATTTAATTTGCTTAATTCCTTTGTCATTGCAGCCTACAGGTGGATAAGTCGCACCGGCACTCAATCGCTGCCAGAAAACGCGGTCACTGGCGGCCGCGACTGTGACGGAAGCACGATTTACGTCGGCAGAGCTTTTCACGATGGCGACTTGCTGCCAGCGAAAGTAATTCCTGACAAGAACGTCGCCTACGTTTGTCATGGTGGCGAGGAACATCCCAAAGATAACTTCGAAGTAAGTGAAACACAGTCGAATGTTTTTTTTCTTTATATCACGAAAATGCAATCATTGAATCAAAATTTGTGCATCATTCACCGTTTTTAACGTAAAAGTTAAAATATTTTAAGTAAAAATATGTTATATATATATATATATAACATATTTTTACTTAATATATATATATATAACATATTTTTACTTAATATATATATATATATATCCGTAGTAGTAAAGAAAGACAATCATCAAAGTTACCAATGATTACATTTCCAGTGAGGAAATTAAATTCGTTGAAAATGTATCTCTCAGTTTTACATTTCTGCACAAAACAAGTCGGTTTATCTAGCCCAATAATTATGCTGAACGTAACAATTTGCTGAAGTAAAAACTTTGTCGACCAGTCTAAACCAGTATCGTTACTGGTGGCCCTTTGACTGTAGCAGCGATTAAAAGCGATTGCGCCGTTACGTAACGTGGCATGAGTGGTACGTAGCCAAAGTACAAAATTTACCAAGATTAATCGTATCGCCATTAGCTTCAGATAATCTCGTGATACCAGGCTTTCTTCGGAAGTGACCAAGATATGATTCCCATTAGGGGACTTACCGATTCGACGATATATTCTTCTATCTCTCATATGATAATTTTCTGCCGAAAAACAACGATAACGGGTGTCGTTTCGATTGATTATCCTGTGACGTAATCTCAAACAATTAATTATCATTGCCCAATAAATAATTCCTTCAATTGTAGATTCTTTGCCAGGGCGAATTCGCCTGGGAGTTCTGCAGAGACGGTGAGGTGCCAGAGGATGCGGTGATCGCCGGTCAAACCGCGGATGGAGAACCCCTGTACGTTGGCCGTGTCCTCCATAGTGGATCTCAAACGATCGGCAAGGTCGGTCTTTTCGGCAGTTCCGATTTTCAGGGCCCACCGCGATGATTAACGCACGTGCGTCACGTGTCATAAATACGGGGAACTCGCTTTGACATCTGAGATGCCCCTCGAGCGTTCTCCGATTTGTATTCTTTGACACGCGATTTCGTACGTGACGCTCATTCCTATTCCCTGCGCGGTCCTGTTCTTGCGCAAGGATATAATATCTGTGACTCTTTAAAAATGCAAAAATGTTTTCTTCAGGTACAACCGAGTCACGGATGCCTGTACATTCCGTTTGACGGCGAGGAGCTATCATTCAAGGATTACGAAGTGCTCGTCATGCATTAACTCGATTGAAGATGCTCGGTGTAATGCGCGTCTCATACATGGTCAGAGTTAATCGAGTTAGTTAAGCAACAACCTCCAAATAAACTGTTAAGACATAAGGATTTGCGTGGCAAAATTATTGCGAGAGAAGAGCATCGTTTTTTCAATCGTTTTGTAAGGATTAAAATGCAATGGCCAAATATCTGTGTAACTATTTTGCCTGATTCTTTTGATCAATGACTTATCCAAGCGAAACAATCAGCTATTTATATTATTGAATTTCATTACTTAGCAATATTTATACGATTTACGATATATAATAAGATCAATATTGTGACATTAATTAAATTAAATGCATTTTCAATTTCTCCAAATGTATTATTATTATTATAATTACAGCATAACTGCGGAAATGGAAATTACCGTTACTTTCTCCTTTATTTCTTCGTTAGCGCGAGTAGCATTAACTGTTTAAGCAGGCGTTATTTGCAATGCAGACAGAAAATAAACGAAACAGGTGACCTAAAAGCGTATTGCGCCGAACAAAAAGAATGCGAACAAGTGAAATCGTTTCTGTCGATTTAATTCGACAGCGAGATAAAGAGAAAAAAAAATCGAAAGCGGCTTTATATACGCGGAATCGGAATCGTTAACTGTATCCATTGGTTATTGTTAGAAATCTATGATCCTCGAAGCGGCGATTCAACGGAGCGAGTACTCCGTAAAGCAAAGCGCTTTTCGTTGTAGTGGTGAGGTGGTGGTAGTGCGATAGTAGGAGTAGTTAGTAGCTTATTACAAAGTATTGGTAAACCGTTGTCGATCGGCGTCAACAACCGGTTGATCACCGCGAAAGAACCGTATCTCTCGTGTCGCAACCACGGCCGTCATGAAGACCAAAGGGGACGGCTCTTCGGGTGATGACGACCAACCGACGCACCCTCGTCGCTCGGATATCAAGACAGAAGTGCCGGACAGCTCTGCATCGAATATTTTATAAGCATCGCTGTGGAATTGCGAGCATTACTCACTTGACGACGTCATACGATCGACTTAAGAGCCAGGGCCGCCTCTAGGTGTCTTTCGTCGCTAGGACGCGACCTTGCGGATGCTCGCCGACCGCGCGATTTCGCATCGTGGACCACGAGGAGTCCGCGGCGCGTTTTCGAGAATCTCTCTCAACCCCCGCTGGGTCTGGAACGATCAGGGTGTCCGGTTGAACGAGATGAAGCGGCACGAGCAATCTCGCAGGGATTCAACGCGTACCGAGCGATACGGCAGTGGCAAGGCGCGGAAAATCGCGGAGAACGTCACGCGCGAGCCTCCTTACACGAGCAAAAACGCGATAATCAAATCGGGCTCGTCACGAGCGGCCGAGCCATACGAATGGCATCGAATTCACCGCCGTGGATAATGGCACTTAGGTGGACGGCCCTGTCTAAAATAGGCTCCGACTGTAGAACGCTGGGTCCGTGCGTCGTAGTGATTACTTTATCAACGAATTGTCACATTTAACAGCGCCTCGTCGAGTTACGCGCGGCAGCGATTCGACGATGCTCCCTGTTTACGCTCAGTTGCCATCCAGTTCGACATCGTCGACACCGTGGAACGCGATCGCCGGCAGCCGCGACGACGGCCTCTCCTTTTCCATCGCAACCAACGAATCCTCGAATGCCGGAAAAATCGCGCGGCAGCTCGAAAATGCTCAGCCAACGTTATCCGCGCATCGTTCCTGGTGAAAGAAGAAACACGCGCTCGAACAGCGTCAGATTAATGATCGCTGCTGTCTGACAGCGTGACGGCGAAGACTTTTCGCAACAAGAAGAAGGTGTTGCGGATGATCGAAGGTCACGTGATTGATCACTCGGATGGATCGCTCGGTGAAGAAAGCTTATGCAATAAAACAGGCGCAAGCTAATCGTACTGTTTCATGAACAGTTGTATCTGCGCTGGAATTGTTGACATCAGCTGGGTGCGAAGTGATTCGCCCGCAAGAGTTTGACATTAAGTTTTGGGATCGCAGCGTGTTACTCAACGGCGACACTTTCTATATCCTTCGACGTGCAGTAACGCGCAGTTGTCGGCCGGCGGAAATCAAGACCGTTTGGGGGACACGAGGGAGGTACACGATGTTCCGTCGAATCGTGAAGCCGTACATGAAGCCGAAGAGGATCATCATTCGCCGGCGCAAGAATAAGTACTCTTTAGGTAGGAAGATGAACACGATAATCATGATGCGTCGTCCGTTCATCAACATGTCACAGCTGAGGTCGGATTAGGCTTTATGTAACGCGGCATTCATCGGGGAGGGCGCGTTTCCGCGGGAAGAGTCGGCAAACGTGAGCCATCGCGTTATGCACCATCGCGGAAGTCACTCACGTGTCGAGGTAATCGCCATGCTCCTGACGTTCGGTCCGGAAAGGAAAAGTGATAAGAGCGAGGTGCTCGCCAACTGAAATTAGACCCCGGGGCCCCCGCGGGCCCCGCGAGAGCGAGCGTCGTCGGGGGCTGACCTTGACCCGAAAACTGCGGAGCGGAATCGGAAGCGGCACGGAGCAGTGGAGGAGTGTTGCGCTCGTGGAGCATTAGCCGCGCGGTGGTCGGCAACGGATCGCTCGTAGGAGCGCGGCGATTAAGCGCGCGCGAGAACGTCGGCGACGTTGCCCCGAGGGACGTCGCGTGCGCTTTAGTGCCTAGGTGGATGTGTACGAAGGTGGATCAACTCGCGCGCTGAAATCTCTCGCAGGAGCGGCGCCGCAGGCTGATCGTAGGCAAGAGGCACCAACGGGTCCACCAGGTCGAGCAGAGGAAAGGAACGTGGCGGCGCGGAACCCCCGCTGGCTGCTGGTACCGGCGGTGACCGGCGAAGAAAGGAGACGGACACAACGGCAAGCCGCAACGCGATCCCGTAATGCACGATGGTGCATTAGCCGGGACCACTGTGCGATTTCCGTCGCGCGCGCGCCGAACGGGCTGAACGATCGAGATCCGAGTTGCTCTTCGAGGCCCAAGGCAGATCCTCCGACTGTCCCATCACCGCGTCACGCCGAATTCTTCCCACTCAATGATTTGTGAACTGGCGATCGTACATATTCGGACGTTCGAGAGAGACAACTTCGTATGACCCTGCTCGTACCCGTGTGAAAAGAACGATCCTCTTCTCCCAAGACCAGAGACATGTCCGAGATCACGACGACGATCGGCGCGCCTGAGAAGAAGCAGGCGACATGCCCGGTCGACAAGCCCGACAGCGTGATCACCTGGAAGTCCATGAGCCTCCGGCAGAAATGGTCCTTCCTGACCAGCAACATCACCGTCGAGCCAATGGTCGCGTGCTACGTGATACCGAGTGTGCTCTCCTCGCTCGCCGTGCAGAATCTCATCCTCGAGAAGGCTTGCCGGGTGAACCTGGCTTACTCGGATGAGGTGTGCTCGGCATTGTCCGCGAGGAACACCACCGGCTACGAAGCTGAGGAGACCGCGGTGCAGCAGATGGTGGCGCGTATGCAGACCTGGAAGACGCCGCTACAGAGTGCCCTACCGACGATCCTGATCCTGTTCATGGGCGCATGGAGCGATCGCACCGGCCTGAGGAAGCCCTGCATGCTGTTGCCGATCATCGGCGAGTTCTTCAGCAGCGTCACCCTCATCGCCTGCACCTACTGGTTCTACGAGCTGCCTATGGAGGTGGTCGTGCTGGAGGCAGTGTGGCCCGCGCTAACGGGCGGCTGGTTCACCATGTTCATGGGCATCTTCAGCTACATAGCGGACATCACGTCCGTGGAATCGAGGACGCTCAGGATCGGTGCGGCCAACGTCTTCCTGTCGCTCGGCGTGCCGATCGGCATGGCACTATCGGGGATACTGTACAAAAAGCTGGGTTTTTACGGTGTCTTCTCGATCTCGATGGTGTGTTACGTACTGAGCTTTGTATATGGCCTAGTGGTGATCAAGGAGCCGGGAGTGCTCGCGAATCGTTCGCGAAGGAAGATCCTTCCGAGCGAGGGCAAGCGGACCTCGGTGTGTGCCTTTATCTTGGACTTCTTCTCGTTGAAGCACATCAAGGAGACATTTCGCGTGGCGTTCAAAAACGGGGCGAACAATCGCCAGAAGCGGGTAATCGTGCTCATGGTCATTGTTATGGTCGTCATCGGACCTCTTTACGGTAAGTTGCTCGAACGGAGGAATTTTTTGCAGAAACTTTTCTCGCATTCTTTTTATTTTATTCTGGAGAGGCGAAAAGAGAATTGAGTTTGTCAAGACCCGAAAGAGATTATGTGCTAGTACTATGCATTTCATTCTTGAAGATATCTTTGATATTACTCTTTCATTTTCACTACAAACCTTTGTTTCGACTTTTCTTGACTCATCGCGTTACGAAAAAAATTCCTATAGTGTAATTCATGACTTCTGATATCTTTGCTCGCTTTGCTTTGTATTTTCGAAATACGTGCTTCCATAGTCAATTTTTCTAGCTATCTTCAGCTGTTAAGGACGTACAGCTCTTCAGAAATTTAAATCGATTTTTAGATACATAAGTAATAGATACATAAATAATGGATTTGTAAAGTAATGTTGCTTAATAATTGCTATAAATTTTTTGCTGTGAATCAAATTTGTATGTGTACTAATGGTAGTTTAATTTATACACCACGATTTTTTAATTAATTTTAATCAGGTCTTCCTAACATAATGTATGAATACTATAAAATGCTTAGTCACATCATGCAAGCTAAAAATACAGATACGTAAGAAATTTGAATAATTTACATACTTTGTAAATAATTAGGAATACAAATCGTGTCGAATTAAAAGTCTCGATGAAAAAAAGGCGCTAATAATATCGCAGAATGAAAAATGAAATACATTCATCATTATCCGTCTGCATCCGCGGCGCGGTAAAAACTCGTAACTCTCGTTAATCTTGCTACTAGCGTTGCAGTAACTGTGCGCATTCCCATCAGTAATTACTTGCGTCCGACACTGTGAATATATCGTATGCGAGGGGAAAGTAAGAGAAGACATGTGCTCACACAAAACTAGATATACATCACACTAACGTGCAATAGCACTTCGATATGTGCTGGCACACCTTCCACGAATATTTCACGTATTTTCAAGCGTCGATAAATACGTTTGCATGAAATTATACGCATGCAAATACTTCTCCGTGCACATTCGTGAACGAGGAATATCGCGCTGCATCGAATGTCGCAAGTTCTGCCGTACAGAGGAAATTGACAAACAAAGCAATAAATGTCCAAAGCACATCCATACTCGAATGCGGCATGATAATTTCAGTAGATATTTTTTTATCGATATTTATACAATCTCTCCCTCGTATGTTATTGCAAAATTGTACGCTGCGCTGGATTTTGTTAAGTGAACATCTGTCAATATCCAGTATTAATGCCGAACGGTATCGGTAACAACGCGACCAGTTTCAGCTGGCGGCTTGTCCAAGCACGCGACCACTCGAATCATTCAATTTTTCAATTAGCGTGCATTTGTTACAGCGCGCTGTCGCGACTTTAATGCGATCGTGCGCGCTCGGCACGGCGACGACGCACAATTTCAGCACATTTTCGCGGATGCCCTTGTTACAATTTAATTATATAGGTAGCGTCGTTACAATGTCTGGGTACGCATTAGTACGTATTATCTTAGCTGCTAAGTGACGCGAGCAGTCGTCACGCTTATAACAATTTCGTATAATAGGCGTCTTCCTGATTTCGAATGCCCTAACGCGGATATACCTGCACGACTCTGCGAGATATTACTTTTCTTAATTCCCCCATTGTTGTCACAGCCACTTGGCCACGTCTCGCTAGTAGAGTAATGTAATTAACATCTATTCGGTCCTATCAGATCTATTTTTATAATGCGGACACGTAAACAGGATCCATTAACTAAAGCTCAGCAGCTCCTAATGTCTCGTAACAAGAGTGGCACTTCAATATTTAAAAAAATTAATATCAATCAGAATTAATTAATATTCCATCGCTATTCGGAGAAGGATACAATTCGGAATCAATTATTGTGACATGTATAATACGTACTTCCCGCTAAGTCTGAAACAAATGACGTACGCAGAATTATTCTATGAAGCACTTGTTTCTGTGAATTCCGTAATATGAAAACTTCTCAAAATTTTCCAGTAGATCACGCGTACAGATAAACTGACGGATAAGCGCACACAAGCAAACGGGAAATAACATTATTTACCTGCATGCAACGTCTTGCTGGTAACATATGCATGCGCATACGTTAACGTGGCAGAAATCGCGATCATACATATTGCGACGTAATTCCAGATCTTTGCTCGTCAGAAACATACGCGGTGAAAGTGCAGTTGTGTCACATCGTGTTATGTTTTCATTATGATCTTGCGAAGTTGTATATTAGGCATATCCGGTCACACGCCGGAGACAATGTGACCAATTTTAATGGGATGAATAATGAATTTTATATAAATTCTTATGAAATTGACAAATACAGTTCGCTGAAGAAATGGTATTAAATATCTTCATACGTGTTCTGAAGATGACAAATTTATTACTTATTATTACAAATTTATTATTACAAATTTATTAGTCGCAGTTACATCTTTATCAAATTTCTGTTTTTCATGAATGATCATCATTTTATGTAAGAGAGACGTTGCATCTGACCTTCCTTTGCAGTTAGCTTGGTATTACAGCAGGAAGCAATTGTTGGTCTAATTGCTGCCGATGTAATCGTCGAAAATCGTTTGTAATTGAACACTGAAAACGGTTGCGGTTGGCTGCACCTAAATATTGTTGTAGTATCAAGATTCTCGTAAAGTAGGATGTTTTATTGCAAGCTGCGTGTACTGATAGCTCGTTCATTTAGAGATAGATTGCAAGTCATAAATCCATACGTTAACGACTTCAGCGATTATAACTGAAAATGCAAACGAGACATTCAGGGTGAATCAACTCCATTATTTTTAAATCTTCGACATTTTACCCGTCAGGCATTTCCTAATTGATTCTTAATGCCTCTAACGTGACTTTTATGTACAAATTTAATTGTAGAAATTATAAATGTTAACTATCTATGAAGAAGAGAAAACTATTAGAAACTAAAATGTCGAAGCTGCATCCAGCATTGATTTCTTGCTGGATAGATCCGGAATGTTGAATGATACGAGTACAATTATCTTTAACACGTATCAAGCTCGTGCGAACAACAGCAACAATGCCTCGATGGAAACTTGATTAAACCGAGATTCTGCGAAGCTATTATGTAAATTTCCGTTCGTACAGCGCTAATAAATAGCTAATAAAGAGCAAACAATACGTTGTGTTATGTGCCCTCCTCAGATGACAGACATCAAAACTAAAATATTATAATAGTAGCATGTCACTGGATAATGGAGATTACGTCTAAAATTTTTTATATTCTTACATACGTCAATCAATACTTTTAATCCGATAAAATCTTCCTGAACCGATATGCATGTAGCAGAGAAAGCGATCACGACAGTCAATAGAGATATTAACAATAAATCTTTCTTTCAGGCGAAATGGCGGTGCTCTATCTTTATATGCGGTACCGATACAAGTGGAACGAAGTGAAGTTCAGCATGTTCTCCACGTTTGGCATGGTAACTAATCTAATCGGTAAGAAAATCGCCTCAAACGAAAATGTTGCTCGTTAACGATACGCAAGTAATTCTCCCAGTTCTTCACTGTTATTTTGCTGACAATTTTTGAGACAGAAACGTGTACGTCGAAATACGTTCTCTCGTGCAGAAATATGCGCGCACGATTATTCGCAGGAAATAATCTTCTCTGCCTGTCATTTCGCGCAAATCGAAGGTATCCGTTAACTTTATGCTCGTAACGACTGCATGCTCATTAAGTTAATCAAGCCTTTTTGTGCTCGCGAACGGATGAGAACTACGGGCAGCGTATCTTACGTAAGGATAAATATCGTTGCTAAGCGGAATCATCGATTTATTCTAACGGATCGCGAGGGCAGTGATTGCAATCCTTGAAAGTGCAATCATTTGTTGCGAGCAGGCGATATAAATAATCGGAGGCTCGTCGAGGCGTTCCGCGATCATGTGATTCGGATTAAATGTTGCCGCTAATAAAGTGCGCGTCTCGCGTTTACCGTACACGTGCAGCACTTCCGTGGGCTTTCTATTTTTCTGTTTGCGAAAAACTTTCTATTTGCCGATGTAGATCACGCGAATTTAACGTACGATCCAATTTCTCCCGAGCATGGACGGAGAACGTGGATTGTTCTTTGGTAGATCCGAGATGAGTGCTTCCACGCTATCAGTTCCCTTTCGCAAAGATCATCAGTCGAGTAACCGTCGATCACCGTTTGCTTCGCTAAGAGATTGAATGATATTCTTGTGATGCGCAGGAACCGCGATCTCCGTTGGCATCTTCAGCCACATTCTCAAGATAGACGACGCGATCGTGGGTATCATGAGCTGCACGAGTAAAATTTTAGCAAGTTTCGTCTACGCGTTCGCCACTACCAGTTGGATGGTCTACGTAGGTCAGTCTTTTTAAAACGGCTTAAAAATATCAGGGTAACAACTACATATATCAAATATATCACATACTGACTCTCTGGCAAGTGCATCCAATAACGGATACTGTAACGCGTGTTTCAGCTGCTATCGTGGAGATCGTGAACGGCACATCGTTCATCGCCATGCGGTCGATAGCTTCGAAACTCGTGCCTACGGATGAACTCGGTAAGCAAGCGCACGATAAGTGACGGTCCTCCTCATGTCATCCGCAATGTCTTTCTTATGGAGTTTGCATGAGTTTCTAGAGTCGTAAGAAAGGTAAAAACGATTGTCAAGTAGACTGTCATATAAAGAAACAAGAGACTGCCTTGTTCAAGCAATCAAGGAAGAAGAAGGACATTTTAGATAACATCAGACGGATCATTCTGGAAGCGCTGAATGAGAAGAGGCACACGAGGCACGCGTTTTAGAGATTAGCTCGGCTATGAGAATTATGATCATTATATCAGTATGATGATGCCACTTGGAGGCATTTTCGAGCCTCGGAACTCCTTCACCTTCGCGCGGCCTTGCGGAATCGCGTAAATCGGATAATTCGGCCGCCGAATTATACATTTACGTGGTGACGCTAGTAATTTTTCCGCCATCACGTACAGCTAACGAAGACCTTCCTGTACAGCCGCCCGGCTGTAGCGATCCTCGTCGAACGCGGTTTCGATGTAACACTATTTATTCGACCGCCTGAAAGTAGCATTACGAGGCTGAAAGTAGCATTACGTAATTCCGCAGGTAAAGTTAATTCCCTGTTCGGCGTGTGCGAGTCCCTGATGCCGCTTGTTTACGGGCCCATGTATAGCGCCATTTACGCGGCGACCATGAACACGTTCCCCGGGACATTCTTCATCGCCGGTGGATGCATGACAATGCCCGCAGTATTTGCATTCTTGTGAGTATCCTGCGAGAGAAAATTCTCACCTATCACTCGTTGACAATAGGATCGGCACACAAGTCGTTTCGGGGGACCGTTACTTCGGGAAGCACGCGTGCATCGAGTCAAATTAAGCGAAAACATCCTCCCACAAACGCATGGCTCGAATTCTGAACCGTTAAGAGGATGCAAAGTGTGCTAACAGCAAACGGTCGCGGAGATAACGGTTGTCTGGATTGAGTTCGCAAATTATAATCGTGTAACATTATGTATCTTTAATCAGCTGGCTGTACACGGAACACCGAAAGGATCGTAAGCTGAAGGAACAGAAGGAACCCGAAGCCGCGATCAATCACAAGAACGAGGACACGGCCGATCACGGTGTGAAGATGTTGACTCCTCGGATAGTGGACGCGCAGAAGAGCACGCAGAAGGCCGAAATGATGAATGGCATAGATAACGCGGCCTTTGAATCCGAGCAGTTGTGATCTCATGATCCTTCCTTTTTTAATACACATTACATCAATAATACCTCATCGAAAAAGAAAGGACTGATATGGATGACGTCTCTAGGCCAGGGTGCGATAGATGCTGAACGAACTGACGTTTCGCGTCGTTATAGATTTGTTTCGCGAAAGGATGCCGCAGGAAATTTTAAAGCAAATACGCTAAAGTTCCGGTAAACTGCTTTAAACGCGGTTCAAAAAAGCCGATTTTATTTTAAGATCATCAAAATCTGAAATGACGATGATCTGTCATGACAAGTATACGGGATAAAATTTAAGTAAATCTGTTTCGACACTCTTTTCCAAATCCAACTAAATCACGTGAGAATAAATTAGGATTCCATGGCATTTTTCAAATCTTATGCAACTGCTATGAGTTATCGTTTCCATACAGCATCAAGATTTAAGTGTAGGTATATTTAAGGTGTAAATAAAGACCTCGTCGATGTTCTTCTTGATCATCCATGACTTTATTTGTATTACAGCTTATTTTTGTTGAAGCATCTCAAGATGTAGAGACATTCCGAATAAAGGATAATTGCCGACTTATCTTTAATTTAACATCCGTAGTTAAGCTAGTGGCTAACAAGAATTAAAAAGATATTACTTTTTAAGAGTTGGCAGTATGTAATTGAAGCAATCATTTTAGAAAGAACGATTATCGCGTTCATTGCGAGAGCACGAATCTTCGACGATGTTCGCAAAACAAGTTGTATTAAGAGATACGATTATCGATATTTTTAAAAATAAAGTTCGTTCTTTAAAATGAATGTTTTAATTAAATGTAATATAATATATATATATATATATATATATATATATATATATATATCTGATAGAGACATATATACAATTCGTTGTAATCTCTTGCAAGAATCTCGCAGTCTTCAACTTAGTTTGCCCGTTTAAGGACGACCAGTCGATTACACGTGATAACAGCGTTGTATTTCGTTAAATGTGATTTTTATTTAACAATCTATATCCTTTATTTTGGGTACACTAGTACAAACTGTACTTAAACAGATTGTGGCGACAGCGTGAACGAACATGTACATCACAAGTATTCATATTGCAATTTTTTGGTTCTCCAATTACCCATCGAATGAATTCTCAATAACAAACTTTCGGAGAATTCGGATGCTATTCTCTTCCTTAGCGTAAATTTTCTAAGAAAAACGCTCTCTCTGAGCTGGCATGCTATTTAACGTTGCAATTAAAGTTGCTTCGTTCAGTGAAGCTTCAACAGCGTATATAGATAACAAGAAGCCTCGTGTTTAACTAAGTTTTAAGTTTAATGCAAATTTTACTTGAGATTTAATTCACGTGTACACGCATGTACGAGACAATAAATCTGAAATTGATAAAAATGAACAATGCATTCATTATTGACTTTGTAATATTTCACACGTAATTTTCATACACCTGATTTTTTCAGTTTCGGATAAGCGAATCACTTTCGGTGAGATAACGGTAATGGTAATAAATATATTAAAATGTAAAGTATATTTTTATGTTTAATTTTTGATGCTTTTAGTTTTAATGGAGGTATTTGGGAGGAGAGAAGGTGGAGGTTGTGAAAGAAAAACACAGTGCAAGTTCATGTTTTCAACAATTTACTCCTAGGCTCTTGTTCTGGCCAGTTGACTGAGACCGGCGCGCACTTGCGGTCCCCCCCTTTGTTACATAATACATAAAAATAATGGTATTTACAAATGTAGAGAGAAATGTTAGGCACTCAATGAACTCAAAACGGCGAAATCATAAGTGGTAGTCTTATCGCGCGCATCGTGGGCGAGTGGTGCTTCTACGGCATGTGATGTATCGACGAGAAGATGCACTCAAAGAGCACACGCGCGCACACACACACACACATCGTACACACACATACACCCGAGAGCGAGATAAGTTTGAAGGATACCGAGGTGCGGAAAATAGAGCGCAACTATATGACTTGGACGCGTGAAACGTAAAAAGAAAAAAAGAAAGAGAAACAGTAGACCAATAGAGAATGAGTTTCTTCGAAAATTTTGTTCGCCATATCGGCTCATGTCGAATCCAAGGTCCGATTGTCGTAGTGAATTAGACGTATTGGAATGTTGGTGGTCGGGTAATAAGCATTTTCATGTGGAATGTGCTCCGCGCGAAGTCTCTCTCACGATATTTGCTTTTCCTTTTTTTTCTTTTCTTCCCTTTAAAAATTAAGTCGCATTACCTAAGTACCACGTTGTCGTGTTACGCAACGTTAATTAATTAACGCTCCTCCCCGTACTCTTCACTGGCCTTTGCGTTCGTCACGGTGAACGGTGTGGACATTCGAAAGGAAGGATTGCTCACTACTCTGATCTCTTACGCGTATCAGTGCGTGATTTATTTATTCCCCGTGTAGTCTGGGTATGTCCGTAGACTAGAGTTCTCGTGTCTCCCCGTTGACGTTGTTTCGAAAACTTAAAACTCGCGAAACACGCGTGAAATGTTTTATCGCGCGTCCATAATTTTCCCTCCTCGTGTCCAGATTCGCTCGCAACGAGGTTTCGAGGTTTCCGCGTCGAGCATTAACGCCTATCTGCTTCTTATGGATTAAATCCGCTTCACCCCACGTACTATTACTATATTAAACATAAAAATAAGGACGTAGTTCGCTGTTTGTGTGCGAGCGGTTTCTCGACACTGCCAGTCCGATATATAGTCGATGTCCTCTTCCGATCCTATATAATAATGTCCTCTCTCGTTCTACCTCTTAACTTTATCAATCGGTCGACATACAAATTGCGTGATATATCATCATATTCTTTCCTCCCACAAGTTGTTCTCCCTCCTTTTACTCGACGTAAAAGTCCACATTACGCTGAATAAAATAAGTTACACGATTTGTCTATTTTTTTTTTTCATTAAAATATTATGATACAAATTACAGTTATTTATGCTCAGAGTGTAAGAGCCGTTAGTTTCTGAAACTAGAAAGCTTTTTCTTTCCCTTTACTCGCGGTCGTAAAAACTGCCTTCCACGGATGGGATACAATTCGATTTGTACAATGAACTTTATACATATCCACGTACGGTTGATATGACTCCGCCGCATTTTACGATCGAGGATCGGTCGCATACGCGACCGAGATGCGCACAAAAATAATATCTAGTAATTATAGTGCGGTAACGTTCAGCCGGACGCGATCACTGCCTGCTGCGGACCAGCCGAGAATCCAATGGTCTCCATTTTTTCGACACGATCAATCGTCGACGATAAACGAGCGCGTTGTACTATATAATAATAAAATCCGCAAAACAACACAAAGAATCGCTGTACATTTGGTCACTCAAGAATCTGTCCTTAACCGTTACTTATCTAAGTGTTACGTTTAGCAGTGCGTATTGCGCGCTAACGGCCCTTAACCCGCTGATAATATCACAGATGAATGAGTTTCCGTGTTGTGCGTTACGCAACGCTATCTAAGGTTCCTAACAAGTGCGTTGATCCTTTCGATTTTGTCGCTGAGCATTCGCTTCTCGGACTCAAGGGCTGTTTTCATGGACAGGAGCTCGCAGTACTTCCGTTCTACCTGAATAGTCTCGGTACGCAGGCCGTTGTACTGCGCCACCAGTTTTGATGTCTCGCTTGTCAGAATCTTCCTCTCCAGTGCCTTGTCTGAAGGTTGACGGGAAGCGTTAGAACCTTACGTCGAGCATTACTCTAGCATTAGATTAGATGCAATGGGAAAGAATTGATACGTACCTTTCAGATACTCTTTGTAGGTGAACATAACATCCTCGATTCCAGTCCACCTCGGCTTATCACCTCGTTTCTCGTACGTTTCGTCGGCGCTCTCGCTAATGTCGATAGTTTTGCAGTGCTGTTTCACGCCGTTCTCACCAGGCATGGGTAAAGTAGGATAATACATCGAAACAATATTCGGAACCAAGGGTGGTAGCGGTGGTGGACGTTCCGGAATGTGTTTCACCTTAATTCTGTCCAGAAGGCGCATCTTTTGAGGTGGTTTTGGTAAAGCTGGAGGATCCTTAGAGTAAACTTTGGCGATTCTTTCACAGTAGGCAGTAACGGAGTTCGCGCTCTTTCGTTTCTTGCGATCTGCCAGAATGTACTGCCATGTCACTTCCGCCTCTGTAATAATTATAATAAATAATTGTAGCAACGAAATTATCATAGTGCGTTTATTGTACCATCTTTTTTGTGACAAAAATTTTATTATAAAATTAAAATGTCAATAATATATATTTACCGTCTCTCTTGTTTGGAGGCATAATATCGAGACCTATAGTCCTGAGAAAGCCGACTTTCGGCTCGAAATCGGGCGTGTGGAGTAAAACGTCCGGATGCTCACGCGGAATCGGTAAGACAGACTCGATTACGGGCTCTCCTTCCAGAGGTAGTTCTGGTGGATCGGGATTCAATCTGTACCTTTTCTCAACCTTGCACAATTCCATCTCTGTAGAAATAATGGCGATATCAATTTAACTGATCGATGTTATAAACTGCGAAATTGGTAACGGTGGCGAGATTCTCTTACCATTCCTAATCGTCAGAGTAGTCAATCCGAACATAGCTAGGAAGGTCAATTTCTCTTCCGAATATTGTAGCTTGGCTGGCGGACCTTTCGTGATCCAAAGATCCATGTCTTTGGTTTCCTCCTCGTCTTCCGAGTCGGAGCTACACGCATTCCTTTCATTTACAACGCCTGTACTTTTCTCCCTCTTCCGTTTACGCCGCTTCTCGGCCAGATCGAGGGTCGACGTCAGCTCCTTCGGTCTCTCAGGCACCAGGAAGGACTTCTCGTTGCTAGTAACGTCCTGCTGCTTGACCAGAGCCTTGCTGAGGTCAGGCACGTTTAGCACCGCTGGTTCGCACTTCACGGAAATCTCAGTCAAATTATTGCACTTGTCGGTAAAAAACGCGGTCGTCTTCAGCTCGTTGTTGCTCGCCGAAAAATTCAGGAGCTTCTCCTGATACTTCGGGATCTGCAAGAGCACGTTAGAGACGTTCTGACAAGTGCGCAACACCTCCTCAGACTTGATGCTCTGCATCAGCTGCGTCGTGTCCATGGGCTTCTGCGCAATGTCACTTATGCTGAACTTAAAGTTCGGTTGAAACGGTAATGTGGACAAGACGTTGTTCTGATCGCATTGCGTCTTAGTATAATCGACCTCGGGTTTGCACTCCTTCTCGCCGGAATTGTAGTTCACAGGATGAAAGAGCGGTAGACTCTTTCCCTGCTGTTCGTAAGGCAGATGCGAGACGGAGGCCTTCTCCTGGAGCGAGTTCGCAGCTACGTGATTCTGATTCGACAACTGCGGCTGTCTGATCGGACTCTCGCTCGCGATCTTCTCGTTGCACGCGTTCAGCTTGCCGTCCTTCGCCGCGATGTCCGAGCTACCCTTGTGATACGAGCTTGCATGATTTGCGATTTTGCTGGCGCAACTGGTAACTTGACTATTGGCGGTGAAACTGTTGGCGTTGCTTACCGCTTTCTCGCTGGATACACAATTGGCCGTGCTGTCGTTCCGCGTAGTTGTCGTGGTCGTCGTCGTGGCTGTTGTCGTCGTCTGATGGGCCTCGCCGACGTGATGCGCGTTCTGTTTCGTACCGTTGGAATTAGAGACGACGGTTATGCCGCCGCTATTACCGCCGTGACTGCTGCTGGTATTTATTATCGGTACGTTGAGCTTGGACTGAGAATGATGGGACTGATGGGGCGATGACGAGGACGACGACGACGACGACGAGAAGTGCGGCGGTTTGTACAAACTTGGCACGTGCGAGACTGGTATATGCGGATGATGGTATTGCTGCGGCGATGGATAAGGGATCGATTGGCAGAGCGTTTGCTGGCTGCTCATAGACTTGCTGTCCATCGTCGAAGGGCTCTCCTGCAACACTTGACTGCCCACAGCTTGAGAGGTGATCATTGACGAGGACTTCAAGGGTGGCTCGTGATGACCAATTTGATTGGCTATACTGTGATTATGACTGTTCATTATTGGCCGCTGCTGCGTTTTTGTAGAAGAGGAGCGGAACGAGTCCTCGAACGGCCTAACAAAGGCCGGCTGCGACGTAGTCGTAGTACTCGTTGTAGTCGTCATTGTCGCCGTCGTGGGCAACGATGATCCCACCGTCGTCGCGGTCGTCGGCAGTTCCTTGTTTCTGGTCACGCTGTGAACGCCGTGAGCTAACGGAGGGGATTTGCGGGACGTATGATTCGTCACGCTCAACGTCGACGAAGAAACGTTCGGCGGCGTTAGAGCCGCGTGAGTCGTCATCGCATTAGACAGAGAACTCGTAGTCGTCGTACCGTTTGTACTGCTCGCGCGTTGTTGATGCTGTTGCTGCTGCTGTTGTTGCGATGGGAGTGGTTGTTGCTGATGCTGTTGCTGATGGTAAATGGAAGTGGTGACCGTATTAGTCGCGCTACTCATTATCGTGGCTGTGTGCTGACTAGAATGAATGGTACTCGACGGTACGGGGGGTAAATGGAGAGAAGGAATGGAGATGATAGGCGGAAGAGACATGCCTAGGGATAGTGGCGGCGGCGGCGGTGGTCCTATTACGCTCGGCGTCAAGGACGGGATGGAGGGTATCGAGGGTATCGGCGGTGGACCGATCGGCGCCGAACTTATGGCCGTCGGAGGCGGTCCGAGGTTCAGATGAGGCAAAGTGGTTCCCAAAGGGGGCGGTATGGGTGCAGAGCTGGCGGAGCATATGGAAGTAGTGCCCAGGGATGGTCCTATGGGCGGTGCTGGACTGGGAAAAGGTGGCAGACGAGAATAGATTGTAATTGCTGCTGCTGCTGCGGCTGCCGCCGCTGGATCGGTAGGTGGTGGTGCGGCCGCAGCTGGCGGAGCGGAGGACTGTTGCTCCTCTTTGCGGGATTGATGGTGACTGCTACTGCTAGCGGTGACGGATACGCTGATGTTGCTGTTACTGGAGTTTCCGGTGTTGCTGGTGTTGTTTCCGCCGCTGTTACTGGTGTTACTGGTATTACCACCGACACTGCTTCCGCCACCGCCACCTCCGCTGTTGCTGTTACTGGCGCTACCGCTACCACTCTGTCGTTCCCTGCCATCGCGTTCTCGGTCCCGGTCGCTATGCATCTGAGCCGCTATGGTCGGCTTCCTAGCTGGAACAAATCCCGAACACAGTGCTTGATGATCTTCCACTCGTCTACAATGTGAACAATCCTGACTATGGCAATATCGCACCTAAATGTGCTTTTCAAATACACGATTCTCTTTGCAAACAGAGATCTCGAACAGGACTTGTGACTGTTTCTTTAACTAGAAGAAAAGAACACACACACACATACACATATTGCCATATCCAGATTTCGTTACCTCATATAAGTGTTTGGGTTAAAATTGCTTCCGATATCCTTAGTCAATCCAATATGATGTTTAGTGTTCATCACGATATGGTATCAATATTTTGTTAAATTATGAGATAAGCTCTTACGATAGGCTCGCGCGCGAGGAGAAGCGTTAAGAAAATATGTATTATATTACGTCATGTATTTAAAACTCATAAATTTGTAAAGCACATTATGCTCTGATACGCAGATTAATTGTATTATATATAATTTAATAACGTATCAAATTACTCATCGCAATTAATTTACTATGAGTTATCACGCCTCGCGATTGGATTAAGACCTACTATTATTATCATACGTGTTGAAAATTAAAATTTTTATTATATTTCGGTATTTGTTCATCTTTTTCAACTTACCTTGGTCTCGCTTAATTCCGACACTATAAAGAATTACTTAATATATTCGCTTCGAAGTATTGGGGATGATTACTGTTATATTTCCAATAAAACTAAATAAATAAAAAAAACCAGTTGTCTAAACTAACGGGGCAATCGCTGTCACCGTTCCACTGGCGTTAAACAATAACGAACGCGCGTATTTTTTCATAATAATTATAATAAAATATATATATTTATATATACAATTGAACTACGAATTATTGAATCTTCCCCAAAACTGTTTCAGAAAGTGATTCGATCACATTCGAGGGTCAAGAATTTCAAGTCCATTAGAATTTCAATCACATTTTTTGAAAGTTTTATTTTCATTTATAGTCCAAATATACACATGTTTACATAATAAATTATATAAAAATGGTATAATTTTGACAAAAGAACATGTATAATAAAGTTTATATACATCGGTTGATTTCAGTCAGTATGAGGAGCAACATGTTCACTATACAATTAAGGGAAACTATTTTGACATTAAGTGGTTAATTGCAAATTTCTAAAACAGTTGCGGGAACTAACGCAAGAGTGCATTGCGCCTGATGAAAGAACACTCGATTATAAAAGCCAGCTTAAATCGTTATATTCTATCAAATTGCGAGTTTACGCACGAATACCTATCTAAGTTCACGCCTCGAAATTATAAACATTCAGATGCGAATGATTCGTTTGCTATATCAAATAATTAATCAAAATATTCCGCAAATATATTCTGATCTAACAATTTATCTCAATAAAAATTCTAATTTATAACGCCTAATGAACACTAACAAATTATTAAACGCTTCGTAGGCTACTAATACATTTTGCTTACAGTTTAACACATTTGCGACCGGCAACGTAGTTTTACGTAATTTCAAAATCTATATAGCTCTATAGCTGGTCGCCACTGACGTAGTTTTATGATATCTTTTTTTCATATTTACAACGAATTATGTGAACTTTACAATAACTAGGACTTTATTATTTGTTATTATTCGTTAATTTATTACATTTTATAGTTTAAAGATATTATTAGATACTATGTAAAATTATTATGTAAAACTAATTTGTAAAAGTGTTATTAAGTTTTATTTTAAGGGATAAAATTATTTTATATTGGTTTTGAAAAAATATATTTAATGAATTTAAAAAGCTCTTTCAATTTTAATATTTCCATATTCACACATTTTCAAATTCTCCAACGTGCATTTGTAACATCTAAATTGTTTTTTTAATTTTGAACAACAAGTGGTCATAAGCATGATATGATAAAACAATATTTTTTTATATTCATTCCCATTTTAACAGAACCCTGCGGATTTTCAGCTACAGACTTTCGGCAATTGTACGCAGTGTTCAGCTAAGGCTCTCGCGTCAGAACCGCCGGTCGCGAATGTGTTAACAATAACACATATATAAGAAAAAAATATATAACTCATAAAAATATAACATATGCCGAGAAAATTAAAAATCTAGAAAATGTTTACATAACAGTAGTCATCTCCATTCAACAAGCCAGAGCGTTTAGTGCGTAATTACCACAAACACTCTATGTGCCGCAATTTTTCTCAAATCTCAACGAAAACAGTCCTTTCGTTTAGAAGGCGTGCACTCTTATGTTTAAGTTTCGCTGTTATCAACTACAAAACGATCAACTATATAACCAATCTGCCGTCGTACAGTAAGCGGTTTCACATTCGAACACTACAAAAACGATGTAGAACACGCATGTGTCGTGTACACAAGGAACCCCGACCGAAGACCGACTTACTGGTGATCCTTTTATCTTGACATCTCGCGTCAAAAACAGCAAAAGTTAACGGATAAGTCTGACTTCGGTCCGTAGGTGGGTAAAAAAAAGGAGCTAAATCAGGTCTCGGAAAATCGGGTTGCCGCGTCTGCAATTTGTTTTCGTGTATCCTAGATCGAGACTGTAGGACTGTACGGTAGAATCCTCTCGCCGCTAAGGTCCACTTTTCTGACAGTTCGAAGGATAATATCCTATAAGGTGAGTGTTACGCAGCGAACACAGCGCCCGCGATGCACGAACGGTAAACGCGAGATCGAATTTATCTAAAAACTTTCTCCGATCTCCACCGCCAATTCCGGGTGAGCGAACAGGACCTGACACGCGAGTCAGACGTCGACGAATGCCTGCATTTGTACTCACGATGACGTATGCACGTGTTCGCATCTCTCGCTCGTAGAATTCGTTCGTTCGCTCACGGCGTATAACTCACCTTTTATACCACGCGCCGTATCGCGATGCTTACCTAAATGATACGAACGCTACCTTCGTAAGAAACGAGTATAACTATGACTATAACTCTCATTAAATCTAGATTAAAATTAGAAGCGTAGTAATGTTGTTGTTTGTTCTTTCCTTTGCTTTTCTCACCGGGTAACAGTCACGTTTCTACAACTTCTCCTCGCTCGCGCCGCCAGTCCGTTTATCTAACAGAGAAAACTTTGGCTCGCAGTTACAGGTCGCACGAACGTCGCGCGCCAACGACAACCGCCGCTGGGAGTAACGATCTCGCTTGGCACCGATCTCTGGGTCTATAAAGCTAAACGAGGCAACGTGCGCCACGAGTTGTGGCGAACGCGTATGTGGAGATAGCCGATTCGATATAGCGACCTTCTCCACACACATTTGCAACAAGGAGATGCTAGCTGATTGACGAGCTTGGATATGGCCGAACGAAAGGGTATATCGACAATGTACGCGCAACGACGGCGCGATCATCATGACGATGCCGCCGCTGCCGCGGCAGAAAAAGCGGATGAAGGAAAAAAGAAAGAAAAAAAGATAAGAGAAGAGAGAATGGAAAAGAAAAGAGAGAGAGAGAGAGAGAGAGAGAAGATGGAAGAAGCTCGCGCACGCCTTAACAAGCGATCGCAGATAGATCGCGATCGCGCCTCACGATCTCTCGACGCTTTCTTTTTTAATGATAGGTAGTGGGGGGTGGAGCGACTCGCTCACCTGCAGTATCGGCGGATGCAGGTGCAGGCGCGGGTACCGGGGCAGCGGGAGCAGAACTTCTCGCCGCTCTTCTCCTCTCCTCCTCCTCCCGTAGTGCAGCCTGCTCCCGTGCTTGCCGCAGCCTGTGCTCCTCCTCCAGCTTGAGCCTGAAAAAAACGAGGACCGCGGCAGCGGCGTTAATGAAGAAGCTCGGCATTCTCGACGATGTATCCCCCTCCTCCCCTCCCTCTCGAGTTCTTTTACTTACCGTTCATGCATCACGGGAGACATGAGGCCCAGCGAGGCGGGCGGCGGAGCAAGCATGTCCGGACTGTATCTCAGCCCGTACAGAGGATACGATGGCAGTCCAGGGAACAACGGCGGTCTCAGCATCCCGCATCGTTCCAAGTACAACTGTTCCTCTAACCTGCGACAGAAAGAGACGGAAGATCAGTTAAACCGTGGTAGTAAATCTTGAGAGATTGCTAATGGAAGAGCGTGAAGAGTTCTTGCTGCCTTTAGAGTTCGGAAGTTTTATAATGGCACTGATCACTTACCTATAAGCGTGCTGCAGATGCGGCGGTGGATAGAGACCAGGATGATAGGCGCTATAGGTCGAGGGGTCCAAGGTGAACGCCGGTGGATGAGCCGGATGGTGCTCGGGCCGATATGGTTGGAAACCAGAGCGAGCCAGCAATTCGGAAGCCGCGGCAGTTACGCTGTGCTTGCTGGTTTCAACGGGTCTGGCAGTAGTCGTGTACAAGGAAGGAATCTCTTCGGGTCGCCGTTCGTGCGTCGATCGCTCCTGGAAATTAAAATTTAACGACGTTGCTGTCAGTAACAATGCAACCAGCTTGCAAGATGTATTTTTTTGATACTATATTGATGGTATCATTATCTATACGTGTAGAAAATGACTAGTACGTCTCGCTTAAAACGTCAGATTGAGTCTAACGTATGTCACGGTTTAATGAAAATGAAAAAAAAGTGATAACTACGCGTAAATTCGTGAAGAAAAAATCCGGAGAAGGGTACAGCAGCCCTAGTCGCGGGAGTTAACAATATTTTCAAGATGATTTCCTGGAAGGCGCGGGGCGACGCAAATTGCCTGAAATTTTCTTCAGCTTATAGTCTCTTCCGCCACTTAGACGTTACGAGCGGTCTCGCGGTTTATTGCCGGGAGTTGTAACGAAGTCGCGCACCGAACCGGCAATGAGTTACCGCTCGGATGACTGCACCGTGGAAATTGGTAGGAAGAGCGTGCACCTCCGGTCGGGCCGAGACGACGAAGCAAAGAATTCATTATTACAGGCAAACATTGACCAACGTCGAAGAATTTAATTCTACGAGTTTTGCAAGATGTTTCTCACAATTTTACTTCCGCTGATTAAAAAAGAAAATTATTTCTGCCGTGTCGCCATGACGTTAGTTAACATTATTTATTTCTCTTTTTTTATATCTTCCTGCTTGTATTGTTGATAAGACTAAGTTGAAAAAGCAGAACTATCGCTCTCGGTCCGGATTACTTAACCCAGATTGTCAGCAGAAGTCAGGCTTAGAGAAGCCTCTCATTTGCAATGCAATAGCACGGGCGATACAATCGAGAAAGGGAGCCGAGATCTTTGATCTTCCCGATTATCGGGAATTGAGCCGTTTCCCTTATTCGCTTTCCGCTAGAGTAAGCACCTTTTTCATTTCGTTACCGAGATTGGCTGCGTTTTCGATCTACCTTTGAGCCTTTGACACTCCCGCAATCCTGCGAGACCGTTTGACTCGCGTGCCTTCGAAATCATTCTCTTTTCCTTCCGCGCCGTTGGACATCCGTAATTTTATCTCACTCGACACTTTCGCCTCTGGAGTGATGGGACGTTAATTTACGGTAGCAATTACACTTCGAGATCGCGTGAGCTCTCAGAACCGGCTGCGATATCACGTGCAAGGTGTCCCGGACTCGCACGCTTTCTCCCGATTACGAATCCATTTCCATTTCGCAAAGGTTGGAGAAAAAGACACTCATCAGAATCTTTTAATTCCCGGTATCACATTTCCAGATCATTAAACTTTGATTTAAATCGCTTCTAAGGTACTCATCACTCACAATTGACTGAGAAACGTCCCGTTCGCGTATACCCGGTAATCATGAACATTTTCTCTCGCGCGATTTGTAATACTTGTGATCCACAAAAGGCGCGCGGCTTCAGAAGAAAGTTCCCAACATACAGAATGTATGTTGGGAACTTTCTTCTGTAATAGTGCTCCCCTCGGTAATGTTGTAAAATAAATCGCGTCATCAGCAGAGGCGAATCCGAACGATCCCAGAAGAGAAGCAAATATATGCACCCTCCTCTCACTCGTGCTCTTCCACATCTACTCGCGACCGATTCTTCATCGACCTGAACCGTGCGAGAAAGAAGAAAAAAAAGAACCGTTTCGTGTCCACGTCGCAAAGGCGAAGACGAACCCGTGGAGACACCGCGATCGATGCCAACGATTTTTCTCAGCGGCGCGCCCGCTATATGTACCTAAGCGCTCGCTTATTATTCCGATCATGGGGACCGAGTTGAGTCCCGAGGTCGAGGATGCTTTTGTTCGCGTCTCGAGACGGATACACGTCTATCCCGACAACGAAAGCGAGGGGCGGAAAGGGGAGGGTGACCGATGCAATTACTCACCTTAGCAGGGGACGGACCCCTGACCAAGGGCGGTGGCGCCCGGTTCTTCGGGCTCGCACGGGGCTCCTCTTCCTGAGGTGCCGGACCCGCCTGCTTGGCCAGGTTCCTCAAGGCGGCGGCGAAGCTCCTGCTGTTCTGCTGTCCACCCGGTCCAGGTCCCGGGGTGTGACCCTGAGGTAGAACACCGGAACTGGGTCGGTGGCACTTGCCCATCGAGGTTGGCTGGGCTTTGGTGCTGGCAGGCTGTAGACCTGAAAGCAGAGCGGCAAAGGTCAGCGTCCGAGTCCGTGTGAAATTATGTTCGCGCAATCCGGCTTTAGAATTTAAAGGGAGACGTTTCTCGACCGTGATGATCGGTGAACGTCGACATGGCGCACATTTGACGTAACCGTGACCTCGCGACATCCAGAAAGCTCGTTTTCCCGTCACGGTTCGCGCGACGCTTCAAACCCGCTTCGTGTCATCCGAAATCATGCCCGTGTCGCCTGGTTTCCTGATTATCTCGGGTGGAAATTTCATTGAATCATGCCCTTTATTCACCACCGTCGATGTTAAGTGACGCTCTCGCGTGTAGTTCGCGGTAACGGCTTTCGATAACGCGTACGGCTCTCGTTGCTCATGAAGGAGGCGTTATCGGGCGCAGATTAACGAGCGACCCCGTCCTCTCTGTGCACATGTGCAGTCTCTCCCTCTATTTCTTTCTCTCTTTCTCGTTCTTGCGGCCGTAACGAGCGCGCCTCATAATTTCTCGCAGGATCGGAGGTCGCGCTCGTGTTGACGTGACCCGCCGGGGAGGTCGGCCGAGCATGATCGACTTCGTGGGAGATTAATTGCGAGGCGGGCGGATGCGCGCGGCGAGAGGTAAACTTGAAAGGGAATAAGTATCGCCGTGTGCGTGTCGGCACGCAAAGCCAAATCGACGGCCAGGGGCGATTTCTCAGCAGTTTCTCGCAGGCCCGCGTGATTAAGAAACTCGAGAACCTCAAGTTCACGAGTCTCAAATAAGCCTGAACCTCCTCCCTCCACACCGAATTTACTGGTCGCCGAATTCTGATCAATTTATTCGCAATTTTTTCAAACAATGTTGCAGGGAGAGATTGCTGGCAATCTTGCTTGCGAAGAATAAGAGGTAATAGCGATAATTGCGACAACGGGGAATAGCACGCAACAGTTAGAGATTAAATAGAGATTAACGGCGTATCGATGTTAATCTCATTTAGCAGGGACCGTAAAATCATTGTCGACAAAGTCGCGTGGCTTAATCGTGCGATCGGATGTTAGGCATCGGAAGGTCCGTGATTTCTCTCGGTGAATTCCTGACTTTACGGCGGAAGTGACGTATGATAAAATGCGATGCACGTTATGCCGCGATAATGACGACAATAATTAGGATTTACGGCGAGAAGCACGAACCGGTAATAAAATATCGTCGGCCACCGTGTGCGCGCGCGAGCCGGCATTCGTTAATTAGACAAACGACCACGACAATTAATGGTCGCTTGTGGCCGACAAAACGAACCGGATAATCGACACAAAGTAGAAATCATTTTAATCTGGACGTAATTATAGATCGTGCGCGACGTTAACGTTTCAATAAAAATGAGTCATGCGATAATGAGCGTGACGAGGAGAGATAATGTCTTTATCGCGAAGATACAATAATGAGACGATGCTTACGTTGCGGTAGCGGCGAAAAAGGAACACTAAATTGTAATTTAAGCCTCAACTTGAGTTGCAACTTGAGCTGCAACACGCAGGATATCGCGAACCGAAAACAAATGCCGGGCTACCGCAATGAATAAAAAGGGAAATGCGATTATCGTTAAATGAGGAAAATTAAATTGTCTCGAGCATATTGCGATACGAGAATAGCATAATTTTTCAAGAAACCTGGAAGGTGTATAATATACATATACATATATATTATTAAGTATCACGGTTTAATTAGCGGATGCAGAAATAAATCGATTTATTAACATTAAGGTAAAAATAGCCACGCACATTGTGAATTAATTAAACGGTGGCATAGTGCAACTTCCTTGACACTAATATAATGATATTCTCAAGTAGATTGCATTTTCATGTCATTGTTTCCTAGTTTTTCAACTGATTCATGCGTAACATTGTGCCACATAAGAACAATGTTGCATATAATTACAATTTTAGCCTTTTGCATAGTTATAAAACATGTGACATCTATTTGTATGACAGTGCAGAAGACGTTCAATAGGGTAATCGAATTCATCTCACGGATCTCCTGATTGTATAATTATACCTCCAAGAAAAAATTATAATATAATTTTGCATTTCTCTTTATTCTATAATGTAACGATCTGGAATTACTTTTTAATTTAATTCTCTTCTGCGCTACTTTTATATTGAAGGATCCCTCAACGTGAATTTTACGTTGCAATTCTCATGCCTAGATTTTCCGAACAATTGATTCAATCGGATACCATGCGATATTTTTCCACGTACGATGCGAGTTCCTTCCTTCGATCATCTACCTTTTTCTCTTTCATCCGCGTATCCTTAAAAGCCGGCGAAGCGCGCAATGATATCAGCAACAAATGCTAAAGAGAGGAAGAGAGAAGCGCGTTATTGCCTCTCAAGTATCTCGTCTTTTGAGCGCGAGAAACTCTCACAAAGTCTCGGTTCAGACGAAGAGACACAGCCATGCGGAAAAGGAAGAAATCGCGAAGCGATCGGCTGATCGCGTTCGTTTTAGGCCCTTTTTTTCGGAGTTAGTGACGCACGTCGGCATGCGAACGGTCCTTTGTCTTCGCGAAGAGAACGACCGAGGACGAGAAGATTCCTCCCCATTCCTCCCCCGCGCGAAAAACGTTCACGAATGGAATGAAGAAAATAACAAAGAGATAATGCCTCCGATGGCCGTCGTCCCCTTCTCGAGGGTCGGCCTGCTCCGCCATTGAATTCTTCATCAACGAAGTGCAGACCTTCGTGCTACTGCGAGCCCTTTTCTCCTTTCCTCCGAACTATCCTCATCGACCTCATTCACCCCTTACTCTTATCCGTCTCCTCTACGTTCTCTTCTTCTCCATCGTTCTCATCCCCGAAAACGCCAGACTCCTTTTTCACTCGCATTGTTCATCCCCCGCAACGTTTCCGTCATTCGATTTCCACGTTTTGTATCGCTCCGCTCGTTCTCCGCCCGATGTCGTCACCGCTCGTCTCTCACTTGTCAATGTTACAGCAACGACGAGAGGGTGGTGTCAACGGGGAACTAAACGGCAAGCGTAAACGCGGCAATGACACGTGTCACGTCGTTCGTTACAGACAAAGGCGAAAAGTATTGGCGTCATCGGTTCTTCCTTTCTCCGTGATATTACAGCGAGCGAGCGAACAAGCGCCAATCGAAGGGGTTCGTTCGCTGCTTCGCGTTTTCCGTTAACAGCAACGCGTCTCCCTTTTGTTCCCGCGAACTCACGGCTTCTTCGTTTCCCGCAATCCCCTTGCTCTCATTTGAATAAACCGCGAGATGTCCGCGCCTGACAGAATTCGCTCGCGCGCTTCGCTCGTCCTGAAACTTCCAACCGCAGCTTTCACTCCCTTCCTCGCGCGGCCCGAACTATCGCTAACTTATCCACCGCCTGCATCACGTTAATCGCTCTCCCTCTCTCTCCCTCCCTTTCTGACCCGGATACATCTCCGCGAAGAAACGATCCTTCAATGATAGACGAGAGATATCCTCGCTCTTCGCCGAGTCGAGGGACTTCTCGCCTGCTCGTTACCGACGAGGGTGCGAAAACGTGCCCGGTCGCGGAGCGGGGAACAGAACGGCGAGGAGGAAAGGGGAAACAGCGGTGAGGGGAGAAAACGACATTTACTACCCACCCGCCCTGCCACGAGTATCATTGCGGGGTAGGTTGACTCCGTGTGTCGGTGCCACGAGGATTCCGTCGGGTTCGGAAGAGGTGGAGGCTGCGGCCGGAGGCGAGGGGAAGGATAGGGAACCAGAATGGGGCTGCTGGGGGGTGTTAAGCGGCTTACAGTCTGTTACCATGGTAACGCCACACCACTAAGACAGGAAGAGAGCCTGAATCCGGCCCGTTACGGCCCCTACCGGCTCTCTCCCTCTCTCTTTCTCTTTCTCTCAGTACACCCCATCAACGGGCGCTCTCTCGTGTCCCCGCGAAAGAGCAAAGGGTGGTGAGCGACTACGACTACGGCGGGGTCGGAGGGGAAGGAGGCGGAGGCAGGACGAGCGGCGCGTGGATGGGGATGGTGGCGACCGGATTACGCCACTAACTCTGTTTTTACACCGAAGTGTTTTCGCCGAGCGCTTCCGATATACAGAGCGTCGCGTAAATCGCACCTGCTCTCCTCGTCTTCTCCACCCACCGGTTCTCTTCGAGTCCTCGAGTTAAATCTTTGAAGTCGAGGAGAGGATCTTCCCTCGGCGGAAAGTTGACCCGCCTCCACCCTCACCGTTGCTCTCGCTTTAACATTTTTCAGCTCTCGTTACGCGATATCTCGGCTGATTGAGGATGAAGTAAAAACGAAAAATCGTATTGCAACGCGAGTAAAGATGAGGGCCGCAACATAGAAATATGAACTGGTCGGAGAAATATTTTCTATACTATTTTCATTAACGATAATATTTAAATCGAGATACCTATACCATCCTCGTGAGAAACTTTCAAAGCACAAACTTTGAAACTCATCATGAAAATAGAAAGCTCGATGCTGCATCCATAAAATCTTCGCTAAATCTGTACACCCCTGCAGAGTCACCCTTACAGCACGCAGTCGTGCGTTGGGATTAAACGAGACGGGACGCAGGAAGTCGCTCGAACTCGACTCGAGTTCACGTCGAGCCGAGCTTGCAAAAGTTCGCGTACTAGCAGCGCCCAGATGGCAAAGAGTATCGCTTCATCTTGCGTGTCGCCTGCAACACCTCGCGCCGCCAGTGCAATGAAGTTATTGCGATTCGCGTTTATCGTGCCATTATACGCCCTGTCTCAGATTATAAAGGGGTGGCTAGGCGTAGCCGGAGCTACGATAACGCTCGAGCGAGGCTCGAACACGACGACGTTCGCCGGGAAGTTCGCAGGGTACTTAAGGGCACGAAGCCCGCGTACGAGGGATATTAACGAGTGGAGGGCAAAGTCGTGCGACATCGTGCTGACACCGACTCGACGACTTGTTGGAGCGGATCAAAGGACGCAGCGAATCCTCCTTTTTAATATGCTCACTCGTCGCACTTCTCGCGCGATATGCCGATAATGATATTTATTCAAACGCAACATGCGAAAACGCACAAACGCGTATCGGGATCACGGAGGGATGCACGAAGGGACAGAATGCATTATGCCGGTGCGCAGATCAAAGGAAAGCCCTGCACGCGGTACGTTGCCAAAGGAGGGGCGCGTCAATTTAATATAACCGATAAAGTAATTATCATTTCCGTTCGTACGACAGATATTAATCGACGATGCCAAACGCACAAAGAGATAATTGTCGCGTTGCTAAAGGGGGGATAAGCAAAGAGATCATTTTATATCGTTTATAGTCGCGAACCGATTGCGATAATAAAAGGTTCATTACCGGCGGAGAAGCAAAGCAACACATCGATCTATCATCGAGAATACGACGTACATAAGCCCGCAACGACGCGAATTAAATGTTTGACAGATTCGACAAAGCATATTGATAATACAATGGATTCACGAAACGCGATTAATTAAACTTCCGTAAATATTTAATAATGTTGTCGTAAATATCTCAATCTGTTCAAAGCGCGTGCATCCCTATTATCTATCAAGATATGGAATCAATATTTAAACTGCACATATAAAATTAGACGAAATATCATGTAAAATCCATTTTATTAAATTTATAGAAAAAACAAGAAAACTTGGAGATAACGTTTTAAAATTACATTTTCTTTTAACACAATCTCTCAAATACCAAAGGAATAACGTGAGTATGCTTATCATACCGAGATTATATCAAGTATTTTATCTCTGTTTAATCGGTAAGCTTTCGTGTTTAATTATATTAAAAGTACGAAAAGAGATTGGCTCAGGAAATTTGGTATTCGGCTATATCGCGAATACAAGAGCCGGGATGTAGACAACAGGTGGAAAACGATTCCTATAAGGTTGACAAAACCATCGACGCGGATGGCAAGCGCGAAACATAATAGGAGAATGGCGGGGGGTGGAAGCATCGTCGTCGTCGTTGCCGTCGTTGTCATCATCCCGGAATCCCGACGCTCGTACAAGAATAAAATCCCGACCATCCTGCAGGAGAATTCGTTTCTCTTCCTCTTTCTCTCTTTTTTCTTCCATCCCACCATCCGTTTGTGCGCGGGAAGAGCGGACGTTCGATCGATTTTCGCGTCACGATAAACGGGGTATCGTTCCGACGTCGGGCGCATAAATCCCTGACGAGAGCTGGGGCGCCGCGACGCCGGGCGCGCGCGCGAGAACGGCTCTGCTGCGGAAACGCTGGACCGCGAGAATGCGTGTTCCTGATGCCTCTCGCGCGCGGCATGAATTATTTAGAATGCCGTGCACCTGACGTGACGTGCCTGCCACCGCCTATTTATGCCGGCCTCTACACGTTTTCGATAAATAAACTCTAATCATCGGCGTAACGCCGCGGCATATTCCTCTATCTGGCGAACGTCATAACGGATCGCAAATCTGTTTCAAACATCATTCTTCCCTCGTAAACGCGACGTCTCCTCCGGTTCTTAAAACGATTTTTGATTATCGCAGCAGCAGTGCGCTTCCTCCAATGAGAAATTAAATACCGCAGCTTCACCCCGATCGATAGGCGTGTGTCGTTAACGTCCATTCGCGCGTCGACTTATCGAAACCGCGCTTTCACGATCTCCAGGAACACGTCCGCTGCGTCGTAAAACTCGTCGAGTGTCCTTCTGACAATTTCCTGTCTGCTGATCGGTATTTGCCGAGCAATGCGACTATCTCGCGACGATCCGTCGTAATACTTTCGCGGGCCGACGTTACGAACTTCTTCGTGTAAAACATCGAGATACTATACTGTTGAGTGCTGACACCGTTGCGTCTTATGCATAAGACTTTTATGCATAAGGCATGACTCGTGCAGGAGGGGAAGTTCCTTACCAACGTCTTCTCCCCGAGGTACGTCCGGTACGCGCAGTAAAACACTGACGGAGATCGTGCCCGGAGTCGGAATTGCTCGCTGAGATTCGGTAGCAAGCGACGCGTGAAAAGGGACGAGAAGGACCGGAGAAGGGAAGATAACGCGAATAAAGATGAGAGAGACAGAAAGAGAGAGATGTATCGCAGGCCGACACTAGCAGCTACGACAAAGCATCATAAGTAAGCACAGAATCGTGACTTACGAAATTTGCAAGTAGCTGAATGTAAACAGCATAACTGCATGATTCACGATTACCGAGTAAATATGCAACATGCTATATAAATACTTAGATGTAAATTATCTAAATTTCTACTCAAGTCCGATGAATATTCTTCCAGTATAAAGATTGCTCTCTTGTTTTCAGAGCATGCTGAATTTTCGTCCGATTTTTTTCGCAAACTCGTCACGTCAGACATATTTTATGGGGTAAATCTTCATTTTTTATATTTACACACGTTACCGCGCGCGATCTCCCCCATACAACGCAATGGGTGTCGTCCATGAAATCCTAACGCGGATAGTGGCGGTTGGTCTAGCTTTCCGGGTAAAAATAACGCGGTCGATAATGGCTGGCTCTGTGGCGAAATCGCGTGCTGTCAGGGCAAAAGTTAACATTATTTTTAACGGCAAATCGTCCGACGATTTATTCTGCGACGTACCCTCGCTCGATCGGCTGTACAAACTCCCAAGGGGGAATAAGAACCACTTTGTCGTGTACTTAGTTCCCGTTGGCACACGTGTACACTTTATGAAATGTTAATCGCGTATGTTCGCTTTTTATTGGTCTGTAAGACGAGGTAATCGCGGAGGGTCGCGCAAGGGAAGAGCATCCACGAAGGAGGAAATCGATACGTAACATAGTAGAGTCTTGAAAAATTATATGCTTACAACACCGTGCCATGCAATTGAAGCGATAACTGGAAAAAGAGCGCATAAGCAATAATGCTTTACGAAGAATACTTATTTTATTTTTTATTTTATTTTGCAACGAATAATTAGAATCGACTGTAATATATAAAATGTAGGAAACACATGTAAAACATAAATTTCGAAAATTATATGTTTTGGCACGAAATATATAATAATATAATAAAATAAAATAAAAACTTCAAATAATTTTTGGAACAGGATTTTTTAAAAAGATTTCTAAGAGCGGCAATTTCGGTTGTTAATTTAGTTAATACAGAATTATACCAATTCTGTAATTACAAAGCAAAATTAAGATAAGTTACAGGAGAAATTCGACACGAGAGACGACGGTCCCGGCGATCTTTTCCGCACATCTGCTACACATAGGGTGCTTGGGGAACATGGCGGCGTAAGGGTGAAGAGCAAGAAGGCCTTCTCTGCGACCGGGGAGTGACGCGCGCGCGACCAGTCCTTCGATATTAAAACGTTGAAAAAAATATCTCGAGGGAGAGAGAGGCGCCTTTGCCGAGCAAAGTTTTCCCTTTAACCACCCCTGTCGTCGAGCGTCGCGATACGATACGATGCGCGTCTACCGACGACGACGACGACGAGACGCCGGGGTTGTCGTTGACGATATTAAATTTCCGGCGACGATGCTACCAGTTTATGGACAAAACCGGAAGGGTATCGACCCTACGCGGAGCGTATACGGATGACCGATTTCGATATTGCAAAAAAGGTCGTCTCACTGGGGACTCGTCACGCTGTTGTTTTCGAAACAAGCTATGGTGCATTGTGCAATGCTATATATTACATCTACGCGTTGCAGTATGCAAGAATAGTTTATCAGTTGTTTAAGATAATTAAAGATGACTTTTGTTCTTCTCCAAACAACAAAGCACAATTCAGATTAAAATCATAATATAATAATTTAATAGTAATAATTTGTAATAAGTAAAATCGTCGAAGCACGCAGCATTCATAACGATTATTAACATTATCGTCAAAAATTGCAATATTATTATATATTCACACTTACATCAGAATTATCCCAATTGAGCGGAACTGAGGGTAATGAACCAACGAGCGGAATAAAATAAATGCAAAGGTTTTTGTTTTATTAATTCGAATAGAAATGTCCGGCCAGTCACGCGTGTAAGCGCCAGCTATCCGACACTGTTGCCGGATAGGTACGTGACATCGAGTGCAAGTTGGTGAAAAAGGCAGGCGAAATCCCCGATAATTCGATGAGGCTCCAGATCGAGTGTCTCATGTGATTCCGTAACTCGGTGGTTGTCGTGCCGACGTTCGATAACCAACCGAGAACACCCTTGGGAAAGAGAATCGCGGATGTAGAGAGGGCGGCAGTCTGGTCGATGCCTGCGGTTCTCCCTCTCGCGTGCTCTCCCGCAGTGCACGAGGGTAGGAAGAGAAAGAAAGGGAGGAAATTTGTTTTGTTCTTGGCATAATCCCCGAAGAACGCAAGAACGGCATACGACACAACATGTGCTGAGATTAAATAAGATGATTCAACCACGTGAAGTAACGGAGGAAATAAAGTAACTTACCATGCAGACAGAAATGCGAAATTCATTTAATTAATATCAAGTAATTAAGCATCTTACTGCGTAAACAGCGTAGATCACGTTTCGTCGTTTTGAAAAGCAAAATATCAGAAATTCTTGAAAATTGCTAAACATTCGTACGCGCTAAATAACGATACTAAAAAGTAGAAGTCTACTGACGCAAGAATTTGATCGCCACAAGAGGAAGAAATATGGTGGAAGGTGAAGTACCGAAGGAAGGGAACGATATAACAGCGGTGGCCGTTCTTCGTGTCAGATCGTGGTTGACCTTTTCCTATTTAATCTCCTGACTCCTCGCGTAACCCTCCACCTCTCTCACCGTTTCTCTTCCTCCGTCCCTCCCGTGCGAGGCACCCTTGGCCGCGCACGGAAGTCGGGTCTCGCGTGAAAAATCGATGCCGGAAGGACCGGGGCGGCGGATTAGCCGAAGGGAGGCGGACCGGCTCGGCAAGGGCAGCGTCTAACAGAAAACGACGAAAGGGCCCGGAAGACAAATTGCGGTTCGCGAGGGAAGCGGATTATATGTGCCGGCGATTTGTATTCGCCGGCCGTTTCCAATCGATTTGCGACCGAACGAGGTAAAGACGGGGAGGAGAGTCCGGACACGATTCTCCTTCCTTTAACGGGGTTGCGATCTGATGCGTCGACTTCATCTTCTGTGCCTCTTTAACTCGCCATTAATCGCGACCGCCTATAGTTCCGTGGCAACTAAATCACAATGTAAAATTCCGCCTGTTACTTACGTGCTTCGTGATCAACTAGTCGAAGCTCCGCGATTTTGAGATTATCAGATTAGATCTTCAATTAATTCCTTGAACACGCGCCCGGTATCGAAGTTACCGCAAAATCGATGTCATTTTTCCCCATTGACTTTCCTCCTGCCCCGCGCCCCGCGGTAACCTTCCCCACTTGCAATCTGCTTCTGACCCTCGATGACGCTTTGTCCGCGCGCGATAACAATCGACTGTCAGAGTTCAGCTCACTCACCCACCCACTCGCTTGCCCATATTTTTGCGTTGCGTAACAAGCGTGTGCAAACTACAGCCTTGACAAAGACCGCCGGCGACCGCGGTCGGATGGACATCTGTCCTATGTGCGGTACAAATAGCCGTCGATTCATCGGTTCGGTTCGTATCAAGGTCGGAAAGCATCTCGCCATTAAATTGCTCGCGCCACTCAACGCTTGCATTATCGTAGGCTGAATCAATTAACGTCAGAAACACAATGCCGAGTCAAACGATAGAAAGCTACGACTGATTAGCGTTAAACCTCTGACGCGCTTCGAGAAGCGAACGCGACCATGTTTTAATTTATTCGTATTTAAAATTATTACATTTATTAATTATTTTTTTATTTCAAGTATGAAAGATGTACAGATGTATGGGACAATTACTCGACGTTTCTATTTTTATCGCGGAGCGAGCAATCGATGTGATGAATATATTAATAAAAGTATCTTTGTAGAAAGATCTCTTGATTTCTCCTGGCTCGCTTTTAGCATCGCACGACCGATAAATTCCACTTTAGGAAAACTTCTCAGGGAGTTTCCTCGTCGGTGTTATCACGAAAAGTTCGTTCCTTACCGTTCGCGAAACGCACGAAACGCTGCGAACGTGAGATTTTTGCACGAATAACCAGCAGGGGTACCAAGGGCGACGGCGGGCTTGAAAACCCGCCGAAACTCGAGGCCACCCTTACGAGTCCCTTGACATTTTGCCAAGCACCCCCATTGAATCACCATATAAACGACTCCAGGGCCCGCCAGGCTCCAACCCCTGATCCGCCGTAACCTCAAATATACGTTTCATTTTAGCCCCGGTAACGCTACGACCGTAATCATGGGCGTAGAGTTTCGTCACATTTGTACGTCTTCCCCGTAGACGATCCAGTTGAATCTCCGTTACCGCACAAAAACTAACGATTACATAAGCACCCCTCTACACATGTACGAAATTGCTATGTTCCCCCAATTGATGGATTTGACGAAACGGAGTGCACCGAGTCTACAATTTTCTCGCTAAATGCGGTTTCATATTCCAATAGGTTTGTAAATTAGACTCCGCTACCCTCTTGATTTCAACCCCTCAAACGCGGACGCTCTATGAGCTTCTATACTACATATTTTTATATGCTACTATAATTAAATACTAGCATGTAATTTTACACACATTTATCTCACGCTCGATTTCTGGTATTAAGTTTCGCTCCTCACGATCGATAAACATCATTAAGTATCCGAACTTTCGATTACCGGCTAGCTACTGGTGAAAACGAGGGTGGAATCAGAATGTCGACGCCAATGCGACGCGATCTTCTTGCCCGTTGCTCCCGGGGGTGCCCGTGGGATTTCGCGTCGACGCCGTTCGTTCGTTCGTTCGTAAGGTGCTTCGGAATTTCCATATTAATTCGTTAGATCGTGAAACGTGACGCGAATTCACGATTTAATAACGTTTTGTTCGCCGGCACCGGTGGGGCTGCGACGACTCCCACGGCCATTCTCCCCCGTCCGCCACGTGAAGAAGGGGGTGAAAAGAGCGGATGGAAAAGGGGGAGCGACTAAAGGGCTATTTAGACGAAACGACTTCTAGAGGTCATCGTATAAAGTCCTATTTGTGATGTCTGATTTCTGACGCGACACCAGAACGATATATAATATCTTTTCGGGATAGAGAAGCGTACTGTTGGACATCTCGCAACGTTAACAATTAACTTAGCCGTGAATTTCTTCATCAGGCAGCGTTTGGAACATCAATTAGAATTATTGAAATCCTCAAAGAGACCCGCCAATTGACCTGATTGACACGATTGACGCAAGTAGGAGGATTCGTCGGAATCGTCGCGGTGTCAAACGTGACGGTCGTGTCGCGCATCGTCATCGTCAACCCCTCCAACAAGCCTGACAACAGCCAACGCGCGTGAGTGCCGCGCGCCGGTTCGCCGCTCGTTGCCAAATAAATTCCCCGGGGTAAATAGTAAAATGAAATCTGCACCGCCACTCGGTCGCCGTGAAAACACGGCCCCTCATTAATTCCGACCGCCGCTATAAAACCCCGGAACAGCGGAACACACACCGAGCGAGCTACCCCCGCGATCCCTCCGTCGCGTTCCACCTCGTGCACCCCACACGCCAATCCACTCTTCTCGTTCGCCCGCCGTCCTACGCGTTTCGGTACGAACTGTGTGCTAAACTCTCCCCTGTCTCTCTTCTCTACCACCCTATCCTTTATTGAGAGAGAGAGAGAGAGAGAGAGAGAGAGAGAGAAACCAACCCTCCATTCTCGCCGTCATCCTGTATACGAGCCGCGCACACACCACCCTCGACCGCGTATAAAAGCCGCGTATTCAATTACCCGGCATCGACCGGTCGAATAACGAATGCGCACGCCATGGAAAATATTCCCCGTCGTCTGCCTTTGCACGCGCGAGCGTAAACGCGTGAGCGCGAATGCGCGCCGGTCGTTTTCAACTCCCTTACGACGTAACGGGCAGGCAGTTAAGGCTACGATGGAATCGGTAGGTCTTCTACCGAGTATTTCGAGCATCGCTGCATTAAGTTCGCCGGTAATAAAATATCGATAATTCGTTTCCGTTCCCGTGTATTTTTAGTGTTGATACTTTTACCTTTAGTAATATAAAAATATCCTCCCCTTCCCTTGGTTCTATGCTTTTAACATGAAATATTCTTGCTCCTCCGTGTTTTCCGATTGACATATTTATTCTTGCACTTGATCTTCTTTCATTTTTCGAATCTCGCGGATGCATGTGCGAGGGAGAACGACCGCTAAATGAAAAGTCAATAATTTTGCAAACTAAACATTCGATACTCATCTGCACATATTGCCCTGTGTTTCTGTATACTTCTCACGCTTCTTTTTCTGTCCGGCCATACGGGACTCTTCAGCCGGCCTGCGGCTCAATGGCGTGTAGGAAATAAGCTCCGGATTAGGGGACGATTTGCGTCGGGGCGCGCTAATTGTCGACGCCCGGCAACGGCGATGGGTTCTCGAGCCCCCGCTATCGACTTCATCTCGCACCCCCCCGTAGCGTGCCACCCTTCCGCTAGGAGACCTCACGTGTTTCCACGCTCACGACTCGGCAGCGAGGGGAGGAAGAGGTAGTAATTCGCGTGCGTGTGCGCGCCCCTGGCGAGCAGCGCCGAGCGTGTAGCGACGGGGGTGAGAAAATCGCTAAAAGGGTTGGCCCTTCCGCTGCCCCTCGTGTACGCGGCGTCCCGAGGGACGGCGCCATGTACCTGTTGGAGCTCTCTCTCGACTGACTAGTGCTAGCTCGGGATTTGGAATTCCTTTCTCGCGACACGTCCCCGTAGATCGCGCACGATTTCGATGTCGCGAAATGCAGATTGAAAAAAACGAAGACCGATAGCCGAATAATCCGCGAGTTTCGCTGGTGCAGAGCAATTCCGAGTTTATGTACATGTAAATTAATATTCGTCGATCGATCAATATAATGAAAAAGAGAGATATAATCCGCGCGAGAATCAGAGTAAAGGATCATAGAGATCGAATTCAAGACTTGCTGAATGCGCCTGAAAATCTCGTTGATGGATCTTTTCGCGTTTTCACGCGAGTCGCGGGATCAAACGAACACTTAGAAGGAATGGAATCCTTCTCGCAAGGTTCTACGAGGCAAGCGCGTTTACGATCACGCGAACTGCACTCGTCGTACGAGATATGAAACGCACAAGCGCATTAACAGGGTGATAAAACTTGATGCACGGCGCGTCTTATCGGGCCTTGTAATTAACGTCGCTAAGTCGGCAGGCAACGCGAGGAGGAGACGGACGAGGACCCTCCGTGCCGTCAAATTGCGCGGTGAGAACCCGGAGGCAACCCTCCCATCCTTGAACAGGATAATAACACGCCACGAAAATAATTGCAGATCACCTAACGATGCCGTTATTGCCACAACTGGTCGAGGCGCACTCGCGCAACAATGTATACCCGGCGCGCGGGTAGTTTAATGGCTCCGCAATCTTCTCGCCTCGCGTTATCTATCTACTGAATTTCGCTGCCGCGGACCTGCCTCTCACGGGAAGTTTATCGGCGAGGGAAAATCGCCGGTCGCAATGACGAATCGCGACTCGCTGAAGTGTAAACTTCTCAGAAAGTCGTGCTCTGATTGCGCCTTGCGCTAGAAATCCGCAGGCGGGAAGTAGCGACAGTAATTTCGCGCGGCGGACTCTCGAGACGAAGCAACAACTTATCCGCGCAACCAGCTGTATCGAGTTGAGAGAGAAAAAATTTCTCCGAAATTTCAAATCTAATTCAATTTCAGAAATTCGCAACATTCCTTAAATAAATTTAAAAAAAGAAAAAAACACAGAAAAAAAAACCGATATACCGCAAACATTCGGTGGCCGTGCTCTTTTATAATACATCGCTTGCCGGTTAACCGAGCGTGCGAGAGGTACAAGCGAAAAGCAAAACAATTCGCCGACGCTGCGGCGACGTTGCGTACATAGTTGATTTGCGGATCGGCCGTTTTTCCGATTTTCCTGCCATCCCCCTGGGGGGGAAAGGGAGGAGGAAGGGAAAACGCAGCACCGCGGCGTTTTGATTTCAATCACATTCGGCTCGCAAACACGGATCGGCTTTCTCCCTCTCGCTTCCTCTCTTCACTCGCGAACGGGACAAAAAGCCGCGGTTCGCAGGGTGGAGGAGTCGGAAAGGAAAACGGATGGAGCGAGCGAGAGAGAGAGAGAAAGAGAGAGGATGAGAAGCGGGGCGGTGGACGGAGGGTGGCAGAGTTTAATTTTTCGCGTTCTCGCTCCTCCGTTTCCGCGCGAATTTTCATTCCATTTCGCGCGCGACCACCCGGCCCGTTATTTCATCTCGCCGCTCTCTTTGCGCAGAGCAGTTGAGCTACCTTACACCGGCGACGCTCCTTCCTTTTCCGTTCCTCTCTCGTGCGGCTGCAGCTCTTCACTTGTTATTCCTTTTTTCTTTTTCTTGATTTTCTCAAATGCGACGCGGATGCAGAGTAAAGCGCTTCCCGAGCATATTTCTGCGACCGCACTGCTCGTTTCTCCGCGATATTAACGCGACGATAACTATCCTGGCTTTTGAACACCGTTATTCAATATCGCGCGGCGAGAATGATCGACGTTATGCGCGATATAAATATCCCGATTAATTCTTGCCCACGCACGCACACGTGTGTTACTCGTTGAAACGCAGTGGGCGGCGCAGTTTTTCTGATCGCTCGAAATCCGATATACACCAAAGTATTAACGTTAAAGGTCGAGAACCCGAAATGCGCACAAACGCGCGTCACGTTAGTTGGCTATCGTCATACGCTCGCGTTTTCAACGTGATTATGCTCTCATTAATGCATAATAATTCCGGTAAAACGCGGCAGTCGCCAATGAGTTTACGTTGTAAAAGGGCTTTTAGTACAAAAACATATAAAATTTTTATAATCTCATAACACATTTTCGAGCTCGATTAAGTGTTCGACGCCAATAAACGGATGAAAGAGTAAAGTTCGATGAATTTTCGGGAAATTGAATGTCGAAAATTATAAATGTCGAGATTAATGCAACGTATACCCGTAACAATCACCAAATTCATTCATTATACCTCCCACTCGACGCGAGTGGTCGCGTGGCAATAATAAGCCCGGTTCGATGGCCCTCGAATGTATTACAAAAGAATCGACCTCCACAAATAACCCATCGACGCGGTATCGTTCGATTCTGCCCGGTGCAGCCAAGTGGAACTCGCCAATTTTCGGCAACACGTGGCAAACCCCACAAAGTCCGGTCCCTTTCAACCAAGTTTCGTCGCGTCACCGTCGACATTTATTACCCTCCGATTATTGCTCGCAACATTTTACCTCGAAAATACATCCAGTACAAGAGCACATTTCTGGCACAGACAAATATCAAAATATATATTGCAAAATACCGCCACCGCTCGGTCTCGCAGAAAAAGCGTTGCGCGCTCATCCACCACCGCGTTCTGCAGCGAGTCTATAAAAAATTGCGCCGATAATATACCGCACGTTCTTTAAAAGCAACCGTCACGCGTATAACGCAACAGACTGCGGCGATGGGTTAATGCGCGAGCATTATTACTCTCTGTCTCCCCCGAGGTGCAACGGACGAACGTGGCGCGTACTGCTGTGCGGATCGAAGCGAGCAAGGGGCCAAATGCGCGATGCATGAGCGAGCTGATTGTGATCCCCGGCGAATGGTTCTCGTCCCTGCCCTCGAGGGCTTCCGCCGTTGGGCTTCCGTGTGTGTCCACGTGGGCGGGTGCGCGCATTCGCATTTGTGCACGCGGTATATAAGCGCGAACAGCTCTCTTCCTTTGCATGTGTATATGTGTGTGTGTGTGTGTTTGTTTGTGTGTGTATGTGTCGGGTAACCGCGAACTGTATAGTCCAGGGGTTCTCCATTCCACCGGCGGATCGCACCCCCTCGAGTTCCACGAGTGATCCGCGAGCCAAACGAATTTTGGATTTATGAGAAATTCCCATCGCGACGGTTTATTTCTGTCAAAATATTCGCAGAAACAAAATACGCTTTATTTATCTGGTCGGATGTGGTCGACCGACCATCGTGATGGGCCTCCGAAATTCGCATGATTTCACATCGGCGCGCGTAACGTGCGCGCATCATAATGAAATTTATTTAATGTAATTTCATTACTTCTAAATAATTCGACACGGGGTGAACTCGCGCGACAGAAATCACGTTTTCGAGCGCAAAAATATTCATATTCGAGACCGCGAACGATTATTACACGACAGTCGTTTTAATTCAACGCGGCATACGTAGCGATATCCATGCGGTTCTCTTCTCGTTTCCCTTCTCAAAAGGGCTATTTTTTGCGGTATGAAATTTCGAAAATTATTCCCGATGTCTAAGGATCACTGGCGATCGGTGACAGCGTATCGACGATACACACAGAATGTGGTCGTCAAGTGACACGCGCGCATCGTCGAATGCGTATGGTCGCGAGGGTAACGCATATCCGGGGGATGCGCGCGGGCTCTACACGTGTGTTTACACACCGAATCGGCCCCCCCTCCGATCATTTTACACGGACCAGGCTTAATCCCGGCACGGTGGAGCGGTAGCCGGTCAATCCGCTGTTAAACGCTGCGAACAATGGCATTTGGAGTCCGCGAACGCGCAGGCGATGCAAATCGCTCGGCATACAAATACGCACACGTACATACAACTACTCACATACGTGAACGACGTTTGTTCGCCGCTTTCTCATTCGTGTGCGGTGACCGGATCGATCAAGACCCGCGACTTGGGTATCGAGACCGAAATAATTTCGGTGAGTCAATTCGATTCCGGGGCGCAGGCACATTTTGACTACTCGAGAACAGCAACGAACAGCAGAATAGGTTCAAGCACACCAGCAAAAACGTTTTGATTGCTTACTGCTACAGATTCCACCGCGAATGGAGAACGCGATGATCTCAGCATCTTGACGAACCGCAAAGAGAAACGACAGATCCGCCGCGACTTCGTGTACCTCCACACATCATAGAGACGTCGCCGGCACCGTTGTGCAAATCCGTGTCCGTTTAATAACGCAAACGAGCGTCACGCGAATCACGGGACGCACGAGCGCACGCTCGGTGTCGCAAGCAAGCATCGATCCTGCGATTCCACACGCTATTCCCTACGACGTATCATATAGCGAGCGAGCCGAACGTGAACGGCGTTTCCGGTGCCGCGCGCGCAAGCTCATTATCAGAATGGCACTGTCGTGGTCTCCCGAGGTCGACGTGCTCGACGGGCGAAGGAGGCACCAACAGAGAGAAAAGCAGGGAACCGGTGCCAGCGTATGGCTACGGTTCGCTACTGTGTACACGAGCACTATACTTTTCGTCCTAACGGGCCGAGAGAAAGAAAAAAGAGAGGTAGACGGAGTCCACCCGCTTGTTCCGCACGTAATTGTTATGTTCCGATCTCGTTCGCGACGCGCGTGCACCGCTTTCCAAGGAGCCCCTTTTCCGTAGCTCTTGTCGATATTTCCGCCAACACAAACACACACTTCTATACTTCTACATACACATATAGAAATGGATGAAACTCGGATATCCTCAAAGAATGATGCACCTATAATTTTTGCTTGAAGGGCCGATTCAGTGTGGAACGTGGTAAAGCAAGCACCGCCCGGCGAATATTCGGAAAATTTCAACGACTATCCGACTATCGTTCGGCGATCTTTAACAAATTTGCAGAAGCGTCAGATTTGCATTCGACAGCAGTTTCCAGCGGATGCGCCGTGTCACGCGAGGCAATTAGTTGCAGCAGTAGGTTCGCGCAATGCGGGATCGTTTAACGGAATTGGAAGTTACTGCCGCGATATCCGGGAACGTACTCCCCGCCTTCAGCATTATTTAAGGCGGCGAGAGTACGCCGAAAGAACTCTGCCCGGCTCCGTTGATGGCCCCTCCGAGCGAAAAGGGAAAGATAATTTCTCTCCTGGCTTCCCTTTTTTTACGACACCGGTTCTGGTTGCGAGAGAGAAGCGTTCCTTGATAAAGCTGAGCGCGCCGGCAGATAAAGGGCGTTGCGCCGTGGGAGGGTGAACAGCGGGAAACGACATTATTCCTCCCCCTTGCTCCTTTCTCGTTTTTTTTTCCTAAGGAAGGAAGTAACGTTTCTTGGAGCAGCGCGCCGCTGGTTCTACCCTTTCCAGGCCGACCGAGCGGAAACCATTAGCAATTTTCTGTCGGACGAAGAAACTAGGGGAACCGGTTGGCACCGGTTGACCGATTTCATACTTCTGCCAAGGCAAGGTGCCGATTTTACGACCAAAGGCGCTTTGCGTTTTCCCTCGTTGCTCAGCTGGCATATAACCCATGGTGTGATCACAAGAACTGAAAATTTGCTGGAATACGAGCTACGCTGAAATACAAATCACTTGAAAATCCTGTGCGCAATATAAGGATCAACAAAACTAAATCGCTAAAAAAATAAAAAAATATATTTTAATTTTCGCGAAAGAAATACATTTGAAGGATATTGACCAAGAAATCTAGTGTTAAAATTTTATCGTTACTGTTGAAATGCGATTCTCCACCCTGCACGCACGATACTAACTTCGAACCAAAACAAATTCAATTCCAAGATCGATTAACGCCACCGCTAAACAATCCGAGATTTCTCTCGGAATCCTTGCACTTGAGAACAAACTCTGGATGAATTTTCCGAGAAACGATCCCTCCCGCAGTCCCGGAAACTTTCATTACGAAAGTTCACCCCGATTGGAGTCGATGCGCGCGGGCGAAGGTGGTACGCAAGTACGAAGCGCGTCGACCTGCCTCATTTCCGTACGCGAACGAGCCGGAAGCGAGTGGGGTCGATACCCTTTTCCGATAGGGCAATTCTGGTCCGTCGTCGCTGTCGGTGCCGACGGTGACACGCTTTCACCCTCTTCGAGCTAGGACAGCAGCGAGACGGTTCTTCTCTCACCTACTTTATTCCATATAGGCACACTTTCCGCTCTCGCGATCTCAATAAAATTTCGGTTAAAATAATTCGGGTTAATATGCCTTCAGAACAATCCTTTTCCCGTCATTTACACATTTCTTGTACATATTGCTGACATAAAACTTTGTGTAAAATATCATTTTAATATTATTAAATATGAAAAATTATTGCCGGATCAAATATATTGGATTTTTCTTTGATATCTATTTCTCTGTGTAAATTAATTGCGATACCGCTCCAGCCAATATTCCATCTCGTGCAATCGTATGCTGTTCTTCGAACAAGTTTATTTTAACTAAACTTATCCATCTCTCTTTTCCTCTTTCTCTTTTTCATTCTTTCTCTTTTTCATTCTTTCTCCTTTTCATTCTCGAAACGATATAACGACGATGATAGAACACGAGGGATTACGAAACTAGTTGTCCAGCTTTAAACTCTGCCAGATCTCCGTGCCAAAGCTCTGAACTGCTTTCCTTCTTCCTTTCCACCCTGCATCCTCTTTCGCCCCTCCAACAAGAGAGCTCGCGCTAGGTAGTTGGAGAGGATTGAGAGGCCAATATGTTCCCGAGAAGCCTCCAATTTCCTTCGTACAACCCCGCGATGACACCCGTTCCGGGAACACTACCGACGGAGATACTTTCTTCTTTTCCTCTTTCCTTAGAAATATTCCGATACGCACGTTGCAAATTTCAGGTAGGAAGATGCATAGACATTGATCTACAATCGTGACAATAGATAAATATAATAAGATCAGTAGGATCGTGTTATCCATGGTTTTCAAATTTCTGCAGGCTACTTATCTAAAACTTGAATTATTCTAATTTTCACGATCGTTTAATATCAAATTACAAGATTGACGCGAGATAGGTAAATAACCAGGCAATATTTGAAAATTTCACATTAACCTCATTTTCACGTCTAATCTAGAGACGACCCCGAGCGAAGGAGGTCATTTTCTGACGTCGGAACGAGTTTAAAGGGTGATTAGCAGCGACTAACGATCCGGAAAAGCCGGAGAGCAAGTCCTGCTCTCTTCTGCGGGGTATCCCGGGTAATCAAATATTTAGGTGGCTCCCGTGATGTCACCGGCGCTAATTAATATTAACGACCCAGTGTGTCGTTGAGGTCGCGAGCACCAACCGATCTTCCCTCCGAGTTTCCTCGACTCGAGCAGTTCTCGTCAAGGACTCTGTGAACGGCCGTAAAGCTGAAGATAGATAATTTCCTTCTAGGAAGTACATCTTCCTGCTGACTGCTCGTGAATTCGTAAAATCTGAGAAGAGCTGGGATCCGCTGCGAAAAATAGACCCCCCGATGCCGCATGCTGGCAAAGATCGCGCTATAAATTCGTGGAATAAATTCACAGGTGCTCTTCGGAGGCCAGATAGATCTCGAAACCTATCCATTTTGCACGGAAGCAAGTGCTAGGTCACCGTCTGAAAATTTACAACTGAGGAATCTCTGGCGGAGATCACGTACATTGACTTAGCGATTATTTTACCTTGTAACATATCTTTATTGGTATGGTTTCCGTGCAATGTGATCGATACAAATACGCCAAATAATGAGATTATTTACTTTCAGTTAAATCTAGAATTAATTTTGGATAAAACTGTTATCGTGTTTTTTGCAAAAAATGTCTAAAAGTAAAATGATTATGAAACACAGCGCGTGTAATAAATACACAAAGTATACCGTGATAAGCGACAAAAGCGCATTCGCCATTCCAGAAAGCGTGAACTCGAATCGACGTCGATTTACGCCGGTACAAAGTAAGTACGTACTCGCGACCGCCGTCGTGTCGTGTCAGCGTTCGTGCTTATCTTGACACACATGTGCGCGGATGGATGCAGGCCACGGTGAAAGAAAGAAATATGAGGCCAAGCGCTTGCTATCCCGATAACAAAAGTCGGCTCGGAAAGAGTCGACCCTCAAACGGGTCTCCAGTATCGAGCAGCAATTCAGATATCACCAATCGCATTCGTACACACATGTACAGTCATAGGCACAGAGGTTGCGACACTTTTTTTTTAACTGAGTTTATGAACACGCAATCAAATTCAGGATGCGAATCACTGTGACGCGTGCCTACTCGATGAACGATCATGAAGTTGTCAAATTTGCGTATACATGTGTAACACAGTTACATGTGCGCGTCACAGCGATTCGCATCCTGAATTTGATTGCGTGTTTATAAACTCAGGTAAAAAAAAAGTGTCGCAACCTTTGTGCCTATGACTGTACATGTGTGTTGCATGCTTTTTAAACGCTTTCTAGTATTGTACGTATATGCAACCGATGCAAAAGCGCTTTCTCTCGACAAACGAAGTGCCATGGAACCGGAAGAGTCAGTGAAACTTGCGAATGATCAGCAACGTTCAAGTGACACGGCATTTCCCGATTATCACGTATTAGACAACCGTGATTATCGTGTGCGCGAGCTCACCCGACGAAAATTTCATCTGAAAATAATGCTCGGCTGCAAAAATACACGGTGCACGCCACCATCTCGGCAAGTTCTCACTCTGGAACGAGCTCTCTCGTGTGCTGGCGAGTCATTTCGCGCTGGCGGCTTGATAGGCAAGGTAAAGAAACCGTCGAGATCCCACTCGCGGAAGAACTTGCTCGGAGCTTTCAGGGAACGCGCGATAAACTTCCAGAGGGCGAGAGATTAACGGCCACGAGAACTTTTCGCGCCGAGTACCTACACACTAACCGTGTATATTCCGCTTGCAGAGAGGACGGGAGAGCTCAACCGGTGATTCGCCATGACTCGCGTCTCAGAATATCTATGACGTGTCGTCCGTTCGCGGGAAAGTATCTTCAAGTCGGAAGCTTGTAACCGGTGAATCCGAAAGTAGTGATAAACGAAAAAAAAAGACTAGAAAGAGAGAAGCATTCGGCAAGTCTTCCAACAATTTAAGCACGAGTATTGTTCCTCTAATTTTCTGCTTCTTCGAAAATAAATGCTCGAGTCTGTATTATTAATATTAAATGAAGATGCAACATGTCATGTATCGGATAATAAAACTGTGTCCTAAATGCATCAAAACAACGGCTTTCAATATCCAATGCGGCCTTCAACTAGGAAAATGCAAGGTCTGCCAAGAATAAAAGACGCGGGAGCGCGTCGAGGGTGGACGTAATTACACCGAGAGGACTCTAATGCTCTCTAATAATGTCTGATCCGTCGGCGCGGAGGGCGAAGAGACAAAAGAGGACGAGGAAGAAAGCACGATCCACCGGGGGCCGTTCTGCAAGATTAATCTGGCCGAGAGACGAGACAGATCAGGAAGAATTTCAACTTCTGTTCTGACTCCCTCGCGCCCTCGCGGAAACCCTCGCGGAAACCTTCGTATTATCCTACACCTCCGAAATCTTCTCTCACTGTCTCTCTTTCCTCCTTGTTTCTGAAAGACATTTTTAATAAAGAATCCCGTCTGAGACCTCGACTTATCCGTCGGTTCAGCCGGGGAACAGATACCTACAGCGCCGACCGACTGTGGGAAGGGCTCGACGATCCACCCCTCGGGTTTTTCTTCCTTCTTCTACCCGCGACTCTCCCCGCCACCTGCATCTGGACCGTTTATCCGCTCCTTCATCCACCCGCCCCTTGTCTTCTCGAGAGGGAAAGAGAGAAAAGGAGAAAGAAACCAGCTGCCGCTCTTCCGACGGGGAAACGACGCGGATCGAGATTTAAAAGCCGCATTTTCTGCGGAAGAAAAGCGGCCTGGCTGCTTAAAGCGAGCAAGAAGAAAAACGCGCCGCTCGCGATCCCCTTTTCAAGCTGCTGCTGCTGCTGCTCTTCCTTCTTCTTCCATTCCGAGGCAGGATAGAGATGTTTCCCGCTGCATCCCCCCCGTCGACAGCTACGGCGATGCATCCGAGACGCACGGGGAAAACGCGAGATCTTAATCACTCGTCGCGCTCTCGGGGAAACACATTTATCCGCTGAACGCCGACGGCACGGTACCGAAGGAAAATCCCGGCATTTATCCCGCGCTCCCGGAAATTTAAGCACCGCGTTCCCGTTTGCGCGCGCGTCTTTCCGAGATCCTCGACGTGAAACGATGTGGAACGGCGATCCTTTTTTTTCTCTTTTTTGGAGGGAAAATTCCAAAATAACTGATCTATACCAAAAGTCTCCTTTCGTTCAGATAATCGTTTTAAAAATGTAAGACAAGACAAGAAAAAACGATCGCGCAGAATGGCTATCAGTTTTACATGTAAACGCATAACAGTTTTGCATTTTACATTTCTATCGCATTGCAACTTTGCTATTGTACATTGTGTGATAATCTATACTGAACATGCTGATGTTCCACAATCTGGGTAATTAACATCGTTGTGCGATAAGGAACTATGACATGTACGATCATGAATATGTATCTCTCGTGCGATACATCCTTCAACCACTAAATTGTTATCGAATCCGTTTTGCTTAAAACTATTTTAATGTATTTCGATAAATTAATAACAATGATTAATGCAACTCCACTATCGTTTTGAGAAGAAACGTCGGTGCGCAGTATCCGTCAACGCAAATCGCACCGATAACGATACGCGGCAAGAAAGCGTGAAAAGCAGCGAAAACGAGGCACCTGCTGGGCAAGAGAGAAACGTAGAGGAACGAAAAGGAAAAAAAGTCAAGCGCAAGTTCGGGGTTGGCAACGACGATGACAATCGGACCGCCAGCGTTCGGCGAACCGGAAGCGGAAAGAGACGGGCGGGAATAATCATGGTCGGCGCTCACGGCTAGCAATCGGCAGCCTCGTTACTAGCCCGGAGTCGTTAATTAACCGCGATTACGGGGGCGACGGTGCGTGCGAGAGAACACCCTGCTCGACGATTTCACTGCTGCACCACCATCGTTGCGCCACCATCAGCGGCACCGCGCAAGCTTGCAACTGCGCGAGCGGTCGCTCGCCCGTGAAATCATTATGTCTGGTTGTTTAACGCGGATGAAACCCCTTCATTAATCCCCATCGGTCCGACTCTGTCTTTGGTTCGCATCCCGAGAATGTACGATTAGCGCGAGTGCATGCACCACAGGATGCTTTATTATTCGTGATATTAATCTTACAACGCGAAATAATGCGTGTGTTACAAAGTAGAAAATACGCGGACGTTGGGAGAAAAAACATTGCCTTCTGACGCTGGCGTTTTTCTGGAATTATTTTGCGATAAAATACGTTTCGATTAACCCCGGCATGTCAGAGTAGCATACATTAATATTCCTGATTGATTAGTATTCCTAAGTCTTAGTAAAAGAAATGCATTGGAGGGAAATCTTGCATAGAAAACCTCGACGTTGACTTGACAGTAATCCGTACTGTCTAAATAATTACATATAGTTAACCTGTGACTGCATTCAATTGTATATGCATGCGGCTTTTTTGATACCGCAAAAAACTCTGCTACATGTTGCAATGTCCATGCATGCAATTCCACGGCTTGGAAATGCAACTTCCGCCTTTATAAAAATTCATAAAGTCATTAAGAATTAAAAGTAGCTTAGTGACTTTGACAACTCGCGTAAATATTAAAACCGTACGATAAAATTTATGTGTCGCGAGCTGATCAACATTATACATTTAAGGTTCGGTTAAACAAAAAACAAAAAATAAAAAAATGCGAAAAGATGTATTATACAAAAAATTGACGGAGCAATATTGAATATTAAAAAATTCAAATTTATGGCTTCTCGATTTGATTTGCTGCCATGTCGACGTTGCAATAAATTGTACATGGTATCTATGGCATTACTTAACTATTAATAAATACAAAGCAATTAAAAACTTGCAATCTTGAAACTGAGTTAAAGAAAGGAATACTTGCTTAATGACACCCGTGTACCTCGTTCATCACAAATGTTAAATAATTTACGACTTACTTATGAAACGGCCAATTTCCATGAGATTTCCACAACGTTACGTACCTGCAACAAGAAAAAGACACTACTGTAAATATGAGCGTTTCTGGGTTATGCATGAATTTTTTCTTCGTTCAATGAGATTAGCGATGTCGTGTTGTTCTAGAAATAGATCATGCTTGACACGAACGGGATAAACATCGTAATTGCGGAGAGACGAGACACTTGTTACGCCGTCAAACGGAACAAAGCGTCGCGTATGAGCAGCTAATGCACTGTTAAACGGCGCGGACGAGGGACCGCAACGCGCGGGATGATCTTGAAGGTTTTTGATCGCTCGCGGGATAGGAATTCATCGATTCGAACAGCTGCGTCGTTCAAATTCGGCGCGATAGCCCAGCCGGAAGTGGCGGTGTTGGTTCGAACGCTAAAACAAACGCGATGGCTGACACGCACCACGCAGCCGGGCCAGGCTCCGAATATAGCTCGCGTGCACATCTGTCTTAACATGCGTGCATCCCCCTCCAAGATCGCGTGAGTTAACACACGTCTGTCAGCAGCGCACTTCGGAGCTCAGGGGGTGAGAGCACGAACGCGTTAACGTATGCGGGTACTTATTGCTCGTCACGTAGCGCACGGCATTACGGTTTACCCTCCAAGCGGAACGCGAGCGATCAGAATGCGGACATTATTAATTCACCTTTGCATAAGGATACCATGGATCGCATCGCTACGACGCGGCCTCATCGTGAGGCACGTGTAATCGAAGTCGCGTACCACGGCAGCAAAGCGATTAATCACGTAAAAAGGATGAACAAAGTTGTTCATATGGAAAATACCGTGTGATGACATTCTTGCGCACGCGTTAATGTTGCGTGGATAATCGCGTATTAAAATACCTATGCAATTCTTATTGAAGAAAAAGAGAAGACCTGCTCGACCGGAGAATAGTTTTCTTATTTGAAAAGATTTACATTGCATAAACTGATTTACGTGTGTCTCGTTTCTTAGTGACGGACGCACGCGGAGACCCGATGAGGCGAGCTGGATGTGCAAGAGAGCTTTTGCGTAAAAGTTACTTATGTAAGCCGTGTCACTGCGCACGTCGTATATTCGCGCTACACCACTTCGAGTAACGACACAATGTAAGTCCAGAGGGCAAATGCGCTTGGGCGCAGTTGCGTGACGCGATTCTACGCGCGTTGCTCCTCCCGGGGTTAAGTGGTGTCATCCGGGTACTTGACCCGCGATCAACGAAACCCCACAGAATTCTCGAACAAAAAACTCTCGATGGCGTGCGAGTCACATGCAAAATTAATAATCATTATACGAACTCGACTGATCGATTGTCAATCCCTAAGAAATGTGCATCGCCCAACGATTGATACAATCGCAGGCGTGATATTTAATTATAAAATACCGTTCGTGATTAATTTTAGCAGCACAGTAATTAAATCTGCACCAGTTTGAACGATGAGCTCATGCTTCTTTCACGTCACTTACTTTCGACGTCTCGTCGCTGACATATTTAGATTTCCAGTTTGATATTCGTTTCCGAACATTGGCCAACGCCACGCGATGTGCACCAAAATATTTACCGAGATCTTCTCGTTAATCCCGGCGCGAACGAGCTTTTATAATGCAAACCTTGTCTACCCACGCGAACCTTTGAAATTTTAAACGAGCCGCGATGAGTGTTCCCGATTACTTTCAGACAGTGCCCGGTTGCCTTGCGTTACCAGCGGTGTTACCGCACAACATGATGAAAATCTTATGAAATTTACCCTGGGAAATTACCAGCGGTATTAAAAGTATTAAAATTTAATCATCTGACTAAGAGCAAACAGAAAAAGAACGATATGAAGACAAACAAGCGCGCAAAGAAAATTTTCATAACATTAAATATTTCCAAGACAGAACTGATCTCGAGAATGTAGTAAAAGAGATGATGTGTATCCATAAATAAATCAAGCAGATGCAATCTGTAATGGCACAAAGCTATTTCAACGAAACGGGAAAATATTGTGGAATTGGGTGGAATGTGGTCCAGCCCGAACTCGTACATTTGTAGGGTCAAAGTCGAGTTGACAGCCACAGCCAAGTTAAGCTGCTCTTTCGCCGCGAGAGATTTCGCGCTGGTCATAACTGGATTACGTGGCGCACACGTTGCTTTCTCGACTACCATTCATCCTGCATTCAGCCCTCTCTCTCTCTCTCTTTCACGCTCTTCTCTCTTTCGCCCGTACGTCCTCTCGTCGGCTGTAGTAGACGAGACATCGACATTCGAGGTAATCGAGTTTGCGCGGACGTCGCCGCCGCTCCACCGCCACGGTCGCGGACGCTTTGTCGCCAGTAATTGATTTATATAGCGCGCCTTTGAAGCCGGCCCGCCCCTTCATCGTCATCGTCGTCGTCGTCGTCGTCGTCGTCAACGTCGACGTTCCACGTGGAAATGCGACGTCTCCGTCGGAGGACAATGTTATCGAAGACGACGCGGCCCGATGTAAATTGCACGGGTAACCGCGCGTCTTGGAACTCGATTGATCTGCCACGAAGACGAGGGAAACGTTTCGCCCGCCCCCTGACGAGCTCCAACCAGGCTGTAATGAAGCTCGAACCGAAAGGCATAGCATCACGTACATGTATATCACGTGTTGCGAATTCAAAGCCCGGGAAAATTCTTTGAAAGTTAATTCGGTATATCTGACTCCGAGCAAATATCCATGCTCAAATATATGAAATTTATTTAAATAAAGCTTTCAGATTAACCGTGGATTTTAGATGTTTAAATATGTCGCAACGAAATGCTTGTGATATGAAATGCAAGGAAGCATTTGGAGTAACATTTAAGATTCGTTATGCTTTGCGCGACAAAAGTTAAGACAGATCACCGAAATATTTAACGCCTCCTCTTTCCTCTTGAAAAATGAAAAATATTTCTGTTACTAGAACCTCTCGATTCTACTTCGCGTTTAAGACTGAAGCTGATTCCTATTGTGGTTGAGCAACATCGTTAGTAGGAACGTCCGGCATCTGGTATCGTGCTAAGGAACTCGGCCGCGAGCATTGCGAAACGAAGGCATCTCGTATCAGTCAGGCGTTCTTAGCGGGACCCAAACAACGTGCAGTTACCGTTATCTTCCGTCATTTTACCCACTTCACAGAAAACTTCTCTCTCTTTCTCTCTTTCTTGGTGCGCGCGTGCCGGCACGGAAAGAAAGGCCGTCGTGGTCGTCCTCGTCGTCGCGTGGTCGATCGTCACGGCTAAATTCAACGAAACAGGGACAACACGCGAACCAGAGTTCTCGGGAAAACGTTTCTAAACCGAGTCGCTCGTAAAAGCGCAAAACTCGCCGTACGTTTACGATCAATTACGGTTTAGGAACGACGACGACGGATGGCGAGCGGCCGACCAGTCGGCACGGGCGCACGTTTGTTTTGCGGCGCGAAACAGCTGTACGCGGTACGAGCAAAGAGAGAGGGATCGCTAAATTAAATTTAACGCGTTTCCACACGTCGCCGTACGGTGTTTTACGTTGTCGGATAGCATGCTGCTTCGCGGTTGCTGTTCCTGTACTCACGAGGAGCTGTAAATACCGCGCGGAACAGCTCTCGGAAAAGGAGAACGAGACACGTTATGAACCGCTGAAGTATCATCGTAATGTAAAAGAAAAAAAAAGTAGATTAAAGAACATAAGAAGACAGTGACAATTTCATTATTTAATCATTATTTTGATTGCTGTCGGTTGCTCCAATAACGTGCGTGCCCAACAGATTCCTGTCGATTTCCTTTCAACGCGTCTTTCCGCTGAATGGAGGAGAAGGTAGAAGCCCTGTGGTGGTACGCGATCGTGGCTCGAATCAATTTAGCGACGAATCCGCGGTAGCAGCCAGAAGGAAGCTTCCAGTAGGCACGCACACGCGTCAAGGAACTCGCGTGCGAGTGCAAACGAGACGAGTGCACGCCGCGGCTGCGGAACCATTATGGAGACCGATGAGGCCAGGGAGCAAGTTTAACAGGCTGGCAAGCCGATGACTCGGAGTCATGACAACGCGCGCAGCGGGGTCAACGAGTGCCAATTGGGGCCAACCATGTCAAACGACGGCAATAGGCTGTTGGGAAACAAACGTCGTTGTGCACAACGACGCTTCGTTCCTCGCTCTCGTCGGCGGAGCCGAGTTTCGTTCTCCGGGAAAACGGAGGCGAAAACGCGAACCTGCTTCTAACTGCACAAGCTCCACACTCCAATTGCGAACTTTGATACAAGCGCGGAGAATTACTACGGTAAAATGCAGGAATCGCATTTGCTCCGACTGCTCGAGAGCGCGAGGAGGATTCAAGAAAAAGAAAAAGCATGGAGACATGCTCCGATGTAACGCGTGCGAACCACAATGCAGCATTGACATTCGGTATTAAAATTTCAAGATCGCGAATGGCAATTTAATTTTCGGATGAAAAACCGTTGCGCAATATTTCAAGGAATATGTAACAGCAGATTTTTAACTGCACTGCAATATCTATCTATTTATCTATTATATACTGTTGCGCGATGGTGGAGCGGGCAAATAAAAACATATCACGTAAACATATTGCAACGTATCGATTGAATAGCGAAATTGCAATGTCTCGACAGTACGTGCAAACGGAATTAAAGGGGATCAAAGGGTCGAACGGCGGGCCACGCACGATGGAAATGGTGATGCAGAAAGCGAGGAGGCGGAAAGATTGCTGGGAGGAAATGAGAGAAGAGAATCTTCCGTAACGCGAGAATTCCGATATTAATCCTGCAGCCGGCAAAAGTAATTATCTGTCGTTTATCTGCCAGCGACAGTTCGTTTAGGCGGTCCTGGCTTGATTTCACCCTTGAAACCTCACAAAGCGTCCCATTCCAGTTTATTATTCCCTCTGTCTCGCGTTGGGAACCGCTCAAAGAGAAGACGGCAGACCCGCGCATTGTCGAGAAAGATCATTCGATGTTGATTATCCTCGCTTTGCCCGCGCGATTTTTCGTGGTGGCGACAGTGGGAAATAATCCGCGTGGGGATTTGTCGGTTCGCATTCATCGCGGACAAACGGCGATTTGCAGTGAATTAATTTATAGCGAATCGTGGCAATTTATAACGAACGGGTCAATCGGGCCCGACCACGCGATAATATCAGTGGTAGATATGATGCGCTTCGACGAAAAGCTATTAAAAATTGCGGCTGCGATCGGGCGTTTTATAAATTCGTCGATTATAAATCATCGGCCGTGATGAAACGCGATCTCGATTCCGCATCGTGTTTTTCTCGCGTTCGCGCAAAACAACGACAATCCAATCGTCACGCGCAACAAATAATATCGGATTAATGCGCGTGTTATTATCGCGACGTCGTCGCTTCTCCGTGCGTTGCATAAATTACAAATTGTCGCGCGCAAAAACCGCGCGCAGCGCGCTGTAACGCACCGCCGTGGCAGCACCGTAATCCGGCAAGAGCAACAAACATCGGTGAAAGAGCAGTTTCATCCTCAGGTTGCAAATATGGACCAGCAACAGCCGCCGCAGAGACTCGTTGATTGGTCCATATACATGGTTGATATATGAGAAGACTTCCAGGAAGCGTGAGCGTTTAATATCAAGTACACTTTGCGCTTAAAGAATTTTAATTGCACGCAGTTATAAAAAGTTCAACTCGTTGAATTGCAAAAATATTCCACCACGATTTTTACATTAAATATAACTAGTCTAATTAGATGAATGGAAGAATTGGATTAATGCGGAAATCTGATCGGAATTACATTACGGAGATCAAAGGCTAAGATAGACGGTGCGGCAATGTTCAATTAAACGGCAATCAATAAATTAGTAGGAAAATCTTGTCCACCTACTTAATCGCGACGGGATCGGGAGCGAGAACGTGCGCGCTGAAACAATCTCCGATTAACGGTAGGGCAGCTTCCGTGTCGGCGGCATTTACATCTCGGGAACGTGGTGAGAGGAGGGAATATCAGAGAGGAGGGGGATTATTAATTTCGGCGGCTAGCCTGGCTGTGTAATCGATCGGCCGCGCGCGTCCACGTTCGCGCTCATTAAAATAACCGAGGACTTGCGCGCAGCTTGTACGCGAACGACGAGGGGCCGGTTAACATGCACGGGTCGGATCGCGCATTATTATTAATTAATCTGTTTAGGATTTATAGGCCGGATCGCTGCGCCGATACGCCGTATCATTCGGAATATCCTGCTCGACCAGATGACGAGAGAGAGGATGAGGAATGTCGATCGATAAGCTGTATGATCGATGCGCCGGATCGACGCCTTCCCGATGACGCTTAATCCCTAACTCGGAGAAATCGGGAAAACAAATTAAATATATTACGTTATTATAATAAAAACGCGAAAAGGAACACGTAATTCAAAAATATTGCAAGAAAACGAAAAGTTGTTACTTTCGTTAAAAAATTTCGTTAAAAGAGATCGTTATCTTTCTAAAAGGAAGTAATTACGACGATCAAGGTACGTAGGATAATTTGCAAACTGAATATACGTATTACGAGACATAAATACGTGTATGCAAATCACAGGCGGCCAAGCGTAGCGTCCGGTAAGAATCGAATTTTATCTCCCCGATATTCAGTGTGCCTAGCTTTCATGTTTCTCTCGAGTATCAGTGGCTTGAGTTACATCGTACAGTTTGTAAACGGAAACCCCGAACGGAAGTTTCCTTTGACTCTTCGAGCGCCAAAGTACGCTGCTGAATATCCACTTCGGCGCAAACTTCGGCGCGAGCGCGGCGAGGATCAGTTTTCTTTCCTACTAACTTGCGTTTTAAGTCAAAAACTTTGTAACCACCTGTCCGTAAACGCGAGCTCTCTCTTTTTCGTTCTCGCAAACTAAAGGACATCCGAGAACGAATGGAGACTGTAAGCAACTGAATAAATGAGATGCACAGCTGCTGTTCCTTCAAGTCCCAACTCATTCGGCAAACTGAGATTCCTGAAATCTCGACTTGTCAATGTGTAAATTAGAAATTATTAAAACTTTCATGACGGACAGGTACCGCTAAATCAATTGAGTCACAGTACTCTAACATTTCGTGCGCAGCCGTTTTAATTCTACCAAACCTATTTCTTGGTACGGTTTAAACACAATAAAAAAAATCGATTTGCAAGACCAAAGATCGCAGTGCTGGTGCACGAGATGAGCGCGAGGGACTCCGGAGAACGTGTCTCCAATATCGTGTACCTCCGTCATGAACATGTGGTGCAAGGAGCAGCGAGATTACGGGGGTCGAGCTTATATTCAGGAAGCGAACCGGACCAGCGCGGGCAGTCCGACAGGACTGCGGAATCCCAAATCCTGGGCGAGTTCCAAGTCGTATCGTCGTTGTACCCTTCGTCGCGCAACGCACGCGATACCGAAGCGTGCAGCACGCGAAACCACCGCTCGAGTATCGCGAAATGTGCCGTTACGCGCAAGGAACTGTATCTCCTTACGAAGGTCGTTACTGAAACTTATTAATGACTCAACGTCGCGTAAAATGCCAGAAGTCGGCTATAATTATGTTCCCGCGCTGTGGGAATAATCGACTCTAATTTCACCGTGAAATTTTATATGTGTATGCGCGCGCGGTTTTGCAGCACGTTCCAGAGATCGTATTTAATTCTATGGTATAGTCATCACACCTGCGCGCACACGCGCGTGTATGTATGTGCGCACGTATATGTATGTTCATAAAGTTTAATATCAATAAGATTCTTGATTGGCAAGGCAGTTACTCGAACTGGTTGCAGCTCGCACGGTAAAATTTAGTATCGCTGCGTAATGTTCGCAGAGCTTTCTCGCAGACTCTCCTCAGATTTTTATAACCGTCCAAAGTGCTGAAGAATTTTACATTTTCTGAGATTTCAGAAAATATTTTCTTTATATAAGATAACTTTATATAATTCCTTTGTTTAAAATAACTTAAAATATATATTATTTATTGCTGGTGAAAAACACATTTTATTCATTACTAAAATGTAACGGTATTACAAGTATAAAAGATAACTTAAAATCTCGCTGATGACGGAAGATACCCGTTGACGAAACACATCATTGATAATAGAACGAACTCTCTTGGAGAGAGAAGTTAAAGTATCTGGACAAATATCGACATGCCTGACAGCTCCGAGAGCTCATTATCCAGGTAGGAATCCGCAACCGACCGACTAGCCGGTGAACGGTGAGGAGCCGAGCTCTTCAATCTGGAGATGGAGTTGAAGAGGATCGGAATCGTGGACAAGCGAGAAAGGAGACAGGAAGTGGAACATGCTCGTTTCCGTGTACCGGTTTAACGGGTCAGAAGGCTCCTTCTTGGTTTCTCGCTCGCGTGTATCTAATAAGTGCGGAACGCGTGCTCGCGCGCACGGTGCGATTTTACGAGCCCATAAAAGCGAGAACGCACTCGCGCCAGTCTAACGGCCGGCGAACGAGAAAAAGCAACGCAGAAGGAAGAAACTGACGTACCAAGAGCGGAGGAAGAAACGCGTTATACTGCAACGTCGAGACGGGACAAGAGATGTTGGAACAAGGCCACGTCTTCCGTACCTTCCTCTCTCGCGTCGCGAATCGATTGCGCGACTGTGGGAAAGACTGTTATCTTAAATTACAGATAACTTTTTATGCGATGGAGAAGTGGGTCGAACCGGAGAACGTGACCTTTGTATCGATTCCGGATGCGAAAGACGGCGGCGAAGGGAATTCAATGCAAGCGGGTCGTAATTCGTTGGGATAATTAAAATTCCATTTGATCGGATCGGATAGCTCACGGTGTTTCGCATAGTATTCGCAAACTGAGACGGAACACTCGCGAAATGACAGCTGGAAGGAGTAGCGAGGAGAATTGACGACGACAAGATCGCGTCCTGACAAGATCACGTTCGGCGGCTAGAGTCAATCAAGTTCGAGAGAAGAATGGAAAGGCGTGGTAACTCGAGCTGAAACGCTCCGAGTGGAAGAGAAGAACGGAATGGATTCGCTGAAAGAAGTATCTTCGTTCAACAGAACGTAAAGAACAAAAAAAACCCGTAAAGTGCGAACTCAGAATTGCAAAGATCTACTAACTCGGTATAATAATGCGAGAGTCCTAATTAAAAATTACCGAGAGCACATCTCATAGTTATCTAATGAAGATATTATACTAAGAGCAAGAATATTCGGTTTAAAAAATGTAAGACGTGATGTGCAATGTAATGTATTAAGTATTATTATATAAATACATTTGCATCAAAGAAATGTGAAAAAATATGAGTAAAACAAAAATCTACAATTCCGCCACCGCGAGATGAAAAGGCAGAAGAGAGAAAGAAAAGAAGGAATTTACGACATGTCTTGACAAGATCGCGTTTCCTGGCGAGAGTCGATCAAGCGGACGAACTCAGAGAAAAGACACATAAGACGGAGGGAAGCCGAAAAGCTGCTCTCTGCTCCGCAAAAGGAGAACAAGCGGTCGGGATCGGGACCGAGAAAAAGAAAGAGATCTTCGTCGAATTAAGCTCGTTTCACATTACTCGTACGATCTTTAGCAGAAAATGGATTTTGTAAATGCATGAAAAATCTGCATTTTTTCAAAAAAAATTAACAAAACCTCGCGCTATCTTCCTTGCCTTTTCTTTTAACAAGAAAATACTTGCTGAAACAGATTCCATCTTTGATTATTTTTCTTTTTAATATTAAATACGTTCGCTATCATGATAACTTAAATTTCACGGAAGATGAATAAGAAATTACATCGCCGTTAAAGTGCCGCTCCGTTATGATAGTGGCAGTACGCTCGGTGTGAATCAAGCTTTATGAAGACGAGTAACCTACCGGCTACGGGAACGTTACCCCCGACCTCGGGGGTGCGCCGACGAATAGCCGGTGGTGGCGGCGCTTTTATGCCGCCCAATAAAGCCGAGACCCGATATCCACGCGACCGCTGTGGATTTCCGGGAATTACGAGCTTTCGCAAGCTGCGAGAGTTCGTGAGCTAGTTGGTCGGCGAAAAATTTTTGCAATCCTCCGCGACTTTCTCTTCCCCTTCGACATCGTCGTCGCAGTCATAAGCGAGGGAGACTGACGCCGACTATAACCATCGCGCATTGCTATCGTAACCGACCGTTTATGCTCGCGTCTCGAGTTCTCGAGGTTGAATGCCTCCCGGGAGAAAATCGCAAGAGGACATGGGGGTCGGTCCGCGCGAGTCAGAGATAGAAGAAGGGAATGGGGCGAGATTTTAACGACTCTCGTTGCTCTCCAACTCGCGGCGATCTACCGCCTGGCTTAAGCAAATTGCCGAGGGAATTGCGCCTCAGCCACTCGCCTTCCACCCGGTTATTCCGATAATTTGCTCGCCGGTGGCGGCGAGAAAAGATCCTTAGCGACCGGAATATCGTGGTGCCATCGTGGATCTTACTCGTGAAAATTCGCACGGCTCGTTGCAACCGCAAAACTCGATATGGTCTCATTCCGGAAAATTCCCGGTGTGTATTGAAATGATTTTGCATTTTTCTTCGAACGATTCAGTGTTGTGAAAAGATTAAACAAACATTGAAATTTATGATCGATTGAAGCACGTTGCATTCAGCGAATATCCTCTTTTTTTCTTCTACACACTTTTTTTACATACGTTTCACTCCGCCTGCTCCTATTCTCCGTCATTCCTCCATCTTTTGAAGCATACAAAAGACCTTCCGGTCTTTAATATGTTTCATCGGGCAAGTGACAAAAATTTCATGCTACTCGCCGCGACCTGTGAAAAGCGACTTTGTCGCAAAGCGGCATGACTCTTTCCCGGCAAAAGCACCGGCTCGCTTTGCATAAATGTTTATACATTCGCAGCTTCCTCTTACGCCCTGGCACCGCCGTGTGAGGCTACAACGAGGCTCATATGGCCTGCAGGATAAAAGAGCGCGCACGGAAAAAGAAGCGAAGAGCTGAATAGCAGATGCGCGAATAAGTTCACTTATGCCTCTCGTGCGAACACTGAACAGGCTGTTTATTTTGGAAGTAAGTCAAACTTTTAAAGCGTCTAGATACATTAAGCTGCTCTGTGCGAGTTTTTGTAAGAGATATTAGTCAGTCGCAAAAATTCTTTTCGTGGCATTCGAACATATGGCGGAAGTCGCAACTGTTTATTAATAAAAAATTTTATAGCGAACCGTTCAACTGTTCTCCTTCCTGATGTGAATATTTCAAAGAACTTGAAACCGCATAATCGTTTGGTGGATGCGAACGAAACTAGGAGATATCATTATAGCCTTTCAAAAACCGGAAGTAAGCTACGTGGGTCTTTGTAAAGAACCGTGTTTGTCAGTCGACAAAAGGGAACGTCTCCTGAATCGACTTTACGCGTTCCCCTCCTTTCAACCGTCCCGGGTCTTCTTCCTTTCTGTTTGGCGATGCCACGGAGCAGTCTGCATCCATGAATATTTTAGGAACGAACAGGTCCGAAATGGTAGATCCTCACCCACGGGATTTGGCTTGTCCTAACGTCGGTCATACTTCACGCCAGGGCCCTCGGGGGAATCGACCGGCTTTCCAGGACCGACTACGTGATTCGCGAAATGTCCTCGGTATTAGAGGAACTCGTGAAAAAGTGCTCCTCGACGTCCACTTGACGCGTCGGAAATTTTCTTTTATTTCGCCTAATCCCAGATTTGCACTTTTATTACGATCGAATCGTTTATCATGATATTTCTGAAAAAAGTGAAAGAAGAAATTCCGCAACTTCAACAACAAAGTCAAGTTGGTATGCAGCGTCGCGTAAAAGTTGAAGCTCGTCCCCCGATACTGCGGAATATGTTGCTGTGCATGCACGCCCGGTATACCTTTTATATGCATCGCGCGACGTTCATGCACGCGCGCGCGTGCCACGACGACGGAGATGACGTCTACGAGAATAAGGTCGCTTGATATGCAAAGCGGTAACGCGGCGTCGTGGAGATCGCGGCGCGCGAGCACCGTGGCCTCGACTTTATTATTTCCCGAGTCACGTTAACACGCGAGCGACGGCGGATGGCCATCGGGTTATCCGCAGGATCACGGCGACGAGGACTGTAATCCTTCCTCGGGAGGAAGAGAAAGTCAGCCGGGAAGGATCCCGCGAGCAGCGGATCTCGGGAAGAAAACCCGATTCGTACTTTTAATAAATCCCTATCGATCCCGGCGCGTTTATGCATTCATAGTCACTAGCTGCAGAATTGCCGGCTTCTTCGATCGACAGTCGCACGCGAATCGTACGGAAACAGTTCGAGAAGCGACGAAAGTCCGCCCTTTATGGATCGAGACACCTCCGCATGCCCACACACGTACGCACACGCGTAAGCATGCAACCCTTGCAACTCTCCCTCGCCCTGTTGCTGCGATCGAAGATGCTATCGTCGAGCCGTCTCGACGTTACTCGCTCTTTCAATGTCTCTGTGCTTTTCTCTCGCTCGCCATCTTTTTTCTCTCAACTTCATCATCGACGCCGATATCCGACTTCCACGACAGAAGAGAATCCGCGATTGCGACTCGATGTACCATGGCCTCATCAGAAGGTCTCTCTTGGAAGCTGGCGACAGCCGGTATTTGAGCGGCACGATATCTGAGCTATGAATCTTTAAGCACGAGACTTCAAACGATCTAAAAGATGCGATCCTTTACGAGCGAGAAGCTTTGAAGAGTTCCCGTGGAAAAAGAAAACACTGTGATCTATTTTAGCGATAGAATTTTATATCGTCAAAATTATATGGACAAAAATTATGAAATATATAATATGTAATAAAAATAAATTCTAACTAAAGATTAGGACTCTAATACGTGGAAGATTTTAGCGTCGTTGCTCGCGTAATTTTAATCTGCGATGTATCCTCGAAATAAATCCACCAGAAAGAAAATGCGGAAGCGAAACTGGCCACTACGTTCCTTCGTCTAAAGACTTCTCTGACAATAATGATGTAGAATCCAGTTGCATTTCGTTCTTTCTACGCTCCGGGGCGTGTTCTGCGATCGCGTCGTTTATCGACGACGAGTGCCGTAAAGACGAGCGATAAAAAGTGCAACGGGCGAAGGATAGGCGATTATGTGACTCTCGCAGCGTACAGCCAGCAAGCCCGTCGACATTTAGTCGGCAGGACGCGACCGGAAGCATCGCCTGCAGCTGCAACTGACGCGAAACGCGGTTAGCCGGGCTATCAATTTTCATTACGAGTGAAAGCTGCAGCTCCGAGTCGAGAGTCACCGTCGTCGTCCCCGTCGACAGTTTATTCTGCTGGATACACAAGGGAAAAAAAAGAACATACCGAGAAATCCCCAAAATTTTCGCGGCAAATCCTGTTTATATTTCAATTTCCGATCGGACAAAAAATTAGAGTTTATTCGGTGATTCAATATCGGCCGAGATATCGGATAATGGAAAACCATTCGTCAAGAGACGCGGTGCTCGTTTTGAAATTGCTTGAAATTCGCCGATCCGTTGAGCTGCAAGTGTATCCACACATCGAGACGCTCGACGTTAGAGAAACTCGGTCGCTTTTTGCGCGTCTTACGACAAAAACGCGCTTTATTCACAGTCATCGATCTTTACCATGCTTTTCATTTATTTTTCTTTAATTTATTACATTGTTTGTTACTTTCTAGCTTTCTTTGTAATTCAGAGACTATGCCATATCCATAATATCCGTAATGATGTATTAAAAGGCTCCGATTCGAGACTTGAAAATATTATAACATCGAGTAATAAGTTCCGATCGACTTCACCGATCACGCGCGACAAATCTTGCTGTTGACGAGGCCGTTCTATTTTCCGTGCCGTTTAGTTATTTATTAACGTTACGTTGCGTGTAAAAGCTCATTAACATGTGACGTGCGTTTATCTTTGGTACTCCCTTCTTGCGTTCATACATCACCAGATAATACGCTCTTGTCGGTTTAAAGTCGATGCATTGATGCAACGCGCTGTTAACACTGTTCATTTGTACACTGCAAATCTAAGTGCGTAACACTTTTACACACTTACACATACAAAATTGTGTAGCCACTTTTTACGCATTAATATGTGTGTTATTCTACGACATGTTTTGCGTACATGTGTCAACTCTTATCGCGGCGATGTCTGCAACAAGAGACGCTCGGAGATCAACGATCGGTGATCAACGAGAGATCATTAATAAAAACCCTCGCGAGACTCTACTGGCGAGTCAGTGGAGCGTAGTCCACTCTGAAAATAACTACGGGCGACACATCAGCGGGCGTTAATTAATTGTCGCGACTTTGAAGTCACCTACTTTGTACGCGGGGCGTTTCTTTCATCCGCGCGTGCACTCTCGTACAGATTAAATTGGCCGAATCCTGGCACGGTGCCGAGAGGCACGCAACCGCGGACACGATGCATCTGCTGGTATGCGCGGCTAATAAGTTGCACAAATGAGAATAACGCGGGAAGAGCGGCAGAAAGCACGGCAGATAAAACAAGCCGGGCTTAAAGGTATGCCAGTCGACATGTTCGAATGCGCCTGCAACCGAACAAATACATGTAACGCTTGGAGAAATTAGGTTATCAGGAAGGATACAGAGTCTTGTTTTGATAAATCGCTCCGCATCACTCTCATTTCTCTTAACTTTGGAAGATCGAAATATGATCTGCTGCTTTGGTATTTATATAATACATTGCAGACGACACACATTTTAAGTATGCATGTGTGCAATGTGTCAAATCTCCTTCGAGATTTATTTCTTCGATATTGACTCTGCTCTTTTACCGAGAATCTGGGCACTCTGGGTAAAATGACTTTCTGCCTGCGCGTCTCTCCCTCTCTTTCTCTCACCCTCAATACGAATCTCTCCCCCTGATAAGTTATAGCTTTAATCCCACCTCGGTTAGGGTCCACCAACCATCTCGATCCTCCTGCATTTGCGAGACAATAGCCAACGTGGAAATCGCCGCCTTGGCGCATTATCGACATATTATTCGCATGGAAATGCAAACTATGTTTGCGTTGGATTATCCGCGGGCTCTGAGCAGATCTCTGCTGTCAAGCGTTTCTAATTTTGCAAAGGTATCGGTTGAAAGCATGTACCTCACATTTTCATCATGTTGTGACTCATTACTGAACAAAAATACTTTAAGATTGCCAAAAAAATCACGCGTGCTTTTGTGATTATCAATTTTATGATAAATTGTTTAATATAATTGCTCTATAATACACGTTTCGCATAATCTATGAAATAAACTCTAGCATTTTAATTTTTAACCGAAACCGAATTTTATCGCAATAACATCGAGATATTCGTTAATGCATCAATATATAATCTGGCAACGACGTTTACACACGTCTCTTTGACAGTACATTAGCGAGCACTTAGCCATTCGTTTTATGCGCCGGCTCGAAGAATATATGAATACACGGCGAAGATAAGGAACGGGCAACGAGTTGCATGTTTCACCTGTATAAACATGAGACGCTTAGGAATACGCGTAACACCGCGACGTGTAATCTGCACATTACCGCCAATATCGTGATAACGTTAATCATGTCTCGACACACATCCTCGTTTCACTTTCCGACTGCATATGCGCAGATAAGACGGTTGCATAAACAGAAAGAGGTCTTCAAAAACTAAAGTTTCGTTCAGGCGCGATACTTCATCTGAATAATTCATCGATACCATTCGTGAGCGAAGCGAGTGATCCGCAATTAGAATAAAACAAAATAAAGACACGAACTTAACTTAGAAATTAACATCACGGTGGCACTACAAAGCTAATGTTACACAATCGCTTTCGTATTCTGAGGTAGATACACGGTTCAAGGATGATTTTATCTGCGCGTGGTGCATTTAACGCGAGCAAGACGGAATCGTGCGAACCTGACTTGCTGCCTCACCGTGCGCACGAATGTAAACGCAGTTTCTCGCGTGCATCCCTCTCGGTGCAATCGAATACCACGAACAGAAGCGTCGCGTAAAAAAAATTCTATCGACATCTATCAGCCAATAACAATCGACACGGTGGAAAATCGCGCGCGGCCGAGACCGACCCTTCGGCACCGACGCCCATAAAAGCTGACAGCGGGAGTCGCGCTAATTTCATTACAATGATTTCGCTCTCTCCCCATTTTTCCAATCCATTTCACCCCCCGCTGAACTACGTCCATCCTCCCAGCGTTTCCCCTCGCGTTCCCCTTCGCCATCGCCGCGACACGCTCGCTCGATCGAATCGTAAATTCGTACGGTAATTGAAACGCAAACGCCGTTCGCCAGTTACGCTAATCCAATGAAATACAGCTCGTTGCGGGGCTTCCACGCCACCCCCTGCGTTCACGGTATATCCCGTGACTACCGTGTCGCCCGCCTCTTCTATAACCGCCGCCGCCGCCACCGTCACCATCGCCGTTGGCTGCGCACGCGGTTATCAACTCGCGGCGAGAAGTCGGCATGCGAGAGGCGAGAGCCCGTCCGCCCCATAACGGCTCGCGTGACTCTAATGATTACGAATTAGCCATAAATCGCGCGATCATGTAAAGCGCCCGTAATTTACGGCGGCGGGCCGCGGCCGGCGGCAACGCCGCGGGAAAGTCCGACAAGGGGAGAAGAAAAAGCGCGAAGGCGATGGCGGCGCACCGGGGATCTCTCAGGGCAATCTTAATGGCATGTGAATAAAGGTCACTGCCGGATGGCTTCCGTCCGATGCCTGGCGATCTTGAAAATTTCCCTTCACTCGACAGCTGATCGTCAGCCGTGCGCTATTAATCCCGCTACTAGTCGCATGGTTGCGGCGATCGATTGGAATTGATCGAAATCCATCGAACCGCGTTTTAAGACGCGAGCGGAGGCAGCTCACGTGCGCGAGGGCACGGGCGAACGCGTTTAATCGCGACCGTAACTGATTCGCCGAGCGGGACGTGACGTGACGGCCGGGAATCGAATTCGCGCCGATATACGTTCCCGGTCGAAAAATCGATTTTACTCCGCGCGCTGGATATAACAACCCACCGAGAGCGCGAGGAGAGGCGCAAAAAAAGCGACGCGATCCACATAAATCCCGTGGCGCCGGATGCGTGCCGAAAAGAGGCGCGTCTCGCATTTCGGCCGCATCACGATCGAACGAAGTTACCTCTACCTCTCCCCCCATTCAATAAAGTTAATGCATGCCGTCGGCTGGTTTGAAAGCTCCTCGGCAAAACCCCGCGAGATGTGGCGCGAAAGCGGAACGAGATCCATTTGCTATTCTGCGTGCGGGACCAAGCGACATTCGAGTTGTTATCATCGATGATGCATATATAGAAATAACAGCAAAAAACGATATGAAGGAGGTGTCATATATAAGTTAAGCGTTAATTGCATATTCTTCGATCGCTCACGGTAAACTTTTTCTTTGAGATTCTTCAGTAATGTTTTCATATTATGAGTGACCAGCTATCGTATCTGGAGCTGATGAAAATTATGTTAGACCAAGCGACATAATGATCGAGTGCGCAAAGGTAAAAGAAAGAGACAAAAAGCGACATAAAGACAAAGAAAAAGAGAACGCGAAAACGCCGGTACACAACGGGCCGGAAAGGAGATCGGAATTTAATTAACGCGCGTTAGAAAAGGGCTCGGTGAAGGAGACGGGCGGTTGCACAAAGACCGAGGTCGCCCGCCGTTACAGAGAAAAGCGGAGACGAAAAAGAGACGAGATCGCATTACCAGCTTGGAGCGCAGCACAGCGCAATGCACGCACCGGCTGCGCCACGTGCGCTCTGATCGACGTTGCGGAAGCTGCGGGGCACGAACGGACGTTTAACCCGGTTTTGACGGACGACGAGCGCTTTTACACGCGGACACAAAAGTAACCGCGGCAACACGTCGTTTCGCGAAGCTGCAACGGCAGCGACGAGTTCTCGCGCGATTACCAATTTCACGTGTTGCGCTAGCGAGTGATTAGCGCAGAGTCGCATTAACGATCAATGTAAAGCGACAAAATGACCGACAAGTTTGCGAACAATCGCGATACGCGAACGCGCGTGATCGTTGCTCCTCGCGAAGAAGCTGCCAGCGGAAATCGCGACACCGGATAAAGGTAATTGCGCGCGGGATCGGGGCGGGGTCGTATCCGTTTGTTGGAATGCGTTTTTCTGACGTGAACGCGAAACGCGCGATTCGATATTGCGATAGCGCACGGCGCCGCGAATGGAAGTGCTTGAAAAGGCGAGAAAATTGCGATATACCTGCCGCTTTACGACTCTGGGTTATATCGCGTCGCTTTACTGCGCGGTGTTCTACACGGGTTACGCACGCACACGCGCGTGCGATATAATGCAGCTGCTGGTCGAAAAGGCAGTTTTCTCGTGCTCGGCTTATATGAAAGGGGACGCCGTTGATGAGGGGATGAAGGCGGAGAAGCAAGAGGTGGACGAACGATGCCGTTCACACGCACACGCGACATAAACTTTGTCTTTATCGATCATGAATATATTATATAAGAACAAATTGATGCAAATATGATCACTTAAAACTGAACACTAAAAATTTCCATTTTTTACCACTGTTATTTTTAAACATCATAAGATTAATATAATAATTAAATGTTAATGTATTTATATACAACTAAAAACTTAACATTGCTTGCTCTCGACGTTACAATTATCCGAATATAAAACATTCCTGTAATTGTCAGAACATTTCCATGACACCTATCAGAATTCAAAAAATTCTCGCTGAGAGGGCGACCGACTTCAAAGTCACAAAATCATATCTCGTTAAAATTTCACGCGACAAAGATTATACATTACCATTTTACTTCCCTTTAAAGAGAACAGGAACGAGAAGCGCGAAAGAGAAAAGGGAAGCCAATACATCGAAAACATTGATAAATTAATTTCGAAGGGATCTCGAACGTGCTCCTCCCCTTGTTTGGCAAGAACGTCCTCCTGATTTATGCCCCCGACGTCGCCGACCTCTGACCCACGAGGGGTATCTCCGGTCGGCCTAGAGGAGGCTCGCAGTGAGGAGGGACAGCTCTCTCCCTCAAGTGGGCGTCCCGAAAGCGACGAGAAAGAAAGTGCCGTGTGCCGGAGCACTTCATCCCCTCTACCCAACATTGCCCATGCCTGGCGTATTGATCGAAATCGAAAGGGGAGAGTTCTCGATGTGTGCGGGGTTGGGTCATACCTAATTCATAGTCCCCGGGTTCTTCCGACCCCTCGCGGCGATTATTTCACCGCGGATGGGGGATCGAACACGGTGGTTATAGAGGTGGAGTAACGGCGGGAGGACAACGGGAACGACATACACGTACGCACGCTCTCCAGCTCCGTTCCGGAAATCGATGTCTCGTCCACGAACGTCGCGATCCAAACAGATCGTATCGACGCCCGTCGATGCAAGTTCGACCACGTACGACCCGTGGCATTTTTCCGTGACGACCCCGTTCGTTACCTGTTATGGTACAGGAACGACGCACAGCGGAACTAACGAGATAACAATCCCGAACTCCATCTCCCGCTTTCTAAAAATTGCGATTGGTTATTCAGATTTTCAATTATTTTTCGCGATTGTTCTTGTCGACGCTGTATAAATATGTGTTTAAGATATTGCAAGAACGTGACCAAAATAGCTGATGACGTAAATAATTCGAGCGAAAATTATACTTCGCGCCGTTATTATGAAAAATACTGCGAGAATCTGATGATAAAAGAACAGCATTATTGAGAACAGGAAGGCTGTGTTAAACCACACGTCTTAATCTTGAGCTGGAAACGTGCCGCGGTGAGAAAAACCAGTCAGTGGTCCCGAGTTGGGGGCACTGATTGAAGGAAGCGCGACTTCCGCTTTGCGAGTGACACGCGATACGCGACACGCTTCTCTCACGAGTGCGACTATCGATATACCCACTTAATGAACAAATAAAGCGGTCACAGAGTAAAGAGGGAAAAAGAGAGAGACGCGGAGAGCAGAAATGTCTCAGGGGACGCAGTGCTTAATGTACCGTCAATTTATAGCGATTTAACCTCTCCTCTGCCCATGGTTTCCGTAACCTTGGCAATTTACGACTTCGCGCCACTATCGATTACTCGGTAAAACTCGCACCTGATCCCACCGGAGTCGCAGTTTAACGACGACGATATATATCCGCCTCGTGTTCCTCGCCTGACTTTCATTTAACCGATTTCGTTAAGCCGATTTGAGAGAAATCGAAGACCACTTCTTCAACTCGCATCACCCACATGAGCGTCCATCCCGATGACGCCTGCGACGTGAATCGTGGCCGCAAACTACTCGAATGAGCTAACGTGAGCTTGGAGTAGCATTACGTAAAGCGTGCCGCGACTCGCAAAGTCGTATAATTTCTTTTCGTGCACAATATTAGCAGTGTTCAACGGCATTAGCATATATCCAATTAAGTCGTAAGATTGCACCGGCGATTGCTGTTGTATGGCAAACGCGAATGTCAAACGTAACGAATATATTAACATTTGGTCGACTGATGTAATGCGAAATCACGCGAATACCGTTCTCGCTGGCGAGAAAGAATAACTCGTACGAATTGTTTTCGACAGATTCTAATAAAAATTCTGCCTCAAATATTAATTGGTAATATATTGATGCACACTTTATCTCAGCACTCTATTTCTCCGATATGTTTGCATGTATCGAGATAGAGTAAGTCTCCTCGCCATCGAGGAAAAGTGTTGACTTGGATGCTGATCGTGCAGGAGCGAATGTATCCCACGCGATTTATCTCTTATTAGTTTTATTCATTTCTTAATACACGACTTGGCACTCTCGCGAGTGGTATCATGGGGTATCTCGGGGCGCGCGGCCGCTCGAAAGTAATATCCGCAGCTTTACGGTGCGTGTCTCTGTGTTTTCCGTGAAACTCGGCGTTATCTCTCGACAGGCGCCGCGACGCCGCCCGCATCGCGCGCATAAATAACATCGTCGAGAGACGTTAATAATCGGAAGTCACAAGTTTTACGCCCTCAAGAAGGCGGCGTACGCCATAAGGCGCGCGTTTTGGCGATAAAACACAACCCGTACCCTCGCTGGAGCGCCTACAGGACTCGAGGGGTCGCCGACACACGTGTGAGTTATGTAACGGAAAATATCCCGCGAGCTTCTGCCCGCGCTTCCGTCTTGCAGCGAGCAGTCTGTTAATTCGCGCGAGATGCAACTTATCAATTTAAGATCAGATCTATATCAAGGACTTATCGGGGCACTGTTCTTTTTTCTAAGCACCGATGGCGATTTCTTTATGTACCACGTGCCCTCATTATTATGTACCATAAAAGAGGCCCGAACAAGACTCGAAAGAAAAAAAATGGAAGAGGGAAAAGCAAAAAAGAGAGGCGTCACTCGCTTTGAGCAGCGTCGCATTTTTCCCTTTTTTAGGGAAAAAGAAAATGGAAGAGGTCGAAGCGCAGGCGACTCTCGAGCGTGTTCGAACCCTCGGAACCGTCGAAGCAGTCAAAGGACAGAGAGGCGACAGGTACACGCGCGCGTGCGCGCCCGATGATGGAGGGTGGCGACGAGTGCATTTTGTCACGCGAGAAACGGGTATACGCAACATCCGCCACGGCAGGAATAAAAGGACGGGAGTTCTCGTCGCGCCTCTCCTCCGTCCGTCACTCGACGCTCCCGTCGAAGGTCGGTTTGTGTGAACGTGCCTTTATAATCTATAAAGCGGCGCGGTGTTAAGTCGGGGCGAGGGGAAGGAAAAAAAGAAAGAGAGAGAAAGAGAGACAGAGAAGAAAATTTACTACAGCCTTGAAGTCGAGCCCTTGCGGACACGCAACGATGATACGTATGCATATGCAAATAATTTGCAAATAAGCAAATAATAAGAGTTAACACACGTTAAAAGAAAAAAAAACATTATGAGGAAGAAATGTGAAATGAGGGAAACGATATAAATAGGTATGAGAGAATAAAGAAACACGTAAAAATAAACGATGAACGTTCGGCGCGAGTCGCAGACGGGGGACTGCGGAATCCCACAGATTACGTGCAATCAATAAAAACGATTTTTTATTTAGGATGTGCGAGAGGCAAGGTGGAGGAAGAAAGAGAGGCAGGCGACTCGAACGTAAAAGGGGGCAGAGGAAGCGGAGGGGGCGAGCGAGTCGACAGATGCTGAATGGTGCTTGTAAATACCGTGAACGCCGAGACACAAAGGGTGCGCGAAAGCGGAGCGGGGCGCGCGGCCAGGGCGGGAAGGGCAACGGGGAGGATAGGGGGTGATGTACCGCGGTCGGTTCATCGTGTGCCGAGGGGCCAGAAGGATAGCGCGAGCGAGCGCGGCGTACCCTCCAGGAAAAGGAGGACCGGAAAGAGGTCGGGGTAGGCACAAAGGGTTGTTTTAACAGCCTTTTGTCGAGTGTGGCGCAGCAGGAAGAAGAAAAAGCAACGCCGCCGGTTCGCAATTATTTAGCGGACTTGCGGAGGACGAAAGCGAGAGAAAGAGAGTCGGCCCGGCGGGGCAGGACGAAGAGAAGGACAACGACAACGACGACGAGGAGGAGGAAACGAGTAAAACTGAAGGGTAACGGAGAAAACAGAAGAGGAAGGGAGCGGTTTTCTACGAGAGTCGGACAGCAGGTAGAAGGATCAAAATAAGCGTAAATAAATGGACGCGCCGCGAAACTGACCACGAGGGCAGGGGACCGGGGAGGGTGCGCGAACGAGATCGTAAGACGAGGAGCGGCGAAGGGGAAAAAGGAACAGTTACGCGAATTCAGCGTGAGGCTAAAGGAACGGGAACGAGCGAGGAGGATGAGAGGGAGGGAGAACGAGCGGGAGAATCACGCGCGAGATCCAGAAGAGAGGAGGTAATGGACTTTATCAAGCCGCTAGGTGGTCGACCTTCCGTTTTTTTTCTCTCTCCGTTCCTCCTCTTCTACCTCTTCCGACCTCTCTACCCCGCTGGGGTCCTCCGCTCCCGCCGTCCGCCCTCTCGCAGTCCCTCCTTAATTGTCTTCCACTCATTTTTACGCCCGTTCCACTTCGTTACGGTCCGAGTGCCGAGCAGGCCTTGCGAGACATTTGCGGTGCCGCACGGGTGGGCCGGATAAAAAGCCGGGAGGGACGGAAAGGAAAAAAGAAAAGGAAGGGGAAAGGGAGCGGAAGAGTACCTGCGTTCGCGCCGGTACCCTTGTCGAACGCGTCGCTTCCGAGGGCAATTTCACGGTGCGCAAAGAGAGCCAGTGCAGCTTGTAATGTGTCAAAGTCGCGAACATTGTGTGCCCATCATGTGATTTACGAAAAGGATCGTACGCGCGTGTGCGATCAAAGATTGAAATAAATACTGCAGTAGAAGATAATCATGACACATAAAGCACTGGTGTCGAGATATCGTTTTCGATCACGAAGGAGACTACAAAGGAACAGGCAACATTAAAATATTTCGCAAGCTAAAAGAAAAATTAATTATTCATTTGTCTTCAATCATCTGTGACAAATTGACAAAAAAACTTACATTTTACAAAATACTTGAAGAGAACATTTGAATAGCTAACATTTGAACGTCGATACTGTACTTCGATACGACGTTGAAAAACTCGTGTGCTGGGTATCACTTAGCGTAGCGACGAGTGAATTCGTGCGCGTGCAGACGAGAGGACACGAGAATTAGCCGAGTTAGACGCTGTTAGTCGACCACCCGGATCGGCGATCCCGTAATGGAACTGGATTTAACCCCGGGGCCTGTCAGTGGGGCTTCGCTCTCTGAGCCGCGCGAGAGACTCCCGCGCGGCCGATCCCGCGGCAGAGCAAGAGAAGAGACTCGTGCATCAGTAAATAAGTTAACGCATGAGCAGGGCCCCGTGTGTCGGTCTGCTGATGGTTCTCAGGACGGATTAACCCACGAGAAGCGCCTTAATCCAGGACGAAAGTTATTTCGCTTTCTATCTCGTAGCCGAACTATTACTCGCGCGAGCGGGCAAGCGGGCAAAGTTAACGCGGTCATTTTTTTAGGAAGAGGAAAAAAAAGAAAGGGATGGAAAAAAGGAATAAAATAAAACGATCTACGGATAAGAGATAATCTCCTCCCTCGATTTGCGCTTCTGGTGTCATTGTCGTGGCTTCGTCGTTGCGTAAAGTTTACGAGGCCACAGAGACGGTCACTTAAATGATGATCGAGGAGCAACGGTTAATGGCAGTCTTTTATGCATTATTAATAACGAGGCGGGAAGGCAATCCGTTTACCACGCACGTCGATTACGTACATCGGCGGTCATGCGAATTCATGCTGGCTAGATATCATCATGAAGAACGAATTGCAGGTTTTTATCGCGCGCGATTTAAGACCACGTCCGCATCGGCGAGCAATAAAAGAGATGAGCCGTGACCCGAGCAAAGCACACACACGCATGCACGCACGCACGCAAACGGTCGCGTAAATATCAGCTAAATTAGCTGGCCGATAATCAATACGGGTCACTTAACGACAAGGCTGTCCTGCGTGCGAGCAGGCGTGAGGATTGAACGCACGTCTAGTTGCGTGACGCGGCTAAACAGGATGACGGTTTGTAGAGCGGACTTTACGCAGGCTTGCCGTCTGCGGGTGGGCTGTATGTATCTCCAAACAATTACGCGATGTTAATGAGAGGATCGATTACGGTTGCGTTTGCCGAATCGGAAGTGTTGGCGCTCTGCCGATGCGAGACCATGAGCGATCAAATTACGTCATCGCCATGTGCACATCGCACCCAACACTGAAAGCAGTTCGTCCGAGCGAATGAGAGAGAATCAATCCGTTTAATAGACTATTAATAGACTGGTAATCCAGTGCAAGAGAAGCGAAGAAAAGTATCTGCTAGAGAGGTATATGTACGTCGTGGTTCTGCGTATCGCGTGCTGGCAGTTCCACGCAGTCTAGACGCGTAAAACGTCCGACTTTTATACGCGCTGCGCGCGGTGTATCGCGAGAAAATAAACGTGCATGCCCGCGATCGCGGAAAATCGCGAACGTGATGCAATCTTAAGCCGAAAAAATAATGTGGAAAGAGGAAAAAAGAGGCAGAAAAACAAGTGCCCAAACGGTCGATCGCGGTAATTGCGCTGAATCAACATCCGCCGTTAATCGCGTATCGAGTACGGAATTACTTTTGTTAATCTAACCAGAACGAAGCATCGCGCCTGCACAGAATCCGAGATAATCCCGCGATAGCCGGATCATAATCCGCCGCATTTCCCCCCCCCCCTTCCGCGGCCTTCGCTTTGACGACCGTGCGCAGGTGTCACGTGGAAAAAAAGCAGGTTCGCTGAAAATCCCAACCATATTGATAGATAATTAATTTTTCGCGCGGTGAGGAGAGGAGAAGGGGAGAGTGGCTAGTGTCACTCGAACGTCCGCTCCGTTTTATCGATGGTGAACGGCCGTTAAATAACGGGGTGTCGGCCGGAAGAGAGGAGATTTTGAAGACTCATCATTTCCCAGCGTCGATCGGAAATCTCAGCGCGTGCTGATTGATAGTTAATTTCTCGCGCGTAGCTCGGACGGTGAGAAAAATGGCGATGTCACTCGGAGGATGTCCGCACGTCGTTCCATCGTGGCCGCGGCGGGTGGATAACGGAGAAACCGACCGAGAATTGTTGGAAGGGAAAGGGCGCGAGGGAGGACGCCAGGAGAAGGGACGTTTATTATTGCCACGGGGACAACGTCCGCAGCGTTCTGCGCGGTGAAGTGATTTACGGCGCGAGCGACGGGCCGTTTGGCCGGCAAGAAACGATGTCGTTTGCCGTGCAAACTGGACGATCATCGAGGAAGATATAAATCGCGGATAAAGTGGAGTTAACTTTTTTCCGGCAGGGTGATTTCGATCGGCGTGTCCCCGCGCGCCGACGATTACGAGGCTCGCAATCGCGCGAGCGGATCTCGTGACTCCGATACGAGTGACGCTGACGGCAAAGCCAATAGAAATATCAATAGAATAACGAGCACGATACGCATGCAGGGGAGTTGCGCGAACAAGCACAGACATCGACGTCTTGCATAAACGTGCGTGGGAAGAATGTTATCGGGGCGACGTTAAATAGATGCAACCCTCAATGCCAGCTATTTCAAGTATTTAGTGCTATACGAGTATGCGATAATATATGAGCGATTACGACGATATCGAGGGTAGCAAATTTAATGCGGCGCGACACGTATCATGCAAACGAAGAAAACAAACGTACGTCAAACGCACGTAATCTAGGATTAAGCTTTTTACACTTTTGCCGGCATGAAGCAGGTGATATCATCGGGGAAGCAAATCTGCTAAAATATCGAAATAAAAAAAGTACACGTTCGACCACTTAACTTCTGGGATCACGCGTCTGGACTCTGCATCGAAAATAATTTCGTCTGGTTTTTTGCCGCTGATAACTCGGTCCCGGGATTCGGGATTAGGAGTCGGGCGATAACATCGCGCTGTTTAAAGTCCCCGCAACGAGGAGATTCAAATGCTCAAAGACGATACGCGACGCCGAAACGTCGCCGCGCGATCTTTAATAAACAGCCGGTTCGTCTTTATCTGCGTTCCGCGATATCGAAATGAGGATTAGGGAGCGAGAGAAAGAGAGGGAGAAAAAGTCGATAGAACGCGAGTGAATAAACGCAGGCAGGCACTCACGCACGCACGCACGCACGATTGCGGCGCGGCCTGCGCGAGTCGATACGCCGAAATAGCTAACTTGCAGTGCCAATATTTACCCCGAGCGTCCGATAAAAAAGTCGCACCCGCGCAATTAATGATGTTATGCCACGTTAATAAAGGTTAGCGCGCAACCGATCCCCTTCGGCGTGCGAAGGGGGACAGCGGAGTAAGGGGTTGGAGGGTTGAAAATTGTGAGCGCCGAGTATCGCCCAGCTATCCTCGATACCGTCGCTTTTAATTTCCCCGTGCCGCGATATAAGCACCGAGCAGTTAATTCGCACGTTTTTCCCGAAACGAGCCATCGACCCACGGATCGATACGCCGATCGCGCGAGCGTACGTGCGACGAGAAAAAAAAGACAACTATAGCAGCGAATGTTCCGTTCCGAGTGATTGCACGCTATCGGCGGCAGCCGCTTTGCGGATTCTCTTTTTTTCCCCTCGGCTCGGTAAAGAACTGTTTGCCTACCACTTGCGATTTTTTGCTGCCATATGAGATCAGCTGGGCGCATCTCGGAACAATCAGAACAGAAATTGTTACTATTATTATTGTTGGAGAGAGAGCATTTCTTGAATTTTTTATACTAAATGCATTTAAAAGACTTTTTCATTATTTGAGAAAACACGAAAGTGTATTTTCATTGTTTTTTAACATGTTGCAACGTAAAGTCAATTGCTTTTTATAGCAAGAAACATCGAAGGTAAAATAACTTTTGATATTTTTCGATAGTTGTATAAATAAAATATAAATAAAACGAATTTTGACTATATCTATATATCTTGTAACTATTCTCAGTTTGACGGTTTACACACTGACCTCTTGGTGTTTATTAGCTCGCTCCGTATTCTAATCATTACACATTCGATCTATCCTACTTTGTCTTCATGTGTCATCGTTATTTAAAGATTTTATTGGTATCGCGAATCTAACCAGTTTCACATGTTTGATTGTACCATAACGCAATTCAGAATAATCTCTTCGATCTTGGACTGCGTGCTTCAAATCATTAAAGCAATGAGTTTACATTTTACAAGCACTCGTTTTTGTTGGCGAGAAAGTAATCGTTCCCATTTTTGTTTCATTACTTGAGAATGCACAAATGGTTTAGACATTAAATGTAACTTAACTAGTATATCGCTTATCTAAATTTTAATTTATTTCATCCTCGGCACTTAATGTTTTTGGAGGATCTATCGCGATATTTCAAATTCAATTCGTCACATTAGAAACACTTGCGTACCTCGACTCTTTGATGGACACATCATGCATACATGGCCGTTTCGCCCGCAACTGTAACAACGTTTCTCAACATACGGCACTTCCCTGTAAAATCTGGGGTTGCTATCATCGGTTCTCACGCCAGGATTTGAATTCAGAGACCTCTCCAAAATCGCGATTCCCTTGAACGCTTCAAACAGAGACGAGCTTGTATCAAATCCTTCCATTCTCGTCTGATTCCTTACATAGACAAGGTTCCAACGTTCTGTTGATTAATAGCAGACTACTTCATCTTCTACGGAAAGCAGAGTCACCAAAGTCATCTTTTTATCAAGATAATGGCGGAATACTTCACTCTTCCTTCATATTTGCTCTTGAAATAATTTTCTTGTAACAATTATTTCATCATCTACCATTCCATGTTGCTAATCTTGAAAAGTTCAACCTTCGTTCTTACTGCATTCTGGCTTATCGATCGCAACAAGTTTTTCAGCTCGGACACTGTAAAGTCGCCAGCTCGTGACATCACGGCACTCATTCGTGTCTTACATTTGTACACAGCAATTCATCTTCGCACTGTCATCAACAACCGTCATACCAGTTCTCGAAGAGTAAACAACAGTTAAAAAATTGCATATCGTGTTGCACATCCGAAACCTATTCATGAGCCTCGTACAAAGTTGCCTACTCGACGTGCGAGCGTTGACTGAATGATTTATATAGTTCCCCGCATCGTTGCTCAGCTTAGCTGAAAGCTCACTCTGTACTCTGTTCTCAATCTTATCAATATATATAATCACAGTATTAATAATGCATAATTTTTTTGCGGCTGGATAACTGACATCACCCAACGTTTGAAGCCGGAGGAAACGAGACATCGCGTGTTCGGATACATTTTCTCCCGTTCGCGAGCCATAGTACGATGACGAAGGTTGTTCCACATCCAAGATATTGAAATTATACGCACAGCGAATAATACACGTCTGCGGAGGGGGGAAGCGCGGCGAGGCGGTTGAGGAAATTGCCAGCACGGACAGCGCGGCTTTGCGGCGAGTAAAGTTAAGTTTGCGCGCTCGTTTCCTTACGCCACGATGCACCTCCTCCTACCCCACTTCCGTGCCACCCCCGTCACCACTGTCCCCCGCATCGTGGAAAAACACACCGCGCGGAGGACGAATCCTGGAAACTGCAGCGAACCGCAATTTCTTGTCGCGTGAGCGCACGTAGGTGAGGCAGGAGTTAATTTAATCGAGCACATTTTTTCCCGATGCGCCCGAGGTATGCAAGTGCCACTTACGACAACCGCAATTAAATAGCGGCACGAAATTCGCCAGCGGTACGCCGCGAATGAAAGCGACGCCTGGATACGCGTTTATTCGCGCTATGCACCGCCTCGTACGTGAAGCGAAACGCGCGCAAAGGAATACCAGGCAATTCTGAAACAACGCGTCGCGGAAGGGCCTGCGGGCGAGAGAAATAATCGCGCCGGGATCGATGACATAATTTACCTCTACCTTGCGCATGCGATCATCTCACCGTAACCAGCAGTCATCATATGCGATTCCTTCTTTTTTCCTGCGAGACGCCGGGAAATTGAAAAGTCGCACGTAAAATGTCCCGGCTTTGAGAGAACTTTGACGGCAACGGCTTTGAGCTGTTGCCGAGTTTTCGGAAACGGATCAGGGAGCGAAACTTGAAGTGAAGGATGCAACCTTGTTATACGCTCCGGTGAACATCCCGTATGCAGACTTCGCGGCTACGAAGAGGGACGGAATGTTTTCTAGTGCTAGGAATATTTTATCCCAGCGTTATTCCGCCCGGTCGTATCTCGCTGCCGCACACGATTCCGAAATCTCCCACACGAGAGACACGAGCAGCGTTCGAGATACGCGATCGAAATACAACTCGAGCACCGATTCGCGCATCCGAGCCTCTAATCGCGTATTCTCGCTGCGCGGATACATCGTCGCGCGCGATGCGCTGCACGCGCGACACGATCCCGACCATCACGCGCGCATTAAACGTGCGTCGCGTGTTAACGGGTGTCGCCTGAATGGCGTTCGTCGCCGACCGCGCTCGCTGCACCCGAGGCTTTCACGGCTCCCGACGTAATTCTTCGCGCGTTCGCGCGCTCCTGAATCAGAAGCGATGGGAAAGTACGGCCGACATTCAGAAAATATTCAAGAGTTGCTCGGCCTTTCCATTCCCGACACTAGAGACTTTTAATATCTTATAACTGAATATTTAATTATTAAGTTGCTTCTCTTAGATAAGAATTTTCAAATATTGATTACCCGAGTATCATCCTAATGGATACTTAGCGGCATTGAATTAATATCATTATTAATTAACGCTGGCTCGAGTACTCTCTCTCTTCAACAACCCCAATTTCCCTTCCGGTATTAAGTGTCAAGAATCGCCACGGTGAAAAACGGGCTCGCAGTTTTAAATATTAATGCTCGCACACAGCTGCATGCGAAAGGGGAAAGGACTGATAGCATCGCACGTTCGTGAAGTACCTGGATAGTAGTAGGGGTGTCCAGCGTGCGAGGGGTGCACAAGCGGATGTGGCGCCCGGAAGTCCATTCTGGCGGCTGGTCCCTCGCAGAGCGGTGCTGCACGACGAGCTTACGCGTATCTTTCACCACGCTGACACGAGGAATTCGCGGTTATGCCGCGGTTGCGACGGCGCGACGATGCCGACGAGTTTGTCCCTTCGCGAGCCGAAGAAGCATCTTTCGTCGGCTCGAACGCGCGCTCGAGCGTGCTCGTCTCCCTCGCGGTCGATTCCGCGATCGACGCACACACGCACGTAGGCACACACACGCACGCACGCACTCACGCACACTTCCTTTCGACACCTAAATCCAGGTGAGGCTAGGTCCGACGACGGAGGTGGATTCTCTCACCATCCGTCCGCTCGCTTATCGTACGTTCGAATCCCGCAGCGACATTTCCATGCGATCGCACTCACTGTTCCGTCAGCGCCGGCAGATTATATTCGCTTCGAACGATCCTTTCCGAGCCCGATAGCGATCGGTGGCGAGTATCACCGCTCGACGCGCATCCTCGCGGGTGTGCTCCGATTCCCGGCTCGCTTCACTCTCTTCGCTTTTTTTCTCTTTCTCTTGTCCACGCGTGATTTATGGCCTCTGATTCGCGGGCGCTCGTTCTGCCATATATACGCATAAAAGCGCGCGCGCGCGGACGTGCCGGTGCTCGCAAACGTGCGTCCTCAGGGTCCGCCCGCTGAAACGAGCGTGTTGACGCGAAGAGAGCCGCCCGCTGATGATGACGGCGACAAGAGGGGGCACCCGTCGTCCACTTTCCGACCTTGCGACGCGGTGACGCTCACACCGAGAGAGACGCGCGACTGTTCTCGCCGTTGCGAACGTGAGCGACTCCCCACACGAGACTACCGAGCCGGAATCGGCCGACGAGACGCGGCGATTGGTGGGAAGCGTGTCGGGATCGTGTATGCGCGCCTACGTTCAGGCGAGTGAGTGAGAGAGAGAGAAAGAGAACGGGATGCGAGAGAGCGACGCGGCACACGGGCCGCGCACTAATCACCACTTAATTGACCGAGACCGACGCGGCAGGTCGTGCCATTAAGGCTAATTGACCGAACGCTTCGGCGGCGCCGCCAACGGACCGACGAGAATGTATCTTCACGCGCGCGTATCTCTCGCCGTGGCGGAGAGGGCACGCGCGAAATAGATGAGAACACACGCGCGCGCGGGTGAGTTCCTGACGCTGCACGGTGCGAAGGGAGAGAAAGAGAGAGAGAGAGAGAGGGTACTCTTTTGAAACGCTCTCCTTCGTGCGGCGCGTGCGCCCCGTTTGCACGTAGACCGCCTGGCCCGCCTACGCGGCGCGTGAGAGAAAATCCATCATTAACCGCGAAAGACGCGCGATCTGGTCCTGCCGTGGTGCGTCCTGCTGCCGTTACTGGCTACCACCGCACACATGCGCACCGTTCACACTCTGGTCCGTGTCTCGTCCGTTCGTTCACGTGGCGTACGAATGTAACGACCACCACGCGCTACACCGACGGCGGCTGGCACTGCACTGAAGAGCCGAGCGGCGGCGGCGGCGGGTCCGTCGCCGCCGACCGCTTCGTCCGTTTTCGTGCGTTCCCCTCCGCACTCGGTGCGCGCTTCGGCCAAGATCGAATTGCCGGTGGTGGAGGAGAGGGGGATCTGTCTCCCTCTCGCTCTTTTTGTCTCCCCTATCATTCTTACTCTCTCAGATGCACACTTTTTCTTTCTTTCTCTTTTGCTCACTCATCTTCTGTCTCTGTTTACGCGCTCACTCGCGCGCGCGCGGACGATACGACGGCTCGCTTTCGGCGAGAGCGACGAGCCGTCACGCGTTATTACATGCATCTTTGCGAATCACACCGCGGTGCAACAGCGACGACTTTCTCGATCCCCGTTCATCATTCTCTCTCGGGTCACATAACGCCTGGGATGCATCGAGTCTCGTGTGTACTTCTCTTTCTTTCGTCTCAAAGGGAGAATTCCAATCAGGCTTGATGTTAAACGCGGGAATTTCACATTATCTCGCACAGTCTACATAAAACAATTTTAATTTACAAATGATACTTGCTTTTCTTTTTTTAAATATATTTTTATCGTTATTTGTGCATCGGCGCACTACAGACTACAAATTATGTAATTTACACGTATCCTAATAATCTAAGCATCATAAAGCAATACTTATTGAAATATCTGTGCCGAAATCAATGCGTTTCGTCTAATAATAAAAGTATGTTTCAGGAGCACGTAGGCATGCAACGATCGCTACATGACGAATGAATAAATGATTCCCGACATGTTAACCTACGTGTTCCAAGAACCCACGTCAGTTCTTGCTTTCTTGTAATAAAACCCTGCACCAATAACGACTTTCGTGTCGCAGCAGCATACCACGTTGTCCCTTTGGCAGCATCTTTACAACCATCGGTACTATAGACAAATACGAGGAACCGGTGCAAAACAAAATGCGTCGTGCAGAAAGCTAGATAAAAGAGGTATAACCGTGACGGAACAATTCATCCCCTAGCGTTCATCGTTAAGGGGTTCTAGTTACAGATACACGATCCCTGGGTGCCACCCACGTCACAAGAGAAACGCAACTTTACCTACACAGAAAGAGATACCCCGAAATCCGGAGAGCTAAACGTTTCTCACGAAACGCCCGCCAGGAAAAGAGACCCAGCATTCATCCTGGGGCTCCGAGAAGAGGAGCTTATATCCCCCGTCCGATGTCCCGCTCCTTCTTTCGTCCTTTTCGTCTTACGCAACCAGCCTCGAGCTAAACGCCAGAGACTAGGCGAGGAACGGTTCTTCGTCGTTTCTTTTTCTCTCGCTCTTTCTTACTACTTTTCTCTTTCTGTTCCTCTTTATCTCTCCTCGTTCCTCACTCGCCTTCCGTCTCGCTCGCTCGCTCTTTCGGGCCATCTGGCGCTGAAGCGGCACGCGCTGTTCAACCAGCACAAGTCGCTCTCTCCCCCCGACCCTCTTGCATTTCATCCCTCTCTCTCTTTTACCACTCAACCACCGCAATCGTTCTCTCCGTCACATCCACCCCTCGCATGAGCCTCCCTCCACCGAGGTCTGAAATCCAACCACTCTGCACACCGTCGAAGTTCCGCTCGCGCCACCGACGCCGCCGTCGCTACCCCCTTTCGACCCCTCGCCGTCACCGCCACCGCCGCCGTCGCCGCCACTGCCACTTCACCCGGAAACCCGAACGTTAGGGGGATCGAAACGATGTAAACGCGTTAGGCGGGTCGAGAGAGCGGGCGGGTGGATGGCGCGAGGATGGCGAACGAGGAGGGCCGGAAGCCTGACGTAGATGGAACGATTACGAAGTCGGCGGCTTCCTAAATAATTCGCACGCTTCCGAGCGCGTCGTCGCTTTGACACGCGCGCGGATCTGTGCCGTCTATATCCGTCGTAGCCGGTTACGAGTAATTTGAATTCCGCCAAGCGAGACAACTCGGCGAACTCGGCCAACGACACCCGCGATTCAGCAGCGCACCCCATTATCCGTTAACTCTTTGATGCGCGCGTCGAGATCTATATCGTCTGCCGTCAGCGTAATCTCCTTGTCGCACACGTACGCGCCTTACGCGGAGGAGTTATCGAAATTAACTCTCAAGTTTGCCTACCGCGTCCTGCATTTCCCAGATTACGCTCCGGTCCATTAAGCAGGGGTGCAAATGCTACGTGAAGATGCTCAGGAAAAATTATTTGAACGTGCGTGCTTACGATCGGACTTTAACATTTCTGACACGAATCTCTTGCTGGATCGTACTGCGGCTATGAATTGCAGATGTACTAGATCAGCTTCACGTGCAAGACACTTTCGCGAAACTGCTTCGATCTCGCTGCAAGTTTTAATCGGTACGGTAAATATCGCGATTCCATTGCGGAACATCGGCGATTCATTTTCTCACAAAATATTTACGATTTCTCTCGGCGTAACCATTGCGATTTCATTACGAGGTCAAGGCTGCTCGGATGAAGGTAATTCAGTTGCTCGTAAAGTGCGGTTTTAACGGACGTCGCTCGATACGGAGATTAGCGTCCCTCTCTCTCCTTCTTTCCCCGCTGTACGTCATACGGTGCTCAATGACCGCGATGAAAGTTGCACAAGTCAGAAACTGTCAGTAAAGTGACCAATCCGTTCGACGAAGAATGAACAAGTACTTGACTAATAAGCTCGTGTTTACAATGATCTTGTAAAATGCTGTATATTATTAATAAAAATTTCAACCAGAAAACGTTCGAGCGAACGTTTACGTAAATTCTGAATCACAGCCGAAAGACGCGTGATCTGCAGAGCTATAAAATAAAAATTGTGTCACATATATATTTCTTTTTTTATTAATACTGTTCAAGAGAATCGGGTGACGTGTACCGCGCTATCATTATTTATGGGACACGTTGGTGCGTTTACGAGGTGGTGCATCGTGGACTATCTTATCCGCGTAATTTACCGCGGCTATTAACCGCGGAACAATTACCGCCACCGATCTGTTTCCGGCCCCAAGGCCGAAATTACCGATGCGCTAATTCTTGTAAACGGGTAATTAACTTCGCGTCGCGGCGTTCTGCCTACCACCGACAAAATGCGCTCCGGCAATAACACCCGCACAACGTATTCGCGTATCGGCGGTGTGCAATTAATTCCCTCTTTTGCGAGGAATATACTCGCGGCAAATTGTAACGGCAATCCAATAAACTGATGTGGCCATTAAAGTTGATCGTTAAGCCGATAACAACGCATCGCACTCTTTCAAAGTGGCTACACGTGCGTGTGCGTGTTTGTATGTCTATATGTATGCGAGCGCGTTAGATTAAAAGCAGCCCCGGGTGATCATACGGGTACGTAATGTAAGCCTCAATTTTCATTTACGATGGAAATCATTTTTCCATCGCGCGATAGCAACAAGTAAAAGGGTCGGAATGCTGCTCATTGTAGTGGATATTCTGCAGCGGCGCGTAATACAATAGCGAATGCATTCTACCACAGTCGTACACAGAAAAGTGCATTGAAATTGAAATTATGTCAGTGGAAAATCTATTGATGTGTCGTGCAAAGCAACTCGTAAATTAGCGTCGTGCTGAAACATCGGGTTGAAACGTGAGATATTCCGAATCAATTTCGCTATCTCCGTACCGTTCGCAAATGTCACCGAAATGTGCACGCGCTTTGTGCATTCGCGAATGCTTACTGCATTAATTGCTTCGTAGTGAGTCGCGTAATTAACTATTAACGCACACGCCATAACCGCGTCCATACAGTCGTCCGGTATCGATTCACTGACATTACGCTCGAGCCAAACACACAAACACGTACATACCACACACAAAAGAGAGGGAATAATTAAAAAGGTCTTTTTCCTCGCCAGCAAACGTATTTATCTTGCAATGTCGCAACATAAAATAATCACCGTGAACGCAGAAAGAAGCTAGAGAACTATCGATCGCAGCATTCGTCCGTAGTATTCTGTACTCTAGGCGCAACAAGTCTCCGTCAAAGCCTCGAAAAATTCTACGTGTTGCTAAGACGTCAATTCATACGACTACACCGATAATTTCATTTGCATTGATATTATTTTTAATCGCTACGTAAATATCGTTGTATAAGCAACTCGCCGATAATTATATGATCAAACGAACACAAAATGAGACAGCGTATCACATGTTACTAGCATTATTCTTCTTCGAAAGATTATTTCTCGCAATTCAACGGCAATTCAGAGTCGGCAGCGTGTCTCTCATTAGCGATGGATAGGTGATTGATAGCCTTGGATATCTTGGAACTTCAAAAGACCATTGCGATCTTGACGAAGATCTCTTTGTTCTTAGATATGAAGGGCAACATCGTGATTCTTCTCAGCAGACTCAATATTAGATCTTCTATGATCTCTATGTAATCAGTCAAGTCCTCGATTAAACAATCATACTCTACATCAGCCGTCGATGGTAGCAGAAGTTCCTCGTTTGGCTGCGCGTACAAATCCGCGGATGGCGGAAGCGGAATTGCCTCGTCGAGAGCCATGGAGCGATTCTTCGAGCAGGTTACATCGTCATCCGCGACGGGCAATTTGTTATGAGTGCAACTCGCGTGAAACGGCCTCTCGCAAGGAGCAACACAGAGCTGAATGCTGGTGGCGGTGGCAGCAGCTGTCGGATTAACTTGCACAAGTGTTTCGCAGACGCGAGGACGATGTTCCATATTTGATGATCAATTAGCCTGCAAGTCAGCGTAGGTCCGTGTACCACGTTCGCACACGATGACGAATGTCTCCGATATGTTTGTCACTAGTCCGCCGCAATATTGCGAGAGCACGCGATACGCTTGGTGCACTGCGCGTTTAACGGCGCGGATGCAAGCCTCGCAAAACTGTGTGGATAGCGGGCGATATATTTATGGCTTCCTCGGAAGCTTCCGACGCAGAAGAGTCGGATTACGTGATATTCGCGATGGAGCGTCGATGTGTTTGACAGACGCGAGCCAGGAATAATCGGACAACGCACGTCTGTCATGAGTACGATCTGGAGACAGACTGATAGTCTGAAATTGTGGAAAGAGACAAAATGCAGGAAAGGTGTGGCTTAGAATGCACACTTTGGACTTTGTTGTTTCGTTGTTGAAGCCAGCTAGGATAATATTTAATTGAACAAGTTTATAAGATTTATGCAACAAGCAAAAAACAGGAGCTTTAACCATGCATGCTTGCATCGTGTCTACTGGAATTAGTGTTTCTTACTTGTTTCGGTTGCATCAGCGGTGTTTTCTGAGAACCTTGACAGCGATACCTTTCCACGCATAACTAATAACTTTGCAGAGCTCTGACATTTTACTCGACTCAACGAGATGTTTTAACAATCTTAAAGAGAATCTCAATATTTAAAACATTACAGTAAAACAAAAATCAAGGAAATCAAACATATCGTTCGAGAACCCAAGTTCTAATCTAAATCTACGTGTAATTCAGAAATCGCGTCGTTGGGATCTTGCGAGACAGTAATCGATGATCGACGGAAGTTTCTCTCCGGAAGCTGTCAAAGTTCTCGGAATCTTCGATATCCCTGAGCCTGAATGGTTTCTATCCCGAGCATCGCGCAACGCGGCACCTCGCAGGGATCAACGATCGAGTAGAAAGTGCTTCTCCGCACCGCTCGGGACCATATCACCAGCCACCCCGGCAGAAAGCGGGGACTGGGGAGGGTAACGCGCCCTTATAGGGCCCCGTGCGACACCACAAGAGCGGTGAGTTAGGCTTACGCGAGGCAGACAGCCCAACAGCCGACTGTCTGTCGGGCAAAATCAATACGTGGCGGCGACAGGGCAACTTCCCCTCGTCCCTTCCTTCCACCCCAGACTAACCCGACTATCCTCTTCCACCCTCCATCCTCCACGCCTCGGTCGACCCTCTTCTGCTCCCTCGTATGCTCTTTCGGGGTGCCGTTCACTTTTTCTCTCGCGAACGAACAAACGCACGCGCTCTCGCCCCGTGCCCTCACCACCCCCTTGTCGATTCTCCATTCACGACTATCTCCACCCTCTCCCCCTTTCGTCGATGATAGCGCGTCGACTCTAGGGGTTAATAAGCTGTATTATTTTTATCGCGCACGAACGAGAGTGACTTTGCATACGAAGTGTCCCGAGCAATTCGCTCGAACGCTCGCTCGTCCTCGCGTGATCGAAAAAATTGCAGCCACACCCCGACTATTATTTTCCTCAAAATTTTTATTTTTTCAAAAAAAGGCCTAAAATAGGAAATATAGTAAAATACTATATTTCCAATTTATTTCTAAATTCTTAATGTATTGATTACTCGAATATATTGACTAATAAAGTGAATAATTGCCTTGTGTAACTCCACGCGAGCAATTGGGAAGCCAAACATCGATAACTGGAGGAAACGTCGTTTCGTGGCAAGAATCGTGACGAGTGGTCTCTAGACTCGGGTAGACGGATCGAAACAAAAGAAGGAACGAAGACTTGCGAGAAAGCAGAAAGCAGAAAGAGGGAGCTAACCGGAAGGAAGGTTTGTTCGCGGTGAAACGAGCCATGGAGCGGCCCGCCTGCATTATCGAGCTTCCACTTGGCACAGCAGTCGGCGGCGGTTAATTATTAACATACGCCGGGGGCATTCTCCGTCAAGAGAGCGCGTTGAGAGAAACACCTTGCTACACGAATTCGCGGCGTTCGCTTGCGAGATGTCTAAACGCAGGTATCGCACCGTGGATACCCGATTAAACCTCGCTCGCGCAACCGCGACATTGCACGGTTTGAATTTAACCCTCTCAACACTCCGAAACAATACGCTCTCAGGACGTTTGACGTTTCACCGGTAATCCACGCTCTTAGTGTCAATTATCGCGCCGCGAAATTCACGTAGCGCAACTGTTCCTGTCAAAAATTATAACCATTTTTCTAGAAAAATGTCAAATCACATATCAACTCCTCCATATTTCTGAATTTCCATATTCAATACTTCAGTAAAGAAAATTTCAAGATAATATCGTATTAGAAAAAGAACTGTTTAGAATTAATTAGAAAGCTTGTTACGTGTCTAGTCTATTTCAGTGATCAAGCGACATACGCGACAGTAGTCCGCAAAGTAACGCTGCAGAGAGGAGAGGGCTACGGGGTCGATCGGGTCGCGCCTTGGCACCGATTCCGCGGGACGGCGAATGGGTACACCGTTCAGCGTAATCGAGCCTATTGGCCGTGTGCCTGACTAGAGCAGCAGCTACGAGCTCGGTGTCGGTTGGTTGTCGAGGAAGGATAAGGAAGGCGTGAGAGAGACGCGTCGCCGATATCCTGACGTTGATATCGATTCCCATAGGAGAACGACAGCGAGCAGCGCAGACACACGCCTCGGCGAGCGAGGCTCTCCCGCTGATTGCTCTCCGCAAGTAAGAGAGACCACGAAGAGGGTCGCGAACGGACTCACAGAGTGTACGTAGACGGGGTGAGAGAGAGCTGACGTCTCGGCCCTGCACGTTTATCGTGAAGAGGGTCGATAGGCGGCATCAGCGAGTGAGGACAACGAGCCGAGAAGGAGAAACGTAGATGAGGGGAGTGGCGGGCGTGTTGACGAGGAACGACGGGGCCGGCTCCCTAATTCGAATTTAGGTGTTGGGCGGGTTGGCAAGTGGGCGCAATGCGGTGTCACGCTGCGGGCGTTTGCTCTTTCTCCTTTCAGCCTCTCCTGGCCCGCCGCCACCCCGTCGCAGCCACCCGCCATTCCGCCACCCTTCCTTCTCGCGCTTCCTCGCTCGCAACGCGCCTTCATACTCTTCGATTTCTCCCTGGCGCTTCAACCCTCTTTTGCTCCAGCCACGGGCGCAAGCTCCTCCACCCGCTAAGCCATCCGCTAAGTCCTACCTGACACCTCTCGAGAACTACCCCCGTTACTACCTAAGCTAGATCGACCGACCTTAATCGACCCCCTGATCTGAACAATCGTATTATACCTACCTGCGCGAACTACTTTCCTCTTTTCTTCGAAAAGGAAGAACGAGAGAGAATGAGGAAGAGAAAGAGAGACACGAAGAGAATGCTCGAGTGATACTCGAAGTTATCAATGACTTTTGCGTTTTCTTTTTCTGCATAACGACAATTTATCGTCACGAAACCGCATTCTTATCGAGGACTGAATTTTAATAGAAGATTGGTTCCTGTTTCTACTAACTGCGTCCATCATTCAAAGGCGCATACAAGTTTAAAGTATGTCGCGTTATAAACGGTTAAGAAGGACGCTATTTCGTGTAAGCTATCATTTTCGGCGATACGCACAGGAAATTATAGGCATTAAAGACATGATGACACATATGCATTTAACAGCGTCGGCTGTGTCGTTTGATTATACACAGTGACTCGATGCAAAAGTTTCATGGAATGGAAGTCTGAAATGAGGAAATCAGCTGCGCTTTCGAGAATGATTTCCAATAAACGGATATTACGATCACGATAAATATGCAAATGCGCGAATTTGCCCAGAATATCGCGCTGAATTTTCAGGAGAGATTTCAAAAATTCTTTTCTGAAGAGATATCGGCATCGAATTGATTAAAGAATTTATAGGTAAAAGCGCAAGAGTGCTAAAACATCCTGTACAGGAAGGTCATTCGGTTAACACATTTTTTACAGGCTTGTCTTAGCCGGATTAAAAAGGCGACTTCAACGGCCTGCTCGAGTGCAAGTTTACGACTCCTAAATGGCAGGTTTGCACGGTGGTCTCACGCGTCCAACGACGTAAACTCGAAGAGACGCGCCTTCCTGGGCGCTATAGCGGCATGCAGGCAGCCGGTAAGTCAGAACGAAAAAGGAAAAGAGCGAGGCGAAAGTGTTACGGAGTAACAGCAACAAAGCCGCAAGGGAACCTTTTGCGCGAGAGAGCTTTTCTCGGGCGAGCGCGCACGGTGCCAGCGAATAAAAATGCAACAAGATGTACCGCCACAATATTCTCGCGTTGCTCTAATTTCTACGTTTTACCGCTCCTACTTAATTAAGTAATTATTCAGTGCGGACGCGTGAAGTAATTATTACTTAAATGTGATGTAATCTGTTATACCATTTTATAACAGATGCGGGATAAGAAACGTTGACAGATTTAATTACCGAGTGCGTGCGCGAGATATATACGCAAGACCGAGGGGCGATAAGACATTTCGCCAAGGAAGATGTTTTTCCACTCGTCGTAACTCTAGACGCTGAAGAACATTCCGCAGAAGAAAAAAGAAAAAGAAACGACAACCGAGGGAGAGAGAAAAAGGGAGAGAGGGAAGAAACGTGGTGAAAAAAAGCAGCGGAAACTCGCTCGAACGCAAAACCATCAGAAAGCCCAGCTTCTGGATAGCTCTCCACCGTCAGTCTCCTTTTGTCTGACGGATTTTTAAGAGCACCACTCACGTCCCGTCCACTCACCCTTCATCTCGCTCGCCTTCCATCATATCCCACCGGGTCTTTGTACAAATATGTGCGTACATGTACATCATATATAGTACATAAATATATATATATACATATATATATATTTATATTTATTTTTCTTTTATCACATTTTACATGCCGGTCTTTACATGCATGCAAAAATCAAAAGATATCTTTGGCATTGATCGATATGATATTTAGTTTATTAACTAAATTTTGACTGCAGAAATGGCATTAATGAATAAAAACTCACACAAAAAGCACGACTGCTATCGATGAATTACTTCGATCCGGCAATTATCCGCATGCAATTGCAATTTTCACAGGATGTTAAAGATTAAAAAGATCGATACGGCAAACTCGCGAGATATTATTTAGTTATTATGAGGGAAAGTTCCCGGTGGAAAAGAGATAGATATCCAACTAAAATCTTAAAGTTGCGTATCTATATCTTCAAGTGAAAAATATTTCACACAGTATAAATATCAAGAAATCATTTTAATAAATCTGATGTCAATATTTAAAGAAATTTTTCACGGTATTTAAATCCCTGCTGTACGTTAGAACATTCGCAGTTTCGTTAGAACAATTTAAGCAAAATATACGGATAAAAAACGATTAGAACAGAAAGTTTAAAGTTGGCTTAGCCGTTCCGCGCGACTTCGCAACAGAATCGTCTTAATTTAAAGAGTACGGATTAGATAAAAGTCAACTCGGTATTATCTAAGTAAGGAAAGTACTTCAGCTACGCCGAGCCGAGAAAACACTTTCCGAGAGTTCTTCTTGTTGATCCGTTAATTAAGAAGTACTGGATGGGTGCATTACCGTGCAGCGAGACGAGAAAAGTTTAAAACTTGCCGAGTTTACTTTATAAAAATGCTTCAAGCGTAAAAACGCCTTATCCGGACCGCGCGAAGTAGTGGTGATAATTCTCACTCCGTTTTTCACTTCCGACTGAATGTCGAAAAACGTCGGAAAACAGTTTTGTACATTACATTCGTACACGAAACTCACTGCACAATAAGCACATTTTGCACACTCAATTATCACTTACCTTGTTCCTTCTCCGGAATTTTTGCAGGTGCCTTCTTATCGGGTGCCTTTGGTGAGCAGTTCTTTCGCGCCGGCCTTAATGTTGGTGGTACCTGTGAGAGATAAGAACAGATATGACTACAATAATCCCAATTCTATGTGTGTGTGTATATATATGCGTGCTGGCACACAGCTTCATCGCTGCGCGCGAGATCATCGTGCATGTATAATCGATCCCGCGGACGCAGTGTTACTTACCACTTTCTCCGATCTCTCGCCGGACGGTAACCTAGCGATGGCCGCGTCGGGGCTGTCCTCGGGCGGTGGAGGCTGCACGATCCAATTGTACTCGCGCTTCTCGACCGGTAGACCCCATCTCTCGTACTCGAGGCTCTGCGTGCGCAGAGTCTCGTAACAGTCCAGGCAGACCACCGCGAAATCGCCGTTCTCCAACAGCAGACTCTTCTCCGGCTGCCGATGGTACCTCAAGAAGGGAAAATCTTTCACCGGCAACGCTCGCACTCGTTTTCTGTACGTCATGATGCCGCAGACGTAGCAATAGTAGTCGCGAGTGTTGTACTGTCGCTCGGCGGCATTCACTTGCTGGCCGCCGGAGAGAGATTCATATCGGCGCCACTGCGCCAACAGCGTGTGATAACAAAATGTGCAGACGAGGGCCGAGCCGTCGTCACGGAGCTGCTCGGCGTTCGGTGGTGACTGATGACGCAGCAGTTCCGGGAAGAACGGCGCGTTTCTACCCTGCGGACGACCATACAGGACTCTGGCGAGAGTTAAGTCGCTGTGCAAACCGCATAGGAAACAATAGATTGAGCTGCTCGAGGTGCCCGGGTTGCTCCCGAACGTACGGTCCGAACTGGAACTCGGTGGCGTGGCGATTGACCGGTTTACGTCGCCATTTGGATGTGGACTAGGAATATCGTACCTGAAACAAGATTTTTAAATAACAATAATAGTAATGGTAGAGTTCTCAGACATTGTAAAATTTATTCTTATTATTCTTATTTATTATTATTTAAAATTTATTAATTCTCTTAACGTAATACATTCAACATACGTGACTTTCTAAAGATAACTTCTCCAGATACGATAGAACTTATTTGTTTTAATATCCATATGCGCAATTGTATTCAAGGAAAATTACACGATTGCCAATATCTCTTGCACGAAGCGCAAGATTGAATCGCAGATATAATCGTAAAAGTCATTCTACTCACGAGGCACTCCCGGCTTCATCATTAACGTCATTAACGCGTGATACGTGAATGCAGTGAAGAATGACGGCTAATTCGCGGCGAACTCACCTGCGACGTTCTAAAGGAATCCGTTCGGCATCCATAGTGTCCCACTGATGCGCAAGATGATTCACACAGTTAGTACACGCTAATACCCTGCCGTGGCTGTCCATACAGGCATTTTCAGACGTGCGCGCCATTCCTCGCAAGCAAGGAAAGTGCATGGCGTGCGAATTCATTCCCTCCGGGCTCGTGGATAACCTGACGTGATATTATCAATGTAAAACGTTGATCGTTGCATTTTGACCACGGCGTATTTATAGAGGACTCACCATTCCATGTTCTGACGGTCGTACAATCTCTCGCAGATGTAACATTTGTAATTTTGGCCAAGCGCAACGGTCCCGTTTTCCGCAGGAACGTTGCTAGGTGAATTTCGTTGCCCAGGCGTGGAGGGAGCTTTTGCCGTAGTGCTGCTGCGCTGCTTATTCGTAACGGCTGACGATTTATTTAAATCATATGGTTTAAAACGGATGTCACTGCCGGCTGAATTAGCTGGCGACTTCGGAACAGCGGGCCGTGGCGAAGGACCTGTAAAAAGCGACGTTTCGTCCCATTAGAAATACGAAGGATCGATCAACGTGGATAAAACTTGAGTAAACTCATTTCTCAGGACACAAAGACTGACCTTGTTGACGGAAATCTACGCTTTGCCCCGCTGGCTGTGCCTCGCGATTCTCTCCACCAAATACTTGCTGCTTTTGCGGAATAGCTTTATAACAGATGGAGCAAACTTGCACCATTCCCTGAGGACTAATAGGACTAGCTCCTGGCGGAGGTCTCAGAGTATAAATAAAAGGAAAGTACGCCTCCTTCTCGGGATTAGGACAGCAATACAGAAGTCTAATACTGGACGAAGGGTACTCGAGAGCGCAAGTGTAGCAAATAAACGTGGTTGTATCCATTGCGGGCGCTTGCCGCTTGCGAAGCGTATAATTTCGTTCACCATGCGGTACTCCTTGTCGCGTGTACGCTTTCCATTGTAATAAAAGATGATTCTGGCACGCTGAACAGGCCTGAAACAGAAGGAGAGATCCGACGTTACGTAAATTATTGCGAGAGTCTCGGAACAGAAAAGTAAGCATTAAACTTGTCGAGAAGAAACGTAAAATGTACCTGTACTCGACCGGCGCTGTCCATAGGTCGACTTCTACTCGGCCTGGGATGAAGCATCAGTGACGGAAAGAACGGCGGGGGACTGGTAGAAGGATGCGGCGGTGATGGCAGTGGCTTCGCAGCGATGTGACTGAGCGATCCCCTCTTGAATTCGTCCCCGCATACGTAACAGACTTCCGTGACCGAGTTCTTGTCCGGCATCGACAGATCCAGGATGTCCGTGCCGACGCTGGACGACGAGCCGCCGCTGTAGATAGCTGCAATCGCAATAACAGACCTTTGGTTACTCGGCTTTACTCGGTCATTCATTGTTCGTCGACCGGCGCTGTCGTGTCACGCTCGTCGTCGTATCGCGCGCGTTGTTGAAATCCGCGAACACGACACTACCGAACACCCCAATCGTCTCAGGGGGAGTGGTGCTGCACGCCTTCGACATTATCGCCACGCCGCACGTGGCCCACTTAGAGGCTGCATTTTTCGCGGGTTTATCGTCGTCGCGTACACGCTACATTCTGCGAATGCACGAGATGAGACGAGCCGAGACAATTTCGCAGTTGCGGCTATGCGACAACGAGCACAGTGTTTCAATAGCTCTATTTCGAATGACCCGGTTATCTGCAGGGCACACGCTGACTAATGGATATCAGATCGGACGGATCGAAATTGTAAAGGTCATCGAGGCTGAATATTCCGCGAGCGAACGAACGAGCGAGCGCGCGCGCGCGGAGCGGGAAGCAAGCCGGAATCACCACTGAAATCGGACGTGCGCGTTGAATGAATTGGACGACTTCTCCTACGTACTTCTTATCTTACAACACTGTTAACCTTTACTTTCGAACGTTTACGTTACTGCACAGAAGGAAGGTCTAAGACCAGCGTAAATAGCGACCCGATTTGTATATTTGCCGCGTACACACACGAGATAACTGGTAATAGCGGCGGAAAACAGCGTTTTACTCCTATCAGATGATACTCGGTGTGATTTCACGTCCAAGCTATTTCGTTAAGTGCTTCGGGCTCCGAGCACGAAGCCGTGTTCGAAGGCTTCTCTGAACACAATCTACGTTAAATATTTTTCGCTCGCTATGCAATATTGCGCACGATATAAATGTACGCCGCTGCGCTGACAGTGTCGCTTTCCTTATACAGGGTGTTCGGTAAGTCGCTGGTACAATCAGCGACAGGATCATCTAGACCTTATCATCTCAAAATATTAGTACCAAGTACTAGCGCAAATCTCTGAACACACCTACGAAACTATTATACCAGTCAATAGAAGCAAGTCCGACAGATCAGACTCACCCATCGTTCTCATATAGACAGGAACATATTTCTAGAAAAATGTGCAATTAATCAAAAAAGCATTTTACATTTCCGCTTGAATTTCTTTACAAGATATTTCTTCATCGGTTATGCCAGGATTTACCGAGCACCCTGTATAACAAACAGAGTATTCTTTGATTCTCTTAAAGTTACGAGCAAAGACAGTAGGTTGACCTCAGATAAAGATCCAATTAAACTCGCCAGGTCAATTTAATAATTAGGAGAATTCCGAAGTAGGATTGCCCCCAGCCTACCACGCGTTATACACGTTTGATAGATTGATCGATTAATGCTTATTCATGCAACGTTATTAGAATTTATTAAAAATGCCAAATAAAAATTGAGAGGAAAATAAAACTGAAAAGAGCCGATAGCAATGAAGATCAGCGGAATAGATTCAGGGTTACATATGGATTCTCTTTCTCCGATGAATCCCGGATACGTATTAATGTCCAATTCCGTCATGACGATGCGAATAGTCGTGTCGGATGTACTTGACATCTCTATCGTGTGTACGAAGAAACGTAAAGACGCGCGATTGATGAACAGTAATTACGACCTGGAGGCTGTGGCGGTAAGGTGGGTTGTGGCGCAGGTGAGCTTCTAGGCGCGTGTCTCAGATCCAACGCCGCCTCATTGGATATTCTAGCATCCTCGACGGGTTGCCGTGGACTCTGCAATCTCTGATGAGGCGACTGCAATCTATGATGAGGAGATTCCATGGTGAGCCTCGCCTGTTCCAGGTGCCGGTGCGTTTCCGTCGCGTTAGAATGCGGCCTTGGCAGCTCGACCGAATTCGACGGCGGTCTGGCCTGCTCGACCCTCGGCGAGGGCGAGCTCGGCGGTAATCGCGGCGAGATGCCGACCGAGGGCCGGCTCTCCTGTCTCAGCTGCGGCGCCTGATCGTTCGTCAGGCCCAACACCTGGGCGGCGTATTCGCCCTGAAGTGCCATCTCGGCTCCCGTGAACGGGCCACCATCGCATCTCTTCAACCAATAAATCCGCTGGCTGTGAGGCCTTGCCTCTCGCTCGTAACTCTCCCATTGCTGCAGCAGCACAATGTAACAGAGATTGCACGCCTTCACTGCGCCACTTCTGGCACCCTCGCCGCGATAGCCGTTCGGCGGCTCGTGTGATTCGAGGAACGGGAAGTAGGGCTCGTTGGGCGCTCCACCCGGTTTCACACGTAGCCAATGCTGCTCGCTGTGGCCAACGGCACCACAGACGAAGCAGATCCTCGCACCTCCGCCGTCCTCGACGGGCGGATTGGCGGGCTGCGGATTCGTAAGCGATTGCCCTTCAAGTCCCGGCTCATTCTTCACATATAATTTGCCTTCCATCATGTCAGGAAACCATTGGATCTCTTCTTAACGCCCTCTTATAACGTCGTGTTTGGCACGCATGTACGATCAGAAATCACAGTGATTGATAGAGCTTCTATCTCTTGCGTATATCTGAAAGTACAAAATAAATCTGTCAATTCGTTGCACTTGACACATCGTACAGGTGTAGCTTACATTCTACTTCTCGTGTTGTTAATCGGGATTGATGATTAAGAACCGCTAACGCTTCTTTGTGCGCTGCGCATCAACAACATGCAACTGCGAGCAGTGCGTGCTACGTTACATATTTTTCAAGTTAAAGGCAACGCAAACATTAACTCGCGAAAGCATTCAGGACACCTCATTGTATGTAAATGAGATTATTTGGGTGCAGCTGTGACCTCATTTCGCGATAGATATGCAGGAATCACTCGATACACGTCAAAAAATGGTAATAACAAATTTGCCCGGCGCGATCGGCATATTGAAAGTTGGCGGGGCGTTTGTTCCCTCGACGACAATTGGCAAAAGCGACTGGATGTCTCGTCGAAACTGAATTTCGTGGTTGTCAATTGTTACGTTTTGCACGCGACGCTCCTAATACCAGTCGTCCATAATTCATCATCGAGCAGCGCGCAAGAACAAAGTGGTGGTGCATGCAAGCGAAAGCTCCAGCAGCTGGTAAGCGAGCAGACGGCCTCGCAACTTGTCAACAACCGACGTACGCATTTAAAAGAACCGTTCGGCGTATCGGGCATTCATAAATTCGCGACGGTATCGGGGCGCTATCTGCGATGCATTTAGACTGCCGTAGGCATGCGGTATATTTTTGGAGCATCGCTGCGCGCCGACGTTTACCGAGACCGACCAGAGATCAACTTCTCGGTACATCGGTAAGCGAGTGCTAAGAGGCCCGCGCCGTCCCTCTAAAGAGGAACATGTCATTCGCGCATTCCACGGCGACGAAGCGGGGAATGGACGTCGGAATGCGGGCGAGCGCATGTAGGCGAACGTTTCCCCAACGACGACGACAACGACGACGACGATGAGTTCATCACCATCGCGATCGGGTCGCCGATGACAACGGGACGAGCGGGGGCGCGCGGCCCCTCGAACGCGTCAAGGCATCACGCTCGCCGCGGAATCGGCGGAACGTGGTCAACTGGCATTCGGGCACAATGGTGGTGCGCTCGCCACGACGAAACGCTCGCCCCGTGCGAGCTACGTCTTCAGCCGCGATCGACGATCGCGCGTGCGGCCGTAGCTGCACTCCGAACGACGGCGTCCGGATTATCCCGAGCTAGCATGCGACCGGATCGTTCCTGAGATGCTCGCAGGCGGACGGAGGATTCGGACGGGCGGCTCGGCGAGCTCGCTCGGCCGCCTCGCTTGGGTGCCCGGGAGGAAGAATACGCGATCACGACTCTCTCGCCGCCACCGAGATTACGCGGAAGCGACGAGCGCGAAGCGATCACGCCGCGCGCGAGGACGTCGTCCCCGCGGGGCTCGCGACACTCACGTTCTCGCAGTTCGGCAGGGCTGGCCGCAACATCGCGCAGCTACTCCGTGCTGCTGGTAGCTCGGCCGTCGCCGTGGCTCGCTCTCGTGCGGACAAAAGCGGGGCTCCCTTATCGCGGGCCCTAGTCCCTGCCATACGTGCCCGAGCAGCGCACGGTGCCGCAGGGTGTCACCTTCGTCGCCGCGCTGCCGGCCATCCCGCTCATATTATTTACACGCGCCACTCGCTGCCGTTCCCGAACACCGACACCACCCGAACACGTATTTCACTGTCGCGCGTGACTACGAGGTAACGACGTAACCGCTACGGGCGACTAGGAAAAATACATTTTCCGATGGCACAGCACCCGCGACTTCGCCCTCACATCACCGCCATGTTGCCAAAATCCGCGATCCGCCGTCCCGTCATGCCACGCAGCTTCGTCATATGACAACGCCGCCGCGACGACCAATTGGTGAGCGCGGCGCATGCGCACAGCTGCACAGCCGGAACGCCACCAATGACCGGCCGGCGCAGAGTTTGAATTCCCGTAGTCGTTCCTCGCGAAGATTGTCCCATCGTTTGAACGATGGTGCGAGATATTTTTTCGGGTTCTACCACGATTGCGATTTGAAATCGCGTCTGTCTCGCATGTACGCGTAAGCTTCCCATCACGTTTCTACTTGTCAACCCTTGTCAACCCTTTAGAAGAGTATATTAACGAGTCTACAAGGGTAATAATCAACATTGAGTGTTTTGCAATTGCACTTAATGGCCGCTTTCGCCAAAACGAATTTTCGCCATCGCCAAAATGAATGTATTATAAAATTTCGAAATGAACTTGCTTAAATGTATATTTGCTCGCGATATTATTTATCAGCGTTAATGAATTTATTATTTATTATCAACGATTTAATGGGTTTGTCGATTAAATGCGTTAACGATGCAGATTTATCTTTTAAAATAAATATAGCCGTCTGCTTCGTAGTCTCGTTCGATGTGAACATCGCGTTGAATGTATATTATTATTAATTATATGATTTAAAAACTCGAATCGCGGTTATTTTTAAACATAAAAGGCAGGAATTTGTACCATCTGATATAAGAAATGGATAAATGATATCGCAAATATTGCTCGCCGTTATATTTACGCCTTTTAAAATGAAATCTGTTACTATTACAAATAACTCTGTGAATCTGTACATTTTCTGCAAATTCCGTATTCTGATTGTAATCACAATATGATATGCGATTTCAGAAACTACAATGTCAACACAAAACTGTTGCAAGAAATCTCATCCGCTTAGTCCCGTTGCACGCGACATGTAAGTACGAAAAGATAGATGGCTGTAGTCTTTTGCGAATCCGATTTCTACAAACACACGCCGACAACCGGTCGTTCCACCGTGAGATGCTAATTTTTATGCTGACATGCAATCCTATGTCCCGTGTAGGGGAAGCCAAACGTGTTTTTTATGAAACGCGAAGACACGTTTCGCAACGAAACGAAATATTACCTGCAACCCGAAAAGACCCCCGATTTCGGCATCTTAGCAATATTTCCGCGGGCAAGTATATAAAAATAAATGAGTAGAAATTTCATGTTTCATCTAAAATTAGGTAAGGTCGGACTGAAATGAAAAAGCACTGGCGTTTCGATGTTTCACAGTATTTAATCAACAGGTTTTGGGACATTGTGTTGAACGCTAAGAGTTATATCTTGTAAGTTGTGGTATCTTCATATGTACGCGCATTCCCACCGTCTCACCCGATGGAATTCCGATATAATACTAAAAAATAATTGGAAATACTTTAAAAATACTCTTTGTGCAAATGATAACTTTTAGAAATATACACGCACTCTTTCTTTCGTTCTCTTGTCTTCGGTCTCTTTCTCTCTCTCTCTCTCTCTCTCTCATTGTCATCTCTACAATACGGATTTATCAGCTATAATATTTTGAATTATTTTTGTTATACGGTTTTATACAGAGATTTAATCACAAGAAATTATTATTGGTAATGCGTTAATAATAATTATTATTGTTGCCGTCGTTATTAGTAATCTTACGCCTATCGACACGCAGTAATGGTACAAAGTTATCTCATTTTTCACGTTTGCAACTACAGACCACTATTTCCTGAAGAACGCGTGCTGGGAAGAGTTACATCCTCGAAAATAATTGTCATCATCCAGATACTGCGGCGAATAGGTTGATTCGCAGCGAGTTTCGTTTCGCACCGGGAATATCTTATCCTGTCTGTGACAGCAGTGGTCTGTTGTAGCATTGCATTGAATTGCATTAACACGATCTAGACTTAACATTTTATACACGTCGTTAATTTTCACATATTAATATCTAAAACAAGGTAAATCACTCAAATGGTCAATACTCTGGTCTCGCAGAAACAGTGTAGCCTCGCCATCATATTGACGTGGTGTGCTTAGAGGTGTGCTACAAAATTGCATAATTTTTCTAATAATATAGAGAATATTAGACTTTGCGCTTGCACTCGAACGGAAAAAAGGCTACACTGTGGCTCAAAAAGAGTCTCTCGGAAGGCATTATTAAACACAGCAGCGTGTAAATACTACGTTATATATTTTTTCTTATAAATAATTATAAACTAAATCTGCTTTGCATTGATGAATGACTATAACGATTATCATTATTTTTTCATTCTTTCTGTTTCTCTCTCTCTCTCTCTCTCTCTCTCTCTCTCACTCTCACTCTCTTCCTCTTTCTCTATCAGTTTCACTATCACGCGTACAAAGTTTACAGAATGCTACTTGCTGGATGTTAAAAATAATTCGTTAGAGATGGCATGACCGGAAATAAGGAGGAAGATTGATGTCTTGAATTTTAATATAGATCGGTACGCATAAACGAGAACGTGCGACAAGTTTTTCTTTAGAAATGGCCCTCCTTCAGGTTTCTTTGGATGCGACAAATGCCGTTGACTTATTCCGCGATATAGTTTTTAGGTGGAAAGCACAGACAATTAACTCATTTCGCTTTTATTATGACTTACTCGAAGGATGACGTACGCGCATAGTATGTTAAATCAGATTTGACATTTGGTGAACTCGTGACTTTTACTCACTTGACCTTACTGCTGCGGGTTATCTCGTTTCTTATATGTACATTTATAAACAGATATTATGGTAATAAAGTTTCTTCTACGCGTAAGATGCTTCAGCAAAAAGGAAAAAGAAGACAGGATATAACTCGCAAGGGGTATCGTGCTTCGAGCTAATAATCCTGCAGTGATTATATATTTTAATTTCTACTTGTTCCGCTATGATAAAAATAGATCCACGATATATATGTATGTATAAATGTGATGTCCACATTGTGTTGCCTTTATCGTCACAATCTACGATCCAGTTAAAAGTAACGATGCAGTACGCAATATACTCCAAGCACATATCGTATGTTGCACGTAATCATTGCAATCGTAAGAGAAATACATACATATATATATATATATCAGCACGATTCAAATTTTATTCACTTTATTGAAACATCCGTTAGAAGCAACTACGTTGTAACAGTTGTTTTGTAAACGCGATATTGCATATGCGTTATGAGTAACGAATGTTATAGTAAAAATATGCTGGGTCACTGATTCCGATAAAACTGCCGACCCAAGTAACCTGCAAGTGTTATCTAGATCAGAGCAAACATACGAGAGAAAAAAAAAGCGTACAATCTATCTAAGAGGAACAAAAGCATTAAGAAAGATCATGAAATAACAAGAAAAGTACTGGTCCAATCGTCAGGTAGAAATAAAATTCCGCACCTCAGAGAGGTGCCTCGGAGAGATCTCTCGTCTTAATATAATTTATATCTTTCACACATGGGCAAAGGGGGGGGAGGGGCAGCACTGTTTCCCGTAGATCCATGCTGCTAATAGCACTTTTCGGCCACTCGATTAAACGGGCTTTGTTTTGTAACATCATTACGAATATGTAGATGTAATGTAACAACAATTCCGATTCTCTCATTAAATGTATCTTTAATACCTTCGTGCATGTATCTCTCTTTCTTCCTCCCTTACGGCTTCCCGTAACAATATCAGTTTTAATCACAGAGCCATAAAATCAGTTCTCGATTTCAGTATTTTCAAATCATTCACCCTGTTTATTAATTCAAAGTCAAAAGAATTAGCTTAAAAAACTATTATTGAATAACGTATAGTTTTTTTTCTTTGGTTGGAGAACCAAAAAAGTTTTCCTCTATGTAGCATATAGTTTTATTGTAACTTATAACTATCTATTTTATTGAAGGGAGACGACCGAAATCAAAATACGTATCTCTATGTGAAAAGATATTTTCTATTCATTTCAAATTAAGCGACGATGCAACAATTGGTTATTCTATTGATAATGACACAATGTAAATATGATTATGGTGATCTTACGTATCTTGCATCTGCATCTTTATCTGTGTACTTCTTCTTACGAATTTTAAATCGATAAATGTAAAATAACAGAAAAGGCAATACATTGTTCAATGATGATAAAAAACACACGACCCTATGTAATCGAAATTGTCGCGCGAGATAAAGACTCTGACAATCGGATTTTAATGTCGTTATCGTGGGATATCCCACATCGAAAGATCCTTGCTCGCTTGACAGATGAAAGTGCCTCGTGTCTCAATACGCTCTTCCTGCACGACAAGTAACAATCCTCAGGAATCTTTCGAACGCGCCCAGCCTGCGTCTAACTCGATATTCTCAAATATTGCTGTTGATCGACGTCTCGCTGCCAAAATTCCGTTCTTTTATCTCCTCGGACAACGGCTTGCTGAATACAGGCTCGATCGTTTCTGATAGCAGTTTCGGGTTGTGCTTGTCGATGTGCGTCAGCTCGATCGGGAGGTATATCGTTCGGCAGTAGTCGATGTCGGCCCGACACAACGGGCAACGTTCGCAACGACGAGCGCAATCCAAACAGGCCACAGCGTGTCCACAGGGAAACAAGGCGGTGTCCAGGCTTCGATCCATGCAGATCCGGCAGAGCATTGCGTCGAGTAATCTCGCCAAGCATTCCCGGGATTCCTGAAATTTCGCGGGACATTATAGAGATCATCCGAATTACGCTGTATCTAACTATTCGGTAACGAGTCTTCCCACTCTGCCCCCGATTATCAGATGAATGAGGAAATTCATCGCTCACCTTGCACTTGGGATTCTCGCACTCCCCGCACGCGTGCCTCTCGAGGATTTCATTCTCTTCCGGCAAAGCGATGGTCGCCGCCTCGCAATAAAGCGCACGCCGTGCATTGTCGTAGACCTCCCTGCAGGTCCTGCGTATATCGAACACGTATTTTTTGCCCAGAGTCGAGTCCTCGTTAAAGATGGAAATTATTGTCCCCTGAAGAAATAATTAAAAATTATATAAAGACATGAAGAGAATTTGATGAGAGAATAATGAAAAAAAAGAGTTTTGTGATAGAAAAGATTTTTTAATATATATACATACATAAAATTGCATTGTAGTCGCAAATCTGAGACATTAGCAGAAAGCTCATGTGATATCTCAGAATTAAGTAAAATTAATTAAAAGCAGAAAATACATATAGTAAAACACAATATAGTATATGCATATTGGTGATTCTATTAAAATTTGTGGGACATAAAGTCTTGAGAATTTCACAAATAATGCATGATAAGTAATAGTTTCAACCACATTCGCTTCGAGTACCTTTAAATCGCGGATAAACTGCGCGGTGACTGCGCTTCTAACCGTCTCGCAGCTGTAAAACGCGTGTTTCTCGGTGATCGCTCTATAAAGTCCGCTGGCGGACTGACTCGAGTCTAATTTAAAGTCCAACGATGTCTCCTCGCCGTCGAGTGAGAGGTAAACCAAATGGAACATTCGCCGTTGTGACGTAGCACTTTGTATGGCTGTATACGGTATGCTATAATGCAATAAATAATATATTAAATTAACGAACGCTCTCTCCGTAAAAGCTAAATAAAATTCTGATATTAATCTCCTTCTACGTAATGGATAAGGTACACGCTTGAGAATGCCTGTTATTATATAATATATAATTATTGTATATAGACATCTTCTGTATGAATTACTTTTACTACTACATTGACAGAGACGTTGCCTTATTATTTCACATTCAAAGCGAAGATGAATGATAAAATTCAACAACACTTAATCTGTCGAGTGATCATCTCGACGGATGGTACGAGGTGCAGCAGCCGGTACGTGCCGTCTCCTATCGTCAACAAGTGACATTAAAACTGAAGCGCGCTTAGCGCTGATAAATGCGGAACGATCAACACGACGTAATGTTAGATTGATTCAATATGTTTGTAAGATATACACACATCTACTTAATACGAGGCATGTATGTGCTTCATCAAGAAAAAGAGCGGTGCAATTTAACAAAATATAGAATATAATACTTTGCAACGTCAGTAATTATAACATCATTCTACTTTTTTTTATTTTCCAGAATGGACCAGAGAATATTATTATTTAACACAAAACTATTATTATTTAACTGCTATAGAAAAAAACACTGTGCGTAAATTTCACATACATATATATTAATGTATAATTACTTTTGTGTCTCTTCATCCTGATTGCGGTAAACCGTAATTCCATGTGGACCAACACCAATCATAGACACTCCATTGTATCCAAATTTACTGTGAAACATTTCCTGGCCGAACGTGTCGAGATTTGATATTTCTTTCAAAAGCCAATATTCAGCGGTTGAAGCTTTCATTCCCTGAAAATTCGTATATATCCCTGTTTTGTTTATATAAGCCATTTGACAAACTTCACACTACAATATTCCATTAAACCGTAAAAAAAGAAAAAAATTTCATTCAAAATTTATCACGGAAAGTACACCATAGCCACAAATGCGACTGCATAAAAAAAATCCCGTTGCATAGTCTGTTAAAAGCAATCGCACGAATGTACGAATGAAATTTAAAAAAAAATTGGATTCGAACTTATTTTAAAAAAAGGTAGAATAGTGGAAAAATTACTGTTACACGCTAAAAACGGGAGAACCGTTTATGAAAACTTGAAAACAGTGGACAAATTCGTATGTAACAGCATTTATGTGCCAGATTGCGTCTGGCATATTTCACAGATTGCTCGTACCTTAATTTCCTTGTGCTGCTGAACTATTCGATGTAGAAAATCCTGGGGTTTCGGCTCGCACGGCTCTGTGGGTTGTATATGACAGCATTGGGAGTAAAGTGCGTGCGGCGGTGATAGTGCATCGTAATCACCACCATCGGCCTGTGCTATGAGGGCCACCAGACGAGCCACGGAGCTCCAGTCCGAGACCTTCAACCTACTTTCGACCAGCTCGAGGCGAGAGTGCAAATAAAACTGGTGCCTGCAATCAGATGAATGGACAGAAATATGAGAGAGGAAGTTCCATCTTTGACGAGGATTCGACTTGGGCAAGAAGTATAATATTTAGTTGTAACATATATTCCTCCTGTTTGTTTAGTACTTTTAATAACAATTATATATTACATCCCATATTATTAAAAATACTAAGAAAACGGGACGAATACAGCTTACAGCCCAATACATGTTGGACTTATGCAGGGCTTGTATGGGGGTGTGTGACAATGCGCGGCATGCGCTTTATTGTCATGCGCCGACCATCGCTCTACTGGAGGAGAATGAAATCCTCGAGAGACACGCGTGCGGGGCGTGCTATATTCGCGGGGAGTTATTAATTGCAATTAGTTCAATTTCGCGGTAGAGGTGAATACAGCGCGGCGCGGCCACGCTAATATACGATACTCGGGCTAAAGTAGGATTGATTACCTCCGCTCTCTCAGCACGCATTGTTTTAAGGCTCTCTCGACCCCTCCCATGCAATTTGAACAATACAGAGTAATGCAAATATATAGAAATGATTAACGATCGCGCACATTCGTAGCCGTGAAAAAAAATACCTACGTATTGTAATTTAACTGTGCGCGGAGTTTAGGCGTCAGTCGAGACAGTCGCGTGTTTTGTACGTGACGTGAATCTTGTAAATTACTGGCTCGAAGCACTCGGTCGACTGCTGTTGCTTGCACTTCCAAGACTAAGCAGACTATTTTTGTGGACGAAAGCTTCGGCACAAAGTAACATTTTTCCCGCAGTCTGGTCGCTGAACTTCTGCCTGGTTGACAACTTAAATGATTCATGCGACCATCTCGGGACCATGCTGTTTACCCATATACACGTACATGTCAAGAATAGCGGCTGTGTGCGACTAGAAAAAGGCAGCTCTTTTCGAGATACCTCCCCGAGTCCCTTTTACGTACTCTTGAATATTTTCAGATGTACAATGCATACGTCTTGCGATAAACATGTTGCCGTCACAGAAGTGGAATTATGCGTCGCGGAAGCGAATAGCTTGCTTCCCGAGGTACAGGGATACGGCAAAGAATCTGCATTAGAATATACCGCGCTGCACCATTTTTCACGATTTTGCCGCTCTCGCTCCCATTCTCTTTTTTTCCCCTTTTAATTCACTCGGCGACGTCGCGTTGCGGGGATAATGGATACTCAGAAGCATCGAGAGACTAGTGCGCACTGATGGTGCATTAACGATAATTTGACACAGTAGGAAAAACAATTTGTTGTCTGCACTTTTATCCATGCGGGCAGCATCGAACTTTGTTCGAATCGCAGATGACACGCATAAATAATCATAGCATTGTGTCTCGATTTTCTCGTCGCCTTAGCGCTATTAATTCAACATGAATTAACGAAAAAGAGAAATACTCGAGCACTCCCAAGCAGTTAACTCGCAAGTACTTGAAGGGTGATTTCAATTTCAATCGAAAGCAAATTGGAGGTTGAAGTGAACCGATAAACGAATCAATGAAAATCTATATAGTAAAGTTCGAAAAAAATATCGACGGAAATTTTCAATGAATTTCTCAAATGTCCATATCAAACCACGTTCTTGTACTACTTATTCATCAGAGCAATGCCTTAAAAAAAAAAACTGAATTTTAATATTCTCTTTTTCTAGAGAATGATCAGAGAAATGTTTAGAAGAATACAAGAAAATCAATATTAACATCAATAATCATGCAATAATAACTAAACTGTAAATAATAAATGTAAACAATTGTGACGCGGGCGTAATTAAATGAGATTGTAATCTGCGTCCGCCGACTTCGTCACTGCTCTCGAGATACGTTTCTTCAGGGGAAACGGTCCGCAAAATCCTAAATAAATTAAACGATTTTCCCCGCCATAAAGTTCCGCCGGTATTCCGTCGCGCTCTTGGATCAAGGAAAGACGTTATTTACCGCGGATCGTTCTTTCCCTTGCAGGAACGGTTCGTCGCACGAACGATCTTGCCGTTCCTCTCGTCGAAACTTACCGTCGCCACGAACTTGGGTGAAATCCGCGCGACGGTGGCAAGTGCCGAGGACCCAATGACATTTGTCACCGTGAGAAAGATATTCTGCCGGAACTTACCGAAGAGAAGGGAAGTTGGGCGAACACACCGGCCGGAACTCCTTCGACGGCGGACTTATTGTTAACAACCGCGCGTGACGGAAGTCGTCGCCGGAAGAGCGGCAGGTTCTTCCGTCGATCGAAGATAGATAAAGGAGGCAGACTCGCGTTAACCGATCTCACGGATCGAGATCGGACTTGAATCCGAACCGCGCAGCAATGTCAATCTCCATTGGAACTTCTCATAACAACGTCAGGATCGCTTTCTGAAATTACCCGACACGAAATCTCGCTTTGCCACTTCGTCCGCGCAATGCGGTCGCGGATATTGCAGGATACCCAGGCAACTATATTCCGCAGTTGCAAATAGTGACCGCGTGATACCTCGATTCGCGGGTTCACGAAATAATCAGGATATCAGTCTGAGTTCACTTAATTCCGATCTGATACAATACGTGGAACTGTATTGTACAATCAAGAGGAGTTTGTATTTCACTTCGCGGCGATATTATCTATCCGTGTAATCCGAAATGACGTTGGTTTTGATATCCCTAATACATGCTCGGCGCTGGATAGTGTTTCTCAGATTTCTCCGACAACTTGCTAGATTAATGCATCATCGTAATATTATATTTTGCTGTAGATCTTTCTATTGTGGAATGAAATAAAACTGATGCGAACGTGGGGAAAGGGAACACGCCGAGTTATGAACAACGCTACTACACCGGACTTACATGCGGCAAGAAGATTCGACTAAATGAGGCTAGGTTGAGTGCTTTTAGAAAGCTCTCAACCTGCCTTAAATGTTGCAAAATCTCCCGGGGAAATAAAACTTTTAAGTGCTATTAACGGAAGGATGTTTTAGGAGCATTCCGCATGAATGTTTCCCGATTTTGCGCTTTACCAAAATATTTGCCACACCACACGTGCGACAAACGGATATGTCATACATTGCACTATTTGACAAACATAAACGCGTCGCATGGAGGGGCGATTTGGATTAATACGAGTCAAGTAACTCCGGTAATATTAACGGCGTCGTCATAAAGCGTATGGCTAGTGGCGTATATTTCATTCATGACGTGTACACACACAGCACTTTGCCCATACATAATTCAGGAATGGAAACAAGGTCGTACTTTCCACGCCGAGTTTCAAATAGGGCATCCCACTCGATTGATTGTGCAAGAGGTACTTATAAATCAGTTACACCCTGAACTAACGTACCCTCGTGACTGGTCTCGTGAAACCCAGACGGATTTCGATCCATCGCACGAACGAATCAAGTGTGGAGTTGATTCCTGATCTCCTGAGACTGTCGCGTCTCTGCGCAAATCTGCGTAGCTCGTTGTCAACCACTTCCGTAAGGGAAAAGGAAACTACATTAAACAAGTAAAAACCCTGTGGAGTATCTCGGCTTGCGTAATACGAGCGGACGTGAGTCCCGCGGGATTTATGAAGATTATGCGCATAATTGCAACGGCGAGCATCGCGGACGCTGGCGTGGCAAAGAGCTGCCCAAAGGGTGTGAAAATTTGAACCGACGTTCACGCTCGGGTTGACGAGAACTCGTGAAGAGAGCTCGCTCCGACTGGCAAGCCCCGCGCGGTCCACAATATTTCCGAGTAAATAATTCAGAAGTTATTTCCAGCGGCCTCGGGTAATTTTAAAGTGGCTAACGCGACCTCAACCCTGCCTGGCCTAGCAACGTCGTCCTCCTGGACGCGGGGGACAGTTGCGAATTAGCTGGCAGTAGCAGGATTTCTTAGGGGGTGAGACGAGCGTGCCGCGATTCGTCGGCCGTGGCGAATCAGCATGCGGATTAACGTTTGCATGTTGGAGCTAGCTAACTGCGTGCAGCGTGTCACCGACGACATTAGCTAGCCACATTGTAAATGAGTCAACACTGGCCCCGACAAGCCGTGAATTTCAAAAGGGCATACGTTCGTGGTTGCTCAAATTACCGCGGCGAGGAAGAGGGAGAGAGCAAGAGAGTAACGCGGTAAAGAGGATCGGCTTTGGGAACGGTCGTAGAGAAGGCTTCAAAGTGACCGCGAGGCGATCCTCGCGGGAAGCTTTAAATTAGATTTCATAATTTCATAGCACAAGAAAGCGGACTATGCTGCACGTGCGCGGTGTTAACTGATGCGTTCATAATGCATACGCAAATCACAAAGTTTCCTGTCGGTCGAGAAGAACCGAATAGCTAAGTGATAATTAAACGTTAACCTAACCGCTTAGATTGACTGGTTAATTAATCATTTTTCTGCCGTACATAACAGATGTGTGTTACTGAAGTAATTATTCAATAGATATATACTATATTTTATTTAATCCGTTCTATTTCCAAGTTGATACTTGGGAAACAGATTTGTATGGTAAATAAACTGTAAGCAAATTTAAATGAAATTGGATTTTCGTTAGCACGAACTTGTACTTTGCACTGAAGTATATAAAGCAAAGTTTTTGATAGGAGTTAAAGCCATTTTGCATTATAATGAAGAACCGCGCTTTACGTGTTTCTCCTGTTATAATCCGCAGTTTTTATTCAGTCTTTTCAACATGCTTAAGAATCTTTGCGACCGTAAGATAAAACCATGATAATGGAAGGCATGATAAAACTACGAAAACACTACGACAATAGCACAATCTTGCTCTTGTAGACGCATATTGCTATTCTTTTTTTGTTCTTTTTTTCCTCCAGATAAGTCGCAACGAAATCTAAATTTTAAAATAGCAATGCGAGAACTTGAATACGATCAATCTTCTTCTCAGCTTTTCGATTAATTCAACAGCCTGTTCGAAGAGAAGAGAAAAGGAGCGTTTCTCTTATTCTCGATTTTTTGTATCATTCCACGTAAATGCTCCTGTAAAATGGCTGCAAAATAAAAGTAACGACGATGTTCGAGAATGTCTTGGCACCTGTTCATTAGCAACTCGGTCGAAAGCCTCGCGGCAGTTCCAATTATGCACATGCTTCGGCACGCGCACAGAATCATGTCCACGTACGTATTTATTCTCGTCCGTGTCCGGTGCACAACGCTTTAATTGTACAGTACGGCCTCGCCAGCGATTCTCAGATACGCTTGCCCCGCAGCGACCACATACGGTTTTGTATCTAATCGGACTGTACATAATTAATTATTCGCCGAGTCGTAATTAACGAGCGAGTTCTCGGAGCGATTCGCAATTGCTTTCGGTTTTCCGGTTGCAACTCTCTTTCCCGCCTCCCGTGACAATTTGGTTCCGGCGAAGGGGCTTAATCAATATCCTCCTTCGCAAGCATTCACTAGTACAATATACTAAAACGTTAGTTGATCTGTATAGCATTGTGAAAGCTTTGGATTTTGGACACGACGACAAGTGCTTTAACTAGTAAAATCGAGACAATTCTTTAAAACATGCGTTAATTCCAATTTTTTTATTAAGAAATATTTGGCCTTAAATATATATTCGCGTCGCAATCGTAGATAGGCTCTTGGCAATGGAAAATATAAAATCGATAATTCATTATTATCGTATTTAACCAAAGTTAACGAAAGTTCGTACTAACCATGTACCAAGGCGAATTCAATTTTGTATCACGGCTTGTACGTTGCTCTTTCTCGCTAAATGTGTGAGCATGCAACAGAATAGCGACATAATTCAATCATTTCGTATCTCCACAATTTTCTGTCACGAAACTAACGCAATCACGGCTTCATCCTCGAAATAATAACTGAGTGTTAATAGAAAATATTGAGAATCAATGAATAAGATTCGATATCGGAACTCGATCTTTTCCATAAAAATTTGGCGTCATGGGATATTAAATTCTTGGCATTTAATCGGAATTTTAATCTTTGTTTTGACGACCTTTAATTCATAACGTCTATCGAAGAGAAAAAGCAATAATAAAAACCAATAAAATCGCGATAATCTGCAGAGGTGCATGCTGCACTCATCGCACAAGTAATGCAATAATTGAATTTCTTTTCCATGTTATTCCACGTTTTCTCGCGATATAATTTCTCTCCGAATCCAGCCGCAACGTTGCTGCGTGTGTCAGGCGTAGGACGCAGGAAATCGCATCAAGCGTGTAATTAATCCTCCTCGTAGATACGCTCGATAATTAAAGTTCAGGAACGAGCGATCCGCGAGCGGCGCATTCGCGATCGGTACTTTCTTCCCGCATCGGCCGATTCGTAACATCGCGTCGGCCGCGCGCATATTTCACCGCTTATTATCGAAGATCGAGATTAATGGAGATCCATTTCGGAGCACCGAGCTTATGTATTTTCCCCGGAGGCACGCCCGGATTTCTCCGATCGCGAAAACCGATCTCCCGATGCGCCGTTGAATTTTCCACCGATGATACGCACCGAGATCACGTAACGAAATTAACGGTCTGATGCGCTAGTCAGGGTGTTCTCAATTCATTTCGAGTTGCTACGTATGAGACACAACACTTGCAGCATATAGCTGTCATCGTTGACGTAATAATATATATATATTATTTTTATTATTAATATTATTATCGCAAAGAAATGACACGTGATCCTCGCAATTCGATGGTCGCGGTGAAATAATAAATGACAACTCCAGATTTCATCGAATTTCAAAGTATATATTGATTTAGTAGACGAAGAGAGGCGTGCCTAGTATAGTATACTTTATATCCACGAATGAGGAACGTTCCTCGATTTATTTTATGTATGTACGAAATGGAACTTGCCAATCAGATTATGGAATCCGCGTGGGAATACGTGGGAAAACGGCGGGTTACGTGACACTGAATAAAACAAATCTTTGACCTGATAAAGTTCGTGATCCGAGTTACTGCAAGGGTGGATGATGGAAACTTGAGAACCGGGAAAGCCCAAGGGACCGTCTTTTCGTCGATCGCAATTCTATTTGCGTTCGCGCAGCTACCGGTAGGCGAGATATATCATTCGTGCGGTGTATAACACGAGAATAATTACGTTCATTCACGACTACGAATTTATTCGCACGGATGATTTACGTATCCATCGTTGAGTCCATATACGATGCAATGCTTCATAATTTTATCTGAGGGAATAACATGCCTATTCGAAAAAAGTGAAAAAGTTCAACCTGATTCTGGACTAGCTTCTTCCTTCTTATCTCGGAAAGCTGAGGAATTTTGAAGCGACTTCAACATTCTGCATATAACGACAACAGGTCAATACGTACTGACATACATTTGAGCCGCAAAGAATCTTACATGAATAACCATTCTTATGTTAAAATAAATTTTTTCCAAAATTATTTTCAATGATAGCTATGATAGGTAATATCATGAAATAGACAAAGCGTAGCATTGTCAGAAAGACTTTTATTTTAAATTAATTCACAAGTTTACATCAACTCAATAAATAACGTATAATTAGAAAATATATTTAATTATAAAATACACCAATAATTTTTAAAGTAAGGCAATTAATATAAGTATGTGCTGAAAAGTCAGCATCCATATTCTAAATGAGCTATTACGTTACGAGCGCGCAGAGCCATTTTTACATATTTCACGTAAATTTCCCAAATATTCTCCTCCATTGAGGAATAATAAAGTGCCGCAAAAAAATTAATCGAAGCAAATAAACGCGGCGCTACCACAAAATGCAATCTGAGCATGCTAAATTATAAATGTCTCCGCTTGCAATTTCTTCCTACGGGAAATCTTGCATGTTTTTCTGTTATGTATGCGCTGTTTCTCGATGATACGTTCTTTCATGATGATAAAGTTGATCTACCTCCGGAGCACTTAACGAAACGTTACTGTAATGATCAACATGCAGTTATCTAGACTCATTCTCTTGCGAAATCAGTGAAACATATTGTCTTTCGCAAATCTCTCTTCTATTATTTCTGCGTATTGTTTTCCAGTCGATGGTAACCATATCGTTCCGGAGCAAAGAGCCTGGCACTGATGTTCACCGCGAATGAAAACGAGAACCGTAGCGAAAGCCGGTAGCCCCGAGTCGAAAGGGATCTCTTCCGGAAATCCGGCCGGGTTGATCCGACGAATTACTTCCGGTGCACTTAACTGAAGACGAGTTAGCTTGGCGGCGAGTATTCGGATCCTGTCTGCCGCTAACATCGCGCTGAAATTTCGAACGACGGGATAGATGACGGAGACAAGGAGGAGAAGAGGAAGATGGAGAAGCTGGATGAGGTAAAGGAGGCTGTCTACGAACACTCACTGACGTTTATTCGCAAGTCTCTCTAGCATTAGCGGCGGCGAACGTCGTCGACGAATCTCGGCCGCCCGAAACTATCCGGCGAAATTAAGCTCCGAAACTGCAACGCTCACGAGGATCGCGAGCCCTCTCGGCTTTTACCCACAGAACTTCATACGCTTTTCGTGTATCCGTTGACCGCTCTCCCCCGCCTTCATTTACCCATTTATCTGGCCACCTGTGCGGACGTCCAACGCGTGTGTGGTCGGAACGAGTGTCTGCGTGTTATAAGGGCTTACGCGCAATTTCGGCCTTCCGCACCGCGGTCTAACCGGCAAAAAGCCTGGTAACCGCATTAACACGCTCGTACGATATACGATATACGACTTCGCCACGGCCGAGCAATGTGGTTTCGGGTTCATTCGATACCACCGGATTTGGATATTCTGTGCGAACTCTGAAACACCGACTACGTAACGATGTAAATAGCGTCTCGCAAAAAGGGGAACCAAATGTTCAACATGAATTTGCGGAGTACAGATTAATTAAATTATGACAAATGCGGAGAATGTCGCATTGAATTTTCGTTTAAATGTTTCTTCAAATTATTATATACTTGTAGAATATAAAAATATATATTTGTTTTTACAAATTTACAAAACTGCACACGATCGAAATAGCGAATGTCGAAATTAATTGACTTCTTGCCGCAACCCCGAATATGAAATAAATCTGTAATTTTACTAACATCTTTAATATTATATGAAAATGTTCGAAAACTGCCGTTATTATTCGTGCTTTTTAGTAGTCTATCACGCATCACAGATCGATCCATTCACTGAAATTAAGCAGCGAAACTATTCGGCCGATATCGAAGTTACGCGAGTTCGTTCGATTTTACTGCACAAGTTTCCACGAACCCCAGAATTTCAATCATTCGCCGCCACCGCTGAAGACATTAAAGCGCGATGAATACTATGATTAAAAAGAGCGATAAATGTCTTTGTGTATTTCCTTGTCGAGCGCATATCGTAGAAGTAGCTTGATCGCGTAAAACTCAAATAAGATAATTAAATTAAAAATGTGAAAAGCTTAAGTAGAGAATTTCTTTCAGATAAAATAAATGCGTGAGGAAAAGCTAGGATATTAGCGGGTGTAATTTTATATCTTAAACATTTTAGTAATTACAAGCTAGAACACTTAGTTTACTGTTTCCGTCTATATCCTAGAAGAAATATGTGAATCTTAACTTATCACGTTCAACAGGTTTCAGTTTGGACTTATGTGTGTTTCTTTTTCCTTTATTTTATCATAATACATGTAAAATTTTTGCGATATCTCCAGTATTCCTTTTTGTCTGGATTATATTTATCAAATTTATCAAATGAATTTTATGTTCGTAAGAAAAACAATATTTTAAAAGCTTGATAAAAAAATATAAAGATAAAAAGCTACATGCTCAAATCAAAATGAAGAAATATTTTCTATATTCTGAAAAAATCCATGAAACGAATTAAACAAATTTAAGTCAGCATTTAAATTTATTAATAGATGAGATTATTACTATCTGAAACATGTATACTGTTGCATGCACGTAATATTTTTCATTTATAGATTAAATTATTTATGTTTGTATATACGTCCATATCCATACGAAAAACAACAGCATTAATTAGTGTTTATGATTGAAAATGCAATAATGGTATCATGTTGTAAGAGTTTACTTCCAAACAAGCCTCATGGGTTGCCATTACAACATCGTTATATTACAACGTGATTGCATTACAATATCACGCCGCGGAAAAGTCTGTTTTCAGCCGGATAGAAACATAATACAATTCTGCTACATTTATCTGCAACGCGGGGAAATATCCCTCAGCAGCATAAAGAGCATACTCCGGTCTACTTGAACCGCACGACTTATTATAGCGTCGTTTATCCTGCACAATTTCCGCCTAACCGCGTGTACATTGCCGGAAGAGTTACATACAACTGCACGGCTATTATATTCAGAATGTCTTTATGACCAATTAAAAGAAATCCTCTTAATCTCACGGCGCGTTCCGGAAAAACTTTGACATAGCCGCATTCCTCGCAAGAACCACGATGTAATCGTAGAAAAAGAGAAAAAGAGAGAAAGAAAGAAAGACAGAAAGAGAGGAGAAGATAGGATGAGGAAGAGAGAAACGCTCGTTTCTTCGTTGCAAATGGCTGTAATGCCGTTGGATTACAATGCCAGCGATGCTAGACAGCTCACGGTAAACGAAATCTCGAGAGCGAACGCCCTATTTTCCGGTATACCAGCATGCAGCTCCTCTCCTTGTTTCGCTTTCCTTTTTTTTAAGTCGTCTTTTTCAAATGTAACACAAAAAAGCCGAAATACGGCTCGACCGACTTGCGCATGTCTCTCTTTCTCTCTCTTTCCTTTTCCATGCGTCAGAGGCAGAGAGGAGTTTCCACGTTGACGATTTTCGAAATTTCCTTCCTTATCTGACGGGTCAGACGGGTTCGTGGCCACTTTGAGCTAGTTCCGGTCACGATAGCCGTCTCGTTACCCTCAACGTCAACGATGATGGTTAAACTGACGGTACCGGTTAGGTCAACATCAAACCAATTAGAGGACAATAGTTTGCAGGATACTGTGAACTGATTTGAAGCAAGATGCATCAGTACTTGATACAGTATTAAAATCAGAACAATGGTAATTGTCAATGGATCATTATTTAGCTCTAGCTGTTTCAAACATCACGTTGTTATTAGATATTGTACCTCATCAGATCATTTCGCTGCTTCTGAAGGAAGAGTACGAAAGACGATTATGTTTCGTCGTAACAGAAACGTAAAGGCGATCTTTCAGTTTCCCCGTAACAATACAAACGCGACAGTTTAAAGTACATTCTTGCGTTCGAAACACGTGCCACGCCGATGCTACCAGAGACGTCTCGTGTAGCTAATTAACCCGGGAACTAATTATGTACTTCGCCATAAGCTTCCTTCGAGGCTAATCTCTCTCGAAGGCGAAGTTCGCCACGGACGGGCAATTCGCTCTCCTTGAGACGCGAGTCGATCGTCCTCTTACCTCGGCCCTCGCTTTCACGAGCGGCTTATCCCGAAGCCCTTTTAGGGCTGTGGCGCGAGATGGAAAGAAAAAGAAAAAAGGTGAATCGCTTTGAGTATATCGTTATAGCGGGATCTCGGGTGGGCAAAAAGTTTCTATAAAATGGAAACTCCGGGCCAACTCCCTGGATAGAGCGCTTAACTCGACGGCGGCCGCGACTGCCACTTCCGTGGTCGCTCGCAATTAGCCCTGTGGTATTTAAAAGCGTTTAGGGACTTCCAGCGAAGCCCACGCGCTCTCACGGCGTGCCGAGGGTTAGCCTTAATATCAAAAGTTCCTCAATGAAGGCGCGCGTATAAAAGTCCGGCCGAGTTTTTACGAGCACCTCGCTCTCTCCCCGGTGGATCAAAATTCCGCTATAAATCAGATTAGCTTACGAGGCCCGCTTCGCCGCGATTTTCGCCGATTTCCCAGAGTCGTGAACGGCGACAACAATGCTGCCGCGGAATTGATATTTCTCGGTCCCGGCGAAGAATTCTGAGTCACGCGAAGTATCATTTGATTGCTAGTAAAACGCGAACGGCAATAAATTGCGAGCATGCTACGGCACCGATCGCCGATGGTGCATCCGGTGCACCACCGAGTTGGCTAAACCACAAGTGGTGGACGGAGTATGCAAAAAGCAACTCGTGAGAGCGTGTTTCGAATCCCGATGACGAGATTCGCAGCGTTAGTAGCGATAACATTACCACGATACTACCGTCATGTGCCGTATCGTAACGAGAGAGGTACTTTCATACCTCTCTCGGCTAGAATGTGAAGTCGAAACACGATTCGAATAAAATACGCGAGCACTTCGTTCGCCGATGGTGCGTTTTCGCTTTGTGCGCGGAATGACATGTACATGAAAAGCGAAAATAATTCCGGAACACATCTATCCAATCTATGTTGGAAAGGCAGGATTTTACGTATTTCGTGTTTTATGTTCTATGTAACTATCAAACGGTGAGGTCATGTCAAAACATTTTATCACGATATTCTTTCCTGTAGCGGCTCTTTGTTGAAGCGGAACGGATTCAGAAAAAATTTCATCGTAAAATTGCAAGTCCGATTTTTCTATCATTTTCATATATTTCGCTTTTTCCTTTGTGCGTTACGTATAACATAATTTCCAGATTGTTTTTCTTCAGCCCGATTAACTTCTTGGTGAAATTTCCAGGTGAATGGCAGGCCGAATCGGCGAGAAACGCGCAATGACACACACGAGATTCCACATCATGTTCACGGATTCGCTTCATCAATCTGTAAGTTTGCAAACCATTACTAGAACTAGTATTTCGCCTCATTCCGTTCGAGCACGAATCGCGACTCGAGATTCACCTCATGCCAAGCAAATAAGCTTCTCTTCGAGCTCAGCTCGATCCGTAGATGTTGCCAGCGCTGCAATAACAATGAATTATTTATATTCTCAGTCGTGGCCGCTTCATAATTTTCCGTCAAATTTCCTTGCCTCGTAGAGTATCTGTGCTTTCCGTAACCTACGTAGCAATAAGTATATTGGGGCGAATTAAGTTCGCATGGAGAATGAAGCGCGTAATGTGCGGTTTCATATTTTCGCAAAATATTAGCAGATTCTCATCCGCTTTTGGAAGACGCGATACGAAGGCTGCGAAAATGTAATTAAGAAAAGGAAGAAAATATGCTTACATTCATATAATGGTTACCATCCGCGGCATTTCGGATCATTATAAAATATATCCTAAAAATATTAAAAACAAGATGTAAAAAGGGCATAAAAGACGTAAAAGAAGATAGAAAGAAAAATTTTTATATTAATTTATCATATGAAAAAACGCGGGGAAAAAAATATAAAAGAAATATAAAAACATGTGGAAATGTTCGCGTATCAGTTTGGCTAGGAGAATTTGGGTGTATTTAATTAATTTGAAGTTAAAATTTTTCTTGACCAAATGTCAATAGTTTTTACGTTACGCATAGACGAATTTTATTAATTAAACTCGAGGGCTTGACATAACAAAAACTTACTCCTTGTTTAATTTAAGGTGGATTTTGTGTTTTAATGTAGTCCTCTCAATTTGCCTTGGTTACTGAGATAATTAATGTTGAATGTTACAATGATGGTGGTACAGACAACGCGTCCGAATAAATTTTCGCCGAAGGGAAAACCTCTTACGAATCACAGCCAAACATACGCGTGGGACTCGCATTGAGTTCGTGTAATATAATATCACACCACATACGCCGGATAGGCTTTATCAATTCCACTTCGTTTACGTCGTTCCAATTATATTTCGTGAGACTTCACCACTTGCGCGACGCAAGAGTGCGCATATTCACTCGGACGAGCGTGATGTTGCAGTAACAATGAATTATGCACTTAAATCCGCCTTGTGCGGCACGTAGAGATTTGCTGGGGTTGTCACGGAGAGTTGTGCGAGCGGGCGTCTGTGCGTTCGCATAGCCCGAAAATTGTTGGTTTATATCACCGACACACACACATGACAACACACGCATACATACGCCGCTGACGCATATAAAGATATGCAGGTAGACTTACGAACCTCGGCGTTACTTTTTTTGCCCAACCTAGATCATCATGCAAGTTTCCTGCCATCCGCGCGAGCGGACTAGCGCTTCGTCCGAACATCGTGAGGGAAATGTGAAATTGAATAAAAAAATCATGTTGTGAAAATGAGAAATGCAATCTCGTAACCGCGGGAAAAGTTGCCAGCATTCGTCTAGACGTATAAACACAGCATGACTGTTTATAAGCACAAAATCAAACCGCGTGCCGTAAAGAAAAAAGGAACATTGCATTTTCGTTTCGCCCGTAAGTGTTTTCCGGATCACGTCACGTCTGAAGGCGGTAGCGGAGCTCGCAATCGCGAAAGAGAACAGCCATCGTCAGCGTGTCGAGTGTTGAGAAGAGAGACGCGAAATATTCTTGAATTTCTTCCGCCACTCAACGAAGACGAAGGCGCGGTAACCCGTTCCTGACGGTTATCTTACCACTCTCGTTCCCCGTCCGAAAAGCTACGTACGACGCGGAAACGATACGACGCGATGAACTCCGGCGTCGTGCAACCGCCCGCACGAAATCGATCGATACTTCGGCCCGAACCGTTGAAAGTTACACAAAGACAAAGTCCGCGGACTCGGGGAAAATTCAGGAAGCACCGGAAACAGCGACGACGACGCTATTTGCCTCCGAGTTCGACGTATCAGTTCGCGTAATCGATGCAGCTCTTCGTATAAAACGTCCTTTGAACGACGGAACGACGGTTAGGCACATGCAAATTCCTGTCGATTGCAAGCGAAGATCTCTTCATCCGATAACAGCGCAGTCACGAGTGCTTTTGCCTTTCTCTGCAATTTGTATTCTTTAATTCGTTTTACGTAATATGCATCATTTAATCGCTCCGCACGAGTGCGCGTGCATGTCCGTTGAAATTTAGCAAGGCTGGAGTGGCGTTTTTATGAATTCGAGATAATAAATTTAAGCGTGGAGGACCGCAAATCAACGCGGGTGATACACAATAACGGCCAACAGATTAAACTAAAATTCATTTCAAAAATAATCTCGCGCCGGATAATATTTTACATTTCGCGCGCGCGACACATTCTCGAAACTTGAACCCGCTGCATCTGGAGGAGGGTTGATATTCAAACGATTTAACTCTGAACTATGTCGCCTCTCGCTAATGAACCTGCCGTCTCTCGCAAGCTTCGCTACTTCGCGCATACAGCCGGAGACAAATCTCTTCCGTGCAGGATAGTACTCGAGGATGTATCCGCCATCGCGCGATGCATCACCGCGCGCAACGTCACAAACGCATTAACATGATTCAAGATTTATGTCGCCTTTCGAACAAGCCGGAGACAAGCTTCTTGACGGCGAGAAGAAAAGCGTGTAATCGCGGAAGCTAAGAATTGATTAGGCGACGGTATAGGCGGAAAACGCGCGGTCCAACGAGGGAGATTTATAACGCGAGTTACACTTGTAATTGTGGAAGTTGCGAGAGTCGTTATTTCGCGGTCGTAACGAATTTACCCGTGGAAACGCCGAGGGAATTATATGGTTAGAGGAGAGTTTACCGATTAAAACACAGAGATAAGGAATATAACGGAATTTTAGCGGAAACTTTCTCGGCGGGGGAAGGTCAAGAAATTTTCTTGCCGCGGTGATTAATACAGTGCCTTTAATGCACAAGTGGAAATTTAATATTCTCGGTAAAATCCGCCGAGGTGTTTTATTAAGTGACGGTTAAATATCCTTCCGCATTGTTCCCCGATGAATCCTCGCGAGCGTGCATCTTCAAAATAAATTCGTACGATAGACTGGAAAGTGCGCACAACATTTCTTATCGGGATTTCTCTTAACTGAGAACCCGATAGATATTCCAATGGAGAAATATTCTTACATCGTTAGATATCACAGTATCGATAGAAGCTACTGATACTTTATGAGGCGAGGCTCTCGTTGTAATAAATTCTGATTTTTATTGCGAAACAACCGACCTTCCGAACGACAATAGCCGATTCTCTCGTCGCCACATTCTTTACGCTTTACCACGATATTTTACCTTTTTAGCGTAAGCACGACGATGCAGACTTTGCATCTTTCTCTCTTTGTTCGCTTTTCGCTCGTCTTTGCTTTTTCACCATTGTCTGTTTATTCGATTTCCCGGAGAAAAGTTTTTCCAGGCTGACTCTCGATGTTGCACGCGATCGCCTTTGCTTGAACGCGCGTCCTTTGTGCTGCGAATTTATTTTTATCGGCGGACGTGCGCTTTCGACGTGCGTGTTATCCGCCTTCCGGTGTTCGGCTTCCCTCCCTTTACGTTTTCGAAAACCGGCGGCGAGTTTTGCTTCGTAGTGAAAAGCTCGATGAAGGAATCGGGAGCCGGGGCCGCTGACAAAAGAGAAACTGCGCTGAAAAAGCTGAACTTCCCACATCTGGTTGGAAAAGCACCCTGTTAAAACACTCGCGCAGCGTTTCATACGAGATCCCCAATTTTGCTGGCTTTCATAAACTTAAGCCCTTAACACATCAATGTCGCTTGCAGAGGATTAACGGTAGCGTTAATACAAGGGCAATTATTTCATTTTTCGAAACGCTATTCGTGGTTGAAAATAATCTCAGCTTCGCTTTTAATGGTTGAAAGAGAATTGTAATTGCTGTATATCAAATTACTGGATTTTATAGATTATAATTTCATAGAATTCATAGAATCATAATGGGCCCTTGTAAGAAATTAGCATAGATGGTCCGGGAGATTCAGGATGGTGCACTTATTCATCAAATAACAATCTACTATAAATATCGCTATTAGATACAGCGTATCTATCCGGTCGATTATTGCATCCTTGTTCAACTTAGCTTAACTGAGCGGAATTTCATTGAATATATACGTGCTACGCTTATGCCAGTACTATTATAACAAATATTATTAGGAATACTGTGCCCATGAAAATTCATCTGGTTATTTGAATTCTATAATATCAGGCGAATCAAACTTCGGTGGAAAGTCATTCGTAATAAGCAACAGATAACAGATAACACGGCGGATTGCAGCCGCAAATTTTAATTATCGACATTTTCCCACGCGAAACTTTTACACGACGTCATCCCGCTTCTCGATGTCTCGATTTTCTTGAACGTGCAAGTTACCGTCTTTGTGCAAATCACAAGTATCGCAGACGCCCGTGACGGAGTACAAAGAGACGGAGAAGTTTCGCCCGAGTGCTAGTGCGCGATGAACTCGAATTTCTGCTTTCTTCCTTTGTAGCATTTTCATTCTGACGTCGCACGTCGACGATATTTTTCTTTTCATCGAAGTTAAGCCGTGTCCGGGCGAAAGATAAAACTTATAGTTTATAACGCGGTACACATACGTGCCGTATATACAGCAGCGACATTTTTCCCGTGTGACGATGCCAGACAGTGGTCGACGTAATTTTAGACACGAGTGGTATTTTTCCTCGCCGATATACGGGCAATAAAAAGCAGCTATTTCTGCTTACGTGCTATTAGTTTTTTTTACATTCGCAAACAAAATTGCAGTATATATTTTTTAATTTTGCTCCGTTTATTACAGAATAAAATTTATGTTTGACTTCTGGAAGGTAAAGTATTTTTAGTATCCTACTGTAACAAGTGACCGCAGATTTTTTAGCCGTTTGACAACTTTGATGTTTGTGTTTAATATGAATAATAGACTTTAGTACACACATGTTTCCAAATATTTGTTTAAAAATATTATTCTATTTTAAATACGAAAATCAAAGATTGTGAGAAAAATCATCCCGACAGTTATAAAAATTGTACGTGTATATATATATATATATATATATATATCCCAGCTAAAATTGAATATTTTGTGAACTTTGGCTAACGAACGAGTACTAGTAAAATAGTTAACGCGTGGGAATTGCAGAAGCAAAACATTGAGATATTTATAAAATCATATAATGCAGTTTCGTCGATCAGTTGCCAACAACAAAACTATAAATTACGTATATGTTTCGATTAAGTTAAAATTTAGATTTATAGAACGTGTTGATATAGCTAATTAATATGAATGCCGAATAATGACTTTTCGAAATATTAATAGTGGTATTTATTTATTGCCTGCAATTGTCTGCATCAATTCTTTATTAATACAATTTGTAATTCTTCAAATATTATAAAAATTTACGGAACAAAATATTATAACAATTTACGTAATAATTCACGGAAACTTAATTAATTGTAACGTGCTCTGGTCATCCAAATGCGTCAACTACAATTTATGTAGTTCACATATTATTATTACGCACATATATGACAAGATTCCATATTTTATACCTCGTATTCTTTAAAAACATTCGCAATGCGGCATTTTTATTTACAGCGAACGCATCAGTTACTCCATCTGCTTAAATATCTGCTGGAAAGTGCTGGAAAATGTCTCATTTTTGACGATTGCTAAAGCCGAGTAACACCGCTCGTAATCCTCGCAGTTCGCGTAAGTTTTTCTTTCCTCGAACGCAAATCTTCTTCACTTCTGCGATCTCGCGGAGTGAACGAAATGACAAACGACTCGCGCGTTGTGATATTCTTATGAGAAGTCGCAGTTGTAATTCTGCAGCAGATAACCATGAGTTCTGACCGTCTCGGATACGGAAACACTTTGTCTTTATCAACGTCGCGACTTTGTTAGACTAGTTAGAAGAAATGGTCGTTCTCTTTCTTTTTCTCGGCGACGTATGATAGACGATCCCGTTGGCGACACTTCGGTAACGCACAGTTCGGTAAAGTACACAGCGAATTAATAAGAACAGACCGTTAAAGTTTCCTCAATCTATCTATGACGTAAATTCAATAGAAGGCGGTAAGAAAGCGATGCATTCTTTATGGCAAGTTTTTATTTTGAAATTGCGCTGCCAGTTAATTTTCGCTGTTAATGTTATTCATGAAATATTGGCATTTTCAGTACGTTCAGTTTTTAATTATTGGCCGTCTCGCGATACGTTAATGTCGAGGTGTTACTTTGCACCATACATCTTTCTGAGATTTACGAGCAGAATGTGACAGGCAACTCGTGACGTCGTTGCAAACGAAATGTAGATCGTCGATAAATCACATGCGAGCATCGGTGTGAAGCTTCTACATTCGAACAAAGGTCCGAATTTGCGATCAGAGAATTGTGTTTTTTGCGCAGATAAAAAATGCGGCTCGATAAATCATAGATGGAATCGACGGGGCGAAATAATTGACGAGATATTCTGTGATTTATATCTTGTGATGAAATATAATGATGAAGTACATTGCATAGCAGAAAAAACTTTCCGTTCTTGTTCTGTGATGTTTTGCGTTTTTATACATAATTCTATTTCGCGTTGGTAGCTTTTGCTGAAAGCATTTCTGGCGAGTTTATTTGAAATTATCGAAATATCATCGAAACGCAAAAATTCAGCTGCGAACAGTTCATTTCGGCGCAGTAATTACATGGCTAGTAATTACACGTGTGCTGCAAGTTGTCTCTTCGTCGATAGCCTAACAAAATACATATAGCGCAATATAAAAATAATCGTTTGCACTTGCCACGTGAAAATAAATGCTCGAAGCTTGACATTGCCCGACATCACGCAAAGCTCTTGTTCGTATCTTGCAAAACCTCTCGTGAAATTCTCTCGTCCCTTTCTCGGACGAACCCGTCGTGAACGACGCAGTATAACGCAATTAAATCTGACCCATGTCAAATTAATTTCACCGTATTTTATGTGACCGCCCCGGGACAGAGCCTTTTACCCATGTCTCCTTCTTCGTCTGTATCTCCTTCGTCGCAGACCCATGAAATATCCTCGCCAAACTGCTCGGAAAACAGCGCGGTATGACATGGTTATTTAATAATTTCGTTAGAGATTAATTCGCTTTTACTCGCGCGTCGGGGTTTGGTCAGTCGTGAAACCGACCGCAAATCGCGGTTGAAAGCATGTCCACGTAATTAAGATTATTAAATAAAGCACGTAATCTTAATTACGTGCTTTCAGCTTGTGCTAAAGTAATCCACATCTTGAGAAAGTAATGATTTTGCTGATCGTGCAGCGAAAAATTGATTCGCCCACGAACCGACTCGGCGTCGAATGAGTATTAATCCATGAGAAATGAATTTCTCGGTCGGTCGGATTTAACCTGGACGACGATACGATAGCGTCAAAGGACACACGTCGATGTTGGAAGAGATGCTGAAGTGGAAGCGCAGCGGATTAAGAGGATATTGCGTCACGGCTGTGAGAGAAGCTTGTGAAATCGGCTTTTTCGGGACGAGGTGTAATCGGGCTAAACGTAAAGTCCTGCTTGCGTGTGCTTCTCTTGGGATAACGTAATTCCTCAATTAGAAGAGTTCGTATAGGAAGTCTTTTATATTTTATTTCTTACATCTGTATCATAGAAAGGAGGAATTCTTCGTATTTACTATATTAGTTACTGTATTTAACAAAGATATATTGTGTGACATTGTAAAATTTTTTCTCATTAAAATTAAATGTTCAAATTAGTGACATTAAAAGTTAAATATTACATTAATATTTTCGATACTGATCGATTCGATATCTTCGATGTTTAAACGCTCCGCGTGCAAATCTTTCGACTACGAATTCATCGATTTATTCAATTTTTTATTCTGTAATTTTACAATGCACGCCCAAGCTGTTCTGAGAGTTCTCTTGGTACAATTCCGTGTTGTGTGTGTCAGGAAAAGGATGCAAGTCTGACAGATATGCGTTGTTCTGGACACGGGCGCGACAGCAAGAGAGTTCGTCGCGTCAGCTGGTGGTGCAATTACAGCAGCAGCATCGCGGTACCGGCGACGAATTAATTCGCATGCTGGACGCATTACTCTTCGCGCATTTAGCTCTACGAGGGGTAATTCGAGCGACCGCGATTAAATTGGAATTACGTTCCGATCCGTGGAAATCTGCGAGCCGCAGCGCCCCGCGCCACAATTAATTACAGCCCGACCCGGACTGTGTTTAATTGCGCCGATTTGCCGGAAACTTTCGACAGGAACACGAGTGATCGTCGCCGAGCCGTCCTGTCGGAAAGTCTTTTTCGACTTGGGAATCGAAAACTTGGGAACCCGCGAGAGAGCCCCGAGGAACGTTCTGCCCCGAGGAAGGATGAGAATGAAGCGCGTTCACTCTCCGAACCGCTCAATCATGCGAGCGATCGAATATCAATGCGAAATTCATATCCAATATCGCAACCATATTTCCCAGGTGTAATCAAGTTTCTCTAGCCAACTCGCAATTAAAATCCACTTGAGTATACATTTCACGCAAGTTTGCTTACGATTAGTTTCTCACGTGCATGCGAATTTTTCATTATCACACTGATTTATTTGATACGAAATTTATGATGGATAGAAAGGGGTGAAAGAATCGCTTCGAATATCTGTCGTGTTTCATCGACGTGATCCAATTTTGCACGATGCTTGGCATCGTCACGACATCGTCGTGAAACATCAGGTTTAAAGATGCGGCGATGGCACGCTCCACATACCTTTCCGATGCAAACACCATCGACGATTTCAAAATAAATCGCGTCTCGTCGTTGCATCTCCATGCCGTGCAAAACGTTATTCACCGTGCATCTCGCTCGTGGAGGAACGCGCCGCATCGCCCTCGCGTATCCGCGAGCCCGAACAACACCCAACAATACAATATCGCCGAATGCAATCAGTACCCTCACGCGGCGACACTCCAGCATGCAATTTCGTACGTGCCCGCTTGAGGATCGATGGATCGCATGGATCGCGCCCAAGGAATCCGGCTGATTGCACGAGCATCCGCTCTACCTCTCGCCGTGCGCTTCTTTCCCTTTATCTTTCCCTCATCCCTTTTTCTCACGTTCTCGCTCTTGCTCGGCCGCTCTCCTTGAAAGAGGAATTTTTACGGCGGGAACGATTTTCAATTCGGACGGAGGCCTCTGTGTCTCGTTTCTCGCCGTTGTATCCGCACGAGTGCACCCGCGCAGCGGATTACAGCGTAGTTCGTAACTGACACGGAGAGTTCGCGGTACCTCGCTTTGAATACGCGGCCGTCACACTGCGGTAACGAGCCAATCTGAACTTCAAACAGAACGAGTTGCTGCTTCCCGACCGAATATCCGCGACGTGTATTTCCCGGGGCAGTTCCTCATCCCGTGCTTTATAGGGTCGGATGCTAATTTTAAAACACGACCGGAATGCTTCATCCTCGTGAGATTTATTATGTATCGTTACAAGCGCCGCGCGGAATGCGATCAAGTATGCGCGGCAATATCGTGTTTGAGCTTTGTGTTAACTGAATTTTCCATCACGCGGTAAGCATCACCGCGACCGAAACTTCTGATCAAGTTCTATTAGATATTATAGAATGTGCTGCGCGTGCAATGATTAAGCTACAGTGGTATAAATATTCGGGGATCAATAAGGGGCGCAAAGGAGTACAATCGATAGTATCGAGAGAACTCGAAGACGATGCAAATGTACTGTAATTAAAGCGGCGACGGCAGCAAAGAAGGATTGGCCTAACTGCTCCCGGTTACCGATACCAGAAATTTATTGCAGGAGAAGAAAGACGAAAGACATCCAGATGAAGAGCTCTATCAAGGATTAAAAGCGTTCCATTGACAGAGGAATCTCATTATGAGATTATTATGAGCCCGTAAAGTTTCACTGGCGTTCATTTTAATCATAAATAATGTTGTGGCGTAATTCCCGAAATAAGCTTCCGCTCTAAATCACATTATCGGTGACCAACCAATCGCCAAGATTGCTTGGTCGAGATTCGTCGCACACAGCGTGCAAATTACCCATCCGTATCAACCGGTCACGAAGGGACAGCTAGCAAGCAACGGATCGCTCTTGGGACGTGGTTTACGAGATTACATGTAGATCCCTTTCAACCCTCGTCCCAAGATGGAGGGTTATAAATGCAGAACGAAATTGTACTATCACGTCGTTAAAAGACCGTAACAAAGATCTATTGATACGCGAATTCATCACGATTCTGACGTAGCGTTCTGTAGCGTTTAAGTACAAATAGATCAACATTTCTAGTGCGTTCAAACTTACAATATATGCAGAACTATTTTATTTATCGCTCATGTTGCTATGATGCATAAAGATTAAAATTTCGACATTAAATCAATTATTATCTGTAAGATTAATCGCGACGAGCGGATACGGGAAAATAGCGTGGTGTGAATTAATTTTTTTTACCTGGTAGCCTCTTGTAGCAACAGGTGAGGTGGCACCCAAAACTTGACCCTCAGGGCGAATCTTAGAGGCGCCACGCCACCACCGGTCTGCCGCTCTATAGGGTTCCTCAGATTCAGCCAGAGCTCCTCGCCCTTTGCGTTCTGGTACTTCAGCCCGAAGTAATCACACTCCTTGCTGATTCCCAGGCAGTCGCAGGCCTGCAAAAAGAAATGAATCGATATATATCTCTCTCTTTTTCTCTCACGCGGACTCATTATCATGCGATTAAACCGAACCCGGACCCTGTGTATCTGAAACGGACCATTAACAACAGATGCACGCTCGCTCGCAAACTTGCTATCTGAATTCCAACACGAGCAATTTTCAAACGATTCTCTCCCATATCTTTCCAATTGAATGTCTATAATTAATCGTTTAACCACGACATTCCTCGGCCGATTAATCTGCACGGAAGTGCAGGTCCGATTCGTGGGCGGGCGCGGCGCAAGTCCGGGCAAACAAATCGTCGGCAATAATTTAGAAAGTTACTGCACGGGCCAACGCGCGGGTACCATCCAGCCAGGCGCAGATATCGCGGAAAAGCGCCGCGGAGTCATTATCCGCTCCGCGCCTCTCTTCCTGCGTCTCGTTTCCGCGCGCGTGCGACCGTTTCCCTATTCTTGCCGGTAATTCTTTTTCCGCCGTGGCCGGATGGCCTATTGTAATTACGAGCCGGCAAAAATATCGCAATTGAAATGGTCGGACATTAAATTAAACGGCCACTCCTAAAAAAGCATGTTAGTCTCATTTGCGCTAAATTCTTTTTCGTGATGCTGATTGGTTATCTCGGTATACCAGTCACATGTGTGTGTTATTGTGTGCATTATTTAATTCTCTTTGGCATAATAAGATTCAGTAACGAAACACACGCAGCATGGCGTGGCGTCCTCCTTTTTATCGAATTACCTAGAGTATTTCATCATTAGGCGGATTTGCATTCGTTTAGACTTTTTGATAGATCCAAATGCAATCTGTCTTGTAATAAGGATTTGCGGTTTGATGGCTGTCTATTTCTCGCAGGGCTTTTTTCAATATGCATCGTTAGATATATTAGACTTGAAAGGCAGCTAAAAAGTAAAATAAATTCCCTAATAAACAGTCTCTTCGTCATTTATCTGCGCGCTTCTCAGGGACTCTATTCATCCACAACTCCATTCCGCGTCGCGGAATCAATACTCGTGCGATATGAATCGCACTTTTATCGTAAATTATGCCTTTAGCACACCGCACTTCCGGCGTTATTACGAGCACTGCTATTATGTCCGTTATTTACGTGGCTCGAGTAAACGTCGCGAGCCGGTGGAAGGCTCGTTAAAAACTTTACAGGACACACGCACTCGACTTCGCTCTGCATCATCAATCTCGCTATTTGAATCGCGCATTCGCGCCGCGAACTCGTTTCTCATCTTGAATAAATCATAGAACATTTGCTGCGGGAAAATTTGCGGGAAAAATTCACGCGGCTCATCGAGAGAGTCGCGGTGGATAATTATCCGCCGATAGTTTATAACCCGGCCGACCCAGATAAGATAATTTCGCGCGCTGCACTTTCGCCAACGGACAGTGCAGTTTTAATCCATTCACCAAAACGCGACCGCGTAATCTCTCCTAATAAACAACGCTACTAAATGCATCCAGTCGACGCGATCGTCGATTGATCGGATGCGATGCGGTTGCATGAAAATCGCAGCGCTACGGATTCTAGTCAATCAACTTGCGATCAACTTGCAGGATATCAAATTACTGAATCACAATAAAAAAAAAGAAGGAAGAAAACAGAGAGAAAAAACATCACCATCCAATGGCGAAAAATTGTGCTTTACACAGAAATTGGGATCGTTATAGATGAAATGGCCGCAGGGCTAAACGGATTTGCCTTTACACGGTATCGACGGATTATCGGAAATAAATGTGGCAACCAATCCGTTATCTATGGTTGACGCTATATACAGGGTGAGGCACCTAAAACAGGCCACCTGAATATCTCGGCTGTTATTGGTAATAGAAAAAAATGTGTCAGATCAAACTTGCATGGTTTCGAGGGACACATAATTTGTTCTAAATAGTTTTTTATTAGGTGGACGCGTAGAGGTCATATGAAGGTCAACTTCGTTTTTTTAAACGGTATGATATGTTTTTTTACGTACCAACTAGTAGAGCGTTTGGAGATGCGCACATTGATCTACGGGTCAAAATCATTCAAGGTCACTGAAGGCTAAAATTTCTAAGTGCTAGAACTTTTTCATTTCTGAGTTTACGGTATTTTCAATAGCAGAGAACTCTAGGCAATATAAAAAATAATGATAACAACAACTTAGAACTTCGCGGAAAAAGAAAAAATTTCTAAGGGCTAGAACTTTTTCATTTCTAAGTTTACAGTATTTTTAATAGCAGAGAACTCTAGGCAATATAAAGTAAATTATTTTCCCTTGCAGTTGGCCTTCAGTGACCTTGAATGATTTTGACCCGTAGATCAATGTGCGCATCTTCAAACGCTCTACTAGATGGTACGTAAAAAAACATATCATACCATTTAAAAAAACGAAGTTGACCTTCATATGACCTCTACGCGTCCACCTAATAAAAAACTATTTAGAACAAATTATGTGTCCCTCGAAACCATGCAAGTTTGGTCTGACACATTTTTTTCTATCACCAATAACAGCCGAGATATTCAGGTGGCCTGTTTTAGGTGCCTCACCCTGTATGTTACATTCGTAGATCAGTGATAAAATCAACTTCGCAGCGCGCAAATAAAAAAAATTATTCTAATCGCCCCTGAGTAAGCGTGCTTTTTTCTTTCCCCTGTTTAATTAGCTCGTTTGAATTTCAACTTTGAGAACGTTCATGACAGTTCCACAAAAAATTACGGTTTACTGTGCTTCGCAGCGTTTCGTTACCAGCAACACTCGAAGCAACGCAACACGCCACTAATTTTTCAAAAATGTTTGTGAAACGTTACACAACCAACCGACTAAAAATACGAAAGCTATTATCTTTATCATTTTGATAGAGTGCCATTTAATCCTCTTGACGTTGGCGAGCAACACATACTTCGATGGTGCAAATAAACATTTTACTGATACACTACTGTTACAGTCACTTATAACAACAATATTGACAAGCCAGTTAATAGTGACGATAAAGTATCGACGTTGAAAATACTCAATAAAGTCGACGGGGAAGTATCGATACTTTCTATCTGATCTGCTATCGCAAAGATTTCTAGGCAGAAGGCGTTGTGAGTGTCACGAATTTCCGTAGTGACCCTCTCATCTCTCTTCCTCTCTTTCTCCCTCTTGGAGAACCGAGTTTTCGAGATATACCGGCGTTACGAGCGAACTCGGTCACGTGCGTCGTGATAAGGGAAATTCACGGAGAACGCTCGCGCTCGTTGTCCCTGCGGTAATTTATCGCGCCCGGCCGGCGGTGTCAGCTGGCGGTGGCTTTTTCCGGAAGTAGGAGCACGCGAGAACGAATAGCTGGCGAATAGACGAGGGAGAACGTTTTCCGCTGAAGGATCTCTCCTTTGCAACGCGACGCATCGCGCAAGCATAACAGTGAAGGATGTGCATCCTCCGCGCTTGCTACGAACGAGTGATTTAGACGGCTGTAACGCATCGCTCGTGATTGGAGCTAATTGTGCGGATGGCGAAGCTGCCTCGATATTCGTATGCTTCCCTTGTACGCTGGTTCTACGCGCGCGGAAAATAAAATACCAGGAATATAAAGTCGGATTATAACGCGTGCACTTTCTCGCTTTCTCTATCTTTTTCTCTGCTTCCGTTCGTAGCTTTTAGCCAAGCTTTCGCGAATATAGCAGGAACAGATCTTATTTACGCATATGAGTGCTCCTGCCGCGGAAGGAAACTGGCCGAGCGACTTATTACGATGGCTCCCACTGCATTTCTGCGCGAGATAGTTTTGCGGATAGAAGCGCGACGGCGACGGAGATATGCATATAAAAAGAAAAAAAAAGAAAAAGCAAGTAAAAAACGGAGTAAACCTCGCGCTACTGAACTCGTTCATTCGTACGGACGTCATTCGCCACGCCTTTTAATTTCGCGAGTGCAACGCGCGACGCGTGGTTTCGTCTCGTCGCGTAGGTGAACTCTGGCGCAATAATGCGGCTGGCGACGCATGAATTGCAGATTCGCGGAGGAACACAGTTCACGAACAAAATTTACGACGTGGCCCTATGTTTATACACCGCTCAAAGCACTGCCGAGAAAAATACAGCGGCCTAGCTGTCTAGTCTTCACACGGAAAACTACTCGTACTCAAGCGAAACGATCTCGCCGATAATGAGAGGCAATGAGGATCGAGGGATTTTCAAGTTAATCGCGAGGAATACGGATTAATTAATATATAATTGCTTGTCGAATTCCGGCGGATACGACTATCCGACAAACCCCGAAAAGCACAATATAGTGGTCTCCGTTATTGGATAAGCCGGCGATTGCTCCTGCATTGCCCCGAGTAAGACTGCAAATACGGTGCAACCAACTTGCTCCCTATTTACTCGTCCTTGATTGGGTCGTGAATCCATAATGGGCCAGAACCAGTTTCCCGTTGAACGCGCACCAAGAATTGCGAGCGCGAAACTTTATCCGGCATATTTTTATCGTTCACCGAAGTTGTTTGCACCGTCTACTATTCACGGAGGCAGGGCGCGCATCTCGGCGGAAGTTCTTCGCATTATTCCGCTGTTGGCTCCGAAGCGCGTTGGGTTCGTATAAATTTTTGCACCGCGAGCGGACTCGCACACAGCTTCCGGGAATGATTATGTAAATTCCCGAGAGTGAATTGCCACGCTCTATTTGATTACGAGTATTTCCGATACAGGCGTCGCGCCAAAAAGCCGTAAAAAATCACGCAGCAAGTCCACCGGAAAAAAGTACAGATTTTTTAACACGATTTACGCGAAACCACAGTAAACGCAATTATTAGATATGACGTAACGTACTGCAACGAATTAATTGGTATTGTTTTTGTTCCCGTGAAATTTTGTATGCGCTAAATGAAGGAAACAATCGTAACTGATGAATCTATTATTATAGCATGAAGGGGATAAATCTTATTATGCTCGTGTATACACGCTTTCATGATCCATTGATTAACGTACACGGACACAAAGCGATGTCGAGGCCGGAATGCTCATTACTCGGCTGAATGCATACGGGTTCCTATATGCACTCGCTCGTGCGCTCTCTCGCTAATTTTTCGCTATTTTGAGGATAAAGCGGCCGCATCAGAGCCGATCGGTGAACTAGCCCAGGTGCTTCAAAGGCTGTGATGAATGCAATTTCCATGTGTGTCTACGGTCTCGCCTGCGCGATTATTCTTGGCGGTCGATTTTTCAATTAATCCGCATATTGCCGCTGCTTTGATCCAGGTTACACGTAAACGTATTTTTACGTGCATCGATCATCGGCCGTAAATGGATTAAACATGTCAACGCGTTGGACAAAGTGGCTCGCCGCTCACAAATGTTTTAACAACAGATCGCCATGGAAATTCGGGAATTTTCAGCAGAATTCTGATAAAACGTTGTCTATGTAACATCGTTCCGCGCAGCGTATGTAAAAATAACGCTTCGAAAGTTCTCACAGGGACGTAATACAATTTTCAAGTTGCATCGCGTAGCGTAATAAATCAGAAGCTAATATTTAACGGAGAGTAACGGCGCTATTGAAATTAATGTGAACATGCACCTGCAGTTGTTTTTTCTCGCTCATGACGAGAGTGACGCACGATTTATTCATTAAGCTCGCCACAGTAGAAGAGAGGATGCATTTGGCTCAATATTTTACTATGCTAATTAGCTGCTCGGTTACGTCCGGTAATACTTTATTTACACTAAATGCTACGTAACGCACGCATCAAGTTATCACGCATTTAAGCGCGCATTTGCTAACTTACATTTACAATTCATGTAGGTACATCGCGCTCGCTGTATTAATTTTATACTTGACAATGTAACGGAACAATGAAAGAGACAACATAATTAATCACTAAAAAGGAACTCGTATTTGCGCCGCATATTTATTCTTCTATACTCTCTGATTTCAATCGTTCATACATATCGAACGTGCACAGCGTAGGTCCACCAGTTTACAGTATTCCTTCGTAACCGATGATATTAAATCGACAATAATTTATTGATGAGAGCGTGTGCGGTTATCGCGCGAAGAAAAAGTGGCTGTTAACAAAATGCGCATGCGCGCTATCGATCATACACCTAAGGGGAAAGCGATGTATGTTCTATCATCCATCTACGTGTGTAACATACGTGGCAGCGGTCTCGGTCCATCTTGCTGGCGCGAATTTATGCACGTAGCGCAGCGTAGAGACAATCAAAGTTTGCGAGAGATGAGACAAGAGAACGCGCGTTCATCTGTATTCCGGCGTCGCGCGTTTGATTCTCGGCGACGTATAACAGCCGCCTTTTACAAATACGAATGCGGCGAGACTTTGTAGAGACGCGTCGTCGCGCAACCCCTTTTTCATTTAACTTTCCGGACATTTTGTAATTCCGCACGCAATCGCCAGCGAAACGGCGCGTCGGTGCTTTCCACCCCGTCAACGGATATACACCCTCGAACGAGCCGCAGCGCCGCCACTCGCGTGATAAGCGCGCGCGTACGCACGGCGGCTCGTCTGTTTTCATGAATATTCAGGCAGATCGCGACGCGGGCAACGGCGGCCGGTTCGTTCTGAAAAATCGTCGACATAACTCCCGCGGAGGCGTACTTTTACGTCACGTCTGCGTTAAAATTGCAGCAGCGAGATACGCCGGACCCCGTCGGGTGTGATTATTCATATGCGATTAAATCACCGTTCAAATTTGCGATTCAACCACGGCGCGGTTAAGTTCGATTAATCCGAATTACTATCACTGGGTCAATTTGGTAGCAATTAATAAATGGCATTACGTAATTCGCGTTAACAACACAATCGCGGGAAAATAATGAGGGAGAAGTTTAACGGACATGTGGAAGGATTCAGCGTATGGAGTTCACACGCGTGCGTACGCATTCAGACGCGTTCGATTCGCGACCGCGAATCATGGCTAAAATGAAACAATTTGCATATGTAGCATCGCAATTAATATCATCCGCGGTTGAGTTATGGCGATTCATTAATTTGATGGCGAGTCCGCGGTAAATGAACCCTATTGCAATTCGACCGGCGTACTTGTGGGACTTTGTCGAAGTGATTCTTGTCTCGTATCGCCGTGGTGGAAAAACGAAAAATTGGGAGAGAGAGAGAGAGGAGAAATAAAACGGATTACGCTTCGTAACGGCAAAGACGCGCGGAAATTTCAGCGGGGAATTGCGTCGCGCGCGCGTATCCTCGCCATACACGCGGATTGTATCGAATAGAGCCGCGCGCACGGTTTGGATTACGCGGTTTGTAAAGGTCAACTCCGTTTTTCGGTTTGATTGCAATTGCGATGGTTCAGTGCACGCGCGTGTACGGACGCAAATTGCAGTTTGCACAGAAGTGGAAGTTACGAGCTCGTCGCGAAATTAAATTTCTGCGCGTTAAACTTGTTCGGTATTATAATCTCACGTTGGTGCTCCGTCTCTCCCAGCCACCCCTAAGCCGCGTGCTTCTTGCCACGTGTATCGCATAATAGCGAAGTTCGACATTTATGAGTTCCTTACTTTTAATGCGATTCCTACGTTAATATAGCACCACGTGGCGCACAGCTACGTACTCACATGATGCATTATGTATGCTGTAATATATGAATATTAATTCATCCGGGAAAAAAGCTCGTTGCAAGAAGATTGATATAAAATCGCGTGTATAGCTATGTAAACGAAAGTCCTATATGTTATTTTAATTGCTACGTTTAAATAAGTCGATTCAAATGTCGTCTCATTTAATTAAGTGACACCTACATGGACCATAGATTTGATTTTACGGGACACATGAACACTACCGCACTCAACTTAAGCATATCTGTAACAGCGAAATCTCTCGAGGAAGCGAGCGTTACTACGCACGTTCAATTGCATCTTGTTGTGCAAGAACATTCACGGTCGATTAACGGATGCGCATATTGCCCGGTGGGTATGCAAGGGACACAAATACATCACTCATGTGTTCGACAATAAATTCAACCGATAAATATCCTGTTGAACAATCATCATCCCTGTTATGTTAGACCTAAAGCTGATCTTTGCGGATTATAAATCTGCACGCAAAATTACATATCACTGCATTTTGTATACGTTTTGCAAGCGCAATTAATTAATTTAATTGCGTGTAAAATCAAACTGTGTAAGCTTTGATCCGTTTCTGAATTTCTCGCTAAAATGGCAGCAATAACGCACATGTTACGATGGTCCCGAGCGTAGCTGAAATAATAGCGACAATAAGGAATGGCTTCGTAGCATTCGACGCGAGTGCTCTCGCCGCGAAAGTTCCCGCACGTGAGATTATTTTTCAACTTTTTAAAGTTCACTTCATCCCGAAAGTTTCTCGCTCGACTAGAGACGCAGAATCGGGGTAATATCCGAATGATCAAATTTCCCGCGGGTTTTCTCCCTTGATCTCTCCCTCGGAGATATTGGCATTCCAGGGGCACTTCCGCGAGCGTTTTTCCCCAATAAATCACCGCGGAATTCTGCGTTAGTCACTTCCTGATACTTTGCAACGCGATGGCCGAAAATCACGTTAAGCTTCCCTGAATGTTCGTACCTCGCAATCGCGTTGTGTCGTAATCCGCAAAAGATTGATGCAAAGGTTTCTGTGTGTATCGAACAACAATTAGAAAAAAAAACGAAGATGGTGATGTCTATTTATCGCGTTAGATTACTAAGTAATAAATTGTTATGTATTCTTGGTTAATATGCATTTTATTTACGATGAAATTTTAATATTCCAAATCATTTCTGAAGTGTTCTACTATTACTGCTTCAAGAGAACATTAAAAGGTGAAAGGGTTTGGTTAAAAGCACTTTCATGTCGCTAAAATACACAAGTGTGACACGCCTAGTATACTATGCATTTCAGCTAATTACAGTAATGGAAGCCCCACTCCTCCTCCTGTACGTTAATATTTAATCGAAAGACGAAAATGGAATGTCCTGCCACCGTGCACAAACGACTGCGGCATCGACTGCGCACATAATGTTAAAACAACATTTATAATCGATAATCCGCGCCAGCTATTGCAGATAACTAGCACACTTACCGGAATTAATAGCACTACGCCAAATGGATCGCGTATCCGTTACATATCTGTATACCTCATCCATAAGCAGAATAATTATTTATTATATAATTGTAACTTGTAGACTTATAAATTCGAATTTCCATTGTTTGTTAAATAATAATGAAACTAAACTTGAAACTGCGAGACCTACTTACATGAATCCAATTTGCATTGTAATACATATCATATTTCGAGATTTAATTGATACTCATTATATCGATATTAGCTATATCGATGCAAACATGCTCTCATCAAAATAACTTGGTAAAAGTGCAATTGATATAAGGATGAGGGAACATCCAGTTCACCGTCGGGAAAAGTGGAGAAATAAGAAGGAAAGTATTTCGCAGGAGAAAGAGTGGATTTCTTTTCTGACTTTCTTGCTATCGAAGTCTCGTATTGAGGGAATATACGTCGACGGGAAATAAAGGAAATACATGATGGCGCGTATAGGTATGCCACACGGCAGCCGAGTATGAGCCGCGAGTTTGCGTTGCTTGGCGGATCAGTCGATAAGAGAAGAAACCGAGTTGTTTAAAACGAACTGGTATACCTCGGCAATTCACAAATAGATTTTTCATAAAGGCGGGAAAAAATAAGAGGTAGAGATATCGTTGCGCCGATATCCGGAAAACTATTTGAACGAACGCGAAAAAGATGCAGCGCGACGGAGCTGACAAATCGAGAATTTAAAACGAGTATATGCCAGTGTTGGAAACGTTTATTAATAGGATCAGCTGTAATCGTGTCTTCGTACAGAGCAAAAATAATATCGGAAATTCAATAATATCAGAATTTCTTTATTTAGAAGCCATCCGTCTCTTCTATTTTCAGTTGTAACAATAACAAGTGCATATTTTCTCTGCAAAATTTATAAAATGCATTATCGAAAGACAGTGTTTCGTATAAATTAGATTCAGGGCAACGAAAGATCAGGAATATAAAAAAAATAGCGAAGCAAGCGGCGTAATTATACTTGAGTCATTCATTCAGAGAGCTGTCCATTAATCAAGCTACATGTCGATACATGCCTTTGCATAATGCTGAAGTGCCGAGCAACGTCCGAGACATTGCAAATATGGCGGATCGGCGTGTAGTGCACCGGCCTCTTGGAAGGCCAGCTTTGTTTACTGCGCTGCGTTCTTGCAAGAGGAATCTCGTTGCTGGTTCTCAGGGACGTCATCACGCATCGTACTTAAAAGACCGTCGTGAACCAGCGAGCGTGATTTTCAGACTGGCCAAGAGAAAATGACTTAAAATAATATTATCAAAAATATATTGAAAAATCTCAAATAAATCAGTATCAATTGTCGATAATTAATGAAACAAATAACACGTACGATTCGACAAGAAACAGCCAAGAGAGGCACGCGAAATATAAATGCACGCGTGAGTCATGAATAAACCGCGACGTAAAATTGTAAGCGAAAGATTCTCGTGAATCCGGGAGGAGAGACAATAATGAACGACATCCGGAAGCGAGGAACTCCGCGAAGCGTGTGTGCAGTTTCAAAGCGGCGCACTTTAACCGGAATATCCGGGGAGGAATTCACCCGGGCTGCTTACCGCGAACAAACTTCTCTTCTCTCGCGCAGCCACATTTCTCCGCTTCCGTCCCTGCCACGTGCACACGCGTCCGCGTGCACCTTCTTTCCTGTTCCTTTTTGCCCGTCGATTCTCTCTTCGCCACTTGACACCTCCTCACCTTCACCATCCTTTCCTGCTCTCGACAGTCTCTCTTTGTTCTGGCCCGTGTTTTCGTACGCCGAACCATTTATTTGTCTTCTGTTCGTTAACCCCGCGCGGGTCGAGTCAATACGAGCGATACACACTAGCTGCAACGCACGCGAATCAGCAGTGGCAAGGACCGTCATTGTTCGCCAAACGCGCAGGAAAAGCTCGTTTTCCGGGTGCACGACTGGGATGTCACTAGCGAGTCGAAAACATCGATTGTACGAAACATGTATTGCATCAGCTGCATTTTTTCGACTGTTTCTGTCGCAAGGAAAAATAACGGAACATTCTCGGCAAGAGATTCTCTTGAAATTCATACACGTATCTCTGTCGTACATGCCAGTGTTCGTTGATGACATTTTCAACGACACAATTGATACCGCAGGAGAAATTAACGCGGATATCCGTGCTATTGCACGCTATCGCGCGCACGCGATATTTTTAAATGCGCCACAAGCGGCATTATGATAACGAAAATTGCTGCAATGTTGCTACGTTCGCGCTTTAAAGTGGTCGGACAGATAATGCAGGCATGCATACATGTACGTCGGCTGCTGTTGAAACAGTTGTGGCAACGATAAAAATTATCGTATGCCTCTCATCGCGGTGCGCACCGCGGCATTCGCAACTGTCGCTCGGTCGCTCTTTCGGGACGAAGCGTCAATTAAAAGCACCGGGCGCGTTTGTATCGCATCGTTGTTGCCCGCGATAATTAACCAGTGCATCGTGTCTTTGATATTTATCCATACGGCGCGGCGGGCGCGCAGAGTTTGCCAAACGTGCTAAATATTTGCGCAACGATAATTGGACGTCCGTTAGTTACTGTTTTAACGTGGTATCTAAATTGCGCTGTCGCGGCAAGCGCGTAATTGAGCATGGCGTTTAATTCGTTGGAGACCGGAACACGAAATGAGACATTTCTTTCACGCAAAACAGATCGAACATCTGTTCTCTGTAATAAACGAGGTCGGGCACGATGAATATGAACGAAACGAGCGATATTCTGTTGTAATGTGTCAAAAAGGGAGAAAACCCCTGACGTGCGTGATGAAAATTAGGCTCTGTAATACATATAATTGTGATAAATGCCGCGTTGGAAAATGAAGCTCAGTGAAAGTAATTTTCGAGCGCTTTGAAATAACGCTGCCATGGAAACAAATATGATTCCGCGCGATGCAAATATTAATTATCCTCGTTCGTGAGACTTGAATGAGTAATAATTATCGCACTTGGCAAAAATAATACGGCGTATCGTTTATGTTCTGATTTCCAACGCAATTTACGAATTTTGCAGTACAGTTTGGTGTGTATTATCGCTCGTGATTTAGCAGCGAATCGCCAAAGCGGGTGAGATATAACGCGATTCTTTGGGTCAAAGCAATTTCCTCGTAACGACGTATTGCCATTTCGACATGCGATGGGACACGGCCGAGATCGGGCGAGTGAGCCGAAACTCGATAAACAAATCGTATCAGCACCAACGTAGTACAAGGTATTTCGTGTCCGCTAACCCTTTAGCCGCGTAATCCTTCAACCATACTCGACAATTAATTAGAATGAAACAGTAAATTGAATCACGAACAATAGCAAGATCAACCTGATGCAATTGATGTTAATGATAATGACAAAAATCTTGACAAGATCTCCCTATTACACATCAACAATTTCAATGGCGCGAATTGCATACGATGACGCAACGGCCGCGCAAAACTTCATCGATCTTCATATAATCCGCAAGTAATTGGCTTTCACTTAAAGGAACGTCAGCGAAAACCACCGCTACAGAGTCAACGTGGTACCTGAGGTAATTGGCTCTCGCATAGCTTGCTCTGAGCTCGAGCGATCGCGTGCGTACACTCTTAAAATTGAAATGCATCGTCGGCACTGCATTACGTAGGTATTAGAGACGTTTAAAATATTCCACTGCCCCGGAGGAACGAGGACGATGAAGATATACTCGAGGTACCACGTAGATATGTATACGGAATCATCTTATTATTAGCTCAGTTCGCGCAAGCGAATATTTAGCGACCCTTGAATATCGATCGTTCATAATGCGGTAATTGCGTATCGCTCAAGATAGCTGTCACTCTACGAATACGGCAAATTTTCATCGCTGAGCGTTTGAACCCTGTCTTAATGTGAACCGAGTCTGCGATGAATATCCAACTCCTCCGACTGGCGCGGCGGCTCGGCCACCCTCGAGCGTCTCTCGTCGATTATTTCCACAAGCGACAGAGAGGTAATCTTTAAAGGAACCGCTGACCTCTTTCACTCGAAGCACTTCATTAGCTTATATCGCCCAACGTCGGAATTATCCACGATCGAGATAGAAAAAGAGTACAGAGAGAATGGGAGAGAGAAAGAGAAAGACGACAAAGACGACGAGAAAGAGACGATAAAAAAAGGCCATCCGCTTCGTCTCGCTCTCGCGGAAGAGCGCTGCGGATTCTTTCGCAAGAATTCCCTCCCTTCACGTGGAATCTCCAAGGAGAAGATCCCCGTGTCCCCCTCTCGTTGTTTCCGTCGACTTCCTTCCCGCCTTCCACCTTTCTTTCCGGCCGTGCGATTTTTCCGCGATGGAAGATGCTTTAATGACCGTCGCGTAATTGAGGTTTTCCAGGCACGGTGACACGGTCCGCCGAACCCGCGGCCACTTCAGCACGTCCCGCAACTTTTTCGACGTCCGTTCGTTCCGTCCGCTGCCTCTTCGTTGGCCTCTCTTCGTGAGGATGAGAAGATCGTTAGAGAGCACCGTAGCACACGCGATGATAAAAACTGGCTGGTCTGTCGTCTTTCTCGTCTCTTTCCATCTCGCGTTCCTCCGTTGCCGACATTCACTTGCCCGAATCTCGTTTTCTGAGTGATCTGTGGTACCTCTCAATGATAAAGTTCGCAATCCATCCACCGATGAGACCCTCGACTTTATATAAAATCAGGAGAAGACGCATGTGATATGTATGATCTGTTCATGTTTTTGGATTAATCTCGCGACTTTGAGAATATTTCGTAAAAGTGTGCATTATGCACGAGTATAGATCGTATTACAAACACCGGCACCGACGCGCACTTATCTTCGATTCGACAATATCGATCTTTCGATCGGTTCTCAGAGAGGCAATTTTCAGCTTACGTAAAAGTTCCACCTGCATAACATAATTTAACGAGGTAATTCAGTTTCAAGCGAGCGGTGCCAAATGTGATACACCATGCACTTAAAGATTAACGAAGATGGCGAGCATGCAGGATGCACTTTAAGCAACGAGAAGGGTCTCTTCTAAGTATTACACACACGCACGGTGCACATAGACGCAATTTTACGAATACGGTATTACGGTTCGCGACGACTGCCACAGTTAATTCACGCTTATATCACTCGACCGTGATCTATCGGGTGGCGGATAGCAGACGACGTGCGCACGAGACGAAACAAATTCTGCTTGAATTCCTAAGCAGATTATCTTCCGCGCCGGAATTCTCTTCGGGGCGTCTTGCGACGACGTCGTCTCGCATTCGGATCACGGAGCGGCGGGAGATTTGTCGCGCGCCGCGAGACAAATCGTTTTCTCCAATGGCCGAATCTTTTTCCGTAGGAGGGAAGATAGCCGGAAGTGAGGCTCTTCACAAGCGACGCACGTCCGCCCCGCAACAATCGCGTCCGCGCTATAACTTGCGTGCGCTATAACTCGCGCGCGGCTGCGCGCACCCTGCAACATTTTTCCGTCTCGAGTATTAATTTATACGCGGAGACGCACGAATGAGATATTCTGCTCCGTGCGATTTCAAAACGTCGGCGATCCGAAAATAACTTTACTTGTGATTGTAATATTGTAAGAGCGCCTGTCACTTGTTCGGAAAGAAAAGATGAGAGTTTAATTTAGAGAATATTATTAAGATTGAAATACTGTTTTAATCTCTACGTAAGAATCTCATCGCGATTCATAACGTTCCGAAGCTAGTCTGGTAGAAGAGACTTTGACTTAAGCGGCTCAGATGATTAATGGACTCTGTCTTCTAAGTAGCACGGAACTCAATTACCGGATGTAACGTAAGTGCGAATTACACGTGCCGCGTGTTTTCACAATAAGTAAAATTGTTTGAATAGTTGGTTATCATAACTTCAGAAAATTATTATTATACGAGAATCAGCTTTATCTGCATTCAAAAAGAGAATTGATAATAAGACTTACAATGATGCTCAGCCGAAAAAACGATATTTTGCTTGCGCTTTAGGGGCGCGAAATGATAATGCAGAGTATATCAACCACCTGCGCGGATATCGCAGAAGCATCGTGTGAGGGGTGTACGGAGAAGTAACGGCGGAGAGATGGTGGCACACTCACGGTTTATGCGAAATAGTGCCGGATGCCCCGTCGGAAATATGATAGCGTACTCCACTTTCCTATCCCCCTTTCGTTTTGCGACTCGAACACTGTATCGACTTCGCATTTAGTACATCGATACGACTCGTTCTGAACGTCGCTGTTCCGCGCGCAGAATTTCCGCGATTCCCGCAGCAACCTCATCTTTTTTTCTTATTATTCATCGTGCACGCACGTATTTCCTCTTCATTTAAAACCTATTTTGACAGGCCGAGCAACAATCTTTTTATTGAAATAAAACGCAACGAAACTCCCTCCACGATAGTGAAATTAAAGTGAGCTAAACAGAAAACAACAGCTCTAACAGATTAACATTTATAGCAGAATATCCACGTTAAGGGGATGCTGGAGCTGCTAGTGAACTTCTTCGCGATGGTGCTGCCATCGCACAATATTTGCACAATAAAATGCTTTTTACAAAAGTTTGGCAATTTGTACGCACAAAATCGCAGTTTCGCAAGGTGGGGACACAATTAAGGAATATGAGGATGCCTGTCGAAGTGATTTTAGAAGCGTAATAAAAGAGAATTCCGTACAATCCTGTCAGAATCCTGTATTATGTAAAGGATTGTACAGATTTCTCTTTTATTACGCTTCTAAAATCACTTCGACAAGCATCCTCATATTCCTTAATTGTGTCCCCACCTTGCGAAACTGCGATTTTGTGCGTACAAATTGCCAAACTTTTGTAAAAAGCATTTTATTGTGCAAATATTGTGCGATGGCAGCACCATCGCGAAGAAGTTCACTAGCAGCTCCAGCATCCCCTTAATTACGTTAATAAATTATTCGATTAGATTTTTACTTCACACGAGATTAGCAGAAATTTAATTGTATAATTTAATTATCTAGTACGCGATCTCATTATTATATGAATCGATATAAAATCGCAACCACGGAACGCGCACCGGCATGCGATAATTTGCTGATGCATGAAGTAGAAAATCGGGGGGGAAAGTAGAGCTCGCTTAAACACTCTCGTCGTCATGAGATAACGATGTCACGCGTCATTAACTGTTCACCCGATTGTAAATAATAAACGTGTTTTGACGGCCGCTGAAGACTAATAACTTGCAAATCGCATTCTATTAACGCATGTGACGGCGATCGATAGACGCTCATATGAATACGATCTGCTCTCCTAGACAAGTAGTATTATAATAATGCGCCACGTACCTATGATTATCAATCTTCGCTTTCGTTTTTCCTTTCTTGCTCGTCGGGGAATGAAGCTACAACGCGCTACAACGGTTCGATTTGTGTCAGAATCTTCTTCGCCTGCGAAGAACTGGACGAGTTAATAAACCTGAATAATTAAGAAAAGAATTACGCTAAAAGTATGCGTATTAACGTCGCGAATCGTCCAGCTTGAATTACGATTACATTAAATCCCCATTTACCCGCGGCGCGTGCGATCGTTACGCGATGCGAACGGTCGGAGCGGCAACGGGCCAAACGGGTGCAGTCGTTTGGATTTTTCAGCTCGGAAAGTAACCTTCCACCCTCCTCCCGTCCACCCCCGAGCGATATCACAGCGACAACTGCGAGCCAGCTAAAGCGCAAACGACTTTTCCCGACCTGTGACGAGAAAAACCCGGAGCGGTCTACGTATCACCGCGGGAGGACGGAAAATGCGAGGAGGTGCGCGACAATAGGTCTCGGGAGGGAGGTTTTGCTGTCAGGTGAAGGGGCCGCGCATTAAGGACACTCGTTCCTTTATGAATAACGATCGCTCGTAGTCATCTACCATCGCTGGCATTACGTTGCGCCCGATTGTAAAAAGAAAGTTCCAACTAGGTAAACTAGGAATGTTCACTTAATTATCAATGCGCACCTTGCAGAATTCTTTTACATAATTGCAAAAATTTCTTGACTTTACGGTCAACGAGCAAAGTCGTTGGATTTATATTTCCGACGTAGTACTATCTATACCTATAAGGGTTATTTCTAAAAACATATACACGCTGTGGATTATTTGAATTTATTTCCCTATGAAAAAATAGTATCAAAAATCTGTATCGATTAAAGAAATATTTGACGCAGAATATTAAAAGGTATAACAAAAGTATAAAATAAAAGGTATAATAAGCAATTCAGTGGAATATACAAGTCACTAATTTTGTAATCCTCTTTAGCCTAGCTAACCTTAAATGCATGATGTTCTCCGCGCAACGAAACAGTAATCGACTAATTAGACTTGGCGCAAGTTTTATGCACACTCGGAGGATACTAATTGTGGTGCAAACCATAATTTGCGTCACAGTTTATCACGCGGGATAATGCAAGGCTGATATACAACGACAGACGATGCACAGAAACGACGAATATCCAATGCACAGAATTTCCGCAGTTCGGTGATCTCCAAGTTCGGAACGTTGGCGGATTCGCTAACTCGCGAGGGCGATTTGTTCGGATATTCATCTCTGATCAAAGAGTAACCGTAACAAATAACCGGAGCAAACGGAGTATTATTGAAGTTCCTCCGTTGGATAAACTTCGTACGGCCCTTGGGATAGAGTAGACAAATGAACGGATACCGCGAGCCAGTATTACTTACTACATCATCTGGGATTATCCTTTTATTTGCCGAATATAACCGGGTACACGTATGTATTCTCTCTCAGTTTCCTCCAAGTGTAACATCGTTACCGCCAAACACGGGGAAAGATCACGGTGCATTTACGGAATATTTTTTGTTTGCCGACAAACATATCAACGACGAAAATTAAGCGATTGTATCGCGTAAATGGATTAGAGTGTCCACTGCATTTGTCATGAGCTATCTCGACAGGAATTAGGGGAGACGCGACGTATCACTTAGGGGATATATATAAATCGACGAATTTCCGACCTCACTGTGAAGGTAGGGCGGGAAAGTCGCACGCTTTGAGTAAAAAATTTTCATTTCCTCTTTCGCACTCCTACATTTCGTCCTCCTTTTTCTCGACACTGCCCTCCATCTCGCATGGTCTCTCACATATCGACGTCACACTCGCGGGCTTCCGCACGAGTAAGCGAGCGATATTTCATCTCTCGAAAAGTTTCCTAAGTACCGCGCGCCTCGAATTTATGCCGCCGTCTCGCGCGAAAACGGAGCGGAAAAAAAGCACCGGCGAAAAGTTTCTTCCTTCGTGAAACGAAGGCTTTCTCCTCACCGAGCAGCCGTGTCTTCTAATTAACGCGAAGCAAGTATAGCGCGACGTTTATCTCATTAGAACGGACTTTTCCAAGGAAACTTTGTGTCGCGATTGGCTTGATTATATTTCCTGACATTCCCCTTTCTCGTTTGATAGATCAACGACGTTAATTATCACAATCGAGAATCTAAAACAGTTTTTATTAAGTAGGCATTTTTACAAAAGTTGCCTTTTTCGTCGTAGAGAAGTTAACAAGATTATCGGAGGCGCGATACGCGTTACTTTTAAAATAAACGGTGCATATGCGATAATATCATAATGAGAAACAAGTGGTAAACTCGTCGCCTTTTTGTCATTGCAATAGGACGAAGGATACATAAAACGAGAACAACTTGGTCATGGTCGTTTCTCTGCTAGAAAATGTTCAAGCAGACGCGAGTCTTTTGTGCCAGTTATTATATGTCGCGACCGGGTGAGTGCAATAAACGTGTATCGTGAACACAAAGGCTGGAAGAATTCCACTAAAACCCAACTTTGCTCGCGTTACATCTTAAAGCGATACAAGCGCTTGCGTGATCGCTGACGCGTCGCTGCACTTTTATTACATATCCTCATAGTCAGGCGAGCGACCTTTCTGCCTCTTTTTCGCTCGTTTTCGATCGATCAAGTTAGGTGCAGCAAACTTTTCATCTCGCAAAAAGTTTCGCGATTGCGACGTTGCGTAAATTTGCGCAGCTATCGAGCAGCAACGGAACGGCTCCTCTTCGTGTGCTTCTTCAACTTTCACGACCATTCGTATGCCAGCTTATCTTTTTTAATGATATTAAATATTTGCTATATTGGTCTGGAGCAATAAGAGATGTCAATGTCGAAAGGTCTGTCATAAAATAATTTTTATTTAAATTACAGAATCATAAATTATCTCTGAAAAATTTTATAAAGCTAGTTAAGCAAGCATTGGTGCGTTTGGTGATGATTCGTTTGGCTTGAAAAGCTTCACGGAAATAGAAAAAGAGTCGGCAAGTAGCGCTATTTATGCAAACGGCAAGAGAACTGTAATTTTTCAAAAATCTTCCCACGAACGCGCAAATAAAAGAGCGAGGTTGCATAAGAGAAATATTTTTCCTTCTGCGCGAGCGAGGTACGAAACAACTGCGTTTTATATCATAGCGCTTCCCGGCGAAACACTGTATCGAGCACCCGTATTTTTGACATTTTTCCGATACCGGTTTCGCGAACCCGCCTATGCACGTTCTTGGCCTTTCAATCCTTTCGATTTTACTATGCGCCCGTTATCCGTAATATTTATTGCAAAGAGTTGTGTTCGCGCGCACTTCTTTCGCAGTCGATAATTTAATGCAACATACAATATCACCGCAATCTTTTGAACGAGTGAATAACAGAAAGTTTGCCTTTAAATTGCACATTTCGTCAACAATCAGACTGTTTGTTTTATACGCGTGGAATATACATCGAACAATATTACTTATCTTATCGCAGCGTTGCATTTTTATTAATTGAAATTACGTACGTACAAACAAATAATAGGATTGTGAACCATTACGCTAATTATTCGTGGTATCTGGAAACTAAACAGATGGCTCATCTTATCTGTTTTCTGTCACGAGTTTACGTTTGTATTTCAAAGCACTTGTATTTTATTTGATAAGCAATCTTCATGGAAAAGTTAATTTAAAGAAAATATTTCATTACGTTAACGAAGAAGCGCATCTCTTGATCGATCGCGAGGATAGTGCCCATGCATTTCTCGAAAATATAAAGTTCCAAGTAAGATTCTGCGCGGTGAACGTTCTCGCATTTTTCTGAGTAAACGTTATCGGTCTACAGTCTGAAAGCTTGATATGCAGGGTCTGATTATCAGAGTGATAGCGTTATCGAATATATAACATCAATGGAAACGTATCGCGCTCGGGCGCTTTTAACGAACGAATTCCATGAAACGATCCGATTCACTCGACGGACCTTTCGGGGGATCTCTATAAGGTGATCTCGCGCGAGATGGAGGACATCCGAGGCGCTTTCCCGACTCTACCTAACGATTTCGACCTTCTTTGCTCGGTATAAATCGATTTCCGCATTTCCATACCGCGGCAGCCTTTAAGCGTATCCTTCCAGACTTGGCAAGGATATGCTTTTATCAGAGATTCCTTGAGAAGCGGCCGACCTCGCTCCGGCAGGTTCCAAAGGAATATGGAAAAGGCACCTCCTCCACGTCACACGCCACAAAGGATGACGACGCCGTAGAAAATCTTCTCAATGCTAACCAGCCCGCACATCCGTACCCGATTTACTCTATCGTGGATTCTATTATACAAGATGAGACAAGCGAAGTGATTCTACTACTTAGTTGGCACGCCGTTGCGCTGTACGAAAATTTCTCTGTAGAAATCATCCGAATCTACATTTCGCCGAATCTACATAGCAAAGTTATTTTACCAGACAAATAACGTGGCCGCATTTTCGAGCTCTTTCCAGAGAATTATTTGATACCGAAAATTATTTTATCAGTGCAATGCAAACTGTGATGTACGCATGGAAAACTGTCCGTGGCGAGAGAACCGTGTAATGATGCTGTTCTCATAGTAAGACATTTTCATATTCGTGAATGTAAAGAGAGCGTGATGGTTTTTTATTAAGATGGATATATGTGTGAAATGTAAATACATAAAATATTATATATAATTTTGTAAATTAAAACATTGATATAAAAGTTTGATTAAAAGTATCATGTTAAATATTTAAATAATTTGTTCCGCGAGATGAGAGAAGAAGCGCTAATAATAATACACGTTTTCAGATTCATTTTAAATTTGCATTACCTATTTTATCTTTCAGCTTTAAATCTTCTCTTTGTCACGCGATGCATAAAATTTCCGAATCGTAATGTTCTCTTCGCAGCGCGCGAATTGTACTCCCAGTTATTCACATAAAACGGATCACTCTCATTACTGTCCTCAATTATTCGGTAATTTAGGTGCAACCATGAGAGTCGTCAAAGAGACGGATTGCTCGCAGCAATTTGCGTACTGTAATGGATAAGCGTCACCTGGGACCTGCAATTCTCCATTTTGAATTCTGGACTGCACCGCAACATTTAACGCTCCTCTCAAGGAAGACACCCTTCGCGTCGGGAGAACTGACATAAGTCACCTGACGACGTCGTGTAGGTGTCCTTTGCACCGGCGTACTCGGAGTACTCGGTGTAATTAATGAAATTTGTTTGCTGCCTTGCGCCAGTATCTTATCACACTCGTAGACAATTGTGAATCGTTTACGTTGCAGAAGCGAGGAACTTACGACACGACGGTCTTTTATGATTCATTATAATAAATGGAAAGACCGAAACACTAAAGCAAAAATATAAATTAAATGAGACGCGCGATGCTAGATATTTAAACGAATTAATTCTTATGTCGTAACAAAACTAATTATCGCAGTTATCAATGTACATTTCGCAATGTGCACTGCCAGCTCCGAGAACAATCTCTTCCATCTTTCATTCTGGATCCATTCGTGCTCCTAGTTCCTAAGTTGCTCAACAGTGTTTCTCCCATGATGAAAGAATGGACTGCATCTCTTGTATTTCGTATACGCCTTCGAAGGTATTCGGAATCCCGAGCTACTTGTACAGAGTTCCGTCACGTAAGAATAATCGGAAGACGGAGATAAAATATTTAAAACGAGATACGCGCGCGTAGCGAGACAACAAGAATGAGTCACGGTCGACCTGGCCTGCATTTTTATGGCTCGTAAAGCGCGGCTGAAGGAGAAAATGCTGCCAGATAACTGGCGTTGTCTTTCGAGTGACATATCGCATCGATACAACGAACATTACGGCAGGCTAGCAACGGTGGGATCTTCGACGATCGTGTCGATCGTTGCAGCACTTACACGATCACTCACGCGAAAGATAACGCGATACTTTTCTTGATAGACATCGTGCACCTTGGTGCATTCCTTGCAGTAGAGAACAAGAGAGAAAGAAAGGCAAAAAGGAAATGACTCAAGTTAATAATTCCCAGTTCTTTTGCTCATCCTTTTATCGCCTATTTGTTCAGAGGAACTTGAGTACATTGAGCTTTGAGATAACGGTCATTAATCGTGCTCTCGCTATTCGTTAATCACCCGAAGTTTCCGAGGCTTGTAAAGACAGCCTTGGCAAAACCAAACCTTTTTCTTGGCAAAACCAAATCGAGATAAATCAAAAGTCTCGTGCAGTCAACTCGCTTTTTTTTCTCTTTCTCTCTCTTTCTCCCGCGGACAAACGTACTTTCATTCCGATTATTTGTCGGCGTGGAAATGCATCTGTTCCATTAGAGATGCGATCGAATCGCGTTTGCATTGACGAATCCAGAATCTAATCTAATCTGAATATAAATTGGTAGAGAGAAATCACGAGGGATGAGGAGCCGGTACGATCGCATCGTAAAATATTTACTCGCGGAATCGCATCGTGTATATTCGTTCGTGTACACAAGACCTGTTTTTAGATCGCATCGCGATGCGTCTCGACCGAGATAACGTCGTGACGCGCGCTGCATCTCGGCGTCGCACGCCTCTTGGATTCTTCTACCTTTGACATGACTCTCGTTTCTCTCTGTTACCCGCTAATTCGAAGTTACGATCACCGTACGAAAATACGGATGAGACGCGAGTACGATACTGGTAAAATGAACTGCAAGTGGATTTATTCCCGTTCAGATACGGACTGAACAGAACTGTGGTCATTTTGCCGCAGGTATCATTTATTCAACAGGCGAATTTTCGTGTCCCGAATGAGATAAAAAAACTTTAAGAATGTGTAGTAACAATCACAAAGTTTGTCTTAAATAAAATTTAGCTTTTGAAAATATCACGTAGGTATTATTGTTCAATGAATCGCACGATTATTGTAGAATCTCTCGAAGATATATTCTAATCAAAGTTTATAACATTACGGAATCCTCGAAAAATACAAATAAGACTACATGACGTTATTCTTCCTAACATCGAAGACTGGACGTCTCAGTAATCGAGTATCTTCTCCCTTACGAATCGCAGCTACACTTATCTAAAGATCAGCTTACGCTTAAGACGAAGGAGAGGTCGGATTACTAACGTCGGTGAATTACAAAGTAACATCATCGACGGATGCGGGAGAGACGATAATCGATTTTATACGAGCGTAAGTTATTTCGGGAGACTGTAAGAGGATCGACCGGTATTGTATTTGCATAATCCGTCGAAAGGCGAACGTCAGAATCGAAGCTGGAAGGCGGAGGGTCGTAGGCCGATAGAGCAACATTGCTCGTTCCACCACCGATAAAGCGGGACGAAAGTTCGCGCTCAACTAGGCCTAAGCCTTATGAATTATGCTAATGAATGGCTCGGCGGATTTACCCCATTCAGTGCAAACGGATTCGCCTGTGTCCGTGCGTGCATGCGTATGCCGCACGCACGCACGTCGCCACGGATCGCGTCTCGGTGCCTGCGTGAAAGCACACGTGTAGCGTTACTGCGAGATTAATGTGCGCACGTTGAGCTGGTTTCGGCCGGATATTAATTATCCCGCTCTAATCAACCCCGGCAATTACGCACTGACGGCGCGTGTGAGCCGTACGTATTGCACGCAGTACGTGACCCGTAAGCCCGTGTGCATCTGACAGGTATATCCTCGCTGCGTCAACGTTGCGCAACCGTCGAACTTAATTTAACGCCCGAGAAAGTTCGTTTAACACGAGTCGAGCTGATCGGCATACGTTCGCTCCTCCTATTTTTCCGGTGCTGATTTTCCGAGCTGCTCTCTCATCCGCTTCCTTTCGCGAAATTTATTCTCTCCTGCCGTTTGAAACGGCCAGACAGAAGCATCAGCAACAGCGCATCCCCGTCAGGTAGAACGCTGAATACTCATCGTAACGTCAGACTTGAATTTTTCTGTAATTTCATCGTGACGACTTTACCGTGATTTAATCGTGACGATCGATCGCTTCGCGTTGATTTCTTTAGGAGTAAAACGAACGGCAGGAGACGCTCGATCATATTTCAGTGAAGCCTTTCGGCCTTTCGCGACGATCCTCCTCGGCTCGGCACGATGCTCGGACCTGCGAGCAATTTTTCGGTGCATTCGTGCGAATCGCAAACGGTAACGCGACAGATCGAGCAAGCTCGTTAAAAGTGTGCGTCAGACTTGGATGTTATTTTTACGCTCGGCGGTCAATATAATTGACTCCGAATCACATAATTGATGTTTTTTCTTTCGCGCATACATATAATATGTTAGGTTTATGTCAGGTATATGTCAGGTTGCTCGTGCAGTTTAAGAGATCGGTATGGCTCCAAATGAAACGGGGTGTCGTGCATCGAAGCATCTGCAATGTAAGGAAAACTACGGCAAGCGTGAATGGAGCCTTCCGCAATTCGCTTTGATTTGCAGCAACGCGAGAGATAACGAATTCTCACGACCCAACAACTGATAACTGGCTCTTTGTCTTTGCTTCTTGACCGGTTTATCTTATCGTGTCGCTTCTGATCGTTTAAAAAAGCGATTTCTTTCGGTTTTATTAATTTAAGATATTGCTAATAAAAGCAACGTATTCATTATGCTATCAAATTGATTGATAATTGATCGATCATTAATTGATATTACGAGCTGACATAATCGAATAGAAAGACTATTGTCGTTACGGATGTGCTTTTCGGGTAGCCACGTATTTGGTGAACGAGCAGTGAGTAGAAAAAAGCTGTATCCCTCAAAGAAATATAACCCGTGAAGCCTTGGGTTATTTCGGGTTATTTATGACTACTATTACACCATAAAAAAAGACTCTATGGGTCACCAGGGTATCGTGATACTCATACTCACCCAATGTAACGATCCGGCTTTGCCCGGTTACGATAGTTACCATGAACATCGCTACAGCCGTCACAATTCACAGGATGTTTTATGACGCATACGACACGGCAATAAAAACAGTGCGAAGGTAGCATCCGTCATATTTCCAGATAGATAAGCAGAATTTTGATTGACCCTATCGTGAATTGTCGATTTTACTCGCGATTACTCTATCGCGCTTAATTGTCACGATTTTTATCTCGCAAAGATTATCGCAATAATTAGCAAACGCATTTACTAATTAACACGTAAACTCTTGCTCTAGATTGAAGAAAATCATGCATATTATTGAATTATTTTGCTCGTCGAAGCAAGTCAGACGATTAGATAGGATCTTCGATTTTTCTCCCGAGCACGAAAACCGCATGCAAATGCTAATGGCAAGCAGCAGCATCTGTTACGGATGGTTACGTCGATGGCCGATATTAACCACTGTATACCACTGGGATACCAGTGTACGGTATCGTACAAGTATCGTAATAATGATCGACGAGAAGAGACAGAGAGAGAGAAATAGAGAGCGAGACAAGTCCTTTATTAACTATCCCTGTTCATTATTCGAACGCTGCACATAGCACCGACAAATTGTCACGAGACCACAAACGCATGATAACCGGCTATTATGAGTTATTAATAAACCAGTTTGATTTGCTGGATCGTGTTGGCGAAATAATGCATGCAAATAACAAGCGCTTTAGGCCATAAAGAACATTCTCGTTACTAATTACGAGCGCACGTGGCATAAGCTGCGTGCCATGGCTTTGTACAACGTTCGGAGCTTTCGGAGCTCGAAAGGGAAGAGAGGAGAACGTAATCGCAGCAAGAGTTTTAATAAATCGTTTTATTAACATATACGTATAATATATTGATGAAACTTTTCGATCCAAATTACGCCGCGCATGAAAATGACGTCGACTGCTATAACATGCAGATTGTACGCGAGAAATTCACGAGGAAAGTTTGGAGGCCATTTATGAGCCACGCCGATGATCAAGAGATTAATGGGCGGATGTTAGGACTCATTTTTCTCGTAGTACTCGCGCAGCGTCGTTTAAATTACGCCAGACAGGATTATCGCGCTATCAAAACCCAGGAGAACTATATTATCGCTCGAGAACAATCGAGTATCAGCCTGGAGGAGTCTCACTGGAGACCACGTTAATCCGTTCGACGGCACCGTCGCGTGGGAAAGACTCGTCAAGTAATAAGGGTCCCTTTCAGTGAAGTATGAAAAGTTTCCTCGAGCTTTCCGCTGTTCTATCGGGTACGTCGTCTTTACCTTTAACGGATGACACTTTGACGAGATAACAGCGGCGGAAACATCGTTGATGGAAGGAGAAATTGGCGCTCGTATCTTTTTACTCGAAAGGATTCAATTAAATACTAAGAGAAGAATGCATCAAGTCGATGATGATGCATATAATGAAAATCTGTGACGAGGCGTTCATGATGTCGACTAATGCCTCATTATTTCGCGTAATGAATTTCAATCTCACGAGCGGGATACGCTTTGATGGGATACAACAAGATACCGATTCCGACACGCAAAGCCGGTTGGAGAGCGTTGAATCCGCTGGTGGGCAGTTTGTTTCAAAGTGCATAAGAGAACACGATACACCATGCAAGCACGCGGAGCACGTCAACGAATTGGTATCCGCGATTGGTATCCGTGCAATGCGACTATTGAAATTTAACAAAAAGACAATGCCGAGACTTGTTATTCACGTACAAAGAGATGTTTCGCGAGACAAGCGTGATTTCGCGGCCGTGCGGAGGGTAACCGATACCAGGCATGAGCGGGAGGATTAATCACATTTTTTGCGTTAATTACTTCGCGTAGTGCGTTAATGCGAAACGGGAAAGCAAAACGAGAAGCACGCCCACGTACGCCCGTAGGAATTACGGGAAAGTCATGTCAGGATGATTTATTGGCTGCGAAACACCGTGGCGGATAAGTCACGTGGGGTAAGACGGACCTACAGTACCAGGGCGAAGTTGCCGACCCTTCGCGCATACCGTGCGTGCATTTCGACACGTAAGATACGGGCAAACGGGATACACAACCGTGCCGATGCGTATGTGACACCGCTGGGAATATATAATACATGCCACGAAAGCCGTATATGCATTCGCATAGAGACATAGACGCTCCGAATTCTCGCGAGCACGTATAACGTGTAGCATGTATCATACATAGCTGCGTAGTGCGGATCGGTATACCTGTTACGATGACTGCATCTGCATGACATGGAGAATAATTAACGAGCTCCTAGAAAACTAATTTTCGGATGATTGACGCCGCACGCATTCTCATTGGTTGATTAAGTTCTGGCAGCATTGTTGTCCTTTCTTCTCTCGTGCTAGTTACTTTTCAATTCTATATTCGATGTGCAGGTATACGTATAACAATTATACATGTAACAGTATATGAGCCGCGAAAATGTACATCTTTTTTGATACTTGGAAGATATTATAGGTGAACTATGTACATTATAAAGATATGTCGCACGAGTTACTCTAGTAAAAGGACTTAATATTGCGAAGAGAACTGAGGGTATGTACGGTCCAACGAAAGGCTGCAATTTATTTCGGATTTCGAATAAAGCAAAAGTCGGTGCACGGGAATTCTACTAAAGATTACAAGATGAAGCTAAGCAGTCAGCATTTAAAACAGCGAAACAGTAAGATCCGCTTCAACGATTTTACGAAATTCGTGAAAGGGGAGTAGGAAAGACTCCTTTCTCTCCGTCTCGTTTCGCTATTCCACGGGGCGCGTCACTTAAAAGCGCCAGTTTTAGTAACATCTTGAGAATTTTGATTAAGTCGAGAGGAACGAGACACGCCCGCATCGTGATAGGGAGATAAAGAACTGCCGCTTACCGAGCGATAATGATATAATGCTGGAAATTCGCAACATCCGCGTCCCTTCTTAAGGAACGTCTACGTGCAGTTGCATAGATATGCTGCATTTCACTTCGGGCGATATTATACGCGAGAGGAACTTCGCCGCAAGTATCGAGTCGACGTACGTGACTGCTCGCGTGATTTCCGGATACGTTTTTCGGCGTTTGTAAATTTAATCGTGAGTCGTGGATGACCGCTCGCCACAAAATCCAGCGTTTTGATTCCGTCGTTTCTTACGCACGTTTCAATTGCGAGCCCGTTTCGATCTTCGCCCTATCATGTTCAGTGATGTTTCATCAATGAATAATGAAGTCGCTTCATAAGTAATGAAGCCGCGGCGTACATTTATTTTTATCTATTCGAAATATCGTTTTAACAAAATTGTATTATCATTGTACAAAGGTTAATGAGCACCGGCGAAGTATAAAGAACAATGTTGTAATGAGACGAAATGGAAAAATTTTAAATATTCAAGTGCTAACGGGCTATTTGTCGGTCGTCGGGCTTCGTCATCACCAAATTAATTATGGTAGTATGCATTTTTCCTGCTACCACTTATTGAACCGAAATTTAATATTAATACAACAAAGGGTAAATATATAATGATACATAGCTATATAAATTATAAATGCTGATAATTTATGCATTAATTCAGCGTAGATCGCAAATTTTTTATCGTTTGAGAATTTCCAAACTTGCGCGTACATGCTTCAAGTGTTTGCCGATATTTGCGCTCGACTGGTTTGCGCGTGCCAAAAATTACGCATGTTTAGGCACGCGTGTTTAGGAATCGCGAAACGAGATTTGCTCGCGAAACATGTCGCGTGGACACCAACATAATTCACGAGTAGTCAAAGAAGCGACCGCTTAATTTAACACCTATTTACCCAGCAAACAAACACCTCGGTTGCGTTGGCCGATGCGCTTCAACCTCAATTAAATCCGCGATTAGTATTGAAATCAGCAGCAGTAAATTGCGAGGAGTAGACCTGAATCAAATGATAATACCGGTACTTGTATTGGAAGTGCCTACGGCGAATAGAGTCGCATCATTTCAAGAGAAACTGATTGCAAAATTATACTCGCGGCTGAACATTATGCAAATCGAAGCGCGATTCGTATACCGTGAGACTAAATCAACAAACATTCGCAGCGGAGCTGAATCGGAATTGCCAATGTAGCTTGCTGCCCGTTCATAATTCCGATTTAATTAAGTCATCTTTTATCGCGTATTATCAATGTATTGTCGGGTCGTACGCAGCAGGGGTGTGTCGAGAAGCATAAATTGCACGATTACGTGCAAGTCGTGCTAAAAGATAACAACTTTATCTAACTCGGCTAGTGGGCGCGACCGCAATCTCATGAAATTAATGCGGCGGAATGTCTCGAACGTTGCAACGGTGTTTCGATGAGGCGAACAACACGAGATTCAAATAGAACGGAAACGGATGAAAGCCCTCGTGTTAAAAGAAATTCCGGGATGGCGACCCGAGTGATTCGAAACTCGAGGTTTCTGACGAAAATGTTAAACGGACCGCAAAGGCATGTCGACTGGAATTTCGTTACCTTAACGTCGTAAGGAAAGGTGGGAAGAGAACAAGGGATGGTCAGTCCCTGGATAATCCCTGAACTGGTTTCACAGATTGCATCGAATAAAAAGGGTCTGCGCTCGGTGTTACGCCACGCACGTGATTTCCTCTCGATTCGTCAGGTCCTGAAAGGGAGGTGCACTCTATTCGCGCTGAAGAGAAAAAAAGCCAAAAAATATTGATGCATTGCGTTGTGTTTCGTATTGAAGTATTTGCGGGAACGAATGTATTTTTTCTCTGCTGCCGATAGTATTTGCAATTTAATAAAACAAATAAAGCTTTCCCAATTTTAAGACAAAAGTGTAAAAATTGCCTAACAAAAAAAAAAAGAAAAAAAACAGATATGATGCATCGCTGAAAATGTTTCGGTCTAGTAAAACAATTTTTGTTTAAATAAATATATATTTAAAAACTGACGTCTCATCCAAACATTTGTTGTCCTAATATATAAATAGGATTAGAAATTCTGTATGTTTGGGAGGAAGAACTGTAATTTGCTTGTATCTTGGCGGTATATTGCGCATTCAAGCTTACACACGAGCAACATTGGACGGTCAAAAAAATCCGACAAGAGAGAAACGCAGTCGTGTTTGCCTGTCGCGGCTTTTACGCGCTGCAAAATTTCTGCCACATGGTTTCGCAGTCGACAACCCATGCGGCCACGGATATACCGTGACTCCACGTCCGTTGCTTTACTCTTGGCATTTTTCTTGCCGGTTCGCTCGTCGATCTCGTCCGAACCCTGTTGTCTCTCGGCTCACGAACGGCGAAAATCTTTCGCATGAGCAACGACACAGTGCCGGTCTGTTTATCAACAACTGTTGAATTTTTCCCGACGATTGCGCGCGGGCGGTTCGACGGCGAAACCAACCGCGTAATTGGCGTTACGGTCTGGTCGCCTCGCGGATTCAAAAGAGAGAAAATTCGCGGTGAAATAAAACCGATGCTGCTTTTACATCGGTGTTCACCCCGGTCGTTGCAGCGAGCTGCGGTGTGCCTCGCTAAAAAAGAAAAGAGTAACGTTGTCGTGCAACAAATTTTTTCCCACGGTGGAGTCCAACGGGGAGGATAAGCGATAACAATAAAAATTTGACGATCGACGTGTCGAGTGGCTTTCCCAGCCTGCTCGGTCCACGAGGTGGACAAAAGATAATGACATTTCACATGTGCCTTCGACGAACATTCTCTCGCGCTCAACATTGTCGACAGAATTCATGAATAACTTTCGGTGCGCCCCGGATTAACTAAACGTGAGAACGTGAAAACGAGTTAATCAGGAAACATTTTAGCTGGTCCAGCGCACGGCAGGAAGGAGAGCAGTTCTGAGCAACTTGAGCGATAAACGCGATAGACATACGTCTTTTTGTCTTTTTGTTTGCTTTTCTTTTTAAACGACTCTTTCGAAATAATTCTACATGATAACTGATAACGAGCTATCTCTTCAATCTGATTTTTATTCTGGTATAATGTTGTCTTAAGGGTGACAAATTAAACTATACCTTTTTGCTTGATCACAGAAAAACCAACTTAAATGTAAATGTTGCCAGCTCGGCGTATGTCCGCTCGTGAATTTACTTTGCTAATCGCGCAATGTTTGCCGATGACGCGAAAAGGAAAGAAAAAAAAAACACTAACGGACGGCTCAGAACCGGCGCGTGCGATTCCCACGGGAGATTCCTCCAGGGGCGGTCATAAATCACGATTTATCGTGGATTAAAGTTACGCTGCATTGGATTAACTTTTTTCGCGAGTAAACTTCTTTTCGTCATGCCGGGCCGGGCGCGAACCCCTCGTAAAACGCGAAGAGACGGGTCGAAGTACCGCGATACGAGGAAATGAAGAGGCAATAGGAGGGAAGGATTGGAAAGGATCGAGGACACCCCGAGGGGACTCTACCGTACAGAGGATGATCTATGGTGGCCCTTATCCCGCTTATACCTACCTGCTACGAAATGTTATTACACACTTTGCATTACGCTCTTTATTATGTATAGAAAAGATATATAAGTGCACGAAAAGAAGAAATTTTATCGCTGCTGATTCTTGGAAAATGAGATTTTCCCACATTTCATATATTTTTTGACTTCTGCATACATAATACAATACGAGAAGTTCAAATCAAATTAATCTTATTAGTCATATTCATTATACCATTATTATTGCTATGCTATATCGTAATAGGAAAAGTAGAGTTGGAAAATATGATATTCATAACGGGATTTGGAAAAAATACATTCGTTTTTAAATGGCACGAAAACTCTGAAAAACTCTCCGACATTTCAGCATCCGGGCAGCCGTTCTGCTATTTTTGTGATATTTACATAGTCCATATGTGTAACTTTGTTAACCTTGCATTCGCCAAAAACGGATCTTCGCAAATGTAATACAATATATTCGCCAGCAGCGCGGATAGCTATGGTGAAAAAACGTTATGCAAATTTCCTGGCGGATTGCGCGACGAAGCTTAGCGCGCACGGGGTATTCCCGGAAAATAAGATTCAAAGTCCTTCTAAAACGGTTTATCCAGCACGGTTCAAAGGTACGGCACGGGAAACGACGACAACGAAATTAAACTGCACGTCGAGCACAAAGGTATGCAGCTTTGAAATGAAGCGTTCCGCTGTCGAGTTGCGCGCGCGCGAAGACGACCACGGAAACAAAATCCGAAGCAACGTGTGTAACATCAAAACCAGAACATCTCCGTGATATTTTCGCGACGAGCAGATACGCAAATGCTAATCTTATACCGTCATATTTCCCTGCGCCGGTATTTTAGTTCGCCGCATCGCGCGATTAATCGCGTTTGCAGTAACGCGCATAAATTGGCCGCTTAACGAATCCAATTAAATTCTACTTTTAACGCTCGACTGTCGCGCGTATCATCGGCGTGCATCGGCGGAACGTGCTATTATTTTCTCATTTTGCGAGATGAACAGAAAACGCGGAATGGCAGAAACGTTTCAGTATTTGAACGTCAATTTACGGGCACGTTATCGATAACGAAACCAATTTGCTACATACACGTTAACAAACTAGACGCGAGTCGGAACGATTTCACGCGTTTATCGGATCGAAGAGTTAATTTCGGATCGCGATTTAGATCGAGCGCTACAAGATTCCTTCTGTGACGAGTGTACCGCTCCAGGAAATCGGCAGAGAGCGGAAAAAAAACGACGTCCGAGCAACGTAGCGCCGTTTCGCGAAATGAATTCCGGGAGACGGGAACGCGGGGAAGATAGAGCCTGGGAATTAAAATACGCCGGAAAAAAGGCGATGCTGTGGAGCACGGTGGGCAGGAAGGATCGTGTCGCTTTTCCGGTGCTCGGCACGAGCGCACGTTCCCGAATTTACATTAGCGTGGGACAGACGTGTCTATCGATTCCCAATCGGGGAGAGGAGAATGGAAAAAGAAGAACGGGCGGGCAAGGGGTGGCGACGGAATAAATCGGCGGTGCGCGACGGCAATCCAGTTAATTGAAATCCAGGTGCTCCCGCCCGTTCGATCTTGCTGCCTGAAATACGGCGGAAGCCTGTAGCAGATCGACCTCTCCCGCGCTAATTGAAATTATTAATTACCGAGATTGATACGTTGATCCGCGCCCGTGCTTGCTGCGGCGCCCTTCCCCGCACACGCAAATCCCATGGGACCTGTCTGGATTTCGCGCGCGATCAGCAATAAAATACGCGCTGCGACAAAATAATGACGCGTCGACCAAGAGGGAGCAATTATACTCGGATTCTCCCATGTGACCGTTGTGAAATATAGCGGTAGTCACATTATGAAATTAATTAAACGATTAATCCGAGTGAAAACGAGCCCAATAAATATAAAACACACAAGTTTGTCCGCGATTATTATCGTTTCGCTCACAAAGCGCTTACGCGTGCTCATTTGCGTTAGAAGGAGAGGCAACCAATCGGTTGATTGGGGATTATAAACGAATTATAATTAGCTCTGTGCCATGGTTATCAGCTCGCTAATGCGTATGACCAATATATTACCGATACCGTTGCCGTTTTAAAAGTGCAGCACATTGACATCTGAACCCGATCGTACATATGCAGTCAGAATCGACGTTTATTATAAATGAAACGTTAACGATAACTCATATAATTTTACACGAATTATCATGAAGAGTTTAATATCACTAAGAGGAGATTTATGACATTAAATGTTAAAATATTACTTGGAATAACGAGAACAGAGAAAATACAATTCATTACATGTGGATCAAGTATAGTATGAAACGATATATCATAAAAACACGTTATCGACATTAGTGCGAGTTGTTGTTACGCAGAATATCGTGCGCATTTGTTTCATGGAAGCATTTTGCTAAATACTCGACAACCAGTCGAACGTTCGATAGTCGTTTTTTCGAAAATGCGTACGTTTTCCGAAGCATGGAATGTGCTGAATGTGCAAGCGCAGAGTGGCGAGTAATCCGCTTCCATTTTCCAAAGAGAAATAACGAAGATTTGCTGCGTAAGAGATCAAACCGGATTTTCCTGAAAAAAGCCTTTCGTAGATCGATTAACTGAATCCTAAATATTTAATTAAACAGTTCGCTCCGAAATCGCCAGCATTTTCGACAAAATCTGCAATCTCTCCATAGTTTATTGCACTTTTCGAATAGAAAATATGTTCTTTTTGAAAGCGAAACATTTTTGCGATGACATATGCGACGTGATGATATGAAACGTTAACATATTAGATACATTGTTAAAAATAGTTCTTTGCCAAAGGAAACATCACGGCAGTTTAAGTATGCGAGCGAAGTCATTCATGCATCCCCGATATTCCCCAACTTCCACTAACTGTATTTAATTATTCCGTTAGGTTCATTAAGTACAGTTAGGAAGGTAGTACACTTAGGAGGTAACGGCGGAAAAACGAAAACGCCTTGCTCTTCATCATTACGCGAATCTCTAAGAAGGCTGCATTTTCGCAACTATTTTCCAGGCTAGGGTGAAGAGGGGGTGGTTGGCGCCGCGCGGTAAATAAAGTTTCTCTCGACCGAATACCTCAAGCCGAGAATCGGCTTATTAATTCAGTCGAGTTGAATAGAGAATTTCAAGAGCAAAGTTTACGAAGAAGCGCAGCTCGAGTACTGCCCGGTGGGTAAATCCTGTTAGCAGAATGTGATATTAAGTAAATTTCGTTATTTATCACGAGGTAATTGCTGATTGGAACACAGCATTCTGTGGATACTCTTTACTGAAATGTTCATTTCATTAATCATTAAAAATTAACGTTTAATTAACGCCTGATGCAATCAGCGTTTGAAGAATTGGGTAAAACCAAGATCATTCATGACTGTTACATTGCACATCACGGGTTTGGATATTATGCAAACATTGTGACTGTTAATTGCTGTTTCTCGCCAACATTGTCGGACGGTAAATTTACAAACATTGATTTTATTAATAATCAAAAGCTAAATTTTAATTAATGTCAAATATGTTTAATGTCCGAAAATGAAATATGTCGAAAACGGGATGTTGAATCTGAAACTCTGAGAGAAACTGCGCAAACAATAATGAATTAAAATTATTAACCGTATCCATATATAGGTATTTTCTCTTCGGTTCACTTTGGTCCAGTTTACGAGAAATTTATTTTAAAAAACGCGAGAGAGAAAGAGAGAAAGAGAAAGGAACATAGAATAGAAATATAGTCGAAATTAACCGACATTTAAAATGAATACGTCGAACAACTTATTCATTGCGTTTCGTCAAATGACGGAGAAATTACGCTGCTCGTGCAGCTGGTCGGTATTTAATGTTAAACACAAGTATGAGTGCAAGTTTAACAAGTACCGTCCGAAAAGATAAAAGAGAAATGCGGACAGAGCTGATCGGGTCATTTACAAAAGCACGTTGTACGATCATGCAATCATTTATTTAATCCGAGATTTAGACAGTACCATAAGGATTCGCGCTAGAGCTCGGGCTAAATTGCGCAAAGCGCAAGAATGTCCACGATACGGGTCGCAATTAACACGCTTAATCACGCGCGCCGCAAATGGTAGTTGCGAAAAAGTGCGAATTTCTCGCAGAAAATGAACTAACCGTATCCTCGCTAATTCGTAACCTGTTTAGAGTTTACTAGCACTGAAAGAGAGAAAGAGATAGAGAGAGAGCAAGCCAACCGACTGGGAATATTTACGCGGCAGTGTGCAAAATTAATTATCCACGAACAATCTCTGAAGTCTCAGCGCGCGACGGACGAGCTGACCGGAAAAAAGAGCGAAGCGGACCCGAAGCGAGATTGTTCGCTTGTCAGCTTAACGAACGGAATGCAATTTCGTTTCCGTAGATGCGCAATGGAGTTACCGGGTATCCTGACGGAGCGTTTCTGCACGGTCCGATTTTACTCTCACCAAGATTCCCCCGTTTTTGCGCTTCCGCTTAATCGGCGGAACGGTCTTCAATTTTCTCATCGGCGCTTCTCAATTTCGCAAAGTAGACCGCGACCGGAATATACGTTGGAGATATATGCGTCGACAAGATTATTCAGCATAAGCTACGACTTAATTCAAGTTTCCACTACCATAACGTTGTAACAGCTGCCGTGACAAGCGGCAGTCGCGAAATGTTGAAACGAAACCGCGCAGCGAGGATGCGTTCTTTACGCGGCGAATCAACGACATAACTCGACACACCTTCTCGCTTCTCTTCTCCACTCTTATTCCATTAAATATGACCCGTCGAGTGGAGCGAAAAGTGAGTGGCAAGAAAAACCAAAGTTGTCGCCCGCGTCACAAGTTGAAAACTGAAGCAACTTTATCCTCGCAAATGCTTTGGCCAAGACCCGGTCTACTGCAAATGAAGTTCTACCTGAGCCTTCCGGCACTTCGAATCGTGCGAACTGTGAGTGCTAAATCGAGACCCAAGAAAGTTCGCAGACAAGCTCATCGAGATGTTTACGCGCAGCTAGAAGAAAAAGATCATTGTCTCTCCGTTATGCAACTTTTTTCAGACGAAAATGTCCCGATCACATTAAAGTCGTATTAACTCGCGCTCATCAAATGATTCGAGTTCATCTAGAACTTTTCTATTCGATGTACACATTTACGGGACTATTATTGATCTCTTCACGAATATTTCCAAGATAATGGTACCTCAAGATAATAGTGCCACACTAATTCCGTTTGCGAAATCGTCTTTGTCTGTGGTATCGGTAATCGCGCGTGTAACAAGCCGCGTTACACGCGATCGTGCGTACACCGACGTAAATTCACTTCGTTTAATAAGCCGTGAATTACGACCCCGCGGATTTGACCCGTTCCCGGCGGGGGAAGAGCGCATGTACACGTCGGTAATTACTAGCAGCCTAATTGACATCCCGTACGATAAATTGGACGACCGGATTCGAACGGAATCGAAATCCGATAACGCTCTTCCCGATGGCCGACATCCAGGCCGGTCGGCCGGGCAATCCCACGATCATGATCGCGAATTACTGCGATTTGGACTGTCATTAATCTCATTCATTATCGCGATCAACAGTCACGAATTGTTTCACACTGACCAGATGACGATTTAATTGATGTTCCATCGTGCGCCGATAAATCGACGGGTGTGGATCGATCTTTAACTCTTGGTGCTTCTTCTGTTTCGGTAACAAGGAATTTGGGTTGGAAAAATCATGTTAAAAAATCAGTTTTGTTTCGGAAATTGTTTGACATTACTCGCGGTTCACATATCTCCATCACTTTACGGTAATCTGCATGCATGAATATTCCAATATAAAAGCGTGGGATATTTGTTACACAAAACTGTCATACTTTACACATATATTTACGTGTGGCGCGCGCTGCCTCATCAATCAGTTAAAATTGATATCTAAATTGAAAGATAACCCGATATATGGTTTCTAATAAAATCAACCGTAACCCGCTGCAACCTGCGGATCGACTGCACATGGCGTAACGACTGATATACGTAATTTCCTTCGTCAATCATGACGTTTCAGATATTAATTATTGGTTGCCGTTCGCAAAGCTACCGTTGCGTGGTAATGACCAGTTGCGCAAGCTGCCGCGTGCAGAGCACAGACGCACTCGAGATGCATCGTTCGTTAAGCAATTATCACGGATGTTAGACCGGCCGGGTAACAGCGAACCAGATGTCAAGTTCAGGCTAATCGTTCAATTAATATGTCTTGAACACGGTCACGGTCTCCCGCTCGGCTACGCCTGCATTACGTTTTTTCCGCGTGGCTGACGTCGACGAGATTACACACGCCAACTTGAATATGTAAGCATAATGTAATCCGCGGCTCTCCTTCGTATCATCATTGCGATACTAATATCGCGTAATCTACGGTAACGCCTGCTCGATCGTAACGCTTTCACGCGTTCAACATAGCGAACATCGAGCAATTCGGAAACACAAAAGAGCCCAGAATTGGATTGAAGTTCGAGGAACGCTATTTTTCCACGTTGCAACGAGCTTGCCTTAAGACTGGAATTGTTTCGTTTCCTTTTGTCTTCTATCCTTTTTGTCGCACAAATTGAATCGTGTGTAACTCTCCGTAGATTTCACGAACTTATCGACAATCAATTTGCACGTACGAGAAACAACATATTTGGAACGTCGTGTTCGTTTTGTTACTCTATGTCGATTCACACACACACACACACACACACACACACACACACACACACACACACACACACACACACACAATGCTGTAAAATTTTCGTTAAAAAATTTATTTTCTTCTACATTCTCTCGTTTTACTAACTTAGATTAAATGATCGTAAATGATGAGATAATGAATTTCAATATCGATAAAGACCACAATGTTCCTTCGTTTAAACTTAAACGAAAATTCCAGAGCATACGTCGATTAAACGTCGATTAAAAGCGGAAAAGTAATTTGCGATTTTAATTCGACAAGTTTCCCCATGCTCACGTACGTTTCACAGCAAAAGTGCAAATATTCATCGTGCTGACAAATTAGAAACGGACGAGGGAGGAGACGCGAGAGTTCTGGAGAAAGACGTGAGATGCCATTTATCGGTGATGTGCTTTTACTTCGCGACCGTCTGAGTTGGTTTAGGCCATTATGCTCCAGCCGTGGCGCGGTGCAATTGCTCCGAGGTCGTAAATAATTTGGATGAGATGGCACGCTCATAACAATATGAGAGACACAGGATACTTCCGGCGCTCGTAAAGCGCCTCGGCGGTCGCGAAGAGAATGGATCCTTCTCCTTTTGCTCGATCGTCGCGCAATCTTATGGTCACCGTCGCGACGACAAACCCGAAACTTCAGAAACGAAAGTATAATCGCCCTGCCGTTGTATCGACAGTTTAAACCCGAGTATCGCCTCAAGGATCTGGTCGCCGCGAGTACCTTCTCCGTTTGCTCGAACACGATTCCATCGCGAGCGAGAGAGTAATCCTGTTAACTTCTTCCGTCGAGGATCTTCGTCTCCACGCGTGACAAAAAGGAAAAGAGAAAGAAACGAGCGCTTGTAACGATTCATACGCTAAGTTTTATCGAGCACTTTTGTTTCGCTATGTTTTTTTTACGCAATTTTACTTGCTTTCCAATTCGCGTAATATGCGTACGTACGTGACAGCGCGCATAAGATCCCTGATTTCGCAACATTTGTTAGACTCGATCTGTTATTATTTGCATTCCTACTTTGTGCGAATGTTCATAAAAATGTTGAGAAAGCACGGCACCCACACACGCCTGTGCATCCGAGTGAAATGGAGAGGGATGCGCATGCATTCTACCATATTTAAAAATAAAAATAATGCATTATTTGCATATCTGTTTTGTATCGATATGAATATGCAGCCGCAATAAAGATATAACGGCTTTTATGCTGTAGGAAAAACGAAACAACTAAAATGTTAATAAAGACCGAAAATAAATTCTACAATTACAATAATTATATTCAATGCGTATCAATCTCTTGTAACTGTGAAGCGTGGAGAGACGTTTTTATGAGGACGTATTTGCATAGATACAAACAAAGTGGAAAAAGTCTGTACGTTCGTTTACATGCGATATTTGCGGAATAAAATGAATTATCCTTTATCTGAAAAATTGATCTAATGGCATAAATAATTTTGTTGCTCAATCAGCGACAATGTTGTGCACCATTCAATATCCGTAATTGTATCGCATTTATCGCGTTGTCGAAATGCGATCGCTTCTAACTATGCGCGCGCTTCGTCGCGTTTCCCGCGTTTAAGAAATTTTATCTGCCGCGCTGGGGAAATTGAACGTGTCGCGAGGGCTATAAGCAGCTTCGTTCGAGTCCGCAAATGCTCTTTCTTCAGTGCCAAATTGAACATTTCATGGTGCGGGTCTGCCACGAGTCCTCCGCCGAGAACTCCGGGAGTTTTCTCTCCGTTTATCCTTGACGTCGCGTAAAAGTTAAGTCTCATACATACAAATCGGGTTCCACGCTCGCACGACCGATGCTCGTGTGTGCACGTGTGTAATCTGATATTTCGTCGGTCCGCTTGCGCCATTCCAGCAGTGCGGTTACGCTTTTACGTAATTCATCCATTTAGCATCGTATCACCTTTATCCGAATTCGTCTCGCTTATTACGCTCTCACTGCATCTCGGACAAACTCGCGAATTACTCGCGCCTGCAGTTACCCTTATTTATCGCACTTTGAGCAAGGGCGAGCGTTCCGTCACAATTTCGTAACGATACTTGTCGTTATCTTCGCGATAACCGCTGCAATAAAGAAGAAACGCGACGATAAAATTGTCAAAGAATAGAAGCTACATCTCGTCACTAAATAAAAGGCACAATTGTGAAGAATTCTGCATCATCGAAGCAGCAAATAAACGGTCGAATACATCAAGAATGCCGACAAATTGGAATCTTTAAATGGCAAATAGTGGAAATGATAAATACAATGAGCATGAAATGAAACTCATGAGTTACGGATACAACACGGAAACTCGGAATACACTCGTACGAAAATATATGAGGCATATGTGGATTACAATAGCTTACGCATAATTAGGACTTGTTTAAAGCGGCTTTGCCGGAAACGTATGTATAGGTGTACATGGACATCAGTAATAAAGCATCCACGTGGGCGCCATATTAGCGCGATGTCACTAAATGCGAATGTAATTATCGGAGTCGCTAACAATAAAACTGACGAATATAGACGCGTTATTGATGAGCTGAGCAATGCACGCCAATTTCGTCACAATGCGTGCAAAATCACGCGTGATTCTGATGCTTTAATATCATCTGTGCAACGGTTGCGTTGATTCGATCCTGGACACATCCGCGTGCGATATGCGTAATTAATCTAATTAATTAACCGCAATCGAGAGCAACGTTTTCTCCATCCGAGAAACAGGACATTTATGACATTTATGACATGAAAATTTTATACAGGTTCAAGGTTAACCACCGTTACATTTGCTGGCTTGGCATAATGAATTTATATGCAATATTGACTCGGAATAAAACTTGTATCGGAAATTATGTCCAATTATATTCGTGCTACCATAAAATAAATGAAATGAATAAATATTTTTATATTCTGTTGACTAGCATAATTCCTCGGATATAAAGTTGTTTGATGGAACATACCTCGACGTGAATTCGTAAATAAACTTAGTTTGAAATCAATAACTATATAAAAAAAATATTTTTTAAAATCCAGACAAATACGTATACATAGTATAATGCAGAATTAATTGTAACGCTGATCGGATAAAGACTAATATTGGATAGTATAGTGCAGCATTAATTGTAACGCTGATCGGATAAAGACTAATATTGGAATATGGAACAACAATAATACGATACAAGCACCGAGAATATCCCTTTTAAAAGAAAAAATCACGCGTATTTAAAAAGAGTTTCATTTAATACGCGGAGTATTCCAATGAATTATCTAAAAATTATTTAAAAAATACTTGCCTTATCAAAAGATTTAATTTATAAAATTTTATTAAATTGGAGATTCCTCTTTTATAATGTATGCCTCAGGAAAATAGATTATAAAATGGTTTAATTTCCCAAAGCACGCAGATAATTTCCGAGTCAGACTATTACGTTTTTCCACTGATAGAAGCGAAGATCGACCTAACTGATGGCCTTACTAGAAAAAGCTTCCGGAAAGTTCATGTTTACTCGACCCAAATAACCGGCCGACAATAGGGATCGATCTCCAACGTCGTGCCGCTTTTGCTGGGCGTAGATTTTCAACGTGATCAGCGCGGATCTCCTAACTGGAACACTTCGGAAGAATGCGCTGCGAATATACAGGATCGATCTCTCTTTTTCAAAACGGCTCAGGTCAATTTAACGTTAACAAAATTGCGTTCCTCGATCCACAGACAGTGCACGCTCGGAGATACATCTCCAGAGAAAAAAAAAGAAAAGAGAGGGAAGAGAGAAAGAGATTGGCCAGCCAACTCCAACCAAGAAAGAACATCCGAGACGAATATCGTCTGCGACGAGCGGAGTTTCAGCTCGGCTGAAACGAATAGTCCGTCCGTCATCTGTCCGGGAAATGGACCACTTGACGAACGCCCGGACGCGCGAGCGGAAGGAACGGTAACTCGACGAGCTCGGCATATCCTCGACGACACGGTAAAACGGGTTACGCGGACAATCGTCGGGCAATGAGACGGCGGGAAAGTCGCAGCGGGAAACGCGATGCGATACCCGAAGGGAAACGCCGCCGCCGGTCCTCATCGCGATCGATACTCGACCGGATTGCGCTCTTTTTCGCCGTCGCGTGCCATTCTTGCGAAAAGCTGGGAAACGCAGCGGTGAACGAACGGTGCGGGGAACGAGGGGAACTGCCGGGAGATCGGTAAAGGGAATGGGGGTCGATGGGGAATAGCGCGCAAATGGAAAATTGTGATCGGACGATCCGGCGGCACGACGCGGTGCACTCGAAAGTACGAGGGCGCTCGTTCGTTTTAATGAAAGCAACCGAATGGAAATTGCGATTGCGTTCCACTTCGGTAATTGCAATTATTGCGCCGGCCGTTAATTAGCCCGCTGCACGGCGGTAATAACGTTTTTAATTAACCGCGACGGAACGAGCGCGTCACGTGCTTAGGCCTAATGCGACTTCAAAATGACACACTGCCCACGCCTAGTACTTATTAACGCCTTCGCTACGAGTCGGGATGATGCGGTAGTGAAGTCCGTACTTCCGCATCTCTCGATCTCTCGATCATGTATGCTTCGTTACCTTCAGAAATCATTCGAGCTGTGTGAATCAAATAATCGCAAAAATATTGAAAATAAAATTAACAGATTTCTGTTTTAATCTCTTACAGATTTCAAACAGCGATTCGATTATCCGGTAGTTTAAAACAATTTCTGCGTAGCGATATATTGGGGCGAGTGCCGGCATATTTTGCGATAATAACGTCAGAGATTTGCATGCACAGTTACATCGTCAATGAATTAATCGGTCGCGAGTAAAATCTCTGTGATTTACGGTTGAACGAGACGGTAGCGAGGCGATATTAACGCACGTGACTAATGAGTTTATTTAACTGCTCGCTGACAATCGGGTGGACGTGTAACTCGCGGGATATATCAAGTTTGAAAAGCGATCGCAATCACACGACACGACTCCATAGCGGCGCGCGGGCGTTTGTTTCCCTGTCGTAATCGCGAGCAGGTAATTTCCTGCCGCGCCGTCATCGCGCGCCTCGTTCGCGTTTCATAAGACGTATGTGTGTCGCGGACGTGTAGGTTCTCGGATGTATGACGGGAACCGGAAGTTTCGTAGAATTTATCGAACTAATTCCGAAGCAAAACGGAATGGAGTCTCGGCATGTGCATGCAAGAGCAGACTCGCAATCGTCCGTGCGACTGCGTCGATGGTTGCATCAATAATTTCTTTCAGAGTATTGAATATAAAGCGCACGTGAGAAATTGTATTAAAGTGTATTGAAGTGTATTGTTTTTTTCTATTCCTTGATCATTACTTTATTCGATTAGTTGCAGAAAAATAGTTCGTTTCGTGTACGATAGTTTAAGCGACAGTTTCGGAAACGAGAAAGTCATTGCACGCGACGTCGAACGCCTCGATTTGCTCCCGCAGTTATTTCGCGGTAAAACGAAAAACGACGTTTACTTCGCGTCATGAAAACAACGGTCGGTACCCTCACACTGAAAGCTTTTAGCCCGCGAATTCGTTATAAATTCGCAATTAAATTGCAACTTCCGCAATTTCACATCCCGGGGAGCAACGGTGCATCGTCAATGCGCGCCGCGCCGGGCGAGGAACGAGCCGCGACACAGTAAATCGGGGGAAATGCGGAGATGCGCCGAAAGGGGAATTCTGTTTTCCTTCTCATCCACCGAGAGCGTCCATTTCGCGTAATACTCTCCCACGGGAGATTCGGGATGGCGGCGACGGCGGCGGCAACGAAGGAGGGATAAAGGCAAGGAGAGCAATTTTAACCTACTTCCGTTCCTTTTGCCGTGCCGTTCCGTTGCAACGTGCGCGACCGCCGTCGTCGCATGCGCTTTCTCATGCGAAAGGCATTTTCCACTTGCCGTTCCGTTGGTCGGTCACATGCACCCGCATGGGATTCCGCTTGACTTACCCGTCCCGATTCAATTAACGATAAGTTATCCGAGATGGTAACCCAGGAGAGAACCGGGTCCTTGCGCGATAGACGTGACTCCGAAACGCATAAAGATGATGCGCGCGGATGCATACTACATCGAGTGGATCGAGTTTTCGCATGCAGGATATGATAAGCGACGTGATAAGAATAAAACGTGAGCAAAGTTGAATTACTTTCAATTTTTGCGAAACTTTCGAATTAATGAAGTACTTGTATGAGTGTGTTCCTCTGGTCTGATATCGCGCGGGATACATCTTCATTTCGAGGTATTCCAGGTCTACCTGTCTTGAAAGTTTAACATATGGAATGGTAAGATAAACGCGAAACGAGAACCAAAGTATTCTGTGTGAGAGAATGCTTCTCTCATATCTTGCCATCGAGAAAGAAAACAAAGGCCAACGCGAAATAATATTCTTTTATTCGCAAAGATCTGCCGGAGCCTCTCCTGACAGAATTCTAAGACAGAGAGCGAAAAAAGAGGAAAAGTCGCTTTAACGTACTACCGTACTACTTTTGTTTGTAATGCTTCACCATGCATGGACATCCCGATATCAGTCGGCGAATCTTTTCTGAAAAGGGCATTTTCCATCAGTTCGCTCTCCAGTGTATCAAAGGACAAAGGATTCGCAAAGCTGAAATTATTGGAAATTTTAAGAAATTCAAGACACCCGCAGAACGCCGAGATCCCGTAAAAAAATAATATTAGCGCACCGGTACGGTATCAGAGATTGAAATCAATGTTGTAGTCGAGATCGTCACGATGACTCGATTAAAATGCATAGAATTTCGGAAAACTTTGAATTTCATTGCGGCGATATATTTTTAAAAGTAACGCTCCCTTTGATAGATTGAAATTGGAAGAGTCCAGCTTAATATTAACGTTCGCTCCGATTGATTTTTAGCGCTCGTGCTACGTAAATATTTCTCTTGCGCCATGGATGCGACAAAGCCGTCGCGCTGGTGCATGTTACGACGAGCGGAAAAGGGGATGAAATAAAGTACGACATATTGAATAGATTGAATAGATTCAACTCAGGTCTTCGACGAAGAGAAAAAAGATCGTTGCTTCTGTCCGTTCGTTCTTCCTTGTCTTCGCGATAAAAGTGTTCCAAATATATCCCGAGGAATACGCTTCGCACAGTAATCTCGGAACGGAACGCTACATTTTTAACATCTCGCCCATCACGCGCGACTTTAAATATGATATTTCTTTCGTGTGTAAATTAGCTCGCCAACATTTATAGTGTAATAACAGTCGAGCGCCCAGAGATGACAAGCAGATGTAATATCGTCTAGTGTGAGCGACAGTTAGCCAATAATGTAAACCTTACCTTCGTCGAAGAATCAGTGATACGTCGCCGAGTGACAATGCTATAAACCGAGCAAGTGACACTTTATCAATATTACTGTTAACGTTAGTCATATGGCATTGGCGTACGTCGGTTGCTTGTCACATTAGTTACAGATCTCGCTCGGAGAGACTTCGAAATGGTTGAATGCGTTAATTGCTTAATTAGCTGATAAATGAACAGATACCTTGTATGACAGTTTTGTTACACATTTACGTAGCATTTATACATTTGTCCATAATAAACTTGGCACAAATGGCGAATAATGATAGTTACGAGTCAATATTTTATTGACGATATATGATGTGATTGAATTTGCCATGAGAGTTCGCGCGACGAAAAGCTGGGCGTGATTCATCGCCACTTCGTGCAAGAGAATTATTTGAAAATGTCATCGCAAAGAGCAAACGTTCATCGCTGTGATATGAAGAAGACAACGTGAATGGCGAAGTGTGCATTTTTTTAAAGATGATGGAGGATTCTTTTCGAGGAGCATAGCCCAGGGCAGATTATCTGAGGACTCGGTCTCGTCTTCGACGACTACCTTACTTGACGAGACACATTAGGAAAGGAGAACGTACACTATACAAGAAGCTTTAAACTATTCCCATTTTCTTTTGTTGTGCGACGCTGAGCCGACGGCGCACTTCTCGTGCTGAAGGGCCATTTTCCAGCTATCCCATCAGACGACCGTACATAGGAACGTGGAGAAACCCTCTCTCTCTCCCCTTTTACCTAGTCGTACTGCCGAATGCAACATTCGGGCGACGCCCGCGGAGAGTGCTGATTTCGTGGTCGTACCGACGCACGAGCATAGAATGGAAGTTTCGGTTTGAAATTGCGCTGGTACGCGCAGAGTTGCTCGTTCCCCTTGCAGCGTATTCATCGCCCCGAAAGTTCCGCGGATGATGCGTATGGGCGATGGCAGGAGATAGTATACCGCGAACAAAGCAACGCGACCGAGGGATATACCGTTTAACATCGGGGAACATACTCAGAGACAGACGATACCCGAAAAGTTTCGCCGTTTATGGTGCGCGTTCCTCGAGAGAAAAGAAATCAATCCTAATCTCTCTTGTCGGTCTCAGCGATTACAAATTGAGCAAGGTGGGGTCGATTCTCCGGGAAAGTTTCAGTTGAAAATTTGATTTATCGGGGAAGATTCCAAGGACGAAATTCGACGATCAGTGTTTGCGCGAGTTCGCGCGCTATTCCAGCGCGCGTTCTGGCACGGCTGGAAGCCATCCCGATTTCTCTACGAGTTAGCAGTCGTAAATCCAAGGAACGTACCGAATTGAGCGGAATGAACTTAAAGTGCGCCTTACGAACTCTTTTAATTTCCAGAATTTGTCGGAAAGTTTGTGGCGAACAGAATTTACGTCCGTGATTACGAAAGTACAGACGCGGGACAACGGAGGGAATGACTAAAGCCCGTTAAATTTTCAAAGATGCTACGATATGCTATTGCATCGAAATTTTATTATGAGAACTCGACGTAAGTACGGGACTTTTCTCTAAAGAAGACTTGTGCGAGACTCGAAGTAGCGACTTGAACTTTAATTAAGAAACACGCGACGAGAGCTTTGCCGCGCACGCGCTTCGCGCTATCACATGCCTTTATCGTACTACGTGAGTTTTTGAATAAAACACAACAAACACAAAAAACTCCGAGAACTAGTGTGCGCTTAATGTAGATTAAGTGTCGCTAAACAGGATGCCGTATAGTATCGCATATCTATCTCGCAACTTTGCTGGTTTATTCTCTTTTCTTTTCTCGCTGCACTTTTTCTCATCATCCTATCGTCGCAATTTAATTAGAGAAGCATATTTATTTTTTCCACAATTAACGCGTCTTTCTCTTATATTTCTTTTTTTTGCTTTTTACTATCTCAAAGTGAATCAAATGTTAATTATAAAAAATAGATAGATCTTGTTGCAGTTTCATGTTAAAAAAACCTAGCACTTTTCCGCGGTTTGACAGGACGCTCTCGAAAATGCGCCAGATGCACGTTTCATTTCTCTAATCCTATTTTCCGGAGCTGACGATAACGGATCCGTCGGCACTTCATTCCCGTGGTACGACGGGACCAATCACGGACCGTTCACTTCACCCGGTTAATTTAATACCGTGTTTTATCATGCGCTTACAGCGTCGCTCGTCGAGAATTGGCACATTCCATAAACCGTTTGCCGAGATTTTGGTTGCGATATTGGTAATTAAATTTCTTCCTTAATGAAGCCAAAATTGCTGGCGAGTTTCATCATCCACAAAAACGCGCTTCGTTCAAAAAGAAGCACATTCGTATCAGTGCAAACACACACATATACATATACACATACACACATTACATAATAAAAAAATATTTTTAAATTAAAGAAATTAAAGAAAAATCATATTCATGTAACATGAAAAAGAAAATAAAAGACAAGTAACATTTGAATGTTAGTCACATGTACAATGCGATAAGCTTAATGTTCTCTACAATATTGTTAAGAATGCGATATCTGTCTCGCTGACTGTACTCTGGTTTTGTTAACTATCGCGGTGACAATAAAGCTGCATTGATGCTTCATTCGCGAATTGCTTGTTCAATTGCGAAGTCACAAATGAACGAGTCTTTTTACCAGCAAGTTACAACGTAGCTCAGCCATTGGCCGAAACGCTTAGGTACTCCGTAAAGGCGAGCTTCGGTTACCGGCTCGAACCCTAACTGCCTCCTTTAGGGCGATCCCTGGTTCTATTCCGTTCATTATGCTCGAGATAACGACCATCGAGGAATGTGCCCAATTTACTCGGTCGCTGTATTCCAACCGCAATACGCGCACTTATATATGTACGTGTGTGTATATGTGCAATATACGTGCATGCGTATTTGTGACTGGCAGAGAAGAAGCCGGATCAGAGAGCGCGAGAAATCTCGCTCGATCTCGAAGGAAAATTTCAGCTCCCGATTGCAGGATCTTACCGCGAAGTGGAGAATGAAGTAATTAACAGCAAAGATTGCAGACTGCGAAACCAGTTCTTGCCGAACCGGCCGCGCATGATTAGATCTCTATCTTATTATGTAGTAGCCGCCAATATAAAGAAACTTGTCGGACTTCTCGAGAGTTTCAGTTTACTCTTTCTGCATATAATTTACTTCTGGGCAAAACTCGTGTCCCGAAAAAAAGCTTTTCAAAATCTTTCGCCAAGTGTTTTGACAATGATAATCTCGATCGTGAGTTTCCACTGGCGAGACTGGAACTCGCTGGCGATGGCGAGAGAGTCTGCTTTGCTCGAGACATGGTTCTCTTTTTTACAAGAACTTTTTGCAGGAATCACTTTTACCGTCTAGTTGCGTAGCTCCGTCTCGAAGAATTCCAAGTTCTTTCCTCGTTCTCCGCCTCGAGTCGATGAAAAAAAAGGCAGTCGCGTCGACGCCAAGTTATCGCGGCGAAGCAACAGTTTCCATGAGCGGGCTGGAGCACGAGTTAAAGTTTGATACGCCAATTAAAAAGCGGGGATATTGCGTTTCAATCGCGAGTCAGTTACTTCTAAAAACCCAACTGTTCGCGTTTATTATTTTGTTTTGCAGAATTCCCATCGGCCGAATATTATAATTTCGAGCGATTTGGTATCATCACTTTTCGCGTGTGCAAAATCTGCGAATTTTAACTCCATGTATGTCGGAAGGAACGGGGAAGGCACCTCCTTTCGCAGCGACCGCAGCGGCGAAAAGTTCGTAACTGCATGCGAGGAGAACGATATATACGAGTGCTCATTAAATTTATTAGAGACCGATATTTATGCGGCGTATTATGCGCCCTCAGCTGCGCGATTTACGACCCCCGATATAACGCACGGTCAAACGAATGTAATTTCGGGATATTAAATTCTGTCCGTGCGGGCGCTCGCGAATACCTCGCACAGACGTATACGCGCATCGTCCACGTGTGTAAACGCCAGATTTTTTCGAAGAATATGTTCGGATGCCGCGATGCCGACAATAAAAGCAAATTAACGTTGATCTCGATAGGGTTCATGCTATTTATAATCTTCTCAAGACATGTTCGACAGAAAGCTGATTTGATTTCAGGTCGATCGATAACGACACATTTTGCTATAAATGTCAATATTCGCTGAAACAGTTTCGAGAATATTATTTCTATCTTCATCTGATAGGAGATTCTGTAAATAATATAATACCCAATTTGCATAATAGTGGTTGCTGCAGAGACTCAAAAGCTGTATATAATTATTAAATTACAAACATATAATGAAATGCAATAGAAAATAGACAAATGCATAAATACAAAAGCTGCGCAGGTCCTCTTTAGAGAATATAATTCTATACCAGATTATTGTTCGTCCAATCAATGCGGAATAATTAAATTGTTCCGTAAACGTTATCATGTTGTATCATGGCTATAATCGCGCGCCAGTTTCGCCGACATCGATTACGCGCGGTATATTGCCCGACGAAAATTCCCAGCGCGAAAAGCTATTTTCCAGCGGCGTATCACGGTGACTATAGGTGATTGTCCGTCTGGTACAAGCTGCTTTTCAAGCGGGCCCATCTAATAAATCCATTCTATCTTCGGCGAGCACATTTTTCGTGCGCCGCAGATTTCCCGGCGCGGCATTAAGAACGTTCCGCTTTATCTCGTTTCTTGTGAACGATCAAAAATTAAGAAACCTCCATTCATATCGGGCTCGTTAATATCCGCGGCCTCACGAAACTCATAAAACCGGGATCACGGGTAAAGCTCAAAATTTAAATTTGTACACACTGTACACATTGAGTCGTGCGAATTGCCTCTCCGGTATCTCACTAAATATAAATTCGCTCTGTTCCGAGCGGTCATTCTTCTCGCCTCGCCGCGTGAAAACAGGAAAACCACGTTTCTCCCTTTCCATGGAAGTGCCGGGGTGAATTAACGCCATCGCTCGGTCTCCTATTGCTCCTTTCTTTCCGCTCCGGCCACCGGATCTCCGCGAGGAAGCTCTAGTGGCCGAGAGCTCGAGGGCCGGAAACGGAATCAAGAAAACGGCACGTCGAGAATTCAAGCCGCGGATCCGGGAGCCCCTTTGTCTCCGCTATTGTCGTGCAGATCCTTTCTCTTTTTTTCCGGCCACCCTTGCGCCGTGACACCGTTACCCCGGTCCCCATCCCTCCGGCACTGAAAGAATCTCCTTCTCATTCTATAAGTGCTTTGACGCCGCGACCATCGCTGTCATTCGCCTTTCTATGCTTTCCCGCGATTAATCCGCTCGTCCTTTGTCGGTTCTCGTGATCCATCGAAATATGGCATTTCCCTGCGGCACGGATGGCACGATCCGCGCCGTAAATTCACCACGACGATCTTAAGTAGACTTTCCGGGAGATTGACGCGAAACGAACGGACGGGATGTCCTCTTGCATCCTTTTTTATGGTCTACCGGAAAGTGGTGAATCCAAATTCGGTTGTCGTAAAGTCGACGCGATGCACGTTAGCGAAAATCCAATAGTGACGCTGAATTTTATTTGTTCAACACGAAAATTGCATTTACAGATTGCATTTCCACGCTTAAGAACCGATCCTTACCGAAAGATGGAAGATCTCAAAAACTATCTGTCCGTTCACGCTGGCCATTTTCCCCGTCATTTGTTAAAAATTCGACGGCTGGCACTTCGGTCCAGCGCTGTCGGATGGATTCTCCTTTGTGCCTTTTTCATCTCGCGAAAAGGATCATGGCAATAAATATTTCCACGGGTTACCCGACAGCGACGTTCAATTTCTCTCACGAAGGAGTTTAAGTCGACGGTGAAAAATATTTTAAACTGTTCTCGTTCCGGAGAGACCAACGTTTCGAGTGGCGAAACATTCTTCACGCGAGAGGCTATCGATTCGACTGCCCTGCTTCATAATTGTACCTTGAACGATCAAACCTTTTAATAATAATAATACAATCTCTCGGTAAAGTAAAAGAATCTTGAGACTTATGCAACGAGTAAACGATAGAAGGGAGCGGTTGAGTAAATAAGCGGTTCAAAGTGTAAGGACAAGTGCATAAAATTTTATGATGTCGTAAGAAAGCGCGGCAATCCAGGCGACTCCCGAAAAATCCCGGTAACTAATGCGGCACAAGCGGTTCAGCATGCGTCTGTGCCAAGAAGAACCTGTATGCATCTGGCACACGGGCGAATCTCGCGCAGGCAAACGTTTCCGAAACTTTCCGCACGCTCGCGAAAATAGATAGATCACGAGCACCCGGCGAAAATGAACTTTCGCGTTGCACGTTAAAATCACTACCGCCCGAAAGAATCGTTGTATGAACACGAGAATCAGAGTGAAATTTGCGACGCCTGTAAAGATGAATGTACGCACATGCAGCTTGCGTGTCGAGTTTTGCGCCACCAAACAATTCGCTAATAGAAAAGGCGACAAATCGATATGAATTGTTCCTGTAGCACAGTATGCACCGCGAAACGAAGGTAGACAACGGGTTGCACGATCCTTCGTTATTTGCGCGATGTCGACGTTTTTATTAATTTAACACTTGATCGCGCGGGCGCGAAACACGGTTTTCTTTCTCCTCTCATTCGAGTTCAGGCAAAAAATGGGATGTAATTAACAATCCCATCGCAATCACGAAGTCCCTTGGAAAATATCGTTCAAAGGAATGAAAATTGCACGTGACTGTGAACGGACGGAAAAAAAACAGGCAAACCAATGGAACGAAAATCGCGGAAAAATCTCCTTCTCCATATATCACAGCTTAAAAATCGTAAGGCAAATATATTTATAGCTTTTGATTATTCAGCGATACATTGGTCGATTAGAATGCCAAGCAATTCATCGCTTAGATATACGTAATACTAAAGAAAACTAGGAAAATCAACTCTCAGAGAAAGCTATTGAATAATGAAAACTTCATTTATATGCGAAATGCATTACGATAAAAGGTCAAGCTATCTTCTTGTTCTTGTTATGTCAAAGGGCGAAAGAGAGAGAGTGTGCTCATCGAGAAGAAGAGTAAACTTATGAAACGACGATGTTATCGGAACCATTCTCGCGGAATTACGACATATGAGAGTCTGTGAGTGAAATTGTCGGAGGCAACAGAGCGCGAATTAACGGGTCGCGAGGTACGCACGATGCGCGTACCCAGGTTTTCTCTGTTTCGCAAGTGCAACGAACTGACAATCCCTCGCGATTGGCCACATTCGCCCGGTTGCCGAAGGGTTCCCGGTACATTCGTCACTGCGAATGCACTGCGAGTAGCCGCGTCTCGTGAAAGAGGCTTTTCGGATTTGCAGGGAGAGCGCGTGTCACTTCGAGAGAAGTCCAGCGTCCATAAATAATATCGCGTACATATGACGCATCGTGTCATCGTGCTCTTGCAAGCGTGCTTTTACGAGCGGCGAGTACCTTCGCGTTTATTACGCGATGTTTAATTGTTACCATCATGATATCATATCTAGCCACTTTCGTGACGAACTTGCCCGGGTTTCCGATGGACGCGGTGCATTAGCGAAGTTGCTCGTTTAATTTTGGGGCGGACACGCGAGGGACGCGTGAAAACCGCAGGATTTATTAAAGTCAGCTGAATCAGCGGAACCGCACAACTGTTTACCGTGGCGTTTGGCACGCTCGTTGGACTTTGCTCCTTTGTAAACAAATTTCACGATTTTCCTATATTTTCCTGCGACATGTACACGAAAAGCTATCGGTGATGTTACGCGTGCATTTACGTCGGCTTTCGCGCGCAGGGTATGCACGCCGTCGATAAAGCGCCGCGAACCCTTTAGAGAGGGCACGGTCGCCGCGATTATCGTTGAACAAAACCGTTCGTTAAGCGAACCGACCATCGAATTTGGATAGGCGCCAACGGATATCAATAGCAATGCCAGGCACGAATGGGCTTTCTTTACTGCGCGCGCGAACAATGAATATTTGCACGCGCGTGCTCGAAAATTGAATTAGCCGTCCGGCGAGAGGCAGGCGGCCGGATGTATTATATTATGCGAGCATGTTCGATAATCGCGCGCGGACACGTTGGAAGCATGTAGCGGTAACACCGCCACGACAGCTGGCGACATGTAACTTTGCGTGTTGATTAGCGAAATATACGTGTACGTTATCACACGTGCACTTAGGCGCGCCCAGAGAGAGGCTGGGAGCTGCGCAAGGACGACAGCTGAGATCATAAGCCAGCTGCTTTTAATAAAACCACTATATGACAAACGTGTTACTTTGTTACAATCGAGAGAGAGACCTCCAAAGTTCTGTTTATGAAAGGTAATGTACCTCATCTCGCAGAAGTACCCTCGACGTAATTAAATTACTAAATTCGAATCAAAATTCTGTTGGAAGAAAGTCGACCTAAAGTCAAACCAGCAAAGTTTTGTAATCCGTTCTCTCGAGACGTCGGGGAGGCTTTAATTGAATAAAACTTTTTACTTCTCAATCGCTTTTATCTTGGAGATTGCAAATGCTTCATTACGACCGGAGTCGCCAGTTCCTCTCCCTTCTACCCCCTAATATAATTAATAGAGATAATAGAAATAGCATAATTTTACGTTAATACACAAGTTTCAAAGTAGATCATCGGTAGAATGATCGCTTGACAATTACGAAAGAAACCGACGACTTGCCGTAATTTTCGACATTAATTACGCGAATTAAAGTTCCGTTTGCGGTATGCGACAAGCTGGCTACATATTTACGCGCGTTGTTCAAGCGTTGGGTTCACGGCGCGGGACGAGCGCGGCGTTCTCGATAATGGAACTTCGACCGCCTGCAGTTTCGCCGTTGCGGCGAATGAATTGCATATTTGCACTGTAATACTATGTAATACCGCTGGATACCACCAAGTTTGTTCGAAAACTGTCGCGTTATACCTTGGTCACGTAGCGAGGGCCTTGAGAGTTTTGCCCCTTCCGCTCCTTATAGCCGTCCTGCCAGCGAGCTATCGCGCGCTCTACGTCATCCGCCCTGCTTCGCGAAATCCGCGAATTTTCGAAACTGTTCGAATTACGTTGTGGGCGAATCGATTCATCAACGAAGAAGCTCCGGAAGCTGACAAGTCGTTGATGAACTTCGTCAGCTTTGCGCGAATGATTCTCACCAGCGAATTATCCAGCCGTTTCGAGCGTCATCTTGACAAGCATACTTTTGCGCGATCAATACATTAATCGCCATCTAATTAACAAAGCTGCGTATTTATCGATTCACGGCCGAACGAATTACGTACATAATTTGCCTCAATTCCGCTGTGCCGGATTCTATCGCACAATATATACTATACCTACCGTAATTTATCGAGTAATAAAAGCAAGGGACGTGAATGCGGCGCCGCATTTTGGATCAACACTTCGTATCCCGCGCCATATCAGCATATATTAAAGCATAATGATATATCCCAAACCGCGTCTGCAAAGCGTATGTAATCGATAAAGTCGTTGGCGGATTACAAAGAGGTCATCCGAATGATTGACAAGCGATACGACGATACACGGTCGACTGCAATCGGTCACGATGAAGGCGGTGGCGGTGATCGGTATTAATGGTGGCAGCTGGAGACGTTAATCGATAAGCTCGTAAGTCGATGACATAATCAGCTCATGATACCCGATCAAGCTTTGGCCTATCGTTGAAAATCGTTGCGGGCGGTTAGTTATTAGCGGAAGTTGCCGTGACGCGTAAGAAGCGAGTTAATCCGGCGGCGCGACTGGCCGAGCCTGTCCGCTCGCCTATGCGCGGCTTTAAAATTTAGAGTCCATAATCCACCTGCAACGCACACTCTCGCTGGCTTAACCGTCGGCTGCTCGTTCGTCGGTTCTTACGGTACCCGCATCTCGCATACGGATGACCACGGCCGCGAAAACTCGGAATTGTTTTCCTTCGCAGCGACGCGTTTTATCCGGAGCGTCGCTATTTGCGCGCGAGCATTCCCGTTTTTGCCCGTATGGGGATTCACGTGCACATGCGAGAACTGTCTTCTTTCCCCGCGCAAACCCACACGCGCACTCGTACGGCCACTCGCTAATTAAGGTAACGATAAAAGTACCGACTTGATGAAGAAAATCACAAAAAGAGCACCAAAACCTGCACAAAAGGGAAGAAAAACAATACTGCAGCATACACTTAGACAGATAAGATACGCTAAGGGAAAAGCATGGAGTTGCATCATCGATTATGCATACGGTACGCTTGCAAGTAAACAATTACCTCTTACCGAGGACACTGATCGCGCTAAGGAAGTAGACCGGGTGATGTCGTTGAAAGTTAAATCCGAGGAGCGAGGATGGCGAACAGCACCGGAGCAGACCGGAAGTGAAGGCAAGACACGCGCGAAAGAAGCGGCCCTTTGATCGCGACCTAATTTCTCACAACGATGACCGGCAATTAACGCTTTTGTCTCGGTCGAATCGAACCGAACCGGGTCGCGGTTTAATTGGTGCAATGTAGACATCAAGACTCGTCGTATGTATCTCGTCGTTTCTGCGCTTTGTGCTTTGCTCCCGAACAGGTGTACCGCATACGCGGAAGCACCTTCGTCTCGAAATTATCGCCGGAGGCCCGCCACGCCGAGGTCGAGTGCTCTACGTGAGTCTAATGGAATTCAATTTGTGAGATGCTTAGAGAGAAGAGAGTACAAGGAAAGAGGGGGGAGGGGGGAGAGAGAGAGAGAAGAGAGGCGAAAAGGCTCAATCGCGACATCTCGCAATCTCCGGCATACGAGTCTGCACACGATCGCTGCATAATTAATTAAACACGGCAAAAAATGGGGAATCCGAGCTGAGGCATGCATGGGCTCAGGTGACACGTTTGTTCGCTCTCGTTGCGATGGTCACGGAAAATACACGAGTGCTCATTACGTGTAATATCAGTTTCCTCAATTATGCGTTCACCGTGTGCGCCGGACGGAATCCACGTATTATCGACGTGGCTCCATTACGCAGATTAAAACGCCATACGGTCGCGGTGCGGTACGTGAGAAACGACCGGTAAAGCCGACGCGAGACGTTCGCAATTCTCAGAGGAGCGGATGCGCGAACCGAGCGGAAAACTATTCATCGCGCGGAGATTAATCGATTGATTGGATAGGTCGGCGGCATTCGAGGGCGGTGGCTCACATCACGAATTCATTTGGTGGCGAATCGACAGATAAGATGGATGTAACTCCGTTCCCCGTTTGTTCTTTTTCTTCTTCTTTCTTTTTCTTTCCTGCCCGAGCGTCTCCTTCGCAAGCCTTTTGATCTCTCGATCTTCATCGTCGTACGACGGAACGGACGTATAATGTGATCGTCTACAGGTCTCGATAATTATCTGTCTGTAAATCAGACGAGTCGCTTGGGTTGCGATTTTAAATTACGAGCTACGAAACCTCTGACATTTCAACGCAGCGCCAAAAGCGCTTTCCGAAGGTCAGCGCGTTGGGCGAGAGAAATATGTTTGTTGCAAATCGACGATGGCAGTTTGTAACTTTGCCAAGGATGGGATGTTTTTCGACGCGACTGACATGTAATGCAATATGCTTGGAATTTCCCGTTTTGCGAATGGATAATAATATCGCGATACACTGATTCTTCCGGAAGAACGGCCGTTAAATAAATTATTGCAAGCACTGCAATCATATTATGGTCAATTATATTATCTCCATTATGCATAGTTAGTTCATTATCCGTCTTGGATATTTTTATTTTGAAAAAGAATTACATTATAAAATTATATCAACGTTATAAAAAAAGTTTGATAATAGTATAAAAGAATATTAAATCATAAAAAATTCATTTCTCAATAGATATTCTTGTAAAAATAGATTAAAACGAAGGTATAATATATGTTGGAAAATGCAATAATTTCAAAATTGCAAAAACCACTGTTTTTCAAATGATGGATTTATTTTAACAAATATTTCCGTATTTGTAGGGATATGCAAATATACATAATTTACGCCATTAAAAATAGTTACATAGCGCTATAAATAATTCGCGTTATTAAACATAAGTGCGATGGTTGATCGATTTATAACGTATACGCAAATGTATTTGGCGGTAACATGTCATATTAATCTAAAATATTTATTGGATATTTTCACCGACGCAATCATACGCCTTAAAATATTATTCCATGAACGCGTGTTTAAATAAACATGTATTTTTTAAAAGCGGGATTTTGAAGTACTTTAAATAATATCGAAATTTACACTGGTGCATATTTATGGCACGTTTCGCTGCACAGATTAATCATAGCTTATATGTTCTATACAATTAATTTAATCGAGAATCAGATATTAATATTGTTACATAAATCCATATATTGTTATATAATTCTCCAAATGAACTAATTTTTTAAACATTATTCGATATTCATGGCACAGTAATTAAAAAAGTGATTCTACATATTATGTTGTTAATTATTCACCAATTACAGTGCAGATTTTATTATTATTGATAAAAGTCGATCGGATTGGAACTAACACTATTTTTCTCAATAGTGATAGAAATAAATAAATTATCTCTAAAATTATCTCTAAAAACTACAATTGTATTCCAGAAATGTTTCTCCATTGGGTGCAATTGGCAATTCTTTACACAAAGGATCGACCAAGCCAAAGAAATCCTATTGGAAAACAAATAAAAGAATTACATCGATCTTGCGTTGAAAGGATATGTCACTTTAAGAATAGTAAACCGATAATTAATCAAATAGACATTAAAAGTTAACAAATAATTTTTTATTGTCTAATTAGCTCTAATAAAAAATTAGTTGCAATTAGTATCTACGTTGCGTTTCAGAGAAATTATCTTTTAGATAGTGGAGATTCGAAAGAAAGAAGAAGAGTAAAATACTACTGGCACAAATAAGCAGACGCTGGAGAGTTTTACAACTTGGGTAAGTGTAATTCTGGATTCCCCGACAATTCCACGATATCATTAATCAGAGTCGACTGTTCTCCGACAAGTAGCTCACCGCGAAATGGTCATCGTCACTCCCGAACGAGGCAATCCTTCTGCGATAACTTCCATCCTTTTCGTTGAGAAACGCGTCGTACTTCTCAACAAGTACTGTAATACTTGTAGTTGCCGTACTCCACATTATACATTAATTCATTTGAATTTTTAATGCAAAAATTATTTTAATTGTCCAAAGTTCTGGACGAGCTCCAAAAATGAAAGAGAAGCACCGTTTGAAAAAGTGACAGATGTGTAAAATTTTTACGATGGAAATTTCCAAGAGCACATTACATCAAAGTACGTTGCTTATTCGTGTATCACAATCGTATACTCTACCGTCTGTGCGACGAGCATAATGCATGACTGCGGGATAGTATAAAAGCGGAGGCAGCTTTGAAGCCACCCTTTGCAGCGAAACCGGTACCGCAACAATATTGCCATCGATTCAGTCTGCCGGCAGTCGCAGTAAGCCCGAATTAGGTAGAGTCATAATTGCACATCCGACAACACCGATATTCCGGCAAGCGTGCAATTGATTTTGAGGATGCGAGCTAAATAACCCAATTACGTCAAGTTTCACTTGGAAATTACACGCTTCGATATCTCGATACTGTTCGAGATCGTAAACGTGGGATCGAGGAAGTGAATTTGAGAATTCCATAACGTATTACGTAGCTTGGCATCGAATTACCGTAATAATAATTTTTACCGTTGATTTTGCACTCATTATTCTAGATTTGCGAATTCGCGAATGTCGAAAGATTTGTTACGAATAAAGCTCCGAGAATTTATCTCGCATTTCAGAATAGATTATTTCGACGTAGTTCCGGCTACGATGCCAAATCGCCATAACCGAATGAGAAACGACCGAAACAACAGCCATTTCAATTCAGTCGCGCGATGGTCGTGATTAATCAGAATTAGACGTTGCTGGTAATTAAACATTCAGCGACAATGGAAATGGAAGGTGATTCAAGTCCGGGCCCTCCGAGTCGTGGGTGGCAAACAAAATTAGTCCCGCGCACGCCGCAGGATCGTGAGATGTGCTGATTAAACTTAATTTATGTAATTACACTTGGCAAGGAGCGTCATTGTGTGCCCTACGAACTTTCCTGCGACTCGTAATATATGGTATGACGGCGCGCACTTTGCCGTGGTCGATGACGAGGTAATGGATTGCGTTGTTTCGCTGTTAATACAACGTTAATATTGAGACCCTATCGCGCGAGTTTAACCCTCTCGGTCTGGTATCCACTTTGAAAGTTACACTTCGCAATTACTCTGCCGTTAATGAAGCTTCGGCGAGCTATAGATGGCTCTTAATTGAGATCCGCGTGTCTCCGCGCGTTAAACCGTTTTATACTCAAATTTACAGTGACCCAAATGTAAAATCTAAATATAAGATCCAATTAATTAAGCGCGCATTTAATTTACTGATTGCGTCTCGTCCCACTGTGTCTCTCGTTCGCTTTATTAGGTCAGTACGTTATCACATTCCGCTCAAAAATACCTCTCGACTTAATTAGCAATCGTCCACGCTCACATGCTCGCGAGACAGATCTGTGACATGCGAATTAAAATAACGCACGTCAAGATGGGATCTAAAATTACGCGGCGGCATAGACACGCGAGGTTCTTATTTAACCGATGCAAAAAAGAAAGATCTTTCCAACGTCAATCGACGTGTAATCGATTTCCGAGAGTGCGAGAAGCGCAAAAACGGCGTCACGCCGGACGGCGGCTTTGGCAATCGGGATAATGGTATTTCTGGCCATCAGCCCGACAGACGAGAACGCTATGTATGCCGATACCTTGTCGGATATCTTACTGGTTCGCCACGACCGACCAAGAACGAGGATTAATCCACGTTCGTCTAATGACAGTTCCCAAGTAGTTTCCGACCGGTCGCCGGATTGCCGAGGAACGTATCGCCGGACGACGATGCACCTGCGAGTTTTGTCTCTCCTCTCCCCGATGTGGTTGAGAGTGGGTGGTCTCGTGCTTGGGTTACTTGGGTTCGACGGTTACTTGGGAAGTGCAAGCGCGAATGTAATCGCGTTATCGTCGCCCGCTAACAACTGGGCAGCCGCCTAAAGCGAGTCCACGACCAAGCGGAAACCCGGACATCTCCGCGTAACTCCGCAGACGTTTTAATACGCTAACGTTGACGGGACACAAACGGGTCCTCAGGCGTTCTTTGTTGGCAAGAGAGAAATAGAGAAAGGGAGGGAGAGAGAGAGAGATCTTTTAAAAAATAATTATAATTCCTTTGAAAGCTCCGCTGGTGAATCGCGATGTTTAACGTTACGGACAAAAGCGCGCTCGACATAGCTCGAATTTCGCTACCAATTAAATTATCCATATTTTAATTCCGCGCAATAAAGGCCACAAAGTGAAAATTCGTATTCAGTATTTAACTTTACCCAACGAGTTTTCTCATAAAGGGTAAAATAATTTTGTCTGACTTTGTCATATTTTGAATCGAATAATTTCAGCTTACGTAAGAGCAAAAATATATTCGTGTGTGAGCATCACACTCGTACTCGTTGTAATTACTCCTTTATTCACCAACTAGTTCCGACGAGGACCTAAAATATCTTGCGTTTGGCATTTAAAAATGCGATTGTCTGAACTACGTCACTTCTGCTGTGGCACAGATTCTCGCACCAGACCAGGTCGATCGACCAGAACATACGTAAGCACATTAGTTCCATTTAACACATTCCAGTGGCTTTGTCTATGGTATCAAGCGTGTTTGCGGTATAAGCATCGAATAATTGGGTTGCCGAGCGTGCTCGGATGCAGGGGCAGACAGAGGACAGCATCGAGTTGATACCCACAAGAGTAAGACGAAGAGAAACGACGAGTATCGGTCATCGCACGTAAGTTGCTTCACGCGTCAATACGTTACTATATCCTATCAGGAAAGAGGAGAGAGAGAGAGAGAGAGAGAGAACTGGATGTGACAGGGCTCAAAATATATCGTGCGCTCTGTCACGTAACGCGAACATCAAATCAACCGTCTCGCAATCATGCAGTCGATGTTGCAAGTGACACATGTAATAATAGAACCTTCAGTGCCACGTGTGGACACGGCGATTGCATCTAAAACATTTTTTCGGTTTGCAAACTCGCGAGGTCCGCAAGTATTTTAATTTTCGCAGGAACATAGAGTACTTCCTTTCCTTGTCCCGTTTAATTAAGAGACAGAAAACGCTTGAGAGAAAGAGCAGTAAATACGTTAGATGAGGACGAGCGCTGAAAGGCGCAATGCAAGTCGGAAGAAGCCGAACTGACTTACGGGAGGATACCGTAGTGGGAGGATACTTGTAATGAGCTCTTCGGAGCGGCGTGCTCTCTTAATCAGCGAGGCGCACGGGCAGGAATTCACCGCGTTCCTTTGACAGCAAGAACGGTAAGCGGTAAGGATGACAACGCACCGTTGCAAGTCGAACGGAGAAGACCGCTTGTAACCGGGCCGGTTACAGCAAATAGCGGGTATGCCAGGGTACCCTGGGGCGTGCCAGCCACTACACAAAGCCATACGACGATGTTCGCCCGCCGGATACAGATGGGACACGCGGCGCCTCCTCCATGGGATGATATCGTATCTGCTTGGTGTCCCAGGGCGATGCTACGTCTCGTTCTAAAGGCTAGCTAAACTGCGACGACCGTCAGGATCTATAGGGCCGCGAGGAGCACTCGTTCGTCCAGGAGTTCGTTCGGCAATGTCCTCTTGGCTCTCCGGATTTATAGCTCCGTAACTCGACAATTAGCCCCTGAGTCAACTTGCCCCCATTTTTCTTCCGCAACCAACACGCGGATCTCTTTGTTTCTCTCTTTCTCTCGCCAAGAATAGTTTTGATCGGAAATAATGTTCATTTTATCGACCATTTATTTCGTTATAGAAATTGACATGGTATAAAGAGCATATTTTTATAGCTAATTCACAGTCAAGGATCTCTCGAATCCAATTTGTTCCATCTCAATCGTATACGCTGTAAATACCGAATCTTTCATGTAAATACAATATGTATATATGTATATAAAACGGGGTATATTCGAGACCTCCTAAAATCTTCACGGAATCTGGAATAAGACTGCATTGTTTGTTGCACATTGTCATGTAGCATATTTGAAAGAACAATTTGAACCACTATTCGCACGAACATGCTTCACTCGCTCTACCATGCTGTCTGCGGTACATCGATTGTTGAGAAACACCATCGAATACGGTGTTTCACTCTTTTAAACATCGCGAAAAGGCATGTTCTCTATTCAAAATCTCTCTCTCTCTTTCTCTTTCTGTTTTTCTTTGTAGATTCTAATACATGTTGTTGCTCCAGTCGAATGTAGCTCTCGGCAGTAATGGAGATGGCAAGCGTCTATGCAATGGTGCATATTTTACATTCAGTCGACAACAGTCGCAACGCCGTGTGTGCGACGCAAGATTCGAAGCCCCAGCGCTGCGATACGTAGGATGTAACGGATGTATAATATTCTGAGCATTACATTCCCGAGTGAAATATCCGCTTGCGAGAAACGGCGAGAAGAAAATCTGGTTTACGTCTTTAATAAACGGTGCAAGGAAGGCTAGAGTGCAGAGAAGATGAAAATAATGTAACGATTCCTACATCATTACAACGTTACACGTTACACCGCGAATTCGTTCTGTTCATTTAATCCGACCGAAAATATTAGACGTACTCTCCGTAGTGCCGCGTGTATGCTAAATTAGATTGCGTGATACTGTCAACTGCTTCGGGATATACATGCATTTTGCGTATTTGAATTCAAATTGCAAGCGACATAAACATGTCATAAGAAACTCGTATATCGGGGCTTATTTTTTTCAGTCACAATTTTTTGAATTCGCCGATACATTGAAAAGGTGATTAATGACTAACACGGTGGAATGTGGTAAAAAAGAAAGAGACATCACCAGGGTCCAAAGTGCACTTTAAGTTGCCTTCCACGAACAAGATTTCGCACACATACGGTTCGATCGTCGGTTACTTTCTCTCCTACACAACCTATACAGCGAATTATTCATCGAAAACATTTCGCAGTAAGATTCGCCAATCGCTATGCTTACGACATTAATTCGCAGGTTTCGTCAGATCAAAAGTCATCCAAGTCGGAGATAGGAAATGAGATTTTAAGTCTTTCGGACTTTGCTACCTGAAATTAATGTAAGCGTATCTGATATATATACGTTAATATATATGTATCGATATACAAGAAATATGAGTGACGTTTCAAGGTATTGGTTTCCGTTAAATTTTATAGCAATCATTCATTAGTAAAGGTTATGTGAAAGATTTTTGACTATCTGTAGAATGTACATATACGATTAAGAATCTGTCAGAGATAATCATCAGAATACTGAATCTGTATGATTAATTCTTATCATTTATACAATTTCAATCCGTTCTCTATTTCTTCGCATATAAACGGTGCAGGTATGAATGAGCTAGAAGTGTCGCAGACTATTCAATTCCGAATGAGCACTCGAATTTCTCGTAGCAACCGAATTTCGTGACATTGCCACGACACGTGTAATCAACCTAGACAGTATAGAAGCCACGTGGTTAATGGCGAATGACGTAAAGTACGGCGTGAGAAAGCCATCTCGAGCAACCCGAGATGTTTTCGAGGTGAATTCGAAAAGACGTCCGCTATTCGATCCCAGACATCGAGCAGAAGCCGATGCCGGCAGCTCGAAGACGAAGAGAAACGAGCACTCCGCGCTGAGAGAACGTGCAGCATCCTGGACCCCGAGCACGCGTCTGAAAAGTTTCGTTCACGACGAGAGCGAGCCGTGAGAGATTCCGAGAAACTCGGGCGGAAGAAATTGAATAGCTGCCCCAGTATGTGTGAGCGCCGGTTTGGCTTTCGGTACAGCCGACATTGCCGCTTTTTCAACGTGGGATTAACGTGGGCACCACGGCATTGAGATCAACAGCGCGTCAGACTCACGTTGTGTATCCAAAAAGCAAGAAAGCTAAGGGAACGAGTGAAGCAACCCTCCTGAAAGATGACCAGATACTGCAGGGCGTACGATTACATCAATGTAACTGATAAGCCGCTTCGTGTTAAAAATGGAGACACGAATGATCTCAAAGAACGCGATGAATAAAGGTGGATGTTACGATATCTTAATATCGTTTATTAATATCGCGCGGATACACGCGAGATGGATGGAAGGATAGAAAATAAACGAAGTTGAACGAAGATCGAGGAGCTGTGGTAAATTGGAGCGTAACAGTGATCGCGGTAGTTAGTGTCAACGACCTGGAGCAACGGTGATTCTTCCCGACCGTAAGCAACTCCGATCTCGATCGGAGCCACCTACTCGATCCGCGGGTCGCCGTTCCTTTCCCGGGGTTCCCTTTACCCTTCCACGTTCTTAATCGCCTCGAGCTGATTCGTATCTGAGGGTTGTTCGTCCGTGCAAATGCTCCGTTCTATTGCCGCACAATATCTCGCTTGTTCTCCTTCTATCTCCGCGTTTTCCCTCGAGCCTTTCCCTTCGCATCGCATCCTTCCCTTTGCGATCCCTTCTCGCGTCTCCCTCACGATTGCTCGCTTATAAGCCCGGCAGATAGATCACAGAGACTGCAATATCTCAGAAATCGTGTCTGCATTCTGCTTTCCATTGTCTTATGGGTATTTACACTCTTCGAACAAGAGCCCTTTCGGAGTTTCAGCGAATGTAGGCGAGCTGCGAGAGATTGAAGTCTCCCGATTATACATGACTGCGAAATATTTACTCACTTGCATTTACGCGGAAACGGAGACTGATTATTATTGCCGGCAGGATTCGCGCGAGCGCTGCATTGTAATAGGAATCATTATTTATGCTATATCCAATCGCGCGTGTATTTCGTAACTAAATGGTAATTAAATTGCTCTCATAATTGATTGCGTGCATACTCCATCGCGCATTGCAAATATAATTCTAAGATTTTTAAAATTAATAATTGAAGCTATAGATGTAAATATAGGATACCGCCAAGCGAACCCCGACGAATCGATGCGAGCCCGGCACCTACTGCAGGCAAGTTATATGGGATAATCGATAAAAGCGAAACGGACGAAAACTACCCCGACAACAGGAACGGGCAGCTGACGGCTCGAGAATTGATAGTAATAACGGGATAAGATAGTTTCGATTTACCTCGCACGTCGCGGCTCTCGACTTTCGCGATGATTTACGTTACTGCCGTATTCTACGATGTTATCAGATGCTACGCCTCTTTACCGAGAAATTATTACATCCGCGCGCCTTATATCGAGGCAAAGAACGCTCTCAGATGCGACCGCGAAATGCGTTATCATACGGTCTTACGTATTGTTTACAGCGAAAATATTTTCGGCGGCACCTTACGATCGCGAATAAACTCACCGCAATTTTTCAGTAAACTGTAATATTCTAGGCCACTGTTTCTATCGTCGTTTTCTACGTCAACGTACGACCGCGTCGTGAATTTGTATATTTAAGCAGGATATATCCAGGTATTCGAGAATATACTCGAGAATCTGCTGGCGCGCAATAACATCTGAATAAATCCTAGCAATGAATACACCGCACATAGGAATTTTCTACATTTTATAAATAACTTTAAAGAGCGAAAATTCCCAAAGAGTTACAAGATTCAAAAATAAGAGGCCGGAGTAAGTCCGTAAGGAGAGCAATAGAATTAATGATGATTACAATTAAGAGTCAACTTCTCAGCAAACGACTTCTACACGCGCGAGTGTCACGTCACGAGTGGACGATAAAGCGTCATTGTTTGCGAGACCTATCGAGGCACCACGCGGAGTAATTCAGTCGCGGCTCCGCGAGTAATTCAACGTTCCCGCGATGTTGAATAAAAGGCACGTGATGCAACGGCGCGATTCGCGTTCTCTCATGGAAAATTTTCTCTGTGTCCGTCAAGTAGGTGTGTATATACTCGGGACTATATACGCGCAAACGAGGACGGCTGCAGGAGCACGTGGTTGCTCCGGTCGCTGCACGCTCCGAACGCGTGGCACGAGCGTATTCATAGCTCCTGACACCTCCTGACTCCTCTTCTCCGCCGCCATCATCGTCATAGTCGTCGTCGTCATCGTCGCAGCCGCCGTCGCGAATCGAGATCTACGCGTAGAAATAGACGGCCTGATGCTATTCACCCGAGCGCGCACGCTTGAAATAGTTAATGGTCTTCGCGCCGCGAGCGTCGCGCTCGAATCGAGATCGTTTTCTTGCACAACGCGTTCCTGACGTGACACCAGTCGTGAAACACAGTCTTGGAAGCTTCATCTGGCTTTCTCCTGTCTTAGATCTTAAATCTATTCGCGGGACGTACCGTGGAGCGTCCGCGACGATGGCTGAATTATACGTTAAATTATATCGTCACGACGGTAGCTAAAAATTGCGCTTGCAGCAACATCACTGGGAGTGACATCAATAAGGCTCTCGTTTCGGCGCGAGCGAAATAGAACGAGCAACGAGCAGCGCGTCCTTCTCGAGAGGATCTGACAAAACGAACGAACGAACGTACGAACCATCGCGCGTGATGCCAGGGAAAGCTCGGGCGCGTTGCCTGCAATTTTCCTCAGCCGGCACTTTTAATCAAGAGACGTAAAGAGAAGAAGAGAGAGAAGGAAGGAGGGGAGAAGAGAGAGGGAGGAAAGATAGGCAAAGCCCTCGAAAGAGAATCTCGGTTACCGCGCTGGGGACGCGGCGGTGGCGCGTCCTGCTCCGAGCGGATGCGTGTCTCTGTAAACGCCGCGAACATGATCTCCGTGGAATTACATTTCGCTCTCCACCGCCGGAATGTTCTCACCATTTGATTTTCCCACTCCTCATCTCCCGCCGCAGCCTCATCTTGTATCCGTGGCGCATCATAGCTGAACAAATCCCTGGAGAGACGCGCGCGATGTAACGCTCATCGTGTACACAGTGCCTTCGAAAACTTACCATGTGAGGAGCATATTTTTACGACGTAATTTGTCATGAAAAAAGCAAAATTGTATCTGAACAAATCGTGTATAACAATAGCACGACTGATCGAAAATAACGTTCATACACTGTTTCCGCCAATTGAAAACCTTTTTGCCTCGTCAGAATGGTGACAGGAGTATATCGGGACATCTATTAATCGTGTTGGGTTAAACGTCTCGAGAATAAAACGGATATTTCTCTTCTTCCGATATATTTTTCAGCGTATGAGTGCGTTCGAGAGAAAAGTGGAGAAAGTGTACGTCCAAATGAAGAGATCGTTTGAGAAGGGTCCGACCTGCGGTTGACCTAAGTAATTGCACGCGCTTTTGATGGTCTCTTCATCTTTCCTTCGTTTAGACGCTGAAATAGAAATAACCCCGACCTTTGTCCGCTGCCAGAATAAAACCGTCACTTTTCCTTCGCTTGTCGTTATTTACTTGCCAACAGAATTCGCGTTTGCCGAGCAATGAGATAAAAATAAATCACTTATGAATTGTAGAGCATGTGAAAATATTCATCATCATAATTTTGCAACGTCAAAAATAATTAAGAGCCAAACTTTATTAAAATGTATTTTTCTACCAACTAGAAGAGCCATAGAACGTAAAAGCAGCGAGGAAAAAGATGAACACATGTGTGTTGTGTGTGCGCGTATTAGTGAGATATAAAAATTAAAATATGCTGCGCTCAACATCGTTACCCTTTAGAAAGAGTAATGTTCTTACACATCAAGATATTTGAAAAGGATTTTTTAGCGCGTTTCTTTTCCAGATTGAAATGCACTATTTTATATTTACTCATCTACCCGTGTCAAAAAAGAGGACTGTCGATTAAACAAAAAAAATATAAAAGACCGAGAAACAGTTTAAAACTTTCCGCGCCACTTAGTCTGACACAAATAATCAATTAAAGACACGAACACACAAATCGATATCTCTCCGACTTTCGCCAAACGCTCGCGAGAGCTCTTTTGTGAATTTACTCCCGTACACTATACATTCGTAAGCGCAAATATTTAGCAAGGCTTGTTCGGTATTTTCAAATAAACATTTCTAAGACAAACCACCCCTCCGGAACGGCCTGACTGGGGAGAACGAGTACAATTTGTCCTTAGCAGCGCGCCCGTTGTAAAGACTTTGGAGCCTTACGGAGCGTTTCGTGCCCCGACGTCTCGCGGGAATGGTTGCAGCAGCCGCAGAGCCCGTGATCACCCGCGAGAGGGTGGAGAAGAAGCTATCGGCAGGGGATAACGATAAATCCGGAAAAGAGAGGAAGAGCGGAGCGCTATACTTGAGCCCCTCGATAATGGCGTGTCGCGACCACGCGAACAGCGATTTTCTCGGTCGGCTTGCCTCACGCGCTTCTTCTTTCCAGCGATGGCGTACCATTACGGTCACTCGCAGCTATTACTCCCCGTTCTTTAGCCCCGATTCTACGCTCGCGATTCCACGCGAAAATCTTTTCATCGCGTTCGAACAAACGTGAGGTCTTCGCAAACATCTTCGTCGACGAAATTGTTCGACATTGTACGGTAATCGGGCTTGATTACGGTATTTTACGTTGGTATTTGTGTAAGGGGTGATATACTCTTAAATTTTTTTAAATTGAACTGCGATTCTTTCTTACTTGATCATTTTCTCCATATGAGATTGTCGTGTAATATGTCATTACGAGATTATAAGAGATATTCAGATATTATATTATTAAGTTATGCATATGTGAAACGATGTTTGATGCATAGCTTCAGCACAAGATGCAAATGTTTGTCTACCCGCCGACGTTAATTAACGATGATCGTTTCCTCAAGCAAGCGCAAGCGTGTTAGAACAACTAGCTATTCTTGGAGGATGCGAGATTGAGCTGATCTGTATAAGAACTGCTTGCGTTTAGTAAACGGACGTACGTGCCGACGATACGCACTTGGTGGATAAAGGTACACTATGCGCGCGTGACTCACTCATCTCCTGAAAAATTTCCCCGCGGCTCTCACGGAGAATTCCCAGAGTGCATACTGCGCGTGACTTAGAAGTTCAGGCTGTAGATATACACTCACCTGTAAAATAAAAAAGATCTACATTACGATAACGTTCTAGAGAGCCTAAATTGAAAGAATAGTAAAGACACTAGTAGAGTAGTAAAGAATAATGACACAATCTCTCTTATAAATGTAATTAATTACTAGAGGCACACACATATTATGGTATAAGGTTTAAAAAATATTAAAAAAGCTGTAGCTAAGAATTTTGTCTAACTTTTTTATAAATTTTTTAGTAAGCAGTGATTGCATAACAATTGATGTGTCCGCGACAATAATTCTGTCCGGATTCCCAGACATACTGTTGCCCGAAATTGACAAAGCGTGAATATTCGCGAATCATTCGATGGGATTTCCTTATGAAGGCTGCTACATAGAAACGACGAGCGGGTCGTTTTGTTCGTCGCGTCATTTCCGGCTTGTTCGTGATGTAATTTCCTGCGTCGGTGGAGCCCCGTTGTCGGTGGCTTTCAGAGTCACGGACGCTTTTTGAGACAAACAGAAAAGCTCCTTCAAATTCTGCAGAATTTTAAGAACTTGACTCTCATCATTATTAAAAGTATCGTCTGAAAAATGACGATTCGCAAAAGTAAAATATGTATAATCCAAGAATTATCGAAGAATTCTTCGTTCTTCATGAAAACATGATGTCTTTTTTACAATTTGTAGAAGCTGAACTTTTATCAGCCAAGTGTGTTTGTTCACGATATCTTGAGCCTGTTATCGGACAAACAGCTATAAATATCGTCACAATATAGATGCGTTTATCAAAGCACAAGCGGAGTTACGGCCTATGGTTTCGTAAGCTGTTTAGTCTCGCTCAGCGCTCGGAGCAGACAGTGAGATGTTGATCGCGAGTAGGAATAATCATTAATCAATTTCGGCCCGAATGATTTTCAATTTGCAAATACGATGACCACATTATTGAACATGTGAATATTGGATTCGCTATGTGAATATAGCGTGGCAAGCTTATTACCGGATAGCAACTAAGTACTATCCAATCACATTATGACGCTACTTAGTGAATGCATCTATGATTCTACATCGAATCGATGTACCGAAATGACAATCGAACAGTAAGGCGATCCGGGTTAAATTTTATTGGTCATGACCGGAAGTGCGGTAAGCACTAACGATTCATTAAGCGGTTTTTCACCATTTCTGCGCCCTTGATTCGGCTTTTATCAGTTGATCGCTCGAGATCAATATTCCAGTACAAAGCGGGCATACAAATGAATGAATGCGACCGCTAATTGTATTTATTCGTGACGTGTTCTCGTTACCATCGTATGCAAGCGACGATACGATGAATCCGCTCTGCGGTATTCGAGCGTACTTTCGATCGTCTCTTCCAAAATCGTGTTTAAACTCATTCGACGGAAGTCCATTAAGAACTTTCAATTCCCGACTGTAACATTTAAAGTCAGCGCTCCGGCGCGCATCGAGAGTTTCGAACACTTATCTATCTCGGGACGGATGGTTCTTTAAGGAAGGTTCTTTTTTCGGTCAACGAAGGAAGAAAAGCTCCCGTATGTCCAGGTGAGGGGACGAGGAGTGCATAAAATGTAATCAGACCAATGAGGAGAGGAGAAAAAGAGAGTTTTGATGGTTTTGAACAAATTACTAATTTGCTATTCTGATTTAATCTAGGAGAAAGTTGCCGGAAAAGTTTCACGTTGGCCTGTGTATTAAACGTGTTTTTCACTGCGCAATTTTATCGTCAGCTCGACAGAATAACACGATATCGCGATTTTGCTATCAAAACAATAAAATGCCTCGAGCCCCGTTAAAATCGCCCGGCTCTATTAAACGTTGATACCTCGAATAAACAGGAAGTTCCGTTGTAATCCGCAAGTCCATAATATTTTGCGCCTGCCGATATCGCTCGATTGCAAATCCAATTTGACGTGATATCCACCTACGGGAATTTTATTTTCCCATCGATAAGCGCCCACGCACGCGCGCGCATCATATTGGTGCTTCGCTGGAGATCCGGCCGGATTGAAAGCGAGGGATTGAATCGTGCTCCCACAAGCGATTAGATTTTCCCTCCGGAAGCAACGGGGAGGATGGGAGCTGAGGGATAGCCGCGCCATTCGGTGTAACGCGAACACGTGTTACCGAGATCCAAAAACCGGTTATTGTTAAGCCACGACACGCAGCTCGATACGGTAACGGACATGAAATTTAGTACGAGCCGATAGGCACAGGCTCTCTCGCTCGATACGTACGACTATCCCGAAACTATCGTTTATGATCCAACCGAATGGCCAGTCCGCGTAATTCCGCTCGCGTTACGCGCGTATTCGCTGTCAACCGTAACCGTCCGACATCGTTATTCGCAATGAGACGATATACTCTCGTTTATATGTGGGAGAGAAAAAGAGAGAGGAAGAAAAGCGCGGCCTCGCACCGTGATCGATAATGCAATCGCGTGCGTTGCAGCAGCGGCGTGATAAATTGCAAATTTAAACGTTCGATCGCCAAAGGGATAAGAAAATTCATATTCATGTGGGGGCACAAGAAAAACCGGATCTTGTGGTACATTGGATCTTGAATATATTACAACGATAAATTAATTTTAAGGCTAAAAGCTTTAGAAATATGTATCAAGCAATTGTTTATTCGCTTGTATACTAAATCCTATATAAAGCTCTTGACTTGAGACTTCCACCGCGTCTTTTCTATACCTTATTCTGGCGTACATCTATTATTTTAATTCCGCAATAGTTGAGAATAATAGATGAAATCTTTCTATCTCTAATTAATCGAAGAATCCGTAGATCGGAGGAACATCAATAAAGCTTCGGCGAGATGCTGTTGTGAGATGTGGATATCGCCTTACCGGGTTGATGAATAGTTGAAACCCGAGAAGCCGTTGCACGTCGAGTCTGCTGGGGCCAGATGGCTGCTGCTGTAGTTATCAACCTAATTATGTGGTTATGTCGTATTCGCGAGGCTTGATTAATCGAGTCGAGATCGCAACCAGCCCGATGATGACCCGACAAGCATCGACTGGGGTGGTGAACGTTGACGCGTCCACGGTCGACAGTTATCGTCGCGTTACATTATCACGGACGACGAAGATAATGCGTTCGCGGTGACGAGCGCGTCGCTTCACGCCATGGTATGTCATCGTCATGGCAGAAATCCGCATGATAATAGGCCGTTGCTCCTTCCCGGGTGTTTCCTTCTCGCGGCGTTTGCATCGCGTCGGATAATATTCATCGTGACTAATATTCATCGTTCTATAATATTTACGACTTAAACTGGACGAGCCTCTCTCTTCTTTGTCGTGATCCAACGCCGCGTCTGCTTTTCAGCCTTCCCCAGGTTCCTTTCGCGCTCGCGATAGACCCATTCATCACCCCATTCGCGTTAGCGCAAGGTGATTCGATTTAGCCGCCAGCGATTCTTTGAGAGTGAGATAGAAAAGAAATATGAATCGTTTCGTTCTTCGTCCTTGATGCGAGACCGACACGAGCGATACATCAAGGTTCGCCTTACGAAATCATCACGGCCGGTTTGATTCGCTCCAACGTGAAGCGCAACGCCTCATCGCAACGAATCGCGGATCACCGCAAATTTGCGAAATATCACGGTCGCGTCGAAATGAATGACACCCGGCTTCCCATGCTGATGCATCCGATGGGACGGTCGGGTTCGCGAAAGATGGTAATTTACAGTCAGCCTGCGCGCCGCGCGTAAACCCGTCAATGATCAACAAGTGAAACTACCGAGGGCCGACCGAACCTGTTGAACATATATCAAGAAATATGGTTGCGGCGTAAAAAATTAACGGACCGGTTGAAGAAAGTGGCGGTATCGTGACGAGGGCGAGCGTGGTGGAGGATCGGTGCTCCCTCCAGACGCGGGGGTACCGCCGTCGGGACGCTGCGCTCATAAGAGAGCCAGCCAGCTGTTCGCCTCAGGAACGACCCTCGAGACGGAATTTATGGGACGAGCCGACAAGCAGAGACGGGATATTACGCCACGCGAAGTGGCGTGTTGGTGCCCCATAAAGGAGCGGGTCCTTCCCTAATGGACCGCGCCATTGGTTAACCCCTGGGCTCTTACTCCAAGCCGTGTACGGCCTTCGCGGGCACGGATACGAGGGGGTTGGTTGGTTCACCGGCGAGGATTGTGGTGGATATTCGCCCTCCGTCTGTACAACCACGCCGTTGGAAACGAGCCACGACGTCGTTACTTCGTTATGACGGCCGTCCCGCGGGAAATTCTGGAAACAATGTAGACGCACGAGCGACCGGGATTAATCGACGAGCTACTGCCTTAGTAACGCTAATCGCGAGGTTCGCACGCACACACTAGAGCGAATTAATCGCGAGACTCCGCGGCGGATTGGTAACGGCGACGTTACGCGCAGGCAGCATCGTTTGGATCGTATTGCGCGAATCAACGAGGAGTAATTCCGCGGTAACGATTCCGCACAAAGGAAACGATCATGAAACGACTTTTCGTCTGTGACTGTTTCGTCGTGGGATACCGTTGACCCTTTATTCGCAACGTGGCTCCACCTCGCTTTCTCTCATCAAAGAATCAGATCAAATTGGGCTGTCGAAAACCGTACCGTGTCGTCGTGAATCACTCTCGCATTCGGTGAATCTCGCGGGATTTTACGAGGCGAATTTTCGGCAACTGACAGAAAAATCGCGCGAAATATTACGTACGCAAACCGGATAATACCGCGTACGATAACGTGGGGGAGGTAGTGTATGGCGCGGCACAGACAAACATGGGCAAAAGAATAGAAGCAGAAAGAATGTACAGCCGGAGGCCTCCCGGCGGACTGCACCAAAGCGTAAACTTCCAGTTCGAGCTCGAGCAGACTCGATAACAAACATCGAGTGCCGCCCCGAGAGTGCCGAACCGGGTGAGAGAGAGATCGCGGGCGAGACTAGCAGGCGGGGAATCGGCGGAAGCGAAAACCAGTCCGAGCAGACAAAATATACGAGTCGCCGCAGTTGCAGCACGGCGCGGAATGCTGTTTTCATCGCAATTCACCGGTACAAAAATCGGAATTTCTTCGCTCGTTGCAGCGGATAAACACCGAATGCTGCCTCGCGCTGTTGTTTCGTGAGCGGTCGCACACGCTTACGCGATTACCGATCGGCGCAAAAATCGTTCGGCCGTTTGCATCGCCTATATGTGAATTTGGCAGCCACTTTGAATATTTTTGAATTTTGAATACACGAAATAGTAGGCAATAGTAGGCATTTCGTTTGCAGTTGTTTTCAGTACAAATAATTTCCTTTATAGTTCAACGCAAAAAAGATTTATAGCATTTTGAAGAAATGGTTGGTTTCAAACTGCTATACTTTCTTCGCGTTAAACAATAAACGAAATTATTTTTACTACAGCTATAAGCAAAATGCAATTTGAATTCAATTCAAATGCAAACATGTCAAAACTTGTGTATTCAAAACTTTATTTATTAAAAGTGAAGTATCAAGTTTACATAGGTGTCTGCATCGAATCACTCGTTCTGTTTGTCTGATCAATAGACGGTTGATTTTTTATCATCCGAGAGTGGTACGTGACTCACATGATCGTCATTTATAATTTTTGATAAAGTGAAACATGTGCAAATTAAATAATTAGATATGGAATGCAGATAGAGAATTACAGTGAACGTTTACGTGAAACAGAATCTCTATAAAGACGTTTGCGTGATAAGAAAGCGAGATGTGGACCTCCAAACTATGATACGTCAGGTGGGTAAGATCAGCGGGGACGTTAAGTCGGCCACTCGCGCGGGATTGGCGCATCGCCAGATGCTACATCTCGCACTTATGATGCTACAGCTTCTTGCGACACCTCAGCGACACGCTCTCATGCGCTCGTCAAGAATACGCTATACACGCTCTGCTTGCGCTTATATTACACGCCATCTATTCCACAGTGCCACTGGTTTTGACAGAGCCAATTAATTCCACGATACTTCCCGTGTAAGCGGTCATATAAGTCGAACCCTCGATACCATTTGAGCAATATAAAAATAGAACGCGCGTTCTTCATTTCATAAAATTCATAAAATTGAAAAATGCTAATAAACGATAAATTGCTTCAATATTTCGAAATTAAATGATAAACGTTAACCTGGGCGCTTTCGCTTGAAAACGCGCAATAAAAGGCGAAATAGAGTAGCGAAGAGAATTGAAAAATACAAACCCCATTACGTTTCCTATTTATTGTATTTATTCTGGAAGTTGTAATATACGTTATATTGCTTTCATGCAAGAAACCGTTTAGTAACGTCGCGTATCGATCAGTCATGAAACGCGTGTCGCCCGCTCCCAAGTACACGTAAATGATTACCTTTTTAGGGCGTCGCGCGATGGAAAAATAGTTTTCGCGCTAAATAATCGTTCATATCGCTCGTTCGCGCACGAACACGCGTGCGGCGGCGCCAGTTGCAGCCTTCGCGGAGTTTTACCAGGTTATCGCGTGCGCGGAACGAGATTTTATGGAATCCCATTTTGCGGCGATCTCGTAAGCCCTACTAAGAACGGCGGATTGCACGGGGATTATACCGTGTAATATCGCGATCGTGCATTTAACGACCGAAAATCTCGTGTGTGTCGGCCGGAAATTCTCTGTTTTCCGGCTCGCACAAGCGTGCTCTTTCCGTTCCATATCGCGCTGTTTCCGAGACGTCGATTTAACCGAATCCGCGTACGCGATACCGTAAAACTTACCGGCTGTAATTGTGACTGAAACCAGTCACAAAAAGTGTCGATACCAGAATGTGGGGAGTGAGCCGCGGCGAATGCGTTCGCGCGGATACATCTGCAAACGAATCGACGTTTTCGCAACTGCTTTGCCGCTTATCGGTTAGCGGGAGCTGCACTGGAGCTGCGAGAGGGAGAGCGACAAGAAGTAATCTCGCAAAAAGTGGACGAAATTCCGAGCGACACGAGTGGCGAGCGCGAGATAATTGAAAGAAATCCGGAGCTGTCTTCCTCCTCCTCCTCGCTCGTTGCGGCAGCCCGACGAGCAATCGCGCCCTTCGTTTCTCGCAGCCGCGCCGTTAATTATCTTTGGAAGCGCGCGAGAATTTCTCGTAATTCGAGAAAAATCTCCGCCAAGCGCCAAGCCGAGACCAAGGCGCGGAGCGAGAAGCAACAACACGTCAAGTTTCATCGGCGGGAGTGATTTACCTCGCCCTCGTCCAGCGAGCGAGACGCTAACTCTCGTAAAAGGAGCGGCGCTCTTTATTAAAAATGTCGCGTCAGCACACCCCAATCAACATCGGTTCGCAGGCGGGCGCAATTACGCCCGCTGCTAATTAAAGTCAATGCCGACGCGGAAAGTTCGCGCAAAGTCTCCCCTCCCTTCCGTCCGAAAGTAGAGAGTTTCGAGGGTGCGATCGCAAGCCCCAAGTCGAACGCTTCGGAAAATGTGCTGTCATAATATTTGTCCGACCATTGGCGTCACTGCGCGCGCCTCAATTTCCGTAAAATTGGAAAAACTTCTGAGACTTCAATCGGAGTGAATTCTCGCGAGTGCGCGAACGGAGGGCGGATGGGCGTTTAGAAACTCGACTGCCGTTACAATGAATGTTTTAAGACCGCTTACCTTTAACCTATATAAAACTCGATTAACGTAACAATATACTTCTTTTAACCGATGAGCTAATTATGTTAATTGCTCTTATCTACGTCGAAACGTTACTCGAGCAATTCTGTTTATCTACCAAAAATTCTCGATTATTGTGAGAGCGACAATGAAAGCTGCTCGGTGCGAGACACGTAATCCAATTTGCGCTAACGCGTTCTTCGATTTCACTCCGTCGCGTATAAAGAGGCGACTAATGATTTTGCTCTTTCATTTAAGATTGTTTTCTACAGGCGAGTCGGTCGGGAAAAACGTGCGATCCGTCTTCGATAGTCGAGGTAGCGCGTGACCGGACTAAGCCGGAGCTCAGACTCTTAGCGGCAGCGCCGTCCTACACTTAATTAGAAGTTGAGATCGTTTTTCACAGTGGCATCCGCGATGGAAGTTCGATACTTCTTATCGACGAGCTTTCGTGAGCCGGCAGCGAGCACGCTAAAAATGCAACCACCAGCTGACGTGATTTTAATTACTTCTTTAATCGTTCGCATCTGTCGCTTGACAAGGAACTGATAACTTTGCTGATAAAGCTATCTACTGGGAACTTACTGGGGACTCCTGTCTTTCTCCCTCTTTGCATTATACTCTGTAATAATCAGACTTTTTTCTCCATTCCAACTTTAAATCGTAACCAAGTAATTCGATCTGTCCTATTCCTCTTTGTCATTGTGATCGACTTTCACGAAGAAAGAACGCCTATTAGAGTGTTTCATAATTTATGCAATTTTCATGACAAAGACACAAATGTTACTCGGGATTTTTATAGTAATTTTTAATAGTGTACATAATGTTTCCAGTAAAACTGCTAAATGCACTCAATTAAAAGAAAATGGAGCAGAAAGAGTAAACTTCTGCAAATTCTCCGACGAAAAACCGAGATTTCGAATTCGAAGAATCTTCTTGGTAGAAAAATGCCGGGACTGGCATTCGGAACTCATCCGGCAATATGGATTTTCCATTAAACCGCTAGTTCTCACTTAGATGCTTTGCTTCTCAATTATTTTCCGGTAACATTTGGTAAAACCATCAAACAGATTGCGTTACCTGTGTTATGTCGATATCGCAGCTGCCATCCCTCTTCGGCACAATTAAACGCACTGGCGTGTGAAATACGAGAGCGACATTTCCCCTTTACACGCGTTTCCGTAACGGCACAGTTAACTGCTTTCGCGAGCAAACGCCACGACACAACAATGAGGCATCGTGATTCCGGCAAAATCATAAGCGGCATCGATGCCCGTAATACGAGCACACACCCCGATAATCCCGGCAAGCAACGCGATGCGTTGAATAAAAGACTGTCATTCGTCTTCTCATCTCGCATTCATACTTAATTAAATTCATACTTAATTAAATTTGCCTCATCGATTGCTCTCAAAGAATCAATCAATTATGAATTAAATGCATTACATAACATCCATGAGAAAGATCATTGACAAAGAGGATTGCTGTATAGTCTCATGAATAATTATAATACACAAAATAATGTGAAATCTCATTTCGCCTTCCCTTCTCCTACAATTTCCAATAAATTGCACAGTTAACGCACGCGAATCTAGCGTTGCGTTACACGGAAGTTGCCATTTCCACCGATGTGTCTATGTGAAACCCCGTTCATCCACGTGGATGGTTCGTGATTTCCGGATGATGTTCGTCAAAAGCAAACCGCCCAGCAAACTCGCCCTTAGCTGTGCAGGGATAGAGGACCGATCGCGCGAATTCGGTCGTATATGCATCGTCGCTTCATCCCCGAATCGGAATCGCGTCGGCCTGCATTGGCCTGCATGCATCCCGTCGTGCATTGGTCACATCGTTTGCGCTAGTTTACGCGTTGGATTTTACGCGTTCTCACCCTTGCGCGTCCTCTCATCCGGGTTGATTCTGTTATCGGAGGCACATAACGAGGTAACGAGTCCCTGTGCTTGTACCCGCCTGCTAACCCCTTATTTCTCGTCGGCCTTTGTTGCTATTTGTAACATGTTCGTTATCGAGAATCCAGTTGGTACTGGGTGAAACGAGCTCTTGATGTCTGTTAATTCAACGTCCGTATGCAGAAAGAAAACAAGTTTACAATCTACGCGCAGAGCTGTGCTTTGTTATATTTTTAAGTGCAGTCTTCGCATCTTTTTCTTCGCGCTTTCCTCTTTCATGTCGAGTATTTGTCAAGGAACGAGTGCGTGATGCATTACAGATTTATCTTGGATACGCAACAATGAAATGAATTCTAAATAGCCTAAATAATGTACGCCAACTAGATGTAAATGCGAAACATAGCAGTTGGCAGAGGCGAAAAATTAATTATCCCGTGCGAGTCCACGGAACTGCGACGACGTAAAAGGATGCAAATGCGAGAGCACCGTCGTGACGTTAAAATTGCATTCCGTAGGACGAGTATGAAGAGTGCTAATTAGGGTAAACTCGCGCGCTTAAACTTTTGAGGAGGTCCTCCGACCCTTGTGTGTAACTAATCCGCAATCCGTGCGGAAATTCGCAAAGTTCGGTTCTCGCAGCGCGATGCCGGCGCGAGGAGAAGAGTGACAAGCCCCGCGTGTTGGCGCGAGCACTTCAAGCAACGCATGCACGAGATTTAAGTCAATTAAAAAGTACTTGCCGGTTCGTTAACTTTGCTGGAAGCTGCGCGTGTCGATGGCCCATGTTTCGTCATGAAGGGATTGCTCTTTTCCAAGGTTTCTCCAATAATTGCGTCCGTGACGCGCCCATCCGCGCACCTCGATTATTTCTCCAGCATAATCGCGTGTCGCAAACGCGCTCCGACCAGTCGCGAGTTAACGACTTCGTTCAACGGTAATTGAAGCCTCGCGAAGAATAACGATGTTTTATAACAATCGTGAGACCCCTCCCGTAGCAAGCGTTTGCAAACTAAATTGCAATTACTCGCAGCAGGCCGCAGTTTGTGGATACTAACGCGCGCTGGTCGAGTGATACTAGACTTCAACAGTAGCCTTCACTTCACAACTGCCAGTAATATTATTAATAATACAACATTGCCAACACGATAGAAAATAGAAGTCATTCATCGAGAAGTCTGAAAGCGCTGAGAAATGTTACAGATAAAAATCAACAGAGCTAAAATATTAAACAAGTGTATATTGACGATACTGGCAAAAGATAACTGGATCAGTAATATTATTCAAGTTTCCGCTCATCTTTACGAATCAAGCGCAACGTTTATCGCACAATTGGCTGTTACGTACGCGGATAACTCTCGCCGTTTGATAACTCGTCTGGGCGTTCTGAAAGCACGCGGAACACGTATCGACGTATCGAGAAGAGCTCGCTCGACGTTGCGATGCAAAATGCATCCTGCATGCGTTCCCCTGCAAACGTGCATTTCCACGACGCGGAGATCATCTCATCATTCGCGATAGACATGCACGCTGATGATACGATGGTCGACGCGTGATGCAGCATCCAACGTGGTACGTGGATGTGTGCCTGTGCGAGAGCCGATTTGCTCGAGAGTCCCTGATAATGAACTCTCTCGTCCCGGCTGCTCGATGAACGACACCGGATGGTACACGTGATCGCACACGTGCGTGTTCCTGTCTGCATATTGGGTCGCCCGTCGCATCCGATTTGCATGTGTGGGGTCGTTCAATCGCGGCTGGAAAACATTCGGTCGACTCGAATAACGCTCACACAGATATGCGAGAGGACGAATTTTCCGCCGCAACGCGCTCCGTGTGTCAGCCATGTATACAGGTATGTGTGCAAGTACGTGTGCGTACACGTTTCGAAAATAAAACCCGCCGTTCGCCGTTATCACCCGTTGCGAGATAGGTACATACGATGCAGAAGCCAAGCGCGATACACGAATGCGGGACGAGAACGAATGACTTTTTGTGAGTTTCGACATAAATCTCGATCTCGCTCGTGATCGTCTGATCGTCTGCGCTTTGCAAATCATGAAATGCTATCGAAGCGCCGTGATAAAACTCGCGACGCCCCCGCGGAAAATTGAAAGTGCAGCTTGCACCGCGAGGAAATGTGATGCGTGCAAAGTGTCCACGTATTGGTACTGACAGTTCTATTTATGCGTATAAAGCGTTCGTGTTCCATTTATGCATATATTCAGAAAATAACAATTGCCGATAAGCATATTAATCGAAATAATGAATGTATCGGCGGAAAATTGCATTTATTATACGGTTTTCAATTAGATTTTTGCAAAATTAATTGAGACTCGCGCGGCAATGAACGCGTTAATAATGTACTAAACCGAGTTTTGTAGCACTCCACGCATCTCGTTTATTCAGGAGAAAATCTCCATTATAAATCAAATAAAACACTTGTTATGAGAGGTTTCAATAGTACTAATTATCGCAAATAATTTGGGAAGATATCAAATAATTGGACGATTCATCGATGAAATTGCGAAAGTTCTTTTGTCTTGGAGAAGGAGGGCTTATTGGATTTGTTGATAACAAGCAAAACTACAATCTTTGTTAGAGGAACGAAGGAGATCGCAAGAGATAGTGGCATTTCGCAGTGATCGAATACCGTATTGGTTTTTTAGTCGCAATCCAGTTTAGTCATCTTGTCGTTGACGGAGATTAATTTCCTTACGGCACGATACTGTGACCGGTGTGCTGCGAGTACGCTATTAATATTCCGACATTGAACTTTGGATCGGCAAACTGTCCCGTACATCATCAGCAAGCAGAAGGCGGAATTTATTACCTGATCTAGGTTTCGAAACTACACCAGTTTCCACGGCGTAATAATAAGATAAGTTAACATTTAACATAACATTCTATAAGATATTAATTTGTCGCTACGGACGCTGATTCGCTTCTAATGTTTACTTTCACCGTTCAACATATTCCAATTTCACTAGGGGCATTCCTTTTCACTGCAGTATAAATTACCGTTTCTTGCGCAGATGTAAATTGCTGAATTGTTTGAATCAACACTTGATAAGAAAATTTCCATTTCCATAATACATAAATTATTAATTTTTCAAAAATATACATTAAATTTCATTTACATTTTAAATTACATTTAGTTTGTTGATGAGACAAATTTAAAAAGCAAATTTATAAAATTTGGTAAAAAGATGACGAAATAGATAAATATATTATTTAATCTTCAATTTGCATTGCCCGTTTTTTACTGACAATGTGGATTATACCTTTGTTCCCATTCTCTAGACGTTCGTTATTTATACTTCTCATCAAGAACGCTTCTTCCATTTATTTATCTCTTAGAAGAAATCGATGCGGTTCGACTGTGCACAAGAAACCATCTTCGCGTGATTTATATTCTTTAAATCTCCCTTTATTTGTCACTCGGTACCCTTCGTGCAACTGCAAGCCACGAATACCATTTGTTCCACGAATACCATTTGTTAAACTTTACTATCTTTGAATTATTTATCCACATTTATTATCAGTGAATATACACATTGTTATTGCAATTATGCATTTTAGCGAAAATGGAAAAAGCGTTAGCTTAAAAAAATTGAAAGCGAAGCCACTATTCTGAGACTTGCACGTTACTTTTTTAGAATACAAATGAGAATATTTATACAATTAACGAATATGTATCTCGCATATTTAACATTTATTTTTCAATAATCCTTCGCATGGCAAATAACTATTTGTAAATAGATTAATATAATAACTTTTGCTCGACGTAAGCACAATGAATGCATTAAGATAGTTTGTTACCAACTCCGAGTAATCAGATTATGAATTGATGTTATAATTCTAGTTTGCGAACGAGAAACACAAACTCCCAGAACAGATTCTCGCACATTCGCAACATGGTGCGTTCCAGTTGGCATTTTCTCACGGCACGTCTCGGCAAAATATTACAAAATATTGCAATAAATTATAAATTACGGCAATAATTCACTTAAAGTGTGCAAGTCGGGCAGTCGAGAGGCAAATATACCATTGCAAATTCGTTGCGAGGTGGATTAGAAATCAGTTTTTCTAACGGCGCGTCGATAAAGAAGCGGATCGGGGAGGCAGCATGAAAACGTGATTTCTTGCGAGCTCGCCTCATGCCAGCGATAGCTTCTTCCTCTCAACCATTAATCTTCGACTTCCTCCGCCGTCACGTTTCGGCCTTGAACTGCTTGACCCGAAATTCGCACACGTGCACGCGGCGGCGATTTCCGGTCGATCGAATAGTTATTTTCGAATCGGTCCGTTATACATGTTAAGCCTCGATCGGGGTCACACGTTTTACAGGGGCGTTTCTCACGATTGACGCGATGATTCGCGACGTGAAAAATATCACTCCATCGCCAATGGAACAGATGCATTAATTGCAGAGATAACGACAGCTGACTCAGCGTGCGTTTATTTTTGCACTTTTATCGCTGCGCGCGTGAACCAACGATAACATGAGAGAGAGCGGTCATCCTTTTCTCTCTTTTTTTTTATATCGCGCTCACGAGCGTAAGAACACGCTGTTTTGTATCATTATCTCCACATTGTTAACAATATGCAAAATTGCATCGCGTGACACGTGTATCGGGCACGTGCATGTTCGCTCCGATCACGTCAAAGGGAGCGCACGTGCACGAGCGCGTTACTTACAAACAGGAAGTCGGCTACTTCAAGCAATTTTAATAAATCGCCGGGTAGGGGAGGGCGAGCTTCCCACAACATGCCCCGCAGTGCATGATTGTTTGTAATGAGCGGTCGAGACGGCACAAATTACCCTGCGATCGCCGTCCATTATGCTATCAGCAATATAACGATCATTGCAGCAATGCCTCAATCTCGGTGCTTTGTGTAGTGGATTTAAAAATGAGAGAGCTACTGAGAGCTCTCCTTGCGAAGAGGAGAATGCGCTCAAAGGACCGGTCCATTAGCTCTCACGCTCTTGCCGACCGCAAATATAAATGTGTCCTATAAATTGCGATTACAAAAATATACTGCCTTTAATTTAGAATAACGATGTCATTTACATTTTCTGAAGTAAAAACGCGTACACAAAGAACGTTAAACACTTGAGAGGACCGTACTTTCCATGACGTATTTTCGGGACGGTAGTACCTTTGGTTATATTTAAATCGAAATCAAAATTGAAAGGCATTAATGACATTAGTAACATAATATAATGCTTAGTAAATCTAAAACCATGTAATGTAATGCAACTTTTAACAAAAGCGAAAAAATTCTCACTGTATACATTTTCAATAAAGATAAAAAAGGATTACTTGGAGAGCATGAGGAATTATTTAGAATATTACAGAAATACCCAGAAGAGTGATATTATATTTTATAAATTATGTACGTCGCTCGATACGCTGTTCTTAGCATTATTCCCAGGTAAAAATGGTCAACGCACATGAATATTTTATAATCACGACAAACAGATAGCAGAGACTATTGGGTAACCGGTGCACTCCACTAAGTAGCTCGACCTATTTTCCGATGTCGTTGGTATATCGTATATCCGATATAATACGCGCATTTAATTTCGCACCTTGGACATTGCCTAATCAAATATGTAAAAAAGCTATTGAATGTGTCATAACACTGACAATAAAACGGAATAATCAGTTCACAGTCGCAATGCAGTTTTCTTGGATTATAAAATCCCGTCGGCCACTTATTTCTTGCGCTTCGTAAATTCACAGCATCGGAAGAAATCACGGAATTTCTTTCATCTAAATCCATCCACACATATCACAACAAACGCAAGAAAATTATCTGAAACGCAGCAGGGGCTATTAGACGCGAGCCAAGTTTGCAACGGGGGAACGATCTGCATGAACTGGGAACGCGAAAAGTTGGCTTTATCCGCGAAGGCGACAATGATAACGCCACGTCGTGCAACTCTCGCTGTCACAGCAGTAGACGCAGTTTCCCGACTACGTCGGGTAACTCGAGCCTTTTAAACAGAGCGGCAAAGCCCTCGGCAGCCGCATTTGGGATTGCTGTTGCTGCCAAGCGCTCGCTTCTCCAGCCTCAACAGTATTCAAGACTTGTCGTCAGTACAAGGATTAACGCCTCCGCGAGTAACGACTCCGCGACGACGTCGACTGGGAGAGTTGAGAGAGAAAACCACTCGGAAACATTCCGGATTGCGCGATGCCGAGATGCCTGCTGGCGTCGGATTCTGCGAGACACGATACTCTGCGGTAACATAACGAATCATAATTCGCGGCGCATCACCGGATTTCCCCGTGCTGGTATAAGCATCTTTCACGTAAGGATTAGAGCTGTCACATGGCGCAGCAACGTTGTGCCGCAAAATCCTCAAAGTACGCAACACCTTTATTTAACCATCCCTTTCGTAATCTCTGCGGTCTTCTCATGAGCAGTCTAAATTTCTCACAAGTTTTGTTTTTCTCTATATATTAATAATTATTGACAATGTAATCTATCTCTACAACGTATCGAGAAGCATTACGCACAGGAAAGAATATTATTTACAGATTATTTGCAAATATTTTGAATTTTGCGAAATTCTTGGATCGATCAGTTTCGCGATTAATCAACCATCATGGATGTCACAAATGAAAGTGATTCTCGTGCTCATGAATTTTTCATGCGAACGTGGATGCATTTGCAGTGCGACGTGCACTGCGGCAACGAATGACGCATTTAGTTATTATGTTTCGAAGTGGCAGCGGCAGCCGCGCTGTGCGAAGGTCCAATCGGTAATGGCGAAACGCGAGTTCGCGACAGTTCATAAATCAGTATTACGCTGCGAGCACGAGCAAAACCCGCGATAATTTATTACAGCCGGGCGCAACGGCGATTATCCGGTCACATGGAGCTCGCTCGAGCATTTTCTGTCGTTAGCACGCCCGCCACTTGATTGCCATTATTGAACTAATCAATAAACCTTTTAACTATTTCGATGGATGTTTCATGACGGTCCCGCTCCGCCGGAGTATAAATTTCTCGCGAGATTCGTGCAACGTACAAAACTGCCCGAAATCAAGCATATCCCGGAAAATCCGCGAGAGCTTACAGATTATGTTATGAAATATATATATATACACGTGAGCTTGATACGCACGACGCTCTAGCTCGAGGAAGCTAAAAGCTTTCTCTGATAAACGGCGAAATTTCGCGATCACCGCACAGTCGGCGGTCGCGCGATCGGGAACAGCTACTTGGAGCTGTCGACGCGTTCTTTACGCGTTCCAGCCGGCGGCAACCTCGCTGGCAACGTAACGACACGGGCTCTACGTCAACTACGTAGCATTGTACCTCACGTCAAACCCGGAGAACTAATCTGAATCCGTCGGTGGCGCCTGGAAAGTCGCCAGTGTGGAAAATACAACCGCGCTCTAAGTTAACGCGCCATACCACGCCGCACCGCCGAGGAGCAATATGCTTGTTTGCGATTTCGCAATAATCGCGAATCCATAAATTGTCGGTTGCCACCGCCATGGTAGCGTGTGGTAACCGTTAACGCGAAAAGTGAACAATTTACAGCGCTGGAATAACATTCGCCACTGGTAGAACCTGCGCTGCACGTATGCCACGCACGTCCCAAAAACGTTTGTTCATGTTGTTTGCAACGTTCGTGACAAAAATGCATCTTTTGTGCATTATAAACATCAGTTTTGATCGACGCTTAATGGCGGGTGTTCGGCGATATTTATGACAAATGGATGGGTACGTGACGTGCGAGCTTATCCCAGATGCAAAAATACAATTCTGCAAAACGTCGCATTTCACGCTAATCCACCAGAAACTGTCGGAATAACTTTGATCAGCGATCAAAAGCGTGAAATAACGGGTGTTGTATCCAAATAGTAGGTTATAATACGTTTCAACGTTTGCACGCGTCGCGAAAACCCAAATATAAAATTTCGTTTAATCTCCTCGTGCGTTTACCAGAGCCGCTGATATCCTTTTAATGAAACATTTCACTCCGACGTTGCAATGACTAATGGTAATACCGTCCAGTATAGTAGCAGCACTCCACCCGCGCGGCTACTCTGAATGTGGAATTTACATGGTTGTTTCTTCGAAAGATCGGAAAGTGCGATACATATAATCTGTAACCCAGCAGTAACGAATCCAAAACGCGGAACGAGGATACGAGCATTACGTCAATAATGCGCGGCGCATTCATCGCGAAATGGAGCGAGCTCACGGTACTTTGGCGCGGCTGAAAAGAGTAAACGGACTGCATTCGCGTCATTGAACGGCGGAAAAATGCATTTTCGCGGCTTGCCGTGACGTACGTACTTTGGCGAGTGCACCACGCGAGAAGATTATCGAAAGCGCGGACCAAGTCGGGAATGAATGGAACGCGAGACTGCTGCATTCATCGGCATATTTCTCTACTATTTCTATCTTCGTTCTCGATCGAAGGAAATGGTATTCGACATCAGTCTCGGCCTGCTTTCGACGATCTCGTCCCTGGTTTTGCCTACCATCGTGTTACTAAGTGAACTAAAGATCTACCTATGCAGTCATCGGCATTAACAACGTAATTTCGCTTCACATTGTTGATTTCCTGCATGTTTAATATGCATCTCGTTGTGTTTTGTTCACGTTTTTTACATTTCCGTTCTAGGAATTATTTTTACTGCTTGAGATAAGTGGAATGCTTGGATCAAATAAGATACATTGCTGTAATATTATAGAAAAAAACTGGATAAGTTACTCTTTTTTGCGTATTATGTTATAAAACTATATTTTCATATTTTATCTCTTATAATCCGTAAAATTATGTAATACGAGATTATATTTTTATTACCACTACATCGTTGGCAGAAATAACAACTTTTTAAAAAGAAAATATTATTCAGTTAAGAACATTCTTTAGTTAATAATATATTAGTCATGCATACAAATGCACGTGCGCAAACATACGTATACATTGCACATGAGCGATGCAAAAAACTAGTTATGCAATCAACTACTACTATAGTTATGCCGATCAGATATATTAGACAGAAAAACATCGAAGCCTCTAATTTACCAATCTGCCTATGATATATCCTGGCATACTTATTACATGAAAAAATTAACATCGCTTAAAGTTGTTTGTTCGGCAAGAAAATGGAGATAACGGAAATAAAAATATTTTCAGATAATATTATGACATTAGGAAATACTGCAAGATGTTATATTTTCGTAATAATTGTTTAAAGATGCACGCGTAATTATTATTACAAAAATTTCTACTGCAATTTTTACGTAAAATGTTTACGTAAATAAAAAAAAAAGAAACATTGTTAAATCGACTACTTGTTATTTTTATCAACACAAAATACGTTATGTGCCAATTTATCGATGTCCACGTAGCAGCTAATTTTCAGTTTAACATTCACAATCGCGATAATGAAACTCGTTATGAGGAAACCGATAAGTTTGAGCAACTCAACTAGCTGAAATTATATTTACGATCTTTCATGATCCGTTTAATATCACGATACAGCACTGACAACGTCACATTAATATAATTATATAAAATCGCCGTATAATTATAAGAACCGCTTTACAGAACGTTCGCAAAATATGAACACGTGAAGAAACGCGTCAATCGAGGAACATTTGAGAATTCGGACAAAATTATGAAAGTTCTTCCGCCATGCTGATAAGAAGTATAGCGATTAAAGAAAACACTCTGGGAATGCAATTAACGAGAAAGCATTGTTTTGGGCGCGCGAGCTTGTTACGCGAAATAAAACGTCCGAATCGCCCGATGCACTCGGTTTAAACAATTTACTCTAATCGCTCTTATTCGTCTCCCCACGGGATAATAATCCACTTGCATTAATTTAAGACTGTCGATGAGACGTGACTAGTGCGCACCTGGATTTGAAAGTTTTATTGCCGGGATTAAAACGAGCTCCATTTACTGCCAATTAGCTCATTCACTGCCGATTTCGTGCGCCGGACGATCGCTATGCGACCGCACAAATTAAATTAACACAAAACACGAAACAAACATCTCCTGAAAAGAGGAAATCGAATTATCACGCGCAGTCGTGTGCATCAAGTTTCGCATATTATAAACACGTCATTTCCACGCATTACGCAGTCATGGCTCATTACCCATCCAGTTGCGTATCTTTTTCGTCGCTCTAATATGGAATGCATTAGCGATATACATTTCTTCCTTACTAAATGAACGGAAAATCGTTATCGAGTGAGTAATAACGTCGAACGGAAAGGCGGTAAGCGAGGATCGGCAGGCAGCAAAAATAAGACCACTCCGTGAAAATCATGTAGGATGCACGATTTATGAACGCTAGCCATGGAAATTACGAGGTACACGTGCGCGGCTGAGGCATTAATATATGCGACTATATCGCATACATGCGACTACATACGTGGGAGAAACCTTCCACTGCTATTTCCGACGATTTTTTTCGATGCTCTCGAATGATCCTTTCCTCGATTTACGCTCCGAGCGTACGAAGAAACGCTAAAAACCGTAAATATTCGCGATGGCACCTTAGCACGATTTCATCAACATCTATAATACCCCGACGTTCCTCGTCTCGCGACGATAAGACCGCCGCAATATACCCTAAGTGTTTCACACCCGACATTATCTTCGTTAACGACGCGCCGCCACTTTTCCTCACGACGTGATAAAATAAAATTAAGTTAAAACCGCTATTTCGCGGGCGTAACGTTACCGCGGCCGCTCCCCTCGGGAAGGAGCAGTATAAGGGGAGCTTTAAAGTCGCACAGGGAATCTTATCGAGCGGTTATCGAGCGCGGATTAACGGCGTGGGAGAATCGCATTTGCATAGATTAATCGGGACGTACGTCGTCGCGTGGTTTTGCGCTGATGCTTGTGCACATGCATGTGCACGTGGAATATGCATGCGCATGTCGTGGTACCGTCTCGTGGTTTGGCAAAACGGGACGGTCATTAAATTAGCGCCAACGGTCGAAAATTGATTCCCGTCGTTTAGATTAACGCGCCTCATTGACATCCAATTTCGCAACAGGTGAAACCCAGGATCTAGATCGCTGTCGGCTCTCATTACTGAATGCGTATTAGCTTCAATAATGAGAGCGAAAAAATGGAACATCGCTGTGCGCTTTGTGCATTATTCACGAGCGCTATGCAAAATTGAAGCACTCGTTTAATCGCGACCATTTAATTACCATTATTTAATGTTTCATTGAAGCGTTTTAATAAATCACACTTTTAACAACGTTATCACAGATTGAATTAGGAAGCGTTGGTTTTCACGTGTGCGAGAAATGTCCTTGTAACGGTACTCCGTAATACAGGACAAAGCACTTGCGGTAAAGGAAGAGACAAAAGAATTGGTGGGGAAGCGAAGCCATTACCGAATAACTCGATTTCTCGATGAACAAAGAGAAGCCTTCGTCACCGCCGACGAGGATCCGTATTCAGGCAGTTTGCAACTCCGGAAAAATGCGATTGTATTGAAATACTTGTGGCACTTTGATATTATCGGAGCGACAATAGCATGTAACTATATTTACATGATTATTATTCTATGGCTTCGATATTTCAATTTGAATATTAGCCGGCAGAGCCACAAATTCAATATATTTCTCCGTTGACGTAAAACCTTAACTTAATAATAAAACTAAAACCGTCTTCTTGCATACATTTTAATAAAGAATAAAGAAAGAAACAACAAAGCAGGAAATTTGCAATTTTTATAAGGAACCAACTCTTCAACAGCATACATACTTAACGTTTTTTATTATTATTATTTTTATACGGAATTAATTTCGCGGTATATTTCGCCGAGTGTATCATGGCGTACAGATATCTCATAACATTTTTTACACAAATATCGTTAAAATAAATTGCACTGAAACAAGATAGCGTGACCATTAACGCAGAGGAATATTCAATCCATTTCGGAGAGTTTCGTAAAGTTTTTTCCTGCTTTAATAAAGCAGGAAAAAACTCCACTATGAACGGAATGAAATACATTTACATCTAACGTCTTTCAAGTTCGGTAGCTGCATGTGGGAATTAGGGCACGTTCCTCGGCGAGAAATCGCGTCGGAGGAGAGTCGTCTCGAGCGAAGGAACGTGTCCTCGGGAATCAGGAAATACGTCTCTGGTCAGTGTAATGCGGAAGCAAGCCGGGCGGAAGACCACTTTACTCGAATCGAGATGCAGAAGTAACACGTCGCAGTGACATGAATATGACAACACGGCAACAGGTATGATGCAGAGAGCACGTTCAATATACCGGCAATAGCATATACGAGTCACGAGCAGAACGTGCGTGTTCAAAGTGCAACGATATGCGATACTTGATACGCATTCGGCATGTGTGCGCGGCTACTTCGTCTACGTCGTAGTGCACACCAGCCGCGTTATCATGTTTATTGATAGGCTGTTTTATAAGCGACCAACGTGGCGTGCACTCGACGCGCAACGACAAAGTTAAAAGAACGGAAACGCGAGACGGACGCATCTGGCAGGTTGGCACCGCACACGAGTTCCGATCAAGCGAGGGAACAAATAATATTCCGAATAAACTCGTTCCACCCTCGTCTCGAATCTCTCCCCCGTATTATCTCGAGACTCAGGTGCACGCGCTGAAGGAATGATTTCTTCCGCCGATGGGATGAATCGAGGGCGGAATGCCCGCCGATAAATTTCGCGGATCGTTCGATTTCGCCTGTTTATTGCGTGCCTCTCTCGCGTAAACGATTCGCGAGGAAGACAAGTAATGGAAATGCCATCCTATTCTTTCACTGAGCTTCTCTTCGAGCTGGAAGCTGAATTCTGCAGAAGCCTACTTGTCAAAGGGGAGAGAAGAGGAAACGCATTCTTGGAAATTGATAAACATTCGCATCTTAATTGAAAGATTAATAAAAATTAATAAAAACTTGACAATTTAGGCAACACGAATCGGTATCTAAAAATCAAGCTTGATTCACGGATGCTGGAATCTCGAACTATAATAATAAATCGTCGCGCCTCTCCTCTCTCCGGAGGATATCCTGCACATTGTAAGGCCATCAATACCCAGGCGGCTCGGTATTGAATAGCGACCGTTTCACGGCCGCGTATATTTCGCGCATCCACGAGTATTCGACGTTTAACGATGAGACGACAGACCGCGCGCAGGTGTGCGAGTGTCGGCATGCGTAAAGCATCGTTGCGCGAGGTGGCAAGCCGGCGCTTTGTCGTAGATCGACACATGTATAGATGTACACACATGCACTCGCGAGATGCACCCAGCTACCCGGATCGCTCGACGGCGGTCTGAATAGAAGAGGTAATAATGTCGGCGCGGATAATGACGTCACGGCATAAACGTCCGATGTCGTGCGCGCATCGCGAGAGATCCACGTGTGCTCATCTCGCATACGCGTGCACCTCACACCGCGAGGGATACGTGTACACATATGCACGCACACCCACCCTTACGCGTACGAGTGCAGGCACGGGACCCGGCCAGAGGAACGTCGTGACGTTACATATGTATGCGGCGGGGAGCTGCATTAAGGCCGTCCCCTACGGGCGAGGTTGCTGGTTCTGAATGCACTTTGTGATTCCCTGCGAGTTTCCCGTGGAGCTACACTCGCAGGGATAGAAATAGATAGGTAGGTAGGCAGGGAAGAAAGGCCAGAGGTTCGTTCGTGTGACACCTCGCAACAACGACGGATATATTATTCCTGGGGGACGGCAAACGCCGTGAAAAGCTGGTCCCCTTTCGATTCATGGCAATTTCTACGGCGCAATAGCCGAACGATGCTTACGCGGCTCATCTTGATACTTCGAAATGGAATAACGCGAAGGGATGGATATGTGACAGGCTTCGAGGGGGAAATCCGTTTGCTACCTCAGAACGGGACATCTCTAGCAGAGTAAACAAGAATGCGACAGTGATATCGACAATGTAACTAGTCGAAGAGTAACGAAACTGTATTTCATTGTCCACGTTTTCCATCGGAGGTACAAATACAAGTAAAAGAGATTCGAGAAACTGAGTGGATTTCTTGATGAAAAGAAAAGATGAAATGTTTGGGAAAGTTTGAGTACTTTTTGTCTTTATCATTTTGTCACGTGCGAGTTAGTCATGGAAATTCACGTTTCTTTGAGTAGTAAATAATCCGACAATCAACGAATTGCTAAAAGCAAGACAAATCACCATCAGCAAAGATCATTACGAGAGCGAATCGTGCAAATAAATATCGAAGAAAATATCGAGCTAATCAAAGTTTCACCATGGACGCACCAGTTTACTATTGTACTCCAAAGATACGCATTGCCGTACCCTAAGCGAGAGGCTACAAGAGGGAGGAACGCACCCTTCGTCAAAGACTGATGTTTGTGCACGTGTGTTTTCCTACGTCGAAGCCTCTTCCATGCAACAGTAACAATGACCGGCCTTAAATAACAACCGACATTAAGCCGTACCTTCGCTTTGCTTTCTCGGGTTCTCTCCGTTTACGTAAACAGAACGAAGAAATAAATTAGTGCAATATATACGTCGACACACAATGTGCTGATTCGTATCAACGCGACGCAAGTAACGTTCGTTACGAAATCTCACGTTGGAACGAGTTGCAATATTGTGACAAATAAAATAACAACTAGAACAATTAACATAAGAAAAATTTTCTCTCTCCTCTCTCTCTCTCTAAAAAATTTTCTTAAGTATTTTGTTAAAAATATACCAAATTGGTAAAGATTGGTCGAAAATTGCTATTCTGTTTTTATACCCAGAATGCATCAAGTATAATGGCATAGCTACGGTGCTAGCTTCGCTCCTCGCGCGTCCCCTTTAAACTCGCGTGCAATCACTACTATCGACGCGACGTAAGAGAAATCTGTTCCATCTACGTTTCCGGATCTCTCTCCGTGAAATTTCCCAAGTGTCGCTATTTATTCGGGCCTTCGGGCCGCCTAAACAAATGTCGGGTGAACTCGCGCGCGGGTAAGGTGCAGCACACGGTGGAACTTTAACGCGACCATCGGATTTCCAGAAGAGATCGGCGTCGTCGGTCGAAAACGACGCCGTAACGGACCATTGCTGGAAAGCCCAGTGCAACGTCGACGATAAGCAAGAGTTATCGACGAGCGTAGACATCGATGGCACACACTTAGGCGCACGTGGCAGCGATAAACCTCTCCCGATATCCGAGGGCCATCGCGCCCTCCTAGGATTAGAAAAGCCAGCTATACCGAGCCGGCTCGAAATAGCACCACACCGCCGCGAAACGCACAGCTCTACATCTGCGATCGATCGATATCAACCGCATCGTATACATCGCGATATCGGAAACTTTCCGGCAATCCTGCGGCGCGGCTTTATTTTACGGCGTACCCACGAGGATCGATCCAATTATCACGAACACGAGAGATATCGCGATAGACAATAAAGACGTTTCTCACACGGCGTTGCCGGGAGAATTGCGTGATTCAACGAAACAAGTAAACCACAACTGTTATTATCTGCGTTATCTGCTTTTGCATCATCCTTGTACATTGATATACGTTTTGTTATCATAATTAGATACAATATACAGATGCGACAGAGAAGGCATTATCTAATCTGTATTTCGTTACTATCTTTTCGACATTTTTCTTTGTTTATTTGCCAAAGCTCTACTAACTTGCTCATCGCTTCCAACCACGCGCGGTCTAATTCATGCTTTAATGGACAGTTACTCGCGCACATGTGATTAGCTGTCGCAATGACCTGTGACAATCTCTCTCGTGTCTTCTGGTCCTCTCCGCTTGGCATTACATGACGATGTCGGCTTCGCAATTTGCAGAGTGCAAGTCACGCCAGCTTTCAGACCGCTTCCTGTGTCGCGACCGCGAAAACGTTCCCATCGATACGGGATACGGAAGCTTCCAACTTGCTCTGCTTCGTCCCTCCTATCTCTGCTTCGTGCTCTATTTCTCTCCTACGAGCTCAACCGACTCACTTCCGCAAAATGAATAATGATGCTCTATACACATACATATGTATTACATACAGCGACGATTAATGTTTCATGATCTCCAGGGATGTTTTCGTTCTAATTAAGGGCAACTGTTCAATTAACTTCAACGCTGTTTCTCGTCTTACAGCATTCCAAAGGATTTCTCAAAGGCAATTTATTGATATTGCAACATGAAGGTTTCCTAAAACGCCCTTCGAATAAACAGGCAGCCTTGTCGTCTCTCGAGAAGAATGTACGCGAGGAGACATTTTCGAAGTATCTTCTTGGCGAGAAGCCCTTCAACAAAAAGGCGTCACGCTCTAATTCTCGTTTAACAAACGGAGGCGAGGGTCCTCGCAGAGAGGACCGGCGCGGGCGGCCGCGCACGTCTTCATCTCCTGCGCACGTCTGAAGAAGAACGCAAATGCTGACGCGGAATATCAAGTCCCCTCCTTGTACGGGGGCGTGAGATCAAGGGAACTTCTGGCCGCCGAAGTTTATGCCGGTTTTTAAACAGGCAGCGAGCACCCGCTTTTTTCCTAGAGAAATGCGCACGTTCGCGCGAGAAGTTTCTCAAGTCTCGGAATACCGTCTACTCGTGTAGAGAAGGATACACATGTGGGGCTGTGAATTAAATTAAGTTCGCAAGCTCGCGCATCCTATGAAACCTACGTAAGGATAGAAGTGGCTATTCTTCTCGACAACCGAAAAATTAATTGAATAAATACGAGTACAAGCGAGATATCGCGATTAATCGGTTCGTTTGTCAATCCTATTCTTCTTTGACAGTCTCTCTTTCTCTCTCTTTTTTCTTTTATTTGCTACATTGCTCCAGTTTTAAATCTTTCGTATAGTTCATGCGCGAGACGGTAGAATGCATGGAAATGATACGACGAATGTTACAAAGGCAAATTTCTCCTCGCACTAATGGCATTTTCTTGCAAAGGACTATCGCTCAATAGGTGTGCTAGTTGCTGGAACATGAGCCACTTCGCGCACAGTTAACAATTTTTCCCGAAAGTTCAACATCGCGAGAGCTAGATCTTTCCAACCACCGGCAGGTCGAATTGAATTTGCAGAGGAACGAGTCGCATTGTCGAGAGAGGCAGAAGGAAAAGAGCGAGATGAGAGAGAAAGAGAGAGAGAGAGAGAGAGAGAGAGAGAGCCGACCGCATGCTAAACTTTCCAAACAATGACATCCACATGCGCCGCGTACCATGACTTTTTCATGAGAGACTCGTATTATAATCTCACAAAAACGGAACGCGCGAGTTCAGTGCGATGCGATACGGTATAATGTGATGCGAATACGGCGGGCGTCGCGAAGCGAGCTTATTTGCCGCTACATTTCCCGGCAGTCGCATCGGAGATTGTTCGGTAAATGAATTCGCGGCGTGCGGATAATTCCGTGCATGCTTAACGATATTTACGCGAAGTCGCGAAGCCGCCGTTGCTAAACTTCCACTTGCACTGGCGCGACGCGGTTCACTACGTCGACGCTCGTATTCCGCTTTCGTGCGCGTTCATCGTCGTCATCGCGTCCGCCGCGACGCGAGAAACGACGCGAGGAAGACGAAGACAGTCGACTTCAGGTCTAGTTTATCAGTTGAAATCCGCTGGGCAACTTAAAAAGTTTTGATACTTTGATTCTCATGAGAGTCGTTCTCCAGGGAGACGTGCTGATCGTGTGTCTTGCCAGGCATCCTCCTCTTGCCGTTCTGTAACGTACTTTTCGCCTTTCCGCTTACTTTTCTTCGCGAGCGAGAAGGATCCTTCTCTCTTTACTTCGTGCGACAAACGTAAATACAATAGTAACTTCATGCCGCCATGTGCACCATGTACTTTCTTATCCGTTGCTCCGGCCGGCGTGCTCTCTTGCAAAGAGGAAACTTCCGTGCGCACTTCTGTCAACGAGCATTTTCGTCCACGATTCGCGATATGTGTATATGTGATCTCATTATTATTAATGTGAAGCTTCATGTTATATTATACAGGGTGAGGTACCTAAAACAGGCCACCTGAATATCTCGGCTGTTATTGGTGATAAAAAAAATGTGTCAGACCAAACTTGCATGGTTTCGAGGGACACATAATTTGTTCTAAATAGTTTTTTAGTAGGTGGACGCGTAGAGGTTATATGAAGGTCAACTTCGTTTTTTTAAATGGTATGATGTTTTTTTTACGTACTATCTAATAGAGCGTTTGAAGATGCGCACATTAATCTACGGGTCAAAATCATTCAAGGTCACTGAAGGCCAACTGCAAGGGAAAGATAATTTACTTTATATTGCCTAGAGTTCTCTGCTATTAAAAATATTGTAAACTCAGAAATGAAAAAGTTCTAGTCCTTAGAAATTTTTTCTTTTTCCGCGAAGTTCTGAGTTGATGATATCATTATTTTTTATATTGCCTAGAGTTTTCTGCTATTAAAAATACCATAAATTTAGAAATGAAAAAGTTCTAGCCCTTAGAAATTTTTTCTTTTTCCGCGAAGTTCTAAGTTGTTGTTATCATTATTTTTTATATTGCCTAGAGTTCTCTGCTATTGAAAATACCGTAAACTCAGAAATGAAAAAGTTCTAGCACTTAGAAATTTTAGCCTTCAGTGACCTTGAATGATTTTGACCCGTAGATCAATGTGCGCATCTTCAAACGCTCTACTAGATGGTACGTAAACAAACATAATCGAAACCATGCAAGTTTGGTCTGACATATTTTTTTCTATCACGAATAACAGCCAAGATATTCAGGTGGCCTGTTTTAGGTGCCTCACCCTGTATATTGTAAAGACGTATATGTATACGCGTGTTTAAGAATGTCCTTATATTTCAAGTGAATGAAGTGAGAAGAGATATGAATTTTCCATTTTCATGGATTGTCTCAAAAATAAAATCGATTATATATTATTAAGATTAAGATTATTAAGATTATATATTATTAAGATTATATATTATTAAGAAGAAATGCACGTTATTGAAAAACTCATATTTCTCAAGACCCAATTTTACATTTGAAAAGTCGATAAAATGTAAATGAGATTATAACGATCGGATTACATATCGATTTGCGGCGTTGTTTACGTTAATATAATAGCGAGGTGAGTAAAATATCGTAGAATCATATTAAATAACGATGAAAATGTCAAATTACAAGTATTATATTATATATGAGAGAATGAAACTTTTAACACGCTTTATAATGTAAGAATCTCTTTTACCTCATTCTCTCGAGATAAAATAGCGGTTTGAAACGAATCTGATACTTCTCCGATAGTATTATTTAATTAAACTTCTATCATTTTAAAAATGAAAGAAAATCCATATCTACACGGATATTTGGGATGCAACCATTTTTAATTATGACTGCCGATATCTAATTTTTACTTTACTTCCACCTCTTTCTTTTAATCTTGATTTTTTGTATAAGATCGTCGATTGTGTGCATTCCACTTCGATTTTTCCTCACTGTTTTCACTTCTTCCGTATTCCATATCTCACGTTTATTTCAATTCTCATATCACTTTATTTCCTTTTTTTATTTTCGATCATAAAATGCAAGCCAGGTATCTTGAGAAATGGTCCATCTGTTCTGCACATTGACGTCTCAAAAGTGATTTGCAAAAATTCCTCTTTAACCCAACTTTTTACCTGATCTGTCGGATATAAAATTCAAGAGAATCTGGCAACTCCGCGACAAGAAACGTTCTCTGCGTTTTCGCGCGCATGGTTTATTTCTCTCGGCGAAATTATACATGCAATCGTCATCTTGACAATAACCACGATCGCAAAACATCACTGACCCGTTTTCACGGGAACATTTGGATCGCGATTCGTGCGAACGATCGAACAGCTAAATGGGGAAACGTTAATTCCCCTCGTGACAAATTCCCGATGACGAAACCTTCGCAGCGACGCTGGCGAATTCTCGCCGAGTTTCATCGAATACGAATTGCACCGCGGCTATGAATTTTTTATGAAGCCTCGTCGGGATGGTGCGTCAACAAACAGCGACGCGCGGGGGTGATTTCGCTCGGTCAACAGTGGAGATTAATCGACCGATTTTTTGCGGCAGACCGCGCGTTGCCCGTGCGCTCCTTTTTTTATAATGCATACGTCGCACGTAAAAACGCAATTTTTCGCATCGAATTGAAATTTAAAAAAAGCAGGAGGAGAAGAATGAAGCGGCCTCGGCGTAGCCACGAGCGAAATGGAATTTGATCGATGAGACTCGTCTCCACGTCTTCGCGACGATGGAGAGATTCGAGAATCCTCGTCTGACCGGTATTTAGAAAATCTGGGTCGAGATATTTGTTGGAACAGCAAGTAGCTTATCGGTAGCCCGCGTAATCCGGCAGTTTACAGCGCATCGTAATCGCGTGGTTTATCGTTGGTTAGACTAATAGTACAGTTTATCGGCAAACGGAGTAAATCGCGGGATTTATCGATACGCACGTCGTGCAACAATGGTGTGTCAGTTCAAAAGTCGTTGCGGCGTACCGCAAAACTCGGGATATACCGCGCGACAGAGCAAATGAAAAAAAGCGAAAGAGATTACCATAATTTATCGCGAATTCGATATGATTCACAATGTCACTGAAATACATAAATACATTTACATCGCAGTAATACTAATAATAACTCCTATTTTTCATTTCTTGCGAAATAAAAAATTCATTATTGACCTACAACGAATGGGAACGAGAATGACGTTGTTAATTTCTTCGATTTAAACGAGAAATGTGCATCAGACACGCCCGACTGAAAGCATAGGCGAATCGGGATGTCATTTTCGGGAGTCATCCGACAATAAATGGCCACACACGTGTTGAACGGCTAATTCACAGGAGGTACGGTCAAAAGAAGACAGGAACGCCGTGGTAGCCATAGGTAATATAGCGATCTCTTCATTTCCGTCTGCCAAGCCTGCCCCGCGATTTAATGCATTTCGTCCAATTTCCGCCACAGCCGCCGTCAAGAATGCAATCGTTGCCGGCATGCCATCCGACTAGTGACCCAGATATCATTGGCTTTCCGCGCTGCTGTACGAGTCACGTCCGAATCGTATCGCTCGCTTGTGTCCCTCGGCGAGCGAATGAAGAAGAGAGACCGAAAAACCTAATCTCAAGTCCATCTTTTAATGAACCATTAGGTACGTACTCGCGTAATGGTCTAGCGTACGCGATTACGGCGCGCGCATTTCGCTCCACCAGAAAAACTCGAGCCATTAGCGAGCACGCTCGAGATTCGCGGTGCAGGAGAGCGTCGATTTTCCCCGCATCTCGATTATTCGCCGGACTAATAACTGGGTCGCTGAGATTTATGCCGCGAAGTGGTACCGTTAGATCTTTTCCGAGTCCCCGCCACGCCATTATTCTTAATGCAAAATCCGCTCGCGCACAAACGGAAAGTTCCGCGCCCTTTGGTGCGATGAGACGTCTCGCCGAGTGCGTCGTCGTCGGCGAGATGCATCCGCGTGATTTTCCCTTTACGTTTCGTCCGCTTATATACACCCCGGTGCGACCTACAAACAAACCGATCACTTGGCCATTCAATTTGTTCCAACGGACAATTCCCGTCCAATTTCGCGGACAATTTCGACCCACCAACCTCGCGACTGATCGACTTCGTCGACCATATTCTTCTGTTCGCTTATTTCCATCCGTTGCTTTCTTTTTTCTTTATTGACATCCAATAAAGAATGTAATTTGATTGTAATTAACAATCCTGGCCGACAAACAAATAATTGTTTTCTGCGTCGTATTGAGTTGTATCGAGAATTTGAAAATTAATAACCTCGGACTCCGCCTGGGCAGAAATGCAAATGAAAATATCTTTGAATAGTAAATTGTTTTTCATATTAACATGCAGAGTAACTACAATCAGTTCAATGATTATTTCGCGCGCGTGAATAAACCTGCAATAATAAAATTTTATTTCTAACAGTAAATAATTTCTGCCTGATGTAATTACTCGATTTGTAAAATACAATTATCGGAAAGCGTCTTATTACGTAGAATAATTGTTTGGAAAATATTTCACAATTTTATTTACAAGGAGAACTGTCTCGCATAAGTTTGGCTTGTTTGCTCAGACGAAGGAAGGAGTTCTCGCCTTGTTAGTAAATTACAAAGGCATATTTAAGACCTTGTAACTATCGTGATCGCGAAAAATAACATCGAAAGAGATAAACATTCGGCAGTACCAACCTGCATAACGTATCGCCTCGAGAGTCGTAAAAACGAGATATATCCAGCGAGAATAGCTATGTGTTTCCGGGTTTATGTGGCTACGTATGGCAGCGGGAAGATGTTAGGAGGGTGAGAGGCGACAGCTATTCTAAAGTCGAATTTACATGGTTGCTTTCACGTCCACACCGGACTCAACGAAAGAAGAAAAATTACGTAAGCAATCTTTAAAGGAAAAAAAAAGTTATCCACGTTGTGCAACGAGGAACAATGCATTATCAGTACAAAAGAAATATCCATTTAAGAAATCAGAGTTTCCAAGAGAATATCTAACGCGCACGAAACTGTAGCGAGCTGTATCGGACAATCCGCTCGTTGTAATATTTGTGGCTCGTTACGTTACGTGCCAACTCGCTCGCTGTGTTTGCCTTGAATGATTTCCGGGATAACGATCGCGAGCTCGTCGCGCGTAACTTTGTCCTAAATCTTTGCGACGCCACGCTGGCGAAGTCGCAGCGAGCTTGTCGCCATCGCGAACGTTTCATCTCGTCGATATCGGAAATCCGATCGTACGCGGCGACGTCCACTGAAAACGTATCCCTCGGATCATCTCGATGTACACGATGTCTGCGCATCTCTGTGGCCGTCTCTCTCCACCTCCGTCCGGATTGTCGCAATACCGCGCGTCGAGATTCGAGACGCTCACGCACGTTGAATTTGAATTCCCGACGAACGAAAGCGACGTGACGGCATCCCCTGAATGTCTGACTGATTACACGTTCAATGCGTCGCTTACTATCAACTGATTTAATTGAATGCGACGCGGGCATTAATGCGTGCTCAATCATCACTTTCTCGTGCGTACATATAGTTGGCGAATGATAAATTACAGCCTCGCAACGTTTACGTGCTGACGAACTGCCGCTACGCTTCGTAAAATATTCAGTCGTGTGCGCAAACAAGTTTATCAGAATGGAAATGTATTTCTTTGGATCACAATTCTGTTCCAAAGTGCAAAGAGACTTCGCAGTTTTTCACTTCGCACCTTGCACTTTGTCCTCATAATTCCGGCCCGCGTTTGCAAATGAAAGATAGAACGTGCAAACTGGAAAGGAAGAGTAAACGGAACTCTTCAACGAATCTCAACGAAACTTCCTCTCCCACTATAATTCCAACTTTGCAAAACGTCACGCTATCCGTCGCGCGCCAAGACTTTCTGGCTTTTCTTGCGACCGTGTTCTGCGGCGCAGAGTTGGTGTCAGCATTTAGGAAGCTATTCAAAATTCGATAGGTACATAGAATATACTTCATCAAAAATTTAAACAATATTGCTCCCTTCCCGAAGACGATCAGTATCAAATTAAACGAATGTAACATTAGAGAAAGCGATATCTCCATATAATTACATAACTTTTCTGCAATTCAATAATATTATGCAATCTATCTAAGCAACGAATCAAGTTAGCTAATGGACTGCACTTTGTCCTTTTCTTTATTACGCGAAAAGAATCGTAATAATCAGCAGCCGAAAAATTCTAGTTGCACCGTGTCGTCGAAACGCGACGTAATTTCTCAAGCGATTTCACGTGTAATGATGCACTTATCGACAAGTTAACACTTTATCGCTCGATCAATCTTCGGTACGGGCTTTTCCTTAATTACAGTGAAACTCGAAGCGAGAACTAGCGTGCCGTGAATGCGCGAGTATTATATGCGAAAAATCTTCCCTTGCTGTCGCGCATCTTTTCCTGCTAATTAATGCTTAGAAAATTAATGCGAGAGATCTTTTTATCTTTCATCGACGTGCGATGTTCGCAAATTCGCGCGCAGAACTACACCAGATAATGACAGGCCATCCGGCTGTCTTAATGACATCCGATCGCATTCGACCGAGAGCTTTATTACAAGTTGCCGTGCCTAACGATATAATCATACGTTGTATGATAGCTCGTCATGACTGACGGTACTAACGAGAGGTGGGACGAGAAGCTAACGAAAGAAGCCATTTTTGTCGTTATTACGTAACGATGCCGCTGATATCAATCATAATGATCCGAAAATTTACTTGGTAATACCGGCGATTAGCGGAGTTGCAGCCATCAATTAAGCCGAGTTCGAGATTGATTATGCGTGTCGCTAATTAATCTGTCAATTGCGGAGAAGTTCCACATCGGCAACTTCCGTAACTACGTTCAGAATCGAGAGGGCGGCTAACTATGTTAACCGCTGCGACGTGGCGACCCTGGTACCAGTCGTGCGTTAAGTTGCAACGACGCTTGTCACACGTGAGATATGAACGTTATTAACCGATCGCTCTAATCGAGATTCTCAGCCGTTCACTGCTCCTTTAGCTTTTTTACGCTTTTTTTCATCTCATCGATCCGCCGCGGCCGCTTGTCGTGCGACCGTAATCGGTACGTTCGCACTTTGCGGTGCGCGATAACATCGCCCGTTAACATCGCGTAGCCATCACACGTGACTAATCGATTTAGCAGTTTCAATCATCCGCCGAAAAAAATTTCATCGATCCATCGGCAACGAGATGGAAGCGACGCGACGGCGGGGAAGAAGCCGCGATGGGAAGCGAAACGATTACGGTTATACAAGAGATAGTTAAAAAACAATTACCGGGTCGAGCCGCGACGCTGGTCCCGCGCGCGCGATAATATCTATCGATCAATCTATCTATCTATCTCGCGGCAACTCGTGCGTGACGGGACAACGGGGGTTGTTGAGTCGTGATCGGGGGCGAGAGGCAGGTCACGGAAAACACGGGGGAGGAACGAGGACGGCAGAGTGATGGCTTTCCCATGCGCGTGGTGGGGCAAAGTGGCCGGACGGAGCACGAAATGGACTTTGGAAAACGGGAGATGGCCGCCGCCAGGGTTGATGTGCGAGATGGGAAAAGGCGGAGGTGCACACCGGTCCGGCAATTTCCCGATGTAATAACAGGCCCTTGTTCGCAAAACACGCGGCCGAGCCCGAGATATTGCTTCATTCAGCTCCGCGGCGAACAGAGCGCGGAGTGAGTTGCAAAGAGGCTTTGTTGCTCTTGCTCGCTCGCTTCTTTATCCACCTCGTCATCCGAGTGAGCGAGGCAGGAGAACGGAGAGCGGGAATATCATCCTGTTTAACCCCGGCGGATAATAGACGGAAACGGACAGGAACTAGCAGCAGCCGTTGCTATCTGGTATACCCGGGGATATACATCGAAACGTATGTATCCATACCGTGTATCCTGTTTTTCGCGGATTATTGGCAACGACTGGTTCTCGCGTGTGAGATACCAGTTCTTTCGTAGGAATACCGTGCAGAATCGATAAGGTAAATACTACAGCGATCTCGCGTAAAAAGATGACTGCATCTCGCCCGTGTGTTACTCGCGCAGTGCAACGCGAGTGTGTAGGAACAGCGGAGGTACCGTATCTCGTAAATCACACGTGCAATATTAAACGGGTAAGCTTGAAGATACGTTTATCCATTACGACGACGTTGCGCGATTAAGTTAAGCATCGCGAGTTCGCCAGCCTAATTGCTTCGTTTCACGCGCAAGTCGTCCCCTCGAAAGAAGAGCATCGTCTGCATTTATCGCGCGGCGCGGATCCGCCGCGGAAAGCAATAAAGCGACGCGGAAATGAAGATATCGGGTATAATAAAAGGATCCATGGGGACGGAACGGGAGGGAAGAGGACGCAGAGCGCGGCTCGTTATTTAATAAGGTCGGCGAAAATGAGAATCTGATTGTCCACCCGGGGAGCGCGTAATTGCAGCTGATAAAAAAATGCAGTGAAACGCTTCACGAAAGCTGCTCGCGATGATGAAGCCGCGCATCCCTTTTTACTCCTTCGCAGATACAACGTATCATCGGTCGACTTCCTCGTTTACATTTTTAACGCGTATGAATGTCGCGTCGCAACGCGAACGTCTAAAAAGTTGATGCCTTGGGCCTGGAACAACGGATTGTTCGAAGCCAAGACTCCGGAAAATTTCCAACTGCAAAGTGGAATCAAATTAACGTACCGTTTCGATGAAACGCGAGATGAGCACTAGCCGAGCGATGATATTTTTGTTTATTCAATGCAAGCGCCAGCTACGACGGAAATGCAACGACGTTGTTGCATTTCCGTCTCGCTAATTTTTCTCTTTAATGCGGAATGGAAGTCATCCCCGTTTTTACCCGCGCGATATTATTCGAGCCGTTACGCTGTTTAGTATGGGGAAACTATGCACGTTATTCATCTGTAATTCATCACACACAACTCCGTCGCCGCAAAGCCTATTCAAGGTGGATTGAGAGGAAAATGGAAAATCATCGGGACAGTGGTATCTCGCCGCGGGAATCTGCAAATGGAAAGAACCAGCCCCTCGTACCGCTTTCAATTTCAAATTTCGAACGGGATATCGGGCAAAGAGGGACGTGATGAGTTTTCGGCGGCGCGTATTTGCGGGCATATTTTTTTCGGGTGGAATCCCGGACGAAGGGAGAGTAAATGGGGTGAGGCTGAAAAGGACGAAGGACTATGACGGGAACAAATCCCGCGGGACCGCAACGACTGTGAAACAATCGATGAGATAGTTCCGAGGTGCGGATATACGCGCGCGTGCACGATCGTGGTTAAAAGTTTTAAAACATACGAAGGAAATGTTTGAAAGGGTGGCGGGCGTCTCGATGATGAACGGTGCCAGATCGAGCACCTCTACCGACGACAACATCGACGACGACAAAGAAAAGGAGAACGATGATGATGAAGAGGAGGAAAACGACGACGAGAACGTCGAACGTGATCCTTCGTTTTTCCGCTTTCCCGTCTTTCCACCGTGCCGATTACCTTTGACACTCGGTCGCGCGTAAACACGTTCTCGTAAAGCAGACGGCGTCTTAATTTCTTTACGACTGCAAATTGCCGCCACGGTCCAATTATACAGACGGCGGACTTTAACGATGTTATAGCGACCGGGAGCTGCTCTATGAATGCACGATGAATGGACGGAGATGTGCGAGACGCGGCGCGAACGAGACACATCGACGTTCCTTATTCCGTCTTGATAGAATCGTAATCTTCTTTTATACCAATGAGTCAACGAAATTTTTACGTGCTACCGTGAACGTATTCTCATATTTTCACGAAATCCGTCCGAAAAAGATACGGGAATATAAACATAAAAATAAAACTGAAGACTGCAAAAGCCTTATCCGACCCAGTTTCGTGAGAATTTCGTGCGAACACATCTCCGATCTCATTTAGAATTCACTTCGCGAATTCCCCGCCACCGCTACGCGGATATACGTATGCAGCAACGAGCTCTAACCCATGTAACATAATTGCGTACGCGCTGAGTCGCGGAGAACGAGGGGTTAAAGAAAAATCGTCGTGAAGTTACCGGGGACTTGCCAGGAGCCGGCGCAAAGTTCTTAATTAATCCTATTAATTAGATACATCGTCGCAACACCTGACGACACCCGGGACCCGACGAAAACTCGCGCGTTGCATGCACTTGTCGCGTGTTCAAGGATTATGAAGGCGCAGCCATCAGGGATAAGGGCAATCTCATCGGGCTCATCATATCGGGATCATTCTTGGTGGATCGTTCAAAAAAAAAAAAGAAAAGCGAATCGCACGCGGCATTCTCGTGAAACGATTATCTTAAATGACGAAAAGATGACGCCGTTTTGCGCTATCGATCATACTCGTAAATATGAAACTTTGAAAGCGAGACGTGTAAATAATGTATCGTGTGGCGCGTCGTAAAGATTAATTTTGCATTATGTGCGGTGCAGTTTAACGGATAATTTCAGAGATTAATATTGTGTACGGGGAAACTATATAAATTGCATAAATTTGCTAGAAATTTACATAAGGGTGTATCCATGTAATTCTACTTGAGAATTTAACGAGATGACGTGTGAACGCGGAGCGAACCTTCGCGAAAATTTCGGAAAATACGCGTGAATACCAACACTGAAGGTTTACACGCTGATGAAACGATTAAAAACTATGCGCGATAACGGACATTGCACTCAATCCTCAGGGAGTTACCAGCCACTTACATTACACATTCAACTAATTTCCTTGGAGACAATTCCTTTAATATTCACTTAGATCGTAAAACTTTCAAGATCCGGAGAAAGAGGTATATAGTGTATTCAAAAAGTAATTACAGAACATCTCGAAGGAGACCGCCGTTAGACGATTTCATTATTTCTCGCGACTAATTGTGCAATAATTAATTTGGAAAATATAATTTGTCCGTCCTGACAATCTTTTCGCATTTTGTATGATATATATGTATATTTTTTGAAATTTCTCTATTATACTTTTTATCGACAAATAAAAATTAAAAAGTTCTAGTTCGGACAAAATAACTTCTAAAAGTCAAGTTAATGAAATCCTTGACGTATTTATTCAGGAATTTTGGAGAAAGAAGAAAAATGATTTTTATAAGAATTCTTTCCGTATCTTGAAAACATGTTTTCATATTCTTGAAATTGCGCAAAACATTCATTACAAGATCATCTTCAATGCCAAAAAATTTGTTTTATCTTTCACCTTCGATGGTATCGCCATGTTCAGCTATAGTATGCAAAACTCTAAATCTAAGTCATTGGCGAAAAATAAAGGCGAAAAATCGTAGAAAACGCGATTTCTTCGCTTCTTGTTAGCCAACTGGTCGCGTACGGTAAAAGCAAGGCGGGAAATCGCGTCGTCACGAAGACGGAGAGGGACCGCCGGAAGCGCATTCAGCAACGGAAGGATTTCCGCGGAACGCAATTAAGTGGCGTAATGAGATTCCTACGACACCGACGGCGCTGGCGGCGGTTCGGCGCTCAGCGTCTTTTCAACGCGCGCGCGGAAACGGCGCGACGGGAACGGCGGCGACGGTGACAGTGGTGGGTACCACGTGAAATTCGGAAATGGCTCAAGTTAAATGAACATTCCCGCCAGGCGCGGGAAGAAGATCGGATGTCGCCCGTACGCCTAATTAAACTTCCGACCCCTTTTGGACTTTCGAAAGTGGCGCGGCTTCGTTAACGCTTCGGCGTGAGATAAGGGGAGGCACGCGAGCCGGATGAGGAAGCAGATACAGGCAGGGATTTATAATGACCGGTGACACACACTCACACACCTGCATGGATCAGCTCCCTGGTTATCAGGAGGAATGATAGTGTCACGCGAAGACATGCAACTAGGGAAAAGAAAGTTTCAGCGCATTCACGCAATCGAAAATCGAAGACCGTGTAGTGTTCCATGGAGATATTTTCCTAGGAGAGAAAGGTTGCTCTACATATACGTAAAACTATACATTTCTGTTTCGTGTTTCCTTTCAGTGAGCTTCACGAGAGAGCCCGATATTTAAAATAATATAACGTTCTTTATCCTGTCGACTTGTAATTCGCCGTGTGTTATATGCGAGGGGGAGTAACGAATCTGTCCCACGGGGCAAATATTCCTCGGTAGTCTCCCTTTAGCTAGCTCCATAATGTCGGCCCCTCCGGCATCAGACCGGTACAATTAAAATTTACGCAATTTAATCCGCGCCGCGCGGTCCCGCGTATGCACGTACGTGCACACGTGGCCGTCCAATCTCGTGGTTACATGCACTAGGGCGCCAGCACGTAGGTGAGCCTTATATAGAAACGGAAACGCAGCACTTAGGGCAAATATTAATGCAACCATTTGCATTTTAAACGAACTGCGTCCCGACACCGCCACTGCCACGGAGATTTTCGACCGTAAGGAATCGCCGAGTGGAAGGACGCGCGCAATGCGAGAGGAAGCGAGTGGAGGGCCATCGCGCTTTCCTCGGCTGCATTTGCATTTCCACGTTATTTCGCGAGATCAACTTCCATCTTTCGCCGGCGAGCACGCCGAATCGACGCCGGCAGGACGCGACGAGGGAGGATCCTCGTCGGCGATCCTTGTCGGAAGTTGTTGATCGTAAGACTTTTACTTCACGCCCGGCGCGCCGTAGAAACTGATTGCGAAAGTGCGATAAAGTTGGCGGGACGCGCGCAGGTCTCTCGCCGCCACGATAAAAAGGTAAATCGCGGACTTGACGGCGATCTTCCGGGAACGACGAGTTAATTGAATTTCAAATCCCCTTTTGAAGGGAAATTATATTGCACGCCCAGCGCGCACGCGCGCTTTTACCGAAGGGATAACTCGGTGCTTCGGAAAGTAGAACGACCAATGTTCCACTCTGCGGCGGGGAAATGGGACAAGCCGGTATCTACAGGGCTAATACGTGAGATTTATTTAGGACTTCTGTGTTTTTTTAATATCGAGGAACTTGATCGCGGATTAAGGTCCTCTATAAATCTTATCAAAGTTTACTGAAAATTAGCGGCGAGTCCAAGCTATTTACATGAGCGTAGTTCAGCTTAACGAAAAATCCTTTCAATTTTCAGGATTAATCGGATCCGCAAATATACCCGCGAGTCATCGCGCGGGAGTCAGTGCGCCGAATTAAACCAATTAAAATGCAAATTAGATTATACAATACAATCCCTGGTAAATGTTCCATATATTCAGATACGCGAAATACGTTTATATCTTCGCCAAGCATCGATAATCCATCAGTGATCGCAGGGGAATATAAATAAGGGGAATATAAATATAAATGAGTATTATTATTATTATTATCGTTTGCCAAGATACTCCGAGACGGATGTAACGCGAATCATCGTGTCGTGAAACGGTACTTTAGGCACGTTTCTTTGTTTAGACGACCTACTATTCGCGATACGATCGTTCCCCGAGTTTTACGCCCTTCGGAGAGATCCATAAACCGCGAAGAGAATCGTATCTGACATAACGGAGGCGTTATAACCCGCGTGTCTGCCAACGTTCCCGCAGATACGCGAGCACTGTAAAAAATTTAAGATTGTGGCCACGACGTGGAAAAACTTGATGCATGCGACTGTAAAAGCCAGAGGAATCCGTGGTGAAACTCGGTCCGCAATATCGCACGCAATTGGCATTGGTACCGCGCGCGTCTAGCGTCAAACGTGATGCCATGGTCTCGAGTTTTATTTATCTTACGAAGTTTCATGTCGCTTGTAATATTGTTCACGGTGTTTCGCGGATCTCGCGAGATTCATCGGAGATTCCAAGCGCTCCTACGATATTTGTCTAATCGCGCTGCGATCCCCACAAACTTTCGCGCGTCCACCCGACGCCGCGAATTTATTTGCGCGATCGAACGCACTTCCGGAACAGCCGTTTCGCCGATTTATCGGCCGACATAAAGACCGCACGGTTCCGGTGCATTCTCTCGTCGAACAGAAAAAGAGCGACGAATAGCAGATGCTTCCGGCTCACGATAGAAATCAGAATCGGCCAATCGCACCGATCGAACGGCGTCGTAAAATTTCATGTGCACCGACCACCGCGAGACGATTCTCTCGCGCATACGAGAGCAGTCTTCGATCGGCTGTCGTACATTTCCCGCCCCAACTTGCTAAAGTAATCTCGTATGGAGCTCGGAACCAAGTTAAGTTCTTAAGTCCTTCGCTTCGCGTATCCGACGATTCCGTCGGTCTTCTTTGGATAGAAAACCGCTGACTAAAAATTTGTGTACGCGCATTCGATGTACGATTTTTTTACTACGGGGTGACTCGGCGAAAGAAAGCGCGGTGGATGTACGGGATACACGTTACGCAGTGTCAGTGGCGGCCAAAAGCTTTGTATCTCTGCGGAGCTCAGCTGGTTTTTATCTCGAAAAGCAGAAACAAAACGCTTGGGAAAGTTCACAAGAGACGACTAAAACTCGAATCCGACCCACTCAGGCTGCTATCTGTCGGACCACCAGGGTTCTCTCTGAGTCAAGAGGGATTCCATAGGAAAGTAACACTGATAATAAGCAGAGCGGAAGCGAGCACACAGTCGTGATAAATGGCAGTTCCGCGAAAATAGTTCATTTGATTCTGAAACATATCAAGATCGGCTTTTAACTTTTTTATTGCTCAATCGAAGATTTATTTACGGGGGTGTCGATGCTCTTTTCAGGGCAACTGCGAAATACGAAACGGGATCAATAAAATCACACTATGCACAAGCATATATATCTGCATCAAAGATTACAGTAATAAACGCGAAATGGGATTGATTACTATTGATCCGTAACGCAGTAAACTCTTTTACATCAAAACATGTTTACGCGGTTATCAGTATAAGTTTGATATTTTGATGATCGATGGCACGATCGAAATCGTATTTATGATAAATAACACATTCCTAGATAACGTTATAAAAACTAGAGATTTATCTTAATAGAGATAAAGACTGAAAGCAGAGATTTATTCAGATAATGGCTTAATCATGCCGCAAACAACGTTCTCCATATGTTTCATAAATGTTCTTAATAATTGAGTGGACTGTATTTTCGCTCTAATGTTACAACATAAAATTCTAACGCAATCCTTATGACCAGCAAGAAAATAAAAGCCAGAAACGGCCTTTAATATTCCAGCAGGAGGTACGGATGCTTGGATTTCAAATATGAATGTATGCAAGTGCGCACGTGTATCCCTGCGCTCGGATATTCAAATCGCATGATATTGAATGCAGATTAGGCAGAAGATCATATTATTACAATTTGACGAGGTACTCTTGGGTATCACAACTGGTACAGCTAACTATACCAATTAATGCGTTCTCTCTTGTTATTGAGAACAGAATCCACGAGCATACTAATAAAAATGTAGAGATTTTACATATTGATCTTTAATTTATCTCGTTTAATTTCTTTTTTATGTTTTAATCTGTTTTCGATATCAAAGTCCAAGACAAGCTATAATCTGTTTATAATTTATAATTTTCAATATAAAATATTTAAAATATTAACATTCAAAAATTGTTGATGTAAAGTTGACCATATAAAAAGTTATATCAAAGGTAATACCTAAAGAAATCGTAACATATCTCCTTCATGATCACTGCAAGATACATTAATTAGTTATATTTAATATAACAATAATCAAGCCATTGAGAAATCGATGCCGGTATATTATTATGTATATATTATGTCGGTATATAATTATAAGTGTCAATTAGACTTTCACAAACTTCCTAAATCGCATTATTACATCCTGTATTATCTATAAACGGCCAATGAAAGCCATAAATGAACCAATTGAAAAGATAATTAGCCCGGATTAGTGAAGATACATTTGTCAAATGTAATCAACCGAAAGTAGGACATTCTATACACGCGACAGCAATTGCGATTGTAGCAAATCGAACGTAAGCGAATGCGGGAAAGCTTTATTAGAGAATGACAATGAGAAGAAGAGACAGAGAGGGACGAGGGAAGAGACCGATTCTGTGTCATACGTGAGAGACTAACGGGAGAGTTTAGACGTTCGCTCGCTCCTTTTACCGTTCATCTCGCATGACGCGGAACAGACCGGGAAATAGGCTCCTGGTAAACGCAAATTAGATCTCGAAAACGTCTGCCATGTGCGCGCGTCGATCGGATTGACTCCGCGAGGCACAAAGACGACAGCAAATTGAATTCCCGGATTGAATTCCGGCCAATTTCGACCTAATTTCCATAGCGATGCGACGCGCCGCGACGCGCCGCCGATAAGCCGATGGGAAAATTTCAAGCGCGCCGCTCGCGCAGGTTTCTTCTCCGAGTAAATACATGCTTTACATGTTTCGCGCGATGTGGGTATTTGCGATGAAAGCGATATAACGGAGCAGGGTATTGTCGGAATGGTCGATATCACGATAGCGAGGCTCCACATAGCGAGCTTCATAAAAGCCTTCTCCATACACATAAGATGCATGAATATGTACAACAGTCTATAAGAAATGCACGAATAAAATTGTACGAGCCTATTATGCGAGAGCAAGGAACACGATACCGCGCGAAAGCACAGATTTCCAGCCAGAAATAGAATTTCGAAACAGGAAGTAAGATCGGCACTCGAATTGTGAATTTCTTGCGGATGATATCGATGTAAATTTTTGTCATATACGTTTCCTTTGTGCGAACATATGCATCTTCGATGACGATAGATAAATGGATTCGCGCGCTTGCGAATTCCATTCCGCAGGCAACGTATTGAATCGCGTCGCGTCGGGGCTGCGATTTGCTGATCGCGCGCGAAAAATACGTACGCGGTAGAATCTCGCGAACCTAATAAACGCGACGCTCAGTGAAATTGTGACCCACTTAGGCGCACGCTGACCCACTTGGATGCATCGCATAATCACCGTGTGATCTCGCGCGGCGCGGGATTGATATTAGAGGTAAATACACAGCCGCCGGAAATCTGCCGTCACGATCCGCGCCGGATATACCTGCACACCGGCACGAGCAGCTTCACTTCACGAGATGCAACCTTCGAGCAAGATTACAAATCTCGGGAATTTCGGTGTTTCATCGTTCCATCGGCGCACGCGGTCGCGGTCCCATGCCATTTGCATAATGCGTGCAGTTACTCATATAAACAGGCCGAATAAACAGCGGCTTTCGCGGGTCAACAATTCGGTCGCTAATTCCCAATTGCCGGTCTGCCGAGCTGAGTAAACACAGTTGTCACGGTGATATCGCGATTCGATCCCCGGGAAAATCGGGGATTCACGTGAGCACGAGCTGCTGTACGTCGTGTGGTCGCACAAGATTCTCCGACCGGCAGAGAACGAGTGCATAAAGAAGGCGCGCGTGGTAGGAGGGCTCTCTGAGATTTATTTTCGGTTCATCCCGACCTTCGGAGTTATTTTCGACGCGAGTGATAACCGGTTCCTCTACAAGCGATGCGTGCGCTAACGCGAGCAAGAGTGGCCGCCGGGTCACGAATACGATGGCCATTGAAATGCATAGTGCAGCAAAACGCGTAAGCTAGACTGATGTCATCGTGAAAATTATATTATATAATGTTGTTGTATCAATGCAGTATTAATTTTCCATCAACGCGGGAACGATTAAATACGAACGTCAATAAGTTATGAATGAAGTATTTATAATGTTAGATATTAAGAGTTATGACTTGATCAACGGTCACATTTTTACAAATAAGTATATCGATAAACAATTAAAAATAAAATCAAATGATTGAAATAATTTCCTGTTTCTATGCCAGTCATGTAATTCTTTTGTCGATAATAATTTACAAGTGTCAACTGTTTGAAAAATACCTGAGAGTGTTCAATATGTTTTAGAATCGTATCTTAAAAAGAGACGAAAATCGATTCTCGGAGAAAAGTCCCGGAGACGCGATCAGGATGACCCTGGGTCGGAAATAAATTGAATACGATCGTGTTCCGATAGCAACCCTCCGTTAGCATCCCTTTCTCTCGCTGTGAGCACGCCGCAGCTTATACGAATGACAATGTGGAGAGTCGACCGAAGCATAAGGAGCGTGTAATGGAAACCAAATGAGTTGCACCCCCGGGCGGCGCTCCTACCGATGCACGAAGGAAAAGATATTTCTATGAAAATTCTGTTAAAAGATGTTTTCAAGCGAAGGCCATGCTAACGGCACTTGTACATATAATTCCGCGCATGAATATATCATAGAAATAAATTTTCACACTTGCTCTATTTGATGAATCTCGAATTTGATGAAACGTGATCAGACTGTTAATCAAGATTCATTAACATAATTCTACTATTTCAAGATTCTATTTTTCTACATCTGCATCATTTTAAGATTCTAATATCTTAAATTACTGCATATACAAGTTCCTGGTTAGAGCAGCTTACTCATCAAATGTGCCCTTTGATGGAAAATATGAAAGACTTTCGCGAAGACTTTGCCTGAAGAGACAGTGTAGACTTACAAAAACAGATTTTTCAAAGCGCTTTCTCTTAAAGAGATTTCTTCAAAATTTTTTTCAAAAAGAATCTTGTAATGACACTGTGAAACTGAAATTTTAGGTCACTTGGACGTGTGCGGCATCTGTTGCGCACGTGAGAGCTATGGCACAGGCCAAAGGTGTGTACGTAACTTATGTGCGAAGCACATTAAAACTTACGTACAAAACGGGACATCTTAATACAAGATCTCTTACGCGATTGTCTCACGTTTACATTAAATTATAATTAAACTGACATTTAATTATAACTCGAGACTGGTACGTCAGATATTAAAATAAAAAACGAATCGACATTTTAAATGAGATTTATCATATTCTCATCTCGAACATAAAAACCTTTACACGTGCTATTATATTATTTAATGCCCGAATCAATATGAGCACATTAAAATATTACATATTTATAAGATAACGTATGTGTTTATTCATGTTCATAAAAGAGTGACAAAGCAGCAAGAGAGTGAGAAACTTTTAACAAATTTATCGATACAGATCTTGGCAAACAGAAAGAGCCGATAAATCCATCTGCGATCGACCTTTGAACAACTGCGTTCGGATAAGAATATGAGACAAGCCAACGTCCAACGCGTTCCAATTGTGCTCTCGATGGTTAAGATTTTTCGAAATCTTCCTGGAACCAGCTTGAATCCAGTGTAACGCTATTGATATACCAGCCTCTACGTTACAGAACGTAGTTACCAAAAGTTATCCAACTTTCCAAATTAACGTAAAAACGGCCGAATCTACGGTACGTTACTTTGCGTGAAGTCGCGTTTTAGACAGTAACGTAGGAAGGGAAGGAGAGAGAAAGGAAAGGCGAAGCTGTGAAAAAGGAGAACTGCGAATCTCGCGAGCAGCGAGAATCCCAAGTTCCTCGTTGCCAAAACCGAGAACGCCCGCGGCGTCAAAGGTAAACTTCGCGCGAAACTTTCCTTCTTAGATCGTTACTCGACGTCAATCCGAATCGCCGTAAAGATCGATTCAACGATATCGATCTGATCTGGGCGCGAATTCGTATAGAAATCGAGTGAGGAAAAGATGCAATTAACGAGCGCGCGCGATTTCACGCTCGTCAGGAGCGACGGGTCATTATGTAAAATCCGAAGCACCGTAATCCACACGTCGTTCTCTGCGAGCGAACGGTAGTACTCGCGGGAGAATCGCGCGGCAAATGGGGCCCCCTTCTCGTGGATTGGAAGCGCGCAGAATTGCGACGTGGAAAACGCGAATCGCCATTATGCCGGTCGTTATGCGCTTTCGCGCAAAATCGCCGAGTCTTGCTGCTGCATCGCGTGTTGCACAACACCGTGGATGCACTCCCTTCGGGTTGCAGCGCGCCGGGATTGTCCCGACTTGAATCACGCCTGGAAGTTCTCCAGGCGAGGAGTTTGCACGATGAATCATCCGGGCTCGCACCGACAAGCACGGAGAAATAGTTTAACTTTATGCACAGGCTACTTGAATGGATTTTAGCTAATCGCGCTTTGAGAACGCTGTGGAAAATATACGCGGTACGATTCTCCTTTTCCTCCTCCTCGAAAAAAAAGGCCGTAATTATGATCCGGATTTTTTCCAACAGCCAAAGATATATAAAAAATAAAAGTTCCAGCTAAATTAATGGCATTATGACATGTTTATCGACGTGCGATCTAACGTTCGAGCCCGAGGCCTTGTACACGATCAATTTCAATTGGAAAAAGCATCTGCCTGAAATTAAATATTCCCTCGCAGCAATGTCACGCACATTTCTGATCTGATTGATGCACAATACTTGTTTGCGCCGAGATAAATAATTCATAATTGTTTTCAGCGGCAAACTGATTCGCTCGACGTAACATCACGAGCGTAAGACTGTACGATGTGGAAATGTGGGAGGAACGCGACGATAACTATCGTTCTGTATCACGCACGAAACGCGTGTTTTCGATGGCCTTATTCAGGTGTTTACATTATTGCCACGTTTAACGTTGTGTCGCGGGTTCCGATAAATTACGCACGTTGTCAACAAGAATAACGGCATGCACACTCACCTTTTCGAGACACTCCTGGCCGATCGCCTTCGGGTCGACCTGCACCTCGAGGATGACGGAATTGGCTTGACTGACGAGGCACCACATCTTCGCGCTCGTTGTTCCCGCGACGACCTCGAATCCACCTCACCGAAAACCCTCGCTGTTGTTCAGCAGCTCCTCGTCACGACGGGAACGGGGAACGGGAGAACCAACACTTTCAATCGCACGTTTACAACGACGATGACAACGGCGACCGTGACGACGACAACAATAACGCTGACGACGACAACGACGACGACGATCTCTCCACCGAGTACGCGGCTGGTCGGCGACCGGTCGTGGCCGGTAGTGCGTTCTTTGTCATAACAAACTTCAAAAGCGACGTACGTGCACAGCTGTCACTGCGACGGACCTGTGCGCGACTGCACACGACGTCGGCAACGTGCTCGTTCTCGTATCGGGGACCGTACACGACTCGTCGGCTTCCATTTCTCGGCGCGGAATGGCACACGCACTGACACCGCACTTCGCCGCCGCGGCTTGGTTCGCGAAATCGAATCGCTTTCCGGCCGCTCTATCGAGTGGCGCTAGCGACGCGACTCTCTACAACGTCAGACGGGACTCACGGATGCTCGCACACACGCGAACGGAACGCGCACCGTCACTCACGAACGCAACGCGCCGAATGAGGGGAAGGTTAGGTGCGCGCACCGCACAGCTGATTGCCCCCACCGCCGACCGCTGCAGCGCGCATGCACGCACATGCCAGTGACGTATCAACTTCATGTCGGGTAATAGTATTGTAGGAAAAGCGCGAGAGTCCTGAATCTTTTGATGATACTATAAAACGTGTGATGCCGGATCACATGACTTGATGATCATTGATCTGAATCGAATTGGAAATTACGTAAGTCATGAAAAATCAACGAAGCTCAGTCAATATTGCTGATCGCGTTCAGTTAGCTTGTTTTTCAATGTCTTGTATATTCCTTTAAAAATTAATCGTTTCATTGACAGTTCCATATTATTGTCGAAAGGAATAATCGCGCGAACGACATTAATCAATTGCGTGACACTTATACAATCGAATAGAAAGATGTATCAACGCAGTGAATCCCCTTACATACATATAGCTAATAAAAAAGTTCTATTTAATAAAAGATGAAGTGGAGAATATTGGCAGAGTGAAAACAACGTTTTGGGTTTTGTCCTCTTCTTTTCCTTTATATTTTCGACACTAATATCGTACAGACAACCAACCAGCTTACAGAGACGGGATATAGATATGTGAAGCTATCCACTTCGTAATATCAACAGGCTTTAAAAGATAAAGGAGCGAGAAAATTAAAATGTTGCTACATCGTCGCGTGGTTCACCGTCGACTGGGAGCTTGTCCGTGAACCGCGAGAGGCTGTAGGAGAGAATCTCGTTACGTTTCGCGTCCTCGATGCGACAGAATCATGGAATGACATCTAATGACATACATTTAACGACATAAAATTCGTTACCACCACCCTAGATAGCCTTCGGCGCTAGCCGTATCTAAATCTTAACAACCGTGCGTACGTACGTCGTCCCGATGCGCCTAGGCCTTGGCGCACCGGACCGACCTGGTACTCCGTTTTAGTGTATTACTCCTTGTGCACGATGCAACTACATTACAGCAATTCTCAAACTGCCCGAATACGTGCCGGTGAAAAGCTCAGCGATAATAACAGTACGGTTACATTTATTGTCGTGTAGCAACTGCGGGGGAAAGAAAGATTCTAGCAATGTTAGTTTGAGTATCGCTGCCTACACAGTTACATTGTGTACAGTTCCTTCAATAAAACATAACATGTTACATGATATAACAGCGATAAATACATATTAAGAGATACAATACAAGTGAACGGTAATATCCAATGTACATTTATAGCGTAAGATGTACCATATTTATAGATAGCTGTTAGACGCAATTCTTGTGATCCTTAGACCTCAATGCGGTAATTGCCGTGCAGTTCCGGCTTGATATCGTACACCAAGTCCAGGATTTTAAGCATGACCTATGTTGCACAGAGAGAGTAAGGATTGCAATTTCTCACTGACGTTTTGTCTTTGACGTTCTATCAATTAAATTCCTAGCATGGTACTCACTGTACTTTTGTGCACAGAAACGGCCTGATTCATGTCTTCTATCTTGAGTCGCGTGTCCGCCTCGATACGCGCAGCTACGTCCTCCTTGGAACCCATATGCTGCAGCAGCGCAAGTGCGATGATTATTAAGTATCGAGATCAGGTGGAATGTGAACATGAAGAAAGGGAAATCATTTTACCTTGGCCTCAAATTCGCGGAATTGCCTTTCTCGCTCCTGTCGATACTTCTCGATCTCATCCTGAGCTTCCTCCTTGGCCTGTTTTAGACGACGTGCTTTACCTACGAACGTGTTAGATCATGATACGACATGTTTCCAAGAGTCTGTCAAAAAGCTTCATGTTATAAAATATTACATCTCGACTTAGCTCTTTCATCTTAATTCTCAATCTTAACGTTATTTCTTTAAATTGGCACATTCAATTGCAGCAGTTCTGTCAAACTTTGAGCATGTAACAGACATATATAATGAATCCTTCAAAGGGAAACGAAGGGGAATTCGAGCTCCACCGAGCAAAGCTGTCAGCAGTCAATAAACTATACAAATTCACGGAAAACTTGCTGAGCGCGATCGCGAATCACGGGAAACAGTGGACGCGCAGGTTAGCCAAGACTGTCCCTCGTCCGAACCAACGTAACCTCGCGTGTCAACGGGTGCTGCAGTTAAAACTCAATCTCGCAGCTCGCGACAAGGCAGATCCGAGAGTAGTATCGAGAATTCGTCGTACGCGTCGTTCTCAGAAGCAGAGAAAGAGCAGCATCGTCGCGGCAACCCGCAGTCGGTGGCCCGGGATCGCGTGACAGCGAGAACGGCCGCGCCGCGGATATTCCCTCGCGCGAGTATTTTCGGCGCGTTCTCGCGCACGACGGGCGCACTCACGTTTCCTGGCGTCCGAGACCTTCTCCGCAGCGCGCTTCTCAGCGGCCAGAAGCTGCTGGATACCCTGCGTCTGGCTGGCCATCTTTGCGACGAGCGAGTAGAGAACGGCGAGCTATCACGAATCGATCATATGACTTGGGAGCTTCCGCCCTCTGCCCCGCCTTTAGCGCACGGCGCTCCGCGTCCCGTGCTCGCTCACGTGGTCGTTCCGCGCCGCGGCTGCTCCCAGGATCTCATCGACGCTCGGTTCACCCGGACGATTCCCCGGAATATCGAATAACACAAAAATAATCGAATGCGCGAGCGAATTTCGTCAGGCCGTCAGATTCCTGCGGTTGATAAGAAAATGTTTTCGTGACGCGCGATTCTCGGCTAATTTCGAACTTGTCGCGTGACTGCGGAATCGCGATTCCGCGGAATCCCATTGGCGAATGGCTGGCGATTCGATAGATTGAGTGAAACTTTGAATGCGATATGTGCGGCGTTGATTCTTTTTAGTTCTTTTTTTCTTTATTCTTCAGTTTTTGGATTGATTTGATGTAATTGGAAAGATTTAATTGAGACTGAAAGCGATACGTAAGGGACATAATTGTGCTTTACAAATTACGTACACATATTTTTAATATATAGAAAAATCATGATTTAGTAAGATCGTTTGTACAATATAGATATACTTAACTTATATTTTTATATATTTGCAAGTAATGCTCTTAACGACACAACAATGCGTACTTTTTTTTATACACAGAATTGAAGAATTTGCATCTAAAAATGCATTTCTTGATTAGAAACTTTATTGTTTCCACGGAAGAATTTAAAGTATACGATTTCCTTGAATATTTTGCCTATTGTTTAATCTAATCTTCTCTTGGCGCTTCTTCTCTTCCTTAAACGCCTCGGTGTTTGCCTTCCGTTCTATCCTCCTTTCCTAAAATTGCAGAAATTATTTAATACGTAAAACTCTGGGTTCTCGAATATGTAATAAAACTGCATACTTTTCTGTAATCTTTGAGTAATTGTTTCCTTTCTCTTCTCTCCTCAGGAGTTTCTCCTTTAGGCCTTATGCTTAAAATACTTAAAGTAGATTTCCTGCTTTCTGCTACCGATTGTGCACCCTTTGAAGCATTATTCTCCGAGTCAAATTGCGCTAACGCTGCAGCCGTTAATTTTCCAGTGTTGCCTAACACATGTTTTGGAATACCGGTTTTCCGATCAATTTCGATCTTCTTCGGTTGCTGTTAAACAAGAAAAATTAACGTATTAATTGAATAAAAGTATTATTATTAAATTTTATGTATATTACGTTAATGAGTAAATAATACTCATAAGATTAATCAATATTTTACCTTGGGAGGCTCTGAGATTAATTTAGGATGGTTGTAAATGTTGCTGTACGTGCTAAGAATACTCTCACAATCCCATTTGTCTCTCTCACGAGCATCGACAACGAGCTTTTCTAAATCGTCTTCGCTTTCCGAACAGTCCTTCTCCACAATTTTCATTCGGTCTTTCATGAGTTCCGTAATATTATCCGTCTGCAAGTAATAAAGATACAAAAAAATAATACACCTTTTAATTGCACTTTGGCTCGTTACACTTACGTCCTCCGTCTGCTTTTTCTCAAATTCCTTAGCGTATTGTAAGAGAATATCCGAGTCGTGTGCGACGTATCCTTCTATCTCATCGCAGTCTAAAGCACCGATTTCATTCTCGTCATACGCAGCGTACATCTGCGCGATTGCAATAATAAGGAAAACTGATTAGTGGATCCGGATAATGACGTTGTCACCGTCTTGAAAAATAGAGCTGTAAACCTTCTCAAATTTATCGTCCAGCAGTGCGAGCTGCTGGTTCCTTCTCATCACGCTGCTGCTCATGGAATACTCCGTGAATCGCGATTTCGTTTCTTCATCTTTGAACGTGTACTGAGGTCCGTTTAAGCTGCCCACTTCGTCCGCCTCTTCGTCAGATAAAGCCATGTGGCCGTCAGAGGAAGTGTCTGATCCGTCATATTCATTGCCCGATTCGTTCAATTCATATTCTGGAGAATGGAAAGTCATGCAGTTCAGATTGAATGTAAAATGTTGCTCGCACATAATCGTAATAAAAAGTTTACCGTATTCCCTGTCGGAGCCGTCGCTCTCATCACCTTCCACATTGGCTAGTTCCATGAAATTGTCTTCCAACTGATTTTCAGGATCATCGTAGTCAAAATCCTCGTCCATTGCGGCGACCAGATCTGGATCAAGATCCAATTGTGGCCCGGTGACTGGTGCAGCTTTATTCAGCATACCGACTTTCTCCTCGACGTTTGAAGCGAACACCGAGGATGGCAGGCTGATCTTCGTCTCCTTGTCATCCTTGTCGCGCTTGGAGTTTGTGTTCTCGACACGTTGCCACTCGACCGATAGTGTATTAACGTCTCTGAGATGTTGCAGGTAGTCGTAATCGTCGTCGAAGTAGATGCCATATTTTTGCTGCTCTTCTTTACGCTTCGCGTTATCGGGCGCTGTCTTCTTCTCAATTTTAGTTGCCTGAGTATCGGCAGCTGGCACGAGCACTCTCTGCGGCGCCGTTTCGTCCGCCACTAATGGATCTTTTTGCGAACGGTGAACCAAATGAAAGGTGACGGAATTCTTTTTGTCGATGAACTTTCTCGTTTTTCCCTTCGGCTAAAATTGTATTGTGTTATTATGCATTATGTTGTTTCTCCTAACCTATGAGTGTTCAGTAAATTCACGAATTTCCTACGCACTTTTGACTTACCATTTTGACTTATTTATTTGTTACTGCTGGAACTAATTGTACGTAGAGAATTTAATATCGCGCAATGACAGTAATTGTAAGTAACTCGCGTATCTTTATATTCAAGAATCACGTATACACATGATACCTCACATGTTGCAACTCAGACGGATGTATAGAACTATAGAGTTTCCGGTTTCAGAGTGGCAGCACTGTTTCCAAAGATTCCCACAGTCTGTTCGATAATTGTACTATCGAATAGAATTTTATTCTTCCTTTTCTTTCTACAGTCAAGTGTATCTCATATCTATTTTTTTGAAATTCAAAATGCAAGAAAGTAACAAAAAAATTTTATTATACACAACACGAGTTCCACCTCTCAACTTTGATCCTAACACGAATTTAATGTATAGAGAATAGATGATTGTATAGGGGTTGCAGCTTTACCCCACTCTTACTTGCTGTTATCAGTGCTCCTGCTGACCCGTAACACAAATGGGGGATGGTTATTGATGTTCGATATACGTGAGGGTGGCCAAGACCGCAGCGACAAGAGAAAATGGGGTTATTCGATCGTTTAGCGAATCTTTTAGGTCTTAGGAAAAAAGAAGTAAACGTTTTAGTAGTGGGCCTTAACAACAGTGGTAAGTCGACGGTCATAAATAATTTCAAACGCGAGGATGACCGTTGCATAGACATAGTGCCCACTGTCGGGTTTAATGTCGAGAAATTCGCATGTAAGTTAAATAAATAGCGAGCAGCTATTGATGAAATATGCCAAAGATGTGAGACTCGATCGCTTTTAATGCTGTCCTCGTGTGTATGTTATTGCACCTGCGACTATTTCCACTTCGTAGCACTGTTCGTTGTACAATGAGATGCAAGTTAAAATGCGATGCGATCGAAATTTAATAATTCCACGATACAATGTATACGTATAAACTGCACAAAAAATATAAATACTTTATGTTTTCACGATATTTAAGCTTTATTTCAACACTTTAACTGAAACACTTTAACTCCACGCTCATTTTATTTTTTTAACTTTCCACCACTTCTCATGGGATGCTGATTTGTCTTCGGAACGTTTGAACGTAATGTGGATCTGACAGTAATCCTCTTACTGTTGGATTTACTCTTACTTTGCACCGATTTATTAGTCTTCTTTAAAGTATTCTTATTTTTTGGAAGATTACTCTTCTTTGACTCTTTCAATTTAGTAGTGCTATTGGAGTCATCTAATTTATTAGTGTTCTTGGGATCTTTTAATCTGTTATTGTTTCTGGAGTCATCCAGTCTGTTGGTGTTCCTAGAGTCATTCATTTTACCAGTGTCCTTGGAATCCGATAATCTGTTACTCCTTCTGGAGCTGTTCAATTTATTAGTGTTTCTGGAGTCATTCAATTTATTCGCAATCTCTTTTGTCGGTTTAATATGTGGGATACTGTCGATCGATAGGCTAGACGATGATGGGATTCTTTTATGATTCTTACTTATTGGAGTACTAGTGATTAGTTTGGCTGTCTTGAGTTGCTTAGTGTCGAGCTTCTTGCGTAGGTTCAATTGGAATAGAGGATTTGTATCCACACTATCAGAATTTGTGGCTTGTTTGGTTTGGAAATTTAATTTTATCTGTTTCAATCTAACTTTAGGGTTCATCAAAGGCGTTGTGTCTTCTGCTAGATTTTTAGCAATTTTCTTCTGTTGCCTCGAGGGTGATGCGACGACCTTCTCCTTCTCATTCTTCTTTGGAATTCGCGGGAGTGGACTTTCAGTGCGGGATATCTTTGCTTTTGGACGACTATCCACTTCATCTTCTTCCTCATCTGCCCCAATACTTTTTAGAGGAGCTTTCCTTTTTTTCCGCTCGTTCCATTTCTTCTGCAACTCCTGTTTTCTCTTTTCTCGTTTTGTCTTTCCAGCTTTTCTCAGTGACTTTTTTCGATTCGAATTTACTTGGGCGAGGAAGCCTTCTTCCTCAGAACTGCTAACATCCTGAAATGAAATGAAATGTTAAAATATGTTTTTGCCACTTACATATTTCATAATTAGATTTTTGTAGAAAAATTTCGTACAGTTAGTTCCATTGGACTGTCGTCACTGTCGTCGGTTCTTATCCATGTAAATGCAGAATTGTCTTCCATTAGTACTTTATCGAACGCGGTGTGTAGATCTAATATTTTAAATCCCTTCAAGCTCGTCTTCAATCTCTGTCTTAAGTCATCGCTTAACTTGTCCTTGTCCGTGGTGTCAACTTCAATCTTATGTGGTCGTGCTCTATCAGAATGATACATTATGCAAATCACTAGGTTTATGTATTTGTCGTCTTCACTGTCGTACACGCCACATAGTTCTAAAGTGATTTGCGTGTATCCCAAGTTGGACTGCAGAACACAGTACTTCATGCGCGAAAGACGTTCCTGAAACAAACGTCACGTCTCAACAATTTGTGCAACAATTAGAAAATGGGTTTACATATCTTCATTTCTGTAACACACAAACATACTTTTAGTGATAAAAATTGTTCTTGCCGCACCCCGTAGCAATCGATGTTATGCTTGCAGTTCTTTAAGAAGCTAGTTAAGTTCTTCATGTCGTCGATGGGCGTCTGGGTCAACAGGTGATTCATGTCGATGGACATTGGCATCACCCATTTTCCCAAACTGGCTTTCCCATTCTTGAGGAAGATTTGTAGCGCATAGATGCTGTCCTCCCACTGTTCCTTCATCGAGTTGAAGTTAAATATGAGCTCCTGCCTTCGATACTGAGCGCACTGAAGGCCGGCGAATCTGTACAGATCATTCTGTAGGTCAACCTCGACGTTCGGGATTTTACTGCGACGCGGGATGGTCTTCGAGCTTAGCAATTCGGTCGCACGCTTCTCCACGTCTCTGAAACGTGTCGTCTCGAGATTCCATTCGCACTGCTTGACTATGCTCTCCAGCTCCTGTATCTCTCGCAGCAATTTCTCCTTCTCCGTGGAGGTTGCGCCTGAAAATGCAATAAATCCGTTACACTCCCGTGTATCCCGAATTATCTGTCAGGGTTAGGATATCTGACGAACGAATTGTGCACCTTCATTTACCACTGGTTTCACACTGGTGTTGTCGCTCCTGGAAGAATTACGCGTTTGCATTTTTTCTTAGAGGGACCACTGACCACTTGCAACAATAGCAAATATCATAGTTTTAAACAAACCCGCGCCAAAGATCGTTATGATGGCTCTCAAATATTTTCACTCCTGATATCGGTCTCGTCGGCCAGATGGCGCATTGTCGTTGCCGCGAATTCGCAAGATAACTTTCGTGCGCGGAACAATTAAAATCAAACGTTTTTATGTGAAATTGTCTATGTCCAATTATTATTTCTCTATTATTGTTAATTGAATGAAATATATAATATGTAACAAGAATGTTTGTTTCAGTTAAGAATGTTAGTTTTACCGCGTTCGATATGTCGGGTCACGATCGTCACAGATCACTGTGGGAGCACTATTATAAAGATTGCCACGGAATTATCTTCATAATCGACAGCAGCGATAAACTCCGACTAGTTGTTGTGAAAGAAGAGTTGGACATGCTGCTGCAACATCCGGACGTGGCAGGTACATACGTTATTTTTATTGCAAGTGTTTAATAAAATAAAACGTCAAAAATTCATTTGAAAATAAAAAAGATTTTTTAATTCAAAAACTATGAAATTAAAAATCAAGTTATCAATTATAAAGCGAGCTATATATGGCTGAAAATTAAAGCTCCAGATTCGTGCTTTAACATCAAAATGCCTTTACTATAATGTTTCAGGACGCAAGATACCCATCCTCTTCCTGGCGAACAAGATGGACCTGCCAGATTCTTTAACAACCGTAAAGCTGGTCGCTGGTCTGGGGCTTGAGCGGATCCAAAACAAGCCTTGGCACATCCGGGCGACGAACGCGTTGACCGGCGAAGGCCTACAACCGGCAATTGAGTGGCTGACGGACCAAATTCGCGATATATTCATCAACAAGAGATAATTTGTGTTAACATCGCAGGGAGTCCAATTTGTTTAACTTTCTTACAAAATTCGTGAAATCGACGTACGTCACTATATGATGCAATGCCTACGATTTTATTTACACATACGTCAATTGCACCGGTGAACCAATATTCTCGAGACACCAGTTTTCTAGTTACGATATCGCATATCATAAAACAACGTACTATAAGGAACGTTAATATAATTGATGTAGAACGATTAGAATTAAAGTTTTGATATAAGATTCCAAAGTGTTTTGACAACAAGTCAATCGGGAAGCATCATTGCAATTCCGTCCAAAGACATGTGTAAAGAAATAAAAATATATATGTACATAAATAAGAATAAGATTCTAAAATCGGTTTTATTATGTCGTTGGATAAAAGTGTTATTCATCCTCCATTGACGTCATAGCTTGCGTCACGAGTGCGCTGTTTAAAGATTAGTTTCAAGAATGTCCGCTGCGAGCCTCCGCCTCGAAAGCGAGGTAGTATAACTCAATAGCGAATCAGCCGTAGCATTAGCCTTGAATATATTGTGTATTTCAAAGATAAGTTAGAAGAAATTTTATTCTTATATTATAAATTTAATGATAAAATAGAGGTTTTAGATATTTGCGATTCAAATGCAATGCTAATGGAAAAAAGAATTAAAAAAGCAAGGAGAAGTACAGAGTTGCGTTACTGAGCAACTTACTTATTTCACACATGCACGTTCTGGTTTAGCAACACCGGTGTGAAAGGTGCCGATGATACCTACACTATTCTATGTACTATGATAATAGTATTGATAAGGATAGACTTGCGGAGTATACGGTGTTCAAAGATGTGGGAGAAATGTGCGTTGACGTATTGTCTCGTGTTCGCGATTTTCTTCAAATTCACGCATTGTTACAGGAGCGAGGAGTACTCGCTGCTCATGCCGAACGTGAGACCGAACACGGTGAGTATTGCAATTCTCTTGTTCTCGGAGTGACAGTTGCGTCGAGCATCTGACGACTCTGCTCTGACATATGGTTCTCGCAGTCCACGAAAGTAACGCTCGTTGACAGAGATTTAAACGTTTGACGAACTTAAAAAATTGACGGTTCTCTCGTAATCAACTGTCACGCCTCGTTTGCAGCCCGACCTCTACCTATGCACCCCAGTTAGGGTAGACTTTGCGAGCGACTATTACATTACTGGCTTCGAGCCGAATGCGACGATGGAAACGGCTCATCACATGCTCATCTACGGCTGCACCAAGCCGGGTAGCGCAAAGCCAGTCTGGAACTGCGGAGAGATGGCGAATCCTGGGAACAAGCGTAACATAGCGCCTCCCTGTAGCGAAGGAACTCAGGTAACTACTGAAATTACTGTTACACAGAATAAATGTTTCATACGCGCTGTAGGTGCTCAGAATGAAAGAAATTGTTTGTTTGATAGATCATCTATGCGTGGGCGAGGGATGCTCCCAAGTTGGATCTACCAAACGGCGTGGGCTTTAAGGTCGGTGGTGACTCTCCCATACAGTATATAGTCCTGCAGGTACATTACGGGCACATCCATCGGTTCAGGGACGGTAGTACCGACGACTCGGGTGTATTTCTGCATTACACGACGCATCCGCTAAACAAGCTGGCCGGTGTCCTTCTGCTGGGAACGGGCGGCTTCATTACACCTAGAAGTACGGTGCACATGGAGTCCGCCTGTCGAATAATGGAGAATAAGACTATTCATCCGTTTGCGTACAGGACGCACACTCACTCGCTGGGGAAAGTGGTGTCCGGCTATGTAATAAAGCCGAATGACGAGTGGATCGAGCTCGGTAAGAGGGATCCGTTGACCCCTCAGATGTTCTATCCCGTGACTCACAGAGTGCCGATAACGTACGGTGATACGCTCGCGGCACGTTGCACGATGAAAAATACCCGCGACAGGGTAACTTATATAGGCAAAACGAACGAGGACGAGATGTGCAACATGTACATCATGTATTACGTGGAGAATGACGCTCCGTTGAAGCAGAAGTATTGTTTCAGCACAGGACCACCGTACTACTACTGGAAACAAGAATTGAGGAATATTCCCGACATAGAGGCATCTACGCTGTAATGCCTCGTGTCGTTTGGCACGATGATAGATCGATTTTATTTTACCATAGAGAAATTTCTATTCGTAAGATCCGGACTTTGCAGACTGCGCATTTCAATGCATTCCGATTTAGTTGGAGTCTGTGTAATAACGTAATTGGATGTCGAGCCGTCCTAATAATTTATTTCGTAGATTATATACCTTGATAGATTCGGATTACCTCGATTATCTGTTGCTGTTGGTATAACTTATATGCTTCCATTTGTTTATCCCATCGCACAACGTTGATCTTGAGAATTTTCTGAAAGTATCTTATTTAGAAAATCAGATTGACCTGAGACATAAGATTTTTCTTCGGCAGGATATAATTATTATTTGTCTCGTAAACGCACAGATAATTTGGAATTGATTTCTAATTTGTATCTTTTATACGTGATCGTGACTACGAATGTATGAACTGTAAACAGGGTATGTTGTACTTATTTTATGCAAGTGACTTAAGAGACTCTATATACCAATTTATCACGCATTCGTGAGATATCTCTTTTCGTTGGTTGTTAGAAATGTGATTGAATCTCGAACAATATTTATATTTTAGAATGGGATTATATCAAAAGGCCATGTCGATGTAATATAAAGAGATAATATTAGGCTTAGCATTTCAGTCAATATTTATGGCTATGTGTATATTATATGGAAAAAGGATTGTCGCAGTAGAACATTGAGCAACCTATATATATACATGATATCTGTGATTCTGTTTGCTTTGTTTTGTCAATCAGTATATACTGAGTGCACCAGCATCAGCAAAATTTCAAATACCTGATCTACGAGCATTTAAATGATCTCTAGATATTTAATCAATATATCCAAACGTATGGCATTTAGTAATTTATTTTTTATAGCGTACATTCGACACACAAAAACCTGATTGATAGATTTTTAGGAATACTAAGGAACAAATGCAACCTTATGTGATTTATTGATTATTTATATGTTATAATTATACGTTATCATCGCAGGAGAGGAAAAAATATGTATTAGAGAAATTGTTTCAATTGTAAATAGTCAATTGTTACAGCGAGAGTTTCGTCACTTATATGTATACACGCGCAAAGTTATATCTGAGACCAAGACCAAGCTTATGGTACCATATCAAATCAATCGCGCATTGCAGTTACAATGAATGAATTAATCAGTGATGTAGAGGAAATGATTTCAAGTAGTTTCTCCCAGGCGAGGCGTTACTAAAATGAGGGAATACTATTTCGAAATACTAGAATCTTTTTTCGATGGATATCTTCTCTAGACTGTATATAAAACGCTCAGGAATCTCTACCTGACTGCTCGAAGCTATATTTGAGTGCTGGATACGGAGGACCATGGGGAACTGTGGATAACTCTTCAGCGAGTATTTTTCGCGAGATATGGATGATATATTTATTTTCGAATAAGTGTTTAACGCAGCGCAGTTTAACACCGTCGCTGAAAATCTAATTGTACGACATGACGGATTTCAATAAACTACCTACGCAAAAAACCCGTGCTATTTTTCGCAGCTGCTGTATTTCGGACATTTCCCGCATCCCACGGAACACGTCGCTCTTGCGATGCACTCACGTAATTGAGTGTGGCGTATTACTTGGGCGTATGGTACGAACGCGAACGATATATATATGGCTTGACGTTAATAAAGTTTTCTTGCGGTCGCTGCATATACAATTGACGGTCTTTTGTTTGCACGTTCCGGGCACAACTAATTATATTACAGCGTTACTGTATGCAGCATGCCATATGCGACGTGTATGCGTTGGCCACACCGTGTTATTCGAGAAGGTATTTATTTAGTACTCTACTGGGTTGGCTCATATCACAATATTACTTTACATATTACTTGATATATTATAGAATCAGTCATATGAGATATAAAAGTTATTTGTAAATTTGACGATCCATTTTGCACAATACGCTTTATTATCGCTCTTCTGATTTTTATTGCTCAAAGTAAAGTTCGATTATCTTGTCATTTTTTTATTTTATAACAATGTCAAATGCCAGCATTATTTTCTGTTGTAGGAAGAAGCACTCGGATTAAAGGTGCGCATAGTAGCTTTAGTTATAAATGCGGCACTAAACAGAGCACTAATGAATACGAGCCATGGACTCCGCAGCTCGAATTAAGCGCGGACGTCTGCTTCACGCAGTTCGCGGCTCCATTAAATGTGAAGGGCTCATCAGAAGAAAGGCAGAGTCAGTCGAGGTCTTTAGCACAGCAATAAAGCACGTCTCGCGCGCGGCATTACGCTGGATTTATCGCGCGCGCTTTCAGTGCTGGCGGTCTCTTGCTCGCTCGTCTCTTTCGTGTATAGTTTCGCGTATATTTTCTTAGGACCTTCCGTCCACTATCGATCGATCGACAGAAGGCCATCGTCTTTAATACAGCTAACACGACCAGTCCGGACGTATTACTCGGGCCGTTGTTACCTCTAACGTTCATTAATGCGGCGGGTCGAGACGGCGAATTAGCTGACCTTCGATCAACCGTTACACCGGTCGTATTTGCCGACTAGGAAATTACATTCGTGAGACTCGATGAGTGGACTGACCACGAACTCGCCGGCTATTTATAAGTGGTAGATGCGGCGTGTTTAAACAAGCGAAATTAATTAGCCCAAGTGGGAAGCTGCGGGAATTGAGTGATCAATTATTTTACGGAGTGGCTCCGCCTCGAGTGGAACCATCGATGCTTTCTTTCACTTGTTATAATTTTTTGCGATCGTTCTTCGAATTTTTTCAGAACCTACTACATTGTATCGCAGCTGCTATTGTCGCGACCCAGGCTAATCGTTAAAAAGTGTGCCGGCGACGAATGACGTACGTTTTTGGAAAACAAATGACCGGAGAAAGTGCAACAGGCGAGTCGAAGAATCTAACGGAGGTGTGGTCGGCAATTTTAAGAACCATTGATGTGAGTAGAAAGAGCTAATAAAGTCTCCCACTGTCTCTTTCTCTCCTCTCCTCCTCTCTTGCTCCTCAAATATTTACGTCTGTCTCACGTATGATAATTCGCATCGAAGTCGTCAAGCCATCATGACATTATCGCTGAATTTATAAATCTAGGGCTGTCAAATTCTCGTTATTTGATTAATGTTCGATACTTCATTCTCATTTAATTCCGTTTGCGCAACGAAGTTGCGCTCGGATTCAGGTCACACGCGTTTCATTAAACAATGCTTTCGCTTATCTTTACTGCGCAACAGCGTTGGTTGGCATATTTATCGATAAATAAATTAGATCTTTTATACATTGAATTGTAATACATATTTTATTGAAAATACTAAACAAACGGGACGAATATATATATATATTACAATCTAATATTATTTCAAACGTGCTATTTTTGCGTCTATTACCCAGTACAAACTCGCGTCACGAATTATTTCGATCATGTCGTTTTTCTGTGATAGTTCCTCGATCAGATATCATCAGAAATTTATATATCGACGACAATATCAGCCGGGTGACTAATGTGGAAATCGCTTTCGTACTTTCGTTTCTTCCGGTACGACCTACTTCACGCGTACGTACATACGAAGGAATGTCCGGCGAGGAAGTATTTTAGATTTTCGTCGTATGAATAGCGCGACGTATCGGATCGCCCACCTGTAAAATCGAGAACCGGTTTTGCTCGTTACGCCGCCCCCTTGCACGCGTTTCCTTCAGCAAGAGTTTGTGCCAATACAGGCGATATGCCCGGCGCAAATCGATATAGCTGAGTATTACCTGAGCCCCGTCGTCCTTTGAACATGAATGAACATCCGCCACATAACTTATCTGTTTTAATCGAGCTAATTTTTACGGAGACATTCTGGCGTGTCAAACCGTTCGAAATTCGTACGGAATAATATAATCATAATATTAAATCTCGTGTTAATTAAAATATCAATAACTGAATTTAAATCTCTATTTAAATTCAATTATGATGACCGGTCGCGCATATCGAATGAGCAACACGGATATAAGATTATTCTCAGGCTGTCTTGTTTTTTCTTTCTTTTTTATGTGGAATTAGGAAGGCGATATTATTTAACATTTTATTATGTACATAATTTTTAGATAAAATCACAAAAATCAACATTCGGTATTTTTCATTCCACTTCGAGATAACGATCCAATCCGCTCAAATGTGTACAGAGCTTTTTCTACTTCGCAACATGCTTCGGAAGATAAACATGCGATTGTTTTTATATTCGTTAAACATCGTATCTCTTACTAAAAACAAAAAGTCGGAGAAAGAAATGCTATCGGCGCGACTTTCCCCTGCACCAGTTTCTTCTAACGATACAGTGAAAGTTCGTAGGAAGTGACAGGTGAGTTATGTACGAGGGTTGATCGTGGAGAGGGTTAAAGATCGATTTGCGTTGTGCGGTGAGCAGCATTACTATTTTGATTTCACGGGAGAACTAAAAAGAAAGAGAGAGAGAAAGAGCGAGCGAGAAAGAGAAAGAGAGAAGGATGCTGCGCGAAGAATACGAATTACTGCCGGCGAAATAAATCGACGAGGCTACGAGAGATTTCGCGACGCGTGACTCGCGTGTTAAAGGTGGACCGTGTGTCCGAAAGCAAAGTTGGGCCCCGGCGGAATACAGATCGAATGTTCGATCACTTCTGCTCCGTTAGTCGGATCAGTGTCACGGAGAAGTCGGGAACACGTGAGAATATGTGGCGGATTATTACTTGTATTCGCCGCGATAATCCGCAGCCAAATTTCCGGGATCGATGCGGGCTCGCAGCGCGGACCGGGACGAAATATACCGTATTCGAGAACATAAGGGGAACGCGCAATATATGTATTTCATCCTCGCAACTAGAGATGAAAGAAACGCGTTTCCCGCTTGTGCCGGCCATTCCTCGTATATTTGATTTTGCCATAATAAACGCTCGCTGCCATAAACTTCTTGCTGATTATGCACGCGCGTCTCATATCGATAAATCGGTATAGTATCGTCGTCCGGATATATAATATGTTACTATCTTAATAGAATATCCGTTCAGGCGTCCTTTTTTCCGCGCGATGGAAAATTAAGTGGATAGATAAATCCACGGATAGAGCACGCGTATATCTACTCGTGGTCCTGGCAGGAAACCTTGCCACACGGCACCACGGATAAATAGCAATTTATTAACTCCCATTAGTCGAATCCGCCTAATGGATGGAGGCCCGTAAACTTGATTCACACCGGGGGATTTGCTCATAATCCCATTTCCAACCAGCAACGCCGTGTACCTACGAAAGTAAAATCCGTACGCGCATTAGAGTACGGCTCGCGTGAGAATCGTGTATCCACTTCCGGCCGCCGATACATTTTACATTCGTGATACATTCGAGAATCGTACCGCGCAAATCGTTCCTCTTCTGCCGGACGATGCTCCGAGGTCAGTATCCACGACGAAGATGACTTAGAAAGCGAACAGACGCGTAGCGTGAACGCGATACGACTGATGTGTCATTAATCATCATCTACGTCGGTAACGCGTGCTTCCTAGTCTTAATTACTCCGTGCATCCCGAACGCGAGCTGCGAGGACGCGCGAGATCAATGAGCCCCATCTTCAGCGCGCCGCATCGAGTGCGAAAATGTTGATTAATACTTATTAATTATGATATTTACTTACTGTAATTATTATTAATGAGAATATCGACGTTGGTAATATTACTAATTATCTAATTGCTATTATTTCTAAGATTATTTATATTATATTGCTGTTTATGAAGACTTTATGAAGACTTAAACTAAGAAGTGACAGTTTAATTTTAGATAGTTGTTAGATAAGTTATTTATATACGATCCAAGGGAGACAATCGACTCTTGATTGTTTCTCTTTATTTTATAATATTCTATAATAATTATAATTGCAGAAACAAAATAGAAATGGTACAAACAGTCTGTGTCTGACGTACGTACTTGTCTGATGACTTAGTGCGCTTTGCATACGGAAGGAATTAATTGTTGGTGTAAACCGGGGATGTTTGTTGCGAACATGGCTCGGTTATCGAACTTCTGGCAAGCAAGATATCGAGTTCGCAACAATTACCGCTCTTGCGTGAAAGTCCTACGATATCATACTGCTCCGCAACTCCCAGTGCGGAATGATGTTCGACGTTTTCGAGGCGCGGTAAATTACCCTGAGCCGTAATGTAGCTGCTCGAACTTCCCTCTGACATTCTCGGTCGGATCTATCCGGAAACGGAAGAGCTCTGCAGGGAAATGCGAATGAAATAAACATGAGCTCGCAATTTTCAATCGCCTCGCCGCTTGTCCTTCTTGATTACGATCCGCCCATCACGCGGAACTAATTGAAAGAGAGAAAAACATCTTATCATGGGAAAAGTCATTATCTTGGCACATCTTTGAATCCCCAGTCACCGCACTCACAAAAGAGTTCGTTTCGAGCCGAAGAAACAAGCACTGAATGCGGACAGTCCGTCTGATGAAAACCGCACGTCGCGAGCATCGCGGAACGCATCCATGTAGAAACGTAAAAGTACAGGGGCCCGATCGTTAGGAGAATGGGCCTCGACAGACTGCAGGCACCAACTTCGAAAGTGAGGCCTCGATCACGTCTCGCTCGACGGCAACTCGCACGTAGCACGCGCGCGCGCGCACGAGTCGCTTCCGCGAGCTTTGTTTTCGTCCTCTTTTCCGGTATTTCTTGGTGTTGGCGCGGTGGACGGACGCTGTTCCAATCCCGGCACGTTTCCACGGCGAATCCCGGCTGGACAAAGTTGTGACCCGAGCCGAGGGGGAGGTATCCCCGACATTATTGAAAGACGCTGCCAGGGCTGGAAAAAGATTCTCGCTGCACGCGTGAGACGTGCCGGCTGACGCGTTTGCCGTTTAACGTTTTACGGCGGTCCGTGATAGCAGTCGGCTCACAGCTGGATGTGCGAGTTATGTATAGGTATACCGGCCAGCTTCCACCGGGAGGATCCTGCATATTGCAACGCGAGGGTGGAAATATTTTTTGCTATCAGAGGGAGAAAATATTTCCGACAGACTCTCGCAACACGTGTGTGTGTGTCTGTGTGTGTGTGTATACATCGCTGGAAAAATGTTTGGAATAAAAGATAAATCTTTTAGAATAATATTGTACGTTCTCCCGCATGAGAGTTCTGTTAAGGTCTACATACGACGTGATTGGACTTACGCTGTTCATAAAATAAAATAAGTGACTCGCTCTCGGTATAGAGAGGGCACGGTTCTCTTTGACGCGTCTGAAAAATGGTCTAATTGATGATCGCTCGCCGACGAGATAACGACGACGTCGACGCCGCAAGTCGCAATGCCACGCATAAGGAATAAATGGAGCGAGACGCCGCGACGCGTAATTACACCGATAAGCGAGCAACGCGATGTACTTAATTCGCGCGTCGAAGAGTACCGGCTTCGCCGTCGCGCGCCTCCCCAGCGTCCATAATTCAATTCCGCCCCGTTCACCCCCGTGGGAAACTCATCGATTTCCTGCGCCGTCGTGGCTTCGCGAAACGCGGTTAACGTCGGGGCGAGTCGCTAATCGCAATCGCGAACGGGTGAGGCCAATCTCAAGCGCAGACGACGGAAATCGGTGTTTCAGCGTGGAGGTAAAACGCACCGCGGAAACAGATCCGCGCGATTGATTTCGTGTTTTCTTTTCCGGATTTCCTTTTCTCTTCCTTTTTCTTCGCGAAATTGCATCGCGACCGGTGACAGAGCGAGCGTGAGCGCCTCGTTCACGGCGCGTTTCTTCCGTTCGTATTTCCATCCCGCGGAATTCGATCAGGCATCTTGATCGGGCGATCGCCGAGCTCGTTTTCCAGATTACGTCGGGTTCATCCGGCAACGAACCCAGGAATCGCATCGCTCGATGATGACGCTGCGCGTGTCCCCATGACGCGTGCATTCCCACGTTGCCCGTCCTAATTCCGGTGCGCCTGAATTCCATAGGTAAACAGACCAAACCGTTGGCTGTTAAAAGGATTTACATTTCTTTTAGAAAGGCAGCTATGATTCCGCGTACGAGAACCGACCGCTCGCTCGTGTAGAGTCCAACCCGCAAGAAATCCGACGAAGACATTCCGTAGCGACGGAACGCTCGTTTTCTCCGCTTTTCTTCCGTATTTTTCTCGAGCGAATCTTCTTTCGAGCTTCTCTCAGGTTTTCTTCAAACTTTGCGGCGTAGCGGAGAGAAGCTCGAACGATCCTCGAGCGTAGGTATCACCGAAAATATCATTACACCAGTAGAGATCCGTCGTTGTACTGTTTCCACGTTTAATTTCCGGTGCGAGGATCGCGCGCACGAAGTGACGGAAGGTGCGACGAATCGTTCGATTCTTTTTCCGAGAGCGACGGCTGTCCCGGATAAGGGCGCACGAGGGATAAAAGAAGGGCGCGTCGCACAGATAGAAAATTCGCGATTGGTTAACCCACTTCGCTGGGGAGCGAATCCGGTTGTCCTAGAAATCCCTCTTGTGATTTTACGACGACCGCGGTCGAACTTCCGCGGCGATATTGCGGCGCTTCCGATTGCGGGGATCCCGGATTTAGACAGTGGGTCTCCACAGCGGTGTGCTCGCGAAAGTTGAGAATTAAATTTCCAAGAAGCTTGCGAGGGCGAGTCAGGGACCTCGAAGGGATCAAGGGACATTCTAATAGCACCGAAAAAAAAAAATCGTCACTGACCATAAAACACGTAAAATGTCGATTGACTGGTAAACAGGGCTGATCATCAATCGTGATACGACAGAATGCTCGGAAGGTAATCGATTCTGCTCGCTCGCTCGAAAATAGCGATTTTATCGAGTTTTTTGACCTCCGCGATTGCAGACTTGGTATATGGGGTACGAATCGCGCATTCGCTGGTGCAAGGGGGATGATACACCTGCCGGGGGTTGCAATGACGGGACGCCTCGCGTCGTGGTACCGGCGAGCGGCGCGTCCGCCGCGTCGCGACGCGGCAGAGGGGGGAGTTGTGCGCGAGAGGGAAAGAGAGGGAGGGAGGGCGAGAGAGAGAAGTCGCGATTGGTTAAACCGCTCTCGGAAAAGCCCGCCTGGCTGCTCGACCGGCCGGCACTTCGCTCAGTTCTCCACTGCGCTCCGTGTGAAGCGGAGCTTTCGAGATCCACCTCGCTCCCTCTCGCGCGAAAGTCGCCGATCCGCGAAGGATCTCCCGACCCTTCGATCGGGATCCTGTGTCAGTGTCAGTCGCGTCCGATCGAGAAAATCGCCGAGAAGCAGTCCCAATTGCCGAGATACCTTTGGGTAAAGTCGGAGGAAGAGGAGGCCGAGGGGGTGAAGGGACGATGTGCGAGAGGAAGCAACTGCGAGTGCTCTAGAACGCGAAAACCTGAACTGATCGGAGTTTGACAAGCGGAAGCGAAAAGGAGGAGACCACTCTCCGGGGAATACGGTTCTCAGGATAATCATCGGTGAGTACCAATCGATTATCCATCCCGTCACGCCGAGCGAAGCTGCGCCGGGATGAAAGCGCCCTTTAACTTTTCATCCCGCGGCGGATTTTCGGCCGAGCAACTATTCCGAACGGCTCGGTAATTCTCTTTAACGTTACATCGCTGCCCCGGCGAGCATGATTGCCGATAATCGGATTTGTTGACGTTACCCGATCCTGCAGCGTGCAATCAACATTCGCACACGGCGTAATCCCCTTGTCGCACTGGTTCACCGTGTACAGCACGTAGTAGATTTTTCTTTTTTTCCGCGTTTAATCTGTTACTTTAGCGATTATGACAGCTTCCCGCGAAAGAGATCTTTGCCCTGGCATAACGTAATTTAGCTAACAGCGCGTGCTCCGATACGTCGCGTTTGCGTTTCAGTTCTGTACGCGTGTTCTTCGTGAACGAGATAATCCTCTTTCGCAGGCTCACTTCCTTTACCACGCGAAAGAAGATTCGTGCAATAAGCGGCTGGATACGTCACCTGTTCCCGAGACTTTTCTTTGAAATTAGAGAGCGGAGCTGAAATAGACTGTATTACAAGCATACAAAGCGGTCAAAGCAAGCAACGAGGTAGCGCAGTCGGCGCTCGTAAGCTTGCATGATGTTCTCTCTCTGTGTATGCGCAGATAAGGGATGATGAAGGAAAATTAAGGAAACCTCCGCGCTCACTACTCCGTATAGCTTTGCCGAGAGTACGCGCTCCTAATTTAAGTACACGACCCTGTTCTCTCGAGTCTGAAGCTGAGCGTTAAAGGAACCCGACGCTTGATCCCTTCAGCGATCGTCCCGCTGAAATTTCAGTCGAAAATATAATCGCGTAGAGGATTATAAGGTTAACTATCGGAAATAATAGCGTTATTCGGGTCACTCGCGTATCTTGGCATGACACACTTATCTCTAGAGGGTGTCCCAGAACCCGAATAATCATTTAATCACGGTTTCCTTGGCTAATTTGGAAGCGATCTTCCTTCAGCGAAGACGTCAACTTATTATTCATAATGCATGTCTTTATCTCTCAATTTTTTTATATCATATTATATCGCAGTCAAAGTTTTTGAAATTTTATGAAATGAGTACATTTTAAATTAACTGGGGAGCATGATCTTACCATTTCCTATCTTAAAATTTCACGATGGAATTCTTCTATTTCCAATTGTTCCATTACGAAATTACGAATGCCTCAATGTTCTCGATTCCGAGTCGCTCGAGGAACACGTCCACGAAGAGGATGTGTCCGGTGAGTTTTGGACACCTTGTATGTTAAATAGCGTTAATACGATGAGACGTGCTCGCGCGATGCCTCACGCGATGCCATAGGATTAAAGGCGCTGTTAGTTTTAATGAGGCACAAATGTGCTCGGCACTAGTAAGAGACACGCGCTAAGGTTTAAAGGATCCCTTATATTGCCGCAAATAGGTCACGTTTTCGCGACCTTTTCTACATTTCACCCGGAGAAATGCGTCGCCTCCGGGCGGACGCCACGTTACTTGTCATCCTCCCGCTCCGCAGGGTCGTTCGATCCATTTCTTAATCCGGATTTTGCACTATTCATAGACCGCCAGTCGCCGGAATCGATTCGTCCGTTATCGGGAGAGGAGAAACTCTTCGGCGCGCGGCGTGCTCCCCGATGGGTGTTCGGTGTCGATCTTATTAAGCGGAGACAGGTATTGCTACACGCGCGACGATCATCAAGGATCGCGAATCCGTGTGTGCGTGCGAGAGAGAACATACGGATACGCATGACGCGCGTATGCGCGCGCGACACACCGTTGCGTTACCATCTATTCTTAACGAGTCTGAAAACAGTTCAATTCGCGTTGCACGCGTGATTCGACGACTTTTCCGTGACTTCGTCGATTTCCTGAGATTCCGGACGATGCTCCGTCTCGCTGGAAAAGTACCTGGAAAATCGAAACGCAGAACCGATATCATGAATTTTGTATTAATTTCGGATTCCATTATTTCTCTCCTCCGATACGTCGAGAAAATACTTGCGCGAGTGCACTGCTCGATTTAAGACCTTTTTGGGTCCCGATGTCGCATAATGTATGTAAATCGCATGAAACAGCCGAAGAATTCAGCGAATGAAATTTTAACGAACACTTTCGGCCGGCATGACAGCGGTATTACGCGCGAGGCGTCTTGAAAACCAATATCGATGCAAATTTCTATTAAAAGATATGGCGTGTGAAATAAAAGACTTTAATGCGAAGAGAGACATGTTCCGTGTGCGCAATAGCGTGTTCCGAAATAAATAAATATCTAATCGATGAAGCGGCATACCGTGGTATCGATTCTCATGATTTTTACATTCGATCAGCGAGATAGTGATCTGACCAGAGTAAAGTATAAAGTAAGCGCAGCACACACAGCCGTGGAATGTAATGGACCCGGGAATGTAAAATGATGTAACTGTTATGGAATCCTAGTTATCCTGTATTCAGGCCGAAACAGTGGCCGCGTTGCATTTCTAGATTTGCGGTTCTATTCGCCCATGCATCCTTAATCGGTTCGGTTTGCGGGTCTATTGATTCCTGGCGTTAACCGGATCCCGAATTCAGAACGCGAAATCGTCCCTTGATTGGCATTAATCACGGCTGCGAATGCGTCCGCGTCGACTGGCAGTTTCCCACCACTCGTTCGTACGTGGGTACGTTCCGCAATTGTTCCCGCTGCAATTTGTTCCCGGAACGTGGTAGAACTCTCGTTGTGCCTTAACGCGGAACTAAGAGCGAAGAGTGCGCGTTCACGTTCCCTTAACATTAATTAAAGGCCGATGGAAAGTTCAAGGTGGAAAATTATTCAGCGCAAGATGAAAAGTTTGATCGCGAACTTTATACAAGATAGAACACGATATCGAATATAAATCCCGCGGTGTTTGTTCCGAGCCTGAGTAAACCCATATAAAATATGCGACGTAAGTTAAATCAAATGAAGATTACATCAAACATGAAAAATTTGAATATTCAATTAATTCTTTCATGAAAAAGAAAGACAAACGGGTGGCTTTGGTCTTTTGACGCATTTCGTAGGCAATTTATGCGTGTCGGAAAAATTGCAAAGTACTATTTTTCATAGATATGCGCGTACTCTGCGATTCAATAAAGAATGCACGTTGTACGCGTATCGCATAAGATACTCGCGAGGTGCCCGAAGAATCTTGAGGAATCTCGCGTTAAGGGATACTACGTCACCGGTTTACGCTCGGTCTAAACCTGTCTCTGCATATCTACGTTACGGTGATGTCGTAAACTTTCACAACGTGCAGCCCAAGTTTTTGTCATGAGTGCCACCCAATCTTACCCCTCGCAAAGTTCATTCTCCCCCGCGGATCCGCTTTTGTCGCTCCATGTCTCCGCTCGCTTATGTCTGACATCGTGCAAAGAAAGATCACGTTACTAAACTGCTCCCCGCTAAACTCTCGAGCCTTTCACGGATCAGATCAGACCATGTGAACACGCGCGCGAGTATGACACAACGACGAGCAACAGATAACGTGTAGAAACCCGCCTAGCGAACTAGGTCGAGCGCCTTTTTTCGGCCGTAGCTGCAACGGCCGCCACCCTTGTATCCAATCCGCTGCCGGTTTCTCGTTCGAAATTGCATCTGTTTTCATCGGCATTCAGGAGGAGTGCCAAAGTTCGGTCTCTCGCTCCGATTGTATCGCGGCAGGAAACCGCCTCACCCTCTCGCTCCTGCGTCGACCGCCGAGCTAGAGGAATCTGCCCGCTCCCGCGGGATATGCAGTCGATCATGCGGAATATCAAAAGGTCCGGGCTCTCGCCGGGTCGACGTGGATTTTCAGAGTTTTACGACACCGTTCCCGACCCGACGTTTATGCGGATATTCCTGCGGCACGTTAACAATTCCGCGTTATTCCTGACGGTGCGCCTCGTAAAATTGCCGTTCCCGTACGTGCGAGTTGAACCCGGCTGAAAAGCTAGGAAGAAATATAACCGATTAAATAATGAAGGATTACTCGCGCTCTCGTGTATCCGTATCGACGAGCTGCGAACGATTAGCGTCAAATCTCTGCCGCGATTCAACGATAACAGCGATAAGAATTTTACTCGAGGCTGTGTGTAATTTAAAAAATTTATCGAGCATGGAAGGACGGAGTCCCAGAGACAATCTCGATTTTTAGCGGATAATAATTTGAAATCCACGTAATTGCATGCGAGATTAATTAAATACTCGCGCAGCTCGGGGCAACGGAATACACAAACTATGTATAGAACTACGCGCGCATATTTGCTCGCTTCATTAAACCCCTGCCTACTGTTTGAAGCGAGAAACGGGGCAGCGATGGAGCAGTCTGGTAATGGTATTGTAGTTATTGTCGCCAGACCTTCCATCTGGAAAAGGGCGCACGAAAATTTTATACGCGCGCACCGGATACCGGTGATGCATCGGCGTCGCGTATTCGATTGTTGGATGAACTTTTCGTCACTTTTCTCAAAGAGCAGGATTGTCTCGTGCGGTGCATATTGCGCGTTTTATTACTCGGCCGTCTGGCGAATTCGAATTACGCCCGCTCGGCACTTCGGTGTGCAGTCAGTTTGTGAATTTTAATTAAAAGCCATGTGATAAAGGATGATAAAGTGCAGCTCGTGTGTGTGTGTGTGTGTGTGTGTGTGTGTGTGTGTGTGTGTGTGTGTGTGTGTGTGTGTGTGTGTGTGTGTGTGTGTGTGTGTGTGTGTGTGTGTGTGTGTGTGCCGTCGAGATGAGGTGCACGATACTGCTATTGACAGTGCCGCATTCTTGCAGTCACGAACTTGATTATGCTTGATAAACTGCGTGCGCAATTCTGCTCTGCAGCGTTCGCGATTATTACGCTATGGGGAAAACTAAAATTAAAAGCTTCTCTCGCAAGACAAGCAAAAAGAGAGAGTGAATGAATGAGAGAGAGAAAGACAGAAAAATTCATTCTTCGCACGAACATCGTTTATATCCGCGCGCATGCACCCATTTGCGTATCCCACCGTGTATTTTATTTTTTCAGGCGTATTTATTCCAGGCTTTATATCCGCTAATTGTATTTTCAGTGTGCGGAGCGTTCGAGAATTATCTCCACTGTCCACCCGGCCCATCCGCGGCTATTCTCGGAGTAACTCGGAATCGGCATCTCGAAAGGTAAGATTCGTATGATAAATATATCTCGTGCGTGTTACGGAATGATGTATACCCCGGCGGGGGCCGTACATACACCGGGGCCCCGATTACGCGTCGTCGCGATTCCAGGCCGCATCTTCGTCACGTACCGCTATCAGGAGCTATCAAAGTATACGCCAATCCATCGCTACGTAAGTGCGCGCGTAATGTATCCCCATCGGCACACACGCGCGAATATTACGTGTACGTGCGTACGTATGGCCAGAGGCTGTTCCCGGTTTAATGTACGATGTCCCATAAGGTACATATATCTCCCTTTACAACCAGGAAGCGGGCACGGTCCCTTTACACCAGGCGGTATTCATAAATCCAACAACGAGACTGCGAGGAAGTGCAGGCGGCGGTGAAGGAGGATGAGATGGAGGACGGCGGAGGGGAACGAGGTGGAGAGATGCTGGGGTCCATCGTTGGTCCTCACGTCTCTTTACCTCGCCGCCGACTTGCCGTCCCGCATTTATTATCATACCCGGTCCGGTGACAACTCGCGGGCGTCGAGATCCCTGATATGGATTCGATGTCGTCGCTCGGCGAATCTCTCGAAAGCGATGGCAGCGAGATTGCGAGCACGTGAAACGCGATGCGTCATGCCTCGCGGCGCTATCGGGGATCCCGAAGGGTTGATAAGGGGCGGGGAAACGGAGGGAAGCTTATGTCGATATGGTGCAGGGCACGAAAGCCTCGACCTCACGGTGGTGGTTTACGAATCGCGGAATTACGTGGTATGGGATTGTTAAGGGCTTCCCCTGGTTTCCGCCGATTTCCGCTCGGCCGCGGAAAGCCGCGCTCGAGCGTGCGATCGCGTCGTCGTCGTCGTGCACCTCGAACGAACGCGCTTCCGCTAGTTTCGCGTTGATTGCATCGATGCACTTTCGCGCTCCCGTTTCACCGCGCGCTCCTCGTTGCATCGCGCGGCTCGTTCGTTCGCTCGTATTTGCATTCTATGCTTAATCGACTTTTTTTATCGTTCTGCATAAAGTGTTTTTACACGGATGGCGTGTCGCACGACGGACGAAGTGAATGGCGGGTAATCTCGTTTTCTTCATTTGCGTGTTGTTTTCTGGAGAAGCGCCGATGGAGATAGTTCAAATACTGTAGTGTTTCTTTATTTTTTTGGAGCTCGATGCAGGTTGTAAATTTGGTTTTGATACGTCACAAAGATAAGAATATCCTGATTTATTCGATAGCCACGGCTATGTTATTTTTAAAGAACCTATAATGATTTATATATCTTTCTTTTCCCTTTTCATTTCCGGTAATTAGAGTGGTAAATTATGCTAATGGTTGCTACATGTACGCTTCGTCAGCAAACGAAGTCTTCAGCACAGTCAATATTCCGTTCCCGGACTTAATTCCGCCATTAGGATATTATCGTTCAATACGGGGCTCGCATCTGACATTTAAGCTTCTTACTCGCGAATGTAAAGCGGATCCGTTACTTCCGTCATTTCTGCAATTCCAGCACGAGCTTGTCTCAGTCATTCACAACTGTCCCTTGCGATTCCATTTTATGAAATCGAGTCCACCGTCCAGCACCGATAGTATTTCAATAAACGATTGTACCTGTGCTCGGAACAAAGTAATAAATCGATGGAGAATTATTCAGATTTCCTATCCGCAATTGCCACGGAGTTTCTTCCGCGATTAATTATTTCCAGAATTGATATTACCTGCATTGTTCAGGAGCAAGGTAGACTTTTCAAAACTCGTATCTGAGGATGATCGATGAATGCGGGGAAACGTGCGAGACGTTACCATTATTATTCAGACAAGTCGCTATTCAGTTCGCCAGACGTTCTCGCTTCACTCGAAGACGCAATTTCGGTCGATCGAGCCGGCAAACCGGAGCGAGGAAACTTATAGGGAACGAAGCCAATTATTCCCCGTATTTACATTCGCGGGTGAACATTTACAGCACGGAAGAGAGAGCAGAGGAGGGTTCACGATCGACCGGCGTTCGTGGAATACCGTAATCACTCGTATTTCACCAAGGGGTGAAAGTTCGTGACCGCCCTTGGCGACGTAGGTTACGCATAAGTAAAATCTATATTTCGTTTTTACTTGCCCGTTTTATCACGAGTGACAGTCAATTAATTTCGCTGTTATTCCTGCGGAAATTCACGATTCCATCGCCGGTTATTGCGCGGAGACCGGTTCCCGCTTCTCTCGCGAGCAATTCTCCATTCTAGACGCGATGAAACTCTTCGGCCGCACTAAAGCTTCTCGAGACTTTACGGACGGCGCGTGGGACTTCAGGGCGAAGCTCAATTTTTCATTTAGCCGGGCAACGTCACGCGGTTTTCCTCTTCCTTCTTCGGTTTTTCCCGTCCCGCGGGCGCGGGTTGCGCGAACATAATTTCGCCGGGGCTCTCGCGAATTGTTCGCCGAGCTCGCTCGCTTGCTCGCCGAGTTTTCCAAGTGTTCCGTTCTTTAACGAGCTCGAGCTTTTCAACGGCGCGTCCGCCGCGAGCGTTAGTCGCTGCCGAAAGACAATGGCGAGCTGGGAATAGTCGGTTCGTCTGAGAGCGTGAGCACGTTGTTTCTTGCTCGAGTTACAAGGGAGAACTATAACATTTGCTATCACGATTCTTTAGCAGGGAAGATACGCGAGCGGGCTCTCTTATGGCGCGCTTTATATTGCCTTGCGAGGTATCGACAAATGGATGCATTTTGTATAAAAGATGCCCGGGCTGCGCTTCGGCGCGTCAAAACTGAGAAACGACGTTCTAAAGTGTTTTCCGGCGAGAAGAATACGACTATCCTCCTGTATCGTGCGAGGAATTCGCAATTTCGGTATACGGAGCGCGTTTAAGAAATCTTTATGCGCGGTTGTAAAAATAGAGGATATGGTAGTCTCAATATCACATCACGGACGTCACACGTTATGCCGGTCTCTCGAGTCATCTCCGACGTCCCCGGCTTCCGTAATATCGCGGAACGGCCACTATATGAGCGGGAAATTATGGCCAAGTTCGACGAGTGCGCTGAAAATTTCATCCATCCCGAGCCGGAGTGACCTATTTTACGGTGGCACGAAACGCTGGCGGGATCGGGATAAAAACCGTCTTACCGCGCGGGTAGATAACCGCAGGACGTGCGGCCTGGAACAAAACAAGTTTAACTCTCGGCTACCACGATTAAATTCGAGTGACGTAAGTGCACGACGGTGTCGCAATAAAAGTGGCTCTATATATTATCATCCGCGAGTTAGACGCTCCAATTATCCTCCACATCCTTTAACGTCGCAGTGGAAACAGCCAGTTGGTGCTATTAGAGCAATTACGCAAATTTGTTCGGGACCTTTTGGTTTTTCGTCCCGGATTACATTTAGCTGCATTGCGATGGTACAGTGAGCAAAATAGCAAACTGTAAAATATTTATATACTTTTTGCACAATCTTGTAATACGATGTGCCAGTTATGTAATAAGTTTCCTATATTTGTTGCGTATGAAATAACATAATAATCAATGGGTATAAATAAAAAACAATATTTTAGTTATTATAACATACTCCAGAACGATGTCGGGTTGCATGAAAGAAGAGCGAAAAATACGTTCAAAATTCAAGATTAATTTTTTACGAGTTGCTTTAGGTAATACAGATTCGTGTAACAATCGCGCTTCGGTCAGCAGAAGCTTTGTGAATCATCTGCATAGAGTCCTTAAGTAATTCGATGGAGCCCTTCACCCAATATCGATTGGCAAATTCGCGAAGTACTTCTTGTCGTCCAGATAGTATCCTCCGACTGTTTGTTATTTGTCGATACAATTAGCCGGCAGACGGATAGCTCTAGTCGTTACCAGGTATGATATCGGTCGCTTCAAAGGTCTCTCAAGGGTAACGGTGTAGCGGGTCAAGAGGCCATCAGAAGAGCAGATCGATTCTCGGAGCGAGGCGATCCGGAAAGGTCGTCAAAAATAAGAGGGACGCGTTGTGTTCTTGCGTTATTTATGACAGGGTGTCTGTTCCTCGAGGAAACTACCGGACACACCAGCAGAAGGAAATTTCCGGCGGGAACCTCTCTGTCCGGGAACGTCGATCGATCGAATCCCGGTACATTTTTCGCGATCATTATTGATTTTGATACGAATGGAAGATACGAATACGCGATTCTTCCTTGTCCCGTTCGAAAGTTTCGGCGAACGCGATTCGAGCGGGATGTTTGCCGTAACGGAATCTGATTACGTCGCTGTTGACGTAACGAAATTTCAATACTACAAACTCAATTTGCAGTTCCGACGGAGTTTGTCGGGATTGCATTTATATTCCATACTTTGCTGTCTTACGTTGCGGCTCGGCTCTGACTTTGTATTACTCGGCATGGGAAATTACGCATTCCTTCGGCGCGGCTACCGCGTCCGTTGCCTCGTGTTTGGCATGGCTCGCGGTGTATCGATACTTAATTTCAATTAACCAGTAGCCACACAGCAACCAGCAACGTGGTGGAAACTACTTGACCGCAATTTCAGTGCACAGAGGTGAAACAATTATTAAGTGGCTAGATGGTTGTGAGAGCCGGCTGGCGACGCCCGGCGAAGGAAGGCGGATTAAGTTTTTCCGAAACTTAATATCCCAATTTTCGGTTAAAATGCACCTCCTTAATTTTCGCGACGACGGGACTAGGATGAGGGATGTTGCGGTAACGTGGCTTCTTCATTACGGGCTATCGATCCCGCTCTCGTTAAGGTGACATTAGATTACCCGTTAAGTGGCCGGGTACTTAATTATCCGGCGAGAACTTCTCGCCGTATTACGAGTCCTCCAATGTTTGTTAACTATCACTCATCCGCCGACGATATCGCCGGTAGATGAGTATAGCGATCGAGTAATGCATCATCGTAAACGCGATGGACTGGAAACAAGAGAATTATGACATTAATTGACTGATTAAGGACTGCCTCGCGTGCGCGAGACTGAGATAAACTCGCGCTAGCTAATAGTATTAATCTGAAAAATTAGCAAGAATTTTTAGAGAAAAATTCAAAGAATAAAGACTCCAAATCGTCACGATATTTGTTATTGAATTAATTACGATCTCGCGCAATTCAATCGTGGTGCCCTCAATGTTTCTCTCTTACCGTTTTTGCATTCGGATTACTGATTCATCCATCTCGGATGCACTTATGCGCCTTGATGCGCTTACGCGACGTGTTTCATGCCAGACAGCATTCAGCGTACGGCGATTATCCGTCACGAAGTAAGTAGGTAATAGATTCTAACGGTCTGGATGTCGCGGACGGTCCGTAAAAGTACCCGGATAGCTATACAGCGCGGTTAAGAGTCGATAAATGCGCTCCGCGAAGAAGACATTCGTCGTCGCGGTGCCATATAACGCGAGCTGTCGCAGCTCTCCCGGCGGAGTATTTCTTCGTCGTATTCGACACTTCAGTTTTCTCCTCGCTTCGCAGTAAATCAGATTATTCTCGCAGTCGCCGTAAAATGACGACGCCGAGAATGACGCGATCTAAATCCGTGAGCAAGATTTACTTGCCGACCGTCAGGAACTCGCGATTCGGGAAATCGCGTTCACGTATGGAATGGATGTGAATAAAAATGCACGATTAGTGGATTCTCCGAATCTGTAATTCGCGCGTGCACATAACGAGGAATCGTGTCGATCACTTTTACGCGCGTTATTTGCGCGAATAATATTTGATGTCACGTGTAAATATGCGTAACGTTATGCGATTGGAATATACGTACACACGTGTACGCGTGTACACGCAAGGCGAACTGCATTAATACGCTTGTCCATGGATGCGGGTCGCGCATAACGATGCGACTCGCATCGGATTGAAACAATAAGCCTGATTGCGCGAGATTAGCACGCGAAATTAACGAAGACAGGTGTTACGCACGTCTGAAATTTAAATCCCATCCTGCGGATCTGGCAAACGTTACCGATAATAATTCGCGCTGACGCGCGCACGCTGATCCGTATAACGCTCTGTGTCAGATTAAATTAACGTGTCAAAGGCAGAAGTTGACAAAGAGTTTATGGCGAAATCATTTTCATGCTGTGTGCGTGCACGAATGATCGATTCGTGATATCGGTGCTACCGATTGTCAATTTCGCGAAATAAGGCTATTATTAACGATGCGCTTTGATGGCGCGTCCGATAGCGATTGATCGTGCAGATTGGCATACGGACATTAAATGGCGATTGATGCTTCTATGGTATTTGTCAGATGGTATTTATCGGATGCTTTTAAACTGCTTTGCTCAGAATGTATAAAAATACATCTCTGGATTAAAAATGTCAAGTTGATTGCATGCAACATTCTGAAGTCACAACAGTATATGTCTTCAATTTATTTCATTTAAATAATTTTTATAGCATTATGTCTTATAACATTATAATGATAGCTGTCTAATGAAGAAACAGAAAGTAGAAACAGAAATAGTTATTTACCACTTGAAGAAAATGTAAATTTATGCCACCTTATATGTTAGTGTTAGACACCAAGTTGACATTTATTGGGATTTTATATATACGTCTGCCATTTTCTCCAACGGCGTAACGGCGCGATAAAATAAATTGGAAGTTATAAATGTTCATACTGCTGTAAATTTTATTCTTGTTAATTACAGACATTTACTACGTAATATATTAATTATATGTCAATAATAATTAATAATAATTCCATGCACTACTGCTTTCGCAACAGAAGTCGGTAATTAAAAAGGCAATTTATCGTTTATATGTCGTTATATCAATATTGCATTTTCAATTTACATTTTCGTGTGTTTCGCGCAAAATAATCAATGCACTGCTGCACATTCGTGTTGTTTTTGGAATACTGTTAATTCTAATTGTCAGAAGATATTAGCATTTCGCGTTAAAAACAGTAGCTCGAAAAGGTATGGTCGTATCTCGCAATTAAATCCGCGCGAAGGAATAACTTAATTAGTGGTAGCGATCACAATGTTGGGTCTGTCAATGTTTTAAAGCACGATCGACGGCGGAACTGACTCGTGGAATTTGTGTGAGTGCGGCGCGTCGATGCCGCTCACGGGAGCCCATAACTTTCGTCATTCCTTCAATCAGACGGCGGACCACCTAGAAAAGAATCGGAGAAATCCTCGCGCGTCGCTGGAAGGAGCGAGAACATGTAAATCTTGACCCCTATTCCAGACATGACTCCGACAGAGGCGCAGATCCTCGCGAACTGCACGGGTCGTTATTTCGACGATTCCCGAAGTAATAACCATCGGCATATTTTTTCTGTCCGGGCTTATTAACGGATCATTTATTAACGGTAATTCGGTTAACGGTGTTGAATACGCAAAACTGTGCGAAACTGGTCTCCTAGGTTACGAACGATTCGCGCGATATCTTCTAATTTCTGCATGGATAAGGATTTACATTACGGCGAGCCTGAATCGCGCGAGCTAAAGCAAATCGAACGGAAATACAATTAAGCAATAAGCGCTCCATTATCACGTTTTTCTTCAGCTTTCCGCTCACCGATTCACCGGTATCGCGCACTTTTGCGATTCATTTGGTGGAGTGCCGTGGAAAGCGGCGGATGAGAACGCGCCGGCTTCTTTTTTAATCTTGTCACGCATCAGCCGATGAAATTGCGTTAAAATCTCGTACTCGTAAATAGCGCTTATACCACGCACCGGTCCGCAAGCTCTGTCGCGCAGCGTTATTTCCCGTGTATTTCCGGCGCACGTACAGAATGCGTATTTTCAAGGATTAAATTTTCTTCCACGCGTATCGTACGCGTAGCTCGTTTAAAAATCAGGTCGACACGAACAAATATTTAACAAACCATCGACTGTCGCGATATTTTTCCGAAAAATAACAAAAATTCATCCGCTTGTAACTTCGCGTATGCCCTCGCGATTTTTCCACTCTTGCTCCATTAACTGACATTATTTACCTACTCTGTACTCGTCGTTAAATACATGTACTTCTGACAATAAATTGATCCGGTTAACGTGTTTAAGTATTTTTCTCGCTCGACCGTGGATAAAATTTATTTCCCGGTAAATTTTTTTATCGAGTTTATTTATTTATTTATTTATTTGCGCGCAATAATAAAATAAAATAAAATTGAGGGATAGCTTCACTCTTAAAACACGCTTAAAACGCGACAAACGATTGTACCTCCTGAAATATCGATATTGGACGGGAGATCCAAACGAATCGAATAATTCATCGGTAAACTACACTATGTGTGTGCGTGTGTGCGTGTGTGTGTGGATAGTGTTTCACCAAAACGATTATTGTACTGTATAACAATGGTAGGTGCCCATTCAGTTTTGCCGCTCTACAATTGGTTAGTCTCCAGTGTATACTTTTTAAACGCCATTGTGATCACGTTGCGCTTTGTGTATCACCCCATTTATAGAATATTTTTATTCCCGTGGGGTGCATCATGCAAGGATGCACCTGTTATGCGCACTCGAAAACGTACAATGTCGAAATTTATATTGCAATCGCCAAATATATTTATTTACGAAAACATAAATATAAATATAAATAAACGAATAAATAAAAATCCATCTAACCGGAACAATTTTGAGGGAATAATGAGAGCGTATTCCAGATTTCCCCATTACTCCAGACAAAGGGCGTGGGATCGTTACAATTTCTGTCGAATTTTGCATCGTGCCATTCTTTCTTGCGTCAGCCGCGTCGCCCAATCACGACGACACGACATCGACCTCGGCATCGGCGAGCCGAAAGATCGATCTCGGCGATCAGGCGATCGTGGGGCCTCATCCCGACGTGCCGGCGACGTGCTGGGCCTCAGCTCGCCGGGGACCGACAACTTTTTCTCGCTTTTGCGGACTTTTGTTGCTCGCCGGTCTCTGCGTGAAAGATTCGTGGGACTGTAGATCGGTACGGTTTCGCATGAGCGCGCGTATCCCGTAAGCCGGGGCCCTGGCACGATGAAAATTTCATCGCACGCGAGGAGAGGAGAGAAGAGGTGAGGTGGTGAGATGGGCCCGGGCCCCAACGGCCTGCATACGTGATACGCCTTCGTAGTTAATATAGGCCGGTTACATTTCGCGGCGGCGCGGCGCGCGGCTCCCTCGTGGCGCATTTTTGCGCTCGCTCGCTCGCCGGGGGCGATTCATCTCGATGCCTGAAAAAAAGGGCATTTGCATTGACCGAATATTCGGGAATAGACGGGAGCTTTTGGGATTAATTATGGCGACAGATTGAAAGTGTGTCCGTTAAATGGGAGACTGTTCGATCAGGTCGAATTTTGATTTCATGAGAAATTTGGGAATAAGACGTGTCACGTGGAATTATATCAAGTAAACGTGACTTATCTTCAGTTTTGCACATTTGTAGAAATCTGGCACGTTATAGAATTTAAAATGTTCCTAAATCCTGTATGCACGTGCACTCGTGTACATGTTTTAATCTGATCAAACAGCGAAATTGCACGTTCAGGGCAAGGCGAATGGGTAGATATAAATGAACCCCGTGCTTTTAATCTGATAAAATTGAATAAATTTGCACATATGCACTTCTCCCTAGCCAGTAGCAGCGTATCACCTCTCTCTCCCTCATCATATCTTTTCATCGTTAAGACCATCGTTAAGAGAAGCGGAAGGTTCCGTTTAAAATGTGCACAGTGCGCTGCAAACGTGGCGCTGGGAAATGATTCGCGCGAATAATTTCAGCTGAAATCCCGCTCGAGTTAATCGCCACATCGAACGAGTAGAGCAAGAACGTGAAGACGAGCCTCGTGTCACGGTAAAGTGAAAAACTCGAGGCGCGTTTCCGTTTTAGCGCGAGGGGATCCGATGAACCGGCTCACGGCGTTTAAATCATCTCTCGCCGGGTCTCGATTAATTAAACGGGGGTGCGATCGCTCGGTTTTATCCGGCGGGTAAACTGAGAATCGCGAAAAATGAGCGATAAAAGCTCAGAAGAGCTCAGGTAAGAAAGGGGAGGGAGGGAGGGAAGCGAGAAGAGGACGAGGGCTCTCTTGATGTTACTCCGTGCGGTAAGCGGGTCACACGGTCGGGCGTTAAGCGCGGCTCGTGGAATGTGGCGAGGGAATTAAAGGCGAATCCTGTTATATCCTCCCGCAAGTAAATGGCCACTTTTCGCCCGTAAGTAGTCTCACGATTATCCCGCGGAGTCATTAAATTTGCAGCGGGCCCGGCGCGAGGGGGACCGAGGGGGGGCAGGACGGCGCGGTGCGGCTGCTGCTCTCCTCCACTATGAATTCGACATTAGAACCGCCGCTATGCGGGATAAAAGTAAACGGAACGGGAGAAGCGTGAACGGGGAACGAGGTAAAAAGTATCTGGTCGATGGAGTATTAACCGCGGAGGCAGAACAGCTTTCGTGCGCAAAAAGGGGCACTCTGGAGCGATCTGGATCCATGCTACATTTGTCTGCAGCCTTTGCAAGGCCTGTGAGAAACGTCGTCCATGAGAAACACGATGCGGGATGTAAATGTTATTTAAACACGCGATGACGATCGACCATGCTGTCTCGCGAACGATTTTTGCACGTGAAATATAATAGCATACGTTATTTCCTCACACACGGCTATTCATGGTATTCGTACGTTCATACTGGAGCACGAGTAATTTAAACTGGCGATACGCTCGACAAAATGACGCGGCGTTCCGTCGCGTAGACGTGACGGAACGTTAAATGCATGAGGATACAAATGTTTGCGCGCGACGAAAAAATAACGATACGTACTTTGCGAGGGAGAGCTGATGTCACGGTACTAGCTCCGACTGACGTTTTTGTGATACCACCCGCGCGCGGGACATCAGTATTCTACTGATACATTAATGCACAGAAAGCCCCATCAGTTCTCCACGTGCGCACATTTTACGCGATTACGGAGTGTGACATAAAATGTCGCAGATATTTCGGATGTCAAGATGAATAATTGGACGCGCAAATTTTCGCGGTGCGCTTCTCCCGCTTTCACGGGGGATTTTTATTAATGAGACAAGTAATTGTGAGGACCTGCGCAATCGCGTGCCCTCGAACTGGGATTCTTCTTCGGTGCCCCCCATCCCCGAGAAAATACCCGCCGATATCAATTCGCCTAGAGTCCGGGATTATTCGTCAATGCCGTCGGGAACGTCCGAGCGTCGAAGATCGATACGCGAAGGAAAACCACTTTCATTTCATTCACGAGCGGGGATTTCGCTTCGCCCGGAAATACGTGGCGTGCCTTGCCGGCCGCACAATCGTCTCGCATTAATTCTCATCGACGTAGATTTCGCCGCCGTGTACATGAGTCGGTCTCACATACATATATACACACATGTATATACGCATATACACGTACGAGCCGCCAGCGACGGGTTTGGTGTGCGTGACACGCACTTTCGACGCTGTGTGGTCCACATGGAGAGAGAGATAAAGTGAAACCGTGGGGCCACGCTGTCTCGGGGCCCGCCTCGATCTCGCAGTCGTTTACACGCGAACTTACTCCACCCAGTTCCAAATTCGATCCTGGCACGTACGCCGAGGGGAATAGGACTCATAAATCCCAGCCGTAACTTGTTATCGCAATCTGGCTCAACTTCTCGATCGCAAATCACTCGGCCGAATGAATCTGGGAGCCGCGCGCAAAATTACACGAGGGATTCATTCCGTTCCTTCGAACGTTGTTTCCGTGGCCGATAAGCAGAGCGGAGTGAACCGTTCCCATCTCTCTCTCGTATCCATCCGCGGCGGAATGAAGCGCGACCGCGCGAAATGATCATCCAACGGATGAACGGAGCGAGACACAATGCTATATAAAATCCTAATGGCACCGTAAAATCCGTGCCGCGCGATAACAGTGATAAACTCGATCCCCGTCGAAGCACTCTCGTCTCTGGATCGCGTGAAAGCAGACAACGGCGTTGCGCGCACTCGCGGCTGCACTTCCAGGTTTCTCATGGTTCTCATAGTTTCCGCCGGCTCGCCTCCTTGGCACATTATTTTCCAACCCCGCGAGGGAGCTATTATGTAAAACGCCTCGCCATATACGGCCACCATAAAGCCGAGTGGCCTTAATTCAGAAACGTCGTGCATAATTAAAGCTCTTCCCACTGGTTCCGCCTGGTGCATTAAGCCGACCCGCGGCAGCGCGGCTCCCCCGCGGCTCGACTTTCCTCTGCCCCGAACCGCATCGATCGTAAATCATTCTTCCTCCGCGGGGATTTTCGTCGGGAACCATCACTTACGTCCGTTCGACTTTCGGAGGATCGAACGGAAACGCGCCGCGCCGGGACCCATCGAGGAAAGCCGCGATGCACTTGCGTTTCTCTCTTTATCTCTTTCTTTCTTTCTGTCTTTCTATCTCGTCTTTCTTTCCCTTCCTTGTTCGCTCGCAGTCTGTTTTATCGAGATCAATAATTACCCGCGTAATTAACGCGGAAAGATATCATCGAGTAGTCGAATTCCGACTCTCTGAGATCTACATCCGGTGGTCCATTGAGAATTCCATGAAAATGAAAATTGAGAGGGAAAATTTATCTTTTTCCCGCTCAAATGCCAATTATCGAGCCCAGGTAGCCGCAGAATGCAATCGAATGAATTTATATCATCACTTTCACGTAGCTGCACATTTGATCCGTGATTCGCCTTGAATTCGTTTCCGCTATTCTCTGTTTCTCCCCTCTCGTCCTCCCTCTCTCTTTCTCTCTACCTTTCTGTTTTCAAACGAAATTGCATTCGTGTTTTCGATATCTGGTGGCTGGTGAATCCTCGTTGATAGATAGAAGCGAACTTTTCACGTTCCTAAATTGACCGCATTGCATGATTAGCGTGATTCGTCTGCTCATTGTGAATAAAATGCTTGATCTCTTCAAATACATTTAACTGAATCGACAGATGGATCTTGCCGAAATTAAATGGTGCTATCGAGGCACTTTTCACGATAAAATGCTGAGCAAAGAGGAAGATAAAAATATTGGACATAGTCGGAATACCATGAACGAAGGATTCTTCGCTTCATCACTTCATCTAATAGAGGGAGAGAAAGAGAGAGAGAGAGAGATATCTTCAGGTAACAGTACGGTCGAATATTTTACTTCGAAAATAGTTAAAGAATTAAATTAGGATCGATTCATCCGACGCGCATTACGTTCACACATACAAAAGAATTCCTGAAAACGCTTGGATCTTCACATTATATTTGGCAAAAACAGATCGCAGATCAGAGTCTCTTTTGTTAGCTTTTCGAGGATATTATCAGTCGACAATTTATCTCGCTTATTCGACCATCGGCAAGCCAGCGCTGAATCTTCCGTAAGGGCAATTTTTTCTTTCGTTTGCCCAGAGGACGGGAGAAACGACCCGCGCTTGGCGCAGTTAGCTTAGCGATTTTGTCTCTCGTTCCCTTTTGGACTGTCTGCAAGAAGCGCATTAGAAAGAAAGTGACTTGAATCGAACAGACTACATCCCGACCCGCTCTGGGATTGCTGTCGGGATATCAGAGGGTTGAGGCGAATCCCGGGGGTTTCCGGGCCGGCATCATGTCGGCTTGATCGCTCAATCTCGCGCCTCTTCTCGCGGCGTGTACGTGCGTTTTGCTCGAAAGGAACGGCTAACGGCTCCCACGAAAATATGAAGACGTACATTCACATTCGTTTCGCACGCAGCCAGACGAGGCGAGGTGCAGGGCAGACGGGGGCCATGCGTAACCCCTTAAGGGAATTAGTCACGGTCGTGTCCGGCTGGGCCGGTAAGACGAGAAACTACCTGAACGGATCTCTGTGAGCGTGGCCGGTCTGTCAGACTTGAACGCAGGTGCGCGCGAACTTGCTGAAGAACCGATAATTGTTTCCTCGCACCTAAAATTAGTAGCGGTCGTCGCGAATTCACCCTCTCTTGGTCTGGGCCAATGCGGTTCGCCGTTAAGTCATTCGCTTAACACGTTCTTGTGCGTCCCAGGGCGGCTAGGTATCGGCCTCGCTCACGATGTGGTCCCTGGACTTGGCGAATTTCTGTTCTATACTAACTACCGGATATATGGTGTTTACCGCGATCGCCTGGCGTGAACCAGGTGGATCCCGCCCGCCAAATATCCGATCTCGCCCAGGAAACTCGATTCGGTTAATTGCGCGATGAGGCTCGTACAACGGCACCGGTCTCGTGGGACCAGGAAGAGCGTTGTCGCAGTGAGATAGTGGCAAACGACGCGCGATAACGACCGCAAACATCTATAGTATCCTTCTACAGAGATGTTAGTTGAACTTTAATTAGTCCTTGGTCTTTCTCTCTTGTAGTTTTTTTCTGCTTCCTTTGGAAGATAATGAAAAATCAGAAGTTTCAAAGAAAGTCGAAAGATGCAGATAAATAACAGATAAATACAGATACCAGCGTAGGCTAGTGTCTGAATAATTATACTACTTGTGGTAGAATAATTATACCACTTGTAGTTTACTATAATTTATCGGATGCGTAAATTAATACGGATGAATTACCGTTTGAAGAAGCACGTTAAACTACGATACGATAACTCGTATGCTGGAGCAGTAATTAAAATGATCGAGAAAGGACGTTTGATGGCCGCGCCCACCGTAATACTTTTCTAACGATATAAACGATAATTACATTGTGCACGCGCTGCTGTGGGAGAGGAGAGCCGTGTGAGCTCTCCCTCCACGTCCACGGTCTCGGAACTTTTACCTACGCTGACGACGATAACATGTGATTTGTGTGTGCCGATTCCCATAACGATCTATGTCAGAACAAGCGTGATTCATCGAGCGCTCGCTTAATGACAAGCTAAGTAGCAGACGCAATTAGCGCATCACGGGAGATTGAGCCTTTAGTGGCCATTAATTTGTCGTATTATGTGTACACCATTGCTTTTTTACAACATATACACACAGACATGCGTCATCCACCACGATATATTTAACGCGAACATGGTGTTTTATTATAAAAATCTTCATATAGAATATATCATTATGAAAAATATTTATACGTATTTTTGTGTATTCTTTTATGTACTTTAATCTATTCAACATAGATATATTCTTTATCAGTACATTTTATCGGTAAGTATCGCATGTTACCGGTTATCGCGACCAGTCAAGCCGCCTCTCGTTTTCTAATTACTCGTTTATTGTCGAGACATTGCAATATTTTATTCATTCGTTTTCAATTGACAAGGCGGGTGAGTTAATTTCTTCGGCGAGAAAGTAAGACCGGGAGAGCGCCGTGTTGCTCGAGATTCTTTCAAATGGAAGAAGAGCGTACATAGCGTTTAACTATCGTATTTGCATATTGGAGCGCCGACGGTAACGCTTAATTGACGCTCCTGTGACCTCCGCCGTGCGTTAATTTCACAAGAGTGGTCCTTCTAATTGATCCTCGTGCCACAAAGTTCATGGTCTGAACCCGCGCGTCCGCTTCCCCGCGTTTCTTTTTCTTCCGGACCATTTTGCTTCCTCCGTTCTCGCGAGCGTTTCACTCGTGCATAAATTAGTTCCTAGTGAGTCCAGCGACTCGTGAAGTTGTTGAATAAAACTGTGTTTGCTGGATGGTGTGAAAAGTGACTGAAAACCGAGTTTGTACTGCAATGGTCGCAATCCCGCGGCACACGACGAGGCGTTATAGAATTCGGGAGTTGAAATTATTGATGTTTGGAATTCATTGCCGTTTAACAATCTCAAATCAAAATTACATGGTGTTTCTTAAAGATTCAACATGCCAGGCGAAAGTAGCGATAAGTAGTGAAACTTCACGTCGGTGATTGGAGACAGTGTTCGAGTTCGCCGCTGATGAAAATAGGAAAATAGCAAGTACTGTCGTGGAACCTTTCCGATTTCGCGGTCGCAGACGAGAAATTGTGTCAGATAAAATAATGCAGGCAGACAAGTAAATTAATTCAGATGTATCAAAGTACACGTGATCAAAACCGGTGATCATTTTTCGATAATTACAGTGCGCGCGCGCGTCACGCACGTTTCTCCGTTTTATTTTTTAATGTATCTGTATCTTATCAGACGAGAACCGCGCAGTGAGTCGGTTGATTAGCATTAATTGCATGACCACCAGAAACCTCGTAGCCCGTATCCTTTGACTTTCTCCTCCTGAACTCGTCGTCGTCTATGACAGGCAGACAGGAAAAGCTCGAACGTACATGCGCATTAATTATTAATTAACGTTCATTTAGAGCTCCAGAGAACGAATCGTTCGATATGCACTCATGCCTCGAGATCTTGCTTTACATGTACACGCGTGTAATTAGCCGTGCTAATTTTTCGGAATATTAACATAACATGAACGTTACATGATAGATCAGTAATGTTAAATATCATGTACATATCAATTATAATTTTGTATAGAGATTTGAGCGAAAAGTCGGATTCTGTAATAATAATACTATAATAATAATTCTGTAATAATTCTGTATAGTGATGATCCGAGTTCACGTTACAATACGAGCTATGATTAATTGTCGTGGTATACCATTAGCATAATTTAGAATTTCGAGCATTTGCCGAGGACGCTACTGTTCCCGGAAATCAGTCCCCGAAATCGATTCTCGAGATTTCTATGCCGCATCGTAAGTCTTCCTCCTGAAGCGTACATCTCGCGCGATCATCGGCCAACGTTCAGGTGAATGAAAAATTATCATAAAATCGTTATTAAACTTCTCCGACTTCGCGCACGGATTCTAATTCCGGGTCGAAGATAGGAGTTCTTCCGATTTCGCCAGCACGATCGGGAAAGTCTAAGATCATCGAGGCTATCGTGATCCTGATTCGATCTTCAAGGTCGGATGTCGCCGATTCTAAAGGCGGCTTCGTACAAAGCGGTCTTCTTTGCCCATTCGCCCGTGCGTTTCTTCTCTCTCCCTTCCTTTCTCTCCCTCTCTTTCTCTCTCTGCTTCTTTTTCTTCATTCGTCTCTTGCTCTTTCTTCCTGGGAATCTCGTTCGAGAGAGGAGATCGGCGCCCGAAGCAGCGTCTACCGTTACCACGTGTGTCTCGTTATGCCGCGATTCCACCTGCAAATAAGACGAGAGCAACTTTCGTCGAGTTACCGTGCTGCAAAAGATCGTGCAGCCCTTTGTTGCGGTCCTAATTTCTCGTATCTTTGTGTGTGCCGAAGTTTCGGCCCTAACTGGAGCAACGAACTCTCATAAGCGCCGTCGAAATTTCAATATTTCGTATCTCTCACCAAGATCGCTATTCTTCGGTTGCCTTTTCAAATGCGGCGCACGTTAGCTCAAATGAATGTTACATCTCGCCGGTCTCTGGCGGAAATTGCGCGCGGTTTTTCAAGATCCGTCTGTTCCATTTGCTCAACTTTAGTCGTGTTTTTTGAGAATCACTTTATTATTCCCAAGAGTTAAGAACGCGCGTGAGTACACGGCGTCAATTGATTGGCGGAAATGATTCGCTGATGAGGCTCAGAAGCGAGCCGATTCATTCGCACCTGACGCGGGTGAAATTATCATCGCCGATCGCGCCGACGATGCCGAGTTTTGCCGATAACGTTTACGCATCCGGAATTGGCAGTATTAGATTATGAATTTAACGCATCAATTAATTGCAAATCAATCTCGAGCGGAGATCTTCGAGGACGATCACGTTCCTTGATTTGATGTAACATCCGCATATCACCGCGTCTCGAGTCGCCTCTTAAGTATATGCAAACCTGTCGGTTTGCGTGCGAAACCCGGCTTGACGATAATTAACTTCGTTGGCGAGTAAATTTAGCTGGACTCTTTCGAATACGTGCTAAACCACGTGTTTGGCACCAGAACGTCGACCATTCGAGTCTTTCTGGACTCACAAACGAGACGATATTTTACAAATTGTTTCTTGTCATCACTCGATGATTTTGCAATGCACAATATTACGGATATCAAGTAAGATCGTAAGGATTTAGTATCCTTCTTGAAGATTTTCTCGAAGAATCTTCGGAATCGCTATTAAAGAACGAATGATCCTCTGAATTAAATTCAGAGGATCATCCGTTCATAAAACAAAAGAGAGAGAAAGACTGTGTGATTTGCACGGTGTTCTTTTCACTGGAACCGATTTTCGCGTCAAGGAACCGGCTTTGCAGCGCGCATCACCGTCAGCACTCCACGTGGCACACAACGTCCCACGAAGATGCTACAGGACGCTGTATCTCACAGGATATCCTACTTTCCCCGATGCGAGTACATTACTCGTAGATTACGACCTCTCAACAGATCTTCGATGTCTCTGGCGCTAACGATGACTGCTTATTAACCCATTAGTATGCGAACCCTTGAACGGATGCCATGTCGCTACACGCGTGCGAGAGGTCCCCGTCTCGTACGCGTTTACGCGTAGTTCACGTGCGGAATATTTAAAATGCGGTTTTGTTGCGCACGAAACCGTGCGCGCGATGGTATTCAACCAATATCCCATTTCCTTTGAACCGCAAAGTCTTTGAAGAATTTAGGCAAACGATCTTTTACCATCATTACCTTTTTTCTTTTCTCTGCCATTTTCTTCTCTCTCTCTTTCTCTCTCATTCTTTCTCTCTGTTTCTTTGTATGCACGCGAATATATATAATTTTCACGGTTAGTGACAGTGACCCAGCCGCGCCACGGCCGCTCGAGTCGAGGCCCGCTCCAAAGACTTTCTCGACGTGGTCGTTAACAGGTACGATCGAATTCTTGTCGATCGATGAACGCCGGGGCATCTAGCCCCTGGGATCTGTCCTCGATCTTGCAGAATCTTGTTCGTACAATACTTGTTCATACGATACTTGTTCATACAAAGGCATCAGCTTCTATAATAGTTTGCATGGAGATGATATCGTGAAATGAAGTTTATTTTGAAAAACAGAAAAAGCGAGAAAAATAGAGATAATTCCATTCTTCGAAAATTACAAAAATCTTGCTAAACTCAGAAGCACGAACGCGGAATTTTTTTAATCTAACGAGTTTTTGCATCGTCGGATTATTTTCGAAAGGAGTGCACGTAAATCATGCAAAGAGATGCAAAATGAATGAAAAGGGATGACAAACAGTCCGGATTTCTTAATTAGATCTCGTTCGACAAGATAATTTCATTATCAACTGTCAGTTACGTCGGAAACATTCACCGAGCCGGGGAAAGCGGGATTCAGCGGGGCGACCATGTACGCTGTACGCGCGCATTCGCGTTTTCGTGGTCGTGGGAACGTAATTTTGACGACTCCGCCGGTCGATTGGGGCAAGTCACGACCCCTCGGTGAAATTATTCCCCTCGCGACCTCCCGGTCGGGTGGCGGAACGGGAGCCCTTAGGGGGACCAGTTAACAGCGAGTCTTTACGACTCACTTTACAAGACATCGAGGGCTCCTCCTCGGCATCGTAAAAGACACATCGGTCCTCACTCGTATATTACGCGTCGCGTTACACGAGCAGTTCCTCCAAGTAAAGTTCCTCCGGTTTGTCGGGAAATGTAGTCACGTCGAGTTACTATTACGACTCGCCTCCTCCGCCACCCTCGCCTGCTTTTACGTGCGTTTCGTCAAAACACCGTAAACCTGTATCTGCCTATAGTTACTCACGTATTCATGACACTCCTGTCTATCGACAGGATCATGCAAATTATTCAATCCCCGGCGACGTTCGCAGCTTGTTTTTTCAAACGCTTCTCTTTAGAATTTTTTGTTTCCTCTTTTATGCGCCGAAACGGTTTGATAACTTGGAAAAGATGGATCGTTTTATTTATCTCGGCCGAGGTGATATTGATCGTACGTATATAGTTCCATACGTACTGAGCGGAAAACATCTCACAATGCACACTCCGTACGACTCATAACCGTTACCAATGTTGGCAACGGAGCAAGCGAAGCAGCAAAATAACCCAGGAACTTGGCATCATTGATAGCGCTCTTTGGCAGACGATTTTACACCCAAGGCGACTTATACCGCGATGCGCGTTGGGAGCTCGAAAGGATTTAGCGTTACACAAATGCGCCGGATATTCATTTGAATGTCCACATTTATATTTACGTAAAACTAGCGATAAAAGTACGGCGAGCGCAAGTGAAATCGAAAAAGAACGATATTTCGCAAATACTATCCGTCCGTTAATGAAAACGATTATCAACGGTGTTGGCGAGTAATTCCGACATTAATTTCGGTTTGCGCGTGACACATAAATAACGCTTTGCGTTAAATGGCAGGCAGCTCGATCGTCATTATCCTAGAAACTAATATTTTATCCTGTTATTATGGCGCCTGGCCGTAGGACAATATCGCGGCTTTTATTCCGCACCATTGAGCAGATATTGTTCCGCGCGTGCGGTATTTACACGACTGTAATTAATGTCGAGCATCATCCTGCCCATTGATCGTATCGGTCGATTGTGTCCTGAATGGCCAATTAGTTGAATTAATTAGGTACCCGCGGTTACGCGGCTGCAACTCTTGAACGACGTAGGGCCGCGAATATATTTCGCGCTCGCGAACGCAGGGTGCATCGCGTTGCGATCGCGTTTATTTCGATCCGAATAAGCAAAAAGCGCCTCTCGATGAGTAACGACACGCACTTTTTATAGTGCCAGATACATAAGATTTATTTGTCGCCCGAAATAAAAGTGTCACGATTCTCTCCGCGGCGCAAAAACGCCACCCCATAAATCGGCTTCCGCTATCTGCTCGTCGACGTGCATTAAATCCTCCGTCGGTAGTATCGAGATCGATCCCGCAGAGGATGCAATACATAGCACGATGCGTGTCCCGCGACATCCTCGCGCGGTTGTTTCGTCGGCAATAGACGGCAATAAGACTCGGCAAAAAGTAGGCCGAAAGTAGGTATCACTGATAAATCGCGAGGCGTACAACTTGTAGCCGTCCCATCACGATGATGCCCGTTATTACGGATCGCGAGCAAAACCGGACGATGATCGATGATGCTCTTAGATCCCTGTATCCGCTTCAAAGTGCCTCATCGGATCGGCGAACCGCGCAATATGATTATCTGGCGGTCAATTCAATTCGCTTTTTCGCTGTTTCAGATGCTGAAGAGAGCGCGCGAGCTATGGTGGCTGCTACTGGCGGGGCTTTTGTGTTGCTCGTCCTGCCAGAGCGTACCGTCCTCCTTTGAGAATAAAACTGGTGAGTTTTGACCATCCACCATGTTCTTCCATCTGAAACGTGATGTACCCTACGAAATATCCTCTACCGTTAGGACTCATATTACGACCCGACGAGATCACAGGTCTGCGCGTGTCCAACGTGTCATAGCATATCTCTCTTTTCCTCTCTCGTCTCTCCGTCATTACTTTTGTATAACCTCGTGAAAAATTCACTCGCGCAAATTCTGTCGGACGGTAAATGCTTTAGCCTCGGTCTCGGTTCAAGTGACTAGTAATGCAAGAGAAATGAAGTCGCGGGCATACGTCGCGTTACTCTAGCACGATGTTTCAACAAAACGAAGTAAATTCTCTAAAGCTCCACATAGGACGGAAAATGTTGAAAAAGAGATCCTTTTCGTAGGCGAAATAGAAACGAAATGGAATGGTACAAACGAAGTAACTGGTATGTCTGTCAAAGGAAGAATTTATTTATTGACTCGCTGTCAATGTATTAGATGGCGAACGAATCAAACCGTTGCGAAACGTTTTCCAACGTATTAAGACTGTAACGTTACGGCAAAAATATAACAAAACATATAACAAACATATAAAAGTCAATATCAATATATTATTATGTGCGATTTATTTTATCTACAATTGCTTTGAGTGATAAAAACTGCGCGCCTACATCCTTTCAACTCCTTTTCATTATTTTACCGCACGAAGATCTATTTATCTGGACCGCGTCTGAAGTGCAAGAACACCGTAGCCAGCGCTCTGCGGATGCTTCGATCGTCGTATTGCGGGTAGCAAGGAAGCTGCGAGAAAAAGTATTCGACCTGGCACGTCGAAGAGCGCGACTTTGCGTCGCGCAGCATCGCGGCGCTGCGACGCTGCCCCGTCTAACAATTCGATTCTCTACTTTTTGGACCGGAAATTGGATCTTGCAACGCGGCGATCCGCTACCACAGTGTCACAGGCATTTAATTGGAGATGTATTATCATGTCCGGGTCACTCGGCCACGCGTTTCTCCTCGAAAAGATGCATTTGCCGTGAAGATGGATTCGCTGAAAAATATTTGTGGAGAAAATCCTTCGATTAGAATGCCACAAACGATACTTTCATTTGTTCGAGTGTTTCCGCCCGATCATTATTTGTGCTTGACGCATTGCGGCAAAGCGAAGAAAAGGGAGACATGACTTCGATCGATATATGAGACGAGAATATCGCCTTGGTGAAATCTTATATTTGGCTTTCCTTCCCAGGCAAATCTGATTACTGAAATTCAATTATATCTCATTTCTCCTTGGTGTAATTAGAGTTAATGGAGATATAAGCGATTAGTGAAGTGAAGCATGCCAATCCGACGTATCTGCCCACTTTCGCTTCCGGATAAGCATTAGTAATAATCTCAGCGTCAATCGTGATCAAAATTAGCTGCACGTCATGCGTGTGCATACGCGTGTGCGTCTGCACGCGCGTATCAGTAGGACGGGTCAGTAGGTCATTCTACTCGGTGTTAAAAGACACTCACGCGTCAAGGCGATATGTATGCACGCACGCACGCACGTACTCACACGGCTGGACTTACGTACTCTTCGATTAATTCACAAGTGTTCGCGCTGCGAGCGATGCACTCAGGAATTTGCACTTGAGGAATTCTCGTTCGCCGATCAATATGTGATACCTGTTATCTGAAAAGCAGAAAAGGATAAATCGAGAATTATCGGTTTTCGATTTAGCGCAAATCCAATTATTCGAGAGCGATATAATATAACGCAGCACATGTCGTGATAAAATTCACCCCAAAATTATATCGGACAATTTATATTAATTAACGATTCGCAATGAACAATTTACATCCGTGCATAGAGAAATTGTTCAAGTGAAAACATCGGGGATTAATAATAATCAATGAGTTCCAATCAGAGATGCAGTCACTAATTTATTTAATTAATGCCGGGAATGCGTATCGCTCCTCCATGATTTTAGGGCTGTCGCGAGCTTCCTCGGAGGATCGCTTTTGTGTATTCGAGTATTTAACTTACAAACTTCGCCGCTTCGTGCAACGCGAGCGAATAATTAAATTACGGGGGAGAACGTTGCGCTGGAGGGAAAAGGGTCGGGAAAAACGCGTCGCCGTTGTCGCGCGATTGCGGGGCGCGCTCCCGTGTGTCCTTAAATAACGCAAATTGCAATTTTTAATTCTCGGCACGTCGTGACAACGCGTCGGGAAACGGCGTCCTAGCGGATTTCTCGCCTTGGCTGTCTCTCCCCGTCGAGCGCGTTGTGTTCTACTTTCAAACGGCGACGCCTGACACAAAAGTACGAGAAAATAAGCACGCTGCGCGCACTTTTATCGTGCTCATTCACAATGGCTAACTTTGCATTTATAACGTTCTCCCTTAACCTTTGCCCTCCTTCATCGTCGTCATCGTCGTTGTCGAATACAAAGGCAGCTGCAAGGAGCACGTCGAACTTGCGAACGATAGGATTTCCTCTGTTTTGCACGTCGAGTTCGCAGAGCCTTCTCTCATTTATGCGCCCGCACAAAAATTCCCAAAGAACATGATTAATTTCTCTTCTGCGCTTTTCCGCAGCACCGATAAATGCGCCGTCCATTGTGTCCGCGTTCGTGCTCGCTTCCGTATAATTGACACCCAGTGATTTCTCCCTGACGTCCACAGCGCGAGATTTCACTCGAAATGCGAATAATTTTTTCGGATTTTTCGAGCAATTGCTTAAAATATGAAAACGCGGCAGACAAGCGAGATTGATCATAAAACGGAAAATCGGCGCGCGCATGAATGTTGCGTTGATTGCTAAAAAAAAAAGATATAAAATATTGGAACGATAACTGTGTGCGATGACCAATAATACCGGCCGCGATTTATCTCATTCAACATTCATAAAAAAAGGGAACGATATTCGGACAGTCCGAGTATGTCCATCAATAAATACAGCGATATTACATTACACCCCGATTTTCTGCTGAATATGTAATATCTACATAATTTTTGCTGAAACCGTTAAATTTTCCGCTGAAATTGTAATAAAATTAATAAACAATCTCCAGCTGAGTAACATCGATTAGTGCCGCGATCGAAAAATCCCTCGTATGAACCGGCAGTATTTCGCGACCGACGCGAATTCGCGTTTGTGTTGGTAAAAGGAAAATAGCAGCGTGCGTTCAGGTACGCGTGGTGGAATGGGGAAATTAAAAGGGAGAAGATACGGCTGCACATGTTATACGCTCGATTTCATTCGGCATTGTACCATTTCCCAGCGACAAAAGCGGCACGGGAATATGTGTCGCATAAGCGTAATATGTACAAACGAGCAGGAAAATAATCCCATACGCCGACCACGATGCAAACGCGCGACACACGTGCGCCCACACTCACACGTACACGCGCACGAGCGAAATAATAACGCTTTCGTGGCTTTATGCGTTGTATCGCACACAGCTACGCCGTGCTCACGATTCTCACGCTTTGCTCTCGGGTTACGGAGAGATTTTACCGTTCCCCCCCCCCCCTTTTTTCGCATTGTGCTCAGACGTCGCGAGATTACATGCAATTATGCGCGGGGATAAGGCTTTATTAGCGATAAAATGCGGATTATACGTCTACCACTCGATTGCCAGTGATTTCCAGCGAAATGAATTTTTCATCGTTAGATTAGATTTTTCGATTAGAAACGTACTCGCAACGGTGATCCAAACGCCCGTAAATAACGCACGTAATCTCGGGCTTGTCATCCGCTCCGCCGAGTTTTCGAGTGCGTTCCGCGTTCTCTGCATTCTGCATTCTGCAATTTAAAAGGTCGCTCGACGAAATTATTAATGCGCGAGCTTACTTACGCGGAGTCCCAAGGTTTCGCTCTCGTTTCTCGGGCCCGTGTTACTCGCGCCGGTTCGTTATGTTGGCGTTGCATCATGCGCTTCGCAGCGCAGCTCCTCCGCGCAAGGAGCCTCCTTCGCAGACCGGGATGATCATCTGCATAATAGGAAGAAACAGCAGCTCCGTAACAATCGTCGCGTTTTATCTCGCCGCTCCGCTCACTACCGCCCGGGCTCGCATTCACGTCCGCCTCAATTGAAGCCGAAAGATACGCGGCGCGCACTTCTTCAAGCGCTCGCGCATGCACGTCACTTTGTTCCCTAACAATGACGCGTGAAGCTCAGCATAAAACTACGAACAGCATAAAACAACGCGTCGCTTTCAGCATCTGCATCCCCGGCGTCACTGAACCACCCTTTCTTTCTTCAACCTGCTTTTTATTCCTTTTTTCTTTTTTTTTGCGCGCACGTTCGTCACCTGTGCTCTCGCGCAAAAACGGGCCTCCGGGACAAAGTCGCTATCCCTATTCATCCTCCTTCCAATTGTCGGGGATTTTAGGGCACGCGACGATGCTCTCTCGGTGATTAAAGGCAGCCGAAACTACCCGATAAGGGATACCGGAGTGCGAATAGCGCTCGATAGTACAGGGGTGGCAGGCACGGCGACAACTGCGACGAAAATATAGACAGGAGATAAATGTTCGTTCCTATGATTCACGGCAATCGTTGCATGTATTTTCGGCGGATTCGCGGGGTGACGACAATAAATCCAGGAAGAGAACTCTCCTCGCGGAGTCCATTACCACCGCCGCGGCTCCGCAAGGCTCTTAACCTTAATGAATCTTCGCCCTGTTGTCAACTGAGCGCGATGCATTTCTCTCGAAAACGACCTACCACCCTCATCCTCCCCAGGTAAATCTCGAGAAAGTCTTCTGCTTTTCAGCGCGACGTCAACGCGCCGCGCTCGAAGTGAAAGATTGCCCAGCGGCCGGTTACACACACGAGGACCTTTGCATGAATCTCAAATGGGGTGTAATACTCACGACAAGGTACAGACAATTCCGCGCAATCATCCCTTACGAATATACCCGAGTGCTCGGAAAGTTTGTAATACATCTGTTAAATATCCCCCGATATTCATGCGGAAATAAATCGACGCGAATCAATTACGCGTGACGGGATGTTCCCCGCCACGTTATTTCCAAGAACGGAAATTTAATAGAGGATGATTGATGACGCTCTCATGTGCACTCAACGACACCCTCCCGGCTGAAAGTGCTGAAATTTACAAAAAGGTGCGAAGAGTCAGACTCCGGAGCTCGCGTCCGCGACTTTTCTCGACACTGCGCTTTCTGCCTCTCTTTCTCTCTCTTGCGGCCAGGGAGATTCGAACGAGATTCCCGCGCGCGTAATATTCGCCGAGAAATTACTTGGATGTCACCTGTCCCCTCGCTTGAAATATGCCCTGGCAAAACTGCGGAGGTCGCGGATTCGGCCGTGCATTATGCAGACCGGTGAGGAACGGAGCGAGGAGAAGGCCGGACTCCCTGACCGTCTCCCCATGTCGCACGCGTATATTCCCGTAGCATGACACGTGTATTTATGCGACATGACTGGCGAGTGCTGGCGCTTGCAGGCTGCCGTACAGCCGCGGGACATTTTGACACAGTCAACGTCTCGCGTTCTCGTATCTTGACGACGTAATGCTCCTACGTACGTCGTAATCAGACACCGTACCATTGCAGGAGGGTGACGCCTGGCTATGTCATGATTACGAAGGTTTTTGCCGATCGTTGCCTTTACGTTTCGCCCCACATATTCGTCTTCATTGTTCCCTTGTCAAATTTTGCGGTGTCGCGACGCGTCGGCGGCACCGAGATCAAGTGAAATCATATAACATGTGATTCTTGAACTCTATCTTGAATAAATTATTTCCTAGTCTTTATAAAGTGCCCTCTTTCTTCTGACGTTTCCATCGATAAATATTTATTTACGACTCTGAAGTACAATAAATTTGCAGATAAATCAATAGACACGGACGCGTCGTTAATTTAGTACGTTGGTACGTTAAACATTACTGCGCTACACCGCAGGCGTCACCATTACCTTCCGTGCGCGCGCGAAAGCCACTCTCGAAAATTTTTCTTCCCGTTTCAAAAGGGTGCGTGCATCCGTCTCGATTATGGCGGCGGAGATTTCTCTCGGCCGGAGCTCACCGGCACTCGAGATGTCAGTGGCACTTCCGTCAGCGCGGCGCATATATGGCGCATTATGCATCGCCGCGTGCACCTGCGGCGAGCGCTTTTAATGCCCGACGTCTGCCGACGTTTACGGCGCGGGCCGTAGAGATAGAAACGTCGATTGCCTCGATAATACCGGGGGAAAACGCGCACTCTCGGCCGACCATTACCAGGACGTTTTCTACGCGAGATATCAGGCGTACTCGCGAGTTCCGGCCGCGTCTTCTTGGATGTCTGTCCCTGCACGTTGTTACGGTCCCGCGTGAAACCTCACGCCGTCGTGCGCTGGCAACATCCGACGCGGCCAATTACGGTAACGTTAGCCGTTGAGTGCCTCGGCTCGGCCGGCTAAATGAAAACCTTGTCATTATACTTTTACAGCTCAACCCACTTGCGCGAGCGTTACCATCTCCGTTCGCCGTAAGCGAACCGAACCGCGGTCGCTAAAAACGCGCGTTCTTCCTGTGCCGGGAGAGAGACTTTGGAGAATTAACCACCGGAGACCTTCCCGGGAAATTTCCGGCGAGAGTTCTCGTCTCGTTGGCTGCCCACGCTAGAAATTATTATCTGTCCTGGTCGCCTATTCATCTCTGTAAATCACGATGGGGAATGCACATTGCATTGCCGCAGTGATGAATGTTCGTCGAGGATGGTAATCACGCTCGATGATAATCGATCGTCATTAGCTACGTGAACCGATGTGTCTCGTTGAAACGCCGTCAGTTGAAATGTTCGAGCACGCGAAGCGAGGCTCTCCGAGCGTCTCTCCCTTCAACGCTGAAAAGAGGCGTTTCTCTTTCTCTTCCCATTCTCGGCGGATTTCGTCAAGAGCACTCTCTCGTCTTACTTTGCGCGGAAAGGCCTTCATCGCCGTTCCTGCTCGTTCCACGGGGATGGGTTTGCGCCCGTTAGATTATCGTCGTATCCCCTGATACGACGTGAATTGCAACTTCGTAACAGGATCCTCTTCCTCTTCTTCCTTGTTCCCCAGTCGTGATCTACAGGGAAGCGGATGTGCGGAGCGAGCTACTTAACGTTGTCATCTTGGTTGGCTACGCAGGTTCGTTCGCATTGCGCTCGGAAATAAAAGTGGCATTGTCTCTCGACGGCGGGTACTCGGGAAGGATGTCGCTATATTGCGCGAGACATTCTGCGGAACCGACGAGTCTTCTCCCCTTGCAATATCCCGCAAGTCAAGCCGGCAATAATTTCTCCTAAAATCGTTTCTACGCTCGCAGCTGAGCGTAATAATAATGAAATCGGGCATTATGTGGCTCCGCCTGTTCGTAAAGTTCGCTGAAAATATACTTGGAATACTCAATACCTCTCAATATCGCCGTGACACACATTGCTAATCTAATCGTCGACAATTTAATGCTAAACGTTCTCGACTAGGTAATTCCAGATAACATAGATTAAGACCCGTCGTCTACGGATTTTATTGCGGGACCCCATTGGAATATCGCTACGTGATGAGAGGCCATATCGACGCTCGTCGATATCGAATGGCCCGTCACGTGTATACGACGTCGTCTACCTCGACGATGATGTTAAATGAAAGTGCGGATGCATAGACGACTCGTTGTTGCGCCGTGTGGTATCACGTATTTGGACGACGCACATAAATTTATACGACATGGCTATCCACGCTCGCGCGCGTTCGTCGATTCTCATCGAGCCGGTCTTCCTCGCGTGTGCACCTAGGTGTCTCATAAATTTACGCAGCCTAGTCCCTAGAGAATCTCGTGACGTTAGTAATGCCGGTAGGATAAATCAATCGAGCGAGAGAGCGCCGCGAGCGCGCGCGGTCCACTCGCACTCGCGAGAGGGGACTATAATAAAATTAAGAACAATTAATCATGGCGACGAGGGTCATTATTCAAGGTATCAAGTTCTCGTTTATGTGCGCCGAACCAAGTATAATTGGCCGCTCTTTCTCTCTTTCTCTCGCTTTCTTTCGCGCCGTATCTTGCCTTCTCCCTACTCGCAGGTCTTCCGCCGCGCCTCACGCGCGTCACCGCGCGAGACGAGGGTCGCCGCCGTTGACCCGCGATGAACCCCGTCGGCTTTAATCGGTCACGACGACCCTCGAAATTTCTGTTCGCAGGTAACCAGAATGACAGCCGGCCGCGTATATTTTCACCCAGGATGGACTACGATGAGTGGACGCCGCTGGGACGCGGTGATCCGCTCAAGAACAATCCGACCTTCGACTATGTGCCGCCAGTCCTCGATCGGGTGCAGTACTGGCTGGACACGCAGCAGCAACACACGACGGAACCGTCATCGAAACGTGACATTCTCGTGCTCGGTGTGACCGCGAAGAAGACCAGTCCGAAGATACCCGAGCAGTTTCTCAAGTTCGTGGACGGACCCAAGTTTACCCGCGCCGGCAGCCAAGATACGAGCTCTTACAGGAACGACTACACCGGCAGTACCGGCGCCGAGCCACCCAAGATCATCCGCACCACCAGCTTCCGAAATGGCGTGATCGACTATAGAAACCAGAACAGGTTGCAATTGTTGCCTGCGAGCTACTACCCTAGCCCGTATTATAGCCAGAAGATGAAGCCGTACACCATGATGATGCCGCCGCCAATCCAGATCCAGAAAACCGAGACGTCCACCAATTTCAACCTCGGAACCGCGTCCAAGGACAAGCTGGTTGGCTACCCGGACGTGCAGCCATTCAGTACGCAGACGGAGGAAGGCCCGCTCCTTCAGGATGTTCAGTACTATGGGGCACCATCGAAGGACTATGGACACTATTCCCCCGCGCCACCCTCAAGACCGTACGCCACCTCCAAGACGCCACCGCCGAGCAAGATTGAGACCATCAAGAGCGTTTATGTGCCGCCCGCGCCGCAGACCACCAAGTCGAGATACGAAGCGACCACTGCGCCGTCCGTGTCTTTTGAGAAATCAAATTTGATCTATCAGTCAACGCAAACTCTGTCCGGCGGATGGCTCGGTAACAATCGACCTACGTCGTCGTCTTCTACCAATTATCCCGTGGACCTCAACCAAGTCACGTGGCAGAGCACGGATTATTCTAGAGATCATTACGAGGTTGATCACCACGCCGCGGCTTCGTCCAATCACGAGGTCGTTGTCGGTCAAAACGCGAACATCATCGTGGACGGTAGCAACAACGGTAACGAGGAGGTGGTTGTTGGTCAGAAAGAAGTCAGCACCGAGATGACATCCTCAACGTCCTCAACGGAGAACGTCACGCCGACTTCCACCGTCATCTCTACGTCTTCAAGTACGGATTCCGGTGAGCAGGAGGAGGAAGTCGCGACCGACGCGCCGGCACAGAAGATGCATATCGTTGTCGCCAACTCGCCGTCCAGCATCGCAGACCTGGAGACGCACACGGCGAAGAAGGGTCCGGTCGCCGTGGTGATGCCGACGAATTACATGGAGAAAAACACGTCCGCCATTTCGGACCCGCCGACCATACTGCACAGTACCAACGTCTGGGAGAACGTCGCCACGTCCGAGATGACGAAAACAACCCACGAAGCGCCGAAGCCTCAACCGACGAGGAACGCGATAACGAGCACGCCGATTCTGACGGACGATCGTTCATCCATCTCGTCGATGCCGAGCAAAACGATGCCACCATCGCAGATGTCTCCCCATCAGTCTTCGCATCCGTCATCCGTCCCGGTAATGCCCACCAGACACGCGGGAGGCCCTCCGCACATGTTCATGCCACCGCAGGCAGTTTCTCAATCCATGATACGTCCGCAGAGCAGACCGAATCACGCCATGATGCATTTCATTGGTAGCATGCGTCCCGGTTTCCGGCCGTCGTCGCCGATGTCCATGTCCCATATGTCGCCACCGATGACGCACATGCACGTGTCCCCCATGAAGAGTATGGTAGCACCATCGCCGACCATGGAGCAGACCCATCAACGACCACCGCAACCGTTTCCCGTGATGTTCACCAGCCCGCCGTCGCCGTCCACCTCGAGCGTACAAGACATCGACGAACAATCGATCGACCATCGACCACCGTCTCGATTACCAGCGACCACCGCAAACTCGGTGACAACCTCGTCGCCGTCGTTTACGCCGACTGTCTCATCAACCGTGGAATACACCCCCATCGCGGACACCACGAGCCATCGAGAAAGTACGAAGCCCGCGCAATCGGCTCTACTGAAGCTCCTCAGTGCCGAGGAGAGCCCGAAGATGAAAACAACGACTCTCGCACCACCCTCGACGATCCCGCCGCGAACCACGACAGCTCCGAGTCTCACCACCGACCCGATCTTCTCGCACTACAAACAGCCGGCCAAGCCGATCCGCGGCCCGATGTATCTCATCATTCAGGGTCACTCAAAGGTGAAGACCTACAAGCCTACGGTGAACAAGCACGGCGTGCCTGTGGAGAACAATGAGATTGTGGAGAACGTGACCAAGCGGCAGTTATCGAAATTGGAGCAGCTGATAATGGAGAACACGAAGGGCGGTGCCGTCGACCTGGCCGCGGAGAAGCGGAAGCTGGAAGAGAAGGCACGTGCTGAGAAGCATGCATCCTCACGCCACGACAGTCTGATGAGCCTCGTCGAGAGTGGACTGAGCGGCTTCACCTTGTCACCATCGACCGAGGACGAGCGTCGCGCGTCCAATTCGGTCACGAGCATCGAGATCAATTAAGGATCCGCCGTGTTCTCGCGACAGTTGCCCCGTAGAGGGACCAAGCTTGGCAGGCGGATGCTGGTAGCTGAGAGGATACCCGCGCGAACAGGGGTCCTCATCGCGCGGTGGAAGGAAACAGCCGCCGTTCTCGGTAGGGGTGAAAATTTCCCAGGGAGAAACGAGGTAGTTTGGCTCGTCCGTTCGCGATCCGTATCGTTGGCATCCGGATCCTTAGGCGAGTATCGAAAGTCCGCTGCGAGTCGTCGGACGTGCGAGATGGGCGAGATGGGATGATAGCCAGGCTTCGCAACATCTCCTCTCAACGCGAGAGCTACCTGGGGGATACGTGTAACTTCAGCACGCTGGTAAACGTGGCGTTGGGGATTCACGTTGTTGTTTATTTATTCTCGTCCTTAACTTTTATCGTTCCGCGATGTGTATCGAGCGCCTCCATGTATCTTTTTAATTACCGCCCTCTTGGACGGCCCGAGCGATTTATGTGTCTGCAGATTTGCGGATAACGATTGAATTATGATACGCGCGGAGAGAAGAGCGGATGCGCGCGCAAATGTGTTTGTCATATTAATCATTTACTTCGATAATCGGAATCATTCCGACGCTCGGTCGCGCCCGTTACTCATAATTGTTACGATTGTTATGTATTAATGCATGTTTCATAAACACGAATATATGTTATAATTTAATTTTCATTTAATTTATTATTTATTTCGCGTTACGTATACGTGTAATGTAGGTTACATGCGCTTAATTTATTTTCTTTCACGCACACTCTCTGTCAGGATCCCGTATATAAAGTCCCGCGGCGATTTGATCGGCGTCGAGACTACGCTCGTGCAACAATCGAAAGCAGAAATCCGATTAGCAATTAGCGACGTAATTGATGACCACCCTTTTATCACCTCTACGTTAATGGCTCACCGCCGCGCGCGCGTGCTATATAGGGCGGTCACAAATTCGCGCAGACACTACAAAATCTAATCCAACACTTGCAGTCGTTGCAAGAGGAATGCGCTCGGAAATTCTCACGAAATTGCGCCACGCGGAGCAGAGCAAGACGCGCGCGGATTCGCGACCAAGTCCCAGTCGCAAAAATCGGTTTTGTATTTTGGCGATCGTCGCATTTGCACAACATTCGTTTCCATTGCGTTTACTACGAGATCGACGATCGACTCGCGGTGATGACAGACTTTCACTGTCACCAGATAACAGAGGCTCAACCAGGCAGTTCTCTCCGTGTCCTGCCACGCTTTCATCCACGATGAGAAAAGCGCGCCAATTTCATATGTGCCAGTATACACATAACGTTATATATATACATATATAGATATATAAAAGCATAATTATATATACGTGTTACGCACGTCTGCCGCGGAATAAGTGATCGACCGATTCGGATCGTCCATTCGACCCGTTTGCGTCCTCGACGATGGTTATCGCCAGCGTGCAACGGCGAGCGAGTACGAATTGGAATTCGCGTTTCACCTGCTGCTTTACGGCACCACTCGGTTCGCGCTTTCTTTCGCAATTTAGATATTGAGTTGACTCTTTTATCGGTTGTATCGCGTAACGATATCGTTATTGCGGATTGCCGCCTGCACGGCTATCGTCGAGGACGTAAAGCCGCGCGTCGGAACAACTCGGACCGGTCCGCGCGATCGTTTAATCGTGCCGCAGATGGAAAGCTTACGATCGTGTTATATGCATACAATAATATTATTTATCGTACGGCGTATAGTTGTGTGAGCAAAAGTAATACGGGATATTTCAGAAGCAGCAAATTTTCTTGATGGATTCCCGTGCTGAATATTGGATCGACTGATATCATTTCTTTATAAACGAGTATAACGTTTAATGTAAAGTATCTTGATAATTGTATTTCCAGAATATTGAATAATGTTGAGAAATGAAATTTTACTGCGAAATTTTAATTCGCTGAAATTTTCCGATTGACGCTTCAAAGATTATCCGTTCCTCGCGAGAGTTGCAGCTTCTGAAACATCTTGTATACGTACGATTGTTGTCGATGTAATTTATAGAGTTGGATGTTAAGGATAGAACTTTTCTTTAGAATCGTATTTATTGCGCTAGATATAAAATATTCAGAAGACGGAAAGTTTCAAACAAGAACAAAGAGTTTGTTTTTTCACATTACAACTATTATTTATATACTATATACAACAGATGCAGTCGTTACTCTTATTTAATATGAGAATAATGAACAAAATAATAAATAAGAACATGCAGTCTGCTTGACACGAATTCGCTTAAAGTCAGCGCTTAGCACATCGAGACTTTCCGTCCTCGATTCCTTACATTAATTCATCACGATTAACTTATTTATCGCAAACATGTCGCTCTGTAGGATTTACTTGTCCATCGTAACGCCGATCGCCGGCAACAAAATTTTCCGACTTTTGTCGTTCCACTCGTCGTCGCAGCCATCACCGCTCGCCGTTCTCTTCCGGATTTTCCAACTGCCTGTTCAGACGAATCTCGTCGAATTCCATTTTGCAACTCGTCGCGAAATGCACGAAGCCGAGCTCTGCGAGCGGTGTATCGGAAACGGCGACAGTACGTTTCCATTTTTCCATTTCCGCGGGTTCGAGGGAAACCGGCGGATCTTCGATTCGCGGTTTCGCCGCCCCATGAAGATCACCGTGGGTGCACCTCGAGTGCTGCAACGACGAAACTTTCATTAACCGCTAGTCTTACATTTTACCAGTTACCAAGACATATCGCGTACGTGCTAACAAAGATCACAGAGACCGCATATATTCACGACTCCCTCCTTTTGCTCGTAGCGATCGTTTTAAGCGTAGTCGAGGTGTAGACGCGCGCCCACACGCGATATATGAATACTCACACGCGTACAGATGCATGCGGACAGACACGGCCACGCACACACATACATGATATACTATATATAAATATAAGTACGCACGTATATAATATATAATATTACGCATATACGTATTTATATGGATGAATTATGTGTACTTGGCGCGCGAGGTGAGCGCGCCCCATCGCAGACACCCTTACGCATTCGGCGTTACGTTCGCACGCACGCATGCACGCACAGGCACGGCGTGTGCATTAAGTTTTACGTACGATAAATTGTACCTGACGGTCACACGCACGCGCGTTCTGTTGATCCTTCTGTTTTATTAATAAAGCATCTTATTGTCGATCCGAGACTTCCTTCGATCCGCACCAATTATCCGCGCGTATGCCCCGCTACCCCATCAAGTACCGTTAACCATAGTAAGGGATAACTGCAATTTTTCTTCTCCTTTCTTTATCTTCAGAGTAGAACATTCGCAACGTTTGTTCGCCGATCGCGCGATTACCTTAGGAGAAGTTGTCAGCCTCGTAATTGCAGTTGTATACCCTCCGCTTTAAACGGATTGACGTGTTTGTGTGCATGCACGTTGCACGTTGCCGCGCACCGTAAATTATGTCGGGACTTTGGCGCGCTTCGCGATCCTAACGGGATGTGGACGTGTCAAAGGGATCCGGCGATAGACGAACGCGCGACGCGCGCTCACGATCGGCCGTGACGACAGATGAAGTTATACCGATAACGATCTTACGGTACTACGGGAGATCATAAATTTCGGTGCGGTGCATCTGGCGAGTGCATCGGGGCGGCTCGTTAAAGGCGCTGTTAAAATCGGTCATTAAAATCGTAAAAAATCGACTCTGCACGTCTCTGTATTCTCGCACGGAGAGCCCTCGCGGAGTACAGGACCGCTTCGCGAGTTCGCCGTTCTATTTTTGATCTCCGTCAGAGAATCGATACGGGACGCGCGTTGGCGCTAAAGGACAAATTGTTAATTTAATAATTGCAATATAATACTATAGCAACAACGGGACGCAATATTCCGATATGCTGATTGATAATTTAATAATTTCGCGAGCACTCGCGTAAATACCCGCGGGATCGCGCGGTATTGAAATCGAGATGTAAATATAATCGATATAATTGAACGGCATCGGCAATTAATGGAGCGTTTTTTAACGCTGGCAAAGCGCGCACGCGACGCGGTCGACATAAACTCACGCCGCACGTTCGCTTCGATTATCCTTCATGAAATGGTCAAACTGGCATACGAGAATGACAAATTTCCCGAGTGCGGACTGATTGCGTTTGCAGTTTCGTCGCATGCGTTTCACACGGTGTTTGCGGTTACGTAAATTCAGCGATTATTAGCTTCCATCGAGCCTTGATTTATGGCGTTGGATCTCTTCCGATCGCGCGGCGTGACGCAAGCTCATGCCAAAAGCAAATCAATTCGTTGCCCCTGCGGTATGAAATATTCTCGTGGAATATGCGGCAAATTCGCTCCACGAATCTCGCAATTCATTCATTGCGCTTGTTGCAACGTGATTATCAGCTAAACTTTAGCTGCTAAAGTATCGATACGTTATTGTAAATTGTATCACTGCGAAGTAAATGCCACACGTTGCTGCCAGCCCAAAAAAAAGAAATGTTTTATTGTCAATTCTCGTTCGAATACGTGTGTGCGGAGTACAAAGTGGAGAAGTCGCAAAGAAACATCGAAATTGTCGCTGAAGGAGCAGAGTCAAGTTTGGCTAAGTGAGACCCTCGAAACTGGTAAGTCGGCATGCATCGGAAACACAAATTTAAAGTTAATTTATAGCGTAATTTGGTTTCAATGTCGGTAACATAAATCTCTCACGGAGGATTTGGGGCCTGGGCCTGGAACCCGTGCCCACATCGGAAAAAGCGTCGGCGAGATAAAGGGGGACGTGAGTCGACAAATCTGCTTTTTATCGTCCACGTATCGAAGTGAACAAATTCGAACGGTTAAAATTGTTCGACAGTCTGCAATTTCTTTGATAGCGTCATTTAGCATTGCTGTGTTCTCATATTAAAACTGTTCAACATACGATATTGTAAAGCAATCCACTTCAAGTGGTCAATCGCAAAATCAGTTGTGATATAACTAAAATTAGAAGAAAATTGTTTTCGTTCATGTAATACCGAATGTCGGTAATAAAATATCGAATGTCTGAACATTATATGCTATGGCTTAAACGAAAATGCTTATCTGAATCTATATCAGCGTCCGATTTCATCGGATTATTGGAAAGTTCCATTTATCTAAATAGATATGATAGATATACGACGCGATAAGAATCAATGCCTTGTTATCCGAGAAGATCATCCACGTATCGAAACATAAAGGCGAGATATAATCGCGTAACACACTATATAAAATATGAATCACATAAACATGACATCAGCATTTCGTGCAACTGCAATTTTCCCCGACACCTTTGATAATATTCATTTTTCGGATCATTCCTGTCACTCAGAAAAGATATTAAACGATTCTACTGCTACTAACGTAATCTATCATCATATATTCCCGTAATAAATTTCTCTTTATCGCGATACACATCTAAAAATACCATGTACCTCCCTACATCTCCAGCTGAACTACAGCAACTACAACGTATCTACTTTCCGAAGAAGAGAAAGCGAGAGAAAAGGTCAATAGTTTACGACCGAGACTTGTCACCTCTCCCAAGTACCGACCCTTCTTCCGAAGACATCGCGGAACGTCACTCCATCCGCGTTCCCTCGGAATGATGAATAAAATACTAAATGATACCGTAATAACTCGGCGCGCGTTGCCGCTGAGTAAGCAGCGAGATTAATCATAGAAAGTAAGCGGTTTAGGATTTGTATGAGTGTAGAATTGTCGCAGACGTTCGTACGTAAGGCAACTGCCGAGATACCCTGGGCAAGATGTAGCCGCCGCTCCGAGATTAATCGATGAAGCTTCGGAAGAGGGTGTTTCCTGTCAGACTGAAAAATTGCGTGATTAACGAGAAAAATGTTCCTGCAGAACAAAGTTCCTCGCCGAAAAAGGGACAGAGGACTGCACGCCGGTATCTCACCTTCTCCGTCACCAATCTCCTCCCCGTCCACCTCTTCCCTCTCCCCCCCCCCCCCCGGCAGTGCATTAATATTTCTAAGGTATTCTTCCTCATCGGAGGGCGACGGGCGCGTTAATGGCAGGCGACTCTCGGAGGTTGAAGAATACATCCGCTTACGCGGACAATTCCCGGCCGTTCGTCGTCAGGTTCCTCAGGGGTACGGTATTGTTCCAGAATAAGGGGTCGCAATGCTCGATAAGTCAGAAACTTTAGTCGAGTCCTCGAACGAAAATATTCTTGAAGTAGGCCAAGTGTCAACCAAATTTTATTTGAGGAAGGAGCATTTCATTGCGTTCTAAATTATTTATTTATACGTGTGCGTTTGTGTGTGTATGGAACACACGTCTCGAAAGGAACAAGACAAAATGGGATTTGTTCTTCTCGCGCATTACAGTTGTCCGTCAACACGTTGAAACCCTCGCGGCGCGTATCGTCCCCGTCGGAAATGACGTCCCATGACATCCGACTGAGAGTGCCGGCGAAACAAAGTTGAGGCAAGATGAAGGCGCGTCCAAGAAGGAGTGAAACAGCGAGGGGAGAACGAGGCACGGGGAGACGGGGGAAAAATCCGTGGAGGACGGCACCGCTATTTCGTTTCTCTCCTGCTTCACCTCTCTTCGTCTCTCCATCGCCTCTTGCAATCTCTCACGGGCTTTTTCCGACGAGCTCACGCCTCGGGATCTGGTTCCCTCGCGCAAAAGCCCGCCATTACGGGCGGACCGCCGCGGAGGAGAGTCGCGAATTAAGGACCTCTTTCGGGGTCATCGGGCGACTTTTTACCCTCCTCACGTTCTTCGTATTTGGTTGAAAACGCGACTACCACCAGTGTGGGTGGAGGGTGACCAAGTTTGGTTCGCGCGCCATGTGTGGCCGATCTCACGTAAGGCGATTCGCGTAATCGGGTCCTTTCAGGAAAATGGACGGGCAACGTGGTGGGCAAATTGAGAGTCGGACAAATCGAATTTTTAACATTACGACGCGATAAATTTCACTATGTGGCAGATGCATTTTATAATAACCAACCTTCGGCCTCGCAGCGCCGAGAAACCGCACGAGGATCGACGACGAGAAGGGCGGGGACGTCGTTTTCCTTGCTACGTCGTTCACGTTTGACCCCGCAGGAATACCGCGACTTGTGGGTCGCCTGAAGCTTTCTTGCGCTCTTGCAAGCGGGAGCTAATTCCGGACGTGTAAATCGCATCGATAGTTTAAACTTGAGAGCAAGCAAGGAGAAAGAGAAAAAGAGAGAAAGAGGAAGACAGCAGCAATCGGAAGGGAAAGTGCACCTTGCAGCGCGGTTCGCCGATAAAAGCTCTCGGTCTCCTCCGACGATACGAATCACGTCGCGGAATTTTTATCGGGGTCAAGCGTGTGAACAATGTTGCGAAGGAGCGTTCCCTCCGCCGTGTCGTCGTCGATCTTCGTGTCTCGCGCTACCTACGTGAGGCCGCTCGGAACCATTAAACGCGCCTCGGACCATTAAAAGCCGCCGATTTTGCTCGTTTTTGACGCAAGCAACGTTACACGGACTTCTTCGACGTGGACAATGCACCGCCGTATTGTTGCCCACGCGTGCGATTTTTCACACGCGTCCGGACGGAGGAATCGTTCGGCGCGATGAAAAATGGCTGGATCCGCGCGGGACAAGCTTTTTGCACGCGGCGTTCCTGCACCCACGGGGCGTTTCGGCGCTCCGGATACGCTCGCGGGATAATGGGACAGGATCGCCCGTAATAATACGAGCAGCCCGCTCCATCTCTCCCCGCGACGCGAGTGAGATCGATTTCGCACGAGGGAAAAAGAGAGTGCATACACTCGTTTTTTTTCTTTTCCTTTCTTTTTTCATTTTATTTGAAGCGATGCATTTATTTAGCATATAATTAATAACCGAGACTCGGTATCTCTCGCTTCCCTTTCGTATCTCCCGCACGGCGAGACGTATATCCGATATCTCCAGCAGCCTATACTTGTAGTAATTTGCCAATATAATCTCGCGCCGATCCCTCCTCGTCGTCGTTGATTATTTGCAGGCGGGTTATTCGCGTTTCGCGGTTGTTCGGTACCTTAATCTCTCGGTGCCCCGAGTCGATATTAACAGATTGATTGCCGTGGCTATCAGGCCCCGGCCGAGTTGTTTCGCCCTTTTTGCGGGTCGACGGCCTTCGCGTGATGTGGGCCGCGTCACCCGTATAAAAGCAACATTGTGCATACTGCCTGTGCTGGCTGGGCTGCACGGGCGGGCGCGCACCGTGCAAACTTGATGGGAGAATTTGCGGGAGAGCGCCTGAGAACGCCCGGGATTCGAGGCATGCTACGATTTCCGTTGCGCTTTCGAGTTATTATCCATCGTTGATTATTAGTTCTGTACAACACATGCCGAATGATTCCATCGCGGCTCGTGAATGCGGCAGCAAAGAACTAGATTGTAACTCGACCGGTGGTTCAACTGCAATTTAATGCATCTCGTAAGGCTCTTGTGTAATTTTTTTTCGTTTTTTTTTCTTCAATAAACTACAGCTTCGCTGATTTTTGATACGCGTCGGACGTATCTTCGTGTCATTGCTAATTTTGGCATTCATCGACATGACACATTGTCACCGAGCTGGTAGCTCGCTGAATGACTACATAGTAACCTGTCGCCACTCGTACGTGCGAAATCCCACTCACGCAGAAAAACGTGGCTACAGGTCACCGGTATATCCGAGTTGAGGAGGATGTTTAAAGGAGGATGTTGGACGTGAGAAAAAGTCACGGTTTTGGTGCGTCGACAGGTAGATAAGGGACCAGTGGACGGAAAGGTCACACTTGCCGACCTTAATGAAAGTTAAACCTGGCGGTGGTAGTGGCGATGTGTTCATGCCGCTACCATACCGTTATCGGCCTCCGCGTGGGCTTTGAAGCCGAAGCAGCCGATGATGAACGTGGGAGAAGTACACTATTACTTTATCGATAAATTTTCGCCGCTCGTTTCGCATGAGTCACGCTTATTTATTCCTTCAATATTTAACTCATCTAACAATGGGACTGCATTAATTTATCCCGACAGATCTTAATTTATTTACGTGGCGAAACAGAATATAATATATGTATATAAAGAATTCTCACATCGTTCCAACAGATATGCAAATCTTAAACATGTGAAATAAGGTGATGACATTTGGCAAAAAGAAAATACTTTACTGTACTGAGAGGATATTCGATAACAGATTGCAATATGTCAAACATAAATTCAATGTTTTTTTCGGCTATTTTTATAAGAATTTCTGTTTGCAGATAAAAATTTCGCGATAAAGAATAAGCTTTTCAAAAACCAGTCGCAATTTATAGATTATTGACATTAAATCGAATATCACGTCACACAAAATACTGTTGCAGTGCGCGTAAATTTAGATCCAATGGAAATACCCTGTATCAAATTCTCACGTTGCCACAAATACGTCGATTCGCGAGAACCGATCGAGCCGATTAAATCTAGAGAGCGTTATATTTATTTCTAGGCGATCCGACGGAAAAAGTCGTCCGGCCATTTGCGGTCGAGCGAATGCGCCGGCTGCATCCTGTTGTGGCACTGGCTATCCTACGAGCACCCGCTCCCAAACTTTTTACGAATGCTTTCCCAAGCAACGTCGTCCGCGCCGTGCGTTCCGCGACATCGTTAATTAAAGTACCCTACAACGTGCGGCAAAAGACGAAGCAGCCGGAAACTTTCGGGAACTCGGGAACTCGTGCTTGCCTCTCCGCGCTCATCCGTGTCTCGCTAAAATAGCAAAATTGATCACGCGGCGCGACTAACAGCTGTAATGTGGAACGTGGTGGTCGTCTACGGCGGACGCAGGAAGCGCGCGAGACCTCATTGCACTACTACGGGAAACTAGAAACCGCCGAGGGTGTCAGAAGGGGACGCGGCAAAAACTAACCCAATATCGGTGCCCCGGTACCACCCCACCGCGGCGGGTACCGGGAACCCACGCCTCCGCGTCACGTACCGCATCCTTTTCATCTGGCAGCCTCTGAACACTTCTCGATCTTTCAAATTTCCGATATCGCGGATCGTAGCGCGTTGTCGACGACGACTGCACCCCTTCGAACCCTCCAGAGCTGCTAATGAAACATTTCTATTCGCAAAACTCGATCATCAATACGCAAATCACCTCGGAGGTGAACTCAATGGGCCACTCACCGGAAGTGTCTCTTGCGCGCGAATCCGCAAGAAAGAAAGAGAGAGTGAGAAGGGGGGAGAGAGAGAGAGGCAGCCCCAACGTAAAAACGTTACGTTCGTATGCAAATGTCATATTTCAGCTGCGGTAAAGGAACGTGCGATTCCGCGGGAAATTTATTGGCAGTTGCACTCAAGTAGATTGGACGAATCCGACCAAAGTCGCTTTGCGGTGTACTTGCGGAGGAAATGTCTTGCGATTTACGCCACGTACGAGGCTGGGTAACGTACGTCGGTCTGAGATTTAGGTACTAATGCCCCAACGTTACTCAAAGTGGCAACGTGTGTCAGGGGAGGAACGAGAGGCCGGAAAACTTGCAGTAGATTTTCGGGACGAGTTTCTTCCTCGCCACCTCGGCGCCTGGTCGGCTGAATAATTGAGAGACTCTACGTGCAAGGGTGCTCGATCCGAAACTTACGGTGAACGTTTAAGAACAAACGGAATGGGTAATTTTTATCTTCTCACGTTCGCGCATCCGCTATTCCATCGTGCTTCGACTAGCAGATCTTCGCCTGCTTCTATCCTCCAGATACTTTTACTCGCGTGCGTGTAAATTATGACAAGCGGACCCTCCGCTTGATGTTATTAAGCATCTCAGAGCGTCTAAAAGAATTGCTCTTTGTACTAAATTACAATATTATACGAACCTGATCTTCTTAGAAAATTAATTGACGACGTTAGAAAATTAGAGCGGAACAAGGTAAATGACGAATCTCAGTTAGAGCCTAGTCTAATAGTTGGACTTCCTCGTCGTTGCTCCCTTGTCTATAGATTTTCAGTTGTGAAAATAGATCGTGCGAGTTGCTTGGCGAGTAATCTACTTTGCGAGCAAGCGTTGCGCTCTTTTTCCCTTTTTTGCGAATATTACCAAGTCCGACGAAGCGGGAGAAAGTGCCATTATGTCGTCGCTCATCCGCTGCACAAGTCCGTTAAACCGGGCTTTACGCTCATTGTTCGCGCAAAAGTTGGCCCACGGCCGACGTAAAACCGCGTTATGAGCGCCGAGCGACCCGCGAAATTAGCCTGCGTACACGAGTCTTTCATTGCCAATTAAATCCTTGTAAAACGCATGACGACAATAAATTGTTTTTATCGCCGCGCCGTAATGAATAACAATGATCACGGACGATCATAATTGATATTACGACACGGTAAACGAGCCGACGAACGACCGACAAGGCCTGTGGAAACACGATGGATACGTGCACGTTGTCTTTCATTTGCGCAAACGTATTAATTAACCGTTAGAGAAACGAGAGACGCGGTTCTTTCTCTTTGATGTTATATCTCATTTTATAGTTGACCTGCACTTTGTTCAACGAGTTAATTATGCAAAAGACAAGTCTGTGAAAAATTGAAAAAAAAGTTAATTGTATCATTTTTGCCACCAGAAGTGTTTCCTATATATATTTGAATATTTCAATTTTGGATAAAGAAATAAAAAATATCACTTCAATATTTTTCTATATATATTTGAATATTTCCATTTTAGATAAAGAAATTAAAAAATATCACTTTCAATATTTTTAGTATCATTGCTAGTCGGGAGATAATTTTTCTTCATTATTTTGTTTTATAATTTTATTGATGTTTTGTTGAATTATTTCTATGTATTTGATTAGGCATAGCTTTTATCTTATCTTTGCGGAAATGTGGGGAAAGTATGTGAAAGTATTTTATCGATAAATTTATGAAAGATTGAATTTTTACTGGTATATGTTTTGCGATGTACATTAAAATACATTCCTTTACATTAACGACTTAGTCGATTCACGCGACTGTTAATAAATTAATTTTAATCATCGTGCAATAGTAAAAAAGAAAATTTACATCCTCGGTAATGCGAATAAAGTGATTTGACGACGCGATGTCGAGTATCATGCACGTAGTTGCGCTGCGATGAATAACAATCGTACGTCACATCGGTCCAGATATCCAGATAACGCTGCAAATAATTCGCGCTCATGAGCAGGTAGACGTAACGCAGTTAGTGACGCAGTGGTCTCACCGGGTATATAGTCGGAGTGCAATCCCGGGAGAAATTCAAAGTTTGTGTTCACTTTAAACTTCGTTCTAATGCGTCGCGCGTGACGCCAGCACAGTTCGGTCAATTAATTCCCACGACCGGAACCCGCGGCACTGTTATTTCCGCTATTACAGATTTTGGTTGTCCGGGCGGCTGACACCCGCTTGCAGAAGACATAAGGGAAAAGAAGCTCTCCCCCGCTCGCTATCGAATTCAATTTCCGATTCCCCGATAAAATGAAGTCGACTCAAGGAAGGAATATCGAAACGTTCTCCGTATCTTTCGGCGCACGATCCTGCCGATGGCACGTCAAAGGCAGAGTCGTCCGCGAAATGTAGACTGACGTGTTAATTGACGCGTTCGTAACATCGAAACATGTAACATTTTAAGGAGGAACATTTGCAGCTCGGGAATAAAAAGGGAGCGCGAGATATCATTGTGACATTTAATCCGGCGCAGTGCTAAGGATTTAAAACTCTGCTCGCGGATGTTTACCCCGAGGCTGAACAACAGCGTTGCGTTTCTCGGTACGTAAACCAGAATCCGACGAGCGCGTCTTTTAACGAGGAATGTGCGTGCGTGAGCGCGTACATACGTGCGTAAATAACGCCGCACTGCTGAATGCAGCTGAACCGCCATCCGATCCGAGCCGGAACGAGCGAGTGAAATTCTAGAGAGTGTCTGTGCGTATACCCGCGAGTTACCCGCACATTCGCGCGTGTAATTAAGTCCGCGGAACGACCGTGAAAGCATCGAAATGTCCGTAAGAAAAGCGCACTGTTCTACTGATAGCTCGAGCAGATGACGCGCGGTAATGAATCCGATTAGACCGCAGCTATAGGAGCTATCGACATGACGCGCTCCTTCCCGCGACGTGTTTCTTAGCAAACGAGTATTACACGCATTACTTGTGCTGCTCGCACGTACAATTGCCACCTGGAACTAAGTATCTGCAGAGAAGTCTCAGAAATCGCGTTTTACGATCGCGTATTTTAATATTTAATTCAAATCAAATAATTATATTATCTCTCTCTCACGAATATTCCGTACGTACAAATTAGATATTTAATTAAAAATTAAGTGAAAGCTGTCGATCTAACGTTGCGACATCCACATTTCAAAGTATTAAAAATTATTAAAAATTGAACGAGCAGATAACAAAGACTGACATATCAGGAATTAGAAATCCTCCTATCGATTTTTTTCAGATCTCAAATCACGAATATCGAGACGTTTAATGTTGAGGGATGCTATCGCAGATCGCTTGCTTGCCGCTCGGCGTTTCCGCGGAAGTGCGAGCGACGCATAAACATTACGATTTTGCCGGGTAGATTTATTAATGTAATACCGCGGCGTTCTCCAACGGTCTTCAGGAAAAATTCTCCAGCATGAGGCTCGCATGTTCACGCGTCTGAGTTCGTAGTACAAGCGACTAAACTGATCTTCCCATAGCCGGAGCGCGGCAGCTGAATAATGCGCTTAGCTCGCGCGTCTGAATGCATCGCGCGGCGAGCACGAGCGGAGGAACCACCGACATCCCGTCCCGTGGCTCGCTTAGAGCGACCAGGAGAAACGAAGGCCGTGTCATGTCTCAATGGTACGTGAGTTCTAGAAACACACTGACGACTCTCCAACCTCGCCGATTCCTCGTAGCGATATCGACGACTAGGCCCAACCAGGCTGATTCTTGCACGTCGCCTTCTCTCGAACTCGTGTCCGGCACTTCCTGTCGCGACTTTTCTCGCGAATATGCCGTTGACCTTGTAAACCCGGCGACAAATCCGGGGAGTTTTCGAGAAGAAACGTTTCCTCGGATGCTGCGACTCTTGTTTTTCCTTGACTCCTCCGTTCGTATATCTCATCCGAAAATGGAACATTTAACTCGCGAGACGGGATTAATATTGTTTAAGAGCTAATATTGTTTTAGGCCCGGCGCTCGTATCGCTCATGGGATTCCCAGATTTATTTAGCACGTTCATCCGAGTCCGCCTACACCCAAATCCATCGAGACCGCACGCTCACGTTTCGCCCTCAGCGCAGCGGGAGTTCGCGCCCCGTGTGCATGCGTTGTGTGTTTCATACGTGGGTGTGCGTGCGTGCGTTCGTGTGTGTAGGACGCTACTTCACTGGGATTATCCAATTATAATGCAACCCAGTTTTGCGACGCGTGTCTCCCGGCGAATTACAAAGTTGTGCGCGATGTACAAATCTGAACTGCGACGTGTCACGGCGAGGTAACGCGCGCGGCTCCAAGCGTACAACATTGCTTTCTCGCCGGCGTTCAGTCATGCGGATCACTCCCGTGGTAAGGTACGGGATATAGTATAAGTCATCAGATCGCCGAGATATCCCGCCCAAAGCGTCAAGTGGACGACACCGTGTCACAGGGTATCGTCCGAGGCTCTCGTCGGATGCTGGATCGCCGAGACAACTCGTCCGCGGGCGCGAAGGGGTTAATTACTGACTACACACTCGTCGGGTCTTTTCTTTTCTTTTTAATTTTTTTTCTCGTCTGCACCACTACACTTTCTCGTGTGTAATGCTCCGATCGCGACGAAGTGTGTCACACCGCGTACAGATTGACTTGCCCTCTCTCCTCACTTCGATTCTATATATAAGTTTATATCTAATTATTTCTGCTCCTTCTTTTTTTGTGATAAAATGTTTCCCTTTTCTTAACATTGACATACAATGCATTCGTACTAATGCACTTACCCCGATGTTATTTTCGATCGACGACAAAAGTCACTCACTGTTCATGTTTTTACGAGATTTATTTATTCAATTTCGCACATTAGCAGTATAATGTATCAAGTTTTACATGAGCGTGTCGCGATATCACAAAGTTACTGACCGGACGATAAATTGTCTACTAAACAAATGGTTGGATGAAGTTAAAAATAAAGAAAAGACGAATCTATTTGTCCGAAACATGATATCTTGAATAACTCAAAATCAAATGTATCACGTTAAGAAACCCACGGCTACTTACGTGAGAATCAAAATCCGCGAGAGCACAAAAATCGATAATTGCAGAGCCAGTCTGCGAGTCCGAAGATTAATCATAATTTTGTAAAATAAACTCTTCTATCGTCTCCTTTTTTTTTATCAACCGTTGTTTTTGTGGAGCCTTCAGCAGAAAGAAGAAAAAAAGAAACGATGATACCACTTATCCTGCGGACGACGTAATATTCAACAACGCGAGATACGGACGCGCGGAGAGTTATTAGCCCGACTGCCCGCGAAATCGGTTGGGAAGAAAAAAGACGGGCCGGTAGATCGATAATCGAAGGCTTACGATACAATCTGCCGACTTGAAAAATGAATTTACGCTGTCACGTGCCCCGAGGAGGAAGACGGAGAACAAGAGAAAGAAACGTCGACGATGATCATAGAACGCGGCTGCGCGTGCGTTCCAAATTGAAGTTTCAATCATCTCGCACCGAACGTTCCGAAAAGAAGGACTACCGTTCTCGGGACTCTCATCTCCCTCTTTCATCTCCCTCTCTCTCTCTCTGACAAAATTATTAATCAGGCTAATTCACGTCCGGTTATCCGTCTCCTATCACGACTTCCCGCGAGTCGCGGCGCAGCGCAAAGACGGTGGCATGCGATGTCGGTGGTCGATTCGCGTTAATTGATTGAAGGTGTCGTTTGTTCGCGTCTAATTAAAACGAGCGTGGAGAATAAGAGCTCAAGTGATGTCTCGAATACTTCGGTGATTTGAATCATTCAGAACCTCCTCGCAATTATTCACGAGCAGTCTGGAGAACGCGCGATGTCGCGTTGGGCTATAGATAGCAAACACAAAACGACCGCGCTGTCGCCGGTCTGTTCCTCCAACTCTCCACATCTAATGCATTAATTTTCATGAGCCTTGCAGCGCGCGCGCGCACCTAGAATGTCTCCTGGATTCTGATAATCCGAGTCTCTATGCATGAAATATTCCGGCCCGTGTTTAATTCATCTGCCAACTTGGCGTTTTGAGCGAATTCGTTATATTAACGTTATATTAACTTAATTAGGATTTGGACGACGTTCTGTACCTGCTGCTATCAACATAAAAGCTTAATATCAGGTCAGTCAAGAAGCAGAGATGATGCATTTGGTTTGGCAAGATTGCAAGACCGCGTGCGACTCGCCAACTTGTGTCGCGTTGGCTTTGCTCATTTGCGACGTATCAACAAAGTCTTGGAGTCTCATAGTAATCACTAGCGGTCCGGCGGGAACGCCATGTATCCGAAAAGTGTCCCAAAATGTACCTGCGTCGTCCGACCGCAAATTTAATTAAGGTGGATGCAGCAGATTTCAATTACATCTTCATCTTTCCGGACCCAGTTCCTCTCGGTCTTTGAATAAACTAACATTATATACGTAATTCTCGAATCGCTTTCTGGTTTTCGTCGACATTAATATTAGTCTTCCTTTCATAAAATTATTCAGTTACAACATCGGAGTTAAATGATATAATAAAGAAAGCATGTACCAAATAGCACGTTTACAAAAGAGAAGAAAACATTAATATTTCAACGATAGTTAACGGATAACAGTACATATATTAACAAATGTCCAGAAATCGAAGCATCGCGGAATACTCATTACATATATGCGAGAGTATCCGTAAATTTTTTTGTAGTGTTATTGCATATTATGATTTACGGTCAATTTATCTTTCGACAGCGGTGCGTCGTGTTGAGGATCGACGAAAATGATCGGAAAGGGGTCGTCGCGTGCCATCACGTTTTCTCGCTGCGTGACCCGCACGCCGCGTGTGCGTCGTGCGTCGTTACTCGGGCATCCTTACGCGTCCGTGCACATTCCACGTGGCGACGACAAATTTCACGAAATGCCACGCATTCCGCGAAGGCGATGGGGATCGCAAATACAGGTGAGATCCACGGCGAAGCTTAGCCGCGCGTTCTCGCGATCGATCGCGACGAATTGGGGATCGAGGATCGATCTGATGCGAGCCGCGGAAGCGTACTTCCCAGATCTCTGCTGTAGAAAATGACGAACGTTCTACTTCGCATCTTGACGGAAGTCCTGTTAGCGCCGCGGCTGAAATCTCGTTCCATCTTACACTCGCAGAAAACTCGAGTCGTTTGTCAAGCACGCGTGGATGGTCGCGGCAGTAAACGCGCAACGGCGATAGATGCGCGATTTTGCGCTTGGAAAGTTGAAAAATAATGATGAATTTTTTCCTATGACAGAGGAAATTAGTTTCTTTTTTCTCTAGGCTTTCCTATAGTTCGCGCTGTTTCAATTTACACTATACGTATTCCATTCAACACCTTGGTGCGACGGGACCAATATCGCTTCGTTCTTACTTTCGCTATGCATCGTGTAGCTTCGTCGACAAAGCCGGTCTAGTAGTCACATGCACGATAAGAATGTTAATGCGGTTTCCAGCTATCTCGCCTAGGTATGTAGGTTTTGGGCTGCGGCGAGAAACGTCGTTGAATCAAACAACAACGACGATGACGATGATGAAAGTGTCGCGTCCGTCTACGATTCCGGGTGCGACGACCGATGCCGGCCTTTGCATATAATCGCACCTGCTCGACGAATAATTAGCCGACCCGTTTGTTCGTCAGTACGAGGTGCTAATCGATCGCACCGCGATTGAGAGACAGACACCAAACTCACCTCACGCCAATGAACCACGACCGGAAGCTTCGACGAGGTGGCGAGACGTGGGCTTTAGAATTGTAAATCGCGTGTAAACGACTCGCCCACACGGTTCTTCTCTTTTTTGCTCTACGTAAAACGAATGTCCTGTTTAGTAGGAAAATCGTCTCGTGCCACATAATATCACGAGTCCACAGCTTGCGCGATCGTGATTGGATAATATACAAACTTTTCGGCCGACTTCTCATTTATGACGTACTTAAATTTTCTCACTTATGACGTAAACATATTGCATCGATCTTGTTTCGATATCGAGGTATTTCTGTTGAGAAATGTATCTCTATTATGAAAGGGATATAAAAACTGTAATATTGCGAATCAATTATATAGATAGACTGTATGTGGAAGAGCTATAAACTTGGCTTTAGTTTAGCGAGCGAACTTTGATTGCACAAACTTTGGCGCGAATTGTGCCCCTGTCTGTAAAAGCGCATCCCATCCGCCGTTAATTGCGCTTACATTAAGAATACTTGCCGCATTGCGCACGATTACCGTAAACATCATGTAAATGCGGGCCATGCATATTCAACGGTTACGCTTTGACGTCACGCTCGATGCGAAACCCTAAAATTAGTAACATCAACGGTATTAACTGTCTAAGCGCTCATTTTCCATACGTCTCAAATTCAAACCGAAAATTAATCACTTGAAATTCTTCAGTCTTTCTTAACCATCTTCTGTTCTTCAAGTTCGTTGCGAAAAAATCCACAAATTGCTATATACCTCCATTAACGTGCATTAATCATAATTAATTTAGCCATTGCTATTGTTCGTATCAATGTATCGTTTCGCATATATCGTTTCGAGGCTATTTCATAAAAAATTGAGAGTGGTAAAATTTAGCCATGTGACTTTTGAGACAAATACCTTCCTGTCTGGTGATTGGACCAGTTATCTCGTGGCAATTTCTCTCTCTAGCTTCGTCACGTCCACCTGGAACCCAAATTGTCGTGGACATGCTTCGAGTGGCAAATCTTTCATCCCGGGAAAAGAAACGTTCTCCTACGTCTTTCCGTTGTCCGAGACATGTTAATTGGGTACTCTAGCGTCTCCTACGGAGGGAACGCACTCTTCACGTTCGTTTGATGAGGGCCTATTGTACCAGAGGATACTTAGCCGAATGTCTATCAAGCAGGCAAATGTATAGCCGTCTCCACCCACTCTTCCATTCCCGTTCCCGCCCGCGTATCCATCCACATGATTACGAGAGATTCGATCTGCCCGATGGAAATCCGATGATTCCCATAAACAAGGGTGGGCGCGAGATGCACGAGAGGCGGCACCGGGTCTCTCATTACTCGGCTTGGACCCGGCTTGGACCAGGCTTGGACCAGGCTTGGACAACCGGCCGATCTCATATCGGACGCATCTATCTGGAGCACCCAGATACATAGGCCAGCCACCTCTTGTTATGTACGATGATGATGAGTGCGAAGTACGAAGCGCGTCAAACACGCGTGATTCTTTGCCGGATACGTATCGCGATCGCGCGCGGGTAATACATCCGCCGGGCCGATATGATTTATTCACCGCGGATCGCGATACGGAGAAAATATCGTTAATACATGTATTCGTGATTTATCGGTCCTGCACAAGCACAGATTCGCGCGCGCGAGTGTATCGGCTTTCGTAGCGCGCGAATAATGCTCTTATAAATCATGATTATTGACTTGCGCCGGAATTATATCGGTTCCTGGCTCCGAAACGGTAACAACAGTCAGGAATTAAGTTAAACATTATTGATGAGCTTCTTTGTGCGAGAGAGAGGGAGAGGAAGGGACTAAATGCGACTGCATATGCAATTTATCGATTAAAGAGAATTTATGGAACTGTCGCTTTTTTTATATTCAGTACCGTGAAATATGAAATTAGAATTTAGCGTTTTTTTTGTTATTTAAAGAGTTGCTTATATCGATTACAATGCCGCGGGCAGTCAGTATTGTTGCATAAAACATCAGTGGATAATTTCCGAGCACGAGATTCGTAGAGAACAGGAACGTCGTTCGATAAAGCTGGTTTCTGCAGAATCTGCTCCTTCAGCGGTGTCGTGCTTCAATCTTGTAGCAGCTGGTACCGGATATTGGTATACTCACCGACCAAGTATTACGGAAGACTGCTGAAATCTCTGTGCATTAACGTCCTCTCGATAGATATCATGTATAGTAAAAGAAGCGGACAGTCGAGATAACCACATGGTAAAAGAAGAAATATGTAATAATAATTATTGTGTTAAAAGAAACAGATGAAAAATTGTGCAGTTACCGTACAGTAAATGTGTGAATCTATCAGAAATAGCAGAATTGTGGAATAAAAAATCAATATCACAATAAATAATTTTTATTTTAAATTTTTAATAATTTTATAATTTAACATTTGTGACATTTCTATCTTCTCTTTTCCTTATTAGATGTTAGAAATTTGCGCCAATTAACGCCAATTATTTTTTATTTGCAAAATATAAAGAAATGTTAAAGAAATGTACAATATTCTAAACTTTTAAATTTGATTAAATTTAATCAAAATATAAAAGATATAAGAAATGTCGGTAAAAGTATTATCTAATCTGGGTTATTGCCATAACAATTCTGTAACAACTGCATAAAATTTTCTTGCATGGAAGAGCTCTTATACTTTTGAATTAAATAATTAAGAAAACTTAATTATTAAATAAATCTGCAAGTACTTTGTCTCATGAAGTTACTCTTTATTAGCACAATAATTATTATTACATACGATATATTCGTAAACTTATGTCTCCAAGTGATTGATTAATGCGGGTACATGTTACGGAAACGTAACGATACAAATACATATATTTATATCACAGTCGTAGATAATGAAATTAATATTAATCCGAAGTTACGTTATCTACTTAAGTGCCTAGAATAAGCGCCCGGGTTTCCTCCTGAAAGTAACCTACGACTCGCGTGACCAAAGTGTGCGTATAAATCCTGTAAAAAGCATTACGTCCGTTTTTCGGATAGTACTTATAAAAAATTTCCCGGACAGGCCACTAACTTAGTGATACCGACACGCTAATTAATCTTAATCGCTAGAGGTTTGATTCGCGTGGATATAAAGCGGATAACGCTTCCGTCCGCGCGTTTCTCCGCTCGGCGAAACGGAAGTCTCGAAGCGACGCGAACGACGACGACGACGACGATGATGATGATGATGAAAATAATGATGATGATACTAAGAGAACGCCGAACGAGTCGCGCAGATTATTCTAAAGGATAAAGTCGAGTCGCTCTAATGATCGTTATTATTACATATAGATACCTATTGTTAACTGTGTCTACATATACGTGGGATGGTGAAACCAGTCTTCCTACGAATGTCGCAAAGCGACATTCTCGCGCGCGACTTTCCCGAGTCTGCCACAAGCACAGCAATGATCATCTTCGTTTTCAATTATGAGATCACGTCCAAGTGAAATAACACGTAAGATTGATAATTTTTATACGGATGTTTAGAAAATATCAACTTTATATAAATTGAAGAAAATACAACTGCTCATACTAGAATACATACGATACCTGTATTTTTCTGTAAAAAGTTACGATCAAAATGTGGAATCGTGAAATTATTCTTGCAAAAATAATATTTTTATTGACGTGTGGAACGCTCCAGTTAATCCGGAAAGAAATCTCTACTTGAAAGTCAGCTCTTTGGTATTATTTCACTTGGAACAGATTGACAATGGGTGGAATACTTTAATATTTTACCGAGTGAACACGTTCCGTCAAACAACAAGATCGAGAATCTCTACCGAAGGCTACGGACACGATTAACGACTCGAAACGGCAGTGGAATTCGTTATACATAGACACGTTATGCATAGACACGACAAATTTCCGACTAATTCTATCTAATTGATAATCTATTCAACATCGCAATGCAATTATATGAGCGTTACGGCCGTACTGGAAACAACGCTGCCGCGAATTTGTTTTAATAATCTTCATTACAGTGGAGACTCATTTTTCACGGCCTTATTTCATATGGAAGCTCGATCCTTCTTCATTAATTAATTCCTCGCTTGTTCAGATGCATATTTTGGCACAATATCTGTTTTCAGTACCTTACGCGGCCGCCGCTCGTAATTAATTTATTTCGCATAAACGGTTCGGCAGTACTTTGGCAGTACTAGATAAATTTCATCGACTTCTGCGTGATCCGTCGTCCATCTTACGTGCTTACAACTACGATTCCACAATCGACATGTCAGTGAATCGCTTTACTTCTATTTTAGAGAAGAATTGTGATTCCCCTTAAAATTTTTCTAAGATATTTTTTAAGATATGCAGAATCAACAACAATCCTATTCCTTTCTCCGAGCAACAACGATAAAAAGCAGCCAGATTTTTTCTTCAATTACAGATAATCGCCACTTGGACTTTAAGTACTTCCCTGTCTGAAATTATTGACATTTTACGATAAGTGCAGCCGGGAAAGCGTTAAACTTAGTTTCGTCGTAAAGAGAGAGAGACGGTTCCGTCGTAATTATTCACAGTGCATAACGCGCGAAAAGACTCTTCGATGCAATTCTCGCCGTGGCGGCGTGTGCCGTTAATTACAAGCTGTAAAGAAGAATAACGTTTCTCTTACTCGTCAGGGAGAGAGCCTTCTCTTCACAGCGAAACGCGACGATGTTTACAGTCAACGCGCGATTCACTGCCCGGAAGTACGTTCCGCATACACCTGCACGATTCTTTCCAACTACATGCTCTGCTGTCTCGATTTCGTGTCAAGGTTTCGCGTTCTCTGACATTCTGTTGCAAAAGCGCTCGTTCTTTTTCTAGCGCTACATCGGCCGATTCGAATTGCAAAGCGCGACGGAACAGTCAACAGTCAAAGTCCTGCTCGGGATCCCCGGGGACCGTTTAAAATGGATGCGCGTGAAGCCACGTCGCACACGCGAGATAAAGGGATAAACAAAAATTTTTCTATTTCGGAAGAAACGCGGCTGGCAAATGCGTTTTGAAACGATGTGCGACTGAATCGAAAAATCATCGCCGATGCGTCAAACTCTGTATCTCCACTTCTCTTCCATCATTCATGCCATTACTTTTCCATTTGCATCCGGATCGATTTCTTCGTCCGTCCTGTGCAGAGATTGAAAATTCAACGAAATGTTCACGCGGTATAATGACGATAACTAAATGATCGGAGAGCGTCCGCGTCTCACGGGAACGAGTACGAATCGTGAAAGGATCGTGAATAAATCGTTTGTCAATACACAACGTACGCTACGACGCAGTTTCGCCTTTTCTCACGTCTACAATAAATCTCGCGACACCGATGGTTACGACGAAGGAGAAGAAGAGAGAAAGGAACACGACGATGTGATTCAAACGGTCGCCTCGGGGGAACTTTCTGTTTCGCCCGGGGCTGCGGTCAGACCTCGCAGCCGCGGACATCAATCGCAGTCGCTCTCGAGAGCGCTCAAATGATCAGGATTGATGAATGTCCCACCTTGGCCCACGAACGATCCCGCAATTCACGCCCGTGACACTAACGGATTAGTCCGTTCTCCAAGTGAGACACGTCTCCCTCGTCCATCCCTGTGATCGCCGTCATTGTGTCGCGCTTCTTTCTCTCTTCGTGATCCTTCGAGCTCACCGATCCTCGTCTCGCGATCCGATATTGATACGCGAGAACAAACGTGAAATCGGGATTCTCGGCGCGCCAAAATATCCTCGCTCAATTCTTATCCTCATTAAATTCTTATCTAGGTAGATGATTATATTCGGAAGAAGACACACAAAGATAAGGGTGAATCTGACTAAAACTACGAGAGCCACAAAGGTCCTTCGAGAATGGTGTCCGCCTTCTCCTCGTCGTTAAATCGTTAAAGCTTCGTCGATATATCTCCTCCCTGTCTCAGAGTCGGACCTTCCAACACTTCTTCACGAAGTGGTGCTACTTCGGGGGATGAAGGGAGGAGCAAGATGATAAAGAAATTCTCAGAGCCGCGCTGTCGTAGCCGCTTGCCGTCAATCGCCCTCGTTTCTAAGATCGCGTCCATGATCGCGACGCCCGGAAGCGAGTCCTCGAGAAGTCCTCGAAGGATCCTCGAAATCTCGCTTCGTCTCTGTCCTCCCGCGTCCGAATTTTTCCTTTTTTCGCAGAAGGGATCACTTCCGGAGAAGGACGCGGGGGTCGGGCGTCGCGCTGCGTCGGCCCTATGAGAGCTTCGCGGAGGCGTCGGGCTTGTCTCAGAAGTTCGCTTCCAGCGAGTTCTCCAGCTCGCTTAAGGCTGGCACCAGCGTCTGCAGCGAAAAGTATCGCGAACGATCGGCCACATCCACGCTGGTGACGTGTTGGAATTGACACGGTTGGCTAATGTTGCTCTTAGCCGGCAGCACCACCTTCTTCTGCACCGGTTTCTTCTTCTTCTTGCCTGGCACCGATAGGCTGATGTTCTCCGGGCAGGACACGAGGCGCTCGATGTGCTGCCATAGATCGTTCGCCGCTTTCGAGTTGTCGAAGCTGAGTCCAGCTAGGCGAGTGTGGTCCGACGAGAGACACATCGTGTGAAAGGCTGGACCTGACACCTGCGAAAGATTCGAGTGTTCTTAAGCTGAACGGTTATTTCGAGATGACTCTTGAAAGTGAAGAAGATAAAACGATGAGTGACCATTTAAAAGAAATGTTGTCGAGAGAGTCACTTTCAAGAAAGTTACATTTACAAGCGAGCACGCGATTGGAGAGTATTACAGAATTATTTTCCATTTTATTATACAGGGTGTCCGGTAACTCACGACTCAACGCTCGTGAGTGGATAAAGCGGACTGAACTGAGTGGAAAAGTCCTATACCATTTTGCAATTTTCACAATAGTTAATAAGTTATTAATTATTAAAAATCGTGCTATTAGTCCGGCCTACCGCCGAATGCAAGCGCGCGGCGAGATGCGATCGCCTAGCGATCGAGTGCCTAGCGATCGCAGTGGCAATGGCTAGGCATGCCATTTGTAATAAACAACTTCTCGCGCCTAGCAACTTTGATCGCTAGGCGGTCGCATCTCGCCGCGCACTTGTATTCGGCGGTAGGCCGGACTAATACAGCGATTTTTAATAATTAATAACTCGTTAACTATTGTGAAAATTGCAAAATGGTATAGGACTTTTCCACTCAGTTCAGTCCTCTTTATCCACTCACGAGAGTTGAGTCGTGAGTTACCGAACACCCTGTATATCTTTATTGCGAGCTACGTTTTCTACGAAAAGTAGTCTGAAGTTACCTTACAAGTTCAAAGATACACACGCGATTCACGACTGTCACACTTACGTTTTATTTCGATCAGCGTGCACAAGCAAGAAATCCGAAACGGTCTTAAATGTCCGATGCTGAAATTTAAGCTGCTTTGTAACGCAGCGCGTTGTATTCTATCTAGCAAGAGGCATGAGACGCGTAAACGAATTATTTATGATTACAGACTTGACGTCGCGTCTTAAATTTTGCTTTGCAGCCCGAAATTAAATACCAATCATTCGCTAATGTGAATTTAATGAACATCACGCGTGATCCACGCGATACGTTCGTGATAATTCACGTATCAAGAATACTTGACAGAGATATTTGTTCAAACATCCTGAAAGCTCGTAATGGCCTACCTTGTACGAGGAGAGATTGTCGATGGTTTCGCGCCATAGAGTGAAACAAGTGCCACGTTCTGCTAGCAGGATCTGGATCCGTCTCTTGGATCTTGATCGCGTCTCTCCAAGATCAAGAACCACGACGGGTATTCCGGTGAAACGGAGCTCCCACCTTTCTGCCTGAGAGGTGCTACCGAGATACAAGTTCGCCAGTGATTCACAAACGAACACCTACGAAAATCCATCAAGCACAAAAATTATTTCTTAGATATTACATTATGTAACAACACATAGATACATTTACCACACATAAATACATTTACATTTTATAATAATCGCGCGCGTACAGCGTGAAGTCACATTTACCCTGTTTTATGTAAATCTCTTTTTTAATCACTATATTTTAATTAAGCTTACCTGCGACTTTAATCCGCGAAAGAAGGTCTCGAGTTGTTCTCGTTCCATCTGGCTGACCGGATCCAGACGGGACTCATCGCTGTTTTCGGAGCTGTCGCTACCCTCATAGCTGGATGTCGCGGAAGTGTCCGCCTCGCCCGTCGACGATAATCGCCTTCGCGCGGTGCCGCTATATTCGCTATAATAGGACGAGCTGTGCAGCGACAAATTCGACTGCAATGCGGGGCAAGATGACGCATAAACTGGTCCGTTCATCGCTGCCTGGAAAAGAAAAAAGAGGAACATCAGAGATGAGAGACTGAAATGAAAAGCTTTGTAGAATAAGCTGCGCTTATTAACTTTGACGACCGCATGTTTCACACGAAGCTCGTACGTGTCGCCGGCATCTCCTGCGCAGGTCTTATCGCTTGCCGTCGGCAATTTTTGCACAGTCGTTATAATTATAATACAGTTATCGATACAGAAGCATTTATATACCATTTGTTTAATTTAACTGTAATTTAAATATAACTTTATTTTTCCTAAAAAAATTACTTAAGGAAGTCACGTCTACGTGATAGAGGCCGATAACCGATAACCGCTGAATAGTGAAATCACGTATACGTGACAGCGGCTGTCAAAGTGTTAAAAACAGCTTACAAAACATTCAATAAAGAGGATTATTATAGTAGCCTATTTAATTAACTCTGTAATCGCGTTGGTCTTTTGTATTAATAATTGAAAATAATGTAGAATATTATGACATCGTTTGTTTATCTTTTACATCAAAATACGTTTAACACACAAATCACATTATTATTTTATGAAGAGAGAGAAAAAGAAGCAAGAGAAATAGAGAGAAAGAGAGAAATCGCCGCTCTTCTGCGAGCGCGCACGAAAGCTCATCGATTTCTGGTACACTCTGGATTGTGCGAGCACCCTGGACCATCCTATAAATATCCACGACCCGTTTATTAAGTACAGGCTCAGTACTCCAGAAATTTCGATTGTCATCGAAAAATCGATTCATCGAGTGAAATTGAAGCCTCGACGATGTATGATACGGCCTATTTCCAGTTTAAATCACGCTATAAGCTGAGAGCATGATGTTATATCAATCAATAATTAACGTAGAACGTGATGCGCGCGGACGATCCGTGGAAAACATTTCATCCTAGATCCCGGAAACTCCGTAAAATCGTAAATTTCTCAGTGGAACGTCAAAATTGAATATTTTACAGATCCGTAAAGTTCGTAGCGCTTCGCTACTGGCTGACGCGATGTAAAAGGTAAACGCGTACCAGATCATTCGTGGCGCGGAATGCACGAATTTATGGAACAATACTCGCCCGAGATAGTAAATTACGTTGGTCGATGAAATTGTTGCGCGAAGCGCAAACGCACGATGCAAGAAGCGAGCGGGAGCGTTGCACAGGGGTGGTGGACCCCTTTACATTTCCCCGACGTTGACCTCGGAGGTGAGAAAAACTGGGTCGTCGACTTCGATACTACGATGACGCAAGAAGAGCGGGAGAAAGACAGGAAGAGAAACTGAGAGGGAGAGAGGAAGAGAGAGAAAGAGACCAGCAGCCGCTCCGTGAGAGAGAGAAAGAAAGAGATAGCTAATCAGCCAACAGCATCCAGAGGCGACCCACTTAATGCGCGCGAGAAAAGCCCGGCCTTAATTCGATCGGCGTGCTTTTAATGATCTCGCCTGGATGACTAATCGCTACCTATACGTTATTAGTCGCACGGTTCGATTCTGCGAAGAAACTCGATCTGGAAAAAATTCGATCTCGACGTCGATGACGACGATGGTGACGACCTGCACTTGGTCGCACATATTGATGGTGATGACGGGGACGTCTGATACGCGCGATCATGTCAATGATCCTCCGGCACTTGACGAGCGTATTCCTACGTTACGTGTCACGATCGCTGCTGACGCATCGCCACCTCTGCTGATCTAGCCTTATTAAACGGATAGACGGGGGAATGTCGATAAAAATTGATTTCGTCGACGAAACGCATTTGTCCGGCGTTTGTCGCTTCATCGAGAACAATAACTATTCATATCGTTTCTATTCATATCTCGTATCTTTTGCGCGTCCACGTCAACCGCGTTTCTCGTGCACGTGTGCGCTTCAAAAAATCTATCTCGAATGACATAAATTTCTCAATTTAGATCGATCGGACAGATTAACTAAACATGTTACATGTGTGTGTGTGTGTGTGTGTGTGTGGTGTGCGTGTGTGTGCATGGCATAGCATACGCGTTTGCATGATTGTTATTGGAAGTAATAAAAATTCTTTTAATTGAAAAATGACCGCGAGGGACGTAATCCAATCAGATTAAATTTTCGTTATGAATATATTGAACGGCGAAATAGGAAACATAGGCAGAAATTTAGGCGAAGCTTTGTTTCTCAAATAACACATTAATTCATGATATATCTTCTACCCTAAAAATTTTCCTTTATTAAACCTCAAGAGGCAACCCTCTTTCAAATTAATAGGCACGATGAAATGTGTCACGCGCAATAACCCGCATGATTTGCCACGTTAATTGCGGCTGTCAGTATAATGTACAACTTGACTCCTCAAAATATCGTCTTAATAATGCCGCAGCAAACGAGGAAGCCGCGGGTGACACGATTTCTCTCTAACACCACGAAAATTCCGTGTATTGCACAGCGAACCGCGCGGGCTCTGGACGCGGTCAACATTGATTTATGTAAATTTAATACGCGATCGTACGGGCTCGCAGACGCGAGAGGAAGATAAAAACCGCGCGGATACACTGGCGAACGACTCTCCCTTTCACAATCGACCCGCATCTATCGAGGGACCGCTATCGGGCCCCGATGCCGCACGTGTGCGATGGCGTAACGCAACGATACAAATTGAAACGCGAGCCGATGGTGCTCGCCGTCCCAACGCGCGCGAAACGCACACCGGAAGTGCATTGTCCACGCTGTGGCGAGGGATGCGCCATTGTTCTCGCGTGTGGCACGATAAGGGGGTTCCCGTCTCCGTTTCGCTCGTAGATAAACCGCGGATAATTACGATCGCACGCCGCCGCGTCGCATTCTCACGAAGTGCGGCGCACACGCTCTGCTTGGCAGGTAGAAAATAATTATCAACCGGATTAATTGGACCGCGGCACGGCGGTAGGCGCGCCTGTGGGACTTCCTTTCTTCTTGAGTAAAAGTATCCGGGCTTCTATGCTTCGCCCCTCGCTTCTCTAACGCATGCTAGATTTCTTGCATTAAACGTTTAATTGGTGTCGACAAAAAAAATGAGGAACTTTGAAATTGCGAATTAATACATTAAACAGGTATAATTAGACATTTTACCATCGTGCCCGATTGATTTATTGGGTAATATTAACAAAAATATATTTAGTAAAAATTGCGACAATTGAAAATAAAGCTAAAAATTAAAATAGCCGATATAGCATAATTGGTAAACTTACGTGCTCAACGAGGCGTATGTAAACGCAAAGTTTTCCTTTACGCAATTATAATTCCAAACATGCCATTGTGTAATGCAGCAATGGCATTCTCGTTTGGATTTAACTGGAGTTTGCTGACACCGAAAAATTTCAGTCGGTTGAAAGTTCGGCGCGTTGCACGCTCGAGCTTGTTGTCCCTAACGGGAGATTACGTACACGTCCACGACGATGCGATTGCGACACGCTAAAAAGACGCTAGAAAGTGGGACAGCGGTAGTACTCGTTATCGCGTCAATTAAAAGGCGATAAACAGCGTGGAATGCATTTAACGCAAATTTCTAGATCATGGCATTGCTACGCTGTTCGAGGATCGCGGATGAAATTCCGCGCGGAATGTAATCGTCGGGATTAAACAGAATCGTTCTGCGGACGAAACGGCGGAAGTCGGTATAATCGTCAGTCATGTGTAATCACCGCCGCGCCGTAAGCTCCAGGTGAATATTCCGCTCGTGACTAAATCCCTATTTGAGCTAAATGAGCCTTAAAAGCGGTCGTATCTCGGAGGTATCTTGAAGCCGACATTGTGCGAGGAATCATATCGCAATGATTCATATCAAACACCTCTCCCAGTTTTTTAAACCTAAATCTCACGATTCCTTAAAAAGAACAAAAAAGAGACGATTGAAGCGATATGGGACGATATCGTAGCGATATCGTATCGAGAATCAATTCGGAGTATGTTTTCGCTCCGGTCACTCCGAAGAAGCAGCTGGAAATTGTGCAACAGCTCGGCATTTCTGCACGCGAGTCGATCGACAGGCATGTCGCTCGTTTGAAGATGAGAGATTAATTACTGCCGGGCTAATTAGTCCCGCGGCTGCAAACGGGGATAAACGCTCGGGCTGGAAATTTATAGCCCGTCCGGTGCGACGCGCGCTCCCGAGCGTAAAACGTGCTCGCAATTAAAAGTAGGTAACCCGGGGGCCTTCGCTTCCATTGTACTGGCCCATCGTTCGTTTTGATTAGCTGTCGCGGTTAAGGGAATCCTGGAGTGACTGACGAACTCCGGCGCGAAAGCGTTCATCATCATTTAGATGATAGAAATAAAAAAATTCACGATTAACATAACTGATAGCATTGATTATTGACATGCCGGAAAGACATGATAAATTATGAAAAGATGCTTCGAAACATTCTTTATTTCCTTGTTTCTATTTGAAAGACAAAAGGAGTACAGAGTATTTTGAAGCAATGTCAACTGGACTGCAAGTCTCTTAATATGATTTCGGTAATGTAGTGTGCAGTACGGTAATGCACGTAACGTCATTCGTTTTGTTGCAAGTAACGGAAAGTACGAGAAACATATAAAACAAATTTTATATATACAGGGTGTCTCAGAAAGAATGGGACAATGCTCGTGTGCAGATAGAGCGGACTGAACTGAGTCGAAAAGTCTTGTACCATTTTACAATTTTCGCAATAGTTAACGAGTTATTAATTATTAAAAATTACTGTATTATTCCGGCCTACCGCCGAATGCAAGTGCGCGGCGAGATGCGACCGCCTAGCGATCGAGGTTGCTAGACGCGCGGGGTGTTGTTTATTACAAGTGGCCTGCCTAGCCATTGCCACTGCGATCGCATCTGGCGCCTCTAAAACGCTGGCGCCTCTGAAAAGCTGGCGCCTCTGAAAAGCTGGCGCCTCTGAAACGCTGGCGCCTCTGAAACGCTGGCGCCTCTGAAACGCTGGCGCCTCTGAAACGCTGACGCCTCTGAAACGCTGGCGCCCCTGAAACGCTGGCGCCTCTGAAACGCTGGCGCCTCTGAAACGCTGGCGCCTCTGAAACGCTGGCGCCTCTGAAACGCTGGCGCCTCTGAAACGCTGGCACAGCTGCGCTGGTGCCTCTGTTGCGCCGGCGTCTCTTACGCCGTCGCCCCTGAAACGCTGGCGCCTCTGAAAAGCTGGCGCCTCTGAAACGCTGGCGCCTCTGAAACGCTGGCGCCTCTGAAACGCTGGCGCCTCTGAAACGCTGGCGCCTCTGAAACGCTGGCACAGCTGCGCTGGTGCCTCTGTTGCGCCGGCGTCTCTTACGCCGTCGCCGTTCGGCGACGCTGGCGCGGCGCGTCTCTTTATAGTGAGTACCCGGCTTTACGCCGTCGCCGTCGCCGTCGTCGTCCGGCGACGTGAACCTATCGTACGTATGTGAACGCGCCTTTAGGGACAAACGCGCTTTGCTTGCGTGCGTACGAGCGTACGTACGTGAGTTTGAACCTGAATCTGGAGAAGAATGAAACGTCACAAGTGTTGCATACGATTACGGTATCTGAAGATGGAGTGCACCAATTTTTTTCGAAGTGGTCGCAATCGAAAGTTTGCATCCACATTATGTTATAAAAATATCGTTAGATTTTTCAGTACGTCTTTAGTTCCTGAGATATTGTAATCAAAAGTATATTTGACATGAATTTAACGTAAAATTCCGGATAAGCTATTTGGTAGCGCGCGACGTCTATGCAGTGGCTCTCATTGCTCGGAACCTTGTTCTTTATGTACTTGGTGTCGCGACGCTACCGCGTCGCTTGATATATATATATATATATATATATATATAGGGTGTTTCCTAAGTAAGTAGACAAACTTAAGGAGGATATTCCTTGGCTTATTTTAAGAAGAAAAGGTCATATAAACATATGTTCTAAACTGCTTTGTTTTCCAAAAAAAAGTACATCACTGTTTTCGTTCACTTTTCGTTTATTATAGAACAGTTTGTGTTATTGCAAATGAAACAAATGAAAAACAATAGTAACCAAAAAGAAAAATTATAACGAAAAAGAAAATAGTAACTAAAAAGAAAAATAATAACATCACAGTAACTGCTGAAAATGTCCACCTGCAGCCATGATACACGCCTCAACTCTCCTTTCCATTGATTGACGTACACGCTCAAAAATACCTGGAGTGTTACGTATTCTTTCACATCCATCTATTATGCGATTTCTGAGATCTTCTTCATTTTGAATAGGTGTAGCGTAAACTAAAGATTTAAGCTGTCCCCATAGAAAAAAATCTACTGGATTTAAGTCTGGGGATCTTGCAGGCCATAAATGGTTTGGTCTTTGAGTACCTCGACCGATCCATCGATTGGCAAACTTCCTGTTCAAAAATTGACGAACGCTAAGCTAAAGTGGGGTGGAGCGCAATCATGCATAAACCACATTCTATTTCTGAGCATGAGTGGAATATCTTCCAAAGGTAGCTCATCTTCAAGAAAATGTAAATACGAAGCACCGTTAAGTCTCAAGGGAAGAAAGACAGAACCAATCAAAAAATCACCAATAATTCCCACCCATACATTAAATGCAAATTGAACCTGAAAGTGAGATTCTAATATTGCATGTGGGTTTTCATCACACCAAAGATGGTTATTATGGAAATTTACGATAGCGTTTCTCGAGAAATTAGCCACCATCCCCACTCCATTCCCACCGCTGTTGACTCGTACTGCAAAAGCACGCTATCCGAAAAGTGAACGAAAACAGTGATGTACTTTTTTTGGAAAACAAAGCAGTTTAGGACATATGTTTATATGACCTTTTCTTCTTAAAATAAGCCAAGGAATATCCTCCTTAAGTTTGTCTACTTACTTAGGAAACACCCTGTATATATATAAATGTATATAAAACGTCTTGCAATCCGAACGTGTAACAAGCATGTTTATGACGTGCTTGAGCGCAGAGTTACTGCAACGAGGCCGCATCGTGCGTTTATCGGCGGAATGGACTCTTCGAACTTGAACGCAAATAACTTTTGCGTTAAGCGATAGGGATTTAATCGCGTACACGTGGAAATGCTCGCATCATTTAGATACGGTGCTAAACGCAGACTTATTTCGATTTTCGCACCGTTTCACGGTCGCAGATGAAAAGTTTGTAGTGCTCGGCACGTTCTCGCACGCGTGATGTACTCATTGATTGAGCGCAGCATGATTGCATCCTGTTAACATCAGCACACTCCCATGCTAGCATCTCTCTTTAGCAATTGGAGGTGTATTTAATGATTGCTTCCAAATTTGATTGAAATCTCGACAGATTCGCGAAACCGCACCCCATAAATATCAGTTAGCGCTAACTGACGCGGTTTAACTGACTTTTCGGTTCGTTCGTTCTAAACGCATGGGGAATCCGCGACGCAGGTTTATCCAAATCTCAGTTGACTTTAATCAAGATTTATGGACGTATCAAATGACCGTAACGCGCTCACACGGAGCGATCAGCGAAGCGTTGCGGCCGATCCGTAATTCTTTTCACTTGCGGAATTCGTTTCGCCGTTGTAGTTGTAATACTGTTTGATCGAGGTTTAGAGATAAGAAAAACAGAGAGAGAAAGAGAGAGAGCGCGACACGAATGCTCCATTCGATTCGCTCTTCACTCAAAGTTACACGCGCAGCTCCGGTGCTCAAACATTTCCAGAATGCTGCTTTAGGTGCGGCGCTCTTACATCGGTGATGCGTCTCGTTCTTGCGAGAGTTCCATCCCCGGTGAGACGTGCAGGCGCGTCTCTCTCTCTTTCTCTGCTCGTGACACTCTTCCCGGATATCTCTCGCGTGCCTGTTGCGTGAAACTCTCCTCCATTCTCATCTCCCGACAGCGCAGACTTCGTCTCTCGGCGAGATTCGTGACGGCACAATAAACCCGAGTACAAACGACGATGCAATCTATCGACACGATTTTAGCAGTCGTCTTGCGTCCGTTCCTCTTTGCATCTCGATTCGTCTTTTTCGGCCGTTCTCTCCCGCTTTCTGGCATTCCACGTTATCTGTTGCATTGTCCTACCCGTCTCGATGCTCCATTGCATTCCCTGCATTATATACCTCTTTTATGCACCCTGTGCTACCCTTAGCTACCGATTCAGGCGCACGCTCGCGTTTTCGGAAATGCGGTTGGGCGGTGCAACGACCGGCGAGAATTCCGCGCGCGACGCACCGAGAAACTTTCGGGTTCTGATTAACGTGTCTATGGCCTCGTGAAAGTCCTCCATGTTGTGAGGAACCGTGTAATGAGGACAAAAGCGTGCTTGAAATGGAGAGGAGGAGCAGAAAAGAGAGAGAGAGATTATCAGTTTGCAAGTTGTCAACAAAACGTATCGTCGCGATGACTCACTGTAATATCCGAATCGTAAGAAGTTTACTTCACTGATTAGATAACGTTGATTAAACGCGCACTGCATCGCATGACTCTGCACCGCGAAACCGAACACTACTTACTACCTACGTGTCGAAAGCGTTATTCAATCGAAGGCCAAAACGACGATCGAAATGCATTACGTTGCTCTCGCCGACGAGAAGAAATTACGAGATCTCACAATCATGACATTAATGATGTTATGCATCACCGTTTGCACTCGCGCGTATCTCGATTCTTTATATTCCGCGCGATCTCCTCCTGTCTGGAATTTAATTTAAAAATATGCCGTTCCTCTCGGAAAGTATTCAAGAGGCAGCGTACGCTAGTTCCGCGTTTCTCGCGCGATACGTAGCAAATTATTTCAGATATTTCGTGTCTTAATATTTTACGTGACGGGAAGGCAGTGTCGGGATGTCGTACGGGTTAAGGCTAACCACGACCGAGTACGACAACGATGTCGGTTTGGATTGCACATAGCTGCATCGCCATTGTTGTTACTGCTGCTGCTGCTGCCTCAGCACAAATGACGCCAAGATTAACGCAACTCTGGGACAACGCACCTTGCTCTTCTATAATTACACGTCGTTTAATGCACGTTGTTAAACATGTAATGCTTAATTTCAGCCTTGCATTCGTCCGTCATTTCGGTAGTTTCGTATGTAATTGTTAATTTGCGCTGCCACTACTTTACGTGCATTTTTCACATAATTCCGCAATAGCTGAATAATTAAGGATTTAATAATTATTATAGAAATACTTAATTAGCAGCCGGAGTATTTTTCTCTCTCTGTTATAAATGAATAATTTCAATCGACTTCACGTTGTGCAATACTTATTAAATATCCACCGTAAATTTCCTTTTTCGATTTCATTTACAGTTCCTCGTTTCCATGATATCTTTGCAATCTTACGCTGCAATATTCACCGAAAAGGCTCTACAATATTTAAATCTGAAAGATATCTGATGAAATATCACAAAATTGTACTCGACTCTTCAACAATTCAACACAGTCACCGGATTGACGTGGACTCTCGTCGTCGGAGAGAACGTGAATTAACGGATCGTCATGGAACCTTCGGTCGAATAATTGATAAATTGCCTTAATTATGTCAGGGAGCCAATGAGAGGCAGAAGAGAGGCACTCGTGCCGTCACACCGACCGAAACTCACGCCCCGCAGTTGTGTACGTACGGCGATAATTATCCCACCAATTAAGCGTGCGTCGTCCATGAGAGAAAACAAGCTCGGTCCGGCAGCACGCATGCACGCGTCCCGGCCGCGCGGTCCATGACAGGCATGCCAGACGCGTGACTACTCGCGTAGTAGCATAATTATTACGAGGGACATGAATGACCGTAATGAAGAATGGCGTCATCTCCATCAGCGGCAAGCGGGCACTTGCGGAGAAATCGAGGGGACCGACATCGCGCGGACTCACTTTCTCGCACTCGTCTTCGTTTCGCGAATACCTGATCATTCATGAATCACGCCGCGTGATTGATGACGAGCGAACGCGACCCGATCGAGCCTGCTCCGACGTTATTTCTGGAGCTTACCGGGCCCGTTCAACATTGGATGAATACAGGCATCATCTCGCGATTCTCAGTGCAACTTAGCACACCGCGCGCGCTGAATCGCGATCTGAAACGCAGCTACGAGTATTAGAATCCTACCGAGAAAGAAACACGAATATATATCTAGCTTTACGATTCAATTACGTCGCGTTTACGAAGCGTCCGATGGGAACCGTCATCGGCTGCGATATTTGTATTCAGATCATTGACAGGCAACAACACTCCGACACGAGGAAGGCGTTCAATCATGCCAAATGCATTCCGCGCTTTCCTCTCGGCTGCGAATAATGCCGCGGAAAAAAACCGGCCTGTTAAGTACACTGACAGGGAGCATTCGTTATGCGATAAAACGTGCAATTTCGCTATATCATTCTTAATCATTGTGCGTCGCACTCGATTGATCATGAATTGATCCCGCGCGACCGTATTCAGGTCGACCGGTTAACGAACCGATAAATTTCCATTCCCGCGCCGTGGGATTAAATCGAAATCAACGATACGCGGATCACACGGATCGCGGGAATTGTCTTCGATGCAAATCGCAGCTGGTTTCTGCAGTTTCTGACGCTTGGATGACGCGCGCGAGGAGACGTTCGTAAACCAATTATATCGGATGGCGAAGCATCACTTTCTCGTGACCGAGGTCCTCGAATATTCGTGACCGCGCTCACCGTTCACCGAGGAATTGTATCCTGAATTAATCTGCCTCACTGCAGGTATACCCGGCAGCGATATCGCCTGCGAATCACCGACGAGCTCGTAAATCTCGGTATTGATGAATTATACGAGGCTTTCGCAACAGCCGCAGGATCCATGAATTTTTTACTAACGGATTACACTGATCGATGTCCGGGCATTAACGGCGAACAGCCGGCGATTGGTCGACGATGCGACGTCCCAGCGGTATCAATCTTAAAACGGATTGAACCGACAGTTTATATTAGTAATTTATACAGCGACATTCTGAACATGTGCTAACATTTAGATTAGATTATATTATTTGCAACCCGTGTTCTTGTGAATTACCATCTAATTTCGAGACGGAAATCTATATTTGTTATCACAACGATCACTTGTGCATAATATACGTTCTATTACGTACTGCTTAAACGAGCCTGACGAAACCGAGCCGTAGGCGAACGCAGAGGCAGATAGCAATGTTCGAAGCGAAGAATGAAAACTTTCTCGCGATCGTGGACGTTTCTTGAATACGCGCGGTAGTAGTCAAGTAGTCGCGAATAGCCATCGAATAGTGTAGGATTACTAACGAATACATTTCTCGCACTCGAATCGGGTCAAGCCGTTATTGGGGAAGTAATAAACTTGTAAATCTTGCTTTGGCGACTCGTTAGGCTCCCACGTATCCAGTTTGCCGGCGCGAGCTCGCCGTTTCGCCATCGCACTTGGCTAAACAGACTTATCGCGTTTTAATCGAGACGAGAATGTCGGAGCGGTTCGCATCACGCGAACTTCATGGTCACTGATCGTCGTAATGAACGGTAGTCCAGGCGAGAAATTGTATTCCCCGCGCGCGACACGAGCTCATCGCGGGTACTCATCATCGGCGCAAACATCTCGGAGATCCGCAAGGCGTTACCGCGGTAATTAATAATAATGTTTCGTTCATGAGCTTTATTTCTACATTTAAAGTAACAAATTATGTTACAATAAAGTTTACGCTCTCTTGCCTTGTACGTGTTAAAGTTTAATTGAATTTTGTTGATATTTTGCGCAAGTAAAACCGCCGACATTCACTTCATTAATAACGCTTGTAATTCGCGCAAAGCGTGAAAGTGTACCGCGGAATTGCGGAACGTGTAAATTTATTAGAAATTTCAATCGAAATAATGTGCGCGGTAATACCTTCCACGCGCGCTCCCTTCCGCGTTGTGCAAATTTATGCATTGCGTTACGCGTCTTTTATACGTATATATCGCGCGCACTCCACATATTTCATTATCAGTCTGTTATACCGTTTCAATGTGTTCATTATCGTCCGCTCGCGGATTATGCAACAATGAGGTGCAACGTGGTCAACAAGCATTAGCTGCGATACAATCGAATCGAGAAGGGGAGTATTTACGGCCAGTCAAATAAGCACGTAGCGAGAAAGCGAGTAATCCCGTTCCGCGTTTCCGCCGATTATCACGGCGATCATCGGGATCACTGCGAAACAGACGGACATTTCTCAACCGGTGTCATTCCGCTGCACTAATCATCATATGCGATCATACGCGTTCAGACGAGCTGTGTTGCGAAACGACGGATTGCCGTTGAAGAGTCACGCGCAACCCAGATCCTGTGAAAGATCTCTCTTTCGCAGAGACGTATCGTACATAAGCACTCCGATATCGAGTTGTCCTTTGGAAACTCGTCTCGTGCCGGTGAACACATATCGCGTCTTTCCATTAAAAAAAAGGAAGCTTGTTTCGCTCCGATAAATATCAAATGTAAAATGGACTGTAAAACGTGAATGAGGATACGGAGTATCGATCTCTTCAGAAATTCTCTCGAGGAGAGTCGTTTGTACGGAAAAATTATCGTTATCGAGTTCCCTGCATGTTCGCAAGTGTAACTCAATAAAGTGGAGTGCGGAAGGAGGTACGAAGCAGTGAAGTAAAATCAAATAAAGTAAGCTTCACCTACATACTGCGAAGAAAGTATGAAAGGTACGGAAACGTACGTACACGTATGAAAGCGCGAGAAGCGTGCTTGACATTTACATCGTTCTGCTCTTCCAGTTTACATCTAATGGGATAATGCAACCGCCATGTCTGATCCTCTTCAGAGCATGCTCGCTGCCCATACATCACGCGCAATACGAGAACCGCTCTGAAACAGTCGTGCAAGAGCCGCGGGGGTAAAACCGCATGAGCCAGAAATAAAATTTCCTTTACATCCCTGCTCATGCGAAACACCCGTTTTCAATACCCAAAAGTTCCGTATTTAGCTACGCGAATTCCAGTTTATTTAAACTACGCTCCGGGAGAGAAAAATGCGAAAAAGTTCTCGAATGCAACTCGCACTCGGTCGCTGCACACGGAAATTTTATTCCGTGATTATTACCCATTCAGGGATGCCTCCTATATATATATATATATATATATATATATATATATATATATATGCACATCGACTCGCTCTCGTATCGGCAAACAGCACTCGTCCACGCCCGGTCGTACCGATAAACCCCGTTGCACTTCTGCACTCTCATTCGCACTCGAATAAAACGGGCGTCCCGCGCCGCACGTTCCACAAGCTCGATGCGCGGCTGCATGCAATCCGGATAAGAGCCCGTCGCATACCGTCTCCGAGGCGCCAGGATCCCCAGACGAGGGGGATTATCGTCGTCTTCAGCCTCCGATTCCCTCCGGGCGGCTTTTCGAGTGGAGAGAACACGCACGAGACTGAGACGGCGAGCGAGCGCGACAAAGAACTCGCACGTACCATCGCGCGAGTATCGTCCTACGGGAGGGAGGGGGAGGGGGGGGGGAATCACGAATAATTTCAAGTCGCTTTCCACGTGGCGAACGTGGGAAGAAAAATCCTCGAGTCCCCGGCGACAGATTAGCGCGCTCGTCGTCGTCGTCACGCTCCCATTCCGCTCGCACTCGCATACAAGATTCACCGGGAATGCGGACGGGTTTCGGCAAGACTGCCGTGGTTTCCGTCACGGGCGGACTTGATGCCGGGATGAATGGCGAAGGCAGATTCATTTGCCTACCACACCACACACCACACACGGCAGACAATGCTCGTTGCAACCACTCGTTCGCCGAGTTTGCTCGCCAAGTTTCCGCCGCCTCCATGAGATCGCCGGGTCGATGGAGAGGATCCTTCTCGGATGAAGGTACCAACTCGCATGCATTGCTCGCCCGAGAACCCTCTTGCAATTTGCGCTATCGTGCAACTTCATCCAGTTGCGGCGCCATTTCACTCCGCTGCACTCCGCTGTATGATTAATGTCTCATCCGTGACGCGAAGCGCGTTAGCTCGGCAGTAAAGTTTATCCATCAAAAGAGGATGGATAAGCCCGTCGCCATTTACGTCGTCGTTTAGCCGGTGACTTATCTCGATTGTTGATTCGTCTCACCATTTCGAAAGCAAAGTCTATTCCCGCCGGTGTGCTTCGACAACGCACTCTCAGTATTTAATTTTTTTATTCTTCATTTTCTTTCATTTACTCAATTCTTAATTCAACGTGCTCGCGCGAGTTTATCGATACCGACGATGGCGACGACGAATATCGAAGAATATCGCGAGATAACGGAAAAGATGTACGGATCTTAATCTATGCGCTTTCTCCACGTGTCGGAAATCGTGCGGGATCGCCGTGTAGAAATGTCAGATCGGGCACGTGCGAGCGCGCCGCGCGCCAGATGAACGAGCGGAGATTTCAGGACGCTGCGATACGCTCGCGAAACTCGGCGTACGTCTCATTCATGCTGAAAGCCGCTCACGTAATCAGCCGTGGTTTCGCTGCTGTTCGCATCTCACGTGTCACGTTCCGAGACGGCGGAGACTAATGCGGAAACGCCGCGCCGGACCTCGATCAATAGATGTACCGTCAACTACTGCCGTACAACTATCCTGTCAAATTATGCGAAAGCGTACGTGCCACTCGAAATGCGTTTCTCCGCGCGTTTCCGTTGCGTGATTCTCACATCCACGCCGGAAATGGAAGAAATTCCTCTCGCCAGTAGTTGAAGAACCTACATTACGCTTAATGAAAAGCGTAACTTTTTATGCAATTAGAAAAGGCGATTCGCTACTACACTGTCATTATTGATGAAAGCCTCGTGAGAACCGCGCGAAGCGGATCCTGTTCGCGGTTCCGCGCCGATTTATCTCCGAAACTGCGGCGTGTGTGTGTGTGTGTGTGTGTGTGTGTGTGTGCGGTAGCGGTCCGATCCGACACGAGATTGTATTAAGGCGAGCGGCTACACGTAAAACGCGAAACTCGCTTCGCCGGCTTAATAATGGCGCGAGGTACATAAATCGGGAAGACGCTTCTACACGAAGACGCGCACGCCGCGGGTCGTGATATGCCACGACGATCTAATCGTCGTCTCTCCTCTCCTTACATCTCGCGATCGTGCTCCGACATGCTCGCGCCGATAAAAGCCGAACGTTAAATACGAGGATTCACGCGGACCTTCGCGGAGCGCGAAATTCCGCGCGACGAAACCGCAATCTCGAGAGCCGCGGCTTTCGAAGCACCTCCTGTCCTGTATTTACTCGCCACACCTCGCATTGTGCGGCGCGTGGGCCGATTTAACATAGCTAGACATTTTCCGCACAATCGGCTGACTTATCTGGATTAGATGGGTCGTTAACTTGCGACTTGTTCGTGCGAGAATGAGAGGAGAAAGTGATACGACATATGCGGCTTTGTGAGAAATACTTTCCTGCGAGAAATACTTATTATGCTAAACTCGTATTCCAAGCCGGAGAGAAAATTCAATCGGGTCTCCAGTGCGATTTCCATCGCAATCATTTATCTGATGTTCGGGACAAAACATTGCTTCGATACGAATCTCGTCGCAGTCCCACCATCTCGGCAATTGAAACAACCGTGTGACGGTGCTTTAGCTAGATAACGTGAGCGAGTGTAACAAAAATCTGCCATTCAGAAAATCAATAAATAAATAAAATAAAAGAAGTATGATACTCCGAGCGGGTGTGTTCTAAATAAAAATAAAATTGTTAAAATTTAGCAGAGCGTGTCGAGAGATCGATGAAAGGGTGGATATACAAAGGTACTGCCGTGAAAGTCGGAGCGCATAGCGTGGAGCGTAGGGGTGACATCAACCGGGATAGTTTCGACGATCGGCGCAATCGGGTCGAATTTTCCGAGGTCTCGGTTCCACCGTTTCGCGCACAGACGTTTCCCTAGGTGCACGTAGATACACGTGCACGTGATCTGCATATTCGCCCGCGCGCAATACGCAGGCATAATCCGCGCGGCGGTTACCTTTGCGGAATGCACGCGAGCGAGGCGTATTCTGAGGGCGTGCAATAATTCAAACGGACGTGGAGTTACGGAGTTGCACACCGACGCGTCACGCGGTGACAGACGTCGAAATGATTGCACGTTGCAGCAAAACCGGAGAACTCCGAGAGCTCCATTTCGCTTCATCGGTGCCTGCGCGCTCGCGTTCCTGTTAAAGTTAAGGCTTATTTGTGTGACACGTGTGAGATATCGACGCCGTCGAACAGCTCTGCGGATTTCCGCCGTCGGATCTCTCGCATCGACATCAGCATGTGCACGTGTGCGAAGAAGAATCGAGAAGATCGGATTAACGTACATATATAGAAAGCGGGAGGAGAGAGTCCCGGGAGAGAAGGGGACGTAATGTTGCGATGCGGTGTCATCGGTGCTTTGTGCAATCGGCGAGCGATAACGGAGAAGCGGCAGGAATTGGCGAATTATTGAATTAATCATCCGCGTTTAATGAACATTAATCATACACACGTGCATTAATTGCATGCAACAGCAATTAATGACGCGGCGTACGAATAACGAATGTTACATCCAGCCATTGCATGGACCGCGGCAGAGAACCATTTTCACGCACGTTAAATACTCGCACACTCGCCGTTACTCCAGACTATATCGTATCGTAATCGATTGCGCGAGATTTCCAATAAATGCGCGAGACATCGGTCGCGGTTGGCGCGACCGAATTTATTTGAAACCGTAACGGCGCAATACGAAATTTTACATAAAACAGTCATTAAACGCCGCAATCGTCACAATACACTCGCCAACGTAAAAAACAGGAAAAGAGAAACTTGATAGAATGACAAAATGTGACGAGTCTTTTCGCTTTGCCACAAAATAGAGTTTCGCGCAAATATTTTTTTTGATTGATCTCTCAATTATTGATGTCGTTTCAAACGCCGTCCCGACCTCGGGTTCGTAATTTTACGATGATCTCATACTCGTCAGATTATACGCGTGCACGTATGTGCAAGTGCATCGCGCTCGCGTGCCACGGATCGTACATCATCGGTTTAGTTATGCGAACGGACAAACAGGCAGGATTAATGCCGGATAATGTTGCGTCCAGAATAAAATTCGCCGGATATTAAATCCAGAGGAAAAACCGCAACTGTGCGCGCCACTTGGAGAATTCCGCGCGCATGTAGGACAGAAAGTTGCGGATGATGCAGCAAATTTTCATTATCCACCAGCGAAATACGTCAGCCGGAACCGCATTCGAGGCAAATCCCGACATAGCTCGCATCGTTTTCCCATAATGGGGTCGCGTGTAATAAAGTTTCTCCGTCGAAACGATCGCGCGCGGAACCACGCGCGGCCAATTCGCCACATTCGCGAGGATCGCACGTATAATCGGCACGCTCGCTCGCTCGCTCTTCGCGAGAGTATACCGATTGCATAATTCGCGATTCACGCGACAGCGTAACCCAACGGCGTAACGAACCGTTAATGTAACGAGATTAATTCCTCGCCGCTTGGCTTTAGTCCGGCGAATTGATTTCCGGCGTGTTGGTTTTAATCCCCTACCCCCTGCCCAACCCCAGGATTATGGGTATTAGTCATATGGAAAATTCGACGCGCGGTTCATTACGGGATAGTTACGCGTTCCCGTCGTAATTAGCGTTGACCCATGCGCAGCTCCGGGCGAATATTTTCCAAGAATTTCGACGAGGTTGCTGATGAAATCCTTGCGATCTCGTGGGTGGACGGCGAAAATTCCTATATTAAACTCCCGCCTCCTCCCGGGCGATTCACCTCTCTTCATGTGTGTCGGCGCTTTTGCGAGCGGTGTTAATATCGCGGATATTCGTGCGCATAGCTCGGCGAAGCGGTGAGATAGCGCCGAACAAAGGGACGCCTTCGCGAGATTTTGATGTATGAATACGTGCTCTTTATGTACGTGAAGAGCAGCTTTATCTCGCCTTCGCTCAATCTTCAGGTTCTACATCGTGCGGATGATACGAGAAACGCCCGCCGCTATTAACGCCCCCCGCATTATCTCGCGTATTCTACGTATTTGTGTCAGTCGATCCGCAAACACTTCTCTTCGGCATGTTTGACGCTGAAAATTCCAAACTCCTAAGTAATGTTCCGCGGAATTCTGGCTGAGAAAACGTTCATGTCGCCGTCGCATTTGCGAGCGTTCGCCAAGTAATCCCGTGCAAACGAATGATTGTTTCGCCAACACTCCCGTAAAATTCCCTTAATTAATACTTTTGCCCTTACAACTTTTAACGGTACTAATTAGCGTTCGTATTTCTGTCGGGCGCATTAAACTGACTAAACCTACGCGGAGACTATCTGGGAGCGGCCCGAAGTGCCATTTTATTGTGCTATTAAAATACTATGAAGCGATCGTGCGCGTAGTTACTTTCGCCGTTGTAATTGGACAAGTTCGTGCCGTAAGCAACGAGCGATGATAGAGGACCAAGGCTCATCATCAATTACGGCGGCCAATTTCATAGGAAAGCTGCTCGAATGCGCGCGACCTGATTGCCGATTGTCGTGCGCGCAACGCGATCGACCGTCTCCACTTGATTTTCTTCGACAATGCCGAGCGGCAGCGGCGACTCGATTCGCGGCACAAAGCGACGAGAGGAACTCGTTAGACGGCATTTGTCAGCCAAGAGTGCTCACCTAGGTGGATGAGAGAGAAGAGAGAGAGAGAGAGAGTCTGAAGAGGAGATCATCTATGTAAGCGTGATAGAAGAACTTTTCGCGAAAACTTCGCCGAGCGACGACGAAAGAGACGCAAATCCGACGAGTCTTATGAAGCATTCAAACTCTCGTAACTTGTCTGGATTTCGCTGCGAGAACACCGAGAATACCGAGGAATCTCTTGCTCAACGTCGTTCACACTACATTAGCTCCGTTGTAGCTGACAATAATATTCATCCTGTATTTTTCTTTCGAATATAGATTAAATGTAGTTTCGGCGAAGCTCCCAATGCGATTGCAAGACGTGCAATTCCCTTCGAAATAAAGGCGAATAGTCTCCAAAGAGCGAATAGTGCGAACTCTGCGAAAACGCGGATAAGTGATTCCCAAAAGAGGAAGATTGAAAACCTGCTGCAGAGCAGCTCCAGAGATCGCGAATCTTGCAGTTTCTCGGCGAGGGAGAAAGAGTAGGTAGCCGCAGCTACTCTATCTATCCCGGGGAACGCGTACGTTATCAATTGAGGGCTGATGATTCGCTTCCGCCCACGCAGCCTCTTAGTCATTCGACGCAGCTGCCCGAATAACAAACAGATGCCACTCCGAAAGAATTCACTTCCGCTATCTTGTCGCGTCCGTGCGCGGCATGTCGCGCATTTAAGAGTCGGCGTGCCTCGTGCACGTTGCATGATATTATTTCCCGACCGCTTCATCCACGGTCGGGAAACGTAAAACTGTTTTTCTCGTCTGTGACTGTGCTGGCGAGACTTGATTACGTAACGCCGATGCGATTTTCTTGCATAAAGACTGCAAAAATTTTATCGTTTTTTTATCTTATCCTTCTTCTATCGAAATTTTTTCAAAATACGTGAACAGATATATATATTGGGTTGGTCAAAAAGTAATTGCGTTTTTTTTAATATAAATAAAAGGCGAATTTTTCATGGGAAACAAAAACTTTATTAAACAATATATTGTCCATTTTGTTTGATTATCTTTTGCTATTTTTCAGGCAACTTCATGATTCCGCGCTCAAAAAAGTTCTAATCTTTTTCAGCAAAAACAATTCCAAGAACGATTTGATATCTTCATCAGCAGTAAAGGTTTTACCATTCAAGGCATTTTGCAAAGAACAAAACAAATGGTAATCTGATGGTGCCAGGTCTGGCGAATATGGTGGATGTGGTAACACATCTCATCCAAGCTGCAACAATTTTTGACGAGTGACCAAACTTGTATGTGGTCTAGCGTTATCATGGTGAAACACAACACCTTTGCGATTCACCAATTCTCGACGTTTCTGTTTGATGGCATCATTTAATTTATCCAGTTGACGACAGTATACGTCTGAATTAATGGTTTGATTCCTTGCAAGCAGCTCAAAATACACAGTCCCACCAGACTGACAGCATAATCTTTCTTTGGTGAATATCTGCTTTTGAAGTGCTTTGAGCAGGTTCATCACGCTTGCTCCACGATCTTTTTCGTTTGACGTTGTAGACGATCCATTTTTCGTCGCCTGTTATCATACGTTTCAAAAATGGATCATTTTCCTCACGTTTCAAAAGAGAATCGCAGATGTCAATACGCTTAGTGAGATGAATTTCTTTGAGCTCATGTGGTACCCAAATATCGAGCTTACTAATGTATCCAAGTCGTTTTAAATGGTTTTCAACACTCGATTTCGATATGTTAAGATTCTCAGCAATCTCTCGTGTCGTTAAACGCCGATTGGAATCGATCAGTGCCTTTATTTTGTCATCATCAATTTCGATTGGCCTTCCTGAGCGTGGTGCATCTTTCACATAAAAATCTCCAGATCGAAATTTAGTAAACCAATTTTGACACTGCCGCAGTTTTAAAGCATCTTCGCCATATACATGACATAACTTTTTATGAGCTTGCACAGCGTTTTTCCCTTTTCGGAAGTAATAAAACAAAATATGACGAAAATGTTCTTTTTGATTTTCCATTTTGAAATCGACGGCAAACAAACAATTGTTAACGAAATCGTGTACTTTTTTTTCTAAAACAAGCTTGAACTGTGAGTTGTTAACCTACATAATGAATTTGCGGTTTAAAATGAAGTTAGTTACATTTCAAGCATGTATGTCCATCTATTGGAAAAAAACGCAATTACTTTTTGGCCAACCCAATATATATATATATATATATATATATATATATATGTACACACACATACACACCAGCGAATTACATTAATAAAAGTATTCTCGTGGAATGAAATTAACACACTGGCGATAACTCGCGCGACTGTCGCCGCCGCGATAAATTCGTTCCTCCTTGGCGAACGCGCGTGCAGGGGATCGTAAAATTCCACCCACGTGTCCCCCGGCTCGTTCACGTCGTTAGTCATCCTTATTGGCATACGTCAGTTAGGTGCCATTAGCGGGCATTAATCGCCAGGAGCATTTCCATGCGCACTTCCAAGAGCGAACACGTAATGCAACTTCCGCGCGGCGTGTCGCAATTTCAAGATCGCGCGGCGATCGAGCACGCGGAAATTCTGTTCGACAATGAATTCTGAATTCGTCGAGAAATTGCGACAAGACTTTACTTACGAGGACGTAACATGCGCGATCGTGCCAGATGAACGCCGCTCGAATATCGATGCGACAGAAGGCAATCGTGATCCGAGACCGAACGTGCAGCTTCTCGCGCGCGATTTCCTCTTGCGAAATATATGTACTTAATCGTGAGCACAGCGTTTGCACGTGCAACTTCTTCGACGGAGGTTTACCTGTTTTTCAACGAGTAATAATAAGCATGCGTAATTACCGCGAGACGAGACAGGCTGCACTGAATATTTAATTAGCCAGCTGACGTCAACTGCTTACATAACTGAGAACATTTGCCGGCTTTAACGATAAGCTCGTGTGTATTGTAAAACGTACGCGGCGACGTTTCAAACGTTTTATAATGGACTTCACTTGCATTGGCGAAATGAAAGAGCCATGAGGCGTGCGTAAATTCCTAATTAGAACTGATTCTTCGGGTAATTCTTACATATTTAACAGACGAGAACAAACACGAGAATGAACGAGCTTATTGCTACGTCATCTCTACGTAAATAGAACAATAATGTGATAATATCGCACTCCATAAATGGCGGTGGTGTTCTACGGAATTTTTTTCAGAGTCTCCCGAAATTACATCAATTGGACGAGACTGTTTTTAGTTCCCCTGTGTCAAAGGTGATGCGAAGCATGTTCCCGCCGCCAGAGCGAATTCTTTGAACGAGCCGCCCAGGCTCCATAAATGACGGCAAAGTTGCCAACAATACTTGCGAATTTTGTCGCTTCAGCGCGACAATTGCAGGAAGGCAAGATTTCCTGCGTTTGTTATGAGAAAGTCCACGGACGCTTCGGACTCGGGATCAACGTCGACGAACAGCATGTATGACGATTGCTCCACAGTAGCAAAAACCATGAGGAGCTAGTGCAACAACCAGTCTTCGGCGCAATAATTATTAGCGCCCGAAACTCGAAGATCTACCCCGAGCTGGCGATGATTGCGCGGAATTTATAGTTTCAGGTCTTATTGGTCTATAAATAACTTTTCGCAGGTTTTCTTAGAGACCAGGCGGTTGCCCATGGAATATAATAGAACCACTTTCGCCTGGAGGCAAAAAAAGAGTACTCGAGGACGAGGACTAGAAGGTTCTTCGGGACGTGCTCGTCCATACTTTTACGACGCACCTAGACGTCTCTCCGGCGACCCGTGCGAACGGGAAACAAGAGGCTGGCTGTTCCCAGAAAGTCTGATGTCACGTCACCTTCCTGCCGGTCGTGCTCAGGCCGATTTTCAAGCTGCGCAGGAATTACCTGCACAGATGATGACATAATGATCGCGTCAGCCGCACGCGCAATTGTTTCTCGCAGAAATACGCGCCTAAGTTCGATACCGCAGCCGCTCGATGAAAAAAAATGATCGTGGAGGAATGCGATTAACGCGACGCGACGAAAGTATCCCCGGGTTGGTGATTTTTCCTTTGTCCGTCGCGTTGCATCGCGTACTTTCCAATTAGCGAGATTTTCTCTAAGTAAAACGACTGCACGAGTCGCGCGAAGTGTCACCGGCGTTTGCGTCTGAGAGAAAATGAGCGCTCCGCAGATAGATGCAAATAATTATACGACGATCATATTTTTTTTCCTTTTGTTTCAGCTACTAGAGATTTTTATCAGCTACCAGCATTTTTATCGATCTTCCTTGCATTCTCCTCCTGCTTTTTTTCTCTCTTCCTCTCTCGTCATAGGCATCAAATTTCATTCAGAGAAAAATGACGGATATTTGATCCAAACTGATGACAGCAAATGAGAGCAATCGCGATTAAGGGATATCCGCCCTTATCTGCATCCGAGTAATAACTCGTCGATCGTTCGAAGAGGTATCGGTTATTAGATAGATGATCACGGTAAGAGAAACGTAGTATTTCCAAGGACGGTTCCGCGCGTTCGTGACCGCGCACAGAGAGCGTCTCTTAAAAAGCGAGACAGTGTCGGAACAACCCCGAGAACTCGCCGATCAGTTCGAGCACTAAAACAGGTTATCGCCAGCGAAGAGAGGCTGGAGGATGTCGGGGCCTCGCCTGCCGGAGGTTGCCGCAGCATGACATCATCGTCTCGCATACGACCAGATTTCTTGCTCATGGTCGTCCACGGGTCCTCGCCGTGCGTTATTAAATCCGCAGACACTGGGAACGCGATGTTATCTAATCGTCGTTTCAACAACAATATCATTAACTCGCACGATATGTGCGAATTTTTGCGCTACGTTTCTTCGTCGCGCTTTGTACATATTTTCAGCTCCTGCAAATTTATCTGATGATTAATCAATCAGATTTTAATCGATTCTAGTTGCGATTAATTAAAAGAGATCAACCGCGAGAGAGCCGCGCAAATAACGAGCATTCTGCGCAATTTTATTGCTTCAATAATTCTTGAATAATCCTTTCCAGATCGTTGGCGAAGTACTGAGCGACTGGTGTGCTCGCTGACGGCATTTCTGGTTTCGCATCTGCCAAGGACTCATGACGCCGGTTCGAACCCCGATGACTAATCTCGGTGAGAACGAGATGCTCGTAAAGCAATAATCAATCCGTTCCTACGGCCCGGCCGCGCGGATGAATAATCGCAGCCAGACGCAGCAACAATTCACCGTGCACGCGTGTCCAGCTGATGCAAGTTCGCCTCCCTGAAAACACGAGCCGTCGTACAGAACGATCACGTTCAACGAACGTGGCTTATCATCCTCCGGGAGAGGAAGGATAAATAACACGTGTGTGTGCCAAAGTTTGCGATACGCAATCGGCCGGCTGCCGTTGCTCGCTGCTCCGAACTCGAGAATCGTGTAATGGAAACTACGAGACTACTCCGAGCCACTGTGTCGTCAACGTTGAAATTATTCTGCCAATCCTGAAAACCGCCCCATTAAAATTATTGACGTGTAATAATAATACCGACGTTAAAGTCAAATAAAAGGATCGCGACGCGAGCGTCTCGCTGTGTCTCATTATTTTGCCAATTTCCTCGGCAGACAGATCCTCGGCAGATCGTACGGCTGGAAAAACCCGGTGATTTAGAATTGATTTGACCTGAGAGCGCGGAGGATGCACGTTTACCGCTAGATTGGTCGATCTCGTTTAATGGCGATTCAGAATCGTGCGAAAGCCGGGGTTACAGGCCGAATAACCCGCGGACTTCCGTTCAGTCCTTGATGGAGATGAATATTGGAGTCACGCGCGGCCCGTCACTTAATACGAGCCGGAGTCGACGTGACTGCCGCGAATTTTATCCATCCGCGCACGATTCAGGACGAGATTATTTTCGAGCGGCGTCCATTCTCTCCGCATACATCGGCGTTGCCTGCATTATCTCGATCTTATCCGCTTACGTGTGCGCTTATTATAATATTTCAAGCGGGAGGCTTTGTTTCGCGAGTTACGACTTCGAGGTAACGTAAACGATCCCGTCGACTTACGACGGCGGGACGTCTCGCACGTTAATTGAGCGAGGCCACTGCGTAATTTCTCACGTTGATATAATTTTTCAGGGCGTAACTGTTGCTGAAACAGCAACGAGTGGTCTCTGGGAACGCGCGCAGGTAAATGCAACCGCGCTGCGGAAGGAAGATGATGATCGCGGGCACATCAGTAATAAATCGCGCGAAGATGAACTCGATTACGAAGAACTTTACGGCCGAGTTACGGCTCCAGTTTCCAGTAACGAGACAGAACGAGAAATCCACCATGCACCGTGGCGGTGTATTCGCGGGAGATAAGAATCGCGCGTATCTGCCGGGCACGGTAATGGCACGCGATAAAAAAGGATACGGGAACAATTACCATAAACTTTACGAGCGATCCTAAGTGAGCGGGACAGCCTCGTTAATCGTCGACGAAACAAAACAAACCCGCGTGATTATACGGGACCATACGGGAATTTTTGTCAAGCGCGAACATCCTTATATAGTGGTCCCCTCGGCAAAAACTCGTCTGCATTCCGTTTAACGAGCAAGATTCGTGTAATTATTTCATTTATTATTCTCGCACGCGCTGTTATTATCTAATAAGCGACGTGAGTTACCCGCTGTGTAAGTCCGAATTAGGGTGTTCGTCACTTTCTGTAAAATTAAAATTAATAAAACAGAGATAGAAAAAAAGCATAAAAGTGTACGACTGTTATATTGTACTGTTATTCGAATAATCGTTATTTGATAGTTAATTATTTATTTGAAAAGAAAAAAAGAACGGAAATTTTAAAAACTTACGTTCACACTATTTTGTATACCTAATACGAATATTATTTTAATTTATATCTAGGCGAAAAACGCTATGATGAAAAATACTAGCGGAAATGTTTCAGCAAGGAACCTGAGAAAAAAGCGAAGAAATACTGCCAGTTGGCGCACACGAGCCTGATGCAGTCGTGTCTATGACGCAAGTGCATCCAGCATCATCTGCTCCCATGCAGTTAACCCAACCGGATATGGCACAGACCCCCAGAGGTTAAGAGACATTAATGGGCTAATAGCAACGCTAATGATTCATTAGCCAGTACGTTAACGTCGACTAACTTTCTGTGGCAGTTCACGTAGACCGCAACATCAACATCCGATTGACCGTCTGTCCGAGGTCAAAGACCTTGGTTTTCGATTTCTCGTTTTCCAGAAAATCTCATTAATTATACATAAATAAATACACAAATCGAACAAAATTTTAATATCCTCTTATATTCACCAAGAAAGAAAGACAAACATTTTGCGATTCTAATGAAGAAATCCAACAATCTGACGTTGTTCTTAATAAAACCACATTACGAATTTACTTAACGCCAAGTGCAAAATGCTCCTCGCTCTCTTGCTGCATCTTCTTTCCAGTCTAGTGCTCTTGTAAATTCAGCGAACCGATTTCTACTTGATAATTCAACCATTCGTTCGACTATTCGTACGCTTGCTTTCGTCGTCGCGCGATTCTTCCTGCGGCTTGGTTGGCGAGGCTCATGGAGGAAAGCTTTAATGCCACGTCGTGGTCGCGCGCACATTAACGGCATGATATTTATCAGGAGGCGCACGTTTCTTGCGAGGATGCGTGCTTGCAACCGGTCGGGCCACAAATTGCAGATCCAGCCTTGTTCGAACTCTCGCAGCCTTCCCGCTCGATCTTCCTGTTTCGCGAAGGAGGTTTCAGGGTCTTGACACCTGACACGTTACTTAAAAGGAACGGGGACCTTCGTTCCTGACGACGGGGAAACGCACGATCATGCCGATGTGTCGCTCGCACTTCCGTGACCGTAGAATTTTTATCGATACACGGTCGCCTTAATAAGCGTGTATATCTGTAACATGTATTTCTCGCGACTCATCCGCGTTTACGACGACGCGATACGCATCCGCGTCTCATAAAAATTTACAACGAACGTGTCTCAGACGTGTTATTCGAGCGTTTCCCGGACGTGGAGCGTTTAGCGTTAACGTTCTCGCGCTTTTATTTTCCGATTATGTCGCAGAGATAATGGCGTTCGACAAGAAACGCGGTGTCAAGAGAGGGAGACCGCCCGTTCACATTATCTTAATCCTTGACATTTGCCAGGATATCATATTCGTCGATCTCGAGGAGCGCTCTAACTAGGATCACCGCAGCAAATGTAATTATTCTTCCGTGGACACGATCGAACGGCTGATAATCGCTGATAATGGCACGTTATAATTGAACAGAAATTGGCGAATTGCGAGTAAAACCGGGAATGTGAAACCAGAAAAAGTGTTGCGATGATGGCTGCAGTGGAGACCTAATTAAAAGCTTCATTCCAACGGCTCTCGTCGCTGCGAGCCGTATCGCCGGTCGGCTGGCTTATCAACATACACCTCGAATTTCCACGTCGCACCGGCACGTTTCGAATTCTCGTCACGGAGTTATCGTTTGTCCGCCGTATACGGCGCATACCTGGCACGCCGCGACATGAACGTTTAATACATCTGGGATTATCAGCGTATAACTTCGCGACGGCCGATCGAGAAATAGCCGCGCTGATATTCGCAAAAACGAAATATATCGCAGCCGCGGAGTGATATACGCCGGCCTCGGCGGAGACGCGTGATCCGTTCGTAAAAAATTCCATTACGGGCGCATAGTTGGCTCCGAGGCACGTCCTCGCCGATTCGTTTGTAGAACAGGAAAAGATAATGTCTCTTATTTTCATGCACGCCCGCCGGCATTTATTTCACGTTTCGCTGGCCATTTAGAAATTGAGTATCGCCCAGCTGCGAGAATCGAGAGAATTGCATATCGAGGGTTTTGTCTAAATCAAATTCCACGTTGCACTGCGTATAATCCACGAATTTTTTCGCAGAATGTAAAAATTCTATGTAAAATCAGAAACTGATATATGCAAAATTAATTTCTTTAAATTATTCAACGATATATGTCTAGTTTATCATATAAAATTATATTTTTTATTTACCCAATTGTCAGTTGAAAAGCCGCAATGAAATCAATACTCGGCGATCCAGTCGGCTCGTTAATTTCCGGCCTTTAAATTCTCATTTCCATCCGGTCGAAAGCTCGTCGTGGAAATTGAGCGTCGTTACGAGAGCTTATCCGATTGAAACGACCGCGACCCAATTAGTCCGACTCTACGCGTGGCAATTTTCTTCTTTTTTCATTTGCACACTGTCGACGAGGTCCGGTCACCCACGCGATGTTCAAGACTGGGAATGGAGGACCATCGTCCCTTTCCCGTGCCTGGGAAAAAGTCGTTTCTTTGAACTTCCGCGGAAAGTAGAACTCGGCTGAGATCTCCCGCCACTCTCGGAAAGAAAGAACAACGTGCTTTCTCAGTTGGAGAGAACAGCGTGCAGCCGACTGCCTTATGCCATCGCATCACGAAAACAGACGCAAAGTAAGTCGGAAGCTTTTAACGAGTCTGCCTACAATCACTGCAAGGAACTCAGTAAGCCCGCGCTAGCGGCTTTTACAAACATTTCTGTCTATAATAAAAAAAATGAAAAAATTTTTAATAGGAAAGTAAATGCAATTGGGAACTTGGAAAATCGATTCAGAGATTCTCGATATGAATTGGAAATCGATTTTATTATAACATTGTTACTATAACACGCGGCAATTGGAATATTGCATTAAGCTCCTCTCTCCATTCGCTCGAACAATTCGGGATATTTGGTAGATCTTGAATACAGATCGAGAGAACGGTGGCGGAGAACCCGCGCGCTACATTTCACTCGCGCGTTGACAGCATCACCTGCGACTCGCGTGCACGTAATCGTCGCCGTCGTGAATCACGTACGGGCGGAACGTTACTCCATCGAAGTATCGGGCTTGCCGGGGCGGATCGAGTATCCCGAATTTCACCTGCCGGGATAAGAATGTGGAGCAGCGCGCTGCGCCGAGTGGGAGTTAAACCTGTTTCCGTGCGACGTGGCGTCGGGGAGAAGAACGCGGGTCTACCATGGCGCAGAATGCAAGGGGAAGAAAAGGAACTGCGGAGGGAAGGGCACAAGGGGAGAGACGAAACGAGACGATCGGACTCATGGACCGTCGGGGTTCCGTTCACCCCGTCATCACCGAAAAATGCGAGGAACGTCGGTGTCCCACGGCGGTGTCGATCACTCGATCTGGAATGCAGCAAACTCGGGCACCGGGAATTCTCATCTAATCCTCTTTAAGTGATAACTATGTTGAGGGGCGCGGTTGCATCGGACTTTTCAATTTCGCCGTACCGTTAGCCGATCGTCCCGTTTTAGCGAGTCGATAATATTCTTGCTTGGCTCGCGAGCACGGAAAATCGAACACGACTTGACGCGTGTACTAGACTCGCGAATTCGGTTTGACAAGGTTCACGTCCGCTGTAAAATTATTCATTCGTTGATGGATAACGTCTGCCTATATCTATCTGCGCTTGATCGTCGAGCTGCCTCGTGACTACCTCGTGCTAACAGCTTCTAAACTTCAGACATTCGCCATCCCTTTATGGTTAGATATGTATAGTTTCCTGCAGTTCCTACGGTATGAACGGAGGAGGCAAACTTAGTTAACCGGCTTCGAGCTTACCTTGGAGTAAGCGAATCTATCTGCTTACCTGCAAACATGGATTAAGGCAGCGTTACCATCGAGTGACTCGGATAAACATAATAATAATATCGTACCTTCGCAGGAATCGATTTAAATTTCTCCTGCAATAATGTTTCTAGCCGCGATTTCGGATGTAACTTGCGCTGTCCAGGTATTTTCCCGTTGTCGCGAGAACAATTGGAGAAACGATCGCGCTCATCTTCGCGAAACGCGCGTTTGGCCAGCCGAGTCGCCGGCCTGAAATCGATATTCATTAATTTCGTTTATCGAGCCGCGCGAATCTACCGGGAGGCATCGCCTCGGCAAACCGGTTTAATTTCGCGGCGCTTAATCACGCGCGGTGCCCACGGTGCGTACAGCGTGTCCCGGCCTTACTCGGACAATTATTTTCCGGTGGTCTCGCGTCCGTGAGCCACGTCTGAAAGAAGAGAAAGAAGAAGCAGCACAGGACATGGCAGGGCACGTTTGAAGAGGAGGAAGTTTCAGAGAAATTCCAAGAGAGAAATGCATCCGCGCTGACCGCGCGTCTCTACGCGCCTCGACCTCTTTCGCATCTCTCTGAAAAGTGAGGACAAAAATGAGCTCGTAATAGATGCCGAGCTTGTGGCTGCAGACCCAGAGAATTCTGCTGGGAGTGCAATTTTTAATTCGCGCTCGAGCGAAAAGCACACGACGTGTAATATGTAAATGGAATTTTTTAACGTCGGATGGAATGAGATTCTCGAGAAAATCATTTTCCCCGGATCGATTAATTAAGTCGTTGAATTATAAATTCTGCGTATTGTTCGCCTCATTCTGCGTATTATTTATCAGTTCAGAGTATCGATTACTGTCGTTCATTTCATTGTTGTTCAACTTAGCAGACTACTGCGATATTCATGAACGTGCGTTAATATTATCTTCCTTCTAATAATGCAGCAAACGCGAATGCGGCGCTCTAATTAATTAAAATCCGTAATGCAGCATCGTGCGTATCGTGCGTATAACTGGATTCGATTCTCAATCAAAGGATAATAACAATGGATGCGTCAACGTATCGAGAGAGAATCAAAAGCGGACCCTTGTCAAAATTGGGACGACAGCAATTGCGAACGCATTCTTCGGCATCGTCGTGCTATTGCGTGCGACACTATTTCCAATAAACGTACACGTGCGGCGAAAGAGAATGTCCAATAATTACATGTGTTGTATCGAGCCACGCAAAATAGAGAACGCGCTTGTCGCGACGATGCGACGTGAGAAATGACATACGCAAAATACACAACAAGGCGAATTAAAATAAATTCACGTTCTCCGACCACTTTTAGAGGATAACAATTATTACAATATACTTATTGTTAAAAGCTATTGAATACCTGGCAATCATAGTGAAATAATAGTCAACAATTTTATTATCAGTATTCCATCGCGCGTATTTCTTGCCTGTCCTATTTATTCACAAGCTTTTCATCAGTCCCTTCAAAACGCTATCGGTCGCTGTTGGAGCTTGTATGAACGATAGCAGTATCGACGATTAGCTGATTGATTCACGTCGAAGTTGATGTTTCCAATTCCAATCGATGTGCGGTTGATAACTTTCACACTTAATTACGAATCCTTCCTCCCGTACCCTTTAATTACGATCGAAGATGCCAGCAGCTCTCCGACCTGTCCTGGGACCTGTGCGCGCACCGTCGCCGCATCTATCGATTTCTCGGGGGGAACCACTGGACCGGAAGTGGACTCTTCCATGGCGCGTTGAAGGAGATGCACATGGTAATTAACGGGATTGCTTCTGCTGACGGTGCATTCTAGTTTTGCAGATTCTCCTTCTGCCCCATGTCTTTTCGCTTCCCGTTATTACGCGTATTACGCTCAACGAACAGCATTCTTCGAGTTTTTCTGCATCGTTCTGCATCTCCTACTCGTAGTCGGCGATATGACGATCGGCGAGACGTGTTAAGGGTTCGTTTCACAAGCCACTGGAGCGTAAATGTCTCCTCGTCCCTCATCGAGGATACGGCGATCACCGTGAAGGGAATCACCTTGACCCAACGACGCGGGCATGGGTCGCTTCCTGAAAAGGGAGAAGCTGACCAAGCCGACGATTAAGAGAAAGGTGAGCCACACTGCTTGTCGTGCGCATAAATCCTCATTTCGACAAGCGGCGAGGTCGGATCCGATCGAACGTCGAGTGAATTCTCGCGGATTGACCGGCTGTCGATTTTAACGGTTTCGACGTCGTATCGCTGCACAGATCCGGCAGAAAAGCAGCAATTCCTCTACGTTCCCTTCCAATCTGTGCTTGGAAGCGCTGCAAGGCAAAAGGACCACGACGCGAGAAAGGGAAAGAAAATAGGGAGGAAGAAAGAGAGAGAATTGTGGAGCGAAGGGAGAGGAGGGCAAAGAAGAGGAGGACAGATCGGTCAATGAACCAACTGACCATACCAACCACTGGGTCCCGCCAGTGTACTGTCCTCCCCTCCCGTATTACCTGTCGGAGAATTTTTGCATACCGGTCACGGCACCTGAATTTAAAGCGTCGCCGTGGCGGGTCCGTCTCTTTCGCTTCATCACGCACCTCTCGGCTTCTCTCTCCGAGCGAGAGAAGAAAGCGGCCGATACGCTGATCAGGTGTGCACGCATGAGTGATCGTCATTCCAGTATCTCTTACGAGAACGGAACGGAAGTGCACATGTCATTTGCAGTCAATCGCTCGCGCATCTCGTGGAGAAATTCAAGTCTGCCAGTCCGTCCTCCTGTCCGTGTAACGAGATCGAATCGAGATCACGAGACACGCGATTAGATCATAATAATTTCACTCACGTACGCGCGTGCTCACGCGCGCGATTAATTTCGTTCTTTTATAATTAATTAATTGATTAATCGCCACTCACCGGCGTGAAAGTCGACGTCTTAGCAAGTTAGCAACTCTTCGTCGCGAGGATTTCGTTGCCACGCTGAACTGGATTGATAGCAATTTATCGTCGATACGGCGATAAATACCAACACATATGCTCGGCTTTCATCGCGATTACTTATCTCATTTCCCACCATGTAAAATCTTCCTATTCTTAATTCCTCCTTTTATCTCCTCTTTGTTGCCGTTATTCTTCGTTATATCTTCCCTGCTCCCTTTTTGAGTTAAATATGCCGACTCCTATATCATCTTCTCCTGATCTGCTGAGAGAATTCCCGCACAAAGTACTCAAGTTTATCTTCCCTTCATATAACTACATTATTTTCTCCGTTCTATCTTTCTCCGATAATAATAGCATTCACCGTTATCATTTTACTAACAAATGTTACGAGCAACGCAAGGAGATTGATAATGCACGCAAATTATATATATATATATATATATATATATATATATATATAGCGTACCTTATCGCTTCTACGAAGATTCACCACAAGCTTGGAATCGAAGAAGTTTGTTCGCAGAGAATCAGCAAATCGGATTGTTCGGGTCAATCACAATGTGTCGCGGATAAAGCTCGCCAAGTGCGGTGAAGCCAAAGCGAAGCCCGTGGTCTCTCCGGGGGCTAACTTTTCGGCGCGATTGCGGGAACGTGTCTCGTGGGTTGCGGCCGCAATTCGATGAAGAACCTGAATTGCGAATGTGACTCGCACCCCGGCCACCGGGGCGATGTTCTAGAACGTGAATTCACGATTTCTCCGACCACGAGGACCACGTCTCTCGCGATCAGTAGCGGCGAGAGAACCGAGAATGCACGCACGGTTGCACGCGAGAGATAATCGCCGTTCGTGCGGCGTTCATCGAAGGCGCGGTGCACGAATGCACCGGCGCGGCGTGCGATCGCCCCTTGACACAGATCGCCGCGGCTGTGATCTTTTTCCCGGCCGTAATCACGCCGGGAGAGATCTCGTGCGAGCGATCTCGTGGAGATCAGTGAGCCAGCTTGCGAATCCTCTTTTTTTTTCTCATCCGCAAGTCGCAATCGGCAATTTCCACATGCGACTTTCTAGATGACTCCGATCGTCGAATCGCGTCTAGTCACGTCAGCGGCTCCGCTTAATCGACCCCCACGAGTGATCCTAAGGTATCTCCTTCTCGCGTGCGTGTTCAAATGGTGAACCTCACGTAAAGGCACAGGATCGTCAACGGTAATGGTGCGTGTGCCGGCCAAGACACGCACGAGACCGCCGCGAGTCGTTGCCGGTCAGAGATCGTCGAATATCGTTGCGCCGTTAATGGAACTTCTCCGTCGATCCACCGTGGCTACTTTACCGCGTCGGCTAATTTCCTCTTCATTTCCTTCGACTCAGCCTCCGCGTTCAATGTGACGAGGTCGGCTAATCTCGCGCGAGTGCAAGCGGATGGACATCAAGCATTTTTCCCGCACTTGCTCAGCTAACGGCCTCTCCGCTCGCGCACGTGCGTTACCGCGTGTGAACGCACACGCACGTAGGTATAAGTACGCCCGTCGATGAAACTAATTCCGGTGCCGGTCGATCACCCGTGCCATTATCCGAGAATTCGATTATCTTGCCGTGCGAGGGAGAAAGAGAGGCGAGCGACGTAATCCGACGATCTTTAATCGACGTCGCGTACGGTGAATCCTTCAATGTGCAAACGGGAATCGAGCCGCGATGACGGAATCATCATTTAACCTTTAAGCAGACGGGGCCGAGATTTCTATTTCCTACTTATAAATGTTATTTGATTACTAGTCACTTGCGCGCGGCTTTTGCATTTAACAATGCAAATACGCATCTGCGGCAGAAGCGCGCCGAGCCGGATAAGCCGCTGCCGTTTTCATCCCTATTTACAGGCTTATTACGCGTCGACGTTGCTCGTTCGAGCTGTAGCGGCCGATCGGGGTCGACAACGTATTTAAGAACGGGGACGAACGTCGATAATGATCCGGAATCAAGCAAACATGATTTCCTACGCGTTGTTGCACATTTTATCATTACCTGCGAAGGTTCACGTATAATTGCAGCGTGTAGAGGAGGAAAATTATTTCTTGTGGAGACGGCGAGAGGAAGAGAGAAAAATTCGATCAAGAGATGTCTGACCGATAGTTTATTATAGATAACGGACGGTCGAAGGGAAACGTTTACTTTATGTCAATTCGAACATTACCCCGTTATCTCGCGGCAGCGTGATACTCGAAGCCCTATGTGGTATCTCTTCCCAGCAATGAAATATACCTCGATACGTACTGGCATCGACATGGCGGAGGTTGTGCACGGGGCTTATGCTTTCCTCATCGATATTGGGAATTTACGATGAAGCCGGACGTGTCGTAACGCGGAAGGAAAGTACATTTCTGCTGACAAAACTCCGCGAGCCCAGTTATCTCAACTGGTGTTTTATTCTTCTTCTCCTTTTTTAAATTTAATTGGTCTCCCTCATTCTTTTTTTTATCATGCTTTATCATGCAATTTTTGACGCACAAAAGCCGGACGCGAGCGATCTATGGATTTTACTAAGAAAAAGATTACGTGTGAAACGAGTTACTAGCTGCGACAATCAAGTGTTTTGCGGCAATCAAAATTGTAAATGACCATAATGATACCTCACGGCAATTACGGTCGGTGTTATGAGGCAATATTTTTTGCTAGGTATTAGGCCTTTTTACGTCAAGTGGCAATTGCGTAACGTTATCGTGCAAGGCTAGGCGCGCGAGTAAGATCTTCAAACCGCGTGGAGGACAAACTTGGAAAAACGGATTGCGTGTCACGTGCAATTATTCACTGATTTCTTGTTCAAATTTCGAGATTTATTTGCACGCGGCTCCATTCCATTTACCTCGCAGAAACCTGGGAAAGGAAACTCAAGATGATCTTATTTTTCTCCTTTATTTGCACCTTGGAATTCTCCAAGAGGTGCTAATCTTAAATGACGCAAAGCGCAAATGCATTTCGATGCGCATCACGTCAAAGCGCAAGGGACAGCTTCAGCAAACTTCAAGAAAAAGAAAATATAACAATCGAAGAGTCGACGTGATGAGGTTGTAATTGGGCGCGACAATTTGACAGGTAATCCTCTAATTTCGTGTGACACATTCGGAGTGCCGCATTCGCGTTATCTTATCGAATTTAAGTCGAAAATTTATAGTTATCTATTGCCCAACGGACTACATTACAACCGTGACAGACATAATAAACTGTGTCAATGTTGGCTCAGGACCACACGCGCACTGTCGGAAGTTCTCTACGTTTGTTCATCGTATCAAGCGCATGACGTCACGATTTCTTAATGTCTCGATAAACGTACATCACCACGCCTGTGTTTGCCATTTCGCGTTCTGCATATCGTGATCCCGACTATGTACCACCCGCACATTAACCGCGTTAAAACGTAATTGCCCCATGTATACGGTCCGAGGTCTACGATTGTGATCTTGCACGGACTCAAGTCCGATTAAAGCGGAGATAATTTTCCCATTTCGACCTCGTGCAAAAAATTCGTATCGATTATCGTAAATTAATTTAGGCCGTCCCGCGACGGTGGTCTTTTGTTCGACCCTGAATAAAGTGAATTAATTACGCGGAAAAGTCAAGCTCGTAATACCCTTTCACGTAGCCTTTCTAATGCGGGAAACCTGATATAATTAATGAACAAAGTTCCCGTTAATTAGTATTACTATGGTAACACATTAACGAACAAAAAGTTACCGTGCCGTACCCAGTGATCCGACATACAATTCCGCCTTTCCCGCACGTCACGAGAAGAATCATAACGCTGTAAGGAAACGTCAAAAGCGCCGATCGCGATGATAGCTCGATCTTTCCACGGTTGTTCGTCGATTCGATTAGTCATCGCGATGAGAGCAACCGCCGCATTTTATGGGATTTGTTGAATGTCTTTCATATTTCACGAAGCGATTCGGATGCGAATCTTCTCTGTGAGCGACACGAGGACTCCCGACGATAAATTCGTCGCGACAACGACGGCGACGTCGATCACACGATATTAATTTATAGATCCGAATTTGATCGTAGACACTTGCCTCGAGAACAGACGTTCTATTCTCCGGGAGAGTAAGATCGCTTCCGGCCAATTTTACTCGTTTACATCTTGTCCAACTTTCGTTCTCCGCTGTTCCTTTCTACTTCTCGATACCGGTCGCAAAGCGTCTTGAAACACGATTCCCAGCAAAGCGAGATGGAAATGCGAATTCGCGTGTGTAAGTGTAACGAATCACGTGCATACGTTCAGCATATGTATGTGTGACATGGTGATCTAATTTCCATGTGTGTCAAAGGCAGGTACACGCGCGCGGTTTATCGGCGCTACGATTCCGCGTGTATCGCGCTCTCTCCCGCTCTTCGTTTCGTTCGACCGTACCGGTCCATTCTTTCTTTTTCGCACAATCACGGCTTTCCATGTCCCTGCGCGGGTATCGGTAGCCCCGATCGATCGTTCCTCGTTGTCATGACTTATGCGGTTTTCGCAGGCAGATCGCGGGTGCAAATACACGAGAGCTGCGACGGACACCACCGGCGATTCGTTCGGACGTTCGAGCGCTCGTCCTGATAAATCCGAGGAAAACGCACGGCCGATCGTTATCGCGATGGTGTGCGATAACCGGACACGACCGTGTCGAAACGAGGGAAAATCCTGTGAAAAGCGGTGGCTTCCCCGATTGCGCCGTGAGCTTTTATTTGCAAGTGAAATGCGCGGGACGTGGAAGCCGCGCGGCGATTTCGGCGCTCTCGTATTTTTCGGTGATGTAATCCCCCCGGCGGGCGCTTCTGTTAACACGCCGGAAATCGGCAAACCGGAACGTACGTCAGCAGCAACGGACGCACAGTTGGCAGAATCGGGCGCGAGTTCCATCCCTCCTCGTTGAAAGACGGTCAATTCCGAAAAGAATCTCGATCCATTTCGCTGAGCCTGCAAAAGTGCGTCACACGCACTTCGCGAAACCGATTACTCGCGAATAATAATCGCGCGAATCGAGATCGGATCTCGCAGCGCACGCTCGCCGTGGGAACCGTGCAAGAATTAATTAATCGCGACGAATTGCACCGCGTCGCACGGACACGTTCCGATTACGCGAGCGTTTTAATACGGCGCGCCGATCGGTCGGCCGTGATAAGGACCGCACGCGCGTACGCGGCTATTATGCACTCGCGGGTTCGCAGAGTCTGGGAACAACTATTGCTCCACACTGCTCCCTTTTTTTCGCCCCTGCGCCCTCTTCCATCCGGCGATTTCTCGCGTGCGTGTTACGGACGCGAGCGGACCCCGGCCGGGAAACTTAGACCCGTGTTTTCTCCCATAGCGTCGTAATTGCACCGGATTGGCCTAACAATTCAGCATGCGCTCGCTCGATCGACTTCTCCGTCCCTCTTTCTCCGCGTACATGCTCTTTTCTCTTTCTTTTATTCGCCCAGCGTGAACCATTTCAGTGGTACCGATTTGCGAACGGCGTTTCCCGGCGATACGATTTAATTGTAGCGCGAGTTACGAAACCTGCGCTCGTTTGCTCGCTCGCTCGCTCGGAGGGGCGTTCGCGCGCGCGAGACACTCGCGGGAAGATTTACGAGCGAAAAACGGCGGCTGCTCAAAGAGCACCCGCACTCAAGCACGGCTTCGCAATGCGCGGTATCGAAACCGAGAGATGCAATTAATGAACTCGTGCACGCGATCGCCGTGTTCGTGTACGCTCGCTCGCGAAGTGCGCGGTCGTTTTAGGATTAGCGCGTGAAACGTTTATCAAGCACCACGAAAACCATGTCAGAACGCATTTTTGTAAACACACATTACATCCCCGGATCGTTGTCTTGCTCGAGCGCAAGCGAGAGTGAAATTGACTGCTAACAGATAACTAGATTTATATCAAGTGTGTGTTAAAGTTGCGCCTGAAGAGATACGAATCTTTTTACTCACACTGCGAAGCCGAAATTTCACCCCGCATAAAATTACGCGTATCCATAAAAATTATATAGATCCTTATATCGCGTCCACATTCTCGGTTATGCCTTGTCAAATCCGGCGAGAAAACGAGACAATTCGCGATTCGCGCGGGAGTACTTTCCACGGAAGACTTTCCTCGCGTCTGTGCGTGCCACGATGTTTCTTGCACGCGGGATCCAGGGACTATCCGCAGGATATCCGTTTTCTCACACGCGCCGTGAGAGGTGCGGTCGACGACGTGGAAACGCCGTAGGAAAGCACGACGAAACCGATCGCGAGAGACCGGTGATACCAAATCCGGTTCTATCTTTTCCGCGCGCGCGTAATTCGCACTCAGGCATGTCCACATTTGTACCCGGTCGCCTGTGCAATGCGAGGAATCGCTTCCTCGTCGCCGAGTTAATGATCTTGACTCTCGCGGAGTTCAACGTTCCCCGTTGGTCGCTTCTGCGTGCCCTTTTGGCACCGCGTGCACGGTTCCCGCGAGCCTAAGTAAGCAGTCCTGCGAATGAAGTTAGACGGACTTCTCGATTGTGTTTGAAGTTAGGAAACTGGGTCGTCCGCGAGATAAAACTTCGGTGCAGGCACGGTCCCCGGGGGATGTAACGTCCAAAATCCCTTGAATCCCTTGGAACTCGCTTACTCGCGGCGATCGTGTGTTCTGTAACTTAAAAAGTCTCGTAGAGTCATTTGTCATTTTATCTGGAAAATCCGAGAACGTCGTGAAACGCGGGGGACGAAAGAAGCGCATCGGTGCATCCGCGTGCACCTGTGTGTGTGCATCCGTCTTCACGGGCGTCCGCGCGCGATGGCGGTCGTTAGTTCCCCGTTAACGCACGCTTCGTTATCCTCGTTAGTGCGTGCGCGATGCAGATCCCGCGTCTCTAACGAGCCCAACGGACCGGATGTACCTTCGATTCCACGATACTCGAACTCTCCTCCTCGAGCCTGCCAGCGGAACTAATTCGGTGGATCAGCGCGTATCACCGAAACTCTCGCGTCGACGAAGACGCGAAGCGGCGGCTGCGAAACCGGAAGCCACGATGAACCGCATCGGAGCGAGATGGATCACGCGCGTGAGCGCCCGTGCTACTCTGAGAATGTCGCTGTTCAGATGTGCGGTACGATCGATGATGTAGAGAAGCGCGAATGCACAAGTCCACGGTGCATTGGAAACTAACTCTGCAAATAAAATGGATAAGAGAACAAGAGAACACAAGAGAATAGCTCTTTGTTGTACCGGCGCGTTTGTTAGTAAATGCCACTCTTGAGAGCGTCAACGATGTTTTTCTCGTATGAAAACTAGTCGATGTCTTTAAGGAAATTTCCAAGAGGCTTCATTGATATGCAATGCAATTGTGAAGGTGCGACGATCTGAACAGCGAAGGAACCTGCCGCAACTTCGTGAGAGAGACCGAAGAGGCACGTGACTGAATGATGAAGAATCCGAATGTTACCTAGGTGACGTCACGAGCGGAGTCTTCCTGTGAATAGCGTTGCTTTTGTGCTGGTATTAAGAGTCGATGCACCGTCGGATTTCTTTCCCTATGCCGGCGGATGTCCTATGCGTAACACTCACACACGCGTTTTCCTGAAGGTACATATAGTCAGGATTTCACTGCGGTCGGGCTTCACGGAAATGACTGTGTGCTCTCATATTTACGAAACTCGTTTCTTCCGCTCGCAACCTGACGACACGTGACGTGTCGTCGTTTCCTTCAAGTCCAGCAAGGCAGGCGGGTAATGGACAATAATTGCAATCAAAAAGAGGAAAGAAAATTTGTGCTTGTTAAGTTCAGTGTCCCGGATTCTTGGCAGTTAAATATTATTAAGCGTTTTTAATAATCCTTCACGTTAAATTCGAGTAACGAACAATTTGATGCGGTTCATTAGATAAATTGTTTCATCGTTATTGGAGAAGTAGAGTAATAATTATTGGTAAGTAGTATACGCTCATCGTGTACTTTTACTATCACGTACAAAGTACGGTTATGGCTTTCTAGATGCAAGTACATGAAATTTTTAATATATAAATCATGTGTCAATTAAAGCGTTTGTTAATTACCGCTTTAAATCATAATATTTATTGTTTGAGCGTATGCGTTTACGTCTGTTATAATTGAGCCGTTCTAATTATTTCAGTTGTTCGATAAATCAATTTTAAATAATTTCATGTTGATGCTTGTTAATTAGAAACCATCAAAATGCTAGCTGATTGAAATATAATTGCGCTATCAAAAATATAAATTTTCCTCTCAATCGAGACCTCGAAGTTTAATAATTAAAACAGACTACCTTCATATTCTGAAACTGTAAACAATTATTTACATTTAAATATGTATGTAACAATTTTTAGTTCATGGTACTTCCTCACGTATTTTTCACTTAAGGTGCTAAGTTTATATCGCCAGGGTAAATAACAATTAATAATAGACTTTCCTTTCCCTCGACCAATCTGGCAAAGTTTATTGATATTCAGTTACACAACGTTTCGACCAAGTATTCGGTCCTTATCAAGTGTATACAGTATTATTAACAAGTCATTTTTGACTGAAACTGACTTCCGAAATAACGAGCAGAAAGAAAGATATTCCTGACAAACAACACATCCTCACATCACTGAGGCTAACAAACAAGTCTTACGTATTTTTCTTTAAGCTGAATTCCAAAATAAAGCAAAACGTTTTGTCAATTATTTTCAGTCAACGTGTGACAATAATACTCCAAGATATATAATAAAGTGACAATAAAGGTTGCAACCATTCTAAACGTTTTTCTCATTGCCCGTCCATTTTCTCATCTTATTTCTCAAAATTACTATTCGTTCACATCTCGCATTTCTATTGTCAAGAAAATTAAATCGATTACTGGTACACAGATGCGGTACCAGAGCATACTACAACTACAAAACGCATTGTGAACGCAGCGCGAAAGACACCGTCGGTTTCGCTGGGAAAAACCTCCGGTGGAACGTGAGAACAATTTCGTCATATTTTCAGAGCATACTCACGAATCAAAAGTATCTCGCAATTGCTTCAGATGCGGGATTGCCTCGGAGCTGAGCGTTCGTCACGACGTGGGTTGGCTCAAACTCGGTGGTGGCGCATGGTAACTTGCACTTGCGAGGGACCGAGTGACCCAATGCTGCACCCCCAACGCGCAGGCACGCGACCCTTGCGTCCACCCTCCCGCTCGCGGTTCGCCCTCACGCACCGACCGACGCGGGTCACGCACTTTACCAAGAGCGCTCCGGGATATCTCTCACTCTCGGGAACTCTCGGCAAACCTCCAAGCCTGGTGGAACGGTGAATAAACACTCCGGCAGGTGGGCTCTCTCACTCCCTTCCCAACTGCGGCGAGATGGTGAACGGCGGAACACCGGAGAACCGTCGGTCCCGAAGGGTGGCGGTCGACTGAGGCGCCTTCGCACTCTCTCGGTGCACCTCCCGCGCTCGCGGCTGCGGCCGTCGCCGCTCGGCGAACACACGCGTGTCTTGCGTTACGTCTGTTACATGAGCGTGCGTGTATGCGTGAGTGTGAGTATATGAGTGTATATGTGAGCGGGCGCTCGCGCTGAGAATGCGAGGGAGTGCGGGAGTCCGAGAGCGCGCAGGATGATGGACGCACTCGCGCAATTACCATCCCGTTGCACCGCGGACTTCTGACAGTCGCGCGAACAGCATCGAATTTGACGGAACGAGGACGTCGACGAGAGTTTTGCTTGATTGAAAATTCCGCTTTGCTGGAATATCACAAGCGGAGCGTATCTTATGCAAATAGCAGCTATTAACGTTCGAGCGATAAGCAACAACGATAGTCAGCCACGTGTTAACGCTCGATAACGCGAATTGAATATCCTCACACCGCATGTGTTAATAATGCTATCTAATAATGTTAATTAATCTAATAATGTTCGATGGTTTCTAATACGCTGGAGAATATAATGTACCAATATAAAATGCGCGAAATGATTTCATTAAAAATTGCAAGATTAGAAATTTTCTAAAATGTAACAATTAAGTGTGAATCTACATCGCTGCAAATCACGTTGCATTTCAGCGTAGCCCACACGTGCGAATGTTCGCTCGGTTCTGTTTCTGGGTGGTTCTGTACTGCAGTTGCCTCATAGATTGAGTTCCGGCATTAAATGTATCCCGTCGTAAATGCAACTATCACGCTCCAGCTCCCCGGCGATGAGTCGAATTTAGGACGAACCTGCGCGATCCCTGCACGGTTCGATGGATCCTCGTAGCTCGAATCCAGAAGAATTTCTCCGCGTTCTGTTGTGCATTTATCGTTGCAAAATAAACGGGTACGTTATTTTCTTTTCGCTCGCTCGTGCAGCACATTTTGTGACCTCAGTAGATACCTTGTGGATACAGCGCCTTTTTGGAATCGGGGTCAACGTGTCTCTGCGCCATGACTACGCAAAATGTAGAGCCGAGCGCACGCAACTCACATATGCGAAACGCATGTTGCAATCTGTAAAAAACGCTACGTGTCGTAAGGAACCTCATTTGACTCAGTCAACGTCAACCGACACATCTCATAATTTGCATCACGAATCACCTCTCGAATTTCTGTGTGCGTGTTAGCGGACCGCAGATTTTCCTCCCAAATTTTTCTCGACTTTTTTGCCGCTCATAGACGTCGTAAAAACTCCGAGCTCTACAAACTTTAAACGCGAAACGTTTCAGCGTGAGATTAAACGACGAAGGATGCGTTGAATATCAGGAAATATTTGTGATACGTAAATGTAATATTTGTAATACGTAACGAAAAACTTATTGGTTTTTAGCGTGTTTATACATACAACTGCATGTATGCACAAAAGTTGATGTTAAGTCCTGTTAGTAAAATATTGCAAACGGACTGCTTGTGTAATTTAGACTCTGCCAAACGCTCCGTCTCTTCTGAGAGTCCGTATCTCTTTCGTTTTCGATCATAAATCCATCCAGGCATGCGCGAGACCGTGCACATCCGTCGAATTGCATCCACGAACCGTTCGATTCTTCCCCCGTCGATAAATCACAGTTATTCGTGTGTGTTGGATCCGATGCGCTGTTAAGCGGTCCCGTATTTCAGGCATTAAGAGATTCAAGATTTGTGGAATACGAAGCAAAGGGATTTGCGAAATGGAGAATCTCCATTCTCGAAGGAGGAGAGACAAATCGTAACTGTGAACGTAAGGTCGAATCCTGCATTAATGTATCGCATTTTATCGATAAAATAAATTAATTATTACAGCGAGTTAATACAGTTAATTAATAAATACATTAAATTTTAATAATCAGGGTGAATTAATGAATGCAGCAAATCGAACATATTAATGAGTGATTTCATGATTTTTAAATTAGTTTTATCGTTATTTTACTCTCGATCTTCATGCATTATTAATTTTATACATGTCTCGTAGTTTATTTAACTATATTGGCAAAAAATAATTTTTATTTAATTGATCCAAATCAAATTACTTGGAAATATTTCATGACTGATTGTTTATCAATGTAGCTATCGCAAAATTATTTGTAGAACAGTGATCGAAACATCAATTTGCAATTATTTGCAAAAATATGATTGCGAACGCCGTTTGTCAACATCACGGTGATCATAAAATATTACAAATACTGTTTGCACATTACTCAACGAATAAATCGTGAATATTCGCGTTTTCGCACCGTCTCGATTTTCTCGTCACTGCTGCAGCCGCTGCGAATCCTTGCATCCCCGATTGTATTGCGCGAACCGAATGCTCGGCGCCGAACAAGGACGCCTTTAATTATCGTACGCAATTAAAATCGTTCCCACGCTTTGAGCCGTTTAATTGCGCGAGTCGGCGTCATTCGCGCGGCGCTTGACGTCGGACATCGCGCATCGATGTAGCTAATAACAGACCGAAACGGACGATAAAAAAGCGCGACTCTCGCAAATTAAAGCTGCGATTTTATTTCGATAGACATGTGGGAAGGTAGTATTTCGCGTCTCCGAAACATCCTCTAATGAAAAGCGTCTCGTGCGGTCGTGAAAAATTCATCCCCTCGCGTTGCGGATGTTTCTCCCTTGATGAGTACATGCTGTAATTTCCAACATTTTCCGAGATCGTAAGACAACGAATGCGTAACCAAAAGATGAGATATATTTCACGTATGCTTCGAGATAAGCCGTGTAATAGTGCCATGTAAACGTTGAGATTATCGAGTAGCTTGGTTTCGATCGAATGATTCGATCGATCTACGTTTACTCAGTTTTGCACGTTTAATTTCGACCTGGAATTAAGCAACACTTCAATATTTCAACGGTTTGAGCGTAAACTCGCGTTGGTCCACGTTATTGTAAGCATCCAGCTGGATAGGCCAGCCGAATAAATCGCCGCGAACGAAGTTGCGCCGCCCGCCGACAGGTAATGGTTTGCAGCCACGTCAGTGTTAATTACATTTAGGGTTTACCCGTAACACATAGCACGAGTGATTCGATAGGCGAAGCCCCCCGGGCCCTGCTAATTGATGTCAAACCACGCGTGAACATTAACACAGCGCTTCTCAATCGGTACGCGGAACGGATCGGTTGCATTCGTTTGTCAGAAATGAGTACTTCCGCTACTTCCGCTACAATCATCACCGCGAAATCTCGTGTATCGGAAGTGGCGACTGCCTCAATCATAAAAGTCTGCGGTAGATCTCTCTCGATCTGAACAACGTCTCCCATAAGTGAACCACCTTTCGGCTCGCGCGCGATTTCTCCTTTCAGAAAAATTCTTTGAGTCCGGAAATAACATTGCACTTAGATCGGAGGAGGTATCGATTGAGGACCGTGATGACAAGACATCCCTAATCTCAGAAATGAATTTATTCGATCTTTGTAACGAGAGTTTGGCTCGCGTCCAACTTGACGCACTGCGGTGTCACTTTCGCGAAAATTAGCGATCCTGGAGCGTAAAAAGCTGCCTCGCAATGCTTTCTATTCCCATCGACGACGAGAGGGAAAAAGAAACGAGAAAACATGAGGAAGGAGCGGATAAAGTGATCAAGGGGGTAAATGGGGGAGGGAAATCTGGCGCCCAACAGCGGCAGCGAGGCACTGCTTCCTCAGCCGTAATATTGGAAGTTTACGAGGTTTGCCGTAATCGAATCTCGTTATACGACCGTGGAAGGTCTTTGGCAATCTGCTCGAGGGCCGACGCGACGCGACGCCGACGTCGTCGACCACGAGAGCGCGAGCCTTACTGGAAACCGAATGCAGGGTAGAGTTCGAGCGCTTTTAAACGGAGGAGAACTTACGATAAGTGTTGCTCGGCAGCATTATTCGAGTCGAGAGGAAACTTTATTTGCAATATTTGCACATTTTATGCCTCTTATTTAAAAAAACATTCTTTTGCCTGTTAACCGTAAGTACTTAATTAAATTGCAACTAGCTTCAGAAAATTATATATGTATACTAATAATTTAATTATGTAAAATGATTTAATGTCTTACGTATATCGTATCGTGCGATAAAAGATGAAATATAGAAACATTGAAATTTTGATAACTTATATCATTTTGCTTCGTATCATGATTATACTATGTTTAGATGTGACGCCGCTCGATTAAATCTAGACTGATCCTTGGGATATATATACAGACGCACATCGGGTGTTTGCAATTGTAGTTAAGCATCGAGACGAGATAATAAGCGGAACGCATGGTGCTTGCATTACCTTCGCCTTGTGCCAGCTAATTAGCCTATGTGCACATCGAGGAACTAATTATCCATCTCGAATAGACTTTCGTTTACGATCAATTTCTACCGTGAGGTATAATGACCGTCTGAAATATAATGCCGACAATGCATTGAAAGTTCTAAGAGAGTGGCATTGATCCGTTGAAAATCAAGTTCAAACCGAAATAGACTACTAGGCGCATTGGAGAGAGCAACATAATGATCTTTTCCCTTGCTGTGTAAACTGTTACGCAGTATATTTACACTATGCGTTGGCAATGAATATCTCTCTAAGTATCTAATCTGCAATATTTTTAAAGTGGCTTGTTCATGGAATCAATCCGAAACAACCTTCAAAATGTATCGCGTAGATAAGATAGATGTTGAAGTACTTTCCGCTCAGCGTGTGCCGATGATAAGAGTGCAAACGGGAGAACGTGAGTTCTCTATGGAATATTGAACAATTTGGAAAATGATGGGAAAATTGTTACTCAAGGAAAACCCTGTGGATTTAATTAAAGAGCCGTCGCAATTATCGAAAGTTTCGCTTACCTGTTATCATGGAAAAAGAGTTGCTTTTACTCCTCTTCCTCGATGCGATGGGAGATACTAATGGAAAATAATGTAAGCAATACATGCGGGAAACCGGTTGGCCGGTTTGTCATATATCATGCATTACATGGAAATCAAGGAACAAATGTGTGTCTATGGTTACAGTGAGATATGTGTATATGAATTTATAAACAATGTACATCGAAATATCGCGTAAAGAACGTTTATGACGATCGTTGCATAGGATAAACGGTTAAGTGCAGGATATGAATAAATAATAAATTACACATCCCACATTTCGGCAACAAATTGTAGTCGTACACGGTGGTGGATAAATGAAGAACATCAGCAGCTTTATTAGAAGCAACTTTTTAACGTGTTTTACACAGCGCGGAAGAATTTGCCGTTATGCAACATCGTACGATGTGGCGTTGAGAGATGTAGTCATACACGTTACTATTTGATCAGGATTCTAATTCTAATAATTCGGAATTCTAATTTCATCCTTCCTTGTAATTTTATTTAATCTCGCAGCGTTTTTCCATGCGAAAGGTACATATTTTCTTTTGCTGGCTGGTCTAATAAGACCATTGAGATAGCAGCAAGACGAGAATCGCACAGAAAGAACGTTCCGTTATTAAAGTAGATTAGCTTTATGCATTTTCGTAGCCAGCGGCCTAACACATGTTACAGTTAGATCTACATTTTATCGTGATGCATAAGAGAAGCGCCGCGAATGCCGAGAAGGACACCGAGCCTTGAGAATTCCCTCGCTCATTGTAATTCTCGAAAGAAATAAAGTCTCCCGTCCGCCCTCTTCCCGGCGCACCGACAAAACAGAATTTCCCACACCGTTGCTCGCCATGGTCCAATTTTGCATAACGCAGACACGCACTGTCCGAAGAAAGGTTCTTGGATAGCTGGAGCTTAAATTGCGATATGAAAACTTCAAAAGTCGATTTCTCGGGTAGAAATGATCGCGTATAATAACGTGTAAATCTCCACTGCTTGACTGCTCTTTATGACTGCTTTTTTCACAGTAACTCAACATTTACATTGAAAATGAAAATTTATTATATATATGTGTAATATTATTATTTTTCATGCATTACGTTTTATTGATATTAAATTGCACATAAATATATATACATTGAAGGTTTATTTATTCAGTTGTAAGAAAAGCGAAAATCGAACTATCTTAGTCGACATGTTCGATTTTTTCAGGATTTGTACAAAAACGAGAGAAGAGAGAAGATTTGATACATGATGTTTGATGTAGAATAAAATAAAGTGCGGCAAAAAAACTTTGTCGTCACGTAAACACAGATGTATATTTTAGGATGGAAGAATGTGTTATAATGTTACGACTGAATCGGACTTAAGAATTAATATGCTCCTGCAAAAATAGATCGAATCGCCCATAACAGTGCAAGCCATCCCAAAGTTAACACGTTAGTTGATGCTGCATTACAGAGATCTGTGTTGCATGCTGCACACTGCATGGATTTAACCTTAAGGTCTTCTTGAGCTCCTAATGAGGGGCTTAATGAGGGGAAGCAACTGCGTTGCTTAATCTCTTTTCCATCGCTCAGTTCTAGAAAGAAATTTTTGAACTCAGAATTACCTTCTTGTTGTTACGTAAGACGATGAGTAACGTAAAGTTAGGCGGAATATAATATTATTAAATTATACATTATCATAAAAATATAATATACCGTTAAAATTCCGTAGATCAATTGATGCAAAAGAGATACACATAATTTTCAACAACATGAGATATAATCTTAATGTTATATTATTACTTTGCACACCTTAGAAAGTTTATCTTTTCCTCATATTTATAATAGCAAATAAAAGAGAAAAGATAAAGATAAAAAGAAGCAATAGTGGTTTTAATAATTAATCTGTATACATAATTTTTAAGATTCTATATATTAAAAGCTATAGGATTTATTACTTACGAACTGCACATGAGAAACAGAGATCAACTCCAGCGGAACACGCTTGTTCGTGTTTTGTTTCTAATTTATTCTTACAACTGTCATCAGTTTGTGAGTCGCACTGGTAACACTTCAATGCCTCACCTTAGGAAAGGACAGATATAATAAAAATATAATTACGCATATGATTGCACGTTAGAAGAGAAACAAAAATGAGGAAGCTTCCTCACACCTCAACGTTGTATTAATTAATTATACGAAATATCTTCGATTGCACAATTAAATAAAAATGTGACAGCAACAATTGTATCAGTAGCATTACGACAAGTGTAATAACAAGTTTTATTTTATTGATTTTGTCAATATTGATTGCACAGTACTTGATTGGCGGTTATTGATTATCCGCAAATGCATGAATTTTATCATGCAAATAAAATGCCAAATGAGAATATAAGAACTGATTGCATAAGAATATACTTGTACAATAAAATTTATATATTAATTTTGTTTTTATTTTTATCAACGACCATCGTTTACAAAATTTTTGTAGATTGAACATGTTTTTGAAATAATAAGTAATATTGCGTACCTGAGTGAAGAAAAGCAAATACGACCACCAAAGCAATGATCAGAAAGGAGCGGCTACCCATCTTTAGTGCGTCTTGATTTACGTCGGACCGATAACTTGCGGTACTTCGCGAGTTCTGCACGCAACTTCCACTGATATGCGTTATATAGCAGTTCGATAAACTATCTAAACTTATCTTTCAAAGTTATCACAGGTATGGCTTTCGTTATCAATGTCCGCCGCTTCAATGACGCGATTATACGTGGAAACTAAGAATATTCTACTAAAAAGAAATTTGTCTTCAAGGAACTTGTGTACTTAAAGGGACCGATTATATAATAGATGTAAAACACTATTTAAAAATAAAAATCGTCTTAAAATATATGTATAAGTATATTGCTACCAAAAGTTTAAAAAGTTATATGGAGAATTCTTATAAAATAATTTTTCTTGTGTGTATAATAATAGTATTGTAAATACTATGAGATTAATATATAGAATATGCCAATACATTTTTATCGTGATTGTTAATGTTCAAGAAAATATATAATATAATATAATATACAGGGTGTCCCGGGTTTTAACCGACAAACTGCGGGAGCATATTCTACTAGTGGAAATAAGAAAAAATTCTTATATCGAGTTTGCTTAGAAATGCTTTATTACAAAGTTATAAACCAATATTGAAAAGAAATGTGAGATAAGTAACAACGGATTTTTTCACAAAAATAAAAATTATGTTTCTTTGTCTGGTAGTATGTGGATTATTATGAGCCCATACATGGCTATTATGAGAATTGAATATGCCTCGTCTTGTAAAGGTCGCTTCATCTGTCCATAATATCATTGATGAGAAAAGATTGTCCCTTTCTACTGCATTCACATACCAGTTACAAAATTCGACTCGTTTCTGATAATCGATTGGAAGTCATTCTTGTACAGGTGTGTAATGATATGCGAATCTGTCATCAGCACGCAATGTTCTCCAAATAGTGTTTCGTGATATCTGCAGTTGAGCTGAAGCACGTCGAACACTTTGTGTAGGAGTATTATCAAAAAAATTTAAGATTCTTTCCGAGCGTCGTCGGTGTCTTAGAGCTGAACGAACATCATCATTTTCATTCATAGGTCGAAATGAACCCAAATTACGTAATTGCAAATGGGTATTACTAAACACAGAACTATCTGGTACTCTCCTGTTAGGAAATCTACGTTGATACTCTCGTACGGCAGCTCGTGCATTTCCGTCACAGAATCCGTACACGAAATGAATATCAGTGTATTCTTCATTTGAAAACACTTTTGGCATTCTGATAGTAATTGCTAGTTCACACGACGCTTGAAATCTAGCAGCTACTGTTGTGAAAGTAACAATCATACTGAATCGTTTCAACATAGTGAACATGAATACATGTGAATACACATAACATAAACATCTTCGACCTTCCAAATTCTACACTATGTTCCGTTGTTACTTATCTCATATTTCTTTTCAATATTGGTTTATAACTTTGTAATAAAGCATTTCTAAGCAAACTCGATATAAGAATTTTTTCTTATTTTCACTAGTAGAATATGCTCCCGCAGTTTGTCGGTTAAAACCCGGGACACCCTGTATATCTAATATGCTGATACGGATCACATACATTGATATTCTGCTACAAAGCTAAAGTTTGGTTATTCGTATATAATATCATAGTGATTAATCAGTAATTCTTAAAATTTGAAAAATTCTTGCATAATACTGATTCTGGCATATGAATATTTTTTGAATCGTTTTTTAAACACGTTTTTGTGATCGTAACATTCTTTAAATAATTGATATTAGTAGCATTATAATTATTACAAGAAAAAATAAGCGCAACACATTATGATATTCTTCAATAATGTTATTTTGATATAATTTCTTCATTGATTCCAAATATTGGATTGAAATTCGTTTTCTTACATACTTGTTGTTATATACTTATTATGATCATTTATTTATAATACAACTTCTCTTACAAATTGTACGCTAATCAAAATCAGCATGTATCAATATAAATAATGCAAAAGATTTGGTAACACATTTACATAACAAACTTGCGATAATCAGATGGAGTTAGATAATATATGTTATCATTTCCGATAATATATCTACCTATCAAGTTGAGATGCGAGATTTGGGTTGACTGCGAAATTCTTTCCCGTAAATTCTACATTATCCACGTGAGCGTAACATAATTCCATTTACTGCATTCGTATTATCCTCGTAGACATATATCTTCACGTGTAGACAGGGAGTTGGTGATACCACTTAATAGTAGAAGACGAAGCTATTCGTCGATTAAATGTATGCTGGTGGGTTGAATACGTGAAATATAGATGTTGATGACAAGAAGATGCGATCACTCACAGAACGACCGAGTGGCATGCGACAGAACTTACTAATAATAAGGATCGTCTCCAATCTTTCAACAGAACAAGGTACGCATTCGCGCACACACATTATGAAATATTTACTGAAAACATGTCACTTGTATGATAAGAACGATAAGTATCTTCAACAATTTAATTAAAACAATTTAATTAAAGCCAATCTCTCTCAAGATTATTTTGTAACAAAAATATAACACTGGAAAATGTCTTAGTAATAAGCAATAATTGTTATAGGATTATTAGATTATGATATCTATTCTCCCCCACCCCAAAAAAAGAATATATAATTTCGTAATTTAAAAATCAAGCAGTTAATGATAACTGCATCAAAAAATAATATGCAAAGAGTTTAGATCACACTTTTCGAAATATTCGTAAACTCGGGTGTTGTGTTTGCTCAAGTAATGCGAGTAATGTTTAAATAGACAAAATTAGGTTTAAAGTAAAGCATCCGCACACATTAGCACTGACACAGATGGACGTGAAATTTGTAGATCCAAAATTGTTTTCACGTACATGCGCGCAAAGTATGATTGTTCTGCTTGGAACTTAGAAATCCCATTATCATTCTACCATAGTAAATACTTGCGCAGTAGTGCCCAATATGTTTAACATATTTCTTGAATGTGTAAAAAATGACAGATTGATGATATTTAAGTAATGCAATCAATTTCAAAATGATACGTACAAAAACGAAAAAGAGTATGAAATTCTTGTATAATTCCTATATTGTATCTTGATTGATTTTTTACGAGTGACACGCACTTTCAGTTTCACGAAATACTCTGGTTGTATTACAATAACTATTTTGTCATTTGTGGTTTTACATCAACAATATAGAAATAGTCTCTCATCTTTATTCGTAATTACATATTTAACATAATATATAAATTTCAGAAGTACCTATTACAGTTTAATACAGAAGTTTCCTATTACAAAAGTCATCTATTGCAGAAATTATAAGAACGAAGACATATTTTTCTTTTTGTATGAAATGGTGTGTTACAATGTTATGATTTTAGGTCAATAATCTGTAAGAATGAATCTAGTTGCCCATGCCAGCACGAGACATCCCAAAACTCCCAAATTAATTGACATCGCATTAGCATTATTGCAGAGATCTGTATCACATGTCTTACAATCTGCGCCCTCCGGACATTTAGACTCAATGAGGCATCCACGTTCGAAAATGTCACTACCATTCTCCGCTACAAAAATATTTATTGTTAATAATCTTATTTGCAACAAAAATTACATATAATATATAAATCATGTTGCTAAATACCAAACAATTTTTTTATTAGGCCCTGAAAGAGGACCACGCAATTTTTAGTATTTTATTAGAGAAAATATCTTATTATATATAATTATTATATATACAGGGTGGGGCAGTTAAGGTGTTACAGACTTATATCTCGGAAACGAAGCATTTTAGAGAAAAATGTTTCAGACAAAAGTTGCAGGGTTGGAAGGGGGCCACTCAGTGGAGGTAACAGATTGGTCATTCGTGGTCATTTTCAAGGTCATTTAAAGGTCAAGTCCAATTTTTTAAACAGAAACCCATACTTTTTATTGCAGATTCTGATTCTCCGTCGAAAAGTAAGTAACTTTTGTTGGAAACATTTTTTTAAAAATGCCCTCCTCATCCCGAAAACACAGGTTCAACCTTTGGTGGACCAATGATAATAACTCGCTTTATAACAGACACTGAAGTTTTTTTTTAGTATTTTACTGTTTACCGTCAGCATTAGCGTTACCCAGTGTGCACCACGTGGAGGTTGCTGATCGGATTTGCACACCTTGTGGCCCTGAAAAGGGTCGATTGCTCTGCTTTACACTAAGAAGCAGTACGTAATTTCAGAAGAAGAAGTATATTATGTTTAGAAAATGCTGGAGGACATTTTGAACATCTCATGGATTAATGTAAAGCGAAGCAACCGGCCCTTTTCAGGGCCACAAGGTGTGCAAATCCGATCAGCAACCTCCACGTGGTGCACACTGGGTAACGCTAATGCTGACGGTAAACAGTAAAATACTAAAAAAAAACTTCAGTGTCTGTTATAAAGCGAGTTATTATCATTGGTCCACCAAAGGTTGAACCTGTGTTTTCGGGATGAGGAGGGCATTTTTAAAAAAATGTTTCCAACAAAAGTTACTTACTTTTCGACGGAGAATCAGAATCTGCAATAAAAAGTATGGGTTTCTGTTTAAAAAATTGGACTTGACCTTTAAATGACCTTGAAAATGACCACGAATGACCAATCTGTTACCTCCACTGAGTGGCCCCCTTCCAACCCTGCAACTTTTGTCTGAAACATTTTTCTCTAAAATGCTTCGTTTCCGAGATATAAGTCTGTAACACCTTAACTGCCCCACCCTGTATATACAGGTCGTAATGTCATACGATATATATTCATACATTTAAATACTTACTACGCTTAATTATGGCACAAACCGGTCCATCTGCATAAGGCCTTATTTGGACGTTGGAAAAAACACTCCTACGTATCCTCAAATTGTTCATAAATTTACCATAACTTTTACTTTCATCTGCCTCTCCATTTCCCCCATCTAAAGAAATAATTAAAAAATATTATATATTGCAAGAATGACTAATGTATGAAACTGGTTCTCATACAATATATAATATAATGACATTTTAACAGAATATTAATTAATTGTTAAATATGTTTCGTATATTATTTTGTTTTAAAATTTTTTCTAATCTTTAATCAATATCGCTAAGCAGTAAGATTCAATTTTGCTGTATATTTACTGAAAAGTTTGAGATTTATTAAAATTATTATTCTTTGAATATAGTCGCATGTAAATTTACTATATTACCACTGTCGTGTAACGCCTTGAGCTGCATGGTGGGCGGCGAGGTCGGTGGCGAGGTGGGTGGCGAGGTGGGCGGCGAGGTGGGCGGCGAGGTCGGTGGCGAGGTCGGTGGCGAGGTGGGCGGCGAGGTGGGCGGCGAGGTCGGTGGCGAGGTCGGTGGCGAGGTGGGCGGCGAGGTGGGCGGCGAGGTGGGCGGCGAGGTCGGCGGTGAGGTCGGTGGCGAGGTGGGCGGCGAGGTGGGCGGCGAGGTCGGTGGCGAGGTCGGTGGCGAGGTGGGCGGCGAGGTGGGCGGCGAGGTCGGCGGTGAGGTCGGTGGCATGGTGGGCGGCGAGGTGGGCGGCGAGGTCGGTGGCGAGGTGGGCGGCGAGGTGGGCGGCGAGGTGGGCGGCGAGGTCGGCGGTGAGGTCGGTGGCATGGTGGGCGTCGTGGTCGGCGTCGTGGTCGGCGTCGTGGTCGGCGTCGTGGTCGGCGTCGTGGTCGGCGTCGTGGTCGGCGTCGTGGTCGGCGTCGTGGTCGGCGTCGTCGTTGGCGTCGTGGTCGGCGTCGTGGTCGGCGTCGTGGTCGGCGTCGTGGTCGGCGTCGTGGTCGGCGTCGTGGTCGGCGTCGTGGTCGGCGTCGTGGTCGGCGTCGTGGTCGGCGTCGTGGTCGGCGTCGTGGTCGGCGTCGTGGTCGGCGTCGTGGTCGGCGTCGTGGTCGGCGTCGTGGTCGGCGTCGTGGTCGGCGTCGTGGTCGGCGTCGTGGTCGGCGTCGTGGTCGGCGTCGTGGTCGGCGTCGTCGTTGGCGTCGTGGTCGGCGTCGTGGTCGGCGTCGTGGTCGGCGTCGTGCCCGTTGGCGGGGTCGTGCCCGTTGGCGGCGTCGTGCCCGTTGGCGGCGTCGTGCCCGTTGGCGGCGTCGTGCCCGTTGGCGGGGTCGTGCCCGTTGGCGGCGTCGTGCCCGTTGGCGGCGTCGTGCCCGTTGGCGGGGTCGTGCCCGTTGGCGGCGTCGTGCCCGTTGGCGGCGTCGGCGTCGTGGTCGGCGTCGGCGTCGTGGTCATGGTCGGCGTCGGCGTCGTGGTCGTGGTCGGCGTCGGCGTCGTGGTCGACGTCGGCGTCGTGGTCGGCGCCGTGGTCGGCGTCGGGTCCGTTGGTGGCGTCTCTATCGGTGTTGTGGTCGTTGGAGGTACAGTCGCAACACACTGTACTATCTTGAAATCTTCAAATGGTCCACTTTCACAGTTTTTATCATGTATGGAACTGCATTCATAACACTCAAGTGCCACCCCTTGGAAATGAACAAATAAAACAATATGATAATTAACAACGATTGATGATTAGGAGTATGTGAATTTTAGACGAGGGAAACTACACTAGTAGAGGTAAACAGTACTAAACTACATTACTGTACAAGTTAAACAGTAGATTTGCATAAATTGTTGATATATAAACTTGATCAATTAATTTGGTGAAAATTCATGTGGCATACCTGAATGGAAAACAGCGAACGTGACCATTAAGATGGTGACCCCAAAGAAATGATATCGCTTTTCCATCCTGTATGTGTCTTGCCTTACGTCGAATCAAGAACTGTGGCGGTACTTGGAGAAATCTGGATACACTTTCCAACCTTATCATCGATTTTCATCATATAGGTGATTGCGATAAACACCAGATTATCGCAAGCATGGCCTCCATCAATGCTATCTTCTTCACAACGCGATTAAAATGCGAAAAATGGATTATCAGGGATTTACCGCTCTCAATACTTTGTCGCAACTATGCTCTTTAATACATAAAAGAAAGATGGTGTAGAAACATTTTGTTAGCAGAAATCAGACTTCAATGCATAAACGCGATATATAATACAAATGTAATGTACATAGAAGAAATTAGAAATATTAGAAATAGCATATAAAGATTAGAATATTATATTATTGCAAATATTAGAAATAGAAAATGCACTTGATTTTATTTGTTACTTTAATAAATAAATTTACTTTATCAATAACTGCGAAATATCTATGATGGATATTATTATTACACATTTACAACCGCAAACTAAACTTGATGGGAGATCTTTAGTACCCGAGCAGCCGTTTTCATGGATGACCAAGCGTGACGTCGCCACTCAGCTGGTGCGCGGGAAAATATTTTAAGTTCAGTTATGAATTATAGTAAACGTCGTTTCAAGGAGTACACGTTACTGTAACATCTGTTTTTTTACTCATCCAAGCAGGAAAACTGCGCGACCGTTAGTTCAGTGCAATCTAATATTATACGTTATCGTGTGCGCCTTGATATTGTAATTAAAAATTATTCAATATCGATCGGCCAACAAATGCAATTATATTATACACATCGTTAATTATTTCATGCGGAATCTGTCATAATTACTAAATGCGATTACGGTTGTAGATCTAAAGACGAATCTGGAATCAATTTTGTTTTCCACTGTTATTTACAAAAGTTTTGAATTTCAAATATCGTAAAAAATATTAAATTTGTATTAAGATAGCATCTAACTAAAACCAATTAAACAGCAAAGGTTGATTGTCCATTCATATCTTCAAGCTTTCATACAAATACACTTTTTTACCAGCATAATATAAATAATCTGTCGAGTGACGATAATATTCGATTGTAGTAAATACTTGATGCGATGATTCGACTGGAATGACGAGAGGAATGTACATTAATCCTTGGAAGAGAGATGACGAAAACAATTTCCGTTCACGTATAGATTGTGTGAATCGCTCGAAAGCAGAGCTTATGGAAAAATCATTTGGCGATAAGGTATCATTGCAACGACAACGAGCGCTTTTGTAAGAGGCTGATTTACTCCTTTCATCCACGGCATATTCACTGTAATATCATGAAATCATTTTCGTGTTCAAGACTTTTTACACTGTCATTTAAACGTCTGTTCAGCTTTTTTTGACAAAACGAGTAGACGCTTTGTCGTTCAATCATCTGTTTAATCAACAGAACATTAAATAAGATATTTTAATTAATTAAATAAAATATAAATAAATTTAATTAAGATTTGATTCACAAGATAATTAGATGACTTACAAATTGTAGGTAATTCATTCAAATTGAAAATAAATAAGGTTCAAAATTATCGTATCAAAATTATCAGTGTATTAATTATTTACATGCACTCGCAATGGCGACCGATATATTATCACTTTTCGCAGTATTACTTTTTCCTTTGCGGAACAGAATTCTGCAAAAGAAAAATTAATACTAAAATTTATTCTGTGATACCGTAAAGCGTTCTTAAAGAAAACGCAACCGAATCTTGTGTTAAATATTATATATTCATAAATTTGGATTTCTGCAAATGAAAAATTATTTGTTATTGTTCTTTGACTCGAATTAACATACAAAATATTACGATATTTTAAAACCTTAGTTCTACGGATTTGAGCACCAAAAGTGGATCAGAGGCAGCAGTCGCTTCGGAACTACATCGAAAGATATGCGCTCCTACGACGTGCCGTAAAACCAGCGAGCGATTATGTCGTGAAAGGGGTGTCCGCTAGAGCATGAAGGTATTCGCTTCCCACGTTTAAACCGTGGAATAACAATGATGCTCACGGATGCTTGCGCATCTCTCACTGCCCGACGCATTTTGCACTCCGTGTTTCTTCAAATTTTACCCCACCGCACTGCTAAACCGGCTCTTTTTGATCAGGCACTAGAACGCGGAACGGTGATACCTCCTTCTTTTGCTTCTTCTTCCTCTTCCTCGACTGTACGTTGTCGGCCTGAAACATACAAGTAGATGAATTGTTGTTATATGTGAGAGTTTCGATTAGTTCGATGAAGGTTTCTCAAATTTGTCTTAAAAATTATATATTATCCTACATAAATATATAAATATTATACATATATAAAATACAAGATATAACAGATATATAAATATCATAGATATTGAAAGGAAAAAATATGTCTGTGAATGCATGTTTCTACTAAAAGCTGCATAAGCGTAATTTTTTAAGGTGAACAGTAAAGCTGATCATTAATTACTAGATAACAAACGTGAGATATATTACAAAAATTGTTTTTTAATTGTCGTCGCATTTGTTGCGTAGAAGTTAGCGAAGCAATTTATCGACGATTAATAGCGACATGCGTCAGTACGTGCATATCGTAAAAAGGTTGGATGAGTAAGATAAGAGTATCTGATCGTATCAGCGGGTTCATATAGTCGCGAGATGTTTCGTGCAGGTGTGCTGCAAAGGTACGGAATGTATTTGGTACGTCGAGCAAATTTACGACGTTAATCGACATAATGCATCAGGAGAACGCTGTACGCGCGTACAGGGACCGCAACGTTTCCGCGTTTCGTTAATTATACTTTCTTCGATAGATCAAAGTCGCTCAGATTTATTGTAGCGAAAGCGTCCACTGCATCTTTAATATATCGGATCTTTAATATATCGATCTTCAATATATCGGAGTTTGTTGACACATAGAAGTCGTTTTTTGTTTCTAAAAGAGTTCTTTTAAAGAAACCACATCAACTTCATTAATTTCATTAACGTCATTTTGCATCTCTCTCGTCCAAGTTCCTTTACGATCCTGCGGGATGATTCACATTAGAAAGACGAGATTACTGTAGAGGCAACGACAAGACAAACTCTCCTATCGATTCATCGAAGGTGCAGTTGCCTATGTGATAATCGCTAGAAGTGGAAGTTTTGTCTCATAACGATCACAAATGACGACTCAGCGATCGTTATCTTCGCGCTGTGAGGACTTGACGTTTCTCAATGCGCAGAAACGAATGAAGAATACAAAAGGAGAAATATACGAAACACGTGGTTGTATAAATATATTCCGAAAAGCGTGGACGCAGTAAGGCTGCATGTCAGTTGCACGTGAGTCTCTGAGAAATGCCAAATGCAATTCCGACGAAACGTCAAATCGACATATGACTTGACATATCTTTTGAACGTCGACGTTTTGTTCAGGATTGACCGTATCAGGACATAAATTTGTAATAAATCTAAAAATGCATAGAAAACGACTCTCCAGCGAGTCGAGCCTTGGCGAAACATATACATTTTCTAAGAACGTCGCATTGTTGCTATTCTCGACGAAGCTCATCAACTTTGTAACACAAATGAACTAATAAAGTTCGAGACTATCTCATGTCATCGAGATTTGACAAAATCATTTTTATTGATTGTTACAATGCTTACACAATATTTGTTCTGGGTAGTCAAGATTTCATATATTTAATATTCAATTGTTTAAATAATAGCAAATATCATAGAAACTAATTTGTTACCTTGTCGAAGCGCTATGAGACCGCATAAACTAGCTTGCAAATTAGATGGGAATTGTTCAGCTCAACGGATTCCTTGATTCCGTTTTACGTTGCGTTGCAAGCAAGAAATAGAGAAGGTCGCTTCATTTTAAGAGCAATCTCATCGGGCAGCGCAGAAAGGAATCTCATTTTTCCGTGCTCCGTTAATCCACACGGCCACAGTGCGGACTGAAGTAGATAAAGCGGCCAATATCCCAAACCCATTGTGAATGGGTGAATAAACTAATCCCATGATCCTCTTGCGAACTCCTCGCGCACAATGCGCTCCGCTTAAATTAATATCAACTGTGTGCAGCTTCGTCGTTCCATGAACATTTCTATATTTCTGTATTCCTGTATTTTCCGGAAACCTGATATTATTCATTTCCTGTGTTGTTGCTCGATGAAATCGGTTATCTATTTTTCTGAAACCAGATCTATAATAGTTATTATTATAATATTACATGAATATACAAATAAAAACTAAAGGAAGTAGTTAATAAATGCATAAACTGCGAAGAATATATGCGAATTTGTTTAAAATGTAAAAAAAAAACGATGTTTCGATATCTTTTCGACAAGCTCGGCTACTTCTTTCCAAGTATGAGCATTTCGAAAGAAAACGAATCGATAATAAATAACCTGATAAGATTTACATCATGTGAAGCTCTGGATACGTTCATTTTTGCGATAATTTTGAAAGAAATTTATCTTTTGATAATCTTTACGAAATATCCGACAAATTTCTTGAGAAAAGATTGAGAATAAAAAATTATTATCTTCTTTATGCACGTATTAATCACTCTTGATTGTGGATTAAGTGGTTAATGACTGGACTTTATTAAACTGGACTGGACTTTAAATTATAAATAACATACAATATAATGATATAAAAATAATAAAAATAAATAGATACGCGTACACGTAATCATTTATATGTGATTTCATTGAATAATATGATTTATCATCATTAGTAAGATAATATAAAAATTTACTAGCACTCATTTTATTTACTGTTTTATAATTTATCTTCAAAAAAATAGTTTTCTATGATGCTTATCCGATGCAATATTATAGATAAGATTTGCAATAATTAAATTTGATAAAATGATATATAAATTTTATATGTTATTTTTTGATAGACAGACTGATATTTTTCTGTAAAAAACTATTTATTATCGAAGACAGATGAGAATAGCAATTAATGATGAGACCATCGACAAATAGTATGGACTTCGCTCAGGCATAGAAAAACATGACCAGCCGAAAGAAAGAGATAGCGACTGATGACGACCAAGCTCTGTCTCTTTCTACTCAATAGCGTAGTAGAAAATTGGAAAAAGAAAGCAATTTATCGTCATTTCGTTCCTTCTTTGTCTAATTCTAGCGACACTAGTTAAATAACCAGTAATATCTTCAATATTAGAATGTTTCAAGATTTCAACGTTGTAGCATTGTCGTGCGAGAGATGAGTCAAGCCGTAAATGCATAGTAACAGCAACGAGAACAACGACAGCCGCTAAAATCATTTATGGCCGGCATACGTGGGCCGCAAAAGTCTAGAACCAGTACCACAAAGTATCACTACAGAGGTATAATTATCATTTATCTATGAATGCATAAAAAGGACACGTCGCAATTTATGCTTCGACGATGATAGCGTGACAATACCGCAGGCGCGGTTTGCGACGCGTAGAACATCATTTTTGTCGCAATGTGTTGCAAGATCGTGGGAATCGTCAAAAAGGGCGGACTCGAGATAGTCGATATATTGCCTCCATCGTCGAGGAAAGGCATGAAGATTTTAATGATAAAGAGTCAAGCATACGAACTGTTAAAACTGTTAACGCACGGCGATGTAGGAATACGTATATATTCTCTGGAAGCGAGTAAAATGAGAAACGCGTTAAAATGCACCGCAATGCGTTTGCGAACATGCGAAATATGTCTGCGCATCGGGTAAATGTCTTCTTTGATAAAAAACGCACGAATAGAAATTAGGGCACCGCGGCGTAACTATACGAGGATCTCTAAAGAGAACATCTGCCTCCCCCCATATCAATTTTGATTTCAGGGGATCGAAGAAGCGTCACTAATTGCGAGCAGCTTCTCCACGCGATCCTATACATATTAAAGTCCACTTAGCGTGGCGTAATCACATCCGAATCATAAAGGCGAAGGGTCTTACAACGTCCCTACGGATAAGAGTCGCCGTGAAGGTATGCACTAATTGCGAACATTAAAACGAGGTTTTGCTCGCGTCTCGCAACCCTTTGCAACTCGTCGTAAACTTGATGTAACATTCCATGACGGGATACCTTGGCTTTTGCGTTACTTCTTTCCATCAGTCATCCCAGATTCATACTAACGAATGGCTGACGGATAACTTTGGTCTTGCTCGCGTTGCTTTCACGTCAGAAACACTATCAATTTATTGTACGAACACTCGCGATTCTCGTAATAAATTGTCTCGACCGTGCGAAGTGCAAAAGAAAAATCGTGATTGATAGGGTAAATTTTTATACGTGCTTTTGAGGGATTAAAAACGGTAATTTCTGTCATGTTATTTGCTGATATAATTAATGATAGAGTGCAATGTATTTACGAAGTTTTCTTCTTACGATGATTCATCGATTCTTAGATTTCAGTAGTCCTGAAAAATACGAGTGTAAGCAAAGTTTTAATTAATTTTAGTTCTGATAAGCATTAGACAGAAAGAGAAGTCTATATTTGTGTATACATGCTGTCAATGTACAATGTAAGGGTACGGATTTCGATATGAACATATTAGAGATACATTATCTAGAACGTGTGAAATGTAACATGATTCATAAGACAAACATTTATACATGAGTCGAGACATTGAAAACGGTAATTTTTATCATGTAATCTCGATTTTACAACTATTAGCAACGTGTCGATATGACTAAACGAGTTAAATTAATAAAGAAGAGTGCGGCAAGACTTGATCGCTGAAAATTAATTCTCCATATGTACACTAATTTTTATAATGTGATTACACAAATTTAATAAGTAACTTACAAATGGGGCTGCAAGACAGACATTGGATGTAGCCACTGATGTTGCCCTTGCAATTATATATATAGTCACAACTAGGTGGCAACAACTACAACGAAGTTCAACAATAAATTACTGAATTTCATAACGACGATATTTTTATGCTAAACCGAGCGTTCCGCTCTCGTGCTACTTTGTAAAAATAAATAACAAGTTCTACTTATTTTAAATAAATTCTTGGCAAGCGATGGATATGAGATATGTGCAAAACAAGAAAATAGTACATTGCACGAATTACACATAATATTTTATTATGCGTCAAGTATCGTGCGTTGTGATGAAACTAAAACTACTAGATAATCGTATTTTTGTTGGTAGATTTTTAGAACAATTTAAAATTCATATTGCGTCGGTACTAGGAAGCGCAAGAGCTGTTGAATGCTTTATTATGTCGTAAAATATATGCACAGTGTTACTAACATAATATTTAACCTTGACAGATTTTTTGTCTCTGAAAGTTTCTAGTCGAATAGAAGAAATGTCTGAAAAGATAAAAGATTTTATCTTATATTCATCACACAAATAACGAAATCACAGAAATAGATATAATATATAAGAATACTGATCGTCATATTGATCATAAAAGTGATTCGCATATTAAACCTGTGTGTTTCCGCCAATTCTCTTTCTCAAGAACTATTCGACTGCATTGAAATCATGACTTTTCTACGAAAATAAATTTGTTTATCAAGACGCTGCACGAAGAACATTTTATATCGCTGAGCACTTTATGTTTTTGATATGCTTTATTATAGTCTCGACGTTTTTATTATATCTGCGCATATTTTATCATACCGATAATGACATACACGTTTTCTTATATAATGCCGGTCAGACCTGAAAAACAATCGAATACATCAAGTACGTAGTTCAAGACGCAACACTCGGTAATTTTGGAAAAAAGGTCAATATGAAACCGATAACACTGCTAGTTGGATTTGCACTCTTTGTCGCAATTGTCATTCCGACTATTAATGCAGAATCTCTAGCCTCTGCTGAAGCTGAGGCAGATGCAGATGCAGACGCAGACGCAGACGCTCAAGCTGTGGCCGAAGCATTTGCCGAGGCATTCGCCGACGCTAAAATTGATTGGGTATATAGCAAAATATTTTTGTATATATTTTTGATAAAATGGTGTTTTGCGCATATATATTTTAAATATGTAGCAATTTCTATATAGGTTCCAGAACTTATGTATTATTAATATATTAATAAATGTTTATTATAAATATATTAATAAATATTTATTATAAAATGTATATATTCATGTTCCAGCAAAAACTGAAGGAACAGTTCCATGAAATGGCTGTAAAAGTAACGGATTGGGCAAGAAAACAACTGGAGAAAAAATAATATGAAGATTTTAGAAATAGAAATACTTTACGTTCATTATCAGTTTTATGTCTGTAAAAAGCTAAATACTTTTTAACGTTAAATACATGTCCAACAGCAAATTAAACTTTTTGAAAATTATTTAATGATATCCCTTCCTTAAACATTTCTAAATGACAGAAGAATAATTCGAAGTAAAAATCTTTAACTTTTCTTTAACTTCTTTTAGAAAATTGAAAAATATAATAAGTGAATTTTTGTAAAACATCTGCATTACTATACAGATATTTGTTAGAAAATGGTAGATTGTAAATACGAATAATACAAATATTGTAGTAAATGCACATATATAAAGGTTTATAAAATAATAAATTTTGATAAAGAATAAAAAGATGTTAAATAACGATAAAATATACAAATTTGTATATATTATATGTATGATTACATATAAACGATAATACACAATCCATAATAAAAGAAGTCATAAGCGTGCGACAAAGCGTGTCCTTATCGAAAAGTATCGAGTCTAATTGTTCCACCTTACTCGTCCAAACATTTTACAATCGATTTTTAAGCACGTAAAATTTTGGTTGGTTATATTTTGTTAAGCATCATGTTCATCATATGCTAGTTACAATTACCAACAGATTTTCGACTGCAAAAGTAGATATTACATAATTGTCACGATTGTTTTACATGATACAAAACCTATCAAAATAATATTAATAGAAAATAATATTAATACAAAATAAAAATGTAGAATAATATACAAGAATATTATTGGATTGATCGAAACGTCTGTGCGAAGTTCTTTAGTAAACTGCAAATGAAAAATTTTACATTAATTCTTAATACAAAGTTTTGTGTTACTGGAAAGTCCGTACAGATTTTTTTAACAAAATTCGAATGCAAAACTTTATATTAATTCTTAAAATGCCAAGTTTCGCGTTTGAATTTTGTTAAAATATCTGCATGGACTTTTCGGTTAACCTAATATATTCCATAATAAACCAAGTATTATTAATAGCAACCATTTGCATAAACTGATAATTAAAAGATATATATAAACATATATATAAATATTGCACGTATAATCTGAATAATATTCGTGCGAAATATTAAAAAGTAATGGAATTTAAAATTTTTATCGACGCACGATGTGAAAACAACAGAAGATAGTAACTACTTTTATGTGTACATATTAAACTATCACGATCACGAAATAATAACTAAAGAAATAAAAGTATAACACTTTTTTTACATTTCTGATAAGAGGTACAAATTCTCTTATAAATTAGGCTTCTGACGACGAACAATTCAATCGTACGTAGTATTGAAACTGGTACAAAACAAAAATGAAAACTATAACTTTGTTAGTTGTACTTGCGCTCATTGTAGCGATTCTTATTCCAAGCAGTAAGGCAGAACCTGTGTCCTTTGCACTGTCCGATGCAGATGCCGATGCTGCTGCTGAGGCTGTGGCCAATGCTTTGGCTGAAGCCGGTAGAGTAAAGGTATGTCAAAATATTTCGTTTAATTAATAACTTTAAGTAAAATAAAAAATAAAATATAAGAATATAATGTAAAAAAGATTACGTACAGAACGAACTCTTAAACGCAAATCATAAACACATAATCCGTAATATAAAAGAAACTCAAATCTTTGCATATAATGAAGTTTACTTCATCCTATATCTAAGTTTGTGCATTATCAGTGAATAAATAATATTAGTAATAGTTAATAATACATACTATATTTGTGTTTTAGGATAATCTCAATGTGATATTTCGCGAGTTAGCTATTAGAGCATTAGAGTGGGCTAGAAAGAAATTGGAAGAACAAAGAAATAAAAGTACTACCTAAATTTTTGATTTTGGACAATGTCATCATGTTTGTAGAAATCAAACACTACAATTATAAATATATCTGATATAACAAATTAAATAACGTTTATAGAATTGTTTAATTATTTTAATTATTTAATTGACAATATGCATATTATAAAGAGGAATTTTCCAATGCTTTTATCGTGTATTCCTCTTTATTATAATCTTGAACACACTACATTTTAGTGAAATTACTGGTATGTTACTATTTCATTGCACAGTTGTATCGTCGTTGTTACCGTCTTCTGTGAGTATTGTGAGCGTTTGTAAGACTACTAGATGTGCTTTGATCCATTTGGGAGCTAATGTGATGAAAGGACCATCAGCGGAATTATGCGGTATCGCATATTTGCAGAACACATATTAAGATTCTCGGAAATCTTAATGTTCCTTGTCCCCAATATCTGTTATAAGTCTCAGTAGCATAAAATTTGTGGTATTATCTGAAACAGAGAAAAGTCTGTTATAATTTATTTATTAACTGAAATTACATTGAAGAAGGCAGTCGTATCAAAGCATGATTAACATGTAAACATCATTCTTGAAATTTATATCATAGATGAGAGATGATTACATGCACCTAGTTGTCCTCACTTTATAGACGAGAAAGAGAGAGAGCACAATTGTTAAATCGCACAATGTAATATATAAAAATGAAAAAAGATAAATTATCTTTGAGAAATTTAAAACTTTCTAATGGTCAATCAAAGTTTAATACAAATAAAGACAATAATTAGTACATCATAAATAAATTTTATAATATATTACCCAAGTTTATCCATATAATGAACATACGAATTGTCTCGTGAATCATAAATATTTGTCACATCGATATCTCTCTCTCAGGTATCTGATTGTTCCAGTGATTCCTTACTGCTCATCGTTCATCCACTTCAATGAGAGTGGAGTATACACGGTTTCGACACGTGTGAAATAACCGTGATCGTGAAATATTAAAGCACATAAAACATATCTCACTGGCTCGTGACAGGAATCGTAGATAGGCGAGTGCTGAAACGTGTACTGTGAAAAATGCGGCCGATTCTAGCAGGAAAATTACGTCAACGTTATCATGCGGTCGTCACGCAGCCAATTTACGAGCTTGGCGATCTCTTAATCGTTGCAGTAACTATTCTTCAAATAAAAACAACTCAGAATTACCGAGTTTACTCGTATGTAACGTACTTAACTACGCGGCACGTGTGTCTACCGCGACTGCCCGTCTCCGCGTGATGTTTCCCCATTTATTTATGAGCTCAACCTGCTTTGAATAATTTATTCGCTTGGATGTTCAATGTTCCAGTGCGATCTCCGACTTTCCGTTATCTTCTCGAACTCAATTTCAATGTAACGAGCAAACTTGCTGAAAAAATAAATAATGCATGGCGAATCGAAAGTCATTACTTCCTCTTTTACTTATTTCTTTTACGCATTTTTCTGTCATATCGTATGCACAGCTCCACAACACATTATTATATACTTATACAGGGTGTCTGACATAAGGCGAAAAACCTCTCGCCCACAGGTAGATCTCGTTAAACTGAATCAAAAAGTCCTGTATCATTTTGCAAACAACCACGTAAAATTGTAATTAAGTAAAGAAAGTTCGCTAATTCAGCGGACGCGATTGGCAGCGAGAGAAGTAGGCATGAATGACGTGAAAAACGGCTAGCCACGCGCGCGACGCGAGCGTATTTCTAAGAAGAAGGCGATAGCAGCGAGTATCGGATTACAGCGGCAGGCGAGACGACGTGTTGACAATAATTTTTCAGCGTCTCATTCACGCGCTCGTGTTGCCAAGAAAGTGTTGTCCACGCGTCGTCTCGTCTGCCGCTGTAATCCGATACTCGCTGTTATCGCGTTCTTCGAAATACGCTCGCGTCGCGCGCGCGGCTAGCCGTTTTTTTACGTCATTCATGCCTATTTCCCTCGCTGCCGATCGCATCCGCTGAATTAACGAACTTTACTTAATTACTTGAAATTTTACGTGGTTGTTTGCAAAATGGTATAGGACTTTTTAATTCAGTTTGACGAGATCTACCTGTGAGCGAGAGGTTTTTCGCCTTATGTCAGACACTCTGTATATATAATATTAAATCAAATAATTTATCGACATTAATATGTCACACGACAAAAGTTGTGTCTATAATTTATTGTAGACTATAGTAAAAAAAACTTATGACAAAAATTAATATATTATAGAGAACACATCCAATGTAAAAATATAAAATTTATAATAAAACATATCATTAAACATAATTAAAATATCGCAAATGCACGTGAATGAGATGTGAATCCCAATATAATATATGATATAATTCTAATATTAATGATGTACCAGAACGATTATGCGATTAGCATTCGCATTGGGATCCGCTCGCGCAAAATGTACATTCAATTTGCGATCTTTTCGACTCGCAGAAATTGGTCCAGCTTCTATTGCGGGATAGAAACGTATGACGGCGTAGTGTAATTTTTCCATAATGTGCTTCGCAAAAGTCCTCGCAAGAAATCAGAGCGTGACGCGCCTCCATCACGAGATTGCGGAGTAGCACAGTGACGGTCAAGTTCAGGGCCGACGAGATCTGATCTGCCATTAAGTTTTCAAAACGAGATTCCACGTGTATTCCCCGCTTCCTCCACACGTCTCGGTGCTTTCACTCGATCGCGTAGATTGCGCGGAAGCAAACACCTGCGATCGCAGATCGCCGACGTCCATCGACGTCCAGAAAGGAAAGGAAATGAGTGACGTCAATCGTGTGGTCGATAATCGAGAAATAAATTATTAAAATTATTACTGTGTTATTATGCGCTACTTAAATACACGAATAATAACGAATAATTTATGCGACAGAGGAATGTAAATAAAAAAAGTGATTAATATTAATAAGTTTGTATACCTTTATTGCATTGCACTTTATTGACGTAAAACTCAACGATTATTTTTAAAGATAAAATTTTGTAACGATAGACAATATTTATGTAGTTATATACCTACAAAACTTCCACAATTTATAGAAATTATAGATATTTATGTATCACAGTTACAACGAAAGGTATTCGCATTTTGACCAACAATTACCACAATAGTCGTAGCATGATAACACTTATGCGCGCTTACTGAAGACTCGCGCTACATTGTACCTGATCTGGAAAGCTACGAAATGCCTCAGCGAATGAGCATGGAGCATCAAGAGACACGAAGAGAAGGAGGGTGAGAGGAGCGGGTTCGCCGGAGTCGTGGAGGACTAAAACAAAGCTAAAAGAATAGCGGCCGGACTGGACCGCTGAAAATAAAACGCAATGGAGTAAAGGGTGGTCGGTCAAGCCTGTGGGAAAATGGTGGGAGAGAGTAAGGCCGAAGAGGCGCTGCTGCGAAGTCTTGCACGCGAAGGGAGGACGGGTCCTCTGCTTTCGCGCGAGCGAGAGAGGCGGTACAGGATCTTGTTATCCCTGAACTTGGCCATGAGAGTGTCCGTGAGAGTGGCCACTCCGTGGCGATCTCGAATGCGAGGCTCGTGGTCCTCTTGCGCTTCTCCATCGGAAGCTGCGGCGATTTTAATCCTCACCTTTTCCCCGATTGGAAAGGTCAAGGGATAAATTAAGCTTTCCACGTCACATCAGCCGTCATTTAGAGGAACCGTGTTTGCTGCGAATGATGCACACGTTTGCTAAAATGCAGCTAAGGTGTAGGCGTATACGTTTATGACTTTCTGGAACGCACCGAGAGGAATAACCATCCTCCGGTCGTGGGAATCGAAATAAAAAATGATCGGTCATTACGCTGCCACGTGCAAGAGAATTACGTGGCGGCTAATCGTCGTTGCAAAAAAATTGCGGGGTCAGGTAAATTAAATCTCAAGAAAGCGTGTATGGTACCGAGGTCCGTTTTGCAGTTAATTTTAGCAGAGTTTGCCGTCAGCAAACCGATTCTGGGACATCATGTGCGGTACCGGAAAATGCAGGATGACACGCATTTCCGAATAAAACCCGCTTTTACCCGTGTACCTGCACATTTTCCAGCAGATGCGTACCGCCTGTCGGGTTCCACGGGCTATTTTTAGCGCGACGGACTTTAACGGCTGTGGAATCTCGAAAACGGTGTCGCCAATCTGTCTCGTGCGACCAGTCGAGATCGTGACGCGATCGCTTTGAGCGGATGCCGATTCACCGCCGATTCATGGTTCCTCTCTCTGCCTCTCTCTGTCTCTTTCTCTCTTGCTCTTTCCCTCGCGTTGAACGCGCGGAGAAAACGGCTTTCAATTTGAGAGACGCGTCAGCTGATCGCGCTAAACGCTCGTTTCTAGGAATATTTAGAAAACGGGTCATAAATAGTTGATAGGTCAATAAAACCACACGCCTGCATGGCCCGCGGCGTGAAACATGCGCAATTGGGTTTACGATGTTTTAGCGGCTACTAGCGCGAGAGGTTCACGGCCGCGCTGATGAGAAAGCGCACGGTATGCAAATGCAGGCACCAGCCCGTTGAAATCGACGTCGAAAGAGAGAAAGAATGGAATTCCGTAGCTATTACAACTGCTAGAGAAGCGGCTATGTGCTTTGGTCATCATGCCATGCTTTTCTGACTCCTGCACACGCACTCCGAAATTATTCACATTTATCTGATGTTGCTACTTGATGATGAACCGCCTAAATAATGTATCCAAAAAGAAATCATCACTTATAGGCAGATGAATCAGTGACGAGAGTAAGTATCTCTTCCGACTCTTCAATTACACGTAAAACGATACACATCATGGAAATGGATGGAGATCACATTACGGAAATAAAATTTAATTTATATGAAATAAAATATTAAATTTATCGAATTCTCCGACATATTATTTATCCTCAAACTCTCATCGAACTCCAAAATTGCGATGCTGCATTCAAAAGATTAATAAATACGCATTTCGATTAATCGGACCGATTCTAAATATAAATTTGTTGCATACATGTTACTTTCATCCTGTCTACCACGATTATATCATCAGCTGGTCACTTTTTCCCAGTTACGATTTATCACCGCATTCGCTCGTGCAATGGACGTAACGGGAGAAAAAAAGACAGGGAAAAGGCAGAAACGCGTGCTCCACGCGGAAACTCCAACGGTTGCAGACCTGCCGCGAAAGGACAGTATATAGTAAATGTAATGACAGGGCCGCGATTTTATCTGTCCGGATTGGCCAATTAAAGAACGCGGCGTCGGTCATTGTGGCGAAACGTCAGCCGATTAATCTCGACGTCCGCGTCGGGACGTCCGCGAAAATAGCCGTGATCGGCGCAACGACCGAGAACCGGCTGGAAATACGTCCAGCAGTCAGTTCACGTAATGGATTAACCCGCTTGTCAATTCCGTAACGACGCGTCGTCGCCGAGTAACCGTGGAATTATATATCGTCGGCGACACATTGCGGGGATGCCGATTGCACAAGAACAATTAGACTCGCCGAGGCTCGCGAACGATTTCCGGCGGGAAAATACGCGGCAATAACGTGTCCAGCGTGTTTTTCTTCGGCGCATTGACCTGGATAGTATTCTATTCTACGGAGTTGCACATCTCGCAACTTCATGCGCAGATATTTTTGTTCTATTTTTGCTCTTTGTTAATCAGAGCGACAATCACGATTTTGCAAATTACGACTCTGCAGCGTGAATTATTGTTCAGTATTTTTTGCGCTGAATAAAGCAACAAAGTGATGGCAGATGCAAGAATTATATATAAATTTATCAAAAGAGTGAAAATTACAATTTTCAATTTTGGATTTGGCGACAAGCTTGATAAGCCAGCGGAATTATTCAGAAATCGCAGATATCATTTAAAGCGATTTCTCGTGGCGGTTTCCATCCTCAAACTTCATACGTTAGAGAGACTGCGGTTTTGTGCATCGCCACCGCATTAACTTAGTGCTTTTTCCGCAGTGGTATTGTCCGATTGTTCATGTGCCAGTAACGATGCGTATTATTTAAAGCGACACTTCCTGCGAGTCCTACTTTGCGTTGTGAAAGGAAGGATCATTACTTGCGGTTCTTCGAAGATACTATCCGTACGTCTCTAGACCTCATATTGACCTAGACTGCGTGAGTTGAATGCGTTTACTATCATGCATAATGCTCGGGATCATCGTAAGCTAGAACGCATTAACATCTTGCGGGATAATCGGATTAATGCAATGTAGATTAATTGTAGCATGTAAATGAATTATAGATGCAACGCAAGCAGCGAATTTGGCATCATGTAACCCCGTTTCCAGATAATTATGCAATCGAAGGATTTGTCGGTGGTAGGTGGGATAATTGCGATATCATAATCTCGCGCATTGCTCGCTGGAGGATCATCGATCGACGTTACCGAAAGTATACCGTTACCCGGCCCGTTCACCTGCTCGTCACTTTTGGGCGTCCATTGACGAACGGCCGGCGAGCATGGAAATTGGAACCGTGTCGCAAGAAGTGGGGCTTCCAATAATGGTTAGTACATAACGAGGAGTGCGTTCGATTGCCCCTTGCGCGGACACCGCAAACGGGAAACCCCGTCGTTCGTCAATTCGACGCTCGATGTAATTATCATGAAGCCAATTAATAGCGCTCTTTGGAATGTGAGTACTTAGGCGAGTACCTGGGATGAACCGGACGCTGCTCGTTGATCGATGGAAGATCATTTGATATTGGAACCCGCATTACGTGAGTGCTGCCGTGAAGTAGTGGCTCGAACGTAATAGTATTTAAATGCGGAACGCCTAGAACTCCGCTCATCGAACCGTGAAGCGTTTCGCACGATTCGTGCGAGCGGCGCTTGTACGCCCTTCACATTGTTTCGGATTGATTAGAAGAGAACACATTGCGTTAAACGGGAGAGATAATATCGAGATCAAAGGTCGCAGAATAGCGGCAGACCGAAGTGGATGTTAGTTCACTTTGAAGCTACCAGCTTTGAAGCTAGTACGAGAATGAATTACGTCGAACGGTGAAATCATTATGATTAATGATGTCGATCGCCAGATTGAAAGAGAGATCCTCGGATTTAAATTAGCTTTTTCAAATTACAACATTCGCTGAAAGACAGTTTGAATGGTCCGGTAAAAACGATATAACGGGAATCACATTCAGTTGTATAATGTATTAAATTATGTTAAATTAAACTAAATTAAATTAAGTTAAATTAAATTAAATTCGAGGATCTCTATTGTGCTAGTCAAGAGATATCCGCGAACATTATAATATAACTGGACATGTAATTAAAAATAACATGGTAAATTTTATAAAAAACTTTATGAACACTCAGGTTTTCGTTGAACACTCAGATTTTTGATATATATAATCGCACTGAATTAAAATTGTTGAGTAAACATAAGATTAGCCCTTTTAAACCAGATACATTTTTGCGAACAGTTTGTAGAAAAAATATAAGTGAAGATAAAACACTGCGGCACGACGGAACTCAATAAAATATTATTCAGTCTTTAGTTCGTATTCCATTTTTCTGGACTGGCTTTATTCCAACCGTATTCCTTATTATTTCACGTAACGTCATTTGCATATAGTTCGCGCGTTTAATTATTCTTACTTGACACAATTCCATTCTTTTGATGCGAATTAATGACACTCCCGCTTGCTCCGAGTGGCCATCAAGCGATTTTTTCGAGACTAAATGTATAATACATGTATGTATATGTACAATATAATAACTATTTTTTATTCGTATAAATCGAAATCTGTGTCACTTATTTTAGATATTTCGAAATATAAATACTTGTAACGCGCCTGCAATCGATCTACGTAAATTTTTGCTGAACACTATTCAATAGTTTTCGTTCGTGACATCTGAGAGGTTCCACATTCAGTGTTGCACTTCCACACGATCTGTTAGGAATGTTTCACGAGGACTGCATTACCAATTCACGTAAAGTTACGATTTCACATGAACGATCTCGTCGTTGATTTCCTCTTCTTTTTCCTCGTAACAGCACGCTTGAATGATTTCTTAATGCTTGTTCCAATGGAATCGGTATCTTGCTTCGGTTGTACGATCTTGCGACTTGTTGCTCGTTGCCTTATTTGTGTGAAACAACGATGTGTGGAACAGTCCTCGACGAATGGAATGGTCCTCTTCGCTTCGTAAAAGTCGTTCGTTTACACGGGGTAAACGTAACGCTTTACTTGTGAGACAATTGCTTTCCCTCAGCTACGTGAGACCGGAAGCTGCAGCTTCCGAATTCAGTAGACGAGTCGGATCTGGCGATCGTGAGACGATGCGCTTAAAACTTGAATCTTGGCCGGTGTCACGGAAGGAGGCTGCTCCTCACTGGTCTCTTGTTGTAATCGTCATCGATGTCGTGGAGGTCCGGCGGGTCCGCGAAGCCACTGTCCTCGTAACGGGTGCAGCGTGAACCGGGTGATCTCGGCGGATGTACCGGATGAATGCTGTAACGACGCAGGAAAGTATAAACCACGAGGATAATTGAAGTACTTTGAATTTAGAACGCAGAGGAACATAGAGAACGTGACGTATAGCGCGATGCGTGACACGCGCGAGTGCGTATTTTCCTCGGTAATTTTATTCGTATCCGTCGTTTCAAAAGAGATTGCATACGTAACGTCATTGATAAGATTGATCCTTAAATATATCTTATTTCAAATATCATAAATTTACAAAGAGATCCCAGAAACGGTTGGAAACGTTGGAGACAGTTGCGTGACAACGTTCTATTACCGGCATTAGCAGATTTTAGAGGAAATTTAAATCGCAGAAAATACGACGGCACTCACGTATTTACTCGTACTCGATCATTACCTGGTGCATCTTGAGGGACTCGTTTCCAAGGGCTCGTCGTATCTACGGGAGAGCATCGTAAAGTCGCGATGAGCCGCGACCATTTTCTGCAACCGCGAAATGATCTCGTAATCGGGCGTGCAGATTGGCTCCGACAATAACTTCACCACCGAGACGCGGAAGCTCTGGAGCTGAAACGGGAAATGAGCGATTTGCGAATTGAATCATGCTCGTAGCTTACTCGTACGATCGGGCGATTCGCTACGAGAGTAAATTAATATTTTTATGTATTGCACATTTTGCTAAATAATCATTTTCAAACAATGCAACGCATTTGATTCATAAACATATTTTTAATAAATATTTTCGCAATGTAAATATCCTGAAGCAAGATATTATTTTCGATGAACAACCGTGCTCGTTATACGTGGAATTCAATAATAATTTACGCGGATCTAGTAATATTGGAAATTAAATATAAATTAAATCTGCAGATATTATTAATTTAAAATCACATCGCGATGTCACGTTATTCTGACTTTTGCGATTGCGAGAGAGAAATCCATTCCAATTAAATAATATCTTGTGTATTTTTTCTATATCAACTATCTCGAAGATTCAACGGCATAATTTATTGCAATTAACGTTAGCTTGTTCAAGCTGAATCAGCGTACGTTTTGCGAAACTTTGGAAAGCAACGTTGAGATGAAGCATCGCGAGGTTGCACGCAAGATTTACAGTCCTTTCACGAAGGTATGCCGAGGCGCGGGCTCAACTCGAAGGGACTATCTGCTTTACAGCCCGGCGACGCGCGCGCGAACGTGTCTCGAATTGCTATGGTGCAAAGTCACTCGAAATCGTTCTGAACGAGCGTTATGCGCCCGATGGGAGAGATCGCAATTACTCGAATAGCTGTCACCGAGACTCATTGAGATTGCCACAATGAATTAATGAGCCCCTTTGGCTTCTACCTCCGCGAGGAGTATTAGAAATAAGCTCAACTGCAAGCGCGCTTATTGCTTTAATAAGGGATCAAAGTGTCTTGAACTCGCAACAGAGAATCTGTAAATTACTGCGAATAAGACGACAAAATAACTTCCCCGTAAAGGGAATGTAATGCGGATTTCTACCGTAATTAAATTCAATTGTACGTCCGCGGAGAAAATGAAATTAAAACAGTATTCCATAGTTCTGTACATTGAAAAAAATCGCGTGTCGTTTCAAAGAGGAAAACTCGACAGCGGAAAGCTTGGAAAATGCATCATTGAACGCATCGAGGCTACTTTTCTGCGATGCAACGAGGCCTCGTTTCTCGTTCGCGACTTCCTTCGCGCAATTCAATCGTTCGCGAATCCGCGCTCGTGCACACGAATGACCGTAAATCACAGAATTACGTGGATGCAACGCGCGTGCCGAATACGCGATTCGGCATTGAGACATGCATTTCGCCTTCTACGTTTTTCGGCGCATGGATAGTAGACGTCAGGCAAAACGCGATTCCCCGATTATTAATGGTCAGTTTATCCCAGTTAAACTGGCGAGCTTGTTTCATTTCACCTTACTTCAATTTGTTAATAAAACATCGAAGTGTTCACGTGGATTTATGGGCGGCCGTAAACACACGAGATTAAATACCGCGTGTGATATGTGACGCGCACGAACGCAACGATGCGACGCCTCACCTGGGATTCTCTCCTCGTGACCTCAGAGAGATTCTGCTTGACCTGTGCGAGTTCGTCACGGAGGAGCTGCAAGGAATGGTCGTTTATCGATCTCTCCTGATCGGCTGTCTCCGTGGTCGTTCTTATGTGCTCTTTCGCCATCGTCAACTTTCTGTTGTAGCGCGTTCGCAGCATCTCACTCTCCACCAGGCGCTTCTGGAGTTCCTCGATTTTCCGGGTGCGTTCCAGCGCAGCTATCTGCACACGGGAAATACCGTAAAGTGGGTTAAAACTTCTGATCGATACCGGTAGATTATGAAGACTTTCGCGCCCGGAGAGGAATTCATCGTGGAATTTTGTTTTCCCGGCCTCACGGTGTCACGCGACAGTAAAACCGATTTTTAACGGAACTCGCCTCGAACTCGGGAGGAAATTACGTTGTTGAGAGCAGAGGAATTTATTGGAGAAAGGATGTATTATTAATTAAATTTTTCGCTGCTTTGGTAACAGATATAACGTCATGTGGAAATAATAGAATAAAGATATAATGAGGGAAAGTACTACATGTCACGAAAATAACGCAAAGTAAATATTGCGACATATCGTCGCAATTGCCATTAATCGTGAAATCGACGGTACCATGTTCCGAGCGTATTCCGCGGAGCGTTCGAGTTTATCTGACTGTGTGAGAAAGGCTCTCGAAATTACATACCTTGTAATCCGCGGCTTCCGTCAATTGTGCGCTCAACTCCCGATTCCGCGACTTTTCCTCCGACAATTGGACCTGTAGTCGCTCGACCTGCTTTGCCAGCTTCTTCGCGCTGAAAGAAAGGAAGGAAAGCCGCTCGCACTTTTTCCTGTTTTTGCTACTTTTTCAATTCGCTCGTCGAGCGTCAGACGGAAGGAACATCTCCTGACGTTCGACGACGATGCATATAGAAACGCATCCGACGTATTCGGAGCACATCGTAAACCTTCAATAGGAATTACAGGTAACCACCGGTGGAAAAATCACTCCGCATCCCGAATGCGTGAAGCCGCACGCGGCCGCTCGAATTTTCCAATAAACCGCAGCTCTGTGTTTCTCTGGACAGCTAGTCAATAGGCATTGTTCTCCCACTGACGTTTTGCGCACGGTGTACAGTAAATATTGATGCAAATATTGAAACCGATCAGTTATCACGTACTCGTGATGGTTTCATCTCCCTCAATTCTGGTACACGGTAGACATGATGGATATTATTTGCAATTCCGTCTGTGGATCCCGAATTCGGGTCTACGAATCGCGAGGCTCACGCGCATTTGCACACCGTATACAAGAAAGAGAGAAAGGTAAAGCGCGATTGTAAATCACGATTATAAATCATGCGAATAATTTCGCGTACGCGCTCCGACTCTGCTCTTGCGAAAAGCGAGAATTTCGACATTTCGTTGGAATTGTTACAACGACGCTGCCAGTAAAATGGCCCGAGGCTGCACTCTAAAACAAACCGAATGTTCGCCTCGTCCCGCTCGCTCTGCAACAGCGACTTCATCCTCACGCTATCCTCCTGCAGGGACAGCTTCCTACGTAAGAGGTCTAGATGCAGGTCCCTGCGCTGAAGTTGCTCCCGCAGGGTACGGACTCGGCGTTGCAGTTGATAAACCACGGAAGTCTGCGCGGCAAAGAGAACAAATTTATATAAAGCGTTTATTCTATTTATTGATAAGAAAATCTAGAAAAATTTCTTAAGATGAATGCAACGATGTGTGTGTGCGAATGTTACATTGCAAACCCAAGTGTGTCAATATATTTTATTTATGTAATTTGAAATCAACACGTTTATTTGTGTATATACACGTATAATTGAACAATAATGCAAAAAAAACATTAAGTGTGGATAAAAATAACACTCTTTGATTTGCAATGGATATTGCTGCTGTGAGACTTAAATCTTCTTAATTAATTATTCTTATGTTAATTGCCATCTAGATGATGTAGCATGCAAGGTTCAATGATTATTATGAGAATGATGTGATAAATAAGATAATAATGACGCTTTGCGCGTATCACGAGATGTTCCATCGTTTTGTTACACAGTTTAATTGCTGTCGATACACACGATTTAAGGGAACGAATTTATTTCACATAAAATGTGAGGAAAATCATCCATTCAAAAAAGAGTCCTCCCTTTGTCGTCATGTTATTGAAGATTGCTTAATTAAACGCTAGTATCACGACAAGAGCTTCAGGTTCTGTTTTACATGGGAAAGAGCGATCGCAATGTCGATGTGCCGCGGGCATTATCGCGGGCTGCGCTGAATGCGACTTCATTACGCGATATTTCCGACAAAACTGTCAATTTGAAGCAACAATTTTACGTCGCGAGGGAAACTCGACCAATATCCAACTCAGCCGCAAAGTATCGGGAAACCTATGGAATAGAGCAATGGAAAGCGCCTATCTCTCGCTCTGTCCCCGTTTCTCCCTGTTTCCTCTTTACATTAAAGGTACTTCACGGAAGAACAAAATGAACGTCTACGAAGAGGATGTCTGGGAACATTGTGAAACTTGTCTCTAAGGCGCTTTGCTCGCGCCGGGGGCTTACTTCTTTGAGACAAGGAAGCTCGTGGAACGACCGCTCGCGCCGAATCCTCGGTAGGGTCGTGTAGCTGGAGCACAAATACTGCGGCGTGCGGTAAGCACACGATTTGCACGATAAAGGCACACAGAACAAAGGAGAAGACGTTAGCAAGGTGACAGTGCCATTAAAAAAAAGTAATATCGACCGTATCCTTTACCTTGTCCACTAGCTTGTCGGTCTCAAGTCTAGCTAGCTGCTCGGCCCGCACCAACATCGATTCGGTCTGAAGATCAATTCCGATCTCCTGAGAGATCTCGTCCATCTGCATCGCCTTGCTCAACCGATCAAGGAAAGTCACAAACTGAAAAAGTTTGTAGCAATCATAAAATTGAGAAATAATGATGATAAAATAAGCAGATAATGTTCCTTGTAAATTAAATAAAATTTATATATCAGAAAGATATATTGTCCTTTAATTAAAAGTTAAAAGAGATTTAACGTTTTACTTAATTTGAATAGAAAAAATAAAATAGTTAATTATCTAAATGTCTTTTTAATGGTGCTCCATTTTCTTTCTGTGTATTGAGATAACATATTCAGGAGAGAGAAACGCCTGAAATCACCGTGTGCTTGTCTCTGCGTAAAGACTCTCGGGAGAGTTCGCAGCTCGTGAGCTCGGAATCCAACTTGTGTATCTTAGCTTCCAGAGCGGCGCGTTCCTCTTCCAAACTGCGCACCTTCATCATCGTGGAATCGACCAACTCGCTTTGTCGATTCGTCGACTCCGTCGCCGTGTTCACTTTCTCCCGAAGACTCTGTATTTTCTGCGGAAACAGAACATGCTTTCATGACATAACAAATTTTAATGTCGCTATGTTATGATTAGAGTCGCCTTTTCATATGCCAGAAGCACGAACGCGCAATTTCATCCTTTCAAATATTTCGATATGAATTTCTTCACGCATAAAGAAATACGTAATCTGGAATTTAGAAGCAATTCAGAAATTTATACAAAATTGCGCGCATGTGATTTTAGCTTAAGAATGACGAGATCGTGTGTGCACGTTGAGCTACTAGCGACTGATCCTTGTTGTCCCCCACGATCTCTCGGATACGATCCTTGATCGCGTTCTCATGTGACTCGACGAATCGGTTGGGTGTACTGAGGAGAATTGCCACGGATTCCAGGAGGTGACGCATATCGTTTTGCACTCGTTGCGTCTTCTCCTCGCGGGCCTTTAGATCGTCTGCAAGAGCGGCGTGAGTTATCAAAGGGACAATCAAAGTCCAATCGATTTGATCACCGTGGTTTACCTCGTAATTGACAGATCAATGCCTCCTGATTGGATATGTTCCCCGTTGCGCTGGTTAGACTTCTGTTTGCGTTGACAAGCTTGTCCCTCAGATCGTTCATGTCCTTCTCCGCGACCCTATATTGCATTTCCAGGCACTCCTTTTCCTGATAGAATGATAAAATAATTAAAATATCAATTTTTTTGCGAAATCATATTAAAAATTATTTTAAAGCGTTTTATAAGTGCTTATCGTTATAACATTTGTTTTTAACAAATTAAGTTTATTTTATCTAACAATATACAAGGTGTCCCGAATTTAAATGTCCAAACTTCGGGAGCGTGTAGGGGATGATAAATCAAAAATAAAAAGTCCTTTAGAGATATGCTTGTTTTTACTTCGTTTTGGAAAAATCGCAAAAAAGAAAACGTAGATTTCATGCAGCAATGACTCGTCGTTCCGGAATTCTTCTGTTTGAAAATCGGCGCCGCGCATACTCTCGCACTTCCTTTGTTTGTTTACATTTCTTTTTTTGTTTACATTTCTGCTTCTCTCCTATAAATTCGTCAGTTACTCATCAGAAGCCATCGAGTGAATTACTTCTGTCACAATGCCGCGTACATATTCTAACGTTGAATATGCTGATATGGTTTTCGTGTATGGTTTCTGTGACGGTAATGCTAGGGAGGCGGTGCGAGAGTATGCGCGCCGATTTCCAACACGAGCTGTCCGTACTAGATGCAATGCTTGCATTGCAGCAAGAGGCCAACATTTTGAACAATATCTACATTTACATTAAGCAAGTGACAACATGAATAAATAAGTGTGAAATCTACGTTTTCTTTTTTGCGATTTTTCCAAAACGAAGTAAAAACGAGCATATTTCTAAAGGACTTTTTATTTTTGATTTATCATCCCCTACACGCTCCAGAAGTTTGGACATTTAAATTCGGGACACCCTGTATAAATAGCAAATTTGTGAATACCTTGCAAATAATTGTTTCTCCTATGTTTGTTGTTAGATCCTTAAATTGCAATTACCATACCTGACGCAAACGATCCATGTCGACTAGCTGAACGGACAACTGTCTCTGCAACTGTTCCTTCTCCGTAGCGGCGCGGTCAAGAGCGTCCCTGCAGGTTCGGAAATCCACCTCGACACCCGTCAATTGCGTCTCGACGTTCGTGCTCTTCGTCCGCAATCGATTCACTTCCTGTACAAGCTCCTCGGCCTTGTGGATCACCATCTCCGGACTGTGATGCGCCGTCTCGCAGTACTCGACGTTCACCGCGTGCGCCAATCTTCGCACGAAGTCCTGTGGAAATACGCATAAAATATCTACAGAGCATTTGTAGAATGCAGAGGAAAAAAAACTAAATTAAAAAGAAGAAATTAATAAAATTTTACAATTAAGAAAACGCGTGTCGGGAGATTCGGCGAGAACTGTACCTGCAGATTCAGACGCGCGCGATCCTTCAATTGGACCTCCTCGGATATGTTGTGCTCCAGCTGTCGGATCCTCTTCTCGTATTCCCTGACCTTCTCCTCGTGGTACTTTACGTCACGTTGCAGACCTTGCATCGTGATCTCGTTTCTGCCTTGAGACGCGTAAAAATTTCTTTCTCTCTCTTCCAAGTCCTGAAATCGTCATAATCATATGATACAAGTTAATGTTATTAAAATTTTCACTAGATCGTGAACGTTGTTTGCTATCTTTTACTTGCAGATTCTGCAAATTTGCAGTCGACCTTAACGAAAGCCGAGCAAAAGGAAAGAAGAGCAGAAAAGCGAATTATCTCGGCGCATATTAACGAGGGAACCCTTTAATCGTTCGCTTATTACGGAGACAAATTAACCTGAATGCGCTTCTTGAGGCTCGAGACGACAGCATTTTGCCGGGCCGCTTGCTCACGAAGCTGATCAGCCTCCACCTGCAGGTCCAGGACCCTCTGATCCCGTGATCTCACGATGCTCTTCATCTCCTGCAGCTAAAAAGGGACCGAGGCGTTGAATTAATAACACGGCCAATTACCAAAGCGGAGAATCGATAATCGGTTTACCTCGGACATAAGTCTATCTCGTTTGTATTCCAAAGCCGCCAGCTCGCTCCTCAAAGTGGTCGTCAAATCGTGGGTCATAGCGTCATCAGGGTCCACCTGAAGCGAAATGTTCGATCGTTTATTATTATAAAGCACGATGAAGATAAGACGAAAAACGATTACTTTATATTGCCTGTCATATAATTTTTATATAAATGTTGGATAACAGAATTCTGATCGTTTCAAGGCAAAGTATTAAGTTTTATGAATCCCAGGAATTTCAGTTTTCAAATTCGCCCATTGGACGCTTAACGATTGAGCAATCTACATGGAGATGCGAGTCGATCGGCGATAGACACGTTTGCTCGTTGATTACCGCCACTTTAATGCATCCATAAATCCCTCAGTGCAGTTGCGTCTTGTGCGCAGTCGAAGTAACAATTGTTATAAATTATCAATCTCGTCATGTGCGCGCGCACGAGGCTATACATGGGGTTCCCGTTGAGTTCCGCCGCGAGCTACGGGGCCCATCGTAAAGAAAGTCACTTTATTTCCCCGAGCTCTCTACCCGAGGCAGCAAGCTTAATGCCAAAGCGGTCGTTTAAGCTGGGAATAGATTGGCGGCGGCCCTCACGTCGCGGCTTCTGAAGTTCCGACCTCCGACCTTTGCCGCGCACAAGAGAGAACGCGCGATTCGCAAGTACCGCAGGTACCGACGTCTCTGACGGCGGCTCGTAACGGCGCCCATTTCAGCTTCCACGCGTGTATGTGCGGCGGGATGCTTACAATGAGACTCGATTTGCGTCTCATTAAATACATTTTGCCTGGAATTGCCAGGAATCGCCTGGAACGTCGGCCACAATGCGGATAAGTTGGCTTATTAGCAGCGATTCTTTCGGACGCGGCACGCACTTTGAGCATTATCTATTTTAAGATGACCGCACAAGTCCAAATAGAGCTAGGATATTTCGTGCGAGATGTTTCAAGATAATTACATGTCAGAGAGACAAGCTCCGTCTCTCGAGATCTTCTGAACGGAAATATCCTCGATTGAAAATAATAATTCCAAGTCGCGTAGTTGTGTTTATTTTTCCTTTGTTATTTTATTAGCGATTATTTTGCGGTAATGTCAATAATATCGTTAATATAATATTTTTCAAGATTATATTATTGTATTAAATTTCTCTGTGCTCGCAACACAACGTACAAAGTTAAAACATTAATCGCGAGCAAATCGATAGCGTACAACACCACGATATGTCACCACGAGAGATCGCGTTACGTGCGATCGATTTCTATAATAAAAATATGTTTTGGTATGTTTCGTCAAGAAAATAAACACTGCCGATATTCTCTGATCATTTTATACGCTCGGCGAATCCACCAATACATCGCAATAAAATCCGACTCGACACTGAAGTGATTAAATCGTCATTAAGTCAAATGAAAAAGCCGCACATGTCAGACACAACGAGAGGCGGAAAGATCGAATTCTTGCTGTTAAATAACAGAACGAATAATTATTTATATGAGTGCATTTTCTGTCAATTATTGTCACAGTAATCAAATATTTCGCGATGCTAAATGATCATGTAGAATCTATATAATGTTTTATTTCAGCGCATTATTTGTATTTGCATAACTAGTTTTTTTCATAAATCCGATCAGTTGAACGATCAACGCACGGAATTAAACATGTCCCGTTGAATTATTCTCGCGAAGCGAGATTACGCCGCGCAGAGTACACATGGAGACCAACGGGAATTCATTCCGTCGGCATTAATTGCAATCATAAGCGGATTAAGATTTAACGTGTAAAAAAGTGGTGGAGAGTCCTTTTTATATCCTCTTTCTTTCTTGTCCCACTTGTCCCTCGGGATTTTGCGTTTGCGAGTTCGCAAATGTAGTGGACTGCAATATAACTTTGCGACAACTACCTTATTCCGTTTGAATGCAGACAAGGGAGAAAGTCGGAAACGAGATCATAATGGAATAGACACGGCGCAAAGTAAATGGAAGGATCTTTATGCATAGGGAATTTACTAATCACTCTAACACCGGCAGGTCCAATACTTAAATTGATTGATTGAATTTATTTAGTTGGCGGAGAAATATGCTCCATTTTGATACGGCGTATCTGAATAAATCCTCGGTCTTACGTAAAGAGTTAAGTGAAATTAATCAAGCAAATTCGTTGAGATCACCCTTGATGTCATCGCGTCACTACATACACGTCAATTCTCTATCAAGGTCTTTTTGATGACTGCAAGAAAGTAAATTCATCACGCGGAATTTTCACGTGAAATGCAGTTTCGTCGATCGTTGTCGTCGTTAAATTCGATCTCGCCGACGCGGCTCGCTCATCAACGAGAACCAGAGCACGATCTCGTAACAGGTTCACTCGACGGAAACACGATCGACTACCTCGTCTTGCCTGGCGGATCCATTCCCGCAGGAATTTCCGGTACACGAACGTATTTACGCGCTAGAACGCTCCGTATTCCCGAAGCGAACGCGCGAGTGTCCAGCTCTCTTGGTCCAGATAGTGCTCGACTATCGCACGCCAAAGTCCGGTGCCAAAGCCTTCCGCCGGGTATAACGTTTTCAACCCTCTCTATCCCGCACCCTGCCGTGCTTGCTACTAAGAGCGATGGAGAACGGGCGCACGTCGAGGACTACCTGCTACCGTCGCCAATTTCTGGGACAATCGGATGCGCGCAGGCAGTTGTACGATAGCGAAGTTTCGCCTGCCTACGACAGCAGATTACGTGACCCGAATCGTGCAACGTGGTCGTTGCCGCCATCGCCGCCGCCCGCCCGGGACGACCTCGCGACCTGCCGCCCGCGGCCTCTCATCCAGGTATCTGTATCTACACGCGAAAATCTATGCTCGCGGAATCCACCTTCCTTCCACGCCAGATACCAGGGCGAGAATGTTACCGTGGAACCGGACACGGTACAATGGAATACATTTCCCGAATTTACGGTGCAGCTGATGCTTCCACAATGATGATGCCTCTCGACGATATCGCGTCGAGATGTTCACACCGCAGACCTGGATGCCTGCTTTGCTTGATGTCAAGTATAAATTGTAGGCCAGTGTGAAATCTGAATATTGCGCAAGCTGTCGCGTCAGAGTCGCTGCTGAAACAGTAATTGCATCTCTTCCTGGTCATTGATCCCGATCAATGATCGATGTAACGCAGAAACAGACAGAATCAATGAAGTATTTTTATCTAATTTTCCGATAATCAGCTTCTCGTTGACCGAAAGTACCTTTCGATGACACAAGCTGATGTGATTTCGTATTAGCGCAGAGTCGAAGAGAGAATCGGATGCATTTTCGCGATGTTGCGACTGCGGGAATGAATTAATGTCCATCAAGCATAAGCGGACAAGCGAGATATTTAATTAAATACGTTATCTTGTCGGGAAATCAGATTAAAATCAGGATCCGCGATCCTGCTGTACGGCGCATCAATTATCTCGCGATTCAATTACGCGACAGGTCGCCGACCGCGGCGAAATACGCGAATGGGATCGTTATTATCTCCTCGTGACTCGAAAATAGTTTGAGCGCGCGACAGAGTGAAACTGGACCGTTTCCCGTGGAGGCGTATTCCCGCGGAATCCCGCGAGTTTCCACAGTGGTTAAGTCCGACGTTATTGAACACCCATTATCCCGCTGACCATAAATATCCTCCGCGGTCCACGGGACTCCGCGCTCCGGAAAACGACCGCGGGATGACCTATTTACCAAGCCGCTATTTACTCCGAACGAGATATCTCGCGCACTTGTCCATGTAAAAATTTGCCACCGGGGAAAAATTTGCTTTTTTCGCCGGTGCTCGAGCTTCAAGCTAGCAAGCGTGAGCTTGAAGAATTTTGCACGATCTCGCGTAATAAAACCGCAATAAAATCGCATGGAAAGTACGTGAGCGTTTTAAGGAACGCGTTCAGGTAATCTAGATCTCGTTCCGCGCTTCCGCTAAAAGTTTAATGATATACCGCGCGTGCATTTAGCGATTTATGCACTCCGCTAAAGGCGAGAAAATCGCTATGTATAAATATAAAGAATTGCGTACGCGTGATATCCATCTTTCGTACGTTTGCATATATTTGCGCGATATTCGAGCTAGTTCCATTGACAAATCTGAGAAAACGCGTTGTTGAACGATGTGACAATAATATCACACGCTAACTACGTTCGACGAGTGACGCAATGCACAAAACGGTGATTTCACGACGATATTTTGCGTGCGAGTGGCAATAAATGATTTTTGATACGATCGAAATACCGTATTGTATTTTTAGGAAATTGCAGTGGGGTTGCAAGGGTACATTTGTCGAAGCGATGCATCAGCGTGTTCGATCACCACGATATTGCTGCGGCGGCGATACTTTAATAAATATGGGACGAGGCTATCGAATTTTGCTCCACGCTGTGCACACGCGAGCCGAGTTTGTATCGTAAACGCGGCAAGTAATTGCGCATACGTTTTTTTTACGTCAACGGTGACCATTAATCTACATCAGTTTCTTTTTTTTTTAAGAATAGGTAAGCTTCGTTCGTTACAATTTTATATAAGAGTGCGCATGTTTTGCATTATATCATCGTACCGTGCTAATGCAAGCAGATAAAATCCCCTCGAGCGTAGTAAGAGGACAGCGAGAGACGTAAAAATGTGAAATCCAGGATTTATTGCAGCATTACGCCGCGATTAAAAACAGGATCTGCATTATTAAATTATTTATGAGCTCGACTGTTTTTCTCCGTGCAGATATATATTTGATCTCAACTACGTTAACGTGTACTCGCTGCGTTAGACATTTGAGAGAGGCGCAGCAAAGCAGAGATCCAAATTTGCCCCGGAAACACATATTGTATTCAGAATTAATATATTGTTAATTAAAGTTTATTTTCTACAAATAACGATTTTTTCAAAGAAATTTCCCCTGTACGAATACTTTTTGCATTCACTGTATGTATGTTTTTTGGCACATTAAATACGTGTAATTTATAGATTAAACGGAAAATCGGAAAATTGAGACCTTCAAAGAGAACAATACTTGTTTACTAAGTCAGAACACTTAATCAACCGACTTGTATCTATACACGCGACAAGAAAGCAAATTTGCAGGGTAGCGAGCGGAATTAAACATCGGGGCATCGACAAAACTGGATTTAGTGAACCCCGCGCAACCCACCCTTCGATCGCGCACCCCGAACAAGATAAGTCAGTCCCTCCTCGGTGGTGTTCGATAACTTAAGATCGCCGTCGAAAGCACGCGACAGCACGGGGTAGTCGCCTGGGGTAGCTGCGACAGGTGAAATCGATTCCGTGCAACGCTATGGCAACGCAACCCCTGTTCACGCGCGCGAGTCGATACGCGTTCGCGATTCGCGCGAGAGTTAGGCGGACCAAGGGCTCGGCGTGGCGTAAAAGGGTGCGATAATGAGGAGCGCGGTGGAATTATTCCGCAATTATATCGCGTGATTAATTAGGCGTCAGACGTGAATCAATCAAGTGCGAAATCTGTTCTCAATCCAAAATCTATGGACTTGTAGTATATTCGAGATTTATAAAGATGACACGTATGATTCACCCCTTCGCTGTGATTTGTCCATTGCTGGATAAATCAATGCTAAAAAAAATTAGCAGCTTTTACTTTCAGCTTGCCGATGTCTACCTAATCATTTTTTATCTTTATTTGATTATTTTAGATCAGATAAATTTATCTTCTATAAATATTATTTGGCTAAAAATAGCTTTCACTGCCAAAAACCGGCCGATCGTATGATCCAAAGATGGAGAATCAGTGCCCAAACAATCACGTTGATCGCCAATCGATCGAGCGTTACGCACTTGCCCTATCGATCTGTTGCTCTTCTCCGGACGCGCTGTGTACGTCTAGGTACGTACACAATGAGAGCCTTTGTGGCGGGTAATACGGGTATGCACGTGACCATACGTCCGATTAGCATGTGAATCCGTATGTGCATGTTGCATGTACGAGTACGCGGTGCAACAGCGGAGGGGATGATGGCCAGCGATGTGGCCCACGCGTCTCTTGGAGTACGCGAGCCTTGCGCAATTGTACGCGCGGAGCTTGGCGATAACGCAGCAAATTGTTGTACACGTTTCGAATATATATGCACAATTTATGCTACGCGTACATTGCAAAACGACAATCACAATCACGATCAGGACAAGCCCTTGATTGCACCCCCGGCGCATTGCGCGCACCCGTTATTGGAAAATTATTTGTGCAATACGCGTACAAAAATTGCCGGACAATATGAAGTATACAAAGCCGTTTGTATTCCCTTTTCCATTAATATGTCCAATTCGGTTTGGCATATTCGATTAAATTCTCCAAAGCGATCGCATTCGCGCGCATTATCATTACTTAATCTCCACCCCTTTCCTCCCCCGTTCGCGGTGATGCGTGCAGCGAGGCGAAGATCACGTTTCCGCAATAGGAACAACCCGGCAATCTCCAAAGGACGCTACTCGGCCCACCGGGCGTAGCCTCGTGTCTACGTTCCTCCGCACACGTGCGTGCAGAGACGTTTCCGCGTGCGATGCGTGTATGAGTGCATGTATGCGTGCGCTACGACCGCAGGTGAGAGGAATCAGGTGCATCGTGTCGTGTCGATGATTGACCTTCCGGGGCGAGGAGATGCGCAGCGTCTCGAAGATCCTGAGGTCCTCCTCGGCCGCTTCCTGCGTCTCCCGCGCCTCCTGCGTCTCACCGTCATCGGACGCCATTCCGACTTCCGTTCTTCAGCGCGAGCGAGCTTGCGAGCGGAGAAACGGCGGCCTCACCGCAAACGCGACATCCTCCGTGAACCAACGCGAACACCTGTGAAACGGGTGGTAGAAACTAGCGACGACGCCGACCAAGCGCTGGTTAAACGCCGACGAGCGTCGCGACGGAGGACGCCGCGGCGAGCCGATCGAAACGCATCGATCCGAGAAAACAACGGCGGCCCGCGCTCTTCGCGCGCGCCTCCTTCGACGTAGGAAGGAATCCGGGGTTGTTGCTTCATCCCCTCGAGTAAAGACTTCCTTGGCTTTTCGAGGATAAGCCGTTCTCGAAGGATCCTACCCTCGAGCGTTTGTCACCTCGTGGATTTGCAAACTTTCGCGTAATTAATTGTTGTGGTTTTTTTGTTACCAAGTTTGTTAAACAGATGTCTTCGTGCGCATCGCTTTAAACGGATTAAAATTTGAAAATTGTATGACGTTATTAATGATACTTGTTATTAATGATGCTGGTATTGTTCCATTTTGCAGTAATTCAGTTGGACGATGTTCATGTAAAATATGCGCGGGATGTATACGTGTATATGCCCCCGTAATACATTTAAATAAGTAATGACCATATAAATTGATAACATGATTTTAATAATAAAAGACTCAGTTCTACCATCTGTTTAAAATAACAGAAAATAACCTCATTTTCTCTTTATTACCTGCACGCTCTAACAATAAGTACAAAAAAAATTTTCGCACTCTAAATATAACGAACTGAAACGACCAAAGGAAAATTGTATATTCAACAATAAACAGAAGCAAATTAAGTCGTTGCTTTCTTTTAATTCGCGTTCTGTCAAAATTTCCTGGACTGATACAAATCAATTGCATTTTATATTTTAACAGCATGTAATAATATTATAATTCCATTATTAATAATTATTATTCTATATTTCTTCTCAGAGATTTATGTATTCCTGATATTTTCTATTCATTTCTCTCATGGCGGATCACGCTCGAGAGAAAATGCTCCTGAATTCCAAATAATTCAACGACACACGAAACGGTACAAGTGACGGCATCTATGATGAATACTTCAAAACTAGTAAAGGATCTTCAGTGCTCGGCACATCTGATAAATATGCTATCTTGCCATCGTTCTGACGGCACTTGAAGTAAACGAATTGTACTACAGGTGCCGCCACTTGCAGATTTTGCTCGCGTAAAACAATTTTTGGAATTGCAGCAGCCAGAAATACAATGATTGTAATCAGAGAACCAAATATTCCGTTCGGAATCAATTTTAGTAACTGTGTGCATTTGCAAATTAATCATATGCGGAAATATCAGAAATGACTGAACTTAATGAGAAGATTTCTACTGCCGGCTTTATCGGAGTAATCCAAGATGGCAGCGGCCTAGTGCACGACACGTTCTCAGTATTGTTTATAATAACGTTGCATATTGTTTAACCATTAATTAATGACAATGTTCTTCCGATTTTGTAACTTGTGTCATAAAACCGCGAATGTCCAATTTATAAATTTTCAACGATGTTATGTAAGTGCAATTTCCTATCTCTCTCTTTCTCTCGCTCTAACCTCAATTATAATATTTCGTTACGTGCATAGCGTATGAATAAGTTCTTCATGTTAACTAATGTGTTACGTACAGAGAAACACTTCTAAAAAGAAGAGCAGTGTCAAGCGCACCGCGTTCAATGTCGAAGGGAAAACGCCGATAATCGAATGCAAACGAAAGGAATTTAACTTTTACGAGGGCCAAACGTACCCGAAACGTGAAATAATACAATTAGCCAGCAAGGGATGGCATCACTACAAATCTAAGGGGATTACTTCCTCATACAACCCTTTGTGCATGTAAAATATTACTTGCTAATAACTCTTTGCCTTGTTTTCCCATTTCCTTTTTATTCACGTGTCTTTCGTACATACGCAGAACCAGACCCAGAACCAGATGTCAGAACAGGCAGAGGATGATGCATATGAGGAAGATACACATGATTCTTTCAAGCAGTTTAACTTGGATCCACAACTGACAAAAATCTTGGAAAGATACAGCATAACGAAGCCTCTGCACATACAAAGAGTCGGAATACCCAAGATACTGAACGGTGCCAATACCGTCATAGCGGCGGAAACCGGCTGCGGAAAGACACTGGCTTACCTCTTGCCCATGATCGACGAAATTTTAAGGTGGAAAGAATTGGAGAAAGATCGAAGGTACAATTCTCCATTGGGGTTGATCGTGACGCCCTCTCGAGAACTAGCCTTTCAGATAGGGGTTTGTATCGCATCATTATTATAACGTAATACATAATTTAATTATATACTCTACACGAAAAGTAAAATTACTCTCGCACCTCTCGAAAGCTCGAAGCAAGAAAGATATGCCAGTATCTTGGCATTCGTACAAAACTTTTTACCGGCGGAAAAACGAAGAAGATTTTATTGGACCCACCGGTGGAGGAAGTCGACATTGTCGTAGCCAGTTTCGGAGTCATCAGCAAATTAACAACGAATAAAGTCATCAGACTGAGCGCGGTTAAGCACATCGTGCTGGACGAGGCAGACGCCCTGTTTCATGAGACGTTCCAGGAACAACTGCAGGTGTTCCTGAAAAGAGTGCCGGTATGTCCATTTCGAATCGTTCACAAAGTTTAAAAATGTAACACGATGTACAGGACTAAAGCATCGTCTCGTTCACAGCTCGGTTTTGCGCAAGACACAAATTCTCCCAAGTTACCGGCAGCCGCACAGTTCACGGTAGTCTCCGCGACGATGCCTTCGAGGATGTCGATAGTTCTGAAGGACATCATAAACGTAAGTGCTTCCAAGTTCCAACCACGGTGCTAAGATCGCGGGTTGCATCTTAATCCTTCTCGTTCGCAGGTGGACTCGTTGGTGCCCGTGAAGTCGAACAAGTTGCATCACATCCTCGTGCCGCAGAAATTCATGAGGGTGGGTGCGGACGACAAGCCAGCGGAGCTCCTGAAGTACATCAAGCCGAAGGTGGCGAGGAAGGATCAAGTGATCGTGTTCAGCAACGACAACAAGACCTGCAATTGGGTCAGCATGTTCCTCGACAACAGCAACATCAAGAGCGTTTCCTTGAACGGCGAGATGCCGTTGTACGACAGGAACAACAGGTACGCCGCCTTCAAGAGCGGCAAGTGCCGAGTGCTGTGCACCACGAACGCCGGGTCGCGCGGCCTCGACACGATCACGGTGCGCCACGTCTTGAACTACGACTTCCCGACCGCGACCGCCGATTACATTCACAGGTACGTCACAAGTCTGTCTTATTATTCAGCGTGTATACAATGTACGTTTGTTCCCAGATGCGGTAGAACCGGAAGGGTCGGTAACATCAAGGACTGCCGAGTGACCAACTTCATAAGCACTCAGTCTGAACTCACGGTGGTTCAGAAGATAGAAAAATCCGCACGGAGGCTGAAGCCGATCCCGATAATCGACATCCACCACAACCCGGACGATGACGTGGAGGGATTCGATATTGAAGACATTAAGCAGATGGAGCAGGAAGAGTTCAGCGTACCGTACTGATGTATCAAAGTTGATGTAAATAAAGATCGGTCTTTATTAATCGATAGCTCTTCCTCGGTAGCTGACAATGAAAATCGCGCGAGATAAAACTCGACTGTTTTGTAGACACGAGTGGGGTCGATAACGCGCCCTTTTCCGCGCAGTTCGTAATTAAATTTCACGGGGACAGGTACACCGAGCGCTTTACGAGGAAACCCTTGGAGCGCTCAACTGGGACGGGATCAACCAATTAGCGGAATGTTGTCGGCGCGTTCGATCTTTTCGAAGGACCTTATCCCGAGTGGATCGTCCTCGACCCGGGCTGACGGGCTTGCCGGATCAATTAACGTAGCCTACGTTGCCTGCCGGAATCCTCGTTCGTATTCTCTCCCCTTTCTCCCCCGAGATAGATCCCGGCGAATTCAATTCGATTCACTCGTACCTTCCGGGCACGACAGCGCGGAAATGGCAAATTTCTCCGTCCGTTTCCACGACGCGCTTATCAGCATCATGGTGGCGATGCGGATTGCCAGATGAGAGAATTAATCGGGTCGCATCCCACGCTTCTCTCCGTTGTCCGGTGGTTCCTTTTATCATGCCGATTCCTGAATTCCGAGTTCCAGAGAGTTTCAGGGAGGAAACCACGGCCCACACGCACACACGTGCGTGCGTGCGTATCCGTTCGTTTGATGTCCTCCCTTGCCCCGTCGTCCGATGGCACTCCCACACGCCGCGTACGCCCACACGAGCGGCAAATAGTAATACTCTTCCCCTGAACCGCAGCGGTGGCAGACCCTGCGTCTGGATCGCTTAGATGCTGTCGGCGATGTTTATTATTCGCGCTGGGTTTTAGCGAAATTAGACGCGCCCGGCGTGGCACGCGTCGACAGCCACGTTCGTGCCACGCGGTGATGATGGGTGCGCCCTGAGTGTCACCGCACGAAAGCACCGTCACCGCTCCACGATAGCGTCCCACGGGGACGGACCCTCGGTTGACGAATGGACAGGCGAGGGCTAGGCCGGAGTGACACGATGTTGTTAAAAATTTAGGATGCACCATCAGCGATCAGGAATATCCCACACGTCCGTGGGATATTGCTGGATAATCCTGGAGCCTAATTATGAATTCTTTTTTCATTCTTTAGATGCAATTTGCCTCTTGTTCCTCTGTCTTTCTCTCTCACTTTCTCGTTATCCAACGTTATCATTTCATCTTCTCGGGGCTGTCGTCTGTCTCTTCATCGTCATCATCATCATCTTCCCGTATTCTCGCGTGTCTCGTCAACGGCCGTTGAATAATCGGCCGTAGCGGCCGGATCCCGCGCTCCCGGATGCACTTCTGTTACGCTCGCGATTTGACACGCGTCCACGCGCTCCAAAAGAATAACGCGGTCACGCCTTCGGTACACCGTCATTAAAGCTACATCCACCGCTGGAGAACGGTAAACGCAAACGGTGAGCTGCCGGTAGCAACCACCGCCGCGATGATAACGCGCTAATTAGCGTGGGTAGCGCCGTGACATGTAGGACAGAGGCAGTACGGGAGACCGGGAGCAGCATGTTATAGCATCTACGCGGGAGATGTGATCTTAAGCAGACCCAGAAGCTCGCGCCACACGCACGCTTTGGCTTCCAACGGGCCGTGCCATACCCTCCGACCCCGACGAAGTTTACCGGTCGAGTTTACTTGACCCATTTCCACTTTTAAGTTTTTATGGCTCCGTGCAAGGTCATAACATGTTTTTCACTTCATCGACCGATCGTTAACCGGATTGGACTTTCCCTCATGTTCCATCGGAGGAATCTTAATGTACTGTGCTGTGCAGCGTCGCACAGTGGGACATTTTCACGAAAAGCTGGCCAAAACTCCTTGAATCGTTAATTTGTATAAAAATTGTTAATCGGGGGTTTTTTGGGGTCGCTAATTACAAATCCGGTATTGAAATTTTTAAATTTCAAATGATTGATCCAATATAACCAAAAAATATGAAAAACTCGATCGACTCATATGAAATTACTATTATTTAATTACTATTAACTTACTAAAAATTACTATTAAACTATTTTTTAATTTAATGCATAAAATAAATTTATGAACGAAATATTGTTTCGTGTTTATTGCATAATCTAACCTAACAACGCTACAAAAAAATTATCACACAAGAAGGTTAGCAAATATTAGCAGCTAATTCTTTCGAATCTCGATAAAGAACACAACAAACTACAATCCCTATGTTTAAATTTAGAGGTATGTCGAAGTACGTCTAACTAAACGACTGTGTAAAAAATAATATCATAATAATTGCATCATTTTTCTGGACCTCAATTTCCAGACGAAAATTACAAGTAATAAATGTCAATTAAATAAAAATACTATATCATAGAAATTGCTACGTACTTCCAGGAATCTCTCCCATTTTTTAGAAATAAGTTTGCACTATTTGTCTGGGAATTATTTAATATTTAAACGCAATATGGTATTTGCTCCGAGTGTAATGAGGTTTGTCCGACGCAAATGTCAAGTAACTGTGAACTGAAATAAAAAATTAGCTAAAATTGGTGTGTCCCTATGAGACGAACGACATTTGATGCAACCAACATCTATCTGCAAATCCCTGTATCTAATATAATCTATATATCAAATTGACTTTTTGAGTTTTGGCCAGCTTTTCGTGAAAATGTCCCACTGTGCGTCGCAAGGAAATAATTAATGTATGACGCATCTAACTGTTTTGACGAGAGATTACGAATCTACACCGGAGGAGCCAACGCTGCCCATGTAGATTGCGCGTAGGAGCTCGCCGGCTCGTCCTCGCGTAAACATGAATTATTATTGTTCACGCGGAAGTATCCGACGCTGGTTCTGACGAACACGCATCCGCATATCTCTAGCGAGCTATAGCTGGCGAGCGAGACACGATGTTTCCTCGGAAACATGCGAGAGACGCGACTAAGGAGAAAACAGATCGAAATAGACCATCCAGCGTACTCGACGGGGCCACATCAAGTGCGCAGTTCGTTGGGAGTTTGCGAGAGCCGAGAGTTCATGCGAGTTTGTTTTCGACGCTGGTCATGATGGAAGCGATCTATACAGAGAATGCTATCAAGAACGTATCGCATTACGTATCGTAAGACGAATTCGTCACGATCGAACCGATAATGAGGGATAATGAAATCGAAGGAGTAGACGAACAAACAAGTCGTCAACGAAATTAGTCGACAAGTTGCTGCTAATGGAGGAACTGTGTGCTGTTGATTGAAAAAGAAAGAAACGAAGCATTTTATTCATCTTGTTTTCAAGTTCCTGAGAGATACGCGTACGAGTAATAACGTAATAACTGTCGACCTGGCAACACGAACGATTAATAGTCTTGAATAAATCGTTCCCTATTTGTGTATTCCTTATTCTTACGTAAAACGTAACGCTCTAGAAAAAGCAATCACGCTCTAACTGGACGAAAGAAGAGGAGGAGCTAATCTTTTTTCATCGCGGTACGTTACTCCGCGCGTAACGTGCGTAACGGCAATTATAAATATACGAGGCGAGAAGAAACGGCTCAAGTAGATCGATCATAAATCTAATCTACTGTCAAGCGCATTATTGCAGGCGTAATCACCGGTTTATGTAGCGGAGTCTAATTTTTCTTCGCGATCAGCGCAAATTGCCGCGGAAACTCTCCGTTCGATACTCGTTCGCTCCCGGTAAATTCGCGGTGTCCGCGTCTCGCGCGAGAAGTGCACGCGCGTCGGCAAGCAGGAGAGGAAATTCATTTCGGTCATCGTCAGCCGGCTTTTTTGCCGGAACCGCGTGCAGCTCGCGTGCACTCTAATTCGATTTTAATATCCGCCTGAGGATCACGCGCGTCTGACCTCCTCGACGAAGAGCCGTTCTGTCGAATGGTGCCTGCACGCAGGACAGGGAATCGGATCGAGAGTGGAATCAACTGGGTACGTGCAGCAAAACGTCATTGCTTGGATTATCTTGATTGGACATTTCAGGTGGGTAATGAAATATAAGAACGCTTGGCGTTTAAATGCAAAAAACCGTAATTGTATATTGACGATCTTTTAATCTCTCGAGCATCGCAATGTGCGCTTGTGCGTGAAGTTCGCTGTTAAAGTCTACTTTCTTGATGTTGAGGTAAAATAAAATAGACTGCAAACTCCGAATTGTCCCATTGAAAATTGAACGATTCACAAGCGGAATTAATATATTTGTGCCTCTACAATATTGCTGAGCGAAATTGGAAAAACGAAAATTGAGATTGTAAATTTGAATGTTAAATTTAAATTTCGAATCGAAAGTATAGGCAACGGGATCGAATAGTTTTGCCCTTCTCGCCCTCGTGATATCTACACTGTTTTGAATCGTGAATCCCTATTTCAGCCCCCCTCTCTCTCTCTCTCTCTCTCCGAAACATCGTGATCTTCTCTCATTTTTTTGGATGCATAAGTGTGAGAGACCGTGGCTGGAAACACAGGCACAGTGTTAGTCCACGCGTTCGTGTTCGCTCGCGTCTCACATCTCGAGGAATCGGATTGCTCCGGCAGTACGAAGTGCTACACCACGGAGCACGGACACGCGTTGCCTGAAGCTGGCGATGTAGAAGGAGGCGAGCAGAGCGTAAAAGAGAAGGGTGGGGGGGGGAATCGGCGACGACCGGTACGCCAGAAGCAAGTTCAGTCAGTCCGCGGAGCGCAGCCTGTTAGCGCGTGTAGCGTTGGCGCTCGTGCGAGCTAGCACGTTTCGCGTTTTTGCATCGGGATCACCCTTTCTTTCTCTCTCTCTCACGTGATCGGTATCGTGCCGAGACACAAACGTTCATCGAAGAAATCGTCACGCGTACGAGGAACAAGAAACGACGAGGAGGAAGAAGAAACAAAGTCCCGAACGAGCGTCGGTCACGCTCGAACGCGACGCGCGGCTAACTTCGGTGCAGTACCACCTCCCTAGCGGGAGAGTGCGAGCGTTTCGTGCACCACCATCAACATCGGGTGACTTGACGGCGGCGATAAACAAAGCTGTGCCGCGCCGTCGCGTCCAACGGATCCGCCGGTGGATCGCGACGCGAGTGCGAAATTCGTCGGGCCGTTCTCGCCGGAGACGGGAATTCGCGACAGTCGTGAGACAATCATCCGTTTTTCCTTCGGGAATCGCCGACACGCGATCGTCAAGGTTCGCGAGGAGTCGATGCGCGTCGTCGTACGCGTCGTTCGAACGCCGTGAAGTTGGGGTCGCGACGACGACATCTTTGGCGCGAGTGACCGCGAGATCGATACGGGATCGATTCAGAACAGTCGCGGACGGAGGTATGAGCCACCGCGACACGCGACGGTAAATTGCGACGGAAAAGTGACGGAAGGGTTGACGGTCAGTGATCGCTGTTGTGCGCGTTCCGTGTTGGTGATCTGTGAGGAAGACAAAAAAAAAGAAGAAAGAAAGAGAAAGAGGAGGAAGAGAGCAGTCACGCGGCCGACGGGCGCGTCGCGCTACACCGTTGGTGAGCCGAGGTTACGGTTTGGTGCTCCGACAGGGAACCGGAAGCCGCTATATTGGAGAGGAAGCGGGAAAGCGGCGTGCCGCTCTTCTGTGTGCCGCGGCAGAGGCGTTCGTCCCAGCCTGAAAACGTGAGCACTGTTTTTACAATTCAATTATTCATTCGGTCCGATTATCCTTGAAATGACGATTGCCACTGTCCGCGATTTATTGTGGGAATAAACCTGACGTAAGAGGCGCGTGCGTTTCAACGGCGTTCTCTAACGCCGATTATACTTGGTGTACTTAATTACACTCTTACTGCAGCGCGGCTAACAAAGGCTAAATGATAGGCTTTCTAGAAAAACTGGCTAGATTAGGGAACACCGTGATAATGAGTACCCGTGCTCCGAGACTTGGGGCTTGGAACTACAAAGTGCAGGCAGGTCTCTCGGCAGGCCGTGGTTATCGTGCTAAACAAACGTGGAATATCCGTCCATTTGCGACTATTTGTTAATTTCGCCGTCCGGTGAGAAAAATGGCGTCAATAGAAAGACGGATGCGCGGTTGCCAGAAATAATTAACCCGTAACCCGTATTTGTTTGTTTTAAAAAATCCTAAAAGCATAACGGAGGACGACGGAGCCGTATCGATCACTGAAACATCACTGAAACCGATGGAAAAATATGATCGGCATGCGCGTAACATCGGCGGCAAGTAATCTCTGCAATTAACTGCAACGTGACGTAATTGGGTTGCGCTGGCATAATTAAAACGAACGAGAAACCCTTCCCCCTCATCTCTTTCTATCCGTCCGTACCCGTGTGTACGTAACGCGACAGCGTAATGATTTGCAGTCATTAATACGACGTGTAGACGTAATATCGAGTCGATGACAAGGTCGACTCCACATATCGATGACGATAAGTCGTATATGCAAACTCTCAGCGTATCTCTCTTTCACCTTCTCCGTTCTCCACCTTCCTCGTCTGTGTAATTAATCTCCGTAATTGATAATCGGGAAGGCGAAGTTTCCTCACGTGCGATTACCATAGAATTATGCTATGGGATCATCGCGTGCCGCTTTTCCACGCAACCTCCGCGCTACGTAACGATATCGTTACTGAACGCCGCGATTAATTTCCCATTTTCTAAAAGGCCGCTGTTCTGAACGTAGGCTGGCAAATGGTCGTTTCATGAAGCTTAAATATAGGCGTTGATCTCTCTGCATAACGTGTGCGATGATAACAGGATGAAAGAAAGCAGGTGTCCCGGAGAAAAGCGTGTAGCGTGTGTAAAATACATTTTCAAGCCTACGAGATATCGGATTTAATTAAATAAAGAAAATATATTTCTAGGACACTAAATGAAATGCTCGTACGGACTAGACGCATCGGGATTCCAAGACGTATGCGTCATCGATTCACACGTCACCGATTCGTGCGTCCTGTGATGAATTTATAGGATGACTTCGCGTCGCTATAATTGTGCTCTCGTATTAATACCTCCGGGAGCGAGACCTAACATCCTGTTAGCTGAGATAGAAGGACCGACATCCTGTATCTAGGCGCGCGCGATATCTTTCTTTCTTCTGGACTGGTGCGTCAGGATGTGACGTCGATTGTACTCGTTACAACGTATTGATATCATCTTTATACCGCCCACGTTCATTAGCAGATCATCGTCGAAGAATTAAACGTCTCACGACGCGTCGATGCACGTGGGATGCTGTTGCGTGGTCGAGAACCTCTGTGCCATTGCTCAATCACGCGTGGAGAGATCATGAAGACAGCGATGATCTCTCGCCTCCCTCTCTTTCTCCCCTCGCGCTTTGTCCCTCTTCCCCGAGATCTCGTTATGGTATCCCTCACACCTGAACTTTCGAACGCCGCGCTCGCGTGCGCGAGTGACCTTTCCTCGCCGGTACCTCCGCGATTCCGGAACCTTTCTGTCACGCGGTTTCAAGTTCGGACCTCAGCCGTCTTGATTCTAATCCGAACGACCTTGTTCTTTAATGAAAGACAAAATCGATTCCTGGTTGAATAATTCAAGAGTTAGAAATGGGGAACGTTGGGAAGATTGTGATTGTGAGATTGCCGTGTGTGACGTCGTCATTATTATGGATGCGATTGAAAGCGCCGGGAAAATGAGTTCGAGTAGAAAGAATTGAATGGTTCGTTGAGAGAGTGAGTCGTCTCACAGACATTACATGTATCTATTACTTCAGATATACAAGAGATTATTAAGATATAATATGCAAAGTTGCTCGTAACTTCAATTAATATTTATTTAGTTCTAAAGAAATTTTGCCAATGCATTATTATTGACTTGAGATCATGGTTTGGAATATGTTTCCACATACACGGTGATTAGTTGCATTGTCCAAATCGGGAAAATGATGTATACGTTAACAGCATCATCAATCACCTGCAATCGTGTCGATCGTTAAGAATGTCGCGGGTTAAAGGCGGAATGGGTGACTTTATCATTTTCTTTCCGATCTGATTAACCTCACTGATCTTATTTGCGGCTATTCCTACGCAACGTAGCGAATGACCTCAATTTCGTGTTCGCATTGTCGTGTTGCTCGTGGGAAAGAAGTTTCTAGGTAGTCATGCCGCTCGGTAAATCCCAAGTTTAAACTATGTAAATAGCGAGTTGTAAATCCTAGGTTAAACTATTCTTAGGCGAATTACGATCTACGATTCTAATTTCCTGGAGAAAGCAATTATACAGAACTGATTTCTCCATGTAATGAGATACGATAAAGTCACGGTAACACGCGTTTTCATTGTCATCTTATGAAATTAAGTATCAATATGTGTGCAATCTTGTCGTAAGGTTAAACCCCCTTGTGATCCTTGAAGTCGTTTCAATAAATATTTTCTCTCATCTGATTTATAAATTACAATATTATCAGTAACGAAGATTTCCGTCACGTATCTTGTCGAGACACACAGTTTGATCGAGCAGTCATTTCTCACGTGATTTTCTTACCGGACCAAGGTCAGCCTCCTAATCTGTAATTGCTCATCGATACCTTGGACGATGGATATCGCGTGGGTAGTCCTTATATGGATGGCGTAGGTCGACGATATACGTACACATCGACATGAGGCCCGATCGTACGCCCGGAGGAGGGCGTATGTTCCCCGCGAATTTATTCACAAAGTCGCGTTTTAATGAGGGCGCCGTGACGTGATTTCGAGCGAGTCAACGAACGTCTTTCCCTTTCGCAGATTGTCTTCCCGAACACTGACGTCTCATCTTGTTTTTCGTCGTGTAAACGTCGGTAAATGTGAAGCCGAAGAGTGTTCGCCGCTTTTGAAGTTGTGTCCTTTCAAGAAACTGCAAATTGCTACCTGAAAGATAGCGGCACATGAAAGATAAAGATATAATTGCTGGTGGCTAGGCTAGCTAAAGGCGATATAATTGATGACATTCGCACTTTTCAAGCACATCTGGTTCAGCCGGTTCCTGCAATTCTGTTCGTAAGGACATGTGCGGAACACATGGTACTTTTACGGTGTCTTGAAGATAGTTTCCATTGGCTCCCACGATATTCCAGCCATCATGCAAAATGTCCGCAGTTACTCTTCTTCCAAGCCTTCTAGTATTTAGCTGAAAAACCACAAAAAGTTTAGTGTTATGATACTCGATACTTTAATTGAAAAATTAAAAATCGCGAAAAATAAGCGCCTAAAATTGTTATGGATAATTTCGCTGATGTTTCAATCAAGACTGTCATGAAACAAAAAATCGCGCATTTGAATAAAGCGAACGTAATAATATGAGATTAAATCATTAAGGTAGATAAAAGCTAAGGGATACTTACAGAATAAATATGTTCGATATTTCTGTCTTATATTTTTTCTTTGTGTAACACGTTATTTATTCGAAATCCATGTTACAGTATTTACCGAGCAAGCATGTAATTATTATCCTATCAGGAGCACAAGCAGCTGGCTTGTCTTTCCATAAGCAGAGTCGATATCACTCATGTGACCTGGTATGCGCCGGATTGTCGGTCCTGCTCTTAAAATTCCTTAAAAAACGGGTCTTTCTCGCTCAGAAGAAGCGCTTTCGGAATTCGTGCGTGTTGCCATTGCCGGCAGAGAACGGCTTTTGTGTCCCACGCACCGAGTTATTGTATTCCCGATGCGCGTATGGCCGATGCGAGTTCGTTATTACGCCTACTTCCGGTCGTCGCGTGGATGACTCTCGCGTATCATAAACGTGCTCCTCATGCACGCATCCTGCGCAATCCGAGGATGCTAAAATGCAAGATGTTGTACTTTGGCATTTGTTCGATCTTGCTCCGATACTTCGTTTGACAACGACGATACATTTTATTTTTATAAATTTTTTGTTGTAAAAGTAGCTGATTAAAAATAAAGATAATGCAGGTAATGATGTAATCATATATGTATATAGAACATTAATTTAACAATTTTTCCTAAGAGCTCATTACGTTGCTTTTTTCAGTTATATTAAAAAGATCAGAGGATAAATTTTGAAGGCTAATTAAAGGGGTCACTTAAACTGTGAATGCACGGCACGTTATATTAAATCTATTAAAAGGCTTAGCTTGTACCTGTAGCTCTGCCTGGCTAGTATAGATGTGATTTTTATGCAGCACACGATGCATCGTCGCCTCAGCTATTCGACGCAGCCTGTTATTTTCTCCGTTCGACAATAGCATGCAGGCACAGTCAGGTTTAAAAAAGACAACTATTCCTTCCTAGAATACTGGAACTGGCGTGTTTTGTGAAGAATTTTTCGGAGCAACTGTAGGTATGTATCGACTTTCGATGCCCTGTCTGTGTACAGATCCAAAGTTGCGATGGAGTTTATACTTTCGTTTCATGCTTATAAAAGCGCAAGCTGCCATTCATCATGACTGACGTTCTCAGTACACAACGATTTACAAACAATCCATTTCTACGGATCAACCGTTAATGCTAGACCTTTCAACGAAATTGGAGGTGAGAGTGTGTCATGTGAACGATCATAACTTTTCCTACTTTTTTCACTATTAAAGATACACGTAACGGTAGAAACATAAAATATCATAAATAAACATGAAAATATTCTTCTAATTAACTCTCAAAAATTAAGTTGCATGACGAATAAAGCTTTATTATATACTTATTTTTTATAATTTTATTAATATATAATTTTATGAATTTATAATTTTATAATTGTATAATTTTTTAATTTTTTGTTAATATATTTCTTAGAAAAATTTGGAAAAAAATGACACTGTCATATGTGTGGTTGAAGGCGTAGTCCAATCAAGTCCATCGTTCCGAGACCATCACAAATCTCACGCAAACGATTCGTCGGTACAGTATATGGTGGATGATGAACGCATGTTCATTTTGGCTCGTGGTCGTTTCTTCCTCCGTATAACACCGGGCGAGTCACGAGATCACCTCGCAGCGACACGCGTGAGGCACGCACGACGCGCGCGGCCGCGCGTAAATTCCGGCCGATTCTCCAATTAATGCGTATCTTACGGTGCATCTCGCGGCAGTGCATCGGCAACGTGCGTATACCTGGCCGAGAGTCATCCGATGCCGCTCTCCGTGTCGACTTAAGCCGGTTTCACGCGGAGCGTTGTCTTTAGAAACGGATTGCACTGGACAGGAATTGAACGGGTCGCCTTGTAAGAGACCCACGTCATTATTACACCCTTTTCTCCGGACAAAGGAAGAAATTTTCTTCTTTCAGAAACACGTTTTTTCCTGTTTCTTCGTGTATCAGCTCGTGTAACGTTCGCGCGCTGCACAATGGTGCCCAGTAACTCGTCAGTTGTGTCGCTTACTTTCAATTGAGATGATTTTCGTTCTCATAATGCTGCTCAACGGATTATCCACGCGAATGCATCCAGCGTCGAATATCCCGCCTGTCCTGAGCAGTCCTATGAAAATGACGAATCAATGAAGGAATCTGCCACTGTAATACAACGCGACTAAAGTGGGACGGACATCTCCCGTATGATACGGGCTTTCGGGTGTGCACGACTACGCTACGTGGGGGAGTGCATTGACTTCTCGACTTGATAAACGTCGGCGAGCGAGGTGGAGCCGAGTCGCGCCACGATGCCGGGACGTCGCTTCTTCTCCTCGAGCCCGTAGGTGAGAGCCTCCTCCAGGAGGGGGTCCGGCTCGTAGGAAAAGGGCCATGGGAAGGGCCGCAGAAAGGACCGTTGTCTCGAGATGAATTCCTCTCCCGGTCTGTGTACGAAGCCCTCTCGACCCCCATTCTTCTCGCGCGCGTTTGGCAGGGCACATTAAAAAAAAGGATCCGCTTGTCACCGAGCCAACTGATAGACGGAGAAAGGGAGAATATCTTACGGAAGAAAGCGTTTAGAGAGAATCGAGGCATCGAAGGGCGCTCTCTCTTACTGTGGGTTTTTAACAACCCTCAAAGGATCTCAATGAGATCGAGGGAATCGCGGGGAGATAGAGAATTTCGGAGGACCATTGTGCTCCTCTTGGAAGTACCTCCGTCGATGGAATCGGCTTTTGTGCGCGAACGAGAGTTTACCTCGAGGCGTTCGCGATGAATCACGATAATTTTTCACCGTTCAATGGGGCGGTTAATTTAAAGGAAAACTTTTTCCTCGTGCGATTTTTTGCATGAATTGATCGCCCTAACTCTCTTAATATGACGAGAAATTGACTCTGAACGCTTTTTTGAATTGAAGATTTCTGTTATCTGGAGGGACCAATGTTCGGAATTGCAGTTATTAAAGCTTGAAATACGTTACTCTCTTTGGAGAACACGTGCGACATCCCGTGTGATTATTATGGATTCGTAAATCGGAGCAATTAACGGGCTAATCGTGTTTTCTGCGTATCGTTCACGCTGCACTACGTTGCTACAATTTCACAACGCTCTAATTGACCAGGTACACCTTGCCCGACGTATCGGTTTTACGATTACCTCGTTAATGCCAGTATGCGAACGTCTATACTTGTTCGGCACAGTAACACCGTTCGCTTCGTCGACAACACGAGCTACCATCGACAGCGGCGTAACGTTTGTCCGATATTCCACGCGATGTTTTTCTTTCCGAGAACGCCTAATTTGCCTAATCTCAAGGAAGAAGGAAATTCTCTATTGTATCTATCTTAACGACCGTTTGCCAGCGACAACGAGAGCGGCTGGACCGTTTCCTGCGGCGATAAACCTCCCTTCCCTCTGTATGTGTGTGCGTGTGTGTGTGTCAACGCTATCGAGTTATTAGGAGCTATCGTGCGTTGCCGGCCGTTGTGGGACGGGATACAAGTTCTTTAAAACCGACCAATCGCAATTAATTAGGGCCGGAAGTGCCGATTGGCCTGCAGCTAGTTCACTGGCTGCCTGTCGTCCGCAGGCTCTTTCATTTGAACCCACTTCTCGTCGCGACTTAATGAGCGCGCGATTGTCGTTCGTACCGCACGTTCGTGATAGTACGGCTTGATATCGACTGTGCCGATTTTTATGTAGAACGGGTGATGTATCAGGCGCAGGGTAATGCGAATGTCTCATTTAAATTGCTCTTTTGGTGCTATTATTATTGTACTTTTGTAATTGGTTTCTTTTACAGAATTATAATTCTAAAAATATCATTTGATAATTTGAGTATTTGCGCATGGTTTAAAAATATATTAAATCGTTGAAATACAATTCCAAAGACAAGCCAACTGCGGAAATTATTTTAAATTAATTTGATTATAATCGCAACGCCATTGTGCCACAAAATTTTTCTGACACTTCAACTATATAACTTTTTATACTCGTGATCGGAAATAAGAACGAGAGCTTTTCTCTCCCGAGAATTCGGCTCACAGTGGTGTCAATAGCGATGACGCCCCGGGGAAATTCAATAAAAGGCGGAGAAATCCCCCAAGGGGAATGCGCGCGATGAAGATTTCGTAGGGGAACGTTCCAGGAAAAGCGGATGTCGCCTCTCTTTTTCTTCGGGTACGGGCTGCGTATCCTGCGTCATCGGACGTAATCCCGCATTCTTTCACATAGCGGCCGTATTGTTTACGCGTGAAACGGCCGCGGTGCACGACAAAAGATGCAATACGAGCGCATTCCTGGACACACGGCACGCCGCCCACCCTCGCAGAAACGAAACGCTACATCTACCGCGACGTGGCGCACGAACGGATGAACGAATGCGTGAAAAACGCCGCGGGGTGCATATTTTAATCCCGCACGACGGAATGTCGGATAGGGGAGAGAACGCGGGAAGGCATTGAACTTACTGCAGGACCGCCCCCCAGCTTTGTGCCCGCGCAATAACGACGCCAGCCAGAGTGCTACAATACGGCGCCCTTATTATTATTTGTAACCCGCTCGTGGCGAAGCACGAATATATACGTCGCCAGTAAAATATAGGGGTACTTTAATATCGCAGGCGTGTGCCTTATTGCGTTATTTCATTAGTCTAACAGCATTAATAAGATTACCATCGATTTGTGACTCTCGCCTGATTTATGCAGATGAATCTATCCAATAACAACAAAGAAACATCAAAATTTACACAGGCATGCAAATTTCTTGCCGGAATGTTCAATATTTTAATATAAGCTGGTGATATAAAGCGAATCAGATTAAAAAAGAAACAGTAAATTTTTTTATTTACGCATACTTGTAATTATTTGATTGTTCTTTAAGTACGGGTGTCAACTGCTCAGCGGATCGTTGCGTCAATTCTGGGTCACCGTATTCCTCACGATGACTCGTCGTCCTCCGGGGAAAAATCGCCAGGTATACTGTTACGAATATACTGTTGCACAGAGTGCGGCTAACTGTAAAGCATCCACCGACGTCCCGCGCGTACGCCGTTTTACCGCGAGTCAAATTATCAACGGCGGCGCATCTCCGACGCCAACGTCACCTGGCACACGAGACCCCTCGCTGCGTGTATCCTATGCAGGTTCGATCCTGCGGATCCGTGTCGACGAGGCCTGGCACGCACGCACGCGGCCGCGTGCATGCACCCGGCGATCCTCAGGATTAACTCGCGTTTGCGCAACTTTATTCTCATTCACGTCCGCCATCGACGCTTTGTCCAATATGGACCGGCCAACCGGTTTACTCGAGTACTCGGCTTAAGCTCGAGGAAATTATTCAGCTACTCGCTGAGCACTTGCCCGAGTTGTCAGGTATCAGGGTAACGGATTTCCAAAATTTTTAGGTAATCGAGTGTCATAATGTACACGAGTATACGTATTGCCGTGCTTAATCACCTTGATTATTTAGTCCTGACTGAGTAGCTTGCATTTTCGAGCTTGAGGTAAAGTTTGCTTCGGATTGAACGCAAATCGCAGATAGAATCTGGTATTCGAGAGCATGGCTAACTGGATCATTCATACGCGTCGTGCAACTCATTGTCGATCGGTTACTGCCTTCTCATCATTTTAACGCTTCGTCGCCTCTTCCCATCCGTCTAGCGGCATCGCGCATTCATCTATTTGCGGTGCCGTTTTTCTCCCTTTGCGTCTATCATTCACACTAGGTAGCTGACTCGGTACCTGACGTGAAAGATCGGCGACCACTTTGATCCTCATTACCGATAACGTCAGTGCAGGGTGTTCGTTTGCTGAGTGAATCGGATGAACTCGCTCGTACCTGCGCGACAGAAAGCTGCCGTGTAGCCGTGCGTGCGTTCACATACGATACATATAGGTACATATTTCTCAGACGCCGCTAAAGCGCATGTAGTTCCGCATCGTTAGCGGTACATTCTCATCAGCGTAAATTCAAAAACGTGGTTGCTATAAATTCAGAGGTTTGATTTTTCACACGCACAACGTGTAGAGAGAAAGAGAGAAAATGAGCGTCCTCAATGTAATACTAAAACAGCGCGAACAATCATCAATAAAAAAATTAATCTGCAATTACGTTGACTTCGATGAAAAAACAATTGTTTCCTCGATCAAATCATCCATGTTTGTCTCCACGAGATTTCGCTCGGAACGATTGCGACGTTTCTCCGTGACGAATCTGATGATCGTCGTAAAATCGCTGGCGAGGCAACGATCTGGACGAGCTAAGAACGATCCACGATCACGCTGTGACGATCAGCGGGCACGGGGCCCGTTTGGGACCATTTGCATACGCATCGGCGCGCGCGTGCAGCCATCGCAGTGTCGAAAGAGTATTCGACGACGGTGCCGAGGATATCGGCGCTGGATCATCGCACGCGGGGAGGACGGGAATCACGGGAGCGGCAAGGGCGGGGGCGGGAGGGGATCCGAGATGCCGTTAGTCCGGAGAATCACTCGGGGCACACAGGCCTAACCCAACTGCGAGCGGACGCAGTGGAGGAAAGAACGGAAACATGCTTACTCTCCTTGTTGCTCTTATGTAAAAGTATAAAGAAATTTTTTATATTAGAAAAATTATGTTAAGAGATATATGCCTCTAATTTTTGCAATAAGATTTTAGCATTGTCTCTATTTTGTTTAATGAGTTTAGTAGGTTTGCTTGAATAGGTGATATTTCACGTTTTGCATGTTGAAAGCAGAATTTTCTTCATCTGTTAATCATTTTTAAGCGAGGCAAAATACATTTAAGAATGGCTAGACACATTATTCCGGCATTATCATGTTTCTCACATTTTCTTGGAAACTGCACGTTTCCAGGTCACAAGTTGTGCTTACGGTTGTCTAGGCGCGTCCTCGTTTTACAAAGGAATTGCAAAATGATCCTCTCCAACTCGCGGTCGCGTTTGCTGACGCGATGGGCGTTGTTCGCAGAACTTGGAAAACTACTTTTCCTCCATCGTCATCCGCAAGGCCAATGCAGGGTCTTAAGTGTGTTCATGACACGTTAAACATCAACATCGTTTCATCACAACTCTTCGTGAAATATGATCGATCGACTCTCCTTCCACTAATCGAGTTGGACGAACTTGTTGCACCATCAGAAAAGTTTGTCTTTGTTGTAGCGTTTCGCGCTTCCACGGAATTTCACGCCAAGCGCAGGATTTCGTGCTTAAAATCTGGCAATCGTAATACGTTTTATGAAAATTTTACGTAGAAACATTTAGAAACGTGTCACAGCAATAATAACCCAAGAAATAATCTCAAGAATATAAAGCTTTGACATATTCATGTATGTGTGAAGCTGGCGTATCATTTCGCGGAAAATCATTAATTATTGAGAGTTCTGGCTCCCTTTTTAATAGTTCTAGAGTTCCTGATAGGTTAAACACATAGTTCTGGCCATTAAAGCGAAAAAATCGCATAGTGCAAAGTGAGACGCCAACTTCACGCAGCGTCTCACTTTATCCTGCGACAGTTTCCGCCATAATTCCGGCTAGATTTTAAAAGATCTACAGTTCTACATGAGTTCTAGAAAGAGTTCTAGCGAAAAAAATTTTTTTTCATCTTTTTATAATTATTAAAGCTAAAAAATGTTTAAGGGAATGACGACTGGTTAATTTTAGAGAGTTCTGTGTTTTATGAAATATTTCTAGTGTAGTTCTGAACATATTTAACCATTTTCCAAAGAGTTCTGAATGCAAACATTAACAATTATTTAATAAAAAATTTTTATCGTCCGAGAAAGACGTATCTACGGAGATATGGGTGAGACGCTGGTCGATTTTCGAGAGTTCTGTGAAGACTAAAATATTTCTCGTGTAGTTCTGAACGTATTTAACAATATTCCAAAGAGTTCCGACCGCAGACATTAACAATTATTTAATAAAAGATTTTTATCGTCCGAGAAAGACGGATTTTAGGAAAGCCAGAACTCCGACATTTCGGCCAGCGTCTCACTGGTAAAGTCGAAAACGTCCACTCTTCGGGTGAAATAAGTTTTTTAAAAATTTTCTAATCGTTGTTCCTGTCAGAACTCTTTGGAAAGGCATTGCACATATCCGGAACTATACGAGAATTGTTTTAGAATAAGCGAACTCTCGAAAATCAACCAGCGTCTCACTGGTAAAGTCGAAAACGTCCACTCTTTGGGCGAAATAATTTTTTAAAAAATTTTCTAATCGTTGTTCCTATCAGAACTCTTTGGAAAGGCATTGTACATGTCCGGAACTATACGAGAACTGTTTTAGAATAAGCAGAACTCTCGAAAATCGACCAGCGTCTCACATATATCTCCGTAGATATGTCTTTCTCGGACGATAAAAATTTTTTATTAAATAATTGTTAATGTTTGCATTCAGAACTCTTTGGAATACGCTTAAATACGTTCAGAACTACACTAGAAATATTTCATAAAGCACAGAACTCTCTGAAATTAACCAGTCGTCATTCCCTTAAACATTGTTTAGCTTTAATAATTATAAAAAGATGAAAAAAAAAAAATTTTTTCGCTAGAACTCTTTCTAGAACTCATGTAGAATTGTAGATCTTTTAAAATCTAGCCGGAATTATGGCGGAAACTGTCGCAGGATAAAGTGAGACGCTGCGTGAAGTTGGCGTCTCACTTTGCACTATGCGATTTTTTCGCTTTAATGGCCAGAACTATGTGTTTAACCTATCAGGAACTCTAGAACTATTAAAAAGGGAGCCAGAACTCTTAATAATTAATGATTTTCCGCGAAATGATACGCCAGCTTCACACACACCATATTCATAGTCCATTTTTCTATGTATATTCATATTGTTGATCTTCTAAACTATCGTAATATATTGTTTATTCATTGGATCCTAGCCAGATCTTAAAATGCAACCTTGCAGCTTACGACGAAGCTAATCCCCAAATCACATTCGCGGTAACAACGGCTGCGAAGTCGTACGATCGCCGGCCGATCGTCTCGCGTTCGTTTCCTACAATCGTCCCGCTTGGACTTTCTGGGTCACGCAGTTCCGCGGTGTTCTCCATCAGCCTTTCTATTTCAGTGCGTTGCTTACTGTGCGTCCACGGGTCATGCGTTGTCCGATCAGCTCACGTGAACGGCCAGGAACCAGCGAGCTTGTATGCATGCTCGTGTAATAGTCAAGCATTCGCTAACGTGTGTAGCACGGTAGTTGATCGCAGATTGTAACACACAATCTGATCGCTCTGAACAGTTTTCTTGATGAATCGAGCCAAATTTGTCTTGTTCCATTGATGTGTTGCTGAATCATCTGATTTAGGGAGAAACGTGAATGAAAGCTGATTACAACGTGTCCATGTATTCGCTTTTCTATGTCATTCCAAACGCAGGGAATGTGAACTACAAACTATTCTACTAAATTGCAAGATTATTTCCTGATCAGCTTGTCTAAATTTAAGTGAATTTTTCAATTTATACATCTACGAATATATAGAGACGCATGTTTCGATGATCTTTCGCGAAGCAGGATAAAGTACGTTTTTTCCAATATTTTATGGCGGTAAGAAGCAGATGGACTGTGGCGCAATATTTAAACGGCCGTAACATCGAGAAAATTAAGCAGATGTATTCGAGCATGGCCGGCAGTTTCGTGGCTCGTAAAAACTGTTCAACCTTAACAGAGTAAGGAGCAAACATTTGTGGGGCCCATCAGTGAGCTTCTCAATGAACCGTAGCCGTCCATCGTTCCCGCCGACACGCGAAATGGCACGAAATTCAACGCTGAAGGGGGTAGATTACCCAAAAAGAGGGTAAAATTCGTGCGTGTTGAATGCTCTCGCGAATGAACAAAACGCTGGTCGTTCAGATCGTCGTGTTGCTTGGCGCGGCTGACTCAGGCTACGTTTTCTGGCTTTGTTACAATTCGACTACTTCTTTCATCCTGCACCTGCATGCACTCGACGGCTGGATCCGAGCTGCATTATGCCGCGCATTTTTCGATGTTTCAGCTGCCAGCTACCTCCGGACGACGTATATGTGCGCGAGATTCGACGAGTAATCGACGCGGCCCTTCGAAGCGGTTCTCTTGAGTAACGCACTCGAGAAGCTCGACGTCGTCCCTTAAAGATCCCTTCGGCTACGATTGATACTTGATACGGTAAACGTCACTCTGCGACTTGATATTAGAAGTGCACATTTGTTCCCCTATAGCTATACGATAGACGAATTTCTTTGTTTCAAAATTTTTATTTTATATACTGTATATAATGATAAATGCAGTTTAATCATTGTATGCACATATACGATCATATATGCCAAACGCAAATATTATGTGATAAATAACAATATAAAAGTGAAATAATAGTGATGAAATCTTGCATGAATTCAGCTGTGTTGAATTCTGTAAATACCAGACAGCTAGATATCATTAAATAAATTGTCGCTTTTTAGCACCACGCATGTTCAAAAACAACCACTTTCGCGAAATCATCCTTCTCCTTTGCATCAGGAGCAAATTGCGCGGAGTGGTGGAAATCGCTGTCTGCGAGGGGCGGACTAATCGCTTAAAATGCTTGAATCGCTCGCAGAGAGAGCCTCGAGGTGCTTCGTCTTCGGCCTTGAGCGGTCTTCAGCTGCGCTTCGAATCGCAGTTGCCTGCGAATTGCGAGCGCCTCATAATTGCCACGCAGGTGTACGCGCGCGGGTCCTTCATTACGATACCAATGGCTCTTGAACTCGTCGTTGGTGCGATGCACGCTTACGCAGAAGATTAAGAGCAGCGCAGCGTGTGATTTCGCGAATTAAACTTTCGCTCGGCTATTCCAGCGTTTCATCGCTCCAACTTCTTGTCATCGCTGAATATGGTGTCCTTACATGGCTGCCGTAAAGTGCGATTTCCTCTGAGAGCTGTTCCGAATAAATTTTCCATGAAATCGAGCAAAATGACGTCGCTATCAGAGATACGTTCGATAACACATAGTGGAAACTAGTCGACGTGACGCATACCTTTCTTTATCGACTCCATTATCTTATATCGTCATCGAATAGATAACTTGAGCGATAGAGAGAGTCTCATCGGAAAGGCCTTTCAGGTTTGCCGGATGATACGGGATTCTTTTCGGCCGCGTCTTGCCGCGTGGCTTCCTGCGAGTAACTCCACACGAGATAATGATCGGCTATTGTCGGCCACGAAACGTACTGACAGTACAAACAACGCGTCACGCTCAACGGTCGCTCGGCGCTAATCGCGGGAGATAAGGGGGCTAGATAGGAGCCAACGCAGCCTCGATCGCCGGTACCACGTTCATTCATACCTCACCTTAGGACTGACGCGTTAATTCATGCGAGAAAGCCGATGAAACCCGATATCTTCCTGTTGCCCGTGCAATAATGGACGACCGACGCGAGATAATCGCGCTATCAAAACAGCGGATCGATACGGCGCGAGAGAAAGAGAGAAGATACGAAGATACGAAGAATCCGCGCGATTCACTGATCGCGAGAGAGATCCGCGGCGAGAGTTCGCGCCTCTTACAATGCAACTCTGCGGATCTCTCGCGGTGACCATAGACGCTTCATTCTCAGATCAGAGAAACTCAAATCGCGATTTCTCCGATGACGTCAAGCGTGCGTCACGAGTCAGCGTTTTCGGAGCGGATGGCGGCGGACACGCGAGCAGCAACCGATACGCTAATAACACGTATTCGTGCACGTGCACGCTCAAACGCCGGACAAGACGCACACTTTCGAACACGCGGTGCCGGCTGATTTACCTGACTAGATCCCCACGTCGTCCTGTCAGTCACACGCGGCCGCACAATTGCATCATGCACTGTCGCCGTCGAGGATCCACCGCGACTCGATCGAGCCGGGTCATCTACGGGATGCCCTGGATGAAAGCTGCCTGGCTTCTTGTCACTTGGTTGACTTCGATCTCGCGCAGACGTTGATCGGTGATCGGCGAGTCGCGGGAAATTACTACAACTACAGACTACCGTCTCCCATTCGGACCCGTAGCTGGAGAACTCGCGGCTGAAACTCCGCTGCATCCTGCGAGGACACCGCGTATACCCGCGTCGGTGCACACTCGTGTGCGCATAACAGCAGTGAAAGCCTCATACGCGACCGCGACCACACGTGCGCTTCGTTTAATACCACGAGGTTCTCACCCCAAATCTAGTTAACATTCGCAAAACAAATACGGCGCTTTGACATTTCGTTGAGCCCTCCTTTTCTCTCCACGCGATCAATCTTCTGCGCTGGCACTTCAGACACGACACGCGATTGCGTTTAACCGCCGCGTGCGTTTCCAGCGAAAAAGATTGATCTTGGGGGACGCAGCGCAGGGCTAACAATGCTTTAACGAATTCGTGTTGGTTGCTAACATTGATGCAGCCATCTCTCTCCTCTTCTATTTTTCTTTCTCTCTCTCTCTCTCTCTATTATATTTATCCATTTGCTTGCTAAACAAATTTACGAGTATACTTGCACCGGATGCGTTACTCGCGGAAAACGACTTATTCACGCGTCTTCCGTCGACTATCAGCCCGCGATGATCTTCCCGAGCAATACTGGAACGACGGAAGGTTGCGACGTAACGATTCGTGTCGGGTACGGTACGGGCGCTGCAATAAAGAGCTGCATAACACCGATGCACGTCGGCGAACGGCACGAATTTGTATCGCTGCAGGCGCGCGCTCGGCGCTCCGCTTCGGGATCCGCTTCAGGTGACTTTCCGCTCTCCTTCGAAGGCGGGCGTAAGTTTCCCGGTTTCGAAATCCGATCGGTGCGAGTCCGGAAGCGAGTGCTAAAAAGGGGAAGGAAAAAATATCAATTTCGTTCCGTATGAACGTTCATTACCGAGCGCCGCTTTCTAAACGCGTAGATCGTAGCGGGATTACGAAATTAATTCAGAATGCGCTGCTTATTGCGTGCATTGATCCTTTCTTTGTGTCGTTCAGGCGTTTGCACTTTCGGTAGAAATGTAAGTGTGTAATATTATATGTTCCTTTTTTGATATTAGTAGACGTAAAAGCTAGGAAACTCCTTAAAACATGTTCTAAAGTGTCAATTATACGAGTAGAGTTAATTCGATGTATTGTATGGTGAGATATACGTACTCTGCGATAGAAACGGCCAGATATCATTGTCTAAAGGAGAAACAGGCGATGTGTGAACACAATCATAGCTTTCGATAGATCAGCCATTGAGAAACCATTGAGGAGTGGGAGGTGGAATCGCAGATCACTGACTTGGGAGAAAGAACCAGACATGATCCTGTTCTTCCTGCGGCCTTGTTTTTGCAGACATGATCGAGAGAGGTGAAGAGAGCAAGAAAGAGAGAAGGAGGGCAGGATGCGAAGCCTTCGGGCTTCAATCTATTAACACGCTACGGCGATTACGCCGTCCTGATGACCCCGTGGGAGTGTGCATCTCCGCCAAACATTTTTTCTACGGTGGCTGGCTGGCGGGGCTGTCTTCTTTCTCATGCGTCTCTCTTTCTCTCTCTCTCTATGTTACCGCGCGCTCTCATCATCCTGATGGCTCTGGCTTGCCCCGGAATAATAAACGCCGCATCAGCTGTACAATAGCGTCTATGCGCAATCTACATATGTAAACTATCCTGTTGCGCCTAATCTATGCGAGGAATACGTAATCTATGCAGGCAATGCTCGTAATGAGTGTGCTTTCTCTTCCTTTCTTTCGTTTTTCAAACGAAGCCTCGAGCCGATTCCTATTTCTAATTATACTCTGGATATTGCGACGCAAAAGTGCAAATAATATTATGGTCAAACATTTGATAGCATTTCTATGATATATATATCAATATATCTCTCTCTTTATGAAACTGCCGAAAAATATCCAGAAAAAAAAGTACTTCTCGCGAAATAGTAGAAAATATTTTTTGTGCTCGAGATTAGTCGCGACGTTCCTGAAAATCGCAGAAAGGTACGTCATACGACCTGAAAATATGGCGAATCGACGGATACATACCCGATAAAGCGAGGATAACCGGGGATTGGCAGTGGAGAGCGGCGAGGGGACAAATTTCCGGTGCGCAGGATCGTAGCTAGCCCTCGACTCTTCTTCCTTTCAGATCATTCTTTCACAGCACGCACAAAGGACTCTGACCGAGCAAGCGGAGGGATGATGGCACGTCCTTTTCTCTGCAGGCTCTCCGACATTGGAGGGAAACTCGTTCTCTTGCCAGATGACGCCCATCTCTAGAAACAGAAAACCGCTCTGCAACACATCCTCTTAGAATGTAATGATCTTTCTATACAAGATGACTCATGTGAAGTGATTCAATGATAGATTGACAGAATCGCAATGGAATCTTTTACAAGAAAAATTTTACGAAATTTATCACTTTGATTAATGAGTTACGACGAAATATCATGTTGCAGTCTGTGTTAAGTAAAATGATACTCGTATTTTCCTCATGAAGGAATTAAATGATTAAAATTTTATTTACCGTAATGTAAATTTCTATACTTAATGAGAGCGGAATGCGAGATTTTTGTAATAAATATGGGGACATTATTAGGTCATAGACCCTGTTTCTCAATTACATAAATAATGCTGTATCCGCTACCTTAATTAATTCGTGGAACAAGACGAAAAATTAAGCATGAATCACCGAGTCATAACTTTTCTTGAGTACGACAAATGGGATAATTATCCAAGCAGAGAAAAAGGAGGATAATTTTTCCCGGAAAATTCGCTTTATACGAATAGACGTGGAATAGAGTAAAGTAGGACGATACGTGAGCGTAGGTTGAATTATACAACCGATGGGAAGCGTTACATCAATTATAATCATCAATGTTGCATTATCCTCCATTAGAGTTCGAACAACGTTCAAGTATCGGAGCTTGGGGGTGTCGCAACCTCGGAATTATATTGCTGCTAGACTTACACGAAGTTCTGACGCACTCGCATAATTTCCTTCGTAAAATCGGCACACGTATCTGCCGTGAGTCTTACAGGTGGAATTCGCACGATTGCTTCGTTGGTATTGCTTCGTACACGGGATGCGGGGTCTCCTGTTACGCAAATTTCCGGTCACGTGTATCGTGATTTTAAATAAGAAGGATTATTCTCAGAATTTATGAATAAATGATTCTAACTCTTCGATCCGATTGCAAGTATTCGTCTTTGTAGATGCTTTTATTTTAATTTAATTCTTACTTTAACAATTTTGATATTTAATTAGAATTGTCTGCAAAATATCAGAATTTCTGAATAAATGTCTGAATTCTTTCTTTTCTCTTTGTCGCCAATACTGGTATAAACAGATTAACCTAGACCCTTGTCTTTTGCTTGGCTGTCAGTCCTTCGCTAGCAGAGAAGGTGGCAATCGTAGTTGCATTGTATTCAAATGATGTCCCAAGGTTCACGAGTCTTCTCAGACGTGACATGGAACGCAATTTTTCCGTGCAGCTTCCCACTTCGTGTGAATTATCGCCACGCAAAGTTCTCTACAAGTGGAAATTCTCGCCAGGAACGTAAACTTTACACGAACGTAGAGTACTTCTCCTGAAATATATTTCCATAGTTAAGCAACAAAGTAAAATTTTGTTGAAATGAAATCGAAAATTTTCATTCTTATACATTTACCATGTTTTGTCGTTTATCGTCACATTTTATCACAGTTTTGTCTGGAATTATAGGAACAAATAATCTTGTTATTTATATTCTCTATATCTATAAAATAAATTTACATGGAATAACATAAACTTATATGAAACGTAACACTTTGCGAAGACATGTGAATGCTTATCAGTGGAAAACATTGGTTGACATTCTCGTTTGAAAATGTATGTACATTCATTACGACCAACAACCGTAATTGTGTGTACTTGCGACACGTAACATCGATTATGACTAACAGCAGCAACGTGTACGAATCGACATGAGATTAATGAGAGAAGCCTGTGGCCACACGTGATTATACAGGTTACGTCTACAAAGAAAAAATAAACCAGTAGAAACACGCTCGTCCTACGAGCGAGGTGAGCAACAAGAGCGAAAGGAAATCTCGAAGCAGCAAAAGAAAGAATTATCTTTGTATCGACGTGTTAAGCACGATTAGTATGTAAATTCGTGATAAATTATTTACCACGCTGCGTTCTGGGGCACGTTTAAGAGCGGAAAAGAATAGGCGAGTGCCGCTCCAAGTCACTACGTATAAATAAGTAATGAGGCCCAAGGAAAAGGGTCGCGCTTAGGGCCCGCGGACTCCGTAAATACATCACTGCGGGGCCCTCGATTTCCCAGCAGGGAAGCCTCTCTTAACACTCTCCTTCGCTGCGGGAGAAAAGGAGAAAGAGAGTCGCCGCGCGAGGGAGAGAACGAGAGAGACGGCGCGCACGGGAGCGAGAGAGCGCGAGCGAGCATACGCCATTTATTTACTCCTGGATTTAATCGCATCCGCCGACCGCCGTTTCCTGTCGCTACGGGCAGCCCGTTTCTTGCGCGCGGAGGGCATTAGAAAAATATTAGCCGGCCGACCGACCGACCGACCGACCGAGTCGCTCGAGCACTCGCGCACTCGCTCGCGAGGTAATAACGTCGTTCCGATGACCGCGCGCGACAAGAATCTCAATTTGATGGTCGACGGTAGCGATTTCGTAATTGCCCTACCCTCCCTATGCACTGCCCTTATTTATCGCCGCTGCCTCGTTCGATTACAGGCTTGGACGTCGCGCGCGTATCGCGAGGCTGCCGTTTCTGAATACAGCGTAACACTCCAGGGACACGGGGGGAACGAGAATCCGCGATGGTGCCCCGCAGAATGCTCCACCACGTCGTGACTCCCGGCGTGGAGCGGCCGTTTGCCTGAGCGATCGGCCGCTGAGTTTCTCTCCCTCGAATTCCAGAGAATTCCAGAGAACCGCCACGATGTCTGCTTTCTTCGTGTTCTTAAAAAGCGGCCGCTTTGTCTCGAGCGTGACGCGAACGTCGCGTCGTAAACGCCATCCCGGCTGTCGAATGCATAACACCGAGGATTTATCGTTTACGTAGAATTATACGGCGGGGAGTTCCATCCCGGTGATTCCGAGTCGGTCCGTGGAGAAGGTGCGCCTGCTCTCGCCGAAGTCATTGTTCGCGTATACTCCAGCGGCGAGTTTGAAGAGACGCGATCTCCGAACGATCGCGCCAATTGTAACTTTAAGTAACAAAGAGACCGCCGATTTTGTTTTCTCACAAATTGCCGGGAGATCTAATTAATCTTGATGATCTTCCCTTAGTAGGCTTAGTAGATACCTCTTCTCCCGGGAAATTGTCCACATTCCATCCTGGGAAATGTCTTAGATCCTTCCCTCCTGATCCCGCGCGCGTTTCTCTTTTTCCTGGACGGAGATCCGATCGGGAGGAGGAAGCAGCGGCTCTTTTTGATGCATGTCTGCCCGTAAAAATAATCATACGCACGATCGGGGTGCGGAGTAATGACCGAGCAGCACGACGGGACCCCGGTGCATACGTACGCACGCGTTTCGCGGTGGTGTGCGTGCCGTGCGTATCGACGACGCAGCGACACGACGAGCGCCAACCTCCGCTCCGCGATTCTCGATCCGCGTCATCGTCATCGTCGTCGTCGTCGTGCAAAGGGTCAACGCTCGGATACATCGTATTTCTTTGCAACACGCTGGAATCGATCGGCGCTAACGCGTCTAGTTTGTGCAGTCGGCTCCGTTCGCCAGCAGCTCGCGATAGTTGGTACTTGAGCACGCACGTGGAAAGGTAGTCAAGTGGTCGGCGCACACGCACTCGAACGTCCAGGCGATGGTCAGTGTTACGTCCAGAGTGCCCGCAAAAAAATTGCCCGGCAGCACTTCACGAAAAACGGCAGAACGGAGAAACAGTCGATTATCCTGTGAACATCCCGCCGCGATGTTAGAAAGCACATTTGACAGACACAATGCGTTGTATGACTAATTAAATAAATTCTCGAAGAAATTAAGTAAATAAATTCTCGCATTCATCCGTTCGAAAATAATCTTCCATTCTCGTAGCAGAATTTTATTAATTAATCTTATCTCACCGTGCCGTCGAGCGTGTAGCGCGGCTTCGATTATATTAAGTCATTAACTAAGTAATCCGGGTCGCGTCTAGATAGCAATGGATTGAAGTATTAAACTAAACACATACGTATGATAGCGCAATACAGATTGTCATATATTAATTTTATAGACAATCTTCATAAAACTAAAAACAAAATTCTCCGAAACATCGCTACAATATTTGTATTGAAATCTAGACGCGACTCGGATTACTTAGTTAATGACACAATAATATGCGCTGCTCTCGACCTCACCGCACCCTCGGAGATCCGTTTTTTCGACCCGGTTCCTCGGTGCACGATCCCTGACATTACATCAGGCGGCGTGACATTAAAACGTCGGCGCGCGATTTACGCGCTGAAAATGTCCCGGATTGCAACGATCAGCACACCAGCCTGCACCGCCTTTGTCGGGCACGTAGTCAGACATGTCAGGACCCACCGACACACACGTGTTGCGCCACGTTGTCGCCGTGCCGAAGAAAGTGCATGCGGCAACCACTTCCGAGAAGCGCGCGATGCACTCGCAGAATCGCAGGCGTGAGTATGTACTCGTCGCATTGTTTCGTCGGTTCACTTGAGGAATCGATCGACGTGTCGTGCAACATTGTTTCAACGTCGATCTGCACGCTGATCGATGCCTGGATACACGCGCCCACCAGACTTTCCCGCGAAACGTTTTTTTCCTTTCCAGTTCTTCCGCTTGCGATGTTCCACAGCTCGTGCCTGTAATTTTGGTTTCGTGCTTGTAATCCGCATCGATGAAACATCAAGATGCTCTCTGCTTTGCTCGTTACCTCGTTTCATTCAGAAATCGAAACGTCAAACGTCAGATCGGATGCAGTGACGTTTACATTGCTCAGTAATGTGAGCTAGGTAAAGTCACGCGAAGTGATCACTGTAGTATCGGACGAAATCCCGCGCGTTCGCAGCAGGGACGAGTTACCTCGAAATTCCGCGAGTGCGAAGCTAGCAAGTCATTATGTAAACTGTATGTAAAGAAACAAAAAGAAATGCGCAGTTTCGCATAACGTGTAGCTGCAGCGCGACTTTAACAGTTTGTTAACCTTGCGGAGGTTCTCTCTTTCTCTGTCTCTTCTACCACGAGTTTCTACGCGCCGCGGAATATATAATACCCTACCACTGAAGAGAAATACGCTATTCACCGCATCGGCTATATCTCGTGTAGCTGCGCAACGTGGAGACAACCGTCGGTCGTACATTTGCTTGCGATATCGCCCGTCCCGGCTCAAATGGGTTTAGAATTACAAGACAAAGTGAGAGTGGACCGAGTGCATTATCGTATGCGCTGACACCGTGAGACTCGCCGCTCAATTATACAGCTGTTCGCGCTGGGTGTCAGTTTTCTTTCTTCTTCGCTTTCATCCGTACACGTATACGCGTTATCACATCTGGACCATCCGAGCTGTTCTAATGATTGCCTACGAAAAAATCATCCTGACTAATAGAGTATACGATTCTTTCACGGTTTCTCACGAGACATGAATTTCGATGGAGCTTGAATCGTTTCGATACTCGAAGGTATCTCGGAAAATTGGAATATTCTCCGCGTACTTGTGCAATTTATCGTACCGGAAATGTGTGTTAAAAGTCACCTCCAGCCGTTTGATAATATTTTATATAAATACATTAAAAGATTATCTGATAAATAATATTCGAAAGTGTATCAATTACTTACCTGACAAGAGGAAAGACTTATGATAAATTCGGTTCCAGATTTGATCGATCAATCGATTAATTTAAAAGATAATCGTAACAGTCGTTCGACCCTCTCACTCTTGATGTAAGTATCGTCGATCGGATACTTCGGAATCGCTTTTACGAGTCGAATAATCCCGGGGTTTCTCGCGTAGCCAGCCTTTCGGCATCACCGAGGGCAAGGACTCGCGCCGCGGTTGCTCGTGCACCCGGCCCCCGGGTCGTATTTATAGTTCGACCGTTAAAAACAACGTATTACAGAGTCGCCGCGGCTGCGGTGGTCCGTTCAACAGGCCACGTAGAGTACGGGACCGGTCCCTTACTCCTCGAAATAAACACGCCTGGCTTGCACACGTGCGTCGTGCACCGTCTCGCCGGCAGCACAAACACAGCTCCCGACGCCTTTCGAGACATTACCGATCCCCACATCGGCGAATTTTACGACGGCCAACACCCGTTACTTCTGTCCGACCGCTCATCCGCTGACAAATAGAGAATTTTGAGTTTCACCGAGATTCAGGCGACAGAATCGCACGCGTTCGCAACGTCATCTCGGATTGCGCGAGGATCGGATCGACGTGGCAGCTGTTGGAAGGCTGCTCTGATCCAAGGGAAGCAAAAATCCCGGATGTAGTTTCGTCTTCCGTTCATCGCGTAAATGTTCAATCTCCTTCGGAATCTACGGAATATATTAAATCGATTATATCGATTGAAAGACACGCCGTTATTTGAACGCACATACATTTTCTATAATTATATATATTTATAGTTTTTATATAATTTATATAATAAATTAGAATATAATTCTAGATAATAATTACCAAACTTTCGAGCGCGTAGCAGTCAACTTCTATTTCCGCTTCCAGTTTTACCTTTCCGATATTACTGCTATGGTATGCTTTGCAGTAAACTTTCGATACTGTGGGATACACTGTGTACAAAGCGGGTAGGAAGGGGGTGTGTACAAAGGGGGTCGTGCGTAAAGTCGTAAAATAATCGCGTCAGTTCCGCTCTGTCTGAATCCGAACAAAGACCCGTCCATTTGGAATGAAACCGAAAGGAAGATCTGACAGAAGTGAGAGAGAAAGAGAGACGAGCACATGTAGGGAACACGCAAATATTCGCGTACGTTACGATCGACATATGCGCTCATTCTTTCTCACCGCGCTCGGGCGCGTTCGTTAATGAATATGCTAATATTACGCGGCGGTCGTCGACATCTGTCGTTCTCGTTTTAATTAAAACCGCTATCGTCGAACGCGTTGGACCGATTTTCGTTCACGAACAAGCAGACGAGAGACACATCCTTGCGTTTTCCATCGATCTGTATCTATTGTTACTATTTATTTGCTTGACAATTTTATCGTGTCAGCTGGATAAATTGCGCCCGTATTTGCGTCTATATCTTCGCAGTATTTTCAATGGTATAACGCTGGTCAGCTCTTTAGGAGTTATCGAATCCGTCAATTCCATTTTCATCCTGTTTAGCGATAAATCGAGCACGGGCGGAGTTTTTTGCGCCCGATAAAATCGAGGTTTCATCGGGGACCACTGAATTTTTTCAGGGATCATCGAGGAGGGTCGAGAATAGGGCGGGAGAATGGGTCGCGTTCTTTCGAAGCTTCGGGTGCGAGTTAGGTCCAGTTACGAGCTGATTGTTTCCACGTAACGATCCCGTACACGGGGTTTCGCGTTTCGGAGGGCGTTTCAGGGGAACGGATGAACAAACGATGGCGGGATGCGCGGGATCGTACGAGAAGAAGGAGGAAGAGAGAGAGAAGAAGGCTCGCCATCAAAAAAATCTGCCCGCCCCGCGGCGAAACGCCACTTACACCGCCCGAGTCATTATCTCCCGTAATCGCCCGCTCTTAATTTCATTTTGGCCCCTGTACGATCGCTAACGGTACGCGGCCGCATGGGGCCCCCGAACGAACGATCTTATTCGTCACCCATGGTTTCTCGGTAGAATCATGCTCGGTCAGACGCAAAAAATTTCAGGATTTTTAATTTTTCACCATGAAATTCCCATGTAAAGCAGAAAAATAATATCATCTTTGATCAAACTCGGTGAGATCATTTTGAATCACGCGTTTGGCTCAACATTGTTATGATTTAACCATCTGTCTTTGCTTGTACTTTTATTGTGGACCTCGAATTACACTGCCGCTTAGCTTGGTGTAATTTAGTGAAACGTGAAAAGTGACTTGAATAGAGAGCATTCAACGTAAATCTGTGCGGTCTTCACATACGAGGATCAGATTAAACAAGGAAGCCGAGTTAGATGCGAGCAAGACCATAAGCGGCGGTATTACTCGGCCATATTACTCGAGTATTACTCGAGCGGCGAGTGAGTAACAGACTGGTCGGACGTGCCGTATCTTTTATCTGGTCCCGGCTTATCTGCCGAGCACCGGGCAAACACCATAACGTTACAGCGGTGTAGTCTGACGTGGGCAAAGCACCATGGCAGTACGCTCCGGATTCTTTTTTGGTATTCATTTTCATTTCGTTATCGTATTCGTGGACGCGCACGTGAGCGCATTAAACTTCACGCGTCGAATATCATTCTTATCTCGTTATTTAAATTTATTGATAAATTCAGGAACGGAAGCGCAACGTGATTGTGCATGGTTTCCCGAAGGTTTGCGTAAGATTTTCGTGACGAGATCACGGAGGAGAAATATGCTATAAAAGAGAGAGAAATCCTCGTGCAGTAACGTCGTGTTCTGTGAATTACGCTCACGGCGATCTAGGCGCCGTATAACAATTCCGTTTTACGGTACTACAAATTTCTCTCCTCCTCTCTCTTTCTCTTTCTTCCTGCCGCAGCCTCTTTCTGCTAGTGCAACGATCCCGCGATTTTTTTGCAGGCATCACGCTATCATAAATTTGCGTCGATAAATGCTGACGGATGCGAAACGTTCGCATGCTGCGTCACGGACGACAGACTGCGCTCTACCATTCTGCAAATGTTCGAATAATTCCGCACCTGAGAAGCGGACGGATGCGCGCGCGAAATTATCGGTTCTGACATGTTTGCGCTGCTGCAATCACGGAGACAGGCTCTAGAAATTTCACAGCGTGATGTAAATTATCTAACAATAGTGTCCGTGACAAAAGAGTTCACCGTACGACAAACATTATTTTGTTGAAAGGATTTTTTAATCAAAAATTACTTAAGTATGCTTTGAGGACTTATATTACTCTATTAATTTATTTCAAAAATATAAACTCGCATATTGGATCTTTACAATCCACCGATGAAATATGTTCGCGTTTAACTACGAGTATTAGGCATACTTTAACTCTATAAAAATCAAATTACTTCATAAAATTCAGTTATCCGTCATGAATTTTGCAAAATTACCGGTACTTACGCTCGCCTTCTGAAAGGAAGTTCATTTCTTTCCCCTCGAACATTTTGAACGGTTAAATGGAGAAAGTTAATAAGCGGCGTAATAGTCGTTCGCGGAAAAAAAGTAACTTTATGTAACGTTTCTGTGTGCTCAAATAGTACGCGCATCCGCATGTCGAATTAGGGAAGACTCTGCGAGTTCGAAATACACTTTTGTCTGCATTCGTCTTGGAACGCATTTACTTGCTATTCAATAGGATGACAGGCGCATTACCGTCGTATATGGCTCCACAACGTTTCTCGTTTATCATCACACCCGATAGCACCTTCAGCGAGCATTGGAAATTCCGTCGATGTTATCGCGGGTTCCCATTTCAGCCTAAATAGCGGTGTGCGAGCGAGGGCTCCAAGGTGAAACGCCTCTTGAAAATCTTCCGGGCACATTAGAGAACTTGACAAAAAATCTAAATTCCCTAAAGTGTGTGTAGAATTCTGAAGCGTACGTATGTCCGGTTACGTAACCGCTTCCGTTTAAGGATAATAATTTAGATGCGGTAACATTGAAAATTTCAAGCATTTTGTAGCCTCACGAGGTTCCATATAATCTCACAATATGAAAAGAAAGGAAAAAAGAGAGAGAGAGAACAATAAGTTCGTGCGCATATTTAATTATTACGTGACCACTGAGCACTATGGCGTAAAAGCAATTTAGCAGCACGGCAGTCGCTGTGATTAAATCAACAATTAAATTACGCCGACCCCTGTTCTTGATACATTCGAGAACGCGGCGAATGCCTCCCAGAGCGGGTGATACCCCTGTGCGTGCGTAGGTCACGTAGGTAAAAGACTTATTACGCAAGAGCGACGGTATCGAGTCAACGACCTCATTGTCTTCGTATACACCTGCATACCAAGAAACGCAGTCAGTAATTAACGAAATAAGATGCGAGGATAATGGTACTCTTATTCGTCCTCTCCCTTGTTGCTATGATCATAACTCCGAAGCGACATCCGTGGAAGTTGTTATTAGCAAAATGATATGCTGTTTTGTAAAAGCGTTTCAAGGGGCACGTATTAAGTATTTAATACGTAATATGGTGCTTCGTGACTTTTATGCGTGCCTTTATCTAGTTGAATCTTAATGAAAAAAGCGAATTCCATTCTTGGAGAAAGTCAAAATAGCAAAAAAATAATTATTTTAGGAGGCGAGAAGAATTGATTTAAGATGATCCTTACTTATTACACTTGAAAATTATCTTTTCCATATACATTTTTCCTTGTCATAATATAATTTATAAACCGGAAATATAAAATTTTTATACGTAGCATATCTGATTAGAATGTGATTAATACACACTTGATAGAACGATAATATCTCACATTCCACAAAAAATCGAAATACATAAGATTTTTATCTGTCTTTTGATGAAAATATTACGTATCACGATACAGTCACTCTTCAGACAATTGCAATTCTTGATAGACTTTATCGGAGCACACTAGAGATATGAAAGTTGCGGAATTCTTTCGAGGAATTTTCTCACGACGCAATCTCCTGCCTGAGTTGCTTACGAGCTCTGGTGCAAATCATCCCGTGTGATTATTACTCCCTCAAGAATCGCCTGCTAACGTGTGTTTCCATAGAGAATCCGCCGAGATTTGCTCGCATTGTAACATCCGATTCCGTAAATGGATTACATAGTCGACCGGTGCCACGCAAGTGCATCGGAATAAAAGCGTCGTCGGTGCAAGCGTTTTGCACAACTTTTGTCACTCGTTGTGATGACATCTGAAAACGATGCACGATTACGGAGTATAATGACAGGAAATAACAGAGCTACGACATTTGTCATGTCGGCAACTTATATTGCAGTGAGCCTCGTTAAGATCCGAAAATGTGCGTTTCGTCATTTTCAGGGAAACGAGAGGTCGGTTCTCCCCAGTTGCGTCTTTCCTTCCTTGCAATCTGTTTTTCTTTTTACTTCTCGCTCCTTCTTTTCTCTTTATAGACTCATTGTATTGTGGGCGCGGAAAGTATAACACGCTGCGACTAAAAGCAGCGTTCTCCGTAGAATCTTTATCGCGGGTTTCTTTTATCGTGCGGTTGTGAAAACGCATTCCAACTCGGTGCGGCTTCCGCGAGTTCCATTCGCGCGTTTTCTTCGTGGGTGTTTCTCACAATTTCGCCAGGCGTTTCTCGAGCGAAAAACCCGTTTACCCGTCACCCTTGCATGTTACGAGCCTTTGAATTCGCACTCGTAAACACCGGAAAAGCCACCGGTCCCATTTTTACGATCTATTCTTTCGGAATGATCGGAACCGAAAGGTGTATTTTTCCAGATCTTCACGCTGTCGAAAATGCAGCTGACTTTCAAACAGATTCCTCGTTATTAAAAGAATCTAGCAATTTATAGAATAATTGTTAATTTCGTTTATTTTTGAAATTTCATATTGCCAATATTGTTTTCTAAAATAGATTTATATAAATTACATAGGAAGATGGTAAGACGAGCTTATCTCGGTCAAGAAAAAAATACAATTTTATTCATAAAAAATTGCACTTTAACCGAATATAAATTTATAGCTCGTCATACGTATACGTCCACATGCAATGAGATCCTTTCGTGTGTCAACAGTCGTTGCTAATCGTGCCTCGTTTCACCCGTCAAGAAATACAAAGTACACTGATCTGACATTAATTGCATACGGGATTGCAATTAATCAAGACTAGCTCGCTGCAATAAGCCATAATTATTCAGAGCAGCATAAACTCAGCTGTATAAAGGACATCCGTTTCAAATGCGGCTTTAAACGCTCATGAAAAAAGTAAATGAGTCCGTTGCGTTGGCTGGATCAACTTTGCACACACATACGCACATGCGTAGAGTCAGCTGCCTTCAGATTATGTCTCCCATTGCGTCGTCGTGTCGATCGTTCGCTTTTTGCTCGCTCCGTTGTATCGAAAGGGTTGCATTTATAAGCAATTGCTGTTTTGCAGATGTGTCACGTCTCGACAGTTCTCGCTCCGCTTTCGCTCTCTGTCTCCCACCGTGGCTGAAAGCATAAATAAGAGCCTTTTCAGAGGCGAGAACGAGGGAGTGCGTAACTCAATCCGCAAACAAGGTCGCGTTGCAAGTCCAGCCGTGGAAGTGCGCGCGATAAGTAATTAGCTGTAAACTCGACGAGGCTTGCGAAGTGACAAGAGACATTTGTTCGCGCGAAGCAATGCTCCGATTGGTTTGACACGCGTTCTTGTTGTTCCTTACGAATAACGTTCTTTATGCAAACTGTCTCAAAGGCTTCTGTTTTTGTTTCGACGAAATAGATCTGCAATTTTAACTGAAAGTGGATCGGATTCGCGCTTGATATTTTTGATCGATGGCAATCGTGGTGAAGATCGTCAAAATGAGTGTCATTGATAGCGACGATCGGTTTACTTAAAAATTTAATATGAGATAGCGTATCTTTATATGTGTATCACGTGCGCTGGAACATGTACTCCGAAATCAATGATAGTTTGCAAGAACTGATACAGTATCACGCTAAAGCAAAGATTGGACATTTACTCATACTTTTTTATCTGCTCGTGCTGTAGTTACAGCGATTGATATTAATATTATTTCAGTTTATAATCGATTACGTTAAAAATACTATGCTCAAATGTTAGATACAAAGAACACCGCAAAAAGAGTGCAAAAAATGCCCGTTTTTCCGTCCTCGATTTTTCAAATGAATTTTATGCCAAATGATAGCTCATGATGAGACATTAATCACAGAAAAATTTTACGATGAGCATGTGATTGGTTTCAGAGATATAGAGGGTCAAAGTGGTTACCACCTACTGAGAAAGTATGACACTATCGACACTGTATAGCATGAATTTTGGTTGACTTTTTTCGAAACGTAGTACCTATGTGTTCTTTGAGTTGCTGATTACGAATCTGATGTCAGATTTCAAAAATGCAAGATGGCGGATCCAATATGGCGGATATAAAATATAAAAAAACTTAATTTCTCCAAAAATTGTTATCTAAGCGTGTTCAGGATCGCGCTCTCCTGTGCGACTCGCTTGCGACATATATATATATATATGTTTTGGATATGTCGTGTTACAAAAATGTACTTAATCCTCTAATATAAAGAACCACCGCAAAAAATGCCCGTTTTTCCGTCCTCGATTTATATATATATATATATATATATATTAGTTACACATTGAAACGGAACGATTTTAATTGTTACGTAAAATTATTATATAAAATATTTGGCTTATATATATATATAGATAACATTTGTGTGTATATAAAATTATATTATCGAAGAATTATCTACTTGTAATGTAGTTGTTACAATAATTTCTCGCATGTTATTTCAATAATATGTTACTTTCAGTGTAAATGACAACGCGTAACTGCAAAAGGTAATTCTAATGAAAAATTCGAGATATCACTTCGATTAATGAATCGAGATTAACGTCACAGTGACGTCGAGGGGGGATCATAAATATTCTGATACCTCTTCGTTACCCGAAGCCAGCTCTTCCCTTCTTTTTCCTCTGCAAGACACGTCTCCGAACGTGTCGGTACATGTTCGCGCTCCACACGACGGATTCGCGCGACGCTATTGTTAATCACAGGTCCTCTTTGTATTCTCGCTCAGTTCGATCATGACCCTCGAAAGAGTAACTGTCAGAAGAGTAACTGATCGATCATATCACAATAGTGCACGATGTCAAAGAGAGTGATTCGTAGTATTTTGGATGCGATGACGTGCCTGCCACCATCGCCGAAAAAGCAGAAGAAGGGAAAGACTGGCAGCGATGACGAGGAAATGTATTTGCCGCAAAACGACTCGTTGACTACTAACAACAAATTTCAATCCGCGAAGAATTCCGAGGTACGATTAGGAGACATTTATACAGGAAAAACCTAATATTATTTAAATTTTACATATTACGTGATTATAATATCCCAACGAACAAATCTATGGAGATGCTATGGAGTTCTGAAACGTCTTGCCAAATTATTCTAATCAATATTAATAATCAATATCAATATTATTATTATTCATACCAACAATAATTCACATTTTCCTAAAGAAAAATTGTTTCCGGACTCAAATGCAAAATTAATTCGTCGTTAAAATCAGAATTACGTGTTCTGAAACATTCCCGTACCGTACGCGTGTGCGTTACGCTCGATTCGACGTTCGTCGATGAGACTGCCTCGAGAAATCTCCGGAAACCGCATATCAATAGCGCGTCGAGTATGATGCACCGTGCTCTCGAGGGTTTAAGGCCCGCCGTGCAACGCGACGCAAACGCTATGCATGGGTCCCATGGATGACTCACTGTCGGCGAAGCCGAGAAGACGAGATTGAGCGAGAGAGAGAGAGAGAGATTCCACACGCCCGGAGCCCAACCTCCTCATGCCTCTCTCGACGATCCGGAACCGACGACGCCGACGGTCCTCGCATTCCTGGCCGATTGTCCTGAATTGAGAGGGTACATTCCTGAAACCTTACCGAACCGCGCGCGGAATGCGACGGTCATCGGAGGCGGAACGCGTGCAGCCGCCCGACATTAGACTTGCAAATGAAATTTTCATAACCGCGCGAGTTTTTCCCTCTTTTCTCTTTTCCTTCGCCTATCCTCCTCGCCCATCCGCAATCCGCGTCGCGTCGTAAAACGCTATCGAAAAAACGCGTTTCGCAGCGGCATTGATTATTGATAACTGCGTGTGCGCGCGATTCGATTGCGATTCGATTCCCCGATTGCAGTTTGTCGCCAATTCGAGAATCTGCCCGGCGAACCGTATAATATTCTCGTGCATTTCGCTGAAAAACGGCGCATGCCGTTCCGGAAGTTTAACAGACAGTCGTTACTTTGATGTTCAGAGGGTGAAGTTAACGTTGCAGAGTTTCGTTAGTCGAGAATTGATTTCAGTCTCGAGACACCTGTAGAGCGAAGTTTAATACATCCTGTATATCGTAATATCTCGTCCGACCTGTAGCAGCTTCCAAGATATCCCATTGCGAGGCCGTGAAATATCCGTCGTGTGTTGGTAGTAAAGTATCGCTATGTATCAAGCGGAGATAATAAACGGCTGCCGAGTGTCGTGGTCAGCTACTGCAACGGTTTAATTCGATTCTACGTCTGCATTTCACGTGTATAATCGCAACAGGAATTTTAATATCGACTCACCACGCAATCGGTAATTACAAAGCCATCGAAGAATGAACATTCGTTTGAGTCATCGTAAAATCAATCGAACGCATAAGTACCGATCGCGTTATTCATAGACTGATGAAATTGTTTATTCGTTCGTGTCAATCGACCGATATCAGAATAGATTTTCTACCATTTCGTTTAATATCTCGCTGAGATTTCACTCTTTGTGATCTGAGATTGTATCATTTTCAACCCCTTTCTAGCTCGCGTATTTTCAGAGACGCCAGCACAGCTGACGTGCAGCAGGAAAACGAGGAAAAAAGGAGAAAAGGAAAGATTATGTTCTTTGCAAACGCTAACAAGAAAATTTCGCATGTGTCCGCGAGCCGAGTAGAGAAAGGGTTGAGGGGCCGATGCTCCACGTGATGTAACCGCGTGACGGTCCGGAGTGACTCCCCTTTTGCCTTCTCGTCTTCCTTTTTTTCGTGAAGGATGATGATCTCGATTACATCTGGCCCCGTGAACCTCCTCTTCCTCCTCCTTCTCAGTCCTCGCCCTCTTCTTGTTGCTCGTCGTCGTCAAAACAGAGCCCGTGATTGATGGTCTTGCGCGCTCGTTGTACCTACGTACGGTTGCTCGATACGTCAATATACCGTTAACTTATCGTCGTGCATTGTCGAGTTAAAACGTGCGAACGCCCTGCGATCTGTTGCTTCAACAACGGTGCAAGTAGTTTCGCTCGGCTGTTCCCTCTTTCTAGCGTACTGGCTCTCAAACCTCTTCTGCTCATAGCGTAACAGCACTTGCTGCTAATGCTGATGCAATCTTTCTTGTTTCACAAGTTGGCACGCCACGCAATGTGTGCCATTTGAAATTAAGATAACAAATATGTGCAATACCTGTGAATACTCATTTCATATAAATTATATAGCAATTTCTGTAAACATTAGTTAAAATTAAATCAGATAATATGTTTTGCTTTTCTAATCTGTATTCTTTCGAAATTGACGATGAGTTTCTTTCACTCACCTAGAGCCTTGAAAATTAGAACAAAGTTAAAGAATAATAGATGGATGTAACATTTGTAGGTTTACACAAGCGAAAAATAATTATTCTCCTTAGCGTCGAGAGTCCCCAAAAAATATCTAACACGTACAAAGTGTTGACTCCTTCGTTCTCTTTCTCTTTCTCGTTATATCGCTTCTTAACGAGGAGTTGGACCGGACTTGGCGTGCATACCGGGCTTAACGCAGCGAGGAGGGTGTCTCGCAGGATCGTTCGAGAAAGCATAAAATCCCCGAGCGCGACCGGGTGTAATGTTTTTCTGTGTACCGATGTGGGATCGTCACGTTGGAAAACAAGCGGCTCAGCTTCGCCCATTATGGGACGTAACGCGGCCGACGACCATTGGGACAACCGGTCGGGTTCGTCGTCCTAGATCCCTTTTTCCATCGCGCAGCTCGGACGATTAGAGACGCTTCGTGGAAACCAAGTGGCGAGAGGATGCGCGCCACATCTGTCCCTCGCCATTAATTGACGCCGGACATACAAACGGGAATTAAAGCAGCTTTAATTCGAGGTCTGGTCGAGTTCGCGCTAGTTCGCGCGTCGCCAATCCACCGCGCGAGCAACGTCATTGACGTCTGCGGGTTGTTTCGTGGTTGATTAATTAAACGTCGTTAAACATTCGGGGAGGAGAACGCGCAATGTGCACCGAACGAGTGCGCACGTGGACGATTAACGGCGCGATGTGATTACACTCTGAGAAAATTAGACGCACCTAATTGCGTGGCTAATTATGCGTCGCGCATTACTCGAGCGCGCGCGCGGGCGAGGAATTAACGGTGATTAATTCGGAAATGTGTACACCAGATAGACGTCGCGTTATTAACCCGATTTATCCGCGACTGCATGTCAGAGGGATATGGTCTTCGCGCCGGTATGCGATAACGATTTTGACGATGTAATTCGCCGGCAGAAATAAGTGATAGATCTGCGAGAGTGACTATTCTGTTGGATAATGCCATTAGAGCATACACATACACACACAGACTGAGTTTGCTCACATGATTCGCATCCCGCTGCGAGATATTAAATTCGCTTCTCGGCAAAGGGAAGGCATCTCGGGTAAGGGTGCGAGATAGCGCGGAGGAAGGGTTGGTGGGCGTGCAATTAATTGTCTTCCCCCGCGCGTCAGAATGATGTACCGGATTTATCGTCGGGAGAACGCTACTTCGAAATGCTCTTTGCCGATAAACAGCGCATTCGTCATTATGATCGTTATGTACGCCCTCCTCCCGTGCGGCTTTTATCGTCTACAATAATCATTAACCGCTGCAGCCGAGCGCGATCTCCTCTCTTTTTACGAAAGAGAAACGCGTTTGATGCGCCACTGACTTTATGGCTATCATTGTGGCTGGATCGCACGATTTAATACACCTACATCTTGCCTCTTTGGGAATATTAGAAACATTTATTATTCTATTACGATTCCGTGATCTCGTGATTTCAACTCCCGACGATATGTAAGAACGCAGCTTATAAAAATATGGAAGGAATTATTAAGTTTAAAATAGTATATGTATATGTCTGATATAGGATAATGTATCCGCAGAAAATTTGTTGGGATGCTTCTGTGATTTCTCTCGGCGCTCTACTTTTCTTTCCGTGCTAACTAGGTATTTTCCAATCGGCTCGGGTCGCTTTGTACATAACTGAAAACTATGTACTGCAACAGCTTACAGATCAGGCAATCGAACGTGGAATGCAGAATGCAGTAGAGAGCAATAGGCAGTATTCGCTGCGCGAGGGGATCGCCGATTTCGCGATCGTTTCGAATTCGCGGATTCTTCGTCCTCCGTCGCTGTCGACGAGGATTGTTCCAAGTATCCTCTCGGGAGATGAGTCGTTATGCGACGGGTCCAGCATAATTAGCAGGTATGCGAAACGTGCCGGCGTCCTTGAATTCGCACGCACCAACACGCACGTATGCGTGCCATGTCGAACTGATTTCTGGAACCAGTCGCTGTTGGTGCGAGCCGCTCCATTTCCGATTCTCTATATTGAATCATGCATCGATATATTACATCGATATTACATTTCGATATTCGATTTTTCCTCGCATCCGCGAGTAACACGGTAATGTTTAATGCATTCCGTTACAGCGCTGTTACAGCGAATACCTGATGATGAATGACAGACAAGAGTCACTTTTGATGCTGAAATAATGGTAAAAAGAATTAATAATTGACATAGAAATAAAATTAAACTTCCTTATTTTTTGCTCTAAGCGTCATACTGATACCTGCTCTTTCGTGATGATTACATACCATCGATGAAGAAACGACTTGAAGCAGATTTAGGTCAAAATACAAATATTTACCACATGTGAAATAATTCTCATTATTAAGTGCAGTGAAGGGAGATCGATATGCCGATTGCCGTCGCGGGTTAATGGTTGATAACGAACACGTAGATAACATCTCTTGTGATTTTATCATTTTATTCATTAGTCGTTCAGTGATTTCTGCGTTTGCGATAGCATATGACTCTTGAAATATCTGCACCAGATAAGATATTCCCATTGAGAAATTCCCTGTGTGAGAATAATATTCTTTGTCATTGGAATGATCTGGATGTATTGGATACTAGAATTAAAGGGAGATCTTGATTGATATAAAACACAAATTTAATCTGGCAAATGCATTGATCGTGAAAAATCCAGGTCGACGTGTTCGCAAGTATAACGTGTACCTTAAAACAAGCAGAAGGGAAGTCAGATCACATGCAGCGTCCAAGAAAAATCCCGGCTCGTGCACCCATCCGCGAGGAATTCCGTCGACGCCCAGACGCACGCGATACACGTTCCGCTTCCTCCCGCGCGTTCATTATAACGCGGTACCGAGCGTATTTGCACCGCAACATAATTCCGCTTTGCATGTTTCACGGTGCACAATGGGAGAATTATAATTTTTAATTGGATTAATTTGAATCGCATTACGCCAATTAATCCGCGGCCGGACGCTCCGCTCCGATGCGCTCGCATCGCAGAAAGATTGCGTTGCGAACGTACGAGTTATTACAGCCGCGGGACGGATAAATGGGAGAGGAGAAATACGATTTTGTAATCAGCTGCGCCCGCAACATAAACTCTCAGCAGCTGCTATAATAACTTTGTAATTTGTTATCGCACATGTTTTATGTATGAATTATTCTCCGTGTACGTAACATTTTCCATGTAACAAGCGGATCTCTTACAGCAACATTATCACGTAGCTGTAAAACATACTTCATCGTTAGGTATTTAAATATAACTTAACACATAATTTCTTCAGTTTTATTTAGACTCTTCGGGGATATATCCTCCCACGGAGATGCAATTATATCTTAATAAAGATAATTATAATCACGGGAACGCATCTATATATAGTTTATCGCTGCCTCGGAGCTGCTCGGCACTGATAAAAAGATCATACTTCACATCGCGTACGTTACGTCACCGCATACACCGAGTATATCCTCATCAATCAAATAATTAGGTCTAATTAATTGACTCGCGCTTTATCGCAAATACCAGGCATGTTATTCTTCCGAAGAAACAGAAACCGATAAATCCACGCACGAGAGATCGGCGACCTCCTGGAAAACTGTGGTCGCATTGTTCGACCGAAGCTCACCCGAAGTAACCCGAGACTGATGAGAGCTTCGATGTCACAATTAAAAAAGCTCCCTCGCTTGTTTCGTTGGCGCCTACCGCCTACTTACTACTCGCGCGCGATCTCGCCGCGATAATCTTCGCTCTCTCGCCGACGGGAAGTGCAAGCGCGGCCGTTCGCGCATTTATTCGCGCCGGGAAACAATTAACGTCCATTCGCGTTCTCATCCGCGATAATCCAGTCCCGGGAGTTCCTCGTCGCGATAACAGAATATTGCTTGCTCGTCGGCCGTCGTCGTCGCTTCCCCGGCCAAGGTTTCGCGCTCGCGTGGCCGCCGCTCGAGAGGAAAGCGCGAGATCGGTCTGCGCTCCACGCTGCTGCGCGTGTAGCGGCTGGTGTTTCTGGAAAAAACACGTTTTCCGGGCGTATCGGGATATTAACGGTTATTACATCGACGGAGAAAGGCAGCGCGCGCGTCGTGCCGGCAAAAACCAGCCGCGAAATTAATGTTCGCCGAGCTAGGAATTTCTTTCCCGCCAGAAACTCGCTGGGGATTCGCGCCGCTGGCAGCAGCAGCCCGGCAGCGCGCGTTGCGGTCGATCTTTTTGCAATGTGTGTATCAAGTTTTGGCCATCACGCCGGACACATGCCACTCGGAGTAATTGCCTCGCGAAATTGCTGTACGGGGTGGCTAAAGAGCCACCATCCATCGCGCTGAAAATCTCTCGTGGGTATGTATGCATATGCAGTTATACGAAAATGGTGAAGGTGAATAATCAACGGAATTATACGCAGAGAAAATTTCATGAATTGCTGCTTATGGCAAGTGTAAACTTACTGAATTGCTGGCTCGTTAAGTGCACAACATTGTCCGTTTATTCAATAGCGCGGAGTAATTAAAAAATAATGACTTTCCTAAACGCATATAAGGAGGCGCGGATGCGCAATCAACGGGCGGAAACCCGGCGGAAAACACGGCGTTTTCCACGGTAATGGCCGTTATAAATCCGCCATGTTAGTCCCGCGAACTCAGAAAGGAGTAAAGCAATATTGCATACGGTGGGTCTTTATGCGGATAGTGCGTTCACGCTCGAGGTGTTCTCGGAAAAAATGCGCGAATGGTCTTCTCCCACCGTGATAAAAATCCAAGTAATTATGGAAAACCTCCTTGCTTAACTTTTGCATTCTAAACAACCGAGAAGCGACGAAGCTCTCGTGAAAAGAAAGAAAATGTTGGAGACTCAAGAAACTAAGGCAATTTCTTAAAAAGCTGATGTTAGTTTTGAATCACATCATAATAGAGTGCAGCAATATATCTATCTTCCAACACTGATCAGAAGGTAATTCTTATCGCCATACACGTATCGAGATAACACATTTTGATTATTTTAGAACTTTTTGTATTATATGTGCCAGGAGATTCAATATCGGAACACCGAAAAACTCTGTTCTCTCTCTCTCTCTCTTTTCAGTTAAGTACGCCGGCTCATCACATGGCAGCGATAACTCTTGTCGGCCAATAAAAGTCGCGCGTTATCGCGCGTGTGTGCGCGCCCGATAGCAGCATCGTAAAAGAACGGGTACATCGTGCATTTTTATCTCGCGCAACCTCGTGAAAAATGCACTGCACTTTCCATGATGTTCGCCTTCCCTGGCTTAATCTGTTTTCGCTTTAAGAACTTTGTGTTGCATTAATTTTACGAGGTCCCAAGAACAACGGCGGGATAGGATCAGCGCGGATTTTACGCGGCTTACTTTTGCGGCGGTTGAGGAAAGTTTCTCGCGTTGCGCATCAGAAAAAAAGAACAATGCACTCTCGGGAACACCGATTATTCCCTTTTGTAATAACGTAATCCGGTGACTTGAAGCAAACGCGATTGTTGTCCAAAGTCGAGTCTTTCCTTTTCGCTGAATTTTTCCTGCGCTGCTGAAATAATAAATGGCATAATCCGATTCTCCAAGTGAATCACGAAAACTTAATTATAATCGCAGTCATCGCTTCCGCATTGAAATGATAACACTTCACGTGTTTCTCGAAGCTTATGCCTTGCAGCGTAACGCTCGCGTATTGATGCGAGTTTACGCGATCCGGTCTCGCCGCGAGCTCCGAGCAAATCATCCAGAGAACACTGATACTTCGTAATCTGACATCCGTGTTTAAGGATCACGGACAAAGAGTGCAATTTACGAGTGCGTACCGCGACGGACGTCGCGATACGCGTGTAGATCGCGTCAAGAATGTGCCGGGTTGCATTTACATAACTAGTTCAGATGATCGGCAGCGCGTTCCACGCGCACGGTGCTTAAGAAATTGCAGGATAAACCGCGCACTCGCTCGCATTATCGAGAGGTACGTGTGAAAGAACGTCGCGGCGCCGCGACGTCGCTCGCGATTTCTTCATTGAATGCCGATGCTCGCATTCCCACCGCACGCTGTAAAAGAAATCTGCACGGTGAATTAATTAATTGCTGATGAGTTCCCGACGTGCTTACATGCGAAAAAGGAAATGCAGCGCGGCTGCACGAGGGGTTCGTCCGTTGGGCAATGATCAGCGATCCGCTTCTATTCACTATATCATCGAGATACCTGTTTATCTAGTTGTTAGTTTAGTTACCCAATGTAACGCGACGCAATCCTCTGTGAGAACTTGTTCCGAGGAAGATAAGATTTCGCGTTAGTCTCGGTAATAATTTTTTTCTGATGCTTGCATGTTAACTAAACTGTGAAATTTCTTGCCAGTTAAATAGAAATTTATGATAGAATGAAGAGAGATTTCATAAGATGCATGTCAAATTTGTAAACTTTATAATTAAAAATTACATTTTATCATAATTTGAACTCATGGTCGCGTTTGCTTGAGAGCAATACAGCAACGCAACAATCGCACTTAGGGAGTTACGGTTGGACTTTCTCTGTTCTGCGACTGGAGACCTTGCTTTCTCGAGTACAACAATGATAAAAATATATCGGAACCGATAATTTCGCAATGCGCCCTCCCTTCTGCTTCTCTCGGAAACAAAAATGACAGTGGATATGCTCAGCGGTTCTGCTCGGTAGAACACGGCGTACGGGCGGGCGATCCGTGAAACCTATCGAAGCGGACATCCGACCCGAGAAAGAAAGAGAAACGAGAGCAAGAGCAGAGAATCCGCCCGGGCGATCCACCTGCGCGTCGTACCTGCGATGATGCGAGAACACGCGGTCGCACGCACACTCCTCGTCGCGCACTCGTGCGCACTCACAGCCGCACTCGGGCTCGCCTGCGGTTGCACGCATCGCGAGGGTTCCCACAGCGCGTACGGCGCGGAAAAGTCGTCTCCGTCGCGCGAGTACGAGCGGGCTGTCCGCCCGCGATCCCGCAACGATACGCTCGCTGATCGCCGACCGTAGGAATCCGATACACCCGGGTGTTGCCGAGACTTCGCTCCGACGCGAACTCCACCGAGCGCGATAAGAAAGCTTTGCCGGGAAAGAAGCGCGTACAAGCTGCAGGCGAGACTGATTCCGACCGATTCCGCGGCGATTACGTCGACGCGATCGATCGCATTTCCTCTTAATTAAATTCCTGCCGACGAACGGCTTTTTCTGGTGCTAGAATGCACGCCGCGCGTGAGAACCTCACCGAGGAGAGAGAGGACGAGTAGACGGTAAGTGGGACACGCGTGTCCTGTTGATCGTGGAAGGTTCGGAGCCGGGAGGCGTGCTTTCCGCGTGATTTCGCGTTAAACGACCGCCGTGGACCTCCTCGGGCTTCCCCATTTTTGTTGCTCTCGGGCTTCCTTTTACGTGGCGGAGCTCGTTTGAGCAGCGCGAGCGGCCGTAATCAGCCGCAGGACGACCGCCCGCACTCGCCCGTCGTATGACGACCGTCCGCGACCGGTTATCGAGGCATCGAGAGCTTCTCGGTAGTTTGAAGGTGGTCCCTTATCTCCCGGTGGAGTGGTTGGTACGTGTAACATCGACTGTCGTTCTCCCTCTCGTTGACTCCGACCGTGACTTTGTCGGCAAGCCTGTCCGGCAAGCATCACGCTCGCGCGGATAAAGTGCATGGAACGCGCACGCGGATGCTGCAATCGATGCACCCGAGCGACGATTAACGGCGTAAAAGGGGTAAATTGTATGAACTTGCTTTATCTCATAACGCTTGCCGCATTTCACGTTTTATCGAATTACATTTTTCAAGTTGAGATTCTTGGGCAAAGGAAGAACTTTCACGATATTCATCCGGTATAATTATCCAATTGTTTAAAGAATATTTTATATATATTCCCAAACGAGTAACAGTAAATAATAATAATAGTTGAATAATAATAGAAACGATCTAAATAATATATTAAATATAATAAATAATCGTTCTCTCTCTACATCGGAGTGCGTTAAATGTACGCTTTAAACATATTAAACTACACTGCGATTGCGTGTGAGCTCCTTCATTCTACAATTAGCATCCACCTCGTTCCCGTGGCTTGATCCTCGTTGTCCAAGTACCGGTATCATCGCGTAAATCACCACGTATGTACGTGTACAAGGCTGCCGATCGCACGTGAGGGAAATACACGGAACAGCTGTTGCTGGACAAAGGCAACGCGACGCGAGACGAAGCGCATAAGCCCTGATTACGCGCGTTCACACGCCGATGCAGCATGCCGAGCTCGTCATGCCGATACTCTCAACGTCCAGTCATCGCTTGGATACCTTAATCCCACAGCGTTACGCAACGAGTTGCAAGACGCAACACGCGCGCAATTGTAAACCGCTTCTCTTGTTCCAGCTCTGTTATTCTCATTCTGTCTCGTCTATTGTCAAGTTGGAGCATCAAATGAGTTTATTATGTATAATCAGCGATTTCGTGGCTTTTAACTTCAATTTCTTCAATCCCACTTTCATTTAAGGTTCAAGAGATAAATCTTGTCATTGAATTGAAACATGTTAGACGTAAATATATTATTAAATCAGTGAAAAGACTTCGATTCGCTTTTAAATTTGTCAAATCAGTTTGCATGTGATATAGGCAACAATTGGCAATGTCTATATCATGGACAATAATATTTTATAATAGACAACAATGGTCATTACTTGATTAATGAATAAGTTGTTTCTACTGAACGCAATAAAGTGAGATTTGATGCAAGAATCGAACCGAACTTGTTGACTCAGCATTTTGATATTTGCGTAATCAATATACTCCAAAAATCATTTCATTGCATCATGAAGATATTTTGGAAAGTGTGATAAGAAATTACGAGATATCTGTACGTAGCCTTCCTTATTCTTCATACTATGACTGTTAACTTGCATATCTGAGCTCATCACGTGCTGGACATAACGTACGTGTATCCTCGGCGATGAACCGAGCGATTGAGTCAGTGCGATTCGAATTATTATCGCGCGATACAATCGCGGCACGGCTGTTTACAACGAATATAAGTATTTCCTTCCGGCGCAACGAAGCTTGCGGACACGATTGTCCTTGGTGAGTCGAGTGGTCGATGAGTCAACTCTGCTTGACCGTGGGATTGGTTCTTAAGTTTCTCTTGCGCTATCGCATCGCACGATTTCGTCGTGTTCATTTTTTCGCGCTCTTCAAGAACTGCTCGTCTTGCTTTGTCTTGCACCGTTGATAGTTAATTCAAGTCCCAAGTGAAGATCTTCTCAAAAGGAACGTAACGATCAGTGGTAAACTTGAAACGTAAATAAAAAATGCCAATCATTAAATGGAATTACCGTCTAAGATATCTTTGTGATATTATCTATAAAAATATACAAAAATATAGCATGGAGTGCAGACGTTTTTATCTTGAACCGTATACATTCCACAATTCTGGGCCGCACATTTTCAGCGAAGGGTGCAAGATCGCACGACTGTAAAAACCTCTGAAAGGAACAACTGGAGCCACATGAGACGCGCTTCAGACGCTTCACCCATAAAAGAGACACGGGAAGGTGCTTGCACGTTACCTTGAGACAGAGACCCGCATTATGCAGGTCGTGGCTACTTGTTTTCTGCATGTGCACGGTGTCATTTTCACCCACGCGCGTGTAACCAGGCAGGAGGTAGGAGTGCATCCGCAGATGCATCTTTGTACTTTACGACCGCCCGCGTGGTCCTGCGAGCGTCATTATTGCCTCGCGCACTCTGGTATCTCCGATGAATGAGCGCCGAGTCTCGGTTACTTGATATTTATACTTATTATCTTTTATTTTTTATTTTATTGAAAATGGTAGAAATAAAATCGTGCAAGGCGTCTCTTTTTAACTATCGATCAAAAAATAGTTGCTTTCTCGCATATTTTGTTAAAATGAAATGTTATTTTAGTCTTTGAGGAAATACTACGTGCATCACGCACGTTTGGCAAATTGCATAAAATCATGTGAACTTCAAAGTCTGTCGACTGGATTTGACATAGGAATGACAGTTAGAGATTAGTATTTGAGATGTGCGTGCATTCCTGGCTAGGCGGACGTCGAGTCGTCGTCACGCATCCGGTGCATACGAAACTACGGGCGAGAGGAGTACGAACGCGAGTGCAGCAGGGGGACGGGCGGAATGTGCGGAATGCAACGGGGCCCTCGATGTTCCCCGATGACCATGGTCGCTCTCAGTGCCGAATACCTTTGGGTTCCGAGCTCCCGTTTTTCGTGATGCGCCGTCACTCGTCACCACCCCATGCCAGATTGAGAGCGAAGTTTGGCATGTCAATCGTGCATGAAGCCAACTAACGTGACACATTTTATCTCGAACATTTTATCCGAGAACTGTGCAACGCATGTTAACATGATATGTTTTTTGCAACCAAGATAGTAACTTTAGAAAAGAAATTAATAAAAAGAGGAAAGAAAACAAATTAATCACGTGTAATCTGTAAGAAGAGAACGAAGCTGAGATATTAATAATCTCACACACATTTCTCGTTATAATAAATTATAAAATATAATAATAAATATTATTTTTATTTGTGCGTGCATAAATACCATTTTTAACCATTTATAAATTGATTTGCGTTTGCGAAATATAATAAATTAATTCTCGAAGTAACAGAGCGATAAAAGCGACGATACGTTCTAAACTCTGTAGAATTCTCTACGAGACGAAGCAGTAATTACACAGAGACCTATAAATTTTCAATCGCGGATGATGGAGTAGGAAGTCCTGTAGTATCTTGAATAGATTCGTGTCTGAGGATACTCGAGATGTTTGCTTCGAGAGTCTGTTCTTGCACTGGATATTCGAACATCTGGTCGTCCTATACCCGAGCGCATTGAGGACGCGTCGGGGTTAAATAATGCGACCCGAACTCTCGAACCGTTGGCGACCGCCGCCGGACGTGCGGAACGCACACGCGTGTTGTTCCCGGATACCCCGTGCGTGTCGTTGGAATAATGCGATGTCGGCGACAGAGCGATCGTTCGACACGCGATGCCGATCTCGGGCGCGCTTGCAACTCATAGGCCCCAGGGTTAACAATGCGGCCGACCATTCACCGGACGCGTACTGATCAACGGTACACGGCTAATTCGGGCCTGGTCGAGCAAACGCGGACGCCGGTTTGTGCCAGGTGTGTCTGATGGACGCCCTCGTGTTGACGTTAGCCGCGGGGTGTGTGAAGTTAGCACGCTGACATCAGAATTCCATTTCTGAGTAGAGTTCCAGTTTCCTTTCTAGAATTCTCTAGCATTTAAAAATAGAGTTCCAGCGATCAACACCATCATAGTTGCACGTAAAAAAGAGGTGTTAGTTGACACTCAACTTCAAGATCGAATAATTCTGAATGACTTATATACGCTTCCTTTTGAGGTAATCGAGAGTTCCTGATAAGTAAGAAAAATTGTCAATATCAGATAAATAAATAAAAAATAGAGCGTTGCGCACTTTGCACGGGGATCCGGAATGGGGTAATTAACGCTGCATCCTGCGGAAAGGAGAGAGGAGAGCCAGACGGCGCCAGCCCGAATACCAGCCAGAAGCGGATCCAGCAGGGAGATTCACGGTGTGATCGTGACCTCCCTTCGGAGAGTTCAATTGGGAGGCACATGGGGAAAAATTGTCTTCTTCTTTTTCAATTCTGCTGGACTCAGCACGATTTTGGTGCATTCGGTGGGAATGGAATTTAAAATATATTTGCATTGTATACAATATGATAAATAAATTTAAGAGAGAATGATTTACGGAAGAACTTGCACAGAATAAATATACGGCAAAGTATGCACGCGTTAAGTATGTGCGAATGTAAAAATGGGCTTATTTAAATATGAGAAATTAATTTCATTATCTCACATGTTGCATTCTCGTGAAACGACAGCGAGGAATTTTTTACTCGGAATTGAAGTGCGGGGTAATCCTGTTATCCCGCTCGATGGCAGAGAACTTAAAATTGCGACGTCGGTTTTGAACCTAGAGAACGAGCAACGCCTCGCAGCACGAGCAAGACCAGTATTCTTCCGCAACTTTTAATCCGCTCTTTGCTCTCGCTGTCTCGTCGGCCTTGCTATCGTAATTAAGGGCCAATTTAATTAAGAGGGAAGGACAGAAAAAAAAGTCACCAACGACACGAGAGGAGCCACTTCGCAGGATGAATGAACTCGTCGTGCGAACATGTAGAACCCTTGGGTACTCTTCTGGATCGCGTACGTGTACGTGTGGTCATGCACGCGCGCGTGTAGACGCATTTACGTGTCTGCATGCCGAGCAAGAGAGCCGCAACAACTGCGAAAGCCCCGATGATTCTAATTAGTCGTCCTACTTTGCGCTTGTTTAGAGACACTTAAGTTTATCTGTACTTGAGCCGCGTAGCGAGCCAACTCTCTGGTTTCTCGCTCTCGAACGGACGTGCACGGCGGATGTATTTGTTTGCGATTTAAAACAAAACCTTAGAGATTCGTGCTATCTCCTCATCAAGCGTGTATATCACTCTTGTTCTCACATATTTCTTCATGGTCTTGTGTTAACAGAATGAAGAGATGATCGCGAGTTTGCCAATCAACGGCGGCGGTAGCGGAGGGCCGGTGAGCCGCGTGGGTCGTGGATTGGCCCTTCACAGGTCCAACTCCAGCTTGGAGCTTCCGCACAGTCCGGATCCCGCGTCCCGGATACCAGAGACGCCTCTCAGACGGGAATATGGATCTCACGGTACGAATGAAATCTTCTTATTTAACAAATATTACGCAAAATCGACAGAACTAAATTCAGAAGCAGTAAACTGCTGTTTATTTAAAACTAAAAATAATTTCACGCGGGATAATCTGTTATATTTTTTTCTAATTTAATTTTCTGATTAAGAAACATTATTTTTCTTTATTATATTATAATAATATAACATAATTTCGCGATGTGAGTGCCAATACTTCAAAAGGATTCGACGTGGACGTTATAAATGTGTTTCAACTTTGTAACCGATCTTGCGTAGGAAGCATCGACGTAGTGGCACAATCCATCACGGCCGGCGAGAACTTCTTTGCCATGCTGCAAGACTTTCGACCGCCGGAGCAGCGTGGTACCATCACCGCTAGTGACTATCTGCGCCGCGTTCACCAGCAGGACGGGATCGGCCAGTCGCTCGACGTCGACGAGGTCTGTGGGCCGGCCGGTGCCGGCAACAGTCCGAAACTGCGACTTAAACTGAACAGACTCTGGAGCAAACCGCCACGAGCGATGGAGGAGACCTGCACCAGTCCGGTGGTGTCAGCTGACGTGGAGGAGCGACACCGAAGACGCGCGTTTGCTCACTACGATTGCCAGTCGTTGACGGCGAATTTGGGCTATGCTGCAAAACTTAGAGGGATTCTCTTGGCCAGAAGGAGAAACACGGCCACAGGCGCGTCCGCCGCTAGCGCCTTGAGAGCTTCCACCCCCGACGAGGCACCCGAGGAGGACGCCGGCGATGGGAAAGGTGTTTTTCGTGAGAATTGATTGTTTTCAATGAAAAATAATTCATGAAATAATTTGTGATATAGTTTGCTATTTTTTTAAAGAGTTAACAGTTTCAACTTTCGCTGACGGTTTCAGGTAACGATCTGTTGGAGCCGTGTCCCTTCTTCCGCAACGAGATCGGCGGCGAGGGGGAACGCGAGGTTGGTCTCACCCGTTGCTACCAGGGCAACGGAATTCATCGGCCGTCGTTGTCCTACGGGGTCTCCGTTCTGGAACCGCCGCCCGGCGAGACTATGTGGAAGCACACTTGCCCGCTGCAAAAGCGGCCGCTGCCTATTGAGAGCGTCGACGAGGGGGCCCACTATTACCGGCGATACTTCCTCGGTGAGCGAAGACGCGCGGCGACTTACGCAAGCCTTTTGTCGCGTTACACAAAGGATTCTCGCTCGTTACGCAAATAATATCTGAAACATTTGATCTCTGTAATTTCGCGCGGCGTATATCGTGATTTACCTTTTTTAATTAATTTCTGTCTTTCGCAGAATTAAAAATAAAGTCTTGCAATTAATAATAACATTGATATTGACATTAAAGATAAATCTATTTAATAATAGCGACAAGAGAAAGATAACTCTTTTCATCTATAGTTTCTAGAGCGCGAATCCTCAAATCGTAAGATATGAAAATCTCGCAGAATTGATCGCTTCCGCTCGGGACGTCACAAGTGTCGCATAATAACAAACGGAATATTCTGCCGCAGGACGAGAACATCAGAACTGGTTCGGTATGGACGAGCAGCTGGGACCGGTGGCCATCAGCATCCGCAAGGATGTCAGTCAGTATCGAGTGATCGTACGCACGTCGGAATTACTGACGCTGCGCGGTTCCGTGCCAGAGGATGCTCTCGGTATCAGGCCGCAAGGCCGGCCTCCCACGAGGGAGCTCCTGGAGCTGGTCGCGCCGGAAGTACAGCTGGGATGCCTGAGGCTTGGCACGCCCACCGCTGAGGAAGCGCTGGCTAGATTGGACGAACAAGGATTGTCTAGTAGATACAAGGTCGGTGTCCTGTATTGCCGATCTGGCCAGAGAACCGAGGAGGAGATGTACAACAATCAGCACGCCGGTCCAGCCTTCCTGGAGTTCCTGGACACCATCGGTACGTGAAATTCTCGTTGCAACTTCGCCCGAACTTTTCTGCACTAAGCACTTATTTACTTATCAGGACGATATTCACATATTACAAATTAGGAGATACGTAGTTTTTAACAGCTAGAAAGTTTTTGCAATACTCCCGTTAACAAGTGAGCTAACAAGGCTCAGGAAACTCGACGGGAAGTCGATAAAATTATTCCCTCGTAAAGACCGCGAATGTGAAGCGATAAGAGGAATTCACGTACAACGTTACAAGCCATGCTCGCTTCACGGATAGTTCGGAACGTTTTATCGGCGATTAACCCGATTCACTGCTCCGGAATGATTTTATCTACTACTGTAACGCTAATCATCCGCGAACACTCGCACGATTTTGCGGTCGTAACGTATGGCCTCCGCAAATCGTTGCGTTTATGATCGCCTTAGTTATCCTTATTAACTGTCGCTTTCTAAAAGAGAAACGCGTCCTGTTTCTTTTTCTTTTTTTCCGAGCGTCGCGTCGCGTTGTTGCATCTTGCACCGCTTCCTCGGACGTCAGGTCGATGCTTATCTGGTCTTAATTTGTGGACGTGATTATCAGCGTCAGCGCTCCTGCGTAATCTCAAAAACAGGAAACGGAGATTGCATACGTTCTATTTTGAACGCTATTTTAAGCGCTTTGTTCAGCGTATAAATATGCATAGCATCATGTTTTTTTATTTCTTCCTTTAATCCACGTCTTTTCGCGAAGAGATACGATCGCTGTCTCAAATAAACGTGCTCTCCTAACAATCGCATGCTGATTGCGAAGGAGCAGAACCGATCGCTCCTTTTTTTCCGACGTGCAAACGCGAGCGACGTTGCCGAGGACACGTAACGAGACGGGCAACGATTCTTCTCCGCGCGCTCCGGGCAATTGAGATAATTGCATGTTTCCATGACAGGCCAAAGAATAAGACTGCGAGGATTCGAGGGTTACAAGGCTGGACTGGATACCAGAACCGACTCGACGGGTACGCACGCGGTAGCGGCGACGCATCGCGGGGCGGAAGTCACCTTTCACGTGTCCACCATGCTACCGTTCACGCCTAATAACCGACAACAGCTGCTGAGGAAGAGGCACATCGGCAACGACATAGTCACAATAGTTTTTCAGGTACGGTACCTGCACGAGCGCGAATTAAAGCCGCGCGATTACGCAATTCGCGTAACGAACGACCGGCGCGGCGGCAGTATGACGCATTACTCTTGCTTCACGCTGGATTTATTATGCAGCTATTATTATTCCCCGGGAGTGCGAGGCATCGTAATTGTGGTTGAATGATTCATTTCGTTGGGCATTTAATTTCGGAATTTGCCCTCGGATACACGAAATAACGGCCCTCCGAGTCCGACACATTTGGAACAACCGGAATTTATCGCGTCACACGCAATTTGACCTTATTAATCGCTACGGATTTTCTCCAGGAACCTGGTGCGCTGCCATTCAGCCCGCGGAGGATACGCTCGCAGTTTCAGCACGTGTTCATCATTGTACGAGCTATAAATCCTTGCACCGACAATACGCAGTACAGCGTGTCGGTGTCCAGAAGCAAAGAGGTGCCTATCTTCGGACCACCTGTTCCGCAGGGTGCCACGTTCACGAAGGGAAAGGCTTTCGCGGACTTTATTCTGGCCAAGGTCATAAACGCTGAAAATGCAGCCCACAGGTAGAACCTCGATTTCTTTTAAATTTCGTATGTCGATAAAATTAGTCGCGCTGAATATACACCTTTCTACAGGTCCGAAAAATTCGCCACGATGGCTACGAGGACGAGACAGGAATACCTGAAGGATTTAGCTACGAACTATGCTTCCACTACAGTCGTCGACACGGGTCAGAAATTCTGTAAGTTTCGCATCTTTCACATAATTAATCATTCTTAATCATAAAGATACGCAGTAAAATGTATCAAAATGTTTAAATTTTATTATTCCTCAAGTAATTTCATTTTAAGACATTTACCTTTTCCTTCGTAGCGATGCTCTCCTTCAGCAGCAAGAAGAAGGCAGCGGTCCGACCGAGACTTTCCTGCGACGCGTCTCAACGCGGTGCGATTTGCTGGCAAGTGATACTCGAGGATAGCAATCAGAACACAGATTGCTACTTGGGCATAAGCATAGACACCATCGTGCTGATCGAGGAACACTCCAGGCAGATAGTATTCGTTACACCATGCGCGAGTGTACTTGGGTGGCACGCTCAAACGAACAGGTAAAAATCATCCTGCTGTCCTAAGCCGATCAATTAATGTACTCGCATCCATTATCTGAGAATTCAAAGCTTCTTAATATTAATAAAAAATTAAGTCGCTCGGTTTTTAATTGCAATAATCTCTTGTTGAACCGTGCGATTAAATACCGCGCGATCGCCACTTATTGAATTATTTACGACCAGTCTCGTCGTAAAAACGCGGGCGGACGATCGAGCGGAAATCGAACGATTAATCGCGGTCTAACATTTTTTCCTTGCCCCGCGCTCCAGTTTAAGATTGTATCATCACCAAGGCGAGTGCATTACCATACACGTACGCGGTGATTACGGCGAGAGGGACGAGTTAATGGAAATTGTGGCTCGCCTGCGTGCCGTAACTCAAGGCGCGCCAGCCTCTGAACTGTCGTTGAAGAGGAACAGCCTCGGACAGTTGGGTTTCCACGTTCAGCCTGACGGTGTCGTGACGCAGGTCGAAAGTATGGGGCTGTCGTGGCAAGCGGGCCTGAGGCAGGCCTCCAGGCTGGTCGAGATTTGCAAGGTGGCCGTGTCGACCTTGAGTCACGATCAGATGGTCGATCTACTGAAAACCAGCGCTCAAGTCACTGTCACTGTAATACCGCCGACCAACGACGGGACTCCACGAAGGTATGGGTTCGTAAATTATCTTTCTACTTTAATTTCCGATTATTTTTATAGATATTTAAAATCGAGAAAGAAATAAAGTAAACTAATTATTGATTAATCATTTTTGTTGTTTTCTCGTTTAAATATTAGAAATAAAATATTATAATTAAATCTTACATAAATTCAAGTATTATAAATAAATTAAAATTAAATTATAATATAAAAAATAAATAATTAATTAAACTTTAGATACTGAAAATATATATTTTTTTTTCTACATAATATAGAGGCTGCACATTGCAAAACTGTCAGTACTTGTCGAACAATTACGAAGGAGATTACGAGAACGTGACCAGCGCGGATAACACGCCAAGTCAGCAAACAGCCATGTCGCACCAACGGCGATACGATCGATCGTTCAGTCCACCGCGATCGAGCAACAGCTCCGGGTACGGTACTGGATCCAGCTCTAGATCGTTCAACGATCCGCGGTTTCCGTTGGAGGGTACAATGACTAGCAGCAGTAGCGGACACAGTAGTGCCGATGATCGTTGGTGAGTGATTAATAGTGAGACTGCATTAATCCATTCGCGACTCACCGTGACAACGTTAACGAAGCACTCTTCTTCTAAACTGTCGATCGTTGAACGCGCGAAGCTGTTGCATGACATCCCATCCATTCACCTTTATCGAACCCCATTTTACGCCGTAGGCACAATCGTTTCGCACGCGATAAGCGGACGAGTGGAGATAAAGCATTCATTGTTGCAGGTACGAGCTGTTGGAGCCGCAAGACCAGGATGGCAATCATCGCGCAGATGGCACGCCGCCTCCGCTGCCAATGCGGCAGAATTATCAGGCCGTGACACCGAGCAAATCCGGCCAGAAGAAAGACAAGTCCCATTACGTGAGCGCGAAACAGCTCGCGGAAAGCTCGAAACATCGCGAGCACAGCCACGAGCACTACACAAAGGAAAGCAATTACGTATCGTCGAAAGTGCTTCAGGAGAGTGCGCGACACGAGAATTACCAGCGACAACTGGACAACGCGCATCGCGTCCAGGATCACGTGACGACGAACTACGTGAAGTTGCAGAAGGAGCGGTACGAGATCAAGCAGGAGAATCTGTACGCGTCGCAGCGAGAGCTTCACAAAAACGAGGCCCAGCAGCAGCACCACGGCGGCCATCAGAAGCTCGGCGTGTCGAATTCGCTGCCGTTGGTACATAACGCCGTTTACAGCCTGCCGAAATCGGGCAGCAACAACAACCTCGGCAGGTACAACGAGTACGAGCAAACGGGCGGAAAATATGACTACGAGACGGTTTCCACGAAACCGGACAGGTGCTCGAAGTACGAGATGCAGGAGGAGAAGGCGGTCGAGCGGTCGGCGGGCAAGTACGAACACGATGCGCGGGGCTATCCTGAGAAAAGAATCGGCTACGAGTACCCCGAGGACATCTACGAGCGGAGGAACAGCAAGTACGACATAGAGCTGGCCAAGTACGAGATGGAGTGCCAGCACGGCGGTAACGGCGACAGAAAACACAACAACAACGACAGCGGTGAGCACGGTCGGGACTCTGTCAAGTACGAGATACCGCACGACTTTAAGGTGGGCGAGAAGGTCACCTGCCTGAAGACCAGCATGTCCGAGCGGCCGGTGCCGCACAAGGTGAGCGTCGAGTACCGGCAGTCGAAAGACTTCCCGGCGAGCTTGCCGCCGGAGGTACGGATATCGGACATCAATTGCGCGGAGGTGGCGGCGTTGCCCAGCGAGGACGAGCTGTCGAACGGCTCCGGTAACGTGTCGCCCAGGCTGCGGCGGGCAAACAAGCATCGCGGCGGCAACCGCACCCCGTCCAGCGGCAGCTCGAGGAACCAAAGTCCCCGGCCGAAGCCGGGTATGAGAAACTCACATCGGAATTCGGCGAACCTGACGTCCAGCACGCTGCAGGAGGATCTCATGCGACTGATTAATCCGGACTACATCGCCGACGACACTCAGATCGTCAATAATAATCTTGTGAACAGCGTGATGAGTCCGAATCAAAATTCCAACAAGGTGAACAACAACATGCTGGAAATCCAGAACAGGTGCAGGTCGCGAGAGAATCTATGCGGCAATAGCGCGTCCACGTTGAGCGTGTTGCCGGCGAATGGTCAGGAAAACGGGAATAACGGGTCGGAGGTGATCTTGACGATGGCGAGACCCGCGACGGTGATCTCCAACGCCAGCACTGCTTCGAGCCCGGCACCGAGCGAGAACAAGTTATCGAAAGAGGAGAGGTGTGAAATTATTATGACTCGACATTTCTTTAAATAGAAAAAACAATTTTATTACAACAATTTAAGACGTAATACTATAAATGTTTTTTGAAGAATAAATAATTTTGAGCGAGATAAACTGTAATAATTCTGCTTTAATAACGTGAGGTCTTCCTTTCAGATTGTCGCCGCGCGTTACGAAACCGCTCCACCCGCTTACGAAACCGCACAGCAATCTAACGCCGATCAAGGACACGAAAAATCACAACGACGCAAACGTGGATTGTTGGAAGAATCAGCACGCGGATTCCAACAGACCAACGAAGCAGCATCCGCAAGAATGGCCGGACGACAGACTCATCGATGGGTGCAACGTGAACGCGTGAGTACACAAAGGACACAAGTCCACGGATATGCGTCGTCGAGCAGTTAATGAGAACGCTGAATCTGTCCCAGGAATTCCGTCTCGGACTTGCAGTCTCATTTGTCCACTCTCGAGTTGAGAATGGCGAGGGAGACGCGTCTGCGACTATCGTTGGAGGACGAGGTGCGCCGGCTACGCGACGAGAATCGGCGTCTGCAGGAGTCCGAGAGTCTGCGACTCTCCTTGGAGGACGAGAACCGCCGTCTGAAGGACGAGAATCACGCGGCCGCGCAGCAACTGCGGCGCTTCACCGAATGGTTCTTCCAGACGATGGATCACCAGTAATCGTCGTGCGGAATACAGCCGTGTAAAAATCAAGTAGAATGTCCAGTGATTATTTTATATGACAGATCGTCGGGAAGCGCGATAATCAGTATAAGATACTTCCGTCGATGCTATATAATAGAAATTGTTTCTAAAGAGAAAGAGAGCGAGATTTGCACACATTTGTAGTGTTTCTTGAAGTTTCACTACGAGTACGACGAGTTATCTTAATTCGATCGTTGGAATCGGTTGCATTTACTTTGGCCGCGTTCCTTTCTCTCGATTGCACATATCGGAACGTGAATGTTTGCATAAGTGCAGTATTAATGCGACTTTCGCCTCGAACACGCGTAGACGTCATGATAAATTGTCCGATCGATGGCAGCTGCGAGCGATTGTGGACGATCAAGCAACGCTTTCGGCGGTCTTCGGCACTTTGTATATTATACAGACGCGTTTAGATTTTCTTTTTTAATTTGTAAAGTATAAGTTACCGCGTCGTATCGCCTCCTCCATTCGAGGATTCGTACGCTGACGAAAATTTATATGTTCAGATCCACGAAGTAATTAGTGCGCGCGCGGAACCGTTTAAGGGGACGATGCGCGTTAGGGATATCGACGATTTAACTTTACAAAAGCGACCAAATGACCAAATATTACTAGAGCGTTAAAGACTACTTTAATTCTGTAATTTATTATGCCTTTTATATGTATTAATCGTTTAGAGTGTTAACGTACGTAACGTGGAAATAACGTACACGCTGAAACGGACGCTCCGCGCGACGCTCCGCCAGCAAGTTCTCCTTTGTTACAACCGATGACGTATGATTCTGACGTTGATAACAATAGAGCGGCGTTCACTGAAAACTGTAAGTCAATCAATAAAGAGAAATATATACTTTACTGACATCCTTATTTCTGCAAAAGAGCCCGACATTGGCGACGACGGATATTGTGTGCTGTGAAACAAAAAGGAATGGAAAACAGGGATAGCGAATAAATTGCGTTACCAGCAGTTAGAATAAAATAGTTTATTATAATCCACAGAAAAAAAACAAGACATTTCCGTGATGCCTTAAGATCTGTCTGTCTCACTGTTCTGTCAGTTTAACAATTAGCTGCGTTTACTCTCTTCTCTCTGTTCGTGACCATGCGGAAACGCTCTTTCATCACCGCCTCGCGATACCGAGCGACAACGATGACGCTCTCGATACATGATTCAACCGTGATCGAGCCGATTTACAAAGCATCGGATCATGCGTTCGGATCAGCTTCACTGATGAAAAGAAGCTACGAGATTCGCTGCCGCGTGGTATCGCGACGCAACGAGTTACCCTGGTCGTGTCGCCGTCATCGTAGAGTCACGACGACGCTTATCCTTCTGCTCGCATCGCGGAAGAACAGCGCGATATTCTTCTTTTTATCTCTCTTTTTTTTTAATTCTGCCTGTGCAACTGCCCGGGTAAAATCCGAGCAGTCGATCTCGACGCAATTATCGTTATCGGTGTAATCAGAGACAAGCAAAATATTACTCCATTCTTGCGAGCGTCATGTCCATTCTCCGTCTGTATCTCACGGTCTATCATTTATGCGTTACAGATGTATGTATGTATGCGTGTGTGTGTAACTCTGTACGTGTATGCACGCGCGTGTATGCCTCTGTGTATCCATTTAGTATTTAGTTCGTTTTTTCTAATCTCTAGATCTATGTATACTGATACGTCCAAAGAGGACTCCGATTACTGCGCTTTCTTGAGAGGAGAAAGTTGATTATGCGAGAGAGAATATTTGACTGCTTATAATTGATACACTGTGAAGTAATATTTCACACAGCTCTGCCGCGCATGACGCTTATGTCATCCACCGAGGCTGCCGTTCGGTTTTGTTCGCTTAAGTACATGAGACTTGGTATGCTTAGCAAGTGTAATTACTCGTAGACGTAGAGATGTTTAAACACTCGGACTTACAGTTTTACTCTAGAGTAGCGTTTCTCTATATTTAACTTCTAATTAACACGCCTCCCTCCCCCACGCGTGGAAGTACATGTCCATCACGAAGTCCCGGATGAGTAGTGTCGTCAGCGTTGAATAAATCTCAAAGACGCGAAGCACTCTACGGACGCGGCACGCAATCGATGTAATATATCCGGAGAGAATCGCATGTTGCTGAACTATTTCGGTTAAAGCGTTAACATCAACAATCACGCGGGATTCGAACTCGTAATGGGCTATTCGTTGCAAGAGCTGTTTAACCGGCGAAACGTCGCGTATCGTCCATCTGTCATGGAAACTAATATAATGTACACGATGAGTCGAGCGAAAGTAGGAGAGATATCGTTTCCGACAAGAACACGAGTCTTTGAGATTTCTAATTGTATTTTCCTGCCGGTTAAATCCGTGTAAGAGCGATCCGAGCAGCAAACGTCCAGAAGGATGTTTGCAACGGTCCTAGAAGAATCATCTGTGAAGATTTAGAACGTTTTCATACGTTTCCTGGACGTTTGCCGTCGGAGTCTTGTCATGTCGTACAAGCCTGAAAAATCATTCCCTACGTACTAAAAGCAACGACCAATGAGGTAACCGCTAACATTTTATAACCGTTGTTAAACGATACGATTGCGTTTATGAGATTCCAGTTTGCACTAAACGCTCGGTGCGAATACGTCAGCGTCAAGGAGAGGATAGAAACAGGCGGAGTTGCGCATGACAAAAAGGCTGATCGATCCTATAAAACGTTCATAAGAAAACTAACGGCGTAGCTAGCTCGGCGTGTCGTCGCGCGGGTTTATGAATCATGCACGTTCAGCAAGCAAGCAGGCAGGCTTTATGGCACACAACGATAAAGATACTGGATAAACTGAAGCGAGAATAGTAGTCCTTACATCGAGAAACGGAAAGTTCTAAAGTATTCAGATCTTGTCGGATGGAATCTCATGAAGTGGGGCAAACAAAAGAATTGCACACTGAACGCTGAATAAGAAACCAGAAAATGAATAGCGATGTGACATAAGAGCATATTTCAAGAAATATTTGTTGGACGACAAAATATAAAATTTTCTATTCTTCTCTTCGCAACTGCTTTCATTTTATTTTATCAAAAATCCGTATTTATCCGCATGCACTATTTGATACCATTTATTTATTTCTATTGCAACAATATTAGCTGACATTGTTACATCGTCCAATAAATATGTTAAAAAATGTTCTGACAGTTCTGCATAATATGATATTAAAAACAAAGTCGATCGGCTATCTCTCAACTCTTCCATGATAAAAAGGCAACTTCGACGAGGCGTACTCGAAAACAAAGAAGAAGAAAAAGAAGAGAGAAGTGTACGTCGGGTACCACTTTCTACTTATGGTAGTATGCTAGCGAGTGAAAAGAAAGGCACATAAGAAAGACGAAGAAGACGAGGAATAATCTACAATCCTTCACATTCTACAAGATACTCCATCTCCAACATATTAAGCTTTAATGACGAGATTTTGCGAAATCTAATTTATGTAAACCTAATTTTTTCCTGGCACTAATCTTACGAAAAATTTAATTATAAATATTATTGAACAATGAGGATTGAAGAGAATTTCACGTATGATTTTCTGATCACTTAGACAGATCTTTACAATGGTGTTTCTCAAAACCTGTATCGCGAATTTCGTAGATGAAAGATATCAATACATGGAAGAACACGTCACTAAAACTCGCTGCGGTGAAAATAAAATATCTGGTATACAACTATTTCGCAATTCCGAGCAATCGTTTACGTACGCAGCGGCGAGCAGACGGTGGCTGGCGAGGAGACGATGAATCTCACATGAGCATCTCGTCTTCCGGGTTTCGTCATCGTCATTTTCGGTTTCTCAAAATCACGCCACATTCGCTTCACTCGCACGCAAGATTCGCCTGATCGATGATCGCACGCCCGCTGCGGGTCTCTCGGGTCTGAAAGTCTACGAAAAGTAATAATGCTTCACGATAAGCCCGCCGATCACGCGGTTGCCTTCGAGACGTCCCAGCGAATGTCACACCTTCTGATCTCCCATGCTCGCAAACATCATCGTTAATACGTCGATCGGAGGGCGCGTTCCCCCGTTAAATACAAAAATACTGTTCTGATGCACCATATCTTCACCTATTATCCCTACCATTATGCACATTATAATCCCTGTAGTCTTTAACACTCCGTGGACGAGGAAAGAATACTGAGTACAACAGGTGTATGCGTGTATGTGTGTATGCACGTATGTACATGTACGTATGCGTACACGGAAAAAAGAACCAAGGAGAATTACCGCTAAAGTACTGAATTTCGATCGCGACTGCGACTCGCGAAAGCACATGGAGGCTCTCATATCCTTCTTATATACGTGGACAAGGTATACGCGTTCCTGCAGAGTCGTAATACGCGCAAGTCCTCGCTCTCCCGCAGGACTACTTCCGTTTCCGAAGCCGGTTGCACCAACGTCGGTCGCGGGCCAAACGCTGAATCTATTGTCGCTTCTATTATCAGATGTTGCTACCTTGAAGAGCGTGATCGTTAACTCGAAGCAGTGACACAAAGATTACGCTCACATTGACGTTATGGCATTATACGAGTTACAAAACATTCGCAGAATTAATAACACGAGCCAGACAGTTTGCTCGAGAAGTAGAAATCAGAAGCTTTCCTGAAGCAGACGGTTGTGCATCTAATTTCCGGTACCCTGCATTTTAGGTATGTCCGTGCGCGAGAAGCCACTGCCTCGGAGCTGGAGCTTAAACCGGATTGTCGGTGCAATTCAGCCTCGGGTGGGCGCACGCGGTACACATCGAGAGAAGACAACGGTCCTGATGCTGCGGCGCAGCAAGACCGTTAGCGCTAAAAGAGAGGAACGGTAACGGAAATGCCTCTACGAGAACGATCGTCGATGTACCACGTCGTTCTTACGTGAAATTTTGGTATGCACGCGCCGGACAGGCGACGGACTGTCATTGCGATATATCGGTATTCTTCATGTTGCTTGATCAACGTTAATTGCTACGGTCGTTTAATTAGTTCTTCATAGTCGCGACGCGGAATCGTACGCGGGATCGCGATTCCCACAATACCGTCCCTTACCGCGCCGCTCATTATCAACTACGGTTATTAAATTGTATAATTATATATATATATATACTTTGTTTTCATATATATATATAATATATATATATAGTATATATTCAGCATCACAGTAAGATAGCGCCCTTCATTATTAAGTTATCGTCGATCAGCTCGGACCATTTATATTCTCATTCCTGTCAACAACATACTCTACAACAATCCGCTTTAAACATTGTCAAAGAGCCTCGGCCGCGCGAGCGCGCCGAGCTTTACGTACTGTGAACAGATGACGGATATCTGTCACCTGCAGAAATCCGGGACGCGAACGGGAGAGTATTATTATTAATTAATTAAAGAAATCGTACGAATCGCGTAGAGAGGCAGATACCGTACCCCGATTGATTGATTGCAAACGATCAATTAGTCAAAGAAGCACGGCAATTTCACGCGTGCATTGACGATAAACGAAACGCGAGTGCGCGACCGGGAGTGGGTCGCTGTTCTGTTTCTTTGCGACGGATCGAAAACGAATAAATTGGACAAACGAATACGAAATCTCTGGAGCGCGCAAATGCAAGCGCCACGGACAGTCCTCGGTCCTCTCGTCATCAGACAAGTAAACGCGTTCTTACACTAAGAAGGAAGAGAGATTATGCACACGCCTGATGATCAAGAACGACACGTGATTTGTGATACCGATACGGTCGCGGTGCGATTTCATCATTCCTCTTTCGTCGCGGTGATGCGCGATTGATCATTCATTGATTTCAGCGCGCGCGGACAATTCAGATTCGTGGATCGAGACTGACGGACTGTCTAACGCTCGTTCCGCCCGCGTATTCGGGCAAACAGCAAAATAGAGGAGCCTTACGGAGATAGATTACTTACACACAATTACTCTGAAAATAAATAGTTATAAAAATAAGCGAGAACTTTATGCTTAAAATACCTTAAGGTAAGAACTTAATTAGTTTGCACCACATGCGGAGTGGAATGTGTTTTCCTTACTAGATCGTACAAGCGTAATACTAACAGAAGTTCAACTACCAAGTGTAAAAAACGTTAACGGCAACTTGTCAATCATAATCATTCAATAGTGCAATAGCGCTCAAATAGAAAAAACGTGAATCAATAAATAAGAGTGCAACAAGAGAGATTATATAGACGTATGACAAAGTGACGGCCTACCGTGCGACTCTCGTCAACGTTTTTGACCGTCGTCAAAATTGTATATAATTCGTAGAATAAATAACTGTGCTCCGAAAAAGATTGGTCTATCCGCGGAGATAGATTAGGTACAATATATTCGATTCTTTATCTTCCCGCTACCGCAAGTCACAGCTCTACGCACTGTGGAAGAATCAAGAGATATTTACACGCAAAATACTCGAATCGGCGACGAGCAGCGCGAGACAACGGGGAAGCGCGTCTCGCGATGGATCCGTCCACTAACTTAAGAGTGGGGAAAACCTTTTTGTACTTTTCTACAAATTTTCTTTCTCTCTCCGTATATATATATCTACTTTATACTCTATATATCTAACGGCGATATATCCCCGACGGTAACGTAAACCTTGTATGCACGCAGGGCGACCCGCGGCGTCGTCGGCGGAACAAGAGGAGCACCGTGGAGGGCTTCGTCAAATCAAAACGGCACAAAATTCGTCACGACGCGCTCGGATCGAGATTCCGGAGAGGTTCTCCCGTCCTACCCATTGCGGCCGGGGAGAATCCGCGCCTTGACCATCGGCAAGGCGACGATCGGGGACGAGGAGATCGGTATACCTTTTAAATGACTGCTTGCGCACGACGATCAGCGGTTAATCGCGCGCGCGTCCGCTCAAGCTCGCCGATCGGAGAGTCAATTCCCCGAGGTGGTGGCACTTTCAATACTTCACTATACCGAAACGTCGGTCGAAGATCTTATACTATTCCCGGCGCGTCCTCTTGGGACGCTGACTGACTCCCACATCGTCGCCGCCGCGCGACTTCTTACCGATTTGCACCTGGCTCTGCGCGGTGAGTTGCAGCGAGATCGCATGGGTGTTGAGTTTCTCCGCCAGCAGCAGATCCTTGAGGCCCTTCATCTTTTGACTGTACAGTGTTATCCTCGGGCTCTCGTTCGTGTCGGGGTCGGCTTCTACCGCAGGCTCGACGACGTTCTCCTGAGAGGAGGAGGTGGAGGGCGCCGCCGGGGGTAGCGCGTCATCCGGCGGCGCGACGAACGGCTCGCCGCCGCCCTGCAGCAGGTAATCCCTGTTAAGTATTTTCTCGCTGCAGGCCGCCGTGAGAGCTTGAATACTGGGATGCGTGGACGCCGAGTTGGTCGGCACTTTCGACTCTAGGCTCTTAATTAGGTCGCGCGCCGCGTTACCCCGTTCCTTAGTCTTGCAGTAATTGTTGTTGTTGTTATTTAGGGTCTCCTCGGGGCTGGTCTCCCTCTTCTGCGTCGTCTCCTCCTTCTGCTTGGTCTCCGTGTCGTAGCACTCTATGACCACCTGCGCGCGTATACTGGCATCGAACTTCGAGATCGTGTTCACCAGCGGCCGGGCCCAACCTATGTGCAGCACTGGGGTGTTGGCGCCCTCCTCCCACTGGCAAATACCGTCGTAGAATCGCAACAGGTACGCGAAGCAACGCGGTTGCCGCAGCAGGCGCTCGTCGATACGCACCGCGTGCGGAATCAGCTCGTTGGCGATCTCCAGCAATTCCTTGTATATCTCGCCGTCGTCCCGTGAGTAATCGTATCTGTCGCACATGGATTTCTCTTACTCACCGTCCACAGACGCATGCATTAAATGAAACAGTGGCGCATGCTCGACACATTAGCTATCGCTGACGTCTGTCAGTTGCAGCAAATCTGTCAAGAGCGTGCAAGAAGGTTTAAAGGGAAAATCTTGTGTCGGGTTACTCACTTTCGCAAGACATCAGCCGCGTCGGCCCACGATGCGAATGCGTTGACGTGCAATTCGTGTCGGTACAGATATCCTCCCTGATAGGTGTACGGATAGACGTGCGCATTTCCATAATACTTTCTCGCCGACCTCACAGCTTCCTAAAATATCCATTTCCAAGAATGTCACGTTTAGAGTAAAGACAAATAAAAGGTGTAGTACAAGCTGTTGCTCCAAGAATCATATACCTGAAAGAGATCTATGGGCGGTGGCCTGCCTGGTGTGGGCGCAGCCTCCTCCAACTCGGCCAAGTTGCCCAGCGCCATGGGGTACTTGGCCAGGTGGCCCAGGTCGTACAGCAGCCACAGTAATTCCTGCTGCAGCAACGCCACCTCGGCCGCGTCGGTACTCGCGTTCAGACTAGGATTTATGGCCGACACTATGGTGGCCACCTCTAAAGCACGGGTGCACACCATCGCTTGACCGTTCAGGTACAGCCAGGATCGGGATGCCACGCCAGGCTCCACCGGTTGTCCGCGCTTGTCCTCGTTTCCTTTACCTGACGCGAAATCAGAAGACTAGTTCACTTGTCCTTCGACTTGAAACCAAGAGCGTAGAAGCTAATGAAGAGATGACTACCTTCGGTGCTCGAGTAGTACTCTACGAGACGTACCGTGCCAAGTAACTTCCGCCGTCTCCGTGCCGTTCTCCCCGTACACGACCCAGGCATGATCCTCCGACATGGCAAGATGTACATCCTTGAATCCCAGAACTTGGCAGCCGGCCACCACGGCAAACGCGACGCCGTAGCAGTCCAGCTTGTTCGCCGTCAGGTAACTGTAGAGGCTCTGCAGGTGCGCGCGGTCCTTGTAGTAGCTCCTGGTGAGCGAGTTCCAGATCACGTCCGACACCTTCTTCACGAGCTCCCTGGTGGCGTACTTGGTGTCGTAGACGGTGAGATCGACGGCGCCCTTGATCACCGCGTGGAACTTGGTGTACAGTGCCTCGGCGATGTGGTACTCGACGGCCGGTAGTTTCGGTTCGTCGTAGACGGTGGTCTCCGGGTTGGCGAACGCGCGGTTGCACGTGAGCGAGTTCTCGACCGCGCCGACGAGGATCGAGAGCAGCGCGAGGTCCGGCTCGGCGCTGTTCTCCAGTTGATTCTTGAAGATCTGCACGATTTCGGAGATGCTCCGGATCGGGAACAGGGCCCTGTCCCTGTCATGAAAGCCCGCCATGTCGCGCGTATAGGCCCGCCGATACTCCGGTGAGGAGGCTCTGTGGACAGCACGCAGCGTACGTACGCACGCACGCACGCACGCACGCAACGACGGTTCGTCGGTAGTGGCGGCGCGACTGCGACGATCCGCGGACTCGTCCCGGACGTTCAGGGCTCCGTCATAACGGCGGGCGGACTGCTCGGCGCTCCCGGCGACGATCCCCTGACAGAAACCACGTAATCCACGACGTAATCCGCAGCGACGGGGGCGGCCACGTCGGGCCCGCGGACTCGTCGGCTAACGCACGCGCGCGCGCACGCTACTCCGCTACTCCGCAAGTGTACGCGGTGTACGCTGCCCGTGCTGCGCGACCGCGGGCTCCTCGCATCTCTCCGGCACGACAAAAGCCACGGCTCTCCGCCTCGCTCCGCGTTCCTCGCCTCTTTACCGCGCGCCCGCCCGCCCGCCTACCCGCCCGCTCGCTCGCCGCTCTCGTTGCTCCCGTACCGTACCGCGCCGTGCCGTGCTCGTCCGCCGGCGCCGCGCACCTCTGCCGCTCCGGTGTAGGTCACGCTTCCACTCGGCCGCCGTCGCGCCGCGCCACGGTCGTCGGAAGAAACCGGTAGAATTTTCGGCGGAGTCGATGCGATTTTTGACGACGCAATACGCGCGGAAAAAAAGGGGGTACCGCTTTGCCGCGCCGCGGGCCAATCAAGCCGGCGCTTTTTCGGAAATAATAGATACGTAACGCGCCGGATTGATTACTGCGTCGCGCGTCGCACAACGCTGCGGCACAATCGCCACGTCGATTACCTCCTCGCTTTCGAGAGGGCAACATGAAAAATATGAGTCATTTTCGCGTTTCCGAGGCGAGAGTTCGGATTCAGATTTGTTCTCGGGTAAGCGATAAGCAATATCGAAGAGTTACGATCGACGTAGACGTCTCTATGATGAATGAAGCTGAAAGGTTATTTTTGCGTCGAATGAAAATTCAAATCAATAATAATCTTTTTAGTGGCGTTTTTCGACGCTGCAACTGCGGAGAAATATACATATTGCATTTCCATGATTACGCATCGAGATAAACATGGCTGCCGTAATTAAAACAGAAATTAGAATTTACGTAGATTTAATTTCTTGCATTTGATTTCTGCTTGTATAAAATGCAGAAGACGGGAAATGAAATGTTAGGAAACTTTAGATTTAGAAACATTTTCTTTCTCAAACAATGAGTATATTTTTTGACGTATGCTGTTAATGCACATTGCCAATATTCGCTTAAAACCTGAGGAAATTTGGATACAGTAGTTTGCAACATATACATGTATGTAATACGAGAACGTGTCGCGTACTGTTAAATCGCACGATTTGAAAATTTCAAGATGGCGCAGCCTTGTACTCGCTCCGTGCACTTTTGTCAGTCGCAGTCAGTTTCAGTTGGTTTCAATCTTTCGTCTGAAGCGTGTTCGTTTCCACGTTACTTCTAGCGTCTGATCGAAGGTGACTGAAAGTAACAGACATAATTGGAGGTGACAGAAAAATTAGAAAAGATTTCTCGCATCCGTGTCGTTGCATTAGTGTTGCCTCGCGCTCTCGCGAAAATCACGTCACCGTTTCTGCAGGATGAAGGTGACGATAAAGAGTAAGTATTTTCAAGAAAACATTGGCGTCTAATCTGTTACGTGCTTATTTCAAGCTCGCGCGATTACGCAAGACGCGCGTCGTAAATTTTTCATCTCATTTGCGTGGTTATGTGCTGCCTGTGTTTACACATGTTCCCCCCAGCCTGCTGGATCCCTCGCATAGACCAACCGTCTAACAAGAGTCGTTCTGTTCTCAGGCTGGACGGGTGTCGCCACCTGGCGGTGGATAGCCAATGACGATAATTGCGGCATATGCAGGATGCCGTTTGACGCCAGCTGCCCGGATTGCAAGATTCCTGGAGACGACTGTCCATTAGGTATAATATATATATTTGTACATTCTAGATATTTTTTTATTTATATATATTAAACAGCCGAGTACATATAAAATCGCTCATTACATAATAGAAATTTTATAGTAAATTAATTAACAGAGCGTGTATTTAAAAAGTACATTCTCCACCAATATTCATATATCACAATTTCTTTCTAAAAAACTCAATTCTTTTTAAATTAAATTCTTTTCAAATTCTTTTTAAATACTAAAATTCAATTTCAATGAAAACTTCATTCTTAGATCGATTTTCTCAGACGATCGATTCAGTTCTGTCCGCGAAATTCGATATTCCGCAAAGTCTCGAGTTGCACGCGGAAATTCGGAGGGGGACAAAGATCTGTCGCAGTCCTCGACTCGTAAAGTAGCGCCACGGCGGGGACGCGCGTCCGCGACGGCGCGCGATATCGATCGATCGCCGGGTGCCGGTCGGCTGGCGGACGAACGCGGCCGGTGAGCGCACCCTCGCCCTGCGGCCCCGCCGCTGTCGATGCGCGTACGCGCGGCAAATACACGTTCGTTTGTCCATCTGCTATCCGTCCGTCCGTCTGTCCGTCGTTCCTCACCGCCAGGTGTGTGCCGCGAGCCACGCGCGACCCATCTCCGCCGACCAAGTTAATTTAACGCACGACCGGCGCGTTTTCGTTGTTCCAGTGTGGGGGCAGTGCTCGCATTGTTTCCACATACACTGCATCATGAAGTGGCTGCACTCGCAGCAGACCAGTCACATCTGCCCGATGTGTCGCCAGGAGTGGAAGTTCAAGGAGTAACCGTGGACGTTTTCCGCACGGGCCCGCAGGTGTCAGCACGCAGCGAGTGATCAGGTAAAGCGAGCCGCTTGTCGATCGGTCTTCTGGCACGCGAGATTAAATTTTAGATATAACTGCAATTATACCTGAATTTTTCTAGACTCGCCAGGAGAGACTTAGATGTCTATCGTATAAACACTATAAACCATTCTTTGTGAGAGAGGATGTTGTTATTGCACGATCAGTCGTGAAACGATCGCAAGTTGCTGATGCAGAAGTGCGTGAAGCGAACCGCAGCGATTCTAAATCTGTTGAAGGAAAGCCGCTAAGGCGATTAACCAGCAGCGGCGGCGGCGGCGGCAGATGGCAACGTGTTTTACATTGCATTGTCGTACGTTCGTATAGACTCATATGCTTCTAAAAACGGCTTCATGCATCTGCCGTCAACGCGCCTGTTTATCGAAAACGCGTAACAAGATTTAGAGTAAATCTCATGCAAGCGAATCATGCGTGTTATCCAAGAAAATATCCATAACGTTAAATTTAGAACGTTATCTGCGAGGCGTCCATCCGCAGCAGATAAATCACCCCTGCCGCAAGGCAACCCGGCGTGCGTCTCTGCATGCGGTCATGGTCGCACGTTACTACAATAGTTTCAAAACTGTTCTCCACAAAAGTCCCATAATTTTTATTTCGTTTTTTAATTATTTGATCATGTGATTTTTATGTTTTTCAATTTGTGAATATTCTCAGAATCTTTCATTTCAATAATATACACGATTAATCACGCACAAGAATATGCATAAATATGCTTGAATTGCAAAAGAAGTTTTAACTTGCAAACAAGGCCATATCATACGCACATGTACTCTTTCTGTTATTTTTATAGTTTGAATCCATGCCATAGCATTTGCCGCATGTTATGAAATACCTTTTACACTTCGGGAAAATTTACATATAATTGGGCAATCCGTATCGCCATGGCAATATTATTCAGTGAATTCAGACGTGATACGCCATGGCTGAAAATTTGAATATTTCTTTTTTATCTTCCGCATTCCCGATGTCTTTCGCAAGGCGAGTACATACACCCGCGGTTCAGAAGGTTAACACGCAGCGTGCTGCAACGCACTTATCTGCGATGAATGATCAGTTCCTCTTCTGCGTACTCTAGGTGACGCATTCGATCGTTGAATTATTAATAAGCCGTTGTATTCAACGATACAACGCGCTGTCGGTGTCTTGCGTGTACGTTCCGCGTATGCTCGGGAATAGTCGCGCGCGGAACAATCGCTCCTCTCGGCGACGACGGTCCCACCGTGCCGGCTCCCTTTTTCGTTTTAATTGCGGGAACGCGGCGTATTCTCGCCGACATAATCATGCGAGGGAACTCTGACATGTTTAACAGAACGCGCAGCCGCGAATGCATACGAATAGCTATTGTGTAGTAAAAAAGGCATCGCTGGCAAACATTGCGTGAGCACCAGTTTTCAGCGCGGCAATTTTATTTCGCCGTCCGATCGTTCTGCAAGTCAATTTAGCGTTTACGTTGAAAAAATTCTGAATTATTTATCGCCATCCAGTCGACGATCGGATAAAATAGTAATCGAAGTGCATGATGCACATGAGTCACGTTCAAATCGAGATGACTCATTGTTTGTCGGCCATTGAAGAGTTGATATCAAGTTGTCAATCTGGCGTCAGGTATAATAATGTCTGCTATTAAAAAAAGTTCTTGCAAATTTCGTGCGGCAAAAAATTCATCTTAATGTCTCAGATATACAGAATTATCATATCATATGTTATATGCACGCACACATATCTGGAAAAGAGATAAGATTTTATTTATCGTCTAACATAAGACGCAATTGAGCGAGTAGCTCGCTTCTGGCATTGGTATTCGTAACTCGCGTTTCGATGGCGGGTTTCGCGAAACCCCATGACCCACTAAGCGAATTTGTTTTGACGGTCGCGGTGTAGAGTTCCTACTGGACAGGAACGTCACCGGACAACGTACGGATATACTCACGATCCGATTTCGGCCGGTTCCTAGACCGGTCGGACACCGTGCGCATCGGCAAGCGGAGGGAACGCGCCGATTTGCATTTTATCGGCGGGAGATCGGTCGCAAAAGTGGAGCGAGTCGTTTTTGTCCGTGCCAGAGCGAAACAGAGTGTGAATAAATTCCGAGCCCGCGTTTCCCCGGTCGGTCGGCGTGCCACTTCGGTTTTAATTGCGTTGTGAATGGGCGGACGGTATAAGTACACGGCGATTGCGCTGATAACGCGATATCATCGCAATGTCATCCCACGTAATGCCCGAGGGAATACCACTTTAATCTCCACGATCTCCACTCCATCTAGCTGCAACGACAAAGGATATTAAATATCTGAAGAATGTTCCATTGAGTTACAAAAAAGAGTTAAAAAATATCTGGTTTCGGAGAACGTAGAATTATCTTTGTCATTAAAGAATTAAATCTTAAGTTTCTCTGTGTTGAGTAATTGAAATTAAAATTTATTGAAAGTATGTAACATATATTTCTCAGATTAATTTTTCAACGATGTATAATATATTGTACGAAATAAAATGATATACAGATTACTCCGATAAAGATGAATTATTCACCAGAGATCGCGTTAAGTAATTAAATCTGATAAGAGCAATATGCCAGTCGTTAATAAACGGGCTACATTAAAAGTGCCGTTAGCAAAGAAATTAATTGTGCGATCATCAAGAAACACAACTCCAAATTATATTTTCTTGAAACGCTTCAGAGTCAAGAGTGACACGAAGCACGGAAAGGCAGGAAATCCCTCCGTTAGGGCAAATCACACCAATCAAGGATAATCGTACTTCGCTGGAGAGTCCTCTTTCCGCAATCTTGCAGCGAAGCGCGAGAGAATGAAGCGGAGTCAAAATGTCGCGCAAGTTACGGCACTGGCGAACGGACCTCCGCGCCATGGGGCAGCTCGTCGTGAGGCAGAGGGGATCTAATGGGTCCCTTCCCTTCTCTCCATCTCGCTCTGTTCACCTTTTCCTCCGATCGTCCGTCTCTCTTTGCCCCCTGCACCGCGCCGTCCTCTTCTCGTCTGCTACGGGTTACTCTCTCACGCGATACCGGTCGCGATATACACCTACACTCGACGATGGAGGTAACGAGACGGACCCCAAGATGATTGGCCCCGAGTCCGAGGGGCCTGTTTTATAACGTAATCTCTAGCTCTTTCAGCGCGCTGAATATGCAGATTTTACACGCGTCAAACACGTGCAGATTTTATTTCCGCTCCCTGGGCACTTTTCTACGTCGCTTTGGTATCGTGCTTCTGATAATCATGGAGAAACTGCGACGGTTATTTTTTTTAACGGACAACAGAGATCGACACGATCGATAAGGCGCTATTTGCCCCCGTAAACTCTGGAGAGTTCACGCATTTATTCTAAATTGCCGGTGCGCTCGCGAGTGCTCGCCGCTTTTGAAATAAAATGAAATAATATCCTGTTTGCGGAGCAATTAACTATTACATCTGCGTTGAACATAACGTAAAGAAAAGGAACGGCATGTGACGGATACCGTGAAGCGTGGCGTGAGCCCTGCAAGTCTACCGAGTCACGGCGAAATCGGCTTACATAAACTTAAGCAATCTCGGGCAAGTGTATTTAATTAGGACTCGCCAATTGCATAATGCATCTTGACGCAACATCAATTGAATGGTGCTCTATTCGCAGCACCGATCGCAGCGAGTCGCAAGAATCGTCATGTTTCGCGTCGACGCGAAATACAATGCCGCGATAAAATGTATTTTACATAAAACATTATATAAAATGTACGTCGCGGGAGAACTGTAATGACAATTCCTAGACATCTTGATAATTGAATCATCTAGATCGTAATTTTATTTAGAACCAAAGTTCCACCATTTCGTGCAGTTTCGGATTCAATTCGAATGACATCGAGATTGGAGCATGGTACAAAGAACATCACGGGAAGGCACGAGGTCTCCAAGAAGGAACTTCGAGTGCCTCGACGCCGCTAGAAAGTGTGACCGCGAGTTTCCGTGGAGTTTAGAACGGCGCGACCGCTTTTTTCCGGCGAGATCTACCGATTTTACGTAATGCTACAAACGATCCAAGATCGTTCTATCTTTTTCCTATCGGACCGCGTCAGGAACATACACACGTCTGCGAGCGGCCAGATTAGCACTCGCCGGATCGCCAGGAGATCGTGCCGAGCCTTCAGCATCGCCATCAACCGCGGGTCCTCTTTACGCTCTTACCTCTGCTCCCTTCTGTTGCCCTCGACTATACACACATTTACACACTTGGATACGCTCGTTCTCGCTCGCTCCTTCGCTCGTTTACCCGCTCTATCACCCGTTCACACATTCATTCACTCACCCACTCCGCTCACTCGCACATTCGCTGACTACCTGACGAGAACTCGAGCTCGGCCAGTCACGTGGCCAGCGAAGGATGTTTGCGGGATCGCGAAGTCAGTCCGCGGCGGTCGGTCTCTCGAGAAAGAGAGGATAGAGGCGCGATCGGGTGAAAGAGAGAAGAAGATAAAGGAAGAGAGAAAGAGAAGGAGAGACCGAGCGGGACGGGAAAGGAGATACTGGATCGGGGATACTGCCTGAGGTCTCGGGATCGTCGCTGCTCTAGCTCTACCTGTCCGAAGGCGTTCGATGCGCGTCGTTTCAACTCGTTCCTCGGCAAGTTCGCGGCGGGATCGTCGAGTGTTTTCGTAATCAGTTTGCAGTGCTGGAGAAACGAAAGACGGCGAAAATGGGAATACTCTTTTGTGTGATCTAGAGCACGCTTTGCACCAGTTGAGGGTTTGTTGTATTATTACAGAGAAACGTTCGATAGAAACGAGTGCTACCGACCTATCTGTGCGTTCAAAAATGTTCACGATGCTATCAGCGTCGAGTGACGCCGTTGTTGGGTGCCTGGAAATGTGGAAGGCATAATGCAGTGTCGAGCGAGTGATGACAAAGACGCGGGTGACTGTGAGACTGACGAGTAAATTAAAGTTTTGATCAACGAATATTACTCTTTATGTCTTTATGTGCAATAATAATACAAATCTTTATAGTTGCCAGTTCCGATAATATTTTAAACAAAGCGAAGAAGTAAAGAAGTCTATTCAACGACAGAACAGCTCAATCGATTTTTGCATTCAGCTCTGAGGAAAAAGGAAGAAAGAGGAGAAAAGGAGAAAGAAACGTGAGAATCTCAAGATACCACGCCAGGTTCAGATAGGCTTCGATTAACTGTTGACTCGCGCGCGCTGCGAATCCTGGTATGCGATAGAAAGTTTATTCACGAAGCGCGATAAGCCAGGTTGCTGCGGTTCGTGAAGAGAAGCAGGACTCTCGGAAAGTCTACTTGTACAGTCTTCGTAAAGAAAAGCACGAGCGATCGAGATAGAAAGGCGAGTATCGGGGTCGCAGGACCATCTGGGAGATCAGGTTGAATAAAGTTCGAAGAGAGATAAACGAAATGCATGAAATGAATTTTCTTAGTGAAAAAAAAACAAACACATCTTCTTGGCATCGTTAACGAACCTCTGTGCCAGGATATTTACAACGCGGTACCTGTGGAACTGCATACAAAAGCGCAATTTCGCAAATCATCGTAAACTCGCTTACGGACAAAGGAGAATTTTGGGAAATTAAAAACGCTACGTTGTGAGCTTGAGATAAACGTATGTAAAAGTACGTCGGTGATCCTCGCAGAATTGTATGCAAAATCGCATCGGTGGTACCGCGAGACATCGGTACGATCGCGACCCGCTTACGAATAAAGAGGACGAGGTGGACTCGAGGGGAGAAACGAAAGAGAAGAGGCGAAAGAGAAGGAAACGGTGAATCGGGGATACGAGCGGCAAGATTGCGGTGATCTCGCTGACACGACATTGCACAACACTCCTGTCATTCCTGATCGCCGTTTAGCGCATGCTGGTTCAAGCGTTCTCAGCAAATACAGACTTTTACGATCGCACACGTATCTCTGAGATATGTACACTTTAAAAAGGGATACGTGGCGATTATCAATTACCTATCTGCACTCAGTAACGGGTTCCAAGAATGATATCGAACGCTTCCTCCTGGCGTTGCAAATATTGAATTAACTTTTATAGAAAAAATTTTATCCAGTTGAATGGATCCAATTCGAAGCACGATGGAGTTTCGCGTGATGATAGGGAACCGCTAACACGGAAAGTTTACTGAACACACAGAGCGCTGAGTTTCACCATATTTCTCACGTTTCGTTGGTTCATCATCATGGATACACACGAATGCTGAAATGCGTGCGATAAGGACGATGATAAACGTCCCCTCTTATCTCTCTGGAGAACTTTATCGGAGCGTGTCATCTGCTTTAACGCGCGCGAAGTGAAGGTACCTCGCATTACCACTGACATTTAGTATCGCGAAGTAACAGTACGCATGTTCCTGCGAAATTGCATCGAGAGAGTGTGTGCAGTTAGTGAAACCAAAAACTAACGGCAGGCCATCACGATCGTGAAGATATCTCCCGTCTAAGATCTGACGAATGAATTTACGTCTCGGTAACATCTCACTGTACGCTTCAAAGTGCCACGCGGATATTTTTATAGAGTACGTTCTGAAACCGGATGACGCAGGACCAATGGAATGCAGTTAATGAACGTCGAAGTCGGTGCTGACGTTTTCTCCAATCCGAAGTGCTACGCGTACTCCCGTGGTGTACGTACAAAATCGTGTCGTCGTTGATAATGAGCGATTAAGTCGATTAGGCCGAAAAGCGAGCGAGCGGAATGCAGTTGGCAACCAGTCAGAGGCCCCATCCGCCTCCGGTGCCACCTCGGCCGAGTCGGCAGGTGGTTGCCGAGGCCCTTAAGAGGTCGCCAAGGCCACCCTGTCCCACTCGGCAGGCGCCGCCGCCACCGAACACGAAGCCCTGGAGATCCGATCAGCGGCAATCGCAGCAACAAGCGCAACAACAGCAGCAGCAACAGGTGGGCCCAGCAGTTGGACGTACGGTTGTGTATGAATCCACGAAGGAGTGCGCAAAGGACTGCAAGGATGAAAATGTATCAAACGATAAGAATCAACGGCAGGATTGCAAACAGACGCGAAATACGTCTGACAGAAACACCGCCGAGGATAATCGCCCGGAAAATACAGGTAGAATCGTTCCATCTCATGAGCACTACGAGGCCGGCTCGGAGAGACCTCATCCCGCGGGAAACATGCCGGCAAACATCGTGCGGAAGCGCAACAGCCTGACCGAGGAGCAGCGACCTCAACGTAGATTGGAGATAATTCGAAGAAACTCCCGTGGGAAAGATCAAGCCAATTCAGTGGACCAGGACAGAGGACAATGTAAAGACTCGTCCGGTAAGAATCTGAAGGAGATTACTAACATTGTTGCTCCGATGGAGAAGATAGAGACGGTGCCAACGATGACGACAACGACGAAGCCATCGGTGGCTGCCAGGACCATCAACGTATCCTTCGAGGATGAACGTCGTGCGTCGTCCACCAGCCCAGATTCTGCCAGCGGGCGAGTCACGGTGAGTCGTGGGGAAAAATGCAGATGCAACAGCAGCAGTCCGGAAAGCGAGACGAACGGACACGACTCTCGGCCGACGCCCACGTGTAGATCGTGTTCCGGTGAGCAACAGCAGCATCAGCAGGAAACGTTCTTGGCGAGCGGAAAGATTGCCGGGAACGGCGGCATCGAAGCTGTACCCGCGCTTGAAAGATCGACGAGCGTCTCGAGCGTTGACCGCGCCGCCACCACAGTGCTCGTCGTCGACGAACCAGAGCGTAAAATCGCGCCCAGCGACGTAGACAGCAACGACAACGACAACGATAGCGACAGCAGCAACATTCATCGGCAGGACTGGTTGGAAGCGGGAGTTCGGTACTCCTCCACGCAAATTACTCTGCACGGGGACGATGGCGACGGCGACACCGTCGATGGGGACCACATCAATGGTTACGATCATCACGAGGAGGAGAGAATCACTGACCTTGATTTCATCAGGTAGATGGGAGCGCGACATTGAATGGGAAATTCGTTTATCACGATTAGCCGTTAGATGCTATCACTTCGGATCAGTAGTGGGTTTATAATAATCTCGTAGCGTTATAATATGAATGAGACTGCTATCGTTAAACAGTGCATACATAAGAATTGTTTTACATTTTTTGAATGTAAACATAAATTATTTGCGAGTTTGGAAACACCTTCAATTAATTTTCTAATGTACGACTGTAATTTATTTAGTTGCATCGTATTTAGTTGTATAGATCTTGTTTGTGCAAAACACTTATGATAAGAGATAAAACTGTTGAAAAATAGTTTTCCAGAAACTTGTGACAATTACGTCATGCCTATAGCGTAATACTGGTTTGATTCTCAAAGATTCAGAGTCAGAGACAGAGAGAGAGGAAAACAGAAAAAAAATTATGCCAAATTAGAAAAATTTTTGAATAATGCATTTCGAATTGTTAGACATGTCTAAAATATTTTAGATGAATTTTCTCAAACGATTTGATAAGCATGATATCCTGCAATGCAATGACTAAATAGAGACCTTATGTGCTCTACGAATCCCAATCCATTAAGTAAACGATGATCTATGATGTAACGTCACATGGCTCGGCAAAACGTATCGATGTTAACGATATATTAATTATCGCAGAATTGTTATGGCTGTAGGGTCGCACTTTGTTACCGTACACGCGCGCGCGTCGTTCTGAATTTAACGATCCAGTGATACGAATGCACCGCTTTCTCGTGTTGCAGGATAAGTGCCGTGTCGACAGACCGTAAACACTAACTGCTCGTTAGTATAGCTAACGTTAAAAAAAAGCGCACGCTCGCGCTCGCTTTTTTATTTTTATTTTCTTTTTTCTATTTCAAACAGCTCTTGATTTTCTCGATTACGATACTTTCCAAGATCCAATGGCTGCGTTCGATTTTCAGATAAGATTGGAGATTACGTGTCCAGCATTTATATATATAGATTAAATAACTCGGTAAATGCTGTGAAGAGGAAGAAATAAGAATGCAATATCCTCAAGATATGATAACTGCAGAGAAGTTCCATGAATATCCTCTTCCCGCGGTACAAATCCAGGAGAGAAGCTACTATAGTTTACCGGCACTAAATCGATATCGCCATGCAGCCTCCGTGCGTATCAAATCGATATCGCTGCACTTGCCGGTTTATCGAATTGATCTCATCTCAACAAGCGAAAAATAAGACGATGCAGAACCGAGGCCGAACGGATATCGATGTCGATAAGAACGATCGAACGTATACAGACGCACACTTCCGTGATGTGCACGCGACGATAATAACCGCAGGGCGAATTGAGTCACTCGCCAAATCCTCCGCCTTCTTAACCGCGGGCGGCCTCGCCGCTCAAGACGAATCGATTTTTATTCCATGAAATGATCGTGTAACGGTATATCCTCGTTTCCTGCGGTCTTCATCATATCCCGCCTTTGGCGATTTGCGGCAAGGTGTATTCACTTCGCGGGAGTCTCCTCTGGTGTCGCGAGAATGTTGTTTTATCCTCCGCATAAATCCCATTTTATTTCGAGAATGGTCGAGAATTTGAGGAAATAATCGTGAATTGATTTGGAAACGATTTCAATGGAAAAAAATTATAGATCAGAAAAAGACTACTAATGATTATATAATGGTATTATCGCTTAATATACTGCTAACTGATTTATCGAGATTTGTTGAATAATTGATAAACATTGCTTGAACAGATGGAGTGCCGCATTCTTAAATTGCGATTTGTTTTGCAGCATACAAGAAAGGATCGCGATGTCTTCCTTGCAAGGACTACCCCCTTTGCCGAGGAGTCTGAGCGGCTTCAACTTGAACGGCGGACGCGGCGAGAGTGGCGAGCCGCCTCCACCGCCTACGAGGTCGTCCAGTAAATCCCAAAGAGGCGGTAAAACGTCGGTGCAGTCGTCATCGTCGAGGCCGTCGCCACCTGCCAGACAACTCACCACCCTGGACACCCAACTGGCAGTGCTCAGGAGAGAAATGGTACTTGTTCGTGAATCGTTTGCGTTCTCTTTCACCTCCGCGGAATGTGGTCTCGTTACTTCGATCGGTAAAACGTACCCCTTGACGTTCAATCTCTTCGCGAAATATATGACGCTGCGCGGTAACGGATACTCGCAGGATACTCGAATGCCAGCTTTACATATGATACTCGAGCATCCTGCAATGTATCTTCCTATAACATTCCAGTATCAATAATTTATTTAATAATTCGTGAAATGAAAAATATTTGCAGATATCGAAGTTAATTAATATTTTTGATAGAATCGATAACATGGAAACTGTAAAAAATTTAGTAATTTTTCAAGAATTATTACAACTTTTGGACATTACGCTCTTCAATGCACATCAAAGCATCGTTTGAAATGCAGCCGGTAGATCGTCGATGCTGTTCGAAGCGGCGTCTGAAATTGTGCATCCTTTAGCGGCAGCCATTAACTCCAATAGAAACCATTAGTCATCCGCCGCGGCGTGAAACGTATTTACGAGCGTGCAGGAAAATTCCACGCGTCCATGCGTAATAACACGTGCGATTCGAAAAGATTGTTGAGACGTTTCCGTCGACATCGATCGTTGGAACGGAAACTGCGCAAAGTAGTTACGTGATTCTCATTTCTTCGTATGTTGTATGTTTCCGACTTTCTATGTACATATTTTATAAGCAAATCACGTCCTTTCATCCTTTTATATCTTTTTTATAAATATTCTTTCTTTCATATCTTATACTCTTTTTAAGTTTTTTCTTCTTATTTTTTACTTTTTGATTTTCTAACTTTAATGCTTTCTTTTAAGGTATTTTTTGTGTTGTCTGACTGACATCGGTGTGTGTGTTTCGAGTCTTGCCACTCCTTTTACCCTCAATATTCTGTCGTTTTTTATCAGTCCGAGCACGTTTCGTGAACTGTCATCTTTTTCTCCTCACTCGTTCTCGTTGTCCACTTCTCTAACACTTCTGTCTTTTCTCCCCTCGATTCTTCCGCGTCTGTTTGGGCGATTCCCGTTACCTCGGGGCCGCGATCGCGTGTGGATAAATTGCGGAGCATGTATTTTATGCGTGGGATCATAAGCAGCGAGAGAAACCATGGTATCATAACGCGGTAGTAGAGAGAACGCTTATATCACTCGACGTATAAAGGCGCTTTTTAATGCTTGTTATTTTTACCCCGCACACAGACTTCATGTGTCGGCTCTGCTATATTATAATATACATATACATATATTATACATATAATATAATGTACATATATGTTATATTCTTCCGTATCGTATAACGTCATCACGATTAAAGTTCCAACAGATTATATTCATAAAGTAAAATTTACATGATATCATTTACATTAAAATCGATATGTACAAGACATTTTATACGAAATTTGTAAAAATTTATATGAAACTTTTTACAATACTTTCTTGATGTCTTAACAATTACTTGTATTGTTACTTTTCAAGATCTTAATTTATGATAACTATCGGTATACTGCTTTTAATGTGAGATTGTCATCATGATAAATTGATTACATCCACCCGGCAATAATTTTCTTTTGAGATACTGTATCTATAACGGAATCTTATGTAAAATTTCTCCAAGGAGAAGTCTCGTGATGAGTGCTCTTAGCTGAATCTGACCATCCGTGCTAACATCTCGGCTGGTGTACCTAAGTTAGGCTAATAATTTAATAGTCAATCTCCAGACACGAAGCGAACTGGCACAGCCGCTCCCACGCTGCATTCCCTCAGGCATGACTCCCCTCCGCCGTATCCCTTTTCCTCGGTCGCTCTCTTTCACCTTCGTTCTCTCCTCTGTTCTTCATCGTCGTCGTCCTTCTCAGCCTGTTCCTCCTTCGTTGCGCTTTCCACCGGCGTCTCTCATATTCCTTCCCATTTTCATTTTGCACGTCCCTCCTATGCGACTCCCTCTTTCTCCGTTCCCACGGCCAGACGGCCGCCGAGTTGCTTGGAAATGCGTCGTTTCAGTCCGTAAATCACGAGGTAACATTTACCTTGGCGACTGTATGGTAAAAGTGAACGCGCTTCGTGTAGGCACAACTGCAATGTCTGTACCGAGCCCCACATGAAGCAATGCGGATGGTGAATAATAATATAAAAATAATAATTACAGTGTATTACAAGACATGATGACCGTAGAATTGGTAATAGCAAAAGCATTTTTATAAGCATTAATATCCTTAATTCTCTCAAGTAAGACAGAAACTTATTTACAAGTCATATTATGCATGATCTGTAAACTGTTTCTAATCATAAATTGATATACCATTGTAGTTTCAATAAGCTCATTTTTTCCGATGCCACAATACGTCTAATCTATGACAACTGTTTCTCTGGCAGTACCAAGTACATAATACAAAGATCACTTTCGCGTGCGTGCAATGTCGAAATCTAAATTCCCCGTAACGGTTTCAATCTTTCAAGCTTTCTCTTCAAGCAATTTTCATTTATCAGCATCGCAATAACTATCCTTACGTTTGTGCAGTTCGGTCTACGGCAGCTTGACCTCTCGTTGCTGTCGCAACTGTGGTCCCTGAACGAGTCTATCCAGGAGTTCCGGCAGCTGTTGCAGGAACAAGAGGACCGAGCGCCTTCACCGTCGCCCAGCAGCGAGGAGGGGGATGACACGTCCTACGGGGCGCACCCGCCGCCGCCGCCGAGGAGGCCGGCGCCCACGTTGCATCATCATCGGCCGCCACGACCGCCCAGACCACCCAGACCGTCGGCTAGCGACGAATCGCCGTCGAGTGAGGAGTACGGGGCCGTTTGACGTATCGTCACCGAGAGGAAGAAGTACTCGAAAAGATCCCGGTCGTCCCATCGCACCTAGAGAGGCGCCGACACTCTCGAGTGAAAGACAGAAGAAGAAAAGGAGAATGAACTTTTCGGGAGAAAACAGCGTCGAGACGGAGATTGCAACGACGCCGAGGTGTCGACGATCTCGACACCTTAATTAATGCTCAGGATGAATTAATGCTTGTGCGATGTGCGTGCGATGTGACGGCCGATTTAAGAGCTACAGATCCTCTAAGTACCTGTAACTTTACTCGGAGATTCGTCAGACCCAAGATCTCATGACAATTATTTAATTCGCGATCGGAAGCGACCGATTAACCGCAGCTTCGGAAAAACAAATTATCTGCGAGACGAGACTGCTCGCGTGAACAGTCGCTCGCAAGAGAGTCGATCGAATTCGAGATTGCGATCTGTAACCGCCGCGTGAAAGGAGGATCGATGATCGAATCGACTTAACAGCCGAAGACCAGTAGTTTTAGCTCGCCGCTGCATGGATTATCGCGCGTATGCAAGTTAATAATAATCGCTTCGCGCGCCGGACAAACGTCGTTCCGCCGATTTGCAACAGGCGTTCCACACGCGTCGTGCTCCAGATAAGGAAGTTCTTGATCGCCAGGAGCAAGAGAGCCGCACTTCAAGCAGCACGGCGCACTGCTCTCCCCTCCATTTGTGATAGCGCTCGAAGGGGCCTTTGATTAATGATAATCTCGCATCCGTTTGCGCTTGTGTTAAGATCTCTCCGAGACCTTGCGCTCCGCCGGAGAATCAACCGTAACAGATCCGAGCCCGCGTTGCACCGCGATTTTCTGGTGCCGTAGCTGAAAGGCAAACGCGACTCTCCGCGTGTCGTCGACAAAAATGTGCCCGGTGAATCCGGAAGAATCGTGATGTTCCCTAACTCTTCCATGTTTTTTATACCGTTACATTCGTCGCGAGAAGCTTACTCGTTGTTGATGCTGCATGCAGTACTTGTTCAATCGTGTATATGCCTGTCATACGTACGCGATGGAAGATTCAATGTTCCTGAGAATGAATCTGACGGGGAAACACGCGATTTCTGCTACATTTCTCGTACACATATCTCTCAGTGCTTTCTGACGTCGGATCTGCCGGCGAACCTCCGCGTGTATCACGTCCTCGGGAGAACCAAGATTTTCGATACTCCGCGGCGCCCTTTCGTATAGATTAGTTTTGAGCTGTGTGTAAAGATACATAAGACTATGCAAAATAAATGAAACTTAATTTAAATGTACGCTGACGCATAATACACATTGCTGCCTGCCTTCTGGCGCAATTACGACCTTTCCTTGTTGCAACGGCAGCTTTCCTTGTTCTGACACGGATAACTAGTGATCAACAATGCTGCGCTTACTTATATGCATGCTTCCCGCTCTGACGTAACTACCGGCAGGGTGTGTGCGGAAATAAATGACGCAACGGCGAGTCGGAGCAAAAAACGGAGAAATCACTCTACGGCGGCATACAATGTAGACATGTTTTACTTTTTAAAAAGATCAAGTGAAGCGCCAAGTATACGCGGAAGCATTTTCTATAAAACTTGTGATATTAGAAAGCTGTACTAATTATATTTAACGATTTTAGAAACTTATTAAGATATAATTGTAATAAAACTTTAGAAAAGTACATTAAGTAAAAGAATTTAATGGCATGGAACTTGGCGTGCTAAAGGGAAAAAATGGCAATTAATCAAACTCTCATTTACATGGCGATTTGCTATTCAACAGGCGTTTGTCTTTAAATGACAAATTTGTTTAAAAAGAAATTTTAATCGTTTTATTAAAAAGCGTGTGTGTATTTTAGTGAAGATGCAGGTATGATATGATAACGACAATGAAAATGTTTAATCAACGCAAGTTGCATCAATGTAAAGGAAAAATTATTTACTAGATATAATAAAGTATATATATAATTTCTAAGCGATAGATTACCATGAAACTTTTTGCATTTTCTAAATTTTATATTTTTTTATTCTCTTTCACAAAATACATTGTTTGGCACTGCATTGCTATTAAACAAGAACTCTTGTAAAGTTTCACATGAGTGAATTGTCGATGTTTCAACTTACGCTTTTCATTCACTGCTTGATTTGCACGTTACATGCATTTTGATTCATACATTTATTTTACATTTTACATTCTTTAGCATCTATCGGTTATCTCATCATTTAAAGGAAATGCATAGATTACCAAGTGCGCTATATATACAACTGTTAATTATTGTTAATTGTGACATAAAAAAGTATCACTTTACGAAAATTGATTTTTCTTGAAAGAAAAGACTAGTAACAGACTATATAGTTATCGTATGAGCAGATTCATGATATGCAAAAGGAATGCAAAGAAAATTCTTTTAGTGTCTTCTCGGACAAATACACCGTTGATTTTGATTCTTATTTTCGGCAATTTCAGGGTCTCTACTTTTTCGTCTTGCTTCATATATTTATTCTCAATTATCTTTTTTCGTTTCATAATGAGATATATCTGTGTGGAAACAAGCGCAAATGTTCGCTCGTTTTTCAAACGAGCTTGCGTCGTTGCGATTATCAGCCGTAAAATTAACGCGCGCATACAAAATGCTCTGCTTAAAATGCACTTTGACACGGGGTGTAAAAATAGTCGCGCAGATACGCTACTTTAAAATAATGCGTGACAGAAGGGGGATACACACATCGCTTTTACGGGAGGATCACCCCTGCGACTTCGTGGTCCCAGGGGCCACCTACGCGCGATCGACCTAGGGAGATGATTCTCATCAAACATTTTATATGATAGACGTGATACATACAGAACGTCGTGTAACACACGTAGAAAGTTTTGCCCTAATCACACTTATGAAAGATTGTTCAAAGAAAGTCAGTCACGATCCCTCTCGGATCCTATCACGAAAGTTCATTGACTGAAACGGATCGCGATTTTTCCTTGATACAGATATATGTGTACATATGTATCGCGGGGTGGATTCGCTTTGTGATTCCTTTATATGTGTTTAGCACAGCCGGGATTTGGCGTTGCACGAACGCGCGTCGCATTGAATACTAACACGCGACGCTCGTGCTGTGAGGTAATGGCGACTTTCTCATGATGCGGTCGTATTGTCACCATCATCGTGTGCGTGAGAGATATTCGAGCGACCCTCCAATTTATTTCTCGCGCGCGAGACACTCGCAAAAAAATCTGATTTTTTTCCATCCGCGCGAAGCACCGTTCCAGCATTTCCCTTTCATTAAAAATATTTCTCTTCTAGACGTCACATTTTGTCGGATCAATCGGGTAATCTACAGGGAGAAGGGACTAGCGCGGGAAGTTCTTTCCATTTCAATGAAATTGGAACGGCCAATGTCATCCGGAGCAGCTAGGAGGTAGAAGAAGAATCAGCTTATGTCTAAGAGAACAACATACAGTTAAGCAGCTCTCAGATCTCTTGGCGCTCCTTATCTTGTCGCTAGAATTACAAATTGTAAATATATGCAACACTGGCTGCTCTAGTTCCAAATTATTTACACGCGGAAAGTGTTGGAAGAAACATCGCAAAAATTCAAAGCAACGGATCCGAGAGAGTTGGCAGACTATGTATCCTTATGATATATATACGATAATATATACGACTGCGTCGTATGACTCGCAAAAGAGTATTTTTTTACAATCACAAGCATGTCAATTCAACCAGAATCTCAGCCAGATTTCGTCAAACAATCTGCAAAAACTATCAGCATGCCACTGCCTTTCCCCTTAACAAGCGATTTCTGATATTCTTTCCATATCATATCTTCATAATTTTATAATTTTCACGTATACCTGCACGCGTATATGCATATTCCTCTTTCTCTCTTTCTCTCTCGCTCTCTCTTTATTTTGTACTACCTTTTACGCCTCAACTGAGATAACGATTAACGTTAATATCTAACATTATTAGGTAGTTAATCTTAACAATAAACTTACACAATAATTTTTAACGATACTAATTAATTCATGTCGAGAGAATATATGTTGTTTCCTCAGATTTGAGAGAACCGTGACGCGCGAACAATTCCGCGGAAATAAAAAGTTGATTTCATCCTCTCCATTTTTCCGTTCTTTCATTCCAAAGATGCTTCATTATTATTCTGCGTCCGATATTTCCTCGCTTACTTAACTTGCAGAGCCAACAACTCTCCCATGTCAACAAATCTACTATGTTGAAATGTTAATACGTTTTAAAATAAACTGATGCATTAAAAATATATATGATGTGTTTTATTTTATGTTTAAAAAAAATAAAAATAAAAAAAATAAAACAGAATTTCACCTATTACTTGTTTACACAGTATAAGATACGCACATCTACATAAAAGCGGCTGTTCTCAAAATTAAAAAAATTAATTTAAAAAATCTGAACCTCAATTTTGTGAATACTTGCAATTACAAAAACAATTATAAAACACAAAAGATAAACGAACAGTATTCTATAAAATCGTATCTCTATCTTTTGCCCAATTTATATAAATGATCAAATATCCAAGAGCCCATACATAATAGTAACGATACAACTGTTAACTTTTAATTACTGATTTCATTAATTAGTTCTATCATCGTTATTTTCTTTTCAACAATGCGTTGTTAGTCGATCATATGAACCGTATAGCGCGTATACGGTCCTCTTTTTGTCTCTATTGCGAATTATTTGGATTTCTCTTTTAAAATTATGAAGAATTATCTAAACTACTGCGCATTTCATGCGTCCGTCCAATCGCAAAGCTTTACTGTGCATTACATATAATACATATAATTGTAAAAATAAATCTAGCGATGAAAATAATAAATCAGTAACGAGGATTCCTGACTGAATATAAAAATATTAATCTGCAAACAAACGTTCTAGGATGTTACAAGAAATTTTGAACATCACATGACATGAAAACTGCCAGGAAAATTAAATATAGTCGTTCATAAATTAATAATACAAATACAATATTCCCCGATAAGATCACATATGTATCACATTAACTTTTGTATTACGAGAAAAACCTTGCTCATAATTTATTATTTTCATCATTAGATGAGATCTTTTTGTCATAATTTCAGGTAACAAAAAATTATATTTCTTCTAGGACGATTTTCTCTTTTCGCAAATTTCTTGTGTTCAACGCAAGAGTGTATACTTGGACATTAATGTTTAAAATGGTCAGTGTATACAGCGTTTCTCTATATTATATTAAGATAACTTTCAGAATTCTCTTATATTAAGCAACAATAGAAAAAAATGAAAATTATAAAAATTAGTTGCTGTTATTGTAATATTCAATAAGATTCCATAATATTCAACAAGAATCCATAAAAATTATCTATTTATTAACTTAATATTAAGTTAATATTAGTCATAAAATTTGTTTCTAAATTATTGTAAAGAATTATCATAAAATGAACGGTAAAACAAATAGTATAAAAAATAAATATAATTACTAGTAGAAATTTACTAAGAAGAGAAAAACTTAACAGCCATCATAAAATTATGGAAGATTATGACTAGTAATACTATCTTTAAATAGTGCTTTTATATTAACTATATGCACTTATCCTGCTGTTACGATTATCCTGATTGATAATCTGTAGCAATATCGTCAATACGGAAATATCTCTGCATCTGTGAGGAATCGTCCGTATAAATTTCATATAAGCAAAGACGGGATTAATTCCAAAAGCGCAATCAATGAAAGCGAATTCCGCAACGTGCAGATCTGATTTCTAAGTATTCACCAAAAAATGAACAAAATTTTAGAAAAATTAATGGTCGATGCAGATTTCTTCACCAAGTATCAAATAATTTTCCCTATTCAAAAAGCGTGCATCGATTTGTGTATATTACACAGAAAAAAAAACATTAATTATAAATTACAAAACATCAAACATCGCATGGATGGAGCGAAGATATAATTGCTTGTAGGCGTTCGCGTAAATTAGTGATAGTGTAACTTGTTATTAGGGAAATCACGCACTTTCAAATAGACAATTTCAAGACAAAAAATGGTGGATAATTAAGCTGCCACCAACATAAGAGTCGTTGCGGTATTCGCTGATCGGCAAATCGGACTTAGTGCCAATAAAACTCTCTCGCTCTTCTTGCTACATCTCCGTTTCATTCATCGTCAGTGATTTCGTCCCAATCCATCGAAGTGATACAGCCGTGGAAGACACGCAAAGAGAAGACGTCCGCGTTAAAACAGCCACGAGAAGCTCCAAGAGCTTTCACATTCGCCCCAATCAGAATCTTAAGCGGATTTTTAGGGTGTCAACCCAAACGATCAGGCCTTCATCTCTTTTGCGGCAACTGACAATTCTCCAGCCTTACCAGCAGCACGCGATCTCGGTCATCGACGATCGCGATCCTGCCATCACCCAGGAAGGCCACGGAGAGCGGAACCCCCATCACTTCCGGGCCCGGTTTGAATATGAACAAGAGCGAGCCGAACGAGTTGAAGGCCTGTATGCAGTTGTGACGAGAATCAGCGACGAGGATGTTGCCTTTGTCGTCCGTGATCACGCCCTGGGGTCTCAGGAGCGGCGTGTGAGTCTGATTCTCGTATCGCTGGCTGATGTCCAATTCATCATCCTGTTCGTTACGTCTCTTCCAGTGATCACCAACTTGCTCCTCCACCACTTCGCAGTTGATTACGCGCATCCTTGAAAATTCGTGCGAGATCAGCACCATCCGCTGCTTGTTGAAATCGGTGACGAGGAGATCTCCTTCGGGCGTGAAGGAGAGCCCGCGCGGTGAATTCAACTCTTTCATCACGTTCGGCATGGTCTTGCCACCGAACACGCATAGGAACTGGCCCTGCGGGCTGAACAGCTGGACACGTTGATTTCTGGTGTCTGAAATCGCGATCTGGCCCGCCGCGTTCGTCGTCACGTCCCAGGGGTAAAGGAACTGCCCGAAAGCTTCGCCCTTCTCACCGAACACCTGCACGAATTCGCCCTCCGTCGTGAAAATCTGAAACGTAATAATAATAATTGTTATTCAGATATCGACTTGAATTTACTTGATGAATGTTTGTAGAAGAAAGAAATCAGTTATAAAAGAACGCAAGGAACCTGAATGCGATGATTATCCTTATCGGCTACAATGATACGATGCCATGTATCGATGGTGATCCCGGCCGGACGGTTGAATTGGCCAGGACCGTTGCCGGAACTTCCAAATCTTCTGACAAACGTGCCATCCTGATTATAGACCTGTATGCGATCGTTAGACCTGTCGCTGACGAAGATGTGCTTGGTGTCGCAAATGACTCCCCATGGACGACAGAGATTATTCAGATTGGCACGATCGCCGTCATTGCCAACGATCATGATCTCCGTGCTCCAGATCAACAGTCTGGTTCTGTTTCGGTAAGGAAGGACGATGTCGTGATCGTAATTCGGTATCGGACGACCGCGCGGAATCCCCGTGGTAATCGTCTCGTTGAGAAAACACAAGGGTGATGACGTGTGATCGCGATTCGGCCGACGATCCCCGATGGTGCCTGGATCGTTTAGAACGACGTTCCCTACATTGGCGATCGCGAAAAGTAGGTTCTTGTCGAAACCCTTGAACGAGATCCAGTTCTCACTTCGATCAGATCCGATCCTTGTTTTCCAGTTTTGACGAATCTGCCAGATCTGTGCAGACACGAGAAAAATATTATATAATATATCTGTATATAAGTTTATAATAATGTAGTCCGCGGTTCATATAGACGTTATCGCCGTAAGTTTATAGATAAAACAATTTTGAAATTAAACTGTAGTCGTTTTAATTAGTAATTATACACAAACGCAGAATGTTCACATCAGTTTTGAACTGGCCGAGAAAATCAATTAAGTGTAACAAATGTCTAATAATTCTGAAAGAATCTGCGGAATACAAACACAAAAAAATGATAAACGTATAGAATTGTGAATATCATTTTATAAGTTGACCAAACAAGCTAAGATCCGACCGTTTTAAAGCACCTTGCGAAATGTGCAAAAGCAAGGAAATAATAAATAAAATGTAAAAACGCGTGAAAAAATAGTATAAAATAAAATACTTCAGCCAACACCATATCCTTGCTCTTCAAAACTCTGCTAATTCCGTCATCGGGGTTATCCGCGATGATGCATGGTTGCGCATAGTGGACAGTTTGTTTGAGAGCATTCATGGCCTGTGATAATCGGACTTTATCATCATTCAAATTTTTATATTTTTCTTGGAGAACCTCAAGTTTCCGTTGCTGTGCGTCTATGATTTGCTGAAACAGTTTATTCTCCTTCTCTTCCATAGCAGACCACATTCTACGCGAGAACAGCCTCACATCATTGAATGCCTCTCTAGTCCTCTGATCTAAGGTTTCAATGTCCAACTGCAAGAAATTCCAGAAACGTTATTCGTTAAGCCTCTCGATAATAAATCGTATGATAAAAAAATTGAAAAGAGAGAAAAAATGTAACAAGGAAAATTTCCTTTTCGTAAAAAAACTGTAGAGCAGATAGTTAACTCACCCTCGCATTTTCTATATCTTCTGTGAGAGCGTCGAGTCCGAGCCAGGCTTGCTGCATCACATCTTCGGCTTGACGGTGCACGGTGTTGACGAATTCCATAAAATCGACCGTCACATGATTGTGAGCGCAATGAGGATCGCAGTCTACATTGATTGCCTCCGCGGACACGGACTTGCAGCAAGTCTGACAGTAGAACAATCGGGTGCTGCACAGATCATTTTTGTAGTCTGTCATCTGGTCGTTTGTCAGCTGGTTTGGCGAACACTCAGACATTTGGTCCTCCATTGATGATGCTTTGGATACATCCCCTTGGGGAGCCGAGCTACAGACAATTTGCTTGGGCACAAGTGATTTGTGTTCGACGTAGTTGTCGTTCACGTCGAGCGTACCGATCTTCTGAAAATCTTTGTTATCATTTTTAATATCCTCATAATCTTTCAGCAATTCGTTTTCCTGGCAGTTCTCATTTCGATTGGAAGTCGAGAAGTTCGAATTGGATTGATCATTTTGCACTAGATGCTTTTCCAGAAACAAGTCTGACACATTATTGGTATCCGAGGATACCGGCACACTTGAGTCACTTGAGTCACCAGAATCTAATTGCCTGGTATCCGAAGAATCTTGCGATATGGCATTTTCGATCTGATCAGGGATTTCGGGCATTTTGAGATTGTGAAAGTCTTGCTGGGGATACTCACGTATCAACTGAAACGATCGTTTTGTTTGCTTTATTATCTGCGAAATTTCACTTTAATTTAAATTCTACATCTTGAAACAATTCAGAGAGACAGAGGATTTATGTAATACTCAAGAAAATGCATAGAAAATTGTTTCAAGAATATAAATTACAGAAAATAATGAATTACTTACTGGCTGAATATCATATTTAATGTTTGGATTCTCCACGAAATCCACGAAATTTTGATAATTTGTGACGAGAGGCAGTAGAAATGTAGACGGATTTACCCCTTTGTGGGGCAATTTTGGTTGATTCATTGCGGGACAGGAGTTGCTGATCAAATTCCAAAGAAATCTTTCGTGTCACACTATCAGAGAATCTTGTTTTTCTGAAATAATAGTTACGAAAGTTATCAGTACTAATACAGTGACGATATCATTTCTTTATATTTGTCAACGCTGTTTTCTATCATAATTCCTATCTACTTGCGCGCATTGTAGTTTAAATAATTTTCGGTAGAATATCGAGTTTATCTCTATACTACAGTCTGCGATGTGACGTATTTTAAAAATTTGATTGTACTTTCAATAGAATTTAGCTCTCAAGAAGAACATGAACTTAATATCCAAATAATCAAGAATTAATGAGGACAATTTTAATGAAATGAAGAATTTAATGTAAATAGCGTTGAAGATTTAAAATGAATTAGAAATAAATTAAATTTAATTGACACCACTTGTTGGAAATTTAATTCTCTTTTATCAAGAATATTTAATAGAAAATAGTATAGAAGAGACAAATACTGAAATGACCTTATACTTATTCGTCAACACTTATAAGACAACGATCTTCATATGATACATGTTTTCGTACGTTCACGATATCGACCAGTAGACTTTTCAAATTGTGACGGTTTCAATAAAAACACTTCGCGCATTTTCTCGAATGTCCTGTATGATGTTAAAATAATCGCTTTTTCCATATTTGTGAGCATTATTTGACATTACGCGCGCTATGGTGAATCTTGCACGAAAATGAATTCTTATTCACTGACGCAATCGTTAAATGTATAATGAGTAGCCATAAATAAAGCACGTTGTTCAGAATTCAAAGATTAATAATTGAATAATTTTCCACCTGTCTAAAAGCGCTCAGAATGCACGAACAATTTGCAGTTCCTGTTCTGTACCTCGTTGATACAACTAAATTCGTCAGTTTCCCTCTGAAAGAACGATCTCGTTCGTAAGCTGTTTATATTCCAACTACCACGGACCACTGTCCGCACCGAACTAAGCGATGATCTCGCGTTGACAAAGATTTGTTTCGTGAGGTCACCTCATATAATACCCTAATATAATACAATGTGTTTTGTTTCTAACACATTTATCGATATTAGACTGTACGGCTAATCTGGAATCAATTTTTTTAGAAAGACAGATTATTATTTAATAGTTTCAATTTTTCATATTTTATGTTTTTCTTATTCTTTTAATTATATATATTTTATTTTTTCGGTTATTAAAACTTGACTAGAATATCGATTGCCTGATCATGGATGATATCGATATGGTGGCGATATAATCGCCTTATAAAATTGATTAAATATTAATTTTTTATAAACTTTAGATTTTATGTGTTGCTAAACAATAACTTTCATGATATATTAAAAAATATATATGAGACACTTACAAATGCTAAAATAAGTAAATGGATTTGAGAGAAAAAAAAAAATAAAAGAAAGAAAAATCATAGAAATTTAACAGAATCCTCGAACAAAATTGGAATTTTAAACAATTCTGATTTTTCGTATAAGTTATCAATAAGTTATTCTGATCATTGTACATTATATATATATAATGGCAAAATAAATTTACATATATACATATATATGTAAATTTATTTTGCCATCTGACAGTATCGATCTAACCGTACCATATGCCATAGTTAAGGGATGAAGACACAAAAACACATGACATATAGAAATGAAATCGTGTCCCTGCGTTATTTTTCCGCGCGAATGCATCGTGTGTCAGGTCACCAAGTCTATGCTTTTTCCGGTATTCCTGATATTCGCAGAGGGTGGTATTCCCATGTAATTGCCATGGCGACCAAGGTCTGATCCGCTTTTCCTCTCGAGGGAAAGCGAAGGAGGAGAAAGTAAAACAGCCGACGAAGTGGCCCGGTATGATCATGCTTGTGCGCGAACACGCGGATGTGCAGTGTGGATGTGATCCAGTGTGTGTCCGAAAACGAGTGCTATTTGTTACATATAAGTATGACATAATTTAAGCTCGAAACAAATATAATACAATATAATTAGATATTATTGCAAATTTCACCTTTTTGTATTCAGAATAATGTGCTTTTTTAACTGAAACATCTCACAGAAATGCTCTTTGTATTTATTTTAGATTTACTTTAATTTCAAGTAGAAAATATCTTTTACAAATTCCCAGCATTTCATATTTGAATAATTAATTCTACATCGCGCTACAACGTGCGTAATTTTCGGCGAGGTCGATCGAAGTTTCCCCGATTTCGTTTTCACTAGCGGGCGCTGAGTGGCGGTCGCCGTTACTTTCGCTCTCGCTTGAGCTTTCAATGCCGCTCGACGGAAATGCTCCGACATGGGGTTTTCGGAGAATTATGAAAATGTAACGATTGCTTTCGATACCTAATCTGGATTCAAAGAAACGCAGCGCGAATTAAAGTGAACAGGATAAATTGTATGAAAGGTACTAAGGAAAAAAATAGGAATCCGAGCAAACGGATTATCAATAGTAAATAGTAAATATATTAAATAACATTGATTTATTCAATAACTAAATAAAGAAATAAATTTATTAAATAACAACTGAAATAAATAAATAAATTTTAAATAAAGAAACGAAATTAAAGTAAAACTAAATAACAAATAAATTTTATTAAATAATTCAATAAAGAAATAAATTTATTAAATAACAAATGAAATAAATAAAGCTAAATGTGAATCTCATATTTCATGTTCGTGTAATGCTCCTCCACGAAGTAATCGAAGCGGCGTACGAACAAAATCAATGCCTTCGACTGAATGACAGAATATTGCTAGTTCCTACAGCGTGAGGCAGAGATAAATAAAGTCTCCTCATTATTCTTCAAGATTGGCAAGTGTTGCGAATCTTGTGAAACAAACTAGAGAACGTGTCTCTCTCTCAGCTAACTCAGCGGCCGTCATGAGCTTGAACTTGCCTACTTGTGACTGCAGACAGTGGTCAGACTCACACATAGATGACTGCGTTGGCGACCCACCGCTCCTCGTCCTACGCTTTCGACCCTTTATTCTTATATTTGGTTACCCTTACTTTGTCTGTATTTTTGAGGCTTTTAACGGTTTTATTCGTTCCTCCTAGAGGAATTGTTGTAGATTCTTATAATAATATATTTTCTTCTCCTTCACTCACAAAATGTTTCAATTTGCAACGCGTGTTCGATAAATTCTTTCCATAAATTATTAAATAGGTAATATTAAAATTATCTTCAAGTGACGCACAATAGACAAAAGTCTGATATACACATAAAGCAGAACAAACAGACCAGAGTAAGAGAAACAGAATGATGAAAAAATATGTAAAGAATAATTAAGGAAAATGATATTAGTGGATGGTACTAATAAAAATTAACAAAATCTGTAGTATTAATATAATAATAAATAAATATAAAGCATTAATAGCTATCTATCATTGATCATCATCTATCCATATATTAACTATCATTGATTGATTTTATGATCATGTTAGCTCACAAAACTAAAAATAAAATCAGCATATAAACTCGGCTTCCTACAGGAACTGTCAGTACAATGTCTACTAACGCGAGCGTCGTTGCGTCGCATTCGACAACTGAGAATTCACATTAAATTTTACACTATCCCAACATGCTCTCCTATTTAGATTGTCGCGCATAAAATCGTAATTTAATAAAATAGGTCGTAATGCGAAACGTTCGAGTGACAACCCGATTCGAGCGACGGGGCAATCTGCTACCGCGGTTTACCGCGCGTATCCTGGACGTACTCGTCGGTTCGCCACATGATAGCGCACGTATCCCTGGGGCAGGATTCCAGGAGGTTCGTCCGGGAAGTCCACACGACGCGGGGAAATGCTGCCAACTCACTCGGTGTCGGTCGAGGCGCCGGTGGACGTGAATGCTCGAGAATTCCGGGGAACGGCACCACCACACGGCGGAGAGGATTGTCGAGGATTGTTGCGAGAGATCGTTACGGCGTACTCCTCGCGCGTTCTTTCACGAGCCACCCTCGAAGCCGGGGCGAGAGCCGAGCCGCGCGAGCCGAGCCGGCGCGCGAGGAACAGAACATCCGCCCTTGCTCCGGCTTGCTCCTACCGCTGAATCACCCACGTCGCCCACGTATCGTGGTGCCGGGGTCCGCGTAGGTGACCCCTCGCGGATCCCTTCCCCGGGGGTAGCGCCATGCGGTTTTGCGAGAAGGCGCCTGCGCCCGGAAAGCATGAATGGAGGTGTCCGCTCAATGTCGAAAGGATCTTTTATTTGCTCGCTTACGGGAGCCACTGCGGCATCCAATCCCCCTCGACAACGACCACGACGACCTTCAGCCACCAGCCAGGGTCGATCGGTTATGTCGGCTCTTGTTCCGACGAAACAGGTGTTGCGTTGAGCCGGTCGGCGCGGCGCGGGTCAATCATCTTGGATGAGCATATCGTTGATTGTTGAATGTCATCAGAAATAAAATAAAGGGTCTGCAGTTGTCTCAAATAACGAGGAATGTTATCCAAAGTCCTGCTCCAAAGTCTAATTTACTGAATGTTAAAAGTTTAATTAAATATAAACTTTGTCAAGAAATTATATCCAACTTCAACTCGCCAATTTCTTCACTCACCCCCTTCTTCTCTCTTTGTGCGATTCTATAAAACTTTCTGCGAGATATTGTTCACGTTATACATACACGCGGCAAGGCATTCTCTCTTTCTTTACAAGAAAGCCTTTAAAATTTGAAAAGTTCTTTAAACAAACGCCAAAATAGTTATTTGCAAACAGATGGAGATAGAAAAATGCGAGAAAAAGAGGCAGAGAAGGAATTCAATATGCCATATCCATGCCTTTTCGCAAAGAAAATCACGAAGTCATGCTCGCATAGCGCTGCGCAACCCCGGGGAAACGAGGGAACGAGATGTTAAGAATTAGCAGCAGCAACTTTATGAATGGGCGACTCGGGCATGAGGGATCACGCGGTGGGCGGCGTCGTGGCGCTTTAACGATCGAGCGCACCCCAGCTCTCTCGCTTCCTCCCCCTATCGTGCAGTCTCTTTCTCTCTTGATTCACCCCCTCACTACCGCGTTCTATACGTGATCCCATTCTCTTCTTTCCTCGCCGGCTATACGCACACGTGCGCGCGTACGTGCGCGTGTATTCGATTATGGACCGACCGTTCATAGATGATGATGCGTGTGTGTACAATGTACATCACGGCACGTGTCAAGTGCACGGATAACAAATCGTGCTTGCACACACTCATCCCGTACGTACGCGTACGTATGTAGCTATGTGGACAATGTTCTTGCACCACCGATGACGTCAGAATTGAATGAACAATCGCAACTATGTATATAATTACAGTAAGCAGTGATAGATGATGAAATACTTGGAACGAATTAAATTTCAATTAATACTAATAAATTTAAATTCACAGTCCATATCAAGTTTCGTTCCCGAGCTTAGAAATTTGTTAATTTTGATGTTGTTAAAAAGAGTTTTTATTAAGCGTAATATACGTCATAAGCTTTTTCAGGGAATGTGATTTCCAGCGTTAAATCTGATTAAATCAGCCGCATCGTTGCCCGGGACGGGATAATTGAAAACATCCAGGTTTTGCTAATATCGTTGCTCGCTAGGTTCACGTAGCGAGTGACTCGAAGGGGCGAAAATTGCCCGGTGGTAGATGGGTGGGATGTCGATGAACGAGCGTCCCCACCAAAACCACCCGACGGAGGGAGGGCTGCGTGGGAGTTGCCAAGGTCATTGCAAGAGCAAAACTACGTAGTACGACGCCTCCGTCGCGACGCCCGCGCATGAAGCGTAGGCGTGGAACGCATATACAGGCCCGCTATAAGATACTTCAAATCGTCGATGACGATTAATCGCTGCAATTCGATTTTACACCCCGCGAGATTAAAACAGACATCGGCGTATAGGTATATGTGAAATCAAATAACTGACGCGAGTAATGATTCCATTATTAAAATGCGTACGATAATAATTCAGTTAAAAACGTCTGATAATTGATTATACGAATTTATAAGTTTCCAATTGAAAAGTGATCTCGTAGTGATGTAAGTGTCGCAAATAACAATCTTGAAATGCACAGAGGTGTTTCCTCGGATTTCTGGTGCGCTGTTTCTTTCGCTTTCAATTAAGACTTCGTACATATTGATTAATACATGCTTGTTTTACTGTCCGCAAAAATTACACATCAGAGAATAATTAAAAAATGCCTAGCTTATGGAGTCCTTATGCCTAGCTTATAAATTATGATTCCGCATAATAGCGTGGATTATTAAAAACCTTAAAATAAAACGGTAAAATAAAAGAATCTTCTGCTACACAATTATATTTGTGCCAGCAAATCTCGGAAGATTAATGTCGTAACAAAGTATAAAAAATTAAGTATAACCTGAACAATTCTAGCAAACGCGAATGCTATTCCTGCCGGTTACAATCACGACACCGTTATCCTGTAGTTCCCTTAAGGCGTCTTCGAACATTTCACGCGTTACCAACTAAAAAAAAAGAAATTTTAAAAATAAAAAGGAAATTAAAAACTAGCGAATGTGCTCGTTACGATAACAAAATTAAAAGTAATATGAAATAATTATAATGAATGAACAAATGAATGAACGAAGAAGACTAAGTACAAGTAAGAATGCGTAAATGAACTTACCACACTCGACGATTCTTTCAGCTCCGTGAAAATCTTCTGGTAATTCAGGGCCGGCGCCTTATCCTTACCCTTGATAAGCCTTTTCAGAGCCTCGACCAGTTCCTGCCTACGTTTCCTTGCCGCCAGCGACATGCCAGTCGTTAAAATACTAATATCGATTTTGCCGCTCAACGGATCGATGGCCGATTGCTTCAACGCCTCGCGATGTAACCTGAAGATATAGATAGAATGTTGATTACACTGAACGTTGAACACTGCAGAAGCTGCATCGTCAGGAACAAATATTATTCTGCGCTCTGCTCACCTCCAAGCTTCTTCCACGTCGTCTATTTCGACTACGCTGCTGAATCGCATCTTGGCATGTGCCTCGGCGAGCCGGATCAGCGATTCCAATTGTCTCGGATAGGCCGTGATCTGTCCGTGTCCGCTCCCGACCCTGCGCATATCGACGTAGGCCTGGATCAGCCTCTGTTGGCTCTCCTCATTGAGAACAGGATGCACGTGTTCCTTGGCGTAAGCGATGTAATCGCGCAGGACGCTCATGTCCACGATGTCGTCCTCCTCCTCCATATCGGATTTGTAATAAAGTGATACCAGGTGTCTAGCGAGCTTTCTGTCGAACACCTCGTCCTGAGGATCCAGCATTAGGAAGATCAAGTCGAAACGCGACATTAAGGTGTGCGGTAACATGACGTTCTCAATTACCTAAACACAAGTGCAAAAATTTATGACAATTGACGAGTTAGAATTTCTAACATTAATTTAATTTATTAATTAATTTAATATATTAATTTAATTTATGGCAATTCTCATGCATTACTTTAATATCTTTAATAATATTGCTTTAAAATATCGAGAATGTACATTATCATTCAATTATTTATTATTTCAATGGACACTTACCGTCTTGTTCTTATTCCACTGCGACTCGCAGGGATTGGCTGCTGCCAGAATGCTGGTTCTCGCGTTCAATTGACAGATGATGCCTGCCTTCGCGATACTCAGTGTTTGCTGCTCCATAACTTCGTGTAGCACCGAGCGCGTGCTGTCATTCATTTTATCGAATTCGTCGATGCAACAGATACCGTTGTCGGCGAGCACCAAGGCGCCGGTTTGCAGTACCAATTGCCGAGTTTCCGGATCTTTGGTTACGAAGGCGGTCAGTCCGACGGCGCTGGAACCTGAAGGAAAGAAAAATTACGAACATGAAAAATATTAACGATAAAATTACGAATGAAGAAAAAATTAAATTAAAAATTATTATTCTAGAATCTTACCCTTTCCGCTGCTGTACTGTGAGCGTGGTACCAAATTGAAAACAAACTGCAGCAACTGCGATTTACTCGTGCCGGGGTCTCCGCACAAGAGTATATTGATGTCGGACCGGAAATGTTTCTTGCTCGATTTCTGTTCTTTCTTCACTCCGCCAAACAGTTGCAGCAATATTCCCTTCTTAACGTCTTCATTTTCGTAGATGCTGGGAGCGATATGTCGTGCCAATCGCTCGTACACATCTTCCTTCTGCGACAACAGTTTCAATAATTCTACTCTTTCCGGTGGGAAAACGTGATCTTTGCCCTCCTCCTGCTCGTACAATCTGCAACGAAAGAATATAAGATTAGCAAAATTTAACATATCGAATACGCAGTTTAATACATTTTTTAATAATTTATGTTAATAATTTATTGAATTAACATTTGCTAAAATGCGAACATAAATGCGTCTTACCGCTTCGAGTCTTGTTTCCTGAAGTGGACGACGTCAACGTGCGTCCTGTAGATAGCCCGCACGTTGGACTGCCGTGGATTAACGCGCATCGGCAACGCGCGATATATACCGGTGACGGAGACTCTGTCGCCCGGCGAGACGGCGTCCACCAGGTTATTGTGCGCGAAGAGCACCACCGTGTGAGGGGTTTGGCCAGCTGGCATGTCGTCGGGCGACTCTTGCAGCTTGATCATCTGCTTGTCGGAGAAGTGGCTGCGGTTGTGGATCAGGTTGAAGCAGTAATTGTTGTTGCAGTGCGTGCACACCGTAGGCTCGGCAATGTGGCCCCTGTCGATCTCCACGGTGGTCGTGAACGAGCACACGATGCACTTGAAGAATGCCTCGCGCATCTCCGGCATGATGTTCGACGTCCTGATGACCATGCCGGTGATCGTGATCAGCTGGTCAATGTCTTCCGGGTTCAGAAGACGCATGCTCTTGGTCCGGGTGACGTTGTACGGACGTACTTGGATCTGGTGCTCCAACACCGCCGCGGGATACCGCTCGAAGAACATCTCGTTCGCGGTCATGTCGAATGCCGGTATCACCTCCTGAGGATAAGAGACCAAGCGACTGTACAGCTGATGGTCGAACGCCTCGAGGTGCGCACAGTTCACGTTCAAGAACGGCTCCTCGAGCGTGTGTATCTCCTCGAGCTTCTGCAAGTAGAGCGGTTCCGACAGGTTCATATTCTCCGGCAGCTCGTCGTTCTCCGCCTCTGGGTCGATGAAGCGCAGGATAAACCGCTTGAACTGTTCCTTGCACTGGTCCACCACGACGTTTGTACCCCAGATTACCAACTGCGGGCCGTTCTCGCTCTCCGATGTTCTCTGTGCGTTAGGCTCCTCTGGTATCTGCCAATAAATGTGCAAATTAGTAATTTGCAATAATATATACAATGCGTAACTGCTACGTGTCTTTAACTCACTGTCGGTTCAGCCAAATTAACCTGCCGCATTCGCCTGTCGGACTGGACGTCCGGTCGCTGGCGAGCAGGTGTACCCCTGACACCGCTACGAGGAGTACGAACCGAGACCAAAGAGCTAGGGGTGCCATAATTCAGCGGCGATGACAGTTCTATCTCGCTCATGCCCGCAGCTAGGGGACTCGTTTGCATTGGTACATTGGGAGAAGGCACGGAAGATGTGCTCTCCGACGAAGGCGCGATCATCTCCTGCGTGTGACGGCTGCCCCATCGTAATGGAGTGTCCAGCGGATTGTTGCCTGGTCTCCTCTGAGGCGTGCCTGCGTGTAAAATGTGCAATTCGAACGTAACATGTTCCTTTCTTTCGACAAAAATCGATCAGAGAATATCGTCCAACCTTGTCTAGTAGACGCGGAGCCTGTGGTGCTGGGTGTTCCAGCGACCGAGGCTGCTCTGACGGAGGTTGGAGTCCGCTGTTGCCTCCTCGGCGTACCGTTCGTCGAGCGATTGTCATCCTGGGGGACAGGAGTCCTCGGCGGTCTCATCGGGCTCGACATCGTTCACGAAAACTGCAACGATCTCGCGCTTGAGTCCAAGTTATCACGTATCCGAGTATCGCGTGCGCTTACTTGAAGACGCAGACACGGGTTACACGCGTTAGATGCTCGATTTCCCGCGCGAACCGAGAACGCCTGTCCTCGTAACTGCACCTTCCGCAACATCTGAAACGAGACGGGTATAACGAAGCAACCGGAGAGAAAAGGAGAGCGCGAACGAAACTCGTGGCGAGTGCAGGAGGAGCAGCTACGGTTCCGGTGACAAAGAGGGCGCGAGTCTTTCTCCAGCTATATCCCGTGCGCGCTAAGTCGCGCTAAGACCAGCTGACTGATTGACACACTGACACGACGTCGTGTCGAGGCCAGTCGAGGAATGCCGAGCCGCGATACAATACGGGCGAAAAATGCCAGATGGACGTAGGCGCGGAAGAACGCTCGGACAACCAAGTGACGCGCTTTCCGTTCTCCCAAGCGGATCGCATCGTGGGATGTTGCGCAGCAGCTGAATCCTAACCACCGCCCCGAAATTTGACGACCTCTCACCGAGCGACCTTTGAAACCGTGCTTTAGGGCATGCTCCTTATCCTTTGGCTCCTATGTACTTATGACTGCATTCGGAACGCATCGACTGTTACTCTCAGATGCACGTGATCTTTTGTGAATTTCTTCGCTGCGTCAGGCTGGATCAGTCAATTCTCTGCCCACAAAAGGCCCCGTAAAGAATTGAAAATCTTGTAAGTAGTTCTCTATAACAATATCTAATGATTATTTATTCAATTGTTTGTTTCTTCATATTTTATTTGCTTATCGCCGTGGACCGAATTGATTGTGTATTGACGTATATTTGCATCAGACAATGATTTTATAGACAACATTACATATCGCATTCTTAATTATCGGATGTGAATTATATCTTCGTTCGTCTTTTGCGAGGCAGAATATTTCTGCGATAACACCAGTGCCTACGTACAATTTGCCAATATTTGCACTTATTTGTGCTTTACGTAATACGTGAATTTTTATTGCAAATTAGTAGCTATTTGACATGCTAGATTAGATAAATTTACGTGTTATTCTCCAAGTTTATGTATTTTTGTTTCACGGACCAGTACACATTCCGATAGCTGCCAGGTAGAAGACCATGTCATACTCCATCAATAGAAGACCCTTATTGGGGGGTGCATCAGATAGCGAATTTGAGGATGACGTGGAGACCGAGGTAGATGATCCCAATGTCGCGATCCATGATGAAAAACCATTTTTAAAATCGTACGAGCCGCATGACAAGTACGTTACATAATATCTAAAATTAATTTGAAAATTATGTATGCCATTCTGGCATAATAATCCTGTTTTCCTCACGTATTCCAGGTATAATCTTGCGTATATCATATTTTACTTACTTGGTATGAATACATTAATTCCATGGAGCTTTTTTATGACCGCTGACGACGTAAGTGACGCATGTTAATTCATCACTTTCTTCATATCGACAGTTTTGGGACACTGAAATTATACATAACATTTACCTTTCAGTATTGGATGTACAAATTTCGAGAGGTTCATAATAATTCGACAAATCTTACTCATACGTACGCAGAGCTACTCGAACAGAAAACGGATCTGCAAGCTAGTTTTACTTCTTATTTAAGTGTAGCTAGTGCATTGCCAAATACTCTCTTTTTGATAATAAATACATTCATTAGCAAGAGGTACGTAAAACATTGTTAATAAGAAGTGTATCCTGTAATATGTGTGTGTGCAATATTTATTTACATAAATTGATTCAATATTACTACGCATCATCTTGATTTTCCTTTTGAGATTAAAAACGATTGAAGGGAATCTAAAGTGGAAGAACTCATAAGAAGCATCACTTATATATTTTGCTAAAACATTTATATCAATGTATTACCTCAAGTACCTTATTCGTGTTACAAGTTACAAGGGAAAGTTAGAAGAATGCTTATTGATCGTGAACGACATATTAGACAGTAAACGCAGTGCTTTAATACATAAGATTTATGAATTTCCAGAGTTTCTTTAACCGTAAGGATGGTGGGTTCTCAATGTATCATATTGCTTCTTTTTATCCTGACAACCACGTTTGTCGAAATGGACACCGACAAGTGTAACTTATCGAATCATTTTTCTCTTATATCCATTGTACTGTAGTAACTAAATTATTTTATCGCCTCAACGGTAACGATAACTCTTTCGTTTCCAGGGCAAAATACGTTTCTAATTTTCACTCTGACGACAGTTGCGCTCGTAAATGGTGTGTGCATAGATTTAAAATTAAATTTACATCGGTGTGATCAGCCTGATTACATGTGAAAATAATAAAATTTTAGCTGCGAGTGCAATTTTCGGCGGCAGCCTGATGGGCATAGTAGGCAAGTTTTCACCAAGATACATTACGGCTATGTCCGGTGGGCAAGCTCTCGGCGGGATATTCACGGCCCTAGCGGAAGTGTGTTCCTTGTGGATCGGCGCCAGTCCCGTCCTATCCGGCTTAGTATATTTTATCATCGGTGATACCGTGCTGCTGCTATCGCTAATCGCATACATTGTTTTGGAAAGAGCGGTAGGTCAATTTTATTTTATCTAAATATAGGATTGATTCATCGTTGCATTCGTCACATTTCGATTCGGTCAATACGTGATCATACACATGATAATGAGATCATCAATAAACCGTTGTTTTGTCAGGACGACAAAACACGAAGCGCAAGTGTTCCATAATATATGATAAGTCGCTTAACGACAAAGCGTATTATGCACGTACCGCATGGCGTTGCATTACTGTACAATCTGTCGGAGAGAGATCGAGACGGAATAAAATTAATTAATCGCTCGGTTGTCAAACTCCTTCATTTGCATATCCGGCATTTTTGCGTGATTGTATTTCGCGAAAACTCGCAGATAGAACTCGCAGTTCAGAAGCCTTTGTCTGAATAAAACCCACGTTTCTTGCAGCCTTTCTTCAAGCATCACATGATAGAGAAAGTACCTGATCACATGGAAACAGATTACTCGATAAATAGCGAAGTCAGCTTCTCGGCTGGCCCGAGCGTGTCTTATACGCGGATCTTAAAGAGGATCTGGCACTATGGCTTCAGTATATTTCTAGTATTCTTCATATCACTGTCCGTATATCCGGCGGTTACTGTGCTGATCGAGAGTCAATACAGGGGCAATGGCCACGCATGGAACGGTAGGATGGAATTTTTCACCTATATTTCAGCGTTCACGCATATCTCGCTAATTTCATGCGATGCACTTGCGAGTACAATGAATAACCCGAGACGATTTTTCAGACATATATTTTGTACCTGTGGTGACGTACCTACTTTTCAGTACGGGCGATTACGCTGGCAGAGTACTGTCCGGTGTTCTCCAATGGGTAAGAATCTGCATTTCGATACAATTTACACATAAATTCCCTATCGACATCAAAATTGTATCGTTGCAGCCAAGAAACAAGCCGTGGCTCGTCATATTCATGAGCGTCGGCAGGGCTCTCTTCGTGCCCGTATTTATGTTCTGTAACGCGCAGCCGAGACATCATCTACCAGTGTACATCCATAGTGACCTATATTATATTCTAATAACCATCGTGTTCGCGATAAGTAACGGTTACCTCTGTAACTTAACATTTATTTTAGCACCCACGTAAGTATGTCTTCGGCCATGAAGATCTTCCGTGATTGCGAAGTGTTTTCTACAGTTATGCACGTGTATCTTTCAGAGTTGTGGATAACGAAGAGAGGGAAGTCGCGTCTGCGATGATGGGTGCTTTCCTGGGTATGGGATTGGCGTCTGGTGCTCCGCTCAGCTTATACATAGTTAAGGCTCTCTAATACTCGCCTATAATTAATTGTAATTAATTGCCGATGAATATAATAAGACATGCGATTTCACACTGCCCTTTATACCTTCGGAGTCGGGTAGGACCACAACAAGCGCGTTAATAACGAGCTTTTAGTAATAAAATTGATACAAATATGTTTGGCCACTATCGTTTGAAAACGTTGCTGATTTACGGGAATTTCTTCCTTCTTTTATAAAGAAAAGTTCGAATTTTCGTAGCTCCTAGTAGCGTTTTACAAAAAATTCTCGAATGTATCTGCATGAAACATAATTTTAACGATTACGACGTGATATAGATACTTTTGTATCATTCCATTAATTTTAATACGCAACATTGATATTAAGCGGATAGGAAGATTTATTCTCAACGATTCATATAATTTTTAATATTTGTGATCCAACGTAAGATATATATCTAGCTACATTGTTTGTATGTAACATATGTGTATGTGTACATATAAAGTATTTGTGTTGACACAATTCTCTCTCTCTAGATATTCTACACAAATTATACATATATATATTTATTTTTAAATATAGCAATTTGAAAACGTAGATCTCTGGAGATAAAAGTATTAGATGTAATATTGTAAAATAGGGAGAGATTCGTCTTACAAAACAGTGTAGATGATTTTACGTACATTGTTAATAAAGATACCTGATTACGCAATTTTCTCTCCCGTTTAATCTATGAAACAAACTAGTGCGGAAACCTAACGCGAGACTATTGCGAGACAGATAAATAAAGTAAGTTATATCAAATAATTTATATTACATATGTTGGATGTACGCAAATATACATATATTACGTATGTCAGAATATATGTGATATATCTCATCTTTTGTTTGTACTCATGGAAATAGAAATTTCATCTAAACAACTACAATCAACAGATTTGTCACTAACATTATATTTTAAATATCATAGCCATGAGTTTATATTTCTCTTTTGTCCTCTCCTTCTCTATATATATATACACCTGATAGACATACCCACAGGTATCTATATTCAGAACACGCTTATAACGACAAAAGGTGTACTAGTAAAAGTAAAAATAACAAGTAGAATTAACTTCATTTTATTATATATCCCAATAAGTCGCAACGTAATCTGTAACAATTTGTAACAATGTAAACTGTGATAGGCTAAATAAAAAAAATAAAAAAAAGCCTTCAATGTGGCTTCTCATTCAGGTAATTTTTAACGCCACTTTTAGAGCCACTTTTATCGTTGTAAACGCGTTCTGAACATGGGTCATATGTACCATATGGGCCATAGTATTTAGAGACTAGAAAATATCACCAATCGACATCATTATAAAATTAGATAAAAAGTTAAATCTCCTGCAAAAGAAAAATTGCGTCAATATCTATAAAAAAATCTCCTGTTAAATAAAATGGTAGCAAAGCCGATTAGATTGACGTATCGAGTGACGTTAATGTATCTCGGGCATACTGAAATATTCTTATATAATTATCTCGATGTTGATTCATGACTTATTGCAACTCGTTACAATAAAATTGCCCGGGTCAATCTAATCGTTTCCTTACCACAATAAATAGAACTGTGCACGATAAATATGCGTGTACGCATACGTGTAATAAAAATGTGTAATATGCAGACACATATAAAACAGTCAATTCAATTTCTACAATATGCCGGTTATGCATATTTACTCGAGATAAAAATTTAACGTATGTGTATCCTAATGCAACATGAAATTCTTTTTCGGAGTTAATCGAGTCAAAATAACAAAACAATATACGTAATCACAAATGATAAAATGGCGCTCACTTATTGGAGCAGGCACGTGCCTCATGATCGACGGTACTGCCAGTCCTTGTCGGTCAGCGGTACGAATACCACACCTAGCAGGGATCGCTGCTTGATGTTGCCATCCAGACTCTTGTCCACTTGCATCAGGGTTTGGTCCGAATTCTCGCGACCCACCGGTATTATTAGACGTCCACCAGGTGCTAGCTGGTCGATCAGCTGCAAAGGGAAAGATATCCTGATTCACTGCCGGCAGATCTGAAAACAAGCTCACCGAGGACAACGTTACGCTTACCGCTTGCGGTATCTGTTTAGAGGCTGCCCCCACGTGAATAGCGTCGTACGGTCCACGCTCGGGATACCCCAGTCTGCCATCGCCGACTGCAATGCAATCGCGATTAAATTAATTTTGTCACATCGAATGAGAAGCTTCTGAAAGGATGTGTGTGCGCTCATTTTCAAGCAGATCTCTAATTACCGACTAATACCACGCGCCCGTCGCGCAAAAGCTCCGGATGATCCTCGCGAATGCTCTTCTCGGCCATTGCTTTCAGCTCAGGAATATGTTCGATCCCAACGGCCACCCCACTTGGTCCCGTCATAATACCCATGCACACCGTCAAGTACCCGGATCCAGAACCAACGTCCAACGCCCTTGCGCCACTGCGCAGCTTATCTTCGAGATATTCCAAAGCATAGGCGTGCTAAACATTTTATTGTTTTATTTGATTGCGTTTTGATTTATGTAATTAATTGAAAATGATTGCAAATTTACATTTAAACTTTTATATGTGAAGAACTGCAAGTACAAAAAATTATACCATATGTGGAGCACTGATGGTAGCACCGTAGCCGATCCCTTGCGGAGCATCTATGTATGCGTAACCAGGTTGAGTATATTTCGCTCTGTCTGTGGCGTTCATCGCTTCAAATACTCTCTCGGATCGAATTATTGCGGCTCCTAAAAAGGAATTTCATGTTGCATTAGGATATATATGTTAAATTTTTATTTCGAGTAAATATGCGTAAACAGCATATTGTAAAAATTGATTCGACTGTTTTATGTGTCTTTGCATGTTATACATTTTTATTACACATATGCACACGTGCATATTTATGCATTTATTATATTATGTATTTCTCGACAATCTAATACATTACTTTGAATTCAAACGTACAATCAATTATTCATTTTCGTGAATCAAATTCTAAAAAAGGCTGTAGTCGGTTTAAACGACAATTTTGCCGCATTTCGACTTCAAACTTTAAATATCCACATGAAATTCAAACTTGAAATCGAAACTACGCGGTTTTCAGCCGAGAAAATCCACGACGCGGGAGGAAGCGAGGAGGGGCGCGATGTGACGCAACATTGCATAACGTCGCGCGACACTCACGTTTCAGGTACTGCACGAGCTCCTGATTACTCTTGGCGTGGAAGCGTCCATAAAGGGCCATGTCGTGTGCGAGCACGACGGGCGACAGGATCGCGAGCGTCGTGCACAGCCACCCGACGATGCGGGACCGAATTTTGAGGCGCTGCGTGGTTGACTGACAGGCTCACCCGCGAAAACAAACAGAGGGAGGGGGAGAGGTGGACCACCCGGCAACCTGTCGCTTCTGTTGTCACTCCGCGACCCGCTTGCCGATGCTTGCCGCACGCGACGAAACTCCGCACGGCGATTTTCCGCTGTTCCTTAGACCCCCGTACCTTCCAGCTGTGCGACGGGCTCTTCGACAAGCCAGTTAATTCGCAGAATGCGTCGCAAAATCTTGAACGACGTTCACTTATCCGTCGGCACTCTTTCAGTTGGCTTGGATTCAGGATTTTCTGTGATCGAGAGCGTGCCGAATATCGCGGCTCGAGTGCCGGCAGTCTCGCGAACGAAGCGTCGCGACTCGATCTGAAGCCTACCGGGATCGACGTGGACGGCGAGATCGGCGATCTTCGCACAATTGTGCGCACGAAATGACCTTCGGCCTCGCGTTGGCGGGAGCTTTGCGCGCGAACGCGACGCGCACGTCGTATTTTCAAAATAGGCGAGAAAGGGCTGCTCCGGGCCCGTGTCGCATCGCGGACGGTCTGAACCGAGCGGCGATCTCTGATTGGTGGACGGCACACGGTTGTTTGATCGATTGGAACATAATCGAGAGTCGGATATCGAGATTCACGACGGCGTTCGATCATTACATTGTTCACGCGCCATAACTATTTTTACGAATAATCCGGTTACTTGCGCAAAATGCGTGTAATATATATAGATTAAATATTCATATCCCCTTTATTGTTATAATAAAAATAGGATTTGCTTGTAGGTTAGGAAAAGGCGTATAATTATATGATACGTAGTAACTGCATGTTTATTCCATTGTTAAAAAAACTTTATTTCTCTGTTGTTCATTTTATTCGTTACATTTTTGTCTACGTGAAAGTTTCCTATAGATTTTGCAGTGTAAAAGATTGAAAAGCAACGATGGATATATAAATATTGCAGCTTGCAGTTAACTCACAACGAAGACGAACGAGTGAAAAAACTATATTAAAACTAATAGGACACATGTAATAAAATATGGTTTGTTAATCCGCCCAGTCAAAAGTAAAACGTACGTCCCCTACATTCGCACAGCGAGAATAAAAGAAAACTTAATCCGCTAATGCAAATTCACGGTGATCGTTGATCGGCGACTCCGTACGCGTTCACGATCGTCCAATCGCTTGCTCGAATTTCCCAATTCACGAAACCTTACCCGGAGGATCCCTCACGTGAGAACATTACGCAATTGAGTAGTGGGATCGGTGAGAGGAACGTAAGACACCTGCATCAGTTTCTTCGTCGTGACCGTGCCGTCTGCGCTCTTATCTACCTGCAGCAGATCTTGGAACCTCTGGAAACCCGCCACGGTCATGACCGGACAGACCAGTCGGCCGTCAGGCGCCAGCTGGTCTATCAACTGCAAGAATTACTTAGTCAAGTTACAATTTCTCGGATATCTCTTTTTTTTCAAGTTACGTGTACCTCTTGTGGCAAAGTCTCGGCTGCTGCTCCAACGTGTATGGCGTTGTAGGGGCCGTCAGCTGGGTGTCCCAATCTGCCGTCTCCCACTAGTCGCATTTATAATGACCTGTCGTTAGTCGGCAGTCTTTATCTGTTACTTTTACAGCAAGACCACAAAGTCGGTGGACAGTGTTCCGTTTGATTCTTCACGGCAACGTGCATACCTACTTCACGTATGGATCACGTGGATGGATCACGAATCTTTTATTCTTTTTGCTTCTATGCATACACAAGTAACACATTTGATATAATTTTGAACGCTTCTCTATCACCGCACAATGCGTTTTTTTAACCGATACGAGACGAATGGCATGGTGAGAGATTATTAACGAGAGAGAGAGAGAAGGAGCTGCGGTCGTTCGAGTGGAGGAACATCGTTGGAAAAGAACCGTAGGATAACGAGATTGTAACGGCTTACCGACGAAGTTGATACGGTTCTCCTTGAGGAAATGCGGGTTATCCTCGCGCACGTTCCTAGTCGAGATCTCTATAAGCTCAGGAATATGCTCGATACCTGTTACGCGGCCGCACGAGCCCACCATGTGCGCCATGCAAGCGGACAGATAGCCCGAGCCCGAGCCGACGTCGAGCGCCTTCGCGCCATCAAACAGCTGATTCGAGAGAATCGACAGAGCGCATGCATGCTGCAAAAGAGAGGATGTCGTTTACCTAACGTTATCAGGCAGATTAAACTTTGAGTAATGTACACATTGTCCTCTGTAGTAATTCTGTATTGTGTGTCAATGTGGCTGTCAACGTGGCTCGGAAAATCTCCAATCAGTCGACCAAATACGAGTTTAACATAAATAACACAAAAGTGAGATAAGAAGGTTAATGCGATGCCCTCGTTTCATCCCGAGTGCCTGATAATTGCTCCTTTCGACATCTTTTGTTCTATGTACGTGTGGAGATATTTTCCTATGAATGCTTCATGATTTATGATTTAAATAAGTTTGTATTGTAACGGTGAGATAAACAACGTCCATGTTTTGAGAGAAATTTGCAACTGTGTCCGTAATTACAAACTGTATGCGCTTTTATATCTACGTAACAAAATATATCTAGAAGATATTTACCATATGTGGTGCGCTGATCGTTACGTTGTAGCCGATTCTCCTGGGTCGGTCGCGGTAGGGATCCGGCTCGTGGCAATATTTCGCCCTGTCGACGGCGAGCATAGCCGCCTCTGCTCGGTCGCTTGCCAATATCCCGGCATCTGCGAATAATCTGTCCCTAATTGCCATACAAATGAACGATCGTCTCTAACAAAACAAGCATCCGCGCGCGTACTATCTACATTCATTAAATCCACCCTCTCCGCTCGCGTCGTGCCCCGTGTGACACGCGGGGTCGTTTACCTTTCAGCTTCTGCACCATCTCCTGATTCGTGGTGCCGCTGCAGTGCCATGCCATGCTTCGTGGATTTTTCGTGGTCTCTCCTCGATCGCCGCGAGCAGTCTGGACGCAGAAAAACGTCTTACGTACAACGACCATAAACATGTATGCTGCGAGAGAGCGACACGCGCGCGGACGGACCGACCACGACGTACGACGAGGCGATTCCTGGCGATCGTCGCGTTCAGATTCGCAATTCGCGACTGGAAACTTGGAAAACTTCAGGAAAACCTCATTTATCGCGATAATCACTTTCGAGTATCAACATTGCCATGAGAATACACGAGTGACATGGGAGCACTACCGTTTGAAAGCGAGGAAGGCAGGGAGGGGTGCGAAACAGCTGATGCGATGCTGCCGATTCTTACGCAAGGGCTGTCGCGAAGGCGGTGCGGTTTCACGTACGAATTTTACGGTACATGATCCGAGATGAGATTAGAAGAGACCCAGAGCACTGAATTAAAGAATTCCGAATCGGAATTTCCGATTGCGAGGCGTCATTCCGCGTCATCGATGCTGCAACGCTGGATGGAAACGCTTTTACCCGAAATTTTCTCGTGTTAATTTCCTAAACGTTGCGACGACGGATGATCGCGATAAACGAGTAAATCAATCGCACAAATAATCGCCCGTTCGCTCTCGATCCTGCGGGGAAGCATCACTCACCGTGTCCAATTACATAACTGAATGCAATTCTACATTTGCGTCGCTGTTAGAAGGCATTTCGGCACTCGATCGAGGCGCACCTTGGATCCGGATGTCCGATTGGGTACGAGCATGACGACATTCGCGCGCGAGTTTATAGTTTGACAGTAAAATTTGAAGGTACGCTTGCGAAATCGTCGGAGATCTAAATTATCTAGATCCGAATGGACTCCGATGGGCTCTAGCGTTACACGTTGGCCAATGTAACAACCGCGCCAGTCACTGTTGGTATCAATGTACCGCCAATCGCGACGCGCAAGATTTAAATTTGAAAAAAGTTTGACGGAGACTGAGCGTGGAATTGCATCACGAGGAAAGATGCAAACTGATCATGAGCGGAATCTTACTCTTTGATCAATCTCAAACGGACTTTAACAGATTCGTAATTCGAGGGATGGGGTTTATTATCGATCAAATTGCATTATTCGATTCGAAACTGCATTATTCGATTCACTCGTTATTCGTTGCATGTTATTATGCAACAGAGACGCAAACGCACGAAATGTTCTCATTAAAATTAGCATACCTTTCGCGCCGACTTGTAAATTAATCAATGTTCAATCCCGAATCGTTAACGTTGGACGAGGACGTAAATTAATTTCGCGATTTCGTGAGGCGCCGACAGTGAATTATTATTATGAAGCGCGCTCGCGCTTGACGTATGTCGCGATGATTTAAAATGAGGCAGAAAACGTGATAAAGACGCGACGTTTTCTTGCTCAATTTGCCGAACGGCTGCAATCATATTTTTACGTAAAAAAGATATTTTTGCACCGCGGGAATACATTATTTAAGCAGATATGAACGCTCCGACAACAAAAGCTGACTTGAACCGTACAAGAAGAAGTGTGCAACTGCCTCGATTACAAAATGTATTCATATACATCTCACTCGTGTTACAAAATATAGTTATTATACAAAAGAACTACGCCATCTATCATTTAAGGGGAGAACGCAATTTAAGTTTTACAAAAAATGGGAATGAATTATTTTTGAAAAAAATGAATTATTTTTGACCGAGATATGTATACCGCGCATATTAAATTTATGAAAGTACGATATAAAAAGAGATAGAGTGTTAATATACATATTCAAATAGGAGACACCTGTCTCTTGATGACTGGAAGATAGAAAAAGGTTGATTCAATGATCGTTCTATTGAGAAAACATTGTCTTCTTCTCGTTCTCGATAACGCAGAACTATCCACGTAAGCGAGATACATTCGATAAAGTAATGCATGTTTGCCGTGTATACAGAATATGTGCTTTTAATTCACGTGCATTCATCAAAGAGTGACGGCAAGATAAGGATTGCCCCTTCCGAGACGAGAGCTCCTGCGCGATTAGCGATCGCTATAAATCGAATTAGACCTCGCACGACTGTCTCGTACAAGACGCAGCGGGCTAACGTTCTGTGGTTTGCATGGTAATGAATTGGTCCTCCGTTGCTCGCGAATCTCGTTCCTTCTCGATCGCTGCCTGTCCGCCGACAATCGCAAAACAGGCCGCCAGTGCGGTCGCGCTCTTCTTCAAGAACAACGTGCGATGGAGAAGCGTGAGGATGAATTGTCGAAGGAATCGGGGAAGTTGCGGCAATTCCTTGCCGCGATGATCGGTGAGTTGCAGAAGAAAAAGAGCTTCCTTTCTTATTTTTTCATAAAATAGGGCGGGAGATATGTACTGTACGTGTGATGCGTCGATATCTTCCAATAAATAATTAATACTCTTCAATGTGAGTGATGGATAATTGCCTGTAAAAAAATAAAATTATTAAAAAGAGTGAAACGAAGTATGACGATAATTTTCGATAAATAATAGTGCTCACAAGAGGTCAGGCTTCATGCTCAACGATTAAAGTATAATGTTAATTAATATCCAATTATAATAAGGAGATGAAAAGAGGAAACAGACGTGAACAGAATACATAATAAAAAAAACACAAGAAAATTTAAAATAAAATAACGTCAAAAAATTTCTGTCGACGGAAGAACTTTCTTTTTCAAATTTCATTATCTCGGATGATCGCACCATATTCTTCGCAGTGAATCTATCGGCGATGTCTTATGGGACCATGATAGGATGGCAATCACCGTCAGCCCCGCAACTGCAGAGCTCATCGCCGCCCGTAGGAAGTGTACCGATGACGGATGACGGTGTATCCTGGTTGAGCGGTAGCATGTGCCTGGCCGGCACTCTTACGGTCGCGATACTTTTGATGATACCCAACAAATTCAGTCGGAAGAGAATGTGTTACGGATTGACGTTACCGCTAGCATTTTCCTGGCTGTTCATAATCTTCGCCACCAATCACACGCATATCTACGTAGCGAGGGGCTTGAGTGGCATTGGTGGTGCCGGTGTGCTCTTCTTCGTGCCAATTTACGTATCAGAAATCGCAGGCGACAGCATACGCGGTTTTCTTGCGAGCGTCATGACGTTAGTCTTGAACTTTGGGATATTGCTGGCTTACATTTTAGGCGGCGTATTATCCATGCGTGTTTTAGCCATTACCTTACTGGCGATACCTGTGTTGTACCTCGTCGCTTTCGTCTTCATGCCGGAATCACCGGTCTACCTGGTGCGTCAGAATCGTCTGCACGAGGCGGCCAGGTAAGAAATTGACGAACACAGCCGAATAAAGAAATTGATAGTTTTTGAAAGCATTATGAAGGAGTGTTGCGACTCGTTATTCTAGATCCTTGAACTGGCTGAAAGCCGGAAACAATCTGGCGGTGGAAAAAACACTGTCGCACTTACAGCTAGAGATTAAAGAGAGCGCAATCGCGAGATCTGCCAAGCTGTCGGATTTATTCAAGGACAGAGCGACGATCAAAGCACTGATAATTAGTTTGATGTTGTTCTGCGGTCAGCAATTCGGCGGGATATTCGCACTGGTAATCACCAAGCGTTTACAAATTCTTCATGTTAAATTGTTATCGGATTATAAACTCGAGTGTTTAAAATCTCGAAGTTTTCTGCGTCAAAATTTTATGTCAAATCAAAAGTGGTATTATGGTGCTGCAAATAAGTTATTATAATTTGACAAAACTCTGGAAGACAACTGAAAGTTAAAGATACAACTTTAATCTCACTCTATGCAAAACAGATTTTTATAAAACAAATTTTCTCTCTCTCTCTCCCATGCAGATCAGCTACTCGGAGACCATCTTCAAGATGTCCGGTAGTTCGTTAACGCCGAACACATCAGCTATCATCATAGCGCTCATACAATTTTTCGGTTCGTGGCTGGCGCTTGTCCTGGTTGAGCGCGCGGGTAGACGGCTACTGTTACTCGTATCCGCCTCAGGAATGTGCGCGTGCCACTGTGCGATGGGCGCGTTCTTCTACTTTCAGGATCAAGAGTACAATGTCTCCGCCTTCTTTTGGGTACCGGTAACGGCACTGTCCATCTTCATGGTAGTTTATTCTATGGGACTGGGCACCATACCCGTCGTAGTGGTGTCAGAGATATTTAGCCGTGATGTGACCAGCCTGGGCCTGGCTATGGGCATGCTGATGTGCTGGATGTGCGCTTTCATCATGGTCAAGGTGTTTTCCGATCTAATCGTCCTGCTGGGTACATACGGCTGCTTCTTCCTGCTCGCCATTGTCTGCGTGTGCAACCTGATCTTCTGCTTCATCATGATGCCAGAGACCAAGGGACGGTTGCGCGAGGACATCGTCGATGAACTGAATGGCAAGTCAAAAACGAAGCAAATTAAACACATCGTTGCAATGGACTCGGAACAAGTGGCACACGTGTAAAAGTAAAGCATACATCCTTGAGTGGCTAGATATCCGCATTTGGAAAAAAACAGCGTGTCGGAAAAAAATGGGAGACTAATAGAATAAATTCTTATAGTCCGTCTTTCTATAAGAAAGGAAAATTTCCTGTAGATTATTTTCTACGTTAAAAATATGCGATCTGTGTGAAATGTGTCAGAGAATGATGATAACGACATTATTTAATCGTAACATCACTCGTTATCTCATATGCCAGCGTGTTTTATGAGAAAACGAAGCATATGACGTTCGGGATATATTGATGCGTACAATGTAATGCTGATAATGTGATAATATCGAATCAGTGATGTGAGAAAGTGTATATAAAGGTGTACATAAAATGCTCATATAACAAGACTACTAGTAAGATAAAGACTGTTTTAAAAAATGTACATATTCTATAATATCATTAATTACGAAATCACACTTTTGTGTATAATAAAGATTATTATATCGGACCAGATATTATCAACTATTAGCAAAAATAAATATTGCTAATATTAATATTAATATTAATAAATATTATTAATAAATATTATTAATAAATATTAATATTGCTAAGATTTTTCAATAAAGTATAATTGGATTTTCTTATTTGCAATTAATTCTATATTGATCAATGTATATACATATTCGGAAATATCAATTTCTGATTTATACATATCTGTACAAAATATATACAGTACGTATAACTAAAGAATCCGACTACATTTACGCGAATTCTGGATTCATTTATGCTTGTTTATTCGATTGTTCGAAACATGCCTTAACCGTCGCACAAGAACAAAGAATGATCACTTCACTTTTTCACGATGGAATCGGCTGTCAATCGTCGGTTGTTCTTTTGCGCACATTCTTGTTGCCAATCTTTCTTTTCTTGAAGGTAGTCGATAATTCCTCGTCATCGCTATCACCGGTGCTTAGTTGGGTGATAGTCTTTTCCTTAAAGGTCTTCTGCGGGGGTGGCGGTTCTACTTTCCCGAACGTGGGCAGTTGTATCTGCTTCTGCTTTGGTAGTTGTAAGTCCACTGATTTCCTGAAACATCGAAACATCTCGGTGTTTTATCTTTGCGTCGCGCGAGAAATGGCATTTTGCAAATTTGATTCTCGGATGAATACACTCTCATTTTAAATGTACTTTTTTCTTCAATTATCTTTAATCTACATGATGCAAAGAGAGTAATTCTAATTTAGAGCAGAGTTTATGGCACGCTAAAATCTTATTTAAATTTGCAACCATCTCCGTATAAATGTTGCACATCTCTTGCAATCTCTTGCACATCAGCGAAGATATGTATTCGTTGTCGCACGATAAATCTCCGCGAAAAGTATCTTAATCCATCTTGGCGACCACAGAATATGACATTCAAATATTTACCTTGTCTCCACGACTTGCCAGGATCCATAGGGTTGCGGTCTCTCGGGTACACTGTAGTCTCGCCGATAAGGCCGTTCCTCCTCGCTCTTCTTTTCCTTTACCTCCTTACTTCTGCTACCTTCGACGTCGTCGTTTTCGGCAGGTCGTTTCCTAAACTCCTTCATTCTTTCTCTTTCGACATTGGCACGTTGTTCCTCGAGAATATCTGCCTTTTCGATCGCTTCTTCCTTTTCCAATTGGTCGATCAATTCTCTCTGGAGTGCCTCATCCTTCGCCTCCTGCTCTTGTTCCGCTATGGTCATGTAGCCCTCCTTTGGAGGCTCCCAGACGGACTCTAATGTGTACCAAATAATATTTATTTATGTTGCGCGGAATATTATACATGAGATACATTTAACAAATAAGTGAACTTTAAACTTAAAAAAAGCTAAAAAAAAACTTTGACAAGATTTACTGTTATGATATATAGAAGAAATATAGTCAAATTTACTGACGTAATAAAATTTAGAATTTATACTATCTGAAATAGTTTATTAAATTATATCAAAAATATATAATCTAAATATAAGAAGAAATTTTGAATATATATAGTAAAAATCTTTGTAATAAATATATATTATACAGATTCGAGGAAGCTAATAGTAAAGTCACGTTATACCTATATCCATTTAAGATAAGTTTTGTTACTGGAAGTTGCGACTGAGAGAGAGCAAACTGTCAATGGAGAATATTGCTCAACGAAAGACATCTGAGAGACAGATGAGTAGAAGAGATAAAAAAGTTTGACAAAGGTACACCCACCGTTCGTTTCGATGTGCCAGTAGTAAGTGTATCCTTCGGGACTGAGTGCCTCGTACCACAATTTCCTGACAGGCGGGGCTGGACGATCATCCTCCTGGGTTTTCCTCCCCTTTCCCTTCGTTTTGCCCGCTTTACTCTTCCCCGGAGTCCTGTTCTCGCTGCTCTGCTGGACTCGCGGCAGTGACGGTGCGCTCTTTGACAAAGTCGTCGGGTCGCAAGGATCCACTTTCGGCGAGAACTAGAAAAGTTTCGATCGAAAATCACTTTCGCATTGATAAACTGTGCTCCAGTTTTCTTAGGAATAGCAAACATGTGTAATCAAGAATAGTTAGCCTTTTCGCAAACAGTTCTTATGAATAAAAAAAGATCTGGTGCATTCAAACGGCAAATGTCTATTGAAACAGCCATTCTGATTATTGGATAATTAAAAGAATCGATTTGAAGGTCTACTTACCCGTTCAGTATTACTTTTGAATCTCGGTATTGTTTCTGGAGCGGCTGGTGGCATTCGATTACTATTTTGAGGTACCTAGGAATATAATACATATAAAATAAAACTATAAATAAAACAGCTATTTTGCGCATTATATAAAATGTTTTTATCTTTGAGATTCCTAAAAGATATTATATTATATTTAATAAACTATCTCTTCTTAAAGAAAACTTACGTCTCCGGTTTCTATCCTATTCTGTTTCTCCTTAATAATATTTTGAGCAGTCATATCTCGTGTGTTATTCTCGACATCCCTCAAGTACGCAGCCATAGCCGCCTAAATAAAAAAGAAAAAGATCGTGTGATCAACTTCATTAATATTTCACATTGTCATTAATATTTTACATCTTAATTAATATCCATGACAGAAAGATGTATACATTTTCCATCTTCTTGATATCATCCTCAAATTTCTTATTCTGTTTCGCTTGCTTGGCGCTATTCTTGTAGATCTCCTTGAGTCGCTTGCTGACATTTTCCTTGTGCTTCTTACCACCCTCGTGGAAGTCGATACTCGGTTTATTATCGGCAATCCAGCACTTGCAGAAATCGCAGAACTTGCGGCCTTGAGACTTCCAATAGTCTGCCCTGTAATCATTATAATTAGTGCCAGATAATTATCACTGTCTATATAAAATCCACGTGTCGACAAAATTTGCCAAGTCGCGTACAAATTTAGGTACGCATAAATTTAGCATCAATCTTAGGAATTTCTAATAAGATACAATCACTAAAATACGTCAACTTTAAATACCTCAGTAAACCCCCTTATCAATTAAGATTTATATTTTTGCGAATTATAAGACTGAAATGCACACGGCACGGAATAGCCAAAAAAGTTTTCTATTTTCGACGACATCGATCGGCGAAGTAAATTATTTAGTGGATTGCGATTTGTGCTATCTCTCTAATTATTGGAGAAACGGGCGGCGTTGCCCGAGGTCTAGGAAAGAGATGTTTTCTTCTTCACATCGGAATGAGAACAAATTAGTTGGCAATTAGTCTCCGAGCTACGCAGCCCTGAGCGTCACTCGACCTTCGCATTATGCCTTATTTGCGACTAACAGACTCCCAAGAAGCCTCGACGGAGGCTCGAAACATCGTCGAAATTTGTGACAGATGAAAAAATAAAGCAAAACAGATGACGCCTTTTATTTTTTTCAATATATCGACTTCTTTAATCCCGCTCTCGTAATTTAAATTTAACAGCAATGATATAAAATCATCATCGGGCACCAAAAATATATAGAATCTTTTTATCGTAAATCTTTTTAGAAAATACCTAAATATTCGTTATTTTATTTTAACGAGCGTTGTGTTTTGCACGTTCATTCGATTGAACTTTTGCGCTTCCTTGTCGTTCACTTCACACGCGGTATGCAGATTAATCTCGATAGAAATTTCATACATGAACAAACGCCAAACGCATTCTTGGGAAAGATCGGGCTCCAATTAGAGGCCGCCAATTAAAGGCGGAACTACGTCTAATTATTACAAGAAGAATTCAGGTCGGAAATCGAGTTAAAAGGGGCCTGGTAATTTCGCCAGTGTGCGAACGTGAATATTTTCCAATGGAAATTAATTTAATCATGATAATTTAAGATAGCGGTTCTATCCATGGTTCCCCATAAATGGTTACGTAGACTCTATTTTTACAACTTCCAAGAAAACTAACAGACTACATAAATTTTTAAAATATTAATATCAATATTTTAATCGATCATTTTTAGTCAATGGAAATTTAATCGCACTTTCTCTCTAAACGCACGATTAATCAGATTTAAATTACATAACATAGATAAACAGAATTTAGATTAAGAATTAAAAATGTCAGATAAATTCGTCAATTATGCGGAAATTTTTATCAGCATATTTTACGACGAAAAGAGGACTACTGTAAATAATAAAAAATTTTCAATCTCGTTAACTGGCACCAATGAGTGGCCCTCGGCAGCTAAGCGGATCAATCTACTCTTGATTGTTTCTTTTTGTCGAGCCACCCAAGCTGTCGCGAACAAAGTTTCAACCTGTTGCTGCGTGCCAAACAGTCTTGTCGCAGAAATTCGCTTTGACAATAAACGTATCTCGGAGGCGCTCGTGTTTCTATAGATACACCTCGCGCTGCGCTCTATTAACGTTTCATCGATGTTCTCCAACTTCCAACTGCTATTTTATGCAAAATCCAATTCGACTGTAACGAAACGACGTGATGAAAACGGTGTAAAATGAAACTAAATAGCAATTCTAAAAATTATTTATAATTCTCTTATAATACTTTTACGCCGCTGGAGATCGCAGACATTTCCAGCTCTTGCTACACACCAGTATTTCCACCTAACATTTTATTATTACATTGGAACCTCTCGGAGGGACCCTTAATATTACGACACACTCTACGAGGCTTAAGCAGAAATAGATCCGGCGATCTTAACGAGCGATTTCGTACGCCCGGCGCATCGTATGAAATAATCGCTCCGTAGATGAATTAGGGCGACGGTGGAACGTTCGGACGAGATTAAGCAAGATCAATACATGAGGTTTCAAGGCACATGGCCATTGGCCGATCTCCAAAGTAGAAATATCCCTCCTTTGGCGACCCTCCGGCATCCCTCGTGCTGTCCGACCGATCCTCCGCTGCATCTATCATGCACCGTTGCTTTTGCATACCAGAGACCCCGGACTGATGTATGCATGACCTGTCGAACGTGTCACCGTAAATCCGCTGTCGTGGGCACGCGGATGCGGGCTGCGTGTATGCGTCGCTGCAGCAACAGGTCCCCCATTGCGTTCGACTGATATAAATCAGCGATTGTCAAAACGCGCTTTGAGATTTATCGGCGTAAATCGTGATGCGGCGGTACGCCGGACGTGTCGTATTGTTAACGTTTCCCTTTTGCATCGTGCCTATCCTGTTGTCTCGTTTGCGAAACTGTGACACAGCAGATAATGTGCTTTCTTAGATATAATTTCAGAAGCCCGTTTAAACGTGATTTTACGTGATTTATCGTGATATAGAGGCGCTTGGTTATCCGCGCAAAAGTGATCCAGTTACGGTCTCCACCTCGGGATGTAAACGCGATCTTGAGCCATCGAGTGCATCGGGGATGACAGATGGTCCGCACACTGCGGCCTGTTCCCGGTTTAGATTACCGTATCCGACTCACCGTCGCGACAAAACAAAATTACTATTGCCCGTAACAGTATCGCCAGGGTCTCGTATCTCGGTAGAAGTGCGCCGGTGAAGTATACGGCAGAGTATACGCTAATGATGCGGCCGTAAGCAGTTCGCGAGACGTCCAGTTCCGCTACACTATCTATAGAGCGGTCGCGTCACTATTAATACGAGCTATTATTAATAGAGACGGCTGTTGGGAGACAGTCGTGCGATTCCCCGATGCGATTCCTGTCCCTTCGGGGAATTGCGTCGCATTATTAGCGGCAGCCAAAACGGCCCAAACACGTGCGACAATAGAGAAATCCGCCGATATTCGCCTCGTTCTCGGTCGCTCTCCTCTGCAAGTCGTCTCCTCTTTCGCCTGGCAGGCGCTACCGGGTGCGCACATGCGGTCGTTACGGTCCATCATCTTAATGTGCCGTGTCTTCGTGTTATGCCACGATGAAACCGGGAGCGGTACACCCGATGCACTCATTACTAATGTGCGCCTCCATCAAGCTTTCACGTATGCGTCGTACGCTCCTCGGGGGTGGAGGCACAAAGTGGAAATTTATGATCGGCATCACGTATTTTTAAGCGGGTGAATTCTGAGAAGGTCTCGGGACGATAAAAGTCGACGGAACCCCGGCATCTCTATTTATCGCGATTTTTCTCGCAAGACGCGTTCCGTACTTGAGCGTTTGAACGACAACGTTGTTGCGTAAAAGCAACAACGGTGGCCTCCAAATAAAATCGCCGGCTTCCTTGTCGGTCGCGTTGGAGCGAATTTATTGGCGATTATACCGTGACGCTTCCGCGTCGGCCAACAGCAATTTGGAAGAGCCACACGAGGTCGTTTATCGGACGAAAACAATGATTTTATATCCGATGCTATTCATGTGGGTCGAGCTTGCTCGCATACGCTCGTCAACGTGTGCCAGTAGCATCGACAATGCCGAGATCGCACCCTTGATTCGTGAGATGCTCTCTACGATGCACATTTACCAGCTATCGTGCGACTCGACGGCTATTTTAATGCGATACGTTCTTCGTTTATAGATAGATATCTGTAAAGCCTGATGGAAATATATCCGTGATAGTCGAGACGCTTTTAACAGTTAAAGCAAGAACAAGAAAGTTAAAACAAGATGAACCACGCAGATGCTTGGACTGAAATATATAAAATTTGATAAATTTAGCGAGATCCCGTGATATCATCTCATAATTTGAGATTTCAGAGAACCCCTCTCCACTAAAGCAGCAGAACCACTTATGTCACGAACAGAAATTTTCTCGAAGCCTACGCGTAATGGCCCTTGAGAGATAAATCGGCGCAAGAAGCGAATGGAAACGAATCTGCTTGGTTACTTCCAGGCGAACAATGTTGGTCTCGAAACAATCGGCGGCAAGACAAATTGCTCTTTCTTGCGGTCGTACATTACGGCACGTGAATTTTCGCGCGAGATAGAAAGGGTTTCTTGCTCTAATGGTCGGTAAAGCTGTGGAATCTATCTGGAATCGTGCTTATGGCTCAAGAAGGCGAATTGTGCTCGGCTAAAAACATCAAGAAATGCGGAGCTGCGATAGCAGTGGAGATTATGCAAATGAAGTCGGTACGTCGTCCACAAAAAAGCACATTTTCCGAGAAATCCTAATAAATTTCATGATGTTCCTGGTACTCAGTTTTCCGTGAATAAATTTTAGAGAATAAAAAGTACATTCTGTCTTTTCATCTCACTGACTGAGATCTCCAGGTGATTCGCTTGAAACGAGTTACGAGTTACGTTTATAAAACTATACGTAGACTGCGTAAAATATTATCTTAACTTTACTATCTTTTCTGCCATATCGTGTACTACAATTTCAGAGTAGCAGAATCTTAATTTAATCTAAAATTGTATTTCTTGAAAAACGTTATAAAACAGAAAATCACGTACGGGACACATATAAATATTGTTCTCTCTTTGATTCGAAAATAAACGAATCCAGGAATTAATCGATCGAGGAAAAATGACAACGCAATTGCGCTAATACGGATTACATTCTATTTGCAACAGAAATTATCGCAAAAATGTATGTAATAAAAACTGGCGTTACATAATGCATAAAATCGAGCTTAAATGTTCGCAAGAATCCGCGTGCGGTAGATCCTGTTGGTGATGCGTTAAAAATTGACGTAAAAATTGATGAAAACGTTTTCTCGAATCTTGAAACCGTCGGTCCATCGCTGTTTGCTTTGGCAGCTAACATTCGACGTTCGCGTTCAGCGCTTGCTCGCTGTCGTACGTGTGGATATTTTCGACAGGTTTACGTTTCGAAATCACTCTTCGCACTACCCGTTTCATCCCTCCTCTATGCCCCTGACAGACACGAGTTTCAGGGTGCTCGTTGAGATCAAGGTCTCCGAGATTTTATGATCCGTCATAGAGACTGATCATAGATATACCGCAAGCGTTATCAGGTTCATTACATCGTGCCGCAATCATAAATTGTCCTCTCGAACAATCCTAATTTGATTGATGACTGAAAAATCCTCCTGAATTAAAACGTTGTATGGTGAACAATATCGGTTCATTGAAACGTCTCTTGTGCGCTAATTGAACTCGCGACAATATCAATCAATACGAGTTGAAGTTTTTTACTGCGATCACGGTTAAATGCGCCTCGATCGCCAATTACCGCGTTTCCATTGTCCAAGGAGAAGCACATTGAGATTTGAATTTATCGAGATATCAGCTTCAATTTTTGCACGTGTAAGACATCGTAATAAGACATACGGCTATACACATAAAAGCTATCGTCGTATGAAGCACAAAGGTACTTCCTTCGATATTCTTTCAGGCCGCAGGCCGCAGGTTTGTGTACAGCTAGCTAATAGCTAGTAGCTTTTTCGAAAACCACGCTCTACCGCTTTCGTTCCTGGAGTATCCATAAAACATGCTATTTGTTAATGTTTATTTCCAGAACACGCGACATAAATTATCGTAGCAGGTATTATGACACAAGTCTGCACGAGGACTCATGCATAAAAGAACATTTTAATCCTTAAACGGCATTGTTTCTCGAAACTTACCAACGACGTTTCATAAATTAAACATCACACGGAAAAGAAGAAAACTTGACCTCTTAGATACGTCATAACTGGGGATCAAAAGTTTTTATGCGTGAAGGCAATCTACTCTATCACGTCATCACGTTTGACCCACTATCTCAATCTTAAAAAAAAGAAGAAAGTATAAATACAAAGTATACTAATTTATGATAAAAGGGAGATTGAGTTTTCGCTTTAATACGTTCGAAGGAATGTACATGCGAAAAACAAACTTCATCTTTCGCAAGTTGCTCTGAAAATTCGTCGCACGTGAGTCTGCGCTGTCGATGAACACATACAGATTTTCCGTTATATCTATATGTGTGCATGAAATAATTTATATTAATTAAAATGCAATACAAAACATGTAGGTGGTAAATGGAGAAAAGAGAGAGAGAAAGTTGCACTTTCGCGTGAGTCTCGTATTAAAAAGTGCCATTAATTAATTAATGTCACCTGCGGATTTCGCGTGGTTTGCGGGCGAAATGCGGGGATATATTATTCTCACTCGGATTCGCGTGCGGGAAACTTGCCAAACGGGCACAATGTTGGCAGAACAATTGTTGCTGCGGGCCGATGCAGCATGGTTACGATAAAAAAAGGGGGTTCGCGCATTGTTCTAATTCTGTCGTGCTCGATAGTAAGCAACCTTCCTCGTCGCAAAATACGCCGGTACGTGCTGATAGACGTGGGCTGCGCGACCAATCTCGATCAACACTAAGATTACCGTTACAATTATTTTCGAGATACCGATCTTTCGAGACATAAAAATTTAACAGAGATTATACATAGAAGAATGAATTTTATTATTAGACGAATAAATTTTATCTCATTGCTGCGTAAATAATCATGTGCTCGATTGACCTTTGATACAAACGCGCTAATCGGTCAGCATTACTACAGCTGTTTGTCTCCTTTTGTTTTTAATAAAATTAATTAAAATTTTTTACACAGCTAAACGCACACTACTCGTATCCGATACGCGTAATGCGTGTCTCGTCACGTAATATATTAAAGGGTTTTGAGTAGAAATCGTTAAATTATACCGACATACGAGTGGAGTTGTCCACCTTGTTACGCCAACACTGTTTATTAGCAATGCAATTGTACATGTAACAGCTTATGTGGTGTATCAAAAGCACGTTCTTTTCGCCCAAAAAAACCAGAAGTCAAATATGGAAGATTATATGTGTGTGCTATTCTCGACAATGATGAGTTTATCAATGATGCGTGTACATTAGTTCATGGTCTCCTAAAAATGAAAATGCACGATAAAACTTTATTTATCATTTAATTTCCAATTTGTTAAAATAGAATTATGATTACTGCCTTCAGAATATTCAATATTTAAAATAGAAAATTATCCTGCAAGAGGAATTATTGAGTTTTCGGCATGGAGAAACTGGTCCCGCAACTTTGTCCGCAAAATTGAAAGAAGAATCCGCAAATTGCAAAAAGGAGACGCACAACTTCTGGCACGTCCTGTATACATGGTACACGTGCACGAAACAGCGCTGTCGCTTCCACCCTCGTCGGCATTTCATTCGGAGCTTTTGTCCTTCGGAACTTTTTCTATAGGGAGAAAAAGAGAAAGAGAGTGTACGTGGTGTATAAATATCTTTATATATCACCGCACATAGTGTCAGAAGCAAGTGACTCGGTTAGAATAGAACGCCCGTTAGAACTCGCGAACCATCGACTGCAGCTATGCACATAACGAAACGAAGGGCCCTCGAACGACGATCTGCATCCGCGAATCCAATAAGGACGAGAAAAACTTCCGAACGACCCGCACGCAACCCGGAATACTCCCGAAGAGCCTCAAATCGAAGTGTTATTTAGAATGTTGGACGATTTGAGCTTACGCTCGCCGATTGCGACTCTGAAATAATTGGTACCATACGAAGAAAGAGTACCTACGATCCATGTTCGATCGAGATCGTGGATGGGAAGTCGAGCGAAATTAAAAAGCGAAAGATAAATCATTTTAGGACAGGCCTCATAAAAACCGATGACTCTGATCGCCGTGTAATATCGCGCCATTCAAGGGCACGCATTTATTCCGCGTTTATTCCATGACACACGCACGCGAGATGTGCACGTCGCGCACGTGGATATTAAATTCGCGGGCGATGATGAACGGCATATCGGGATAATGTGTGTCATCGACAAGCGTCGTCGCGCATTCATTGATAACAATCAACGTCACTTAACGTCACTTCGTCTCGCGCAATCGCGTCGCGTCGATATATGGGTTTATAGGTCGTAACAATGCAAACAGTGACGCACGCACTCGTCGGAAATCGCTCGGTACAATCGTCCATCTCCAGGGAGGACAAAGAATCGCGGCTGAGCATCTGAAATGACGAAGCGAATAATTAATTGGTGCTGAGAAATAACGACGAAAGATAACGATGCGCGCGAGGGTTACCAAAACCCGAGAGAAGTCAGAGAAATCGAACGGCAAACAGTCGAAGAAGAAATCAGGAAAACTGCGAAAACTCCAACGAACTTCTGGAACTCGTATCAATTAAATGTAAATGTATGGTTGCATATTGTTAATAAAATTGCATTCTTTCCGCATTTATTTTATCACAAGCCACTATTACGTAAGGCACATTCTCGCTTTCAGAGGCGGGAGAGCTATCGAAATTCATTCGTGATTGCACCGTGCTCTTTTTCGCAAATTGCACTGCAAGTCGGCGCGACAGTAATTTTTGCATGCAAATTCGGTCGGTCGGTTACTCGGCTATGCCGCGAGATTGTCAGTGGGCGTAATTTCGTATTCGAATAAATTGCCGTCTCGACGGGGATGAGCTCGGTTTATCCGATGTCCTGCAACGTTCCGGAATTCCCACGTGTGCGCAACGACGGAATTTACTATAACGACGGATAACTCGGGCGAGGTAAGAGACACTCGGTGGAAAACAGTTTCACTCCGAAATTATAAGTTGCACCACGAAACGATACGCCTTGAAATGATGCGGCTCGGCACGATGCAGAGAACGGCGGTCTGGAAAACGATGGTCCCCTTATGGCAATGCTCTGCGCAAAACTGTCCTCTAGAATAACGGCAGAAATCCCTTTAATTAAAATTTTAACGCGAGTTTGAACCGGAGTTTTTGTTAGCGATAACTCGACAGGACCATCATTTATCACAAGTTTTGTAATTTTCATCATAGAGAACCAAAAAAGTTTCGACAGGACAGAGTTCTCCAACTAAAAAGAAAAAGGAAAAAGAGTAAGAAGAAAATAAAGAAAAGTTCAAATTGAGACTCTCGACCCCTTTTATATAAAGGCAGTCCAATTAGTCTCGACGCGAGACGAAACAAAGACGGTCGTAAAATAATCGGCGGTCGCTCGTCGAAGGGCCGGGCTGTGTTATTTCTGGAGAATTTCTCTCGGCGCTACGTTTATACGTTTACACACGAGCGTTTAAACGGTTCGTTGTCGGGATAAATATTATTAACACGTGGTGCGCACGTTACATCACGTGCCGCGCCGTCAATTCCGCTCGTCACGTCCCGCTTTCCTACAATACTTTTCGAAAAGACGTGGAAGTCGACGATCGTTGTGCCGCAACAAACGTTGGACCCATTAGCGCCCGTCTTACTAATAAATATCGGCAGTGTTTGCTGCCAACTGAAACTGTTTTCTATCAGTCACCGTCGCTCCAACTCTTTTTGTGATGAATTTCAGACACACGGACGCCTAAAAAAAATGCTCCGATAATCCGAAATAATACAAACAAAATAAAGTAACATTTCCACTACGTGAAAATATTAAACTTTATAACAGAACATTAATTAAGCGAGATTAGTGTTCAATTTAAGCACGCTCTTTTGTTCGCACCGGCAAAATAAATTTCGGGCAAAATAAAAGAGCGTGATGGAATAGGGGAGTTGAGATTGATCGCAGCATACTGATGAGGCTCGTAAAATATATAAAGTCCCACAGACGACCGTTACTTCGGTAGTTTTGTCGGTCGTAAAGCACCAGTGTTCAACGTTGCACCGCCAACCGAAGACACCGGCAAGAAAGTTCCGCGACGCGGAAAATTTACGTGGATGAATGCGCAACGATGGTCGCGAAACTAAACTTCAGTTTATCTATACGATCCGGAGAAAAAAATTTCAACCGTCGTCCAATAAAATGCACGATTCTCCTAACGAGCTCACAATGGAGTCGTTGCAGTTTCCCTGCAGACGTCTTGACCTCTTTATATACCTAAGTCCCTTCGCGATATCCCACTTCACACGTTAATAATCCTCGCGTTATTATTTTCGCACTTCTAATTTCCTATTCTCTAACGGTGTCTTCGTTTAATTAACGAGTCCGTATTACGCATATAAAAATACACGGACCATTGTTTCAGTAAAATAGAATGTACATCGGCGCTCTCGTGATGATCCTGATGTATAACGCATAGCACACGGATTACGGAATTACGTATGAAAACCCTTATTCTGTGGGTTTCAATTTAACATTATTTGCCGACTGTTATCATTATCTACAAAAAGAAATAGCATTATCACGAAGCGTGTTGTCTCGGTTTCGCGGACGGAACTCTCATTATAATAAGGATCCCTCTTTTACGTGCAGCATTTTCATGCATATTATTTAACTGGAATCTTGGCGCGTCAAATTAATATCGCGTGCAACGTAATAATTGAAATGCCCGTTCGGTTTTAATTAAAGATCAAATCTCGTGGTCGTTAAACGCCAGATTTAAATATAGCCGGACGTTGCCTGATGACCGTGCGATTAATTCTCTCTGAAACGAAGAGGCGCCTCAAGAATCACGAACTCCAGGCTTCGATCCCGATCAGCTCTTTCCTTTGTCACCCGGTTAAGGGGATGCACTTGTGCGAGCGCACTTACGTGCTTTAAAATTCCGCAGCTAGGCGAAAAATCTATTCCTAGTGACGCGGTGCGAAAGCCAGCTCCTGAACGCAATGGAAATTTACTTCACCGCGATCGATCAACCCAGGCGCACGCACCCGCTTAGTTACACTGATTTTAATGAGGCCGCGACGAGGAAAATATCTAATTATACGAACGAATCGCCGACGCGTTCTCTCTTTTTATAGCTCCACCGCGATGATGAAGATAATTACGAATGTTGCAGGGGACAACATGGGACAGTCGGATTTAAAAATAGCGAGCATCGATCCTAAGCCGTCATGTATCGCGATTAGTTTTTATCGAACATATATTTTATTACCTACTTGGTTGCAATTGTGTTTTAATATTGCATTCGGATATCAGTATTGGCTATTGATAGCAATAATCACATCTTGTCAATGTTCAATTTGTTAATCTGTAATGTAAAGCATCAATAAATTTTGGTTTTATTAGTTTATATCGATCTGATTGAATTTAGAAGTTGCAAATTTGTAACGTCATGTCGCACTGCGCGAAGTAACATGTAGTTAATTCGACGGGAAAAAAACACATCGTGCATATGTATTGTCGGAAATATAAAATAAACTGACGAACGGTATTACAAGTTCTTCTCTCCCTTCCCTCGTCGGAGTATTCTTGAGATTGATTTTGCTTTCCTAGGCAATTTGTTCGGCTGTATCATTCGTCACGGAATGCAGATGCTAATCGCAACCATCTATTAGACCTTTCATTTTTAGATTTCAACAATCGGATGTAACCTTCGGGCAAATCGGGGTCTCGAATCAGTATTTATTGGCAAAATTAGTAATCATACGATTGCATTCACGTAAATTCACGTTATTTAACTTGGCAAAGTACTTCATTATCAATTCCGCATTATTCTGTCGATCTCTGAATTTTGCTGGAACTGGTTCGGTATTGAATTTGCTCTCTCTAATTATAAAATAAAAATGTATATATTATGATATATTATAAAATAAAAAATATAATATATAATTTAATATAATTTCATTGGCCGTATCAATCGTATCGTAATATACCTTAAATGTTGATATTTTACTCTGACAGATGCTTGAACGCTGACCAACAGTTTTTGCGAACGTGTGACATCTATTATTGGACATCTTGCTTCACTCTAGATTGCATTACGTAAATCGCGATGTAGAATGTAAATTGTCAACGTAAGGTCAGGACTGCGCTGAAGTCGCATGTCTTTTAGAATTTCTCAGAGACACCCGACCCCGATCCAGCTTGACATCTGGGGACTTCGGTGGACGGACCCGTGAAAATTACGTCAGGTCCTGCAAATGCACAGAGAAAGAGGAAGAGACGAATATACTTACATATACACAGGCGATTACATAGAGGCGGCATCAAGGCGGGCAAATATAACTATTGCACGACAGATGGAGGAAGACAGGATGTTTGACGAACGATGAACGTATATTATTTATTCTGACGCATCGGGGCATTTCATGTGTGCTGTGTCGTGTGTTGTAGATTTGTCAATGACGTTTTTATTGTCACACGACAAAAAGATACAACGTGATGATTGTTCTCTCTTCTACGAAGCATGGCAGAATGCAGAGAAGAATCCATACGGGGTGCTTTAAGTGAAAATACTTTATTATTATGGATTATCGCGCGTGGATAACGCACGTGTACACAAATGGCTCTCCGGACGCTACAAAGGGTCCATAAATTCCCCATCTAGCCATGTGTATTAACAACCTTGAAAGAAAGAGTAAGGTATAGTAACTCTCGGATTGGAGAAGACAATCAAACGTGAGGAAAAAAATTAATCAATTTCTCGTAAAGTTAATCTTCTTTTGCGGTATAATTTAATTATTCTCACTTGTTAGAATGCCGTCTTTATACAAATAGATAGAATTTTATGGATAATCTATATCTATGTAACGGCAGAAATATAATACATAATATAGTGGAAGTTTGGTAATTCTGACTAGACTTAATTATGTACGTATAGATTGGTCCTTTGAGGTAACGGGTTCAGAACGCGATCAAAGAGATACCTAAGAAATAATCGGGAATTCTTTTGTCTTCTGCACACACACACACACGCGCGCGCGCGCGCGCGCGCACGCACACGCACACGCACGCATGCTTGTATACATGTATGTATATGTGTGCACGCGTATGCTTAATGAATAAATAAATATATCACTATATGATATATAACCTGAATAAGGCAAAATCGACTTATGTAAAACGTTTCCTTATAAATTTTCTGAAATTGATCCTGCAATTACATTGTGTCGAGAGAATATAATAATCTGCATTTGCATTTATACAATAACAAGCGTAATAATGATTTTTCTATTATTTTGTTCCACGGGCCATTCACTGCCAAATCAGTAACTGAATTGGTATTCTGCTTCTGTGCGAATTCACTGCACTTTTGGACCCACGGCAGTGTTAATTCCTAACTGATAACGTTGATACACTTTTTATCCAAAGATATTCCACGGAGGTGTCTTTTAACGCAGTTCTGTGACGAAGGAAATTCATTAGAAACGATACAGTCTGTTATGATTTGGTTGCACTTAAGCACTATGCCGTCTCTAACATGTCTCTGCGATTGGTCCTGCCGGCTGCAAGGGACGAGAAATCCGATAAGTATCTCGAGCTATCTAATGTCGGAGTCTTAATCGATGATCGATAAAATTACCGGTGTCGCAGCGCCATCATAAATGACGCTTCAATGCGTGACACTGAAACTCGATCGTGCTCCCGACGTTTTCACCCCGTCCGATATAAAAAATCAGGTACTTCCTAGAAGAATCCTCCTTAAAAACCGCGTTTTAATCTCGGATGAAGAACGTTACAAAGTATAATGGACACCATAATCTATCTTGGAATAATTCTTAATTTATACAAATTCATTCTGGAATCTTCAAACGTGGGCTTTAAATTTAACATTATCCGCTACGACTTCGATCACTTTACTCGTGAGTCTATTCTGTAATTCTAATTTTCCAACTTCAGGTATAATTCAACGTTTGGAATTCGATGTCTAAGCAGAAGACGTTAATTAAGTAGACGTTAGTTAAATTCAAAGATTCTTGCTTGCTCGTTGGTACCAGCTTCCTGTTCTCCAATTTATAGTCGCGATGCATAAAATGGTGCCAAAAGTCTCACCTGCTACGAGCGAGAATAATATTCACGGGCACTGCGATACTTTGGATTAATTTAAAACGAAGGATTATAGGATGTTACGTCATTCGGCGCATCATCTGCTGTAAACATCCGCGCCACGAAGTGCACTTCAAATCGAGATAACAAAGATATCTGTTAAATAAATTATATTAATGTCATTAAATTTAAATAAATATGCGAGACATTAGAGGCACAAATATGATTAACATTCGAATTTGCAGATACGCACATATCGGAGAATATCGGAGATATCCAGCACCGACATTTACGATTTAATTAACGAAGGGGCAAAGGTCGGGCACGCACAAGCTCGTCGAGTGGTTCTCGCGCACAAACCTCCGCACAAACGTGGGAAACCTCCCTGCGGAACTTTTCCGATAGCGACGATGTGAAACGATGCGTACGAACGGAAGATCGATGCACGCGAACGCTAAACGCCTCATCAGACGCAACCAATAAAAAACCGACCTTGACGTTGCTGGACAAGGGGCATCTTATGCATCTTTACGTCTCGCCGTTGCGACGAACACCCGCTCCACTGCTTAGAACTATTCTTTCTGCGTAAATTCCGCAACACGCCAGAAACGTTCGCAAGAACGCACTCTCAATCCTCGCCGAGACCCTCATCGTCGTCGACCGAGCCCGATCATCCAGGCGGCGTCTTCTTCTGCTTGGTGAGCTCCAGTAAAACCGGATAATGAAGGTCTGGACAGTACTCTGGACTGTTCTCCAGCAGCTCCAGATGCCGCGACCACACCGTGTCATCGTAACGTTCCGTCTGTCGTGCTATGAAGCCACGTTTGATCGAGGCCTCGGCGAATATCTGGAATGTCGTGCCGCGTCTAGGCGCCATCACCAAGGCGACTCCGTCGTCGGCCAGCCAGCCATAGATCGTCTCCACCAGATCCAACCGGGCGTCGTCGAAGAAGAGACAGTCCGCGCTCAGAATCACGTCGTACAAACCGGATGGCAGTAGTGCGTCCTCGTCGCCGTCAGCCGTCCAGGTCTACATCGAGAAATCATCGAGATATGATCGAGAGATTGTACAGTCGGCGCTAGGATTGAGTACGGGTCAACATGCAGCTCGCGTATCTCGAATCAGTATCATTCTTTCCGGCCGAGAACGAGTTAAAGTTTTCAAGAACAAGAAATAGATTCGCTTCTCTTGCATTTGCAAAGCGCTTACGAGAAAATCTTGGCAACTCGTAAATTCAAAAGGATTTGGAATTCTATATGAATGTAAAACATAGCTCGAAGTCTAACTTATTGTTTCCGTTTGTATCCGCGACGGATAAAAGACGATTCCACCAGCTGAAACAAAAGCTCGAAGTTTCAAAGTGATTTTTTAATAATCTTCAATATCTCCACAATCGCTGGAAAGACCGAAGAAAAGTTACGTGAGGGTTATCATCGATTCTTGCGATCTGTAAGTTACTGTTGCAGTCGTTCGAAATGTTACGAAAGAATAATGTCTTTTCATTGCGAGAGGGGTAATCTGTACTGTGACGAATGTTTGTTTGTCTTTCACATAAGAGGAACGATTCGAAAAAGACGATCGTAAATTTTCGGGATATGTGTACTTTGGATCAAGCTCATCTGCGATGTATTTCATGGTTTGACTAATAAAATAACTAATAATAATCATACTCGTGCCTTCATTTTACTTACTATTTACGTGATCGAATAAATCAAATTAAATCGAATATGCTCTTCAATGAGCAAACTGAAGAAAACTCGGTCACAAGTGTCAAAATCTTCATAAATTCGATGGAAGTTTTCGCGTATACGAACGAGTGGAGTCGAATGTTCCCGTTTTTGCAATTAATCTCGGTTGATCGTCGAGCAATCTTCAATTTTATCTCGCTGATTTTAGCACCGATCGGTCCCGGCCAAGCGGAAATTTCCCACGAAAAAAATGTCAATTGCCCGGAACGGTCCGGAGCCACCGGAAGAACACAGAGGCTACATTATGGAGGCTACCGGAAATGGAGCTGAGGTTTAGCCGGAAATGTCCGAATGGTGCTGTCTATATATTTGAACCGGGCAACACAATGAACACGCGAGGATTTTACTCCCATGTGAGTATCGCCGAATACGTTTCTACCACGAGAGATACACGAGTACCAAATATATATATTTTTTTATTCATCCACCTCTCTCTACACTTTTTTAATGTTTTATATATAATAAAACATTAAATATAAGAAAAAATTAACTATGTTACAACAGTCACAAAATTTTGATAAAAATAAAAGTAAAATGCATTAAGAAATAAATTCGTCTAATATTTACTCTATAGAGAGAGAGAAAAAGAGATTTGCTTCACTGAAACCAAGTTTCAGTATTAATCCATCATCCAAAATTTAAGTTAAACTTTTGTTCAAGATGCTTTGAAAGCGATTCAAGCGTACAGTATGATTTATTCTCGGTGGTACACACATCTCCGAGAATATACCCGAGGTAAACTGTGTGACAAGTATATTACGTTATCGTGACATCTCGAAATATGCCACAACGCGAGTCTTCCTTACGTGACCCTATAACGTTAGTATGCGTTTCGTGATAGAAATACGTTTCTTTAAGATTATGGATTTTACGATATATTTATCCTAGTCATTTTGCCAAGTGCTCAAAATCTCTGTTATGTCTTTAAAAAGCCTCTGCATTTATATGAATTCCGAAGATTGTCCCCGCCACTAAAAGAATGTCTTTATGGATGCCTATTTTATTACTATTGCAAATTGTTCGCAGGATCATTGAAGATCGTCGTTTCCCCGTCAATCCTCGATCTATTCTAGAATCGCGATTCTCGACTGTATTACGTCTCCCGGCAAGGCCTCAATTTTTCCATTCATCGACTCGCGATGACCGCGATGACTCATTGATCGCAGCAACAAGCAGCGCATTGCTGTTAGGACGTGCAACCGCGAAACCGGGCGTGTCGATATCTGATGATCCGTCGTCTACTACGGTTTAGCGAACTCGCCGTCGTCGCCCTCCTCGCCGATGCCGATCACGTCGTAGTTGGAGTTTACGAGACGCATTATTCGAACGCGGGGTCGGCGACCAGACTGAATTTCGTGCCGCGATTAGCAAAGTACAAAGTTGACCCTTCAATTCCCAATGTCACCTGCAGATCCTCGGAATTCATACAAATGCAGAGGCTTGGCGTTTTGCGCATTTCCAGGATACATTCCCAGCTTCCGTACGTGCCACTGAAAATTTCAGAGTTCATATGCAAAGCCCGTATTATATATCTCAAAAAATTCCAACGAATATTTTTTCATAATTCTGTGTGAGTTTTTAATAATGTGAGTTTTTACGTATTTTTAGTCGATTTTAGATTTTAGCGATAAGATAGGATTTTTATTTAATGCATACGTTAAATGTACGAGGCGTACGAGGCTGACCCATGTAGAAAAAAAAAACCCTTTTCATTATCATCTTCAATATTTAATTCTCTGCCTCTTTGTGGCCGCATGTCATCGCTGAAGCGTTCCTGTCATGCTTCAATATTGCTCCGACGATGCTTTGAAGATATGCTTTTTTTCAGGTAAATTTTATTACCGTGCTCGCGACCTCTGCTCAGAGAAATCTAACAGGATATGATTCATTGAAATAAACGCGTATCACATCAAACAATTGTAGGCCGAGCTAATCTATTTACGACTCTACACTGAAACTTCAGAAACGAATTATTACGTCGCGTCGTTGATCAAGAGCTTGATTAAGACTTTACAGATCTATAAACTGAGCTGATCAGAACCCATTGAACAAAAGTAACTCAAGAAGCAATATTCGATTTATCAGGAATCTTTTCAACGCTAAGTATAAAGACTCTTCAACGCGGTTTCCATTGACTCCCACCCGTTTACCGACTCTGACGCTATTTTGACGTAGGTTCAAGAGCAATCGCGGATCATCGACCGGCTCTCACGAGACCGGCGATTGGACATTCACCTTAACGCGGTTGCCATTAGCCGCTGCCTGTCTAAGGGTCCTGGCAGCCCGGGCCCACTGCACAACGCCGCACTCCACCAGATCCGTCATGTCGTTCCTGGTGACGATGCAGCGCACGTTGTCGACGCTGGTCACGTTGCCGTCCGTGAGTGTGACCGCGCTAGGATTGCAATACTTGGCGATAAGTACGCCGGCCAGGCAGCTCATGCCACCACCGAGTTCAAGGACGCTCCTATTTCGGCAGAGGCCGCGATTCCTCAGCAGATAGTAGGCCAGGCACTCCTCGGACGGCCACACGCACACGTTACCGGTGTTGTTGAAGCCGATCAGCTCGCTGGCCGTGAAGCACTTGCTTATTCGGCGTATCTGCACGTCGTACGACTGACCGTCCTCCAGCTGGGCCGAGTACTCGCACCAGCTGGACTCGCCGTCAGCAGGTACGTTCTCCAGCAACGTGCACTTCAGCAGGCCGAAGCTGGTGAACCGGCGCACCGACACCTCCTCATCAGACTCGCTGCCAGTCGGCTCTGGCGAGCCGGTCAGCGCCCTGGCCAGGATTCGCCATCGACGCTGCGCGCGGGTGTTCCTCTTCGAATTGCGAGCGTCCGTGGTCTCCATCGAGGGTGTCTCTCGTCGGGATAGAATCTCTCGTGACATGTCGAGATTAGACTTGATCCTCGTGCTTGGAAAACGTGTCTGTTTCCGCAATTTTGCAATAATTAATATTATTGTTGTACTTGAGCTCATAGAGCGGACAGACCACTTTTTGTTCGTTTATTGGAATATCGGCCTTCGACGGTGATCGCGTGCATATCAACACGGATATCGACATGGATTCAGAAATATCTTTGTGAAAGATTTTCGAACAAGAATTCTGATGGCTACGTTGACTTGTTTGATCTCTCACCTCGTCGCGGAATCGACCTGCGGACTCATGGAAGGCACGTGGAGGCGACGCGTGGTCCTCTTCATCGTTGGCGAACGTCGTCTCGCCGGTTCGCTCAGCGGAACGAGCAAGAGCCTTCTTGAACTTCTCGCTTTCTTGCTTCTGAGACCCGTCCGCACTTCGAGTGCATACTTTCCCTTATGACGGTGCACCGGACGCGGGGGCTGCTCCCGCCCGGCAAGGACGAGGATGGACGAAGGGACGGGCCAAGACTAAAAGCACCAAGTCAAGTTCTAACTCGCGCCACGCGGACGACGAGCGTTCTCCACGCGTTGAATCGGCGCTTGCGCGACTCCTCTCTCGTTCTCCCTCTTCCTCGTGACTTTGTGCGTCGTCGTCCTCCTCCGTCCACCTTCTGCCGACGTCCGACGTCTCCCGCGGGTGTTTCCCGACGTGTGTCCCGCGTGCGTGTCTGTCCCGCGGCTCTCGTAAAAATCCTCTGGCGCTCGCCGCTCGGGATCTAAGCCAGCCTCTCTGCGCGTTGCTCCGAATTAGCCTGAGCTTTCCCGATACGAAGCTCAATGACGAATCAGACATCAACACGATTCGTGGCTACTGTAGTCCGCAGAATCATCGGATCGAATTGTCTCTCGTCGCAAAATTGTCAAATCGAAGTTCGTCGAGGGAGAAGTGTGATGGATCACGTCAACGGACGCACACGGGGATTTATCATTTGAAGAAGCGGGCTATATCGAGGAAATATAACGTGGAATCGCGCATATTCCTTTTTCATTATGCATACGGAGGGAATTATTATTAGTTCTCAGTTTCACCGTGAAGCATTCGTAATCTCATTATTAGCGACGGAAAGACGGTAAGAACGTAAGGTAGATCACGAGGTAAATTCAAGGCTCTACATTAAATCAATGATGAAAACATATAAGAGGCAATCTAGTTTGCTGAATAAATATTTATCATCTGATTGTTATTATAATTCTATTGTTAAGATATTAGCGACGTTTACGATTTTAGTTGGCACGTGTTCAATGTTATAATTATTTTCAGCAGCCGTCTATCGAATTGGTGGTGTAAGTTTTATTTCCTATTTTTACGTCTTTTCTCGTTTCTCGTTTCGTCAATCTATCAAATCAACGGGTGACCATAACTCGTCGACGATGGAACGCCGGAAGCGTAAATGCTCGACAGGTGTTCTAGTTACAAAGTTTGAATGATGCGTGGGTTTTTAGCTTATTGATAACAAACATGCGTCAAACAGGGATCAATTTCCAACGCATCAAATTTCCTTTCATCATTTGTACCTGCTTTTACGTCTTTTACATCTTTCATAAACTGCGTGCATTTATCGGTTCATTTATGTCAATTATGTTTCCTATCAATCCTTTATGCAGCTGGAAAGAATGATGGTTCGATCACACAAAGGGTTACATTTTCTCTTCGGATATATCAGATACACAATTATTATAATAAAAGTCTGATAAAAGTAATATTAAATGCTGTTATAGGATACGATTTATTCTGGTGTGTCATAAGCCTGGTTTCAACACTGCTACTGAAGTCACTTTACGCCTCGTGCCAAGGCGCAGACATTAAACTGTCACTAAACTAATATTTAAATCTTGGCCGAAGTTTCCGGACGAGCGCCGAGAGCTCATTTGTTAATCGTTTCTTGTTCGTTTGCGCGCTTTTGAACTCCATATAATAGTAATTGCATTTCACTGAAAGTCAAATCTGAGATTGACATATTTTACTTATTATTGTCCATAATACGTGTGACATGTGATATTATATAAATATATAACAAGCACGCATTTTCGTTTACTTCCGCACCCATTGGACATTAATTTGATCCGCTTATCACAATCCGTTCAAACTGCTGCTACATCACGAAGTTTAATCGAACATTTACCGGCAAGTGCATAATTTATTAAATAAACGCAATGCTACCTGGAATTTCTATTAAACAATTGCTCTTGCTGTTTCATTTTGCTGTTCCATCAAAATAACATATTGGAAATATGTTACGTATTAATCAAGGTTTCTGTAGTACTATGATGTAATGCATCGTGATTTAATAAATTCTCCAATTTATAACATAACGAAATTAAATTAAATTAAAATAATATATGAATACTTATTTGGTTTATTAATTTTTGCCAACCTCAAATTAACCTCAATGGATGAAAAAAAAGTAGCGTAAGTATAAGTTGCTGAACTATTACCTACATGTTTTTCAAATATTTAAAGGTTCTCCATCGTTCAAAACTGACAAGAAGAGAAAGCTTGCAGAGAACTCAATAATTCCTCACTCACTAACAAGATTTGAAAGGAGGAAAGGACAAGAGATTTAAATTGTGACAGCCAGAACAAACGAACACAACTACAAAGTTTGTAGTACAAACATGTGCGCATAAAAAAATGTTTCCTTCGTATTGTATTCGTAATACCGGTTTAATCTGATTTAAAGATAAGAGCAGAACGCAAAAATCATAGAGCAGAGCTACGAATGTCGATTGTTTTCGACGTGAAAATACGTATTGTGCGAGATTATTAGAAAGAAGAAAAAAAGAATTGTGCACTGCCATCACAAATAAGTTATGTGCAATCAGCAGTTATAATTTCCGTTTTACATGGACCTCGCTAACGTGGGCGGAATTCAATTTCCTCAGGGACACATCATCGTGTCTCGGAATAAGCCTCAAAAATCGCTTTCGCTTTTGCTCGTCGAAAGGCAAACTCGTACACTCGTCTTATATTCGTATACTGTTTTATGAATAGCGAAAATAATCTATGATGTATAACGATCGCTTTTCCACTTTTGCACGGCTGTAAATATTTGTAATTGTTCATGAGGAAGATAATAACGAAAAAAGCATCGAGTTTACTTCTGCACGCTTTTACAATCCTTCACGTTTTCGCCGTATTATCGCAGATGGCTCGAATTTCTAGCTCCATTAGCGATTTATCCGACGAGGCACGTGTCAAAACGCCACTGGTGCTTGCCTGCGTTGATCCACGTCCATTAAGCTCTCACTCGGAGTCAACTTTTTAATTATTTGTGGAATCCTCTCTGGGATTCGCGCGATGCTATATTTACACGTCGCGCAGAGATATCGGAGCGACGTTTCCTGTCGCGCTGAATCGGTTACATTATAATTATAGTGAAATCGAATTTTTAACGGTCAACGACACCGTCGTTTCGAATACGGATTCACCTGTGAAAACACACTGTACAGCACGGTTTGTGGATACAAAAGTCATTCACACGGAATACTGAAAAATAAACAGCTACAGTTTTCTATAGGATAAAAGTGTCTCGTGTAAAAATAATGGCTAGATTAATGAAGCTCAAAACTTAATTACTCATTGATAATGTAAATGAGCAATATCAGTGAGTAACATCAGTTATCTATTTATTTTTTTATACTGTAGATACCACTGTAGATACGTGACATTTATTAGGTGCTTGCAAAAGTTCGTATGATATTAAGCCATCTCTTCTTTCTGAATCTTTCCTATAGCTTTCCTTCTGAATTTTTCTCATAGCTTTCAAATGGCGGAATACTGTTGATTCATTAACTCCAAGCTGTCCTGCAAGCTCTTTTAATGTTTGGGACGAGTTGAGCAATGCTTCCAATTAGTGACTTTGCTTCTATTTGTGATCTTATGAACTTTTGCAAACACAAAATTTATGCATCGCGGAATCTCTCTCATAAACGTGTACCGAGAAATCATTTCAGACACGAGTTTCTAATTAAAACCATCAGGAATTCGTTTTGTGAATCAAAAGAGACGACGTGGCTGACGGAGGAGAATACAATATTCCGTATTTGAATTCGGAAATAGCCCCGCGTACTCCCGGGCGCAAATTCAATTTCGTTAAAGCGCAAGATGGTGCGGGTGATCTCTTCGCGGAGTGGGAGCGATTCCTCGGCCACGTTTCGGCACGTCTCCCCGTTGGCGCTTATGCAACTACACCGGGCACGTATCTACTTTATATTGTTTGACATAAATAGGATCCGGTGGCAGTGGTACTCGCGGTTTACCTCGCGCGTGAAGCCGATAGCCTCTAGCGGCGCTACGACAAATATAGATCATCCATGACATAATAGCGCACCTCGGATTCGAAAATGGATTTCCGCGATCTGTCTTGAATACTCTTAAGAATACCCTTTGGTATTATATATTATGCGCTGTCGCATTACAAAATGGATTATATTAGATATTTTAGGCGTAACTGTCTAAGAAAAGATACGATAGTAACAATACAGCTGTAGGCCCTCAAATCAAAATGGTGATGGTTCCCATAAACGGAACTTTAAGTTTAAGATTTGCGATACACTATTAATCAATTCCACACTCTGAAATGTCTGGAACATTCTACATACGTGGATGCACGATTAAATCTCCGCCTGTTTTCCGCCGTTTCGATTACGTGGACTCGAAATATCTCGTCTCTAGAGCATGCACTCGCGCCATGTGCGACTGACGTAAAATGCGCAGCGGCGATACTATTATTTGTACCTACGCAAATGTGCGCGGAGAAGACATGGGAACAGACAGGCACATGAAGACACTTGTCCGTTCGAATTAACGGATCGGCAATCGAGACGTGACCGGTGTGAACCTGGCACCTGACTTTAACCAAATGAAAATTTTCGGGCATATTTCGTTTGTACCTCGTTTGTACTTCGTTTGTACCATCGTTCGTTTCGTTTGTACCTCAACAGTTTAAAAGTTATAAGGGGTCAAACAATAGCCAGCACCCGACTAAAAGCTATCCGAATTTTAATAATGCCATTCGAAAGAGCATCGTTTGTACCTTCAAGAACCATCGTTTAAATCGTTTGTATCTCAACGGAACCGGAAGTACAGGCTTTTCAAAAAATAGGTCCAAGAGGTATGTTCGTAAATTTTTGAGATATCGCAAAACGGCTAAAGGCATTCGAAAGAGCATCATTTGTACCTTCAGAATCCACCATTTAAATCGTTTATACCTCAAAGGAACCGGAAGCACAAACTTTTAAAAATTTGAAAAAAATACGTCCAAGAGGTATCTTCGTCAATTTTTGAGATATCGCAAAAGGGATAACGGCATTCGAAAGAGCATCATTTGTACCTTCAGAATCCACCGTTTAAATCGTTTGTATCTCAAAGGAACCGGAAGTACGGCATTTTCAAAGTAAAACAAATAGTTGTTCGTACCTCCGTTGTTTGTAGAGATATCCGAAAATATCCAACGCCATTCGAAGGATTTGAAAGGAGGTACAAACGGGTAGAAACTATGCTCCTTCGAATGGCGTTGGGCATTTTCGGATATTTCTGCAAACAACGGAGGTACGAACAACTATTTGGTTTTTACATTGAAAATGCTGTACTTCCGGTTCCTTTGAGGTACAAACGATTTGAACGCAGGTACAAACAGGCGCTATCCGAGCTCTTTCGACCGCCGTTGGTCGTTTTCGAATATCTCGAAAATTGGCGAAAATACCTCTTGGACGTTTTTTTGAAAAGAGTGTACTTCTGGTTCCTTTGAGGTACAAACAATTTGAACGGAGATACAAACGGGTGCTAATCGAGCTCTTTCGAATACCGTTGGCCATTTTGCGATATCTCAAAAATTTACGAACATACCTCTTGGACGTTTTTTTCAAATTTTTAAAAGTTTGTATTTCCGGTTCCGTTGAGGTACAAACGATTTAAACGATTTTTCCTGAAGGTACAAACGATGCTCTTTCGAATGGCATTATTAAAATTCGGATATCTTTTAGTTGGGTGCTGGCTATTTTTTGACCCCTTATAACTTTTAAACTGTTGAGGTACAAACGAAACGAACGATGGTACAAACAGGTACAAACGAGGTACAAACGAAATATGCCCGAAAATTTTCATTTGGTTAAAGTCAGGTGCCAGGTTCACACCGGTCGAGACGTGAGCGCCAGAATCGGCATGCGTTAAGCACTCATAGGTTACTCACACCGCGTAGAATTGATTTTGGAATTGATAGTGAAAACGATACGTAGTTTAAAAGAGTCAAAATAACACAAGATCTAACTCTGATTTCAGTGAGAGATTAATAATTTATGTTTTGCACAGTTTTTCTTTGAGATATTCGTGAAATTTTATATGAAATGTTCTCTGAAATTAATCTTTATATCTGCAAGGGTGATCTACGGCAGTGCAGTACCCTCTGCAGTCACCAGCCGCGGTACGTACAACGGACGATTTGCAGGAGACGTCTGCAGATCTGCAGTCTGCGCCACGTCGGTCGGAAATTGATTCCTTCCATCATCCAGTCCAGTTCGACAAATCGCATGGCAAAAGTGTTAAATACATCTAAAGATTTAAGTATATTTATAATTCTTATTAATTTTAAGTATCTCAAAATTATAGACACGTTTACATTTTCATAAATAAACGTCAATTCCGAAAACAGATAAAAAATCAGTAGCAAGAAGGATTATGTTTAACAATTAGAAATATATTCAAATTTTGAAAATTAAAGACGAGAGTGTCTACCGGAAGCAAACTTCAACGATCGCAGGATGTTGTTTGAGTGGCAAGTGGCTAAGAGACAGAAAAGAAGAAGAAGAACAAGATGAAGAGGCCGTCGCAACGTAGACGCGGTGAGACGATATTGCGGCGTTTCTGGCAAGGGCATCGACGCAATGCGTCTAGGCGTCACGGGTCAGGAAAGTTACGTGACGACGTGAACGACGTTCGAGGGTGGAGCTACGTCGTCGTCGTGAAGGGACGTCTTTTCCTCTTGGTGGACTACATTGACAGCCGTAAACGCGTGCAAGCACTACTCTATGACTCATTGTCAGATCAACCGTATTGGTCGACAACGGGCGCCAAATGGCCCGTGTGTGTGAAGCTGGCGTATCATTTCGCGGAAAATCATTAATTATTGAGAGTTCTGGCTCCCTTTTTAATAGTTCTAGAGTTCCTGATAGGTTAAACACATAGTTCTGGCCATTAAAGCGAAAAAATCGCATAGTGCAAAGTGAGACGCCAACTTCACGCAGCGTCTCACTTTGTCCTGCGACAGTTTCCGCCATAATTCCGGCTAGATTTTAAAAGATCTACAGTTCTACATGAGTTCTAGAAAGAGTTCTAGCGAAAAAAATTTTACGTAATAGTAGAAATATACCCTTAAAATTTCAAGTCGATGGGTGCAGTGGTTCGGGCTGCACGTTGATGAGTCAGTGAGTGGTATTTGGCTTATACAGGGTGTCCCGGGTTTTAACCGACAAACTGCGGGAGCATATTCTACTAGTGGAAATAAGAAAAAATTCTTATATCGAGTTTGCTTAGAAATGCTTTATTACAAAGTTATAAACCAATATTGAAAAGAAATATGAGATAAGTAACAACGGAACATAGTGTAGAATTTGGAAGGTCGAAGATGTTTATGTTATGTGTATTCACATGTATTCATGTTCACTATGTTGAAACGATTCAGTATAATTGTTACTTTCACAACAGTAGCTGTTAGATTTCAATCGTTGTGTGAACTAGCAATTACTATCAGAATGCCAAAAGTGTTTTCAAATGAGGAATACACTGATATTCATTTCGTGTACGAATTCTGTGACGGAAATGCACGAGCTGCCGTACGAGAGTATCAACGTAGATTTCCTAACAGGAGAGTACCAGATAGATTTAAAGCAACGAATTACTAATTCAGTTACTGAGATGCAACAAAATTTTCAGGAATGTCGTACTGTAACAAGTTCTGTACTACGTCGATGTCTAGCTTGTATCGATGTGCAAGGACAACATTTTGAAATGCGTCACTAAATCATTGCGTACATAATTTTTATTTTTGTGAACAAATCCGTTGTTACTTATCTCATATTTCTTTTCAATATTGGTTTATAACTTTGTAATAAAGCATTTCTAAGCAAACTCGATATAAGAATTTTTTCTTATTTCCACTAGTAGAATATGCTCCCGCAGTTTGTCGGTTAAAACCCGGGACACCCTGTATATATATATATATATAGAAGATTATAAAAAGATGAAAACAAATTTTTTTGGCTAGAACTCTTTCTAGAACTCATGTAGAACTGTAGATCTTTTAAAATCTAGCCGGAATTATGGCGGAAACTGTCGCAGGACAAAGTGAGACGCTGCGTGAAGTTGGCGTCTCACTTTGCACTATGCGATTTTTTCGCTTTAATGGCCAGAACTATGTGTTTAACCTATCAGGAACTCTAGAACTATTAAAAAGGGAGCCAGAACTCTCAATAATTAATGATTTTCCGCGAAATGATACGCCAGCTTCACACACACAAATGGCCCACATTCGCTTATTAAGGATAGACAGACGGATAGGAGTGGCGGACACTGTAGGTAGCCGTTATCGGTCTATGTTACTCGCAGTTGTGGATACAGTTACGACAGGTGCTCGTTATAAAGGGATACCTGAATTTAATGGATTGTCGATACCGGACGGAGATTCATTTTGGCACGAAAATATTGGCATAAATCAAGAAACTATTCTCCTGCAAGTTCCTAAAATGGTACATTTTTAGGATACGTCGGAAATGATCTCAATTATAAATGACCGAAACACAATTTAAAAATCTAAAATTAAAATTCTGTTAATTGTAAGATTCGTTTCAGATTAATCTTGATTAATCAAGATAAAATAATTACTTCACAATTTCATTAGATTTTTGCAGAAACTTTATGTACCTGAGACGACAGTCTCATAATTCGCGCGTTCTTCGAGATCCACCGTTTATAAAAACAAGGAAAAAGCTCAGCTTAGGTGGTCAAATGGTTCTAATTTCGGTGTATGACTAGCATGTGTCTTTATTATGGTAGGGTGCTGGGTTTACGCACGTGAAAATCGACGAGATAACGCCGCGCCCGTGTCAAGGAAGTTATATTTTTACCAGATACGAGGGCTGCGGTCATAAATTCTACGCGCGATAAAATGAAGATATAGTAAACGGCAGATGAACAGGATTGAGGTAGGTAAATTGGAGTGAAATTAAAAATTCAAGCGAAACATAAGGATCAGAAGAGAGGAACTGCTTCCCGAAGTAATCTTTCCCGAATCAGTTCCACTTCAAAAGGGCCTCGTGAAACAACCTCAGGAAACAGAAATGAAGTTTTAATTTTATCCGTTCGCGATTGAAGAATTTCATATAAAGCCGACTTGATCATAATATTTGAATAAATAGTCGGAGAAAAATAAGAATTAAAAGAAAAAGATTTACAACTAACAATTTTTCGAAAGAAAAGAATACAGAAATATAGTAATAATCAAGGAAAACAAACATAAAATAACGATGTCCGATACACGGATACAAGGAATTTAACACGAGGCAAGTCGATATATCTGAAGTAATCAAAACGTGTCAAATCCGTCGCCGCCGTGATTATGCCACACGAGAAGCGTATCGCAGATAGATATACGGCCGAATGTGGTATCGGGGATGGAGAAATCGCATTATGCAAAATACGCCTAAGCCGTGTGCACACGCGGTGGTGTCTGCAAACTTTTCCCGGTCACGAATTCACGCACGTGGCGCAACATGGTAGCGATTCGCTTTACGAGAACTATATATGGCAAGGATTACGGCAAGCTGTTATCAGCTGGAAGCAGATAGTTGCTCGTTATGGTAAACTGTCGCAATAGCATGCCGTAGAATGTCGTAAACACAAGAACATCCCTAGATACGTTGCCGTTCATGCAATTAAACAATAACGTGCCATGAATACGACGAATACGAATAAGTTGCTGGCGAAATATGGCCTTCGTTGAAGTGCCGTGTTACGCGACACGTTACACACGCGCAAATTGCCTTGCCACGGGCTTGTTAAGTGATGCGGGAGTAACTTTGCCCCTCCATGTATTATGTGTAAGTTGAGATGTATCATAAAAGCGCTTGACAGGCATCGTGTTCTTATGTTGTGGAATATAATCGTCTAGCGGCAAGTAAGTAGCGGTAAGAGAGACATAGTATGTATTTTTTTTAAATAACTCGAAAGCAATTTTCAAAATATACTGTTTTTTTTACATATTCACGTGATTAGACGTGATTACACGTAGCTATACGTAGCCGAGCTTTTTTACTTCACATTGCGTAATTGCTTTGAGCTGCTAACAGCAGTTAATTGAATTTTCCTACAGATGTGGGAGGATATAATTACATCTTGTCTCCATCAACACAATTACTGTGTACGTAATTTCTGCTACAGGACTCGGATACGCGTGGCGAAAATAAATTACATAATTTTTTTGGTAAATATAATTTGCAAAGTGCACGACAGCAGTATTATTATGCTTATTATCCGTAAAAGGATTTCGCGCAAAAAGGACGACGAGATATAAAGATACGCGATATCAATGCCGTTTGATACGTGTTTATCGCGTTATCGTGCGCATCTTTGCACGTTTTATACGTTGCATGCGCAGCATGTGACGATATATATATAGTTACAGCTGAGTCCTTTCATCAGACACGATTGTCATAGCAGATAACGTGCTAAGAAACATAAGTAAATATGCAATCTCGATGCCTGAGATATTGGTTAACTCGCTCGAGTTTTATATTTTTCTCTGATGTACGCGCCCTAACCTTTATATACGCGCAATAGTCATCCTTTATTAATACTGCAGGCCAGTTTGTGAAGATTTCACCAATGATATCGAAAGCTGAAATAAAAGATAAATAACGTTACTCACATTTTTATAGCCTTGTCGATGATATCTCGCTTGATGGACGATGAAACTCTGTTCTGTGATTCAGCACTGTTTTAGTTCCACCGATTTTCCGGACGAAGGACGCAAAATATCCGTGATGTTTAGCGCAGATAACCTCACTTTACCGAACATCACCGCTTTCGCGGGTTCCCGAGCTTTGCCACCGAATAGGAAGCAAAAGAACAACACGTGTCACTCTATTCGATCGATCGCGGATTGATGCGGATTGCAAATATGTATTTGCGATAAAACGTTTGCAAAATACGTGCAAGTTTACGAACGACCAACGCCAACGATTCCGGTATCGACTGATCGTCGGGCACCGTCGATTTAAACACACTGACGCCATCTAGTGCAGAAACGGATTTATTGCCTACTGACGATGGAATTCGAAAGCACCTGAATTTTTTGAAGCACGTCGCCATCTCGCATGCATCGATCGAAGTAGCGTCGCAACGGCGCTGCGGCAACGGCAATGCGCCAAACGCGACAGCTGATTACATTCGATCAATTCGCAACCTAACCCTCTTGTATCGCTATGATGCCGATCTGCTTGTCAGTGTCGGACGATTCTCGCGTGCCGTTCGCCGCGCACGATCGCTTCCTCGAATCGGGATGATAATCGCGCGGCTGCATCACGGCCGTATCCTTGAAAAACCTGGAGGAGAAACGCGACGATGATCGAGGTTACGTGTTTGGTGCATTAACTTTAGCGCGCGCCGCGCGTGTTCATGACGTAGAGAGATTGCGGAGTCGGCCGGAAAGCCAATATCATGAACAAGCTTAGATTAGGGTCAGAGTATATTCCTTTAGCGGCGGAGGAAGACATGTCGAGGAGCCGCGTCGTCGTGCCGTTCAGCAAAGTGGCATGGTGCACCGTGTCCCTGCCGTTCGTGGCGTTCATCTTTTGTGTCGCCTGGTCGGTCCTCTATAATTTCGAGCATTCCACCTCCACGCACTGCCAGGTACGGCAACTAATCGGCTGTCAATCGTAATCGCGATCGTAATTGCTGCCCCAAGGTCGAGTCGCCTACTACAACTTTTAACGAGTGACATAACGTCTTTCCAGTGATTTTCCACTGTGACTTTCTGTTTTTCTGTTCACGAAAGGACTTTGTTGACGGCGTTAATTAGAAGATCCCCGTCATGCCTGAAAACAGTGATACAAGCATTTTTTGACATACACAGAAGCAAGAAAAATTAAAATTATCAAGTTTAATTCTCAGCAAGACGTGTGATTTTCAGGTGTACAATTTTTTACCGTCAGTCTCGGCGGCGATTGGTCATTACAGGCCTCAGAGAGACGTTTGGAAGACTGCCATAGCGCTACAAGCAATAGTGAGAATCATAGTGTTTATGATATACTACCGTTACTATAGGGAGCACGTTTACAAATGGGCGCAATACTTGAGTAACATTGCACTGGTCATGTACGCCATTGAAAATACGTCTCTCGTAACGTTGAGTTTTTGGTCTTCCGACGAGAATTACAGTATGTAAATGATGCGTTTGGTGGGACGCATATGCATAAGCGCCTGAATATAAGGACAGTCGATACACAATTAACGAATGACGTCACGTTTTCTTTTGCAGCATTCCACAAGATGTCTTTCATAACGTTTTTGATAACGTCGTTTATACACATGTTCTTAACGTATTATATTATGAGGAGTTGCCGAACTGTCACGAGGGAATGGTTTGACGTCGCGTCTCTGACGTGGAAACGCAGATTAATGCTGCTGAACGTGATATCAATACTAGTAGCGTGCTACTTCTTCTATAGGCATAATAAATATTGCGAGCCCTTAGGTAAGACCTCGATTAACACTTTTATCATCATGAAGTGACGTTCTTGTACTCTTGGAGCCATAATTTCAGTGTATTCAATGTTCGCTCTGAGTGAATACGGCGTTGTTCTCTCAAACATGGGTTATCACCTAACTGCAGCGTTGGACTTTGCTACTACGCGTCTTATGATATCGAGAAACGGACTCCGAGTCATTTAAGCTCTTCCGATTCACGGTTCGTGGTAATTATTATGTATACTTGAAGATTATCGTATATTATTGTACATATACCATTTTTATTTTAAATCTCCCGGCCATATTTCCCTGCCAGAAAGTAATATTGGAGAATTTACAAGAAAATATTACTTTTGGGGAATATAAATATAGTGCCAATTATTACGTATGCATATTTATCAGGATTTTTACAGAGATACGGTTCTTAGAGCGCTTTAAATAATGTTCAAAATAAAACCTGACGAACAAAATAAAACAGTTTTATATATCTGGCACGTTTTATATTAATCATCTCACATCTTATGTTTCCTAAAAATATTTATTACAATAAACGTGGTATAAAAGAAATAGATACAACATACGCGTATATGTTAATGTTTTACAAAATATCTGTATAAAATTCATTTTCTTCGTGCCTTCTTCGTCTTTGACTTGATACGTAGGCACGTCGACGTCTCAAAATTTAAAATCCTTCTCAAGCTTGTCGGCAATAAATTTTGCTATCGCCATAGAACTGGTCGCGGCGGGTGACGGTGCGTTTCGGCAGTGAACCACTCTGCTCCCGATTTTGCCGGTACCTCCGTCGAAAACGAAATCGTCGACCAGCTTCCCGGTTTTGTCCAACGCCTGTGCCCTTACACCCGCTGGTCCTCTGTTACGCAAAATACGAAATTGATGATGGTTAACAAGATCTCCGACGAAGATGTTGCGCAGAAAATACTGACCTCTTGACATCCCTGTACGAAACTTCCGGAATGAATTTCTGAAGATCCCTCACTGCTAGCGGATAGAAAATCGATTTTAACACCTCCTTGCAGCCCGGCACGAAGTATCGCCAGCAGAGTTTATACAAACCGGGGAATTTCGCCATTTCAATGCAGTCTCTTAGATTTATGTGGAACCAGCTGAAAGAGAACAATTTCATTTTCTATCTAGGTAGCGATTGCGCTTATATTATTCGATAATGCTGCACTAAATCAAAATAAATGATATTTTCTTGATACTCGTTACCTGTAGCCCTCTCTTGCAAATGCGAGGACAGCGTTGGGACCCAGCCAGATATCGCCGTTTATTCTAGGTGTAAAGTGCACTCCGAGAAACGGAAACCTGGGATCGGGTACCGGATACACGTTGGTAGTGCAGAGATGCTTCTTGCTGTCGTTCAGCAAGAGGTACTCGCCGCGAAATGGTACTATTCGCGGACTTGGGTCGCAGCCGGTCATTGCAGCCAGTCGATCCGAATGCAGGCCAGCGCACGTCAATACGTATCTCGTTGGTATGCACTTGAGAAAAAAGAATTATCAGGCGTGTTAAGGCGAAGTTCAATGCGAAGCGAGGGAAATGAAAACTTACTCGATTTTTCGATTGAACAGATATGGGAGCCAGCTGACTCTGTCCCCTCGATTCCGTCGTCTCTGCGAATCCTGTTACTTCAAAATTGAGGAAAATCTCGCCTCCCATCCTCTGGAAATCGTTGGCGAAAGCTCGGCAGACGACCGCCCAGTCCACTATCCCGGTCCACGGTGACCATAAGGCTTTTTCTCCCTGATATGAATAAATATGATTTTATTTTTCACGGACACGTCGCCTCGAAATTACCACAGTTTTGTATTATTTTGAGTTGCAGGTTGTTACTTCTGAGCAACGTTAAAATTGAAATTAATGAAATACGACAGATCATATTGAATCGAATTAAATTCTGAGTAAAAAAATTTATATCAAGATTTGTGGCTGAATATTGTGAATTTTTCGATGCAAATTTTACGATCGGGCACAAATTATTTTCCAATCATACCTGGCACTTGGGTTCGTATTTCGATATGCAGTCCTTCTCGACGATCTGCAGATCCGGCACGTTGTTCTTCGTTCCTCGATCGAAGAGGTCGTCTATCCTCTTGACTTGTGCCGGGTTCTGGGCGACGATCAGCTTACCGACTTTCTTGTGAGGTATGTTGTTCTTGCAAAAGTACTCGTACGAGAGTTTCAGCCCTTCCACGCACAGCTTCGCCTGCAAACAATCAAAAGTTTCTTGATCGTTCGTCAATTGTTCTCGCTAATCATGAATTTTAACAATTTTATTGCATGTCATTTATTAGCTGTCGGTCTCCGCCTCTTATCTTATCGCAGCAGAGATTCGGAGACATCGATATTCACTTTTAGTTTACCTTCATGCTTCCAGGAGTGTAATAAATGCCGGCGTGCACTACGCCGCTATTGTGCATCGTTTGATGCATCGCCAGGGCGTTCTCCTTCTCCACGATGGCCATCTTCATGTTAGGGTGTCTCATCATTATTTCGCGAGCAGTGGCGCATCCGACGATGCCACCGCCGACGATCACCAGGTCGAACGCGCCGCATTGATCCTTGCTGAAAATAAAATTTCATTCGTGTGAATTAAACAAGCAGCTTGTATCCAGAGCATTCTTATCTTCTCTACGACTTAAAGGTACCAAGTGCTTTTTTTTATCTCAAGGCGAGATCGCTTCGTGGTTGACTGATATTTCGCGGATTTTTCTTTCGGTAAAAATAAAAGTAATAATTAAATAAGGAAAGTTGACTGTTAATGTGGATGAAATGAAAAAATTGATAAATTAATACAGAGAGGAAACATCCTCCTAATGAGATTTTATATAAAACTACAAAATTTATTCAACGAGAAAGTCTGTACACGTTAGATAATAATCCATGCATCAATTTTCCGTTGTTAAGTAATAAGTAGCAGCTTTGTGCGATACGTGGGAGGCTTATTAATCCCCAGCTAAAGCTTATTACGAAACATTAGCCCGGGGGATTTGGATAAGAACTTAACAGTTTCCGGATTAAACGACGTTCCTTATTAAGCACTGTCATCCAACGGGGATTTTAGGGGATGATAATACTTCATTTGGGACAATAATATTTTTTATGAGAATTCTGCGAGAGAAAAGACAATATCGATTATCTAACCTCGTGGTATGTGCGTGACGAGACAGGTAATGCAGCTGCGGTATAGTCCTCCTCGTCAGCGACGTTATCACGTTCATCGTCATTATATTGGGCGTTCACCTCGAATTTGGATCATGCGTCTTCTACAAAAACATCGCGTAATTAATTTACTTGTAATTAATGTGCCAATAATACGCGCCAGATAATATGCAAATAAGGATGTCATTTTCATATGAACAATCAACGCCTAATTTCAAGATTTCTCCCTTCCCTTTTTCGTTGACAATCTGTGGAGGCGTAAATCAATCTTTCGATGAATCCAAGTATCTTTTATGCACGATCCATGAAAATAATTTCCGCGCAAATTTATTTAAAAAATGCGTAATTATATTCATTTTTTTATGTCAAGGAAACTGTTATTTGAAAAACTTCGAAGAAATATGAAGAAATTTAAAAAGGAGACGTCTTTATATTTAATACTTAGGCTATCACGTTACCCATATAGGGTGAATTTTCGTTATCCATAAAGAAGAATAATTTTAGTAATTATATTTATCAAGATATCGCGCAAATAAAAATTAAAAAAAATATTAATATACAATACATCAATGTAAGGAACAAAAGTAACATTATCGACCACGTGAGTTGATTACATAATGCGACTACAATATTGTTTCCGTGATAACAGTGACAAATACGTTAATTTCATTTTATCACTAAACATATCTAAAACTTGGAGAAGCAAGGAAGAAAAGCAGCAGCGTGCTAGTCAATACTATAAAGAAAACGAGAGAGAGAAATATAGAATCGTAATAACGTCTAAATTAACGAGAAGATAAGAGACGGCGGAAACTTGGCGCCTGCATGTGCGCCGCATTGAAGCGATACCTGAATCCGCGAGTTATTTTCAAGGTGCGACGGAAAATTACTTTAGAGGCCGTTGTCACGTCGCGGGAGTATAACGAAACACCCGGTTCAGGCGGCACGAAACACGATACGATTGAAACACATCACGATGTTCTCGCCACGAGGAGCTGTGCCAAATAGAATTTTTCTTGTGTATGGTAGAGCACACCCGATGCAGGAGCGGCTGCAAATTGGGATTCTGGGCGAACAATCGATCCTTCCCCTTTCCTCGTGTCTTTGTCTTTGACTCTGCCGGCACTCTCGGCACGAAAAGTTCGCTGGAACGAACGCGGCCTAATTCCGAAACGTCTGAACGTCTCGGCTGGAAATTTATGCGAGCGTCTGTATCGGTCTTGTGACACTGATACCGTGAACAGTAATTTGTTTGCAGAACTGATAACCGCTTGATAAAATAACCGGGAATTAACAACTAACCATTCGTCATCGAGTAATCGCATTATCGCGATGAATTGTTAATCGCCGGTTAACAGTCGCATAACGCGTGACGTCAATATATATAGTTAACATAGCGATCACGAGTGCAATATTAATTCCGCCTTTGACGAGACCGCTCTGGCAAAGTAATATGTTAACGTGCGTTGATTCGTCAAATTGAAACTGTGATCATGTTTTGATCGACGATCATTAACAGACATCTGTAATTATTGATTTGTCACTTAATCAGTGCTCCTTATAAATTGTATAATTGCCGATTACTCTTTCTGTAAACATGGTTAATTATTAACCGATTTGCGAATTTTGTTTAATTCTGTCTTATGTCTCTCTCTTTCTCTCTCAGTTTTGGCAATTATGGACATTTCTATTTGTTTTGTTTTAATTTTATCGTGATTAAAACTTTCGAATGACGGGGAAATTTATTCAAGATTAATATAGATTTATTAATTTGGCATGTATAAAAAAAATATAACTCGATTTAGATTATCGAATTTAATTTGGTAGACGTCCCTGAGCGTTTAAAGGTTACGTTGATCGTGGGGAGCGGATAGAATCGAGGCACCAGCAAGTGGCGCCGCTCGCGGTGACGCCGAGAGTCACTTCGATATGCAGATTCGATTCTCGAATTTGAAATTTCGATATAGTGTCGCCATTATCCACGCCGCGTTCGCGTTCGTGTCCGTGAAAAGAGTGGAGTTATTTGCATACCTAAATAATGCGCATTCATTAGTTTATTCGCGTTATTTGTGTGTTTATTGTGTAGTGCACGTGCATAAATAATAGTGGACGTCTGAACTGCAGCCGGAGCATGCTTATGTAAGTCTTTCGGACACTTCCTCGATGGGGGTTAGTCTTCTCAGCTACATGACTTCTTTCGACGCTTGTTCAGGAATTTCAATTTCACTCATAAAAGAAATTTTGCGCAAGTTATTCTCAGTTTACGCATAAAAAGCGTGAAAAGATAGCTGGAAAGAATAACTCCAATATGATTTCAATAATCGAATAACCGATTATACATCTATTTTAATTTGTAGTAATTTAAGTAGCATGTGGTGAGGATAGAGTGGGGATGATTTCGCGACGATCGCGCGACGGCGCTCCAACGGTCCGTGTCGCGCGATCGTCACGAAACCATCTTCGTTCCATCCAAGTGCGCGCAATAAATATCACGCATTCGCAAGTTATCGAGGCCGCCGCGGCGGTTTCGAAACCTGCTTTTTTCCCCCGATGACAAACGACCATGTCAGCAAGCCGACTTCGTTCCCTGACAAACAGCACACTTACGTACAGCCGTAAAAATCAATTAACCACGGCTTGCTACATTATCAAGGAAGGTGTTTGCTTTCTTCGCGCACGAGTCGTTATTGCATTCCGATAGTCCTTCTTTAGCATATTAATGGTGCTTCTTGAATCATCCGTTATAAAGCGCTAATATTGCAACATCGGGCGTTGCTCTCGTCGTAAACGTATCTCCCGTCTCTTACGATAACTCTGTCGTCGGATATTCTCAAATATTTAATAAACTGTTTAATAAAATTATAATAAAAGTTAATAACTCGTATATAAATGGCTCGAGTACGCTATCTCTCTTTCTTTCTCCGAAACCGGTTCATAGTGAACTCGCAAATAAGATTTCTAGTCAGAGATATCGATCCGTCGTTTTTCTGATATCTAGAATCTAGCATCTGTCGCGGTCCATGAACGTTCTCGTTATTACATATGATCCTCAATGAATTATAATGATCGTTTTTAATGGCGTTCGGAGCACTCGGCTCGGCGTGCGAGTTCTCGTTACACGTTGGATTGAAAGAAACGCGACGACGATACGGTAGACATTGTTCCGTCGTGATTTCGCCCGCTCGGTGATAAATGACCGTGTCCACATTTCTCAGTTCCTCGTTGTACGGGATGTATGAACGCGTACGGAGTCGGACGGTCGAATGGTCGAAGAGTAATTGGCAGTTACACGGCGGACGTAATCCAATTTATCATTTAGCAAACGAAACCGGGTAATATCTCCGTGAGAGATAATGCAGAGAAGGCGCATTTTGTTTCGAAGGAAAACGAATGTTTTGCGGACAAAAATTTCTAGCGCCAGCTCGAACATTGCGAGCTCGCGCTTTAAAGCTCAACGCTCGTAACGTTTCGTCATTTGCATCTGGCCCATTTATCGCCGGAAAAACTGTGATTAGTGATTTTAATCACATAAAAATATTCAGTATACGGATATTTTTGTCGAGGAAGGATCGCTCGAGAATTATGCGAAAGATTCATAATCCAATCGCGCAAGTCGTACGTGCTAACCAAGTTAATCATTATTTATATCGTGCACGTTAATATCTCACCAAATGCGTCCCATGCGCTTTCTAAGCAACGCCCTTAATCTCGCCATCAATAATCCGTGCGCTCGCGGTATCAAGAGCATTACTTTGAAAGTAGGTACGCCCACGCGCGCGGCCGAGCAAAGATATAAATAAACGATCGCTTAATAGCGCTGGCACGGTGCCCGGTAAACAATTTCGATATGCCGCGGTGATCCGTGGCGCGGTTTCGCGATATTAGCGGTAAGTTTCGTTATCTCATTGCGTGGGCGAGCGAGCGAGCGAGCGGGGTGCATTACGCGGACGTGCGCTTATAGTAGGATTTCACGGAAGTTCGCCCCGTTTCTCCTTCTTCGGGGTCGTTCACCCGAACGCGCGGACGAACGCGAATCCGACAGTTTGATTAAAGGAGGAAAAGTTTCGGCCGAGTTGTGTAACGCGGCCAATCATGCGGCCGGCTGTGCCGCATGCAGATCGCACCGCACCTGGCTGCGGTGTTATAATATTACGCGGGATCTGTCTGCGGATTCCTGCCCTTTCCAACCCTCTGCCCATTGTGCCGTTTTGCTCCCGGGAGAGACCGGAGTCCTTATGCACTTCCCGTCGCACGGCCCGATGCTGCCTGCCCGTTTTTATTATCTTGTATGTAGACGCGAGGTATTTCTGTCGGCGAGACGTCGTCACGAGATGGTATTGTCGCGAAGTTACTCTCGTGGCTTGTAAGAAGTTATTGCAAGTATTCCGCAAGTGCTTCGTCCTCGTTGAAACGACTTCGACGACAGCGAAAATCTCGTTGCAGCGAAAATGGTTTAAAGGCTTCATTCTGAAAATAGTTCAACTTTTATTTTTGATTTTTTTGCGAACGATGATTTTTCTCCGTGGTTCTGTAAAATGATGAACTAATTGCAATTGCAATTGCAACTGGAAACAGAGACAAACGTATTTGAAACTACAATCGTTGTACAGGTGATGCTGCATGTGCAATATGGGAATAAATACAATTTACATATATATGTAAAATATAATTGATGTATCAGTGTTTATTATCTGCTGACGTGAGCAGTAGGTATTTCTCAGCACATATATTTACTTTAAGATAAAGTCTGTGTATAGTTGATTCTCAAATGGCCTCGATATGAGTGCCTTACGTAGGCGCGTCCCTGAGATATGCGTTCAAAGCGTGAAACCGGTTCCATGCGACGTGGATAATTTCGCAATAACATAGTTATGTGAAAATCAGTCTTACGTTAGAGAGAAAGAGATTTTCCTAGAGGATGCGATAGACAGAATACAAACGTAGATAAGTAGACAGTAGAGGATTGCGTCATTTATACTTGCGTCAGGAAATGTATGTAATGACTTGACTTGCTGCATATATGTGCATAATTTTTTACTAAAATACGTTCTATGTTTTTATCTCAGCAATATTGCAATGATTATAAATGCTACGTCTTAAATACATTGCTAAGGATACATTTGTAAAAATAAACGGGTAAAATAATGAAATATTTTACCCATAATTTTGCATATGAATAATGTGTCGTTCAGAAAGATTGCTGTTTCAAAGATCATCCATCTCCGATGCTCACAGTCGTCTCTTTCACGTCAAGCCCTCAACTTTTGATTCACGTAAAATAAGCAAAGAGTCCTCAAGGTCTCTCCCCAAGGTATGGGAAAGGGGGCGCAGAGCTGGGGCAAGTTTGGGAACCGCTGCTCTCACCATGGGGTGCCCCTCGTTCCCCCGTACGGTCACGTTCCTGAGTGTGCGTGGCCGTGGTGCGCGACGGTTCTTTGACTCGGCGCCGGGAGTCAGTCAACCCGGTGACGGCTTCCAGGCTGCGTGTTGTACTCTGCCGAGCGAGGTACCCGGCGCTCACGAGCGAAGACGACAAGCGCGCGTGCACATGTGTACGCGTGGGTGGCCTTCGGAAAACCGCCAAGTATCAGCGTGCAGCGCAAAGAGTCTAATTTATTAATTTGCCAGTGATTAAAAAAAAGAGTCCAAGTTCGATTGTCGAACGCGAGAAAACGCGCCGAGGGTGCGACGAGGCGCTCGCTCCGAAAATGCGAAAAGCCCGCGATGCGCGCGATCGACAGGTGACACGTTTCCGTTGAAAGAGTTCAACCGTTCCGCGCGCTGTCACGAGGTGCGTTGCGCTCCGAAAGACGCGATGGATCGCCGGTAAACGGATCGAGGGATCTTTGTTGGCGCGTCGTGATCGACACGTCGGATCGTCGCGCGTGATCCGACTGCGAGATTCACGGTATCCACGGTAGCACTGCGGTGATGGGACCAGGAAGTGTGTGCGATCTCTGAATCGAGATCGATCCAGATAACCGGAGAGGAGGGATCGAGTTCTTCTTCTTCCGCGGCGTTCCGCGCGTGCTTTGCAGTCCGCCGTCTATCTCACATCGATCCGCAAACGGAGATCCGTTGATTACGCTGTAAGGAACGTTCCAAAGAGGATTATGCCGTTATCGGATTTGCGTGCGCCTAGGAACGTGCAATCCTCAACTTCGAGAGCATTACAGGCACTTGTATAAGTGCACTCCTCCGACGAACGATTGCTCTTCAAGGAAACCTTCAAGCGCGAAGTTTCTTCGCGTAGTCGCAGCGAGGTAGTCGGCGTTCGCGGGAAAGTGCGCCAGAGGAATCTCGATATTTCCCGGTCCTTGGTCCGCATTAACTCGCCGCATTCTAGCGCGACGTACACGCGATCCTGGAGTGATCCGATTGCGATCGGTGAAAGGATAACGGACGGAGGACGCACCGTCCACTGAGACTCTAAGGAAACCTTGCAGACCTCATCGAGGCGAAGCGAGCTGCCGCGGCTCGAGAGGATCCACGAGGAACTGCCCGCGAGTACCAAGACGATCGCCCGACGACGAAGCACCGGCGCATCCGCGATGGAGGACGAGCTGCGGTGTCCCTGCTGCAAGGAGCTCTTCGTCGAGCCGGTGTTGTTGCCGTGCTGGCATGCTTTGTGCCTGGCTTGCGCGGTGAATCTGCAGGCACCACCGGATTCACCACCCGAGTCCACCGCTGACTCGTCCAACGCGCCCGGCTCCGACCAGGAAGCCGACAAACTGTCGATCCTGTCGGAGACCGACTCCGGCGTAGTGTGCAGCAGCACGTCCACCAGCTCGCGACCTGGCAGCTACGTCGGCACTCCGGGTAACGGCGGTTTCCCGCCGTCCGGCGGCACCCTTTGCCTGTCGTGCCCCGTCTGCCAGAAGACGGTCTACTTCGACGAGGGCGGCGCCCACAATCTGCCCAAGTACCGGGCGATGCAGCACATCGTCGACAAGTACCAAGAGTCGAGGAACTCGCGGCTGCAGTGCCAGATGTGCGAAGGGGAGCCGCGCGATGCCACAGTCGCGTGCGAGCAATGCGAGGTTAGCGCGACGCCTGATTATATGTGGGAGAGTGTAATAATCGGAATAGTTGAGAGATAACGTGGCTACCCTTGGAGGTCGAGATGCGATCCACCTTTACAGATGTAAAGTGGGATGTAGAGCGGTCCTCGTACTGTGAGCGCGATTCTCCCGAATTGATCGTTGGGACCTGTTAGATTAACGTGAAACTGGGAATTTAATGGGAGTAAATGGAGTTGGATAAGAGTTATCGTGCATGGATGTAGATAAAAGACGAGAGATTGAAAATTAAATTAACTTAGATAGTTATCCAAGTCATCCAAGTTATCCCATAGTCATCCAACTTAGGATAGAGGAGTAATTGGGGTTGTTGGTACGTCAATGTTGATTTAACTCCCTGGCTGTGAGCGTTTTATGTATACGCACGTCTAACTAGAATCGAGAACTACCTTGTAAAAGCAAATAAAATTAAGCAAATAGTTAATTGAAATCGTTCGTCTTTTACATAATATAAGATATACTTTATATTTTACCTTTATACTTTAACAGTAATTATTTCAGAGAGAGAGAATTTAAATAGCATGTCGTCGAAAAATAAATTTTTTCTTCTTTATATTTATAGCATCTATAAACGTTAAATTAAACAATAGAGGAATTTCGCTTAATTAAACGAGTAATGTCGTAGTTTCCTACACGATAAATGTATACTTTAACAAATTCCATTCTTTATGCGATAATTTCAGTTTCTGTTTGTTAGTTTTTTTGTCTTGTGTACTTCTTTACGAAATCTTCTTCCTTTGTAACTACAATACGTGAAATTTCGTGTACGTGTAGGAATATCTATATCTTTGGATGAAACAGAAAATTATGTAGTGTGATATCCGTGTGAGTTTTTCATTGTTTTCATTTTCTCGTTCTCGACTGCGTAGAAACGCTTTTTCCTCTTGCCGGTCCAAAAGAGAAGCGGAAAATTTTCTCCTACTGAAATTCATCAGATTTGCTTGGAAATATGTTCACAAGAAACTACCAAATACACGCTGTAAAAGCGTTGCAAGTTGAATCTTTTTAATTTAAATTTAAACAAGCGTACATTTATGAAATGAGATAAAATATTATATTAGATTTCTTACATTGTTATAGTTATATTTCTTATCGTCCTTCGTACTATTTTAAGTGTACGCTGTGATGACGTTCGATAACGAATATAGTGCTTTTGCAGAACTTGGAGCCATTTCCGCCAGTTGATGATATCCAATCCGTCTTCTGTCATTTCCTTCCTTTGATATTTTTGTCCTAATGCTATGACTCGTTCGCTCGCTTGCTCTTTACGAGAACTTCTATCACGACAGATCGGCAAAAGTTCCCAAGGCTACGATTCTTAACGACCGCGGCATCAGCCGTGTTTATTTCTCTTGTGTGCTTTCCTCATCTAGAGGCTCGTTAACTCCCCCTCGTTTCTTCTTCGAAGTCCACTTCATAACTTTTCTCTTCGCGGTACAAGCGCACTAGAGTCGCTCTCATCTACAAGAGCCGCTTCTATAACGTTATCGACAAGGATATCGAGTGTTATGGGCGTTGTCGTGCCAGAAAAATGGAGATTTTTTCATCGGTTGAGATCAAGCAGGAAAGCTCTCACGCGACCAACAGCTATCATCTGCACCGAGAAAAATTATTTATTTAAATCCTGCGACTAAACAGACGTCTCTGTTCGGTTAATTTCACGTCGAACAGATGTGTCGAACAGACGCGGTTGTTTATAAAGCGTGGTACTTCTATCTTGCTTTTCCGGCTCTCCCGGACAGAATGCAGTAAAGTTGTTTAACGTTGTTTCGTTCAATATTCGAAATCTTCCTCCTTTTATCTAATGCAAATGTATCTGAGTGTGTATTATAAATAATATAAATTTTATCTCTCTGTGTATTTATAATTTATAATTACTACAATGTCGTTTTATGTTCCTTCGTAAACCTCCAAAGGATTACTTTGGAAAAGAAATAAATTATTTTCTGAACGCGTATTTCTTGATTATTTCTCTACGCAGTTTTGTAACAATTTAAAGTTAATTAGAACCTTCGAATTTTGTCACACAGATTTGGGATTAAGAATCAATAGTTTTTCGATAACTGTCAATCACGGATTTGCATAAATCGTCGCTGCGTCACGTTTCCGTTCACAAAAAGGGTTATTTTATTGTTTGGCGTTACGTTTGAAGAGATCGAGTTACGGAGCAATGCATCACATGAAATATCTCGTTGCGCAACAACGTATACGTATCGTACGCCCTCACTTCACCTCTTGCTCGCTTTCCTCCGAAGTGTTAAATTTCATTTTCAGTCCTCTCGTCGCGACGGTACCACGTTGTGACAATTGGCGGATATTTTTTCTGTGATTTTACACTCGCGCGGCGCGCCCCCACCGCATCGTCGCTCCTCGCTTTGTGATAAAAAAGAGAAAGAGAGAGAGAGAGAGAGAGGGAATCGATGGCGCCTGCAGTTTCAATCGTCGCCGGCAACATTTCCGCGCGACGATAATGCCTCGGCTATCAATAGCCGAAATGATATTATTTCCGAAAAGGAAATACCCGAACGAGGAATATTGGCGTACTGAATAATACCGCACGGATTATTTGTCGAAAGAAAATAGATGTATTCGGTTAACACTTATTCGGTTTGTGCTTACGCCAATATTCGATAAGTTGAATACCTGATGCTGATCGAAACGTAACAGAAAAATTTCATCATCACATCCGAATGCACTGCATCCTGTATTTAATAAAACTGCGAGCGGAAAAGGGAATATATTTCAGGCGTCGCTGAATCATTTTATCGATATTTTTTATAGCGACTGTATTTTCTCTAGGCATTCGTTATCGTGAATATGGATACATACGTTCGAAGTGGATATTGTTCTCTCTCTCTCTCCCTTTCTCTCTCTTGAATTTCAATATTTCCCTCACAAATACCAGTTGCTCTGACAATCGATTATTCCTCTTTCAGGTTTTATATTGCGACGCCTGTAGGGAGTCCTGTCATCCGAAGAGGGGCCCACTGGCGGCCCACAACTTGGGACCACCGAGAGGCAGCTGGCAATCGAATGGAAGCAAGGGGTCCCGGCCCGAGGGCACGCCGGTTTGCAACGATCACAATGGCGAAGCGGTGACCCTGTATTGCGCTCTTTGCAAAATCGCGATATGTGCCCTATGTCTTCGCGACCGTCACGCCGCTCATCCTCACGACGTCCTGCCATTAGCTGCTGCCTGCAAAGCCCAGAAGGTAAGTACATTGTTCTTATCTTCTTTTTTAACAGCTATCTTGAACATTTTCGTGCGTATTTTCGACTGTAGCGATATGTTAACAATTTGAAAAAATATTATATGACTTTTATACGACGGCAAACGCGCGACCGCAGCAGCAGATTAGCAGTAGTTGCCGTTGGCACGTGAAAGATAGAAACAAAGCAAAACACGCTCGAGCACGAACGAACAAAATACTAAAAAAAAAGTTCAATGATTAAAAAAAAAGATTGAACGATTTGGATTGCTGTTAGGTTCGCAATCAGCGCCCGTGCTCTGCGATACAGTGTGGCGATATTGGAGGCCCGGGTTGAAACCTCAAACGGTTAACGCGAACATTGCGTTGGTCGGTCGGTTACAAACAGGGACACGGGGGATTACTATGGATTTTACCGAAGAATGATGTTTGCTGGCGGGATACGCGGCGCGATAATATATGTATATTTGATGATGAACTCCAGCGTAATTTATGTGCCTAGCCGCATGGACAAAATCCTAAAATAATGGATGATGCGATGCCGGTCCGTTAACACGACCAATAATTGAGTTTCAATCCACCCACTCGCACATGCACTATACGCGCTTCGACGCGTCGCACGGTAGTTTTGCACGGAACGAGATCACCTGCTCGTTCTCCTATCGCATTTTGCACGCTGCATGATCTCGCATTTCCAGTGCGCTAGTCATTAGCAGGATCAACGATGAAAAATACATTGCCGTTCATATGCTAATCAATCATACCGAGCGTATTTGCGTATCTGTCACTGAAATTGGAGCGTAATTAGACGCGCGTAAAACACGTTATGTAATTAATGATAATAATGCGTTAATAATATATGATCGAGTGTAACTCCTCTCTCTCTCTCTCTCACTCTTGTGCGAAAATTGTACAATTTTCCAGTTTTCAAGTAGACTTACATGCCGTGTGCATATTTCCTAAAGCAGAAAGACGAAAGACGAGCTTTGTCGCTATCACGCGCGGTGTAGTTAACCGGAATGCGTTTTCGCTTTACACGCAGGATATTTCTTTGCCGCACAACAGGTACAACTTCCCGATACGGTGTTAACGCAAAGTACTATCACGCCGTTCATACCTCAAAGCGCGCCGCCAAAACATTATTGCATTTCTGCGCTCTCATCTCGCGGGCGAGGTAACACCCGCGGAAATTGCGTGCCCGCGACGAAATTGCGGTAGCGAGTAAGAGCGACGTTCCTGGCGGCGCGATGTCGCTTTCGCACACCCCATTCGCATTTTCTTGCTGGGGCTTTAATGCACTGAGGGTACGCCATGGAACGTGGTCCCAGCAGGGGACTAGCGCGATAGCACAATATTCGGGGATCGTCCGATCGACAGCTGGTATCGATATCACGTGTCTCGCGTGGGTGTGCTCGCCAAACCCCCTTTTGCGTGCTCGACACGCACGTTGCCCGCTTGCCACCCCCCGTGCTTTGCTGGCCGGCCTGGATCCCGACACCTGGTCACTTCCTGACATATGGAGCTGCGCGCTGGTACACGGTCGCTCCCGGTCCCGTCATCCACCGGGAATCACTTCCTCCACGATTAATCTGATAAATTGCCCGCGCGGCCCAGTCAAAACCGCCTGACTCCAGCAATTTCGTAATTGATTGCCGCCGGACGGCTCGCGGGCGTGCACGCTTTTGTTTGCACTCGCCGGCCATTATATCTCGAGACGGCGCGGCCGATAGTTGACCTCAATGATAAGATCGATGGACTTCTGGCCCCCGCGTCGGCGAGAAAACCCCGCGTACGGTGCTTTAATCGTTGACGTTCGGTGATGGCGATCGTGGTGCTTGTGCTGGTCGGGTTAATTGTGGGTCGAGTTCGTAGTGTGTGAGAATGGTGGGTCGCCTCGGCATTTACGTTCCTGCGTGTCCAGTGTCCATCGACTAGACATCATATTTTTTCGAACCAATTCGCGTTACATTCGTTCGAATCTGTTTGGACGTTGATCTCGCTTGCCTCCCTCCGTCTTCGAGAAATGCGAATCGATGGTTCACTGGCTTTCACGTAAGGCAATCGCGATTCTATAATAACAAGGTTGATAAGTAATTAGAATCAGGAATTGGATCGTTCATGGGCTACGTCGATCCAACATCATCCTCATCGGTTAGCGGGTACGCAATTTGGTCGACTCCTGAATAATCATCTCGCCGGGGGCGTTTATCGCGGGCACGGGGAGATGCTCGCTGAAAGTGCATTCGCGATAAAGTAATTTGCAACAGGCTCGTTTATCAGCGTGGCTGCGAAGATATCGGGCTTGTGCACCGATCCCCGCAGCTCTGCATGCGGGTCGCAATCATGTCAGCCGCGATTCGTTGCCGCGATGCGTGCACGTTAACGTGTCGCGTTTTGACACGCAATCATCCGTCACTTTGTCTTCTCCGCTTCCCGTCCCCTGTTCGTGTCGTCGCCGATGCTCTTCCTGCATGCTTTATGCATACGTGTATCGGAGAGTTGCACCCCGCTGCCGCGACCATTATTACGCATTAATGTTGACATACGGGGCAGTACCTTGCACGTTGCAGCCGATATTTCGGCAATTAGCCGGCTCACCCCGCACATCGGCTAATCAAGGGAATGCCGTGCGCACGGATCGACATGCGTGCCTGTAATCGCGTGGATCCCTCGAGCGAACGCGCGCCAAAGTAGCACTTATCGGATCTGAAATTGCAAATAATGGCACCTAATCAACCCGGCGAGCATATTCTTCTAGTGTGCGTGCTAAAAGAGTTATTTTCTGACTCGCGGTTGTCGTTCCAAATTTGATCGAGCTTCTACCTAAGACCGAGGTCTTAACTCGTATAATTTACAGGTTTCGTAATGATGTTGACTGAAACACGTTGCATCGTGTAATGATACGTCTCGCCGAGACGCGACTCGCGTAGAAAAAATTGTTTATCAGTGAGATAACGATCGTTTTTATTCTGGAAAATTGCTGGCGGCGCTTATCACCTCGTCGCGTCGCGGCCGTTATCGCCGTCACGACTCGATAAAATCACGACTCGGGTAACCCGCGCGTTGGCGCTTAATCGACACGCTAATGGCCACGACGATGGTCTCGATTGGTTTTAAACGGAAGACAACGCAGCTGAGTGATGGCCGAGTGGCTCGTGCAGGACCGCAATAATAATAATCGATCGCCGGACTCGGCTGCGGCCGCGCACCCGGCCTTAATTGATTATAAATCCATTTAATCGATAAAAGACCACGTTTTAATAGACGTCTGACGCGTGATGCTCGAACGCCGTTATTCCCCCGTTAATTTTCTCAGCATTTAAGACCTAGGAACGGCGCCTTTATTGAATTTCTCGGGGGGATATTACAGATTCTTGCTTTTATTAATACCATAAATGCATCAATAATAATACTAGCGTCTTAATAAACATTAATCCCTTGGTTTAGCAGGCAAAGATACAATCTATCGATATCTATCGATATTAGGAATTCTTAAGATTCCTAAAAACAAGAGTATCTATGAATTAAATAACATAATTTTGATACTGAGACCGCGTGGCTGGAAGAGAAAATTTGCATTTGCAAAATGGGCATTTTAAAGGACACTGCCCACTTCGCAATTTCTCGGAAAAGTCCGGGGACGGAAAATCTAACCACGCATGTGCTTGCGGAGTAGTCGAATATCACATTCGTACACTTCATGAATCTTGCATGGGGTTGCGTAAATATGCATAAATATGCATATCGCGCTGTGTACCTAATGGTTCCACGAGTCTAAGTCCACGGCAATGTATTACAAGATTCGATTACTTAGTAGTTAGCGGCAAATAGACAAGGGTTGACCCTGATCCTCCGTGTCAAGTTTGCTCGTGCGGAATCGATTATTTGCGAAGGGTACGTTCCGCTATTCTGCAGACGTCATCACGCAGTCTCTGTAGTCTTTAAGTCCGAAAATTGTCGCGGTAGATTTCGCACTCAGCGAGGACCACGATTATGATTAAGCAAAACGGAGACTGACTTTTTCTCTCCACGATGAAGGAAAATCTCGCTTGGAAATCACAGTAGATGCAATAGTAAGGAAATAATTGTAATTCTTCTGTGGTTGCTTTATTCTATTCACTGCATATAAAATAACGTGCTGTGTTAGACGTACATTAAAATCTACAAATAGATAATTGTTTTACAAAATGTAGAAATTGAATTAAATTTCACGACGTCGTTGTAATTAGTATCCAATTTGGGACGTGCCTTATTTCCGACTAACTCGAGCTACCTTTTCACTCCTTGAGGCGTGTGTTGCACTCCCTTAAAATTTCAAGTTTCTTTCCTTAACACTAGCGCGTGTGGCGCCTATTGAGCACGAAAGTTGAGCACACGTTGAGACCTCATCCAGTCTTCCCGTTTCTCGGCGCCCTCGAGAGGAACGTCCTCGAGGCGGCTGAAATCTGCCTGCTCTTCACGTCGCGGCGGACGGGCAGGCAGCCAGGCAGGCAGGTAAAAGAGACGCCGGAAACCGACGGGATAGGGGAAAATCGCTGTCGAAAAATCAAGGTACGGTAAGCGCGCCGCGACGTTCGCAATTTCCTGGCCGAAGGGTGAACATTCGCGTTGTGCCGCGTCGCGTCGACGAAGTCGCGTCTGCCTGCTTGCCTGCCTTAAACAGCCACGCCTCGATTCGCGTGTCACAAAGAACGTATCCGCGTATATACCGTGGCCCCTTAAGGCGGCGGAAAAGTTGGACGAGGTAGCGCGAGAGCTGAGAGGAGGCTGAGAAACGGAGCAAAGATGAGAGAGAGTTCCAGAGCAGCGCGAGGAGAACGAACGAATGAGCGGGCGAATAAAGGCCCATTTAAACGAAACGATCTTTTAGATGTTTCATGCTATCAACGGAGACGCGTGAGCGCGTTCTATTTTACAAAAAGGGATCCGCTTCGCGAACGAGCGATCTATATCAGGCAGGAAGAAATCGCGCTGTGCGTTTAACATCCGAAATTTCGTTGAAATAAACGGGTTTCATATGAAAGGAAGCGTGCACCCTGGTTCTAATTATCGTGCAGAATTTAATATCGGAGATATGACGATGCGGAATTATATTTGATTTCCAATCGTTTCCGCATCGGCGGATCTCGGATTTTATCGAAATGGAATTATGAAATTCCCATTGGAGAAAAATGCGTAAAATGTGACTGAAAATATATTTCGATTAAATATATTTCATTTTCGCGGAATTACCCGAACAAGTTTGATACAAAACTGACAGGTGGCTGAATAGCTCGCAAAGAGGTGCTGTTTTATGCTTGGATTTTGTCGAATTAATACGAGGCATCGTGTTAGTGTTCCTGTGTATCAAATTTATTCCGTTAATCATTTCTGAACTTTCTGACACTCTTTAGAGATAAAAGTTTAAGTGAAATTTTATTTAAACTAAACTTGTATAGCGCATATTTATGGGGCATCATACAATATCATCATACCAATACTGCTATTAGCACCGTGATAAAATCGTAAGTACATATAGAAATCTTTACATGGCACGTATTTATTACAGCTGCACTTATACGACAACCTTTAGAAACTTAGGTCTAAACGTGCCTTAAGTCGACGTGAGTGAGAAATCTAGGGACACGCGCGGGGGAGAACGGGGCACGGCCGTACAGGGGGATCCGAAGGTAGTACACGCTCGATTGCCAGTGTGCCACACAGTGTGGCCCGTAATATCGCGTGTAGCGTAGGAAAGGTTCAAAGTGCCGTGGGGCACAGCGAACGAAAGAAAGGAAGAAACGCGCGCGCGAGACAGGGAACTGGGGTTCACGGATGGAGGAGGCGAGGGCGAGATAGAGGCGGCGAGGCGCAAACCGGCCCAGGGACTGGTGATTCTCCGATATCACGTATATTACGTATCACGGTACCGATACGTGTATGTGTGTGCGCGCGCTCGTGCATGTGCACGTCGTGCCTGAAATCGTGTGTGCATGTGCACATGCACGTGCACATTCACGAGACATACACAAGCAACCGCAATGCCGCTCTCTCTTTCTGACTCCTTTTCTTCCTTTTCTTTCTTCTCTCCTCTTCTTTCCCTACCTGCTCTCTTTTACTCTCTCTGGTCCTCCTTTCCTCTCTTCCCCTCTGGGATCCTCACTCTTTCTCTCTCTCCACCCGCCGCCACGCAAGACTCTCTTGTCTCTTCTTTTCGTCGCGAAACTCGAGCCTCTCTCGCGTTATACCCTGAAGGCGGATCGTTTGCAACGCGTACTTAAATGCAGACACGCGGTACTATGCGTCGAGCTCGTTGTAGGTACGGTGGCCGACCTTAAAGACACGGGAGAGACCTTTCGTGGAGTAACGACCTCTCCTTTTGTATTGACTATAACGACACTGGTGATCGAGCAGTCGCGATCTTCTCTTCTTCGATCTATCATTCGAGACAAAGCTGGACTTTCATGGGAAGAACGACGTCAATCTTGTGATTCTACAAACATATAGCTGAGTTAGTGTTCTAAATAAATTTAATTACATTATATAGATTAAATACTGAAAGTTATAAAAATTATGATATGAAACAAGAACCAACAGCATCAATGCGTGAAAATTTAACAATTAAGATATTAGATCATTAATTAAGTAAGTTGGGTCTAAATGGTAATACAAATATTGTATCGATATATTTTGAAGAATTTTGTTTTTTATTTTTAAAAAATTGACTGCTATAAAATTAATATACGCCAAGCTATGTTGTGCTGTCATAAGTATGTGTTTAGTTTGATTCATCTTCATCTAAACGTAACCCGGATTACTTAGTTAATGATCTAATACGAATGTAAAAATCGTAAGTTCCTTTCTCTTCTCGAAAAAGATCAATTTTCGTGTAAATTGTCAAAATTAGTATTGCAAGGAAAAAGATACCTGTTTCGTATTATCTCAAAATGGATCGGCCAAAGTCGTCGAGCAGCTTCCGTTTCTCGTCTGGAACGTGTGTCGCTCGATCGAAAGGACGGCGTCTCCTCCGTAAACCCTAGCGGCACACTTGTCCGCGGGCGAAACCGATATTTTGGGTCGGAGTAGCGGTCTGCGGTACCGCTATGGTCTTTAAAGTCGTGATATCGAGCGCCGGTGAGATCGGAGAGGACGCGTACACGCGCATACGATGGTCGGATGCTTTGCATGGGCGTGGTGCAGTGAACCGCAGAATTCCGCTGGAGGACGGGTCAGTGACAATTTTTACGGGCAGCATGCAGCAAACGGAGGATCGTGTCCCTTGCGCGCGATACTCGAACGTACGGAAGCGAAAGATAATATCGCCGTTCGTTTCTCGTCGTTGTGATCGTCTTTGCCGCTCTCTCTTTCGTTCGCTTTAATTCTCTCTCTCTCTCTCTCTCTTTTTCTCTCTCTTCCTCCATCTTCCTCATTCAGTTGCATCCGCAGCCGAGTGCCTTTATTGCGTTCCTTGGTCCTGTTGCCGTCTCCTGCTCGCGTCGCTGCGCGTTTAATGCGTCTCGCGAAATTAACTCTTCGCCGCCGTCGTCGTCGCGAATACTCGAGTACTGTCTCCGGCTCGGCGACTACGGGACTTTCAGGAGTACTTGCGGGGGATTTTCATTGTAGAAATGTCCCTGGAATTTTTAATACGTGTATAATTGAGCGCGCGCGTGTATGCAGTTGGATCATGTGCCAAAAGTGTTAAGATTTCTTTTGTACTTACGCAGGATGTTTAAAACATGTAACATGTTAATTTTTAACCCTTAACCCGCGATGTCGGTTCGTCGACCGAATAAATTTTCCTCTGTATTTTTGTATTCCATTCGAAGCGACACGAATACAGATCGCTGGAAGAAAAACGACACAATCGAGTCAAGCGTTAATAATAGATTCTTCAAATTTTTCAAAATTTTTGTAACTTTTCAAATTACCACTCTTTCTTTATCCAATTTATCCACGTGGTAAGGTATTTGCTCTTACCGAAGAATTTGCCACGCTCTTCATTCGATGAAACACGCACAAGGGGCATTCGCGATGCTGTACTCTTTCCTTATTTGTCCCTTTAACTTCGCCCACTTGCGAATGATACGATTGCACTCTCCGCTGCACTCTCTCCGGCGTGGCCACGAAAGTACCTTCAGATTGATGAAAACCGAGGACGTGTGCGGGTGAAAGCGAGGGGAAAGACATTCGTGCGCGTCCGCTGTTTATCGAAGGGAATTGTGGTTGCTTTCACGTGTGCGGCCACCGCCGTACGAAACGGTCGAACGCACTCCGAAAGGGAAGCGGTCTGGACCGTCGAGGATAATCCGCCTCGGCGAACAAAGTGTCGAGATCGGGCGCGGGAGACACGTGTGCGTCCACAGCCGACCGGACGGCGATGCAGTTTATCCGGTTGCACTTTGCCGAGAAATGGAGGCCCGAGTACGTCGAGGAGTAAGAGAGATTTATCCACCGCTCCCAGAAGTCAAATGCATCCACCAAATAAATCCGATCATTGATTCCGCTCGGTTACCTAGAAACAAAAGGCACTTCGTATTAGGAACTTTGCGATATTCGAGTTTAATTTACGAAATTTTCCGACCATACGGATTGAGGTGGCGCCGAAACTAAGCTCCTCAGAAATTATACGTATTTCCCGTATTTAATTAGTTAAGGAAATAGAGGAAGCATGAAGCGCGAGTTGAATCTTGCTTTTTTTCTGGCTATCTGAGTGCTCGAGACTGCGACGGTTTAAGTATCCGTTTTGACTGCTTTGATCGCGAACGGTTAATTAAATGGAGGCATCGTGCTATCGGTACGAAATTTACGCGCGCGTTTGCACGGTAAGAAATGTTGCGTCGCATTCTTGACATTACTTACCTGCCGGTATTCAAGTTCGTTGAACTGCGGAATGTTCGCGTACCATAAGTTTTCCTCCCGCATGCGTAGAGTTTGTGCTTTCCTGACGGATTAATCAACATACGCGCGTCTCTTTAATGGAATATAATGCGGTAAAAGCACCCTCTGATTAAATTCTAAAAAAAGGAGGTTTAATATGCCACACGACGCGAGGAAATATTCTAATTATGAAATGCCATGAACACGCTGATTTTATATATGTATAATTAACTCAACATATGGCTTGAAAAATGTATGCAACATATAGCTTGCATACGTTTTCCACACAATCAAAAAATTAAATTAATATAATAATTAAATCGACTATGATAGAAGTATTTACGATTTACAAATTATAATTTTCATAATTTCCGTTTCACACTAGCAACGACAAACGTAATCTCGATTTTTATTTGAATTATCGTTCAAATAATTTCAGTAAAATTTAAAAATTCGTAGGATCGCGACGCATACGCATACACGTCACATAAACGACTAAGAAAAAGCAAGAATGACTCATACAGTAGAATATATCTAATAACAATCGAGCTTACGCCGTTCTGTCGGATCAAACGAAATATCGTGACATGGAATATCGTTCGCTTACACGCCAAATGAAATCCTCACGTAACGCAGGGATCGTCGATGCAATTTTTCCTCGTAGCGCTGGATGCGCTGGTGTTCCTCGCGTATCGCGCGAAATGTCTGGCGAATTTCGTCTTATGGCGATTCGCCGAGAGTAACTCCAGACGAACTTCTCTGCAGACTGCCTTTCCACGGTTCCCGTCTCGGCATAGCTGTCACGATTCGCAGCCTCGAAATACACTTCTCTCTTATTAGAGCTTAGCGTTTCGCGGAGACCGCGCTTACGGGACGTGTGACGCCCGAGGGATTTGCAGGCGTGGCGTTATTCTCGGGAAGTACCGCAACGGGATGCAAAAGCTTTGACGTATTAATGCATCCGACCATCATTACGGGTACATTTAATATACTTAGCAGAAAGACTCATTAGGAAACTGCAAGATTGAATTATGTATGACGTAAATTACGCATTCTTAGCATGATGCACTTTCCATCGCAACTTTTATCATTTTTCAAAGGCGGTCTTTTGCAAAATTATGTCTGACGAATTTTAAGAATAAATTTTAAGAATAGCGAGAAATTTGTGCCTTACGACCACATTTCTATGCCAAGTTTATGACACATCTCGCCGGCGTAGGTTTGTCAAAGAAACCACGTAATTTCCATTCGTTGGTAGCTCGTTTACCCAAAGGAAAAGACAAACGACGCAGCACCAAGAAGAAAGACCCTCGATGAAAGAAAATGCAGGCAAAAAAGAAGAGAAACAGAGAGAACATGTTTAAATTGTACGTTCTAGCGTATATATCATGTACACCTCGGAAAAATTCGTACAAAAGCGCGCACGTGAATTCGTCCATTGACAAGCTCACCGGGAGAACTACCTCATTTTCCACGCGCGAGACTGGGGCTTCTAACTTGTCAATAAAAATTCGTAAAAATTGCGGTGTTCGTTGTTCCGTCATCGCCGTGTCGGTACATCATCAATTATACCGCTCGTCCGCGCGAGTTACCGTCGTGATGCACGTTAAGAGTCGCATGCTTGTCGATGCAACGGCGGCAACGAAATTTTATTTTCAAGCCTATCGTCCGGTCCGAGCGTAGAGACGAGCGTTCGATTCCTGTCGGACGCGTTTCGAAAGTTCGATCATTCAATTAACGTCCGGACGGATCCGGCGCGGTGAAATTGAATCATTTGGTCTCGCGCTAGCGACGGGAGTTTGCCGCGGATCGACGAGAACCCCGACGGAGACCCCTGGTCTCAGAACTTCGTAATCAAATCACGGGCTATCGTTAATTGCTTCCGCGTGCTCGATCGTAAACAACTGCATCGGTGATCGAACCTCTTAGGTCACGATGCGGCAGTCTTCTCTCTCTTTCTTCGTTCCCTTTCTACTTCTCATTCTTTCCTACCGGCTTATTAAACTTCTCGATGTTCGTTCGAACGTGAGAAGTCGCATTTCGATTCTCGAGAACTTCTTACCTCAGACGGTAATGGGAAATATCATCGGTATACTCCAAAGGAAGTCAACGGACGATTCGCGGTTACTTTGCCTCTCCGGGATTACCTCCTTCGTTCTACATTCAAATTTAATTGCGGCGGCGCACTGTCCTTATTGCGTGTGTCAAAAGTTCCTTAATGACACGTCAGCTAACAGCCCCGACAGCCCCAACGGCGATATTCCATGGTAAAATGGTAACGACGACTGCATGTAGTGCATCCTGAAACGGAAGAGATATTTAAAAGTTATCCGACACGGTGATGCCCGGGAGTATTGACGTATCGACAAGGAGCGAGACGTTAACTGTACGCACAGCATCCTGTTTCGCACGATCCGCTGCGTTGCTAAAATATTTACCATCATTTCGCGGGGGTTCGTTTTATTTGGCATCGTACAGTCAATCGGAATACTCGCTGAAATTTCGACGGTGCGTTTTGACGTGCGCTCGGGTATTTTGATACTTTCCGGTCGACGGGTCAGGTTAACCGGGCTTATAATCGAGGATCACCGGCGCAGAGGCCGTGATTCACCATTCGTCTCGGCTGGATCATTCCAGCGGCGCCGAGTCCCTCGTATGCCGTGCATTGTTTATCCCCGCGCATTGTTCCGCGTCCACGGGGTAGAAAAACGAGGGCTCGTTGAATAAAACGGGTTAAAGGGACGCGTGGTCCGCGCGATCCTCCCGCGCGCGTTCGTTGTTGGAGCACGTAATCATTGTCCCTCTCGTCGAGCGTCCTTATTATGCCTGCCTGTCCTCCCTCTCTGGCATCTGCGCCCTCGAATCCTTTCGCGGACGTTCTCTCTCGCGTTCTCACGGTGCCTCGGTGATCCCGCGCTGCTTCCACTCCTTCCCAACCCTCATCGTTTCTCGTGCCCGAGCGAAATGGAGCTTCCTCTTCTGATTCTTTTTCCTGGTCCTGCTCCTAGCTCTCTTGGCGGCGCGGAAGTTTGTTCTCCCATTATTATTACCCCATCCTGCCACTCACCTCCTTCTTTATGCCGCCTCGTCGAAGTCTACGATGCCACTCGAATCTGCGGTGGCTTACGACGGCCGCGATAAAAGCCTCTTCCCCTCCCCTGAAAGCTCTCTCTTGCCGCGCCCTTTTTAATACGCGCCGCTTAATTTTTCATCGGACGATCCCATCCTTCTCCAGGACTGCATTATCCTCGTGCCGGAACGCACTTGAGGGTTCGTCTCGGTTCGTGAGTTGTTGGCTGGCCGGAGATGTGTACGCGTTTGTGCCAGCGATGTCCCTTTTACTTTATACGGCGCTGCGGCCTTTCAACCTGTCGATATAAAGTACATGATAATGAATAATGCAGAATCGTGGCTTAATTTTTCGCATAATGAAACAAGCGCTAAGCTACGCGCACGCGGCAGGCATATTTTAAAACGAGCATACGGAAAATCACCTCGACTCTCTCAGTCGTGCATTTAAATTTATCATTTAAATGCGTTTAATAAAATATACCCGCCGCCGTACGTGCATGCGAAATATTAATCCGCGAAAATCGAGCGCGCAGCGCGCGAGTGTTATTCGCGTTTCCGCGCGAGTGATTTCGCGCGCGCGACCGGTTCTTTCGATTGCATTTATCGCGCAATTTGACGGACGGCGACATTACGGCATGAAAAATAAATTCGTGCGCGAAAGTGCGCACAAGTGCACCCGGCTTAGGGACGGATTTGTTCCAGGTCCAATTAATGAGTCATTGCTAATTCAGGAGGAAATTTACTCCCTGGCACGGGCGCGTTCGGCGGTCGTTTACGACGTGTACGAACGTACGTAGGCGGCTCGACGAGTCGACGAGCGTGTCACGGAAACAAGAATAAAGTACGCCGTAACGGCCAGGGATCAGTCGACGCACGAGCCATTATTTTCCCTTGATCCAACGGAGGGTCTCCCTGGCCGTGTTTCCCCGCTACGGTGTGCAACGCGCAAGCTACTTTATATACATCGCGACGCCATGTACGTGGCAATTGAACTTTCGCATTCGCCGCCGCGACCGTGATACTTCGTCTATCTCGATTCTCGCCGTGAGATCAACAACGCGAAGTGGCTCCCTACGAATAAATTGCTACGTAAAGTTGGGTTACACGGAGCAGCGGCGCGCATTAATCATCCGGCATGCCTGAGATGCACGTCCTATAGACATCCGACCGTGATTTCGGCCCGGAAAGCCGTTGGAAACGGCTATCTCAAACGGAATGTATTCGAGCAAGAGAACCGGCTGCAAACGATCGATTATGGCGTTTCACGTCATTATTGAAAGTTTTGTGCCTTCGAAATCTGCGTACTGCTGTAACTGACATAATGGAACAATAATTATTAAAAATATAGTAAAAATTATATACAGGGTGGCCCATTTTAATTTATACAGTCGATTTTTTAAAAAACTAAGAGATACGAAAAAATGTTTCAGACAGACATGTCACGATTTCGAGGGGGACATAAGATGATACCATTGGTTTGACCTTGAATAGTCGTTTGAAGGTCACGCGAAGATCACCTTCAATTTCTTAAATTGAAACCCCAACTTTTTATTGCAGATTCTTATTCTCCATCGAAAAGTAAGTAACTTTTGTCTGAAACATTTTTCCGAAAAATGTCATCTTATGTCCTTAAAATGTCCTCAAAACTCATCTTGAAGATCATTTTAAGGACATAAGATGACATTTTTCGGAAAAATGTTTCAGACAAAAGTTACTTACTTTTCGATGGAGAATAAGAATCTGCAATAAAAAGTTGGGGTTTCAATTTAAGAAATTGAAGGTGATCTTCGCGTGACCTTCAAACGACTATTCAAGGTCAAACTAATGGTATCATCTTATGTCCCCCTCGAAATCGTGACATGTCTGTCTGAAATATTTTTTCGTATCTCTTTTAGTTTTTTAAAAAATCGACTGTATAAATTAAAATGGGCCACCCTGTATATATGTATATAAAAATTCAGATTTATCAATGAGATTTTAGCTTGGAGATAATCTTGGCTCAAGTCTTTAAAAGAAATGAGCTCGCTGAAAATGCTTCTGTATCAATAACTAAGGACAACGGAGGCTGCTTTTATGCGTGTAGGCACGTGTCAGCTTAAGAAAATCGATTTCTTGATGGGTCTCGAGCGTTGAAATAAAGTTCATTGTAACAACGGGGAGCAGTCACCCTACGAGCCATTATTTCCCGTTGATTCAACAAAGGGTCTCGATGGATCCGTGTGCGATATACTTATTGGCCGTGGCAGGCACGATGCGAGGGAGGAACTCGAAGTGGGGATTGAAAGACCATCCACAAAAATCGGAGAGGTGTATAAGCTATCGACCTCGTTCAAAGATGTTACAGCCGTCTTCAGCGAACAAAAGTGGGGTGTATCGTCTGCAAACTGATAGCAAATTTAGTCTTATACAGAAATTTGAACCTTGACTTCTCGAACAACTTGTCTGACAGGATGCTTAATGATTCTCGTGTGGTACGGGAATTTGAATATTTCTCCGATTGAGACTCAGATGGATATTCGTTGATGGTTTGTGCAAGATTAGCACAAAATGAAATTACATCTGTGTATCTCCCGGAGTGTTTCTTTCCATAATTTATATTAGAATGTCCGTCGATGCCCCACCGGTCGCGATAAACGAAATTCCACTTCGCGAGATCAGTTAAGGGGCAGAATTGTATACGGGATACGTTGATATAAATTATTACGCTTTTAGCGTGTATCATTATCGTCCTTCCTATCAACGACCGACGGGTAATATATGAGAGCCAGCGATTCGCGAGTGGCTTTATCGTGCCGCGGCATCGATTGCTTATCTAGCTGGCTACATCGAGTGCGCCGCGCTCGCGCGCGCGTGTAATATATGCGGCACGTGTTACCCCGTACGGCGCATCGGGGGTAATTTTAAAAGGCGTTTCCTCGTGGGAAATTAAAGCGCGAACGCCGAAATAGAATATCGCTCGCCGTCGTGCTGCCCGCTCGATTTCCGACCGCCGCGCCGGCGATCTCTTTCGCGGTCGCGCTGGGAAAAGCCACCGGTTGGAATTTTTCAGCTCACGCGAGCTTTTGACACTTCTCCGACGTGTCGCCGATTGAGTTACTTGTTGCGTGCGTCGCGCGACACGCCAGCACGAAACGTTAAGCTCTGCCCCATTCGGGATTTCATTTCGATCGGACGGATGGCGAATTACAGCCGCGGAACCCGACGGTGCGCTTGTTGCCATAAACCTTCGCGAGTTGTAAAAGCACTGTTGCACAGGATATCCCAAAAGTCATGAATTTCGTACGCTGCGCTGTAATAACTTCGTTATTGCAATCAAGCATGCACAGATTGCTCGTAAAATAAAGAACGTGTCGAAATCGAGTTCTCGTGTTGTTCTTTGGGAAATGAGTTTGGTTATTTGATAAATTCAAATAACGCAAGATTCGTCAGATCTAAAATCAATCGGATATGTAAAAGCAAAAAATTACTTTTACGTATATAACATCGTAGTTCGAAGATTTACTTCTGACAAAGCTTTTCATGGAACGACTTTTCTACTTAGGAAATAACGCGTATTTTGGATTCGAATCAATAAGAGAAAACAGGCGCGAACGTAGAAGCCATCGGCGAAATTGAAGTGTAAAGTTTTAGCGGCACTGAGCGATCCGTTTGATTACTCTCGCGGCATGCCATTTTCATGCATACAAATAAAATTTCGACCGCCGGATACCATTTGGGGAGAGCAGCGCTTCCGAGGTTTACGCACAGCCCTTAATTTTATTAAGGCTACCTGACTTTCTTCTCTCGAGTTCGCCGGCGACAGGAAGAGGACGACGATGTCATCCTCCTAGCCGCCTTTTTAGCATCTCCCTTCGGAATTTCCGAAGCTTATTAAATGTTCGAGTAGGCAACGTCGTACCTAACCCGCCCCCCCCCCCCCCGGCCCATCCTCTACTTTCTCTACCCCACGACTTTTAATTAATGAGGCGGTATCGATCGATGACGGTCGCATCTCAAGGTCTGGTATCGGGAGAACTTCCAATTTGCAGAAGTACCTTCATAATAGCGACGATAGCATCGCCGGAAGTAGTTCCCCTTCTCGAAATATGAGCGAGCGTTTATTTTGCTAAAATCACAAGACGCGTTTTCTTTTCAAGCGCGCATTTCCCGATTCAATCGGCCCTTTATTTTCTCCTTTTCGAGAGGACTTTTGTGCTTGCGCAAACTGAGTTTTCGCCTGAACTGAAGTACCTAAATATTGCGTGCTTTTCCAGTTTGATTTCTTTGTATTGGACAGAAATCAAATCTTCAATATGGTATTGCTATATTGCTGTGTCGTCTGTGAAATCTCAGTTGATCAATATTTATTGCCGAGATAATTCGGTATCGATCGAATAAGATTGTAATGCAAAACACGCGCATAATGATATAGCAAATAAACGGCATATTTACCGTTCGAGATCTTCTTCTTCGAGGCATTCTTGTTACAAGTTTTAATCTCCAGCGGAGAAAGTCAACGATACTGATGTTTCGGAAGCGCACGAAAATTCCTGCCGCATTGTTGATAATTTTCCGGTAAATACAGGCAAGCGTCTCGGGATAAATACACGAAGTGGATAATCTCCCTTCAGCGGTATTACTCGAGAGTACCGACGGATTTCTTCAGACGGGATGGCCGAGGAGAGGTCCTTCCAGACTGGCGGGGATACTTTCAGCCACTGTTATTCGACTCGAGGTTGAGTCGGGAGGATTTCCTACGGGAAATTACTTTTCCAGGAAATCGCGCCTAAGGAGGCGACTGCTCGCGCGCAATGTTCGGGAAATCGGTTTCTCCAGAGTTCGCAAAAACGACGAGATCTGCCATCGCGTCCGGATGAGCCCTTGTCGTCGTTTTCTCATCAGAACTGAGCGTTTGCTTCTGATCTTAGCGTCCACTAGCAGAGCGTTATCGTCCATGGATGTGACCGTTCGAGGAATATCGGATTATTTTTTTATACAGGATGCTTCAGAATTATCATCCTTCTCTTGACTGTCATAAGATTTAGTCGATATTGTATAAACAGTACAAAATTAAATTAATTCTTTCACAAAATATTAGAAATTATCATGTTACATTTTATGAATTACATCCGATACATTTTTATACTCTGTTTATTTTTCAATTTTATCTAATATCTTTATTTATCTATTGTATTTTACTTATCCAACTTATGTAAACTGATTTACGCGTTAGCCTGAATTCTTTCTCTTTGCACCAGTTAGAGTGCAATGTGATCCAATAATAACTTTTCTAGCTTGAAGCTGGAGGTGCCAGATAGAATGATAATTATCTCCTGCTTGTATCGACCTGGATTATTCCGGTGGGTTAAATTGGTCGCGCTGGGACGAGCGTATATACGAGCCACTTTTTACCGAGTATCTCAGGGCTCGGGAAATATTTTTGGTCCAATTCCCGCTAGCTAACTTAGCTTAGCTGTTGGCGCCGTGGCATCTCGGACGCGGTCTCAAGTGGCCGGATCACTTGACCCAACTCGACCTTAGCTGGCAAATGGAGCCGAGAAACGAATGAGAGTGGAACGACCACGATTTTGGCAGGTGCTCTTGAGTGAGACGCAATAACCACGCACGTTTTGGCGCGGGGCGCGATGTGTATCGATCGTTTGCGTGCGAGCAAGCTGCGTGGGAAAGCTGTCCTGCGCCAGGGGGGCTTATTTCGTCCTCGGATTCGGAAAGATATGCCCTGTCAGATCGTGATAATTACGACAGGAAGTCCGAAGCATACCTCATCACACGGCGATAATTGTGACAAATGTCTGCCTATGACAGATGTATAAACTTCTTTTCTTCACGAATTCTTGGAGAAATTTCTTATCGATTATTTGGTAATGTAATGTAATGTTGCGTACGATTTAGTAGTTTTTCCATTTCGTCCTTCTAAAAGAGACCATTTTTGACAAGTTATATTTTATATTCGTTTTGATCAATTCCAAACGGGCTTTATTTCGACAGAATCTAGACGAGATTAATTGTCACAGTATTTGCTATTGAAATTTGAAAGCTCGCAAAGATATATGGCCGTCAATATTGTACTTTGCTCGAAATTGGTCCACAGGCGAAGCAAGTAACGTTAGGGGACGATGAATAGGCTTGGACTCGAGTAAACAGAAACATGAGTCAATATGTTGCTAATGTACGCGTGTACGTATAAATAATTGTCAGATTTTAATAGCGGATAAGAAATCCTGCACGATTAGATCGTTGATCAAACATTGATCCACCAAGTCGGCTCCCGGAAACCTCCGTTTGTGAATGCCACGCGCACGCTGACGCTACATTCTTACTTGTCTGCGTGTAATTAGTTATCGGACTTTAATAATGAGAACTTCCCAGCGTACAGCCGTCCCGAAAAACCCGACTGGATTTCCTAACGAGCTAATTGAGAACGACGCTCATCTTGTTAGACGACGCCGTCCGTCGACCCAAGATTTTGTCGATTTCGCGTGCGTTATTATGGGCGACGATCGAAATAGCCAAGGAGCTTTTCGTGGGAAGAGATTGTCGAATTTTCGGAGCGTGCCACTTAAACTCCGTTAATATTACACGATGCACAAGAGCATATTATTAGTGCAGTAGAGAGTCAGAAAATATCCATCATATTTTATACCGATAAAACAAATTCTACATTATACGCTTTGCATTCATCGGCAATGTATTTTAACTTTGATATATATCTGCATATGTATATTCAATATTACGTACCATCAAACAAATATGTTATTTAAAAAATGTTTGAAACTGATGAAAAATACTGTTTTTCCCGAGATATACTCTTGCTTTTTAAAAACGAGAGGATATTTTTTTAAATATTATTTGCGTAGGATAGAGTTGATTCACATGTCAATAAGACAATGTTACCGCCTTACCGTTCTTATCAGAGTAACCTGAGAGTTAAGCGAAACATGAGACTTTCTAAAGGGCTTGTACCATTAGATTCCGTAAATGGAAACTTGCCGGCAAATGGCGTCGGACGCGCCGTAAGGATAAAGCGCCTTTCACGTATATGATCATCATACGCGACGAGATAGGTCGAGGGAGGATAAACGTAAAAAGATGGAAGCCGACTTTGCTTTTCATTAACCTCGCGTTTTCCCTTTCTGTTTTGCAAATGAATTTAATGATGTCGTCTCCCATTCCGTCACGAAGTCGGCCTCGTCGCTGAGTGCGCAGATTACCAGTTGCACGTTACGCGAATGCAGTCGTGATTGTCGTAAAATGAATCAATGCAGATGCAATCGTTCGCATTTTCATCATTTTTTCATCAGCAACCTAAAATACTAAAATGTGACGTAAATATCATCAATCTTTACTTTCACATAATGTATCATATACGTTATTCACTTGTGAAAGATACTTAGTAATAGTCACATTAGACAGAGAAAAATATTCTTTGAGAAAAATTGAAATATTTCCTTCGTCGTTTTATTTTAAAACGTCTCTTTCCATTTCACAATTTGCAAAGACTAGTGCTTCTTAAAAATCGGTTACATCCCGAGCTCTATTTATGGCTGAATATTTTTTTGCGCAAAGGAATTACTTCAAGTTTTGACAAGAAGTTATATCTATTACTGTGCGCATTTATGTCCTACATTGTTCATTGGTATCCACTCGTCTTAGATGAGTTCATTAATCACACGTACACTCGTAAGTGGTTCTTAGGCTCTCGTTAAAAACGGAGTCTTGCTCACCTTGCGTGCAGTATTGTTCGGCGATTATTCACACTTTCTTCCCTCCCCGGATGAGTACGGCCGGCAGCATCGACGAGAGAGCATTAACCGTGCTTAACATGGAATAATAATACCATGTTTGGCCGGCATTGGCTGCGCATATGCCGCAAAGAGGATGCCCGATGCTCTACGCACGAAAATCCTTACTCACGCGCTCCCTTCGCGAAAGCATCTCTCTGCGGGGCTGTCTCGACATGGTATTATGCTTAAAAATTCATCGAGGGATGAAGTTCGGTGCCAAGAAAATGCTCTCACTCATCTCTTCCATAACACGCGTACGGAATGGCTTACGAACCGCCGACTCCATGTTTCCAAGCCGTTTCTATGGATATCGGTCGCGCTAATGCAAACCTGTTATTGAAAAAAGATTTGAAAATATCAAGATTTCAGTAATACGTTTAATTGAATTATATCAGGATATTGCGCACGTGAAAGATTAAATATGCAGTGAAAAAGTAGAGTTACCTCTGTTGAGTGTTTGCTGCAGCATGTGAAGAATGGCGGAGGTGAGAAAGGGCCAAGATTCGAATGAAAGTTTTATGAACTGCTGCTATCGAATGAATCTTCCGAATCTCATCCCGAAATAATTTATAGATCCCTCGGAGAAACTTTTCCTTTCACTGACAAGACAAATGTTACCGACAAATGTTGCTGACACTCGTTGTTCTCAATATTTATCTGGAGTTTATCTTTTTTTATTATTACCTCTAGTATTACGTGTTGAATAACGTTTGCAAAAGATATATACATAAATCTTGAAGAAAATGTAACATCAGTAATTAATCAACGTTCAATATCTGCTCATTTTATTTTCTAGATAATTTTAATTTTGTAATGCTTACAATTTCTTAACATATTATTTCAATATATTTCTCAATGCAAAATATAAATGCAAAATATAAATTAATATATGTAAATTAATATACTTAAACCAAGATACATTAAAATAAAATATAGAATACTTGTATGCAGTTACAAAAATCTATTTTCTTTTTTAAGATTATGCAAATTTTACACTATGTGCTCTCTTCTTGATGCTCTCCTCGGGATTTCCCTGCTTCGAGTTTCGATAAAATTGCATGCGTTCGCAAATACTCAAACAGCAAAGTGGGGCAGTCTTCAAAGGGGAAAACAGAGTGGAATCAGTTTGTCGGGCAAAGTCGCTTTAATAAAATTAGTTTGTCCTACGGATTGGCTTCGTTCAAGGAATACAGAAGCGACGAGTTCCCCGGAATGGGCCCCTGGGGCCGGAAACCACGGCAAATATTTATCCCGACGATCGCGTACGTAATAGCAAATATGACTATTCTAGCCGACCGGATATTCGCGCCAGAACGATTCGTGGACGATCAATTTTCGGTTATTATACGTGAGAACATTGTTGATCCCTTTATTTTGTGGATTTTGTAGTGCGCATGAGATCAACATTGATCGTGCATTAGGGAGCACATTGCAATTCGTAATCCGTACGAACATAATGGCCCGATAATGGAGCCCTGCTACCCCTCCTGAATCCATTGAGCACTAAAAATAATGCTTACGAAACACGCGAATAACCGGAATTTATCGTGACGGTGGTGGTACGTCCATAACGCTGGCCATTAGAGTTACAGAATTTTCCGATTTTCATATTCCGAACTTGTAATGCGACGCTTGTTGATTATTAATGCGCTTTTCTATCCTCGTCCGCGGCAGTTGCACATTATGTATGTTATCGCGTCGAATGTAATTTTTCAACATTCCGCGTCCCGCTGCGTTGTAAAAGGACTCCAAGGGCCTCGAATCTAATTCGAATATCAGTTGGTCTGCCGTTACTCCCGTTCCATAAATTTCTCGTAATTGCGTCCGCTAATTACTGCAGCTCGTTGAGTAACTTGTACGCGAGCGTCAACGCAAATTATAAAAATATTCAAATGCGCTATAATAATATTCAGATTAACTCCGTTCCGCTTTTGGCTTAAGCGAAATTAAAGCACATCTCGGAACGGAATACGAAATTTGACATGAATGCAAAATAAAACCTCCCCGTAATAATAACGGTGTAACTTGAAGGTAGGATAATTATTTAATTGTGACAAAATCGTGACGATATATATTCGTTGTGTTTTTATTATATATAATTTTGATGTATATCCGACTACGGTAATACGCGACCTAAAAATACCGTAAAAATGCAAAACTCGCCGGATTAAAACTTTGCAGCGGAACTGCTGATATTCCCTGGAATTCCGTGAATTAATGGAAATTTTCCCGGCGAGCGCGCGCGTGCGGTATGTCCTTTAATACCTAGAACTTTTTATTCCGCGCAGCGCATCCGATTTACGCGCGAAAGTATTCAGAGTGATCGTCGTACGCAACGATCGTGCGTGTCCTGAGAATTGCATGATTCTCGTTGCATGTGCATCGGTATCATTTCATGTGGCACTTAATCCGTAATCGGACGGCTGTCACTTCTTTATCGCGAGCGCGTCGCACTTTATTATATAATACATTTCGCGTTGCGAATATCGTGCGGATTATAATGACGGCCACGCTCGGGGACAATGTGTCGGGATGCATGAACTTTGTGCACACGCGACATACCGCCGCTTTAATTAACGAGCTCTGCGATCGGCGTCCAAAGAATGCCCAGGCATTCGAAAAATGTATGGAAATATTCGAGTTTGTTTGAGCACGCCCATGTTCGGCCGAACGACAGACGAGGGGATTGTTTGGTCGATGATAATCAACGCGATTACGACCCTTCGGGCACCAATTAACTTTACAGGACGATCCATATGCGAGTCGGCGCGGGCTTGCAACATTAATATGAAATATTCTCGGTTTGGCGTACATTTGTTTGTCGCGCGTCCCGTAAAGCGTACATCAGATAAAACTGCCGCGTAAAAACTGCCAACATTCTTGCGATGCGTTTAATTGCTAGTTTCTTCAAAATAATCCTTATAGCATAATATTGTTACGCTTTTCGCTCCGAAGATTTATTCGTTTTATTCGGGACGACCAACGGTTTCGTAGAACTAAAAAAAAAGAATATGAATGGTAATAATAAAATCCTTTATTTCATCTTGCCAGGAAAAAGCGAAAAAAATATGAAACTCGATTCTGACCTGACTTTCAATGTCGCTGCCGGAAGTTGGCGAGGTTGAATTCGCGGCACGCCGAGTCAGTCTCTTGAGTAATGGATGGACCGATGGTATGCCGTATCCGTTTCGGCCGTATCCTTGATGCAGCCCTCAAGACCGATATCGTATTGCGGAATGCAGGGGAGGGATCACGTTAACGCTGTGTCGGTTCGCTAAATTGCGCCATTAATAGCGTGCCCGATACGAAACCCACTCCGGCGGAATCGGTGTGCCTTCCAGCGGTAACGCGCGATTCACCGACGTGTGGCGGACATGCGAAACCGAACGGATAGGATCCTTCGATGGAAGGAATCTGTGCGTGCGTATGTACATACTATTTGTTTGCGGTATATTCCCATAGTGCAGTACGATTCGTTGCGGCCACCCGCATATAATTTGTATTCCGTGCACGAGGAAGGATATGGATACGCGTGATCCGCAATGCCGCGAATAAAAATAAAGAGACTTTTCATGTTTATGTTCTGTATCGAGTATCGGGAGCAATCGTTCTTGGACAAAAGTACTGTAACATACGATAATATACGACCGGTATAATGTTCTTGGGCTACGAAAGATGAGAGAGAAAAAGTTTTGGCGAATTAAACTTCGAGAGTGAAAATATATAATGAAATTTTCTAGCTGTTCTTCAAATTCTGGTTTTATTTTACATTTTATACATATTACATTATAATTTTACAATTTGCGGAATGTTCTTTGAAACAGAAATGAAGTAAGTAACTAAGTAACTAAGAAACTAACTAAGTAAGTAACTTCTTAAATTTATATAGAAATTTAATTAAATTTACATTCTGAAAAGTCATGACCGACTGTGGAAGAATTTGGAGATATTATGTTTAAGAATTTTCAATTAAAGAACATGCGCGTATCATTAATGAATAAGACTGTATCACAATATGATATTGTGCAAACGATGAGCTTTATGTGGCCGAATCTCGTTAAGAATCTTCTTCTTTTATAATTCGCTTGTTTTGTTTCGACAGTGGGCAATCTACGAAGGGTATTAAAATCGTTCTCCGCGCGCATTTCATTATAAGTAATGTCGCAATTAAACAATTCTTTCCGGCCAGCTGCGCTGTAACAAACGCTCGACGTCGTAGAAACGCAATAAAAACCGCTGTGGCCCGGAATTTTTTAATTATTCCAGGGGCCGAGCAGAGAAATTTCTTGATTCCCCCTATGCCAGAGAGTCGCTTCAGCGCGTGCACCTTTGAAGAGTTTTAAATATTTAAACGTTGGCGAACCAGCCGCATAAACGACCCGTCGACATGCCTCTATTTTTGTGTCAAGCTATCCAAAGTAATCGTTTTCGAGAAATTAGAGCCATGAATATGAAAGACAATCTTTTCCGGGCACAATGAAAAATTCTCTAATCGAAAATAAGTAAAATACGAAAAACATTTCCAGAAACGAGTTTGCTTAACTTGCACTTAAAGTGCAAGTTAAGCAAACTCGTTTCGTAATGAACAAATATTTTAAGATCAGACATTTAAAAATTAAATATTTTTATGTACAAGCACTCATGCAAAGCTAATAGAAATTAGTGAAGAGGTGAAAGAAAGACATTGTGATATAATAATAATTAAATATAACTTGATTTGTAACTTTTTCCTGATATTGTAAGACATACATCCGCTTTCTATATATCGTAATGAATATTCTGCATTTTTAATATAAAAAGCTTTATGTAGAACATTCTGTAAATTTATCTAGCATATCGGGGGGATATCTCTCTGTTTTTGATATTGTATGTCCCGAAAGAAATTCGTAATAGTAGTGAGACCAAAAATGTTTATCAATCTCGCTTGTGTCAAGGACTACGAAAAAGGGGGCTTTAATCGGTAGCGAGTAATCGAGATTGATTCGACGAGGTAAATTCGTCAGATGAAAGTAAATCGTGGAAAGGGAAAGCGAGGGGCGGATTGCTACACAGGACACAGTAGCGTAACGACTGATTCTGCGAATTCCACCCCCGTTCACAATTACCGGGAAAGGGATAAGCCGAATGCTTGGACCTCGCTCTCTATTAATTATGCCCTTTTTGTTAATGATGTCCGGTTGATATCGTTTCCCCGAATTCTCGAATTAAAGTCTCTGGACAATATAATTTCATTTTTGTAAATTATACAGTGACAGTACCGCGAATGTGAAACTCACAAACAATTCAGAATGTACTTTAATAATCTAACGCGTTGGTCAATATAGTGTGATAATTAATTGCTATGTACTTAACGAGTTCTCATTAACAAACTTCGATTAGTCGAACTACATTGTACTACGCTCATAAATTATACGCCTACAATCTTAAAATTGACAGGCCGCGTGCGATGTGAAGGGGCGTTCGTGAAATTCATCGAACCACCTTTCATCTATAGATTCCTACCTCTTGACGTTGAAGAAAAATTGACTAAACGCTCGATGAATGGTTAAAGTTGAATGCGCTCGATAGAGATGACACATCCCGCGTAAATGCATCATACACAACTTTCAGAGATTGACTTATACTCCTTTATATGACCCCTTATATTCTCTGTCAATAAAACTTAATTCTCCTATGACCCACCGACGCTTTTCACGTTTCCTCAGGGATGTGGGCTTTCGTTTTGTCGGTGAGACTCTGCAGATTCTTCGTGATCGCGTGAGAGATTTATCTCCGAAAACGTCCCTCGTTATTACGCCACTGATCGCACCTAAGCGAAATCGCGGGATGGCGGGTCGGAAGGCGAAGACGCGCCAACGGTGGACGCGGAATGATAAACTACGGTGTCGAGGGTTGTCAGAGTCGACACCAGCGAGGGCGCGCGTGATAGGAAAAGATAGAAAAAGAAAAAAAGGAAGCAAGGGCGAATTCGTCGTCGTCGGTTGGGCGCTTGCAAATTGCGCTTTAAAGTGGTGGAAAATCGGCGAGCGAGCGCGAGGGTGCACAACGAAATAAGTGTAAGAAACCGTCTGACATTTATGGTTCGTCTCGATGGGGTGGGTACTCTTCCAATTCTGAATAGCGCGGAATGTATTTTAGTCACATTAATGTGCGAGAAGAGCTGACGCGAGAGTGATATCCTGCACTCTTCTCTGTATTCTGCAAGTAAAAAATCTCATTAAAAGTTTACTTTGTATATTAACACTGTTTCATGTCGAGAAATAACATAATTTTGAGAATGCATACGATATTATGATGTTGCAGTGCATGGTTGCGTAATTTCTGAAGCCACAATTTGCGGATTTCGATATTTCCATTTGCTCCATTGGTTTGTTTGGTTTACGAGATGTAACGTACAACATACGGTAATTGCAGAAGACAAATTTACAGCAGAAAAGGAATTTTATGCGTATGGATTCACCGCGAATTGTAGGTACAAGCCGCAGGAACCATTACTGGCTCATATAGTATTATCCGATGACTGAAGTTTACAATGGAGCGACTAATTTGCAATATTTGAGCTCTGCTAATTTATCTCTCTGATAGTATCGCATATCTCACTGTGGCATTCGCGTTGTTTGGAATTTCAAACGCGGGGCATTTCTCTATTACAATACCGCGACCGGGATCGATTATACCCGGAAGTGAGAGAGTGTCTGGGTTTCCGATTCTCCGAGCCAGAAGGATATTTCTATGTCATCGTCGATTGAGAGAAAAAGAGAGAAATAAAGAGAACAACGTCTACGAGCTGTACGAATAATTCTTGTTTCCTGTCCAGGCGTGGAGGGCCTTGTAAGGGCACTCTCCTCCTCGAGCGATTCTTGTGGTGCCTGTCGAGCACTCGGGCAAGTGGGAGAAGGGACCGGCGATTACGATAAAAGCGAAGGGGGCGGCACGCGATAAGTCGACGGACGCGAAAAAAAAGGAAGCCGTAGGGCCGCCGATAAATTTGTCTGGACAGAGGCAAATCGGCGTATGAAATGGTAATTTCGGTCGCACACGTTGTAGAGAGGCTGGGGGTAGTTGATAAATCGCGACGGCACCGCCCTCAAAGCAAGACGAATAGGGGCGCAGAGGTGAGGTAATCGTTCGTAGTCTCGAACCCGTCCGAAACGCTGCTCCCCGATTTCTGGTCAGAACGTCAAGGACAAAAAGAAGCACCTCCTTTGTCATTTTTATACGTTCTAAGGATCTATTTCTGAATTTACGACCTACGGGATATATGGACGTTTATGTGAAGACGCTTTCTCTATCATCATCGTCAGCTGCAATAAAATCAATAATACGAAAACAATTTTTTATCTTATATTTCAAACGTGTTTTCGTGTTTCTAACCGTATGCTTAACTTAAACAGATAATAGAATTTACAATTCACTTATCATGCGCTATTACGATGTTAATAACATAACGTTGTTTAATATTATGAAAATATATATTACAAGATAATACTGCATGAATAATCTGTTTATGTTACGCTAATCGCCTTTTCTGCTTCCCAGAGGTACGCGTGACAAAGTTTCAAAGTTCCAAAGTTGGCACAATAAAGTGGCACGAGCCTGTACATTATTACACTACTACTACCCTCTAGATTCAGGAAGAGATGCAGGAAATATTCGTAACAAACTAATCGCCCATTATATAAGACAAAGACAACTGTCCAACATAGTCATATTTCGTTTTCCAAGTGTTCCAAGCGCGGGAAACTCAAGTTGTAAAATGCAGAGATACTTCGCATGGCTCTCTAAATTCGAGGTCTCTCACCCCACGAGCGATAATTCACGCTGGCGACTCGCATCTTGCGCGGGAAACGCGAGATACGTGGCGAGATACCTTCACATCTTATCTCGACGCGAGGCCCACGGCGGCGAAAGGGAGCTTCGGAGTGCGGCGTGCGGCGGGCTGGTTCAGGGGACACCCTGAAAACGAAAATAGCTCTTGAAACACTGCCAGCCTGTGATACCGCGAGCACGCGCGTACGCACGTTTCTAAATAAACGCGCGTGCGAAAAGCAGCGGCAGCGCGAGCACACGCGCTCTCGTCCATCGCTGGAGCACGGCTGAAGAGCGTCGGTCGAATCGCGTGGAATAATTTATTAAGCTCGAGAGTAGCGAGAGAGCGGCCGCAGTCGTTTCTTCCTCGCCAACGCCGAATCCTGAGAGCTTTCGGATGTCGCGATATTTATGTATCTCAGCGATAACGAGATCGGATAAAAGCTCCCGTGGTGCTCGTTTTTCTCTCTCCGAGTTAACGAGCGAGAGTGAAACTTGATGAAGCGGCTCTCACGTCTATGCTCCAACGCGTTTTATATTTAACGCTAAATGTGCTTCACGCAGCTCGAGTCTATTCTTTCAGAAACTGTTTTTTCATACACACTAAAATATACCAATCAGAAATAAGCATAGAACTATACAATCGTGTTCGCACCGTTATCGTACCGCCTGTGGGGCACCTTGATTATTTAAAGCGTAGGTGGATTAATTAATCCGCTACAGGGACCGTAGGGTTCGAGGCAGGGCCAGTGCCACAAAGGGTTCCGTGCCGAAGTATCGTAATACCGCTACCGTGTCGCTAACTTCCGCTTGACAAATATTTGCTCGGTCAACGTTATTCTAATGCGCAGTAACAAAAGTTAGTTCGAAAAAGCATGCAACCCAATGGAGCGATATAGCACGTATTTAATCAAAGAAAGAAACATATCAAATAACTTTAGAAAGACAGTTTATATGTTAACGTAGAAATCATTCTTGCGTACAATCTTCCTTTATTTAAAGAAAATTGTAGACCCTTTCAGTTTCTTTATTTTCTTTCTCTCTCTCGTAGAAAGTTAACGAGTTCGCGATACTTCATTTACCGGGCTGTTATTGCTATAGCAGTCTCTCGTGTTATTTGATTACAATTAGCTAACTTTGGAGTAAGAGGAAGAGAGGCGAATAAATATTGAAGAGGATGCGGTAGAGCCACGGAGATCTTCCGGGGCAAATTATAATTTGCAGGCACGTAAATCTCGCGTTGGAACGACGTAAGCGCGGGAGAGTTCACGGCCGGGCAGTAAGGCGCTTTATTTGCGGAAAGAAATGGGTAGACTCTTGTCGGTGCACGCTGCTGTTTGCCAGAAGAAGTGCGGTGCTTCTGCGGTACTCTCAAATATTTATAAGTCCTGCAGATTGGTGGAACATCTCATTTGAAAAATACACACACGTATATGTACGCACACGTGATCGCGGGAAAACAGTATTGCACGCTCGCCATTATTAGCCATGCAACGCGAAAATTGCGTTCTCGCTTGTATGCACATTTGTAGTTACAGCTGATATGGTAAAATACAGTTTTAACAGGTCCATTCCACGATGAAACAAGCTCGCGCAATATTATTAAAAATTTCCGGGAAACGCTTTGGCAAACATGTACCTGATGAAGCTCGGTTTATTTTATCAGATCGTTTACCGTTGTTTAATTCTAGGGATTATATAGCGTATATTATCGCAGTGCTTATTATCCTTCGCGCACTACCAAGTTTCATGGCCTCCTTACGCTGAAGATACATATACTCTGTCACTCCACTTGCCAGGCCAATGGTCCGCTTGCATGACGTAATACTCTCAGCTCCTAAATATACTATGCGCTAATCCTTAAATGTTGGTATTTCCGTCTTAATAAAATTACGCATCTAATTCTGAAAAAGAAAAAACGCATGATAATTACAAGAAGTTTGATGTCCAGAATGCGAATTGCAAGCGTTTAAATTTCAATCAGAAAAAATTGTGAATTCAGTAGTAAAAATATATGTTATTAATGTCACTGTTAAAACTGCGAGCAAACACTCTGCGTAAATCCGTGTGCTTGCGCGTTTGTCGCTTGGATAACCAGTCGCGACGTAAAACCCACATCATGATTAATTTAAAAAACGAAATGTAATCGTGGTCGCGAGGTAAAAAGCACAGTCACTACCGGAGCAGAGAGACGGATTGCACATTTATATTGGTTTGGCGGTCAGTCGCCGCAAACGCCCGCGGCCGCGTATTTTCACGTTTCGCCAGCGATATTCGCCGGTTGATTCGCGTCGGAGCGTGTCGGCCGACACCACGGTGGGTTATATCAGCGAGGTATCTTAGATATTTATGATGCACGGCCGCGCCATGAGGCAGCGAGCGCGAGATACCATAAAAACGAGAGAGAAAGAGAAAGATAGAATACGCGTTACATAGTGCCGCAGTGCACGACATATGCCGTGACGTTTGCATCCCTCTTCGCTCGACCGCCCCCGCTGGCGACCAACCCCGTTGCATTCGCCTCGTTTCCGTCTTTCTTCCTCTTTGGTTCTCTTTCTCTCATCTCGTTTCTCTCTTCCGTCTTTCTCTCTCTCTCTCTCTCATTCCGAATTTAATGGCGGAAAATTTAGCCAGGCAAAGTCAATAAGTTGTCCCCGCACGGTTCTACGGGGTCCCATTCGCACTGCCTGCCTACTACGTGGACTGTTCTCCACTCGAACGCAATGGCGTAAGCTTTCCAGTGGAACGAGCAATGTGTGACGGTGATTTATTTAAATCCTCACATCTGCATATCTTTCTTGAGCTGTCCTTCTACCGAAGCGTGATGAGAGGGTTTTTATAGAGAGAGAGAGATCGTTTGACGCGAATGAGGGAAGTTACGGTTTAATTTAAACACTTTCTTTTTTTATCCTTGACACAAAAATTCAATCATTTAAGTCCAAAAACATTGTTCTAGTCATTTAAATTCGAAGATAAAGTTGACTCTGCGTGAATCAAAATGTAATTGAAAGTATTTACAATTTTCAGACGTACTATGCGAGAATTGGGAAACTTGCCACCACGCAGATAAAGATTCTGTTTGTTCACTGGGAACCGTTTGAATTACGTTTTGATAGAGATCGAACACGATTGCGGTTACCGTCGCGGTTCTGCCGTCGCGGTTTCGGTGACAAAGGGATGCTCGCAGCGTGACGACGTGTTTTTCGCAACGAAGCGTTTTCTACGCCAGTGCGTTCCAACGCGCAGCGGAGTACGAGGGGAGACCGAAAGCAATTTGTACCCTCCCCCGATGCAGGCTTTACGTTTCGTTTCGGACGTTTATATTGTGCAATATATCGAGCAAGAATAGGCCTGCACTTGGCTACGTTCTGAATTGCCTGGAGAGAACGTGGTTTCACATGGAAAATCTAACAGAAAATCTTTTCCTCTCTCTTTCTCTTTTTCTCTTTTTTTCTTCCTCTGTTTCTCCAGAATCGAGGACGTTACCTAGTATTCTTATCGTTAAAAGAGGTGCACCTTAAAAAGGATTCAGAAAATTCCTGTCGCAAGGGAGGCCGCGCAGCGCTTCTTCCTGCTCAGTTTCTTTCATGACGCACTTATTTATTCATAAGGGTCCAAGAATTTCTTTGTAGGCAGTCATTCTTATCTCGACATCACTTTCTTTGCAAATTTGCGTAATAAATGGTTATTCCGCTGTAAGAAACGTGTCCCCAAGCGCGCTCGTGTCAAAATGTTAGTCTTCCTGCGAAAATCAAACGCTGCGATGAAATTGTTAAATATCGCTGTAAGTTGTTTTCCATTAGCTATCATTATCTATTTTTATACTTAATATATATCTAAAATACATCTTTAGCAGAGAAAACTGCAAATTTTCTTATTATCGTCTTCGATCTCGCCGAGGAAACGTTTTATGTGAAATCGAATCTGAGAGCTTGCGTACGAAGCGTATCCATATCTGTAAACCTTCCAAGTTATCTTGCGCGTCGTTTGGACACGCGAAACCCTCTGCCTTTCCTTTCATCTTCTATAAATAACAGAGTTGTTCGCGAATCTCCCTTGCTCGTGGACTCGAAAATACCGGAGCATCGTGTTACCGTTTTCCTTTTGCTCGGCGCCATGCGCGCGATGGATATCGTCAAGCCAGCCTCGTGCCAAAATCAAGCCTCGTTTCCACGTACTCGTTCACTGACAATCGTGGACTGTGCGATCCAGGAACGATTCCAAGGAACCCGCGAGCAATCGCTTGGCAGCGGTTTTAATTGCAGCGCTGAAAATACAGCAAATCGATTGTAATGTTATTGCGGCGCTGTACAAAATGTTGCAAGAGATTCACTCGGTTAGTCAAATAATCTTTCTATCGACCCTATCTCAATTCTGAAATCTTCTCAAATAAATGATTTAATGATTCTTTTTTTCGGGAACTTGAAGTTTTGTACTCCAATTTCTTTAATTTGAAGTATTTAATATTTGTCTACAAATTTTTAAGCTTGTTTACTTAATACATTCGAGGAGTAAAAAGGTCGCAGCACGTACGAGGTACTCACCGGAACAAAGAGAAAGCGTGGATGAAGCGGAAGTAGTTGGATGACTTTTTTTAAGGCAATCGTGTCGCACTATCAAGCGGGTGACTCTCGGAACATCCTTTGTGCAGTCGGCGTTTTATGCGCGAGCGAGAGCGGGCCGCGTTCATAAGGTCGCCAAAGTGCAAGAGTTCACGAGGACTGCGCGAGAAGTAAATCACGTGACATTAAGATTAAAAACAGTAGGAGTTATCAAGCAGCGGTGGTGGTGTATATTTAGCGCGTTTCATCGGGTGGTCGTTTATATCACTTAACGACACCTTTTTTATTGTTTCTGCCCTATGAATCACTATTTCAACGCGACCTGTCGTATATTCGCTGCACGCAATTGCTTATCGTGCAATCTTTGCAGATACCATCGTTTCCTTCTACGAAGAACCGCGACTTTTATGTGCGAGGGTTTCTGTAGTTCTTCCCTTCGTCCGATTTTCCATTTTCCATTTTCTCGGAACCTACGGTTGCCTGCAATCAGAGAAATATGTATAATAGAAAATAACGTTATTTTACAAAGTAGTTAACATATTTAAATAAAATTTTAACTCTGCAGAAGTAATGTCTCTGGCGAAACAATAGTAATAATTTTATATGCATTGCTTTTATGCGTATTATATTTTTAGGTGCTTTTAGACTATATTTGCCAGAATTAAAAATTCAGCAATTTTCTAATGAATGTTAAAGTTTAGAACTGTTAAAATTAACAAGTTTTACGCTATGCTGTTACGATTTGTAACGATGTATTTCTATTTTTCATACCTTTTTCCAATTTTTAGTTCAGATTCGAGCACGAGCAGTGAGCTCTTTTGCAAGGTACACACAGTTAGATCCACGTGTCACCATTGTCAGGCACGCATATAGCTACGACAGATTTCTCTTTGAGAGCTCGAAAGAACCCGGACGGTCTGTACCAACAGATCTGATTCGGATCGCATTGTTATCCTTGCTTGCTCTGGACCCCTCCGAATCCAGCTCTGCAGCGGATGTGTAAGAACTTTCGCGACGCAGCCGTTGTTGCCGTCACAAGTAATCTTACGTGCGTGGTTCCTTTCGCCAAATCCAACGATCGAATCTTCACGCGTCATAGATTTGTTGCAAGAAGCTGTGAATGGGAGAAAATAAATTATGAATGACAAGTATATTTTATTTCAACGGAACAAGCAATAACTGCATTCAGAATGCAGTAAAAGTTCGTTGATATCACAGACTTATTTCATAATAATTAACGATTTTGAGTGTGCTAGTCTTTTTAAATGCTGCATGAAAAAAAGCTGCGTGTTTTTTCAATGGTAGATTTTTCTTTAATAAAGATATCTGGGAAAGAGAAAGAAGTTATTTATCGTAAATTTTCTGTCTTTTACATTACGTATTTCCGATTAATTTCTGTATTAGAAATGCTAAAGTTAAAGAGCTCGTGAGACGTTTCGATATAGTCGAGTTTTCAACTCAAGTTCAAAGTTACGCCATCGGCGTTACAGCCGCACGTTACATCCACAGAATCGATCGGCACTCATTTTCCTCGTCGTTACGTGTATTACATTACCACGTCGGGTCGTTATGATAACAGCGATGGGGGTAATTTCCCCGCGCTTATCGGTCCACGAACGCGGAAGGAAAAAAAAACGAAAGGAATCATGAATGAGCATCGGCGCGCGTAAAGGGATGACTCATTCCCTCGACCCGCCACCACCCCTCATTTTTCCCCGTGCCGTGTATTTATACGTACCCAGCGGCTGCATCGCTTACACGCACGATGTTCGCAGGCGAAACACGTGCGCGACAGCGAAGAGAGCTTATGCATCACCTTCTCGGCTCTCTAAATTTAGCCGGCGGCCGTCAAGTCAAGTCCGTGGACCGTCAGCTGCCACGAGCGTCGTGAAAGTGTTGCACGCGCGGCGAGCAGGGACGACATCGTTCCAGATCCGACGTGATTTCGTAACGCGTCACAAAGGGCGGTGGGAAAGAGAACGGGAAGATGGAAGGGAGTCGAAGAAAAAGGGCCGGGGCGAATGAACTGTCCCTTTCGTCGTTCTCTTATTCCAGCCCGTCACGCACGTGCGCCGATCGTCCCGAGATCTGCCGATCGTCCTGACTGCTGCCATTTATCCTCCAATGTACCGCGCGCCGCCCGCGCGGCGTTGCTTAACACGTTCGCCGCGACGAGTAATACTTCGTATCATCGATCTCCCCGATGCTCCGCATTCAGTTACCGTTAATGTTAAAGAATGTTAATTAATCGATCGGTTCGTCTTTAACGTCGGAGTTAACTGTGGAGAACTGAGCACTGAGAATTTTCCATGTTTCATTTTCCGCAGAAAAGAAACCTCCTCTCTTTTATCTCTCTTTCTCTCTTCCTATGTGCGGCATGATTACACCCTTCGTACGGAAAGCGAATGTTGACGACGCCCGAGTGAAATATTCGCTAAGCGGCGAAGCGCACGGAGAAACGGTAACGAAGGGATACAGCGCGGGACTGTCAACGCCGATAAATATCTCGCGACGAAATTGCGCTCGTTTGACGCTTTCGCGTAAAAAAAGGCGGGGAAAAAGCGACGTGTACAACCACCGGGTGTTTGCATGCGCGCGGAACCGGCGAAGAGATATCGCTCGTCCACGCTCGCGAATGAGCCTCATCGCGCGCGCGAAACTTTTTCATTGCCGCGGCCGTGCGATTTACAATTTTCATTTCATGCCGCATTAGCCTCCAAGTGAGTTTAATTTAAATCGAGCTCCTGGAAGAAGAACTCTTTTTCTCCTTTTCGTCGCGCCGTACACAATGCACAAACGAGCGCTCGTCGATTTGTGGCGCCGCGCCGCGTCGCTTCGGCCGGTCGGAATTTTTTCAATTAATGGCCCATGTTGTTCCGGTATATATAAGCGTTCGACGTGGGAGTAACGAACACACGCAGATGGACCTGGCCATAAAAATATTGCGAAATGTCGGGCTTGACGATTGAAACGAACCGTTTGTCCGCCGGTGATGGAGGGAATTTACGTCGACGCACTTTTGACACGCGAGTTACCGTCTGGCTCTCTTCTCGCGCGAAATCTCCGCGCTACGCTCCCTTATTTCGTTACTACGCTTCATCAAACTTGATGAATATTTATGACAAGGCGCTTTTGTTGCGGCGCTAGAACAGTTTCTTTCCAAACCTTTCGAGTACTGCTTCAGACGCATTGTAGGAAATCATTGCAAGCGTGGAAATTAAGCGGCAATGCACGATGAAAGTCTTGCAAATACATCGTAGTCCACTGATCAAATCGGCCAGCCAGAACTTGCCGTATCTGGCACCTCCGCTTTATCTTGCGACTCCGATTTATCCTAGCATCTTCGTCCTTCTTAAAATTGTTTAATACGTATTGTGCTATTTATGAAATGACGAATGAAATTTGTTTATATTTGCGAATAAAATTATTTCGGTTACAGTATCAGCTCGACAGCGATAAACTCGCCGATAAGTAGATGCGAACGGTTTCAAGGTAGACTGTACATTATGTACACGAGGTCTGTGGCACAGTAGGATAGGCGCGGGCTGCGCCTCGCCATCAGCATTCATATATTCGGTCCCGAATCCACAACTCCCCCCGGAAAATCAATACTTAATGAAATCAATGTCGAGTCACGTCTCACTCTATCTGTATTTGATTCCTGTATTTGAGTCCGGGAAACGCGCTGATAGATTTATCGCAGATAACGACTGGTCAAATTACTAGCTATTTTTGATGCTATTCCTATAAATGTCTTTAATGATTTATGTTGTGTTTACCAAATTTTCAATGTCACAAACTATGAAATTATCTCCTATTACAAGTCCCAATCATTTCAATTAGAGATATTACTGTAATTTCTCAATTCCGCTGTGCACTCCGCAGGCTTTTCGAAGATCTATAAGACAGCACAAAATTGGAAAAGTTATTAATATTATTGTATACCTATATATCCAATTACAAGGACCTTTCTCTTTCTCTCACTTTCTCTCGGTTTCTATTTCCGAGTTATATATGTGTCTACTTATTGGAACAAATAGAATTTCGAGTTCTCTCGTTCGTAGCATTTTGTGGTTTCCAGCAGCCAAGCGCGAGTGTCCACGCGCGGAAAGAGACGTGAGGGGTTGTACGGGGCACGATTCGCTGTCCCGAGGTTGAAGTTTTAAGGCCGACAACGGCAGCTGCGTCCCAATTCGTAGCGCACGACCGTAGAACGTTGCTTTTACGAGACGTGTTTACGGGGCACCGCAACCACGTCGTCGTGCCACACCGACGAATTCGGGGCTTCGGGAGAGTTTCGATTGTACCAAGACACGTCGATGCATTTGTGTCCCCTGGATTATACGAATCCGGCTGGCGGCAATCGAAGGGGGGAACAGTCCGCCTTGGCGGTTTACAGAGAAAGCGGGCCACGGTCGGAAAGCCGCGGGACATTATCGACATATCGCAAGGAATCGAACAGCGATTCACCCGACGTGAATGCATCGCGACCGAATTTTACGACCCCGCTTGCAACTCGCAACTCGCGGAGGGAAAGGCGGGAATTGTGTGCGAGGTCGAACGGTGCATGAGAAAAGACGCCAGCAAGGGGGAATACATAGGATCGTTCCCATAAACATTACTTAAGATTAACTGAGGCGACTCTTCCTGCATCCTTTTAAACATACAATTAGAGAAGAAGAGAGAGAGAGAGAGAGAGAAAGCGAAACGAATAATTTGTCAAACCTTGGTAATTCTGATTTACGCTTATGGAAACGTAAACGCGTCACCTCTCAATTTTTGTGTAACGCGGAAGAAATTACCAATTCAGAACTTAATTAATTCATCGCATACAGGCGGATTAATCGGATACATTATTTTGAAATTAATATACAGGATATGATAATACGGTGGGAAACATCAATTAAATGTATAGCTTTTAATAAGTTAATAATTGCGCAATTGATCAAAATAATTTAAAATGAGAGATGGGAAGAACATTCTAAAATTCATTACATATCATAATTCATTACCTATCGTATCTCGCATATTACATATTTCTCTCATTCCTCGCAGCAACGTGCAGTCTCAGCTTTCGGCTGTGCCGCAATTTGTCCTGCCAACAATGCGCGTTACGTATCACCTATCATAAACTATCATGTTATAGCAAATTATTATCATCAGAAGTCCGCGTTTATATACACACAGCGACGCAAAGTTAATTCGATATTCACCGGGTAAATTTCATTAATTATCAAAATTAATCAAAGGGAGAAAACGATACTCGATTACGAGCAGAGCGTATCGCAACCAGACGATATAATATGCCGCGCGTTTTCCACTGGACCGGCGTCTATTTAGTTTTCCCTTCCTGATTTCCATTCGCACGCATGCTACGTACTCCGCCGTGTACTCCGTGAGCGGAGCATGCGGCAATTGCGAGTCAGCTTTGTACTATTTTACTCGCACGGAATTCCGCAAACGCACCGTCGCGCCAGCCGAGAATGACTGGGATATTTCTATGGTTCCCGTACCGGAAAAACTGGTTCGCAGCAATAACGCGAGAGTGCGTCTACCCGCCGAGAATTGGCGGCGGTAAAAATGCACCGAAGGTCCCGTAACGTTAACAAGGAATCGCGAGCATTTACGAGGTGCAGTTCTGTGGGCAACCCTCGTCAGCGCAACCCTCGCGCGAGCTGACTCAGCGCGTACTTCGTTTTCAACCGCATGCGGCACGTGAAACTCGCAAGATGGACACGGAAAAGGTTTTCCATCCTAGAGCTTCGTGCGTTGACTACGAGCGGATTTTTGGAGCACGAACGCACGCACGTGTACCACAGTGTGCATACACTCGTTCGCTTGCTCGCTCTTCGACCTCCGTGACCGATAAGCGGCCGAGGGGGATGAACATTCTCGCATCAGAGAGACGAGAACTTTTTCCAGCGCTATCAAGAGCGGGAGGGAAAAGATCGGCGGCCGTCCGCTAGATGTTTGCCGAAGTTCGGCGCGTGTGTGCTCGGCGCTTTTTGCTCTCTGCCCCCTCCGTGTTTCATCCCTCCGTTTCCTCACTCCCTCGGTAGTCCCGCCCGCGCGCAAACAATGTGATGCGCGCAGCTGCGGCTCTCCCAACGGAGTGACTTTTTTCCGCAAACAAACCGCACTTCCACCTCCTCCAACGCACCACCCTCTCGGCGAGAGAGGATGAGGGTGGTTACGAAGAGGGAGAGAGAGAAAGAGGTCGAGTTAGTTTTCCTCTCGCTTAAATATTCGCCGGCGCAACGTCGGTTGCCGGACCTCGCCGGACCGGAAATGCTCCCCGTGGCCGCGGATGTGTTCGCGGGGCGAAATAAAAGAAGGTAGCCAAAAAAACAGGAGGAAAGAGAACTCGATGAAAATCGCGAACGCGGAATTTCATTTGCGCGACTATTCTCTCCGCTCGCTTCGTCGTGGAACAACTCGCGCTCATCTTCCTCTCTCCCTTTCAGCCTCTTTTCTCCCTTGGTTGGATGATGCGCGTTTCATGATATGCTGATCTCCATGACCTCCCGAGGTCGTACAGAAGAGGTAAATCCCGCGGTCCATGATGCTGGCTTTTGCATAAAAATTATCATTGGCTGCAATGTTAGTTCCATGTCGAGACGAGTAACATCATACGTCTTGGATTTGGCGGCGAATTTATAAGTTGTCGGTTGAAAGTTCTCCGTGAAGTTCCCCGTTTCTGTGAGATCGCGCGTGATATCGAGTGACGAAGGAAAGCTCGGTAATCCTTCGTTGTCATTTTACCGTTCCGCTTAGCCGAAGGAAGCTCGCGACAAAAAAAATTCTGTCACGTTTCATAAGTTTGTTTCGCAAGTTCGCGAACGTTTCACGTCGAAGGACTGTACGATCGCGACCTCATCCATAAAAGTCGCGATTCGCCGAGATGCAGCCTGTGAAGTTTGTTGAGAATCCTACAAAACGTCGCGTGGAAGTGCACTTTGCGAGGGAATTTCTGTCGGCTCTCTCCGGGAGTTTCGTATCTTTTGGAATTTCACGGTAAACGATCGGCCGATCGGTCACCAACCTCACGAGCATATTGTCGTCCAATCTATAAAACTTAGAAATCGGCTAATCCGGCTTGAAACCGGACGGGGTAAGTCTCAAAATTGATCGCGGACAGAATGCTGTGTACATGGAGGAACGGAAATGACTGGCGCCATGATTCAGAAGGAAATCTAGCATGTAAACACCGAATGCATCCATCGGCGTCTCGATAGATCGCTCGTCACGAAACGAGGTCACGTCTTCGACGCGTGTCCATTTTATACGTTCCTCTGCTTACAAATCTAACGGATGCACCAAGGCGCGCGCTTTCGTTTACGACGTTTGCGTTTCCTTTTACGACGCCCGTGCCGTCATCGATCAGAAAATAGAACGACTCCGATTCGCGAATCCCTGTTCCTCCCCGACGCCAAGGCACGGTGTCGCCATCAGAATCATCGGTTAGAGAGCGGCTTTTACGTCCGCTCGTGACACTCGGTACATAGTAGGAGAAAGTCGAACCGATTACCGTGGAAACATGATAATTTTAGTCCCTCCTCGTTCGCGGGCAATATTTGTGTTTCACGTGCACGGTTTCGATTTTCGAGAGAAACCGCCAGTCAGTTCTCACTCGATACGACTTCCAGTAAATTGTCCAGGAAATTGCCTGTAAATTTGATGGAACTCGAATTACGTGAACGCAGTTAGGTTGAAAAACATCGGTCGCTTCGAAAGCTCTCGGTGCACAAGATAAAACTTGACGCAGACGACTTTTTCTACTTGCGACGCGATTGAAGTGGATTTAGATAGTTATGGTCAGACAGGTATCACCACGTCTCTATGAAAACAGAAAGAAACAAGTCATAAAATTAAATATTATCTCTATTAATATATTTTTCATTAAGTTTATACAATATATATCCGTGGTATACTCTTTAGAATTTCGAATTTTTACGTGCATTTTGCGTGACTATGTATTGCATTGCGAATTTATATGTTTTGAATATTTGACTGTTTGGGAATTTGATTGTCAACCTTTGGTAAATATTGTTTTTGCGCTTTTTGCCTCAATCGACAGCATTGCATGAAACTAACTCGGCCAATCAAAGCGAAACATATGCTGGTTTTTCGTCTTAAAGCGATAGAAAATCGAAGATATAATTGTGTGCGCGTCGCGAAAGATAATTCTGAACAACTTCGTCAGTGATCAGTAATATACGGATTTCGTGCGGATTTATGATCAATCTATCTATTAAATCATACTCTTCTTCGATTTTTATTTTCCCTATTTTAAAATGCGTATTCTTAAGTGAATCGAGGGCAATTATTATCATTATTGAATAGAAACTTGAGTTTACAGAACATATTTGCGCGTGTTCTTATTGTGCGTATCTTCAGTGTTAGTTTATTCGAAATAATTTTTGTTATTCCAGTGACTAAAAGTCTTCCAGTCATCATCGACTTGCGTTCCGTCATCATTCGAACGCGTACGTGTTGCACGAATGAGCTGCACCGTGAGCAGACACTGTAATTATTGCGGAAATAAATGCAACGATCCGAGCTTCCTCCGCATCGATCGGTGCATGGGGGGTACCTAACCGTGAAAAACGTGCTTGGTGCGCCAATGTCGAGCTCGGGAGCTCGGAAGGGCCCGCGGGCTTCCCTCTCTTTTTCCCTCTCGAATAGGGCGCGTCCCTTCCGGATAACCGGCTGGTATCCCTTCCGTATCGGCGCGAAAAGTACGGCTGCAGTTGCAGATACACTCGGCGCAATTACAGGGCACTTCACTTGTTCGTGTGGCTCGAAAATATTCGCCGGCGTGTCGAAATGCGGAAGCAAATTAAAAATACAATCGGCAGATTTGCGAGCGTCGTTGCGCGTGACACGCGCTTTTATATATCGCGCACGTTTGTCGCGTATTACGCGCGTGGTTCGCGTCTGGTCAGCTTCGGGTCGATGAAATATTTTTGCGTTCACCAGCAACGATACCGAGTGGATTTGTGACACTGCGTCAAAAGCGAATGCCGGTCAAAACGCCCGCGAGTGCGCTTCATACATGCACCGTTACAATTATAAACGCTTCACGTGTATTTCGCTATGATAAATTACCGCAATGAGCCGGGTATAGGTCGTTTAAAATATATATTGCGTCCTTTTTCCGCAAGCATTTGCTGTTACGCAAATATTATTTCATATGACACACGAGATTTTCACTGCAGCATTTATCCAGAATACATTTCAATACGTTTCTCGTGTTAAATGTTTAAACGCGTTGAACGTTGAATTTACTTGAAATTACACGGATATCACTGAAAGTCGGACTCTATAAAGATAATAAGGATTTGTATCTTGAAGAATAATAACGAACACTATTTTCTTCAGGATGATCGCTCGTTAAACTTGCGACAATATTTATGGACGTCAGATATTGTTAACGCGAACACGCAGGAGTTATTTGTTTCTCCATTAGCGTACTGTCGCCAGATCGCGAAATACGTGGATGGAAAAAAAACAATTTATCGTTAATTACTGTTCTACGCGCGGTTTCTCGGCTTGTCGATGGAACGAACGTAAATTGCATTCAAATCCCGGCGTCGTATCGGTCGAACGCATTTCGTTCATTTGCGTTACACGTGGAAGTAATCAAAACCCGAAGGAAAATGCTTCGGGAAGATTATTTTACGCCCCAGCTCCACGGCTGACCGGAAAAACTCCGTGTAGTCATGAAAATTTTATTTCACTAGTTATCTCGCGCTGGCGCGCGTATCCCTGCACTCACCTGTGAATAAATAATCCCTCTGTATAAGTGAACAAAATGACATTATATCGTCCCGTTTCTGCTGATGCAAAATGGAATATACATCCAATTTGATAAGTAACGTTAATACAATAATAATTGCCCCGCAAATTGTTTCATCCGGGTTCGTCTATGCAGACTGACGGATGATCGCAGTCAATTACTAGCAGGCTCTCGAAATTTTATTTCGGCAAGAATTCTGTGTGCCGGAGTGGTTTCCAACTGTTCGATACATCTCGCATATCAGTAATAGAAAAAGACTCCCGAGTCGCGTTTAGTTTCACATCACGCGTTCAGACTAGCATCGCGTAAATGCCGAAACGGTCGCGTTTCTTTGCACTTATTTGTTCTTACGGAATTCACCGGCGGTCCTCACGGTCCGCTATCGGTTTGTTTCTTAACTACGTAAGTTACGAGAATGTTTTACGATGTTGGCGCGACTCTTACGCGGAAAATCGGAGGCAGGCGAGTAATGGCCGGTGTTCGATAAGCGCTGAGTAACGACTGGGGTCCGTTGCCGCCGTTTGCACAGTTCGCTTCGCGAGTATCGCCCTGTCCACCCCGCGATTTTCTCGGACGATCTGTCTTCCACGCTTTCGGAACTACGAAGAAGATGCGTCTCGGAAGAGGATTAATGTCCTGCTGGATTTCTGTATTTCCGTTGGGTACGTGGGCGCCTCAGAATTTTAACGAGGCAAGTATCTCGAGATCAGTGTGATAAACAATGTTCATATTTTTCATTCCTCAAGATTAAACCATATAGGAGATTCAAAATAGAGCCGTTTATTAAATGAGTATTAGTTACGCGTCGTTTCTATTTGGTCACATTATCGCGATGTCTGTCACGACGTCTAAATGTTACCACGAATATTTATTCGTCGAAAACGAAAAGCGACATTTTATTTTTGCTAAACGCCACCCAATTATTCGACACGCAAAACGATCCGTTGTCACGCTGACATATCATGCGGGATGGTGACAAAGCAAAAATCTAATCTCCGTCGCCGGACCCTTTTCCCAGAGTTCAAAGGACGCGCATCACATCGGGGCGACGTAATAGCGCGACGTAAATCACCCGGCACAAACTTCGTTTGTGCAGGTAATTGGATAATGTGCCACGCGCGGACGCGCGATTTGCGGCCCGCGGCTCGCACGCTCGCGTGACGGCGTGCATTTATATGACACATCACCGGTCCGGCGATTAGGACGGCGAAAACTCACTCGTAGACCTAACGGCTAATTACAGCCGTTGCCTGACAATCGAAGACGGAGCGTGCGTGCGAGATAAGATCGAGATCGATAAGATCGAGACACGAAAACGAGAGAAATAAACCACAATTAGCTACATAGCAATTACAGTCGGTTTAGCGTAATTATATCATTAGCGACAGAAAGGAAATCATTTTTAAAACCAATATATTATACATGCATAACTTTCTTAATGAACGAATTCTTGTTATCATCACAGAGGAATTTTGTATTAAAGCTCGTATTTACGAAACAGCGCCATGAATAATTCTGGTGCAGTTTCACATAGTAGACTCGCTTTTTTCCCTCGCTCGCAATCTTTTCGCATACATCAGCGCAGCTTTCGTCACTGGGAAGACTTTACATAGTAAGAATACGTGACGGACAAGCGTTTAAGGTCGAGCACGCCGTTGGAAAAGCGAAGGGAACCAGGAAAAGCAGCCTGGGACATACTTCACGTAACGGCGGACCTGCTACGGTAAACGCGAAAATAAGAAAAGTCGGTACATAGGTAAAGAGGTTTCTATGTAAGAATAGCTAATCTTGCTCTTGCTACGTATGTATATGGGATGTCCTAGGCTGGCGCCGCGCTCCTTTCACCAACCGACTTCAATCGTCAATACTTACCGAACAATAGAATTCATTTTCGACGGTATGCAACTTTAACGTTATCAGATTGCTTCTATGAGAAGAATTCTGTTGCAAATTGGTGGAACAGGCGGCAGACGAATAGTGCAACACGAGTTTCAGAGCATTCTGTATTTCTGTATACGTATCCATGTGTGCGTTTATCCAAGATGCAGACGAAACATCGCGATGCATAAAATACATGATAGCGAATGCATCTTAATTTATATGCTTTCAAACACAGTCAAAGCATCGCATAGTCACAAAAACTTATCTTGGATGTAATAATTATTTCAGAGAATATGCTATTTGTTGCTGCGATGCTTCAATTCAATTTTAATTAAATCAAATTTCTTTCAATCTTTTATATCTTTTAAATAAAAGATTATTCTCTATATTTAAAAAATTGTTGGCTTTGAAGCACGTTGTACATGAACGTTAAATCGTTCAAGCATCGTTAGCGACGGTACTACGCGTCGTCGATGTATCACGCTTCGCTGTGGCAGGCGGCGGAGCTTGCAAGCCGCGGTATCGTGATATTTCTTGAATTATTGCGATTTCAATCCGACGTTCGTAATTTACTTCTCCAGGGCATGATGCTCATAAATCATTCCGTTCCGGGCGTAACGTCTCTCGCGTTATGTCGACGATGGAAGCGCAGTCACAGCGTACCCAATTACCGCCTTGCAAGCGTCTAATGTCGCGCCCTGCGACGCTGTTTCGAGCATTCTCATTTCACGCGAGTTTACCGTGTAGCTTTTCATCGGGTATAATGAATAGCGAGTATCTCGAATAAATGAAATAAACTTCCGTCTTGGAAGAATCTTGGTCGAAGTGAAATTCGAACATGTTCAACTTGCAGGATTAGATTTCTGACTAATCAGACTCGATACACATACATCATTCATCTATTTATCTTACACGTGAATAAACCTTCGTTCTGGCGATGTGAAATCACATTAGAGCATGTTTTCCTGAGAACGTTATATGCACTGTGAGTATTTTCCGTGTTTCCGGAATTGGCGGACGAAACTTCACGCGTATAGTAGTATTTTATAGCGGACGCCACCCCCGCACGAATTTTCGATCGCCACTTTATTTTTATAAAGCACTCATTACGTGACCTCGTATCCCTCGGCGTCGTTATGCATCGCGCCGCTCCTATCGTGGCTCCAATAACCGCTCCCGAAGGCTATTCCCGACCGTTCGTGTCCGTGCCGTGCTCGCGTGTTTGTGTCATAAAGTAACGACGTGCAGGGTCATTCCAGCCTCTCGTTTCACGAAGTCGATGAACCGATTGTGCATTGTTGGCCCCAGTGTGGCCCCGGGAACTCCTCCAAGAATTCTGGAAGACGCGGGCAATTCTCCCCTGTAGCCGGCAGCTTTATGCCGTCTCCTCGAGATAATCGAACGACATTCTCGAAAATAATTCCCAGGATTAGCCGTGCAATAGCGTTAAAAGATGTTGAAACGATTTTGCAACGTCTTCATTGATGCTTTTGTAGTTCTGATACGTACAGATTGATTTATAAATGTAAGAAGAAAGAAACTACCACTGCTTGAGCTATCACAATTCTATTTAATTATAATTAAGTATTATACAGTGTATTGAATTATAATTAAATATAGAGATTAAATATATAATCACCTACTTTCAAGCGCGAATCTCTTGTGCACTTCGAACAAAATTTGACTTAAGCCTATCACGAAATTCGATATCTCGCACCTGTTATGGACACGGGCTGTCTCCGGCAACGTTTTAACGTGATTGAGACCCGCCATCGCTCATCCTCGTTCTGACAGCGGCGTCATACCGCTCTAATGCGACCCTTTTTAGCTTTCCATATAACTTTTTTTCCGATGCGGAAAAAGCTGTTCGTTATGTATTAGGAGTGGAAAAATCCTCAAATACATTTTTTTTCTATTTTTTCCCCACAGAAATGCCGTACACGTCTTTTCAAAAGGATTCAACTCGGTGCTCGGTTGATCCTTTTACTCCCTTGCCTTAAGTAAATTTTGCCATTCACGTTACGGGGAAAATGATCGATATCCTTCTCTACAGGGATTCATATTTCAATCAAATAGCAGGTGGAAAGCGGTGGAAATTAAAGCAAGTTTGCCACCCCCCCGTTAACGAAGCACTTTCATCCGCCCTTGTTCGCCACGAGTTTATCCCTGCGCCCTTAATGTACCGGCCTTTCTGGCATTATCCGAACTTACCCTCGCGCGGATCTTCGGACAATTTGGAAAATGAGTTGGGACAAGGAACACCTGCCGCTGTATTCGCAATTAACCGCGCTGATAATTGTCGCGGTGAACAAAAACCGCTCCGTACGCAGTGCCTCGTTGCAAAGATTTACCGGAAAGAACGAAACACGGTCCGGCTTTTAGAATTCTTTCTACGTTTCTGTGTGTATAGAGGTACTCTGTAATTGCATTTCATCGTTATCTCGCTCGCTTGTTGTCGGCGCAGATAGCCACTTTATACGCATAACGAGTTTAAGGAGTGCGAATTGTCGCGGTATCATGCTGGCATCGGTTCGCGACGCGCACGACGGCGTTTCAATTCAAATCATAGAGGATCGTGCTCGCGAGAGCGTAACCGCGCTGTTAATTCCGGCTCCTGAGTGCCCGACGACTTCCGAGATAATAGCCTCGTGTCTGGCTTGCCCAAGATAGGTAGAACAAATATATAATTAACTCTCCTTCGTCGTACGATACGATCCCTTCCTCTCGCGTCGGCAAGACGCGCAAATGTTCGCCCCACGTCGAAAAGGTTAAAGTTAAACGCTCCCTTGTGGCGCCCGGACCACTTTCGGACGGTCGTATCTTCGTCAGATAATTTGGAAAACGGCGTACGATAAAGACCACCTGGCGTACCTGCCCTATTAACACGTATTAGAGTAATTATCGCGATTGGGAAGTAACGAGCCGAGGGGGTTTCGTTTGCTCAGAACTGATCCTTGGAAACTTGAGGCCATCAGACAGTTTGCTCTCCGTCTGGACGTCTCCTGAACTTGCAGCATCCGAAATCTGCGAGAGTTTGTGTTGTGAGGTGGAGAATATTGATTAATAAGCTTTCATTGAAGTAAGAACATACCTACTTAAGAAATTACTTTCTGTCAAATGCAACATCGTTCATGTAACGCGATTAACTTGTGTTTAGATTAAATTGCGTTTCGCAATATGTTTCTTCGTGGTAGCGTGGATATTACATCATTACGTTATGCACTGTTTGCTACAAGCAAGGCCACCTGTGAACAAAGTGCAAATTAAAAGTCGTACGGTGACTTTTTCACAAGACGGATTCCGAAGTAGATAGTGCGACTGAAAGAAAGATTTACAAATTAAATAATGTTCAGGTTTGGACCAAATTGCAAAATGTCATTCGACGACAAATAATAGCACGTTTGTGATCGACCTATAATCTGATGGTAATGTAAATAAGTTTTTGCAGTTAATATAAATATCGATTTGCAATATATATGTTATCCACAGACTAATAATAATGATAAAACGAGGTAGAATTAATACAGACGCTTACTAGGTATATTTTCGCGGAACCTCACTGTGCCGTTGCAAGAACGAATGCGTACGCAAGCATTTTTAAGCTTGGCAGATTTATTCATCGCGCGGAAGGAATTAATAACGCAACGAGAGCAATTATGTGGCTATTACGGCATTCGCGTTTTAATTTGAGATACGGCGTATAATTCGCCTCGCTCTCTTTAAACATGGCTGATCCTCCTCTTGCGTCGCAGAGGACCAATTTGGCAAATCAGCCGCGATAAAAGACAGCTGTTCCACGTGCCAACCACACATTAATAATTAACAATTACGTCAGTCGCGGGAGAAATAACGCGGTCCAGAGAGATTTGTTAGAAATGTTCTCCAACCTACGAACGATGTTCGAGTGTGCACATGTGCTGCGCGATTTCGTGCGTGGTCGAATTTTTCATCAAACGCACGCACGTGCGCGCATGATATTCCGACCGATGTTCCCTTTAATTTTGTACGAATGTCAGCGGAAAATATTTCACCCTCTCTTCCGGACGTTTAACCGCAGCTGCTATTACCATATTTTTCTTCCGCCGGCTTTCTCCTTCCTTCCTGCAGAGATAAAAGAATAAGCGTATAACATACATGGCATAAAAATGATATTAATAATTTACATTTCTCCGTAGTATACACTAGAGAGTATGCTCTAGAGAGAGCCAATTTATCCAATATCACCGGAAAACTTTTCCTATTCTCTGTCGACTGCTCGAAATTCCGTAGAGTTTAGTCGCAAGACAGCACATTCGTATTGTAAATTGCTCGAAAATAATGTCCTGTTCTAAACCTCCGGAGAGTAATTCCAGCTTATCGATTCGGGACCGTCTCTCGTTGGCCGATTGTCGTGCGTTTTTCGGCGTCATGGCGCGCCGCGTCGCGATTCGAATGACTCGACTTATCGCCGAGGATCTTGCTAATCCTCTTCGCGACGGTGCTAATTAATCGCGCGCAAATTACCATTAATTCGTCGGGATTAGCGGGGATTCTTTGCGCCGTACGGAGACACGTTCCACGGAGATTTATCACGCCGCTCTAGATTAAGGCACCGTCTGTTATTCGGACAGCGCGGCCGCGCGATAATACGATTGCACTCGCACCAGCACTCGTGAGAATTACAACCCTCGCGGGGAATTAATTCGAACACGGCCGGGATGCGTGGCTGTGATGTTCCAGCTCCAGCGGAGTTTCATTTTTACGACATTATCTCGTGTACGCTCGCACGCGTAATATTCCCGATGCGCTTCCGCATGAGTGCGAAATATCGCACGTGCATACTTCTTCGGCGAATAACACTGTATAATTACAAGTGCACTGCTGAATGTACATACATGAACTCTCTCGTAAAGAGTTGTTAGACGGCTACAAAATGCGCGGAACGTGGCAGCGTTATTAAAAATAAAACAGGTGCTTTCTCTCTTTGGCTGTTAGCGTGATCAAAATTTTAGGTCTTACGGCATGCATAAGTAGATGTTTTAAATAATTATGTGGATTACGCGGACTGACAAAAATGACATGCACTTTACTCACGACTAGATGCAATTGTGCTTCATCCCGCATCAAAAGGATTATTTTATCATTAACGTCCTAAACTTAATTTCTAAAATGAGTACATGAAAGATACCTCGCGATTGAAAATACTGGCGCATTTTTTAATGATTTATTCGAAACCATAATAGTATCGGCTGCGAAATTGTGCTGTCGAAAATATTTTACGATTTTAAGATGACTGTCAGATTCTGCGCAAACCGATGAGCTCTTCATTATTTAACGGACCGAGCTGAAATTCGTTGGTTTGTAAAATTCGCGAAATGCGAACACGCATATCCACAATCGCGCGTTTATATCGAAGCACGCTTCCTCCACGTCACGCAGAGAATAAATTGCAGCCGGAGTCCGCGCAGATATGCGTATTTTATTTACATTTCGTTTTTCGAAACGATTCGCATTACATGTTACGAGGGTGATATCATGTGCGGCGGTTCTTTGATTCGACCGTAATCAACAGGATGGTAATTAATATTTGCGTAACACATAAAAACGGCACGTTTCTGTACTTTGTTGTTGACGCTTTAGCAACGGATTTCTCGTTATTTATTAATAATTCGACATTCTATATTTACATGTATGCGGAGAGGTTTCCGCATTTTACAGTTTTGTGTGTTGTGTAACATATTAAAACTAGCTCTAGCGTGATATCGTATTCGCACAGTCGTACACAAAGTTACAGAGCTTTATTCTTTTGTTCCGAAATGTTATATTTTTGTGGATTTGTCGATCGTAGTAAAAAGCATTGTGTGCACTGACATTGCCGACGTTATTCTGAATTTTCGATCGAAAGTCAGTGGTTTGCTGGTGGGATTTAAGGTGGCACATTATAACGGTTTACGGTTAAATGCAGGTAGTTCACCTTGCGCGACGAGTGCGTAAAAGTCTTCGGTGAGCCGACGAAAAACGCGTGAGGGGGAGAATTTATTCCTGACACGTAGCAGCCGTAAACGTCCGGAAAACATGTTCTCTCGATGTACTTAACTCACGGTATTCCGCACGCCGATCTCAGATAATGTACCGCATCCACCAGTCATCTCCCGACAAAAATGATTATTTCCCGGGTTCTCCATCTCCCGATGGCCCCGGCTGTTCATCGAGAAGCGAGCTCAATGCATTTCTCGTGACGCGCAATCGGAGAGATCAGTTATATCTCCCGTCCCGGTTAATGCAATTCATTTTGCAGTGTGACGTGCAGTGTGCGTGGAATGTTGCCGTACGAGTAAGCATTTTGCGAGAATTAATTATTGTGCGGCAGATAAGACGATTCCTTATGGAAAGTGAGCTTGAGCCCGCGTCGGCGATCTCTAAAAAGCTGCAGAAATGCGAGCGGGATATAATGCAAAATGCGATATATAATTCGATAGTATCGTTCCGCGCGAGATTACATATACTACATCGCATTTTTACTGCCGAGTGTCTTCGATGTAACTGTAATAACGCAGCGTCGTACGCAATACCGTGCCGATTTCCACGTGCAATTTTCTGCGGAATGCCTGGGCCAGCAAGTAATGCAAATAAAACAGCGCGCACCAGGCGACACGTTTGATATCGCATTTGTTGATTTCCTTTTTGAAAATACTCCCATTGCACGAGAAGAAACGAAAGCTCCAACGGAGGAATATCGAGGATGCTTCGTATTTTCCTTCCATATTTGAGACACAATAGTCTTCGGTTTTTTACGCTTTCTCGTACGACGCGTACGACCCTCTGCCTGTTTTCCTCGTTCGCTGCAGCTCTCTCTTTGTCATACTCACCGACAAGGGAGAAAACAAAGGAAGACGAGATGCGCCCCTTCGATACGAAAGCCACGCGGTGTGCGTCGACTCGCGCCGTAATGAGCTCCTTGCACCCTTTCCTGCCTTTCTATCCCTCCGCCGGTTTGTGCAACTGCTTGAACGCGACGCTATCTGCGGTCTCGCCGAGGAAGTCGAGGAGTTCCGTGGGCTTTCATGCCATTCAATTCTACATTATTCGTGGATGTCACATACGGGGTATTTTACCCGAAATTCCGGAATACCTTCAAGTGCCTCAAGATTGAGAATATATTACCAGGGCGGGGTGTTCATTTACTGGGAACAGGAGCTGAGAATGTCGTTCTGTATCTTTTTTCGTAATTCTAATTATTCTCAGAGTTAAAATCTAATGGCGCTTCCTCATTTAAAAATTTTTAATCCGTTATTCCGGAAAAGATGAAATTTTTATTATACACATAGAAATTTGCTGCACGAGGGAAAAACCACATGAAAATTACCGAACGCGTTACCGCTACAGCGTTTATCCTATGCGGATACGGCCGACGATTTTTCTCGAGAAAAATCTGGCAAGGAACACGGCAGTTTCGTGGGTCATAACGCAATTAATTCCGCGCAGCTGCACTCAGCTGCACCTGGGATGAACGCGTCGATCGTGATAATTTCAGTCCCGAGAGAATATGCGACCTCTTATTACAGCCTGTTAATTGAACAACGTCTTCCTTTCTTCAAGAAGTGCTTTAAAGGAAATTCAGTCCGGATTGCAACGTTCCCTCAGGAGCCACAGCTAATTAATAGACTAATTAGGCAGCTCGTTGAATCATCGCTAGAGATTTTTTAAAATAATTTTACAAGCATGATGCGATTGTTCGAGCAAATAGCACGGCCGATTGGAAATTATCCAGAAAAGTTGCTGAGCCTGTAGGAAGCGAACGGTAATTTGCATTCAGGAACGGAATTTAAGGGCTTCGAAGCATTTATGCGGTATTATGCAAATTCGATGTCCTCGCTTGTTCAGAGGCTTCTGAGCAAGGCCCATCCCCGATGTCAAGGCGGTAAATATATATCTGTAAGGTGAGAATTATTTTATGCCTCATAGATTCTTCAACAGAGGATTTCACCAGTCAAGTTCCATACGACACTTTAATACTTTAGTGCTTTAAAGTAGGGATACAAAAAACCCGAGACATTTGAAAATAACGATGACTACATCAGAGTAATGTAATGCACTATTCTTCCATTTTATAACAAAAATTATTGTTGCACAAATATAGGATATTAGAATAATTTTCTTGCGTTGTAATGTTAATATAAATTTATGAAATCAAAGAATTTCTTTCTTTCGGCCGAACTGGCAAATTTATTGATTATATATTACACGACGTTTCGACCAAGTTTCTGGTCCTTCTCAAGTGTACATGGAACTTAACAAGTCATTTTTGACTAAGTCCAATTGACTAAGTACAGTTCGGTCGAAAGAAAGAAATTCTTTGATTTCATTGATTTATCCTGACGATATAAACTTATTGATTTGAGTAATTAATATAAATTTCATTAATCTTTTTGATATATCTAGGAGAATTGCATTACATATATTATAAATTCTTTAGATTTTTTTCCTATCATTCTTTTGAAGTCTTTTGATAACGCAAGAAACTTATGCAACTCTTATGCAAATGTTATTGCGACGTCACGTATAGTGCATTGAAACATATGATGGTTTCTTTTATCTCTAGCGTGGCGTAAGCATGCTATCTACACAAGCACATAAAGTTTCGAACGTACGGTTACGATCGTAATTTTTTCCCCCGGTGCAAACTGTATATGTCTGCATGCATGCAAAAGCGGCGCTTCTTGAGAGAAATATGTTATCGGTCATGTTCCTCGGGGTACATTGGGTTTCTTTATGCTAAATCTCCATGGTAAATCTCAAAGTTACGAGGCGATGAAATCTCAGCCAGAAAAGCTGATGGAGATATGAAAATCAAAGGAAAACAATAAATAATTTCTCTGCTTCCGATGTGATTATTCTTCTTGAGGGCTTTTTCAGTGATATTCGTAATATAATGAAAGTTAATATTACGAATCATTATTCAGATTTCTTTTTTACATAATATTTGCAGTTTCTAATAAAAACAATATAATTATGATATAATTATGTAAAGAATAGTATAATTAATAACTCGATTCTTAATGTAAATACCGACTCTGATTTGTTAACTGTGCAATTGGTCAGAGTTATGCAGTAAAGTACACAAGTTTGGCATTGTCAAAATTCTACAGCAAAATGTTGGCGATGAACTTTTGAAAAATTCGAGGTTTGCAAGTTTAAACTTGCAGTTTACGGACGCACTTTGCCAGCGAGTATGCCGCAACTCTCACTTACGATCTGTAACCGCTGCATCGTGCACATATTTTTTTGTTTTTTTTTCGCACGAAACGCAGGAACGACCGTGATTTAGTGACACAGCGGCCCAGCGAGATATCGTCGTTCGCACAGCCGACATTGGGCGTCGGATTTATAAGTCTAAACGCGGAAGCGTGCTCGCGAGCGCGAAGTTCAGCCGCGCGTTCCCTCTCGTGTCATTCGCTCGGCCGATATTTCGGATTTATCAATGCCACTGGTATTTATGCGTTGCTCGCATCGTGATAGAAGCGACACTGAGTATTTATGTCTAATGCTACGTGCGGAATTTTACGAGCAGTTTATTCGTATTCTTGTCACATATCTCGCACTCGATTCGATGCAAGAACAATCGCGGATGTAGAGGCAAAAGAGTCAAGATTTTTCACGATATTGGATCAAGATCGTAATCTTATCCAGGATACTACTTATACTATTCACTTTTTGATAGAATATATATTACTAGTAGCATCTACAGTATTTGTATTGACTGAATCTTGAAATGAAAAAAGAAAATCCATATGCAGACCTTAGCATATCAGAATTTATTTCGCAACTTGCGCTTTTCGACGAAATGTGGACAATGCAAGTTTCGCTTTTATAACTCTGCGTTAGCGTGTGGTCTGTACTTCCTCCTAGACCATTCCCGTTGACTGTCATGAAAATTGAAGTACGTATAAAATATGAAACTTCTACTACATAAATCATATAATATACTAGAGATTCTTGCATTACTTTCATATACGCGAATTTAAGTTTCAATGGTTCTCAGAGAAAAATTAATCGCGTATATCAAGAGAATAATCGTAACTTAACGGTGATATTTTATGCTCGATAATTACGCTTGAAGAATAGTATTTTTCAAAATCGGGAATATAAAGGATTCTTGAATCAACTTCATAAAATCGGCTTTCATTTATGTACTTCCTGTACATCACCATACTTCGTGTTCAAACACATGACAGCGCAGCCGGCAAAAAAATCTTGGTTTGAAAAAAGCTTCGTGCAACACGATACGCCGTATAACAGAGGGAAAAAGAGCGTTTGCGTGAACGTCCCTCTTAATCTGATCTGACGTGGGGAACGAAATATGATGTGTCGATGTCATGGTGATAATCGTTATCTGTACCAGTTCGAGTCCATCGCATTTACGCGAAAATACACACAGCAATTTTTTTCCTTTAACGTATAAATGATAAATGGCCAGAGCTTTTGCGATACAGATGCATTATATTAGCGATTCTTACTGCTTGTGACGCGTTGTGATTTAAAGAGGATTTAATTCGACTGTCCAACATTTGATCCGTGTTCACGGATGAACCGTGCGTTTCCATGTACGAGGTCACCATCAATGCAAAATACGGGTTTCGCGATCGGTGGACAATGTCGCGGAAACGCAACAGTGAATTTAAAAGGGGTTTACGTCGTGTGCAGCATTGCGGCCGGCCAGACATCGCAGATAGCGGATTGCATGGGGGTATTAGCCGTGTCCCCCTGCCACTCGCTCATCTTGCTAAAAGAACACGACATTTCCTAATGGACGTAAATTGTCTCGTCGTCGCGTTACCGTGGGTTCCTCTTTTGTTCGCCCAATTCCGCGTCATCGTTGCTCTGCTACGATATCATTTGCGAGCACGTCACAACGCTTACGCATACAATTTTGTAAAATCACCCGCGCTTTTGCGATTTACCTCGCTGAAAATGGAAGTTAAAGGGCAGAAGGGACGTTTATATAGTAACAATGTTAAAACATGCAATTCTCACAACTGATAATTTTTAAAACGATGTTAGATGTTTGTTGTGAAAATGTTTTTTTACGCTGTTGAAACTACAATATGTGTTTTAGTTGGAACGAAGTGTAGCGTTTATGCACTTTCATCATCGTTTATGCACCTCGACGCGTCGTTTGTGAAAAGGGACGGGGTTTTTGTTTCCCAGTTGATTAAAAAACGTAGATACCGCGACTACATAGGGGAGAGGGCGCGGGCGGAGAAGGGAACCGACGGGGTCTCTCGATGGTGATCGCGGGATAGTAATTCAGAGGGTGCTTTCCTTGTGTATGGGGGGCGCAACGTTGCGCGATGAAAGCGGGCAACGTTTTTGGCGCGGCTCGTAGGGAACATAATGGCACTTTAACAGTCGACTCATGGTGAACTTGAAATTATCCGTAAATCACCCATTTCTTGCTTTACAACGCTTTATCGCGGAACGACATCGTAAAGGTGCGAACGGCGCGAACATGACAGTAAGAAAGAAATTTCTCTTATCTCTATCGGGAATATATAACGCGGCAATAACAAATATATTTTCAATATTTGAAAAAAATTATAATGTGACGCAACGATCTAATGAAATCATATTGGATTAATTAATGTGTCGAGAGAGATCAAAATATAATAAGCAAAAATGATGCAATATAATATACTGTACATACTATTGTACATAAATGCAACATAATAAATGATCGTGTATTAAGAATTTTAACAGGCCATTGAGCTTCTGAAAGGCACACAATAGAGCAATCCTGACGCGGCAGAATCCTTGCGATCAATTTGATGCGTCGGATTTTCTCAGATCTCGTTCGACACGCATGCGGTTTTGATTGTACGTGAATCCGGCCGTTGCGTTCGTGCAAGCTCATCCTGCTCGGTGCATCGACATGGCGATAGACCTATGTTTGTGCAGGATGGTATCCACCGTGAACCTGTCTGTCCTTTATGCCAGGCTCGAGCACGTTCCGGTAAGGGCGCGGATAAATGAGCCCTCATGACGATAAATGGATGTGCATACAAGGGTAGCGCACCTGGAGTAGCATTGGCAAATTATTTAAAAGATTGATATGGCGTGATCCCGCTCCTTGAACTTTAATCATTGCGTTAATCTTACATTAACTTATTAAATAATCATTACCTCGAGTAAAGGTGAGTTTCACGGAAATCCATCAAGTCCCATCATTCCCGAAACTATCTTGTTATAATTTATTTTATCAGGTTTCCTCTTATATTTCTGTCATGCGACTCACGTGAACGTTAACGACAATTTCCCGCGCGTCAGCTTGCGCGATTGGTCCCGGTCCACTCTCACCCCCCGCCGTATTGAAAATAATCTATGCCAATATTCTTTGCTATTTTCACCCTCGAGTGAACAGCGAAAATCACTTCAGACAGATGACCCTCTTGTACAAGGAGGGTGGCGATATCTTCGCCCTTCCTGCCGCGCGCCATCCAACCCTCGAGTCAAGGGGCGGAATCGCGTGGGCTGCGACTATATGATAACGGGCTCGTGCGCGATCTTACGTCGTTGCAGCGAATATATACGCGCGCGAGAATGAATATCTCACCGGGGAACCAGACGGGAGCGAGAGGGGTGCAGGCTAGAAATCAAGGCTGACGGAAGGGGGTGCATTCGAGTGACCAATTATTCCGGCACACGAAACCGATCTCGCGCGATGTCAGGCGACGCCTGGCGTAGACAATGAGGGACAACGGTGATAAAAACGGGCATCCCGCCCCGCGTTTCGCCGAATGACTCGGAGCACGTGATAAAGCGACGTTGCACTCGGGAACGGCGAAATGTATCCCCGCTATTAACGTTGCAGCGCAGGGTGAAATGTGCCTGGCACTTTTTAACTTAATACTGCGCGCTCTTGCCGGCCAATGCACTCTCATTTTGCACGGTAACTTCGTTCCACCGCTAACCAACTTTGACTTCATACTTTCACGGCTAATTCTTCTATATCTGACTCTATCCTGGAAAAATTGCCGAAAAAATTTGCCCGATAATTTGATTCTTAATTGTAGTGGACAAAAAATTCTTGATATATAAACGGAAATTTTTAGATAACAATTGTTCATTTAAAATGTCGTAGCGACGTTATAGCAAACAGTTATGTTGCATAATGATATTTCACTTCGGTCAAAGATATTCCAAGTAATTTAGGTCGATGGTAGATCGCGATCGATGATGGAAACAATGGCAACAATTGCCCGTGAGTTAATAAGTGCAAGGGTGCTTTTGGTACGTTGCGCTGCATGAAAGCGCGCCTCGAGGGTCGCTCCGGAGCACCCTCGACTTCTGTAATTATGCCCGTCCGTACGGTTTTGATTGGCGTTCTTAATTAACAAGTGCGATGGCTGCATTTTGGACGCAGCTAGAACGTGCATTATCCTGCGAGAAATTGGCTATCGCGAGCCTCGCCCGGGCAATCCCGCGCTACTTTTTTCGCACGGAATAGAGATCATCCGGCGACTGACATTTTTGTTTTTGCCCGGTTTTATTCGGCGAAAACCGGTATTAAACTCCCGACCAAAGGAGAGTCATGAAAATTCATAGTACTTTGCGCGAAACGTTATTCTCTCTAGGGATGCTGTATCGCGCCAGATTACACGATGGCCGAATAATTTAAGCCATGGAGAATGGAATATATCACCGCGTAATAAAGATTTGTTTATTAGCGTTCTTTCTCGCCGTCAAAAGAGTTGCATTCCTTTTTTTTACTGCGCGGGAGAACCGTGACGGGCAAACATAATAAGTATCGATTTTTTTGCCTAGCATCTGCAGCTGACTTTTCGTATTCATGTTCTCCTCTCGCAAGTATTCGTGCATCGAATAAAACCCAGCGACTTTTATCTTTTTATTGAGTGAATTATTATATAATAACAGAGTAAAAAAATGATTGATTGAACATCTAAATAAAAAATACTAATAAAAAATACTGGCATTAATGTGCTGATGTAGCGTGGATACAATTAATACGATGATTACTCGAAAGTGATCATTATTGATTTATACCGTCGAGAAACGGCTGAAGGAACGCCGACCCGACATCACGTCTGTTAAATTCGAGGGAACGCGGCGTACCCAAGTTTTTACCAACTCCCTCGTTGTTTCCCACCGTCCGCGGTTTAGTTAAAGTAACGGAAGTGCCGGGAAACCTTGGGCGAACCTTAATGGAATTACGCTTGGCCCGCGCAAAAGTATTAAGTATCGATTATTAAAGCGAGATCGTGCACGCGTCCGCCCCCGCGGCGAAACCGACGGGGGCCTCTCCCTCGCGGCTTCCCTTTATAGGTGTACAACGCGGTGACTGCGGTAATTAATATAACAAAGGGCCGGAGGGCGTTAAAGGGACCGCATGTCGGGAACAATCTCGCGGCATTCTCTATCGGACGGCGGTGGTCTCGCGCGCCCTTCTCTCGCGACTCGAACTTGGCGGAAAGTTGCGCTGAAAACTGCGGAAATTACCGGGCGCGGCCGACGTTAACTCGAAAGGAGTAACTTAATTACGCTCGAGCACGAATCGCCGTCGCGAACTTTTTGTTTGCGTCGGTGTGTGCCCGCCGTACGTACGTATGTGTTCGCACGAATGCGCGTGTACGATGTAAAGAGCTCGCTCCAAAGTGACGGAAATACTTCCGCCAAGTTTATGGGCAAAAATTCATTTCGACTCGCCATTATGGTGATAATGAGCTCTGACAAGTTCTTAATTCGTAGTTTTGTTCCTACGAATTAAGAGCCTCAGCATGAAGTTGTTATTTTCGCTTTCACATCACGAGAACAATTCTCCACGATTAGTTACTTTCCGGAGACGCGATAGCTTCGCATGGTCGTTTCGTTAATTTTTTTATTGCATTATTTTGATACGAAAATAATGTTTCATGTTAATCGCGCGCGCGGTTAACGTTAGGAATAACTGCTCCAAAAGAGATCGCTCAAAACGGAGCTCGCGCGTGATAACTGGCAGATCCGCCGATTACGGTCGTGAACAAGATTTTAATCGAAAATTAATCCGCGCCCTGCGCGGTGCTCGAAACTTTACGGAGGACACGATTCCATTATCGCGACGAGTCTCTCGCTCTCGAATCTCCATGTATGTGCCGTTCGCGAGACATGCTCGTTTCGATGTAAATTGAAAGCGACCGTGGCGGCGATCACAGATTGGCGCGACCGCGGAAATAATCGCGAAATTAATCGGTCCCATTCGATCGACAGAAATATTGCTGTTTGAGCTTCTCCTTTTTTTCTCTCTTTCTTTTTTATTCTCTTTTTCATCGAAGCACTCGTCGTGCGTCTTGTCTGTCGAGATTAACCGCGGTGCTCGTGAGAGACTCCACGAGAAAACGTCTTTCTACGTTTTCCCGTTCGTTACCGTTTGCCCTGTAAATACGGTGTTTTCTGAAAAGCACTCGCTGAAGAGCAGATCGGCCAGATTTAATAAGCTTTCGCGTGTTCTTCGTTAGGATTTTAACGAAGCTTTCATCCGGCGCGTTGAAAGCCTCCCCGACGGTTTCCACGAGTTTTGGTGCTGAGCCCGCCGCTGCCTTCTTTTTGTTGTAAATTGTAATGCCTCGGTGTTATGCACGTTAGCACGTTCGCGAAAGCTGAGATTCCGCGGCGCCCTTTTAAGTTTCACGACCATTACGGGACGAGCATTCGTCGATGTCAACGAATTTCTTACGGATGGATCTTTGACCAATTAACGTCGGAAAAGTCGAGCGTCTGCCATCACGAGGACAATTCCTGAGACGCGCTCAGCATCGAGCTTGTTATTGGTTGGAGGATTTAAACAAATTATTTCTGAAAGTTGCAGCTCGGGGAATGCTGCACTGCGCGAGTCTCGGAATTAGTCTGTTTGCAGCGAGAGAAGACTAACTACGTGAACATTAAAGAAACGCTCCCTCGTACACAGTGCATCACGGCATTCATGAACATTCCAGACGAGCCATTTGGAGGACGGCTTTCTTAGCTATCTTGTTAAGTTCGCATTAAACTCCGCGAGTCCATCTCATTATTATCGTCGCGGATATCTCTCGAACAACAGAAGACCCCTGGGGAAAGTTGCGTTTTATACACATCGTAATTGAAACGTGAAACATTCTTCTCTGCTGCGCAATGATTTTACGATATTTAAGAGAAAAGTACCGCGAGAGGAGTTGGAGTTTCATCGAACAACCGGCGAAGAAGTTTCGGGCACGAGGTGTTCGCGGGGGGGGTAATCGATCGAGGGAACATCCGCCTGCGGCGACGAGGGGGTCGAATAGCTCGTCGCCCTGATGAAATCCCCGAGAGCTCTTTTCATGCTAATAAGATTTCGCCGGTCGCGCCCAATGGATACGCGCCAAAGCGCGAGGGAAAGGGCCGACGCCGACGCCGCGTTCGGCGCGGAAGAGACACCGAGAGAAAGAGAAACGCACAAAGGGAAACGGCGGCGTTTCTCGGCAAAGCCGAACGCAGCATCCCCATCTCGACACGAAGCTTTTGTCAGCGCTCTAACTCGATATTTCGGTCGCAATGCACGATACCGCGGGTGAGAAAAAAGTAATGAGAGCTTTTGCCATTCTATGGGCGGTTTGAAGAACCGCGTGGTCTGCGCAATGCGAAATTACAATTTCTGCTCCGCCGCGAAGAATATAAAGTTACCTAAATAATTGTACGAATAAATGCGACGGAAAGGTACTATTCAATTACATATACATGTATACGTGTCTTGATTGTCGCAGAATTGACAAATGTCGGATTACTCAGTCAGTAACGCCGCATTACTGAACAGCGTTTTGCGTATGTATGATTCGATATTATTCATCATTCGAGAACGAAGAATGGAGTTTATCAAACGTACTGCACGTTGCCCGATACTTTTCTCTAATCCATCGAGGTTTTATCGCAAAATTGCACGAGTAAATTCACGTCTTGCCTGATGAATGCCGTCGGTGTCGACGAATGTGCATGGGGCATACGCGATCGCATCCTATTTCGAGTAGCACGCATTGTCGTGTTAAATGGAAACTGCCGACGACGCGCGCTGGTCTCTGGTGGATTCGACGAAGTATACCGTCCGTTCGTTCGATCGATCTCTGAAGGTATTGTCCGGCGAGGAAAGTCGAGAAATGAGGAAAATGATAAACGAGAACTGTGGGAACGATCCGGGATATTGCTAGACGGTCGTCACATTCTCGCTGCGGTGTGTAAAATGATAAATTAAATCGCAGTTGTAAATGCGCGCGGCTAGCAGATTATAAGTTCCTCGACGTTCGCGGTAATGTTATTAATCCTGAACGCTACAAAGTATTTTGCATAAATGAATAAGGGATCGACTTCGCTGAGATAACGGTAACAAGTCTCGAGCTATTTTTGCAAACAAAAATCTCGAAAGCTAAAGTCTCTGGAAATTAATGTGCTTTTTATACAACTTCAAATATCACTCTTACACGTATCTTTGAAATAATCTCTTCTTTGGATTGCATGAATTATAATTCGTGAGATGAGAACTTTTAAATTTTTATAAACTAAAGAGAAATAATAGATTTGTCGAGTTTAAACGTAAATGTATGTACCTTCCAACGGAAAATCATATCTCGAGTTTATTTTATCCGATACTTAATACCAGAATCAGCTATGTCAGTCTATATACTGTATCTCTCGAGTTTAGTTCCAGGGATTTTCCTGATAGAAATAACGCCTTTACCTCTTCTCGCAACGAAATAAGAGCACTTCATGTCGTTATTGAACAAACAATACTGTGTATATGTACTTAATTCGCGCTTGTTTCACGAAAGCGTGACTGTTTGCGCGTACATAGTGTGCACTCGGTACCAGCTCTCTATGTGGCAACTGTTTATCGGCTGCAGCTAGCGTGACATATCGATCCAACATCGAACGCTCACACAGTCGTCTTCATTAGCTACGAATGCCTCTATTTGCTAATTTGCCAATCTATAATCTTTGGTTAGTTTACTACGCAATTTAGTTATGTATTATATATTAATATATTTTAATATATGTTAAAAAGTATGACACTTTCTTTCGTTTTTTATAATACTAGTACAACACAGGCGCGCGCTATTTTATTTTTCAATATTAATAATGTTTTCGAATAATAATATTCGTCTATTATTTATTATATGCACAATTATCACACTCTACCAAAGTGTTAACCTTCACCCGAAGACATTTAACACGGCTTTTTTAAGAGTGGATTTGGCATATTGCGAAGAGTTTTCGACGATTGAAAATCCTTTAGATTTAGAAATGAAAAAGTTCTAGCCATTACAATTTTTTTCTTTTTCCAAGGAGTTCTGTGCTATTTATATTGTTATTTGGCATATTGCGAAGAGGTCTCGACGATTGAAAATCCTTTAGATTTAGAAATGAAAAAGTTCTAGCCATTAAAATTTTTTTCTTTTCCGAGAAGTTCTGTGCTATTTATATTGTCAATTGGCATATTGCCTAGAGTTCTCGATGATTCAAAATTCGTTAAAACAATAAATGAAAGAGTTCTAGCCATTAAAATTTTTTCTTTTCCGAGGAGTTCTGTGCTATTTATATTGTTAATTGGCATATTGCCTAGAGTTCTCGATGATTTAAAATTCGTTAAAACAATAAATGAAAAAGAAAATGCGCGCGCTATTTTATTTTATTTTTCACGATGAAATAAATAACACAAATTTATCAATATAACCGCACTGACAGCCACTATGACATTCTGACATTCGCAACACGAAGTTCAAGCCACACGAAGTTCGAGCCAAGTGAGATAACCAATCAGCGTCGCGGAAAAGAGGCCTCAATATTCAATAAAAAAGAACTTCACGAAGTTAACACGCCTTTTTTAAAATAGGATTATACTCACGTTAATATATTATATATAATAACTTTATTTGCATATGTATAATATATTTGATGCAGAATATATAATATTTCTTTATATGATTCTTTGCTTCTCTTGTTCCGAAAAATTCGAGGCAGGCGAAGTTTTCTCCTATTCTGCATCAGTGTCTTCAATCGCACGAACGTAACGTCCATCTTACGTTCACCGAATCCGCCTGGAATCACCACACGTTCGTTCCCTAACGTGTTGCGAATTTCTGCTGTTACAGACGGAGCTGTCGCAGAATCTGCAGCAGCTGTCGGAGAGGGCCCGCTCGACGACGGAGTTCATTCAAAGGCTCAAAGGAATGACGGATAAAGTGCACGTGAGTATGCGCGCCTTTGGCGTTCCGTTTTAAATTCCGTGTCGACAGACACGTCATGCGGTGGCGGCGCCGTGAAATTGCGAAAAGATATGGCGTTAATTACATCAGCCCTTTCCGCGAACGTGGGACGCCGGTACGGATTCATCTCTGATGGCCGAAGGGATAATTCGCGTGTACAAAGGATACCGGAGCGGCTTACGAACGGCAGACAAAGCTCCATGAACCGAGATTTCTTTTTTTCTGATATCGTCATTTGTCCTCCCTTTGTTTGTACAACGCGGATGTGTGCGCTAATCAATATGATATCGTGTTTCTCGTATAATGCAGCGCTGTCACATGCAAACCTTGTTTCGTAAATTTATATACGGATATAAGAAATTAATATGTCTGATATTTTTAGTTTTAAAGGTTAGTGTATGTCCTGTGAGATAAATTTAAATTTTAAACAAACGCAAGACACAATTTTAGAAAGATATATTTGTGGTAAATAGCTGTTTGTCTCATTTTTACGCACGGTAATTTCATAACTTTTACAAAGTGACAAAGCACTATAATATATATTTATTTTATAAGAGAACAATCTCGGGATATTTCCCCGACAATATATAATATGTACAACAAAGCCAACTACGTTATTCACAGGAAGAATGCGTGGCGCTCGAAGAAGAGGTCGAGGATCGCGTGGCAAACCTGGTGAGCCTCTTGCAGGCAAGGAAGTCACGATTGATCGAAGCCGCCCGACAGACCCGAGAGGCCAGGGTGCGTTCGCTGCGAGATCAAGTGGCGAGATGCGCCACGCATCTGCAAACGACCACGGCATTGCTCACCTTCTGCATCGAGGCGCTGAAGGAAACTGATAGCGCAGCCTTCCTGCAAATCGGCGGCATGTTGTCGGTGCGGGCGGCGACCGCCGCCGGTTCTTGGGGTGGCGCCGAGGGAGTGCAAGAGATCGCGCGTCTGCCGTTGCTGGATCTCACTCTGGACGACAAGCCGCTGCGCCGCGCCATCGATCAGCTCACCTTCGTTCAGCTCAAACGTGAGTCCACTACGATTGATCGTAAATGCAGTTTATCCGTTCTGTGATGTCCATGCGCGCGAACGTGGATTGAATTTTCACCGGTGGTCCGTCCGATGATAGATTTATCGTACGAGTAAATTTCGAGGTTTTTTTTCCGGATCTTAACTTTATCGTGTTGAAATGTCAGAAGGAAACGACACGAACTTTTTCTTTCGATATTGAAATAAATCAATTTTTCTTGCATGCCATTCTATTCGCTATCGATAACCTAGATATATATGTATAACGCGCTATATAATACTTTTTTTCCTACAAATCGAAAAGCAGTATTAAATTTTAGTAGGCTTATTGTTAGTTTAAGTTATAAAAAATTTAAGTTATACAAAATTCTGGTTGTACAAGATTTATTGGAATAATCAGCCGAATTTGATTACTAACTTAACGTAAACAATCTTGTCGTACGAGATTTCCGAAGTAGCATTTAATTAGTTGCTTGGGAATTTAGTCAAAGCATGGCAGATCGTAGATCTTTGGCGTGTTCAGTCGCGAAGTTACTTGGGAGCCAACGATGTTTAGCGTGAGAACCAACCAACAGATAATTTTGTTACAGAAGCATGTGCGTTGTAGTTTGACGAATGAGACACTGAGGAAAACAGGTATTCCATCCTGGAATACGTGTTTGTTCATCGTGCCGGTACATAATACCTGCAGTTTAGCGTTACAGACTGAATTCTCAGTGATAATAACGATAAAAATTGTCTCTTAAAATCTCAGAAAGTTGAAAATTTTTTAATCATTTCGGAATTTTTAAATCCACACATATTTTTCAGCGAAAGTGTAGATCTTTCATAAAACTTCGCGGGTCTTTCACGAGACTTTCCAAACATTTTGCAGGAAAGCCTTTTTAATTCCATTTTAGAGCACCACTTGGCAACGGGAGATTGAATAAATTAGATGTTCTCAGATATTCACGTCGTAGCGTGAAATTCCGTCCGAAATAGCTCGCAGGAACATCTTGTTGGTTCCTCAAAACTCATTCATTTGCTTCGTTGCCCGCTGCTGAATTGTTCACGACGGCTCGTCGAATCCCGGCTCACACGGTTCACGTACGTGCCGGATAAAGCACCGGGCATGAAAGCGGCGTAAACTCGTTCGAAAGATGTCTTCGTGCACACTTAATTGACTCGTAGCTCTCCTGTACGCGCAACTACTGGGATTTCGTGGGACGATTTATCTTTACAGCTCCGCACTGATCGCGCAACTTTGCGCTTTGTGCGAAGTCTTGCTCGTTGATAGTCGTTTACCTCTCGAAACGGTAGTTTCACACGCTAGTTTGACTCTCTCGCTACGTATTTTCTTGAAATGATTGGCGTGACTCTATTTGAATTTTCTACGTAAATATTTAAATTAGCTGCAATATCATACCACGTATATTTTTAGTAATGAAGAGATAATAAACTTTTGCAATTTAAATGACAAATTCTGTGATTGCATCGATGAAAGAGATGGAGATCATAAATACTAGATAAACCTTCGGACGAGTTTTCGTTTGATGTTGTGTTTGCATGCGGTGTACATAAATAAATGTCAGATCCTCATTACCGATTACACAACCACTCTATACTGTTTGGACGCAGCGTCAGAGGGGGAAGAAAGATTTCCGACAGCAGGTAAAGGAATCTCTTAGTTAGAAAACATAACCGAATACCGGGTATCGAGTATAAGTGCCTAAGAGAATAAGAAAAAAAGGAACCAAGAAAGAAAAACAGTAATTAAGAGAGATAGAGGAGGCGTCGATCTTAGCCGCCGAAGTTGTCTAGACGGCCGGAAGATGACGAGGGCGGACGGAGGGGGGATCTTGCTTAATAATTTTACGTAGCCCTCGGGGGTGGCTCCTTTAAGCGTGCCTCCTTGCTCGCCAGCGTCAGCTTTGCCGTGCGCTAAAACGTTTCAAAAGCGGATTAATTAGGTACCGGCTTTGCAGTAACTGCCGTAACGATCTGGAGGTATTAACTCGTTACAAGGAGACATCCTCTCCTTACCATTCGCTGGGTGCACGCGGCACCCCGTCACACGACGGCGGATGTCGGGCGTTGAGGCTCGATGCCGGGTCGGGAAATGTTAGTCGCGTCTGATTAACGTGTTTACGAACGTATGGATAACTAAATAGCGCCGGGAAGATAATGAGGAATAGTTACGGCACAGTGCAGCGCGAAACTCGATCCACTCTACTCTCTTCGAGGTAGAATCGTCAATTTGGCCGATTGAGTTTTTCGTTAACGGGAAATCGATCGTATCAGTGACTAAAAATTAAGGGTCCTTCGAAAGAGGAAGACTTGCAGTCTAAACTTGTCTTAAATGCATATTTTGATTAAAATTAGCTAGGGAGAGTTAATGAAATACACACCTGTTTAACGTAGCCCGATAAATGATTACCGTTGAGCAAGACGTGAACTCGGTCCTCTATCAAGACATTTCCCTCTAGAGCAATCTTGATACGAATCGTACGATAATATCAGAAAGTTTCTTCATTACACGCAGTTTGCTCGTCAAAGAGCAGCGCGCCCCAGTTCGTTAAAATCTGCGATACTTGACGGCAGTCACATGGAATTTCATTTACTTAACCCGGCTTTGCAAATAGCGAAGCGAGGAATGCGTCCCAACGGAACTTTCAAGTTCACGGGAACTTTGCGTAAAATCTATAATAAAATCGCTCGGGAGTGGCTCCCGAGGAAAGTGATATATTAAAAAAGTGTACGCATATTTCAAGGTTCTTTTCCTCCTTACTTAAATAATTAATTTATAGCTACAGTCTTGGTTGCAATGATTCTTCCGCTACAATATTCCGCAGAGGAGCAATAGAAATTTCAATTGTTCAAATATTAATAGATAATCATTTGAATTATCTCGATCGACGAGCACGATAATGCAAAGAATAATAATCCAACAATTGTAAATCTCTGAAAAAAATATAAGTTAAGAGTGTACCCCGTTAAAATTATTTTCCGCCAAGAATCTCGAGACACCGCGAGAAGAATATCGAGGTGCTGTGACGGAAATTCGAAAATCGCGAACGCGATTGTAACAGCTGCAGCTGTAACGCGAGAAATCGAGTTACCCCATAGTCGACAGCTACGTCGTGAACGGTGGCGAGGCGAAAATGCGAAATTCATTTTCGTATTTTACGAGGCCGTTACGTGCGCGCGCCCGTCTTCGGTCTCGAAGGAAGCAAGCTTAATCGAATATCAACATTCGTCGATTCTTTCGGAACAGGGAGTCCACGCGAACGATGATGATGACGGCGACAACGGCGTCGTGACGACGATACTCTCGTGCAGATGCTCAGCTTTCTTAAATGTCGACTTTATTGCGGCACGCAAACGCCGATAACTCGTTTTACGACAAGAAAAATTGCCAAATTCTTCGGGTCGTCGCTAAATCTCGTTATTATCTGCTTCCGTGGTTTTAAAGACGACCGAGTCGCCGTATTAAGAGTTTGTCATTTCAAGAGGAAGTCACGCGTCTTATCGACGTCGGTTTTATAGCGTGATACAGAGGTGGTCGCTTTCGCGAATGCGAGTGCTATTATCACGCGATAAAATCTCACGTCAAACGTGTAATAAAACGCGACTGTGAAATAAAAAAAGTCACGTTTCATTTATCTTGTTGTGCAATATCCTAGCAAAAAGTGGACGAATAATGCCTCGAAATAGATTAGAAGAAAATTTCGTAAAACTTACAGACATCAATTCAAAAGTATCTTATGTATTATTATATATATCTAATAGATTTCGCTTCGAACATTGTGTAGCCATTGTAGAAATGAAAAAGAAATGAGGAGTCAGTCTAGACGTCTGGTGGAAAATTAAACGGGCTTATCGCGGGCAAGACTGATGACTGTACAATATGACATTAATGTCCTGCACGTACATCTCCTCGAGATAACGGCTAAATGGGGATTTTACTTTCTTGATGCAAGCGGATTAATTTGCTCATTAATTTATGCGCCCGCAATGCTGCAATCGTGCTTCATCACCAAATTGTTCTTTTAACCAGATTTGTTTTGTCATGTCCAAATCTTTTCATCGCGGGCATTGATGTTGCAATGCGAATATTTTATTCCGACAACGTAAAGATGAAACGTAAAGAAAATTGTAAGCTGCTAAATTTGCATTAAGCCATTTGCGTGATCATAAACGTAAGGGAGCAGAATTATCGTACCGTATCAAACTCGAATCGAAAGTGCAGTCAAAGAACTTGTAAAAGTCTGAAAGCTAAAGAGGTCTCTCCTCGCGAAGAAAACCATCAGTTGTCTCGCGCCGGAGACGGAAGCTGCGAAGCGAACGTGACTGTTTCGAGAATGTTTTCGCGCCGTGGTGAAGCGTGAAAGATCGTCTTCGGCGAACTTCGTCAAGATCACGGTCGAGACTCGCGTGAAGAGCATTTTTCGCGACGTCGAAGGCCGTCCATCCTTCGCGAAGTTTATTTTCACCTGTCGGTAAGTTTTATCAGCGAGATATATTTCGCACGCGATACATTTTAACGGGCTATCAGCGCGCTTCTCGCTTCGTCATGTTTCTCTCTTTCTCCCTATCTCTCCCTCTCTTTCTCGCTGTATTGCTCTTATCGGTCCACCCTTTTTCCTCGTTTTCCTCGCAAAGAGAACGAACGAACGAGAGGCAAACAGAGGGAGGGGGGGGGGGAGAAAGAGCGAGAGAGAAAGAGCTAGAGTCTGTACGTATCGGATATCGGCGCGACGCGACGCGTCTCGCGCTGTTCGATAAATCATTCCAATATGGGCATAAAGCTTCACTGGCCGCGTCGATCCATGGCGGACCTTTCCCATTGTAAAGCTGCAAAAAGACCGGTTGTAACAATATTTTTTTATCCGCGAACGCGTTGTTTCCGCAACGCGTCTCTGTCCGGGAACCGGTCCTGCGAAAGACCGGAGATCTTCAAGTCATTCGCGTGCACCTGTCCTGCCCATTAATCTCCGCTTTTACGAGCGCACCCCTCGTAAAAAGAAGATGGTCGATATTTCTGTGTGGTCTCCTCACGACTCTTTTAGCGGTGGCTTTAATTGACGTCGCGTTAAGCGTTACCGCGCGTATCTCGCGCGTTTTCTCGCCGTTATTGGACCGTGTCGTAAAATTATGGACGTATCGATATCCGAAATCGTTATGCGACGTTCTGAATTTAATTAACGCATAAGCGTTCGAAATGACCATCTTATTGAATCTTTGCCGCTCAAAGTATATTTTAGATACATTTAGAACGTATTAAAAATGACGAGAATGACGCTGGGTCTGGCGCGAAGTAATCGTCAACGCCGACTTGTAATACTTGGTAGGTGTCGCACGTTGATAGCACCGACGTAAAATCCGACGAAATCCGGGATAATCGATAGTAATGTCGACGGTATAGAGCGACGGTGCTCGGTGCAGCGGAATTTACCGTCCGAACGGCACCATCGAGGTTCCACGTCGGATTACACGAGTTTTTGGATCGCGATAAGCGGTGAAACAGCGTGAGTTTATTCCTCCATCGCGTTGCCGCCTTTTCTGTTTTCGCGCAAATGGCTTTTCTCTCGTCGATTTTTGCCGTGTCACGCAAATTAGGCAATCTTACCCCTCGTTGAGATCACCCTCCGAAATTAGATCTCACAATCGCGCCGTATCTCCTCAGATAATATAACTTGATCTACGTATCTTGTATCTTGAATACCAACTAACTACCAGTGATCAAATCACGGCGGAATGTTTAAGGAAATGTTGGATATTCAATATTCCCTATTACTTGCAACTTTTCATCTGTCTTAATGTACTTAGACGAGCAGAGATTTTTATTTTTTTTACAATTGCTTACCATTTAACTAGGAACGAGGATACGAGGTCATAAATGTTTCTTAAGACTATCTCAAGTTGCATTAAAGCTCTGGCAGTTCAACGTAGTTATGTAACGCTCGTAGCATTAGCCCAATTTCATAACGCGAAATGCCGCAGGGACCTCAGCACGCTGCAGAGCGTAACGGCTCTCTCCAAGGATATGCTGAATTCCGTGACGATTCACTGTCAAGCATGAAGCCAGCTAATTATGTATACATAGGTTAAGGCTTCCTTACAAGCCAGCGAATGTAGTTTACAGGATATATTTTGTGTCTATCCTTATTTTTATGTATAATGAAATTAACGGTGTCTGAAGGTTTTGTAATACGTCTCTCGACACTCATCCTCGTCAGTTTATCCATGATATTTCACGAAGTTGCAAAGATACAAGTCGTGCACGTGCTTGGTCTGTTCTTTTGCTGCAACAAGATTTTCACACGGCGATACACCGTGATGAAATGTTTGACGTTTTTAAATGAAATCGAGTTTCTCCCTTCTGTGTATCGGCACGTAATATAATTTTCGACGGGATTTCTCTTTATGCGTGCACTGCGATATATTTGTTCAAATCCCGACAGTTCCATAAAAAAGCCACATTTTCCGATTCCCACGCGAAAAATTACATTTTCCTACACGAGAGATTACATTTTTCGTATTGAAAAATGTGAAAAAGCATATCGGGTCTCGTGCATCATTGAATTCACGAGACAATTTCGTCAGAATCGGAAAGATGATTAGTTTTACATGCAATCTCGGATCCCGTGGCTTTTACTTCATAAAATTATCGATGGGGGTGCTTTTTCATTTGCGTAAATGCGTACGATGCTATTGAAATCTCGCTTTTCGTGCCGCAAAATATGTTTACTTTCAGGGGGATTTCAATCGCCATTGATCATCATAACTTATTGCGTCCGTCCGTTATATTTGTTGGAAAGACCAGACATTATCCAATTTTAAATTGAAATCAAACGAAACGATATCTAGAGACTACTTAATATCACATTATCGCAAAATACAATTTTTCAACATTTAATCAAAACATCTGTCACTTCAAAAATAACGCCATAGCGAAAGTTTATGGAAAAGCTGACTTCACTTGGTCAATCTTTTCTGTCATTTCGAAGAATGTGGCGCGAAAAGCTTGCGGTAACTTTCTGAACGTATTCCTTTTCCTTCGATTGCACATCTGCAACGCGCGCGTTTGCCAATCCTTGGTCCCTTCCGCCTTTCATCTTTTCAGCGCGTGTTTACTCCTTGGCTTGCCGTCACTCGCCATGACAACCATCCGATCGAATTATGCCGCCGGCATATCCGGTGGAATCGACGACCGAAACGGACGGGAAGTCCAACGGGGCACCAACACGTCGTTTTCGAGATAAGTTTGCGCGAAACCGCGCGACGCGGAGGATGTCGGGCGCGCACCGGCGAGAGGAAATGCTTTCGGTTTATTAGCATGCCACACAAGTTAACCGACAGGCTGACGACCTGCGTCGCGACGTGCCTGGTTTCCACTGAAAGCCAGATAATTGCATGTAGAAGCATCAACCGCGGGCAGCTCAACGCGCGAAGCTCGCGTTAACGCTCTCGAAAGCCGAGACTCTCCTGGAATACTCGCGTGCTGCATAATGGACTCGGTCGGATACGATCAGTATATCCTTTCGAACGGTTTTGCTCTTTCGCATCTCGGGAGCCAGAGAGACCGAAATTCATCGAGTAACGCATTAAAATAAATCGGCTTCAAGAGAAAAAATGGATAATGGTAGTAGTGTCACATTTTAATCAGCTCTGAAATCGTTAATCGTATTCCTTTCTTTTATTTCTCTTTCATGATATTATGGGTTCGCGATGAACTAGTTGTTATCTTAGTTAAAATAATGCAGCACCGATAAGAAGGATTAATTTAATCCTGGTGTCTTAAAACTGAGAAACTTACATATCCCGATCGATTTAGCGAATGGCGGTATGGCTCCCAGCATCGAATACGTTTCTGCGGGACAGAAATCTGGATAGCGGACAGTAATTTGCGCGGCTCCAACTTGCACCTTAGACAGTCGGAATCGAATGGAATCGTGTGGTCGCGCGGCAACGACCAAGTCCCGTCCGTCGTTAGGAAACTCGCGGCGAATTCGACGGCCTTCGCCCCGAAGCCCATTTAAATCGTGAAATTATTGCCACCGAAGGTCATCACCGACAAGCCGGCTTTGAGGCAAATCGGATTGCAGCCAAGTACCCAGCGGCGCGGTTCCAGATCATGTTACAGCGAAATTAAGTCGACGGTGAAAACTGTCGGACCGATAAAAGCGTTTAGGATCCGCGCGAGTGTACCTCGCTTTGTTTCATTCGCTGACCGCGCGGCATTTTAATGTATTTGCATGACGATTTCCCTTAAACGTATTTATACAAGCTACCCTTACTTGTAAGTGACTTGCAAGTCGAAGTTTGCCGACTCGAAATTTGTAAAGTTAAGTACCTTTACGTCGATGCTACCCGTGCAAAATGTTTAGCTGCTTACCTGGCGAACTTCCTAAGTGTGTACAAAGTTTTATCAGAGTGGAAAATTTTGGGATTGAAAGCTTCCGTCATTAAACAAGTATAACAACCGATTAGTCTGCTTAACTTCGTTCTTAACAGTCAGCTTTGAAGTGTATATATCCTACCATCATACGACTATTGACGTGAGATCTTCCATGACCGATTTTAAAAATGTGGGAGCTCCAGATTGATCGCAGAATCTGCAATTAAAATCTCGTTTCACCTTCATAAATTTAATGACTGCAGTTTAATAACTGAAGTAATTAAATTAATAACTAAAGTTCCCATTCGAATTATCGTGATCGATAACTCACCAGCACGTTCAGAACTGACCCCAGGCTCCCTTACTTCGGAAATTAAACGATTGTTAAACTCGATGCGTATTACTCCGCTCCTGCGTGCTTTCCCTAAATACTGATCAATTACGGCAGCATGGAACATCATTAAATCATCTCGACGCGCGCGTTTCCAGCACCCGGAGCGCCTTTACTGATCCCCGAAGAGTGCAGCGCTGAGAACAACAGCGTTACCGTTGCCTGGCAGCCACCACCTGGACATGGGATTATGGGGTGCGCTGGACAGAGGGGCCCCGCCATCGAGGGATATCTCTTGGAGTTGGACGACGGCTGCGGCGGAGAGTTCAGGGTGAGTAAACACCGCGTGTTTCCTCCAAGAGATTGTACTTCCACTTCTCTCTCTCTTTCTCAATCGGGAGAGACGCTCGGATCGGATCTCGGGGTTTCCTCAAGAACGCCCGCGAATTCTTCGATGACACTTCACTCGTCGGACCTTTCATCGTCCTCGTTTCTTTGCCGACTCCGGTGTTTCTTCACCGGACACTTTCCCTCCTCGCCTCTTCATATCCCGCCAATGACAGCGATACGCCTTTTGTCCGGCGACGGGACACTTGGACGTTTTCACGATGTTTCTCATGGAATCGTTCCCTGATCCAACTTGAGTTGGAGTATCCAGGCCATCGGCTGATATTAAATAACACGTGACATTTGTGCTGTTTCTTCGCACGGAAATGGCAATTCTCGCGTATCGGTTTTCCAAAACGATAGTCATAAAGTATCGTTCACTCAGACGACGTCACTCTCTGGGAAATCCTTTCAAACTGCGCCTGAAATTTATTAGATTCGGATTAGCTATAAATCACGTTTAACATAAAACGCTATCAAAATTCTAACGAAACTAATTTCGCCGATGCCGCGGAACTATCCGTCAGTCCCGCTCCCGGAAAGTTGGGACGAGATTCTCTTGCGCTCAGGCGAAAGAAAGTTACAGCGTAGTAAAAAAGCTCGTAGCAAAAAAAAGAAGAAAGCAAAAAAAAGAGAACAAGTTGTACGAACGTGGCGGGAAACTCTGAAAGATCGGATGTACATGTTGAGCTAAACGTGACGGTGTAACTCGAGGATACGAAGATGTAAGTTCCACCGTGCGACGCACTCGTTAAAATTCTACAATAGCTTTCTTTTCGTGTATCTTCTTTAATCTTTTTAGACGGTTCATTTGAATGCAAGATAAAGTACTGCAGATTACCTCCAGGAGATACCGTACCCTTTTGTTTTTAGCAGAGCTGGTTTAGTAATTCTGTTAAGTGACTCGAACAAAGCCCCCGATTAAAATTCCGTGAGCTATTGTACACAAATATACACATATACACATACGTACACACGAAAAATTGTTTATTGTTATCTCAAAATTACATATACACGCACGATCGCATTTCTATTGTATCCAGCTTTGTTGCAAATTTCATGATTACCCGCCATTTCTTCTGTACAATAATTTCTACTACGGACAATAACATTGAAACGTAACTTACAGACATATTCTCGAACATTGCTATTTAAAATCGGACGAACGAAATGCATAAAGTTGCCTTTCAATTTATCGAGAGATGATACTAGCCATCATGTAACATCGAAGCTGGATCAGGAAGGAAAAAAGAACAGTAGAGGGATCATAAAGTCCCCTTTGATGGAAATTTGTTCCAGGCGCCACGAAATGAATATTGATGCCGATCGCCTGTAAAGTTTATGATCTTCGTAGTGATCTTTGTTACGAGTGCAGAGCGCACATTGTGTCGTTCGCGCGTTTCTGTCCGGAATATCCGTCCCGGACGCATTTCCGGGCCCGGCAGGCCGTTCGCGTCCTCGCGTTTATTCTCGGAGCGGGGCTTTACTCGGCCGGACTCGAAATGCCGTCTTTCGCGTTTTATTGATCGTAAACGCGGGTGGTAGCGGGCACCCTGAAACGCGGTAACGATTACGGTTAATAACTCAGTCTAAATAGCGCGCGCGAGCCGCGACATAAAAGTCGGGATTAAAAGGCAGTCCCGCGGAGCGAATTGATGGCGTGAGTTTGAAAAATTTGGGAATTAGTGCGCGCGAGAATAAAGGGAGTTTAACGCGGCACATTAACCCGCTCGCCCGCAGCGTGGAAAATGGCTGATAATATCTCTAATTATCCGCGTGATAAGGAAATTATGCTGCGCGTTTAGCAACAATTTCAATTTGACTCCTCTCCTCCCCAAACAAGTACTCGCAGTCGTGCAGAAACAGTTCATGAATAAAGATTGTTCTTGCAGTGAGTAAAGACTCTCGAGGTATCGAGAGCGTTAATTAGAATCCGTAATTTCAAGGTTCCGACGTGAGAAATGAGCGATCCTTTCGGGCGACGGCAATTATTAATTGCCCGCAGCGATATCGCCCCGTCCATTAGAAGTTTTTATCAAATGGCAGCAGTTCGAACCGTCGTTTGCCACATAATCCACGATATTAATGTGGAACGATCTACTGGCGATCGTGGAGTTTTATAAGACTTTGTCTTCTATCGTCGCAAAAGAAATAAAGTTGAACAAAATGAAGAAGTGCAAACTAGCACTGTAACTACGAAACAGTTTCTTTTTCATGCGAAGTTGTTTCCGAATCAATATCGTTGCATTTAATTATTACAAATATTTGCTACGAACGTGATGCGTAACGTAATTAAGCCAAACCTAAATATAGAGAGAGCAAGGAAGAAAGAGGAACAGCTTCTGTTTATTAAGATACAAATATCAAATTTTAGACTACTTTCTAGCATGCTAATATCTATAACTACCGTTAATCGAGTTGGATTACACAGTTGCGCGCTACATTGTTAAAACAGATTTACGCGAGGTTATATTAATCTCTTACACCTTTCGGCATCAGTTTCATCCCTCGAGTGGCCCGCTAAATCCACCGCAAAATCGACGTGAGCAGCACGTACATCTCATACCTTGTATGAATCCTGTTCGCGCGTACGTGCTCCACCGGCTTGTAAATCGTGCGCGTCTAAATTTTCATGCTTTGTTAATAATGCAGCCGACGGCGCATTCGCGATACGACGTTGCTCGTTAACGAACGGAGCGATACCGCGAATATAAATCGTCCTCGTTGTCGGCACTCTCCTCGCCCTTCCCAGCCCGCCCTCTCCCTTGTTCGACCCATCATCAGTTCTCCTGGACCATCGGGATCGCGCGGCCCATCCCACTCCTTTTAATATTTAAATCGAGCTCGTTCTCGCGGCACGACGCCTCGGGTTTCCCGCTCTCTGGTTTCCGCTTCCTCGTCGCTCATCTTGCTCCTGTGAGATCGTCCTTCGAGCGTCGGAGATCAGTAAGGATCCAGTTTGCTGGCAGGTTCGCGCTGGTTAATAGTTCATCTCCACGTTTCGTGCGATTTTTTATTTAAGAATATGCCAGAAACATGAGAGTTTAAATTTTATCCACCTTGATCCCAAGAAGATGGATAATTCTCAATGAATCTTGCATTTTTATACGAAACTTGATATATTGCATTTGTACTTTGTAATGAATACTTTCTTTAACAAATTATTCTGTTACGTCTTATCTCTATTCATAGCTGCTGTAGTTAAGGTATACATAAAACTACGTAAATAGGGAAACGAGACAATTATATTTGAAGCACAATTAAATATGAAAAATAATTATTTGAGAAGAGTATTCCTAATCAAACATCCTATCGTTAATATTTTTCACGATTAATGAGAACGATTTCACTTTATTCGAAAACTGCGAATTCATGAGTATTCCGTTTAAAATCTGATTTGCAGGAGGTGTATTGCGGCCGCGAGACCATATGCACGGTGGATGGACTGCACTTCAACTCGCTCTACAACGCTAGGGTGCGGGCGTTCAACAGCGCGGGTGAGGGCGAGTACTCGGAGCTGATCGGTCTTCAGACCGCGGAGGGTGAGGTTCTCCTCCCTTTTTTACGGCCTTCTGCGCCGAACGCGCGGAGGCTCCGGCTGGAAAATCGGCGTCGGTGTCGCGTGGAAGACGAACGATCGCGCGCGACGTCGATTTTCCAGCCGCGCGTGTTTCCTCTTTTCTTTTTCCGCGGCACGATCGCGTGATCGATGAGATGGACGGCGGACGCACAGAAACGGCCGATAGAATGCCCACCGTGTGACGCTTGCGGAATAATGTGGGAGACAATTACAAATGATACCGAGGGCAGACATTTTTACCTCTGTATTACAGCTTCGGAAACAGTTTACGCAGAAATTTCTTTCGGTTTCTTTTTATAGTTATGAATTTTATTACTAGAAGTAAGTAAATAATTTGAAATCGCGATAAATCACGGATGCGCGATCATTTTTTAACTCTTGAACGGAATCATATTAGGATTTTTTACGCATATATTCTTGAATCAATTTTTGTAAATCTCTTAAAACTTATACCGCATTATATCTTCAATGTATTTTTCAAATTATGGTAGCAAGTTACGATTGAGAGGGAGAAATTTCTCTTTTATTACAAAATTATGAACAATGCGGTATTCGCCGAGTAAGAGTTAAATATTAAACCACGACAATCATGTGACGCAAGTGCCGTATCGGAAACGTGATGATAAATGATTTAAAACTTAAATAATTTAAAATGGAAGAGATAAAAATCTCCCGTTCTCCATTCCACAAACGCGTCACGTCGGCTTCCGTATCAAATTCTTAAATTATTTAGCCGCACGGAAAATCAGATACCTCCCCGCCGACCTTCTTACCGCATTAAGATTCCACAATCACGTCACGTCGTTATTAACATCGAGCGCGGTGCGACGTCGAATTCCCAATAACCCGCCACTCGATACGGGCGCTCGCGTCCCAACGTAGCGTAGTTCGTTAAGCGCGCCTGCGGGTTTCGAGTCCGCGGAATATTAATCGAAGCTGCAGCATCCCTTGGTCTCTCTCGCAGTGGCGTGGTTCTCGTGGGCGACCGGTGCGGCCGGCATACCGCAGGAGGTGTCCATATCCGAGGACGCAATGAGTGCATCCTGCGAGGGCTACGAGCACCGCGTGGTCCTCTCGAGTGTCGGTTTCTCGCGGGGCGTTCACTACTGGGAGCTGACCATAGATCGATACCATAGTGACACCGATCCGGCCTTCGGTATCGCCCGAGCCGACGTATCACGCGATCAGATGCTAGGTAAGTGTTCACCCTCTGCTTTCCTCGCAATCTCTCTCTCTCTCTTTCTCTTTCTTTCTCCCTTTCTCTCCGTCTCTCGATCTGTTCTCTACCCCGAAGCGGAAAATGTCGTGCGGTTTATCCGGCATCGATGAAATATTCATGCGCCACGCAGTACAGCCCGGAGATCCCTGGTTTGTTCGGAAATTCGAAGGCGAGAGACGCGTATGTAACGTTCACCCTCTCGCGTTTCTCTTTTTCCCGCTGTCTCCGTATATGTGTCGCTCCGAATGAGGGGAACGACGACGAAGAGATTCCGTCGGGATCGGAAAGTGTGCGCGGATCGCGGTACTGCGGGGAGAGAGGAGATATGTACGTCAACTCTTGGGCGCGTGGAAACCGGGTCAATGCTCTTAGGACTGATGAAATCCGAAGATCGCGTTCAGCCTAATGAACTTGACGGGAAATTTATGGAATCGGATCTCCGATGTCACATTTTTCACGCAACTATATTTCACAGTAATAAACGACAAATACTAATAACTATTTATCTATTCTTTTCAAATTACTATTCGTAGAAAAATACGAAAAATATGATAAAGTAATAAATATTTATTTCGTCATTTCGTGCTATTATTATGCTATTATTAACAAAGAAGATTCTAAATATCTCCAAACTATTGTTCGAGCATTCGGTTCACCATTTTTAGCATTTCCGATATTCGAGCATCTCTATTCCATTATCCACGTGGCATGCAATTCGAGACGGAATGCAGTTAGGCCCATTCATCCCTCAAGGTCCCCCACCTTGTGGTGCAACCTTGCGAATCGTCTTGTCCGCAGGTAAGGACGACAAGGGGTGGAGCATGTACATAGACCGACAGCGGTCGTGGTTCATGCACGGTGGCGGCCATGCACAGCGGACAGAGGGTGGCGTTCAGCAGGGATCGACCGTTGGCGTGCTCCTTGACCTCGACACCACGCACACGCTGCGCTTCTTCGTGAACGATCAGCCGCAGGGTGGTATCGCCTTCCGCGATCTCTACGGCGTTTTTTATCCGGCGGTCAGCTTGAACCGCGGCGTCACCGTCACTCTCCACACTGCCCTGGACGTGCCGCGTCATCTGCTCGCACTTCACGAGGAGTACGTGAACGACATGGTTCAGAGCTAGGGGTACCTTAACGTCCTGAAGAAAGGTCTGCCGCAAGAGATCGGCTCGTCCGTAGGCATGTCCTTTTTCGTCACCGACAGATGCAGGGATTTCGAGTCGGGTCCGTCGCTGGAGAAGATCGTTGAGGAGAGCCCGGTCGACGTTTAACTGATGATCCGATAGATCCTTTACTAGAATTGCCCGAGCGAGCGATCGTGGCCTCGGGTTTTAATTTGATTAAGCTCGACACGATTATCCAGAGCATCCGAGTCGCTCCGAAATGTTTAATGATCTTAATGTGGACTTTGATTCTTTTGCGGAATTGTGTGACGAAACGAAAAGCGCCGGTGTATAATCTCCTCAAGGATTCAAGCATTGGATGATATTCTTCCCGGGTGTTTGGCGATGCCGCGCAATTATGCGAGAATATTGCGCCAAGTATTTTCCAACGATGTTTCACGTTAAGCCTGATTTGTTACAGGAAGCGCGGGAGCCGGAATAAGAATTAATCTGACCCTCTGTTTGAGTTGTTTCTCTCAATTCAGGAATTTATTATCCTCGAGGATGTTAACCCGAGCAGGATTCGCCTCGCGCGCTACTTGTCCGGATATAAACGGGCTCCACGAGGAATAACACGATTCAACAGGTTCAGAAACTTCGGCGAGAAGGTTTCCGAGGGAGGCGTAAACCGTTGACCTTTTTGGATCCGCCTTGTTCGAGAAACTGAAACTTAGAATCACGACTCTAGTTAGGAATTGGGATTACTTTCTCGTTTCGTCCTCGCGTTCAGTAATTGAACCGTCGGCGATATCGTTCGATTCGTGTGCATGCTGATGCACAGTGCGGGACGCAATGTAAAATCGAAGAGAGAAAGACTACTTTATCCCAGAGAACCAATGAGACTGAAATCATTCAGGCACACGTCATGCGATCCATAAATAATATCGCGCGTTAGTAGGCCAAGAGAGCTAAGATGAAGATCTCATCGTGACGCTGGAACCTCGGTCCATCTTCTATTTATATCGCGCTGTTGTAAGAGCAAAGCAAAGATAATATTTTTCCTCTGCGCTGTCTGAATACGTTTCTTAATGTCTTAAAAAATTATCTCGACGAAGACTGGAAGCACTTCCGAGGTCGATGTCTTTGCGATCGGTCAACTGTAACTTTCTGATTTCCACGTGGTAGCCGATCTTACACCCCAGAGAGGAGTGTATTCTCGTGAGGAACTTACCGGATATTTAACCGGAAGGTGAAGCGACCGATCCTTAGACGTCCAAGCGTCGTCGCCGACAAACTTTGCCCGTGCTCGAGTAGATGCGATCAATCGGTTGGCTCGAAAGATCGCGCGTCAAGAGCTGAAGAGTCACCGCAAATAAGTGTGAGAGGCGTCCCTTGTGGTATTCATTGCTCGACGGAGAGAGTTCGCACGAGTGAGAAGTATGGTCTCGCTCGCTGGCAGCCCTTCCCTCTCTCGTCGGGACGATGGGGAGCTTCTTACTCCGAGGAATGAAGTTAAGACGGAATGCACAAAGTCCACCTCGACAACCGACAAAGGGTATCGAGAAGGACCTTGAATAGCTTCCTCCGTAGCGTGCCCCGAGTAGCCAATAAAGAAACGATCAGTCCCATCGGAGACGTGGCGTTCACGCCTCGCGGTTTTTGTCGGTCGCGTAATTAACTCTTTCAGCACCTGCCACCATGTGCATCCACTTTTAGTGATCGCTTGGGAGCACGCGTTAACTTTGTTGCACAGCCATGCGTGAAAAGGTAAATCTATATAAAGTTCAAAAATAAATTTAAATTAAATTGGCAGTCTTGATATCTCTTATAATATATAAAATTGTTTAATTTTGGAGAAAAATATATGTTATCTAAAGGAACAATTTATATACAAGATTCGTACAATAGTCGTTTAATAATTGAACTCGGGAGATAGCGTGGCGTATCTGCTTCGTTCCCAAATTTCGGTGGATCGAAGAATAGAACGTGGTAGAATCTGGTAGAATCCCCAATCTAATTCGCCGCTGAAACGGTTAATGAACGGGCGAACGAAAATCGCGGGCATCGAGCTGCCGATCGAGCGCTGACGCGGCGCGATCGGCGACGGAGGATCGACCGTGGTAAGGCCGATAATTATCCCGCGGGACGAAGAACCGGAAGAGCCGTGTCTCTGTTTCTCGCCCCACCGGAAGACACGCTGATCAGACGGTTCTCCTATCCCGCTTGCGCGATCGACAGATCGCTCGATCGTCCATCAATTATCCATATCGACAAGCACCTATAAGTGTATAATCGCGTCATAGGCGTTAAGCTCCATTAAAAAGCGTATAGACAGGTAAGCCGTATAAAAGCATTGCTGCTGCAGCTTTAGTGTACAATAACGAATCGAATATACGTTTTCTAGTCTTCAATAGAGACCCGATCGACATCCCTCCGCCTTCTCCATTTGCAGATCCTCCTTATACCTTCGTCCTCGCGCCATCGTTTATTCCCTTCCCCCTCATGTCCATGTCCGAACTCGTTGATTCCTTTTTTACGACTTTGTATCTCTCAGCGATCAGGACCCTTCTCGGTCCTCACGCTCGACTCGTCGTTATATTTCGACGTAACGATAACTCGGCAGCGCTTTTGCAACCGGGTATTGCGCTGTGCAGCGAAAGCGTCGCATACGCGTACGCGCGCGCGCCTTCCGGCGCCACATGTACATAAATGTATATATACATATGAGTATATCGATTGTACCGCCGATGAGTTTGCCGATTGTACCATTTACGACTGTATCGGATCAATAAAACGCAACGAAAACGCCCGCGCGACGTGCCATACTCGTGTGTGACCCCTCTCGACTCACCCTCATCCACCCTCTTCGTTCCCTTCCCTCGAGCGGTGGATTAAGGTACTTGGAGGTCCCCCACGTGGAGTATTAACGTGGAAAATACAGGATCGAGAGAAGGTTTTTTCAAAGCGTTAAATAATATTTCTCGCAACGCCATGTATCGTACCATACACCACCTCAATATTAAAAGTAATAACATTTCTTATTGCACAATATGACATATTTTTTAAAATAAAAGATCGAGCTTTAGGTTTCAAGATTCAAAGAGAGATCGAGAAACGTTGCGAATGGCGCCCTTGTGCGGTAATCCACCACCAGTTCCGTTTACTCTCCTCCCCCCTCATTCTTCTCCGCCGCTTTTCGTTCATTTAATCCGAAACTTTCGCAACACCTCTTCAGGAAGTTCCCTCGCCGTTGTGCTGGCTCCCACAAATTGCAACGAGTGCCGGCCGGTGGAGGAGAAGACCGGCGGAGAGCTCGCTGCTTGGTAGAAGAAAAAAAAAGAGGCGAAGAGCGACGAATAGTCCGAGAGAGAAAAGGGGTAGAAAGAAGAAAGGGAGCACCTCGCTCGGCGAAAGTCTGGGTGGGTCTCTTTAACGAATGCAATTAGCCGTCGTGGCTGCGTCCGCGGCGTGGGATCATTTTTCCCCATCGGGCGTTATTTTATATCGCCTTTGCCGTAAGTTCGTTCAAGCACGGCGCTTGATTCGATTCGGAGATTGGAGGAAGGACGCCGCTCCGCGCGGCCGCGCTTAGGGCTAATCGATTTCCGTCGTCTTTTTTCTTTCTCTCGCTCGTCGTTTCACCACTACAAAATATGGTTTCCACGATGGCAGCTTTTATCATCGACGGAGCTTCTCCGTTCAGGCGAAGTCGAAGACCGATGTTAACATCGAGAAACTTACCTCGATATACGTAGCGATACTTCAACTGGACATCGTCAGGTATACACAAAGCAATAGAAATAAAGAATAATTCAAGATTTATGAAATTTATATTCAATACATTTAAAAGGAGAGAAGTTAAGGTAATTTTTAAAATTAAGATAATTTTTAAAGATTATAATTTTAAATTATAACGTCTACGGATTTATAATTAGGCGCAGATTAAAATATAAATATGGATTCTTTAAACGTATCTTTTTGTAAAACTGGTATTAGTAAAAGAATATTTTTAGTTGTTTAAAGCTAGTTCAACGACGTGGAAAATTATAATCGACAACAGCGATATTCATCTTTTGTATATCCATATAAGCTTCGAAAAAGCGATAATGTGCGAGCGAGGTAAAGTATCAGCAGTTTACGACACGCAAAAAACATTATAAAAGTTGTTGAATGCCTCTTCGGGAAGTTCTTATCCCCCACAAATTACAGCTGGCGGTGCTATTGGGAAGAAGGATGGCCGTGGGTGTAAGCTGAGTTTGTAGAAAGAGAAAGAAACGTCGGGTGTCGCGTGAAAAAGGTGCCTCGCGAATACTGTTACTGTTCGTATTGCCGTTCCCGTGGGACGGAAGAAACGACAGAATCCAATAAGCTGCCGGCATTTCACGAACATGATTAGTGCTAAATCACTTTTATGTCACTATTGGATGATCCGTACTGAAATTTCCGTCGAAATAAGTTCGAGAACATAATTCCCGATAAAATAGAATTTCTCTGCTTAGTAAAAGTTCAAGCTAAAACTACATGATATTACGAAATCATAATTTCGAAACCGGAAAAAAAAAGATTCTCGCCAAGGAAGTTTGAGAGATGATAATAACTAACGAAACTTTATTCCTTGGTCAATTTTAAATGAATTGTTTTAAAGGAATTTGGCGCAAGTTTAAGCGGCCTAGATATTTAATGCTGAAAATCCACAAGTTACATAAAGTCGTGTACCTGATCGAATCTTTTCTGCGGAAAATTCGCTTTTCTGAGAAAATAGTTCCGAGAGCGTGCACTCTTAAAGATTGGACCAATCCTTGTAATCCTAAGCAATCCTTCATGGAGATTTGATGCAAGCCACGCCACAGAAGGATATCGAGCTCTAGACAGAAAGTAGTAAGTCCATGTATTCTGCTCGCTCGTTGACAATAATGCAACAGGGATTTCAAAGGATAGAAGTTCTGCTTTTGTACTCTCCCTCTTCGAAAAAAGTACGCTGCAGCTTTCAAGCTTGAAAGTTAGTTTCGATGAGAGTCAGCGGCTACGTCGTTGTAACGGTACACATTTATGTAACGACGAAAAATGTTCACAAGTAGCCCGTTAAATGCCATCATCGTGTAAGCTCATGCTCTTCAAAATGTTCCGCACGGATTTAAGGGATTCTACGTGAAATTCCGGTGAAAAATCTGCGCTTTACCACCGCAGTATAAATTATGTAACGTACGCCGAGTTAAACTTTCCCACTTCCGTGCTTCCTAATTATAAAGCCCTTCACATCTCTGTTTAAAATTTCCGAGTTTACCCCGGTTACGAGAGACCGTCATGTCGTACACACTTAATTAAGAATTGTTAATTAACTGTGACTTAATATGGATAAAAGATTCGATCAAGGATATCATGAATTTCGTAGAATATTTATACATTGTGTAATTCTTACGCAATCTCTTCATTATTTGCTAATGTCATGAAAAATATCAGAAATAATCAAATAAAAAGTATTGCAATAACAAAAATAATTTTTAATGAAATCATCTGTTTCAAGACCAATACAAAATATCTTTCAAATAATTTCCTTTTCAACATTTTTCTTTCTCCTCGAGCTTATCAATAGTTAACAAGACTCACTTAGTCTATTTACACGGGTTTCTATAAGCGACAATCCAACATAAACTCGGGACGGGGACAATAACGGTAAAAACAAGAGAAACCCGCGTTTCCGCTTACTTTTGTCCGCGGCAGGCTGTCCAGCCGGGGCGAATAAGGGAAAAAAAGGGCGGCCATCTGCCGAGTCGTAGTAAATCCAACGCCCTTTTTCGCGGTCCGTGCAGTATCTCCGGCTGGTAATGGCCCGAATTCCCGGGACGTGGAGCGTGGAAACGTGACGCTCGTTTCGGACTAGGACGAAGGGAGCTGGGACACGTTGCCACCCTCAGCCACCCCGTTGTTCGCGAGCTGTTCCTCTCGCGCTCGATCTCTTATTTATCCCCGCGAGATTAAGCAGGACTACCGTCCTCCGTGCGTGATCGCCGAAGCGTGCAAGGAGGGTCGTCCAATCGTGTATTCGTGCGTACCCTCCATCAGTGAGCCTATTAAAAAAAGAAGAAGGAAGAAAGGAGACATGGAGAACCTCTCCCGAGGGGTTCGTTAGACTTGGATCAAGGGGACCATCTAATACGGCGGTTTTCTTAAATAAAGACCGATTCGGTTTGAGATAAGCACGCGCGCCTCTGAAGTTCCGATTCATGGTTGTCAAAAGGACTGTCAAAAGAGGCGCGGTCAGAGCAATTTTCTAATATGAATTGTACACACTTTGTACACTCCAACTTTCGAGCTAGTTTTAAAAGATTTCTGTACAATTTAAACAAAACAATTCATGTATAAAATCCATTCAGACAGTTCTAAATAGATACGACTGCACATCGAAATGCAATACTTAATGCTTGAGAGTAAAGTATCAGATTTCAGAAAATACGCTAATGAAACTCTACATTTTTTGACAATTATTCTATATCTTTATATCTGATATCATCGTTGATCGGTAGTTATAGTTATACAACGTTTTCCTTCGCAGTTTTTAGACATTACGATCTTGACAGTTATCGTCGCGCATAAACTTCAACCTATAACCAAGTTTGAAACGAATCCTCGAAATAATTCAACATTACGTTGATAAATACTGCATGAGCGACATATCCGAGGAAGTCAGGTACCTACATATCTTCAAGAGTTGAGCTGTTTGGTAAGAAAATATTTTTACTGCAGTTAGGACCATAAAATTTTAAATAGCGACGACGGACGAAGGTTTTCGGCTGGCGACGCCGAATTTGCGTTGGCTTTTAAACTGCATGAGATCGCAAGCTATCTCTCGTCGGGTATCTGCGCGTGTCCAATGTAATCCACGAGATTTAAGTGCACTCTTCATTAACGTCGTTAACTGTAGATTCTGGTAAGCTTCCGGCCGGGACTTCAGTATCTCAGATATCTCTTTCATGACACAGCGACACTGCCTCGTTCCATCAAAATTTCCACTTCACAAATAATGTATTGAAAATATGATGTTGCTATGCGGACCAAAAGTTATGAACTCATTCTGCAGGCCAAAAGAGCACGAATTGGTGAAAGCGAATACATCTTTACATTTTAGATTCCCAGCGTGAGATTTTGCATATGCTTTTTGTGACAGAATGTGGCTGCATTACAAAGATCTTTGTATTTTCTTTTAAAATTAAGAAACTTTTAAAATCCTCGCTGTTTAGACATTCAAGTTAAAATGTTGCCTCAACGAAGCGTTACAAATAGCTTGCTATTTTTCCTGCAGAAAATACGGATTAACGAAAGAAGACGAGGAATGAAATAAAATCGCGAATAAAAGGCGAAAGAAACTAGCACAACAAGAACGAGGCATTTTTCCAGCACTCAACAGCTCATCTCTTTATCAAATGCGCGAGTGGTGCTTCTTGCAAAAATCGCGATAAACGGCGATGCTACGTTCTTGTCGAGCATCCGATTACGATTACGTCGTCTGCCTTTTGTAGAGATCGAGCCATTAGATTAACCCTTCCTTCCTCCGGCGCCCGACAATTGTCGTTCCGGAGCGACGAGCGGGCAGACGGGCAGGGGAATTAGAGGAGCTGTGTTTCGAAACGCAATTTCCGGGTTAACGAGGCCCCGACCATTGGAACGGGCGTCATTTGTGGAGAGGGCCACGCGCGAGCAGAATTAGCGCGAATTTTCGAGCCGATAACCGGGTCGAGTGCGAAATAATTATCGGGCGCCGATGAGCCGCGTTATTATTCCGGAATCCGGGAAATCCCCGGAAAACACAGTAACACGCGTTTTCAATTAAAAGCCCCCGATATTGTCGGCGCGACGCGGCGCGTGCAGCGACCCGAATGATTTTTCGACCGCACTGCCGCGGTAAATCTTATTTAATCGTTTACACGTACGCGGATTAAATCCCACGCTACCGAGCTTTCCGAGTCGCTTCTATGCCCCGCTCGGAGAGAGCATGTTGTTAAAGCGAAAAAGATTAACTATATGACGCGGCAATATAATGCGATTCATCGTTAAAATCATTATTCAGCTTCATTGATAATATAATAATTATTGTCTATCCCTCAGCTTTGCGCGGCTGTGAATATCGGAAAAATTATTATGAAACTTATAGTGAACGCTTTTGTGAGCAACGCATTTAAAATTTCGGTAAATTCTCCTTCGCTGCATGGGTCACGCAGAATTGCGTGGAAGAACTCGCTTTAACATTTCAGACTCGTGAGTTCCTTGTCGTCTGATAAAAGTCTGTTTGTAAATTCGCATTATTTCTGGCGGTTTTCGCGTTGCGACGATGGCCACGATATTTTACACGCGGTAAATCTTCCTCGATCTGACAGGCAATACGTTTTGAAGTCCGTAATTACGCGATCGAATGTGAGATATACGCGCGGCCGCATCGAACGTACATGTTACCGCGGGTAGGGTTACAAATGGCCAGACGGCGTCGGATTCGTATAGTGACCGTATCAAAGCACAAATGGGGAAATCGATGCTACAGCTTAAACTGCGCCGTGTACTCGAAACTCGGAAGCTTCCGATAGGAACAAGAGGAACTTAACGTGCCGCGCCGTATCCCAGGCGAACTTCGCCGAGAGCGATACGTCGAAGAAAAAGGACAAGAATCGTGAACAAGTACCCTCTCGCCGCTTTCAGCATAGAGAGCCAGGATCGACATGGGAGGATAATGTGAGTGCATCGTAACTGCACACCAGGTGCTTCCCATTTTTGATACTGCACCACGGCAGCAAAGCGCGTTTAAGCGTTTTTATTCCTGTATGCATTGCGACTGTGCGCAAAGTTTTTTTAAAAAGACATATATTTCTAATTTGTAGAAAGACATTTAAAGAAAAAGGAGCAAGAAGAAGAGTTCGTCTGTTTATAAAACAAATACGAGCTCTTTAATGCGACGGAACTTTGTGCGCGATGAAAGAAAGCGCGGAACGAACTTAAAGGAAAAGAATAATGGGGCGATGTCGGCTGGAAATTAAATATCAGCAGAACCGTTCTCTGTCTGCGTGCGGGGCGCATCCACGTAATTAAATGAATTCATTCCCAAGTGAAATTTCATTCGTGCTTCTACAATTACGACCCGATACAGGAATTTGTTTATTGATTTCCGTAATTTGTTCTCGCGCTCTCGCACAACTGAACCTTTCGCGGATGATTTATCGATGCAACCTCGAACATGACATGAAATAAGCACATTTAAAAGAAAATTTATTTACATCTCGGAAGAAAGAAAGCATTCTCTGAAACGTCACGGAAGACATCATTTCAAGGAAAAAACTACCCTCTTTTAATATTCTCCTGGGGCTACACTCCGGAGGATACATGAAGTTCCGTGAAGTTCTCCAAGTCTTCTCGGACGGGACAGCTAACGGAAATTTTTGATTGGAGTATGGGAAGTGGGTTCCCGTGGACTCCCTAGAAAGAGAGCCGTCGTTCCAGAGGGAGCGTTTTCTGCGGGAACCCTAACGCTCTCACGGGACACAGCAGAGAGTATAGCGCGGTTTTCCTTCGTGGGTGAAACTTTTTTTTCCGGAGCATGGAAGTGTAAAGTGCAAGTTTTAAAAATGTCCTATTATGTAAAAAAAGAACTCGCGCGGGGAACTGTTTTTTTCCGGAAATCCCCGCGGGACGGACGACCGAGGTTACACGTCGCTTAGTTAGCCCCCCAATCTGTCCGCGTAAATAATAAATATGCAGAAGGCAAACATCCAGTGCCGCTATGTAAAATAAACTTTCCTTACGTTGAACGCGCCGTCACACCGGTGTTTGCGATAGAATGGCGAATCGCACTCGCACAGCTACGAAACTGCAATTATATCCCGTGTATGGTGCGGGACACGGAGGGCAAAGAGCCGCAACTGTGTTGGTTCGCACGGGGATTGTACCGTTCCGGTTAATCAGCGTGTTGTCTCGTAAGTTCATTATCAAAGTGGCTCTCGTGTCAATTGCATCCCCTGCCGCTCGTCCGACGGTGCTCCATTGTTTCCTGAAGACGTCGCGCGATTCATCGTGCGCCTTGCAAATTCAGATATCGATGCTCAGTCCCGGTCGCGTATTCAACCGTTGCTTCATAATGCATGGAATCTTGGGTTGAATTCTCTTGACAATTGTGCCGTCTTAAGTAAAATGACGGTAGAAATGAAGGTAGAGATATGAAACTGAATTTTCTATTAAATTTTTGATTTATATTATTAAGCTTCTCAATTATTGAGTTTAATTTTTACAGTAAAGATTTCCATTTACAATATATAAAATCTCGATTTATTAAAAAATAAAAATAGAAAATGTTTCTAAGGTAATTGATGAACTGAGTTTAGCGCAGCCGTATTTTCTCTTAAGAAAATACAGTTTGTTATTGCGGAACATAAAAGCGGATTATACATATGAATAATGTAATGCACCACGTAAAAATCTCTATACTCCTTGCCGGATTAACATTATTTGAAATTAGTAATATATACATTGGTTATATCCCTTTAGAGATATAACACTGAGCTTAGCACATACACGAGGTGTTACCATTATCCTTGTAATATACGCTTTCATTTCATTAAGCTTAACCCGCTAAGTTACAGGTAGCAGTTTTCGAGAAAATTTGTAGTTCCCAAACGTACATTTCACCTCATAAGCTGTCCTACATCTCACCACCTATATAGGATAAGACGTATACGTGGCTTCTGTTATAGAAACTATTACAGAAGCCAGGACTTTAACATCGGCAATAAATATTTCAATAAATTACTCGCTAAATTTGCTGTCTCTATTTATTTCGCGACCTACAAATCTCAATATCTTTAATGGAGCAAATAAAATTATTGTCCAATCTTTTTCTGCAGAAATTAATTTTAAATATTATTATTTTTCGTCATTTATTAGACATAACAGATGTTACCTAAACGATTATATTTTTACATAAGACTCAATCTTCTGCACACATGTGGCACATACAATATTTAAATAGTATCAGATTTTTTAGCGCGTGCTTCAAGCCGATTATTTCGATTGAAATTAATCATAATGCAATCCTCTTTCGCGAAGCGTGTTGACGAATGAATAACACAGCATACTGCATAATAAGATTTAACAACTTATTAAGCATTGCAATGCCATTTGCTGCCTTTTATTTTAAATCATTAGCGACTAATTTCACCAATCTCGCCTCACATTACTCGTATTTATTACTTTCATTAATTTATACAAAAGCATGAAGAGTTGTATAGCGAATGGAACTTGCTGCCAATGACGCGGAATTATTGACGTGATTATCTGTGTCTCTTTCGTGAGAGATTACGCGAGAGACACTAACGGGGTCTCCTGAAGTAATCGCGGATACATTTCCTATGTTATAGAAACGACCGGCTCTCGACTGCGGACGTGAAGAAAAACTGTCCGAGGAAATGGCGAATAACGCCACGGAGAGATGGCAAAAAGTTACATGACCTTTTGGCACGAGGAAAGTCTCGGTATGGGAAAATTTGCCGGCTCTGAGAAATATTTCAACAAAATAGTACGTAATGCAGCGATAGAGGAATTATTAAGGAAACGCTCGTATTGCACTTTTCAGTAGGAAATTACAGAAGTTATTATTATTGTTTCACGTATACAATAGACGCAAAGCAAAATGTTTCGTGAAAAGCCAAGTGAGAATTTTGCACTTTTCCAAGTTGTCGCCAGGCGATTTGTTGATTGCGGTGGCGTTAATAAACTGTCGCTCGTAATTTGCCGTGTCAACGTTTCCATATTTGGACAAGCACATCGTTGCTGAATGTGCGATCGCGCGCGAAAGTTCAGCGAATACGTTCAACTAATTAATGAGACCGTAATGTCAACGTACATCGGCTATTACGCGCTGTGGACCGTTACTTCCCAGCATAAATACATTTCATTAATAGTTTACTATGTCGTATTAGGTAGCAAGAGCAGCTATTTGTACAAAAGTTGCATGACTACCTGCAGCGATGGACATTGAGCCTCGAGATCCTGCGATTTCTTGCGGTAATCGAAACCACCTTAACTCCACCAAATTTATTACCTATTACCATCTATTGCATAGATATGGAAATAGATGTAGACTTTAATAAATTATCCGTGATTTAATAAACAGCATTAAAAATCGAGTTTTGATGTCTATAGAAATTTCACGAGATTGTTAGAATTACATTAAAAAACGCATTCTCTTTTGTACATTACTAAGCTTGAACTATAATAAAAAACGATCCTCATCATCGTGTCTACTAGAACCAGAGGTGAAGTAAAAGCACAATTAAGGAAGATTATGATAGTAACGTGAAACGATTAAAAAAATAAGTTGCATAATTATGCAGAGAGAATATGAATGCGATATAGTAAGGAAAATTAATGAGGATCGTGAAACATTCCGCGACATGTTTTTCCTCTTCCTTCTCTTTGCTATCGTAAATCGGTGATCGCGCATCATTAATGAGAATCCGCGAAATGAATTCCGTCTCGCCCGCGCGAAATTCGATCACTCTTTACGAGTGCATGGCTTTAAAGAAAACAAAAGAGGAAGAAGGCGGAAAATAATAATGTATTAGAGAATGTTTTTGAAGAGGATGACAACCAGAGGCAAAATATTATCAAATGTTATTTTGTTTAAAATGAATATGTTCCAAATCATTTATAAATACGTTCTAAAATAAATACTATATAAAAACGTTCGATAAATAATGTTTCGTGAGACTATTCGCAAAGTAGCACAGCTCTGTTCCGGAAACGTTTTTCCGGCAGACGCAAAGAAGATTTATCGAGGATCGTGCTTCGACTCGCCGCGGCGCGCCGCTTCGACTCTGCTTCTTTTCGCATTTCGCGTTGTTTTTCATCTCGAGGAGTAACGTATTTCAGCCGCATCGACGTTGTTCTTATCGAAGAGTATACGGAGGATAGAACGAAGTGCACGGCATCGGAATGGAACAATAAGACAGTAAGGTGCTTTCTGCTACGAGGAACAACGCCAGGTAAGTAGGATACATCGCTGAAGGCCAGAAAGGGAGATAAAAGAGTCCAGGGGGGAGGGGCGACATGCGAATAATAACGATGCTCGAGATCGAGAATACGGCTCGTAGATGCAGAAAAAGGAGGAAAAGCGGGGATAAAGACATGGAACGTAATAACTTTATTTCTCGCAGTCTGCGCCGAGACAAGAGGGACAAATGGCTGCACGAAGACAGCGGCGATTCGATGAAAGTTTACGACTACGTCCGTTAATGCATCAAAAGCGGCGGCAGCAATCTGTTTGATCATTATCTACGAATTTTGCTGCGTGGCGGACAAAGTTGGCGGCAAGTGAGAGCAGCTGAAAATGAGAAATAATTACATTTTTTAGCGTTGTGTAATAAAGCGAAGCGACGTTAACGTTTGCCACATCGGATTTTAATTTCGAACGAAAAACGCTCGAAATAAAATAAATGTCAGCACTGAGGAGAAGACAGATTCGCAGTAGAAATGATTAAAGATTATTTCTGCGTAAAGTCTGCGTTAACGCAAATATGAACAAAAAAGATTATCGACTGGCAATATTTCATCCAGCGGAAGTGGAAAGTCTTAAGTAAGTTTAAGGTTCTCATTAGAGTTCGGATCTGAATATTATGATAAATGCGTCGAACCGTCGCGTTTCATCGATCGATTTTCCGTCTTTCGCGCGGAAGCTGATTACCGCCAAATCGCCTTTGTATTCTCCCATGGACTCGCGAATCTTTATCTTAATCACGTAGATCGATCCACGAGAGGGACGAAGAGGAGGGAAGAGAGGAAGACTGAGGTCGGCGGAGCCGTGCCGACGATCGGATAATGCAAATTTAAACGAGTAGCACATTAGCGTGGATCGAGAGCCGACGGTGCGGTACCAAGGAAGTCTCTTGTTCTCCTCGTCGTCATCGTCGTCGCGCAGCGACGTAGTTGACGACGATGCATTGGCGATGAGAGATCCTGTAACTCGATCCGACCAGGTCGATCGTCTTGCCTTTATCCGGCGCTGGGAACAAGACGAGAAGTACGACTCGGGATCGGATAGACGCAGCGTAATGTCGAGGAGCGACAGGAAGGAGGGTACATCTCGACGACGGGGATCCATATGCAAAATAATGACGGAGAACGAGCGATCGCCGGCTACGAGCGGCGGCGGCATCGCTTCGCGCTTTCGTTTTACATGCAAAAATACCGGATAGCAGGAATGGGAGCATGAAATAATATCTGCTATTGCAGGCATCTCTCTTTTTCTTTCTCTCCCTCTCTCTTTCTCTTTATCGATTTTACAGAACCGGCGGAAAGTCCACTGATTCTTCTCGTTGCTCGTTCAAACAATGGAAACTGTAAATATAAGCACGCGCGCGCGTATATACGCCAGAAATCGTGCAGAAATCAATCGGGGAATTGTTTCAGGAATTCGGAGGGATTTATTGTTTCTACAAGTTCCAATAACGCGTAAGAGAGTGGAAGAGAAGGAGATTTTTGAGTACTAATCTATCACACTTTTGCATTTACTTCCCGTTTGTTTTCACAATAATTAAACTCGATTTTCCTGATAATCAACTGTTACAATAATCAATTTGTAGTCGACTGTTATTCATGTAAATTATTACTATCAATATTGTTTCTCTTTAATTTTGTTTTTCTATGCTGAAGCCGAATATATCAATAAAATCGAGTGAAATGGCGGATACTGATACGCATACTGACTCGGGGATAAAAATGAAGGTACGTGTCTTCCTGAGGACACGAGCAGCGCAGTAAGGATCGCGTCATATTAGCAAGATGCAAAACTGGTGTGCCGGTCGGGAAAAAAGGACCGGATCGTGCTGATACGCGGATAACGTGAATATAAGCGAACAGGGAAAATCTAACGAGCTCTGCTGGCGGAGATCGGGCAAGGCGACTCTGCTCCGCTCTTTTTCTCTCTCGGTCTCTCTCTCTCTCTCTTCTCTCTCTTCCACTCTCTTCCTTTCCTTCTATCTGAAAATCTGGAATAGCCTCGGGGCCCTGGGGTTGGCTCCATGGATGCCCCTTCGTGCTTTCGCCCCTGCCATCCCTAAACGTCGTAATTGGAGTCTACTCCCTTCTTGTACCAGACTCCTTCGTCTGTCGCGTTCGAGCCACGCCATCCTGTTCAGCCCCGTCCTGTTGCAAACCATGTACGCACAGTTGGCGTCAAGATAGTCGAGACATTGTTTCTTTTAGATACCGATCTTTACAGATTTATTTTTACGGTATATAGATTAAAAGCGATGGCAATGTTTATTAAACTATCAAGATGAATCTTTAATGCTTATCATTCTTATTTTTTTCAACATATTTTATTTCCTTGCTTTCGTGAACGTCAAATGAATTCAATGTACAACTGAAACAGCTTTGACTTAATCACTGCAAGCTTCGACAGCATACATGCCATGTTCGTTGAACATGGTAAGGGATTCCGGGCAATCGATATTTAATTTACGCGCTAATTCCATTTAATTCGTTACTAATATCTCGTAACATTTCTAAGGTATTAAATTGATATTAAGCTCTGATCGCATGCCACGTGTGATCGTTCTCACAACCTCGATGATGTTATAAATTTGCACCGCGCAAACAATAATAGACCTCTTGGATACACGAAGGATTAGTATGAGATCAAGTAAATCGTTCTTCGAAATTAATCAAAAATTTCTTTAATAATCAGAAACTATAAAAGTTGCGATGATATATGATAACGCAATTATTTATACACAAAAATAAGATTGTCCTTTCTTTTAAAGTACATGGAAAACTAATTGAACAATAATCATAGTTCGATGCTATATAGAGCAATGCTAGCGGTCTGCTCTACAGCGATTGCTATTGTTTTGCATGCGCAGCATGTACAGCTAGGAAGCTTGTTAGCTCCTATTTGTCGCAATTAAAGGATTGATAGGTATACAGTGCATACTGCAGCTGACTCCGCTCTTGCATACCGAATCGGTACGCAATAATGATACGAATTAATAAGTGACAAACGCAAATGACATAATGAAATTACTGCCATCTTTTATAGCGACTCAATTACCGTAATATCTCTACACCGAAAGTAGCATTAGCTGCACATTCACTGGACCGGATAATTAATGAGACACAAGAAGATACAAAAATTATCGAATAAAATACAAGATATTGAAATATATAAAATAATTAAAATAAT